>NC_058094.1:106870000-111870000 GCF_020171115.1 Neogale vison
GCCATTGAGAGTTGTGCAAATGTATCCTTATATGGGCTTTCTGTGCAGACCCTAAGGGCACTTCTTCTTTCTGGTGAGCCGGCAGATGGCTGCATTATGGCTCTAGAATACCCAGGATGGAGGGCTTGCAGGTGAGGAGTGTGAGGACAGAAGTCTGAAAACACAATCTCCGGTTAAGCTCAGTGCCGAGCACATGTCCTTTCCAATGTACAGCAGTTGTTCTGAGATCTCCAGCACCTGGGCGAGGGTCAGATGTCTGCTCACACTGGAGTTTGTGAGCTGCTCTAAAAAATCAAGGTGTCCTACTGTGGGATAGGAGAAGTCCGCTTAGAGGGCTCCAGGGTCCCCATATGGAAGATTCGATGGCAGAGCTCTCTGAATGGAGGCCTGGGAAGCTCATCTCGCATTATCATTGCATCTGAGGAACAAGGCAGTCTTGATCCAATGACACTATTTCCAAGTTCCAAGTGATCTGTGTTGACGGAAGTTCTCAGTCTAACAGGTCCCAATGCTGTTTGGTGTCCAGGGAGATCTTGAATGTGATGGCGGCTCTCAGGCCATGCAGGATTCTCTATCCTGAGGATTAGACCCAGTAACCAGGAGCCATGTTTCCTTCTCGGGACAAGAGGTGTTCTCTTGTATGGCTCACAGACCACAGGTTGGACCATATGTTGACTTTCCAGAACAGGCCTCTGGGGAGAGAGGCCTCAAAACCTAAGCTAGGGTTCTGATGAGGCTGTAGGGGCATAGCAGGTTCAATCTTCAGACTCAGTGCTGTTGATCTGCGTGTTATCCTGGAGGTAGGTGCTGAGGCTGTGTTAGGTTGTGCATTTTTTCCAGAGCGGCCTATGAAATTGGGGTGGACTCAGGGGCCATCCATTTTTCTCCTAATCTGGAGGTTTTTAGAAATTGAGACAGGCAGAGATTCCTCGGGAGAGCAGGCCCAGTGATGTCGTGTGGTTCTCTAGGCCCTAGCCTTGAAGGCATGTGGGTCAGGATTTTGGGTCCAAAGACTTCAGACACAAACTCGGGTAAGAGTTAGGAGCAAGGTGATGGCAGTCCCAATCTGCAGACCCTGAGGAAAGCTCCTCGGGATTCGAAATTCAGGTGGATGGGAGGGAGGATCACGGGCTTTTCTGTCTGGATTGTGTGTCTAGAATGGCCACAAAATGGAGGGGTGACCTTATGGGTCCATGAGATATTCTTCCTCTCTGGCGATGCTGCTTGGCACCCAAGAGTTTGATGTCTTTCTGGGGAAGAGGAAAACGCTGTTTTCCAGGAAGATCTCAGGGATCTTGTCCAAACAGGGATTCCAGAGATGGGTTCTGGGTCCAGGCACCTGGAAAACCCAACCAAGACTTCGGTTTTGGGCCTAAGGGCATGACAGGCCCGCTCTGTGGGATCCTGGTCCAGCTTCCAAGGGGGCTCTTTCTAAAGAGGACTCATTCTGAGGGTCACAAAGCCTGTTTCTGCCCAGCTGCCCATCTTTTGTAGGCGTGGTCTCATGGGCCATGAACTTGGCTCCCACTCCGAGGGTTGGACAGCAATCTCAACACTCAGTTTTCTTGCCATGGGGAAGGAAGAGCACTCTTTGGGGTTCAGGGTCCCCTATGGGAAGGAATTTGAGCTAAATATGGGACAGATACCTGAATACCTAGGTTGCATCAAGATGATGGCCTCGGGCCAAGGCTGGACCCACCTGCAGGATATGGGGCCCACTATGTGGGTGACTGACAGGAGTCTGGGTATCTGGCTGTGTCAGACAGACCATTTGTGCAGAGGTTGGCCTATTATATTGGGGTACCATTGAGGGACGTGTAGGAGCATCCTCATGAGGGTTTCTGCGGAGACCCATAGGGCACTTCTTCTTTCTGGTGGGCAGGCAGAAGGCTGTCTTGTTGCTCCAGAATTCCCAATATGGAGGGTTTGCTGGCGAGGAGTGTGAGGACAGAAGTCTGAAAACACAAGCCATGGATAAGCTTAGTGCCGAGCACATGGCCATTCCAATGTGCAGTGGTTGTTTCAAGATCTCCAGCACCTGAGTATGGGCAAGGGTCAGATATCTGCTCATGCTGGAGTTTGTATCCATGGTGGTCAACGAATTCTTGGGTAGCCTCAAGAATTCTTGGAGGTTTTCCCAAGCAGGACCTTTTGAGCTGCTCCAAACAGCAAGGTGTCCTACTGCAGGACAGGGGAAGTCCGCTTAGAGGGCTCCAGGGTCCCCCATATAAAAAGATTCAACAGCAAAACTCTCTGAATGGAGGCCTGGGAATCCTTCCTTGCATTACCATTGCAGCTTAGGAACATGGCAGGCTTGATCCGCTGGTTCTGGTTCCAATTTCCAAGTGATCTAAGTTGAAGGATGCTCTCAGTCTAACGAGTCACAATGCTGCTTGGTGTCCAGGGAGACATTAGAATGTGTTGGTGGGTCTGAAGCTATGCAGGATTCTCCTACCTGAGGGTTAGACCCAGTTGCCAGCAGCCAGGTTTCCGTCTCAGGATAGGAGGGGTTCTCTTGTATGTCTCAGGGACCACATGTCGGGTCATATGTTGGATGGCAAGAACAGGCCTCTGGGCACAGAGGCCTGAATACTGGGCTAGGGTTCTGATGAGGTTGTAGGGGCATGTCATGTTCAACCTTCGGACTCAGGGACTTTGATCTGCGTGTCTTCCTGGAGGTAGGTGTTGAGGCTGTGTCAGACTGTGCATTTTTTTTCCAGAGCGGCCTATGTAATAGATGTGAGTTAAGGGGCCTTGCAGGTTTCTCCTAATCTGGAGGGTTTGGGCAACTGAGATGGCAGAGTTTCCTATGGAGAGCAGGCCCACTGATGTAGTGTGGTTCTGGTGGCCCCATCCTGGAGGGCATGTTGTTCAGGCCTCTGGGACCAAATTCTTCAGACACAAAATTTGGTAAAAGTTAGGGGCGAGGTGATGGCAGGCCCAATCTGAAGTCCCTGAGGGCAGCTCCTTGGGATTTGTAATTCGTGCAGCAGGGAGGCAGAAGCAAAGGCTTTTCTTTCTGGATTGTGTCTAGGATGGCCTCGGAATGGTGGGGTGTCCTCATGTGTCCATGGGATTTTCTACTTATCTGGGGATTCTGCCCATCACCCATGAGTTTGGTGTCTTACTGGGGGAAGGAGAGAGCGCGGTTTACCGTGTCAGGGTTCCTGTCAAAACCGGGATTCCAGAGATGGGTTCTGGGTCCTTGTGCCTGGATCACCCCACAAATGCTTAGGATTTGGGCCTAGAGACCCTGGTCCAGCTCCCACAGAAACCTGTTGGAAATGTGTCTCAGGGTGAGGGTCGCAATGCCCGTTTGTGCCCAGCTGCCCATCCTGAGTGTGCATTGTCTCTTGTTCCATGCACCTGGATCCCAATCTGAGGGTTTCACCACCATCTCATCATTTAGTTTCTCTGCCATGGGGAAGTAAGAGTATTCTTTTGTGCTTCGGGTTCCCCCATGTGCAAGAATTTGAGCTTTATTCTGGGACATGTACGTGAATACCCAGGTTGGGTCGAGATGAAGGACTCAGGTCAGGGCAGGTCACACATGCAAGATATGGGGCCCGCTATCTTGGTGGCTGCCAGGAGGTCGGGGCTTGGCTGTGTTGACAGAGCATTAGTGAACAGGGTGGTCTATGATATTGGGTTGCCATAGAGGGCCGTGCAGGGGGATCCTCATGTGGGGTTTCATGCAGACCCATAGGGCACTTTTTTTCTGGAGGGCAGGCAGAAGGCTGCATTGTGGCTCCCAAATTCCCAATGTAGAGGGCTTGCAGGCAAGGGGTGTGAGAACAGAAGGCTGAAAACACAAGCTACGGTTAAGCTCAGTGCCGAGCACATGGTCATTCCAATATGCAGCGGTTGTTTAGAGATCTCCAGCACCTAAGTACGGGCAATGGTCAGATGTCTGCTCACGATGGAATTTGTATCTATGATCACCAACAAATGAAATATCCAGCACCTGAGTAAGGGTGGATGTCAGATGTTTGCTCACACTGGAGTTTGTGTCTATGATGACTGACAAATGGAGGAGTGGCATCAACAGGCCATGGAGGATTCCCCACGCTGATGCATGTGAGATGCTCCAAACAGCAAGGTTGCTTTTTCTACTGGAGAGGTGGAGTCTCGTTTGTTTGATCCAGGGTCCCCCATGTGAAAAGTATGGGTAGCAGAGCTCTTCCACAATGATACCTGGAAAGCACACCTCCATTGACCGATGCAGCTGAGGAACATGGCAGGTTCTTTAGGGTGGCTCTGGGGCAAAGTACCAAGGCCTTGAGTTGACATAGAATCTCTTGCAGATGGGTCACAATGCTGGTTTGTCACCAGGTAGATCTTAGAGTGTGTTGGTGGCTAAGGTTCCATGCAGGCTTTTTCTACCCTGAAGGTTCAACACAGGTTGAGCACGGTTTCCTTCTGGAGACAGGAGATGTAGTGTTGTGTGGCTCAGGGAGCACATGTTGTACCATAAGTTCGTATTCAAGAACAAGCCTCTGAAGACCGATGCCTGACAACCTAATCTAGGGTTCCAATGAGATCCCAGGGGCATGAGAGTTTGAATCTTCAGACTCAGGACAGTTGACTTGGGTGTCTGCGTGGATGTAGGTGACCAGGGTGTTTCAGACTGTGCACTTGTGACCAGAGTAGCCTCCAATATTGGGGTGGCCTCAGGGGCCTTGCATGTTTCAACCTACTCTGGAAGGTTTGGATAACTGTGACAGGCACAGTTTCCATGGGGATGGCAGGCACAGTCCTGTGGTGTGGCTCCAGAGACCCCATCCTGGATAGCAAGTGAGCCATGGTTTGGGGAGAAAAGTCTGCAAACACAAACTCAGGTTAGGGTTAGTGGTGAGGTTATTGCAGGGCAATGCATAGACCTGGAGGGCTACTCGTCAGGAAAAATAATTCGAGTGACTCTAAGGCAGAAGCACAGGCTTTTCTATCTGGATTGTTTGTCCAGGATGGCCTCGGAATGCAGCTGTGGTCTCATGGATCCATGGGAGATTTTTCCTCACTAAGGATCCTGGTGGCTCCCAAAAGTTTGATGGCTTGGGGCACCTGGGTGGCTCAGTGGGTTAGGCCCCTGCCTTCGGCTCAGGTCATAATCCCAGGGTCCTGGGATTGAGCCCCACATCGGACTCTCTGTTCAGTGGGGAGCCTACTTCCCCCTCTCTCTCTGTCTGCCTCTCTGCCTACTTGTGATCTCTCTCTCTGTGTGTCAAATAAATAAACAAAATCTTTAAAAAAAAAGTTTGATGTCTTTTCGGGACAGGAAGAGTGCTATTTTCGATCATAGGTGTGCCCCAAAACAGGGATTCCAGAGATGGGCTCTGGGTCTGGGCGCCTGGAAAATCTCACCAAGCGTCAGGACTTGGGCCTCCGGGCATACCAGGCCTGCAATACAGGATCCTGGTGGGGCAACTGAAAGGGATTGTTTGAAAGCATGCTCAGGCTGAGGGTCACCATTCATTTTTTGTGCCCATGGGGGCCCTCAGGAGAGGGCGTGTTCTTTTTGGCCATACAACTGGATCCCACTTTGGCTCCTAGAGTTGGACACCCATCGCAACAGCCAGGCTTCCTGCCATGGAAAGAGGAGATCTCTATTGTGTTTCAGGTACCCCCATTGGCAGGGTTTCCAGCAAAGTTCTGGGAAAGTTGCCTTAATTCCAAGGATGTGTAGAGGTGACAGACTTGGGCTATAGCCAGTTAACATGCTGGAGATGAGGACCAGCATGGTGGGTCCAAATGTGCTCAGTGTGCGGCCAGCTGTCTGGGTGTGGGTCGGGAGTTCTAGTCTCAGGCTGTGTGAGACAGGGCATTAGTGCCCAGAGTAGACTGTATAATTGGTGTACAGTCAAGTGGCATGCAGGTTGATTTTCATTTGGGGTTTCTGGGTAGCCCCTCAGGGCAACTTTTTTTTTTCTTTTTGAGGGCAGACAGAGTGCTGCATTGTGGCTCCAGAATTCCCAAACTGGAGGTCCTGTGGGCCAAGAGTGTGAGGACAATAATCTGAGAGCACAAGCTAGGCATAGGTTTTGGAGCGACAGCACAGCAGCCACCCTCTGCAGAGCTGAATCGAGATCTCGTGCATCTGAAGTCAGAGCCAGGATTAGACGTTGGCTTAGGTTGGAGTTTCTGGCTATGATGGCCCCTTCATGAATGGGGGGCATCATCACAAGGCCATGGAGGTTTTCCCATGATGGAAATTGTGAGATGCTTCAAACCGCAAGGATTCTTTCTGAGGGAAAATTGAGACATGTTGGAATTCTCCAGGACATCCCATACGGAACGACGCCAGGGCAGGGTTCTGAGGATATATGCCTGGCCAGCCCGCCTCGCATTCCAATTGTGTCCTAGTGAAAAGACAGGTTCGATCTCCTGGCTCAGGGGGAGCAACAGAGGGGGCTGAGTTGAAATGGCCTCTCTTGCGGATGGGTCCTAATGTGGGTTTGTGTCCATGGTCATATTGGAATGGAGAGAATTTCCTTCTAGGAACAGGAGATGTTCTGTTGTGTGACTCAGGAAACAGATGTTGTATCATAAGTTGGTTTTAGGGAACAGCTATCTGAGGACAGATGCCTGAAAACCTATTCTTGGGTTCCAATGATGTCCTAGGGGCATGTCTGGTTCAACGTTCTGACTCAGGATCACTGACTTTGGTGTCTGCCTGGTTGTAGGTGATCAGGATGTTTCAGAATGTTCATTTGCATCCAGAGTGGCTTCCAATATTGCGGTGGGATCAGGGGCTTTGGCGATTTCTCCTAACCTGCAGGGTTTGGATAAATGTGATAGGCAAAGTTTCCTTGGGGATGGCAGGCACTGTTCTGTGGTGTGGCACCAGAGACCCCATCCTGGAGGACATGTGAAGCATGGTTTTGGGTCAGAAGTCTGCAAAGGAAAACTAGGTTTAGGCTTAGTGGCACGGTGGTCGCAGCCCAATGTGTCGACCTGGAGGGCAGCTCGTCAGCAACTGTAACTAGGGTGACTCGATGATGGTAGCACAGACTTTTCTATCAGGATTGTGTGTCCAGGATGACCTTGGAATGGAGGTGTGGTCTCATGGGTCCATGGGAGATTTTTCCTCTCTAAGGATCCTGGCGGATCCCCATTGTTTGGTGGCTTTTTCGGTGAATGGGAAGAGTGCTGTTTTCCGTCTTAGGGGTGCCCAAGAACAGGGATTCGAGAGATGGGCTCTGGGTCGGGGCACCAGGAAATTCCCACCAATAGCTAGGATTTGGGCCTAGGGGCATACCAGGCCTGCAATGAAGGATCCTGGTGGTGCAACTGAGAGGGCTTGTTTGAAAGCATGCTCAGGCTGAGGGTCACAATGCCTGTTTGTTCCCAAAACACCCTTCAGGAGTTGGAATGGTCTCATTGCCCATGTAGCTGGCTCAATCTCTAAGGGTTGGACACATTTCCCAATAGCTAAGTTTTCTGCCATGGGGAAGGAGCAGTTCCCTCTTGGGCTTCAGGTTCCCCCATTGGCAGGGATTCCAGCAATTGTCTGGAGACAGATGCCTGAATACCAAGGATGGGTAGTGAGGATGGACTGGGCCATGGCCTGTCTCACATGCTGGATATGGGCTGTGCTCTCTGGGTGGTAGACATGAGGTCGGGTTCAGGCTCTGTCAGACACAGCACTAGTGTCCAGGGCAGCCTAAAAATCGGGGATCTGTGAGGGCCGAGCAGATGATACTCCTGTGGGTTTTTGGCAGTCTTACCAGGCACCACTTCCTTCTATGGGGAGGGCAGAATGCTGTTTTGTCTCCAGAATTCGCTATCCAGAGGACTTCAGGACCAGTAGGGTGAGGATGGAATTGTAAACACAAGCTAGGGTTAAATTCAGTTCAAAGAAGAAGGCAGTTCCTATGTGTAGCAACTCACTCAAGACATCCAACACCTGAGTAAGGGTGGATGAAAGATGTTTGCTCACACTGGAATTTGTGTCTATGATGACCGACAAATGGAGAGGTGGCGTCAAGAGGCCATGGAAGATTTCCCATGCTGAGGCTTGTGAGATGCTCCAAATAGCAAGGTTTGCTTCTACTGGACAGGTGAAGTCTGGTTTGTTTGCTTTGGGGTCCCCCATGCAGAAATTTTGTGTAGCAGACCCCTTCCGCATAGACGCCTGGAAAGCACAAGCCCAATGAGCATTGCAGCTGTGAATATGACAGGTTCGTAATGGTGGTTCTGGGGCCAAGTACCAAGGCCTTGAGTTGACATGGAATCTCTTACAGTTGGCTCCCAATGATGGTTTGTTACCTGGTAGGTGTTAGAATGTACTGGGGGTTAAGGGGCCATGAAGGATTCTCCTACCCTGAGAGTTTGGCACAGATAGAAGTGCACAGTTTCCTTCTTGGGACAGGAGATGTTCTGCTGTGTGGCTCTGGGTCCACATTTTGTATCATAACTTGGTACTCCAGAACAGGCCTCTGAGGACACATGCCTGAAACCTAATCTAGAGTTCCAATGATACCCTAGGTGCATGTTAGTTTCAATTTTCTGTCTCAGGACCATTGACTTGGGTGTCTTCCTGGACGTAGGTGATCCAGGGTGTTTCAGACTGTGCATTTTTGTCCAGAGTGGCTTCCAATATTGGGATGCACTCAGGGGACTTACAGGTTTCTCCTAATCTGGAGGCTTTGGGCAACTGTGATGGGAAAGGTTTCCTTGGGGATGGCAGGCACAGTCCTGTGGTGTGGCTCCAGAGACCCCATCCTGCAGGACATGTGAGTCAAGTTTTAGGGAGAGAACTCTGTAAACAAAAACTCGGGTTAGGCTTAATGGTGTGATGATCTCAGGCCCAATGCATCTACCTGGAGGGCAGCTCGTCAGGAGCTCTAATTAGGGTGACTCGATGGCGGTATCACAGGCTTTTCTATCTGCATTGTGTGTCCAGGGTGGCCTAAGAATACAGGTGTGGTCTCATGGGTCCATGGTAGATTTATCCTCTCTAAGGATCCTGGTGGCTCCCCATTGTTTGGTGGCTTTTTTGATGAAAGGGAAGAGTGATGTTTTCCATCTTGGGGTGCCTCAAAACAGGGATTCCAGAGATGGGCTCTGGGTTTGGGCACCAAGAAATTCCCACCAAGGGTAAGGATTTGGGCCGAGGGGCATGCCGGGCCTGCGATGTGGGATCCTGGTGGTGCAAGAGAGAGGGCTTGTTTGAAAGCATGCTCAGGCTGAGGGTCACAATGCCTGTTTGTTCTTAGGGCGCCCCTCAGGAGTGGACATGGTCTCATTGCCCATGCAGCTGGCTCCATCTATGAGGGTTGGACAACCATCTCAACAGCTAGGTTTTCTGCCTTGGGGAAGGAGCAGTTCTGTATTGGACTTCAGGATCCCCCATTGGCAGGGATTCCAACTAAGGTCTGGAGACAGATGCCCGAATACCAAGGATGTGGAGAGAGGATGGATTGGTTCATGACCAGTCTCACGTGTTGGATATAGGCCCCGCTCTCTGGGTGGCTGACACGAGGTTGGGTGTCAGGCTCTGTCAGACACAGCACTAGTGGCCAGGGCAGCCTATAAATAGGGGATCCTTGAAGGCCGAGTAGATGATCCTCATGTGGGGTTTTTTGGCAGTCTCACCAGGCATTTCTTCTTTCTACGCGGAAGGCAGAATGTTGCGGTGTGGCTCCAGAATTCCCTATCAAGAGGGCGTAGGGACGAGTAGGGTGAGGATAGAATCGTAAACACCAGCTAAGGTTAAATTCAGTGCCAAGCAGAAGGCAGTTCCATTGTGCAGAGTCTTATTCGAGATATCCAGAACCTGAGTAAGGGCAGATAGCAGATATTTTCTCACACTGGAGTTTGTGTCTATGATGGCCGACAAATGGAGGGGTTGCATCAAGAAGCCTTGGAGGATTTCCCATGCTGAGGCTTGTGAGATGCTACAACCAGCAAGGTTTCCTTCTACCGGACAGGGGGAGTCTGGATTGTTTGCTCCGGGGTCCCTCATGTGGAAAGTTTGGGTAGCAGAGCTCTCCTACACGGATGCCTGTAAAGCACACGTCCAATGAACATTGCAGCTGATGTACATGACAGGTTATTCCTGGTAGCTCTGGGGCCAAATGCCAAGGCCTTGTGTTGACATGGAATCTCTCACAGATGGGTCTCAATGCTGTTTTGTTACCAGGTAGATCTTAGAATGTGCTGGTGGCTAAAGTGCCATGCAGGATACTCCTACCCTGAAGGTTTGGCACAAGTCGAAGAGCACAGTTTCCTTCTTGGGATAGGAGATGTTCTGTTGTGTGGGTCAGGGTCCACATGTTGTCTCCTTACTTGGTATTCCAGAATAGGCCTCTGAGGACAGATGCCTGAAAACCTATTCTTGGGTTCCAGTGATGTCCTAGGGGGATGTCAGGTTCAATTTTCTGACTCAGGATCATTGACTTTGGTGCTTGCCTGGATGTAGGTGATCAGGGTGTTTCAGGCTGTGCATTTGCATCCAGAGCCGCTTCCAATATTGCGATGGGATCAGGGGCCTTGCAGGTTTCTCCTAATCTGGAGGGTTTGGGCAAATGTGGTGGGCAAAGTTTCCTGGGGATGGCAGGCACTGTTATGTGGTGTGGCTCCAGAGACCCCATCCTGGAGGGCATGTGAGGCATGGTTTTGGGAGAGAAGTCTGCAAATGGAAACTATGTTTAGGCTAAGTGGCATGGTGATCACAGTCCAATGCATCGATCTGGAGGGCAGCTCATCAGGAACTGTATTTAGAATGACTCAATGGCACTAGCATAGCCTTTTCTATTGGCATTGTGTGTCGGATGGCCTCAGAATGCAGGTGTGGTCTCATGGGTCCATGGGAGATTTTTCCTAAGGATCCTGGTGGATCCTCATAGTTTTTTCGGATCCTTTTTCGGGGAAGAGAAGAGTCCTGTTTTCCATCTTGGGGTGCCCAAAAACGGGGATACCAGAGACGGGCTCTGGGTCTGGGCACCAAGAAATTTCCACCAAGGGTTAGAATTTGGGCCTAGGGGCGTACCAGTCCTGCAATGCGGGATCCTGGTGGTGCAACTGAGAGGGCTTGTTTGAAATCATGCACAGGCTGAGGGTCATAATGCCTGTTTGTTCCCAGGACACACTCAGGATTGGGAATGGTCTCAATGCCCATGAAGCTGGCTCGCTCTCTGAGGGTTGGACACCCATCCCAACAGCTAGGTTTCCTGCCATGGGGAAGGAACAGTTCTCTCTTGGGCTTCCGGTTCCCCCATTGGCCAGAATTCCAGCAATGGTCTGGAGTCAGATGCCCGAATGGCAAGGATGAGTAGTGAGGATGGACTGGGCCATGGCCGGTCTCACATTCTGGTTATAGGTCCTGCTCTCTGGGTGGCTGACACGAGGTGGTTTGTCAGGCTCTTTCACACACAGCATTAGTGGCCAGAGCAGCCTATAATCAGGGATCCATGAGGGCTGAGCAGATGGTACTCATGTGGGTTTTTTTGGGCATTCTTACCAAGCACTTCTTCTTTCTAGGGGGAAGGCAGAATGCTGTGGTGTGGCTCCAGAATTCCCTATCAAGAAGGCTTCGGTACCAGTAGAGTGAGGAAGGAATTGTAAACACAAGCTAGGTTAAATTCAGTTCAAAGCAGAAGGCAGTTCAAATGTGCAGCAACTCATTCGAGACATCCAGCACCTGAGTAAGGGCACATGAAAGATGATTGCTCAAACTCGAGTTTGTGTCTATGATGACCAACCTATGCAGAGGTGGCGTCAAGAGGCCATGGAGTATTTCCCATCGGAGGCTTGTGAGATGCTCCAAATAGCAAGGTTTCCTTCTACTGGAAGGTGGAGTCTGGTTTGTTTGCTCCAGGGTCCCTCGTGTGGAAATTTTTGGTAGCAGAGCCCTTCCTCATGGATGACTGGAATGCACAAGTACAATGACCATTGCAGCTGACGAACATGTCAGGTCCGTATTGGTGGCTCTTGGGCCAAGTGCCAAGGCTTTGATGTGACAGGGAATCTCTTACGGATGGGTCCAAATACTGATTTGTTACCCGGTAGGTCTTAGAATGTGCTGGTGGCTAAGGGGCCATGAGGGATTCTCCTCCTCCATGGGTTTGACACAGGTCTAAGTGCACAGTTTCCTTCTTGGGAAAGGAGATGTTCTGTCGTGTGTCTCAGGCTCCACCTGTTGTATCCTAACTTGGTATTCCAGAAAAGGCCTCTGAGGTCAGATACAGGAAATGTAATCTAGGGTTCCTATGATGTCCTAGATGCACATCAGGTTCAATTTTCTGACTCCGGATCATTGTCCTGGGTGTCTGCCTGGATGTAGGTGATCAGGGTATTTTAGACTTTGTATTTGCGTCCAGAGCAGCTTCCAATATTGGGATGGGATCAGGGGCCTTTGAGGTTTCTCCTAATCAGGAGGGTTGGGGAAGTGTGATGGGGAAAGTTTCCTTGGGGATTGCAGGCACAGTCCTAAGTGTGGCTCCAGAGACCCAATCCTGGAGGGCATGAGAGCCATGGTTTTGGGAGAGAAGTCTTCAAACAAAAATTCGGGTTAGTGTTTGTTGCAAGGTGGTCGCAGGCCAATACGTAGATGTTGAGGGCAGCTCATCAGGAACTGTATTTATGGTGATTGGAAGTCGGTAGCACAGGCTTTTCTATCTGGATTGTTTGTCCAGGATGGGATCGGAATTTAGGTGTGGTCTTATGGGTCCTTTGGAGACTTTTCCTCTCTAAGGATCCTGACAGCTACCCATAGTTTGGTGACTTTCTCGGGGAAGGGAAGAGTGCTGTTTTCCATCTTAGGGGTGCCCAAAACAGGGATTCCAGGGCGGGCTCTAAGTCTGGGTGCCTGGAAAATCCCACCAAAGGTTAGGATTTGGGCTTAGGGGCATACCAGGCCTGCAATACGGGATCCTGGTGGTGCCACTGAGAGGGTGTGTTTGAAAGCATGCTCAAGCTGAGGGTCACAATGCCTGTTTCTGAGCAGGGCAGCCCCTAGGAGAGGGCATTGGCTCATTGGCCATGGAGCTGGCTCCCAGTTTGAGACTTGGAAACCCATTCCAACAGCCAGGTTTCCTGCCATGTGAAGGAGGATTTCTTTATTGTGCTTCAGGTTCACACAATACCAGGGATTCCAGCACAGGTCTGGGGACAAGTGCCTGAATAACAAGAATTCGTAGAGATGACGAAGTAGGGCCATGGTTGGCCCCACCTGCTACATATAGGTCCCGCTCTCTGGGTGGCTGACAGTAGGTTGGGTCTCAGCCTCTGTCAGACACAGCACTAGTGGCCACGACAGCCTATAAATCGGGGTTCTCTCGAGGGCCGAGCAGATTAATCCTCATGTTGGTTTTCTGGGCAGACTCACCAGGCACTTCTTATTTCTTTGGGGAAGGCAGAATGCTGCATTTAGGCTCTAGAATTCATTATCAAGAGACCTTGGGGGACCAGTAGGGTGTGGATGGAGTTGTAAACACTAGCTAGGGTTCAATTCAGTGCCAAGCGAAAGACAGTTCCAGTGTGCAGTGGCTGATTCGAATATCCAGCACCTGAGGAAGGGCGGATGTCTAATATTTGCTCACTCTGGAGATTGTGTCTATTATGAACAAGAAATTGAGGGGTGGCATCAAGAGGCCATGGAGGATTTTCCATGCTGAGACTTGTGAGATGCTCCAAACAGCAAGGTTTCCTATGACTGGATAGGTGGAGTCCGGCTTGTTTGTTAAAGGGTTCCCCATGTGGAAAGTTTAGGATGCGGAGCTCTCCCGCATCGATGCCTGGAAAGCACACCTCCATTGACTCTTGCAGTTGAGGAACATGGCAGATTCTTTCTGCTGACTGTGGGGTGAAGTATAAAGGCCTTAATTTGACATGGAATGTCTTGAAGATGGGCCACAATACGCGTTTGTTACCAGGGATATCTTAGAATATGCTGGTGCCTAACGTTCGTGCAAGATTCTCTTAAACTGAGGGTTTGGCAAAAGTCGAAGAGCACGGTTTCCTTCTGGGGACAGGAGATTTTCTGTTTTGTGGTCAGGGACCACATGTTGCATCATAAGTAGGTATTCAGAACAGGTCCCTGAGGTCAGGTGCCTGAAGACCCAATCTAGGGTTCCAATGAGGTCCTAGGGGCATGTCAAGTTCAATCTTCTGACTCAGGGCCATTGACTTGGCTGTCTGCCTGGATGGAGATGTTCAGGTTGTTTCAGACTGCACATTTGCATCCAGAGCGGCTGACAATATTGGGGTAGACTCAGGAGCCTTTCAGTTTTCTCCTAATCTGTAAGGTTTGGGAAACTGTGATGGGTACATATTTCTTGGGGATGGCAGGCACAGTCCTTTGGTGTGCCTAGAGAGACCCTATCCTGGACGGCATGTGAGCCATGGTTTTGCGAGAGAAGTCTGAAAACAGAAATTTGGGTTTGGGTTAGTTGCAAGGTGATCGCAGGCCCAGTGCATAGACTTGGAGGACAGCACATCAGGAACTGTAATTAGGGTGACTGGAAGGTGGCAGCATAGGCTTTTCTATCTGGAACTGTAATTAGGGTGACTGGAAGGTGGTAGCATAGGCTTTTCTATCTGGATTGTGTGTCCAGACTGGAATCGGAATGCAAATGTAGTCTCATGGGTCCATGGGCGGTTTTCCTCTCTAAGAATCCTGGTGGCTCTCCATAGTTTGGTTCCTTTTTCGGGGAAGGTAAGATTGCTGTTTTCCATCTTAGAGGTGCCCCAAAACAGGGATTCCAGAGATGGGCTCTGGGTCTGGGTGCCTTTAAAATCCAACGGAGTTTTAGAATTTGGGCCTAGAAGTGCACCAGGCCTGCAATGTGAGAATCTTGTGGTGGAACTGAGAGGACTTGTTTGAAAGCATACCCAGGCTGTGGGTCACAATGCCTGCTTGTACCCAGGGCAGCCCTCAGGAGTGGGCGTGGTCACATTGGCCATGCACATGGCTCCCCTTTGAGGGTTGGACACCCATCCCAACAGCCATGTTTCCAGCCTTGTAGAAGGAGTAGTATTCTATTGTGCTTCAGGTTCCCCCATTGGAAGGATTCCAGCAATGTCTGGGGAAAGAAGCCAGAATACCAAGGATGGATAGAGATGATGGACTTGGGCCATGGCCAGTCCCACATTCTAGATATGGGGCCCACTCTCTGGGTGGCTGACACTAGGTCTGGGCTCAGGCTCTGTCAGAAACAGCACTAGTGGCCAGAGAAGCCTACAAATCAGGGTTCCCTGGAGAGCCAAGCCGATTGATCCTCATGTTGGGATTCTGGGCAGACTCAGCAGGCACTTCTTCTTTCTATGGGGAAGGTAGAATGCTGCGTTTTGGCTCCAATTTTCAATATCAAGAGACCTTGGGGACCAGTACAGTGAGGATGGAATTGTAAACACAAGCTACTGTACAATTCAGTGCCAAGCAGAAGGCAGTTCAAATGTGAAGCATCTTTTTTGAGATATCCAGCACCTGAGTAAGGACGGATGTCAGATGTTTGCTCACACTAGAGTTTGTGTCTTGATGACCGACAAATGGAGGGGTGACATCAAGAGGCCATGGGGGATTTCTCACATTGAGGCTTGTGAGATGCTCCAAATAGCAAGGTTTCCTTCTACTGGAATGGTGGAGTCTGGATTGTTTGCTCCAAGGTCCTCCAGTTTGGGTAGTAGTTCTCTCCGGTATGGATGCCTGGACACCTCCATTGAGCATTGCAGCTGAAGAACAAGGCACATTTGTTCTCGTGCCTCTGAAGCGAAGGACCAAGGCCTTGATTTGACATGGAATCTCTTGCAGATGGGCCAAAATGCTGGTTTGTTACCAGGCAAATCTTAGAATATTTTGGTGGCTAAATTGCCATACAGGATTCTCCAACCCTCCGGGTTTGATACACGTCGAAAATAATGGTTTCCTTCTCAGGACAGGAGATGTTCTGTTGTGACACTTAGGGACCACATGTATCATATGTTGGTATTCCAGAATAGGACCCTGAGTACAGATGCCTGAAAACCTAATCTAGGATTCTGATGAGTTCGTATGGGCATGACAGGTTCAATCTTCTGACTCAAGACCTTTGACATGGCTGTCTGACTGGATGTAGGTGATCAGGGTGTTTCAGACTGCAAGTTTGCACCAGAGCGACCGCCAATATAGAGGTGGGCTCAGGGTAACTGCAGGTTTCTCCTAATCTTGAAGGTTTGGGAAACTGTGATGGGCACTGTTTCCTAGGGGATGGCAGGCACAGTCCTGTGTTGTGGCTCCAAAGGCCCCATCCTTGGTGGCATGAGAGCCATAGTTTTGGAAGTGATTTCTGAAAACTGAAATTCGGGTTAGGGTTAGTGGGGAGACAAATAGTCCTAATGCATAGACCTAGAGGGAAGCAGATCAGGAACTGTAAATAGGGTGAATAGAAGGCAGTAGCACAGGCTTTTCTCTCTGGATTGTGTGTCCAAGTTGGCCTCAGAATGCAGGTGTGGTCTCATGGGTCCATGGGAGACTTTTCCTCTCTAAGGATCCTAGCGGCTCTCCATAGTTTAGTACCTTTTTTGGGGAAAGAAGGAGTGCTATTTTACATCTGAGTGGTGCCCCTATACAGGCATTCCAGACATGGGCTTAGGGTCTTGGCGTCTGGAAAATCCCACCAAAGGTTAGGATTTGGGCCTAGCGGCATACCTGACCTGCATGCGTGATCCTGGTGGTGCCACTGTGAGGTCTTGTTTGAAAGCATGCTCAAGCTGAGGGTCACAATGCCTGTGCACAGGGCAGATATCAGGAGTGGGCGTGGTCTCATTGGCCATACAGCTGGCTCCCTCTTTGAGGGCTGGACACCCATCCCAACACCCAGGTTTCCTGCCATGGGGAAGGAGGAGTTCTCTATTGTGCTTCAGGTTCCCCCATTGTCAGGGATTCCAGCAAATGTCTGGGGACAGGTGCCTGAATACCAAGGATGGGTAGAGATGTCAGACTTGGGCTATGGCCGGTCTCCATGCTGGATATGGGGCCCACTTTCTGGGGCGTTGAAACTAAGTCTGGTCTCAGGCTCTCTCTGACACAGTAATAGTAGCCAGGGCAGCCTACACATTGAGATTCCCTCGAGGGCTAAGCAGATTGATCCTCATGTGTGGTTGCTGGGCAGACTCACTAGGCACTTCTTCTTTCTATGGGGAAGGCAGAATGCTACTTGTGGCTTCAGAATTCCCTATCATGAGGCCTTGGGAGCCAGTAGGGTGAGGATGGAATTGTAAACACAAAATATGGTTCAATTCAGTGCCAAGCAAAAGGCAGTTCCAATGTGCAGTGTCAGATTCAAGATATCCAGCACCTGAGTAAGGGCGGATGTCAGATGCTTCCTCACACTGGAGTTTGTGTCTATAATGACTGACAAGTGTAGGGGTTGCATCAAGAAGGCTTGGGGGATTTCCCATGCTGAGGCTTGTGAGATGCTCCAAACAGCAAGGTTTCCTTCTACCGGACAGGGAGAGTCTGGTTTGTTTGCTCCAGTTTCCCCCATGTGGAAAGTTTGGGTAGCAAATCTCTCCCGCATGGATGCCTGGAAAGCACACCTCCACTGACCATTGCAGCTGAGGAACATGGCAGGTTCATTCTGGTGGTACGGGGTGAAGTACCAAGGCCTTAAGTTGACAGGGAATCTATTACAGAGGGGCCACAATGCTGGTTTGTTACCACAGAGTTCTTAGAATGTGTTGGTGGCTATGGTGCCGTGCAGGATTCTTCTACCCTAGGGGTTCGGCACAGGTCTAAGATCGCTGTATCCTTCTGGGGACAGGATTTGTTTTATTGTGTGGTTCAGGGACCACATGTTGTATCCTAAGTTGGTGTTCCAGAATAGGCCCCTGAGGACAGATGCCTGAAAACCTAATGTTGCCATCCAATGAGGTCCTAGGAGCATGTCAGGTTCAATCATCTGACTCAGGACCATTGACTTGTCCTTTTGCCAGGATGTAGGTTATCAGGATGTTTCAACTGAGCATTGCACCCAGATCAGCGGCCATTATTGAGGTGGGCTCAAAGGCATTAAGGTTTCTCATACTATGGAAGGTTTGGAAAACTGTGATGGTCACAGTTGCCTTAAGGATGGCAGCCACAGTCCTGTGTTGTGGCTACAGAGACCCCATGCTGGAGGGCATGTGAGCCATGGTTTTGGGAGGGGAGCTGCTAATTCAAATACAGGTGTGGGTTAGTGGTGATGTGATTGCAGGCCCAGTGCATAGACCAAGAGGGCAGGATTTCAGGAACTGTGATTAGCATGAATAGAAGGTGGTAGCACAGGCTTTTCTATATGGATTGTGTATCCAGGATGGACTCCATATGCAGGTGTGGTCTCATGAAGCCATGCAGACTTTTCCTCTCTAAAGTTCCTGGTGGTTCCCCATAGTCTGGTGGCTTTTTCGGGGAAGAGAAGAGTGCTGTTTTCCATCTTAGGGGTGCTTAAAACAGGGATTCCAGAGATGGGTTCTGGATCTGGGGGCCTGGAAAATCCCACCAAGGTTTAGGATTTGGGCCTAGGGGCATACCAGGCCTGCAATGCTGGATACTGGTGGTGCAACTGAAAGGGCTTGTTTGAAAGCATACTCACGATGAGAGTCACAATGACTGTTTATTCCAAGGGCAGCCCAAAGGAGTGGGCGTGGTCTCATTAACCATGCAGCTGCCTCCCACTTTCGGGGTTGGACACCTATCCCAACACCCAGGTTTCCTCTCATGGGAAAGGAGGAGTTCTCTATCATGCTTTAGGTTCCTCCATTATCAGGGATTCCAGCAAATGTCTGGGGACAAGTGCCTGAATACCAAGGATGGGTAGAGATGACAGACATGGGCCATAGCCGGTCTCACATGCTGGATATGGGGCCCGCTTTCTGGGTGGTTGAAACTAAGTATGGCCTCAGGCTCTGTCAGACACAGCAATAGTAGCCAGGGAAGCCTATACATCGGGGTTCCCTCGGGGGCCGAGCAGATTGATCCTCATGTGCGGTTGCTGGGCAGACTCACCAGGCACTTCTTCTTTCTATGGGGAAGGCAGAATGCTGCATTGTGGCTTCAGAATTCCCTATGAAGTGGTCTTGGGAGACAGTAGGTTGAGGATGGAATTGTAAACACAAGCTATGGTTCAATACAGTGCCAAGCAAAAGGCAGTTCCAATGTGCAGTGGTGGATTCAAGATACCCAGCACCTGAGTAAGGGTGGATGTCAGATGTTTGCTCACACTGGAGTTTGTTTCTATGATGGCCGACAAGTGGAGGGTTTGCATCAAGAAGGCTTGGGGGATTTCCCATGCTGAGTCTTGTGAGATGCTCCAAAGCAAGGTTTCCTTCTACTGGACAGGGGGGTCTGGTTTGTTTGCTCCAGTGTCCCCCATGTGTAAAGTTTAGGTAGCAAATCTTTCCAGCATGGATGCCTGGAAAGCACACCTCCATTGACCATTGCGGCTGAGGAATATGGCAGGTTCATTCTGGTGATACTGGACGAAGTACCAAGGCTGTTAGTTGACAATGAATCTGTTACAGATGGGCCACAATGCTGGTTTGTTACCAGGGAGATCTTAGAATGTGCTGGTGGCAAAAGTGCCGTGCAAGATTCTCCTACCCTGAGGATTTGGCACAGGTCGAATGCATGGTTTCTTTCTGGGTAAAGGACAAGTTCTGTTGTGTCTCAGGGATCAAAAGTTGTATTATAAGGTGGTATTCCAGAATAAGCATTGGAGAACAGATGCCTGAAAACCTATTCTAGGGCTCCAATGAGGTCCTAGGGGCATGTCTGGTACAATCTTCTGCCTTAAGCCCATTGACTTGGGTGTTTGCCTGCATTTAGGTGATCAGGGTGTTTCATACTGTGCATTTGCTTCCAAACGGCCTCCAATATTGGAGTTGACTTGGGATCCTTGCATATTTCTCCTAATCCGGTGGGTTTGTGCTTCTGTAACTGGTAAAGATTCCTTGGGGATGGCAGGCCCAGTCCTGTGGTGTGGCTCCAGAGACCCCATCCTGGAGGGCACGTGAGCCAAGGATTTGGGAGACAAGTCTGCAAACACAAACTCGGGTTAGGGTTAGTGGCGAGGTGATCTCAGGCCCAATGCATAGACCTGGAGGGCAGCTCGTCAGGAACAGTAATTAAGGTGACTGGAAGGAGGTAGCACAGGCTTATATATCTGGATTGTGTGACCAGGATGGCCTCAGAGTGCAGGTATGGTCTCATGGGTCCATGTGAGATTTTTCCTCTCTAAGGATCCCCTCTTCTCCCAATACATTGGTGGCTTCTTTGGGGAAGGGAAGAGTGCTGTTTTCCATCTTAGTCATGCCCCAAAGCAGGGATTCCAGAGATGGGCTCTGGGTCTGCCTGCCTGGAAAATCCCACGAAGTGTTAGGATTTGGGCCTAGGGGCGTCTCAGGCCTGCAATGCGGGAAACTGGTGGTGCAACTGAGAGGACTTGTTTGAAAGCATACTCTGACTGAGGGTCACAATGCCTGTTTGTTCCCAGGGCGGCCCTTAGCAATGGGCGGGGTCTCATTGGCCATGTAGCTGACTCTCAATTTGAGAGTTGCACACCCATCCCAACAGCCAGGTTTCCGGCAATTGGGAAGGAGGAGTTCTCTATTGTGTTTCAGGTTCCCCCATTGGCAGCGATTGCTGCAAAGGCCTGGGGAAAGGTGCCTGAATACCAAGGATGGGTAGAGTTGCTGGACTTGGGCTATGGCTGGTCTCACATGCTGGATATGGTGCCCTTTCTCTGGCTGGCTGACATGAGTTCGGGGCTCAGGCTCTGTCAGACACTCCAATAGTGCCCACGGTAACCTGTAAATCAAGGAAGCCTATAAATCCCTCGATGGCCGAGCAGATTGATCCACATTTGGCATTTCTGTTCAGACTCAGCAGGCACTTCTTCTTCCTATGATAAAGGCAAAATGCTGCAATGTGGCTTGAGAATTCCCTACCAAGAGGGATTAGTTTCATGGAAGTGAGGATGGAATTGTAAACCCAAGCTACAGTTAAATTCAGTGCCACGCAGAAGGCAGTTCTAATGTGCAGCGGCTTATTCGAGATATTCATCACCTGAGTAAGGACGATGTCAGAGTTTTGCTCACACTAGAGTTTGTGTCTACGATGACCAACAAATGGAGGGGAGGTGTCAAGAGGCATGGAGGATTTCGTTCACTGGGGCTTGGGAGATGCTCCAAACAGTAAGATTTCCTTCTACTGGACAAGTGGAGTCTGGTTTGTTTTCTCCAGTGTCCTCCATGTGGAAAGTTTGGGTAGCAGAGCACTTCTGCAAGGATGTGTGGAAAGCACACGTCCAATGACCATTGCAGCTGAGGAACATGGCAGGTTCATTCTGGTGGTTATAGCGCGAAGTATCAAGGCCTTGAGTTGACATGGAATCTCTTGCAGATCAGTCTCAATGCTAATTTGTTACCAGGGAGATCTTAGAATGTGCTGGTCGCTAAGGGGTCATGCAGGATTCTACCAACCTGATTGTTTTACATCGGTCCAAGAGCATGGTTTCCTTCTGGAGACAGGAGAAATTCTGTTGTTTGGCTCAGGGAACACATGTTGAATTATAAGTTGGTTTTCCAGAACAGGCCTCTGAAGACAGATGCCTGAAAACCTAATCTAGGGTTCCAATGAGGTCGTAAGCGCATGTCAGTTTCAATCTTCTGACTCAGGAACATTGATTTGTGGGTCTCCCTGGATGGAGGTGATCAGGGTGCTTCAGACTGGGCTTTTGCATCCAGAGCTTCCTCCCATATTGGGGTGAGCTCAGGGGCCCTTCAGATTTATCCTAATCTAGAGAGTTTGGGCAACTGTGACTGGAATATTTTCCTTGGGGATGGCTGACACAGTCCTGTGCTGTGGCTCCAGAGACCCCATTCTGGAGGAATGGTGAGCCATGGTTTTGGGAGGGAAGTCTGCAAACCCAAATTGGGTTATGGTTAGTGGCAAGGTGATCGCAGGCCCAATGGGTAAACCTGAAAGGCAGCTCATCAGGAAATGTAATTATGGTGACTGGAAGGCGGTAGCACAGACTTTTCTCTCGGGATTGTGTGTCTAGGATGGCTTCGGAATGCATGTGTGGTCTCATGGGTCCATGGGAGATTTTTGCCTCTCTAAGGATCCTGATGGCTCCCCAGTTTGGTGGCTTTTTCAGGGAAGGTAAGAATGCTGTTTTCCATCTTGGGCGTGCACCAAGACATCCATTCCAGAGCCAGGCTCTGGGTCTGTGCGCCTGGAAAATCCCATGAAATGTTATGATTTGGGCCTAGGGGCATACCAGGCCTGCAATGCGGGATCCTGGTGGTGCAACTGAGAGGGCTTGTTGGAAAGCATGCTCAGGCTGAGGGTAACAATGCCTGTTTGTACCCAGGGCTTCCTTCAGGATTGGGTGTGGTCTCATTGGCCATGCAGCTGGTTCCCAGTATTAGTGTTGGACGCCAGTCTCAAGAGACAGGTTCCTGCCTTCTGGAAGAAGGAGTTCTCTATGGTGCTTAAGGCTCCCCTGTAAGGGTCTGGTTGGCCAGAGGGAGCCATTTGGTGTTTATGTAGTGAACTTAGATTGACCCTATGCAGTAAACTTAGATTGACACCTCCCTTCTCAGAGGAACTTACTTGCAAAGCCTAGATAAAAGGGCGGTTCAGGCCAGGTGAAGACATCCAATGAGTGGGGCACACATATATCTCCTAGGGTATATTGAAATACTATTGGACACCAATGAGTTACCTAGCATTTTTTTTTCTGTGTGTGGTGATTTAGCACGACTGTGCAGTGTTCTCTGGGTATTGCAATCTCATTGGCCACGTGTGTATATCCTGGCTAAATACATCTATAAAAGTTAGTCTGTGAGGCTAGGAGGGGTCGCCTCTTTGCAAGAGATGGCCCTGATCATTCAGTTTGATTCTCAATGCTGGCGCGAAATAAAGCTTTGCTTGACGTTCATTTTGTATCAGTCTCGCTCCTTTGAATACGGACCCTAACATTGGAGGGGGCACTCGGATTCAAATGACGAGAACTGAGCCAGCATCAGAATTTTTGGGAAAAGCCTCCAGAATTAAGATCATGGGGTCCTATCTGTCTGTCTGGTTAGAGATCCAGGGTATGGCCCACCAGGGAAAAGATGGATAAAGCCATGCCCCCCAGTTCTAGAGTGGATGTGGGTATGCCCCGTCATTCTGCTGGTAGATCAACAGGGGTATTTGAGTCCCCCGGGCGGTCGGGGGTTTCAAGTCCCCCTAGGCTTTCACCGGGGTGTTCGAACCCATCAATCAGTCATGGGCCTGCCATGGGGTTCGAGTCCCCCTAGGAGTTTGGGGGGTTCAAGTCCCCCTAGATGGCCAGGGGGTTCGAGTCCCCCAAATGGTTGAGGGGGTTGAGTCTCCCTTGGTGATTGGGGGTTCAAGTCCCCCTAGAAGGCCAGGGGGTTCAAGTCCCACTAGACAGTCAAGAGGTTGGAGTCCCCATGGGTGGTCGAGGGGTTTGATTCCCCCTAGACAGTCAGGGGGTTCGAGTCCCCCTGTGTTGTTGCGGGGTTCAAGTCCCCCTAGGTGGTTGGGGTTAAACCTCCATCAGTGGCAGGTTATGGGTCAGAATACTTGGGCCTGCGGTTGTCTTGCCTGGTCCTTTTGTTGTCTGTTGTGTTGTTTGTTATGATTGAAGGAATGGGGAAAGCAGAGAGTAAGGGGACTCTGAGGTCATCTCTCTGTTCTTCTTAATAGATGAAAGGCTTCTCGCTCACTCATTTTGTGTGTTAAGTGCTAAGACTGGAGTCAACTGGGTTAATCGAATGCCAGGTTAAGGTGCCCAATGCTGGGTGATTGGAGTCGGCGTGGAATATCGTGCCTAGTGGGCCACTTTTGGTAAGCAGAACTGGCACTGCGGGAAGAACCGACGACGAGACAGAGACTTTAAGGAATATCCCCAAGCAGCTGCCGGAACTCCCTTTGTTTTGGGGAATTCCTTGCCTTTTCTGGCCCAACGTGGACTGCATAGCCCCTCCCCCTTGCTGGCAGAGAGCATGGCATCTGACGTGGAGATGGTTATTTGTCTCTCTCAAGGTTTTAATGGGTAATTGTTAAAGCGGTTCCCGAAGTCTTTGGTAACCTGAAACTCTGAAGCGTTGCTTGAATGACAAATGGAATTACATTTGTTGGACATGTAGGTTTTATAAAAATGGGATAAAATGCTAGAGCGTTGGCTTCTGGAACTGGGTTTGTGCTTTTGAAACCTGCTGGTGAACACATTCTGTGCTTAACCGAATGATAATTTTGCAATCTCAAGAATTCTGTTGTACTGACTCACAATTGGGTTATATTTAGTCTTCAGTAGAGGTTCAGGTATTTCTAAGAGTACAAAATTCAAATCATGGAGGGGGGACAAGATGGCGGGGTAGTAGGAAGAGGCACCTTTTCAGCTGGTACCCCAAAGTGAGCTGATTACCTACCAAAGAATTCCGATCACCCATGAAATCAGCCTGAGATCAGAATTATACATGTCTGGATCTCTACAGGGGCAGAAGACGCCAGTGAGCAGGTAAAGCGGAATGGGAACAGCGGACTGATATCAGAAGATAAACAAAAGGTGGAGGGAGCCACCAGTGGCGACCGGTGGGAAAGTAATACCCCAATACAAGCGAGAGTGCCCTGCGTCTGGGGACCAGCATTGACTTGGAGACTGGTTGAAAGCACTCCAAAAGAGCAAAGGATCGCGGGGGGAAATTGTGGGAATTGGGGGGGCCAAGGACAGGGGCTTAAGTCCCCAGTCCCAGACGGCCTCCCCGGCGCTGAGGCAGAGAGAGTGCGGCAGAGAAACCTGCTCCTGGTCCCTAAGCCGCCAGCGCGGCCCAGAGCGCATGGGTTCTGGTTCCTTTGAGGGGATGGGAGCCGCGCAGGTCTGCAGAACGCGCGCTAGCCCTACCACAAAGCTCGAGATACGTGCGCAACTCCCTCAGGCTCCCCTGAGTTGCTGAGGCCCATCCAGCGCCCCTTGACCCGCGCCATTGTTTCAAAGCCTAAGCCGCACACGCGCGCGAAATTCTTCCCCTGACAGAGGCGCGCAAAAGCCCAGCCTGGGGCTTACGGACCAGCGCCCCGTTCACAGTGCCCCAGACGTGCACCCGACCCAGAGCCGCCTCTGAAAAGAGGTGCGCGTAAGCCGGGCACTCCCAGCCCAGGCCGGCGGCAAAATCTCAGTGTGTGATCAGTGCTTGGAACCTCTCTGGCGGTCGGGAGCTCCCAGACAGCCGCCACGGCCTTGGCTTTGGGTACAAGCAAAAGATCCTGCGCCCCCAGGGTCTGCAACTTGGAACCTGCGCTTCCAGCAGCCAAGGGGGAATTTATTCAGCTTCTGCACCCAGACTGAGGCTTCTCTCTGAGAGGGAGATCAGGGTGCGGTTTGATTTCTTCTATACTACAAAAACTATCAAAGGCGGTCAAGGTGAGAGGGAAAAAAGTGAACAAGGAAAAAAAAAACCGCCAGAAAACAAAAGCCTGAAAAAAACCAGTTTCCCCAGAGCCCACCCCCTTGAGGGGGGCAGGGGAACTCAACTCAGGAAACATCATTGACTGACAACCCACGTGGCAGGCCCCTCCCCCAGAAAACAAACCAAGAAAGAAAAAAAAAAAGGACTGCAAGAAAACCAGCACTACTTCATAGGAAAATTTGTATTGTTCACTTGTTTCCACTATTCAGGTTCATATATATATATATATATATATATATATATATATATATATATTTTTACACACAGGTAATATTTTTAACCTATTTACCATCATAGCGAGCTGTACAGTACATCAAATTCCATAATACCTTTCTAACCTGAACTTTTTGATACATACACCTATGTTTTTCTTTTGCATTTTTATTTTTTGAATTCCTTTTTTTTTAAATTTTAGTTTAGTTTAGTCTAGTATATTCCTTTTTATTTTATTTTATTTTATTTTATATTCATATAGAGTTAACTTCAAAGTATTCCTCTTTCCCCAATCAATACTACCCCTATAGGTAAACCAATTTTTAATCCCCTTTATCTTAGGAAAGTTGAGTCCTTTAACAAAGATATCATGATACATCCAGGAAGAATTAAAACAACCTTCCTCGCACACACTGAGAATTTATAAGAACTCTCTCATCTTCTTCCACCAGTGTTTCTGTGTTTTCTGTGTTTGTCCTGATAGCATATAAATTTTACACTTGTGGTTCTTTTTGATGAGGTTCTTTCTTTATTTGCATATATATATATATATATATATATATATATATTTTTCTTTCTCTTGCCATATAATTGTATCAGTCTTTTTATCTCTTTTTGTTTGTCTACTTCATAAATCTTACCTTGGGGCCCATCTGGGCTGAACCTTCTCTTCCATCTTCCCTGTCTTTCCTGTCTCTCTCTCTCTCTCTCTTTTTTCTTTTTCTTTTTCTTCTTCTCCTTTTTTTTTCTTTTCATTTGTCTCTCGTTTGGGTGGGGAATCCTGATTGCTCAGAAGTGTTCCAGGGTGCACCTTGACTGCACCAGAGTTGATACATCCAGCTACATCTGTTCAGTCTTCTCCCACCAAAATGACTAGGAGGAGGAATGCCCAACAGAAGAAAAATACAGAGGATGGACCTTCAGCAACAGAGCTAACGGCTATCAACATAGACAATATGTCGGAAAGAGATTTCAGGCTAACAATTTTCCAGGCAATAGCTAGGTTGGAGAAAGCCATGGACGACCAAACAGAATTGATTAGGGCCGAACTGAAAGCGACAAGACAGGATGTTCACAATGTTAGGGCGGAGCTTAAAGCTACCAGGGAGTAGGTCCACAATGCTCTCAATGAGTTCCAATCTAACCTAAACTCTCTCAAAGCTAGGGTAACTGAGACAGAAGATAGAATTAGTGATCTGGAAGACAAATAGATAGAGAGAAAGGATCAGGAGGAAGCCTGGAACAAACAGCTTAGATCCCACGAAAGCAGAATCAGGGAAATAAATGATGCCATGAAGCATTCCAATGTCAGAATTATTGGAATCCCTGAAGGGGAGGAGAAAGAAAGAAGTCTAGAAGATATAGTGGAACAAGTCCTTCATGAAAATTTTCCGAATCTCGTGAATGAAACCACCGTTCATGTACTAGAGGCTGAACGGTCTCCACCCAAGATTATACATTCCAAAAAAACATCACGACACCTGATAGTCAAATTAAGGAATTATAATTGTAGGTATAATCTCTTGAAAGCTTCCAGGGCAAAGAGGCTCCTTACTTACAGAGGGAAGCCAATCAGAATAACGTCAGACCTGTCCACAGAGACCTGAAAATCCAGAAGAGTCTGGCAAGATATATTCAGTGCAATAAATGAGTAGAACATGCAGCCAAGAATACTTTATCCAGCAAGACTGACATTCAAAATGGATGGAGAGATAAAGAATTTCCAAGACCGGCAAGGCTTAAAAGACTATGCAACCACCAAGCCGACACTGCAGGAAATATTAAGGGGGGTTCTATAAAAGAGGAAAAATCCCAAGAATAGCATTGAACAGAAATATAGAGACAGTCTACAGAAAGAAAGACTTCAAAGGTAACTCGATGTCAATAAAAACGTATCTATCAATAATCACTCTCAATGTGAATGGCCTAAATGCACCCATAAGACGGCACAGGGTTGCAGATTGGATAAAACGACAGGACCCATCCATATGCTGTCTACAAGAGACCCATTTTGAACCTAAAGATACACGCAGACTGAAAGTGAAGGGGTGGAGAAGCATCTTTCATGCCAATGGGACTCAAAAGAAGGCTGGGGTAGCGATTTTCATATCAGATAAATTAGACTTCAAACTAAAGACTGTAGTCAGAGATACAGAAGGATACTACATAATCCTTAAAGGGACTATCCACCAAGATGATCTAACAATTGTAAATATCTATGCTCCCAATATGGGAGCAGCCAATTACTTAAGAAAACTGTTAATCAAGATAAAGAGTCATATTGATATGAATACACTAATCGTAGGAGATCTTAATACGCCTCTTTCAGAATTAGACAGATCATCGAAGAAGAAAATCAATAAAGAAACAAGAGCATTGAATGACACATTGGACCAGATGGACCTCATAAATATATACAGAACATTCCACCCTAAAACAATAGAATACTCATTCTTCTCAAGTGCACACGGAACCTTCTCCAGAATACACCACATACTGGGTCACAAATCAGGACTCAACTGATACCAAATGACTGAGATTATTCCCTGCATATTCTCAGATCACTATGCTTTGAAACTGGAGCTCAATCACAAGAAAAAGTTCAGAAGGAACTCAAACACCTGGAAGCTAAAGACCACCATGCTTAAGAATGCTTGGATCAACCAGGAGATCAAAGAAGAACTGAAACAATTCATGGAAACCAACGAGAATGAAGACACTTCGGTCCAAAACCTATGGGATACAGCAAAGGCGGTCCTAGGGGGAAAATAGATAGCCATCCAAGCCTTGCTCAAAAAAATTGAAAAATCCAGAACACACCAGCTGTCTCTACACCTTAAAGAACTGGAGGATCAACAACAAATCAAACCAACTCCACACATAAGAAGGGAAATCCTCAAGATTAGAGCTGAGATCAATGAGGGAGAAACCAGAGATACAGTAGAACGTTTCAATGAAACTACAAGCTGGTTTTTTGAAAGAATCAATAAGATCGATAAGCCACTGGCTACACTAATCCAAAAGAAAAGAGAGAAAGCCCAAATTCATAAAATTATGAATGGAAAGGGAGAGATCACAACTAACACCAAGGAAGTAGAAACAATCATCAGAAGTTATTACTAACAGTTATATGCCAATAAGCTTAGCAACTTGGATGAAATGGATGCATTCCTGGAAAAATATAAACTACCAACATTGAACCAGGAAGAAATCGACACCCTGAATAGACCGATATCTAATAACGAGATTGATTCAGTGATCAAAAACCTCCCAAAAAACAAGAGCCCAGGACCTGAAGGTTTCCCTGGGGAATTCTACCAAACCTTCCAAGAAGAAATAACCCCTATTCTCCTGAAGCTGTTTCAAAAAATTGAAGCAGAAGGAAAACTTCCAGACACTTTCTATGAAGCCAGCATTACCCTGATCCCCAAACCAGGCAAGGCCCCTACCAAAAAGGAGAATTTCAGACCAATATCACTGATGAATATGGATGCTAAGATTCTCAACAAGATCCTAGCCAACAGGATCCAACAGCACATTAAAAAGATTATCCACCATGATCAGGTGGGATTCATCCCTGGGCTAAAAGGATGGTTCAACATTCGCAAATCAATCAATGTGATACAACAAATTAATATGAGAAGAGAGAAGAACCACATGGTCCTCTCAATTGATGCAGAAAAAGCATTTGACAAAATCCAGCATCCGTTCCTGATTAAAACGCTTCAAAGTATAGGGATAGAGGGAACATTCCTGAACCTCATCAAATCTATCTATGAAATCCCCACAGCAAATATCATCCTCAATGGGAAAAAACTTGCAGCCTTCCCATTGAGATCAGGAACAAGACAAGGATGCCCACTTTCACCACTCTTGTTCAACATAGCCTTAGAAGTCCTAGCAACAGCAATCTGACAACAGAGAGAAATAAAAGGTATCCAAATTGGTAATGAAGAAGTCAAACTCTCTCTCTTCGCAGATGACATGATTCTTTATATGGAAAACCCAAAAGACTCAACCCCCAAACTAGTAGAACTCATACAGCAATTGAGCAACGTGGCAGGATACAAAGTCAATGTGCAGAAATCAGTGGCTTTCCTATACACTAACACTGAAAATACAGAAAGGGAAATTAGAGAATCGATTCCATTTACTATAGCACCAAGAACCATAAGATACCTGGGAATAAACCTAACTAAAGAGGTAAAGGATCTGTACTCAAGAAACTACAGAACACTCATGAAAGAAATTGAAGAAGACACAAATAGATGGAAGACCATTCCATGCTTTTGGATCGGAAGAATAAACATTGTTAAAATGTCTATACTGCCTAGAGAAATCTATACTTTTAATGTCATTCCGATCAAAATTCCACCGGCATTCTTCAAAGAGCTGGAGCAAATAATCCTAAAATTTGTATGGAATCAGAAGAGACCCCGAATCGCTAAGGAACTGTTGAAAAACAAAAATAAAGCTGGCGGCATCACCTTACCTAATTTCAAGCTTTATTACAAAGCTGTGATCACCAAGACAGCATGGTACTGGCATAAAAACAGACACATAGACCAGTAGAACAGAGTAGAGAGCCCAGATATGAACCCTCAACTCTATGGTCAATTAATCTTTGACAAAACAGGAAAAAATATACAGTGGAAAAAAGACAGTCTCTTCAATAAATGGTGCTGGGAAAACTGGACAGCTATATGTAGAAGAATGAAACTCGACCATTCTCTTACACCGTACTCAAAGATCAACTCAAAATGGATAAAAGTCCTCAACGTGAGACAGGAATCAATCAGAATCTTAGAGGAGAACATAGGCAGTAATCTCTTTGATATCAGCCACAGCAACTTCTTTCAAGATACGTCTCCAAAGGCAAAGGAAACAAAAGCGAAAATAAACTTCTGGGACTTCATCAAAATCAAAAGCTTCTGCACAGCAAAGGAAAGAGTCAAAAAACCAAAAAGGCAACCCACGGAATGGGAGAAGATATTTGCAAATGACAGTACAGACAAAAGGTTGATATCCAGGAACTATAATAAACTCCTCAAACTCAACCCACACGAAACAGGCAAACACATCAAAAAATGGGCAGAAGATATGAACAGACACTTCTCCAATCAAGACATACAAATGGCTATCAGACACATGAAAACATGCTCATCATCATTAGCCCTCAGGGAGATTCAAATTAAAACCACATTGAGATATCACCTTACACCAGTTAGAATGGCCAAAATTAACAAAACAGGAAGCAACATGTGTTGGAGAGGATGTGGAGAAAGGGGAACCCTCTTACACTGTTGGTGGGAATGCAAGTTGGTACAGCCTCTTTGGAGAACAGTGTGGAGATTCCTCAAGAAGTTATAAAATAGAGCTTCCCTATGACCCTGCATTTGCACTCTGGATATTTACTCCAAAGACACAGTTGTCGTTAAAAGAAGGGCCATCTGTACCCCAATGTTTATAGCAGCAATGGCCAGAGTCACCAAACTATGGAAAGAACCAAGATGCCCTTCAACGGATGAATGGATAAGGAAGATGTGGTCCATATACACTATGGAGTATTATGCCTCCATCAGAAAGGATGAATACTCAACTTTTGTAGCAACATGGACGGGACTGGAAGAAATTATGCTGAGTGAAATAAGTCAAGCAGAGAGAGTCAATTATTATATGGTTTCACTTATTTGTGGAGCATAACAAATAGCATGGAGGACAAGGGGCATTAGAGAGGAGTAGGGAATTTGGGTAAATTGGAAGGGGAGGTGAACCATGAGAGACTATGGACTCTGAAAAACAATCTGAGGGGTTTGAAGTGGCGGGGCGGGTGGGAGGTTGGGGTACCAGGTGGTAGGTATTATAGAGGGCACGGCTTGCATGGAGCACTGGGTGTGGTAAAAAATAATGAATAAAGTTTTTCTGAAAATAAATAAATTGAAAAAAAAAGAGTACAAAATTCTGTTAAGTGTAATTAAGACTGATGGAAATGAGAAAAGCAACTCTGTATGTAAAAAGTAGGAGATAAGTAAAAGTTTGAATCTAAAAAGTGCCTGACTGTGTGAATGTGTCCGTATGACTCCACTTCCACTACCGAGTCTAAGTGGGCTAAACCCTGAGTCTCACAGGGCGTCATATGGCATAACGGTCATCTACTCCATGGAGTGGCCTGTTCCAGGGTTTATATGGACAGCCCTTAGCTAAGACGCTCCTAAGTTCCCACGAGGGATGTGAGCAGGACAGCATCTGAAAGATCTCCCTCCCTTTGTCTGCAACATCATTCATCATGGGAGGTAAACCTAGTAAACTCATTATCTGCTTATTTAAAAAAAAAGACACTCATATAGAAAATCTGGTTTTCTCTCTGTTTAAAAAGACAAAATTTTCTTAAATTAATTGATCTGTTATGGTTTTCTCTTTGCCTGCCCAGAAAATTCAGTTTCTTTGTTTTGTTTTATCAGGTATTTAACATCCCTAATTATATTTAGTCATGTGTTTTAAAACTTTCTAAGATTTTAGCAATTGTTGACAGGATTTAAACCAATGATAAATCTTGCCATGCATTTTCTAAAGTTTTAATACGTTGATAGATCACCACTTAATATTGTGATTATGGAAATGTTACGTGTCACAGAAGTAACCTAATTTTCCTGCCAGTTACACTGTAAATTCTCATCTCACCAGCCCTTTATCATATCTGTTCTGAGTTTTTGTCATTTGTAATTGTTTTAATTCTCTTGTAAGATAAATCCCGTCTCAAAGAAAATTCATATGGGAGACCTTGAGGACAAACACAGGTCTTTGATATCTTGAAATTCTGTTTTTGTTTTTTTTCCCAATTTATTTATTTTCAGAAAAAACAGTATTCATTATTTTTTCACCACACCCAGTGCTCCATCCTAGCTGTGCCCTCTATAATACCCACCACCTGGTACCCCAACCTCCCACCCCCCTGCCACTTCAAACCCCTCAGACTGTTTTTCAGAGTCCATAGTCTCTCATGGTTCACCTCCCCTTCCAATTTACCCAAATTCCCTACTCCTCTCTAACGCCCCTTGTCCTCCATGCTATTGGTTATGCTCCACAAATGAGTGAAACCATATGATAATTGACTCTCTCTGCTTGACTGATTTCACTCAGCATAATTTCTTCCAGTCCCGTCCATGTTGCTACAAAAGTTGGATATTCGTCCTTTCTGATGGAGGCATAATACTCCATAGTGTATATGGACCACATCTTCCCTATCCATTCATCCATTGAAGGGCATCTTGGTTCTTTCCATAATTTGGCGACTGTGGCCATTGCTGCTATAAACATTGGGGTACAGATGGCCCTTCTTTTCACGACATCTGTATCTTTGGGGTAAATACCCAGGAGTGCAATTGCAGGGTCGTAGGGAAGCTCTATTTTTAATTTCTTGAGGAATCTCCACACTGTTCTCCAAAGAGGCTGTACCAACTTGCATTCCCACCAACAGTGTAAGAGGGTTCCCCTTTCTCCACATCCTCTCCAACACATGTTGCTTCCTGTTTTGTTAATTTTGGCCATTCTAACTGGTGTAAGGTGATATCTCAATGTGGTTTTAATTTGAATCTCCCTGAGGGCTAATGATGATGAGCATTTTTTCATGTGTCTGATAGCCATTTGTATGTCTTGATTGGAGAAGTGTCTGTTCATATCTTCTGCCCATTTTTTGATGTGTTTGTCTGTTTTGTGTGGATTGAGTTTGAGGAGTTCATTATAGATCCTGGATATCAACCTTTTGTCTGTACTGTCATTTGCAAATATCTTCTCCCATTCCGTGGGTTGCCTCTTTGTTTTTTTGACTGTTTCCTTTGCTGTGCAGAAGCTTTTGATTTTGATATCTTGAAATTCTGGAACTGAAGTAGGTAAGAATTTACTGAAGTAAAAGCTGCATTCAGACTAAACCAGAATTATTAACATGGGACTAGGTGAACTGAAGGACTGTAATGCTGTATCTATTGATGTTTTGTCTTATGTTTGCTCTTCCAGACTAGGGAAACTTTTTCTTAAGTTATCTGTTACTTACAGAGATAAAATGTAGTCATTTGTAACCAAATCAAGGTATTCAACTTTTTCTCTCTATCTGAAACCTCTGAAAGAAAAAGGCCTCAGCAAGTATTCTTTCTTCCATGGCAATCAGTCATTTGCTTAAGTTCAATAAGAATCCATTGTCCTTGTAACAGGACACCATTGGAAACATTGGTTATTTTATTTTACCATGGCTTTGACTGGAATGCCATATTCGAAAAGACTCAGATGTGACTAGACATCTTAGAGGAAATGAGGTTGACTTTATGAAACCTGGAGCCTTAAAGCACTTTGGAACTGTTGGCCTGATACCTTGCTTACAGAGTTCCCAGCAGCCTCACCAGGTGAGTAAAGGATGTTACTTCCTGGCAGGTGCAGGAACCTCAGGACTCTCTGGGGGCCTCAGGAAGACGAACTCACCCAAATCAACAGGTTTTGTAGGCATGTCTGATGGCAAGTATGTAGCTTGGCTTCTGGCCTGGAGAGGCTATCATAAGTTCAACCAGAGATTCCTTATGAGAATTTCCAGTAGAGCAGATTCTAAAAGATTTTTATGATCCCTCACTGTTCTTGCTGAGCTTATGTAAACAATTAGGCCAAGCTTATTAAAACTGGGTTTTTTTTTTTTCTTTTTTTTTCCCAATTTATTTATTTTCAGAAAAACAGTATTCATTATTTTTTCACCACACCCAGTGCTCCATCCTAGCTGTGCCCTCTATAATACCCACCACCTGGTACCCCAACCGCCCACCCCCCCCGCCACTTCAAACCCCTCAGACTGTTTTTCAGAGTCCATAGTCTCTCATGGTTCACCTCCCCTTCCAATTTACCCAAATTCCCTACTACTCTCTAACGCCCCTTGTCCTCCATGCTATTGGTTATGCTCCACAAATGAGTGAAACCATATGATAATTGACTCTCTCTGCTTGACTGATTTCACTCAGCATAATCTCTTCCAGTCCCGTCCATGTTGCTACAAAAGTTGGATATTCGTCCTTTCTGATGGAGGCATAATACTCCATAGTGTATATGGACCACATCTTCCTTATCCATTCATCCGTTGAAGGGCATCTTGGTTCTTTCCATAGTTTGGCGACTGTGGCCATTGCTGCTATAAACATTGGGGTACAGATGGCCCTTCTTTTCACGACATCTGTATCTTTGGGGTAAATACCCAGGAGTGCAATTGCAGGGTCGTAGGGAAGCTCTATTTTTAATTTCTTGAGGAATCTCCACACTGTTCTCCAAAGAGGCTGCACCAACTTGCATTCCCACCAACAGTGTAAGAGGGTTCCCCTTTCTCCACATCCTCTCCAACACATGTTGTTTCCTGTTTTGTTAATTTTGGCCATTCTAACTGGTGTAAGGTGATATCTCAATGTGGTTTTAATTTGAATCTCCCTGAGGGCTAATGATGATGAGCATTTTTTCATGTGTCTGATAGCCATTTGTATTTCTTGATTGGAGAAGTGTCTGTTCATATCTTCTGCCCATTTTTTGATGTGTTTGTCTGTTTCGTGTGGGTTGAGTTTGAGGAGTTCATTATAGATCCTGGATATCAACCTTTTGTCTGTACTGTCATTTGCAAATATCTTCTCCCATTCCGTGGGTTGCCTCTTTGTTTTTTTGACTGTTTCCTTTGCTGTGCAGAAGCTTTTGATTTTGATGAAGTCCCAGAAGTTTATTTTCGCTTTTGTTTCCTTTGCCTTTGGAGACGTATCTTGAAAGAAGTTGCTGTGGCTGATATCGAAGAGATTACTGCCTATATTCTCCTCTAAGATTCTGATAGATTCCTGTCTCACGTTGAGGTCTTTTATCCATTTTGAGTTGATCTTTGTGTACGGTGTAAGAGAATGGTCGAGTTTCATTCTTCTACATATAGCTGTCCAGTTTTCCCAGCACCATTTATTGAAGAGACTGTCTTTTTTCCACTGTATATTTTTTCCTGTTTTGTCGAAGATTAATTGACCATAGAGTTGAGGGTCCATATCAGGGCTCTCTACTCTGTTCCACTGGTCTATGTGTCGGTTTTTATGCCAGTACCATGCTGTCTTGGTGATCACAGCTTTGTAATAAAGCTTGAAATCAGGTAAGGTGATGCCGCCAGCTTGATTTTTGTTTTTCAACGTTTCCTTAGCGATTCGGGGTCTCTTCTGATTCCATACAAATTTTAGGATTATTTGCTCCAGCTCTTTGAAGAATGCCGGTGGAATTTTGATCGGAATGGCATTAAAAGTATAGATTGCTCTAGGCAGTATAGACATTTTAACGATGTTTATTCTTCCGATCAAAGAGCATGGAATGGTCTTCCATCTTTTTGTGTCTTCTTCAATTTCTTTCATGAGTGTTCTATAGTTCCTCAAGTATAGATCCTTTACCTCTTTAGTTAGGTTTATTCCCAGGTATCTTATGGTTCTTGGTGCTATAGTAAATGGAATCGATTCTCTAATTTCCCTTTCTGTATTTTCCTTGTTAGTGTATAAGAAAGCCACTGATTTCTGCACATTGACTTTGTATCCTGCCACGCTGCTGAATTGCTGTATGAGTTCTAGTAGTTTGGGGGTGGAGTCTTTTGGGTTTTCCATATAAAGAATCATGTCATCTGCGAAGAGAGAGAGTTTGACTTCTTCATTACCAATTTGGATACCTTTTATTTCTCTCTGTTGTCTGATTGCTGTTGCTAGGACTTCTAATACTATGTTGAACAAGAGTGGTGAAAGTGGGCATCCTTGTCTTGTTCCTGATCTCAACGGGAAGGCTGCAAGCTTTTTCCCATTGAGGATGATATTTGCTGTGGGTCTTTCATAGATAGATTTGATGAGGTTCAGGAATGTTCCCTCTATCCCTATACTTTGAAGCGTTTTAATCAGGAACGGATGTTGGATTTTGTCAAATGCTTTTTCTGCATCAATTGAGAGGACCATGTGGTTCTTCTCTCTTCTCCTATTAATTTGTTGTATCACATTGATTGATTTACGAATGTTGAACCATCCTTGTAGCCCAGGGATGAATCCCACCTGATCATGGTGGATAATCTTTTTAATGTGCTGTTGGATCCTGTTGGCTAGGATCTTGTTGAGAATCTTAGCATCCATATTCATCAGTGATATTGGTCTGAAATTCTCCTTTTTGGTATGGTCCTTGCCTGGTTTGGGGATCAGGGTAATGCTGGCTTCATAGAAAGAGTCTGGAAGTTTTCCTTCTGCTTCAATTTTTTGAAACAGCTTCAGGAGAATAGGGGTTATTTCTTCTTGGAAGGTTTGGTAGAATTCCCCAGGGAAACCTTCAGGTCCTGGGCTCTTGTTTTTTGGGAGATTTTTGATCACTGCTTCAATCTCGTTATTAGATATTGGTCTATTCAGGTTGTCGATTTCTTCCTGGTTCAATTTTGGTAGTTTATATTTTTCCAGGAATGCATCCATTTCATCTAGGTTGCTAAGCTTATTGGCATATAACTGTTCGTAGTAACTTCTGATGATTGTTTCTACTTCCTTGGTGTTAGTTGTGATCTCTCCCTTTTCATTCATAATTTTATGAATTTGGGATTTCTCTCTTTTCTTTTGGATTAGTGTAGCCAGTGGCTTATCGATCTTATTGATTCTTTCAAAAAACCAGCTTGTAGTTTCATTGATACGTTCTACTGTATCTCTGGTTTCTCCCTCATTGATCTCAGCTCTAATCTTGATGATTTCCCTTCTTATGTGTGGAGTTGGTTTGATTTGTTGTTGATCCTCCAGTTCTTTAAGGTGTAGAGACAGCTGGTGTGTTCTGGATTTTTCAATTTTTTTGAGCAAGGCTTGGATGGCTATATATTTTCCCCTTAGGACCGCCTTTGCTGTATCCCATAGGTTTTGGACCGAAGTGTCTTCATTCTCATTGGTTTCCATGAATTGTTTCAGTTCTTCTTTGATCTCCTGGTTGATCCAAGCATTCTTAAGCAAGGTGGTCTTTAGCTTCCAGGTGTTTGAGTTCCTTCGGAACTTTTCCTTGTGATTGAGCTCCAGTTTCAAAGCATTGTGATCTGAGAATATGCAGGGAATAATCTCAGTCTTTTGGTATCGGCTGAGTCCTGATTTGTGACCCAGTATGTGGTCTATTCTGGAGAAGGTTCCGTGTGCACTTGAGAAGAATGAGTATTCTGCTGATTTAGGGTGGAATGTTCTGTATATATCTATGAGGTCCATCTGGTCCAATGTGTCGTTCAATGCTCTTGTTTCTTTATTGATTTTCTGCTTCGATGATCTGTCTAATTCTGAAAGAGGCGTGTTAAGATCACCTACGATTAGTGTATTCATATCAATATGACTCTTTATCTTGATTAACAGTTTTCTTAAGTAATTGGCTGCTCCCATATTGGGAGCATAGATATTTACAATTGTTAGATCATCTTGGTGGATAGTCCCTTTAAGGATTATGTAGTGTCCTTCTGTATCTCTGACTACAGTCTTTAGTTTGAAGTCTAATTTATCTGATATGAGAATCGCTACCCCAGCCTTCTTTTGAGTCCCATTGGCATGAAAGATGCTTCTCCACCCCTTCACTTTCAGTCTGCGTGTATCTTTAGGTTCAAAATGGGTCTCTTGTAGACAGCATATGGATGGGTCCTGTCGTTTTATCCAATCTGCAACCCTGTGCCGTTTTATGGGTGCATTGAGGCCATTCACATTGAGAGTGATTATTGATAGATACGTTTTTATTGACATCGAGTTACCTTTGAAGTCTTTCTTTCTGTAGACTGTCTCTATATTTCTGTTCAATGCTATTCTTGGGATTTTTCCTCTTTTATAGCACCCCCCTTAATATTTCCTGCAGTATCGGCTTGGTGGTTGCATAGTCTTTTAAGTCTTGCCGGTCTTGGTAACTCTTTATCTCTCCATCCATTTTGAATGTCAGTCTTGCTGGATAAAGTATTCTTGGCTGCATGTTCTTCTCATTTAGTGCCCTGAATATATCTTGCCAGCCTCTTCTGGCTTGCCAGGTCTCTGTGGACAGGTCTGACGTTATTCTGATGGGCTTCCCTCTGTAAGTAAGGAGCCTCTTTGCCCTGGCAGCTTTCAAGAGATTATACCTACAATTATAATTTCTCAATTTGACTATCAGGTGTCGTGATGTTTTTTTGGAGTGTATAATCTTGGGTGGAGACCGTTCAGCCTCTAGTACATGGACGCTGGTTTCATTCGTGAGATTCGGAAAGTTTTCATGAAGGACTAGTTCCACGACATCTTCTAGACTTCTTTCTTTCTCCTCCCCTTCAGGAATTCCAATAATTCTGACGTTGGAACGCTTCATGGCATTTCTTATTTCCCTAATTCTGCTTTCGTGGGATCTAAGCTGTTTGTTCCAGGCTTCCTCCTGATCCTTTCTCTCTATCTGTTTGTCTTCCAGATCACTAATTCTATCTTCTGTCTCAGTTACCCTAGCTTTGAGAGAGTTTAGATTGGATTGGAACTCATTGAGAGCATTGTGGACCTCCTCCCTGGTAGCTTTAAGCTCCTCCCTAACATTGTGAACATCCTGTCTGGTCGCTTTCAGTTCGGCTCTAATCAATTCTGTTTGGTCATCCATGGCTTTCTCCAACCTAGCTATTGCCTGGATAATTGTTAGCCTGAATTCTCTTTCCGACATATTGTCTATGTTGATAGCCGTTAGCTCTGTTGCGGAAGGTCCATCCTCTGTATTTTTCTTCTGTTGGGCATTCCTCCTCCTAGTCATTTTGGTGGGAGAAGACTGAACGGATGTAGCTGGATGTATCAACTCTGGTGCAGTCAAGGTGCACCCTGGAACACTTCCTGATCTCCGTCTCAGAAGCCTCAGTCTGGGTGCAGAAGCTGAATAAATTCCCCCTTGGACGCTGGCAGTGCAGGTTCCAAGTTAAAGACCCTGGGGGCGCAGGATCTTTTGCTCGTCCCCAAAGCCAAGGCAGTGGCGGCTGTCTGGGAGCTCCTGACCACCAGAGAGGTTCCAAGCAGCGATCGCACACTGAGATTTTGCCGCCAGCCCCAGCTGGGAGTGCCCGGCTTGCGCGCACCTCTTTTCAGAGGCGGCTGTGGGTCGGGCGCGCGTCTGGGACACTGAGAACGGGGCGCTGGTCCGTAAGCCGCAGGCTGGGCTTTTGCGTGCCTCTGTCCAGGGAAGAGTTTCGTGCGCACGCGGCTTAGACGTTGAAACAATGGCCCGGGTCAAGAAGCGCCCCAGGGCTTTAGAAACCCAGGAGAGCTGGAGCGACGTGCACGCGCATCTCAAGCTTTGTGGTAGGGCTAGCGCGCGTTCTGCAGACCGGCTCCCATCCCCTCACAGGAGCCGGAACCCCCGCGCTCTGGGGCGCGCTGGCGGCTTAGGGGCCAGGAGCCGGTTTCTCCGCCGCACTCTCTCTGCCTCCGCGCCGGGGAGGCCGTCTGGGACCGGGGACTTAAGCCCCTGTCCCTAGCCGCCCCGATTCCCACAATTTGCCCCCACGATCCTTTGCTCTTTTGGAGTGCTTTCAACCAGTCTCCAAGTTAATGCTGGTCCCCAGACGCAGGGCACTCTCGCTCTTATCGGGGTATTACTTTTGCACCGGTCGCCTCTGGTGGCTCCCTCCCCCTTTTGTTTATCTTCCGATATCAGTCCGCTGTTCCCATTCCGCTTTACCTGCTCATTGGCGTCTTCTGCCCCTGTAGAGATCCAGACGTGTATAATTCTGATCTCAGGCTGATTTCATGGGTGATCAGAGTTCTTTGGTAGGTAATCAGCTCACTTTGGGGTACCAGCTGAAAAGACGCCTCTTCCTAGTACCCCGCCATCTTGTCCCCCCCCAAAACTGGGTTTGTTTACAAGTAAATTAGATCTGATTTGGCTATCTCTGAAAACGAGGGTTATTTTAGGGAGAAAAATTAAGTTTTAATAACACCCCTTTATGGATGTAAAATTCTAGATTTGATTGTCTTTAAATGTTTGTTTACTTAAGCTAGATAACTTGAGGTAAACTTCACGGAAGTTGCACGATAGCTCACTTAGACGATCTTGCTTTGTCAGTCAGTGACCCCAGATATAGGGAACTTCAAAAAATTGAAGGATTTGAAGGGAAGAGTTAGTGGGAATAGCAGAAAATGTGTTTAACAAAAGGGATGCACGGGATGATAAAAAACAGACAAAAAATACTGGTTTTGGCATTACATGAGGCAGAGAGGAGATGGGTAGGAGATAGTAAATGGAAGGAAAAGCCTAAACACAGAGAAGGCAGGTGGGAAGACGTAGATTCAGATCAGTGTGCTTACTGTAAGTAAAGAGGACGTTGGGCAACGGAGTGCCGCAAAAGGAAGACGACAATTCTTGCCACCGTAGATTGAAGGCATTATAGTTCGGAGCCCCTCCCCGAACCTCTGGTAATAATTGAAGTGGAGGGGAAATCAGTTTATTTTTTGGTGGACATGGGAGCCCAATTTTCATCATTACTTAAATGTATTGGAACACTACTTGGAGAGGAAGTCTGCGTACAAGGAGCAAATGGCACAGAGAGACATAAATGGCCAACAGAAAGGACTTTAAATTTGGCCTCAGGAATAGTTAAACATCAATTTTTGGTCCTCCCTAATGCCCCATATAATTTGATGGGAAGAGATCTTTTCCACAAATTAAGAGCTGGCATTCAGTTCTCAGAAGGAGGCATAACTGTAACCTTGAGACAACCCACTGTACAAGTGCTTATGGCAGCAGTAGATGAATACCTCCTTTATGAGCCAGTCTTAAAACCAGAGGAAACAAAGTTGGGGGAGCCTTCTCCTAATCCTACAGCAGGAGTTTCCCGAGGTCTGGACAGAAGTGAAGCCCCCTGGCTTGGCCAAGGAACAGCCTCCAGTGGTGGTACAATTAAAGGCAACAGCTTTGGCTTTTTGCATTCGGCAGTATCCCCCTTCCCCGGGAAACAAAGGAAGGGATCAGAAAACACAGTAACCACCTCCAAGGAGAGGGGATCCTAGTTCCTTACAAATCTCCATGGAACACACCTTTGTTGCCCATCAAAAAGGCTGAGACTGGGGAATACCGACCTGTCCAGGACTTGCGGGAAGTTAATAAATGGGTTGAAGAGATCCACCAGACGGTGCCTAACCCCTATAACCTACTCTCCCTCCTAGGCCCCGAAAGTACTGTGTATACCGTCTTAGAGCTCAAGGATGCAATTTTTCTGCATGTCTTAGCAAAGGAATTCTTAGCACCTTTTTGCTTTTGAGTGGTCTGACCCACAGGAAGGATTTCAAGGCCAGCTCACCTGGACAGGACTTCCCCATGGGTTCAAGAATTCGCCCACTATCTTTGACAAGGCCCTACATGAGGATTTGCGTGAGTACAGAACCTCCAACCCAGGACTCATTCTGTTACAGTACATTGATGACTTGCTAGTAGCCACTGAGGACTATGAGTCATGTTTGCGTGGGACAAGAGCTCTCTTACAGACTCTGCATGAAAAAGGGTATTGGGTGTCAGCAAAGAAAGCACAGCTCTGTCAGAGCCATGTCACTTAAAGGCTTTGATCTCAATGAGGGAGTGTGTTCACTGTCTGAGGCCAGGAAACAGGTGATCAACCGGTAGGTCTGCCCCACCACGTCCCAAAAAGTGAGGGAGTTTCTTGGGACAATGTGCTACTGTAGGCTGTGGATACCGCAGTTTGTGGAGATTGCCTGACCTCTCCACGAACTGGCAAAAGGAGGGCTCACTATGATAGAGTTGGACTGCTGAAGCAGAAGGAGCATTTCAGGAATGACAAACAGCCTTACTGAGTGCCCCAGCATTGGCCATCCAAGATGTTACCAAGCCCTTCCACATTGCCTGGGACACCAAAAGGGGACTGATCTGATTTCAAAAGGAAACGACTTAGCAGATCAAGCCGCAAAGCAAGCAGCCTGAGAAACAGTGCAAGAGCCGGTTACACTCCCAGCTCTAGCCCTACCAGAAAAACCGGACCATTCAGAGGAAGATTTAAACTATTTACCAAAATGGGATAAATTAGACTATGAAGGAGACTGGGCTAAGACTAAAAGAGGAAATTTAACTCTTCTTCGAAGACTAGGAAAGAAGTTAGTAGATCAGATACATCAGGGTACTTATTTGGAGATATGCAAACCCAAGGAACGTATAGGCAAGCAATTCCAGGTTTCTAAATTAGGGCATATGTTTCAGGATGTAGTTGATAGATGTGCTCAATGCCAGGCAGTTGAGGTGGGAGGAACTAGAATTGGAAGAGGGAAAAGAGCAAGAGGTAAGGAACCAGGAATTTATTGGGAAATTGATTTTACAGAAATGAAACCTCCTAAATATGGACACAAGTATATTTTAGTTTTTGTAGATACCATTTCAGGCTGGGTAGAGGCTTCTTCCACCAAACATGAGATGGCAGGAGTGGTAGGCAAAAAAAAAAAAAAAAAAAAAAAAAAGGTTGCTAGAAGAAATAATTCCTAGGTTTGGGCTGCCTCTCATGATTGGGTCAGACAATGGTCCTTCATTTGTGAGCTCAGTCTCACAGACATTGGCCAAGGCTGTGGGCACAAATTGGAAACTACATTGTGCCTATCGGCCCTAGAGTTCTGGGCAAGTAGAGAGAATGAAATGGACTCTTAAAGAGACCTTGACAAAGCTAATTCTGAAGACTGGCAGTGGATGGGTGGATCTCCTTCCTTCTCCCTCCTCAGTGAATGATGTATACCCTATTTAAACAAGGTGACCACATTTGAAATAATGTTTGGGAGACCGCCCTCCCCCCCACCGCCCACTCTGTCCTTGGCTACAAGAGGTTGCCCTAGCAGAAATTACTGTTTAATCTGTAATCCAGTCACTGCAGGCATTACAGTCTGTCTTAAAAAAAAAAAAAAAAAAAAAAAAAAAAAGCCCATGCCAGTATCCTGACTGCCCACACTGGGATGGAGAGAGAGGTGGAACCACATCCTTAGCAACCCAAGGACTTAGATTGGATAATTCACTATCAAGTGGAGAACTTGGAGCCTTGCTGAAAGGGAAGGTTTACTGTTCTCCTGACCACCCCCACAGCAATAAAATTAAAAGGCATCAGGGCCTGGATTCACAAGGGTTATGTCAAGTGAGCTGAGGATGAAGATGCCCCCCTCAGAGGTAGAAGCCTCAGCCAATGAACCCTGCTGACCAGGGACTAAAGCTAAGACTCAAAAGACTATGACTTTATTGTTACTCTTATTGTTACCTGTTTATGTAAAGTATAGGTAGGAAATCAGATGAAGTGGTAAATGGCTAACTCATCAGCCGACTGTGCACTAGTGTCATTTGTACAAAAGAAAACTAGAGTGATAAAAATGTTAGACTTACATGCTCAATATAACCCCTTACATTCAGAACATAGAACTGGCTGAAAAGTCAAGGATTTGACTAATCTCCAAAGAAAAGAGGGAATGTAAGGGCCTGGTTGGCCAGAGCCGTCATTTTGTGCTTATGTAGTGAACTTAGATTGACCCTATGCACTAAACTTAGATTGACCCTGACCCTCCCAGAGGAACTTAATTGCAGAGCCTAGATACAGGGGCGGGTCAGGCCAGATGAAGACATGCAATCAGTGGGGCATACACATATTTCCTAGGGTAAATTGAAATTCAAATGGGCACACATGTGTTACTTAGCATTGTGTGTGTGTGTGTGTGTGTGTGTGTGTGTGTGTGTGAGTGTGAGGCAGACATACCATGCATGTGCAGTATTCTCTGTGTACTGCAATCTCATTGGCCACCTGTGTATAGCCTGGCTAAACTACCTCTATAAAAGTTAGTCCGTGAGGCTGGGAGGGGTTGCCTTTTTGCAAGAGACGGTCTGACCGGCCAGTTTGATTCTCGATGCTTGGCACAAAATAAATCTTTGCTTGACCATCGCTCTGTATCAGTCCTGATTCTTTGATTATGGACCCTAACACCCCAATTTGCAGGTATTCCAGTAAAGGACTGTGGAGAGATGCCTGAATAACAAGGATGGGTAGAGATGATGGACTTGAGCCATGACCACTCTCACAAGCTGGGTATGGGCCTAGCTCTCTGGCAGGAGGGCATAGGTAGGCGCTCAGGCTCTGTCAGACAAAGAAGTAGTAGCCAAAGCAGCCTATAAAACGGGGTTCCCTCGAGGGCCGAGTAGATTGATCCTCAAGTGGGGTTTTGGGACAGACTCACCAGGCACTTCTTCTTTCTATGGGGATGGCAGAATGCTGTGATGTGACTGGAGAATTCATTTGACTTCACATGGAATTTCTTGCTGATGGATCTCAATGCTAGTTTGTTACTAGAGAGATTTTAGAATGTGCTAATGGCTAAGGGGCCATGCAGGATTCTTGCAATTTGAGGGTTTGACACAGGTCAAAGTGCACATTTTCCTTCTAGGGACAGGAGTTGTTCTGTGTGTGACTCAGGGAACACATGTTGTATCCTAAGTTGGTATTCCAGAACAGGCCTCTGAGGACTGATGCCTGAAAATCTAATCTAGGTTTCCAATGAAGTCTTAGGGGCATGTCAGGTTCAATCTTCTGACTCAGGACCATTGACTAGGGTGTCTGCCTCTATGGAAGTAATCAGGGTGTTTCAGACGCACATTTACATCCAGACCAGACTCCAATATTGGGATGAGCTCAGGGGCCTTGCAGATTTGTCCTAAACTGGAGGGTTTGGGCATATGTGGTGCCCACAGTTTCGTTGGGGATGCCCAGCACAGCCCTCTGGTGTGGCTGCAAAGACCCAATCTTGGAGGGCATGTGAGCCATGGTTTTGTGAGAGAAATCTATAAATACGAACTCAGGTAAGGGTTAGTAGCGAGGTGTTTGCAGGCCCAGTGCATAGAGCTGGAGGACATCTGATCAGGAACTGTAATTAGGGTGACTAGAAAGTGGTAGTACAGGCTTTTATATCTGTATTGTGTGTCCAGGATGGCCTCGGAATGCAGGTGTGTTCTCATGGGTCCATCAGAGATTTTTCCTAAGGATCCCAGTGGCTCCCGATACTTTGGTCGCTTTTTCGTGGAAGGGAAGTGTGGGCTCTTGGAAAATCCCACCAAGGGTTAGTATTTGGTCCTAGAGGCATACCAGGCCGTCAAGGGCCAATGCTGGTGGTACAACTTAGAGGGATGGCTTGAAAGCATGCTCAAGCTGAGTGTCACAATGTCTGTTTGTGCCCATGGCGGCCCTCAGGAGTGGGCGTGGTCTCATTGGCCATGCAGCTGGCTCCCCCTCTGAGGGTTGGAAACCCATCCCAAAAGTCAATTTTCCTGCCTTTGGAAAATAGGAGTTCTCTATTGTGCCTCAGATTCCCCCATTGGCAGGGAATCCAAAAAGATCTGGGGATAGATGCCTGAATACTAAGGATGGTTAGAGATGACGGACCTGGGACATGGCCAGTCTAACATGCTGGATATGGGCCCGGCTCTCTGGGTGGCAGACAGGAGGTCGGGGCTCAGACTCTGTCAGACACAGAACTAGTGGACAGGGTAGCCTATAAATCGAGGCATCCTATAAAAACTTCCAGGGCCGAGCAGATTGAACCTCATGTGGGATTTCCCTGCAGTCTTACCAGGCACTACTTCTTTCTGTGGGGAAGGCAGAATGCTGTTTTGTGGCTCCAAATTCCCTATCAAGAGGGCTTGGCGACCAGTAGGGTGAGGATGGAATTGTAAACACACCCTACGGTTAATTCAGTGCCAAGCAGAAGGCAGTTCCATTGTGCAGCTGCTGATTCGAGATATCCAGCACCTGAATAAGGGTCGATGTCAGATGTTTGCTCACAGTGGAGTTTGTGTCTATGATGAGCAAGAAATGGAGGGGTGGCATCATATGGCCATGGAGTATTTCCCAAGCTGAGGCTTGTGAGATGCTCCAAAGAGCAAGGTTTCCTTCTACTGGACTGATGGAGATTGGTTTGTTTGCTCCATGGTCCTCCATGTGGAAAGTTAGGATAGCAGAGCTCTACCGCATGGATGCCTGGAATTCACACCTCCATTGAGCATTGCAGCTGAGGAACATGGCAGGTTCGTTCTGATGGCTCTAGGGTGAGTACCAAGGCCTTGAGTTGAGAGCTAATCGCTTGCAGATGAGTCAAAATGGTGGTTTGTTACCAGGGAGATTTTATTTTTTATTTTTTTTTAATTTTTTTAAAGATTTTATTTATTTATTTGACAGAGAGAGATTACAAATAGGCAGAGAGGCAGGCAGAGAGAGAGAGGAGGAAGCAGGCTCCCTGCTGAGCAGAGAGCCCGATGCGGGACTCGATCCCAGGACCCTGAGATCATGACCTGAGCCGAAGGCAGCGGCTTAACCCACTGAGCCACCCAGGCGCCCACCAGGGAGATTTTAGAATGTGTTGGTGACTAAGTGGCCTGGCACGATTCTCCCACCCTGAGGGTTTGACACAGGTCTAAGAGCATGGTTCCTTATGGGGATAGGAGATGTTCTGTTGTGTGGCTGAGGGACCACATATTGTATCATACATTGGTATTCCAGAACAGGCCTCTGGGGGCAGAGGCCTGAAAACCTAATCTAGGTTTCCAAAGAGGTCCTAGGGTCATGTCAGGTTCAATCTTCTGACTCAGGAAGAATGACCTGGGTTTCTGCCTGGATGAAGGTGATCTGGGTGTTTCAGACTGCACATTTGCATCCTGAGTGGCCTTCAGTATTGGGGTGGGTTCAGGGACCTTGCAGGTTTCTCCTAATCTGCAGGGTTTGGGCAACTGTGATGGGCACATTTTCCTTGGGAATGGCAGGCACAGTCCTGTGGTATGGATCCAGAGACCCAATCCTTGAGGGCATTTGAGGCATGGTTTTGGGAGAGAATTCTGCAAACACAAACTCAGGATAGGGTTATTGGTGAGGTATTCTCATGCCCAATGCATAGACCTGGAGGGTAGTTCGTCAAGAACTATAATTACTATGACTCGAAGGTGGTAGCACAGGCTTTTCTATCTGGAATTGTGTGTCCCGGATGGCTCAGAATGCAGGTGTGGTCTCATGGATCCATGGGAGATTTTTCCTCTTTCAGGATCCCATTGGTTCCCAATACTTTGTTAGCTTTTTCAGGGAAGAGAAGAGTGCTGTTTTCCATCTTAGGTGTTTCCCAAAACAGGGATTCCAGAGACGGACTCTAGGTTGGGTGCATGGAAAATCCCACCAAGGGTTAGGATTTGGGCCTAGGGGCATACCAGCCCTTCAAAGCTAGATCATGGTGGTGCAACTAAGAGGGCTGGCTTGAAGGCAAGCTCAGGCTGAGGGTCTACATGCCTGTTTGTACCCAGGGCGGCCCCCACGAGTGTGCGTGGTCTTATTTGCCATGCAGCTAGCTCCTACACTGAGGGTTGGAAAACTATCCAAAAGCCACCTTTCCTGCCTTGGGGAAATAGGAGTTCTCTACTGTGCTCAAGGTTCCCCCACTGGAAGGGATTCCAGCACAGGTCTGGGTACAGATGCCTGAATACCAAGGATGGGTAGAGAGGATGGATGTTGGCCATGGCCGGTCTTACATGCTGGACAATGGCCCGACTCTCTGGGTGGCTGAAATGAGGTCGGGACTCAGGCTTTCTCAGACACAGCACTAGTGGCCAGTGAACCTATAAATCGGGGTTCCCTCGAGGGCCGATCAGACAGATCCTCATGTGGAATTTCCTGGCAATCTCTCAGGCATTTCTTCTTCATATGGGGAAGACCGAATGCAGCATTTTGACTCCAGAATTCCCTATCAAGAGGGCATGATGAGGAGTAGGGTGAGAATGGAATTGTAAACCAAAAACATGGTTAAATTCAGTGCCAGGCCGAAGACAGTTCTAATGTGCAGCATCTTATTCAAGATATCCAGCATGTGAGAAAGGGTGGATGTCATATGTTTGCTCACACTGGAGTTTGTGTCTATGATGAGCAACAAATGGAAAGGTGGCGTAAAGAGGCCCTGGAGGATTTCCTCACTGAGGATTGTGAGATGCTCCAGACAGCAAGGTTTTCCTCTATTGGACAGGTGGAGTCTGATTTGATTGTTCCAGGGTTCCCTGTGTTTAAAGTTTGGATAGCAGAGCTCTCCTGTGTGGATGTCAGGAAAGCACATCTCCATGTACCATGCAGTTTAGGAGCATGACAGGTTCATACTGGTGGCTCTGTGACAAAGTACCAAGGCCTTGAGTTGACATGGAATCTCTAATAAAGAGTTCACCATGCTGGTTTGTTACAAAGGAAATCTTAGAATGTATTGGTGGCTAAGGTGTCATGCAGGATTCTCCTGTAATTAGGGTCATGAAAGGCAGGAGCCCAAGCTTTTATATCTGGACTCTTGTCCCGGATGCCCTCGGAATGCAAATGTTGTCTCATGGGAAATTTTTCCACTCTTAGGATCCTAGCGGCTCCCAATAGTTTGGTGTTTTTTGGGGGGAAGTGAAGAGTTCTGTTTTCCATCTTAGGGGTGACCCAAATCAGAAATTCCAGAAACAGGCTCTGGGTCTGGGCCCCTGGAATATTCCAACAAGGGTTAGTATTTGGGTCTAGGGGCATACCAGGCCTTCAATGCGGGATCCTGGTGGTGCAACTGAGAGAGCTTATTTGAAAGCATGCTCAGGCTGAGGGTCACAATGTCTCTTTGTGCCCAGGGAGGCTCCCATGAGTGACCGTGGCCTCATGCGCCATGCAGCTAGTTCCCACTCTGAGGCTTGAACACCCATCCCAACAGTCAGGTTTCCTGCCATCAGGGATGAGGAGTACTCTTGTGCTTAAGTTTCCCCCATTGGCAGGGATTTGAGCTATGGTCTGGGGAGAGATGCCTGAATATCCAGGTTGAGTAGATATGAGGGCTTCAGGCTGTCAGGCTTCAGGCCAACAGGTCCCACCTGCAGAATATGGGGCCTGCTGTCTGCATTGCTGAATGGAGATCGTGGCTCAGGCTGTGTCAGACAGAGCCTGAGTGCCCGCGGCGGCCTATGATATTAGGGTTCTGTCAAGGGTCATGCAGGTGGATCCTCATGTGGGTTTTCTTGGCAGACTCACCAGGCACTTCTTTCTGTGGGACAGGCAGAATGCTGCATCATGGCTCCAGAATTCCCTATCCAGAGGCCTTGGGGACGAGGAGGGTGAGGATGGAATGGTAAACACAAACTACAGTTCAATCCAGTGCCAATCAGAAGGCTGATTCGAGCTATCCAGCACGTGAGTAACGGTGGATGTCAGATGTTTGCTCACACTATAGTTTTTGTCTATGATCACCGACAAATGGAGGGGTGACACAAGAGGCCATGGAGCATTTCCCATGCTGTGACTTGTGAGATGCTTCAAATAGCAAGGTCTCCTTTTACTGGACATGTGGATTTTGATTTGTTTGCTCCAGGGTCCCCCATATGGAAAGTTTGGGTAGCAGAGCTCTCCCGCATTGATACCTAGAAAGCACACCTCCAATGTCCATTGAAGCTGAGGAAATGGCAGGTTCGATCTGGTGGCTTTGGGGCTAAGTTCCAACTAGCCTGAGTTGACATGGTGTTGCATGCTGTTGGATCACAATGCTTCTTGGGATCCATGGAGAAGTTAGAATGTTGGTGTGGTCAGAGGGCCATGCAGGATTCTCCTACACTGTAACTTGGACACAGCTATCAAAGGCAGGGTATACTTCTGGGGACAGGAGGGGTTCTGTAGTGTGGCTCAGGTACCACAGATTGGAATATAAGTTGGTATTGGGTAACAGGCCCCTGGGGATAGGAACCTGAAAATCTAAGCTCTGATATAAATGAAATCCTACAGGCATGTCAGGTTCAATCTGCTGACTCAGGGTCTTTGACTTGGATATCTGCCTAAAGACAGGGTCTCATTGTGTGTCAGAGCGTGCGTTTGGGTCCAGAGCATTCTTCAAAATGGAGGTGTGCTCAGTGGCTTTGTACTTTGCTCCTAATCTTCAAGGTTTGGAAACAGTGAGGATAGAGCTTCCTTAGGGAGGGTAGGCACAGTCGTTTGGTATAGCTTTAGAGGCCCCGTCCTGAGGGCATGTGGGCCAGGGATTTGGGGACAGAAATATGGAAACGTGAACTAGGGTTAGGGCGAGGGTCGAGGTGATGACAGGCCCGATCTGCAGGCCCTGAGTGCAGCTTATATTGTACTGAAAATAAGGAGTCATAGAGGCGGTAGCGCAGGCTCTTCTATCTGGATTGTGTGTCCAGGATGGTCATAAAATGTAGGAGTGTTTCATGGTGCCATGAGAGATTCCTCGTCTCTGGGGATTCTGCCCAGCTTCCAAGAGTTTGTTGTCTCTGGGGGAAGGGAAGACTGCTGTTTTCCGTCTCAGGGGTCACCCACAAGAGAGATTCCAGAGACAGATCCTTGTTTTGGGCACCTGGAAAACATAAATGAAATTGAGGATTTGGACCTAGGAACCTGGCAGGCCTGCTTTGTGGGTTCCTGGTCCAGCTACCGAGGGAGTTTGTTTGAAAGTAGCCTCATGATGAGAGACACAATGCCTCTTTGTGCCCAAGGCAGCTCCCATGAGAGGCCTTGATCTCATGGGCCATGTAGCTGGTTCCCACTCTGAGGTTTGGACACCCATCTCAACAGCCAGGTTTCCTACCATCAGGAATTAGGAGTACTCTTGTGCTTAAGGTTCCCCTATAGGCAGGGATTTGAGCTATGGTCTTGGGAGAGACGCCTGAATAGCCAGGTTGAATAGAGATGACGGCTTTGGGTCACAGCATTTCCCACCTACAGAATCCGGGGACCCCTGTCTACATGGCTGTCTGGAGGTTGTGGCTCAGGATGTGTCAGACAGAGCCTGAGTGCCCATTGCAGCCTATGATATTATTTGGCCGTCGAGGGCCATGCAGGTGGATTCTCATGTGGGGTTTCTGGGCAGAATCACCAGGCAGGACTTCTTTCTGTTTGATAGGCAGAATGCTGGTTGTTGCTCCAGAATTCCCTATCAAGTGGGTTTGTGGATCAGGAGGTTGAGGATGGAATTGTAAACACAAGCTGTGGTTAAATTCAGTGCCAAGCGGTAGGCAGCTCCAGTGTGCAGTGGCTGATTTGAGATATCTAGCACCTGACTAAGGGCGGATGTCAGATGCTTGCTCACACTGGAGTTTGCATCTATGATGACCGACTAATGGCGGGGTGGCATCCCAAGGCCATGGAGGATTTCCCACACTTGGGCTTTTGAGATGCTCCAAACAGCAAGGTTTCTTTCTACTGGAGAGGCGGAGTCTGGTTTCATTGCTCCAGAGTCCCCCATATGGAAAGTTTGGGTAGCAGAGCAATCTCACCTGGATGACAGGAAAGCACAACTCCACTGACCTTTGCAGCTGAGAAACATCGCAGGTTTGATCTGGTGACTCTGGGGTGAAGTTCCAAGAGGCCTGAGAAGACATGGAATTTCATGCTGTTGTATCACAGTGCTGGTTTGCATCCAGGGAGACGTTAGAATGTTGGGGTGGTCAGGGGCCCATGCACGATTCTACTACACTGATTCTTGAACAAAGCTACCAAAAGCAATTTATCCTTCTGGGGACAGGAGAGGTTCTGTTGTGTGGCTCAGGGACTACATGTTGGAATATAAGTTGGTATTGTAGAACAGGTCTCTGGCGACCGGCACCTGAAAACCTAAGCTTGGGTACAGATGAAGTCCCAAGGCATGTCAGGTTCAATCTTCTGACTTAGGGCCTTTGACTTGGATGTCTAACTGGAGGCAGGTCCTCATTGTGTGTCATAATGTGCATTTGGGTCCATAGTTTTCCTTTGAATTGAGGTGGGCTCAGGGGCTTTGTACTTTGCTCCTAACCTTCAGGGTTTTGGCAACAGTGAAGGGCAGAGTTTCCTTCAGGAACGTACACACACTTGTCCAGGGCTCCAGAGACAGAATACCGGAGGGCATGTGGGCCTGGACTTTGGGAACAGAAGTCTGCAAATGAAAACTAGGGTTAGTGTGAGGGCCAAGGTGATCACAGGCCCAATCTGCAGGCCCTGAGGGCAGCTCATAGTGTACTGAAATTAGGGAGTCATGGAGGTGGTAGCACAGGCTTTTCTGTCTGGATAGTGTGTCCAGGACGGTCGCAAAATGTATGGGAGTCTTCATATGGCCATGAGAGATTCTTCATCTCTGGGGATTCTAACCAGCTCCCAAGAGTTTGGTGTCTCCAGAGGAAGTGAAGATTGCTGTTTTCCGTCTGAGGCGACCACCAAAAGAGGGATTCCAGAGAAAGTTTCTGGGTCTGGGTGCCTGGAAAACATGAACAAGTGTGAGGCTTTGGCCCTAAGGCCCTGGCACGCCTACTCTGCAGACTCCTGGTTCAGCTACAGAGGTGTGTTTGAAAGCACACTCACGCTGAGGGTCACAATGCCTGTTTGTGCCCAAGGTGGCTCCCAAGTGTGACCGTGGTCTCATGGGCCATGCAGCTGGTTCCCACTCTGAGGGTTGGACACCCATCTCACCAGCCAGGATTCCTGCCATCGGGAAGGAAGAGTACTCCTGTGCTACAATTTCCCCCATAGGCAGTGATTTGAGCTACGGTCAGAGGAGAGATGCTTAAATAACCAAGTTGAATAGATGTGACTGCTTCAGGCCACAGCATGTCCCACCTGCAGTTTATGAGGTCCACTGTCTGCATGGCTGAATGAAGGTCTTAGCTCAGGCTGTGTCATACAGAGCCTGAGTGCCCATGGTGGCCCAAGATATTAGGGTCCTTTCGAGGGCATTGCTGGTGGACCCTAATGTGGGGTTTCTAGGAAGACTCACCAGGCAACTCTTCTTTCCTGGGGGCATGCAGAATGCTTCGTTGTGGCTCAAGAATTTCCTATCAAGAGGGTGGGGGCAAAAGGAGGGTGAGGATGGAATTATAAACACAAGCTAAGGTTTAACTGCAGTACAAGCAGAAGGCAGTTCCAGTGTGCAGCAACTTACACGCGATATCCAGCACGTGAGTAAGGGTGGATATCAGATGTTTTCTCACACTGGAGTTTGTGTCTATGATGACTGCCAAATGGAAGGACGGTGTTAGGAGGCCTTGGTGGATTTCCCACGCTGACTTATGAGATGCTCAAAACAGCAATGTTTCCTTCTATTAAACAGGCGGTGTCTTGTTTGTTTGCTACAGGCCCACATTATGGAATGTTTGTGTAGCAGAGCTATCCCTCATGGATTCCTGAAAGCACAACTCCATTGACCACTGCAGCCGAGGAACATGACAGGTTCGATCTGGTGGCTCTGGGGTGAAGTTCCAAGTGTCCTGAGTTGACATGGAGTTTTATGCTATTGGATCACAATGCTAGTTTGTACCAGGGAGATGTTAGAATGTTGGGGTGGTCAGGGGCCATGCAGGATTCTCCTACACTGAGACATGGACACAGCTACCAAGAGTAAGGGATCCTTCTGGGCACAGCAGGAGGTCTGTTGTGTGGCTCAAGGACCACATGTTGGAATATAAGTTGGTACTGGAGAAGATGTCTCGGGGACAGGCGCCTAAACATCTAAACTAGTGTATCAATGAAGCCCTATAGTCATGGCAGGTTCAAACTTCTGACTCAGGGCCTTTGACTTGGATGTCTGCCTGGAGGCAGGGCCTCATTGTGAGTCAGAATGTGCATTTGGGTCCAGAGCCTTCTTCGAGATTGAGGTGGGCTCAGGGGATTTTTACTTTGCTCTTAATCTTCAATGTTTGGGCAACCGTAAAGAGCAGATTTTCTTCAGGAGCGTAGGGACAGTCATCTGGTGTGGCACCAGAGGCCCCATTCTGGAGGGCATGTGGGTCAGCGCTTTGGGGAGAGAAATCCGCAAAAGCAAACTAGGGTTAGAGTGAGAGCCAAGGTGACCACAGGCCCGATGTGCAGGCTCTGATGGCAGCTTATAGTGTATTGAAATTAAGGTGTCATGGAGGCGGTAGGGCAGGCTTTTCTGTCAGGTGTGTGTCCATGATGGTCACAAAAGGTAGGGGTGGCTTCATGAAGCCATGGGATATTAAAAATCTCTGGGGATTCTGCTCAGCTCCCAAGAGTTTGGTGTCTCTGGGGAAAGGGAAGACTGTTGTTTTTAGTCTCAGAGGACACCCAAAGACGGATTCCAGAGACAGATTCTGGGTCTGGGAGCCTGGAAAACACGAACAAGGGTGAGGATTTGGCACTAGGGACCTGGCAGCCCCACTCTGTGGGCTCCTGATCCAGATACCGAGGGGTTTTGTTTGAAAGAAAGCTCACACTGAGGATCACAATGCCTGTTTGTATCCAGGGAGTCTTCCATGTGTGACCGTGGTCTCATGAGCCATGCAGATGGTTCCCACTCAGAGGGTTGGGAAGGAGGAGTACTCTGGTGTGTCAGGTTCCCCCATAGGCATGGGTTTGAGCTACAGTCTGGGACAGAGGCCTGAATATCCGGGTTGAGTAGAGATGTTGTTTTTGGCCACAGGAAGTCACACCTACAGGAAATGGGGCCCACCGTCTGGATGGCTGACTGGGGATCATGGCTCAGGCTATGTCAGACAGAGCCTGGGTGCCCACAGAAAACTATGATATTACAGTCTTGTCAAGGGCCATACAGGTAGATCCTCATGTGGGGTCTGGGCAGACTCACCAGGTACTTCTTCTTTCAATGGAGCAGGCAGAATGCTGCGTTATGTCTCCAGAATTCCCTATTGAGAGGGCTTGTGGAACAGGAGGGTGAGGATGGAATTGTAAGCACAAGCTACTGTTAAATTAATTGCCAAGAAGAAGGCAGTTCCAGTGTGAAGTGGCTGATTCAAATTATCCAGCACCTGAGTAAGGGAGGATGTCAGATGTTTGCTCACATTGGAGTTTGTGTCTATGATGAGGGACAAATGATGGGCCCATGGAGGATTTCCCACTCTGTGGCTTGTAAGATGCTCCAAAGAGCAAGGTTTCCTTCTACTGGACAGAGCGAGGCTGGTTTGTTTGTTCCAGTGTCTCCCATATGGAAATTTTGGGTAGCAGAGCTCTCCCACACAGATGCCTAGGAAGCACACCTCCATTGACCAGTGCAACTCAGGAACATGGCAGGTTCGATCTGGTGGCTCTGGGACGAAGTTTTAAGGGGGCTGAGTTGACATGGTATTTCATGCTGTTGGATCACAATGCTGGTTTGTATACAGGAAGATGTTAGAATGTTGGGGTGGTCAGGGGCCCATGCAGGATTCTCCTATCTTGAGCCTTGGACACAGCTACCAAAAGCAATGTATCCTTCTGGAGACAACAAGGGTTCTGTTGTGTGGCTCAAGGACCACATGTTGTAATATAATTGCTATTGGAGAACAGGCCTCTGGGGACAGGCTCCTAAAAATCTAAACTAGGGTATGAATGAATTAATATGGTCATGGCATGTTCAAACTTCTGATTCAGGGCCTTTGACTTGGATGTCTACCTGGAGGCAGGTGCTCACTGTGTGTCAGAATGTACACCTGGGTCTGGAGCGTACTGGGAAATTGAGGTGGGCTCAGGTGGTTTTTACTTTGCTCTTAATCTTCAGGATTTGGGCAACAGTGAAGGGCAGAGTTTCCTTCAGTAGGGTAGGAACAGTATTCCGTTGTGGCTCCAGAAGCCCCATCCTGGAGGGCATGAGGGCCAGGGTTTTGGAGACAAAATCTGCAAGTGCGAACTAGGGATAGGGTGAGGGCCTAGGTGATCAGAGGCCCGATCTGCAGGCCCTGAGGGAAGCTCATAATGTACTGTAATTAAGGTGTCATGGACACAGTAGCTCATGCTATATTGTCTGGATTCTGTGTCCAGGATGGTCCCAAAAGGTACGGGTGGCTTCATGGGGCCATGGATATTCTTCCTCTCTAGGTATTCTGCCCAGCTCCCAAGAGTTTGGTGCCTCTGCAGGAAGGTAAGACTGCTGTTTTCAGTATCAGGTTAACCACAAGAAAGATTCTGGAGGGGGGGGACAAGATGGCGGGGTACTAGGAAGAGGCGTCTTTTCAGCTGGTACCCCAAAGTGAGCTGATTACCTACCAAAGAACTCTGATCACCCATGAAATCAGCCTGAGATCAGAATTATACACGTCTGGATCTCTACAGGGGCAGAAGACGCCAGTGAGCAGGTAAAGCGGAATGGGAACAGCGGACTGATATCGGAAGATAAACAAAAGGGGGAGGGAGCCACCAGAGGCGACCGGTGCAAAAGTAATACCCCGATACGAGCGAGAGTGCCCTGCGTCTGGGGACCAGCATTAACTCGGAGACTGGTTGAAAGCACTCCAAAAGAGCAAAGGATCGCGGGGGCAAACTGTGGGAATCGGGGCGGCTAGGGACAGGGGCTTGAGTCCCCGGTCCCAGACGGCCTCCCCGGCGCGGAGGCAGAGAGAGTGCGGCGGAGAAACCGGCTCCTGGTCCCTAAGCCGCCAGCGTGCCCCAGAGCGCGGGGTTCCGGCTCCTGTGAGGGGATGGGAGCCGGTCTGCAGAACGCGCGCTAGCCCTACCACAAAGCTTGAGATGCGCGTGCACGTCGCTCCAGCTCTCCTGGGTTTCTAAGGCCCTGGGGCGCTTCTTGACCCGGGCCATTGTTTCAAAGTCTAAGCCTCGCGCCCGCGAAACTCTTCCCCGGACAGAGGCGCGCAAAAGCCCAGCCTGCGGCTTACGGACCAGCGCCCCGTTCTCAGTGCCCCAGACGCGCGCCCGACCCACAGCCGCCTCTGAAAAGAGGTGCGCGCAAGCCGGGCACTCCCAGCTGGGGCTGGCGGCAAAATCTCAGTGTGCGATCGCTGCTTGGAACGTCTCTGGCGGTCGGGAGCTCCCAGACAGCCGCCACTGCCTTGGCTTTGGGGACGAGCAAAAGATCCTGCGCCCCCAGGGTCTTCAACTTGGAACCTGCACTGCCAGCATCCAAGGGGGAATTTATTCAGCTTCTGCACCCAGACTGAGGCTTCTGAGACGGAGATCAGGAAGTGTTCCAGGGTGCACCTTGACTGCACCAGAGTTGATACATCCAGCTACATCTGTTCAGTCTTCTCCCACCAGAATGACTAGGAGGAGGAATGCCCAACAGAAGAAAAATACAGAGGATGGACCTTCCGCAACAGAGCTAACGGCTATCAACATAGACAATATGTCGGAAAGAGAATTCAGGCTAACAATTATCCAGGCAATAGCTAGGTTGGAGAAAGCCATGGATGACCAAACAGAATTGATTAGAGCCGAACTGAAAGCGACCAGACAGGATGTTCACAATGTTAGGGCGGAGCTTAAAGCTACCAGGGAGGAGGTCCACAATGCTCTCAATGAGTTCCAATCCAATCTAAACTCTCTCAAAGCTAGGGTAACTGAGACAGAAGACAGAATTAGTGATCTGGAGAACAAACAGATAGAGAGAAAGGATCAGGAGGAAGCCTGGAACAAACAGCTTAGATCCCACGAAAGCAGAATTAGGGAAATAAGTGATGCCATGAAGCGTTCCAACGTCAGAATTATTGGAATTCCTGAAGGGGAGGAGAAAGAAAGAAGTCTAGAAGATGTCGTGGAACAAGTCCTTCATGAAAACTTTCCGAATCTCGCGAATGAAACCAGCGTTCATGTACTAGAGGCTGAACGGTCTCCACCCAAGATTATACACTCCAAAAAAACATCACGACACCTGATAGTCAAATTGAGAAATTATAATTGTAGGTATAATCTCTTGAAAGCTGCCAGGGCAAAGAGGCTCCTTACTTACAGAGGGAAGCCCATCAGAATAACGTCAGACCTGTCCACAGAGACCTGGCAAGCCAGAAGAGGCTGGCAAGATATATTCAGGGCACTAAATGAGAAGAACATGCAGCCAAGAATACTTTATCCAGCAAGACTGACATTCAAAATGGATGGAGAGATAAAGAGTTTCCAAGACCGGCAAGACTTAAAAGACTATGCAACCACCAAGCCGATACTGCAGGAAATATTAAGGGGGGTTCTATAAAAGAGGGAAAATCCCAAGAATAGCATTGAACAGAAATATAGAGACAGTCTACAGAAAGAAAGACTTCAAAGGTAACTCGATGTCAATAAAAACGTATCTATCAATAATCACTCTCAATGTGAATGGCCTCAATGCACCCATAAAACGGCACAGGGTTGCAGATTGGATAAAACGACAGGACCCATCCATATGCTGTCTACAAGAGACCCATTTTGAACCTAAAGATACACGCAGACTGAAAGTGAAGGGGTGGAGAAGCATCTTTCATGCCAATGGGACTCAAAAGAAGGCTGGGGTAGCGATTCTCATATCAGATAAATTAGACTTCAAACTAAAGACCGTAGTCAGAGATACAGAAGGACACTACATAATCCTTAAAGGGACTATCCACCAAGATGATCTAACAATTGTAAATATCTATGCTCCCAATATGGGAGCAGCCAATTACTTAAGAAAACTGTTAATCAAGATAAAGAGTCATATTGATATGAATACACTAATCGTAGGTGATCTTAACACGCCTCTTTCAGAATTAGACAGATCATCGAAGCAGAAAATCAATAAAGAAACAAGAGCATTGAACGACACATTGGACCAGATGGACCTCATAGATATATACAGAACATTCCACCCTAAAACAGCAGAATACTCATTCTTCTCAAGTGCACACGGAACCTTCTCCAGAATAGACCACATACTGGGTCACAAATCAGGACTCAGCCGATACCAAAAGACTGAGATTATTCCCTGCATATTCTCAGATCACAATGCTTTGAAACTGGAGCTCAATCACAAGGAAAAGTTCCGAAGGAACTCAAACACCTGGAAGCTAAAGACCACCTTGCTTAAGAATGCTTGGATCAACCAGGAGATCAAAGAAGAACTGAAACAATTCATGGAAACCAATGAGAATGAAGACACTTCGGTCCAAAACCTATGGGATACAGCAAAGGCGGTCCTAAGGGGAAAATATATAGCCATCCAAGCCTTGCTCAAAAAAATTGAAAAATCCAGAACACACCAGCTGTCTCTACACCTTAAAGAACTGGAGGATCAACAACAAATCAAACCAACTCCACACATAAGAAGGGAAATCATCAAGATTAGAGCTGAGATCAATGAGGGAGAAACCAGAGATACAGTAGAACGTATCAATGAAACTAGAAGCTGGTTTTTTGAAAGAATCAATAAGATCGATAAGCCACTGGCTACACTAATCCAAAAGAAAAGAGAGAAATCCCAAATTCATAAAATTATGAATGAAAGGGGAGAGATCACAACTAACACCAAGGAAGTAGAAACAATCATCAGAAGTTACTACGAACAGTTATATGCCAATAAGCTTAGCAACCTTGATGAAATGGATGCATTCCTGGAAAAATATAAACTACCAAAATTGAACCAGGAAGAAATCGACAACCTGAATAGACCGATATCTAATAACGAGATTGAAGCAGTGATCAAAAATCTCCCAAAAAACAAGAGCCCAGGACCTGACGGATTCCCTGGGGAATTCTACCAAACCTTCCAAGAAGAAATAACACCTATTCTCCTGAAGCTGTTTCAAAAAATTGAAGCAGAAGGAAAACTTCCAGACTCTTTCTATGAAGCCAGCATTACCCTGATCCCCAAACCAGGCAAGGACCATACCAAAAAGGAGAATTTCAGACCAATATCACTGATGAATATGGATGCTAAGATTCTCAACAAGATCCTAGCCAACAGGATCCAACAACACATTAAAAAGATTATCCACCATGATCAGGTGGGATTCATCCCTGGGCTACAAGGATGGTTCAACATTCGTAAATCAATCAATGTGATACAACAAATTAATAGGAGAAGAGAGAAGAACCACATGGTCCTCTCAATTGATGCAGAAAAAGCATTTGACAAAATCCAACATCCGTTCCTGATTAAAACGCTTCAAAGTATAGGGATAGAGGGAACATTCCTGAACCTCATCAAATCTATCTATGAAAGACCCACAGCAAATATCATCCTCAAGGGGAAAAAGCTTGCAGCCTTCCCGTTGAGATCAGGAACAAGACAAGGATGCCCACTTTCACCACTCTTGTTCAACATAGTATTAGAAGTCCTAGCAACAGCAATCAGACAACAGAGAGAAATAAAAGGTATCCAAATTGGTAATGAAGAAGTCAAACTCTCTCTCTTCGCAGATGACATGATTCTTTATATGGAAAACCCAAAAGACTCCACCCCCAAACTACTAGAACTCATACAGCAATTCAGCAGCGTGGCAGGATACAAAGTCAATGTGCAGAAATCAGTGGCTTTCTTATACACTAACAAGGAAAATACAGAAAGGGAAATTAGAGAATCGATTCCATTTACTATAGCACCAAGAACCATAAGATACCTGGGAATAAACCTAACTAAAGAGGTAAAGGATCTATACTTGAGGAACTATAGAACACTCATGAAAGAAATTGAAGAAGACACAAAAAGATGGAAGACCATTCCATGCTCTTGGATCGGAAGAATAAACATCGTTAAAATGTCTATACTGCCTAGAGCAATCTATACTTTTAATGCCATTCCGATCAAAATTCCACCGGCATTCTTCAAAGAGCTGGAGCAAATAATCCTAAAATTTGTATGGAATCAGAAGAGACCCCGAATCGCTAAGGAAACGTTGAAAAACAAAAATAAAGCTGGCGGCATCACCTTACCTGATTTCAAGCTTTATTACAAAGCTGTGATCACCAAGACAGCATGGTACTGGCATAAAAACAGACACATAGACCAGTGGAACAGAGTAGAGAGCCCTGATATGGACCCTCAACTCTATGGTCAATTAATCTTCGACAAAACAGGAAAAAATATACAGTGGAAAAAAGACAGTCTCTTCAATAAATGGTGCTGGGAAAACTGGACAGCTATATGTAGAAGAATGAAACTCGACCATTCTCTTACACCGTACACAAAGATCAACTCAAAATGGATAAAAGACCTCAACGTGAGACAGGAATCTATCAGAATCTTAGAGGAGAACATAGGCAGTAATCTCTTCGATATCAGCCACAGCAACTTCTTTCAAGATACGTCTCCAAAGGCAAAGGAAACAAAAGCGAAAATAGACTTCTGGGACTTCATCAAAATCAAAAGCTTCTGCACAGCAAAGGAAACAGTCAAAAAAACAAAGAGGCAACCCACGGAATGGGAGAAGATATTTGCAAATGACAGTACAGACAAAAGGTTGATATCCAGGATCTATAATGAACTCCTCAAACTCAACCCACACGAAACAGACAAACACATCAAAAAATGGGCAGAAGATATGAACAGACACTTCTCCAATCAAGAAATACAAATGGCTATCAGACACATGAAAAAATGCTCATCATCATTAGCCCTCAGGGAGATTCAAATTAAAACCACATTGAGATATCACCTTACACCAGTTAGAATGGCCAAAATTAACAAAACAGGAAACAACATGTGTTGGAGAGGATGTGGAGAAAGGGGAACCCTCTTACACTGTTGGTGGGAATGCAAGTTGGTGCAGCCTCTTTGGAGAACAGTGTGGAGATTCCTCAAGAAATTAAAAATAGAGCTTCCCTACGACCCTGCAATTGCACTCCTGGGTATTTACCCCAAAGATACAGATGTCGTGAAAAGAAGGGCCATCTGTACCCCAATGTTTATAGCAGCAATGGCCACAGTCGCCAAACTATGGAAAGAACCAAGATGCCCTTCAACGGATGAATGGATAAGGAAGATGTGGTCCATATACACTATGGAGTATTATGCCTCCATCAGAAAGGACGAATATCCAACTTTTGTAGCAACATGGACGGGACTGGAAGAGATTATGCTGAGTGAAATCAGTCAAGCAGAGAGAGTCAATTATCATATGGTTTCACTCATTTGTGGAGCATAACCAATAGCATGGAGGACAAGGGGCGTTAGAGAGGAGTAGGGAATTTGGGTAAATTGGAAGGGGAGGTGAACCATGAGAGACTATGGACTCTGAAAAACAGTCTGAGGGGTTTGAAGTGGCGGGGGGGTGGGAGGTTGGGGTACCAGGTGGTGGGTATTATAGAGGGCACAGCTTGCATGGAGCACTGGGTGTGGTGAAAAAATAATGAATACTGTTTTTCTGAAAATAAATAAATTGGGAAAAAAAAAAAAAAAAAAAAGAAAGATTCTGGAGACAGTTTCTGGGTCTGGGAGCCTGGAAAACACCAAAGAGGGAGACGATTTGGCCGTAACAACCTGGCTGGCTTGCTCTGCAGACTCCTGGTCCAGCTACCGAGGGCATTTGATTGAATGCAGGCTCACGCTGAGGGTCACAATGCCTTTTTGTATCCAGGGTGACTCCCATGTGTGACCGTGATCTCAAGGCCCATGCAGCTGGTTCCCACTCTGAGGGTTGGACTCCCATTTCACAGTCCAGATTTCCTGCCACCGGAAAGGAAAAGAACTCTTGTGCTTTATGTACCCCCATAGTCAGGGATTTTAGCTACGGTCTGGAGACAGATGCCTGAATAACCAGGTAGAGCAGAGATGTTGATTTCAGGCCAGGGCAGGTCCCATCTGCAGGATATGGGACCCACTCTCTGTGTGGCTGACTGGAGGTCATGGCTCAGACTGTGTCAGACAGAGCCTTATTGCCCATGGCGGCCTATGATATTAGGGTGTCGCTGAGGGCAATGCAGGTGGATCCTCATGTGTGCATTCTGTGCAGATTCATCAGGCACTTCTTCTTTCTATGGGGCAGGCAGAATGCTGCACTGTGGCTCCAGAATTCCCTATCAAGAGGGCTTGGGGACCAGGAGGGTGAGGATGGAATTGTAAACACAAGCTAAGGTTAAATTCAGTGCCAAGCGGAAGACTGTTCCAGTGTACAGCGGCTGATTTGAGACATCCAGCACCTGAGTAAGGACGGATGTCAGATGTTTATTCACACTGGAGTTTGTGGCTATGATGACGGACAATGGTGGGGTGGCTCAAGAGGCCATGGAGGATTTCCCATGGTATGGCTTGTGAGATGCTCCAAGGAGCAAGGTTTCCTTCTACTGGACAGCGGGAATCTGGATTGTTTGCTCCAGTGTCCCCCATATGGAAAGTTGGGGTAGCAGTGCTCTCCCAAATAGATGCTGGGAATGCACACCTCCATTGACCACTGCAGCTCAGGAACACGGCAGATTCGATCTGGTAGCTCAGAGACGAATGTCTCAGGGGGTTGAGTTGACATGGAGTGTCATGCTGTTGGATCACAAAGCTGGTTTGTATCCAGGGAGACTTTAGAAATTAGGGACAGTCAGGGACCCTTGCAGGATTCGCCTACACTGAGACTTGGACACAGCTACCAAGAGCAAGGGATCCTTCTGGGGACAGCAGGGGTTATGTTGTGTGGCTCAAGGACCACATGTTGGAATATAAGTTGGTATTGGAGAAGAGGCCTCTGGGAACAGGCGCCTAAACATCTAAACTAGGGTATCGATGAAGTCCTATAGTAATGGGAGGTTCATACTTCTGACTCAGGGCCTTTGATTTGGATGTCTGCCTGGAGGCAGGGGCTCATTGTGTGTCAGAATATGTATTTAAGTCCAGAGACTTCTTTGAAAATGAGGTGGGTACAGAGGCTTTGTACTTTGCTCCTCATATTTAGGGTTTGGGCAACAGTGAAGGGCAATTTCCTTCAGGAGTGTAGGCACACTCGTCCACTGTGGGACCAGAAGCCCCATTCTGGAGGGTGCGTGGGCCAGGACTTTGGGAACAGAAATCTCAAATGCGAACTAGCATTAGTGTGAGGGCCAAGGTGTTCACAAGACCGATCAGCAGGCCCTGAGGGCAGCTCATAGTGTACTGAAATTAAAGTGGCATGCAGGCAGTAGTGCAGGCTTTTCTGTCAGGATTGTTTGTCCAGGATGGTTGCAAAATGTAGGCTTGGCTTCATGAGGCCATGGGATATTCTTCATCTATGGGAATTTTGCCCAGCTCCCAGTGTTTGTTGTCTCTTGGAGAAGGGAAGTCTGCTGTTTTCCGTCTCAGGGGACCCACAAAAGAGGGATTCAAGAGACAGTTTCTGGGTCTGGGCACCTGGCAAGCACAAACAAGGGTGAGAATTTGGCCCTAAGGACGTGGCAGGCCCACTTTGTGGACTCCTGGTCTAGCTACCTAGGGTATTTGTTTGAAAGGAGGCTCACACTGAGGGTCACAATGCCTGTTTGTGCCCAGGGCATCTCCCATGATTGGCCCTGATCTCTTCATTCAGGCAGCTAGTTCCCACTCTGAGGGTAAAACACCCATCTCAACAGCCAGGTTTCCTGCAATCGGAAAGGAGTAATAATCCTGTATTTCAGGTTCCCCCATAGGCAGGGATTTGATCTACGGTCTGGGGACAGATGCCTGAATATCCAGGTTGTGTAGAGATGATGGCTTGGGGCCATGGCAGGTCCAAATCAGGATATGGGGCCCACTATCTGTGTGGCTGCCTGGAGGTCGTGGCTCTGGCTGTGTGAGACAGAGTCTTAGTGCCGATGGCGGCCTATGATATTATGGTGTTGTCGAGGGCCATGCAGGTGGTTCCTCATGTAGGGTTTCTGGGCAGACTCACCAGGCACTTCTTTCTGTGGGGCAGACAGAATGTTGCGTTGTGGTTCTAGAATTCCCTATCAAAAGGGTTTGGGGACCAGGAGGGTGAGGATGGAATTGTTAACACAAGCTGGGGTTAAATTCAGTGCCAAGAGGAAGGCACTTTCAGTGTGTAGCTTCTGATTCGAGACATTCAGGACCTGAGTAAGGGCAGATATCAGATGTTTGCTCACACTGGAGTTTGTGTCTATGATGACCGACAAATGGAGGGAGGCATCATGAAGCCATGAAGGATTTACCACCCTGGGGCTAGTGAGATGTTACAAACAGAAAGGTTTCCTTCTAATGGATTGGTGGAGCCTCATTTGTATGCTCCAGGGTCCCCCATGTGGAAAGTCTGGGGAGCAGAGCACTCCTGCATGGATGCCTGGAAAGTCCACTTCCAGTGTCCATTGCAGATGAGGAAATGGCAGTTTCATACTGGTGATGCTGGGGTGAAGTTCAAAGTCGCCGGTGTTGACATGGAGTTTCATGCTGTTGGATCACAATGCTGGTTTGTATCCAGGGAGACATTAGAATGTTGGGGCAGGATTCTCTTACACTTAGTTTTGGACACAGCTACCAAGAGCAATATATCCTTAAGGGACAGGAGGGGTTCTGTTGTGTGGCTCAGGGACCACATGTTGGAATATAAGTTGGTATTGAAGAACAGGCCTCTGGGGACAGGCACCTGAACATCTAAGCTAGTGTATTGATAAATTCCTAGAGGCATGTCAGTTTCCATCTTCTGTTTCAGGGCCTTTGACTTGGATGTCTGCCTGGAGGCAGGGGCTAATTGTGTGTCAGAATGTGCCCTTGGGTCCAGAGGTTTCATCATAATTGAGGTGGGCTCATGGGCTTTGTACTTTGCTCCTAATCTTCAGGGTTTGGTCAACAGTGAAGGACAGTTTCCTTCGGGTGTGTAGGCACAGTCATCTGGTGTGGCTCCAGAGGCCCCATCCTGATAGGCATGTGGGCCAGGGCTTTGGGACAGAAATCTACAAATGCGAACTAGGGTTAGGTTGAGGGCTGAGGTGATCACAGGCCCGATCTGCAGGCCCTGTTAGAAGCTCATAGTGTACTGAAGTTAAGGTATCATGGAGGCCATAGTGCAGGCTTCTCTGTCTGCATTGTTTGTCCTGGACTTTCGCACAATGTAGGATTGGCTTCCTGGGGCCATGGGAGATATTTCGGCTCTGGGGATTCTGCTCAGCTCCCAAGAGTTTGTTGTCTCTGGGACAAGGGAGCACTGTTCTTTTCTGTCTCAGGGAACCCCAAAAGAGGGATTCCAGAGATAGGTTCTTGGTGCGGGTGCCTGGAAAACGCCTACGAGGGTGAGTGTTTGGCCCTAGCATGGTAGGCATGCTCTGTGGCCTCCTGGTCCAGCTACCGATGGGTTTTGATGGAGAGCAGCCTCACACTGAGGGTAACAATCCAAGTTTGTTCCCAGAGTGGCTCCCATGAGTGGCCATTGCCTCATGGGCCATGCAGCTGGTTCCCACTCTGAAGGTTGGACACCTATCTCAACAGCCAGGCTTCTTGCCTTCAGGAAGGAGGAGTGCTCTTGTGCGTCAGGTTCCTCTGTAGTCAGGGATTTGAGCTACAATATGGGAAAGATGCTTGCATATCTAGATTGAGTAGAGATGACGGATTTGGGCCACGACAAGTCCAACCTGCATGATATGGGGCCCACTATCTTCATGACTGACTGTAGGTCGTGGCTCAGGCTGTCTCAGAGTCTTAGTGCCCATCTCAACCAGGTTTCCTACCATCGGGAACAAGGATACTCCTGTGCTTCAGGTTCCCTCATAGGCAGGGATTTGAGCTATGGTTTGGGAAAGATGCCAGAATAACCATGTTGAATAGAGATGATGGCTTCTGGCCATAACAGGTCCCACCTGCAGGATATGGGGTCCACTGTCTGCATGACTGCCTGGAGGTCGTGGCTCCGGCTGTGTCAAACAGAGCCTGAGAGCCCATGGCATCCTATGATATTAGGGTGCCATTGAGAGCCATGCAGGTGGATCCTAATGTGGGGTTTCTGGGCAGACTCATTGGGAACTTCTTCTTTCTATGGGAAAGGCAGAATGCTGCGTTGTGGCTCCAGAATTCCCTATAAAGATGACTTGGGGACCAGGAGGGTGAGGATGGAATTAAAAACACAAGCTACAGGTCAATTCAGTGACAAGCGGAAGGCACTTCCAGCGTGCAGTGGCTAATTCGAGACATCCAGCACCTGACTAAGGGCGGATATCAGGTATTTGCTCACACTGGTGTTTGTGTCTAGGATGATAGACAAACGGTGGGTTTGAATCAACAGGCCATGGAGGATTTCCCACTCTGCGGCTTGTGAGATGCTCCAAACAATAAGGTTTCCTTCTACTGGACAGGGGGAGTCTGGTTTGTTTGCTCCAGGTTCCCCCATATGGAAAGGTTTGTAGCAGAGCTCTCCCTCATGGATTCCTGGAAAGCACTACTCAATTGACCATTGCAACTCAGGAACATGGCAGGTTCAATCTGGTGGCTCTGAGGCGAAGTTCCAAGGGGGCTGAGTTGGCATGGAGTTTGATGCAGTTCGATCACAATGCTGGTTTGTATCCAGGGAGACACTGAAATGTTGGGATGGTCAGGGGCAATGCAGGATTCTAATACACTGAGTCTTGGACACAGCTACCAAGTGCAAGGTATCCTTCTGGGACAGGAGGGGTCTGTTGTGTTGCTCAGGAACAGCATGTTGGAATATAAGACGATATGGGGGAACAGTCCTCTCGTGACAGGTGCCTGAAAACCTCAGCTAGGGCATCAATGAAGTCCTAGGAGCATGTCAGGTTCATTATTCTGACTCAGGGCCTTTGACTTGTATGTTTGGCTGTAGGCAGGTGCTCACTCTGCGTCACAATGTACACTTGGGTCTAGACTGTTCTTGGAAATTGAGGTGGGCTCAGGGGCTTTGTATTTTATTCCTAAGCTTCAGGGTTTGTCAGCAGTGAAGGGCAGAGTTTCCTTTGAGTGGGTAGACACAGTCGTCCGGTGTGGCTCCAGAGGCCCCATCCTGGAGGGCATGTGCGAGAGGGTTTTGGAGACAGAAATCTGAAAACACGAACTACTGGTAGGGTGAGGTCCGAGGTGATCATAGCCCCGATTTGCAGGCTCTGAAAGCAGCTCCTTGTGTAGTGAAATTAAGGTGTCATCGAGGCAGTTGGGCAGACTTTTCTGTCTGGATTGGGTGTCCAGAATGGTTGCAAAATGTAGGGGTGGCTTCATGAGACCATGGAACATTCTTTATCTCTGTGGATTCTGCCCATCTCCCAAGAATTTACTGTCTCTTGGGTAAGGGAAGACTGCTGTTTTCCATCTCAGTGGACTGCCCCAAGAGGGATTCCAGGGACAGTTTCTGGGTCCAGGCGACTGAAAAACACCAAAGAGGGTGAGGATTTGCCCCTAGGGGCCTGGATGTCCCACTCTATGGGCTCCTGGTCCAGCTACCGTGGGGGTTTGTTTGGAAGGAGGTTCACGCTGATGGTCACAATGCCTGTTTGTGCCCAGGGCGGCTCCCATATGTGGCCGTGATCTCATGTCCCTTCAGCTGTTTCCCACTCTGAGAGTTGGACACCCATACCAACGGACAGATTTCCTTCCCTCAGGAAGGAGGAATACCCTTGTGCTTCAGGTACCCCATAGGCAGGGATTTGAGCTACGGACTGGGCAGAGGCTTGAAAATCCAGGTTGAGTAGAGATGACAGCTTTGTGCCACAACAAGTCCCACCTGCAGGAATTGGGGCCCACTGTCTTGGTAGCTGACTGGAGGTCGTGGTTCAGGCTCTGTCAGAGAGAACCTTAGTTCCCATGGTGGCCTAAGATATTAGGGTGTTGTCGAGGGCCCTGCAGGTGGATCCTTATCTGGGGTTTCTGGGCAGACTCCTCAGGTACTTTTTCTTTCTGGGGGCAGGCAGAATGCTGCATTGTTGCTCCAGAATTCCCTATCAAGCACACTTGTGGACCAGGAGGGTGAAGATGGAATGGTAAACACACGCAACTGTTAAAGTCATTAACAAGCGGAAGGCAGTTCCATTGTGAAGCAGTTGATTGGATATATCCAACACCGGAATAAGTACAAATGTCAGCTCTCTGCTCACACAAGAGTTTGTGTCTTTGATGACCAAAAAATGGAGGGTGGCGTCAAGAGGTCATGGAGGATTTCCCACACTGAGGCTTGTGAGATGCTCCAAATAACAAGGTTTCCTTCAACCGGAAAGGGGGATTCTGGTTTGTTTGCTCCAAGGTCCCCCATGAGGAAAGCTTTTGTAGCAGATCACTCCCATATGGATGCCTGGCAAGCACACCTCCATTGATCATTGCAGCAAAGGAACGTGGCAGGTACGTTCTGGTGGCTCTAAGGCGAAGTACCAAGGCCTTGAGTTGACATGGAGTCTCATGAAGATGTGTCACGATGCTGGTTTACTACCAGGGAGATGTTAGAATGTGCTGGTGGCTAAGGGCTCTAAGGGCTGTGCAGGATTCATCTACGCTGAGAGTTTGACACAGGTCCAAGAGCACGGTTTCCTTCTGGGGACAGGTGATGTTCTGTTGTGGGGCTCAGGGACCACATGTTGAATCATAAGTTGGTATTCCAGAACAGGTCTCTGAGGACAGGTGCCTGAAAAACTAATTTAGGGTTGCAATGAAGTACTAGGGACAGGTCACGTTCAAACATCTGACTCAGGTCCATTAACTTGGGTGTCTGCCTGGATCTAGGTGATCAGGGTGTTTCAGAGTGTGCATTTGAGTCCAGAGTGGCCTCCAAAATTGGGGTGGGTTCAGGGGCCTTGCAGATTTTTCCCATCTGGTTGGATTGGGCAGCTTTGAAGGCACAATTTCCTTGGGGATGTCAGGGACAGTCCTGTGGTGTGGATCCACAGACCCTATCCTGGAGGGCATGAAAGTTATGGTTATGAGAGAGAAGTCTGCAAACACAAACTTGGCTTAGGGTTACTGTTGTGGTGATCACAGGCCCAATGCATAGACTGGAGGGCAGCTCATCAGGAACCGTAAATTGGGTGACTCAAAGGTGGTAGCACAGGCTTTTGTATCTGGATTGTGTGTCCAGGATGGCCTCAGAATGCAGGTGTTGACTAATGGGTCTAAGGGAGATTTTTCTGCTCTAAAGATCCTGGTGCTTCCCATTATTTGGTGGCTTTCTCGGGGAAGGGAAGAGTGCTGTTTTCCATCTTTTTTGTGCCCCAAAACAGGGATTCAAGAGACGGGCTCTGGGTCAGTGTGCTTGGAAAATCCCACCAAGGCTTAGGATTTGGGCCAAGGGGCATACCAGGCCTGCAGTGTGGGATCCTGATGGTGCACCTGAGAGGGCTTGTTGGAAAACATGCTCAGGCTGAGGGTCACAATCCCTGTTTGTGCCCAGCATGGCCCTCAGGAGTGGGTGTGGTTTCATTGGCCATGCAGCTGGCTCCCACTCTGAGGTTTGGACACCAATCCCAACAGCCAAGTTTCTTGCCATTGGAAGGAGAAGTTCTCTATTGTGCTTTAGGTTCCCCCATTGGCAAGGATTCCAGCAAAAGTTTGGGGACAGGTGCATGAATATCAAGGATGTGTAGAGATGACAGACTTTGTCCATGACCAGTCTCACATTCCGGATATGTTGCTCGCTCTCTGGTTTGGTGACATTAGGTAAGGGCTCAGGCTCTGTCAGACACAGCACTAGTGGTCAGGAAGCCTGTAAATTGGGGTTCCCTCAAAGGCCCATCATATTGAATCTCATTTGGGGTTTCTGGGCAGACCCACCATGCACTTCTTCTTTCTATGGGCAAGGAAGAATGCTGCATGGAAGCTCCAATATTCCCTATCAAGAGGGCTTGGGGACCAGTAGGTTGAGGATGGTACTGTAAACATAAACTATGGATCAATTCAGTGCCAAGCGGAAGGCAGTTCCTTTGTGCAGTGGCTTATATGGAATATCTAGCACCTAAGGGTGGGTGTCAGATGTTTGCTCACACTGGAGTTTGTATCTATGATGACTGACAAATGGAGGGGTGGTGTCAAGAGGCCATGAAGGATTTCCCACTCTGAGGCTTGAGAGATGCTCCAAATAATAAGGTTTCCTTCAACAGGACAGGTGGAGTCTAGTTTGTTTGCTCCTGGGTCCCCATGTGGAAAGTTTGGGTAGCAGACCTCTCCCGAATGAATATCTGAAAAGTGGACCTCCATTTATCATTGCAGCTGAGGAACATGCAGGTCTGTCTGGTGGCTCTGGGGCGAAGTATCAAGGCCTTGAGTTGACATGGAATCACGTGCAGAGGGGTCACAATGGTGGTTTCTTATTAGGGAGATCTTAGAATGTGCTGTTGGTTAAGGTGCAATGCAGGATTCTCCTACTCTGAGGGTTTGGCTGAGGTCAAGAAGCACGGATTCCTTCTGGGGACAGGATATCTTCTGTTGTGGGTCTCAGGGACCACATGTTGTACCCTAAGTTGGTATTCCAGAAAGGTCACTGAGGACAGATGCCTGAAAACCTAATCTAGGGTTCCAATGAGGTCCTAAGGGCATGTCAGTTTCAAACTTCTGACTCAGGACCATTGACTTGGGTGTCTGCCTGGATGTAGGTGATCAGGGTGTTTCAGACTGGGCATTGCATGCAGAGGGGCTGCCAGTATTGAGGTAGGCTTTGGGGCCTTGCAGGTTTCTCCAAATTTGAAATGTTTGGGCAACTGAGACGGGCACAGTTTCCTTGGGGATGGCAGGCATAGTCCTGTGTTCTGGCTCCAGAGACACCATCCAGGAGGGCAAGTGAGCCGTGGTTTTGGGATTGAAGTCTGCAAGCACAAATATGGGTTAGGGTTAGTGGTGAGGTGATCGCAGGCCCAATGTGTACACCTGGGGGGTAGCTCGTGAGGAACTGTAATTAGGGTGTCTTGAAGGCAGTAGCACGGGGTTTTCTATCTGGATTGTGTTTGCAGGATGGCCTCGGAATGCAGGTGTGGTCTCATGGGTCCATGGGAGATTTTTTCCTTCTTAGGATCCTGGCGGCCCCCCAAGTTTGGTGGCTTTTTCAGGGACTGGAAGTGTGTTGTTTTCTGTCATTCCGTTGCCCCAGAACAGGGATTCCAGAGACAGGCTCTCAGACTGGGTGCCTGGAAAATCACACCAAGGGTTATTATTTGGGTCTAGGGGCGTACAAGGCCTGCAATGTGGGATTCTGGCCGTGCCACTGAGAGGGCTTGTTTGAAAACATGCTCAGGCTGAGGGTCACAATGCCTGTTTGTCCCCAGGGTGGCCTTCAGGAGTTGGCGTGATCTCAATGACCATGAAGCTGGCTCCCACTGTGTGGTTTCGACAAACATTGGAACTGCCAGTTTTCCTGTCATGGAGAAGGAGGAGGTCTCTATTGTGCTTCATGTTCCCCTATTGGCAGGTATTCCAACAAATGTCTAGGGAAAGGTGCCTGAATCCAATGATGGATAGAGATGACGGACTTGGGCCATGGCCGGTCTCACATGCTAGATATGGGTCCCACTCTCTGAGTGGCTGACACTAGTCGTGGCTTAGGCTCTGTCAGACACAGCACTAGTGGCCAGGACAGACTATAAATCAGAATTCCTTTGAGTGGCAAGCAGATAGATTTCATGTGGGGTTTCTGAGCAGACTGTCCAGGCAATTCTTCTTTCTATGGGGAAGGAAGAATGTTGCATTGTGGCTCCAGATTCCTCATCAAGAGGGCTTGGGGACCAGTAGGTTGAGGATGGAATTGTCAACACAAGTTATGGTTCAATTCAGTGCCAAGTGGTAGGGAGTTCCAATGTGCAGAGGCTAATTCGAGATAACCTGCACCTGAGTAAGGGCAGATGTCAGATATTTGCTCACACTGGAGTTTGTGTCTATGATGACTGACAAATGGAGTGGTGGCATCAAGAGGCTATGGAGGATTTCCCATGCTGGGGCTTGTGAGATGCTCCAAACAGCAAGGTTTCTTTCTACCAGACAGGGGTGTCAGGTTTCCTAGCTCCAGGGTACCGCATGTGGAAAGATTGGGAGCAGAGCTCTTCTGCATGGATGCCTGGAAAGCACACCCCCAATGGCCATTGCAGCTCAGGAACATGGCAGGTTCCTTCAGGTGGCTCTGGCGTGATGTACCAAGGCCTTGAATGGACAGTGAATCTCTTGAAGATGGGTCACAATGCTGGTTTGTTACCACAGAGATCTTAAAATGTGCTGGTGGCTAAGGGGCCATGCAGGGTTCTCCTACCCTGAGGCTTTGACACAGGTCCAAGGGCACAGTTTCCTTTTGGTGACAGGAGAAGTACTGTTGTGTGGCTCAGGGACCACATGTTCTATCACAAGTTGGTATTCCAGGGAAACCGTGCCCAATGCTTTATGCTCAATGCATAGACCTGGAGGGAAGTTCATCAGGAACTGTAATTAGGGTGACTCAAAGACAGTAGCAAAGGATTTTCTATCTGGATTGTGTGTCCAGGAAGGCCTAGGGATGTAGGTATGGTCTCATGGGTCCATGGGAGACTTTACCTCTCTAAGGATCCTGGCAGCTCCCAATAGTTAATGGCTTTTTCGGGGAAGGGAAGAGTGCTGCTTTCCATCTTATGCATGCCCCAAAACAGAAATTACATAGACAGGCACTGGCTCAGGCCACCTGGAAAATCCCACCAAGGGTTAGGATTTGGGCCTAGGGGCGTACCAGGCCTACAATGTGGGATCCTGGTTGTGAAACTGAGAGGGCTTGTTTGAGAGCATGCTCAGGCTTAGGGTCACAATCCCTGTTTGATCCCAGAGTGGCCCTCAGGAGTGGGTGTGGTCTCATTGGCAATACTGTTGGCTCCCACTCTGAGGGTTGTACACCCATCCCAACAGACAGGTTTCCTGCCATTGGGTAGGAGGAATTCTCTATTGTGCTTCAGGTTCCCCCATTGACCGGGATTTCAGCAAAGGTCTAGGGACAGATGCCTGAATACCAAGGATGGGTAGAGATGACCGACTTGAGCCATGGCCGGTCTCACATGCTGGATATGGTCTCCGGTCTCTTGGTGCCTGATGAAGAAGGGGCTCAGGCTCTTTCAGACACAGCACTAGTGGCCGGGGCAGCCTACAAATTGGGGTTCCCTCGAGGGTCAAGCAGATTGATCCTCATGTGGGCTTTCTTGGAAAACTGACCAGCACTTCTTCCTTCTATGAGGAAGGCTGAATGCTCTGATGTGGCTCAAGAATTACCTATTAAGAGGCCATGGAGACCTTGACGGTGAGGATAGAATTGTAAACTCAAGCTTCGGTTAAATTCAGTGCCAAGCAGAAGGCAGCTCCAGTGTGCAGCAGCTGATTCGAGATATCCAGCACCTGAGTAAGGGCGGAAGTCAGATGTCTGCTCACATTGGAGTTTGTGTCTATTATGACTGACTAAAGGAAGGGTGGCGTCAAAAAGCCATGGCAGATGTCCCACACTGGCGCTTTTGAGATTCTCCAAACAGCAAGGCTGTCTTCTACTGGAGTTGTGGAGTCTGGTTTGTTTGCTCCAGTGACCTCCATTTGGATCGTTTGGGTAGTACAGCTCTACCTCATGGCTGCCTTGAAAGCCCACCCCAATTATCCATTGCAATATGGAATATGGAAGGTTCATTCTGGTGGCTTTGGTGTGAAATACCAAGGGAGATGAATTAACATGGAATCTCTTTCATATGGGTCACAATGCTGGATTGTTACCAAGGAAATCTTAGAATGTCCTAGTGGCTAAGGGGCCATGCTGGCTTCTCCCACCCGGAGGGTCTGACACAAGTCGAAGGGCATGGTTTCCTTCTGGGGACAGGAGATATTCTGTTCTATGGCTCAGGAACCACATGTTGTATCATAAGTTGGTATTCCAGAACAGGCCTCTGAGGACAAATGCCTGAACCCTAATCTAGGGTTCCAGTGAGGTCCTAGGGGCATGTCAGTTTCAATCTTCTGACTCAGGACCATTGACTTGAGTGTCTGACAGATGTAGGTGATCAGGTTGTTTCATAATACACATTTACTTCCAGAGCAGCCTCCAATATTGTGGTGGGCTCAGGGGTCTTGCAGGTTTCTCCTAATCTGGAGGGCTGGGGAACCTGTGACGGGCAAATTTTCCTTGGGGATGACAGGCACAGTCACGTGGTTTGTCTCCAGAGACCCCATTCTGCAGGGCACTTGAGCCATGGTTTTGGGAGAGAAATCTGCAAATATAAACTCGGGTTAGGGATAGTGGCGAGGTGATCACAGGCCCAATGCATAGACCTGGATGGCAGCTCCTCAGGAACTGTACTTAGGGTGACTTGAAAGAGGTAGCACAGGCTTTTCTATCTGCATTGTGTGTTCAGGATGGCCTCAGATTGCAGGTGTGGTCTCATGGGTCCGTGAGATATTTTTCCTCTCTAAGGATCCTGGCAGCTCCCAATACTTTGGTGGCTTTTTCGAGGAAGAGTAGAGTGCTATTTTCCATCTAAGGGGTGCCCCAAAAGAGAAATTCCAGAGATGGTAACTGGATATGGGTACCTGGAAAATCTCACCAAGTGTTGTGATTTGGGCCTAGGGGTGTACCAGGCTGGTAAATCAGGGTCCTGGTGGTGAAACTGAGAGTGTTTGTCTGAAAGCATGCTCAGGCTGAGGGTCACAATGCCCCTTTGATCGAAGGGCAGCCCTCAGGAGTGGGTGTAGTCTCATTGGCAATGCAGATGGCTCCCACACTGATGGTTGGACACCCATCCCAACAGCCAGGTTTCCTGCCATGGGGAAGGAGGAGTTCTCTATTTTGCTTCAAGTTCCCCCATTGTCAGGGACTCCAACAAAAGACTGGGTACAGATGCTTGAATAGCAAGGATGGGTAGATATGACGGACTTGAGCCATGGCCGGTCTGCACGCTGGATAAGGGCCCCACCCTCTGGGTGGATGACACGAGGTTGGGGCTCAGGCTCTGTCAGACACAGCATTAGTGGCCAGGGCAGTCTATAAATCGGGGTCCCCTCGAGGGATGAGCAGATTGATCCTCATGTGGGGTTTCTGGGCAGACTCACCAGGCACTTCTTCTGATATGGGGAAGGCAGAATGCTGCTTTGTGGCTCCAGAATTCCCTCTCAACAAGGCTTGGAGACCAGTAGGGTGAGGATGGAATTGTAAAACCAAGCTACGGTTCAGTTCAGTGCCAAGCGGAAGGCAGGTCCAATATGTCGCGCCTTATTTGAGAAACCAGAACCTGAGTAAGGGCGGTTGTCAGATGTTTGCTCACCATGGAATTTGTATCTATGATGATCGACAAATGGAGGGGTGGCATCAAGAAGCCATGGAGGATTTCCCATGCTGAGGGTTGTGAGATGCTCCACACAGCAAGGTTTCCTTCTACTGGACATGTGGTGCTGGTTTGTTTGTTCTCGGTTCCCTCATGTGGAAAGTTTGGGTAGCAGAGCACTACCGCATGGATATCTGTAGAGCAAACCTCCATTCTCCATTTAGCTGAGGAACATGGCAGGTTTGTTCTGGTGGCTCTGGTGCGAAGTGCAAAGGGCGATGATTTAACATGAATCTCTTTCAGATGGGTTACAATATTGGTTTTTTACCAAGGAACGTTTAGAATGTCATGGTGCTAAGGGGCCAAGCAGGATTCTACTACCCAGAAGTTTTGACAGAGGTCGAAAAGCATGGTTTCTTTCTGGGGACAGGAGATGTTCTTGTTATATCATGTTATATCATAAGTTGGTATTCCAGAACAAGCCTCTGAGGACAATACCTATAAACCTAATCTAGGATTCCAGTGATGTCCTGGGGGCATGTCAGGTTCAATCTTCTGACTCAGGACCATTGACTTTGGCATCTGCCTGATGTAGGTGATCAGGGTGTTTTAGACTGTGCATTTGCATACAGAGCAGCATCCAGTATGGTGGTGGGCCCAGGTGCCTTTGAGGTTTTTCTTTTTCCTAATCCAGATGGTTTGGGAAACTGGGACGGGAAAATTTTCCATGGGGATGGCAGGCAGAGTCCTGTGCTGTGGCTCCAAAAACGCCATCCTGGAGGACATATGAGCCATGGTTTTGGGAGAGTAGACTGCAAACTCAAACTCGGGATAGGCTTAGTGGTGAGGTGATCACAGGCCCCATGCATAGACCTGGAGGAGAGCTCACCAGGAACTGTAATTAGGGTGACTGGAAGGCAGTAGCACAGGGTTTCCTATCTGGATTGTTTGTTTCGATGGCCTCAAAATGCAAGTGTGGTCTCACGGGTCCAGGGGAGATTTTTCTTCCTTAAGGATTCTGGAGGCTCCCAATAGTTTGGTATCTTTCTCAGGGAAGGGTAGAGTGCTGTTTTCCATCTTAGGGGTGCCCCAAAATGGGGATTCTGGAGACAGGTCTGGGCGCCAAGAGATTTTCACCAAGGGTTAGGATTTGGGCCTTGGGGCATACCAACCCTTAAATGCGGGATCCTGGTGGTGCAATATAGAGGGATTATTTGAAAGCATGCTCATGTTGAGGGTCACAATGCCTGTTTGTCCCCAGGGCGATCCATAGGAGTGAGCATGGTCTTATTGCCCACACAGATGGCTCCCTCTCTGAGGGTTGGACACCCATCCCAACCACTAGGTTTTATGCCATGGGGAAGGAGCAGTTCACTATTGGGCTTCAGATTCCCCCATTGGCAGGGATTCCAGCAAAGGTTTGGGGACAGATGCTGAGTACCAAGGATGGGTAGAGAGGATGGATTGAGCCATGGCCGGTCACACAGGCTGGATATGGGAATCACTCTCTGGGTGGCTGACACGAAATCATGGCTCAGGCTCTATCATACACAGCACTACTGGCCAGGGCAGCTGATAAATCAGGGATCCTTGAGGGCTGATCAGATGATCCTCATGTGGGGTTTCTGGACAGTCTCATCAGGCAATTCTTCTTTCTACGGGGAAGGCAGAATGCTACTATGTGGCTCCAGAATTCCCTATCAAGAGAGCATGGGGACCAGTAGGGTGAGGATGGAATTGTAAACACAAGCTACAGTTAAATACAGTGCCAAGCGGAAGGCAGTTCCAGGGTGCAGGGGCTGATTCAAGATATCCAGCCCATGAGTAAGGCGGATGTCAGATGTTTGATCACACTTGAATTTTCATCTACGATGACTGACAAAAGGAGGGGCGGCGTCAAGAGGCCATGGGGATTTCCCACGCTGGGGCTTATGGGGTTTGTTTGCTCCAAACAGCAAGGTTTCCTTCTACTGGGCAGGGGAGACTGGTCTCTTAGCTCCAGGTCCCTGATTTGGAAAGTTTGGGTAGCAGAGCCTTCCCTCATGGATTCCTAGATAGCACACCTCGAATGGAAATAGCAGCTGAGGAACAAGGCAGGTTCATTCTGGTGGCTCTGGGGCGAAGTACCAAATCCTTGAGTTGACATAGAATTTCTTGCAGAAGGGTCACAAGGCTGGTTTGTTACCAGGGACTTCTTACAATTTGTAGATAGGTGGCTAAGGTGACATGCAGGATTCTCCTACCAAGAGGGTTTGACACAGGTCAAAGAGCATTGTTTCCTTCTGGGGACAGGAGATATTCTGCTGTGTGGCTCAGGGACCTCATGTTGTATCATAAGTTGGTATTCCAGAACAGATCTGTGGACTTATGCCTGAGAACCTTATCAAGGGTTCCAATTAGGCCCTCGGGGCACGTCACGTACATTCTTCTGACCAGGACCATTGACTTGCGTGTCTGCCTGGATGTAGGTGTGAGGGTGTTTCAGACTGTGCATTTGTGTCCAGAGCAGCCTCCAGTATTGGGGTGGACTCAGGGGAAGTGTAGGTTGCAACATAATCCGGGGGGTTTGAGCAACTGGGAGGGGCAGTTTCCTTTGGGTTGGGAGGCACAGACCTAAGTTGTGGCTCCAGAGACCACATCTGGGAGGGCATGTGTGCCATGGTTTTGCGAGAGAAGTGTGCAAACACAAACTTGGGTTAGAGGTAGTGGGGAGGAGATCTCAGGCCCAGTGGGTAGACCTGGAGGGTATCTCATCAGGAACTATAAACCGGGTGACTCGAAAGCGATAGCACATCCCTTCTATCTGGATTGTGTGTCCAGAATGGCCTTGGAATGCAGGTGTGGTCTCATGGGTCCATGGGAGATTTTTCCTCTCAAGAGATACTGGGGGATCCCAATAGTTTGGTGGCTTTTTTGGAGAAGGGACGAGTGCTTTTTTCCCATCTTAGGGGTGCCTCAAAACATGGATTCCAGAGACGAGCTCTGGTTCTGGTTGCCTGGAAAATCCCACCAAGGTTTAGGATTTCGGCCTTGGGTCTCAGTAGGCCTGTAATGCGGCATCCTGGTGGTGCAACTGAAAGGGTTTGTTTGGAAGCATGCTCAGGCTGAGGATCACAATGCCTGTTTGTGCCCAGGAAGCCCTCATGGCTGGTGGTTTTCTCTATGGCCACCAAGTTAGCTCCCACTCTGAGGGTTGGACACCCATCCCAACACCCAGTTTTCTTGTCATCTGGAAGGAGGAGTTCTCTATTGTGCCCCTGGTTCCAGTAGTGGCAGGAATTCCAGCAAAGGTCTCTGGACAGATGCCTGAATACCAAGGATGTGTCAAGATGATGGACTTGGTCCATGGCCAGTTTCACATGCTGGATATGGGCCCGGATCTATAGGTGGCTGACACTAGGTCCGGGCTCAGCTACAGACCAGGTCGGCCTATAAATCGGGGATCCCTCGAGGGCCAAGCAGACTGATCCTCATGTTGGGTTTCTGGGTAGCCTCACTAGGCATTTATTCTTTCTATGGGGAAGGCAGTTTGCTGCTTTGTGGCTGCAGAATTCACTATCAAATGGGCTTGGGGACGAAGTTGGGTGAGAATAGAATTGTAAACACAAGCTATGGTTAAACACAGTGTAAGCAAAAGGCAGTTCCAGGGTGCAGCGACTGATTCGAGATATCCAGCACCTGAGTAAGGGCGGATGTCAGATGTTTGCTCACACTGGACTCTGCTTCTATGATGATTGACATATGGAGGGGTGGCGTCAAGCAGTCATGGAGGATTTCCTATGCTGGGGCTTGTGAGATACTCCAAGCAGCAAGGTTTCCTCCTACCAGACAGGGGGAGTTTGTTTTGTTTGTTCCAGGGTCTCCCATATGGAAAGTTTGTGTAGCCGAGCCCTCCCGCATGGATTCCTGGAAAGCACACCTCCATTGACCTTAGCAGAAGTTGAACAAGGCAGGTTCGTACTGGTGGCTCTGGGGCGAAGTACCAAGGCATTGAGTTGACATGGAATTTCTTGCAGGTGGGGCGCAATGCTGGATTGTTACCAGGGAGATCTTAGAATGTGCAGGTGGCTAAGGTGACATGAATGATTCTCCTACCAAGAGGGTTTGACACAGGTCGAAGAGCACGGCTTCCTTTTGGGGACAGGAGATGTTTTGTTGTGTGACTCAGGGACCTCATGTTGTATCATATGTTGGTATTCCTGAGCAGGCCTCTAAGTACAGATGCTTGAGAACCTAATCTAGCGTTCCAATGAGGTACTAGGGGCTGTCAGTTACAATCTTCTGTCTCAGGACCATTGACTTGGGTGTCTGCCTGTATGTAGGTGATCATGGTGTTTCAGACAGCACATGTGTGTGCAGAGTTGCGTCTAATATTGGGGTGGGCTCAGGGGCCTTGCAGGTTTCCACCCCATCTGGAGGGTTTGGGCAACTGTGACAGGTACGTTTCCTTGGGGATGGCAGGCACAGGCTCCAGAGACCCAATCCTAGAGTGTATGTGAGTCATGGTTTTGGGAGAGATGTCTGCAAACACAAACTCGGGTTAGGGTTAGGGGCAAGGAGATCACAGGCCCAATGAATCGATCTGGAGGGCAGATGGTCAGGACCTGTAATCCGTGTGCCTCAAAGGCAGTAGCACAGGCTCTTCTATCTGGAATGTGTCCAGGATTGCCTTGGAACGCAGGTGTGGTCTCATGGATACATGGGAGATTTTCCACACGAGGGATCCTGGCAGCTCCAAATGTTTTGGTGGCTTTTTCTGGGAAGGGAATAGTGGTGTTTTCCATGTTAAGGGTGCCACAACACAGGGAATCGAGATAGGCACTTGGTCTGGACTCTTGGAAATTCGCACCATGTATTAGGTTTTGGACCTAGGGGCATAGGAGGCCTGTATTGCGTGATCCTGGTAGTGCAACTGAGAGGTTTTGTTTGAAAGCATGCTCAGGCTGAGGGTCACAATGCCGGTTTGTTCCCAGGGCAGCCCTCATGACTGGACGTGTTGTCATTGGCCACAAAGCTGTCTCCACTCTCTGGGTTGGACACCCATCCCATCATCCAGGTTTCCTTCCATCTGGAAGGAGGTATTCTCTATCGTGCTCCCAGTTCCCCTAGTGGCAGGGATTCCAGCATAGGTCTGGGGACAGATGCCTGAATACCAAGCATGGGTATAGATAATGTATTTGGGCTGCAGTCAGTCTCACAATGTGGATATGTTCCCCGGTCTCTGGGTGACTGACAGTAGGTAGGGGCTCAGGCAATGTCAGATACAGCAGTACTGGACAGGAGGGCCTATAAATCGGGGATCCCTCGAGGGACGAGCAGACTGATCCTCATGTGGGGCTTCTGGCCAGGCTTACCAGACACTTGTTCTTTCTATGGGGAATGCATAATTCTGTGTTTTGGCTCCATAATTCCCTATCAAGAGGGCTTGGAGACCAGTAGGGTGAGGATGGAATTGTAAACACAAGCTATGTTTAAATACAGTGCCAAGCAGAAGACAGTTCCAGTGTGTAGCAGATGATTCAAGATATCCCACACCTGAGTAAGGATGGATGTCATATGTTTGCTCACACCAGACTTTGCGTCTATGATGACTGACAAATGGAAGGGTTACGACAAGAGACCTTGGAGCATTTCCCTCACTGGGGCTTGGGAGATTATCCAAACAGCAAGCTGTCCTTGTACTGGATATGTGGAGTCAGTTTGTTTGCTCTAGGGTCCCCCATGTGGATAGTTTGGGTATCAGAGCACTCCTGCATGGATGTCTGGAAAGCACACCTTCATTGACCATTGCCTCTGAGGAACAAGGCAGGGTTCTTTCTGGTGGCTCTGTGGCGAAGTACCAAGGCCTGGAGTTGACATGGATTCTCTTGCAGGTGGGTCACAATGCTCGTTTGTTACCCGGTAGATCTTAGAATGTCCTGGTGTCTGAGGTGCCATGGGGGATTCTCCTACCAAGAGGGTTAGACACAGGTCGAAGAGCAGGGTTTCCTTCTGGTGACAGGAGATGTTCCGTTGTGTGGCGCAGGGACTACATGTTGTCTCGTAAGTTGTGTAAAGTTTTTCTGGTGAGATAAACATAACACCAGGAAAAGTGGGTGCAAGGCATGGTTTATTAAAAACACTCACTGGCGAAGTTTCAGGGCTCAGGAGAGGGGGAGCCGGGAAGTTTGCACTGGGATGAGGTGGGCACCTTCGGGCAAGGTTCAATGACTCTGGAAAACAGAGTGGCAGAAGTAACGCCAAAGGTAGGGAGAAGGGGGATTTTAAGGCGTCTCTAGGGGAGCTCAGGGGTCTTTTGGCAAGTTTCTCTTATTTGGATATCTCGCCTGCTTGTCGGAATTCCATTGGTCCACTGGAGCCCAGGGCGAGGGTATCAGATTCCTGCTTGGGCCTTTGTTCTCCTCTCCGAGTTCAGGTTTTGTGGCGGGAACTTTCGCCATCTTAAGTAGCCCTTTCTGTCATCCCAACAAGTTGGTATTCCAGAACAGGCCTCTGAGGACAGAAGTGCCTGGTGAGACTGGCCAGAAACCCCACATGAAGATCAATCTGCTTGGCCCTTGAGGGAACCCCAATTTATAGGTTTCCCAGCCACTAGTGCTGTGTCTGACAGAGCCTGAGCCCCGACCGAGTTTCAGCCACCAGAGAGTGGGCCCCATATCTAGCATTTGGGATGGTCATGGCCCAAGTACATCATCTCTACCCATCCTTGGTATTCAGGCACCTGTCCTCAGACCTTGGCTGGAATCCCTGCCAATGGGGGAACCTGAAGCACAATAGAGAACTCCTCTTTCCCCATGGCAATAAACCTGGCTGTTGGGATATGTGTCCAACCCACAAAGTGGGAGCCAGCTACATGGCCAATGAGACCACGCCCACTTCTGAGGGATGCCTTTGGACAAACAGGCATTGTGACCCTCAGCCTGAGCATGATTTCAAACAAGCCCTCTCAGTGGAAGCAAGAGGATTCTGGGGACGCCTGGGTGGCTCAGTTGGTTGGACGACTGCCTTCGGCTCAGGGCGTGATCCTGGAGTCCCGGGATCGAGTCCCACATCAGGCTCCCAGCTCCATGGGGAGTCTGCTTCGCTCTCTGACCTTCTCCTCGCTCATTCTCTCTCTCACTGTCTCTCTCTCTCAAATAAATAAATAAAATCTTAAAAAAAAAAAGAGGATTCTGCATTGCAGGCCTTTTATGCCCCTATGCCCAAATCCTGACCCTTGGTGGGATTTTCCATTTGCTCAGACCCAGAACCCGTTTCTGGGATCCCTGTTTTGGGGCAATCCTGAGATGGAATACAGCACTCTTCCCTTCCCCGAAAAAGCCACAGGATCCTTAGAGAGAAAAGTTCTCCATTGGACCTATGAGACCAAAACTGCATTCCGAGGCCATCCTGGACGCACAATCCAGATACAAAAGCCTGTGCTAACGCCTCTTTTACAGTTCGAGTCACCTGATTTACAGTTCCTGACAAGCTGCCCTTCACGTCTATGCATTGGGCCTGTGATCACCTTGCCACTAACCCTAACCCGAGTCAGTGTTTGCAGACTTCTCTCCCAAAACCATGGCTCACATGCCCTCCAGGATGGGATCTCTGGAGCCACACCACACGACTGTGCCTGCCATCCCTATGGAAACTGTGCCCATCACATTTGCCCAACCCCTCCAGATTAGGAGAAACCGGCAAGGTCCTGAGCCCACCCCAATACTGGAGGCCGCTCTGGATGCAAATGCACAATTGGAAATACCCTGATCACCTCCATCCTGGAAGACAACGAAGTCAATGGTCCAGAGTAAGAAAATTGAACCCGACATGCCCCTAGGACCTCATTAGAATGCTAGATAAGGCTTTCAGGCATCTGTCCTCAGAGTCCAGTTCTGGAATACCAACTTGTGATACAACATGTGGTCCCTGAGCCCCAAACTGAACATCTCCTATAACCAGATGGAAGCCGTGCTCTTGGACCTGTGTCAAACCCTCAGGATAGATGAATCCTACACGGCCCTTTAGCCACCATGACATTCTAAGATCTCCCTGGTAACAAGCCAGCATTGTGACCCATCTTCATGTGATTACATTTCAACTCACGACCTTGGTACATTGCCCCAGAGCCACCAGAATAAACCTGCCATGTTCCTCAGGTGCAATGGTCAGTGGAGCTGTGCTTACCAGGCATCCATGTGGGAGTGTTCTGCTACCCAAACATTCCACATGGGAGAACCTGGAGCAAACAAACCAGACTTCCCCTGCCCTGTAGAAGGAACCTTGCTGTTTGGAACATCTCACATGCCCCAGCGTGGGAAATCCTCCATGGCTTCTAGACGCGACCCTTCCATTTTTTGATCATGATAGAAACAAACACCAGCATGAGCAAACATCTGACATTCACCCTTACTCAGTTTCTGGATATTCGAATCAGCCGCTTCACACTGGAAATGCCTTTTGCTTGGCACTCAATTTAACCATAGCTTGGGTTTATAATACCCTTCTCAACCTACTGGTTCACAAGCGAATTCTAGAACCACAACACAGCATTCTGCCTTCCTATTAGAAAGAAGAAGGGCCTGATGAGTCTTCCCAGAAACTCCACATGAGGATCAATCTTCTTGGACGTCGAGAAAACCCCGATTTATAGGCTTCCCTGGCCACTAGTGCTGTGCCTGACAGAGCCTGAGCCGCATCCTCGTGTCAGCCTACCAGAGGGCGGGGCCCATATCCAGCATGTGAGACCGGCCATGGACCAGGGCCTTCATCTCTACCCGATATTGATATTCAGGCATCTGTCCCCAGACCTTTCCTGGAAACCCTACAAATGGGGAAACCTGAAGCACAATAGAGAACTCCACCTTCCCCATGGAAGGATTCCTGGAAGTTGGAATGGGTGTTCAACCCTCAGAGTGGGAGCCAGCTGCATGCCAATGAGACCACGCCCAATCCTGAGGGCTGCCCTGGGCACCAGCAGGCATTGTGACCCTCTGTCTGAGTATGCTTTCGAACAAAAGCTCTCAATTGCACCCCCAGGAACCCCATTGAAGACCTGGTACACCCCTAGTCCCAAATCCTAACGCTTGGTGGAATTTTCCAGGTGCCCAGATCCAGAGCCTGACTCTGAAATCCCTGTTTTGGGGCACCCCTAAGATGGAAAAGAACACTCTTCCTTTCCCTGAAAAACGAACCAAACTATGGGGAGTAACCAGGATCCTTAGAGAGGAAAAATCTCCATGGACCTATGAGACCACACCAGCATTCCGAGGCCATCCTGGACACACAATTGAGATACAAATGTCTGTGCTACTGCCTTCGAGTCACCTTATTTACAGTTCCTGGCGAGCTGCCCTCCAGGTTAATGCATTGGGCCTGCAATCACCTCACCACTAACCTTAACCCGAGTTTGTGTTTGCAGACTTCTCTCCCAATACCATGGAACACATGCCCTCCATGATGGGGTCTCTGGAGTCACACCACAGGACTGGGGCTGCTATCCCCAAGGAACTGTGTCTCTCAGAGTTGAACAAACTCTCCAGATTAGGAGGAACCTTCAAGGCCCCTGAATCCAACCCCTATTGGAAACCACTATGGACGCAAATGCATGGTCTGAAACTACCTGATCACCTACATCCAGGCAGAAGTCCAGGTCAAATGACCTGGGTCAGAAGATTGAATCTGACATGCCCCAAGAACCTCATTGGAACCCTAGATTAGGTTTTCAGGCATCTATCCTCCGAGGCTTGTTCTGGAATACCATAAACTTATGTTACAACATGTGGTCCCTGAGCCACACAACAGAACATCTCCTGTCCCCAGAAGGAAACCGGGCTCTTCGACCTATGCCAAACGCTCATAGTAGGAGAATTCTGCATGGCACCTTAGCCACCAGTACATTCTAAGATCTCCCTGGTAACAAACCAGCATTGTGGTCCATCTGCAGGAGATTCCATGTCAATTCAAGGCCTTGGATCTTCTCCCCAGAGCAACGAGAATGAACCTGCCATGTTCTTCAACTGCAAGGGTCAATGGAGGTCTGCTTTTCAGGCATCCATGCTGGAGAACTCTGCTACCAAATCATTCCACATGGGGGATGCTGGAGCAAACAAACCAGACTCCACCTGTCCAGTAGAAGGAATCCTTGCTGTGTGGAGCATCTCACAAGCCTCAGCGTGAGAAATACTCCACGGTTTCTTGACGCTACCCCTGCATTTGGTCGTCATCATAGACACAAACTCCAGTGTGAGCGAACATCTGAAAACCGCCTTTACTCAGGCACTGGATATCTCGAATCAGTCACTGCACATTGGAACTGCCTTTTGCTTGGCACTGAATTGAACCATAGCTTGTGTTTACAATTCCAAGCTCACCCTACTAGTCCCCAAGCCCACTTGATAGGGAATTCTGGAGCCACAACTCAACATTCTGCCTTCCCTTTAGAAAGAAGAAGTGCCTGATGAGTCTGCCCAGAAAATCCACATGAGGATCAATCTGCTCAGCCCTCGAGGAACCCCGATTTATAGGCTGACTTGGCCAGTAGTGTTCTATCTGACAGAGCCTGATCCCTGACCGTGTGTCAGCTACCCAGAACGCGGGTCCCTATCCAGCATATGAGACTGGCCAAGGCCCAGCTCTGTCATCTCTAGCCATCTTTGCTATTCAGGCACCTGTCCCCAGAACACTGCTGGAATCCCTGCCATTGGGGAACCTGAAGCACAATAGAGAACTCCTTCTCCATGGCAGGAAACCTGGCTGTTGGGATGGTTGTGCAACCGTCAAAGTGGGAGACTGCTACATGGCCAATAAGAACACACCCACTCCTGAGGGCCGCCCTGGGCACAATCAGGAATTGTGGCCCTCAGCCTGAGCATGCATTCAAACAAGCCCTCTCGGTTGCACCACCAGGGTCACACATTTCAGGTCTGGTACTCCTCTAGGCCCAAATCCTATCCCTTGGTGGGATTTTCGAGGCACCCAGACCCAGAGCCCATCTCTGGAATCCCTGTTTTGGGGCACCCTTAGATGGAAAACAGCACTCTTCCCTTTCCTGAAAAAGCCAACAAAGTAAGTAGAGCCACCAGGATCCTTAGAGAGGAATATTCTCCCATGGACACATGAGACTACAACTGCATTCTGAAGATATCCTGGACACACATTCCAGATAGAAAAGACTGTGCTACCGTCTTCCAGTCACCCTAATTACATTTCCTGACGAGCTGGCCTCCAGCTCTACACATTGGGCCTGCGATCACCTTGCCACTAACCCTAACCCGAATTTGTATTTGCAGACTTCTATCCCACAGAAATAGCTCACATGGCCTCCAGAATGGGGTCTTTGGATCCACAGCACAGGACGGTGCCTACCCAACTGTCCCGTCACAGTTGTCCAAACCTTCCAGATTAGGAGAAACCTACAAGGCCCCTGAGCCCACCACAATACTGATGGGCGCTCGAAGAAAATGCGTTGTGTTAAGAACCTGATCAACTACATCCAGGCAGAAAGGAAAGTCAATGGTCCTGAGTCAGATGATTGAGACTGACATGCCACTAGTATAATATTGGAACCCCAGATTAGGTTTTCAGACATCTGTCCTCAGGAGCTTGTTCTGGAATACCAACTTATGATGCAGCATGTTGTCCCTGAGCCACACAACAGAACATCTCCTGTCCCTAGAATGTTACCGTACATTTTGACCTGTGCCAAACCCTCAGGGTAGAAGAATCCTACAGGGCACTTTAGCCACAGCACATTCTAGGATCTCCCTGGTAACAAAACAGCATTATGGCCCATCTGCAAGAAATTCCATGTCAATTCACAGCTTGGTACTTCGCCCCAGAGTCACCAGAATGAACCTGCCATGTCCCTCAGCTGCAATGGTCAATGGAGGTGTGCTTTCCAGGCTTCTATGCCAGAGAGCTCTGCTACCTAAACTTTCCACATGGGGGACACTGGAGTAACAAACCAGACCCCACCTGTCCGAAGAAGGAACCATTGCTCTTTGGAGCATCTCACAAGCTTCAGCGTGTGAAATCCTCCATGGCCTCTTGTCACCACCTCTCCACTTGTTGGTCATCATAGACACAAACTCCAGCGTCAGCAAACATCTGATATCTGCCTTTAATCAGTTTCTGGATATCTCGAATAAGATACTGCAAATTGAAACTGCTTCCACTTGGCAATGAAGTGAACCAAAGGTTTTGATAACAATTCCATGTTCAACCTACTGAACCTTAATACCTCTTGCTAGGGAATGCTGGGGTCACAACGCAGCATTCTGCCTTCCCCATAGAAAGAAGTGCCTGGTGAGTCTGCCCAGAAATGCCACATGAGGATCTATCAGCTCGGCCTCTAGGGAACCCCAATTTTTAGGTTACCCTGGCCACGAGTGCTGTGTCTCACAGACCCTGACCCCTGGCCATGTGTCAGCCACCCAGAGACGGGCCCCTTATCCAGCATGTGAGGCTGGTCATGGCCCAAGTCCATTTATCTATCCATCCTTGGTATTCCGGCACCTTTCCCCAGATCTTTGCAAAAATCCCTGCCTATGAGGAAAACTAAAGCACAATAGAGAACTCCTTCTTCCACATGGCAGGAAACCTGTCTGTTTGTTGGGATGGGTGTCCAACCCTGAAAGTGGGAGCCAGCTGCATGGTCAATGAGACCACGCCCACTCTTGATGGCCGCCCTGGGCACAAACAGGCATTGTGACCCTCAGCCAGAGCATGCCTTCAAACAAGCCCTCTCAGTGGCTCCACCAGGATCCTGCATTACAGGCCTGGTACACGCCTAGGCCCAAATACTAAAACTTTGTGGAATTTTCCAGGCGCCCAGAAACAGAGGTCGTCTCTACAATCCCTTTTTGGGGGCACCCCTAAGATCGAAAACAACACTCTTCCCTTCCGTGAAATAGCCACCAAACTATGGAGAGCCACCAGGATCCTTAGAGAGAAAAGGTATCCAATGGACCCAGGAGACCACACCTCTAATCCTAGGCCATTTTGGACACACAATCCAGATACACAAGCCTGTGATACTGCCTTCCAGTCATCCTAATTACAGTTCCTGAAGAGCTGCTCTCCAGGTTTATGCATAGGGCCTGTGATCACCTCACCACTAACCCTGACCTGAATTTGTGTTTGCAGACTTCTCTACAAAAACCATGGTTCTCATGCCTTCCAGGATGGGGTTTCTGGACCCATAGCACAGGACTGTGCCTGCCATCCCCAAGGAAAGTGTGCCCGTCACAGTTGCACAAACTTTCCAGATTAGGAGAAAACTGCAAGGCCCCTGAGTCCACCCCAATATTGGCGGCCGCTCTGGATGGAAATGTGCAGCCTGAAACACCCTGATTACCTACATCCAGGCAGACACTCAAGTCAATGTTTGGTCCTGAGTCAGAAGATTGAACCTGACATGCCCCTAGGACTTTACTGGAACCCTAGATTAGGTTTTCAGGCATCTGTACTCAAGGGCCTGTTCTGGAACACCAATTTATGATACAACATGTGGTCCCTTAGCCACAGAACAGAACATCTCCTGTCTCCAGGAAGAAACTGTGCTCTTCGTCCTTTTTCAAAACTTGAGGGTAGGAGAATCCTGCACGGGAGCTTAGCCACAGGTACATTCTAAGATCTCCCTGGTAACAAACCAGCACTGTGGCCCATCTGCAAGAGATTCCATGTCAACTCATAATCTTGGCACTTCGACCCAGACCCACAAGAACGAACTTGTCATGTTCCTCAGGTGCAATGGTCAGTGGAAGTGTGCTTTCAAGGAATCCATGCGGGAGAGCTCTGCTACCCATATTTTCCACATGGCGGACCCTGGAGCAAACAAACCAGACTCCAACTGTCTAGAAGGAAACCTTGCTGTTTGGAGCATCTCACAAGCCTCGGCGTGGGAAATGCTCCATAGCCTCTTGACGCCACCCCTCCATTCGTCGGTCATCATAGACACAAACTCCTGTGTGAACAAACATCAGACATCTGCCCTTACTCAGGTGCTGGATATCTCGAATGAGCTGCTGCACATTGGAAATACCTTTTGCTTGGCGCTGAATTGAACCGTAGCTTGTGTTTATAATTTCATCCTCACCCTATTGGTCCTCAATTCTGGGAAATCTGGAGTCACAACACAGCATTCTGTCTTCCCCAAAGAAAGAAGTGTCTGGTTAGTCTGTCCTATAACCCCACATTAGGATCTATCTGCTCGGCTCTCGAGGGAACCCTGATTTATAGACTGCCCTGGCCAATAGCGCTGTGTCTGACAGAGCCTGAGCCCTGACCTAATTTCAGCCACCCAGAGAGTGGGCCACATTTCTAGCATGAGAGACCGGCCATGTCCCAAGTGCCTCCTCTCTACCCATCTTTGGTATTCATGCACTGGTCCACAGACATTTGATGGAATCCCCGCCAATGGGGGAATCTGAAGCAAAATAGAGAACTCCTCCTTCCCATGGCAGGAAACCTTGCTGTTGGGATATGTGTCCAGCCCTCATAGTGGGAGCCAGTTGTATGGCCAATGAGACCACGCCCACTCCTGAGGGCTGCTATTGGCACAAAGATGCATTGTGACCCTTATCCTGAGCATGATTTCAAACAAGCTCTCTCAGTGGCATCACCAGGATCCCGCATTGCAGGCCTGGAACGCCTCTAGTCCCAAATCCTCACTCTTGGTGGGATTTTCCTGGCACCCAGAACCAGAGTCCGTCTCTGGAATCCTTGTTTTGGGGTACACCTAAAATGGAAAACAGAAGTCTTCCCTTCCCGAAAAAAGCCATCTAACTATGGGAAGCCGCCAGGATCCTTAGAGAACTTTTCACATGGATGAATCTGGAGCAAACAAACTGGACTCTACCTGTCCAGTACAGGGAAACCTTTCTGTTTGGGACATCTCACAAGCCTCAGCATGGAAAATCCTCATGGCCTCTTGATGCCACCCCTCCATTTGTCAGTCATCATAGACACAAACTCTAGTGTGAGCGAACATCTGACATCCGCTCTTACTCAGATGATGGATATCTCATATAAGCCGCTGCCCGTTGGAATCACCTTCCGCTTGGCACTGAATTGAACCGTAGCTTGTTTTTACAATTCCATCCTCACTTACTGCTCATCAAAGCCTCTTGATAGGGAATTCTGGAGCCACAATGCATCACTCTGCCTTCCCCATAGAAAGAAGAAGTATCTAGTGAGTCTGTCCAGAAACCCCACATCAGGATCAATCTGCTCGGCCCTCGAGGGAACCCTGATTTAAAGGTTGTCCTGGCCTCTAGTGCTGTGTATGACACCCTGTGTCCCGACCTAGTGTCAGCCACCCAGAGAGTGGGCCCCCTATCCAGCATGTGAGTACAGCCACGGCCCAAGTCTGTCATCCCTACCCATCCTTGGTATTAAAGCATCTGTCCCCAGACCTTTGCTGGAATCCCTGCCACTGGACGAACCTGAAGCATATAGAAAACTCCTCCTTCCTCATGGTAGGTAACCTGACTGTTTGATGGGTGTCCAAACTTCTAAGTGGGAGTCAGCTGCATGTCAATGATACCACTCCCACTCCTGAGGGCCGCCCTGGGCACAAACAGGCAGTGTGACATTCAACCTGAGAATGTGTTCAAATAAGCGCTCTCAGAGGCAAAAGAATGTTCCCGCATTGCAGGCCTGGTAAGCCCCTAGGCCCAAATCCTAACCCTTGTTAGGATTTTCCACTCACCCAGACCCAGAGTTCCTCTCTGGAATCCCTGTTTTGGGGCACCCCTCAGATGGAAAACAGCACTCTTCCTTTCACTGAAAAAGTCACCTAACATAGGGGAGCCGCCTGGATCCTTAGAGAGAAAAAGTCTCCAATGGACCCAGGAGACCACACCTCTAATCCGAGGCCATCTGGACACACAATTCAGATAGAAAAACCTGTGCTACCACCTCCCAATCATCTAAATACAGTTCCTGACGAGCTACCTTCCAGGTCTAGGCATTGAGCCTGTGATCACCTCGCCATGAACCCTATCCCGAATTTATGTTTGCAGACTTCTCTCCCCAAATATTGGCTCTCATGCCCACCAGGATGGGGTCTCTGGAGACACAACATAGGACTGTGCCTGCCATCCCCAAGGAAACTACGGCCACCACAGGTGCCCAAAACACCCAGATTAGGAATAACCTGCAAGGCCCCTGAGCCCACCCCAATAATGGAAGCCGCTCTAGGCACAAATGCACAGCCTGAAACACCCTGATTATCTAAAATAGGCAGAGAGCCAATTAAATGGTCCTGAGTCAGAAATTTGAACCTTACATGCCCCTAGGACCTCATTAGAACTCTAGATTAAGATTTTAGGCATCTGTCCTCAGGGGCCTGTTCTGGAATACCAACTTATGATACAACATGTGGTTCCTAAGCCACACAACAGAACATCTCCTGTTCCCAGAAAGAAACCTCTCTTCGACCTGTGCCAAACCCTCAGGTACTTAGACACCAGCACATTCTAAGATCTCTCTGGTAACAAATCAGCATTGTGGCCCATCTACAAGAGATTCGATGTCAACTCAAGACCTTGGTACTTCGGCCCAGAACCACCAGAACGAACCTTCCAAGTTCCTCAGCTTCAAGGGTCAATGGAGGTGTGCTGTCCAGGCATCCATGCCAGAGAGCTCTGCTTCACAAACATTCCACATGTGGGACGCTGGGGCAAACAAACCAGACTCCACCTGTCCAGTAGAAGGAATCCTTGCTGTTTGGAGCATCTCACAAGCCTCAGCTTGGGAAATCCTCCATGGTCTCTTGACGTCATTCCTCCATTTGTCCATCATTATAGACACCATCTTCAGTGTGAGAAAACATCTGAAATCCGCCCATAGTCTGGCACTGGAAATCTTGAATCAGCCACTACATATTGGAACCACCTTCCGCTTGGCACTGAATTGAACCATAACTTGTGTTTACAATTCCATCCTTACTCTACTAGTCCCCAAGCCCACTTGATAGGGAATTCTGAAGGCACAACGCAACATTCTGCCTTCCCTACAGAAAGAAGAAGTGCCTGGTGATTCTGCTCAGAAACCCACCATGAGGATCAATCAGATCGACCCTCGAGGGAACCACTATTTATAGGCTGCCATGGCCACTAGTGCTGTGTCTGACAGAGCCTGAGCATTGACAGTGTGTCAGCCATGCCGAAAGCGGTCCCCATATCCAGCATGTGAGACCAGCCATGGCCCAAATCCGTCATCTCTACACATCCTTGGTATTCAGTCCCCTGTCCCCAGAACGTTGCTGGGATCCCTGCCAATGGGGGAACCTGAAGCACAATAGAGAACTCCTCCTTCCCCAGGGCAGGAATCATGGATGTTGGGATGGGTTTCCAACCCTCAAAGTGGGAGCCAGTTGCATGTCCAATGAGACCACGCCCACTCCTGTGGGCCTCCCTGGGAATAAACAGGCATTGTGAATCTCAACCTGAGCATGCTTTCAAACAAGCCCTCTCAATTGCACCACGAGGATCCCGCATTGCAGGCCTGAAACACCACTAGGCCCAAATCCTAAACTTTGGTGGGATTTTCCAGGCGCCAAGACACAGAGCCCATATCTGGAATCCCTGTTTTGGGGTACCACTAAGATGGATAAGAGCACTCTTCACTTCCTTGAAAAAGCCACCAAACTATAGGGTGTTTCCAGGATCTTTAGAGAGGAAAAGCCTCCCTTAGAACCAGGAGACCAAACCTGCATTCCGAGGCCATCCTGGACACAGAATCCTGATAGAAAAGACTGTGCTACCACCTTCCAAACACCCTAATTACAGTTCCTGACGAGCTGCCCTCCATGTCTACGCATTGGGCCTGTGATCATCTTGCTACTAACGCTAACCTCAAATTGTGTTTGCACACTTCTCTCCCACAACAACAGCTCACATGCCCTCCAGGATGGGTTCTCTGGATGCACACCACAACACTGTGCCTGACATCCCCAAGGAAATTGTGCCTGTCATAGTTGCCCAAACCTTCCAGATTAGGAGTAACCTGCAAGGCCCCTGGGCCCACCCCAATTTTGGCGACCACTCTGGATGCAAATGTGCAGGCTGAAACACCCTGATCACCTACATCCAGAAATACAGCCAAGTCAAAGGTTCTGAGTCAGAAGATTTAACCTGGCATGCCCCTAGGACATCATTGGAACCACAGATGAAGTTTTAATGCATCTGTCCTCAGAGGCTTGCTCTGGAATACCAACTAATGTTACAACTTGTGGTCCCTGAGCCACAAACAGAACATCTCCTTTCCCCAGAAGGAAGCTGTGCTCTTGGACCTGTGTTAAACCCTCAGGGTAGATGAATCCTGCACGGCCCCTTAGCCACCAGCACATTCTAAGATCTCCCTTTAACAAACCAACATTGTGGCCCATCTGCAAGAGATTCCATGTCATCTCAAGGCCTTGGTACTTCGCCCATGAGCCACCAGAACAAACCCGTTTTGTTCCTCAGCTGCAATCGTCTATAGAGGTGTGCTTTACAGGCATCCATGCTAGAGAAATCTGCTACCCAAACTTTCAACAGGGGGGACCCTTCCACCTGTCCTGTGGAAGGAATCCTTGCTGTTTGGAGCATCTAACAACACTCAGCGTGGTAATTCCTCCATGGCCTCTTTACGCCACCACTCCATTTTTCAGTCATAAAGACAGAAACTCCAGTGTAAACAAACATCTGACATCCGCCATTACTCAGGTGCTGGATATCTGGAATCACTTGCTGCAAATTAGAACTGCCTTCCACTTGGCACTAAATTGAACCACATTTTGTGTTTACAATTCCGTCTTCATCCTACTGGTCCACAAGCCTTCTTGATAGGGAATTCTGGAGCCACAACCCAGCATTCTGCAGTCCATCAAAAGAAGAAGTGCCTGACGAATCTGCCCAGAAACCCCACATGAGGATTAATCTGCTCAGCCCTTGAGGGAACCCCAATTTATAGGCTGTCCTGGCCACTAGTGCTGTGTCTGACAGAGACTAAGCACTGTCCTAGTATCCTAGTATTGTCCACATAGCGGCCCCCATATCCCACAATTGAGACCTGCCATGGCCCAAGTCCATAATTTCTACCCATCCTTGGTATTCAGGCAACTGTCCCCAGACCTTAACAAAAATCTCTGCCTATGGGGGAAACTGAAGCACAATAGAGAACTCCTCATTCCCCATGGCAGGGTCCTGGATATTGGGATGGGTCTCTCACCCTCAAAGTGGGAACAAGCTACATGGCCAATGAGACCACGCCCACTCCTGATGGCCTCCCTGGGCACAATCCGGCTTTCTGACCTTCAGCCTGAGCATGCTTTAAATCAAGCCCTCAGTTGCACCTCAAGTATCCCGCATTGCAGTCCTGGTATGCCCTTAAGCCCAAATCCTAACACTTGGCGTGATATTCAGGTGCGCAACCCACAGCCCGTCCTGGAATCTCTGTTTTGGGGCAACCCTAAGATGGAAAACAGCACTCTTAACTTCACCAAGAACGCCACCAAACTATTGGGAGCTTCCATAATCCTTAGAGTGGAAAAATCTCCCATGGGCCCATGAGATCACAACTGCATTCTGAGGCAATCCTGGACACACAATCGAGATACAAAAGCCTGTGCTACCGCCTTCGAGTCACCCGATTGACAGTTCCAGATGAGCTGCCCTCCAGGTCTTTGCATTGGGCCTGTGATCACCTCGCCACTAACCCTAAACCGAGTTTGTGTTTAGAGACTTCTCTCCCAAAACCATGGCTGACATGCCCTCCAGAATAGGTTCTCTGGAGCTACACCTCAGAACTTGGCCTGTGATCGCCAAGGAACCTATGCCTGTCAAAGTTTCCCAAACCCTCCAGATAAAGAGAAACTTGAAAGGCCCCTGAGACCACCCCAATACTGGAGGCTGATCTGGATGCAAATGTGTAGTCAGAAACACCCTGATCTCCTCCATTCAGGAAGACACCAAAGTCAGTGGTACTGAGTAAGAAGACTGAACGTAACATGCCCCTAGGATTTCACTGGAAACCTAGATTAGGTTTTCAGGCATCTGTCCTCAGAGGCCTGTTCTGCATACCAACTTATAATACAACTTGTGGTCCCTGAGCCCCACGCAGAACATCTCCTTTCCCCAGGAGGAAGCCGTGCATTTGGATCTGTGTCAAACCCTCAGGTTAAATGAATCCTGCACGGCACCTTAGCCATCAGCACATTCTAGATCTCCCTGGTAACAAACCAGCATCGTGACCCATCTTCATGAGACTCCATATCAACTCAAGGCCTTGGTATTTCGCCCCAGAGCCACCAGGATGAACCTTTCACATTCCTCACCTGCAATGGTCAACGGAGGTGTGTTTACCAGGCATCCATGTGGGAGTGCTCTGATACTGAAACTTTCCACGTGGGGGAAGCTTGAGCAAACAAACCATACTTCCCCTGTCCGGTAGAACGAAACCTTGCTGTTTGGAGCATCTCACAAGCCCCAGCATGGTAAATCCTCTATGGTCTCTTTATGCCACCCCTCCATTTGTCGGTCATCATAGACACAAATTCCAGCATGAGCAAACATGACTTCTGCCCTTACTCAAGTGCTGGATATTCGAATCAGCCACTGCACACTTTAACTGCCTTTCACTTGACAATGAATTTAACCGTAGCGTGGGTTTACAATTCCATCCTCACCCTACTGGTCCCCAAGCCCTCTTGATAGTGAATTCTACAGCCATAAGGCAGCATTCTGCCTTTTCTATAGAAAGAAGAAGGGCCTGATGAGTCTGACAGAAACTCAATATGAGGATCAATCTGCTCGGCCCTCAAGGGAACCCCATTTTATAGGCTGCTGTGGACACTAGTGCTGTGTCTGACAGAGCCTGAGCACAGAACTAGTGTCAGCCACCCAGAGGGCGGGGCCCATATCCAGTATGTGAGACAAGCCATGGCCCAAGTCCGTCGTCTCTATCCATCCTTGATATTCAGGAATCTGTCCCTGGACCTTTGCTGGAATCCCTGCCAATGGGGGAACCTGAAACACAATAGAGAACTCTTCCTACCCATGGCAGGAATCCTGGCTTTTGCAATGGGTGTCCAACCCTCAGAGTTGGGGCCAGCTTTTAGCCAATGAGACCACGCCCACTCATGAGGGCCGTCCTGGGCACAAGCAGGCATTGTGACCTTCAGACTGAGCATCCTTTCAAACAAACGCTCTCAGTTGCACCTCCAGTATCCCGCATTGAAGGCCTCATATGCCCCTAGGCCCAAATCCTAACACTTGGTGCGATTTTCCAGGTGCCCAAACCCAAAGCCTGACTCTGCAATCCCTGTTTTGGGGCACCCCTAAGATGGAAAACAGCAGTTTTCCCTTCCCTGGAAAAGCCACCAAACTATTGGGAGCCGCCAGGATCCTTAGAGAGGAAAAATTTCCCATGGTCCCATGAGACCACACCTGCATTCCGAGGCCATCCGTGGGACACAATCCAGACAAAATAGCCTGTGCTACCACCTTCAGGTCAACAAATTTACACTTCCTGATGAGCTGCCCTGCAGGTCTGTGCTTTGGACCTGCAATTATCTCGCCACTAACCCTAACTCGAGTTTCTGTTTGCAGACTTCTCTCCCAAAACCATGGCTCACATGCCATCCAGGACACGGTCTCTGGAGCCACATCACAGGACTGTACCTGCTATTCCCAATGAAACTGTACCTGACACAGTTGCCCAAACACTACAGATTAGGAGAAACCTGCAAGGCCTCTGAGCCCACCCCAATACTGGAGGCCGTTCTCTATAGAAATGCGCAGTCTGAAACACCCTGATCACCTTCATCCTGGCAGACACCCAAGTCAAGGGTCCTGAGTCAGAAGATTGAACCTGACATGCTCGTTGGACTTCAATGGAAACCTAGATTATGATTCCCAGCATCTGTCCTCAGAGGCCTTTCCTGGAATAGCAATGTATGATACAACATGTGATCCCTGAGCCCCACAACAGAATATCTCCTCTCCCCAGAAGGGAGACGTGCTCTTAGAGCTGTGTCAAACCCTCAGGGTAGATGAATCCTGCCTGACGCCTTAGCCACCAGCACATTCTAAGATCTCCCTGGTAACAATCTAGCATTGTGACCCACCTTAATGAGAATCCATGTAAACTCAAGTCCTTGGTACTTCGCACCAGAGCCACCAGTACGAATCTGCCATTTCCTCAGCTGCAATGGTCAATGGAGGTGTGCTTTCCAGGCATCCATGCTGGGAGGACTCTGATACCCAAACATTCCACATGGGAGACACTGGAGCAAACAATCCAGACATCCCCTTTCTGGCAGAAGGAAACCTTGCTGTTTGGAGCTTCTCACCAACCTTAGCATAGGAAATCCTCCAAGGCCTCTTGATGCCACCCCTCCATTTGTCCGTCATCATAGGCACAACCTCCACCATGAGCAAACATCTGACATCCGCCCTTACTCAGGTTCTGGATATCTGGAATCAGGCACTGCACACTGGAAATGCCTTTTGCTTGGCACTGAATTGAACCATAGCTTGGGTTGACAATTCCATTTTCAGCCTACTGGTCCCCAAGCAATTTTCATAGGGAATTCTGGAGCCATAATGCAGCATTCTGCCTTCCCCACAGAAATAAAAAGGGCCTAGTGAGTATGTCCAGAAACTCCACCTGAGAAACAAACTGTTGAGCCCTCGAGGGAACCCCGATTTATAGGATGCTCTGGCCGCTAGAGCTGTGTCTGACAAAGCCTAAGCCCCGACCTCGTGACAGCCACCCAGAGAGCGAGGCCCATATCCAGCATGTGAGACCGGCCAAGGCCCAGCTCCATCATCTCTACCCATCCTTGGTATTCAGGAACCTCTCCCGAGACTTTTGCTGGAATCCCTGCCAATGGGGGAACTTGAAGCAAAGTAGAGAACTCCTCCTTCCTCAAGGCAGGAATCCTGGTTGTTGAGATGGCTGTCCAACCATCAGAGTGGGATCCAGCAGCATGGCCAATGAGAGCACACCCACTCAAGAGGGCAGCCTTGGGCACGAGCAGGCATTTTGACCCTCAGACTGAGCATGCTTTCAAAGAAGCCCTCTCAGTGACACCACCAGGATCCCACATTGCATGCCTGGTATGCCCCTAGGCACCAAATCCTAACCCTTGATGGGTTTTCCAGGCGCCCAGACCAAAAGCCCGTCTCTGGAATCCCTGTTTTGGGGCACCACTAAGATGGAAAACAGCATTCATCCCTTCCCTGAAAAGCCACCCAACTATGGGGAGCCGCCAGGATCCTTAAAGGCTAAAAGTCTCCCATGGACCTACGAGACCACACCTGCATTATGAGGCCATTCTGGACACACAATCCAGATAGAACAGACTGTGCTACCGCCTTCCAGTCACCCTAATTATAGTTCCTGATGAGCTGCCCTCCAGGTCTGTGAATTGGGCCTACGATCAAAACGCCACTAACCCTAACCCGAATTTATGTTTGCAGACTTATCTCCCAAAACCATGGCTCACATGCCCTCCATAATGGGGTCTCTAGAGCCACCCCATAGGACTGTGGCTGTCATCACCAAGGAAACTGTCCCCGTCATTGTTACCCAAACTTTTCAGTATAGGAGAAACCTGCAAGGTCACTAAGCCCACCCCAATATTGTCAGCCGCTTTGGACACAAATGCACAGTCTGCAACACCCTGATCATCTACATCTGGGCAGACAGCCAACTTTATTGTCCTGAGTAAGAAGATTGAACCTGACTTGCCCCTAGGGCTTAATTGGAGCCCTAGATTTGGTTTTCAGGCCTCTGTGATCAGTGGCCTGTTCTGCAATAGCAACTTATGATACAACATGTGTCCCTGATCCACACAACAGAATATCTCCTGTCCCCAGAAGGAATCCATGCTCTTCAACCTGAGACAAACCCTCAGAGTAGGGTAATACTACAGGACACCTTAGCCACCAGCACATTATAAGATCTCCCTGGTTACAAACCAGCATTGTGACCCATCTACAAGAGATTCCATGTCAACTCAAGGCCTTGGTACTTCGCCCCAGAGCCACCAGAATGAACATGCCATGTTCCTTGCTGCAATATACAATGGAGGTGTGCTTTCCAGGCATCCATGTGGGAGAGCTCTGCTGCCCAAACTTTTCCCATGGGGGACCTTGGAGCAAACAAACCAGACTCCCCCAGTATGGTAGAAGGAAACCTTGATGTTTGGAGCATCTCACAAGCCTCAGCGTGGGAAATCATCCATGGCCTCTGAATGCCACCCCTCCATTTCTCTGTAATCATAAAAACAAACTCCAGAGTGGGCAAGCATCTGAAATCCGCCCTACTTAGATGCTGGATATCTTGTGTAAGCCACTGCACGTTGGAACTACCTTTTGCTTGGCACTGAATTGAACCATAGCTTGCGTTTTCAAGTCCATCCTCACGCTACTCATCCCCAAGCCCTCTTCATAAGGAATTCTGGAACCACAATGCAGCATTCTGCCTTCCCATAGAAAGAAGTGCATTGTGAGTTAAGCCAGAAATCCCAAATGAGGATCAATCTGCTCGGCCCTCGTGGCAACACCGATTTCTAGGTTGCCCCGGCCACTAGTGCTGTGTCTGCAAGAGTCTGAGCCCAACCTAGTGTCAGCCACCCGGAGAACGGGCCCCATATCCAGCATGTGAGAATGGCCATGGCCCAATTCCGTCATCTCTACCCATCCTTGGTATTCAGGTACCTGTTCCCAGAACTTTGCTCAAATTTCTGCCAGTGGTAGAACCTGAAGCACAATAGAGAACTGCTCCTACCCCTTGGCAAAAAAACCTGGCTCTTGGGATGGGTGTCCAACCCTCAAAGTGGGAGGCAGCTGCATGGCCAATGAGACCACCCACACTCCCGAAGGCCACACTGGCCACAAACAGGCACTGTGACCCTCAGCCTGAGCATGATTTCAAACAAGCCTTCTCAGTTGCACCACCTGGGTCCCTCATTGCAGGCCTGGTACAACCCTAGGCCCAAATACTAACACTTGGTGAGATTTTCTAGACACCCAGACACAGAGGCCCTATCTTCAATCCCTGTTTTGGGGCACCTAAGATTTAAAACAGCACTCTTCCCTTCCCCAAAAAAGCCACCAAACTATGGAGAGCCACCAGGATACTTAGGAAAAATCTCCCATGGACCCATGAGACCAGACCTGCATTCCAAGGCCACCCTGACACACAATCCAGATAGAAAAGCCTGTGATACAGCCTTCCAGTCATGCTAATTACAGTTCCTGACGAGCTGCCCTTCAGGTCTATGCATTGGGCCTGCAATCACATCGCCACTAACCCTATCCCAAATTTGTGTTTGCAGACTGCTCTCCCAAAATCATGGCTCACATGCCCTCCATCATGGGGTCTCTGCAGCCACACCACATGACTGTGGCTGCCATCCCCAAGGAAAATGTGCCTGTCACAGTTGCCCCAACCCTCCAGATTAGGAGAAACCTACAAGGCCCCTTAGCCCACCCCAATATTGGCAGCTGATCTGGATGCAAATGCACAGTCTTAAAAACCCTGATCATCTACATCCAGGCAGAAGGCCAAGCCAATGATCCTGAGTCAGAAGATTGAACTTGACATGCCCCTAGGACCTCATTGGAACTCTAGATTAGGTTTTCAGGCATCTGTCTTCATGGGCCTGTTCTGGAATACCAAATTATGATACAATATGTGGTCCATGGGACAAACAACAGAACATCTCCTGTCCCCAGAAGGAAACTGTGCTCTTCTACCTGTGCCAAACTTTCAGTGTAGAAGAATCCAGCATGGCAGCCTAGCCACCAGCACATTCTAAGATCTCCCTGATAACAAACCAGCATTGTTGCCCATCTGCAAGAGATTCCCTGTCAACTCACGGCATTGGTACTTTGCCCCAGAGCCACCAGAACGATCCTGCCATGTTCCTCAGTTGCAGTCGCCAATGGAGGTGTGCTTTCTAAGAACCCATGCCGGAGAGGTCTGCTACCCAAACTTTCCACATGGGGGACCCTGGAGCAAACAAACCAGACTCCACCTGTCCAATATAAGGAAACGTTGCTGTTTGGAGCATCTCACAAGCCTCTGCATGGGATATCCTCCATGGCCTCTTGACGCCACCCCTCCATTTGTCTGTCATCATAGACACAAACTCCAGTGTGAGCAAACACTTGAAAGCCGCTCTTACTCAGTTCCCGGATATCTCAAATCAGCTGCTACACATTGGAACTGCCTGCCACATGGCACTGAATTGAACCACAGCTTGTGTTTACAATTTCAACCTCACCCTACTGGTCCCCAAGCCATCTTGATAGGCATTTCTGGAGCCACAACACAGAATTCGGCCTTCCCCATAGAAAGAAGAAGTGCCTGGTGAGTCTGCCCAGAAACCCCACATGAGAATCAATCTGCTCGGCCCTCAAGTTAACCCAGAATTATAGGCTGCCCTGGCCACTAGTGCTGTGTCTGACACAGCCTGGGCCCTGTCCTAGTGTCAGCCACCCAGAGAGAGGGTCCCATATTCAGGACGTGAGACCTACCATGACCCAAGTCCGGCATCTCTACCCATCCTTGGTATTCAGGTACCTGTCCTCAGAACTTTGCTGGTATTCCTGCCAATGGGGGAACCTCAAGCACAATAGAGAATTCCTCCTTTCCCATGGAAGGACACCTGGATGTTGGGATGGGTGTCCAAACCTCAATGTGGGAGCCAGCTACATGATCAATGTGACCACGCTGACTTCTAAGGGCCTCTCTGGGCACAAACAGGCTTTGTGCCCCTCAGCTTGAGCATGCTTTCAAACAAGCCCTCCCAGTTTTACCACCAGGATCCCGCATTACAGGCTTGCCATGCCCCAAGGCCCAAATCCTAACCCATGGTGGGATTTTCCATGCACCCAGACCCAGAGTCCGTCTCTGGAATCCCTGTTTTGGGGCACCCCTACTATGGAAAATAGCACTCTTCCATTCCCCAAAAAAGCCACCAAACTATGGGAAGCCTCCAGGAACCTTAGAGAGGAAAAGTCTCCCATAGACCTATGAGACCACACCTGCATTCCGAGGTGATCTTGGACATACAATCCAGATAGAAAAGCCTGTGCTACCACCTTCCAGTAACCCTAATTACATTACTGATGAGCGGCCCTCCAGGTCTATGCATTGGGCCTGAGATCCTCGCCACTAACCAGCTCGAGTTTGAGTTTGCAGTCTTCATTCCCAAAATCATGGCTCACATGCCCTCAAGGATGGGGTCTCTTAAGCCACACCACAGGACTGTGCTGGCCATCCCCAAAGAACTGTGCCCAGCATAGTTGCCCAAACCTCCCAGATTAGGAGGAACCAGTAACCACCTTGAGCCCACTGCAATATTGGTGGCCACTCAAGATGCAAATGCGCCGTCTGAAACACCCTGATCACCTACATCCAGGCAGAAAGCCAAGTCAATGGCCCTAAGTCAGATGATAGAACCTGACATGCCCCTAGGACCTCATTAGAACCCTAGATTAGGTTTTCAAGCCTCTGTTTTCAGTGGACTGTTCTGGAATACCAACTTATATTCCAATATGTGTTTCCTGAGCCTCACAACAGATCATCTCCTGTCCCCAGAAGGAAACCGTGCTCTTGGACCTGTGTTAAACCCTCAGGGTAGATGAATCCTGCATGTCCCTTTAGCCACCAGCACATTCTAAGGTCTCCCTGGTAACAAACCAGCATTGTGACACATCTTCATGTGACTCCATGTCAACTCATGGCCTTGGTACATTGCCCCAGAGCCACCAGAATTAGCTTGCCATGTTCCTCAGCTGCAATTGTCAATGGAGGTGTGCTTTGCAGGTATCCATGTGGGAGTACTATGCTACCCAAACTTCCCACATGGGGGACCTAGGATCAAACAAACCAGACTCCAACTGTCAGTAGAAGGAAACCATGCTATCTGGAGCATCTCACAAGCCTGAGCATGGGAAATCCTCCATGACCTCTTGGTGTCACATCTGTAATTGTCAGTCATCATAGAATCAAACTGCAGTGTGAGCAAATGTCTGACATCCGCCCTTACTCAGGTGCAGGATGTCTCGAATAAGCCACTGCACATTGGATATCCCTTCCACTTGGCACTGGATTTAACCGTAGCTTGGTTTTCTATTCCATCCTTACCCAACTGGTCCCCATGCCCACTTGATAGGGAATTCTGGAGCCACAACACAGCATTCTGCCTTCCCCATAGAAAGAAGAAGTTCCTGGTGTGTCTGCCCTGAAACCCCACATGAGGATTAATCTGCTCGACCCTCGAGGTACCCCAATTTAGAGGCTGCCCCGGCCACTAGTGCTGTGTTTTAGTGAACCTGAGCCCTGACCTCGTGTCAGCCACCCAGAGAGCGGGAAACATATCAAGCATGTGAGATCGGCCATGGCCTAAGACTGTAATCTCTAATCATCCCTGGTATTCTGTCACCTGCACCCAAACCTTTGCTGGAATCCCTGCCAATGGGGGATCCTGATGCACAATACAGATTTTCTCCGGCCCCATGGCAAGAAACCTGGCTGTTGTGATGAGTGTCCTACCCACAGAGTGGGAGCCAGCTGCATGGCCAGTGAGACCACACCAATTCATGAGGGCCACCGTGGGCACAAGAAGGCATTGTCATCCTCAGTCTGAGCATGCTTTCAATTGGGCCCTCTCCGTTGCACCACCAGGATCTTGCATTTCAGGCTTGGGACGCCCCTAGGCTCAAATCCTAACCCTTGGTGGCATATCTTGGTGCCCGGACCCAGAGGCTGTCTCTGGAATCCCTGTTTTGGGGCACCCCTAAGACACAAAACAACACTCTTCCATTCCCCAATAGCCACCAAACTATTGGGAACAGCCAGAATCCTTAGAGAGGAAAAATCTCCCATGGACCCTTGAGACCACACCTGCATTCCGAGGCCATTCTGGACACACAATCCAGATACAAAAGCCTGTGCTGCCGCTGTCAGGTCACCATAATTACAGTTCCTGACGAGCTGCTCTCCAGGTATATGCATTGATCCTGCGATCACCTCGCCACTAATCCTAACCCGAGTTTGTGTTTGCACACTCTCTCCCAAAATTATGGCTTACATGCCCTCCAGAATGGGGTCTCTGGAGCCACACCACAGTACTGTGCCTGTCATCCCCAAGGAAACTGTGCCCATCACAGTTGCCCAAACCCTCCAGATTAAGAGAAACATGCAATAACCCTGAGTCCAACCCACTATTGGAGGCTGCTCTGGAAACAAATCCGCAGTCTGAAATAGCCTGATCACCTATATCCAGGAAGACAACAAAGTCCATGGTCCTGGGTCAGAAGATTGAACCTTACATGCCCTTTGGACTTCATTGGAGCCTAGATTGGGTTTCAGGCATCTGTCCTCAGAGGTCTTTTCAGGAATATCAACTTATGATACAACATGTGGTACCTGAGCCACACAACAGACAATCTCTTGTCCCCAGAAGGAAACCGTGCTTTTGGATCTGTTTCAAACCGACAGGGTAGGAGAATCCTGCGTGTCACCTTAGCCACCAGATCATTCTAAGACGACCTTGGTAAGAAACCAGCACTGTAACCCATGTGCAAGATATTCAGAGTCAACTCACGGCCTTGGTAGTTCATCCAAGAGCCACCAGAACGAACCTGCCAGTTCTTCAGCTGCAATGGTCAATGGAGCTGTGCTTTCATGGCATCCATGCGGGAGAGCTCTGCTACCCAAACTGTCCACATGGGGGACCCTGGAGCAAACGGCACAGACTCCACTTCTCCAGTAGAAGGAAACCTTGCTATTTGGAGCATCTCACAGGCCTCTGCGTGGGAAATCCTCCATGGCCTCTTGGCGCCACCTCTCCATTTGTCGGTCATCATAGACACAAACTCCAGTGTGAGCTTATATCTGACATCTGCCCTTTCTCAGGAGCTGGATGTCTCAAATAAGCTCCTGCACACTGGAACTGCCTTCTGCTTGATAGTTAATTTAACCTTAGCTTTTTTTTTTTTCCCAATTTATTTATTTTCAGAAAAACAGTATTCATTATTTTTTCACCACACCTTAGCTTTTGATTACAATTCTATTTTCACCTGACTGGTCCAGAAGCCCATTTGATAGGGAAATGTGGAACCACAATACAACATTCCACCTTCCCAAAGAAAGAAGTAGTGTCTGGTGAGTCTGCTCAAAAACCCCACATGAGGATCAATCGGCTTAGCCCTCGAGGGTACCCTGTTTTTAAGGCTGCCCTGCCTCTAGTGATATGTCTGACAGAGCATAAGACCTGGCCTCGTGTCAGCCACCCAGAGAGCGGGACTGATATGCAGCATGTGAGACTGGCCATGGCCGAAGTCTGACCCTCTACCCTTCCTTGGTTTCAGGCATTTGTCCCCAGACTTTTGATGGAATCCCTGCCAATGGGGGAACTTGAGGCACAATAAAGAACTGCTTTTAACCCATGGCAGGAAACCTGGCTATTAGGAAGGGTGTCCAACCCTCAGAGTGGGAGACTGCAAGGACAATGAGACCACGCCCACCCCTGATAACCTCCCTGGACACAAACAGGCATTGTGACCCTTAGCCTGAGCATGTTTTCAAACAATCCCTCTCAGTTGCAGCACCAGGATCCCGCATTGTAGATCTTGTATGACCCTAGGCCCAAATCCTAACACTTTGTGGGTATTTCTTGGCACCCAGACCCAGAGCCCGTCTCTGTTATCCCTGTTTTGGGACACCCCTAAGATGGAAAACTGCACTAATCCCTTCCCCTAAAAAGCCACCAAACTATTGGGAGCCGCAAGGATCCTTAGGGAGGAAAAATCTCCTATGGACCAAAGAGATTACACCTATTCCAAGGCCATCCTGGACACACAATCCAGATAAAAAAAACTTGTGCTACCGCCTTCTGGTTACCCTCATACAGTTCCTGACAAGCTGCCCTCCAGACTACGCTTTGTGCCTGCAATCATCTCACCATTAAACCTAACCCAACTTTGCATTTGCAGACTTCTCTCCCACAACCATGACTCACATGCCTTCCAAGATGGGGTCTCTGGAGCCGCACCGCAGGACTGGTCCCGTCATCCCCAGGGAAACTGTGCCTGTCACAGTTGCCTAAAACCTCCAGATTAGGAGAAACCAGCAAGGCCCCTGAGCTCACCCCACTGTTGGAGGACACTCTGGATGCAAAGGTGCAGTCTGAAACACCCTGATCACCTATATCCACGCAGACACCCAAGTCAATGGTGTTGAGTCAGAAGATAGAACCTGTCATGCCCCTAGGACCTCATTGGAACCCTCGATTAGGTTTTCAGATATATTTCCTCACAGGCTTGTTCTGGATACCAACTTATGATACAACATGTGGTTCCTGAGCCACAGAACAGAACAACTCCTGTCCCCAGAAAGAAACTGTGCTCTTGGACCTGTGTCAAACACTCAGGGTAGGAGAATCCTGCATGGCACCTTATCCACCAGCACATTCTAAAATCTCTCTGGTAACTATCCAGGACTGTGACGGATGGGAAAAGGATTCCAAGTAAACTCAAGGCTTTGGTACTTCGCCCCAGTGCCACTGGAACAAACCAGACATGTTCTTCAGCTGCAATAGTCAAAATAGGTGTGCTTTCCCAGCAACCATGCGGGAGAGCTCTGCTACCCAAACTATCCACATGGGGGTATCCAGAGCAAACAAACTAGACTCCACCTGTCCAGTAGAAGGAAACCTTGCTATTTGGAGCATCTCACAAGGCTCAGCGTAGGATATCCTCCATGGCCTCTTGACGCCACCTCTCCATTTGTCGGTATTCATAGCCACAAACTCCAGTGTGAGCAAATATCTGACATCAGCCCTTACTCAGGTGCTGGATGTCTCGAATAAGCTCCTGCACACTGGAACTGCCTTTCGCTTGGCACTGAATTTAAACGTAGCTTGTGTTTACAATTCCATCCTCACAAGACTGGTCCACAATCACTCTTCATAGGTAATTCTGGAGCCACAACTCAGCATTCTGCTTTCCCCATAGAAAGAAGTGCCTCCAGGGGAGCGGGGCCCCGGGCTCTCGGCTCCTCCGGGCCGGAGACCAGGAGGCCACCATTTGTATTCCCGTCCTCCGGAACTCTACGGAAAGCGCTCAGGGAACAAAAGCTCCTGAAAGCAAAGCCGAGCAGATCACTCAGCCCGGTCCCTGGTAAGGGCGGTGTAATTCCGCTTGGGGCAAAGACACTTGAGAATCACTACACCAGGCCGCTCCCCCAGAAGATCAACAAGAAATCCAGGCAAGACCAAGTTCACCTACCAAGGAGTGCAGTTTCAATACCAAGGAGAGAGCATCAGAATTCCAGAGGAGGAGAAAACAAACCACGGAACTCATGGCGTTCTGCCTGTGATTTTTCAGTCTTGCAGTTTATTTAATTTTTTTCTTTTTCATTTTTTTTCTCTTCTTCTGATAAAATTTTTTATAACTTTTACCCTTCTCTCTTTTAAAGTATTTTAACTAGATTATCTAATATATATATTTTTCTTTTTTATACTTTTGTTTATTCATTTTCTTTTTTTAAAATTCTTTTTCTTTTTTTTTTCTTTCTTTCTTTTTGAACCTTTTTTTTATCCCCAAATCAGAAGAGATCCTAATCTCTTCAATCTTTTTTTTCTTAATTCTTTTTTAAATTCTAGATTGAATTTTTAATTCAATCTCTTTTTTTAATTCTTTTTTTCTTTTTTTTCTTTCTTTCTTTTTGAACCTCTTTTTATCCCCAAATCAGAAGAGATCCCAATCAGAAGAGATTGGGAGATCCCAATCAAAGGAGATCCCAATCAGAGGAGATCCCTCACCCAATCGTGAGGGGGGAGAAATCCCCCCTCACGATTTGGGATCTCTTCTGATTTGGTTAAAGCATATTTTCCTGGGATTGTTGCCACCCTTTTAGTATTTTACTTGCTCCTTCATATACTCTTAGCTGGACAAAATGACAAGGCGGAAAAATTCACAACAAAAAAAAAGAACAAGAGGCAGTACCGAAGGCTAGGGACCTAATCAATACAGACATTGGTAATATGTCAGATCTAGAGTTCAAAATGACAATTCTCAAGTTTATAGCCGGGCTTGATAAAGGCATGGAAGATATTAGAGAAACCCTCTCCAGAGATATAAAAGCCCTTTCTGGAGAAATAAAAGAACTAAAATCTAACCAAGTTGAAATCAAAAAAGCTATTAATGAAGTTCAATCAAAAATGGAGGCTCTCACTGCTAGGATAAATGAGGCAGAAGAAAGAATTAGCGATATAGAAGACCAAATGACAGAGAATAAAGAAGCTGAGCAAAAGAGGGACAAACAGCTACTGGACCATGAGGGGAGAATTCGAGAGATAAGTGACACCATAAGACGAAACAACATTAGAATAATTGGGATTCCAGAAGAAGAAGAAAGAGAGAGGGGAGCAGAAGGTATACTGGAGAGAATTATTGGGGAGAATTTCCCCAATATGGCAAAGGGAACGAGTATCAAAATTCAGGAGGTTCAGAGAACGCCCCTCAAAATCAATAAGAATAGGCCCACACCCCGTCACCTAATAGTAAAATTTACAAGCCTTAGTGACAAAGAGAAAATCCTGAAAGCAGCCCGGGAAAAGAAGTCTGTAACATACAATGGTAAAAGTATTAGATTGGCAGCTGACTTATCCACAGAGACCTGGCAGGCCAGAAAGAGCTGGCATGACATTTTCAGAGCACTAAACGAGAAAAACATGCAGCCAAGAATAATATATCCAGCTAGGCTATCATTGAAAATAGAAGGAGAGATTAAAAGCTTCCAGGACAAACAAAAACTGAAAGAATTTGCAAACACCAAACCACCTCTACAGGAAATACTGAAAGGGGTCCTCTAAGCAAAGAGAGAGCCTACAAGTGATAGATCAGAAAGGAACAGAGACAATATACAGTAACAGTCACCTTACAGGCAATACAATGGCACTAAAATCATATCTCTCAATAATTACCCTGAATGTTAATGGGCTAAATGCCCCAATCAAAAGACCCAGGGTATCAGAATGGATAAAAAAACAAAACCCATCTATATGTTGCCTCCAAGAAACTCATTTTAAACCCAAGGACACCTCCAGACTTAAAGTGAGGGGGTGGAAAAGAATTTACCATGCTAATGGACATCAGAAAAAAGCAGGAGTGGCAATCCTTATATCAGATCAATTAGATTTTAAGCCAAAGACTATAATAAGAGATGAGGAAGGACACTATATCATACTCAAAGGGTCTGTCCAACAAGAAGATCTAACAATTTTAAATATCTATGCCCCCAATGTGGGCGCAGCCAACTATATAAACCAATTAATAACAAAATCAAAGAAACACATACAATAATACAATAATAGTAGGGGACTTTAACACTCCCCTCACTGAAATGGACAGATCATCCAAGCAAAAGATCAACAGGGAAATAAAGGCCTTAAATGATACACTGGATGAGATGGACATCACAGATATATTCAGAACATTTCATCCCAAAGCGACAGAATACACATTCTTCTCTAGTGCACATGGAACATTCTCCAGAATAGATCACATCCTCGGTCCTAAATCAAGACTCAACCGGTATCAAAAGATTGGGATCATTCCCTGCATATTTTCAGACCACAATGCTCTGAAGCTAGAACTCAACCACAAGAGGAAGTTTGGAAAGAACACAAATACATGGAGACTAAACAGCATCCTTCTAAAGAATGAATGGGTCAACCGGAAAATTAAAGAAGAATTGAAAAAAATCATGGAAACAAATGATAATGAAAATACAATGGTTCAAAATCTGTGGGACACAACAAAGGCAGTCCTGAGAGGAAAATATATAGCGGTACAAGCTTTTCTCAAGAAACAAGAAAGGTCTCAGGTATACAACTTAACCCTACACCTAAAGGAGCTGGAGAAAGAACAAGAAAGAAACCCTAAGCCCAGCAGGAGAAGAGAAATCATAAAGATCAGAGCAGAAATCAATGAAATAGAAACCAAAAAAACAATAGAACAAATCAACCAAACTAGGAGCTGGTTCTTTGAAAGAATTAATAAAATTGATAAACCCTTGGCCAGACTTATCAAAAAGAAAAGAGAAAGGACCCAAATAAATAAAATCATGAATGAAAGAGGAGAGATCACAACTAACACCAAAGAAATACAAACTATTATAAGAACATACTATGAGCAACTCTACGGCAACAAATTTGACAATCTGGAAGAAATGGATGCATTCCTAGAAACATATAAACTACCAAAATTGAACCAGGAAGAAATAGAAAGCCTGAACAGACCCATAACCAGTAAGGAGATTGAAACAGTCATTAAAAATCTCCAAACAAACAAAAGCCCAGGGCCAGATGGCTTCCCGGGGGAATTCTACCAAACATTTAAAGAGGAACTAATTCCTATTCTCCTGAAACTGTTCCAAAAAAATAGAAATGGAAGGAAAACTCCCAAACTCATTTTATGAGGCCAGCATCACCTTGATCCCAAAACCAGACAAGGATCCCATCAAAAAAGCGAGCTATAGACCAATATCCTTGAGGAACACAGATGCAAAAATTCTCACCAAAATACTAGCCAATAGGATTCAACAGTACATTAAAAGGATTATTCACCACGACCAAGTGGGATTTATTCCAGGGCTGCAAGGTTGGTTCAACATCCGCAAATCAGTCAATGTGATACAACACATCAATAAAAGAAAGAACAAGAACCATATGATACTCTCAATAGATGCTGAAAAAGCATCTGACAAAGTACAACATCCCTTCCTGATCAAAACCCTTCAAAGTGTAGGGATAGAGGCACATACCTCAATATCATCAAAGCCATCTATGAAAAACCCACTGCAAATATCATTCTCAATGGAGAAAAACTGAAAGCTTTTCCACTAAGGTCAGGAACACGGCAGGGATGCCCATTATCACCACTGCTATTCAACATAGTACTAGAAGTCCTAGCCTCAGCAATCAGACAACAAAAGGAAATTAAAGACATCCAAATCGGCAAAGAAGAAGTCAAATTATCACTCTTCGCAGATGATATGATACTCTATGTGGAAAACCCAAAAGACTCCACTCCAAAACTGCTAGAACTTATACAGGAATTCAGTAAAGTGTCAGGATATAAGATCAATGCACTGAAATCTGTTGCACGTCTCTACACCAACAACAAGACAGAAGAAAGAGAAATTAAGGAGTCAATCCCATTTACAATTGCACCCCAAACCATAAGATACCTAGGAATAAACCTAACCAAAGAGGCTAAGAATCTATACTCAGAAAACTATAAAGTACTCATGAAAGAAATTGAGGAAGACACAAAGAAATGGAAAAATGTTCCATGCTCCTGGATTGGAAGAATAAATATTGTGAAAATGTCTATGCTACCTAAAGCAATCTACACATTTAATGCAATTCCTATCAAAGTACCATCCATCTTTTTCAAAGAAATGGAACAAATAATTTTAAAATTTATATGGAACCAGAAAAGACCTCGAATAGGCAAAGGGATATTGAAAAACAAAGCCAAAGTTGATGGCGTCACAATTCCGGACTTCAAGCTTTATTACAAAGCTGTCATCATCAAGACAGCATGGTACTGGCACAAAAACAGACACATAGACCAATGGAACAGAATAGAGAGCCCAGAAATAGACCCTCAACTCTATGGTCAACTAATCTTCGACAAAGCAGGAAAGAATGTCCAATGGAAAAAAAGACAGCCTCTTCAATAAATGGTGTTGGGAAAATTGGACAGCCACGTGCAGAAAAATGAAATTGGACCATTTCCTTACACCACACACAAAATTAGATTCAAAATGGATTAAGGACCTCAATGTGAGAAAGGAATCCATCAAAATCCTTGAGGAGAACACAGGCAGCAACCTCTTCGACCTCAGCCGCAGCAACATCTTCCTAGGAACATCGCCAAAGGCAAGGGAAGCAAGGGCAAAAATGAACTTTTGGGATTTCATCAAAATCAAAAGCTTTTGCACAGCAAAGGAAACAGTTAACAAAACCAAAAGACAACTGACAGAATGGGAGAAGATATTTGCAAACGACATATCAGATAAAGGACTAGTGTCCAAAATCTATAAAGAACTTAACAAACTCAACACCCAAAGAACAAATAATCCAATCAAGAAATGGGCAGAGGACATGAACAGACGTTTCTGCAAAGAAGACATCCAGATGGCCAACAGACATATGAAAAAGTGCTCCATATCACTCGGCATCAGGGAAATACAAATCAAAACCACAATGAGATATCACCTCACACCAGTCAGAATGGCTAAAATCAACAAGTCAGGAAATGACAGATGCTGGCGAGGATGCGGAGAAAGGGGAACCCTCCTACACTGTTGGTGGGAATGCAAGCTGGTGCAACCACTCTGGAAAACAGCATGGAGGTTCCTCAAAATGTTGAAAATAGAACTGCCCTATGACCCAGCAATTGCACTACTGGGAATTTACCCTAAAGATACAAACGTAGTGATCCAAAGGGGCACGTGCACCCGAATGTTTATAGCAGCAATGTCCACAATAGCCAAACTATGGAAAGAAACTAGATGTCCATCAACAGATGAATGGATCAAGATGAAGTGGTATATATACACAATGGAATACTATGCAGCCATCAAAAGAAATGAAATCTTGCCATTTGCGACAACATGGATGGAACTAGAGCGTATCATGCTTAGTGAAATAAGTCAAGCGGAGAAAGACAACTATCATATGATCTCCCTGATATGAGGGAGTGGTGATGCAACATGGGGGCTTAAGTGGGTAGGAGAAGAATCCATGAAACAAGATGGGATAGGGAGGGAGACAAACCATAAGTGACTCTTAATCTCACAAAACAAACTGTGGGTTGCTGGGTGGAGGGGGGTTGAGAGAAGGGGGGAAGGTTATGGACATTGGGGAGGGTATGTGCTTTTGGGTAAATTGGAAGGGGAGATGAACCATGAGAGACTATGGACTCTGAAAAACAGTCTGAGGGGTTTGAAGTGGCGGGGGGGTGGGAGGTTGGGGTACCAGGTGGTGGGTATTATAGAGGGCACAGCTTGCATGGAGCACTGGTTGTGGTGAAAAAATAATGAATACTGTTTTTCTGAAAATAAATAAATTGGAAAAAAAAAAAAAAGAAAGAAGTGCCTGGAGAGTCTTCTCAAAAACCCCACATGAGGATCACTCTCCTTGTCCCTTGATGGAACCCCAATTTATAGCCTACCTTGGCCACTAGTACTGAATCTGCCAGAGCCTGAGCCCCAGCCTCGTGACAGCGACCCAAAGAGCAGGGCCCATATCCAGCATGTGAGACGGGCCATGGCCCAAATCCATCATCTCTACACATCCTTGGTATTCAGGCCCCTGTCCCCAGAGCATTGCTGGAATCCCTGCTAATGGGGGAACCTGAAGCACAATAGAGAACTCCTTCCCCAGGGCAGGAATCATGGATGTTGGGATGGGTTTCCAACCCTCAAAGTGGGAGCCAGTTGCATGTCCAATGAGACCACGCCCACTCTTGTGGGCCGCCCTGGGCACAAACAGGCATTGTGTATCTCAGCCTGAGCAAGCTTTCAAACAAGCACTCTCAATTGCACCACCAGGATCCCGCATTGCAGGCCTGGTACACCACTAGGCCCAAATCCTAAACCTTGATGGGATTTTCCAGGTGCCAAGACACAGAGCCCATATCTGGAATCCCTGTTTTGGGGTACTCCTAAGATGGTTAACCGTACTCTTCACTTCCTTGAAAAAACCACCAAATTATGGGGTGCTGCAAACCTTAGAGAGGAAAAGTCTCCCTTGGAACCAGGAGACCACACCTGCATTCCGAGGCCATCCTGGACACAGAATCCCGATAGAAAAACCCTGTGCTACCACCTTCCAAACACCCTAATTACAGTTCCTAATGAGCTGCCCTCCATGTCTACACATTGGGCCTTCAATCACCTCGCCACCAACGCTAACGTGAAATTGTGTTTGCACACTTCTCTCCCACAACAATGGCTCACATGCCCTCCAGTATGGGTTTTCTGGGTGCACACCACAACACTGTGCCTGACATCCCTAAGGAAATTGTTCCCATCACAGTTGCCCAAACCTTCCAGATTAGGAGAAAGCTGCAAGGCCCCTGGGCCCACCCCAATTTTGGTGGCTGCTCTGGATGCAAATGTGCAGTCTGAAACACCCTGATCACCTACATCCAGAAATACAGCCAAGTCAAAGGACCTGAGTCAGAAGATTGAACCTGGCATGCCCCTAGGACATCATTGGAACCACAGATGAAGTTTTAATGCATCTGTCCTCAGAGGCTTGCTCTGGAATACCAACTAATGATACAACATGTGGTCCCTGAGCCACAAACAGAACATCTCCTGTCCCCAGAAGGAAGCTGTGCTCTTGGACCTGTGTTAGACCCTCAGGGTAGATGAATCCTGCACAGCCCCTTAGCCACCAGCACATTCTAAGATCTTCCTTGTAACAAACCAACATTGTGGCCCATCTGCAAGAGATTCCATGTCATCTCAAGGCCTTGGTACTTCGCCCATGAGCCACCAGAACAAACCCGTTTTTTCCCTCAGCTACAATCGTCTATGGAGGTGTGCTTTACAGGCATCCATGCTAGAGAAATCTGCTACCCAAACTTTCAACATGGGGGACCCTTGGGCAAACAAACCAGATTCCACCTGTCCTGTGGAAGGAATCCTTCCTGTTTGGAGCATCTCAGAAAACTCATCGTGGGAATTCCTCCATGGCCTCTTTATGCCACCACTATATTTTTCGGCCATAAAGACAGAAACTCCAGTGTGAGCAAATATCTGACATCCGCCCTTACTCAGGTGCTGTATATCTGGAATCGGCTGCTGCAAATTAGAACTGCCTTCCCCTTGGCACTGAATTAAACCACATTTTGTGTTTACAATTCCATCCTCATCCTACTGGTCCACAAGCCTTCTTGATAGGGAATTCTGGAGCCACAACCCAGCATTCTTCAGTCCATCGAAAGAAGTGCCTGACGAATCTGCCCAGAAACCCCACATGAGGATCAATCTGCTCGGCCCTTGAGGGAACCCCGATTTATAGGCTGCCCTGGCCACTAGTGCTGTGTCTCACAGAGCTTGAGCACTCTCCTAGTGTCATCCACAGAGAGCATCCCCCATATCCCGCAATTGAGACCTGCCATGGGCAAGTTCATCATTTCTACTTATCTTTGGTATTCAGGCAACTGTCCCCAGACCTTAGCAAAAATCCCTGCCTATGGGGGAAACTTAAGCATAATAGAGAACTCCCATTCACCATGGCAGTGATCTGGCTGTTAGGATGGGTCTCTCACCCTCGAAGTGGGAGCAAGCTGCATGGCCAATGAGACCACGCCCACTCCTGATGGCCTCCCTGGGCACAAACAGGCTTTCTGACCTTCAGCCTGTGCATGCTTTAAATCAAGCCCTCAGTTGCACCTCAAGTGTCCAGCATTGCTGGACTGGTATGTGTCTAGGCCCAAATCCTAACACTTGGTGTGATTTTCCAGGTGCCTATACCAAGAGCCTGTCTATGGTATGCCAGTTTTGGGACACCCCTCAGATGGAAAACAGCACTCTTCCCCTCCTTGAAAAAGCCACTAAAAAATGGGGAACTGCCAGGATCCTTAGAGAGGAAAAGTCTCCCATGGAACCATGAGATGACACCTATATTCCGAGGACATCCTGGACACACAATCCAGATACAAAAGCCTGTGCTACTGCCTTTGAGTCTCCCGATGTGCAGTTCCTGACAAGCTGCTCTCCAGGTCTATGCATTAGGCTTGCGATCACCTCGCTACTAACTCTAACCAGAATTGTTGTTTGCAGACTTCTCTCCCAAACCCATGGCTCACATGCCCTCTAGGATGGGTTCTCTGGAGCCACACCACAGGACTGTGCCTGTTATTCCCAAGGAAAGTGTTCCCGTCACAATTGCCCAAACCCTCCAGATTAAGAGAAAACTGCAAGACGCCTGAGCACACCCCAATATTGCAGGCCACTCTGGATGCAAATGCACAGTCTGAAACACCCTGTTCACCTCCATCCAGGCAGACACCCAAGTCAATGGGTCTGAGTCAGAATATTAAACTTGACATGCCCCTAGGAATTCATTGCAACCCTAGATTAGGGTTTCAGGCATCTGTCCTCAGGGGCCTGTTCTGGAATACCAACATGTGGTGCCTGAACCACACAACAGAACAACTCCTTTCTCCAGAAGGAAACCGTGCTCTTGGACCTGTGTCAAAACCTCAGGGTAGGAGAATCCTGCATGACCCCTTAGCCACCAACACATTCTAAGATCTCCATGGTAACAAACCAGCATTGTGTCCCATTTGCAAGAGATTCCATGTCAACTCGAGACCTTGGTACTTCGCCCCAGAGGCAACAGAAGGAACCTGCCATGTTCCTCAGCTGCAATGATCAATGGACATGTGCTTTTCAGGCATACATGTGGGAGAGCTCTGCTTCCAAACTTTCCACATGGAGGACTGTGGAGCAACCAAACCAGACACCACCTGTTTAGTAGAAGGAAACCTTGCTGTTTGGAGCATCTCATTAGCCTCAGCATGGGAAATTCTCCATGGCCTCTTGATGCCAACACTCCGTCTGTCAGTCATCATAGACACAAACTCCAGTGTGAACAAACATCTGACATCGCCCTTACTCAGGTCCTAGATATCTCTAATCAGCTGTTGTACATTAGAGATGCTTTCTGCTGGGCAATGAATTGAACCGTAGCTTGTGTTTACAATTCCATCTTCACCCTACTGGTCCCAAAGATGTCTTGATAGGGAATTCTGGATCTACAACGCAGCATTCTGCTTTCCTCATAGAAAGAACAAGTGTCTGACAGACAGCCCAGAAACCCAACATGAGGATCAATCTACTCAGCCCGCGAAAGAACCCTGATTTATAGGCTGCCCTGGCCACTAGTGCTGTGTGTGACAGAGCCTGAGCCCCGACCTTGTGTCAGCCACCCAGAGAGCGGGGCCCATATCCAGCATGTGAGACCGGCCATGGTCCAAGTCTGTGATATCTACACATCCTTGGTATTCAGGCATCTCTCCCAAGAACTTTGCTGGAATCCCTGCTAAGGGTGAACCTGAAGCACAATAGAGAACTCCTTTTTCCTTATGGCAGGAAACCAGGCTGTTGGGATGGGCGTCCAACCCTCAGAGTGGGCCAATGAGTCCACATCCACTCCTGAGGGCCGCCCTGGGCACAAACAGACATGGTGACCCTCAGCCCGAGTACGCTTTCAAACAATCTCTCTCCGTTGCATCACATGGATCCCGCATTACAGGCCTGGTATGCTTCTAGGCAGAAACTCTATCCCTTCGTAGGATATTCCAGGTGTCCAGACCCAGAGCCGGTCTCTGGAATTCCTGTTTTGGGGCACCCCTAAGATGGAAAATAGCACTTTTCCTTTCCCCGCAAAAGCCACCAAAGTATGGGGAATCGCCAGGATCCTTAGAGAGGAAAAATCTCCCATGGACTTAGAAAACCACACATGTATTCTGATGCCATCATGTATATACAATCCAGATAGAAAAGCCTGTGCTACTGCCCTCGAGTCACACTAATTACAGTTCCTGACAAACTGCCCTCCAAGTCTATGCATTGGGCCTGTGATCACCTCGCCACTAACCCTAAGCCATGTTTTGTTTGCAGACTTCTCTTCCAAAACCATGGCTCACATGCCCTCCAGGATGGGATCTCTGTAGCCACACTAGAAGATTATGGCTGCAATCCCCAAGGAAACTATGGCCATCACATTTGCCCAAACCCTCCAGTTTCGGAGAAACCTGCAAGGCCCCTGAGCCCACCCCAATATTGGAGGCCACTCTGGACGTAAATGCATCTTCTGAAACACCTTCATTACTTATATCTGACAGACAATCAAGTCAACGCTCGTGAGTCAGAAGATTGAATCTGACATGCTCCTTGGACTTCATTGGAATGCTAGGTTAGGTTTTCAGGTATCTGTCCTCAGAGTCCTGTTCTGGAATATCAACTTATAATACAGCATGTGGTCCCTGAGCCACAGAACAGAACATCTTCTGTCCCCAGAAGAAAACCGTGCTATTCAACCTGTTGAAAACCCTCTGGGTGGGAGAATCCTGCATGGTCCCTTAGCCAGCAGCACATTATAAGATTTCCTTGGTAACAAACCAGCATTGTGACCCATCTGCAAAAGATTCTATGTTAATTCATCGCCCTTGGTACTTCGCACTAGAGCCACCAGAATGAAACTTCCATGTTCCTCAGCTGCAATGGAAATTGGAGGTTGACTTTCAAGGCAGCCATGCGGGAGAGCTTTGCTACCCAAACTATCCACATGGGGACACTGGAGCAAACTAATCAGACTCCACATGTCTAGTAGAAGGAAACCTTGCTGTTTGGAGCATCTCACAAGCCCCAGCATGGGACATCCTCCATGGCCTTTTGACGCCCCTGCTCCGTTAGTCGTTCATCACAGATACAAACCCCAGTGTGAGCAAACATCTGACATTCACCCTTACTCAGGTGCTAGATATCTCGAATCAGCTGCTGCACACTGGAACTGCCTTCTGATTGGCACTGAATTTAACAGTATTTTGTATTTACAATTCCATCCTCGCCCGACTGGTCCCCATGGCCTCTAGATAGGTAATTCTTGAACCACGTTGAAGCATTCTGCCTTCTCCATAGAAAGAAGAATAGCTTTGTGAGTCTGCCCAGAAAGCCCACATGAGGATCAATCTGCTCGACCCTCGAGGGAACCCCGATTTATAGGACGCCCTGGCCATGAATGCTGTGTGTTACAGAGCCTGAGCCCCATCCTCATGTCAGCCACCCTGAAAGCGGGACCCATATCCAGCATTTGAGACCCCCATGGCTCAAGTCCGTCATCCCTACCCATTCCTGTTATTCAGGCATCTGTCCCCAACCTTTGCTGGAATCCCTGCCAATGGGATAACCTGAAGCAAAATAGAGAACTCCTCCTCCCCATGGCAAGAAACCTATTGCTGGGATTGGTTTGCAAACCTAAGAGTGGGAGCCAGATGCATCGCCAACGAGGCCATGCCCACTCCTGAGGGCCACCTTGGGCACCAACAGGCATTTTGACCTTCAGCCTGAGCATGCTTTCAAACAAGTCCTCTCAGTTGCACACCAGGATCCTGTTTTGCAGGCCTGGTATGCCCCTAGGCCTAAATCCTAACCCATGGTGGGATTTTCCAGGCCCCCAGACCCAGAGCCTGTCTCTAGAATCCCTTTTTTTGGTCACACCTAAGATGGAAAACAACACTCTTACCTTCCCTGAAAAAGCCACCAAATTATTGGGAGTCTCCAGGATCCTTAGAGAAAAAGAATCTCTCCTAAACACATGAGACCACACCTCCTTTCTGAGGCCACCCTGGACACAAAATCCACATAAAAAAGCCTATGTTACCGCCTTCAAATCATCCTAATTCCAGTTCCTGACGAGCTCTTATCCAGTTCTGTGCATTGGGCCTGTGATCATATCACCACTAAGTCTAACCGGAGTTTGTGTTTGCAGAATTCAGTCCAAAAACCATGGTTCCTGTGCCCTCCAGGATAGGGTCTCTGGAGCCCGACCACAGTACTGGGCCTGCCATCACCAAGGAAAATTTTCCCATCACATTTGCCCAAACCTTTGAAATTAGGAGAAACCTGCATGGCCCCTGAGCCCACCCCCATATTGGAGGCTGCTCTGGACGCAAATATGCAGTCTGTAACACTCTGATCACCTACATCAAGGCATACAGCCAAGTCAATGGTCCTGAGTCCTACAATTGAACCAGATATGCCCCTAGGACCTCATTGGAACTCAAGATTAGGTTTACAGGCATCTGCCCTCAGAGACCTGTTCTGGAATACCAACTTGTGATATAACATGTGGTCCCTAAGCCACACAACTGTATATCTCCTGTCCTAAAGGAAACCGTGATATTGGACCTGTGTCAAACCCTCAGGGTAGGAGAATCCTGCATGACATCCTTGCCACCAGCACATTCTAAGATCTCCATTGTAACAAAGCAGCATTGTGACCCATGTACAAGAGATTCCATGTCAACTCAAAACCTTGGTACTTCGTCCCAGCGTCACCAGACGAACCTGCCAATTTCCTAAGCTGCAATGGACAAAGGAGGTGTACTTTCAAGGCAGTCAGGCGGGAGAGCTCTGCTACCCCATCTTTCCACATGGAGGACACTGGAGCAAACAAACCAGACTCCCCTTGTCAAGTAGAAGGAAACCTTACAGCTTGGAGCATCTCACAAGCCCCAGCGTGGGAAATCCTCCATGGCTTTTTGATGCCACCCCTCTGTTAGGCGGTCATCACAGATACAAACTCCAGTGTGAGCAGACTTCTGACATCTGCCCTTACACTGGTGCTGGATATCTCGAATCAGCCACTGCACACTGGAACTGCCTTCTGCTTGGCACTGAATTTAACTGTAGCTTGTGTTTACAATTCCATCCTCACCCTCCTGGTCCCCATGGCCTCTTGACTGGTAATTCTTGAGCCACGTCGCAGCATTCTGCCTTCCCCATAGAAAGAAGAAGTGCCTGGAGAGTCTGCCCAGAAAGCTCACATGAGGATCAATCTACTCGTCCCTTGAGGGAACCCAGATTTATAGGCTGCCCTGGCTACTAGTGCTGTGTCTGACAGAGCCTGAGCCCTGACCTCATGTCAGCCACGCAGAGAGTGGGGCCCATATCCAGCATGTGAGACCGGCCATTGCCCAGGTCTGTCATCTCTACCCATTCTTGGTATTCAGGCATCTGACCCCAGACCTTGCTGGAATTTTTGCCAATGGGGGAGCCTGATGCAAAATAGCGAACTCCTATTTCCGCATGGCAGAATGTTTAAAGGTTTGGGTGTCCAACCTTCAGAGTGGGAGCCAGTTGCATTCCTGATGATTCCACTCCCTCTCCTGAGGGCCGCTCTGGGAACAAACAGGTATTGTGTCCCTCAGCCTGTGCATGCTCTCAAACAAGCCCTCTCATTTTCACCACCAGGATCTCGCGTTGCAGGCCTGGTATGCCCCTAGGCCCAAATCCTAACCATTGGTGGGATTTCCATAAGCCCAGACAAAGAACCCGTCTCTGGAATCCCTGTTTAGGGGCACCCCTAAGATCGAAGAAAGCACTCTTCCCTTCACCGAAAAAAAAACATCAAATTATTGGAATCCGCCAGGATCCTTAGACAGGGAAAATATCCCCTGAGCTTATGAGACCAAACCTGCATTCTTAGGCCATCCTAGATACACAATACAGATAGAAAAGCATGTGCTACCACCTTCCCGTCACCTTAATTATAGTTCCTGACAAGCTGCCCTCCAGGTCTATGCATTGGGCCTGCGATCACCTCGCCACTAACATCACCCCATTTTGTGTTTGCAGATTTTTCTCCCAAAACCATGGCTCATATGTCCTCCAGGATGGGATCTATGGGGCCTCATCACAAAATGGGCCTGCCATCCCCAAGGAAAATTTACCCATTACATTTACCCAAACCCTCCAGATTAGGAGACACCTACAAGGCCCCTGAGAACATTCCAATATTGGAGGCCACTCTGGACCCCAATGCATAGTCTGAAACACCCAAATCACCTACATGCAGGCAGACACCCAAGTCAATGGTCCTGAATCAGAAGATTGAACCTGACATGCCCCTAGCACCTCACTGGAAACCTAGATTAGGTTTTCAGACATCTGTCCTCAGAGGCCTGTTCTGGAATACCAACTTATGATACAACACATGGTCCCTGATACTGCAACAGAACATCTCCTGTCCCCAGAAGGAAACTGTGCTCTTCGACCCGTGTCAAACCCTCAGGGTAAAAGAATACTGAATGGCACCTTAGCCACCAGCATATTCTAAGATCTCCCTGGTAACAAACCAGCATTGTGACCCCTCTGCAAGAGATTCCATCTCAAATCAAGCCTTGGTATTTCTTTTCAGAACCACCAGAAGGGACCTGCCATGTTCCTCAGCTGCAATGGTCAATGGAGGTGTGCTTTCCAGGCATCCATGGAGGAGAGCGCTACTACCCAAATTTTCCACAAGGTGGACATTGGAGCAAACGAACTAGACTCCCCATGTCCAGTAGAAGGAAACCTTGCTGTTTGGAGCATCTCACAAGCTTCAGCATGGGAAATCTTCCAGGGCCTCTTGACTCCACCCCTGCTGATGTCGGTCATCTTAGACACAAACTCCAGTGTGAGCAAACATCTGAAATCTGCCCTTACTCAGGTGCTGGATATCTCCAATAAGGAAGTGCACATTGGAACTGCCTTCCGCTTGGCACTGAATTTAACCATAGCTTGGTTTTACAATTCCATCCTCAGCCTCCTGGTCCACAAGCCCACTTGATAGGGAATTATCGAGCCACAATGCAGAACTCTGCCTTACCCATAGAAAGAAGAATGGCTGGTGACACTGCTCAGACCACACATGAGGATTAATCTGCTCGGCCCTTGAGGGAACCCTGATTTATAGGCTGCCCTGGCCACTAGAGCTGTGTCTGACAGAGCCTGACCCTCAACATCGGGTCAGCCACCCAGAAAGTGGGACCCATATCCAGCATATGAGACCGGCTATGGTGCAAGTCTATCACCTGTACCCATTCTTGGTATTTAGGCATCTGTCCCCAGACCGTTGCTGGAAACCCTGCCAGTGGGGAAACAGAAACAGAATAGAGAACCCCTATTTCCCCATGGCAGGAAACCTGGCTGTTGGGATGGATGTCCAACCCTTAGAGTGGAAGCCAGCTGCATGGCCAATGAGACGACACCCACTGCTGATTGTCGCCCTGTGGACAAAGAGGCATTATGACCCTCAGCCTGAGCCTTCTTTCAAACAAGCCCTCTCTGTGGCACCACGAGAATCCCGCACTGCAGGTCTGGTATGCTCCTAGGCCCAAATCCTAAACCTTGGTGGTATTTTCCAGGAGCCCAGACCCAGAGCCCGTTTCTGGAATCCCTGTTTTTGGGCACCCCTATGATGGAAAACATCACTCTTCCTTTCCCTGAAAATGCCACCAATCTATTGGGAGTTGCGCATATCCTTAGAGAGGAAAAATCTCCCATGAAGCCATGAGACCACAACTGTATTCTGAGACCATCCAGGACACACTTCCAGATACAAAAGCCTGTGCTAGGGCCTTTGAGTCAACCTAATTAGAGTTCCTGATGAGGTGCCCTCCATGTCTACACATTAGGCCTGTGATCACCTCACCACTAACCCTAACCCGAACTTGTGTTTTCAGACTTCTCTTCCAAAACTTTGGCTCACATGTCCTCCAGGTTGGCGTCTCTGGATCCACAGCACAGACTGTGCCTGTAATCACCAAGGAAACTCTGCTTGTCACAGTTGCCCAAACCCTCCAGATAAGGAGAAACATGACAGACCCCTGTGCCAACCCCAATTTTGGAGGCCACTCTCGGTGCAAATGTGCAGTCTGAATCATCCTGATCACCTACATCCAGGCAGTCAGCCAAGTCAATGATCCTGAGTCAGAAGATTGAACCTGACATACCCCTAGGATCTCATTGGAATCCTAGATTCGGTTGTCAGACATCTGTCCTCAGTCGCCAGTTCTGGAATACAAACTTCTGATACAACATGTGGTCCCTGAGCCACACAGAGAACATCTCCTGTCCCCAGAAGGAAACCATGCTCTTCTTCCTGTGTCAAACCCTCAGCGTAGTTGAATCCTTCATGGCACCTTAGCCATCAGCACATTCTAAGATCTCCCTAGTAACAAACTAGCATTGAGATCCATTAGCAAGATATTCCATGTGAACTCAAGGTCCTGATATTTCACCCCATAGCCACCAGAACGAACCTGCCATGTTCCTCAATTGCAATGGTCATTGGAGGTGTGCTTTCCATGCATCTTTGCAGGAGTGCTCTGCTACCGAAAGTTTCCACATGGGGGACACTCGAGCACCCAAACCAGACTCCACCTGTCCAGTAGAAGGAAACTTTGCTTTTTGGAGCATCTCATAAGACCCAGCGATGGAAATCCTCAATGGCCTATTGATGCTACACCTCCATTTGTTAGTCATCATAGACACAAACTCCAGTGTGAGCAAACGTATAACATCGCCCTTTACTCAGGTGCTGGATATCTCGAATTAGCCACTGCACACTGGAACTGCCTTCCGCTTGGCACTGAATTGAACAGTTGTTTGTGTTTACAATTCCATCCTCACCCTTCTGGTCTCCAAGCCCTCTTGATAGAGAAATCTCCTGCCACATCACAGCATTCTGCCTTCCCCATAGAAAGAAGAAACACCTGGTGAGTCTGCCCCAAAACCCCACTTGAGGATCAATCTGCTTGGCCATTGAGGAAACCCAGATTTATAGACTGCTTTGCCACTAGTGCTTTGTCTGACAGAGCCTGAGCCCTGACATAGTGCAATCCACCCGGAGAGCGTGGCCCATATGCAGCATGTGAGACTGATTATTGCTCACGTCAGACATCTCTACCCATCTTTGTTATTCAGGCATCTGTCCCTAGTCCTTTCCTGGAATCCCTGCCAATGGGGGTGTTAGAGTCCGAAATCAAAAAAGCAGAACTGATACAAAGCGAAGGTCAAGCAAAGGTTTATTTTGCTCTAAGCATCAAGAATCAAACTGACGGGTCAGGGCCATCTCTTGCAAAGAGGCGATTCCTCCCAGCCTCACAGACTAACTTTTATACAGGTAGTTTAGCTAGGCTATACACAGGTGGCCAATGAGTGTGCAGTACAGAGAGAACACTGCACAGTCATGCTAAGTCTGCCACACACAGAAAAAAAAAATGCTAGGTAACTCATGGGTACCCAATTGAATTGAACTAGTAGAAGTATGTGTGCCCCACTGATTGGATGACTTCACCTGGCCTGACCCACCCTTGTATCTAGGCTTTGCAAGTAAGTTCCTATGGGAGGGGCTGGGTCAATCTAAGTTTATTGCATAGGGTCAATCTACGTTCACTACATAAACACAAAATGACTCCCTCTGGCCAACCAGACCCTTACAGGGGAACCTTAAGCACCACAGAGAACTCCTTCTTCCAGATAGCAGGAATCTGTCTGTTGAGATTGGTGTTCAACACTGAGGGGGAGCCAGCTGCATGGCCAATGAGACCACACCCACACATGAGGGTGCCTAGGGCACAAACAGGCATTGTGATACTCAGCCTGAGCATGCTTTCAATCAGGCTGTGTCAGACAGCCTGATTGCCCATGGTGGCCTATGATATTAGGGTTCTGTCAAAGGCCATGCAGGTGGATCCTCATGGGGGTTTACTTGGCAGACTCACCCGGAACTTCTTTCTGTGGGACAGGCATAATGCTGCATCATGGCACCAGAATTCCCTATCAAGAGGCCTTGGGGACCAGGAGGGTGAGGATGGAATGGTAAACACAAACTACAGTTCAATCCCGTGCCAATCAGAAGGCTGATTCCAGCTATCCAGCACCTGAGTAAGGGTGGATGTCAGACTTTTGCTCACATTGTAGTTTGTGTCTATGATTACCGACAAATGGAGGGGTGGCACAAGAGGCCATGGAGGATTTCCAATGCTGTGACTTGTGAGATTCTCCAAACAGCAAGGTTTCCTTTTACTGGACAGGGGGATTTAGGTGTGTTTGCTCTAAGGCCCCCCATATGGAAAGTTTGGGTAGCAGAGCTCTCCCGCATTGATGCCTAGAAAGCACAGCTCCATGGTCCATTGCTGATGAGGAAATGGCAGGTTCCTTCTGGTGTCTTTGGGGCTAAGTTCCAAGCAGCCTGAGTTGACATGGAGTTTCATGCTGTTGGATCACATTCCTGGTTGGGATCCATGGAGAAGTTAGAATATTGGTATGGTCAGAGGGCCATGAAGGATTCTCCTACACTGAGACATGGACACAGCTACCAAAAGCAAGGTATACTTCTGGGGACAGGAGGGGTTCTGTAGTGTGGCTCAGGGAACACATGTTCGAATATAAGTTGGTATTGGGTAATAGGCCCCTGGGGATAGGCACCTGAAAATCTAAGCTCTGGTATCGATGAAGTCCTAGAGGCATGTCAGATTCAATCTGCAGACTCAGGGTCTTTGACTTGGGTGTCTGCCTGGTGGCAGGGTCCATTGTGTGTCAATGCGCATTTGGGTCCAGAGCATTCTTCAAAACGGAGGTGTGCTCAGGGGCTTTGTAATTTGCTCCTCATCTTCATGGTTTTGGCAACAGTGAAGATAGAGTTTCCTTCGGGAGGATAGGCACAGTCATTGGGTGTGGCTCGAGGCCCCGTCCTGAGGGCATGTGTGCCAGGGCTTTAGGTACAGAAATCTGGAAACGTGAACTAGGGTTAGGTGATCACAGGCCCGATCTGCAGGCCCTAAATGCAGCTCCTATTGTACTGAATTTAAGGTGTCATAGAGGTCATAGTGCAGACTTTCCTATCTGGATTGTGTGTCAAGGATGGTCGCAAAATATAGGAGTGTTTCATGGTGCCATGGGAGATTCCTCACCTCTGGGAATTCTTCCCAGCTCCCAAGAGTTTGGTGTCTCTGGAGGAAGGGAAGACTGCTGTTTTCCGTCTCAGGGGACACCCATAAGAGGGATGCCAGAGACAGATCCTTGTTCTGGGCACCTGGAAAACACAAAAGAAGGTGAGGATTTGGACCTAGGAACCTGGCAGGCCCGCTCTGCCGGCTCCTGGTCCAGCTACCAAGGGAGTTTGTTTGAAAGTAGGCTCACACTGAGAGTCACAATGCCTCTTTGTGCCCAAGGCGGCTCCCATGAGTGGCCGTGGTCTCATGGGCCATGTAGCTAGTTCCCCCTCTGAGGGTTGGACACCCATCTCAACAGCCAGGTTTCCTGCCATCGGGAATTAGGAGTACTCTTGTGCTTAAGTTTCCCCTATAAGCAGGGATTTGAGCTATGGTCTGGGAAGAGACGCCTGAACACCCAAGTTGAGTAGAGATGATGGCTTAGGGCCATGGCATTTCCCACGTTCAAAATACGGGGACAACTGTCTGCATGGCTGTCTGGAAGTTGTTCCTCAGAATAAGTCAGACAGAACTTGAGTGCCCACGGTAGCCTATGATATTAGGGTTCCATCGAGGGTCATGCAGATGGATCCTCATGTGGGGTTTCTGGGAAAAATCACCAAGCAGGACTTCTTTCTATGTGGTAGGCATAATGCTGCTTTGTGGCTCCAGAATTCCCTATCAAGTGGGTTTGTGGACTAGGAGGTTGAGGATGAAATTGTAAACACAAGCTATGGTTAAATTCAGTGGCAAGTGGTAGGCAGCTCCAATGTGCAGTGGCTTATATGAGGTATCCAGCACCTGACTAAGGGCAGATCTCAGATGCTTGCCCACACTGGAGATTCTGTCTATGATGACCGACAAATGGCAGGGTTTCATCCCGAGGCCATGGAGGATTTCCCATGCTGGGGCTTGTGAGTTGCTCCAAACAGCAAGGTTTCCTTCTACTGGACAGGAGGTATCTGGTTTCTTTGCTCCAGGTTCCCCCATATGGAAAGTTTGGGTAGCAGAGCAATCTCGCATGGATGCCAGGAAAGCAAAATTCCGCTGACCTTTGCAGTTGAGAAACATGGCAGGTTCGATCTGGTGCCTCTGGGGCGAAGTTCCAAGAGACATGAGTTGACATCGAGTTTCATTCTGTTGGATGATAGTGCTGGTTTGCATCCAGGGAGACGTTAGAATGTTGGGATGGTCAGGGGCCCATGAAGGATTCTCCTACACTGAGTCTTGGACACAGCTACCAAAAGCAACGTATCCTTCTGGGGACAGGAGAGGTTCTGTAGTGTGGCTCAGGGACCACATGTTGGAATATAAGTTAGTATTGGAGAACAGGTCTCTGGAGACAGGCACCTGAAAACCTAAGCTCGGGTATAGATGAAGTCCCAGAGGCATGTCAGGTTCAATCTTCTGACTCAGGGCCTTTGACTTGGTTGTCTACCTGGAGGCAGGTCCTCATTGTATGTCAGAATGTGCATTTGGGTCCAGAGTTTTCCTTTGAATTGAGGTGGGCTCAGGGGCTTTGTACATTGCTCCTAATCTTCAGGGTTTTGGCAACAGTGAAGGGCAGAGTTTCCTTTGGTAACGTACGCACACTTGTCCGGGACTCCAGAGACCCCATCCTCGAGGGCATGTGGGCCTGGGCTTTGGAGACAGAAATCTGCAAACTAGGGTTAGTGTGAGGGCCGAGGTGATCACAGACCTGATCTGCAGGCCCTGAGGGCAGCTAATACTGTACTGAAATTAAGGGGTCATGGAGGTGGTAGCACAGGATTTTCTGTCTGTATAGTGTGTCCAGGAAGGTTGCAAAATGTATGAGAATCTTCATGGTGCCATGGGAGATTCTTCATCTCTGGGGATTCTACCCAGCTCCCAAAAGCTTGGTGTCTCTGGGGGAAGTGAAGATTGCTGTTTTCCGTCTCTGGGGACCACGAAAAGAGGGATTCCAGAGACAGTTTCTGGGTCTGGGCGTCTGGAAAACATGAACAAGTGTGAGGCTTTGACCCTAGGGACTTGGCAGGCCTGCTCTGCAGGCTCCTGGTCCAGCTACTGAGGGGGTGTGTTTGAAATCAGGCTCACACTGAGCGTCACAATGCCTGTTTGTGCCCACGGCAGCTACTGTGTGTGACCATGGTCTCATGGGCCGTGCAGCTGGTTCCCACTCTGAGGGTTGGACACTCATCTCAACAGCCAGGATTCCTGCCATTGGGAAGGAAGAGTACTCCTGTGTTGCAATTTCCCCCATAGGCAGGAATTTGAGCTAAGGTCTGGGGATAGATTCCTGAATAACCAAGTTGAGTAAATATGATGGCTTTGGACCATGGCAGGTCCCACCTGCAATATATGAGGTCCGCTGTCTGCATGGCTGACTGAAGGTCGTAGCTTAGGCTGTGTCAGACAGAGTCTGAGTGCCCATGGTGGACTAAGATATTAGGGTCTCGTCGAGGGCCATGCTGGTGGAACCTAATGTGGGGTTCCTGGGAAGTCTCACCAGGCACTTCTTCCTTCTGTGGGATAGGCAGAATGCTACTTTGTGGCTCAAGAATTTCCTATCAAGAGGGCATGGGCAAAAGGAGGGTGAGGATGTAATTTTAAACACAATCTAAGATTAAATTCAGTGAAAAGCAGAAGGCAGTTCCAGTGTGCAGCAGCTGATACGAGATATACAGCACCTGAGTAAGGGTGGATATCAGATGTTTGCTCACACTTTAGTTTGTGTCTATGATGACCGCCAAATGGAAGGATGGTGTCATGAGACCATGGAGGATTTCCCATGCTGTGAATTATGAGATGCTCCAAACAGCAATGTTTCCTTCTACTGGACAGGTGGTGTCTGGTTTGTTTGCCACAGGCTCCACATTATGGAAAGTTGAGCTCTCCTTCATGGGTGCCTGAAAGCACAACTCCCTTGACCATTGCAGCTGAAGAACATGGCAATTTTTATCTGGTGCCTCTGAGGCTAAGTTCCAAGAGGCCTGAGTTGACATGGAGTTATATGCTGTTGGGTCACAATGCTGGTTGTTATCCAGGGAGATGTTAGAATGTTGGGGTTTTCACAGGGCCATGCAGGATTCTCCTGCACTGAGTCTTGTCCACAGCTACCAAGAGCAAGGTATCCTTCTGGGGACAGAAGGGGTTCTGTTGTGTGGCTGAGGGACCACATGTTAAAATATAAGTTGGTATTGGAGAACAAGCCTCTGGGTACAGGAGCCTGAAAGCCTAAGCTAGGGTACCGATGAAGTCGTAGAGGCATGTCAGGTTCAATCTTTGGACTCAGGGCCTTTTACATCGATGTCTGTTTGGAAGCAGGTGCTCACTGTGTATCAGAATATGTACTTGGGTCCAGAGTGTTCTTTGAAGTTGAGTTGGGCTCAGGTGCTTTGTATTTGTTTCTGAGATTCATAGTTTTGGCAAATGTGAAAGGCAGAGTTTTCTTCGGGAGTGTAAGTACACTCGTCCGTTGTGGCACCAGAGGCCCCATCCTCGAGGGCATGTGGGCCAGGGCTTTGGGGACAGAAGTCTGCAAACGCAATCTATGGTTAAGGTGAGGGCCGGTGTGATCACAGGGCAAATCTGCAGGGCGTGAGTGCACCTCAGTGTACTGAAATTAATGTGTCATGGAGGCCATAGCACTGGCTTTTCTGTCTGGACTGTGTATCTAGGACAGTCTCAAAATGTAGGGGATTCTTCATGGGGCCATGGGAGATTCTTTGACTCGGGGGATTCTGCCCAGCTCCCTAGAGTTTGGGTTGCCTAGGGGAAGGGAAGACTGCTGTTTCCTGTCTCACAGGACCCCCAAAAGAGGGATTCCAGAGACACGTTCTGGGACTGGGCATCTGGAAAACATTGAGGGTTAAGATTTGGCCCTAGGGACATGGCAGGCCTGCCCTGTGTGCTCCTGGTCCAGCTACCAAGGCGGTTTGTTTGAAATCAGGCTCACACTGAGGGTCACAAAGTCTGTTTGTGCCCAGGGCGGCACCCATGAGTGGCCGTGGTCTCATGGGCCATGCAACGGTTCCCACACTGAGGGTTGGACACCCAACTAAGCAGCCAGGATTCCTGCCATCAGGTAGGAGGAGTATTCCTGTCCTTCATGTTTCCCCATAGGCAGGGATTTGAGCTATGGTCTTGGGAGAGATGCCTGAATATCTAGGTTGAGTAGATGTGAAGGCTTCAGGCCACGACAGGTCCCACCTGCAGGATATGGAGAAAACTGCCAGTGTGGCTGACTAGAGGTTATGGCTCAGGCTGTGTCATGGAGGCTTATGATATTAGGGTGCCATTAAGGGCCATGCAGTTGGATCCACATGTGGGGTTGCTGGACAGACTTACCAGGCACTTCTTCTGTCTGTGGGGTAGGCAGAATGCCCTATTTTCGCTCCAGAATTCCCTGTCAAGAAGGCTTGTTGACGAGGAGGGTGAGGATAAAATTGTAAACACCAGCTAGGGTTAAATTCAGTGCCAAGTGGAAGGCCATTCGAGTGTGCAGCAGCTGATTCGAGATACCAGCACCTGAGTAAGGACTGATGTAAGATGTTTGTTTACAAGGGACTTTGTGTCTATGTTGGCCACCAAATGGAGGGTTGGCGTCACGAGGTCATGGAGGATTTCCTACAATGGGGCTTGTGAGATGCTCCAAACAGCAAGGAATCCTTGTACAGGACAGGGCGAGTCTGGTTTGTTTGCTCCACTGTACCCCATATGGAAAGTATGGGTAGCAGAGCTCTCTAAAATGGATGCCTAGAAAGCACACCTCCATTGACCATTGAAGCTGAGGAACACAGAAGGTTCGCTCTGGTGACTCTGGGGTGAAGTCCCAAGCAGCCTGAGTTGACATGGAGTTTCATGCTGTTGGATCATAATGATGGTTTGTATCCATGGAGAAGTTAGGATGTTGTGGTGTTCAGGGGCCATGCAGGATTCTCATAAACTGAGTCTTGGACATAGCTACCAAGAGCAAGCTATGCTACTGGAAACAGGAGGGATTCCGTTGTGTGGCTCACAGACCCCATGTTGGAATTTAAGTTGTTATTGGAGAAAAGGCCTCTGGGGACAGGCAGGCACCTGAAAATCTAATCTATGGTATCGATGAAGTCCTAGGGGCATGTCAGGATCAATCTTCTGACTCAGGGCCTTTGACATGGATATCTGCCTGGAGGAAGGTGCTCATGGTGTGCCAGAATGCGCATATCGGTCCAGAGTTTTCCTTGCAACTGAGGTGGGCTCAGTTACTTTGTATATTGCTCCTAATTTTGAGGGTTTGGGAAACAATGAAGGGCAGAGTTTCTTTCGGGAGGATAGGCACAGTCATCTGGTGTGGCTCCAGAGGCCCCATCCTGGAGGACATGTGGGCCAGGGCTTTGGGGACAGAAATCTGGAAATGCGAACTAGGGTTAGGGTGAGGGCCGAGGTGATCACAGGCCCGATCTGCAGGCCTTGAGGGCAGCTCATAGTGTACTGAAATTAAGGTGTCATGGAGGCAGTAGTGAAGCTTATTTTGTCTGGATCCTGTGTCCCTGACGGTCACAAAATATAGGGGTGGCTTCATGGGGCCATGGGAGATTCTTCGTCTTGGGTATTCTTCCCAGCTCCCAAGACTTTGGTATCTCTGGGGGGAAGGGAAGACTGCTGTTTTCAGTCTCAGGGGAACCGGAAAAAAGAGATTCTGGAGACAGTTTCTAGGACTGGGTGCCTGGAAAACAAACGAGGAAGAGGATTTGGCCATAGTAACCTGGTAAGCCTGCTCTGCGGACTCCTGGTGCAGCTACTGATGGGGTTTGTTTGAAAGCAGGCTCACGCTGAGGGTCACAATGCCTGTTTGTGCCCAGGGCATCTCCCATGAGTGACCGTGGTCTCAAGGCCCATGCAGCTGGTTCCCACTCTGAGGGTTGGACACCCATTTCACAGGCCAGATTTCCTGCCATCGGGAAGGAGAACACTTGTGCCTCAAGTTCCCCCATAGGAATGGATTTGAGCTAAGTTCTGGGGACAGATGCCTGAATAACCGGGTTGAGCAGAGATGACGGTTTTGGGCCACGGCAGGTCCCACCTGCAGGATATGGGGCCCAATGTGTAGGTGACTGACTGGAGGTTGTGGGTCAGGCTATGTCAGACAGAGCTTTAGTGCCCATGGTGGCCTATGATATTAGGGCATTGTCAAGGGCCATGCAGGTGGATCCTCATGTGGAGAATCTGAACAGATTTACCAGGCACCTTTTTTTTTTCCTATGGGGCAAGCAAAATGCTATATTGTGCCCCCCAGAATTCCCTATGAAGAGGGCGTGGGGACAAGTAGGGTGAGGATGGAATTGTATAAACAAGCTACGGTTCAATTCAGTGCCAAACGGAAGGCAGTTCCAATGTGCAGAGGCTTATTCGAGAGATCCAGCAGCTGAGTCAGGGCGGTTGTCCAATATTTGCTCACACTGGAGTTTGTGTCTATGATAAACGACAAATGGAGTGGTGGCGACAAGAGGCCATGGAGGATTGCCCATGCTGAGCTTGTGAGATGCTCCAAACACCAAGGTTTCCTTCTACTGGACAGGTGGAATCTGATTTGTTTGCTCCAGGGTCCCCCATGTGGAAATTCTGGGTAGCAAAGCTCTCTGACATGGATGCCTGGAAAGCACACCTCCATTCTCCATTGCAGCTGAAGACCATGGCAAGTTCATTCTGGTGGCTCTGGTGCGAAGTACCAAGGGCGATGAGCAAACATGGAATCTCTTTCAGATGGGTCACACTGCTGATTTGTTACCAGGGAGATCTTAGAATGTGCTTGTGGCTAAGGTGTGGTGCAGGATTCTCCTTTTCTGAGGTTTTGGCAAAGGTCGAAGAGCACAGTTTCCTTCTGGAGACAGGAAATGTTCTGTGGTGTGGCTCAGGAACGACGTGTTGTATCATAAGTATGTATTCCAGAATAGGCCCCTGAGGACAGATGCCTGACAACCTAATCAAGGGTTTCAATGAGGTCCAAGGGCATGTCAGGTTCAATCTTCTGACTCAGGACCATTGACGTGGCTGTCTAGCTGAATGTAGCTTATCAAGGTGTTTCAGACTGCGCATTTGCATCCAGAGTGGCCTCCAAAATTTGGGTGGTATCAGGGCCCTTGCAGGTTTCTCTTTATCTGTAAGATTTGGGCAACTGTAATAGGCACAGTTTCCTTGGGAAATGCAGCCACAGTCCTGTGGTGCACCTCGAGTGACCTCATCCTGGAGGGCATGTGAGCCATGGTTTTGACACAGAAGTCTGCAAACACAAATTCGGTTTCGGGTTAGTTGCGAGGTGATCGCAGGCCAAATGCATAGACATGGTGGTCAGCTCATCAGGAACTGTAATTAGGGTGACTGGAAGACGGTAGCACAGATTTTTCTATCGGGATTGTGTGTCCAGAACGACCTCGGAATGTAGGTGAGGTCTCATGGGTCCATGGGAGACTTTTCCTCTCTAGGGATCCTGGCGGCTCCCCTTAGTTTGGTGGCTTTTTCGGGTAAGATAAGAGTATTCTTTTCCATCTTAGACGTGCCCCAAAACAGGGATTCCAGAGACGGGTTCTGGGTCTGAGAGCCTGGAAAATCCCACCAAGGGTTAGGATATGGGTCTAGGGGCATACCAGGCCTGCAATGCTGGAACCTTTGGTGGAACTGAGAGGGTTTGTTTGAAAGCATACTCGGCTGAGGGTCACAATGCCTGTTTGTTCCCCAGGCAGCCCAGGACTTGGCGTGTTCACATTACCTTGCTCCCACGTTGAGGGCTGGATACCCATCCCAACAGCCAGGTTTCTTTCCATGGGGAAGGAGTAGTACTCTATAGTGCTTCAGGTTCCTCCATTAGAAGGATTTCAGCAAAGTCTGGGGAAAATTGCCAGAAAAGCAAACATGGGTAGAGACTAAGGACTTGGGACATTGCCAGTCCCAGATGCTAGATATGGTGCCTGCTCTCTTGGTGACTGACACTAAGTCTGGACTCAGGCTCTGTCAGACACAACGCTAGTGGCCAGGGAAGTCTATAAATCAGGGTTCCCTTCAGGGCCGAGCAGATTGATCCTCATGTGGGGATTCTGGGCAGACTAACTAGACACTTGTTCTTTCTATGGGGAAGGCAGAATGCTGCATTGTGGCTCCTGAATTCAATACGAAGAGGGGAGCAGTAGGATGAGGATGGAATTGTAAAAACAAGCTACTGTACAATTCAGTGCCAAGCAGAACACAGTTCCAATGTGAAGCGTCTTTTTCGATATATCCAGCACCTGATTAATGGCGGATGCCAGATGTTTGCTCAGACTAGAGTTTGTGTCTATGATGACCAAGAAATGGAGGGGTGGCATCAAGAGCCCATGGCGGATTTCCCCCGCTGAGGCTTGTGAGATGCACCAAACAGCAAGGTTTCCTTCTACTGGACAGATGGAGTCTGGTTTATTTGCTCCACGGTACCCATGTGGAAAGTTTGGGTAGCAGAGCTCTTCGGCATGGATGCCTGGAAAGCACACCTCCATTGACCATTGCAGCTGAGGAACATAGCAGGTTTGTTCTTGTGACTCTTGGGTGAAGTACCAAGGCCTTGAGTTGACATGGAATGTCTTGCACATGGGTCATAATGCTGGTTTGTTACCAGGGAGATCTTAGAATGTGCTGTTCGCAAAGGGGTCTTGCAGGATTCTCCTACCCTGAGCATTTGACACAGGTCCAAGTGCATGGTTTCCTTCTGCGGACAAGAGTTGTTCTGTTGTGTGGTTCAGGGACCACATGTTTTATCATAAGTTGTTATTCCAGAATAGGCCTCTGAGAACAGATGCCTGAAAAACTAATGGAGGGTTCCAATGAGGTCCTAGGGGCATGTCTGGTTCAATATTCTGACTCAGGACCATGGACTTGGGTGTCTTCCTGGACATAGGTAATCAGGGTGTTTCAGAGTGCGTCAGACAGAGCTTGAGTGCCCATAGCAGCCTATGATATTAAGGTGCTGTCGAGAGCCAAGCAGATGGATTCTCATGTGGGGTTTCAGGCAGACTCAACAGGAACGTCTTCTTTCTTTGTGGTAGGCAGAATGCTGCATTGTGGCTCCAAAGTTCCCTATGAAGAGGTTTTGGGGACGAGGAGGGTAAATATGGAATTGTAAACAAAATCTACAGTTCAATTCAGTGCCAAGCGGAAGACAATTCCTGTGTGCAGCGGCTGATGCGAGGTGTCCAGGACCTGAGTAGGGGCGGATGTCAGACGCTTGCTCACTCTGGAGTTCGTGTCTACATTGACCACCAAATAGAGGGGTGGCGTAACAAGGCCATGGAGGATTTCCCACCCTGGGGCTTGTGAGATGCTCCAAATAGCAAGATTTCCTTTTACTGGAGAGGGAGAGTCTAGTTTATTTGCTCCAGTGTCCACCATATGGAAAGTTTGGGTTCAGAGCTCTCCTGCATGGATGCCTGAAAAGCACAACTCCATTGACCACTGCAGCCAAGGAACATGGCACGTTCGATCTGGTGGCTCTGGGGCGAAGTTCCAAGCGGCCTAAGCTAACATGGAGTTTCATGCTGTTGGTTTGTATCCAGGGATACAATGCTGGTTTTTATCCAGGGAGACGTTAGAATGTTGGGGTGGTCAGGGACCAAGCAAGATTCTCCCACACTGAGACATGGACACAGCTACCAAGAGCAAGCTGTACTTCTGGGGACAGCAGGGGTTCTGTTGTGTGGCTCAGGGACCACATGTTGGAATATAAGTTGGTATTGGAGAACAGGCCTCTGGGGACAGGCACCTAAAAATCTAAACTAGGGTATCGATGAAGTCCTGTAATCATGGCAGGTTCAAAATTCTAACTCAGGACCTTGGATTTGGATGTCTGCCTGGAGGCAGGGGCTCACTGTGTGTCAGAATGTGCATTTGGGTCCAGAGCCTTCTTCGAAATTGAGGTGGGATATGGGGCTTTTTACTTTGCTCCTAATCTTCAGGGATCGGGCAACCATGAAGGGCAGAGTTTCCTTCAGGAGCATAGGGACAGTCGTCTGGTGTGGCACCAGAGACACCATCCTGGAGGACATGTGGGCCAGCACTTTGGGGAGAGAAATCTGCAAAAGCAAACTAGGGTTAGAGTGAGGGCTGAGGGGATCACAGGCCCGATGTGCAGGCCTGAGGGCAGCTCATAATGTACTGAATTTAAGGTGTCTTGGAGGCAGTAGTGCAGGCTTTTCTGTCGAGTATGTGTCCAGAATGGTCTCAAAAGGTAGGGGTGGCTTCACGAAGCCAAGGGAAATTCTTCATCTTTGGGGATTCTGCTCAGCTCCCAAGAATTTGGTGTCTCTGCGGGAAGAGAAGACTGTTGTTTTCTGTCTCAGAGGACACCCAAAGAGGGATTCCAGAGACAGGTTCTGGGTCTGGGTACCTGGAAAACACAAACGAGGATGAGGATTTGGCCCTAGGGACCTGGCAGTCCCACTCTGTGGGCTCCTGATCCAGCTATCGAGGGGTTTTGTTTGAAAGCAAGCTCACGCTGAGGATCACAATGCCTGTTTGTATCCAGGGAGTCTTCCATGTGTGACCGTGGTCTCATGGGCCATGCAGCCGGTTCCCACTCAGAGGGTTGGGAAGGAGGAGTACTCTTGTGTGTCAGATTTCCACATAGGCATGGATTTGAGCTATAGTCTGGGACAGAGGCCTGAATATCCAAGTTGAGGAGAGATGTTGGTTTCGGGTCACAGGAAGTCACACCTACGGGAAATGGGGCCCACTGTCTGGAGATGCTGAATGGAGGTCGTGGCCTAGGCTGTGTCAGACAGAGCATTGGTGCACCTGGAACCCTATGATATTACAGTGTTGTTGAGGGCCATACAGGGGAATCCTCATGTGGGTATTCTGGGCAGACTCGCCAGGCACTTCTTCTTTCAGTGGAGCAGGCAGAATGCTGTGTTATGTCTCCAGAATTCCCTATTAACAGGGTTTGGGGACCAGAAGGGTGAGGATGGAATTGTAAACACAAGCTATGGTTAAATTCAGTGCCAAGCAGAAGGCGGTTCCAGTGTACAGTACCTGATTTGAGACATCCAGCACCTGAGTAAGGGCGGATGTCAGAGGTTTGCTCACACTGGAGTTTGTGTCTGTGATGACGGACAAATGGTGGGGTGGTGTCTAGAGGCCATGGGGGATTTCCCACTCTGTGGTTTGTGAGATGCTCCCAACAGCAATGTTTCCTTCTACTGGACAGGGGAGTCTGGTTTGTTTGCTCCAGTGTCCCCCATATGGAAAATTTGGGTTGCAGAGCTCTCCCACATAGATGCCTGGAGAGCACACCTCCATTGACTATTGCAGCTCAGGAACATGGCAGGTTCGATCTGGTGGCTCTGGGACGAAGTTTTAATGGGGCTGAGTTGATATGTAGTTTCATGCTGTTGGATCACAATGCTGGTTTGTATCCAGTTAGATGTTAGAAGGTTGGGGTGGTCAGGGGCCCATACAGGATTCTCCTACACTGAGTCTTGGACACAGCTACCAAGAGCAATGTATCCTGGGGACAGCAGGGTTTCTGTTGTGAGGCTCAAGGACCACATGTTGGAATATAAGTTGGTATTGGAGAACAGGCCTCCAGGACAGGCGCCTAAAAATCTAAACTAGGGTATCGATGATGTCCTATAGTCATGACAAGTTCAAACTTCTGATTCAGGGCCTTTGGCTTGGAAGTCTACCTGGAGCCAATTACTCATTATGTGTCAGAATGTACACTTGGGTCCGGAGCATACTGGGAAATTGAGGTGGGCTCAGGGGGTTTGTACTTTGCTCTTAAAATTCAGGGTTTGGGCAACAGAAAAGGGCAAGGTAGGTAGTGTCCCCCATATGGAAAATCTGGGGGACACTACCTTCCTTCAGTAAGGTAGGCACATTATTCCATTGTGGCTGCAGAAGCCCCACCCTGGAGGGCAAGAGGGCCAGGGTTTTGGAGACAGAACCTGCAAACTCGAACTAGGGTTAGGGTGAGTGCCGAGGTGATCACAGGCCCGATCTGCAGGCCCTGAGGGAAACTCATAATGTACTGAAATTAAGGTGTCACGCAGGCGGTAACTCATGCTATATTGTCTGGATTCTGTGTCCAGAATGGTCGCAAAAGGTAGGGGTGGCTTCATGGGGCCATGGGAGAGTCTTCGTCTCTGGGTATTCTGCCCAGCTCTCAAGAGTTTGGTGCCTCTGGGGGAAGGGAAGACTGCTGTTTTCAGTCTGAGGTTATCCACAAAAGAAAGATTCCGGAGACAGTTTCTGGGTCTGGGTGCCTGGAAAACACCAACGAGGGAGAGGATTTGGCCATAGCAACCTGGCTGTCTTGCTCTGCGGACTCCTGGTCAAGCTACCGTTGGCGTTTCTTTGAAAGCAGGCTCACGCGGAGGGTCACAATGCCTGTTTGTGCCCAGGGCGACTCCCATGTGTGACCATGATCTCAAGGCCCATGCAGCTGGTTCCCACTCTGAGGGTTGGACTCCCATTTCACAGGCCAGATTTCCTGCCCCTGGAAAGGAGGAGAACTCCTGTGCTTTAAGTACCCCCATAGTCAGGGATTTCAGCTACGGTCTGGAGACAGATGCCTGAATAACCAGGTAGAGCAGAGATGTTGATTTCAGGCCAGGGCAGGTCCCATCGGCAGGATATGGGACCCACTGTCTGCGTGGCTGAATGGAGCTCATGGCTCAGGCTGTGTCAGACAGAGCGTTATTGCCCATGGCACTCTATGATATTAGGGTGTCATCGAGGGCCATGCAGGTAGATCCTCATATCTGTGTTCTGCGCAGTCTCACCAGGCACTTCTTTCTATGGGGCAGGCAAAATGCTGCGTTATGTCTCCAGGATTCCGTATTAAGAGGGCTTGGGGACCAGGAGGGTATGGATGGAATTGCAAACACAAGCTATGGTTAAATTTAGTGCCAAGCGGAAGGCTGTTCCAGTGTACAGTACCTGATTTGAGACATCCAGCACCTGAGTAAGGGCGGATGTCAGATGTTTGCTCACACTGGAGTTTGTGTCTATGATGACGGACAATGGTGGGGTGGCATCAAGAGGCCATAGAATATTTCTCACGCTGCAGCTTGTGAGATGCTCCAAACAGCAAGGTTTCCTTCTACTGGACAGGGGGAGTCTGTTTATTTGCTCCAGTATCCCCCATATGTGAGGTTTGGGTAGCAGTGCTCTCCCGCATAGTTGCCTGGAAAGCACACCTCCATTTAGCATTGCAGCTCAGGAACACTGCAGGTTCGATCTGGTAGCTCTGGGATGAAGATTTAAGGGGGATGAGTTGACATGGAGTTTCATGTTTTTGGATCACAATGCTGGTTTGTATCCAGGGAGATGTTAGAATGTTGGGGTGGTCAGGGGCCATGCAGGATTCTCCTACACTGAGACTTGGACACAGTTCCCAAGAGAAAGGTATCCTACTGGGGAAAGCAGGGGTTCTGTTGTGAGGCTCAAGGATGACATGTTGGAATATAAGTTGGTATTTGATAACAAGCCTCTGGGGATAGGCGCCTAAACATCTAAACTAGGGTATCAATGAAGTCCTATAGTCATGGCGGGTTCAAACTTCTGACTCAGGGCCTTTGACTTGGATGTCTGCTTGGAGGTAGGGACTCATTGTGTGTCAGAATGCGTATTTGGGCCCAGAGCATTCTTCGAAAATGAGGTGAGCTCAGGTACTTTGTATTTTGCTCCTAATCTTCGGGGTTTGGGCAACAGTGAAGGGCAGTTTCCTTCAGGAGTGTAGCCACACTTGTCTGGTGTGGGATCAGAGGCCCTATTCTGGAGGGCATGTGGGCCAGGACTTTGGGAACAGGAATTGCAAACGCGACTAGCATAGGATGAGGGCTGAAGTGTTCACAAGACCAATCAGCAGGCGCTGAGAGCAGCTCATAGTGTACTGAAATTAAGGTGTCATGGATGCAGTAGCACAGACTTTTCTGTCGGGATTGTGTGTCCAGGAAGGTCACAAAAGGTAGGGGTGGCTTCATGAGGCCATGGGATATTATTCTTCTCTGGTGATTCTGCCCAGCTCCCAGTGTTTGTTGTCTCTTGGAAAAGGGAAGACTGCTGTTTTCTGTCTCAGGGACCCACAAAAGAGGGATTTGAGAGACAGGTTCTGGGTCTGGTTGCCTGGAAAGCACAAACGAGGGTGAGGATTTGGCCCTAGGGACCTGGCAGGCCCACTCTGTGGACTCCTGATCTAGCTACTTAGGGTGTTTGTTTGAAAGGAGGCTCACGCTGAGTGTCTCAATGCCTGTTTGTGCCCAGGGCATATCCCATGAGTGGCCCTGGTCTCAGCCATGCAGCTGGTTCCCACTCTGAAGGTAAGACACCCATCTCAACAGCCAGGTTTCCTGCCATCAGAAAGGAGGAATAATCCTATATTTCAGGTTCCCCCAGAGGCAGGGATTTGAGCTACAGTCTGGGGACAGATGCCTGAATATCCAGGCTGTGTAAAGATGATGGCTTCGGGCTATGGCAGGTCCACCTGCAGGATATGGGGCCCACTCTCTTTGTGGATGCCTGGAGGTCGTGGCTCCGGCTGTGTGAGGCAATCTTAGTGCCAATGGCGGTCTATGATATTATGGTGTTGTCGAGGGCCATGCAGGTGGTTCCTCATGTGGGGTTTCTGGGAAGACACACCAGGCACTTCTTCTCTCTGTGGGGCAGGCAGAATGTTGAGTTGTGGATCCAGAATTCCCTATCAAGAGGGCTTGGGGCCAGGAGGGTGAGGATAGAATTGTAAACACAAGCTATGGTTAAATTCAGTGACAAGTGGAAGGCACTTACAGTGTGCAGCAGCTGATTCAAGTTATCCAGCACCTGAGTAAGGGCGGATGTCAGATGTTTGCTCACACTGGAGTTTGTGTCTATGATAACCGAAAAATGGAGGGGAGACATCATGAAGCCATGGAGGATTTCCGACCCTGGGGCTTGTGAGATGCTCCAAACAGCAAGGTTTCCTTCTAATTGACTGGTGGATTGTCGTTTGTATGCTCCAGGGTCCCCCATGTGGAAAGTTTGGGGAGAAGAACACTCCCGCATGGATGCCTGGAAAGCTCACCTCCAGAGTCCATTGCAGATGAGGAAATGGCAGTTTCGTACCGGTGACGCTGGGGCGAAGTTCAAATTCGCTGGTGTTGACCTGGAGTTTCATGCTATTGGATCACAATGCTGGTTTGTATCCAGGGAGACATTAGAATGTTGGAGAGGTCAGGGACCATGCAGGATTCTCTTACACTGAGTCTTGGACACAGCTACCAAGAGCAAGATATCCTTAAGGGACAGGAGGGGTTCTGTTGTGTGGCTCAGGGACCACATGTTGGAATATAAGTTGGTATTGAAGAACAGGCCTCTGGGGACAGGTACCTGAAAATGTAAGCTATGGTATTGATAAAGTCCTAGAGGCATGTCATGTTCAATCTTCTGGCTCAGAGCCTTTGACTTGGATGTCTGCCTGGAGGCAGGGACTCATTGTGTGTCAGAATGTGCCCTTGGGCCCAGAGTTTTTGTCGGAATTGAGGTGGGCTCACGGGCTTTGTACTTTGCTCCTAATCTTCAGGGTTTGTTCAACAGTGAAGGGCAGAGTTTTCTTTGTGTGTGTAGGCACAGTCGTCTGGTAAGGCTCCAGAAGCCCCATCCGGATGAAAATGTGGGCCACGGCTTTGGGACAGAAATCTGCAAATGCGAACTAGGAATAGGTTAAGGTCTGATGTGATCACAGGCCCGATATGCAGGCCCTGTTGGGAGCTCATAGTGTACTGAAGTTAAGGTATCATGGAGACGGTAGTGCAGGATTTTCTGTCTGCATTGTTTGTCCTGGAGTTTCGCACAATGTAGGATTGGCTTCATGGGGCCATGGGAGATACTTCGGCTCTGGGGATTCTGCTCAGCTCCCAAGAGTTTTTTTGTCTCAGGGAGAAGGGAATACTGCTGTTTTCCGTCTCAAGGATTCCCCAAAATAGTGATTCCAGAGACAGGTTCTGGGTGTGGGCACCTGGAAAACAACGACGAGGGTGAGTGTTTGGCCCTAGGGTGTTAGGTGTGCTCTGAGGGCTCCTGCTTCAGCTACCGAAGTGTTTTGTTTGAAAGCAGCCTCACACTGAGGGTAACAATGCAAGTTTGTTCCCAGAGTGGCTCCCATGAGTGGCCGTGGTCTCATGGGCCATGCGTCTGGTTCCCACTCTGAGAGTTTGACACCTATCTCAACATCAGGCATCCTGCCATCGGGAAGGAGGAGTACTTTTGTGTTTCAGGATCCTCCATAGTCAGGGGTTTGAGCTACAACCTGGGAAAGATGCTTGAATATCCATGTTGAATAGAGATGACGGCTTTGGGCCACGACAAGTCAAACCTGCAGGATATGGGTCCCACTATCTGCATGGCTGACTCTAGGTCGTTGCTCAGGCTGTGTCAGACAGAGTCTTAGTGCCCATCTCAACAACCAGGTTTCCTGCCTTTGGGAATAAGAATACTCCTGTGCTTCAGGTTCCCCATAGTCAAGGATTTGAGCTATAGTTTTGGAACGATGCCTGAATACCCAGGTTGAATAGAGATGATGGCTTTCAGCCTCGGCAGGTCCCACCTGCAAGAATCTGCGTGACTGCCTGGAGGTCATGGCTCCAGCTGTGTCAGACAGAGCATGAAAGCCCATGGAGGCCTAAGATATTAGGGTGCCGTCGAGGGCCATGCAGGTGGATCCTAATGTTGGGTTTCTGGGCAGACTCACCAGGAACTTCTTCTTTCTATGGGGAAGGCAGAATGCTGTGTTGTGGCTACAGAATTCCCTATCAAGAGCGTTTGGGGACCAGGAGGGTGAGGATGGAATTAAAAACAAAAGCTACAGTTCAATTCAGTGACAAACGGAAGGCATTTCCAGCGTGCAGTGGCTGATTTGAGACATCCAGCACCTGAGAAAGGGCGGATGACAGATATTTGCTCACACTGGTGTTTGTGTCTAGGATGACATACAAATGGTGGGTTTTTGTCAAGAGGTCATGTAGGATATCCCACTCTGCAGCTTGTGAGGTGCTCCAAACAGTAAGGTTTCCTTCTACTGGACAGGGGGAGTCTGGTTTGTTTGCTCCAGGGTCCCCCATAGGGAAACGTTGGTAGCAGAGCTCTCCCTCATGGATGCCTGGAAAACACGACTCCGTTGACCATTGCAGCTCAGGAACATGGCAGGCCCCATCTGGTGGCTCTGGGGCGAAGTTACAAGGGGGCTGAGTTGACATGGAGTTTGATGCTGTTTGATCACAATGCTGGTTTGTATCCAGGGAGACACTGGAATGTTGGGATGGTCAGGGGCAATGCAGGATTCTAATACACTGAGTCTTGGACACAGCTACCAAGTGCAAGGTATCCTTATTGGACAGGAGGGATCTGTTGTGTGTATCAGGGACAACATGTTGGAATATAAGACAGTATGGGGGAACAGTCCTCTCGGGACAGGCACCTGAAAACCTAATCTAAGGCATCGATGATGTCCTAGGAGCATGTCAGATTCAATCTTCGGACTCAGGGCCTTTGACTTGGATGTTTGCCTGGAGGTAGGTGCTCACTGTGTGTCACAATGTACACTTGTGTCCAGACTGTTCTTGGAAATTGAGGTGGGCTCAGGGGCTTTGTACTTTCCTCCTAAGCTTCAGGGTTTGGGCAACAGTGAAGGGCAGAGTATCCTTCAGGAGGGTAGGCACAGTCGTCCAGTGTGGCTCCAGAGGCCCCATCCTGGAGGGCATGTGCGACAGGGTTTTGGAGACAGAAATCTGCAAACACGAACTAGCATTAGGGTGAGGCCAGAGGTGATCAAAGCCCCGATCTGCAGGCTCTGAGGGCAGCTCATTGCGTAGTGAAATTAAGGTGTCATCAAGGCAGTTGGGCAGACTTTTCTGTCTGAATTATGTGTCTAGAACGGTCGAAAAATGTAGGGGTGGCTTCATGGGGCCATGGAACCTTCTTCATCTCTGTGGATTCTGCCAATCTCCCAAGAATTTGCTGTCTCTGGGGGAAGGGAAGACTGCTCTTTTCCGTCTCAATGGATCCCCACAAGAGGGATTCCAAGGGCAGTTTCTGGGTCTAGGTGACTAAAAAACACCAAAGAGGGTGAGGATTTGCCCCTAGGGGCCTGGATGTCCCACTCTGCTGGCTCTTGGTCCAGCTACCGTGGGGGTTTCTTTGGAAGCAGGTTCATGCTCATGGTCAAAATGCCTGTTTGTGCCCAGGGCAGCTCCCATGTGTGGCCGTGGTCTCATGTCCATGCATCTGGTTCCCACTCTGAGGGTTGGACACCCATCCCAACAGCTATATTTCCTGCCATCAGGAAGGAGGGGTACCCTTGTGCTTCAGGTACCCCATAGGCAGTTATTTGAGATATAGACTAGGCACAGAGGCTTGAATATCCAGGTTGATAGAGATAATGGCTTTGCGCCACAACATGTCCCACCTGCAGGAAATGGGGCCCACTGTCTGGGTGACTGACTGGAGGTCGTGGCTCAGGATCTGTCATAGAGAGCCTTAATTCCCATGATGGCCTAAGATATTAGGGTGTAGTCAAGGGCCCTGCAGGTGGATCTCAGGTGGGATTTCTGAGCAGACTCACCAGGCAATTCTTCTTTCTTCAGGAAGGCAGAATGCTATATTGTTGCTCCAGAATTCCCTATCAAGAGGGCTTGTGTACCAGGAGGGTGAAGATGGAATGGTAAACATACACAAGTGTTAAAGTCATTACCACGTGGAAGGCATTTCCAGTGTGCAGCGGCTGATTGGATATATCCAACACCTGAGTAAGTGCGGATGTCAGCTGTTTGCTCACACAAGAGGTTGTGTCTATTATGACCAACAAATGGAGGGTGGTGTCAAGAGGTCATGGAGGATTTCCCACGCTGGGGCTTGTGAGATGCTCCAAACAGCAAGGTTTCCTTCAACGGGACAGGGGGATTCTGGTTTGTTTCCTCCAGGTTCCCCCATGTGGAAAGTTTGTGTAGCAGAGCACTCCCATATGGATGTCTGGAAAGCACACCTCCGCTAATCATTGCAGCAGAGGAACATGGCAGGTTTGTTCTGTTGGCTCTAAGGCGAAGTACCAAGGTCTTGGGTTGACATGGAGTCTCACGAAGATGGGTAACAATGCAGCTTTGTTACCAGGGAGATCTTAGAATTTGCTGGTGGCTAAGGGGCCATGCAGGATTCATCTACCTTGGGGGTTTGACACAGGTCCAAGAGCACGGTTTCCTTCTGGGGACAGGAAATGTTCTGTTGTGTGACTCAGGGACCACATGTTGAATCATAATTTGGTATTCCAGAACAGGCCTCTGAGGACAGGGTCCTGAAAACCTAATCTAGGTTTTCAAGAGCCAGCAGAGTGGGACATCCAGGCCCCTAGGGGCAATGAAGTACTAGGGGCATGTCAGGTTCAAACATCTAACTCAGGACCATTGACTTGGGTGACTGCCTGGATGTAGGTGATCAGGGTGTTTCAGACTGTGCATTTGAGTCCAGGGCGGCCTCTAAAATTGGGGTGGGCTAAGGGGCCTTGAAGATTTCTTCCATCTGGTGGGTTTGGGCAACTTGACGGCACAATTTCCTTGGGGATTGCAGGCAAAGGCCTGTGGTGTAGCTACAGAGACCCCATCCTGGAATGCATGTAAGTCATGGTTTTGAGAGAGAATTCTGCAAACACAAACTCGGCTTAAGGTTAGTGGTGACATGATCGCAGGCCCAATGCATAGACCTGGAGGGCAGCTCATCAGGAACCATAAATCGGGTGACTCGAAGGCAGTAGCACAGGCTTTTGAATCTGGACTGTGTGTCCAGGATGGCCTCAGAATGCAGGTGTGAATTCATGAGTCCATGGGAGATTTTTCTGTTCTAAAGATCCTGGCGGCTCCCATTGTTTGGTGGCTATCTTGGGGAAGGGAAGAGTGCAGATTTCCATCTTATGCATGCCTCAAAACAGGGTTTCAAGAGATGGGCTCTGGTTCAGGGTGCTTGGAAAATCCCACCAAGTTTTAGGACTTGGCCAAGGGGTATACCAGGCTTGCAATGTGGGATCCTGGTGGTACAACTGAGAGGGCTTGTTTGAAAACATGCTCAGGCTGAGGGTCACAATGCCTGTTTGTGCCCAGCGTGGCCCTCAGGAGTGGGTGTGGTCTCATTGGGCATGCAGCTGGCTACCACTTTGACGGTTGGACACCCATCCCAACAGCCAGGTTTCCTGCCATGGGAAGGAGGAGTTCTCTATTGTGCTTCAGGTTCCCCCATTGGCATGGATTCTAGCAAAAGTCTGGTGGACAGGTGCCTGAACACCAAGGATGGGTAGAAATGACAGACTTTGTCCATGACCAGTCTCACATGCTGGATATGGGGCCCGCTCTCTGGGTTGATGACACTAGATAAGGGCTCAGGCTCTTTCAGATATAGCACTAGTGGCCAGGAAGCCTATAATTCGGGGTTCCCTTGAAGGCCAAGCTGATTGAATCTCATTTGGGGTTTCTGGGAAGACCACCATGCACTACTTCTTTCTATGGGGAAGGAGGAATGCTGCGTGGTAGCTCCAGAATTCCCTATCAAGAGGGCTTGGGGACCAGTAGGCTGAGGATGGTACTGTAAACATAAGCTACGGATCAATTCACTGCCAAGCAGAAGGCAGTTCCTTTCTGCAGCGGCTTATAAGGGATATCTAGCATCTAAGGTTGGATGTCTGATGTTTTCTCACACTGGAGTTTATATCTATGATGACCGACAAATGGAGGGGTGGTGTCATGAGGCCATGAAGGATTTCCCACTCTGAAGTTTGTGAGATGCTCCAAACAGTAGGTTTCATTCGACTGGACAGCTAGAGTCTAGTTTGTTTGCTCCAGGGCCACCATGTGGAAAGTTTGGGTAGCAGAGTTTTCCCACGTGGATGCCTGTAAAGCGCACCTCTATTGATCATTGCAGCTGAGGAAATGCAGGTCCGTCTGGTGGCTCTGGAGCGAAGTATCAAGGCCCTGAGTTGACATGGAATCTCTTGCAGAGGGGTCACAATGGTAGTTTTTTATTAGGGAGATCTTAGAATGTGCTGTTGGTTAAGGTGCAATGCAGGATTCTCCTACTCTGAGGGTTTGGCTGAGGTCAAGGAGCACGGTTTCCTTCTGGGGACAGGATATCTTCTGTTAAGGGCCTCAGGCACCACATGTTGTACCCTAAGTTGGTATTCAGAAAGGTCACTGAGGACAGATGCCTGAAAACCTAATCTAGGGTTGCAATGAGGTCCTAGGGGCATGTCAGTTTCAAACTTCTGACTCAGGACCATTGACTTGGGTTCCTTCCTGGATGTAGGTGATCAGGGTGTTTCAGACTGGGCATTGCGTGCTGAGGGGGCGTCAATACTGAGGTGGGCTCCGGGGCCTTGCAGGTTTCTCCAAATTTGAAATGTTTGGTCAACTGAGACAGGCACAGTTTCCTTGGGGATGGCAGACACGTCCTGTGCTCCGGCTCCAAGACAACATCCTGGGGGCAAGTGAGCCATGGTTTTGGGAAAGAAGTCTGCAAGCACAAATTCGGGTTAGGGTTAGTGGCGAGGTGATTGCAGGCCTAATGCGTACATCTGGAGTGTAGCTCATGAGGAACTGTAATTAAGGTGACTCGAAGGCGGTAGCACAGGCCTTTCTATCTGGATTGTGTTTGCAGGATGGCCTCGGTATGCAGGTGTGGTCTCATGGTCCATGGGAAATTTTTCCCCTCTTAGGTTCCTGGCAGCTCCCCAAGTTTGGTGGCTTTTTCAGGGACAGGAAGTGTGCTGCTTTCTGTCATTTTGTTGCCCCAAAACAGGGATTCCAGAGACGAGCTCTCAGACTGGGCGCCTGGAAAATCACACCAACGGTTATTTGGGCCTAGGGGTGTACCAGGCCTGCAGTGCGGGATTCTGGCCATGCCACTGAGAAGGCTTGTTTGAAAGCATGCTCAGGCTGAGGGTCACTATGCCTGTTTGTGCCCAGGGCAGCCCTCGGGAGTTGGCATGTTCTCATTGTCCATGAAGCTGGCTCCCACTGTGTGGTTTCGGCAAACATCCCAACTGCCAGGCTTCCTGTCATGGGGAAGGAGGAGTTCTCTATTGTGCTTCATGTTCCCCTATTGGCAGGTATTCCAGCAAAAGTCTCGGGAAAGGTGCCTGAATCCAATGATGGATAGAGATGACGGACTTGGGCCATGGCCAGTCTCACATGCTGGATATGGGGCCTGCTCTCTGGATGGCTGACACTAGGTCGTGGTTTAGGCTCTGTCAGACACAGTATTAGTGGTCAGGACTGCCTATAAATCAGAATTCCTTCGAGTGCAAAGCAGATAGAATCTCATGTGGGGTTTCTGGGCAGACTGTCCAGGCAATTCTTCTTTCTATGGGAAAGGCAGAATGCTGCATTGTGGCTCCAGATTCCTCATCAAGAGGGCTTGGGGAGGGGCGTCTGGGTGGCTCAGTGGTTTAAGCCTCTGCCTTCAGCTCAGGTCATGATCTCAGGGTCCTGGGATCGAGCCCCACATTGGGCTATCTTCTAAGAAGGGATCCTGCTTCCCCCTCTCTCTCTGCCTGCCTCTCTGCCTACTTATGGTCTCTCTCTGACTATCAAATAAATAAATAAATATCTTAAAAAAAAAGGACTTGGGGAGAAGTAGTTTGAGGATGGAATTCTCAACACAAGTTACAGTTCAATTCAGTGCCAAGCGGAAGGGAGTTACAATGTGCAGAGGTTAATTTGAGATACCCAGCATCTGAGTAAAGGCGGATGTCAGATATTTGCTCACACTTGAGTTTGTGACTATGATGATTGACAAATGGAGTGGTGGCGTCAAGAGGCTATGGAGGATTTCCCATGCTGGGGCTTGTGAGATGCTCCAAACAGCAAGGTTTCCTTCTACCGGACAGGGGGAGTCTGGTTTGCTAGCTCCAGGGTCCCGCATGTGGAAAGATTGGGAGCAGAGCTCTTCCACATGGATGCCTGGAAAGCACACCCCCAGTGACTGTTGCAGATGAGGAACATGGAAGGTTCCTTCTGGTGGTTCTGGGGCGAAGTATCAAGGCCTTGAGTTGATACTGAATCTCTTGCAGATGGGTCAAAATGCTGGTTTGTTACCACGGAGATCTTAGAATGTGCTGGTGGCTAAGGGGCCATGCAGGATTCTCCTACCCTAAGGGTTTGACACAGGTCCAAGAGCACAGTTTCCTTTTGGGGACAGGAGATGTACTGTTGTGTGGCTCAGGGGCCACATGTTCTATTATAAGTTGGTATTCCAGGGAAACCGTGCTCTTTGACCTGTGCCATATCCTCAGTGTAGGAGAATCCTGCCAGGCACATTAGCCACCAGCACATTCTAAGATTTCCCTGGTAACAATTCAGCATTGTGACCCATTCCCGAGGAGAGATGCCTGGAAATCTAATCTAGGGTTCCAATGAGGTCCTAGGGGCATGTCAGGTTCAATCGTCTGACTTGGTGTTTGCCTGGATGTATATGATAAGGTGTACAGACTTCGCATTTGAGACCAGAGCAGCGTCCTATAAGGGCGTGGGCTCAGGGGCCTTGCAGGTTTCTCCTATTCTGCAGGGTTTGGGAAACTCTGATGGGCAAATTTTCCTTGGCGATGGCAGGCACAGTCTTGTAATGTGGCTCTAGAGAGACCATCCAGCAGGACATTTGAGCCATGGTTTTGGGAGAGAATTCTGCAAACACAAACTCAGGGTAGGGTTAGTGGCAAGGTGATCGCATGCTTAATGCATAGATCTGGAGGGCAGTTCTTCAGGAACTGTAATTATGGTGACTCGAAGAAATAGCAAAGGATTTTCTATCTGAATTGTGTATCCAGGAAGGCCTCGGAATGTAGGTATGGTCTCATGGGTCCATGGGAGACTTTACATCTCTAAGGATCCTGTCAGCTCCCAATAGGTTAGTGGTTTTTTCGGGGAAGGGAAGAGTGCAGCTTTCCATCTTAGGGGTGGCCCAAAACAGAAATTATATAGATGGGCACTGGGTCAGGGCGCCTGGAACATCCCACCAAGGGTTAGGATTTGGGCCTAGGGGCGTACCGGGACTACAGTGCGGGATCCTGGTGGTGAAACTAAGAGGGCTTGTTTGAAAGCATGCTCAGGCTGAGGGTCACAATGCATGTTTGATCCCAGGGCGGCCCTCAGGAGTGGGCGTGGTCTTATTGGCGAAACTGCTGGCTCCCACTCTGAGAGCTGCACACCCATCCCAACAGACAGGTTTCCTGCCATTGGGTAGGAGGAATTCTCTTTTGTGCTTCAGGTTCCCCCATTGACCGGGATTCAATCAAAGGTCTAGGGACAGATGCCTGAATACCAAGGATGGGTAGAGATGACCGACTTGAGCCATGGCCGGTCTCATATGCTAGATATGGTCCCCGGTCTCTTGGTGGCCAACACGAAGACGGGGCTCAGGCTCTGTCAGACACAGCAGTAGTTGCCAGGGCAGACTACAAATCCGTGTTCCCTCGATGGTCGAGCAGATTGATCCTCATGTGGGCTTTCTTAGAAGACTGACTGGCACTTCTTCCTTCTATGAGGAAGGCAAAATGCTCTCATGTGGCTCGAGAATGACCTATTAAGGGGCCATGGAGACCTTGAGGGTGAGGATAGAATTGTAAACACAGCTGCGGATAAATTCAGTGTCAAGCAGAAGGCAGTTCCAGTGTGCAGCAGCTGATTCGAGATATTCAGCACCTGAGTAAGGGTGGATGGCAGATATCTGCTCACACTGGAGTTTGTATCTATTATGACCAACTAAAGGAAGGGTGGCGTCAAAAAGCCATGGTGGATGTTCCACGCCGGTGCTTGTGAGAGTCTCTAAACAGCAAGGCTTTCTTCTACTGGAGTTGGGGAGTCTGGTTTGTTTGCTCCAGTGACCTCCATTTGGATAGTTTGGGTAGTACAGCTCTCCTGCATGGCTGCCTTGGAAGTCCACCTCCATTGTCCATTGCAGCTGAGGAATATGGAAGTTTTGTTCTGGTGGCTCTGGTGTGAAATACCAAGGGCGATGAATTAACATGGAATCTCATTCAGATGGGTCACAATGCTGGTTTGTTACCAATGAAATCTTAGATTGTCCTGGTGGATAAGGGGTCATGCAGGATTCTCTCACCCGGAGGGTTTGACATAGGTCGAAGGGCATGGTTTCCTTCTGGGGACAGGAGAACCATGTTCTGTTCTGTGGCTCAGGAACCACATGTTTATCATAAGTTGGTATTCCAGAACAGGCCTCTGAGGACAAATGCCTGAACACCTAATCTAGGGTTCCAGTGAGGTCCTAGGGGCATGTCAGTTTCAATTTTCTGACTCAGGACCATTGACTTGAGTGTCTGCCACATGTAGGTGAACAGGGTGTTTCAGAATACACATTTACTTCCAGAGCAGCCTCCAATATTGTGGTGGGCTTAGGGGCCTTGCAGGTTTCTACTAATCTGGAAGGTTTGGGAAACTGTGACGGACAAATTTTCCTTGGGGATGACAGGCTCAGTCCTGTGGTTTGGCTCCAGAGACCTGGATGGCAGCTTGTCAGAAACTGTACCTAGGGTGACTTGAAAGAGGTAGCACAGGCTTTTATATCTGCATTGTGTGTCAAGGATGTCCTCGGATTGCAGGCGTAGTCTCATGGGTCCATGGGATATTTTTCCTCTCTAAGGATCCTGGCAGCTCCCAATACTTTGGTGGCTTTTTTGGGGAAGCGAAGAGTGCTGTTTTCCATCTAAGGGGTGCCCCAAAAGAGAAATTCCAGAGATGAGAACTGGGTATGGGCACTGGAAAATCTCACCAAGGGTTAGGATTTGGGACTAGAGGTGTACCAGGCAGGCAAAGCAGGATGCTAGTGGTGAAACTGAGAGTGCTTGTCTGAAAGCATGCTCAGGCTGAAGGTCACAATGCCTCTTTGATCCAAGGACGGCCCTTAGGAGTTGGTGGGGTCTTATTGGCAATGCAGCTGGTTCCCACACTGATGGTTGGACACCCATCCCGACAGCCAGGTTTCCTGCCATGGGGAAGGAGGAGTACTCTATTGTGCTTCAAGTTCCCCCATTGGCAGGGATTCCCACAAAAGACTGGGGACAGTTGCCCTGAATACCAAGGATGGGTAGAGATGACGGACTTGAGCCATGGCCGGTCTGCATGCTGGATATGGGCCCGAGCCTCTGGGTGGATGACACGAGGTTGGTGCTCAGGCTCTGTCAGACACAGCACTAGTGGCCAGGGAAGCTTATAAATCGGGGTCCCATCGAAGACTGAGCAGATTGATCCTCATATGGGGTTCCTGTGCAGACTCACCAGGCACTTCTTCTTTCTATGGGGAAGGCAGAATGCTGCTTTGTGGCACCAGAATTCACTCTCAGCAAGGCTTGGAGAACAGTAGGGTGAGGATGGAATTGTAAAACCAAGTTACGGTTCAGTCCAGTGCCAAGCGGAAGGCAGTTCCAATATGTAGCACCTTATTTGAGAAACCAGCACCTGAGTAAGGGTGGTTGTCATATATTTGCTCACACTGGAGTTTGTATCTACGATGATCGACAAATGTAGGGGTGGCGTCAAGAAGCCACGGAGGATTTCCCATGCTGAGGCTTGTGAGATGCTCCAAAAAGCAATGTTTCCTTCTACTGGACATGTGGAGTCTGGTTTGTTTGTTCTAGGTTCCCCCATGTGGAAAGTTTGGGTAACATAGCACTCCCACATGGATACCTGGAAAGCAAACCTCCATTCTCCATTTAGCTGAGGAACATGGCAGGTTTGTTCTGGTGGCTCTTGTGCGAAGTTCAAAGGGCAATGAGTTAACATGGAGTCTCTTTCAAATGGGTTACCATGTTGGTTTTTTACCAAGGAACGCTTAGAATGTCCTGGTGCTAAGGGGCCAAGCAGGATTCTACTACCAGAAGTTTTGACAGAGGTTAAAGAGCACGGTTTCTTTCTGGGGACAGGAGATGTTCTTGTTATATCATGTTATATCATAAGTTGGTATTCCAGAACAAGCCTCTGAGGACAATACCTATAAACCTAATCTAGGATTCCAGTGATGTCCTGGGGGCATGTCAGGTTCAATCTTCTGACTCAGGACCATTGACTTTGGCGTCTGCCAGATATAGGTGATCAGGGTGTTTCAGACTGTGCATTTGCGTACAGAGCAGCATCCAATATGGCGGAGGGCCCGGGCGCCTTTGAGGTTTTTCCTAATCCAGACGGTTTGGGAAACTGGGACGGGCAAATTTTCCTTGGGGATGGTAGGCAGAGTCCTGTGCTGTGGCTCCAAAAACCCCATACTGGAGGACATATGAGCCACGGTTTTGGGAGAGTAGACTGCAAACTCAAACTTGGGATAGCCTTAGCGGTGAGGTGATCACAGGTCCAATGCGTAGACATGGAGGAGAGTTCATCAGGAATTGTACTTAGTGTGACTGGAAGGCAGTAGCACAGGCTTTCCTATCTGGATTGTGTGTTTGGATGGCCTCAGAATGCAGGTGTGGTATTACAGGTCCATGGGAGATTTTTCTTCCTTAATGATCCTGGTGGCTCCCAATAGTTTGGTGGCTTTCTCGGGGAAAGGGAGAGTGCTGTTTTCCATCTTAGGGGTTCCCCAAAACAGGGATTCTGGAGACGGGTCTGGGCACCAAGAGATTCCCACCAAGGGTTAGAATTTGGGCTTAGGGGCATACCAGCCCTGCAATGCGCGATCCTGGTGGTGCAATAGAGAGGGATTATTTGAAAGCATGCTCAGGTTGAGGGTCACAATGCCTGTTTTTTCCCAGGGCGACCTATAAAAGTGGGCATGGTCTCATACAGCTGATTCCCTCTCTGAAGGTTGTACACCCATCGCAAAAGCTAGGTTTCATGCCATGGGGAAGGAGCAGTTCACTATTGGGCTTCAGGTTCCCCCATTGGCAGGAATTCCAGCAAAGGTTTGGGGACAGATGCTGAATACCTAGGATGGGTAGAGAGGATGGATTGAGCCATGGCCGGCCTCACATGCTAGATACGGGAACCACTATCTGGGTGGCTGACACGAAGCCATGGCTCAAGCTTTATCAGACACATCACTACTGGCCAGGACAGCTGATAAATCGGGGATCCTCAAGGGCTGAGCAGATGATCCTCATGTGTGGTTTCTGGACAGTCTCACCAGCTATTCTTCTTTCTATGGGAAAGGCGGAATGCTGCACTGTGGCTCCAGAATTTCCTATCAGGAGGGCTTGGGGACCAGTCGGGTGAGGATGGAATTGTAAACACTAGCTACAGGTCAATTCAGTGCCAAGCAGTAGGAAGTCCCAAAGGGCAGCGGCTTATTCGAGTTAGCCAGGACCTGAGTAAGGGAAGATGTCAGATATTTGCTCACACTGGAGTTTGTGTCTATGATGTCCAACAAATGAAGGGGTGGTGTCTAACCGCAATATTCGCACATAGCTTTCCAGTCTCAGCCGTCTATCTGTTGGACTATAGCAAGTTCTGTTTAAGGGAAACTTCTTCATGTGGAAATTCACTTCTCACAGTGTCTTTCCAGTGGAGAAAAGAAGATAGAACAAGGACTGACAGAGAGAACGTTGCAACCCATGAGAGAAGTACAGGGTAAGGCACCTAAGCCTCTAAATGAATACAGGACGTTCAACACCTGGGATGTTCCACAGTGTCTACCACTTCTCAAAACACTTACAATATATGAGGGAACTGTTCTACCATAAGTTCTCACGACAGGGATGCATCTGTGCACAGTTGAAAACTCTAGGATGTGTCTGGGTAGCAATCATGAAGTGTCTGATACAGGCCCCTTAGAGGGGATGCGTAGGAAAGTATCTGCTCAGGGAAGCTACTTCAGGTGTGTACTCATCCATAACAGTGCTTCTCCTGAAAGGAATGAAGGTAGAACACAGACGGACTGGGGCACATTAGGTACTGTGAGTAAAGGGCAGGCTATGGCACTTAAGCCTGCCAAACACATATTGGAAGTTCACCACCAGTGGTGATCAGCGCTTAGTTTCTGCGTCTAAAATGCTTCCAACACTGAGAGGGAAGTGTGCTTTAGGAGGGATTCACGGCAGTGTTACGTCTGTTAAAGAAAGAAGCTTTTGGGACTGACTCTGTGGTAACCGCATTAGGCGCACATAGCTTTCCAGTCTCAGACGTCTAACCATTAACTATAGGAATTTCTGTTTAAGGGAAACTCCTTCATGCGGAATGTCACTTCTCACAGTGTCTTTCCAGTAGATGAATGAAGATAGAACAAGGACGGTGCAGAGAGAACGTTGCAACCCGTGAGAGAAGTACAGGGTAAGACACTTAGGCCTCTATTTTGCATACTGGACGTTCAACACCTGGGATGTTCCACAGTGTCTACCTATTCTCAAAACACTTCCAATATATGAGGGAATTGTGCTACCGTAAGTTCTCACGACAGCAATGCATCTGTGCTCAGTTGAAAACTCTAGGAAAGTCTGGGTAGCAATTATGAAGTTCTGTTTAAGGGAAACTCCTTCATGCGGAATGTCACTTTTCACAGTGTATTTCCAGTGGAGGTAAGAAGATAGAACAAGCACGGACAGAGAGAATTTTGGAAACCGTGAGTGAAATACAGGGTAATCCACTTAGGCCTCTAGGATGCATACTGGAAGTTCAACACCGGAGATGTTCCACAGTGTCTACCTCTTCTCAAAACACTTCCAGTATATGAGGGAACGGTGCTAAGTAAGTTTTCACGACAATGATGTATCTGTGCTGAGTTGGAAAGTGTAGGATGTGTCTGGGTAGCAACCATGAAGTGTCTGATACAGGCCCCTTAGAGGGGATGCGGAGGAAGGTATCTGCTCAGGGAACCTACTTCAGCTGCGTACTCATTCATAACACTGTTTCTCCTATGACGATGAAAATAGAACAGGGAAGGACTACGGGCACATTAGGTACTATGAGTAAAGGGCACGCTATGGCGCTTAAGCCTGCCATACACATATTGGATGTTCATCACCAGTGTTGATCCGCACTCAGTTTCTGTGTCTAAAACGCTTCCTACACTGCGAGGGAAGTGTGCTTTAGGAGGGATTCACTGCAGTGTTACGTCTAGTAAAGAAGGAAGCTTTTGGGACTGACACTGTGTAACCGCAATAGGCGCACTTAGCTTTCCAGTATCAGACGTCTAACCGTTAGACTATAGGATGTTCTGTTTAAGGGAAAATCCTTCATGCGGAATGTCACTTCTCACAGTGTCTTTCCAGGGGAGTTAAGAAGATAGAACAAGGACGGACAGACAGAACGTTGCAAACCGTGAGTGAAATACAGGGTAAGCCACTTAGACATCTCCGTTGCATACTGCAAGTTCAACCCCGGAGATGTTCCAAAGTGTCTACCACTTCTCAAAACACTTCCTTATATGAGGGAAATGTGCTACAGTACGTTCTCACGACAGAGATTCGTCTGTGCTCAGTTGAAAAGTGTAGGACGTGTCTGGGTAGCAACCATGAAGTGTCTCATACAGGCCCCTTAGAGGGGATGCGTAGGAAGGTATCTGCTGAGGGAAGCTACTTCAGGTACGTACTCATTCAAAACAGTGCCTCTCCTTGGAGGAATGAAGGTAGAACACGGACGGACTAGGGGCACATTAGGTTCTGTGAGTAAAGGGCAGGCTATGGCGCTTAAGCCTGCCAATCACATATTGGATGTTCACCACCAGTGGTGATCCGCACTTAGTTTATGCTTCTAAAACGCTCTCAACACTGAGAGGGATTTGTGCTTTAGGAGGGATTCACTGCAGTGTTACTTCTGTTAAAGAAGGAAGCTTTTGGGACTGACTCTGTGGTAACCGCATTAGGCGCACATAGCTTTCCAGTCTCAGACGTCTAACCGTTAGTATATAGGATGTTCTGTTTAAGGGAAACTCCTTCATGCGGAATGTCACTTCTCGCAGTGTCTTTCCACTGGAGGTAAGAAGATAGAACAAGGACAGACAGAGAGAACGTTGCAAACCGTGAGTGAAATATAGGGAAAGCCACGTTGGCCTCTATGATGCATACTGGAATTTCAACACCGGAGATGTTCCACAGTGTCTACCTCTTCTCAAAACACTTCCAGTATATGAGGGAACTGTGCTACAGTAAGTTCTCATGACAGAGATGCGTCTGTGCTCAGTTGGAAAGTGTAGGACGTGTCTGGGTAGCAACCATGAAGTGTCTGATTCAGGCCCCTCAGAGGGGATGCTGAGGAAGGTATCTGTTCAGGGAAGCTACTTCAGGTGCGTACTCATTCATAACAGTGTTTCTCCTTTGAGGATGAAAATAGAACAGGGAAGGACTACGGACACATTAGGTACTGTGTGTAAAGGGCACGCTATGGCACTTAAGCCTGCCAAACACATATTGGATGTACATCACCAGTGGATATCCGCACTTAGTTTCTCCGTCTAAAATGCTTCCTACACTGAGAGGGAAGTGTGCTTTAGGAGGGAGTCACTGCAGTGTTACCTCTAGTAAAGAAGGAAGCTTTTGGGACTGACTCTGTGGTAACCGCAATAGTCACACATAGCTTTCCAGTCTCAGCCGTCTATCCGTTGGACTATAGCAAGTTCTGTTTAAGGTAAACTCCTTCATGTGGAAATTCACTTCTCACAGTGTCTATCCAGTAGAGGAAAGAAGATAGAACAAGGACTGACAGAGAGAAAGTTGCAACCCGTGAGTGAAGTACAGGGTAAGGAATCTAAGCCTCTACGATGCATACTGAGAGTTCAACCCCTGGGATGTTCCACATTGTCTACCACTTCTCAAAACAATTCTAATATATGAGGGAACTGTTCTACCGTAAGTTGTCACGATAGGGATGCATCTGTGCTCAGTTGAAAACTCTAGGATGTGTCTGGGTAGCAATCATGAAGTGTCTCATACAGGCCCCTTAGAGGCGATGCGCAGGAAGGTATCTGCTCAGGGAAGCTACTTCAGGTGCGTACTCATTCTTAACAGAGCTTCTCCTTGGAGGAATGAAGGTAGAACACGGATGGACTAGGGGCACATTAGGTACTGTGAGTAAAGTACTGGCTATGGCGCTTAAGCCTGCCAAACACATTTTGGATGTTCACCACCAGTGGTGATCCACACTTAGTTTCTGTGTCTAAAGCGCTTCCTACACTGAGAGAAGTGTGCTTTAGGAGGGATTTACTGCAGTGTTACGTCTGTTAAAGAAGGAAGATTTTGGGACTGACACTGTGGTAACCGCAATAGGCGCACACAGCTTTCCAGTCTCAGACGTCTAACCGTTATACTATAGGAAGTTCTGTTTTAAGGAAACTCCTTCATGCGGATTGGCACTTCTCACCTTGTCTTTATGTGGAGGAAAGAAGATAGAACAAGGACAGACAGAGAGAACATTGCAAACCGTGAGTGAAATACAGGGTAAGCCACTTAGCCCTCTATGATGCATACTGGAAGTTCAACACCGGCTATGTTCGACCGTGTCTACCTCTTCTCATAACACTTCCAGTATATGAGGGAACTGTGCTAAAGTAAGTCCTCACGACAGAGATGCGTCTGTGCTCAGTTGGAAAGTGTAGGACCTGTCTGGGTAGCAACCATGAAGTGTCTGATACAAGCCCCTAATAGGGGATGCGGAGGAAGGTATCTGCTCAGGGAACCAACTTCAGGTGCGTACTCATTCAAAACAGTGTTTCTCCTTTGAGGATGAAAATAGAACAGGGAAGGACTTCGGGCACATAGGTACTATTAGTAAAGGGCACACTATGGCGCTTAAGACTGCCAAACACATATTGGATGTTCACCACCAGTGTTTATCCGCACATAGTTTCTGCGTATAAAACGCTTCCTACACTGAGAGTGAAGTGTGCTTTCGGAAGATTCACTGCAGTGTTACGTCTGTTAAAGAAGGAAGCTTTTGGGACTGACTCTGTGGTAACTGCAATAGGCGCACATAGCTTTCCAGTCTCAGTCGTCTATCCGTTTGACTATAGCAAGTTCTGTTTAAGGGAAACTCCTTCATGTGGAATATCACTTCTCACGGTGTCTTTCCAGTGGAGGAAAGAAGATAGAACAAAGATGGAGCAGAGAGAACGTTGCAACCCATGAATGAAGTATAGGGTAAGGCACCTTGGCCTCTATGATGCATACTGGAAGTCTACACCTGGCATGTTCCACAGTGTCTACCGATTCTCAAAACACTTCCAATATAAGAGGGAACTGTGCTCCCGTACGTTCTCACGAGAGTGATGCATCTGTGCTCAGTTGAAATTTCTAGGATATGTCTGGGTAGCAATCAAGAAGTGTCTCATACAGGCACTTTTAGAGGGGATGCGGAGGAAGGTATCTGCTCAGGGAAACTACTTCAGGTGCGTACTCATTCATAAGAGTGTTTCTCCTTTGAGGATGAAGAAAGAACAGGGACGGATTAGGGGCACATTAGGTACTGTGAGTAAAGGACGGCTATGGCGCTTAAGCCTGCCAAAGACATATTGCATGTTCACCACCATTGGTGATCGGCAATTAGTTTCTGCGTCTTAAACACTTCCTACACAGAGTTAGATGTGTGCTTTAGGATGGTTTCACTGCAGTGTTACGTCTGTTAAAGAAGGAAGCTTTTGGGACTGACACTGTAGTAACCGCAATAGGCGCACATAGCTTTCAAGTCTCAGACGTCTAACCGTTAGACTATAGGAAGTTCTGTTTAAGGTAAACTCCTTCATGTGGAATGTCACTTCTCACAGTGTCTTTCCAGTGGAGGAAAGAAGATAGAACAAGGACGGACAGAGAGAATGTTGCAACCCATGAGTGAAGTACAGGGTAAGGCACCTAAGCCTCTATGATGCATACTGGAAGTTCAACACCTGGGATGTTCCACAGAATCTACCACTTCTCAAAACACTTCCGGTATATGAGGAAACTGTTCTACTGTAAGTTCTCACGACAGGGATACATCTGTGCACAGTTGAAAACTCTAGGATGTGTCTGGGTAGCAATCATGAAGTGTCTCATACAGGCCCCATAGAGGGGAAGCGTAGGAAGGTATCTGCTCAGGGAAGCTACTTCAGGTGTGTACTCATTCATAACAGTGCTACTCCTTGGAGGAATGAAGGTAGAACACGGACGGACTAGGGGCACATTAGGTACTGTGTGTAACGGGCAGGCTATGGTGCTTAGGCCTGCCAAACACATATTGGATGTTCACCACCAGTGGTGATCAGCACTTATTCTGCGTCTAAAACACTTCCGACACTGAGAGGGAAGTGTGCTTTAGGAGGGATTCACTGCAGTGTTACGTCTAGTAAAGAAGGAAGCTAATGGGACTGACTCTGTGGTAACCGCAAAGGGGCACATAGCTTTCCAGTCTCAGCCGTCTATCCGTTGGACTATAGCAAGTTCTGTTTAAGGGAAACGCCTTCATGCGGAATGTGACTTCTCACAGTGTCTTTCCAGTGGAGGAAAGAAGATAGAACAAGGACGGAGCAGAGAGAACGTTGCAACCCGTGAGTGAATTAAAGGGTAACGCACCTAGGCCTATATGATGCACACTAGAAGTTCAAAACCTGGGATGTTCCACAGTGTCTACTACTTCTCAAAACACTTCCTATATATGAGGGAACTTTGCTACCATAAGTTCTCATGTGAGGGATGCATCTGTGCCCAGTTGAAAATTCTAGGATGTGTCTGGGTAGCAATCATGAAGTGTCTCATACAGGCCCCTTAGAGGGGATGCGTAGGAAGGTATCTGCTGAGGGAAGCTACTTCAGGTGCGTACTCATTCATAACAATGCCTCTCCTTGGAGGAATGAAGGTACAACACGGACGGACTAGGGCACATAGGTACTGTGAGTAAAGGGCAGGCTATGGCGCTTATGCCTGCCAAACACATATTGGATGTTCACCACCAGTGGTGAAACGCACTTAGTTTCTGCTTCTAAAACTCTTCCAAGACTGAGAGGGAATTGTGCTTTAGGAGGGATTCATTGCAGTGTTACGTCTGTTAAAGAAGGAAGCTTTTGGGACTGACTCTATGGTAACCGCATTAGGAGCACATACCTTTCCAGTCTCAGACGTCTAACCGTTAGAATATAGGAAGTTCTGTTTAAGGGAAACTACTTCATGCGGAATGTCACTTCTCGCAGTGTCTTTCCAGTGAAGGTATGAAGATAGAACAAGGATGGACAGAGAGAACGTTGCAAACCTTGAGTGAAATATAGGGTAAGCCACGTAGGCCTCTATGATGCATACTTGAAGTTCAACACCGGAGTTGTTCCACAGTGTCTACCTCTTCTCAAAACACTTCCAGTATATGAGGGAACTGTGCTACAGTAAGTTCTCATGACAGAGATGCGTCTGTGCTCAGTTAGGAAGTGTAGGACGTGTCTGGGTAGCAACCATGAAGTGTCTGATACAGGCCCCTCAGAGGGGATGCGGAGGAAGGTATCTGTTTAGGGAAGGTACTTCAGGTGCGTACTCATTCATAACAGTGTTTCTCCTTTGAGAATGAAAATAGAACAGGGAAGGACTACGGGCACATTAGGTACTGTGAGTAAAGTGCACGCTATGGCGCTTAAGCCTGCCAAACACATATTGGATGTACACCACCAGTGGATATCCGCACTTAGTTTCTGCGTCTAAAACGCTTCCTACACTGAGAGGGAAGTGTGCTTTAGGAGGGTTTCACTGCAGTGTTACGTCTAGTAAAGAAGGAAGCTTTTGGGACTGACTCTGTGGTAACCGAAATAGGCGCACATAGCTTTCCAGTCTCTGATGTCTATCCGTTGGACTATAGCAAGTTCTGTTTAAGGGAAACTCCTTCATGCGGAATGTCACTTCACACAGTGTCTTTCCAGTGGAGGAAAGGAGATAGAACAAGGAAGGAGCAGAGAGAACGTTGCAACCCGTTATTGAAGTACAGGGTAAGGCACCTATGCCTCTATGATGCATACTGGAAGTTCCACAGCTGGGATGTTCCACAGCGTCTACCTCTTCTCAAAACACTTCCAGTATATGAGGGAACTGTGCTACAGTAAGTTCTCACGACAGAGATGCGTCTGTGCTCAGTTGGAAAGTTAGGACGTGTCTGGGTAGCAACCATGAAGTGTCTGATACAGGCCCCTTAGAGGTAATGCTGAGGAAGGTATCTGCTCAGGGAACCTACTTCAGATGCGTACTCATTCATAACAGTGTTTCTCCTTTGAAGATGAAGATAGAACAGAGAAAGACTACGGGCTCATTAGGTACTGTGAATAAAGGGCAAGCTATGGAGCTTATGCCTGCCAAACACATATTGGATGTTCACCACCAGTGGTGATCCGCACTTAGTTTCTGGGTCTAAAACGCTTCCAACACTGAGAGGGAAGTGTGCTTTAGGAGGGATTCACTGCAGTGTTACATCTGTTAAAGAAGGAAGCTTTTGGGACTGACTCTGTGGTAACCACAATAGGCGCACATAGCTTTGCAGTCTCAGCCTTCTATCCGTTGGACTATAGCTAGCTCTGTTAAAGGAAAACTCCTTCTTGCGGAATTTCACTTCTCACAGTGTCTTTCCAGTGGAGGAAAGAAGATAGAACGAGGACCGAGCAGAGAGAACTTTGCAATCCGTGAGTGAAGTACAGGGTAAGCCACTTAGGCCTCTATGATCCATACTGGAAGTTCAACACCTGGGATATTCCATAGTTTCTACCACTTCTCAAAACACTTCCAATATATGAGGGAACTGTGCTACCGCAAGTTCTCACAACATTGATGCATCTGTGCTCAGTTGAAGCTCTAGGATGTGTCTGGATAGCAATCATGAAGTGTCTCATACAGGCCCCTTAGAGGGGATGCGTAGGAAGGTATCTGCTCAGGGAAGAACATAGCTTTCCAGTCTCAGAAGTCTAACCGTTAGACTATAGGAAGTTCTGTTTAAGGGAAACACTTTCATGTGGAAATTAACATCTCACAGTGTCTTTCCGGTGGAGGAAAGAAGATAGAACAAGGACAGACAGAGAGAACGTTGCAAACCGTGAGTGAAGTATAGGGAAAGCCACTTAGGCTTCTATGATTCATACTGGCAGTTCACACCGGAGATGTTCCACAGTGTCTATCTCTACTCAAAACACTTCCAGTATATGAGGGAACTGTGCTACAGTAAGTCCTCACGACAGAGATGCGTCTGTGCTCAGTTGGAAAGTGTAAGACTTGTCTGGGTAACAACCATGTAGTGTCTGATACAGGCCCCTTAGCGGGGATGCGGAGGAAGGTATCTGCTCAGGGAAGATACTTCAGGTGAGTACTCATTCATAACAGTGTTTCTCCTTTGAGGATGAAGATAGAACAGGGAAGGACTCGGGCACATTAGGTACTGTGAGTAAAGGGCACGCTATGGCGCTTAAGCCTGCCAAACACATATTGGATGTTCACCACCAGTGGTGATCCGCACTTAGTTTCTGCGTCTGAAACACTTCCTACACTGAGAGGGAAGTGTGCTTTAGGAGGGATTAACTGCAGTGTTACTTCTGTTAAAGAAGGAAGATTTTGGGACTGACACCGTGGTAACCGCAATAGGCGCACATAGCTTTCCAGTCTCAGACTTCTAACCGTCAGACTATAGGAAGTTCTGTTTAAGGTAAACTCCTTCATTCGGAATGTCACTTCTCACAGTGTCTTTCCAGTGGAGGAAAGAAGATAGAATATGGACGGACAGAGAGAACGTTGCAACACGTGAGTGAAGTACAGGGCAAGGCACAAAAGCCTCTAAGATGCATACTGGAAGTTCAACACCTGGGATGTTCCACAGTATCTACCACTTCTAAAAACATTTCCAATATATGAGGAAACAGTTCTACTGTAAGTTCTCACAACACGAATGCATCTGTGCACAGTTGAAAATTCTAGGATGTGTCTGGGTAGCAATCATGAAGTGTCTCCTCAGGCTCCTTAGAGGGGATGTGTAGGAAGGTATCTGCTCAGGGAAGCTACTTCAGGTGAGTACTCATTCATTACAGTGCTTCTCCTTGGAGGAATGAAGGAAGAACACGGACGGACTAGGGCCACATTACGTACTGTGAGTAAAGGGCTGGCTACTTCGCTTAAGCCTGCCAAACACGTATTGGATGTTCACCACCAGTGGCGATTCGCACTTAGTTTCTGCGTCTAATACGCTTCCAACACTGAGAGGGAAGTGTGCTTTAGGAGGGATTCACTGCAGTATTACGTCTGTTACAGAAGGAAGCTTTTGGGACTGACTCTGTGGTAACCGCAATAGACGCACATAGCTTTCCAGTCTCAGCAGTATCCGTTGGACTATAGCAAGTTGTGTTTAATGGAAACTCCTTCATGCGGAATGTCACTTCTCACAGTGTCTTTCCAGTGGAGGAAAGAAGATAGAACAAGGATGGAGCAGAGAGAACGTTGCTACCCGTGAGTGAAGTACAGGTTAAGGCACCTAGGACTCTATGATGCATACTGGAAGTTCAACACCTGGGATGTTCCACAGTGTCTACCCCTTCTCAAAACACTTCCAATATATGAGTGAACTGTGTTTCCGTAAGTTATCACGAGAGGGATGCATCTGTGCTCAGTTGAAAACTCTAGGATGTGTCTGGGTAGCAATCATGAAGTGTCTCATACAGGCCCCTTAGCGGGGATGCGTTAGAAGGTATCTGCTCAGGGAAGCTACTTCAGGTGAGTACTCATTCATAACAGTGCTTCTCCTCGGAGGAATGAAGGTAGAACACGGACGGACAAGGGGCACATTAGGTACTGTGAGTAAGGGCAGGCTATGGTGCTTAAGCCTGCCAAACACATATTGGATGTTCACCACCAGTGGTGATCCGCACTTAGTTTCTGCGTCTAAAACGATTCCTACACTGAGAGGGAATTGTGTTTTAGGAGGGATTCACTGCAGTGTTACGTCTGTTAATGAAGGAAATTTTCAATCTATAATTTTAATGCAATTCCGATCAAAATTCCACTGGCATTCTTGAAAGAGCTGGAGCAAATAGTCCTAAAATTTGTATGGAATCAGAAGAGACCCCGAATTGCTAAAGAAATGTTGAAAAACAAAAATAAAGCTGGCGGCATCACCTTACCTGTTTTCAAGCTTTATTACAAAGCTGTGATCACCAAGACAGCATAGTAGTGGCATAAAAACAGACACATAGACCAGTGGAACAGAATAGATAGCCCTGATATGGACCCTCAACTCTATGGTCAACTAATCTTCGACAAAACAGGAAAAAATATACAGAGGAAAAAAAGCAGTCTCTTCAATAAATGGTGCTTGGAAAACTGGACAGCTATATGTAGAAGAATGAAAATCGACCATTCTCTTACACCGTACACAATGATCAACTCAAAATGGATAAAAGACCTCAACGTGAGACAGGAATCTATCAGAATCTTAGAGGAGAACATAGACAGTAATCTCTTTGATATCAGCCACAGCAACTTCTTTCAAGATACGTCTCCAAAGGCAAAGGAAACAAAAGCGAAAATAAACTTCTGGGACTTCATCAAAATCAAAAGCTTCTGCACAGCAAAGGAAACAGTCAAAAAAACAAAGAGGCAACCCACGAAATGGGTGAAGATATTTGCAAATGACCGTACAGACAGAAGGTTGATATCCAGGATCTATAATGAACTCCTCAAACTCAACCCACACGAAACAGACAAACACATCAAAATATGAGCAGAAGATATGAACAGACACTTCTCCAATCAAGACATACAAATGGCTATCAGACACATGCAAAAATGCTCATCATCATTAGCCCTCAGGGAGATTCAAATTAAAACCACATTGAGATATCACCTTACACCAGTTAGAATGGCCAAAATTAACAAAACAGGAAACAACATGTGTTGGACAGGATGTGGAGAAAGGGGAACCCTCTTACACTGTTGGTGGGAATGCAAGTTGGTGCAGCCTCTTTGGAGAACAGTGTGGAGATTCCTCAAGAAATTAAAAACAGAGCTTCCCAACGACCCTGCAATTGCACTCCTGTTTATTTACCCCAAAGATACAGATGTCGTGAAAAGAAGGGCTATCTGTACCCCAATGTTTATAGCAGCAATGGCCACAGTCGCCAAACTATGGAAAGAACCAAGATGCCCTTCAACGGATGAACGGATAAGGCATATGTGGTCCATATACACTATGGAGTATTATGCCTCCATCAGAAAGGACGAATATCCAACTTTTGTAGCAACATGGACGGGACTGGAAGAGATTATGCTGAGTGAAATCAGTCAAGCAGAGAGAGTCAATTATCATATGGTTTCACTCATTTGTGGAGCTGAACCAATAGCATGGAGGACAAGGGGCGTTAGAGAGGAGTAGGGAATTTGGGTAAATTGGAAGAGGAGGTGTACCAAGAGAGACTATGGACTCTGAAAAACAGTCTGAGGGGTTCGAAGTGGCGGGGGGTTGGAGTTTGGGCTACCAGGTGGTGGGTATTATAGAGGGCACAGTGTGCATTGCGCACTGGGTGTGGTGAAAAAATAATGAATACTGTTTTTCTGAAAATAAATAAATTGGGAAAAAAAAAGTAAGCTTTTGGTACTGACACTGTGGTCACCGCAATAGGCGCACATAGATTTAAAGTCTCAGACGTCTAACCGTTAGACTATAGGAGGTTCTTTTTAAGGTAAACTCCTTCATGCGGAATGTCACTTCTCACAGTGTCTTTCCAGTGGAGTAAAGAAGATAGAATAAGAGAGAACGTTGCAACCCATTAGTGAAGTACAGGGTAAGGCACCATACCCTCTATGATGCATACTGGAAGTTCAACACCTGGCATGTTCCACAGTGTCTACCACTTCTCAAAACACTCCCAATATATGAGGGAACTGTTCTACCGTAAGTTCTCACAACAGGAATGCATCTGTGCACAGTTGAAAACTCTAGGATGTGACTGGGTAGCAATCTTGAAGTGTCTCATACAGGCCCCTTAGAGGGGATGCGTAGGAAGGTATCTGCACAGGGAAGCTACTTCAGGTGCGTACTCATTCATAACAGTGCTTCTCCTTGGAGAAATGAAGGTAGAACATGGACGGACTAGGGGCACATTAGGTACTGTGAGTAAAGGACAGGCTATGGTGCTCAAGCCTGCCAAACACATATTGGATGTTCACCACCAGTGGTGATCCGCACTTAGTATCTACGTAAAACGCTTCCAACACTGAGAGGGAATTGTGCTTTAGGAGGGATTCACTGCAGTGTTACGTCTGTTAAAGAAGGAAGCTTTTGGGACTGACTCTGTGCTAACCGCATTAGGTGCACATAGCTTTCCAGTCTCAGACATCTAACCGTTAGACTATAGGAAGTTCAGTTTAAGGGAAACTCCTTCATGCGGAATGTCATTTCTCACAGTGTCTTTCTAGAAGAGGAAAGAAGATAGAACAAGGACGGAGCAGAGAGAATTTGCAACCCGTGAGTGAAGTACAGGGTAAGGCACCCAGGCCTCTATTATGCATACTGGAAGTTCAACACCTTGGATGTTCCACAGTGTCTACCACTTCTCAAAACACTACCAATATATGAGTGAACTGTGCTACCGTAAGTTCTCACGAGAGGGATGCTTCTGTGCTCAGTTGAAAACTCTAGGATGTGTCTGGGTAGCAAACATGAAGTGTCTCATACAGGCCCCTTAGAGGGGATGCGTAGGAAGGCATCTGCTCAGGGAAGCTTCTTCAGGTGCGTACTCATTCTAAACAGTGCTTCTCGTTGGAGAAATGAAGGTAGAACACGGACGTACTAGGGGCACATTAGGTACTGTGAGTAAAGGGCAGGCTATGGCGCTTAAGCCTGCCAAACACATATTGGATATTCACCACCAGTGGTGATCCGCACTTAGTTTCTGCGTCTAAAACGCTTCCTACACTGAGAGGGAAGTGTGCTTTAGGAGGGATTCACTGCAGTGTTAAGTCTATTAAAGACGGAAGCTTTTGGGACTGACTCTGTGGTAACCGTATTAGGCGCACATAGCTTTCCAATCTCAGACGTCTAACGTTAAACTATAGGAAGTTCTGTTTAAGGGAAACTAATTCATGCGCAATGTCACTTACACCGTGTCTTTCCAGTGGAGGTAAAAAGATAGAACACGGACGGACAGAGAGAACGTTGCTAACCGTGAGTGAAAAACAGGGTAAGCCACTTAGGCCTCTATGATGCATACTGGAAGTTCAACCCCGAAGATGTTCCACAGTGTCTACCTCTTCTCAAAAAAATTCCAGTATATGAGGGAACTGTGCTACAGTAAGTTCTCATGACAGAGATGCGTCTGTGCTCAGTTGGAAAGTGTAGGACGTGTCTGGGTAGCAACCCTGAAGTGTCTGATACAGGTGCCTTAGAGGGGATACGGAGGATGGTATCTGCACAGGGAACCTACTTCAGATGCGTACTCATTCATAACAGTGTTTCTCCTTTGAGGATGAAAATAGAACAGGGAAGGACTACGGGCATATTAGGTACTGTGAGTAAAGGGCACGCTATGGACTTAAGCCTGCCAAACACATATTGGATGTTCCCCACCAGTGGTGGTCCGCACTTAGTATCTGCGTCTAAAACGCTTCCTACACTTAGTGGGAAGTGTTCTTTAGGAGGGATTCACAGCAGTGTTACGTCTGTTAATGAAGGAAGCTTTTGGGACTGACACTGTGGTAACCGCAATAGGCACACATAGCTTTCCAGTCTCAGACATCTAACCGTTAGACTATAGGAAGTTCTGTTAAGGGAAACTCCTTCATGTGGAAATTCATTTTTCACAGTATCTTTCCGGTGGAGGAAAGGAGATAGAACAAGGACGGAGGGAGAGAAAGTTGCAAACCATGAGTGAAATACAGGGTAAGACACATAGGCCTCTATGATGCATACTGGAAGTTCAACACCGGAGATGTTCCACAGTGTCTACCTCTTCTCTAAACACTTCCAGTATATGAGGGAACTGTGCTACAGTAAGTTCTCACGACAGAGATGCGTCTGAACACAGTTGAAAACTCTAAGATGTGTCTGGGTAGCAACCATGAGGTGTCTGATACAGGCCCCTTAGAGGGGATGCGGAGGAAGGTATCTGCTCAGGGAACCTACTTCAGGTGTGTACTCATTCATAACAGTGTTTCTCCTTGGAGAAATGAAGGTAGAACACGGACGGACTAGGGGCGCATTAGGTACTGTGAGTAAAGGGCACGCAATGGCACTTAAGCCTGCCAAACACATATTGGATGTTCACAACCAGTGGTGATCCGCACTTAGTTTCTGCCTCTAAAACGCTTCCTACACTGAGAGGGAAGTGTGTTTTAGGAGGGATTCATTGCAGTGTTACGTCTGTTAAAGAAGGTAGTTTTTGGGACTGGCTTTGTGGTAACAACATTAGGCGCACATAGCTTTCCTGTCTCAGACGTCTAATCGTTAGACAATAGGAATTTCTGTTTAAGAGAAACTCCTTCATGCGGAATGTCACTTCTTACCGTATCTATCCAGTGGAGGTAAGAAGATAGAACAAGGACGAACAGAGAGAACGTTTCAAACCGTGAGTGAAAAACAGGGTAAGCCACTTAGGCCTCTATGATGCATACTGGAAGTTTAACACAGGAGATGTTCCACAGTGTCTACCTCTTCTCAAAAAACTTCCAGTATATGAGGGAACTGTAGTACAGTAAGTTCTCACGACAGAGATGCGTTTGTGCTCAATTGTAAAGTGTAGGACGTGTCTGGGTACCAACCATGAAGTGTCTGATACAGGACCCTTAGAAGGGAAGCGCAGGAAGTTATCTTCTCAGGGAACCTACTTCAGGGGCGTATTCATTCATAACAGTGTTTCTCCATTGAGGATGAAAATAGAACAGGGAAGGACTACTGGCACATTAGGTACTGTGAGTAAAGGGCGCTCTATGGCACTTAAGCCTGCCAAACACATATTGGAAGTTCAACACCATTGGTGATCCGCCCTTAGTTTCTGCATCTAAAATGCTTCCTACACTGAGAGGGAAGTGTGCTTTAATAGGGATTCACTGAAGTGTTACATCTGTTAAAGAAGGAACCTTTTGGGACTGACTCCGTAGTAACCGCAATAGGCGCACATAGCTTTCCAGTCTCAGACGTCTAACCATTAGACTATAGGAAGTTCTGTTTAAGGGAAATTCCTCATGTGGAAATTCACTTCTCACAGTGTCTTTCCAGTGCAGGAAAGGAGATTGAACAGGACGGACAGAGAGAACGTTTCAAACCGTGAGTGAAATACAGGGTAAGCCACTTAGCCCTCTATGATGCATACTGGAAGTTCAACACCTGGGATGTTCCACAGTGTCTACCACTTCTCAAAACACTTCCAATATATGAGGGAACTGTGCTACCGTAAGTTCTCACGACAGGGATGCATCTGTGCTCAGGTGAAAACTCTAGGATGTGTCTGGGTAGCAATCATGAAGTGTCTCATACAGGCACCTTAGAGGGGATGCGTAGGAAGGTATATGCTCAGGGAAGCTACTTCAGGTGCGTACTCATTCATAACAGTGCTTCTCCTTGGAGGAATGAAGGTAGAACACGGACGGACTAGGGGTACATTAGATACTGTGAGTAAAGGGCAGGGTATGAAGCTTAAGCCTGCCATACACATATTGGATGTTCACCACCAGTGGTGATCCGCACTTAGTTTCTGCATAGAAAACGCTTCCAACACTGAGAGGGAAGTGTGCTTTAGGAGGGATTCACTGCAGTGTTACGTCTGTTAAAGAAAGAATCTTTTGGGACTGACTCCGTGGTAACCGCATCAGGCGCACATAGATTTCCAGTCTCAGACGTCTAACCGTTAGAATATAGGAAGTTCTGTTTAAGGGAAACTCCTTCATGCGGAATGTCACTTCTCACAGTGTCTTTCCAGTGGAGGAAAGAAGATAGAACAAGGACGGACAGAGAGAACGTTGCCAACAATGAGTGAAGTACAGGTTATGCCACGTAGGCCTCTATTTTGCATACTTGTAGTTCAACACCGGAGATGTTCCACAGTGTCTACCTCTTCTCAAAATACTTCCAGTATATGTGGGAACTCTTCTACAGTAAGTTCTCACGACAGCGATGCGTCGGTGCTCAGTTGGAAAGTGTAGGACGTGTCTGGGTAGCCACCATGAAGTGTCTGATATAGGCCCCTTAGAGGGGATGCAGAGGAAGGTATCTGCTCAGGGAACCTACTTCAGGTGCGTACTCATTCATAACTGTTTCTCCATTGAGGATGAAAATAGAACAGGGAAGGACTACGGGCACATTAGGTACTGTGAGTAAAGGGCGCGCTATGGCACTTAAGCCTGCCAAACACATATTGGAAGTTCAACACCATTGGTGATCCGCCCTTAGTTTCTGCATCTAAAATGCTTCCTACACTGAGAGGGAAGTGTGCTTTAATAGGGATTCACTGCAGTGTTACATCTGTTAAAGAAGGAAGCTTTTGGGACTGACTCCGTAGTAACCGCAATAGGCGCACATAGCTTTCCAGTCTCAGACGTCTAACCGTTAGACTAGAGGAAGTTCTGTTTAAGGGAAACTCCTTCATGCGGAATGTCACTTCTCACAGAGTCTTTCCAGTGGAGGAAAGAAGATAGAACAAGGACGGAGTAGAGAGAACTTTGCAACCGGTGAGTAAGTACAGGGTAAGGCCCCTAGGCCTCTATGATGCATACTGGAAGTTCAACACCTGGGATGTTCAACAGTGTCTACCACTTCTCAAAACACTTCCAATATATGATGGAACGGTGCTACAGTAAGTTCTCACAACAGGGATGCGTCTATGCTCAGTTGGAAAGTGTAGGACATGTCTGGGTAGCAATCATGAAGAGTCTGATACAGGCCCCTTAGAGGGGATGCGTAGGAAGGTATCTGCTAAGGGAACCTACTTCAGGTTCGTACTCATTCATAACAGTGTTTCTCCTTTGAGGATGAAGATAGAACAGGGATGGATTAGGGGCACATTAGGTACTGTGAGTAAAGGGCAGGCTATGGCGCTGAAGACTGCCAAACTCATATTGGATGTTCACCACCAATGGTGATCCGCACTTAGTTTCTGCTTCTAAACCGCTTCCAACACTGAGAGGGAAGTGTGTTTTAGGAGGGATTCACTGCAGTGTTACTTCTGTTAAAGAAGGAAGCTTTTGGGACTGACTCTGTGGTAACCGCATTAGGCACACATAGCTTTCCAGTCTCAGTCGTCTAACCGTTAGACTATAGGATGTTCTGTTTAAGGGAAACTCCTTCATGCGGAATGTGACTTCTCACAGTGTCTTTCAAGTGCAAGAAAGAAGACAGAACAAATACGGACAGAGAGAACGTTGCAACCCGTGAGTGAAGTACAGGGTAAGGCACCTAAGCCTCTATGATGCATACAGGAAGCTCAACACCAGGGATGTTCCACAGTGTCTACCATCCGCAAAACACTTCCAATATATGAAGGAACTGTTCTGCTGTAAGTTCTCATGACAGGGATGCATCTGTGCCCAGTTGAAATCTCTAGGATGTGTCTGGGTAGCAATCATGAAGTGTCTCATACAGGCCCCTTGGAGGAGATGCGTAGGAAGGTATCTGCTCAGGGAAGCTACTTCAGGTGCGTACTCATTCCTAACAGTGCTTCTCCATGGAGGAATGAATGTAGAACACGGACAGAGTAGGGACACATTAGGTACTGTGAGTAAAGGACAGGCTATGATGCTTAAGGCTGCCAAACACATATTGGATGTTCACCACCAGTGGTGATCCGCACGTAGTTTCTGCGTCTAAAACGGTTCCAACACTGAGAGGGTAGTGTGCTTTAGGAGGGATTCATTGCAGTGTTACGTCTGTTAAAGAAGGAAGCTTTTGGGACTGACTCTGTGGTAACCGCATTAGGCACACATAGCTTTCCAGTCTCAACGTATAACCGTTAGACTATAGGAAGTTCTTTTTAAGGGAAACTCCTTCATGCGGATTGTCACTTCTCACAGTGTCTTTATGTGGAGGAGAGAAGATAGAACAAAGACGGACAGAGAGAACGTTGCAAACCGTGAGTGAAGTACAGGGTAAGCCACTTAGGCCTCTATGATGCATACTGGCAGTTCAACACCGGAGATGATCCACAGTGTCTACCTCTTCTCAAAACACTTCCAGTATATGAGGGAACTGTGGTACAGTAAGTTCTCACGACAGAGATGCGTCTGTGCTCAGTTGGGAAGTGTAGGACGTGTCTGGGTAGCAAACTTGAAGTGTCTGATACAAACCCCTAATAGGGGATGCGGAGGAAGTTATCTGCTCAGGGAAGCTACTTCAGGTGCATACTCATTCATAACAGTGCTTCTCCTTTGAGGATGAAGTTAGAACAGGGACGGATTAGGGGCACATTAGGTACTGTGAGTAAAGGGCAGGCCCTGTCGCTTAAGCCTGCCAAACACATTTTGGATGTTCACAATCAGTGGTGATCCGCACTTAGTTTCTGCGTCTAAAACGCTTTCTACACTGAGAGGGAAGTGTGCTTTAGGAGGGAATCATTGCAGTGTTACGTCTTTTAAAGAAGGAAGCTTTTGGGACTGACTCTGTGGTAACTGCATTAGGCGGACATAGCATTCCAGTCACAGACATCTAACCGTTAGACAATAGGAAGTTCTTTTTAAGGTAAACTCCTTCATGCGGAATGTCACTTCTCACCGTGTCTTTCCAGTGGAGTAAAGAAGATAGAATAAGAGAGAACATTGCAACCCATGAGTGAAGTACAGGGTAAGGCATCTAAGCCTCTAAGATGCATACTGGAAGTTCAACACCAGGGATGTCCACAGTGTCTACCACTACTCAAAACACTTCCAATATATGAGGGAACTGTTCTACCATAAGTTCTCGGGACAGGGATGCATCTGTACCCAGTTGAAATCTCTAGGATGTGTCTGTATAGCAATCATGAAGTGTCTCATACAGGCCCCTTAGAGGGATGGGTATGAAGGTATCTGATCAGGGAAGCTACTTCAGGTGCGTACTCATTCCTAACAGTCATTCTTCTTGGAGGAATGAATGTAGAACACGGACGGAGTAGGGGCACATTAGGTACTGTGAGTAAAGGACAGGCTATGACGCTTAAGGCTGCCAAACACATATTGGATGTTCACTACCAGTGGTGATCCGCACTTAGTTTCTGCATCTAAAACATTTCCAACACTGAGAGGGTAGTGTGCATTAGGAGGAATTCACAACAGTGTTACGTCTGTTAAAGAAGGAAGCTTTTGGACTGACTCTGTGGTAAACGCATTAGGCGCACATAGCTTTACAGTCTCAAACGTATAACCATTAGACTATAGGAAGTTCTGTTTAAGGGAAACTTCTTCATGCGGATTGACACTTCTCACAGTGTCTTTATGTAGAGGAGAGAAGATCGAACAAGGACGGACAGGAGAACGTTGCAAACCGTGAATGAAGTACAGTGTAAGCCACTTAGGGCTCCATGTTGCATAGTGGCAGTTCAACACCGGAGATGATCCACAGTGTCCACCTCTTCTCAAAACACTTTCAGTATATGAGGGAACTGTGGTACAGTAAGTTCTCACAACAGAGATGCGTCTGTGCTCAGTTGGGAAGTGTAGGACGTGTCTGGGTAGCAAACATGAAGTGTCTGATACAAACCACTAATAGGGGATGCGGAGGAAGTTTTCTGCTCAGGGAAGCTACTTCAGGTGCATACTCATTCATAACAGTGCTTCTCCTTTGAGGATGAAGTTAGAACAGGGAAGGATTAGGGGCACATTAGGTACTGTTAGTAAAGGGCAGGCTATGGCGCTTAAGCCTGCCAAACACATTTTGGATGTTCACAACCAGTGGTGATCCGCACTTAGTTTCTGCGTCTAATAGGCTTCCTACACTGAGATGAAGTGTGCTTTAGGAGGGAATCACTGCAGTCTTACGTCTGTTAAAGAAGGAATCTTTTGGGACTACTCTGTGGTAACCGCATTAGGCGCACATAGCATTCCAGTCTCAGACGTCTAACCGTTAGACTATAGGAAGTTCTGTTTAAGGGAAACTCCTTCATGCGGAATGTCACTTCTCACAGTGTCTTTCCTGTGGAGGAAAGAAGATAGAATAGGACGGACAGAGAGAACGTTACAAACTGTGAGTTAAGTACAGGGTAAGCCAAGTAGGCCTCTATGATGCATACTGGTAGTTCAACCCGGAGATGTTCCACAGAGTACCTCTTCTCAAAACACTTCCAGTATATGAGGGAACTGTGCTACAGTAAGTTCTCACGACAGAGATGAGTCTGGGATAGTTGGAAAGTGTAGGACGTGTCTGGGTAGCAACGATGAAGTGTCTGATACGGCCCCTAGGAGGGGATGCGGAGGATGGTATCTGCTCAGGGAACCTACTTTAGGTGCGTACTCATTCATAACAGTGTTTCTTCTTTGAGGATGAAGATCGAACAGGGAAGGACTAGGGGCACATTAGGTACTGTGAGTAAAGTGCAGGCTATGGCGTTTAAGCCAGCCAAACACATATTGGATGTTCACCACCAATGATGATCTGCACTTAGTTTCTGCTTTTAAAATGCTTCCTACACTGAGAGGGGAGTGTGCTTTAGGAGGGATTCACTGCAGTGTTACGTCTAGTAAAGAAGGAAGCTTGGACTGATTCTGTGCTAATAGCAATTGGTGCACATAGCTTTCCAGTCTCAGACGTCTATCAGTTGGACTATAGCAAGTTCTGCTTAAGGGAAACTCTTTCATGTAGAATGTCACTTCTCACAGTGTCTTTCCACTGGAGGAAAGAAGATAGAACAAGGACGGAGCAGGGAGGTCGTTGCAACCCGTGAGTGAAGTACAGGGTAAGGAACCTAGGCCTCTATGATGCATACTGGAAGTTCAACACCTGGGATGTTCAAAAGTGTCTACCACTTCTCAAAACGCTTCCAATATATGAGGGAACTGAGCTACAGTAAGTTCTCACGACAGGGATGCGTCTATGCTCAGTTGGAAAGTGTAGGACGTGTCTGGGTAGCAATCATGAAGTGTCTGATACAGGCCCCTTAGAGGGGATGCGGAGGAAGTTATCTGCTCAGTGAAGCTACTTCAAGTGCATACTCATTCATAACAGTGCTTCTCCTTTGAGGATGAAGATAGAACAGGGGCGGATGAGGGGCACATTAGGTACTGTGAGTAAAGGGCAGGCTATAGCGCTTAAGCCTGCCAAACACATTTTGGATGTTCACCACCAGTGGTGATGCGCACTTAGTTTCTGCTTCTAAAACACTTCCAACACTGAGAGGGATGTGTGCTTTAGGAGGGATTCCCTGCAGTGTTACGTCTGTTAGAGAAGGAAGCTTTTGGGACTGACTCTGTGGTAACAGCATTAGGCGCACTTACATTCCAGTCTCAGACATCTAACCGTTACACTATAGGAAGTTCTGTTTAAAGGATACTCCTTCATATGGAATGTCACTTCTCTCAGTGTCTTTGAAGTGGAGGAAAGAAGATAGAACAAGGACGGACAGAGAGAATGTTACAAAACGTGTGTGAAGTACAGGGTAAGCCACGTAGGCCTCTATGATGCATACTGGTAGTTCAAACTCGAAGTGTCTGATACAGGCCCCTAGGAGGGGATGGGGAGGAAGGTATCTGCTCAGGGAACCTACTTCAGGTGGGTACTCATTCATAACAGTGTTTCTCCTTTGAGAATGAAGATTGAACATGGAAGGACTACGGGCACATTAGGTACTGTGAGTAAAGGGCAGGCTATGGCGCTTAAGCCTGCCAAACACATATTGGATGTTCACCACCAGTGTTGATCCGCATTTAGTTTCTGCATCTAAAACGCTTCCCTCACTGAGAGGGAAGTGTGCTTTAGGAGGGATTCACTCCAGTGTTAACGTTGGTAAACAAGGAAGCTTTTGGACTGACTCTGTGGTAATAGCAATAGGCACACATAGCTTTCGAGACACATAAGTCTATCCGTTTGAATATAGCAAGTTCTGTTTAAGGGAAACTCCTTCATGCGGAATGTCACTTCTCACAGTGTCATTCCGGTGGAGGAAAGAAGATAGAACAAGTACTGACAGAGAGAACGTTGCAACCCGTGAGTGATGTACGGGGTAAGGCACCTAAGCCTCTATGATGCATACTATAAGTCCAACACCTGGTATGATCCACAGTGTCTACCACTTCTCAAAACACTTCCAATATATGACGGAACTGTTCAACCGTAATTCTCACGACAGGGATGCATCTGTGCACAATTGTAAACTTTATAATGTGTCTGGGTAGCAATCATGAAGTGTCTGATACAGGCCCGTTAGAGGGGATGCGTATGAAGGTATCTGCTCAGGGAAGCTACTTCAGGTGCGTACTCATACATAACAGTTTTTCTCTTTTGTGGAAAAGGGAAGAACTACGGGAACTTTAGGTACTGTGAGTAAAGGGCACGCTATGGCGCTTAAGCCTGCCAAACACATATTGGATGTTCACCACCAGTGGTGATCCGCACTTAGTTTCTGCGTCTAAAACGCTTCCAACACTGAGAGGGATTGGTGCTTTAGGAGGGATTCACTGCAGTGTTACGTCTGTTAATGAAGGAAGCTTTTGGGACGGACTCTGTGGTAACCGCATTAGGCGCACATAGCTTTCCAGTCTCCGACGTCTAACCGTTAGACTATAAGAAGTTCTGATTAAGGGAAACTCCTTCATGCGGATTGTCAATTCTGACAGTGTCTTTATGTGGAAGAAAGAAGATAGAACAAGGATGGACAGAGAACGTTGCACTCCGTGAGTGAAATACAGGGTAAGACACTTAGGCCTCTATTTTGCATACAGGAAGTTCAACACCGGAGATGTTCCACAGTGTCTACCACTTCTCAAAACAGTTCCAGTACATGAGGAAACTGTGCTACGGTAAGTTCTCACGACAGAGATGCGTCTGTGCTCAGTTGGAAAGTTTAGGACGTGTCTGGGTAGCAACCATGAAGTGTCTGAACAGCCCACTTAGAGGGGATGCGGAGGAAGGTATCTGCTCATGGTACCTACTTCAGGTTCGTACCCATTCATAACAGTGTTTCTCCTTTGAGGATGAAGATAGAACAGGGACGGATAGGGGCATATTAGGTACTGTGAGTAAAGGCCAGGCTAAGGCGCTTAAGCTTGCCAAACACATCTTGGATGTTCACCACCATTGGTGATCCGCATTTAGTTTCTGCATCTGAAACACTTCCAACACTGAGAGGGAAGTGTGCTTTAGGAGGGATTCACTGCAGTGTTACATCTGTTAAAGAAGGAAGAATTTGGGACTGACTCTGTGGTAACCGCATTAAGCACACATAGCTTTCCAGACTCAGACGTCTAACCGTTAGACTATAGGAATTTCTGTTTAAGGGATACTCCTTCATGCGGAATGTCACTTCTCACTATGTCTTTCCAGTGGAGGTAAGAAGATAGAACAAGGATGAAAGGAGAGAACTTTGCAAACCGTGAGTGAAGTACAGGGTAAGCCTCTTAGGCCACTGTGATGCATACAGAAAGTTCAACACTGGAGATGTTCCACAGTGTCTAACTCTTAATAAAACGCATCCAGTATATGAGGGAACTGTGCTACAGTAAGTTCTCACGACAGTGATGCGTCTGTGTTCAGTTGGTAAGTGTAGGACGTGTCTGGGTAGCAACAATTAAGTGTCTTATACAGGTCCCTTAGAGGGGATGCGGAGGAAGGTATCTGCTCAGGGAAGCTACTTCAGGTGCGTACTCATTCATAACAGTGTTATTCCTTTGAGGATGAAGATCGAACAGGGAAGGACTTCGGGCACATTAGGTACTGTGAGTAAAGGGCACGCTATGGCGCTTAAGCCTGCCAAACACATATTGGATATTCACCACCAGTGGTGATCGGCACTTAGTTTCTTCTTCGAAAACGCTTCCTACACTGAGGGAAGTGTGCTTTAGGAGGGATTCAATGCAGTGTTACGTCAGTTATAGAAGGAAGCTTTTGGGACTGACACTGTGGTAACCGCAATAGGCGCACATAGCTTTCAATTCTCAGACGTCTAACCGTTAGACTATAGGTAGTTCTGTTTAAGGTAAACTCCTTCATGTGGAATGCCAGTTCTCATAGTGTCTTTCCAGTGGAGGATAGAAGATAGAACAAGTACGGAAAGAGAGAACGTTGCAACCCGTGAGTGTTGTACAGGGTAAGGCACTAAGCCTCTATTATGCATACTGCAAGTTCAACACCTGGGATGTTCCACAGTGTCTACCATTTCTCAAAACACTTCCAATATATGATGGAACTGTTCTACCGTAAGTTCTCACAACAGGGATGCATCTGTGCACAGTTGAAAACTCTAGGATGTGTCTGGGTAGCAATCATGAAGTGTCTCATACAGGCCCCTTAGAGGGGATGCGTAGGAAGGTATCTGCTCAGGAAAGCTACTTCAGTTGCCTACTCATTCATAACAGTGCTTCTCCTTGGAGGAATGAAGGTAGAACACGGACGGATTAGGGCCACATTAGGTACTGTGAGTAAAGGGGACGCTATGGCGCTTAAGCCTGCCAAACACATATTGGATGTTCACCACCAGTGGTTATCCGCACTTAGTTTCTGCGTAGAAAACGCTTCCAACACTGAGAGGGTAGTGTGCTTTCGGAGGGATTAACTGCAGTGTTACAGCTAGTAAAGAAGGAAGCTTTTGGGACTGACTCTGTGGTAACCGAATAGTCGCACAAAGGTTCCCAGTCTCAGATATCGATCCGTTGGACTTAGCAAGTTCTGTTTAAGGGAAACTCCTTCATGCGGAATGCACTTCTTACAGTGTCTTTCCACTGGAGGAAAGGAGATAGAACAAGTACGGACAGAGAGAATGTTGCAACCCGTGAGTGTTGTACAGGGTAAGGCACTAAGCCTCTATTATGCATACTGCAAGTCAACACCTGGGATGTTCCACAGTTTCTACCATTTCTCAAAACACTTCCAATATATGATCGAACTGTGCTACAGTAGGTTCTCATGACAGGGATGCGTCTATGCTCAGTTGGATAGTTTAGGACGTGTCTGGGTATCAACCATGAAGTGTCTGATAGAGGCCCCGTAGAGTGCATGCGGAGGAAGGTATCTGATCAGGGAATGTACTTCAGGTACTTACTTATTCATTACAGTGCTTCTCCTTGGAGGAATGAAGGTATAACATGGAAGGACTAGGGGCACATTAGGTACTGTGAGTAAAGGGCAGTCTATGGCGCTTAAGCCTCCCAAACACATATTGGATGTTCACCACCTGTGGTTGATCTGAACTTAGTTTCTGCGTCTAAACCGCCTCCAAAACTGAGAGGGAAGTGTGCTTTAGGAGGTATTCACTGCAGTGTTACGTCTGTTAATGAAGGAGGCTTTTGAGACTGACTCTGTGGAAACCGCATTAGGCGCACATAGCTTTCCAGTCTCAGACTTCTAACCGTTAGACTATACGAAGTAATGTTTAAGGGAAACGCCTTCATGCGGATTGTCACTTCTCACAGTGTCTTTATGTGGAGGAAAGAAGATAGAACAAGGACGGACAGAGAGAACGTTGCAAACCGTGAGGGAAGTATAGGGTAAGCCACATAGGCCTCTATGATGCATACTGGAAGTTCAACACCGGAGATGTTCCACAGTGTCTACCTCTTCTCAAACACTTCCAGTATATGAGGGAACTGTGGTACAGTAAGTTCTCACGACAGAGATGCGTCTGTGCTCATTTGGGAAGTGTAGGATGTGTCTGGGTGGCAACCATGAAGTGTCTCATACAGGCCCCTAATAGGGGATGCGGAGGAAGGTATCTGCTCAGGGAACTTACTTCAGGTTCCTACTCATTCATAACAGTGTTTCTCCTTTGAGGATGAAGATAGAACAGGGACGGATTAGGGGCACATTATGTACTGTGTGTAAAGGGCAGGCTATGGCGCTTAAGCCTGCCAAACACATATTTGATTTCACCACGAATGGTGATCCGCACTTAGGTTCTGCGTCTAAAACGCCTCCAACACTGAGAGGGAAGTGTGCTTTAGGATGTATTCACTGCAGTGTTACGTCTGTTAATGAAGGAAGCTTTTGGGACTGACTCTGTGGTAACCGCATTAGGCGCACATAGCTTTCCAGTCTCAGACGTCTAACCGTTAGACTATAGGAAGTAATGGTTAAGGGAAACTCCTTCATGCGGATTGTCACTTCTCACAGTGTCTTTATGTGGAGGAAAGAAGATAGAACAAGGACGGACAGAGAGAACATTGCAAACCGTGAGGGAAGTATCGGGTAAGCCACATAGGCCTCTATGATGCATACTGGAAGTTCAACACCGGAGATGTTCCACAGTGTCTACCTCTTCTCAAACACTTCCAGTATATGAGGGAACTGTGGTACAGTAAGTTCTCACGACAGAGATGCGTCTGTGCTCAGTTCGAAAGTGTAGGACGTGTCTTGGTAGCAACCATGAAGTGTCTGATACAAGCCTCTAATTGGGGATGCGGGGGAAGGTATCTTCGCAGGGAACCTACTTCAGGTGCGTACTCATTCATAACAGTGTTTCTCCTTTGAGGATGAAAATAGAACAGGGAAGGACTACGGGCACATTAGCTACTGTGAGTAAAGGGCACGCTATGGCGCTTAACCTGCCAAACACATATTGGATGTTCACAACCAGTGGTGATCCGCACTTAGTTTCTGCGTCTAAAACGCTTCCTACACTGAGAGGGAAGTGTGCTTTAGGAGGGATTCACTGCAGTGTTATGTCTGTTAAAGAAGGAAGCTTCTGGGACTGACAATTTGGTAACCGCAATAGGCGCACATAGCTTTCCAGTCTCAGACTTCTAACCGTTAGACTATAGGAAGTTCTGTTTAAGGGAAACTCCTTCTTGTGGAAATTCACTTCTCACAGTGTATTTACGGTGGAGGAAAGGAGATAGAACAAGGTCGGACAGAGAGAACGTTGCAAACTTTTAGTGAAAACAGGGTAAGCCACTTAGGCCACTGTGATGCATACAGGAAGTTCAACACAGGAGATGTTCCACAGTGTCTACCTCTTGTCAAAATACTTCAAGTAAATGAGGGAACTGTGCTACAGTAAGATCAACGACAGAGATGCGTCTGCGCTCAGTTGGAAAGTGTGGGACGTGTCTGGGTAGCAACCATGAAGTGTCTGATACAGGCCCCTAATAGGGGATGCGGAGGAAGGTATCTGCTCAGGGATCCTACTTCAGGTGAGTACTCATTCATAACAGTGTTTCTCCTTTGAGGATGAAAATAGAACAGAGAAAGACTACGGGCTCATTAGTTACTGTGAGTGAAGGGCACGCTATGGCGCTTAAGCCTGCCAAACACATATAGGATGTTCACCACTAGTATTGATCCGCATTTAGTTCCTGCGTCGAAAACGCTTCTTACACTGAGAGGGAAGTGTGCTTTAGGAGCGATTCACTGCAGTGTTACGTCTGTTTAAGAAGTAAGCTTTTGGTACTGAGTCTGTGGTAACCGCAGATTCGCACATAGCTTTCCAGTCTCAGCCGTCTATCCGTTGGACTATAGCAAGTTCAGTTTAAGGGAAACTCATTCATTCGGAATGTCACTTCTCACAGTATCTTTCCACTGGAGAAAAGAAGATAGGACAAGGATGGAGCAGAGAGAACGTTGCAACCGGTGAGTGAAGTACAGGGTAAGGCACATAGGCCTCTATGATGCATACTGGAAGTTCAACACCTGGGATGTTCCATAGTGTCTACCACTTCTCAAAACACTTCCAATATATGAGGAAGTGTGCTACAGTAATTTCTCATGACAGGGATGCATCTATGCTCAGTTGGATATTGTAGGACGTGTCTGGATAGCAATCATGAAGTGTCTCATACAGGCCCCTTAGAGGGGATGCGTAGGAAGGTATCTGCTCAGGGAACTTACTTCAGGTTCCTACTCATTCATAACAGTGTTTCTCCTTTGAGGATGAAGATAGATCAGGGACGGATAGGGGCACATTAGGTACTGTGAGTAAAGGGGACGCTATGGCGCTTAAGCCTGCCAAACACATATTGGATGTTCACCACCAGTGGTGATCCGCACTTAGTTTCTGCGTCTAAAATGCTTCCAGCACTGAGAGGGAAGTGTGCTTTAGGAGGGATTCACTGCAGTGTTACGTCTGTTAAAGAAAGAAGCTTTTGGGACTGACTCTGTGGTAACCGCATTAGGCGCACATAGCATTCCAGTCTCAGACATCTAACCGTTAGACTATAGAAAGTTCTGATTAAGGGAAACTCCTTCATGCGGAATGTCACTTCTCACTGTGTCTTTCAAGGGGACGAAAGAAGATAGAACAAGGACGGCAGAGAAAACGTTGCAACCCGTGAGTGAAGTACAGGGTAAGCCACTTAGGCCTCTGTGATGCATACAGGAAGTTCAACACCGGAGATGTTCCACAGTGTCTCCCTCTTCTCAAAACACTTCCAGTATATGAGGGAACTGTGCTACAGTAATTTCTAACGACAGAGATGCGTCTGTGCTGAATTGGAAAGTGTAGGAAGTGTCTGGGTAGCAACCATGAAGTGTCTGATACAGGCCCCTAATAGGGGATGCGGAGGAAGGTATCTGCTCAGGGAACCTACTTCAGGTGCGTACTCATTCATAACGGTGTTTCTCCTTTGAGGATGAAAATAGAACAGGGAAGGACTACGGGCACATTAGGTACTGTGAGTAAAGAGCACGCTATGGCGCTTAAGCCTGCCAAACACATATTGGATGTTCACCACCAGTGTTGATCCGCACTCATTTTCTGCGTCGAAAACGCTTCTTACACTGAGAGGGAAGTGTGCTTTAGGAGCGTTTCACTGCAGTGTTACGTCTGTTAAAGGAGGAAGCTTTTGGGACTGACTCTGTGGTAACTGCAAGAGTCGCACATAGCTTTCCAGTCTCAGCTGTCTATCCATTGGAATATAGCAAGTTCTGTTTAAGGGAAACTCCTTCATGCGGAATGTCACTTCTCACAGTGTCTTTCCAGTGTAGGAATGAAGATAGAACAAGGACTGAGCAGAAAGAACGTTGCAACCCTTGAGTGAAGTAGAGCGTAAGGCACCTAGGCCTCTATTATGCATACTGGTAGTTCAACACCGGAGATGTTCCACAGTGTCTACCTCTTCTCAAAACACTTCCAGTATATGAGGGAACTCTTCTACATTAAGTTCTCACGACAGAGATGCGTCTGTGCTCAGTTGGAAAGTGTAGGACGTGTCTGGATAGCAACCAGTAAGTGTCTGATACAAGCCCCTAAGAGGGGATGCGGAGGAAGGTATCTGCTCAGGGAAGCTACTTCAGGTGCGTACTCATTCATAACAGTGTTTCTCCTTTGAGGATGAAGATAGAACAGGGAAGGACTACGTGCACATTAGGTACTGTGATTAAAAGGCACGCTATGGCGTATAGCCTGCCAAACACATATTGGATGTTCACCACCAATGGTGATCCGCACTTAGTTTCTGCGTCTAAAATGCTTCCTACACTGAGAGGGAAGTGTGATTTAGGAGGGATTCACTGCAGTGTTACTTCTGTTAAAGAAGGAAGCTTTGGGGACTGACACTGTGGTTACCGCAATAGGCGCACATAGCTTTCCAGTCTCAGACGTCTAACCATCAGACTATAGGAAGTTCAGATTAAGTTAAACTCCTTCATGCGGAATGTCACTTCTCATAGTGTCTTTCCAGTGGAGGAAAGTAGATAGAACAAGTACGGACAAGAGAACGTTGCAACCCGTGATTGAAGTACAGGGTAAGGCACCTAAGCCTCTATGATGCATACTGGAAGTTCAACACCAGGGATGTTCCACAGTGTTTACCACTTCTCAAAACAATTCCAATATATGAGGGAACTGTTCTACCGTTAGTTCTCATGACAGGGATGCATCTATGCCCAGTTGAAATCTCTAGGATGTGTCTGGATAGCAATCATGAAGTGTCTCATACAGGCCCCCTCGAGGGGATGCGTCGGAAGGTATCTGCACAGGGTAGCTACTTCAGGTGCATAGTCATTCATAACAGTGCTTCTCTTTGAAGGAATGAATGTAGAACACGGACGGCTTAGGGGCATATTAGGTACTGTGAGTTAAGGGCCGGCTATGGAGCTTAAGCCTGCCAAACAAATATTGGATGTTCACCACCAGTGGTGATCCACACTTAGTTTCTGCATCTAAAACGCTTCCAACACTGAGAGGGTAGTGTGCTTTATGAGGGATTCACTGCAGTGTTACGTCTGTTAAAGAAGAAGGAAGCTTTTGGGACTGACTCTGTGGTAAACGCATTAGGCGCACATAGCTTTAAAGTCTCAGACGTCTAACTGTTCGACTATAGGAAGTTCTGTTTAAGGAAAACTACTTCATGCGGATTTTCACTTCTCACAGTGTCTTTATGTGGAGGAGAGAAGATAGAACAAGGACAGACAGAGAGAACTTTGCAAAACGTGAGTGAAGTACAGGGTAAGCCACTTAGGCCTCTATGATGCATACTGAAAATTCAACACCGGAGATGTTCCACATTGTCTACCTCTTCTCAAAACACTTCCAATATATGAGGGAATTGTGCTTTAGTAAGTTCTCACGACAGAGATGCGTCTGTGCTCAGTTGGAAACTCTAGGATGTGTCTGGGTAGCAACAATGAAGTGTCTGATACAGGCCCCTTAGAGGGGATGCCTAGGAAGGTATCTGCTCAGGGATCCTACTTAAAGTGCGTACTCATTCATAACAGTGTTTCTCCTTTGAGAATGAAGATAGAACAGGGAAGGACTACGGGCACATTTGGTACTGTGAGTAAAGGGCACGCTATGGCGCTTAAGCCTGCCAAACACATATTGGATGTTCACCACCAGTGGTGATCCACACTTAGTTTCTGCGTCGAAATCACTTCCTACACTGAGAGGGAAGTTTGCTTTAGGAGGGATTCACTGCATACTTTCGTCTGTTAAAGAAGGAAGATTTTGGGACTGACTCTGTGGTAACCGCAATAGGCGCACATAGCTTTCAAGTCTCAGACGTCTATCCATTGGAATATAGCAAGTTCTGTTTAAGGGAAACTCCTTCATGCGGAATGTGGCTTCTCACAGTGTCTTTCCTGTGGAAAAAAGAAGATAGAACCACGACGGACAGAGAGAATGTTACAACGCGTGAGTGAATTACAGGGAAAGGCACCTAAGCCTCTATGATGCATACTGGAAGTTCAACACCTGGGATGTTCCGCAGTGTCTACCACTTCTCATAACTCTTCAAATATATGAGGGAACTGTTCTACCGTAAGTTCTCACGACAGGGATGCATCTGTGCCCATTTTAAACTCTAGGATGTCTCTGGATTGCAGTCATGAAGTGTCTCATAGAGGGCCCTTAGAGGGGATGTGTAGGAAGGTATCTGCTCAGGGAAGCTACTTCAGGTGCGTACTCATTCATAACAGTGCTTCTCCTTGGAGGAATGAAGGTAGAACACGGAAGGAGTAGGGGCACAATAGGTACTGTGATATAACGACAGGCTAAGAAGCTTAAGCCTGCCAAACACATATTTGATGATCACCACCAGGTGTGATCCGCACTTTGTTTCTGCGTCTAAAACGCTTCCAACACTGGGAGGGTAATGAGCTTTAGGAGGGATTCACTGCAGTGTTACGTCTGTTAAAGAAGGAGACTTTTGGGACTGACTCTGTGGCAAACGCATTAGGCGCACATAGCTTTCCAGTCTCAGACGTCTATCCGTTAGACTATAGGAAGTTCTGTTTAAGGGAAACTCCTTCATGCGGATTGTCACTTCTCCCAGTGTCTTTCCAGTGGAGGAAAGAAGATAGAACAAGGACGGACAGAGAGAACGTTGCAAACCGTGAGTGAAGTACAGGGTAAGCAACGTAGGCCTCTATGATGCATACAAGTAGTTCAACACCGGAGATGTTCCACATTGTCTACCTCTTCTTAAAACTCTTCCAGTATATGAGGGATCTGTGCTTCAGTAAGTTTTCACGACAGAGATGCGTCGGTGCTCAGTCAGAAAGTGTAGGACGTGTCTGGGTAGCAACCATGAAGTGTCTGATACAAGCCCCTAAGAGGGGAAAGGAGTAAGTTATCTGCTAAGGGCACCTACTTCAAGTTCGTACTCATTCAAAACAGTGTTTCTCCTTTGAGGATGAAGATAGAACAGGGACGGATTAGGGGCACATTAGGTACTGTGAGTAAAGGGCAAGCTATGGCGCTTAAGGCTGCCAAACGCATATTGGATGTTCACCACCAGTGGTGATCCGCACGTAATTTCTGCGTCAAAACCCTTCGAACACTGAGAGGGAAGTGTGTATTAGGAGGGATTCAGTGCAGTGTTACGTCTGTAAAAGAAGGAAACTTTTGGGACTTACTCTAACGTAACCGCAATAGGCGCACATAGCTTTTCAGTCTCTGACGTCTAACCGTTAGACTATAGGAAGTTCTGTTTAAGGGAAACTCTTTCATGCGGAATGTCACATCTCACAGTGTCTTTCCAGTGGAGGAAAGAGGATAGAACAAGGAAGGAGCAGAGAGAAGGTTACAACCCTTTGAGTGAAGTACAGGGTAAGGCACCTAGGCCTCTATGATGCATACTGGAAGTTCAACTGCTGGGATGTTCCACAGCGTCTACCATTTCTCAAAAAACTTCCAATATATCAGGGAACTGTTCTACCGTAAGTTCTCACGACAGGGATGCATCTGTGCACAGTTGAAAACTCTAGGATGTGTCAGGGTAGCAATCTTGAAGTGTCTCATACAGGCCCCTTAGAGGGGATGCGTAGGAAGGTATCTGCTCAGGGAACCTACTTCACGTTCGTAGTCATTCATAACAGTGTTTCTCCTTTGAGGATGAAGATAGAACAGGGACGGATAAGTGGCACATTAGGTACTGTGAGTAAAGTGCACGCTATGGCGCTTAAGCCTGCCAAACACATATTGGATGTTCACCACCAATGGTGATCCGCACTTAGTTTTGCGTCTAAAATGCTTCCTACACGGAGAGGGATGTGTGCTTTAGGAGGGATTCACTGAGTGTTACGTCTGTTAAAGAAGGATGCTTTTGGGACTGACTCTGTGGTAACCGCATTAGGCGCACATAGCTTTCCAGTCTCAGACGACTAACCGCTAGACTATAGGAAGTTCTGTTTAAGGAAAACTCCTTCATGCGGATTGTCACTTCTCACAGTGTCTTTATGTGGAGGAGAGAAGATAGAACAAGGACGGACAGAGAGAACGTTCCAAACCGTGAATGAAGTACAGGGTAAGCCACTTAGGCCGCTATGATGCACACGGGAAGTTCAACACCTGGGATGTTCCACCGTGTCTACCACTTCTCAAAACACTTCCAATATATGACGGAACTGTGCTACGATAAGTTCTCACGACAAGGATGCATCTATCCTCAGTTGGAAAGTGTAGGACGTGTCTGGGTAGCAATCATGAAATGTCTGATACAGGCCCCATAGAGGGAATGCGGAGGAAGGTAACTGCTCAGGGAACCTACTTCAAGTTCGTAGCCATTCATAACAGTGTTTCTCCTTTGAGGATAAAGATAGAACAGGGAAGGACTACGGGCACATTAGGTACTGTGAGTATAGGGCACGCTATGGCGCTTAAGCCTGCCAAACACATATTGGATGTTCACTACCAGTGTTGATCCGCATTTAGTTTCTGCGTCGAAAACGCTTCTTACACTGAGAGAGAAGTGTGCTTTAGGAGGGATTCACTGCAGTGTTACGTCTGTTAAAGAAGGAAGCTTTTGGGACTGACTCTGTGGTAACCGCAATAGGCGCACATAGCTTTCCAGTCTCAGATGTCTAACCATTAGACTATAGGAAGTTCTGTTTAAGGGAAACTTCTTCCTGCAGAATTTCACTTTTCATAGTGTCTTTCCAGTGGAGGAAAGAAGATAGAACAACGACGGACAGAGAGAACTTTGCAAACCGTGAGTGAAGTACAGGGTAAACCACGTAGGCCTCTATGATGCATACTGGTAGTTCAACACCGGAGAGGTTCCACATTGTCTATCTCTTCTCAAAACTCTTGCAGTATATGAGGGAACTGTGCTACAGTAAGTTCTCACGACAGAGATGCGTCTATGCTCAGTTGGAAATTGTAGGACGTGTCTGGGTAGCAACCATGAATTGTCTCATACAGGCCCCTTAGAGGTAATGCTGAGGAAGGTATCTGCTCAGGGAACCTACTTCAATTGCGTACTCATTCGTAACAGTGTTTCTCCTTTGAGGATGAATATAAAACAGGGAAGGACTACGGGCACATTGGCTACTTGAGTTTAGGGCACGCTATTGCGCTTAAGCCTGCCAAACACATATTGGATGTTCACCACCAGTGGTGATCGGCACTTAGTTTCAGCATCGAAAACGCTTCCTACACTGGGAAGTGTGCTTTAGGAGGGATTCACTGCAGTGTTACGTCGGTTAAAGAAGGAAGCTTTTAGGACTGACCTGTGGTAACCGCATTAGGCGCACATAGCTTTCCAGTCTCAGATGTCTAATCGTTAGACTATAGGAAGTTCTGTTTAATGGAAACTCCTTCATGAGAAATGTCACTTCTCACAGTGTCTTTCCAGTGGAGGAGAGAAGATAGAACAAGGACGGACAGAGAGAACGTTGCAAACCGTGACTGAAGTACAGGGTAAGCCACGTAGGCCTATATGATGCATACTGGTAGATCAACACCGGAGATGTTCCACAGTGTATACCTCTTCTAAAAACACTTCCAGTATATGAGGGAACTGTGCTACAGTAAGTTCTCACGACAGAGATGCGTCTGTGCTCAGTTGGAAAGTATAGGACGTGTCCGGGTAGCAACCATGAAGTGTCTGATACAGGCCCCTTGGAGGGGATGCGGAGGAAGGTATCTGCTCAGGGAACCTACATCAGGTGTGTATTCATTCATAACAGTGTTTCTCCTTTGAGGATGAAGATAGAACAGGGAAGGACTACGGGCACAAGAGGTACTTTGGGTAAAGGGCACGCTATGACGCTTAAGCCTGCCAAACACATATTGGATGTTCACCACCAGTGGTTATCCGCACTTAGTTTCTGCGTCTAAAACGCTTCCTACACTGAGAGGGAAGTGTGCTTTAGGGGTGATTCACTGCAGTGTTACGTCGGTTAAAGAAGGAAGCTTTTGGGACTGACTCTGTGGTAACCACAGTAGGCGCACATAGCTTTCCAGTCTCAGAGGTCTATCCGTTGGAATATAGCAAGTTCTGTTTAAGGGAAACTCCTTCATGCGGAATGTGACTTCCTACAGTGTCTTTCCAGTGGAGGAATGAAGATAGAACAACGACGTACAGAGAGAATGTTGCACCCCGTGAGTGAAGTCAGGATAAGGCACCTAAGCCTCTATGATGCATACTGGAAGTTCAACACCTGGGATGTTCCACAATGTCTACCACTTCTCAAAACACTTCCAATATATGAGGGAACTGTGCTACCGTAAGTTCTCACGAAAGGGAAGCATCTGTGCACAGTTGAAAACTCTAGGATGTGTCTGGGTAGCAATCATGAAGTGTCTCATGCAGGCCCATTAGAGGGGATGCGTATGAAGATATCTACTCATGGACGCTACTTCAGGTGCGTACTCATTCATAACAGTGCTTCTCCTTGGAGGAATGATGGAAGAACACGGACGGACTAGGGGCACATTAGGTACTGTGAGTAAAGGGCCGGCTATGGAGCTTAAGCCTGCCAAACAAATATTGGATGTTCACCACCAGTGGTGATCCACACTTAGTTTCTGCATCTAAAACGCTTCCAACACTGAGAGGGTAGTGTGCTTTATGAGGGATTCACTGCAGTGTTACGTCTGTTAAAGAAGAAGGAAGCTTTTGGGACTGACTCTGTGGTAAACGCATTAGGCGCACATAGCTTTAAAGTCTCAGACGTCTAACTGTTCGACCATAGGAAGTTCTGTTTAAGGAAAACTACTTCATGCGGATTTTCACTTCTCACAGTGTCTTTATGTGGAGGAGAGAAGATAGAACAAGGACAGACAGAGAGAACTTTGCAAAACGTGAGTGAAGTACAGGGTAAGCCACTTAGGCCTCTATGATGCATACTGAAAATTCAACACCGGAGATGTTCCACATTGTCTACCTCTTCTCAAAACACTTCCAATATATGAGGGAATTGTGCTTTAGTAAGTTCTCACGACAGAGATGCGTCTGTGCTCAGTTGGAAACTCTAGGATGTGTCTGGGTAGCAACAATGAAGTGTCTGATACAGGCCCCTTAGAGGGGATGCCTAGGAAGGTATCTGCTCAGGGATCCTACTTAAAGTGCGTACTCATTCATAACAGTGTTTCTCCTTTGAGAATGAAGATAGAACAGGGAAGGACTACGGGCACATTTGGTACTGTGAGTAAAGGGCACGCTATGGCGCTTAAGCCTGCCAAACACATATTGGATGTTCACCACCAGTGGTGATCCACACTTAGTTTCTGCGTCGAAATCGCTTCCTACACTGAGAGGGAAGTTTGCTTTAGGAGGGATTCACTGCATACTTTCGTCTGTTAAAGAAGGAAGATTTTGGGACTGACTCTGTGGTAACCGCAATAGGCGCACATAGCTTTCAAGTCTCAGACGTCTATCCGTTGGAATATAGCAAGTTCTGTTTAAGGGAAACTCCTTCATGCGGAATGTGGCTTCTCACAGTGTCTTTCCTGTGGAAAAAAGAAGATAGAACCACGACGGACAGAGAGAATGTTACAACGCGTGAGTGAATTACAGGGAAAGGCACCTAAGCCTCTATGATGCATACTGGAAGTTCAACACCTGGGATGTTCCGCAGTGTCTACCACTTCTCATAACTCTTCAAATATATGAGGGAACTGTTCTACCGTAAGTTCTCACGACAGGGATGCATCTGTGCCCATTTTAAACTCTAGGATGTCTCTGGATTGCAGTCATGAAGTGTCTCATAGAGGGCCCTTAGAGGGGATGTGTAGGAAGGTATCTGCTCAGGGAAGCTACTTCAGGTGCGTACTCATTCATAACAGTGCTTCTCCTTGGAGGAATGAAGGTAGAACACGGAAGGAGTAGGGGCACAATAGGTACTGTGATATAACGACAGGCTAAGAAGCTTAAGCCTGCCAAACACATATTTGATGATCACCACCAGGTGTGATCCGCACTTTGTTTCTGCGTCTAAAACGCTTCCAACACTGGGAGGGTAATGAGCTTTAGGAGGGATTCACTGCAGTGTTACGTCTGTTAAAGAAGGAGACTTTTGGGACTGACTCTGTGGCAAACGCATTAGGCGCACATAGCTTTCCAGTCTCAGACGTCTATCCGTTAGACTATAGGAAGTTCTGTTTAAGGGAAACTCCTTCATGCGGATTGTCACTTCTCCCAGTGTCTTTCCAGTGGAGGAAAGAAGATAGAACAAGGACGGACAGAGAGAACGTTGCAAACCGTGAGTGAAGTACAGGGTAAGCAACGTAGGCCTCTATGATGCATACAAGTAGTTCAACACCGGAGATGTTCCACATTGTCTACCTCTTCTTAAAACTCTTCCAGTATATGAGGGATCTGTGCTTCAGTAAGTTTTCACGACAGAGATGCGTCGGTGCTCAGTCAGAAAGTGTAGGACGTGTCTGGGTAGCAACCATGAAGTGTCTGATACAAGCCCCTAAGAGGGGAAAGGAGTAAGTTATCTGCTAAGGGCACCTACTTCAAGTTCGTACTCATTCAAAACAGTGTTTCTCCTTTGAGGATGAAGATAGAACAGGGACGGATTAGGGGCACATTAGGTACTGTGAGTAAAGGGCAAGCTATGGCGCTTAAGGCTGCCAAACGCATATTGGATGTTCACCACCAGTGGTGATCCGCACGTAATTTCTGCGTCAAAACCCTTCGAACACTGAGAGGGAAGTGTGCTTTAGGAGGGATTCAGTGCAGTGTTACGTCTGTAAAAGAAGGAAACTTTTGGGACTTACTCTAACGTAACCGCAATAGGCGCACATAGCTTTTCAGTCTCTGACGTCTAACCGTTAGACTATAAGAAGTTCTGTTTAAGGGAAACTCTTTCATGCGGAATGTCACATCTCACAGTGTCTTTCCAGTGGAGGAAAGAGGATAGAACAAGGAAGGAGCAGAGAGAAGGTTACAACCCTTTGAGTGAAGTACAGGGTAAGGCACCTAGGCCTCTATGATGCATACTGGAAGTTCAACTGCTGGGATGTTCCACAGCGTCTACCATTTCTCAAAAAACTTCCAATATATCAGGGAACTGTTCTACCGTAAGTTCTCACGACAGGGATGCATCTGTGCACAGTTGAAAACTCTAGGATGTGTCAGGGTAGCAATCTTGAAGTGTCTCATACAGGCCCCTTAGAGGGGATGCGTAGGAAGGTATCTGCTCAGGGAACCTACTTCACGTTCGTAGTCATTCATAACAGTGTTTCTCCTTTGAGGATGAAGATAGAACAGGGACGGATAAGTGGCACATTAGGTACTGTGAGTAAAGTGCACGCTATGGCGCTTAAGCCTGCCAAACACATATTGGATGTTCACCACCAATGGTGATCCGCACTTAGTTTTGCGTCTAAAATGCTTCCTACACGGAGAGGGATGTGTGCTTTAGGAGGGATTCACTGAGTGTTACGTCTGTTAAAGAAGGATGCTTTTGGGACTGACTCTGTGGTAACCGCATTAGGCGCACATAGCTTTCCAGTCTCAGACGACTAACCGCTAGACTATAGGAAGTTCTGTTTAAGGAAAACTCCTTCATGCGGATTGTCACTTCTCACAGTGTCTTTATGTGGAGGAGAGAAGATAGAACAAGGACGGACAGAGAGAACGTTCCAAACCGTGAATGAAGTACAGGGTAAGCCACTTAGGCCGCTATGATGCACACGGGAAGTTCAACACCTGGGATGTTCCACCGTGTCTACCACTTCTCAAAACACTTCCAATATATGACGGAACTGTGCTACGATAAGTTCTCACGACAAGGATGCATCTATCCTCAGTTGGAAAGTGTAGGACGTGTCTGGGTAGCAATCATGAAATGTCTGATACAGGCCCCATAGAGGGAATGCGGAGGAAGGTAACTGCTCAGGGAACCTACTTCAAGTTCGTAGCCATTCATAACAGTGTTTCTCCTTTGAGGATAAAGATAGAACAGGGAAGGACTACGGGCACATTAGGTACTGTGAGTATAGGGCACGCTATGGCGCTTAAGCCTGCCAAACACATATTGGATGTTCACTACCAGTGTTGATCCGCATTTAGTTTCTGCGTCGAAAACGCTTCTTACACTGAGAGAGAAGTGTGCTTTAGGAGGGATTCACTGCAGTGTTACGTCTGTTAAAGAAGGAAGCTTTTGGGACTGACTCTGTGGTAACCGCAATAGGCGCACATAGCTTTCCAGTCTCAGATGTCTAACCATTAGACTATAGGAAGTTCTGTTTAAGGGAAACTTCTTCCTGCAGAATTTCACTTTTCATAGTGTCTTTCCAGTGGAGGAAAGAAGATAGAACAACGACGGACAGAGAGAACTTTGCAAACCGTGAGTGAAGTACAGGGTAAACCACGTAGGCCTCTATGATGCATACTGGTAGTTCAACACCGGAGAGGTTCCACATTGTCTATCTCTTCTCAAAACTCTTGCAGTATATGAGGGAACTGTGCTACAGTAAGTTCTCACGACAGAGATGCGTCTATGCTCAGTTGGAAATTGTAGGACGTGTCTGGGTAGCAACCATGAATTGTCTCATACAGGCCCCTTAGAGGTAATGCTGAGGAAGGTATCTGCTCAGGGAACCTACTTCAATTGCGTACTCATTCGTAACAGTGTTTCTCCTTTGAGGATGAATATAAAACAGGGAAGGACTACGGGCACATTGGCTACTTGAGTTTAGGGCACGCTATTGCGCTTAAGCCTGCCAAACACATATTGGATGTTCACCACCAGTGGTGATCGGCACTTAGTTTCAGCATCGAAAACGCTTCCTACACTGGGAAGTGTGCTTTAGGAGGGATTCACTGCAGTGTTACGTCGGTTAAAGAAGGAAGCTTTTAGGACTGACCTGTGGTAACCGCATTAGGCGCACATAGCTTTCCAGTCTCAGATGTCTAATCGTTAGACTATAGGAAGTTCTGTTTAATGGAAACTCCTTCATGAGAAATGTCACTTCTCACAGTGTCTTTCCAGTGGAGGAGAGAAGATAGAACAAGGACGGACAGAGAGAACGTTGCAAACCGTGACTGAAGTACAGGGTAAGCCACGTAGGCCTATATGATGCATACTGGTAGATCAACACCGGAGATGTTCCACAGTGTATACCTCTTCTAAAAACACTTCCAGTATATGAGGGAACTGTGCTACAGTAAGTTCTCACGACAGAGATGCGTCTGTGCTCAGTTGGAAAGTATAGGACGTGTCCGGGTAGCAACCATGAAGTGTCTGATACAGGCCCCTTGGAGGGGATGCGGAGGAAGGTATCTGCTCAGGGAACCTACATCAGGTGTGTATTCATTCATAACAGTGTTTCTCCTTTGAGGATGAAGATAGAACAGGGAAGGACTACGGGCACAAGAGGTACTTTGGGTAAAGGGCACGCTATGACGCTTAAGCCTGCCAAACACATATTGGATGTTCACCACCAGTGGTTATCCGCACTTAGTTTCTGCGTCTAAAACGCTTCCTACACTGAGAGGGAAGTGTGCTTTAGGGGTGATTCACTGCAGTGTTACGTCGGTTAAAGAAGGAAGCTTTTGGGACTGACTCTGTGGTAACCACAGTAGGCGCACATAGCTTTCCAGTCTCAGAGGTCTATCCGTTGGAATATAGCAAGTTCTGTTTAAGGGAAACTCCTTCATGCGGAATGTGACTTCCTACAGTGTCTTTCCAGTGGAGGAATGAAGATAGAACAACGACGTACAGAGAGAATGTTGCACCCCGTGAGTGAAGTCAGGATAAGGCACCTAAGCCTCTATGATGCATACTGGAAGTTCAACACCTGGGATGTTCCACAATGTCTACCACTTCTCAAAACACTTCCAATATATGAGGGAACTGTGCTACCGTAAGTTCTCACGAAAGGGAAGCATCTGTGCACAGTTGAAAACTCTAGGATGTGTCTGGGTAGCAATCATGAAGTGTCTCATGCAGGCCCATTAGAGGGGATGCGTATGAAGATATCTACTCATGGACGCTACTTCAGGTGCGTACTCATTCATAACAGTGCTTCTCCTTGGAGGAATGATGGAAGAACACGGACGGACTAGGGGCACATTAGGTACTGTGAGTAAAGGGCCGGCAATGGAGCTTAAGCCTGCCAAACACATATTGGATGTTCACCACCAGTGGTGATCCGCACTTAGTTTCTGCGTCTAAAACGCTTCCAACACTAAGAGGGAAGTGTGTTTTAGGGGGGATTCACTGCAGTGTTACGTTTGTTACAGAAGGATGCTTTAGGGACTGACTCTGTGGTAACCCCATTAGGTGCACATAGCTTTCCAGTCTCAGACGTCTAACCGTTAGACTATAGGAAGTTCTGTTTAAGGGAAACTCCTTCATGCGGATTGTCACTTCTCAGAGTGTCTTTATGTGGAGGAAAGAAGATAGAACAAGGACGGACAGAGAGAACGTTGCATACCGTGAGTGATGTACATGGTAAGCTACTTAGGCCTCAATGATGCATACTGGCAGTTCAACACCGGAGATGTTCCACAATGCCTACCTCTTCTCAAAACACTTCCAGTATATGAGGGAACTGTTTTTCAGTAGTTCTCACGATAGAGATGCGTCTGTGCTCCGTTAGAAAGTGTAGGACATGTCTGGGTAGCAACCATGAAGTTTCTGATGCAAGCCCCTAAGAGAGGATGCTGAGTAAGTTATCTGCTCATGGAACATACTTCAGGTGCGTACTCATTCATAACAGTGTTTCTCCTATGAGGATGAAGATAGTATAGGGAAGGATAGGGGCACACTAGGTAGTGTGAATAAAGGGCAGTCTATGGCGCTTAAGCCTGCCAAACACATATTGGATGTTCACCACCAGTGGTCATCCGCACTTAGTTTCTGCGTCTAAAACCCTTCCATCACTGAGAGGGAAGTGTGCTTTGGGAGGGATTCACTGCAGTGTTACGTCTAGTAAAGAAGGAAGCTTTTGGGACTGACTCTGTGGTAACCGCAATAGTCGCACATATCTTCCAGTCTCAGATGTCTGTCCGTTAGACTATAGCAAGTTCTGTTTAAAGGAAACTCCTTCATGCGGAAATTCACTTCTCACAGTGTCTTCCGGTGGATGAAAGAAGATAGAAGAAGGACGGACAGAGAGAACGTTGCAAACCGTGAGATAAGTACAGATAAGCCACTTAGGCCTCTATGATGGATACTAGAAGTTCAACACCGGAGATTATCCACAGTATCTACCTCTTCTCAAAACACTTCCAGTATATGAGAGAACTGTGCTACAGTAAGTTCTCACGACAGAGATTAGTCTGTGCTCAATTGGAAAGTGTAGGACGTGTCTGGGTAGCAACCATGTAGTGTCTGATACAGGCCCCTTAGAGGGGATGCGGAGGAAGGTATCTGCTCAGGGAACCTACTTCAGGTGCTTACTTATTCATAATAGTGTTACTCCTTTGAGGATGAAGATAGAACAGGGAAGGACTACGGGCACACTAGGTACTGTGAGTGTAGTGCAGGTAATGGCACTTAAGCCTGCCAAACACATATTGGATGTTGACCACCAATGGTGACCCGCACTTAGTTTCTGTGTCGAAAACGCTTCTTACACTGAGAAGGTAGTGTGCTTTAGGAGGGATTCACAGCAGTGTTACGTCTGTTAAAGAAGGAAGCTTTTGGGACTGACTCTGTGGTAACCGCAATAAGCGCACATAGCTTTCCAGTCTCAGACGTCTATCCGTGGGACTATAGCAAGTTCTGATTAAGGGAAACTCCTTCATGCGGAATGTCACTTCTCACAGTGTCTGTCCAGTGGAGGAAAGAAGATAGAACAACGACGGACAGAGAGAACGTTGCAACCCGTGAGTGAAGTACAATGTAAGGCACCTAAGCCTCTATGATGCACACTGTAGGTTCAAAACCTGGGATGTTCCACAATGTCTACTACTCCTCAAAACACTTCCAATATATGAGGGAACTGTGCTACCGTAAGTTTTCACAACAGGGATGCATCAGTGTATAGTTGAAAACTCTAGGATATGTCTGGGTAGCAATCAGGAAGTGTCTGATACAGGCCCTTTGGAGGGGATGCGTAAGAAGGTATCTGCTCAGGGAAGCTACTTCAGGTGCGTACTCATTCATAACAGTGCTTCTCCTTGGAGGAATGAAGGTAGAACACGGACGGACTAGTGGCACATTAGGTACTGTGAGTAAAGGTCAGGATATGATGCTTGAGACTGCCAAACATATATTAGATGTTCACCACCAGTGGTGATCCGCACTTACTTTCTGCATCTAAAATGCTTCCAACACTCAGAGGGAAGTGTGCTTTAGGAGGGATTCACTGCAGTGTTACGTCTAGTAAAGAAGGAAGTTTTGGGACTGACTCTGTGGTAACCGCAATAGTCACACATAGCTTTCCAGTCTCAGATGTCAGTCCATTGGACTGTAGCAAGTTCTGTTTAAGGGAAACTCCTTCATGCGGAAAGTCACTTCTCACAGTGTCTTTCCAATGGAGGAAAGAAGATAGAACAAGGACGGTGCAGAGAGAACGTTGCAACACGTGAGTGAAGTACAGGGTTATGCACCTAGGCCTCTATGAATCATACTGGAAGTTCAAAACCTGGGATGTTCCACAGTGTCTACCACTACTCAAAACATTTCCAATATATGTGGGAACTGTGCTATAGTATGTACTCACTACAGGGATGCTTCTATGCTCAGTTGGAAAGTGTAGGACGTGTCTGGGTAGCAATCATGAAGTGTCTGATACAGGCCCTTAGAGGGGATGCGTATGAAGGTATCTGCTCAGTGAAGCTACTTCAGGTGCGAACTCATTCATAACAGTGTTTATCCTTTGAGGATGAAGATAGAACAGGGACGGATTAGTGGCACATTAGGTACTGTGAGTAAAGGGCAGGCTATGGCACTTAAGCCTGCCAAACACATATTGGATGTTCACCACCAGTGGTGATCCGCACTTAGTTTCTGCGTCTAAAACGCTTCCTACACTGAGAGGGAAGTGTGCTTTAGGAGGGATTTACTGCAGTGTTACGTCTGTTAAAGAAGGAAGCTTTTGGGACTGACTATGTGGTAACCTCATTAGGTGCACATAGCTTTCCAGTCTTAGACGCCTAACCGTTAGATTATAGGAAGTTCTGTTTAAGGGAAACTCCTTCTTGCGGATGTCATTTCTCAAGAGTGTCTTTCTAGGGGACGTAAGAAGATAGAATAAGGAGCACAGAGAGAACGTTGCAAACCGTGACTGAAGTACAGGGTAAGCCACGTAGTCCTCTATGATGCATACTGGAAGTTCAACACCGGAGATGTTCCACAGTGTCTACCTCTTCTCAAAACTCTTCCAGTATATGAGGGAACTGTGTTACATTAAGGTTTCACAACTGATATGCGTCTGTGCTCAGTTGAAAGTGTAGGACGTGTCTGGGGAGCAACCATGAAGTGTCTCATACAGGCCCATTAGAGGGGATGCGGAGGAAGTTATCTGCTCAGGGAAGCTACTTCAAGTGCGTACTCATTCATAACAGTGTTTCTCCTTTGAGGATGAAGATAGAACAGGGAAAAACTACAGGCACATTAGGAACTGTGAGTAGAGGGCACGGTATGACGTTTAAGCCTGCCAAACACATATTGGATGTTCACCACCAGTGGTGATCCGCACTTATTTTCTGCGTCGAAAACGCTTCCTACACTGAGAGGGAAGTGTGCTTTAGGAGGGATTCACTGCAGTGATACTTACATCTGTTAAAGAGGCAGCTTTTGGGACTGACACTGTGGTAACCGCAATAGGCACACATAGCTTTCCAGTCTCAGATGTCTATCCATTAGATTATAGGAAGTTCTGTTTAAGGTAAACTCCTTCATGCAGAATGTCACTTCTCACAGTGTCTTTCCAGTGGAGGAAAGAAGATAGAACAAGGACTGACAGAGATAATGTTACAACCCGTGAGTGAAGTACAGTGTAAGGCACCCAAGCCTCTATGATGCATACTGGAATTGCAACACCTGGGATCTTCCACAGTGTCTACCGTTTCTCAAATCACTTCGAGTATAGGATGGAACTGTTCTACCGTAAGTTATCACGACAGGGATGCATCTGGGCACAGTTGAATACTCTAGGAGGTGTCTGGGTATCAATCTTGAAGTGTCTCATACAGGCCCCTAGGAGAGGATGCATAGCAATGTACCTGCTCTGGGAAGCTACTTCAAGTGCTTACTCATCAAAACAGTGCTTCTTTTTGGAGGAATGAAGGTAGAACACGGACGGAATAGGGTCAAATTAGGTACTGTGAGTAAAGGGCAGGCTATGACGCTTAAGCCTGCAAAACACATATTGGTTGATCACCACGAGTGGTGATCCGCACTTAGTTTCTGCGTCTAAAACGCTTCCAACACTGAGAGGGAAGTTTTCTTTAGGAGGGATTCACTGCAGTGTTACGTCTGTTAAAGAAGGAGGCTTTTGGGACTGACTCCGTAGTAACCGCAAATGTCGCACTTAGCTTTCCAGTCTCAGATGTCTATCCGTTAGACTATAGCAAGTTCTGTTCAAGGGAAACTCCTTCATGCGGAAATTCACTTCTCACAGTGTCTTCCGATGGAGGAAAGAAGATAGAACAAGGACGGACAGAGAGAACGTTGCAACCGGGAGTTAAGTACAGATAAGCCACTTAGGCCTCTATGATGGATACTAGAAGTTCAACACCGGAGATGTTCCACAGTATCTACCTCTTCTCAAAACACTTCCAGTATATGAGAGAACTGTGCTACAGTAAGTTCTCACGACAGAGATAAGTCTGTGCTCAGTTGGAAAGTGTAGGACGTGTCTGGGTAGCAACCATGTAGTGTCTGATAGAGGCCATTTATGGGGGAGGCGGAGGAAAGTATCTGCTCAGGGAACCTACTTCAGGTGCTTACTTATTCATAACAGTGTTTCTCCTTTGAGAATGAAGATGGAACAGGGAAGGACTATGGGCACACTAGGTACTGTGAGTAAAGGGCAGGCTATGGCGCTTAAGCATGCCAAAATCATATTGGATGTTGACCACCAATGGTGACCCGCACTTAGTTTCTGTGTCGAAAACGCTTCTTACACTGAAAAGGTAGTGTGCTTTGGAGTTATTCACTGCAGTGTTACGTCTGTTAAAGAAGGAAGCTTTTGGGACTGACTCTGTGGTAACCGCAATAAGCGCACATAGCTTTCCAGTCTCAGACGTCTATCCGTGCGACTATAGCAAGTTCTGTTTAAGGGAAACTCCTTCATGCGGAATGTCACTTCTCACAGTGTCTTTCCAGTGGAGGAAAGAAGATAGAACAACGACGGACAGAGAGAACGTTGCAACCCGTGAGTGAAGTACAGGGTAAGGCACCTAAGCCTCTATGATGCATACTGTAGGTTCAAAACCTGGGATGTTCCACAATGTCTACCACTCCTCAAAACACTTCCAATATATGAGAGAACTGTGCTACCGTAAGTTTTCACAACAGGGATGCATCGGTGCATAGTTGAAAACTCTAGGATGTGTCTGGGTAGCAAACATGAAGTGTCTGATACACGCCACTAATATGGGATGCGGAGGAAGGTATCTGCTCAGGGAACCTACTTCAGGTGTGTACTCATTCATAACAGTGCTTCTCCTTGGAGGAATGAAGGTAGAACACGGACGGACTATGGGCACATTATGTACTGTGAGTAAAGGGCAGGCTTTGATGCTTAATCCTGCCAATCACATATTGGATGTTCAACACTAGTGGTGATCCGCACTTAGTTTCTACATCTAAAACGCTTCCAACACTGAGAGGGAAGTTTGCTTTAGGAGGAATTCACTGCAGTGTTACGTCTAGTAAAGAAGGCAGCTTTTGGGGCTGACTCTGTGGTAACCGCTATTGTCGCACATAGCTTTCCAGTCTCAGATGTCTATCCATTGGACTATAGCAAGTTCTGTTTAAGGAAACTCCTTCTTGCGGAATGTCACTTCTTTTTTTTTTTTTCCCAAATTATTTATTTTCAGAAAAACAGTATTCATTATTTATTCACCACACCCAGTGCTCCATGCAAGCTGTGCCCTCTATAATACACACCACATGGTACCTCAACCTCCCAACCCCCCGCCACTTCAAACCCCTCAGACTGTTTTTCAGAGTCCATAGTCTCTCATGGTTCAGCTCCCCTTCCAATTTACCCAAATTCCCTACTCCCCTCTAATGCCCCTTGTCCTCCATGCTATTGGTTATGCTCCACAAATGAGTGAAACCATATGATAATTGACTCTCCTTGCTTGACTGATTTCACTCGGCATAATCTCTTCCAGTCCCGTCCATGTTGCTACAAAAGTTGGATATTCGTTCTTTCTGATGGAGGCATAATACTCCATAGTGTATGGACCACATCTTCCTTATCCTTTCCTCCGTTGAAAGGCATCTTGGTTCTTTTCTTAGTTTGGTGACTGTGGCCATTGCTGCTATAAACATTGGGGTACAGATGGCCCTTCTTTTCATGACATCTGTATCTTTGTGTTTAATACCCAGGAGTGCAGTTGCAGGGTCGTAGGGAAGCTCTATTTTTAATTTCTTGAAGAATCTCCACACTCTTCTCCAAAGAGGCTGCACCAACTTGCATTCCCACCAACAGTGTAAGAGGGTTCCCCATTCTCCACATCCTCTCCAAAACATGTTGTTTCCTGTTTTATTAATTTTGGCCATTCTAACTTGTGTAATGTGATATCTCAATGTGGTTTTAATTTGAATCTCCCTGAGGGCTAATGATGATGAGAATTTTTTCATGTGTCTGATAGCCATTTGTCTGTCTTGATTGGAGAAGTGTCTGTTCATATCTTCTGCCCATTTTCTGATGTGTTTGTCTGTTTCGTGTGGGTTGAGTTTGAGGAGTTTATTATAGATCCTGGATATCAACCTTTTTTTTTTTCATTTTTCCCCCAATTTATTTATTTTCAGAAAAACAGTATTCATTATTTTTTCACCACACCCAGTGCTCCATGCAAGCTGTGCCCTCTATAATACCCACCACCTGGTACCCCAACCTCCCACCCCCCCGCCACTTCAAACCCCTCAGGCTGTTTTTCAGAGTCCATAGTCTCTCATGGTTCACCTCCCCTTCCATTTTACCCAAATTCCCTACTACTCTCTAACGCACCTTGTCCTCCATGCTACTGGTTATGCTCCACAAATGAGTGAAACCATATGATAATTGACTCTCTCTGCTTGACTGATTTCACTCAGCATAATCTCTTCCAGTCCCGTCCATGTTGCTACAAAAGTTGGAAATTCGTCCTTTCTGATGGAGGCATAATACTCCATAGTGTATATGGACCACATCTGCCTTATCCATTCATCCGTTGAAGGGCATCTTGGTTCTTTCCATAGTTTGGCGACTGTGGCCATTGCTGCTATAAACATTGGGGTGCAGTTGGCCCTTCTTTTCACGACATCTGTATCTTTGTGTTTAATACCCAGGAGTGCAATTGCAGGGTCGTAGGGAAGCTCTATTTTTAATTTCTTGAGGAATCTCCACACTGTTCTCCAAAGAGGCTGCACCAACTTGCATTCCCACCAACAGTGTAAGAGGGTTCCCCTTTCTCCACATCCTCTCCAACACATGCTGTTTCCTGTTTTGTTAATTTTGGCCATTCTAACTGGTGTAAGGTGATATCTCAATGTGGTTTTAATTTGAATCTCCCTGAGGGCTAATGATGATGAGCATTTTTTCATGTGTCTGATAGCCATTTGTATTTCTTGATTGGAGAAGTGTCTGTTCATATCTTCTGCCCATTTTTTGATGTGTTTATCTGTTTCGTGTGGGTTGAGTTTGAGGAGTTCATTATAGATCCTGGATATCAACCTTTTGTCTGTACTGTCATTTGCAAATATCTTCTCCCATTCCGTGGGTTGCCTCTTTGTTTTTTTGACTGTTACTGGATATCAACCTTATGTCTGTACTGTCATTTGCAAATATCTTCTCCCATTCCGTGGGTTGCCTTTTTGTTTTTTTTTTTTTTTTGACTGATTCCTTTGCTGTGCAGAAGCTTTTGATTTTGATGAAGTCCCAGAAGTTTATTTTCGCTTTTGTTTCCTTTGCCTTTGGAGACGTATCTTGAAAGAAGTTGCTGTGGCTGATATCGAAGAGATTACTGCCTATGTTCTCCGCTAAGATTCTGATATATTCCTGTCTCACGTTGAGGTCTTTTATCCATTTTGAGTTGATCTTTGTGTACGGTGTAAGAGAATGGTCGAGTTTCATTCTTCTACAAATAGCTGTCCAGTTTTCCCAGCACCATTTATTGAAGAGACTGTCTTTTTTCCACTGTATATTTTTTCCTGTTTTGTCGAAGATTAATTGACCATAGAGTTGAGGGTCCATATCAGGGCTCTCTACTCTGTTCCACTGCTCTATGTGTCTGTTTTTTATGCCAGTACCATGCTGTCTTGGTGATCGCAGCTTTGTAATAAAGCTTGAAATCAGGTAAGGTGATGCCGCCAGCTTTATTTTTCTTTTTCAACATTTCCTTCGCGATTCGGGGTCTCTTCTGATTCCATTCAAATTTTAGGATTATTTGCTCCAGCTCTTTGAAGAATGCCGGTGGAATTTTGATCGGAATGGCATTAAAAGTATAGATTGCTCTAGGCAGTATAGACATTTTAAGAATGTTTATTCTTCCGATCCAAGAGCATGGAATGGTCTTCCATCTTTTTGTGTCTTCTTCAACTTCTTTCATGAGTTTTCTATAGTTCCTCAAGTATAGATCCATTACCTCTTTAGTTAGGTTTATTCCCAGGTATCTTATGGTTCTTGGTGCTATAGTAAATGGAATCGATTCTCTAATTTCCCTTTCTGTATTTTCATTGTTAGTGTATAAGAAAGCCACTGATTTCTGCACATTGACTTTGTATCCTGCCACACTGCTGAATTGCTGTATGAGTTCTAGTAATTTGGGGGTGGAGTCTTTTGGGTTTTCCATATAAAGAATCATGTCATCTGCGAAGAGAGAGATTTTGACTTCTTCATTACCAATTTGGATACCTTTTATTTCTCTCTGTTGCCTGATTGCTGTTGCTAGGACTTTTAATACTATGTTGAACAAGAGTGGTGAAAGTGGGCATCCTTGTCTTGTTCCTGATCTCAATGGGAAGGCTGCAAGCTTTTTGCCATTGAGGATGATATTTGCTGTGTGTCTTTCATAGATAGTTTTGTTGAGGTTCAGGAATGTTCCCTCTATCCCTATACATTGAAGCGTTTTATTTTTTATTTATTTATTTATTTATTTATTTTTTTAATCAGGAACGGATGTTGGATTTTGTCAAATGCTTTTTCTGCATCAATTGAGAGGACCATGTATTTCTTCTCTCTTCTCATATTAATTTGTTGTATCACATTGATTGATTTACAAATGTTGAACCATCCTTGTAGCCCAGGGATGAATCCCACCTGATATGGTGGATAATCTTTTTAATGTGTTGTTGTATCCTGTTGGCTAGGATCTTGTTGAGAATCTTAGCATCCATATTCATCAGTGATATTGGTCTCAAATTCTCCTTTTTGGTATGGTCCTTGCCTCGTTTGGGGATCAGGGTAATGCTGGCTTCATAGAAAGAGTCTGGAAGTTTTCCTTCTGCTTCAATTTTTTGAAACAGCTTCAGGAGAATAGGTGTTATTTCTTCTTGGAAGGTTTGGTAGAATTCCCCAGGGAATCCGTCAGGTCCTGGGCTCTTGTTTTTTGGGAGATTTTTGATCACTGCTTCAATCTCGTTATTAGATATCGGTCTATTCAGGTTGTGGATTTCTTCCTGGTTCAATTTTGGTAATTTATATTTTTCCAGGAATGCATCCATTTCATATAGGTTGCTAAGCTTATTGGCATATAACTGTTCGTAATAACTTCTGATGATTGTTTCTACTTCCTTGGCGTTAGTTGTGACCTCTCCCTTTTCATTCATAATTTTATGAATTTGGGATTTCTCTCTTTTCTTTCGGATTAGTGTAGCCAGTGGCTTATCGATCTTATTGATTCTTTCAAAAAACCAGCTTCTAGTTTCATTGATACGTTCTACTGTATCTCTGGTTTCTCCCTCATTGATCTCAGCTCTAATCTTGATGATTTCCCTTCTTATGTGTGGAGTTGGTTTGATTTGTTGTTGATCCTCCAGTTCTTTAAGGTGTAGAGACAGCTGGTGTGTTCTGGATTTTTCAATTTTTTTGAGCAAGGTTTGGATGGCTATATATTTTCCCCTTAGGACCGCCTTTGCTGTATCCCATAGGTTTTGGACCGAAGTGTCTTCATTCTCATTGGTTTCCATGAATTGTTTCAGTTCTTCTTTGATCTCCTGGTTGATCCAAGCATTCTTAAGCAAGGTGGTATTTAGCTTCCAGGTGTTTGAGTTCCTTCGGAACTTTTCCTTGTGATTGAGCTCCAGTTTCAAAGCATTGTGATCTGAGAATATGCAGGGAATAATCTCAGTCTTTTGGTATCGGCTGAGTCCTGATTTGTGACCCAGTATGTGGTCTATTCTGGAGAAGGTTCCGTGTGCACTTGAGAAGAATGAGTATTCTGCAGTTTTAGGGTGGAATGTTCTGTATATATCTATGAGGTCCATCTGGTCCAATGTGTCGTTCAATGCTCTTGTTTCTTTATTGATTTTCTGCTTCGATGATCTGTCTAATTCTGAAAGAGGCGTGTTAAGATCACCTACGATTAGTGTATTCATATCAATATGACTCTTTATCTTGATTAACAGTTTTCTTAAGTAGTTGGCTGCTCCCATATTGGGAGCATTGATATTTATAATTGTTAGATCATCTTGGTGGATAGTCCCTTGAAGGATTATGTAGTGTCCTTCTGTATCTCTGACTACAGTCTTTAGTTTGAAGTCTAATTTATCTGATATGAGAATCGCTACCCCAGCCTTCTTTTGAGTCCCATTGGCATGAAAGATGCTTCTCCACCCCTTCACTTTCAGTCTGCGTGTATCTTTAGGTTCAAAATGGGCCTCTTGTAGACAGTATATGGATGTGTCCTGTCGTTTTATCCAATCTGCAACCCTGTGCCATCTTATGGGTGCATTTAGGCCATTCACATGGAGAGTGATTATTGATAGATACATTTTTATTGACATTGAGTTACCTTTGAAGTCTTTCTTTCTGTAGACTGTCTCTATATTTCTGTTCAATGCTATTCTTGGGATTTTCCTCTTTAATAGAACCCGCTTAATATTTCCTGCAGTGTCGGCTTGGTGGTTGCATAGTCTTTTAAGTCTTGCCGGTCTTGGTAACTCTTTATCTCTCCATCCATTTTGAATGTCAGTCTTGCTGGATAAAGTATTCTTGGCTGCATGTTCTTCTCATTTAGTGCCCTGAATATATCTTGCCAGGCTCTTCTGGCTTGCCAGGTCTCTGGGGACAGGTCTGACGTTATTCTGATGGGCTTCCCTCTGTAAGTAAGGGGCCTCTTTGCCCTGGCGGCTTTCAGGTGATTATACCTACAATTATAATTCCTCAATTTGACTATCAGGTGTCGTGATGTTTTTTTGGAGTGCATAATCCTGGGTGGAGACCGTTCAGCTTCTAGTACATGAACGCTGGTTTCATTCGTGAGATTCAGAAAATTTTCATGAAGGACTTGTTCCACGATATCTTCTAGACTTCTTTCTTTCTCCTCCCCTTCAGGAATTCCAATAATTCTGACGTTGGAACGCTTCATGGCATCATTTATTTCCCTGATTCTGCTTTCGTGGGATCTAAGCTGTTTGTTCCAGGCTTCCTCCTGATCCTTTCTCTCTATCTGTTTGTCTTCCAGATCACTAATTCTATCTTCTGTCTCAGTTACGCTAGCTTTGAGAGAGTTTACATTGGATCGGATCTCATTGAGTGCATTGTGGAACTCCTCCTTGGTATCTTTAAGCTCCGCCCTAACATTGTGAACATCCTGTCTGGTCGCTTTCAGTTCGGCCCTAATCAATTCTGTTTGGTCATCCATGGCTTTCTCCAACCTAGCTAATGCCTGGATAATTGTTAGCCTGAATTCTCTTTCCATCATATTGTCTATGTTGATAGCCGTTAGCTCTGTTGCAGAAGGTCCATCCTCTGTATTTTTCTTCTGTTGGGCATTCCTCCTCCTAGTCATTTTGGTGGGAGAAGACTGAACAGATGTAGCTGGATGTATCCACTCTGGTGCAGTCAAGGAGCACCCTGGAACACTTCCTGATCTCCGTCTCAGAGAGAAGCCTCAGTCTGGGTGCAGAAGCTGAATAAATTCCCCCTTGGACGCTGGCAGTGCAGGTTCCAATTTAAAGACCCTGGGGGCGCAGGATCTTTTGCTCGTCCCCAAAGCCAAGGCAGTGGCGGCTGTCTGGGAGCTCCTGACCACCAGAGAGGTTCCAAGCAGTTATCGCACACTGAGATTTTGCTGCCGGCCCGGGCTGGGAGTGCCCGACTTGCGCGCACCTCTTTTCAGAGGCGGCTGTGGGTCGGGCGCGCGTCTGGGGAACTGAGAAAGGGGCGCTGGTCCATAAGCCTCAGGCTGGGCTTTTGCGTGCCTCTGTCCGGGGAAGGGTTTCGCGCGCGTGCGCGGCTTAGACTTTGAAACAATGGCGTGGGTCAAGAAGCGCCCCCGGGCCTTAGAAACCCAGGAGAACTGGAGGCACGTGCGCGCGCATCTCAAGCTTTGTGGTAGGGCTAGTGCGCGTTCTGCAGACCGGCGCAGCTCCCATCCCCTCACAGGAGCTGGAATACCCGTGCTCTGGGGCGCGCAGGAGGCTTAGGGACCAGGAGCCATTTTCTCCGCCGCACTCTCCCTGCCTCCACGCCGGGGAGGCCTTCTGGGACCAGACACTTAAGCCCCTGTCCCTAGCCACCCTGATTCCCACAATTTGCCCCCGTGATCCTTTGCTCTTTTGGAGTGCTTTCAACCAGTCTCCAAGTTAATGCTGGTCCCCAGACGCAGGGCACTCTCGCTCGTATCGGGGTATAACTTTTGCACCGGTCGCCTCTGGTGGCTCCCTCCCCCTTTTGTTTATCTTCCGATATCAGTCCGCTGTCCCCATTCAGCTTTACCTGCTGACTGGTGCCTTATGCCCCTGTAGAGATCAAGAGGTGTATAATTCTGATCTCAGGCTGAATTCTTGGGTGGTCGGAGTTCTTTGGTAGGTAATGAGCTCACTTTGGGGTACCAGCTGAAAAAACGCCTCTTCCTAGTACCCCGCCATCTTGTCCCCCGGAATGTCACTTCTCACAGTGTCTTTCCACTGGAGGAAAGAAGATAGAACAAGGACTGAGGAGAGAGAACGTTGCAACCTGTGAGGGTGTACAGGGTAAGGCACCTAGGCCGTTATGATTCATACTGGAAGTTCAACACCTGGGATGTTCCACAGTGTCTAACACTTCTCAAAACACATCCAATATATGAGGGAACTGTGCTACAGTATGTTCTCACGACAGGGATGCGTCTATGCTCAGTTGGAATGTGTAGGACGTGCCTGGGTAACAATCATGAAGTGTCTGATACAGGCCCCTTAGAGGGGATGCAGAGGAAGGTATCTGCTAAGGGAACCTACTTCAGGTTCGTACTCATTCATAACAGTGTTTCTCCTTTGAGGATGAAGATAGAACATGGACGGAAGAGGGGCACATTAGTTACTGTGAGTAAAGGGCAGGCTATGGCGCTTAAGCCAGCCAAACACATATTGGAGGTTCACCACCAATGGTGATCCACACTTAGTTTCGGCGTCTAAAACGCTTCCAACACTGAGAGGGAAGTGTGCTTTAGGAGGGATTCACTGCAGTGTTACGACTGTTAAGGAAGGAAGCATTTGGGACTGACTCTGTGGTAACCGAATTAGGCGCACTTAGCTTTCCAGTCTCAGACTTGTAGCCGTTAGACTATAGGAATTTCTGTTTAAGGGAAACTCCTTCATGCGGAATGTCACTTCTCACAGTGTCTTTCCAGTGGAGGTAAGAAGATAGAACAAGGATGGACAGAGAGAACGTGGCAAACCATGAATGAAATAAAGGGTAAGCCACTTAGGCCTCTATGATGCATACTGGAAATTCAACACCGGAGATGTTCAACGGTGTCTACTTCTTTTCAAAACACTTCCAGTATATGAGGGAACTGTGATGAGTAATTTCTCATGACAGAGAAGCGTCTGTGCTCAGTTGGAAATTGTAGGATGTGTCTGGGTAGCAACCATGAAGTGTCTGATAAGGCCCCTTAGAGGGGATGCGGAGGAAGGTATCTGCTCAGGGAACCTACTTCAGGTGCGTACTCATTCATAACAGTGTTATTCCTTTGAGGATGAAGATAGAACAGGGAAGGACTACGGGCACATTAGGTACTGTGAGTAAAGGGCACGTTATGGCGCTTATGCCTTCCAAACACATATTGGATGTTCACCACCAAGGGTGATCTGCACTTAGTTTCTGCGTAGAAAACGCTTCCTACACTGAGAGGGAAGTGTACTTTAGGTGGTATCACTGCAGTGTTACGTCTGTTAATGAAGGAAGGTTTTGGGACTGACTGTGGTAAGCGCATCAGGCGCACATAGCTTTCCAGTCCCAGACGTCTAACCGTTAGACTATAGGAAGTTCTGTTTAAGGGAAACTCCTTCATGCGGAATGTCACTTCTCACAGTGTCTTTCCTGGGGAGGAAATCAGATAGAACAAGGACGGACAGAGAGAACATTGCAAACCGTGAGTGATGTACAGGGTAAGCCACTTAGGACTCTGTGATGGATACTGGAAGTTCAACACCGGAGATGTTCCACAGTATCTACCTCTTTTCAAAAAACTTCCAGTATATGAGGGAGCTGTGATACAGTAAGTTCTCACGAAAGAGATGCGTCTGTGCTCAGTTGGAAAGTGTAGGACGTGTTTGGGTAGCAACCATGAAGTGTCTGATACAAGCCCCTAATAGGGGATGTGGAGGAAGGTATCTGCTCAGGGAACCTACGTCAGGTGCGTACTCATTCTTAACAGTGTTTCTCCTTTGAGGATGAAAATAGAACAGGGAAGGACTACGGGCACATTAGGTACTGTGAGTAAAGGGCACGCTATGGCGCTTAAGCCTGCCAAACACATATTGGATGTTCACCACCAGTGTTGATCCGCACTCAGTTTCTGCGTCGAAAATGCTTCTTATACTGAGAGGGAAGTCAGCTTTAGGAGGGATTCACTGCAGTGTTACAACTGTTAAAGAAGGAAGATTTTGGGACTGACTCTGTGGTAACCGCAATAGTCGCACATAGCTTTCCAATCTCAGCCGTCTATCCGTTGGAATATAGCAAGTTCTGTTTAAGGTAAACTCCTTCAGGCGGAATGTCACTTCCCACAATGTCTTTCCACTGCAGGAAAGAAGATAGATCAAGGACGGAGCAGATAGAACGTTGCAATCAGTGAGTGAAGTACAGTGTAAGGCACCTAGGCCTCTATGATGCATACTGGAAGTTCAACACCTGAGATGTTCCACAGTGTCTACCACTTCTCAAAACACTTCCAATATATGAGGGAACTGTTCTACCGTAAGTTCTCACGACAGGGATGCATCTGTGCACAATTGAAAACTCTACGATGTGTCAGGGTAACAATCATGAAATGTCTCATACAGGCCCCTTAGAGGGGATGCGGAGGAAGGTATCTGCTCAGGGAAGCTACTTCAGGTGCGTACTCATTCATAACAGCGCTTCTCCTTTAAGGATGTAAATAGAACAGGGAAGGACTACAGGCACATTAGGTACTGTGAGTAAAGGGCAGGCTATGGCGCTTAAGCCTGCCAAACACATATTGGCTGTTCACCACCAGTGGTGATCCGCACTTACTTTCTGCGGCTAAAACGCTTCCTACACTGAGAGGGAAGTGTGCTTTAGAGGGATTCACTGCAGTGTTACGTCTGTTAAAGAAGGAAGCTTTTGGGACTGACTCTGTGGTAACCGTATTAGGCGCACATAGCTTTCCAGTTCAGACGTCTAACCGTTACTATAGGATGTTCTGTTTAAGGGAAACTCCTTCATGCGGATTGTCACTTCTCACAGTGTCTTAATGTGGAGGAAAGAAGATAGAACAAGGACGGACAGAGAGAACGTTGCAAACCGTGAGTGAAGTACTGGGTCAGCAACTACGCCTCTATGATGCATACTGTCAGTTCAACACCGGGGATGTTCCACAGTGTCTACCTCTTCTCAAAACACTTCCAGTATATGAGGGAACTGTGCTACATTATGTTCTCACGACAGAGATGGGTCTGTGCTCAGTTGGAAAGTGTAGGTCGTGTCTGGGTAACAACCATGCAGTTTCTGATACAGGCCCCTTAGATGGGATGCGGAGGAAGGTATCTGCTCAGGGAACCTACTTCAGGTTCGTACTCATTCATAACAGTGTTTCTCCTTTGAGGATGAAGATAGAACAGGGAAGGACTACGGGCTCATTAGGTACTGTGATTAAAGGGCACGCTATGGCGCTTAAGCCTGCCAAACCAATATTGGATGTTCACCACCAGTGGTGATCCGGAATTAGTTTCTGCATCTAAAACGCTTCCAACACTGAGTGGGTAGTGTGCTTTAGGAGGGATTCACTGAAGTATTACGTCTGTTAAAGAAGGAAGCTTTTGGGACTGACTCTGTGGTACACGAATTAGGCGCACATAGCTTTCCAGTCTCAGACGTCTAACCATTAGACTATAGGAAGTTTTGTTTAAGGGAAACTCCTTCATGCAGATTGTCACTTCTCAAGTGTCTTTATGTGGAGGAAAGAAGATAGAACAAGGATGGATAGAGAGAACGTTGCAAACCGTGAGTGAAGTACATGGTAAGCCACTTAGGCCTCTATGATGCATACTGGAAGTTCAACACCGGAGATGATCCACAGTGTCTACCTCTTCTCAAAACACTTCCAGTATATGAGGGAACTGTGGTACAGATAGTTCTCACGACTGAGATGCGTCTGTGCTCAGTTGGAAAGTGTAGGACGTGTCTGGGTAGCAAACATGAAGTTTCTGATACAAGCCACTAATAGGGGATGCGGAGGAAGGTATCTGCTCAGGGAAGCTACTTCAGGTGCGTACTCATTCTTAACAGTGCTTCTACTTTGAAGATGAAGATAGAACAGGGACGGATTAGGGGCACATTAGGTAATGTGAGTAAAGAGCAGGCTATGGCGTTTAAGCCTGCCGCACACATATAGGATGTTCACCACCAATGGTGATCCACACTTCCTACACTGAGAGGGAAGTGTGCTTTAGGAGGGATGCATTGCAGTGTTACGACTGTTAAAGAAGGAAGCTTTTGGGGCAGACTCTGTGGTAAACGCAATAGTTGCACATAGCTTTCCAGTCTCAGACGTCTAACCGTTGACTACAGGAAGTTCTGTTAAGGTAAACACCTTCATGCGGAATGTCACTTCTCATAGTGTCTTTCCAGTGGAGGAAAGAAGATAGAACAAGTACGGACAGAGAGAACGTTGCAACCTGTGACTGAAGTACCGGGTAAGGCACCTAAGCCTTGTGATGCATACTGGAAGTTCAACACCAGGGATGTTCCACAGTGTCTACCACTTCTCAAAACACTTCCAATATATGAGGGAACTGTTCTACCGTATGTTTTCACTACAGGGATGCATCTGTATCCTGTTGAAATCTCTAGGATGTGTCTGGATAGCAAATATGAAGTATGTCATACAGGCCTCTTAGAGGGGATGCGAGCAAGGTATCTGCTCAGGGAAGCTTCTAGGTGCGTACTCATTCATAACAGTGCTTCTCCTTGGAGGAATGAATGTAGAACACGGACGGAGTAGTGGCACATTACGTACTGTGAGTAAAGGGCAGGCTATGATGCTTAAGCCTGCCAAACACATATTGGATGTTGACCACCAGTGGTGATCCGCACTTAGTTTCTGCTTATAAAATGCTTCCAACACTGAGAGGGAAGTGTGCTTTAGGAGGGATTCACTGCAGTGTTACGTCTGTTAAAGAAGGAAGCTTTTGGGACTGACTTTGTGGTAACCGCAATAGTCGCATATATCTTTCCAGTCTCAGCCGTCTTTCCGTTGGAGTATAGCAAGTTCTGTTTAAGGGAAACTCCTTCATGCGGATTGTCATTTCTCACAGTGTCTTTATGTGGAGGAGAGAAGATAGAACAAGGACGGACAGAGAGAACGTTGCAAACCGTGAGTGAATTACAGGGTAAGCCACTTAGGCCTCTATGATGCATACTGGAAGTTCAACACTGGAAATGTTACACAGTGTCTACCTCTTCTCAAAACACATCCAGTATATGAGAGAACTGTGGTACAGAAAGTTCTCACGACAGAATTGCGTCTGTGCTCAGTTGGAATGTGTAGGACGTGTCTGGGTAGCAACCATGAAGTGTGTGATACAGGCCCCTTCGAGGGGATGCGGAGGAAGGTCTGCTCTGGGAAGCTACGTCAGGTGCGTACTCATTCATAACAGTGTTATTCCTTTGAGGATAAAGATAGAACAGGGACGGATTAGGGGCACATTAGGTACTGTGAGTAAAGGGCAGGCTATGGCTCTTAAGCCTGCCAAACACATATTGGATATTCACCACCAATGGTGATCCGCACTTAGTTTCTGCGTCTAAAACGCTTCCAACACTAAGAGGGAAGTGTGCTTTAGAAAGGATTCACTGCAGTGTTACGTCTGTTAAAGAAGGAGGTTTTGGGACTGACTCAGTGGTAACCGCTTTAGGTGCACATAGCTTTCCAGTCTCAGCCGTCTATCCGTTGGACTATAGCAAGTTCTGTTAAAGGGAAACTCCTTCATGCGCAATGTGACTTCTCACAGTGTCTTTCCACTGGAGGAAAGTAAATAGAACAAGGACGGAGCAGAGAGAACGTTGCAACCCGTGAGTGAAGTACAGGGTAAGGCACCTAGGCCTCTATGATGCATCCAGGATGTTCCACACCTGGGATGTTCTACAGTGTCTACCACTTCTCAAAACACTTCCAATATATGAGGGATCTGTGCTACAGTATTTTCTCAGGACAGGGATGTGTCTATGCTCAGTTGGAAAGTGTAGGACGTGTCTTGGTAGCAATCATGAAATGTCTCAAATAGGCCCCTTAGAGGGGATGCGGAGGAAGGTATCTGCTCAGGGAAGCTACATCAGGTGCGTACTCATTCATAACAGTGTTTATCCTTTGAGGATGAAGATAGAACAGCGACGGATTAGGGGCACATTAGGTACTGTGAATAAAGGGCAGGCTATGGCGCATAAGCCTGCCAAACCCATATTGGATGTTCACCACCAATGGTGATCCGCAGTTAGTTTCTGCGTCTAAAACACTTCCAACGCAGAGAGGGAAGTGTGCTTTAGGAGGGATTCACTGCAGTGTTACGTCTTTTAAAGAAGGAAGCTTTTGGGACTGACTGTGGTAACCGCATTAGGCGCACATAGCTTTCCAGTCTCAGACGTCTAACCGTTAGAGTATAGGAAGTTCTGTTTAAGGGAAACTCCTTCATGCGGAATGTCCCTTCTCACAGTGTCTTTCCGGTGGAGGAAAGAAGATAAAACAAGGATGGACAGAGAGAACGTTGCAAACCGTGAGTGAATTACAGGGTAAGCCACGTAGGCCTCTATGATGCATCCTGGAAGTTCACACAGGAGATATTCCAATGTGTCTACCTCTTATCAAAACACTTCCAGTATATGAGGGAACTGTGCTACAGTAAGTTCTCACGACAGAGATGCGTCTGTGCTCAGTTGGAAAGTGTAGGCCGTTTCTGGGTAGCAACCATGAAGTGTCTGATACAGGCCCCTTAGAGGGGATGCGGAGGTAGGTATCTGCTCAGGGAACCTACTTCAGGTGCGTACTCATTCTTAACTGTATTTCTCCTTTTAGGATGAAAATAGAACAGGGAAGGAATACGGGCACTTTAGGTATTGTGAGTAAAGGGCAGGCTATGGCGCTTAAGCCTGCCAAACAAATATTGGATGTTCACCACCAGTGGTGATCCGCACTTAGTTTCTGCGTCGAAAACACTTCCTACACTGAGAGGGAAGTGTGCTTTAGGAGGGATTCACTGCATAGTTTCGTCTGTTAAAGCAGGAAGCTTTTGGGACTGACTCTGTGGTAACCGCAATAGGCGCACATCCTTTCAAGTCTCAGACGTCTATCCGTTGGAATATAGCAAGTTCTATTTAAGGAAAACTCCTTCATGCGGAATGTGCCTTCTCACAGTGTCTTTCCAGTGGAAGAAAGAAGATAGAACAAAGACGGACAGAGAAAATGTTGCAAAGCGTGAGTGAATTACAGGGAAAGGCACCTAAGCCTCTATGATGCATACTGGATGTTCAACACCTGGGATGTTTCACAGTGTCTACCACTTCGCAAAACACTTCCAATATATGAGGGAACTGTTCTACCCTAAGTTCTCACGACAGGGATGCATCTGTGCCCAGGTTAAAACTCTAAGATGTGTCTGGATAGCAATCATGAAGTGTCTCATAGAGGCCCCTTAGAGGGGATGCGTAGGAAGGTATCTGCTCAGGGAAGCTACTTCAGGTGCGTACTCATTCATAACAGTGCTTCTCCTTGGAGGAATGAAGGTAGAACTCGGAAGGAGTAGGGGCACAATAGGTACTGTGAGTAAAGGACAGGCTAAGACGCTTAAGCCTGCCAAACACATATTTGATGATCACCACCAGTGGTGATCCGCACTTAGTTTCTGCGTCTAAAACGCTTCCAACACTGAGAGGGTAGTGTGCTTTAGGAGGGATTCACTGAAGTGTTACGTCTGTTAAAGAAGGAGGCTTTTGGGACTGACTTTGTGGTAAACGCATTAGGCGCACATAGCTCTCCAGTCACAGACGTCTAACCGTTAGACTATAGGAAGTTCTGTTTAAGGGAAACTCCTTCTTGTGGAATGTCACTTCTCACAGTGTCTTCCCAGTGGAGGAGAGAAGATAGAACAAGGAAGGTCAGAGAGAACGTTGCAAACCGTGAGTGAAGTACAGGGTAAGCCACTTACGCCTCTATGATGCATACTGTAAGTTCAACACCGGTGTTGTTCCACAGTGCCTACCTTTTCTCATAACACTTCCAGTATATGAGGGAACTGTGGTACAGTAAGTCCGCACAACAGACATGCGTCTTTGTTCAGTTGTAAAGTGTAGGACGTGTCTGGGTAGCAACCATGAAGTGTCTGATTCAAGCCCCTAAAAGGGGATGCGGAGGAAGGTATCTGCTCAGGGAACCTACCGCAGGTGCGTACTCATTCATAACAGTGCTTCTCCTTGGAGGAATGAAGGTAGAAAACGGACGGAATAGGGACACATTAGGTACTTGAGTAAAGGGCAGGCTATGGCGCTTAAGCCTGCCAAACACATATTGGATGTTCACCACCTGTGGTGATCCGCACTTAGTTTCTGCGTCTAAAACACTTCCTACACTGAGAGGGAAGTGTGCTTTAGGAGGGATTCATTGCAGTGTTACGTCTGTTAAAAAAGGAAGCTTCTGGGACTGCCTCTGTGGTAACCGCAATAGGCGCACATAGCTTTCCAGTCTCAGCCGACTATCCGTTGGACTATTGCAACTTCTGTTTAAGGGAAACTCCTCATGCGGAATGTCACGTCTCACAGTGTCTTTCCAGTGGAGGAAAGAAAATAGAACAAGGACGGAGTAGAGAGAACATTGCAACCCGTGAGTGAAGTATAGGGTAAGGCACCTAAGCCTCTATGATGCATACTCTAAGTTCAACATCTGTGATGTTCCACAGTGTCTACCACTTCTCAAAACACTTCCAATATATGAGGGATCTGTGCTACCATAAGTTCTCACGACAGGAATGCATTTGAGCTCAGTTGAAAACTCTAGGATGTGTCTGGGTAACAATCATGAAGTGTCTCATACAGGCCCCTTTGAGGCGATGCGTAGAAAGGTATCTGCTCAGGGAAGCTACCTCAGGTGCGTACTCATTCATAACAGTGCTTCTCCTTGGAGGAATGAAGGTAGAACTCGGACGGACTAGGGGCACATTAGGTACTGTAGGTAAAGGGCAGTCTATGAAACTTAAGCCTGCAAAACGCATATTGGATGTTCACCACCAGTGTTGATCCGCACTTAGTTTCTGCGTCTAAAACGCTTCCAACACTGAGAGGGAAGTGTGCTTTAGGAGGGATTCAGTGCAGTGTAACGTCTGTTAAAGAAGGAAGCTTTTGGGACTGAGTATTGGTAACCGCATTAGGCGCACTAGCTTTCCAGTCTCAGATGTCTAACCGTTAGTCTATAGGTAGTTCTGTTTAAGGGAAACTCCTTCAGTGGATTGTCACGTCACACACTGTCTTTAAGTGGAGGAAAGAAGATAGAACAAGGACGGACAGAGAGAACATTGCAAACCCTGAGTGAAGTACAGGGTAGGCCACTTAGGCCTCTATGATGCATACTGGAAGTTCAACACAGGAGATATTCCAATGTGTCTCCCTCTTCTCAAAACACTTCCAGTATATGACTGAACTGTGCTTCAGTAAGTTCTCACGACAGAGATGCGTCCGTGCTCAGTTAAAAAGCGTAGGACATGTCTGGGTAGCAACCAAGAAGTGTCTGATACAGGCACCTTAATGGGACGCGGAGGAAGGTATTTGCTCCGGGAACTTACTTCAGGTGCTTCTTCATTCATAACAGTGTTTTTCCTTTGAGGATGAAGATAGAACAGGGAAGGACTACGGGCACATTTGGTACTGTGAGTAAAGGGCACGCTGTGGCGCTTAAGCCTGCCAATAACATATTGGATGTTCACCACCAGTGGTGATCCGCACTTAGTTTCTGCGTCGACTACGCTTCCTACACTGAGAAGGAAGTGTGCTTTAGGAGGGATTCACAGCAGTGTTACATCTAGTAAAGAAGGAAGCTTTTGGGACTGACTCTGTGGTAACCGCAATAGTCACACATAGCTTTCCAGTCTCAGACGTCTATACGTTGGACTATAGCAAGTTCTGTTTAAGGGAAACTCCTTCATGCGGAATGTCACTTCTCACAGTCTCTTTCCAGTGGAGGAACGAAGATCGAACAAGGACGGAGCAGAGAGAACGTTGTAACCCGTGAGTGAAGTACAGGGTAAGGCACCTAGGCCTCTATGATGCATACTGGAAGTTCAACACGGGATGTTCCACAGTGTCTACAGTTCTCAAAACACTTCCAATATATGGGGGATCTATGCTACCGTAAGTTCTCACGACAGGGTTGCGTCTATGCTCACTTGGAAAGTGTAGCACGTGTCTGGGTAGCAATCATGAAGTGTCTGATACAAACCCCTTAGAGGGGATGCGGAGGAAGGTATCTGTTCAGGGAACCTACTTCAGGTGCGTACTCATTCAAAACAGTGTTTCTCCATTGAGGAATGAAGATAGAACAGGGAAGGACTACGGGCACTTTAGGAACTATGAGTAAAGGGCAGGCTATGGCGCTTAAGCCTGCCAAACACATATTGGATGTTCACCACCAGGGGTGATCCGCACTTAGTTTCTGCATCTAAAACGCTTCCTACACTGAGAGGGAAGTGTGCTTTAGGAGGGATTCACTGCAGTGTTACGTCTGTTAAAGAAGGAAGCTTTTGGGACTGACTCTGTGGTAACCGAAATAGGTCCACATAGCTTTCCAGTCTCAGCCGTCTATCTGTTGAACTATAGCAAGTTCTGTTTAAGGGAAATTCCTTCATGCGGAATGTCACTTCTCACAGTTTCTTTCCACTGGAGGAAAGAAGTTAGAACAAGGACGGAGCAGAGAATACGTTGCAACCTGTGAGTGAAGTACAGTGTAAGGCACCTAAGCCACTAGGATTCATACTGGAAGTTCAACATCTGGGATGTTCCACTTCTCAAAACACTTCCAGTATATGAGGGAACTGTGCTACAGTATGTTCTCATGACAGGGATGCGTCTATGCTCTGTTGGAAAGTGTAGGACGTGTCTGGGTAGCAATCATGAAGTGTCTGATAAGGGCCCCTTAGACGGGATGCGGAGGAAGGTATCTGCTAAGGGAACCTACTTTAGGTTCGTACTCATTCATAACAGTGTTTCTCCTTTGAGGATGAAGATAGAACAGGGACGGATTAGGGGCACAATAGGTAGTGAGTAAAGGGCACGCTATGGCGCTTAAGACTGCCAAGCACATATTGGATGTTCACCAACAGTGGTGATCCGCACCTAGTTTCTGCGTCTAAAACGCTTCCAACACTGAGTGGGAAGTGAGTTTTAGGAGGGATTCACTGCAGTGTTACGTCTGTTAAAGAAGGAAGCTTTTGGAACTGACTCTGTGGTAACCGCATTAGGAGACATAGCTTTCCAGTCTCAGACGTCTAACCGTTAGACTATAGGAACTTCTTTTTATGGGAAACTCCTTCATGTGGAATGTCACTTCTCACAGTGTCTTTCCAGGGGAGGAAAGAAGATATAACAAGGACGGACAGAGAGAACGTTGCAAACCGTGAGTGAAGTACAGGGTAAGCCACTTGGGCCTCTGTGATGCATACTGGAAGTTCAAAATCGGAGATGTTCCACAGTGTCTACCTCTTCTCAAAACACTTCCAGTATTTGAGGGAACTGTGCTACAGTAAGTTATCACGACAGAGATCCGTCTGTGCTCAGTTGGAAAGGGTAGGACGTGTCTGGGTAGCAACCATGAAGTGTCTAATGCAAGCCCTTAGGAAGGGATGCAGAGTAAGGTATCTGCTCAGGGAACCTACTTCAGGTGCGTACTCATTCATAACACAGTTTCTCCTTTGAGGATGAAAATAGAACAGGGAAAGACTACGGGCACATTAGGTACTCTTTGTAAAGGGCACGCTTTGGCGCTTAAGCCTGCCAAACATATATAGGATGTTCACCACCTGTGTTGATCCGCACTTAGTTTCTGTGTCGAAAACGCCTCTTACACTGAGAGGGAAGTGTGCTTTTGGAGGGATTCACTCCAGTGTTACGTCTAGTATAGAGGGAAGCTTTTGGGACTGACTCTGTGGTAACCACAATAGTCGCACATAGCTTTCCAGTCTCATCCGTCTCTCCGTTGGACTATAGCCAGTTCTGTTTAAGGGAAACTCCTTCATGCAGAATGTCACTTCTGACAGTGTCTTTCCACTGGAGGAAAGAAGATAGAACAAGGACGGAGCCGAGTGAAAATTGCAACCCGTGAGTGAAGTACAGAGTAAGGCACCTAAGCCTCTATGATGCATACTGGAAGTTCATCACCTGGAATGTACCACAGTTTCTACCACTTCTCAAAACACTTCCAATATATGAGGGAACTGTGCTACAGTATGTTCTCATGACAGGGATGCGTCTATGCTCAGTTGGAAAGTGTAGGATGTGTCTGGGTAGCAATCATGAAGTGTCTGAAACAGGCCCCTTAGAGGGGATGCGGAGGAAGGTATCTGCTCAGGGAACCTACTTCAGGTGCGTACTCATTCATAACAGTGTTACTCCTTTGTGGATGAAGATAGAAAAGGGAAGGACTACGGGCACATTAGGTAATGTGAGTAAAGGGCACGCTATGACGCTTAAGCCTGCCAAACACATATTGGATATTCGACATCAGTGGTGATCCGCACTTACTTTCTGGGTCTAAAATGCTTCCAATACTGAGAGGGAAGTGTGGTTGAGTAGGGATTCACTGCAGTGTTACGTCTGTTAAAGAAGGAAGCTTTTGAGACTGACTCTGTGCTAACCGCATTAGGCACACATAGCTTTCCAGTCTCAGACGTCTAACCGTTAGAGTATATGAAGTTCTGTTTAAGGGAAACTCCTTCATGCGAATTGTCACTTCTCACAGAGTCTTTATGTCGAGGAAAGAAGATAGAACAAGGACGGACAGAGAGAACGTTGCAAACCGTGAGTGAATTACAGGGTAAGCCACATGGTCCCCTATGATGCATACTGGCAGTTCAATACCGGAGATGTTCCACAGTGTCTAACTCTTCTCAAAACACTTCCAGTATATGAGCTAACTGGGCTTCAGTAAGTTCTCACGACAGAGATGCGTCTGTGCTCAGTTGGATAGTGTAGGACGTGTCTGGGTAGCAACCATGAAGTGTCTAATACAAGCCACTAGGAGGGAATGCGGAGTAAGGTATCTTCTCAGGGAACCTACTTCAGGTGCATACTCATTCATAACAGTGTTTCTCCTTTGAGGATGAAAATAGAACAGGGAAAGACTACGGGCACATTAGGTACTGTGAATAAAGTGCACGCTATGGCGCTTAAGCCTGCCAAACATATATAGTATGTTCACCACCAGTGTCGATGCGCACTTAGTTTCTGTGTCAAAAACGCTTCTTACACTGAGAGGGAAGTGTGCTTTAGGAGGGATTCACTCCAGGGTTACGTCTAATAAAGAAGGAAGCTTTTGGGACTGACTCTGTGGAAACGGCAATGGTCGCACATAGCTTTCCAATCTCAGCCGTCTATCCGTTGGACTATAGCAAGTTCTGTTTAAGGGAAACTCCTGCATGCGGAATGTCACTTCTCACAGTGTCTTTCGAGAGGAGGAAAGAAGATAGAACAGGACAGAGCAGAGTGAACGTTGCCACCCGTGAGTGAAGTACAGGGTAAGGCACCTAAGCCTCTATGATTCATACTGGAAGTTCAACACCTGGGATGTTCCACAGTTTCTACCAGTTCTCAAAACACTTCCAATATATGAGGGAACGGTGCTACAGTATGTTCTCACGACAGGGATGCGTCTATGCTCAGTTGGAAGTGTAGGACTTGTCTGGGTAGCAATCATGAAGTGTCTGATACAGGCCCCTTAGACGGGATGCGGAGGAGGTATCTACTCATGGAACCTACTTCAGGTTCTTACTCATTCATAACAGTGTTTCTCCTTTGAGGATGAAGATAGAACAGGGACGGATTAGGGGCACATTAGGTACTGTGAGTTAATGGCAGGCTATGGCGCTTAACCCTCCAAACATGAATTGGATATTCGACAACAGTCGTAATCCGCACTTATTTATCTGCGTCTTAAACCCTTCCAACACTGAGAGGGAAGTGTGCTTTATGAGAGATTCACTGCAGTGTTACTTACGTCTCTTAAAGAAGGAAGCTTTTGGGACTGACTCTGTGGTAACCGCATTAGGCGCACTTAGCTTTCCAGTCTCAGACATCTAACCGTTAGACTATAGGAAGTTCTGTTTAAGGGAAACTCCTTCATGTGGAATGACACTTCTCACAGTGTCTTTCCAGGGGAGGAAAGAAGATAGAACAAGGACGGACCGAGAGAACGTTGCAAACCGTGAGTGAAGTACAGGGTAAGCCACTTAGGCCTCTGTGATGCAGACAGGAGGTTCAACACCGGAGATGTTCCACAGTGTTTACCTCTTCTCAAAACACTTCCAGTATATGAGGGATGTGCTACAGTAAGTACTCACGACAGAAATGCGTCTGAGCTCAGTTGTAAAGTGTAGGACGTGTCAGGGTAGCAACCATGAAGTGTCTGAAACAATCCCCCAATAGGATGCGGAGGAAGGTATCTGCTCAGGGAACCTACTTCAGGTGCGTATTCATTCATAACAGTGTTTCTCCTTTGAGGATGAAAATAGAACAGTGTAGGACTACGGGCACATTAGGTACTGTGAGTGAGCGGCACGCTATGGCGCTTAAGCCTGCCAAACACATATTGGATGTTCACCACCAGTGGTGATCCGCACGTAGTTTCTGCGCCTAAAACGCTTCCTACTCTGAGAGGGAAGTGTGCTTTAGGAGGGATTCACTGCAGTGTTACTTCTGTTAAAGAAGGAAGCTTTTGGGACTGACTTTGTGGTAACCGCAATAGTCGCATATATCTTTCCAGTCTCAGCCGTCTTTCCGTTGGAGTATAGCAAGTTCTGTTTAAGGGAAACTCTTTCATGCGGAATGTCACGTCTCACTGTGTCTTTCCACCGGAGGAAAGAAGATAGAACAAGGACGGATCAGAGAGAACGTTGCAACCGGTGAGTGAAGTACAGGGTAAGGCACCTAGGCCTCTATAATGCATACTGGAAGTTCAACACCGGTGATGTTCCACAGTGTCTACCATTTCTCAAAACACTTCCAATATATGAGGGAACTGTGCTACAGCATGTTCTCACGACAGGGATGTGTCTATGCTCAGTTGGAAAGTGTAGGACGTCTCTGGGTAGCAATCATGAAGTGTCTGATACAGGCCCCTTAGAGGGAATGCGGAGGAAGGTATCTGCTCAGGGAACCTACTTCAGGTGCGTACTCATTCGTAAGAGTGTTTCTCCTTTAAGGATGAAGATAGAACAGGGACAGATTAGGGGCACTTTAGGTACTGTGAGTAAAGGGCAGGCTATGGCGCTTAAGCCTGCCAAACACTTATTGGATGTTCAGCACCAGTGGTTATCCGCACTTAGTTTCTGTGTCTAAATGCTTCCGACACTGAGAGGGAAGTTTGCTTTAAGATGAATTCACTGCGTGTTACGTCAGTTAAAGAAGGAAGCATTTGGGACTGACTCTGTGGTAACTGCATAAGGCGCACATAGCTTTCCAGTCTCAGACGTCTAACCGTTATACTATAGGAAGTTCTGTTTAAGGGAAACTCCTTCATGGGCAATGTCACTTCTCACAGTATCTATCCAGTGGAGGTAAGAAGATAGAACAAGGACAGACAGAGAGAATGTTGCAAACCGTGAGTGAATTACATGGTAAGCCTCATGGCCCTCTATGATGCATACCGGCAGTTCAACACCGGAGATGTCCCACAGTGTCTAACTCTTCTCAAAACACTTCCAGTTTATGAGGGAAATGTGCTTCAGTAAGTTCTCACGACAGAGATGCGTCTGTGCTCAGTTGGAAAGTGTAGGACGTGTCTGCGTAGCAACCATGAAGTGTCTGTACAAGCCCCTAGGAGGGAATGCGGAGTAAGGCATCTGTTCAGGGAACCTACTTCAGGTGAGTACTCATTCATAACAGTGTTTCTCCTTTGAGGATAAAAATAGAACAGGGAAGGACAACGGGCACATTAGGCACTGTGAGTAAAGGGCACGCTATGGCGCTTAAGCTTGCCAAACATATATAGGATGTTCACCACCAGTGTTGATCCGCAAAGAGTTTCTGTGTCGAAAACTCTTCTTACACTGAGAGGGAAGTGTGCTTTAGGAGGGATTCACTGCAGTGTTATGTCTAGTAAAGAAGGAAGCTTTTGGTACTGACTCTGTGGTAACGTAATAGTCGCACATAGCTTTCCTGTCTCAGATATCTATCCGTTGAACTATAGCAAGTTCTGTTTATGGGAAACTGCCTCAAGTGAAATGTAACTTCTCACAATGTCTTTCCACTGGAGGAAAGAAGATAGAACAAGGACGGTGCAGAGAGAACATTGCAAACCGTGAGTGAAGTACAGGGTAAGGCACCTAAGCCTCTATGATTCATACTGGAAGCTCACACCTGGGATTTTCCACAGTTTCTACCACTTCTCAAGACACTTCCAGTAGAGAGGGAACTGTGCTACCATATGTTCTCACGACAGGGATGCGTCTATGCTCAGTTGGGAAGTGTAGGACGTGTCTGTGTAGCAATCATGAAGTGTCTGTTACAGTCCCTCAGAGGTGATGCGGAGGAAGGTATCTACTCAGGGAACCTACTTCAGGTTCGTACTCATTCATATCAGTTTCTCAATTGCTGATGAAGATAGAACAGGGACGGGTTATGGGCACATTAGGTACTGTGAGTAAAGGGCAGGCTATGAAGCTTAATCCGGCCAAACACATATTGGATGTTCACCACCAGTGGTGATCCGCACTTAGTTTCTGCGTCTAAAACGCTTCCAACACTGAGAGGGAAGTGTGCTTTAGGAGGGATTCACTGCAGTGTTACGTCTGTTAAAGAAGGAAGCTTTTGGGACTGACTCTGTGGTAACCGCAATAGGCGCACATAGCTTTCCAGTCTCAGACGTCTAATCGTTAGACTATAGGAAGTACTATTTAAGGGAAACTCCTTCATGCGGAATGTCACTTCTCACTGTGTCTTTCCAGTGGAGGAAAAAAGATAGAACAAGGACGGACAGACAGAGATAGTTGCAAACCGTGAGTGAAATACAGGGTAAGCCCCTTAGGCCTCTATGATGCATACTGGAAATTCAACAGCGGAGATGTTCCACAGTGTCCACCTCTTCTCAAAACACTTCCAGTATATGACGGAACTGTGCTACAGTAAGTTCTCACGACAGAGATGCGTCTGTGCTCATTTGGAAAGTGTAGGATGTGTCTGGGTAGCAACCATGAAGTGTCTGATACAGGCCCCTAAGAGGGGATGCGGAGGAAGGTATCTGCTCAGGGAACCTACTTCATGTGCGTACTCATTCATAACAGTGTTTCTCCTTGAGGATGAAGGTAGAACATGGACGGATTAGGGGCACATTAGGTACTCTGAGTAAAGGGTAGTCTATGGCGCATAAGCCTGCCAAACACATATTGGATGGTCACCACCAGTGTTGATCCGCACTTAGTTTCTGCGTCTAACGCTTCCAACACTGAGAGGCATGTGTGCTTTATGAGGGATTCACTGCAGTGTTATGTCTATTAAAGAAGTAAGCTTTGGGGACTGACTCTGTGTAACCGCAATAGGCCCACATAGCTTTCCAGTCTCAGCCGTCTATCCGTTGACTATAGCAAGTTCTGTTTAAGGGAAATTCCTTCATGCGGAATGTCACTTCTCACAGTGTCTTTCCAGTGGAGGAAAGAAGATAGCACATGGAAGGAGCAGAGAGAACGTTGCACTCCGTGAGTGAAGTACAGGGTAAGGCACCTAGGCCTCTATGATGCATAGTGGAAGTTCAACACCTGGGATGTTCCACAGTGTCTACCACTTCTCAAAACACTTACAATATATGAGGGAACTGCTACCGTAAGTTCTCACGAGAAAGATGTATCTGTGCTCAGTTGAAAACTCTAGGATGTGTCTGGGTTGCAATCATGAAGTGTCTCATACAGGCCCCTTAGAAGGGATGCGTAGGAATGTATCTGCTTAGGGAAGCTACTTCAGGTCCGTACTTATTCATAACAGTTATAACAGTGCTTCTCCTTGGGGGAATGAAGGTAGAACACGGACAGACTAGGGGCACATTAGGTACTATGAATAAAGGGCAGGATATGAAGCTTAAGCCTGGCAAACACATATTGGATGTTCACCACCAGTGTTGATCCGCACTTATTTTCTGCGTCTAAAACGCTTCCAACACTGAGAGGGAAGTGTGCTTTAGGAGGGATTGATTGCAGTGTTACGTACGTTAAAGAAGGAAGCTTTTGGGACTGACTCTGTGGTAATCGCAATAGGCGCTCATAGCTTTCCAGCCTCCGACGACTAACCGTTAGACTATAGGAAGTTCTGTTTAAGGGAAACTACTTCATGCGGAATGTCACTTCTCACAGTGTCTTTCCAGTGGAGGAAAGAAGATAGAACAAGGAAGGACAGAGAGAACATTGCAAACCGTGAGTGAAATACAGGGTAAGCCACTTAGGCCTCTATGATGCATACTGGAAGTTCAAACCTGGAGATGGTCCACAGTGTCTACCTCTTCTCAAAACACTTCCAGTATATGAGGGAACTGTGCTACAGTAAGTTCTTACGACAGAGATGTGTCAGTGCTCAGTTGGAAAGTGTAGGACGTATCTGGGTAGCAACCATGAAGGATCTGTTACAGGCCCATTAGAGGGGATGCGGAGGAAGTTATCTGCTCAGGGAAGCTACTTCAGGTGCGTACTCATTCATAACAGTGTTTCTCCTTTCAGGATGAAGATAGAAAAGGGAAGGACTACGGGCACATTAGGTTCTGTGAGTAAGGGCACGCTATGGCGCTTTAGCCTGCCAAACACATATTGGATGTTCACCACCAGTGTTGATCCGCTATTAGTTTCTGAGTCTAAAACGCTTCCTACACTGAGAGGGAAGTTGGCTTTAGGAGGGATTCACTGCCGTGTTACCACTGTTAATGAAGGAAGCTTTTGGGTCTGACTCTGTGGTAACTGCAATAGGCGCACATAACTTTACAGTCTTAGACGTCTAACCGTTAGACTATAGGTAGTTCTGTTTAAGGGAAACCCCTTCATGCGGAATGTCACTTCTCACATTGTATTTCCTGTGGAGGAAAGAAGATAGAACAGGGACGGAGTAGAGAGAACGTTGCAACCCGTGAGTGAAATACAGGGTAAGGCGCCTAAACCTCTATGATGCATACGGGAAGTTCAACACCTGGGATGTTCCACAGTGTCTACCACTTCTCAAAACACTTCGAATATATGAGAGAACTGTGCTACCGTAAGTTCGCACGACAGGGATGCATCTGTGCTCAGTTGAAAACTCTAGGATGTGTCTGGGTAGCAATCATGAAGTGTCTCATACAGGCCCCTTAGATGGGTGCGTAGGAAGGTATCTGCTCAGGGAAGATACTTAAGGTGCATACTCATTCATAACAGTGCTTCTCCTTGGAGGAATAAGGTAGAACTCGGACGGACTAGGGGCACATTAGGTACTGTGAGTAAAGAGCAGGCTATGGCGCTTAAGCCTGCCAAACACATATTGGATGTTCACCACCGTGGTGATCCGCACTTAGTTTCTGCGTCTAAAACGCTACTTACACTGAGAGGGAAGTGTGCTTTAGGAGGGATTCTCTGCAGTGTTACGTCTGTTAAAGAAGGAAGCTTTTGGGACTGACTCTGTGGTAACCGAATTAGGCGCACATAGCTTTTAGTCTAAGACGTGTAACCGTTAGACTAAACGAAGTTTTGTGTAAGGGACACTCCTTCACGCGGATTGTCACTTCTCATATTGACTTTATGTGGAGGAATGAAGATAGAACAAGAACGGACAGAGAGAAAATTGCAAACTGTGAGTGAAGTACAGGGTGAGCCAATTAGGTTTATGATGCATACTGGAAGTTCAACTCCAGAGATGTTCCACAGTGTCTAACTCTACTCAAAACTATTCCAGTATTTGTGGGAACTGTGCTAGAGTAAGTTCTCACGATAGAGATGCGTATGTGCTCATTTGGAAAGTGTAGGACTTGTCTGGGTAGCAACCATGAAGTGTCTGATACAAGCCCCTAAGAGGGGATGCGGAGGAAGGTATCTGTCAGGGAACTTATTCAGGCGCGTACTCATTCATAACAGTGTTTCTCCTTTGCGGTTGAAGATAAACAGGGAAAGACTACGGGCACATTAGGTTCTGTGAGTAAAGGGCACGCTATGGCGCTTAAGACTGCCAAACATATATTGGATGTTCACCACCACTGATGATCCGCCCTTAGTTTCTGATTCGAAAACGCTTCTTACACTGAGAGGGAAGTGTGCTTTAGGAGAGATTTACTGCAGTGTTACGTCTAGTAAAGAAGGAAGCTTTTGGGACTGACACTGTGGTAACCGCAATAGTTGCACATAGCTTCCCAGTCTCAAATGTCTATCCGTTGGACTATAGCAAATTCTATTTAAGGGAAACTCCTTCAAGAGGAATGTCACTTTTCACAGTGTCTTTCCACTGGAGGACAGAAGATAGAACCAGGACGGAGCAGAGAGAACGTTGCAACCCATGAGTGATGTACAGGGTAAGGCACCTAGGCCTCTATGATGCAACTGGAAGTTCAACACCTGGGATGTTCCACAGTATGTACCACTTCTCAAAACACTTCTAATATATGAGGGAACTGTGCTACAATAAGTTCTCATGACAGGGATGCGTCTATGCTCAGTTGGAAATTGTAGGACGTGTCTGGGTAGCAATCATGAAGTGGCTGATACAGGCCCCTTAGAAGGGATGCGGGGGAAGGGTCTGCTCACGGAAGCTACTTCAGGTGCGTACTCATTCATAACAGTGTTTCTCCTTTGAGGATGAAGATAGAACAGGGACGGATTACGGGCACATTAGGTACTGTGAGTAAAGGGCAGGCTAAAGCGCTTAAGCCTGCCAAACACATATTGGATGTTCACCACCAATGGTGATCCGCACTTAGTTTCTGCATCTGAAATGCTTCCAACACTGAGAGGGAAGTGTGCTTTAGAAGGGAGTCACTGCAGTGTTATGTCTGTTAAAGAAGGAAGCTTTGGGGACTGACTCTGTGGTAACTGCATTAGGCGCACATACCTTTCCAGTCTCACGTCTAAGCTATAGACTACAGGAAGATCTGTTTAAGGGAAACTCCTTCATGCAGAATGTCACTTCTCACAGTGTCTTCCCAGTGGAGGTAAGAAGATAGAACAAGGATGGACAGAGAGAACGTTGCAAACTGTGAGTGAAATACAAGTTTAGCCACTTAAGCATCTATGATGCATACTGGAAGTTCAATACCGGAGATGTTCTACACTGTCTACCTCTTCTCAAAACACTTCCAGTATGAGGGAAGTGTGCTACCGTTATTTGTCACGACAGAGATGCGTCTGTGCTCAGTTTGAAAGTGTAGGACGTGTCTGGGTAGCAACCATGAAGTGTCTTATACAGGCCCCTTAGAGGGGATGCGGAAGAAGATATCTGCTCAGGGGACCTACTTCAGGTGCGTACTCATTCATAACAGTGTTTCTCCTTTGAGGATGAAAATAGAACAGGGAAGATCTACGGGCACATTAGATACTGTGAGTAAAGGGTACGCTATGGCGCTTAAGCCTGCCAAACACATATTGGATGTTCACCACCAGTGTTGATCCGCACTTAGTTTCTGAGTCGAAAACGCTTCTTACACTGAGAGGGAAGTGTGCTTTAGGAGGGATTCACTGCAGTGTTAAATCTAGTAAAGAAGGAAACTTTTGGGACTGACTCTGTTGTAACCGCAATAGGCCCACATAGCTCTCCCGTCTCAGCCATCTATCCGTTGGACTATAGCTAGTTCTGTTTAAGGAAACTCCTTCATGTGGAATGTCACTTCTCACAGTGTCTTTCCATTGGTGGAAAGAAGATAGAACAAGGACGGAGCAGAGAGAATGTTGCAACCCGTGGGTGAAATACAGGGTAAGGCACCTAGGCCTCTATGATGCATACTGGAAGTTCAACAAATGGGATGTTCCACAGTGTCTACCACTTCTCAAAACACTTCCAATATATGAGGGAAGTTTGCTACAGTATGTTCTCACGACAGGGATGCGTCTATGCTCAGTTGGAAAGTGTAGGACGTGTCTGTGTAGCAATCATGAAGTGTCTGATACAGGCCCCTTAGAGGGGATGCGGAGGAAGGTATCAGCTCAGGGATCCCAATTTAGGATCGTACTCATTCATAACAGTTTTTCTCCTTTGAGGATGAAGATAGAACAGGGACGGACAAGGGGCACATTAGGTACTGTGAGTAAAGGGCAGGCTATGGCGCTTAAGCCTGCCAAACACATATTGGATGTTCACCACCAATGGTGATCCGCACTTAGTTTCTGCGTCTAAAACGCTTCCAACACTGAGAGAAAAGTGTGCTTTAGGAGAGATTCACTGCAGTGTTACGTCTGTTAAAGAAGAACGCTTTTGGGACTGACTCTGTGGTAAACGCATTAGGCGCACATACCTTTCCAGTCTCAGACATCTAACCGTTAGACTATAGGAAGTTCTGTTTAAGGGAAACTCCTTCATGCGGAATGTCACTTCTCACAGTGTCTTTATGTGGAGGAAAGAAGATAGAACAAGGACGGACAGAGAGAACGTTGCAAACCATGAATGAAGTACAGGGTAAGCCACTTAGGCCTCTATGATGCATACTGGCAGATCAACACCGGAGATGTTCCACAATGTCTACCCCTTCTCAAAAAACTTCCAGTATATGAGGGAACTGTGCTTCAGTAAGTTCTCACGACAGAGATGCATCTTTGTTCAGTTAGAAAGTGTAGGACGTGTCTGGGTAGCAACCATGAAGTGTCTGATAAAAGCCCCTAAGAGGGGAGGCGGAGGAAGGTATCTGCTCAGGGAACCTAATTTAGGTTCGTACTCATTCATAACAGTGTTTCTCCTTTGATGATGAAGATAGAACAGGGAAAGACTATGGGCACATTACGTACTGTGAGTAAAGGGCACGCTATGGCGCTTAAGCCTGCCAAACACATATTGGATGTTCACCACCAGTGGTGATCCGCACTTAGTTTCTGCGTCTAAAACGCTTTCAAAACTGAGATGGAAGTGTGCTTTAGAAGAGATTCACTGCATTGTAACGTCTAGTAAAGAAGGAAGCTTTTGGGACTTACTCTGTGGTAACCGCATTAGGCGCACATAGCTTACCAATCTCAGATGTCTATCCGTTGGACTATAGCAAGTTCTGTTTAAGAGAAAATCCGTCATGCGTAATGTCACTTCTCACAGTGTCTTTCCACTGGAGGAAAGAAGATAGAACAAGGACGGAGCAGGGAGAATGTTGCAACCCGTGAGTGAAGTACAGGGTAAGGCACCTAAGCCTCTATGATTCATACTGGAAGTTCAACACCTGGGATGCTCCACAGTGTCTACCACTTCTCAAAACACTTCCAATATATGAGGGAACTGTGCTACAGTATTTTCTCAGGACAGGGATGTGTCTATGCTCAGTTGGAAAGTGTTGGACGTGTCTGGATAGCAATCATGATGTGTCTGATACAGGCCCTTAGAAGGGATGCATAGGAAGGTATCTGCTCAGGGAACCATTTCAGGTTCGTACTCATTCATAACAGTATTTTTCTTTTGAGGATGAAGATAGAACGGGTACGGATTAGGGGCACATTAGGTACTGTGAGTAAAGGTAAGGCTATGACCTTAAGCCTGCCAAACACATATTGGATGTTCACCACCAGTGGTCATCCACACTTAGTTTCTGCGTCTAAAACGCTTCCATCACTGAGTGGGAAGTGTGCTTTAGGAGGGATTCACTGCAGTCTTACCTCTGTTAAAGAAGGAAGCTTTTGGGACTGACTCTGTGGTAACCGCATAAGGCGCACATAGCTTTCCAGTCTCAGACATCTAACTGTTAGACTATAGGAAGTTCTGTTAAAGGGAAAATCCTTCATGCGGAATGTCAATTCTCACAGTGTCTTTCCAGGGGAGGTAAGAAGATAGAACAAGGACAGCCAGAGAGAACCTTGCAAACCGTGAGTTAAGTACAGGGTAAGCCACTTAGGCCTCTAGGATGCATACTGGAAGCTCAACACCGTAGATGTTCCACAGTGTCTACCTCTTCTCAAAACACTTCCAGTATATGAGGGAACTGTGCTTCAGTAAGTTCTCACGAAAAAGATGCATCTGTGGTCAGTTGGAAATTGTAGGACGTGTCTGAGTAACAACCATGAAGAGTCTGATACAAGCCCCTAAGAGGGGATGCGGAGGAAGGTATCTGCTCAGGGAACCTACTTCAGGTGCGTACTCATTCATAACAGTGTTTCTCCTTTGAGGATGAAAATAGAACAGGGAAGGACTACTGGCACCTAAGGTACTGTGAGTAAATGGCACGCTATGGCGCTTAAGCCTGCCAAACACATATTGGATGTTCACCACCAGTGGTGATCCGCACATAGTTTCTGCGTCTAAAACGCTTCCTACACTCAGAGGGATATGTGCTTTAGGAGGGATTCACTGCAGTGTTACGTCTGTTAAAGAAGGAAGCTTTTGGGACTGACTCTGTGGTAACCACAATAGTCGCACATAGATTTCCAGACTCAGCCGTCTCTCCGTTGGACTATAGCAATTTCTGTATAAGGTAAACTGCTTCATTCAGAATGTCACTTCTCACAGTGTCTTTCTAGTGGAGGAAAGAAGATAGAACAAGGACGGAGCAGAGAGAACGTTGCAACCCGTGAGTGAAGTACAGGGTAAGGCACTTAGGCCTCTATGATGCATACTGGAAGTTCAACACCAGAGATGTTCCACATTGTCTACCACTTCTCAAAACACTTCCAATATATGAGGGAACTGTGCTACCGTAAGTTCTCACGACAGGGATGCATCTGTGCTCAGTTGGAAAGTGTAGGACGTGTCTGGGAAACAATCATGAAGTGTCTGATACATGCCCCTTAGAGGGGATGCGGAGGAAGGTATCTGCTCAGGAAACTACTTCAGGTGCGTACTCATTCATAACAGCGTTTCTCCTTTGAGGAATGAAGATAAAACAGGATCAGACTAGGGGCACATTAGGAACTGTGAGTAAAGGGAAGGCTATGGCGCTTTAGCCTGCCAAACCCATATTGCATGTTCACCACCCGTGTTGATCCGCACTTAGTTTCTGCGTCGAAAAAGCTTCCTACACTGAGAGGGTTCTGTGCTTTAGGAGTGATTCACTGCAGTGTTACGTCTGTTAAAGAGGGAAGCTTTTAGGACTGACTCTGTGGTAACCGCAATAGGCGCACATAGCTTTCTATTCACAGATGTCTACCCATAATACTATAGGAAGTTCTTTTTAACGGAAACTCCTTCATGCGGAATTTCATTTCTCACAGTGTCTTTCCAGTGTAGGAAAGAAGATAGAACAAGGACGGACAGAGAGAACGTTGCAAACCGTGAGTGAAGTACAGGGTTAGCAACTTAGGCCTCTATGATGCATTCTGGAAGTTCAACACCTGGGATGTTCCACAGTGTCTACCACTTCTCAAAACAGTTCCAATATATGAGGGAACTGTGCTACCGTAATTTCTCACGACAGGGATGCATCTGTGCTCAGTTGAAAACTCTAGGATGTGTCTGGGTAGCAATCATGAAGTGTTTCATACAGGCCCCTTAGAGGGGATGCGGAGGAAGGTATCTGCTCAGGGAACCTACTCCAGGTTTGTACTCATTCATAACAGTGTTTCTCCTTTGGGGATGAAATAGGTCAGGAACGGATTAGGGGCACATAACGTACTGTGAGAAAAGGGCAGGCTATGGCGCTTAAGCCTGCCAAACACATATTGGATGTTCACCACCAATAGTGATCCCACTTACTTTCTGCGTCTAAAACGCTTCCAACAATGAGAGGGAAGTGTGCTTTAGGAGGGATTCACAGAAGTGTTACGTCTGTTAAAGAAGGAAGCTTTTGGGACTGACTCTGTGATAACCGCAATAGGCGCACATAGCTTTCCAGGCTCAGACGTCTATCCGTTGGAATATAGCAAGTACTGTTTAAGGGAAACTCCTTCATGTGGAATGTGACTTCTCACAGTGTCTTTCCAGTGGAGGAAAAAGATAGAACAAGGACGGAGCAGAGAGAACTTTGCAACCCGTGAGTGAAGTACAGGGTATGGCACCTAAGCCACTATGATGCATACTGGAAGTTCAACACCTGGGATATTCCACAATGTCTACCACTTCTCTAAACACTTCCAATATATGAGGGAACCCTACTACCATAAGTTCTCATGACAGGGATGCATCTGTGCAGAGTTGAAAACTCTAGGATGTGTCTGGGTAACAATCATGAAGTGTCTCATAGAGGCCCCTTAGAGGGATGCATAGGAAGGTATCTGCTCAGGGAAGCTACTTCAGGTGCGTACTCTTTCATAACAGTGCTTCTCCTTGGAGGAATGAACGTAGGACACGGACGGACTATGGGCACAATAGGTACTGTGAGTAAAGGGCAGGCTATGGCGCTTAAGCCTGCCAAACACATATTGCATGTTCACCACCAGTGGTCATCCACACTTAGTTTCTGCGTCTAAAACGCATCCAACACTGAGAGGGAAGTGTGCTTTCGGAAGGATTCACTGCAGTGTTACGTCTGTTAAAGAAGGATGCTTTTGGGACTTACACTGTGGTAACCGTATTAGGCGCACATAGCTTTCCATTCTCAGACGTCTAACCGTTAGACTATAGGAAGTTCTGTTAAAGGGAAAATCCTTCATGCGGAATGTCACTTCTCACAGTGTCTTTCCAGGGGAGGTAAGAAGATAGAACAAGGACAGACAGAGAGAACGTTGCAAACCGTGCGTGAAGGACAGGGTAAGCCACTTAGGCCTCTATGATGCATACTGGAATTTCAACACCGGAGATGTTCCACAGTGTCTACCTCTTCTCAAAACACTGCCAGTATATGAGGGAACTGTGCTTCAGTAAGTTCTCACGACAGAGATGCATCTGTGCTCAGTTGGAAAGTGTAGGACGTGTCTGGGTAGCAACAATGAAGTGTCTGATACAAGCCCCTAAGAGGGGATGCGCAGGAAGGTATCTGCTCAGTGTACCTACTTCAGGTGCGAACTCATTCATAACAGTGTTTCTCCTTTCAGGATGAATATAGAACAGGAAAGAGTACGGGCACATTAGGTACTGAGAGTAAAGGGCATGCTATGGCGCTTAAGCCTGCCAGACATATATTGGATGTTCACCACCGGTGTTGGTCCACACTTAGTTTCTGTGTCGAAAACACTTCTTACACTGAGAGGGAAGTGTGCTTTAGGAGGGATTCACTGCAGTGTCCGTCTAGTAAAGAAGGAAGCTTTTGGGACTGACTCTGTGGTAACCACAATAGGCGCACAAAGCATTCCGGTCTCAGATGTCTATCCGTGGGCTAAAGCAAGTTCTGTTTAAGGGAAACTCTTTCTTGCGGTATGTCACTTCTCACAGTTTCTTTTAACTGGAGGAAAGAAGTTAGAACAAGGATGGAGCAGAGAGAACGTTGCAACCCTTGAGTGAAGTACAGGGTAAGGCACCTAAGATCTATTATTCATACTGGAAGTTCAACAACTGAAATGTTCCACAGTGTCTACCACTTCTCAAAGCACTTCCAATATATGAGGGAATGTGCTACCTTAAGTTCTGACTACAGCGATGCATCTGTGCTCCGTTGAAAACTCTAGGATGTGTCTGGGTAGCAATCATGAAGTATCTCATACATGCATTTTAGAGGGGATGCGTAGGAAGGTACCTACTCAGGGAAGCAATTTCAGGTGCGTACCCATTCATAACAGTGCTTCTCCTTGGAGGAATGAAGGTAGAACACGGACGGACTAGGGGCACATTAGGTACTGTGAGTAAAGGGCAGGCTATGGTGCTTAGGCCTGGAAAAAACATATTGGATGTTCACCACCAGTGGGGATCCGCACTTAGTTTCTGTGTCAAAAACGCTTCTTACATTGAGAGGGAAGTGTGCCTTAGGAGGGATTCACTGCAGTGTTACGTCTGTTAAAGAAGGAAGCTTTTGGACTGACTCTGTGGTAACTACATCCGGTGCACATAGCTTTCCAGTCTCAGACGTCTAACCGTTAGACTATAGGAAGTTCTTTTTAAGGGAAAATACTTCATGCGGAATGTCACTTCTCACAGTGACTTTCCAGTGGAGGTAAGAAGGTAGAACAAGGACGAACAGAGAGAACGTTGCAAACCGTGAGTGAAATACAGGGTAAGCCACTTAGGCCTCTATGATGCATACTGGAATTTCACACCGGAGATGTTGCACAGTGTCTACCTCTTCTCAAAACACATCCAGTATATGAGGGAACTGTGCTCCAGTAAGTTCTCACGACATAGATACATCTGTGCTCAGTTGGAAAATGGAGGAAGTGTCTGGGTAGTAACCATGAAGTGTCTGATTCTGGCCCCTTAGAGGGGATGCAGATGAAGGTATCTGCTCAGTGAACCTACTTCAGGTGCGAACTCATTCATAACAGTGTTTCTCCTTTGAGGATGAATATAGAACAGGGAAAGACTACGGGCACATTAGGTACTGTGAGTAAAGGGCACGCTATGGCGATTAAGCCTGCCAAACATATATTGGGTGTTCACTACCAGTGTTGATCCGCACTTAGTTTGTGTGTCGAAATCGATTCTTACACGGAGAGGGAAGTGTGATTTGGGAGGGATTCATTGCAGTGTTACGTCTAGTAAAGAAGGAAGCTTTTGGGACAGACTCTGTGGTAAACGCAATATTCGCACATAGCTTTCCAGTCTCAGATGTCTATCCGTTGGACTATAGCAAGTTCTGTTTAAGGGAAACTCCTTCATGCGGAATTTCACTTCTCACAGTGTCTTTCAGGTGGAGGAAAGAAGATAGAACAAGGACGGAGCAGAGAGAACGTTGCAACCCGTGAGTGAAGTACAGGGTAAGGCACCTAAGCCTCTATGATTCATACTGGAAGTTCAACACATGAGATGTTCCACATTGTCTACCACTTCTCAAAACACTTCCAATATATGAGGGAACTGTGCTACAGTATGTGCTCACGACAGGGATGCGACTATGCTCAGTTGGAAAGTGTAGGACGTGTCTGGGTAGCAATCATGAAGTGTCAGATACAGGCCCTTTAGAGGAGATGCGTAGGAAGGCATCTCACACGAAAGCAACTTCAGGTTGGTACTCATACATAACAGTGTTTCTCCTTTGAGGATGTAGATAGAACATGGACGGACTAGGGGCATATTAGGTACTGTTAGTAAAGGGCAGGCTATGGCGCTTAAACCTGCCAAACACATATTGGATGTTCACCACCAGTGGTGATCCACTCTTAGTTTCTTCTTCTAAAACCCTTCCAACACTGAGAGGGAAGTGTGCTTTAGGAGGGATTCACTGCAGTGTTACGTCTGTTAAAGAAGGAAGATTTTGGGACTGACTCTGTGGTAACCGCTTTAGACGCACATATCTTTCCAGTCTCAGACGTCTAACCGTTGGACTATAGGAAGTTCTGTTTAAGGGAAACTCCTTCATGCGTAATGTCACTTCTCACAGTGTCTTTCCAGGGGAGGTAATAAGATAGAAAAAGGCAAGTCAGAGAGAACGTTGCAAAACGTGAGTGAAATACAGGGTAAGCCACTTAGGCCTCTATGATGCTTATTGGAAGTTCAACACCGGAGATGTTCCGCAGTGTCTAACACTTCTCAAAACACTTCCAGTATATGAGGGAACTGTGCTACAGTATGTTCTCGCGACAGCAATGCGTCTATTCTCAGTTGGAATGTGTAGGACGTGTCTGGGTAGCAATCATGAAGTGTCTCATACAGGCCCCTTAGAGGGGATACGGAGGAAGGTATCTGCTCAGTGAACCTACTCCAGGTTTGTACTCATTCATAACAGTGGTTCTCCTTTGAGGATGAAGATAGATCAGGGACGGATTAGGGGCACATTACGTACTGTGAGTAAAGGGCAGGCTATGGCGCTTAAGCCTGCCAAACACATATTGGATGTTCACCACCAATGGTGATCCCACTTACTTTCTGCGTCTAAAAGGCTTCCAACAATGAGAGGGACGTGTGCTTTAGGAGGGATTCACTGAAGTGTTACGTCTGTTAAAGAAGGAAGCTTTTGGGACTGACTCTGTGATAACCGCAATAGGCGCACATAGCTTTCCAGGCTCAGACGTCTATCCGTTGGAATATAGCAAGTACTGTTTAAGGGAAACTCCTTCATGTGGAATGTGACTTCTCACAGTCTCTTTCCAGTGGAGGAAAAAGATAGAACAAGGACGGAGCAGAGAGAACTTTGCAACCCGTGAGTGAAGTACAGGGTATGGCACCTAAGCCACTATGATGCATACTGGAAGTTCAACACCTGGGATGTTCCACAGTGTCTACCACTTCTCAAAACACTTCCAATATATGAGGGAATTGTGCTACCATAAGTTCTCACGACAGGGATGCATCTGTTCACAGCTGAAAACTCTAGGATGTGTCTGGGTAACAATCATGAAGTGTCTCATACAGGCCCCTTAGAGGGATGCGTAGGAAGGTATCTGCTCAGGGAAGCTACTTCAGGTGTGTACTCTTTCATAACAGTGCTTCTCCTTGGAGGAATGAACGTAGAACACGGACGGACTATGGGCACATTAGGTACTGTGAGTAAAGGGCGTGCTATGAAGCTTAAGCCTGCCAAACACATATTGGATGTTCACCACCAGTGTTGATCCGCACTTAGTTTCTGCATCTAAAATGTTTCCTACACTGAGATGGAATTGTGCTTTAGGAGGGATTCACTGCAGTGTTATGTCTGTTAAAGAAGGAAGCTTTTGGGACTGACTCTGTGGTAACCGCATTAGGCGCACATAGCTTTCCATTCTCAGACGTCTAACCGATAGACTATAGGAAGATCTGTTTAAGGGAAACCCCTTCATGCGGATTGTCACTTCTCACAGTGTCTTTATGTGGAGGAAAGAAGATAGAACAAGGACGGACAGAGAGAACGTTGCAAACCATGTGTGAAGTACAGGGTAAGCCACTTAGACCTCTATGATGCATACTGGCAGTTCAACACCGGAGATGTTCAACAGTGTCTACCTCTTCTCAAAACACTTCCACTATATGAGGGAACTGTGCTTCAGTAAGTTCTCATGACAGAGATGCGTCTGTGCTCATTGGAAAGTGTAGGACGTGTCTGGGTAGCAACAATGAAGTATCTGATACAAGCCCCCAAGAGGTGTTGCGGAGGAAGGTATCTGCTCAGGGAACCTACCTCAGGGTGTACTCATTCATAACAGTGTTTCTCCTTTGAGGATGAATATAGATTAGGGAAAGACTACGGGCACATTACGTACTGTGAGTAAAGGGCCTGCTATGGCGCTTAAGCCTGCCAAACATATATTGGATGTACACCATCAGTGTTGATCCGCACTTAGTTTCTGCGTCGAAAACGTTTCTTACACATAGAGGGAATATGCTTTAGGAGGGATTCACTGCAGTGTAACGTCTACTAAAGAAGGAATCTTTTGGGATTGACTCTGTGGTAACTGCATTAGGCGCACATAGCTTTCCATTCTCAGATGTCTATCCGTTGGACTATAGCAAGTTCTGTTTAAGGGAAACTCCGTCAGGCATAATGTCACTTCTCACAGTGTCTTTCCACGGGTGGAAAGAAGATAGAACAAGGATGGAGGAGAGAACATTGCACCCCGTGAGTGAAGTACAGGGTAAGGCACCTAGGCCTCTATGATGCATACTGGAAATTCAACACCTGGGATGCTCCACAGTGTCTACCACTTCTAAAAACACTTCCAATATATGAGGGAACAGTGCTACAGTATATTCTCACGACAGGGATGCGTCTATGCTCAGTTGGAAAGTGTAGGACATGTCTGTGTAGCAATCATGAAGTGTCTGATACAGGCCCCTTAGAGGGGATGCATAGGAAGGTATCTACTCAGGGAATCTACTTCAGGTTCGCACTCATTCATAACAGTGTTTCTCTTTTGAAGAAGAAGATAGAACAGGGACGGATTAGGGGCATATTAGGTACTGTGAGTAAAGGGCAGGCTATGGTGCTTAAGCCTGCCAAACACATATTGGATGTTCACCACCAGTAGTGATCCACACTTAGTTTCTGCCTCTAAAACGCTTCCAACACTGAGAGGGAAGTGTGCTTTAGAAGTGATTCACTGGAGTGTTACGTCTGTTAAAGAAGGATGCTTTTGGGACTTACACTGTGGTAACCGTATTAGGTTCACATAGCTTTCCATTCTCAGACGTCTAACCGTTAGAATATAGGAAGTTCTGTTAAAGGGAAAATCCTTCATGCGGAATGTCACTTCTCACAGTGTCTTTCCAGGGGAGGTAAGAAGATAGAACAAGGACAGACAGAGAGAATGTTGCAAACCGTGCGTGAAGTACAGGGTAAGCCACTTAGGCCTCTATGATGCATACTGGAAGTTCAACACCGGAAATGTTCCACAGTGTCTACCTCTTCTCAAAACACTTCCAGTATATGAGGGAACTGTGCTTCAGTAAGTTCTCACGACAGAGATGCATCTGTGCACAGTTGTGCAGAGTTTCCTGTCTCAGATGTCTATCCGTGGGCTAAAGCAAGTTCTGTTTAAGGGAAACTCCTTCATGCGGTATGTCACTTGTCACAGTGTCTTTAAACAGGAGGAAAGAAGATAGAACAAGGACGGAGCAGAGAGAACGTTGCAACCCGTGAGTGAAGTACAGTGTAAGGCACCTAAGCCTCTATTATTCATACCGGAAGTTCAACAACTGAAATGTTCCACAGTGTCTACCACTTCTCAAAGCACTTCCAATATATGAGGGAATGTGCTACCTTAAGTTCTGACTACAGCGATGCACATGTGCTCCGTTGAAAACTCTAGGATGTGTCTGGGTAGCAATCATGAAGTGTCTGATACAGGCCCCTTAGAGGGAGGCGGAGGAAGTTATCTGCTCAGGGAACCAACTTCAGGTTCGTACTCATTCATAACAGTGTTTCTCCTTTGAGGATGTAGATAGAACAGGGATTTATTAGGGGCACATTAGGTACTGTGAGTAAAGGGCAGGCTATGGCACTTAAGCCTGCAAACACATATTGGATGTTCACCACCAATGTTGATCTGCAATTAGTTTCTGTGTCTAAAACTCTTCCAACACTGAGAGGGAATTGTGCTTTAGAAGGGATTCACTGCAGTGTTACGTCTGTTATAGAAGGAAGCTTTTGGGACGGACACTGTGGTAACCGCAATAGGCGCACATAGCTTTCCAGTCTCAGACATGTAACCGTTAGAATATAGGAAGTTCTGTTTAAGGGAAACTCCTTCATGTGTAAATTCACTTCTCACAGTGTCTTTCAAGTGGAGGAAAGGAGATAGAAAAAGGACGGACAGAGAGAACGTTGCAAACCGTGAGTGAAGGACAGGGTAAGGCACTTAGGCCTCTATGATGCATACTGGCAGTTCAACTCCGGAGATGTTCCACCGTGTCTACCTCTTCTCAAAAAACTTCCAGTATATGAGGGAACTCTGCTACAGTAAGTTCAGGGTAGCAACCATGTAGTGTCTGATACAGGCCCCATAGTGGGATGCGGAGGAAGGTATCTGCTCAGGGAACTTACTTCAAGTGCTTACTCATTCATAACAGTGTTTCTCTTTGAGGATGAAGATAGAACAGGAAAGGACTACGGGCACATTAGGTACTGTGAGTAAAGGGCACGCTATGGCACTTAAGCCTGCCAAACACATATTGGATGTTCACCACCAGTGTTGATCCGCACTTAGTTTCTGAGTCGAATATACTTCCTACACTGAGAGGGAAGTGTTCATTAGGAGAGATTCACTGCAGTGTTACATCTGTTAAAGAAGGAAGCTTTTGGGACTGACTCTGTGGTAAGCGCAATAGCACACATAGCTTTCCAGTCTCAGACGTCTAACCTTTGGACTATAGCCAGTTCTGTGTTAGGAAACTCCTTCTTGCGGAAGGTCATTTCTCACAGTGTCTTTCCAGTGGAGGAAAGAAGATAGAACAAGGACGGAGCAGAGAGAACGTTGCAACCCGTGAATGAAGTATAAGTAAGGCACCAAGACCTGTATTATGCATATTGGAAGTTCAACAACTGGGATGTTCCACAGTGTCTACCTCATCTCAAAACACTTCCAGTATATAAGGGAACTGTGCTTCAGTAAGTTCTCACGACAGAGATGCGTCTGTGCTCAGGTGGAAAGTGTAGGACGTGTCTAGATAGCAACCATGAAGTGTCTCATACAGGCCCCTAAGAAGGGATGCGGAGGAAGGTATCAGCTCAGGGAACCTACTTCAGGTGCGTACTCATTCATAACAGTGTTTCACCTTTGAATATGAAGATAGATCAGGGAAGGACTACGGGCACATTAGGTACTGTGAGTAAAGGGCAGGCTATGGCGCTTAAGCCTGCCAAACACATATTGGAAATTCACCACCAATGGTGATCCGCACTTAGTTTTTGTGTCGAAAACGCTTCCTACACTGAGAAGGAAGTGTGCTTTAGGAGGGATTCACTGCAGTGTTACGTCTGTTAAAGAAGGAAGCTTTTAGGACTGACTCTGTGGTAACCGCAATAGGCGCACATAGCTTCCATGTCTCTGCCATCTATCCGTTGGATTACAGGAAGATCTGTTTCAGGGAAACACCTTCATGCGGAATGTCACTTCTCACAGTGTCTTTCCAGTGGAGGAAAGAAGATAGATAAAGGACAGAGCAGAGAGAACGTTGCAACCCGTGAGTGAAGTACAGGGTAATGCACCTAGGCCTCTATGATTCATACTGGAAGTTCAACACCTGGGATGTTCCACAGTGTCTACCCCTTCTCAAAACACTTCCAATATATGAGGGAACTGTGCTACCGTATGTTCTCACGACAGGGATGAATTTGAGCTCAGTTGAAAACTCTTGGATGTGTCTAGGTAGCAATCATGAAGTGTCTCATACAGGCCCCTGAGAGGGGATGCGTAGGAAGGTGTCTGCTCAGGGAAGCTACTTCAGGTGCGTACTCATTCATACTGTGCTTCTCCTCGGAAGAATGATGGTAGAACACGGACTGACTAGGGGCACATTAGGTACTGTGAGTAAAGGGCAGGCTATGGCGCTTAAGCCTGCCAAACACATATTGGATGTTCACCACCAATGGTGATCCGCACTTAGTTTCTGCGTCTAAAACGCTTCCAACACTGAGACGGAAGTGTGCTTTAGGAGGTACTCACTGCAGTGTTACGTCTGTTGAAGAAGGAAGCTTTTGGGACTGACTCTGTGGTAACCGCAATAGGCGCACATAGCTATACAGTCTCATACGTCTAACATTTAGATATAGGAGGTTCTGTGTAAGGGAAATTCCTTCATGCGGATTATAACTTCTCAAAGTGTGTTTATGTGGAAGAAAGAAGATAGAACAAGGAAGGACAGAGAGAACGTTGCAATCCGTGAGTGAAGTACAGGGTAAGCCACTTAGGCCTCTATGATGCATACTGGAAGTTCAACACCGGAGATGTTCCACAGTGTCTACCTCTTCTCTAAACTCTTCCAGTATTTGAGGGAACCGTTCTATAGTAAGTTCTCACGACTGAGATGCATCTGTGCTCAGTTGGAAAGTGTAAGACGTGTCTGTGTAGCAACCATGAAGTGTCTGATACAAGCCCCTAAGAGGGGATGCCGAGGAAGGTATCTGCTCATGAACCTTCTACAGGTGCGTACTCATTCATAACATTGTTTCTCCTTTGAGGATGAAGATAGAGCACGGAAGGACTACGGGCACATTAGGTACTGGGAGTAAAGTGCACGATATGGCGCTTAAGCCTGCCAAACATATATTGGATGTTCACCACCAGTGTTGATCAGCACTTAATTTCTGTGTCGAAAACGCTTCCTACACTTAGAGGGAAGTGTGCTTTATTTTTTTTCCCCAATTTATTTATTTTCAGAAAAACAGTATTCATTATTTTTTCACCACACCCAGTGCTCCATGCAAGCTGTGCCCTCTATAATACCCACCACCTGGTACCCCAACCTCCCACCCCCCCGCCACTTCAAACCCCTCAGACTGTTTTTCAGAGTCCATAGTCTCTCATGGTTCACCTCCCCTTCCAATTTACCCAAATTCCTTTAGAAGGGATTCACTGCAGTGTTACGTCTTTTAAAGAAGGAATCTTTTGGGAATGACTTTGTGGTAACCGCATTAGGTGCACATAGCTTCCAGTCTCAGATATCTATCCGTTGGACTGTAGCAAGTTATGTTTAAGGGAAACTCATTCATGTGGAATGTCACTTCTCACAGTGTCTTTCCATTGGAGGAAAGAAGATAGAACAAGGACGGAGCAGAGACAACGTTGCAACCCGTGAGTGAAGTACAGGGTAAGGCACCTAAACATCTATGATGCATACGGGAAGTTCAACACCTGGGATGTTCCACAGTGAGTACCCCTTTCAAAACACTTCAAATATAAGAGGTAACTGTGCTACCGTAAGATCTCACGACAGGGATGCATCTGTGCTCAGTTGAAAACTCTAGGATGTGTCTGGGTAGCAATCATGAAGTGTCTCATACAGGCCCCTTAGAGAGGATGCGTAGGAAGGTATCTGCTCAGGGAAGTTACTTCAGGTGCGTACTCATTCATAACAGTGCTTCTCCTTGGAGGAATGAAGGTAGAACATGGTCGGACTAGGGGCACATGAGGTACTGTGAGTAAAGGGCAGGCTATGACGCTTAAGCCTGCCAAACACATATTGGATGTTCACCACCAGTGGTGACCTGCACTTAGTTTCTGCGTCTAAAACGCTTCCAACACTGAGAGGGAAGTGTACTTTAGGAGGAATTCACTGCAGTGTTACGTCAGTTAAAGAAGGAAGCTTTTGGGACTGACTCTGTGTAACCGCATTAGGCGCACATAGCTTTCCAGTCTCAGACGTCTAACCGTTAGACTATAGGAAGTTCTTTTTAAGGGAAACTACTTCATGCGGATTGTCACTTCTCACAGTGTCTTTATGTGGAGGAAAGAAGATAGAACAAGGGCAGACAGAGAGAACGTTGCAACCCGTGAGTGAAGTACAGGGTAAGGCACCTAAGCCCTTATGATGCGTACTGGAAGTTCAACACCGGAGATGTTCCACAGTGTCTACCTCTTCTCAAAACTCTTCCAGTATTTGAGGGAACTGTGCTACAGTAAGTTCTCACGACAGAGATGACTCTGTGCTCAGTTGGAAAGTTAGGACGTGTCAGGGTAGGAACCATGAAGTGTCTGAGACAAACCCCTAAAGGGGATGCGGAGGAAGGTATCTGCTCAGGGAACCTACTTCAGGTGCGTACTCATTCATAACATTGTTTCTCCTATGAGGATGAAGATAGAACAGGGAAAGACTACGGGTACATTAGGTACTGTGAGTAAAGGGCACGCTATGGCGCTTAAGCCTGCCAAAAATATATTGGATGTTCACCACCAGTTTGATCCGCACTTATTTTCTGTGTCGAAAACGCTTCTTACACTCAGAGGGAAGTGTGCTTTTGGAGGGATTCACTGCAGTGTTACGTCAAGTAAAGAAGAAAGCTTTTGGTACTGAATATGTGGTAACCGCAATAGGCGCACATAGCTTTCCAGTCTCAGCCCTCTATCCCTTGCACTATAGCAAGTTCTGTTTAAGGGAAACTCCCTCATGCGTAATGTCACTTCTCACAGTGTCTTTCCAGTGGAGGACAGATGATAGAACAAGGACGGACCGAGAGAACGTTGCAACCCATCAGTGAAGTACAGGGTAAGGCACCTAGGCCTTATGATGCATACAGGATGTTCAACACCTGGGATGTTCCAAGTGTCTACCAATTCTCAAAACACTTCCAATATATGAGGGAACTGTGCTACCATAAGTTCTCACGACAGGGATGCATCTGTGCACAGTTGAAAACTCTAGGATGTGTATGGGTAGCAATCATGAAGTGTCTCATACAGGCCCCTAAGAGGGGATGCGTAGGAAGGTATCTGCTCAGGGAAGCTACATCAGGTGCGTACTCATTCATAACAGTGCTTCTCCTTTGAGGATGAAGATAAAACAGGGAAGGACTACGTGTACATTAGGTACTGTGAGTAAAGGGCAGGCTATGGCGCTTAAGCCTGCCAAACACATATTGGATGTTCACCACCAATGGTGATCCGCACTTAGTTTCTGCGTAGAAAACGCTTCCTACACTGAGAGGGAAGTGTGCTTTAGGAGGGATTCACTGCAGTGTCCGTCTAGTAAAGAAGTAAGCTTTTGGGACTGACTCTGTGGCAACCGCCATAGGCGGACAAAGCTTTCCTGTCTCAGATGTCTATCCGTGGGCTAAAGCAAGTTCTGTTTAAGGGAAACTCCTTCATGTGGTATGTCACTTGTCACAGTGTCTTTAAACAGGAGGAAAGAAGATAGAACAAGGACGGAGCAGAGAGAACGTTGCAACCCGTGAGTGAAGTGCAGGGTAAGGCACCTAAGCCTCTATTATTCATACCGGAAGTTCAACAACTGAAATGTTCCACAGTGTCTACCACTTCTCAAACCACTTCCAATATATGAGGGAATGTGCTACCTTATGTTCTGACTACAGTGATGCATCTGTGCTCCTTTGAAAACTCTAGGATGTGTCTGGGTAGCAATCATGAAGTGTCTCATACATGCATTTTAGAGGGGATGCGTAGGAAGGTACCTACTCAGGGAAGCAACTTCAGGTGCGTAAACATTCATAACAGTGCTTCTCCTTGGAGGAATGGAGGTAGAACATGGACGGACTAGGGGCACATTAGGTACTGTGAGTAAAGGGCAGGCTATGGAGCTTAGGCCTGCCAAACACATATTGGATGTTCACCACAAGTGGGGATCCGCACTTAGTTTCTGTGTCGAAAACGCTTCTTACACTGAGAGGGAAGGGTGCTTTAGGAGGGATTCACTGCAGTGTTACCTCAGTTAAGGAAGGACGCTTTTGGGACTGACTCTGTGATAACCGCATTAGGCGCACATAGCTTTCCAGTCTCAGACGTCTAACCGTTAGACTATAGGAATTTCTGTTTAAGGGAAACTCCTTCATGCGGATTTTCATTTCTCACAGTATCTTTAAGTGGAGTAAAGAAGATAGAATAAGGACGGAAAGAGAGAACGTTGCAAACCGTGAGTGAATACAGTGTAAGCCACTTAGGCCTCTATGATGCATACTGGAAGTTCAACACCGGAGATGTTCCACAGTGTCTACCTCCTCTCACAACACTTCCAGTATATGAGGGAACTGTGCTACAGTAAGTTTTCACGACAGAGATGCCTCTGTGTTCAGTTGGAAAGTTAGGATGTGTCTGGGTAGCAACCATGAAGTGTCTCATACAGGCCCCTTAGAGGGGATGCGGAGGAAGGTATCTGCTCAGGGAACCTACTTCAGGTGCGTACTCTTTCATAACAGTGTTTCTCCTTTGAGGATGAATATAGAACAGGGAAGGACTACGGGCACATTAGGTACTGTGAGTAAAGGGCACTCTTAGGAGCTTAAGCCTGCTTAACACATATTGGATGTTCACCACCAGTGGTGATCCACACTTAGTTTCTGCGTCTAAATGGCTTCCTACACTGAGAGGGAAGTGTGCTTTAGGAGGAGTTCACTGCAGTGTTACGTCTGTTAAAGAAGGAAGCTTTTGGGACTGACTCTGTGGTAACCGCAATTGGCGCACATAGCTTTCCACTCTCAGGCTTCTATCCGTTGGACTATAGCTAGTTCTGTTAAAGGGAAACTCCTTCTTGCAGAATGTCACTTCTCACAGTGTCTTTCCGGTGTAGGAAAGAAGATAGAACAAGGACAGACAGAGAGAACGTTGCTACCCGTGAGTGAAATACAGGGTAAGCCACTTAGGCTTCTATGATTCATACTGGCAGTTCACACCGGAGATGTTCCACAGTGTCTATCTCTACTCAAAATACTTTCAGTATATGAGTAAACTGTGCTACAGTAAGTTCTCATGACAGAGATGCGTCTGTGCTCAGTTTGAAAGTGTAGGACGTGTCTGGGTAGCAACCATGAAGTGTCGGATACAGGCCCCTTAGCGGGGATGCGGAGGAAGGTATCTGCTCAGGGAACCTACTTCAGGTGCGTACTCATTCATAACAGGGTTTCTCCTTTGAGGATGAAGATAGAACAGGGAAGAACTCGGGCACATTAGGTACTGTGAGTACGGGCACGCTATGGCACTTAAGCCTGACCGAACACATATTGGATGTTCACCACCATTGGTGATCCGCACGTAGTTTCTGTGTCTAAAACTACTCCTACACTGAGAGGGAAGTGTTTTTTAGGAGGGATTCACTGCAGTGTTACTAGTGTTAAAAAGGTAGCTTTTGGGACTGACACTGTGGTAACCGCATAAGGCGCACATAGCGTTCCAGTCTCAGACGTCTAAACGTTAGACTATAAGAAGTTGTGTTTGGGAAACTCCTTCATGTGGAAATTCACTTCTCACAGTGTCTTTCCGTGGGGGAAAGAAGATAGAACAAGGACGGACAGAGAGAACGTTGCAAATCGTGAGTGAAGTACAGGGTAAGCCACTTAGTCCTCTATGATGCATACTGACAGGTCAACACCGGAGATGTTCCACAGTGTCTACCTCTTCTAAAAACACCTCCAGTATATGAGGGAATTGTGCTACAGTAAGTTCTCACGACAGAGATGCGTCTGTGCTCAGTTGGAAAGTGTAGCATGTGTCTGGGTAGCAACCAGGAAGTGTCTGATACAAGCCCCAAATATAGGATGCGGAGGAAGGTATCTGCTCAGGGAAGCTATTCAGGTGCGTACTCATTCATAACAGGGTTTCTCCTTTGAGGATGAAGATAGAACAGGGATGGACTACGGGCACATTAGGTACTGTGAGTAAAGGGCACGCCATGGCACTTAAACCTGCCAAACACTTATTGGATGTTCACCACCAGTGGTGATCCGCACGTAGTTTCTGTGTCTAAAACTACTCCTACACTGAGAGGGAAGTGTTTTTTAGGAGGGATTCACTGCAGTGTTACTAGTGTTAAAAAGGTAGCTTTTGGGACTGACACTGTGGTACCCGCAAATGGCGCACATAGCTTACCAATCTCAGACGTCTAACCGTCAGACTATAGGAAGTTCTGTTTAAGGTAAACTTCTGCATGCGGAATGTCACTACTCACAGTGTCTTTCCAGTGGAGGAAAGAAGATAGAAAAAGGACGGACAGAGAGAACGTTGCAACCCGTGAGTGAAGTACAGGGCAAGGTACCTAAGCCTCTATGATGCATACTGGAAATTCCACACCTGGGATGTTCCACAGTGTCTACCACTTCTCAAAACACTTCAAATATATGAGGGAACGGTTCTACCTTAAGTTCTCACGACAGGGATGCATCTGTGCACAGTTGAAAACTCTAGGATGTGTCTGAGTAGCAATCATGAAGTGTCTCATACAGGCCCCTTAGAGGGGATGCGTAGGAAGCTATATTCTCAGGGAAGCTCTTTCAGGTGCGTACTAATTCATAACAGTGCTTCTCCTTGGAGGATTTAAGGTAGAACACGGACGGACTAGGGGCACATTGGGTACAGTGAGAAAAGGACAGGCTATGGGGCTTAGCCTGCCAAACACATATTTGATGTTCACCACCAGTGGTGATCCGCACTTAGGTTCTCGGTCTAAAACGCTTCAAACACTGAGAGGGAAGTGTGCTTTAGTAGGGATTCACTGCAGTGTTACGTCTGTTAAAGAAGGAAGCTTTTGTGACTGACTGTGTGGTAACCGCAATAGGCACACATAGCTTTCCAGTCTCAGCCGTCTATCCGTTAGACATTAGCAAGTTCTTTTTAAGGGAAACTCCTTCATGCGGATAGTCACTACTCACAGTGACGTTGCAATGGAGGAAAGAAGATAGAACAAGGACGGTGCAGAGAGAACGTTGCAACCCATGAGTAAGTACGGGGTAAGACACCTAGGCCTCTATGATGTATACTGGAAGATCAACACCTGGGATGTTCCACACTGTCTATCACTTCTCAAAACACTTCCAATATATGAGGGAACTGTGCTACATTATGTTCTCACGACAGGGATGCGTCTATGCTCAGTTGGAGGTGTAGGACGTGTCTGGGTAGCAATCATGAAGTGTCTGAAACAGGCCCCTTAGAGGGGATGCGGAGGAAGGTATCTACTCAGGGAGCCTAATTTAGATAGTACTCATTCATAACAGTGTTTCTCCTTTTAGGATGAAGATAGAACAGGGACGGATTAGGGGCACATTATGTACTGTGAGTAAAGTACAGGCTATGGCGCTTAAGCCTGCCAAACACATATTGGATGTTCACCACCAGTGGTGATCCGCACTTAGTCTCTGCGTCTAAAACGCTTCCAACACTGAGAGGGTAGTGTGCTTTAGTAGGGATTCAATGCAGTGTTACGTATGTTAAAGAAGGAAGCTTTTGGGACTGACTCTGTGGTAACCGCATTAGGCGCACATACCTTTAGAGTCACAGACCTATAACCGTTAGACTATAGGAAGTTCTGTTTAAGGGAAACTCCTTCTTGTGGTATGTCACTTCTCAGAGTGTCTTTCCAGGGGGCGTAAGAAGATAGAACAAGGACGGACAGAGAGAGCGTTGCAAACCGTGAGTGAAGTACAGGGTAAGCCATGTAGGCCTCTATGATGGATACTAGCAGTTCAACACCGGAGATGTTCCACAGTGTCTACCTCTTCTGAAAACACTTCCAGTATATGAGGGAACTGTGCTTCAGTAAGTTCTCACGACAGAGATGCGTCTGTGCTCAGTTGGAAAGTGCAGTTGGAAAGTGCAGGACGTGTCTGGATAGCAACCATGAAGTGTCTGATACAAGCCCCTAAGAGGGGATGCAGACGAAGGTATCTGCTCAGGGAACCTACTTCAGGTGTGTACTCATTCATAACAGTGTTTTTCCTTTGAGGATGAAGATAGAAGAGGGAAGGACTACGAGCAAATTATGTACTGTGTGTAAATGGCAAGCTATGGCGCTTAAGCCTGCCAAACACATATTGGATGTTCACAACCAGTGGTGATCCGCCCTTAGTTTCTGCGTCTAAAACGCTTCCAACACTGAGAGGGTAGTGTGCTTTAGGAGGGATTCACTGCAGTGTTACGTCTGTTAAAGAAGGAAGCTTTTGGGACTGACTCTGTGGTATCCGCATTAGGCGCACATAGCTTTAGAGTCTCAGACGTATAACCGTTAGACTATAGGAAGTTCTGTTTAAAGGAAACTCCTTCATGCGGATTGACACTTCTCACAGTGTCTTTATGTGGAGGAGAGAAGATAGAACAAGGACGGACAGAGAGAACATTGCAAACCATGAGTGAAGTACAGGGTAAGCCACTTAGGCCTCTATGATGCATACTGGCAGTTCAACACCGGAGATGATCCACAGTGTCTACCTCATCTCAAAACACTTCCAGTATATAAGGGAACTGTGGTACAGTAAGTTTTCATGGCAGAGATGCATCTGTGCTCAGTTGGGAAGTGTAGGACGTGTCTGGGTAGCAAACACGAATTGTCTGATACAAACCCATAATAGGGGATGCGGAGGAAGTTATCTGCTCAGGGAAGCTACTTCAGGTGCATACTCATTCATAACAGTGCTTCTCCTTTGAGGATGAAGATAGAACAGGGACGGATTAGGGGCACATTAGGTACTGTGAATAAAGGGCAGGCTATGGCGCTTAAGCCTGCCAAACACATTTTGGATGTTCACAACCAGTGGTGATCCGCACTTAGTTTCTGTGTCTAAAACGCTTCCGACACTGAGAGGGAAGTGTGCTTTAGGAAGGAATCACTGCAGTGTTACTTCTGTTAAAGAAGGAAGCTTTTGTGACAGACTCTGTGGTAACCGCATTAGGCGCACTTAGCATTCCAGTCTCAGACGTCTAACAGTTAGACTATAGGAAGTTCTGTTTAAGGGAAACTCCTTCATGCGGAATGTCACTTCTCACAGTTTCTTTCCAGTGGAGGTAAGAAGATAGAACAAGGACGGACAGAGAGAACGTTGCAAACCGTGAGTGAAGTACAGGTTAAGAACGTAGTCCTCTATGATGCATACAAGTAGTTCAACACCGGAGATGTTCCACATTGTCTACCTCTTCTCAAAACACTTCCTGTATATGAGGGAACTGTGCTACAGTAAGTTCTCACGACAGAGATGCGTCTGTGCTCAGTTGGAAATTGTAGGACGTGTCTTGGTAACAACCATGCAGTGTCTGATACTGGCCCCTTAGAGGGGATGCGGAGGAAGGTCTCTGCTCAGGGAACCTACTTCAGGTTCGTACTCATTCATAACAGTGTTTCTACTTTGAGGATGAAGATAGAACAGAGAAGGACTACGGGCTCATTAGGTACTGTGATTAAAGGGCACGCTTTGGCGCATAGCCTTAAAAATACATATCGTATGTTCACAACCAGTCGTGATCCGCACTTAGTTTCTGCATCTAAAATGCTTCCTACACTGAGAGGGAAGTGTGATTTAGGAGGGATTCACTGCAGTGTTACTTCTGTTAAACAAGGAAGCTTTTGGGACTGACACTGTGGTTACCGCAATAGGCGCACATAGCTTTCCAGTCTCAGACGTCTAACCGTTAGACTATAGGAAGTTCTGATTAAGGTAAACTCCTTCACGCGGAATGTCACTTCTCATAGTGTCTTTCCAGTGGAGAAAAGTAGATAGAACAAGTACGGACAGAGAGAACGTTGCAACCCATGAGTGAAGTACAGGGTAAGGCACCTAGCCTCTATGATGCATACTGGAAGTTCAACACCAGGGATGTTCCACAGTGTTTACCACTTCTCAAAACAATTCCAATATATGAGTGAACTGTGCTACCGTAAGTTCTCACGACAGGGATGCATCGATGCCCAGTTGAAATATCTGGGATGTGTCTGGATAGCAATCATGAAGTGTCTCATACAGGCCTCTTAGAGGGGATGCGTAGGAAGGTATCTGCTCAGGGAAGCTACTTCAGGTGCGTACTCATTCCTAACAGTGCTTCTCCTTGAAGGAATGTATGTAGAACACGGACGGCGTAGGGCCATATTAGGTACTGTGAGTTAAGGGCAGGCTATGACGCTTAAGCCTGCCAAACAAATATTGGATGTTCACCACCAGTGGTGATCCGCACTTACTTTCTGCATCTAAAATGCTTCCAACACTGAGAGGGTAGTGTGCTTTATGAGGGATTCACTGCAGTGTTACGTCTGTTAAAGAAGGAATCTTTTGGGACTGACTCTGTGGTAAACACATTAGGCGCACATAGCTTTAAAGCCTCAGACGTCTAACCGTTAGACTATAAGAAGTTCTGTTTAAGGGAAACTCCTTCTTGCGGATTGTCACTTCTAACAGAGTCTTTATGTGGAGGTAAGAAGATAGAACAAGGACGGACAGAGAGAACGTTGCAAACCGTGAGTGAAGTACAGGGTAAGACACTTAGGCCTCTATGATGCATACTGGAAGTTCAACACCGGAGATGTTCCACAGTGTCTAACACTTCTCAAAAAACTTCCAATATATGAGGGAATTGTGGTACAGTAAGTTCTCACGACATTGATGCGTCTGTGCTCAGTTGGAAAGTGTAGGACGTGTCTCGGTAGCAAACATGAAGTGTCTGATACAAGGCACTAATTGGGGATGCGGAGGAAGGTATCTGCTCAGGGAATCTACTCTGTACGTATTCATTCATAACAGTGCTTCTATTTTGAGGATGAAGATAGAACAGGGACGGATTAGGGGCTATTAGGTAATGTGAGTAAAGAGCAGGGTATGGCGTTTAAGCCTGCCAAACACAATGGGATGTTCACCACCAATGGTGATCCGCACTTAGTTTCTGCGTCTAAAACGCTTCCTACACTGAGAGGAAAGTGTGCTTTAGGAGGGATTCACTGCAGTGTTACGTCTGTTAAAGAAGGAAGCTTTTGGGACTGACTCTGTGGTAAACGCAATAGTTGCACATAGCTTTCCAGTCTCAGACGTCTAACCGTTAGATTATAGGAAGTTCTGTTTAAGGTAAACTCCTTCATGCGGAATGTCACTTCTCATAGTGTCTTTCCAGTGGAGGAAAGAAGATAGAACAAGTACGGACAGAGCGAACGTTGCAAACTGTGAGTGAAGTACAGGGTACGGCAAGGAAGCCTCTATGATGCATACTGGAAGTTCAACACCAGGGATATTCCACAGTGTCTACCACTTCTCAAAACACTTCCAATATATGAGGGAACTGTTCTACCGTAAGTTTTCATGACAGGGATACATCTGTATCCAGTTGAATACTCTAGGATGTGTCTGGATTGCAATTATGAAGTATCTCATACAGGCCTATTCGAGGGGATGCATAGGAAGGTATCTGCTCAGGGAAGCTTCTTAGGTGCGTACTCATTCATAACAGTGCTTCTCCTTGGAGGAATGAATGTAGAATACGGACGGAGTAGGGGCACATTACGTACTGTGAGTAAGGGCAGGCTATGACGCTTAAGCCTGCCAAACACAGATTGGATGTTCACCACCAGTGTTGATCCGCACTTAGTTTCTGCTTCTAAAATGCTTCCAACACAGAGAGGGAAGTGTGCTTTAGGAGGGATTCACTGCAGTGTTACGTCTGTTAAAGAAGGAAGCTTTTGGGACTGCCTCTGTGGTAACCGCATTAAGCGCACATAGCTTTCCAGTCTCAGACGTCTAACCGTTAGACTATAGGAAGTTCTGTTTAAGGGAAAATCCTTCATGCGGAATGTCACTTCTCACAGTGTCTTTACGTGGAGAAGAGAAGATAGAACAAGGACGGACAGAGAGAACGTTGCAAACCGTGAGTAAAGTACAGGGTAAGCCACTTAGGCCTCTATGATGCATACTGGAAGTTCAACACTGGAGATATTACACAGTGTCTACCTCTTCTCAAAACACTTCCTGTATATGAGGGAAATGTGGTACAGTAAGTTCTCACAACAGAGATGCGTCTGTGCTCATTGGAAAGTGTAGGACGTGTCTGGGTAGCAAACATGAAGTGTCTGATACAAGCCACTAATAGAGGATGCGGAGGAAGGTTTCTGCTCAGGGAAGCTACTTCAGGTGCGTACTATTTCATAACAGTGTTATGCCTTTGAGAATGAAGATAGAACAGGGACGGATTAGGGGCACATTAGGTACTGTGAATAAAGGGAAGGCTATGGCGCTTAAGCCTGCAAAACACATATTGGATGTTCACCACCAATGCTGATCCGCACTTAGTTTCTGCGTCTAAAATGCTTCCAACATTAAGAGGGAAGTGTGCTTTAGGAGGGAACACTGCAGTGTTACTAGTGTTAAAGTAGGAAGCTTTTGGGACTGACTCAGTTGTAACCGCTTTAGGCGTACATACTATTCCAGTCTCAACGTCTAACCATTAGACTATAGGAAGTTCTGTTTAAGGGAAACTCCTTCATGCGGAATGTCACTTCTCACAGTGTCTTTCCAGTGGAGGAAAGAAGAAAGAACAAGGATGGACAGAAGGAACGTTGCCCACCGTGAGTGAAGTACAGGGTAAGCCACGTAGTCCTCTGTGATGCATACTGGCAGTTCAACACCGGAGATGTTCCACAGTGACTACCTCTTCTCAAAACACTTCCAATATATGATGGAACTGTGCTACAATAAGTTCTCACGACAAGGATGCGTCTATCCTCAGTTGTAAAGTGTAGGACGTGTCTGGGTTGCAAATGAAATGTCTGATACAGGCCCAAAAGAGGGGATGCGGAGGAAGATATCTGCTCAGGGAACCTACTTCACTTTCGTAGTCATTCATAACAGTGTTTCTCCTTTGAGGATGAACATAGAATAGGGAAGGCCTACGGGCACATTAGGTACTGTGAGTAAAGGGCACGCTATGGCGCTTAAGCCGGCCAAACACATATTGGATGTTCACCACCAGTGGTGATCGGCACTTAGTTTCTGCGTCTAAAATGCTTCCAACACTGAGAGGGATGTGCTTTACGAGGGATTCACTGCAGTGATACGTCTGTTAAAGAAGGAAGCTTTTGGGACTGACTCTGTCATAACCGCATTAGGTCACATAGCTTTCTATTCTCAGACGTCTAACCGTTAGACTATAGGAAGTTCTGTTTAAGGGAAACACCTTCATGCAGAATGTGACTTCTCACAGTGTATTTCCAGGGGAGGAAAGAAGATAAAACAAGGAAGGAGCAGTGAGAACGTTGCAAACCGTGAGTGAAGTACGTGGTAAGCCACTTAGGCCTCTGTGATGCATACTGGAAGTTCAACACCGGAGATGTTCCACAGTGTCAACCTCTTCTCAAAACACTTCCAGTATATGAGGGAACTGTGCTTCAGTAAGTTCTCACGACAGAGATGCGTCTGTGCTCAGTTGGAAAGTGTAGGACGTGTCTGGGTAGCAACCATGAAGTGTCTGATACAAGCCTCTAATACAGGATGCGGAGGAAGGTATCCGCTCAGGGAACATACTTCAGGTGTGTACTCATTCATAACAGTGTTTCTCCTTTGAGGATGAAGATAGAACAGGGAAGGACTACGGGCACATTAGGTACTGTGAGTAAAGGGCACGCTATGGCGTTTAAGCCTGCCAAACACATATGGATGTTCACCACCAGTGGTGATCCGCACTTAGATTCTGCGTCTAAAACGCTTCCTACACTGAGAGGGAAGTGTGCTTTAGGAAGAATTCATTGCAGTGCTACGTCTGTTAAAGAAGGAAGCTTTTGGGACAGACACTGTGGTAAGCGCAATAGGCGCACATAGCTTTCCAGTCTCAGACGTCTAATCGTTAGACTATAGGAAGTTCTGTTTAAGGGGAACTCCTTCATGCGGATGGTCACTTATTACAGTGTTTTATGTGGAGGAGAGAAGATAGAACAAGAACGGACAGAGAGAATGTTGCAATCCTTGAGTGAAGTACAGGGTAAGGCACCTAAGCCTCTATGATGCATACTGGAAGTTCAACACCTGGGATGTTCCATAAAGTCTAGCTCTTCTCAAAACACTTCCAATATATGAGGGAACTGTGCTACCGTAAGTTCTCACGACAGGGATGCATCTGTGCACTATTGAAAACTCTAGGATGTGTCTGTGTAGCAATATGAAGTGTCTCATATAAGCCCCATAGAGTGGATGCGTAAGAAGGTATCTGCTCAGGGAGGCTACTTCAGGTGCGTACTCATTCATAACAGTACTTCTCTTTGGAGGATTGAAGGTAGAACATGGACCGACTAGGGAGAAATTAGGTACTGTGAGTAAAGGGCAGGCTATGACGCTTAAGCCTGCCAAACATATATTGGATGTTCACCACCAGTGGTGATGCGCACTTAGTTTCTGTGTCTAAAACGCTTCCAACACTGAGAAGGAAGTGTGCGTTAGGAGGGATTCACTGCAGTGTTACGTCTGTTAAAGAAGGAAGCTTTTGGGACTGACTCGGTGGTAACCGCTAGAAGCACACATAGCTTTCCAGTCTCAGACGTCTAACCAATAGACTAAAGGAAGTTCTGTTTAAGGGAAACTCCTTCCTGCAGAATTTCACTTCTCACAGTGTCTTTGAGTGGAGGAAAGAAGATAGAACAACGACTGACAGAGAGAACGTTGCAAACCGTGAGTGAAGTACAGGGTAAGCCACGTAGGCCTCTATGATGCATACTGGTAGTTCACACCGGAGATGTTCCACACTGTCTACCCCTTCTCAAAACTCTTCTAGTATATGAGGGAACTGTGCAACAGTAAGTTCTCACGACAGAGATGCGTCTGTGCTCAGTTGGAAAGTGCAGGACGTGTCTGGGTAGCAACCATGAAGTGTCTGATACAGGCCCCTTAGAGGAGATGCCTAGGAAGGAATCTGCTCAGGGATCCTACTTCAAGTGTGTACTCTTTCATAACAGTGTTTCCCCTTTGAGGATGAAGATAGAACAGGGAAGGACTAGGGCACATTAGGTACTGTGAATAAAGGGCACGCTATGGTGCTTAAGCCTGCCAAACACATATTGGATGTTCACCACCAGTGGTGATCCGCACTTAGTTTCTGGGTCGAAATCGCTTCCTACACTGAGAGGGACGTGTGCTTTAGGAGTGATTCACTGCAGTTTTACGTCTATTAAAGAAGGAAGCTTTTGGGACTGACTCTGTGGTAACCGCAATAGGCGCACATAGCTTTCAAGTCTCAGACGTCTATCCGTTGAAATATAGCAAGTTCTGTTTAAGGCAAACTCCTTCATGCGGAAATTGCCTTCTCACAGTGTCTTTCCAGTGGAAAAAAGAAGATAGAACAACGACGGACAGAGAGAATGTTACAAAGTGTGAGTGAATTACAGTGAAAGACACCTAAGCCTCTATGATGCATACTGGAAGTTCAACACCTGGGATGTTCCACAGTGTCTACCACTTCTCAAAACACTTCCAATATATGAGGGAACTGTTTTACCGTAAGTTCTCACGACAGCGATGCATCTGTGCCCAGTTTAAAACTCTAGGATGTGTCTGGATAGAAGTCATGAAGTGTCTCATAGAGGCCCCTTAGAGGGGATGCGTAGGAAGGTATCTGCTCAGGGAAGCTACTTCAGGTGCGTACTCATTCATAACAGTGTTTCTCCTTGGAGGAAAGAAGGTAGAACACGGAAGGAGTAGGGGCACAATGGGTACTGTGAGTAAAGTACAGGCTAAGACGCTTAAGCCTGCCAAACACATATTTGATGATCACCACCAGGTGTGAACTGCACTTAGTTTCTGCGTCTAAAACGCTTCCAGCACTGGGAGGGTAATGTACTTTAGGAGGGATTCACTGCAGTGTTACGTCTGTTAAAGATGGAGACTTTTGGGCCTGACTCTGTGGCAAACGTATTAGGAGCTCATAGCTTTCCAGTCTCAGACGTCTGACCGTTAGACTATAGGAAGTTCTGTTTAAGGGAAACTCCTTCATGCGGATTGTCACTTCTCAGTGTGTCTTTCCAGTGGAGGAAAGAAGATAGAACAAGGACGGACAGAGAGAACGTTGCAAACCGTGAGTGAAGTACAGGGTAAGCCACGTAGGCCTCTATGATGCATACAAGTAGTTCAACACCGGAGATGTTCCACATTGTCTACCTCTTCTCAAAACTCTTCCAGTATATGAGGGAACTGTGCTTCAGTAAGTTTTCACGACAGAGATGCGCCGGTGCTCAGTCGGAAAGTTTAGGACGTGTCTGGGTAGCAACCATGAAGTGTCTGATACAAGCCCCTAAGAGGGAATAGGAGTGAGTTATCTGCTCAGGGCACCTACTTCAGGTTCGTACTCATTCATAACAGTGTTTCTCCTTTGAGGATGAAGATAGAACAGGGACGGATTAGCGGCACATTAGGTACTGTGAGTAATGGGCAAGCTATGGCGCTTAAGGCTGCCAAACGCATATTGGATGTTCACCACCAGTGGTGATCCGCACGTAATTTCGGCGTCTAAAAGCCTTCGAACACTGAGAGGGAAGTGTGCTTTAGGAGGGATTCACTGCAGAGTTACGTCTGTTAAAGAAGGAAGCTTTTGGGACTGACTCTGTGGTAACCGGAATAGTCGCACATAGCTTTCCAGTCTCAGCCCTCTATCCGTTGGACTATAGCAAGTTCTGTTTAAGGGAAACTCCTTCATGCAGAATGTCTTCTCACAGTGTCTTTCCAAAGGAGGAAAGAAGATAAACAAGGACGGAGCAGAGAGAACCTTGCAACCCGTGAGTGAAGTACAGGGTAAGGCACCTAGGCCTCATGATGCATACTGGAAGATCAACACCTGGGTTGTTCCACAGTGTCTACCACTTCTCAAAACACTTACAATATATGAGGGAACTGTGCTACACTATGTTCTCATGACAGGGACGCGTCTATTCTCAGTTGGAAAGTGTAGGACGTGTCTGGGTAGCAATCATGAAGTGTCTGATACAGGCCCCTTAGAGGGGATGTTGAGGAAGGTATTGCACAGTGAACCTACTTCAGGTTCGTACTCATTCATAACAGTGTTTCTCCTTTGAGGATGAAGATAGAACAGGGACGTATTAGGGGCACATTAGGTACTGTGAGTAAAGGGCAGGCTATGGCGCTTACGCCTGCCAAACACATATAGGATGTTCACCACCAGGGTTATCCGCACTTAGTTTCTGCGTCTAAAACGCTTCCAACACTGAGAAGGAAGTGTGCTTTAGGAGGGATTCACTGCAGTGTTACGTCTGTTAAAGAGGGAAGCTTTTGGGACTGACTCTGTGGTAACCGCATTAGGCGCACATAGCTTTCCAGTCTCATATGTCTAACCGTTAGATTGTAGGAATTTCTGTTTAAGGGAAACTCCTTCATGAGGAATGTCACTTCTCACATTGTCTTTCCAGTGGAGGAAAGAAGATAGAATAGGGACGGACAGAGAGAACGTTGCAAACCGTGAGTGAAGTACAGGGTAAGCCACGTAGGCCTCTATGATGCATACTGGAAGTTCAACACCGGAGATGTTCCACAGTGTCTACCTCTTCTCAAAACTCTTCCAGTATATGATGGAACTGTGCCTCAGTAAGTTCTCATGACAGAGATGCGTCTGTGCTCAGTTGAAAAGTATAGGACGTGTCTGGGAAGCAACCATGAAGTGTCTGATACAGGGCCCTTAGAGGGATGCGGAGGAAGGCATCTGCTCAGGGAATCTACTTCAGATGCATACTCATTCATAACAGTGTTTCTCATTTGAGGATGAAGATAGAGCAGGGAAGGACTACGGGCACATTAGGTACTGTGAGTAAAGGGCACTTTATGGCGCATAAGCCTGCCAAACACATATTGGTTGTTCACCAACAGTGGTGATTCGCACTTAGTTTCTGCGTCGAAAACGCTTCCTACAATGAGAGGGAAGTGTGCTTTAGGAGGGATTCACTGCAGTGTTACTTACGTCTGTTAAAATAGGAAGCTTTTGGGACTGACTCTGTGGTAACCGCATTACTCCCACATAGCTTTCCAGTCTCAGACGTCTAACCGTTATACTATAGGAAGTTCTGTTTAAGGGAAACTGTTTCATGCGGAATGTCACTTCGCACAGTGTCTTTCCAGTGGAGATAAGAAGATAGAACAAACACGGAAAGAGAGAACGTTGCAAACCGTGAGTGAAGTACAGGGTAAGGCACCTAGGCCGCTATGATGCATACAGGAAGTTCAACACCTGTGATGTTCCACAGTGTCTACCACTTCTAAAAACACTTCCAATATATGAGGGAACTGTTCTACCGTAAATTCTCACGACAGGGATGCATCTGTGCACAGTTGAAAACTCTAGATTGTGTCTGGGTAGCAATCATGAAGTGTCTCATACAGGCCCCTTAGAGGGGATGCGGAGGAAGGTATCTGCTCAGGGAAGTTACTTCAGGGGAGTACACATTCATAACAGTACTTCTCCTTGGAGGAAGGAAGGTAGAACATGGACGGACTAGGGTAACATTAGGTACTGTGAGTAAAGGGCAGTCTATGATGCTTAAGCCTGCCAAACACATATTGGATGTTCACCACCATTGGTGATTCGCACTTAGTATCTGCTTCCAAACGCTTCCAACACTGTGAGGGAAGTGTGCTTTAGGTGGGATTTTCTGCAGTGTTACGTCTAGTAAAGAAGGAAGCTTTGGGACTGACTCTGTGGTAACCGCAATAGTCGCACATAGTCTTCCAGTCTAAAACGTCTATCCGATGGACGATAGCAAGTTGTGTTTAAGGGAAACTCCTTCATGCGGAATGTCACTTCTCACAGTGTTTTCCACAGGAGGAAAGAAGATAAAACAAGGACGGAGCAGAGAGAACGTTGCAACTCATGAGTGAAGTACAGGGTAAGGCACCAAGGCTTTTATGATTCATACTGGAATTTCAAGACCTGGGAAGTTCCACAGTGTGCACCACTTCCTAAAACACTTCCAATATATGAGGGTATTGTGCTACCGTATGTTCTCACGACAGGGATGCATCCCTCACAGTGTTGGAATCGTTTTAAATCCAGAAAATAAGTGTGGATCACCACTGGTACCCCTTAGAGGGGATGCGGAGGAAGGTTTCTGCTTAGGGAACCTACTTCAGGTGCGTAATCATTCTTAACAGTGTTTCTCCTTTGGTTGAAGATAGAACAGGGAAGGACTACGGACACATTAGGTACTGTGAGTAAAGGGCACGCTATGGCTCTTTAGCCTGCCAAACACATATTGTGAGTACGCAATATGTACTGAAGTAGCTTCCCTGTATCAGACACTTCGTGGTTGCTACCCAGACACGTGCTACACTTTCCAACAGAGCACAGAAGCATCTCTGTCGTGAGGACTTACTGTAGCACAGTTCCCTCATATACTGGAAGTGTTTAGAGAAGAGGTAGACACTGGGGAACATCTCCGGTGTTGAACTTCCAGTATGCATCATAGAGGCCTACGTGGCTTACCCTGTATTTCACTCATGTTTTGCAACGTTCTCTCTGTCCGTCCTTGTTCAATCTTCTTTCCTCCAGTGGAAAGACACTGTGAGAAGTTACATTCCGCATGAAGGAGTTTCCCTTAAACAGAACTTGCTATAATCCAACGGATAGACATCTGAGACTGGAAAGCTACGTGCGACTATTGCGGTTCCCACAGGGTCAGTCCCAAAAGCTTCCTTCTTTACTAGACGTAACACTGCAGTGAATCCCTCCTAAAGCACACTTCCCTCTTAGTGTTGGAATCGTTTTAGACGCAGAAAGTAATTGTGGATCACCAATTGGTGGTGAACATCCAGTATGTGTTTGGCAGGCTTAAGCACCTATCGCTCCCTTTACTCACAGTACCTAATGTGCCCCTAATCCTTCCCTGTTCTATCTTCATCCTCAAAGGAGAAACACTGTTATGAATGAGTACGCACCCGAAGTAGGTTCCCTGAGCAGATACCTTCCTCAGCATCCCCTCTAAGGGGCCTTATCAGACACTTCATGATTTCAACCCAGACACGTCCTACACTTTCCAACTGAGCCCAAACGCATCTCTGTCGTGACAACGTACTGTAGCAAAGTTCCCTCATATACTGGAAGTGTTTTGAGAAGAGGTAGACACTGGGGAACATCTCCGGTGTTGATCTTCCAGTATGCATCATAGAGGCCTAAGTGGCTTATCCTGTACTTCACACACGGTTTGAAACGTTCTCGATGACGGTCCTTGTTCTATCTTCTTTCCTCCAGTGGAAAGACACCGTGAGAAGTGACATTCCGCATGAAGGAGTTTCCCTTAAACAGAACCTCCTATAGTCTAACGGTTAGACGTCTGACACTGGAAAGCTATGTGCGCCTAATGCGGTTACCACAGAGTCAGTCCCAAAAGCTTCCTTCTTTAACAGACGTAAAACTGCATTGAATCCCTCCTAAAGCACACTTCCTTCTCAGTGTAGGAAGCGTTTCGCCGCAGAAACCTAGTGCTGTTCACCACTTGTGGTGAACATCCAATATGTGTTTGGCAGGCTTAAGCGCCATATCGTGTCCTTTACTCACAGTACCTAATGTGCCCGTAGTCGTTCCCTGTTCTATCTTCATCCTCAAAGGAGAAACACTGTTATGAATGAATAAGCACCTGAAGTCGGTTTCCTGAGCAGATAACTTCCTCCGCATCCCTTCTTAAGAGCTTGTATCAGACATTTCATGATTGCTATCCTGACACGTCCTACACTTTCCAACTGAGGAGAGATGCATCTCTGCCGTGAGAACTTACTGAAGCACAGTTCCCTCATATACTGGAAGTGTTTTGAGAAAAGGTAGGCACTGTGGAACATCTCCGGTGTTGAAATTCCAGTATGCATCATAGAGGCCTATGTGGCTTACCCTGTACTTCACTCACGGTTTGCAACGTTCTCTCTGTCCGTCCTTATTCTATCTTCTTTGCTCCACATAAAGACACTGTGAGAAGTGACATTCCGCATGAGGGAGTTTCCCTTAAACAGAACTTCCTATATTCTAACGGTTAGACGTCTGAGACTGGAAAGCTATGGGCGCCTAATATGGTTACCACAGAGTCAGATCCAAGCGCTTCCTTCTTTAACAGACGTAACACTGCAGTGAATCCCTCCTAAAGCACACTTCCCTCTTAGTGTGGGAAGCGTTTTAGACGAAGAAACTAAGTGCGGATCATCACTGGTGGTGAACATCCAATATGTGTTTGGCAGGCTTAAGCGCCATAGCCTGCCCTTTACTCACAGTACCTAATGTGCCCCTACTCTGTCCGTGTTCTACCTTCATTCCTCCAAGGAGAAGCACTGTTATGAATGAGTACGTACCTGAATTCGCTTCCCTGAGCAGATACCTTCCTACGAATCCCTTCTAAGGGGCCTGTATGAGACACTTCATGATTGCTACCCAGACACATCCTAGAGTTTTCATCTGTGCACAGATGCATCCCTGTCCTGGGAACTTACGGTAGAACAGTTCCCTCATATATTAGAAGTGTTTTGAGAAGTGGTAGACACTGTGGAACATCTCCAGTGTTGAACTTCCAGTATGCATAATAGAGGCCTAGGTGCCTTACCCTGTACGTCACTCACGGGTTGCAACGTTTTCTCTGCTCCGTCCTTGTTCTATCTTCTTTCCTCCAGTGGCAAGACACTGTGAGAAGTGACATTCCGCATGAATAAGTTTCCCTTAAACAGAACTTGCTATAGTCCAACGGATAGACGGCTGAGACTGGAAAGCTATGTGCGCCTATTGCAGTTACAACAGAGTCAGTCCCAAAAGCTTCCTTCTTTAACAGATGTAACACTGCAGTGAATACCTCCTAAAGCACACTACCCTCTCAGTGTTGGAAGCGTTTTAGATCAGAAACTAAGTGCGGATCACCAGTGGTGGTGAACATCCAATATGTGTTTTGCAGGCTTGACCTTCATAGCCGGCCCTTTACTCACAGTACCTAATATGTCCCTAGTCCGTTCGTGTTCTTCCTTCATTCCTCCAAGGAGAAGCACTATTATGAATGAATGAAGTAGCTTCCCTGAGCAAATACCTTCATACGCATCCCCTCTAAGGGGCCTGTATGAGACACTTCATGATTGCTACCCAGACACAACCTAGAGTTTTCAATTGTGCACAGATGCATCCCTGTCGTTAGAACGTACGGTAGCACAGTTCCCTCAATATTGGAAGATTTTTGAGTAGTGGTAGACTTTGGGGAACATCCCAGGTTTTGAACTTCCAGTATGCATCATAGAAGCTTAGGTGCCTTAACCTGTACTTCACTCACGGGTTGCAACGTTCTCACTGTCCCTCCTTGTTCTATCTTCTTTCCTCCACTGGAAAGACACTGTGAGAAGTCACATTCCGCATGAAGGAGTTTCCCTTAATGAACTTGCTATAGTCCAACGGATAGACGTCTGAGACTGGAAAGCTATGTGCGCCTATTCCGGTACCACAGAGTCAGTCCCAAAAGCTTCCTTCCTAAACAGACGTAACACTGCAGTGAATCCGTCCTAAAGCACACTTCCCTCTCAGTGTAGGAAGCGTTTTCGCAGCAGAAACTAAGTGCAGATCACCGCTGTTGGTGAACATCCAAAGGGTGTTTGGCAGGCTTAGGGGCCATAGCGTGCCCTTTACTCACAGTACCTAATGTGCCCGAAGTCCTTCCCTGTTCTATCTTCATCCTCAAAGGAGAAACACTGTTATGAATGAGTACGAACCTGAAGTAGGTTCCCTGAGCAAATACCTTCCTCCGCATCCCCTCTAAGGGGCCTGTATCAGACACTTCATTCTTGCTACCCAGACACGTCCTACACTTTCAAACTGAGCACAGACACATCTCTGTTGTGAGAACTTACTGTAGCACAGTTCCCTCATATACTGGAAGTGTTTTGTGAAGAGGTGGACACTGTGGAACTTCTCCGGTGTTGAACTTCCATATGCATCATAGAGTACTAAGTGGCTTATCCTGTATTTCATTCACGGTTTGCAACGTTCTCTCTGTCCGTCCTTGTTCTATCTCCTTTCCTCCAGTTGAAAGACACTGTGAGAAGTAACATTTCGCATGAAGGTGTTTCTCTTAAACAGATCTTCCTATAATCTAATGGTTAGAAAAAGCTTCCTTCTTTAAAAGACGTAACACAGTTCCCTCATATATTGGAATAGTTTTGAGAAGTGGTAGACTTTGGGGAACATCCCAGGTGTTGAACTTCCAGTATGCATCATAGAGGCTTAGGTGCCTTGCCCTGTACTTCACTCACGGGTTGCAACGTCCTCTCTGTCCGTCGTTGTTCTATCTTCTTTCCTCTACTAGAAAGACACTGTAAGAAATCCTATCCCACAAAAGGAGTTTCCCTTAAACATAACTTGCTATAGTCCAACGAATAGACGTCTGAGACTGGAAAGCTACGTGCGCCTATTGCGGTTACCACAGAGTCAGTCCCAAAAGCTTCCTTGTTTAACAGACATAACACTGCAGTGAATCCCTCTGAAAGCACATTTCCCTCTCAGTGTAGGAAGCGTTTTCGCCACAGAAACTAAGTGCGGATCACCACTGGTGGTGAACATCCAATATGTGTTTTGCAGGCTTAAGCGCAATAGCCTGCCCTTTACTCAAGTACATAATGTGCCCCTAATCCGTCCCTGTTCTATCTTCATCCTCAAAGGAGAAACACTGTTATGAATGAGTACAAACCTGAAGTAGGTTCTCTGAGCAGATACCTTCCTCCGCATACCCTCTAAGGGCCCTGTATCTGACACTTCATGATTGCTACCCAGACATGTCCTACACTTTCCAACTGAGCACAGACACATCTCTGTCGTGAGAACTTACTGTAGCACAGTTCCCTCATATACTGGAAGTGTTTTGAGAAGAGGTAGACACTGTGGAACATCTCCGGTGTTAAACTTCCAGTATGCATCATAGAGGCCTAAGTGGCTTACCATGTACTTCACACACGGTTTGCAACGTTCTCTCTGTCCGTCCTTGTTCTATCTTCTATCCTTCCCATAAAGACACTGTGAGAAGTGACAATCCGCATGAAGGAGTTTCCCTTATACAGAACTTCCTACAGTCTAACGGTTAGACGTCTGAGACTTGAAAGCTATGTGCACCTAATGCGTTTACCACAGAGTCAGTCCCAAAAGCTTCCTTCTTTAAAAGACATAACACTTTAGTGAATCCCTCCTAAAGCCCACTACCCGCTCAGTGTTGGAAGCATTTTAGACTCAGAAATTAAGTGCGAATCCCCACTGGTGGTGAACATCCAATATGTGTTTGGCAGGCTTAAGCGTCATAGCCAGTCCTTTACTCACAGTACCTAATGTGCCCCTTCTCCGTCCGTGTTCTACCTTCATTCGTCCTAGGAGAAGCACTGTTATGAATGACTACGCACCTGAAGTAGGTTCCCTGAGCAGACACCTTCCTCCGCATCCCCTCTAAGGGGCCTGTATGAGACACTTCAAGATGGCTATGCAGACATATCCCAGAGTTTTCAATTGTGCACAGCTGCATCCCTGTCCTGAGAACTTACAGTAGCACAGTTCCCTCATATATTGGAAGTGTTTTGAGAAGTGGTAGACACTGTGCAACATCCCAGGTGTTGAACTTCCAGTATGAATCATAGAGGCCTAGGTGCCTTACTCTGTACTTCACTCACGGGTTGCAACGTTCTCTCTGCTCCGTCCTTGTTCTATCTTCTTTCCTACAGTGGAAAGACACTGTGAGAATTGAAATTCCACATGAAGGAGTTTCCCTTAAACAGAACTTGCTATCGTCCAACGGATATATATCTGATACTGGAAAGCTATGTGCGACTATTGCGGTTACCACAGAGTCAGTCCCAAAAGCTTCCTTCTTTACTAGGCGTAACACTGCAGTGAATCCCTCCTAAAGCACACTTCCCTCTCAATGTTGGAATATTTTTAGACGCAGAAACGAAGTGAGGATCAACACTGGTGGTGAATATCCAATATGTGTTTGGCAGGCTTAAGCGTCATAGCCTGCTTTTACTCACAGTACCTAAAGTGCCCCAAGTCCGTCCGTGTTCTACCTTAATTCCTCCAAGAAGTAGCACTATTATGAATGAGTACGCACCTGAAGTAGCTTCCCTGAGCAGATACCTTCCTACGCATCCCCTCTAAGGGGCCTGTATGAGATACTTCGTGATTGCTACCCAGACACATCCTAGAGTTTTCAACTGTGCACAGATGCATCCCTGTCGTGAGAACTTACGGTAGCATATTTCCCTCATATATTGGAATGTTTTGAGAAGTGGTAGACATTGTGGAACTTCCCAGGTGTTGAACTTCCAGTATGCATAAAAGAGGCTTAGGTGCCTTACCTGTACTTCACTCACGGGTTGCAACGTTCTCTCTGTCCGTCGTTGTTATATCCTCTTTCCTCTACTGGAAAGTCACTGTGAGAAATCCCATTCCGCAAAAGGAGTTTCCCTTAAACATAACTTGCTATAGTCCAACGGATAGACGTCTGAGACTGGAAAGCTATGTGCGCCTATTGCGGTTACCACAAAGTCAGTCCCAAAAGCTTCCTTGTTTAACACGTAACACTGCAGTGAATCCCTCCTAAAGCACACTTTTCTCTCAGTAGGAAGCGTTTTCGAAGCAGAAACTAAGTGCGGATCACCAGTGGTGGTGAACATCTAATATGTGTTTGGCAGGCTTAAGCGCCATAGCGTGCCCTTTACTCACAGAACCTAATGTGCCCGTAGTCCTTCGCTATTCTATCTTCATCCTCAAAGGAGAAACACTGTTATGAATAAGTACGCACCTTAAGTAGCTTCCCTGAACAGATACCTTCCTCCGCAACCCCTCTAAGGGGCCTGTATCAGAAACTTCATGGTTGCTACCCAGACACGTCCTACACTTTCCAACTGAGCACAGACGCATCCTGTGGTGAGAACTTACTGTAGCACAGTTCCCTCATATACTGGAAGTGTTTTGAGAAGAGGTAGACACTGTGGAACATCTCCGGTGCTGATCTTCCAGTATGCATCATAGAGGCCTAAGTGGCTTACCCTGTACTTCACTCACGGTTTGCAACGTTCTCTCTGACCATCCTTGTTCTATCTTCTTTCCTCCACTGGAAAGACACTGTGAGAAGTGACATTCCGCATGAAGGAGTTTCCCTTAAATAGAACCTCCTATAGTCTAACGGTTAGACGTCTGGGACTGGAAGGCTATGTGCGCCTAATGCGGTTTCCACAGAGTCAGTCCCAAAAGCTTCCTTCCTTAAGAGACGTAAGTAATACAGTAGTGAATCCCTCCTAAAGCACACTTCCCTCTCAGAGTTGGAAGCGTTTTAGACGTAGAAACTAAGTGCGGATCACCACTGGTGGTGAACATCCAGTATGTGTTTTGCAGGCTTAAGCGCCATAGGCTGCCCTTTACTCACAGTACCTAATGTGCCGCTAATCGGTCCGTGTTCTACCTTCATTCCTCCAAGGAGAAGCACTGTTATGAATGAGTACGCAACTGAAGTAGCGACCCTGAGCAGAATCCTTCCTACGCAACCCATCTAAGGGGTGTGTATGTGAAACTTCATGATAGCTACACAGACACATCCTAGAGTTTTCAACTGTGCACAGATGCATCCCTGTCGTTAGAACTTACGGTAGCACAGTTACATCATATATTGGAAGTGTGTTGAGAAGTGGTAGACATTGTGGAACATCCCAGGTGCTGAACTTCCAGTATGCATCATAGAGGCTTAGGTGCCTTACCCTGTAATTCACTCACGGGTTGCAACGACCTCTCTGTCCGTCGTTGTTCTATCTTCTTTCCACCACTGGAAAAACCCTGTGAGAAGTGACATTCCGCATGAAGGAGTTTCCCTTAAACAGAAATTGCTATACTCCAACGGATAAACGTCTGAGCCTGGAAAGCTTGTGCGCCTATTGCGGTTACCACAGAGTCAGTCCCAAAAGCTTCCTTCTTTAACAGATGTAACACTGCAGTTAATCCCTCCTAAAGCACACTTCCCTCTCAGTGTAGGAAGCGTTTTCGACGCAGAAACTAAGTGCGGAACACCACTGGTGGTGAACATCCAATATGTGTTTGGCAGGCTAAGCGCCATAGTGTGTCCTTTACTCACAGTACCTAATATGCCCGTAGTCCCTCCCTGTTCTATCTTCATCCTCAACGGAGAAACACTATTATGAATGAGTAGGAACCTGAAGTAGCTTCCCAGAGCAGATACCTTCCTCCGCATCCCTCTTAGGGGCCTGTACCAAACACTTTATGTTTGCTACCCAGACACATCCTACACTTTCCAACTGAGCACAGACGCATCTCTGTCGTGAGAACTTACTGTAGCACAGTTCCCTCATATACTGGAAGTGTTTTGAGAAGTGATAGACACTGTGGAACATCTCAGGTTCAGAACTTCCAGTATGAATCATAGAGGCCTAAGTGGCTTACCCTGTACTTCACTCATGGTTTGCAAGGTTCTAGCTGTCCATCCTTGTTCAATCTTCTTTCTTCCACTGGGAAGACACTGTGAGAAGTGACATTCCGCATGAATGAGTTACCCTTAACCAGAACTTCCTATAGTCTACCGGTTAGAAGTCTGAGACCGGAAAGTATATGCGCCTAATGGGGTTACCACAGAGTCAGTCGCAAAAGCTTCCTTCTTTAACAGACGTAAAACTGCAGTGAATCCCTCCTAAAGCACACTTCCCTCTCAGTGTTGGAAGCGTTTTCGACGCAGAAACTAAGTGCGGATCAACACTAGTGGTGAACATCCAATATGTGTTTGGCAGGCTTAAGCGCCATAGCCTGCCCTTTACTCACAGTACCTAATGTGCCCCTAGTCCTTCCCTTTTCTATTTTTATCCTCAAAGGATAAACACTGTTATGAATGAGTACGCACCTGAAGTAGGTTCCCTGAGCAGATACATTCCTCTGCATCCCATTTAGGGACTTGTATCAGACAATTCATTGTTGCTACCCAGACACGTCCTACACTTTCCAACTGAGCACAAACGCATCTCTGTCATGAGAGCTTACTAAAGCACAGTTCCCTCAAATACTGGAATTGTTTTGAGAAGAGGTACACACTGTGGAACATCTCCGGTATTGTACTGCCAGTATGCCTCATAGAGGACTAAGTGGCTTACCCTGTACTTCACTCACGGTTTGCAACGTTCTCTCCGTCCGTCCCTCCTTCTTCTATCTTCTTTCCCCCACATAAAGACACTGTGAGAAGTGACAATCTGCATGAAGGAGTTTCCCTTAGACAGAACATCCAATAGTCTAATGGTTAGACATCTGAGACTGGAAAGCTATGTGCGCCTATTGCGGTTACCACAGAGTCAGTCCCAAAACCTTCCTTCTTTAACAGACATAACATTGCAGTGAATCCCTCCTAAAGCACACTTCCCTCTCAGTGTAGGAAGGGTTTTTGACGCAGAAACTATGTGCGGAACATCATTATTGTTGAACATCCAATACGTGTTTGGCAGGCTTAAGCGCCATAGCCTGCCCTTTACTCACAGTACCTAATGTGCCCGTAGTTCTTCCCTGTTCTATCTTCATCTTCAAAGGAGAAACCCTGTTATGAATGAGTACGCACCTGAAATATATTCCTTGAGAAGATACCTTTCACCGTATCCGCTCTAAGGGGCCTGTATCAGATACTTCATGGTTGCTACCTAGACACGTCCTATACTTTCCAACTGAGCACAGATGAATCTCCGTTGTGAGAACTTACTAAAGTTAAGTTCCCTCATATACTGGAACTGTTTTGAGAAGAGTTAGACACTGTGGAACATCTCCGGTTTTGAACTTCAAGTATGCATCTTAGAGGCCTAAGTGGCTTACCCTGTATTTCACTCACGGTTTGCAACGTTCTATCTGTCCGTCCTTGTTCTATCTCCTTTCCTCCACCGGAAAGACACTGTGAGAAGTGAATTTCCACATGAAGGAATTTCCCTTAAACAGAACATTCTATAGTCTAACGGTTAGAGGTCTGATACTGGAAAGCTATGAGCACCTATTGCGGTTACCACAGAGTCAGTCCCAAAAGCATCCTTCTTTAACAGACGTAACACTGCAGTGAATACCTCCTAAAGCACACTTCCCTCTCAGTGTAGGAAGCGTTTTCGACGCAGAAACTAAGTGCGGATCTCCACTGGTGGTGAACATCCAATATGTGTTTGGCAGGCTTAAGCGCCATAGCCTGCCCTTTACTCACAGTACCTAATGTGCCCCAAGTCCGTCCGTGTTCTACCTTCATTCCACCAAGGAGAAGCATTGTTATGAATGAGTATGCACCTGAAGTAGCATCCCTGAGCAGATACCTTCCTATGCATCCCCTCCAAGGGGCCTGTATGAGACACTTCATGATTTCTACCCAGACATATCCTAGAGTTTTTAACTGAGCACAGATGCATCCCTGTCATGAGAACTTACGGTAGAACTGTTTCCTCATATATTGCAAGTGTTTTGAGAAGTGGTAGACACTGTGCAACATCCCAGGTGTTGAACTTCCAGTATGCATCATAGAGGCTAGGTGCCTTACCCTGTACTTCACTCACAGGTGGCAACGTTCTCTCTGTCCGTCCTTGTTCTATCTTCTTTCCTCCAGTGGAAAGACACTGTGAGAAGTGACATTCCGCATGAATGAGTTTACCTTAAACAGAACTTCCTATATTCTAACGGTTAGACGTCTGAGACTTGAAAGCTATGTGCGCCTATTGCGGTTACCTCAGTGTCAGTCCCCCTTACTTCTCTTTAAGAGAAGTAACACTGCAGTGAATCCCTCCTAAAGCACACTCCCCTCCCAGTTTAAGAAGTGTTTTAGACGCAGAAACTAAGTGCCGATCTCCACTGGTGATGAACATCCAATATGTGTTTGGCAGGCTTAAGCGCCATAGAGTGCCCTTTACTCACAATACCTAATGTGCTCATAGTCCTTCCCTGTTCTATCTTCATCCTCAAAGGAGAAACACTGTTATGAATGAGTATGCACCTGAAGTAGCTTCCCTGAGCAGATACCTTCCTCCGCATCCCCTCTAAGGGGCCTGTATCAGACAATTCATGGTTGCAACCCAGACACGTCCTACACTTTCCAACTGAGCAGAGTCGCATCTCTGTCGTGAGAACTTACTCTAGCACCGTTCCCTCATATACTGGAAGTGTTTTGAGAAGAGGTAGACACTGTGGAACCTCTCCGGTGTTGAACTGCTAGTATGCATCATAGAGGCCTAAGTGGCTTACCCTGTACTTCACTCATGGTTTGCTACGTTCTCTCTGTCCGTCCTTGCTCTAACTTCTTACCTCCACCGCAAAGACACTGTGAGAAGTGAATTTCCACAGTAAGTAGTTTCCCTTAAACAGAAATTGCTATTGTCTAACGGATAGACGGCTGAGACTGGAAAGCTATGTGCGACTATTGCTGTTACCACATAGTCAGACCCCAAAGCTTCCTTCTTTACTAGACGTAACACTGCAGTGAATCCCTCCTAAAGCACACTTCCCTCTCAGTGTAAGAAGCGTTTTCGATGCACAAACTAAGTGCGAATCACCATTGTGGTGAACATCCAATATGTGTTTGGCAGGCTTAAGCGCCATAGCGTGCCCTTTACTCACAGTACCTAATGTGCCCGTAGTCCTTCCCTGTTCTATTTTCATCTTCAAAGGATAAACACTGTTATGAATGAGTACGCACCTGAAGTAGGTTCCCTGAGCAGATACTTACCTCCGCATCTCCTATTAGGGGCTTTATCAGACACTTCATGGTTGCAACCCAGACACGTCCTACACTTTCCAGCTGAGCACAGACGCATCTCTGTCGTGAGAACTTACTGTAGCACAGTTCCCTCATATACTGGAAGTGTTTTGAGAAGAGGTAGACACTTTGGAACATCTCCGGTTTTGAACTTCCAGTATGCATCATAGAGGCCAGGTGCATGCCCCTGTACTTCACTCACGGGTTGCAATGTTCTCTCAGCTCCAACCTTGTTCTGTCTTCGTACATCCACTGGAAAAACACTGTGAGAAGTGACATTCCGCATGAAGGAGTTTCCCTTAAACAGAACTTCCTATAGTCTAATGGTTAGACGTCTGAGACTGGAAAGCTACGTGCGCCTAAGCGGTTACCACAGAGTCAACCCCAAAAGCTTCCTTCTTTAACAGACGTAACACTGCATTTAATCCCTCCTAAAGCAAACTTCCCTCTCAGTGTTGAAAGCGTTTTAGACGCAGAAACTAAGTGCGCATCACCACTGGTGGTGAACATCCAATATGTGTTTGGCAGGCTTAAGTGCCATAGCCTGCCCTTAACTCACAGTACCTAATGGGCCCCTAGTCCGTCCGTGTTTTACCTTCATTCCTGCAAGGGGAGCACTGTTATGAATGAGTATGCACCTGAAGTAGCTTCCCTGAGCAGATACCTTCCTCCGAATCCCCTCTAAGGCGCCTGTATGAGACACTTCATGATTGCTACCCAGACACATCCTAGAGTTTTCAACTGTGCACAGATGCATCCCTGTCGTGAGAACTTACGGTAGCACAGTTCCCTCATATATTGGAAGTGTTTTGAGAAGTGGTAGACACTGTGGAACATCCCAGGTGTTGAACTTCCAGTATGCATAATAGAGGCTTATGTGCCTTACCCTGTACTTCACTCACGGGTTACAACGTCCTCTCAGTCCGTACTTGTTCTATCTTCCTTCCTCCACTGGAAAGACACTGTGAGAAGTGACATTCCGCATGAAGGAGTTTCCCTTATACAGAACTTCCTATAGTCTAATGGTTAGACGTCTGAGACTGGAAAGCTATGTGCGCCTATTGCAGTTACCACAGAGTCAGTCCCAAAAGCTTCCTTCTTTAACAGACGTAACACTGCATTTAATCCCTCCTAAAGCACACTTCCCTCTCAGTGTTGAAAGCGTTTTAGACGCAGAAACTAAGTGCGCATCACCACTGGTTGTGAACATCCAATATGTGTTTGGCAGGCTTAAGAGCCATAGGCTGCCCTTTACTCACAGTACCTAATGTGCCCCTAGTCCGTCCGTGTTCTACCTTCTTTCCTCCAAGGAGAAGCACTATTATGAATGAGTACGCACCTGAAGTAGCTTTCCTGAGCAGATACTTTCCTCCGCATCCCCTCTAAGGGGCCTGTATCAGACACTTCATGATTGCTACCCAGACACGTCCTACACTTTCCAACTGAGCATAGACGCAACCCTGTCGTGAGAACTTAAGGTAGAACAGTTCCCTCATATATTGGTTGTTTTTTGAGAATTGGTAGAAACTGTGGAACATCCCAGGTGTTGAACTTCCAGTATGCATCATAGAGGCTTAGGTGCCTTGCATGTACTTCTCTCACGGGTTGCAACGTTCTCTCTTTTCCGTCCTAGTTCTGTCTTCCTTCCTCCACTGGAAAGACACTGTGAGAAGTGACATTCCGCATAAAGGCGTTTCCCTTAAACAGAACTTGCTATAATCTAACGGTAAGAGGTCTGAGACTTGAAAGCTATTTGCGCCTATTGCGGTTACCAGAGTATCTGTCCCAAAAACTTCCTTCTTTAACAGAAGTAACACTGCAGTGAATCCCTCCTAAAGCACACTTCCCTCTCAGTGAAGGAACTCTTTTAGACGCAGAAACTAAGTGCGGATCACTGCTGGTGTGACAATCCAATATGTGTTTGGCAGGCTTAAGCGCAATAGCCTGCCCTTTACTAACAGTACCTAATATGCCTGTAGTCCTTCCCTGTTCTATCATCATCCTCAACGGAGAAACACTGTTATGAATGAGTACGCACCTGAAGTTGGTTCCCTGAGCAGATACCTTCCTCCTCATCCCTGCTAAGGGGCCTGTATCACACACTTCATGGTAGCAACCCAGACACGTCCTACAATTTCCAACTGAGCACAGACGCATCTAAGTCGTGCGAACTTACTGTAGCACAATTCCCTCGTATACTGGAAGTGTTTTGAGAAGAGGTAGACACTCCGGAACATCTCCGGTTTTGAACTGCCAGTATGCATCTTGGAGGCCTAAGTGGCTTACCCTGTACTTCACTCACGGTTTGCAACGTTCTCTCTGTCCGTCCTTGTTCTATCTTCTTTACTCCACTTAAAGACACTGTGAGAAGTGAAAATCCGCATGAAAGAGTTTCCCTTAAACAGAACTTCCTATAGTCTAACGGTTAGACATCTGTGAAAAGAAAGCTATGTGCGCTTATTGCGGTTAACACAGAGTCGGTCCCAAAAGCTTCCTTCTTTAACAGACGTAACACTGCAGTGAATCCCTCCTAAAGCACACTTCCCTCTCAGTGTTTGAACGGATTTAAACGCAGAAACTAAGTGTGGATCATCACTGGTGGTGAACATCCAATATGTGTTTGGCAGGCTTAAGCGCCATAGCCTTCCCTTTACTCACAGTTCCTAAAGTGCCCCTAGTCCGTCCCTGTTTTATCTTCATTCCTTAAATGAGAAACGCTGTTATGAATGAGTACACAACTGAAGTAGGTTCCCTGAGCAGATACCTTCCTTCGCATCCCCTCTAAGGGGCCTGTATGAAACACTTCATGTTGGCTACCCAGACACGTCCTTGAGTTTCCAACTGAGCACAGACACATCTCTGTCGTGAGAACTTACTGTAGCACAGTTCCCTCATATATTGGAAGGTTTTTGAGAAGAGGTAGACACTGTGGAACATCCCCGGTGTTGAACTACCAGTATGAATCATAGAGGCTTAGGTGCCTTACCCTGTACTTCACTCACGGATTGCAACATTCAATCTGCTCCGTCCTTGTTCTATCTTCTTTCCTCCAGTGGTAAGACACTGTGATAAGTGTCATTCCACATGAAGGAGTTTCCCTTAAACAGAACTTGCTATAGTCCAACGGCTAGACGTCTGAGACTGGAAAGCTATGTGCGCCTATTGCGTTTACCACAGAGTCAGTCCCAAAAGCTTCCTTCTTTAACAGATGTAACACTGCAGTGAATCCCTCCTAAAGCACACTTCCCTCTCAGTGTAGCAAGTGTTTTAGACGCAGAAACTAAGTGCGGATCACCACTGGTGGTGAACATCCAATATGTGTTTCGCAGGCTTAAGCGCCATAGCCTGCCCTTAACTCACAGTACCTAATGTGCCCCTAGTCTGTCCGTGTTCTACCTTCATTCCTCCAAGGAGAAGCAGTGTTATGAATGAGTACGCACCTGAAGTAGCTTCCCTGAGCAGATACCTTCCTACGCATCCCCTCTAAGGGGCCTGTATGGGACAGTTCATGATTGCTACCCAGACTCATCCTAGAGTTTTCAACTGAGCACAGATGCATCCATGTCGTGAGAACTTACGTTAGCTCAGTTCCCTCATATATTGGACGTGTTTTGAGAAGTGGTAGACACTGTGGAACATCCCAGGTGTTGAATTTCCAGTATGCATCATAAGGGATAGGTGCCTTACCCTGTACTTCACTCACGGGTTGCAACGTTCTCTCTGCTCCGTCCTTGTTCTATCTTCTTTCTTCCAGTGGAAAGACACTGTGAGAAGCGAAATTCCACGTGAAGGAGTTTCCCTTAAACAGAACTTGCTATAGACCAACGGATAGATATCTGAGACTGGGAAGCTATCTGCGTCTATTGCGGTTACCACAGAGTCAGTCCCAAAAGCTTCCTTCTTTACTAGACGTAACACTGCAGTGAATCCCTCCTAAAGCAACTTCCCTCTCATGGTGGGAAGCATTTTTGACACAGAAACTAAGTGCCGATCAACACTGGTGGTGAACATCCAATATATGTTTGGCAGGCTTAAGCGCCATAGCATGAACTTTACACAAAGTACCTCATATGCCCGTAGTATTTTCCTGTTCTATCTTCATCCTCAAAGGAGAAACGCTGTTATGAATGAGTATGCACCTGAAGTATGTTCGCTGCGCAGAAACCTCCCTCCGCATCCCCTCTTAGGGGCTTGTATCAGAGACTTCATGGTCGCTACCCAGACACGTCCTACACTTTCCAACTGAGCACAGACGCATCTCTGTCTTGAGAACTTACTGAAGCACTGTTCCCTCATATACTGGAAGTGTTTTGAGAAGAGGTAGACACTGTGGAACATCTCCGGTGTTGAAATGCCAGTATACATCATAGAGGCCTAAGTGGCTTACCCTGTACTTCACTCACGGTTTGCAACGTTCTCTGTGTCCTTCCTTGTTCTAACTTCTTTTCTCCCCATAAAGACACTGTGAGAAGTGACAAATCGAATGAAGGAGTTTTCCTTAGACAGAACTTCCTATAGTCTAACGGTTAGATGTCTGAGACTGGAAAGCTATGTGCGCCTAATGTGGTTACCACAGAGTCAGTCCCAAAAGCTTCCTTCTTTAACAGACGTAACACTGCATTGAATCTCTCCTAAAGCACACTTCCCTCTCAGTTTTGGAAGCAATTTAGATGCAGAAACTAAGTGCGGATCACAACTGGTGGTGAACATCTGATATTTATTTGGCAGGCTTAAGCCAAATGTGCCTCTAGTCCTTCCGTGTTCTACCTTCATTCCTCCAAGGAGAAGCACTGTTAAGAATGAGTATGCACCTAAAGTAGCTTCCCTGAGCAGATACCTTCCTCCGAATCCCCTCTAAGGGGCCTGTATGAGACACTTCATGATCGCTACCCAGACACATCCTAGATTTTTCAACTGTGCACAGATGCATCCCTGTCGTGAGAACTTACGGTAGCACAGTTCCTTCATATATTGGAAGTGTTTTGAGAATTGGTAGACACTGTGGAACATCCCAGGTGTTGAACTTCCAGATTGCATAATAGAGGCTTATGTGCCTTACCCTGTACTACACTCACATGTTACAACGTTCTCTCTGTCCGTCCTTGTTCTATCTTCTTTCCTCCACTGGAAAGACACTGTGAGAAGTGACATTCCGCATGAAGGAGTTTCCCTTAAACAGAACTTGCTATATTCCAACGGATAGACGTCTGAGACTGGAAAGCTACGTGCGCCTATTGCAGTTACCACAGAGTCAGTCCCAAAAGCTTCCTTCTTTAACAGAAGTAACACTGCCGTGAATCCGTCCTAAAGCACACTTCCTTCTCAGTGTTGGAAGGGTTTTCGACGCAGAAACAAAGTGCTTATCAACACCCGTGGTGAACATCCATTATGTGTTTGGCAGGCTTAGCGCCATAGCCTTCCCTTTACTCACAGTTCCTAATATGCCCCTTGTCCGTCCCTGTTTTATCTTCATTCCTCAAAGGAGAAATGCTGTTATGAATGAGTACGCAACTGAAGTAGGTTCCCTGAGCAGATACCTTCCTTCGCAACCTCTCTAAGGTGCCTGTATGAAAACTTCATGTTGGCTACCCAGACACGTCCTTCAGTTTCCAACTGAGCACAGACACATCTCTGTCATGAGAACTTACTGTAGCACAGTTCCCTCATATATTGGAAGTGTTTGAAAAGTGGTAGACACTGTGGAACATCCCAGGTGTTGAACTTCTAGTATGTATCATAGAGGCCTAGGTGCCTTACCCTGTACTTCACTCACGGGTTGCAACGTTCTCTCTGCTCCATCCTTGTTCTATCTTCTTTCCTCCACATAAAGACACTGTGAGAAGTGTCATTCCACCTGAAGGAGTTTCCCTTAAAAGAACTTCCTATAGTCTTACGGTTAGACTTCTGAGACTGGAAAGCTATGTGCGCCTAATGCGGTTACCACAGAGTCAGTCCGTAAAGCTTCCATCTTTAACAGACGTAACACTGCAGTGAATCCCTCCTAAAGCACACTTCTCTCTCAGTGTTAAGAAGCATTTTCGAGGGGGGGGACAAGATGGCGGGGTACTAGGAAGAGGCGTCTTTTCAGCTGGTACCCCAAAGTGAGCTGATTACCTACCAAAAAACTCTGATCACCCATGAAATCAGTCTGAGATCAGAATTATACACGTCTGCATCTCTACAGGGGCAGAAGACTCCAGTGAGCAGGTAAAGCGGAATGGGAACAGCGGACTGATATCGGAAGATAAACAAAAGGGGGAGGGAGCCACCAGATGCGACCGGTGCGAAAGTAATACCCAGATAGGAGCGAGAGTGCCCTGCGTCTGGGGACCAGCATTAACTCGGAGACTGGTTGAAAGCACTCCAAAAGAGCAAAGGATCACGGGGACAAATTGTGGGAATCGTGGCGGCTAGGGACAGGGGCTTAAGTCCCCGGTCCCAGAAGGCCTCCCCTGCGTGGAGGCAGAGAGAGTGCGGCGGAGAAACCGGCTCCTGGTCCCTAAGCCTACAGCGAGCCCCAGAGCGCGGGGTTTCTGGCTCCTGTGAGGGGATGGGAGCTGCGCCAGTCTGCAGAACGCACGCTAGCCCTACCACAAAGCTTGAGATTCGCGCGCTCATCGCTCCAGCTCTCCTGGGTTTCTAAGGCCCGGGGGCGCTTCTTGACCCGGGCCATTGTTTCAAAGTCTAAGCCGCGAGCGCACGAAAATCTTCCCCGGACAGAGGCGTGCAAAAGCCCAGCCTGGGGCTTATGGATCAGCGCCCCGTTCTCAGTGCCCCAGACGCGCGCCCGACCCACAGCCGCCTCTGAAAAGAGGTGCGCGCAAGCCGGGCACTCCCAGCTCTGGCCGGCGGCAAAATCTCAGTGTGCGATCACTGCTTGGAACCTCTCTGGTGGTCAGGAGCTCCCAGACAGCCGCCACTGCCTTGGCTTTGGGGACTAGCAAAAGATCCTGCGCCCCCAGGGTCTTTAACTTGGAACCTGCACTGCCAGCGTCCAAGGGGGAATTTATTCAGCTTCTGCACCCAGACTGATGCTTCTCTCTGAGACGGAGATCAGGAAGTGTTCCAGGGTGCACCTTGACTGCACCAGAGTTGATACATCCAGCTACATCTGTTCAGTCTTCTCCCACCAAAATGACTAGGAGGAGGAATCCCAACAGAAGAAAAATACAGAGGATGGACCTTCCGCAATAGAGCTAACGGCTATCAACATAGACAATATGTCGGAAAGAGAATTCAGGCTAACAATTATCCAGGCAATAGCTAGGTTGGAGAAAGCCATGGATGACCAAACAGAATTGATTAGAGCCGAACTGAAAGCGACCAGACAGGATGTTCACAATGTTAGGGCGGAGCTTAAAGCTACTAGGGAGGAGGTCCACAATGCTCTCAATGCGTTCCAATCCAATCTAAACTCTCTCAAAGCTAGGATAACTGAGACAGAAGATAGAATTAGTGATCTGGAAGACAAACAGATAGAGAGAAAGGATCAGGAGGAAGCCTTGAACAAACAACTTAGATCCCACGAAAGCAGAATTAGGGAAATAAGTGATGCCATGAAGCGTTCCAACGTCAGAATTATTGGAATTCCTGAAGGGGAGGAGAAAGAAAGAAGTCTAGAAGATGTCGTGGAACAAGTCCTTCATGAAAATTTTCCGAATCTCACGAATGAAACCAGCGTTCATGTACTAGAGGCTGAACGGTCTCCACCCAAGATTATACACTCCAAAAAAAATCACGACACCTGATAGTCAAATTGAGAAATTATAATTGTAGGTATAATCTCTTGAAAGCTGCCAGGGCAAAGAGGCTCCTTACTTACAGAGGGAAGTCCATCAGAATAACGTCAGACCTGTCCACAGAGACCTGGCAAGCCAGAAGAAGCTGGCAAGATATATGCAGGGCACTAAATGCGAAGAACATGCAGCCAAGAATACTTTATCCAGCAAGACTGACATTCAAAATGGATGGAGAGATAAAGAGTTTCCAAGACCGGCAAGACTTAAAAGAATATGCAACCACCAAGCCGATACTGCAGGAAATATTAAGGGGGGTTCTATAAAAGAGGAAAAATCCCAAGAATAGCATTGAACAGAAATATAGAGACAATCTACAGAAAGAAAGACTTCAAAGGTAACTCGATGTCAATAAAAACGTATCTATCAATAATCACTCTCAATGTGAATGGCCTAAATGCACCCATAAAACGGCACAGGGTTGCAGATTGGATAAAACGACAGGACCCATCCATATGCTGTCTTATTAATTCTTTCAAAGATCCAGCTCCTAGTTTCGTTGATTTGTTCTATTGTTTTTTTTAGGTTTCTATTTCATTGATTTCTGTTCTGATCTTTATGATTTCTCTTCTCCTGCTGGGCTTAGGGTTTCTTTCTTGTTCTTTCTCCAGCTCCTTTAGGTGTAGGGTTAGTTTGTGTACCTGAGACCTTTCTTGTTTCTTGAGAAAAGCTTGTACCGCTATATATTTTCCTCTCAGGACTGCTTTTGTTGTGTCCCACAGATTTTGAACCATTGTATTTTCATTATCATTTGTTTCCATTATTTTTTTCAATTCTTCCTTAATTTCCCGGTTGACCCATTCATTCTTTAGAAGGATGCTGTTTAGTCTCCATGTATTTGGGTTAGGGTTGGCCAGACTTATCAAAAAGAAAAGAGAAAGGTCCCAAATAAATAAAATCATGAATGAAAGAGGAGAGATCACAACTAACACCAAAGAAATACAAACTATTATAAGAACATACTATGAGCAACTCTACGCCAACAAATTTGACAATCTGGAAGAAATGGATGCATTCCTAGAAACATATAAACTACCAAAATTGAACCAGGAAGAAATAGAAAGCCTGAACAGACCCTTAACCAGTAAGGAGATTGAAACAGTCATTAAAAATCTCCAAACAAACAAAAGCCCAGGGCCAGATGGCTTCCCGGGGGAATTCTACCAAACATTTAAAGAAGAAATAATTCCTATTCTCCTGAAACTGTTCCAAAAAATAGAAATGGAAGGAAAACTCCCAAACTCATTTTATGAGGCCAGCATCACCTTGATCCCGAAACCAGACAAGGATCCCATCAAAAAAGAGAGCTATAGACCAATATCCTTGATGAACACAGATGCAAAAATTCTCACCAAAATTCTAGCCAATAGGATTCAACAGTACATTAAAAGGATTATTCACCAGGACCAAGTGGGATTTATCCCAGGGCTGCAAGGTTGGTTCAACATCCGCAAATCAGTCAATGTGATACAACACATCAATAAAAGAAAGAACAAGAACGATATGATACTCTCAAGAGATGCTGAAAAAGCATTTGACAAAGTACAGAATCCCTTCCTGATCAAAACCCTTCAAAGTGTAGGGATAGAGGGCACATACCTCAATATCATCAAAGCCATCTATGAAAAACCCACTGCAAATATCATTCTCAATGGAGAAAAACTGAAAGTTTTTCCACTAAGGTCAGGAACACGGCAGAGATGTCCATTATCACCACTGCTATTCAACATAGTACTAGAAGTCCTAGCCTCAGCAATCAGACAACAAAAGGAAATTAGAGGCATCCAAATCGGCAAAGAAGAAGTCAAATTATCACTCTTCGCAAATGATATGATACTCTATGTGGAAAACCCAAAACACTCCACTCCAAAACTGCTAGAACTTATACAGGAATTCAGTAAAGTGTGAGGATATAAGATCAATGCACAATAATCAGTTGCATTTCTCTAAGTGCGGATCACCACTGGTGGTGAACATCCAATATGTGTTTGGCAGTCTTAAGCTTCATAGCCTGCCCGCTACTCACAGTACCTAATGTGCCCCTAGTACGTCCGTGTTCTACCTTCATTATTCCAAGGAGAAGCACTGTTATGAATGAGTACACACCTGAAGTAGCTTCCCTGAGCAGATACCTTCCTCCGAATCCCCTCTAAGGGGCCTGTATGAGACACTTCATGATTGCTACCCAGACACATCCTAGAGTTTTCAACTGTGCACAGAGGCATCCCTGTCGTGAGAACTTATGGTAGCACAGTTCCCTCATATATTGGAAGTGTTTTGAGAAGTGGTATACATTGTGGAACATCCCAGGTGTTGAACCTCCAGTATGCATCATGGAGGCTTAGGTGCCTTACACTGTACTTCACTCACAGGTTGCAACGTTCTCTCTGTCCGTCATTGTTCTATCTTCTTTCCTCCACTAGAAAGACACTGTGAGAAGTCACATTCCGCATGAAGGAGATTCCCTTAAGAAGAACTTGCTATAGTCCAACGGATAGACGTCTGAGACTGGAAAGATATGTGCGATATTGCGGTTACCACAGAGTCAGTCCGAAAAGCTTCCTTCTTTAACAGACGTAACACTGCAGTGAATCCCTCCTAAAGCACACTTACCTCTCGGTGTAGGAAGCGTTTTCGAAGCAGAAACTAAGTGCGGATCACCACTGGTCGTGAACATCCAATATGTGTTTGACAGGCTTAAGCGCCATAGACTGCCCTTTACTCACAGTACCTAATGTGCCCGTTGTCATTCCCTGTTCTATCTTCATCCTCAAAGGAGAAACACTGTTATGAATGAGTACGCACCTGAAGTAGGTTCCCTGAGCAGATACCTTCCTCCGCATCCCCTCTAAGGGGCCTGTATCAGACACTTCATGGTTGCTACCCAGACACGTCCTACAATTTCCAACAGAGCACAGACGCATCTCTGTCGTGAGAACTTACTGTAGCACAGTTCCCTCATATACTGGAAGTGTTTTGAGAAGAGGTAGACACTGTGGTACATCTCCGGTGATGAACTTGCAGTATGCATCATAGAGGCCAAAGTGGCTTACCCTGTACTTCACTCACAGATTGCAAAGTTCTCTCTGTCCGTCCTTGTTCTATCTTCTTACTTCCACTGGAAAGACACTGTGAGAAGTGACATTCCGCATGAAGGAGTTTCCCTTAAACAGAAATTAGTTTAGTGTAATGGTTAGACATCTGAGACTGGAAAGCTATGTGCGCCTAAAGCGGTTACCACAAGGTCAGTCCCTAAAGCTTCCTTCTTTAACAGACGTAACACTGCATGGAATTACTCCTAAAGCACACTTCGCTTTCCATATAAGAAGCGTTTTAGACGCAGAAACTAAGTGCGGATCACCACTGTTGGTGAACATCCAATATGTGTTTGGCAGCCTTAAGCGCCATAGCGTGCCCTTTACTCACAGTACCTAATGTGCCCGTAGTCCTTCCCTGTTCTATCTTTATCCTCAAAGGACAAACAATGTTATGAATGAGTAGGCACCTGAAGTAGGTTCCCTGAGCAGATACCTTCCTCCGCATACCCTCTAAGGGTCCTGTATCAGACACTTCATGGTTGCTATTCAGACACGTCCTACACTCTCCAACTGAGCACAGACGCATCTCTGTCGTGAGAACTTACTGTAGCAAAGTTCCCTCATATACAGGAAGTGCTTTGAGAAGAGGTAGACACTGTGGAACATCTCCGGTGCTGAACTTCCAGTATGCATCATAGTGGTCTAAGTGGCTTACAATCTATTTCACTCACGGTTTGCAACTTTCTCTCTGTCCGTCCTTGTTCTATCTTCTTACCTCCACTGGAAAGACACTGCGAGAAGTGACATTCCGCATGAAGGAGTTTCGCTTAAACAGAACTTCCTATATTCTAACGGTTAGACGTCTGACTGGAAAGCTAAGTGCGCCTAATGCGGTTACAACAGAGTCAGTCGCAAAAGCTTCCTTCTTTAACAGGCGTAACACTGCAGTGAATCCCTCCTAAAGCACACTTCCCTCTCAGTGTAGGAAGCATTTTAGACGCAGAAACTAAGTACGGATCACCATTGGTGGTGAACATCCAATATGTGTTTGGCAGGCTTAAGCTTCATAGCCTGACCTTTACTCACAGTACCTAATGTGCCCCTAATCGGTCCGTGTTCTACCTTCATTCCTCCAAGGAGTAGCACTGCTATGAATGAGTCCGCACCTGAAGTAGCTTCCCTGAGCAGATACCTTCCTACGCATCCCCTCTTAGGGGCCTGTATGAGACACTTCATGATTGCTACCCAGACACATCCTAGAGTTTTCAAATGTGCACAGATGCATCCCTGTCGTGAGAACTTACGGTAGCACAGTTCCCTCATATATTGAAAGTGTTTTGAGAAGTGGTAGACATTGTTTAAATCCCAGGTGTTGAACTTCCAATATGCATCATAGAGGCCTAAGTGGCTTACCCTATAATTCACTCACGGCTTGCAACGTTCTCTCTGTCCGTCCTTGTTCTATCTTCTTTCCTCCACATAAAGACACTGTGAGAAGTGACATTCCGCAGGAAGGAGTTTCCTTTAACCAGAACTTCCTATAGTCTAACGGTTAGACATCTGAGACTGGAAAGCTGTGTGCGCCTATTGCGGTTACCACAGTGTCAGACCCAAAAACTTCCTTCTTTAACAGATGTAACACTGCAGTGAATCCCTCATAAAGCACACTTCTCTCTCAGTGTAGGAAGCGTTTTAGACACAGAAACTAAGTGCAGATCACAACTGATGGTGAACATGCAATATGTGTTTGGCAGGCTTAAGCGCCATAGCGTGCCCTTTACTCACAGTACCCAGACACGTACTACACTTTCCAAATGAGCACAGACGCATCTCTGTTGTGATAACTTATTGTAGCACAGTTCCCTCATATACTGGAAGTGTTTTGAGAAGAGCTAGACACTGTGGAACATCTCCGGTGTTGAACTTGAAGTATGCATCATAGAGGCCTAAGTGGCTTACCGTGTACTTCACTCACGGTTTGCAACGTTCTCTCTGCTCCGTCCTTGTTCTATCTTCTTACCTCAATTGGAAAGACACTGTGAGAAGTCACATTCCGCATGAAGGAGTTTCCCTTAAACAGAACTTCCTATAGTCTAAAGGTTAGACCTCTGAGACTGGAAAGCTATATGCGCCTAATGCGGTTACCACAGAGTCAGTCCCAATAGCTTCCTTCTTTAACAGACGTAACACTGCAGTGAATCCCTCCTAAAGCACACTTCCCTCTCAGTGTTGTAAGGGTTTTAGACGCAGAAACTAAGTGCGGATCACCACTGGAGGTGAACATACCATATGTGTTTGGCAGGCTTAAGCGCCATAGCGTGCCCTTTCTCACAGTACCTAATGTGCCCCTAATCTGTCTCTGTTCTATCTGCATTCTCTTAGGAGAAACACTGTTATGAATGAGTACGAAGCTGAAGTTGGTTCCCTGAGCCGATACCTTCCTCTGCATCCCCTCTAAGGGGCCTGTATCAGACACTTCATGATTACTACACAGACACGTCCTACACTTTCCAACGGAGCATAGACGCATCCCAGTCGTGAGAATATACTGTAGCACAGTTCCCTCATATATTGGAAGTGTTTTGAGGATCGGTAGACACTGTGGAACATCATAGGTTTGAACTTCCATTATGCATCATAGAGGCCTAGGTGCCTTACCCTGTACTTCAATAACGGGTTGCAACGTTCTCTCTGCTCCGTTCTTGTTCTAACTTCTTTCCTCCACTGGAAAGACACTGTGAGAAATGACATTCCGCATGAAGGAGTTTCCCTTAAACAGAACTTGCTATAGTCCAACGGATAGACATCAGAGACTGGAAAGCTATGTGCGCCTATTGCGGTTAACACAGAGTCAGTCCCAAAAGCTTCCTTCTTTACTAGACGTAACACTGCAGTGAATCCCTCCGAAAGCACACTTCCCTCTCAGTATAGGAAGCGTTTTAGACGGAGAAACTAAGTGCGGATATCCACTGGTGATGTACATCCAATATGTGTTTGGCAGGCTTAAGCGCCAAAGCGTGCCCTTTACACACAGTACCTAATGTGTCCGTAGTCCTTCCCTGTTCTTTTTTCATCCTCAAAGGAGAAACACTGTTATGAATGAGTACGCACCTGGAGTAGCTTCCCTGAGCAGATACCTTCCTCCGCGTCCCCTCTGAGGGGCCTGAATAGACACTTCATGGTTGCTACCCAGACACGTCCTACACTTTCCAACTGAGCACAGACGTATCTCTGTCGTGAGAACTTACTGTAGCACAGTTCCCTCATATACTGGAAGTGTTTTGAGAAGAGGTAGACACTGTGGAACATATCCGGTGTTGAACTTCCAGTATACATCATAGAGTCCTAAGTGGCTTACCCTATATTTCACTCACGGTTTGCAACGTTCTCTCTGTCCGTCGTGTTCTATCTTCTTACCTCCACTGGAAAGACACTGCGAGAAGTGACATTCCGCATGAAGGAGTTTCCCTTAAACAGAACTTCCTATAATCTAATGGTTAGACGTCTGAGACTGGAAAGCTATGCGCACGTAATGCGGTTACCAGAGTCAGTCCCAAAAGCTTCCTTCTTAAACAGATGTAACACTGCAGTGAATCCCTCCTAAAGCACACTTCCCTCTCAGTGTTGGAAGCGTTTTAGAAGCATAAACTAAGTGCAGATCATCAATGGTGGTGAACATCCAATATGTGTTTGGCAGGCTTAAGCGCCATAGCCTGCCCTTTAACACAGAACCTAATGTGCCCCTAGTCCGTCAGTGTTCTACCTTCATTCCTCCAAGGAGAGGCACTGTTATGAATGAGTACGCACCTGAAGTCGCTTCCCTCAGCAGATACCTTCCTACGCATCCCTCTATGGGGCCTGTATGAGACACTTCATGATTGCTACCCAGACACATCCTAGAGTTTTCAACTGGGCACATATGCATCCCTCTCGTGAGAACTTACGGTAGCAAAGTTCCCTCATATATTGGAAGTGTTTTGAGATGTAGTAGACAATGTGGAACATCCCAGGTTTTGAACTTCCAGTATGCATCATAGAGGCCTAGGTGCATTACCCTGTACTTCACTCACGGGTTGCAACGTTCTCTCTGCTCCATTCTTTTTCTATCTTCTTTTCTCCACTGGAAAGACACTGTGAGAAGTGACATTCCGCATGAAGGAGTTTCCCTTAAACAGAACTTGCTATAGTCCAACGGATAGACGGCTGAGAATGGAAATTTATGTGCGCCTCTTGCGGTTACCACAGAGTAATCCCAAAAGCTTCCTTCTTTACTAGACGTAACACTGCAGTGAATCCCTACTAAAGCACACTTCCCTCTCAGTGTTGGAAGGGTTTTAGACGCAGAAACTAAGTGCGGAACACCACTGGTGGTGAACATCCAATATGTGTTTGGCAGGCTTAAGCGCCAAAGCGTGCCCTTTACTCACAGTACGTAGTGTGCCCGTAGTCCTTCCCTGTTCTATCTTCATCCTCAAAGGAGAAACACTATTATGAATGAGTACGCACCTGAACTAGCTTCCCTGAGCAGATACCTTCCTCCGCATCACCTCTAAGGGGCCTGTATCAGACACTTCATGGTTGCTACCCAGACAGGTCCTACATTTTCCAACTGAGCACAGACGAATCTCTGTCGTGAGAACTTACTGTAGCACAGTTCCCTCATATAAGGAAGTGTTTTGTGAAGTGGTAGACACTGTGGAACATCTCCGGTGTTGAACTTCCGATATGCAACAGAGATGTCTAAGTGGCTTACCCTGTATTTCACTCACGGTTTGCAACGTTCTCTCTGTCCGTCCTTGTTCTATCTTCTTAACTCCCCTGGAAAGACACTGAGAAGTGACATTCCGCATGAAGGATTTTCCCTTAAACAGAACATCCTATAGTCTAACGGTTAGACGTCTGAGACTGGAAAGCTATGTGCGCCTATTGCGGTTACCACAGTGTCAGTCGCAAAAGCTTCCTTCTTTACTAGACGTAACACTGCAGTGAAACCCTCCTAAAGCACACTTCCCTCTCAGTGTAGGAAGCGTTTAGGACGCAGAAACTGAGTGCGGATCAACACTGGTGATGAACATCCAATATGTGTATGGCAGGCTTAAGCGCCATAGCGTGCCCTTTACTCACAGTACCTAATGTGCCCGTAGTCGTTCCCTGTTTTATTTTCATCCTCATAGGAGAAACAGTGTTTTGAATGAGTATGCAGCTGAAGTAGGTTCCCTGAGCAGATATCTTCCTCCGCATCCCCACTAAGGGGCCTGTATCAGACACTTCATGGTTGCTACCCAGACACGTCCTACACTTTCCAACTGAGCACAGATGCATCATTGTCGTGAAAACTTACTTAGCACAGTTCCCTCATATACTGGAAGTGTTTTGAGAAGAGGTAGACACTGTGGAACATCTCCGGTGTTGAACTTCCAGTATGCGTCCTAGAGGCCTAATGGATTACCCTGTATTTCACTCACGGTTTCCAAAATTCTCTCTGTCCGTCCTTGTTCTATCTTCTTACCTCCACTGGAAAGACACTGTGAAAAGTGATATTCCGCATGAAGGAGTTTCCCTTAAACCGAACTTCCTATAGTCTAACGGTTAGACGTCTGATCCTGGAAAGCTATGTGCGCCTAATGCGGTTACCACAGAGTCAGTCCCAAAAGCTTCCTTCTTTAACAGACGTAACAAAGCAGTGTTACTTAATTAGCACAGTCCCTCATATACTGGAAGTGTTTTTAAAAGAGGTAAACACTGTAGAACATTTCCGGTTTGAACTTCCAGTATGCATCATAGAGGCCTATGTGGCTTACCCTGTACTTCACTCACGGTTTGCAAAGTTCTCTCTGTCCATCCTTGTTCTATCTTCTTACCTCCACTTCCTATAGTCTAACAGTTAGACGTCTGAGACTGGAAAGCTATGTGCGCCTATTGCGGTTACCACAGTGTCACTCCCAAAAGTTTCCTTCTTTAACAGACGTAACACTGCTGTGAATCCCTCCTAGCACATTTCCATCTCAGTGTAGGAAGCGTTTTATACGCAGAAACTAAGTGCGGATCACCACTGGTGGTGAACATCCAATATGTGTTTGGCAGGCTTAAGTGCCATAGCCTGCCCTTTACTCACAGTACCTAATGTGCGCCTAGTCCGTCCATGTTCTTCCTTCATTCCTCCAAGGAGAAGCACTGTTTTGAATGAGTACGCACCTGAAGTAGGTTCCCTGAGTAGATACCTTCCTACACATCCCCTCTAAAAGGCCTGTATGAGACACTTCATAATTGCTACCCAGACATTCCTAGAGTTTTCAACTGAGCACAGATGCATTGCTGTCGTGAGAACTTACGGTTGCACAATTCCCTCATATATTGGAAATGTTTTGAGAAGAGGTAGACACTGTGGAACATCCCAGGTGTTGAACTTCCAGTATGCATCATAGAGGCCTAAGTGCCTTACCCTGTACTTCTCTCACGGGTTGCAACGTTCTCTCTGCACCGTCCTTGTTCTATCTTCATTCATCCACTCGAATGATACTGTGAGAAGTGACATTCCGCATGAAGGAGTTTCCCTTAAACAGAAATTCCTATAGTTAATGGTTAGACGTCTGAGACTGGAAAGCTATGTGCGCCTAATGCGGTTACCACAGAGTCAGTCCCAAAAGCTTCCTTCTTTAACAGACGTAACACTGCCGTGAATCCCTCCTAAAGCACACTTCCCTCTCAGTGTTGGAAGCATTTTAGACACAGAAACTAAGTGCGGATCACCACTGGTGGTGAACATCCAATATGTGTTTGGCAGGCTTAAGCGCCATAGCCTGCCCTTTACTCACAGTACCTAATGTGCCCCAGTCCGTCTGTGTTCTACCTTCATTCCTTTCAGGAGAAGCACTGTTATGAATGAGTACACACCTGAAGTCGCTTCCCTGAGCAGATAACTTCCTACGCATCCCCTCTAAGGGGCCTGTATCAGACACTTCATGAGTGCTACCCAGACACATCCTAGAGTTTTCAACTGTGCACAGATGCATCCCTGTCGTGAGAACTTATGGTAGAACAGTTCCCTCATATATTGGAAGTGTTTTGAGATGTGGTAGACAGTGTGGAACATCCCAGGTGTTGAACTTCCTTTATTCATTTAGTGGCTTAGGTGCCTTACCTTGTACTTCTCTCATGGGTTGCAACGTTCTCTCTGTCAGTCCTTGTTCTATCTTCTCTCCTCCACTGGAAGGACACTGTTAGAAGTGAATTTCCACATGAAGAAGTTTCCCTTAAACAGAACTTTCTATAGTCCAACAGATAGACGGCTGAGACTGGAAAGCTATGTGCGACTATTGCGGTTTGACACCACCCCTTCATTTTTTGGACATCATAGACACAAACTCCAGTGTGAGCAAATATCTGACATCTTCCCTTACTCAGGTCCTGGCTAACTCGAATAAGCCGCTGCCCTTTGGGACTGCCTACTGCTTGGCACTGAATTGACCTGTAGCTAGTGTTTACAATTCCATCCTCACCTGACTGGTCCCCAAGCCCTCCTGATAGGAAATTCTGGAGCCACAGTGCAGGATTCCGCCTTCCCCATAGAAAGAAGAATAGCTGGTGAGACTGTCCAGAAACCACACATGAGGATCATCTGCTCAGCCCTTGAGGATCCCCGATTTATCAGCTGTGCTGGCCAGTAGTGATGTGTCTGATAAAGCCTGAGCCATGGCTTCGTGTCAGCCACCCAGAGAGTGGTTCCCGTATCTAGCATGTGAGGCCGGCCATGGCTCAATCCATCCTCTCTACCCATCCTAGGTATTCGGCATCTGTCCCCAAACCTTTGCTGGAATTCCTGCCAATGGGGGAACCTGAAGCCCAATAGTGAACTGCTCCTTCCCCATGGCATGAAACCTAGCTTTTGTGATGGGTGTACAACCTTCAGAGTGGGAACCAGCTGTATGAGACCATGCCCACTTTTATAGGTTGCCCTGGGAAAAAACAGGCATTGTGACCCTCAACCTGAGCATGCTTTCAAATAATCCCTCTCTATTGCACCACCAGGATCCCGCATTGCAGGGCTGGTATGCCCCTAAGCCCAAATTCTAACCCTTGGTGGGAATCTCTTGGTGCCCAGACCCGTCTCCAGAATCCCTGTTTTGGGGAACCCCTACGATGGAAAACAGCACTCTCCCCTTCCCCGAGAAAGCCACCAAACTATTGGGAGCCACCAGGATCATTAAGGAAGAAAAATCTCCCATGGACCTGTAATACCACACCTGCATTCTGAGGCCATCCAAACACACAATCCAGATAGGAAAGCCTGTGCTACTGCCTTCCAGTCACACTAAGTACAATTCCTGATGAACTCTCCTCCATGTCTACGCATTGGACCTGTGATAACCTCACCACTAAGGCTATCCCAAGTTTAAGTTTGCAGTCTACTCTCCCAAAACCATGGCTCATATGTCCTCCAGGATGGGGTTTTTGGAGCCACAGCACAGGACTCTGCCTGCCATCCCCAAGGAAAATTTGCCCGTCCCAGTTTCCCAAACCGTCTGGATTAGGAAAAACCTCAAAGGCGCCCGGGCCCTCCGCCATATTGGATGCTGCTCTGTACGCAAATGCACAGTCTGAAACACCCTGATCACCTATATCCGGCAGACTCCAAAGTCAATGGTCCTGAGTCAGAAGATTGAACCTGACATGCCCCCAGGACATCACTGGAATCCTAGATTAGGTTTATAGGTATTGTCCTCAGAGGCTTGTTCTGGAATACCAACTTATGATATAACATGATATAACAAGAACATCTCCTGTCCCCAGAAAGAAACCGTGCTCTTTAACCTCTGTCAAAACTTCTGGTAGTAGAATCCTGCTTGGCCCCTTAGCACCAGGACATTCTAAGCGTTCCTTGGTAAAAAACCAACATGGTAACCCATATGAAAGAGACTCCATGTTAACTCATTGCCCTTTGTACTTCGCACAAGAGCCACCAGAACAAACCTGCCATGTTCCTCAGCTGCAATGGAGAATGGAGGTTTGCTTTCCAGGTATCCATGTGGGAGTGCTATGTTACCCAAACTTTCCACATGGGGGAACCTAGAACAAACAAACCAGACTCCACATGTCCAGTAGAAGGAAACATTGCTTTTTGGAGCATCTCACAAGCCTCAGCATGGGAAATCCTCCGTGGCTTCTTGACGCCACCCCTACATTTGTCGATCATCGTAGATACAAACTCCAGTGTGAGCAAATATATGACAACCACCCTTACTCAGGTGCTGGTTTCTCAAATAAGGTGCTACATATTGGAACTGCCTTCCGCTTGGCACTGGACTGAACCGTAACTTGGTTTTACAATTCCATCCTCACCCTACTGTTCTCCAAGCCTTGTTGAGAGTCAATTCTGGAGCCACAAAGCAGCATTCTGCCTTCCCCATAGAAAGAAGAAGTGCCTGGTGAGTCTGCACAGGAACCCCATATGAGGATCAATCTGCTCAGTCTTCGATGGGACCCCGATTTATAAGCTTCCCTGGCCACTAGTGCTGTGTCTGACAGAGCCTGAGCGCCAACCTCGTGTCATCCACCCAGAGGCTCGGGCCCATATCCAGCATGCAGACCGGCCATGGCTCAAGTCCGTCATCTCTATCCATCCTTGGTATTCAGGGCAACTGTGCCCAGTCTTTTGTGGGAATCCCTGCCAATGGGGGAACTTGAAGCACAATAGAGTACTCCTCCTTCCCCATGGCAGGAAACCTGGCTGTCGGGATGGGTGTCCAACCATCAGTGTGGGAACCAGCTGCATTGCCAATAAGACCCCACCAACTCCTGAGGGCCGTCCTTGGATCAAAGAGGCATTGTGACCTTCAGCCTGAGCATGCTTTCAGACAAGCACTCTCAGTTTCACCACTAGCATCCTGCTTTGCCTGCCTGGTACACCTCTAGTCCCAAATCCTAACCCTTGGTGAGATTTTCCAGTGCCCATACCCAGTTCTCATCTCTGGAATTTCTCTTTTGGGGCACCCCTTAGATGGAAAACAGCACTCTTCGCTTCCCCAAAAAAGCCACCAAAGTATTGGGAGCTGCCAGGATCCTTAGAGAGGAAAAATATCCCATGGACCCATGAGACTACGCCTGCAATCCGAGGCCATACTGGACACACAATACAGATATAAAAGCCTGTGCTACCTCTTTCAAGTCACCCTAGGTACAGTTTCTGACAAGCTGCCATCCAGGTCTCTGGAGCCAAACCACAGGACTGAGCCTGTCATCCCCAAGGAAAATTTGTCCGTCACAGTTTCCCAAACCTTCCAGATTAGGAGAAACCTGTAAGGCCCCTAAGCCCACCACAATATTGGAGGCTGCTCTGGAAGTAAATGTGTATTCTGAAACACCCTGTTCACCTACATGTGGCAGACACTCAAGTCAATGGTCCTGAGTCAGAAAATTGAAACTGACATGCCCCTAGGACCTCACTGGAACCCTAGATTAGGTGTTCAGGCATTTGTCCTCAGAGGCCTGTTCTGGAATACCAACTTATGATAAACATGTGGTTCCTGAGCCACAGAACAGAACATGGTTCTCCTGTCCCCAGAAGGAAACCATGCCCTTCAACCTATGTCAAACCCTCCGGGTGAGAGAATCCTGCATGACCCCTTATCCACCAGGACAATCTAAGATTTCGTTGGTAACAAACCAGCATTGTGACCCATCTGAATGAGATTCCATGTTAATTCATCGCCCTTGGTATTTCACACCAGAGCCACCAGAATGAAACTTCCATATTCCTCAGCTGCAATGGACAATGGAGGTGGACTTCCAAGGCAGCCATGCAGGAGAGCTGTACTACCCAAACTATCCAAATGGAGGTCACTGGAGCAAACAAACCAGACTCCCCAACTCCAGTAGAAGAAAGCCTTGCTGTTTAGAGACTCTCACAAGCACCGGCGTGGAACATCCACCATGGCTTTTTGACGCCACCCTTCCTTTAGTTGGTCATAATAGATACAAACTCCAGTGTGAGCAGATATCTGCCATCCACCCTTACTCAGGTGCTGAATATCTCGAATCAGCTGCTGCACACGGGAACTGCCTTCTGCTTGACACTGAATTTATCCGCAGCTGTGTTTACAGTTCTATCCTCACCCTCAAGGTCTCCATGGCCCCTTAATAGGTCATTCTCGAGCCACATGAGAGCATTTTGCCTTCCTCATGAAGGAAGATGTGCCAGTCAGTCTTCCAAGAAAGCCCACATGAGGATCAATCTGCTCGACCCTCGAGGGAACACGGATTTGTAGTCTGCCCTGGCAACTACTGCTGTGTCTCACAGAGCCTGAGCCCCATCTTCGTGTTGGCCACCAAGAGACCGGGGACCATATCTAGCATATGAGACCGGCCATGGCTCAAGTCCGTCATCTCTACCCATCCTTGGTATTCAGGCATCTGTCCCTAGACCTTTGATGGAATCCCGGTCAATGGGGGAACCTGAAGCACAAAAGAGAATTCCTCCTACCCAATGGCAGGAAACCTGTCTGTTGGGATGGGTGTGCAGCTCTCAGAGTGGGAGCCAGCAGTATCGCCAATAAGACCACGCCCACTCCTGAGGGCCGCCCTGGGATCAAACATGCATTGTGACCCTCAGCCTGAGCATGCTTTCAAACAAGCCCTCTTAGTTTCACCACCAGGATCCCGCACTGTAGTCCCGGTACGCCCCTAGGCCCAAATCCTAACCCTTGGTGGGATGTTCCAGGCGCCCTGACCCAGTGCCCATCTATATAATTTCTGTTTTGGGCCACCCTTAAGATGGAAAGCTGCACTCTTCCCTTCCCCGAAAAAACCACTAACCTATTGGGAGCTGACAGGATCCTTAGAGATGTAAAGTCTCCCATGGACCCATGAGACCATACCTACATTCCGAGGCCTTCCTGGATACACAATTCAGATAGAAAATCCTTTGCTATTTCTTCGAGTCACCATAATTACAGTTCCTGAAGAACTGCCCTCCAGATCTATGCATTAAGCATGCGATCACCTTGCCACTAACCCTACCCTGAGTTTGTGTTTGCAGAATTCTCTCCCAAAACCATGGCTCAAATGTCCTGCTGGATGGTCTCTCTAGAGCCACATTACAAGACTGTGCCTGCCATCGCCAAGGAAAATTTGCCCGTCAGAGTTTCCCAAACCCTGCAGAATAGGAGAAACCTGCAAGGCCCCTGAGCCCACGCCCTTATTGGACGCTGCTCTGGTCTCAAATGCGAAGTCTGTACACCTTATCATATACATCCAGGCAAACACCAAGTCAGACGATTGAACCTGACATGCCCCTAGGACCTCATTGGAACCCTAGATTAGATTTCCAGGCATCTCTCCTCGGGAATGGGTCACAATGCTGAATTGTTACCAGGGAAATCTTAGAATGTGCTGGTGGCTAATGTGCCTGGCAGGATTCTCCTACACTGAGGATATGGCACAGGTCGAAGAGCACGGTTTCCCTGGAATACCAACTTATAATAGAACATGTGGCCCCTGAGCCACACAACAGTACATCTCCTGTCCCCAAAAGGAAACTGTGCTCTTGGACCTGTGTCAAACCCTTAGGGTAGGAGAATCCTGCATGGCCCCTTAGCCACCAGCACATTCTAAGATCTCCGTGGTAACAAACCAGCATTTTGACCCATCTGCAAGAGATTCAGTATCAACTCAAGGCCTTGATACTTCGCCCCAGAACCACCAGAAGGAACCTTCCATGTTCCTCATCTGCAACAGTCACTGGGGGTGTGCTTTCCAGGCATCCATGTGGAAGAGCTCTGCTCCCAATCTTTCCACATGCGGGACCCTGGAGCTAGCAAACCAGACTCCCCCTGTCCGGTAGAAGGAAACCTTGCTGTTTGGAGCATCTCACAAGCCCCAGCGTGGGAAATCCTCCATAGCCTCTTGACGCCACCACTCCATTTGTCAATCATCATAGTCACAAACTCAAGTGTGAGCAAATATCTGACATCCGCCCTTACTCAGATGCTGGGTATCTCAAATTAACCTCTGCACATTGTAACTCCCTTCCGCTTGGCACTGAATTGAACTGTAACTTGTGTTGATAATTCCATCCTCAAACTACTTCTCCCCAAGTCCTTTTTTTTTAAAGATATTTATTTATTTATTTGATAGTCAGAGAGAGACCATAAGTAGGCAAAGAGGCAGGCAGAGAGAGAGGGGGAAGCAGGATCCCTTCTTAGCAGATAGCCCAATGTGGGGCTCGATCCCAGGACCCTGAGATCATGACCTGAGCTGAAGGCAGAGGCTTAAACCACTGAGCCACCCAGACGCCCCTCCCCAAGCCCTCTTGATGAGGAATCTGGAGCCACAATGCAGCATTCTGCCTTTCCCATAGAAAGAAGAATTGCCTGGACAGTCTGCCCAGAAACCCCACATGAGATTCTATCTGCTTTGCACTCGAAGGAATTCTGATTTATAGGCAGTCCTGGCCACTAATACTGTGTCTGACAGAGCCTAAACCACGACCTAGTGTCAGCCACCCAGAGAGCAGGCCCCATATCCAGCATGTGAGACTGGCCATGGCCCAAGTCCATCATCTCTATCCATCATTGGATTCAGGCACCTTTCCCGAGACTTTTGCTGGAATACCTGCCAATAGGGGAACATGAAGCACAATAGAGAACTCCTCCTTCCCCATGACAGGAAGCCTGGCAGTTGGGATGTTTGTCGAAACCACACAGTGGGAGCCAGCTTCATGGACAATGAGATCATGCCAACTCCCGAGGGCTGCCCTGGGCACAAACAGGCATAGTGACCCTCAGCCTGAGCATGCTTTCAAACAAGCCTTCTCAGTGGCATGGCCAGAATCCCGCACTGCAGGCCTGGTACACCCCTAGGCCCAAATAACCGTTGGTGTGATTTTCCAGGCACACAGTCTGAGAGCTCGTCTCTGGAATCCCTGTTTTGGGGCAACAAAATGACAGAAAGCAGCACACTTCCTGTCCCTGAAAAAGCCACCAAACCTGGGGAGCTGCCAGGAACCTAAGAGGGGAAAAATTTCCCATGGATCATGAGACCACACCTGCATACCGAGGCCATCCTGCAAACACAATCCAGATAGAAAGGCCTGTGCTACCGCCTTCGAGTCACCTTAATTACAGTTCCTCATGAGCTACACTCCAGATGTACGCATTAGGCCTGCAATCACCTCGCCACTAACCCTAACCCGAATTTGTGCTTGCAGACTTCTTTCCCAAAACCATGGCTCACTTGCCCCCAGGATGTTGTCTCTGGAGCCAGAGCACAGGACGTGTCTGCCATCCCCAAGGAAACTGTGCCTGTCTCAGTTGACCAAACATTTCAAATTTGGAGAAACCTGCAAGGCCCCGGAGCCCACCTCAGTATTGACGACCCCTCAGCACGCAATGCCCAGTCTGAAACACCCTGATCACCTACATCCAGGAAGGAACCCAAGTCAATGGTCCTGAGTCAGAAGTTTGAAACTGACATGCCCCTAGGACCTCATTGCAACCCTAGATTAGGTTTTCAGGCATCTGTCCTCAGTGACCTTTCTGGAATACCAACTTAGGGTACAACATGTGGTGCCTGAGCCCCTTAACAGAAGATATCCTGTCCCCAGAAGGAAACCGTGCTCCTTGACCTCAGCCAAACCCTCAGAGTAGGAGAATCCTGAATTGCACCTTAACCAACAGCACATTCTAAGATCTCCCTAATAAGAAACCACCATTGTGACCCTTCTGCAAGAGATTCCATATCAACTCAGGGCCTTGATACTTCGCTCCAGAGCCACCAGACGGACCTGCATTTCCTCAGCTGCAATGATCAATAGAGGTGCACTTTCCAGGCATCCATGTGGGAAAGCTCTGCTACCCAAACTTTCCACATGGTGGCCCTGGAGCAAACAAACTAGACTCTAGCTGTCCAGTCGAATGAAACCTACTGTTTGGAGCATCTCACAAACATCAGAGTGGGAAATCCTTCATGGCCTCATGACACCATCCCTCCATTTGTCGGTCATCATAGATATAAACTCCAGTGTGAGAAAACATCAGACATCCAACCTTAGATGCTAGATATCCCTTATAAGCCGCTGCAGAAAGGAACTGCCTTCCGCTTGGCAGTGAATTGATCCGTAGCTTATGTTTACAGTACCATCCTCAGCCTACTGGTCCCCAAGCCCTCTTGATAGGGAATTCTGGAGCTACCACGCAGCATTCCTCCTTCCCCATAGAAAGAAGTAGTGCATGGTGGTCTTCCCAGAAACCCCAAATGAGATTCAATCAGCTTGGCCTTCAAGGGAACCCCGAATTATAGGCTTCCTGGCCACTAGTGCTGTATCTGAAAGAGCCTGAGCCCTTATCTAGTGTCATCAACCCAGAGAGCGGACCCCATATCCAGCATGTGAGACTGGTCATGGACAAAGTCTGTCATTTCTACCCATCCTTGGTGTTCAGGCACCTGTCCACCAGACTTTTGCTAGAATCCATGCCAATGGGGGAACCTGAAGCACAATAGAGAACTCCTCCTTCCCATGGCAGGAAACCTGGCTGTTGGGATGGGTGTCCAACCGTCAAAGTGGTAGCCAGCTGCATGCCCAATGAGACCACACCCACTCCTGAGGGCCACCCTGGGCACAAACAGGCATTGTGACCCTCAGCCTGAGCATGTTTTCAAACAAGCCCTCTCAGTTGTACCACCAGGATCCCACATTGCAGGCCTGATATACCCCTTGGCCAAGTCCTAAAACTTGGTGGGATTTTCCAAGCACCCTGAACCAGAGCCCATCTCTTGAAACCCTGTTTTGAGGCATGCATAAGATGGAAATCTGCACTCTTCCCTTCCCCAAGAAAGCCACCAAACAATGGGAGCCGCCAGGATCTTTAGAACAGAAAAATCTCCCATGGACCCATGAATTCACACCTGCATTCTGAGGCCATCCGACACACAGTCCAGATTCAAAAGCCTGTGCTACTGCCTTCGAGTCACCCGATTTATGGTTGCTGATGAGCTGCCCTCCAGGTCTATGCATTGGGCCTGCAATCATGTCACCACTAACCTTAAGCCGAGTTTGTGTTTGCAGAATTCTCTCTCAAAACCAAGACTTACATGCACTCCAGGATGGGGTCTCTGTAGCTACACCACAGGCCTTTGCCTGCAATCCCCAAGGAAATTGTGCTGTCAAGTTGCCCAAACCCACCAGATGGAAGAAATCTGCAAGGCCCCTTAGCCCACCCCAATTTTAGAGGCCGCCCTGGACTCAAATGCACAGTCTGAAACACCCTGATCACCTACATCCAGGCAGTCACCCAAGTCAATGGTCCTGAGTTAGATGTTTGAACCTGACATGCCCCTAGTACTTCATTGCCCCTAGGGGCCTGGATGTCCCACTCTGCTGGCTCTTGAAAACCTAGATTAGGTTTTCAGGACCCTGTCCTTAGAGGCCTGTTCTGGAATACCAAATTATGATTCAACATGTGGTCCCTGAGTCACACAACAGAACATTTCCTGTCCCCAGAAGGAAACCGTGCTCTTGGACCTGTGTCAAACCCCCAAGGTAGATGAATCCTGCATGGCCCCTTAGCCACCAGCAAATTCTAAGATCTCCCTGGTAACAAAGCTGCATTGTTACCCATCTTCGTGAGACTCCATGTCAACCCAAGACCTTGGTACTTCGCCTTAGAGCCAACAGAACAAACCTGCCATGTTCCTCTGCTGCAATGATTAGCGGAGGTGTGCTTTCCAGACCTCCATATGGGAGTGCTCTGCTACACAAACTTTCCACATGGGGGATCCTGTAGGAAACAAACCAGAATCCCCCTGTCCCGTTGAAGGAAACCTTGCTGTTTGGAGCATCTCACAAGCCCCAGCGTGGGAAATCCTCCATGACCTCTTGACGCCACCCTCCATTTGTTGGTCATAATAGACACAACCTCTTGTGTGAGCAAACAGCTGACATCCGCACTTACTCAGGTGTTGGATATATCCAATCAGCCGCTGCACACTGGAACTGCCTTCCACGTGGTAATGACTTTAACAGTTGTGTATGTTTACCATTCCATCTTCACCCTCCTGGTACACAAGCCCTCTTGATAGGGAATTCTGGAGCAACAATATAGCATTCTGCCTTCCTGAAGAAAGAAGAATTGCCTGGTGAGTCTGCTCAGAAATCCCACCTGAGATCCACCTGCAGGGCCCTTGATTACACCCTAATATCTTAGGCCATCATGGGAATTAAGGCTCCATCTGACAGATCCTGAGCCACGACCTCCAGTCAGCCACACAGACAGTGGGCCCCATTTCCTGCAGGTGGGACATGTTGTGGCGCAAAGCCATTATCTCTATCAACCTGGATATTCAAGCCTCTGTGCCTAGTCTATATCTCAAATAACTGACTATGGGGTACCTGAAGCACAAGGGTACCCCTCCTTCCTGATGGCAGGAAATATAGCTGTTGGGATGGGTGTCCAACCCTCAGAGTGGGAACCAGCTGCATGGACATGAGACCACGGCCACACATGGGAGCTTCCCTGGGCACAAACAGGCATTTTGACCATGAGCGTGAACCTGCTTCCAAAGAAACCCCCACGGTAGCTGGACCAAGATCCAGCAGAGTGGGACATCCAGACCCCTAGGGGCAAATCCTCACCCTCTTTGGTGTTTTTTAGTCACCTAGACCCAGAAACTGTCCCTGGAATCCCTCTTGTGGGGATCCATTGAGACGGAAAAGAGCAGTCTTCCCTTCCCCCAGAGACAGCAAATTCTTGGGAGATTGGCAGAATCCACAGAGATGAAGAAGGTTCCATGGCCCCATGAAGCCACCCCTACATTTTTCGACCGTTCTAGACACATAATTCAGACAGAAATGTCTGCCCAACTGCCTTGATGACACCTTAATTTCACTACGCAATGAGCTGCCCTCAGAGCCTGCAGATCGGGTTGTGATCACCTCTGGCCTCACCCTAATGCTAGTTCGTGTTTGCAGATTTCTGTCTCCAAAACCCTGTCGCACATGCCCTCCAGGATGGGGCCTCTGGAGCCACACTGGACGACTGTGCCTACCCTCCTGAAGGATACTCTGCCCTTCACTGTTGCCCAAACCCTGAAGCTTAGGAGGAAAGTACAAAGCCCCTGAGCCCACCTCAATTTCCAAGAACAGTCTGGACACAAGTGTACATTGTGACACACAGTGAGCACCTACCTCCAGGCAAACATCCAAGTCAAAGGCCCTGAGTCCGAAGATTGAATCTGACATGCTCCTAGGACATCATCGATGCCTTAGATTAGGTTTTCAGGTGCCTGTCCCGAGAGGACTGTTCCCCCATACTGTCTTATATTCCAACATGTTGTCCCTGATACACACAACAGATCCCTCATGTCCCAGAAGGATACCTTGCACTTGGTAGCTGTGTCCAAGACTCAGTGTATTAGAATCCTGCATTGCCCCTGACCATCCCAACATTCCAGTGTCTCCCTGGATACAAACCAGCATTGTGATCAAACAGCATCAAACTCCATGTCAACTCAGCCCCCTTGTAACTTCGCCCCAGAGCCACCAGATGGAACCTGCCATGTTCCTGAGCTGCAATGGTCAACGGAGTCATGTTTTCCAGGCATCCATGAGGGAGAGCTCTGCTACCAACGTTTCCCTATGGGGGACCCTGGAGCAAACAAACCGGACTCCCCCTGTCCAGTAGAAGGAAACCTTACTGTTTGGAGCACCTCACAAGCTGCAGAGTGGGATATCCTACATGACCTCTTGACAAAAACCCACCATTTGTATGTCATCCTAGACACAAACACCAGTGTGAGCAAATATCTGTCATCCGCCCTTTCTCAGGTGCTGGATGTCTCAAATCATCCACTGCACGCTGGAAATGCCTTCCGTTTGTCACTGAATTGAACTGTAGCTTTTGTTTTTAATTCCATCCTCACCCTCCTGGTCCCCAAACACTCTTGATAGGGAATTCTGTAGCCACAACACAACATTCTGCCTTCCCCATAGAAAGAAGAAGTTCCTGGTGAGTCTGCCCAGAAACCCAACATTAGGATCCACCTGCATGGCCCTCGACGGCACCCTAATATCTTAGGCCTCCATGGGCTTTCATGCTCTGTCTGACACAGCTGGAGCCATGACCTCCAGGCAGTCACGCAGATTCTTGCAGGTGGGACCTGCCGAGGCTGGAAGCCATCATCTCTATTCAACCTGGGTATTCAGGCATCGTTCCAAAACTGTAGCTCAAATCCTTGACTATGGGGAACCTGAAGCACAGGAGTATTCTTATTCCCAATGGCAGGAAACCTGGTTGTTGAGATGGGCACTAAGACTCTGTCTGACACAGCCTGAGCAACGACCTAGAGTCAGCCATGCAGATAGTGGGACCCATATCCTGCAGGTTTGACTTGTCGTGGCCCAAAGCTGTCATCTCTATTCAACATGGATATTCAAGCATCTTTCCCAGGTTGTAGCTCAAACCCCTGACTATGGAGGATCCTGAAGCACAAAAGTACTCCTCCTTCCCGATGGCAGGATGCCTGATGTTGAGATAGGTGTCAAACTCTCAGAGTGGGAACCAGACGCATGGCCCATGAGACCACGGCCACTCATGGGAGCCACTCTGGGAACAAACTTGCATTGTTACCCTCAGTGTGAGGCTGCTTTCAAACAAAACACTTCGGTAGCTGAAGCAGGAGCCCTCAGAGCACACCTAACACCCTAGGGCCAAACACTCACCCTCGTCGTTGTTTTCCAGGTGCCCACACCCAGAACCTGTCTCTGGAATCACTATTTTGGGGAATCCTTGAGATGGAAAACAGCAGTATTCCCTTCTCCCTGAGACAAAAAAACTCTTGGGAGCTGAGCAGAATCCCCAGAGCCGAAGTATCTCCCATGGCCCCATGAAGCCAATCCTACATTGTGCGAAACTCCAGGACAAACAATGCAGACAGAAAATCCTGCACTACCGTCTCCATGATACCTTAACTTCAGTACACTATGAGCTCCCAACAGGGCCTGCATATCGGGCCTGTGATCACATCAGACCTTAACCTATTCCTAGTTCGCATTTGCAGATTTCTGTCCCAAAGCCGTGGCCCACATTTTCATCCGGATGGGGCCTCTGGAGCCTTACCAGACGACTGTGCCTACACACCCAAAGAAAACTCTGCCCTTCACTGTTGACCAAACCCTGAAGATTAGGAGCAAAGTACAAAGCCCGTGAGCCCAACTCAATTCCGACAAAAACTCTGGGCCCAAGGGCACATTATGACACACAATGAGTCCCTGCCTCCAGGCAGACATCCAAGTCAAAGGCCCTGAGCCAGAAGATTGAACATGACATGCCTCTAGGACTTTATCAATACCATAGCTTAGATTTTCAGGTACCTGTCCCCAGAGGCCTGTTCTTCAATACCAACTTATATTCCAACATGTGGTCCCTGAGCCACACAACAGAACCCCTCCTGTCCCTTAAGGATATCTTGCTCTTGGTAGTTGTGTCCAAGACTCAGTGTAAGAGAATCCTGCATGGTCCCTGACCTCTCCAACATTCTAATGTCTCCCTGGATACAAACCAGCATTGTGATCCAATAGCATGAAACTCCAGGTCAACACCAGCGAATTTGAACTTCGCCCCAGCGTCACCGGTACGAAACTGCCATTTCCTCATCTGCAATGGACTCTGGAGGTGAGCTTTCCAGGCATCCATGCGGGAGTGTTCTCCCCAAACTTTCCACATGGGGGACCCTGGAGCATACAAACGACAATCCACCAGTCAATTAGAAGGAAACCTTGCTGTTTCGAGCATCTCACAAGCCCCAGGGTCGGAAATCCTCCATGGCTTCATGATGCCTCCCCTCCATTTTTCGGTTATCATAGACACAAACTCCAGTGTGAGCAAACATCTGACATCCGCCCTTACTCAGGTGCTGGATAACTTGAATCAGCTGCTGCACACTGTAAGTGCCTTCCACTTGTCACTGAATTTAACCATAGCTTGTGTTTACAATTCTATCCTCACCCTCCTGGCCCCAAGCCCTCTTGATAGGGAATTCTGGATCCACAACTCAACATTCTGCCTGCCCCACAGAGAGAAGAAGTGCCTGGTGTGTCTTCCCAGAAACCCCACATGAGGAACCACCTGCATGGCCCTCGACAGCACCATAATATCATAGGCCGCCATGGGCACTAAGATTGCCTCACACAGCCGGAGCCACGACCTCCAGGCATCCACAAAGAGAGTGGGCCCCATATCCTGCAGGTGAACCTGCCATAGCCCAAAGCCATCATCTTTACACAGCCTGGATATTCAGGCATCTGTCCCCAGACTGTAGCTCAAATCCCTGCCTCTGGGGGAACCTGAAATATAGGATTATTCCTCCTTTCTGATGGCAGGAAACCTGGCTGTTGAGATGGGTGTCTTACCCTCAGAGTGGGAACCAGCTGCATGGCTGAGACCAGGGCCACTCATCGGATATGCCCTGGGCACAAACAGGCATTGAGACACTCAGCGTGAGCCTCCTTTCAAACAAACACCCTCAGTAGCTAGATCAGGAGTCCACAGAGTGGGCCTGCCAGGTCCCTAGGGCCAAATCCTCACCCTCGTTTGTGCTTTCCAGGCAACCAGACCCAGAACCTGTCTCTCAAATCCCTCTTTTGTGGGTTCCTGAGACAGAAAACAGCAATCTTCCCTTTTCCAAGAGACAACAAACACTGGGAGCTGGGCAGAATCTCCAGAGAAGAATAATATCCCATGGCCTCATGAAGCCACCCCTACCTTTGCGACCTTCCTGGACACATAATCCCGACAGAAAAGTCTGCGCTACTGCATCCATGACACCTTAATTTCAGTACACTATGAGCTGCCCTCAGCGCCTGCTGATTGGTCTTGTGAACACTTCAGCCCTCATCCTTATGCTAGTCGCGTTTGCAATTCCTGTTCCCAAAGTCCTGACCCACATGCCCTCCAGAATAGGGCCTCTGATCCCACACCAGACAAGTGTGGCTACACTCCTGAAGGAAACTGCCCTTCACTGTTGACCAAACCCCGAAGATTAAGAGCAAAGTACAAAGTCCCTGAGCTCACCTCATTTTCGAAGAATGCTCTGGGCCCAAATATGCATTCTGACACACAATGAGTCCCTACCTCCAAGCAGACATCCAAGTCAAAGGCCCTGAGTCAGAAGTTTGAACCCGCCATGATTATAGGACTTCATTGATACCCTAGTTTAGATGTTTAGGCGCCTATCCCCAGAGGCTTGTTATCAAAAACCAACTTATATTCCAACATGTGGTCCTTGAGCCTCACAACAGAACCCCTGCTTTCCCCAGTAGGATACCTTTCTCTTGGGAACTGTGTCCAAGTCTCAGTGTAGGAGAATCCTGCATGGCCCCTGACCACCCCAACATTCTAACATCTCCCTGGATACAAACCAGCATTGTGATCCAAAAACATGAAACTCCATGTCAACTCATCCCCCTTAAATCATGGTCACACAGGGAGTCGCCCTTCCTTACTTGAAGGAAGGTAGTGTCCCCCAAATTTTCCATATGGGGGACACTACCTACCTTGCCCTTTTCTGTTGCCCAAACCCTGAATTTTAAGAGCAAAGTACAAACCCCCTGAGCCCACCTCAATTTCCCAGTATGCTCCGGACCCAAGTGTACATTCTGACACATAATGAGTAATTGGCTCCAGGTAGACTTCCAAGCCAAAGGCCCTGAATCAGAAGTTTGAACTTGTCATGACTATAGGACATCATTGATACCCTAGTTTAGATTTTTAGGCGCCTCTCCTGGAGGCCTTTTCTCCAATACCAACTTATATTCCAACATGTGGTCCTTGAGCCTCACAACAGAAACCCTGCTGTCCCCAGGATACATTGCTCTTGGTAGCTGTGTCCAAGACTCAGTGTAGGAGAATCCTGTATGGGCCCCTGACCACCCCAACCTTCTAACATCTAACTGGATACAAACCAGCATTGTGATCCAACAGCATGAAACTACATATCAACTCAGCCCCATTAAAACTTCGTCCCAGAGCCACCAGATCGAACCTGCCATGTTCCTGAGCTGCAATAGTCAATGGAGGTGTGCTCTCCAGGCATCTATGTGGGAGAGCTCTGCAACCCAAATTTTCCATATGGGGGACACTGGAGCAAACAAACCAGACTCCCCTGTCCAGTAGAAGGAAACATTGCTGTTGGGAGCATCTCACAAACCACAGAGTGGGAAATCCCCCATGGCCTCTAGACACCACCCCACCATTTGTCCGTCATCACAGACACAAACTCCAGTGTGAGCAAACCTCTGACATCCGCCCTTACTCAGGTGCTGGATGTCTCAAATCAGCCACTGTACACTGGAACCGCCTTCTGCTTGGCACTGAATTTAACCATAGCTTGTGTTTGCAATTCCATCCTCACCCTTCTGGTCCCCAAACCCTCTTAATAGGGAATTCTGGAGACATAACATGCACTTGCAGCATTCTGCCTGCTCCACTGAAAGAAGAGGTGCCTGGCGAGTCTGCCCAGAATACCCACATGAGGATTCCCCTGTATGGCCCTCAACAACACTGTAATATCATAGGGTTCCAGGTGCACCAATGCTCTGTCTGACACAGCCTAGGCCACGACCTCCATTCAGCACCTCCAGACAGTGGGCCCCATTTCCTGTAGGTGTGACTTCCTGTGACCCGAAACCAACATCTCTCCTCAACTTGGATATTCAGGCCTCTGTCCCAGACTATAGCTCAAATCCATGCCTATGTGGAAATCTGACACACAAGAGTACTCCTCCTTCCCAACCCTCTGAGTGGGAACCGGCTGCATGGCCCATGAGACCACGGTCACACATGGAAGACTCCCTGGATACAAACAGGCATTGTGATCCTCAGCGTGAGCTTGCTTTCAAACAAAACCCCTCGATAGCTGGATCAGGAGCCCACAGAGTGGGACTGCCAGGTCCCTAGGGCCAAATCCTCATCCTCGTTTGTGTTTTCCAGGTACCCAGACCCAGAACCTGTCTCTGGAATCCCTCTTTGGGTGTCCTCTGAGACAGAAAACAACAGTCTTCTCTTCCCGCAGAGACACCAAATTCTTGGGAGCTGAGCAGAATCCCCAAAGATGAAGAATTTCCCTTGGCTTCGTGAAGCCACCCCTACCTTTTGAGACCATTCTGGACACATACTCGACAGAAAAGCCTGCACTACTGCCTCCAAGACACCTTAAATTCAGTACATTATGAGCTGCCCTCAGGCCTGCACATCGGGCCTGTGATCCCCTCAGCCCTCACTCTAACCCTAGTTTGCTTTTGCAGATTTCTCTCCCCAAAGTGCTGGCCCACATGTCCTCCAGGATGGTGTCTCTGGTGCCACACCAGACGACTGTCCCTATGCTCCTGAAGGAAACTCTGCCCTTCATGGTTGCCCGATCCCTGAAGATTAGGAGCAAAGTAAAAAGCCCCATATCCCACCTCAATTTCGAAGAAGGCTCTGGACCCAAATGCACATTCTGACACACAGTGAGCCCCTGCCTCCAGGCAGACATCCAAATCCAAGGTCCTGAGTTAGAATTTTGAACCTGCCATGATTACAGGACTTCATCGATACCCTAGTTTAGATTTTTAGGTGCCTGTCCCCAGAGGCCTGTTCTCCAATACCAACTTATATTCCAACATGTGGTCCCTGAGCCACACAACAGAACCCCTGCTGTCCCCAGAAGTACAGCTTGCTCTTGGTAGCTGTGTCCATGTCTCAGTGTGGGAGAATCTTGCTTGGTCCCTGACCACCCCAACATTCTAACGTCTCCCTGGATAAAAACCAGCATTGTATCCCTGGATACAAACCAACAGCATGAAACTCCATGTTAGCTTAGGCCGCTTGGAACTTCGCCCCAGAGCCACCAGATCGAACGTGCCATGTTCCTTGGCTGCAGTGGTCAATGGAGTTGTGCTTTTCAGGCATCCATGCAGGAGAGCTCTGAACCCAAACTTTCCATATGGTGGACACTGGAGCAAATAAACTAGACTCTCCCTCTCCAGTAAAAGGAAATCTTGCTATTTGGAGCATCTCACAAGCCCCAGGGTGGGAAATCCTCCATGGCCTTGTTACGCCACCCCTCTATTTGGTGGTCAATGTAGACACGAACTCCAGAGTGAGCAAGCGTCTGACATCCGCCCCTACTCAGGTCCTGGACACCTCGCATCAGCCGCTGCACACAGGAATTGTCTTCCGCTTGGCACTGAATTGAACTGTAGATTTTGTTTACAATTCCATATTTACCCTCCTCGTCCCCAAAACCTCTTCATAGGGAACTTTGGAGCCACAATGCAGCATTCTGCCTACCACAAAGAAAGAAGACGTTCCTGTTGAGTCTGCCTGAAACCCCACATGAGAATCCATCTGCTTGGCTCTCGACAGCACCTTAATATCATAGGCTGCTATGGGCACTCAAGCTCTGTCTGACGCACTCTGAAACACCCTGATTACCTATGTCCAGGAAGACACCCAAGTCCATGGTCCTGAGTCAGAATATTGAACCAGACATGCCCCTAGGACCTCATTGGAACCCTCCATTAGTTTTTCAGGCATCTGTTCTCAGAGGCCTATTCTGGAATAACAACTTATGATAAAACATGTGGTCCCTGAACCACACAACAGAACAACTCTTGTCCGCAGAAGGAAACCATGCACTTGGACCTGTGTCAAATGCTCAGGGTAGGAGAATCCTGCAAGACCCCTTTGCGAACAGCACATTCTAAGATCTCCCTGGTAACAAACCAGCATTATGACCCATGTGCAAGACATTCCATGTCAACTCAAGGCCTTGGTACTTCACCCAAGAGTCACAAGAACAAACCTGCTATGTTCCTCAGCTGCAATGGTCAATGGAGGTGTGCTTTCCAGGCATCCATGCCGAAGAGCTCTGCTACCCAAACTTTCCACATGGGTACCGTGGAGCAAATAAACCAGACTCCATCTGTCCAGTAGAAGGAAACCTTGCTGTTTGGTGCATCTCACAAGCCTCAGCGGGGGAAATCCGCCATGGGCTCTTGATGCCACCCCTCCATTTCTTGGTCATCATAGACACAAACTCTAGTCTGAGCAAACATCTGGCATCCGCCATTAATCAGGTGCTGGATATATCGAAAAAGACGCTTCACATTGGAACTGTGTTCTGCTTGGCACTGAATTGTACAGTAGCTTGTTTTTACAATTCCATCCTCATCCTACTGCTCCCCTCTTCGTATTGAATTCAGGAGCCACAATGCAGCATTCTGCCTTCCCCATAGAAAGAACAAGTGTCTAGTTAGTCTGCCCAGAATCCCCACATGAGGATCAATCTGCTCGGCCCTGAAGGGAACCCTGATTTATAGACTTCCCTGGCCACTAGCGTTGTGTCTGACAGAGCCTGAGTCCAGACTTAGTGTCAGTCACCAAGAGAGCAGGCACCATATCTAGCATCTGGGACTGGCAATGTCCCAAGTCCTTAGTCTCTACCCATGTTTGCTTTTCTGGCAATTTTCCCCAGACTTTGCTGAAATCCTTCTAATGGAGGAACCTGAAGCACTATAGAGTACTACTCCTTCCCCATGGAAAGAAACCTGGCTGTTGGGATGGGCATCCAGCCCTCAACGTGGGAGCAAGGTAATGTGAACACGCCAAGTCCTGGGCTGCCTGGGGAACAAACAGGCATTGTGACCCTCAGCCGAGTATGCTTTCAAACAAACCCTCTCAGTTCCACCAAAGGTTCCAGCATTGCAGGCCTGGTATGCCCCTAGACCCATATCCTAACCCTTGGTGGGATTTTCCAGGCTCTCAGACCCAGAACCCGTCTCTGGAATCCCTGTTTTGGGGCACGTCTAAGATGGAAAAGAATACTCTTATCTTACCCGAAAAAGCCACCAAACTAAGGGGAGCCGCCAGGATCCCTAGAGAGGAAAAGTCTCCCATGGACCCATGAGACCTCACCTACATTCCGAGGTCGTTCTGGACACACAATCCCGATAGAAAAATCTGTGCTACCGTCTTCCAGTCACCCTAATTACAGTTCCTGATGAGCTGACCACCATGTCTATGCATTTGGCCTGCGATCACCTCGCAACTAACCCGAAACCGAATTTGTGTTTGCAGACTTCTGTGTCAATACCATGGCTCACATGCCCTCCAGGATGAGGTCACTCGAGGTGCACCACAGGACTGTGGCTGCATTTCCCAAGGAAACTGTGCCTATTACAGTTGCCCAAATCTTACAGATAAAGAGAAACCTGCAAGGGCCCTGATACCACCCAAATTTTGGAGGCCACTCTGGATGCAAATGCGCAGTCTGAAACACCTTGATAAGCTACATTCAGCTAGACAGCCACGTCAATGGTCCTGAGTCAGAAGATTGAACCTGACATGCCCTTGGACCTCATTGAAACCCTTGATTAGGTTGTCAGGCATCTGTCCTCAGGGGCCTATTCTGGAATACATACTTATGATACAACACGTCGTTCCTGAGCCACACCACAGAACATTTCCTGTCTCCAGAAGGAAACTGTGCTCTTCGACCTTTGCCAAAACCTCAGAAAAGGAGAATCCTGCACCACACCTTAGCCACAAGCACATTCTAAGATCTCCCTGGTAACAAATCAGCAGTGTGACCCATCTGAAAGAGATTCCATGTTTGCTCATCGCCCTTGGTACTTCGCACCAGAGCCACCAGAATGAACTTGCCATGGTCTTCAGCTGCAATGGAGAATGGAGGTGTGCTTTCCAGGCATCCATGTCAGAGAGCTTTGCTACCCAGAATTTCCACATGGGGGACCCTGGAGCAAACAAATCAGATTCCACCTGTCCAGTAGAAGGAAACCTTGGTGTTTGGAGCATCTCACAAGCTCAGCATGGGCAATCCTCCATGGCCTCTTGTCGCCACCACTCCATTTGTCGTTTATCATAGACACAAACTCCAGTGTGAGCAAATATTGGACAACCGCCCTGACTCAGCTGCTGGATCTCTCGAATAAGCCTCTGCACATTGGAACTGCCTTCCGTTTGGCACTGAATTGAACCGTAGCTTGTTTATACAATTCCATCCTCACCCTACTTGTCCCCACGCCCTCTTCATAGGGAATTCTGGGGGGCACAATATAGCATTTTGCTTGCCCCATAGGAAAAAAAAAAAGGTGCCTGGTGAATCTGTTCAGATTCCCCACATGAGGATCCACCTGCATGGCCCTTGACAATGCCCTAATATCATAGGCCACCATGGGCACTAAAGCTCTGTCTGACATAGCCTGACCCACAACCTCCAGTCAGTCACCTACACATTGGGCCCCATATCCTGCAGGTGGGACCTGCCGTGGCCCAAAACCGTCATCTCTGCTCAACCCGGTTATTCAGGCATCTGTCCCCAGAACTTAGCTCAAATCCATTCCTATGGGGGAACTTGAGGCACAAGTGTTCTCCTTCCCGATGGCAGGAAATCTGGCCTGTGAAATGGGTGTCCAACCCTTAGAGTGGGAACCAGCTGCATGGGCCTTGAGACCACGGTCACTCATGGGAGATGCCCTGGGCACAAACAGGCATTGTGACCCTCAGCGTGAGCCTGCTTTCAAACAAACCCCATCAGTAGCTGCACCAGGAGTCCGCAGAGCAGGCTTACCATGTTACTGTGGCCAAAACCTCTCCCTCGTTTGTTTTCCAGGCACCCTGTCCCAGAAACTGTCTCCAGAATCTCTTTTTTCCGGTTCCCCTGAGACTGAAAACAGCAGTCTTCCCTTCCCCCCAGAGATACCAAAGTCTTGGGAGCTGGAAAGAATACCCAAGACGAAGAATCTCCCATGGCCCCATGAAGCCACCCCTATATTTTGTGACCGTCAGGGACACAGGATCCAGACAAAATAGGCTTCACTACTGCCTCCATGACACCTTAATTTCAGTACACTATGAGCTGCCCTCAAGGCCTGCAGATCGGGCCTGTGATCACCTCGGCCCTCACCCTAACCCTAGTTCGCATTTCCAGATTTCTGTCCCCAAAGCCCTGGCCCACATGTCCTCCAGGATGGGGCCTCTGGAGCCACACCAGATGACTGTGCCTATCCTCCCGAAAGAAACTCTGCCCTTCATTGTTTCCCAAACCCTCAAAATTAGGAGCAATATACAAAGTAACTGAGCCCACCTCAGTTGCGAGGAAAACTCTGGACCGATATGCACATTCTGGCACACCATGAGCACCTTCCTCCAGGCAGATATCCATGTCAAAGGCCCTGAGTCAGAAGATTGATCCTGACATGCCCCTAGGACTTCATCGATACCATAGATTAGATTTTCAGGTGCCTGCCTGTCCCCAGAGGCCTTTTCTCCAATAACAACTTAAATTCCAACATGGGGTCTGTGAGCCACACAACGGAATCCCTCCTGTTTCCAGTAGCATAGCTTGCTCTTGGTAGCTATGTCCAAGACTCAGTTTATGAGAATCCTGCATGGCCCCTGAACACCACAACATCCTAACTTCTCCGTGGATACAAACCATCATTATGATCCAACAGCATGAAACGCCATGTCAACTCAGGCTGCTTGGGACTTCACCCCAGAGTCACCAGAGCGAACCTTCTGTGTTCCTCAGCTTCAATGGTCAATGGAGGTGTGCTTTCTAGGCATCCATTTTAGAGAGCTCTGCTACCCATACTTTCCATATGGGGTACAGTGGAGCAAACAAACCAGACTCGCCCTGTCCTGTACAAGGATTCCATGCTGTTTGGAGCATCTCACAAGCCCCATTGTAGGAAATCCTCCATGACCTCGTGACGCCAAACCTCCATTTGGTGGCCAACATAGACACAAAGTCCATTGTAAACAAACATCTTACATCAGTCCTTACTCAGGTGCTGGTATCTCAAATCAGCTGCTGCACACTCGAATGGCCTTCCACTTGGCACTGAATTTAACCCTAGCTGGTGTTTACAATTTTATCCTCACCCTCCTCGTCAACAAGCCTTCTTGACAGGGAATTCTGGAGCTAAAATAGGGCATTCTGCCTACCCCACAGACAGAAGAAGTGCCTGGTAAGTCTGTCCAGAAACCCCACATATGGATCCAACTGCATGGCCCTTAATGGCACCCTAATATCATAAGCCTCCATGACACAGCCTGAGCCATAACCTCTAGTCAGCCACACTGGCAGTTTTCTCCATATCCTGCAGGTGGGACCTGTCGTGGCCTGAAGCCTTCACATCTACTCAACCTAGATATTCAGGCATCTCTCCCAAGACCATAGCTCAAATCCCTGCCTATGGGGGAACATGAAGGACAGGAATACTCCTCCTACCCGATGGCAGGAATCCTGGCTGCTTAGTTGGGTGTCCAACCCTCAGTGTGGGAACCGTTGCATGGCCCATGAGACCACGGCCACTCATGGGAGCCGCCCTGGGCACAAACAGACTTTGTGACCCTCAGTGTGAGCCTGCTTTCAAACAAACCGCCTTGGTAGCTGGACCAGGAGCACACAGAGCAGGCCTGCCATGTCCCTAGGGCCAAATCTTAACCCTCAATGTTTTCCAGATGCCCAGTTCCAGAACCTGTCTCTGGAATCCCTCTTTTGGGGGTCCTGTGAGACAGGAAACAGCAGTCTTCCCTTCCCCTAGGCAACCCAAACTCTAGGGAGCTGGGCAGAATCCCCCGAGTCAAAGAATCTCCCATGGCCCCATGAAGAATCCCCTACATTTTGAGACTGTCCTAGATACACAGTCCAGACAGAAAAGCCAGTTCTATGTCCTCCATGACACATTAATTTCAGTACACTGAGGTGCACTCATGCCCTGCAGATTTGCCCTGTGATCACACCGGCCCTCACCTTAACCATAGATTGCGTTTGCAGACTTCTGTCCCCAAAGCCCTGGCCCACATGCCCTCGAGGATGGGGCCTCTGGTGCCACAACGGACGAGTGTACTTACACTCCCGAAGAAAACTCTGCCTTTCACATTTGCCAAAACTATGAATCTTAGAAACAAATACAAAGCTCCGGAGCCCGACTCAACTTCAAAGAACACTCTGGACCCAAGTACATATTCTGATACACAGTGAGCACCTGCTTCCAAACAGACATCGATGTAAAAGGCCCTGAGTCCAAAGATTGAACCTGACATGCATCTACGACTTCATCGGTACCCTAGCTTAGGTTTTCAGGCTCCTGTACCCAGAGGCTTGTTCTCCAATACCAACTTATATTTTAACATGTGGTCCCTCAGCCACACAACAGAACCCCTTCTGTCCCCAGAAGGATACCTTGCTCTTGGTAGCTGTGGACAAGACTCAGTGCAGGAGAATCCTGCATGGCCCTGTGAAAACCCCAACATTCTAACATCTCCCTGGATAACAACCAGCATTGTGACCCAACAGCATATAGCTCCATGTCAACTCAGGCCTCTTGGAACTTAGCCTCAGAGGAACCAGATAAAAATTGCCATGTTCCTCAGCTGCAATGGTCAAGGGAGTTGTGCTTTCAGGCACCCATGAAGGAGAGCTCAACTTTCCATAATGTGGAGCCTGTGGCAAAAAAACCAGACACCACCTGTCCAGTAGAAGGAAACATTGCTGTTTGGAGCATCTCATAATTCACAGCATGGGAAATCCTCCATGGTCTCATGACACCATCCTTCCATTTGGCGGTCATCATAGACACAAACTCCAGTGTGAGCAAACATCTGATATCCACCCTTACTCAGGTGCTGTATATCTCGTATCAGCTGCTGCACACTGGAACTGCCTTCTGCTTTTCACTGAATTTAATCTTAGCTTGTGTTTAAAATTACATCCTCACCCTCCTTTTGCCCATGCCCTCTTGATAGGAAATTCTTGAGCCACGAAGTAGCATTCTGCCTGTCCCACAGAAGGAAGAAGTGCCTGGTGAGCCTTCCCAGGAACCCCACATTAGGTTCCACCAGCATGGCCCTCGACGAGACCCTAATATCTTAGTCCACCATGGGGAGTCAGACTCTGTCTGACACAGCCTGAGCTACGACCTTCAGTCAGCCATGCAGACAGCGGACCTCATATATTGCAGGTGGGACCTGCCATGGTCCAAAGCCATCATATTTACTCAACTTGGTTATTCAGGCATGTATCCCCAGACCTTAGCTCAAATTCCTGCCTATGGGGGAAATTGTAGCACAGGAGTACTCTTCCTTCCCAATGGCAGGAATCCTGGCTGTTGAGATGAGTGTCCAACCCTCAGAGTGGGAACCAGCTGCACGGCCCATGAGACCATGGTCACACACAGTAGCCGCCGTGGGCACAAATAGGCATTGTGACGCTCAGTGTGAGCCTGATTTCAAACACACCCCCTCAGTAGCTGGACCAGGAGCCTGCAGAGCAGGCCTGCCAAGTCCCTAGGGTCAAAGCCTCACACTTGTTCATGTTTTCCAGACGCCCAGACCCAGAAACTGTCTCTGGAATCCCTCTTTTCATGGTCCCCAGAGACGGAAAACAGCAATCTTCACTTCCCCCAGAGACACCAAGCTTTTGGGAGCTGGGTAGAATCCCCAGAGATGAAGAATCTCCCATGGCACCATGAAGATTCTCATACATTTTGCAACCTTCCTGGACACACTATACAGACAGAAAATCCTGTGCTACCACCTCCATGACCCCTTAATTTCAGTACAGTATTAGCTTCCCTCAGGGCCTGCAGATCAGGTCTATGATCACCTCGGCCCTCACACTAACCCTAGTTTGCAGATTTCTGTCCCCAAAGCCCAGGCCCACATGCCCTCGAGGATGGGGTCTCTGGAGTCCCGGACAAGTGTGCGTATGTTACCAAAGGAAACTCTGCCCTTCACTGTTGCCAAAACCCTGAAGATTAGGAGCAATGTACAAAGCCCCTGAGCCCACCTCAATTCAAAGGAAAACTCTGGACCCAAATGCACATTCTGACATACAATGAGGACCTGCCTCCAGGTAGACAACCAAGTCTAAGGCCCTGAGTCAGAAGATTGAACCTGACATGCCTCTGGGACTTCATCTATACCTGAGCTTAGGTTTTCAGGTGCCTGTCTCCAGAGACCTGTTCTCCAATACTAACTTATATTCCAACATGTGGTCCCTGAGCCACACTACAGAACCTCTCCTGTCCCCAGAAGGATACGTTGCTTTTGGTAGCTGTGTCCAAGACTCAGTGTAGGAGAATCCTTCATGGGCCCCTGACCACCCCAACATTCTAACGTCTCCCTGGATGCAAACCAGCACTATCATCCAACAGAATGAAACTCGATGTCAACTCATGTCTCTTGGAACTTCGCCCCAGAGGCACCAGATCGAACCTGCCATGTTTCTCAACTGCAAAGGTCAGCGGAATTTTGCTTTCCTGGCATCCATGCGAGATTGCTCTGCTACCCAAACTTTCCATATGGGGGAACCTGGATCAAAGAAACCAGATTCCCCCTGTCCAGTAGAAGGAAACCTTGCTGTTTGGAGCAACTCACAAGCCCCAGCATGGGAAATCCTCCATGGCCTCGGGATGAAACCCTGCCATTTGTCGGTCATCATAGACAGAATCTCCAGTGTGGGCAAGCATCTGAGATCTGCCCTTAGTCAGGTGCTGGATACCTCATATAAGCCACTGCACATTGGAGCTGCCTACCACTTGCCACTGAATTTAACCATAGCTTGTGTTTACAATTTCATCCTCAACCTCCTAGTCCACAAACCCACTTGATAGGGAATTCTGGAGCCACAACGCAGCATTATGCCTACCACATAGAAAGAAGTCCTGCTTGGTGATTTTGCCCAGAAACCCCACATGAGGATCCATCTGCATGACCCTCGATGGCACCCTAATATCATAGGCTACCGTGGGCACTCAGGTTCTGTCTGACATATTCTGAGGAACAACCTCCAGACAGCCATGCAGACAGTTGTCCCCGTATTTTGAACGTGGGAAATGCCATGGCCCTAAGCCATCATCTCTACTCAACTTGGGTGTTCAGGCGTCTCTTCCCAGACCATAGCTCAAATCCCTGCTTATAGGGGAAACTTAAGCACAAGAGTACTCCTAATTCCCGATGGCAGGAAACCTGGCTGTTGAGATGGGTGTCCAACCCTCAGAGGGGGAACTAGCTACATGGCCCATGAGACCACGGCCACTCATGGGAGCCGCCTTGGGCACAAAGAGGCATTGTGACTCTCAGTGTGAGCCTACTTTCAAACAAACTCCCTTGGTAGCTGGACCAGGAGCCGGCAGAGCGGGCCTGCCAGGTTCCTAGGTCCAAATCCTCACCTTCATTTGTGTTTTCCAGGTGCCCAGAACAAGGATCTGTCTCTGGCATCCCTCTTGTTGGTGTCCCCTGAGACAGAAAAGAGCAGTCTTCCCTTCCTCCAGAGACACCAAACTCTTGGGAGCTGGGAAGAATTCCCAGAGGTGAGGAATCTCCCATGGCACCATGAAACACTCCTATATTTTGTGACCATCCTTGACACACAATCCAGATAGGAACGTCTGCACTATCACCTCTATGACACCTTAAATTCAGTACAATAGGAGCTGCATTTAGGGCCTGCAGATCGGGCCTGTGATCACCTAACCCTAGTTCACGTTTCCAGATTTCTGTACCTAAAGCCCTGGCACACATGCCCTCAGGACGGGGCCTCGAGCCACACCCAATGACTGTGCCTATCCTCCCGAAGGAAACTCTATCTTCACTGTTGCCAAAACCATGAAGATGAGGAGCAAATTACAAAGCCCCTGAGCACACCTCCGTTTTGAAGAATGCTCTGGACCCAAATGCGCATTGACACACAATGGACCCTGCCACCAGGCAGACACCCAAGTCAAAGACCCTGAGTCTGCAGATTGAATCTGAAATTCCTCTAGGACTTCATTGATACCAGAGCTTAGATTTTCAGGTGCCTATCGCTAGGGGCCTATTACCCAATACCAACTTATATTCGAACATTTGTTCCCTGAGCCACACTACAGAACCCCTCCTGTCCCCAGAAGTATACCTTGCTTTTGGTAGCTGTGTCCATGCCTCAGTGTAGGAGAATCCTTCATGGCCCTCTGACCATACCAATATTCTAACTTCCCCATGGATCCCAACCAGGAATGTGATCGAACAGCATGAAACTCCATGTCAACTCAGGCTGCTTGGAACTTAGACCCAAAGACACCAGATCGAACCTGCCATTTCCTCATCAGCAATGGACCATGGGGCTGTGCTTTCTAGGCATCAATGCGGGAGAGCTCTGCTACCCAAACTTTCCATATGGGGGACCTTAGAGCAAACACACCTAAATCCCCCTGTCCAGTAAAAGGAAACCTTGCTGTTTGGAGAATCTCACAAGTAACAGCATTGGAAATCCTCCATGGCCTCTTGTGCCACCCCTCCATTTGTCGGTAATCATAGACACAAACTACAATGTGAGCAAAAGTCTGACATCCACCCTTACTCAGGTGCTGGATAGCTGGAATCAGCCTTCTGATTGGCACGGGATTGAACTGTAGTTTGTGTTTACCATTCCATCCTCACCCTCCTGGTCCCCAAGGCCTCTTGATAGGGAATTCTGGTGCCATGATGCAGCATTATGCCTGTCCCACAGAAAGAAGTTCCGGGTGAGTCTGCCAAGTAAACCCCCATGAGGATCCACCTGCATGGCCTTTGACAGAACCCTAATATCATAGGCCACCATGGGCACTCAGGCTGTCTGACACAGCCTGATTGAAAGCATGCTCAGGCTGAGTATCACAATGCCTGTTTGTGCCCTAGGCACCCTCATGTGTGGGTGTGGTCTCATTGGCCATGCAGCTGGCTCCCCCTCAGTGTTGAACACCAATCTCAACAGACAGGTTCCTGCTATCTGGAAGAAAGAGTTCTCTGTGGTGCTTAAGGTTCCCCTGTAAGGGTCTGGTTGGCCAGAGGGAGTCATTTTGTGTTTATGTAGTGAACGTAGATTGACCCTATGCAATAAACTTAGATTGACCCAGCCCCTCCCATAGGAACTTACTTGCAAAGCCTAGATACAAGGGTGGGTCAGGCCAGGTGAAGTCATCCAATCAGTGGGGCACACATACTTCTACTAGTTCAATTCAATTGGGTACCCATGAGTTACCTAGCATTTTTTTTCTGTGTGTGGCAGACTTAGCATGACTGTGCAGTGTTCTCTCTGTACTACACACTCATTGGCCACCTGTGTATAGCCTAGCTAAACTACCTGTATAAAAGTTAGTCTGTGAGGCTGGGAGGAATCGCCTCTTTGCAAGAGATGGCCCTGACCCGTCAGTTTGATTCTTGATGCTTAGAGCAAAATAAACCTTTGCTTGACCTTCGCTTTGTATCAGTTCTGCTTTTTTGATTTCGGCCTCTAACACCCCCATTGGCAGGGATTCCAGGAAAGGACTAGGGACAGATGCCTGAATAACAAAGATGGGTAGAGATGTCTGACGTGAGCAATAATCAGTCTCACATGCTGCATATGGGCCACGCTCTCCGGGTGGATTGCACTATGTCAGGGCTCAGGCTCTGTCAGACAAAGCACTAGTGGCAAAGCAGTCTATAAATCTGGGTTTCCTCAATGGCCAAGCAGATTGATCCTCAAGTGGGGTTTTGGGGCAGACTCACCAGGTGTTTCTTCTTTCTATGGGGAAGGCAGAATGCTGTGATGTGGCAGGAGATTTCTCTATCAAGAGGGCTTGGAGACCAGAAGGGTGAGGATGGAATTGTAAACACAAACAACTGTTCAATTCAGTGCCAAGCGGAAGGCAGTTCCAGTGTGCAGTGGCTAATTCGAGATATCCAGCACCTGAGTAAAGGGCGATGTTATACGTTTGCTCACACTGGAGTTTGTGTCTATGATGACTAACAAATGGAGGTGTAGCATCAATAGGCCATTGAGGATTTCCATCGCTGGGTCTTATGAGATGCTCCAAAAAGCAAAGTTTCCTTCTACTGGACAGGTGGAGTCTGGTTTGGGTGCTCCAGTGTCCCCCATGTGGAAACTTTCGGTAGCAGAGCACTCCTGCAAAGATGCATGGAAAGCACACCTCCAATGACCATTGCAATTGAGGAACATGGCAGGTTCATTCTGGTGGCTATGGGATGAAATATCAGGACCTTGAGTTCACATGGAATATCTTGCTAATGGATCTCAATGCTAGTTTGTTACTAGGGAGATCTTAGAATGTGCTGATGGCTAAGGTGCCATGAAGGATTCAACTACGCTGAGGGTTTGACATAGGAAGAAGAGCATGGTTTCCTTCTGGGGACAGGAGATGTTCTCTGTGTGGCTCAGGGACCACATGTTGTATCAGAAGTTTGTATTCCAGAACTGGCGACTGAGGACAGATGTCTGACAACCGAATCTAGGATTCCAATGAGATCCTAGGGGTATGTCATGTTCAATCTTCTGACTCAGGATCATTGACTTGGCTGACTGCCTGGATGTAGGTGATCAGGATGATTCAGACTGCACATTTGCACCCAGAGTGGCCTCCAAAATTGGGGTTGGCACAGGGGTCTGGCATGTTTCTCCTAATCTGGAGGGTTTGGGCAACTGTGACAAGCAGAGTTTCCTTGGTGATTACAGGCACAGTCTGTGCTGTGGATCCAGAGATGCCAACCTGGAGGACATGTGAGCCAAAGTTTTGGAAGAGAAGTCTGAAAACACAAGTTCGGGTTAGGGTTAGTGGTGAGGTGATCACAGGCCTAATGTGTAGACATGGAGGGCACCTCATCAGGAACTCTAATTAGGTTGACTCAAAGGCCCTAGCACAGGCTTTTGTATCTGGAAGTGTGTCCTGGATGGTCTCAGAATACAGTTGTGGTCTCATGGCTTCATGGGAGATTTTTCCTCTCTAAGGATATGCGCAACTCCCAATAGATTGGTGGCATTTTCGGGGAAAGGAAGAGTGATGTTTTCCATCATAGGGGTGCCCGAAAACAGGGATTCCAGAAACGGGCTCTGGGTCTGGGCTCCTGGAAAATACCACCAAGGTTTAGGATTTGGGCCTAGGAGCATACCAGACCTGCAGTGCGGGATTCTTGTGGTGCCACAGAGAGGGCTTGTTTGAAAGAAGGCTCAGGCTGAGGGTCATAATGCCTCTTTGTCCACAGGGCGACAATCAGCAGTGGGTATCGTCTCATTGGCCATGCAGCTTACTTCCACTCTAAGGGTTGGACATCCATCACAACAGCTAGGTTTCCTGCCATGGGGAAATAGGGGTTCTCTATTCTGTTTCTGTTTCCCCACTTGCAGGGTTTCCAGCAACGGTCTGGGGACAGATGCCTAAATACCAAGAATGGGTACAGGTGATAGACTTGCACCATAGCCGGTCACATATGCTGGATATAGGTCCCACTTTCTGGGTGGCTGACCTGATGTTGAGGATCAGGCTCTGTCAGACACAGCTCTAGTGGCCAGGGCAGCCTATAAATCAGGGTTCCCTCAAGGGCCGAGCAGATTAATCCTCATGTGTGGTCTGAGCAGTGTCACCAGCCATTCTTCTTTCTATGGGTAAGGCAGAGCTCTGCATTGTGGCTCGATAATTCCCTATCAAGTGGGCTTGTGGACCAGGAGGCTTAGGATGGAATTGTAAAACCAAGCTATGGTTAAATTCAGTGCCAAGCGGAAGGCAGTTCCAATGTGCACTTCCTTATTGGAGATATCCAGCACCTGAGTAAGGGCAGATTTCAGATGTTTGCTCACACTGGAGTTTGTGTCTAAGATGACCGACATCAGCAGGGGTGGAGTCAAGAGGCCCTGGAAGATTTCCCATGCTGAAGCTTGTGAGATGCTCCAAACAGCAAGGTTTCCTTCTACTGGACATGGGGAGTCTAGTTCGTTTGCTCCAATGTCCACCTTGTGGAAAATTTGGGTAGTAGCGCTCTCCTCCATGGATGCCTGGAAAGCACACCTCCATTGACCATTGCAGCTGAGGAACATGGCAGGTCCCTTCTGGTGGTTCTGAAAAGAAATACCAAGGCTTGATTTGAGATGGAATCTCTTGCAGAGGGGTCACAATGCTGATTTGTTCCCAGGGAGATCTTAGAATATGCTGGTGGCTAAGGTGCCATTCAGTATTCTTTTACCCTGAATGTTTGACACGGGTCGAAGAGCACAGTTTCCTTCTGGGGACAGGAGATGTTCTGTTGCAGTATCAGGGACCATGTGTTGTATCATAAGTTGGTATTCCAGAACAGGCCTCTGAGGACAGATGTCTGAAAACCTAATCTAGGTTTCCAGTGAGGTGCTAGGGGCATGTCAGGTTCAATCTTCTGATTCAGGACCATTGACTTGGGTGTCTGCCTGCATGTAGGTGATTTGGGTGTTTCAGACTATGCATTGGGGTCCAGAGTGGCCTCCAATATTGGAATGTTCTCAGGGGCCTTGTAGGTGTCTCCTAATCTGGAGGGTTTGGGTAAATGTAATGGGTAAATTTTCCTTGGGGATGGCAGGCCCATTTTGTGATGAGGCCCCATAGATCCCATCCTGGAGGACATATGAGCCATGGTTTTGGGAGAAAAATCTGCAAACACAAAATGGGGTGATGTTAGTGGCGAGGTGATTGCAGGCCCAATGCATAGACCTGGAGGGCAGCTTGTCAGGAACTATAATTAAGGTGACGGGAAGGTGGTAGCACATGCTTTTCTATCTGTATTGTGTATCTAGGATGGCCTAAGAATGCAGGTTTGGTCTCATAAGCTCAGGGGACATTTTCCCTGTCTAAGGATCCTGGCGGATTCCAATAATTTGATGTTTTTTTCGGTGAAGGGAAGAGTGCTTTCTTCGATCTTAGGGGTGCCCCTAAACAGGGATTCCAGAGACGGGTTCTTTGTCTGGGCTTATGGAAATCCCACCAACGGTTAGGATTTGGGCCTAGGGGCATACCAGGCCTGCAACGCGAGATCCTGGTGGTGAAAATGAGAGGGCTTGTTTGAGAGCATGCACAGGCTGAGGGACACAATACCTGTTTGTTCCCAGAGCGGCCCTCAGGAGAGGGAGTGGAATCATCAGGAATGCAACTGGCTCCCACTCTGAAGGTTGGACACCCAAACCTTTAAACAGGTTTCCTGCCATGCGGAAATAGGAGTTTGCTATTTTGCATCAGGCTCCCCCATTGGCAAAAATTCCAGCAAGGTCTGGGGTCAGATGCCTGAATACCAAGAATGGGTAGAGATGACAGACCTGGGCAATGGCCGGTCTCACATGCTGGATATGGGCCCCACTCTCTGCGTGGCTGACATGAGGTCAGGGCTCAGGCTCTGTCAGACACAGCACTAGTAGCCAGGGCAGCCTATAAATCTGGGTTCCCTCAAGGGACGAGTAGATTGATCCTCATGTGAGCTTTCTGGGCAGACTCTCCAGGCACTTCTTCTTTCTATGGGGAAGGCAGAATGCTGCGACGTGGCTCAAGAATTACCAGTCAAGAGGCCATGGGGACCAGGAGGGTGAGGATGGAATTGTAAACACAAGCTACAGTTAAATTCAGTGCCAAGCAGAAGGCAGTTCCAGTGTGCAGTGGCTGATTCGAGATATCCAGCACCAGTGTAAGGGCAGATGTCAGAAGTCTGCTCACACTGGAGTTTGTATCTGTGATGACCGCCTAACAGAGGGGTGGCATCAAAAAGCCATGGAGGATTTCCCACGCTGGGGCTTGTGAGATGCTCCAAGCTGTAAGGTTTCCTTCTACTTGACAAGGTTTGCTCCAGTGTCCTCCATGTGGAAAGATGGGGTAGCAGAGCTCTCCCGCCTGACTGCCTTGAAAGTACACCTCCTTTGTCCATTGCAGCTTAGGAAATTGGCAGGTTCGTCTGGTGACACTGGGGCGAAGTACCAAGGTTTTGAGTTGACATGGAATCTCTTGTACATGGGTCACAATGCTGCTTTGTTACAACGGAGATCTTAGAATGTGCAGGTGGCAAGGATGTCATGCAGGATTCTCCTACCCTGAGGGTTTGACACAGGTCCAATATCACGGTTTCCTTTAGGACAGGAGATATACAGTTGTGTGGCTTAGGGACCACATGTTATATCACAAGTTGGTATTCCAGAACAGGTCTCTGAGGGCAGATGCCTGTAAACCTAATCTTGAGTTCCAATGAGGTCCTAGGGGCATATCTGGTTCAATTGTAGGACTCAGGACCATTGACTTGGCTGTATGCCTTGATGTAGGTGATCAGAGTGTTACAGACTGCATATTTGCGTCCAGAGCAGCCTCCAATATGGGGGTGGGCTCAGGGGCCATGCAGGTTTCTCCTAATTTCAAAGGTTTGGGCAAATGTGATGGGAAAATTTTCCTTGGTGATGGCAGGCCCAGTACTGTGGTCGGGCTCCAGAGACCCTATCCTGGAGGGCACAGGAACCATGGTTTTTGGACTGAATTCTGCAAACACAAACTCCGGTTAGACTTAGTGGTGATATGATCACAGGCCCAATGCACAGAACTGGATAAGAGCTCGTCAGGAACTGGAATTAGGATGATTTGAAGGCGGTAACATAGGCTTTTTTATGTGGATTTTGGGTCCAGGGTGGCCTCAGAAAGGAGGTGTGGTCTCATGCGTTTAGGAGAGATTCTTTTTCTCTAAGGATCCTGGAGACTCCCAATAATTTGGTGGCTTTTTCAGGGAAGGTAAGAGTGTTGTTTTCCATCTTAGGTGTGACCAAAAAAAGGGATTCTAGAGACAGGCTCTGGGTCTGGGGGCCTGGAAAATCCCACCATGGGTTAGGATTTAGGCCTAGGGCCATACCAGGCCTGCAAAGCAGGATCCTGGTGTGCAACTGAGAGGACTTGTTTGAAAGCATGCTCAGGCTGAAGGTCAAAATGCCTGTTGGTGCCCAAGGTGGCCCTCAGGAGTGGGCATGGTCTCGTTGGCGATGCATCTGGCTCCCACTCTTAGGTTTGCAAACCAATCCCAGCAATAGGTTTCTTGCCATGGGGAGGAGGAGTTCTCTATTTTGCTTCAGGTTATCCCATTGGCAGGGATTCCAGCAAAGGTTGGGGACAGATGCCTGAATAACAGGAATGGGTAGGGATGATGGACTTGAGCCATGGGGGTCTCACATGCTGGACATGGGGCCCGCTTTCAGGGTGGCTGACATGAGGATGGGGCTCAGGCTCTGTAACACACAGCATTCATGGCCAGGGCGTCCTATAAATCGGGGTTCCCTCGAGGGTCGAGCAGATTGATCCTCATGTGGGCTTTCTGGTCAGACTCACAAAGCTATTCTTCTTTCTATGGAGAAGGCAGAATGCTTCAACGTGGTTCAAGAATTACCTATCTAGAGGCCATGGGGACCAGTCGGGCGACGATGGAATTGTAAATACAAAATACTGTTAAATTCAGTGCCAATCAGAAGGCAGTTCCAGTGTGCAGCAGCTGATTCGAGATATCTAGCACCTGAGTAAGGGTGAATGTCAGATGTTTGCTCACACTGGGGTTTGTATCTGTGATGAACGACTAACGGAGCGGGGTCCTCAAAAGGCCATGGAGGATGTCCCATGCTGGGGCTTGTGAGATGCTCCAAACAGCAAGGTTTCCTTCTACTAGACATGTGGAGTCTGATTAGTTTGCTCCAGTGTCCCCATGTGGATAGTTCGGGTATCAAAGCTCTCCCGCATGGCTGCCTTGAAAGTCAACCTCCAATTTCCATTGCAGCTGAGGAACATGTTTCGTTCTGGTGGCTCTAGTGCGAAGTACCAAGGGCGATGAATTAACATAGAATCTTTTGCAGATGGGTCACAATCCTGGTTTGTTACCAAGGAAATCTTATAATGTGCTGCTGGCTAAGGGACCATGCAGGATTCTCCCACCCAGAGGGTTTTCAACAGGTTGAATAGCACGGTTTTCTTCTGGGGACAGAAGATGTTCTGTTCTGTGGCTCAGGGACCACATGCTGTATTATAAGTTGATATTCCAGAACAGGACTCTGAGGACAGATACCTGAAAACCTAACCTAGCATTCCAATGAAGTCCAAGGAGCATGTCAGATTCAATCTTCTGACTCACGAGCGTTGACTTGATTGTCTGTCAGATATAAGTTATGAAGGTGTTTCAGAAGATGCATTTACGTCCAGAGTGGCCTCCACTATTGGGGTGGGCTCAGGGGCCTTGCAGGTTTCTCCTAAACTGGAGGGTTTGGGCAAATGTGATGGCCATAGTTTCCTTGGGGATTGCAGCCATAGTCTTCTAGTGTGGCTACAGAGATCCCATCCTGGAGGGCATGTGAGCCATGGTTTTGGAAGAGAAGTCTGCAAACAAAACATGGCTTAGGGTTAGTGGCGAGGTGATCACAGGCCCAATGCATAGACTTGGAGGGCAGTTTGTCAGGAACTGTAATTAGTGTGACTCGAGGGCAGTAGCACAGGCTTTTCTATCTGGATTGTGTATCCATGATGGCATCAGAATGCAGGTGTGGTTTTCTAGGTCCATGGGAGATTTTTCCTCTCTAAGGATCCTGGCGATTCCCCATACTTTGGTGGCTTTTGCGGGGAAAGGAAAAGTGCTATTTTCCATCTTAGGGGTGCCCCAAAACAGGAATTCCAGAGACGGGCTCTGGGTCTGGACACCTGGAATATCCTACGGAGGGTTAGAGTTTCTGCCTAGAAGCATACCAGGCCTGTAATGCGGGATCCATATGATGCAACGGAGAGAGATTGTTTGAAAGCGTACTCGGGCTGAGGGTCACCATGTCTGTTTGTGCCCAGGGCGGCCCTCAGGAGTGGATGTGGACTCATTGGCCCACTCTGAGGGTTGGACGCCCATCCCAACAGCCTGGTTTCCTGCCATAAGGAAAAAGGAGTTCTCTATTGTGCTTCAGGTTCACCCTTAGCAGGGATTCCAGCAAAGTTCTTGGGAGAGATGCCTGAATACCAAGGATGTGTAGATATCACAGACTTGGACCATGGCCGGTCTCACATGCTGGATATGGGCCCCGCTCTCTGGGTGGCTGACACAAGGTCGGGGCTCAGGCTCTGTCACACACAGCACTAGTGGCCAGGGCAGCCTATAAATCAGGGTTCTTTCGCGGGCTGAGTAGATTGATCCTCATGTTGGGTTTCTGGGCTGTCTGTCAGACACTTATTCTTTCTATGAGGAAAGCAGAATGCTGCGTTGTAGATCCAGAATTCCCTATCAAGACATCTTTGGGACCAGTAGGGTGAAGATGGAATTGTAAACACAAGCTACGGTTCAATTCATTGCCCAGCAGAAAGCATTTCTAATGTACAACAGCTGATTAGAGATATCTAGCACCTGAGTAAGGGCGGATGTCAGATGTTTGTTCACACTGGAGTTTGTGTCTATGATGACTGACAGAGGGAGGGTTGGCATCAAGAGGCCATGGAGAATTTCCCATGCTGAGGCTAATGAGATGCTCCAAACAGCAAGGTTTCCTTCTACTAAACAGGTGGTGTCTGGTTTGGTTGCTCCACAGTCCTCCATGTGGAAAGTTTGGGAAGCAGAGCTCTCCCACAGGTATGCCTGGAAAGCACATGTCCATTGATCATTGCAGCTGAGGAACATGGCAGGTTCCTTCTGTTGCCTCTGGGGCGAAGTACCAAGGTCTCGAGTTGACATGGAATCTCTTGCAAATGGGACACAATGCTGGTTTGTTACCATGGAGATCTTAGAATGTGTTGGTGGCTAAGGGGTCATGCAGGATTCTCCTACCCTGAGGTTTTGACACAGGTCCAAGAGCACGGTTTCCTTCTGGAGAAAGGAGTTGTTCTGTTGTGTGGTTCAGGCACCACATGTTGGTATTCCAGAACAGGCCCCTGAGGACAGATGCCTGAAACCCTAATCTAGGGTTGCAATGAATTCCTAGGGGCATGTCAAGTTTAATATTCTGACTCAGACCCATTGACTTGGGTGTCTGCCTGGATGGAGGTGAACAGGGTGTTTCAGACTGTGCATTTGCGTCCAGAGTGGCCTGCAATATTGGGGTGTGCTCAGGCGTCTTGCAGTTTTCTCTTAATCTGGAGGGTTTGGGCAATTGTGACGGGAACACTTTCCTTGGGAATGACAGGCACAGTCCTGTGGTGTGGCTCCAGAGAACCCATCCTAGAGGGCATGTGAGCCATGGGTTTGGGAGAGAAGTCTGCAAACAACAATTCTGGTTAGAGTTAGTAGCGAGGTGATCGCAAGCCTAATGCATAGACCTGGAGAGCAGCTTGTCAGGAACTGCACATCGGGAGACTCAAAGGCAGTAGCACAGGCTTTTGTATCTGGATTATGTGTCCAGGATGTCCTCGGAATATAGGTGTCATCTCATGGTTCCATGGGAGACTTTTCCTCTCTAAGGATCCTGGCAGTTCCCCATTTTTTAGTGGCTTTTTCAAGGAGGGGAAGAGTGCTGTTTTCCATCTTAGGGGTGTCCCAAAACTGGCATACCATAGACAGGCTCTTGGTATAGGCACCTGGAAAATCACACCAAGTGTTAGGATTTGGGCCTAGACACATACCAGTCCTGCAATGCTGGACACTTGAGGTGCAACTGAGGGCTTGATTTAAAGCATGCACAGGCTGAAGGTCAGAAAGCCTGTTTGTGCCCAGGGAGGCCATCAGGAGTGGGCGTGGTCTCATTGGCCATGCAGCTTGCTCCCACTTCGAGGGTGAGAGACCCATCCTAACAGCCAGATCACTGCCATGGTGAATGGGAGTTCTCTATTATGCTTAAGTTTCCCCCATAGGCAGGGATTTTTGCTAAGGTCTGGGGACAGTTGCCTGAATACCAAAGATAAGTAGAAATGATGAACTTGCCCATGGCAGGTCTCAATTGCGGGATATGGGGGATGCTCTCTGTGGATGACACTAGGAGAGTGCTCAAGCTCTGTCAGACACAGCACTAGTGGCCAGGGCAGCCTATAAATCGGGGTTCCCTCAAGGACCGAGCAGATTGATCCTCATGTGGGGTTTCTGGGCAGATTCGTCAGGCACTTCTTTCGATGGACTGAAGAATGCTGGGTTGTGGCTCCAGAATTCCCTATCAAGAACGCTTGTGGACCAGTAGGATGAGGATGGAATTGTAAACACAAAATGTGGTTTAATTCAGTGCCAAGGGGAAGGCAGTTCTAATTTGCAGCAGCCGATTCCAGATATACAGCACCTGAGTAAGGGCGGATGTCAGATATTTGCTCACACTGGAGTTTCTGTCTTTATGGCCGAAAAATATAGTGGTGGCATAAAGAGGCCATGGAGGAATTCCCACGATGAGTTTTCTGAGATGCTCCAAACAGCAAGGATTCCTTCCACAGGACAGGTGGAATCTGGTTTGTTTGCCCAAAGGTCCCCCATGTTGAAAGTTTGGGTAGCAGATTTCTCTAGCATGGATGCCTGTAAAGCACACCTCCATAGACGATTGTAGCTGAGGGACAAAACGGGTTTGTTCTGGTGGCTCATGGGCGAAGTACCAAGGCCTTGAGATGACATGGAATCTCTTGCAGATGGGCCACAATGTTGGTTTGTTACAAGGAAGATCTTAGAATGTGCTGGTGGCTAAGGGGCTGTGCAGGATTCATCTACCCTGAGGGTCTAACACAGGTCCAAGAGCACAGCTTCCTTCTGGGGACAGGAGATGTTCTGTTTGTGGCTCAGGGACCACATGTTGTATCATTAGTTGGTATTCCAGAGCAAGCCTCTGAGGACAGATGCATTAAAACTTCATCTGTGGTTCCAATGATGTCCTAGGGGCATGCCAGGTTCAATCTTCTGACTCAGGTCCTTTGACTTGGCTGTATTTCTGGATGTAGGTGATCAGGGTGTTTCAGACTGCACATTTGCATCCAGAGCGGCCACCAAAATTGGGGTGGGCCCAGGGGCCTTGCAGGTTTCTCCTAATCTGGAAGGTTTGGGCAACTGTGATGGGAACAATTTCCTTGGGGATGTCAGGCACAGTGTTGTGGTGTGCACCCAGAAAACCCATACTGGAGGGCATGTGAGCCATTGTTGTGGGAGAGAAGTGTGCAAACACAATTTCATGTTAGCGTTGGTGGCGAGGTGATTGAAGGCTCAATGTGTAGACATGGAGGGCAGCTCGTTAGGAACTGTAATTAGGGTGTTTGGAAGGTGGTAGCACAGGGTTTTCTATCGGGATTCTGTGTCCAGGATGGCCTCGGAATGCAGGTGTGGTCTCCTGGTTCCAAGGGAGACTTTTCCTCTCTAAGGTTCCTGGCAGCACCCCATAATTTGGTGGTTTTTTCAAGGAAGTGAAGAGTACGGTTAACCATCTTAGGAGTACCCCAAAACAGGGATTCCAGATATGGGCTCTGTGTCTTGGCACCTGGAAAATCCCATCAAGGTTTAGGATTTGGGCCTAGTGGTGTACCAGGCCTGCAATGCGGGATCCTGGTGGTGCAATTGAGAGTGCTTGTTTGAAAGCTTGCTCAGGCTGAGATACACAATGCCTGTTTGTGCCGAGGGCGGCCCAAAAGAGTGGGCGTGGTCTCATTGGACATGCAACTGGCTCCCACTTTGAGGGTTGGAAACCCATCCCAACATCCATGATTCCTGCCCTGGGGAAGGAGTTCTCTATTGTGCTTCAGGTTCCCCCATTAGCAGGGATTCCAGCAATGCTCTGGGGACAGGGGCCTGAATACCAAGGATGTGTAGAGATGATGGATTTGGGCCATGGCCCGTCTCACATGCTGGATATGGGCCCTGCTCTTTGGGTCGCTGTCACGAGGCTGGGGCTCAGGCTCTGGCAGATTCAGTACTAGTGGCCAAGGTAGACTATAAATTGGGGTTCCATCAAGGGACAAGGAGAGTGATCCTCATGTGGGGTTTTTGAGAAGACTCTCCAGGCACTTCTTTCTTTTTTTATTTTTTCCAATTTATTTATTTTCAGAAAAACAGTATTCATTATTTTTTCACCACAACCAGTGCTCCATGCAAGCTGTGCCCTCTATAATACCCACCACCTGGTACCCCAACCTCCCACCCCCCCGCCACTTCAAACCCCTCAGACTGTTTTTCAGAGTCCATAGTCTCTCATGGTTCATCTCCCCTTCCAATTTACCCAAAAGCACATACCCTCCCCAATGTCCATAACCTTCCCCCCTTCTCCCTACCCCCCTCCCCCCAGCAACCCACAGTTTGTTTTGTGAGATTAAGAGTCACTTATGGTTTGTCTCCCTCCCTATCCCATCTTGTTTCATGGATTCTTCTCCTACCCACTTAAGCCCCCATGTTGCATCACCACTCCCTCATATCAGGGAGATCATATGATAGTTGTCTTTCTCCGCTTGACTTATTTCACTAAGCATGATACGCTCTAGTTCCATCCATGTTGTCGCAAATGACAAGATTTCATTTCTTTTGATGGCTGCATAGTATTCCATTGTGTATATATACCACTTCATCTTGATCCATTCATCTGTTGATGGACATCTAGGTTCTTTCCATAGTTTGGCTATTGTGGACATTGCTGCTATAAACATTCGGGTGCACGTGCCCCTTTGGATCACTACGTTTGTATCTTTAGGGTAAATTCCCAGTAGTGCAATTGCTGGGTCATAGGGCAGTTCTATTTTCAACATTTTGAGGAATCTCCGTGCTGTTTTCCAGAGTGATTGCACCAGCTTGCATTCCCACCAACAGTGTAGGAGGGTTCCCCTTTCTCCGCATCCTCGCCAGCATCTGTCATTTCCTGACTTGTTGATTTTAGCCATTCTGACTGGTGTGAGGTGATATCTCATTGTGGTTTTGATTTGTATTTCCCTGATGCCGAGTGATATGGAGCACTTTTTCATATGTCTGTTGGCCATCTGGATGTCTTCTTGGCAGAAACGTCTGTTCATGTCCTCTGCCCATTTCTTGATTGGATTATTTGTTCTTTGGGTGTTGAGTTTGTTAAGTTCTTTATAGATTTTGGACACTAGTCCTTTATCTGATATGTCGTTTGCAAATATCTTCTCCCATTCTGTCAGTTGTCTTTTGGTTTTGTTAACTGTTTCCTTTGCTGTGCAAAAGCTTTTGATTTTGATGAAATCCCAAAAGTTCATTTTTGCCCTTGCTTCCCTTGCCTTTGGCGATGTTGCTAGGAAGATGTTGCTGCGGCTGAGGTCGAAGAGGTTGCTGCCTGTGTTCTCCTCAAGGATTTTGATGGATTCCTTTCTCACATTGAGGTCCTTAATCCATTTTGATCTAATTTTGTGTGTGGTGTAAGGAAATGGTCCAATTTCATTTTTCTGCACGTGGCTGTCCAATTTTCCCAACACCATTTATTGAAGAGGCTGTCTTTTTTTCCATTGGACATTCTTTCCTGCTTTGTCGAAGATTAGTTGACCATAGAGTTGAGGGTCTATTTCTGGGCTCTCTATTCTGTTCCATTGGTCTATGTGTCTGTTTTTGTGCCAGTACCATGCTGTCTTGATGATGACACCTTTGTAATAAAGCTTGAAGTCCGGAATTGTGATGCCATCAACTTTGGCTTTGTTTTTCAATATCCCTTTGGCTATTCGAGGTCTTTTCTGGTTCCATATAAATTTTAAAATTATTTGTTCCATTTCTTTGAAAAAGATGGATGGTACTTTGATAGGAATTGCATTAAATGTGTAGATTGCTTTAGGTAGCATAGACATTTTCACAATATTTATTCTTCCAACCCAGGAGCATGGAACATTTTTCCATTTCTTTGTGTCTTCCTCAATTTCTTTCATGAGTACTTTATAGTTTTCTGAGTATAGATTCTTAGCCTCTTTGGTTAGGTTTATTCCTAGGTATCTTATGGTTTGGGGTGCAATTGTAAATGGGATTGACTCCTTAATTATTCTTTCTTCTGTCTTGTTGTTGGTGTAGAGAAGTGCAACAGATTTCAGTGCATTGATCTTATATCCTGACACTTTACTGAATTCCTGTATAAGTTCTAGCAGTTTTGGAGTGGAGTCTTTTGGGTTTTCCACATAGAGTATCATATCATCTGCGAAGAGTGATAATTTGACTTCTTCTTTGCCGATTTGGATGCCTTTAATTTCCTTTTGTTGTCTGATTGCTGAGGCTAGGACTTCTAGTACTATGTTGAATAGCAGTGGTGATAATGGGCATCCCTGCCGTGTTCCTGACCTTAGTGGAAAAGCTTTCAGTTTTTCTCCATTGAGAATGATATTTGCAGTGGGTTTTTCATAGATGGCTTTGATGATATTGAGGTATGTGCCTCTATCCCTACACTTTGAAGGGTTTTGATCAGGAAGGGATGTTGTACTTTGTCAGATGCTTTTTCAGCATCTATTGAGAGTATCATATGGTTCTTGTTCTTTCTTTTATTGATGTGTTGTATCACATTGACTGATTTGCGGATGTTGAACCAACCTTGCAGCCCTGGAATAAATCCCACTTGGTCGTGGTGAATAATCCTTTTAATGTACTGTTGAATCCTATTGGCTAGTATTTTGGTGAGAATTTTTGCATCTATGTTCCTCAAGGATATTGGTCATTAGCTCGCTTTTTTGATGGGATCCTTGTCTGGTTTTGGGATCAAGGTGATGCTGGCCTCATAAAATGAGTTTGGGAGTTTTCCTTCCATTTCTATTTTTTGGAACAGTTTCAGGAGAATAGGAATTAGTTCCTCTTTAAATGTTTGGTAGAATTCCCCCGGGAAGCCATCTGGCCCTGGGCTTTTGTTTGTTTGGAGATTTTTAATGACTGTTTCAATCTCCTTACTGGTTATGGGTCTGTTCAGGCTTTCTATTTCTTCCTGGTTCAATTTTGGTAGTTTATATGTTTCTAGGAATGCATCCATTTCTTCCAGATTGTCAAATTTGTTGCCGTAGAGTTGCTCATAGTATGTTCTTATAATAGTTTGTATTTCTTTGGTGTTAGTTGTGATCTCTCCTCTTTCATTCATGATTTTATTTATTTGGGTCCTTTCTCTTTTCTTTTTGATAAGTCTGGCCAAGGGTTTATCAATTTTATTAATTCTTTCAAAGAACCAGCTCCTAGTTTGGTTGATTTGTTCTATTGTTTTTTTGGTTTCTATTTCATTGATTTCTGCTCTGATCTTTATGATTTCTCTTCTCCTGCTGGGCTTAGGGTTTCTTTCTTGTTCTTTCTCCAGCTCCTTTAGGTGTAGGGTTAGGTTGTATACCTGAGACCTTTCTTGTTTCTTGAGAAAAGCTTGTACCGCTATATATTTTCCTCTCAGGACTGCCTTTGTTGTGTCCCACAGATTTTGAACCATTGTATTTTCATTATCATTTGTTTCCATGATTTTTTTCAATTCTTCTTTAATTTCCCGGTTGACCCATTCATTCTTTAGAAGGATGCTGTTTAGTCTCCATGTATTTGTGTTCTTTCCAAACTTCCTCTTGTGGTTGAGTTCTAGCTTCAGAGCATTGTGGTCTGAAAATATGCAGGGAATGATCCCAATCTTTTGATACCGGTTGAGTCTTGATTTAGGACCGAGGATGTGATCTATTCTGGAGAATGTTCCATGTGCACTAGAGAAGAATGTGTATTCTGTCGCTTTGGGATGAAATGTTCTGAATATATCGGTGATGTCCATCTCATCCAGTGTATCATTTAAGGCCTTTATTTCCCTGTTGATCTTTTGCTTGGATGATCTGTCCATTTCAGTGAGGGGAGTGTTAAAGTCCCCTACTATTATTGTATTATTGTATGTGTTTCTTTGATTTTGTTATTAATTGGTTTATATAGTTGGCTGCGCCCACGTTGGGGGCATAGATATTTAAAATTGTTAGATCTTCTTGTTGGACAGACCCTTTGAGTATGATATAGTGTCCTTCCTCATCTCTTATTACAGTCTTTGGCTTAAAATCTAATTGGTCTGATATAAGGATTGCCACTCCTGCTTTTTTCTGATGTCCATTAGCATGGTAAATTCTTTTCCACCCCCTCACTTTAAGTCTGGAGGTGTCCTTGGGTTTAAAATGAGTTTCTTGGAGGCAACATATAGATGGGTTTTGTTTTTTTATCCATTCTGATACCCTGGGTCTTTCGATTGGGGCATTTAGCCCATTAACATTCAGGGTAATTATTGAGAGATATGATTTTAGTGCCATTGTATTGCCTGTAAGGTGACTGTTACTGTATATTGTCTCTGTTCCTTTCTGATCTATCACTTGTAGGCTCTCTCTTTGCTTAGAGGACCCCTTTCAGTATTTCCTGTAGAGGTGGTTTGGTGTTTGCAAATTCTTTCAGTTTTTGTTTGTCCTGGAAGCTTTTAATCTCTCCTTCTATTTTCAATGATAGCCTAGCTGGATATATTATTCTTGGCTGCATGTTTTTCTCGTTTAGTGCTCTGAAAATGTCATGCCAGCTCTTTCTGGCCTGCCAGGTCTCTGTGGATAAGTCAGCTGCCAATCTAATACTTTTACCATTGTATGTTACAGACTTCTTTTCCCGGGCTGCTTTCAGGATTTGCTCTTTGTCACTAAGGCTTGTAAATTTTACTATTAGGTGACGGGGTGTGGGCCTATTCTTATTGATTTTGAGGGGCGTTCTCTGAACCTCCTGAATTTTGATACTCGTTCCCTTTGCCATATTGGGGAAATTCTCCCCAATAATTCTCTCCAGTATACCTTCTGCTCCCCTCTCTCTTTCTTCTTCTTCTGGAATCCCAATTATTCTAATGTTGTTTCATCTTATGGTGTCACTTATCTCTCGAATTCTCCCCTCATGGTCCAGTAGCTGTTTGTCTCTCTTTTGCTCAGCTTCTTTATTCTCTGTCATTTGGTCTTCTATATCGCTAATTCTTTCTTCTGCCTCATTTATCCTAGCAGTGAGAGCCTCCATTTTTGATTGAACTTCATTAATAGCTTTTTTGATTTCAACTTGGTTAGATTTTAGTTCTTTTATTTCTCCAGAAAGGGCTTTTATATCTCTGGAGAGGGTTTCTCTAATATCTTCCATGCCTTTATCAAGCCCGGCTATATACTTGAGAATTGTCATTTTGAACTCTAGATCTGACATATTACCAATGTCTGTATTGATTAGGTCCCTAGCCTTCGGTACTGCCTCTTGTTCTTTTTTTTGTTGTGAATTTTTCCGCCTTGTCATTTTGTCCAGCTAAGAGTATATGAAGGAGCAAGTAAAATACTAAAAGGGTGGCAACAATCCCAGGAAAATATGCTTTAACCAAATCAGAAGAGATCCCAAATCGTGAGGGGGATTTCTCCCCCCTCACGATTGGGTGAGGGATCTCCTCTGATTGGGATCTCCTTTGATTGGGATCTCCCAATCTCTTCTGATTGGGATCTCTTCTGATTTGGGGATAAAAAGAGGTTCAAAAAGAAAGAAAGAAAAAAAAAAGAAAAGAAGAATTAAAAAAAGAGATTGAAATAAAAATTCAATCTAGAATTTAAAAAAGAATTAAGAAAAAAAAAGTTTGAAGAGATTAGGATCTCTTCTGATTTGGGGATTAAAAAAAGGTTCAAAAAGAAAGAAAGAAAAAAAAAGAAAAAGAATTTTAAAAAAAGAAAATGAATAAACAAAAGTATAAAAAAGAAAAATATATATATTAGATAATCTAGTTAAAAAACGTTAAAAGAGAGAAGGGTAAAAGTTATAAAAAATTTTATCAGAAGAAGAGAAAAAAAATGAAAAAGAAAAAAATTAAATAAACTGCAAGACTGAAAAATCACAGGCAGAACGCCATGAGTTCCGTGGTTTGTTTTCTCCTCCTCTGGAATTCTGATGCTCTCTCCTTGGTATTGAAACTGCACTCCTTGGTAGGTGGACTTGGTCTTGGCTGGATTTCTTGTTGATCTTCTGGGGGAGCGGCCTGGTGTAGTGATTCTCAAGTGTCTTTGCCCCAAGCGGAATTACACCGCCCTTACCAGGGACCGGGCTGAGTGATCTGCTCGGCTTTGCTTTCAGGAGCTTTTGTTCCCTGAGCGCTTTCCGTAGAGTTCCGGAGGACGGGAATACAAATGGTGGCCTCCTGGTCTCCGGCTCGGAGGAGCCGAGAGCCCGGGGCCCCGCTCCCCTGGAGGCACTTCTTTCTATGGGGAAAGCAGAATGCTGAGTTGTGGCTCCAGAATTACCTATGAAGAGTGATTGTGGACCAGTCTTGTGAGGATGGAATTGTAAACACAAGCTACGTTTAAATTCAGTGCCAAGCGAAAGGCAGTTCCAGTGTTCAGGAGCTTATTCGAGACATCCAGCACCTGAGTAAGGGCTGATGTCAGATATTTGCTCACACTGGAGTTTGTGGCTATGAATACCGACAAATGGAGAGGTGGCATCAAGAGGCCATGGAGGATATCCTACGCTGAGCCTTGTGAGATGCTCCAAATAGCAAGGTTTCCTTCTACTGGACAGGTGGAGTCTGGTTTGTTTGCTCTGGATACCCCCATGTGGATAGTTTGGGTAGCAGAGCTCTCCCGCATGGTTGCTGGGAAAGCACACCTATTTTGACTATTGCAGCTGAAGAACATGTCTGGTTTGTTCCAGTGGCACTGGGGCGAAGTACCAAAGCCTTGAGTTTACTTGGAATCCTTTTCCCATCCGTCACAGTCCTGGATAGTTACCAGAGAGATTTTAGAATGTGCTGGTGGATAAGGTGCCATGCAGGATTCTCCTACCCTGAGTGTTTGACACAGGTCCAAGAGCACAGTTTCTTTCTGGGGACAGGAGTTGTTCTGTTCTGTGGCTCAGGAACCACATGTTGTATCATAAGTTGGTATCCAGAACAAGCCTGTGAGGAAATATATCTGAAAACCTAATCGAGGGTTCCAATGAGGTCCTAGGGGCATGACAGGTTCTATCTTCTGACTCAACACCATTGACTTGGGTGTCTGCGTGGATATAGGTGATCAGGGTGTTTCAGACTGCACCTTTGCATCCAGAGTGTCCTCCAACAGTGGGGTGAGCTCAGGGGCCTTGCTGGTTTCTCCTAATCTGGAGGTTTTAGGCAACTGTGACAGGCACAGTTTCCCTGGGGATGACGGGACCAGTCCTGCGGTGCGGCTCCAGAGACCCCATCTTGGAAGGCATGTGAGCCATGGTTGTGGGAGAGAAGTCTGCAAATGCAAAGTTGGGTTAGGTTTAATGGTGAGATGATTGCAGGCACAAAGCGTAGTCTGCAGGGCAGCTTGTCAGGAACTGTATGAGGGTAACCAGAAGGCGGTAGCACAAGTTTTTTTTATCTGGATTGTGTGTCCAGGATGGCCTTGGAATAGGTGTAATCTCTTTGGTCCATAGGAGATTTTTCCTCCCTAAGGATCCTTGCGGCTCCCAATAGTTTGGTGGCTTTTTAGGGGAAGGGATTAGTGCAGTTTTCCATCTTAGGGGTGTCCCAAAACAGGGATAACAGAGATGGGCTCTGGGTCTGGGTGCCAAGAAATACCCACAAAGTGTTAGGATTTGGGCCTAGGGTCATACAAGATCTACAATGCGGGATCCTGGTGCTGCAACTGAGAGGGATTGTTTGAAAACATGCTCAGGCTAAGGGTCACAATGCCTGTTTGTGTCCAGGGAGGTTATCAGGGGTGGGCGTGGTCTCATTGTCCTTGCAGTCTCCCACTCTGAGGGTTGGACACCCTTCCTAATAGCCAGGTTTCCTGCCATGGGTTAAAAGCAGTTCTTTATTGTGCCTCAAGTTCCCCCATTGGCAGGGATTCCATCAAAGGTCTGGGGACAAATGCCTGAAACCAAGGAAGGGTAGAGGGTCAGACTTCGGCCATGGCCAGTCTCACATGCTGCATATCAGTCCCGCTCTCTGGGTGGCTGACACGAGGCCAGGTCTTATGCTCTGTCAGACATATCACTAGAGGCAGGGCAGCCTTAAAAACAGGGTACCCTCGAGGGCTAAGCCGATTGATCCTCATGTGGGGTTTTTGAGCAGACTCACCAGACACTACTTCTTTCTTTGGGAAGGTGGAATGTTGTATTGTGGTTCCACATTTCCCTATCAAATGGGCTTCTGGACCAGTCAGGTGAAAATAGAATTGTAATCAAAAGCTAAGGTTAAATTAACTATCAAGCAGAAGGCAGTTCCAGTGTGCAGGAGCTTATTTGAGACATCCAGCTCCTGAGAAAGGGCAGATGTCAGATATAAGCTCACACTGGAGTTTGTGTCTATGATGACCGACAAATGGAGAGGTGGCGCCAAGAGGCCATGGAGGATTTCCCACGCAGAGGCCTGTGAGATGCTCCAAATAGCAAGGTTTCCTTCTACTGGAGAAGTGGAGTCTGTGCCGTTTGCTCCAGGGTCCCCCATGTGGACAGTTTGGGTAGCAGAGCTCTCCCGCATGGATGCCATGAAAGCACAGCTCCATTGACCATTGCAGCTGAAGAACTGGCAGGTTCGTTCTGGTGGCTCTTGGATGAACTACCAAGGCCGTGAGTTGACTCTGAATATCTTGCACATGGGTCACAGTGCTGGTTTCTTACCAAGGTCGTCTTAGAATGATCTGGTGGCTAAGGTGACATGCAGGATTCTCCTACCCTGTCGGTTTGAAACAGATCCAAAAGCACGGTTTCCTTCTGGGGACAAGAGATTGTCTGTTGTGTGGCTCAGGTACCACATGTTGTATCATAAGTTGATATTCCTGAAAAGACCTCTGAGGACAGATGCCTGAAACCCAATCTAGGCTCCAATGAAGTCCAAAGGGCATGTAAGGTTCAATCTTCTGACCCAGGACCATGGACTTTGTTGTCTTCCTGGATATAGGTGATCAGGCTATTTCAGACTGCGGATTTGTTTCCAGAGCAGCCTCCAATAGTGGGTTGGACTCAGGGTTATTGCATGTTTCTCTTAATCTGGAGGGTTTGGGCAACTGTGATGGGCACAGTTTCCTTGGGGATGACAGGCACAGTACTGTGGTGTGGCTCCAGAGACCCCATTCTGGAGGGCATGTAAGCCATAATTTTGGGAGAGAGTGTGCAAACACAAACTCGGGTTAGGATTAGTGGCGAGGTGATCGCAGGATCAATGCATATACCTGGAGAGCAGCTCGTCAGGAACTGTAATTATGGTGACCTGACAGCGGCAGCACAGGCTTTTGTATCTGGATTGTGTGTCCAGAATGGCCTCGGAATGCAGGTGTGGTCTCAAGGGTCCATGGGAGATTTTTCCTCTCTAAGGATTCTGGCTGTTCCCAATAGTTTGGTGGCTATTGGGGAATGGAAGAGTGTTGTTTTGTGTCTTAGGGGTGCCCCAAAACAGGGATTCCAGAGACAGCCTCTGGGTCCGGGCACCAAGATATGCCACCAAGGGTTAGGATTTGAGCCTAGGGGCGTCCCAAGCCTGAAATGCAAGATCCTGGTGGTGCAACGGAGAGGGCCCAATTGAAAGCATGCTCAGACTGAGGATGACAATGCCTTCTTGTGCCCACGGTGGCCCTCATGAATTGGTGTGGTCTCACTGGCCATGCAGCTGGCTCCCACTCTGTGGGTAGGACACTCATCACAACAGCCAGGTTTCTTGCCATGGGGCCGGAGAAAATCTGTATTGTGCATCAGGATCCCCCATTGGCAGGGATTCCAGCAAAGGTTTGGGTGCAGGTGACAGAATACCAGGGATGATTAGAGATTACAGTCTTAGGCCATGGCCGATCTCACATGCTTGATATGTTTCCCGCTCTCTGGGTGGCTGACACGAGGTCAGGGCTCAGGTTCACTAAAACACAGCACTAGTGGCCGGGGCAGCCTCTAAATTGGGGTACCTCGAGGGTCGAGCAGATTAATCCTCATGTGGGGTTTCAGGGCAGACACACCAGGAACTTCTTCTTTCTATGGGGAAGGCAGAATGCTGTGTTGTGGCTCCAGAATTCCCTATCAAGTGGGCATGGGGACCAGTTGGGTAAGGATGGAATAGTAAAACCAAGCTACGGTTAAATCCAGTGCCAAGTGGAAGGGATATCCAATGTGCAGTGGCTTATTCGAGACATCCTGCACCTGAGTAAGGGCGGATGTCAGACATTTGCTCACACTGCAGTTTGATTCTATGATGACTGACAATTACAGATGTGACACCAAGAGGTCATGGAGGATTTCCCATGCTCAGGCTTGTGAGATGCTCCAGATAGCATGGTTTCCTTCTACTGACAGTTGGAGTCTGGTTTGTTTGATCCTAGGTCCCCCATGTGGGAAGTTTGGGTAGCATAGTACTCCCACATGGATACCTGCAAAGCACACCTCCATTGACAATTGCAGCTGAGGAACATGGCAAGCTAATTCTGGTGGCTCTGGGGCAATGTACCAAGGCCATGAGTTGACATGGAGTCACATGAAGATGTGTCACAATGCTGGTTTGTTACCAGGGAGACCTTAGAATGTGCTGGTGGCTAAAGGGACATGCAGGATTCATCTACCCTGAGGGTTTAACACAGGTCCAAGAGCACGGTTTCCTTCTGGGGACAGGAGATGATCTGTTGTGAGGCTCAGGAAACACATGTTGGAATATAAGTTGGTATTCCAGAACAGTCCACTGAAAACAGAGGCTTGAAAACCTAATCTAGGGTTCTAATGAGGTCCTAGGGGCATGTCAGGTTCTATCATCTGACTTAGGGCCATTGACTTGGCTTTCTGCCTGGATGTAGGTGATCAGGGTGTTTCAGACGGCGCATTTGCATCTTGAGTGGCCACCAATATTGCAGTGGGCTCAAGGTGGTTACTGGTTCCTCCTAATCTGGGAGGTTTGGGCAACTATGCTGGGCACAGTTCTTTGGGGATGGCCAGCACAGTCCTGTGGTGTGGCTTAAGAGACCCCATCCTTGAGGGCATGTGAGCCATGATTTTGGGAATGAAGACTGCAAACTCAAACTCGAGCTGGTTAGTGGCGAGGATCTCAGGCCCAATGCATAGACCTGGAGGGCCGCTCATCAGTAATGTAATTAGGGTTACTGGAAGGTGGTAGCACAGGCTTTTCTATCTGGATTGTATGTCCAAGATCACCTCGGAATGCAGGTGTGGTCTCATAGGTCTATGGGAGACTTTTCCTCTCTAAGGTTCCTGGAGGCTTCCCATAGTTTGGTGGCTTTTTTGGGGAATGGAAGAGTGCTATTTTCCATAGTAGGGGTGCCCCAAAACAGGGATTCCAGAGACGGACTCTGGGTCTGGGTGCATGGAAAATCCCACCATGGGTTAGGATTTGGGCCTTGGGGCATGGCAAGCCTGTAATGCGGGATCCTGGTGGTAAAACTGGGAGGGCTTGTTTGAAAGCATGCTCAAGATGAGGGGCACAAAGCCTGTTTGTGCCCAGAGAGGCCCTTAGAAGTCAGCGTGGTCACATTGATCATGCAGCTGGCTCCCACATTGAGGTTTGGACACCCATCCCAACATCCAGGTGTCCTTCCATGGGAAAGGAGGAATTCTCTATTGTGCTTGAGGTTCCCCCATTGGCAGGAATACCAGCAAAGTTCTGAGGACAGGTACCTGAATACCAAGGATGGGTAGAGATGCCGGACTTGGGTCATGGTAGGTCTCACGTCCTGAATATGGGACCCTCTCTCTGGGTGGCTGACACTAGGACGGGGCCCAGGCTGTGTCAGACACAGCACTAGTGGCCAGGGCAGCCTATAATTCTGGGTTAACTTGAGGGCCAAGCAGATTGATCCTCATGTGGGGTTTCTGGGCAGACTCACCAGGCACTTCTTCTTTCTATGGGGAAGGCCGAATTCTGTGTTGTGGCTCCAGAAATGCCTATCAAGATGGCTTGGGGACCAGTAGGGTGAGGTTGAAATTGTAAACACAAGCTGTGGTTCAATTCAGTGCCATGTGGCAGGCAGTTCCAATGTGTAGCAGCTGATTTGAGATATCCGGGAACTGAGTAAGAGCGGCTTTCAAGTGTTTGCTCACACTGGAGTTTGTGTCTATGATGACAGACAAATGGAGGGGAGGCGTCAAGAGGCCATGGAGGATATCCCATGCAGAGGCTTGTGAGATTCTCCAAACAGCAACGTTTCCTTATATTGGACAGGTGGAGTCTGGTTTGTTTGCTCCAGGGTCCCCCATGTGGAAAGTTTGGGTAGCAGACCTCTCCGGCATGGGTTCTTAGAAAGCACACCTCCATTGGCGACTGCAACTGAGGAACATGGCAGGATCGTTCTGGTGGCTCTGGGGCAAAGTACCAATGCCGTGAGTTGACAGGGAATCTCTTGCAGATGGGCAACAATGCTGGTTTGTTATCAGGGAGATCTTAGAATGTGCTGGTGGCTAGGCTGCCATGCTGGATTCTTCTACACTGAAAGTTTGGCACAGGTAGAAGAGCACAGTTTCCTTCTGGGGACAGGAGATGTTCTGTTGTTTGTCCCATGGACCACATATTGTATCATAATTTGGTATTCCAGAACAGGCCCATGAAGACAGATGCCTGAAAACCTAATCTAGAGTTCCAATGAGGTCCTAGGGGCATGTCAAGTTCAATCTTCTGACTCAGGATCATTGGCTTGGCCTTCTGCCTGGATGTAGATGATCAGGGTTTTTAAGACTGTGCATTTGCATCCAGATCAGCTGCCAATATTGGGGTGGGCTAAGGGGCATTGTAGGTTTCTCCTAATCTGGAGGGTTGGGGCAACTGTGACAGGCACATTTTCCTTGGGGATGGCAGCCACAGTCATGTGGTGTGGCTGCAGAGACCCCATGATGGAGGGCATGTGAGCCATGATTTTGGGAGAGCAGTCTGCAAACACAAATTTGGGATAGGGTTAGTGGCGATGTGATTGCAGGCCCAATGCGTAGACCTGAAGGGCAGCTCGTCAGGAACTGTAATTAGCATGACTGGAAGGCTGTATCACAGGCTTTTCTATCTGGATTGTGTGTCAGGGTGGCCTTGGAATGCAGGTCTGGTCTCATGGGTCCATGGGAGATTTTTCCTAAGTATCCTGGTGGCTCTCCATAGTTTGGTGGCTTTTTTGGGGAAGGGAAGAGTGCTGTTTTAAATCTTAGGTGCCCCAAAACAGGGATTGAAGATAGGGCCTCTGTGTCTGGGTGTCTAGAAAATCTCACCAAGTGTTAGTATTTGGGCCTAGGGTTGTACCAGGCCTGCAATGAGGGACCCAGGTGGTGCAACTGAGAAGGCTTGTTTGAAATCATGCTCAGGCTGAGGGTCACAGTGCCTGTTTGTGGCCAGTGTGGCCTTCGGGAGTGTGGGTGGTCTCATTGGCCATGCAGCTGCCTCCCACTTTGAGGGTTGGACACCCATCCCAAGAGCCAGGTTTTTTTGCCAAGGGGTAGGAGCAGTTCTCTATTGTGCTTCAGGTTCTACCACTGGCAGAAATTTGAGCAAAGTTCTGGGAACAGGTACCTGAATACCAAGGATGGGTAGAGATGACGGAATTGGGCCATGGCCGTTCTCACATGCTGGATATGGGGCCCGTTCTCCGGGTGGCTGACACTAGGTTGGGCTCAGACTCTTGCAGACACAGCACTAGTGGCCGGGGCAACCTAGAAATCGGTGTTGCCACGAGGGCCGAGCAGATTGATCCTCATTTGGGATTTCTGGCTTAACTCACAATGCACTTCTTTCTATGGGAAGGCAGAATGCTGCATTGTGGTTCCAGAATTCCTTATGAAGAGGGCTTGGGGATGAGTAGGGTGAGGATGGAATTGAAAACGCAAGCTATGGTTCAATTCAGTGCCAAGCAAAAGGTAGTTCCAACGTGCAGTGGCTTACACAAGATATCCAGCATCTAAGTAGGGCGGATTTCAGATGCTTGCCCACTCTGGAGTTTGTTTTTATGATTACAGAGAAATGGAGGGGTGGCATTCAGAGGCCATGGATGATTTCCCACGCTGAGGCTTGTGAGATGCTCCAAACAACAAGGTTTCCTTCTACCATACTGGGGGAGTCTGGTTTGTTTGCTCCAAGGTCCCCTATGGGAAAAGTTTGGGCAGCAGAGCTCTCCCGCATGGATGCCTGGAAAGCACACCTCCATTGTATATTGCAGCAAGGAACATGGCATGTTCATTCTGGTGGCTCTGGGGCGAAGTACCAAGGCCTTGAGTTGACATGGAATCTCTTGTAGATGGGTCACAATGCTGGTTTGTAACCAGGGAGATCTTATAATGTGCTGGTGGCTAAGGTGTCCTGTAGTATTACCCTACTCTGAGGGTTTGTCTCAGGTTGAAGAGCATGGTTTCCTTCTGGGGACAGGAGATATTCTGTTGTGTGGATCAGGGACACATGTTGTATCATAAGTTGCTATTGCAGAACAGGCCACTGATCACAGAGGCCTGAAAACCAAATCTAGGGCTCCAATTAAGCCCTAGGGGCAAGTCAGGTTCAATCTTCTTACTCAGGACAATAAAGTTGGCTGTCTGCCCAGATGTAGATGATCAGGGTGTTGCAGACTGCGCATTTGTGTCCAAAGCGGCTGACAATATTGGGGTGGGCTTAGTGACCTTGCAGGTTTCTCCTATACTGAAAAGTTTGGGTAACAATGACGGGGACAGTTTCCTTGGTGATGACAGCCACAGTCCTATGGGGTGGCTCTAGAGACCCCATTATGGAGGGCATGTGAGCCATGGTTTTGGGAGATAAGTCTGCAAACATAAATTCGGGTTAGGGTTAGTGGCGTTTTGATCGTAGGCCCAATTCACAGACCTGGAGGGCAGCTCATCAGGAACTATATTTAGGGTGACTGGAAGGCGGTAGCACAGTCTGTTCTATCTGGATTGTGTGTCCAGAATGGCCTCATAATGCAGGTGTGGTCTCGTAGGTCCATGGGAGACTTTTAGCCTTTAAGGATCCTGGCGGCTCCCCATAGTTGGGTGGCTTTTCAGGGAAGGGATGAATGCTGTTTTCCATCTTAGTGGTGCCCCAAAACAGGGATTCCAGAGACGGGCTTTTGGTCTGGGCGCCTGGAAAACCCATCAAGGGTTAGGATTTGGTGCCTAGGGGCATACCAGGCATGCAATGTGGGATCCTGGTGGTGTCACTGAGAGGGCTTCTTTGAAAGCATGCTCAGTCTGAGGGTCAAAATGCCTGCTCGTGCCCAAGGCTGCCCTCTTGAGTGGGTGTGCTCTCATTGGCCATGCTGCTGGATCCCACTCTGATGGTTGGACAGCCATCTCAACAACCAGGATTCCTGCCTTGAGGAAGGAGGAGTTCTCTACTTTGCTTCAAGTTCCCCCATTGGCAGGGATTCCAGCAAAAGTCTCGGGAGAGGTTCCTGAATACCAAGGATGGGTAGAGATGATGGAGCTGGGCCTTGGCCGGTCTCACATGCTGGATATGGGCCTCGCTCTCTGGGTGGCTGTCACGAGGTCGGGGCTTAGGCTTTGTCAGACACAGCTCTAGCGGCCAGAGCATCCTATAAATCGGGGTTCCCTCGAGGGCTCAACAGTTTGTTTCTCAGGTGGAGTTTCTGGTCATACTCACTAGGCCCTTCTTATTTCTGTGGGGAAGGCAGAATGCTGCATTATGGCTCCAGAATTCCCTATGAAAATTGCTTGGGGACCAGTAGGCTGAAAATGGAATTGTCAACCCAAGCTATGGTTCAATTCAGTGCCATGCAAAAGGCATTTCCAGTGTGCAGTGCCTGATTCCAGATATCCAGAACCTGAGTAAGGGCGGATGTCAGATGTTTGCTCATGGTGGAGGTTGTGCCTATGATGACGGACAAATGGAGGGGTGGCATCAAGAGGCCTTGGAGGATTTCCTATGCTAAGGTTGGTGAGAAGCTCCAAACAGCAAGGTTTCCTTCTGCCAGAAAGGGGATGTCTGGATTGTTTGCTCCAGTGTCTCCCATGTGGAATGTTTGGGTATCAGAGTCCTCCCAGCATGGATGCCTGGAAAGCACACCTCCATTGACCATTGCAGCTGAGGAAATGGCAGATTCGTACTGGTGGCTCTGGTGCGAAGTACCAAGGACTTGAGTTTACATGGATTCTCATTAAGGTGGGTCACAATGCTAGATTGTTACCAGGGAGATCTTAGAATGTGCTGGTGGCTAAGGCGTCAGGCAGGATTCATCTACCCTGAGGGTTTGACACAGCTCTAAGAGCACGTCTCCCTTCTGGGGAGAGGAGATATTCTGTTGTGGGGCTCAGGGATCACATGTTGTATCATACATTGCTATTCCAGGAAAGGCCTCTGAGGACAGATGCTGGGAATCATAATCTAGGTTTCCATTGAAGTCCAACGAGCATGTCAGGTTCAATCTTCTGACTCAGGACCCTTGACTTGGGTGTCTGCCAGGATGAAGGTGATCAGGGTGTTTCAGACTGCGCATTTCTATAGAGAACGGCCTCCAGTATTGGGGTGGGCTCAGAGGCCTTGCAGGTTTCTCCTAATCTGTAGTGTTTGGGCAACTGTGTCAGGTACAGTTTCATTGGGAATAGCAGGTACAGTCCTGTGATGTGGCTCCAGAGACCGTGTCCTGGATGGCATGTGAGCCATGGTTTTGGGAGAGAAGTCTGCAAACAGAAACTCGAGTTAGGGTTAGTGGCGAGATAATTGCAGGTCCAAAGCACAGACCTGCAGGGCAGCTCATCAGGAAGTGTAAATTTGTTGACCTGAAGGTGGTAGCACAGGCTATTTTGTCTGGATTGTGTCCCACGGATGGCCTCGGAATGCAGGTGTGGTCTCATGGGACCATGGGAAATTTTTCCTCTCTAAGGATCCTGGCGGCTCCCAATAGTTTGGTGGCTTTTCCAGGGAAGGGAAAACTGCTGTTTTCCATCTTAGGGGTGCCCCAAAACAGGGATTGCAGAGTCAGGCTTTGGGTTTGGGCACCTGGAAAATCGCACCAAGTGTTAGGATTTGGGCCTAGGGGCATATGAGGCCTTCAATGCGGGATACTGGAGGTGCAACTGAGAGCGTTTGTTTGAAAGGATGCTCAGTCTGAAGGTCACAATGCCTGCTTGTGCCCAGGACGGCCCTCATGAGTGGGCGTGGTCTCATTGGCTAAAAGCTGGCCCCAACTCTGAGGGTTGGACACCCATTGCAAAAGCCAGGATTCCTGCCATGGGTAGGAAGAGTTCTCTATTGTGTTTCAGGTTCCCCCATTGGCAGGGATTCCAGCAAAGGTCCAGGGACAGATTCCTGAATATCAAGGATGGATAGAGACGACGGACTTGGGCCATGGCTTGTCTCACATACTGGATATGGGCCCCGCCCTCTGGGTGGCTGACACTAGTTCTGTGCTCAGGCTCTGTCAGACACAGCACTAGTGTCCACAGCAGCCTATAAAATGGGGTTCCCTTGAGGGCCGAGCAGATTGATCCTCATATTGAGTTTCTGTCAGACTCATCAGGCCCTTCTTCTTTCTATAGAAAAGGCAGAATGCTGCCTTATGGCTGTAGAATTCACTATCAAGAGGGCTTGGGGACCAGTAGGGTGAGGATGGAATTGTAAACCCACGCTACGGTTAAATTCATTGTCAAGTGAAAGGCAGTTAAAGTGTGCAGTGGCTGATTCGAATATCCAGCACTTGAGTAAGGGCAGAAGTCATATGTTTGCTCATGCTGGAATTTGTGTCTATGATGACCGACAAATGGAGGGGTGGCATAAAGAGACCATAGAGGATTTACCATGCTGGGGCTTGTGAGATGCTCCAAACAGCAAGGTTTCGTTCTACCGGACAGGGGAAGTATGGTTTGTTTGCTCAAGCTTCCCCCACGTGGAAAGTTTCAGTATCAGAGCACTCCCACATGGATGCCTGGTAAACACACCTCCGTTGACCATTACAGGTGAGGAATGTGGAAGGTTCATCCTGGTGGCTCTGGGGCGAAATACCAAGGCCTTGAGTTGATATGGAGTCTCATGAAGATGGGTCACGATGCTGGTTTGTTACCAGGGAGATCTAGAATGTGCTGATGGCTAAGGTGCCGTGCAGGATTCATTTAACCTGAGGGTTTGACACAGATCCAAATGCACGGCTTCCTCCTGGGGAAAGGAGATGTTCTGCGTGGGGCTCAGGGACCACAAGTTGTATTATAAGTTGGTATGCAGAACAGGCCTCTGAGGACAGATGCCTGAAAACCTAATCTAGGTTTCCAGTGAAATCCTAGGGGCATGTTACGTTCAGTCTTCTTACTCAGTACCACTGACTTTGGTGTCTTCCTGAATGGAGGAGATCAGGGTGTTTCTGACTACACATTTGCATCCAGATCAGCCTCCAGTATTGGGGTGGTCTCAGGGGCCTTTCAAGTTTCTCTTTATCTGGAGGGTTTGGGAAACTTTGACAGGCATAGGTTCCTTGGCGATCACAGGCCAAGTTCTGAGGTGTAGCTCCAGAGAACCTATTCTGGAGGGCATGTCAGCCATGGTTTTGGGAGAGAAGTCTCTAAACACAAACTCGGTTTAGGGTTAGTGGCGAGGTGATCACAGGCCCAATGCAAAGACCTGGAGGGCAGCTCATCTGGAACTGTCAATCGGGTGACTCGAAGGCGGTAGCACAGGCTTTTGTATCTCGATTGTGTGTCCAGGATTGCCTCAGAATGCAGTTGTGATCTCATGGGCCCATGGGAGATTTTTCCACTCTAAGGATTATGGAAGCTCCCAATAGTTTGGTGGCGTTCTTGGTGAAGTTAAGAGTGCTGTTTTCCATCTTAGGGTTGCCCCAAAACAGAGATTCCAGGACGGGCTGTGGGTTGCGCACCTGAATATCACGCCAAGTGTTAGGATTTGGGCTTAAGGGCATACCAGGACTGCAGTGCGGGATACTTGAGGTGCAACTGAGGGCTTGATTTAAAGCATGCTCAGGCTGAAGGTCAGAAAGCCGGATTGTGCCCAGGGAGGCCATCAGGAGTGGGCGTGGTCTCATTGGCCATGTAGCTTGCTCCCACTTTGAGGGTGAGAGACCCATCCCAATATCCAGGACCCTGCCATGGGGAATGAGGAGTTCTCTATTGTGCTTCAGTTTCCCCCATAGGCAGAGATTTTTGTTAAGGTCTGGGGACAGTTGCCTGAATACCAAGGATGGGTAGAAATTATGGACTTGGGCCATGGCAGGTCTCAATTGTGGGATATGGGGGCCGCTATGTGGACAATACTAGGATACTAGGACAGTGCTTAGTCTCTGTCAGACACAGCACTAGTGGCCAGGACAGCCTATAAATTGGGGTTCCCTCAAGGGCTGAGCAGATTAATCCTCATGTGGTGTTTCTGGGCAGATTCGCCAGGCACTTCTTCTTTTGATGGACTGCAGAATGCTGGGTTGTGGCTCCAGAATTCCCTATCAAGAAGGCTTGTGGACCAGTAGGATGAAGACGGAACTGTAAAGACAAAATGTGGTTCAATTTAGTGCCAAGTGGAAGGCAGTTCTAATTAGCAGCAAGTGATTCCAGATATCCAGCACCTGAGTAATGGCGGATGTCAGATGTTTGTTTACACTGGAGTTTCTGTCTTTATGACTGAAAAATGGAGTGGTGGCGTAAAGAGGCCATGGAGGAATTACCACGCTGAGTGTTGTTAGATGCTCCAAACAGCAAGGATTCCTTCCACAGGACAGGTGGAAGGGTCCCCCCTGTTGAAAGTTTGGGTAGCAGATTTCTCTAGCATGGATGCCTGTAAAGCACACCTCTATAGACGATTGCAGCTGAGGAACAAAATGGGTTTGTTCTGGTGGCTCATGGGCGAAGTACCAAGGCCTTGAGATGACATGGAATCTCTTGCAGATGGGCCACAATGTTGGTTTGTTAAAGGGAGATCTTAGAATGTGCTGGTGGCTAAGGGGCCGTGCAGGATTCATCTACCCTGAGGGTTTAACACAGGTCCAAGAGCACAGCTTCCTTCTGGGGAAAGGAGATGTTCTGTTTGTGGCTCAGGGACCACATGTTGTATCATTAGTTGGTATTCCAGAGCAAGCCTCTGAGGACAGATGCATTAAATCTTCATCTGTGGTTCCAATGATGTCCTAGGGGCATGCCAGGTTAAATCTTCTGACTCAGAACCTTTGACTTGGCTGTATTTCTGGATGTAGGTGATCAGGGTGTTTCAGCCTGCACATTTGCATCCAGAGTGGTCGCCAAAATTGGGGTGGGCCCAGGGGCCTTGCAGGTTACTCCTAATCTGGAAGGTTTGGGCAACTATGACAGGCACAATTTCCTTGGGGATGTCAGGCACAGTGTTGTGGTGTGCATCCAGAGAACCCATCCTGGAGGGCATGTGAGCTGTTGTTGTGGGAGAGAAGTGTGCAAACACAATTTGGGGTTAGCGTTAGTAGCAAGATGATCACAGGCCCAATGCGTAGACATGGAGGGCAGCTCGTCAGGAACTGTAATTAGGGTGTTTGGAAGGTGGTAGCACAGTCTTTTCTATCAGGATTCTGTGTCCAGGATGGCCTCGGAATGCAGGTTTGGTCTCCTGGTTCTAAGGGAGGCTTTTCCTCTCTAAAGATCCTCGAAACACCCTATAGTTTGGTGGCTTTTTCAAGGAAGTGAAGAGTGCTCTTATCCATCTTAGTGGTACCCCAAAACAGGGATTCCAGATATGGGCTCTGTGTCTTGGCGCCTGGAAAATCCCACCAAAGTTTAGGATTTGGGCCTAGTGGTGTTTCAGGCCTGCAATGCGGGATCCTCGTGGTGCAATTGACAGGGCTTGTTTGAAAGCATGCTCAGGTTGAGATTCACAATGCCTGTTTATTCCCAGGGAGGCCCACAGGAGTGGGCGTGGTCTCATTGGACATGCAACTGGCTCCCACTTTGAGGGTTGGAAACCCATCCCAACATCCATGATTCCTGCCCTGGGGAAGGAGGAGTTCTCTATTGTGCTTCAGGTTCCCCCATTGGCAGGGATCCCAGCAACGTTCTGGGGACAGGGGACTGAATACCAAGGATGTGTAGAGATGACGGATTTGGGCCATGGCTGGTCTCACATGCTGGATATGGGGACCGCTTTCGGCATGGCTGACACACTGTCAATGCTCAGGCTCTGTCAGACACAGCACTAGTGGCCATGGCAGCCTATAAATAGTGGTTCCTTCGAGGGTCGATCTGATTGATCCTCATGGGGGGTTTCTGAGCAGAATCACCAGGCACTTCTTCTTTCTGTAGGGAAGGCAGAATGTTGCGTTGTGCCTTCAGAATTCCCTATCAAGTGGGCTTGGGGACTAGTAGAGTAAGGATGGAATTGTAAACACAAGGTATGGTTCAATTCAGTGCCAAGCGGAAGGTGGTTCCAATATGTAGTGGCTGATTCAAGATTTCCAGTGCCAGACTATGGGCGGATTTCAGATGTTTTCTCACACTGAAGATGGTGTCTATAATGATGGACAAATGGAGGAATGACGTCAAGAGACCATGGAGGATTTCCCAAGCTGAGGCTTGTGAGATGCTCCAAACAGCAAGGATTCCTTCTACTGGACAGGTGGAGTCTGGTTTGTTTGCCCCAGCGTCCCACATGTGGAATGTTTGTGAAGCAGAGCTCTCTGGCATGGATGCCTGGACAGCACACCTCCATTGACCCTTGAAGCTGAGGAACTTGGAAGGTTCGTTCTGGTGGTTCTGGGCCGAAGTACCAAGGTCTTGAGTTGACATCGAATCTCTTGTAGATGGGCCACAATGCTGATTTGTTACCAGAGAGATCTTAGAATGTGCTGGTGTCTAAGTACCTGAGGGTTTGGCACAGTTCGAAGAGAAGTTTCTTTCTGGGAACAAGAGATGTTCTGTTGTGTGGCTTAGGAACCACATGTTGTATCATAAGTTGGTATTCCAGAACAGGCCCCTGAGGACAGATGCCTAAAATCTTAATCTAGAGTTCTAATGAGGTCCTAGGGGCATGTAAGGTTCAAATTTCTGACTCAGGACCATTTAATTGGCTCTCTGCCTATTTTAGATAATCAGGGTGTTTCAGGCTGTGCATTTGTGCCTAGAGCGGCTTCCATTATTGGGGTGGGCTCAGGGGCCTTGCAGGTTATTCCTAATCTGGGTGTTTTGGGCACCTGTGGTGGCCGTAGTTTCCTTGGGGATGGCAGGCACAGTCCTATGTTGTGTCTCCAGAGACCCCATCCTGGTGGGCATGAGAGCCAATATTTGGGGAGAGAAGTCTGCAAACATAAATTCGGGATAGGGTTCATGGCGAGGTGATCACAGGCTCAATGCCTAGACCTGGAAGGAAGCTCGTCAGGAACTGTATTTAGATGATTGGGAGGTGGTAGCACAGGTTTTTCTATCTGAATTGTGTGTCCAGATGGCCTCGGATTAGAGGTGTGGTCTCCTGGGTCCATTGGAGACTTTTTCTCTCTAAGGATCCAGGCGGCTCCCCTATGTTAGGTGACTTTTTCAGTGAAAGGAAGAGTGCTGTTTTCCATCTGAGGGGTGCCCCAAAACAGGGATTCCAGAGAGGAACTCTGGGTCTGGGTGAGTGGAAAATCCTAACAAGGGTTAGGATTTGGGCCTAGGGGCTTACCAGGCCTGCAATGCGGGAACATTCTTTTGCCTCTGAGAGCGCTTATTTGAACACATTCTCAGGTTGAATGTCACACTGCCTGTTTGTGCCCAGGGCGGCCCTCAGGAGTGGGAGTGGTATCATTGACATGCAGCTGACTCCCACTTAGAAGTTTGGACACCCATCAAACAGTCAGGTTTCCTACCATGAGGAAGGAGGAGTTTTCTATATGCTTCAGGTTCGTCCAGTGGCAGGGATTCCAGCAAAGGTCTGGGGACAGATGCTTTAATACCAAGGATGGGTAGGGATGACAGACTTGGGCCGTGGCTGTACTCACATGCTGGATAGGGGGCCCACTCTCTGGGTGGCTGACACTAGGTCGGGACACAGGGTGTCATACACAGCACTAGAGGCCAGGACAACCTTTAAATCAGGGTTCCCTCGAGGGCCGAGCAGATTGATCCTGATGTGGGGTTTCTGGACAGACTCACTAGATACTTCTTCTTTCTATGGGGAAGGCAGAGTGATGCATTGTGGCTCCAGAATTCCCTATCAAGAGGCTTTGATGAGCAGTAAGTGAGGATGGAATTGTAAAAACAAGCTACGGTTCAATTCAGTGCCAAGTGGAAGGTGATTCCAACGGGCAGCGGCTTATATGAGATATCCATCATCTGAGTAAGAGCGGATGTCAGATGTTCGCTCACACTAGAGTTTGTGTCTATGATGACTGACAAATGGAGGGGTGGCATCAAGAGGCCATGAGGATTTTCCATGCTGAGGCTTGTGAGATGTCCCAAACAGAAAGGTTTCCCTGTACTGGACAGGTAGAGTCCAGTTTGTTTGCTCCAGATTCATCCATGTGAAAAGTTCTCTAAGGATCCTGGCGGCTTCCCATAGTTAGATGGCTTTTTTCGGGAAGGGAAGACTTCTGTTTTCCATTTTAGGTGTACCCCAAAACAAGGATTCCAGAGACGGACTCTGGTTCTGGGTGCCAGGAAAATCCCACCAAGAGTGAGGATTTGGGACTAGAGGCGTTCCAGGCCTGCAATGCGGGATCCTGGTGATGCCACTGAGAGAGCTTGTTTGAAATCATGCTCAGGATAAGGGTCACAATGCATCTTTGTGCCAATAGCAGCCCTCAGGAGTGGGCGTGGTCTCATTGGCCATACAACTGGCTCCCACTATGAGGGCTGGACACATATCCCAACAGCAAGGTTTCCTGCCATGGGAAGGAGGAGTTCTCTATTTTGCTTCAGATTCCCCCATTGGCGGGGATTCCATCAAATGTCTGTGGACCAGTGCATGAATACCAAAGATGGGTAGAGAGGAGGCACTTGGGACATGGCCGGTCTCTCATGCTAGAAATGTGGCCCACTCTCTGGGTGGCTGAAATTAGGTCAGGGCTCAGGCTCTGTCAGACACAGCGCTATTGGCCAGGGCAGTCTATAAATCAGGGTTCCCTCGAGAGCCGAGCAGATAGATCCTAATGTGGGGTTATAGGACAGACTAACCAGACACTTCTTTCTTTGGGGAAGACAGAATGCTGTGTTGTGACTCCAGATTTCCCAGAATTGAGGACCAATAGGGTGAGGATGAAATTATAAACACAAGCTACGGTTCAATTCAGCGCCAAGCAAAAGGTATTTCCAATGTGCAGCAGCTCATTCGAGATATCCAGCACCTGAGTAAGGGCAGATGTCTGATGTTTGTTCACACAGGAGTTTGTGTCTATGATGACCGACGAATGGAGGGGTGGCGTCAAGAGGCTATGGAGCATTTCCCACGCCGAGGCTTGTGAGATGCTCCAAACAGCAAGGTTTCCTTCTAGACAGTTGGAGTCTGGTTTGTTTGCTCCAGGGTCCGCCATGTGGAAAATATGGGTAGCAGAGCTCTCCCGCATGGATTCCTTGAAAGCACACTTCCACTGACCATTGCACCTGAGGAACATGACAAGTTCGTTCTTGTGGGACTGGGTCGAAGTGCCAAGATTATGAGTTGACATGGAATCTCTTGCAGATGGGCCACAGTGCTGGTTTGTTACCAGGGAGATCTTAGAATGTACCTGTGGCTAAGCTCCTGTGCAGGATTCTCCTACCCTCAAGTTTTGAAAAAGGACGAAGAGCACAGTTTCTTCCTGGAGACAGGAGATGTTCTGTTCTGTGGCTAAGGGACCACATGTTGTATCATAAATTGGTGTTCCAGAACAGGCCCTTGAGTACAGATGCCTGAAAACCTAATCTAGGGTTCCAGTAAAGTCCTAGGGGCATGTCAGGTTCAATCTTCTGACTCAGGACCAACCATTGACTTGAGTGTCTGCCTGGATGTAGGTAATCAGGGTGTTTCGGGCTGCACATTTCCATCCAGAGCGGCCGCCAATATTGGGGTGGACTCAGGGGCCTTGCAGTTTTCTCCTAATCTGGAAAGTTTGTGCAACTGTGACGGGCACACTTTCCTTGGGGATGGCAGGCACAGTCCTGTGCTATGGGTCCAGAAACCCCATCCTGGAAGGCATGAGAACCATGGTTTTTGTAGAGAAGTCTGCAAACACAAATTCAGGTCAGGGTTAGTGGTGAGGTGATCACAGGCCCTATGCATAAACCTGGAGAGCAGCTCTTCAGGAACTGTAATTAGGATGACTGGAAGGCAGTATCACAGGCTTGTGTATCTGGATTGTGTGTCCAAAATGGCCTAGGATTAGAGGTGTGGTCTCCTGGGTCCATTGGATACCTTTTCTCTCTAAGGATCCTGGTGGCTCTCCATAGTTTGGCGGCTATTTCACGGAAGGGAAGAGTTGTTTTCGATCTTAGGGGTGCCCCCAAAAAGGGATTGTAGAGACGACCTCTGTTTCTGGGCGCCTGGAAAATTCCACAAAGTTTTAGTATTTGGGCCTAGGCGTGTACCAGGCCTGTAATGCAGGATCCTGGTGGAGCCACTGAGAGGGCTTGTTTGAAGGCATGCTCTGGCTGAGGGTCACAATGCCTGTTTGTGCCCAGGGCGGCCATCAAGAGTGGGCGTGGTCTCATTGACCATGCAGCTGGCTCCCACTTTCAGGGTTGGACACCCATCCCAACAAACAGACAGGTTTCCTGCCATGTGGAAGAAGGAGTTCTCTATTGTGCTTTAGTTTTCCTCATAGGCAGGGATTTTTGCAAAGATCTGGGGAAAGGTGCCGGAATACCAAGGATGGATAGATAAATGGACTTGGGCCATGACCAGCCTCACATGCTGGATAAGGGGCCCGTCTCTGGGTGGCTGACACATGGCCAGGGGTCAGGGTCTGTGAGACACAGCACTCGTGGCCAGGGTAACCTAAAAATTGGGGTTCCCTAGAGGCCGAGCTGATAGATCCTCATGTGGCATTTCTGGGCAGACTCACCAGGCACTTCTTTCTATGGGGAAGGCAGAATGCTGCGTTGTGACCCCAGCATTCCCTAGCAAGAGGTATTAAGGTTCAGTAGGTTGAACATGGAATTGTTATCAAAACCTTTGGTTCACTTCATTGCCAAGTGGAAGCAGTTTCAATTTGCAGTATCTTATTCGAGATATCCAGAAACTGATTAAAGGCAGATATAAGATGTTTGCTGATGCTGGAGTTTGTGTCTATGATGACCAACAAGTGGAGAGGTGGTGACAAGAGGCCATGGAGGATTTCACACGCTGAAGCTTGTGAGATGCTCCAAAGAGCAATGGTTCCTTCTTCGGACAGGTGGGGTCTGGTTTGTTACTCCAGTGTCCCCCATGTGGAAAGTTTAGGTAGCAGAGCTCTCTGGCATAGAAGCCTGGAAAGCACACCTCCATTGACCATTGCAGCTGAGGGACATGGCAGGTTCATTCTGGTGACTCTGGGGCGAAGTACCAAGCTGTGAATTGACATGGAATTTCTTGCAGATGGGCCATAATGCTGTTTTGTTACCAGGGAGATCCTAGAATGTGCTGTGGCTAAAGTGCCCTGTAGGATTCTTCTACCCTGAGGGTTTGGCACAGGTCAAAATGTACGGTAACATTCTAGGGACAGGAGATGTTCTGTTGTGTGGCTCAGGGACAACATGCTGCATCATAAGTTGGTATTCCAGAACAAGCTCCTGAGGACAGATGTCTGAAAACCTAATCTGGGGTTCCAATATTATACTAGTGGCATGTCAGTCTCAATCATCTGACTCAGGACCATTGACTTTCCTTTCTGCCTGGATGTAGTTGATCAGGTTCTTAACACAACGCATTTTCTTCGAGCGCCCATCAGTATTGTGGTGGGCTCAGGGGACTTGTAGGTTTCTCCTAATCTGGAAGGTTTGGACAACTGTGACGGGACAGTTGGGTAGGCACCGTCCTGTGCTGTGGATCCAAAGACCCCATTCTGGAGGCCATGTGAGCTATTTCTGTGGGATAGAAGTCTGCAAATACAAATTCGGGTTAGGGTTAGTGGCAAGGTGATCGCAGGCCCAATGTGTAGAGCTGGAGGCCAGCTCGTCAGGAAATGTAATTAGGGTGACTGGAAGACGGTAGCACAGTCTTTTCTATCTGGAATGTGTGTCCAGGATATCTTCAGAATGCAGTTGTAGTCTCATGTGTCCATGGGAGAATATTCCTCTCTAAGGATCCTGGTGGCTCTACTTACTTTGTTGGCTTTTTCAGGAAAGGGAAGAGTGCTGTTTTCCATCTAAGGGTGCCCCAAAACAGGGATTCCAGAGATGGGCTCTGGGTCTGGGTGCCTCGAAAATCCCACCAAGGGATAGGATTTGGGCCTAGAGGAGTACCAGACCTGAAATGTGTGACCCTGGTGGTGCAACCGAGAGGGCTTGTTTGAACGCATGCTCAGGCTGAGGGCCACAATTCCTGATTGTGCCCAGGGCGGCCCTCAGGAGTGGGTGTGTTCTTATTGGCCATGTAGCAGTCTCCCACTTTGACGGTTGCACAACCATCCCAACAGCCAGGTTTCCTGCCATGGAGAAGGAGTTCTCTATTGTGCTTCAGGTTCCCCAATGGCAGGGATTCCAGCAGTGTTCTGGGGACAGGTGCCTGAATAGCAAAGATGGCTAGAGATGACAGAGCTGGGCCTTGGCCAGTCTCATATGCTGGATAGGGACCCGCGTTCTGGGTAGCTGACACACGGTCAGGGATCAGGCTCTGTCAGATAGAACACTACTGGCCAAGTCAGCCTATAAATCGGGGTTCCTCAAGGGCTGAGCAGATTGATCCTCATGTGGATTTTCTGGGCAGACTCATCAGGCACTTCTTCTTTCTAAAGGGAAGGCAGAATGTTGAGTTGTGGCTCCAGAATTCCCTATCAAGTGGGCTTGGGGACTAGTAGGGTGAGCTTGGAATTGTAAACACAAGCTATGGTTCAATTCAGTGCCAAGCAAAAGGCAGTTCCAATGTGCAGTGACTGATTCGAGATATCCAGTGCCTGAGTAAAGGCGGTTTTCAGATGTTCACTCACACTGGAGATTGTGTCTATGATGACGACCAAATGCAGGGGTAGCGTCAAGAAACCGTGGAGTATTTATTTCTCACGCTGAGGCTTGTGAGATGCTCCACACAGCAAGGATTCCTTCTACTGGACAGGTGGAGTCTGGTTTGTTTGCTCCAGCATCCCCCATGTGGAATGATTTGGTAGCAGAGTTCTTCAGCATGGATGCCTGAAAAGCAGACCTCCATTGACCCTTGCAGTTGAAGAACATGGCAGGTTCATTCTCGTTGCTCTGGGGAGAAGAGCCAAGGCCTTGAATTGACATGGAATCTCCTGCAGATGGACCACAATGCTGGTTTGTTACCAGGGAGATCTTAGAATGTACTGGTGGCTAAGGTGCCATGCAGAATTCTCCTACTATGAGCGTTTGGCATAGGTCGAAGAGCCCGGTTTCCTTCTGGGGACAGGAGATGTTCTGTTGTGTGGCTCAGGGACCACATGTTGTAACATAAGTTTATGGTATTCCAGAACAAGCCTCGGAGGATAGATGCCTGAAAACCTAATCTAGGGTTCCAATGAGGTTCTTGGGGCATGTCAGATTCAATCTTCTGACTCAGGACATTTGACCTGGACTTCTGCCTGGATGTAGGTGATCAGGTAGTTTCAGACCATGCATTTGCGTCCATAGTGGTTTCCAATAGGGGTTGGATTCAGGGGCCTTGAAGGTTCCTCCTAATCTGGAGAGTTTGTTCAACTCTGAGAGACACAGTTCCTTGGGGATAGCAGCCCCAGTCCTGTGGTGTGACTCCAGAGACCCCATCATGGAGGGCATGTGTTCCATGGTATTGGGAGAGAAGTCTGCAAACACAAACTCGGGTTAAGGTTAGTGGTGAGGTGATTGCAGGCCCAATGCATTAACCTGGAGGGCAGCTCGCCAGGAACTGTAAATAAGGTGACTCGAAGGCAGTAGCACAGACATTTGTATCTCAATTGTGTGTCCAGGATGGCCTCGGAATGCTGGTGTGGTCTCATAGGTCCATGGAGATTTTTCCTCTCTAAGGATCCTGGTTACTCCCCATAGTTTGGTTCGTTTTTCAGGGAAGGGAAGAGTGTTCTTTTCCATCTTAGGGGTGCCCCAAAACAGGGATTTCAGAGTCAGGCTCTGGATCTGGGCACCTGGAAAATTCCACCAAGCGTTAGGATTTGGGACTAGGGGTGTACCAGGTCTTCAATGGGGTTCCTGGGGGTGCAATTGAGAGCTTTCGTTCGAAAGCATACTCAGACAGAGGGTCACAATGCCTGCTGGTGCCCAGGGCAGCCCTCAGGATTGGGCGTGGTCTCATTGGCATGCAGCTGGCTCCCACTCTGAGGGTTGAACACCCATTCCAACTTCCAGGAATCCTTCCATGGGGAAGGTGGAGTTCTCTATTGTGCTTCAGGTTTCCCCATTTGTAGGTTTTCCAGGAAAGGTCTGGGGACAGATGCCTGAATATCAATATCGGGTAGAGATGAAGGCCCTGGTCCATGGCCGGTCTCACATGCTGGATATGGGCCCCGCCCTCTGGTAGGCTGACACGAGGATGCGGCTCAGGCTCTGTCAGGCACAGCACTAGTGGCCAGGGAAGCCTATAAATCGGGGTTTTCTCGACGTCCAAGAAGATTGATCCTCATGTGGAGTTTCTGGGAAGACTCATCAGGCCCTACTTCTTTCTAATAGGAAGGCAGAATGCTGTGTTGTGGTTCTAGAATTCGCTTGTGAACCAGTAGGTTGAGAAGGGTATTATAAACCCAAGCTATGGTTAAATTGAGTGCCAAGCAAAAGGCATTTCCAGTGTGAAGCGGCTGATTCGAATATCCAGAAACTGAGTAAGGGTGAATGTCAGATGTTTGCTCATGCTGGTGTTTGTTTCTATCATGATCAAAAAATGGAAGGGTCGTGTCTAGAAGCCATGGAGGATTTCCCACGCTGGGGCATGTGAGATGTTCCAAACAGCAAGGTTCCTTCTACAGGGCAGGGGAAGTCTGGTTTGTTTGCTCCAGGTTCTCCCATGTGGAATGTTTGGGTAGCAGAACACTCCCACATGGATGCCTGGTAAGCACAGCTCCACTGACCATTGCACCTGAGGAACATGGCAGGTTTATTCTGGTGGCTCTGGGGCAATGTACCAAGGTCGTGAGTTGAAATGTAATCACATGAAGATGGGTCACAATGCTGGCTTGTTACCAGGGAGATCTTAGAATGTCATGGTGGCTAAAGGGCCGTGTAGGATTCATCTATCCTGAGGGTTTGACACAGGTCCAAGAGCACGGCTTCCATCTGGTTATAGGAGATGTTCAGTTTGGGGCTCAGGGACCACATGTTGTATCACAAGTTGGTATTCCAGAACTGGACTCTGAGGACAGATGCCTGAAAGCCTTATCTAGCATTCTAATGAGGTCCTAGGGGCATGTCGGGTTCAATTTTCTTACTCTGGACCATTGACTTCGTTGTCTTCCAGGATGGAGGTGATCAGGGTATTTCCAATTGTGCATTTGCATCCAGAGCGGCCTCCAGTATTGGGGTGGGCTCAGGACCTTGCCGGTTTCTCCTAATCTGGAGGGGTTGGGCAAATGTGATGGGCACAGTTTCCATAGGGATGGCAGGCACAGTCGTGTGGTGTGGCTCCAGAGATCCCATCCTGGAGGGCATGTGAGCCATGGTTTTGGGAGAGAAGTCTGCAAACACTGACTCGGGTTAGGGTTAGTGGCAAGGTGATCACAGGCCCAATGCATAGACGTGAAGGGCAGCTTGTCAGGAACTGTAAATCAGGTGACTCGAACTGTAAAAGAGGCGTTAGCACAGGCTTTTGTATCTGGATTGTGCGTCCAGGATGGCCTCGGAATGCAGTTTTGGTCTCATAGGTCCAATGGAGAACTTTTCTCTCTAAGGATCCTGTGGCTTTTTCGGGGAAGGGAAGAGTGCTGTATTCCATCTCAGGATTGCCCCAAAACAGGGATCCCAGAAACGGGTTCTGGGTCTGAGCAACTGGAAAATCCCACCAAGGGTCAGGATTTGGGCATAGGGGCATAAAAGGCCTGCAATGCAGAATCCTCTTTTTTTTTAAGATTTTATTTATTTATTTGAGAGAGAGAGACAGTGAGAGAGAGAATGAGCGAGGAGAAGGTCAGAGAGCGAAGCAGACTCCCCATGGAGCTGGGAGCCTGATGTGGGACTCGATCCCGGGACTCCAGGATCACGCCCTGAGCCGAAGGCAGTCGTCCAACCAACTGAGCCACCCAGGCGTCCCCAGAATCCTCTTGCTTCCACTGAGAGGGCTTGTTTGAAATCATGCTCAGGCTGAGGGTCACAATGCCTGTTTGTCCAAAGGCATCCCTCAGAAGTGGGCGTGGTCTCATTGGCCATGTAGCTGGCTCCCACTTTGTGGGTTGGACACATATCCCAACAGCCAGGTTTATTGCCATGGGGAAAGAGGAGTTCTCTATTGTGCTTCAGGTTCCCCCATTGGCAGGGATTCCAGCCAAGGTCTGAGGACAGGTGCCTGAATACCAAGGATGGGTAGAGATGATGTACTTGGGCCATGACCATCCCAAATGCTAGATATGGGGCCCACTCTCTGGTGGCTGAAACTCGGTCGGGGCTCAGGCTCTGTCAGACACAGCACTAGTGGCTGGGAAACCTATAAATTGGGGTTCCCTCAAGGGCCAAGCAAATTGATCTTCATGTGGGGTTTCTGGCCAGTCTCACCAGGCACTTCTGTCCTCAGAGGCCTGTTCTGGAATACCAACTTGTTGGGATGACAGAAAGGGCTACTTAAGATGGCGAAAGTTCCCGCCACAAAACCTGAACTCGGAGAGGAGAACAAAGGCCCAAGCAGGAATCTGATACCCTCGCCCTGGGCTCCAGTGGACCAATGGAATTCCGACAAGCAGGCGAGATATCCAAATAAGAGAAACTTGCCAAAAGACCCCTGAGCTCCCCTAGAGACGCCTTAAAATCCCCCTTCTCCCTACCTTTGGCGTTACTTCTGCCACTCTGTTTTCCAGAGTCATTGAACCTTGCCCGAAGGTGCCCACCTCATCCCAGTGCAAACTTCCCGGCTCCCCCTCTCCTGAGCCCTGAAACTTCGCCAGTGAGTGTTTTTAATAAACCATGCCTTGCACCCACTTTTCCTGGTGTTATGTTTATCTCACCAGAAAAACTTTACACAACTTACGAGACAACATGTAGTCCCTGCGCCACACAACGGAACATCTCCTGTCACCAGAAGGAAACCCTGCTCTTCGACCTGTGTCTAACCCTCTTGGTAGGAGAATCCCCCATGGCACCTCAGACACCAGGACATTCTAAGATCTACCGGGTAACAAACGAGCATTGTGACCCACCTGCAAGAGAATCCATGTCAACTCCAGGCCTTGGTACTTCGCCACAGAGCCACCAGAAAGAACCCTGCCTTGTTCCTCAGAGGCAATGGTCAATGAAGGTGTGCTTTCCAGACATCCATGCAGGAGTGCTCTGATACCCAAACTATCCACATGGGGGACCCTAGAGCAAACAAACTGACTCCACATATCCAGTACAAGGACAGCTTGCTGTTTGGATAATCTCCCAAGCCCCAGTGAGGGAAATGCTCCAAGGTCTCTTGTCGTAACCCTTCCATTTGTCAGTCATCATAGACGCAAAGTCTGGTGTGAGCAAACATATGACATCCATCCTTACTCAGGTGTGGGATATCTTGAATCATCTGCTACACACTGGAACTGTCTTCTGCTTGGCACTGTATTTAAACATAGCTTGTGTTTACAATTCCATCCTCACCCTACTGGTCTCCAAGCCCTCTTGATAGGGAATTATGGAGCCAAAACACAGAATTATGCATTCCCCATAGAAAGAACAAGTGTCTGGTAAGCCTGGCCAGAAGCCCCACATGAGGATCAGTCTGCTCGTCCCTCGAGGGATCCCCGATTTATAGGCCCTCCTGTCCAGTACTGCTGTATCTGACATTGCCTGAGCCCCTACCTACTGTCAGTCACCCAGAGACCGGGGAACATATCCACATTGTGAGACTGACTGCAGCCCAAATACATTATCTATACCCATGCTTGGTATTCAGGCATCTGTCCCCAGACCTATGCTGGAATCCCTGCCACTAGGGGAACTGGGAGCACGATAGAGAATACCTCCTTCCAGATGGAAGGAAACCTGGATGATGGGATGGGTGTCCAACCCAGAGAGTGGAGACAGCTTTGTGGCCAATGACAACACGTCCAGTCATGAGGGCTGCCCTGGGAACAAACCGGCATTGTGACCCTCAGCCTGAGCATGCTTTCAAACAAAACCTCTCAGTTGCACTACCAGGATCACGCAATACAGGCCTCCTATGCCCCTAGGTCCAAAACCTAATACATGGTGCGAATTTCCAAGAGTCCAGACCAAGTGCCTATCTCGATTCCCTGTGTTGTGGCACCCTTAACATGGAAAACACCACTATTCCCTTCCCAGAAAAAGCCACCAAAACATTTGGAGCTGCCAGGATCCCTCGTGTGGAAAATCTCCCATGTATCCATGAGACCACACCTGCGTTCCAAGGCAATCCTGGACACATTCCAGATAGAAGAGCCTGTGCTACTGCCTTTGAGGCACACGGATTACAGGTCCTGACCATCTGCCCTCCAGATCGATTCATTGGGCCTGTGATCTCCTTGCCCCTAACCCTAACCCGAGTTTGTGTTTGCAGACATCTCTCCCAAAACCATGACTCACATACCCTCTAGGATTGGGTCTCTGGAGCCTGTGCCTGCCATCCCCAAGGAAACGTGCCTGTCACAGTTGCCCAAACCCTCCAGATGGGGTGGAAACCTGCAAGGCCCCTGAGCCCACCCCAATATTAGACGCAACTCTGCACACACATGTGCTGTCTGAAACACCATGATCACCTACATACAGGCAGACACCCAAGTCAATGGTCCTGAGACAGAAGATTGTAACTGACAGCCCCTAGTACCTCATTGGAACGCTAGATTAGGTTCTCAAGCATCTGTACTTAGAGGCCTGCTCAGGAATACCAACATATGATACAACATGAGGTCCCTGAGTCACACAACAAAACATCTCCTGTCCCCAAAAGGAAGCCGTGCTCTTCGACCTGTGTCAAACCCTCTTGGTAGGAGAATCATTCATGTCACCTTAGCCACCTGCACATTCTAAGATCTCCCTGGTAACAATCCAGCATTGCGCCCCACCTGCAAGAAATTCCATGTCAACTCAATGCCTTGGTACTTCGCCCCAGAGCCACCAGTACGAACCTGCCTTGTTCAACTTCTGCTAAGGTCAATGGAGGTGTGCTTTCCAGGAATCCATGCGGGAGGGCTCGGCTACACAAACTTTCCATATGGGAGACCCTGGAACAAACAAAACAAACTCCCCCTGTCTGGTAGGAGGAAACCTTGCTGCTTGGAGTATCTCACAAGCCCCAGCATAGGAAATCCTCCATGACTGCTTGACGCCACCCCTCCATATGTCAATCATCATAGAAGCAGAGTCCAGTGTGAGCAAACATCTGACATCCGCCCTTACTCAGGTGCTGGATATCTCGAATCAGTCGCTGCACCCTGGAACTGCCTTTTGCTTACACTGTGTTTAACCATAGCTTGTGTTTACAATTCTATTCTCACCCAACTTCGTCCCCAAGCCCATTTGATAGTGAATTCTGCAGCCACAAAGCAGCAAACTGCCTTCCCCATAGAAAGAATAAATGCCTAGTGAGGCTACCCAGAAACCCAACATGAGGATCAGTCTGCTTGGCCCTCGAGGGATCCCCGATTTATAGGCCGACCTGGTCTGTAGCTGAGCCCGGACCTAGTGTCAGCCACCTATAGATCCGGGCCCATATCCAGCATGTGAAACTGGCCATGGACCAAGTCCATCATCTTGACACATCCTTGGTATTCAGGCATCTGTCCAGAGACCTTTGCTGGAATTCCTGCCACTACTGGAACCAGGGGCACAATAGAGAACTCCTCCTTCCAGATGACAAGAAAACTGGGTGTTGGGATGGGTGTCCAACCCTCAGAGTGGGAGCTAACTTGGTGGCCATAGAGAAAACCACCAGCCATGAGGGCTTCCTGGGCACAAACAGGCATTGTGATCCTCAGCCTGAGCATGCTTCCAAACAAACCCTTTCAGTTGCACCACCAGGATGCCGCATTACAGGCCTACTGAGACCCAAGGCCGAAATCCTAAACCTTGGTGGGATTTTCCAGGCAACCAGAACCAGAGCTCGTCTCTGGAATCCATGTTTTGAGGCACCCCTAAGATGGGAAAAAAGCACTCGTCCCTTCTCCAAAAAAGCCACCAAACTATTGGGATCCCCCAGTATCTCTTGAGAGGAAAAATCTCCCATGGACCCATGAGACCACACCTGCATTCCAAGGCCATTCTGGACACACAATCCAGATAGAAGGGATGTGCTATCGCTTTCGAGTCACCCGGTTTATAGTTCCTGATGAGATACCCTCCAGGTCTACCCACTGGGCCTGAGATCTCCTCCCCACTACCTCTAACCCAAGTTTGTGTTTGCACACTTCTCTCGCAAAACCATGGCACACATGCCCTCCCAGATGTGGTCTCTGGAGCCACAACTTAGGTCTGTGCCTCCCAACCCAAAGGAAACTGCCCCTCCCAGTTGCTCAAACCCCCCGGATTATGTTGCAACCTACACTTCCCCTGAGTCCACCCCAATACTGGAGGCTGCTCTGGACACAAATGCACAGTCTGAAACACCCTCACACCTACATCCAGGCAGACACGCAAGTCAATGGTCCTGGTCAGAAGAATGTACGTGACGTGCCCCGAGGGCCTAATTGGAACCCTTGATAAGGTTCTCAGGCATAAGTCCACAGATCTGTTCTGGAATACCAACTTATGATACAACATGAGGTCCCTGAGCCACACAGCAGAATATCTCCTGTCCCCAGAAGGAAACAATGCTCTTTGACCTGTGTCAAACCCTCTTGGTAGGAGAATCCTGCATGTCACCTTAGCCACCTATCTACAAATTGTAAGAAGTCCCTGGTAACAAACCAGCCTTGTGACCCTTCTGCAAGAAATTCTATGTCAACTCAAGGATTTGGTACTTCGCCCCAGAGCCACCAGAATGAACCTGCCTTGTTCCTCAGCTGCTATTTCCATTCGAGGTGTGCTATCTAGGAATCCATGAGGGAAGGCTCTGCTACCCAAACTTTCCAAATCAGGGACCTGGAGCTAAGAGACCAGTCTCCCCTGCCCAGTAGAAGGAAACCTTGCTGTTTGGAGCAAACAAACCCCATAAGCCCCAGCGTGGGAAATCCCCATGGCCTCTTGACGCCGCCCCTCCTTTTGTCAGTCATCGTAGATGAAAATTCAAGTGTGATCAAACATCTGACATCCGCCTTACTCATGGGCTGGATATCTTGAATCAGCCCCTGCACCCTGGAACTGCCTTCCGCTTGGCACTGTATTTAACTGTAGCTTGTGTTTACAATTCCATCCTCACCCTACTGGTCCCCATGCTCTCTTGATAGGGAATTCTGGAGCCACATAGTAGCATTCTGCCTTCCCCGTAGAAAGAAGAATTGCCTGATGAGACTGTCCAGAAACCCCACATGAGGATCATCTGATCAGCCCTCAAGGATCCCTGATTTATCAGCTGCCCTGGCCAGTAGTGCTGTGTCTGATAGAGCCTGAGCCATGATTTCGTGTAAGCCACCCAGAGAGTGATTCCCATATCCAGCCTGTGTGACCGGCCATGGCTCAATCCATCCTCTCTACCCATCCTTGGTATTCAGCATCTGTCCCCAAACCTTTGCTGGAATCCCTGCCAATGGGGGAATCTGAAGCCCAATAGTGAACTGCTCCTTCCCCATGGCATAAAACCTAGTGGTTGGGATGGGTGTCCAACCCTCAGAGAGGGAGCCATCTGTGTGGGCAATAAGACCATGCTCACTCCTATGGATCGCCCTGGGGACAAACAGGCATTGTGACCCTCAACATGAGCATGCTTTCAAATAATCCCTCTATATTGCACCACCAGGATCCCGCATTTAAGGGTTGGTATGCCCCAAGGCCCAAATCCTAACCCTTGGTGAAAATCTCTTGGCGCCCAGACCTGTCTCCAGAATCCCCATTTTGGGGCACCCCTAAGATGGAAAACAGCACTCTACCCTTCCCTGAGAAAGATACCAAACTATTGGGAGCCTCCAGAATCCTTAAGGAAGAAAAATCTCCCCTGGACCCGTGAGACCACACTTGCATTTTGAGGCCATCGAAACAAACAATCCAGATAGGAAACCCTGTGCTACTGCCTTCCAGTCACCCTAATTACAGTTCCTGGTGAGCTCTCCTCCAGGTCTATGCATGGGGCCTGTGATCACCTCACCACTAAGCCTATCCCGAGTTTGAGTTTGCAGTCTACTCTCCCAAAACCATGGCTCATATGTCCTCCAGGATGGCGTTTTTGGAGCCACAGCACAGGACTCTGCCTGCCATCCCCATGGAAAATTTTCCCGTCCCAGTTTCCCAAACCATCTGGATTAGGAAAAAGAAAAACCTCAAAGGCACCTTGGCCCACCACCATACTGGATGCTGCTCTGTATGCAAATGCACAGTCTAAAACACCCTGATCACCTACATCAGGCAGATGCCAAAGTCAATGGTCCTGAGTCAGAAGATTGAACCTGACATGCCCCCAGGACATCACTGGAATCCTAGATTAGGTTTATAGGTATTGTCCTCAGAGGCTTGTTCTGGAATACCAACTTATGATATAACATGATATAACAAGAACATCTCCTGTCCCCAGAAAGAAACCATGCTTTTCGACCTCTGTCAAAACTTCTGGGTAGTAGAATCCTGCTTGGCCCCTTAGCACCATGACATTCTAAACGTTCCTTGGTAAAAAACCAATATTGTAACCCATCTGAAAGAGATTCATGTTAAATCATCGCCCTTTGCACTTCGCACCAGAGCCACCAGAACAAACCTGCCATGTTCCTCAGCTAAATGGAGAATGGAGGTTTGCTCTACAGATATCCATGCGGTAGTGCTCTGCTACCCAAACTTTCCACATGAGGGAACCGAGAACAAACAAACCAGCACCACATGTCCAGTAGAAGGAAACCTTGCTGTGTGGAGCATCTCACAACCCTCAGCATGGGAAATCCTCCATGGCTTCTTGATGCCACCCCTCCATTTGTCGATCATCATAGATACAAATTCCATGGTGAGCAAACATCTGACAACCGCCCTTACTCAGGTTCTGGTTTCTCAAATAAGGCGCGACATATTGGACCTGCCTTCCGCTTGGCACTGAACTGAACCGTAGCTTGGTTTTACAATTCCATCCTCACCCTACTGGTCTCCAAGCCTTGTTGAGAGGGAATTCTGGAGCCACAAAGCAGCATTCTGCCTTCCCCATATCAGAAGAAGTGCCTGGTGAGTCTGCCCAGAAACCCCACATGAGGATCAATCTGCTCATCCCTCGAGGGGACCCCGATTTATAGACTGCCCTGGCCACTAATGCTGTGTCTGACAGAGCCTGAGCCCCAACCTCGTGTCATCCACCCAGAGGGTGGGGCCCTTATCCAGCGTGCAGACCGGCCATGGCTCAAGTCCGTCATATCTACCCATCCTTGCTATTCAAGCATCTGTACCCAGTCTTTTGTTGGAGTCCCTGACAATGGGGGAACTTGAAGCAAAATAGAGAACTCCTCCTTCCCCATGGCAGGAAACCTGGCTGTTGGGATGGGTGTCCAACCATCAGTGTGGGAGCCATCTGCATTGCCAATGAGACTACACCCACTCCTGAGGGCTGCCCTTCGATCAAAGGGGCATTGTGACCCTCAGCCTGAGCATGCTTTCAGACAAACACTCTCAGTTTCACCACCAGGACCCTGATTTACCAGCCTGGTACACCCCTAGGCCCAAATCACAACACTTGGTGAGATTTTCCAGGTACCCATATCCAGTTACCATCTCTGGAATTTCTCTTTTGGGGCACCCCTTAGATGGAAAATAGCACTCTACTCTTCCTCGAAAAAGCCACCAAAGTATTGGGAGCTGCCAGGATCCTTAGAGAGGAAAAATATCTCACGGACCCATGAGACCACACCTGCAATCTGAGGCCATCCTGAACACACAATGCAGATAGAAAAGCCTGTGCTACCTCTTTCAAGTCACCCTAAGTACAGTTCCTGAGGAGCTGCCATCCAGGTCTATGCATTGGGCCTGTGATCACCTCGCCACTATCCCTAACCCGAGTTTATATTTGCAGATTTCTCTCCCAAAACCATGGCTCAAGTGCCCTGCAGAATGGGGTCTCTGGAGACAAACCACGTGACTGTGCCTGTCATCCCCAAGGAAAATTTGCCCGTCACAGGTTCCCCAGCCCTCCAGATTAGGAGAAACCTGCAAGACCCCTGAGCCCACCACAATATTGGAGGCTGCTCTGGAAGTAAATGTGTATTATGAAACAACCTGATCACCTACATCTGTCAGACACTCAAGTCAATGGTCCTGAGTCAGAAGATTGAAACTGACATGCCCCTAGGACCTCACTGGAACCCTAGATTAGGGTTCAGGCATTTGTCCTCAGAGGCCTGTTCTGGAATACCAACTTATGATACAACATGTGGTTCCTGAGCCATAGAACAGAATATCTCCTGTCCCCAGAAGGAAACCATGCCCTTCGACTTGTGTCAGACCCTCCGGGTGGGAGAAGCCAGCATGGCCCCTTAGCCACTAGGACATTCTAAGATTTCCTTGGTAACAATCCAGCATTGTGACCCATATGAAAGAGATTCCATGTTAATTCATCTCCCTTGGTATTTCACACCAAAGCCACCAGAATGAACCTTCCATATTCCATATTGCAATGGATAATTGGGGTGGGCTTTCAAGGCAGCCATGAGGTAGAGCTGTACTACCCAAACGATCCAAATGGAGGTCACTGGAGCAAACAAACCAGACTCCACAACTCCAGTAGAAGACAGCCTTGCTGTTTGGAGAATCTCAAAAGCGCCAGTGTGGGACATCTGCCATGGCTTTTTGACGCCACCCTTCCTTTAGTCAGTCATAATAGACACAAACTCCAATGTGAGCAGACATCTGACTTCCGCCCTTACTCAGGTGCTGGATATCTCGAATCAGCTGCTGCACACTGGAGCTGCCTTCTGCTTGGCACTGAATTTAACCGAAGCTTGAGTTTACAATTCTATCCTCACCGTCAAGGTCTCCATGGCCTCTTAATAGGTAATTCTTGAGCCACATCAGAGCATTCAGCCTTCCTCATAGAAGGAAGAAGTGCTGGTCAGTTTTCCAAGAAAGCCCACATGAGGATCAATCTGCTTGACCCTCGAGGGAACCCCAATTTGTAGGCTGCCCCGGCCACTAGTGCTGTGTCTGAAAGAGCCTGAGCCCCTTCTTCATCAGGCACCAAGAGACCGGAGACCATATCCAGCATGTGAGACCGGCCATGGCTCAAGTCGGTCATCTCTACCCATCCTTGGTATTCAGGCATCTGTCCCTAGACCTTTGCTGAAATCCCGGTCAATGGGGGAACCTGAAGCACAATAGAGAATTCCTCCTACCCAATGGCAGGAAACCTGTCTGTTGGGATGGGTGTACAACCCTCAGAGTGGGAGCCAACAGTATTGCCAATGAGACCACACCCACTCCTGAGGGCCACTCTGGGATCAAACAGGGATTGTGACCCTAAGCCTGAGCATGCTCTCAAACAAGCCCTCTCAGTTTCACAACCAGGATCCCACATTGTAGGCCTGGTACGCCCCTAGGCCCAAATCCTAACCCTTGGTGGGATTTTCCAGGTGGCCTGAGCCAGTGCCTGTCTATGTAATTTCTGTTTTGGGGCATGCATAAGATGGAAAGCAGCACTCTTCCCTTCCCCGAAAAAGCCATTAACTATTGGGAGCTGCCAGGATCCTTAGAGAGGTAAAGTCTCCCATGGACCCATGAGACCATACCTACATCCCTAGGCCTTCCTGGACACACAATCCAGATAGAAAATCCTTTGCTACTGTCTTTGAGTCACCCTAATTACAGTTCCTGATGAACTTCCCTCCAGGTCTATGCATTGAGCATAAAGCATTGGGCACGGTTTCCCTGGAATACCAACTTGTGATAGAACATGTGGTCCCTGAGCCACACAACAGTACTTCTCCTGTCACCAAAAGGAAACTGTGCCCTTGGACCTGTGTCAAAGCCTCAGGGTAGGAGAACCCTGCATGGCCCCTTAGCCACCAGCACATTTTAAGATCTCTGTGGTAACAAACCAGCATTGTGACCCATCTTCAAGAGATTCACTGTCCATTCAAGGCCTTGGTACATCACGCCAGAGCCACCTGAAGGAACCTGCCATGTTCCTGAGCTGCAATGGCCATTGGGGGTGTGCTTTCCAGGCATCCATGCAGAAGAGCTCTGCTCCCAATCTTTCCACATGCGGTACCCTGGAGCTAGGAAACCTGACACCCCTGTCTGGTAGAAAGAAACCTTGCTGTTTGGAGCATCTCACAAGCCCCAGCATGGGAAATCCTCCATAGCCTCTTGATGCCACCACTCCATTTGTCAGTCATCATAGACACAAACTCCAGTGTGAGCAAATATCTGACATCTGCCCTTACTCAGGTGCAGGTTATCTCGAATTAGCCTCTGCACATTGGAACTCCCTACCACTTGGCACTGAATTGAACCATAACTTGTGTTGACAATTCCATCCTCAACCTACTGGTCCCCAAGCCCTCTTGATGAGGAATCTGGAGCCACAATGCAACATTCTTCCTTCCCCATAGAAAGAAGAATTGCCTGGACAGTCTGCTCAGAAACCCCACATGAAATCTATCTGCTTGCCACTCAAAGGAATTCTGATTTATAGTCTGTCCTGGCCACTAGTGCTGTGTCTGACAGAGCCTAAGCCACGACTAGTGTCAGCCACTCAGAGAGTGGGACCCATATCTAGCATGTGAGACCGGCCATGGCCCAAGTCCGTCATCTCTATCCATCATTGGATTCAGGCACCTTTCCCTAGACATTTGTTGGAATACCTGCCAATAGGGGAACATGAAGCACAATAGAGACCTCCTCCTTCTCCATGACAGGAAAACTGGCAGTTCCAATGTTTGTCGAAACCACACAGTGGGAGCCAGCTTCATGGACATTGAGATCACGCCAACTCCTGAAGGCCACCCTGGGGACAAACAGGCATTGTGACCCTCAGCCTGAGCATGTTTTCAAACAAGCCCTCTCAGTGGCACGGCCAGAATCCCACATTGCAGGCCTTGTACGCCCCTAGACCCAAATAATAACCCTTGGTGTGATTTTCCAGGCACCCAGTCTGAGAGCCTGTCTCTGGAATCCCTGTTCTGGGGCAACGGAATGACAGAAAACAACACACTTCCAGTCCCTGAAAAAGCCACCAAACTTGGGGGGCCGCCAGGATCCTAAGAAGGAAAAAATCTCCCATGGACCCATGAGACCACACCTGCATTCCGAGGCCATCCTGCAAACACAATCCAGATAGAAAACCCCGTGCTACTGCCTTCAAGACACCCTAATTACAGTTCCTCACGAGCTACCCCCCAGGTGTACACATTGGGCCTGCGATCACCTCACCACTAACCCTAACCCATATTTGTGCTTGCAGACTTCAATCCCAAAACCACGGCTCACTTGCCCTCCTGGATGGTGTCTCTGGAGCCAGAACACAGGACTATGCCTGCCATCCCCAAGGAAACTGTGCCCGTCTCAGTTGCCCAAACATTTCAAATTTGGAGAAACCTGCAAGGCCCCAAAGCCTACCTCAATACTGGCAGCCCCTCTGCATGCAATGCCCAGTCTGAAACACCCTGATCACCTACATCCAGGCAGACACCCAAGTCAATGGTCCTGAGTCAGAAGTTTGAAACTGACATGCCCTTAGGACCTCATTGGAACCCTAGATTAGGTTTTCAGGCATCTGTCCTCAGTGACCTTTCTGGAATACCAACTTAGGGTACAACATGTGGTCCCTGAGACCCACAACAGAAGATATCCTGTCCCCAGAAGGAATCCGTGCTTCTTGACCTCAGCCAAACCCTCAGAGTAGGAGAATCCTGCATTGCACCTTAACCAACAGCACATTCTAAGATCTCCCTAATAAGAAACCACCATTGTGACCCCTCTGCACGTGATTCCATGTCAACTCAAGGCCTTGATACTTCGCCCCAGAGCCACCAGACAGACCTGCATGTTCCTCAGCTGCAATGATAAATGGAGGTCCACTTTTCAGATATTCATTCGGGAGAGGTCTGCTACCCAAACTTTCCACATGGGGACCCAGGAGCAAACAAACTAGACTCCACCTGTCCTGTTGAAGGAAACCTTATTATTTGGAGCATCTCTCAAGCCTCAGAGTGGGAAATCCTTCATGGCCTCTTGACACCACCCCTCCATTTGTCGGTCATCATAGATACAAACTCCAGTGTGAGCAAACATCTGACACCCACCCTTAGGTGCTAGATATTCCATATAAGCCACTGCACAAAGGAACTGCCTTCCGCTTGGCACTGAATTGATCCATAGTTTATGTTTACAGTACCATCCTCAACCTACTGGTCCCCAAGCCCTCTTGATAGGGAATATTGGAGCTTCCATGCAGCATTCTTCCTTGCCCATAGAAAGAAGAAGTGCATGGTGGGTCTGCCCAGAAACCCCAAATGAGATTCAATATGATGGGCCTTTGAGGGAACCCCAATTTACAGGCTTCCTGACCACTAGTGCTGTGTCTGACAGAGCCTGAGCCCTTACCTAATGTCACCAAACCAGAGAGCGAGCAACATATCCGGAATGTGAGACTGGTCATGGACAAAGTCTGTCATCTCTACACATCCTTGATATTCATGCACCTGTCCCCAAACTTTTGCTGGAATCCTTGCCAATGGGGGAACCTAAAGCACAATAGAGAACTTCTCCTTCCAATGGCAAGAAACTTGGCTGTTGGGATTGGTGTCCAAACCTCAGAGTGGGAGCCAGCTGCATGGCCAATGAAACCACACCCACTCCTGAGGGCCATGCTGGGCACAAACAGGGATTGTGACCCTCAGCCTGAGCATGTTTTCCAACAAGCCCTCTCAGGTGCACCATCAGGATCCCACACTGCAGGCCTGGTATGCCCCTTGGCCCAAATCCTAAGCCTTGGTGGGATTTTCCAAGCACACTGACCCAGAGCCCGTCTCTTGAATCCCTGTTTTGGGGCACAAAAAAGATGGAAAACAGCACTCTTCCCTTCCCCGAGAAAGCCACCAAATAATGGGAAGCACCAGGATCTTTAGAGCAGAAAAATCTCCCTTAGACCCATTAGTCAACACCTGCATTCTGAGGCCATCCTGGACACACAATCCAGATACAAAAGCCTGTGCTACCACCTTTGAGTCACCCAATTTACGGTTCCTGATGAGCTGCCCTCCAGTCTATGCATTGGGCCTGTGATCACCACAACAGTAACCCTAAGCCAAGTTTGTGTTTGCAGACTTCTCTCTCATAACCATAACTTTCATGCCCTCCAGGATAGGGTCTGTGGATCCACACCACAGGACTGTCCCTGACATCCCCAAGGAAATTGTGCCTTCAAAGCTGCCCAATCCAACCAGATGGGAAAAATCTGCAAGGCCCCTGAACCCACCCCAATTTTGGAGGCCACTCTGGACTCAAATGCACACTCTGAAACACCCTGATCACCTAGATCCAGGCAGACACCCAAGTTAATGGACCTGAGTCAGATGTTTGAACGTGACCTGTCCCTAGTACTTCATTGCAACCCTAAATTAGTTTTTCAGGCACCTGTCCTCAGAGACCTGTTCTGGAATACCAACTTATGATTCAACATGTGGTCCCTGAGCCCCACAACAGAACATCACCTGTCCCCAGAAGGAAACCGTGCTCTTGGACCTGTGTCAAACTCTCAGCGTAGATGAATCCTGCACAGCCCTTAGAGCCCTTAGCCACCAGCACATTCTAACATCTCCCTGGTAGTAAACCAGCATCGTGACACATCTTCATGAGACTCCATGTCAACTCAAGGCCTTGGTACTTCGCCTTAGAGCCACCAGAACGTACCTGCCATGTTCCTTTGCTGCAATGATCAATGGAGGTGTGCTTGCCAGGCATCCATATGGGAGTGATCTGCTACAAAAGCTTTCCTCATGGGGGACCTTGGAGCAAACAAACCAGAATCCCCCTTTCCGGTTGAAGGAAACCTTGTTATTTGGAGCATCTCACAAGCCTCAGTGTGGGAAATCCTCCATGACCTCTTGACGCCACCCTCCATTTTTTGGTCATCAAAGACACAAACTCTTGTGTGAGCAGAGAGCTGACATTTGTACTTATTCCGGTGTTGGATATATCCAATCAACTGCTTCACAATGGAACTGCCTTCCGCTTGTTAATGACTTTAACAGTTGCGTGTGTTTACCATTCCATCTTCACCCTCCTGGTCCACAAGTGTGCTTGATAGGGAATTCTGGAGCAACAATGCAGCATTCTGCCTGCCCCCAGAAAGAAAAAGTACCTGAGGAGTCTGCCCAGAAACCCCAGATAAGGATCCACCTGCAGGGCCCTCGACAACACCCTAATATCTTAGGCCACCATGGGAACTAAGGTTCTCTCTGACAGAGCCTGAACCACGACCTCCAGTCAGCTACCAAGACAGTGGGCCCCAATTCCTGCAGGTGGGACTTGTTGTGGCACAAAGCTGTCATCTCTACTCAACCTGGATTTTCAAGCCTCTGCCCAGTCCGTAGCTCAAATCCCTGCCTATGGGGTACCTGAAGCACAAGGGTATTCCTCCTTCCTGAGGGAAGGAAATCTGTCCGTTGGTATGGGTGTCCAACTCTCAGAGTGGGAAACAGCTGAAGGGACATGAGATCACGGCCACATATGGGAGCCGCCCTGGGCACAAACAGGCATTGTGACCATCAGCGTGAACCTCCTTCCAAACAAACCCCCACGGTAGCTGGACCAGGAGCCCATAGAGTGGGACATCCAGGCCCCTAGGGGCAAATCCTCACCCTCTTTGGTGTTTTTCAGTCGCCTGGACCCAGAAACTGTCCCTGGAATCCCTCTTGGGGCAGTCCACTGAGATGGAAAACAGCAGTCTTCCCTTACCCAAGAGACAGTAAATTCTTGGGAGATGGGCAGAATCCACAGAGATAAAGAATGTTCCATGGTCTCATGAAGCCACCCCTACATTTTGCAACCATTCTGGACACCCAATCCAGACAGAAAAGTCTGCCCAACTGCCTCGATGACACCTTAATTTCACTACACAAGGAGCTGCTTTCAGAGCCTGCAAATCGGGGCTATGATCACCTCGGACCTCACCCTACCAGTAGTTCGTGTTTTCAGATTTCTGTCTCCAAAACCCTCTCGCACATGCCCTCCAGGATGGGGCCTCTGGAGCCACACCGGACGACTGTGTCTACCCACTCAAAGGAAACTCTGCCCTTCACTGCTGACAAACCCTGAAGCTTAGGAATAAAATACAAAGCCCCTGAGCCCACCTCAATTTCCAAGAACAGTCTAGACCCAAGTGTACATTGTGACGCAGAGTGAGCACCTGCCTACAGCCAAACATACAAGTCAAAGGCCCTGAGTCAGAATAATGAACCTGACATGCTCCTAGGACTTCATTGATGCCCTAGCTGAGGTTTTCAGGCACCTGTCACGAGAGGACTGTTCCCCCATATCGTCTTATATTCCAACATGCTGTTCCTGAGCAACACAACAGACCCCTCCTGTCCCAGAAGGATACCTTGCACTTGGTAGCTGTGTCCAAGACTCAGTGTATTAGAATCCTGCATTGCCCCTGACCATCCCAACATTTCAGTGTCTCCCTGGATACAAACCAGCATTGTGATCGAACTGCATCAAACTCCATGCCAACTCAGCCCCCTTGGAACTTCGCCTCAGAGCCACCAGATTGAACCTGCCATGTTCCTGAGTTGCAATGGTCAATTGAGTAGTGCTTTCCAGGAATCCATGAGGGAGAGCTCTGCTACAAACCTTTCCATATGGGGGAACCTGGAGCAAACAAACCAGACTCCCCCTGTCCAGTAGAAGGAAACCTTATTGTTTGGAGCATCTCACAAGCCGCAGAGTGGGAAATCCTCCATGGCCTGTTGATTCAAACCCACCGTTTGTCTATCATCCTAGACACAAACACCAGTGTGAGCAAATACCTGATATCCGCCCTTAGTCAGGTGCTGGATGTCTCGAATTAGCCACTGCACGCTGGAAGTGCCTTCCGCTTGTCACTGAATTGACCTGTAGCTTGTGTTTTTAATTCCATCCTCACCCTCCTGGTCCCCAAGTCATCTTTATAGGGAATTCTGGAGCCACAACGCAGCATTCTGCCTTTCCCATAGAAAGAAGAAGTTCCCAATGAGTCTGCCCAGAAACCCCACATTAGGATCCACCTGCATGGCTCTCAATGGCACCCTAATATCATAGGATGCCATGGGCTCTCAGGCTCTGTTTGACACAGCCGGAGCCACGACCTCCAGGCAGTCATGCAGACAGTGGACCCCATATCCTGCAGGTGGGACCTGTTATGGCCAGAAGCCATCATCTCTATTCAACATGGTTATTCTGGCATCTTTCCCAAACCATAGCTCAAATCCCTGCCTATGAGGGAACCTGAAGCACAGGAGTATCCTTGTTCCCGATGGTAGGAAACCTGGTTGAGATGGGCACTAAGACTCTGAGACAGCCTGAGCCACGACCTACAGTCAGTCATGAAGATAGTGGGCCCCATATCATGCAGGTTGGACTTGTCGTGGCCCAAATCCGTCATCTCTACTCAATCTAGATATGCAAGCATCTTTCCCATATTGTAGCTCAAATCCCTGACTACAGAGGAACCTGACGCACAAGAGCACTCCTCCTTCCTGAAGGCAAGAAGCCTGGCTGTTGAGATAGGTGTCCAACCTTCAGAGTGGGAACCAGCTGCATGGCCCATGAGGCAATGGCCACTCATGGGAGCCACTCTGGGAACAAACTTGGATTGTTACCCTCAGTGTGAGGCTGCTCTCCATCAAAACCCATCGGTAGCTGGACCAGGAGGCCACAGAGCATGCCTACCATGCTAGGGCCAAACACTCACCCTCGTAGGCGTTTTCCAGGCACCCGCACCAAGAACCTATCTCTGGAATCCCTCTTTTGGGGTTCCCTGAGACAGAAAAGAACAGTGCTCCCTTGTCCCAGAGACAACAAACTCTTGGGAGCTGAGCAGAATCCCCAGAGCCGAAATATCTCCCATGGCCCCAGGAAGCCAATCCTACATTGTGCGAAAGTCCAGGACAAACAATGCAGACAGAGAAGCCTGCACTATGGCCTCCATGATACCTTAACTTCAGTACACTATGAGCTTCTAACAGGGCCTGCAGATCGGGCCTGTGATCACCTCAGCCCTCAACCTAACCCTAGTTCGCATTTGTAGATTTCTGTCCCAAAGCCCTGGCCCACATGCCTATCAGGATGGGGCCTCTGGAGCCACACCAGATGACTGTGCCTACACACCCGAAGGAAACTGTCCTTCACTGTTGACCAAACCCTGAAGATTAGGAGCAAAGTACAAAGCCCATGAGCCCACCTCAATTATGATGAAACCTCTGGACCCAAGGGCACATTCTGACACACAATTAGCCCCTGCCTCCAGGCAGACATCCAAGTCAAAGGCCCTGAAACAGAAGATGGAAACTGACATGCCTCTAGGAATTTATCAATACACTAGCTTAGATGTTCAGGTGCCTGTCCCCAGAGGCCTGTTCTTCAATACCAACTTATATTCCAACATGTGGTCCCTGAGCCACACAACAGAACCCCTCCTGTCCCTTAAGGATATATTGCTCTTGGTAGCTGTGTCCAAAACTAAGTGTAAGAGAATCCTGCCCCAACATTCTAATGTCTCCCTGGATACAAACCAGCATTGTGATCCAACAGCATGAAACTCCATGTCAACACCGGCGACTTTGAACTTCACCCCAGCATCACCAGTATGAAACTGCCATTTCCTCATCTGCAATGGACACTGGAAGTGGACTTTCCAGGCATCCATGCAGGAGTGCTCTGCTCCCCAGACTTTCCACATGGGGGACCCTGGAGCATACAAATGAGGCTCCACCAATCCATTAGAAGGAAACCTTTCTGTTTGTAACATCTCACTAGCCCCAGGGTGGTAAATCCTTCATGGCTTCATGATGCCTCCCTCCATTTGTCGGTCATCATAGACACAAACTCCAGTGTGAGCAAACATCTGATATCTGCCCTTACTCAGGTCCTGAATGTCTCGAATCAGAAGCTACACACTGAAAGTGCCTTCCTCTTGGCACTGAATTTAACCCTAGTTTTTGTTAACAATTCCATCCTCACCCTCCTGGTCCCCAAACCCTTTTGATAGGGAATTCTAGAACCACAACGCAACATTCTGTCTGCCCCACAGAAAGAAGTGCCTGGTGAGTCTGCCCAGAAACCCTACATGAGGAACCACCTGCATGGCCCTCGACAACAACATAATATCATAGGCCGCCATCGGCACTAAGACTCTGTCTCACACAGCCAGAGCCACGACCTCCAGGCAGCCACGCAGATAGTGGGCCCCATATCCTGATTTGGACCTGCCATGGCCCCAAGCCATCATCTCTACACAACCTGGATATTCAGGCATCTGTCCCCAGACCGTAGATCAAATCCCTGCCTATGGGGGAACCTGAAATACAGGATTATTACTCCTTTCCGATTGCAGGAAACCTGGCTGTTGAGATGGGTGTTTTACCCTCAGAGTGGGAACTAGCTGCCTGAATGAAGAGATCAGGGCCAATCATGGGAGATGCCCTGGGCACAAACAGGCATTGTGACCCTCAGTGTGAGCCTCCTTTCAAACAAATACCCTAGGTAGCTAGACCAGGAGTCCACAAAGTGGGCCTGCCACGTCCTTAGGGCCAAATTCTCACCCTTGTTTGTGCTTGCCAGGTGCCCAGACCCAGAAACTGTCTCTTGAATCCCTCTTTTGTGGGTCCCCTGAGACGGAAAACAGCAGACTTCCCTTCTCCAAGAGACAACAAACACTGGGAGCTGGGCAAAATTCCCATAGATGAAGAATATCCCATGGCCTCATGAAGCCAAGCCTACATTTTGCAACCATCCTGGACAAACAATCCTGACAGAAAAGCCTGCACTACTGCCTGCATGCCACTTTAATTTCAGTACACTATGAGCTGCCCTCAGGGCCTGCTGATCGGTCTTGTGAACACCTTGGCCCTCACACTAACGCTAGTTCGCATTTGAGATTTCTGTTCCCAAAGTCCTGGCCCACGCACCCTCCAGAATGGGGCTTCTGGTCCCACAGTGGACGAGTGTGCCTACACTCCTGAAGGAAACTGCCCTTCACTGTTGCCCAAACCCTAAATATGAGGAGCAAAGTACAAAGCCTCTGTACCCACCTCATTTTCAAAGAAGTCTCTGGACTTAAATACATATTCTGACACACAATGAGCCCCTGCCTCCAGGCAGACATCCAAATCAAAGGCCCTGAGTCAGAAGTATGAACCTCCCATTACTATAGGACTTCATCGATACCCTAGTTTAGATGTTTAGGCGCCTGTTCCCAGAGGCCTCTTCTCCAATACCAACTTATATTCCAACATGTGGTCCTTGAGCCACACAACATAACCCCTGCTGTCCCCAGAAGGATCCCTTGCTCTTGGTAGCTGTGTCCAAGTCTCAGTGTAGGCGAATCCTGCAAGGGTCCCTGACTGTCCCTAATTTCTAAAGTCTCCCTGGATACAAACCAGCTTTGTGATCCAACAGCATGACACTCCATGTCAACTCAACCCCCTGAGACATTCGTCTCTGAGCTACCAGATCGAATCTGCCGTGTTCCTGAGCTGCAGTGGTCAATGGAGGTGTGCATTCCCAGCATCTATTTGGGAGAGCACTGCTACCCCAACTTTCCATATGGGGGACACTGGAGCAAACAATCCAGATTCCCGCTGTCCAGTAGAAGGAAACCTTGCTCCTTGGAGCATCTCACAAGCCGTACCATGGGAAATCCTCCATGGCCTCTTGAGCCACCCCACCATTGTCCGTCATCATAGCCACAAACTCCAGTGTGAATAAACATCTGACATCCGTCCTTACTCAGGTGCTGGATGTCTCAAATCAGCCGCTGTACACTGGAACAGTCTTCCGCTTGGCACTGAATTTAACCTTAGCTTGTGTTTACAATTCCATCCTCACCCTCCTGGTCCCCAAGCCCTCTTGATAGGGAATTCTGGAGCCACAGTGCAGCATTCTGCCTGCCCCATAGAAAGAAGAAGTGCCTGATGAGTCTGCACAGAATGCACACATGAGGATCCACCTGCATTGCCCTCAGCGACACCCTAATATCATAGGCCGCCATGGGCAATAAGGCTCTGTCTGACACAGTCTGAGCCATGACCTCCAGTCAGCCACACAGAGAGTGGGTCCCATATCCTGCAGATGGGACCTGCCCTGGCCTGAAATCAACATCTCTGCTCTACCTGGTTATTCAGGCATCTGTCTCCAGACCGTAGCTAAAATCCCTGACTATGGGGGTACATAAAGCACAAGAGTTCTTTTCCTTTCCGGTGGCAGGAAATCTGGACTGTGAAATGGGAGTCCAACCCTCAGAGTGGGAACCAGCTGCATGGGCCTTGAGATCACGGTCACACATGGGAGTCACCCTGGATACAAAAAGGCATTGTGACCCTCAGCGTGAGCCTGCATTCAATCAAATGCCCTCGGTAGCTGGACCAGGAGTCTGCAGAGCAAGCCAGCCAGGTTGTTACGGCCAAATCGTCTCCCTCTTTGGTGTTTTCCAGGCTCCCAGACCCAGAAACTGTCTCCAGAATCTTTCTTGTGGTTAACCTGATACTGAAAACAGCAGTCTTACCTTCCTGCAGAGGCACCAAACTCTTGGGAGCTGGGCAGAATACCTAGAGAGGAAGAATATCCATGGCCCCATGAAGCCACCCGTACCTTTTGGGACCATCCTGGACACAGAATCCAGACAATATAGCATGAGCTACTGTGTCCATGACACCTTAATTACAGTACATTATGAGCTTCCCTCAGGGCCTGCAGATCGGGCCTCTGATCACCGAGGCCCTCACCCTATCCCTAGTTCGCACTTGCAGATTTTGTCTCCAAAACCCTGGCCCTCATGCCCTCCAGGATGGGGCTTCTGGAGCCACAACGGAATACTGTTCCTACCCTACTGAAGGAAACTCTGCCCTTCACTGTTGCCCAAACCCTGAAGATTAAGAGCAAAGTAAAAACCACCTGAGCCCACCTCAATTTCCCAGTACGCTCCAGACCCAGGTGTACATTCTGACACACAATGAGCACCTGCCTCCAGGTAGACATCCAAGTCAAAGGCCCTGAATCAGAAGTTTGAACATGCCATGACCATATTAATTCATTCATACCCTAGTTTAGATTTTTCGGAGCCTGTCCCCAGAGGCCTGTTCTCCAATACCAATTATATTACAACATGTGGTCCTTGAGCCACACAACAGAACCCCTGTTGTCTCCAGAAGGATACATTGCTTTTGGTAGCTGTGTCCAAGGCTCAAGATAGGAGAATCCTGCATGGGCGCCTGACCACCCCAACATTCTAACATCTTCCTGTATACAAACCAGCATTGTGATCCAACAGCATGAAATACCATGTCAACTCAGCCCCCTTAAACTTCGTCCCAGAGCCACCAGATCGAACCTGCCATGTTCCTGAGTTGCACTGGTCAATGGAGGTGTGCTTCCTAGGCATCTGTGTGGGAGAGCTCTGCTACCCAAAATTTCCATATGGGAGACACTGGAACAAACAAACCAGCCTCTCTCTGTCCAGTAGAAGGAAACCTTGCTCTTTGGAGCATCTTACAAGCCACAGAGTGGGAAATCCTCCATGGGCCCATCATTTGTCCCTCATCATAGACACAAACTCCAATGTGAGCAAACATCTGACATCCTCCCTTACTCAGGTGCTGGATAATTTGAATCAGCCACTTCACACTGGAACTGCCTTCTTCTTGGCAATTAATTTAACAGTAGCTTGTGCTTACAATTCCATCCTCACCCTCCTGTTCCACAAGCCCTCTCAATAGGGAATTCTGGAGACATAACGCAGCATTCTGCCTGCTCCATTGAAAGAAGAAGTACCTGGTGAGTCTGCCCAGACCCCACATGAGGATCTACCTGTATGGCCCTTGACAACACTGTAATATCATAGTTTTCTGTGGGCACCCAGGCTCTGTCTGACATAGCCTGAGCCACGATCCCCAGTCAGCCATCCAGACGGTGGGCCCCATTTCCTGTAGGTGTGACTTCCTGTGGCCAAAAACAACATCTCTACTCAACCCGGATATTCAGGCCTCTGTCCCAGACTGTAGCTCAAATCCATGCCTATGGGGGAACCTGACACACCAGAGTACTCCTCCTTCCCAACCCTCTAAGTGGGAACCATCTGCATGGCTCATGAGACCACGGTCACACATGGAAGACTCCCTGGATACAAACAGGCATTGTGATCCTCAGTGTGAGCTTTCTTTCAAACAAAACCCCTCGGTATCTGGATCAGGAGCCCACAGAGTGGGGCCGCCAGGTCCCTAGTGCCAAATCCTCACCCTTGTTCGTGTTTTCCAGGCTCCCAGACCCAGAATCTGTCTCTGGAATCCCTCTTTGGGTGTCCTCTGAGACTAAAAACAACAGTCTTCCCTTCCCCCAGAGACACTAAACTCTTGGGAGCTGAGCAGAATCCCCAGAGATTTTTAATATCCCATGGCTTCATGAAGCCACCCCTACCTTTTGTGACCATCCTGGACACACACCTGACAGAAAAGCCTGCCCTACCGCCTCCATGACACCTTAATTTCAATACACTATAAGTTGCCATCAGAGCCTGCACATCAGGCCTGTGGTCACCTTGGCTCTCACTCTAACCCTAGTTTGCTTTTACGGATTTCTCTCCCCAAAGCGCTGACCCACATGCCCTCCAGAATGGGGCCTCTGGTGCCACACCAGATGACTGTCCCTACGCTCCTGAAGAAAATCTGCTCTTCACGGTTGCCCAAACATTGAAGATTAAGAGCAAAGTAAAAATCCCCTGAGCCCACCTCAATCTCGAAGAAGGCTCTGGACCCAAATGCACATTCTGACTCACAATGAGGCCCTGCCTCCAGGCAGACATCCAAGTCAAAGGCCCTGAGTCAGAAGTTCGAACCTGCCATGACTATAGGGCTTCATTGATACACTAGTTTAGATGTTTAGGCGCCTGTCCCCAGAGACATCTTCTCCAGTACCAACTTATATTCCAACATGTGGTCCTTGAGCCACACAACAGACCTCCTGCTGTGCCCAGAAGGATCCCTTACTCTTGGTAGCTGTGTCCATGTCTCAGTGTAGGAGAATCCTGCATGGCCCCTGACCACCCCAACATTCTAACATCTCCCTGGTACAAACTAGCATTGTGATCCAATAGCATAAAACTCCATGTCAACTCAGGACACTTGGAACTTCACCCCAGAGCCACCAGATCGAACCTGTCATGTTCCTCGGCTGCAGTGGTCAATGGAGTTGTGCTTTCAGGAATCCATGAGGGATAGCTCTGCTACACAAACATTCCATAATGTGGGCCTGTAGCAAACAAACAAGACACCGCCTGTTTAATAGAAGGAAACATTGCTGTTTTGAGCATCTCATAAGTCAGCGTGGGAAATCCACCAAGGCCTCCTAACACCGTCCTTCCATTTGGCAGTCATCATAGACACAAACTCCAGTGTGAGAAAACATCTGATATCCACCCTTACTCACGTGCTGGATATCGCGTGTAAGTTGCTGCACACTGGAACTGCCTTCTGCTTGTACTGCAGTTAAACCTTAGCTTGTGTTTATAATTCCATCCTCACCCTCCTTTTGCCCCCACCCTCTTGATAGGAAATTCTTGAGCCACAACGAAGCATTCTGCATGCCCCCAGGAAAGAAGAGTTGCCTGGTTGAGTCTTCCTAGAAACCCCACATTAGGGTCCACCAGCAATGCCCTCGACAGGACCCTAATATCTTAGGCCACCATGGGCACTCAGGCTCTGTATGACACAGCCTGAGCTAAGACCTTCATTCAGCCATGCAGACAGTGGACCTCATAAACTGCAGGTGGGACATGCTGTGGCCTGAAGCAGTCACATCTATTCAATTTGGTTATTTAAGCATCTCTCCCCTGACCGTAGCTCAAATCACTGCCTATGGGGGAAATTGTAGCACAGGAGTACTCTTCCTTCCCGATGGCAGGAATCCTGGCTGGTGAGATGTGTGTCCAACCCTCAGAGTAGGAACCAGCTGCATGGCCCATGAGACCACGGTCACACTTGGGAGCCACCTTGGGCACAAACAGGCATTGTGACCCTCAGCGTGAGTGTGCTTTCAAACACACCTCTGTAGCTGAACCAGGAGTCTGCAGAGTAGGCGTGCCAGGGCCTTAGGGCCAAAGCCTCACACTTGTTCATGTTTTCCAGGCACCCAGACCCAGAAACTTTCTCTGGAATCCCTCTTTTTGTGGTCGCCTCAGACGGAAAACAGCAATCTTCACTTCCTCTGGAGACACCAAACTCTTGGGAGCTGGTTAGAATCCCCAGAGACGAAGAATCTCTCATGGCCATATGAAGACTCCCATACATTTTGCGACCGTCCTGGACACACTATCCAGACAGAAAAGCCTGTGCTACCACCTCCATGACTCCCTAATTTCAGTACACTATGAGCTGCCCTCAGGGCCTGCAGATTGGGCCTGTGATCACCTTGGCCCTCACACTAACCCTAGTTTTCATTTGCAGACTTCTGTTCCCAAAGTCCAGGCCCACATGCCCTCCGGTATTCTGTCTCTGGAGCCCTGGACAAGTGTGTGTACGTTCCTGAAGGAAACTCTGCCCTTCACTGTTGCCAAAACCCTGAAGGTTAGGAGCAAAGTACAAAGCCCCTGAGCCCACCTCAATTCAAAGGAAAACTCTGGACCCAAATGCACATTATGACACACAATGAGGACCTGCCTCCAGTGAGACATCCAAGTCAAAGGCCCTAAGTCAGAAGATTGAACCTGACATGCCTTGGGACTTCATCTGTACCCAAGCTTAGGTTTTCAGGTGCCGGTCGCCAGAGACCTGTTCTACAATACCAACTTATATTCCAACATGTAGTCCCTGAGCCACACAACAGAACCTCTCCTGTCCCCAGAAGGATAAATTGCTTTTGGTAGCTTTGTTCAAGAATCAGTGTAGTAGAATCCTGCATGGGCCCCTGATCACCCCAACATTCTAACGTCTCCCTGGATGCAAACCAGCACTGTGATACAACAGCATGAAAGTCCATGTCTTCTCAGGCCTCTTGGAACTTCACCCCAGAGTCACCAGATCAAACCTGCGATGTTTCTCAGCTGCAAAGGTCAGTGGAGTTGTGCTTTCCTGTCATCCAGGTGAGATTGCTCTGCTACCCAAACTTTCCATATGGGTGACTCTGGAGCAATGAAACCAGACTCCGCCTCTCCAGTAGAAAGAAACCTTGTTGTTTGGAGCATCTCAAAAGCCCAAGTGTGGGAAATCCTCCATGGCCTTGGGATGCCACCCCGCCATTAGTCGGTCATCATAGACGCAAACTCCAGTGTGAGCAAGCATCTGACATCCGCCCTTAGTCAGGTGCTAGATATCTCAAATCAGCCACTGCACACTGGAGCTGCCTACCGCTTGGCACTGAATTTAACCACAGCTTGTGTTTACAATTCCATCCTCAACCTCCTGATCCACAAACCCACTTGATAGGGAATTCTGGAGCAACAACCAGCATTCTGCCTATCAAACAGAAAGAAGTCCTGCCTGGTGATTCTGCCCAGAAACCCCACATGAGAATCCACCTGCATGGCCCTCGACGGCCAAATAATATCATAGGCTGCAATGGGCACTCAGGCTCTGTCTGACACATCCTGAGCCACAACCTCCAGACAGCCATGTAGACAGGGGTCCCCGGATTCTGTAGGTGGGAAATGCTGTGACCCAAAGCCGTCATCTCTATTCAACCTGGCTATTCAGGCGTCTCTCCCAAGACCATAGCTCAAATCCCTGCCTATAGGGGAACCTTAAGCACAAGAGTACTCCTAATTCCTGATAGTAGGAAACCTGGCTGTTGAGATGGGTGTCCAAACCTCAGAGTGGGAACCAGCTACATGGCCCATGAGACCAAGGCCTCTCATGGGAGCTGCCTTGGGCACAAAGAGGCATTGTGTCTCTCATCATGAGGCTACTTTCAAACAAACTCCCTCGGTAGCTGGACCAGGAACCCACAAAGCAGGCCTGCCAGGTTCCTAGGTCCAAATCCTCAATTTCATTTATGTTTTCCAGGTGCCCAAAACAAGGATCTGTCTCTGGAATCTCTCTTGTGGGTGACCCCTGAGACGGAAAACAGCAGTCTTCCCTTCCCCCAGAGACAACAAACTCTTGGAAGCTGGGCAGAATCCCCAGAGACGAGGAATCTCTCATGGCACCATGAAACACTCCTACATTTTGTGACCATCCTGGACACACAATCCAGATAGAAGAGCCTGCGCTACCACCTCTATGACTCCTTATTTTCAGTACAATATAAGCTGCACTCAGGGCCTGCAGATCGGGCCTGTCATCACCTCGACCCTCACCCTAACCCTAGTTCACGTTTCCATATTTCTGTCCCCAAAGCCCTGGCCCACATGCCCTCAGGACGGGGCCTCTAAAGCTACACCAAACGACTGTGCCTACCCTCCCTAAGGAAGCTCTATCCTCACTGTTTCCAAACCTTGAAGATTAGGAGCAAAGTACAAAGCCACTGAGCACACCTCCATTTTGAAGAATGCTCTGGACCCAAACGCACGCTCTGACACACAATGAGACCCTGTCTTTAGGCAGATATCCAAGTCAAAGACCCTGAGTCAGCAGATTGAACCTGACATGCCTGTAGGATTTCATTTATATCAGAGCTTAGATTTTCAGGTTCCTATCCCCAGGGGCCTGTTACCCAATACCAACTTATATTCCAATCTGTGGTACCTGAGCCACACTACAGAACCCCTCCTGTCCCCAGAAGTATACCCTGCCTTTGATAGCTGTGTCCAAGTCACAGTGTAGGAGAATCCTGAATGGCCCTCTGACCACACCAACATTCTAACTTCTCCATGGATCCCAAGAAGCATTGTGATCCAACAGCATGCAACACCATGTCAACTCAGGCTACTTGGAACTTAGCCCCAAAGCCACCAGATCGAACCTGCCATTTCCTCAGCTTCAATGGACATTGGAGGTGTGCTTTCTAGGTATCAATGCGGGAGAGCTCTGCTACCCAAACTTTCCATATGGGGGACCCTGGAGCAAACAAATCAAAATCCCCATGTCCAGTAAAAGGAGACCTTGCTATTTGAAGCATCTCACAAGTCACAGCATGGGAAATGCTCCATGGCCTCTTGTGTCACCCCTCCATTTGTCGGTGATCATAGACAAAAACTATAGTGTGAGCAAACATCTGACATCCACCGTTACTCACGTGCTGGATAGCTCGAATCAGCCTTCTGATTGGCACTGGATTGAACTGTAGTTTGTGTTTACCATTCCATCCTCACCCTCCTGGTCCCCAAGGCCTCTGGATAGGGAATTCTGGAGCCATGATGCAGCATTCTGCCTGTCCCACAGTAAGAAGTGCCTGGTGAGTCTGCCAAGAAAACCCACATGAGGATCCACCTGCATGACCCTTGACAGAACCCTAATATCATAGGCCGCCGTGGGCACTCAGGCTCTGTCTGACACAGCCTGAGCCACGATCTCCATTCAGCAATGCAGACAGCAGGCCCCATATTCTGCAGGTGGGACCTGTTGGCCTGAAGCCTGACAGCCTGAAGCCCTCATATCTACTCAACCTGGATATTCAGGCATCTCTCCCCAGACCATAGCTCAAATCCCTGCCAATGGGGGAAACTTAAGCACAAGAGTACTCCTCATCCCTGATGGCAGGAAACCTGACTGTTGGGATGGGTGTTCAAGCCTCAGAGTGGGAACTAGCTGCATGGCCCATGAGGCCACGGTCACTCATGGGAGCCTCCCTGGGCACAAAGAGACATTGTGACCCTCAGCCTGAGCATGCTTTCAAATAAGCTCTCTCAGTTGCACCACCAGGATCCCGCATTGAAGGCCTGGTATGCCCCTAGTCCCAAATACTAACCCTTGTTGGAATATTCCAGGGGCCCAGACCCAGAGCCTGTTTCTGGAATTTCTGATTTGGGTCACCCCTAAGATGGAAAACAGAACTCTTCACTTTCCCCCAAAAAACACCAAACTATTGGGAGCCGCTAGGATCCTAAGAGAGGAAAAATTTTCCATGTACCCATGAGACAACATTCGCATTCCGAGGGCATCCAGGACAAGAGTCCAGATATAAAAGCTTGGGCTCCTGCCTTTCATGACCCTAATTACAGGAGAATCCTGCATGACACCTTAGCCACCAATACATTCTAAGATTTCCTTTGTAACAAACCAGCATGGTGAACTCTTTATTAGAGATTCCATGTCAACTCAAGGCCTTGGTACTTTGTCACAGAGCCACCAGTATGAACCTGTCATGCTCCTAAACTGCATGGTCCATGGAGATGTGCTTTCCTGACATCCACACAGGAGAGCTCTGCTATCCAAACTTTACACACAGGGAACCCTGGAGCAATCAAATCAGACTCCACCTGTCCAATAGAGGAAAACCTTGCTGTCTGGAGCATCTCACAATCCTCAGTGAGGAAATCCTCCAGGGCCTCTTTACGCCACCTTTCCATTTGTTGCTCATCATAGACACAAACTCCAGTGTGAGCAAACATATGACATCCACCCTTTCTCACATGCTGGATATCTTGAATAAGATGCTGCACATTAGAACTGTCTTCGGCCTGGCACTGAATTTAACCATGTTTTTGGTTTACAATTCCATTCTCACCCTACTCCTCATCATGCCCTCTTGATAGGGAATTCTGGAGTCAAAACGCTGCATTCTGTCTTCCCCATATGAAGAAGAAATGCCTGAGAGATTGCCAGGAAATTCCACATGAGGATCTGTCTGATCGGCCCTCGAGGGAACCCCGATTTATAGGTTCACTGGCCACTAGTGCTGTGTCTGAGAAAGCCTGAGTCCCGACCTCATTTCAGCCACCCAGAGAGTCAGGCCATTGTCCAGCATGTAAGACCGGCCATGGCCAACATCCATCCTCTCTACCCATCCTTGGTATTCAGGCATCTGTACCCAGACCTGTGCTGGAATCCCTTCCAGTGGGGGAACCTTGAGCACAATAGAGAACTCCTATTTCCCCAAGGCAGGAAAGGTGGCTTTTGGGATAGTTTTCCAACCCTCAGTGTAGGAGCTAGCTGCATGGCCAATAAGACCACGCCCACTCGTGGGGGCCGCCCTGGGCACAAACAGGCATGTAGACCCTCAGCCTGAGATTGCCTTCAAGCCAGCCCTCTTAGTTGCACCACCATGATCTAGCTTTGAAGGGCTGGTATGCCCCTAGGCCCAAATCCTAACCCTTGGTGGGATTTTCCATGCACCCAACCTAGAGTCCGTCTCTGGAATCCCTGTTTTGGGAAACACCTAAGATGGAAAACAGCACTCTTCTCTTCCCTGAAAAAGCTAACCAAGTATTGGGAACCAATGGGATCCTGAAAGAGGAAAAATCTCCCATGGATCCATGAGACCACACCTGCATTCCGAGCCATCCTGGACACACAATTCCAGATAGAAAAGCCTGTGCTACCACATTCGAGTCATAGTAATTATAGTTCTTGACGAACTACCCTCCAGGTCTATGCATTGGGCATGAGAATACCTCACCAATAACCCTATCCTGAGTTTGTGTTTGCAGAATTCTCTCCCAAAACCATGCCTCAAATGCCCTCAAGGATTGGGTCTCTGGATCCATACCACAGGACTGTGCCTGCCATTCCCAAGGAAAATGTGCCCATCAGAGTTGCCCAAACCCTGCAGATTAGGAGAAACCTGCAAGGTCCCTGAACCCACCCCAATATTGAAGGCCACTCAGGATGCAAATGTGCAGTCTGATACACCCAGATCACCTTCATCCAGGCAGACACCCAGGTCAATCTTCCTGAGTCAGAAGATTGAACCTGACATGACCCTAGGACCTCTTTGGAAACCTAGATTAGGTTTTCAGGCCTCTGCCCCCAGAGGCCTGTTCTGGAATACCAACGTATGATACAATATGTGGTCCCTCAGCCACACAACAGAACATCTCCTATTCCCATAAGGAACCATGCTCTTAGACCTGTGTCAAACCCTCAGGGTGGAAGAATCCTGCCAGGCCACTTAGTCATCAACACATTCTAAAATCTCCCTGGTGGGCGCCTGGGTGGCTCAGTGGGTTAAGCCGCTGCCTTCGGCTCAGGTCATGATCTCAGGGTCCTGGGATCGAGTCCCGCATCGGGCTCTCTGCTCAGCAGGGAGCCTGCTTCCTCCTCTCTCTCTCTGCCTGCCTCTCTGCCTATTTGTAATCTCTCTCTGTCAAATAAATAAATAAAATCTTTAAAAAAATTAAAAAATAAAATAAAAAATAAAATCTCCCTGGTAACAAACCACCATTTTGACTCATCTGCAAGCGATTAGCTCTCAACTCAAGGCCTTGGTACTCGCCCTAGAGCCATCAGAACGAACATGCCATGTTCCTCAGCTGCAATGCTCAATGGAGGTGTGAATTCCAGGCATCCATGCGGTAGAGCTCTGCTATCCTAACTTTCCACATGGAGGACCATGGAGCAAACAAACCAATTTCCACCAGTCCAGTAGAAGGAAACCTTGCTCTTTGGAGCATCTCACAAGCCTCAGCTTGGGAAATACTCCATGGCCATATGATGCCACCCCTCCATTTCTTGGTCATCATAGACACAAACTCCACTGTGAGCAAATATCTGACATCGACCCTTACTCAGGTGCTGGATATCTCGAATCAGCTGCTGCACAATGGAACTGCCTTCTGCTTGGCACTGAATTAACCGTAGGGTGTGTTTACAATTCCATCCTTACCCTACTGGTCGCCAAGCCCTCTTGATAGGGAATTTGGAGCCACAAAACAGCATTCTGCCTTCCCCACAGAAAGAAGTAGTGCCTGGTAAGACTGCAGGGAAATCCCACATGAGGTTCAATCTGCTCGGCCCTGGAAGTTTTTATAGGATGCCTCGATTTATAGGCTACCCTGTCCACTAGTTCTGTGTCTGACAGAGTCTGAGCCCCGAACTCCTGTCTGCCACCCATAGAGCCGGGCCCATATCCAGCATGTTAGACTGGCCATGTCCCAGGTCCGTCATCTCTAACCATCCTTAGTATTCAGGCATCTATCCCCAGATCTTTTTGGATTCCCTGCCAATGGGGGAATCTGAGGCACAATAGAGAACTCCTATTTTCCCAAGGCAGGAAAATTGGCTTTTGGAATGGGTTTCCAACACTCAGAGGGGGAGCCAGCTGCATGGCCAATGAGACCACGCCCACTCCTGAGGGCCGCCATGGGCACAAACAGACATTGTGACACTCAGCTTGAGCATGCTTTCAAGCCATCCCTCTAAGTTGTACCACCAGCATCGGCCCTTGACGGCCTGGTATGCCTCTAGGACCAAATACTAACCCTTGGTGGGATTTTCCAAGAGCCCACACTTCCCTTCCACGAAAAAGCGACCAAAGTATCGGGAGCCACTGGGATCCTTAGGAAAAATCTCTGATGGACCCATGAGAACACACCTGCATTCCGAGGCCATCCTGGACACACAATCCACTTTCTAGTCACCCTAATTACAGTTCTGATCAGATGTCTTCCAGCTCTATGCACTGGGCCTGCAAACACCTCGGCACTAACCCTTACCTGAGTTCGTATTTATAGATTTCTCTCACAAAACCATGGCTCACATGCCCTCCAAGATTGGGTCTTTGCAGCCACACCAGAGGGCTGTGCTGGGCATCCCCAACGAAACTATGGGTGCCACATATGCCCAAACCCTCCAGTTTAGGACAAACCTGCAAGGCCCCTGAGCTCATCCCAATATTGGAGTCTGGTCTGGATGTAAATGTGCGTCTGAAACACCCTGATCACTTCCATAGAGGCAGACACCCTAGTCAATGGTCCTGAGTCAGAAGATTGAACCTGACATGCCCCTAAGACCTCATTGGAAACCTAGATTAGGTTTTCAGGCATCAGTCCTCAGAGGCCTGTTCTGGAATACCAACTTAGGATACAACATGTGTTCCCTGAGTCACACAACAGAACAACTCCTGTCCCTAGAAGGAAAATGTGCACTTTGACCTGTGTCAAACCCCCAAATTGCAAGAATCCTGCATGGCCCCTTAGCCATTAGCACATTCTAAAATCTCTCTGGTAACAAACTAGCATTGAGTTCCATCAGCAAGAAATTCCATGTGAAGTAAAATGAATTCTCCAGTCACATCACAGCATTCTGCCATCCCCATAGAAAGAAGAAGTGCCTGGTGAGTCTGTCCCAAAACCGCACTTGAGGATCAATCTACTCAGCCCTCGAGGGAACCCCGTTTTATAGGCTGCTTTGGCTACTACTTCTTTGTCTGACAGAGCCTGAGCGCCTACCTATGCCCTCCTACCAGAGAGCTAGGCCCATACCCAGCTTGTGAGAGTGATCATGGCTCAAGTCCATCATCTCTACCCATCCTTGTTATTCAGGCATCTCTCCACAGTCCTTTACTGGAATACCTGCAAATTGGGGTGTTAGGGTCCATAATCAAAGAATCAGGACTGATACAGAGCGATGGTCAAGCAAAGATTTATTTTGTGTCAAGCATCGAGAATCAAACTGACCGGTCAGACCGTCTCTTGCAAAAAGGCAACCCCTCCCAGCCTCACGGACTAACTTTTATAGAGGTAGTTTAGCCAGGCTATACACAGGTGGCCAATGAGATTGCAGTACACAAAGAATACTGCACATGCATGGTATGTCAGCCTCACACACACACACACACACACACACACACACACACAAAATGCTAAGTAACACATGTGTGCCCATTTGAATTTCAATTTACCCTAGGAAATATATGTATGCCCCACTGATTGCATGTCTTCATCTGGCCTGACCCGCCCCTGTATCTAGGCTCTGCAATTAAGTTCCTCTGGGAGGGTCAGGGTCAATATAAGTTTAGTGCATAGGGTCAATCTAAGTTCACTACATAAGCACAAAATGACGGCTCTGGCCAACCAGGCCCTTACATTCCCTCTTTTCTTTGGAGATTAGTCAAATCCTTGACTTTTCAGCCAGTTCTATGTTCTGAATGTAAGGGGTTATATTGAGCATGTAAGTCTAACATTTTTATCGCTCTAGTTTTCTTTTGTACAAATGACACTAGTGCACAGTCGGCTGATGAGTTAGCCATTTACCACTTCATCTGATTTCCTACCTATACTTTACATAAACAGGTAACAATAAGAGTAACAATAAAGTCATAGTCTTTTGAGTCTTAGCTTTAGTCCCTGGTCAGCAGGGTTCATTGGCTGAGGCTTCTACCTCTGAGGGGGGCATCTTCATCCTCAGCTCACTTGACATAACCCTTGTGAATCCAGGCCCTGATGCCTTTTAATTTTATTGCTGTGGGGGTGGTCAGGAGAACAGTAAACCTTCCCTTTCAGCAAGGCTCCAAGTTCTCCACTTGATAGTGAATTATCCAATCTAAGTCCTTGGGTTGCTAAGGATGTGGTTCCACCTCTCTCTCCATCCCAGTGTGGGCAGTAAGGATCCCGGCATGGGCTTTTTTTTTTTTTTTAAGACAGACTGTAGTGCCTGCAGTGACTGGATTACAGATTGAACAGTAATTTCTGCTAGGGCAACCTCTTGTAGCCAAGGACAGAGTGGGCGGTGGGGGGGAGGGCGGTCTCCCAAACATTATTTCAAATGTGGTCACCTTGTTTAAATAGGGTATACATCATTCACTGAGGAGGGAGAAGGAAGGAGATCCACCCATCCACTGCCAGTCTTCAGAATTAGCTTTGTCAAGGTCTCTTTAAGAGTCCATTTCATTCTCTCTACTTGCCCAGAACTCTAGGGCCGATAGGCACAATGTAGTTTCCAATTTGTGCCCACAGACTTGGCCAATGTCTGTGAGACTGAGCTCACAAATGCAGGACTATTGTCTGACCCAATCATGAGAGGCAGCCCAAACCTAGGAATTATTTCTTCTAGCAACTTTTTTTTTTTTTTTTTTTTTTTTTTGCCTACCACTCCTGCCATCTCATGTTTGGTGGAAGAAGCCTCTACCCAGCCTGAAATGGTATCTACAAAAACTAAAATATACTTGTGTCCATATTTAGGAGGTTTCATTTCTGTAAAATCAATTTCCCAATAAATTCCTGGTTCCTTACCTCTTGCTCTTTTCCCTCTTCCAATTCTAGTTCCTCCCACCTCAACTGCCTGGCATTGAGCACATCTATCAACTACATCCTGAAACATATGCCCTAATTTAGAAACCTGGATTTGCTTGCCTATACGTTCCTTGGGTTTGCATGTCCCCAAATAAGTACCCTGATGTATCTGATCTACTAACTTCTTTCCTAGTCTTCGAAGAAGAGTTAAATTTCCCCTTTTAGTCTTAGCCCAGTCTCCTTCATAGTCTAATTTATCCCATTTTGGTAAATAGTTTAAATCTTCCTCTGAATGGTCCGGTTTTTCTGGTAGGGCTAGAGCTGGGAGTGTAACCGGCTCTTGCACTGTTTCTCAGGCTGCTTGCTTTGCGGCTTGATCTGCTAAGTCGTTTCCTTTTGAAATCAGATCAGTCCCCTTTTGGTGTCCCAGGCAATGTGGAAGGGCTTGGTAACACCTGGGATGGCCAATGCTGGGGCACTCAGTAAGGCTGTTTGTCATTCCTGAAATGCTCCTTCTGCTTCAGCAGTCCAACTCTATCATAGTGAGCCCTCCTTTTGCCAGTTCGTGGAGAGGTCAGGCAATCTCCACAAACTGCGGTATCCACAGCCTACAGTAGCACATTGTCCCAAGAAACTCCCTCACTTGTTGGGACCTGGTGGGGCAGACCTACCGGTTGATCACCTGTTTCCTGGCCTCAGACAGTGAACACACTCCCTCATGGAGATCAAAGCCTTTAAGTGACACAGCTCTAACAGAGCTGTGCTTTCTTTGCTGACACCCAATACCCTTTTTCATGCAGAGTCTGTAAGAGAGCTCTTGTCCCACGCAAACATGACTCATAGTCCTCAGTGGCTACTAGCAAGTCATCAATGTACTGTAACAGAATGAGTCCTGGGTTGGAGGTTCTGTACTCACGCAAATCCTCATGTAGGGCCTTGTCAAAGATAGTGGGCGAATTCTTGAACCCATGGGGAAGTCCTGTCCAGGTGAGCTGGCCTTGAAATCCTTCCTGTGGGTCAGACCACTCAAAAGCAAAAAGGTGCTAAGAATTCCTTTGCTAAGACATGCAGAAAAATTGCATCCTTGAGCTCTAAGACGGTATACACAGTACTTTCGGGGCCTAGGAGGGAGAGTAGGTTATCGGGGTTAGGCACCGTCTGGTGGATCTCTTCAACCCATTTATTAACTTCCCGCAAGTCCTGGACCGGTCGGTATTCCCCAGTCTCAGCCTTTTTGATGGGCAACAAAGGTGTGTTCCATGGAGAACTAGGATACCCTCTCCTTGGAGGTGGTTACTGTGTTTTCTGATCCCTTCCTTTGTTTCCCGGGGAAGGGGGATACTGCCGAATGCAAAAAGCCAAAGCTGTTGCCTTTAATTGTACCACCACTGGAGGTTGTTCCTTGGCCAAGCCAGGGGGCTTCCCTTCTGTCCAGACCTCGGGAAACTCCTGCTGTAGGATTAGGAGAAGGCTCCCCCAACTTTGTTTCCTCTGGTTTTAAGACTGGCTCATAAAGGAGGTATTCATCTACTGCTGCCATAAGCACTTGTACAGTGGGTTGTCTCAAGGTTACAGTTATGCCTCCTTCTGAGAACTGAATGCCAGCTCTTAACTTGTGGAAAAGATCTCTTCCCATCAAGTTATATGGGGCATTAGGGAGGACCAAAAATTGATGTTTAACTATTCCTGAGGCCAAATTTAAAGTCCTTTCTGTTGTCCATATATGTCTCTCTGTGCCATTTGCTCCTTGTACGCAGACTTCCTCTCCAAGTAGTGTTCCAATACGTTTAAGTAATGATGAAAATTGGGCTCCCATGTCCACCAAAAAATAAACTGATTTCCCCTCCACTTCAATTATTACCAGAGGTTCGGGGAGGGGCTCCGAACTATAATGCCTTCAATCTATGGTGGCAAGCATTTTCGTCTTCCTTTTGCGGCGCTCCCTTGCCCAATGTCCTCTTTACTTACAGTAAGCACACTGATCTGAATCTACGTCTTCCCACCTGCCTTCTCTGTGTTTAGGCTTTTCCTTCCATTTACTATCCCCTACCCATCTCCTCTCTGCCTCATGTAATGCCAAAACCAGTATTTTTTGTCTGTTTTTTATCCTCCTGTGCATCCCTTTTGTTAAACACATTTTCTGCTATTCCCACTAACTCTTCCCTTCAAATCCTTCAATTTTTTGAAGTTCCCTATATCTGGGGTCACTGACTGACAAAACAAGATCGTCTAAGTGAGCTATCGTGCAACTTCCGTGAAGTTTACCTCAAGTTATCTAGCTTAAGTAAACAAACATTTAAAGACAATCAAATCTAGAATTTTACATCCATAAAGGTGTGTTATTAAAACTTAATTTTTCTCCCTAAAATAACCCTCGTTTTCAGAGATAGCCAAATCAGATCTAATTTATTTGTAAACAAACCCAGTTTTAATAAGCTTGGCCTAATTGTTTACATAAGCTCAGCAAGAACAGTGAGGGATCATAAAAATCTTTTAGAATCTGCTCTACTGGAAATTCTCATAAGGAATCTCTGGTTGAACTTATGATAGCCTCTCCAGGCCAGAAGCCAAGCTACATACTTGCCATCAGACATGCCTACAAAACCTGTTGATTTGGGTGAGTTCGTCTTCCTGAGGCCCCCAGAGAGTCCTGATGTTCCTGCACCTGCCAGGAAGTAACATCCTTTACTCACCTGGTGAGGCTGCTGGGAACTCTGTAAGCAAGGTATCAGGCCAACAGTTCCAAAGGGCTTTAAGGCTCCAGGTTTCATAAAGTCAACCTCATTTCCTCTAAGATGTCTAGTCACATCTGAGTCTTTTCGAATATGGCATTCCAGTCAAAGCCATGGTAAAATAAAATAACCAATGTTTCCAATGGTGTCCTGTTACAAGGACGATGGATTCTTATTGAACTTAAGCAAATGACTGATTGCCATGGAAGAAAGAATACTTGCTGAGGCCTTTTTCTTTCAGAGGTTTCAGATAGAGAGAAAAAGTTGAATACCTTGATTTGGTTACAAATGACTACATTTTATCTCTGTAAGTAACAGATAACTTAAGAAAAAGTTTCCCTAGTCTGGAAGAGCAAACATAAGACAAAACATCAATAGATACAGCATTACAGTCTTTCAGTTCACCTAGTCCCATCTTAATAATTCTGGTTTAGTATGAATGCAGCTTTTATTAGTAAATTCTTACCTACTTCAGTTCCAGAATTTCAAGATATCAAAATCAAAAGCTTCTGCACAGCAAAGGAAACAGTCAAAAAAACAAAGAGGCAACCCACGGAATGGGAGAAGATATTTGCAAATGACAGTACAGACAAAAGGTTGATATCCAGGATCTATAATGAACTCCTCAAACTCAATCCACACGAAACAGACAAACACATCAAAAAAATGGGCAGAAGATATGAACAGACACTTCTCCAATCAAGACATACAAATGGCTATCAGACACATGAAAAAATGCTCATCATCATTAGCCCTCAGGGAGATTCAAATTAAAACCACATTGAGATATCACCTTACACCAGTTAGAATGGCCAAAATTAACAAAACAGGAAGCAACATGTGTTGGAGAGGATGTGGAGAAAGGGGAACCCTCTTACACTGTTGTTGGGAATGCAAGTTGGTGCAGCCTCTTTGGAGAACAGTGTGGAGATTCCTCAAGAAATTAAAAATAGAGCTTCCCTACGACCCTGCAATTGCACTCCTGGGTATTTACCCCAAAGATACAGATGTCGTGAAAAGAAGGGCCATCTGTACCCCAATGTTTATAGCAGCAATGGCCACAGTCGCCAAATTATGGAAAGAACCAAGATGCCCTTCAACGGATGAATGGATAAGGAAGATGTGGTCCATATACACTATGGAGTATTATGCCTCCATCAGAAAGGACGAATATCCAACTTTTGTAGCAACATGGACGGGACTGGAAGAGATTATGCTGAGTGAAATCAGTCAAGCAGAGAGAGTCAATTATCATATGGTTTCACTCATTTGTGGAGCATAACCAATAGCATGGAGGACAAGGGGCGTTAGAGAGGAGTAGGGAATTTGGGTAAATTGGAAGGGGAGGTGAACCATGAGAGACTATGGACTCTGAAAAACAGTCTGAGGGGTTTGAAGTGGCGGGGGGGTGGGAGGTTGGGGTACCAGGTGGCGGGTATTATAGAGGGCACAGCTAGCATGGAGCACTGGGTGTGGTGAAAAAATAATGAATACTGTTTTTTCTGAAAATAAATAAATTGGGAAAAAAAACAAAAACAGAATTTCAAGATATCAAAGACCTGTATTTGTCCTCAAGGTCTCCCATATGAATTTTCTTTGAGACGGGATTTATCTTACAAGAGAATTAAAACAATTACAAATGACAAAAACTCAGAACAGATATGATAAAGGGCTGGTGAGATGAGAATTTACAGTGTAACTGGCAGGAAAATCAGGTTACTTCTGTGACACGTAACATTTCCATAATCACAATATTAAGTGGTGATCTATCAACGTATTAAAACTTTAGAAAATGCATGGCATTTTCCGAAATGTAACCCAAGATTTATCATTGGTTTAAATCCTGTCAACAATTGCTAAAATCTTAGAAAGTTTTAAAACACATGACTAAATATAATTAGGGATGTTAAATACCTGATAAAACAAAGCAAAGAAACTGAATTTTCTGGGCAGGCAAAGAGAAAACCATAACAGATCAATTAATTTAAGAAAATTTTGTCTTTTTAAACAGAGAGAAAACCAGATTTTCTATATGAGTGTCTTTTTTTTTAAATAAGTAGATAATGAGTTTACTAGGTTTACCTCCCATGATGAATGATGTTGCAGACAAAGGGAGGGAGATCTTTCAGATGCTGTCCTGCTCACATCCCTCGTGGGAACTTAGGAGCGTCTTAGCTAAGGGCTGTCCATATAAACCCTGGAACAGGCCACTCCATGGAGTAGATGACCGTTATGCCATATGACGCCCTGTGAGACTCAGGGTTTAGCCCACTTAGACTCGGTAGTGGAAGTGGAGTCATACGGACACATTCACACAGTCAGGCACTTTTTAGATTCAAACTTTTACTTATCTCCTACTTTTTACATACAGAGTTGCTTTTCTCATTTCCATCAGTCTTAATTACACTTAACAGAATTCTGTACTCTTTTTTTTTCAATTTATTTATTTTCAGAAAAACTTTATTCATTATTTTTTACCACACCCAGTGCTCCATGCAAGCCGTGCCCTCTATAATACCTACCACCTGGTACCCCAACCTCCCACCCGCCCCGCCACTTCAAACCCCTCAGATTGTTTTTCAGAGTCCATAGTCTCTCATGGTTCACCTCCCCTTCCAATTTACCCAAATTCCCTACTCCTCTCTAATGCCCCTTGTCCTCCATGCTATTTGTTATGCTCCACAAATAAGTGAAACCATATAATAATTGACTCTCTCTGCTTGACTTATTTCACTCAGCATAATTTCTTCCAGTCCCGTCCATGTTGCTACAAAAGTTGAGTATTCATCCTTTCTGATGGAGGCATAATACTCCATAGTGTATATGGACCACATCTTCCTTATCCATTCATCCGTTGAAGGGCATCTTGGTTCTTTCCATAGTTTGGTGACTCTGGCCATTGCTGCTATAAACATTGGGGTACAGATGGCCCTTCTTTTAACGACAACTGTGTCTTTGGAGTAAATACCCAGGAGTGCAAATGCAGGGTCATAGGGAAGCTCTATTTTATAACTTCTTGAGGAATCTCCACACTGTTCTCCAAAGAGGCTGTACCAACTTGCATTCCCACCAACAGTGTAAGAGGGTTCCCCTTTCTCCACATCCTCTCCAACACATGTTGCTTCCTGTTTTGTTAATTTTGGCCATTCTAACTGGTGTAAGGTGATATCTCAATGTGGTTTTAATTTGAATCTCCCTGAGGGCTAATGATGATGAGCATTTTTTCATGTGTCTGATAGCCATTTGTATGTCTTGATTGGAGAAGTGTCTGTTCATATCTTCTGCCCATTTTTTGATGTGTTTGCCTGTTTCGTGTGGGTTGAGTTTGAGGAGTTTATTATAGTTCCTGGATATCAACCTTTTGTCTGTACTGTCATTTGCAAATATCTTCTCCCATTCCGTGGGTTGCCTTTTTGGTTTTTTGACTCTTTCCTTTGCTGTGCAGAAGCTTTTGATTTTGATGAAGTCCCAGAAGTTTATTTTCGCTTTTGTTTCCTTTGCCTTTGGAGACGTATCTTGAAAGAAGTTGCTGTGGCTGATATCAAAGAGATTACTGCCTATGTTCTCCTCTAAGATTCTGATTGATTCCTGTCTCACGTTGAGGACTTTTATCCATTTTGAGTTGATCTTTGAGTACGGTGTAAGAGAATGGTCGAGTTTCATTCTTCTACATATAGCTGTCCAGTTTTCCCAGCACCATTTATTGAAGAGACTGTCTTTTTTCCACTGTATATTTTTTCCTGTTTTGTCAAAGATTAATTGACCATAGAGTTGAGGGTTCATATCTGGGCTCTCTACTCTGTTCTACTGGTCTATGTGTCTGTTTTTATGCCAGTACCATGCTGTCTTGGTGATCACAGCTTTGTAATAAAGCTTGAAATTAGGTAAGGTGATGCCGCCAGCTTTATTTTTGTTTTTCAACAGTTCCTTAGCGATTCGGGGTCTCTTCTGATTCCATACAAATTTTAGGATTATTTGCTCCAGCTCTTTGAAGAATGCCGGTGGAATTTTGATCGGAATGACATTAAAAGTATAGATTTCTCTAGGCAGTATAGACATTTTAACAATGTTTATTCTTCCGATCCAAAAGCATGGAATGGTCTTCCATCTATTTGTGTCTTCTTCAATTTCTTTCATGAGTGTTCTGTAGTTTCTTGAGTACAGATCCTTTACCTCTTTAGTTAGGTTTATTCCCAGGTATCTTATGGTTCTTGGTGCTATAGTAAATGGAATCGATTCTCTAATTTCCCTTTCTGTATTTTCAGTGTTAGTGTATAGGAAAGCCACTGATTTCTGCACATTGACTTTGTATCCTGCCACGTTGCTCAATTGCTGTATGAGTTCTACTAGTTTGGGGGTTGAGTCTTTTGGGTTTTCCATATAAAGAATCATGTCATCTGCGAAGAGAGAGAGTTTGACTTCTTCATTACCAATTTGGATACCTTTTATTTCTCTCTGTTGTCAGATTGCTGTTGCTAGGACTTCTAAGGCTATGTTGAACAAGAGTGGTGAAAGTGGGCATCCTTGTCTTGTTCCTGATCTCAATGGGAAGGCTGCAAGTTTTTTCCCATTGAGGATGATATTTGCTGTGGGGATTTCATAGATAGATTTGATGAGGTTCAGGAATGTTCCCTCTATCCCTATACTTTGAAGCGTTTTAATCAGGAACGGATGCTGGATTTTGTCAAATGCTTTTTCTGCATCAATTGAGAGGACCATGTGGTTCTTCTCTCTTCTCATATTAATTTGTTGTATCACATTGATTGATTTGCGAATGTTGAACCATCCTTTTAGCCCAGGGATGAATCCCACCTGATCATGGTGGATAATCTTTTTAATGTGCTGTTGGATCCTGTTGGCTAGGATCTTGTTGAGAATCTTAGCATCCATATTCATCAGTGATATTGGTCTGAAATTCTCCTTTTTGGAAGGGGCCTTGCCTGGTTTGGGGATCAGGGTAATGCTGGCTTCATAGAAAGTGTCTGGAAGTTTTCCTTCTGCTTCAATTTTTTGAAACAGCTTCAGGAGAATAGGTGTTATTTCTTCTTGGAAGGTTTGGTAGAATTCCCCAGGGAAACCTTCATGTCCTGGGCTCTTGTTTTTTGGGAGGTTTTTGATCACTGAATCAATCTCGTTATTAGATATCGGTCTATTCAGGGTGTCGATTTCTTCCTGGTTCAATGTTGGTAGTTTATATTTTTCCAGGAATGCATCCATTTCATCTAGGTTGCTAAGCTTATTGGCATATAACTGTTAGTAATAACTTCTGATGATTGTTTCTACTTCCTTGGTGTTAGTTGTGATCTCTCCCTTTCCATTCATAATTTTATGAATTTGGGCTTTCTCTCTTTTCTTTTGGATTAGTGTAGCCAGTGCATTATCGATCTTATTGATTCTTTCAAAAAACCAGCTTGTAGTTTCATTGAAACGTTCTACTGTATCTCTGGTTTCTCCCTCATTGATCTCAGCTCTAATCTTGATGATTTCCCTTCTTATGTGTGGAGTTGGTTTGATTTGTTGTTGATCCTCCAGTTCTTTAAGGTGTAGAGACAGCTGGTGTGTTCTGGATTTTTCAATTTTTTTGAGCAAGGCTTGGATGGCTATCTATTTTCCCCCTAGGACCGCCTTTGCTGTATCCCATAGGTTTTGGACCGAAGTGTCTTCATTCTCGTTGGTTTCCATGAATTGTTTCAGTTCTTCTTTGATCTCCTGGTTGATCCAAGCATTCTTAAGCATGGTGGTCTTTAGCTTCCAGGTGTTTGAGTTCCTTCTGAACTTTTTCTTGTGATTGAGCTCCATTTTCAAAGCATAGTGATCTGAGAATATGCAGGGAATAATCTCAGTCATTTGGTATCAGTTGAGTCCTGATTTGTGACCCAGTATGTGGTCTATTCTGGAGAAGGTTCCGTGTGCACTTGAGAAGAATGAGTATTCTATTGTTTTAGGGTGGAATGTTCTGTATATATTTATGAGGTCCATCTGGTCCAATGTGTCATTCAATGCTCTTGTTTCTTTATTGATTTTCTTCTTCGATGATCTGTCTAATTCTGAAAGAGGCGTATTAAGATCTCCTACGATTAGTGTATTCATATCAATATGACTCTTTATCTTGATTAACAGTTTTCTTAAGTAATTGGCTGCTCCCATATTGGGAGCATAGATATTTACAATTGTTAGATCATCTTGGTGGATAGTCCCTTTAAGGATTATGTAGTATCCTTCTGTATCTCTGACTACAGTCTTTAGTTTGAAGTCTAATTTATCTGATATGAAAATCGCTACCCCAGCCTTCTTTTGAGTCCCATTGGCATGAAAGATGCTTCTCCACCCCTTCACTTTCAGTCTGCGTGTATCTTTAGGTTCAAAATGGGTCTCTTGTAGACAGCATATGGATGGGTCCTGTCGTTTTATCCAATCTGCAACCCTGTGCCGTCTTATGGGTGCATTTAGGCCATTCACATTGAGAGTGATTATTGATAGATACGTTTTTATTGACATCGAGTTACCTTTGAAGTCTTTCTTTCTGTAGACTGTCTCTATAATTCTGTTCAATGCTATTCTTGGGATTTTTCCTCTTTTATAGAACCCCCCTTAATATTTCCTGCAGTGTCGGCTTGGTGGTTGCATAGTCTTTTAAGCCTTGCCGGTCTTGGAAATTCTTTATCTCTCCATCCATTTTGAATGTCAGTCTTGCTGGATAAAGTATTCTTGGCTGCATGTTCTACTCATTTATTGCACTGAATATATCTTGCCAGACTCTTCTGGATTTTCAGGTCTCTGTGGACAGGTCTGACGTTATTCTGATTGGCTTCCCTCTGTAAGTAAGGAGCCTCTTTGCCCTGGAAGCTTTCAAGAGATTATACCTACAATTATAATTCCTTAATTTGACTATCAGGTGTCGTGATGTTTTTTTGGAATGTATAATCTTGGGTGGAGACCGTTCAGCCTCTAGTACATGAACGGTGGTTTCATTCACGAGATTCGGAAAATTTTCATGAAGGACTTGTTCCACTATATCTTCTAGACTTCTTTCTTTCTCCTCCCCTTCAGGGATTCCAATAATTCTGACATTGGAATGCTTCATGGCATCATTTATTTCCCTGATTCTGCTTTCGTGGGATCTAAGCTGTTTGTTCCAGGCTTCCTCCTGATCCTTTCTCTCTATCTATTTGTCTTCCAGATCACTAATTCTATCTTCTGTCTCAGTTACCCTAGCTTTGAGAGAGTTTAGGTTAGATTGGAACTCATTGAGAGCATTGTGGACCTCCTCCCTGGTAGCTTTAAGCTCCGCCCTAACATTGTGAACATCCTGTCTTGTCGCTTTCAGTTCGGCCCTAATCAATTCTGTTTGGTCGTCCATGGCTTTCTCCAACCTAGCTATTGCCTGGAAAATTGTTAGCCTGAAATCTCTTTCCGACATATTGTCTATGTTGATAGCCGTTAGCTCTGTTGCTGAAGGTCCATCCTCTGTATTTTTCTTCTGTTGGGCATTCCTCCTCCTAGTCATTTTGGTGGGAGAAGACTGAACAGATGTAGCTGGATGTATCAACTCTGGTGCAGTCAAGGTGCACCCTGGAACACTTCTGAGCAATCAGGATTCCCCACCCAAACGAGAGACAAATGAAAAGAAAAAAAAAAAAGAAAAAAAAGGAGAAGAAGAAAAAGAAAAAGAAAAAAGAGAGAGAGAGAGAGAGACAGGAAAGACAGGGAAGATGGAAGAGAAGGTTCAGCCCAGATGGGCCCCAAGGTAAGATTTATGAAGTAGACAAACAAAAAGAGATAAAAAGACTGATACAATTATATGGCAAGAGAAAGAAAAAAAATATATATATATATATATGCAAATAAAGAAAGAACCTCGTCAAAAAGATCCACAAGTGTAAAATTTATATGCTATCAGGACAAACACAGAAAACACAGAAACACTGGTGGAAGAAGATAAGAGAGTTCTTATAAATTCTCAGTGTGTGTGAGGAAGGTTGTTTTAATTCTTCCTGGATGTATCTTGATATCTTTGTTAAAGGACTCAACTTTCCTAAGATAAAGGGGATTAAAAATTGGTTTACCTATAGGGGTAGTATTGATTGGGGAAAGAGGAATACTTTGAAGTTAACTCAATATGAATATAAAATAAAATAAAATAAAATAAAAAGGAATATACTAGACTAAACTAAACTAAAATTTTAAAAAAAAGGAATTCAAAAAATAAAAATGCAAAAGAAAAACATAGGTGTATGTATCAAAAAGTTCAGGTTAGAAAGGTATTATGGAATTTGATGTACTGTACAGCTCGCTATGATGGTAAATAGGTTAAAAATATTACCTGTGTGTAAAATATATATATATATATATATATATATATATATATATATATATATGAACCTGAATAGTGGAAATGAGTGAACAATACAAATTTTCCTATGAAGTAGTGCTGGTTTTCTTGCAGTCCTTTTTTTTTTTTTCTTTCTTGGTTTGTTTTCTGGGGGAGGGGCCTGCCACGTGGGTTGTCAGTCAATGATGTTTCCTGAGTTGAGTTCCCCTGCCCCCCTCAAGGGGGTGGGCTCTGGGGAAACTGGTTTTTTTCAGGCTTTTGTTTTCTGGCGGTTTTTTTTTTTCCTTGTTCACTTTTTTCCCTCTCACCTTGACCGCCTTTGATAGTTTTTGTAGTATAGAAGAAATCAAACCGCACCCTGATCTCCCTCTCAGAGAGAAGCCTCAGTCTGGGTGCAGAAGCTGAATAAATTCCCCCTTGGCTGCTGGAAGCGCAGGTTCCAAGTTGCAGACCCTGGGGGCGCAGGATCTTTTGCTTGTACCCAAAGCCAAGGCCGTGGCGGCTGTCTGGGAGCTCCCGACCGCCAGAGAGGTTCCAAGCACTGATCACACACTGAGATTTTGCCGCCGGCCTGGGCTGGGAGTGCCCGGCTTACGCGCACCTCTTTTCAGAGGCGGCTCTGGGTCGGGTGCACGTCTGGGGCACTGTGAACGGGGCGCTGGTCCGTAAGCCCCAGGCTGGGCTTTTGCGCGCCTCTGTCAGGGGAAGAATTTCGCGCGCGTGTGCGGCTTAGGCTTTGAAACAATGGCGCGGGTCAAGGGGCGCTGGCTGGGCCTCAGCAACTCAGGGGAGCCTGAGGGAGTTGCGCACGTATCTCGAGCTTTGTGGTAGGGCTAGCGCGCGTTCTGCAGACCTGCGCGGCTCCCATCCCCTCACAGGAATCAGAACCCACACGCTCTGGGCCGCGCTGGCGGCTTAGGGACCAGGAGCAGGTTTCTCTGCCGCACTCTCTCTGCCTCAGCGCCGGGGAGGCCGTCTGGGACTGGGGACTTAAGCCCCTGTCCTTGGCCCACCCAATTCCCACAATTTCCCCCCGCAATCCTTTGCTCTTTTGGAGTGCTTTCAACCAGTCTCCAAGTCAATGCTGGTCCCCAGACGCAGGGCACTCTCGCTTGTATTGGGGTATTACTTTCCCACCGGTCGCCACTGGTGGCTCCCTCCTTTTGTTTATCTTCTGATATCAGTCCGCTGTTCCCATTCCGCTTTACCTGCTCACTGGCGTCTTCTGCCCCTGTAGAGATCCAGACATGTATAATTCTGATCTCAGGCTGATTTCATGGGTGATCGGAATTCTTTGGTAGGTAATCAGCTCACTTTGGGGTACCAGCTGAAAAGGCGCCTCTTCCTACTACCCCGCCATCTTGTCCCCCCTCCATGATTCGAATTTTGTACTCTTAGAAATACCTGAACCTCTACTGAAGACTAAATATAACCCAATTGTGAGTCAGTACAACAGAATTCTTGAGATTGCAAAATTATCATTCAGTTAAGCACAGAATGTGTTCACCAGCAGGTTTCAAAAGCACAAACCCAGTTCCAGAAGCCAACGCTCTAGCATTTTATCCCATTTTTATAAAACCTACATGTCCAACAAATGTAATTCCATTTGTCATTCAAGCAACGCTTCAGAGTTTCAGGTTACCAAAGACTTCGGGAACCGCTTTAACAATTACCCATTAAAACCTTGAGAGAGACAAATAACCATCTCCACGTCAGATGCCATGCTCTCCTGCCACCAAGGGGGAGGGGCTATGCAGTCCACGTTGGGCCAGAAAAGGCAAGGAATTCCCCAAAACAAAGGGAGTTCCGGCAGCTGCTTGGGAATATTCCTTAAAGTCTCTGTCTCGTCGTCGGTTCTTCCCGCAGTGCCAGTTCTGCTTACCAAAAGTGGCCCACTAGGCACGATATTCCACGCCGACTCCAATCACCCAGCATTGGGCACCTTAACCTGGCATTCGATTAACCCAGTTGACTCCAGTCTTAGCACTTAACACACAAAATGAGTGAGCGAGAAGCCTTTCATCTATTAAGAAGAACAGAGAGATGACCTCAGAGTCCCCTTACTCTCTGCTTTCCCCATTCCTTCAATCATAACAAACAACACAACAGACAACAAAAGGACCAGGCAAGACAACCGCAGGCCCAAGTATTCTGACCCATAACCTGCCACTGATGGAGGTTTAACCCCAACCACCTAGGGGGACTTGAACCCCGCAACAACACAGGGGGACTCGAACCCCCTGACTGTCTAGGGGGAATCAAACCCCTCGACCACCCACGGGGACTCCAACCTCTTGACTGTCTAGTGGGACTTGAACCCCCTGGCCTTCTAGGGGGACTTGAACCCCCAACCACCAAGGGAGACTCAACCCCCTCAACCATTTGGGGGACTCGAACCCCCTGGCCATCTAGGGGGACTTGAACCCCCCAAACTCCTAGGGGGACTCGAACCCCATGGCAGGCCCATGACTGATTGATGGGTTCGAACACCCCGGTGAAAGCCTAGGGGGACTCGAAACCCCCGACCGCCCGGGGGACTCAAATACCCCTGTTGATCTACCAGAAGAATGACGGGGCATACCCACATCCACTCTAGAACTGGGGGGCATGGCTTTATCCATCTTTTCCCTGGTGGGCCATACCCTGGATCAATAACCAGACAGACAGATAGGACCCCATGATCTTAATTCTGGAGGCTTTTCCCAAAAATTCTGATGCTGGCTCAGTTCTCGTCATTTGAATCCGAGTGCCCCCTCCAATGTTAGGGTCCGTATTCAAAGGAGCGAGACTGATACAAAATGAACGTCAAGCAAAGCTTTATTTCGCGCCAGCATTGAGAATCAAACTGAATGATCAGGGCCATCTCTTGCAAAGAGGCGACCCCTCCTAGCCTCACAGACTAACTTTTATAGATGTATTTAGCCGGGATATACACACGTGGCCAATGAGATTGCAATACCCAGAGAACACTGCACAGTCGTGCTAAATCACCACACACAGAAAAAAAAATGCTAGGTAACTCATTGGTGTCCAATAGTATTTCAATATACCCTAGGAGATATATGTGTGCCCCACTTATTGGATGTCTTCACCTGGCCTGAACCGCCCTTTTATCTAGGCTTTGCAAATAAGTTCCTCTGAGAAGGGAGGTGTCAATCTAAGTTTACTGCATAGGGTCAATCTAAGTTCACTACATAAACACCAAATGGCTCCCTCTGGCCAACCAGACCCTTACAGGGGAGCCTTAAGCACCATAGAGGATTCCTTCTTCCAGAAGGCAGGAACCTGTCTCTTGAGACTGGCGTCCAACACTAATACTGGGAACCAGCTGCATGGCCAATGAGACCACACCCAATCCTGAAGGAAGCCCTGGGTACAAACAGGCATTGTTACCCTCAGCCTGAGCATGCTTTCCAACAAGCCCTCTCAGTTGCACCACCAGGATCCCGCATTGCAGGCCTGGTATGCCCCTAGGCCCAAATCATAACATTTCATGGGATTTTCCAGGCGCACAGACCCAGAGCCTGGCTCTGGAATGGATGTCTTGGTGCACGCCCAAGATGGAAAACAGCGTTCTTACCTTCCCTGAAAAAGCCACCAAACTATGGGGAGCCATCAGGATCCTTAGAGAGGCAAAAATCTCCCATGGACCCATGAGACCACACATGCATTCCGAAGCCATCCTAGACACACAATCCCGAGAGAAAAGTCTGTGCTACCGCCTTCCAGTCACCATAATTACATTTCCTGATGAGCTGCCTTTCAGGTTTACCCATTGGGCCTGCGATCACCTTGCCACTAACCATAACCCAATTTGGGTTTGCAGACTTCCCTCCCAAAACCATGGCTCACCATTCCTCCAGAATGGGGTCTCTGGAGCCACAGCACAGGACTGTGTCGGCCATCCCCAAGGAAAATATTCCAGTCACAGTTGCCCAAACTCTCTAGATTAGGATAAATCTGAAGGGCCCCTGAGCTCACCCCAATATGGGAGGAAGCTCTGGATGCAAAATCCCAGTCTGAAGCACCCTGATCACCTCCATCCAGGGAGACCCACAAATCAATGTTCCTGAGTCAGAAGATTGAAACTGACATGCGCTTGCGACCTCATTGGAACCCTAGATTAGGTTTTCAGGCATCTGTCTTCAGAGGCCTGTTCTGGAAAACCAACTTATAATTCAACATGTGTTCCCTGAGCCAAACAACAGAATTTCTCCTGTCCCCAGAAGGAAACCATGCTCTTGGACCGATGTAAAACATCAGGTTGGTAGAATCCTGCATGACCCCTTAGCGACCAGCACATTCTAAGATCTCCCTGGTAACAAATTAGCATTGAGACTGATCTGCAAGAGATTCCATGTCAACTCAAGGCCTTGATACTTCGCGCTATAACCACCAGAATGAACCTGCCATGTTCCTCAGCTGCAATGGTCATTGGACGTGTGCTTTCCACACATCCTTGCAGAAGTGCTCTGCTACCCAAACTTTCCACATGGAGGACACTGGAGAAAACAAACCAGACTCCACTTGTCCAGTAGAAGGAAATCTTACTGTTTGGAGCATCTCCCAAGCCCCAGTGAACGAAATCCTCCATGCCTCTTGACACCTCCCCTCCATTTGTTGGTCATCATAGACACAAACTCTAGTGTGAGCAAAACTCTGACATCGTCCTTACTCAGGTGATGAATATCTCGAATAAGCCGCTGCACATTAGAACTGCCTTCTGCGTGGCACTGAATTTAACTGTAGCTTGGGTTTACAATTCCATCCTCACTTCCATGAAACTAATCCCTCTTGGTAGGGAATTCTCAAGCCACATTGCAGCATTTTGCCTTTATCATAGGAAGAAGAAGTGCCTGCTGAGTCTGAACAGAAATGCCAAATGTGGATCAATCTGCTCGGCCATCGAGGGATTTATAGGCTTCCTTGATTTACAGGTTACCGTGGGCACTATTGGAGTGTCTGACAGAGCCTGAGCCCCGAACTCATGTCAGCCAGCCAGAGAAAGGGCACCATATCCAGCATGTGAGACCAGCCATAGCCCAAATCCAGCAACTCTACCCATCCTTGGTATTCAGGCACCTTTCCCCAGGCCTTTGCAGCAATCGCTGCCAATGGGGGAACCTGAAACACAATAGAGAACTCCTCCTTCCCAATTGAAGGAAACCTGGCTGTTGGGATGGGTGTGCAACTCTCAAATTGAGAGTCAGCTACATGGCCAATGAGACCCCGCCCATTGCTAAGGGCCGCCCTGGGAACAAACAGGCATTGTGACCCTCAGTCAGAGTATGCTTTCAAACAAGTCCTCTCAGTTGCACCACCAGTTTCCCGCATTGCAGGCCTGAGACGCCCCTAGGCCCAAATCCTAACACTTCGTAGGATTTTCCAGGCAGGCAGACCCAGAGCCCATCTCTGGAATCCCTGCTTTGGGGCATGACTAAGATGGAAAACAGCACTCTTCCCTTCCCCAAAGAAGCCACCAATGTATTGGGAGAAGAGGGGATCCTTAGAGAGGAAAAATCTCACATGGACCCATGAGACCATACCTGCACTCTGAGGCCATCCTGGTCACACAATCCAGATATATAAGCCTGTGCTACCTCCTTCCAGTCACCTTAATTACTGTTCCTGACGAGCTGCCCTCCAGGTCTATGCATTGGGCCTGAGATCACCTCGCCACTAACCCTAACCCGAGTTTGTGTTTGCAGACTTGTCTCCCAAATCCTTGGCTCACGTGCCCTCCAGGATGGGGTCTCTGGAGCCACACCACAGGACTGGGCCTGCCATCCCCAAGGAATCTTTACCAGTTACAGAAGCACAAACCCACCGGATTAGGAGAAATATGCAAGGATCCCAAGTCAACTGCAATATTGGAGGCCGTTTGGAAGCAAATGCACAGTATGAAACACCCTGATCACCTAAATGCAGGCAAACACCCAAGTCAATGGGCTTAAGGCAGAAGATTGTACCAGACATGCCCCTAGGACCTCATTGGAGCCCTAGAATAGGTTTTCAGGCATCTGTTCTCCAATGCTTATTCTGGAATACCACCTTATAATACAACTTTTGATCCCTGAGACACAACAGAACTTGTCCTTTACCCAGAAAGAAACCATGCATTCGACCTGTGCCAAATCCTCAGGGTAGGAGAATCTTGCACGGCACCTTTGCCACCAGCACATTCTAAGATCTCCCTGGTAACAAACCAGCATTGTGGCCCATCTGTAACAGATTCATTGTCAACTAACAGCCTTGGTACTTCGTCCAGTATCACCAGAATGAACCTGCCATATTCCTCAGCTGCAATGGTCAATGGAGGTGTGCTTTCCAGGCATCCATACTGGAAAGATTTGCTACCTAAACTTTACACATGGGGGACACTGGAGCAAACAAACCAGACCCCCCTGTCCAGTAGAAGGAAACCTTGCTTTGGAGCATCTCACAAGACACAGCATGGGAAATCCCCCAAGCCTTCTTGATGCAAACCCTCCACTTGTCGGCCATCATAGAAACAAACTCCAGTGTGAGCAAACATCTGACATCCACCCTTACTCAGGTGCTGGGTATCTTGAATCCACCACTGCACATTGGAACTGCCTTTTGCTTGGCACTGTATTGAACCATAGCTTGTGTTTACAATTCCATCCTCAACCTACTGTCTCCCAAGACCACTTCATAGGGAATTCTGAAGCCACAATGCAGCATTCTGCCTTCCTCATAGAAAGAAGAAGTACCTGGTGAGTCTGCCCAGCAACCGCACATGAGGATCAATCTGCTCGGCCCCCGAGGGAACCCCGATGTATAGGCTTCCCTGGCTACTATTGCTGTGTCTGACAGAGCCTGAGGCCATACTTAGTTTCAACCACCCAGAAAGCGGGCCCCATATCCAGCATGTGAGACCGGCTATGGCCCATGTCTGTCATCTCTACCCATCCTTGGTATTCAGGCACTTGTCCCCAGACATTTGCTGGAATCCCTGATAATGGAGGAACCTAAAGCATGATAGAGAACTCCTCCTTTCCCATGAGAGGAAACCTGGGTGTTGGGATAGGTGTCCAACCCCGAAAGTGGGAGGCAGCTGCATGGTTAATGAGACCACGCCCACTCCTTTGGGCTGCCCTTGGAATAAACAGTCATTGTGACTCTCATCGTGAGTATGCTTTCAAACAAGCCCTTTCAGTTGCACCACCAGTATCCAGCATTGCAGGCCTGGTATGCCCCTAGGCCCAAATCCTAAACCTTGGTGGGATTTTCCAGGCCCCCAGATCCAGAGCCCATCTCTGGAATCCCTGTTTTGAGCACCCCTAAGATGGAAAACAGCACTCTTCTCTTCCCCGAAAAAGCAACCAGACTATGGGGAACCACCAGGAACTTTAGAGAGGAAAAGTCTGCATGGCTTCATGAGACCACACCTGCATATGGAGTCCATCCTGGATACACAATCCATATAGAAAAGCCTGTGCTACCACCTTCTATTCATGCTAATTACAGTTCCTGAAATCCTGCCCTCTTGGTCTATGCACTGGGCCTGCAATCACATCACCACTAACCCACACCTGTATTTGAATTAGCAGCTCCCCTCCCAAAACCATGGCTCACATGCCCTCCAGCATGGGGTCTCTGTAGCCACAACACAGGACTGTGGCTGCCATCCTTAAGGCAACTGTGACCATCACAGTTTTCCAAACCTTCCATAGTATGAGAAACCTTAATGCCTTTGAGCCCACCTCAATAATGGCCGCTGATCTGGGTGCAATGCTCAGTTGAAACATCCTGATAACCTACATCCTGGCAAAAGGACAAGTCAATGGTCCTGAGTCAGATGATTGAACCTGACATGCTCCTAGGACCTCATTGGATGGCAACATTAGGTTTTCAGGCATCTGTCCTCAGGGGCCTATTCTGGAACACCAACTTAGGATACAACATGTGGTCCCTGAACCACACAATAAAACAAATCCTGTCCCCAGAAGGATACAGCGATCTTAGACCTGTGCCGAACCCCTAGGGTAGAAGAATCCTGCACGGCACCATAGCCACCAACACATTCTAAGAACTCTGTGGTAACAAACCAGCATTGTGGCCCCTCTGTAATAGATTCCCTGTCAACTTAAGGCCTTGGTACTTCACCCCGTACCACCAGAATGAACCTGCCATGTTCCTCAGCTGCAATGGTCAGTGGAGGTGTGCTTTCCAGGCATCCATGCGGGAGAGATTTGCTACCCAAACTTTCCACATGGGGGAAACTGGAGCAAACAAACCAGACTCTCCCTGTCCGGTAGAAGGAAACCTTGCTGTTTGGAGCATCTCACAAGCCTCAGCATGGGAAATCCCCCAAGCCTTCTTGATGCAACCCCTACACTTGTCAGTCATCATAGACACAAACTCCAGTGTGAGGAAGCATCTGACATCCGCCCTTACTCAGGTGCTGGATATCTTGAATCTGACACTGCACATTGGAACTGCCTTTTGCTTGGCACTGAATTGAACCATATTTTGTGTTTACAATTCCATCCTCACCCTACTGGCTCCCAAGGCCTCATGATAGGGAATTCTGAAGCCACAAGTAGCATTCTGCCTTCCCCATAGAAAGAAGAAGTGCCTAGTGAGTCTGCCCAGCAACCACACATGAGGATCAATCTGCTTAGCCCTCGAGGGAATCTCAATGTGTAGGCTGCCCTGGCTACTATTACTGTGTCAGAGAGAGCCTGAGACCAGACTTAGTTTCAACGCCCCAGAAAGTGGGCCCCATATCCAGCATGGAGACCGGCCATAGCCCAAGTCTGACATCTCTACCCATCCTTGGTATTCAGGCACCTGTCCCCAGACATTTTCTGGAATCCCTGACAATGGGGGAACCTGAAGCATAATAGAGAACTCCTCCTTCCCCATGGCAGGAAACCTGGGTGTTGGGATGGGTGTCCAGCCCTCAAAGAGGGAGCCAGCTGTATGGCCAATGAGACCACGCCCACTCCTGATATCTGCCCTGTGCACAGGCATTGTGACCCTCAGCTTGAGCATGCTTTCAAACAAGACCTCACAGTGGCACCACCAGGATCACGCATGCAGGTCAGGTATGCCGCTAGGCCCAAATCCTAACCTTTGGTGGGATTTTCCAGACGCCCAGACCCTAAGCCCATGTCTGGAATGCCTGTATAGGGGCACCACTCAGATGTAAAATAGCACTCCTTCTTTCCCCAAAAATGGTACTAAACTATGGAGAGCCGCTAGGATCCTTAGAGAGGAAAAGTCTCCCATGGACCCATGAGACCACACCTGCATTCTGAGGCCAACTTGGACACACAATCCAGAGAGAAAAGCCTGTGCTACTGCCTTCTATTCACCCTATTTACAGTTCCTGATCTGCTTCCCTCTAGGTCTATGCATTAGGACTATTTGTCTCCCCACTAACCCTAACCCGAATTTCAGTTTTCAGAAATCTCTTCCAAAACTATGGCTCTCATGCCACCAATGATGGGGCCTTTGGAGCCACAACACAGGACTGTGCCTGCCATCCCCTAGGAAACAGTGCCCATCACAGTTTCCCAAACCTTCAAGATTAGGAGAAACCTGCAATTACCCTGAGCCCACCTCTATATTGGCGGTCGCTCTAGTGCAAAATTGCAGTCTGAAACACCCTGATCACCTACATCCAGTCAGACAGCCATGTCAAAGGTCTTGAGTCAGAAGATTGAACCTGTCATGCCCATATGAACTCATCAGAACCCTAGATTAGGTTTTCAGGCATCTGTACTCAGGGTCCTATTCTGGAATACCAACATATGATACATGTGGTCCCTAAGTGTCACAACAGAACATCTCCTGTCCTGAGAAGGAAACCATTATTTTCGACGTGTATCAAACCCGGAGGGTTGGAGAATCCTGTATGGCAATTTAGCCACCAAAATATTCTAAGATTTGCCTGGTAACAAACCAGCATTTTGGCCCATCTGCAAGAGATTCCATGTCAAATCAAGGCCTTGGTCCTTCGCTTCAGAGGCACGAGAACAAATGTGCCTTGTTCTTCAGCTGCAATGCTCAATGGAGGTGTCCAGGCATCCATACCGGAGAGACCTACTACCCAAACTGGAGGACCTTGGAGCAAACAATCCAGACTCCACCATTCCAGTAGAAGGAAACCTTGCTATTTGGAGCATCTCACAAGCCTCAATGTGGGAAATCCCCCATGGCCTCTTGATGTCACCCCTCCATTTGTCGGTCATCAAGACACAAACTCTAGTGTGAGCAAACATCTGACATCCGTCCTTACTCAGGTGCTGGATATCTCAAAAAAGATGCTTCACATTTGAACTGCCTTCTGCTTGGCACTGAATTGTACAGTAGCTTGTGTTTACAATTCCTTCCTCACTCTACTGGTCCCCAAGGTCTCCTGATATTGAAAATTGGAGCCAAAACGCAGCATTCTACCTTCCCCATAGAAAGAAGAAGTGCCTGCTGAGTCTGCCCAGAATCCCAACATGAGGATCAATCGGCTTGGCTCTCCAGGGAACCCTGATTTGTAGGCTGCTCTGGCCACTAGTGCTGTTTCTGACAGAGCCTGAGCCCAGACCTAGTGTCAGCCACCCAGAGAGTGGGCCCCATATCTAGAATGTGGGACTGGCCATGGCCCAAGTCCATCATCTCTATCCATCCTTGGTATTCTGGCTTCTTTCCCCAGACATTGCTGGAATCCTTCCAATGGGGGAACCTGAAGCACAATAGAATACTACTCCTTCTACAAGGCTGGAAACATGGCTGTTGGGATGGGGGTCCAACCCTCAAAGGGGAGCCATGTGCATGGCCAATGTGACCACGCCCACTCCTGAGGGCTGCCCTGGGTACAAGCAGGCATTGTGACCCACAGCCTGGGTATGCTTTCAAACAAGTCCTCTCAGTTCCACCACAAGATTCTCACATTGCAGGCCTGGTGCACTTCTAGGCCCAAATTCTAAACCTCCGTTGGATTTTAAAGGCACCCAGACCCAGAGCCCATCTCTGGAATCCCTGTTTTGGGGCACCTCTAAGATGGAAAACAGCAATCTTACCTTCCCCGAAAAAGGAACCAAACTATGGAGAGCCACCAGGATTCTTAGAGAGGAAAACCGCCCATGGACCCATGAGACTACATTTGCATTCCGATTCCAGTCTGGACACACAATCCAGATAGAAAAGCCTATGCTGCCACCTTCCAGTCACCCTAATTACAGTTCCAGATAGTAAAGCCTATGCTACCACCTTCCAGTCACCCTAATTACAGTTCCTGATGTGCTGTCCTCCAAGTCTATGCACTGGGCCTGCGATCACCTTGCAACTAACCCAAACCCAAATTTCTGTTTTCAGACTTCTCTCGCAAAACCATGGCTCACATGCCGTCCAGGATAGGGTCTCTCTAGGCACACCAAAGGACTGTGCCTGCCATCCCCAAGAAATATGTACCCATCACAGTTTCCCAAACCTTACAGATTAGGAGAAAACTGAAAGGCTCCTGAGTCTACCCCAATATTGTCAGCCGCTCTGGATGCAAATGTGCAGTCTGAAACAACCTGAACATCTCCATCCAGGCAGACAGCCAAGTCAATGGCCCTGAGTCAGAAGATTGAACTTGACATGCCCCTAGGACCTCATTGGAACCCTAGATTGGGTCTTCAGGCACCTGACCTCAGGGACCTGTTCTGAATACCTACTTATGATGCAACATGTGGTCCCTGACCACAAAACAGAAAATCTCCTGTCCCCAGAAGGAAACCGTGCTCTTCGACTTTTGCCAAACCCTCAGTTTAAGAGAATCTTGCACGAACGTTAGGCACCAGCATATTCTAAGATATCCCTGGTAACAAACGCGTATTGTGGCCCATCTTCAAGACATTCCATGTCAAATTAAGGCCTTTATACTTCACCCCACAGTCAGCAGAAAGAATCTGCCATGTTCCTCAACTGCAAGAGTCAATGGAGGTGTGCTTTCCAGGCATCGATGCGGGAGAGCTCCGCATCCTAAACTTTCCACATGGGGAACCCTTTAACAAACACGCCGGACTCCACCTATCCAGTCATAGGAAACCTTGCTGTTTGGAGCATCTCACAAGTCTCAGCATGGAAAATCCTCCATGGCCTCTTGATGCCACCCCTCAATTTCTTGTTCATAATAGACACAATCTCCAGAGTGAGCAAATATTAGACATCCGCCCTTCCTCAGGTGCTGGATATTCGAATCAGCCACTGCACACTGGAACTGTCTTTCGCTTGGCACTGAATTGAACCCTAGCTAGTGTTTACAACTCCATCCACACCCTACTGGTCCCCCAAGGTCTCTTGATAATGAATTCTAGAGCCTAAATGCAGCATTCTGCCTTCCCCAAAGAAATAAGAAGTGCCTGGTGAGTCTGCCCAGAAAACCAACATGAGGATTAATCTGCTCGGCCCTCGAGAGAACCCCGATTTATAGGCTGTCGTGGCCACTAGTGCTGTGTCTGACAGAGGCTGAGACCCAACCTACTGTCAGCCACCCAGAGAGCGGGACCTATATGTAGCAGGTGGGGCCAACCATGGCCCTACTTCGTCATCTCTACGAATTCTTGTTATTCAGGCACTTGTCCCCAGACCTGTGCTGGAATCCCTGGTATTGTGTGAACCTGAAGCACAATAAAGAAATCCTCCTTCACATGGCAGGAAACCTGGCTGTTGGAATGGGTTTCCAAGTCTCAAACTGGGAGCCAGCTCCATGGCCAATGAGCCAATGCCCTCTCCTAGGGGCTGCCCTGCTCAGAAACAGGCATTGTGACCCTCAGCTTGAGCATGCTTTCAAACACACCCTCTCAGTGGCACCACCAGGATCCCGTATTGCAGGCCTGGTATGCCCCTAAGCCCAAATCCTAACCTTTGGTGGGATTTTCCAGGCACCCAGACTTAGAGCCCGCCCTGGAATCCCTGTTTTGGGCACCCCTAAGATGGAAAACAGCACTCTTCCCTTCCCCGAGAAAGTCACCAAACTATGGGTAGCTGTCAGGATCCTTAGAGAGGAAAAGTCTCCAAAGGACCCATGAGACCACACCTAAATTCCGATCCCATCCTGGACAAACAATCCAGATAGAAAAGCCTGTGCTACCGACTTCCAATCACCATAAATACAGTTCCTGATGAGCTGCCCTCAACATCTACGTATTGGCCTGCGACCACCTTGCAACAAACACTAACCCGAATTTTTGTTTGAAGACTTCTCTCCCAAAACCATGGCTCTCATGCCCTCCAGGATTGGGTCTCTGGAGCCACACTTAGGACTGTGTCTGCAATCCCCAAGGAAACTTTCCCCATCACACTTCCCCAACCCTCCTGATTAGGAGAAACCTCAAAGGCCCCTGATCCCATCCCAATATTGGAAGCTGTTCTGGACGCAAATACACAGTCTAAAACACCCTGATCAACTACATCCAGGCAGACACCCAGGACAATGATCCGGAGTCAGAAAATTGAACCTGATGTGCATCTAGGACATCATAGGAACCCTAGATTACATTTCCTGTATCTGACCTCAGAGGCCTTTTCTGGAATACCAAGTTAGGATACAACAGGTGGAGCCTGAGACACACAACAGAACATCTCCTTTCCCAAGAAGGAAACTGTGCACTTAGACCTGTGTCAGACCCATGGAGGAGGAGAATCCCTCATGGCCCCTTAGCCACCAGCACATTCGAAGACCTACCGGGTAACAAATCAGTATTTGGACCCATCCGTAAGAGATTCCCTGTCACATCAAAGCCTTGGCACTTGGCCCAAGAGCCACCAATACGGACCTGACATGTTCGTCAGCTGCAATGGTCATTGTACTTGTGCATTCCAGTCATCCATGAGGAAGGGCTCTGCTACCAAAAATTTCCACACGAGGGACCCTGGAGCAAACAAACCAGACTCCACCTTCCAGTAGAAGGAAACCTTGCTATTTGGAGCATCTCACAAGCCTCCGATGGGAAATACTCCATGGCCTCTTGACGCCACCTCTGCATAGGTTGGTCATCATAGACACAAACTCGAGTTTGAGCAATCATCTTTCATGTGCCCTTACTCAGGTGCTGGATGTCTCGAATGAGTTGCTGCACATTTGAACTGCCTTCTGCTTTGAACTGAATTTAACCTAGCTTGTGTTTACAATTCCTTCCTCACTCTACTGGTACCGAAGCCTTCTTGATAGGGAATTCTGGAGCCACACCACAGCATTCTGCCTTCCCCCTAGAAAGAAGAAGTGCTTGGTAAGAATGCCCAAAAAAACCCACATGAGTACCATCTGCTCAGCCCTCATGGATCCCTGATTATAGGCTGCTCTGGCCACTAATGCTGTGTGTGAAAGAGCCTGACAAACCACCTCGTGTCAGCCACCCAGAGAGCAGGACCCATAACCAGAATGTGAGACCGGCCATGGCCCAGTCCATCCTCACTACCCATCCTTGCTATTCGGGCATCTGACTCCAGACCATTGCTGGAATTCCGGCCAATGGGGGAACCGGAAGCCCAAGAGAGAACTGTTCCTTCCCCATGGCAGGAAACCTAGCTGTTGGGATGGGTGTCCAACCCTCAGAGAGCGAGCCAGCTTCATGGGCATTGAGACCATTCCCAATCCTGAGCGTGTCCTGGGAACAAACAGGCATTATGACCCTCAGCCTGTGCATGATTTCAAACAAGCCCTCTCAGTTGCACCACCAGGATCCCGCATTGCAGGCCTGGTACGCCCCTAGGCCCAAATTCTAACCCTTGGTGGAAATTTCTTGGTGCCCAGACCCAGAGCCCGTCTCTGGTATCCCCGTTTTTGGGCACCCCAAGATGGAAAACAGGACTCTTCTCTTCCCCGAAAAATGATCCAAAAAAACTATGAGGATCCACCAGGATCCTTAGGAAAAATCTCCCATGGACCCATGAGACCACACCTGCATTCTGAGGCCATCCGACACACAATGCCAATAGAAAAGGCTATGCTAGTGCCATTGAGTCATTCTAAATACAGTTCCTGATGAGCTGCCCTCCAGATCGATGCATTGGACTGTGATCACCATGCCACTTAGCCTAAACATAGTTTCCATTTGCAGACTTCTCTCCCAAAACCATGCCTCACATGCCCTCCAGGATGGGGTCTCTGGAGCCACACCACATAACAGTGCCTGCCATCCCCAGGAAACTTTGCCCACCACATTTGCCCAAACCCTCCAGATTAGGAGAAACCTGCAAGGCCCCTGATCCCATCGCAATATTGGAAGCGGCTCTGGATGCAAATGCACAGCCTGAAACACCCTGATCACCTACATCCAGGCAAGCACCAAAGTCAATGATCCTGAGTCAGAAAATTGAACCTGACATCCCCCTAGGACATCACTGGAACCCAAGAATAGGTTTTCAGGCATCTGTCCTCAGAGGCCTATTCTGGAATACCAAGTAAGGAGACAACATGTGGACCCTGACCCACACAACAGAACATCTCCTATCCCAAGAAGGAAACTGTGCTCTTCGACTTGTGCCAAACCTTTAGGGTAGGAGTATCCTGCATGGCACTTTAGCCACCAGCACATTCTAAGATCTACCTGGTAACAAAACAGCATTGAGACCCATCTGTGAGAGATTCCATGTCAACACAAGGCCTTGGCATTTGGCCCCAGAGCTACCAGGAATAACCTGTCATGTACATCAGCTGCAATGTTCATTGGACGTGTGCTTTACAGGCATCCGTGTAGGAGAGCTCTGCTACCCAAACTTTCCACATGAGGGACCCCGGAGCAAACAATCCAGACTCCCCCTGTCCAGTAGAAGGAAACCTTGCTGGTTGTAGCATCTCACAAGCCTCAGCATGGGAAATCCTCCAAGGCTTCTTGATGCAACCCCTCCATTTGTCGGCCATCATAGACACAAACTCCAGTGTGAGAAAATATCTGCTATCTGCCCTTACTCAGGTTCTGGATATCTCGAATAAGACTCTGCACAATGGAACTGCCTTCTGCTTGGCACTGAATTTAACCTTAGCTGGTGTTTACAATTCTATCCTCACCCTACTCGTCCCCACGCCCTCTTGATAGGGAATTCTGGAGCCACACCGCAACATTCTGCCTTCCCCGTAGAAAGAAGAAATGCCTGGTGAGACTGCCAAAAAACCCCACATGAGGATCATCTACTCGGCCTTCAAGGATCCCCTATTTATTATAGGCTGCCCTGGCCACTAGTGCTGTGTCTGACAGAGCCTGACACCCAACCTCGTGTCAGCCACCCAGAAAGCGGGGCCTATATCCAGCACGTGAGACTGGTCATGAACCAATCCATCCTCTCTCCACATCCTTGGTATTCGGGCATCTGTCTCCAGACCTTAGTTGGAATCCCTGCCAATGGGGGATCCTGAAGTCCAATACAGAACTGCTCCTTCCCCAAGGCAGAAAACCTAGCTGTTGAGATGGTTGTCCAACCCTGATAGATGGAGCCAGCTGCATGGGCAATGAGACCATGTCCACTCCTGAGGGGCGCCCTAAGAACAAACAGGCATTGTGACCCTCAGCCTGAGCATGCTTTCAAACAAGCCCTCTCTCTTGCACCACCAGGATCCCACATTGCAGGCCCGGCATGCCCCTGGGCCCAAATCCTTACCCTTGGTGGGAATTTCTTGGTGCCCAAACCCAGAGCCCATCTCTGGAATCCCTGTTTTGAGGCACCCCAAGATGGAAAACATCACTCTTCCCTTTCATCAAAAAAGCCACCGAACAATGGGGAGCCACCAGGATCCTTAGAGAGGATAAATCTACCATGGACCCATGAGACCACACCTGTATTCTTAGGCCACCCTGGACACACAATGCAGATAGAAAAGCCTGTGATACCACCATCGAGTCACCCTAATTAGAGCTCCTGACGAGCTGCCCTCCAGGTAGATGCATTGGGCCTGAGATCATCACAAACAAACAAAACAGAGTTTTGTTTGCAGAGTTCTCTCCCAAAAACTTGACTCACATGTCCTGCAGGATGGGGTCTCTGGAGCCACACCACAGGACTGTGCCTGCCATCCCCAAGGAAACCTTTCCCATCACAGTTGCCCAAAGCCTCCAGATTAGGAGAAACCTGTAAGTCCCCTGAGTGCATCCCAATATTGGAAGCCGCTCTGGACAAAAATGCACAGTCTGAAACACCCTGGATCACCTACGTCCAGGAAGACACCCAAGTCAATGGTCCTGAGACAGAAAATTGAAACTAACATGCACCTAGGGTATCATTGGAACTCTAGATTAGGTTTCAGGCATGTGTCCTCAGAGGCCTGTTCTGGAGTACCAAGTTATGATACAAAATGTGGACCCAGAGCCACACAGCAGAACATCTCCTGTCCCAAGAAGGAAACTGTGCACTTCTATCTGTGCCAAACTCTCAGGGTAGGAGAATCCTTCATGGCCCCTTAACCCCCAGTACATTCTAACACCTACCAGGTAACAAACCATCATTGGGAGCCAACTGTAAGAGATTCCATGTCAACTCAAGGCCTTGGTACTTGGCCCCAGAACCACCATTACGAACCTGTCATATTCACAGCTGCAATGCTCATTGGGCTTGTGCTTTCCAGGCGTCTATGCGGAAGGGGTCTGCTACACAAAATTTCTGCATGGGGGACCCCAAAGCAAACAAACCAGACTTCACCTGTCCAGTAGAAGCAAACCTTGCTATTTGGAGCATCTCACAAGCCTCAGCATGGGAAATCTTCCATGGCCTCTTGACGCCACCTCTCCATTTGTCGGTCATCATAGACACAAATTCCAGTGTGAGCAAACATCTTTCATCCACCCTTACTCAGGTGTTGGATGTCTTGAGTGAGTTGCTACACATAGGAACTGCCTTCTTCTTTGAACTGAATTTAACCCTAGCTTGTGTTTACAATTCCATCCTCACCCTACTGGTCCTGAAGTCCTCTGGATAGCGAATTCTGGAGACAAAACAGCATTCTGCCCTCCCCATAGAAGGAAGTGGTGCCTGGTAAGACTGCCAAAAACCCACAGGAGTATCATCTGCTCGGCCCTCACAGATCCCCGATTTTTAGGCTGCCCTGGACACTAGTGCTGTGTCTGACAGAGCCTGAACCCGACCTCATGTCTGCCACCCAGAGAGCACAGCCCATATCCAGCATGTGAGACAGGCCATGGCCCAGTCCGTCCTCACTACCCATCCTTGGTATTCAGGCATCTGTCTCCAGACCATTGTTGGAATCCCTGTCAATGGGGGAACATGAAGCCCAAGAGGGAACTGCTCCTTCCCCATGGCAGGAAACTTAGCTATTGGGAAATGTGTCCAACCCTCAGAGATTGAGCCAGCTACATGGGCAATGAGACCATTCCCACTCCTGAGGGTGTTTTGGGAACAAACAGGCATTGTGACCCTCAGCCTGAGCATGCTTTCAAACAAGCCCTCTCAGTTGCACCACCAGGTTCCTTCATTGCAGGCCTGGCATGCCCCTAGGCCTAAATCCTAGCTATTGGTGGGAATTTCCTGGTGCCCCGACCCAGAGCCCATCTCTCGAATCCCTGTTCTTGGGCACCCCTAAGACGGAAAACAGCACTCTTCCCATTCCCCGAAAAAGCCACCAAACAATGGGGATCCGCCAGGATCCTTAGAGAGGAAAAATCTCCCATGGACCCATGAGACCACACCTCCATTCCAAGGTCATCCTGGACACACAATCCTGATAGAAAAGTCTGTGCTACCGTCATCGTGTCACCCTAGTTACAGTTGCTGACGAGCTGCCCTCCAAGTCGACACATTGGGCTGTGACCACCGTGCCACTCAGCCTAAACCTAGTTTTCCTTTGCAGACTTCTCATCCAAAACCATGCTTCACATGTCCTCCAGGATGGGGTCTCTGGTGCCACACCACAGAACAGTGCTTGCCATCTCCAAGGAAACTTTGCCTATCACATTTATCCAAACCCTGCAGGTTAGGAGAAATCGCCAAAGCCCCTGATCCCACCGCAATATTGGAAGCCGCTCTGGATGCAAATGAATATTCTGAAACATCCTGATCACCTACAACCAGGCAGACACCAAAGTCAGTGATCCTGAGTCAGAACATTGAACCCGACATGCCCCTAGGACATCATTGGAACCCAAGAATAGGTTTTCAGGCATCTGTCCTCAGATAGCTGTTCCCTAAAACCAACTTATGATACAACATCTGTTTCCTGAGTCACACAACAGAACATCTCCTGTTCCTAGAAGGAAATTCTCTCCATTCCAATATGTCCATGGACACAAACCCATATTAGGACCCATCCGCAAGAGAGGCCATTTCAACTCAGCCCCCTCTGTTGCTCCCCCTGAGCCAGGAGATCGAACCTGTCTTTTCACTAGGACACAATTGGAATGCGAGGCGGACTGGCCAGGCATATATCCTCAGAACCCTGCCCTGGAGTCGTTCCGTATGGGATGTCCTGGAGAATTCCAACATGTCTCAATTTTCCCGCAGAAAGAATCCTTGCGGTTTGAAGCATCTCACAATTTCCATCATGGGAAAACATCCATGGCCTTGTGATGATGCCTCCCATTCATGAAGGGGCCATCATGGCCAGAAACTCCAACCTAAGCCAACGTCTAATCCTCGCCCTGACTTCAGATGCACGAGATCTCGATTCAGCTCTGCAGAGGGTGGCTGTTGTGCTGTCGCTCCAAAACCTATGCCTAGCTTGTGCTCTCAGATTATTGTCCTCACACTCTTGGCCCACAGGACCTCCAGTTTGGGAATTCTGGAGCCACAATGCAGCACTCTGTCTGCCCTCAAAAAGAAAAAAAAAAAAGTTGCCCTGAGGGGGTACATAGAAACCCCAAATGAAAATAAACCTGCACACCACTTGACTGTACACCAATTATACAGTCTACTCTGGGCACTAATGCCCTGTCTCACACAGCCTGAGACTAGACCTCCCGACCCACACCCAGACAGCTGGCCGCACACTGAGCACATTCGGACCCACCATGCTGGTCCTCATCTCCAGCATGTTAGACTGGCCATAGCCCAAATCTGTCACCTCTACACATCCTTGGAATTAAGGCACCTTTCCCAGACTTTTGCTGGAAACCCTGCCAATGGGGGTACCTGAAACACAATAGAGATCTCCTCTTTCCATGGCAGGAAGCCTGGCTGTTGCGATGGGTGTCCAACTCTAGGAGCCAAAGTGGGATCCAGTTGTATGGCCAATAAGAACACGCCCTCTCCTGAGGGCCCCCATGGGCACAAAAAATGAATGGTGACCCTCAGCCTGAGCATGCTTTCAAACAATCCCTTTCAGTTGCCCCACCAGGATCCTGTATTGCAGGCCTGGTATGCCCGGAGGCCCAAGTCCTGACGCTTGGTGAGATTTTCCAGGCGCCCAGACCCAGAGCCCATCTCTGGAATCCCTGTTTTGGGGCACACTTATGATCGAAAATAGCACTCTTCCCGTCCCGAAAAGCCATCAAACTTTTTTTTAAAGATTTTGTTTATTTATTTAACACAGAGAGAGAGAGAGATCACAAGTAGGCAGAGAGGCAGACAGAGAGAGAGGGGGAAGTAGGCTCCCCACTGAACAGAGAGTCCAATGTGGGGCTCAATCCCAGGTCCCTGGGATTATGACCTGAGCCGAAGGCAGGGGCCTAACCCACTGAGCCACCCAGGTGCCCCAAGCCATCAAACTTTTGGGAGCCACCAGGATCCTTAGAGAGGAAAATCTCCCATGGACCCATGAGACCACAGCTGCATTCTGAGGCCATCCTGGACACACAATCCAGATAGAAAAGCCTGTGCTTCTGCCTTAGAGTCACTCGAATTATTTTTCCTGACGAGTAGCCCTCCAGGTCTATGCATTGCCCTGCAATAACCTCACCACTAACCCTAACCTGAGTTTGTGTTTGCAGACTTTTCTCCCCAAACCATGGCTCACTTGCCCTCCAGGATGGGGTCTCTGGAGCCACACCACAGGACTGTGCCTGCCATCCCCATGGAAACTGTGCCTGTCACAGTTATCCAAACCTTCCAGAGTAGGTTGAAACATGCAAGGCCCCTGAGGCCACCCCAATATTGGAGGCTACTCTGGTCACAAGTGCGCAGTCTGAAACACCCTGGTCACCTACATCCACGCAGACACCCAAGTCAACTGTCCTGAGTCTGAAGATTCAAACTCTCATGCCCCTGGGATCTCATTGGAACCCTAGATTAGGTTGTCAGGCATCGGTCTTCAGAGGCTTGTTCTTGAATACGAACTTATGGTACAACATGTGCTCCCTGAGCCACACAACACTACATCTCCTGTCTCCAGAAGGAAACCGTGCTCTTCAACCTGTGTTGAACCTTCAGGGTAGAAAAAGCCTGCATGGCCCCTTAGCCACCAACACACTCTAAGATCTACCTGGTGACAAACCAGCATTGTGACCCATCTGCAAGAGATTCTATGTCAACTCAAGGCCTTGGTACTTTGCCCCAGAGCCACCCTAAAGAACCTGCCATGTTCCTCAGCTGCATTGGTCAATGGAGGTGTGCTTTCCAGGTATCATTGTGGAAGAGCTCTGCTACCCATACTTTTCACATGGGGGACCCTGGATCAAACAAACGAGACTCCACCTGTCCAGTAGAAAAAGCAACCTTGCTGTTTGGAGCATCTCACATGCATCAGCGTGGGGAATCCTCCATGGCCTGTTGATGCCACTCCTCCATTTGTCAGTCATCATAGACACAAACTTCAGTGTGAGCAAACATCTGACATCCACCCTTACTCAGGTGCTGGATATTTCGTTTGTTGGTGATCATAGATACAAATTCCATCCTGAGCAGACATCTGACCATTGCCCGTACTTAGGTGCTGGAGATCTCTAAACAACCGCTGCATATTGGAATGACCATGTGCTCGCAACGAGCTTAACCGTAGCTTGTGTTTTCAGCCTTCTGTTCTCACACCCCTTGCCTGCAAACCCTCTACATTGGGAATTTGGGAGCGACAATGCAGCCTTCTGCCTGCCCTCCAGAAAAATGAAGTGCCCTATGGGTCTGCATGAAACCCCACATGAGGATCCACCTGCACGGCCCTCTATGGCAACCCAATATCATAGACCACCCTGTTCACTAATGCTCTGTCAACACAGCCAAGCCCCGACCTCCTGGCAGCCACCCAGATAGCGGGCCCCATATCTTGCATGTGTGACCTGCCCTGACCTGAGTCCTTCATCTCGACCCAACCTGGGTATTCACGTGCATGTCCCAAAATAAAGCTCAAATTCTTGCACATGGGGGAACCTGAAGCACAAAAGAATACTCTTACTTCCCCATGGCAGATAAACTAAATGATGAGATGGTGGTGAAACCCTCAGATTGGGATCCAGGTGCATGGAACAAGAGATAACGCACACCCAGGATGGGCAGCTGGGCACAAACAGGCATTGCGACCCTCACCCTGAGACACATTTCTAACAGGTTTCTGTGGGAGCTGGACCAGGGTCTCTAGGCCCAAATCCTAAGCATTTGTGGGGTGATCCAGGCACAAGGACCCAGAACCCATCTCTGGAATCCCGGTTTTGACAGGAACCCTGACACGGTAAACCGCGCTCTCTCCTTCCCCCAGTAAGACACCAAACTCATGGGTGATGGGCAGAATCCCCAGATAAGTAGAAAATCCCATGGACACATGAGGACACCCCACCATTCCTAGGCCATCCTAGACACAATCCAGAAAGAAAAGCCTTTGCTCCTGCCTCCCTGCTGCACGAATTACAAATCCCAAGGAGCTGCCCTCAGGGACTTCAGATTGGGCCTGCCATCACCTCGCCCCTAACTTTTACCAAATTTTGTGTCTGAAGAATTTGGTCCCAGAGGCCTGAACAACATGCCCTCCAGGATGGGGCCACCAGAACCACACTACATCACTGGGCCTGCTCTCCAGAGGAAACTCTGCCATCTCAGTTGCCCAATCCCTCCAGATTAGGAGAAACCTGCAAGGCCCCTTAACTCACACCTATTACATAGTCCGCTCTGGAAAAAAATGCACAGTCTGACACAGCCTCAACACCTACCTCCAGGAAGACACGCAGATCAAAGTCCCTGAGTCCGAAGGTTGAACATGACATGCCCCTACAACCTCATCAGAACCCTAGCCCAGTATTCAGGCCTCTGTGCCCAGAGGCCTGTTCTTGCCATCCAACATATGACCCGACATGTGGTCCCTGAGACATACAAGAGAACCCCTCCTATCCTGAGAAGGAAACCTGGCTGCTGGCAACTGGGTCTAACCCTCAGGTAGGAGAATCCTGCATAGCTTCAGACCCACCAACACATTCTAATGTCTCCCTGGACACCAAGCAGCATTGTGACTCGTTAGACTGAGAGCATCCTTCAACTTAGATCACTTGGAAATTGGAACCAGAACCAGCAGATCAAGCCTGCCATGTTCCTAAGCTGCAATGGTAATGCAAGGAAGGATTCCCAGGCCTCCATTCAGAGAGTTTTGCTGTTGAATCTTTTTATATGGGGGACCCTGGAGCCCTCTAAGCGGACTTCCCCTGTCCTGCAGTAGGACACCTTGCTGTTTGGAGCAGCTCAAAAGGTCCTGCTTGGGAAAACCTCCAAGAATCCTTGAGGCTACCCAAGAATTCGTTGACCACCATGGATACAAACTCCAGCATGAGCAGGTATCTGACCCTTGCCCATACTCAGGTGCTGGAGATCTTGAAACAACCACTGCACATTGGAATGGCCATGTGCTCGGCACTAAGCTTATCCATGGCTTGTGTTTTCAGACTTCTGTCCTCACACTCCTCGCCAGCAAACCCTCCATATTGGGAATTCTGGAGCCACAAGACAGCCTTCTGCCTGCCCACCAGAAAGAAGAAGTGCCCTATGGGTCTCCGCAGAAACCCTCATGAGGATGCTCCTACACGTCCCTCAATGGCACCCCAATATAATAGGCCGACCTCTGCACAAATGGTCTGTCTGACACAGCCAGATACCCAGACTCCTGTCAGTCACCCAGATAGTGGGCCCCATATCCTGCAGGTGGGTCCAGCCTTAGCCCGAGGCCATCATCTTGATGCAACCTAGGTATTCAGGTATCTGTCCCAGATTTAGCTCAAATTCCTTCCCATAGGGGACCCTGAACCCCAAAGAGTGCTCCTCCTTCCCCATGGCAAGAAAACTGAGTGTTGAGATTGCTGTCCAACCCTCGGAGTGGGAGCCAAGTGCATGTCCCATGAGACCACGCCTACAAAAGATGGGCAGCTGGGCAGAAACAGGCTTTGTGACCCTCAGAATGAGTCCTCTTTAGAAAGAGCCCCTTTGGAAGCTGGACCAGGATCCCACAGAGCGGGCCTGTCATGCCCTTAGGCCCAAAACCGAAGTCTTGGTTGGTTTTTCCAGGTGCCTGGACCCAAAACCCATCCCTGGAATCCCTGTTTGGACAAGATCCCTGAGATCTTCCTGGAAAACAGCGTTTTCCTCTTCCCCAGAAAGAAATCAAACTCTTGGGTGCCAAGCAGCATCGCCAGAGAGGAAGAATATCTCATGGACCCATAAGGTTACCCCTCCATTTTGTGGCCATTCTAGACACACAATCCAGACAGAAAAGCCCGTGATCCTCCTTCCCATCCACCTGAATTTCGAATCCCGAGGAGCTTCCCTCAGGGTCTGCAGATTGGGACTGCCATCACCTTGCTCCTAACTCTTACCCGAGTTTGTGTCTGAAGTCTTTGGTCCCAAAATCCTGACCCACATGCCTTCAAGGCTTGGGCCTAGAGAACCACATGACATCACTGGGCCTGCTCTCCCGAGGAATCTCTGCCTGTCTCAATTTCTCAAAACCTCCAGATTAGGAGAAAAATGGATGGCCCCTGAGTCCACCCCAATTTCATAGGCCACTCTGGAAAAAATGCACAACCTAACACAGCCTCAGCACCTACCTCCAGGATAACACGCAGGTCAACAGCACTGAATCTGAAGATTGAACCTGCCATGCCCCTACAGCCTCATCAGAACCCTAGCTTAGGTTTTGAGGCCTCTCTCCCCAGAGGCCTGTTCTGGAAAGTCAACATATGGTCCAACCTGTGGTCTGTGAGCCATACAAGAGAACACCTCCTGTCCCGAGAAGGAAACATGGCTCCTGGTTACTGGGTCTAATCCTCAGGATAGAGAATCCTGCATGGCCTGAGAGCCGCCATCACATTCAAGGTCTCCCTGGACACCAAACAGCATTGGGACCTGTTAGACTGAGAACTTCCATCAACACAGATCACTTGGAACTTGGAAATAGTGTCATTGGATCAAGACTGCCTTGTTCCTCAGATGCAATGATAATGCGAGATGAGCTTCCCAGGCCTCCATTCAGAGAGCTCTGCCATCGAATCTTCCATATGGGGACCCTGGAGCCCTCTAAGCGGACTTCTCCTATCCCACAGTAGGACACCTTGATTTTTTAGAGCAGCTCACAAACTCCAATGTGAGCAGACATCTGACCCTCGCCCAGGTGCTGGAGATCTCAGAACAACTGCTGTACATTGGAAAGGACATGTGCTCGGCACTGAGCTTAACCGGAGATTGTGTTTTCAGACTTCTGTCCTCACACTCCTCACCTGCAAGCCCTCCATCCTGGGTATTCTAGAGCCATCTGCCGGCTCACCAGAAAGAAGAAGTGCCCTTAGGGTCTGCGCAGAAAGCCCATATAAGGCTACATTTGCACAGCTCTCAATGGCACCCTAATATCATAGGTCACCCTCTACATGAATTTTCTGTCTGACACAGCTTGAGCCCCGACCTCCTGTCAGCCACCCAGGCAGCGGGCCCTATTTCCTGCAGGTGGGCAGTGCCTTGGCCCGAGGACCTCATCTCAAAGCAACCTGGGTATTCAGGTACCTGTCCCAGAACTTATCTCAAATTCCTGCTCATGGGGGACCCTGAAGCACAAAAAAGTATACCTCCTTCCCCATGGCAGGAAAACTGAGTGTTGACATGGCTGTCCAACCCTCAGAGTGGGAGCCAAGTGCATGGCCCGTGACACAACGTCCACTCAACATGGGCATCTGGGCACAAACAGGCATTGTGACCCTCAGCCTGAGACCCATTTCCAATAAGCCCCCTTGGGAGCTGTACAAGGAGAACATAGAGCAGGCCTGTCATGCCCCTAGTCCCAAATCCTAAGCCTTGTTGGGGTGATCCAGGCTCCCGGACCCAGAACCCATCTCTGGAATGCCCGTTTGGACGGGACCCCTGACACGGAAAACTGCACTCCCCCCATCCCCCAGAAAGACACCAAATTCTTGGGTGCCGGGCAGAATTCCCAGAGAGGTAGAATCTCACATGGACCCATGAGGCCACCTCTCCATTCCGTGGCCATCTTAGACAAACAATCCAGACAGAAAAGCCTGTGATCCTACCTCTCAGCCTTCCGAATTTCAAATCCCGAGGTGCTGCCCTCAGAGTCTTCTTATCGGGTCTGCCATCACCTCACCCCTAACTCTTACCCGAGTTTGTGTCTGAAGACTTTGGACCCAAAGTCCTAACCCATATGCCCTCCAGGATGGGGCCTCCAGGACCACACCACATCACTGGGCCTGCTCTCCTGAGGAATCTCAGCCCGTCTCAGTTTCCCAAACCCACCAGATTAGGAGAAACCTGCAAGGCCCCTAAGCCCACCCCAATTTGATAGGTCACTCCGGAAAAATTGCACAGCCTGACACAGTCTCAGAACATACCTCCAGGAAGACACACAGGTCAATGGGAAGGGGTGAATGGCCTAAGACCATGGTGGGTCCGATGTGCTGGGTGTGCAGCCAGCTGTCTCAGTGTCTGTCAGAAGGTCTGGGCTCAGGCAATGTAAGACAAAACATTAATGCTTAGGGTAGCCTATGCAATTGGGGTCTTGCAGAGGCCCAAGCAGGTTGATTTTCATTTGAGGTTTCTGGGCAACGGTATAGACAATGTTTTTTTTTTTTTTGTCTGTTTTGTTTTTCTGGGGGGTCAGACATATTGCTTCATTGTGGCCCCAGATTTCCCAATTAGGAGGGCTTGTGGGCCAGGAGAGTGAGGATGGAAGTCTGTAAACACAAGCTAGGATGAGGTTTGGGGCCAAGGGCACCGCAGGCCCACTCTGCAGAAGCTGAATCGAAATCTCCTGCATCTGAAGTCAGGGCGAGGATCAAACGTTGACTGAGGCTGGAGTTAGTGTCCATGATGGCACCTTCATGAAACGGGGGCCTCATGAGGCCAGGAAGTTTTCCCAGGCTGAGTTTGGAGGTTGCTCCAAACCACAAGGTTTCCTTCTGCAGGACAGTCGAGTCATGTTGGGTGGCTCAAGGACGTCCCTACAGAAGGACTGGAGAGCAGGGTTCAAAGGATGGATCCCAGCATGCCTCGCATTCCCATTGGCCATTAGGACAAGAGATGTTTGATCTGCTGGCTCTGGGGCAAGCTACCCAGGGGTCTGAATTGAAATGGAATCTCCTGAGGATGCATTGTAATGTGGGTTTTTGTCCATGGGGACCTTGGAATGTGCTGGTGGTTCAGGGGCCCTGCGGAATTCTCCTACCTGAAGGGTTTGATACAGCTCCAATAAGAAAGCTCCCCATGTGGAGAAAAGAGAGGTTCGGTTTTGTGCCTCAGGAAAGCCCCATATGCTGGTCTTTGAAACCAGTCCTCTGAAGAGGGACAACTGGAAACCAAAGTTAAGGTTCAGATTAGGGCCTAGGGGCCTGCCTGTTTCAATCTTATGTGTCTGGGGACACTGTCTGAGTGTCTAAGTGGAGATAGTTGCTTACCTAGTGTCAGATTACCCCTCTTAGTCCAGGGCAGACTACACTATCGGGATGGCCTCAGGGTCCTTGGAGGTTTTCCCTAACCTGTAGGGTTGTGGTCAATGGATTGGGCACAGTTTCCTTGGAGTGGACAGGCACAGTTTTTCGGTGTGGCTCCAGAGGCCCTAGCCTGGAGGTTGTGAGGGTCCAGGCTGTGGGCACAGAAGTCTGAAAACACAAACTCAGCTTAGGTGTGGCGCCGAGGGTATGGCAGGCCAGATCTACAGACTGAGAGGGAAGCTCCTTGGCTTATGAAAGAAGGGCGAGTGGAGGCGTTCTCTCAGGCTTTTGTCTCTGAATGTTGTGTCCAGCATAGCCGTGGAATTTAGTGGTGGCCTCTGGGACTATGGATGTGTCTCCCTCTCTGGGGATTTGGCCCAGATCCCAAGAGTTTGGGGTTATTTTGTGGGAAGGGTGGAGTCCTGTTGTCTGGCTCAGGTGTCTCTCCAAGAGAGGGATTCCAGAGCGGAGCCCCAGGTACAGGTGACTGGAAAACTCGAAATCTGGTGAGGATTGGGAGCATAGGGGCTTGGCAAGCTCCATATGGGGGCTCATGGTCCAGGCCCTGAGAGGTCTTACTTCGACATGGGGCTCACGCTGAGGGTCACAATGCGAGTTTGTGCCCAAGGCGGCACTCAATTTTGGGCATGGCCTCAAGGGCCATGAAAATTTCTCCTACCCTAAAGGTGTGACTCCATGCCAATAGAAAGCTTTAAAGCCATGGGGAAGGAGGAGTTCTGATTTGTGCTTCCGGTACCCAGCTGTGTGGGGATTTGATATAATTTCTAGGTTCAGATGTCTGAAAATCCAGGTTGGGAATTGATGACGGCCTAAGGCCATGGCGTGTCTGATGTGCTGGGTGTGCGGCCAGCTGTCTCATTGACTGTCAGAATGTCTGGCTTCAGGCTGTGTCAGAAAGAGCATTAGTGCCCAGGGCAGCCTATCCAAATAGGGTGTGGTCAAGGCCCGAGCAGGTTGATCCTCATTTGGGATTTCTGGAGAGCCCCAAAGGGCAACGTTTTTCTTCTGGTGGACAGGCAGAGGGCTGCATTGTGGATCTGGAATTCCCAGTTTGGATGGCTTGTTGGCCACTAGTGTGAGGAAGGAAGTCTGAAAACACAAGCTAGCATGAGGTTTGGGGCTGAGGGCATGGCAGGCCCACTCTGCAGAGGCTGAATCGAGATCTCCTGCATCTGAGGTCAGGGCGAGTATGAGACGTTGCCTCAGGCTAGAGTTTGTGTCCATGATGGCCACTTCCTGAAGGGGGTGGGGGTTTCATGAGGCCAGAGAGGTTTCCCTACGATGGGATTTGTGAGCTACTCCAAACCTCAAGGTTTCCTTCTGCAGGACAGTCGAGTCCTATTGGATGGTTCCAGGATGCTCCATTCAGAAAGTCTCGAGAGCAAGGGTCTAAGCATGGACGCCTAGAAATGCCACCTCACATTCCCAATGTTTGGTCGGGACAAGGCAGGCTCAATCTGCGGGCTCCTGGGCGAGCTACCCAGAGGGCTAAGTTGAAATGGACTCTCCTGAGGATGGGTCATAATGTAGGTTGGTGTCCATGGAGACCTTGGAATGTGGCAGTGGCTCAGGGACACTGCAGTATACTCCACCCCAAAGGGTTTGACACAGCTCCAAAAAGAAAACTTCCCATGTGGAGATGAGAGGTGTTCTGTTTGGTGCCTCAAGAAAGCCCCATATGCTCATCTTCGATCCCAGTCCTTTGAGGAGTGACACCTGGAAAACAAAGCAAGAGTTCAGATTAGGGCCTAGGGGCCTGCCAGGTTCAATCTTCTGTCTCTGTGGACATCTGTATGCATGCCTGTGTAGAGGTAGTTGATCAGCTTGTTTCAGAATGCCCCTGTTTGTCCAGGGCATCTTACAGTAGTGGGATGTCCTTGGGGACATTGAGGTTTCTCCTATTCTGTAGGGTTGTGGCCAATGTTTCCTAGGAGAGAACAGGCACAGTCCTGTTGTATGGCTCCAGAGAACCCAGCCTGGAAGCTCTGTGTGCCAGGGCTGTGGAGACAGATGTCTGAAAACTCAAACTTGGCTCAGGCTTGGGGCAAAGGTTATGGCTGGCCTGATCTCCAGTCCTTGAGGTGAGCTCTTTTGGATATGAAATGAGGGCGAGTGGGAGGCAGTCGCTCAGGCTTTTGTCTCTGGATGTTGTGTCCACAATGGCCATTTAATGTAGGGGTTGCCTCATGGGCCGTGGAAGAGTCTCCCTCACTTGGGATTGTCCAAGCTCCCAAGTGTTTGGGGTCATTCTGTGGGAATGGAAGAGTACTGTTTTCTACCACAGGTTTCTCCCCAGTAGAGGAATTCTAGAGCACAGCAGTGGATATTGACAACTGGAATACTCGCCATCTGGTTAGGCCTGTGTGCCTATGGGCATGACAAGCCCCATATGCGGGCTTTTGGTCCAGTTACTGACAGGCGTTACTTGAACAAGGGACTCACGCTGAGGGTCACAATGCGTGTTTGTGCCCAAAGCAGCCCTCAAGCATGGGCGTGGCCTCATCGACTATCCAGGTTTCTCCTACACTGAATGTTTGACTCACTGCCAACAGCAATGTTTCTTGCCATGGGGAAGGAGGAGTTCTGACTTGTGCATCAGGCTCCCCTCTGTGTAGGGATAGGAGATAAACTCTAGGTTCGGATCCCTGAAAACCCAGGTTGGGAAGGGATGATGGCCTAAGGCCGTGGCAGGTCCAATGTGCTGTGTGTGCAGCCAACTGTCTTGGTGTCTGTTGGAAGGTCTGGGCTCAGGTTATGTAAGACAGAGCATTAGTGCTTAGGGTAGCCTATGCAATTGGGGTGTTGCCGAGAGCCTAGCAGTTTGATCCTCATTTGGGGTTTCTGGGCAATAGTATACACAATGTTTTTCTTCTGGGGGTCAGGCAGAGTGCTTCGTTGTGGCCCCAGAATTCCCAAGCAGGAGGGCTTGTGGGCCAGGAGTGTGAGGACAGAAGTCTGAAAACACAAGCTAGGGTGAGGTTTGGGGCCAAGGGTGCAGCAGGCCCTATCTTCAGAGGCTGAATTGGGATCTCAGTCAGGGTGAGGATCAAACGTTGGCTGCGGTTGGAGTTTGTGTCCGTGATGGCACCTTCATGAAGTGGGGGCTTCATGAGGCCAAGGCGGTTTTCCCACACTGAGTTTGTGAGTTGCTCCAAACCACAAGGTTTCCTTCTGCCGGACAGTCGAGTTCTTTTTGACATCCCATTCGGCAGGACTGGAGAGCAGTGTTCGATGGATAGATGCCTGTACAGCATACCTCGCCTTCTCATTGGCTATTTGCGACACGACATGTATGATCTGCTGGCTCTGGGGAAAGCTACCCAGGGTCCTGAGTTGAAATGGACTCTCCTGAGAATGCATCGTAATATGGGTTTGTGTCATTGGAGACCTTAGAATGTGCTGGTGTATCAGGGGCCCTACAGAATTCGGCTACCTGAAGGGTTTGATACAGCTCGAATAAGAAAGCTCCCCATGTGGAGATGAGAGAGGTTCTGTTTGGTGCCTCAGAAAGCCCCATATGCTGTTCTTCGAACCCAGGACTCTGATGAGTGACACCTGGAAACCAAAGCAAGAGTTGAGATTAAGTCTATGGGCCTCTCTGCTAAAATCTTTTGTCTCTGCAGACATCTGTCTGCATGTCTGGATGGATGTAGTTGCTCAGCTTGTGTCACAATGTCTCTGTTGGTCCAGGGCAGCTTACAGTGGTGGGATGTCCTTAGGGGCCTATCTGGTTCAATCTACTTCTGTGTGGACATCTGTCTAGAGGTCTGAGTGGAGGTAGTTGCTCAGCTTTGGTCAGATCACCCTTGTTTGTCCTGGGCGGCCTACAATATTGGGATCGCCTCGGTGACTTTGGAGGTTTCTTTTAATTTGCAAGGTTGTGGCCAATGGAATTGGAAGAATTCCTTTGGAAAGGGAAGGCACAGATTTGAGGTGTGGCTCCAACGGCCCAAGCATGGAGCGTGTGTGGCTAGGGGCTGTGGGGACAGAAGTCTGAAAACACAAACATGGCTTAGGTTTGGGGACATAGGTATGGCAGGCCCGATCTACAGACCGTGAGGAGAACTCCTCAGGCTATGAAGAAAGAGCAAATGTGAGGCGCTTATTCAGGTTTTTATCTCTGGATTTAGTGTCAACGATGGTCGTGGTGTTAGGGTCCGTGATCAAAGGAACGAGACTGATACAAAGCGAAAGTCAAGCAAAACTTTATTTCGCGCCAAGCATCAGGAATCAAACTACCGGTCAGAGCTACCTCTTACGAAAAGGCGGTGACGATGAACCCAACAAGGTCACTTCCAAGAAGGCCACTCTGGACGAGGCTGCTCTAGATGACGTTGCTGCTCCACAGATGAGGCCGCTCCATGATTGGAGCCGTTCCCAAGAAGAGGCCACTCCCAAGACAAGGCCACTGCTCAATGAAGTTTCTCCCCGGACAAGGCCGCTCCCAAGAAGAGGCTGTTCTGGACAAGACCATTTCCTGGATGAGGCCACTCCCAATGACGAAGAAGCAACAATGACAAGGAGGACAACCCAGATGACACAGACTCTGCTCCCCACGATGCTACTCTGACCAGGCTTCCACCCGGAGGAAGCCACCACTGCGGACAAGGCCACTTGTGGTTCGGGGTGGCGAGGCATTTTGCAGGGAGGCTGCTGGTGTCTAGGGGCCGTTGGCATCTCAGGGCTGCTTATGCCTCCAGACTGCTGGCATCTAGGGGCTGCAGGTGTCAGGACCGACTGCTGGCCTCTAGGGTCTGTAGGCATCAGGACCGCAGGCGTCGAGGGACCGCTGACAACTGGACCGCAGATGTCTCAGGACCGCAGGCGTCGAGGGACCGCTGGCAACTGGACCGCAGATGTCTCAGGACCGCAGGCGTCGAGGGACCGCTGACAACTGGACCGCAGATGTCTCAGGACCGCAGGCGTCGAGGGACCGCTGGCAATTGGACCGCAGATGTCTCAGGACCGCAGGCATCGAGGGAACGCTGACAACTGAACCGCAGATGTCTCAGGACCGCAGGCGTCGAGGGACCGCTGGCAATTGAACCGCAGATGTCTCAGGACCGCAGGCGTCGAGGGACCGCAGATGTCTCAGGACCGTAGGCGTCGAGGGACCGCAGATGTCTCAGGACCGCAGGCGTCGAGGGACCACTGGCAATTGAACCGCAGATGTCTCAGGACCGCAGGCGTCGAGGGACCGCAGATGTCTCAGGACCGCAGGCGTCGAGGGAACGCTGACAACTGGACCGCAGATGTCTCAGGACCGCAGGCGTCGAGGGAACGCTGACAACTGGACCGCAGATGTCTCAGGACCGCAGGCGTCGAGGGAACGCTGACAACTGGACCGCAGATGTCTCAGGACCGCTGGGCCCCCGGAGGCTGGAAGCTGCAGGCGATGGCTCGGGGCCGGAGGCTGGAAGCTGCAGGCGATGGCTCGGGGCCGGAGGCTGGAAGCTGCAGGCGATGGCTCGGGGCCGGAGGCTGGAAGCTGCAGGTGATGGCTCGGGGCCGCCGCCGGAGGCTGCAGGCGGCGGCGCTCGGGGCCGCCGCCGGAGGGTGCAGGTGGCGGCGCTCGGGGCCGCCGCCGGAGGCTGCAGGCGGCGGCGCTCGGGGCCGCCGCCGGAGGGTGCAGGCGGCGGCGCTCGGGGCCGCCGGCTGGAAGCTGCAGGCGATGGCTCGGGGCCGGAGGCTGGAAGCTGCAGGCGATGGCTCGGGGCCGCCGGCTGGAAGCTGCAGGCGATGGCTCGGGGCCGCCGCCGGAGGGTGCAGGCGGCGGCGCTCGGGGCCGCCGCCGGAGGGTGCAGGCGGCGGCGCTCGGGGCCGCCGCCGGAGGCTGCAGGCGGCGGCGCTCGGGGCCGCCGCCGGAGGGTGCAGGCGGCGGCGCTCGGGGCCGCCGGCTGGAAGCTGCAGGCGATGGCTCGGGGCCGCCGCCGGAGGCTGCAGACGGCGGCGCTCGGGGCCGCCGCCGGAGGGTGCAGGCGGCGGCGCTCGGGGCCGCCGCCGGAGGGTGCAGGCGGCGGCGCTCGGGGCCGCCGCCGGAGGCTGCAGGCGGCGGCGCTCGGGGCCGCCGCCGGAGGCTGCAGGCGGCGGCGCTCGGGGCCGCCGCCGGAGGGGGGAGGCTGGACCGCCAAACGCGGTTATAGCTCTTACAAGAGCTGTTACAGCTCTTCTATACACCGTTGACTCCCCTGCTCTTCTGCGACTTCCACCGCTCTCCGCTCCACTTCACCGCTCTCCGCCGACTTCACCGCTCTCTGCCGACTTCACCGCTCTCCGCCGACTTCACCGCTCTCCGCCGACTTCACCGCTCTCCGCCGACTTCACCGCTCTCCGCGGACTTCACCCCTCCTGTAGCAGCCTCTGCTCTCCTGCAGCAGCCCCCCGGCCCTCCTGCAGGAGCCCCGGCTCTCCTGCAGGAGCCCCCCTTGGCAGCCTGGCAGAGCAACCTTTATGGGGGTGGTTGAGCCCCGCCCCTACACAGGTGGCCAATTGAATTTCAACCTTCCCAGTGGATATACATACGGCTTACTGATTGGATGTCTCCACGCAGTCTGCCCCACCCTTACATTCAGGGTGCACAAGCAAGTTCCTCTGGGAGGGGCAGACCCTTACAGTGGAATGAGGGGTAGTCCTCATGGGCCATTCACAAGTCTTCTCTGTGTATGTGGCCCAATCCAATTATTTTGTGTCAATCTGTGGGATGGGAGGAGTCCTTTCAGTTTTGTTACCTCAGGTGTCCCACCAAAAGAGGGATTCCAAAGCATAGCCCTGGGTAGGGGCTAATGGACAACCCGAAATATGGTTAAAAATTGGGACCTAGGGGCATGGCAAGCCCAATATGCCATCTCTGGGTCCAGCCACTGAGAGGCCTTACTTGGGGACTGGGCTCAAGCTGAGTCACAATGCGTGTTTGTGACCAACGCGGCCCTCAAGCATGGGTGGGGCCTCATGGGCCACACTGGTTTCAACTACAGTGAACGTTGGACAACATGCCAACCACAAGTATTCTTGCCATGGGGAAGGAGATCTGATTTCTGCATCATGTTCAACCCTGTGCAGTGATTGGAGATAAGATCTAGGTTCTTAAGCCTGAAAACCGAGGCTAGGGAGAGATGACGACCTAAGTCCATGGCAGGTCCGATGTGCTCAGTGTGCGGACATCTGGCTGGGTGTGGGTCGGGAGATCCAGGCTCAGGCTGTGTCAGAAAGGGCATTAGTGCCCAAGGCAGCCTGTATATTTGGGTACAGTCAAGTAGCGTGCTGGTTGATCCTCATTTGGGGTTTCTGGGTAGCCCCAGAGGGAAATGTTTTTCTTCTGTAGGGCAGGCAGAGTGCTGCATTGTAGTTCTAGAATTGCCAAACTGAGGGCTTGTAAGCCAGGAGTGTGAGGATGGGAGTCTGAGAACACAAGTTAGGCTTAGGTTTCTGGGCGAGGGCATGGCAGGCACACTCTGAAGAGCTGAATCGAGATCTTGTGCATCTGAAGTCAGGGCGAGGATCACACGATCACTCGGGTTGGAGTTTCTGTCCTTGATAACCCCTTCGTGAAGGAGGGGGGATCACGAGGCCATGGAGGTTTTCCCATGATGGGAGTTGTGAGATGCTCCAAACCACAAAGATTCTTCTGCGGGACCATTGAGATCTCTTGTTTGGCTCCGGGACTTCCCATACAGAATGATTCCGAGCAGGTTCTAAGGATAGATGGCTGGGCAGCCTGCCTCTCATGACAAGAGAGGTTAGATCTGCTGGATCTGGGGAGCAACCAAGGGGGCTGAGTTGAAATGGACTCTCCTGCGGATGGGTCCTAATGTGTGTTTGTGTCCATGGATACCTTGGAATGAGGTGGTATAGGTTTGATCGGCGCGCTGTTGGGGAGTAAAGAGGATCCTGCAGTGGGCTACATTGTGGCCCACTACATTTGTGTCTATGGAGACTTTGGTTATTGTGAAGTGGCTCGGAGCCCTGAAGAATTCTCCTAACTGGATGTTTTGACACAGTTCCAATGAGCATGTTTCCCATGTGGAGACGAGATGTGTTCTGATGGTGCCCTCTGGAAACCCCCATATGCTGATATTGGAAACCAGGCCTTTGGGGAGAGATGCCTGGAAACCAAAGCAATAGATCTGATTAGGGCCTAGGGGCCTGTCCGGTTCAATCTTCTTCTCTGCGGACGTCTCTCTATGGATCGGAGTGGAGGTAGTTGCTCAGCTGGTGTCAGATAACCCCTGTTTGTCCTGGGCAGCCTACACAATTGGGCTGGCCTCGGGGACTTTGGGGGTTTCTCCTAATTTATATGGTTGTGGCCAATTTAATGGGCAGAATTCCCTTGGAAAGGGCAGGCACAGTCCTGAGGCGTGGCTCCATTGGTCTCAGTCTTGTGGGTGTGTGGACCAGGGCTGCATGGACAGAAGTCTGAAAACACAGACTCGGCTTAGGTTTCTGGACATAGGTATGGCAGGCCCAATCTACAGACCATGAGGAGAACTCTTTGGGATATGAACAAAGGGTGAGTGTGATGCACTTGCTCAGGGTTTTGTGTGAATGATAGTGATGGAATGTCGGGGTGGCCTCATGTGACATGGACGTGTCTCCCTCTCTGGGGATTTAGCCTGATCCCAAGAGTTTGGGGTCATTCTGTGAGATTGAAATAGAAAGAGTCTGTTCTGTGTGTGTGTGTGTGTGTGTGTTTTTTTGTTTGTTTGTTTGTTTGTTTTTTGTTTTGTTTTGTTTTGTTTTGTTTTTTACCACAGGTGTCCCACCAAAAGAGGAATTCCAGAGCAGAGCCCTGAGTGGGGCCACTGAGCAACCCGACCTCTACTTAAGATTGGGGGCCTAGGAACATGGCAAGCCCCATATGCGGGCTATTGGTCCAGCCACTGAGGGGCCTTACTTGAGGACAGGGTTCCCGCTGAGTGCCAATATGTGTGTTTGTGTCTAACGCTGACTTCTAGCATGGGCGGAGCCTCAAGGGCATGCTAGTTTCTCCTACCCTGAACATTGGACAACATAACAAACACAAGGTTTCTTGCCATGGGGAAGGAGGAGTTCTGATTTCTGCATCAGGTTCACCTCTTGGAGGGTTTGGACTTAAGGTCGAAGTACTGAAGCCTAAAAAGCTAGGTTGGGAAAAGATGACGAGCTAAGAACATGGCAGGTCTGATGTGCTCAGTGTGTGGTCAGCTGTCTGGGTGTCAGTCGGGAGGTCCGGGTTCAAGCTGTGTCAGACAGGGCACTATTGCCCAGGGTGGACTATATAATTGGGGTACAGTCAAGTGTTGTGCAGGTTGATCCTCATTTGGGGTCTCTGGGTAGCCCCAGAGGGCAGTGATTTTCTTCTGGAGGGAAGGCTGAGTGCTGCATAATGGCTCCGGAATTGACAAACTGGAGGGCTTGTGGGCCTGGAGTGTGAGGACTGAAGTCTGAGACAAGCTAGGCATAGGTTCGGGTGAGGGCACTGAAGGCACACTCTACAGAGCTGAATCGAGATCTCCTACACCTGAAGTTAGGGCGAGGATCAGACGTTGTTTCAGGTCGGAGTTTCTGTCCATGAGGCCTCTTCAGGAAAGGGTGGTGGGGCAACACGATGCCATGGAGTTTTTCCCTTGATGGGAATTTTGAGATGTTCCAAACCACTAGAATTCCTTCTGTGGGACAACTGAGACATGTTGGATGGCTTAAGGACGTCCCATATGGAATAACTCCAGAACAGTGTTCTAAAATTTGATGCCTGGGCAGCCCACTTCATATTTTAATTGTCTCCTTGGGACAAGAGTATTTCAATCTGCTGGCTCTGGGGGAGCAACCAAGGGGGGTGTGTTGAAATGGACTCTCCTGCGGATATGTCATAATATGGGTTTGGGTCAATGGAGACCTTGGAATAGCCCAGTGGCACGAGGGCCCTGAAGGATTCTCCTAACCGGACGTTTTGGCAGAGCTCCAAGAGGTACATTTCCTATGTGGAAACGAGATGTGTTCTGGTCGGTGCCTTAGGAATCACCTGTGTGCTGGTATTGGAAACCAGTTCTCTGTGGAGAGATGTCTGGAAACCAAAGCAATGGATCCAATTATGGCCTAGAGGCCTGTCCGGTTCAATATTCTTCAAGGGGGACCTCTGTCAATGGGTCTGAGTGGAGGTAGTTGCTTAGCTGGTGTCAGATCAACCCTGTTTGCCTGGGGGGCCGACACTTTTGGGATAGCCTCAGGCATTTTGGAGGTTTCTCCTAATATGTACAGTTGTGGCCAATGGAATGGGCAGAATACCCTTGGAGAAGGCATGCACAGTCCTGATGTGTCACTCTAGGGACCCCAGCCTGGAGGGTGTGTGGGCCAGGGCTGTGGGGACAGAAGTCTGAAAACACAAACTTGGCTTAAGTTTGGGGACATAGGTATGGTAGGCTGAATCTACAGACTGTGAAGAGAACTCTCTGGGATATGAACAAAGGGCGAGAGTGAGGTGCTTGCTAAGTCTTTTGTCTCTGGATTTTGTGTCATTGATGGCCGTGGAATGTCGAGGTGGCCTCATGGGCCATGGATGAGTCTCCGTCTTTGGGGATTTGGTCCGATCCCAGGAGTTTGGGGTGATTCTGTGGGATGGGAGGAGTCTGTTCTGTTTTTATACCTCAGGTGTCCCACCAAAAGAGGGATTCCAGAGCATAGTCCTGGGGAAGGCCAAATGGAGAAATCAACCTCTGATTAAGAATGGGGGCCTAGGGGCATGGTTAGCCCCATATGTGGGCTCCTGGTGCAGCCACAGACAGGCCTTACTTGAGGACATGACTCATGCTGAGGGTCACAATGCCTGTTTGTGCCCAATGCAGCACTCAAGCATGGGTGGGGCCTCATGGGCCATGCTGGTTTCTCCTACACTAAACAATGGAAAACATGCAAACCACAAGTGTTCTGGCCATGAGGAAGGTGGAGTTCTAATTTCTGCATCACGTTTACCTGTGGGTCTTGAATGGAGTTAAGGTCTTGGTTGTGAAGCCTGAAAAACGAGGTTGGGAAGAGATCACGAGCTAAGGCCATGGTGGGTCTGAATGTTAGGGTCCGTGATCAAAGGAACGAGACTGATACAAAGCGAAGGTCAAGCAAAGCTTTATTTCGCACCAAGCATCATGAATCGCACTGACCGGTCAGGGCTTTCTTTTATAAAAGATGACAACTTTGACCCCGGTGAGCCTACTCCCAATAAGGTTGCTGACATCTAGGTCGTTTCTCACTGTGTCACTGCTGAGGGTCCTGGAGTGTGGGGCAGGGCCGCTGGCACCGCAGGCGTCAAGGGACCGCTGACAACTGGACCGCAGATGTCTCAGGACCGCAGGCGTCGAGGGACCGCTGACAACTGGACCGCAGATGTCTCAGGACCGCAGGCGTCGAGGGACCGCTGACAACTGGACCGCAGATGTCTCAGGACCGCAGGCGTCGAGGGACCGCTGACAACTGGACCGCAGACGACTGGACTGCTGGGCTGCCGGAGGCTGCAGGCTGCAGGCGATGGCTCGGGGCCGCCGCCGGAGGCTGGAAGCTGCAGGTGGCGGTGCTCGGGGCCGGAGGCTGGAAGCTGCAGGCGGCGGTGCTCGGGCCGGAGGCTGGAGGCGGCGGCGCTCGGGGCCGCCGCCGGACACTGGAGGCTGGAGGCAGCGGCGCTCGGGGCCGCCGCCGGAGGCTGGAGGCGGCGGCGCTCGGGGCCGACGCCGGACGCTGGAGGCTGCAGGCGGCGGCGCTTGGGGCCGCCGCCGGAGGCTGCAGGCGGCGGCGCTCGGGGCCGCCGCCGGAGGCTGCAGGCGGCGGCGCTCGGGGCCGCCGCCGGAGGCTAGACCGCCGGAAGCTGGAAGCTGCAGGCGGCTCGAGGCTGCAGGCGGCAGCTTGGGGCCCGGGGGAGACTGGAGACTGCAAACATGGTTGTAGCTCTTACAAGAGCTGTTACAGCTCTTCTATTCACCGTTGACTCCCCTGCTCTCCGCCGACTTCCACCGCTCTCCGCACCGCTTCACCGCTCCGCCGACTTCACCGCTCTCCGCCGACTTCCACCGCTCTCCGCACCGCTTCACCGCTCCTGTAGCAGCCGCTGCTCTCCTGCAGCAGCCCCCGGCCCTCCTGCAGGAGCCCCCGGCTCTCCTGCAGGAGCCGCCGGCCCTCCTGCAGGACCCCCCCCCCCGCAGCCTGGCAGAGCAACCTTTATGGGGGTGGTTAAGCCCCGCCCATACACAGGTGGCCAATTGAATTCCAACCTTCCCAGTGGATATACATACGGCCTACTGATTGGATGACTCCACTCAGTCTGCCCCACCCTTACACGATGTTCTCAGTGTCTGGCCAGATGTCTGGGTGTCAGTCAGGAGTTCCGGTCACAGGCTGTGTCAGACAGGGCATTAGTGCTCAGCACAGACTATATAATTGGGGTACAGTAGAGTCACATGCAGGTTGTTCCTCATTTTGGGTTTCTGGGTAGCCCCATAGGGCAACAATTATCTTCTGGATTGCAGGCAGAGTGCTGCATTGTGGCTCCGGAATTGCCATCCTGAGGGCTTGTGGGCCAAGAGTGTGAGGATGGAAGTCTGAGAACAGAAGCTAGGCATAGGTTTTGGGGGGAAGGCATGGCAAGCACACTCTGCATACCTGAATCGAGATCTTGTGCATCTGAAGTCAGAGTGATGATCAGACGTTGGCTCAGGTTGGAGTTCCTGTCCATGATGGCCCCTTCATGAAGGGGGCAGGGCATCGTGAGGCCATGGAGGTTTTCCCACGATGGGAGTTGTGAGATTCTCCAAACCGCAAGGATTCCATCTGCGGGACAATTGAGACAATTGGATGGCACCAGGACATCCCATAGAGATGACTGCAGAGCAGGGTTCTAAGGATGGATGCCTGGGCTGCCTGCCTAGCATTCCAATTGTCTCCTTGCGCTAATACAGGTTTGATCTGCTGGCTCTGGGGGAGCAACCGAGGGCGCTGAGCTGAAATGGACTCTCCTTTGCATGGGTCATAATGTGGGTTTATGTCCATGGGGACCTTGGAATGGGGCGGGGGCACCAGGGTCATGAAGGTTTCTACTAGCCAGAGGTTTTGACACAGCTCCCACGTGCAAGTTTCCCATATAGAGAAAAGATTTGTTCTGATGGGTGCCTCAGGAAAGCCCCATATGCAGCTATTGGAAACCAGGCTTCTGAGGAGAGATGGCTGGAAACCAAAGCAATGGATCTGATGAGGTCCTAGGGGCCTGTCTCGTTCAATCTCCTTTTCTAGAGACATCTGTCTCCGGGTTTGAGTGGATGTGGTTGCTCAGCTGGTGGCAGATACCCCTGTTTGTCCCGAGCAGCCTACTCTCTTAGGATAGCCTTGGAGAAGTTGGAGGTTTCTCCTAATTTGTTCTGATTGGTGACACCCCGACATTTCATGGCCATTGTTGATACAAAATCCAGACAAAAGCCTCATCAAGTGCCTCACACTCGCTCTTTGTTCATATCCTGAAGAGTTCTCCTCACGGACTGTAGATAGGGCCTGTCATACCTCCATCCCCAAACCTAATCCGAATTTGTGTTTTCAGGCTTCTTCTGTCACCACAACCCTGGCCCACACACCCTTCAGGCTGGGGTCTCTGGAGCCACAAATTAGGACTGTGCCTGCCCGCTCCAATGGAATTCTTCCCATTCCATTGGCCACAACCGTAAAAATTAGAGGAACCTCCAAATCCCCAAAGTTATCCCTATGGTGTATGTTGCCCGGGACAAACAGAGGCGATCTGCCACCAGCTGAACAACTACCTCCACTCAGAACTGTAGGCAGATATCCTGAGAAAAAAAACATTGATCCGACAGGCCCCTAGGCCCCAATCAGATAAATTGCTTTGGTTTCCAGTCATCTCTCACCAGAGGCCTGGTTTCAAATACGAGCATATAGGGTTTCTTGAGGTACTGATCAGAAAAAATGTTGTCTCCACATGTTAATCGTGCTCTTTGGAGTGTGTCAAAACCTCCAGTTAGGAGAATCCTTCAGGGCCCCGGTACCACCACCCCATTCCAAGGTCTCCATGGACAAAAACCCACATTATAACCCATCCACAGGAGAGTCCATTTCACCTGAGCCCCTTCGGTTGCTCCCCCAGAGCCAGCAGATTGAACCTGCCTTGTTGCTAAGGAACAATTGCGATGAGAGTTGGGGTGTCCAGGCATCCATCGTTAGAGCCCTGCTCTGGAAAAGTTCCTTATGGGGCATCCTGGATCCATCCAACAGGTCTCGACTGTCCCACAAAAGAAATCCTTGTGGTTTGGAGCATCACACAATCCCACCATGGGAAATCCTCCATGGCCTCGTGATGCACCCCCACCTTCATGAAGGGGCCACGATGGATAGAAACTCCATCCTGAGCCAACGTCTGATCCTATCCCTGACTTCAGATGCACGAGATCTTGATTCAGTTCTGCAGATTGTGCCTGCCATGTCCTCATCCCAAAACCTAAGCCTAGCTTGTGCAGCACTCTGCCTGCCCTCCAGAAGAAAAACGTTGCCCAATGGGGCTACCCAGAAATGACAAATGAGGATCGACCTGCATGCCACGTGACTGTACCTTAATTATACAGTCTAGCCTGGGCACTGAAGACCTGTTTGACACAGCCTGAGCCCAGACCTCCCGACCGACACCCAGACAGCTGGCCGTACACTGAGCACATCAGACCCACCATGGCCTTAGGTCATCATCTCTTCCCAAACTCGGTTTTCAGGCTTCAGAACCTAGAACCTATCTCCATTCACTTCCCAGCAGTGAAAGTGATGCAAAAATGAGAATTCCTCTTTCTCCATGCCCATAATCCTTGCAGTTTGCATGTTGTCCAATGGTCAGTGTAGGAGAAACTAGAATGCCCAGGTGCCCTGCTTATTCTTAAGGGCCACGTTGGGCACAAACACGCATTGTGACCCTCAGTGTGTGCCCTGTCCTCAAGTAAGGCCTCTCAGTGGCTGGAACAAGAGCCCACATATGGGGCTTGCCATGCCCCTGGTCCCCCAGTCTTAACCAGAGGTCGAGATGTCTAATCAACCCTACTCAGGGATCTGCTCTGGAATTCGCCTATGTTGGGACACCTGAGGTAAAAAAAATACCAAAGACTCCTCTTATCCACAGAATGACCCAATCACTAGGAATCTGGCCAAACGCCCAGAGAGAAAGACTCATCCATGTCCCATGAGGCCATATCGACATTCTACAGCCATGGTTGACACAAAATCCAGAGACAAAAGCCTGAGTAAGAACCTCACACTGGCCCTTTGTTTTTGTTTTTGTTTTTGTTTTTAATGAGGTAATAGCTTTCTTTTATTAGGAGAAGATAGGGGTAAGACAGGTATTTGGAAAATACAAATATATCTATATATATTTTAAATAGAGGCCCAGGTTCTTGGAATATATGTTATTACAGCATCACATGAAATCTGGTTCATAAATGAATACTGAATTTTTTTTCCAATTTATTTATTTTCAGAAAAACAGTATTCATTATTTTTTCACCACACCCAGTGCTCCATGCAAGCTGTGCCCTCTATAATACCCATCACCTGGTACCCCAACCTCCCACCCCTCCCGCCACTTCAAACCCCTCAGATTGTTTTTCAGAGTCCATAGTCTCTCATGGTTCATCTCCCCTTCCAATTTACCCAAAAGCACATACCCTCCCCAATGTCCATAACCCTACCGCCCTTCTCCCAACCCCCCTCCCCCCAGCAACCCACAGTTTGTTTCGTGAGATTAAGAGTCACTTATGCTTTGTCTCCCTCCCTATCCCATCTTGTTTCATGGATTCTTCTCCTACCCACTTAAGCCCCCATGTTGCATCACCACTCCCTCATATCAGGGAGATCATATGATAGTTGTCTTTCTCCGCTTGACTTATTTCGCTAAGCATGATACGCTCTAGTTCCATCCATGTTGTCGCAAATGGCAAGATTTCGTTTCTTTTGATGGCTGCATAGTATTCCATTGTGTATATATACCACATCTTCTTGATCCATTCATCTGTTGATGGACATCTAGGCTCTTTCCATAGTTTGGCTATTGTGGACATTGCTGCTATAAACATTCGGGTGCACGTGCCCCTTTGGATCACTACATTTGTATCTTTAGGGTAAATACCCAGTAGTGCAATTGCTGGGTCATAGGGCAGTTCTATTTTCAACATTTTGAGGAACCTCCATGCTGTTTTCCAGAGTGGTTGCACCAGCTTGCATTCCCACCAACAGTGTAGGAGGGTTCCCCTTTCTCCGCATCCTCGCCAGCATCTGTCATTTCCTGGCTTGTTGATTTTAGCTATTCTGACTGGTGTGAGGTGATATCTCATTGTGGTTTTGATTTGTATTTCCCTGATGCCGAGTGATATGGAGCACTTTTTCATGTGTCTGTTGGCCATCTGGATGTCTTCTTTGCAGAAACGTCTGTTCATGTCCTCTGCCCATTTCTTGATTGGATTATTTGTACTTTGGGTGTTGAGTTTGTTAAGTTCTTTATAGATTTTGGACACTAGTCCTTTATCTGATATGTCGTTTGCAAATATCTTCTCCCATTCTGTCAGTTGTCTTTTGGTTTTGTTAACTGTTTCCTTTGCTGTGCAAAAGCTTTTGATTTTGATGAAATCCCAAAAGTTCATTTTTGCCCTTGCTTCCCTTGCCTTTGGCGATGTTCCTAGGAAGATGTTGCTGCGGCTGAGGTCGAAGAGGTTGCTGCCTGTGTTCTCCTCAAGGATTTTGATGGATTCCTTTCTCACATTGAGGTCCTTAATCCATTTTGAATCTATTTTTGTGTGTGGTGTAAGGAAATGGTCCAATTTCATTTTTCTGCACGTGGCTGTCCAATTTTCCCAACACCATTTATTGAAGAGGCTGTCTTTTTTCCATTGGACATTCTTTCCTGCTTTGTCGAAAATTAGTTGACCATAGAGTTGAGGGTCTATTTCTGGGCTCTCTATTCTGTTCCATTGGTCTATGTGTCTGTTTTTGTGCCAGTACCATGCTGTCTTGATGATGACAGCTTTGTAATAAAGCTTGAAGTCCGGAATTGTGATGCCACCAACTTTGGCTTTGTTTTTCAATATCCCTTTGGCTATTCGAGGTCTTTTCTGGTTCCATATAAATTTTAAAATTATTTGTTCCATTTCCTTGAAAAAGATGGATGGTACTTTGATAGGAATTGCATTAAATGTGTATATTGCTTTAGGTAGCATAGACATTTTCACAATATTTATTCTTCCAATCCAGGAGCATGGAACATTTTTCCATTTCTTTGTGTCTTCTTCAATTTCTTTCATGAGCACTTTATAGTTTTCTGAGTATAGATTCTTAGCCTCTTTGTTTAGGTTTATTCCTAGGTATCTTATGGTTTGGGGTGCAATTGTAAATGGGATTGACTCCTTAATTTCTCTTTCTTCTGTCTTGTTGTTGGTGTAGAGAAATGCAACTGATTTCTGTGCATTGATCTTAGATCCTGACACTTTACTGAATTCCTGTATAAGTTCTAGCAGTTTTGGAGTGGAGTCTTTTGGGTTTTCCACATAGAGTATCATATCATCTGCGAAGAGTGATAATTTGACTTCTTCTTTGCCGATTTGGATGCCTTTAATTTCCTTTTGTTGTCTGATTGCTGAGGCTAGGACTTCTAGTACTATGTTGAATAGCAGTGGTGATAATGGACATCCCTGCCGTGTTCCTGACCTTAGTGGAAAAGCTTTCATTTTTTCTCCATTGAGAATGATATTTGCAGTGGGATTTTAATAGATGGCTTTGATGATATTGAGGTATGTGCCCTCTATCCCTACACTTTGAAGCGTTTTGATCAGGAAGGGATGCTGTACTTTGTCAAATGCTTTTTCAGCATCTATTGAGAGTATCATATGGTTCTTGTTCTTTCTTTTATTGATGTGTTGTATCACATTGACTGATTTGCGGATGTTGAACCAACCTTGCAGCCCTGGGATAAATCATACTTGGTCGTGGTGAATAATCCTTTTAATGTACTGTTGAATCCTATTGGCTAGTATTTTGCTGAGAATTTTTGCATCTGTGTTCATCAAGGATACTGGTCTATAGCTCTCTTTTTGATGGGATCCTTGTCTGGTTTGGGGATCAAGGTGATGCTGGCCTCATAAAATGAGTTTGGGAGTTTTCCTTCCATTTCTATTTTTTGGAACAGTTTCAGGAGAATAGGAATTAGTTCTTCTTTAAATGTTTGGTAGAATTCCCCCGGGAAGCCATCTGGCCCTGGGCTTTTATTTGTTTGGAGATTTTTAATGACTGTTTCAATCTCCTTACTGGTTAAGGGTCTGTTCAGGCTTTATATTTCTTCCTGGTTCAATTTTGGTAGTTTATATGTTTCTAGGAATGCATCCATTTCTTCCAGATTGTCAAATTTGTTGGCGTAGAGTTGCTTGTAGTATGTTCTTATAATAGTTTGTATTTCTTTGGTGTTAGTTGTGATCTCTCCTCTTTCATTCATGATTTTATTTATTTGGGTCCTTTCTCTTTTCTTTTTGATAAGTCTGACCAAGGGTTTATCAATTTTATTAATTCTTTCAAAGAACCAGCTCCTAGTTTGGTTGATTTGTTCTATTGTTTTTTTGGTTTCTATTTCATTGATTTCTGTTCTGATCTTTATGATTTCTCTTCTCCTGCTGGGTTTAGGGTTTCTTTCTTGTTCTTTCTCCAGCTCCTTTAGGTGTAGGGATAGGTTGTGTACCTGAGACCTTTCTTGTTTCTTGAGAAAAGCTTGTACCGCTATATATTTTCCTCTCAGGACTGCCTTTGTTGTGTCCCACAAATTTTGAACCGTTGTATTTTCATTATCATTTGTTTCCATGATTTTTTTCAATTCTTCTTTAATTTCCCGGTTGACCCATTCATTCTTTAGAAGGATGCTGTTTAGTCTCCATGTATTTGGGTTCTTTCCAAACTTCCTTTTGTGGTTGAGTTCTAGCTTCAGAGCATTGTGGTCTGAAAATATGCAGGGAATGATCCCAATCTTTTGATTCCAGTTGAGTCCTGATTTAGGACCGAGGATGTGATCTATTCTGGAGAATGTTCCATGTGCACTAGAGAAGAATGTGTATTCTGTTGCTTTGGGATGAAATGTTCTGAATATATCTGTGATGTCCATCTCATCCAGTGTATCATTTAAGGCCTTTATTTCCCTGTTGATCTTTTGCTTGGATGATCTGTCCATTTCAGTGAGGGGAGTGTTAAAGTCCCCTACTATTATTGTATTATTGTTGATGTGTTTCTTTGATTTTGTTATTAATTGGTTTATATAGTTTGCTGCGCCCACGTTGGGGGCATAGATATTTAAAATTGTTAGATCTTCTTGTTGGACAGACCCTTTGAGTATGATATACTGTCCTTCCTCATCTCTTATTATAGTCTTTGGCTTAAAATCTAATTGATCTGATATAAGGATTGCCACTCCTGCTTTTTTCTGATGTCCATTAGCATGGTAAATTCTTTCCCACCCCCTCACTTTAAGTCTGGAGGTGTCCTCGGGTTTAAAATGAGTTTCTTGGAGGCAACATATAGATGGGTTTTGTTTTTTTTATCCATTCTGATACCCTGTGTCTTTTGATTGGGGCATTTAGCCCATTAACATTCAGGGTAACTATTGAGAGATATGATTTTAGTGCCATTGTATTGCCTGTAAGGTGACTGTTACTGTCTATTGTCTCTGTTCCTTTCTGATCTACCACTTGTAGGCTCTCTCTTTGCTTAGAGGACCCCTTTCAGTATTTCCTGTAGAGCTGGTTTGGTGTTTGCAAATTCTTTCAGTTTTTGTTTGTCCTGGAAGCTTTTAATCTCTCCTTCTATTTTCAATGATAGCCTAGCTGGATATAGTATTCTTGGCTGCATGTTTTTCTCACTTAGTGCTCTGAAAATGTCATGCCAGCTCTTTCTGGCCTGCCAGGTCTCTCTGGATAAATCAGCTGCCAATCTAAGACTTTTACCATTGTATGTTACAGACTTCTTTTCCCGGGCTGCTTTCAGAATTTTCTCTTTGTCACTAAGGCTTGTAAATTTTACTATAGGTGTGGGCCTATTCTTATTGATTTTGAGGGGCGTTCTCTGAACCTCCTGAATTTTGATGCTTGTTCCCTTTGCCATATTGGGGAAATTCTCCCCAATAATTCTCTCCAGTATACCTTCTGCTCCCCTCTCTCTTTCTTCTTCTTCTGGAATCCCAATTATTCTAATGTTGTTTCATCTTATGGCGTCACTTATCTCTCGATTTCTCCCCTCATGGTCCAGTAGCTGTTTGTCTCTCTTTTGCTCAGCTTCTTTATTCTCTGTCATTTTGTCTTCTATATCACTAATTCTTTCTTCTGCCTCATTTATCCTAGCAGTGAGAGCCTCCATTTTTTATTGAACCTCATTAATATCTTTTTTGATTTCAACTTGGTTATATTTTAGTTCTTTTATTTCTCCAGAAAGGGCTTTTATATCTCTGGAGAGGGTTTCTCTAATATCTTCCATGCCTTTTTCAAGCCCGGCTATAACCTTGAGAATTGTCATTTGGAACTCTAGATCTGACATATTACCAATGTCTGTATTGATTAGGTCCCTAGCCTTCGGTACTGCCTCTTGTTCTTTTTTTTTGTTGTTAATTTTTCCGCCTTGTCATTTTGTCCAGCTAAGAGTATATGAAGGAGCAAGTAAAATACTAAAAGGGTGGCAACAATCCCAAGAAAATATGCTTTATCCAAATCAGAAGAGATCCCAAATCGTGAGGGGGGATTTCTCCCCCATCACGATTGGGTGAGGGATCTCCTCTGATTGGGATCTCCTTTGATTGGGATCTCCCAATCTCTTCTGATTGGGATCTCCCTATCTCTTCTGATTGGGATCTCTTCTGATTTGGGGATAAAAAGAGGTTCAAAAAGAAAGAAAGAAAAAAAAGAAAAAAAGAATTAAAAAAAAGAGATTGAATTAAAAATTCAATCAAGAATTTAAAAAAGAATTAAGAAAAAAAAGATTAAGAGTTTAGGATCTCTTCTGATTTGGGGATAAAAAGAGGTTCAAAAAGAAAGAAAGAAAAAAAAGAAAAAAAAGAATTAAAAAAAAGAAAAAGAATAAAGAAAAGTATAAAAAAGAAAAATATATATATTAGATAATCTAGTTAAAAAACGTTAAAAAAGAAAAGGGTAAAAGTTATAAAAAATTTTAGCAGAAGAAGAGAAAAAAAAGAAAAAGAAAAAAATTAAATTATCTGCAAGACTAAAAAATCACAGGCAGAAAGCCATGAGTTCTGTTGTTTGTTTTCTCCTCCTCTGGAATTCTGCTGCTCTCTCCTTGGTATTGAAACTGCACTCCTTGGTAGGTGAACTTGGTCTTGCCTGGATTTCTTGTTGATCTTCTGGGGGAGGGGCCTGGTGTAGTGATTCTCAAGTGTCTTTGCCCCAGGCGGAATTACACCGCCCTTACCAGGGGCCGGGCTGAGTGATCTGCTCGGCTTTGCTTTCAGGAGCTTTTGTTCCCTGAGCGCTTTCCGTAGAGTTCCGGAGGATGGGAATACAAAATGGTGGGCTCCTGGTCTCCGGCCCGGAGGAGCCAAGAGCCCGGGTCCCCGCTCCCCAGTGCGCCCTCAGCGAACCGCTCCTAGTAACTCCCGTCTGCCTAACCTCCAGCCGCGCTCCGAGCTCACCGAGCCTGCGACCGGTTCAAGGCAACAGCAAGCTGTGAGCGTACTGTCGGCTCTGTCTCTGCAGCCGGCTTTCCTGTTACAATATCCGCAAGCTCTGCGACACTCAGACACCCCCGATCCTTCTGTGGCCCCGCGGGACCTGAGGTCACGCCGACCCCGCGTGGGCTTCACCCCGGTTTAGCCTCTGGAGTGATGTCCCTCAGCGGAACAGGCTTTTAAAAGTCCCGATTTTGTGCTCCATTGCTCCGCCGCTTGCCGGGAGCCGGCCCCTCCCCCAGGGTCTATCTTCCCGTCGCTTTGGATTCACTTCTCCGCCAGTCCTACCTTTCAAAAAGTGGTTGTTTTTCTGTTTCTAGAATTGCTGTTCTTCTTCTCTTTGATCTGCTGATGGATTTGCAGGTGTTTGCAATCTTTAGATAAGCTCTCTAGCTGATCTCCTGCTAGCTGAGGTAGTCTCAGCCTGCTATTTCTCCGCCATCTTGACTCCTCCTCCTTGCCCTTTGTTTGTAGTCCGAAAAATTCTTCTCACGGTCTGTAGATCGGTTGTGCATAACTCCGTTCCCAAACCTAATCAGAGTATGTGTTTTCAGACTTCTGTCACCATAGCCCTGGCCCACACACCCTCCAGGCTGGGGGCCCTTGAACCACACGCCAGGACAGTGCCTGCCCTCTCCAAGGGAATTCTGCCCATTCCATTGATCACAACCGTACAAATTAGAGGAACCTCCCAAACCCCTAAGCTATCCCAATGCTGTAGGTCGCCCGGGAAAAACATGGGTGATCTGCCACCAGCTGAACAGCTACCTCCACTCAGACACATAGGCAGATGTCCCCAGAGAAAAACATTGAACCCGACAGGCCCCTAGGCCCTAATAAGACCAATTGCTTTGGTTTCCAGTCATCTCTTGCCAAGCCCTGGTTTCCAGTACCAGCATATGGGGTTTCCTGAGGCACCGATCAGAACAAATGTCGTCTCCGCATGGGAAACTTGCTTGTTGGAGCTGTGTCAAAACCTTAGGTTAGGAGAATCCTTCAGGGCTCCGGTGACACCACCCCATTCCAAGGTCTCCATGGACACAAACCCACCTTAGGTCCCATCTACAGGAGATTCCATTTCAACTCAGCCCCCTCGGTTGCTCCCCCTGAGCCAGCAATCAAACCTGTCTTTTTTCTAGGAGACAATTGGAATGTGAGGCATTCTGCCCAGGCATCCATCCTTAGAAACCTGCTCTGGAGTCGTTTCCTATGGGACGTCCTGGACCAATCCAACAGGTCTCAATTGTACTGCAGAAGGAATCCTTGCAGTTTGGAGCATCTCAAAATTCCCATCATGGGAAATAGGCCCCTGATGCCTCCCCCTTCATGAATGGGCCATCATGGACAGAAACTCCAACGTGAGCCAACGTCTGATACTCGCCCTGAGTTCAGATGCACAATTCAGCTCTATTCAGCTCTGGAGAGTGTGCCTGCCCTGCCCTCTCCCCCAAACCTAAGACTAGCTTTTGCTCTCAGATTTATGTCATCACATTCCTGGCCAACTAGCCCCCAGTTTGGGAATTCTGGAGACACAATTCAGCACTCTTCCTGCCCTCCAGAAGTAAATCTTTACCCAATGAGGCTACCCAGAAATCCCAAAAGAGGATAAACCTGCACGCAACTCGACTGCACCCCACTTATACAGTCTACCCTGGGCCCTAATGAACAGTTGGAAACAGCCTGAGCCCGGACCTCCCAACTGACACGCAGACAGCGGGCCCCACACTGAGCACTCAGAACCGCCATGGCCTTGGGTCGTCATCTCTTCCCAACCTCGGCTTTCAGGCTTCAGAACCTAGAACTTATCTCCAATCACTGCCCAGTGGTGAACGTGTTGCAGAAATCAGAACTCCTCATTCCCCGTGCCCAGAATCCTTGTGGTTGGCATGTTGTCCAATGTTCAGTGTAGGAGAAACCAGCTTGCCCTGGTGGTCCTGCCCATGTTTCAGGGCTGCGTTGGTCACAAACACACATTGTGACCCTCAGCCTGTGCCCTGTCCTCAAGTAAGGCCTCTCAGTGGCTGGAACAAGAGCCGACATATGGGGATTGCCATGCCCCTAGGCCCCCATTCTAAACCAGAGGTCGGGATGTCCAGTCACCCCTCCCAAGCGCTCTTCTCTGGAATCAGTCTTTTGGTGGGACATTTGAGGTAAAAAAACAGAAAGGACACCTCCCATCCCAAAGAATGACCCCAAACTCTTGGAATAGTTCTAAATCCCCAGAGAGGGATACTCGTCCATGCCTGATGAAGGCACCTCGACATTCAATGACTATATTTGAAGCAAAATCCAGAGACAAAAGCTTGAGGAAGCACCTCACATTCGCCCTTTGCTCATATCATGAAGAGTTCTCCTCACCATCTGTAGATCGTTCCTGCCATACCTACGTCCCCAATCCTAAGCCGAGTTTGCGTTTTCAGACTTCTGTCCCCACAGCCCTAGTCCACACACCATCCAAGATGGTGCCCCTGGAGTCACATTTTAGGACTGTGCCTGCCCTCTCCATGGGAATTCTGCCCATTTAATTGGCCCCAACACTACAGATTTGGAGAAACCTCCAAAGACTCCGAGGCCATCCTAATACTGTAGGCCGCCCGGGACAAACATGGGTGATATGACACCAGCTGCGCAACTACCTCCACTTAGACCTGTAGACAGATGTCCCCAGAGCAGAAGATTCACCCGGACATGCCCCTAGGCCCTAATCGAATCCATTGTTTTGCTTCCAGGCATCTCTCCTCAGAGTCCTGGTTTCCAATACCAGCATATGGGGGTTTCCTGAGGCACTGATCATAACAAATCTCATCACCACATGGGAAACTTGCTCAATGGAGATGTGTCAAAACCTCCAGTTAGGAGAATCCTTCAGGGCCCCGGTGCCACCACCCCATTCCAAGGTCTCCATGAACAAAAACCCACATTATGACCGATCCTCAGGAGAGTCCATTTCAACTCAGCCTCGTTGGTTGCTCCCCCAGAGCCAGCGGATCGAACCTGTCTTGTAGAGAGGATATAATTGGAATGCAAGGTGGGCTGCCCAGGCATCCATCCTTAGAACACTGCTCTGGAGTCATTCCAGATAGGAGGACCTTGGGCCATCCAACAGGTCTCAATTGTCCGGCAGAAGGAATCCTTGCAGTTTGGAATGTCTCACAACTCCCATCGAAGGAAAAACTCCATGGCTACATGATGCGCAACTCCTTCATGAAGGGGCCATCATGGACAGAAACTCCAACCTGAGCCAATGTCCTATCCTCGCCCTGACTTCAGATGCATGAGATCTCTATTTCACTTTGCAGAGTGTGCCTGCCATGCTCTCGCCCCCAAAACCTGGCCTAGCCTGTGTTCTCAGACTTCCGTCCTCACACTCCTGGGCCACAAGCCCGCCAGTTTGGGAATTCCAGAGCCACAATGCAGTACTCTTTCTGCCCTCCAGAAGAAAAACGTTATAATATGGGGCTAGCCAGAAACCCCAAATGAGGATCAACCTGCACGCCACTCAACTGTACCCCAATTATACAGTCTAGCATGAGCACTAATGCCCTGTCTGACACAGCCTGAGCCCGGATCTCCCGACCTGAGCCCGGATCTCCCGACCAAAACCAAGACAGCTGGGGCCACACTTCAGGACTGTGCCTGCCCTTTCCATGAAAACTCTGTCCACCATTGTCCACAACCATACAGATTAGGAGAAACCTCCAAAGACCCCGAGACCATCCCAATAGTGTCGGCTGCCAGGGACAAATGGGGCTATCTGACACCAGCTGAGCAATGACCTCCACTCAGAACTATAGACAGATATTCCCAGAGAAGAAGAATGAAGCAGACAGGCCCCTAGGACATAATCAGATCCATTGCTTTTGTTTCCAGGCATCTCTCCTCAGAAGCCTGGCTTCCAATACCATCTTATTGTGGTTCCAGAGAAAAGAATCAGAACAAATCTCAACTCCACATTGGAAACTGGCTCTTTGAAGCTGTCTCAAAACCTCCGGTTAGAAGATTCTTTCAGGGCGCCGGTGCCACTGCCCCATTCCAAGATCTCCACGGAAACCAACCCACATTATGACCAATCCTCAGGAGAGCCCATTTCAACTCAGCCCCCTTGGTTGCTCCCCCAGAACCAGCAGATCGAACCTGCCTTCTTGCTAGGAGACAGTTGGAATGCAAGTAGGGCTACCCAAGCATCCATCATTAGAGCCCTGCTCTGGAGAAGTTCCTTATGGGGCATCATGGATCCATCCAAAAGGTCTCGACTGTCCCACAGAAGGAATCCTTGCAGTTTGGAGTATCACACAATCCCAATGAGGGAAAACCTCCATGGCCTCGTGATGCTCCCCCCCGACCTTCATGATGGGGCCATCATGGATAGAAACTCCATCCTGAGCCAGTGTCTGATCCTCGCCCTGACTTCAGATGCACAAGATCTCGATTCAGCTCTGCAGAGTGTGCCTGTCGTGCCCTCGTCCCAAAACCTAAGCCTAGCTTGTGTTCTCAGACTTCCGTCCTCACACTTCTGGCCCACAAGCCCTCCATTTGGGAATTCTGGACACACAATGCAGCACTCTGCCTACCCTCCAGAAGAAAAACTTTGCCCTATGAGGCTACCTAGAAACGCCAAATGAGGATCAACCTGCACGCCACTTGACTGTACCCCAATTTTACAGTCTAGCCTGGGCACTAATGCCCTGTCTGACACAACCTGAGCCCAGAGCTCCCGACCGACGCACAGACAGCTGCCCGTACACTGCACACATCGGATCTGCCATGGCTTTAGGTGGTCATCTTTTCCCAAACACGGTTTTCAGGCTTCAGAAGCTAGAACTTATCTCCCCTCACTACCCAGGGGTGAATGTGATGCAGAAATCAGAATCCCTCCTTCCCCAAGACAAGAAAACTTGTGGTTGGCATGTTGTCCAATGGTCAGTGTAGGAGAATCCAGCGTGGCCCATGAGGCCCCGCCCATGCTTGAGGGCCGCAATGGGCACAAACACACATTGTGACCCTCAGCGTGAGCCCTGTCCTCAAGGAAAACATCTCAGGGGCAAGACCAAGAGCACGCATATGGGTCTTACCATGCCCCTAGTCCCCCAATCTTAACCAGAGGTTTAGATGTTTAGTCACCACTACTCAGGTCTGCTCTGGAATCCTGGTGGGACACCTGAGGTAAAAAAAAAAATACCAAAAGGACTCCTCCCATTCACCGAATGACACCCAAACACGTGGAATCTGTCCAAATCCACAGAGAGATAGACTCGTCAATTGCCCATGAGGCCATCCCGACATTCCATGGCCACCGCTGACACAAAATCCAGAGACAAAAACCTGGGCAAGCGCCTAGCACTTGCCCTTTTTTCGTAGCCCAAAAAATTCTCCTCCAGTCTATAGATTGGGCCTGTCATACATACGTCCCCAAACCTAAATTGAGTTTGGGTTTTCAGAATTCTGTCCCCACAGTACTAGCCCACACACCTTCCAGGCTAGGGCCCCTGGAGCCACACCTCAGGACTGTGCCTGCCCTCTCCAGTGGAATTCTGCCCACTCCATTGGCCACAACCCTACAGATTAGGAGAAACCTCCAAATTCCCCAAGGCCATCCCAACAGTGTTGGCTGCCCAGGACAAACAGGAGCGATCTATCCCAAGCTGAGCAACTACTTCAACTCAGACTGGTAGACAGATATCCCCAGAGAAGAAGATTGAACCAGACAGGCACCTAGGCCCTAATCGGATCCATTGCTTTTGTTTCCAGGCATCTCTCTTCCGAGCCCTGGTTTCCAATACCAGCATATAGGTTTTTCCAGAAGTACCAATCAGGACAAATCACATCTACACATGGGAAATGTGCTTTTTGGAGCTGTGTCAAAACCTCCAGTTAGGGGAAAACTTCAGGTCCCTGGAGCCACCGCCCCATTACAAGGTCTCCATGGACACAATCCAACATTATGACCCATTCTCAGGAGAGTCCATTTCAACACAGCCCCATCAGTTGCTCCCCCATCGGTTGCTCCCACAGAGGAAGCAGATTGAACCTGCCTTGTCGCTAGGAGACAATAAGAATGGGAGGTGGGCTCTCCAGGCATCCATCCTTAGAAGCCTGCTCTGGCGTCATTCCGTATGGGACGTCCTGGAGCCATCTGACCTGTCTCGACTGTCCTGTAAAAGGAATTCTTGCCGATTGGAGCATCGTGTGAAAGCCTCCATGGCCCCATGATGCCCCCCACCTTCATGAAGGGGCCATCCTGAACAGAACAGAAACTCCAACCTGAGGCTTCCTCTGATACTCGCCCTGACTTCAGATGCATGAGATCTCGATTCAGCTCTTCAGAGAGTGCCTGCTGTGCCCTCGCCTCAAACCTAAGCCTAGCTTGTGTTCTCAGACTTCCGTCCTCACACTCCTGGCCCAAAAACCCTCCAGTTTGGGAATTCCAGATTGACAATACAGGACTCTGCCTGCCCTCCAGAAGAAAAACGTTGCCCTATGGGGCTACCCAGAAACCCTAAATGAGGATCAACCTGCACGCCACTCGACTGTACCCCAATTATACAGTCTACCCTGGGAATTAATGCCCTGTCTGACACAGCCTAAGCCTGGAATTCGTGACCTACACCAGACAACTGGCCGCACACTGAGCACATCAGACACGCCATGGCCTTAGGTCATCATCTCTTCCCAACCTCGGTTTTCAAGCTTCAGAAACTAGACATTATCTCCAATAATTGCCTAGTGCTGAACGTGATGCAGAAATCAGAACTCCTCGTTCCCCATGGCCAGAAACCTTGTGGTTGGCATGTTGTCGAACGTTCACTGTAGGAGAAAACAGCCTGGCCCATGAGGACCTGCCCATGCTTGAAGGTCGCCATGGGCACAAACACACATTTTGACCCTTAGCGTCAACCTTATCCTCAAGTAAAGCCGCTCAGTGACTGGACCAAGAGCTCGGATATGTGGCTTGCCTTACCCCTAGTCCCCCCATCTTAACTAGACCTCAAAATGCCTAGTCACCCCTACTCAGGGCTCTGCTCTGGAATCTCTCTTTTGTGGGACACCAGAGGTAAAAAAAAAAAAAAAATACAGAAAGGACTCTTCCCATCCACAGACTGATCCCAAACACTTAGGATCAGGCCAAATCCCCAGAGAGAAAGACTCGTCCATGGCCCATGAGGTCAGCCCGACATTCCTCAGTCACCATTGACACAAAATCAGAAACAAAAGTCTGAGCAAACTCCTTACACTCGCCCTTTGTTCATAGCCTGAAAAATTTTTTTCACAGTCAGTAGATCAGGCCTATCATACATATGTCCCCAAACCTAAGCCGAGGTTGTGTTTTCAGACTTCTGTCCCCACAGTCCTGGCCCACATACCCTCCAGGCTGGGGACTCTGGAGGCAAACCTCAGGACTGTGCCTGCCCTCTCCAGGGGAATTCTGCTCATTCCACTGGCCACAAACCTACAGATTAGGAGAAAACTGAAAAGTACCAAAGCCATCCCAATATTGTAGGCCACCCATGACAAAGAGGTGCGACCTATCAGTAGCTAAGCAACTACCTCCATTCAGACCTGTAGACAGATATACCCAGAGAAGAAGATTGAACCTGACAGGCACCTAGGCCCTAACTGGATCCATTGCTTTCGTTTCCAGGCATCACTCCTCAGAAACCAGGTTTCCAATACCAGCATATAGGTTTTTCCAGAGGTACCAATCAGAACAAATCTCGTCTCCACACGGGACACTTGCTCTTTAGAGCTGTGTCAAAACCTCCAGTTAAGAGAAAACTTCAGGTTCCCGGACTCACCGCCCCATTCCAAGGTCTCCATGGACACAAACCCACATTATGAACCACCCTCCGGAGAGTCCATTTCAACACACCCTCCTCGATTGCTCCACCAGATTCAGCAGATCTAACCTGCCTTGTCGCAAGGAGACAATAGGAATGCGAGTTGGGCTCTCCAAGCATCCATCCTTAGAACGCTGCTCTGTCTTTGTTCTGTATGGGACGGCCTGGAGACATCTGACAGGTCTCAACTGTCCAGCAGAAGGAATCCTTGCAGATTGGAGCATCTCACAACTCCCATCGTGGGAAAACATCCATGGCTCCATGATGCCTCTCACCTTCATGAAGGGGCCATCCTGAACAGAAAATCCAACCTGAACCTATGTCTTATCCTCGACCTGACCTCAGATGCACGAGATCTCGATTCAGCTCTGCAGAGTGTGACTGCCATTCCCTCGACCCAAAACCTAAGCCTAGCTTGTGTTCACAGACTTCTTTCCTCACACTTCTGGCCCACAAGCCCTACAGTTTGGGAATTCCGGAGCCACATTGCAGCACTATGCAATGGGCTCCAGAAGAAAAACGTTGCCCTATGGGGCTACCCAGAAACGCCAAATGAGGATCAACCTGCAAGCCACTCAACTGTACTCCAATTATACAGTCAACCCTCGAACTAATGCGATGTGCTGTCTGACACAGCCTGAGCCCGGACCTCCCGACCGACACCCAGACAGCTGCGGCCACACGTCAGTACTGTGCCTGCCCTTTACAAGGGAATTCTTACCATTTCATTTGTCACAAACCTACAGATTAGGAGAAACCTCCAGAGTCCCTGAGGCCAGCCAAATAGTGTTGGCCTACCGGGACAAACAGGGGCGATCTGACACAAGATGAGCAATGACCTCCACTCAGAACCATAGACAGATGTTCTCAGAGGAAAATATTGAAGCAGACAGGCTCGTAGGCCCTATTTGGACCCACTGGTTTGGATTCCAGGCATCTCTCCTCAGATACCTGGTTTCCAAAACTAGTTTATGGGAGTTCCTGAGGAAAAATCAGAACAAATCTCATCTCCACATGAGAAATTTGGTCTTTCTCGCTGTCTCAAAACCTCAGGTTAGGAGAATACTTCAGGGCACCGGAGCCACTGCCCCATTCCAAGGTCTCAATGGACATAAACCCACATTATGACCGATCTTCAGGAGAGTCCATTTCAATTCAGCCCCTCAGTGGCTCCCCCAGAGCCAACAGATCAAACCTGTCTTGGCGCTAGGAGGTAATTGGAATGTGAGTTGGGCTGCCCAGGCATCCATCATTAGAACTCTGCTCTTGAGAATTTCCATATGGGACATCCTGGATCCATCCAACAGGTCTAGAATGTCGCACAGAAGGAATCCTTGCGGTTTTAGAGCATCAGAGAATCCCACTGTGGGCAAACATCATGGCCTCATGATGCCCCCCACCTTCATGTAGGGGACATCATGGACAGAAACTCCAACCTAAGCCAACGTCTGATCCTCACCCTGACTTCAGATAGACAAGATCTCGATTCAGCTCTGCAGAGTGTGCCTGCCGTGCCCTCGCTCCAAAACTTAAGCCTAACATGTGTTCTCAGAATTCCGTCCTCAAACTCCTGGCCCACAAACCCTCAGTTGGGAATTCTGGAGACACAATGCAGCACTCTGCTTGCCCTCCAGAAGAAAAAAATGTTTCCCTATGGGGCTATGCAGAAACGCCAAATGGGGATCAACCTGCATTCCACTCAACGGTACCCCAATTGTACAGTCTAGTGTGAGTACTAATGCCCTGTCTGACACAGACTGATCCTGGACCTCCCGACCGACACCCAGACAGCTGGATGCACACTGAGCACATCGGACACGCCATGGCCTTAGGTCTTCATCTCTTCCCAATCTCGGTTTTCAAGCTTCAGAACCTAGACATTAACTCCACTAACTGACCAGGTGTGAACATGATGTAGAAATCAGAACTGTTTCTTATCCATAGTGAGAAACTTTGTGGTTGGCGTGTTGTCCAACGTTCAGTGTAGGAGAAACCAGCATGGCCCTTGAGGCCCCGGTCATGCTTGATGATCGCTATGGGGACAAACACACATTGTGACCCTCAGTGTGAGTCCTAGCCTCAAGTAAATCCTCTCATTGACTGGATCAAGAGCTCGCATATGAGGATTGCCAAGACCCTAGTCCCCCAATCTTAATCAGAGTTTGAGATGTCTAGTCACCCCTACTCAGGGCTCTGCTCTGGAATCCCTCTTTGGTGAGACACCTGAGGGAAAAAAAATACAGAAAGACTCCTCCCATCCACAGAATGACCACAAACACTTGGGATCTGGTCAAATACGCAGAGAGAAAGACTCGTCCTTGGCCCATGAGGCCATCCTTACATTCCATGGCCACTGTTGACACAAAATCAGAGACAAAAGCCTGAAAAAGTGCCTCACACTCGCCCCTTGTTCATAGCCCAAAAAATTCTCCTCATGGTCTGTAGATCAGGCCTGTCATGCATACGTCCCCACCTAGGACGAGTTTGAGTTTTCAGACTTCTGTCCCCACAGTCCTGGCCCATACACCTTCCAGGCTGGCGCCCCTGGAGCCACACCTCAGGACTGTGCCTGCCCTCTCAGGTGAATTCTGCCCATTCCATTGGCCACAAACCTACAGATTAGGAAAAACCTAAAAAGTCCCCAAAGCCATCCAAATAGTGTAGGCCGCCCAGGACAAACAGGGAAGATCTGTCAAGCTGAGCAACGACCTCCACTCACACCCGTAAACAGATATCCCCAGAGAAGAAGATTGAACCGGACAGGCACCTAGGCCCCAATCGGATCCATTGCTTTTGTTTCCAGGAATCTCTCCTCAGAGACCTGGTTTCCAATACCAGCATATGTGGGTTCCCAGAGGTACTAATCACAACAACTCTCATCTCCACATGGGAAACTTGCTCTTTAGAGCTATATCAAAACCTCCAGTTAAGGGAAACCTTCAGGTCCCCGGAGCCACAGCCCCATTCCAATGTCTCCATGGACACAAACCCACATTATGTCCACTCCTCAGGAGAGTCCATTTCAACTCAGCCCCTTCGGTTGCTCACCCAGAGCCATCAGATCGAACCTCCCTTGTCACTAGGAGACAACTGGAATGCGAGTTGGGCTGCCCAGGCATCCATTGTTAGGACTCCGCTCTGGAGATGTTCCTTATGTGGTGTCCTTGATCCATCTGACAGGTCTCGACTGTCCTGTAGAAGGAATCCTTGTGGTTTGCAGCATCACACACTCACACTGTGGGCAAACCTCCATGGCCTCGTGATGCCCCCATCTTCATGTAGGGGACATCATGGACAGAAACTCCAACCTGAGGCAATGTCTGATCCTCGCCCTGACTTCAGATGCACGAGATCTCGATTCAGCTCTGCAGAGTGTGTCTTCTGTGCCCTCGCCCCAAAACCTAAGTCTAGCTTCTGTTCTCAGACTTCCATCCTCACACTCCTGGCTCAAGCCCTCTAGTTTAGTAAATCTGGAGACACGATGCAGAACTTTGCCTGCTCTCCAGAAGAAAAACGTTGCCCTATGGGCCTACGCAGAAACCCCAAATGAGGATCAACCTGCATGCCACTTGACTTTGCCCCAATTATACAGTTTAGCCTGGACAGTAGTGACCAATCTGACACAGACTGAGCACAGACCTTGTGACCGACACCCAGACAGCTGGCCGCACACTGAGCACATCGGACACACCATGGCCTTAGGTCGTCATCTCTTCCGAACCTTGGTTTTCAGGCTTCAGAACCTAGACTTTTCTCCACCCACTGCCAAGCAGTGTACGTGATGCAGAAATCAGAACTCCTCCTTCCCCATGACCAGAAACTTTGTGGTTGGCATGTTGTCCAACATTCAGTGTAGGAGAAACCAGAGTGGCCCATGAGACCCCGCCCATGTTTGAGGGCCACGATGGGCACAAACACAAATTGGGACCCTCAGTGTAAGCCCTGTCCTCAAGTAAAGCCTCTCAGGGGCTGGACCAAGAGCCCGCATATGGGGCTTGCCATGCCTCTAGTCCCCCAATCTTAACCAGCACTCAAGAAGTCTGGTCATTCCTACTCAGAGCTATTCTCTGCAATCCTTCTTTGGTGGGACACATGAGGTAAAAAAAATAGAGAAAGGACTCCTACCATCCAAACAATGACCTCAAACACTTGGAATCGGGCCAAATCCGCAGAGAGAAAAACTTGTCCATGGCCATTGAGGCCAGCCAGACATTCCACGGCCACCGTTGATGCAAAATCTGGAGACAAAAGCCTGAAAAAAACGACTCACACTCGCCCAGTGATCATAGCCCGAAAAATTCTCCTCAAGGTCTGTGGATTGAGTCTGCCATACCTACGTCCTCAAACCTAAGCTGAGTTTGTGTTTTCAGACTTCTGTCCCCACAGTCCTGGCACACATATCCTCTAGTCTGTGTCCCCTGGAGCCACACCTCAGGACTGTGCCTGTGCACTCCAAGGGAATTCTGCTCATTCCTTTGGACACAACTCAAGAGATTAAGAAAACCTTCAAAGTCCCCGAGGCCATCCCAATAGTGTCAGTTGCCCAGGAGAAACAGGGGTTATCTGTCACTAGCTGCGCCACTACCCCCACTCAGACCTGTAGACAGATATACCCAGAGAAGAAGATTGAACTGGACAGGCACCTAGGCCCTAATTTGATTCATTTCTTTTGATTCCAGGGATCTCTCCTCATAGGTCTGGTTTCCAATACCAGCATATGTGGGTTCCCGGAGGAATCAATCAGTACAAATTGTGTCTCCACTTGGGAAACTTGCTCTTTGGAGCTGTGTCAAAACCTCCCGTTAGGAGAAACCTTCAGGTACAGGGAACCACTGCCCCATTCCAAGGTCTTCATGGACACAAACCCACATTATGACCCATCCTCAGGAGAGCCCATTTCAACTCAGGCCCCTCAGTTGCTTCCCCAGAGCCAGCGATCGAACCTGCCTTATCGCAAGTAGATAATTGGAATACAAGGCGGGCTGCTCAGGATTCAATCCTTAGAACCCTGCTTTGGCGTCCTTCCATAATGGACGTCCTGTAGCCATCCGACAGGTCTCGACTCTCCTACAGAAGGAATCCTTGGGGATTGGAACATCTCACTACTCCCATCTTGGGAAAACCACCATGGCCTCATGAAGCGCCCGCCCCTTCATGAAGGGGGGAAATGGACAGAAACTCCACCCTAAGCCAAATTCTGATCCTCGGCCTGAGTTCATATCCACAAGATCTCGAATCAGCTCAGCAGAGTTTGCCTGCTGTGCCCTTGCTCCAAAACCTACACCTAGCTTGTGTTCTCAGACTTCCGTCATCACACTCCTGGGCTACAAGCCCTCCTGTCCAGGAATCTGGAGAAACAATGCAGCACTATGCCTGCCATCCAGAAGAAAAACTTTGTCCTATATGACAACCCAGAAACCCCAAATGAGTATCAATCTGCAAGCCACTCGACTGTACCCCAATTGTAAGTGTACCCTGGGCACTCATGCTCTGTCTGACACAACCTGAGCGCAGAACTCCCGACTGACTCCCAGACAGCTAGGGTCACACCTCAGGACTGTGCATGCCTTCTCCAAGGGAATTCTGCCCATTCCATTGGCCACAACCCTATAGATTATGAGAAATCTCCAAAGACCCAGAGACCATCCCAATAGTGTAGGCCTCTCAGGAGAAACTGTGGCGATTAGATGCAAGCTGAGAAACGATCCACTCAGAACCGTATACAGATGTTCCCAGAGAAAAATATTGGAGCAGACAGGCCCCTAGATCCTAATAGAATCAGTTCCTTTGGTTTCCAGGCATCACTCCTCAGAGGCCTGGTTTCCAATACCAGCTTATGATGTTTCCTGAGGCAACATCAGAACAAATCTCATCTCCACATGGGAAACTTGCTCTTTGGAGCTGTGTCAATACCTCTAGTTAGGAGAATCCTTCAGGGCGCCTTTTCCACTGCCCCATTTCAAGGTCTCCATGGACACAAATCCACATTATGGATTGGAGATTCCATTTCAACTCACCCCCCTACCTTCCTCCCCCAGAGCCAGTAGAGCGAACCTGTGTTGTCACTAGGAGAAGATTAGAATACAAGTTGGGCTGCCCAGGCATCCATCGTTAGAACCCTGCTCTGGAGAAATTTTTTATGAGACGTCCTTGATCCATCAGACAGGTCTCGACTGTCCCACAGAAGGAATCCCTGTGGTTTGCAGCATCACAAATTCCCACCGTGGGAAAAACTCATGGCCTCGTGATGTCCCCATCTTCATGTCAGGATCATCAAGGACAGAAACTCCAACCTGAGAAAATGTCTGATCCTCACCCTGACTTCAGATGCACGAGATCTCCATTCAGCTCTGCAGAGTGTGCCTGCCGTGCCCTTGCCCCAAAACCTAAGCCTAGCTTGTGTTCTCAGACTTCCGTCCTTCTACTCCTGGCTCACAAGCCCTCCAGTTTGGGAATTCTGGAGACACAATGAAGCACTCTGCCTGCCTTACAGAAGAAAACCATTGCCCTATGGGACTACCCAGAAACCCCAAATGAGGATCCACCTGCACGCCACTCGACAATATCCCAATTATACAGTCCAGCATGAGCAGTAATGCCCTGTCTGACTCAGCTTGAGCCCAGACCTCGTGACCCTCAGCCAGACAGCTGGCCGCACACTGAGCACATCGGACACGCCATGGCCTTAGGTCATCATCTCTTTCCCAACTTTGGTCTTCAGGCTTCAGAACCTAGACCTTATCTCCACTCACTGCCAAGTGGTGTACGTGATGTAGAAATCAGAACTTCTCCTTCCCCATGGCAAGAAACCTTGTGGTTGGCACGTTGTCCAACGTTCAGTGTAGGAGAAAACAGCGTGGCTCAGAGGCCTCGCCCATGCTTGAGGGTCGTGATGGGCACAAACACACATTGGGACCCTCAGCGTGAGCCCTGTCCTCAAGTAAACCATCTCAGTGACTGGAAGAAGAGCCCACATATGGGCCTTGCCATGCCCCGAGTCCCCCAATCTTAATGAGACCTCGAGATGTCTAGTCACACCTACTCAGGTCTCTGCTTTGTTATTCCTCTTTGGTGGGACACCTGAGGTAAAAAACAAAACAAAACAAAACAAACAAACAAACAAACAAACAAAAAAGGCAGAAATGATTCTCCCATCCACAGAATGACCCCAAACACTTGGGATATGTCCAAATACCAGGAAAGACTCATCCATGGCCCATGAGGCCACCCCATCATTCCACGGCTACCATTGACACAAAATCCAGAGACAACAGCCAAGCAAATGCCTCACACCCGCCATTTGTTCATAGCCCAAAATGTTCTCACAGTCTGTAGATGGGCCTGCCATACCTATGTCCCCAAACCTAAGCTGAGTTTGCGTTTTCAGACTTCTGTCCCAACAGCTCTGGCCCAAACACCTTCCAGGCTGGGTCCCCTGGAGCCACAACTCAGGAATGTGCCTGCCCTCTTCAAAGGAATTCTGCCCATTTCATTGGCCACGACCATACAAATTAGGTGAAACCTCCAAAGTCCCTGAGGCCATCCCAATAGTGTAGGTCGCCCAGGACAAACAGGGGCGATCAGTCAGAAGCTGAGCAAAGACCTCCACTCAGACCCGTAGACAGATAGCCCCAGAGAAGAAGATAGAACCATACAGGCACATATGTCCTAATCGGATCTATTGTTTTTGTTTCCAGGCATCTCTCCTCAGAGGCCTGGTTTCCAATACCATCATATGGGGGTTTCCTGAGGTACCAATCAGAACAAATATCGTGTCCTCAAGGGCAACTATTCTTTGGAGACATGTCAAATCCTCTAGTTGGGAGAAACCTTCAGGTTTCTGGAGATACTGCCACATTCCAAGGTCTCCATGGACACAGACCCACATTATGACCCATCCTAAGGAGAGTCCATTTTAGCAGAGCCCCTTCCATTGCTCATGCAGAGCCAGTACATTGAAACTGCTTTGTGACTAGGAGACAATTGAAATGTGTGGCAGGCTCTCCAGGCCTCCACCCTTAGAACCCTGCTCTGGCGTCTTTCCATATGGTACGTCCTGGAGCCATCCAACAGGTTTCGAATGTCCTGGAGAATGAATCCTTGCGGACTGGAGCATCTCATAATTCCCATCGTGGGAAAACCTCCATGGCCTTATGATGCCCGCCCCGCTTCATGAAGGGGGATCATGGACAGAAACGCCAACCTGAGCCAACATCTGATCCTTGACCTGACTTCAGATGCACGCGATCTCGATTTATCTCTGCAGAGTGTGCCTGCCGTGCCCTCGACCCAAAACCTAAGCTTAGCTTGTGTTCTCAGACTTCCTTCCTCACTCTCCTGGCCCACAAACCCTCCAGTTTGGGAATTCTGGATCCACAATGCAGCTCTATGCCTGCCCTCCAGAAAAAAAAAAAAAATAATAATAACGTTGCCCCAAGGGCTACCAAGAAACGCCAAATGAGGATCAACCTACATGCCATTCGAGTGTACCCCAATTATACAGTCCACCCTGCCCACTAATGCCTTGGCCAACACAGACTGAGCCGGTACCTCTTGAACGACACCCAGTCAGCTGGGGCCACATCAAAGGACTCTCCTGCCCTCTGCAAGGGAATTCTGCCCATTCCATTTGCCACAACCCTACAGATTAGGAGAAACTTCCAGCGTCCCTGAGACGATGCCAATAGTGTAGCCCTCCCGGGACAAACAGGGGCAATATGACACATGCTGAAAACAACCACCACACAAAACCATAGACTGATGTTCTCAGAGAAAAAGATTGAAGTGAACAGGCCCCCAGGCCCTAATCAGATACATTGCATTGGATTCCAGGCATCTCTTCTCAGATGCCTGGTTTACAATACCAGCTTATAGGTTTCCTGAGGCAACAATCAGAACAAATCTTGTCTCCACATGGAGACATCGCTCTTTCAAACTGTCTCAAAACCTCCAGGGCACCGGAGCCACTGCCCCATTCCAAGGTCTCCATGGACACAAACCCACATTATGACCCATCCTCAGGAGAGTCCATTTCAACTCAGCCCCCTCGGTTGCTCCCCCAGAGCCAGCAGATCTAACCTGTCTTGTTGCTAGGAGATAATTGGAATGCGAGTTGGGCTGCCCAGGCCTCCATCGTTAGAACCCCGGTCTGGAGAATTTCCTTATGGGGTGTCCTTGATCTATCTGACAGGTCTCCCACAGAAGGAATCCTTGTGGTTTGCAGCATCACACATGCACACCTTGGGAAAACTTCCATGGCCTTGTGATGCCCCAACCTTCATGTAGGGGACATCATAGAGAGAAACTCCAACCTGAGGCAATGTCTGATCCTCGCCCTGACTTTAGATGCACGAGATCTCAATTCAGCTCTGCAGAGTGTGCCTGCCGTGCCCTCGCCCCAAAACCTAAGCCTAGCTTGTGTTCTCAGACTTCTGTCCTCACACTTCTGGATCATTAGTCCTCCAGTTTGGGAATTCTGGAGACACAATGCAGCACTCTGCCTGCCCTCCAGAAGAAAAACTTTGCCCTATGGGGCTACCCAGAAACACCAAATGAGGATAAACCTGCACTCATCTAGACTGTACCCCAGTTAAACTGTCCAGCCTGGGCAGTAATGTCCTGTGTGACACAGTCTGAGCCCAGACCTCGTGACCGACAACCAAAGAGCTGGCCGCACACTGAGCGATGGATACAAACAAACATTGGGACCCTCATTGTAAGCCCTCTCCTCAAGTAAACCTCTCAGGGTCTGGACCAAAAGCCCACATATAGGGCTTACCATGCCCCTCGTCCCCCAATCTTTGCCAGAGCTCGAGAAGTCTAGTCAACCCTATTCAGAACTCTTTTCTGGAATCCCTCTTTGGTGGGACACATGAGGTAAAAAATAAATATAAACTACCAAAATTGAACCAGGAAGAAATCGACAACCTGAATAGACCGATATCTAATAACGAGATTGAAGCAGTGATCAAAAATCTCCCAAAAAACAAGAGCCCAGGACCTGACGGATTCCCTGGGGAATTCTACCAAACCTTCCAAGAAGAAATAACACCTATTCTCCTGAAGCTGTTTCAAAAAATTGAAGCAGAAGGAAAACTTCCAGACTCTTTCTATGAAGCCAGCATTACCCTGATCCCCAAACCAGGCAAGGACCATACCAAAAAGGAGAATTTCAGACCAATATCACTGATGAATATGGATGCTAAGATTCTCAACAAGATCCTAGCCAACAGGATCCAACAACACATTAAAAAGATTATCCACCATGATCAGGTGGGATTCATCCCTGGGCTACAAGGATGGTTCAACATTCGTAAATCAATCAATGTGATACAACAAATTAATATGAGAAGAGAGAAGAACCACATGGTCCTCTCAATTGATGCAGAAAAAGCATTTGACAAAATCCAACATCCGTTCCTGATTAAAACGCTTCAAAGTATAGGGATAGAGGGAACATTCCTGAACCTCATCACATCTATCTATGAAAGACCCACAGCAAATATCATCCTCAATGGGAAAAAGCTTGCAGCCTTCCCGTTGAGATCAGGAACAAGACAAGGATGCCCACTTTCACCACTCTTGTTCAACATAGTATTAGAAGTCCTAGCAACAGCAATCAGACAACAGAGAGAAATAAAAGGTATCCAAATTGGTAATGAAGAAGTCAAACTCTCTCTCTTCGCAGATGACATGATTCTTTATATGGAAAACCCAAAAGACTCCACCCCCAAACTACTAGAACTCATACAGCAATTCAGCAGCGTGGCAGGATACAAAGTCAATGTGCAGAAATCAGTGGCTTTCTTATACACTAACAAGGAAAATACAGAAAGGGAAATTAGAGAATCGATTCCATTTACTATAGCACCAAGAACCATAAGATACCTGGGAATAAACCTAACTAAAGAGGTAAAGGATCTATACTTGAGGAACTATAGAACACTCATGAAAGAAATTGAAGAAGACACAAAAAGATGGAAGACCATTCCATGCTCTTGGATCGGAAGAATAAACATTGTTAAAATGTCTATACTGCCTAGAGCAATCTATACTTTTAATGCCATTCCGATCAAAATTCCACCGGCATTCTTCAAAGAGCTGGAGCAAATAATCCAAAAATTTGTATGGAATCAGAAGAGACCCCGAATCGCTAAGGAAACGTTGAAAAACAAAAATAAAGCTGGCGGCATCACCTTACCTGATTTCAAGCTTTATTACAAAGCTGTGATCACCAAGACAGCATGGTACTGGCATAAAAACAGACACATAGACCAGTGGAACAGAGTAGAGAGCCCTGATATGGACCCTCCACTCTATGGTCAATTAATCTTCGACAAAACAGGAAAAAATATACAGTGGAAAAAAGACAGTCTCTTCAATAAATGGTGCTGGGAAAACTGGACAGCTATATGTAGAAGAATGAAACTCGACCATTCTCTTACACCGTACACAAAGATCAACTCAAAATGGATAAAAGACCTCAACGTGAGACAGGAATCTATCAGAATCTTAGAGGAGAACATAGGCAGTAATCTCTTCGATATCAGCCACAGCAACTTCTTTCAAGATACGTCTCCAAAGGCAAAGGAAACAAAAGCGAAAATAGACTTCTGGGACTTCATCAAAATCAAAAGCTTCTGCACAGCAAAGGAAACAGTCAAAAAAACAAAGAGGCAACCCACGGAATGGGAGAAGATATTTGCAAATGACAGTACAGACAAAAGGTTGATATCCAGGATCTATAATGAACTCCTCAAACTCAACCAAAACGAAACAGACAAACACATCAAAAAATGGGCAGAAGATATGAACAGACACTTCTCCAATCAAGAAATACAAATGGCTATCAGACACATGAAAAAATGCTCATCATCATTAGCCCTCAGGGAGATTCAAATTAAAACCACATTGAGATATCACCTTACACCAGTTAGAATGGCCACAATTAACAAAACAGGAAACAACATGTGTTGGAGAGGATGTGGAGAAAGGGGAACCCTCTTACACTGTTGGTGGGAATGCAAGTTGGTGCAGCCTCTTTGGAGAACAGTGTGGAGATTCCTCAAGAAATTAAAAATAGAGCTTCCCTACGACCCTGCAATTGCACTCTTGGGTATTTACCCCAAAGATACAGATGTCGTGAAAAGAAGGGCCATCTGTACCCCAATGTTTATAGCAGCAATGGCCACAGTCGCCAAACTATGGAAAGAACCAAGATGCCCTTCAACGGATGAATGGATAAGGAAGATGTGGTCCATATACACTATGGAGTATTATGCCTCCATCAGAAAGGACGAATATCCAACTTTTGTAGCAACATGGACGGGACTGGAAGAGATTATGCTGAGTGAAATCAGTCAAGCAGAGAGAGTCAATTATCATATGGTTTCACTCATTTGTGGAGCATAACCAATAGCATGGAGGACAAGGGGCGTTAGAGAGTAGTAGGGAATTTGGGTAAATTGGAAGGGGAGGTGAACCATGAGAGACTATGGACTCTGAAAAACAGTCTGAGGGTTTTGAATTGGCGGGGGGGTGGGAGGTTGGGGTACCAGGTGGTGGGTATTATAGAGGGCACAGCTTGCATGGAGCACTGGGTGTGGTGAAAAAATAATGAATACTGTTTTTCTGAAAATAAATAAATTGGGAAAAAAAAAAATAAATAGAGAGAGACTCCTACCATCCAAAGAATGTTCCCAAACATTTGGAATAAGGCCAAATCCACAGAGAGAAAAACTCGTCCATGGCCCATCAGGCCAGCCTGACATTCCACAGCCACCTTTGACACAAAATCTGAAGATAAAAACCTGAAAAAGCGCCTCACACTCGCCCTTTGTTCATAGCCCCAAAAATTCTCACAGTCTGTGGATCTGGCCTGCCATACCTATGTCCCCAAACCTAAGCCGAGTTTGTGTTTTCAGACTTCTGTCTCCATTGTCCTGGCCCACACACCCTCAAGGGTGGGGCCCCTGGAGCCACACCTCCGGACTGTGCCTGCTCTCTCCACGGGAATTCTGCTTATTCCTTTGGACACAACCCTATAGATTCGGAGAAACCTCCAAAGTCCCTGAGGCCATCCCAATAGTGTAGGACGTACAGGACAAACAAGGGAAATCTGACACAAGGTGAGCCACTACCTCTACTCAGATCCATAGACAGATATGCCCAGAGAAGAAGATTGAAAGGGACAAGCACCTAGGCCTTAATCGGATCCATTGCTTTTGTTTCCAGGCATCTCTCCTCAGAGACCTGGATTCTAATACCAGCATATGGGGGTTTTGGGAGGTACCAATCAGAACAAATCTCGTCTTCACATGGGAATCTTGCTATATGGAGCTGTGTCAAAACCTCCAGTTAGGAGAAAACTTCAGGTCACCGGAGCCACCGCCCCATTCAAATGTCTCGATGAACACAATTCCACATTACGACCCATCCTCAGGAGAGTCTATTTCAACTAAACCCCCTCGGTTGCTCCCACAGAGCCAGCAGATCGAACTGGCGTTGTCTCTAGGAGACAATTGAAATGTGAGGCGGGCTCTTCAGGCATCCATCCTTAGAATGCTGCTCTTGCGTTGTTCTTTATGGGACGTCCTGGAGCCATACAACAGGTCTCGACTGTCCCGCAGAAGGGGTCCTTGTGCATGGATCATTTCAAAACTCCCATGATGGGAAAACTTCCAAAGCCACATGATGCCCCCAGTAATCATGAAGGCAGATCATGGACAGAAACTCCAACCTGAGCTAATGGCTGATCCTCGCCTTGACGTCATATCACGAGATATTGATTCAGCTCTTCAGAGTGTGCCTGCTGTGCCCTCGTCCTGCCAACTAAGCGTAGCTTGTGTTCTCAGACTTCCGTCCTCACTCTCCTGGAACACACACCCTCCAGTTTGGGAATTCCGGACCCACAATGCAGCACTCTGTCTGCCCTCCGGAGGAAATACGTTGCCCTATGGGTCTACCCAGAAATGCCAAATAAGGATCAACCTGCACGCCACTCGACTGTACCCCAATTATACAGTCTACCCTGGGCACTAATGCCCTGTCTGACACAGCCTGAGCCCGGACCTCCCAACCGTCACCCGGACAGCTGGGGCCACGTCTCAGGACTGTGCCTGTGCTCTCTAAGGGAATTCTGCCTATTCAATTGGCCACAACCCAACAGATTAGGAGAAATCTCCAATGTCCCCAAGATCATCCCAGTAGTGTAGGACACCACGGACAAACAGGGTCAGTCTGTCACAAGCTGAGCAACGACCTCCACTCAGAACCATAGACAGATGTGCCGAGAGAACATTGAAGCAGACAGACCCCTAGGCGTGAGTCATATCAATATTTTGAATTCCAGGCATCTCTCCTCAGAAGCCTGGTTGCTAATACCAGCATATAGGGGTTTTTGAGGCACCAATCAGAACAAATCTCATCTCCATATGGGAATCCAGCATTTCGGAGCTGTGTCAAAACCTCCGGTTAGGAGAATCCTTCAGGGCCCCAGACCACCGCCCCATTCCAAGGTCTCCATGGACACAAAACCACATTATGACCCATCCTCAGGAGAGTCCATTTCAACTCAGGCCCCTCGGTTACTCACCCAGTGCCAGCTGACCGAACCTGCCTTGTTGCTAGGTGACAATTGGAATGCGAGTTCACTGCCCAGGCTTCCATTGATAGAACCTTGCTCTGGAAAAGTTCCTTATGGGGTGTCCTTGATCAATCCAACAGGTCTCAACTCTCCTGCATAAGGAATCCTTGTGGTTTGCAGCATCACACACTCGCACCATGGGCAAAGCTCCATGGCTTAGTGAGCCCCCACCTTCATTTAGGAGACATTGTGGACAGAAACTCCAACCTGAGTCAACATCTGATCCTCGCCCTGACTTCGGATGAACGAGATCTCAATTCAGGTCTGCAGAGTGTGCCTTCCGAGCCCTTGCCCCAAAACCTAAGCCTAGCTTGTGTTCTCAGACCTCCGTCCTCACACTCTTGGGCCACAAGCCCTCCAGTTTGGGAATTCTGGAGACACAATGCAGCACTCTGCCTGCCCTTCAGAAGAGAAACGTTGCCCTATGGGGTTACCCAGAAACCGCAAAAGAGAATCAACCTGCATGCCACCCGACTGTACCCCAATTATACAGTCTAGCCTGTGCCCTAATGCCCAATAAAACAGAGCCTGAGGCCTGACTTCCCGACCAATAACAGGACAACTGGCCCTAAAATGAGAACATCTGAACCGCCATGGACTTAGGTCATCATCTCTTCCCAGCCTCGGTTTTCAGGCTTCAGAAACCCAGACCTTATCTCCAGTCACTTCCCATGGGTGAACGTGATGCAGAAATCAGAACTCCTCCTTCCCCCTCGCCAGGACCTTGTGGTTGGAACATTGTCCAACATTCAGTGTAGGAGAAACCAACATGGCCCATGAGGCCCCGCCCATGCTTGAGGGCCACGATGGGCACAAACACACATTGGGACCCTCTGCAAGAGCCCTATCCTCAAGTAAAGCCTCTCAGTGGCTGGACCAAGAACCTGCATATGGGGTTTGCCATGCCCCAAGTCTCCCAATCTTAACCAGAGGTCGAGATATCTAGTCACCCCTACTCAGGGCTCTGATCTGGAATCCCTCTTTGGTGGGACACCTGAGGTAAATAAATACAGAATGTACTCCTTCTATCCACAGAATGACCCCAGCCACTTGGAATCAGGCCAAATCCCCAGAGAGAAGGACTCTTCCATGGCCCATGTGGCCATCCCAACATTCCATGACCACTGTTGACACAAAATCCAGAGACATAAGACTGAGCAAGCGCCTCACACTCGCCCTTTGTTCACAGCCTGAAAAATTCTTCTCACAGTCTGTAGATTGGGCCTGCCATACCTATGTCCACAAACATAAGGCAAGTTTTTGTTTTTGTTTTTTTTTCAGACCTCTATACCTACAGTCCTGGCCCACACACCATCAGACTGGGGCCCCTGGAACCACACTTCAGGACTGTGCCAGACCTCTCAAAGGAAATACTGCTCATTGCTTTGGACACAAACCTACAGATTAGGTGAAACCTCCAAAGTCCCCGAGGCCATCCCAAGAGTGTAGGACGTCCAGGACAAACAGGGGTGATCTGTCACAAGCTGAGCAACTACCTCCTCTCAGACCCGTAGACACATGACCAGAGAAGAAAAGGTTGCCTGATGCAGACAGGCACCTAGGCCCTAATTGGATCCATTGCTTTTCTCTCCAGGCATCTCTCCACAGAGGCCTGGTTTCCAATACCAGCATAAGAGGGTTTCCTGAGGTACCAATTAGAGGAAATCTCGTCTCCACATGGGAAACTTGTTCTTTGGAGCTGTCAAAACCTCCATTTAGAACAAATATTCAGGTCGCCGGATCAATCGCCCCATTCCAATGTCTCCATGGATACAAACCCACATTATGACCCATCCGAAAGGACAGTGCATTTCAAATCAGTCCCCTCAGTTGCTCTCCCAGAGCCAGCAGATGGAACATGTCTTGTTGCGAGGATACAATTGAAATGTGAGGCAGGATCTCCAGGGATCCTTCCTTAGAACCCTGCTCTGGCGTCGTTTTGTATGGGATGTCCTAGAGCTATCCAACAGTTCTCAACTGTCCAGCAGAAGGAATCCTTGCAGATTGGAGCATCTCACAGTTCCCATCGTGGGAAAACCTCCATGGCCTCATGATGCCCCCTTCCCTTCAAGAAAGGGCCATCCTGGACAGAAACTCCAACCTGAGCCAACGTCTGATCCATGCCCAGACTTCTGATGCACGAGATCACATTTTAACTCTCCAGAGTGTGTCTGCCATGCCCTCACCCCGAAACCTAAGCCTACTTGTGTTCTCAGACTTCCGTCCACACACTCCTGGCCCACAAGCCCTCAAGTTTGGAATTCTGGAGCCACAATATAGCTCTCTGCCTGCTCTCCAGAAGAAAAACGTTGCCCTATGGGGCTACCCAGAAACGCCAAATGAGGAACAACTTGCAAGCCACTTGACCTTACTCCAATTATACAGTCTAGCCTGAGCCCTAAAGCCCTATCTGACACAGCCTGAGCCCAGACCTCCCGACGGACATGCAGACAACTAGCTGTACACAGAGCACATTGGGCCCTCCATTGCCTTAGGTCATCATCTCTTCGCAACCTCGGTCTTCAGGCTTCAGAAACTTAAACTCTATCTCCACTCACTTTCCAGGGGTGAACATGATGCAGAAATCAGAACTCTTTCTTCCCCCTGGCCAGAACACTGTGGTTGGCATGTTATCCAGCGTTCATTGTAGGAGAAACCAGCTGGCCCATGAGGCCCCACCAGTGCTTGAGGGCCGCGATAGGCACAAACACACATTGTGACCCTCAGAGTGACCCCTGTCCTCAAGTAAAGCTTCTCAATGGCTGGACCAAGAGCCTGCATATGGGGCTTGCCATGCCCCAAGTCTCCCAATCTTAACCAGAGGTCAAGATATCTAGAAACCTTTACTCAGGGCTCTGCTCTGGAATCCCTCATTGGTGGGACACCTGAGGAAAATAAGTACAGAAAGGACTCCTCCCACCCACAGAATGACACCAACCACTTGGGATCGGGCCAAATCCCCAGAAAGAAAGACTCGTCCATGGTCCATGAGGCCACCCTGACATTCCATGTCCACCGTTGACACAAAATCCAGAGACATAAGCCTGAGCAAGCGCCTCACACTCGCCCTTTGTTCATAGCCCAAATAATTCTCTGCACGGTCTGTAGATCGGGTGTGCCATACTTACGTCCACAAACATAAGGCAAGTTTGTGTTTCAGACTTCTGTATGACAGTCTTGGCCCACACACCATCAGGCTGGGGTCCCTGGAGCCACATCTCAGGACTGTGCCTGCTTCTCCAAGGGAATCCTGTCCATGCAACTGGAGACAACCCTATATATTAGGAGAAAACTCCAAAATACCCAACGCGGACCCAATAGTATAGGCCTCCAAGGACAAACAGGGGTGATCTGTCCCAAGCTGAGTGACTACCTTAACTCAGACCCGTACACAGATATCCCCAGAGAAGAAGATTGAAACGGACAGGGACCTAGACCCTAATTGGATCCATTGCATTTGTTTCCATGCATCTCTCCTCAGAGGCCTGGTTTCCAATACTAGCATATGGGGGTATCGAGAAGTACCAATCAGAACAAATCTTGTCTAAACATGGGAAATTTGGTCTTTGGAGCTTTGTGAAAAGTTCCAGTTAGGAGAAACCTTCAGGTCCCTGGAGCCACCGCCCCATTCCAAAGTCTCCATCGACATAAACCCACATTATGACCAATCCTCAGGTGAGTCCATTTCAAATCAACCCCCTCGGTTGCTCCCCCATAGCCAACAGATCGAACCTGAATTGTCGTTAGGAGACAATTGGAATGCGAGGTGGGCTGCCCAGGCATCCATCCTTAGAACCCTGCTCTGGAGAACTTCCTTATGGGACGTCCTGGATCCATCCAACAGGTCTCGACTGTCCCGCAGAACGAATCCTTACAGTTTGGAGCATCACACACTCCCATCATGGGAAAACCTCCATGGCCTCGTGATGCCCCCCCACCTTCATGAATGGGCCATAATGGACAGAAACTCCAGCCTAGGCCAACGTCTGATCCTCGCCCTGACTTTAGATACACGAGATCTCGACTCAGCTCTGCAGAGTGTGCCTGCCATGTCCTCGCCCCGAAACCTAAGCCTAGCTTGTGTTCTCAGACTTCCGTCCTCACACTCCTGGTCCACCAGTCCTCCAGTTTGGGAAATCAGGAGCCACAATGCAGCACTCTTCCTGCCCTGCAGAAGAAAAGCATTGCCCTACGGGGCTACCCAGAAATGCCAAATGAGAATCAACCTGCACGCCTCTGGACTGTACCCCAAATATACAGTCTAGCCTGGGCACTAATGCCCTGTCTGACACAGCCTGAGCTCGGACCTCCCGACTGACACCAAGACAGCTAGGGTCACACCTCAGAATTGTGACTTCCCTCTCCATGTGAATTCTGTGTATTCCAAAGGAAACAATCCTATAAATTAGAAAAAACCTCCAAAGTCCCTGAGACCATCCCAGTATTGTAGGCCGCATGGGACAAACAGGGACTATCTGACACAAGCTGAGCAAGGCCCTCTACTGTGAACCATAGACAAATGTGCCCAGAGATGACTGAAGCAGACAGGCCTCTAGGCGTGAATCAGATCTATTGCTTTAGATTCCAGGCATCTCTTCTCGATGCCTGGTTTCCAAAACCAGTTTATGGGGGTTCCTGAGGCACCAATCAGAACAAATCTCGTCTCCACATGGGAATCTTTCTCTTTGGAGCTGTGTGATTCTCCAGATTCTCCGGTTAGGAGAATCCTTCAGGGCCCTGAAGCCATCGCACCATTCGAAGGTCTCCTTGGACACAAACACACATTTTGACCAATCCTTAGGAGAGTCCATTTCAAAACAGTGCCCTTGTTTGCTCCCCTAGAGCAAGCAGTTTGAACCTTCCATGTCGCTAGGAGACAATTGGAGTGTGAGGTGGCCTGCCCAGGCATCCATCGTTAGAAACCTGCTCTGGAGAAGTTCCTTTTGGGATGTCCTGGATCCATCCAACAAGTCTCCACTGTTCTGCAGATGGAGTCTTTGTGGTTTGGAGCATCACACACTCCCACTATGGGAAAACCTCCATGGCCTCGTAATATCCCCTTACCTTCATGAAGGGTCCATGATGGACAGAAACTTCAACCTGGGCAATGTCTACCCTCGCCCTGACTTCAGATGCACGAGATCTCGATTCAGCTCTTCAGAGTGTGCCTGCCATGCCCTCGCCCCGAAACATAAGCCTACTTGTGTTCTCAGACTTCCGTCCTCAAATTCCTGGCACACAAGCTCTCCAGTTTGGGAATTCTGGAGACACAATGCAGCACTCTGCCTGCCCTCCTGAAGAAAAAGGTTGCCTCAATGGGGCTACCTAGAAACCACAAATGAGGATCAACCTGCACGACACTCGACTGTACACCAATTATACAGTCCAGCCTAGGCAGTAATGCACTGTCTGACACAGCCTGAGCCCGACCTTCGTGACTGACAGCCAGACAGCTGAACGCACACTGAGCACATTGGACATGCCATGGCCATAGGTCGTCATCTCTTCCTAACCTTGGTTTTCAGGCATCAGAACCTAGACCTTTTCTCCACTCACTGCCCAGCGGTGAACGAGATGCAGAAATCAGAACTTCTCCTTCCCCATGGCAAGAAACCTTGTGGTTGGCATGTTGTCCAACATTAAATGTAGGAGAAACCAGAGTGGCCCATGAGGCCGCGGTCATGCTTGAGTGCCGCGGTGGGCACAAACACATATTGGGACCCTCAGCATGAGCCCTGTCCTCAAGTAATGCCTCTCAGTGGCTGGACCAAGAGTCCGCATATGGGACTTGCATGTTCCTAGTCGCCCAATTGTAACTAGAGTTTGAGATGCTATGTCACCCCTACAGGGATCGTCTCAGAATCCCTCAATAATCCCTGAGAATCCCAGCTGTGTCCTCGCCCTGAAACCTAAGCTTAGCTTGTGTTCTCAGATTTCCATCGTCACAGTCCTGGCCACAAGCCCTCCAGTTTGGGAATTCTGAAGACACAATGCAGTACTCTGCCTGCCCTCCAGAAAAAAAACGTTGCCCTATAGGGCCAACCAGAAACGCCAAATGAGGAACAACCTGCATGCCACTCGACCATACCCCAATTATACATTCTAGCCTTTGCCCTAAAGCCCTGTCTGACACAGCGTGAGCCCAGACCTCCCGTGCGACACCCAGACAGCTGTCATACACTGAGCCCATCACACGCACAATGGTTTTAGGTCATCATCTCTACCCAACCTTGGTTTTCAGGCTTCAGAACCTAGACTTTATCTCCACTGACTCCCAGGAGTGAACGTGATGCAGAAATCAGAACTCCTCCTTCCCCATTGCCAGAAACCTTGTGTTTGGCATGTTGTCCAATGTACTTTGTAGGAGAAAGCAGCATGGCCCATGAAGTCCCACCTATCCCTGAGAGCCGCAATGTGTGTACAAACACACATTGTGACCCTCAGAGTGAGCCCTATCCTCAAGTAAAGCCTCTCAGTGACTGGAACAAGAGCCCGCATAGGGGGCTGGCCAAGCCCCTATTCCCCAATCTCAACCAGATTTTGAGATGTCTAGTCATCCCTTCTCAGGGCTCTGCTCTGGAATCCCTCTTTGGTGGGACACCTGAGGTAAAAAGAAAAAATACAGAAAGGACTCCTCCCATCTAGACAATGACCCCACCCACTTGGGATCGGGCCAAATCCCCAGAGAGAGACGTGTCCATGGCCCTTGAGGTCACCCCGACATTCCACGGCCACCCTTGACACAAATTCCAGAGACAAAAGCTTGAGCAAGCGCCTCACAGTCGCCCTTTGTTCATAGCCCAAAAAATTCTCCTCACGGTTTGTAGATAGGGCCTTTCATACATACATCACTAAACCTAAGCTGAGTTTGTGTTTTCAGAATTCTGTCCCCACAGTCCTGGCCCACACACCCTCTAAGCTTGGTTCCCTGGAGCCACACCTCAGGACTGTGCCTGACCTCTCCAGGGAAATTCTGCCCATTCCATTGGCCACAACCCTACAGAGTAGGAGAAAGCTCCAAACTCCCTGAAGCCATCCCAATAATGTCAGCCGCCCACGACAAACAGGGGTGATCTGTCACAAGCTAAGCAACTACCTCCACTCAGACCCAGAGAGAGATACCCCCATAAAAGAAGATTGAACCAGATAGGCACCTAGACCCTAATCAGATCCATTGCTTTTGTTTCCAGGCTTCTGTCCTAAGAGGCCTGGTTTCCAATACCAGCATATGGGGGATTACTGAGGCACACATCAGAAAAATCTCGTCTCCACATAGGAAACGTACCCTTTGGAACTCTGTCAAAACCTCCAGTTAGGAGAATATTTCAGGTCCCCGGATCAAGCACCCCATTCCAAGGTCTCCATGGACTTAAACCCATATTATGACCCATCCTCAGGAGAGTCCATTTCAACTCACCCCCCTCGGTTGCTCCCCAGAGCCAGCAGATCGAACTTGCCTTGTCGCTAGGAGACAACTGGAATGGGAGGCGGGCTGCCCAGGCATCCATCCTTAGAACCCTGCTCTGGAGAACTTCCTTATGGGATGTCCTGGAGCCATCCAACAGGTCTTGACTGTCCCACAGAAGGAATCATTGTGGATTGGAGCATCTCACAACTCCCATCATGGGAAAACCTCCATGGCCTTGATGACACTCCCCTTCATGAAGGGGCTGTCATGGACAGAAAGTCCAACCTGAGCCAACATCTGATCCTAGCTCTGTCTTCAGTTGCACGTGATCTCGAATCATCTCTGTAGAGGGCACCTGCCATGCCCTCGCCCCGAAACCTAATTCTTGCTTGTGTTCTCAGAATTTCGTCCTCACACTCCTGGCCCACAAGCCCTCCAGTCTGGGAATTCCAGAGCCAAAATGCGGACATGTGCCTGCCCTCCAGAAGAAAAATGTTGCCCTCTGGGGCTACCCGTTAACCACAAATGAGTATCAACCTGCACGAAACTCGACTGCACCCCAATGACACAGTCTAGCCTGGGCACTAATTCCCTGTATGCCATAGCCTGAGCCTGCACCTCCCGACCCACACTCAACAGCTGGCCAAACACTGAGCACATCAGACACGCCATGGCCTTAGGTCTTCATCTCTTCCCAACCTCGGTTTTCAGGCTTCAGAACCTAGACCTTAACTCCAATCACTGTCCAGGGGTGAACGTGTTGCAGAAATCAGAACTCCTCCTTCCCCACGGCCAGAAACCTTGTGGTTGGCATGTTGTGCAATGTTCACTGTAGGAGAAACCAGCATGGTACACGAGGCCCCAATGAGGCTTCACGAGCTCATTGGGCACAAATACGCATTGTGAACCTCAGTGTGAACCCTATCCTCAAGGAAGGTCTCTCAATGTCTGGACCAAGAGCCCGCATATGGGGCTTGACATTCCCCTAGGTCCCCAATGTTAACCAGAGTTCAGGTTGTCCAGTCAACCCTCCCCAGGACTCAGCTCTGGAATCCCTCTTTTGATGGTATATCTGAGGTAAAAAAACAAAAGGCCTCCTTGCTTCCCACAGAATGACCCAAAACTCTTGTGATCGTGCCAAATCCCCAGAGAGGGAGAATCGTCCATGGCCTATGAGGCCACCCTGACATCCCACGTCCATCAGTGACACAAAATCCAGAGAAAAAAGCCTGATCTAGTGCCTCACACTCGCCCTTTGTTCATATCCAGAAGAGATCTCCTCACAGTCTATAGATCGGGCCTGCCATATCTACGTCCCCAAACCTAAGCAGAGTTTGTTTTTCAGACTTCTGTCCCGACAGCCATGGCACACACACCCTCCATGCTTGGGTCCCTCAAGCCACACCTCAGGACTGTGCCTTCCCTCTTCAAGGGAATTCTTCCCATTCCATTGGCCACAGCATTGCAAATTAGGAGAAACCTCCAAAGTCACTGAGGCCATCCCAATAGTGTAGGCCGCCCAGGACAAATAGGGGTGATCTGACACCAGCTGAACATCTACCTCCACTCAGACCCTTCGACAGATGTCTCGAGAAGAAGATTGAACTGGACAGGCCCCTAGACCCTAATCGGATCCATTGCTTTGGTTTCCAGGCATCTCTCCTCAGAGACCTGGTTTCCAGTACCAGCATACAGTGGTTACCTGAGGCACAAATAAGAACAAATCTCATCTCCCCATGGAAAACTTGCTCATTGGAGCTGTGTCAAAACCTCTGGTTAGGAAAATCCTTCTGGGCCCTGATGCCACTACCCCATTTCAAGGTCTCCATGGACTCAAACCCACATTATGACCCACCCTCAGGAGAGTCCATTTCAACTCAACCACCTGGGTTGTTACCCCAGAGCCAGCAGATCTAACCTGTCTTGTCGCTAGGAGACAATTGAAATGTGAGGCCGGCTGCCCAGGCATCCACCCTTAAAACACTGCTCTGGAGAACTTCCTTATGGGATGTCCTTGAGCCATCCAACAGGTCTTAATTGTTCCACAGAAGGAATCCGTGCGGTTTGGAGCATCTCACAACTCCCATCATGGGAAAACCTACAGGGTCTCGTAATGCAGTCCCCCCTTCATGAAGAGGCCAACAAGGACAGAAATTCCAACCTGAGCCAACATCTGCTCCTCGCCCTGACTTCAGATGCATGAGATCTCGATTCAGCTCTGCAGAGTGTGCCTGCCGTGCCCTTGCACCGAAATCTAAGCCTAGCTTGTGTTCTCAGACTTCCGTCCTCACTCTCCTGGCCCACAAGCCCACCAGTTTGAGAATTCTGGAGCCAGAATGCAGCACTCTGCCTTCCCTCCAGAAGAAAAACTTTTCCCTATGCTGCTAATAGGAAACCCCAAATGATTATCTAATGCACGCCACTCGACTGTACCACAATTATATAGCCTACCCTGTGTACTAATGTCCTGTCTGGCACAGCCTGAGATCAGACGTCCCAAACAACACCCAGACAGCTGGTCCCAAAATGAACACATTGGAACTGCCATGGCCTTAGGTGGTAATCTCTTCCCAAACTCGCTTTTCAGGCTTCGGAACCTAGACCTTATCTTCAATCTCTGCCCAGGTGTGAACATGATGCAAAAATTAGAATTCCTCCTTCTCCATGGCAAGAAACCTTCTGGTTGTCATGTTGTCCAAATTCAGTGTAGGAAAACCTGCATGGTTCGAGAGGCCACACAGTGCTTGAGGGCTGCCTTGGGCACAGGCACCCATTGGAACCCTCAGCGTGAGTCCCGTATTCAAGTAACGCCTCTCAGTGGCTGGACCAAGAGCCTGCATATGGGGCTTGCCATGCACATAGGTCCCCAGACCTTACCAGAGGGCAGGTATTGCAGTTGTCAGTACCCACTCTCCGCTCTAAAATCCCTCTATTGGGGGGACACCTGAGGCAGAATACAGGACTCCTCCCTTCCCACAGAATGACCCCAAACTCTAGGGAGATGGGCAAATCAGCAGAGAGGGAATACTCTTCCTTGGCCCATTAGACCACCCCTACGTTAAATGGCCATTGTGGACACAACATCCAGAGACAAAAGCCTGAGCGACTGCCTACTACTCGCTCTCCTTTCATATCCCGAGGTGATCCCTTCACGGACTGTAGATGAGGCCTGCCATAACCTCGGCCCCAAACCTGAGCCAAGTTTGTGTTTTCGGACATCTGTTCCCACAGCCCTGGCCCACATAGCCTCCAGGCTTTTTCCTCTGGAGCCATACCACAGGACTGTGCCTGCTCTCTCCTAGGAAACTGTGCCCATTCCATTGGCCACAACCCTACAGAATAGGAGAAACCTCAAGGTCCCTGAGGACATTCCACTACTGTAGGCTTACCTGGACACACAAGGGCATCCTGACACAAGATGAGTGACTACCACCACGCAGACACACAGACAGATGTCCACAGAGACAGAAGATTGAACCGGACAGGCCCCTAGGCCCTAATATGAACTCTTGATTTGGTTTACAGGTGTTGCTCTTCAGAAGCCTGTGTTCGAAGACCAGCATATGGGGCTTTCTTGAGGCACCAAACAGAACACCTCTCTTCTCCACATGGGAAACTTCCTTGTTGGAGCTGTGTCAAACCCTTCAGGTTGGAGAATCCTGCTAAGACCCTGAACCACCACCACATTCTAAGGTCTCCCTGGCCACCAACCCACATTATGACCCATCCTTAGGAGAGTCCATTACAACTCAGCCCTCTGGGTAGCTCGCCCAAGATCCCGCAGATTGAGCCTTCCTTATCCCAAACATTCAATGGGAATGTGAGGTGACATTTCCAGGCATCCATGCTTAGACCCCTGCTCTCGAGTCTTCCCATATGGGGCGTCCTTGAATCATCCAATAGGACTCGATTGTCCTGCAGAAGGAAACCTTGAGGTTTGGAGCAGCTCACAATTCCCAGGGTAGGGAAACCTCTCTGGCCTCATGACGGTCCCACCCCCTTCAGGAAGGGGCCATCTTGGACACAAACTCCAGCCTGAGGCAACATCTGATACTCGCCCTGACCTCAAATGCAGGAGATCTCGATTCAACCTCTGCAGAGTGGGCCTGCCGTGCCGTCGGCCCCAAATCTCATGCTAGCTTGCGTTTTCAGACTTCCTTCCTCACACTCCTGGCCAACAAGCCCTCAAGACTTGGAATTCCAGAACCACAATGCCGGCCTCTGCCTGCTCACCAGAAGAAAAACATTGCCCTATGGGGCTCTCCAGGAACCCCAAATGAGGATCAACCTGCTCGAGCCTCGACCACACCCCAATTGGATAGGCTGCCCTGGGCACTAAAGCTCTGTCTGACACAGCCTGAGGCCAGACGGCCCAACAGAGAAGGGAAGAGCTGACCTCACAGCCAGCACATCAGACACGCCATGGCCTTAGGCTGTCACCTCTTCCCAACCTGGATTTTCAGACATCTGAAACTAGACATTATATCAAATCCCCACACAGTTGGGTACCTGAAGCACAAATCAGAACTTTTCCTTCCCCATGGCTGTAAAGCTTGCTGTTTTCATGGAGTCACACCTTCAGGGTAGGAGAAACTTTCATAGCTCCTGAGGCCAGGCCCAAACTTGAGTGCCGACTTGGCACAAACTTGCATTGTGACCCTCAACGTGAGCCCCATGTCGAAGTAAGGCCTCTCAGAGCCAGGACCAGGAGCCCAAAAAAGGGGCTTGCCAAGCCCCTATGTTCCCAGTCCTCACCAGAGTTTGAGTTTTCCAGTTGCCCGTACCTGGGGCTCTGATCTGGATTCCCTCTCTTGGAGAGACACTTGAGGCAGACAACAGGACACCACCCTTCCCCCAAAATGACCCCAAACTCTTGGGAGCTGGGCCAAATCCCAAGAGAGGGAGACTCGCCCATAGCCCCTGAGGTCACCCTAAAATCCATGGCTATCCTGTACGCAACATCCAGAGACAAAAGCCTGAGGGACCGACTCCCACTCATCCTTCTTTCAATAGCCGAGGAGCTCCCCTCACGGTCTACAGATCTGGCCTTCCATACCCCCGGTGTCACGCCTAACCCAAGTTTCTGTTTTCAGACTTCTGTGCCCAGAGCCCAGACCAACACACCCTCCAGGCTAGGGCCTATGAAGCCTGACCGAAAGACTGCACCTGTCCTCTCCAAGGAAACTGTGCCCAATCCATTGGCCACAAACCTACAGATTAGGAGAAATCTCCAAGGACCCCGAGGCCATCCCGATAGTGTAGACCGTCCTGGACTAAGAGGGGCACTCTGACAGCAGCCGAGCAACTATCTCCACTTAGACACTCAGAGAGTGTCCCCAGAGACAGTAGATTAAAAAAGACAGGCCCCTAGGCCCTAATCTGAACCCTAGCTTTGGTCCAGTTGTCTCTACTCAGAGGACTGGTTTCAAAGACCAGCATCTGGTGCTTTTCCTAGGCACCAAACAGAACCCCTCTCATCTCCACCTGGGGAGCTTTCTTATTGGAGCTGTATCAAACCCTTCAGATAGGCGAATTCTGCAGGGCCCCTGAGCCACTAGCACATTCCAACGTCTCCATGGACACAAACCCACATTATGACCCATCCTCAGGAGAGTCCATGTCAACTCAGCCCCCTGGGTACCTTGCCCCAGAGCCAGCAGTTCAAACATGTCTTGTTGCAAGGAGCCAATGGAAATGTGATGTATACTGTACAGGCATCCATCCTTCGAACCCTGCTCTGCAGTCCTTCCGTATGGGATGTCCTGGAGCTATCCAACAGGACTCAACTGTCCTGCAGAAGGAAACCTTGTGGTTTGGAGCAACTCACAGACTCAGCGTGGGAAAAACTCCTTAGCCTCATGAGACCCCTGCTTCATGAAGGGACCATGATGGACACAAACTCCAGCCTCAGCCAACGTTTGATCCTCACCCTGACTTCAGATGCAGAAGATCCCAATTCAGCCTCTGCACAGTGCGCCTGTCGTGCCCTTGGCCCCAAACCTCACTGTAGCTTGTGTTTTCAGTCTTCTGTCCTCACACTCCTGGCCCCCAAGCCCCCCTGATTGGGAATACTGGAGCCAAAACGAAGCACTCAGCATGCCTACTTGAAGAAATACATTGTCTATGGTGTTGCCCAGAAACCCAAAAGGAGGATCAACCTGCTCGGCTCTTGGCAACAACCCAACTGCATAGGCTACCCTAAGCACTAATGCTCTGTCTTACATAGCCTGAGCCCAGACCTTCTGACAGAAACTGAGACAGTTGGCCACACACCCAGCACCTTGGACCCACAATGGTCTTAGGGCATTCATCCCTTCCCATTGACCTGCACGTCTTCCTGCAGGTATGTTCTGAGGCTGTGTCACACTGTGCATTTATCCAGAGCGGCCTATGGAATTGAGGTGGACTTAGGGGCCTTGGATGTTTCTGCTAATCTGGAGGGCTTAGGAAACTGAGACAGGCAGAGTTTCCTCAGAAGAGCAGGTCCCGTGATGTGATGTGGTTCTGGAGGCCCCATCCTGGAATACATGTGGGTCAGGACTTTGGGACCAAAGTCTTCAGACACAAACTCGGGTAAGAGTGAGGTGGGAGGTGATGGCAGGCCCGATCTGCAGACCCTGAGGGCAGCTTCTCGGGATTTGAAATTCGGACAGCTGGGAGGCAGGAGCACAGGCTTTTCTGTCTGGATTGTGTGTCTTGGATGGCCATGGAATGGAGGGGTCCATGGGAGATTCTACCTCTCTGGGGATTCTGCCCGGCACCCAAGTGTTTGGTGTCCTTCTGGGGGAAGGGGAGAACGCGGTTTTCCATCTCAGAGTTCCCATCCAAATAGGCATTCCAGAGATTGGTTCTGGGTCCGGGCTCCTGGATAACCCGACCAAGGCTTAGGATTTGGGACTAGGAGCATAACAGGCCCGCTCTGTGGGCTCCTGGTCCAGCTCGCTAAGGGGTTGTTGGAAAGGGTCTTAGGGTGAGGGTCACAATGCCTGTTTGTGCCCAGATCCTCATCCTGAGTGGGCGTGGTCTCATGGGCTATGCACCTGGCTCCCACTCTGAGGTTTGGGCTGTCATCTCATCATTCAGTTTTCCTTCCATGGGGAAGGAGTAGTATTCATTTCTGCTTCAGGGTCCCCCATGGGCAGGAATTTGAGCTAAGTTCTGGGACAGGTACCTGATTACCCGGGTTGTTTCAAGATGACGGCTTCAGGCCAAGGCAGGACCCTCCTGCTGGATATGGGGCCCACTGTCTGGGTGGCTGACTGGAGGTTGGGGCTTGAGCTGTGTCAGTCAGAGCATTAGAGCAGAGGTCGGCCTATGATACTGGGGTGCTGTTGAGAGCTGTGAAACTGGATCCTCATGTGGGGTTTCTGCGCAGATCCATAGGGCACTTCTTCTTTTGGTGGGCAGGCAGTAAGCTTCCTTGTGGCTCCAGAATTCCCAATATGGAGGGCTTTCAGGCGAGGAATATGAGGACAGAAGCCTGAAAACACAAACTACGGTTAAGCTCAGTGCAGAACACATGGCCCTTCCAATGTACAGCGGTTGTTTCGAGATCTCCATCACCTGAGTATGGTCAAGGGTCAGATGACTGCTCACGCTGGAGTTTGTATCCATGATGGCCAATGAATGGTGGGGTTTTCTCAAGAAGCCATGGAGGTTTCCCCACACTGGATCTTGTGAGCTGTTCCAAACAGCAAGGTGTCCTACTGCGGGACAGGGGAAGTCGGCTTAGAGGGCTCCAGGTTCCGCCATATGGAGATTCGATAGCACAGGTCTCTGAATGAAGGCCTGAGAAGCCCACCTCGCATTACCATTACAGCCGAGGAACAGGGCAGGCTTATTCCGCTGTCTCTGGTTGCAAGTCTCAACTGATCTGAGTTGACAGAAGTTCTCAGTCTAACGGGTAAAAATGCTGCATCATGTCCAGTGTGACCTTAGAATGTGGCAGAGGCCTTGGGGCCATGCTGGATTCTCCTATCCTAAGGGTTAGACCCAGTTCCCACGAGAAAGGTTTCCTTCTCGGGACAGGAGGGTTTCTCTTGTATGGCTCACGGACCACAGGTTAGTCCATATATTGGTTTTCCAGGACAGGTCTCTGGAGACATAGGCCTGAAAAGCTAACCTAGGGTTCTGATGAGGTCCTAGATGCATGGCAGATTCAATCTTCGGACTCAGCGCCATTGACCTGCGTGTCTTCCTGGAGGTAGCTTCTGAGGCTGTGTGAGAGAGTGCATTTTTTCCAGAGCGGCCTATGAATTTGGGGTGAGCTCAGGGGCCTTGCAGGTTTCTCCTAATATGGAGGGTTTGGGCAACTGAGACGGGCAGAGTTTCCTCTGGAGAGCAGGCCCAGTGATTTGCTGTGGTTCTGGAAGCCCCATCTGGAGGGCATGTGTTTCAGGGATCTGGGACCAAAATCTTCAGACACAAAATCGGGTACGAGTTAGGGGCGAGGTGATGGCAGGCCAGATCTGCAGACCCTGAGTGCAGCTCCTCGCATTTGAAATTCGGGCAGCTTGGAGGCAGGAACAAGGTCTTTTCTGTCTGGATTGTGTCTAAGATGGCCACGGAATGGATGGGTGTCCTCATATAACCATGGGAATTTCTTCCTATCTGGGGTTTCTGCCCAGCACCCAAGAGTTTGGTGTCTTACTGGGGAAGGGGAGCCCGTGTTTTACCGTGTCAGGGTTCCTGTCAAAACATGGATTCCAGAGATGGGTTCTGCATCCTGGTGCCTGGGTAACCCCACCAAGGCTTAGGATTTGGGCCTAGAGGCCTGACAGGCCCACTCTGTGGGGTCCTGTTCCAGCTCCCAAGGGGGGTTGTTGGAAATGGGTCACAGGGTGAGGGTCACAATGCCTATTTGTGCCCAGCTCCCCATCCTGAGTGGGCGCTGTTTCTTCTTCCATGAACCTGGATGCATCTGAGGTTTGGACAACCATGTCAACATTTAGTTTTCCTGCCATGGGGAAGGAAGAGTACTCTTTTATGCTTCAGGGTCCCCCATGGGCAGGAATTTGAGCTATGTTCTGGAACAGGTACCTGGATACCCAGGTTGATTCGAGAAGAAAGACTCAGCTCAAGGCAGGTCACACCTGTAGGATATGGGGCCCACTATCTTTGTTGCTGCCATGTGGTCAGGGCTCGGGCTGTGTGAGACAGAGCATTAGTGCACAGGGTGGCCTATTATGTTCGGGTGTCATAGAGGGCCATGCAGATGGATCCTTATGTGGATTATCTGAGCACACCCATAGGGCACTTCTTCTTTCTGCTGGGCAGGAGAAGACTGCATTGTGGCTCCCAAATTCCCAATATGGAGGGCTTAGGAGGTGAGGAGTGTGAGGACAGAAGTCTGAATAGACAAGCTACATTTAAGCTCAGTGTAGAGCACATGGCCATTTCAATGGGCAGCGGTTTTTTTGAGACCTCCAGCACCTGAGTATGGGCGAGGTCAGATGTCTGCTGACACTGGAGTTTGTATCTATGGTGACCAATGAACGAGATATTCAGCAGCAGAATAAGGGCGGATGAATGATGTTTGTTCACACTGGAGGCTGTGTCTATGATGACCGACAAATGGAGAGGTGATGTCAGGAGGCCATGGAGGATTCCGCACACTGATGCTTGTGAGATGCTCCAAACAGCAAGGTTGTTTTTTGTACTGACTGGTGGAGTCTGGTTTGTTTGCTCCTCAGTCTCCCACGTGGAAAGTATGGATAGCAGAGCCCTTCCACATGGATGCTTGGAAAGCACACGCCAAATGACCATTGCAGCTGAGGAACATGGCAGGTTCATTCTGGTGGCTCTGGTACGAAGTACCAAGGACTTGAGTTGACATTGAATCTCTTGCAGATGGATCACAATACTGGTTTGTTACCAGGGAGATCTTAGAATGTGCTGGTAGCTAAGGTGCCATGCAGGATTCTCCTACACTGAGGGTTTAACATAGGTCGAAGAGCTGTGTCCCCTTCTGGGGACAGGAGATGTAGTGTTGCGTGGCTCAGGGACCACATGTTGTATCGAAAGTTCATATTCCAGAACAGGCCTCTGAGGAAAGAGGCCTGAAAACCTAATCTAGAGTACCAATGAAGTTCTAGGGGCGTGTCAGTTTCAATCTTCAGATTCAGGACAGTTGACTTGGGTGTCTGCCTCGATGTAGATGATCAGAGTGTTTTAGAATGTGCATTTACGTCTGGAGCGGCCTCCAATATTGGGGTGTGCTCAGGGGATTTATAGGTTTCTCCTAATCTGGATGGTTAAGAAACTGTGACGTGTATAGTCTTCTAGGGGATGGCACACACAGTGCCGTGGTGTGATTCCAAGACCCCACTCTGGAGGGCATGTGAGCCATAGTTATGGAGAGAAGTCTACAAACACAAACTTGGGTTAGGGATAATGGTGAGTTCATCACAGGCCCAAGGCATATACCTGAGGGTAGCTTTTGAGGAACTGTAATTAGGGCAGGCTTTTATATATGGGTTTTATATCCAGGATAGCCTTGGAATGCAGGTGTCATCCCATGAGTCCATGGGAGATTTTACTTTCTAATAATCCTGGCATCTCCCAATAGTTTGGTGGGTTTTTTTGGAGAAGGGAAGAGTGCTGTTTTCCATCTTAGGGGTGCCCCACAACAGGGACTCCAGAGACGGGTTCTGGGTCTGAATTCTTGGAATATCCCACCAAGGTTTAGGATATGGGCCTAGGGGCATCCCTGGCCTACAAAGCGGGATCCTGGTGGTGCAACTGAGAGGGCTTGTTTGAAAGCATGCTCTGGCTGAGGTTCAAAATGCAGGATTGTGTGGTTGTGGTTTCATTGGCCATGTAGCTGGCTCCAACTTTGAGAGTTGGACACCCATCCCAATAGTTAGGATTCTTGCCATGGAAAAGGTGGAGTTCTCTGCTGAGCTTCAGGTTCCCCCATTGGCAGGGATTCCAGCAAATGTCTGAGGACAGATGCCTGTATAACAAGGATGAGTAGAGATGATGGAGTAAGGCCATGTTCAGTCTTACAGGCTAGATACAGGTCCCGCTCTCTGGGTTGCTGACACTAGATTGGGGCTCAGGCTCTGACAGACACCGCATAAGAGGCCAGGCAGCCTATAAATCGGGGTTCCCTCGAGGGCCTCGCAGTTGATCCTCATGTGGGTTTTCTGGGAAGACTCACCAGGCACTTCCTCTTTCTATGGGGAAGGCAGAATATCGTGCTGTGACTCTGGAGTTCCATATACAGAGGGCTTGGGGACCAGTAGGGTGAGAATGGAATTGTAAACACAAGCTACAGTTAAATTCAGTGCCAAGTGGAAGGCTGTTCTCATCTGCAGCAGACTCTGTGAGATATCCAGCACTTGAGTAAGGGAGGATTTCAGATGTTTGCTCACATTTGAGTCTGTGTCTATGATGACTGACAAATGGAGAGGTGGCGTCAAGAGGCCATGGAGGATTTCCAATGCTGGGACTTGTGAGATGCTCCAAACAGCAAGGTTTCCTTCTACTGGACAGGTGGAGTCTGGTTTGTTTGCTCCAGTGTCCCCCATGTGATAAGTTAGGTAGTAGAATTTGCCCGGTAGATGCCTGGAAAGCACACCTCCATGGTCCATTTCAGCTGATTAACATGGTGGCTCTGGGGAAAAGTTCCTTCTGGCTTTAATTGACATGGAGTTTTATGTTGTTGGATCACAATGTTGGTTGGTATCCATGGAGAAATTAGATTGTTGGTTGGTCGGAGAGCCATGCAGGATTCTCCTACACTGTATCTGGGGGACACAAGTACTTAGATCAAGCTATCCTACTGGGGACAGCAGGGGTTCTTTAGTGTGGCTCAGGGACCACATGTTGGAATATAAGTTGGTATTGGGGAACAGGCCCCTGTGGACAGGCACCTGAAAACCTAAGCTCAGTATCAATGAAGTCCTAGAGGAGTGTCAGGGTCAATCTTTTGACTCAAAGCCTTTGCCTTTAATGTCTGCTTGGAGGCAGGTGCTCATTGTGTGTCACAATGTGCATTTGGGTGCAGAACGTTCTTCAAAATGGAAGTGAGCTTGGAAATAATGAAATACGGTAAGGATTTGGCCCTAGGAACCTGGGAGGCCCACTCTGCGGACTCCTGGCCCAGCTACTGAGGGGGTTTGTTCAAAAGCAGGCTCATGCTGAGGGTCACAAAGCTTGTTTGTGCCAAGGGTGGCTCCCATGAGTGACCATGGTCTTATGGCCCATGCAGCTGCCTCCACTCTGAGGGTTGGACACCCATCTCAACAGCCAGGTTTCCTGCCATCAGGAAGGAGGAGTACACCTAAGCTTCAGGTTCCCCCATAGGCAGGGATTTGAACTACGGTCTGGGGTGAGATGCCTGAATATCCAGGTTGAGTAGATGTGATGGCTTTGTTCCATGGCAGGTCCCTCCTGCAGTATATGGGGTCCACTGTCTAAGTGACTATCATGAGGTCGTGGTGTAGGCTGTGTCAGACAGATCCTCAGTGCCCATGGTGGCCTATGACATAAGGGTGCCATAAGGCCATGAAGGTGGATTCTCATGTCGGTTTTCTGTGCAGACTCACTAGGCACTTCTTCTGTGGGGCAGGCAGAATGCTGTGTTGCGGCTCAAGAATTCCCTATCAAGAGGGCGTGTGCAAAAGGAGGATGGAATTGTAAACACAAGCTAAGGTTAAATGCAGTGGCAAGCAGAAGGCAGTTTCAGTGTGCAGCAGCAGATACGAGATATCCAGCACTGGAGTAAGTATGGATATCAGATATTTTTTCCCCAATTTATTTATTTTAAGAAAAACAGTATTCATTATTTTTTCACCACACCCAGTGCTCCATGCAATCTGTGCCCTCTATAATACCCACCACCTGGTACCCCAACCTCCCACCCCCCCGCCAATTCAAAACCCTCAGACTGTTTTTCAGAGTCCATAGTCTCTCATGGTTCACCTCCCCTTCCAATTTACCCAAATTCCCTACTACTCTCTAACGCCACTTGTCCTCCATGCTATTGGTTATGCTCCACAAATGAGTGAAACCATATGATAATTGACTCTCTCTGCTTGACTGATTTCACTCAGCATAATCTCTTCCAGTCCCGTCCATGTTGCTACAAAAGTTGGATATTCGTCCTTTCTGATGGAGGCATAATACTCCATAGTGTATATGGACCACATCTTCCTTATCCATTCATCCGTTGAAGGGCATCTTGGTTCTTTCCATAGTTTGGCGACTGTGGCCATTGCTGCTATAAACATTGGGGTACAGATGGCCCTTCTTTTCACGACATCTGTATCTTTGGGGTAAATACCCAGGAGTGCAATTGCAGGGTCGTAGGGAAGCTCTATTTTTAATTTCTTGAGGAATTGCCACACTGTTCTCCAAAGAGGCTGCACCAACTTACATTCCCACCAACAGTGTAAGAGGGTTCCCCTTTCTCCACATCCTCTCCAACACATGTTGTTTCCTGTTTTGTTAATTTTGGCCATTCTAACTGGTGTAAGGTGGTATCTCAATGTGGTTTTAATTTGAATCTCCCTGAGGGCTAATGATGATGAGCATTTTTTCATGTGTCTGATAGCCATTTGTATTTCTTTTTTTTTTTAAGATTTTATTTATTTATTTGACAGAGAGAGATCACAAGTAGGCAGAGAGGCAGGCAGACAGAGAGAGAGGAGGAAGCAGGCTACCTGCTGAGCAGAGAGCCCGATGTGGGACTCGATCCCAGGACCCTGAGATCATGACCCGATCCGAAGGCAGCGGCTTAACCGACTGAGCAACCCAGGTGCCCGCCATTTGTATTTCTTGATTGGAGAAGTGTCTGTTCATATCTTCTGCCCATTTTTTGATGTGTTTGTCTGTTTTGTGTGGGTTGAGTTTGAAGGGTTCATTATAGATCCTGGATATCAACCTTTTGTCTGTTCTGTCATTTGCAAATATCTTCTCCCATTCCGTGGGTTGCCTCTTTGTTTTTTTGACTGTTTCCTTTGCTGTTCAGAAGCTTTTGATTTTGATGAAGTCCCAGAAGTTTATTTTCGCTTTTGTTTCCTTTGCCTTTGGAGACGTATCTTGAAAGAAGTTGCTGTGGCTGATATCGAAGAGATTACTGCCTATGTTCTCCTCTAAGATTCTGATAGATTCCTGTCTCACATTGAGGTCTTTTATCCATTTTGAGTTGATCTTTGTGTACGGTGTAAGAGAATGGTCGAGTTTCATTCTTCGACATATAGCTGTCCAGTTTTCCCAGCACAATTTATTGAAGAGACTGTCTTTTTTCCACTGTATATTTTTTCCTGTTTTGTCGAAGATTAATTGACCATAGAGTTGAGGGTCCATATCAGGGCTCTCTACTCTGTTCCACTGGTCTATGTGTCTGTTTTTATGCCAGTACCATGCTGTCTTGGTGATCACAGCTTTGTAAAAAAGCTTGAAATCAGGTAAGGTGATGCTGCCAGCTTTATTTTTGTTTTTCAACATTTCCTTAGCGATTCAGGGTCTCTTCTGATTCCATACAAATTTTAGGATTATTTGCTCCAGCTCTTTGAAGAATGCCGGTGGAATTTTGAACGGAATGGCATTAAAAGTATAGATTGCTCTAGGCAGTATAGACATTTTAACAATGTTTATTCTTCCGATCCAAGAGCATGGAATGGTCTTCCATCTTTTTGTGTCTTCTTCAATTTCTTTCATGAGTGTTCTATAGTTCCTCAAGTATAGGTCCTTTACTTCTTTAGTTAGGTTTATTCCCAGGTATCTTATGTTTCTTGGTGCTATAGTAAATGGAATCGATTCTCTAATTTCCCTTTCTGTATTTTCATTGTTAGTGTATAAGAAAGCCACTGATTTCTGAACATTGACTTTGTATCCTGCCAGGCTGCTGAATTGCTGTATGAGTTCTAGTAGTTTGGGGGTGGAGTCTTTTGGGTTTTCCATATAAAGAATCATGTCATCTGCTAAGAGAGAGAGTTTGACTTCTTCATTACCAATTTTGATACCTTTTATTTCTCTCTGTTGTCTGATTGCTGTCGCTAGGACTTCTAATACTATGTTGAACAAGAGTGGTGAAAGTGGGCATCCTTGTCTTGTTCCTGATCTCAATGGGAAGGCTGCAAGCTTTTTCCCATTGAGGATGATATTTGCTATGGGTCTTTCATAGATAGATTTGATGAGGTTCAGGAATGTTCCCTCTATCCCTATACTTTGAAGCGTTTTAATCAGGAACCGATGTTGGATTTTGTCAAATGCTTTTTCTGCATCAATTGAGAGGACCATGTGGTTCTTCTCTCTTCTCATATTAATTTGTTGTATCACATTGATTGATTTACGAATGTTGAACCATCCTCGTAGCCCAGGGATGAATCCCACCTGATCATGGTGGATAATCTTTTTAATGTGTTGTTGGATCCTGTTGGCTAGGATCTTGTTGAGAATCTTAGCATCCATATTCATCAGTGATATTGGTCTGAAATTCTCCTTTTTGGTATGGTCCTTGCCTGGTTTGGGGATCAGGGTAATGCTGGCTTCATAGAAAGAGTCTGGAAGTTTTCCTTCTGCTTCAATTTTTTGAAACAGCTTCAGGAGAATAGGTGTTATTTCTTCTTGGAAGGTTTGGTAGAATTCCGCAGGGAATCCGTCAGGTCCTGGGCTCTTGTTTTTTGGGAGATTTTTGATCACTACTTCAATCTCGTTATTAGATATCGGTCTATTCAGGTTGTCGATTTATTCCTGGTTCAATTTTGGTAGTTTATATTTTTCCAGGAATGCATCCATTTCATCTAGGTTGCTAAGCTTATTGGCATATAACTGTTCGTAATAACTTCTGATGATTGTTTCTACTTCCTTGGTGTTAGTTGTGATCTCTCCCTTTCCATTCATAATTTTATGAATTTGGGCTTTCTCTCTTTTCTTTTGGATTAGTGTAGCCAGTGCATTATCGATCTTATTGATTCTTTCAAAAAACCAGCTTCTAGTTTCATTGATACGTTCTACTGTATCTCTGGTTTCTCCCTCATTGATCTCAGCTCTAATCTTGATGATTTCCCTTCTTATGTGTGGAGTTGGTTTGATTTGTTGTTGATCCTCCAGTTCTTTAAGGTGTAGAGACAGCTGGTGTGTTCTGGATTTTTCAATTTTTTTGAGCAAAGCTTGGATGGCTATATATTTTCCCCTTAGGACCGCCTTTGCTGTATCCCATAGGTTTTGGACCGAAGTGTCTTCATTCTCATTGGTTTCCATGAACTGTTTCAGTTCTTCTTTGATCTCCTGTTTGATCCAAGCATTCTTAAGCAAGGTGGTCTTTAGCTTCCAGGTGTTTGAGTTCCTTCGGAACTTTTCCTTGTGATTGAGCTCCAGTTTCAAAGCATTGTGATCTGAGAATATGCAGGGAATAATCTCAGTCTTTTGGTATTGGCTGAGTCCTGATTTGTGACCCAGTATGTGGTCTATTCTGGAGAAGGTTCCGTGTGCACTTGAGAAGAATGAGTATTCTGCTGTTTTAGGGTGGAATGTTCTGTATATATCTATGAGGTCCATCTGGTCCAATGTGTCATTCAATGCTCTTGTTTCTTTATTGATTTTCTGCTTCGATGATCTGTCTAATTCTGAAAGAGGCGTGTTAAGATCACCTACGATTAGTGTATTCATATCAATATGACTCTTTATCTTGGTTAACAGTTTTCTTAAGTAATTGGCTGCTCCCATATTGGGAGCATAGATATTTACAATTGTTAGATCATCTTGGTGGATAGTCCCTTTAAGGATTATGTAGTGTCCTTCTGTATCTCTGACTACAGTCTTTAGTTTGAAGTCTAATTTATCTGATATGAGAATCGCTACCCCAGCCTTCTTTTGAGTCCCATTGGCATGAAAGATGCTTCTCCACCCCTTCACTTTCAGTCTGCGTGTATCTTTAGGTTCAAAATAGGTCTCTTGTAGATAGCATATGGATGGGTCCTGTCGTTTTATCCAATCTGCAACCCTGTGCCGTTTTATGGGTGCATTTAGGCCATTCACATTGAGAGTGATTATTGATAGATACGTTTTTATTGACATCGAGTTACCTTTGAAGTCTTTCTTTCTGTAGACTGTCTCTATATTTCTGTTCAATGCTATTCTTGGGATTTTTCCTCTTTTATAGAACCCCCCTTAATATTTCCTGCAGTATCGGCTTGGTGGTTGCATAGTCTTTTAAGCCTTGCCGGTCTTGGAAACTCTTTATCTCTCCATCCATTTTGAATGTCAGTCTTGCTGGATAAAGTATTCTTGGCTGCATGTTCTTCTCATTTAGTGCCCTGAATATATCTTGCCAGCCTCTTCTGGCTTGCCAGGTCTCTGTGGACAGGTCTGACGTTATTCTGATGGGCTTCCCTCTGTAAGTAAGGAGCCTCTTTGCCCTGGCAGCTTTCAAGAGATTATACCTACAATTATAATTTCTCAATTTGACTATCAGGTGTCGTGATGTTTTTTTGGAGTGTATAATCTTGGGTGGAGACCGTTCAGCCTCTAGTACATGAACGCTGGTTTCATTCGCGAGATTCGGAAAGTTTTCATGAAGGACTTGTTCCACGACATCTTCTAGAGTTCTTTCTTTCTCCTCCCCTTCAGGAATTCCAATAATTCTGACGTTGGACCGCATCATGGCATCACTTATTTCCCTAATTCTGCTTTCGTGGGATCTAAGCTGTTTGTTCCAGGCTTCCTCCTGATCCTTTCTCTCTATCTGTTTGTTTTCCAGATCACTAACTCTATCTTCTGTCTCAGTTACCCTAGCTTTGAGAGAGTTTAGATTGGATTGGAACTCATTGAGAGCATTGTGGACCTCCTCCCTGGTGGCTTTAAGCTCCGCCCTAACATTGTGAACATCCTGTCTGGTCGCTTTCAGTTCGGCCCTAATCAATTCTGTTTGGTCATCCATGGCTTTCTCCAACCTAGCTATTGCCTGGATAATTGTTAGCCTGAATTCTCTTTCCGACATATTGTCTATGTTGATAGCCGTTAGCTCTATTGCAGAAGGTCCATCCTCTGTATTTTTCTTCTGTTGGGCATTCCTCCTCCTAGTCATTTTGGTGGGAGAAGACTGAACAGATGTAGCTGGATGTATCAACTCTGGTGCAGTCAAGGTGCACCCTGGAACACTTCCTGATCTCCGTCTCAGAGAGAAGCCCCAGTCTGGGTGCAGAAGCTGAACAAATTCCCCCTTCGCCGCTGGCAGTGCAGGTTCCAAGTTGCAGACCCTGGGGGCGCAGGATCTTTTGCTCATCCCCAAAGCCAAGACAGTGGCGGCTGTCCGGGAGCTCCTGAACGCCAGAGAGGCTCCAAGCAGCGATCGCACACTGAGATTTTGCCGCCGGCCCGGGCTGGGAGTGCCTGGCTTGCGCGCACCTCTTTTCAGAGTTGGCTGTGGGTCAGGCGCGCGTCTGGGGCACTGAGAACGGGGCGCTGGTCCGCAAGCCGCAGGTTGGGCTTTTGTGTGCCTCTGTCCCGGGAAGAGTTTCGCGCGCGTGCGGCTTAGACTTTGAAACAATGGCCCGGGTCAAGAAGCGCCCCCGGGCCTTAGAAACCCAGGAGAGCTGGAGCGACGTGAGCGCGCATCTCAAGCTTTGTAGTAGGGCTAGTGCGCGTTCTGCAGACCGGCGCAGCTCCCATCCCCTCAAAGGAGCTGGAACCCCCGCGCTCTGGGGCGCGCTGGCGGCTTAGGGACCAGGAGCCGGTTTCTCCGCCGCACTCTCTCTGCCTCTGCGCCGGGGAGGCCGTCTGGGACCGGGGACTTAAGCCCCTGTCCCTAGCCTCCCCGATTCCCACAATTTGTTTGCCCCCACGATCCTTTGCTCTTTTGGAGTGCTTTCAACCAGTCTCCAAGTTACTGCTGGTCCCCAGACGCAGGGCACTCTCGCTCGTATTGGGGTATTACTTTCCCACCGGTCGCCACTGGTGGCTCCCTCCCCCTTTTGTTTATCTTCGGATATCAGTCCGCCGTTCCCATTCCGCTTTACCTGCTCACTGGCGTCTTCTGCCCCTGTAGAGATCCAGACGTGTATAATTCTGATCTCAGGCTGATTTCATGGGTGATCAGAGTTCTTTGGTAGTACCAAAGAACTTTGGTAGTACTTTGGGGTACCAGCTGAAAAGACGCCTCTTCCTAGTACCCCGCCATCTTGACCCCCCCCTGGATATCAGATATTTGCTCACACTGGAGTTTGAGTCTATGATGACTGCCAAATGAAAGGTTGGCGTAACGAGGCCATGGATGATTTCCCACTCTGTGACTTGTGAGATGCTCCAAACAGCAATGTTTACTTCTACTGGACAGGTGGATTCTGGTTTGTTTGATCCAGGGTCCCCAATATGGAAAGTTTGTGTAGCAGAGCTCTCCCTCATGGATGCCTGAAAGCACACCTCGATTGACCATTGCAGCTGGGGAACATGGCAGGTTCAATCTGGTGCCTCTGAGGCGATGTTCCAAGAGGCTTGAGTTGACATGGAGTTTCATGCTCAAGAGGCCTTGGGGACCAGTAGAGAGAGGATGGAATTGTAAACACAAGCTACTGTACAATTCAGTGCCAGAGGAACACAGTTCCAATGTGAAGCGTCTTTTTTGAGATATCCAGCACCTGAGTAAGGGCGGATGTTAGATGTTTGCACACATTAGAGTTTGTGTCTATGATGACCATCAAATGGAGGGGTGGCATCAAAAGCCCATGGATGATTTCCCCCGCTGAGGCTTGTGAGATGCTCCAAACAGCAAGGTTTTTGTCTACTGGACAGATGGAGTCTGGTTTGTTTGCTCCACGGTACCCCATGTGGAAAGTTTGGGTAACAGAGCTCTTCCACATGGATGCCTGCAAAGCACACCTCCATTCTCCACTGAGTCTGAGGAACATGGAAGGTTCATTCTGGTGGCTCCGGGGCAAAGGACCAAGGCTTTGAGTTGACATGGAATCTCTTGCAGATGAGCCACAATGCTGGTTTGTTACCAAGGAGATCTTAGAATGTGCTGGTGGCTAAGGTGCCGTGCAGTATTCTCCTACACTGAGGGTTTGGCACAGGTCGAAGAGCACGGTTTCCTTTAGGAGACGGGAGATGTTCTTATGTGAGGCTCAGGGACTACCTGTTGTATCATAAGTTGGTATTCCAGAACAGGCCCTGGAGTACAGATGACTGAAAACCTAATCTAGGGTTCCAATGAAGTCCTACGGGCATGAAAGTTTCAATCTTCTGACTCCGCTCCATTGACTTGGCTGTCTGCCTAGATGTAAGTTAGCACGGTTTTTCAGATACACATTTGCGTCCAGAGCAGCCACCTATAATGGGTTGGGCTCAGGGGCCTTGCAGGTTTCTCCTAATCTGGAAGGTTTGGGCAACTGTGACGGGCACAGTTTCCTTGGCGATGGCAGGCACAATCCTCTGGTTTGGCCCCAAAGACCCCATCCTGGAGGACATGTGATGCATGTTTTTGGGAGAGAAGTCTGCAAACACAAATTCCAGTTAGGGTTATTGGCCTGTGATTGCAGGACCAATGCGTAGACCTGGATGGCAGCTCGTCAGGAAATGTAAAGTCGACTGGAAGGTGGTAGCACAGGCTATTTTATCTGGATTGTGTGTCCAGGATGACCTCGGAATGCAGGTGTGGTCTCCTGCGTCAATGGGAGATTTTTTTTTTTCTCTAAGGATCCTGGTGACTCCCCATAGTTTGGTGGCTTTTTCAGGGAAGGGAAAAGTGCAGTTTTCCATCTTAGGGGTGCCCCAAAACAGGGATTCCAGAGAAGGGCTCTGGGTCTCCATGCCAGGAAAATCCCACAAAGGGCTAGGATTTTGGCCTAGGGGAGTACCAGGCCTGCAATGTGGGATCATGGTGGTGCAACTAAGGGGGTTTGTTTGAAAGCATGCTCAGGCTGAAGGTAATAATGCCTGTTTGTGCCCAGGGCTGACTGAAGGAGTGGGCGTGGTCACTTTGGCCATGCACCTGGGTCCCATTCTGAGGGTTGGACACCAATCCCAGCAGTCAGCTTTCCTTCCATGGGTAAGGAGTAGTTCTCAATTGTGCTTCAGGTTCCCCCATTAGAAGGATTCCAGCAAGGCCTGGGGAAAGGTGCCAGAATACCAAGGATGGGTAGAGAAGATGGATTTTGTCCATGGAAAATATCACACGCTGGGTTAGGGGCCCTCTCTCTGGGTGGCTGACACTGGTTTGGGGCTCAAACTCTGTCAGACACAACGCTAGTGGCAAGAACAGCCTATAAATCGGGATTCCCCCCCCAGGCTGAGCAGATTGATCCTTATGTGGGGATTCTGGACAGACTCAGCAGGCACTTCTTCTTTCAATGGGCGAGGCAGAATGCTACATTGCAGCTCCAGAATTTAATATCAAGAGGCCTTGGGGAGCAGTAGGGTGAGGATGGAATTGTAAACACAATCTACAGTTCAATTCAGTGCCAAGTGGAACGCAATTCAAATGTGAAACGTCTTTTCCAAGTATCCAGCACCTGAGTAAGCGGTTGTCAGATGTTTGCTCACACTAGAGTTTCTATTTTGATGACCCACAAATGGAGGGGTTGCATCAAGAGGCCATGGAGGATTTCCCCCGATGGGTCTTGTGTGATGCTCCAAACAGTAAGGTTTCCTTCTACTGGACAGGTGGAGTCTGATTTGTTTGCTCGAGGGTCCCCCATGTGGAAAGTCTGGCTAGCAGAACTTTTGGGCATTGATGCCTGGAAAGCACACCTTCATTGACCACTTCAGATGAGGAACATGGCAGGTTCGTTCTGGTGGCTTTGGGACGAAGGACCAAGGCCTTGAGTTGACATATAGTCTCTTGCAGATGGGCCATAATGCTGCATTGTTACAAGGGAGATCTTAGAATGTGCTGGTTGGTAAGGTTCCGTGAAATATTCTCTTACCCTGAGGGTTTGACACAGGACAAAGAGCACGGTTTTCTGGGGACAGGAGATATTCCTTTGTGTGACTCAGGGACCCCATGTTGTATCATAAGTGGTATTCTAGAACAGAACTCTCAGGACAGATGCCTGAAAACCTAATCAAGCTTTCCAATGAGGTACAAGGGCATGTCAGGTTCAATCTTCTCTCTTAGGACCACTGAATTGGCTGTATGCCTGGGTGTATATGATCAGGGAGTTTCAGATGGTATTTGCATACAGAGCGGATGCCAATATTGGGGTGGGCTCAGGGGTCTTGCAATTTTCTACTAATCTGGAATGTTTGGGCAACTGTGATGGGCACAGTTTCCTTTGGGATGGCAGGTACAGTCCTGTGGTGTGGATCCAGAGAACCCATCCTTGAAGGCATATGATCCATGGTTTTGGGAGAGAAGTCTGCAAACACAAATTTGGGTTAGGGTTAGTGGCATGGTGATTGCAGGCCCAAGGTGTAGACCTAAAGGGCAGCTCATCAGGAACTGTAATTAGCGTGATGGGAAGGCGTTAGCACAGGCTTTTCTATCTGGATTGTGTGTCCAGGATAGACTCCAAATGCAGGTGTGATCTCATGGGTTCATGGGAGACATTTCTCTCTAAGGATCCTCCCAGTGGGAAACCCTACATGGCCTCTTGATGCCACCCTCCATTTGTCAGTCATCATAGACACAAACTCCAGTGTGAGCATGTATCTGACATCTGCGCTTACTCAGGTGCTGGATATCTTGAATAAGCCCCTACACATTGGAACTGCCTTCTGTGTGGCACTAAATTGAACGGTAGCTTGTGTTTACAATTCCATCCATACTCTACTGGTCCACAACACCCCTTGATTGATAATTCTAGAGCCACAACGCAGCATTCTGCCTTCTCTATAGAAAGAAGAAGTGCCTGGTGAATTTGCCCAGAAACCCCACATGAGGATCAATCTGCTCGGCCCTCGAGGGAACCCTGATTTATAGGCTTCCCTAACCACTAATGCTGTGTCTGTCAGAGAATGAGCCCCGACTTAGTGTAAGCCACCTACAGAGCTGGACCCATATCTAGCATGTGGGATGGGCCATGGACCTACTTCCTCATCTCTACACATCCTTGGTATTCAGGAATCTTTCCCTAGAACTTTGCTAAAATCCCTGCCAATGGGGGAACCTGAAGCCCAATACAGAACGTCTCCACCTCCAATGCAGGAAACAGGGCTGTTGGGATTCTTGAATCCCTGTTGAGGGGCACCCATAATATGGAAAACAGCACTCTTCCTTTCCCAGAGAAAGCCACAAATCTATTGGGAGCCGCCAGGATACATAGAGAGAAAAAATCTGCCATGGACCCAAGAGACCACACCTGCATTCAGAAGCCATCCTTGACACAAAATCAAGATACAAAAGCCTGTGCTACCACCTTCGAGTCATCCGATTTACAGTTCATGACGAGCTGCCTTCCATGTCTATGCATTGGGCCTGTGATCACCTCACCATTAACCCTAAACCGAATTTTTGTTTACAGACTTCGCCTTCAAAACCATGGCTCACATGCCCTCCAGGATATGGTCCCTGGAGCCAGACCACAGGACTATGCCTGCCATCACCAAGGAAACTGTGCCTGTCACAGTTGCCAAAACATTCCAAATTAGGAGAAACCTGCAAGGCGCCTGAGCCCTCCCCAATATTGTTGGCCATTCTGGACGCAAATGTGCAGTCTGAATCAGCCTGCTTACCTACATCCAGGCAGACAACCAAATCAATGGTCCCGAGTCAGAAGATTGAAACTGACATGCCCCCAGGATGTCATTGGAACCCTAGATTAGGTGTTCAGGCATCTGTCCTCAGAGACCTGTTCTGGAATACCAACTAATGATACAATGGGTTTTCTCTGAGCCGCTCCCCAGAACATCTCCTGTCCCCAGAAGGAAACCATGATCTTCGGCTTTTGCAAACGCTCAGGGTAGGAGAATCCTGCACAGTACCTTAGGCACCAGCAAATTCTATGATCTCCCTGGTAACAATCCAGCATTGTTACCCATCTGCAAGAGAATCCATGTCAACTCAAGGCCTTGGAACTTCGTCCTAGCGCCACCTGGCTGGCCACCATGTTCCTCTGCTTCAAAGGTCAATGGAGGTGTGCTTTCCAGGCATCCATTTGGGAGAGCTCTGCTACCCATACTTTCCACATGGGGGACCCTGGAGCAAACAAACCAGATTCCACCTGTCAAGGAGCAGGACCTTGTGGTTTGGAGCATCTCACAGGCCTCGGCGTGTGAAATCCTTCAGGGGATATTAACACCACCCCTCCTTTTGATGGTCATCATAGACACAAACTCCAGTGAGAGCAAACATCTGGCATCAGCCCTTAATCGGCTGCTGGCTATCTCGAATAAGCCATTGCACATTGGAAGTGGATCCCACATGGCACTGAATTGAACCGTAGCTTGTGTTTACAAATCCATCCTCACCCTACTGGTCCCCTAGCCCTCTTGATAGGAATTCTTGAGCCACAATGTAACATTCTGCCTGTCCTATAGAAAGAAGTGCCTGGTGAATCTACCAAGAAACCCCACATGAGGATCATCTGCTTGGGCCTTGAGGGAACCACAATTTAAAGGATGCTCTGGCCACTAGTGCTCTTTCTGACAGAGCATGAGCCCCGAAATAGTGTCAGCCACACATAGAGTGGGTCCCATTACCAGCATGTGAGAAAGGCCATGGCCCAAGTCAGTCATCTCTACACATCTTTAGTATTCAGGCACCTGTCCCCAGACCTTTGCTGGAAACACTGCCAATGAGGGTACCTGAAGAACAATAGAGAACTCTTTTTTCCCATGGCAGGAAGCCTGGCTGTTGGGATGGGTGTCCAACCCTTAAGGTGGGAGAAAGCTCCATGAACAATAAGACAATGCACACTCGTGAGGGCCATCCCGGGCACAAACAGGCATTGTGACCCTCAACCTGAGCATGCTTTTAAACAAGCCTTCTCAGTTGCACTAGCAGGATTCTGCATTGCTTGCCTGGTACACCCTAGGCCCAAATCCTAACATATGGTGGGATATTGCAGGAGCCCACACCCAGAGACGGTCTCCAGAATCCCTGTTTTGCGGCAACATTAAGATGGAAAAGAGCACTCTTCCCTTCTCCGAAAAAGACACCAATCTATGGAGAGCGAGGAAGATCCTTAGAGAGGAAAGTCTCCCATGGACCCATGAGACCACACCTGCATTCCCAACACATACTGGACACATAATCCAGATAGAAAACCCTGTGCTACTGCCTTCCAATAGCCCTATTTACTTTTCCTGACGTGTTTCCCTCTAGGTCTATGCACTGGGCCTGCAACCAACACTCCACTAACCCTAACACGAATTTGTGTATGTAGATTTCAATCCCAAAATCATGGCTCTCATGCCCTCCAGGATGGGGTCTCTGGAGGCACACCACAGGACTATGCCTGCCATCCCCAAAGAAACTGTGCCCGTCACAGTTGCCCAAACCTTTCAGATTAGGAGAAAGCAGCAAGGCCCTCATCTCACCCCTATATTAGCGGCCATTCTGGACGGAAATGCACAGTCTGAAAAAACCTGATCACCTACATCAAGGCATACAGCCAAGTCAATGGTCCTGAATCAGAAGATTAAACCTGACATGCCCCTAGGACCACACTGGAACTCTCAATTAGGTTTTCAGGAAACTGCCTTAGGGGCCTGTTCTGGAATACCAAGTTATGATACAACATTTGGGCCCTGGGCCACACAAGAGAACATCTCCTGACCCCAGAAGGTAGCCGTGCTCTTCGAAAGGTGCCAATTCCTCAGGGTAGGAGAATTCTATATGGCACCTTACCCACCAGCACATTCGAATATCTCCCTGGTAACAAAACGTCATTGTGGCCTTTCTGCAAGACATTCAGTGTAAACTCAAGGCCTTTGTACTTTGCCTCAGAGCCACCAGAACGAACCTGTCATGTTCCTCAGCTGCAATGCTCAATGGAGATGTGCTTTCCAGGCATCCATGAGGGAGAGATCCGCTACCCAGACTTTCCACATGGGGGACCCTAGAGCAAACAAACCAGACTCCGTCTGTCTAGTAGAAGGAAACCTTTCTGTTTGGAGCATCTCACAATCCTCAGCGTGGGAAATCCTACAGGGCCTCTTGATGCCACCCCTCCATTTGTTGGTTATCATAGACACAAACTCCAGTGTGAGCAAACATCTGACATCCACCCTTACACACGCCCTGGATATCTTAAATAAGACTCTGCACATTGGAACTGTCTTCTGCCTGGTGCTGAGTATAACCGTGGCTTAGGTTTACAATTCCATCCTCACTGTACTCATCATCATGCCCTCTTGATGAGGAATTCTGGAGCCACAACGCAGCATTCTGTCTTCCCCATAGAAAGGAGATGCTCCTGGTGAGACTTCCAGAAAATCCCACATGAGGATCTGTCTGCTCGGCTCTCAAGGGAACCCCAATTTATAGGTACACTTGCCACTACTGCTGTGTCTGACAGAGCCTGAGCCCCGACCTCTTGTCAGCCACCCAGAGAGCTGGGCCCATATCCACCATGTGAGACCAGAGATGGCTCATGTCCATCATCTCTACCCATCCTTAGTACTCACTCATCTGTCACCAGACCTTTGCTGGAATCCCTGACAATGGAGGAACCTGAAGCACAATAGAAATTCCTATTTCCCCAAGGCAGGAACCATGGTTTTTGGGATGGGTTTCCAACCCTCAGAGTGGGAACCAGATGCATGGCCAATGATACCACGCCCACACTTGAGGGCAGCCCTGGGGACAAACAGGCATTGTGACCCTCAGCTTGAGCATGCTTTCAAGGCAGCCCTCTCAGTTGCTCCACCAGGAACGAGCTTTGAAGGGCTGGTACGCCACTACACCCAAATCCAAACCCTTGGTGGGATTTTTCAGGCGCCCAGACCCAGAGCCCATCACTGGAATCCCTATTTTGGGAGGCACATAAGTTGGAAACCATCACTCTTCCCTTCCACGAAAAGCCACCAAATTACAGGGAGCCAGCAGATTCCATAGAGAGGAAAAGTCTCCCAATGACCCATGAGACCACACCTGCATTCCGAGGCCATCCTGGACACACAATCCAGATAGAAAAGCCTGTGCTACCACTTTTGAGGCACCCTAATTGCCTTTCCTGATGAGCTGCCCTCCAGGTCTATGTTTTGGGCCGGTGTTCACCTCTCCACTAACCCTAAACCGGGTTTGTTTATGCAGACATCTCGCCGAAAACCATGGCTTAAATGCCCTCCAGGATGGGGTCTCTGTACCCACACCAGAGGACTGTGCCTGCAATCCCCAAGGAAACAATGGCCGTCACATTTGCCCAAACCCTTCAGTTTAGGAGAAACCTGCAAGGCCCCTGAGCCCATCCCAGTATTGGAGGCCTGTCTATTCGCAAATGCACAGTGTGAAACACCCTGATCACTTCCATCGAGGCAGACACCCAAGTCAATGGGCCTGAGTCAGAAGATTGAACCTGACATGCCCCTGGGACCTCATTGGAAGCCTAGATTAGGTTTTCAGGCATTGGTCGTCTATTCTGGAATACCAATTTAGGGTACAACATGTGATACCTGAGTCACAAAACAGAACATCTCCTGTCCCTAGAAACAAACAGTGCCCTTGGACCTTGTATAAAACCCTCAAGGTGGTAGAATCCTACATGGCATAGTGAACAAACCAGCATAGTGAAACATCTTCAAGAGATTCCATGTCACCTCCAGGCCTTGGTACTTCGCCCCAGAGGCAACAAAAGGAACATGCCATGATCCTCAAGTGCAATGATTAATGGATGTGTGCTTTCCAGGCATCCCTGCAGGTGAGCTCTGCTACCCAAACTTTCTACATGGAGCATTGTGGAGCAACCAAAGCAGACTCCACCTGTCCAGTAGAAGGAAACCTTGCTGTTTGGAGCATCTCACAAGCCTCAGCCTAAGGAATTTTCTGTAGCCTCTTGACAACACTTCTCCATTTGTCAGACATCATAGACACAAACTCCAGTGTGCGCAAATATCTGACATCCTCCCTTACTCAGGTGCTGGCTATCTCGAATAAGCTGCTGCCCTTTGGAACTGCCTACTGCTTGGCACTGAATTTAACCATAGCTAGTGTTTACAATTCCATGCTCACCCGATTGGTCCCTAAGCCCTCTTGATAGGGAATTCTGGAGCCACAACACAGCGTTCCACATTTCCCATAGAAAGAAGAATTGCCTGATGAGCCTGTCCAGAAATCCCACATGAGGATCATCTGATCAGCCCTCGAGGATCCCTGAATTATCAGCTGCCCGACCAGTAGTGCTCTGCCTGACAGAGCCTGAGCCATGACTTTGTGTCAGCCACCCAGAGAGTGGTTCCCGTATCCAGCATATGAGACCAGCCATGGCTCAATCCGTCCTCTCTACCCATCCTTGGTATTCGGGCATCTCTCCCCAACCCTTTGCTGGAATCCATGCCAATGGGAGAACCTGAATCCCAATGGCGAACTGCTCCTTCCCCATCGCATGAAACCTAGTGGTTGGGATGGGTGTCCAGCCCTCAGAGAGGGAGCCAGCTGTATGGGCAATGAGATCATGACCACTCCTATTGGTCGCCCTGGGGGGGGGGGAAAGGCATTGTGACCATCAGCTTGAGCATGCTTTCAAATAAGTCTTCTCTATTGCACCACCATGATCCCGCATTGCAGGGCTGGTATGCCCCGAGGCACAAATCCTAACCCTTGGTGAGAATCTCTTGGCGCCCAGACCCAGAGACCGTCTCCGGAATCCCTGTTTTTGGCACCCCTAAGATGGAAAACAGCACTCTCCCCTTCCCTGAGAAAGCCACCAAACTATTGGGAGCCGCCAGGATCCTTATGGAAGAAAAATCTCCCTTGGACCCATGAGACCACACCTGCATTCTGAGGCCATCCAAACACACAATCCAGATAGGAAAGCCTTTGCTACTGCCTTCCAGTTACCCTAATTACAGTTCCTTATGAGCTTTCCTCCAGGTCTATGGATTGGGCCTGTGATCACCTCACCACTAAGCCTATCCCGAGTTTGATTTTGCAGTCTACTCTCCCAAATCCATGACTCATATGTCCTCCAGGATGGGGTTTTTGGAGCCATACCACAGGACTCTGCCTGCCATCCACAAGGAAAATTTGCCCATCCCAGTTTCCCAAACCATCTAGATTAAGGGAAACCTCAAAGGCGCATGGGCCCTCCAACATATTGGAGGATGCTCTGTATGCAAATGCACAGTCTGGAACACTCTGATCACCTACATCCTGCAGATGCCAAAGTCAATGGTCCTCAGTCAGAAGATTGAACCTGACATGCCCCTAGGACCTCACTGGAATCCTAGATTAGGTTTACAGGTATTGTCCTCAGAGGCTTGTTTTGAAATACCAACTTATGATATAACATGATATAACAAGAACATCTCCTGTCCCCAGAAAGAAACTGTGCTCTTCGACCTCTGTCAAACCTTCAGGGTAATAGAATCCTGCTTGGCCCCTTAGCACCAGGACATTCTACGTGTTCCTTGGTAAGAAACCAACATTGTAACCCATCTGAAAGAGATTCCATGTAAACTCATCGCCCTTGGTACTTCGCACCAGAGCCACCAGAACAAACCTGCCATGTTCCTCACCTGCAATGGAGAATGGAGGTTTGCTTTCCAGGTATCCATGTGGTAGTGCTCTGCTACCCAAACTTTCCACATGGGGGAACCTAGAACAAACAAACCAGACTCCACATGTCCAGTAGAAGGAAAGCTTGCTGTTTGGAGCATCTCACAAGTCTCAGCGTGGGAAATCCTCAATGGCATCTTGACACCACCCCTCCATTTGTCGATAATCATAGATACAAATTCCAGTGTGAGCAAATATCTGACAACCGCCCTCACTCAGGTGCTGGTTTCTCAAATAAGGCGCTACATATTGGACCTGCCTTCCGCTTGGCACTGAATTGAACTGTAGCTTGGTTTTACAATTCCATCCTCACCCTACTGGTCTCCAAGCCTTGTTGAGAGGGAATTCTGGAGCCACAGTGCAACATTCTGCCTTCCCCATAGAAAGAACAAGTGCCTGGTGAGTCTGCTCAGAAACCCCACATGAGGATCAATCTGCTCAGCCCTCGAGGGGACCCTGATTTATAGGCTGCCCTGACAACTAGTTTTGTGTCTGACAGGGCGTAATCCCTGGCCTTGTGTCATCCACTCAGAGGGTGGGGCCCATATCCAGGAGGCAGACCGACCATGGCTCAAGTCCGTCATATCTACCCATCCTTTGTATTCAGGCATCTGTCCCCAGTCTTCTGTTGGAATCCCTGCCAATGGGGGAACCTGAAGCACAATAGAGAACTCCTCCTTCCCCATGGCAGGAAACCTGGCTGTTGGCATGGCTGTCCAACCATCAGTGTGGGAGACAGCTGCATTGCCATAAGACCACATCCACTCCTGAGGGCCGCCCTGGGATCAAAGAGGCATTGTGATCCTCAACCTGAGCATGCCTTCAGAAAAGCACTCTCAGGACCAGAATCCTGCTTTGCCAGCCCGGTACACCCCTAGGCCCATATCCTAACCCTTGGTGAGATTTTCCAGGTGCCCATACCCAGTTCCCATCTCTGGAATTTCTCTTTTGGAGCACCCCTTAGATGGAAAACGGCACTCTTCTCTTCCCCGAAAAAGCCACCAAAGTATTATGATCTGCCAGGTTCATTAGAGAGGAAAAATATTGCATGGACCCATGACACCACACCTGCAATCCGAGGCCATCCTAGACACACAATGCAGACAGAACAGCCTGTGCTACCTCTTTCAAGTCACCCTAAGTACAGTTCCAGACGAGCTGCCATCCAGGTCTATGCATTGGGCCTGTGATCACCTTGCCACTAGCCCTAACCCGAGGTTATATTTGCAGATCTCTCCCCCAAAACCATGGCTCAAATGTCCTCCAAGTTGGGGTTTCTGGAGCCAAACCACAGGACTGTTCCAGTCATCCTTAAGGAAAATTTGCCTGTCACAGTTTCCCAAACCCTCCAGATTAGGAGAAACCTGCAAGGCCCCTGAGCCCACCACAATATTGGAGGCCGCACTGGATGTAAATGCGTATTCTGAAACACCCTGATCACCTACATCCAGCAGACTCTCAAGTCAATGGTCCTGAGTCAGAAGATTGAAACTGACATGCCCCTAGAACCTCACTGGAACCCTAGATTAGGTGTTGAGGCATTTGTCCTCAGAGGCTTGTTCTGGAATACCAACTTATGACACAACATGTGGTTCTTGAGCCACAGAAAAGAACATCACCTGTCCCCAGAAGGAAACCATGCCCTTCGACCTGTGTCAAACCCTCCGGGTGGCAGAATCCTGCATGACCCGTTAGCCACCAAGACATTCTAAAATTTCTTTGGTGACAAACCAGCATTGTGACCCATCTGAAAGAGATTCCATGTTAATTCATTGCCCTTGGTATTTCACACCAGAGCCACCAGAACGAACCTTGATATTCTTCAGCTGCAATGGACAATTGAGGTGGGCTTTCAAGGCAGCCATGCACGAGAGCTGTACTACCCAAACTATCCATATGAAGGAGAACGGAGCAAAAAAACCAGACTCCCCAACTCCAGTAGAAGAAAGCCTTGCTATTTGGAGAATCTCACAAGCCCCAGCGTAGGACATCCTCCATGGCTTTTTTACACCACCCTTCCTTTAGTCAGTATTTATAGATACAAACTCCAGTGTGAGCAGACATCTGACATCCACCTTTACTCAGGTGTTGGATATCTCGAATCAGCAGCTCCACACTGGAGCAGCATTCCTCTTGGCACTGATTTTTTTTTTTAAAGATTTTATTTATTTATTTGACAGAGAGAGATCACAAGTAGATGGAGAGGCAGGCAGAGAGAGAGAGAGGGAAGCAGGCTCCCTGCTGAGCAGAGAGCCCAATGCGGGACTCGATCCCAGGACCCTGAGATCATGACCTGAGACGAAGGCAGCGGCTTAACCCACTGAGCCACCCAGGCGCCCCTCGCTTGGCACTGAATTTAACCGTAGCTTTTGGTTACAATTCTATCCTCACCCTCAAGGTCTCCATGGCCTTATAATAGGTAATTCTCGAGCCACATCAGAGCATTTTGCCTTCCTCATAGAAGGAAGAAGTGCCGGTCAGTCTTCCAAGAAAGCCCACAGGAGGATCAATCTGATCAACCCTCGAGGGAACCCCGATTTGTAGGCTGCCCTGGCCACTAGCGCTGTGTCTGACAGAGCCTGAGCCCCGACTTCGTGTCAGCCACAAAGAGACAGGGGACCATATCCAGCATGTGAGACCAGCCATGGCTCAAGTTGGTCATCTCTACCCATCCTTGGTATTCAGGCATCTGTCCCTAGACCTTTGCTGGAATCCCGGTGATGGCGGAACCTGAAGCAAAATAGAGAATTCCTCCTTCCCAATGGCAGGAAACCTGTCTGTTGGCATGGGTGTGCAGCCCTCGGAGTGGGAGCCAGCAGTATCTTAATGAGACCACGAACACTCCTGAGGGCCACCCTGGGATCAAACAAGCATTGTGACCCTCAGCCTGAGCATGCTTTCAAACAAGCCCTCTCAGTTTCACCACCAGGATCCTGCATTTTAGGCCTGGTACACCCCTAGGTCCAAAGCCTAACCCTTGTTGGGATTTTCCAGGCACCCTGACCCAGTGCTCGTCTATGTAATTTCTGTTTTGGGTCACCCCTAAGATGGAAAGCAGCACTCTTCCCTTCCCCGAAAAAGCCACTAAACTATTGGGATTTGCCAGGATCCTTAGAGAGGTAAAGTCTCCCATGGACACATGAGTCCATACCTGCATTCCAAGGCCATCCTGGACACAAAATCCAGATAGAAAAGCCTGTGCTACCTCCTTCGAGTCACCCTAATTACAGTTCCTCACGAGCTACCCTCCAGGTGTACACATTGGGCCTGCGATCACCTTGACACTAACCCTAAATCGAATTTGTGCTTTCAGACTTCTTTCCCAAAACCATGGCTCACTTGCCCTCCAGGATGGTGTCTCTGGAGCCAGACCACCGGACTGTACCTGCCATCCCCAGGGAAACTGTGCCCGTCTCAATTGCCCAAACATTACATATTTGGAGAAAACTGCAAGGCCCCAGAGCCCACTTCAATATTGACGGCCCCTCTGCATGCAATGCCCAGTCTGAAGCACCCTGATCACCTACATCCAGGCAGACATCCAAGTCAATGGTCCTGAGTAGGATGTTTGAAACTGACATGCCACTAGGACCACATTGGAACCCTAGATTAGGTTTTCAGGTATCTGACCTTAGTGAACATTCTGGAATACCAACTCATGATACAACATGTGGACCCTGAGCCACACAACAGAAGATATCCTGTCCCCAGAAAAACCGCGCACCTCGACCTCTGCCAATCCCTCAGAGTAGGAGAATCCTGCACAACACCTTAACGAACAGCACATTCTAAGATCTCCGTAATAAGAAACCACCATTGTGACCCCTCTGCAAGAGATTCCATGTCAAATCAAGGCCTTGATACTTCGCCCCAGAGCCACCAGACGGACCTGCATGTTCCTCAGCTGCAATGATCAATGGAGGTGCTCTTTCCAGGCATCCTTGTGGGAGAGTTCTGCTACCCAAACTTTCCACATGGGGGCCCTGGAGCAAACAAGCTAGACTCCACCTGTCCAGTCGAAGGAAAACTTACTGTTTGGAGCATCTCTCAAGCCTCAGAGTGGGAAATCCTTCATGGCTTCTTGTCACCATACCTCAACTGGTCGGTCACCATAGATACAAACTCCAGTGTGAGCAAATATCTGACATCTACCCTTAGGGGCTAGACATCCCGAATAAGCCGCTGCACAAAGGAACTGCCTTCCACTTGGCACTGAATTGATCTGTAGCTTATGCTTACAGTATCATTCTTACCCTGCTGGTCCCCAAGCCCTCTTGATAGGGAATTCTGGAGATACCATGCAGCATTCTTCCTTCTCCATAGTAAAAAGAAGTGCATGGTGGGTCTTCCCAGAAACCCCAAATGAGATTCAATCTGCTGGGCCTTCGAGGGAACCCCAACTTATTTGCTTACTGTCCACTAATGCTGTGTCTGACAGAGCCTGAGCCCTTACCTAGTGTCAGCAACCCAGAAAGTGGGGCCCATATCCAGCATGTGAGACTGGTCATGGACAAAGTCTGTCATTTCTACCCATCCTTGGTGTTCAGGCACCTGTCCCCAGACTTTGGCTGGAATCCCTGACAATGGGGGAACCTAAAGCACAATAGAGAACTCCTCCTTCCCATAGCAGGCAACCTGGCTATTGGGATGGGTGTCCAAACCTCAAAGTGGGAGCCAGCTGCATGGCCAATGAAACCACGCCCACTCCTGAGGGCCACGCTGAGCACAAACAGGCATTGTGACCCTCAGCCTGAGCATGTTTTCAAACAAGCCTTCTCAGTTGCACCATCAGGATCCCACATTGCAGGCCTGGCATGCCCCTTGGCCCAAATCCTAAGCCTTGGTGGGATTTTCCAAGCACCCTGACCCAGAGCCCGTCTCTTGAATCCCTGTTTTGGGTCACACATAAGATTGAAAACAGCACTCTTCCCTTCCACGAGAAAGCCACCAAACAATGACAGCCGCCAGCATCTTTAGAGCAGAAAAATCTCCCATGGACCCATGAATCCACACCTGCATTCTGAGGCCATCCTGGACACACAATCCAGAAACAAAAACCTGTGCTACTGCCTTCAAGTCACTAGATTTAAGGTTCCTGATGAGCTGCCCTCCAGGTCTAAGCATTGGACCTGCAATCACCTCACCACTATCCCTAACCCAAGTTTGTGTTGGCAGACTTCTCTCCCAAAACCATGACTTACATGCCCTCCAGGATGGGGTCTCTGTGGCCATACCACAGGATTGTGCCTGCCATCCTCAAGGAAATTGTGTCACTAAAGTTGCCAAACCCCACCAGATGGGAGAAATCTGCAAGGCCCCTGAGCTCACCCAAATTTTGGAGGCCGCTCTGGACTCAAATGCACAGTCTGAAACACCCTGATTACCTGCATCCAGGCAGACACGCAAGTCAATGTGCCTGAGTCAGATGTTTTAAACTGACATGCCCCTAGTACTTCATTGGAACCCTAGATTAGGTTTTCAGGCACCTGTCCTCAGAGACCTGTTCTGGAATACAAACATGATTCAACATGTGGTCCCTGAGTCACACAACAGAATATTTCCTGTTCCCAGAAGGAAACCGAGCTCTTGGAACTGTGTCAAAAACTCAGGGTAGATGAATCCTGCATGGCTCCTTAGCCACCAGCACATTCTAAGATTTCCCTGGTACCAAACCAGCATTGTGACCCATCTTCATGAGACTCCATGTCAACTCAAGGCCTAAATACTGCGGCTTAGAGCCAACCAAATGAACCTGCTATGTTCCTCTGCTACAATGGTCAATGGAGGTGTGCTTTCCAGGCATCCATATGGGAGTGCTCTGCTACACAAACTTTCCTCATGGGGGAACCTGGAGCAAACAATCAGAATCCCCCTGTCTGGTTGGATGAAACCTTACAGTTTGGAGCTTCTCAAAAGCCCCAGAGTGGGAAATCCTCCTTGAACTCTTGACGCCACCCTCCATTTGTTGGTCATCATAGACACAAACTCTTGTGTGCGCAAACAGCTGACATCCGCACTTACTCAGGTGTTGGATATATCCAATCAGCTGCTGCACACTGGAACTGCCTTCTGCTTGTTAATGACTTTGACAGTTGCGTGTGTTTGCCATTCCATCTTCACCTTCCTGGTCCACAAGCCCTCTTGATAGGGAATTATGGAGCTACAATGCAGCCTCCTGCCTGCCCCAAGAAAGAATAATTGCCTGGTGAGTCTCCCCAGAAACCCCACATGAGGATCCACCTGCAGGGCCCTCGATGACACCCTAATATCTTAGGCCACCTTGGGAACTAAGGATCTCTCTGACAGAGCCTGAGCCACTATCTGCAGTCAGCCACCCAGATAGTGGGCCCCATTTCCTGCAGGTGGGACTTGTTGTGGCACAAAGCCATCATCTCTACTCAACCTGGATATTCAAGCCTCTGTGCCCAGTCCGTAGCTCAAATCCCTGCCTATGGGGTACCTGAAGTACAAGGGTACTCCTCCTTCCTGATGGCAGGAAATCTGGATGTTGGGATGGGTGTCCAACCCTCAGAGTGGGAAACAGCTGCATGGACATGAGATCACGGCCACAAATGGTAGCAACCCTGGGCACCAACAGGCATTGGACTGGCAGCGTGAAACTGCTTCCAAACAAACCCCCACGGGAGCTGGACCAGGAGCCTGGAGAGTGGGACATCCTAGCCCCTAGGGGCAAATCCTCACACTCTTTGGTGTTTTCCAGTCTCCTAGACACAGAAACTGTGTGACCCTCTTGTGTGGGTCCATTGAGATGGACAAGAGCAGTCTTCCCTTCCCCCAGAGACAGCAAATTCTTGGGAGATGGGCCGAATCCACAGAAATGAAGAATGTTCCATGGCTCCATGAAGCCACCCCTACATTTTTTTACCATTCTGGACACACAATCCAGACAGAAAAGTCTGCCCAACTGCCTCGATGGCACCTTAATTTCACTACACAATGAGCTGCCCTCAGAGGCTGCAGATCGGGGCTGTGATCACCTCGGGCCTCACCCTACCGCTAGTTCGTGTTTGCCGATTTCTGTCTCCAAATCCCTATCACACACGCCCTTTAGGATGGGGCCTCTGGAGTCACATTGGATGACTGTGTCTACCCACCAGAAGAAAACCTAAACCCCGAAGCTTAGGAGCAAAGTGGAAAGCCCCTAAGCCCAACTCAATTTCCAAGAATGGTCTGGACCCAAGTGTACATTGTGACACACAGTGAGCACCTGCTTCCAGGCAAACATCCAAGTCAAAGGCACTGGGTCAGAAGATTGAAACTGACATGCCCCTTGGACTTAATCGATGCCCTAGCTTAGGTTTTCAGGAACCTGTACCGAGAGGACTGTTCCCCCATACCGTCTTATATTCCAACATGTTGTGCCTGAGCCACACAACAGACCCCTCCTGTCCTGAGATGGATACCTTGCTCTTGGTAGCTGTGTCCAAGACTCAGTGTATTAGAATCCTGCATTGTCCCTGACCATCCCAACATTCCAGTGTCTCCTTGGATAAAAACCAGCATTGTGTTCGAACACCATCAAACTCCATGTCAACTCAGCCCCCTTGAACTACGCCAGAGAGCCACCAGATTGAACCTGCCATGTTCCTCAGCTGCAATGGTCAATGGAATAGTGCTTTCCAGGCCTCTATGAGGGAGAGCTCTGCTTCCATCCTTTCCATATAGGGGAACCTGGAGCAAACAAACCAGACTCCCCCTGTCCAGTAGAAGGAAACCTTGCTCTTTGGAGCATCTCACAAGCTGCAGAGTGGGAAATCCTACATGGCCTCTTGATGCAAACCCACCATTTGTCCGTCATCCTAGACACAAACACCAGTGTGAGCAAATACCTGATATCCACCCTTATTCAGGTGCTGGACGTCTCGAATCAGCCGCTGCATGCTGGAAATGATTTCTGCTTGTCACTGAATTGAACAAAAGCTTGTGTTTTTAATTCCATCCTCACCCTGCTGGTCCCCAAGCCCTCTTGACAGGGAATTTTGTAGCCACAACGCAGCATTCTGCCTTCCCCATAGAAAGAAGAAGTACCTGGTGAGTCTGCGTAGAATCCCCACATTAGGATCCACCTGCATGGCCCTCGATGGCACCCTAATAACTTAGGCTGCCATGGGCTCTCAGGCTCTGTCTGAAACAGCCAGAGCCACGACCTCCAGGCACCCATGCAGACAGTGGGCCCCATATCCTGCAGGTGGGACCTGCCATGGCCAGAAGCCGTCATCTCTATTCAACGTCGGTATTCAGACATCTTTCCCAAACTGTAGCTCAAATCCCTGACTATGGGGGAACCTGAAGCACAGGAGTATCCGTATTCCTGATGGCAGGAAACCTGGTTATTGAGATGGGTACTAAGACTCTGTCTGACACAGCCTGAGCCACGACCTAGAGTCAGCCATGCAGATAGTGGGCCCCATTTTATGCAGGTTGGACTTGCCATGGCCCAAACCATCATCTCTACTCAAACTGGATATTCAAGCATCTATCCCAGATTGTAGCTCAAATCCCTGACTGCATAGGAACCTGAAGCACAAGAGTACTCTTCCTTCCCAAAAGCAGGTAGGCTGGCTGTTGAGATAGGTGTCCAACCCTCAGAGTGGGAACCAATTGCATGGCCCATGAGACCACAGCCACTCATGCGAGCCACTCTGGAACAAACTTGCATTGTTACCGTCAGCGTGAGGCTGCTTTCAAACAACACCCTTTGGTAGCTGGACCAGGAGCCCACAGAGCACGCCTACCACCCTAGGTCCAAACACTCACCTTCGTAGGTGTTATCCAGGAGACCACACACAGAACCTGTCTCCAGAATCCCTCTTTTGGGGGTTCCTTGAGATGGAAAACAGCAGTGTTTCCTTCTCCCAGAGACAACAAACTCTTTGGAGCTGAGCAGAATCCCCAGAGCCGAAGTATCTCCCATGTCCCCATGAAGCCAACCCTATATTTTGTGAAAGTCCGGGACAAACAATGCAGACAGAAAAGCCTGCACTACCGCCTCCATGATACCTTAACTTCAGTGCACTATGAGCACGATATATCATAGGCCGCCATGGGCACTAAGACTCTGTCTCACACAGCTGGAACCACAACCTCCAGGCAGCCAAACAGAGAATGGGCCCCATGTCCTGCAGGTGGACACATGGCCCGAAGCCATCATCTCTACACAACCTGGATAATCAGGCATCTGTGCCCAGAAAGTAGCTCAAATCCCTGTCTATGGGAGAACCCGAAGCACAGGATTATTCCTCATTTCTGATGGCAGGAAACCTGGCTGTTGATATGGGTGTCTTACCCTCAGAGTGGGAACCAGCTGCATGTCCCATGAGACCACGGCCACCCATGGCAGACGCCCTGGGCACAAACAGGCAGTGTGTTTGTGCATGAGAGGCTCATGCTCCCTCAGCGTGAGCCTCTTTTCAAACAAAAACCCTCAGTAACTAGACCAGGAGTCCACAGAGTGGGCCTGCCAGGTCCCTAGGACCCAATCCTCACGCTTTTTTGTGCATTCCAGGCGTCCAGACCCAAAAACTATCTCTTGAATCCCTCTTTTGGGGGTCCCCTGAGACGGAAAACAGCAGTCTTCCCTTCTCCAAGAGACACCAAACACTGGGAGCTGGGTAGAATCCACAGAGACGAAGAATCTCTCATGGCCCCATGAAGCCACCCCTATATTTTGTGATCGTCTTGGACACAGAATCCAGACAAAATAGCCTGCACTACTGCCTCCATGACCCCTTAATTTCAGTACACTATAAGCTGCCCTCAGGGCCTGCAGATCGGGCCTGCGATCACCTCGGCCCTCACCCTAACCCTAGTTGGCAGATTTCTGTGCCAAAGCTCTGGCCACATGGCCTCCAGGATGGCCCCTCTGGAGCCGGACCAGACGACTGTGCCTACACACCCGAAGGAAAATCTGACCTTCATTGTTGCCCAAAACGTGAAGATTAGGAACAATATACAAAGTAAGTGAGCTCACCTCAATTGCGAGCAAAACTCAGGACTGATATGTGCATTTTGGCACACCATGTGCACCTGCCTCCAAGCATACATCCATGTCAAAGTCCCTGAGTCAGAAGATTGATCCTGACATGCCCCTAGGACTTTATCGATACCATAGATTAGATTTCCAGGCGCCTGTTCACAGAGGCCTTTTCTCCAATAACAACTTAATTTCCAACATGTAGTCCATGAGCCACACAACAGAATCCCTCCTGTCTCCAGTAAGATAGCTTATTCTTGGTAGCTATGTCCAAGACTCGGTGTAGCGGAATCCTGCATGACCCCTGACCACCTCAACATTCTAACGTCTCCCTGGATACAAACCATCATTATGATCCAACAGCATGAAACTCCATGTCAACTCAGGCTGCTTGGAACTTCACCCCAGAGTCACCAGAATGAATCTGCCATGTTCCTCAGCTGCAATGGTCAATGGAGGTGTGCTTTCCAGGCATCCATTTTGGAGAGCCCTGCTACCCAAACTTTCCATATGGGGTACAGTGGAGCAAACAAAACAGACTCGCCCTGTCCAGTACAAGGAATCCTTGCTGTTTGGAGCATCTCACAAGCCCTGGTGTGGGAAATCCCCCATGGCCTCATGATGCCACCCCTCCATTTAGAGGCCAACATAGACACAAAGTCCCGTGTAAGCAAACATCTTACATCAGCCCTTACTCAGGTGTTGGTATCTCGAATCAGCCGCTGTACACTGGAACTGCCTTCCACTTGGTACTGGATTTAACCATAACTTGTGTTTACAATTTTGTCCTCAATCTCCTCGTCACCAACCCTTCTTAACAGGGAATTCTGGAGCCAAAACACAGCATTCAGCCTACCCCACAAAGAGAAGAAGTGCCTGGTGAGTCTGCCCAGAAACACTACATGTGGGTCCACCTGCATGGCTGGCAATGGCACCCCAATATCATAGGCCACCATGGGCACTCAGGCTCAGTCTTACACAGTCTGAGCCATGACTTCTAGTCAGCCACACAGTTTGCTCCATATCCTGCAGTTGGTACCTCTCATGGCCTGAAGCCATCACATATACTCAACCTGTATATTCAGGCATCTCTCCCCAGACCATAGCTCAAATCCCTGCCTATGGGGGAACCTGAAGCAAAGGAGTACTCCTCCTTCCTGATTGCAGGAATCCAGGCTGTTTAGATGGGTGTCCAAACCTCAGTGTGGGAACCAGCTGCATGGTCCATGAGACCACGGCCACTCATGAGGGCCACCCTGGGAACAAACAGGCATTGTGACCCTCAGCGTGAGCCTGCTTTCAAACAAATCACCTTCGTAGCTGGACCAGGAGCACACAGGGCAGGCCTGCCAAGTCCCTAGGGCCAAATCCTAACCGTCGATGTTTTCAAGATGTGCAGTCCCAGAATCTGTCTCTGGAATCCCTCTTTTGGGGTCCCCTGGGACAGGAAACCGCAGTCTTCCCTTCCCCCAGACACAACAATCTCTAGGGATCTGGGCAGAATCCCCAGAGTCGAAGAATCTCCCATGGCCTCAAGAAGAATCCCCTACATTTTGTGACTGTCCTAGACACACAGTCCAGACAGAAAAGCCAGTGCTGCCGCCTCCATGACACTTTAATTTCAGTACACTATGAGGTGCACTCACACCCTGCAGATTTGGCCTATGAGCACACTGTCCCTCACCCTAACCATAGTTTACATTTGCAGATTTCTGTCCCCAAAGCCATGGCCAACTTGTCCTCCAAGATAGGGCCTCTGGTCCCACATTGGACGAGTGTGCTTACACTCCCAAAGAAAACTCTACCCTTCAAGTTTGCCAAAACCATGAATCCTAGGAGCAAAGTACAAAGCACTGGAGCCCAGCTCAATTTCAAAGAACATTCTGGACCCAAGTGCATATTCTGATACACAACAAGCATCTGCCTCCAGACAGACATCTAGGTAAAAGGCCCTGAGTCAGAAGATTGAACTTGACATGCCTCTAGGACTTCATCGGTACCCTAGCGTAAGTTTTCAGGCACTTGCACCCAGAGGCCTGTTCTCCAATACCAACTTATATATCAACATGTGGTCCCTCAGCCACATAGAGAACCCCTCCTGTCCCCAGAAGGATATCTTGCTCTCAGTAGCTGTGTCCAAGCCTCAGTGTAGGAGAATCCTGCATGGGTCCCTGACCACCCCAACATTCTAACGTCTCCCTGGTTGTAGACCAGCACTGTGATCCAACAGCATGAAACTCCATGTGAACTCGGGCCTCTTGGAACTTCGCCCCAGAGGCACCAGCTCGAACCTGTCATGATTTTCAGCTGCAAAGGTCAGTGGAGTTGTACTTTCCTGGCATCCAAGCAAGATTGCTCTGCTATCCAAACTTTCCATATGGGGGACCCTGGAGCAAAGAAATTAGACTCCCCACTTTCCATTAGAAGGAACCCTTGCTATTTGGAGCATCTCAGAAGCCCCAGTGTGGGAAATCCTCCATGACCTCGGAATGCCACCTGCCATTTGTCAGTCATCATAGACACAAACTTCAGTGTGAGCAAGCCTCTGACATCCGCCCTTAGTCAGGTGCTGGATATCTCAAATCAGCCACTGCACACTGGAGCTGCCTACAACCTGGCACTGAATTTAACTGTAGCTTGTGTTTACAATTCCATCCTCAACCTCCTGGTCCACAAACCCACTTGATAGGGAATTCTGGAGCCACAACACAGCATTCTGCCTACCACACAGAAAGAAGTCCTTCCTGGTGATTCTGCCCAGAAACCCCACATGAGAATACACCCGCATGGTCCTTGACAGAACAATAATATCATAGGCTGAATGGGCACTCAGGCTCTGTCTGACACATCCTGAGCCACAACCTTCAGACACCCATGCAGACACACACACACACACACACACACACACACACAGACACACACACACGGGGAAGAGACCTAGGGCTACACGGGTCAATCAGGAGGTTTGGGACTCTGACTCAGAACCCCTCGGTTTCACCTTTCGATTCTTTTTATCAATACGGCAAGAGGCGTCAGGGAGGACTGACATGACCTGCCCAGTGAGGGGACTTGTCTGGCGAGCGAGCTCTCCTCTGCTTGCATTCTCTGGGCTTCGGTAGAAAGCACAAGAACATGTCGCTTCCTTCAGGCTGTGCCCAGAAATGAGCTGGGCAGGGTGGTTTTCTCTGGAATGTGGGTGCCTGGATACGTGTGTTCCAATTCCGTTGGGCTCTGTCGTCAGGGAAGTAAGGTCACCACTGCCTTGGGGCTCCTTATTGGACTTCCTGCTCCCATCCAGAGCTCCCTGAGGGCTCCCTTACCCCAGCTGCTCAGAGCTTACACTCCACCCCATGCGCTGTCCATCCAGTGACCCAAACCCATCCTCCCACCAACCCCTGGGAGGCCTGGGTGCAGCTGTTGTCTCCGCTGGGAGGGAACGGAGCTGGGGTTAGACCGGGTTCCTGCTCCTGCCCAGGACTGTGAGCCCGGACACATCCTGTGACCCTCAGGGCCTCCTCAGTCTCCCTGTCTGCACATTGGGGGTGTTCTGGCATCTTCTTCAGGGGATGCCATCAGGGGTAGGCCCTATCCATGCGTTCCATCCCCGTCTCCCAGGCATCTGGTACACACACTTGCCAAGGCACATGTGTGCTTGTTGATGGGCGGGGGAATGGAATATAACCGACAGAGGCCTGGATCTCTAGGGTCCAGCAAAACCACCCTCCTCCTGCCTGTAATCCATCCCACGTGGCAAGGTTTCAGTGCATGGCTTATGACCTTGTGGACACAGACTTCCCGGGACTTCCATTAGGGTGACGTCCAAGGGCCTCGTCTGTGCCCATGTACTGGCTAGCCCCCACAGTGGTCCTCGGGCATTCCCGCATCCGTCCTCCTAGGAGGGATGGCCCATGGGACTGAAAATGGGACAAAATGTTTGGCTGTCATTTCCAAGCTGATGGAGGAAAGTCTGGCACTTCTGCTGGTTCTTTCTCTCCTGTGTTCAGTGTCTGTTCTGTCTTTGTCTTTGTCTTTGTCTCTGTGTCAGGGTCTGTCTCTGTTTTGGTGTGTCTCACAGGAGCAGGATCTGTGGGCTCCACGGCGGATGGACGAAACAGCCATTGTCACCCTTGTCCCTGTTTCCCTCACCTGTGCTGCTGCTTGGTTCCTTGGTAAGTAAGGCTTTCTAACCCTGAACAGAGCATGGACTCTTGAACCTCTTCCCAATGGGGACCCTGAAGCAGCAAGAAAGAGGGTCCTGACCTTTCTCCCCAGGCCAGGGGCCATGTGCTCTGCCATTTTCTGCAAGCTACAATGTCAGCCCCCGAGCCTCCAGGCTTTCTTCTGCTCAGAAGGACCTCGGGGGAGTAGAAAGCATGTACCCAAGACTGGGAGCAAAGTGGGTCTCAGATAGAGATTGAAGGCCAACAGGCTTGTTTACAAGCCTGTGGGAGACTAGGGAAACCATGTCTCTATGGCCCCATTGATAGAAGAGTAAGGGGAGGCCTTCGGTGTTGTAGCTCTGTCCACACAGGGTGGTTACCTCTTCCTACTTCCTGTAGTCCAGGGTGGTGATGGACACCAGACCCCCTACACTGTCCCCACCCAGTGCCCTTGCAGAGCCCTTGTTCCCCTTGAGGACCCTTAGACCTTCAGCTCTTCCTGTCTCCACTCCCCATGCTTTGGATCACGGTCCTGGCCAGGAGTCCTGATGCCCCTGATGCCATGGCCGAGCTGTCTTCAACCTCTTTCTTCTTTCACCCTTTTTATCCACCATTTTCCCTTGGTGTCCACCTCTGACCCCTAGCTGGGCAGAGCGGGGTGTGTGTGTGTGTGTGTGTGTGTGTGTGTGTGTGTGTGTGTGTCTATGCATGGGACCGCTCAAACACATAATCCTTTATATGTATGGTGATGTCCGAGGTTATGTGCCCACATGGGATGGGGTGACTAGCTCTTCCCAAGGATCTGAGGAGCTCTCATCCTCCAGGCAAACCTCATGGGAGGGTTAGGGGTAGGGTTAGAGTTAGGTTGAGAGTTAGGTTTAGACAGGTTTTGGGTCACGGTCAGAGTTAGGGTTAGGGGTTTGTTTTAGGGTTAGGGTCAGCGTTAGGTTTTGGATCATGGGCCGTGTTATGGTCAGGGTCAGCTTTACGTTTATGGTTAGATTTAGGGTCTGGCTCACAGTCAGGGTCAGGGTTAGTGTGAGGGTCAGGTTCTGGGTCAATGTTAGGGTGAGCGTTAGGTTTAGGTTTAGGGTTAGTGTCAGGGTCAGGTGAAGGTCAGGGACAGGGTCAGATTTTGGGTCAGGGTAAGGTTTTTGTTTAGGGGTAAGGTTCGTGTCAGGATGAGGGTTAGGGTTAGGGTTAGGGTTAGGGTTAGGTTCAGGGTAAGGTTAGGGTTTGGTGTTAGGATTAGTGTTAGAAGTAGGGTTATGGTTAGGGTTATTGTTAGACTGTGTTAGGGTCAGCGTTAGGGTTTGGGTTAATGTAGTGTTTAGTTTTACCATTAGGGTCAGCATTGGTTTTAGGTTCTGGGTCCGTATAAGGGGAGGATTTAGGGTTACATTTATCGTTATGTTTAGAGTCAGGCTCAGAGTCAGTTCAGGGTTCGGGTTAGGGTTAGTGTTAGGTCAGGGTCTGACTCTTGGTTACGGTCTATGTCAGGGTTAGTGTAAGTTCAGGGTTAGGTTTAAGTTCAGGGTCCGAATCAGTGTCAGCGTTAGGCTTTGGTTTAGGTTAGGGTCGGTCTGGCTCATGGTCAGGGTCATGGTAAAGTTCAGGGATGGTTTGGTTTGGGTCAGGTTCACAGTCAGGTTCAGGGTCAGGTTTTTCAGTGAGACTTTGGGTTAGGTTTAATGTTAGGGTTAGAGTGAGGGTCAGGGTTAGGGTTAGACATTGTTTGGGTCATAGTTATCGTTAGGCTTAAGGTAGGGGTCAGGGTTAGGTTTAGGTTATGGTTAGGTTTATGGACAGGCTCACATTCAGTGTCAGGGTTAGGGTTTGAATCAGTGTAACGGTCAGGTTCAGGGTTAGGATTAGGGTCAGGTTCAGTTTTAAGGTCAGGGTCAAGTTCAGGGTTAGGGTCATGGTTAGAATAAGGTCTGCTTTACGTTTAGATTCTGGGTTATGATTATAGTCAGGATCATGGTTAGCTTTGGGTTAGGGTTCTGGTCAGGCTCACGGTCTGGGTCTGAGTTAAGGTTAGTGTTAGGGTCAGGGTTAGGGTTAGGGTCAGGCTTAGGACTGGGTCAGGCTTAGTATTAGGTTCAGGGTCAGGGTGAAGGTCAGGGCCAGGGTCCGATTTAGGGTCAGGGTGAGGCTTTGGTTTAGGGTCCATGTTCGGGACAGGGGCAGGGTTAGTTTTGGGTCAGTGTGAGGGTCAGGGTTAGGTTTAGAGTCAGGGTCAGGGTCAGAGTCAAAGTGAAGATCAGGGACAGAGTCTGTTTAGGGTCCGGGTCAGGCTTTGTTTTAGGGTCAAATTTCGGTTCAGGGTCAGGGTAAGTTTCAGGGTAATGGTTTGAGTTTTTGGTTAGGGTTAGGGTTAGCAGGAAAGTTATGTTTAGTTTTAGGGTGAGACAGCATAGTGTCAGGGTTAGGGGTTGGATTGGGTAGGCATTAGTGTTAGGGTTAGGGTCAGCGTTAGGTTTAAGTTAAGGGTCCTTATTAGGGTCAGGGTTAGGGTTATCTTTAGAGTTATGGTTAAGGTCAGGCTCAAAGTACTGTTAGTGTTAGTGTTTGGGTCAGGATTTGGTTAGGGTCAGGGTTTTGATTAGGGTCAGAGTCAGGGTCACGGTTAGGGATGAGTCAGGGTTAGAGTAGGTCAGGTTAGGTTTAGGATCAGGGTCTGGATCAGGGTCAGCATCAGGCTTAGATTTAGGATTAGGGTTGGGTCAGGATCTCTGTCAGGGTCAGGGCTAGGGTTAGGTTTTGGGTCAGGCTCACAGTCAGGGTCATGGTCAGGGTCAGGGGTTAGTGTTAGTGTTAGCCCCACACCTGGGTCATTGACCAGTACCTTCAGGGTCTCAGGATAAACCCTGGTCAAAAGGGTGCAGCGACACACCCGCTCCCAGCTAGCCTGCTTTAACCTGGGGCATGAACATGACCTCCCTACCAGGCATCGGACCCCTCATAAGCCTTCTCCTGCTCGGGACATCTCCTTCCCCAATGAGCTCTCTTTACACACACACACACACACACACACACACACACACACAGACAGAAGAGACCTAGGACTACACGGGTCAATCAGAAGGTTTGGGACTCTGACTTTGAATCCCTCGGTTTCACCTTGCGATTCATTTTGCCAATACGGCCAGAGGCGTCAGGGAGGACTGACATGACCTGCCCAGTGAGGGGACTTGTCTGGCGAGCGAGCTCCCCTCTGATTGCATTCTCTGGGCTTCGGTAGACAGCAGAAGAACATGTCGCTTCCTTCAGGCTGTGCCCAGAAATGAGCTGGGCAGGATGGTTTTCTCTGGAATGTGGGTGCCTGGATACGTGTGTTCCAATTCTGTTGGGCTCTGTCGTCTGGGAAGTAGGGTCACCACTGCCTGGGGGCTCCTTACCGGACTTCCTCTCCCATCCAGAGCTCCCTGAGGGAGCCCCTAACCCAGCTGCTCAGGGATCACACTCCACCCCATGCCCTGTCCATCCAGTGACCCACACACAGCCTCTCCCCAACCCCTGGGAGGCCTGGGTGCAGCTGTTGTCTCCGCTGGGAGGGAACAGAGCTGGGGTAAGACCGGATTCCTGTTCCTGCCCAGGACTGTGAGCCCGGACACATCCTGTGACTCTCAGGGCCTCTCTCAGTCTCCCTGTCTGCACATTGGGGGTGTTCTGGCTTCTTCTTCAGAGGATGCCATCAGGGATAGGCCCTCTCCATGTGTTCCATCCCCGTCTCCCAGGAGTCTGGTGCAAACACTTGCCAAGACACAGGTTTGCTTGGTGATGGGCGGGGGAATGGAATATAATCCACAGAGGCCTGGATGTCCTCTAGGGTCCAGCAATACCACCCTCCTCCTGCCTGTAATCCATCCCATGTGGCAAGGTTTCAGTGCATGGCTTCTGACCTTGTGGACACAGACTTCCAGGGACTTCCATTGGGTCGAGGTACAAGGGCCTCATCTGCGCCCATGTACTGGCCAGCCCCCATAGTGGTCTGCGGGCTTTCCCGCATACATCCTCCTAGGATGGATGGCCCGTGGGACAGATAAGGGGACAAAATGTTTGACTTTCATTTCCAAGCTGATGGAGGAAGGTCTGGGACTTCTGCTGGTTCTTTCTCTCCTGTGTTCAGTGTCTGTTTCTGTCTTTGTCTTTGTCTTTCTCTCTGTCAGGGTATGTCTCTGTTTTGGTGTGTCTCACAGGAGCAGGATCTGTGGGCTCCAGGGCTTCTGGACGAAACCGTCGTTGTCTCCCTTGTGCTGTTTCCCTCTCCTGGGATGGTGCTTGGTTCCTTGGTAAGTAAGGCCTTGTCACCCTGAGCAGAGCACGGACTCTGGAACCTCTTCTCAATGGGGACCCTGAAGCTGCAACAAGGAGGGTCCTGACCTTGGTCCCCAGGCCAGGGGCCTAGTGCTCTGCCACATTCTGCAAGCTCACAATATCAGCCCCCCGAGCCCTCAGGCTTTCTTCTGCTCAGAAGGACCTCGAGGGAGTAGAAAGCATGTACCCAAGACTGGGAGCACAGTGGGTCTCGGATAGAGATTCAAGGCCAACAGGCTCTTTTACAAGCCTGTGGGAGACTAGGGACACCATGTCTCTATGGCCCCATTAATAGAAGAGTAAGCAGAGGCCTTCGGTGTTGTAGCTCTGTCCACACAGGGTGGTTGCCTCTTTCAACTTCCAATAGTCCAGGCTGGTGATGGACACCAGACCCCCTACACTGTCCCCACCCAGTGCCCTTGCAAAGCCCTTGGGCCCCTTGGGGACCCCTTGGCCATCAGCTCGTTCTGTCTCCACTCCCCATGCTTTGGATCTTGGTCCTGGCCAGGAGTCCTGATGCCCCTGACCCCATTGCCGAGCTGTGTCCAACCTTTTCTTTTTCACCCTTTTTATCCACCATTTTCCCTTGGTGTCCACCTCTGACCCCTAGCTGGGCAGAGCGGTCTGTGTGTGTGAATGTGTGTGTGTGTGTGTGTGTGTGTGTGCCTGTGTGTCTGTGTATGGGAGTGCTCAAACACATATGCCTCTGTCTGGTGATGTCCGAGGTTCTGTCTCCACATGGATTGGGGTGAGTAGCTCTCCCCAAGGATCTGAGGAGCTCTCATCCTCCAGGCAAACCTCATGGGAGTATTAGTTGTCTGGTTAGAGTTAGGTTGAGAGTTAGTTTTAGACAGGTTTTGGGTCAGGGTCAGGGTTAGGGTTAGGGGTTTGTTTTAGGGTTAGGGTCAGCGTTATGTTTCTGGTCATGGCCCGTGTTATGGTCAGGGTCAGCTTTACGTTTATGGTTAGATTTAGGGTCTGGCTCACAGTCAGGGTCAGGGTTAGTGTGAGGGTCAGGTTCTGGGACAGTGTTAGGGTGAGGGTTAGGTTTAGGTTCAGGGTCATTGTCAGGGTCTGGTGTAGGTAGGGACACGGTCAGATTTTGGGTCAGCATCAGGTTTTGATTTAGGGGCAAGGTTTGTGTCAGGATGAGGGTTATGTTTGGGCCAGGGTTAAGGTTAGGAATAGGGTTAGTTTCAGGGTTAAGTTCTAGGTAAGGTTATGGTTTGGTGTTAGGGTTAGTGTTAGAATTAGGGTTATGTTTAGTGTTAGCATTAGACTGTGTTAGGGTCAGGGTTAGGGTTAGAGTATGTTTTAGTGTTACCACTAGGGTCAGCATTAGTTTTAGGTTATGGGTACGTATAAGGGTCAGAGTTTAGGGTTACATTTAGCATTAGGTTTAGGGTCAGGCTCACAGTCAAGGTCAGGTTTCAGTTTAGGGTCAAGGTTAGGTAGGGTCAGACACTCGGTTTGGGTCTGAGTCAGGGTTAGTGTAAGGTCAAGGTTAGGTTTAAGTTCAGGGTCCAAATCTGTTCAGTGTTATGCTTTGGTTTAGGATAGGGTCTGGTCTGGCTTATGGTCAGGATCATGGTGAGGTTCAGGGCTGTTTAGGTTTGGGTCAGGTTCACAGTCAGTGTCAGGGTCAGGGTTTTCGGTGAGATTTAGGGTTAGGGTTAATGTTAGGGTTAGAGTGAGGGTCAGGGTTAGGGGTAGACATTGTTAGGGTCAGGGTTACCGTTAGGCTTAAGGTAGGGGTCAGGGTTAGGGTTAGGTTATGTTTAGGTTTATGGTCAGGCTCACAGTCAGTGTCAGGGTTAGGGTTTGTGTCAGAGTAAGGGTCAGGGTCAGGGTTAGGATTAGGGTCAGGTTTAGTGTTAGGGTCAGGGTCAAGGTCAGGGGTAGGGTCATGGTTAGGATAATGTCTGCTTTCCGTTTAGATTCTTGGTTTTGATTATAGTCAGGATCATGGTTAGCTTTGGGTTAGGGTTCTGGTCAGGCTCATGGTCTGGGTCTGAGTTAGGGTTAGGTTTAGGGTCAGGGTTAGGTTAGGGTCACATAGGACTGGGTCAGGCTTAGTATTAGGGTCAGGGTCAGGGTGAAGGTCAGGGCCAGGGTCCAATTTAGGGTCAGGGTGAGGCTTTTGTTTCGGGTCCATGTTCGGGACAGGGGCAGGGTTAGTTTTGGGTCAGTGTGAGGGTCAGGGTTAGGTTTAGAGTCAGGGTCAGGGTCAGTGTCAAATTGAAGTTCAGCACCAGAGTAAGTTTACGGTCAGGGTCAGGCTTTGCTTTAGGGTCAAATTTCGGTTCATGGTCAGGGTTAGGTTCAAGGTAACGGTTTGAATTTTTGGTTAGGGTTAGGGTTAGCAGTAGGGTTATGTTTAGTTTTAGGGTTAGACAGCATAGTGTCAGTGTTAGGGGTTGGGTTGGGTAGGGGTTAGTGCTAGGGTTAGGGTCAGCGTTAGGTTTTAGTTAAGGGTCCTTATTAGCGTCAGGGTTAGGGTTACCTTTAGAGTTATGGTTAAGGTCAGGCTAAAGAACGGTCAGTGTTAGGGTTAGGGTTAGGATTTTTTTACGGTCAGGGTTATGATTAAGGTCAGAGTCAGGGTCACGGTTAGGGTTGAGTCAGGGTTAGAGTAGGTCAGGTTAGGTTCAGGATCAGGGTCTGGATGAGGGTCAGCATCAGGCTTAGATTTAGGATTAGGGTTTGAGTCAGGATCTCGATCAGGGTCACAGTCAGGGTCAGGGCTAGGGTTAGGTTTGGGTCATGCTCACAGTCAGGGTCAGTGTCAGGGTCAGGGTCAGGTGTTGTGTTAGGGTTAGCCCCGCATCTGGGTCACTGACCAGTCCTTTCAGGGTTTCAGGATAAACCCTGGGCAAAAGGGTGCAGCGGCACACCCGCTCCCATCTAGCCTGCCTTAACCTGGGGCGTGAACATGACCTGCCAACCAGGCATTGGACCCCACATAAGCTTGCTCCTGCTCGGGACATCTCCACCCCTAATGAGCTCTCTTTACACACACAAACACACACAAATGGGGAGAGGAACTTGGGCTACACGGGGCAATCAGAAGTTGTGGGACTCTCTGTCTCTGAGCCCCTCGGTGTCACCTTTTGATTCTTTTTGCAAATACGGCCAGAGGCATTGGGGATTCCTGACATGACCTGCCCAATGAGGGGACTTGTGTGGCGGGTGAGCTCTCCTCTGCCTGCATTCTCTGGGCTTCGGTAGACAGCACAAGAACCTGTCGTTTCCTTCAGGCTGTGCCCAGAAATGCGCTGGGCAGGGTGGTTTTCTCTGGAATGTGGGTGCCTGGATACCTGGGTTCGAATTCTGTTGGGTTCTGTCATCAGGGAAGTAAGGTCACCACTGCCTGTGTGCTCCTTACCGGACTTCCTGCTCCCATCAAGAGCTCGCTGAGGGCGCCCCTACCCCAGCTGCTCCAGGCTCACACTCCACCCCATGGCCTGTCCATCCAGTGACCCACACACAGCCTCCCCCCAACCCCTGGGAGGCCTGGGTGCAGCTGTAGTCTCCGCTGGGACGGAACGGAGCTGGGTTCAGACCGGGTTCCTGTTCCTGCCCAGGACTGTGAGCCCGGACACATCCTGTGACTCTCAGGGCCTCCTCAGTCTCCCCGTCTGCACATTGGGAGTGTTCTGACTTCGACTTCAGGGGATGCCACCTGGGTAGGCCCTCTAATGCGTTCCACCCCCACTCTCCCAGGAGTCTGGTGCACACAATTGCTAAGGCACGGGTGTGCTTGGTGATGCGCGGGGGAATGGAAGATAGCCCAGAGAGGCCTGGATCTCCTGTCGGATCTAGCAAAGCCCCCCTCTTCCTGCCTGTATCCCATCCCCCGTGGCAAGGTTGCAGTGCATGGCTTCTGACCTTGTGGACACAGACTTTCCGGGACTTCCATTAGGTTGAGGTCCAAGGGTCTCGTCTGCACCCATGTACAGGCCAGTCCCCATAGTGGTCGCGGGCATTCCCGCATCCATCCTCCTAGGAGGGATGGCCCGTGGGACTGATAAGGAGACAAAATGTTTGGCTGTCATTTCCAAGCTGATGGAGGAAAGTCTGGCACTTCTGCTGGTTCTTTCTCTCATGTGTTCAGTGTCTGTCTTTGTCTTTGTCTTTGTCTCTGTGTCAGGGTCTGTGTCTGTTTTGGTTTATCTCACAGGAGCAGGATGTGTGAGCTCCAGGGCTGATAGATGAAACCACCGTTGTCTCCCTTGTCCCTGATTCTCTCTCCTGTGCTGGTGCTTGGTTCCTTGGTAAGTAAGGCCTTCTCACCCTGAGCAGAGCACTGACTCTGGAACCTCTTCTCAATGGAGACCCTGATGCTGCAACAAGGAGGGTCCTGACCTTGGTCCCCAGGCCAGGGGCCTAGTGCTCTGCCACATTCTGCAAGCTCACAATGTCAGCCCCCGAGCCTCCAGGCTGTCTTCTTCTCAGAAGGACCTCGAGGGAGTAGAAAGCATGTACCCAAGACTGGGAGCACAGTGGGTCTCGGATAGAGATTCAAGGCCAACAGGCTCTTTTACAAGCCTGTGGGAGACTAGGGACACCCTGTCTCTATGGTCCCATTGATAGAAGAGTAAGGGGACGCCATCGGTGTTGTAGCCCTGTCTACACAGGTTGGTTACATCTTCCTCCTTCCAATAGTCCAGGGTGGTGATGGACACCAGACCCCCTACACTGTCCCCACCCAGTGCCCTTGCAAAGCCCTTGGGCCCCTTGGGGACCCCTTGCCCATCAGCTCGTTCTGTCTCCACTCCCAATGCTTTGGATCTTGTTCCTGGCCAGGAGTCCTGATGCCCCTGACCCCATGGCCGTGCTGTCTCCAACCTCTTTCTTCTTTCACACTTTTTACCACGATTTTCCCTTGGTGTCCACCTCTGTCCCCTAGCTGGTCAGATCGCGGTATGTGTGTGTGTGTGTGTGTGTGCGTGGGAGTGCTCTAACACACATGCCTCTATCTGTCTGGTGATGTCCGAGGTTATGTCCCCACATGGGATGGGGTGACTAGCTCTCCCCAAGGATCTGAGGAGCTTTCATCCTTCAGGCATCCTCATGTGAGGGTTAGGGGTTGGGTTAGAGTTAGGTTGAGAGTTAGGTTTAGACAGGGTTTGGGTCAGGGTCAGGGTTAGGGTTAGGGGTTTGTGTTAGGTTTAGGGTCAACGTTAGGTTTCAGGTCATTGCCCGTGTTAGGGGCAGGGTCAGCTTTACGTTTATGGTTAGATTTAGGGTCTGGATCACAGTCAGGGTCAGGGTTAGTGTGAGGGTCAGGTTCTGGGTCAGTGTTAGGGTGAGGGTTAGGTTTAGGGTCAAGGTCAGTGTCAGGGTCAAGGTGAAAGTCAGGGACAGATTCAGATTTTGGGTTAGGGTCAGGTTTTGGTTTAGGAGCAAGGTTCGTGTCAGGATGAGTGTTATGTTTGGGTCTGGGTTAGGATTTGGGTTAGGGTTAGTCGCAGTGTTAGGTTCAGGGTAAGGTTAGGGTTTGGTTTTAGGGTTAGTGTTAGAAGTAGGTTTAGGTTTAGGGTTAGCGTTAGACTGTGTTATGGTCAGGGTTAGGGTTTGGGTTAGGGTAAGGTTTAGTTTTACCATTACGGTCATCATTAGTTTTAGGTTCTGGGTCCGTATAAGGGTCAGGGTTTAGGGTTACATTTAGGGTTAGGTTTAGGGTCAGGCTCACAGTCTAGGTCAGGGTTAGAGTTAGCGTCAAGTTTACATCAGGGTCTGACTCTCTGTTAGGGACGGAGTCAGGGTTAGTAAGGTCAGGTTTAGGTTTAAGTTCAGGGTCCGAATCAGAGTCAGCGTTAGGCTTTGGTTAAGGTTAGGGTTTGGGTCTGGCTCATGGTCAGGGTCATGGTGAGGATCAGGTCTGGTTAGCTTTGGGTCAGGTTCACAGTCAGGGTCAGGGTCAGGGTTTTTGTTTGAATTTAGGGTTAGGGTTAATGTTAGGGTTAGAGTGAGGTCAGGGTTAAGGTTAGACATTGTTAGGGTCAGGGTTATCGTTAGGCTTAAGGTAGTGGTCAGGTTTAGCTTTAGGTTAGGGCTAGGTTTATGGTCAGGCTCACAGTCAGTGTCAGGGTTAGGGTTTGTGTCAGATTAAGGGGCAGGGTCAGGGTTACGATTAGGGTCAGTTTCAGTGTTAGGGTCAGGGTCAACATCAGGTTTTGGGTCATGGTTTTGAAAAGGTCAGCTTACGTTTAGATTCTGGGTTATGTTTATAGTCAGGATCATGGTTAGCTTTGGGTGAGGGTTCTGCTCAGGCTCCCGATCTGGGTCAGAATTAGGGTTAGGGTTAGGGTCAGGGTTAGGGTTGGGGTCAAATTAGTAATTGGTCAGGCTTAGGATTAGGGTCAGGGTCAGTGTCAGGGTGAAAGTCAGGGCCAGGGTCAAATTTAGGGTCAGGGTGAGGCTTTGCTTTAGGGTCCACGTTCTGGACAAGGACAGGTTTAGTTTGGAACTTGTGTTAGGGTCAGTGTTTGGTTTAGATTCAGGGTCACGGACAGAGTCAAAGTGAAGGTCAGGGCCAGAGTAAGTTTAGGGTCAGGGTCAGGCTTTGTTTTAGGGTCAAATTTCGGTTCAGGGTCTGGGTTTGTTTCAGGGGAAGGGTTTGAATTTTTGGTTAGGGTTAGATTTAGCAGTAGGGGTATGATTAGTTTTAGGGTTAGACAACATAGTGTCAGCGTTAGGGGTTCGGTTGGGTAGGGGTTAGTGTTAGGGTTAGGGTCAGCCTTACGTTTAGTTTAAGGGTACTTATTAGGGACAGGGTTAGGGTTACCTTTAGGGTTACGGTTAAGGTCAGGCTCAAAGTACGGTCAGTGTTAGGGTTAAGGTCAGGATTTGGTTAGGGTCACGGTTATGATTAGGGTCAGAGTCAGGGTCACGTTTAGGGATGAGTCAGGGTTAGAGTAGGTCAGGTTAGGTTTAGGATCAGGGTCTGGATCAGGGTCAGCATCAGGCTTAGATTTAGCATTAGGTTTTGGGTCAGGAGCTCGGTCAGAGTCAGAGTCAGGGTCAGGGCTAGAATTAGGTTTTGGGTCAGGCTCACAGTCAGGGTCAGGGTCAGTGTCAGGGTTTTGTGTTAGGGTTAGCCCCGCATCTAGGTCATTGACCAGTCCCTTCAGGGTCTCAGGATAAACCCTAGGCAAAAGGGTTCAACGGCACACTTGCTCCCAGCTAGCCTGCCTTAACTTGGGGCATGAACACGACCTGCCAACCAGGCATTGGACACCTCATATGCCTGGTCCTGCTAGGGACATCTCCACCCTCCATGAGCTCTCTTTACACACACACACACACACACACACACACACACACACACGGAGAGGAGAACTAGGTCTACACGGGTCAATCAGAAGGGTTGGGGCTCTGACTCTGAACCCCTTGGTTTCACCTATTGATTCTTTTTGCCAATACGGCCGGAGGCGTCAGGGAGGCCTGACATTACCTGCCCAGAGAGGGGACTTGTCTGGCGGGCAAGCTCTCCTCTGCCTGCATTCTCTGGGCTCCGGTAGACAGCACAAGAACATGTTGCTTTCTTCAGGTTGTGCCCAGAAATGAGCTGGGCAGGGTGGTTTTCTCTGGAATGTGGGTGCCTGGATACGTTCGTTCCAATTCCATTGGGCTCTGTCATCAGGGAAGTAAGGTCACCACTGCCTGTGTGCTTCTTACCGGACTTCCTGCTCCCATTCAGAGCTCCCTGAGGGTGCCCCTACCACAGCTACTCAGGGCTGTCACTCCACCCCATGCCCTGTCTATCCAGTGACCCACACACAGCCTCCCCCCAACCCCTGGGAGGACTAGGTGTAGCTGTTGTCCCCGCTGGGAGGGAACAGAGCTGGGGTAAGACTGCATTCTTGTTGATGCCCAGGACTGTGAGCCCGGACTTATCCTGTGACTCTCAGGGCCTCCTCAGTCTCCCCGTCCGCACACTGGGGGTGTTCTGGCTTCTTCTTCAGGGGATGCCATCAGAGGTAGGCCCTCACCATGCGTTCCATCCCCGCTCTCCGAGGAGTCTGGTTCACACACTTGCCAAGGCACGGGTGTGCTTGTTGCTCGCGGGGGAATGGTATATAGCCCACAGAGGCCTGGAACTCCACTGGGATAAAGCAAAACCACTCTCCTCCTGCCTGTATACCATCCCCCGTGGCAAGGTTGCAGTGCATGGCTTCTGACCTTGTGGACACAGACTTCCCGGGACTTCCATTAGGTTGAGGTCCAAGGGCCTCGTCTGCGCCCATGTACTGGCCATCCCCCATAGTGTTGCGCGGGCATTCCCGCATGCGTCCTCCTAGGAGGGATGGCCCATGGGATTGATAAGGGGACAAAATATTTGGCTGTCATTTCCAAGATGATGGAGGAAAATCTGGTACTTCTGCTGGTTCTTTCTCTCCTGTGTTCAGAGTCTGTCTCTGTCTTTGTCTTTGTCTTTGTCTCTTTGTCAGGGTCTGTGTCTGCTTTGGTGTGTCTCACAGGAGCAGGATCTGTGGGCTCCACGGCTGATGGACGAAACCGCCGTTGTCTCCCTTGTCCCTGTTTCCCTCTCCTGTGCTGGTGCTTGGTTCCTTGGTAAGTAAGGCCTTCTCACCCTGAGCAGAGCACGGACTCTGGAACCTCTTACCAATGTGGACCCTGAAGCTGCAACAAGGAGGGTCCTGACCTTGGTCCCCAGGCCAGGGGCCTAGTGCTCTGCCACATTCTGCATCTCACAATGTCAGCCCCCCGAGCCTCCAGGCTGTCTTCTGCTCAGAAGGACTTCGAGGGAGTAGAAAGCATATACCCAACACTGGGAGCACAGTGGGTCTCGGGTAGAGATTCAAGGCCAACAGGCTCTTTTACAAGCCTGTGGGAGACTAGGGACACCGTGTCTCTATGGCCCCATTGATAGAAAAGTAAGGGGTGGCCTTCGGTGTTGTAGCTCTGTCCACACAGGGTGGTTACCTCTTCCTACTTCCTGTAGTCCAGGGTGGTCTTGGACATCAGACCCCAGAAACTGTCCCTACCCAGTGCCCTTGCAAAGCCCTTGGGCCCCTTGGGGGCCCCTTGACCATCAGCTCATCCTGTTTCCACTCCCCATGCTTTGGATCTCGGTCCTGGCCAGCAGTCCTGATGCCCCTGATCCCATGGCCGAGCTGTCTCCAACCTCTTTCTTCTTTCCCCCTTTTTATCCACCATTTTCCCTTGGTGTCCACCTCTGACCCCTAGCTGGGCAGAGAGGGTGTGTGTGTGTGTGTTTGTGTGTGTGAGTGGGTGTGAGTCTGCGCATGGGAGCGCTCAAACACATATGCCTGGATCTGTCTGGAGATGTCCAAGGTTATGTCCCCACATGGGATGGGGTGATTAGCTCTCCCCAAGGATCTGAGGAGCTCTCATCCTCCAGGCAAACCTCGTGGGAGGGTTATGGGTACGGTTAGCGTTAGGTTGAGAGTTAGGTTTAGTCAGGGTTTGGGTCAGGGTCAGGGTTAGGGTTAGGGGTTTGTTTTAGGGTTAGGGTCAGCGTTAGGTCTGGTCATGGCCCGTGCTATGGTCAGGGTCAGCTTTACGTTTATGGTTAGTTTTAGGGTCTGGCTCACAGTCAGGGTCAGGGTTAGTGTGAGGGTCAGGTTCTGGGACAGTATTAGGGTGAGGGTTAGGTTTAGGGTCAGGGTCAGTGCCAGGGTCAGGTGAAGGTCAGGGACAGTTTCAGATTTTCGGTCAGAGTCAGGTTTTGGTTTAGGGGCAAGGTTTGTGTCAGGATGAGGGTTATGTTTGGGTCAGGGTTAGGGTTAGGGTTAGGTTCAGGGTAGGTTCAGGGTAAGGTTAGGGTTTGGTGTTAGTGTTAGTGTTATAAGTAGGGTTATGGTTAGGGTTAGCGTTAGACTGTGGTAGGGTCAGTGTTCGGGTGTGGTTTAGGGTAAGGTTTAGTTTTACCATTAGGGTCAGCATTGGTTTTAGGTTCTGGGTCCGTATAAGGGTCAGGGTTTAGGGTTTCATTTAAGGTTAGGTTTAGGGTCAGGCGCACAGTCAAGGTCAGGGTTCGTATTAGGGTCAAGGTTAGGTCAGGGTCAGTCTCTCGTTTAGGGTCTGAGTCAGGGTTAGTGTAAGGTAGGTTAGGTTTAAGTTCAAGGTCCGAATCAGTGTCAGCGTTTGTTTTTGTTTAGATTAGGGTTGGGTCTGGTTCATGGTCAGGGTCCTGGTGAGGTTCAGGGCTGGTTAGGTTTGGGTTTGGTTCACATTAAGGTTCAGGGTCAGGGTTTTCGGTGAGATTTAGGGTTAGGGTTAATGTTAGGGTTAGAGTGAGGGTCAGGGTTAGGGGTAGACATTGTTAGGGTCAGGGTTATCGTTAGGCTTAAGGTAGGGGTCAGGGTTAGGCTTAGGTTAGGGTTAGGATTATGGTCAGGCTCACAGTCAGTGTCAGGTTTATGGTTTGTGTCTAGTAAGGGTGAGGGTTAGGGTTAGGGTTAGGGTTAGGGTTAGGTTTAAGTTCAGGCTCACAGTCAGTGTCAGGGTTAGGGTTTGTGTCTGAGTAAGGGTCAGGGTCAGGATTAGGATTAGGTTCAGGTTCTGTGTTAGTATCAGGGTCAAGGTCTGGGTTACAGTCATGAATAGGATAAAGTCTGCTTTACGTTTAGATTCTGGTTTATGATTATATTCAGGATCATGTTTAACTTTGGGTTAGGATTCTGATCATGCTCACCGTCTGCGTCTGAGTTAGGGTTAGGGTTAGGGTCAGGCTTAGGGTTAGGGTCAAGCTTAGGACTGTTTCAGGCTTAATATTAGGGTTAGTGTCAGGGTCAGGGTGAAGGTCAGGGCCAGGGTCGCATTTAGGTTCAGGTTGAGGCTTTGGTTTCGGGTGCAGGTTCGGGACAGGGGTAGTGTTAATTTTGGGTCTGTGTTAGGGTCAGGGTTAGGTTTAGAGTCTGGGTCAGGGTCAGAGTCCAAGTGAAGGTCAGGGCCAGAGTAAGTTTACGGTAAGGTTCAGGCTTTGTTTTAGGGTCAAATTTCGGTTCAGGGTCAGGTTTAGTTTCAGGGTAACGGTTTGAGTTTTTGGTTAGGGTTAGGGTTAGCAGTAGGGTTATGTTTAGTTTTAGGGTTAGACAGCATAGTGTCAGGGTTAAGGGTTGAATTGGGTAGGGGTTAATGTTAGGGTTAGGGTCAGCGTTAGGTTTAGGTTACGGGTCCTTATTAGGGTCAGGTTAAGAGTTAACTTTAGGGTTACTGTTAAGGTCAGGCTCAAAGTATGGTCAGATTTAGGGTTAGGGTCAGGATTTGGTTATGGTCAGGGTTATGATATGGTCAGAGTGAGGGTCACGGTTAGGGATGAGTCAGGGTTAGAGTAGGTCAGGTTAGGTTTAGGATCAGGGTCTGGATCAGGGTCAGCATCAGGCTTAGATTTAGGATTAGGGTTTGGGTAAGGATCTCGGTCAGGGTCAGAGTCAGGTAAGGGCTAGGGTTAGGTTTTAGATCAGGCTCACAGTCAGGGTCAGGGTCAGGGTCATGGGTTAGTTTTAGGGTTAGCCCCGCACCTAGGTCATTGACCAGTCCCATCAGGGTCTCAGGATAAACCTTGGGCAAAAGGGTTCAACGGCACACTTGCTCCCAGCTAGCCTGCCTTAACTTAGGGCGTGAACACGACCTGCCAACCAGGCATTGGACACCTCATATGCCTGGTCCTGCTAGGGACATCTCCACCCTCCATGAGCTCTCTTTACACACATACACACACAAACACACACACACACACACACACACACACACGGAGAGGAGAACTAGGTCTACACGGGTCAATCAGAAGGGTTGGAGCTCTGACTCTGAACCCCTTGGTTTCACCTATTGATTCTTTTTGCCAATACGGCCGGAGGCGTCAGGGAGGCCTGACATAACCTGCCCAGAGAGGGGACATGTCTGGCGGGCAAGCTCTCCTCTGCCTGCATTCTCTGGGCTCCGGTAGACAGCACAAGAACATGTTGCTTTTTTCAGGTTGTGCCCAGAAACGAGCTGGGCAGGGTGGTTTTCTCTGGAATGTGGGTGCCTGGATACGTTCGTTCCAATTCCATTGGGCTCTGTCATCAGGGAAGTAAGGTCACCACTGCCTGTGTGCTTCTTACCGGACTTCCTGCTCCCATTCAGAGCTCCCTGAGGGCGCCCCTACCGCAGCTACTCAGGGCTGTCACTCCACCCCATGCCCTGTCTATCCAGTAACCCACACACAGCCTCCCCCCAACCCCTGGGAGGACTAGGTGCAGCTGTTGTCCCCGCTGGGAGGGAACAGAGCTGGGGTAAGACTGCATTCCTGTTCCTGCCCAGGACTGTGAGCTCGGACACATCCTGTGACTCTTAGGGCCACCTCAGTCTCCCCGTCCGTACACTGGGAGTGTTCTGGCTTCTTCTTCAGGGGATGCCATCAGAGGTAGGCCCTCACCATGCGTTCCATCCCCGCTCTCCCAGGAGTCTGGTTCACACACTTGCCAAGGCACGGGTGTGCTTGTTGATCGCGGGGGAATGGTATATAGCCCACAGAGGCCTGGAACTCCACTGGGATAAAGCAAAACCACTCTCCTCCTGCCTGTATACCATCCCCCGTGGCAAGGTTGCAGTGCATGGCTTCTGACCTTGTGGACACAGACTTCCCGGGACTTCCATTAGGTTGAGGTCCAAGGGCCTCTTCTGCGCCCATGTACTGGCCATCCCCCATAGTGTTGCGCGGGCATTCCCGCATGCGTCCTCCTAGGAGGGATGGCCCGTGGGACCGATAAGGGGACAAAATAATTGGCTGTCATTTCCAAGCTGATGGAGGAAAGTCTGGTACTTCTGCTGGTTCTTTCTCTCCTGTGTTCAGTGTCTGTCTCTGTCTCTGTCTTTGTCTTTGTCTCTTTGTCAGGGTCTGTGTCTGCTTTGGTGTGTCTCACAGGAGCAGGATCTGTGGGCTCCACGGCTGATGGACGAAACCGCCGTTGTCTCCCTTGTCCCTGTTTCCCTCTCCTGTGCTGGTGCTTGGTTCCTTGGTAAGTAAGGCCTTCTCACCCTGAGCAGAGCACGGACTCTGGAAACTCTTCCCAATGTGGACCCTGAAGCTGCAACAAGGAGGGTCCTGACCTTGGTCCCCAGGCCAGGGGCCTAGTGCTCTGCCACATTCTGCATCTCACAATGTCAGCCCCCCGAGCCTCCAAGCTGTCTTCTGCTCAGAAGGACTTCGCGGGAGTAGAAAGCATATACCCAACACTGGGAGCACAGTGGGTCTCGGGTAGAGATTCAAGGCCAACAGGCTCTTTTACAAGCCTGTGGGAGACTAGGGACACCGTGTCTCTATGGCCCCATTGATAGAAAAGTAAGGGGTGGCCTTCGGTGTTGTAGCTCTGTCCACACAGGGTGGTTACCTCTTCCTACTTCCTGTAGTCCAGGGTGGTCTTGGACACCAGACCCCAGAAACTGTCCCTACCCAGTGCCCTTGCAAAGCCCTTGGGCCCCTTGGGGGCCCCTTGACCATCAGCTCATCCTGTTTCCACTCCCCATGCTTTGGATCTCGGTCCTGGCCAGCAGTCCTGATGCCCCTGATCCCATGGCTGAGCTGTCTCCAACCTCTTTCTTCTTTCCTCCTTTTTATCCACCATTTTCCCTTGGTGTCCACCTCTGACCCCTAGCTGGGCAGAGCAGGGTGTGTGTGTGTGTGTGTGTGTGTGTGTGTGTGTTTGTGTGTTTTAGTGTGTGTGTGTCTGCGCATGGGAGCGCTCAAACACATATGCCTGTATCTGTCTGGTGATGTCCAAGGTTGTGTCCCCACATGGGATGGGGTGATTAGCTCTCCCCAAGGATCTGAGGAGCTCTCATCCTCCAGGCAAACCTCGTGGGAGGGTTATGGGTACGGTTAGCGTTAGGTTGAGAGTTAGGTTTAGTCAGGGTTTGGGTCAGGGTCAGGGTTAGGGTTAGGGGTTTGTTTTAGGGTTAGGGTCAGCGTTAGGTCTGGTCATGGCCCGTGCTATGGTCAGGGTCAGCTTTACGTTTATGGTTAGTTTTAGGGTCTGGCTCACAGTCAGGGTCAGGGTTAGTGTGAGGGTCAGGTTCTGGGACAGTATTAGGGTGAGGGTTAGGTTTAGGGTCAGGGTCAGTGCCAGGGTCAGGTGAAGGTCAGGGACAGTTTCAGATTTTCGGTCAGAGTCAGGTTTTGGTTTAGGGGCAAGGTTTGTGTCAGGATGAGGGTTATATTTGGGTCAGGGATAAGGTTAGGGTTAGGTTCAGGGTAGGTTCAGGGTAAGGTTAGGGTTTGGTGTTAGTGTTAGTGTTATAAGTAGGGTTATGGTTAGGGTTAGCGTTAGACTCTGGTAGGGTCAGTGTTAGGGTTTGGTTTAGGGTAAGGTTTAGTTTTACCATTAGGGTCAGCATTGGTTTTAGGTTCTGGGTCCGTATAAGGGTCAGGGTTTAGGGTTTCATTTAAGGTTAGGTTTAGGGTCAGGCGCACAGTCAAGGTCAGGGTTCGTATTAGGGTCAAGGTTAGGTCAGGGTCAGTCTCTCGTTTAGGGTCTGAGTCAGGGTTAGTGTAAGGTAGGTTAGGTTTAAGTTCAAGGTCCGAATCAGTGTCAGCGTTTGTTTTTGTTTAGATTAGGGTTGGGTCTGGCTCATGGTCAGGGTCCTGGTGAGGTTCAGGGCTGGTTAGGTTTGGGTTTGGTTCACATTAAGGTTCAGGGTCAGGGTTTTCGGTGAGATTTAGGGTTAGGGTTAATGTTAGGGTTAGAGTGAGGGTCAGGGTTAGGGGTAGACATTGTTAGGGTCAGGGTTATCGTTAGGCTTAAGGTAAGGGTTAGGGTTAGGCTTAGGTTAGGGTTAGGATTATGGTCAGGCTCACAGTCAGTGTCAGGGTTATGGTTTGTGTCTAGTAAGGGTGAGGGTTAGGGTTAGGGTTATGTTTAAGTTCAGGCTCACAGTCAGTGTCAGGGTTAGGGTTTGTGTCTGAGTAAGGGTCAGGGTCAGGATTAGGATTAGGTTCAGGTTCTGTGTTAGTATCAGGGTCAAGGTCTGGGTTACAGTCATGAATAGGATAAAGTCTGCTTTACGTTTAGATTCTGGTTTATGATTATATTCAGGATCATGTTTAACTTTGGGTTAGGATTCTGATCATGCTCACCGTCTGCGTCTGAGTTAGGGTTAGGGTTAGGGTCAGGCTTAGGGTTAGGGTCAAGCTTAGGACTGTTTCAGGCTTAATATTAGGGTTAGTGTCAGGGTCAGGGTGAAGTTCAGGGCCAGGGTCGCATTTAGGTTCAGGTTGAGGCTTTGGTTTCGGGTGCAGGTTCGGGACAGGGGCAGTGTTAATTTTGGGTCAGTGTTAGGGTCAGGGTTAGGTTTAGAGTCTGGGTCAGGGTCAGAGTCCAAGTGAAGGTCAGGGCCAGAGTAAGTTTACGGTAAGGTTCAGGCTTTGTTTTAGGGTCAAATTTCGGTTCAGGGTCAGGTTTAGTTTCAGGGTAACGGTTTGAGTTTTTGGTTAGGGTTAGGGTTAGCAGTAGGGTTATGTTTAGTTTTAGGGTTAGACAGCATAGTGTCAGGGTTAAGTGTTGAATTGGGTAGGGGTTAATGTTAGGGTTAGGGTCAGCGTTAGGTTTAGTTTACGGGTCCTTATTAGGGTCAGGTTAAGAGTTAACTTTAGGGTTACTGTTAAGGTCAGGCTCAAAGTACGATCAGATTTAGGGTTAGGGTCAGGATTTGGTTATGGTCAGGGTTATGATATGGTCAGAGTGAGGGTCACGGTTAGGGATGAGTCAGGGTTAGAGTAGGTCAGGTTAGATTTAGGATCAGGGTCTGGATCAGGGTCAGCATCAGGCTTAGATTTAGGATTAGGGTTTGGGTAAGGATCTCGGTCAGGGTCAGAGTCAGGTAAGGGCTAGGGTTAGGTTTTAGATCAGTCTCAATGTCAGGGTCAGGGTCAGGGTCATAGGTTTGTGTTAGGGTTAGCCCCGCATCTTGGTCATTGACCAGTCCCTTCAGGGTCTCAGGATAAACCTTGGGCAAAAGGGTTCAACGGCACACTTGCTCCCAGCTAGCCTGCCTTAACCTGGGGCGTGAACACGACCTGCCAACCAGGCATCGGACACCTCATATGCCTGGTCCTGCTCGGGACATCTCCACCCTCCATGAGCTCTCTTTACACACACACACACACACACACACACACACACACACGGAGAGGAGAACTAGGTCTACACGGGTCAATCAGAAGGGTTGGGGCTCTGACTCTGAACCCCTTGGTTTCACCTATTGATTCTTTTTGCCAATACGGCCGGAGGCGTCAGGGAGGCCTGACATTACCTGCCCAGAGAGGGGACTTGTCTGGCGGGCAAGCTCTCCTCTGCCTGCATTCTCTGGGCTCCGGTAGACAGCACAAGAACATGTTGCTTTCTTCAGGTTGTGCCCAGAAATGAGCTGGGCAGGGTGGTTTTCTCTGGAATGTGGGTGCCTGGATACGTTCGTTCCAATTCCATTGGGCTCTGTCATCAGGGAAGTAAGGTCACCACTGCCTGTCTGCTTCTTACCGGACTTCCTGCTCCCATTCAGAGCTCACTGAGGGCGCCCCTACCGCAGCTACTCAGTGCTGTCACTCCACCCCATGCCCTGTCTATCCAGTGACCCACACACAGCCTCCCCCCAACCCCTGGGAGGACTAGGTGTAGCTGTTGTCCCCGCTGGGAGGGAACAGAGCTGGGGTAAGACTGCATTCTTGTTGATGCGCAGGACTGTGAGCCCGGAATCATCCTGTGACTCTCAGGGCCTCCTCAGTCTCCCCGTCCCACACTGGGGGTGTTCTGGCTTCTTCTTCAGGGGATGCCATCAGAGGTAGGCCCTCACCATGCGTTCCATCCCCGCTCTCCCAGGAGTCTGGTTCACACACTTGCCAAGGCACGGGTGTGCTTGTTGCTCGCGGGGGAATGGTATATATCCCACAGAGGCCTGGAACTCCACTGGGATAAAGCAAAACCACTCTCCTCCTGCCTGTATACCATCCCCCGTGGCAAGGTTGCAGTGCATGGCTTCTGACCTTGTGTACACAGACTTCCCGGGAATTCCATTAGGTTGAGGTCCAAGGGCCTCGTCTGCGCCCATGTACTGGCCATCCCCCATAGTGTTGCGCGGGCCTTCCCGCATGCGTCCTCCTAGGAGGGATGGCCCATGGGATTGATAAGGGGACAAAATATTTGGCTGTCATTTCCAAGCTGATGGAGGAAAATCTGGTACTTCTGCTGGTTCTTTCTCTCCTGTGTTCAGTGTCTGTCTCTGTCTTTGTCTTTGTCTTTGTCTCTTTGTCAGGTTCTGTGTCTGCTTTGGTGTGTCTCACAGGAGCAGGATCTGTGGGCTCCACGGCTGATGGACGAAACCGCCGTTGTCTCCCTTGTCCCTGTTTCCCTCTCCTGTGCTGGTGCTTGGTTCCTTGGTAAGTAAGGCCTTCTCACCCTGAGCAGAGCATGGACTCTGGAACCTCTTCCCAATGTGGACCCTGAAGCTGCAACAAGGAGGGTCCTGACCTTGGTCCCCAGGCCAGGGGCCTAGTGCTCTGCCACATTCTGCATCTCACAATGTCAGCCCCCCGAGCCTCCAGTCTGTCTTCTGCTCAGAAGGACTTCGAGGGTGTAGAAAGCATATACCCAAGACTGGGAGCACAGTGGGTCTTGGATAGAGATTCAAGGCCAACTGGCTCTTTTACAAGCCAGTGGGAGACTAGGGACACCGTGTCTCTATGGCCCCATTGATAGAAAAGTAAGGGGAGGCCTTCGGTGTTGTAGCTCTGTCCACACAGGGTGGTTACCTCTTCCTACTTCCTGTAGTCCAGGGTGGTCTTGGACATCAGACCCCAGAAACTGTCCCTACCCAGTGCCCTTGCAAAGCCCTTGGGCCCCTTGGGGGCCCCTTGACCATCAGCTCATCCTGTTTCCACTCCCCATGCTTTGGATCTCGGTCCTGGCCAGCAGTCCTGATGCCCCTGATCCCATGGCCGAGCTGTCTCCAACCTCTTTCTTCTTTCCCCCTTTTTATCCACCATTTTCCCTTGGTGTCCACCTCTGACCCCTAGCTGGGCAGAGAGGGTGTGTGTGTGTGTGTTTGTGTGTGTGAGTGGGTGTGAGTCTGCGCATGGGAGCGCTCAAACACATATGCCTGTATCTGTCTGGTGATGTCCAAGGTTATGTCCCCACATGGGATGGGGTGATTAGCTCTCCCCAAGGATCTGAGGAGCTCTCATCCTCCAGGCAAACCTCGTGGGAGGGTTATGGGTACGGTTAGCTTTAGGTTGAGAGTTAGGTTTAGTCAGGGTTTGGGTCAGGGTCAGGGTTAGGGTTAGGGGTTTGTTTTAGGGTTAGGGTCAGCGTTAGGTTTCTGGTCATGGCCCTTGCTATGGTCAAGGTCAGCTTTACGTTTATGGTTAGTTTTAGGGTCTGGCTCACAGTCAGGGTCAGGGTTAGTGTGAGGGTCAGGTTCTGGGACAGTATTAGGGTGAGGGTTAGGTATAGGGTCAGGGTCAGTGCCAGGGTCAGGTGAAGGTCAGGGACAGTTTCAGATTTTTGGTCAGAGTCAGGTTTTGGTTTAGGGGCAAGGTTTGTGTCAGGATGAGGGTTATGTTTGGGTCAGGGTTAGGGTTAGGGTTAGGGTTATTTTCAGGGTAGGTTCAGGGTAAGGTTAGGGTTTGGTGTTAGTGTTAGTGTTATAAGTAGGGTTATGGTTAGGGTTAGCGTTAGACTCTGGTAGGGTCAGTGTTAGGGTTTGGTTTAGGGTAAGGTTTAGTTTTACCATTAGGGTCAGCATTGGTTTTAGGTTCTGGGTCCGTATAAGGGTCAGTGTTTAGGGTTTCATTTAAGGTTAGGTTTAGGGTCAGGCGCACAGTCAAGGTCAGTTTTCGTATTAGGGTCAAGGTTAGGTCAGGGTCAGTCTCTCGTTTAGGGTCTGAGTCAGGGTTAGTGTAAGGTAGGTTAGGTTAAATTCAAGGTCCGAATCAGTGTCAGCGTTTGTTTTTGTTTAGATTAAGGTTGGGTCTGGCTCATGGTCAGGGTCATGGTGAGGTTCAGGGCTGGTTAGGTTTGGATTTGGTTCACATTATGGTTCAGGGTCAGGGTTTTCGGTGAGATTTAGGGTTAGGGTTGATGTTAGGGTTAGAGTGAGGGTCATGGTTATTGTTAGACATTGTTAGGGTTAGGGTTATCGTTAGGCTTAAGGTAGGGGTCAGGGTTAGGGTTAAGTTAGGTTTAGGATTATGGTCAGGCTCACTGTCAGTGTTAGGGTTATAGTTTGTGTCTAGTAAGGGTGAGGGTTCGGGTTAGGGTTAGGGTTAGGTTTAGGGTTAGGGTTAGGTTTAGTTTAGTGTTAGGTTTATGGTCAGACTCATGTCAGTGTCAGGGTTAGGGTTTGTGTCTGAGTAAGGGTCAGGGTCCGGATTAGGATTAGGGTCAGGTTCTGTGTTAGTGTAGGGTCAAGTTCTGGGTTACGGTCATGATTAGGATAAAGTCTGCTTTACGTTTAGATTCTGGTTTATGATTATATTCAGGATCATGTTTAACTTTGGGTTAGGATTCTGATCAAGCTCACCGTCTGCGTCTCAGTTAGGGTTCGGGTGATGGTCAGGATTAGGGTTAGGTTCAAGCTTAGGACCGGGTCAGGCTTAATATTAGGGTTAGTGTCAGGGTCAGGGTGAAGGTCAGGGCCAGGGTCGCATTTAGGTTCAGGTTGAGGCTTTTGTTTCGGGTGCAGGTTCTGGACAGGGGCAGTGTTAATTTTGGGTCAGTGTTAGGGTCAGGGTTAGGTTTAGAGTCTGGGTCAGGGTCAGAGTCCAAGTGAAGGTCAGGGCCACAGTAAGTTTACGGTCAGTGTCAGGCTTTGTTTTAGGGTCAAATTTCGGTTCAGGTTCAGGTTTAGTTTCAGGGTAACGGTTTGAGTTTTTGATTAGGTTTAAGGTTAGCAGTAGGGTTATTTTTAGTTTTAGGGTTAGACAGCATAGTGTCAGGGTTAAGGGTTGGATTGGGTAGGGGATAATGTTAGGGTTAGTGTCTGCGTTAGGTTTGGGTTACGGGTCCTTATTAGGGTCAGGTTTAGAGTTAACTTTAGGGTTACGGTTAAGGTCAGGCTCAAAGTATGGTCAGATTTAGGGTTAGGGTCAGGATTTGGTTATGGTCAGGGTTATGATATGGTCAGAGTGAGGGTCACGGTTAGGGATGAGTCAGGGTTAGAGTAGGTCAGGTTAGGTTTAGGATCAGGGTCTGGATCAGGGTCAGCATCAGGCTTAGATTTAGGATTAGGGTTTGGGTAAGGATCTCGGTCAGGGTCAGAGTCAGGTAAGGGCTAGGGTTAGGTTTTAGATAAGGCGCACAGTCAGGGTCAGTGTCAAGGTCAGTTCAGGGATTAGTGTTATTGTTAGCCCTGCAACTGAGTCATTGACCAGTTCCTTCAGGGACTCAGGATAAACCCTCGGCAAAAGGGTGCAGCGGCACACCCGCTCCAAGCTAGCCTGCCTTAACCTGGGTTGTGAACATGACCTGCAAATCAGGCATCGGCCCCTCATAAGCCTGCTCCTTCTTGGACATCTCCACCTCTGATGAGCTCTCTTTACACACACACACACACACACACACACACGGGGATGAGATCTAGGGCTACACGGGTCAATCAGAATGTTTGCGACTCTGACTCTGAACCCCTCGGTTTCAACTTGCGATTCTTTTTCCAATACTGCCAGAGGCGTCAGCGAGGACTGACATGACCTGCCAGTGAGGGGACTTGTCTGTCGGGCGAGCTTTCCTCTCCCTGCATTCTCTGGGCTTCGGTAAACAGCAGAAGAACATGTCGCTTCCTTCAGACTGTGCCCAGAAATGAGCTGGGCAGGGTGGTTTTCTCTGGAATATGGGTGCCTGGATACGTTGGTTCCAATTCCGTTGGGCTCTGTCATCAGGGATGTAAGGTCACCACTGCCTGAGGGCTCCTTACCGGACTTCCTGCTCCCATCCAGAGCTCCCTGAAGGTGTCCCTACCCGAGCTGCTCAGGGCTCACACTCCACCCCATGCCCTGTCCATCCAGTGACCCACACACAGCCTCCCCACAAACGCTGGGAGGCCTGGGTGCAGCTGTTCTCTCCGCTGGGAGGGAACAAGTCTGGTGTTAGACCGGTTTCCTGCTCCTGCCCAGGACTGTGAGCCCGGACACATCCTGTGACTCTCAGGGCCTCCTCAGTCTCCCCGTCTGCACATTGAGGGTGTTCTGGCTTCTTCCTCAAAGAATGCCTTCAGGGGTAGGCCATCTCTTTGCGTTCCATCCCCACTCTCCCAGGATTCTGGTGCACACACTTGGTAAGGTACGGGTGTGCTTGGTCCTGAGCGGGGGAATGGAATATAGCACACAGAGGCCTGGATCTGCGCTGGGATCCAGCAAAACCACCCTCCTCCTGCCTGTAATCCATCCCACGTGGCAAGGTTGCAGTTCATGGCTTCTGACCTTGTGGACACAGACTTCCCGGGAATTCCATTAGGTTGAGGTCCAAGGGCCTCGTCTGCGCCCATGTACTGGCCAGCCCCCATAGTGGTCCGTGGGCATTCCCGCATCCGTCCTCCTAGGAGGGATGGCCCGTGGGAATGATAAGGTGACAAAATGTTTGGCTGTCATTTCCAAGCTGATGGAGGAAAGTCTGGCACTTCTACTGGTTCTTTCTCTCCTGTGTTCAGTGTCTGTCTCTGTCTTTGTCTTTGTCTCTGTTTCAGGTTCTGTCTCTGTTTTGGTGTGTCTCACAGGAGCAGGATCTGTGGGCTCCAGGGCTAATGGACGAAACCGCCATTTTCTCCCTTGTCCCTGTTTCCCTCTCCTGTGCCGGTGCTGGCTTCCTTGGTAAGAAAGGCCTTCTCACCCTGAGCAGAGCATGGACTCTGGAACCTCTTCCCAATGGGGACCCTGAAGCTGCAACAAGGAGGGTCCTGACCTTGGTCCCCAGGCCAGGGGCCTAGTGCTCTGCCACATTCTGCAAGCTCACAATGTCAGCCCCCGAGCCTCCAGGCTGTCTTCTTCTCAGAAGGACCTCGAGGGAGTAGAAAGCATGTACCCAAGACTGGGAGCACATTGGGTCTCGGATAGAGATTCAAGGCCAACAGGCTCTTTTACAAGCCAGTGGGAGACTAGGGACACCCTGTGTCTTTGGCCCCATTGACAGAAGAGTAAGGGGAGGCCTTCAGTGTTGTAGCTCTGTCCACACAGGGTGGTTACCTTTTCCTACTTCCAGTAGTCCAGGGTGGTGATGGACACCAGACCCCAGACACTGTCCCCACCCAGTGCCCTTGCAAAGCCCTTGGGCCCCTTGGGGACCCCTTGACACTCAGCTCATCCTGTCTCCACTCCCCATGCTTTGGATCTTGGTCCTGGCCAGGAGTCCTGACCCCTGACCCCATGGCCATGCTCTCTCCAACCTCTTTCTTCTTTCACCCTTTTTACCCACCATTTTCCCTTGATGTCCACCTCTGACCCCTAGATGGGCAGAACAAGGTGTGTGTGTGTGTGTGTGTGTGTGTGTGTGTGTGTGTGTGTGCATGTGAGCGCTCAAACACGCCTCTATCTGTCTGGAGATGTCGGAAGTTATGTCCCCACATTGGATGTGTGAGTAGCTCAACCCAAAGATCTGAGGAGCTCTCATCCTCCAGGAAAACCTCATGGGAGGGTTAGGGGTCTGGTTAGTGTTAGGTTGAGAGTTAGGTTTAGGCAGGTTTTGGGTCAGGGTCAGGGTTATGGTTAGGGATTTTTGTTAGGGTTAGGGTCAGCATTACGTTTCGGGTCATGGCCCGTGTTAGGTTCCGGGTCAGCTTTATGTTTATGTTTAGATTTAGTGTCTAGCTTACAGTCAGGGTCAGGGTTAGTGTGAGGGTCAGGTTCTGGGTCAGTGTTAGGGTGAGTGTTAGGTTTAGGGTCAGGGTCAGTGTCAGGGCCAGGTGAAGTTCAGGGATAGGGTCTGATTTTGGGTCAGGGTCAGGTTTTGGTTTACGGGCAAGTTTCGTGTCAGAATGAGGGTTATGTTTGGGTCAGGGTTAGGGTTAGGGTTAGGGTCAGGGTTAGGTTCAGCGTAAGGTTAGGGTTTGGTGTTAGGGATAGTGTTAGAAGTAGGGTTATGGTTAGGGTTAGCGTTAGACTTTGTTAGGGTCAGGGTTAGGCTTTGTATTAGGGTAGGGTTTAGTTTTACCATTAGGGTCAGCATTAGTTTTAGGTTCTGGGTTCGTATAAGGGTCAGGGTTTAGGGTTACATTTAGCGTTATGTTTAGGGTCAGGCTCACAGGCAATGTCAGGTTTCGGATTAGGGCCAAGTTTAGGTCAGGGTCAAACTCTCGGTTAGGGTCTGAGTCATGGTTAGTGTAAGGTCAGGTTTAGGTTTAAGTTCAGGGTCCGAATCAGTGTCAGCATTAGGCTTTGGTTTTGAATAGGGTCGGAATGGCTCATGGTCAAGGACATGGTGAGGTTCAGGGCTGGTTAGGTTTGGGTCAGGTTCACAGTCAGGGTCTGGGTAAGGGTTTTCCGTGAGATTTAGGGTTAAGGTTAACTTTAGGGTTAGAGTGAGAGTCATGGTTATGGTTAGACATTGTTAGGGTCAGGGTTATCGTTAGGCTTAAGGTAGTGGTCAGGGTTAGGGTTAGGTTAGTGTTAAGTTTATGGTCAGGCTCACAGTCAGTGCCAGGGTTAGGGTTAGTGTCAGAGTAAGGGTCAGGGTCAGGGTTAGGATTAGGATCAGGTTCAGTGTTAAGGTCAGGGTCAATGTCAGGGTTAGAATCATGGTTAGGATAAGGTCAGCTTTACGTTTATATTCTGGGATATGATTATAGTCCGGATCAAGGTTAGCTTTGGGTTAGGGTTCTGGTCAGGCTCACGGTCCGTGTCTGAGTTAGGGTTAAGTTTGGGTCAGGGTTAGGGTTAGGGTCAGGCTTAGGATTAGTGTCAGGGTCAGGGTAAGGTGAGGGTCCGGGCCAGGGTCCAATTTAGGGTCAGGGTGAGGCTTTGGTGTCGGGTCCAGGTCCGGGAAAGGGGCAGGGTTAGTTTTGGGTCAGTGTTAGGGTCAGGGTTTGGTTAAGAGTCAGGATCGGGGTCACAGTCAAAGAGAAGTTCAGGGCCCGGGTCAGTTTAGGGTCAGGGTCAGGCTTTGTTTTACAGTCAAATTTCGGTTCAGGGTCAGGCTTAGTTTCAGGGCAACGGTTTGAGTTTTTGGTTAGGGTTAGGGTTAGCAGTAGGGTTATGTTTAGTTTTAGGGTTAGACAGCATAGTGTCAGGGTTCGGTGTTGGATTGGGTAGGTGTTAGTGTTAGAGTTAGGGTCAGCGTTAGGTTTAGTTTAAGTTTCCTTATTAGGGTCAGGTTAGGGTTACCGTTAGGATTACGTTTAAGTTCAGGCTCAAAATACGGTCAGTGTTAGGGTTAGGGTCAGGATTTGGTTATGGTCAGGGTTATGATTAAGGTCAGAGTCATGGTCATGGTTAGGGATGAGTCAGGGTTTGAGTAGTTCAGGTTAGATTAAGGATCAGGGTCTGGATCAGGGTCAGCATCAGGCTTAGATTTAGGATTAGGGTTTGGGTCAGGATCTCGGTCAGGGTCAGAGTCAGGGTCAGGGCTAGGGTTAGGTTTTGGATCAGGCTCACAGTCAGGGTCAGGGTCAGGGTCAGGGTCAGAGTTACTAGTTAATGTTAGTGTTAGTCCCGCACCTGGGTCATTGAACAGTCCCTTCAGGGTCTCAGGAAACCCCCCCCCCACACACACACACGGGGAGGAAACCTAGGGCTACACAGGTCAATCAGAAGGTTTGGGACTCTGAATCTGAACCCCTCGGTTTCACCTTGCGATTCTTTTTGCCAATATGGCCTGAGGCGTCAGGGAGGCCTGACATGACCTGCACAGTGAGGGGACTTGTCTGGCGGGCGAGCTCTCCTCTGCCTGCATTCTCTGGGCTTCGGTAGACAGCAGAAGAACATGTCGCTTCCTTCAGGCTGTGCCCAGAAATGAGCTGGGCAGGGTGGTTTTCTCTGAAATGTGGGTGCCTGGATACGTGGGTTCCAATTCCGTTGGGCTCTGTTGTCAGGGAAGTAAGGTCAACACTGCCTGGGGCTCCTTACCGGACTTCCTGCTCCCATCCAGAGCTCTGTGAGGGCGCCCTTACCCTAGCTGCTCAGGGCTCATACTCCACCCCATGCCCTGTCCATCCACTGACCCACACACAACCTCCCCCCAAACCCTGGGAGGCCTGCGTGGAGCTATTGTCTCCGCTGGTAGGGAACTGAGCTGGGGTTAGACCGGGTTCCTGCTCCTGCCCAGGACTGTGAGCCCGGACACATCGTGTGAATCTTAGGGTCTCCTCAGTCTCCCCATCTGCACATTGGGGGTGTTCTGGATTCTTCTTCAGAGGATGCCATCAGGGGTAGGCCATCTCCATGCGTTCCATCTTCACTCTCCCAGGAGTCTGGTTCATACATTTGGCACGCACGGGTGTGCTTGGTGATGAGAGGGTGAATGGAATATAGCCCACAGAGGCCTGGGTCTCTGCTGGGATCCAGCAAAACCACCCTCCTGCTGCCTGTATCCCATCCCCCGTGGCAAGATTGCAGTGCATGGCTTCTGACCTTGTGGATACAGACTTCCATTAGGTTGAGGTCCAAGGGCCTCGTCTGCGCCCATGTACTGGCCAGCCCCCATAGTGGTCCGCGGGCATTCCCGCATCCGTCCTCCTAGGAGGGATGGCCCTTGGGACAGATAAGGGCACAAAATGTTTGGCTGTCTTTTCCACGCTGATGGAGGAAAGTCTGGCACTTCTGCTGGTTCTTTCTCTTGTGTTCACTGTGTGTCTCTGTCTTTGTCTTTGTCTTTGTCTCCGTGTCAGGGTCTGTCTCTGTTTTGGTGTGTCTCACAGGAGCAGGATCTGTGGGCTCCAGGGCTGATGGACGGAACCGCCGTTGTCTCCCTTGTCCCTGTTTCCCTCTCCTGTGCTGGTGCTTGGCTCCTTGGTAAGTAAGGCCTTCTCACCCTGAGCAGAGCACGGACACTGGAATCTCCGCCCTATGCAACAAGGAGTGTCCTGACCTTGGTCCCCAGCACAGGGGCCTAGTGCTCTGCCACATTCTGCAAGCTCACAATGTCAGCCCCCCGAGCCTCCAGGCTGTCTTCTGCTCAGAAGGACCTCGAGGGAGTAGAAAGCATGTACCCAAGACTGGGAGCACAGTGCATCTCGGATAGAGATTCAAGGCCAACAGGCTCTTTTACAAGCCTGTGGGAGACTAGGGACACCCTGTCTCTATGGCCCCTTTGATAGAAGAGTAAGGGGAGGCCTTCATTGTTGTAGCTCTGTCTACACAGTGTGGTTACCTCTTCCTACTTCCAGTAGTCCAGGGTGGTGATGGACACTAGAACCCAGACACTGTCTCCACCCAGTGCCCTTGCAAAGCCCTTGGGCCTCTTGGGGATGCCTTGACCATCATCTTGTCCTGTCTCCACTCCCCATGCTTTGGATCTCGTTCCTGGCTAGGAGTCCTGATGCCCATAACCCCATGGCCGAGCTGTGTCCAACCTCTTTCTTCTTTCACCCTTTTTACCCACCATTTTCCCTTGGTGTCCACCTCTGACTCCTAACTGGGCTGAGCGGGATGTGTGTGTGTGTGTGTGTGTGTGTGTGTGTGTGTGCATGGGAGCGCTCAAATACATATGCCTCTCTCTGTCTGGTGATGTCCGAGGTTATGTCCCCACATGGGATGGGGTGAATAGCTCTCCCCAAGGATCTGAGGATCTCTCATCCTCCAGGCAAACCGCATGGGATTGTTAGGGGTAGGGTTAGAGTTAGTTTGAGAGTTAGAGTTAGACAGGGTTTGGTTCAGGGTCTGATTAAGGTTATGGGTTTGTGTTAGGTTAGGGTTTCGTGTCATGGCCCGTGGTAGGGTCAGAGTCAGCTTTACGTTTATAGTTAGATTTAGGGTCTGGCTCACAGTCAGGTTCAGGGTTAGTGTGAGGGTCAAGTTGTGGGTCAGTGTTAGTGTGAGGGTTGGGTTTAGGGTCAGGGTCAGTGTCAGGGTCAGGTGAAGGTCAGGGACAGTGTCAGATTTTGTGTCAGTGTCAGGTTTTGGTTTATGGGCAAGGTTCGTGTCAGGAAGAGGGTTATGTTCGGGTCAGGGTTAGGGTTAGGGTTAGGGTCAGGGTTAGGTTCAGGGTAAGGTTAGGGTTTGGTATTCGGGTTAGTGTTAGAAGTAGGGTTATGGTTAGGGTTAGCTTTAGACTGTGTTAGGGTCAGGGTTAGGATTTGGGTTAGGGTATGTTTTAGTTTTACCATTAGGGTCAGCATTAATTTTAGGTTCTGGGTCCGTATAAGGGTCAGGGTTTAGGGTTACATTTATGGTTAGTTTAAGGGTCAGGCTCACAGTCAAGGTCAGGGTTCGGGTTAGGGTCAAGTTTAAGTCTTGTTCAGACTCTTGTTTAGGGTCTGAGTCAGGGTTAGTGTAAGGTCAGGGTTAAGTTTAAGTTCAGGGTCAGTGTCAGCGTTAGGCTTTCGTCTAGGTTAGGGTTGGGTCTGGCTCATGGTCAGGGTCATGTTGATGTTCAGGTCTGGTTAGGTTTGGGTCTGGTTCACATTCAGGGTCAGGGTCAGGGCTATCGGTGAGATTTAGTGTTAAGGTTAATGTTAGGGTTAGAGTGAGGGTTAGGGTTATGGTTAGACATTGTTAGGGTCAGGGTTAAATTTAGGCTTAATGTAGGGGTCAGATTAGGGTTAGGTTACGGTTAGGTTTATGGTCCGGCTCACAGTTAGTGTCAGGGTTAGGGTTTGTGTCTAAGTAAGGGTCAGGTTCAGGGTTAGAATTAGGGTCAGGTTCAGTGTTAGGGTCAGGGTCAAGGTCAGGGTTAGGGTCATGGTTAGGATAAGGTCTGCTTTACGTTTAGATTCTGGGTTATGATTATAGTCAGGATCATGGTTAGCTTTGGGTTAGGGTCCTAGTCAGGCTCACGGTCCGGGTCTGAGTTAGGGTTAGGGTTAGGGTTAGGGTCAGGGTTAGGGTTAGGGTCACACTTAGTACTGGGTCAGGCTTAGGATTAGGGTCAGTGTCAGGGTCAGTTGAAGGTCATGGCCAGGGTCCGTTTTAGGGTCAGGGTGAGGCTTTGGTTTCGGGTCCAGGTTCAGGACAGGGACATGGTTAATTTGGGGTCAGTGTTAGGGTCAGGGTTAGGTTTAGAGTCAGGGTCAGGTTCAGAGTCAAAGTGAAGGTCAGGGCCAGTCAGTTTAGGGTCTGGGTGAGGCTTAGTTTTAGGGTCAAATTACGGTTCAGGGTGAGGGTTTGTTTCATGGGAATGGTTTGAGTTTTTGTTTAGGGTTAGGCTTAGCAGATGGGTTAAGTTTAGTTTAGGGTTAGACAGCATTAACCCGGTTAGTCAGGGTTAGGCGTTGGATTGGGTAGGGGTTAGTGTTAGGGTTAGGGTCACCGATAGGTTTAGGTTAAGGGTCCTTATTAGGGTCAGGGTTAGAGTTAACTTTAGGGTTACGGTTAAGGTCAGGCTCAAAGTTCGGTCAGTGTTAGGGTTAGGGTCAGGATTTAGTAGGGTCAGGGTTATGATTAGGGTCAGAGTCAGGGTCACGGTTAGGGATGAGTCAGGGTTAAATTAGGTCATGTCAGGTTTAGGATCATGGTCTGGATCAGTGTCAGCATCAGGCTTAGATTTAGGCTTAGGGTTTGGGTCAGGATATCGGTCAGGGTCAGAGTCAGGAAAGGGCTAGGGTTAGGTTTTGGGTCAGGCTCACAGTCAAGGTCAGGGTAAGGGTTAGTGTATGGGTCAGTTGAAGGTCTAGGACAGGGTCAGATTTTGGGTCAGGGTCAGGTTTTGGTTTAGGGGCAAGGTTCGTGTCAGGATGAGGGTTATGTTTGGGTCAGGGTTAGGGTTAAGTTTAGGGTCAGGGTTAGGTTCAGGGTAAGGTTAGTGTTTGGTGTTAGGGTTAGCTTTAGAAATACGGTTATGGTTAGGGTTAGTGTTAGACTGTTTTTGGGTCAGGGTTAGGGTTTGGGTTAGGGTAGGGTTTAGTTTTACCATTAGGGTCAGCATTAGTTTTAGGTTCTGGGTTCGTATAAGGGTCAGTGTTTACGGTTACATTTAGCGTTAGGTTTAGGGTCAGGCTCACAGTCAAGGACAGGGTTCGGGTTAGGGTCAAGGTTAGATCAGGGTCAGATACTCGCTTAGGGTCTGAGTCAGGTATAGTGTAAGGTCAGGGTTAGGTTTAAGTTCAGGGTCCGAATCAGTGTCAGCATTAGTCTTTGGTTTAGGTTAGGGTCGGGTCTGGCTCATGGTCAGGGTCATGGTGAGGTTCAGGGCTGGTTAGGTTTGGGTCTGGTTCACATTTAGGGTCAGGATCAGAATTTTTGGTGAGATTTAGGGTTAGGGTTAATGTTAAGGTTAGAGTGAGGGTCAGGGTTAGGGTTAGATATTGTTACAGTCAGGGTTAACGTTATCTTAAGGTAGGGGTCAGGGTTAGGTTTAGGTTAGGGTTAGGTTTATGGTCAGGCTCTCAGTCAGTGTCAGGGTGAGGTTTGTGTCAGAGTAAGGGTCAGGGTCAGGGTTAGGATTAGGGCCAGAATCAGAGTTAGGGTCAGGGTCAAGGTTAGGGTTAGAGTCATGGTTAGGATAATGTCAGCTTTACATTTAGATTCTGGGTTATGATTATAGTCAGGATCATGGATCGCTTTGGTTTAGGGTACTGGTCAGGTTCACGGTCTATGTCTGAGTTAGGGTTAGGGTTAGGGTCAGGGTTAGGGTTAGGGTCAGGCATAGGACTGGGTCAGCCTTAGGAATAGGGTCAGGGTCAGGGTCAGGGTGAAGGTCAGGGACAGGGTACAATTTAGGGTCAGGGTGAGGCTTTGGTTTCGGGTCCAGGTTCTCGTCAGGGGCAGGATTAGTTTTGGGTCAGTGTTAGGGTCAGGGTTAGGTTTAGAGTCAGGGTCAGGATCAGAGTCAAAGTGAAGTTCAGAGCCAGAGACAATTTAGTGTCAGGGTCACGCTTTGTTTTAGGGTAAAATTTCGTTTCATGGTCAGGTTTTGTTTCAGGGTAACGGTTTGAGTTTTTGGTTAGGGTTAGGGTTAGCAGTAGGGTTGTTTAGTTTTAGGGTTAGACAGCAAAGTGTCAGGATTAGGGGTTTGATTGGGTAGGGGTTAGTGTTAGGGTTAGGGTCAGCGTTAGGTTTAGGTTAAGGGTCCTTATTAGGGTCAGGGTTAGGGCTACCTTTAGTTTTATGGATAAGGTCAGGCTCAAAGTACGGTCAGTGTTAGGGTTAGTGCCAGGATTTGGTTAGGGTCAGGGTTATGGTCTGATTATGGTGAAAGTCAGGGTCACGGTTAGGGATGAGTCTGGGTTAGAGTAGGTCAGGTTAACTTTAGGATCAGGGTCTGGTTCAGGGTCAGCATCAGGCTTAGATTTAGGATTAGTGTTTGGGTCAGGATATCGGTCAGGGTCAGTCAGGGTCAGGGCTAGGGTTAGGTTTTGGGTCAGGCTCACAGTTAGGGTTAGGGTCAGGGGTTAGTGTTAGGGTTAGCCCCGCAGCTGGGTCATTGACCAGTCCCTACAGGGTCTCATGATAAACCCTGGGCAAAAGGGTGCAGCGGCACACCCGCTCCCAGCTAGCCTGTCTTAACCTGGGGCGTGAACATGACCTGCCAACCAGGCATCGGACCCCTCATAAGCCTTCTCCTACTCCGGACATCTCCACACCCAATGAGCTCTCTTTACACACACACACACACACACACACACTCACACACGGAGAGTAGACCTAGGGCGACACGGGTCAATCAGAAGGTTTGGGACTCTCTGACTCTGAGCCCCTTGCTTTCACCTTGCGATTCTTTTTGCCAATATGGCCAGAGGCGTCGGGGTGGCCTGACATGACCTGCCCAGTGAGGGGACTTGACAGGGGGGCGAGCTCTCCTCTGCATGCATTCTCTGGGCTTCGGTAGACAGCACAAGAACATGTCATTTCCTTCAGGCTATGCCCAGAAATGAACTGGGCAGGGTGGTTTTCTCTGGAATGTGGGTTCCTCGATATGTGTGTTCCAATACCGTTGGGCTCTGTCATCAGGGAAGTAAGGTCACCACTGCCTGGGGGCTCCTTACCGGACTTCCTGCTCCCATCCAGAGCTCCCTGAGTGTGTCCCTACCCCAGCTGCTCAGGGCTCACACTCCACCCCATGCCCTGTCCATCCAGTGACCCACACACAGCCTCCCCCAAACCCCTCAGAGGCCTGGGTGCAGCTGTTGTCTCTGATGGGAGGGAACAGAACTGTGGTTAGCCCGGGTTCCTGCTCTTTCCCAGGACTGTGAGCCCTGACACATCCTGTGACTCTCAGGGCCTCCTCATTCCCCTGTCCGCACATTGGGGTTGTTCTGGCTTCTTCTTCAGGGGATGCCATAAGGGGTAGGCCCTCTCCATGAGTTCCATCCCCGCTCTCCCAGGAGTCGGGTGAACATACTTGCCAAGGCCCAGGTGTGCTTGGTGATGGGCGGGGGTATCTAATATAACCCACAGAGGCCTGGATCTCCTCTGGGATCCAGCAAAACCACTCTCCTCCTGCCTGTATCTCATCCCCCGTGGCAAAGTTGCAGTTCATGGCTTCTGACCTTGTGGACACAGATTTCCCGGGACTTCCATTAGGTTGAGGTCCAAGGACCTCGTCTGCGCCCATGTACTGGCCAGCCCTCATAGTGGTCCGCGGACATTCCCGCATCCATCCTCCTAGGAGTGATGGCCCGTGGGACTGATAAGGTGACAAAATGTTTGGCTGTCATTTCCAAGCTGATGGAGGAAAATCTGGTACTTCTGCTGGTTCTTTCTCTCCTGTGTTCAGTGTCTGTCTCTGTCTTTGTCTTTGTCTTTGTCTCTGTGTCAGGGTCTGTCTCTGTTTTGGTGTGTCTCACAGGAGCAGTGTCTCTGGGATCCAGGGCTTCTGGACGAAACCGCCATTGTCTCTCTTGTCCCTGTTTCCCTCTCCTGTGTTGGTGCTTGCTTTCTAGGTAAGAAAGGCCTTCTCACCCTGAGCAGAGCACGGACTCTGGAACCTCTTTCCAATTTGGACCCTGAAGCTGCAACAAGGAGGGTCCTGACCTTGGGCCCCAGGGCAGGGGCCTAGTGCTCTGCCACATTCTGCAAGCTCACAATGTCAGCTGCCCGAGCCTCCAGGCTGTCTTCTGCTCAGAAGGACCTCGAAGGAGTAGGAAGCATGTACCCAAGACTGGAAGCACAGTGGGGTTGGATAGAGATTCAAGGCCAACAGGCTCTTTTACAAGCCTGTGGGAGTCTAGGGACACCCTGTCTCTATGGCCCCATTGATAGAAGAGTAAGGGGAGGCCTTCGGTGTTGTAGCTCTGTCCACACAGGGTGGTTACCTCTTCCTACTTCCAGTAGTCCAGTGTGGTGATGGACACCAGACCCCAGACACTGTCCCCACCCAGTGCCCTTGCAAAGCCCTTGGGCCCCTTGGGGACCCCTTGACCCGCAGCTCGTCCTGTCTCCACTCCCCATGCTTTGGATCTCGGTCCTGTCCAGGAGTCCTGATACCCCTGACCCCATGGCCAAGCTCTGTCCAACCTCTTTCTTCTTTCACCCTTTTTACCCACCATTTTCCCTTGGAGTCCACATCTGACCCCTAGCTGTGCAGAGCGGGGTGTGTGTTTGTGTGTGTGTGTTTGTGTGTTTGTGCATGGGAGCACTCAAAACATATGCCTCTATCTGTCTGTTGATGTCCGAGGTTATTTCCCCACATGGGATGGGGTGAGTAGCTCTCCCCATGGATCTGAGAAGTCTCATCCTCGAGGCAAACCTCATGGGTTTCTTAGGGGTAGGGTTAGAGTTATGTTGAGAGTTAGGTTAGGTCAGGGTCAGGGTCAGGGTCAGGGTCAGGGTTAGGGTTTTGCATTTGGGTTAGGGTCAGCATTAGGTTTCAGGTCATGGCCCGTGTTACGCTCAGGGTCAGCTTTACGTTTATGGTTAGATTTAGGGTCTGGCTCACAGTCAGGGTCAGGATTTGTGTGAGGGTCAGGTTCTGGGTCAGTGTTAGGGTGAGGGTAAGGTTAGGGTCAGGGTCAGTGTCAGGGTCAGGTGAAGGTCAGGGACAGTGTCCGATTTGGGGTCAGGGTCAGGTTTTGATTTAGGGGCAAGGTTCGTGTCAGGATGAGGGTTATGTTTGGGTCAGGGTTAGGGTTAGGGTTAGGGTCAGGGTTAGGTTCCGGGTAAGGTTATGGTTTGGTGGTAGGGTTAGTGTTAGAAGTAGGGTTATTTTTAGGGTTAGCATTAGACCGTGTTAGGGTCAGGGTTAGGGTTTGGGTTAGGGTAGGGTTTAGTTTACCACTAGGGTCAGCATTAGTTTTAGGTTCTGGGTCCGTATAAGGGTCCGGGTTTACGGTTACATTTAGGGTTAGAATTAGGGTCAGGCTCACAGACAAAGTCAGGGTTAGGGTTAGGGTCAAGGTTAGGTCAGGGTCAGACTCTCTGTTAGGGTCTGAGTCAGGGTTAGTGTAAGGTCAGGGTTCGGTTTATGTTCAGGGTCCGAATCCGTGTCAGCGTTAGGCTTTGGTTTAGGTTTGGGTTCGGATCTGGCTCAGGGTCAGGGTCATGGTGAAGTTCAGGGCTGGTTAGGTTTGGGTCAGGTTCACAGTCAGGTCAGGGTCAGGGTTTTCGGTGAGATTTAGTGTTAGGGTTAATGTTAGGGTTAGAGTGAGTGTCAGGGTTATGGTTAGACATTGTTAGGGTCAGGGTTATTGTGAGGCTTAAGGTAGCGGTCCGGGTTATGGTTAGGTTAGGGTTAGGTATATGGTCAGGCTCACAGTGTCAGGGTTAGGGTTTGTGTCAGAGTAAGTGTCAGGGTCAAGGTTAGGATTAGGGTCAGGTTCAGTGTTAGGGTCAGGGTCAAGGTCAGGGTTAGGGCCATGGTTAGGAAAAGTTCAGCTTTACGTTTAGAATCTGGGTTATGATTATAGTCAGGATCATGGTTAGCTTTGGGTTAGCGTTCTGGTCAGGCTCACGATCTAGGTCACAGTTAGGGATAGGGTTAGGGTCAGTTTTAGGGTTAGGGTCAGGCTTAGGACTGGGTCAGGCTTAGGATTAGGGTCAGGGTCATGGTCTGGTTGAAGGTCAGGGCCACGGTCAGATTTATGCTCAGGGTGAGGCTTTGGTTTCGGGTCCAGGTTCGGGACAGGGGCAGGGTTAGTTTTGGGTCAGTGTTTTGGTCAGGGTTAGGTGTAGAGTCAGGGTTAGGGTCAGAGTCAAAGTGAAGGTCAAGGCCAAAGTGAGTTTAGGGTCAGGGTCAGGCTTTGTTTTAGGGTCAAATTTCGGTTCTGGGTCAGGGTTAGTTTCAGGGTAATGGTTTGAGTTTTTGGTTAGGGTTAGGGTTAGAAGTAGGGTTATGTTTAGTTTTAGGGTTAGACAGCATAGTGTCAGGGTTAGGGGTTGGATTGGGTAGGGGTTAGTGTTAGGGTTAGGGTCAGCGTTAGGTTTAGGTTAAGGGTCCTTGTTATTGTCAGGTTTATGGTTCCTTTAGGGTTATGGTTAAGGTCAGTCTCAAAGTACGGTCAGTGTAAGGGTTAGGGTCAGGATTTGGTTAAGGTCAGGGTTATGATTAAAGTCAGAGTCAGTGTCACGGTTAGTGATGAGTCAGGGTTAGAGTAGCTCAGGATAGGTTTAGGATCAGGGTCTGGATCAGGGTCAGCATCAGGCTTAGTTTTAGGATTAGGGTTTGTGTCAGGATCTCGGTCAGGGTCAGAGTCAGGGTCAGGGCTAGTGTTAGTTTTTGGTTTAGGCTCACAGTCAGAATCAGGTTCAGGGTCTGGGTCAGGGTTTAGTGTCAGGGTTAGCCCCACACCTGGGTCATTGACCAGTCCCTGTAGGGTCTCAGGATAAACACTGGGCAAAATGGTGCATCGGCACACGTGCTCCCAGCTAGCCTGCATTAACCTGGGGCATGAACATGACCTGCCACCCAGGTATTGGACCCCTCATAAGCCTGCTCCTGCTCGGGACATCTCCACCTTCGATGATTTCTCTTTACACACACACACACACACACACACACACACGGGGAGGAGACCTAGGGCTACAGGGCTCAATCAGATGGTTTTGGACTCTGACTCTGAACCCCTCGGTTTCCCCATGCGATTCTTTTTGCCAATACGGCCACAGGCGTCAGGGAGGCCTGGCATGACCTTCCCAGTGAGGGGACTTGTCTGGCAGGCGAGCTCTCCTCTGCCTGCATTCTCTGGGCTTCAGAAGACAGCACAAGAACATGTCGCTTCCTTCAGGCTGTGCCCAGAAATGAGCTGGGCAGGGTGGTTTTCTCTGGAATGTGGGTGCCTGGATATGTGTGTTCCAATTCCGTTGGGCTCTGTCATCAGGGAAGTAAGGTCACCACTGCCTGGGGGCTCCTTCCCGGACTTCCTGCTCCCATCCAGAGCTCCCTGAGGGAGCCTCTACCCCTGCTGCTCAGGGCTCAAACTCCACCCCATGCCCTGTCCATCCAGTCACCCACACACAGCCTCCCCCAACCCCTCGGAGGCCTGGGTGCATCTGTTGTCTCTGCTGGGAGGAAACAGAGCTAGGGTTTGATCGGGTTCCTGCTCCTGTCCAGGACTATGAGCCCGGACACATCCTGTGACTCTCAGGGCCTCCTCAGTCTCCCCGTCTGCACACTGGGGGTGTTCTGGTTTCTTCTTCAGGGGATGCCACCAGGGTAGGCCCTTTACATGCATTCCATTCCCGCTCTCCCAGGAGTCTGGTGCACACATTTGGCAAGGCACTGGTATGCTTGGTGATGGGCGGGGGAATGGAATATAGCCCAGAGAGGCCTGGATCTCCTGTGGGATCCAGTAAAACCACCCTCCTCCTGCCTGTATCCCATCCCCCGTTGCAAAGTTTCAGTGCATGGCTTCTGACCTTGTGGACACAGACTTCCCGGGACTTCCATTAGGTTGAGGTCCAAGGGCCTCGTCTGTGCACATGTACTGGCCAGCCCCCACAGTGGTCCGTGGGCATTCCTGCATCCGTCCTCCTAGGAGGGATGGCCCGTGGGACTAATAAGGGCACAAAATGTTTGGCTGTCATTTCCAAGCTGATGGAGGAATGTCCTGCACTTCTGCTGGTTCTTTCTCTCCTGTGTTCAGTGTCTGTCTCTGTCTTTGTCTTTGTCTCTGTGTCAGGGTTTGTCTCTGTTATGGTGTGTCTCACAGGAGTAGGATCAGTGGGCTCCAGGGCTGATGGACGAAACTGCCATTGTCTCCCTTGTCCCTGTTTCCCTCTCCTCTGCTTGTGCTTTGTTCCTTGGTAAGTAAGGCCTTGTCACCCTGAGCAGAGCACGGAATCTGGAAACTCTACCCAATGGGGACCCAGAAGCTGCATCAAGGAGGGTCCTGACCTTGGTCCCCAGGCCAGGGGCCTAGGGCTCTGCCACATTCTGTAAGCTCACAATGTCAGCCTCCCCGAGCCTCCAGGCTGTCTTCTGCTCAGAAGGACCTCGAGGGAGTCCCATGACTGGGAGCATAGTGGGTCTCGGATAGAGATTCAAGGCCAACAGGCTCTTTTACAGGCCTCTGGGAAACTAGGGACACCCTGTTCTTAAGGCCCCATTGATAGAAGAGTAAGGGGAGGCCTTCTGTGTTGTAGCTCTGTCCACACAGGGTGGTTACCTCTTCCTACTTCCAGTATTCCAAGGTTGTGATGGACAACAGACCCGAGACACTGTCCCCACACAGTGCCCTTGTAAAGCCCTTGGGCCCCTTGGGGACCCGTTGACCATCAGCTCGTCCTCTCTCCACTCCCCATGCTTTGGATCTCGGTCCTGGCCAGGTTCCTGATGCCCCTGACCGCATGGCCGAGCTGTCTCCAACCTTTTTCTTTTTTCACCCTTTTTACCCACCATTTTCCCTTGGTGTCCATATCTGACCCCGAGCTGGGCAGAGCGGTGTGTGTGTGTGTGTGTGTGTGTGTGTGTGTGTGTGTTTGTGTCTGTACATTGGAGAGCTCAAAAACATATGCCTCTATCTCTCTGGTTATGTCCGAGGTTATGTCCCCACATAGGATGGAGTGAGTAGCTCTCCCCAAGGATCTGAGGAGCTCTCATCCTCCAGGCAATCCTCATGGGAGGCTTAGGGGCAGGGTTAGAGTTAGGTTGAGAGTTAGGTTTAGACAGGGTTTGGGTCAGTGTCAGGGTTAAGGTTAGGGGTTTGTGTTAGTGTCAGCGTTAGGTTTCGGGTAATGGCCTGTGTTATGTTCATGGTCAGCTTTACATTTATGGTTATATTTAGGGTCTGGCTCACATTCAGGGTCTCGATAGTGAGAGGGTCAGGTTCTGGGTCAGGGTTAGGGTGAGAATTATGTTTAGGGTCTGGGTCAGGGCCAGGTGAAGTTCAGGGATAGGGTCAGATTTTGGGCCAGGGTCAGGTTTTGATTTAGGGGCAAGTTTCGTGTCAGGATGAGGGTTATGTTTGGGTCAGGTTTAGGGCTAGGGTTAGGGTTTGGTTCAGGGTTAGGTTCAGGTTAAGGTTAGGGTTTGGTGTTAGTGTTAGTGTTAGAGTTAGAAGTAGGGTTATGGTTAGGTTTAGCGTTAGACTGTGTTAGGGTCAGGTTTAGGGTTTGGGTTAGGGTTGGGTTTAGTTTTACCATTAAGGTCAGCATTAGTTTTAGGTCTGGGTCCGTATAAGTGTCAGCGTTTAGGGTTACATTTAGCTTCAGGTTTAGGGTCAGGCTCACAATCAAGGTCAGGGTTCAGGTTAGGGTAATGGTTAGGTCAGGGTCAGACTCTCAGTTAGGGTCTGAGTCAGGGTTAGTGTAAGGTCAGGGTTAGGTTTAAGTTCAGGTTCCGAATCAGTGTCAGCGTTTGGCTTTGGTTTAGGTTAGGGTCGGGTCTGGCTCATGGTCAGGGTCATGGTGAGGTTCAGGGATGGTTAGGTTTGGGTCAGGTTCACAGTCAGGGTCAGGGTCAGGGTTTTCGGTGAGATTTAGGGTTAGGGTTAATGTTAGGGTTAGAGTGAGGGACAGGGTTAGGGGTAGACATTGTTAAGGTCAGGGTTATCATTAGGCTTAAGGTAGGGGTCAGGGTTAGGGTTAGATTAGGGTTAGGTTTATGGTCAGGCTCACAGTCAGTGTCAGGGTTAGGTTTTGTGTCAGAGTAAGTGTCAGGGTCAGGGTGAGGATTAGGGTCAGGTTCAGTGTTAGGGTCAGGGTCATGGTCAGGATTTGGGTCATGGTTAGTATAAGGTCAGCTTTACGTTTAGATTCTGGGTTATGATTATAGTCAGGATCATGGTTAGCTTTGGGTTAGGGTTCTGGTCAGGCTCACGATCAGGGTCAGAGTTAGGGTTAACGTTAGGGTCAGTGTTAAGGTTAGGGTGAGGCTTAGGACTGGGTCAGGCTTAGGATTAGGGTCAGGGTCCGGCTCAGGGTGAAGGTCAGTGCCAGGGTCCGATTTAGGGTCAGGGTGAGGCTTTGGTTTCGGGTCCAGGTTCGGGACAGGAGCAGGGTTACTTTTGGGTCAGTGTTAGGGTCAGCGTTAGGTTTAGAGTCAGGGTCAGGGTCAGAGTCACAGTGAACCTCAGGGCCAGAGTCAGTTTAGGGTCAGGGTCAGGCTTTGTTTTAGGGTCAAATTTTGGTTCAGGGTCCGGGTTAGTTTCAGGGGAACGGTTTGAGTTCTTGGTTATAGTTAGGGTTAGCTTTTGGGTTATGTTTATTTTTAGGGTTAGACAGCATAGTGTCAGGGTTCGGGGTTGGATTGGGTAGGGGTTGTGTTAGGGTTAGGGTCAGCGTTAGGTTTAGGTTAAGGGTCCTTCTTAGGGTCAGGGTTAAGGTTAACTTTAGGTTTACGGTTAAGTTCAGGCTCAAAGAACGGTCAGTGTTACACTTAGGGTCAGGGTTTGGTTAGGGTCAGCGTTATGATTAGGGTCAGAGTCAGGGTCACGGTTAGGGATGAGTCAGGGTTAGAGTAGGTCAGGTTAGGTTTAGGATCAGCATCTTAATCAGGGTCAGCATCAGGCTTAGTTTTAGGATTAGGGTTTGTGTCAGGATCTCGGTCAAGGTCAGAGTCAGCGTCAGGGCTAGGGTTAGGTTTTAGCTCAGGCTCACAGTAAGGGTCAGGGTCAGGTTCAGGGTCAGCGTCAGGGGTTAGTGTTAGGGAAAGCACCGCACCTGGATCATTGACCAGTCCCTTCAGGGTTTCAGGATAAACCCTGGGCAAAAGGGTGCAATGGGACACCCGCTTCCAGCTAGCCTGCCTTAACCTGGGGCGTGAACAGGACCTGCCTACCAGGCATCCTATCCCTCATAAGCCTGCCCTGGCTCGGGACATCTCCACCACCGAGAAGCTCTCTTTAAAGACACTCACACACACACACACACACACACACACACACACACACACGGAGGAGACCTTGGCTACACGGGTCAATCAGAAGATTTGGAACTCTGACTCTTAGCCCCTCGGTTTCACCTATTGATTCTTTTTGCCAATACGGCCAGAGGCGTCAGGGAGGCCTGACATGACCTGCCCAGTGAGGGGACATGTCTGGCGGGTGAGCTCTCCTCTGCCTGCATTCTCCGGGCTTTGGTAGACAGCACAAGAACATGTCGCTTCCTTCAGGCTGTGCCCAGAAATGAGCTGGGCAGGGTGGTTTTCTCTGGAATGTGGGTGCCTGGATATGTGTGTTCCAATTCCGTTGGGCTCTGTCATCAGGGAAGTAAGGTCACCACTGCCTGGGGGCTCCTTCCCGGACTTCCTGCTCCCATCCAGAGCTCCCTGAGGGAGCCTCTACCCCTGCTGCTCAGGGCTCAAACTCCACCCCATGCCCTGTCCATCCAGTCACCCACACACAGCCTCCCCCAACCCCTCGGAGGCCTGGGTGCATCTGTTGTCTCTGCTGGGAGGAAACAGAGCTGGGGTTTGACCGGGTTCCTGCTCCTGGCCAGGACTGTGAGCCCGCACATATCCTGTGACTCTCAGGGCCTCCTCAGTCTCCCCGTCTGCACATTGGGGGTGTTGTGGCTTCTTCTTCAGGGGATGCCATCAGGGGTAGGCCCTCTCCATGCGTTCCATCCCCACTCTCCCAGGAGTCTGATGCACACCCTTGCCAAAGCATGGGTGTGCTTGTTGATGGGCCGGGGAATGGATTATAGCCCACAGAGGGCTGGATCTCTGCTGGGATCCAGCAAAACCACCCTTCTCCTCCCTGTATCCCATCCCCCGTTGCAAGGTTGCAGTACATGGTTTCTGACCTTGTGGACACAGACTTCCCGGGACTTCCATTAGGTTGAGGTCCAAGGGCCTGGTCTGCGCCCATGTACTGGCCAGCCTCCATAGTGGTCCGCGGGCATTCCCGCATCCGTCCTCCTAGGAGGGATGGCCCGTGGGACAGATAAGGGCACAAAATGTTTGGCTGTCATTTCCAAGCTGATGGAGGAACATCTGGCACTTCTGCTGGTTCTTTTCTTCCTGTGTTCAATGTCTATCTTGTCTTTGTCTTTGTCTTTGTCTCTGTGTCAGGGTCTGTCTCTGTTTTGGTGTGTCTCACAGGAGCAGGATCTGTGGGCTCCAGGGGTGATGGACGAAACCGCCGGTGTCTCCCTTGTCCCTGTTTCCCTCTCCTGTGCTGGTGCTTGGTTCCTTACTAAGTAAGGCCTTCTCACCCTGAGCAGAGCATGGACTCTGGAACCTCTTCCCAATGGGGACCCTGAAGCTGCAACAAGGAGGGTCCTGACCTTGGTCCCCAGGCCAGGGGCCTAGTGCTCTGCCACAGTTTGCAAGCTCACTATGTCAGCTGCCTGAGCCTCCAGGCTGTCTTCTGCTCAGAAGGACCTCGAGGGAGTAGAAAGCATGTACCCAAGACTGGGAGTACAGTGGGTCTCGGATACAGATTCAAGGCCAACATGCTCTTTTACAAGCCTATGGGAGACTAGGGACACCCTGTCTCTATGGCCCCATTGATAGAAGAGTAAGGGGAGGCCTTCGGTGTTGTAGCTCTGTCCACACAGGGTGGTTACCTCTTCCTACTTCCAGTAGTCCAGGGTGGTGATGGACACCAGACCCCAGACACTGTCCCCACCCAGTGCCCTTGTTAAGCCCTTGGGCTTCTTGGGGACCCCTTGACCATCAGCTCGTCCTCTCTCCACTCCCCATGCTTTAGATCTCTCTCCTGTCCAGGAGTCCTGATGCCCCTGACCCCATGGCCGAGCTGTCTCCAACCTCTTTCTTCTTTCACCCTTTTTACCCACCATTTTCCCTTGGTGTCCACCTCTGACCCCTAGCTCAGAGCGGGGTGTGTGTGTGTGTGTGTGTGTGTGTGTGTGCGCATGGGAGCGCTCAAGCACATATGACTCTATCTGTCTGTTGATGTCCCAGGTTATGTCCCCACATGGGATGGGGTGATTAGCTCAACTCAAAGATCTGAGGAGCTCTCATCCTCCAGGCAAACCTCATGGGAGGGTTAGGGGTCTGGTTAGTGTTAGGTTGAGACTTAGGTTTAGACAGGGTTTGGGTCAGGGTCAAGGTCAGGGTTACGATTAGGGGTTTGTGTTAGGGTTAGCCTCAGCATTAGGTTTCGGGTCATGGCCCATGTTAGGGTCAGGGTCAGCTTTACGTTTATGGTTAGATTTAGGGTCTGGCTCACAGTTTGGGTCAGGTATAGTGTGAGGGTCAGGTTATGGCTCAGGGTTAGTGTGAAGTTCAGGTTCTGGGTCAGTGTTAGGGTGAGGGTTTGTTTTAGGGTCAGGGTCAGTGTCAGGGCCAGGGGAAGTTCAGGGATAGGGTCAGATTTTGGATCAGGGTCAGGTTTTGGTTTAGGGGCAAGGTTCGTGTCAGGATGAGGGTTATGTTTGGGTCTGGGTTAGGGTTAGGGTTAGGGTCAGTTTAGGTTCAGGGTAAGGTTAGGGTTTGGTGTTAAGGGTAGTGTTAGAAGTAGAGTTATGGTTAGGGTTAGCGTTAGACTGTGTTAGGTTCAGGGTTAGCATTTGGGTTAGGGTCGGGTTTAGTTTTACCATTAGGGTCAGCATTAGTTTTAGGTTCTGGGTCCGTATAAGGGTCAGCGTTTAGGGTTACATTTAACGTTAGGTTTAGGGTCAGGATCAGAGTCAAGGTCATGGTTCAGGTTAGGGTAATGGTTAGGTCAGGGTCAGACTCTCAGTTAGGGTCTGAGTCAGGGTTAGTGTAAGGTCAGGGTTAGGTTTAAGTTCAGGTTCCGAATCAGTGTCAGTGTTTGGCTTTGGTTTAGGTTAGGGTCGGGTCTGGCTCATGGTCAGGGTCATGGTGAGGTTCAGGGATGGTTAGGTTTGGGTCAGGTTCACAGTCAGGGTCAGGGTCAGGGTTTTCGGTGAGATTTAGGGTTAGGGTTAATGTTAGGGTTAGAGTGAGGGACAGGGTTAGGGGTAGACATTGTTAAGGTCAGGGTTATCGTTAGGCTTAAGGTAGGGGTCAGGGTTAGGGTTAGATTAGGCTCACAGTCAGTGTCAGGGTTAGGTTTTGTGTCAGAGTAAGTGTCAGGGTCAGGGTGAGGATTAGGGTCAGGTTCAGTGTTAGGGTCAGGGTCATGGTCAGGATTTGGGTCATGGTTAGTATAAGGTCAGCTTTACGTTTAGATTCTGGGTTATGATTATAGTCAGGATCATGGTTAGCTTTGGGTTAGGGTTCTGGTCAGGCTCACGATCAGGGTCAGAGTTAGGGTTAACGTTAGGGTCAGTGTTAAGGTTAGGGTGAGGCTTAGGACTGGGTCAGGCTTAGGATTAGGGTCAGGGTCCGGCTCAGGGTGAAGGTCAGTGCCAGGGTCCGATTTAGGGTCAGGGTGAGGCTTTGGTTTTGGGTCCAGGTTCGGGACAGGGGCAGGGTTATGTTTGGGTCAGTGTTAGGGTCAGGTTAGGTTAGAGTCAGGGTAAGGGTCAGAGTCATAGTGAACCTCAGGGCCAGATTCAATTTAGGGTCAGGTTCAGGCTTTGTTTGAGGTTCAAATTTCGGTTCAGGGTCAGGGTCATTTTCAGGGGACAGTTTGAGTTTTTGGTTAGGTTTAGGGTTAGCAGTAGGGTTATGTTTAGTCTTACACCGTAGTTTTAAGGTTAGCCAGCATAGTGTCAGGGTTAGGGGTTTGGTTGGTTAGGGGTTAGTGTTAGGGTTAGGGTCAGCGTTATGTTTAGGTTAAGGGTCCTTATTAGGGTCAGTGTTAGTGTTACATTTAGGGTTACGGTTAAGGTCAGGCTCAAAGTACAGTCAGTGTTAGCATTAGGGTCAGGATTTTGTTAGTTTCAGTGTTATGGTTAGGGTCAGAGTCAAGTCACAGTTAGGGATGAGTCAGGGTTAGAGTAGGTCAGGTTAGGTTTAGGATCAAGGTCTAGATCAGGGTCAGCATCCGGCTTAGATTTAGGATTATGGTTTGGGTCAGAAACTGGGTCAGGGTCAGAGTCAGTGTCAGGTCTAGGGTTCCCTTTTGGGTCAGGCTCACAGTCAGTGTCAGGGTCAGGGTCAGGGTCAGGTTCAGGGGTTAGTGTTCGGTTTACACCCGCATCTGGTCATTGACCAATCCCTTCAGGTTCTCAGGATAAACCCTGGGCAAAACTGTGCAGCTGGCACACCCGCTCCCAGCTAGTCTGCCTTAATCTGGGGCGTGAACATGACCTGCCAAACAGGTATCGGACCCCTCATAAGCCTGCTCCTTCTCGGGACATCTCCACCCCTGATGAGCTCTCTTTACAAACACACACACACACACACACACACTCACACACACACATACACACACGCTGAGGAGTCCTAGGGTAGCACGGGTCAATCAGAAGGTGTGGGACTCTGTGACTTGAGCCCCTCGCTTTCACCTTGCGATTCTTTTTGCCAACACGGCCAGAGGCGTCGGGGAGGCCTGATATGACCTGCCCAGTGAGGGGACTTGTCTGGCGGGCGAGCTCTCCTCTGCATGCATTCTCTGGGCTTCGGTAGACAGCATAAGAACATGTCTTTTCCCTCAGGCTGTGCCCAGAAATGAGCTGGGCAGGGTGGTTTTCACTGGAATGTGGGTGCCTGGATACGTGGGTTCCAATTCGCTGGGCTCTGTCGTCAGGGAAGAAGGCTCACCACTGCCTGGGGTCTCCTTATCGGACTTCCTGCTCCCATCCAGAGCTCCCTGAGGGCGCCCCTACCCCAGCTGCCCAGGGCTCACACTCCACCCCATGACCTATCCATCCCGTGACCCGCACACAGTCTACCCCCAACGCCTGGGAGGCCTGGGTGTAGCTGTTGTCTCTGCTGGGAGGGTAACAGAGCTGGGGTTAGACCGTGTTCCTTCTCCTGCCCAGGACTGTGAGCCCGGACACATCCTGTGACTCTCAGGGCCTCTCAGTCTCCCCGTCTGCACATTGTGGGTGTTCTGGCTTCTTCTTCAGGGGATGAAATTAGGGGTAGGCCCTCTCCATGCATTCCATCCCTGCTCTCCCAGGAGTCTGGTGCACACACTTGGCAAGGCACGGGTGTGCTTGGTGATGGGCCGGGGAATGGAATATAGCCCACAGAGGCCTGGATCTCCGCTGGGATCCAGCAAAACCACCCTCCTCCTGCCTGTATCTCATCCCCCGTGGCAAGGTTTCAGTGCATGGTTTCTGGCCTTGTGGACACAGACTTCCCGGGACTTTCATTAGGTTGAGGTCCAAGGGCCTCGTCTGCACCTATGTACTGGCCAGCCCCCCTGGTGGTCCGCGGGCATTCCCGCATCCGTCCTCCTAGGAGGGATGGCCCATGGGACTGATAATGGGACAAAATGTTTGGCTGTCATTTCCAAGCTGATGGAGGAAAGTCTGGCACTTCTGCTGGTTCTTTCTCTCCTGTGTTCACTGTGTGTCTCTGTCTTTGTCTTTGTCTCTGTTTCAGGTTCTGTCTCTGTTTTGGTGTGTCTCACAGGAGCAGGATCTGTGGGCTCCAGGGCTGATGGACGGAACCGCCGTTGTCTCTCTTGTCCCTGTTTCCCTCTCCTGTGCAGGTGCTTGGTTCCTTGGTAAGTAAGGCCTTCTCACCCTGAGCAGAACATGGACTCTGGAACCTCTTCCCAATGTGGACCCTGAGCTGCAAGAAGACCTTGGTCTCCTGGCTGACCTTGGTCTCCAGGCCGGGGGCCTAGTGCTCTGCCACATTCTGCAAGCTCACAATGTCAGCCCCCAAGCCTCCAGGCTTTCTTCTGCTCAGAAGGACCTCGAGGGTGTAGAAAGCTCATACCCAAGACTGGGAGTACTGTGGGTTTCGGATAGAGATTCAAGGCCAACAGGCTCTTTTACAAGCCAGTGGGAGACTAGGGACACCCTGTCTCTATGGCCCCATTGATAGAAGAGTAAGGGGAGGCCTTCGGTGTTGTAGCTCTGTCCACACAGGGTGGTTACCTCTTCCTACTTCCAGTAGTCCAGGGTGGTGATGGACACCAGACCCCAGACACTGTCCTCACCCAGTGCCCTTGCAAAGCCCTTGGTCGCCTTGGGAACCCCTTGACCATCAGCTCATCCTGTCTCCACTCCCCATGCTTTGGATATGGGTCCTGGCCAGGAGTCCTAATGCCACTGACCTCATGGCCGAGCTGTCTCCAACCTCTTTCTTCTTTCCCCCTTTTTACCCACCATTTTTCCTTGGTGTCCTCCTCTGACCCCTCGCTGGGCAGAGATGGGTGTATGTGTGTGTGTGTGTTTGTGTGTGTGTGTGTGTGTGTGTGTGTGTGTGTGTGTGTGTTATGGGAGCGCTCAAACACATATGCCTCTATCTGTCTTGTGATGTCCGAGGTTATGTCCCCACATGGGATGGGGTGAGTAGCTCTCCCCAGTGATCTGAGGAGCTCTCATCATCCAGGCAAACCTCATGGGAGGGTTAGGGGTAGGGTTAGAGTTAGGTTGAGAGTTAGGTTTAGACAGGGTTTGGGTCAGGGTCAGGGTTACGGTTAGGGGTTTGTGTTAGGGTTAGAGTCAGCATTAGGTTTTGGGTCATCCCCGTGTTAGGGTCAGGGTCAGCTTTACGTTTGTGGTTAGTCTTAGGGTCTGGCTCACAGTCAGGGTCAGGGTTAGTAAGGGTCAGGTTCTGAGTTAGTGTTAGGGTGAGTGTTAGGTTTAGTGTCAGGGTCAGTGTCAGGGTCAGGGTGAAGGTCAGGGACAGGGTCCGATTTTGGATCAGGGTCAGGTTTGGTTTAGAGGCAATGTTTGTATCAGGATGAGGGTTATGTTTGGGTCAGGATTAGGGTTAGTGTTAGGGTCAGGGTTAGGTTCAGGGTATGGTTAGTGTTTGGTGTTAGTGTTAGTGTTAGAAGTAGGGTTATGGGTAGGGTTAGCATTAGACTGAGTTAGTGTTAGGGTTAGGGTTTGGGTTAGGTTAGGGTTTAGTTTTACCGTTAGGGTCAGCTTTAGTTTTAGGTTCTGGGTCCATATAAGGGTCAGGGTTTAGGGTTACATTTAGGGTTAGGTTTAGGTTCAGGCTCACAGTCAAGGTCAGGGTTCGGGTTAGGGTCACGTTTAGGTCAGGGTCAAACTCTCGGTTAGGGTCTGAGTCAGGGTTAGTGTAAGGTCTGGGTTAGGTTTAAGTTCAGGGTCCGAATCAGTGTCAGCGTTAGGCTTTGGTTTAGTTTCGGGTTCGGGTCTGGCTCATGATCAGAATCATGGTGAGGATCAGGGCTGATTAGGTTTGGGTCAGGTTTGATTAGGTTTGGGTTAGGGTCATGGGCAGGTTTTTCGGTGAGATTTAGGGTTAGGGTTAATGTTAGGGTTAGAGTGAGTGTCAGGGTTAGGGTTCGACATTGTTAGGGTCAGGGTTATCGTTAGGCTTAAGGTAGGCGTCAGGGTTAGGGTTAGGTTAGGGTTAGGTTTATGGTCAGGCTCACAGTCAGTGTCAGGGTTAGGGTTTGTGTCAGATTAAGGGTCAGGGTCAGGGTTAGGATTAGGGTCAGGTTCAGTGTTAGCCTCAGGGTCAAGGTCAGGTTTAGGGTTATGGTTAGGATAAGGTCAGCTTTCCGTTTATATCTGGGTTATGATTATAGTCAGGATCATGTTTAGCTTTGCGTTAGGGTTCTGGTCAGGCTCACGATCAGGGTCAGAGTTCGGTTTAGGGTTAGGGTAGGTTTAGGGTTAGGGTCATGTTTAAGACTGGGTCTGGCTTAGGATTAGGGTCAGGGTCAGGGTCCGGGTGAAGGTCAGGGTCAGGGTCAGAGTTTTGGTCACGGTCAGGTTTTGGTTAAGGGGCAAGGTTCGCGTCAGGATGAGAGTTATGTTGGGTCAGGGTTAGGGTTAGGGTTTGGGTTAGGATCAGTGTTAGGATCAGGGTAAGGTTAGGGTTTGGTGTTAGGGTTAGTGTTAGAAGTAGCATTATGGTTAGGGTTAGTGTTAGATTGTGTTAGGGTCAGGGTTAGTGTTTGGGTTAGGGTAGGGTTTAGTTTTACCTTTAGGGTCAGCGTTAGTTTTAGTTTTAGTTTTAGTTTTAGTTTCTGGGTCCATATTAGGGTCAGCGTTTAGGGTTACATTTCTTGTTTTTTTTAGGGTCAGGCTCACAGTCAAGATCCGGTTTAGGGTTTGGGTCAAGGTTTTGTCAGGGTCAGACTCTCGGATTGGGTCTTAATCACGGTTAGTGTAAGGTCAGGGTTAGGTTAAAGTGCAGGGTCCAAATCAGGGTCGGCGTTAGGCTTTGGTTTAGTTTAGTGTTCTGGTCTGGCTCATGGTCGGGGTCAGCGTGAGTGTCCGTGCTGGTTAGGTAGGTCATGCTCACAGTCAGGGTTATTATCAGGGTTTTCGGCTAGTTTTAGGGTTTGAGTTAATGTCAGGGTTAGAGTTAGTGTCAGGGTTAGGTTTAGACATTGCAGGGTCTGGAGTATCGTTAGACTTAGGGTAGGGGTCATTTTTAGTGTTAGGTTCAAGGTTAGGTTTATGGTCAGGCTCACCGTCAGTGTCAGGGTTAGGGTTAGTGTCAGAGTAAGGGTCAGGGTCAGGGTTAGGATTTGGGTCAGGTTCAGTGTTATGGTCAATGTCAGGGTCAGGGTTAGGGTCATGTTTAGGATAAGGTCAACTTTACGTTTAGATTCTGGGTTATGATTACAGTCAGGATCAGGGTTAGCTTTAGGGTAGGGTTCTGGTCAGGAACACGGTCTGGGTCAGAGTTAGGTTTCTGGTAAGTGTCAGTGTCAGTGTTAGAGTAAGGTTTAGGATCAGGGCCAGGGTTTGGTATAGGGTCAGGGTCAGTGTTCTGTTTAAGATCAACTTTCGGATCAGGGTCAAGTTTAGGCAAAGTTTAGGGTGAGGGTTTTGGTCAGTGTCAGGGATAGGGTCAGGGTTAGGGTTAAAGTATGGGGTTAGGGTGAGAATTAGAGTTAGTTTGAGGGTTAGGGTTAGACCGGGTTGGGTCAGGGTCAGCATTAGGGTTAGGGGCTAGTTGTAGGGTTAGGGTCATCGTTATGTTTTGCGTCATGGCCCGTGTTAGCGAAAGGTCAGTGATACGTTTAGGGTTAGAGTTAGGGTCAGACTCACAGTCAGGGTCAGGGTTAGTGTTAGGGTCAGGGTCAGGTTCACTGTTAGAGTCAGGTTTAGGTTTATGGTCAGGGTCTGGCTCAGGGTCAGTGTAAAAGTCTGGGCCAGTGTCAGGTTTAGCGTCAGGATCTGGTTTTGGTTTAGGGTCCACATTCAGCTCAGGGACAAGGTTAGTTTTGGGTCAGTGCTATTGTCAGGGTTAGGTTTAGGGTCAGGGTCAGGTGATGGTCTGGGCCTGGGTCAGGTTTATGGTCAGGGTCAGGATTTGGTTTAGGGTCAATCGTCAGTTCAGAGTCAGGGTTAGGTTTAGGGGAAAGGTTTGGGGTTGGGTTTAGGATTAGGGTTAGAAGTAGGGTTATGGTTAGGGTTATGGTTAGACAGCGTTAAGGTCAGGGTTAGGGTTTGGTTTAGGGTAGGGGTTAGTGTTTGGGTTAGCATCAGTATTAGGTTTAGTTTCAGGGTCAGTATTAGGTCAGGGTTAGGGTTAACTTTAGGATTACGGTTAGGGTCGGGCTCACAGTCACGGTCAGGTTTAGTGTTAGGGACAGGCTTAGGTCAGGGTCAGCCTTAGGATTAGGGTCAGGGTGAAGGTCAAGGCCAGGGTCAGATTTAGGGTCAGGGTGAGGCTTTGGTTTAGGGTCCAGGTTCGGATCAGGGGCAGGGTTAGATTTGGGTCAGTTTTAGGGTCAGGGTTGGTTTAGAGTCAGGGTCAAGGGTAGGGTAAAAGTGAAGGTCAGGGCCAGGGTCAGTTTAGGGTCAGGGTCAGGCTTTGTTTTAGGGTCAAATTTCGGTTCAGGGTCAGGGTTATTTTCAGGGGTACAGTTTGAGTTTTTAGTTAGTGTTAGGCTTAGCAGTAGGGTTATGTTTAGTTTTAGGGTTAGACAGCGTAGTGTCAAGGTTAGGGTTGGATTGGGTAGGGTTTCTGTTAGGGTTAGGTTCAGCATTAGGTTTAGGTTCAGGTTCCTTATTAGGGTCAGGTTTAGGGTTACCTTTAGGGTTACGGTTAAGGTCAGGCTCAAAGTTCGGTCACTGTTAGCGTTAGGGTCAGGATTTGGTTAGGGTCAGGGTTATGATTAGGGTCAGAGTCAGGGTCACGGTTAGGGATGAGTCAGGGTTAGAGTAGGTCAGGTTAGGTTTAGGATCAGGTTCTGGCTCACGGTGAGCATCAGGCTTAGATTTAGGATTAGGTTTTCGGTCAGGATCTCGGTCATGGTCAGAGTCAGGGTCAGGGCTAGGGTTAGGTTTTGTGTCAGGCTCACTGTCAGGTTTAGGGTCAGGGGTTAGTGTTAGGGTTAGCCCCGCAACTTGTCATTGTCCAGTCCCTTCAGGGTCTCACGATTAACCCTGGGCAAAAGGTTGCCGCCCCCACACCCACTCCCACCTAGCCTGCCTTAACCTGGGGCGTGAACATGACCTGCCAACCAGGCATCGAACCCCTCATAAGCTTGCTCGTGCTCTGGGCATCTCCACCACCGATGACCTCTCTTTACACACACACACACACACACACACACACACACATACGGGCAGGAGACCTAGGGCTACACGGGTCAATCAGAAGGTGTGGGACTCTCTGACCTGAGCCCCTCGGTGTCACCTTGTGATTCTTTTTGCCAATACGGCCCGAGGCGTCAGGGAGGCCTGACATGACCTGCCCAGTGAGGGGACTTGTCTGGCGGGTGAGCTCTCCTCTGCCTGCATTCTCTGGGCTTCAATAGACAGCACAAGAACATGTCATGTCCTTAGGCTGTGCCCAAAAATGAGCTTGGCAGGGTGGTTTTCTCTGGAATGTAGGTGCCTGGATAGGTGGTTTCCAATTCCATTGGGCTCTGTCTTCATGGAGGTAAGTTCACCATGCCTGGGGGCTCCTTCCCGGATTTGCTGCTCCCATCCAGAGCTCCCTGAGTACATCCCTACCACAGCTGCTCAGGGCTCACACTCCACCCCATGCCCTGTCCATTCAGTGACCCACACACAGCCTCCCCCCAAGAACTGGGAGGCCTGGGTGAAGCTGTCGTCTCTGCTGGGAGGGCACAGAGCTGGGTTCCGACCAGGCTCCTGCTCCTGCCCAGGACTGTGAGCCCGCACACATCCTGTGGCTCTCAGGGCCTCCTCAGTCTCCCCGTCTGCACTTTGGGGGTGTTCTGGCTTCTTCTTCAGGGTATGCAATCAGGGGTAGGTTCTCTCCATGAGTTCCATCCCCGGTCTCCCAGGCTCTGGTTCACACACTTGGGAAGGCACTGGTGTGCCTGAGGATGGGCGGGGAATGGAACATAGTCCAGAGAGGCCTGGATCTGCTCTGAGATCCAGCAAATCCAACCTCCTCCTGCCTGAATCCCATCCCCCGTGGCAAGGTTGCAGTGCATGGCTTCTGACCTTGTGGACATAGACTTCTTGGGACATCCATTAGGTTGAGGTCCAAGGGCCTCGTCCGCCCATGTACTGGCCAGACCCACAGTGGTCCCCGGGCATTTCCGCATCCGTCGTCCTAGGAGGGATGGCCTGTGGGACTGATAAGGGGACAAAATCTTTGGCTGTCTTTTCCAAGCTAATGGAGGAACATCTGGCACTTCTGCTGGTTCCCTCTCTCCTTTGTTCTGTGTCTGTCTCTGTCTTTGTCTTTGTCTCTTTGTCTGTGCCTGTCTCTGTTTTTGTTTGTCTCACAGGAGCAGGATCTGTGGGCCTCAGGGTTGATGGACGAAACCGTCGGTGTCTCCCTTGTCCTGTTTCCCTCTCCTGTGCTGGTGCTTGGTTCCTTACTAAGTAAGGCCTTCTCACCCTGAGCAGAGCACTGACTCTGGAACCTCTTCCCAATAGGGACCCTGAAGCTGCAACAAGGAGGGTCCTAACTTTGGTCCCCAGGCCAGGGGCCTAGTGCTCTGCCACATTCTGCAAGCTCACAATGTCAGCCCCTGAGCCTCCAGGCTGTCTTCTGCTCAGAAGGATCTCGAGGGAGTAGAAAGCATGTACCCAAGACTGGGAGCAGAGTGGGTCTCGGATACAGATTCAAGGCCAACACGCTCTTCTACAAGCCTGTGGGAGTCTAGGGACACCCTGTCTCTATGGCCCCATTGATAGAAAAGTAAGGGGAGGCCTTCGGTGTTGTAGCTCTGTCCACACAGGGTGGTTACCTCTTCCTACTTCCAGTAGTCCAGGGTGGTGATGGACACCAGACCCCAGACACAGTCCCCACCCAGTGCCTTTGCAAAGCCCGTGGTCCCCTTTGGGACCCCTTGACCATCAGCTCATCCTGTCTCCACTCCCCTTGCTTTGGATCTCGGTCCTGGCCAAGAGTCCTGATGCCCCTGACCCCATGGCCGAGCTGTCTCCAATTTCGTTCTTCTTTCACCCTTTTTACCCATCATTTTCCCTTGATGTCCACCTCTCATCCCTAGCTGGGCATAGCGGGGTGTGTGTGTGTGTGTGTGTGTTTGTGTCTGTGCATGCGTGAGCTCAAACTCATATGTCTCTAGTTTTCTCGGGATGTCCGATGTCATGTCCCCACATGGGATCGGGTGGGTAGCTCTTCCCAAGCATCTGAGGAGCTCTCATCCTCCAGGCAATGCTCATGGGAGGGTTAGGGGTAAGGTTAGAGTTAGGTTGAGGGTTAGGTTTAGTCCAGGTTTGGGTCAGGGTCAGGGTTAATGTTAGGGGTTTGTGTTAGGGTTAGGGTCAGCGTTATGTTTTGGGTTATGGCCCGTGTTTTGGTCATGGTCAGGTTTATGTTTATGGTTAGGTTTAGGGTCCAGCTCACAGTCAGGGTCAGGGTAAGTGTGAGGTCAGAGTCTGGGTCAGTGTTAGGGTGAGGGTTAGGATTAGGATAGGGTCAGTGTCAGGGTCTGTGTGAAGATCAGGGACAGGGTCAGATTTAGGGTCAGGGTCAGGTTTGGGTTTACGGGCAAGGTGCGGGTCAGGGTCAGGTTTAGGTTTGGATCATGGTTAGGGTTGGTGTTAGGGTCAGGGTCAGGTTTAGGTTCAGGGGAAACGTTAGGGTTTGGTGTTAGGGTTAGGGTTAGAAATAGGGTTATGTTTAGGAATAGGGTTAGACTGTGTTAGGTTCAGGGTTAGGGTTTGGGTTAGGCTAGGGTTTATTTTTACCATTAGGGTCAACGTTAGTTCTGGGTTCTGGGTCCGTATTAGGGTCAGCGTTTAGGGTTACATTTAGGATTAGGTCAAGGTTCAGGCTCACAGTCATGGTCAGGGTTAGGGTTTAGGTCAGGTTCAGGCTCTCGGTTAGGTTCTGAGTCCGGGTTAGTGTATGGTCAGGGTTTGGTTAAATTCAGGGTCTGAGTCAGGGTCAGCTTTAGGCTTTTGTTTAGTTAAGGGTTAGGGTCTGCCTCATGGTCAGGATCAGGGTGAGTGTCAGGACTGGTTATGTTGGGTCAGGCTCACAGTCAGGTTCAGGTTCAGGTTTTTCGGTTTGTTTTACAGTTAGAGTTATTGTCAGGGTTAGAGTTAGGGTCAGGGTTAGGGTTAGATATTGTTAGGGTCAGAGATATCGTTAGGCTTAGGGTAGGGGTCAGGGTTAGGTTTAGGTTCAGGGTTAGGTTTATGGTCAGGCTCACAGTCTGTTTCAGGGTTAGGGTTATTGTCAGATTTAGAGTCAGGGTCAGGGTTAGGATTAGGGTCAGGTTCAGTGTTAGGGTCAGAATCAGGGTCAGGTTTAGGGTCATGGTTAGTATAAGGTCAGGTTTGCATTTATGTTCTGGGTTATGATTAGGGTCAGGATCAGTGTTAGCTTTAGGCTTAGGGTTCTTGTCAGCCTCATGGTCTGGGTCAGAGTTAGGTTTATGGTCAGTGTCAATGTCAGTGTTAGAGTAAGGTTTAGGGTCAGTTCCAGTGTTCGGTTTAGGGTCAGGGTCAGGGTTCTGTTTAGGGTCAACTTTCGGATCAGGGTCAAGTTTAGGCAAAGTTTAGGGTTAGGGTTATAGTCAGGGTCTGGAATAGCGTCAGGGTTAGGGTTAAAATATAGGGTTAGGGTGAGAATTAGAGTTAGTTTGAGGGTTAGGGTTAGACCGTGTTGGGTCAGGGTCAGCATTAGGGTTAGGGGCTAGTTGTAGGGTTAGGGTCATCGTTATGTTTCGCGTCATGGCCCGAGTTAGGGTCAGGGTTAGGGTTACGTTTAGGGTTAGAGTTTGGGTCAGACTCACCGTCATGCTGAGGGTTAGGGTTATGGTCTAGGTTATATCAGGGTCAGGGTCTTTTAGGGTCTAAGTCAGGGTTAGTGTAAAGTCAGGGTTAGGTTTGGGTTCAGGGTCCGAATTAGGGTCAGCGTTAGGCTTTGGTTTAGGGTTAGGGTTCGGGTCAGTTTCATGGTCTGGGTCAGGGTCAGCGTCAGGGCTGGTTAGGTTGTGGGTCCGGCTCACAGTCAGGTTCAAGGTCAGAGCTTTCGGTTAGTTTTAGGGTTTGGGTTAAGGTTAGGGTTAGAGTTAGGGTCAGTGTTAGGGTGAGACATTGTTAGGGTCAGGGTTATCGTTAGGCTTTGGGTAGGGGTCAGGGTTAGGGTTAGGATCAGGGTGAGGTTTATGGTCAGGCTCACAGTCAGTGTCATGGTTAGGTTTAGTGTCAGAGTAAGGGTCAGGGTCATGGGTAGGATTAGGGTCAGGTTCAGTGTTAGGGTCAGGGTCAGGGTCGGGGTTAGGGTCATGGTGAGGATAAGGTCAGCTTTATTTTAGATTCTGGGTTATGATTAGGTCAGGATCAGGGTTAGCTTTAGGGTTAGGGTTCTGGTCAGGCTCACGGTCTGGGTCAGAATTAGGTTTAGGGTTAGGGTAGGGTTAGGATTAGCGTCAGGGGTTAGTATTAGGGTTTGCGCCGCACCTGGATCATTGACCAGTCCCTGCACGATCTAAGGATAAACCCTGGACAAAAGGGTGCAGTCAGCACACACACTCCCACCTAGCCTGCCTTAACCTGGGGCGTGAACATGACCTGCCAACCAGGCATCGGACCCTTCATAACTCTGCTCCTGCTCCGGGCACCTCCACCCCCGATGAGCTCTCTTTACAAACACACACACACACACACACACACACACACACACACACACACACATGCACACACACACACACACACACATGCACACACACACACACACACACACAGAGGATACCTATAGGTACATGGGTCAATCAGAAAGTGTGGGACTCTCTGACTCTGAGCCCCCCCAGTGTCAGCTTGCGATTTTTTGTCAAAAGGGCAAGAGACGTCAGGGAAGCCTGACAAGACCTGCCCAGTGAGGGGACTTGTCTGGCGGGCGATCTCTCCTCTGCCTGCATTCTCTGGGCTTCGGTAGAGAGCAAAAGAACATGTCGTTTCCTTCAGGCTGTGCCCAGAAATGAGCTGGTCAGGGTGGTTTTCACTGGAATGTGGGTGCCTGTATATGTGGGTTCCAATTCCGTTGGGCTCTGTCATCAGGAAAGTAAGGTCACCACTGCCTTGGGGCTCATTCCCGGACTTTCTGCTCCCATCCATCCCATCTGCTCTCCCTGAGGGCGCCCCCTCCCCCAACTGCTCAAGGCTCACACACCACCCCATGCCCTGTCCATCCAGTGACACACACAGCCTCCCCACAAGAACTGGGAGGCTTGGGTGCAGCTGTTGTCTCCGCTGGGAGGGCACAGAGCTGGGTTCCGACCAGGCTCCTGCTCCTGCCCAGGACTGTGAGCCTGCACACATCCTGTGGCTCTCAGGGCCTCCTCAGTCTCCCCGTCTGCACATTGGGCGTGTTCTGGCTTCTTCTTCTGGGGATGCCATCAGGGGTTGGCCCTCTCCATGCGTTCCATCCCTACTCTCCCAGGAGTCTGGTGCACACACTTGGCAAGGCACGGGTGTGCCTGGGGATGGGCGGGGGAATGGAACATAGCCCAGAGATGCCTGGATCTGCTCCTGGATCCATCAAAACGACCCTACTTCTGCCTGTATCCCATCCCCCGTGGCAAGGTTGCAGTGCATGGCTTCCAACCTTGTGGACACAGACTTCCCGGTACTTCCATTAGGTTGAGGTCCAAGGGCCTCGTCTGCGCCCATGTACTGGCCAACCCCCACAGTGGTCCGCAGGCATTCCCGGATCCGTCCTCCTAGGATGGATGGCCCGTGGGACTTATAAGGGGACAAAATGTTTGGCTGTCATTTCCAAGCTGATGGAGGAAAATCTGGCACTTCTGCTGGTTCCCTCTCTCCTGTGTTCAGTGTCTGTCTCTGTCTCTCTCTTTGTCTTTGTCTCTGTGTCTGCGTCTGCGTCTGTCTCTGTTTTTGTGTGTCTCACAGGAGCAGGATCTGTGGGCTCCAGGGCTGATGGGTGAATCCTCCGGTGTCTCCCTCGTCCCTGTTTCCCTCTCCTGTGCTGGTGCTTGGTTCCTTGCTAAGTAAGGCCTTCTCACCCTGAGCAGAGTACTGACTCTTCAACTTCTTCCCAATGGGGACCCTGATGCTGCAACAAGGAAGGTCCTGACTTTGGTCCCCAGGCCAGGGGCCTAGTGCTCTGCCACATTCTACAAGCTCATAATGTCAGCCCCCCGAGCCTCCAGGCTGTCTTTTGCTCAGAAGGACCTCGAGGGAGTAGAAAACATGTACCCAAGACTGGGACACAGTTGGTCAGAGATAGAGATTCAAGGCCAACAGGCTCTTCTACAAGCTTGTGGGAGACTAGGAACACCATATCTCTATGGGCCCATTGATAGAAGAGTAAGGGTAGGTCTTCAGTGTTGTAACCCTGTCCACACAGTGTGGTTACCTCTTCCCACTTCCAGTAGTCCAGGGCGGTGATGGACACCATACTCCAGACACTGTTCCCACCCAGTGCCCTTTCAAAACCCCTGGGCCCCTTGGAGACCCCTTGACCATCAGCCCGTCTTGTCTCCCCTCCCCATGCTTTGGATCTCGATCCTGTCCAGGAGTCCTGATGCCCCTGACCCCATGACCGAGCTGTCTCCAACCTCTTTCTTCTTTCACCCTTTTTACCCACCATTTTCCCTTGGTGTCCACTTCTGACCCCTAGCTGGGCAGAGCGGGATGTGTGTTTGTGTGTGTGTGTGTGTGATTGTGTGTGTGTGTGTGTGTGTGTGTGTGTGTGAGTCTGCATGTCAGCGCTCAAACATATATGCCTCTAGCTGTCTGGGGATGTCCGAGGTCATGTCCCCACATGAGATGGGGGGGGTAGCTCTCCCCAAGGATCTGAGAAGCCCTCTTCCTCCAGGTAAATCTTATGGGAGGTTTAGGGTTAGCGTTAGAGTTAGGTTGATGGTTAGGTTTAGACAGGGTTTGGGTCAGGGTCAGGTTAAGGGTTAGGGGTTAGTGTTAGGATTAGGGTCAGCGTTAGGTTTCGGGTCATGGTCCTTGTTAGGGTCAGGGTCAGGTTTACGTTTATGGTTAGGTTTAGGATCAGGCTCACCGTCAAGGTCAGGCTTAGTGTTAGGGTCCGTGTCTGGGTCAGTGTTAGGGTGAGGGTTAGGTTTATGGTCAGGGTCAGTGTCAGGGTCAGGGTGAAGGTCAGGGACAGGGTCAGATTTAGGGTCAGTGTCAGGTTTCTATTTAGGGGCATGGTTCAGGTCAGGTTCAGGGTTAGGTTTGGGTCAGGTTTAGGGTTAGGTTTAGGGTCAGGTCAGCATTAGGTTCAGGGGAAAGTTTAGGGTTTGGTGTTAGGGGTAGGGTTAGAAGTAGGGTAATATTAGGTTTAGGGTTAGACTGTGTTAGGGTCAGGTTAGGGTTTCGGTTATGGTAGGGTTTAGTTTTACCGTGTCAGCGTTAGTTTTAAGTTTGGGTCAGTATTTGGGTCAGTGTTTAGGGTTACATTTAGGGTTAGGGTTAGGATCAGGCTCACAGTCATGGTGAGGTTTAGGGTTATCGTCAAGGTTAGGTCAGGGTCAGGGTTTAGGGTCTAAGTCAGGGTTAGTGTAAGTTCAGGGTTAGGTTTAGGTTCAGGGTCTGAATCTGGGTCAGCGTTAGGCTTTGGATTAGGCTTAGAGTTCGAGTCAGGCTCATGGTCAGGGTCACGGTCAGCGTCAGGGCTGGTTAGGTTTTGGGTCAGGCTCACAGTCAGGTTCAGGGTCAGAGTTTTCGTTTAGTTTTAGGGTTAGGGTTAAGTTTAGGGTTTGAGTTTGGGTCACGGTTAGGGTTAGACATTGTTAGGGTCAGGGTTATCATTAGGCTTAGAGTAGTGGTCAGGGTTAGGGTTAGGTTCAGGGTTAGGTTTATAGTCAGGCTCACAGTTTGTGTCAAGGTTAGGGTTAGTGTCAGAGTAAAAGTCAGGGTCAGGGTTAGGATTAGGTTCATGTTCAGTGTTAGAGTCAGGGTCAGCGTCAGTATTAGGGTCATTGTTAGGATAAGGTCAGCTTTACGTTTAGATTCTGTGTTATGATTAGGGTCCGGATCAGGGTTAGCGTTAGGTTTAGGGTACTGGTCAAGCTCATGATCTGGGTCATACTTAGGTTTATGGTCAGCGTCAGTGTCAGTGTTAGGGTCAGGGTTAGGGTCAGAGCTAGGGTTCGGTTTATGGTCTGGGTCAGGTTTCTGTTTAGGGTCAAGGTTAGGATCAGAGTCAATTTTTGGCAAAGTTCAGGGTTTGGGTTATGGTCAGGGTCAGGGATAGGGTCAGGTTTAGTGTTAATGGATAGGGTTAGAGTAAGAATTAGAGTTAGTTTGAGGGTTTAGGGTTAGACAGGGTTAGGGTCAGTGTCAGCGTTAGGGTTAGTGGTTAGTTATAGGGTTAGGGTCATCGTTATGTTTCGCGTCATGGCCCGTGTTAGGGTCAGGGTCAGGGTTACGTTTAGGGTTAGAGTTAGTGTCAGACTCACAGTCAGGCTCAGGTTTAGTGTTAGGGTCAAGGTCAGGTTCACTGTTAGGGTCAGGTTTAGGTTTATGGTCAGGGTCTGGGTCAGGGTCAGGGTGAAAGTCAGGGCCATGGTCAGGTTTAGGGTCAGGATCTGGTTTTGAATTAGGGTCCATGTTCAGGTCAGGGACAGGGTTAGTTTTGGGTCAGTGCTGTTGTCAGTTAGGTTTAGGGTCAGGGTCAGGTGAAGGTCTGGGCCAAGGTCCGGTTTATGGTCAGGGACAGGATTTGGTTTAGGGTCAATGTTCGGTTCAGTGTCAGGGTTAGGTTTAGGGGAAAGGTTTGTGTTTGGGGTTAGCATTAGGGTTAGAAGTAGGGTTATGGTTAGGGTTAGGGTTAGACAGCGATAAAGTCAGGGTTAGGGTTTGCGTTAGGGTATGCGTTAGTGTTAGGGTTAGCGTCAGCATTAGGTTTAGGTTCACGGTCGGTATTAGGTCAAGGTTAGGGTTACCTTTTGGATTACAGGTAGGGTTAGGCTCACAGTCATGGTAAGGGTTTGGGTTAGTGTCAGGCTTAGGTCAGGGTCAGGCTTAGGATTAGGTTCAGAGTCAGGATCAGGTTCAGGGTGAAGGTCAGGGCCAGGGTCAGATTTAGGGTCAGAGTGAGGCTTTGGTTTAGGGTCCAGGTTCGGGTCATGGGCAGGGTTAGTTTTGGGTCAGTGTTAGGGTCAGGTTTAGGTTTAGAATCAGGGTCATGGTCATGGTCAGGGTGAAGGTCAGGGCCAGGGTCAGATTAGGGTCAGGGTGAGGCTTTGGTTTAGGGTCCAGGTTCGGTCAGGGGCATGGTTAGTTTTGCGTCAGTGTTAGGGTCAGGGTTAGGCTTAGAATCAGGGTCAGGGTCATGGTCAGGGTGAAGGTCAGGGCCAGAGTCAGTTTAGGGTCATAATCAGGCTGTGTTTTAGGGTCAAGTTTCGGATCAGGGTCAGGGTTAGTTTCAGGGGAACTGTTTGAGTTGTTGGTTAGGGTTAGCAGTAGGGTTATGTTTAGTGATAGGGTTAGACAGTGTAGGGTAAGGGTTATTGTTTGAATTTGGTTAAGGTGTAGTGTTAGCGTTAGGGTCAGCATTAGGTTTAGGTTTAGGGTCCTTATTAGGGGCATGGTTAGGGTTACCTGTAGGGTTACGGTTAGGGTCAGGCTCAAAGATCGGTAAATGTTAGGGTTAGTGATAGGATTTGGTTAGGGTCAGGGTAATGATTAGGGTCAGAGTCATAGTCACGGTTAGAGATGAGTCAGGATTAGAGTAATGTCAGGTTAGGTTTAGGTTCAGGGTGTGGATCAGGGTCAGCCTCAGGCTTAGATTTAGTGTTAGAATTTGGGTCACGATCTCGGTCAGGGTTAGGGTCACGGCTAGGGTTAGGTTTTGGGTCAGGCTCACAGTCAGGGTCAGGATCAAGGTCAGGGTCAGGGGTTAGTTTTAGGGTTAAACCCGCACCTGGGTCATTGACCAGTCCCTGCAGAGTCTCAGGATAAGCCCTGGGCAAAATGATGCAGCCCCCACACCTGCTTCCACCTAGCCTGCCTTAACCTGGGGCGTGAACATGACCTGCCAACCAGGCATTGGACCTTCATAAGCCTGCTCCTGCTCAGGGCATCTCCACCCCTGATGAGCTCTCTTCACACACACACACACACACACACACACACACACACACACATACACACACACGTGGAGGAGACCTACGGCTACACGGGTCAATCAGAAGGTGTGAGAGTCTCTGACTCTGAGCCCCCGGGTGTCACCTTGCGGTTCTTTTTGCCAAAAGGGCCAGAGAAGTCAGGGAAGTCTGACATGATATGCACAGTGAGGGGACTTGTCTAGGGGGCAAGCTCTCCTCTGCCTGCATTCTCTGGGCTTCGGTAGACAGCACAAGAAAATGTCATTTCCTTCATGCTGTGCCCAGAAATGAGCTGTTCAGGGTGGTTTTCTATGGAATGTGGGTACCTGGATACGTGGGTTCCAATTCCGTTGGTCTCTGTTGTCAGGAAAGTAAGGTTGCCACTGCCTGGGGGCTTCTTACCGGACTTCCTGCTCCCATCCAGCGCTCCCTGAGGGCTCCCCTCCCCCAGCTGCTCAAGGCTCACACTCCACCCCATGCCCTGTCCATCCAGTGACCCACACACAGCCTCCACCCAAGACCTGGGAGGCTTGAGTGCAGCTATTGTCTCCGCTGGGAGGGCAAAGAGCTGGGTACAGACAGGGCTCCTGCTCCTGCCCAGGACTGTGAGCCCGCACATATCCTGTGGCTGTCACGGCCTCCTCAGTCTCCCCGTCTGCACAGTGGAGGTGTTCTGGCTTCTTCTTCTGGGGATGCCATCAGAGGTAGGCCCTCTCCATGTGTTCCATCCACGCTCTGCCAGGAGTTTGGTGCACACACTTGGCAAGGCACGGGTGTGCCTGGGGAGGGGCGGGGGAATTGGACATAGCCCCGAGAGGCCTGGATCTGCTCTGGGATCCAGCAAAACCACCATCCTCCTGCCTGAATCCCATCCCCCGTAGCAAGGTTGCAGTGCATGGCTTCTGACCTTGTGGACACAGACATGTGTCTGTGTCCAAATGGGAATTCCATTTGGTTGAGATCCAAGGGTCTCGTCTGCTCCCATTCACTGGGCAGCCCCAACAGTGGTCCGCGGGCATTCCCACATCCATCCTCCTAGGATGGATGGCCCGTGGGACTGATACGGGGAAAAAATGTTTGGCTGTCATTTCCATGCTGATGGATGAAAGTCTGGCACTTCTGCTGGTTCCCTCTCTCCTGTGTATAGTGTCTGTCTCTGTCTCTTTCTTTGTCTTTGTCTCTGTGTCTGTGTCTGTGTCTGTCTTTTTTTGTGTGTGTCTCACAGGAGCAGGTCTGTGGGCTCCAGGGCTGATGGGCAAACCCTCCGGTGTTTCCCTTGTCCCTGTTTCCCTCCCCTGTGCTGGTGCTTGGTTCCTTGGTAAGTAAGGCCTTCTCACCCTGAGCAGAGCACTGACTCTCGAATCTCTTCCCAATGGGTACTCTGAGGCTACAACAAGAAGGGTCCTGACCTTGGTCCCCAGGCCAGGGGCCTAGTGCTCTGCCACATTCTGCATCTCACAATGTCAGCCCCCCGAGCCTCCAGGCTCTCTTCTGCTCAGAAGGACCTCGAGGGAGTAGAAAGCTTTTACCCAAGACTGGGAGCACAGTGGGTGTCAGATAGCGATTCAAGGCCAACAGCCTCTTCTACAAGCCTGTGGGAGACTAGGGACACCCTGTCTCTATGGCCCCATTGATAGAAGAGTAAGGGGAGGCCTTCGGTGTTGTAGCTCTGTCCACACAGGGTGGTTACCTCTTCCTACTTCCAGTAGTCCAGGGTGGTGATGGACACCAGACCCCAGACACTGTCCTCACCCAGTGCCCTTGCAAAGCCCCTGGGCCCCTTGGGCACCCCTTGACCATCAACCCATCCTGTCTCCCCTTCCCATGCTATGAATCTTGGTCCTGGCCACGAGCCCTGATGCCCCTCACCCCATGGCTGAGCTGTCTCCAACCTCTTTCTTCTTTCACCCTTTTTACCCACCATTTTCCCTTGGTGTCCACCTCTGACCCCTAGCTGGGAAGAGCGGGGTGTGTGTGAGTGTGTGTGTGTGTGTATGTGTGTGTTTGTGTGTGGGTGTGCGTGTCTGTGCATGCGAGCACTCAAACACATGAGTCTAGCTGTCTGAGGATGTCCGAGGTCATGTTCCCACACAGGATGTGGTGGGTAGCTCTCCCAAGGATCTGAGGAGCTCTCATCCTCCAGGCAAACCTCATGACAGGGTTAGGGTTAGGCTTCAGTTAGGTTGAGGGTTAGGTTTAGTCAGGGTTTGGGTCAGGGTCAGGGTTAGGGTTAGGGGTTAGTGTTATGATAAGGGACAGCGTTAGGTTTTGGGTCATGGCCCATGATAGGGTCAGGGTCAGGTTTACGTTTATGGTTAGGTTTAGGGTCTGGCTTACAGTCAGGGTCAGGGTTAGTGTTAGGGTCAGGAAAGGGTCAGTGTTAGGGTGAGGGTTAGTTTTAGGGTCAGGGTCCGTGTCAGGGTCAGGGTGAAGATCAGGGACAGGGTCAGATTTAGGGTCAGAGTCACGTTTTGGTTTAAGGGCACGTTTCAGGTCAGGGTCAGGGTTAGGTTTGGGTCAGGGTTAGGGTTAGGGTCATAGTCAGGGTTAGGTTCAGGGGAATGGTTAGGGTTTGGTGTTAGGGTTAGGGTTAGAAGTAGGGTTATGGTTAAGGTTAGGGTTAGACTGTGTTAGGGTCAGGGTTAGGGTTTGGGTTAGGGTCAAGGTTAGGATCTGGGACAGGTTTAGGCAAAGTTCAGGGTTATGGTTATTGTCAGGGTCAGGGATAGGGTTAAAGGATAGGGTTAGGGTGAGATTTAGAGTTAGTTTGAGCGTTAGGGTTAGACCAGGTTAGAGTCAGGGTCAGCGTTAGGGTTAGAGGTTAGTTGCAGTTTAGGGTCATCGTTATTTTTTGCATCACGGCCCCTTTAGTGTCAGGGTCAGGGTTACGTTTAGGGTTAGAATTAGGGTCAGACTCACAATCTGTGTCAGGGTTAGTGTTAGGGTCAGTGTAAGGGTTACTGTTAGGGTCAGCTTTCGGTTTATGTTCAGAGTCTGGGTCAGGGTCAGTGTGAAGTTCAGGGCCATTCTCAGGTTTATGGTCAGGATCTGGTTTTGGTTTAGGGTCCACATTCTGGTCAGCAACAGAGTTAGTTTTGGGTCAGTGCTATTGTTAGGGTTAGGATTAGGGTCACGGTCAGGTGAAGGTCTGGGCCAGGGTCCAGTTTATGGTCAGGGACAGGATTTGGTTTAGGGTCAATGTTCGGTTCAGTGTCAGGGTTAGGTTTAGGGGAAAGGTTTGTGTTTGGGGTTAGGATGAGGGTTAGAAGTAGGGTTATGGTTAGGGTTAGGGTTAGACAGTGTTAAGGACAGGTTTAGGGTTTGGGTTAGGGTAGGGGTTAGTGTTAGGGTTAGCATCAGCATTAGGTTTAGGTTCAAGGTCGGTATTAGGTCAGGGTTAGGGTTACCTTTAGAATTACGGTTAGGGTCAGGCTCACAGTCACGTTCAGGGTTAGGCTTATGGTCAGGCTTAGGTCAGGGTCAAGCTTAGGATTAGTGTCAGGGTCAGGGTCAGTGTCAGTGTGAAGGTTTGGGCCAGGGTTAGATTTATGGTCAGGGTGAGGCTTTGTTTTAGGGTCCAGGTTCAGGTCAGGGGCAGGGTTAGTTTTGGGTCAATGTTAGTGTCAGGGTTAGGTTTAGAATCATTGTCAGGGTCAGGGTAAGGGTGAAGGTCAGTGCCAGAGTCAGTATAGGGTCATTGTCAGGCTGTGTTTTAGGGTCAAGTTTCGGTTCAGGGTTAGGCTTAGTTTCAGGGGAACGGTTTGAGTTTTTGGTTAGGGTTAAGGTTAGCAGTAGGTTTATGATTAGTGTTAGGGTTATACAGCGTAGGGTCAGGGTTAGGGTTTGAGTTAGGGTAGGGGTTAGTGTTAGGGTTAGGGTCAGCATTAGGTTTAGGTTCAGTGTCCTTATTAGGGGCAGGGTTATGGTTTCCTTTAGGGTTACGATTAGGGTCAGGCTCAAAGATCGGTCATTGTTAGGGTTAGTGTTAGAATTTGGTTAGGGTCAGTGTAATAATTACGGTCATAGTCAGAGTCACATTTGGGGATGAATAAGGGTTATAGTAAGGTCAGGATAGGTTTAGGTTCAGCGTCCGGATCAGGGTCAGCATCAGGCTTAGATTTAGTGTTAGGTGTCAGGTTAGGATCTCAGTCAGGGTCAGGGTCAGGGTTAGGGTTAGGTTTTGGGTCAGGCTCACAGTCAGGGTCAGGGTAAGGGTCAGGGTCAGTGTTTAGTCTTAGTGTTATGCCTACACCTGGGTCATTGACCCGTCACTGCAGGGTCTCAGGATAAACCCTGGGCAAAAGGGAGCAGCCCCCACACCCGCTCCCACATAACCTGCCTTAACCTGGGGCTTGACCATGACCAGCCAACCAGGCATCGGACCACTCATAAGCCTGCTCCTGCTCGGGGCATCTCCACCCCTGATGAGCTCTTTTTACACACACACACACACACACACACACACACACACACACTCACTCACACATCACATACTCATGTGGAGGAGACCTATGGGTACACGGGTCAATCAGAAGTTGTGGAACTCTCTGACTCTGAGCTCCCCAGTGTCACCTGCGATACTTTTTGCCAAAAGGGCCAGAGAAGACAGGGAAGCCTGACATGACTTTCCCAGTGAGGGCCTTGTCTGGGGGGCGAGAACTCCACTGCCTGCATTCTCTGGCCTTTGGTAGACAGCACAAGAACATGTCGTTTCCTTCATGCTGTGCTCAGAAATGAGTTGCGTAGGGTGGTTTTCTATGGAATGTGGGTACCTGGATACGTGGGTTCCAATTCTGTTGGGTTCTGTCATCAGGATTGTAAGGTCACCACTGCCGGGGGGCTCCTTACCGGACTTTCTGCTCCCATCCAGAGCTCCCTGAGGGCGCCCCTCCCCCAGATGCTCAAGGCTCACCCTCCACCCCATGCCCTGTCCATCCAGTGACCCACACACAGCCTCCCCCCAAGACCTGGGAGGCCTGGGTGTAGCTGTTGTCTCCGCTGGGAGGGCACAGAGCTGGGTTCAGACCGGGCTCCTGCTCCTGCCCAGGACTGTGAGCCCGCACACATCCTGTGGCTGTCACGGCCTCCTCAGTCTCCCCGTCTGCACATTGGGGGTGTTCTGGCTTCTTCTTCTGGGGATGCCATCAGAGGTAAGTTTTCTCCATGTGTTCCATCCCCGCTCTGCCAGGAGTTTGGTGCACACACTTGGCAAGACAAGGGTGTGCCTGAGGATGGGAGGGAGAATGGAATATAGCCCCGAGAGGCCTGGTCTGCTCTGGGATCCAGCAAAACCACCCTCCTCCTGCCTGAATCCCATCCCCCGTGGCAAGGTTGCAGTGCATGGCTTCTGACCTTGTGGACACAGACATCCCGGGACTTCCATTTGGTTGAAATCCAAGGGCCTCGTCTGCGCCCATTCACTGGCCAGCCCCCACAGTGGTCCGCGGGCATTTCCGCATCCATCCTCCTAGGATGGATGGCCCGTGGGACTTATAAGGGGACAAAATGTTTGGCTGTCATTTCCAAGCATATGGAGGAACGTCTGGCACTTCTGATGGTTCCCTCTCTCCTGTGTTCAGTGTCTGTCTCTGTCTCTGTCTTTGTCTTTGTCTCTGTGTCTGCGTCTGCGTCTGTCTCTGTTTTTGTGTGTCTCACAGGAGCAGGATCTGTGGGCTCCGGGGCTGATGGGCGTAACCCTCCGGTGTCTCCCTTGTCCCTGTTTCCCTCTCCTGCGCTGGTGCTTGGTTCCATGCTATTTAAGGCCTTCTCACCCTGAGCAGAGCACTGAGTCTCGAATCTCTTCCCAATGAGGACCCTGAGGCTGCAACAAGGAGGGTCCTGACCTTGATCCCCAGGCCAGGGGCCTAGTTCTCTGCATCATTCTGCAAGCTCACAATGTCAGCCCCCAAAGCCTCCAGGCTCTCTTCTGCTCAGAAGGACCTCGAGGGAGTAGAAAGCTTTTACCCAAGACTGGGAGCACAGTGGGTGTCAGATAGAGATTCAAGGCCAACAGGCTCTTCTACAAGCCTGTGGGAGACTAGGGACACCCTGTCTCTATGGCCCCATTGATAGGGTGGTTACCTCTTCCTTCTTCCAGTAGTCCAGGGTGGTGATGGACACCAGACCCCAGACACTGTCCCCACCAGTGCCCTTGCAAAGCCCCTGGGCCCCTTGGGGACCCCTTGACCATCAGCCCATCCTGTCTCCCCGAGATGCTATGGATCTCGGTCCTGGCCAGGAGTCCTGATGCCCCTGACCCCATGGCCGAGCTGTCTCCAACCTCTTTCTTCTTTCACCCTTTTTACCCACCATTTTTCCTAGGTGTCCACCTCTGACCCCTAGCTGTGTAGAGCAGGGTGTGTGTCAGTATGTGTGTGTATGTCTGTGTGTGTGTGTCTGTGTGTGTGTGTGTGCATGCAAGTGCTCAAACACATATGAGTCTAGCTGTCTGAGGATTTCCGCGGTCATGTTCCCACATGGATGCGGTGGGTAGCTCTCCCAAGGGTCTGAGGAGCTCTCATCCTCCCGGCAAACCACATGACAGGGTAGGGTTAGGGTTCAGTTAGCTTGAGGGTTAGGTTTAGTCAGGGTTTGGGTCAGGGTCAGGGTTAGGGTTAAGGGTTAGTGTTATGGTTAGGGTCAGCGTTAGGTTTTGGGTCATGGCACATGATAGGGACAGGGTCAGGTTTACGTTTATGGTTAGGTTTAGGGTCTGGCTTATGTCAGGGTCAGGGTTAGTGTTAGGGTCAGGAATGGGTCAGTGTTATGTTGAGGGTTAAGTTTTGGGTCAGGGTCAATGTCAGGGTCAGGGTGACGTTCAGGGACAGGGTCAGATTTAGGGTCAGCGTTAGGTTTTGTTTTAAGGGCAAGGTTCGGGTCAGGGTCAGGGCTAGGTTTGGGTCAGGGATAGGGTTAGGGTCAGAGTCAAGGTTAGGTTCAGGGGAAAGGTTAGGGTTTGGTGTTAGGGTTAGGGTTAGAAGTAAGGTTATTGTTAGGATTAGGGTTAGACTGTGTTAGGGTCAGTGTTAGGGTTTGGGTTAGGTTACAGTTTAGTTTTACCTTAGAGCCAGCGTTAGTTTTAGGTTCTGGGTCCGTATTAAGGTCAGCGTGTAGTGTTACATTTAGGGTTAGGGTTACGGTCAGGCTCACACTCATGGTCAGGGTTTGGGTTAGTGTCATGTTTAGGTCAGGGTCAGGGTCTCGTTTAGGATCTGAGTCAGGGTTAGTGTAAGGTCAGGGTTAGGTTTAGGTTCAGGATCCAAATCAGGGTCAGTGTTAGGCTTTGGTTTAGGCTTACAGTTCAGGTCGGGCTCATGGTCAGGTTCAGGGTCTGCGTCAGGGCTGGTTAGGGTTTGGGTCAGGCTCAAAGTCAGGGTCAGGGTAGAGTTTTTGGTTGGTTTTAGGGTTAGGGTTAAAGTTAGGGTTAGAGTAGGGTCACAGTTACAGTTAGACAATTTTATGGTCAGGGTTATCGTTAGGCTTAGGGTAGGGGTCAGGGTTAGGGTTAGGCTCAGGGTTAGGTGTTTGGTCAGGCTCACCGGCAGTGTCAGGGTTAGAGTTAGTGTCAGAGTAAGGGTCAGGGTCAAGGTTAGGATTAGGGTCAGGTTTAGTGTTATGGTCAAGGGTCAGGGTCAGGGTTAGGGTCATGGTTAGGTTAAGGTCAGCTTTACGTTTAGTTTTTGGGTTATGATTAGGGTCAGGATCAGGCTTAGCTTTAGGGTTAGGGTTAGGGTTCTGGTCAGGCTCACGGTCTGAGTCAGAGTTAAGATTATGGTCATCGTCAGTGTCAGTGTTAGGGTCAGGGTTAGGGTCAGCGCCAGGGTTCGGTTTAGAGTCAGGGTCAGGGTTCGGTTTAGGGTCAAGGTTAGGATCAGAGTCAAGTTTTGGCAAAGTTCAGGGTTAGTATTATGGTCAGGGTCAGGGATAGGGTCAGGTTTGGGTTAAAGGATGGGGTTAGGGTGAGAATTAGAGTTAGTTTGAGTGTTAGGGTTAAACCGGTTTAGGGTCTGGGTCAGCGTTAGGGTTAGGGGTTAGTTGTAGTTTAGGGTCATCGTTATTTTTTGCATCATGGCCCGTGTTAGGGTCAGGGTTAGGGTTACATTTAGGGTTAGAATTAGGGTCAGACTAACAGTCAGGTGCAGGGTTAGTGTTAGGGTCAGGGTCAGGGTCACTGTTAGGGTCAGCTTTCGGTTTATGGTCAGGGTCTGGGTCAGGATCAGGGTGAAGGTCAGAGTCAGTGTCAGGTTTAGGGTCAGGATCTGGTTTTGAATTAGGGTCCACGTTCAGGTCAGGAACAGGGTTAGTTTTGGGTCAGTGCTATTGTCAGGGTTAGGTTTAGGGTCGGGGTCAGGTGAAGGTCTGGTCCAGGGTCCGGTTCATGGTCAGGGTCAGGATTTGTTTTAGGGTCAATGTTCGGTTCAGTGTCAGGGTTAGGTTTAGGGGAAAGGTTTGTGTTTGGGGTTAGGATGAGGCTTAGAAGTAGGGTTATGGTTAGGGTTAGGGTTAGACAGTGTTAAGGACAGGTTTAGGGTTTGGGTTAGGGTAAGGGTTAGTGTTATGGTTAGCATCAGCATTAGGTTTAGGTTCAGGGTCGGTATTAGGTCAGGGTTAGGGTTACCTTTAGGATTACGGTTAGGGTCAGGCTCACAGTCACGTTCAGGGTTAGGGTTAGGGTCAGGCTTAGGTCAGGGTCAGGCTTAGGATTAGGGTCAGGGTCAGGGTCAGGGTCACGGTGAAGGTCAGGGCCAGGGTCAGTATAGGGTCATTTCCAGGCTGTGTTTTAGGGTCAAGTTTTGGTTCAGGGTCAGGCTTAGTTTCAGGGGAATGGTTTGAGTTTTTGGTTAGGGTTAATTTAGCATTAGGGTTATGTTTAGTGTTAGGCTTAGACAGCGTAGGGTCAGGGTTAATGTTTGAGTTAGGGTAGGAGTTAGTGTTAGGGTTAGGGTCAGCATTAGGTTTAGGTTCAGTGTCCTTATTAGGGGCAGGGTTAGGGTTTCCTTTAGGGTTACAGTTAGGGTCACGCTCAAAGATCAGTCAGTGTTAGGGTTAGTGTTAGGATTTGGCTAGGGTCAGTGTAATGATTACGGTCAGAGTCAGAATCACTTTTGGGGATGAGTAAGGGTTAGAGTAAGGTCAGGTTAGGTCTAGGGTCAGGGTCCGGATCAGGGTCAGCATCAGGCTTAGATTTAGTGTTAGGTGTCGGGTCAGGAACTCAGTCAGGGTCAGGGTCAGGGTTAGGGTTAGGTTTTGGGTCAGGCTCACAGTCAGGGTCAGGGTCAGGGTCAGCTTCAGTGTTTAGTCTTAGTGTTATGCCCGTACCTGGGTCATTGACCCGTCACTGCAGGGTCTCAGGATAAACCCTGGGCAAAAGAGAGCAGCCCCCATATCTGCTCTCACATAGCCTGCCTTAACCTGTGGTGTGAACATGACCTGCCAACCAGACATCGGACCCCTCATAAGCCTGCTCCTGCTCAGGGTATCTCCATCCCCGATGAGCTCTCTTAAACACACACACACACACACACACACACACACACACACACATACAGACACACAAACACATACACACGGGGGGGAGACCTATGGGTACACAGGTCAATCAGAAGGTGTGGGACTCTCTGACTCTGAGCCCCCCGGTGTCACATTGCGATTCTTTTTGCCAAAAGGGCCAGAGGCATCGGCGAAGCCTGACATGACCTGCCCAGTGAGGGGACTTGTCCGGCGGGAGAGCTCTCCTCTGCCTGCATTCTCTGGGCTTAGGTAGACAGCACAAGAACATGTTGTTTCCTTCAGGCTGTGCCCAGAAGTGAGCTGGGCAGGGTGGTTTTCTCTGGAATGTGGGTGCCTGGATCGGTGGGTTCCAATTCCGTGGGGCTCTGTCGTCAGGGAAGTAAGGTCACCACTGCCTGGGGGGCTCCTTACTGGACTTCCTGCTCCCATCCAGAGCACCCTGAGGGTGCCCCTCCCACAGCTGCTCAAGGCTCACACTCCACCCCATGCCCTGTCCATCCAGTGAACCTCACTCAGCCTCCCCACAACTCCTGGGAGGACTGGGCGCAGCTTTTTTCTCCGCTGGGAGGGAACAGAGCTGGCTTCACACCGGGCTCCTGCTCCTGTCCTGGACTGTGATCCTGCACACATCCTGTGTCTCTCAGGTCCTCCTCAGTCTCCCCGTCTTCACATTGGGGGTGTTCTGGCTTCTTCTTCTGGGGATGCCATCAGGGGTAGGCCCTCTCCATGCGTGCCATCCCCGGTCTCCCCGGAGTCTGGTGCACACACTTGGCAAGGCATGAGTGTGCCTGGGGATGGGCGGGGGAATGGAACATAGCCCAGAGCGGCCTGGATCTGCTCTGGGATCCAGCAAAACCACTTCCTCTTGCCTGAATCCCATCCACCGTGGCAAGGTTGCAGTGCATGGCTTCTGACCTTTAGGACACAGACTTCCCGTGACTTCCATTAGTTTGAAGTCCAAGGGCCTCGTCTGGGCCCATGTACTGGCCAGCTCGCATAGTTGTCCGCGGGCGTTCCCGCATCCATCCTCCCAGGATGGATGGCCCGTGGGACTGATAAGGGTACAAATTGTTTGGCTGTCATTTCCAAGCTGATGGAGGAACATCTGGCACTTCTGCTGGTTCCCTCTCTCCTGTGTTCAGTGTTTGTCTCTGTCTCTGTCTTTGTCTCTGTGTCGGTGTCTGTGTCTATCTCTGTTTTTGTGTGTCTCACAGGAGCAGGATCTGTGGGCTCCAGGGATGAGGGCGAAACCCCCAGTGTCTCCCTTGTTCCTCTTTCCCTCTCCTGTGCTGGTGCTTGTTTCCTTGCTAAGTAAGGCCTTCTCACCCTGAGCAGAGCACTGATTCTGGAACCTCCTCCCAATGCAGACTCTGAGGCTGCAACAAGGAGGGTCCTGACCTTGGTCCCCAGGCCAGGGGCCTAGTGCTCTGCCACATTCTGCACTCTCACAATGTCAGCGCCACGAACCTCCAGGCTATCTTCTGCTCAGATGGACCTCAAGGGAGTAGGAAGCATTTACCCAAGACTGAGAGCACAGTGGGTCTCAGATAGAGATTCAAGGCCAACAGGCTCTCCTACAAGCCTGTGGGACACTAGAGACACCCTGTCTCTATGGCTCCATTGATAGAAGATGAAGGGGAGGCTTTCGGTGTTGTAGCTCTGTCCACACAGGGTGGTTGCCTTTTCCTTCTTCTAGTAGTCCAGGGTGGTGATGGACACCAGACCCCAGACACTGTCCCCACCCAGTGCCCTTGAAAAGCCCCTGGGCCCCTTGGGGACCCCTTGACCATCAGCTCGTCCTCTCTCCACTCCCCATGCTTTGAATCTCAGTCCTGGCCAGGAGTCCTGTTGCCCCGACCCAATGGCTGAGCTGTCTCCAACCTCTTTCTTCTTTCACCCTTTTTACCCACCATTTTTCCTTGGTGTCCACCTCTGACCCCTATCTGGGTAGAGTGGGGTGTGTGTGTGTGTGTGTGTCTGTGTCTGTGTATGCGAGCGCTCAAACAATATGCCTCTAGCTGTCTGGTGATGTCCGAGGTCATGTCCCCACATGGGATGGGGTAGGTAGCTCTCCCAAGTATCTGAGGAGCTCTCATCCTCCAGGCAAACCTCATGGGAGGATAGGGTTAGGGTTAGAGTTAAGTTGATGGTTAGGTTTAGACAGGGTTTGGGTAAGGGTCCGGATTAGGGTTAGGGGTTAGTGTTAGGGTTATGTTCTGCATTAGGTTTCGGGTCACGGCCCGTGTTAGGGCCAGGGTCAGTTTTACGTTTATGGTTATGTTTAGGGTCAGGATCACAGTCAGGTTCAGGCTCACAGTCATGGTCAGGCTTAGTGTTAGGGTCAGGATCTGGGTCAGTGTTAGGGTGAGGGTACGTTTAGTGTCAGGGTCAGTGTCAGGGTCAGGGTGAAGGTCAGGGACAGGGTCAAATTTAGCGTCAGCGTCAGGTTTTGGTTTAGAGGCATCGTTGGGTTCAGGGTCAGGGTTAGGTTTGGGTTAGGGTTATTGTTAGGGTTAGGGTCAGGGTTAGGGTTAGGTTCAGGGGAAAGGTTATGGTTTGGTGTTATGTTTAGGGTTAGAAGTAGGAATATGGTTATGGTTATGGTTAGACTCAGTTAGGGTTAGGGGTAGGATTTGGCTTAGGGTAGTGTTTAGTTTTACCGTTAGGGTCATCATTAGTTTTAGGTTCTGGGTCCGTATTAGGGTCAGCGTTTAGGGTTACATTTAGGGTTAGGGTTGGGTTCAGGCTCACAGTCATGGTCAGGGTTAGGGTTAGGGTCAAGGTTAGGTCATGGTCAGGGTCTAGGTTAGGGTCTGAGTCAGGGTTAGTGTAAGGTCAGGGTTAGGTTTATGTTCAGTGTCCGTATCAGGGTCAGCTTTAGGCTTTGGTTTAGGGTTAGGGTTCAGGTCAGGCTCATGGTCAGGGTCAGAGTCAGGGTCAGGGCTGGTTAGGGTTTGGGTCAGGCTCACATTCCTGGTCAGGGTCAGGGCTTTTGGTTAGTTTTAGGGTTAGGGTTAAGGTTAGGGTTAGAATTAGGGTCAGGTTTAGGGTTAGACATTTTAGCGTCAGGGTTATCGTTAGGCTTATGGTCGGGGTCAGGGTCAAGGTTAGGTTCAGGGTTAGGTTTATGGTCCGGCTCACAGTGAGTGTCAAGGTTAGGGTTAGTGTCAGAGTAAGGGTCAGGGCCAGGGACAGTTTTAGGGTCATGGCTAGGGTAAGGTCAGCTTTACCTTTATATTCTGGGTTATGATTAGGGTCAGGATCAGGGTTAGCATTAGGGTTAGGGTTCTGGTCAGGCTCACTGTCTGGGTCAGAGTTAGGTTTACGTTCAGGGTCAGGGTCAGTTTTATGTTCAGTGTTAGGTTTAGGGCCAGGTTTAGGCAAAGTTCAGTATTAGGGTTATGGTCAGGGTCAGGGATACGTTCAGGGTTAAAATTTGGGATTAGGGTTAGTATTAGAGTTAGGTTGAGGGTTAGGGTTAGACCGGGTTAGGTTCAGGGTCAGGGTTATGGTTAGAGGTTAGTGTTAGGGTTAAGGTCAGCATTAGTTTTCACGTCAGGGCCCCTGTTAGGGTCTGGGACACTGTTTTTTTAGGGTTAGGATTAGGGTCAGGCTCACAGTCACGGTCAGGGTTAGTGTGAGGATCAGGGTCAGGATCACTGTTAAGGTCAGGGTTACGTTTAGGGTCAGTGACAGGGTCAAGGTCAGGTGAAGGTCAGGGTCAGGGTCACTTTTATGCTCAGGGTCAGGCTTTGGTTTAGGGTCCAGGTTCGGGTCAGGGTCAGGGTTAGATTCAGGGGAAAGTTTTGGTTTGGGGTTCGGGTTAGGGTTAGAAGTAGGGATATGCTTACAGTTATGGTTAGACAGCGTTAGGATCAGGGTTAGGGTTTGGGTTAGTGTAGGGGGTAGTGTTATTGTTAGGGTCAACACTAGGTTTAGTTTCTGGGTTTGTATTAGTGTCAGGGATAAGGTTACATAAGATTAGGGTTTGGGTCAGGCTCAAGTCACAGTAAGGGAATAGGGTTATGGTAAGGGTTAGGTCAAGTCAGGGTTAGGATTAGCGTCAGGGTCAGGGTCACGGTTAGGGATGAGTCAGGTTTAGAGTAAGGTCAGGGTTAGGTTTAGGTTCATGATCCAGATCAGGGTCAGCGTCATGCTTAGGTTTAGGGTTAGGGTTCGGGTCAGGATCACGGTCATGTTCAGGGTCACGACTGGGTTAGGGTTTGGGTCAGGCACACATTCAGGGTCAGTGTTAGGATTAGGCGTTATTGTTAGGTTTAGCCCACCACCTAGATCAATGACCCATCCTTGCAGGGTCTCAGGATAAACCCTGGGCAGAAGGGTGCAGCCCCCACACCAGCTCCCTCCTAGCCAGCCTTAACCTGGGTGTGAACATGATCTGCCCACCAGGCATCTGAACCCTCATCAGCCTGATCTTGCTTGGGGCGTCTCCACCCCTGATGAGCTCCCTTTAAACACACACACACACACACACACACACACACTCACACACACACGGGGAGGAGACCTAGGGATACACAGGTCGATCAGAAGGTTTGGGACTCTCTGACTCTGAGCACCCCGGTTTCACATTTTGGTTCAATTTGCCAAAGGGCCAGAGGCATCAGGGAAGCCTGGCATGACCTGCCGAGTGAGGGGACGTGTCTGGCGGGCGAGCTCTCCTCTGCCTGCATTCTCTGGGCTTCGGTAGACAGCACAAGAACATGTAGCTTCCTTCAGGATGTGGCCAGAAATGAGCTGGGCAGTGTGGTTTTCTCTGGAATGTGGGTGCCTGGATACGTGGGTTCCAATTCCATTGGGCTCTGTCTTCAGGGAAGTGAGGTCACCACTGCCTGGGGGCTCCTTACCGTACTTCCTGCTCCCATCCAGAGCTCCCTGAGGGCGCCCCTCCTCCAGCAGCTCAAGTCTCACCCTCCAACCCATGCCCTTTCCATCCATTGACACCCACACAGCCTCCCCCCAGCCCCTGGGAGTCCTGGGTGCAGCTGTTTTCCCTGCAGGGAGGGCAGAGATCTGGGTTCAGACCGGGCTCCTGCTCCTGCAAGGACTGTGAGCCCGCACACACCCTGTGGTTCTCAGGACTTCCCCAGTCTCCCCGTCTGCACATTGGGTGTGTTCTGACTGCTATTTCTAGGGATGCCATCAGGGGTAGGCACTCTCCATGTGTTCCATCCTGCTCTCCCAGGAGGCTGGTGCATACACTTGGCAAGGCACGGGTGTGCCTGGGGCTGGGCTGGGGAATGGAACACAGCCTAGAGAGGACTGGATCTGCTCTGGGATCCAGGCAAAGCCACCCTCCTCCTGCCTGTGTCCCATCCCCCGTGGCAAGGTTGCAGTGCATGGCTTCTGATCTTGGTGACACAGAGTTCCCAGGGCTTCCGTTAGGTTGAAGTCCAAGGGCCTCATCTTCGCCCATGTGCTGGCCAGGCCCCACAGAGGTCCCCGGTCATTCCCGAATCCGCCCTCCCAGGTTGAATGGCCCGTGGGCTTGAGAAGGGGACAAAATATTTGGCTGTCATTTCCAAGCTGATGAAGGAATGTCTGGCACTTCTGCTGATTCCCTCTCTCCTGTGTTCAGTGTCTGTCTCTGTCTCTGTCTTTGTCTTTGTCTCTGTGTCTGCGTCTGCGTCTGTCTCTGTTTTTGTGTGTTTCATAGGAGCAGGGTCTGTGGGCTCCAGGGCTGAAGGGTGAAACCTCCGGTGTCTCCCTTGTCCCTGTTTCCCTCTTCTGTGCTGGTGCTTGGTTCCTTGCTAAGTAAGGCCTTCTCACCCTGAGCAGAGCACTGACTCTGGAATCTTTTCCCAATGGGGACCCTGAGGCTGCAACAAGGAGGGTCCTGACCTTGGTCCCCAGGCCAAGGGCCTAGTGCTCTGCCACATTCTGCATCTCACAATTTCAGCCCCCCGAGCCTCCTGGCTGTCTTCTGCTCAGAAGGACCTAGAGGGAGTAGAAATCTTTTTCCCAAGACTTGGAGCACCGTGGGTCAGGGATCGAGATTCAGGGCCAACAGATTCTTCTACAACCTTGTGGAAGACTAGGCACACCCTGTCTCTATGGCCACATTGATAGAAAAGTAAGGGGAGGCCTTTGGTGTTGTAGCTCTGTCCACACAGGGTGGTTACCTCTTCCTAATTCCAGTAGTCCAGGGTGGTGATTGACCCCAGACCCAGACACTGTCCCCACCCAGTGCCCTTGCAAAGCCCCTGTGCCGCCTGGGGACCCCTTGACCATCAGCCCGTCCTGTCTCCCCTCCCCATGCTTTGGAACTCAGTCTTGGCCAGGAGTGCTGATGCCCTTGACCCCATGGCCGAGATGTCTCCTACCTCTTTCTTCTTTCCCCCTGTTACCCACCATTTGCCCCGTGTTTCTCCACCTTTAACCCCTAGCTGGGCTGATTGGGGTGTGTGTGTGTGTGTGTGTGTGTGTGTGTGTATGCATTCGCTCATACACATATGCCTCTGGTTGTCTGGGGATGCCTGAGGCCATGTCCCCACATGTGATGGGGTGGTTACCTCTCCCCAAGGATCTGAGGAGCTCTCACCGTCCAGTCAAACCTCATGGGAGAGTCAGGGATTGCCTAGGACTGGAGAGAAGCTCTGCTCCTTGGACTCTGTACCCGTCTTTTATCCTGGGCCAGTAGCTGCCTCTCTTGACCACAGATTCTCAACTGTCCCTGAGCGATGGACATGGAAATGCTTGAACCTGGGCATTCCTCCATGGGTAGGTGGAGGTGGAGAATAGGTGCACCAGGCACAAAGACCTCCATTCCGAGAGGGCCAGGTGTGCACAGGAGACAAGGCACACAGCACCTGTACCATAACCCAGCCTTGTGGTGGATGTGTACACGATCATGGAGCTGTCCTTGATGGGTCCCTCATGTTCCCTCACCTCTGCCAGGTGCTCTGTGACCCCAAACTCTGCTGATCACCGGAACCACACCTATCCTGGGAAGCAAGGCTCAGGGTGTGTGGCCAGGCGGGTTGGACATCTGGGGATGCAAAGGTCATCGAGTACCCCCCACCCAGCTAGCCTGGAATTCAGAATCCCTCCCAGCGTCCTGCTCAAGGTGGGGTTGAACCAGAGGACTTGGATACATCAGTGGAAGACAAGTCAGGGCAGGGAAATCAGTGGGCCACTTCAACTTCTCCCTCCCTCTGCTTGGTCTTCCTGGTTGTTCCCTGGGACAGAGGTCCAGCCTGTCCTTGGATTTAGCCCTGGCATGAGTCAGTGGGTCGGAAGGAGGCACGGAAGGTTAGGGTGTGGTTTAGGGGTTTGGGTTAGGGTGACGGTTACTGTTAGGGTCAGGGTCAGGTTCAGGGTCAGGGTTAGGGTTAGAGTTAGGGTAAGGGTCAGGGTTAGGGTCAGGGATGGGTTTAGGGTCAGGGTCATGGTTCAGTTTAGGTTCATTGTTAGGTTCAGGTTCAGTGTTAGTCAAAGTTCAGGGCTAAGGATAGGATCAGGGTGAGGAATGGGGTCAGGGATAAGGTTAAATTTAGTGGTTAGGGTTAGGGTTAAAGTTAGGTTGAGGGTTAGGTTTAGACAGTGTTTGCGTCAGGGTTATGCTTAGGGATTAGTATTAGGGTTAGGGTCAGCATTAAGTTTCATGTCATGGCCCGTGGTTGGTCAGGGTCAGGTTTACATTTAGGGTTAAGTTTAGGATCAGGCACGCAATCAGGATCAGGATTAGTGTTAGTGTCTTCCTGCTCCCACCAGAGCTCCCTGAGGATGCCCCTCCCCCAGCTTCTCAAGGCTCACACTCTACCCCATGCCCTGTCCATCCAGTGACCCACACAGAGCCTCCCCCCAGTCCCTGGGAGGTTTGGGTGCAGCTGTTATCCCCACTGGGAGGGCACAGAGTTGGGTTCAGACCGGGCTCCTGCTCCTGCCCAGGACTGTGAGCCCACACACACCCTGTGGCTCTCAGGGCCTCCACAGTCTCCCCATCTGCACTTTGGGGGTTTTCTGGCTTCTACTTCTAGGGATGCCATCAGGGGTAGAACCTCTCCATACATTCCATCCCCTTCTACAGGGGGCTGGTGCACACACTTGGCAAGGCAGGGTGAGCCTGGGGCTGGGCAGCAGAATGGAACACAGCCCAAAGAGGCCTGGATCTGCTCTGGGATCTAGGCAAAACCACCCTCCTCCTGCCTGTGTCCCATCCCCGTGGCAAGGTTGCAGTGCATGGCTTCTACCTTGGTGACACAGACTTCCCAGGGCTTCCATAAGTTGAGGTCCAAGGGCCTTGTCTGCGCCCATGTGCTGGCCAGCCCCCACAGTGGTCCCCGGGCATTCCTGAATCCGTCCTCCCAGGGTGGATGGCCCATGGGACTGAGAAGGGGACAAAATGTTTGGCTGTCATTTCCAAGCTGATTGAGGAAGGTCTGGCACATCAGCTGGTTCCCTGTCTCCTGTGTTCAGTGTCTGTCTCTGTCTTTGTCTTTCTCTCCATGTCTGCATCTGCCTCTGTCTCTGTTTTTGTGTGTCTCACAGGAGCAGGATCGTGGGCTCCAGGGCTGATGGGCGAAATCTCCGGTGTCTTCCTTGTCCCTGTTTCCCTCTCCTGTGCTGGTGCTTGGTTCCTTGCTATGTAAAGCCTTCTCACCCTGAGCAGAGCACTGACTCTGGAACCTCTTCACAATGGGGACCCTGAGGCTGCAACAAGGAGGGTCCTGACCTTTGTCCCCAGGCCAGGGGCCTAGTGCTCTGCCACATTCTGCAAGCTCACATTGTCAGTCCCCCGAGCCTCCAGGCTGTCTTCTGCTCAGAAGGACCTCGAGGGAGTAGAAAGCATTTACCCAAGACAGAGCACAGTCGGTCTTGGATAGAGATTCAAGGCCAACAGGCTCTTCTACAAGCCTGTGGGAGTCTAGGGACACTCTGTCTCTATGGCCCCATTGATAGAAGAGTAAGGGGAGGCCTTCGGTGTTGTAGCCCTGTCCACACAGGGTGGTTACCTCTTCCTACTTCCAGTAGTCCAGGGTCATGATGTACACCAGGCCCCAGACACTGTTCCCACCCAGTGCCCTTGCAAAGCCCCTGGGCCCCTTGGGGACCCCTTGACCATCAGCTCGTCCTGTCTCCACTCCCCATGCTTTGGATCTCGGTCCTGGCCAGGAGTCCTGATGCCCATACCCCATGGCCGAGCTGTCTCCAACCTCTTTCTTCTTTCACCCTTTTTACCCACCATTTTCCCTTGGTGTCCACCTCTGACCCCTAGCTGGGCAGAGTGGGGTGTGTGTGTGTGTGTGTGTGTGTGTATGTGTGTGTCTGTGCATGTGAGTGCTCAAACACATATGCCTCTAGCTGTCTGGGGATATCCGAGGTCATGTCCCCACATGGGATGGGGTGGGTAGCTCTCCCCAAGGATCTGAGAAGCTCTCACCCTCCTAGCCAACCTCATGGGAGGGTCCGGGCTTGCCTAGCACTGGAGGGAAGCTCTGCTCCTTGGACTCTCTTCCCTTCTTTTGTCCTGGGCCAGTCCCTGCCTCTCTTGACTGCCGATTAACAACTGTCCCTGAGGGAAGGACATGGAAATGTTTGAACCTGGCTGTTCCTCCAGGTTTAGGTGGAGGCGGAGGAAAGGTGCACCAGGCACAAAGACTTCCATTCTGAGAGGGCATGGTGTGCACTGGAGACCTGCACACAGCACCTGTACCATGACCCAGCCTTGTGGTGGATGTGTACGGGACCATGGCCCTGTCCCCGAATGGTCCCCCATGTTCCCTCATTTCTGCCAGTTGCTCTGTGTCCCCAAAGACTGCTGAGCACCGGAACCGTGCCTATCCTGGGAAAAAAGGCTCAGGGTGCATGGCCAGGCGGGTTAGACATCTGGGGATTCAAGGTCATCGAGTACCCCCCACCCAGCTGGCCTGAAATTCAGAATCCCTCCCAGGGTCCTGCTCAAGGTGGAGTTGAGCCAAAAGACTTGGAGACATCAGTGGAGGCCAAGTCAGGGCACGAAATCAGTGAGCCCCTTCAACTTCTCTCTCCCTCTGCTTGGTCTTCCTGGTTGTTCCCCGTGACAGAGGTCCAGACTGTCCTTGGATTTATCCCTGGATTAAGTCATTTGGTGGGAAGAAGGACAAGGAAGGTTAGGGTTTTGTTTAGGGGTTTGGGTTAGGGTGAGGGTTACAGATAGGGTTAAGGTCAGGGTCAGTGTCAGGTTTTGGGTTAGAGTTAGAGATAGGGTCAGGTTTAGGTTTAGGGTCAGGGCCACGATCAGGTTTAAGGTCAGGGCCAGTGTTCAGTTTAGGGTCAGGGTCAGTGTTCGGTTTAGTTTCAAGGTTAGGGTCCAGGTCAGGGTTAGGCAAAGTTCAGGGTTGGGACAGGGTCAGGGTGACGGATAGTGTCAAGGATAGGGTTAAAGTTAGGGTTTAGGGTTAGGGTTAGAGTTAGGTTGAGCGTTAGCATTAGACAGAGTTTGGGTCAGTGTCAGGGTTAGGGTTAGGGGTTAGTGTTGGGGTTAGTGTCAGTATTAGTTTTCGGGTCATGTCTCGTGTTAGGGTCAGGGTCAGGTTTACATTTAGGGTTATGTTTAGGGTCAGGCTCACAGTCGGAGTCAGGGTTAGTGTTATGGTCATGGTGAGTGTTAGGGTGAGGGTTAGGTTTAGGGTCTTGTTCAGGGTCAGGGTCAGGGAGAAGGTCAGGTCCAGTTTCAGATTTAGGGTCAGAGTCAGGTTTTGGTTTAGGGGCAAGGTTCGTGTCAGGGTCAGGGTCAGGTTTCGTTCAGGGTTAGGGTTGGGGTTAGGGTTAGGGTTAGGGTCAGGGATAGGTTCAGGGGAAAGGTTTGGGTTTGGTGTTAGTGTTAGGGTTAGAAGTAGGGTTATGTTTAGCGTTATGGTTAGACAGCATTAGGGTCAGGGTTAGGGTTTGGGTAGGGTAGGGGTTAGTGTTACGGTTAGGGTCAGTGTTAGGTTTAGGTTGTGGTTCCGTATTAGGGTCAGGGTTAGGGTTACCATTAGGGATAGGGTTAGGGTCAGGCTCACTGTTCAGGGTTAGGGTTAGGGTCAGGATTAGGTCAGGGTCAGGGTCAGGGTCAGGGTCTGGGTTAGTGTCTGGGTCACGGTTAGGGTAAGGCCAGCATTAGGGTTAGGTTCAGGGTCCAGATCAGGGTAAGCATCAGGCTTAGGGTTAGGGTTTGGGTTCTGGTCAGGCTCACGGTCACGGTCAGGGCTAGGATTAGGGTTAAGGTCAGGCTCACAGTCAGGGTCCTGGTCAGGGTTAGGGGTTAGTGTTAGGGTTAAGTTTAGAGTTAGGTTTAGGGTCAGGTTTAGGGTTAGACTTCGTTAGGGTCAGGGTTAGCATTAGGGTTAAGGTAGGGGTCAGGTTTAGGGTTAGGGTCAGGGTTAGGTCAGGATCAGGGTTAGGATTAGTGTCAGGGTTAGGGTCACAGTTAGGGATAAGTCAGTTTTAAGGTAATGTCAGAGTTATGTTTTGTTTCAGGGTCTGGATTAAGTTCAGCGTCAGGCTTAGTTTTAGGGTTAGTGTTTGGGTCATGATCATGGTCTGGGTCACGGTCAGAGTCAAGGCTACGATTAGCGTTTTGGTCAGTCTCACAGTCAGGGTCAGTGTCAGTGTTAGGGGTTAGTGTTAGGATTAGCCTCCCACCTGGGTCATTGATCCGTCCCTGCTGCATCTCAGGATAAGCCCTGGAAAGAAGGGTGTAGCCCCCACACCTGATCCCACCTATCCAGCCTTAACCTGTGGCATGAACATGACCTGTCCACCAGGCATCTGACCCCTCATCAGCCTGCTCCTGCTTGGGGTGTCTCCACCCCCAATGAGCTCTCTTTACAAACACCCTCTCACATACACACACACACACACACACACACACACCACACACGGGGAGGAGACCTAGGGATACAGGTGTTGATCAGAAGGTGTGGTACTCTCTGACCCTGAGCCCCCTGATTCTTTTTGCCAAAAGGGCCAGAGGCATCGGGGAAGCCTGACATGACCTGCCCAGTGAGGGTCGTGTCTGGCAGGCAAGCTCTCCTCTGCCTGCATCCTCTGGGCTTCGGTAGACAGCACAAGATCATGTCGCTTCCTTCAGGATGTGCCTAGAAATGAGCTGGGCAGGGTGGTTTTGTCTGGAATGTGTGTGCCTGGATCGTGGGTTCCTTTTCCGTTGGGCTCTATCTTCCGGGAAGTGAGGTCACCACTGCCTGGGGGCTCCTTACCGTACTTCCTGCTCCCACCAGAGTACCCTGAGTGTGCCCCTCCCCCAGCTGCTCAAGACTCACCCTCCACCCCATGCCCTGTCGATCCAGTGACCCCTGCACAGCCTTCCCCCAGCCCCTGGGGGGCCTGGGTGCAGCTGTTGTCCCCGCTGGGAGGGCACAGACCTGGGTTCAGACTGGGCTCCTGCTCCTACCCAGGACTGTGAGCCCGCACACACCCTGTGTCTCTCAGGGCCTCCCGAGTCTCCCCATCTGCACATTGGGGGTGTTCTGGCTTCCAATTCTACATATGCCATCAGGGGTAGGCCCTCTCCATGCATTCCATCCCCGCTCTCCCAGGAGGCTGGTGCACACACCTGGCAAGAAACGGGTGTGCCTAGGGCTGGGAAAGGGAATGTAACACAGCCCGAAGAGGCCTAGATCTGCTCTGGGATCGAGGCAAAGCCTCCCTCCTCCTGCCTGTGTCCCATCCCCTGTGGCAAGGTTGAAATGCATGGCTTCTGACCTGGTGACACAGACTTCCTGGGGCTACCATTAGGATGAGGTCAATGTGCCTCTTCTGTGCCCACGTGCCGGCCAGGTTTAGCTTTAGGGTTAGTGTTAGGGTTAGGTTTAGCGATACACCCACCCCACCATATCCTGAAAAGTGAGGGTGTTTCTTGGGACAGTGTGCTGCTGTAAGCTGTGAATTCTGTGGTTTGAAGAGCTTGCCTGACCTCTCTATGAACTGGCAAAAGGAGGGCTCACTATGATAGAGTGGACAGCTGAGGCAGAAGGATCATTTTAGGAATTGCAAACAGCCTTAATGAGTGCCCCAGCATTGGCCATCCTAGATGTTACCAAGCCCTTCCACATTGCCCAGGACACCAAAAGGGGACTGATATGATTTCAAAAGGAAGCCATTTAGCAGATCAAGCTGCAAAGCAAGCAGCCTGTGAAACAGTGCAAAAGCGGATTACACTCCTGGCTCTAGCCCTACCAGAAGAACTGGACTATTCAGAGGAAGATTTAAAGTATTTACCAAAATGGGATAAATTAGAATATGAAGGAGACTGGGCTAAGACTAAAAGAGAAATTTAATTCTTCTTCGAAGACTAGGTAAGAAGATAATAGACCAGACACATCAGGGTACTTATTTGGGGATATACAAACTCAAGAAACTTATAAGCAAGCAATTCCAAGTACCAAACGTGAGACAGTAGGAGTGATAGGCAAAAAAATGTAACTAGAAGAAATAATTCCTAGGTTTGGGCTGCCTTTCGTGATTTGGTCAGACAATGGTCCTGCATTTTTTAGCTCACTCTCACAGACATTGGCCAAGGCCGTGGGCACAAATTGGAAACTATGTTGTGCCTATGGGCCCCAGAGTTCCGGGCAACTAGAGAGAATGAACTGGACTCTTAAATAGACCTTGACAAAAACAATTCTGGAGACTGGCAGTGGATGGCTGGATCTCCTTCCTTCGCCCTCCTCAGTGCACGATGTACACCCTATTTAAACAAGGTGACCCCATTTGAAATAATGTTTGGGAGACCACCCCCCCGGTCTGTCCTCGACTACAAGAGGTTGCCCTAGCAGAAATTACTGATCAGTCTGTACTCCAATCACTGTAGGCATTACAGTCTGTCTTAAAAAAAAAAAAAAAGCCCATGCCAGGATCTGGGCTCCCCACACTTGGATGGAGTTGGAGATGGAACCACATCCTTACCAACCCAAGGACTTGGATTGCATACGTCGCTATCAAGTGGGGAACTTGGAGCCTCGCTGAAAGGAACCATTTACTGTTATCCTGACCACCCCCACAGCAATAAAAGTAGAAGACATCAGGGCCTGGATTCACGAGGGTCACATCAAACGAGCTGAGGATGAAGATGCCCCCCAGAGGTGGAAGCCTCAGCCAATGGACCCCGCTGACCACAGACTAAAGCTAAGACTCAAAAGACTATGAGTTTTTTGTTGCTCTTATAGTTACCTGTTTATGTAAAGTATAGGTAGGAAATTAGATGAAGTGGTAAATGGCTAACTCATCAGCCGACTGTGCACTAGTGTCATTTGGACAAAAGAAAACTAGAGCTATAAAAATGATAGACTTACATGCTCAATATAACCCCTTACAAGCAGAGAACATAGAACTGGCTGAAAAGTCAAGGATTTGACTAATCTCCGAAGAAAAGAGGGAATGTAAGGGCCTGGTTGGCCAGAGGGCATCATTTTGTGTTTATGTAGTGAACTTAGATTGACCCTATGCACTAAACTTAGATTGACCCTGCCCCTCCCAGAAGAACTTAATTACAGAGCCTAGATACAAGGGCGGGTCAGGACAGATGAAGACATCCAATCAGTGGGACACGCATATATATCTTGAAATTCAGTTGGGCACACGTGTGTTACTTGACTGTTACTTAACTTTTTTTTTTTTTCTGTGTGAGGCAGACATACCATGCATGTGCAGTATTCTCTGTGTACTGAAATCTCATTGGCCACCTGTGTATAGCTTGGCTAAACTACCTCTATAAAAGTTAGTCTGTGAGCCTGGGAGGGGTCACCTCTTTGCAAGAGACGGCCCTGATCAGTCAGTGTGATTCTCGATGCTTGGTACGAAATATAGCTTTGCTTGACCTTCACTCTGTATCAGTCCTGCTCCTTTGATTATGGATCCTAACACCCCAATTTGCAGAGATTCCAGGAAAGGACTGGGGAGAGATGCCTGAATAACAAGGATGGGTAGAGATGGTGGACTTGAGCCATGACCGGTCTCACATGCTGGGTGTGGGCCCCGCTCTCTGGGAGGAGGTCACTAGGTCGGGGCTCAGGCTCTCAGACAAAGAACTAGTGGCCAAACAGCCTATAAATTGGGGTTCTCTCGAGGGACAAGCAGATTGATCCTCAAGTGGGGATTCGGGACAGACTCACCAGGCACTTCTTCTTTCTATGGGGATGGCAGAATGCTGTGATGTTGTTGGAGAATTCACTTGACTTCACATGAAGACTTCACATTTCTTGCTGATGGGTCTTAATTCTAGTTTGTTACCAAGGAGATCTTAGAATGTGCTGGTGGATAAGGGGTCATGCAGGATTCTCACACCTTGAGGGTTTGACACAGGTCGAAGGGCACAGTTTCCTTCTAGGGAGAGGAGATGTTCTATTGTGTGGCTCAGGGAACACATGTTGTATCCTAAGTTGGTATTCCAGAACAGGCCTCTGAAGACAGATGCCTGAGAACCTAGTCTAGGGTTCCAATGGTGTCCTAGGGGCATGTCAGTTTCAATCTTCTGACTCAGGACCATTGACTTGGTGTCTGCCTCGATGGAGGTGATCACGGTGTTTCAGACTCACATTTACTCCTAATTTTCTCCTAATCTCTAGGGTTTGGGCAACTGTGACGGCTAAAGTTTCCTTGGGGATGGAGACACAGTCCTGTGGTGTGGCTCCAGAGACCAGATCCTGGGGGGCATGTGAGCCATGGTTTTGAGAGAGAAGTCTGCAAACACAAACTTGGGTTAGGGTTAGTGGTGATGTGATCACAAGCCCAGTGCGTAGATCTGGAGGACAGATTGTCAGGAATTGTAATTAGGGTGACTCTAGGTGGTCGCACAGGCTTTTATATCTGGATTGTGTGTCCACAAAGGCCTCAGAATGCAGGTGTTGTCTCATGAATCCATGAGAGATATTTCATCTCAAAGAATCCTGGTAGTCCCGATAGTTTGGTGGCTTTTTGCAGAAAGGGAAGAGTACTGTTTTCCATCTTAGAGGTGTCCCCAAACAGGGATTCCAGAGACAGGCTCTGTGTCTGGGCGCCTGGATAATCCAATCAAGGGTTATGATTTGGGCCTAGGGGTGTCCAAGACCTGCAATGCGGTATACTGGTGGTGTAACTGAGAGGGCTTGTATGAAAGCATGCTCCGGCTGAGGGTCACAATGCCAGTTTGTACCCAGGGCGGCTCTCAGGAGTGGGCGTGGTCTCATTGGCCATGCAGCTGGCGCCCACTTTGAGGGTTGGACACCCATTCCAACAACCAGGTTTCCTGCCATGGGAAAGGAGGAGTTCTCCATTGTGCTTCCGGTTCCCCCATTGGCAGGGATTCCAGCAAAGCTCTGTTGACAAATGCCTGAATACCAAGGATGGGTAGAGATGATGGCCTTGGGCCATGGACGGTCTTACATGCTGGAATCGGGCCCCGCTCTCTGGAAGGCTGACGTGAGGTTGGGGCTCAGGCTCTGTCAGACACAGCACTAGTGGCCAGGGAAGTCTATTAATCAGGATTCCCTCAAGGCAGGAGTAGATTGATCCTCATGTGGGGTTCCTGGGCAGACTCACCAGGCACTTCTTCTTTTTATGAGGAAGGTAGAATGCTACGTTGTGGCTCCAGAATTCCCTATCAAGAGGGCTTGGGGACCAGTAGGGTAAGGATGGAATTGTAAACACAAGCTACAGTTAAATTCAGTGCCAGGCAGAAGCAGTTCCAAAGGGCTGCTTCTTATGCGAGATATCCAGCATGTGAGTAAGGGTGTATGTCAGATGTTTGCTCACACTGGAGTTTGTGTCTATGATGACCGACAATTGAAGGGTTGGCATCCAGAGGCCATGCAGGATTTCCCACTTTGAGGCTTGTGAGACGCTCCAAACAGCAAGGTTTCTTTCTACCGGACAGTTGGAGTTTGGCGTTTTAGCTCCAGGGTCCCCCATATGGAAATTTGGGTAACAGAGCTCTCTTGCATGGATGCCCAGAAAGCGTATCTCAATGGACCACGCAGCTGAGGATCATAGCAGTTTCGTTCTGGTGGCTCTGGCATGAATTACCAAGGCCTTGAGTTGACATGGAATGTCTTGCACAGGGGTTACAATGCTTATTTGTTACCAGGGAGATCTTAGACTGTGCTCGTGGCTAAAGTGCCATTCAGGAGTCTCCTAACTTCAGGATTTGACACAGGTCCAAGAGCACGTTTTCCTTCTGGCGACAGTAGTTTTTCTGCTGTGTAGCTTAGGGACCACATGTTGTATCATAAGTTGGTATTCCAGAACAGGCCTCTGAGGACAGATACATGAAAACCTAATTGGGGTTCCAATGAGGTCCTAGGGGCCTGTGTGTTTCAACCTTCTGACTCCGGACCATTGACTTGATTGTCTGCCTAGATGTAGGGACTAAGGGTGTTTCAGACTGCGCATTTGTGTCTAGAGCAGCCTCCAATATTGGGGTGGCCTCAGGGGCCTTGCAAGTTTTTCTAATCTGGAGGGTTTGGGCAAGTGGGTTGGGCAAAGTTTCCATGGGTATGGCAGACAAAGTCCTGTGGTGTGGCTCCAGAGACACCATCCTGGAGGGAATGTGATCCATCTGCAAACACAAACTAGGCTTAGGGTTAGTGGCGATGTGATCACAGGCCCATTGCATAGACCTGGAGGGCAGTTCATCAGGAACTGTAATTAGGGTGATGTGAGGCAGTAGCACAAGTTTTTATATCTGGACTCTTGTCCCAGATGGCCTCGGAATGCAGATGTTTTCTCATGGGTACACGGAGATTTTTCCTCTCTTAGGATCCTAGCGGCTCCCAATAGTTTAGTGGCTTTTTTGGGGAAGTGAAGAGTGCTGTTATCCATCTTAGGGGTGACCAAAAACAGGGATTCCAGAAACAGGATCTGGGTCTGTGTCCCTGAAATATCCCAACAAGGGTTAGTATTTGGTACTAGGGGCATACCAGGCCTTCAATGCGGGATCCTGGTGGTGCAACTGAGAGGGTTTGTTTGAAAGCATGCTCAGGCTGATGGTCACATCAGTCTCTTTGTGCCCAGGACGGCTCCCGTGAGTGACTGTGGCCTCATAGGCCACGCAGCTGGTTCCCACTCTGAGGGTTGAACAACCATCCCAATAGCCAGGTTTCCTGCCATCGGGAAGGAGGAGTACTCCTGGGCATCAGTTTCCCCCATAGGCAGGGATTTGAGCTATGGTCTGTGGGGAGATGCCTGAATATCCAGGTTTAGTAGATGTGATGGCTTTGGGCCACAACAGGTCCCACCTGCAGAATATGGGGCCCACTGTCTGCATGGCTGAATGGAGGTCGTGGCCCAGGCTGTGTCAGACAGAGCCTGAGTGCCCACGGTGCCTATGATATTGGGGTTCCGTCAAGGGTCATGAAGATGGATCCTCATGTGGGTTTTCTTGGCAGACTCACCAAGTATTTCTTTCTGTGGGAGAGGCAGAATGCTGCTGCATCATGGCAACAGAATTTCCTATCAAGAGTCCTTGGGGACCAGGAGGGTGAGGATGGAATGGTAAACACAAACTACAGTTCAATCAAGTGCCAGTCAGAAGGCTGATTCTAACTATCCAGCACCTGAGTAAGGGTGGATGTCAGATGTTTGCTCACACTGTAGTTTGTGTCTATGATGACCGACAAATGGAGGGGTTGCACAAGAGGCCATGGAGGATTTCCCATGATATGATTTGTGAGATGCTCCAAACAGCAAGGTTTCCTTTTACTGGACAGGGGGATTTTTTTTTGCTTGCTCAGGGGTCCCCCATATGGAAAGTTGGGTAGCAGAGCTCTCCCACGTCGATTCCTAGAAAGCACACACCCATGGTCCATTGCAGTTGAGGAAATGGCAGGTTCGATCTGGTGGCTTTGGGGATAAGTTCCAAGCAGCCTGAGTTGACATGGAGTTTCATGCTGTTGGATCACAATGCTAGTTGGAATCCATGGAGAAGTTAGAATGTTGGTGTGGTCAGAGGGCCATGAAGGATTCTCCTACACTGTGACTTGGACACAGCTACCAAAAGCAAGGTATACTTCTGGGGACAGGAGGGGTTCTGTAGTGTGGCTCAGTGACCATATGTTGGAATATAAGTTGGTATTGGGTAACAGGCCCCTGGGGATAGGCACCTGAAAATTTAAGCTCTGGTATCGATGAAGTCCTAGAGGCACATCAGGTTCAATCTTCTGACTCAAGGCCTTTGACTTGGATGTCTGCCTGGAGGCAGGGTCTCATTTTCTGTCAGAATGCACATTTGGGTCCAGAGCGTTCTTCAAAATGTACTCTGCTCAGGTGCTTTATACTTTGCTCCTAATATTCAGGAGTTTGGCAACAGTGAGGATAGAGTTTCCTTCGGGAGAGTAGGCACAGTCGTCTGGTGTGGCTCCAGAGGCCCCGTCCTGAGGGCATGTGGCCCATGGCTTTGGGGCCAGAAATCTGGAAACGCAAACTAGGGTTAGGGTGAGGGCCGAGGTGATCACAGGCCCGATCTGCAGGCCCTGAGTGCATCTCATATTGTACTGAAATTAAGGTGTCATGGAAACAGTAACACAGACTTTTCTGTCTGGATTGTGTGTCCAGGACAATTGCAAAATATAGGAGTGTTTCATGGGGCCATGGGAGATTCCTCATCTCTGGGGATTCTGCCCAGTTCCCAAGAGTTTGGTGTCTCTGGGGCAAGGGAAGACTGCTGTTTACCATCTCAGGGGACACCCACAAGAAGGATTCCAGAGACAGATCCTTGTTCTGGGAACATGGAAAACACGAATGAAGTTGAGGATTTGGACCTAGGAACCTGGCAGGTCCGCTCTGCAGGCTGGTCCAGCTACCGAAGGAGTTTGTTTGAAAGTAGGCTCACACTGAGAGTCACAATGCCTCTTTGTGCCCAAGGAGGCTCCCACGTGTGGCCGTGGTCTCATGGGCCATGTAGCTGGTTCCCACTCTGAGTGTTGGACACCCATATCAACAACCAGGTTTCCTGCCATCAGGAAGGAGGAGTACTTCTGTGCTTCAGGTTCCACTATAGGCAGGGATTTGAGCTACGGTCTGGGGAGAGAGGCCTGAATACCCAGGTTTAGTAGAGGTGACAGTTTCGGGTCACGGCATTTCCCACCTGCAGAATACGGGGACCACTGTCTGCATGGCTGTCTGGAGGTTGTGGCTCAGGATGTGTCAGACAGAGCCTGAGTGCCCATTGCATCCTATGATATTAGAGTGCCATTGAGGGCCATGCAGGTGGATTCGCATGTGGGGTTTCTGGGCAGAATCACCAGGTAGGACTTCTTTCTGTGGGGTAGGCAGAATGCTGCGCTATGACTCCAGAATTCCCTATCAAGTGGGTTTGTGGACCAGGAGGTTGATGATGGAATTGTAAACACAAGCTACGGTTCAATCAGTCTCAGACGGTAGGCAGCTCCAGTGTGCAGTGGCTGATTTGAGATATCCAGCACCTGACTAAGGGCGGATGTCAGATGCTTTCTCACGCTGGAGTTTGTGTCTATGAAGACTGACAAATGGAGTGGTGGCATCCCGAGACCATGGAGGATTTCCCAAGCTGGGACTTGTGAGATGCTCCAAACAGCAAGGTTTCCTTCTACTGGACAGGGGGAGTCTGGGTACTTTGCTCCAGGGTCCCTCATATGGAAAGTTTGGGTAGCAGAGCAATCTCGCATGGATGCCAGGAAAGCACAACTCCATTGACCTTTGCAGCTGAGAAACATGGCAGGTTCAATCTCGTGCTTCTGGGGCGAAGTTCCAAGAGGCCTGAGTTGACATGGAGTTTCATGCTGTTGGATCACAGTGCTGGTTTGCATCCAAGGAGACGTTAAAATGTTGGGGTGGTCAGGGGCCCATGCAGGATCCTCCTACACTGAGTCTTGGACACAGCTACCAAAAGCAATGTATCCTTCTGGGAACAGGAGAAGTTCTGTTGTGTGGCTCAAGGACCACATGTTGGAATATAAGTTGGTATTGGAGAACAGGTCTCTGGCGACAGGCACCTGAAAACATAAGTTCAGGTATAGATGAAGTCCTAGAGGCATGTCAGGTTCAATCTTCTGGCTCAGGGCCTTTGACTTGGATGTCTACCTGAAGATAGCTCCGCATTGTGTGTCAGAAGATGCATTTGGGTCCAGAGTTTTCCTTTAAATTGAGGTGGGCTCAGGGGCTTTGTATTTTGCTCCTAATCTTCAGGGTTTTGGTAACAGTGAAGGGCAGAGTTTCCTTCGGAAACGTATGCACATTTGTCCAGGGCTCCAGAGACCCCATCCTGGAGGTCATGTGGGCCTGGGCTTTGGGGACAGAAATCTGCAAATGCAAACTAGGGTTAGAGTGAGGCCCGAAGTGATCTGCAGGTCCCATCTGTAGGCCCTGAGGGCAGCTCATAGTGTACTGAAATTAAGGAGTCATGGAGGCAGTACCGCAGAATTTTCTGTCTGGATAGTGTGTCCAGCATGGTCACAAAATGTATCGGAGTCTTCATGGGGCCGTGGGAGATTCTTCGTCTCTGGGGATTCTACCCAGCTCCCAAGAGTTTGGTGTCTCTGGGGGAAGTGGAGATTGCTGTTTTCCGTCTCAGGGGACCACCAAAAGAGGGATTCCAGAGACAGTTTCTGGGTCGGGCACCTGGAAAACATGAACAAGTGTGAGGTTTTTGCCCTAGGGACCTGGCTGGCCTGCTCTGCAGGCTCCTGGTCCAGCTATTAAGCGGGTGTGTTTGAAATCAGGCTCACGCTGAAAGTCACAATGCCTGTTTATGCCCAGAGCGGCTCCCATGAGTGACTGTCATCTCATGGGCCATGCAGCTGGTTCCCACTCTGAGGGTTGGACACCCATCTCAACATCCAGGATTCCTACCATCGGGAAGGAAGAGTACTCCTGTACTTCAATTTCCCCCATAGGCAGGGATTTGAGCTATGGTCTGGGTAGAGATGCCTGAATAACCAAGTTGAGTAAATGTGATGGCTTCTTGCCACAGCAGGTCCCACATGCAGTATATGAGGTCCACTGTGTGCGTGGCTGACTGAAGGTCATAGCTCAGGCTGTGTCAGACAGAGCCTGAGTGCCCATGGCAGCCTAAGATATTATGGTCCCATCGAGGGCCAGGCTGGTGTATCTTAATGTGGGGTTTCTTGGAAGACTCACCAGACACCACTTCTTTCTGTGGGGGAGGCAGAATGCTGCATTGTGGCTAAAGAATTCTGTATCAAGGGGCGCCTGGGTGGCTCAGTGGGTAAAAGCCTCTGCCTTTGGCTCAGGTCATGATCTCAGGTCCTGGGATCGAGCCCCGCATCAGGCTCTCTGCTCAGCAGGGATCCTGCTTCCTCCCCTCTCTCTCTGCCTACTTATGATTTCTCTCTCTGTGTCAAATAAAATCTTTAAAAAAAATAATTCTGTATCAAGAGGGCATGGGCACAAGGAGGGTGAGGATGGAATTGTAAACACAAGCTACGGTTAAATGCAGTGACAAGCAGAAGGCAGTTCCAGGGTGCAGCGGCTGATACGAGATATCCAGCACATGAGTAAGGGTGGATATCAGATGTTTTCTCACACTGGAGTTTGTGTCTATGATGACTGCCAAATGGAAGGCTGGCGTCATGAGACCATGGAGGATCTCCCCCACTGTGACTTGTGAGATGCTCCAAATAGCAATGCTTCCTTCTAGTGGACAGGTGGTGTCTGGTTTGTTTGTTAGAGGGTCCACATTATGGAAAGTGTGTGTAGTAGAGTTCTCCCTCATGGATGCCTGAAAGCACAATTCCATTGACCATTGCAGCTGAGGAACATGGCAGGTTTGATCTGGGGCCTCTGAGGCGAAGTTCTAAGAGGCCAGAGTTGACGTGGAGTTATATGCTGTTGGGTCGCAATGTTGGTAGTTATGGGAGATGTTAGAATCCTGGGGTTGTCACGGTTGTCACGGGGTCAAACAGGATTCGCCTGCATTGAGTCTTGGCACAGCTACCAAGAGCAAGATATCCTTCTGGGGACAAGAGGGGTTCTGTTGTGTGGCTGAGGGACCACATGTTGAAATACAAGTTGGTATTGGAGAACAGGCCTCTGGGTACAGGAGACCGAAAACCCAGGCTAGGGTATCGATGAATTCCTAGAGGCATGTTCGGTTCAATCTTCTGACTCAGGGCCTTTTACTTGGATGTCTGTCTGGAGGCAGGTGCTCATTGTGTATCAGAATATGCACTTGGGTCCAGAGCGTTCTTTGAAATTGAGCTGGGCTCAGGTGCTTTGTATTTTGCTCCTAAGATTCATGGTTTTGGCAAACGTGAAGGGCAGAGTTTTCTTTGGGAGTGTAAGCACACTCATCTGGTGTGGCACCAGAAGTCCCATCCTGGAGGGTATGTGGGCCAGGGTTTTGGAGACAGAAATCTGCAAACGCAAACTAGGGTTAGGGTGAGGGCTGGTGTGATCCCAAGCCAAATCTGCATGGCGTGAGTGCACCTCATAGTGTACTGAAATTAAGGTGTCATGGAGGCCGTAGCACTTGCTTTTCTGTCTGGACTCTGTGTCTAGGACAGTCGCAAAATGTAAAGAATTCTTCATGGGGCCATGGGAGATTCTTCGACTCTGGGGATTCTGCCCAGCTCCCTAGAGTTTGGTGTGTCTGGGGGGAAGGGAGGGCTGCTGTTTTCTGTCTCAGAGGACCCCCAAAAGAGGGATTCCAGAGACAGGTACTGGGACTGGGCATCTGGAAAACATCGAGGGTGAGGTTTTGGCCCTAGGGTCTTGGCAGGCTTGCCCTGTGTGCTCCTGGTCCAGCTACCAAGGTGGTTTGTTCGAAAGCATACTCACACTGAGAGTCACAATGCCTGTTTGTGCCCTAGGCGGCTCCCATGACTGACTGTGGTCTCATGGGCCATGCAGCTGGTTCCCACGCTGAGGGTTGGACACCCATCTAAACAGCCAGGATTCCTGAAATCGGGTAGGAGGAGTACTCCTGTGCTTCAGTTTCCCCCATAGGCAGGGATTTGAGCTATGGTCTGGGGAGAGATGCCTGAGTAACCAGGTTGAGTAGATGTGAAGGCTTCGGGCCACAACAGGTACCACCTGCAGGATATGGAGCAAACTGTCTGTGTGGCTGACTAGAGGTCGTGGCTAAGGCTGTGTCATACTGAGCCTGAGTGCCCATGGTGGCCTATGATGTTAGGGTGACATTGAGGGCTGTGCAGGTGGATCTACATGTGGGGCTTCTGGGCAGAATCACCAGGCACTTCTTCTGTCTGTGGGGTAGGCAGAATGCTGCATTTTGTCTCCACAATTCCCTGTCAATAAGGCTTGGTGATGAGGAGGGTGAGGAAAAAATTGTAAAAACAAGCTACTGTTAAATTAAGTGCCAAGTAAAAGGCAGTTCCAGTGTGCAACAGCTGTTTCGAGATACCAGCACCTGAGTAAGGGCTGATGTAAGATGTTTGCTTACACTGGACTTTGTGTCTATATTGGCCACCAAATGGAGGGGTGGCGTCATGAGGCCATGGAGGATTTCCCACACTGGGGCTTGTGAGATGTTCCAAACAGCAAGAATTCCTTGTACTGGACAGGGCGAGTCTGGTTTGTTTGCTCCACCGTACCCCATATGGAAAGTTTGGGTAGCAGAGCTCTCTAAAATGGATGCCTTGAAAGCACACCTCCATTGACCATTGCAGCTGAGGAACATGACAAGTTCCTTCTGGTGACTCTGGGGCGAAGTTCCAAGTGGCTTGAGTAGACATGGAGTTTCATGCTGTTGGATCACACTGCTGGTTTGTATCCAGGGAGAAGTTAGAATGTTTTGGTGGTCAGGGGCCATGCAGGATTCTCCTACACTGAGTCTTGGACATAGCTACCAAGAGCAAGCTATCCTACTGGAGACAGGAGGGATTCTGTTGTGTGGCTCACGGACCACATGTTGGAATTTAAGTTGTTATTGGAGAAAAAGCCTCTGGGGACAGGCACCTAAAAATCTAATCTATGGTATCGAAGGAGTCCTAGGGGCATGTCAGGATCAATCTTCTGACTCAGGGCCTTTGACATGGATGTCTGCCTGGAGGCAGGTGCTCATGGTGTGCCAGAATGCACATTTCAGTCCAGAGTTTCCCTCGCAATTGAGGTGGGCTCAGATACTTTGTATATTGCTCCTAATCTTCAGGGTTTGGGCAACAATGAAGGGCAGAGTTTCCTTCGGGAGGGTAGGCACAATCGTCTGGTGTGGTTCCAGAGGCCCCATCCTGGAGGGCATGTGGGCCAGGGCTTTGGGGCCAGAAATCTGCAAACATGAACGATGGTTAGGGTGACAGCCGAGGTGATCACAGGCCCGATATGCAGGCCCTAAGGACAATGCATCATGTACTGGAATTAAGGTGTCTTGGAGGCGTTAGCACAGGGTTTTCTGTTGGGATTGTGTGCCCAGGATGGTTGCAAATGGTAGGGGTGGCTTCATGAGGTCATGGGAGATTCTTCGTCTCTGGGGATTCTGCCCAGATCCTAAGAGTTTGGTGTCTTGGGGGAAGGGAAGACTGCTGTTTTCCGTCTCAGGGAACACCCAAATGTGGGATTCCAGAGACAGGTTCTGTGCCTGGGCACAATGAAACACGAACTAGGGTAAGCATTTGGTACTAGTGACCTGGCAGGCACGCTCGGCCGGCTCTGGTCTAGCTACCAAGGGCGTTTGTTACAAAGCAGGCTACGTTGAGGGTCACAATGCCTGTTTTTGCTCAGGGTGACTAACAAGCGTGTCTGTGGACTCATGGGCCTTGCAGCTATTTCCCACTTTGAGGGTTGGACACCGATCTCAATAGCCAGGTTTCCTGCCATCTGCAATGAGGAGTACTCTTGTGCATCAGGTTCCCCTTTAGTCAGGGATTTGAGCTATAGTCTGGGTAGAGATGCCTGAATATCCAGGTTGAGCAGATGTGATGGTTTTGGGCCAAGGCAGGTCCCACCAGCAGTTTATGGGGCCCACTGTATGCATGCCAGACTAGAGGTCATGGCTCAGGCTGTGTCAGACAGAGACTGAGTACTCCTGGTGGCCTATGATATTAGGGTGCCATCAAGGGCAAGGCAGGTGGATCCTCATGTCGGGTTTCTGGGAAGTCTCACCAGGCACTTCTTCTTTCTGTGGCGCATGAAGAATGCTGTGTTATGACTCCAGAATTCCCTATCAAGAGGGCTTGGGGACCAGGAGGGTGAGGATGGAATTGTAAACACAAGTTACAGTTAAATTCAGTGCCAATCAAAAGGCAGTTCCAGTGTGTAGTGGCTGATTTGAGATATCCAGCACCTGAGTAAGGCAAATGTCAGATGTTTGCTCATACTGGAGAATGTGTTTATGATGACCACCAAATGGAGGGGTGGCATCACGAGGCCATGGAGGATTTCCCATGCTGGGGCTTGTGAGATGCTTCAAACAGCAACGATTCCTTCTACTGGACAGGGCGAGACTGGGTCTTTTGCTTCACCGTTCTCCATATGGAAAGTTTGAGCAACAGAGGTCTCCCGCTTGGATGCCTGGAAAGCACACCTCCATTGACCGCTGCAGATGAGGAACATGGCAGGTTCGATCTGGTGGCTCTGGGGAAAAGTTCCTTCTGGCCTGAGTTGACATGGAGTTTCATGCTGTTGGATGACAATGCTGGTTTGTATCCAGGGAGATGTTAGAATGTTGGGGAGGTCAGGGGCCATGCAGGATTCTCCTACATGAGTCTTGGACAAAGCTACCAAGAGCAAGGTATCCTTCTGGGGACAGGAGGGGTTCTGTAGTGTGGCTCAGGGACCACGTGTTGGTATATAAGTTGGTATGGGAGAACAGACCTCTGGGGCTGGCACCTGAAAATCAAATTTAGCCTATCGACGAAGTCCTAGGGGCATGTCAGGTCAAATCTTCTGACTCATGGACTTTGACTTGGATGTCTTCCTGGAGGCAGGTGCTCACTGTGTGTCAGAATGCACATTTCTGTCCAGTGCGTCCTTCGAAATTGACATGGGCTCAGGGGCATTTACTTTGCTCTTAATCTTCAGGGTTTGGGCAACAGTGAAGTGTAGACTCTTCTTCAGGAGGGTTGGCGCAATCATCTGGTGTTGCACCAGAGGCCCCATCCTGGAGGGCATGTGGGCCAGGGCTTTGGGGACAGATCTGCAAATGCGAACTAGGGTTAGGGTGAGGGCCGAGGTGATCACAGTCCCGATCTGCAAGCCCTGAGGGCAGCTCATAGTGTACTGAACTTAAGGTGTCATGGAGGGGTTGTGCAGGCTATTTTGTCTGGATTCTGTGTCCAAGACGGTCACAAAAGGTAGGGTTGGCTTCATGGGGCCATGGGAGATTCTTCCTCTCTGGGTATTCCGCCCACCTCCCAAGAGTTTGGTATCTCTGGGGGAAGGGAAGACTGCTGTTTTCAGTCTCAGGGGAAGCGGAAAAGAGAGATTCCGGAGACAGTTTCTGGGTCTGGGTGCCTGGAAAACACCAACGAGGGTGAATATTTGGCAGTAGCAACCTGGTAGGCCTGCTCTGTGGACTCCTGGTGGAGCTACTGAGGGGGTTTGTTTGAAAGCAGGCTCACTCTGAGGGTCACAATGCCTGTTTGTGCCCAGGGCGTCTCCCATGATTGACCATGATCTGAAGGCCCATGCAGCTGGTTCCCACTCTGAGGGTTGGACACCCGTTTCACAGGCCAGATTTCCTGCCATCGTCAAGGAGGAGAACACTTGTGCCTCAAGTTCCTCCATAAAAAGGGATTTGAGCTAAGTTCTGGGGACAGATGCCTGAATAACCAGGTTGAGCAGAGATGATGCTTTCGGGCCATGACAGGATATGGGGCCTGCAGGATATGGGGCTCAATGTCTAGGTGGCTGACTGGAGATCGTGGATCAGGCTATGTCAGACAGAGCTTTTGTGCCCATGGTGGCCTATGATATTAGGGCACTGTCGAGGGCCATGCAGGTGGATCCTCATGAGGAGGATCTGGGCAGACTCACCAGGCACTTTTTCTTTCTACGGGGCAGGCAAAATGCTGCATTGTGCCCCCAGAATTCCCTATTAATAGGGCTTGGGGACAAGTAGGGTGAAGATGGAATTGTAAACACAAGCTATGGTTAAATACAGTGCCAAGTAGAAGGCAGTTCCAATGTGCAGTGGGTGATTCTAGAGATCTAGCACCTGAGTCAGGGCGGTTGTCCAATGTTTGTGCACACTGGAATTTGTGTCTATGATGAATGACAAATGGAAGGGTGGCGTCAAGAGGCCGTAAAGGATTTCCCACACTGAGGCTTGTGAGATGCTCCAAACAGTAAGTTTCCTTGTACTGGATAGGTGGAATCTGATTTGTTTGCTCCAGGGTCCCCCATGTGGAAATTCTAGGTAGCAAAGCTCTCCGACATGGATGCCTGGAAAGCACACCTCCATTCTCCATTGCAGCTGGGGAACGTGGTAGATTCATTCTGGTAGCTGGTGCGAAGTCCAAGGGTCATGAGTTAACATTGAGTCTCTTTCAGACGGGTCACACTGTGGTTTGTTACCAGGGAGATCTTAGAATGTGCTGGTGGCTAAGGTGTGATGCAGGATTCTCCTCTTCTGAGGGTTTGGCACAGGTCAAAGAGCATGGTTACCTTGGGTACAGGAAGTGTTCTGTTGTGTGTCTCAGGGACCACATGTTGTATCAAAAGTTGGTAATCCAGAATAGGCCCCTGAGGACAGATGCCTGAAAACCTAATCAAGGGTTCCAATGAGGTCCAAGGGCATGTCAGGTTCAATCTTCTGACTCAGGACCATTGACATGACTGTCTACCTGAATGTAGCTGATCAGGTTGTTTCAGACTGCACATTTGCATCCAGAGCGGTCGCCAAAATTGGGGTGGGCTCAGGGGCCTTGCAGGTTTCTCTTAATCTGTAAGGTTTGGGCAACTGTGATAGGCACAATTTCTTTAGGGAATGCAGCCACAGTCCTGTGGTGCACATCGAGTGACCCCTTCCTGGAGGGCATGTGAGCCATGGTTTTGGGAGAGAAGTCTGCAAACACAAATTCGGTTTGGGTTCGGGTTAGTTACGATGCGATAGCAGGCCCAATGCATAGACCTGGGGGGCAGCTCGTCAGAAACTGTAATTAGGGTGACTGGAAGACGGTAGCACAGACTTTTCTATCTTGGTTGTGTGTCCAGAATGACCTCGGAATGTAGTTGAGTTCTCATGGGTCCATGGGAGACTTCCTCTCTAAGGATCCTGGCAGCTCCCCTTAGTCTGGTGGCTTTTTTGGGGAAAGAAGAGTGTTGTTTTCCATCTTAGAGGTGTCCCAAAACAGGGATTCCAGAGACGGGATCTGGGTCTGGGTGCCTGGAAAATCTCACCAAAGATTAGGATTTGGGCCTAGGGGCATATCAGGCCTGCAATGCGGGAACCTTGTGGTGGAACTGAGAGGGTTTGTTTGAAAGCATACTCAGGTGAGGGTCACAATGCCTGTTTGTGCCCCGGGCAGCCCTAAGGAGTGGGCGTAGTCACATTGGCCATGTACCTTGCTCCCACTTTGAGGGCTGGACACCCATCCCAACAGCCAGGTTTCCTTTCGTGGGGAAGGAGTAGTATTCTATAGTGCTTCAGGTTCCCCCATTTGAAGGATTTCAGCAAAGTCTGTGGAAAGGTTCCAGAATACCAAGTATGGGTAAAGATGATGGACTTGGGCCATGACCAGTCCTACATGCTAGATATGGGGCCTGCTCTCTTGGTGACTGACACTAGGTTGGAGTTCAGGCTGTGTCAGACACAACACTAGTGTCCAGGGAAGTCTATAAATCGGGGTTCCCTCCAGGGCCGAGCAGACTGATCCTCATGTGGGGATTCTGGGCAGACTAACCAGCCACTTCTTCTTTCTATGGGGGAGGCAGAATGCTGCATTGCGGCTCCAGAATTCAATATCAAGAGGCCTTGGGGAGCAGTAGGGTGAGAATGGAATTGAAAACACAAGCTACTATACAATTCAGTGCCAAACGGAACGCATTTCCAATGTGAAGTGTCTTTTTCGATATATCCAGCACCTGAGTAAGGGCGGATGTCAGATGTTTGCTCACACTAGAGTTTGTGTCTATGAAGACCAACAAATGGAGGTTTGGCTTCAAGAGGCCATGGAGGATTTCCCACGCTGAGGCTTGTGAGATGCTCCAAACAGTGGAGTCTGGTTTGTTTGTTTCAGTGTCTCCCATGTGAAAAGTTTGGGTAGAAGAGCTCTCCATCATCGATGCCTGGAAAGCAAATCTCCATTGACTTTTGTAGGTGAGGTACATAGAAGGTTCATTCTAGTGGCTCTTGGGTGAAGTATCAAGGCCTTGAGTTGACATGGACTCTCTTGCAGATGGGTCACAATGCTGGTTTGTTAAAAGGAAGATTTTAGAATGTGCCTGTGGCTTAGGTGTCTGGCAGGTTTCACCTACCCTGAGGGTTTGGCACAGGTTGAAGAGCACAGTATGGTTCTGGGGACAGAAAAAGTTCTGTTGTGTGTCCCAGGGCCCACATGTTGTATCATAAGTTGGTCTTCCAGAACAGGCCTCTGAGGACAGTTGCCTGAAAACCTAATCTAGGGTTCCAATGAGGTCCTAGGGGCATGTCAGGTTCTATCTTCTGACTCAGGAGCAATTAGTTGGCTGTCTGCCTGGATGTAGGTGATAAGGGTGTTTCAGACTGTGCATTTGCATCCAGAGCGGCTGCCAGTTTTGGGGTGGGCTAAGGGACCTAGCAGGTATCTCCTAATTTGAGAGGTTTGGGCAACTATGATGGGAAGTTTCCTTGGGGATGGCAGGCACAGTCCTTGGTTTGGTCCAGAGACACCTTCCTGGATGGCATGAGAGCCATGGTTTTGGGAGAGAAGTCTGCAAACACAAATTTGGGTTAGGATTAGTGGTGAGGAGATTGCAGGCCAAATACATAGACCTGGAGAGCAGCTTGTCAGGAACTGAAATTAGGGTGACTGGAAGGCAGTAGCACAGGCTTTTCTATCTGGAATGTTTGTCCAGGATGGCCTCAGAATGCAGCTGTGACCTCATAGGTCAATGGGAGTTTTTCCTCTCTAAGGATCCTGGCAGCTCCCCATAGTTTAGTGGCTTTTTCGGGGAAGGGAAGAGAGCTGTATTCCATCATTTGGCTTCCCCATAACAGGGATTCCAGAGACGGGATCTTGGTCTGGGCGCCTGGAAAATCCCAAAAAGGCTTAGGATGTCGGCATGGGCGTTCCTGGCCTGCAATGCGGGATTCTGCTGGTGCCACTGAGAGTGCTTTTTGAAAGCATACTCAGGGTGATGGTCACAATGCCTGTTTGTGCCCAGGGTGGCCCTCCGGAGTGGGTGTAGTCTCATTGGCCATGTTGCTGGCTCCCACTCTGAGGGATGGACAACCATCCCAACACAAGATTTTCTGTCATGGGGAGGGGGGGATTCTCTATTATGCTTCCGGTTCCCCCATTGCCAGGGATTCCATCAAAAGTCTAGGGACAGGTGACTGAATACCAAGGATGGGTAGAGATGATGGCCTTGGGCCATGGCCGGTGTCAGATGCTGGATATGGGGCCCGCTCTCTGAGTGGGTAACACTAGGTCGGGGCTCAGGCTCTGTCAGACACAGCAGTAGTGGCCAGGGCAGCCTATAAATCAGGGTTCCCTTGGGGGTCGAGCAGATTGATTCACATGTGGGGTTTTTGGGCAGACTCACCAGGCCCTTCTTCTTTCTATGGGGCAGGCAGAATGCTTTGATGTGGCTCCAGAATTCCCTATCAAGAGGTCTTGTGGACCAGGAGGGTGAGGATGGAATTTTAAACACAAGCTATGGTTACATTCAGTGCCAAATGGAAGGCTGTTCCAGTGTGCAGCAGCTGATTTGAGACATCCAGCACCTGTGTAAGGGCAGATGTCAGATGTTTGCTTACACTGGACTTTGTGCCTATGATGACAGACAATGGTGGTGTGGGGTCAAGAGGCCCTGGAAGATTTCCCACTCTGCGGCTTGTGAGATGCTCCAAAGAGCAAGGTTTCCTTCTACTGGACAGGGGGAGTTTGGTTTGTTTGCTCCAGTGTGCCCCATATGGAAAGTTTGGGTAGCAGTGCTCTCCCGCATAGATGACTGGAAAGCACACATCCATTGACCATTGCAGCTCAGGAACATGGCAGGGTCGATCTGGTAACTCTGGGACAAAGTTCTAAGAGGGCTGAGTTGACATGGAGTTTCATGCTTTTGGATCACAATGCTGGTTTGTATCCAGGGAGAAGTTAGAATGTTTTGGTGGTCAGGGGCCATGCAGGATTCTCCTACACTGAGACACGGACACAGCTACCAAGAGAAAGGTATCCTTCTGGGGACAGCAGGGGTTCTGTTGTGTGGTTCAAGGAACACATGCTGGAATATAAGTTGGTATTGAATAAAAAGCCTCTGCAGACAGGAGTCTAAATATCCAAACTAGGGTATCGATAAAGTCCTATAGTCGTGTCAGGTTCAAACTTCTGACTCAGGGCCTTTGACTTGGATGTCTGCCTGGAGGCAGGGGTGTATTTGTATGTCCGAATGCGTATTTGGGTCCAGAGCGTTCTTCGAAAATGAGGTGGGCTCAGAGGCTTTGTAATTTGCTTCTCATATTCAGGGTTTGGGCAACAGTGAAGGGCAGTTTCCTTCAGGAGTGTAGGCACACTCGTCCGGTGTGGGACTGGAGGCCCCATTCTGGAGGGCATGTGGGCCAGGACTTTGGGAACAGAAGTTGCAAACGCGAACCAGTGTTAGGGTGAGGGCTGAGGTGCTCACAAGACCGATCAGCAGGCCCTGAGGGCAGCTCATAGTGTATTGAAATTAAGGTGTCATGGAGGCGGTAGCTCAGGCTTTTCTATCGGGATTGTGTGTCCAGGATGGTCCTAAAAAGTAGGGGTGGCTTCATGAGGCCACGTGATATTCTTCTTCTCTGGAGATTCTGCCCAGCTCCCAGTGTTTGGTGTCTCTCGGAGAAGGGAAGGCTGATGTTTTTCGTCTCAGGGGACCCCCAAAATAGGGATTTGAGAGACAGGTTCTGGGTCTGGGCACCTGGAAAGCACAAACGAGGGTGAGGATTTGGCCCTAGGGACCTGGCAGGCCCAGTCTGTGGACTCCTGGTCTAGCTACTGAGGGTGTTTGTTTGATAGGAGGCTCATGCTGAGGGTCACAATGCCTGTTTGTGCCCAGGGCGTCTCCCATGAGTGGACCTAGTCTCATGGGCCATGCAGCTGGTTCCCACTCTGAGGATAAGACACCCATCTCAACAGCCAGGTTTCTGCCATCGGAAAGGAGGAATAATCCTGTGCTTCAGGTTCCCCCATAGGCAGGGATTTGAGCTACGGTCTGGGGACAGATTCCTGAATATCCAGGTTTTGTAGATATGATGGCTTCGGGCCATGGCAGGTCCACCTGCAGGATAATGGGCCCACTCTGTTGCCTAGAGGTCGTGGCTCTGGCTGTGTGAGACAGAGTCTTAGAGCCCATGATATTATGGTACTGTCAATGGCCATGATGTGGGGTTTCTGGGCAGACACACCAGGCACTTCTTCTTTCTGTGGGGCAGGCAGAATGTTGCATTGTGGCTCCAGAATTCCCTATCAAGAGGGCCTGGGGACCAAGAAGTTGAGGATGGAATTGTTAACACAAGCTATGGTTAAATTCAGTGACAAGCAGAAGGCACTTCCAGTGTGAAGCAGCTGATTCGAGACATCCAGCACCTGAGTAAGGGCGGAAGTCAGATGTTTGCTCATACTGGAGATTGTGTCTATGATGACCAGCAAATGGAGGGGAGGCATCATGAAGCCTTGGAGGATTTCCCACCCTGGGGCTTGAGATGCTCGAAACATCAAGGTTTCCTTCTAATGGACTAGTGGAACCTCGTTTGTAGGCTCCAGGGTCCCCCATGTGGAAAGTTTGGGGAGCAGAGCACTCCTGCATGGATGCCTGAAAAGCCCACCTCCAGTGCCCGTTGCAGATGAAGAAATGGCAGTTTCATACTGGTGACACTGGGGTGAAGTTCAAAGTCACTGGTGTTGACATGGAGTTTCATGTCATGGAGTTTCATGCTGTTGGATCACAATGCTGGTTTGTATCCACGGAGACGTTAGAATGTTGGGGAGTTCAGGGGCCATGCAGGATTCTCTTACACTGAGTCTTGGACACAGCTACCAAGAGCAAGATATCCTTAAGCGACAGGATGGGTTCTGTTGTGTGGCTCAGGGACCACATGTTGGAATATAAGTTGGTATTGAAGAACAGGCCACTGGGGACAGGCACATGAAAATCTAAGCTAGGGTATTGATAAAAGTCCTAGCGGCGTGTCAGGTTCAATCTTCTGGCTCAGGGCCTTTGACTTGGATGTCTGCCTGGAGGCAGGGGCTCATTGTGTGGCAGAATGCGCCCTTGGGTCCAGAATTTTTGTCGGAATTGAGGTGGTCTCACGGGCTTTGTACTTTGCTCCTAATCTTCAGGGTTGGGCAACTGTGAAGGGCAGAGTTTCCGTCGGGTGTGTAGGCAAAGTCATCTGTTGTGGCTCCAGAGGCCCCATCCTGATGGGCATGTGGGCCAGGGCTTTGGGACAGAAATCTGCAAATGCAGGTGGTGGGTATTATAGAGGGCACGGCTTGCATGGAGCACTGGGTGTGGTGAAAAAATAATGAATACTGTTTTTCTGAAAATAAATAAATTGGAAAAAAAATTTAAAAAATAAAAAAAAAAAGAAATCTGCAAACGCGAGCGAGGGTTAGATTGAGGGCTGAGGTGATCACAGGCCTGATCTGCAGGCCGTGTTGGTAGCTCATACTGTACTGAAGTTAAGGTATCATGGAGGCGGTAGTGCAGGCTTTTCTGTCTGCATTGTTATCCTGGACTTTCGCCAAATGTGTGGTTGGCTTCATGGGCAATGGGAGATACTTCAGTTCTGAGGATTCTGCTCAGCTCGCAAGAGTTTGTTGTCTCTGGGAGAGGGGAACAATGCAGTTTTCCGTCTCAGGGAACCCCCAAAAGAGGGATTCCAGAGACAGGCTCTGGGTGTGGGCTCCTGGAAAACACCTAGGAGGGTGAGTGTTTGGCCCTAGGGTGGTACACGTGCTCTCCAGGCTCCTGGTCCAGCTACCGAAGGGTTTTGTTTGAAAGCAGCCTCTCGCTGAGTGTAACAATGCAAGTTTGTTCCCAGAGTGGCTCCCATGAATGGCAGTGGTCTCATGGGCCATGCAGCTGGTTCCCACTCTGAAGGTTGGACACCTATCTCAACAGCCAGGCTTCCAGCCTTCAGGAAGGTGGAGTACTCTTGTGCTTCACGTTCCTCCGCAGTCAGGGATTTGAGCTAAAATCTGGGAAAGATGCTTGAATATCCAGGTTGAGTAGAGATGACGGCTTTGGGCCACAACAAGTTGGGCTATCAGAGTACCATGGATTCTCTGCCAGTTGGGCCCCACACCCCTGGGCTCATATGCGTCTTCAGTACAGGAAAGCTGAGTCCATGTTCTGAGGGAATATTGGGAACATTACTACTCTGAAACCCTCCAACCTGGCTCAGCACAGGGCACATGAGTACTCTGAACACCAGCCAACCCAGATGTGCACAATGTGTGGAATATCTGGAGATATCAAGCAGAGAGGACATTTAACAAACAAGTAGGTACTAGGAAAAAGAATCACCACATCTCTGTATGCAGTGTTAGTCCTTGGAACACTGGCCCGCAGTCCATGGACTGTCAGAAACAACTCAGCTGTAGAAAAAATAATTCCCCAGAAACCTGGCTAACCCAGAGACCACAGACCATCAATCCTCAAACACAGCCTAAAAAAGAGACATTCAGAACTCAAGACAGAGCACCTCCCAGGAACCCAAAGACTGGGAGGTTTCTGATTCCATTTGACACTGGGCAGATGAGTCACACAGAAGCTGGGTGGACAAGGAACCTACATACCACAAGCTGGCCAGCCCAGTGCAGCACAAGGCAGGGAATTCCAGAGAACAGGCTTGCTAAATTCCACGAAACAATGGGTCCTGCATCCCAGCTGGTATTGGTAAAATGATTCAATGCAACAGAAGCATTACCATGGGCCTTTGTACCCAGTGGACAAATACTCAGCTTTCCTCTAGGCCAAGCAGACATCTGGACACTAGACTCACCATGTGCCCTTGGACCAGGAGACCAACAACTCAGATGTCTGCTATGTCATGCAGGCACCTTGAAGAGCCATCTCAGCATGTTCCCATTGATATGGAGACTAACAAATCTCTCTATTACTCTAAGCAGGCACCTGGGCATCAGGACCACCATGTGCTCTTGGGCCTGGAGACTGATAAGTGAGCTGTCTAGTAAGCTAAGCAGTCACCATGACAGTGGGCTCACCATGGTCCCTTGGATATTGAGCCCAAGAAACGAGCTCCAGGCTAGGCCAAGCAGATAACTGGACTTGAGCCTCACCATGTGCCCTTAGACCTAGAAACCAACAATTCAGCTCTTTGCTTGGCCAAGCTGGCATCATGACATTTGGCTTACCATGTGCCTTTGGATCTGGAGACCAAAAGCTGAGCTGCCTCATGGGTAAAGCAGGCATGTTGACAGTGGGCTAACCATGTGCCCTTGGACCTGGAGACCAACAATGCAGCTCTGTGATAAGCCAAGCAGGTGACTTCAAACTGGCTCAACATGGGTCCATGGACCTGGAAACCACAAAATCAGGTCTCTACTAGGCCAAGAACGACCTTGACTGCTGCTGCACAATGTGCCCTTAGACCTGGAGACCGAAAAGGGACCAATAAGCCAAACAGACATAAAGACATGTGGCTTACCATGTGCCCTAGGACATTGAGACCAACAACTCAGCTATTTGCCTGGCCAAGGAGGCACCTTGACAAAAGGCTCACCAAGTGCCCTTGGACCAGCAGGCCAATAACTGAACTGTCTGGTGGGTTAAGCAGGCACCTTGATAGTGGGCTAAACCAGTGACCTTGGAATTTGAGGCCAAGAAAGGAGAACTTGGAAGGACAAGCAGACATCTAGACAGGAGGCTCATCATGTGATCCTGGACCTGGAGACCCACAACTCAGCTCTTTTCTTGGCAAACTGGACACCTTGGCAACAGGCTTCACATGTGTTCTTGGACCTGGAGAATGAAAACTGCATTGTGATGGGCTATACTGGCATGTTGGCAGGACCTCAAGACCAACAACACAGCTCACTATTAGGTCAAGCAGCCACTTGGACAGCAGGCTTACCATGAGACCTTGGACTTGGTGACCAATAAGGAACCCTCAGTAAGGCCAAGCACATACCTTGAAAGTGGGATCACCATGTACCCTTTTATCTGAAACAACACAGCACATTGCTAGGCCAAGAAGGCACCTGGATAGCAGGCTCACACTGTGTTCTTTAATGGCAATAAGAAACACACAACTCTGCCCCAGGCCAAGCAGACAAATACGTAGTGGGCTCACCATGTGCCCATTGGCCAGTAGACCAAAAATTGAGCTGTCTGATAGGCCAATCAGACAGCTGGGCAGCAAGATCACCATGTGCCCTTGGACCTTGAGACAAACCCAGCTGTCTGATATGCCACGTAGGCACCTGGTAAGCAGGTGCACTATGGGCTCTTGGACCTCAAAACCATCAACTAAACTCTGTGTTCAAGCAGCTAGGAACGTTGATACAGGCTTACCATGGGCACTTGGTCCAGTAGACCAAAAAATCAGCTGTGTGCTAGACCAAGCGGGTATTGTGAATGTGGGTTGACCATATGTCCTTGGATCTGGAGACCAATAACTGAGCTGTCTGACAGGCCTACCAGGCACCTGGACAGCAATTTCACTGTGTGCCCTTGGACCTCGAGGCCAACAATGAAGATCTACACTAGGCCAAGAAGGCAAATGGACAGCAAGTTCAGCATGTTTCCTTGGACACACATCCTTCCTTCTTACCAGAGTACAGCACAAACACTCGGCTTTCCAGCTGGCGTCAGATTATGAGACCTCCAAACCTGCTCATCACTGCACCAATTTGTCCGATGCGGCCATGAAGACCTGGGAGCCTCCAAACTATGAGCCCTCCATCCCAGGACAGCATGGGACTAAGAAGCTACTGGGATACCAACTTGTCCCCAAAATCTATGGTGGTATGCTTTTCACCTCTGCAGAAAAGTAAGCATTTGAGTCTCTTTTTATTTTTGATGTCCTTCAGCCTGAGGTCTTTTGGGCCTCCTATCTGTGTAATATTCATTTTGGGGGAATTCTCCTCCTGAGAATAAAACTACATCATGCCCTAGGAATTGAAACAGGCCAATGGTTTGAAGACTTTTTTTCAAACTTATGGCATGAAATGAAGAGGGGCGATGGGAGGAAATTGTGGAGGAGACCCAGACCATGAATACTGTGGAGTCATTGGGGTTGAAATCTTCCAGCTGAAGGAAAAGTGTTACATCCTCAAAGGAGAGGTAGAGGCCTTAAAGAAGGAAGTGAAGAAATGCACTGAGAGGCAGGCTTAGATCCATGAGGTGGAGACATTCTTCATTCAAATGAGGGTCTTCCTGGTTATTTCTGCCTTACACGCAGTGCCCAAGTGTTAATGTTTATGCACCCACCCACTATGGCATAGAAGGGTAGTTGGGGAATAGGTGTACATCTCCCCGATTGATGGTACAGTATGAATTTGAAAAAGCCAAATAAAGCTTTTAAAATAAAAAATTAAAAAAAAAACACAAACGTTATTATTTCTAAATAACTGGTTTACAAAAAACAACCCCTGGGTGATTGCAAAGGCCAGGCTCTTTTAGAACCACTACTATCCCTTATAATCCTTAATATTTTCCTGAGGTTAGGGTCTCCATGGCTCTGAAAATATGTTGGTTAAGCATGCAGAGTTGGCATTGAGTATAACATACCTGTCCTCAACAACTTGTTCAGACATACTAATCTTTAGAACCAAAGCAGGGAACCAGAGTTGAGCACCTTCTGCTTAGAAGGAATAAACAATCTATGTGTCTGATCACAAGTATTTCTGCAAAAAGCATTGGCAGATTACAATTTTTCAGATTTTTGCTAAATTTGAGTTTGGCTCCTGATGTTATGGCTTCAGACTGTGGCCAGGAAAACAGCTGTTTATCCAGGACAGATTCATCTGTGATGCAGTCCTTGGAAGAACAAACGTGACAAGACCATGCAAGAAGGGTAGAACGACTCCAGAGGCAGGGTAAGATTTTCTTTATCTGGGTGAGTAGATTTGGGGTCAGAGCAGGAGACAGAATGGCATGAATGGCCAGGCTGCAGGATTCATTCTGACCAAAGAAGCACTGCAGGAATTGGGGAGAAATGTGGGATTCACACTGTTTGCATTAGTTGCATGGGTGTATGCACAGAGTAAGGTGCAGTGGGAGAGAGGTGGTAACAGGTGCACCTTGGAGACACTAGGGTCTGTATGGGTATGAAGAATAGGGCCACTTCCAGAAGTCAGTACTGATCTTCTGATAAATTGGACACTGGGGTCAAAATGGAGTTGGGAGGTGAGATTCCTGGGTGGCCCCTTCTGGGCTATGGTCCATCTTAGCTGCAGGGATGTGGAGTGGGAGTGTAGGTGTGGTGCAAATGCCAGTCATCTGGTGTCTACATTTGACTCCAACTGAGATTGTAGGGGAAGTGCTTAGAGCTGTGGCTCCTGGGCTGAGCTCAGTAATAAGAGTGTTCCCATAGCACCTGGGAATACTCAGATGGGAACTATGAGGAAGTTTCCTCTGGGGGTCAAGATAAACTTCAAGGGAACTTGGAAAATGGGAGGCATACAAACATAAGATGGATGATGTCTGAGCTAATTTGAGGGTGCTGCTTCTAGGAGCCAATGTAGAGTCTGGAAGAGTCCAGGTCACTTAAGTGCAAGGGGATGATGGGTTGCTTTTGTGCTCCTAGCACTCAGAAACTCCTGTGATTGCCTGATCAAACCATGCTCGCTGTACTGACGGTTCCACAAACATCAAGCCCCTTCACTGACTGGCACACCAGAGTTGCTCACCCCTTCATTTCCCATTCCTTTATTCTGAAAATGAGGGCAACGTTTGTAGGAGGTGATTGTGTGAGCAGGAGGCAGGAGAAGGCAGGTTTGGGGAGAGGATACAAGGGCAGGGACAGACGCAGTCTAGAGGCAGACCCCAGAACCCTAAGTTGTGGGTGTCAAACAACAGTGGAGAAGGCAGGATGGGTCTGGTGCTGGTCTTGGCAGATGCTATCCTGTGATGCCCTATAGCCCAAAGGCACAGCAAAGGCTGGATATGGAAGAATTATCTCACACACTACCTTCCCAAATCTGATATTTTGCTTTGGGGAGAAAATATTAAAAAGGCCGGGACAAGGGCCATTGTCCACCATTCCTTCTTCCCTTCTGCCTCAAGACTGCATGTCTTTAGGGACATTTGGAACTCCCATGACGTGGATTTCTTTATTTAGCGGTGTGATGATAGGTAGATCACTACTACAGGTAAGAAGGGAGGTAGAGACATAGATTTATAGATTCACAGAAGCCACAGGCATTTCAGAAGAGTCCTCAGAAAGTTAAACATAGAGCTACCTATGACACAACAATTGCACTACTGGGTATTTACACCAAAGATACAGATGTATTGAAAAGAAGGGTCACCTGTACCCCAATATTCATAGCAGTAATGGTCACAATAGCCAAACTGTGGAAGGGTTCAGGGTGCCCTTAAACAGACAAATCGTTAAAAACGATGTGGTCCTTATACACAATGGAATTATACAATGAAATATTACTGAGCTATCAGAAAGGAGGAATATCCCACTTTTTTTTTTCCCAATTTATTTATTTTCAGAAAAACAGTATTCATTATTTTTTCACCACACCCAGTGCTCCATGCAAGCTGTGCCCTCTATAATACCCACCACCTGGTACCCCAACCTCCCACCCCCCCGCCACTTCAAACCCCTCAGACTGTTTTTCAGAGTCCATAGTCTCTCATGGTTCACCTCCCCTTCCAATTTACCCAAATTCCCTACTCCTCTCTAACGCCCCTTGTCCTCCATGCTATTGGTTATGCTCCACAAATGAGTGAAACCATATGATAATTGACTCTCTCTGCTTGACTGATTTCACTCAGCATAATCTCTTCCAGTCCCGTCCATGTTGCTACAAAAGTTGGATATTCGTCCTTTCTGATGGAGGCATAATACTCCATAGTGTATATGGACCACATCTTCCTTATCCACTCATCCGTTGAAGGGCATCTTGGTTCTTTCCATAGTTTGGCGACTGTGGCCATTGCTGCTATAAACATTGGGGTACAGATGGCCCTTCTTTTCACGACATCTGTATCTTTGGGGTAAATACCCAGGAGTGCAATTGCAGGGTCGTAGGGAAGCTCTATTTTTAATTTCTTGAGGAATCGCCACACTGTTCTCCAAAGAGGCTGCACCAACTTGCATTCCCACCAACAGTGGAAGAGGGTTCCCCTTTCTCCACATCCTCTCCAACACATGTTGTTTCCTGTTTTGTTAATTTTGGCCATTCTAAATGGTGTAAGGTGATATCTCAATGTGGTTTTAATTTGAATCTCCCTGAGGGCTAATGATGATGAGCATTTTTTCATGTGTCTGATAGCCATTTGTATTTCTTGATTGGAGAAGTGTCTGTTCATATCTTCTGCCCATTTTTTGATGTGTTTGTCTGTTTTGTGTGGGTTGAGTTTGAGGAGTTCATTATAGATCCTGGATATCAACCTTTTGTCTGTACTGTCATTTGCAAATATCTTCTCCCATTCCGTGGGTTGCCTCTTTGTTTTTTTGACTGTTTCCTTTGCTGTGCAGAAGCTTTTGATTTTGATGAAGTCCCAGAAGTTTATTTTCGCTTTTGTTTCCTTTGCCTTTGGAGACGTATCTTGAAAGAAGTTGCTGTGGCTGATATCAAAGAGATTACTGCCTATGTTCTCTTCTAAGATTCTGATAGATTCCTGTCTCACGTTGAGGTCTTTTATCCATTTTGAGTTGATCTTTGTGTACGGTGTAAGAGAATGGTCGAGTTTCATTCTTCTACATATAGCTGTCCAGTTTTCCCAGCACCATTTATTGAAGAGACTGTCTTTTTTCCACTGTATATTTTTTCCTGTTTTGTCGAAGATTAATTGACCATAGAGTTGAGGGTCCATATCAGGGCTCTCTACTCTGTTCCACTGGTCTATGTGTCTGTTTTTATGCCAGTACCATGCTGTCTTGGTGATCACAGCTTTGTAATAAAGCTTGAAATCAGGTAAGGTGATGCCGCCAGCTTTATTTTTGTTTTTCAACATTTCCTTAGCGATTCGGGGTCTCTTCTGATTCCATACAAATTTTAGGGTTATTTGCTCCAGCTCTTTGAAGAATGCCGGTGGAATTTTGATCGGAATGGCATTAAAAGTATAGATTGCTCTAGGCAGTATAGACATTTTAACAATGTTTATTCTTCCGATCCAAGAGCATGGAATGGTCTTCCATCTTTTTGTGTCTTCTTCAATTTCTTTCATGAGTGTTCTATAGTTCCTCAAGTATAGATCCTTTACCTCTTTAGTTAGGTTTATTCCCAGGTATCTTATGGTTCTTGGTGCTATAGTAAATGGAATCGATTCTCTAATTTCCCTTTCTGTATTTTCCTTGTTAGTGTATAAGAAAGCCACTGATTTCTGCACATTGACTTTGTATCCTGCCACGCTGCTGAATTGCTGTATGAGTTCTAGTAGTTTGGGGGTGGAGTCTTTTGGGTTTTCCATATAAAGAATCATGTCATCTGCGAAGAGAGAGAGTTTGACTTCTTCATTACCAATTTGGATACCTTTTATTTCTCTCTGTTGTCGGATTGCTGTTGCTAGGACTTCTAATACTATGTTGAACAAGAGTGGTGAAAGGGGGCATCCTTGTCTTGTTCCTGATCTCAACGGGAAGGCTGCAAGCTTTTTCCCATTGAGGATGATATTTGCTGTGGGTCTTTCATAGATAGATTTGATGAGGTTCAGGAATGTTCCCTCTATCCCTATACTTTGAAGCGTTTTAATCAGGAACGGATGTTGGATTTTGTCAAATGCTTTTTCTGCATCAATTGAGAGGACCATGTGGTTCTTCTCTCTTCTCATATTAATTTGTTGTATCACATTGATTGATTTACGAATGTTGAACCATCCTTGTAGCCCAGGGATGAATCCCACCTGATCATGGTGGATAATCTTTTTAATGTGTTGTTGGATCCTGTTGGCTAGGATCTTGTTGAGAATCTTAGCATCCATATTCATCAGTGATATTGGTCTGAAACTCTCCTTTTTGGTAGGGTCCTTGCCTGGTTTGGGGATCAGGGTAATGCTGGCTTCATAGAAAGAGTCTGGAAGTTTTCCTTCTGCTTCAATTTTTTGAAACAGCTTCAGGAGAATAGGTGTTATTTCTTCTTGGAAGGTTTGGTAGAATTCCCCAGGGAATCCGTCAGGTCCTGGGCTCTTGTTTTTTGGGAGATTTTTGATCACTGCTTCAATCTCGTTATTAGATATCGGTCTATTCAGGTTGTTGATTTCTTCCTGGTTCAATTTTGGTAGTTTATATTTTTCCAGGAATGCATCCGTTTCATCTAGGTTGCTAAGCTTATTGGCATATAACTGTTCGTAATAACTTCTGATGATTGTTTCTACTTCCTTGGTGTTAGTTGTGATCTCTCCCTTTTCATTCATAATTTTATTAATTTGGGATTTCTCTCTTTTTTTTCGGATTAGTGTAGCCAGTGGCTTATCGATCTTATTGATTCTTTCAAAAAACCAGCTTCTAGTTTCATTGATACGTTCTACTGTATCTCTGGTTTCTCCCTCATTGATCTCAGCTCTAATCTTGATGATTTCCCTTCTTATGTGTGGAGTTGGTTTGATTTGTTGTTGATCCTCCAGTTCTTTAAGGTGTAGAGACAGCTGGTGTGTTCTGGATTTTTCAATTTTTTTGAGCAAGGCTTGGATGGCTATATATGTTCCCCATAGGACCGCCTTTGCTGTATCCCATAGGTTTTGGACCGAAGTGTCTTCATTCTCATTGGTTTCCATGAATTGTTTCAGTTCTTCTTTGATCTCCTGGTTGATCCAAGCATTCTTAAGTAAGGTGGTCTTTAGCTTCCAGGTGTTTGAGTTCCTTCGGAACTTTTCCTTGTGATTGAGCTCCAGTTTCAAAGCATTGTGATCTGAGAATATGCAGGGAATAATCTCAGTCTTTTGGTATCGGCTGAGTCCTGATTTGTGACCCAGTATGTGGTCTATTCTGGAGAAGGTTCCGTGTGCACTTGAGAAGAATGAGTATTCTGCTGTTTTAGGGTGGAATGTTCTGTATATATCTATGAGGTCCATCTGGTCCAATGTGTCATTCAATGCTCTTGTTTCTTTGTTGAGTTTCTGCTTCGATGATCTGTCTAATTCTGAAAGAGGCGTGTTAAGATCACCTACGATTAGTGTATTCATATCAATATGACTCTTTATCTTGATTAACAGTTTTCTTAAGTAATTGGCTGCTCCCATATTGGGAGCATAGATATTTACAATTGTTAGATCATCTTGGTGGATAGTCCCTTTAAGGATTATGTAGTGTCCTTCTGTATCTCTGACTACAGTCTTTAGTTTGAAGTCTAATTTATCTGATATGAGAATCGCTACCCCAGCCTTCTTTTGAGTCCCATTGGCATGAAAGATGCTTCTCCACCCCTTCACTTTCAGTCTGCGTGTATCTTTAGGTTCAAAATGGGTCTCTTGTAGACAGCATATGGATGGGTCCTGTCGTTTTATCCAATCTGCAACCCTGTGCCATTTTATGGGTGCATTTAGGCCATTCACGTTGAGAGTGATTATTGATAGATACGTTTTTATTGACATCGAGTTACCTTTGAAGTCTTTCTTTCTGTAGACTGTCTCTATATTTCTGTTCAATGCTATTCTTGGGATTTTTCCTCTTTTATAGAACCCCCCTTAATATTTCCTGCAGTATCGGCTTGGTGGTTGCATAGTCTTTTAAGCCTTGCCTGTCTTGGAAACTCTTTATCTCTCCATCCATTTTGAATGTCAGTCTTGCTGGATAAAGTATTCTTGGCTGCATGTTCTTCTCATTTAGTGCCCTGAATATATCTTGCCAGCCTCTTCTGGCTTGCCAGGTCTCTGTGGACAGGTCTGACGTTATTCTGATGGGCTTCCCTCTGTAAGTGAGGAGCCTCTTTGCCCTGGCAGCTTTCAAGTGATTATACCTACAATTATAATTTCTCAATTTGACTATCAGGTGTCGTGATGTTTTTTTGGAGTGTATAATCTTGGGTGGAGACCGTTCAGCCTCTAGTACATGAACGCTGGTTTCATTCGCGAGATTCGGAAAGTTTTCATGAAGGACTTGTTCCACGACATCTTCTAGACTTCTTTCTTTCTCCTCCCCTTCAGGAATTCCAATAATTCTGATGTTGGAACGCTTCATGGCATCATTTATTTCCCTAATTCTGCTTTCGTGGGATCTAAGCTGTTTGTTCCAGGCTTCCTCCTGATCCTTTCTCTCTATCTGTTTGTCTTCCAGATCACTAATTCTATCTTCTGTCTCAGTTACCCTAGCTTTGAGAGAGTTTAGATTGGATTGGAACTCATTGAGAGCATTGTGGACCTCCTCCCTGGTGGCTTTAAGCTCCGCCCTAACATTGTGAACATCCTGTCTGGTCGCTTTCAGTTCGGCCCTAATCAATTCTGTTTGGTCATCCATTGCTTTCTCCAACCTAGCTATTGCCTGGATAATTGTTAGCCTGAATTCTCTTTCCGACATATTGTCTATGTTGATAGCCGTTAGCTCTATTGCAGAAGGTTCATCCTCTGTATTTTTCTTCTGTTGGGCATTCCTCCTCCTAGTCATTTTGGTGGGAGAAGACTGAACAGATGTAGCTGGATGTATCAACTCTGGTGCAGTCAAGGTGCACCCTGGAACACTTCCTGATCTCCGTCTCAGAGAGAAGCCTCAGTCTGGGTGCAGAAGCTGAATAAATTCCCCCTTGGCCGCTGGCAGTGCAGGTTCCAAGTTGCAGACCCTGGGGGCGCAGGATCTTTTGCTCGTCCCCAAAGCCAAGGCAGTGGCGGCTGTCTGGGAGCTCCTGACCGCCAGAGAGGTTCCAAACAGCGATCGCACACTGAGATTTTGACGCCGGCCCGGGCTGGGAGTGCCCGGCTTGCGCGCACCTCTTTTCAGAGGCGGCTGTGGGTCCGGCGCGCGTCTGGGGCACTGAGAACAGGGCGCTGGTCCGTAAGCCGCAGGCTGGGCTTTTGCGCGCCTCTGTCCGGGGAAGAGTTTCCCGCGCTCTCGGCTTAGACTTTGAAACAATGGTGCGGGTCAAGAAGTGCCCCCGGGCCTTAGAAACCCAGGAGATCTGGAGCGACGTGCGCGCGCATCTCAAGCTTTGTGGTAGGGCTAGTGCGCGTTCTGCAGACCGGCGCAGCTCCCATCCCCTCACAGGAGCCGGAACCCCCGCGCTCTGGGGCGCGCTGGCGGCTTAGGGACCAGGAGCCGGTTTCTCTGCCGCACTCTCTCTGCCTCCGCGCTGGGGAGGCCGTCTGGGACCGGGGACTTAAGCCCCTGTCCCTAGCCTCCCCGATTCCCACAATTTGCCCCCACGATCCTTTGCTCTTATGGAGTACTTTCAACCAGTCTCCAAGTTAATGCTGGTCCCCAGACGCAGGGCGCTCTCGCTCGTATCGAGGTATTACTTACGCACCGGTCGCCTCTGGTGGCTCCCTCCCCCTTTTGTTTATCTTCCGATATCAGTCCGCCATTCCCATTCCGCTTTACCTGCTCACTGGCGTCTTCTGCCCCGCGCTAGGAGAGCCAGCCCGGATCGCCCGCGGCGCCCCGCGCGGTCCGGAGGGGAGGGTCCTGGAGGAGGGGCGGCCCGAGCCCCAATCTGGAAATGCCAACTCCGCTCTGCGGCCGGGCCCCAGCCCTTCGGGCCCTGGCGTCCTTGAGTAGTGCTGAGCCCTCCCGGGGCGCAGCCAAGGTCCCGCCACTTCCCTGGGCTGGAAGGGGGCAGCCAGGACCGGAATATCCCACTTTTGAATCAACATGGAAGGGACTGGAGGAAATTATTCTGATTATAAGGTGTCAAGCAGAGAAAGTCAATTATCATATGATTTTACATAGTTGTAGAAAATAAGGAATAACATGGAGCACATTAGGAGAAAAAAGGGAAAGCGGAAGATGAGGGAATTGGATGGGGAGATGAACCACAAGAGAATGTAAACTCAAAAAAACATGGTTTTAGAGGGGAAGGCGTTGGGGAGATTGATGAGGCTGGTGGTGGTAATTAAGGAGGGCATGTACTGAATGGACATATATATAATGTATATAACATTGTTATACTTAAACCATGAGTCTAAGAACTCTACGTCAAAAACTAATGATGTGCTGTATGGTGATTAACATTACATAATCAGATTTTTTTTAAAGAATCACATACAGAGATCAAATCAGGTCTCAACCAATACCAATATTCTGAGATTTCCCCCTGCATTTTTCAGACAATAATTCTTTGAAACTGGAACCCCATCAAAAAAGGGAATTTTGTTAACAAAACAGGAAACAACATGTGTTGGAGAGGATGTGGAGAAAGGGGAACCCTCTTCCACTGTTGGTGGGAATGCAAGTTGGTGCAGCCTCTTTGGAGAACAGTGTGGAGATTCCTCAAGAAATTAAAAATAGAGCTTCCGTATGACCCTGCAATTGCACTCCTGGGTATTTACCCCAAAGATACAGATGTCGTGAAAAGAAGGGCCATCTGTACCCCAATGTTTATAGCAGCAATGGCCACAGTCGCCAAACTATGGGAAGAACCAAGATGCCCTTCAACGGATGAATGGATAAGGAAGATGTGGTCCATATACACCATGGAGTATTATGCCTCCATCAGAAAGGATGAATACCCAACTTTTGTAGCAACATGGACGGGACTGGAAGAGATTATGCTGAGTGAAATCAGTCAAGCAGAGAGAGTCAATTATCATATGGTTTCACTTATTTGTGGAGCATAACAAATAGCATGGAGTACAAGGGGTGTTAGAGAGGAGTAGGGAATTTGGGTAAATTGGAAGGGGAGGTGAACCACGAGAGACTATGGACACTGAAAAACAATCTGAGGGGTTTGAAGTGGCGGGGGGTGGGAGGTTGGGGTACCAGGTGGTGGGTAATATAGAGGGCACGGCTTGCATGGAGCACTGGGTGTGGTGAAATAATAATGAATAATGTTTTTCTGAAAATAAATAAATTGAAAAAAAATAAAAAATAAAATAAAATAAAGGAATTTTGGGTATTCATCCTTTCTGATGGAGGCACAATACTCCATAGTGTATATGGACCACATATTCCTTATCCATTCGTCCGTTGAAGGGCATCTTGGTTCTTTCCATGGTTTGGCGACCGTGGCCATTGCTGGTATAAACATTGGGGTACAGATGGCCCTTCTTTTCACGACATCTGTATCCTTGGGGTAAATACCCAACTTTTGTAGCAACATGGATGGGACTGGAAGAGATTATGCTGAGCGAAATAAGTCAAGCAGAGAGAGTCAATTATCATATGGTTTCACTTATTTGTGGAGCATAAAAATATCATGGAGGACAAGGGGTGTTAGAGAGGAGAAGTACCCCTCTTACCCCTGTTAGAGAGGGGTAAATGGGAAGGGGAGGTGAATCACGAGACTATGGACTCTGAAAAACAATCTGAGGGGTTTGAAGTGGCGGGGCGTTGGGAGGTTGGGTTACCAGGTGGTGGGTATTATAGAGGGCACAGATTGCATGGAGCACTGGGTGTGGTGAAAAAATAATGAATACTGTTTTTCTGAAAATAAATAAATGGAAAAAATACATGCAATGTTGTCAAAAAAGAAAAAAAAAAGAATTTTGGAAGGAATTCAAACATTTGGAGATCAAGAGCATCCTGCCAGGGAATGATTGCATGAGACAGGAAATTAAATAAGAACTTAAACACTTCTTTCCAAGTAATCAAAATGAAAACACATTGGTTCAGAACCTATGGGATGCTGAAAAGTTGGTTCTTCTTTGATTTCCTGGTTGATCCAAGCATTCTTAAGCAAGGTGGTCTTCCGTTTCCAGGTGGTTGAATTCCACAACTTTTCCTTATGGTTGAGCTCCAGTTTCAAAACATTGTGGTCTGAGAATATGCAGGGATAATCTCAATCTTTTTGTATTGGTTGAGTCCTGATTTCTGACACAGAATGTGATCTCTTCTGGAGAAGGTTCCAAGTGCACTTGAGAAGAATATGTATGCTGTTGTTTGAGGGTGGAATATTGTGTAAATATCTATGAGGTCCATTGGATCCAATGTGTTATTCACTGCTCTTGTTTCTTTATTGATTATCTGCTTGGATGATCTATTACTGAGAGTGGAATGTTAAGATCTCCTACTATTAATGTATTTATATCAGTATGACTTTTTATCTTGATTAACAGTTGTCTTATGTAGTTGGCTGTTCCCATATTGGGGGCATAAATATTTACAATTATTAGTTCTTCTTGGTGGATAGACCATTTAAGAATGATGTAGTGTCCTTCTGTATCTCTGACAAAAGTCTTTAGTTTAAAATCTAATTTATCTGATATGAGAATCATTACCCCAACCTTCTTTTGATGCCCATTGGCATGAAAGATGCTTCTTCATCCCTTCACTTTCAGTCTGGACGTATTCTTAAGTACAAAATGGGTCTCTTGTAGATAACATGTAGATGGGTCCTGGTTTTTTTTTTTTTTTTGGTCCTGTTGTTTTATCTAATCTCCAAGTCTGTGCCATTTTATGGGTGCATTTAGGCCATTCACATTGAGAGTGATTATTGAAAGATACGTTTTTATTGACATCATGTTATCTGTGAAGTCTTTGTTTCTGTAGATTGTCTCCATATATTTCTGTTCAAAGATATTCTTAGGATTTTTACTTTCTTATAGAACCCCCCTTAATATTTCTTTTAGTGCCAGCTTGGTGGTCACACACTCTTTTGAACTATGCCGTTCATGGAAGCTCTTTATCTCTCCATCCCTTTTGAATGTCAGTCTTGCTGGTTAAGGCATTCTGCACTGCATGTTCTTCTCATTTAGTGCCCTGAATACATCTTGCCAGCCCTTTCTGGGTCACCAGGTTTCTCTGGACAGTTCTGATGTTATTCTAATGGGTGTTACTCTCTTGTAAGAATGTAATAATCTCTTCCCCTAGCAGCTTTCAAGAGCTCCTGTCTACGATTATGATTTATCATTTTCACAATAAGCTGCCTCGAGGTCTTTCTAGATTCTATGATTATGGCGGGGGAGTACTTTCTGCCTCTAGGACACGAACGCTAGTTCCATTCTCCAGGTTGGGATAATTTTCATAGTGAATTTGTTCAACTATATCCCTAGTCTTCTTTCTTTCTCCTCCTCCTCAAGGATTCCAATAATTCTGATGTTGGAATGTTTCATGTCATCCTTTATTTCCATAATTCTGTTTTCATGGCTTCTAAGCTGTTTGTTCCAGGCTTCTTCCTGATCCTTTTTCTCTATCAGTTTGTCCTCTAGATCACTAATTATATCTTCTTCCTCAAATACCCTTGCTGTTACAGAATTTAGATTAGATTGGAACTCATTGAGAGCATTGTTAACATCATCCCTGGTTGCTTTCACTTCTGCCCTAATCAATTCCATTTTGTCATCCAAGGCTTTCTCCAACCTAGCCATTGCCTGAATAATTGTTAGCCCAAATTCCCTTTTCACATACTGTTTATGTCCATATCCAATAGCTCTGATGGAGAGGGCACAGTCTCCGAATTGTTCCTCGGTTGGGCATTCCTCCTCCTAGTACTTTGATGAGAATTGGCTGAAGGGATGTGTAACTGAATATATCAACCTTGGTGCAGGCAATGTGCACTGTGGAACATTTCTGAGGTATTAGGGTGTCTGCACCAAAAATAAAGAAAAAGAAAAAGGAGGGAGAGTGAGAGAGGGAAAAAAATTAAAAAAAAAAAAAAGAGTAGAGCCAGCCTGAATGGGCCCCAAAGGTAAGATTTATAAAGTACACAAACCGAAACAGACAAACAGAAAGAAAAAAAAAAAATGACAAGTGAAAAAAAAAAAAAAAACACACAGCCAAAACGAACCCCGAGTATAAGATTTATATACTACCAGAGCAAAAAACAAATACACAGAAAGAGTGAAGGCAGAAAAGATGGGAGGGTGGTTATAAATTCTCTTTATCTTGATATCTTTGTTAAAGGACTCAACTTTCCTGAGATAAAGGTGAATTAAGCTGAATTAGATATATTGGTAGCATTGATTGGGGAAAGGAGATTACCTTGAAGCATATCTCTATATGAATGTTAAAACAATAAATAAATAAAATAAAAAAATAGGAAAGAACAAGAAAAACACAGGTAATGTATCAAAGAAGTTCAATTTAAGAAGTTATTATGGAACTTGTACTTAACCTCTCATTGTGATGGTAAATAGGTTAAAATATTTTAAAAATTGAATGAGAATAGTGGGAATGAATTAAAAATAAATGTTGTATCTATGAAGTAGTGGTGTTTGTCTTCTTGTTTTTGTTTTTTGTTTCGCTTTCTGAGGGAGGGGCCTGCCTCTTGATTTTACTGTCAGTCTTGCTAGAGTTGAATCCTCCTACCCCCATCAAGTGTCTGAGCTCTGTGGAAACAGCTTTTTTAGGCTTTTGTTCTCTGGAGTTTTTGGGCTTTTTGTTTTGATTTTTTTTTCTCTCTTTGGTGGCTTTTGGCTGTTCTTTGGAGGTTTAGAGAAAATCAAACTACACCCACACCTCTGTCTCAGAGAGAAGCCTCAGTCTGTTTCCCTCTGGGTGCTCCAGAGCACATAAATTTCCCCTCTGCTGCCATAGGGCATGTCCCAAGCCACGGTCTCAGTGGTCAGAGGGACTCCCAATTTTACCCAAAAGCACAAAAAGTACTAGTCCAGAGAGCTGGCTTCCAGCAGCTGCCTACACCACTACTCTCTGGCAGGCCCAGACCTCCAGAGTGGTCTCAACCAGAGATATCACACTGAGTTCTTCACTCTGGTCTGAACTGGGAGTGTTCAGAATCTCTGGGTCCTAGAGAGCACTGTTTAGTGCCTGTGCATACCTCTCTTAGGGGAGAGGATTTTGTTGCTGGAGCTACTGTGTGCGTGCAGATTTCAAAGGGCTATGGTTCTAGAGAGCAGTAGCTGGCATCCACAACAGACACTTTCACATGCACCACCACCCACACATACTCATGTGCACCAGCAGCTCAGGGACCAAGGCCTGGCTTCTTCGTTACACTCTCTCTGGCTCAGCACCAGTGGTGGTCATCCTGAGTCCCTGTTCCTAACAGGGATTAAGTCCCTGTTCCTAACTGCCTGAATCCACCAAATTCCCCTTAAGACCTTTTCCTCTTTTTGAGTGCTTGCAACCGGATTCCAAGTTAATTCTGGTCCCCAATCACAGGCACTCTCGTATTGGGGTATTACTTTCTAATGGATCACTTCTGGAGGATCCCTCCCACTTTTGTTTTTCTCCCAATATCTGCCTGAAATTTCCACTCCACTTTACTTGTCCACTGGCATCTTATCCCTCCTTAGAGATCCAGAAGTGTATAATTCTAATCTCAGGCTGATTTCATGGGTGATTAGAGTTCTTTGGTAGATCATCAGCTCACTTTAGGGGACCTGTTGAAACAGCACCTTCTACTTCTCTGCCATCTTGTCTCCACCTGATAAGAGAGACAGAATCTTCAAGCAGACTGTGCCTTATGTATGCAGCCCAATGCAAAACCATGACTCTTGGGATTCAGCCAAGGAACCACCCAGTCACATGAATATTTTAATGTCTGTGGGCCCTCTTGTTACACCTCTTGCCATAAGTCACTGGGATCTTGGGGGGTTGGTCTGGGCTTCAACTCCTAAACCTCATGGGAGTTATAGCACTGCCTCATGGTTCCTCCTTTTCACCTAAGGGGTGTCGCCCTTGACCCGCAAGGATGACAAGAAGCCCCAGTTCAGATGTATCTTCTCTCTTTATTTCCGCAAGTCTACATACTTATATACGTTTACATGACCAATCAGCGAGCAAGGTGACCAATAAGGGGCCAAGCAATGTGGAGAGCCAATGAGAGTCCTGTTACTATGCTGATTAAATTTGAAACAGCCAATGACTATGTTCTCCTTTAGGCGAGCTTCACCAGAACGTTCGTTGTTTACTTGCAGCGTATTTTGCTGGCAGTGAGCCAAGCGCCATCTTGTAATGGTGGGGACTTTCCCGGCTGGAGGCGGCCCTGACATCTCCCCCTTTTTTGTTTTATGGCAGAGATCGTGCCTGTCTTAGGTCGTCAGTAGCAGAAAACATCCTTACCCATCATCAGACACAAGATATCCATGATCTCTGTCCTGTCTTAGGTTGGTATGTTTCTCTACTGATCTTACCCGTCTTTGACTACAAATCTAGCATGCTTAGCCATATCTGGGGAGATGTCCCAGCCTCTATTGACATAAGGGCTTGTAATATAGCTTGGCTCTGTTCTCGCTGCTGTGTTCTCCATTGGCAAACTTTTCTGAATAGAAGCAGAATGCCAATAAGAATGAGGACAAGAAGACAAATTGTGCCAGCCCATTGTTTGGTGAACTGGAACATATTGCTGAATGTTTGAAATAGCTCTGGGAGGGAAGCTGGTTGCACACGCGTACTATTTACTCGAGTTATCTCAGCCAGAAGGATTCGTGTGAAATTTTGAAAATTGTCAGACCAAGCACCCTGCAAATACTGGGAGAGCTGTTGGGAGACATTCTGTAAGTCACTCATATTAGTATAGGCTATGGGAGTTACGCAAATTGCCAGGAAGGGTGCTATACATCTCAGTCCCAATAGGGCCCCCAATATGTCCACTTGTTCTTGAGCCAAATCCACTCTCTGGTTGACTATCAGGATTCCTGCTTGCAGATGTGCATTGATCTGAGTCTGTGTTTGAAGGGCAGCTGCCGTTCCTTCTGCAAGGGTGTTCACAGCTTCCACAGTGGGTATAGTTGCAGCAAGCGAAACTGCTGCTGCCATGGCAGCTGCTGTAGATATAGCCAATGCTGTCACAATGGTGGCTGTGATACCAAAATCTCTCTTCTTTCTGGATAGCACCACCGGTAACTTGTCCTCTAGAATGGAAACTGGGATAGGAACATGGGTCATCTAGGAACCATGGAGCCGCCTTTTCCACTGTATTCAAAAAGGCCAGAGCAATATTTGCTTTTAGTGGAGTTCCATTGGCTTTCAGCAGGTCTTTTAAAGACCCTTCCAACCGCACTTTAGATACTTCAGATCCCATTATGAACACACAGACAACAGACGCAGACGTTAAAGACACTAATTAGCACATTAACTTTTTACACGCATATACTTCAGTTGACCTTTACTCCCCGCTTTACCGCGGAATTCCCACTTTTGAACGTGGCCTTTACTCCCCGCTTTACGGCGGAATTTCCACTTTTGAACGTGGCTAATGTCCCCACTTACCTGCGGTTTCGATAAGAAAATCCCGGCTCTATGGCCGCCCCGCTTCTTATTGCGGTCTTGTGAAATCCCGGCTCTATGGCCACCCCGCTTCTTGTTGCGGTCTTGTACAAGATTCCCACCACTTTAATTGTGGTCCCTTCCCCGCTTATCTGCAGTTTTTCTCCTTGCAAGGTTTAGTTACTCGTTAACTATTCCCGGGTCTCGGCACCACTTGTCGCCCTCAACCCGCAAGGATAAGAAGCCCCGGTTCAGATGTATCTTCTCTCTTTATTTCCGCAAGTCTACACACTTATACACGTTTACATGACCAATCAGTGAGCAAGGTGACCAATAAGGGGCCAAGCAATGGGGAGAGCCAATGAGAGTCCTGTTACTATGCTGATTAAATTTGAAACAGCCAATGACTATGTTCTCCTTTAGGCGAGCTTCACCAGAACGTTCGTTGTTTACTTGCAGCGTATTTTGCTGGCAGTGAGCCAAGCGCCATCTTGTAATGGCAGGGACTTTCACAGCCGGAGGCGGCCCCGACAAAGGGGAAAAATGGCTCATCAATGAAGAGGAGTGAGACCCATGTGCTACAAACCAATGGGGCCAACCTGCTGGAGCAGCAAACAACTCATCTGGTGCCAGCCATAAAAGACCTCAGCTATGCTGACATATTCCTGGTTTCATACTGAGATTTTGCCACCACCTAAGATGTGCTGGACCTCCTGTTTTCAAGGTGAGCACTCTGTCCCTAACTGCCCAGTGGGATTTTGCCACGGCCTCATTGTGAGTTTGGAAATGTCCCAAAACTTCCTAAGCATCAGTTTTCTCCTTAGACTGGGACAGAGTTATTTTAAGGACTCACTGGGCTTTTGAAGGGAAAATTCAGATGGGCTCCTGGGGCTGTGCGCTCATTTGTACTCATTTAACATTGCTCTGCTTGTCATATGAAGCTACTGCCTTATGATTCACTATCATCATGGTGTTGATCCTGGCTGTTTGGCCATTTAAAAGGATATTTGAGACTCTATCTGGGGTCTGTGCCTAGGAGAAATGACAGCAGGGGCCCCCAGGGGTAAGCAGTGGGTCCAGGTCCACAAAGATATCTGTGATGGGCTAGGTAGGGCCGTTTCATTTAGCAAGCATTCAGGAAGCCCCACTCAGCACAGGGTCTCCTCTGATTGCTGACTGTGAACCTTGCACAGGGAAGACAGCACCCTGGGCTCCAGACTAGTCAGGGGTCAGACAGTGACACTAGACACAATGACAGGAAGCAACCACAGGACATTTCATGTGATGCTCCCTGGCCTCCTCTAGATATGCTTGCATTTTATCCAGTTAAGATGGGGTCAGCAGATTGCAAGAGCAATGGCATATGTGAGTGAGCTTCAGCTGATGTAGACCTCCTCCCTCCTCCAGAGAAGCCAGGGGACTGGGAGTTGGAAGGACTCTTGGACCCTCATCCCACAAATCTGTGATTCCTCCTTAAGGATAAACGTCCAAGAGTTTCTTCTGGATAAAGGAAAGGGCCCAGGGGAGCTGTGGGTTTGGGCACTGTGCCAGAGCATATGGGGTTGTGGGACAGCTTTAGCCCCTAACTGAGTCATTCAGAATGCATTCCACTCCAAGCCTTAACTCTCTTTCAATCCTTGGACCCAGAAGAGAGGCTGTGGGAACCATACACTCAGCAATCTGTTAGACCCTGTACACTGGGTACTCACAAGGTGGTCAGGAGACCAAACGTTGCACACCCTGTGGGAGACTAGTGTCAGTGGAAGGAGACTTACTCGTGGTACCTAGTGAGAGAGGCAGCAGTTGGGCACAGGAGCTAATACTTGAGGTATTGGGAGGGTACTGGGAAGGCCTGGCTAGAGACAGAGTCCCTTTGTTCTTTCCTTGGTTGGATCCTCACAGAGCAGTGGTGTGAGAAGTGAGGGTAATTAAGGGGCCAGACACCACCCCTCGCTGGGTCTATGCAGTTGAATTCAAGTGGCAAGTGGGCAAGGAGACAGACTGAAGTGTGTGTCCAGCTCCCCCGAGAAGGACAGAAATGATCACACTGTTGATCAAGGACTTACACTCATAAAGGTTTTTTGCCAACCTGTTATCTGAGACCAGGCCTGTTTCAGGCATTACTGCCAGATCACAAGTGGACAAGGACTAGGACTGGTCTCTGACAGGATCTGGAAGCCCAGGGACCCAGGATCGCACAGGGGTTCCCTGGGATATTGGTTTGGGATGGTGCCAAGTCCTTTGACTCCTCTGTCCAACTGTCTATCCCCATGGCCATCTTGTCCATCTTGAACACATGGCAAGAACAATAGCCTAAGGATTTGGTCCAGCCCCCAGAATTTCCCAGCCTGAATATGTTTCTGCTATACCTGGGGCTCAATATGCCAGCCTCAGATTTGGAGCACCATGCCCAGCTTCTGCTCTTATAGCTGCATCAGCTTGAGCCCACAGAGCAAGAGGCTGGCAGTGAGAAGGGCTGGGCTGACTGATGTAGGCCTGTGGAGTTGACTGGGTGGGCCACACTGAGCAAGCCTCCATAAAGTGCAGTTGGGCTGAAAGGAATGAGTAGTCTCACATGCCTGCCCCCATGGTCCTTAGTCAGGGAGAACTCCAAGGGACTCGTTCTTGGACACAGCCAGAATGGAATGGTGGGAAAACTTTCCTTTATTTGGAAGGTACATGGGAAGTCAATCATGCTGATGATACTGTATCTTCATGGAACCATAAACTAGGCCCAATGCAGGATCCTGAATGACCTCAGGAACTCGGTCCACTCTCAATGTGGCGCCTGCAGTATCATCAGAGACAAAGCTGGCCCACCCCATCCGTGGTGCTGGAGCTCATCCCTCAGCAAGAACAGTAACACCACCTCCCCTGGGCAGGTGGTGGTCAGGGCTCTACTTTACTCTCCTGAGATGTCAGCCCCTTTGCCAGACCTGGTAGTCCAGTGGGGTCTTGCCCATACTCCTGTGGTTCCTGAAGGGCTCAATCCAGCAGCAGTTTCGGTGGAATAACCAGCCTCAAACCCCAAGAAGCAGTTTATACTGGCTGGAACCCTATGGATGTATTCTCCTTCCCTGTATTTGCCCACCATGTAATTTTTGTGTTTTGTATATGAGATGCTTAGGGAATAAAATCATGACCATTACCGCTATTTCTGCTTCTGTGCCTTCGCTTGCTAACCCATGAGGAGGTGGAAAAATACCAGCAGACTTTCTATAGGCACTCTGTAACCACACAACCCCCGCCCAGAATTGAACCTGGCAGAGTGGCTGCTCCCAGACCCCCACCCGGCTCTGGGCCGAGAGATAACAGCCATCGGGCGCCAGAGAAACCCCCACCCAGAATTGGACGTGACAAAATGACTGCTCTCAGACCCCCCACCCAGCTCTGGGTGCAAGAGATAATAACCATCTGGCACCCCATGGCTTGACAGGAAGACCCCGGCCAATCCTGAGGTGACACATACCTTAGTGGTGCCAACTAAGCAGTTTGAAGAATGACAGCCCTTTGACCTAACCAATAATCTGTTCCCAGTCTTTTCCCGCTCTGTAGCGTGCCAGTCATATTATAGAGTTCCTTTTTGATTTTCCCGTGGTATGTGGTGATTTGTTACAAGATACTATGATGTATGCTGTCTCTGCCTCCCCAAAAATAGTGTATAAAAGGTGTTGTGATCCTGAGCTCGGGACGTCTTAGCGTCACCGGCAACGAGTGCGCTGAGGTCCGGGTTCAAACTCGTAATAAACGACCCTTGCTGTTTGGCTTTGACTCTGGACTCTGGTGGACGTCTTTGGAGGGTCTCAGAATTTCGGCATAGCATATGGGATAGCCCCCCCCAGACCCATCAGATGCCTAGTCAACGGGTTGCTGAAAACCGATCAGTAAGTGAGCCGGCTCTGTCTCTGCCTCTGTCTCCTTCTCTGTCTCTATATTCTCTGTCATTCTTGGATCCATAATCTGAATCTGTTTCCGGAAGTCTGAGGTTGGAACTTGCAAATATTCCTGGCAGACGCAATATAAGGCTGCCAGTAGGCCGGTGGGAGAGGTCTTCTGGACCCCTGTCTGGGGCTGTTTACTCAGCCCATCTGGGTAGCCTCGTGGCAGCTGGAAGTGCACCTAGGGCTGATTACCCAGCCCATTCGATTAGCCACGGAGCCGCCTGAAGCGCACCAGCAAGTTGTGTTTTTGTGTTGTGTGACCCCTGAGCCTAGGGCTGTGTACCCAGCCCATCTGAATTAGCCATGGAGCTCATTTCCTGTGTAAATGGCTATAACTGGAGCCAACTAGGGTTGGTCTAACTCGGGACAGAGACCATAGGGAATATTCCCAAGCAGCTGCCGAAACACCATTTGTTTCAGGGAGGTTTCCCTGACTTCTCTGGCCCTACTTGGACAACTTAACCCCTTCCCCCCTCTTGCTGATAGGAAAACATGTTGTCTGCTCCTCTGTTGGAGTTGATAAGCTCTAAAACCAGGAATTCTTTCTCTGCCTTCTGGCAGCACTTTGTTACTTCTATCTCCCCCTTCTCATGCTTCAGCACCAACGTGTGTGCAGCCTGCATGACTAGCCTAGGATCACGCTCCACGGCTCCTTCTCTCTTCACTGTCAAGGAGCAAGAAGAACAGCCGATCCGATCCTGGTTTGGGCAGAACACTCGTGAGAATTGGCCTGAAAAAGCCAGGCGAACTCGCTTTGGGCGCAGCACATCTGCCGGGCCGCCTCAGTGGGCCTGGCCCGGCATAAAGAGCGCTGGCGCACAAACCTCGCCAGAAGACCTACACGAGGCAGGCTGTGTCGAGGCCGACGCCTCCTGCTAATCCTCCTGCGGGAGTCCGCTCCCTGGTGCTGTTCCATGAGGCCTGGCCCGCCACGAATCCCAGCCTCGCAATCTCGCCTGCTACCCGGCCGTCTGCTTCTGGGTTCCTGTCCCTCGGTGCCTCCATCTGGGGAACCCTGAGTCCCAGGGCCACGCCTCCCCTCCCACAACGGCGCCAACGGTGCCTTTAGGCGCTTCGGACAACCTCAGAGCGAGAGAAAACTGCGTGCCCCCACTGAGGTCAACCCCAACATTGGGCACACGATCTTCCCTAAAGTCGGAAACGTAGGCCGGGCCGCCACCTGTCCTTCAACTCTGCTCCGGGAACGCTCCCCAGTGCCGGGGCGTCCGGGTGGGCCGCGACATTTTCGTGCATTTTTCAGGCGGCCACCCCAAGCTCGGGGCGAGAAAAGGCCCTGGGCCATGGAGAGCAGGGCGGTCCGCAGGGCAGCCCAACGCCGGCCAATTACCACGGGGGTTCTGCCCAAACCGATCCCGTGAGAATTGGCCGGAAAACACCTTGCGAACTCGCTTTGGGTGTCACACGTCTGCAGGGCCGCCCCCCAGGGCCTGGACAGGTATGCGAGAGCTCGATCACGAACCCCGACAAGGAGCACTCCGCGAGGCAGACTGCGGCGAGGCCGATGTCTCCTGCTTCTCGGCCGGTGGGGATCCCCTACTTGGTGCAGTCCCATGGGGCCAGGACTGCCCCGGGACTCTGGCTCGAAGTTTCACCGGCTTCCCAGCCTTCCGCTTCGGGGGTCCTGTCTCTCTGTGCCTCCATCTTGGGAATCCTGAGTCCCGTGGCAACGCCGCCGCCTCACCCCCCAGAGCCAACAGTGCACTTCGGCGCTTCACACAAGCCTTGGAGCGAGAGAAACCTGCATGACCCAACGGAGGACAGCCTCATCCTTGGGCGCCCCATCAACCTGAAAAGATGGAGGTGCACGCCCTGCCCCCACCCGCCGCTCAACTCTGCTCCGGGAAAGCTCCCGTGCGCCGGCGCCCCCTGGTGGGCCGCGTCGTTTCCTTCCGTTTTCCAGGCGGTCGCCGCATGGACTGGGCAAGAAGGGGCCCTGGGCCACGGAGAGCCGGGCGATCCGCAGGACTGCCCAACCCGGCCAATTCTCACGAGCGTTCTGCTCAAATCAATCCCGGTTTGGTCAGAACCCTCGAGAGGATTGGCCAGAAAACGCGCGGCGAACTCGCTTCGGGCGCAGCTCTTCCGCAGGTCAGCCCCCCGGGACTTGTCCTGGCATCGCGAGCGCTCGCGCACGAACCTCGCCAGGAAGCCCTCCGCGAGGCAGGCTGAGGCGAGGCCGACGCCTCCTGCAACTCGGCGCTGGTGTCCCATACTTAGCGCCATCCCATGGGGCCAGGGCTTCCCAGAGACTCTGGCTTGATATTTCACCTGCGACCCAGCCTTAGGCTTCCGGGGTCGTGTCCCTCTGTGCCTCCATCTGTGGAATCCTGAGTCCCTCGGCCACGCCTACCCCTCCCATCCCGGCCCCAATGGTGCATATCGGCGCTTCGGTCAAGCCTTGGAGAGAGAGAAACCTGCATGACCCAACTGCGGAGAGCCCCATCCTTGGGTGCCCCATCAGCCCGAAAAGACAGAGGCGCATGCTCTGCCGCCACTCGTAAGTCAACTCTGCTCTGGGATCGTTCCCCTGCGCCGGCTCCCACTGGTGGGCCCTGCGTTTCAGGCATTTTCCGGGGGCCACAGCATGCCCTGGGAGAGAAGGGGCCCTGGGCCACGGAGAGCAGGGAGGTCCGCAGGACTGCGCAACCCCGGACAATTCTCATGAGCGTTCTGCTCAAATCAATCCCGGTTTGGTCAGAACCCTCGAGAGGATTGGCCAGAAAACGCGCGGCGAACTCTCTTCGGGCGCAGCTATTTCGCAGGTCAGCCCCCCGGGACTTGTCCTGGCATCGCAGCGCTCGCGCACGAACCTCACCAGGAAGCCCTCCGCGAGGCAGGCTGAGGCGAGGCCGACGCCTCCTGCTCCTCGGAGCTGGTGTCCCATACTTAGCGCCGTCCCATGGGGCCAGGGCTTCCCCGAGACTCGGGCTCGATATTTCACCTGATTCCCAGCCTTTGGCTTCTGGGGTCCTGTCCCTCTGTGCTTCCATCTGGAGAATCCTGAGTCCCACGGCCACGCCTCACGCTCCCATCCCGGCCCCAATGGTGCATATCGGCGCTTCGGTCAAGCCTCGGAGAGAGAGAAACATCAATGGACAAAATGCGGACAGCCACATCCTTGGGTGCCCCATCACCTCGAAAAGACAGAGGTGCATGCCTTGCCGCCACTCGTCCGTCAACACTGCTCTGGGATCATTCCCCTGCGACGGTGCCCTCTGGTGGGCCCCGGTCATTCCGGCATTTTCCGGGGGCCGCAGCATGCCCTGGGAGAGAAGGGGCTCTGGGCCACGGAGAGCAGGGAGGTCCGCAGGACTGCCCTACGCCGGCCAATTCTCACGAGCATTCTGCCCAAACCGATCCTGTTTGGGAAGAACGCTCATGAGAATTGGCAGGAAAACGCCCGGCATACTCGTTTCGGGCGCCGCACTTCTGCACGGCCTCCCCCCCCCCCGGGCCTGGCGTGCCATTGAGAGCCATTGTGCCCCAACCCCGACAGGAAGCCCTCCGCGAAGCAGGTTGTGGCGAGGCCGACGCCTCCTGATAATCCTCCTGCGGGGGTCCTCTCCCTGGCGCTGTTCCATGAGGCCTGGCCCGCCACGAATTCCGGCCTCGCAGTCTCGCCTGCTACCCGGCCATCTGCTTCTGGGTTCCTGTCCCTCGGTGCCTCCATCTGGGGAACCCTGAGTCCCGGGGCCACGCCTCCCCCTCCCACACCGGCGCCAACGGTGCCTTTAGGCGCTTTGGACAACCTCAGAGCGAGAGAAAACTGCGTGCCCCCACTGAGGTCAGCCCCATCCTTGGGCACACGATCCTTCCTAAAGTCGGAAACGTACATCCGGCCGCCACCCGTCCTTCAACTCTGCTCCGGGAACGCTCCCCAGCGCCGGGGCATCCTGTTGGGCCGCCACGATTTCGCGCATTTTCCGGGCGGCCGCTCCAAGCTCGGGGCGAGTAACAGCCCTGGCCATGGAGAGCAGGGCATTCCGCAGGGCTGCCAAACGCCGGCCAATTCCCAAGAGTTTTCTGCCCAAACCGATCCCGTGAGAATTGGCCGGAAAACGCCATGCGAACTCGTTTCGGGTGTCACACGTCTGCAGGGCCGCCCCCCCCCCGGGGCCTGGCCTGGCCCGGCATCGTTATTGCTCGCTCACGAACCCCGCCAAGGAGCCCTGCGCACGGCAGACTTCGGCGAGGCCGATGCCTACTGCTTCTCGGCCGGCGGGGGTCCCCTACTTGGCGCAGTCCCATGGGGCCAGGGCTGCCCCGGGACTCTGAATCGAAGTTTCACCGGCTTCCCAGCCTTCCGCTTCCGGGGTCCTGTACTCTGTGCCTCCATCTTGGGAATCCTGAGTCCCGTGGCAGCGCCTCCGCCTCACCCACCGGCGCAAATGGTGCATTTTGGCGCTTCGGACAAGCCTCGAAGTGAGAGAAACCTGCATGACCCAACTGAGGACAGCCCCATCATGGGCGCCCCATCAACCCGAAAAGTCGGAGGCGCACGCCCTGCCCCACCCGCCACTCAACTCTGCTCCAAGAACGCTCCAGGGCGCCGGCGCCACCTGATGGGCCACGTCGTTTCCTCGCGTTTTCCAGGCGGTCGCAGTATGCACTGGGCGAGAAGGGGCCCTGAGCCACGGAGAGCTGGGCGGTCCACAGGTCTGCCCTTCGCTGGCCAATTCTCACGAGCGTTCTGCCCAAACCAACCCCGGTTTGGGCAGAACGCTCGTGAGAATTGGCCGGAAAACGCCCCGCAAACTCGCTTCGGGCTCGCTTGTCCGCAGGTCCGCCCCCCCGGGGCTTGTCCTGGCATCGCGAGCGCTCGCGCACAAACCTCGCCAGGAAGCCCTCCGTGAGGCAGGCTGAGGCGAGGCCGACGCCTCCTGCTCCTCGGCGCTGGTGTCCCCTAATTAGCGCCTTCCCATGGGGCCAGGGCTGCCCTGAGACTCGGGCTCGATATTTCACCTGCTTCCCAGCCTTCAGCTTCCGGGGACGTGTCCCTCTGTGCCTCCATCTGGGGAATCCTGAGTCCCACGGCCACGCCTCACCCTCCCATCCCGGCACCAATGGTGCTAATCAGCGCTTCCGACAAGCCTTGGAGAGAGAGAAACCTGCATGACCCAACTGCGGACAGCCCCATCCTTGGGTGCCCCATCAGCCCGTAAAAATGGAGGCGTATGCTCTGCCGCCACTCGTAAGTCAACTCTGCTCTGGGACGCTCACCTGTGCCGGCGCCCACCGGTGGGCCCTGCGTTTCAGGCATTTTCCGGGGGCCGCAGCATGCCGTGGGAGAGAAGGGGCCCTGGGCCACGGAGAGCAGAGAGGTCCGCAGGACTGCCCAACGCCGGCCAATTCTCACGAGTGTTCTGCCCAAATCGATCCTGGTTTGGGCAGAAAGCTCGTGAGAACTGGCAGGAAATTTTCGGCGAACTCACTTCGGGCGCCAGACTTCTGCACGGCCGCCCCCCCGGGCCTGGCGTACCAGGCGAACCATCGCGCTCCAACCCGCCAGGAAGCCTTCCATAAGGCAGGCTGTGGCTAGGCCGACGCCTCCTGCTAATCCTCCTGCGGGGTTCCTCTCCCTGGCGCTGTTCCATGGGGCCTGGGCCGCCACGAAGCCCGGGCTCACAGTTTCTCCTGCTACCTAGCCTTCTGTTTCTGGGTTCCTGTCCCACGGTGCCTCCATCTGGGAAACCTTGAATCCCGCGGCCTCGCTCCCCCTCCCACACCGGCACAAACGGTGCATTTCGGTGCTTCTGACAAACTCAGAGTGAGAGAAACCTGCATGCCCCACTGAGGTCAGCCCCATCCTTGGGCACACGAAACTCCCTAAAGTCGGAAGCGTAGGCCCGGCCGCCACCCGTCATTCAACTCTGCTCCAGGAACGCTCCCCAGCGCCAGGTTCTCCGGGTCGGCCGCGACATTTTCGCGCATTCCGGGCGGCCGCCCCATGCTCCGGGCGAGAAACAACCCTTGGCCATGGAGAGCAGGGCTGTCCGGCGGGATGCAAAACGCCGGCCAATTCGTGAGATTTGAGTCCCGTGGCAACGCCTCCGCCTCACCCACCGGCGCAAATGGTGCATTTCGGCGCTTCGGACAAGCCTCGAAGTGAGAGAAACCTGCATGACCCAACTGAGGACAGCCCCATCATGGTGTCACACAGGGCCGCAAACTCGCTTCGGGTGTCACACAGGGCCGCCCCCCAGGGCCTGGTCCGGCATTACGAGATCTCGCTCAGGAACCCTGCCACGGAGCCCTCCGCGAGGCAGACTGCGGCGAGGCCGATGTCTCCTGCTTCTCGGCCGGTGGGCGTCCCCTACTTGGCGCAGTCCCATGGGGCCAGGGCTGCCCCGGGACTCTGGCTCGAAGTTTCACCGGCTTCCCAGCCTTCCGCTTCTGGGGTCCTGTCTCTCTGTGCCTCCATCTTGGGAATCCTGAGTCCCGTGGCAACGCCTCTGCCTCACCCCCCAGCGCCAACGGTGCACTTCGGCGCTTCACACAAGCCTTGGAGCGAGAGAAACCTGCATGACCCAACGGAGGACAGCCTCATCCTTGGGCGCCCCATCAGCCCGAAAAGATGGAGGTGCACGCCCTGCCCCCACCCGCCGCTCAACTCTGCTCCGGGAAAGCTCCCGTGCGCCGGCGCCCCCTGGTGGGCCGCGTCGTTTCCTTCCGTTTTCCAGGCGGTCGCCGCATGGACTGGGCAAGAAGGGGCCCTGGGCCACGGAGAGCAGGGAGGTCCGCAGGACTGCCCAACCCGGCCAATTCTCACGAGCGTTCTGCTCAAATCAATCCCGGTTTGGTCAGAACCCTCGAGAGGATTGGCCAGAAAACGCGCGGCGAACTCTCTTCGGGCGCAGCTATTTCGCAGGTCAGCCCCCCGGGACTTGTCCTGGCATCGCGAGCGCTCGCGCACGAACCTCGCCAGGAAGCCCTCCGCGAGGCAGGCTGAGGCGAGGCCGACGCCTCCTGCTCCTCGGAGCTGGTGTCCCATACTTAGCGCCGTCCCATGGGGCCAGGGCTTCCCCGAGACTCGGGCTCGATATTTCACCTGATTCCCAGCCTTTGGCTTCTGGGGTCCTGTCCCTCTGTGCTTCCATCTGGAGAATCCTGAGTCCCACGGCCACGCCTCACGCTCCCATCCCGGCCCCAATGGTGCATATCGGCGCTTCGGTCAAGCCTCGGAGAGAGAGAAACATCAATGGACAAAATGCGGACAGCCACATCCTTGGCTGCCCCATCAGCTCGAAAAGACGGAGGCGCATGCCTTGCCGCCACTCGTCCGTCAACACTGCTCTGGGATCGTTCCCCTGCGACGGTGCCCTCTGGTGGGCCCGGTGATTCCGGCATTTTCCGGGGGCCGCAGCATGCCCTGGGAGAGAAGGGGCCCTGGTCCACAGAGAGCAGGGAGGTCCGCAGGACTGCCCTACACCGGCCAATTCTCACGAGCGTTCTGCCCAAACCGATCCTGTTTGGGAAGAACGCTCATGAGAATTGGCAGGAAAACGCCCGGCGAACTCGCTTAGGTCGCCGCACTTCTGCACGGCTGCCCCCCTGGGCCTGGCGTGCCATTGCGAGCCATCGCACTCCAACCCCGCCATGAAGCCCTCCGCGAGGGAGGCTGTGGTGAGGCCGATGCCTCCTGCTAATCCTCCTGCGGGGGTCCTCTCCCTTGCGCTGTTCCATGGGGCCAGGCCCGCCACAAAGCCCGGGCTCGCAGTTTCTCCTGCTACCCAGCCGTCTGCTTCTGGGCTCCTATCCCTCGGTGCCTCCATCTGGGGAACCCTGAGTCCCACGGACACGTTCCCCCTCCCACACCGGCGCCTTTCGGCGCTTCGGACAACCTCAGAGCGAGGGAATCCTGCGTGCCCCCACTGAGGTCAGCCCCATCCTTGGGCGCCCGATCCTCCCTAAAATCAGAAGTGTAGGCCCGGCCGCCACCCGTCCTTCAACTCTACTCCGAGAACGCTCCCCAGTGCCGGGGCCTCCTGGTGGGCTGCGACGTTTTTGCGCATTCCGGGCGGCCGCCCCATGCTCCGGGCGAGAACCGGCCCTGGGCCATGGAGAGCAGGGCAGTCCGCAGGGCTGCGAAACGCTGGCCAATTCTCACGAGTGTTCTGCCCAAACCGATAACGGTTTATGCAGAACGCTCGTGAGAATTGGACAGAAAACGCCTTGCGAACTTGCTTCAGGCGTCACACGTATGCAGGGCCGCCCCCTAGGGCCTGGCCCAGCATCGCAAGAACTCGCTCACGAACCCCGCCAAGGAGCCCTCTGCAAGGCAGTCTGCGGCGAGGCCGATGCCTCCTGCTTCTCAGCCGGCGGGGGTTCCCTACTTGCCGCAGTCCCATGGGGCCAGGTCTGCCCCGAGACTTGGGCTCGAAATTTCGCCGGCTTCCCAGCCTTCTGCTTCCAGGGTCCTGTCCCTCTTTGCCTCCCTCTTGGGAATCCTGAGTTCCGTGGGAACGCCTCCGCCTCATGTCCCGGTGCAATGGGTGCATTTTGGACAAGCCTCGAAGCAAGAGAGACCTGCATGACCCAACTGAGGACGGCGCCATCCTTGGGCGCTCCATCAGCCTTAAAAGACGGAGGCGCACGCCCTGCCCCCACCCGCCTGGATAGTCTGCAGCGGGAAAGCTCCCATGCGCCGGTGCCCTCTGGTGGACCACGTCGATTCCTTGGGTTTTCAGGCGGCCGCAACATGCCCTGGGCAATAAGGGTCCCTGGGCCACGGAGAGCCGGGCGGTCGCAGGGTTGCCCAACGCCGGCCAATAATCACGAGCGTTCTGCCCTAACCGACCCCGGTTTGGGCAGAACGCTCCTGAGAATTGGCCGGAAAATGCATGGCGAACTCGCTTCGGGCGCAGCCCTTCCGCAGGTCTGTACCCCGGGACTTGTCCTGGCATGGCGAGCGCTCGCGCACAAACCTCGCCAGGAAGCCCTCTGCGAGGCAGGCTGAGGCGAGGCCGACGCCTGCTGCTCCTCGGCGCTGGTGTCCCAAACTTAGCGCCGTCCCATGGGGCCAGGGCTGCCTGGAGACTCGGGCTTGATATTTCACCTGCGCCCCAGCCTTCGGCTTCGGGGTCGTGTCCCTCTGTGCCTCCATCTGGGGAATCCTGAGTCCCTCGGCCACGCCTACCCCTCCCATCCCGGCCCCAATGATGCATATTGGTGCTTCGGTCAAACCTCGGAGAGAGAGAAACATCAAGAACCAAATGCGGACAGCCCCTTCCTTGGGTGCCCCATCAGCCCGAAAAGACGGAGGCGCATGCCCTGCCGCCACTCGTCCATCAACTCTGCTCTGGGATCGTTCCCCTGTGCAGGCGCCCCCTGGTGGCCCCCGGCGATTCCGGCATTTTCCGGGGCCGCAGCATGCCCTGGGAGAGAAGGGGCCCTGGGCCACGGAGAGCAGGGAGATCCGCAGGACTGCCCTACGCCGGCCAATACTCACGAGCGTTCTGCCCAAACCAATCCTGTTTGGTCAGAATGCTTGTGAGAATTGGCAGGAAAATGCCCGGCGACCTCGCTTCGGGCGCGGCACTTCTGCACGGCCGCCACCCAGTGCCTGGCGTGTCATTGCGAGCCATCGCGCTCCAACCCCGCCAGGAAGCCCTCTGCGAGGCAGGTTGTGGCGAGGCCGACGCCTCCTGCTAATCCTCCTGTGGGAGTCCTCTCTCTGGCGCTGTTCCATGAGGCCTGGCCCGCCACGAACCCGGCCTCGCAGTCTCGCCTGCTTCCCGGCCGTCTGCTTCTGGGTTCCTGTCCCTCGGTGCCTCCATCTGGGGAGCCCTGAGTCCCGGGGCCACGCCTCCACCTCCCACACCATCGCCAACGGTGCCTTTCGGCGCTTCGGACAACCTCAGAGCGAGAGAAACCAGCGTGCCCCCACTGAGGTAAGCCCCATCCTTGGGCACACGATCCTCCCTAAAGTCGGAAACGTAGGCCCGGCCGCCACCCGTCCTTCAACTCTGCTCCAGGAACGCTCCCCAGCGACGGGGCGTCCGGGTGGGCCGCGACGTTTTCACGCATTTTCCGGCCGGCCGCCCCAAGCTCGGGGCGAGTAACGGCCCTGGGCCATGGAGAGCAGGGCGTTCCGCAGGGCTGCCCAACGCCGGCCAATTCCCACGAGGGTTCTGCCGAAACCGATCCCATGAGAATTCGCCGAAAACGCCATGCAAACTCGTTTCGGGTGTCACACGTCTGCAGGGCCACCCCCCAGGGCCTGGCCTGGCCAGGCATCTCAGGAGCTCGCTCACGAACCCCGCCAAGCAGCCCTCCGCGCGGTAGACTTCGGTGAGGTCGATGCCTACTGCTTCTCGTCCGGCGGGGGTCCCCTACTTGGTGCAGTCCCATGGGGCCAGGGCTGTCCCGAGACTCGGGCTCGAAAATTCACCGGCTTCCCAGTTTTCCTTTTCTGGGGTCCTGTCCCTCTGTGCCTCCATCTTGATAATCCTGAGTTCCGTGGCAATGCCTCCGCCTCACGCCCCGGCGCAAACGGTGCATTTCGGCGCTTCGGACAGGCCTCGAAGCGAGAGAAACCTGCATGACCAAACTGAGGACAGCCCCATCTTGGGCGCCCCATCAACCCGAAAAGTCGGAGGCGCATGCCCTGCCCCCACCCACCGCTCAACTCTGCTCCGGGTAGGATCCCGTGCGCTGCACCCCCTTTTGGGCCACGTCGTTTCTTCCCATTTTCCAGGCCGTCGCAGCATGGACTGGGCAAGAAGGGGCCCTGGGCCACGGAGAGCTGGGCGGTCCGCAGGACTGCCGAACCCCGGCCAATTCTCACGAGCGTTCTGCTCAAATCAATCCCGGTTTGGTCAGAACCCTCCTGAGGATTGGCCGGAAAACGCTCGGCGAACTCGCTTCGGGCGCAGCTCTTCCGCTGGTCAGACCCCCTGGACTTGTCCTGGCATCGCTAGCGCTCGCACACGAACCTCGCCAGGAAGCCCTCCGCAAGGCAGGCTGAGGCGAGGCCGACGCCTCCTGCTCCTCGGCGCTGGTGTCCCATACTTAGTGACTTCCCATGGGGCCAGGGCTGCCCCGAGACTCGGGCTCGATATATCACCTGCTTCCCAGCATTCAGCTTCAGGTGTCGTTTCCCTCTGTGCCTCCATCTGGGGAATCCTGAGTCCCGTGGCCACGCCTCCCCCTCCCATCCCGGCCCCAATGTTGCATTTCGGCGCTTCGGACAAGCCTCGGACAGAGAGAAACCTGCATGACCCAACCGCAGAAAGCCCCATCCTTAGGAGACCCTTCTGCCTGAAAAGACGGAGGCGCATGCCCTGCCGCCAATCGTCCGTCAATTTTGCCCTGGGAACGCTCCACTGCGCCGGCGCCCCCTGGTGGGCCCCGGCGTTGCCGGCTATTTCTGGGTGCCGCAGCATGCCCTGGGAGAGTAGGGGCCCTGTGCCACGGAGAGCATGGTTGTCCGCAGGACTGCACTTCGCTGGCCTATTCTCACGTGCGTTCTGCCCAATCCGATTTAGGTTTGGGCAGAACGCTCGTGAGAATTGGCAGGAAAACGCCCGGCGAAATCGTTTCGCGCTCCTCACTTCTGCACAGCCGCCCCCCGGGGCCTGGCGTGCCATTGCGAGCCATCCCGCTCCAATCCCGACAGGAATCCCTCCGTGAGGCAGTCTGTGGCTAGGCCGACGCCTCCTGCTAATCCTCCTGCAGGGGTCCTCTCCCTGGCGCTGTTCCATGGGGCCTGGCCCAACATGAAGCCCAGGCTCGCAGTTTCGCCTGCTACCCAGACGTCTGCTTCTGGGTCCCTCTCCCTCTGTGTCTCCATCTTGGGAATCCTGAATCCCGTGGAAACGCCTCTGCCTCACGCCCCGGCGCCTATGGTGCATTTCGGCGCTTCGCACAATCCGTGGAGCGAGAGAAAACTGCATGACCCAATTGAGGACAGCCTCAGCCTTGGGCGCCCAATCAGCCCGAAAGGATGGAGGCACACGCCCTGCCCCAGCCGCCCAGATACTCTGCTCCGGGAACGCTCCCGTGTGCCCGCGCCCTCTGGTGGGCCGCGTCGTTTCCTCGGGTTTCCAGGCAGCCGCACCATGCCCTGGGCAAGAAGGTTCCCTGGGCCACGGAGAGCCGGGCGGTCCGCAGGGTTGCCCAACGCCGGCCAATTATCACGAGAGTTCTGCCCTAACAGATCCCAGTTTGGGCAGAACACTCGTGATAATTGGCCGGAAAACGCATGGCGAACTCGCTTCGGGCGCAGCTCTTCCTCAGGTCAGCCCCCCAGGACTTGTACTGGCATCGCGAGCACTCACGCACGAACCTCGCCGGGATGCCCTCCGTGAGGCAGGCTGAGGCGAGGCCAACGCCTCCTGCTCCTCGGCGCTGGTGTCCCATATTTAGCGCCGTCCCATGGGGCCAGGGCTGCCACGAGACTCGGGCTCGATATTTCACCTGCGTCCCAGCCCTCAGCTTCCGGGGTTGTGTCCCTCTGTAACTCCATCTGGGGAATCCTGAGTCCCTCGGCCATGCCTACCCCTCCCATCCCGGCCCCAATGGTGCATAACGGCGTTTCGGTCAAGCCTCGGAGAGAGAGAAACCTCAATGAACAACATGCGGACAGCCACATCCTTGGGTGCCCCATCAGCCCGAAAAAAAAGGAGGCGCATGCCCTGCCGCCACTCGTCCGTCAACTCTGCTCTGGGATCGTTCCCCTGCGCCAGCCCCCCCTGGTGGGCCCCGGCGATTCCGGCATTTTCCGGGGGCCGCAGCATGCCCTGGGAGAGAAGGGGCCCTGGGCCACGGAGTGCAGGGAGGTCCGCAGGACTTCCCTATGCCGGCCAATTCTCACGAGCGTTCTGCCCAAACCGATCCTGTTTGGGCAGAACGCTCGTGAGAACTGGCAGGAAAACGCCCGGCGAACTCGCTTCGGGCGCCACACTTCTGCACGGCCGCCCCCCCTGGCCTGGCGTGCATTTGCGAGCCATCGCGCTCCAACCACGCCAGGAAGCCCTCCGCGAGGCAGGCTGTGGCGAGGCCGATGCCTCCTGCTAATCCACCTGCGGGGGTCCTCTCCCTGGCGCTGTTCCATGAGGCCTGGCCCGCCACGAAGCCCAGCCTCGCAGACTCACCTGCTACCCGGCCGTCTGCTTCTGGGTTCCTGTCCCTCGGTGCCTCCATCTGGGGAACCCTGAGTCCTGGGGCCACGCCTCACCTTCCCACATTGCCACCAACAGTGCCTTTCGGCGTTTCGGACAACCTCAGAGCGAGAGAAACCTGCGTGCCCCCACTGAGGTCAGCCCCATCCTTGGGCACACGATCCTCCCTAAAGTTGGAAACATAGGCCCGGCCGCCACCCGTCCTTCAACTCTGGCCCGGGAACGCTTCCCAGTGCCCGGGCTTCCTGGTGGGACTCAACGTTTTCGCGCATTCTGGGCCGCCGCCCCATGCTCCGGACGAGAAACCCCCAGGGCCATGGAGAGCAGGGCATTCGGCAGAGCGGCGAAACGCCGGCCCATTCTCACGAGCGTTCTGCCAAAACCGATACCGGTTTATGCAGAATGCTCATGAGAATTGGCGAGAAAACGCCTTGCGAACTTGCTTCGGGCGTCACACGTCTGCATGGCCGCCCCCCAGGGCCTGGCCCGGCATCGCAAGAACTTGCTCACGAGCCCTGCCAAGGAGCCCTCCGCGAGGCAGTCTGCGGCGAGGCTGATGTCTCCTGCTTCTCGGCTGGCGGGCGTCCCCTACTTGGCGCAGTCCCATGGGGCCAGGGCTGCCCCGAGTCTCGGGCTCGAAATTTCGCCGGCTTCCCAGCCTCCGCTTCCGGGGTCTTGTCCCTCTGTGCCTCCATCTTGGGAATCCTGAGTTCCGTGGCAACGCCTCTGTCTCACGCCCCGGCACAAACGGCGCATTTCGGCTATTCGGACCAGCTTGAAGCGAGTGAAACATGCATGACCCAACTGAGGACAGCCCCATCTTGGGCGCCCCATCAACCCGAAAAGTCGGAGGCGCATGCCCTGTCCCCACCTGCCGCTCAACTCTGCTCCTAGTACGCTCCCTGGCGCCAGCGCCACCTGATGGGCCACGTCGTTTCCTTGCGTTTTCCAGGAGGCCGCAGTATGCACTGGACGAGAAGGGGCCCTGAGCCACGGAGAGCTGGGCGGTCCGCAGGTCTGTCCATCGCTGGCCAATTCTCCCGAGCGTTCTGCACAAACCAACCACGGTTTGGGCAGAACGCTCGAGAGAATTGTACGGAAAATGCGCTGCCAACTCGCTTCGGGCTAGCTTGTCCACAGGTCTGCCGTCCGGGGCTTGTCCTGGCATCGCGAGCGCTCGCGCACAAACCTCGCCAGGAAGCCCTCCGCGAGGCAGGCTTAGGCAAGGGCGACGCCTCCTGCTCCTCGGCGCTGGTGTCTGCTACTCTGCGCCGTCCCATGGGGCCAGGGCTGCCCCAAGACTAGGGCTAGATATTTCACCTGCTTCCCAGCTTTCAGCTTCCCGGGTCCTGTCCCTCTGTGCCTCCATCTGGGGAATCCTGAGTCCCATGGACAAGACTCACCCTCCCATCCCGGCCCCAATGGTGCATATCGGCGCTTCGGACAAGCCTTGGAGAGAGAGAAACCTGCATGACCCAACTGCGGACAGCCCCATCCTTGGGTGCCCCATCAGCCCGAAAAGACGGAGGCGCATGCTCTGCCACCACTCGTAAGTCAACTCTGCTCTGGGACGCTCCCCTGCGCCGGCGCCCAGTGGTGGGCCTTGCGTTTCAGGCATTTTCCGGGGGCCACAGCATGCCCTGGGAGAGAAGGGGCCCTGGGCCACGGAGAGCAGGGAGGTCCACAGGGCTGCCCAACGCCGGCCAATTCTCACGAGCGTTCTGCCCAAACCGATCCTGGTTTAGGCAGAACGCTTGTGAGAATTGGCAGTAAAATGCCCGGCCTACTCGCTTCGGGCGCCGCACTTCTGCACGGCCTCCCCCACGGTCCTGGCGTACCAGGCGTAACATCGCACTCCAACCCCACCAGGAAGCCTTCCGCAAGTCAGGCTGTGGCTAGGCCTTCGCCACCTGCTAATCCTCCTGCGGGTTTCCTCTCCCTGGCACTGTTCCATGGGGCCTGGCCCGCCACGAAGCCCGGGCTCGCAGTTTCGCCTGCTACCCAGCCATCTGCTTCTGGGTTCCTGTCCCTCGGTGCCTCCATCTGGGAAACCTTGAGTCCCGCGGCCTCACTCCCCCTCCCACACCGGCGCCAACGGTGCCTTTCAGCGCTTCGGACAACCTCAGAATGAGAGAAAACTGCGTGCCCCCACTGAGGTCAGCCCTATCCTTGGGCACATGATCCTCCCTAAAGTCGGAAGCGTAGGCCCGGCCGCCACCCGTCCTTCAACTCTGCTCCGGGAACGCTCCCCAGCGCCGGGGAGACCGGGTGGGCCGCGACGTATTCGCGCATTTTCCAGGCGGCTGCCCCAAGCTCGGGGCGAGTAAGGGCCCTGGGCCATGGAGAGCAGGGTGGTCCGCAGAGCTGCCCAACGCCGGCCAATTCCCACGAGAGTACTTCCCAAACCGATCCCGGGAGAATTGCCCGGGTAACGCCATGCGAACTCGTTTCGGGTGTCACACGTCTGCAGGGCCGCCTCCCAGGGCCTGGCCTGGCCCGGCATCGCGAGAGCTCGCTCACGAACCCCGCCAAGGAGCCCTCTGCGTGGCAGATTTCGGCGATGCTGATGCCTACTGCTTCTCGGCCGGCGGGGGTTCCCTACTTGGCGCAGTCCCACGCGGCCAGTGTTGTCCTGAGACTCGGGCTCGAAATTTCGCAGGCTTCCCAGCCTTCTGTTTCCGGGCTCCTGTCCCTCGGTGCCTCCATCTTGGGAATCCTGAGTTCCGTGGCACCGCCTCCGCCTCACGCCCCGGCGCAAATGGTGCATTTCGGCGCTTCGGAGAAGCCTCGAAGCGAGAGCAACATACATGACCCAAATGAGGACAGCCCCATCTTGGGCGCCCCATCAACCCGAAAAGTCGGAGGCGCATGCCCTGTCCCCACCTGCCGCTCAAATCTGCTCCAAGGACGCTCCCGGGCGCCTGCGCCACCTGATGGGCCTCGTCGTTTCCTCGCGTTTTCCTGGCGGCCGCAGTATGCACCTGCGAGAAGGGGCCCTGAGCCATGGAGAGCCGAGCGGTCCGCAGGTCTGCCCATCGCTGGCCAATTCTCCCGAGCGTTCTTCCCAAACCAACCACGTGTTGGGCAGAACGCTCATGAGAATTGTCCGGAAAACGTGCGGCGAACTCGCTTCGGGCTAACTCGTCCGCAGGTCCGCCCCCCGGGGCTTCTCCTGGCATCGCGAGTGCTGAAGCTCAAACCTCGCCAGGAAGCCCTCCGCGAGGCAGGCTTAGGCGAGGTCGACGCCTCCTGCCCTCGGCGCTGGTGTCCCCTACTCTGCGCCGTCCCATAGGACCAGGGTTGCCCCGAGACTTGGGCTCGATATTTAACCTGCCTCCCAGCCTTCAGGTTCCGTGGTCCTGTCCCTCTGTGCCTCCATCTGGGGAATCCTGAGTCCCACGGCCACGCCTCAACCTCCCATCCCGGCACCAATGGTGCATATCGGCGCTTCGGACAAGCCATGGAGAGAGAGAAACCTGCATGACCCAACTGCGGACAGCCCCATCCTTACGTGCCCCATCAGCCCGAAAAGACGGAGGCGCATGCTCTGCCGCCACTCGTAAGTCAACTCTGCTCTGGGACGCTCCCCTGCGCCAGAGCACAGTGGTGAGCCCTGCGTTTCCGGCATTTTCCGGGGGCCGCAGCATGCCCTGGGAGAGAAGGGGCCCTGGGCCACGGAGAGCAGGGAGGTCCACAGGGCTGCCCAACGCCGGCCAATTCTCATGAGCGTTCTGCCCAAACCGATCCTTGGCAGGAAAACGCCCGGCGAACTCGCTTCGGGCGCCGCACTTCTGCACGGCTGCCCCCTGGGCCTGGCGTCCCAGGCGAACCATCGCGCTCCAACCCCGCCAGGAAGCTTTCCGCGAGGCAGGCTGTGGCTAGGAGGAAGCCTCCTGCTAATCCTCCTACGGGTTTCCTCTCGCTGGTGCTGTTCCATGGGACATGGGCTGCCACGAAGCCCGGGCTCACAGTTTCGCCTGCTACCCAGCCTTCTGTTTCTGGGTTCCTGTCCCTCGGTGCCTCCATCTGGGAAACCTTGAGTCCCGCGGCCTCCCACCCCATCCCATACCGGCGCCAACGGTGCCTTTCGGCGCTTCGGACAACCTCAGAGTGAGAGAAACCTGCGTGCCCCCACTGAGGTCAGCCCCATCCTTGGGCACCCGATCCTCCCTAAAGTCGGAACCGTAGGCCCGGCCGCAACCCGTCATTCAACTCTGCTCAGGGAACGCTCCCCAGCGCCAGGTCTTCCGGGTGGGCCGCGACATTTTCGCGCATTCAGGGCGGCTGCCCCATGCTCTGGGTGAGAAACAGCCCTGGGCCATGGAGAGCAGGGCTGTCCGGAGGGCTGCAAAACGCCAGCCAATCGTGAGAATTGGCATGAAAACGCCTTGTGAACTCGCTTCGGGTGCCACACCTCTGCAGGGCCGCCCCCCCAGGGTCTGGCCCGGCATTGCGAGAGCTCGCTCACGAACCCCGACAAGGAGCCATCCGCGAGGCAGACTGCGGCGAGGCCGATGTCTCCTGCTTCTCGGCCGGCGGGGGTCCCCTACTTGGCGCAGTAGCATGGGGCCATGGCTGTCCCAAGACTCGGGCTCGAAATTACGCCGGCTTCCCAGCCTTCCGCTTCCGGGGTCCTGTCCCTCGGTGCCTCCATCTTGGGAATCCTGAGTTCCGTGGCAACGCCTCCGCTTCACGCCCCGGCGCAAACGGTGCATTTCGGCACTTCGGACCAGCCTCGAAGCGAGAGAAACATGCATGACCCAACTGAGGACAGCCCCATCTTGGGCGCCCCATCAACCCGAAAGTCGGAGGCGCATGCCCTGTCCCAACCCGCCACTCAACTCTGCTCCAAGAACGCTCGTGGGCGCCGGCGCCACCTGATGGCCACGTCGTTTCCTCGCGTTTTCCAGGCGGCCACAATATGCACTGGGAGAGAAGGGGCCCTGAGCCACGGAGAGCCTGGCGGTCCGCAGGCCTGCCCATCCCTGGCCAATTCTCACGAGCATTCTGCCCAAACCAACCACGGTTTGGGCAGAACGCTCGTGAGAATTGGCCAGAAAACGCGTGGCGAACTCGCTTCGGGCTAGCTCGTCCGCAGGTTCGCCCACTGGGGCTTGTCCTGGCATCGCGAGCCCTCGCGCACAAACCCCGCCAAGGAGCCCTATGCGCGGCAGAAATCGGCGAGGCCGACGCCTCCTGCTCCTCAGCGCTGGTGTCCCCTACTCTGCACCGTCCCATGGGACCAGGGCTGCCCCGAGACTCAGGCTCGATATTTCACCTGCGTCCCAGCCTTCAGCTTCCGGGGACCTGTCCCTGTGCCTCCATCTGGGGAATCCTGAGTCCCACGTCCATGCCTCACCCTCCCATCCCGGCCCCAATGGTGCATATCGGTGCTTCGGACAAGCCTTGGAGAGAGAGAAACCTGCATGACCCAACTGCGGACAGCCCCATCCTTGGGTGCCCCATCAGCCCGAAAAGACAGAGGCGCATTCTCTGCCGCCACTCGTAAGTCAACTCTGCTCTGGGACGCTCCTCTGCACTGGCGCCCACTGGTGGGCCCTCCGTCAGGCATTTTCCAGGGGTCGCAGCATGCCCTGGGAGAGAAGAGGCCCTGGGCCAGGGAGAGCAGGGAGGTCCGCAGGACTGCCCAACGCCGGCCAATTCTCACGAGCATTCTGCACAAACCGATCCTGGTTTGGGCAGAACGCTCGTGAGAACTGGCAGGAAAACACCCGGTGAACTTGCTTCGTGCGCCACACTTCTACACAGCCGCCCCCCCGGGCCTGGCGTACCAGGCGTAACATCGCGCTCCAACCCCGCCAGGATGCCTTCCGCGAGGCTGGCTGTGGCTAGGCCGACGCCTCCCGCTAATCCTCCTGCGGGTTTCCTCTCCCTGGCGCTGTTCCATGAGGCCTGGCCCGCCACGAAGCCCGGGCTCGCAGTTTCGCCTGCTACCCAGCCATCTGCTTCTGGGTTCCTGTCCCTCGGTGCCTCCATCTGGGAAACCTTGAGTCCCGGGGCCTCGCTCCCCCTACCACACCGGCACCAACGGTGCCTTTTGGCGCTTCGGACAACTTCAGATTGAGAGAATCCTGCGTGCCCCCACTGAGGTCAGCCCCATCCTTGGGCGCCCGATCCTCTCTAAAGTCGGAACCGGAGGTCCGGCTGCAACCCGTCATTCAACTCTGCTCAGGGAACGCTCCCCAGCGCCAGGTCCTCCGGGTGGGCCGCGACATATTCGCGCATTCTGGGCGGCCGCCCCATGCTTAGGGCGAGAAACAGCCCTGGGCCATGGAGAGCAGGGTTGTCCGGAGGGCTGCAAAACGCCAGCCAATTCGTGAGAATTGGCCGGAAAACGCCTTGCAACCTCTCTTCGGGTGTCACAGGTCTGGAGGGCCGCCCCCCCAGGGCCTGGCCCGGCATTGCGAGAGCTCGCTCACGAACCCTGACAAGGAGCCATCTGCGAGGCAGACTGCGGCGAGGCCGATGTCTCCTCTTCTCGGCCGGCGGGGGTCCCCTACTTGGCGCAGTCCCATGGGGCCAGGGCTGCCCCGGGACTTGGGCTCGAAATTTCACCTGCTTCCCGGCCTTCCGTTTCCGGGGTCCTGTCTCTCTGTGCCTCCATCTTGGGAATCCTGAGTCCCGTGGCATCACCTAGGCCTCACGCCCCAGGGCCAATGGTGCATTTCGGCGCTTCGCACAAGCCTCGGAGCGAGAGAAACCTGCATGACCCAACTGAAGAAAGTCTCAGCCTTGGGCTCCCCATCAGCCCGAAAAGATGGAGGTGCACGCCCTGCCCCCACCTGCCGCTCAACTCTGCTCCGGGAACGCACCCGTGCGCTCGCGCCCCTTGGTGGGCCGCGTCGTTTCCTCCCATTTTCCAGGCTGTCGCCGCATGGACTGGGCAAGAAGGGGCCTTGGGCCTCGGAGAGCCGGGCGGTGCGCAGGACTGCGAAACCCCGGCCAATCTCACGAGCGTTCTGCTCAAATCAATCCCGGTTTGGTCACAACCCCCGTGAGGATTGGCCAGAAAATGCGCGGCGAACTCGCTTAGGGCGCAGCTCTTTCGCAGGTCAGCCCCCCGGGACTTGTCCTGGCATCGCGAGCGCTCGCGCACGAACCTCACCAGGAAGGACCCCGCGAGGCAGGCTGATTCGAGGCCGACGCCTCCTGCTCCTCGGCGCTGGTGTCCCATACTTAGCGCCGTCCCATGGGGCCAGGGCTTCCCCGAGACTCGGGCTTGATATCTCACCTGCGTCCGAGCCTTCGGCTTCCGGGGTCGTGTCCCTCTGTGCCTCCATCTGGGGAATCCTGAGTCCCTCGTCCACGCCTCCCCCTCCCATCCCGGCCCCAATGTTGCATATTGGCTCTTCGTTCAAGCCTCGGAGAGAGAGAAATTTAAATGAACAAAATGCGGACAGCCAGAACCTTGGGTGCCCCATTAGCCCGAAAAGACGGAGGCGCATGCCCTGCCGCTACTCGTCCATCAGCTCTTCTCTGGGATCGTTCCCCTGCGCCGGCTCCCCCTGGTCGGCCCCGGCGATTCCGGCATTTTCCGGGGGCCGCAGCATGCCCTGGGAGAGAAGGGGCCCTGGGCCACGGAGAGCAGGGAGGTCCACAGGGCTGCCCATTGCTGGCCAGTTCTCACGAGCGTTCTGCCCAAACCAACCACGGTTTGGGCAGAACGCTTGTGAGAATTGGCCGGAAAACGCCCGGAGAACTCGCTTTGGGCTCCGCATTTCTGACCGCTGCCCCCCCGCCGGCCTGGCGTGCCATTGCGAACCATCCCGCTCCAATCCTTCCAGGAAGCCCTCCGCGAGGCAGAGTGTGGCGAGGCTGACGCCTCCTGCTAATCCTCTTGTGGGGGTCCTCTCCCTGGCGCTGTTCCATGGGGCCAGGCCCACCATAAGACCCGGGTTCGCAGTTTCGCCTGCTACCCAGCCGTCTGCTTCTGGGTTCCTGTCCCTCTGTGTCTCCATCTGCGGATCCCTGTGTCCCATGCCCACACCTCCGCCTCCCACACCGGCGCCATCGGTGCCTTTCGGCGCTTCGGACAACCTCAGAGTGAGAGAAGCCTGCGTGCCCCCACTGAGATCAGCCCAATCCTTGGGCGCCTGATCCTCCTTAAAGTGGGAAGCGTAGGCCCGGCCGCCACCCGTCCTTCATGTCTGCTCCGGGAACGCTCCCCAGCGCCGGGGTCTCCAGGTGGGCCGCGAAGTTTTCACGCATTTTCCGGGCGGCCGCCCCATGCTCTGGTCGACAAACGGCCCTGGGCCATGGAGAGCAGGGCAGACCGCAGGGCTGCGAATAGCCGGCCAATTCTCACGAGCGTTCTGCCCAATCCGATCCCCGTTTGGGCAAAACGCTCGTGAGAATTAGCCGGAAAACGCCTTGTGAACTCGCTTCGGGTGTCATAGGTCTGAGGGCCGCCACCCAGGGCCCGGCCCGGCATCGTGAGAGCTCGCTCACGAACCCTGCCAAGGAGCCCTCCGCGAGGCAGACTGCGGCGGGGCCGATGCCTCCTGCTTCTCGGCCGGCGGGGGTCCCCTACTTGGCGAAGTCCCATGGGGCCAGGGCTGCCCCGAGACTCGGGCTCGAAATACACCGGTTTCTCAGCCTTCTGCGTCCGGGGTCGTGTCCCTCTGTGCCTCCATCTTGGGAATCGTGAGTTCCATGGCAACGCCTCTGCCTCACCCCAGCGCCAATGGTGCATTTCGGCGCTTCGGAGAAGCTTCGAAGCGAGAGAAACCTGCATGACCCAACTGAGGACAGAACCATCCTTGGGCTACACATCAGCCAGAAAAGACGGAGGCGCAAGCCCTCCCGCCACCCGCCGCTCAACTCCGCTCAGGGACCGCTCCCGTGCACGGGCGCCCCCTGGTGGGCCGCGTCGTTTCCTCGGGTTTTCAGGCAGCCGCAGCATGCCCTGGTCAAGAATGGTTCCTGGGCCACGGAGAGCTGGACGGTCCTCAGGACTGCCAAACGCCGGCCAATTCTCACGAGCGTTCTGCCCAAGCCAATCCCTGTTTGGTCAGAACCCTCGTGAGGATTGGCCGGAGAATGCACGGCGAACTCGCTTTGGGCGCAGCTCTTGCGCAGGTCAGCCCCCCGGGACTTGTCCTGGCATCGCGAGCCCTCGCGCAAGAACCTTGCCAGGAAGTCCTCCGCAAGGCAGGCTGAGGCGAGGCCGACGCCCCCTGCTCCTCGGCACTGGTGTCCCATACTTAGCGCCATCCCATGGGGCCAGGGCAGCCCCGAGACTCGGGCTTGATATTTCACATGCTTCCCAGGCTTCGGTTTCCGTGGTCGTGTCCCTCTGTGCCACCATCGGGGGAATCCTGAGTCCCGCGGCCTCGCCTCCCACTCCCATCCCGGCGCTTCGGACAAGCCTCAGAGAGAGAGAAACCTGCATGACCCAACAGCGGACAGCCCCATCCTTGGGTGCCCCATCAGCCCGAAATGACGGAGGCGCATGCCCTGCTGCCACTCGTTCGTCAACTCTGATCTGGGAATGCTCCCATACGCCGGTGCCCACTGCTGGGCCCCAGCGATTCCGGCATTTTCCGGGGACCGCAGCATGCCCTGGTAGAGAAGGGGCCCTGGGCCACGGAGAGCAGGGAGGTCCTCAGGACTGCCCAACGCCGGCCAATTCTCACGAGCGTTCTTTCCAAGCCGATCCTTGTTTGGGCAGAATGCTCGTGAGAATTGGCAGGAAAACGACCGGCGAACTCGCTTCGGACGCCGCACCTCAGCAAGGCGGCCCACCCGGGCCTGGCGTGCCATTGCGAGCCTTCGCGCTCTAACCCCGCCAGGAAGCCCTCCTCGAGGCAGGCGGTGGCGCGGCCAACGCCTTCTGCTAATCCTCCTGCGGGGGTCCTCTCCCTGGCGCTGTTCCATGGGGCTTGGCAGGCCAAGAAGCCCGGGCTCGCAGTTTTGCCTGCTACCCAGCCTTCTGTTTCTGGGTTCCTGTCCCTCGGTGCCTCCATCTGGCGAACCCTGAGTCCCGCGGCCACGCTCCCCCTACCACACTGGCGCCAATGGTGTCTTTCATCGCTTCGGACAACCTTAGAGTGAGAGAAACCTGCGTGCCCCCACTGAGGTCAGCACCATCCTTGGGCGCCCGATCCTCCCTAAAGTCAGATGCATAGGCCCGGCCGCCACCCATCATTCAACTCTGCTCCAGGAACGCTCCACAGCGCCGGGGCCTCCGGGTGGGCCGCGACGTTTTCGCGCATTCCGGTCGGCCGCCCCATGCTCCGGGCGAGAAACAGCCCTGGGCCATGGAGAGCAGGGCAGTCCGCAGGGCTGCGAAATGCCGGCCACGATATTTCACCTTCTTTCCAGCATTGGGCATCCGGGGTCGTGTCCCTCTGTGCCTCCATCGGGGGAATCCTGAGTCCTGCGGCCTCGCCTCCCCCTCCCATCCCGGCCCCAATGGTGCATATCGGTGCTTCGGACAAGCCTCGGAGAGAGAGAAACCTGCATGACCCAACTGCGGACAGCCCCATCCGTGGGTGCCCCATCAGCCCGAAAAGACGGAGGTGCATGCCCTGCCGCCACTCGTCCGTCAACTCTGCTTTGGGAACGCTCCCCTGTGCTGGCGCCCCCAGGTGGGCCCCGGCGATGCCGGCATTTTCTGGGGGCCGCAGCATGCCCTGGGAGAGAAGGGGCCATGAGAACAGAGAGCAAGGTGGTCCGCAGGACTGCTCAACACCGGCCTATTCTCACGAGCGTTCTGCCCAAACTGATCCTTGTTTGGGCAGAACGCTCGTGACAATTGGCAGGAAAACACCTGGCTTAATCGCTTCAGGCTCCGCACTTATGACAGGCCGCCCCCCGGGCCTGGCATGCCATTACGAGCCATCCAGCTCCAATCCCGCCAGGAAGCCCTCTGCGAGGCAGGTGGTGGCGAGGCCGACGCCTCCTGCTAATCCTCCTGCTTGGGTCCTCTCCCTGGCGCTGTTCCATGGGGCCTGGCCTGCCACGAAGCCGGGGCTCGCAGTTTCGCCTGGTACCCAGCCGTCTGCTTCTGGGTTCCTGTCCCTCGGTGCCTCCATCTGGGGATCCCTGTGTCCCGCGGCCACACATCCCCCTCCCTCCCCGGCGCCAACGGTGCCTTTCGGCGCTTCGGACAACCTCAGAGCGAGAGAAACCTGCGTGCCCCCACTGAGGTCAGCCCAATCCTTGGGCGCCCGATCCTCCTTAAAGTCGGAAGCGTAGGCCCGGCCGCCACCCGTCGTTCATCTCTGCTCCGGGAACGCCCCCCAGCGCCAGGGCTTCTGGGTGGGCCGAGATGTTTTCGCGCATTTTCCGGGCGGCCACCCCATGCTCTGGGCGAGAAACAGCCCTGGGCTATGGAGAGCAGGTCGGTCCGCAGGGCTACCAAACGCCGGTGAATTCTCACGAGCGTTCTGGCCAAACCGATCCCGGTTTTGGCAGAATGCTCGTGAGAATTGGCCGGAAAACGCCCGGCGAACTCGCTTCGGGTGCAGCACGTCTGCACGGCCGCCCCCCGGGCCTGGCCTGGCATCGCGAGCGTTCGTGCAGGAACCTCGCCAGGATGCCTTCCAGGAGGCAGGCTGCGGTGAGTCCGACGCCTCCTGCTCCTCGGCCCTGGTATCTTCTACTTAGCGCCATCCCATGGGGCCCGGGCTGCCCTGAAACTCGGGCTCGATATTTCACCCGCTTCCCAGTCTTCGGCTTCCTGGGTCCTGTCCCTCTGTGCCTCCATCGGGGGAATCCTGAGTCCCGCGGCCTCGCCTCCCCCTCCCACCCTGGCCCCAAAGGTGCATACTGGCGCTTCGGACAAGCCTCGGAGAACGAGAAACCTGCATGACCCAACTGCGGACAGCCGCATCCTTAGTGCCTCATCAGCGGAAAAAGACGGAGGCGAAAGCCCTTCCGCCACTCGTCCGTCAACTCTGCTCTGGGAACGCTCCCCTGCGCCGGCGCCCCCTGGTGGGCCTGGTCCTTTCCATGCATTTTCCGGGGGCCGCAGCATGCCCTGGGAGAGAAGGGGCCCTGGGCCACGGAGAGCAGGGCGGTCCATAGGACCGCCGAACGCCGGCCAATTCTCAAGAGCATTCTGCCCAAACCGATCCTGGTTTGGGCAGTACGCTCGTGATAACTGGCCAGAAAACGCCCGGCGAACTCCCTTCGGGCGCCACACTTCTGCACGGCTGCCCCCCACTCCCGGGCCTGGCGTGCCATTGCGAGCCATCACGCTCCAACCCGGCCAGGAAACCCTCCGCGAAACAGGCTGTGGCGAGGCCGACGCCTACAGCTAATCCTCCTGCGGGGGTCCACTCCCTGGTGCTGTTCCATGGGGCCTGACCCGCCACGAAGCCCCGGCTCGCAGTTTCGCCTGCTACCCAGCCGTCTGCTTCTGGGTTCCTGTCCCTCGGTGCCTCCATCTGGGGAAACCTGAGTCCCGTGGCCACGCCTCCCCCTCCCACACTGGCGCCAATGGTGCCTTCGGCGCTTCGGACAACCTCAGAGCAAGAGAAACCTACGTGCCCCCACTGAGGTCAGCCCCATCCTTGGGCGCCCAATCCTCCCTAAAGTCAGAAGCGTAGGCCCGGCCCCCACCCGTCCATCAACTCTGCTCCGGGAACGCTCCCCAGTGCCGGGGCCTCCTGGTGTGCCACGACGTTTTTGCCAATTTTCCGGGCTGCTGGCCATGATCCAGGCGAGAAACAGCCCTGGGCCATGGAGAGCAGCGCGGTCAGCAGGGCTGCCCACCGCCGGCCAATTCTCACGAGCGTTCTGCCCAAACCGATCCCGGTTTGGGCAGAACGCTCATGATAATTGGCCGGAAAACACCTTGTGAACTCGCTTTGGGAGTCACACGTCTGCAGGGCCGCCCCCCAGGGCCTTCCCCGGCATTCCGAGAGCTCGCTCACGAAACCCACCAAGGAGCCCTCCGTGAGGCAGAGATGTATTTCACTTGACACTTATTTCTCTAATGAGTATAACCCAAGGTCTTCTCATACAACAATGCTAATGAGGGCATTTCTGTTCATGCAATTCTACAGTGAACATCTAGTGCTGGTTATTGGAGCTTTGTTTTTCTTTTAGTTTTTGAGAAAAGCTTGTTCATATGTATGTACACTATACATGAACGCCCAGAACAGTGAGTGATTCTGAAGATAAATAAAACTCACCTTTTCCATGATTTTGACTAGTCTTTGTTGAGAAAGAGCACCTAGACACATATACACATTTTATTATGCAAACTGTTCCTTTAATGTCTGTATGTCAATTGATGCATGATGTTAAAAGATTTGTATTTATCTTTTTTACAGTTTTGATTTTCATTCCACTTAGCTAACTTGAGATTATATTATTTTCAGGTGCACAATATGATGACTAAAGTCACTGTATTGAAAAGAAGGAGACATTAAAAGCACGTTAAATTTAGCTCTTTAGGCTATTTTAACAGGTAACATAATTATACTATTTTCCTTCTTGGGATTTACCCCCGTGCCTATACCACCAACCCACTTCCAGAACACACCTGGTGCCAGTCCCTATGCAGAAATTCTCTTAGGGCCGGTCTCCCACTGATGATTTCCAGAGCATGCCAGTAATGTCAGAACAGTCAGGCAGCTCCTGGGCAGCATAGGGTGGTACTGAGTGTCTGCATGGGGGACGTGACAGTGGAGGAGTGAGAAGCAGCAGTGGGGAGGGAAGGCAGAAACCTGAGGGGTGCAGTGAGGCAGCAGGGGCAAAGGGGGGGTGAGTGGGGAAGCAATGTCACTGTCACTGGGTCACGGTCACGGCGGCATTGGGGAGGTGCAGTGGGGTGGCAGTGGCATTGGCAGGGCACAGTGGGTCAGCAGCAGAGTGGGGGGTGTGAAGCAGGACAGTGCTGGAAAGGGGGTTAATTGTGGGTGGCGGGCAGGACCAGCAGGGCGGAGGTCTCATGGTAGTGGGGCAAGGCAGCAGCAGCAGGGCAACCAAGGAAGGGGCAGTTGCCTTGTAATCACTGGCAGCAGCACCAGGCCAGCGGGCGGTGTGGCGGGGAGGGGGGCGGAGTCAGAGTGGCAAGAAGGGGCAATGTGGAGAGTAGTTGGGGAGTACTGCAGTGGTGATCGGGGGATGTGCAGTGGCACAGCAAAACCCTGAGGTATGGTAGCTGTGGGGGGCGGGGTGTGGCAGCGGGAATCAAGGGCAACTCAGTGGGGCAATGGGGCCATCAGGGCATGGGGTAGTAGGTGGGGCCGTGGGGCTGCCCAAGTGGGAGGAGGTGGCAGCCAGGTGATGACCCTATGGTAGGGGGGGCGGATCCATGGGGGAGAGAGCAGGGATCACCAGAGGCAGGTGATGGGACAGCCAGGCGGTCGTGGCACAGGGAGCTGTGGCTGTCCCATGGTGAGGCAGTTGTGTGAAAGCCAAGTGGGGCAACCCTGCAGTGACTGTTGGGGTGGGTGGAATCTAGGCAGCAGCAACCGGGAGTGGGGGTGGGGCCAGCCCTGAGGTAGAGACTCAGCAGCAGTAGCAGCGGGGCGGGTGTGGTGGGCGGGCCCAGAGTGCACGTCATGGGGGTGGGGCAGCAGCAGTTAGGAGGGCGAGGTGGGCGGGCCCATTGTGTAAGTCATGGGGGCGGGGCAGCAGCACTTAGGCGGGCATAGTGGGCGGGCCCACAGCACACATCAAAGGGGCTGGGCTGCAACGGTAATTAGAGCATGGTGGGCGGGCCCCTGTGCACATCATGGGGGAGGGGCAGCAACAGTTAGGTGAGCGTGGTGGGCGGGCCGATTATGCATGTCATGGGGGCGGGGCAGCAACAGTTATGTGAGCGTGCAGGGCGGGCCCATTGTGCACGTCATGGGGGCGGGGTAGCAACAGTTATGTGAGCGTGGAGGGCGGGCCCATTGTGCACGTCATAGGGGAGGGGCAGCAACAGTTAGGAGGGCGTGGTGGGCGGGCCCATTGTGCAGGTCAAGGGTGCGGGGCAGGAGCAGTTAGGAGGGCGTGGTGGGTGGGATCATCTTGCACGTGAAGGGGGTGGGGCGCCGAAGCTTGGCAGAGACCAGGGGCACAGGGTAGCCACAGAGCCCCTGAAGCTGAGGTAAGGCGGGCAGTGTGAGGGACACAGCAGGGTGGCAGGGGTGCATGTGGCAGTAGCAATGTGAGCTGCGTGGGTAGGGGGGCAGATATTCAGGGTGGAAGTAGCGTGGTAATACACCTGGCAGCGGGGAGGCAATGGAGCAGGGGGAGGGGTAAGCCGTTAGGCAGTCGTGGCTTGTGGGGGGGAGGCGGACCAGCCTGGCGTCAGCGGGACGTCAAGGTCATGGCATGGTTGGCAGGGCTGCATGGGCCTGAGGAGTTGGCAGGCAGCAGACAACACTGAGGAAGGGGGACGGGATCACAGAGGAGGGAGCAGGGGTCACCAGAAGCAGGGATGGGGGCAGACAGTAGTGGCCCTGGGAGCAGTGGGAGCTGTGTGGCACCTGTGGAGCATGGGTGGAATCTAGGCGGCCGCAGAGGCGGTGAGAGGGTGGGAGCAGCCCCAGGCAGCAGTGCAGCAGCAGTTAGGATGGCGTGGTGGGCGGGCGCATTGTGCACGGCCAGGGGGTGGGGCAGCAGCGGCGGGGTGGGTGTGGTGGGCGGGGTCATCGTGCAGGTCAAGGAGGTGGGGCAGCAACAGTGAGGAGGGCGTGGTTGGTGGGCCCAGCGTGCACGTCAATGGGTTCGGGGTAAAAGTAGTTAGGAGGGCGGGGTATGCGGGTCCATCATACATATCAAGGGGATGGGCAGCATCAGTGGGGCAGGCATGGGGGGTGGGCCCATAGTACATGTAAAGTGGGCGGGGCAGCATCAGTGGGCCAGGCGTGGGGGGCGGGCCCTTTGTTTACGTCAAGGTGGTGGGGCACCTAAGCACAGTAGAGGCTGGGACACAGGGCAACAGTGGAGTGGCGACAGCAGTGGTAAAGAGGTATGTGGGGGGGCACAGCAGGGTGGCAAGGGTACATGTGGGGGGCAGAAAGATGGTGGCAGCGTGAGGGGGGCAGGGGGGCGGGCGTGCGAAGCAGTAATGCGCTTGTCCGCGGTGAGGCAGTGGAGCAGTGGAGGGGGAAATAGGTACTCAGTCATGGTGGGTGGAGGGGAGGGACCAGCCTGGCATTAGCGGGGCGTCAGTGTCATGGTGTGGCAGGCAAGGCTGCTAAGCTCCATGGGAGTGAGGAGGTGGCAGAGAGGTTACAACAGTCTGTTCTAACTGGTGGGGCCAGCGGGGGAGGGACTGGGGGTGTCACCAGGCAGCACTGGTACAGGGAGGGGAAGCTTCTTGAGGTAAGGGGAAGCTGCGTGACACCCGAGTTGGGCAGCTGTGTGGCACCTGTTGGGATGGAATATAGGCGGCAGGGCAGGGTAGGGAGTGTGGGACCAGCCTGAGGCAGCCGCACAGTGACAGCCTGGCTGGCTTACTGGGCCTGCTAATAGTGCCTGCCAACAATGTGGGGCAGTGGTGTGGTGGGTCAGGCAGCGAAGCAAGGGCCTGGATTTGCTGGGCTTGGTGCATGTCTACAGGGCGGCACCACTGAGAGCAGAAGCACCGGGGACCCAGGATAGCAGCGGAGAGGCAATGGTGGTTGTAAGTGGGGGCACTGTGAACGGCGGTGCAGCGCGATGGGAGCGGCTCATGTTGTGGGGGCAGCTTGTTGGTACCAGTGCGGGAAAGGTGGAGTAGGACTCGTGGGGTGGCAGCAGCGTGGCAACAGGGGTAGGGAATCGGGAAGGCTCTGGGGTGGGGTACAGGGGTAGCACTAAATGGTAACTGCAGGGAGGGGTGGCTGGAATAGCATGGGGGCAGTGTGGCAGGTGGGGCAGCCATGCAAGTCAACAGGGCAGGGCTGCATAGGGCTGAACTATGAAGACCAGCAGCAACGGAAGACAGGGCGGCAGCAGGACATAGGGCAAGACTGAGACACAGGGCGGCAGCAGATCTGAAGCAGGGTGGTGGTAAGGGGGCAATGACAGTGAGGGCAGGGGATTGGTAGTGGGGGTGTGGGGCACCCAGTAGGGTAGAGGTGCGGGGAGAGCATAGAGGGATGGTGGCAGCAATGTGGTGGGGCAGCAGGACAGTAATGAGCATGGTGGTGGGCGGGGTGGGAAAGCAGGACTGCACGGGTGCATGTGGGGTGGCAGGTGGATGGTGGCGTGGGGTGAAGGGGGGACAGAACCAGCTGGGAGGCAGTGGCACAGCAACTGCACAGGAAGGGCATGAAGGGCGGGGTAGGGCCTTAATGCATGTCAGTGGGGACTGGACAGTGAAGGTCATCAGTGGCCTGGGGAACAGGGTAGAAGCTTAGCAACAGCAGTGGTGGTAATGTGGACACAATGAGGGGTGTGCTGCAGACGGCCGGGTCACGAGGCGGGGGCACGCAGGATGGAGCAGCATTGGGAGAAAGCTGGGACTAGTGGGGCGGCAGCAGCAGGTCAACGGGGAGGGAATCTGGAGGCACTGGAGCAGGGATGGGGGCACGACAGGCGGTAGCATTTTGGGGGTGTTTGTTGGGACCAGCAGGGCAAGAGCATCAGGTTAATATCTGTGTGTCAGGGCAGGTGCCCTGCACAGCTGCGGCAGCAAGGGGACAGTATGCAGTGAAGAAATGGCAATGAGGGGCTGAGGCAGCAGTGACTTGAGAAAGGCAGTGACTTAAGGAAGTGCAGTTGGATGGCAGCAGACCTGGAGGCGAAGCGGGGAGGGATTTGCCCGGATGTGGTTGGGAGGGACCAGCGGGGCAGCAGCTGTCTGACAGTGGCATGGCATGGCTTGGGGGCAGGGTGGGGTGGTGGAGACGGGCAGGAGCAGCAGGGTGACCACGGTAGCAGTGGTGGTGTTGTTGGAAACACAGGCACAGGCCAGTAGAAGCACTGGAGTGTGGCGCAACAGGGTGGCAGAGTCCTGGGAGTGCACAAGGGAGTGGTAGGGCCACTTGGGGTGACAGAGCAGGGCATCTGTTGCAACACACAGGGCAGCAGGGCAGCTATGGCGAGGGTTAGCTGTTGTGGGACAAAGGGGCACTGCTGTGTAGTAGCATGGTGGAGGGTGGCAGCACTGGTGGCAGCGTCCTGTCAGCAATGGGGGGTGGAAGGGACAGAGGCGGGTGTGTGGGGTGCAGCAGGGTGGCAGTGGGGGGATGGCACAGTGGGGTGGCCGTGGTATGGTGCGTGGGGACCAGCCAGGCAGCAGAAGCTCAGATGGGGGGGGCAGTGATTTGATAGCAGCGTTATCAAATGCTTTTTCTGCATATGTTGAAATGGTTCTATGATGTTGATCCTTCGTTTTGTGAATGCGGCACCTTAGTTTGATTTGTGGGACAATTTTTATGTTTATATTTATGACACATACTAGTCTGACATTTTCTTGGGGCGCATTGGGAGGTTTCGATAAGGGCCATGCTAACCTCATAAAATGAGGTGGGGAGCATTCCTTCCTCTGGTTTTTCTGGCAGAGTTGGAGAAGGTTTGGTATTCATTTTTTCTCCTGTGGATGATTCATAAAATTCACCAGTGAAACCATGGGGTCCTGGACTTTTGCTTGTTGGAAGTTTTTGGTTTCTTATTTAATCTCCCTAATGGGCATTGGTCTGTTCAGAATTTCTGTTTCTTCAGGATTCAGTCTTGGCAGGTTGTATGTTTCTGGGAATGTATCCTTTACTTTGGGATTATCCATCTTGTTGGGGTGTGATTGTTCATAGGACTTTCTTATGAGCCTTTGCATATCTATGGTATCAGGGAACATCTCTTTAATTTCTGATGATGAGTCCTCTTTCTTTTTTGTTAGCTTGAGCCTGGCTGAGACTCTATCAGCTTTGTTCTTTTCAAAGACCCAGCTCTTTGTTGATCTGCTGTTCTTGTTGTTTTATTTATTTATTTTTTAAATCTTTCTGTTGTTTTTTTTAGTCTGTGTTTCACTTATTTCAGTTCTGATGTGTTCCTTCCTTTGTTCTACTAACTTTGGACTTCATTTGTTCTTTTTCTGTTTCCTCGAGGTATATCAAGTTAGGTTGTTTATTTGAGATGTTTCTTGTTTCTTGAGTTAGGCCTGTATCACTCTAAACTTCCTTCTTAGAACCACTTTTTTTTTTTAAAGTTAGCTCTAAGGGTTACCCGTGGGGCTCGTTCTGTTAGGCATTGGACTTTGGCTCAGGTCATGAATTTAGGGTCCTGGAATTGAGCACTGCATCAGCTCTCTGGTTAGCATGGGGAGCCACTTTCACCCTCTTCTACTGCCTGCTGCTCCTTCCACTTTGCTCAGTCTCTCTCTCTCTCCCTCTGTGTCAAATAAATAAATGACATCTTCAAAAAATTAAAGCGATCTCTATGCCCAGCGTGGGGTTGAAACCCAAAACCACAAGATCAAGAGTCACAGTGCTACACTGACTAATCGGGTGCCCCATTTTAGAACCCATTTTACTGCATTCCATAACTTTTGTTAGATTGTATTATTTTTTCATTCGTATCAAATTATTTCTGTATTCCTATTTCAGTTTGCCCATGAATTCAATTGGTTGTTCAGTAGCATGTTGTTTAGTCTCTGTGTTTATGAATTTCCAGTTTTCTTCTTGTAATTGATTTCTAGTTCTATACCACTGTGTTTGGAAAAGACGGTCGATTTGGTTTCACTCATCATTTGGGGAAATCCTAGGCTTCTGGAGTTTATTGACTTGTCTTGTGGCCTCACATATGACCTATGCTGGAGAATGTTCTAGGTGCACTTGAGAGAAGTGAATTCCATGTGCTGTTTTTGGATGGAGGGTTCTGTGTGTATCTGTCAAGTCCATCTAAGTAACGGGTTGTCTGAGGCTGATGTTTCCTTTGTGATCTTCTGTCTGGATGGTGTATCATTGAGAGAAGAGTGAGGTATTAAAATTCCCTATGGTATTAGTGCTGATTGCTTCTCTTAGGTCTGTTCATATATGCTCTCCATATTTAGTTGCTCCACTGCTGGGTGGGTATTTATAGTTATTGCATCATCTTACTGCATTAATTCCATTTTCAGTTTCTAGTGCCCTTCATTGGCTCTTGTTACAGTGTCTGGATTTTTTTTTCTTTCTCCATTGGACTGAAAATCAGAAGATCATCTTTTAGCTCTGCAGTCATGAGCAAAGCACAGCCCTCCTCTAAGTCTGGTTTTCTTTATTTTCCTATATAAATAAACACAATAAATTCTTCTCCCAGGACCATATCCTGACTCCATTAAGAAAGTATGTATAAAAGTGCTTTGTAAACTAGGAGATACTGCCCAATAATGCAAATGATTATACAACCACCAAATGTTCAAGATTAGATTTTTTAAGATATATTTATTTATTGTAGAGACAGAAAGAGATTGCATGTACAAGCATATGCTAGAGAGGGGAGGGTCAGAGGGAGAGAGGGAAACCTCCAGCACAGTGCCCGCTGAGTGTGGAGCCTGGTGTGGGGCTCTCTCCCAGAAGTTGGGAACTTGATTTGAACCCAAATCAAGAGTCAGCTGTTTAACTGACTGTGCCACCCAGATACCCCCAGAATAAGATTTTTAAAAACATTTTTGAGGGCCTACTCTCATACGTATTATTCTAAGTGACCTCTATTTCATTCAAATCTAAAAACTATTATTAAATTAAAAATAGAAGCTGTTCTAAAAGCAAATATTCGTAATATCCTCAGAGGTGGGAAACAGGCAGTAAAGAGGTTAAGAAGGGACACTGGGGTGGTTCAGTTGTTGAAGCTTGCCTTTGGCTCAGGACATAATCCCAGGTTCCTGGGATCAAACCCCAGTTCAGACTCCCTGCTCAGTGGGGAGTCTTCTTCTCTGTCTCCCTCTGTCCCTTCCCCTGCTTATGTCCCCCCTTCTCTGTCTCTCAAATAAATAATTAAATTAAAAAGGCAAGTTACTTTCTCAGTGTCATGATAAATATTAGAACTAGATACAGTCCTGAGTGTGTGATCCTCAAGAATGTGTTCTTTCATTTGTACATTTACCAAAAAATACCTAGCCCTCAAAATACCATAAATTAAATTAGTTCCCCCTTTCTCCATACCCTGAGTATCGAAAGATGCAACAATTCCAGGACCCTGGCTGGCAGGATCGGTGGAGTGTTTGACTTTTGATCTCCAGGTTTTGAGTTTGAGTCATGTTGGGGGTACAGATTACTTAATTGAAAAAAAAAAAAAAGATCCTATATTTGGGTTTGTTTTCTTTTTCCCTTTTGACAACTTCACCCATTTCTCCCAGCTCCAACCCCAAACTTCTTCCAGACCCCATCTTTTCTGTCTGTGAGCTCACATTTTTGTTTTGGTTTTGTTCTAAGGTTCTACATGTAAGTGATTTCTAGTATTTGTCTTTCTGTCTGGCCTGTTTTTTTTTAGCATAATGCTTTCAAGGGCAATGATGTTGTAAATCAAAAGATTTCATCGTTTATTATGGCTGAGTAGAATTCCACTGTGTTTATCAACCACAATTTCTTTATTCATTCATCCACTGATGGCATTTAGGTTGTTTCTTTACTTTCACTGTTGTAAATAATCCTGCAGTGTACACAGGGGTGAATATACCTTTGTGAATTAGTGTTTTCTTTCTTTTTTTTTTTTAAAGATTTTATTTATTTATTTGACAGAGAGAGATTACAAGTAGGCAGAGAGGCAGGCAGAGAGAGAGGAGGAGGAAGCAGGCTCCCTGCTGAGCAGAGAGCCCGATGCGGGACTCGATCCCAGGACTCTGAGATCATGACCTGAGCCGAAGGCAGCGGCTTAACCCACTGAGCCACCCAGGCGCCCTGAATTAGTGTTTTCATTCCCTTCAGATAAATACTCAGAAAGGGAACTCCTTGTTCCTTTGGTTGCTCTATTTCTCATTTTTTTGAGGAACTTCCATACTGTTTTCCATAATGGCCGCACCCATTTATACTCCCCGTAATGATGGACTAGAGTTTTCTTCTACTCCACATCTTTACCAAAACTTGCTATTTCTCCTGTTTTTGATAATGGCCCTTCTGACAGGTATTAAGTAGGGCCTCATTCTGGTTTGATTTGCATTTCCCTGATGATTAATGATGAGCATCTTTTCATGTTCAAGTAGAACATCTGTATGTCTTCTTTAGGAAAATGTCTATTTGGAACTTCTCCTAATACACTAGATAACTTGTGGGGTGATATACTAGATAACTTGTGGGGGTTTTGGTGCTTTTGTGTGTTTTATTTTGTTTTGTTGTTGAGTTGCATGAGTTCTTTATATTTTGAATATTAACCCCTGACTGGATATATAATTTACAAATGTTTTACCTTAGGTTACCATTTTATTTTGTTGATGGTTTCCTTTCTTGTTTGGATGTTGCATAATTAGATGTAGGCCCACACTTTGCTTCTTCGTTTATTTTTACTTTTGTATCCGCTTAAAAGCACCACTACCAAGACCTTTCATCAAGGGCCTTCCATACCCTGTGTTTTCTACTACAGGTTTTATAGTTCCAGGACTTATATTCAATTGTTTGACCCATTTTGAGTTAATTTTTGTGTCTGTTGTAAGAGAATGGTGTTGTTTTGTTCTTTTGCATGTGGCTCTCCAGTCTTCCCAGCACCATTGATAAAAGAGACTCTTTGTCCCCTTTGTTTATTCTTAGCTCCTTTGTTATAAAGTCCTGGACCATAGATGTGTGTGTTTACTTCTGGGCTCTCTCCTGTCTCCTGGTGATGTGTGTGTCTGTTGTTATGACAATGCTAGATTGTTTAGATTACTCTAGCTTTGTCATTAGTCTGAAATGAGCAAGCACGATGCCTTTAGTGTGGTTCTTCTTTCTCTAGATAGCTCTGGTATTCAGAGTCTTTTGTGGCATCATACAGATTTTTAGAAACTTTCTTCTCTTTCTGTGAAAAATGTCCTTAGAATTTTGACAGGAATTGCAATGAAACTGTAGATGGCTTAGAGAAGTATGGACATTTTACCATTATTAGTTTTTCTCATCCATGAATATGCGGTGTCTCTTGGTTTATGTGTGTTGCCTTCAGTTTCTTTCCTTCCCGTCTTGTCGTTTTCATCATACAAGACTTTACCTCTTGGTGAAATATATTCCTGGGTGTTTCATTCTTTTTTATGTAACTTCAGGTGGGATTATCTTCCTAATTTTCTGATGATTTGTTATTAGCATATAGAAACACAGCAGATTTGGGGGTAGTGATATTTTATCCTGCCCCCTTACTGAATTTAGTCATAGTTTGAACAATTTTTCACTGGCTTCTTTTAGGTTTTCCTTATACTCTATATCATCTGCAAGTAGTGACCATTTTACTTCTTTTTTTCCAGTTTTGATGCCTTCTGATTATCTTCTTGCATAATTGTTCTGCCTTGGGTTTTCAATATTGTGTTCAACAAAAGTGGCAAGGAAAGATAGGCAATGTTCCTAATGAGGTGATCTTAGAGGAAATAGAAACAGCTAAAACTTTTCACTATTGGATGTGATGTAATCATTGTGGTTGTCATATATGGCCTTTTAAAAACATATTTATTTTATTTTATTCTATTAATTTAATTTAATTTAATTTATTATTTATTTGATTTGATTTGATTGATTTATTTGAGAGAGAGAGATCACAAGTAGGCAGAGAGAGGAAGGAGCAGGCTCCCTGCTGAGCAGAGAACCTGATGCGGGGCTTGATCCCAGGAACCTGGGATAATGACCTGAGCTTAAGGGAGAGGCTTTGACCCCCTGAGCCACCCAAGCACCCCATATATGCCCTTTTCTGTGTTGTGGTGTGTTCCTGGTCTACACACTGTTGAGAATTTTGGTGCAAATGGATATTAAGGTATGTCAAATGCTTTCCTGGATCTCAAGTTGAGATCATTTTTCTTCTTTATTTTCTTAATGTGCTGTATCACTTTGATCAGTGTGTACTTGTAAAGCATCATTGCATTCCTGCAAGATCCCACTTGATCATAGTATATGATTTTCTCAGCATATTGGTGAACTTGAGTTGCTAGTATTTTGTTGAACATTTTTGAATATATGGTCATCAGGGATATTGGACTGTAAGACTCTTTTCTTGGGGGGTCCTCGTTTATTTTTACATTCGTTTATTTTTGCATTAGGGTTATGTTGGCCTCAGAAAATGAGTTTAGAAGCTTTCTCTTCTAGTTTTTGTAGAAGTGGACAAATGACTGCTATGAATTTTTCCCTGAATGGTAGAATTTAGCACGAAATGCATCTGTTTCTGGAACTTGGTTTTTTGGGATATTTTAAATTGCTGATATGATAAGTACTGGTGTTTGATGTAAGTATTGAATCACTAAAGATGAAACTGTTTCCACATCTTGGTGGTGGGTTGGATGAAGGGGAATGAGAGTCACGGAGGCCCAGAACAAAGAGGCTCCATTTGCCAATTTGGCTGTGCCATTCCTCTCAGATGCTGGCAGAGGAGGAAGACATGGCAGAAACACGGCAGAGTGGTGGTGGCAGGGTGGTGGGAATGTGGGGTTCAAGGGGATGATGAGACTGATGCATGGTCCTCCTGTCCCACCCACAGGATATCAGATCATCTACTGCCTGGCCAACAGCAAATACAGCATGTCCACCACAGTGGAGATGGGTGCCATGGTGGGGCGATTCACGGCCACTGAGCTGGTTCCAGAGTCAGTGTACATCTTCAGACTGTTGAACAAGATGAGGCAGGGCTTGGGGATCCCCTAGAGGCCACCATCATCACCACTGACAAGCGAGGTAAGGCCACAGGCCCAGGTCCACTGTCCTGGTGACACGGGGTGGACAGCTGGGCCCAAGTGGGAGCCACAAACTTGATGGATCCACAGATTCCTGGGGCAGAGCTTGCAGGGTAGTGTGACTATACAGCATGATATTTACCAGACTGGCAGGAATGTCCCTGGAGAAGAGGTTGTCTAACTGGATCAGGGTGGCTCTGAGTCACCATGTTGGAGGGAGGCTTCCTGAAGCCAGGTGCTTTTTCTCTGATGTTCAAAACGACATGACCAGCTGAGCCAGGGGTTCGAAAACACGTTTTCTACCAAGCGATGCTAGGGAGAGATGTCTTCATGGATGCTGCTTCTTTTGCAAGCACTGGTGAAGTGCTTATTGTTCATTGTCTTGGTTTCTCCTCACCAAATTATGGGGGACAAAAGGCTGTGAGGCCCAGTTCTATAGAAGATGTGGGGCACAGACAGATTCAGTCATTTACCAGGGACACAGCTGTTGAGGCAGTGATGTGAACACCCTCCACAGACACTGGGCTTCCTCTTCCCACAGCAATCTGCTGTGGATTCCCATATCAGTGAGCCCCTGCCATGTCCTCCATCCTCATTCTGGGATCTGCATCAGTGAGTTCCCTTCCCAGGGCCACCCCAAACACTCTAGGTCCTTTTTATGCCACCTGACCTTGGAGGGACCACAGGGGTTCCAGCTTAGGTCTGAGTCAGGAAAGAGCAGGGGCAGTCTGGAGTGCAGAGCAGGCACTGGACCCCCTCTATGAGGCTGACAGGAGCCTGGGTGGCTTTCAAAACAGCATGATGCCTGACAGTTTCTGTGCTACAACCTGCCCAAATGCCTTGATCCCTTAGAGTTCTGGCTTCAGAATGTGTGGTTCAAGGACTGCATCCCTGTTCTCTCCACATCCAGGGAGCAGGCTGTGCATTGGCCCTGCTGATGTCACAGGGTAGCACACAGGTAGTAGCTTGACCTGGCCTAACACAGGAGTGGTGTTGAGGGGAACATATGGCTTATTTACCTCCTGTGCTCTTGAATGGAGAGCCCTATCCATGCCCAGAGATATCTCCCTGGACTTTGGAGCAAAATCAAAACAACAAAATGAAAAGATCCAGGATACATTTGGGCCTATTTACCTGCAGAGGTACTCTTGGTCTGTGGCTTGCTCATCAATGTCAGAGCAGGGCTCTTACTGTAGCACAGGTAGGCTGACAACCAGTCTGACTGCAGGGTATCTGGAAATGTTGCCACCCTGGGATAAACACATTTGCTCACTACTCAAGTGTTGTTTGTGCTGTTGTGCTGAATTCTTCTCTGATTCAACTGTGTACCATGAGAGGCTGAGTGATATGCAAAGCCTGGATTGTAGATTGTGTTGGCTTCCCTATACATCTGTCCCTAGGGGTATTTGGCTGCTGGGGAGGGGGCTGGGAGCAGGTATTTGGGTCTGATGTGCCTTGCTTTAGAAGTGCCCCCTGAGGTTGAGCAGGAAGGTGGGGGCTGCAGTCCTATCTGTCACTTGGGTCCACATTGGTCACCATGATGGTTGGGTTTATGGGAGAACAGGTCCAGCAAGCCAGAGTCTGTGGATCCTCAACTGCCTGTTGACGGCCTGCAGCCAGGGCCTGGGGCACCAGGAGAGAGCCAGAGTTTCAGGGTCCAGGCATATGCACATAGGAAAGGACTGTATTCAGTGAGGGAGGTGGTCAGGCCCAGGCAGCCACATCAGACAGCCAGATCACAGGGGGGCTGAAGCCCGGCTCTGCACTCTGTGACACATGGAGGGTTGGCATGTCTCAGGGCAATAAGCATACAGCGGGAATTCTGCCATCACCACAACCCTGAAGTAGAAGGTGTGGTGTGGAGCACAGTCAGGCACCTGGGTACAGTGTGTGTATCTCCTAATCCAGTCTCCTTTCGAATGCTTCAGTCAGCACTTGGGCGTTCGATCAAGGGAAGCTAGCTAGGGTGCAGGAGTTCTTTCTATGGAGGCTGGCAGGTGGAATGCTGCCTTGTGGCTTGGGTGGGTGGTGGGGTTATAGACCAAAATATCCTGCTAAGCACTAAGGCTCAGGCTCTGTGCAAGGGGATTCTTGGAAGCTCCGCAGAAGAAGAATCCCATCTGCATGTTCCTGCAGCTCTGCTCCCTCTGCACAAACCTTGGATGGGTGCAAGGAGGGAGTAAGGTTGAGAAGGAGTATATTTGCTCCTTCCATGCCTATGCAGGTTACCATCTTCTAAAGAGATCCATCAAGGACATGGAACACAGAGGCTGAGTGGCCTGGTGGACTCCAGGAGAAGGTGTGCTGTGCATCCAGGGGAGAAAGGGCTAGACCTGCCTGACCATGGTGGATACAAAGTGGGCACTAAACAGTTTTGTGGGCCTCGGGCAAGGCGGTGGGCTGCATGGTGTCACCATCATCCAGGAAGCCTCCATGAACACTGTTGCAAATCCTTTACAACCCCTCTGGTTTTCTCCTTGGGAGAAAATTCTAGAAGCAGAACCCTTAGCTCAGAAGATATGAGTGTGTTTGGCTTGAAGATATGGAAACTCATGGACAGGCCATGCCCTAGGGACTGAGATGCAGGTCTTGTGTCCTCTCTGCTTCCATGCTGATGTCTTGCCTTCAATGTTTGGTGAAAACATATCTCATTAAGCGTGTGACCACAGGCCTTTCATTCCTACTCTACCACTAAATGCCTGTGACTTTACACAGTGATGTGTCTCATGGTGTCTTAGTGTCTGGTCATGAAAATCCTCAAACTCAACGGGGTACAGATTTGCAGAACTCATGGAAAAGCTGCATTCAAGCCAAACAAGAATTAATAAGGGGGGACTGATTGAGTTGAGGAAGATGAGCCTACCTTTGTGACTCTTGTTTGAAACATTGCTGGTTCTTTCATCTTTATTCTTCCAGATTGAGGGAAACTGTATCAGAAAGTATCCATGATCTACAGAAATGTGATGAAATATTTATGTGTGAGAAAATGGGAGCATTTAACTTCTCTCCCTCTCTGAACCCTCCATCATTCAGAAACTCTCAGGGAGAATTCTTTCTTCCAAGGTTCTTAGGATTATTGGCGTAGGTTCAGCACAAGTACCTTTTTCTTGTAACAGGACACCGCTGGAAACATTGGTTATTTTACCAAAGGATTGAGTGAAATGTCTAATTTGAGAGTAACGTGTATTAGACTCAGATAATGACCAGACAATTTTCAGGAATTAAGGGTGGCTTTGTGGAGCCCCTTGGAAATAGAGGCTTCACACCTCGATGACACAGTGCCCAGGAACCTTGCCAGATGAGTAGGGAAAGTTACTTGTTGTCAGGTATAGGAACCTCAGGATATTTGGGGGACCTCAAGAAGAGGAATCAACCCAAATTGACAGGTATTGCAGTCAAGTCTGATGGGAGTATCTTGGTTGGCTTTGGCTTGGACACACTACTGAAATTTCACTCTAGAGATTCCTCATGAAAAGTTCCAGCAACGCAGCTTTTCAAAATCTGTATGGAATGATCCATCACTATGCCTGCCAGGCTTAGTTAGAATAGATGATAAGAAACCAAGTGTGCTTGCGGCTGCCTTCTTGCATCTAAGAAACCATCCTAAATCCGTTGAATTGAAATCCATCACCTATGTTGACTGGTACCCACTGTCACCACTGCCAGGCATTTCTGTGCCTCACAATGTGCCCTGTGAAGATCTGAATCTATTTAATTCACAATCAGGTTTGGAGACCTCACCTTGGAGGCTGGCAGTGTATTCTGTTTGGGAAAATCCTATAAGAACTATACCCCAAATCGTCCCAGAATCCTCTAGAAGCTGGTTGTTGGAGGGCTTGCCCTTTGGGTCAGTAGAATAGTCGCTGGTTAGGAGTGAAACAATCTTTAATCTCCAAGGTATACTTTACATTCATTTTGGATGGTGATTAGTTGTTGGTTTTTTTATTTCTTCTTTTGAGTTCCAGGGTCCATGAGAGGCGTGTCTTAGAAATGAAAGACCAGAGGCTCATTTCAGACAAATAGAGTTGTGAAAAAAGAAAGACAGACCAACAGAGTCACTAATGTAGAGTAGAAAGGACACTGAGAAGGTAGAGTATATGCACATCTCCTATGGGAGTTCTGTGTCACTGAAGTTACAGGGTAGATTAATGAGAATGCTTGTCAAAAGTGAAAGAAGTTTCAAAGAGAAGTAAGAAACCCTAGGATGATCATGCAAAATGCAGTTGAAATAAGGTTTCTACAGATCTCCTGTTCGGGTTCTTGGTGCAGCAGGAACTTTACTTAGACTCTCGTCAATAGTTGCAAATGGTGAGTGACCTCTGGGCCATCACCTGGCAAACATCCTCCTGCTTGGGACTGGAATAGATATCATGGAACTCCTGGTAGCCAATTTACCATGCATGTATTATTTGAAGGTCTACCAGCAGCAATGCTAAGTCTTTCAACAATTTCAAGTTCCTGTGGTTTTGGCCTCTTTGAGCTTGTGCTCTCTGTTGTAAGGGAGGAGCATGCTTTCAGTTTTGTATGACATTGTGTCTTCAAGAGTATGGGTCCTGACACCACAGCTAAATGCTATCTCTGTTTTTACAGGTGGTGCCTCAAGGATTAGGACACTTGGCCTCCTTGGCAGCATCCAATGTATCCGGCCTCTGTCTCTTCAGTGTAGATTCAAGTGCAACACATACAGGAGTGTGACCCCTGTCATCTCCCTGATGGATGTGCATTACAGCAGTAAGTTATCCTGGTTCTGAAACTTCCGCCTGGGTTGAGGTTCAGGGCTTGACTTGGGTGCCTCTTTTGCTGGTTTCTATCTTTCTTCTGGAGGCAAAGATACCCTCTTCTTTTTTTATTAAATTGAAAATGTACCCTTAGCCAGAATATCTAGAGTTTGTTGCTTGGGGAAAACTACTTAGTGGCACATATGGAGAAGGTTCTGCAAGTCACTGCTCCAAACAAAACATCTGAACTTCAGGTGGCTTCTGTTAGCAGAATCCTGAGTTATTGCAGGGTTATCTTATAAATAGACATTCTCTCCAAAGTAGTGTTTTCTGTCAACACATTCTTTTTAGGGCCAGTAAACTAGAGTAAAGAATATTGGGCATTTTTACAAATGGATCTCTGAGTGGACATGCTTTATTTATTTATTTAATTATTTATTTTGAGGGGGAGGTGTGAGAGAGAGAGGGAGACACTGGGCAGGCGTCACACACTTTGTAGAGCATGACACAGGGATTGATCGCACAATGCTGGGATCATCATCTCAGCCAAAATCAAGAGAGTCAGTAAGAAGGTCACTCACATAGAGTAGAGAAGACATGAGGAAGTAGAGTGCACATCTCCTGTAGGAATTCCGTATCACTGAAGATTCAGGATAGATGAATGAAAACATATTTCTTTTTTTCCATGTTTTATTTTAATTTTTTATTTTCAGCATAACAGTATTCATTATTTTTGCACCACACCCAGTGCTCCATGCAATCCGTGCACTCTATAAAACCCACCACCTGGAACCCCGACCTCCTACCCCCAGCCCCTTCAAAACCCTCAGATTGTTTTTCAGAGTCCATAGTATCTCATGGTTCACCTCCCCTTCCAATTTACCCAAATTCCCTTCTCCTCTCTATCTCCCCATGTCCTCCATGCTATTTGTTATGATCCACAAATAAGTGAAACCATATGATAATTGACTCTCGGCTTGACTTATTTCACTCAGCCTAATCTCTTCCAGTTCAGTCCATGTTGCTACAAAAGTTGGGTTTCGTCCTTTATGATGGAGGCATAATACTCCATACTGTATATGGACCACATCTTCCTTATCCATTCGTCCATTGAAGGACATCTTGGTTCTTTCTACAGTTTGGCGACCATGGCCATTGCTGCTATAAACATTGAGGTACAGATGGCCCTTTTTTTCACTACATCTGTATCTTTAGGGTAAATACCCAGGAGTGCAATGTCAGGGTCATAGGGAAGTTCTATTTTTAATTTCTTGAGGAATCTCCACACTGTTGTCCAAAGAGGCTGCACCAATTTGCAATCCCACCAACAATGTAAGAGGGGTCCCCTTTCTCCACATCCTCTCCAACACATGTTGTTTCCTGTCTTGCTGATTTGGGCCATTCTAACTGGTGTAAAGTGGTATCTCAATGTAGTTTTAACTTGAATCTCCGTGATGGCTAGTGATGATGAACATTTTTTCATGTGTCTGATAGCCATTTGTATGTCTTCATTGGAGTAGTGTCTGTCCATATCTTCTGCCCATTTTTTTGATATGATTGTCTGTTTTGTGTGTGTTGAGTTTGAGGAGTTCATTATAGATCCTGGATATCAACCTTTTTTCTGTACTGTCATTTGCAAGTATCTTCTCCCATTCCATCGGGTGCCTCTTTGTTTCTTGACTTTTTCCTTTGCTGTGCAGAAGGTTTTGATTTTGATGAACTCCCAAAAGTTCATCTTCACTTCTGTTTCCTTTGCCTTTGGAGACAAATCTTGGGAAATTAGTTGCTGTGGCTGATATCGAAAGATTACTGCCTGCGTTCTCCTCTAGGATTCTGATGGATTCCTGTCTCATGTTGAGATCTTTTATCCATTTTGAGTTTAACTTTGTGTACGGTGTAAGAGAGTGGTCGAGTTTCATTCTTCTACATATTGCTTCCCAGCTTTCCCAGCACCATTTATTGAAGAGACTGTCTTTTCTCCACTGTATATTTTTTTCCTGTTTTGTCAAAGATTATTTGACTGTAGTGTTGAGGGTCCATATCTGGGCTCTCTACACTGTTCCACTGGTCTATGTGTCTGTTTTTATGCCAGTACCATGCTGTCATGGTGATCACAGCTTTGTAGTAAAGCTTGAAATTAAGTAACGTGATGCCCCCTTTTTATTTTTGTTTTTCTACATTTCCTTAGCGATTCGGGGTCTCTTCTGATTCCATACAAATTTTAGCATTATTTCTCCCAGCTCTTTGAAGAATACTGGTGGAATTTTGATCGGAATAGCATTAAAAGTATAGATTGCTCTAGGCAGTATAGACATTTTAACAGTGTTTATTCTTCCGATCCAAGAGCATGGAATGGTCTTCCATCTTTTTGTGTCTTCTTCAATTTCTTTCATGAGTGTTCTGTAGTGCCTCAAGTACAGATTCTTTACCTGTTTGGTTATGTTTATTCCCAGGTATCTTATGGTTCTCGGTGCTATAGTAAATGGAATCGATTCTCTAATTTTTCTTTCTGTATTTTCATTGTCAGTGTACAAGAAAGCCACTGATTTCTGTATATTGACTTTTTATCCTGCCACGTTGCTGAATTGCTGTATGAGTTCTAGTAGTTTGGGGGAGAAGTCTTTTGGGTTTTCCATATAAAGAATCATGTCATCTGCAAAGAGAGAGAGTTTGACTTCTTCATTAGCAATTTGGATACCTTTTATTTCTCTTTGTTGTCTGATTGCTGTAGCTAGGACTTCTAATACTATGTTGAACAAGAGTGGTGAGAGTGGGCATCCTTGTCGTGTTCCTGATCTCAATGGGAAGGCTGCAAGCTTTTTCCCATTAAGGATGATATTTGCTGTGGGTCTTTTATAGAGGGATTTGATGAAGTTCAGGAATGTTCCCTCTATCCCTATACTTTGAAGCGTTTTAATCAGGAACAGATGTTGGATTTTGTCAAAAGCTTTTACTGCATCAATTAAGAGGACTATGTGGTTCTTCTCTCTTCTCTTATTAATTTGTTGTATCACATTGATTGATTTGGGAATGTTGAACCATCCTTGTAGCCCAGGGATGAATCCCACCTGGTCATAGTGGATAATCTTTTTAATGTGCTGTTGGATCTTGTTTTCTAGGATCTTGTTGAGAATCTTAGCATCCATATTCATCAGTGATATTGTTCTGAAATTCTCCTTTTTGGTAGGGTCTTTGCCTGGTTTGGGGTTCAGGGTAATGCTGGCTTCATAGAAATATTCAGGAAGATTTCCTTCTGCTTCAATTTTTTGAAACAGCTTCAGTAGAATAGGTGTTATTTCTCCTTTGAAAGTTTGGTAGAATTCCCCAGGGAATCCATCAGGTCCTCGGCTCTTGTTTTTTGGGAGGTTTTTGATCACCGCTTCAATCTAGTTACTAGGTATTGGTCTAATCAGGTTGTCAATTTCTTCCTGGTTCAATTTTGGGAGTTTATAGTTTTCCAGGAATGCTTCCATTTCATCTAGGTTGCTTAGCTTATTGGCATATAACTGTTGATAATAACTTCTGATGATTGTTTCTACTTCCTTGGTGTTTGTTGTGATCCCTCCTTTTTCATTCATAATTTTATGTGTTTGATCTTTCTCTCTTTTCTTTTGAATTAGTGTCACCAGTGGTTTATCTATCTTATTGATTCTTTGAAAAAACCAGATTCTAGTTTCCATTGATACGTTCTACTGCATCTCTGGTTTCTACCTCATCGAATTCAGTTCTAATCTTGATTATTTCCCTTCTTATGTGTGTAGTTAGTTTGATTTGTTGTTGATTCCACAGTTCGTTAGGGTGTAGAGACAGCTGCTGTGGTCTGGATTTTTCAATTTTTTTGAGGGAGGCTTGGATGGCTATGTATTTCTCCCTCAGGACTGCCTTTGCTGTATCCCATAGGTTTTGGATTGAAGTGTCTTTATTCTCATTGGTTTCCATGAATTACTTCAGCTCTTCTTTGATCTCCTGGTTGATCCAAGCATTCTTGTTTTTTTAAATTTTTTTCCAATTTATTTATTTTCAGAAAAACAGTATTCATTATTTTTTCTCCACACCCAGTGCTTCATGCCAGCCGTGCCCTCTATAATACCCACCACCTGGTACCCCAACCTCCCACCCCCCCGCCACCTCAAACCCCTCAGATTGTTTTTCAGAGTCCATAGTCTCTCATGGTTCACCTCTCCTTCCAATTTACCCAAGAGCACATACCCTCCCCAATGTCCATAACCCTACCCCCCTTCTCCCAACCCCCTCCCCCCAGCAACCCTCAGTTTGTTTGATGAGATTAAGAGTCACTTATGGTTTATCTCCCTCCCTATCCCATCTTGTTTCATGTTTTCTTTTCCTACCCACTTAAGCCCCCATGTTGCATCACCACTTCCTCATATCAGGGAGATCATATGATAGTTGACTTTCTCCGCTTGACTTATTTCGCTAATCATGATACGCTCTAGTTCCATCCATGTTGTCGCAAATGGCAAGATTTTGTTTCTTTTGATGGCTGCATTGTATTCCATTGTGTATATATACCACATACTCCTTATCCATTCATCTGTTGATGGACATCTAGGTTCAGGAAATGACAGATGCTGGTGAGGATGCGGAGAAAGGGGAACCCTCCTACACTGTTGGTGGGAATGCAAGCTGGTGCAACCACTCTGAAAAACAGCATGGAGGTTCCTCATAATGTTGAAAATAAAACTGCCCTATGACCCAGCAATTGCACTACCGGGTATTTACCCTAAAGATACAAACGTAGTGATCCAAAGGGGCACGTGTACCCGAATGTTTATAGCAGCAATGTCCACAATAGCCAAACTATGATCCAAGCATTCTTAAGCAAGGTGGTCTTTAGCTTCCATGTGTTTGAGTTCCTTCGGAAATTTGCCTTGTGATTGAGCTTCAGTTTCAAAGCATTGTGATCTGAGAATGTGCAGGGAATAATCTCAGTCTTTAGTTTCGTTGAGTCCTGATTTGTGACCCAGTATGTGGTCTATTCTGGAGAAAGTTCCATGTGCACTTGAGAAGAATGAGTATTCTGTTGTTTTAGGGTGGAATGTTCTGTATATATCTATGAGGTCCATCTGGTCCAATGTGTCATTCAATGCTCTTGTTTATTTACTGATTTTCTGCTTCGATGATGATCTGTCTGTTTCTGAGAGAGGCTTGTTAAGATCTCCAACGATTAGTGTATTAATATCAATAAGACGCTTTATATTGTTTAACAATATTTTTCTGTAATTGGCTGCTCCCATATTGGGGGCATAGATATTTACAATTGTTAAACCATATTGGTGTATTGTCCCTTTAAGAATGATGTAGTGTCCTTCTGTATCTCTGAATACAGTTTTTAGTTTAAAATCGAATTTGTCTGATATGAGAATCACTACCCCAGCCTTCTTTTGAGGCCCATTGGCATGAAAGATGCTTCTCCATCCCTTCACTTTCAGTCTGGGTGTATCTTGAGGTTCAAAATGGGTCTCTTGTAGACAACATATGGATGGGTTCTGTCGTTTTATCCAATCTGCAACCCTGTGCCTTTTTATGGGTGCATTTAGGCCACTCACATTGAGAGTGATTATTGATAGATAGGTTTTTATTACATCGTGTTACCTTTGAAGTCTTTCTTTGTGTAGATTGTCTCTATATTTCTGTTCAATGCTATTCTTGGGCTTTTTCCCCCTTAAGGAAGCCCCCTTAATATTTCTTGCAGTATCGCCTTGGTGGTTGCATAGTCTTATTAGCCTTGCCGGTCTTGGAAACTCTTTATCTCTCCATCCATTTTGAATGTCAGTCTTGCTGAATAAATTATTCTTGGCTGCATGTTGTTCTCATTTAGTGCCCTGAATATATCTTTCCTGCCTCTTCTGGCTTTCCAGGTCTCTGTGGACAGGTCTGACATTATTCTGATGGGCTTTCCTCTGTACCTAAGGATCTTCTTTGTCCTAGCTGCTTTCAGGAGGTTCTGCCTACAATTATAATTCTTCATCCTTACTATTAGGTGGTGTCTCGAGGACTTTCGAGAATCTGTAATCATGGGGGGAAACCTTTCTGCCTCTAGTACAAAACTCTCATTCCATTCACGAGATTTGGAAAATTTTCATGAAGAACTCATTCCACTATATCTTCTAGACTTCTTTCTTTCTCCTCCCCTTCAGGGATTCCAATAATCCTGACATTGGAACGTTTCGTGGCATCATTTATCTCCCTGACTCTGTTTCCGTGGCTTCTAAGCTGTTTGTTCCAGGCTTCCTCCCGATCCTTTCTCTGTATCTGTTTGTTCTCCAGATCACTAATTCTATCTTTTGTCTCAGTTACTCTAGTGTTGAGAGAATTTAGATTAGATTGGAACTCATTGAGAGCATTGTGAAGTTCATCTCTGCTAGCTTCCAGCTTTTCCCTAATATTGAAAACATGATCTCTGGTCGTTTTCAGTTTGGCCCTAATCAATTCCGTTTGGTCATCCATGGCTTTCTCCAACCTAGCTATTGCTTGGATAATTGTTAGCCTGAATTCTCTTTCCAATATACTGTATATGTTGATAGCTATTAGCTCTGTTGCAGAAAGTTCATCCTCTCTATTTTTCTTCTGTTGGGCATTCCTCCTCCTAGTTATTTTGGTGGGAGATGCCTGAACGGGTGTAGCTAGGTGTATCAACTGTTGTGCAGTCAAGGTGCACCATGGAATGCTTCTGAGTAATCAGGGTTCCCCACTGAAATGAGAGGAAAAAGAAAAGGAAAAGAAAAAAAGAGAGAGGGAGAGAGACAGGAAAAAAAGGTGAGATAAAAGAGAAGGTTTCGCCCAAATGGGCCCCAAGGTAAGATTTACGAAGTATACAAACAGACACAGACAAACAAAAAGACTGATTAAAGTATATGACAAGAGAAAAAAATATATATATGCAAATAAGGGAAGAACCTCATCCAAAAGAAGAGTGTAAGATTTATATACTATCAGGACAAACACAAAACCCCAGAAATAATGGTGGAAGAAAAAGATGGGAGAGTGGTTGTAAATTCTCAGTGTGAGTGAGGAAGTTTGTTTTGATTCGTCCTGGATGTATCTTGATATCTTTGTTAAAGGACTCAACTTTCCTAAGATAAGGGGGGATTAGGAGTTGGTTTACCTATAGGGGTGGCGTTGATTGGGGAAATGGGATTACCTTGAAGTTTAACTCTATATGATTATTAGAAAATAAAAATTAAAAAAGAATAAACTAAACTTAAATTAAAATTTAAAAAAAATTAAATAGAAATGCAAAAGGAAAATACAGGTGTATGTATCTAAAAGTTCAGGTGAGAAGGTTATTATGGAATTTGATGTACTGCACATCTCACTGTGATGGTAAATAGGTTAAAAAATTATCTATATAATAATAAAAAATTAACCATATAAAAAATGAACCAGAATAGTGGGATCGAATTAATAATAAAAATTATGAAGTAGTGGTGGTTGTTCTCTTGTCATTTTTTTTCCCTTTCCCAGTTGGTTTTCTGGGGGAGGGGCCTGCCACATGGGTTTTCAGTCCCTGAAGTTCTCTCAGCTAAGTCTTCCCACCCCCCTCAAGGGGGTGGGATCTGAGGAAACTGGTTTTTTCAGGGTTTTGTTCTCTGGAGGTTTTTATATTTGTTCACTTTTGTTTTTATCTCTCGCCTTGACTGCTTTTGATGGTTTTTGTAGGTTTAGAGGAAAGCAAACTGCACCCGGACCTCCCTCTCAGAGAGAAGCCTCAGTCTGGCTGCAGAGCCCATATAAATCCCCCCTTGGCAGCTGGCAGAGCAGGTTCCCTGTCGCGGTCACCGGGGACTCAGGATTTTTTGCTTGTACCCAATATCACGGCAGTGGCAGCGGCAGCTGTCTGGGCAGCTCTAGACCGCCAGAGTAGTTCCAAGCAGCGATCGCACACTGAGATTTTCCCGCTGGCCTGGGCTGGGAGTGCCTGGGCTTTCCGGAGAGCACCCGACTGGCGTTTCTGTGCACCTCTCTCGGGAGGGCGCCAGGCAGGACTCGGACTCTGATGACACGGCAGGGCGCTTGCGTGGGGACTGCAAAAAGGCTGTGCTTCTGTTGGCTGGCAAGGCTCCCAGCCCTTCAAGGGAGACAGGCGCCATGCACTCTCAGGCACGCTGGTGGTTCAGGGATCTAGACCTGGTTTCTCTGTCACACTCTCTCTGGCTCTGTGCCAGGGGTGGCTGTCCTGGGTCTGGGGACTTAAGCCCCGACCCTAACACCCCGATTCCCGCAATTTCCCCCCCCGGTGATCCTTTGCTCTTTTTGAGTGCTTTCTACCAGACTCCCGAGTTAATACTGGTCCCCAGGCGCAGGGCACTCTCGTATTGGGATATTACTTTCCAACGGGTCACCTCTGGTGGCTCCCTCGCCTGTTTGTTTATCTTCCGATATCAGTCCGACTTTCCCACTCTGCTTTACCTGCCCACTGGCGTCGTCTGCTCCAGTACAGATCCAGACGTGTATAATTCTGATATCAGGCTGATTTAGTGGGTGAGGGTAGGGTCAGGGCTAGGATTAGGGTTTGGGTCAGGTTCACAGTCAGGGTCAGAGTTAGGGGTTAGTGTTAGGGTTAGGGTAAGACATCTTTAGGGTCAGGGTTAAGGTTAGGGTTAGGGTAGGGGTCAGGGTTAGGGTTAGGTTCAGGGTAAGGTTTAGGGTCAGGCTCACAGTCAGTGTCTGGGTAAGGGTTTGTGTCAGATTAACGGTCAGTGTCAGGGTTAGTTTTAGGGTCATGTTCAGTGTTAGGGTCAGTGTCAACGTCAGGGTTAGGGTCAAGTTTAGGGTAAGGTCAACTTTACGTTTAGGTTCTGGGTTAGGATTAGGGTCAGGATCAAGTTTAGTTTTAGGGTTAAGGTTCTGGTCAGGCTCACGGTCTGGGTCAGATTTAGGTTTATGGCCAGCTTCAGGGTCAGTGTTAGGACCAGGGTAGGTCAGAGTCAGGGTTCAGTTTTGGGTTAGGGTCAGGGTTCTGTTTAGGGTCAAGTTTAGGCTCAGGGTCAGGTTTGGGCAAAGTTCGTGGTTTGGGTTATGGTTAGGGTCAGGTATAAGGTCAGAGTTAGCGTGTAAGTTTTGGGTTAGGGTTAGGGTTAGAGTTATGTTGAGGGATAGGCTTAGACCGTGTTAAGGTCAGGGTCAGGGTTATGGTTAGGGGTTAGTGTTAGTGTTAGTGTTAGCGTTAGGTTTTGTTTCAAGACCCGTGTTAGGGTCAGGGTTAGGGTTACTTTTAGTGTTAGGGTTAGGGTCAGGCTCACAGGGTCAGGGTTAGTGCTAGGGTCAAGGTTAGTTCTAGGGTCACGTTCAGGGTCACTGTTAGGTTCAGGGTTAAGTTTAGGGTCAGGGTCAGTGTCAGCGACAGTGTGTAGGTCAGGGCCAGGTTCAGTTTTATGGTCAGGGTCAGGCTTTGGTTTAGGGTCCAGGTTCGGGTCAGGGACAGGGTTAGATTTGGGTCAGTGTTAGGGTCAGGGTTAGGTTTAGGTTCAGGGTCAGGGTCAGGTTGAAGGTCAGGGCCAGGTTTGGTTTTAGTGTCAGGGTCAGGCTTTGGTTTAGGGTCACGTTTTGGTTCAGTTTCAGGGTTAAGTTCAGGGGAAAGGTTTGGGTTTGGTGTTAGGGTTAGGGTTAGTAGTACGGTTATGGTTAGGGTTAGGGTTAGACAGCGTTAGGGTCAGGGTTAGGGTTTGGGTTAGGGTAGGGTTTAGTGTTACCGAGAGGGTCAGCGTTATGTTTATGTTCTGGGTCCCTATTAGGGTCAGGGTAAGGGTTACCTTTAGGGTTAGGGTTAGGGTCAGGCTCACAGTATGGTCAGGGTTAGGTTTTGGGTCAGGGTTAGGTCCGGTTCAGGGTCACGGTCAGGGTCTGGGTCAGGGTTAGGGTAAGGTAGGTTTAGGTTTAGGTTCAGGGTCCAGATCAGTGTCAGCCCCAGGCTTAGGTTTAGGGTTATGGTTCGGGTCTGGCTCATGGCCAGGGTCATGGTAGTGTCCCAGCTATGATTAGGGTGTGGGTCAGGCCCACATTCAAGATCCACGTCAGGGTTAGGGGTTAGTGTTAGTGTTAGAATTTAGGTTAGGGTTAGAGTAAGGGTCAGGGTTAGGGTTAGACGTTGTTAGGGTCAGGGTTAGCCTTCGGGTTAAGGTAGGGGTCAGTGTGAGGGTTAGGTTCTGGGTTATGTTTAGGGTCAGGCTCACAGTCAGTGGCAGTGTTAGGGTTAGTGTCAGAGTAAGGTCAGGGTCAGGGTTAAGATTAGCGTGAGGATCAGTGTTAGGGTCAGGGTCATGGTCCGGGTCAGGATTAGGGTCACGGTTAGGGTAAGGTCAGCTTTACATTTAGGTTCTGGGTTAGAATTAGTGTCAGGTTCAGGGTTAGGTTTATGGTCAGGTTCACCTTCAGTGTCAGGGTTAGGGTAGTGTCAGAGTAAGGGTCAGTGTCAGTATTAGGATTAGGGTCAGGGTCCAGGTTAGGTTCAGGGGAAAGTTTTGGGTTTGGGGTTAGGGTTAGGGTTAGAAGTAGGGTTATGGATTTATGGTTTAGGATTATCAGGTTTAGGATTAGGGTAAGATTAGGGTTAGAGTTAGGTTGAGGGTTAGGGTTCGACCGGGTTAGGGTCAGGGTCAGGTTTAGGGTTAAGGGTTAGTGTTAGGGTTAGGGTTAGCTTTAGGTTTCGGGTCCGGCCCGAGTTAAGGTCAGGGTCAGGGTTACATTTAGGGTTAGTGTTAGGGTCAGTCTCACAGTCAGGGTCAAGTTTAGTGTTTGGGTCAGGGTTAGGTCAGGGTCAGGGTTATGGTTAGGGTCAGGGTCAGGATCACAGTTAGGGATGAGTCATGGTTAGAGTAAGGTTAGCTTTAGGTTTAGGTTCAGGGTCCGGATCAGGTTCAGCATCAGGCTTAGATTTAGGGTTAGCATTCGGGTCAGGATAATGGTCAGGGTCATGGCCAAGGTCATTGTCAAGGCTAAGGTTATGGTTTGGGGTCAGGGATAGGGTTAGGTTCAGGGTTAGGTTTAGGGTCTGGTTCACATCAGTGTCAGGGTTAGGGTTAGTGTCAGAGTAAGGATCAGGGTTAGGATTAGGGTCTGGTTCAATGTTGGGATCAGGGTCAGGGTCAGGATGTGGGTCATGGTTAAGGTAAGGTCAGCTTTACGTTTAGGTTCTGGGTTAGGATTAGGGTCAGGATCAGGGTTAGCTTTAGGGTTAGGGTTCTGGTCCGGCTCAAGTTCTGGTTCAGAGTGAGGTTAACAGTCATCATCAGAATCAGCGTTCGGGTCAGCGGTAGGGTCAGGGCCAGGGTTCTGTTTAGGGTCAGTGTCATGGTTCTGTTTAGGGTCAAGGTTAGGGTCAGGGTCAGGTTTAGGCAAAGTTAAGAATTAGGTTTATGGTCAGGGTTAGGGATAGGGTCGCGGTTGGGGATAAATTTTGGGGTTAAGGTCAATGTTAGAGTTAGGTTGAGGGTTAGGGATAGACTGGGTTAGGGTCAGGGTCAGGGTTAGGGTTAGTTGTTGGTGTTAGGGTTAGGGTAAGCGTTAGGTTATGGGTCAGGGCCCGTGTTAGGGTCTGGGTCAGGGTTATGTTTAGAGTTAGGGTTAGAGTGATGATCACAGTCAGGGTCAAGGTTACTGTTAGAGTCAGGGTTACGGTCAATATTAGGGTCAGGGTTAGGTTTGGGGTCAGGTTCAGAGTCAGGGTGAAGGACAGGGCCAGGGTAATGTTGAGGGTCAGGGTCAGGCTTTGGTTAAGGTCCAGGTTCGGGTCAGGGACAGGGTTAGATTTGGGTCCGTGTTAGTGTCATGGTTAGGTTTAGGGTCAGGGTCAGGCTTTGGTTTAGGGTCAAGTTTCGGTTCAGGGTCATGGTTAGGGTTAGGGGTTAATGTTAGCGTTAGTGTCAGCATTAGTTTTCGGGTCAGTGCCCGTGTTAGGTTCAGGGTCAGGGTTACATTTAGGGTTAGGTTTAGGGTCAGGCTCACAGTCAGGGTCAGGTTTAGTTTTAGGGTCAGGGTCAGGGTCACTGTTAAGGTCAGGGTTTGGTTTAGGGTCAGGGTCAGGGTAAGGGTGAAGGTCAGTGCCAGGGTCAGGTTTAGGGTCAGGGTCAGGATTTTTTTAGGGTCAAGGTTTGGTTCAGGGTCAGGGTTAGGTTCAGGGGAAAGGTTTGGGTTTGGGGTTAGAGTTAGGGTTAGAAGTAGGATTATGTTTAGGGTTAGGGTTAGACAGTGTTAGGGTAAGGGTTAGGGTTTGAGTTAGTGTAGGGGTTAGTGTTAGGGTTAGTGTCAGCATTAGGTTTAGGTTCAGGGTCCGTATTAGGGTCAGGTTTAGTGTTACATTTAGGGTTAGTGTTAGGGTCGGGCTCATAGTCACGGTCAGTGTTAGGGTTAGGGTCAGGATTAGGTCATGGTCAGGGCTAGGATTAGAATCAGGATCAGGGTTACGGTTCAGGATGAGTCAGGGTTAGGGTAAGGTCAGGGTTAGGTTTAGGTTCAGGGTCCAGATCAGGGTCAGTGTCAGGCTTAGGTAAGGCTATGGTTCGGATCAGGATCACGGTCAGGGTCATGGTCAGGGTCAGGGTCAAGTCTAGGTTTAGGGTTTGGGTCAGACTCACCGTCAGTGTCAAGGTCAGGGTTAGGTGTTAGTGTTAGGGTTAGGGGTAGGTATAGGGTTAGAGTTAGGGTCAGGGTCAGGGTTAGACGTCATTAGGGTTATGGTTAGCGTTAGGGTAGAGTTGGGGTCAGAGTCACTGATAGGGTCAGGATTAGGTTTAGGGTCAGGGTCAGGGTCAGGTTCAGGGTGAGGATCAGGGCCAGGGTCAGGTTGACAGTCAGGGTCAGGCTTTGGTTTAGGGTCCAGGTTCGGGTCAGGGAGAGGTTTTGATTTGGGTCAGTGTTAGGATCAGAGTTAGGTTTAGGGTCAGGGTCAGGCTTTGGTTTAGGGTCAAGTTTCAGTTCAGGGTCTGGGTTAGGTTCAGGGGAACGATTTGTGTTTTGGTTAGGGTTAGGGTTAGAAGTAGGGTTATGGTTAGGGTTAGGGTTAGACAGCGTTAGGTTCAGGGTTAGGGTTTGGGTTAGGGTAGGGGTCATTTTTGGGGTTAGGGTCATCTTTAGGTTTAGTTTCAGGGTCTATATTAGGGTCATGATTTGGGAAACCTTTAAGGTTAGTGTTAGGTTCAGGCTCACAGTCACAGTCAGGTTTAGGGTTATGGTCAGGTTTAGGTCAGCGTCAGGTTTAGATTAGGGTTACGGTCAGGGTCACGTTTAGGGATGAGTCAGGGTTAGGGTAAGGTAAGTGTTAGGTTTAGGTTAGTGTCTGGATCAGGGTCAGCGTCTGGCTTGGGTTTAGGGTTAGGGTTTAGGTCAGGATCTCGGTCAGGGTCAGGGTCAGGGCTAGGATTAGGGTTTGGGTCAGGCTAACAGTCAGGGTCCATGTCTGGGTTAGGTGTTTGTGTTAGGGTTAGGGTTAGAGTTAGAGTCATGGTTAGGGTTAGACGTCATTATGGTCAGGGTTAGCGTAGGGTTAGGGTCAGTGTCAGGGTTAAGTTCAGGGTTAAGATTAGGATCCGGTTCAGTGTTAGGGTCTGCTCAGGCTCAGGGTTAAGGTCATGGTTAGGGTAAGTCAGGGTTAGGTTTAGGTTCTGGGTTAGGTATAGGTTCAGGATCCGGGTTAGGTTTATGGTTAGGGTTTGGGTCAGGTTCACAGTCTGGGTCAGGGTTAGGGTTAGTGTTAGGGTTAGGGTTAGTTTCAGGCTCACTGTCAGGGTCAGGGTCAGTCCTAGGATTCGGATATGGGTCAGACTCACACTCAGGTTCAGGGTCTGGGTTAGGTGTTAGTGTTAGGGTTAGGGTTAATTTTAGGGTTAGAGTTAGGGTCAGGGTTAGGGTTAGACATCGTTAGGGTCAGGGTTAGCAATAGGTTTAGGGTGTGGTCTGGGATAGGGTTAGGTTCAGGGTTAGGTTTAGTGTCAGGCTCACATCACTGTCAGGGTTAGGGTTAGTTTCAGAGTAAGGGTCAGGGTTAGGATTAGGGTCTGGTTCAGTGTTAGGATTAGGGTCAGGGTCATTGTTAGTGTCATGGTTAGGGTAAGGTCAGCTTTACGTTTAGGTTCTGGGTTAGGATTAGTTTCAGGATCAGGGTTAGCTTTACGGTTAATGTTCAGGTCAGGCTCAGGGTCTGGGTCAGAGTTAGGTTTACGGTCAGGGTCCGTTTAGGGTCACGGTTAGGGTCAGGGCCAGGGTTCTATTTAGGGTTAAGGTCAGGGTTCTGTTTAGGGTCAAGGTTCAGGTCAGGGTTAGGTGTAGACAAAGTTCAGGGTTAGGTTTATGGTCAGGGTCAGGGATAGGGTCACAGTTAGGGTTAAAGTTTGGGGTTAGGGTCAGGGATAGAGTCAGCTTGAGGTTTAGGATTAGACAGGGTTAGGTTGGTGGTCAGGGTTAGGGTTAGGGATTAGTGTTAGAGTTAGGTTAGGATTAGGGTCAGGTTCAGGGTTAGGTTTAAGGTCAGGCTCACATTCAGTGTCAGGGTTAGTGTCAGAGAAAGGGTCATGGTTAGGATTAGGGTCAGATTCAGGGATAGGATCAGCATCAGGTTTAGTCAAAGTTCAGAGTTAGGTTTATGGTCAGGGTCAGGGATAGGGTCCGAGTTAGTGTTAAATTTTGGGTTTTGGGTTAGAGTTAGAGTTAGGTTGAGGGTTAGGGTTAGACCGGGTTAGGGTCAGGGTCAGGGTTAGGGTTAGGGGTTTGTGTTAGGGTTAGTGTCATCGTTAGGTTTTGGGTCAGATCCCGTGTTAGGGTCAGGGTCAGGGTTATATTTAGGGTTAGGGTTAGGGTCAGGCTCGCAGTCACGGTCAGGGTTAGCGTTAGGGTCAGGGTCACTGTTAGGGTCAGGTTTAGGTTAGGTTCAGGGTCAGGGTCAGTGTGAAGGCCAGTGTCAGGTTCAGGTTTAGGGTCATGGTCAGGTTTTGGTTTAGGGTCAAGTTTCATATCAGGGTCAGGGATAGTTTCAGAGGAAAGGTTTGGTTAGGTTTAGGGTTAGAAGTAGGATTACGGTTAGGGTTAGGCTTATACAGTGTTAGGGTAAGTGTTAGGGTTGGAGTTGGAGTTAGCGTAGGCGTTAGTGGTAAGGTTAGGGTCAGCATAGATCTAGGTTCAGGGTTCGTATTAGGGTCAGGTTTAGTGTTACCTTTAGGGTTAGTGTTAGTTTCATGCTCACAGTCACGGTCAGGGTTAGGGTTAGAGTCATGGTTAGGTCAGGGTCAGGTTTAGGATTAGGGTCAGGGTCAGGGTCAGAGTTACGGATGAGCCGGGTTAGGGTAAGGTCAGGGTTAGGTTTAGGTTTAGGGTCCGGATAATGGTCAGCGTCAGGCTTAGGTTTAGTCTTAGGGTTCAGTTCAGGATCACTGTCAGGGACAGGGTCAGGGTCACGGCTAGGGTTAGGGTTTGAGTCAGGCTCACAGTTAGGGTCAAGGTCATGATTAGGTGTTAGTGATTTTGTTAGCCCCACACCTGGTCATTGACCCATCACTGCAGGGTCTCTTGATAAACCTGGGCAGAAGAGCGTGCCCCCCCCACCATATCCCACCTAGCCAGCCTTCACCTGACCCCTTATCAGCCTGCTTCTGCTCGGGTCGTCTCCAAAGATGAGCTCTCTTTACACACACACACACACACACACACACAAACACGGCGAGAAGACCGAAGCCCACACAGGTCGATCAGAAGGTTTGGGACTCTCTGACTCTGAGCCCCCCGGTGTCACCTTTTGATTCTTTTTGCCAAAGGGCCAGAGGCATCGGGGAAGCCTGACATGACCTGCCCAGTGAGGGGGCGTGTCTGGCGGGCAAGCTCTCCTCTGCCTGCATCCTCTGGGCTTCGGTAGACAGCACAAGAACATGTCGCTTCCTTCAGGATGTTCCCAGAAATGAGCTGGGCAGCGTGGTTTTCTCTGGAATGTGGGTGCCTGTATACGTGGGTTCCAATTCTGTTGGGCTCTGTCATCAGGGAAGTGAGGTCACCACTGTCTGGGGGCTCCTTACCGGACTTCCTGTTCCCACCCGAACTCTCTGAGGGCGCCCCTCCCCCAGCTGCTCAAGGCTCACCCTCCACCCCATGCCCTGCCTATCCAGTGACCCCCCACACATCCTCCCCTCAGTCCCTGAGAGGCCTTGGTGCAGCTGTTGTCCCTGCTAGGAGGGCACAGATCTGGGTTCAGACCGGGCTCCTGCTCCTGCCCAGGACTGTGATCCCGCACACACCCTGTGGCTCTCGGGGCCTCCCCAATCTCCCTGTCTGCACATTGGGGGTATTCTGGCTTCTTCTTCTGGGGATGTCATCAGGGGTAGGACCTCTCCATACGTTCTATCCCCGCTCTCCCAGGAGGCATGTACACACAGTTGGCAAGGCACCTGAGAGCCTGGGGCTGGGCGGGGGAATGGAACATAGCCCAGAGAGGCCTGGATCTGCTCTGGGATCTAGGCAAAGCCACCCTCCTCCTGCCCCGTGGCAAGGTTGCAAGTGCATGGCCTCTGACCTTGGTCACACAGACTTCCCGGGGCTTCCATTAGGTTGAGGTCCAAGCACGTTGTCTGCACCCATGTGCTGGCCAGCCCCCACAGTGGTCCCCGGGCATTCCTGAATCCATCCTCCCAGGGTGAATGGCCGTGGGACTGAGAAGGGGAAAAAATGATTGATTGTCATTTCCATGCTGATGGAGGAAAGTCTGGGACTTCTGCTGGTTCCCTCTCTCCTGTGTTCAGTGTCTCTCTTTGTCTTTGTCTCTGTGTCTGCGTTTTTGTCTGTGTCTCTGTTTTTGTGTGTCTCACAGGAGCAGGATCTGTGGGCTCCAGGGCTGATGGGAGAAACCTCCGAAGTCTCCCTTGTCCCTGTTTCCCTCTCCTGTGCTGGTGCTTGGTTCCTTGCTATGTAAGGCCTTCTCACCCTGAGCAGAACACTGACTCTGGAACCTCTTCCCAATGGGGATCCTGAGGCTGCAACAAGGAGGGTCCTGACCTTGGTCCCCAGGCCAGGGGCCTAGTGCTCTGCACATTCTGCAAGCCCACAATATCAGCCCACCGAACCTCCAGGCTGTCTTCTGCTCAGAAGGACCTTGAGGGAGTAGAAAGCATTTTCCCAAGCCTGGGAGCACAGTGGGTATCGGATAGAGATTAGGGCAATAGGCTCTTCTACAAGCCTTTGGGAGACTAGGGACACCCTGTCTCTATGGCCCCATTGATAGAAGTGTTAGGGGAGGCCTTCAGTGTTGTAGCCCTGTCCACACTGGGTGGTTACCTCTTCCTACTTCCAGTAGTCCAGGGTGGTGATGGACACCAGACCCCAGACACTGTCCCCACCCAGTGCCCTGCAAAGCCCCTGGGCCCCTTGGGGATCCCTTGACCATCAGCCCATCCCGTCTCCCCTCCCCATGCTTTGGATCTTGGTCCTGGCCAGGAGTCTTGATGCCCCTGACCCCATGGCCGAGCTATTTCTAACCTCTTTCGTCTTTCCCCCTTGTTACCCACCATTTTCCCAGGATGTCTCTGCCTCTGACCCCTAACTGGTGCACCAGGCTCAAAGACCTCCATTCTGAGAGGGCCAGGTGTGCACAGGAGACATGTACACAGCACCTGTACCATTACCCAGCCTTGTGGTGGATGTGTATGCAACCATGGCACTGTTCCCGACTGATTCCCCATGGTCCCTCACCACTGCCAGTTGGTCTGTGGCCCCATAGTCTGCTGAGCACCGAAACCATGCCTATTCTGGGAAGCAAGGCTCAGGGTACATGGCCAGGCGGGTTGGACATCTGGGCATGCAAAGGTCATCGAGTACTCCCCACCCAGCTGGCCTAGAATTCAGAATCCCTCCCAGGGTCCCGCTCAAGGTGGGGTTGAGCCAGAGGACTTGGAGACATCAGTGGAGGCCAAGTCAGGGCAGGGAAATCAGTGGGCCCCTTCCACTTCTCTCTCCCCCTGCTTGGTCTTCCTGGTTGTTCCCTGAGACAGAGGTCCAGCCTGTCCTTTGATTTAGCCCTGGATTGAGTCAGTGGGTGAGAAGGAGGACAGGGAAGGTTAGGATTTGTCTTAGGGGTTTGGGTTAGAGTGAGGGTCAGGTTCATGGTCAGGGTTAAGGTTAGAGTTAGGGTTAGGGCCAGGGTTATGTTCAGAGACAAGGTCAGGGTCAGGGCCAGGGTTAGTGTTAGGGTCAGGGCCAGGGTTCAGTTTAGGTTTAAGGTTAGGGTCAGGGTCAGTGTTAGGGTCAGTGTTAGGGTCAGGGTTCAGTTTAGTGTCAGGGTCAGGGTCAGGATGAATTTCAGGGCCAGGTTCAGATTTAGGGTCAGGGTCAGGTTTTGGTTCGGGCAAGGTTCAGGTCAGGGTCAGGGTTAGGTTTGGTTCAGGGTTAGGGTTAGTGTTAGGGTCATGGTCAGGGTTAGGTTCAGGGGAAAGGTTTGGGTTTAGGGTTAGGGTTAGGGTTAGAAGTAGGGTTATGGTTAGGGTTAGGGTTAGACAGAGTTAGGGTCATGGTTCGGGTTTGGGTTAGGGTAGGGGTTAGTGTTACGGTTAGGCTTAAGGGTAGGGTTAGAGTTAGTGTCAGGTTTTGTGTTAGACGTCGTTAGGGTCAGAGTTGGTATTAGGTTTCGGGTAGGGGTCAGGGTTAGGGTTAGGTTTAGGGTCAGGCTCACAGTCAGTGTCAGGGTTACGGTTAGTGTCAGAGTAAGGGTCAGGGTTAAGATTAGGGTCAGGTACAGTGTTAGGATTAGGGTCCCGGTCAGGTTTAGCGTCATGATTAGGGCATGGTCAGCTTTATGTTTAGGTTCTGTGTAAGGATTAGGGTCAGCCTCAGGGTTAGGGTTAGGATTCTGGTCCGACTCACGGTCTGGGTCAGAGTAGGTTTGCAGTCCAGATCAGCATCAGTTTTAGGGTCAGGGCTAAGGTCAGTGCCTGGATTCGGTTTAGGGTCAGGGTCAGGCTTCTGTTTAGGGTCAAGGTTACGTTCAGGGTCAGGCATAGGCAGAGTTCAGGGATAAGGTTATGGTCAGGGTCAGTGATAGCTTCTGGGTTAGGGTTAAATTTGGCGTTATGGTTTGGTCAGGGTCAGGCTCCTCTTTAGGGTCAAGGTTACGTTCAGGGTCAGGTTTAGGCTAAGTTCAGGCAGAAGGTTATGGTCAGGGTCAGTTTTAGGGTCTGGGTTAGGATTAAATTTGGGGTTAGGGTTAGGGTTAGTGTTAGTTTGAGGGTTAGGTTTAGACCGGGTTAGGGTCAGAGTCAGGGTTATGGTTAGGGGTTAGTGTTAGTGTTAGGGTCAGCTTTAGGTTTTGGGTCAGGGCCTGTGTTAGGGTCAGGTCAGGGTTACATTTAGGGTTAGGGTTAAGGTCAGGGTCACTGTCAGTGTCAGGGTTATGGTTAGGGTGAGGGTCAGGGTCACTGTTAGGGTCAGGGTTATGTTTACAGTCAGGGTCAGGTTCAGGGTCAGGGTGAAGGTCAGGCCCAGGTTCAGGTTGAGGGTCAGTGTCACGCTTTTGTTTAGGGTCAAGGTTCGGTTCAGGGTCAGGTTTAGGTTCAGGGGAAACGTTTGGGTTTTGTGTTAGGGTTAGGGTTAGAAGTGGGGTTAGGGTTAGGGTCAGACAGTATTAGGGTAAGGGTTAAGGTTTGGGTTAGGTTAGGGGTTAATGTTAGGGTTAGGGTCAGGGTTAGGTATAGGTTCAGGGTCCATATTAGGATCAGGGTTAGGGTTACCTTTAGGGTTAGGGTTAGGGTCAGCTCACTGTCACTGTCAGGGTTAGGGTTAGGGTCATGGTTACGTCAGGGTGAGGGTTAGGATTAGAGTCAAGGTCAGGGTCATGGTTAGGGATCAGTCATTGTTAGGGTAGGGTCAGTGTTAGGTTTAGGTTCAGGGTGGATCAGGGTCAGCGTCAGGCTTAGTTAGGTTTAGGCTTAGTTTTCAGGCAAGGATCATGATCTGGATAGGGTCAGGGTTATGGCTAGGATTATGGTTTGGGTCAATCTCACAGTCCTGGTCCTGGTCAGGGTTATGGTTAGTGTTAGGATTAGGGTTACGTTTAGGGTTAGTGTTAGGTCAGGGTTAGGGTTAGACGTCATTAGGGTCAGGGTTAGCATTAGGGTTAAGGTAGGGGTCAGGGATAGGTTTAGGTTCAGGGTTAGGTTTGGGGTCAGGCTCACATCTTCTTCAGGGTTAGGGCTTGTGTCAGAGTAAGGGTCAGGGTCAGTGTTTGGATTAGGTTCGGTTTCAGTGGTGGTGTCAGGGTCTGGGTCAGGGTTAGAGTCTTAGTTAGGGTAAGGTCAGCTTTACGTTTAGGTTCTGTGTTAGGATTACGGTAGGATCAGGGTTAGCTTTAGGTTTACGGTTCTGGTCAGATTCACAGTCTGGGTCAGAGTTAGGATTACGGTAGGGTCAGGGTAAGCTTTAGGGTCAGCGTTAGGGTCAGAGCCAGGGTTCGGTTTAGGGTCAGGGTAAGATTTCTGTTTAGAGTCAAGGTTAGGTTCAGGGTCAGGTATAGGCAAAGTTCAGGGTTAAGGTTATGGACAAGGTCAAGGATACTGTCACGGTCAGTGTTAAAGTTTCTGGTTAGGGTTAGGGTTAGAGTTAGGTTGAGGATTAGGTTTATTCCGTGTTAGGGTCAGGGTCAGGGTTATGGTTAGGGGTTAGTGTTAGGGTTAAGGTCAGCATTAGGTTTTTGGTCAGGGCCCATGTTAGGGTCTGTTTCAGGGTTACATTTAGGATTAGGGTTAGGGTCAAGTCACTGTCAGGGTCAAGGTCACTGTGAGGGTCAGGATTAAGTTTAGGGTCTGGGTCAAAGTCAAGGTCAGGGTGAAGGTCAGGGCCAGGGTCAGGTTGAGGGTCAGCGTCAGACTTTGGTATAGGGACCAGGTTCGAGTTAGGGACAGGGTTAGATTTGGGTCAGTGTTAGGTTCAGGGTTAGGTTTATGGTTCGGGTCAGGGTAAGGGTCAGGGTGAAGATCAGGGCCAGGATCAGGTTTAGGGCCAGGGTAAGGCTTTGCTTTAGGGTCAATTTTCGGTTCAGGGTCAGGGTTAGGTTCAGGGGAACGATTTGGGCTTGGGGTTAGGTGTAAAATTAGAAGTAGGGTTATGTTTAGGGTTAGGATTAGACAGCATTAGGGACAGGGTTAGGGTTTGGTTTAGGGTAGGGGTTAGTGTTAAGGTTTGGATCAGCGTTAGGTTTAGGTTCAGATTCCGTAATAGGGTCAGGGTTAGGCTTACCTTTAAGGTTAGTGTTAGGGTCAGGCTCACAGTCATGGTCAGGTTTAGGGTTAAGATCAGGGTTAGGTCAGGGTCAGGGTTAGGATTAGGGCCACGGTCAGGGTCACGGTTACGGATGAGTCAGGGTTAGGGTAAGGTCAGGGTTATGTTTAGGTTCAGGTCCGGATCAGGGTCAGCATCAGGCTTAGATTTAGGATTAGGGTCCAGGTCAGGATCTTGGTCAGCGTCAAGGTCAGGGTCAGGCCTAGGGTTAGGTTTTGGGTCAGGCTCACAGTGTCAGTGTCAGTGTCAGGGTTAGGGCTTAGTGTTAGGGTTAGCCCCGCACCTGGGTCATTGACCCGTCCCTGCAGGGTCTTAGGATAAACCCTGGGCAGAAGAGTGCAGCCCCCACACCCGATCCCACCTAGCCAGCTTTAACCTGCGGTGTGAACATGACCTGCCCACCAGGCATCTGACCCCTCAACAGCCTAATCCTGCTCGGGGCGACTCCATCCCCGATGAACTCTCTTTACACACACACACACACACACACACACACACACACACACTCACACACACTGGGAGAAGACCTAGGACTACACGGGTTGATCAGAAGGTGTGGGACTCTCTGACACTGAGCCCCCCGGTGTCACCATTTGATTCTTTTAGCCAAAGGGCAGAGGCATGGGGAAAGTCTGACATGACCTGCCCAGTGAGGGAGCGTGTCTGGCGGGTGAGCTCTCCTCTGCTAGCATTCTCTAGGCTTCGGTAGACAGCACAAGGACATGTCGCTTCCTTCAGGATGTGCCCAGAAATGAGCTGGTCTGGGGTGTTTTCTCTGGAATGTGGGTACCTGGATATGTGGGTTCCAATTCTGTTGGGCTCTTTCGTCAGGAAAGTGAGGTCACCACTGCCTGGGGGCTCCTTATTTTTTTAAAGATATTATTTATTTATCAGAGAGAGAGAGGGAGAGAGCGAGCACAGGCAGACAGAATGGCAGGCAGAGGCAGAGGGAGAAGCAGACTCCCTGCTGAGCAAGGAGCCCGATGCGGGACTCGATCCCAGGACGCTGGGATCATGACCTGAGCCGAATGCCTGGGGGCTCCTTAACGGAGTTCCTGCTTTCACCAAACTTCCCTGAGGGTTCCCCTCCCCCAGCTGCTCAAGGCAAACACTCCACCCCATGCCTGTCCATGCAGTGATCCCAAGACAGACTGCCCCCAATCCCTGGGAGGCCTGGGTGCAGCTGTTGTCCCCGCTGGGAGGGCACAGAGCTGGGTTCAGGCCGGGCTCCTGCTCCTGCCCAGGACTGTGAACCCGCACATACCCTGTGGCTCTCAGGGCTTCCTCAGCCTCCCTGACTGGACATTGCGGGTGTTCTGGCTTCTTCTTCTGGGGATGCCATCAGGGGTAGGTCCTCTCCATGAGTTCCATCCCCGTTCTCACAGGAGTCTGGTGCACACACTTGCCAAGGCACGGGTGTGCCTGGGGATGAGCGGGGGAATGGAACATAGCCCAGAGAGTCCTGGATCTGCTCTGGGATCCAGCAAAACCACCCTCCTCCTGCCTGAATACCATCCACCGTGACAAGGTTGCAGTGCATGGCTTCTGTCCTTGTGGACACAGACTTCCCGGGACTTCCATTAGGTTGAGGTCCAAGGGCCTCGTCTGCTACCATGTACTGGCCAGCCCCCACAGTGGTCCACGGGCATTCCTGGATCCATACTCCGAGGATGGATGGCCCGTGGGACTGATAAGGGGACAAAATGTTTGGCTGTGATTTCCAAGCTGATGCAGGAAAGTCTGGCAGTTCTGCTGGTTCCCTCTCTCCTGTGTTCAGTGTCTGTCTCTCTCTCTGTCTTTGTCTTTGTCTCTGTGTCTGCGTCTGCGTCTGTCTCTGTTCATGTGTGTCTCACAGGAGTAGGATCTGTGGGCTCCAGGGCTGATGGGCGAAACCGCCGGTGTCTCCCTTGTCCCTGTTTCCCTCTCCTTGCTGGTGCTTGGTTCCTTGCTAAGTAAGGCCTTCTCACCCTGAGCAGAGCACTGACTCTGGAACCTCTTCCCAATGGGGACCCTGAGGCTGCCACAAGGAGGGTCCTGACCTTGGTCCCCAGGGCAGGGGCCTAGTGCTCTGCCACATTCTGCAAGCTCACAATGTCAGTCCCCCGAGCCTCCAGGCTGTCTTCTGCTCAGAAGGACCTTGAGGGAGTAGAAAGCATTTTCCCAAGCCTGGGAGCACAGTGGGTCTTGGATAGAGATTCAAGGCCAACAGGCTCTTCTACAAGCCTGTGGGAGACTAGCGACACCCTGTCTCTATGACCCCATTGATAGAAGAGTAAGGGGAGGCTTTCGGTGTTATAGCTCTGTCCACACAGGGTGGTTACCTCTTCCTACTTCCAGTATTCCAGGGTGGTTATGGACACCAGACCCCCTACACTGTCCCTACCCAGTGTCCTTGCAAAGCCCCTGGTCCCCTTGGGGAACCCTTGAGCATCAGCCCGTCCTGTATCCCCGCCCCATGCTTTGGATCTCAGTCCTGGTTAGGAGTCCTGATGCCCCGGACCCCATGGCCGAGCTGTCTCCCACCTCTTTCTTCTTTCACCCTTTTTACCCACCATTTTCCCTTAGTGTCCACCTCTGACCCCTAGCTGTGCAGAGCGGGGTGTGTGTGTGTGTGTGTGTGTGTGTGTGTGTGTGTATGTGTCTTGCATGCGAGTGCTCAAACACATATGCCTCTAGCTATCTGGGGATGTCTGAAGTCATGTCCCCACATGGGATGGGGTGGGTAGCTCTCCCCAAGGATCTGAGAAGCTCTCATCCTCCATGCAAACCTCATGGGAGGATTAGGATTAGGGTTAGAGTTAGTTGAGGGTTACGTTTAGACAGGTTTTGGGTCAGGGTTAGGGTTAGGGTTTAGTGTTAGGGTTAGTGTAAATGTTAGGTTTCGGGTCATGGCCTGTGTTAGGGTCAGGGTCAGGTTTACGTGTATGGTTAGGTTTAGAATCAGGCTCACAGTCAGGGTCAGGGTTGGTGTGAGTGTCAGGGCCTGGGTCAGTATTAGGGTGCATGTTAGGTTTAGGGTCAGGGTTTTTTTCAGGGTCAGGGTGACGGTCAGGGATGGGGTCTGATTTAGGTTCAGTGTCAAGTATGGTTCAGGAGCAAGTTTCGGTTCAGGGTCAGGGTTTGGTTTGGGTAAGGGTTAGGGTTAGGGTCTGGGAGAGGGTTAGGTTCGGGGGAAAGGTTAGGGTTTGGTTTTAGGGTTAGTGTTAGAAGTACGGTTACGGTTAGGGTTAGGGTTAGACTGTGTTAGGGTCAGGGTTAGGGTTTGGGTTAGGGTAGGGTTTCGTTTCACCATTAGGGTCAGCATTAGTTTTAGTTTCTGGGTCCGTACTAGGGTCAGCATTTACGGTTACATTTAGGGTTATGGTTAGCGTTAGGCTCACAGTCATGGTCAGGGTTAGGGGTAGATTCAAGGTTAGGTCAGGGTCACGCTTTCGGTTAGGGTCTGAGTCAGGTTAGTGTAAGGTCAGGGATAGGTTTATGTTCAGGGTCCGAATCAGGGTCAGCGTTAGGCTTTGATTTAGGTTAGGGTTCGGTCTGGTTCATGGTCAGGGTCTGGGTCAGGGTCAGGGCCGCTTATGGTTTGGGTCAAACTCATAGTCAGGGTTAGGGTTAAGGTTTTCGGTTAGTTTTTGGCTTAGGGTTAAGGTTAGGTGTAGAGTTAGGGTCAGGTTTAGGGTTAGACATTGTTAGGGTGAGGGTTATCGTTAGGCTTAGGGTAGGGGTCAGGGTTAGTGTTAGGTTCAGGTTTAGGTTTATGGTCAGGCTCACAGTCGGTGTCAGGGTTAGGGTTAGTGTTAGAGTAATGGTCAGGGTCAGGGTTAGGATTCGGGTCAGGTTCAGTGTAAGGGTCAGGGTCAGTGTTAGAGTCATGGTTAGGATAAGGTCAGCTTTACATTTAGATTCTGGGCTATGATTCCGGTCAGGACCAGGTTAGCATTAGGTTTAGGGTTCTGGTCAGCCTCACGGACTGGGTCAGAGTTAGGTTTTAAGTTAGCGTCAGTGTCAGTGTTAGTGTCAGGTTTAGGGTCAGGTCCAGGGTTAGGTTTAGGGTGAGGGCCAGGATTCTGTTTAGGTTCAAGGTTCATTCAGGGTCAAGTTAAGGCAAAGTTAAGGGTTAAGGTTAGATCAGAATCAGAAATAGGGACAGGATTAGGGTTAAATTATGGGGTTAGGGTGAGAATTAGAGTTACTTTGAGGGTTAGGGTAAGACTGGGTTAGGGTCAGGGTCAGCGTTAGGTTTAGGGGATAGTGATAGGGTTAGGGTCATTGTTATGTTTCGTGTCATGGTCCATGTCAGGGTCAGGGTCAGGATTACGTTTAGGGTTACATTTAGGGTCAGAATCACAGTCAGCTTCAGGGTTAGTGTTTGGGTCAGGGTCAGGGTCACCATTAGGGTCAGGTTTAGGTTTATGGTCAGGGTCCGGGTCAGGGTCAGGGTGAAGTTCAGGGCCAGTGTCAGGTTTAGGGTCAGGATCTGGTTTTGGTTTAGGGTCCACGTTCAGCTCAAGGGCAGGGTTAGTTTTGGGTCAGTGCTATTGTCAGGGTTAGGTTTAGGGTCAGGGTCAGGTGAAGGTCTGGGCCGGGATCTGGTTTATGGTCAGGGTCAGGATTTGGTTTAGGGTCAATGTTCGGTTCAGTGTCAGGTTTAGGTTTAGGGGAAAGGTTTGGGTTTGGAGTTAGGATTAGGGTTAGAAGTAGGGTTATGGTTAGAGTTAGACAGCGTAAAGGTCTGGGTTAGGGTTTGGGTTAGGGTAGGGTTTAGTGTTAGGGTTAGCCTCAGCATTAGGTTTAGGTTCATGGTCGGTATTAGATCAGTGATAGGGTTAACTTTAGGATTACGGTTAGGGTTGGGATCACATTCATGGTCAGGTTTAGGCATAGGGTCAAGCTTAGGAGGGTGTCAGGCTTTGAATTAGGGTCAGGGTCAGAGTCACTGTGAAGGTCAGGGCCAGGGTCAGATAAAGAGTCAGGGTGAGGCTATGGTTTAGGGTCCAGGTTCAGGACGGGGGCAGGGTTACTTTTGGGTCAGTGTTAGGGTCAGGGTTAGGTTTAGAGTCAGGGTCAGGGTCAGGGTCAAAGTGAAGGTCAGGGCCAGAGTCAGTTTAGGGTCAGGGTCAGGCTTTGTTTTAGGGTCAAATTTCGGTTCAGGGTCAGGTTTAGTTACAGGGGAGCCATTTGAGTTTTTGGTTAGGATTAGGGTTAGCAGTAAGGTTATGTTTAGTTTTAGGGTTAGACAGCGTAGTGTCAGGGTTGGGGTTGTTTTGGGTAGGGGTTAGTGTTAGGGTTAGGGTCAGAGTTAGTTTGCGGTTCAGGGTCCTATTAGGGTCAGGGTTAGGTTTACCTTTAGGGTTACGGTTAAGGTTAGGCTCAAAGTTTGGTGAGTGTTAGGATTAGGGTCAGGATTTGGTTAGGGTCAGGGTTATGATTAGGGTCAGAGTCAGGGTCACGGTGATGGATGAGTCAGGGTTAGTGTAAGGTCAGGTTAGGTTTAGGTTCATGGTCTGGATCAGGGTAAGCATCAGGCTTAGATTTATGACTAGGGTTTGGGTCAGTATCTTGGTAAGGGTCAGAGTAGGGTCACGGCTAGGTTTCAGTTTTGGATCTGGCTCACAGTCAGGGTCAGGGTCAGGGTCAGGTGATAGTATTAGGCTTAGCCCCGCACCTGGGTCATTGACCCGTCCCTGTAGGGTCTCAGGATAAACCTGGGCAAAAGGGTGCAGCCCCCACATTCGCTCCCAGCAAACTGCCCTAACATGGGGCATGAACATGACCTGCCAACCAGGCATCAGTCCCCTCATAAGCCTGCTCCTGTTCAGGGCATCTCCACACCTGATGATCTCTCTTTACATACACACACACACACACTCGGGGAGGAGTCCTAGGGCTACACGTGTCAATCAGAAGTTGTGGGATTCTCTGAATCTGAGTCCCTCGGTGTCACCTCGCGATTATTTTGCCAAAGGGCCAGAGGCCCCGGGGAAGCCTGACATGTCCTGCCCAGTGAGGGATCTTGTCTGGCGGGCGAGCTCTCCTCTGCCTGCATTCTCTGGGCTTCGGTAGACAGCAGAAGAACCTGTCGTTTCTTTCAGGCTGTTCCCAGAAAAGAGCTGGGCAGGGTGGTTTTCTCTGGAATGTGGTTGCCTGGATACGTGCGTTCCAAGTCCGTTGGGCTCTCCATTGTCCCTGTTTCCCTCTCCTGTTCTGGTACTTGGTTCTGTGCTTCGTAAGGCCTTCTCACCCTGAGCAGAGCACGGAATCTGCAACCTCTTCCCAAAGGGGACCCTGAAGATGCAACAAAGATGGTCCTGACCTTGGTCCCCAGGCCAGGGGCCTAGTGCTCTGCATCATTCTGCAAGCTCACAATGTTAGCCCCCCCTAGCCACCAGCCTGTCTTTTGCTCAGAAGGACCTCGAGGGATTAGAAAGCATTGACCCAAGACTGGGAGTACAGTGGGTCTCGGATAGAGATTCAAGGCCTACAGGCTCTTCTACAAGCCTGTGGGAGACTAGGGACACCATGTCTTTATGGCCCCATTGATAAAAGAGTAAGGGGAGGCCTTCAGTGTTGTTGCTTTGTTCACACAGGTTGGTTACCTCTTCCAACCTCCAGTAGTCCAGGGTGGTGATGGACACCAGACCCCAAACACTGTCCCTACCCAGTGCCCTTGCTGAGCCCCTGGTCCCCTTGGGCACATCTTGACAATCCTCCCATCCTGTCTCCATTCCCCCGCCTTTGGATTTCGTTCCTGGCCAGGAGTCCTGATGGCCAGCTGTCCCCATGGCCGCGCTTTCTCCAACCTCTTTCTTCTTTCATCCTTTTTACCCATCATTTTCCCATGGTGTCCACCTCTGACCCCTCGCTGGGCAGAGATTTGTGTGTGTGTGTTTGTGTGATGTGTGTGTGTGTGTGTGTGTGTGTGAATGCGAGCGCTCAAACACATATGCCTCTTGCTGTCTGGGGATGTCCGAGGTCATGTCCCCACATGGGAAAGGGTGGGTAGCTCTCCCCAAGCATCTGAGGAGCTCTCATTCTGCAGGCAAACCTCATGGGAGGGTTAGGGTTAGGGTTAGAGTTAGGTTGAGGGTTAGGTTTAGACAGGGTTTGGGTCTGGGTCAGGGTTAGGGTTAGGGGTTAGTGTTAGGGTTAGGGTCAGTGTTAGGTTTCGCGTCATGGCCCCTGGTAGGTTCAGTTTTAGGTTTAAGTTTATGGTTAGGTTTAGTGTTATGCGCACCGGCAGGGTCAGTGTTAGTGTTAGCGTCATGGTCTGGGTCAGTGTTAGGGTGAGGGTTAGGTTTAGGGTCAGCCTCAGTGTTAGGTTCAGGGTGAAATTCATGGACAGGGATAGATTTAGGGTCATATTCAGGATTTTTTATTGGCAAGGTTCGGGTCAGTGTCAGAGTAAGGTTTGGTCAGGTTTAGGGTTAGTGTTAGGGTTTGGGTTAGGGAGAGGGTTAGGTTCAGGGGAAAGGTTAGGGTTTGGTTTTAGGGTAGGGTTAGAAGTATGGTTACGATTAGGGTTAGGGTTAGACTGTGTTAGGGTCAGGGTTAGGGTTTGGGTTAGGGTAGGGTTTCGTTTTACCGTCAGGGTCAGTATTAGTTTTAGGTTCTGGGTCCATACTAGGTCAGCATTTAGGGTTACATTTCGGGTTAGGGTTAGGGTCAGGCTCACAGTCATGTTCAGGGTTAGGTTTAGGGTTAGGTTTAGGTTTAAGCTTAGGGTTAGAGTTAGGGTTATGGTTAGGGTTAGGGTTAGGGTTATGGTCAGGCTCACAGTCAGAGTCAGGGTCAGTGTTTTCAGTTAGTTTTAAGCCTGGGTTAAGGTTAGGGTTAGAGTTAGGTACAGGGTTAGGGTTAGACACTGTTAGGGGCAGGGTTATCGTTCGGCGTAGCGTAGGGTTCTGGGTTAGGGTTAGGTTCAGGGTTAGGTTTATGGTCAGGCTCACAGTCAGTGTTAGGGTTAGGGTTAGTTTCAGAGTAAGGGTCAGGGTCATGGATAGGTTTGGTGTCATGTTCAATGTCACGGTTAAGGTCAAGGTCAGGATTAGTGTCATGGTTAGCATAAGGCCTGCTTTATGTTTAGATTCTGGGTTATGATTAGGGTCATGACTTAGTTTAGAATTAGGGTTAGTGTTCTGGTCAGGCTCACGGTCTGGGTCAGAGTTAGTGTCAGTGAAAGTATTAGGGTCAGGTTTAGTTTCCGGGCCAGGGTTCAGTTTAGGGTCAGAGCCAGGGTTCTGTTTAGGGTCAAGATTCGGATCAGGGTCAAGTTTTGGCAAAGTTCAGGGTTAGGGTCAGGTTAGATTCAGGGATAATTTCAGGGTTAGGGTTAAACTATGGGGTTAGGGTGAGAATTAGAGTTAGTTTGAGGATTAGGGTTAGACTGGTTTAGGGTCAGGGTCAATGTTAGTTTTATGGGTTAGTTGTAGGGTTAGAATCATTGTTATGTTTTGTGTCATGGTCCATGTCAGGGTCAGGGTCAGGGTTACTTTTAGGGTTAGAGTTAGGGTCAGAATAACAGTCAGCTTCAGGGTTAGTGTTAGGGTCAGGGTAGGGCCACTGTTAGGGTCAGGTTTAGGTTTATGTTCAGGGTCTGGGTCAGGGTCAGGGTGAATTTCAGAGCCAGTGTCAGGTTTAGGGTCAGGATCTGGTTTTGGTTTAGGGTCCACGTTCAGCTCAAGGACAGGGTTAATTTTGGGTCAGTGCTATTGTCAGGGTTAGGTTTAGGGTCAGGGTCAGGTGAAGGTCTGGGCTGGGGTCCGGTTTATGGTCAGGGTCAGGATTTGGATTAGGATCAATATACGGTTCAGTTTCAGGATTAGATTTAGGGGAAAGGTTTGGGTTTGGAGTTAGTATTAGGGTTAGAAGTAGGGTTATGGTTATGGTTAGGGTTAGGGTTAGACAGCCTTAAGGTTAGGGTTAGATTTTGGGTTAGCGTAGGGTTTAGTATTAGGTTTAGCCTCAGCATTAGGTTTAGGATCATGGTTGGTATTAGATCAGGGATAGGGTTACCTTAAGGATTGCTGTTAGGGTCGGGAACACAGTCACGGTCTGGGTTAGAGTTACTGTTAGGATCAGGCTTAGGACTGTGTCAGGCTTTGAATTAGGGTCATGGTCAGGGTAAGGTTGAAGGTCAGGGCCTGGGTCAGATAAAGTGTCACGATGAGGCTTTGGTTTAGGGTCCAGATTCGGGTCAGGGGCAGGGTTAGTTTTGGGTCAGTGTTAGAGTCAGGGTTAGGTTTAGAGTCAGGGTCAGGGTCAGGGTCAAAGTGAAGGTCAGGGCCAGAGTCTGTTTAGGGTCAGGGTCAGGCTTTGTTTTAGGGTCAAATTTTGGTTCAAGGTCATGTTTAGTTTCAGGGGAATGGTTTGAGTTTTTGGTTAGGGTTAGGGTTAGCAGTAAAGTTATGTTTAGTTTTAGGGTTAGAAAGCGTAGTGTCATGATTAGGGTTGTTTTGGGTAGGGGTTAGTGTTAGGATTAGGGTCAGTGTTAGGTTTATGTTCAGGGTCCCTATAGGGTCAGGGTTAGGGCTACCTTTAGGGTTACAGTTAAGGTCAGCCTCAAAGTTGGGTCAGTGTTACGGTTAGGTTCAGGATTTGGTTAGGGTCAGGGTTATTATTAGGGTTAGAGTCAGTGTCACGTTTAGGGATGAGTCAGGGTTACAGTAAGGTCAGGTTAGGTTTAGGTTCAGGGTCTGGATCAGGGTCAGCATCAGGCTTATATTTATGATTAGGGTTTTTGGTAGGATCTCGGTCAGAGTAAGTGTCAGGGCTAGGGTTTGGTTTGGGGTCAGGCTCACAGTCAGGGTCAGGGCCAGGGTCAGGGTCAGGGGTTAGTATTAGGGTTAGCCCCACACTTGGGTCATTGACCCGTCCCTGCAGGGTCTCAGGATATACCCTGGCAAAAGGGTCCAGCCCCCACATTAGCTCCCACCTAGTCTGCCCTAACCTGGGGCATGATCATGACCTGCCAACCAGGCATCGGATCCCTCATAAGCCTGCTCCTTCTCAGGGCATCTCCATCCCCGATGATCTCTCTTTACATACACACACACACACACACACACACACAGACAAAACACACGGGGAGGAGTCCTAGGTCTACATGGGTCAATCAGAAGGTGTGAGATTCTCTGACTCTGAGCCAATCGGTTTCACCTTGCGATTATTTTGCCAAAAGGGCCAGAGGCGACGGGGAAGCCTGACATGACCTGCCCAGTGAGGGAACTTGTCTGGCGGGCGAGCTCTCCTCTGCCTGCATTCTCTGGGCTTCGTTAGACAGCACAAGAACATGTCGTTTCCTTCAGACTGTGCCCAGAAGTGAGCTGGGCAGTGTGGTTTTCTCTGGAATGTGGGTGCCTGGACACGTGGGTTCCAATTCCGTTGGGCTCTGTTGTCAGGTAAGTAAGGTCAACCCTGCCTGGGGGCTCCTTACGGGACTTCCTGCTCCCATGCAGAGATCCCTGAGGGCACCCCTCCCACAGCTGCTCAGGGTTCACACTCCACCCCATGCCCTGTCCATCCAGTGACCCACACACAGCCTCCCCCCAACCCCTGGGAGACCTGGGTGCTGCTGTTGTCTCTGCAGGGAGGGCACAGAGCTGGGTTCAGACCGGGCTCCTTCTCCTGCTCCTGCCCAGGACTGTGAGCCCGCACACATCCTGTGGCTCTCAAGACGTCCTTGGTCTCCCCATCTGCACATTGGGGGTGTTCTGGCATCTCTTTCTGGGAACGCCTTCAGGGGTAGGCCCTCTCCATGTGTTTCATCCCCGCTCTCCCAGGAGTCTGGTGCACACACTTGGCAAGGCACGGGTGAGCCTAGGGATGGGCAGGGGAAAGGAACATAGCCCAGAGAGGCCTGGATCTGCTCTGGGATCCAGCAAAACCACCCAGCTCCTCCCTGTATCCCATCACACGTGGCAAGGTTGAAGTGCATGGCTCTGACCTCGTGGACACAGACTTCCTGGGACATCCATTAGGTTGAGGTCCAAGAGCCTCGTCTGCGCCCATGTACTGTCCAGCCCGCATAGTGGTCCGTGGGCATTCCTGCTTCCGTCCTCCTAGGATGGATGGACCGTGGGACTGATAAGGGGACATAATGTTTGGCTGTCATATCCAAGCTGATGGAGGAAAGTTGGCAGTTCTGCTTGTTCCCTCTCTCCTGTGTTCAGTGTCTATCTCTGTCTATGTCTTTTTCCTTGTCTCTGTGTCTGCGTCTGTCTCTGTTTTTGTGTGTCTCACAGGAGTAGGATCTGTGGGCTCCAGGGCTGATGGGTGAAACCGCCGGTGTCTCCCTTGTCCCTGTTTCCCTCTCCTGTGCTGGTGCTTGGTTCCTTGGTAAGTAAGGCCTTCTCACCCTGAGCAGAGCACTGACTCTGGAACCTCTTCCCAATGGGGACCCTGAGGCTGCCACAAGGAGGGTCCTGACCTTGGTCCCCAGGCCAGGGGCCTAGTGCTCTGCATCATTCTGCAAGCTCACAATGTCAGCCCCCGAGCCTCCAGGCTGTCTTCTGCTCAGAAGGACCTAGAGGGATTGGAAAACATTTACCCAAGACTGGGAGCACAGTGGGTCTCGGATAGAGATTCAAGGCCAACAGGCTCTTCTACAAGCCTGTGGGAGACTAGGGACACCCTGTCTCAATGGCCCCATTGATAGAAGAATAAGGGGAGGCCTTCAGTGTTGTTGCTTTGTTCACACAGGTTGGTTACCTCTTCCAACCTCCAGTAGTCCAGTGAGGTGATGGACACCAGACCCCAAACACTGTCCCCACCCAGTGCCCTTTCTGAGCCCCTGGTCCCCTTGGGGACCCCTTGAACATCAGCCTATCCTATCTCCGCTCCCCCGCCTTTGGATTTCGTTCCTGGCCAGGAGTCCTGATGCCCCTGACCCCATGGCCAAGCTGTCTCCAACCTCTTTCTTCTTTCACTGTTTTTACCCACCAATTTCCCTTGGTGTCCACCTCTGACCCCTCGCTGGGCAGAGCTGGGTGTGTGTGTGTGTGTGTGTGTGTGTGTGTGTGTGCATGCGATCTCTCAAACACATATGCCTCTTGCTGTCTGGGGATGTCCGAGGTCATGTCCCCACATGGGAAAGGGTGGGTAGCTCTCCCCAAGGATCTGAGGTGCTCTCATCCTGCAGGCAAACCTCATGGGAGGGTTAGGGTTAGGTTTAGATTTAGGTTGAGGGTTACATTTAGACAGGGTTTGGGTCTGGGTCAGGGTTAGGGTTAGGGGTTAGTGTTAGGGTTAGGGTCAGCATTACGTTTCGGGTCATGGCCCCTGGTAGGGTCAGGCTCAGGTTTAAGTTTATGGTTAGGTTTAGTGTCAGGCGCACTGGCAAGGTCAGTGTTAGTGGGAGGGTTAGGGTCTGGGTCAGTGTTAGGGTGAGGGTTAGGTTTAGGGTCAGCGTCAGTGTTAGGTTCAGGGTGAAGGTCATGGACAGGGATAGATTTAGGGTCATATTCAGGATTTGTTTTATTGGCAAGGTTTGTGTCAGTGTCAGAGTTAGGTTTGGTCCGGTTTAGGGTTATGGTTAGGGTCAGGGAGAGGGTTAGGTTGAGGAGATAGGTTAAGGTTTGGTTTTAGGTTTAGGGTTAGAAGTACGGTTACGGCTAGGGTTAGGGTTGGACTGTGTTAGGGTCAGCGTTAGGGTTTGGGTTACGGTAGGGTTTTGTTTTACCGTTAGGAGCAGCATTAATTTTAGGTTCTGGGCCCGTACTAGGACCAGCATTTAGGGATACATTTACGTTTACGGTTAGGGTCAGGCTCACTGTCATGGTCAGGGTTAGGGTTGGGGTTAGGTTTAGGGTTAAGCTTAGGGTTAGAGTTAGGGTTAGAGTTAGGGTTAGAGTTAGGGTTAGGGTTAGGGTTAGGGTTAGGTTTATGGTCAGGCTCACAGTCAGAGTCAAGGTCAGTGTTTTCAGTTTGTTTTAGGCTTAGGGTTAAGGTTAGGGTTAGAGTTAGGTTCAGGGTTAGGGTTAGACATTGTTAGGGTCAGGGTTATCGTTATGCGTAGCGTACGGATCAGGGTTAGGGTTAGGTTCAGGGTTAGGTTTATTATCAGGCTCACAGTCAGTGTCAGTGTTAGGGTTAGTTTCAGATTAAGGGTCAGGGTCAGGGATAGGTTTGGTGTCATGTTCAGTGTTACAGTTAGGGTCAAGGTCAGGATTAGGGTCATGGTTAGGATAAGGCCTGCTTTATGTTTAGATTCTGGGTTATGATTAGGGTCATGACTTAGTTTAGCATTAGGGTTAGTGTTCTGGTCAGGCTCACGGTCTGGGTCAGAGTTAGGTTTATGATCAGTGTCAGTGAATGTATTAGGTTCAGGTTTAGGGTCAGGGCCAGGGTTCTGTTTAGGGTCAAGATTCGGATCAGGGTCAAGTTTTGGCAAAGTTCAGGGTAAGGGTCAGGTCAGATTCAGGGATAGGTTCAGGGTTAGGGTTAAATTATGGGGTTAGGGTAAGAATTAGAGTTAGTTTGAGGATTAGGGTTAGACTGGTTTAGGGTCAGGGTCAGCGTTAGTTTTATGGGTTAGTTGTAGGGTTAGAATCATTGTTATGTTTTGTGTCATGGTCCATGTCAGGGTCAGGGTCAGGGTTACTTTTAGGGTTACAGTTAGGGTCAGAATCACAGTCAGTTTCAGGGTTAGTGTTAGGGTCAGGGTAGGGTCACGGTTAGGGTCAGGTTTAGGTTTATGTTCAGGGTCTGGGTCAGGGTCAGGGTGAAGTTCAGGGCCAGTGTCAGGTTTAGGGTTAGGATCTGGTTTTTGTTTAGGGTCCACGTTCAGCTCAAGGACAGGGTTAGTTTTGGGTCAGTGCTATTGTCAGGGTTAGGTTTAGGGTCAGGGTCAGGTGAAGGTCTGGGCTGGGGTCTGGTTTATGGTCAGGGTCAGGATTTGGTTTAGGGTCAATGTTCGGTTCTGTGTCAGGGTTAGGCTTAGGAGAAATGTTTGGGTTTGGAGTTAGGATTAGTGTTAGAAGTTGGTTATGGTTAGAGTTAGACAGCGTAAATTTCTGGGTTAGGGTTTGGGTTAGGGTATGGTTGAGTGTTAGGGATATCCTCAGCATTAGGTTTAGGTTCATGCTCGGTATTAGATCAGGGATAGGGTTACCTTTATGATTACGTTTAGGGTTGGGAACACATTCACGGTCAGGGTTAGGGTTAGGGTCAAGCTTAGGAGGGTGTCAGGCTTTGAATTAAGGTCAGGGTCAGGGTGAAGGTCAGGGCCAGGTTCAGATAAAGGGTCCGGGTGAGGCTTTGGTAGGGTCCAGCTTCGCTTCAGGGGCAGGGTTAGTTTTGGGTCAGTGTTAGAGTCAGGGTTAGGTTTAGAGTCATTTTCAGGGTGAGGGTTAGGATTAGGGTTAGGGTTAGGGTCTGATTTTGGGTCAGGGTGAGGCTTTGGTTTCGGGTCCAGGTTCTGGGATAGGGGCAGGTTTAGTTTTGGGTCTGTTTTAGGGTCAGGGTTAGGTTTAGAGTCAGGGTCAGGGTCAGAATCTAAGTGAAGTTCAGGGCCAGAGTCAGTTTAGGGTCAGGGTCAGGCTTTGTTTTAGGGTCAAATTTTGGTTCAGGGTCAGGGTTAGTTCCAGGGGAACTGTTTGAGTTTTTGATTAGGGTTAGGGTTAGCAGTAGGGTTATGTTTAGTTTTAGGGTTAGACAGCGTAGTGTCAGGGTTGGGGTTGGATGGGTAGTGGTTAGTGTTAGTGTTAGGTTCAGCGTTAGGTTTATGTTCAGGGTCCTTATTAGGGTCAGGGTTAGGGTTACCTTTAGGTTACGGTTAAGGTTAGGCTCAAAGTTGGGTCAGTGTTAGGGTTAGGTTCAGGGTTTGGTTAGGGTCAGGGTTATGATTAGGGTCAGTGTCAGGGTCATGGTTATGGATGAGTCAGGGTTAGCGTAAGGTCAGGTTAGGTTTAGGTTCAGGGTCTGAATCAGGGTCAGCATCAGGCTTAGATTTATGATTAGGGTTTGGGTCAGTGTCTCGGTAAGGGTCAGAGACAGGATCACGGCTAGGTTTAAGTTTTGAGTCTGGCTCACAGTCAGGGTCAGGGTCAGAGTCAGGGTCAGGGGTTAGTATTAGGGTTAGCCCCACAACTGGGTCATTGACCCGTCCCTCAAGGGTCTCAGATAAACCCTGGGCAAAATGGTGCAGCCCCCACATTCGCTCCCACCTAGACTGCTCTAACCTGGGGTGTGAACATGACCTGCCAACCAGGCATCAGTCCCCTTATAAGCCTGCTCCTGCTGAGGGCATCTCAACCCCCGATGATCTCTATTTTACACACACACACACACACACACACACACACACACACACACACATTTGGGGAGGAGTCCTAGGTCTAACGGGTCAATCAGAAGGTGTGGGATTCTCTGACTCTGAGCCCCTCAGTGTCAACTTGCAATTATTTTGCCAAAAGGGCCAGAGGCGACGGGGAAGCCTGACATGACCTCCAGTGAGGGGACCTGTCTGGCGGGCGAGCTCTCCTCTGCCTGCATTCTCCTAGCGGCAGTAGACAGCACAAGAACCTGTAGTTTCCTTCAGGCTGTGCCCAGATATGAGCTGGGCAGGGTGGTTTTCTCTGGAATGTGGGTGCCTGGATATGTGGGTTCCAATTCCGTTGGGCTCTGTCGTCAGGGTGTAAGATCAACAATGCCTGGGGGATGCTTATGGGACTTCCTGCTCCCATCCTGAGATCCCTGAGTGCACCCTTCCCACAGATGCTCAGGGCTCACACTCCACCCCATGCCCTGTCCATCCAGTGACCGACAAAGAGCCTCCCCCTAACCCCTGGGAGGCCTGAGTGCTGCTGTTGTCTCTGCAGGGAGGGCACAGAGCTGGGTTCAGACCGGGCTCCTGCTCCTGCTCCCGCCTAGGACTGTGAGCCTGCAAACATCCTGTGGCTCTCAGGGCCTCCTCAGTCTCCACGTCTGCACATTGGGGGTGTTCTGGCATTTTCTTCTGGGCATGCCTTCAGGGGTCGGCCCTCTCCATGCGTTCCATCCCTGCTCTCCCAGGAGTCTGGTGCACACACTTGCCAAGGCACGGATGTTCCTGTGGATGGGTGGGCGAATGGAACATAGCCCAGAGAAGCCTCGATCTGCTCTGGGATCCAGCAAATCCACCCTCCTCCTGCCTGTATCCCATCCCCCGTGGCAAGATTGCAGTGGCATGGCTTCAGACCTTGTGGAAACAGACTTCCCGGGACATCCATTAGGTTGAGGTCCAAGGGCCTCGCGTGCGCCCATGTGCTGGCCATCCCCCACAGTAGTCCGCGGGCTATCTCGCATCCGTCTTGCTAGGATGGATGGCCTGTGGGACTGATAAGCGGACAAAATGTTTGTCTGTCATTTCCAAGCTGATGGAGGAACATCTGGCACTTCTGCTGGTTCTTTCTCTCCTGTGTTCAGTGTCTGTCTCTGTCTTTGTCCTTGTCTTTGTCTCTGTGTCTGCGTTTGTCTCTGTTTTGGTGTGACTCACAGGAGCAGGATCTGTGGGCTTCAGGGCTGATGGGCGAAACCGCCGGTGTCTCCCTTGTCCCTGTTTCCCTCTCCTGTGCTGGTGCTTGGTTCCTTGGTAAGTAAGGCCTTCTCACCCTGAGCAGAGCACTGACTCTGGAACCTCTTCCCATTGGGGACCCTGAGGCTGCCACAAGGAGGGTCCTGACCTTGGTCCCCAGGCCAGGGGCCTAGTGCTCTGCCACATTCTGCAAGCTCACAATGTCAGCCCCCCGAGCCTCCAGGATCTCTTCTGCTCAGAAGGACATCAAGGGAGTTCGAAGCATGTACCCAAGACTGGGAGCACAGTGGGTCTCGGATAGAGATTCAAGGCCAACAGGCGCTTTTACAAGCCTGTGGGAGACTAGGGACACCCTGTCTCTATGGCCCCATTGATAGAAGAGTAAGGGGAGGCCTTCGGTGTTGTAGGTCTGTCCACAGAGGGTGGTTACCTCTTCCTACTTCCAGTAGTCCAGGGTGGTGATGGACACCAGACCCCAGACACTGTCCCCACTCAGGGCCCTTGCAAAGCCCTTGGGCCCCTTTGCTACCCCATGACCATCAGCTCGTCCTCTCTCCACTCCCCATGTTTTGGATTTCGTTCCTGGCCAGGAGTCCTGATGCCCCTGACCCCATGGCCGAGTTGTCTTCAACCTCTTTCTTCTTTCACCCTTTTTACCCACCATTTTCCCTTGGTGTCCACCTCTGACCCCTAGCTGGGCAGAGCGGCGTGTGTGTGTGTAGATGTGTGTGTCTGTGCATGGGAGCGCTCAAACACATATGCCTCTTGCTTTCTGGGGATGTCCGAGTTTATGTCCCCACATTGGATGGGGTGAGTAGCTCTCCCCAAGGATCTGAGGAGCTCTCATCCTCCAGGCAATTCTCATGGGAGGTTTAAGGGTAGGGTTAGAGTTAGGTTGAGAATTAGGTTTAGACCGGGTTTGGGTCAGGGTCAGCGTTAGGGTTAGGTGTTTGTGTTAGGGTTAGGGTCAGCTTTAGGTTTCGGGTCATGTCCCGTGTTAGTGTCAGGGTCAGCTTTATGTTTATGGTTAAATTTAGGGTTTGGCTCACAGTGAGGGTCAGGGTTACTGTGAGGTTCAGATTCTTGGTCAGTGTTAGGGTGAGGGTTAGGTTTAGGGTCAGGGTCATGGTGAAGGTCAGGGACAGGGTCAGATTTTGAGTCAGGGTCAGGTTTTGGTTTAGGAACAAGGTTCGTGTCAGGATGATTGTTATGTTTGTGTCAGGGTTAGGGTTAGGTTTAGGGTTAGTGTCAGGGTTAGATTCAGGGTAAGGTTAGGGTTTGGTGTAAGGGTTAGTGTTAGAAGTAGGGTTATGGATAGGGTTAGTGTTAGACTTTGTTAGGGTCAGTGTTAGGGTTTAGGTTAGGGTAGGGTTTAGTTTTACCATTGTGTCAGCATTAGTTTTAGGTTCTGTGTCCGTATAAGGGTCAGGGTTTAGGGTTACATTTAGGGTTAGGTTTAGGGTCAGTCTCACAGTCAAAGTCAGTGTTCAGGTTAGGGTCAAGGTTAGGTCAGGGTCAGACTCACGGTTAGAGTCTGAGTCAGTGTTAGTGTAAGGTCAGGGTTAGGGTTCTGGTCATGCTCACGGTCTGGGTCTGAGTTAGGGTTAGTGTCAGGGTTAGGGTTAGGGTCACACTTAGGACTGGGTTAGGCTTAGGATTAGGGTCAGGGTCAGGGTCAGGGTGAAGGTCAGGGCCAGGGTCCGATTTGGGGTCAGGGTGAGGCTTTGGTTTCGGGTACAGGTTCGGGAGATGTGCAGCGTTAGTTTTGGGTCGGTGTTAGGGTCAGGGTTAGGTTTAGAGTCAGGGTCAGGGTCAGAGTAAAAGTGAAGGTCAGGGTCAGAGTCAGTTTAGGGTCAGCGTCAGGTTTTGTTTTAGGGTCAAATTTCGGTTCAGGGTCAGGGTTAGTTTCAGGGGAACGGTTTGAGTTTTTGGTTAGGGTTAGTGTTAGCAGTAGGGTTATGTTTAGTTTTATGTTTAGACAGCATAGTGTCAGGGTTATGGGTTGGGTTAGGTAGGGATTAGTGTTAGGGTTAGGGTCAGCATTAGGTTTAGGTTCAGGGTCCTTATTAGGGTCAGGGTTAGGGTTGCCTTTAGGCTTAAGGTTAAGATCAGGCTCAAAATACGGTCAGTGTTAGTGTTATGGTCAGGCTTTGGTTAGGGTCAGGGTTATGATTAGGGTCAGAGTTAGGGTCACGGTTAGGGATGAGTCAGTGTTAGAGTAGGTCAGGTTAGGTTTAGGTTCAGGGTCTGGACCAGGGTCAGCATCAGGCTTAGATTTAGGATTAGGGTTTGGGTCAGGATCTCGGTCAGTGTCAGAGTCAGGTTCAGGGCTAGGGTTAGGTTTTGGAACAGGCTCAAAGTCAGGGTCAGGGTCAGGGTCAGGGTCAGGGTAAGGGTTTAGTGTTCGGGTTAGCCATGCACCTGGATCAAAGACCGGTCCCTGCATGGTTTTACGATAAACCCAGGGAAAACGGGTGCAGCGGCACACTCGCTCCCAGCTAGCCTGCCTTAACCAGGGACGTGAACATGACCTGCCAACCAGGCATCAGACCCCTCATAAGCCTGCTCCTGCTCCGGACTCTCCACACCCGATGAGCTCTCTTTACACAGACACACAAACACACACACACACACACACACACACACACACACACACACAGGGAGGAGACCTAGGGCTACACGGGTCAATCAGAAGGTTTGGGACTCTGACTCTGAACCCCTCGGTTTCACCTTGCGATTCTTTTTGCCAATACGGCCAGAGGCGTCAGGGAGGCCTGATATGACCTGCCCACTGAGGTGACTTGTCTGGCGGGTGAGCTCTCCTCTGCCTGCATTATCTGGGCTTCGGTAGACAGCAGAAGAACATGTCGCTTCCTCAGGCTGTGCCCAGAAATGAGCTGTTTTCTCTGGAATGTGGGTGCCTGGATACGTGGGTTCCAATACCGTTTGGCTCTGTCATCAGGAAAGTAAGGTCACCACTACCTGGGGGCTCCTTACCGGACTTCCTGCTCCCATCCAGAGCTCCCTGAGGGCGCCTCTACCCCAACTGCAGAGGGCTCACACTCCACCCCATGCCCTGTTCATCCAGTGATACACATACAGCCTCCACCCAACCCCTGGGAGGCCTGGGTTCAGCTGTTGTCTCCGCGGGGAGGGAACAGAGCTAGGGTTAGAACGGGTTCATGATCCTGCCCAGGACTGTGAGCCCGGACACATCCTGTGATCCTCAGGGCCTCATTAGTCTCCCCGTCTGCACATTGTGGGTGTTCTGGCTTCTTCTTCAGGGGATGGTTCAGGGATAGGCATTCTATATGCGTTCCATCGCCGCTCTCCCAGGAGTCTGGTGCACACACTTGCCAAGAAACGGGTGTGCTTGGTGATGAGCAGGGGAATGGAATATAGACCACAGAGGCCTGGATCTCCGCTGTGATCCAGCCAAACCACCCTTCTCCTGCCTGTATTCCATCCCCCGTGGCAAGGTTGCAGTGCATGGCCTCTGACCTTGTGCACACAGACTTCCCGGGTCTTCCATTATGTTGAAGTCTGTGGCACAGGGCTTCGTCTGTGCCCATGTACTGGCCAGCCCCCATCGAGTTCCGCGGGCATTCCAGCATCCATCCTCCTAGGAGGAATGGTCCATGGGACTGAAAAAGAGACAAAATGTTTGGCTGTCAGTTCCAAGCTGATGGAGGAAAGTCTGGCAGTTCTGCTGGTTCTTTCTCTCCTGTGTTCAGTGTCTGTCTCTGTCTTTGTCCTTGTCTTTGTCTCCGTGTCAGGGTCTGTCTCTGCTTTGGTGTGTATCACAGGAGCAGGATCTTTTGGCTCCAGGGCTGAGGGGCGAAACCGCCGTTGTCTCCCTTGGCCCTGTTTCCCTCTTCTGTGTGGGTGCTTGGTTCCTTGGTAAGTAAGGCCTTCTCAACCTGAGCAGAGCACGGACTCTGGAACCTCTTACCAACGGGAACCCTGAAGCTGCAACAAGGAGGGTCCTGACCTTGGTTCCCAGGCCAGGGGCCTAGTGCTCTGCCACATTCTGCAAGCTCACAATGTCAGCCCCCCGAGCCTTCAGGCTTTCTTCTGCTCAGAAGGACCTCGAGGGTGTAGAAAGCATGTACCCAAGACTGGGAGCACAGTGGGTCTCGGATAGAGATTCAAGGCCAACAGGCTCTTTTACAAGCCTGTGGGAGACTAGGGACACCATGTCTCTATGGCCCCATTAATAGAAGAGTAAGCAGAGGCCTTCAGTATTGTAGCTCTGTCCACACAGGGTGGTTACCTCTTCCAACTTCCAATAGTCCAGGGTGGTGATGGACACCAGACCCCCTACACTGTCCCCACCCAGTGCCCTTGCAAAGCCCTTGGGCCCCTTGGGGACCCCTTGACCATCAGCTCGTTCTGTCTCCACTCCCCATGCTTTGGATCTTGGTCCTGGCCAGGAGTCCTGATGCCCCTGACCCCATTGCCGAGCTGTGTCCAACCTTTTCTTTTTCACCCTTTTTACCCACCATTTTCCCTTGGTGTCCACCTCTGACCCCTAGCTGGGCAGAGCGGGGTGTGTGTGTGAGTGTGTGTGTGTGTGTGTGTGTATGTGTGTGTGTGTCTATGCATGGGAGCGCTCAAACACATATGCCTTTATCTGTATGGTGATGTCCGAGCTTATGTGCCCACATGGGATGGGGTGACTAGCTCTCCCCAAGGATCTGAGGAGCTCTCATCCACCAGGCAAACCTCATGGGAGGGTTAGGGTTAGGGTTAGAGTTAGGTTGAGAGTTAGGTTTAGACAGGGTTTGGGTCACGGTCAGAGTTAGGGTTAGGGGTTTATTTTAGGGTTAGGGTCAGCGTTAGGTTTCGGATCATGGGCTGTGTTATGGTCAGGGTCAGCTTTACGTTTATGGTTAGATTTAGGGTCTGGCTCACAGTCAGGGTCAGGGTTAGTGTGAGGGTCAGGTTCTGGGTCAGTGTTAGGGTGAGCGTTAGGTTTAGGTTCAGGGTTACTGTCAGGGTCAGGTGAAGGTCAGGGACAGGGTCAGATTTTGGGTCAGGGTAAGGTTTTTTTTAGGGGTAAGGTTCGTGTCAGGATGAGGGTTAGGGTTAGGGTTAGGGTTAGGGTTAGGTTCAGGGTAAAGTTAGGGTTTGGTGTTAGGATTAGTGTTAGAAGTAGGGTTATGGTTAGGGTTATTGTTAGACTGTGTTAGGGTCAGCGTTAGGGTTTGGGTTAATGTAGTGTTTAGTTTTACCATTAGGGTCAGCATTGGTTTTAGGTTCTGGGTCCGTATAAGGGGAGGATTTAGGGTTACATTTATCGTTATGTTTAGAGTCAGGCTCAGAGTCAGTTCAGGGTTCGGGTTAGGGTTAGGGTTAGGTCAGGGTCTGACTCTTGGTTACGGTCTGTGTCAAGGTAGTGTAAGTTCAGGGTTAGGTTTAAGTTCAGGGCCCGAATCAGTGTCAGCGTTAGGCTTTGGTTTAGGTTAGGGTCGGTCTGGCTCATGGTCAGGGTCATGGTGAAGTTCAGGGATGGTTTGGTTTGGGTCAGGTTCACAGTCAGGTTCAGGGTCAGGTTTTTCGGTGAGACTTTGGGTTAGGTTTAATGTTAGGGTTAGAGTGAGGGTCAGGGTTAGGGTTAGACATTGTTTGGGTCATAGTTATCGTTAGGCTTAAGGTAGGGGTCAGGGTTAGGTTTAGGTTATGGTTAGGTTTATGGACAGGCTCACATTCAGTGTCAGGGTTATGGTTTAAATCAGTGTAAGGGTCAGGTTCAGGGTTAGGATTAGGGTCAGGTTCAGTTTTAAGGTCAGGGTCAAGGTCAGGGTTAGGGTCATGGTTAGAATAAGGTCTGCTTTACGTTTAGATTCTGGGTTATGATTATAGTCAGGATCATGGTTAGCTTTGGGTTAGGGTTCTGGTCAGGCTCACGGTCTGGGTCTGAGTTAGGGTTAGTGTTAGGGTCAGGGTTTGGGTTAGGGTCAGGCTTAGGACTGGGTCAGGCTTAGTATTAGGGTCAGGGTCAGGGTGAAGGTCAGGGCCAGGGTCCAAATTAGGGTCAGGGTGAGGCTTTGGTTTAGGGTCCATGTTCGGGACAGGGGCAGGGTTAGTTTTGGGTCAGTGTTAGGGTCAGGGTTAGGTTTAGAGTCAGGGTCAGGGTCAGAGTCAAAGTGAAGATCAGGGACAGAGTCTGTTTAGGGTCCAGGTCAGGCTTTGTTTTAGGGTCAAATTTCGGTTCAGGGTCAGGGTAAGTTTCAGGGTAATGGTTTGAGTTTTTGGTTAGGGTTAGGGTTAGCAGGAAAGTTGTGTTTAGTTTTAGGGTGAGACAGCATAGTGTCAGGGTTAGGGGTTGGATTGGGTAGGCATTAGTGTTAGGGTTAGGGTCAGCGTTAGGTTTAAGCTAAGGGTCCTTATTAGGGTCAGGGTTAGGGTTACCTTTAGAGTTATGGTTAAGGTCAGGCTCAAAGTACTGTTAGTGTTAGTGTTTGGGTCAGGATTTGGTTAGGGTCAGGGTTTTGATTAGGGTCAGAGTCAGGGTCACGGTTAGGGATGAGTCAGGGTTAGAGTAGGTCAGGTTAGGTTTAGGATCAGGGTCAGCATCAGGCTTAGATTTAGTATTAGGGATGGGTCAGGATCTCTGTCAGGGTCAGGGCTAGGGTTAGGTTTTGGGTCAGGCTCACAATCAGGGTCAGGGTCAGGGTCAGGGGTTAGTGTTAGTGTTAGCCCCACCCCTGGGTCATTGACCAGTACCTTCAGGGTCTCAGGATAAACCCTGGGCAAAAGGGTGCAGCGACACACCCGCTCCCAGCTAGCCTGCCTTAACCTGGGGCATGAACATGACCTCCCTACCAGGCATCGGACCCCTCATAAGCCTTCTTCTGCTCGGGACATCTCCTTCCCCAATGAGCTCTCTTTACACACACACACACACACACACACACACACACACACACACACACAGACGGAAGAGACCTAGGGCTACACGGGTCAATCAGAAGGTTTGGGATGCTGACTTTGAATCCCTCGGTTTCACCTTGCGATTCGTTTTGCCAATACAGCCAGAGGCGTCAGGGAGGACTGACATGACCTGCCCAGTGAGGGGACTTGTCTGGCGAGCGAGCTCTCCTCTGCTTGCATGCTCTGGGCTTCGGTAGACAGCAGAAGAACATGTCGCTTCCTTCAGGCTGTGCCCAGAAATGAGCTGGGCAGGGTTGTTTCTCTGGAATGTGGGTGCCTGGATACGTGTGTTCCAATTCCGTTGGGCTCTGTCGTCTGGGAAGTAGGGTCACCACTGCCTGGGGGCTCCTTACCGGACTTCCTGCTCCCATCCAGAGCTCCCTGAGGGAGCCCCTAACCCAGCTGCTCAGGGCTCACACTCCACCCCATGCCCTGTCCATCCAGTGACCCACACACAGCCTCTCCCCAACCCCTGGGAGGCCTGGGTGCAGCTGTTGTCTCCGCTGGGAGGGAACAGAGCTGGGGTAAGACCGGATTCCTGTTCCTGCCCCGGACTGTAAGCCCGGACACATCCTGTGACTCTCAGGGCCTCTCTCAGTCTCCCTGTCTGCACATTGGGGGTGTTCTGGCTTCTTCTTCAGAGGATGCCATCAGGGGTAGGCCCTCTCCATGCGTTCCATCCCCGTCTCCCAGGAGTCTGGTGCAAACACTTGCCAAGGCACAGGTTTGCTTGGTGATGGGCGGGGGAATGGAATATAACCCACAGAGGCCTGGATGTCCTCTAGGGTCCAGCAAAACCAATCTCCTCCTGCCTGTAATCCATCCCACGTGGCAAGGTTTCAGTGCATGGCTTCTGACCTTGTGGACACAGACTTCCAGGGACTTCCATTGGGTCGAGGTACAAGGGCCTCATCTGCGCCCATGTACTGGCCAGCCCCCATAGTGGTCTGCGGGCTTTCCCGCATACATCCTCCTAGGAGGGATGGCCCGTGGGACAGATAAGGGGACAAAATGTTTGACTTTCATTTCCAAGCTGATGGAGGAAAGTCTGGGACTTCTGCTGGTTCTTTCTCTCCTGTGTTCAGTGTCTGTTTCTGTCTTTGTCTTTGTCTTTCTCTCTGTCAGGGTATGTCTCTGTTTTGGTGTGTCTCACAGGAGCAGGATCTGTGGGCTCCAGAGCTTCTGGATGAAACAAAACCGCCGTTGTCTCCCTTGTGCTGTTTCCCTCTCCTGTGATGGTGCTTGGTTCCTTGGTAAGTAAGGCCTTCTCACCCTGAGCAGAGCACGGACTCTGGAACCTCTTCTCAATGGGGACCCTGAAGCTGCAACAAGGAGGGTCCTGACCTTGGTCCCCAGGCCAGGGGCCTAGTGCTCTGCCACATTCTGCAAGCTCACAATGTCAGCCCCCCGAGCCTTCAGGCTTTCTTCTGCTCAGAAGGACCTCGAGGGAGTAGAAAGCATGTACCCAAGACTGGGAGCACAGTGGGTCTCGGATAGAGATTCAAGGCCAACAGGCTCTTTTACAAGCCTGTGGGAGACTAGGGACACCATGTCTCTATGGCCCCATTAATAGAAGAGTAAGCAGAGGCCTTCGGTGTTGTAGCTCTGTCCACACAGGGTGGTTACCTCTTCCAACTTCCTATAGTCCAGGGTGGTGATGGACACCAGACCCCCTACACTGTCCCCACCCAGTGCCCTTGCAAAGCCCTTGGGCCCCTTGGGGACCCCTTGACCATCAGCTCGTTCTGTCTCCACTCCCCATGCTTTGGATCTTGGTCCTGGCCAGGGGTCCTGATGCCCCTGACCCCATTGCCGAGCTGTGTCCAACCTTTTCTTTTTCACCCTTTTTACCCACCATTTTCCCTTGGTGTCCACCTCTGACCCCTAGCTGGGCAGAGCGGTCTGTGTGTGTGAATGTGTGTGTGTGTGTGTGTGTGTGTGTGTGTGTGTGTGTATGTGTGTGTGTGTCTGTGCATGGGAGTGCTCAAACACATATGCCTCTGTCTGGTGATGTCCGAGGTTATGTGCCCAAATGGAATGGGATGAGTAGCTCTCCCCAAGGATCTGAGGAGCTCTCTTCCTCCAGGCAAACCTCATGGGAGTGTTAGTTGTCTGGTTAGAGTTAGGTTGAGAGTTAGTTTTAGACAGGTGTTGGGTCAGGGTCAGGGTTAGGGTTAGGGGTTTGTTTTAGGGTTATGGTCAGCGTTAGGTTTCTGGTCATGGCCCGTGTTATGGTCAGGGTCAGCTTTACGTTTATGGTTAGATTTAGGGTCTGGCTCACAGTCAGGGTCAGGGTTAGTGTGAGGGTCAGGTTCTGGGACAGTGTTAGGGTGAGGGTTAGGTTAGGGTCAGGGTCATTGTCAGGGTCAAGTGAAGGTCAGGGACAGGGTCAGATTTTGGGTCAGCATCAGGTTTTGATTTAGGGGCAAGGTTTGTGTCAGGATGAGGGTTATTTTTGGGCCAGGGTTAAGGTTAGGAATAGGGTTAGTTTCAGGGTTAAGTTCTGGTAAGGTTATGGTTTGGTTTTAGGGTTAGTGTTAGAATTAGGGTTATGTTTAGTGTTAGCTTTAGACTGTGTTAGGGTCAGGGTTAGGGTTAGAGTATGTTTTAGTGTTACCATTAGGGTCAGCATTAGTTTTAGGTTCTGGGTACGTATAAGGGTCAGAGTTTAGGGTTACATTTAGCATTAGGTTTAGGGTCAGGCTCACAGTCAAGGTCAGTTTTCAGTTTAGGGTCAAGGTTAGGTCAGGTTCAGACACTCGGTTTGGGTCTGAGTCAGGGTTAGTGTAAGGTCAAGGTTAGGTTTAAGTTCAGGGTCCAAATCTGTTCAGTGTTAGGCTTTGGTTTAGGATAGGGTCTGGTCTGGCTCATGGTCAGGATCATGGTGAGGTTCAGGGCTGTTTAGGTTTGGGTCAGGTTCACAGTCAGAGTCAGGGTCAGGGTTTTCGGTGAGATTTAGGGTTAGGGTTAATGTTAGGGTTAGAGTGAGGGTCAGGGTTAGGGGTAGACATTGTTAGGGTCAGGGTTACCGTTAGGCTTAAGGTAGGGGTCAGGGTTAGGGTTAGGTTATGTTTAGGTTTATGGTCAGGCTCACAGTCAGTGTCAGGGTTAGGGTTTGTGTCAGAGTAAGGGTCAGGATCAGGGTTAGGATGAGGGTCAGGTTTAGTGTTAGGGTCAGGGTCAAGGTCAGGGGTAGGGTCATGGTTAGGATAATGTCTGCTTTCCGTTTAGATTCTTGGTTTTGATTATACTCAGGATCATGTTTAGCTTTGGGTTAGGGTTCTGGTCAGGCTCACGGTCTGGGTCTGAGTTAGGGTTAGGTTTAGGGTCAGGGTTAGGTTAGGGTCACATAGGACTGGGTCAGGCTTAGTATTAGGGTCAGGGTCAGGGTGAAGGTCAGGGCCAGGGTCCAAATTAGGGTCAGGGTGAGGCTTTTGTTTCGGGTCCAGATTCGGGACAGGGGCAGGGTTAGTTTTGTGTCAGTGTGAGGGTCAGGGTTAGGTTTAGAGTCAGGGTCAGGGTCAGTGTCAAATTGAAGTTCAGCGCCAGAGTAAGTTTACGGTCAGGGTCAGGCTTTGCTTTAGGGTCAAATTTCGGTTCATGGTCAGGGTTAGGTTCAAGGTAACGGTTTGAATTTTTGGTTAGGGTTAGGGTTAGCAGGAAAGTTATGTTTAGTTTTAGGGTTAGACAGCATAGTGTCAGTGTTAGGGGTTGGGTTGGGTAGGGGTTAGTGTTAGGGTTAGGGTCAGCGTTAGGTTTAAGTTAAGGGTCCTTATTAGGGTCAGGATTAGGGTTACCTTTAGGGTTACGGTTAAGGTCAGGCTAAAGAACGGTCAGTGTTAGGGTTAGGGTTAGGATTTTTTAGGGTCAGGGTTATGATTAAGGTCAGAGTCAGGGTCACGGTTAGGGATGAGTCAGGGTTAGAGTAGCTCAGGTTAGGTTCAGGATCAGGGTCTGGATCAGGGTCAGCATCAGGCTTAGATTTAGGATTAGGGTTTGGGTCAGGATCTCGATCAGGGTCACAGTCAGGGTCAGGGCTAGGGTTAGGTTTGGGTCATGCTCACAGTCAGGGTCAGGGTCAGGGTCAGGTGTTGTGTTAGGGTTAGCCCCACACCTGGGTCACTGACCAGTCCTTTCAGGGTTTCAGGATAAACCATGGGCAAAAGGGTGCAGCGGCACACCCGCTCCCTGCTAGCCTGCCTTAACCTGGGGCGTGAACATGACCTGCCAACCAGGCATAGGACTCCACATAAGCTTGCTCCTGCTCGGGACATCTCCACCCCTAATGAGCTCTCTTTACACACACAAACACACACAAATGGGGAGAGGAACTTGAGCTACACGGGGCAATCAGAAGTTGTGGGACTCTCTGTCTCTGAGCCCCTCGGTGTCACCTTTTGATTCTTTTTGCAAATACGGCCAGAGGCATTGGGGATTCCTGACATGACCTGCCCAATGAGGGGACTTGTGTGGCGGGTGAGCTCTCCTCTGCCTGCATTCTCTGGGCTTCGGTAGACAGCACAAGAACCTGTCGTTTCCTTCAGGCTGTGCCCAGAAATGAGCTGGGCAGGGTGGTTTTCTCTGGAATATGGGTGCCTGGATACCTGGGTTCCAATTCTGTTGGGTTCTGTCGTCAGGGAAGTAAGGTCACCACTGCCTGTGTGCTCCTTACCGGACTTCCTGCTCCCATCAGGAGCTCGCTGAGGGCGCCCCTACCCCAGCTGCTCCAGGCTCACACTCCACCCCATGCCCTGTCCATCCAGTGACCCACACACAGCCTCCCCCCAACCCCTGGGAGGCCTGGGTGCAGCCGTTTTCTCCGCTGGGACGGAACGGAGCTGGGTTCAGACCGGGTTCCTCTTCCTGTCCAGGACTGTGAGCCCAGACACATCCTGTGACTCTCAGGGCCTCCTCAGTCTCCCCGTCGGCACATTGGGAGTGTTCTGACTTCGACTTCAGGGGATGCCACCTGGGTAGGCCCTCTCCATGTGTTCCATCTCCACTCTCCCAGGAGTCTGGTGCACACAATTGCTAAGGCACGGGTGTGCTTGGTGATGCGCGGGATAATGGAAGATAGCCCAGAGAGGCCTGGATCTCCTGTGGGATCTAGCAAAGCCCCCCTCCTCCTCCCTGTATCCCATCCCCCGTGGCAAGGTTGCAGTGCATGGCTTCTGACCTTATGGACACAGACTTTCCGGGACTTTCATTAGGTTGTGGTCCAAGGGTCTCGTCTGCACCCATGTACAGGCCAGTCCCCATAGTGGTCGCAGGCATTCCCACATCCGTCCTCCTAGGAGGGATGGCCCGTGGGACTGATAAGGGGACAAAATGTTTGGCTGTCATTTCCAAGCTGATGGAGGAAAGTCTGGCACTCTGCTGGTTCTTTCTCTCATGTGTTCAGTGTCTGTCTCTTTCTTTGTCTTTGTCTCTGTGTCAGGGTCTGTGTCTGTTTTGGTTTTTCTCACAGGAGCAGGATGTGTGGGCTCCAGGCCTGATGGACGAAACCACCGTTGTCTCCCTTGTCCCTGTTTCTCTCTCCTGTGCTGGTGCTTGGTTCCTTGGTAAGTAAGGCCTTCTCACCCTGAGCAGAGCACGGACTCTGGAACCTCTTCTCAATGGGGACCCTGATGCTGCAACAAGGAGGGTCCTGACCTTGGTCCCCAGGCCAGGGGCCTAGTGCTCTGCCACATTCTGCAAGCTCACAATGTCAGCCCCCCGAGCCTCCAGGCTGTCTTCTTCTCAGAAGGACCTCGAGGGAGTAGAAAGCATGTAACCAAGACTGGGAGCGCAGTGGGTCTCGGATAGAGATTCAAGGCCAACAGGCTCTTTTACAAGCCTGTGGGAGACTAGGGACACCCTGTCTCTATGGTCCCATTGATAGAAGTGTAATGGGACGCCATCGGTGTTGTAGCCCTGTCTACACAGGTTGGTTCGTCTTCCTCCTTCCAATAGTCCAGGGTGGTGATGGACACCAGACCCCCTACACTGTCCACACCCAGTGCCCTTGCAAAGCCCTTGGGCCCCTTGGGGACCTTTTGACCATTAGCTCGTCCTGTCTCCACTCCCCATGCTTTGGATCTTGTTCCTGGCCAGGAGTCCTGATGCCCCTGACCCCATGGCCGTGCTGTTTCCAACCTCTTTCTTCTTTCACACTTTTTACCCACCATTTTCCCTTGGTGTCCACCTCTGTCCCCTAGCTGGTCAGATCGCGGTGTGTTAGTGTGTGTGTGTGTGTGTGTGTGTGTGTGTGTGTGTGCGTGGGAGTGCTCTAACACACATGCCTCTATCTGTCTGGTGATGTCCAAGGTTATGTCCCCACATGGGATGGGGTGATTAGCTCTCCCCAAGGATCTGAGGAGCTTTCATCCTTCAGGCAAACCTCATGTGAGGGTTAGGGGTTGGGTTAGAGTTAGGTTGAGAGTTACTTTTAGACAGGGTTTGGGTCAGGGTCAGGGTTAGGGTTAGGGGTTTGTGTTAGGTTTAGGGTCAACGTTAGGTTTCAGGTCATTGCCCGTGTTAGGGGCAGGGTCAGCTTTACGTTTATGGTTAGATTTAGGGTCTGGATCACAGTCAGGGTCAGGGTTAGTGTGAGGGTCAGGTTCTGGGTCAGTGTTAGGGTGAGGGTTAGGTTTAGGGACAGGGTCAGTGTCAGGGTCAAGGTGAAAGTCAGGGACAGGGTCAGATTTTGGGTTAGGGTCAGGTTTTGGTTTAGGAGCAAGGTTTGTGTCAGGATGAGGGTTATGTTTGGGTCTGGGTTAGGATTTGGGTTAGGGTTAGTCGCAGTGTTAGGTTCAGGGTAAGGTTATGGTTTGGTAGGGTTAGTGTTAGAAGTAGGGTTAGGAAGGGGAGGTGAACCATGAGAGACTATGGACTCTGAAAAACAGTCTGAGGGGTTTGAAGTGGCGGGGGGGGTGGGAGGTTGGGGTACCAGGTGGTGGGTATTATAGAGGGCACAGCTTGCATGGAGCACTGGGTGTGGTGAAAAAATAATGAATACTGTTTTTCTGAAAATAAATAAATTGGGAAAAAAAAAAAAAAGAAGTAGGGTTAGGTTTAGGGTTAGCGTTAGACTGTGTTATGGTCAGGGTTAGGCTTTGGGTTAGGGTAAGGTTTAGTTTTACCATTACGGTCATCATTAGTTTTAGGTTCTGGGTCCGTATAAGGGTCAGGGTTTTGGGTTACATTTAGGGTTAGGCTTAGGGTCAGGCTCACAGTCTAGGTCAGGGTTAGAGTTAGCGTCAAGTTTAGGTCAGGGTCTGACTCTCCGTTAGGGTCGGAGTCAGGGTTAGTAAGGTCAGGTTTAGGTTTAAGTTCAGGGTCCGAATCAGAGTCAGCATTAGGCTTTGGTTAAGGTTAGGGTTTGGGTCTGGCTCATGGTCAGGGTCATGGTGAGGATCAGGTCTGGTTAGGTTTGGGTCAGGTTCACAGTCAGGGTCAGGGTCAGGGTTTTTGGTTGAATTTAGGGTTAGGGTTAATGTTAGGGTTAGAGTGAGGTCAGGGTTAAGGTTAGACATTGTTAGGGTCAGGGTTATCGTTAGGCTTAAGGTAGTGGTCAGGTTTAGCTTTAGGTTAGGGTTAGGTTTATGGTCAGGCTCACAGTCAGTGTCAGGGTTAGGGTTTGTGTCAGATTAAGGGGAAGGGTCAGGGTTACGATTAGGGTCAGGTTCAGTGTTAGGGTCAGGGTCAACATCAGGTTTTCGGTCATGGTTTTGAAAAGGTCAGCTTACGTTTAGATTCTGGGTTATGTTTATAGTCAGGATCATGGTTAGCTTTGGGTGAGGGTTCTGCTCAGGCTCCCGATCTGGGTCAGAATTAGGGTTAGGGTTAGGGTCAGGGTTAGGGTTGGGGTCAAATTAGGATTTGGTCAGGCTTAGGATTAGGGTCAGGGTCAGTGTCAGGGTGAAAGTCAGGGCCAGGGTCAGATTTAGGGTCAGGGTGAGGCTTTGCTTTAGGGTCCACGTTCGGGACAGGGGCAGGTTTAGTTTGGAACTTGTGTTAGGGTCAGTGTTTGGTTTAGATTCAGGGTCAAGGTCAGAGTCAAAGTGAAGGTCAGGGCCAGAGTAAGTTTAGGGTCAGGGTCAGGCTTTGTTTTAGGGCCAAATTTCGGTTCAGGGTCTGGGTTTGTTTCAGGGGAAGGGTTTGAATTTTTGGTTAGGGTTAGTTTTAGCAGTAGGGGTATGATTAGTTTTAGGGTTAGACAACATAGTGTCAGCGTTAGGGGTTCGGTTGGGTAGGGGTTAGTGTTAGGATTAGGGTCAGCCTTACGTTTAGTTTAAGGGTCCTTATTAGGGACAGGGTTAGGGTTACCTTTAGGGTTACGGTTAAGGTCAGGCTCAAAGTACGGTCAGTGTTAGGGTTAAGGTCAGGATTTGGTTAGGGTCACGGTTATGATTAGGGTCAGAGTCAGGGTCACGTTTAGGGATGAGTCAGGGTTAGAGTAGGTCAGGTTAGGTTTAGGATCAGGGTCTGGATCAGGGTCAGCATCAGGCTTAGATTTAGCATTAGGTTTTGGGTCAGGATCTCGGTCAGAGTCAGAGTCAGTGTCAGGGCTAGAATTAGGTTTTGGGTCAGGCTCACAGTCAGGGTCAGGGTCAGGGTCAGGGTTTTGTGTTAGGGTTAGCCCTGCACCTAGGTCATTGACCAGTCCCTTCAGGGTCTCAGGATAAACCCTGGGCAAAAGGGTTCAGCGGCACACTTGCTCCCAGCTAGCCTGCCTTAACTTGGGGCATGAACATGACCTGCCAACCAGGCATCGGACACGTCATATGCCTGGTCCTGCTCGGGACATCTCCACCCTCGATGAGCTCTCTTTACACACACACACACACACACACACACACACACGGGGAGGAGAACTAGGTCTACACGGGTCAATCAGAAGGGTTGGGTCTCTGACTCTGAACCCCTTGGTTTCACCTACTGATTCTTTTTGCCAATACGGCCGGAGGCGTCAGGGAGGCCTGACATTACCTGCCCAGAGAGGGGACTTGTCTGGCGGGCAAGCTCTCCTCTGCCTGCATTCTCTGGGCTCCGGTAGACAGCACAAGAACTTGTTGCTTTCTTCAGGTTGTGCCCAGAAATGAGCTGGGCAGGGTGGTTTTCTCTGGAATGTGGGTGCCTGGATACGTTCGTTCCAATTCCATTGGGCTCTGTCATCAGGGAAGTAAGGTCACCACTGCCTGTGTGCTTCTTACTGGACTTCCTACTCCCATTCAGAGCTCCCTGAGGACGCCCCTACCGCAGCTACTCAGGGCTGTCACTCCACCGCATGCCCTGTCTATCCAGTGACCCACACACAGCCTCCCCCCAACCCCTGGGAGGACTAGGTGCAGCTGTTGTCCCCACTGGGAGGGAACAGAGCTGGGGTAAGACCGGATTCCTGTTCCTGCCCAGGACTGTGAGCCCGGACACATCCTGTGACTCTCAGGGCCTCCTCAGTCTCCCCGTATGCACACTGGGGGTGTTCTGGCTTCTTCTTCAGGGGATGCCATCAGAGGTAGGCCCTCACCATGCGTTCCATCCCCGCTCTCCCAGGAGTCTGGTTCACACACTTGCCAAGGCACGGGTGTGCTTGTTGATCGCGGGGGAATGGTATATAGCCCACAGAGGCCTGGAACTCCACTGGGATAAAGCAAAACCACTCTCCTCCTGCCTGTATACCATCCCCCGTGGCAAGGTTGCAGTGCATGGCTTCTGACCTTGTGGACACAGACTTCCCGGGACTTCCATTAGGTTGAGGTCCAAGGGCCTCGTCTGCGCCCATGTACTGGCCATCCCCCATAGTGTTGCACGGGCATTCCCGCATGCGTCCTCCTAGGAGGGATGGCCCGTGGGACCGATAAGGGGACAAAATATTTGGCTGTCATTTCCAAGCTGATGGAGGAAAGTCTGGTACTTCTGCTGGTTCTTTCTCTCCTGTGTTCAGTGTCTGTCTCTGTCTTTGTCTTTGTCTTTGTCTCTTTGTCAGGGTCTGTGTCTGCTTTGGTGTGTCTCACAGGAGCAGGATCTGTGGGCTCCAGGGCTAATGGACGAAACCGCCGTTGTCTCCCTTGTCCCTGTTTCCCTCTCCTGTGCTGGTGCTTGGTTCCTTGGTAAGTAAGGCCTTCTCACCCTGAGCAGAGCACGGACTCTGGAACCTCTTCCCAATGTGGACCCTGAAGCTGCAACAAGGAGGGTCCTGACCTTGGTCCCCAGGCCAGGGGCCTAGTGCTCTGCCACATTCTGCATCTCACAATGTCAGCCCCCCGAGACTCCAGGCTGTCTTCTGCTCAGAAGGACTTCGAGGGAGTAGAAAGCATATACCCAAGACTGGGAGCACAGTGGGTCTCGGATAGAGATTCAAGGCCAACAGGCTCTTTTACAAGCCTGTGGGAAACTAGGGACACCGTGTCTCTATGGCCCCATTGATAGAAAAGTAAGGGGAGGCCTTCGGTGTTGTAGCTCTGTCCACACAGGGTGGTTACCTCTTCCTACTTCCTGTAGTTCCGGGTGGTCTTGGACATCAGACCCCAGAAACTGTCCCTACCCAGTGCCCTTGCAATGCCCTTGGGCCCCTTGGGGACCCCTTGACCATCGGCTCATCCTGTTTCCACTCCCCATGCTTTGGATCTCGGTCCTGGCCAGCAGTCCGATGCCCCTGACCCCATGGCCGAGCTGTCTCCAACCTCTTTCTTCTTTCCCCCTTTTTATCCACCATTTTCCCTTGGTGTCCACCTCTGACTCCTAGCTGGGCAGAGAGGGTGTGTGTGTGTGTGTGTGTGAATGTGTGTGTGTCTGTGCATGGGAGCGCTCAAACACATATGCCTGTATCTGTCTGGTGATGTCCAAGGTTATGTCCCCACATGGGATGGGGTGATTAGCTCTCCCCAAGGATCTGAGGAGCTCTCATCCTCCAGGCAAACCTCGTGGGAGGGTTATGGGTACGGTTAGAGTTAGGTTGAGAGTTAGGTTTAGTCAGGGTTTGGGTCAGGGTCAGGGTTAGGGTTAGGGGTTTGTTTTAGGGTTAGGGTCAGCGTTAGGTTTCTGGTCATGGCCCGTGGTATGGTCAGGGTAGCTTTACGTTTATGGTTAGATTTAGGGTCTGGCTCACAGTCAGGGTCAGGGTTAGTGTGAGGGTCAGGTTCTGGGACAGTATTAGGGTGAGGGTTAGGTTTAGGGTCAGGGTCAGTGTCAGGGTCAGGTGAAGGTCAGGGACAGTTTCAGATTTTCGGTCAGAGTAAGGTTTTGGTTTAGGGGCAAGGTTTGTGTCAGGATGAGCGTTATGTTTGGTTTAGGGTTAGGGTTAGGGTTAGGTTCAGGGTAGGTTCAGGGTAAGGTTAGGGTTTGGTGTTAGTGTTATTGTTATAAGTAGGGTTATGGTTAGGGTTAGCGTTAGACTGTGGTAGGGTCAGTGTTAGGGTTTGGTTTAGGGTAAGGTTTAGTTTTACCATTAGGGTCAGCATTGGTTTTAGGTTCTGGGTCCGTATAAGTAGTGTGAGGGTCAGGTTCTGGGACAGTATTAGGGTGAGGGTTAGTTTTAGGGTCAGGGTCAGTGTCAGGGTCAGGTGAAGGTCAGGGACAGTTTCAGATTTTCGGTCAGAGTCAGGTTTTGGTTTAGGGGCAAGGTTTGTGTCAGGATGAGGGTTATGTTTGGGTCAGGGTTAGGGTTAGGGTTAGGTTTAGGGTAGGTTCAGGGTAAGGTTAGAGTTTGGTGTTAGTGTTAGTGTTATAAGTATGGTTATGGTTAGGGTTAGTGTTAGACTGTGGTAGGGTCAGTGGTAGGGTTTGGTTTAGGGTAAGGTTTAGTTTTACCATTAGGGTCAGCATTGGTTTTAGGTTCTGGGTCCGTATAAGGGTCAGGGTTTAGGGTTTCATTTAGGCTTAGGTTTAGGGTCAGGCGCACAGTCAAGGTCAGGGTTCGTATTAGGGTCAAGGTTAGGTCAGGGTCAGTCTCTCGTTTAGGGTCTGAGTCAGGGTTAGTGTAAGGTAGGTTAGGTTTAAGTTCAAGGTCCGAATCAGTGTCAGCGTTTGTTTTCGTTTAGATTAGGGATGGGTCTGGCTCATGGTCAGGGTCATGGTGAGGTTCAGTGCTGGTTAGGTTTGGGTTTGGTTCACATTAAGGTTCAGGGTCAGGGTTTTCGGTGAGATTTAGGGTTAGGGTTGATGTTAGTGTTAGAGTGAGGGTCATGTTTAGGGTTAGACATTGTTAGGGTCAGGGTTATCGTTAGGCTTAAGGTAGGGGTCAGGGTTAGGGTTAGGTTAAGTTTAGGATTATGGTCAGGCTCACTGTCAGTGTCAGGGTTATGGTTTGTGTCTAGTAAGGGTGAGGGTTCGGGTTCGGGTTAGGGTTAGGTTTAGGGTTAGGTTTAGGTTTAGGTTTAGGTTAGTGTTAGGTTTATGGTCAGACTCAAGTCAGTGTCAGGGTTCGGGTTTGTGTCTGAGTAAGGGTCAGGGTCAGGATTAGGATTAGGGTCAGGTTCTGTGTTAGTGTAGGGTCAAGTTCTGGGTTACGGTCATGATTAGGATAAAGTCTGTTTTACGTTTAGATTCTGGTTTATGATTATATTCAGGATCATGTTTAACTTTGGGTTAGGATTCTGGTCAAGCTCACCGTCTGCGTCTGAGTTAGGGTTAGGGTGATGGTCAGGATTAGGGTTAGGGTCAAGCTTAGGACCGGGTCAGGCTTAATATTAGGGTTAGTGTCAGGGTCAGGGTGAAGGTCAGGGCCAGGGTCGCATTTAGGTTCAGGTTGAGGCTTTTGTTTCGGGTGCAGGTTCGGGACAGGGGCAGTGTTAATTTTGGGTCAGTGTTAGGGTCACGGTTAGGTTTAGAGTCTGGGTCAGGGTCAGAGTCCAAGTGAAGGTCATGGCCACAGTAAGTTTACGGTCAGGCTCAGGCTTTGTTTTAGGGTCAAATTTCGGTTCAGGGTCAGGTTTAGTTTCATGGTAACGGTTTGAGTTTTTGGTTAGGGTTAAGGTTAGCAGTAGGGTTATGTTTAGTTTTAGGGTTAGACAGCATAGTGTCAGGGTTAAGGGTTGGATTGGGTAGGGGATAATGTTACGGTTAGTGTCTGCGTTAGGTTTAGGTTACGGGTCCTTATTAGGGTCAGGTATAGAGTTAACTTTAGGGTTACAGTTAAGGTCAGGCTCAAAGTACGGTCAGATTTCGGGTTAGGGTCAGGATTTGGTTATGGTCAGGGTTATGATATGGTCAGAGTCAGGGTCACGGTTAGGGATGAGTCAGGGTTAGAGTAGGTCAGGTTAGGTTTAGGATCAGGGTCTGGATCAGGGTCAGCATCAGGCTTAGATTTAGGATTAGGGTTTGGGTAAGGATCTCGGTCAGGGTCAGAGTCAGGTAAGGGCTAGGGTTAGGTTTTCGATCAGGCTCACAATCAGGGTCAGTGTCAAGGTCAGTTCAGCGATTAGTGTTATTGTTAGCCCTGCAACTGAGTCATTGACCAGTCCCTTCAGGGACTCAGGATAAACCCTCGGCAAAAGGGTGCAGCGGCACACCCGCTCCAAGCTAGCCTGCCTTAACCTGGGTCGTGAACATGACCTGCCAATCAGGCATGGACCCCTCATAAGCCTGCTCCTTCTTGGGACATCTCCACTTCTGATGAGCTCTCTTTACACACACACACACACACACACACACACACACACGGGGAGGAGATCTAGGGCTACACGGGTCAATCAAAATGTTTGCGACTCTGACTCTGAACCCCTCGGTTTCACCTTGCGATTCTTTTTCCCAATACGGCCAGAGGCGTCAGGGAGGACTGACATGATCTGCCCAGTGAGGGGACTTGTCTGGCGGGCGAGCTTTCCTCTCCCTGCATTCTCTGGGCTTCGGTAAACAGCAGAAGAACATGTCGCTTCCTTCAGACTGTGCCCAGAAATGAGCTGGACAGGGTGGTTTTCTCTGGAATGTGGGTGCCTGGATACGTTGGTTCCAATTCCGTTGGGCTCTGGCATCAGGGATGTAAGGTCACCACTGCCTGAGGGCTCCTTACCGGACTTCCTGCTCCCATCCAGAGCTCCCTGAAGGTGTCCCTACCCGAGCTGCTCAGGGCTCACACTCCACCCCATGCCCTGTCCATCCAGTGACCCACACACAGCCTCCCCCCAAACCCTGGGAGGCCTGGGTGCAGCTGTTCTCTCCGCTGGGAGGGAACAAGTCTGGTGTTAGACCGGTTTCCTGCTCCTGCCCAGGACTGTGAGCCCGGACACATCCTGTGACTCTCAGGGCCTCCTCAGTCTCCCCGTCTGCACATTGAGGGTGTTCTGGCTTCTTCCTCAAAGAATGCCTTCAGGGGTAGGCCATCTCCTTGCGTTCCATCCCCGCTCTCCCAGGAGTCTGGTGCACACACTTGGTAAGGTACGGGTGTGCTTGGTCCTGAGCGGGGGAATGGAATATAGCACACAGAGGCCTGGATGTGCGCTGGGATCCAGCAAAACCACCCTCCTGCTGCCTGTAATCCATCCCACGTGGCAAGGTTGCAGTTCATGGCTTCTGACCTTGTGGACACAGACTTCCCGGGAATTCCTTTAGGTTGAGGTCCAAGGGCCTCGTCTGCGCCCATGTACTGGCCAGCCCCCATAGTGGTCCGTGGGCGTTCCGGCTTCCGTCCTCCTAGGAGGGATGGCCCGTGGGAATGATAAGGTGACAAAATGTTTGGCTGTCATTTCCAAGCTGATGGAGGAATGTCTGGCACTTCTACTGGTTCTTTCTCTCCTGTGTTCAGTGTCTGTCTCTGTCTTTGTCTTTTTCTTTGTCTCTGTGTCAGGGTCTGTCTCTGTTTTGGTGTGTCTCACAGGAGCAGGATCTGTGGGCTCCAGGGCTAATGGACGAAACCGCCATTTTCTCCCTTGTCCCTGTTTCCCTCTCCTGTGCCGGTGCTGGCTTCCTTGGTAAGAAAGGCCTTCTCACCCTGAGCAGAGCACGGACTCTGGAACCTCTTCTCAATGGGGACCCTGAAGCTGCAAAAAGGAGGGTCCTGACCTTGGTCCCCAGGCCAGGGGCCTAGTGCTCTGCCACATTCTGCAAGCTCACAGTGTCAGCCCCCCGAGACTCCAGGCTGTCTTCTGCTCATAAGGACCTCGAGGGAGTAGAAAGCATGTACCCAAGACTGGGAGCACATTGGGTCTCGGATAGAGATTCAAGGCCAACAGGCTCTTTTACAAGCCAGTGGGAGACTAGGGACACCCTGTCTCTTTGGCCCCATTGACAGAAGAGTAAGGGGAGGCCTTCGGTGTTGTAGTTCTGTCCACACAGGGTGGTTACCTTTTCCTACTTCCAGTAGTCCAGGGTGGTGATGGACACCAGACCCCAGACACTGTCCCCACCCAGTGCCCTTGCAAAGCCCTTGGGCCACTTGGGGACCCCTTGACACTCAGCTCATCCTGTCTCCACTCCCCATGCTTTGGATCTTGGTCCTGGCCAGGAGTCCTGACCCCTGACCCCATGGCCATGCTCTCTCCAACCTCTTTCTTCTTTCACCCTTTTTACCCACCATTTTCCCTTGATGTCCACCTCTGACCCCTAGCTGGGCAGAACAAGGTGTGTGTGTGTGTGTGTGTGTGTGTGTGTGTGTGTGTGCATGTGAGCGCTCAAACACGCCTCTATCTGTCTGGTGATGTCGGAAGTTATGTCCCCACATGGGATGTGTGAGTAGCTCAACCCAAAGATCTGAGGAGCTCTCATCCTCCAGGAAAACCTCATGGGAGGGTCGGGGTCTGGTTAGTGTTAGGTTGAGAGTTAGGTTTAGGCAGGTTTTGGGTCAGGGTCAGGGTTAGGGTTAGGGATTTTTGTTAGGGTTAGGGTCAGCATTACATTTCGGGTCATGGCCCGTGTTAGGGTCCGGGTCAGCTTTATGTTTATGTTTAGAATTTGGGTCTGGCTTACAGTCAGGGTCAGGGTTAGTGTGAGGGTCAGGTTCTGGGTCAGTGTTAGGGTGAGCGTTAGGTTTAGGGTCAGGGTCAGTGTCAGGGTCAGGTGAAGTTCAGGGACAGGGTCTGATTTTGGGTCCGGGTCAGGTTTTGGTTTATGGGCAAGTTTCGTGTCAGAATGAGGGTTATGTTTGGGTCAGGGTTAGGGTTAGGGTTAGGGTCAGGGTTAGGTTCAGCGTAAGGTTAGGGTTTGGTGTCAGGGATAGTGTTAGAAGTAGGGTTATGGTTAGGGTTAGCGTTAGACTTTGTTAGGGTCAGGGTTAGGCTTTGTGTTAGGGTAGGGTTTAGTATTACCATTAGGGTCAGCATTAGTTTTAGGTTCTGGGTTCGTATAATGGTCGGGGTTTAGGGTTACATTTAGCGTTATGTTTAGGGTCAGGCTCACAGGCAATGTCAGGGTTCGGGTTAGGGCCAAGTTTAGGTCAGGGTCAAACTCTCGGTTAGGGTCTGAGTCAGGGTTAGTGTAAGGTCAGGTTTAGGTTTAAGTTCAGGGTCCGAATCAGTGTCAGCATTAGGCTTTGGTTTTGGATAGGGTCGGAATGGCTCATGGTCAAGGTCATGGTGAGGTTCAGGGCTGGTTAGGTTTGGGTCAGGTTCACAGTCAGGGTCTGGGTAAGGGTTTTCGGTGAGATTTAGGGTTAAGGTTAACTTTAGGGTTAGAGTGAGAGTCATGGTTAGGGTTAGACATTGTTAGGGTCAGGGTTATCGTTAGGCTTAAGGTAGTGGTCAGGGTTAGGGTTAGGTTAGTGTTAAGTTTATGGTCAGGCTCACAGTCAGTGCCAGGGTTAGGGTTAGTGTCAGAGTAAGGGTCAGGGTCAGGGTTAGGATTAGGGTCAGGTTCAGTGTTAGGGTCAGGGTCAATGTCAGGGTTAGAATCATGGTTAGGATAAGGTCAGCTTTACGTTTATATTCTGGGATATGATTATAGTCCGGATCATGGTTAGCTTTGGGTTAGAGTTCTGGTCAGGCTCACGGTCCGTGTCTGAGTTAGGGTTAGGGTTGGGTCAGGGTTAGGGTTAGGGTCAGGCTTAGGACTGGGTCAGGCTTAGGATTAGTGTCAGGGTCAGGGTAGGTGAAGGTCCGGGCCAGGGTCCAATTTAGGGTCAGGGTGAGGCTTTGGTTTCGGTTCCAGGTTCGGGAAAGGGGCAGGGTTAGTTTGGGGTCAGTGTTAGGGTCAGGGTTTGGTTTAGAGTCAGGATCGGGGTCAGAGTCAGAGAGAAGGTCAGGGCCCGGGTCAGTTTAGGGTCAGGGTCAGGCTTTGTTTTAGAGTCAAATTTTGGTTCAGGGTCAGGCTTAGTTTCAGGGCAACGGTTTGAGTTTTTGGTTAGGGTTAGGGTTAGCAGTAGGGTTATGTTTAGTTTTAGGGTTAGACAGCATAGTGTTAGGGTTCGGTGTTGGATTGGGTAGGTGTTAGTGTTAGAGTTAGGGTCAGCGTTAGGTTTAGGTTAAGTTTCCTTATTAGGGTCAGGTTAGGGTTACTGTTAGGATTACGTTTAAGTTCAGGCTCAAAATACAGTCAGTGTTAGGGTTAAGCTCAGGATTTGGTTATGGTCAGGGTTATGATTAGGGTCAGAGTCATGGTCATGGTTAGGGATGAGTCAGGGTTTGAGTAGTTCAGGTGAGATTAAGGATCAGGGTCTGGATCAGGGTCAGCATCAGGCTTAGATTTAGGATTAGGGTTTGGGTCTGGATCTCGGTCAGGGTCAGAGTCAGGGTCAGGGCTAGGGTTAGGTTTTGGATCAGGCTCACAGTCAGGGTCAGGGTCAGGGTCAGGGCCAGAGTCACTGGTTAATGTTAGTGTTAGTCCCGCACCTGGGTCATTGACCAGTCCCTTCAGGGTCTCAGGAAACCCCCCCCACACACACACACACACGGGGAGGAAACCTAGGGCTACACGGGTCAATCAGAAGGTTTGGGACTCTGACTCTGAACCCCTCGGTTTCACCTTGCGATTCTTTTTGCCAATACGGCCTGAGGCGTCAGGGAGGCCTGACATGACCTGCCCAGTGAGGGGACTTGTCTGGCGGGCAAGCTCTCCTCTGCCTGCATTCTCTGGGCTCCAGTAGACAGCAGAAGAACATGTTGCTTCCTTCAGGCTGTGCCCAGAAATGAGCTGTTCAGGGTGGTTTTCTCTGGAATGTGGGTGTCTGGATACGTGGGATCCAATTCCGTTGGGCTCTGTCGTCAGGGAAGTAAGGTCACCACTGCCTGGGGGCTCCTTACCGGACTTCTTGCTCCCATCCAGAGCTCTGTGAGGGTGCCCTTACCCTAGCTGCTCAGGGCTCATACTCCACCCCATGCCCTGTCCATCCACTGACCCACACACAGCCTCCCCCCAAACCCTGGGAGGCCTGCGTGGAGCTATTGTCTCCGCTGGTAGGGAACTGAGCTGGGGTTTGACCGGGTTCCTGCTCCTGCCCAGGAATGTGAGCCCGGACACATCCTGTGAATCTTAGGGTCTCCTCAGTTTCCCCATCTGCACATTGGGGGTGTTCTGGCTTCTTCTTCAGAGGATGCCATCAGGGGTAGGCCATCTCCATGCATCCATCTTCGCTCTCCCAGGAGTCTGGTTCATACATTTGGCACGCACAGGTGTGCTTGGTGATGAGAGGGTGAATGGAATATAGCCCACAGAGGCCTGGGTCTCTGCTGGGATCCAGCAAAACCACCCTCCTGCTGCCTGTATCCCATCCCCCGTGGCAAGATTGCAGTGCATGGCTTCTGACCTTGTGGACACAGACTTCCCGGGAATTCCATTAGGTTGAGGTCCAAGGGCCACGTCTGCGCCCATGTACTGGCCAGCCCCCATAGTGGTCCGCGGGCATTCCCGCATCCGTCCTCCTAGGAGGGATGGCCCTTGGGACAGATAAGGGCACAAAATGTTGGGCTGTCATTTCCAAGCTGATGGAGGAAAGTCTGGCACTTCTGCTGGTTCTTTCTCTTGTGTTCACTGTGTGTCTCTGTCTTTGTCTTTGTCTTTGTCTCCATGTCAGGGTCTGTCTCTGTTTTGGTGTGTCTCACAGGAGCAGGATCTGTGGGCTCCAGGGCTTATGGACGAAACCGCCTTTGTCTCCCTTGTCCCTGTTTCCCTCTCCTGTGCTGGTGCTTGTTTCCTTGGTAAGTAAGGCCTTCTCACCCTGAGCAGAGCACGGACACTGGAACCTCCTCCCTATGCAACAAGGAGTGTCCTGACCTTGGGCCCCAGGGCAGGGGCCTAGTGCTCTTCCACATTCTGCAAGCTCACAATGTCAGCCCCCCGAGCCTCCAGGCTGTCTTCTGCTCAGAAGGACCTCGAGGGAGTAGAAAGCATGTACCCAAGACTGGGAGCACAGTGCATCTCGGATAGAGATTCAAGGACAACAGGCTCTTTTACAAGCCTGTGGGAGACTAGGGACACCCTGTCTCTATGGCCCCATTTATAGAAGAGTAAGGGGAGGCCTTCGTTGTTGTAGCTCTGTCCACACAGTGTGGTTACCTCTTCCTACTTCCAGTAGTCCAGGGTGGTGATGGACACTAGACCCCAGACACTGTCCCCACCCAGTGCCCTTGAAAAGCCCTTGGGCCCCTTGGGGATGCCTTGACCATCATCTTGTCCTGTCTCCACTCCCCATGCTTTGGATCTAGTTCCTGGCTAGGAGTCCTGATGCCCATAACGCCATGGCCGAGCTGTGTCCAACCTCTTTCTTCTTTCACCCTTTTTACCCACCATTTTCCCTTGGTGTCCACTTCTGACTCCTAACTGGGCTGAGCGGTGTGTGTGTGTGTGTGTGTGTGTGTGTGTGTGTGTGCATGGGAGCGCTCAAATCATATGCCTCTCTCTGTCTGTTGATGTCCGAGGTTATGCCCCCACATGGGATGGGGTGAGTAGCTCTCCCCAAGGATCTGAGGAGCTCTCATCCTCCAGGCAAACCGCATGGGAGTGTTAGGGGTAGGGTTAGAGTTAGTTTGATAGTTAGAGTTAGACAGGGTTTGGTTCAGGGTCTGATTAAGGCTATGGGTTTGTGTTAGGTTAGGGTTTCGTGTCATGATCCGTGTTAGGGTCAGAGTCAGCTTTACGTTTATAGTTAGATTTAGGGTCTGGCTCACAGTCAGGTTCAGGGTTAGTGTGAGGGTCAAGTTGTGGGTCAGTGTTAGTGTGAGGGTTGGGTTTAGGGTCAGGGTCAGTGTCAGGGTCAGGTGAAGGTCAGGGACAGTGTCAGATTTTGGGTCAGTGTCAGGTTTTGGTTTATGGACAAGGTTCGTGTCAGGAAGAGGGTTATGTTTGGGTCAGGGTTAGGGTTAGGGTTAGGGTGAGGGTTAGGTTCAGGGTAAGGTTAGGGTTTGTTGTTCGGGATAGTGTTAGAAGTAGGGTTATGGTTAGGGTTAGCTTTAGACTGTGTTAGGGTCAGGGTTAGGATTTGGGTTAAGGTATGTTTTAGTTTTACCATTAGGGTCAGCATTAATTTTAGGTTCTGGGTCCGTATAAGGGTCAGGGTTTAGGTTACATTTATGGTTAGTTTAAGGGTCAGGCTCACAGTCAAGGTCAGGGTTCGGGTTAGGGTCAAGTTTAAGTCTTGTTCAGACCCTTGTTTAGGGTCTGAGTCAGGGTTAGTGTAAGGTCAGGGTTAAGTTTAAGTTCAGGGTCAGTGTCAGCGTTAGGCTTTCGTCTAGGTTAGGGTCGGGTCTGGCTCATGGTCAGGGTCATGTTGAAGTTCAGGTCTGGTTCGGTTTGGGTCTGGTTCACATTCAGGGTCAGGGTCAGGGCTATCGGTGAGATTTAGTGTTAAGGTTAATGTTAGGGTTAGAGTGAGGGTTAGGGTTATGGTTAGACATTGTTAGGGTCAGGGTTAAATTTAGGCTTAATGTAGGGGTCAGATTAGGTTAGGTTAAGGTTAGGTTTATGGTCAGGCTCACAGTTAGTGTCAGGGTTAGGGTTTGTGTCTAAGTAAGGGTCAGGATCAGGGTTAGAATTAGGGTCAGGTTCAGTGTTAGGGTCAGGGTCAAGGTCAGGGTTAGGGTCATGGTTAGGATAAGGTCTGCTTTACGTTTAGATTCTGGGTTATGATTATAGTCAGGATCATGGTTAGCTTTGGGTTAGGGTCCTAGTCAGGCTCACGGTCCGGGTCTGAGTTAGGGTTAGGGTTAGGGTTAGGGTCAGGGTTAGGGTTAGGGTCACACTTAGTACTGGGTCAGGCTTAGGATTAGGGTCAGTGTCAGGGTCAGTTGAAGGTCATGGCCAGGGTCTGATTTAGGGTCAGGGTGAGGCTTTGGTTTCGGGTCCAGGTTCAGGACAGGGACATGGTTAATTTGGGGTCAGTGTTAGGGTCAGGGTTAGGTTTAGAGTCAGGGTCAGGTTCAGAGTCAAAGTGAAGGTCAGGGCCAGTCAGTTTAGGGTCTGGGTGAGGCTTAGTTTTAAGGTCAAATTACGGTTCAGGGTGAGGGTTTGTTTCATGGGAATGGTTTGAGTTTTTGTTTAGGGTTAGGCTTAGCAGAATGGCTAAGTTTAGTTTAGGGTTAGACAGCATAGTGTCAGGGTTAGGCGTTGGATTGGGTAGGGGTTAGTGTTAGGGTTAGGGTCACCGATAGGTTTAGGTTAAGGGTCCTTATTAGGGTCAGGGTTAGAGTTAATTTTAGGGTTACGGTTAAGGTCAGGCTCAAAGTTCGGTCAGTGTTAGGGTTAGGGTCAGGATTTAGTAGGGTCAGGGTTATGATTAGGGTCAGAGTCAGGGTCACGGTTAGGGATGAGTCAGGGTTAAATTAGGTCATGTTAGGTTTAGGATCATGGTCTGGATCAGTGTCAGCATCAGGCTTAAATTTAGGCTTAGGGTTTGGGTCAGGATATCGGTCAGGGTCAGAGTCAGGTAAGGGCTAGGGTTAGGTTTTGGGTCAGGCTCACAGTCAAGGTCAGGGTAAGGGTTAGTGTATGGGTCAGTTGAAGGTCTAGGACAGGGTCAGATTTTGGGTCAGGGTCAGGTTTTGGTTTAGGGGCAAGGTTCGTGTCAGGATGAGGGTTATGTTTGGGTTAGGGTTAGGGTTAGGGTTAAGTTTAGGGTCAGGGTTAGGTTCAGGGTAAGGTTAGTGTTTGGTGTTAGGGTTAGCTTTAGAAATACTGTTATGGTTAGGGTTAGTGTTAGACTGTTTTTGGGTCAGGGTTAGGGTTTGGGTTAGGGTAGGGTTTAGTTTTACCATTAGGGTCAGCATTAGTTTTAGGTTCTGGGTTCGTATAAGGGTCAGGGTTTACGGTTACATTTAGCGTTAGGTTTAGGGTCAGGCTCACAGTCAAGGACAGGGTTCGGGTTAGGGTCAAGGTTAGATCAGGGTCAGATACTCCCTTAGGGTCTGAGTCAGGTATAGTGTAAGGTCAGGGTTAGGTTTAAGTTCAGGGTCCGAATCAGTGTCAGCATTAGTCTTTGGTTTAGGTTAGGGTCGGGTCTGGCTCATGGTCAGGGTCATGGTGAGGTTTAGGGCTGGTTAGGTTTGGGTCTGGTTCACATTTAGGGTCAGGATCAGAGTTTTTGGTGAGATTTAGGGTTAGGGTTAATGTTAAGGTTAGAATGAGGGTCAGGGTTAGGGTTATATATTGTTACAGTCAGGGTTAACGTTATCTTAAGGTAGGGGTCGGGGTTAGGTTTAGGTTAGGGTTAGGTTTATGGTCAGGCTCTCAGTCAGTGTCAGGGTGAGGTTTGTGTCAGAGTAAGGGTCAGGGTCAGGGTTAGGATTAGGGCCAGGATCAGAGTTAGGGTCAGGGTCAAGGTCAGGGTTAGAGTCATGGTTAGGATAAGGTCAGCTTTACATTTAGATTCTGGGTTATGATTATAGTCAGGATCATGGATCGCTTTGGTTTAGGGTACTGGTCAGGTTCACGGTCTATGTCTGAGTTAGGGTTAGGGTTAGGGTCAGGGTTAGGGTTAGCGTCAGGCATAGGACTGGGTCAGCCTTAGGAATAAGGTCAGGGTCAGGGTCAGGGTGAAGGTCAGGGACAGGGTCCAATTTAGGGTCAGGGTGAGGCTTTGGTTTCGGGTACAGGTTCTCGTCAGGGGCAGGATTAGTTTTGGGTCAGTGTTAGGGTCAGGGTTAGGTTTAGAGTCAGGGTCAGGATCAGAGTCAAAGTGAAGTTCAGAGCCAGAGACAATTTAGTGTCAGTGTCACGCTTTGTTTTAGGGTAAAATTTCGTTTCATGGTCAGGTTTTGTTTCAGGGTAACGGTTTGAGTTTTTGGTTAGGGTTAGGGTTAGCAGTAGGGTTGTTTAGTTTTAGGGTTAGACAGCATAGTGTCAGGATTAGGGGTTGGATTGGGTAGGGGTTAGTGTTAGGGTTAGGGTCAGCATTAGGTTTAGGTTAAGGGTCCTTATTAGGGTCAGGGTTAGGGCTACCTTTAGTGTTAAGGATAAGGTCAGGCTCAAAGTACGGTCAGTGTTAGGGTTAGGGCCAGGATTTGGTTAGGGTCAGGGTTATGGTCTGATTATGGTGAGAGTCAGGGTCACGGTTAGGGATGAGTCTGGGTTAGAGTAGGTCAGGTTAACTTTAGGATCAGGGTCTGGTTCAGGGTCAGCATCAGGCTTAGATTTAGGATTAGTGTTTGGGTCAGGATATCGGTCAGGGTCAGTCAGGTTCAGGGCTAGGGTTAGGTTTTGGGTCAAGCTCACAGTTAGGGTTAGGGTCAGGGGTTAGTGTTAGGGTTAGCCCCGCAGCTGGGTCATTGACCAGTCCCTTCAGGGTCTCATGATAAACCCTGGGCAAAAGGGTGCAGCGGCACACCCGCTCCCAGCTAGCCTGCCTTAACCTGGGGCGTGAACATGACCTGCCAACCAGGCATCGGACCCCTCATAAGCCTTCTCCTACTCCGGACATCTCCACACCCAATGAGCTCTCTTTACACACACACACACACACACACACACTCACACACGGAGAGTAGACCTAGGGCGACACGGGTCAATCAGAAGGTTTGGGACTCTCTGACTCTGAGCCCCTCGCTTTCACCTTGCGATTTTTTTTGCCAATATGGCCAGAGGCGTCGGGGTAGCCTGACATGACCTGCCCAGTGAGAGGACTTGTCTGGCGGGCGAGCTCTCCTCTGCATGCATTCTCTGGGCTTTGGTAGACAGCACAAGAACATGTCATTTCCTTCAGGCTATGCCCAGAAATGAGCTGGGCAGGGTGGTTTTCTCTGGAATGTGGGTTCCTCGATATGTGTGTTCCAATTCCGTTGGGCTCTGTCGTCAGGGAAGTAAGGTCACCACTGCCTGGGGGCTCCTTTCCGGACTTCCTGCTCCCATCCAGAGCTCCCTGAGTGCGTCCCTACCCCAGCTGCTCAGGGCTCACACTCCACCCCATGCCCTGTCCATCCAGTGACCCACACACAGCCTCCCCCCAACCCTCGGAGGCCTGGGTGCAGCTGTTGTCTCTGATGGGAGGGAACAGAACTGTGGTTAGCCCGGGTTCCTGCTCTTTCCCAGGACTGTGAGCCCCGACACATCCTGTGACTCTCAGGGCCTCCTCATTCCCCTGTCCGCACATTGGGGTTGTTCTGGCTTCTTCTTCAGGGGATGCCATAAGGGGTAGGCCCTCTCCATGAGTTCCATCCCCGCTCTCCCAGGAGTCGGGTGAACATACTTGCCAAGGCACAGGTGTGCTTGGTGATGGGCGGGGGTATCTAATATAACCCACAGAGGCCTGGATCTCCTCTGGGATCCAGCAAAACCACTCTCCTCCTGCCTGTATCTCATCCCCCGTGGCAAAGTTGCAGTTCATGGCTTCTGACCTTGTGGACACAGATTTCCCGGGACTTCCATTAGGTTGAGGTCCAAGGGCCTCGTCTGCGCCCATGTACTGGCCAGCCCCCATAGTGGTCCGCGGACATTCCCGCATCCATCCTCCTAGGAGTGATGGCCCGTTGGACTGATAAGGTGACAAAATGTTTGGCTGTCATTTCCAAGCTGATGGAGGAAAGTCTGGTACTTCTGCTGGTTCTTTCTCTCCTGTGTTCAGTGTCTGTCTCTGACTTTGTCTTTGTCTCTGTGTCAGGGTCTGTCTCTGTTTTGGTGTGTCTCACAGGAGCAGTGTCTCTGGGATCCAGGGCTTCTGGACGAAACCGCCGTTGTCTCTCTTGTCCCTGTTTCCCTCTTCTGTGTTGGTGCTTGCTTCCTAGGTAAGAAAGGCCTTCTCACCCTGAGCAGAGCACGGACTCTGGAACCTCTTTCCAATGTGGACCCTGAAGCTGCAACAAGGAGGGTCCTGACCTTGGGCCCCAGGGCAGGGGCCTAGTGCTCTGCCACATTCTGCAAGCTCACAATGTCAGCTGCCCGAGCCTCCAGGCTGTCTTCTGCTCAGAAGGACCTCGAGGGTGTAGTAAGCATGTACCCAAGACTGGAAGCACAGTGGGGTTGGATAGAGATTCAAGGCCAACAGGCTCTTTTACAAGCCTGTGGGAGACTAGGGACACCCTGTCTCTATGGCCCCATTGATAGAAGAGTAAGGGGAGGCCTTCGGTGTTGTAGCTCTGTCCACACAGGGTGGTTACCTCTTCCTACTTCCAGTAGTCCAGTGTGGTGATGGACACCAGACCCCAGACACTGTCCCCACCCAGTGCCCTTGCAAAGCCCTTGGGCCCCTTAGGGACCCCTTGACCCGCAGCTCGTCCTGTCTCCACTCCCGATGCTTTGGATCTCGGTCCTGTCCAGGAGTCCTGATGCCCCTGACCCCATGACCGAGCTGTGTCCAACCTCTTTCTTCTTTCCCCCTTTTTACCCACCATTTTCCCTTGGTGTCCACATCTGACCCTTAGCTGTGCAGAGCGGGGTGTGTGTTTCTGTGTGTTTTTGTGTGTGTGTGTGTTTGTGTGTTTGTGCATGGGAGCGCTCAAAACATATGCCTCTATCTGTCTGTTGATGTCCGAGGTTATGTCCCCACATGGGATGGGGTGAGTAGCTCTCCCCATGGATCTGAGAGGTCTCATCCTCGAGGCAAACCTCATGGGTTTCTTAGGGGTAGGGTTAGAGTTATGTTGAGAGTTAGGTTTAGTCAGGATTTGGGTCAGGGTCAGGGTTAGGGTTAGGGTTTTGCGTTTGGGTTAGGGTCAGCGTTATGTTTCGGGTCATGGCCTGTGTTAGGCTCATGGTCAGCTTTACGTTTATGGTTAGATTTAGGGTCTGGCTCACAGTCAGGGTCAGGGTTTGTGTGAGGGTCAGGTTCTGGTTCAGTGTTAGTGTGAGGGTTAGGTTTAGGGTCAGGGTCTGCATCAGGGTCAGGTGAAGGTCAGGGACAGTGTCCGATTTTGGTCAGGGTCAGGTTTTGATTTAGGGGCAAGGTTCGTGTCAGGATGAGGGTTATGTTTGGGTCAGGGTTAGGGTTAGGGTTAGGGTCAGGGTAAGGTTCAGGGTAAGGTTATGGTTTGGTGGTAGGGTTAGTGTTAGAAGTAAGGTTATTTTTAGGGTTAGCGTTAGACCGTGTTAGGGTCAGGGTTAGGGTTTGGGTTAGGGTAGGGTTTAGTTTACCACTAGGGTCAGCATTAGTTTTAGGTTCTGGGTCCGTATAAGGGTCCGGGTTTACGGTTACATTTATGGTTAGAATTAGGGTCAGGCTCACAGACAAAATCAGGCTTAGGGTTAGGGTCAAGGTTAGGTCAGGGTCAGACTCTCTGTTAGGGTCTGAGTCAGGGTTAGTGTAAGGTCAGGGTTCGGTTTATGTTCAGGGTCCGAATCCGTGTCAGCGTTAGGCTTTGGTTTAGGTTTGGGTTCGGATCTGGCTCAGGGTCAGGGTCATGGTGAAGTTCAGGGCTGGTTAGATTTGGGTCAGGTTCACAGTCAGGTCAGGGTCAGGGTTTTCAGTGAGATTTAGTGTTAGGGTTAATGTTAGGGTTAGAGTGAGTGTCAGGGTTATGGTTAGACATTGTTAGGGTCAGGGTTATTGTGAGGCTTAAGGTAGCGGTCCGGGTTATGGTTAGGATAGGGTTAGGTATATGGTCAGGCTTCAGTCAGTGTCAGGGTTAGGGTTTGTGTCAGAGTAAGTGTCAGGGTCAGGGTTAGGATTAGGGTCAGGTTCAGTGTTAGGGTCAGGGTCAAGGTCAGGGTTAGGGCCATGGTTAGGATAAGTTCAGCTTTACGTTTAGAATCTGGGTTATGATTATAGTCAGGATCATGGTTAGCTTTGGGTTAGCGTTCTGGTCAGGCTCACGATCTAGGTCACAGTTAGGGTTAGGGTTAGGGTCAGTTTTAGGGTTAGGGTCAGGCTTAGGACTGGGTTAGGCTTAGGATTAGGGTCAGGGTCATGGTCGCGTTGAAGGTCAGGGCCACGGTCAGATTTATGCTCAGGGTGAGGCTTTGGTTTCGGGTCTGGGTTTGGGACAGGGGCAGGGTTAGTTTTGGGTCAGTGTTTTGGTCAGGGTTAGGTGTAGAGTCAGGGTTAGGGTCAGAGTCAAAGTGAAGGTCAAGGCCAAAGTGAGTTTAGGGTCAGGGTCAGGCTTTGTTTTAGGGTCAAATTTCGGTTCTGGGTCAGGGTTAGTTTCAGGGTAATGGTTTGAATTTTTGGTTAGGGTTAGGGTTAGAAGTAGGGTTATGTTTAGTTTTAGGGTTAGACAGCATAGTGTCAGGGTTAGGGGTTGGATTGTGTAGGGGTTAGTGTTAGGGTTAGGGTCAGCGTTAGGTTTAGGTTAAGGGTCCTTGTTATTGTCAGGATTATGGTTCCTTTAGGGTTATTGTTAAGGTCAGTCTCAAAGTACGGTCAGTGTAAGGGTTAGGGTCAGGATTTGGTTAAGGTCAGGGTTATGATTAAAGTCAGAGTCAGTGTCACGGTTAGTGGTGAGTCAGGGTTAGAGTAGCTCAGGTTAGGTTTAGGATCAGGGTCTGGATCAGGGTCAGCATCAGGCTTAGTTTTAGGATTAGGTTTTGTGTCAGTATCTCGGTCAGGGTCAGAGTCAGGGTCAGGGCTAGTGTTAGTTTTTGGTTTAGGCTCACAGTAAGAATCAGGTTCAGGGTCTGGGTCAGGGTTTAGTGTCAGGGTTAGCCCCACACCTGGGTCATTGACCAGTCCCTGTAGGGTCTCAGGATAAACACTGGGCAAAATGGTGCATCGGCACACGTGCTCCCAGCTAGCCTGCCTTAACCTGGGGCATGAACATGACCTGCCAACCAGGTATTGGACCCCTCATAAGCCTGCTCCTGCTCGGGACATCTCCACCTTCGATGATCTCTCTTTACACACACACACACACACACACACACACACACACACGGGGAGGAGACCTAGGGCTACAGGGCTCAATCAGATGGTTTTGGACTCTGACTCTGAACCCCTCGGTTTCCCCATGCGATTCTTTTTGCCAATACGGCCATAGGCGTCAGGGAGGCCTGACATGACCTTCCCAGTGAGGGGACTTGTCTGGCGGGCGAGCTCTCCTCTGCCTGCATTCTCTGGGCTTCAGAAGACAGCACAAGAACATGTCGCTTCCTTCAGGCTGTGCCCAGAAATGAGATGGGCAGGGTGGTTTTCTCTGGAATGTGGGTGCCTGGATATGTGGGTTGCAATTCGGTTGGGCTCTGTCATCAGGGAAGTAAGGTCACCACTGCCTGGGGGTTCCTTACCGGACTTCCTGCTCCCATCCAGAGCTCCCTGAGGGTGCCTCTACCCCTGCTGCTCAGGGCTCAAACTACACCCCATGCCCTGTCCATCCAGTGACCCACACAGCCTCCCCCCAAACCCTCGGAGGCCTGGGTGCATCTGTTGTCTCCGCTGGGAGGAAACAGAGCTAGGGTTTGACTGGGTTCCTGCTCCTGTCCAGGACTATGAGCCCGTACACATCCTGTGACTCTCAGGGCCTCCTCAGTCTCCCCGTCTGCACACTGGGGGTGTTCTGGTTTCTTCGTCAGGGGATGCCACCAGGGTAGGCCCTTTAAATGCATTCCATTCCCGCTCTCCCAGGAGTGTGGTGCACACATTTGGCAAGGCACTGGTTTGCTTGGTGATGGGCGGGGGAATGGAATATAGCGCAGAGAGGCCTGGATCTCCTGTGGGATCCAGTAAAACCACCCTCCTCCTCCCTGTATCCCATCCACCGTTGCAAAGTTTCAGTGCATGGCTTCTGACCTTGTGGACACAGACTTCCCGGGACTTCCATTAGGTTGAGGTCCAAGGGCCTCGTCTATGCACATGTACTGGCCAGCCCCCACAGTGATCCGCGGGCATTCCTGCATCCGTCCTCCTAGGAGGGATGGACCGTGGGACTAATAAATGCACAAAATGTTTGGCTGTCATTTCCAAGCTGATGGAGGAATGCCCTGCACTTCTGCTGGTTCTTTCTTTCCTGTGTTCAGTGCCTGTCTCTGTCTTTGTCTTTGTCTCTGTGTCAGGGTCTGTCTCTGTTTCGGTGTGTCTCACAGGAGCAGGATCTGTGGGCTCCAGGGGTGATGGACGAAACCGCCGGTGTCTCCCTTGTCCCTGTTTCCCTCTCCTGTGCTGGTGCTTGGTTCCTTGGTAAGTAAGGCCTTGTCACCCTGAGCAGAGCACGTAATCTGGAACCTCTACCCAATGGGGACCCGGAAGCTGCATCAAGGAGGGTCCTGACCTTGGTGCCCAGGCCAGGGGCCTAGGGCTCTGCCACATTCTGTAAGCTCACAATGTCAGCCCCCCGAGCCTCCAGGCTGTCTTCTGCTCAGAAGGACCTCGAGGGAGTCCCAAGACTGGGAGCACAGTGGGTCTCGGATAGAGATTCAAGGCCAACAGGCTCTTTTACAGGCCTCTGGGAAACTAGGGACACCCTGTCTCTAAGGCCCCATTGATAGAAGAGTAAGGGGAGGCCTTCTGTGTTGTAGCTCTGTCCACAGAGGGTGGTTACCTCTTCCTACTTCCAGTATTCCAAGGTTGTGATGGACAACAGACCCCAGACACTGTCTGTCCCCACACAGTGCCCTTGTAAAGCCCTTGGGCCCCTTGGGGACCCGTTGACCATCAGCTCGTCCTCTCTCCACTCTCCATGCTTTGGATCTCGGTCCTGGCCAGGTTCCTGATGCCCCTGACCGCATGGCCGAGCTGTCCCCAACCTTTTTCTTTTTTCACCCTTTTTACCCACCATTTTCCCTTGGTGTCCACATCTGACCCCGAGCTGGGCAGAGCGGGGTGTGTGTGTGTGTGTGTGTGGGTGTGGGTGTGGGTGTGTGTGTTTGTGTCTGTACATTGGAGAGCTCAAACACATATGCCTCTATCTCTCTGGTGATGTCGGAGGTTATGTCCCCACATAGGATGGGGTGAGTAGCTCTCCCCAAGGATCTGAGGAGCTCTCATCCTCCAGGCAATCCTCATGGGTTTCTTAGGGGCAGGGTTAGAGTTAGGTTGAGAGTTAGGTTTAGACAGGGTTTGGGTCAGTGTCAGGGTTAAGGTTAGGGGTTTGTGTTAGTGTCAGCGTTAGGTTTCGGGTAATGGCCCGTGTTAGGGTCAGGGTCAGCTTTACATTTATGGTTAGATTTAGGGTCTGGCTCACATTCAGGGTCTCGATATTGAGAGGGTCAGGTTCTGGGTCAGGGTTAGGGTGAGAGTTATGTTTAGGGTCAGGGTCAGTGTCAGGGCCAGGTGAAGTTCAGGGATAGGGTCAGATTTTGGGCCAGGGTCAGGTTTTGATTTAGGGGCAAATTTCGTGTCAGGATGAGGGTTATGTTTGGGTCAGGTTTAGGGCTAGGGTTAGGGTTAGGTTCACGGTTAGGTTCAGGTTAAGGTTAGGGTTTGGTGTTAGTGTTAGTGTTAGTGTTAGAAGTAGGGTTATGGTTAGGTTTAGCGTTAGACTGTGTTGGGGTCATGTTTAGGGTTTGGGTTAGGGTCGGGTTTAGTTTTACCATTAGGGTCAGCATTAGTTTTAGGTTCTGGGTCCGTATATGGTCTGGGTTTATGGTTACATTTAGCTTCAGGTTTAGGGTCAGGCTCTCAATCAAGGTCAGGGTTCTGGTTAGGGTCAAGGTTAGGTCAGGGTCAGACTCTCAGTTAGGGTCTGAGTCAGGGTTAGTGTAAGGTCAGGGTTAGGTTTAAGTTCAGGTTCCGAATCAGTGTCAGCGTTTGGCTTTGGTTTCGGTTAGGGTCGGGTCTGGCTCATGGTCAGGGTCATGGTGAGGTTCAGGGATGGTTAGGTTTGGGTCAGGTTCACAGTCAGGGTCAGGGTCAGGGTTTTCGGTGAGATTTAGGGTTAGGGTTAATGTTAGGGTTAGAGTGAGGGACAGGGTTAGGGGTAGACATTGTTAAGGTCAGGGTTATCGTTAGGCTTAAGGTAGGGGTCAGGGTTAGGGTTAGATTAGGGTTAGGTTTATGGTCAGGCTCACAGTCAGTGTCAGGGTTAGGTTTTGTGTCAGAGTAAGTGTCAGGGTCAGGGTGAGGATTAGGGTCAGGTTCAGCGTTAGGGTCAGGGTCATGGTCAGGATTTGGGTCATGGTTAGTATAAGGTCAGCTTTACGTTTAGATTCTGGGTTATGATTATAGTCAGGATCATGGTTAGCTTTGGGTTAGGGTTCTGGTCAGGCTCACGATCAGGGTCAGAGTTAGGGTTAACGTTAGGGTCAGTGTTAAGGTTAGGGTGAGGCTTAGGACTGGGTCAGGCTTAGGATTAGGGTCAGGGTCCGGCTCAGGGTGAAGGTCAGTGCCAGGGTCCGATTTAGGGTCAGGGTGAGGCTTTGGTTTCGGGTCCAGGTTCGGGACAGGGGCAGGGTTACTTTTGGGTCAGTGTTAGGGTCAGCGTTAGGTTTAGAGTCAGGGTCAGGGTCAGAGTCACAGTGAACCTCAGGGCCAGAGTCAGTTTAGGGTCAGGGTCAGGCTTTGTTTTAGGGTCAAATTTTGGTTCAGGGTCAGGGTTAGTTTCAGGGGAACGGTTTGAGTTCTTGGTTAGGGTTAGGGTTAGCTTTTGGGTTATGTTTAGTTTTAGGGTTAGACAGCATAGTGTCAGGGTTCGGGGTTGGATTGGGTAGGGGTTGTGTTAGGGTTAGGGTCAGCGTTAGGTTTAGGTTAAGGGTCCTTCTTAGGGTCAGGGTTAAGGTTAACTTGAGGTTTATGGTTAAGTTCAGGCTCAAAGAACGGTCAGTGTTACACTTAGGGCCAGGGTTTGGTTAGGGTCAGCGTTATGATTAGGGTCAGAGTCAGGGTCACGGTTAGGGATGAGTCAGGGTTAGAGTAGGTCAGGTTAGGTTTAGGATCAGCATCTTAATCAGGGTCAGCATCAGGCTTAGTTTTAGGATTAGGGTTTGTGTCAGGATCTCGGTCAAGATCAGAGTCAGCGTCAGGGCTAGGGTTAGGTTTTAGGTCAGGCTCACAGTAAGGGTCAGGGTCAGGTTCAGGGTCAGCGTCAGGGGTTAGTGTTAGGGAAAGCCCCGCACCTGGATCATTGACCAGTCCCTTCAGGGTTTCAGGATAAACCCTGGGCAAAAGGGTGCAATGGGACACCCGCTTCCAGCTAGCCTGCCTTAACCTGGGGCGTGAACAGGACCTGCCTACCAGGCATCCTATCCCTCATAAGCCTGCCCCAGCTCGGGACATCTCCACCACCGAGAAGCTCTCTTTAAACACACACACACACACACACACACACAAGGACACACGCACACGCACACACACGGAGGAGACCTTGGCTACACGGGTCAATCAGAAGATTTGGAACTCTGACTCTTAGCCCCTCGGTTTCACCTATTGATTCTTTTTGCCAATACGGCCAGAGGCGTCAGGGAGGCCTGACATGACCTGCCCAGTGAGGGGACATGTCTGGCGGGTGAGCTCTCCTCTGCCTGCATTCTCCGGGCTTTGGTAGACAGCACAAGAACATGTCGCTTCCTTCAGGCTGTGCCCAGAAATGAGCTGGGCAGGGTCGTTTTCTCTGGAATGTGGGTTCCTCGATATGTGTGTTCCAATTCCATTGGGCTCTGTCGTCAGGGAAGTAATGTCACCACTGCCTAGGGGCTCCTTACCGGACTTCCTGCTCCCATCAAGAGCTCCCTGAGGGCACCCCTACCCAAGCAGTTCAGGGCTCACACTCCACCCCATGCCCTGTCCATCCAGTGACCCACACACAGCCTCCCCCCAACGCCTGGGAGGCCTGGGTGTAGCTGTTGTCTCCGCTGGGAGGGAACAGAGCTGGGGTTTGACCGGGTTCCTGCTCCTGCCCAGGACTGTGAGCCCGCCCATATCCTGTGACTCTCAGGGCCTCCTCAGTCTCCCCGTCTGCACATTGGGGGTGTTGTGGCTTCTTCTTCAGGGGATGCCATCCGGGGTAGGCCCTCTCCATGCGTTCCATCCCCACTCTCCGAAGAGTCTGATGCACACCCTTGCCAAAGCATGGGTGTGATTGTTGATGGGCCGGGGAATGGATTTTAGCCCACAGAGGCCTGGATCTCTGCTGGGATCCAGCAAAACCACCCTCCTCCTCCCTGTATCCCATCCCCCGTTGCAAGGTTGCAGTACATGGTTTCTGACCTTGTGGACACAGACTTCCCGGGACTTCCATTAGGTTGAGGTCCAAGGGCCTGGTCTGCGCCCATGTACTGGCCAGCCTCCATAGTGGTCCGCGGGCATTCCCACATCCGTCCTCCTAGGAGGGATGGCCCGTAAGACAGATAAGGGCACAAAATGTTTGGCTGTCATTTCCAAGCTGATGGAGGAACATCTGGCACTTCTGCTGGTTATTTTCTTCCTGTGTTCAATGTCTATCTCTGTCTTTGTCTTTGTCTTTGTCTTTGTCTCTGTGTCAGGGTCTGTCTCTGTTTCGGTGTGTCTCACAGGAGCAGGATCTGTGGGCTCCAGGGGTGATGGACGAAACCGCCGGTGTCTCCCTTGTCCCTGTTTCCCTCTCCTGTGCTGGTGCTTGGTTCCTTGGTAAGTAAGGCCTTGTCACCCTGAGCAGAGCACGTAATCTGGAACCTCTACCCAATGGGGACCCGGAAGCTGCATCAAGGAGGGTCCTGACCTTGGTGCCCAGGCCAGGGGCCTAGGGCTCTGCCACATTCTGTAAGCTCACAATGTCAGCCCCCTGAGCCTCCAGGCTGTCTTCTGCTCAGAAGGACCTCGAGGGAGTCCCAAGACTGGGAGCACAGTGGGTCTCGGATAGAGATTCAAGGCCAACAGGCTCTTTAACAGGCCTCTGGGAAACTAGGGACACCCTGTCTCTAAGGCCCCAATGATAGAAGAGTAAGGGGAGGCCTTCTGTGTTGTAGCTCTGTCCACAGAGGGTGGTTACCTCTTCCTACTTCCAGTATTCCAAGGTTGTGATGGACAACAGACCCCAGACACTGTCCCCACACAGTGCCCTTGTAAAGCCCTTGGGCCCCTTGGGGACCCGTTGACCATCAGCTCGTCCTCTCTCCACTCTCCATGCTTTGGATCTCGGTCCTGGCCAGGTTCCTAATGCCCCTGACCGCATGGCCGAGCTGTCCCCAACCTTTTTCTTTTTTCACCCTTTTTACCCACCATTTTCCCTTGGTGTCCACATCTGACCCCGAGCTGGGCAGAGCGGGGTGTGTGTGTGTGTGTGTGTGGGTGTGGGTGTGGGTGTGTGTGTTTGTGTCTGTACATTGGAGAGCTCAAACACATATGCCTCTATCTCTCTGGTGATGTCGGAGGTTATGTCCCCACATAGGATGGGGTGAGTAGCTCTCCCCAAGGATCTGAGGAGCTCTCATCCTCCAGGCAATCCTCATGGGTTTCTTAGGGGCAGGGTTAGAGTTAGGTTGAGAGTTAGGTTTAGACAGGGTTTGGGTCAGTGTCAGGGTTAAGGTTAGGGGTTTGTGTTAGTGTCAGCGTTAGGTTTCGGGTAATGGCCCGTGTTAGGGTCAGGGTCAGCTTTACATTTATGGTTAGATTTAGGGTCTGGCTCACATTCAGGGTCTCGATATTGAGAGGGTCAGGTTCTGGGTCAGGGTTAGGGTGAGAGTTATGTTTAGGGTCAGGGTCAGTGTCAGGGCCAGGTGAAGTTCAGGGATAGGGTCAGATTTTGGGCCAGGGTCAGGTTTTGATTTAGGGGCAAATTTCGTGTCAGGATGAGGGTTATGTTTGGGTCAGGTTTAGGGCTAGGGTTAGGGTTAGGTTCACGGTTAGGTTCAGGTTAAGGTTAGGGTTTGGTGTTAGTGTTAGTGTTAGTGTTAGAAGTAGGGTTATGGTTAGGTTTAGCGTTAGACTGTGTTAGGGTCAGGTTTAGGGTTTGGGTTAGGGTCGGGTTTAGTTTTACCATTAGGGTCAGCATTAGTTTTAGGTTCTGGGTCCGTATATGGTCTGGGTTTATGGTTACATTTAGCTTCAGGTTTAGGGTCAGGCTCACAATCAAGGTCAGGGTTCTGGTTAGGGTCAAGGTTAGGTCAGGGTCAGACTCTCAGTTAGGGTCTGAGTCAGGGTTAGTGTAAGGTCAGGGTTAGGTTTAAGTTCAGGTTCCGAATCAGTGTCAGCGTTTGGCTTTGGTTTCGGTTAGGGTCGGGTCTGGCTCATGGTCAGGGTCATGGTGAGGTTCAGGGATGGTTAGGTTTGGGTCAGGTTCACAGTCAGGGTCAGGGTCAGGGTTTTCGGTGAGATTTAGGGTTAGGGTTAATGTTAGGGTTAGAGTGAGGGACAGGGTTAGGGGTAGACATTGTTAAGGTCAGGGTTATCGTTAGGCTTAAGGTAGGGGTCAGGGTTAGGGTTAGATTAGGGTTAGGTTTATGGTCAGGCTCACAGTCAGTGTCAGGGTTAGGTTTTGTGTCAGAGTAAGTGTCAGGGTCAGGGTGAGGATTAGGGTCAGGTTCAGTGTTAGGGTCAGGGTCATGGTCAGGATTTGGGTCATGGTTAGTATAAGGTCAGCTTTACGTTTAGATTCTGGGTTATGATTATAGTCAGGATCATGGTTAGCTTTGGGTTAGGGTTCTGGTCAGGCTCACGATCAGGGTCAGAGTTAGGGTTAACGTTAGGGTCAGTGTTAAGGTTAGGGTGAGGCTTAGGACTGGGTCAGGCTTAGGATTAGGGTCAGGGTCCGGCTCAGGATGAAGGTCAGTGCCAGGGTCCGATTTAGGGTCAGGGTGAGGCTTTGGTTTCGGGTCCAGGTTCGGGACAGGGGCAGGGTTACTTTTGGGTCAGTGTTAGGGTCAGCGTTAGGTTTAGAGTCAGGGTCAGGGTCAGAGTCACAGTGAACCTCAGGGCCAGAGTCAGTTTAGGGTCAGGGTCAGGCTTTGTTTTAGGGTCAAATTTTGGTTCAGGGTCAGGGTTAGTTTCAGGGGAACGGTTTGAGTTCTTGGTTAGGGTTAGGGTTAGCTTTTGGGTTATGTTTAGTTTTAGGGTTAGACAGCATAGTGTCAGGGTTCGGGGTTGGATTGGGTAGGGGTTGTGTTAGGGTTAGGGTCAGCGTTAGGTTTAGGTTAAGGGTCCTTCTTAGGGTCAGGGTTAAGGTTAACTTGAGGTTTATGGTTAAGTTCAGGCTCAAAGAACGGTCAGTGTTACACTTAGGGCCAGGGTTTGGTTAGGGTCAGCGTTATGATTAGGGTCAGAGTCAGGGTCACGGTTAGGGATGAGTCAGGGTTAGAGTAGGTCAGGTTAGGTTTAGGATCAGCATCTTAATCAGGGTCAGCATCAGGCTTAGTTTTAGGATTAGGGTTTGTGTCAGGATCTCGGTCAAGATCAGAGTCAGCGTCAGGGCTAGGGTTAGGTTTTAGGTCAGGCTCACAGTAAGGGTCAGGGTCAGGTTCAGGGTCAGCGTCAGGGGTTAGTGTTAGGGAAAGCCCCGCACCTGGATCATTGACCAGTCCCTTCAGGGTTTCAGGATAAACCCTGGGCAAAAGGGTGCAATGGGACACCCGCTTCCAGCTAGCCTGCCTTAACCTGGGGCGTGAACAGGACCTGCCTACCAGGCATCCTATCCCTCATAAGCCTGCCCCAGCTCGGGACATCTCCACCACCGAGAAGCTCTCTTTAAACACACACACACACACACACACACACACACACACAAGGACACACGCACACGCACACACACGGAGGAGACCTTGGCTACACGGGTCAATCAGAAGATTTGGAACTCTGACTCTTAGCCCCTCGGTTTCACCTATTGATTCTTTTTGCCAATACGGCCAGAGGCGTCAGGGAGGCCTGACATGACCTGCCCAGTGAGGGGACATGTCTGGCGGGTGAGCTCTCCTCTGCCTGCATTCTCCGGGCTTTGGTAGACAGCACAAGAACATGTCGCTTCCTTCAGGCTGTGCCCAGAAATGAGCTGGGCAGGGTCGTTTTCTCTGGAATGTGGGTTCCTCGATATGTGTGTTCCAATTCCATTGGGCTCTGTCGTCAGGGAAGTAATGTCACCACTGCCTAGGGGCTCCTTACCGGACTTCCTGCTCCCATCAAGAGCTCCCTGAGGGCACCCCTACCCAAGCAGTTCAGGGCTCACACTCCACCCCATGCCCTGTCCATCCAGTGACCCACACACAGCCTCCCCCCAACGCCTGGGAGGCCTGGGTGTAGCTGTTGTCTCCGCTGGGAGGGAACAGAGCTGGGGTTTGACCGGGTTCCTGCTCCTGCCCAGGACTGTGAGCCCGCCCATATCCTGTGACTCTCAGGGCCTCCTCAGTCTCCCCGTCTGCACATTGGGGGTGTTGTGGCTTCTTCTTCAGGGGATGCCATCCGGGGTAGGCCCTCTCCATGCGTTCCATCCCCACTCTCCCAGGAGTCTGATGCACACCCTTGCCAAAGCATGGGTGTGATTGTTGATGGGCCGGGGAATGGATTTTAGCCCACAGAGGCCTGGATCTCTGCTGGGATCCAGCAAAACCACCCTCCTCCTCCCTGTATCCCATCCCCCGTTGCAAGGTTGCAGTACATGGTTTCTGACCTTGTGGACACAGACTTCCCGGGACTTCCATTAGGTTGAGGTCCAAGGGCCTGGTCTGCGCCCATGTACTGGCCAGCCTCCATAGTGGTCCGCGGGCATTCCCACATCCGTCCTCCTAGGAGGGATGGCCCGTAAGACAGATAAGGGCACAAAATGTTTGGCTGTCATTTCCAAGCTGATGGAGGAACATCTGGCACTTCTGCTGGTTATTTTCTTCCTGTGTTCAATGTCTATCTCTGTCTTTGTCTTTGTCTTTGTCTTTGTCTCTGTGTCAGGGTCTGTCTCTGTTTCGGTGTGTCTCACAGGAGCAGGATCTGTGGGCTCCAGGGGTGATGGACGAAACCGCCGGTGTCTCCCTTGTCCCTGTTTCCCTCTCCTGTGCTGGTGCTTGGTTCCTTGGTAAGTAAGGCCTTGTCACCCTGAGCAGAGCACGTAATCTGGAACCTCTACCCAATGGGGACCCGGAAGCTGCATCAAGGAGGGTCCTGACCTTGGTGCCCAGGCCAGGGGCCTAGGGCTCTGCCACATTCTGTAAGCTCACAATGTCAGCCCCCTGAGCCTCCAGGCTGTCTTCTGCTCAGAAGGACCTCGAGGGAGTCCCAAGACTGGGAGCACAGTGGGTCTCGGATAGAGATTCAAGGCCAACAGGCTCTTTAACAGGCCTCTGGGAAACTAGGGACACCCTGTCTCTAAGGCCCCAATGATAGAAGAGTAAGGGGAGGCCTTCTGTGTTGTAGCTCTGTCCACAGAGGGTGGTTACCTCTTCCTACTTCCAGTATTCCAAGGTTGTGATGGACAACAGACCCCAGACACTGTCCCCACACAGTGCCCTTGTAAAGCCCTTGGGCCCCTTGGGGACCCGTTGACCATCAGCTCGTCCTCTCTCCACTCTCCATGCTTTGGATCTCGGTCCTGGCCAGGTTCCTAATGCCCCTGACCGCATGGCCGAGCTGTCCCCAACCTTTTTCTTTTTTCACCCTTTTTACCCACCATTTTCCCTTGGTGTCCACATCTGACCCCGAGCTGGGCAGAGCGGGGTGTGTGTGTGTGTGTGTGTGGGTGTGGGTGTGGGTGTGTGTGTTTGTGTCTGTACATTGGAGAGCTCAAACACATATGCCTCTATCTCTCTGGTGATGTCGGAGGTTATGTCCCCACATAGGATGGGGTGAGTAGCTCTCCCCAAGGATCTGAGGAGCTCTCATCCTCCAGGCAATCCTCATGGGTTTCTTAGGGGCAGGGTTAGAGTTAGGTTGAGAGTTAGGTTTAGACAGGGTTTGGGTCAGTGTCAGGGTTAAGGTTAGGGGTTTGTGTTAGTGTCAGCGTTAGGTTTCGGGTAATGGCCCGTGTTAGGGTCAGGGTCAGCTTTACATTTATGGTTAGATTTAGGGTCTGGCTCACATTCAGGGTCTCGATATTGAGAGGGTCAGGTTCTGGGTCAGGGTTAGGGTGAGAGTTATGTTTAGGGTCAGGGTCAGTGTCAGGGCCAGGTGAAGTTCAGGGATAGGGTCAGATTTTGGGCCAGGGTCAGGTTTTGATTTAGGGGCAAATTTCGTGTCAGGATGAGGGTTATGTTTAGGTCAGGTTTAGGGCTAGGGTTAGGGTTAGGTTCACGGTTAGGTTCAGGTTAAGGTTAGGGTTTGGTGTTAGTGTTAGTGTTAGTGTTAGAAGTAGGGTTATGGTTAGGTTTAGCGTTAGACTGTGTTAGGGTCAGGTTTAGGGTTTGGGTTAGGGTCGGGTTTAGTTTTACCATTAGGGTCAGCATTAGTTTTAGGTTCTGGGTCCGTATATGGTCTGGGTTTATGGTTACATTTAGCTTCAGGTTTAGGGTCAGGCTCACAATCAAGGTCAGGGTTCTGGTTAGGGTCAAGGTTAGGTCAGGGTCAGACTCTCAGTTAGGGTCTGAGTCAGGGTTAGTGTAAGGTCAGGGTTAGGTTTAAGTTCAGGTTCCGAATCAGTGTCAGCGTTTGGCTTTGGTTTCGGTTAGGGTCGGGTCTGGCTCATGGTCAGGGTCATGGTGAGGTTCAGGGATGGTTAGGTTTGGGTCAGGTTCACAGTCAGGGTCAGGGTCAGGGTTTTCGGTGAGATTTAGGGTTAGGGTTAATGTTAGGGTTAGAGTGAGGGACAGGGTTAGGGGTAGACATTGTTAAGGTCAGGGTTATCGTTAGGCTTAAGGTAGGGGTCAGGGTTAGGGTTAGATTAGGGTTAGGTTTATGGTCAGGCTCACAGTCAGTGTCAGGGTTAGGTTTTGTGTCAGAGTAAGTGTCAGGGTCAGGGTGAGGATTAGGGTCAGGTTCAGTGTTAGGGTCAGGGTCATGGTCAGGATTTGGGTCATGGTTAGTATAAGGTCAGCTTTACGTTTAGATTCTGGGTTATGATTATAGTCAGGATCATGGTTAGCTTTGGGTTAGGGTTCTGGTCAGGCTCACGATCAGGGTCAGAGTTAGGGTTAACGTTAGGGTCAGTGTTAAGGTTAGGGTGAGGCTTAGGACTGGGTCAGGCTTAGGATTAGGGTCAGGGTCCGGCTCAGGATGAAGGTCAGTGCCAGGGTCCGATTTAGGGTCAGGGTGAGGCTTTGGTTTCGGGTCCAGGTTCGGGACAGGGGCAGGGTTACTTTTGGGTCAGTGTTAGGGTCAGCGTTAGGTTTAGAGTCAGGGTCAGGGTCAGAGTCACAGTGAACCTCAGGGCCAGAGTCAGTTTAGGGTCAGGGTCAGGCTTTGTTTTAGGGTCAAATTTTGGTTCAGGGTCAGGGTTAGTTTCAGGGGAACGGTTTGAGTTCTTGGTTAGGGTTAGGGTTAGCTTTTGGGTTATGTTTAGTTTTAGGGTTAGACAGCATAGTGTCAGGGTTCGGGGTTGGATTGGGTAGGGGTTGTGTTAGGGTTAGGGTCAGCGTTAGGTTTAGGTTAAGGGTCCTTCTTAGGGTCAGGGTTAAGGTTAACTTGAGGTTTATGGTTAAGTTCAGGCTCAAAGAACGGTCAGTGTTACACTTAGGGCCAGGGTTTGGTTAGGGTCAGCGTTATGATTAGGGTCAGAGTCAGGGTCACGGTTAGGGATGAGTCAGGGTTAGAGTAGGTCAGGTTAGGTTTAGGATCAGCATCTTAATCAGGGTCAGCATCAGGCTTAGTTTTAGGATTAGGGTTTGTGTCAGGATCTCGGTCAAGATCAGAGTCAGCGTCAGGGCTAGGGTTAGGTTTTAGGTCAGGCTCACAGTAAGGGTCAGGGTCAGGTTCAGGGTCAGCGTCAGGGGTTAGTGTTAGGGAAAGCCCCGCACCTGGATCATTGACCAGTCCCTTCAGGGTTTCAGGATAAACCCTGGGCAAAAGGGTGCAATGGGACACCCGCTTCCAGCTAGCCTGCCTTAACCTGGGGCGTGAACAGGACCTGCCTACCAGGCATCCTATCCCTCATAAGCCTGCCCCAGCTCGGGACATCTCCACCACCGAGAAGCTCTCTTTAAACACACACACACACACACACACACACACACAAGGACACACGCACACGCACACACACGGAGGAGACCTTGGCTACACGGGTCAATCAGAAGATTTGGAACTCTGACTCTTAGCCCCTCGGTTTCACCTATTGATTCTTTTTGCCAATACGGCCAGAGGCGTCAGGGAGGCCTGACATGACCTGCCCAGTGAGGGGACATGTCTGGCGGGTGAGCTCTCCTCTGCCTGCATTCTCCGGGCTTTGGTAGACAGCACAAGAACATGTCGCTTCCTTCAGGCTGTGCCCAGAAATGAGCTGGGCAGGGTCGTTTTCTCTGGAATGTGGGTTCCTCGATATGTGTGTTCCAATTCCATTGGGCTCTGTCGTCAGGAAAGTAATGTCACCACTGCCTAGGGGCTCCTTACCGGACTTCCTGCTCCCATCAAGAGCTCCCTGAGGGCACCCCTACCCAAGCAGTTCAGGGCTCACACTCCACCCCATGCCCTGTCCATCCAGTGACCCACACACAGCCTCCCCCCAACGCCTGGGAGGCCTGGGTGTAGCTGTTGTCTCCGCTGGGAGGGAACAGAGCTGGGGTTTGACCGGGTTCCTGCTCCTGCCCAGGACTGTGAGCCCGCCCATATCCTGTGACTCTCAGGGCCTCCTCAGTCTCCCCGTCTGCACATTGGGGGTGTTGTGGCTTCTTCTTCAGGGGATGCCATCCGGGGTAGGCCCTCTCCATGCGTTCCATCCCCACTCTCCCAGGAGTCTGATGCACACCCTTGCCAAAGCATGGGTGTGATTGTTGATGGGCCGGGGAATGGATTTTAGCCCACAGAGGCCTGGATCTCTGCTGGGATCCAGCAAAACCACCCTCCTCCTCCCTGTATCCCATCCCCCGTTGCAAGGTTGCAGTACATGGTTTCTGACCTTGTGGACACAGACTTCCCGGGACTTCCATTAGGTTGAGGTCCAAGGGCCTGGTCTGCGCCCATGTACTGGCCAGCCTCCATAGTGGTCCGCGGGCATTCCCACATCCGTCCTCCTAGGAGGGATGGCCCGTAAGACAGATAAGGGCACAAAATGTTTGGCTGTCATTTCCAAGCTGATGGAGGAACATCTGGCACTTCTGCTGGTTATTTTCTTCCTGTGTTCAATGTCTATCTCTGTCTTTGTCTTTGTCTTTGTCTTTGTCTCTGTGTCAGGGTCTGTCTCTGTTTCGGTGTGTCTCACAGGAGCAGGATCTGTGGGCTCCAGGGGTGATGGACGAAACCGCCGGTGTCTCCCTTGTCCCTGTTTCCCTCTCCTGTGCTGGTGCTTGGTTCCTTGGTAAGTAAGGCCTTGTCACCCTGAGCAGAGCACGTAATCTGGAACCTCTACCCAATGGGGACCCGGAAGCTGCATCAAGGAGGGTCCTGACCTTGGTGCCCAGGCCAGGGGCCTAGGGCTCTGCCACATTCTGTAAGCTCACAATGTCAGCCCCCTGAGCCTCCAGGCTGTCTTCTGCTCAGAAGGACCTCGAGGGAGTCCCAAGACTGGGAGCACAGTGGGTCTCGGATAGAGATTCAAGGCCAACAGGCTCTTTAACAGGCCTCTGGGAAACTAGGGACACCCTGTCTCTAAGGCCCCAATGATAGAAGAGTAAGGGGAGGCCTTCTGTGTTGTAGCTCTGTCCACAGAGGGTGGTTACCTCTTCCTACTTCCAGTATTCCAAGGTTGTGATGGACAACAGACCCCAGACACTGTCCCCACACAGTGCCCTTGTAAAGCCCTTGGGCCCCTTGGGGACCCGTTGACCATCAGCTCGTCCTCTCTCCACTCTCCATGCTTTGGATCTCGGTCCTGGCCAGGTTCCTAATGCCCCTGACCGCATGGCCGAGCTGTCCCCAACCTTTTTCTTTTTTCACCCTTTTTACCCACCATTTTCCCTTGGTGTCCACATCTGACCCCGAGCTGGGCAGAGCGGGGTGTGTGTGTGTGTGTGTGTGGGTGTGGGTGTGGGTGTGTGTGTTTGTGTCTGTACATTGGAGAGCTCAAACACATATGCCTCTATCTCTCTGGTGATGTCGGAGGTTATGTCCCCACATAGGATGGGGTGAGTAGCTCTCCCCAAGGATCTGAGGAGCTCTCATCCTCCAGGCAATCCTCATGGGTTTCTTAGGGGCAGGGTTAGAGTTAGGTTGAGAGTTAGGTTTAGACAGGGTTTGGGTCAGTGTCAGGGTTAAGGTTAGGGGTTTGTGTTAGTGTCAGCGTTAGGTTTCGGGTAATGGCCCGTGTTAGGGTCAGGGTCAGCTTTACATTTATGGTTAGATTTAGGGTCTGGCTCACATTCAGGGTCTCGATATTGAGAGGGTCAGGTTCTGGGTCAGGGTTAGGGTGAGAGTTATGTTTAGGGTCAGGGTCAGTGTCAGGGCCAGGTGAAGTTCAGGGATAGGGTCAGATTTTGGGCCAGGGTCAGGTTTTGATTTAGGGGCAAATTTCGTGTCAGGATGAGGGTTATGTTTAGGTCAGGTTTAGGGCTAGGGTTAGGGTTAGGTTCACGGTTAGGTTCAGGTTAAGGTTAGGGTTTGGTGTTAGTGTTAGTGTTAGTGTTAGAAGTAGGGTTATGGTTAGGTTTAGCGTTAGACTGTGTTAGGGTCAGGTTTAGGGTTTGGGTTAGGGTCGGGTTTAGTTTTACCATTAGGGTCAGCATTAGTTTTAGGTTCTGGGTCCGTATATGGTCTGGGTTTATGGTTACATTTAGCTTCAGGTTTAGGGTCAGGCTCACAATCAAGGTCAGGGTTCTGGTTAGGGTCAAGGTTAGGTCAGGGTCAGACTCTCAGTTAGGGTCTGAGTCAGGGTTAGTGTAAGGTCAGGGTTAGGTTTAAGTTCAGGTTCCGAATCAGTGTCAGCGTTTGGCTTTGGTTTCGGTTAGGGTCGGGTCTGGCTCATGGTCAGGGTCATGGTGAGGTTCAGGGATGGTTAGGTTTGGGTCAGGTTCACAGTCAGGGTCAGGGTCAGGGTTTTCGGTGAGATTTAGGGTTAGGGTTAATGTTAGGGTTAGAGTGAGGGACAGGGTTAGGGGTAGACATTGTTAAGGTCAGGGTTATCGTTAGGCTTAAGGTAGGGGTCAGGGTTAGGGTTAGATTAGGGTTAGGTTTATGGTCAGGCTCACAGTCAGTGTCAGGGTTAGGTTTTGTGTCAGAGTAAGTGTCAGGGTCAGGGTGAGGATTAGGGTCAGGTTCAGTGTTAGGGTCAGGGTCATGGTCAGGATTTGGGTCATGGTTAGTATAAGGTCAGCTTTACGTTTAGATTCTGGGTTATGATTATAGTCAGGATCATGGTTAGCTTTGGGTTAGGGTTCTGGTCAGGCTCACGATCAGGGTCAGAGTTAGGGTTAACGTTAGGGTCAGTGTTAAGGTTAGGGTGAGGCTTAGGACTGGGTCAGGCTTAGGATTAGGGTCAGGGTCCGGCTCAGGGTGAAGGTCAGTGCCAGGGTCCGATTTAGGGTCAGGGTGAGGCTTTGGTTTCGGGTCCAGGTTCGGGACAGGGGCAGGGTTACTTTTGGGTCAGTGTTAGGGTCAGCGTTAGGTTTAGAGTCAGGGTCAGGGTCAGAGTCACAGTGAACCTCAGGGCCAGAGTCAGTTTAGGGTCAGGGTCAGGCTTTGTTTTAGGGTCAAATTTTGGTTCAGGGTCAGGGTTAGTTTCAGGGGAACGGTTTGAGTTCTTGGTTAGGGTTAGGGTTAGCTTTTGGGTTATGTTTAGTTTTAGGGTTAGACAGCATAGTGTCAGGGTTCGGGGTTGGATTGGGTAGGGGTTGTGTTAGGGTTAGGGTCAGCGTTAGGTTTAGGTTAAGGGTCCTTCTTAGGGTCAGGGTTAAGGTTAACTTGAGGTTTATGGTTAAGTTCAGGCTCAAAGAACGGTCAGTGTTACACTTAGGGCCAGGGTTTGGTTAGGGTCAGCGTTATGATTAGGGTCAGAGTCAGGGTCACGGTTAGGGATGAGTCAGGGTTAGAGTAGGTCAGGTTAGGTTTAGGATCAGCATCTTAATCAGGGTCAGCATCAGGCTTAGTTTTAGGATTAGGGTTTGTGTCAGGATCTCGGTCAAGATCAGAGTCAGCGTCAGGGCTAGGGTTAGGTTTTAGGTCAGGCTCACAGTAAGGGTCAGGGTCAGGTTCAGGGTCAGCGTCAGGGGTTAGTGTTAGGGAAAGCCCCGCACCTGGATCATTGACCAGTCCCTTCAGGGTTTCAGGATAAACCCTGGGCAAAAGGGTGCAATGGGACACCCGCTTCCAGCTAGCCTGCCTTAACCTGGGGCGTGAACAGGACCTGCCTACCAGGCATCCTATCCCTCATAAGCCTGCCCCAGCTCGGGACATCTCCACCACCGAGAAGCTCTCTTTAAACACACACACACACACACACACACACACACAAGGACACACGCACACGCACACACACGGAGGAGACCTTGGCTACACGGGTCAATCAGAAGATTTGGAACTCTGACTCTTAGCCCCTCGGTTTCACCTATTGATTCTTTTTGCCAATACGGCCAGAGGCGTCAGGGAGGCCTGACATGACCTGCCCAGTGAGGGGACATGTCTGGCGGGTGAGCTCTCCTCTGCCTGCATTCTCCGGGCTTTGGTAGACAGCACAAGAACATGTCGCTTCCTTCAGGCTGTGCCCAGAAATGAGCTGGGCAGGGTCGTTTTCTCTGGAATGTGGGTTCCTCGATATGTGTGTTCCAATTCCATTGGGCTCTGTCGTCAGGAAAGTAATGTCACCACTGCCTAGGGGCTCCTTACCGGACTTCCTGCTCCCATCAAGAGCTCCCTGAGGGCACCCCTACCCAAGCAGTTCAGGGCTCACACTCCACCCCATGCCCTGTCCATCCAGTGACCCACACACAGCCTCCCCCCAACGCCTGGGAGGCCTGGGTGTAGCTGTTGTCTCCGCTGGGAGGGAACAGAGCTGGGGTTTGACCGGGTTCCTGCTCCTGCCCAGGACTGTGAGCCCGCCCATATCCTGTGACTCTCAGGGCCTCCTCAGTCTCCCCGTCTGCACATTGGGGGTGTTGTGGCTTCTTCTTCAGGGGATGCCATCCGGGGTAGGCCCTCTCCATGCGTTCCATCCCCACTCTCCCAGGAGTCTGATGCACACCCTTGCCAAAGCATGGGTGTGATTGTTGATGGGCCGGGGAATGGATTTTAGCCCACAGAGGCCTGGATCTCTGCTGGGATCCAGCAAAACCACCCTCCTCCTCCCTGTATCCCATCCCCCGTTGCAAGGTTGCAGTACATGGTTTCTGACCTTGTGGACACAGACTTCCCGGGACTTCCATTAGGTTGAGGTCCAAGGGCCTGGTCTGCGCCCATGTACTGGCCAGCCTCCATAGTGGTCCGCGGGCATTCCCACATCCGTCCTCCTAGGAGGGATGGCCCGTAAGACAGATAAGGGCACAAAATGTTTGGCTGTCATTTCCAAGCTGATGGAGGAACATCTGGCACTTCTGCTGGTTATTTTCTTCCTGTGTTCAATGTCTATCTCTGTCTTTGTCTTTGTCTTTGTCTTTGTCTCTGTGTCAGGGTCTGTCTCTGTTTCGGTGTGTCTCACAGGAGCAGGATCTGTGGGCTCCAGGGGTGATGGACGAAACCGCCGGTGTCTCCCTTGTCCCTGTTTCCCTCTCCTGTGCTGGTGCTTGGTTCCTTGGTAAGTAAGGCCTTGTCACCCTGAGCAGAGCACGTAATCTGGAACCTCTACCCAATGGGGACCCGGAAGCTGCATCAAGGAGGGTCCTGACCTTGGTGCCCAGGCCAGGGGCCTAGGGCTCTGCCACATTCTGTAAGCTCACAATGTCAGCCCCCTGAGCCTCCAGGCTGTCTTCTGCTCAGAAGGACCTCGAGGGAGTCCCAAGACTGGGAGCACAGTGGGTCTCGGATAGAGATTCAAGGCCAACAGGCTCTTTAACAGGCCTCTGGGAAACTAGGGACACCCTGTCTCTAAGGCCCCAATGATAGAAGAGTAAGGGGAGGCCTTCTGTGTTGTAGCTCTGTCCACAGAGGGTGGTTACCTCTTCCTACTTCCAGTATTCCAAGGTTGTGATGGACAACAGACCCCAGACACTGTCCCCACACAGTGCCCTTGTAAAGCCCTTGGGCCCCTTGGGGACCCGTTGACCATCAGCTCGTCCTCTCTCCACTCTCCATGCTTTGGATCTCGGTCCTGGCCAGGTTCCTAATGCCCCTGACCGCATGGCCGAGCTGTCCCCAACCTTTTTCTTTTTTCACCCTTTTTACCCACCATTTTCCCTTGGTGTCCACATCTGACCCCGAGCTGGGCAGAGCGGGGTGTGTGTGTGTGTGTGTGTGGGTGTGGGTGTGGGTGTGTGTGTTTGTGTCTGTACATTGGAGAGCTCAAACACATATGCCTCTATCTCTCTGGTGATGTCGGAGGTTATGTCCCCACATAGGATGGGGTGAGTAGCTCTCCCCAAGGATCTGAGGAGCTCTCATCCTCCAGGCAATCCTCATGGGTTTCTTAGGGGCAGGGTTAGAGTTAGGTTGAGAGTTAGGTTTAGACAGGGTTTGGGTCAGTGTCAGGGTTAAGGTTAGGGGTTTGTGTTAGTGTCAGCGTTAGGTTTCGGGTAATGGCCCGTGTTAGGGTCAGGGTCAGCTTTACATTTATGGTTAGATTTAGGGTCTGGCTCACATTCAGGGTCTCGATATTGAGAGGGTCAGGTTCTGGGTCAGGGTTAGGGTGAGAGTTATGTTTAGGGTCAGGGTCAGTGTCAGGGCCAGGTGAAGTTCAGGGATAGGGTCAGATTTTGGGCCAGGGTCAGGTTTTGATTTAGGGGCAAATTTCGTGTCAGGATGAGGGTTATGTTTAGGTCAGGTTTAGGGCTAGGGTTAGGGTTAGGTTCACGGTTAGGTTCAGGTTAAGGTTAGGGTTTGGTGTTAGTGTTAGTGTTAGTGTTAGAAGTAGGGTTATGGTTAGGTTTAGCGTTAGACTGTGTTAGGGTCAGGTTTAGGGTTTGGGTTAGGGTCGGGTTTAGTTTTACCATTAGGGTCAGCATTAGTTTTAGGTTCTGGGTCCGTATATGGTCTGGGTTTATGGTTACATTTAGCTTCAGGTTTAGGGTCAGGCTCACAATCAAGGTCAGGGTTCTGGTTAGGGTCAAGGTTAGGTCAGGGTCAGACTCTCAGTTAGGGTCTGAGTCAGGGTTAGTGTAAGGTCAGGGTTAGGTTTAAGTTCAGGTTCCGAATCAGTGTCAGCGTTTGGCTTTGGTTTCGGTTAGGGTCGGGTCTGGCTCATGGTCAGGGTCATGGTGAGGTTCAGGGATGGTTAGGTTTGGGTCAGGTTCACAGTCAGGGTCAGGGTCAGGGTTTTCGGTGAGATTTAGGGTTAGGGTTAATGTTAGGGTTAGAGTGAGGGACAGGGTTAGGGGTAGACATTGTTAAGGTCAGGGTTATCGTTAGGCTTAAGGTAGGGGTCAGGGTTAGGGTTAGATTAGGGTTAGGTTTATGGTCAGGCTCACAGTCAGTGTCAGGGTTAGGTTTTGTGTCAGAGTAAGTGTCAGGGTCAGGGTGAGGATTAGGGTCAGGTTCAGTGTTAGGGTCAGGGTCATGGTCAGGATTTGGGTCATGGTTAGTATAAGGTCAGCTTTACGTTTAGATTCTGGGTTATGATTATAGTCAGGATCATGGTTAGCTTTGGGTTAGGGTTCTGGTCAGGCTCACGATCAGGGTCAGAGTTAGGGTTAACGTTAGGGTCAGTGTTAAGGTTAGGGTGAGGCTTAGGACTGGGTCAGGCTTAGGATTAGGGTCAGGGTCCGGCTCAGGATGAAGGTCAGTGCCAGGGTCCGATTTAGGGTCAGGGTGAGGCTTTGGTTTCGGGTCCAGGTTCGGGACAGGGGCAGGGTTACTTTTGGGTCAGTGTTAGGGTCAGCGTTAGGTTTAGAGTCAGGGTCAGGGTCAGAGTCACAGTGAACCTCAGGGCCAGAGTCAGTTTAGGGTCAGGGTCAGGCTTTGTTTTAGGGTCAAATTTTGGTTCAGGGTCAGGGTTAGTTTCAGGGGAACGGTTTGAGTTCTTGGTTAGGGTTAGGGTTAGCTTTTGGGTTATGTTTAGTTTTAGGGTTAGACAGCATAGTGTCAGGGTTCGGGGTTGGATTGGGTAGGGGTTGTGTTAGGGTTAGGGTCAGCGTTAGGTTTAGGTTAAGGGTCCTTCTTAGGGTCAGGGTTAAGGTTAACTTGAGGTTTATGGTTAAGTTCAGGCTCAAAGAACGGTCAGTGTTACACTTAGGGCCAGGGTTTGGTTAGGGTCAGCGTTATGATTAGGGTCAGAGTCAGGGTCACGGTTAGGGATGAGTCAGGGTTAGAGTAGGTCAGGTTAGGTTTAGGATCAGCATCTTAATCAGGGTCAGCATCAGGCTTAGTTTTAGGATTAGGGTTTGTGTCAGGATCTCGGTCAAGATCAGAGTCAGCGTCAGGGCTAGGGTTAGGTTTTAGGTCAGGCTCACAGTAAGGGTCAGGGTCAGGTTCAGGGTCAGCGTCAGGGGTTAGTGTTAGGGAAAGCCCCGCACCTGGATCATTGACCAGTCCCTTCAGGGTTTCAGGATAAACCCTGGGCAAAAGGGTGCAATGGGACACCCGCTTCCAGCTAGCCTGCCTTAACCTGGGGCGTGAACAGGACCTGCCTACCAGGCATCCTATCCCTCATAAGCCTGCCCCAGCTCGGGACATCTCCACCACCGAGAAGCTCTCTTTAAACACACACACACACACACACACACACACACACAAGGACACACGCACACGCACACACACGGAGGAGACCTTGGCTACACGGGTCAATCAGAAGATTTGGAACTCTGACTCTTAGCCCCTCGGTTTCACCTATTGATTCTTTTTGCCAATACGGCCAGAGGCGTCAGGGAGGCCTGACATGACCTGCCCAGTGAGGGGACATGTCTGGCGGGTGAGCTCTCCTCTGCCTGCATTCTCCGGGCTTTGGTAGACAGCACAAGAACATGTCGCTTCCTTCAGGCTGTGCCCAGAAATGAGCTGGGCAGGGTCGTTTTCTCTGGAATGTGGGTTCCTCGATATGTGTGTTCCAATTCCATTGGGCTCTGTCGTCAGGGAAGTAATGTCACCACTGCCTAGGGGCTCCTTACCGGACTTCCTGCTCCCATCAAGAGCTCCCTGAGGGCACCCCTACCCAAGCAGTTCAGGGCTCACACTCCACCCCATGCCCTGTCCATCCAGTGACCCACACACAGCCTCCCCCCAACGCCTGGGAGGCCTGGGTGTAGCTGTTGTCTCCGCTGGGAGGGAACAGAGCTGGGGTTTGACCGGGTTCCTGCTCCTGCCCAGGACTGTGAGCCCGCCCATATCCTGTGACTCTCAGGGCCTCCTCAGTCTCCCCGTCTGCACATTGGGGGTGTTGTGGCTTCTTCTTCAGGGGATGCCATCCGGGGTAGGCCCTCTCCATGCGTTCCATCCCCACTCTCCCAGGAGTCTGATGCACACCCTTGCCAAAGCATGGGTGTGATTGTTGATGGGCCGGGGAATGGATTTTAGCCCACAGAGGCCTGGATCTCTGCTGGGATCCAGCAAAACCACCCTCCTCCTCCCTGTATCCCATCCCCCGTTGCAAGGTTGCAGTACATGGTTTCTGACCTTGTGGACACAGACTTCCCGGGACTTCCATTAGGTTGAGGTCCAAGGGCCTGGTCTGCGCCCATGTACTGGCCAGCCTCCATAGTGGTCCGCGGGCATTCCCACATCCGTCCTCCTAGGAGGGATGGCCCGTAAGACAGATAAGGGCACAAAATGTTTGGCTGTCATTTCCAAGCTGATGGAGGAACATCTGGCACTTCTGCTGGTTATTTTCTTCCTGTGTTCAATGTCTATCTCTGTCTTTGTCTTTGTCTTTGTCTTTGTCTCTGTGTCAGGGTCTGTCTCTGTTTCGGTGTGTCTCACAGGAGCAGGATCTGTGGGCTCCAGGGGTGATGGACGAAACCGCCGGTGTCTCCCTTGTCCCTGTTTCCCTCTCCTGTGCTGGTGCTTGGTTCCTTGGTAAGTAAGGCCTTGTCACCCTGAGCAGAGCACGTAATCTGGAACCTCTACCCAATGGGGACCCGGAAGCTGCATCAAGGAGGGTCCTGACCTTGGTGCCCAGGCCAGGGGCCTAGGGCTCTGCCACATTCTGTAAGCTCACAATGTCAGCCCCCTGAGCCTCCAGGCTGTCTTCTGCTCAGAAGGACCTCGAGGGAGTCCCAAGACTGGGAGCACAGTGGGTCTCGGATAGAGATTCAAGGCCAACAGGCTCTTTAACAGGCCTCTGGGAAACTAGGGACACCCTGTCTCTAAGGCCCCAATGATAGAAGAGTAAGGGGAGGCCTTCTGTGTTGTAGCTCTGTCCACAGAGGGTGGTTACCTCTTCCTACTTCCAGTATTCCAAGGTTGTGATGGACAACAGACCCCAGACACTGTCCCCACACAGTGCCCTTGTAAAGCCCTTGGGCCCCTTGGGGACCCGTTGACCATCAGCTCGTCCTCTCTCCACTCTCCATGCTTTGGATCTCGGTCCTGGCCAGGTTCCTAATGCCCCTGACCGCATGGCCGAGCTGTCCCCAACCTTTTTCTTTTTTCACCCTTTTTACCCACCATTTTCCCTTGGTGTCCACATCTGACCCCGAGCTGGGCAGAGCGGGGTGTGTGTGTGTGTGTGTGTGGGTGTGGGTGTGGGTGTGTGTGTTTGTGTCTGTACATTGGAGAGCTCAAACACATATGCCTCTATCTCTCTGGTGATGTCGGAGGTTATGTCCCCACATAGGATGGGGTGAGTAGCTCTCCCCAAGGATCTGAGGAGCTCTCATCCTCCAGGCAATCCTCATGGGTTTCTTAGGGGCAGGGTTAGAGTTAGGTTGAGAGTTAGGTTTAGACAGGGTTTGGGTCAGTGTCAGGGTTAAGGTTAGGGGTTTGTGTTAGTGTCAGCGTTAGGTTTCGGGTAATGGCCCGTGTTAGGGTCAGGGTCAGCTTTACATTTATGGTTAGATTTAGGGTCTGGCTCACATTCAGGGTCTCGATATTGAGAGGGTCAGGTTCTGGGTCAGGGTTAGGGTGAGAGTTATGTTTAGGGTCAGGGTCAGTGTCAGGGCCAGGTGAAGTTCAGGGATAGGGTCAGATTTTGGGCCAGGGTCAGGTTTTGATTTAGGGGCAAATTTCGTGTCAGGATGAGGGTTATGTTTAGGTCAGGTTTAGGGCTAGGGTTAGGGTTAGGTTCACGGTTAGGTTCAGGTTAAGGTTAGGGTTTGGTGTTAGTGTTAGTGTTAGTGTTAGAAGTAGGGTTATGGTTAGGTTTAGCGTTAGACTGTGTTAGGGTCAGGTTTAGGGTTTGGGTTAGGGTCGGGTTTAGTTTTACCATTAGGGTCAGCATTAGTTTTAGGTTCTGGGTCCGTATATGGTCTGGGTTTATGGTTACATTTAGCTTCAGGTTTAGGGTCAGGCTCACAATCAAGGTCAGGGTTCTGGTTAGGGTCAAGGTTAGGTCAGGGTCAGACTCTCAGTTAGGGTCTGAGTCAGGGTTAGTGTAAGGTCAGGGTTAGGTTTAAGTTCAGGTTCCGAATCAGTGTCAGCGTTTGGCTTTGGTTTCGGTTAGGGTCGGGTCTGGCTCATGGTCAGGGTCATGGTGAGGTTCAGGGATGGTTAGGTTTGGGTCAGGTTCACAGTCAGGGTCAGGGTCAGGGTTTTCGGTGAGATTTAGGGTTAGGGTTAATGTTAGGGTTAGAGTGAGGGACAGGGTTAGGGGTAGACATTGTTAAGGTCAGGGTTATCGTTAGGCTTAAGGTAGGGGTCAGGGTTAGGGTTAGATTAGGGTTAGGTTTATGGTCAGGCTCACAGTCAGTGTCAGGGTTAGGTTTTGTGTCAGAGTAAGTGTCAGGGTCAGGGTGAGGATTAGGGTCAGGTTCAGTGTTAGGGTCAGGGTCATGGTCAGGATTTGGGTCATGGTTAGTATAAGGTCAGCTTTACGTTTAGATTCTGGGTTATGATTATAGTCAGGATCATGGTTAGCTTTGGGTTAGGGTTCTGGTCAGGCTCACGATCAGGGTCAGAGTTAGGGTTAACGTTAGGGTCAGTGTTAAGGTTAGGGTGAGGCTTAGGACTGGGTCAGGCTTAGGATTAGGGTCAGGGTCCGGCTCAGGGTGAAGGTCAGTGCCAGGGTCCGATTTAGGGTCAGGGTGAGGCTTTGGTTTCGGGTCCAGGTTCGGGACAGGGGCAGGGTTACTTTTGGGTCAGTGTTAGGGTCAGCGTTAGGTTTAGAGTCAGGGTCAGGGTCAGAGTCACAGTGAACCTCAGGGCCAGAGTCAGTTTAGGGTCAGGGTCAGGCTTTGTTTTAGGGTCAAATTTTGGTTCAGGGTCAGGGTTAGTTTCAGGGGAACGGTTTGAGTTCTTGGTTAGGGTTAGGGTTAGCTTTTGGGTTATGTTTAGTTTTAGGGTTAGACAGCATAGTGTCAGGGTTCGGGGTTGGATTGGGTAGGGGTTGTGTTAGGGTTAGGGTCAGCGTTAGGTTTAGGTTAAGGGTCCTTCTTAGGGTCAGGGTTAAGGTTAACTTGAGGTTTATGGTTAAGTTCAGGCTCAAAGAACGGTCAGTGTTACACTTAGGGCCAGGGTTTGGTTAGGGTCAGCGTTATGATTAGGGTCAGAGTCAGGGTCACGGTTAGGGATGAGTCAGGGTTAGAGTAGGTCAGGTTAGGTTTAGGATCAGCATCTTAATCAGGGTCAGCATCAGGCTTAGTTTTAGGATTAGGGTTTGTGTCAGGATCTCGGTCAAGATCAGAGTCAGCGTCAGGGCTAGGGTTAGGTTTTAGGTCAGGCTCACAGTAAGGGTCAGGGTCAGGTTCAGGGTCAGCGTCAGGGGTTAGTGTTAGGGAAAGCCCCGCACCTGGATCATTGACCAGTCCCTTCAGGGTTTCAGGATAAACCCTGGGCAAAAGGGTGCAATGGGACACCCGCTTCCAGCTAGCCTGCCTTAACCTGGGGCGTGAACAGGACCTGCCTACCAGGCATCCTATCCCTCATAAGCCTGCCCCAGCTCGGGACATCTCCACCACCGAGAAGCTCTCTTTAAACACACACACACACACACACACACACAAGGACACACGCACACGCACACACACGGAGGAGACCTTGGCTACACGGGTCAATCAGAAGATTTGGAACTCTGACTCTTAGCCCCTCGGTTTCACCTATTGATTCTTTTTGCCAATACGGCCAGAGGCGTCAGGGAGGCCTGACATGACCTGCCCAGTGAGGGGACATGTCTGGCGGGTGAGCTCTCCTCTGCCTGCATTCTCCGGGCTTTGGTAGACAGCACAAGAACATGTCGCTTCCTTCAGGCTGTGCCCAGAAATGAGCTGGGCAGGGTCGTTTTCTCTGGAATGTGGGTTCCTCGATATGTGTGTTCCAATTCCATTGGGCTCTGTCGTCAGGAAAGTAATGTCACCACTGCCTAGGGGCTCCTTACCGGACTTCCTGCTCCCATCAAGAGCTCCCTGAGGGCACCCCTACCCAAGCAGTTCAGGGCTCACACTCCACCCCATGCCCTGTCCATCCAGTGACCCACACACAGCCTCCCCCCAACGCCTGGGAGGCCTGGGTGTAGCTGTTGTCTCCGCTGGGAGGGAACAGAGCTGGGGTTTGACCGGGTTCCTGCTCCTGCCCAGGACTGTGAGCCCGCCCATATCCTGTGACTCTCAGGGCCTCCTCAGTCTCCCCGTCTGCACATTGGGGGTGTTGTGGCTTCTTCTTCAGGGGATGCCATCCGGGGTAGGCCCTCTCCATGCGTTCCATCCCCACTCTCCGAAGAGTCTGATGCACACCCTTGCCAAAGCATGGGTGTGATTGTTGATGGGCCGGGGAATGGATTTTAGCCCACAGAGGCCTGGATCTCTGCTGGGATCCAGCAAAACCACCCTCCTCCTCCCTGTATCCCATCCCCCGTTGCAAGGTTGCAGTACATGGTTTCTGACCTTGTGGACACAGACTTCCCGGGACTTCCATTAGGTTGAGGTCCAAGGGCCTGGTCTGCGCCCATGTACTGGCCAGCCTCCATAGTGGTCCGCGGGCATTCCCACATCCGTCCTCCTAGGAGGGATGGCCCGTAAGACAGATAAGGGCACAAAATGTTTGGCTGTCATTTCCAAGCTGATGGAGGAACATCTGGCACTTCTGCTGGTTATTTTCTTCCTGTGTTCAATGTCTATCTCTGTCTTTGTCTTTGTCTTTGTCTTTGTCTCTGTGTCAGGGTCTGTCTCTGTTTCGGTGTGTCTCACAGGAGCAGGATCTGTGGGCTCCAGGGGTGATGGACGAAACCGCCGGTGTCTCCCTTGTCCCTGTTTCCCTCTCCTGTGCTGGTGCTTGGTTCCTTGGTAAGTAAGGCCTTGTCACCCTGAGCAGAGCACGTAATCTGGAACCTCTACCCAATGGGGACCCGGAAGCTGCATCAAGGAGGGTCCTGACCTTGGTGCCCAGGCCAGGGGCCTAGGGCTCTGCCACATTCTGTAAGCTCACAATGTCAGCCCCCTGAGCCTCCAGGCTGTCTTCTGCTCAGAAGGACCTCGAGGGAGTCCCAAGACTGGGAGCACAGTGGGTCTCGGATAGAGATTCAAGGCCAACAGGCTCTTTAACAGGCCTCTGGGAAACTAGGGACACCCTGTCTCTAAGGCCCCAATGATAGAAGAGTAAGGGGAGGCCTTCTGTGTTGTAGCTCTGTCCACAGAGGGTGGTTACCTCTTCCTACTTCCAGTATTCCAAGGTTGTGATGGACAACAGACCCCAGACACTGTCCCCACACAGTGCCCTTGTAAAGCCCTTGGGCCCCTTGGGGACCCGTTGACCATCAGCTCGTCCTCTCTCCACTCTCCATGCTTTGGATCTCGGTCCTGGCCAGGTTCCTAATGCCCCTGACCGCATGGCCGAGCTGTCCCCAACCTTTTTCTTTTTTCACCCTTTTTACCCACCATTTTCCCTTGGTGTCCACATCTGACCCCGAGCTGGGCAGAGCGGGGTGTGTGTGTGTGTGTGTGTGGGTGTGGGTGTGGGTGTGTGTGTTTGTGTCTGTACATTGGAGAGCTCAAACACATATGCCTCTATCTCTCTGGTGATGTCGGAGGTTATGTCCCCACATAGGATGGGGTGAGTAGCTCTCCCCAAGGATCTGAGGAGCTCTCATCCTCCAGGCAATCCTCATGGGTTTCTTAGGGGCAGGGTTAGAGTTAGGTTGAGAGTTAGGTTTAGACAGGGTTTGGGTCAGTGTCAGGGTTAAGGTTAGGGGTTTGTGTTAGTGTCAGCGTTAGGTTTCGGGTAATGGCCCGTGTTAGGGTCAGGGTCAGCTTTACATTTATGGTTAGATTTAGGGTCTGGCTCACATTCAGGGTCTCGATATTGAGAGGGTCAGGTTCTGGGTCAGGGTTAGGGTGAGAGTTATGTTTAGGGTCAGGGTCAGTGTCAGGGCCAGGTGAAGTTCAGGGATAGGGTCAGATTTTGGGCCAGGGTCAGGTTTTGATTTAGGGGCAAATTTCGTGTCAGGATGAGGGTTATGTTTAGGTCAGGTTTAGGGCTAGGGTTAGGGTTAGGTTCACGGTTAGGTTCAGGTTAAGGTTAGGGTTTGGTGTTAGTGTTAGTGTTAGTGTTAGAAGTAGGGTTATGGTTAGGTTTAGCGTTAGACTGTGTTAGGGTCAGGTTTAGGGTTTGGGTTAGGGTCGGGTTTAGTTTTACCATTAGGGTCAGCATTAGTTTTAGGTTCTGGGTCCGTATATGGTCTGGGTTTATGGTTACATTTAGCTTCAGGTTTAGGGTCAGGCTCACAATCAAGGTCAGGGTTCTGGTTAGGGTCAAGGTTAGGTCAGGGTCAGACTCTCAGTTAGGGTCTGAGTCAGGGTTAGTGTAAGGTCAGGGTTAGGTTTAAGTTCAGGTTCCGAATCAGTGTCAGCGTTTGGCTTTGGTTTCGGTTAGGGTCGGGTCTGGCTCATGGTCAGGGTCATGGTGAGGTTCAGGGATGGTTAGGTTTGGGTCAGGTTCACAGTCAGGGTCAGGGTCAGGGTTTTCGGTGAGATTTAGGGTTAGGGTTAATGTTAGGGTTAGAGTGAGGGACAGGGTTAGGGGTAGACATTGTTAAGGTCAGGGTTATCGTTAGGCTTAAGGTAGGGGTCAGGGTTAGGGTTAGATTAGGGTTAGGTTTATGGTCAGGCTCACAGTCAGTGTCAGGGTTAGGTTTTGTGTCAGAGTAAGTGTCAGGGTCAGGGTGAGGATTAGGGTCAGGTTCAGTGTTAGGGTCAGGGTCATGGTCAGGATTTGGGTCATGGTTAGTATAAGGTCAGCTTTACGTTTAGATTCTGGGTTATGATTATAGTCAGGATCATGGTTAGCTTTGGGTTAGGGTTCTGGTCAGGCTCACGATCAGGGTCAGAGTTAGGGTTAACGTTAGGGTCAGTGTTAAGGTTAGGGTGAGGCTTAGGACTGGGTCAGGCTTAGGATTAGGGTCAGGGTCCGGCTCAGGATGAAGGTCAGTGCCAGGGTCCGATTTAGGGTCAGGGTGAGGCTTTGGTTTCGGGTCCAGGTTCGGGACAGGGGCAGGGTTACTTTTGGGTCAGTGTTAGGGTCAGCGTTAGGTTTAGAGTCAGGGTCAGGGTCAGAGTCACAGTGAACCTCAGGGCCAGAGTCAGTTTAGGGTCAGGGTCAGGCTTTGTTTTAGGGTCAAATTTTGGTTCAGGGTCAGGGTTAGTTTCAGGGGAACGGTTTGAGTTCTTGGTTAGGGTTAGGGTTAGCTTTTGGGTTATGTTTAGTTTTAGGGTTAGACAGCATAGTGTCAGGGTTCGGGGTTGGATTGGGTAGGGGTTGTGTTAGGGTTAGGGTCAGCGTTAGGTTTAGGTTAAGGGTCCTTCTTAGGGTCAGGGTTAAGGTTAACTTGAGGTTTATGGTTAAGTTCAGGCTCAAAGAACGGTCAGTGTTACACTTAGGGCCAGGGTTTGGTTAGGGTCAGCGTTATGATTAGGGTCAGAGTCAGGGTCACGGTTAGGGATGAGTCAGGGTTAGAGTAGGTCAGGTTAGGTTTAGGATCAGCATCTTAATCAGGGTCAGCATCAGGCTTAGTTTTAGGATTAGGGTTTGTGTCAGGATCTCGGTCAAGATCAGAGTCAGCGTCAGGGCTAGGGTTAGGTTTTAGGTCAGGCTCACAGTAAGGGTCAGGGTCAGGTTCAGGGTCAGCGTCAGGGGTTAGTGTTAGGGAAAGCCCCGCACCTGGATCATTGACCAGTCCCTTCAGGGTTTCAGGATAAACCCTGGGCAAAAGGGTGCAATGGGACACCCGCTTCCAGCTAGCCTGCCTTAACCTGGGGCGTGAACAGGACCTGCCTACCAGGCATCCTATCCCTCATAAGCCTGCCCCAGCTCGGGACATCTCCACCACCGAGAAGCTCTCTTTAAACACACACACACACACACACACACACACACAAGGACACACGCACACGCACACACACGGAGGAGACCTTGGCTACACGGGTCAATCAGAAGATTTGGAACTCTGACTCTTAGCCCCTCGGTTTCACCTATTGATTCTTTTTGCCAATACGGCCAGAGGCGTCAGGGAGGCCTGACATGACCTGCCCAGTGAGGGGACATGTCTGGCGGGTGAGCTCTCCTCTGCCTGCATTCTCCGGGCTTTGGTAGACAGCACAAGAACATGTCGCTTCCTTCAGGCTGTGCCCAGAAATGAGCTGGGCAGGGTCGTTTTCTCTGGAATGTGGGTTCCTCGATATGTGTGTTCCAATTCCATTGGGCTCTGTCGTCAGGGAAGTAATGTCACCACTGCCTAGGGGCTCCTTACCGGACTTCCTGCTCCCATCAAGAGCTCCCTGAGGGCACCCCTACCCAAGCAGTTCAGGGCTCACACTCCACCCCATGCCCTGTCCATCCAGTGACCCACACACAGCCTCCCCCCAACGCCTGGGAGGCCTGGGTGTAGCTGTTGTCTCCGCTGGGAGGGAACAGAGCTGGGGTTTGACCGGGTTCCTGCTCCTGCCCAGGACTGTGAGCCCGCCCATATCCTGTGACTCTCAGGGCCTCCTCAGTCTCCCCGTCTGCACATTGGGGGTGTTGTGGCTTCTTCTTCAGGGGATGCCATCCGGGGTAGGCCCTCTCCATGCGTTCCATCCCCACTCTCCCAGGAGTCTGATGCACACCCTTGCCAAAGCATGGGTGTGATTGTTGATGGGCCGGGGAATGGATTTTAGCCCACAGAAGCCTGGATCTCTGCTGGGATCCAGCAAAACCACCCTCCTCCTCCCTGTATCCCATCCCCCGTTGCAAGGTTGCAGTACATGGTTTCTGACCTTGTGGACACAGACTTCCCGGGACTTCCATTAGGTTGAGGTCCAAGGGCCTGGTCTGCGCCCATGTACTGGCCAGCCTCCATAGTGGTCCGCGGGCATTCCCACATCCGTCCTCCTAGGAGGGATGGCCCGTAAGACAGATAAGGGCACAAAATGTTTGGCTGTCATTTCCAAGCTGATGGAGGAACATCTGGCACTTCTGCTGGTTATTTTCTTCCTGTGTTCAATGTCTATCTCTGTCTTTGTCTTTGTCTTTGTCTTTGTCTCTGTGTCAGGGTCTGTCTCTGTTTCGGTGTGTCTCACAGGAGCAGGATCTGTGGGCTCCAGGGGTGATGGACGAAACCGCCGGTGTCTCCCTTGTCCCTGTTTCCCTCTCCTGTGCTGGTGCTTGGTTCCTTGGTAAGTAAGGCCTTGTCACCCTGAGCAGAGCACGTAATCTGGAACCTCTACCCAATGGGGACCCGGAAGCTGCATCAAGGAGGGTCCTGACCTTGGTGCCCAGGCCAGGGGCCTAGGGCTCTGCCACATTCTGTAAGCTCACAATGTCAGCCCCCTGAGCCTCCAGGCTGTCTTCTGCTCAGAAGGACCTCGAGGGAGTCCCAAGACTGGGAGCACAGTGGGTCTCGGATAGAGATTCAAGGCCAACAGGCTCTTTAACAGGCCTCTGGGAAACTAGGGACACCCTGTCTCTAAGGCCCCAATGATAGAAGAGTAAGGGGAGGCCTTCTGTGTTGTAGCTCTGTCCACAGAGGGTGGTTACCTCTTCCTACTTCCAGTATTCCAAGGTTGTGATGGACAACAGACCCCAGACACTGTCCCCACACAGTGCCCTTGTAAAGCCCTTGGGCCCCTTGGGGACCCGTTGACCATCAGCTCGTCCTCTCTCCACTCTCCATGCTTTGGATCTCGGTCCTGGCCAGGTTCCTAATGCCCCTGACCGCATGGCCGAGCTGTCCCCAACCTTTTTCTTTTTTCACCCTTTTTACCCACCATTTTCCCTTGGTGTCCACATCTGACCCCGAGCTGGGCAGAGCGGGGTGTGTGTGTGTGTGGGTGTGGGTGTGGGTGTGGGTGTGTGTGTTTGTGTCTGTACATTGGAGAGCTCAAACACATATGCCTCTATCTCTCTGGTGATGTCGGAGGTTATGTCCCCACATAGGATGGGGTGAGTAGCTCTCCCCAAGGATCTGAGGAGCTCTCATCCTCCAGGCAATCCTCATGGGTTTCTTAGGGGCAGGGTTAGAGTTAGGTTGAGAGTTAGGTTTAGACAGGGTTTGGGTCAGTGTCAGGGTTAAGGTTAGGGGTTTGTGTTAGTGTCAGCGTTAGGTTTCGGGTAATGGCCCGTGTTAGGGTCAGGGTCAGCTTTACATTTATGGTTAGATTTAGGGTCTGGCTCACATTCAGGGTCTCGATATTGAGAGGGTCAGGTTCTGGGTCAGGGTTAGGGTGAGAGTTATGTTTAGGGTCAGGGTCAGTGTCAGGGCCAGGTGAAGTTCAGGGATAGGGTCAGATTTTGGGCCAGGGTCAGGTTTTGATTTAGGGGCAAATTTCGTGTCAGGATGAGGGTTATGTTTAGGTCAGGTTTAGGGCTAGGGTTAGGGTTAGGTTCACGGTTAGGTTCAGGTTAAGGTTAGGGTTTGGTGTTAGTGTTAGTGTTAGTGTTAGAAGTAGGGTTATGGTTAGGTTTAGCGTTAGACTGTGTTAGGGTCAGGTTTAGGGTTTGGGTTAGGGTCGGGTTTAGTTTTACCATTAGGGTCAGCATTAGTTTTAGGTTCTGGGTCCGTATATGGTCTGGGTTTATGGTTACATTTAGCTTCAGGTTTAGGGTCAGGCTCACAATCAAGGTCAGGGTTCTGGTTAGGGTCAAGGTTAGGTCAGGGTCAGACTCTCAGTTAGGGTCTGAGTCAGGGTTAGTGTAAGGTCAGGGTTAGGTTTAAGTTCAGGTTCCGAATCAGTGTCAGCGTTTGGCTTTGGTTTCGGTTAGGGTCGGGTCTGGCTCATGGTCAGGGTCATGGTGAGGTTCAGGGATGGTTAGGTTTGGGTCAGGTTCACAGTCAGGGTCAGGGTCAGGGTTTTCGGTGAGATTTAGGGTTAGGGTTAATGTTAGGGTTAGAGTGAGGGACAGGGTTAGGGGTAGACATTGTTAAGGTCAGGGTTATCGTTAGGCTTAAGGTAGGGGTCAGGGTTAGGGTTAGATTAGGGTTAGGTTTATGGTCAGGCTCACAGTCAGTGTCAGGGTTAGGTTTTGTGTCAGAGTAAGTGTCAGGGTCAGGGTGAGGATTAGGGTCAGGTTCAGTGTTAGGGTCAGGGTCATGGTCAGGATTTGGGTCATGGTTAGTATAAGGTCAGCTTTACGTTTAGATTCTGGGTTATGATTATAGTCAGGATCATGGTTAGCTTTGGGTTAGGGTTCTGGTCAGGCTCACGATCAGGGTCAGAGTTAGGGTTAACGTTAGGGTCAGTGTTAAGGTTAGGGTGAGGCTTAGGACTGGGTCAGGCTTAGGATTAGGGTCAGGGTCCGGCTCAGGGTGAAGGTCAGTGCCAGGGTCCGATTTAGGGTCAGGGTGAGGCTTTGGTTTCGGGTCCAGGTTCGGGACAGGGGCAGGGTTACTTTTGGGTCAGTGTTAGGGTCAGCGTTAGGTTTAGAGTCAGGGTCAGGGTCAGAGTCACAGTGAACCTCAGGGCCAGAGTCAGTTTAGGGTCAGGGTCAGGCTTTGTTTTAGGGTCAAATTTTGGTTCAGGGTCAGGGTTAGTTTCAGGGGAACGGTTTGAGTTCTTGGTTAGGGTTAGGGTTAGCTTTTGGGTTATGTTTAGTTTTAGGGTTAGACAGCATAGTGTCAGGGTTCGGGGTTGGATTGGGTAGGGGTTGTGTTAGGGTTAGGGTCAGCGTTAGGTTTAGGTTAAGGGTCCTTCTTAGGGTCAGGGTTAAGGTTAACTTGAGGTTTATGGTTAAGTTCAGGCTCAAAGAACGGTCAGTGTTACACTTAGGGCCAGGGTTTGGTTAGGGTCAGCGTTATGATTAGGGTCAGAGTCAGGGTCACGGTTAGGGATGAGTCAGGGTTAGAGTAGGTCAGGTTAGGTTTAGGATCAGCATCTTAATCAGGGTCAGCATCAGGCTTAGTTTTAGGATTAGGGTTTGTGTCAGGATCTCGGTCAAGATCAGAGTCAGCGTCAGGGCTAGGGTTAGGTTTTAGGTCAGGCTCACAGTAAGGGTCAGGGTCAGGTTCAGGGTCAGCGTCAGGGGTTAGTGTTAGGGAAAGCCCCGCACCTGGATCATTGACCAGTCCCTTCAGGGTTTCAGGATAAACCCTGGGCAAAAGGGTGCAATGGGACACCCGCTTCCAGCTAGCCTGCCTTAACCTGGGGCGTGAACAGGACCTGCCTACCAGGCATCCTATCCCTCATAAGCCTGCCCCAGCTCGGGACATCTCCACCACCGAGAAGCTCTCTTTAAACACACACACACACACACACACACACACAAGGACACACGCACACGCACACACACGGAGGAGACCTTGGCTACACGGGTCAATCAGAAGATTTGGAACTCTGACTCTTAGCCCCTCGGTTTCACCTATTGATTCTTTTTGCCAATACGGCCAGAGGCGTCAGGGAGGCCTGACATGACCTGCCCAGTGAGGGGACATGTCTGGCGGGTGAGCTCTCCTCTGCCTGCATTCTCCGGGCTTTGGTAGACAGCACAAGAACATGTCGCTTCCTTCAGGCTGTGCCCAGAAATGAGCTGGGCAGGGTCGTTTTCTCTGGAATGTGGGTTCCTCGATATGTGTGTTCCAATTCCATTGGGCTCTGTCGTCAGGAAAGTAATGTCACCACTGCCTAGGGGCTCCTTACCGGACTTCCTGCTCCCATCAAGAGCTCCCTGAGGGCACCCCTACCCAAGCAGTTCAGGGCTCACACTCCACCCCATGCCCTGTCCATCCAGTGACCCACACACAGCCTCCCCCCAACGCCTGGGAGGCCTGGGTGTAGCTGTTGTCTCCGCTGGGAGGGAACAGAGCTGGGGTTTGACCGGGTTCCTGCTCCTGCCCAGGACTGTGAGCCCGCCCATATCCTGTGACTCTCAGGGCCTCCTCAGTCTCCCCGTCTGCACATTGGGGGTGTTGTGGCTTCTTCTTCAGGGGATGCCATCCGGGGTAGGCCCTCTCCATGCGTTCCATCCCCACTCTCCCAGGAGTCTGATGCACACCCTTGCCAAAGCATGGGTGTGATTGTTGATGGGCCGGGGAATGGATTTTAGCCCACAGAGGCCTGGATCTCTGCTGGGATCCAGCAAAACCACCCTCCTCCTCCCTGTATCCCATCCCCCGTTGCAAGGTTGCAGTACATGGTTTCTGACCTTGTGGACACAGACTTCCCGGGACTTCCATTAGGTTGAGGTCCAAGGGCCTGGTCTGCGCCCATGTACTGGCCAGCCTCCATAGTGGTCCGCGGGCATTCCCACATCCGTCCTCCTAGGAGGGATGGCCCGTAAGACAGATAAGGGCACAAAATGTTTGGCTGTCATTTCCAAGCTGATGGAGGAACATCTGGCACTTCTGCTGGTTATTTTCTTCCTGTGTTCAATGTCTATCTCTGTCTTTGTCTTTGTCTTTGTCTTTGTCTCTGTGTCAGGGTCTGTCTCTGTTTCGGTGTGTCTCACAGGAGCAGGATCTGTGGGCTCCAGGGGTGATGGACGAAACCGCCGGTGTCTCCCTTGTCCCTGTTTCCCTCTCCTGTGCTGGTGCTTGGTTCCTTGGTAAGTAAGGCCTTGTCACCCTGAGCAGAGCACGTAATCTGGAACCTCTACCCAATGGGGACCCGGAAGCTGCATCAAGGAGGGTCCTGACCTTGGTGCCCAGGCCAGGGGCCTAGGGCTCTGCCACATTCTGTAAGCTCACAATGTCAGCCCCCTGAGCCTCCAGGCTGTCTTCTGCTCAGAAGGACCTCGAGGGAGTCCCAAGACTGGGAGCACAGTGGGTCTCGGATAGAGATTCAAGGCCAACAGGCTCTTTAACAGGCCTCTGGGAAACTAGGGACACCCTGTCTCTAAGGCCCCAATGATAGAAGAGTAAGGGGAGGCCTTCTGTGTTGTAGCTCTGTCCACAGAGGGTGGTTACCTCTTCCTACTTCCAGTATTCCAAGGTTGTGATGGACAACAGACCCCAGACACTGTCCCCACACAGTGCCCTTGTAAAGCCCTTGGGCCCCTTGGGGACCCGTTGACCATCAGCTCGTCCTCTCTCCACTCTCCATGCTTTGGATCTCGGTCCTGGCCAGGTTCCTAATGCCCCTGACCGCATGGCCGAGCTGTCCCCAACCTTTTTCTTTTTTCACCCTTTTTACCCACCATTTTCCCTTGGTGTCCACATCTGACCCCGAGCTGGGCAGAGCGGGGTGTGTGTGTGTGTGTGTGTGGGTGTGGGTGTGGGTGTGTGTGTTTGTGTCTGTACATTGGAGAGCTCAAACACATATGCCTCTATCTCTCTGGTGATGTCGGAGGTTATGTCCCCACATAGGATGGGGTGAGTAGCTCTCCCCAAGGATCTGAGGAGCTCTCATCCTCCAGGCAATCCTCATGGGTTTCTTAGGGGCAGGGTTAGAGTTAGGTTGAGAGTTAGGTTTAGACAGGGTTTGGGTCAGTGTCAGGGTTAAGGTTAGGGGTTTGTGTTAGTGTCAGCGTTAGGTTTCGGGTAATGGCCCGTGTTAGGGTCAGGGTCAGCTTTACATTTATGGTTAGATTTAGGGTCTGGCTCACATTCAGGGTCTCGATATTGAGAGGGTCAGGTTCTGGGTCAGGGTTAGGGTGAGAGTTATGTTTAGGGTCAGGGTCAGTGTCAGGGCCAGGTGAAGTTCAGGGATAGGGTCAGATTTTGGGCCAGGGTCAGGTTTTGATTTAGGGGCAAATTTCGTGTCAGGATGAGGGTTATGTTTAGGTCAGGTTTAGGGCTAGGGTTAGGGTTAGGTTCACGGTTAGGTTCAGGTTAAGGTTAGGGTTTGGTGTTAGTGTTAGTGTTAGTGTTAGAAGTAGGGTTATGGTTAGGTTTAGCGTTAGACTGTGTTAGGGTCAGGTTTAGGGTTTGGGTTAGGGTCGGGTTTAGTTTTACCATTAGGGTCAGCATTAGTTTTAGGTTCTGGGTCCGTATATGGTCTGGGTTTATGGTTACATTTAGCTTCAGGTTTAGGGTCAGGCTCACAATCAAGGTCAGGGTTCTGGTTAGGGTCAAGGTTAGGTCAGGGTCAGACTCTCAGTTAGGGTCTGAGTCAGGGTTAGTGTAAGGTCAGGGTTAGGTTTAAGTTCAGGTTCCGAATCAGTGTCAGCGTTTGGCTTTGGTTTCGGTTAGGGTCGGGTCTGGCTCATGGTCAGGGTCATGGTGAGGTTCAGGGATGGTTAGGTTTGGGTCAGGTTCACAGTCAGGGTCAGGGTCAGGGTTTTCGGTGAGATTTAGGGTTAGGGTTAATGTTAGGGTTAGAGTGAGGGACAGGGTTAGGGGTAGACATTGTTAAGGTCAGGGTTATCGTTAGGCTTAAGGTAGGGGTCAGGGTTAGGGTTAGATTAGGGTTAGGTTTATGGTCAGGCTCACAGTCAGTGTCAGGGTTAGGTTTTGTGTCAGAGTAAGTGTCAGGGTCAGGGTGAGGATTAGGGTCAGGTTCAGCGTTAGGGTCAGGGTCATGGTCAGGATTTGGGTCATGGTTAGTATAAGGTCAGCTTTACGTTTAGATTCTGGGTTATGATTATAGTCAGGATCATGGTTAGCTTTGGGTTAGGGTTCTGGTCAGGCTCACGATCAGGGTCAGAGTTAGGGTTAACGTTAGGGTCAGTGTTAAGGTTAGGGTGAGGCTTAGGACTGGGTCAGGCTTAGGATTAGGGTCAGGGTCCGGCTCAGGGTGAAGGTCAGTGCCAGGGTCCGATTTAGGGTCAGGGTGAGGCTTTGGTTTCGGGTCCAGGTTCGGGACAGGGGCAGGGTTACTTTTGGGTCAGTGTTAGGGTCAGCGTTAGGTTTAGAGTCAGGGTCAGGGTCAGAGTCACAGTGAACCTCAGGGCCAGAGTCAGTTTAGGGTCAGGGTCAGGCTTTGTTTTAGGGTCAAATTTTGGTTCAGGGTCAGGGTTAGTTTCAGGGGAACGGTTTGAGTTCTTGGTTAGGGTTAGGGTTAGCTTTTGGGTTATGTTTAGTTTTAGGGTTAGACAGCATAGTGTCAGGGTTCGGGGTTGGATTGGGTAGGGGTTGTGTTAGGGTTAGGGTCAGCGTTAGGTTTAGGTTAAGGGTCCTTCTTAGGGTCAGGGTTAAGGTTAACTTGAGGTTTATGGTTAAGTTCAGGCTCAAAGAACGGTCAGTGTTACACTTAGGGCCAGGGTTTGGTTAGGGTCAGCGTTATGATTAGGGTCAGAGTCAGGGTCACGGTTAGGGATGAGTCAGGGTTAGAGTAGGTCAGGTTAGGTTTAGGATCAGCATCTTAATCAGGGTCAGCATCAGGCTTAGTTTTAGGATTAGGGTTTGTGTCAGGATCTCGGTCAAGATCAGAGTCAGCGTCAGGGCTAGGGTTAGGTTTTAGGTCAGGCTCACAGTAAGGGTCAGGGTCAGGTTCAGGGTCAGCGTCAGGGGTTAGTGTTAGGGAAAGCCCCGCACCTGGATCATTGACCAGTCCCTTCAGGGTTTCAGGATAAACCCTGGGCAAAAGGGTGCAATGGGACACCCGCTTCCAGCTAGCCTGCCTTAACCTGGGGCGTGAACAGGACCTGCCTACCAGGCATCCTATCCCTCATAAGCCTGCCCCAGCTCGGGACATCTCCACCACCGAGAAGCTCTCTTTAAACACACACACACACACACACACACACAAGGACACACGCACACGCACACACACGGAGGAGACCTTGGCTACACGGGTCAATCAGAAGATTTGGAACTCTGACTCTTAGCCCCTCGGTTTCACCTATTGATTCTTTTTGCCAATACGGCCAGAGGCGTCAGGGAGGCCTGACATGACCTGCCCAGTGAGGGGACATGTCTGGCGGGTGAGCTCTCCTCTGCCTGCATTCTCCGGGCTTTGGTAGACAGCACAAGAACATGTCGCTTCCTTCAGGCTGTGCCCAGAAATGAGCTGGGCAGGGTCGTTTTCTCTGGAATGTGGGTTCCTCGATATGTGTGTTCCAATTCCATTGGGCTCTGTCGTCAGGGAAGTAATGTCACCACTGCCTAGGGGCTCCTTACCGGACTTCCTGCTCCCATCAAGAGCTCCCTGAGGGCACCCCTACCCAAGCAGTTCAGGGCTCACACTCCACCCCATGCCCTGTCCATCCAGTGACCCACACACAGCCTCCCCCCAACGCCTGGGAGGCCTGGGTGTAGCTGTTGTCTCCGCTGGGAGGGAACAGAGCTGGGGTTTGACCGGGTTCCTGCTCCTGCCCAGGACTGTGAGCCCGCCCATATCCTGTGACTCTCAGGGCCTCCTCAGTCTCCCCGTCTGCACATTGGGGGTGTTGTGGCTTCTTCTTCAGGGGATGCCATCCGGGGTAGGCCCTCTCCATGCGTTCCATCCCCACTCTCCCAGGAGTCTGATGCACACCCTTGCCAAAGCATGGGTGTGATTGTTGATGGGCCGGGGAATGGATTTTAGCCCACAGAGGCCTGGATCTCTGCTGGGATCCAGCAAAACCACCCTCCTCCTCCCTGTATCCCATCCCCCGTTGCAAGGTTGCAGTACATGGTTTCTGACCTTGTGGACACAGACTTCCCGGGACTTCCATTAGGTTGAGGTCCAAGGGCCTGGTCTGCGCCCATGTACTGGCCAGCCTCCATAGTGGTCCGCGGGCATTCCCACATCCGTCCTCCTAGGAGGGATGGCCCGTAAGACAGATAAGGGCACAAAATGTTTGGCTGTCATTTCCAAGCTGATGGAGGAACATCTGGCACTTCTGCTGGTTATTTTCTTCCTGTGTTCAATGTCTATCTCTGTCTTTGTCTTTGTCTTTGTCTTTGTCTCTGTGTCAGGGTCTGTCTCTGTTTCGGTGTGTCTCACAGGAGCAGGATCTGTGGGCTCCAGGGGTGATGGACGAAACCGCCGGTGTCTCCCTTGTCCCTGTTTCCCTCTCCTGTGCTGGTGCTTGGTTCCTTGGTAAGTAAGGCCTTGTCACCCTGAGCAGAGCACGTAATCTGGAACCTCTACCCAATGGGGACCCGGAAGCTGCATCAAGGAGGGTCCTGACCTTGGTGCCCAGGCCAGGGGCCTAGGGCTCTGCCACATTCTGTAAGCTCACAATGTCAGCCCCCTGAGCCTCCAGGCTGTCTTCTGCTCAGAAGGACCTCGAGGGAGTCCCAAGACTGGGAGCACAGTGGGTCTCGGATAGAGATTCAAGGCCAACAGGCTCTTTAACAGGCCTCTGGGAAACTAGGGACACCCTGTCTCTAAGGCCCCAATGATAGAAGAGTAAGGGGAGGCCTTCTGTGTTGTAGCTCTGTCCACAGAGGGTGGTTACCTCTTCCTACTTCCAGTATTCCAAGGTTGTGATGGACAACAGACCCCAGACACTGTCCCCACACAGTGCCCTTGTAAAGCCCTTGGGCCCCTTGGGGACCCGTTGACCATCAGCTCGTCCTCTCTCCACTCTCCATGCTTTGGATCTCGGTCCTGGCCAGGTTCCTAATGCCCCTGACCGCATGGCCGAGCTGTCCCCAACCTTTTTCTTTTTTCACCCTTTTTACCCACCATTTTCCCTTGGTGTCCACATCTGACCCCGAGCTGGGCAGAGCGGGGTGTGTGTGTGTGTGTGTGTGGGTGTGGGTGTGGGTGTGTGTGTTTGTGTCTGTACATTGGAGAGCTCAAACACATATGCCTCTATCTCTCTGGTGATGTCGGAGGTTATGTCCCCACATAGGATGGGGTGAGTAGCTCTCCCCAAGGATCTGAGGAGCTCTCATCCTCCAGGCAATCCTCATGGGTTTCTTAGGGGCAGGGTTAGAGTTAGGTTGAGAGTTAGGTTTAGACAGGGTTTGGGTCAGTGTCAGGGTTAAGGTTAGGGGTTTGTGTTAGTGTCAGCGTTAGGTTTCGGGTAATGGCCCGTGTTAGGGTCAGGGTCAGCTTTACATTTATGGTTAGATTTAGGGTCTGGCTCACATTCAGGGTCTCGATATTGAGAGGGTCAGGTTCTGGGTCAGGGTTAGGGTGAGAGTTATGTTTAGGGTCAGGGTCAGTGTCAGGGCCAGGTGAAGTTCAGGGATAGGGTCAGATTTTGGGCCAGGGTCAGGTTTTGATTTAGGGGCAAATTTCGTGTCAGGATGAGGGTTATGTTTAGGTCAGGTTTAGGGCTAGGGTTAGGGTTAGGTTCACGGTTAGGTTCAGGTTAAGGTTAGGGTTTGGTGTTAGTGTTAGTGTTAGTGTTAGAAGTAGGGTTATGGTTAGGTTTAGCGTTAGACTGTGTTAGGGTCAGGTTTAGGGTTTGGGTTAGGGTCGGGTTTAGTTTTACCATTAGGGTCAGCATTAGTTTTAGGTTCTGGGTCCGTATATGGTCTGGGTTTATGGTTACATTTAGCTTCAGGTTTAGGGTCAGGCTCACAATCAAGGTCAGGGTTCTGGTTAGGGTCAAGGTTAGGTCAGGGTCAGACTCTCAGTTAGGGTCTGAGTCAGGGTTAGTGTAAGGTCAGGGTTAGGTTTAAGTTCAGGTTCCGAATCAGTGTCAGCGTTTGGCTTTGGTTTCGGTTAGGGTCGGGTCTGGCTCATGGTCAGGGTCATGGTGAGGTTCAGGGATGGTTAGGTTTGGGTCAGGTTCACAGTCAGGGTCAGGGTCAGGGTTTTCGGTGAGATTTAGGGTTAGGGTTAATGTTAGGGTTAGAGTGAGGGACAGGGTTAGGGGTAGACATTGTTAAGGTCAGGGTTATCGTTAGGCTTAAGGTAGGGGTCAGGGTTAGGGTTAGATTAGGGTTAGGTTTATGGTCAGGCTCACAGTCAGTGTCAGGGTTAGGTTTTGTGTCAGAGTAAGTGTCAGGGTCAGGGTGAGGATTAGGGTCAGGTTCAGTGTTAGGGTCAGGGTCATGGTCAGGATTTGGGTCATGGTTAGTATAAGGTCAGCTTTACGTTTAGATTCTGGGTTATGATTATAGTCAGGATCATGGTTAGCTTTGGGTTAGGGTTCTGGTCAGGCTCACGATCAGGGTCAGAGTTAGGGTTAACGTTAGGGTCAGTGTTAAGGTTAGGGTGAGGCTTAGGACTGGGTCAGGCTTAGGATTAGGGTCAGGGTCCGGCTCAGGATGAAGGTCAGTGCCAGGGTCCGATTTAGGGTCAGGGTGAGGCTTTGGTTTCGGGTCCAGGTTCGGGACAGGGGCAGGGTTACTTTTGGGTCAGTGTTAGGGTCAGCGTTAGGTTTAGAGTCAGGGTCAGGGTCAGAGTCACAGTGAACCTCAGGGCCAGAGTCAGTTTAGGGTCAGGGTCAGGCTTTGTTTTAGGGTCAAATTTTGGTTCAGGGTCAGGGTTAGTTTCAGGGGAACGGTTTGAGTTCTTGGTTAGGGTTAGGGTTAGCTTTTGGGTTATGTTTAGTTTTAGGGTTAGACAGCATAGTGTCAGGGTTCGGGGTTGGATTGGGTAGGGGTTGTGTTAGGGTTAGGGTCAGCGTTAGGTTTAGGTTAAGGGTCCTTCTTAGGGTCAGGGTTAAGGTTAACTTGAGGTTTATGGTTAAGTTCAGGCTCAAAGAACGGTCAGTGTTACACTTAGGGCCAGGGTTTGGTTAGGGTCAGCGTTATGATTAGGGTCAGAGTCAGGGTCACGGTTAGGGATGAGTCAGGGTTAGAGTAGGTCAGGTTAGGTTTAGGATCAGCATCTTAATCAGGGTCAGCATCAGGCTTAGTTTTAGGATTAGGGTTTGTGTCAGGATCTCGGTCAAGATCAGAGTCAGCGTCAGGGCTAGGGTTAGGTTTTAGGTCAGGCTCACAGTAAGGGTCAGGGTCAGGTTCAGGGTCAGCGTCAGGGGTTAGTGTTAGGGAAAGCCCCGCACCTGGATCATTGACCAGTCCCTTCAGGGTTTCAGGATAAACCCTGGGCAAAAGGGTGCAATGGGACACCCGCTTCCAGCTAGCCTGCCTTAACCTGGGGCGTGAACAGGACCTGCCTACCAGGCATCCTATCCCTCATAAGCCTGCCCCAGCTCGGGACATCTCCACCACCGAGAAGCTCTCTTTAAACACACACACACACACACACACACACACACAAGGACACACGCACACGCACACACACGGAGGAGACCTTGGCTACACGGGTCAATCAGAAGATTTGGAACTCTGACTCTTAGCCCCTCGGTTTCACCTATTGATTCTTTTTGCCAATACGGCCAGAGGCGTCAGGGAGGCCTGACATGACCTGCCCAGTGAGGGGACATGTCTGGCGGGTGAGCTCTCCTCTGCCTGCATTCTCCGGGCTTTGGTAGACAGCACAAGAACATGTCGCTTCCTTCAGGCTGTGCCCAGAAATGAGCTGGGCAGGGTCGTTTTCTCTGGAATGTGGGTTCCTCGATATGTGTGTTCCAATTCCATTGGGCTCTGTCGTCAGGGAAGTAATGTCACCACTGCCTAGGGGCTCCTTACCGGACTTCCTGCTCCCATCAAGAGCTCCCTGAGGGCACCCCTACCCAAGCAGTTCAGGGCTCACACTCCACCCCATGCCCTGTCCATCCAGTGACCCACACACAGCCTCCCCCCAACGCCTGGGAGGCCTGGGTGTAGCTGTTGTCTCCGCTGGGAGGGAACAGAGCTGGGGTTTGACCGGGTTCCTGCTCCTGCCCAGGACTGTGAGCCCGCCCATATCCTGTGACTCTCAGGGCCTCCTCAGTCTCCCCGTCTGCACATTGGGGGTGTTGTGGCTTCTTCTTCAGGGGATGCCATCCGGGGTAGGCCCTCTCCATGCGTTCCATCCCCACTCTCCCAGGAGTCTGATGCACACCCTTGCCAAAGCATGGGTGTGATTGTTGATGGGCCGGGGAATGGATTTTAGCCCACAGAAGCCTGGATCTCTGCTGGGATCCAGCAAAACCACCCTCCTCCTCCCTGTATCCCATCCCCCGTTGCAAGGTTGCAGTACATGGTTTCTGACCTTGTGGACACAGACTTCCCGGGACTTCCATTAGGTTGAGGTCCAAGGGCCTGGTCTGCGCCCATGTACTGGCCAGCCTCCATAGTGGTCCGCGGGCATTCCCACATCCGTCCTCCTAGGAGGGATGGCCCGTAAGACAGATAAGGGCACAAAATGTTTGGCTGTCATTTCCAAGCTGATGGAGGAACATCTGGCACTTCTGCTGGTTATTTTCTTCCTGTGTTCAATGTCTATCTCTGTCTTTGTCTTTGTCTTTGTCTTTGTCTCTGTGTCAGGGTCTGTCTCTGTTTCGGTGTGTCTCACAGGAGCAGGATCTGTGGGCTCCAGGGGTGATGGACGAAACCGCCGGTGTCTCCCTTGTCCCTGTTTCCCTCTCCTGTGCTGGTGCTTGGTTCCTTGGTAAGTAAGGCCTTGTCACCCTGAGCAGAGCACGTAATCTGGAACCTCTACCCAATGGGGACCCGGAAGCTGCATCAAGGAGGGTCCTGACCTTGGTGCCCAGGCCAGGGGCCTAGGGCTCTGCCACATTCTGTAAGCTCACAATGTCAGCCCCCTGAGCCTCCAGGCTGTCTTCTGCTCAGAAGGACCTCGAGGGAGTCCCAAGACTGGGAGCACAGTGGGTCTCGGATAGAGATTCAAGGCCAACAGGCTCTTTAACAGGCCTCTGGGAAACTAGGGACACCCTGTCTCTAAGGCCCCAATGATAGAAGAGTAAGGGGAGGCCTTCTGTGTTGTAGCTCTGTCCACAGAGGGTGGTTACCTCTTCCTACTTCCAGTATTCCAAGGTTGTGATGGACAACAGACCCCAGACACTGTCCCCACACAGTGCCCTTGTAAAGCCCTTGGGCCCCTTGGGGACCCGTTGACCATCAGCTCGTCCTCTCTCCACTCTCCATGCTTTGGATCTCGGTCCTGGCCAGGTTCCTAATGCCCCTGACCGCATGGCCGAGCTGTCCCCAACCTTTTTCTTTTTTCACCCTTTTTACCCACCATTTTCCCTTGGTGTCCACATCTGACCCCGAGCTGGGCAGAGCGGGGTGTGTGTGTGTGTGTGTGTGGGTGTGGGTGTGGGTGTGTGTGTTTGTGTCTGTACATTGGAGAGCTCAAACACATATGCCTCTATCTCTCTGGTGATGTCGGAGGTTATGTCCCCACATAGGATGGGGTGAGTAGCTCTCCCCAAGGATCTGAGGAGCTCTCATCCTCCAGGCAATCCTCATGGGTTTCTTAGGGGCAGGGTTAGAGTTAGGTTGAGAGTTAGGTTTAGACAGGGTTTGGGTCAGTGTCAGGGTTAAGGTTAGGGGTTTGTGTTAGTGTCAGCGTTAGGTTTCGGGTAATGGCCCGTGTTAGGGTCAGGGTCAGCTTTACATTTATGGTTAGATTTAGGGTCTGGCTCACATTCAGGGTCTCGATATTGAGAGGGTCAGGTTCTGGGTCAGGGTTAGGGTGAGAGTTATGTTTAGGGTCAGGGTCAGTGTCAGGGCCAGGTGAAGTTCAGGGATAGGGTCAGATTTTGGGCCAGGGTCAGGTTTTGATTTAGGGGCAAATTTCGTGTCAGGATGAGGGTTATGTTTGGGTCAGGTTTAGGGCTAGGGTTAGGGTTAGGTTCACGGTTAGGTTCAGGTTAAGGTTAGGGTTTGGTGTTAGTGTTAGTGTTAGTGTTAGAAGTAGGGTTATGGTTAGGTTTAGCGTTAGACTGTGTTAGGGTCAGGTTTAGGGTTTGGGTTAGGGTCGGGTTTAGTTTTACCATTAGGGTCAGCATTAGTTTTAGGTTCTGGGTCCGTATATGGTCTGGGTTTATGGTTACATTTAGCTTCAGGTTTAGGGTCAGGCTCACAATCAAGGTCAGGGTTCTGGTTAGGGTCAAGGTTAGGTCAGGGTCAGACTCTCAGTTAGGGTCTGAGTCAGGGTTAGTGTAAGGTCAGGGTTAGGTTTAAGTTCAGGTTCCGAATCAGTGTCAGCGTTTGGCTTTGGTTTCGGTTAGGGTCGGGTCTGGCTCATGGTCAGGGTCATGGTGAGGTTCAGGGATGGTTAGGTTTGGGTCAGGTTCACAGTCAGGGTCAGGGTCAGGGTTTTCGGTGAGATTTAGGGTTAGGGTTAATGTTAGGGTTAGAGTGAGGGACAGGGTTAGGGGTAGACATTGTTAAGGTCAGGGTTATCGTTAGGCTTAAGGTAGGGGTCAGGGTTAGGGTTAGATTAGGGTTAGGTTTATGGTCAGGCTCACAGTCAGTGTCAGGGTTAGGTTTTGTGTCAGAGTAAGTGTCAGGGTCAGGGTGAGGATTAGGGTCAGGTTCAGTGTTAGGGTCAGGGTCATGGTCAGGATTTGGGTCATGGTTAGTATAAGGTCAGCTTTACGTTTAGATTCTGGGTTATGATTATAGTCAGGATCATGGTTAGCTTTGGGTTAGGGTTCTGGTCAGGCTCACGATCAGGGTCAGAGTTAGGGTTAACGTTAGGGTCAGTGTTAAGGTTAGGGTGAGGCTTAGGACTGGGTCAGGCTTAGGATTAGGGTCAGGGTCCGGCTCAGGGTGAAGGTCAGTGCCAGGGTCCGATTTAGGGTCAGGGTGAGGCTTTGGTTTCGGGTCCAGGTTCGGGACAGGGGCAGGGTTACTTTTGGGTCAGTGTTAGGGTCAGCGTTAGGTTTAGAGTCAGGGTCAGGGTCAGAGTCACAGTGAACCTCAGGGCCAGAGTCAGTTTAGGGTCAGGGTCAGGCTTTGTTTTAGGGTCAAATTTTGGTTCAGGGTCAGGGTTAGTTTCAGGGGAACGGTTTGAGTTCTTGGTTAGGGTTAGGGTTAGCTTTTGGGTTATGTTTAGTTTTAGGGTTAGACAGCATAGTGTCAGGGTTCGGGGTTGGATTGGGTAGGGGTTGTGTTAGGGTTAGGGTCAGCGTTAGGTTTAGGTTAAGGGTCCTTCTTAGGGTCAGGGTTAAGGTTAACTTGAGGTTTATGGTTAAGTTCAGGCTCAAAGAACGGTCAGTGTTACACTTAGGGCCAGGGTTTGGTTAGGGTCAGCGTTATGATTAGGGTCAGAGTCAGGGTCACGGTTAGGGATGAGTCAGGGTTAGAGTAGGTCAGGTTAGGTTTAGGATCAGCATCTTAATCAGGGTCAGCATCAGGCTTAGTTTTAGGATTAGGGTTTGTGTCAGGATCTCGGTCAAGATCAGAGTCAGCGTCAGGGCTAGGGTTAGGTTTTAGGTCAGGCTCACAGTAAGGGTCAGGGTCAGGTTCAGGGTCAGCGTCAGGGGTTAGTGTTAGGGAAAGCCCCGCACCTGGATCATTGACCAGTCCCTTCAGGGTTTCAGGATAAACCCTGGGCAAAAGGGTGCAATGGGACACCCGCTTCCAGCTAGCCTGCCTTAACCTGGGGCGTGAACAGGACCTGCCTACCAGGCATCCTATCCCTCATAAGCCTGCCCCAGCTCGGGACATCTCCACCACCGAGAAGCTCTCTTTAAACACACACACACACACACACACACACACAAGGACACACGCACACGCACACACACGGAGGAGACCTTGGCTACACGGGTCAATCAGAAGATTTGGAACTCTGACTCTTAGCCCCTCGGTTTCACCTATTGATTCTTTTTGCCAATACGGCCAGAGGCGTCAGGGAGGCCTGACATGACCTGCCCAGTGAGGGGACATGTCTGGCGGGTGAGCTCTCCTCTGCCTGCATTCTCCGGGCTTTGGTAGACAGCACAAGAACATGTCGCTTCCTTCAGGCTGTGCCCAGAAATGAGCTGGGCAGGGTCGTTTTCTCTGGAATGTGGGTTCCTCGATATGTGTGTTCCAATTCCATTGGGCTCTGTCGTCAGGAAAGTAATGTCACCACTGCCTAGGGGCTCCTTACCGGACTTCCTGCTCCCATCAAGAGCTCCCTGAGGGCACCCCTACCCAAGCAGTTCAGGGCTCACACTCCACCCCATGCCCTGTCCATCCAGTGACCCACACACAGCCTCCCCCCAACGCCTGGGAGGCCTGGGTGTAGCTGTTGTCTCCGCTGGGAGGGAACAGAGCTGGGGTTTGACCGGGTTCCTGCTCCTGCCCAGGACTGTGAGCCCGCCCATATCCTGTGACTCTCAGGGCCTCCTCAGTCTCCCCGTCTGCACATTGGGGGTGTTGTGGCTTCTTCTTCAGGGGATGCCATCCGGGGTAGGCCCTCTCCATGCGTTCCATCCCCACTCTCCCAGGAGTCTGATGCACACCCTTGCCAAAGCATGGGTGTGATTGTTGATGGGCCGGGGAATGGATTTTAGCCCACAGAGGCCTGGATCTCTGCTGGGATCCAGCAAAACCACCCTCCTCCTCCCTGTATCCCATCCCCCGTTGCAAGGTTGCAGTACATGGTTTCTGACCTTGTGGACACAGACTTCCCGGGACTTCCATTAGGTTGAGGTCCAAGGGCCTGGTCTGCGCCCATGTACTGGCCAGCCTCCATAGTGGTCCGCGGGCATTCCCACATCCGTCCTCCTAGGAGGGATGGCCCGTAAGACAGATAAGGGCACAAAATGTTTGGCTGTCATTTCCAAGCTGATGGAGGAACATCTGGCACTTCTGCTGGTTATTTTCTTCCTGTGTTCAATGTCTATCTCTGTCTTTGTCTTTGTCTTTGTCTTTGTCTCTGTGTCAGGGTCTGTCTCTGTTTCGGTGTGTCTCACAGGAGCAGGATCTGTGGGCTCCAGGGGTGATGGACGAAACCGCCGGTGTCTCCCTTGTCCCTGTTTCCCTCTCCTGTGCTGGTGCTTGGTTCCTTGGTAAGTAAGGCCTTGTCACCCTGAGCAGAGCACGTAATCTGGAACCTCTACCCAATGGGGACCCGGAAGCTGCATCAAGGAGGGTCCTGACCTTGGTGCCCAGGCCAGGGGCCTAGGGCTCTGCCACATTCTGTAAGCTCACAATGTCAGCCCCCTGAGCCTCCAGGCTGTCTTCTGCTCAGAAGGACCTCGAGGGAGTCCCAAGACTGGGAGCACAGTGGGTCTCGGATAGAGATTCAAGGCCAACAGGCTCTTTAACAGGCCTCTGGGAAACTAGGGACACCCTGTCTCTAAGGCCCCAATGATAGAAGAGTAAGGGGAGGCCTTCTGTGTTGTAGCTCTGTCCACAGAGGGTGGTTACCTCTTCCTACTTCCAGTATTCCAAGGTTGTGATGGACAACAGACCCCAGACACTGTCCCCACACAGTGCCCTTGTAAAGCCCTTGGGCCCCTTGGGGACCCGTTGACCATCAGCTCGTCCTCTCTCCACTCTCCATGCTTTGGATCTCGGTCCTGGCCAGGTTCCTAATGCCCCTGACCGCATGGCCGAGCTGTCCCCAACCTTTTTCTTTTTTCACCCTTTTTACCCACCATTTTCCCTTGGTGTCCACATCTGACCCCGAGCTGGGCAGAGCGGGGTGTGTGTGTGTGTGGGTGTGGGTGTGGGTGTGGGTGTGTGTGTTTGTGTCTGTACATTGGAGAGCTCAAACACATATGCCTCTATCTCTCTGGTGATGTCGGAGGTTATGTCCCCACATAGGATGGGGTGAGTAGCTCTCCCCAAGGATCTGAGGAGCTCTCATCCTCCAGGCAATCCTCATGGGTTTCTTAGGGGCAGGGTTAGAGTTAGGTTGAGAGTTAGGTTTAGACAGGGTTTGGGTCAGTGTCAGGGTTAAGGTTAGGGGTTTGTGTTAGTGTCAGCGTTAGGTTTCGGGTAATGGCCCGTGTTAGGGTCAGGGTCAGCTTTACATTTATGGTTAGATTTAGGGTCTGGCTCACATTCAGGGTCTCGATATTGAGAGGGTCAGGTTCTGGGTCAGGGTTAGGGTGAGAGTTATGTTTAGGGTCAGGGTCAGTGTCAGGGCCAGGTGAAGTTCAGGGATAGGGTCAGATTTTGGGCCAGGGTCAGGTTTTGATTTAGGGGCAAATTTCGTGTCAGGATGAGGGTTATGTTTAGGTCAGGTTTAGGGCTAGGGTTAGGGTTAGGTTCACGGTTAGGTTCAGGTTAAGGTTAGGGTTTGGTGTTAGTGTTAGTGTTAGTGTTAGAAGTAGGGTTATGGTTAGGTTTAGCGTTAGACTGTGTTAGGGTCAGGTTTAGGGTTTGGGTTAGGGTCGGGTTTAGTTTTACCATTAGGGTCAGCATTAGTTTTAGGTTCTGGGTCCGTATATGGTCTGGGTTTATGGTTACATTTAGCTTCAGGTTTAGGGTCAGGCTCACAATCAAGGTCAGGGTTCTGGTTAGGGTCAAGGTTAGGTCAGGGTCAGACTCTCAGTTAGGGTCTGAGTCAGGGTTAGTGTAAGGTCAGGGTTAGGTTTAAGTTCAGGTTCCGAATCAGTGTCAGCGTTTGGCTTTGGTTTCGGTTAGGGTCGGGTCTGGCTCATGGTCAGGGTCATGGTGAGGTTCAGGGATGGTTAGGTTTGGGTCAGGTTCACAGTCAGGGTCAGGGTCAGGGTTTTCGGTGAGATTTAGGGTTAGGGTTAATGTTAGGGTTAGAGTGAGGGACAGGGTTAGGGGTAGACATTGTTAAGGTCAGGGTTATCGTTAGGCTTAAGGTAGGGGTCAGGGTTAGGGTTAGATTAGGGTTAGGTTTATGGTCAGGCTCACAGTCAGTGTCAGGGTTAGGTTTTGTGTCAGAGTAAGTGTCAGGGTCAGGGTGAGGATTAGGGTCAGGTTCAGTGTTAGGGTCAGGGTCATGGTCAGGATTTGGGTCATGGTTAGTATAAGGTCAGCTTTACGTTTAGATTCTGGGTTATGATTATAGTCAGGATCATGGTTAGCTTTGGGTTAGGGTTCTGGTCAGGCTCACGATCAGGGTCAGAGTTAGGGTTAACGTTAGGGTCAGTGTTAAGGTTAGGGTGAGGCTTAGGACTGGGTCAGGCTTAGGATTAGGGTCAGGGTCCGGCTCAGGGTGAAGGTCAGTGCCAGGGTCCGATTTAGGGTCAGGGTGAGGCTTTGGTTTCGGGTCCAGGTTCGGGACAGGGGCAGGGTTACTTTTGGGTCAGTGTTAGGGTCAGCGTTAGGTTTAGAGTCAGGGTCAGGGTCAGAGTCACAGTGAACCTCAGGGCCAGAGTCAGTTTAGGGTCAGGGTCAGGCTTTGTTTTAGGGTCAAATTTTGGTTCAGGGTCAGGGTTAGTTTCAGGGGAACGGTTTGAGTTCTTGGTTAGGGTTAGGGTTAGCTTTTGGGTTATGTTTAGTTTTAGGGTTAGACAGCATAGTGTCAGGGTTCGGGGTTGGATTGGGTAGGGGTTGTGTTAGGGTTAGGGTCAGCGTTAGGTTTAGGTTAAGGGTCCTTCTTAGGGTCAGGGTTAAGGTTAACTTGAGGTTTATGGTTAAGTTCAGGCTCAAAGAACGGTCAGTGTTACACTTAGGGCCAGGGTTTGGTTAGGGTCAGCGTTATGATTAGGGTCAGAGTCAGGGTCACGGTTAGGGATGAGTCAGGGTTAGAGTAGGTCAGGTTAGGTTTAGGATCAGCATCTTAATCAGGGTCAGCATCAGGCTTAGTTTTAGGATTAGGGTTTGTGTCAGGATCTCGGTCAAGATCAGAGTCAGCGTCAGGGCTAGGGTTAGGTTTTAGGTCAGGCTCACAGTAAGGGTCAGGGTCAGGTTCAGGGTCAGCGTCAGGGGTTAGTGTTAGGGAAAGCCCCGCACCTGGATCATTGACCAGTCCCTTCAGGGTTTCAGGATAAACCCTGGGCAAAAGGGTGCAATGGGACACCCGCTTCCAGCTAGCCTGCCTTAACCTGGGGCGTGAACAGGACCTGCCTACCAGGCATCCTATCCCTCATAAGCCTGCCCCAGCTCGGGACATCTCCACCACCGAGAAGCTCTCTTTAAACACACACACACACACACACACACACACACAAGGACACACGCACACGCACACACACGGAGGAGACCTTGGCTACACGGGTCAATCAGAAGATTTGGAACTCTGACTCTTAGCCCCTCGGTTTCACCTATTGATTCTTTTTGCCAATACGGCCAGAGGCGTCAGGGAGGCCTGACATGACCTGCCCAGTGAGGGGACATGTCTGGCGGGTGAGCTCTCCTCTGCCTGCATTCTCCGGGCTTTGGTAGACAGCACAAGAACATGTCGCTTCCTTCAGGCTGTGCCCAGAAATGAGCTGGGCAGGGTCGTTTTCTCTGGAATGTGGGTTCCTCGATATGTGTGTTCCAATTCCATTGGGCTCTGTCGTCAGGGAAGTAATGTCACCACTGCCTAGGGGCTCCTTACCGGACTTCCTGCTCCCATCAAGAGCTCCCTGAGGGCACCCCTACCCAAGCAGTTCAGGGCTCACACTCCACCCCATGCCCTGTCCATCCAGTGACCCACACACAGCCTCCCCCCAACGCCTGGGAGGCCTGGGTGTAGCTGTTGTCTCCGCTGGGAGGGAACAGAGCTGGGGTTTGACCGGGTTCCTGCTCCTGCCCAGGACTGTGAGCCCGCCCATATCCTGTGACTCTCAGGGCCTCCTCAGTCTCCCCGTCTGCACATTGGGGGTGTTGTGGCTTCTTCTTCAGGGGATGCCATCCGGGGTAGGCCCTCTCCATGCGTTCCATCCCCACTCTCCCAGGAGTCTGATGCACACCCTTGCCAAAGCATGGGTGTGATTGTTGATGGGCCGGGGAATGGATTTTAGCCCACAGAGGCCTGGATCTCTGCTGGGATCCAGCAAAACCACCCTCCTCCTCCCTGTATCCCATCCCCCGTTGCAAGGTTGCAGTACATGGTTTCTGACCTTGTGGACACAGACTTCCCGGGACTTCCATTAGGTTGAGGTCCAAGGGCCTGGTCTGCGCCCATGTACTGGCCAGCCTCCATAGTGGTCCGCGGGCATTCCCACATCCGTCCTCCTAGGAGGGATGGCCCGTAAGACAGATAAGGGCACAAAATGTTTGGCTGTCATTTCCAAGCTGATGGAGGAACATCTGGCACTTCTGCTGGTTATTTTCTTCCTGTGTTCAATGTCTATCTCTGTCTTTGTCTTTGTCTTTGTCTTTGTCTCTGTGTCAGGGTCTGTCTCTGTTTCGGTGTGTCTCACAGGAGCAGGATCTGTGGGCTCCAGGGGTGATGGACGAAACCGCCGGTGTCTCCCTTGTCCCTGTTTCCCTCTCCTGTGCTGGTGCTTGGTTCCTTGGTAAGTAAGGCCTTGTCACCCTGAGCAGAGCACGTAATCTGGAACCTCTACCCAATGGGGACCCGGAAGCTGCATCAAGGAGGGTCCTGACCTTGGTGCCCAGGCCAGGGGCCTAGGGCTCTGCCACATTCTGTAAGCTCACAATGTCAGCCCCCTGAGCCTCCAGGCTGTCTTCTGCTCAGAAGGACCTCGAGGGAGTCCCAAGACTGGGAGCACAGTGGGTCTCGGATAGAGATTCAAGGCCAACAGGCTCTTTAACAGGCCTCTGGGAAACTAGGGACACCCTGTCTCTAAGGCCCCAATGATAGAAGAGTAAGGGGAGGCCTTCTGTGTTGTAGCTCTGTCCACAGAGGGTGGTTACCTCTTCCTACTTCCAGTATTCCAAGGTTGTGATGGACAACAGACCCCAGACACTGTCCCCACACAGTGCCCTTGTAAAGCCCTTGGGCCCCTTGGGGACCCGTTGACCATCAGCTCGTCCTCTCTCCACTCTCCATGCTTTGGATCTCGGTCCTGGCCAGGTTCCTAATGCCCCTGACCGCATGGCCGAGCTGTCCCCAACCTTTTTCTTTTTTCACCCTTTTTACCCACCATTTTCCCTTGGTGTCCACATCTGACCCCGAGCTGGGCAGAGCGGGGTGTGTGTGTGTGTGTGTGTGGGTGTGGGTGTGGGTGTGTGTGTTTGTGTCTGTACATTGGAGAGCTCAAACACATATGCCTCTATCTCTCTGGTGATGTCGGAGGTTATGTCCCCACATAGGATGGGGTGAGTAGCTCTCCCCAAGGATCTGAGGAGCTCTCATCCTCCAGGCAATCCTCATGGGTTTCTTAGGGGCAGGGTTAGAGTTAGGTTGAGAGTTAGGTTTAGACAGGGTTTGGGTCAGTGTCAGGGTTAAGGTTAGGGGTTTGTGTTAGTGTCAGCGTTAGGTTTCGGGTAATGGCCCGTGTTAGGGTCAGGGTCAGCTTTACATTTATGGTTAGATTTAGGGTCTGGCTCACATTCAGGGTCTCGATATTGAGAGGGTCAGGTTCTGGGTCAGGGTTAGGGTGAGAGTTATGTTTAGGGTCAGGGTCAGTGTCAGGGCCAGGTGAAGTTCAGGGATAGGGTCAGATTTTGGGCCAGGGTCAGGTTTTGATTTAGGGGCAAATTTCGTGTCAGGATGAGGGTTATGTTTAGGTCAGGTTTAGGGCTAGGGTTAGGGTTAGGTTCACGGTTAGGTTCAGGTTAAGGTTAGGGTTTGGTGTTAGTGTTAGTGTTAGTGTTAGAAGTAGGGTTATGGTTAGGTTTAGCGTTAGACTGTGTTAGGGTCAGGTTTAGGGTTTGGGTTAGGGTCGGGTTTAGTTTTACCATTAGGGTCAGCATTAGTTTTAGGTTCTGGGTCCGTATATGGTCTGGGTTTATGGTTACATTTAGCTTCAGGTTTAGGGTCAGGCTCACAATCAAGGTCAGGGTTCTGGTTAGGGTCAAGGTTAGGTCAGGGTCAGACTCTCAGTTAGGGTCTGAGTCAGGGTTAGTGTAAGGTCAGGGTTAGGTTTAAGTTCAGGTTCCGAATCAGTGTCAGCGTTTGGCTTTGGTTTCGGTTAGGGTCGGGTCTGGCTCATGGTCAGGGTCATGGTGAGGTTCAGGGATGGTTAGGTTTGGGTCAGGTTCACAGTCAGGGTCAGGGTCAGGGTTTTCGGTGAGATTTAGGGTTAGGGTTAATGTTAGGGTTAGAGTGAGGGACAGGGTTAGGGGTAGACATTGTTAAGGTCAGGGTTATCGTTAGGCTTAAGGTAGGGGTCAGGGTTAGGGTTAGATTAGGGTTAGGTTTATGGTCAGGCTCACAGTCAGTGTCAGGGTTAGGTTTTGTGTCAGAGTAAGTGTCAGGGTCAGGGTGAGGATTAGGGTCAGGTTCAGTGTTAGGGTCAGGGTCATGGTCAGGATTTGGGTCATGGTTAGTATAAGGTCAGCTTTACGTTTAGATTCTGGGTTATGATTATAGTCAGGATCATGGTTAGCTTTGGGTTAGGGTTCTGGTCAGGCTCACGATCAGGGTCAGAGTTAGGGTTAACGTTAGGGTCAGTGTTAAGGTTAGGGTGAGGCTTAGGACTGGGTCAGGCTTAGGATTAGGGTCAGGGTCCGGCTCAGGGTGAAGGTCAGTGCCAGGGTCCGATTTAGGGTCAGGGTGAGGCTTTGGTTTCGGGTCCAGGTTCGGGACAGGGGCAGGGTTACTTTTGGGTCAGTGTTAGGGTCAGCGTTAGGTTTAGAGTCAGGGTCAGGGTCAGAGTCACAGTGAACCTCAGGGCCAGAGTCAGTTTAGGGTCAGGGTCAGGCTTTGTTTTAGGGTCAAATTTTGGTTCAGGGTCAGGGTTAGTTTCAGGGGAACGGTTTGAGTTCTTGGTTAGGGTTAGGGTTAGCTTTTGGGTTATGTTTAGTTTTAGGGTTAGACAGCATAGTGTCAGGGTTCGGGGTTGGATTGGGTAGGGGTTGTGTTAGGGTTAGGGTCAGCGTTAGGTTTAGGTTAAGGGTCCTTCTTAGGGTCAGGGTTAAGGTTAACTTGAGGTTTATGGTTAAGTTCAGGCTCAAAGAACGGTCAGTGTTACACTTAGGGCCAGGGTTTGGTTAGGGTCAGCGTTATGATTAGGGTCAGAGTCAGGGTCACGGTTAGGGATGAGTCAGGGTTAGAGTAGGTCAGGTTAGGTTTAGGATCAGCATCTTAATCAGGGTCAGCATCAGGCTTAGTTTTAGGATTAGGGTTTGTGTCAGGATCTCGGTCAAGATCAGAGTCAGCGTCAGGGCTAGGGTTAGGTTTTAGGTCAGGCTCACAGTAAGGGTCAGGGTCAGGTTCAGGGTCAGCGTCAGGGGTTGGTGTTAGGGAAAGCCCCGCACCTGGATCATTGACCAGTCCCTTCAGGGTTTCAGGATAAACCCTGGGCTAAAGGGTGCAATGGGACACCCGCTTCCAGCTAGCCTGCCTTAACCTGGGGCGTGAACAGGACCTGCCTACCAGGCATCCTATCCCTCATAAGCCTGCCCCAGCTCGGGACATCTCCACCACCGAGAAGCTCTCTTTAAACACACACACACACACACACACACACACACACACACAAGGACACACGCACACGCACACACACGGAGGAGACCTTGGCTACACGGGTCAATCAGAAGATTTGGAACTCTGACTCTTAGCCCCTCGGTTTCACCTATTGATTCTTTTTGCCAATACGGCCAGAGGCGTCAGGGAGGCCTGACATGACCTGCCCAGTGAGGGGACATGTCTGGCGGGTGAGCTCTCCTCTGCCTGCATTCTCCGGGCTTTGGTAGACAGCACAAGAACATGTCGCTTCCTTCAGGCTGTGCCCAGAAATGAGCTGGGCAGGGTCGTTTTCTCTGGAATGTGGGTTCCTCGATATGTGTGTTCCAATTCCATTGGGCTCTGTCGTCAGGGAAGTAATGTCACCACTGCCTAGGGGCTCCTTACCGGACTTCCTGCTCCCATCAAGAGCTCCCTGAGGGCACCCCTACCCAAGCAGTTCAGGGCTCACACTCCACCCCATGCCCTGTCCATCCAGTGACCCACACACAGCCTCCCCCCAATGCCTGGGAGGCCTGGGTGTAGCTGTTGTCTCCGCTGGGAGGGAACAGAGCTGGGGTTTGACCGGGTTCCTGCTCCTGCCCAGGACTGTGAGCCCGCCCATATCCTGTGACTCTCAGGGCCTCCTCAGTCTCCCCGTCTGCACATTGGGGGTGTTGTGGCTTCTTCTTCAGGGGATGCCATCCGGGGTAGGCCCTCTCCATGCGTTCCATCCCCACTCTCCCAGGAGTCTGATGCACACCCTTGCCAAAGCATGGGTGTGATTGTTGATGGGCCGGGGAATGGATTTTAGCCCACAGAGGCCTGGATCTCTGCTGGGATCCAGCAAAACCACCCTCCTCCTCCCTGTATCCCATCCCCCGTTGCAAGGTTGCAGTACATGGTTTCTGACCTTGTGGACACAGACTTCCCGGGACTTCCATTAGGTTGAGGTCCAAGGGCCTGGTCTGCGCCCATGTACTGGCCAGCCTCCATAGTGGTCCGCGGGCATTCCCACATCCGTCCTCCTAGGAGGGATGGCCCGTAAGACAGATAAGGGCACAAAATGTTTGGCTGTCATTTCCAAGCTGATGGAGGAACATCTGGCACTTCTGCTGGTTATTTTCTTCCTGTGTTCAATGTCTATCTCTGTCTTTGTCTTTGTCTTTGTCTTTGTCTCTGTGTCAGGGTCTGTCTCTGTTTCGGTGTGTCTCACAGGAGCAGGATCTGTGGGCTCCAGGGGTGATGGACGAAACCGCCGGTGTCTCCCTTGTCCCTGTTTCCCTCTCCTGTGCTGGTGCTTGGTTCCTTGGTAAGTAAGGCCTTGTCACCCTGAGCAGAGCACGTAATCTGGAACCTCTACCCAATGGGGACCCGGAAGCTGCATCAAGGAGGGTCCTGACCTTGGTGCCCAGGCCAGGGGCCTAGGGCTCTGCCACATTCTGTAAGCTCACAATGTCAGCCCCCTGAGCCTCCAGGCTGTCTTCTGCTCAGAAGGACCTCGAGGGAGTCCCAAGACTGGGAGCACAGTGGGTCTCGGATAGAGATTCAAGGCCAACAGGCTCTTTAACAGGCCTCTGGGAAACTAGGGACACCCTGTCTCTAAGGCCCCAATGATAGAAGAGTAAGGGGAGGCCTTCTGTGTTGTAGCTCTGTCCACAGAGGGTGGTTACCTCTTCCTACTTCCAGTATTCCAAGGTTGTGATGGACAACAGACCCCAGACACTGTCCCCACACAGTGCCCTTGTAAAGCCCTTGGGCCCCTTGGGGACCCGTTGACCATCAGCTCGTCCTCTCTCCACTCTCCATGCTTTGGATCTCGGTCCTGGCCAGGTTCCTAATGCCCCTGACCGCATGGCCGAGCTGTCCCCAACCTTTTTCTTTTTTCACCCTTTTTACCCACCATTTTCCCTTGGTGTCCACATCTGACCCCGAGCTGGGCAGAGCGGGGTGTGTGTGTGTGTGGGTGTGGGTGTGGGTGTGGGTGTGTGTGTTTGTGTCTGTACATTGGAGAGCTCAAACACATATGCCTCTATCTCTCTGGTGATGTCGGAGGTTATGTCCCCACATAGGATGGGGTGAGTAGCTCTCCCCAAGGATCTGAGGAGCTCTCATCCTCCAGGCAATCCTCATGGGTTTCTTAGGGGCAGGGTTAGAGTTAGGTTGAGAGTTAGGTTTAGACAGGGTTTGGGTCAGTGTCAGGGTTAAGGTTAGGGGTTTGTGTTAGTGTCAGCGTTAGGTTTCGGGTAATGGCCCGTGTTAGGGTCAGGGTCAGCTTTACATTTATGGTTAGATTTAGGGTCTGGCTCACATTCAGGGTCTCGATATTGAGAGGGTCAGGTTCTGGGTCAGGGTTAGGGTGAGAGTTATGTTTAGGGTCAGGGTCAGTGTCAGGGCCAGGTGAAGTTCAGGGATAGGGTCAGATTTTGGGCCAGGGTCAGGTTTTGATTTAGGGGCAAATTTCGTGTCAGGATGAGGGTTATGTTTAGGTCAGGTTTAGGGCTAGGGTTAGGGTTAGGTTCACGGTTAGGTTCAGGTTAAGGTTAGGGTTTGGTGTTAGTGTTAGTGTTAGTGTTAGAAGTAGGGTTATGGTTAGGTTTAGCGTTAGACTGTGTTAGGGTCAGGTTTAGGGTTTGGGTTAGGGTCGGGTTTAGTTTTACCATTAGGGTCAGCATTAGTTTTAGGTTCTGGGTCCGTATATGGTCTGGGTTTATGGTTACATTTAGCTTCAGGTTTAGGGTCAGGCTCACAATCAAGGTCAGGGTTCTGGTTAGGGTCAAGGTTAGGTCAGGGTCAGACTCTCAGTTAGGGTCTGAGTCAGGGTTAGTGTAAGGTCAGGGTTAGGTTTAAGTTCAGGTTCCGAATCAGTGTCAGCGTTTGGCTTTGGTTTCGGTTAGGGTCGGGTCTGGCTCATGGTCAGGGTCATGGTGAGGTTCAGGGATGGTTAGGTTTGGGTCAGGTTCACAGTCAGGGTCAGGGTCAGGGTTTTCGGTGAGATTTAGGGTTAGGGTTAATGTTAGGGTTAGAGTGAGGGACAGGGTTAGGGGTAGACATTGTTAAGGTCAGGGTTATCGTTAGGCTTAAGGTAGGGGTCAGGGTTAGGGTTAGATTAGGGTTAGGTTTATGGTCAGGCTCACAGTCAGTGTCAGGGTTAGGTTTTGTGTCAGAGTAAGTGTCAGGGTCAGGGTGAGGATTAGGGTCAGGTTCAGTGTTAGGGTCAGGGTCATGGTCAGGATTTGGGTCATGGTTAGTATAAGGTCAGCTTTACGTTTAGATTCTGGGTTATGATTATAGTCAGGATCATGGTTAGCTTTGGGTTAGGGTTCTGGTCAGGCTCACGATCAGGGTCAGAGTTAGGGTTAACGTTAGGGTCAGTGTTAAGGTTAGGGTGAGGCTTAGGACTGGGTCAGGCTTAGGATTAGGGTCAGGGTCCGGCTCAGGGTGAAGGTCAGTGCCAGGGTCCGATTTAGGGTCAGGGTGAGGCTTTGGTTTCGGGTCCAGGTTCGGGACAGGGGCAGGGTTACTTTTGGGTCAGTGTTAGGGTCAGCGTTAGGTTTAGAGTCAGGGTCAGGGTCAGAGTCACAGTGAACCTCAGGGCCAGAGTCAGTTTAGGGTCAGGGTCAGGCTTTGTTTTAGGGTCAAATTTTGGTTCAGGGTCAGGGTTAGTTTCAGGGGAACGGTTTGAGTTCTTGGTTAGGGTTAGGGTTAGCTTTTGGGTTATGTTTAGTTTTAGGGTTAGACAGCATAGTGTCAGGGTTCGGGGTTGGATTGGGTAGGGGTTGTGTTAGGGTTAGGGTCAGCGTTAGGTTTAGGTTAAGGGTCCTTCTTAGGGTCAGGGTTAAGGTTAACTTGAGGTTTATGGTTAAGTTCAGGCTCAAAGAACGGTCAGTGTTACACTTAGGGCCAGGGTTTGGTTAGGGTCAGCGTTATGATTAGGGTCAGAGTCAGGGTCACGGTTAGGGATGAGTCAGGGTTAGAGTAGGTCAGGTTAGGTTTAGGATCAGCATCTTAATCAGGGTCAGCATCAGGCTTAGTTTTAGGATTAGGGTTTGTGTCAGGATCTCGGTCAAGATCAGAGTCAGCGTCAGGGCTAGGGTTAGGTTTTAGGTCAGGCTCACAGTAAGGGTCAGGGTCAGGTTCAGGGTCAGCGTCAGGGGTTGGTGTTAGGGAAAGCCCCGCACCTGGATCATTGACCAGTCCCTTCAGGGTTTCAGGATAAACCCTGGGCTAAAGGGTGCAATGGGACACCCGCTTCCAGCTAGCCTGCCTTAACCTGGGGCGTGAACAGGACCTGCCTACCAGGCATCCTATCCCTCATAAGCCTGCCCCAGCTCGGGACATCTCCACCACCGAGAAGCTCTCTTTAAACACACACACACACACACACACACACACAAGGACACACGCACACGCACACACACGGAGGAGACCTTGGCTACACGGGTCAATCAGAAGATTTGGAACTCTGACTCTTAGCCCCTCGGTTTCACCTATTGATTCTTTTTGCCAATACGGCCAGAGGCGTCAGGGAGGCCTGACATGACCTGCCCAGTGAGGGGACATGTCTGGCGGGTGAGCTCTCCTCTGCCTGCATTCTCCGGGCTTTGGTAGACAGCACAAGAACATGTCGCTTCCTTCAGGCTGTGCCCAGAAATGAGCTGGGCAGGGTCGTTTTCTCTGGAATGTGGGTTCCTCGATATGTGTGTTCCAATTCCATTGGGCTCTGTCGTCAGGAAAGTAATGTCACCACTGCCTAGGGGCTCCTTACCGGACTTCCTGCTCCCATCAAGAGCTCCCTGAGGGCACCCCTACCCAAGCAGTTCAGGGCTCACACTCCACCCCATGCCCTGTCCATCCAGTGACCCACACACAGCCTCCCCCCAATGCCTGGGAGGCCTGGGTGTAGCTGTTGTCTCCGCTGGGAGGGAACAGAGCTGGGGTTTGACCGGGTTCCTGCTCCTGCCCAGGACTGTGAGCCCGCCCATATCCTGTGACTCTCAGGGCCTCCTCAGTCTCCCCGTCTGCACATTGGGGGTGTTGTGGCTTCTTCTTCAGGGGATGCCATCCGGGGTAGGCCCTCTCCATGCGTTCCATCCCCACTCTCCCAGGAGTCTGATGCACACCCTTGCCAAAGCATGGGTGTGATTGTTGATGGGCCGGGGAATGGATTTTAGCCCACAGAGGCCTGGATCTCTGCTGGGATCCAGCAAAACCACCCTCCTCCTCCCTGTATCCCATCCCCCGTTGCAAGGTTGCAGTACATGGTTTCTGACCTTGTGGACACAGACTTCCCGGGACTTCCATTAGGTTGAGGTCCAAGGGCCTGGTCTGCGCCCATGTACTGGCCAGCCTCCATAGTGGTCCGCGGGCATTCCCACATCCGTCCTCCTAGGAGGGATGGCCCGTAAGACAGATAAGGGCACAAAATGTTTGGCTGTCATTTCCAAGCTGATGGAGGAACATCTGGCACTTCTGCTGGTTATTTTCTTCCTGTGTTCAATGTCTATCTCTGTCTTTGTCTTTGTCTTTGTCTTTGTCTCTGTGTCAGGGTCTGTCTCTGTTTCGGTGTGTCTCACAGGAGCAGGATCTGTGGGCTCCAGGGGTGATGGACGAAACCGCCGGTGTCTCCCTTGTCCCTGTTTCCCTCTCCTGTGCTGGTGCTTGGTTCCTTGGTAAGTAAGGCCTTGTCACCCTGAGCAGAGCACGTAATCTGGAACCTCTACCCAATGGGGACCCGGAAGCTGCATCAAGGAGGGTCCTGACCTTGGTGCCCAGGCCAGGGGCCTAGGGCTCTGCCACATTCTGTAAGCTCACAATGTCAGCCCCCTGAGCCTCCAGGCTGTCTTCTGCTCAGAAGGACCTCGAGGGAGTCCCAAGACTGGGAGCACAGTGGGTCTCGGATAGAGATTCAAGGCCAACAGGCTCTTTAACAGGCCTCTGGGAAACTAGGGACACCCTGTCTCTAAGGCCCCAATGATAGAAGAGTAAGGGGAGGCCTTCTGTGTTGTAGCTCTGTCCACAGAGGGTGGTTACCTCTTCCTACTTCCAGTATTCCAAGGTTGTGATGGACAACAGACCCCAGACACTGTCCCCACACAGTGCCCTTGTAAAGCCCTTGGGCCCCTTGGGGACCCGTTGACCATCAGCTCGTCCTCTCTCCACTCTCCATGCTTTGGATCTCGGTCCTGGCCAGGTTCCTAATGCCCCTGACCGCATGGCCGAGCTGTCCCCAACCTTTTTCTTTTTTCACCCTTTTTACCCACCATTTTCCCTTGGTGTCCACATCTGACCCCGAGCTGGGCAGAGCGGGGGGTGTGTGTGTGTGTGTGTGGGTGTGGGTGTGGGTGTGTGTGTTTGTGTCTGTACATTGGAGAGCTCAAACACATATGCCTCTATCTCTCTGGTGATGTCGGAGGTTATGTCCCCACATAGGATGGGGTGAGTAGCTCTCCCCAAGGATCTGAGGAGCTCTCATCCTCCAGGCAATCCTCATGGGTTTCTTAGGGGCAGGGTTAGAGTTAGGTTGAGAGTTAGGTTTAGACAGGGTTTGGGTCAGTGTCAGGGTTAAGGTTAGGGGTTTGTGTTAGTGTCAGCGTTAGGTTTCGGGTAATGGCCCGTGTTAGGGTCAGGGTCAGCTTTACATTTATGGTTAGATTTAGGGTCTGGCTCACATTCAGGGTCTCGATATTGAGAGGGTCAGGTTCTGGGTCAGGGTTAGGGTGAGAGTTATGTTTAGGGTCAGGGTCAGTGTCAGGGCCAGGTGAAGTTCAGGGATAGGGTCAGATTTTGGGCCAGGGTCAGGTTTTGATTTAGGGGCAAATTTCGTGTCAGGATGAGGGTTATGTTTAGGTCAGGTTTAGGGCTAGGGTTAGGGTTAGGTTCACGGTTAGGTTCAGGTTAAGGTTAGGGTTTGGTGTTAGTGTTAGTGTTAGTGTTAGAAGTAGGGTTATGGTTAGGTTTAGCGTTAGACTGTGTTAGGGTCAGGTTTAGGGTTTGGGTTAGGGTCGGGTTTAGTTTTACCATTAGGGTCAGCATTAGTTTTAGGTTCTGGGTCCGTATATGGTCTGGGTTTATGGTTACATTTAGCTTCAGGTTTAGGGTCAGGCTCACAATCAAGGTCAGGGTTCTGGTGAGGGTCAAGGTTAGGTCAGGGTCAGACTCTCAGTTAGGGTCTGAGTCAGGGTTAGTGTAAGGTCAGGGTTAGGTTTAAGTTCAGGTTCCGAATCAGTGTCAGCGTTTGGCTTTGGTTTCGGTTAGGGTCGGGTCTGGCTCATGGTCAGGGTCATGGTGAGGTTCAGGGATGGTTAGGTTTGGGTCAGGTTCACAGTCAGGGTCAGGGTCAGGGTTTTCGGTGAGATTTAGGGTTAGGGTTAATGTTAGGGTTAGAGTGAGGGACAGGGTTAGGGGTAGACATTGTTAAGGTCAGGGTTATCGTTAGGCTTAAGGTAGGGGTCAGGGTTAGGGTTAGATTAGGGTTAGGTTTATGGTCAGGCTCACAGTCAGTGTCAGGGTTAGGTTTTGTGTCAGAGTAAGTGTCAGGGTCAGGGTGAGGATTAGGGTCAGGTTCAGTGTTAGGGTCAGGGTCATGGTCAGGATTTGGGTCATGGTTAGTATAAGGTCAGCTTTACGTTTAGATTCTGGGTTATGATTATAGTCAGGATCATGGTTAGCTTTGGGTTAGGGTTCTGGTCAGGCTCACGATCAGGGTCAGAGTTAGGGTTAACGTTAGGGTCAGTGTTAAGGTTAGGGTGAGGCTTAGGACTGGGTCAGGCTTAGGATTAGGGTCAGGGTCCGGCTCAGGATGAAGGTCAGTGCCAGGGTCCGATTTAGGGTCAGGGTGAGGCTTTGGTTTCGGGTCCAGGTTCGGGACAGGGGCAGGGTTACTTTTGGGTCAGTGTTAGGGTCAGCGTTAGGTTTAGAGTCAGGGTCAGGGTCAGAGTCACAGTGAACCTCAGGGCCAGAGTCAGTTTAGGGTCAGGGTCAGGCTTTGTTTTAGGGTCAAATTTTGGTTCAGGGTCAGGGTTAGTTTCAGGGGAACGGTTTGAGTTCTTGGTTAGGGTTAGGGTTAGCTTTTGGGTTATGTTTAGTTTTAGGGTTAGACAGCATAGTGTCAGGGTTCGGGGTTGGATTGGGTAGGGGTTGTGTTAGGGTTAGGGTCAGCGTTAGGTTTAGGTTAAGGGTCCTTCTTAGGGTCAGGGTTAAGGTTAACTTGAGGTTTATGGTTAAGTTCAGGCTCAAAGAACGGTCAGTGTTACACTTAGGGCCAGGGTTTGGTTAGGGTCAGCGTTATGATTAGGGTCAGAGTCAGGGTCACGGTTAGGGATGAGTCAGGGTTAGAGTAGGTCAGGTTAGGTTTAGGATCAGCATCTTAATCAGGGTCAGCATCAGGCTTAGTTTTAGGATTAGGGTTTGTGTCAGGATCTCGGTCAAGATCAGAGTCAGCGTCAGGGCTAGGGTTAGGTTTTAGGTCAGGCTCACAGTAAGGGTCAGGGTCAGGTTCAGGGTCAGCGTCAGGGGTTGGTGTTAGGGAAAGCCCCGCACCTGGATCATTGACCAGTCCCTTCAGGGTTTCAGGATAAACCCTGGGCTAAAGGGTGCAATGGGACACCCGCTTCCAGCTAGCCTGCCTTAACCTGGGGCGTGAACAGGACCTGCCTACCAGGCATCCTATCCCTCATAAGCCTGCCCCAGCTCGGGACATCTCCACCACCGAGAAGCTCTCTTTAAACACACACACACACACACACACACACACACAAGGACACACGCACACGCACACACACGGAGGAGACCTTGGCTACACGGGTCAATCAGAAGATTTGGAACTCTGACTCTTAGCCCCTCGGTTTCACCTATTGATTCTTTTTGCCAATACGGCCAGAGGCGTCAGGGAGGCCTGACATGACCTGCCCAGTGAGGGGACATGTCTGGCGGGTGAGCTCTCCTCTGCCTGCATTCTCCGGGCTTTGGTAGACAGCACAAGAACATGTCGCTTCCTTCAGGCTGTGCCCAGAAATGAGCTGGGCAGGGTCGTTTTCTCTGGAATGTGGGTTCCTCGATATGTGTGTTCCAATTCCATTGGGCTCTGTCGTCAGGGAAGTAATGTCACCACTGCCTAGGGGCTCCTTACCGGACTTCCTGCTCCCATCAAGAGCTCCCTGAGGGCACCCCTACCCAAGCAGTTCAGGGCTCACACTCCACCCCATGCCCTGTCCATCCAGTGACCCACACACAGCCTCCCCCCAACGCCTGGGAGGCCTGGGTGTAGCTGTTGTCTCCGCTGGGAGGGAACAGAGCTGGGGTTTGACCGGGTTCCTGCTCCTGCCCAGGACTGTGAGCCCGCCCATATCCTGTGACTCTCAGGGCCTCCTCAGTCTCCCCGTCTGCACATTGGGGGTGTTGTGGCTTCTTCTTCAGGGGATGCCATCCGGGGTAGGCCCTCTCCATGCGTTCCATCCCCACTCTCCCAGGAGTCTGATGCACACCCTTGCCAAAGCATGGGTGTGATTGTTGATGGGCCGGGGAATGGATTTTAGCCCACAGAGGCCTGGATCTCTGCTGGGATCCAGCAAAACCACCCTCCTCCTCCCTGTATCCCATCCCCCGTTGCAAGGTTGCAGTACATGGTTTCTGACCTTGTGGACACAGACTTCCCGGGACTTCCATTAGGTTGAGGTCCAAGGGCCTGGTCTGCGCCCATGTACTGGCCAGCCTCCATAGTGGTCCGCGGGCATTCCCACATCCGTCCTCCTAGGAGGGATGGCCCGTAAGACAGATAAGGGCACAAAATGTTTGGCTGTCATTTCCAAGCTGATGGAGGAACATCTGGCACTTCTGCTGGTTATTTTCTTCCTGTGTTCAATGTCTATCTCTGTCTTTGTCTTTGTCTTTGTCTTTGTCTCTGTGTCAGGGTCTGTCTCTGTTTCGGTGTGTCTCACAGGAGCAGGATCTGTGGGCTCCAGGGGTGATGGACGAAACCGCCGGTGTCTCCCTTGTCCCTGTTTCCCTCTCCTGTGCTGGTGCTTGGTTCCTTGGTAAGTAAGGCCTTGTCACCCTGAGCAGAGCACGTAATCTGGAACCTCTACCCAATGGGGACCCGGAAGCTGCATCAAGGAGGGTCCTGACCTTGGTGCCCAGGCCAGGGGCCTAGGGCTCTGCCACATTCTGTAAGCTCACAATGTCAGCCCCCTGAGCCTCCAGGCTGTCTTCTGCTCAGAAGGACCTCGAGGGAGTCCCAAGACTGGGAGCACAGTGGGTCTCGGATAGAGATTCAAGGCCAACAGGCTCTTTAACAGGCCTCTGGGAAACTAGGGACACCCTGTCTCTAAGGCCCCAATGATAGAAGAGTAAGGGGAGGCCTTCTGTGTTGTAGCTCTGTCCACAGAGGGTGGTTACCTCTTCCTACTTCCAGTATTCCAAGGTTGTGATGGACAACAGACCCCAGACACTGTCCCCACACAGTGCCCTTGTAAAGCCCTTGGGCCCCTTGGGGACCCGTTGACCATCAGCTCGTCCTCTCTCCACTCTCCATGCTTTGGATCTCGGTCCTGGCCAGGTTCCTAATGCCCCTGACCGCATGGCCGAGCTGTCCCCAACCTTTTTCTTTTTTCACCCTTTTTACCCACCATTTTCCCTTGGTGTCCACATCTGACCCCGAGCTGGGCAGAGCGGGGTGTGTGTGTGTGTGTGTGTGGGTGTGGGTGTGGGTGTGTGTGTTTGTGTCTGTACATTGGAGAGCTCAAACACATATGCCTCTATCTCTCTGGTGATGTCGGAGGTTATGTCCCCACATAGGATGGGGTGAGTAGCTCTCCCCAAGGATCTGAGGAGCTCTCATCCTCCAGGCAATCCTCATGGGTTTCTTAGGGGCAGGGTTAGAGTTAGGTTGAGAGTTAGGTTTAGACAGGGTTTGGGTCAGTGTCAGGGTTAAGGTTAGGGGTTTGTGTTAGTGTCAGCGTTAGGTTTCGGGTAATGGCCCGTGTTAGGGTCAGGGTCAGCTTTACATTTATGGTTAGATTTAGGGTCTGGCTCACATTCAGGGTCTCGATATTGAGAGGGTCAGGTTCTGGGTCAGGGTTAGGGTGAGAGTTATGTTTAGGGTCAGGGTCAGTGTCAGGGCCAGGTGAAGTTCAGGGATAGGGTCAGATTTTGGGCCAGGGTCAGGTTTTGATTTAGGGGCAAATTTCGTGTCAGGATGAGGGTTATGTTTAGGTCAGGTTTAGGGCTAGGGTTAGGGTTAGGTTCACGGTTAGGTTCAGGTTAAGGTTAGGGTTTGGTGTTAGTGTTAGTGTTAGTGTTAGAAGTAGGGTTATGGTTAGGTTTAGCGTTAGACTGTGTTAGGGTCAGGTTTAGGGTTTGGGTTAGGGTCGGGTTTAGTTTTACCATTAGGGTCAGCATTAGTTTTAGGTTCTGGGTCCGTATATGGTCTGGGTTTATGGTTACATTTAGCTTCAGGTTTAGGGTCAGGCTCACAATCAAGGTCAGGGTTCTGGTTAGGGTCAAGGTTAGGTCAGGGTCAGACTCTCAGTTAGGGTCTGAGTCAGGGTTAGTGTAAGGTCAGGGTTAGGTTTAAGTTCAGGTTCCGAATCAGTGTCAGCGTTTGGCTTTGGTTTCGGTTAGGGTCGGGTCTGGCTCATGGTCAGGGTCATGGTGAGGTTCAGGGATGGTTAGGTTTGGGTCAGGTTCACAGTCAGGGTCAGGGTCAGGGTTTTCGGTGAGATTTAGGGTTAGGGTTAATGTTAGGGTTAGAGTGAGGGACAGGGTTAGGGGTAGACATTGTTAAGGTCAGGGTTATCGTTAGGCTTAAGGTAGGGGTCAGGGTTAGGGTTAGATTAGGGTTAGGTTTATGGTCAGGCTCACAGTCAGTGTCAGGGTTAGGTTTTGTGTCAGAGTAAGTGTCAGGGTCAGGGTGAGGATTAGGGTCAGGTTCAGTGTTAGGGTCAGGGTCATGGTCAGGATTTGGGTCATGGTTAGTATAAGGTCAGCTTTACGTTTAGATTCTGGGTTATGATTATAGTCAGGATCATGGTTAGCTTTGGGTTAGGGTTCTGGTCAGGCTCACGATCAGGGTCAGAGTTAGGGTTAACGTTAGGGTCAGTGTTAAGGTTAGGGTGAGGCTTAGGACTGGGTCAGGCTTAGGATTAGGGTCAGGGTCCGGCTCAGGATGAAGGTCAGTGCCAGGGTCCGATTTAGGGTCAGGGTGAGGCTTTGGTTTCGGGTCCAGGTTCGGGACAGGGGCAGGGTTACTTTTGGGTCAGTGTTAGGGTCAGCGTTAGGTTTAGAGTCAGGGTCAGGGTCAGAGTCACAGTGAACCTCAGGGCCAGAGTCAGTTTAGGGTCAGGGTCAGGCTTTGTTTTAGGGTCAAATTTTGGTTCAGGGTCAGGGTTAGTTTCAGGGGAACGGTTTGAGTTCTTGGTTAGGGTTAGGGTTAGCTTTTGGGTTATGTTTAGTTTTAGGGTTAGACAGCATAGTGTCAGGGTTCGGGGTTGGATTGGGTAGGGGTTGTGTTAGGGTTAGGGTCAGCGTTAGGTTTAGGTTAAGGGTCCTTCTTAGGGTCAGGGTTAAGGTTAACTTGAGGTTTATGGTTAAGTTCAGGCTCAAAGAACGGTCAGTGTTACACTTAGGGCCAGGGTTTGGTTAGGGTCAGCGTTATGATTAGGGTCAGAGTCAGGGTCACGGTTAGGGATGAGTCAGGGTTAGAGTAGGTCAGGTTAGGTTTAGGATCAGCATCTTAATCAGGGTCAGCATCAGGCTTAGTTTTAGGATTAGGGTTTGTGTCAGGATCTCGGTCAAGATCAGAGTCAGCGTCAGGGCTAGGGTTAGGTTTTAGGTCAGGCTCACAGTAAGGGTCAGGGTCAGGTTCAGGGTCAGCGTCAGGGGTTGGTGTTAGGGAAAGCCCCGCACCTGGATCATTGACCAGTCCCTTCAGGGTTTCAGGATAAACCCTGGGCAAAAGGGTGCAATGGGACACCCGCTTCCAGCTAGCCTGCCTTAACCTGGGGCGTGAACAGGACCTGCCTACCAGGCATCCTATCCCTCATAAGCCTGCCCCAGCTCGGGACATCTCCACCACCGAGAAGCTCTCTTTAAACACACACACACACACACACACACACACACAAGGACACACGCACACGCACACACACGGAGGAGACCTTGGCTACACGGGTCAATCAGAAGATTTGGAACTCTGACTCTTAGCCCCTCGGTTTCACCTATTGATTCTTTTTGCCAATACGGCCAGAGGCGTCAGGGAGGCCTGACATGACCTGCCCAGTGAGGGGACATGTCTGGCGGGTGAGCTCTCCTCTGCCTGCATTCTCCGGGCTTTGGTAGACAGCACAAGAACATGTCGCTTCCTTCAGGCTGTGCCCAGAAATGAGCTGGGCAGGGTCGTTTTCTCTGGAATGTGGGTTCCTCGATATGTGTGTTCCAATTCCATTGGGCTCTGTCGTCAGGGAAGTAATGTCACCACTGCCTAGGGGCTCCTTACCGGACTTCCTGCTCCCATCAAGAGCTCCCTGAGGGCACCCCTACCCAAGCAGTTCAGGGCTCACACTCCACCCCATGCCCTGTCCATCCAGTGACCCACACACAGCCTCCCCCCAATGCCTGGGAGGCCTGGGTGTAGCTGTTGTCTCCGCTGGGAGGGAACAGAGCTGGGGTTTGACCGGGTTCCTGCTCCTGCCCAGGACTGTGAGCCCGCCCATATCCTGTGACTCTCAGGGCCTCCTCAGTCTCCCCGTCTGCACATTGGGGGTGTTGTGGCTTCTTCTTCAGGGGATGCCATCCGGGGTAGGCCCTCTCCATGCGTTCCATCCCCACTCTCCCAGGAGTCTGATGCACACCCTTGCCAAAGCATGGGTGTGATTGTTGATGGGCCGGGGAATGGATTTTAGCCCACAGAGGCCTGGATCTCTGCTGGGATCCAGCAAAACCACCCTCCTCCTCCCTGTATCCCATCCCCCGTTGCAAGGTTGCAGTACATGGTTTCTGACCTTGTGGACACAGACTTCCCGGGACTTCCATTAGGTTGAGGTCCAAGGGCCTGGTCTGCGCCCATGTACTGGCCAGCCTCCATAGTGGTCCGCGGGCATTCCCACATCCGTCCTCCTAGGAGGGATGGCCCGTAAGACAGATAAGGGCACAAAATGTTTGGCTGTCATTTCCAAGCTGATGGAGGAACATCTGGCACTTCTGCTGGTTATTTTCTTCCTGTGTTCAATGTCTATCTCTGTCTTTGTCTTTGTCTTTGTCTTTGTCTCTGTGTCAGGGTCTGTCTCTGTTTCGGTGTGTCTCACAGGAGCAGGATCTGTGGGCTCCAGGGGTGATGGACGAAACCGCCGGTGTCTCCCTTGTCCCTGTTTCCCTCTCCTGTGCTGGTGCTTGGTTCCTTGGTAAGTAAGGCCTTGTCACCCTGAGCAGAGCACGTAATCTGGAACCTCTACCCAATGGGGACCCGGAAGCTGCATCAAGGAGGGTCCTGACCTTGGTGCCCAGGCCAGGGGCCTAGGGCTCTGCCACATTCTGTAAGCTCACAATGTCAGCCCCCTGAGCCTCCAGGCTGTCTTCTTCTCAGAAGGACCTCGAGGGAGTCCCAAGACTGGGAGCACAGTGGGTCTCGGATAGAGATTCAAGGCCAACAGGCTCTTTAACAGGCCTCTGGGAAACTAGGGACACCCTGTCTCTAAGGCCCCAATGATAGAAGAGTAAGGGGAGGCCTTCTGTGTTGTAGCTCTGTCCACAGAGGGTGGTTACCTCTTCCTACTTCCAGTATTCCAAGGTTGTGATGGACAACAGACCCCAGACACTGTCCCCACACAGTGCCCTTGTAAAGCCCTTGGGCCCCTTGGGGACCCGTTGACCATCAGCTCGTCCTCTCTCCACTCTCCATGCTTTGGATCTCGGTCCTGGCCAGGTTCCTAATGCCCCTGACCGCATGGCCGAGCTGTCCCCAACCTTTTTCTTTTTTCACCCTTTTTACCCACCATTTTCCCTTGGTGTCCACATCTGACCCCGAGCTGGGCAGAGCGGGGTGTGTGTGTGTGTGTGTGTGGGTGTGGGTGTGGGTGTGTGTGTGTTTGTGTCTGTACATTGGAGAGCTCAAACACATATGCCTCTATCTCTCTGGTGATGTCGGAGGTTATGTCCCCACATAGGATGGGGTGAGTAGCTCTCCCCAAGGATCTGAGGAGCTCTCATCCTCCAGGCAATCCTCATGGGTTTCTTAGGGGCAGGGTTAGAGTTAGGTTGAGAGTTAGGTTTAGACAGGGTTTGGGTCAGTGTCAGGGTTAAGGTTAGGGGTTTGTGTTAGTGTCAGCGTTAGGTTTCGGGTAATGGCCCGTGTTAGGGTCAGGGTCAGCTTTACATTTATGGTTAGATTTAGGGTCTGGCTCACATTCAGGGTCTCGATATTGAGAGGGTCAGGTTCTGGGTCAGGGTTAGGGTGAGAGTTATGTTTAGGGTCAGGGTCAGTGTCAGGGCCAGGTGAAGTTCAGGGATAGGGTCAGATTTTGGGCCAGGGTCAGGTTTTGATTTAGGGGCAAATTTCGTGTCAGGATGAGGGTTATGTTTAGGTCAGGTTTAGGGCTAGGGTTAGGGTTAGGTTCACGGTTAGGTTCAGGTTAAGGTTAGGGTTTGGTGTTAGTGTTAGTGTTAGTGTTAGAAGTAGGGTTATGGTTAGGTTTAGCGTTAGACTGTGTTAGGGTCAGGTTTAGGGTTTGGGTTAGGGTCGGGTTTAGTTTTACCATTAGGGTCAGCATTAGTTTTAGGTTCTGGGTCCGTATATGGTCTGGGTTTATGGTTACATTTAGCTTCAGGTTTAGGGTCAGGCTCACAATCAAGGTCAGGGTTCTGGTTAGGGTCAAGGTTAGGTCAGGGTCAGACTCTCAGTTAGGGTCTGAGTCAGGGTTAGTGTAAGGTCAGGGTTAGGTTTAAGTTCAGGTTCCGAATCAGTGTCAGCGTTTGGCTTTGGTTTCGGTTAGGGTCGGGTCTGGCTCATGGTCAGGGTCATGGTGAGGTTCAGGGATGGTTAGGTTTGGGTCAGGTTCACAGTCAGGGTCAGGGTCAGGGTTTTCGGTGAGATTTAGGGTTAGGGTTAATGTTAGGGTTAGAGTGAGGGACAGGGTTAGGGGTAGACATTGTTAAGGTCAGGGTTATCGTTAGGCTTAAGGTAGGGGTCAGGGTTAGGGTTAGATTAGGGTTAGGTTTATGGTCAGGCTCACAGTCAGTGTCAGGGTTAGGTTTTGTGTCAGAGTAAGTGTCAGGGTCAGGGTGAGGATTAGGGTCAGGTTCAGTGTTAGGGTCAGGGTCATGGTCAGGATTTGGGTCATGGTTAGTATAAGGTCAGCTTTACGTTTAGATTCTGGGTTATGATTATAGTCAGGATCATGGTTAGCTTTGGGTTAGGGTTCTGGTCAGGCTCACGATCAGGGTCAGAGTTAGGGTTAACGTTAGGGTCAGTGTTAAGGTTAGGGTGAGGCTTAGGACTGGGTCAGGCTTAGGATTAGGGTCAGGGTCCGGCTCAGGGTGAAGGTCAGTGCCAGGGTCCGATTTAGGGTCAGGGTGAGGCTTTGGTTTCGGGTCCAGGTTCGGGACAGGGGCAGGGTTACTTTTGGGTCAGTGTTAGGGTCAGCGTTAGGTTTAGAGTCAGGGTCAGGGTCAGAGTCACAGTGAACCTCAGGGCCAGAGTCAGTTTAGGGTCAGGGTCAGGCTTTGTTTTAGGGTCAAATTTTGGTTCAGGGTCAGGGTTAGTTTCAGGGGAACGGTTTGAGTTCTTGGTTAGGGTTAGGGTTAGCTTTTGGGTTATGTTTAGTTTTAGGGTTAGACAGCATAGTGTCAGGGTTCGGGGTTGGATTGGGTAGGGGTTGTGTTAGGGTTAGGGTCAGCATTAGGTTTAGGTTAAGGGTCCTTCTTAGGGTCAGGGTTAAGGTTAACTTGAGGTTTATGGTTAAGTTCAGGCTCAAAGAACGGTCAGTGTTACACTTAGGGCCAGGGTTTGGTTAGGGTCAGCGTTATGATTAGGGTCAGAGTCAGGGTCACGGTTAGGGATGAGTCAGGGTTAGAGTAGGTCAGGTTAGGTTTAGGATCAGCATCTTAATCAGGGTCAGCATCAGGCTTAGTTTTAGGATTAGGGTTTGTGTCAGGATCTCGGTCAAGATCAGAGTCAGCGTCAGGGCTAGGGTTAGGTTTTAGGTCAGGCTCACAGTAAGGGTCAGGGTCAGGTTCAGGGTCAGCGTCAGGGGTTGGTGTTAGGGAAAGCCCCGCACCTGGATCATTGACCAGTCCCTTCAGGGTTTCAGGATAAACCCTGGGCTAAAGGGTGCAATGGGACACCCGCTTCCAGCTAGCCTGCCTTAACCTGGGGCGTGAACAGGACCTGCCTACCAGGCATCCTATCCCTCATAAGCCTGCCCCAGCTCGGGACATCTCCACCACCGAGAAGCTCTCTTTAAACACACACACACACACACACACACACACACAAGGACACACGCACACGCACACACACGGAGGAGACCTTGGCTACACGGGTCAATCAGAAGATTTGGAACTCTGACTCTTAGCCCCTCGGTTTCACCTATTGATTCTTTTTGCCAATACGGCCAGAGGCGTCAGGGAGGCCTGACATGACCTGCCCAGTGAGGGGACATGTCTGGCGGGTGAGCTCTCCTCTGCCTGCATTCTCCGGGCTTTGGTAGACAGCACAAGAACATGTCGCTTCCTTCAGGCTGTGCCCAGAAATGAGCTGGGCAGGGTCGTTTTCTCTGGAATGTGGGTTCCTCGATATGTGTGTTCCAATTCCATTGGGCTCTGTCGTCAGGGAAGTAATGTCACCACTGCCTAGGGGCTCCTTACCGGACTTCCTGCTCCCATCAAGAGCTCCCTGAGGGCACCCCTACCCAAGCAGTTCAGGGCTCACACTCCACCCCATGCCCTGTCCATCCAGTGACCCACACACAGCCTCCCCCCAACGCCTGGGAGGCCTGGGTGTAGCTGTTGTCTCCGCTGGGAGGGAACAGAGCTGGGGTTTGACCGGGTTCCTGCTCCTGCCCAGGACTGTGAGCCCGCCCATATCCTGTGACTCTCAGGGCCTCCTCAGTCTCCCCGTCTGCACATTGGGGGTGTTGTGGCTTCTTCTTCAGGGGATGCCATCCGGGGTAGGCCCTCTCCATGCGTTCCATCCCCACTCTCCCAGGAGTCTGATGCACACCCTTGCCAAAGCATGGGTGTGATTGTTGATGGGCCGGGGAATGGATTTTAGCCCACAGAGGCCTGGATCTCTGCTGGGATCCAGCAAAACCACCCTCCTCCTCCCTGTATCCCATCCCCCGTTGCAAGGTTGCAGTACATGGTTTCTGACCTTGTGGACACAGACTTCCCGGGACTTCCATTAGGTTGAGGTCCAAGGGCCTGGTCTGCGCCCATGTACTGGCCAGCCTCCATAGTGGTCCGCGGGCATTCCCACATCCGTCCTCCTAGGAGGGATGGCCCGTAAGACAGATAAGGGCACAAAATGTTTGGCTGTCATTTCCAAGCTGATGGAGGAACATCTGGCACTTCTGCTGGATATTTTCTTCCTGTGTTCAATGTCTATCTCTGTCTTTGTCTTTGTCTTTGTCTTTGTCTTTGTCTCTGTGTCAGGGTCTGTCTCTGTTTCGGTGTGTCTCACAGGAGCAGGATCTGTGGGCTCCAGGGGTGATGGACGAAACCGCCGGTGTCTCCCTTGTCCCTGTTTCCCTCTCCTGTGCTGGTGCTTGGTTCCTTGGTAAGTAAGGCCTTGTCACCCTGAGCAGAGCACGTAATCTGGAACCTCTACCCAATGGGGACCCGGAAGCTGCATCAAGGAGGGTCCTGACCTTGGTGCCCAGGCCAGGGGCCTAGGGCCCTGCCACATTCTGTAAGCTCACAATGTCAGCCCCCTGAGCCTCCAGGCTGTCTTCTGCTCAGAAGGACCTCGAGGGAGTCCCAAGACTGGGAGCACAGTGGGTCTCGGATAGAGATTCAAGGCCAACAGGCTCTTTAACAGGCCTCTGGGAAACTAGGGACACCCTGTCTCTAAGGCCCCAATGATAGAAGAGTAAGGGGAGGCCTTCTGTGTTGTAGCTCTGTCCACAGAGGGTGGTTACCTCTTCCTACTTCCAGTATTCCAAGGTTGTGATGGACAACAGACCCCAGACACTGTCCCCACACAGTGCCCTTGTAAAGCCCTTGGGCCCCTTGGGGACCCGTTGACCATCAGCTCGTCCTCTCTCCACTCTCCATGCTTTGGATCTCGGTCCTGGCCAGGTTCCTAATGCCCCTGACCGCATGGCCGAGCTGTCCCCAACCTTTTTCTTTTTTCACCCTTTTTACCCACCATTTTCCCTTGGTGTCCACATCTGACCCCGAGCTGGGCAGAGCGGGGTGTGTGTGTGTGTGTGTGTGGGTGTGGGTGTGGGTGTGTGTGTTTGTGTCTGTACATTGGAGAGCTCAAACACATATGCCTCTATCTCTCTGGTGATGTCGGAGGTTATGTCCCCACATAGGATGGGGTGAGTAGCTCTCCCCAAGGATCTGAGGAGCTCTCATCCTCCAGGCAATCCTCATGGGTTTCTTAGGGGCAGGGTTAGAGTTAGGTTGAGAGTTAGGTTTAGACAGGGTTTGGGTCAGTGTCAGGGTTAAGGTTAGGGGTTTGTGTTAGTGTCAGCGTTAGGTTTCGGGTAATGGCCCGTGTTAGGGTCAGGGTCAGCTTTACATTTATGGTTAGATTTAGGGTCTGGCTCACATTCAGGGTCTCGATATTGAGAGGGTCAGGTTCTGGGTCAGGGTTAGGGTGAGAGTTATGTTTAGGGTCAGGGTCAGTGTCAGGGCCAGGTGAAGTTCAGGGATAGGGTCAGATTTTGGGCCAGGGTCAGGTTTTGATTTAGGGGCAAATTTCGTGTCAGGATGAGGGTTATGTTTAGGTCAGGTTTAGGGCTAGGGTTAGGGTTAGGTTCACGGTTAGGTTCAGGTTAAGGTTAGGGTTTGGTGTTAGTGTTAGTGTTAGTGTTAGAAGTAGGGTTATGGTTAGGTTTAGCGTTAGACTGTGTTAGGGTCAGGTTTAGGGTTTGGGTTAGGGTCGGGTTTAGTTTTACCATTAGGGTCAGCATTAGTTTTAGGTTCTGGGTCCGTATATGGTCTGGGTTTATGGTTACATTTAGCTTCAGGTTTAGGGTCAGGCTCACAATCAAGGTCAGGGTTCTGGTTAGGGTCAAGGTTAGGTCAGGGTCAGACTCTCAGTTAGGGTCTGAGTCAGGGTTAGTGTAAGGTCAGGGTTAGGTTTAAGTTCAGGTTCCGAATCAGTGTCAGCGTTTGGCTTTGGTTTCGGTTAGGGTCGGGTCTGGCTCATGGTCAGGGTCATGGTGAGGTTCAGGGATGGTTAGGTTTGGGTCAGGTTCACAGTCAGGGTCAGGGTCAGGGTTTTCGGTGAGATTTAGGGTTAGGGTTAATGTTAGGGTTAGAGTGAGGGACAGGGTTAGGGGTAGACATTGTTAAGGTCAGGGTTATCGTTAGGCTTAAGGTAGGGGTCAGGGTTAGGGTTAGATTAGGGTTAGGTTTATGGTCAGGCTCACAGTCAGTGTCAGGGTTAGGTTTTGTGTCAGAGTAAGTGTCAGGGTCAGGGTGAGGATTAGGGTCAGGTTCAGTGTTAGGGTCAGGGTCATGGTCAGGATTTGGGTCATGGTTAGTATAAGGTCAGCTTTACGTTTAGATTCTGGGTTATGATTATAGTCAGGATCATGGTTAGCTTTGGGTTAGGGTTCTGGTCAGGCTCACGATCAGGGTCAGAGTTAGGGTTAACGTTAGGGTCAGTGTTAAGGTTAGGGTGAGGCTTAGGACTGGGTCAGGCTTAGGATTAGGGTCAGGGTCCGGCTCAGGGTGAAGGTCAGTGCCAGGGTCCGATTTAGGGTCAGGGTGAGGCTTTGGTTTCGGGTCCAGGTTCGGGACAGGGGCAGGGTTACTTTTGGGTCAGTGTTAGGGTCAGCGTTAGGTTTAGAGTCAGGGTCAGGGTCAGAGTCACAGTGAACCTCAGGGCCAGAGTCAGTTTAGGGTCAGGGTCAGGCTTTGTTTTAGGGTCAAATTTTGGTTCAGGGTCAGGGTCATTTTCAGGGTACAGTTTGAGTTTTTGGTTCGGTTTAGTGTTAGCAGTAGGTTTATGTTTAGTCTTACACCGTAGTTTTAAGGTTAGCCAGCATAGTGTCAGGGTTAGGGATTTGGTTGGTTAGGGGTTAGTGTTAGGGTTAGGGTCAGCGTTAGGTTTAGGTTAAGGGTCCTTATTAGGGTCAGGGTTAGGGTTACATTTAGGGTTACGGTTACGGTCAGGCTCAAAGTACGGTCAGTGTTTGCATTAGGGTCAGGCTTTTGTTAGGTTCAGGGTTATGGTTAGGGTTAGAGTCAAGGTCACAGTTAGGGATGAGTCAGGGTTAGAGTAGGTCAGGTTAGGTTTAGGATCAGGGTCTGGATCAGGGTCAGCAGCAGGCTTAGATTTAGGATTATGGTTTGGGTCAGGATCTGGGTCACGGTCAGAGTCAGGGTCAGGTCTAGTGTTCCCTTTTGGGTCAGGCTCACAGTCAGTGTCAGGGTCAGTGTCAGGGGTTAGTGTTCGGTTTACACCCGCACCTGGGTCATTGACCAATCCCTTCAGGTTCTCAGGATAAACCCTGGGCAAAACGGTATAGCGGCACACCCGCTCCCAGCTAGTCTGCCTTAATCTGGGGCGTGAACATGACCTGCCAACCAGGTATCAGATCCATCATAAGCCTGCTCCTTCTCGGGACATCTCCACCCCTGATGAGCTCTCTTTACAAACACACACACACAACACACACACACACACACACACACACACACGCTGAGGAGTCCTAGGGTAGCACGGGTCAATGAGAAGGTGTGGGACTCTGTGACTTGAGCCCCTCGCTTTCACCTTGTGATTCTTTTTGCCAATACTGCCAGAGGCGTCGGGGAGGCCTGATATGACCTGCCCAGTGAGGGGACTTGTCTGGCGGGCGAGCTCTCCTCTGCATGCATTCTCTGGGCTTCGGTAGACAGCACAAGAACATGTCTTTTCCTTCAGGCTGTGCCCAGAAATGAGCTGGGCAGGGTGGTTTTCACTGGAATGTGGGTGCCTTGATACGTGGGTTCCAATTCGCTGGGCTCTGTCATCAGGGAAGGAGGGTCACCACTGCCTGGGGGCTCCTTTTCGGACTTCCTGCTCCCATCCAGAGCTCCCTGAGCGCGTCCCTACCCCAGCTGCCCAGGGCTCACACTCCACCCCATGCCCTATCCATCCCGTGACCCACACACAGTCTACCCCCAACCCCTGGGAGGACTAGGTGCAGCTGTTGTCCCTCTGGGAGGGTAACAGAGCTGGGGTTAGACCGTGTTCCTTCTCCTGCCCAGGACTGTGAGCCCGGACACATCCTGTGACTCTCAGGGCCTCTCAGTCTCCCCGTCTGCACATTGTGGGTGTTCTGGCTTCTTCTTCAGGGGATTAAATTAGGGGTAGGCCCTCTCCATGCGTTCCATCCCTGCTCTCCCAGGAGTCTGGTGCACACACTTGGCAAGGCTCGGGTGTGCTTGGTGATGGGCGGGGGAATGGAATATAGCCCACAGAGGCCTGGATCTCCGCAGGGATCCAGCAAAACCACCCTCCTCCTGCCTGTATCTCATCCCCCGTGGCAACGTTGCAGTGCATGGTTTCTGACCTTGTGGACACAGACTTCCCGGGACTTCCATTAGGTTGAGGTCCAAGGGCCTCGTCTGCACCTATGTACTGGCCAGCCCCCCTGGTGTTCCGCGGGCATTCCCGCATCCGTCCTCCTAGGAGGGATGGCCCATGGGACTGATAATGGGACAAAATGTTTGGCTGTTATTTCCAAGCTGATGGAGGAGTCTGGCACTTCTGCTGGTTTTTTCTCTCCTGTGTTCACTGTGTGTCTCTGTCTTTGTCTTTGTCTTTGTCTCTGTTTCAGGTTCTGTCTCTGTTTTGGTGTGTCTCATAGGAGCAGGATCTGTGGGCTCCAGGGCTGATGGGCGAAACCGCCGTTGTCTCTCTTATCCCTGTTTCCCTCTCCTGTGCAGGTGCTTGGTTCCTTGGTAAGTAAGGCCTTCTCACACTGAGCAGAACATGGACTTTGGAACCTCTTCCCAATGTGGACCCTGAGCTGCAAGAAGACCTTGGTCTCCTGGCTGACCTTGGTCTCCAGGCCGGGGGCCTAGTGCTCTGCAACATTCTGCAAGCTCACAATGTCAGCCCCCAAACCTCCAGGTTTTCTTCTGCTCAGAAGGACCTCGAGGGAGTAGAAAGCTCATACCCAAGACTGGGAGTACTGTGGGTTTCAGATAGAGATTCAAGGCCAACAGGCTCTTTTACAAGCCTGTGGGAGACTAGGGACACCCTGTCTCTATGGCCCCATTGATAGAAGAGTAGTATGTGTTTCTCCTTTGAGATGAAGCTAGAACAGGGAAGGAGTCCGGGGACATTAAGTACTGTGAGTAAAGGGCACAATGTGGTGCTTAAGCCTGCCAAACACATATTGGATGTTCACCACCAGTGGTGATCCGCACTTAGTTTCTGCGTCTAAAACGCTTCCAACACTGAGAGGGAAGTGTGCTTTAGGAGGTATTCACTGCAGTGTTACTTATGTCCGTTAAAGAAGAAAGCTTTTGCGACTGACTCTGTGGTAAACGCATTAGGCGCACATAGCTTTCCAGTCTCATACAACTAACCGTTAGACTATAGGAAGTTCTGTTTAAGGGAAACTCCTTCATGCGGAAATTCACTTCTCACAGTGCCTTTCCAGTGGAGGAAAGAAGATAGAACAAGGACGGACAGAGAGAACGTTGCAAACCGTGAGTGAAGTACAGGGTAAGCCACTTAGGCCTCTGTGATGCATGCTGGAAGTTCAACACCAAAGATGTTCCACAGTTTCTACCACTTCTCAAAACACTTCCAGTATATGAGGGAACTGTGCTACAGTAAGGTCTCACTACAGGGATGTGTCTCTGCACAGTTGCAAAGTGTAGGACGTGTCTGGGTAACAACCATGCAGTGTCTGATACAGGCACTTTAGAGGGGATGCGGAGGAAGGTATCTGCTCAGGGAAGCAACTTCAGTTGTGTACTCACTCATAACAGTGCTTCTTCTTTGAGGATGAAAATAGAACAGGGAAGGACTACGGGCACATTAGGTAGTGTGAGTAAAGGGCACGCTATGGCGATTAAGCCTGCCAAACTCATATTGGATGTTGACCACCAATGGTGATCCGCACTTAGTTTCTGCGTCTAAAACGCTTCCAACACTGAGAGGGAAGTGTGCTTTAGGAGGGATTCACTGCAGTGTTACTTACGTCTGTAAAAGAAGGAAGCTTTTGGGACTGACTCTGTGGTAAACGCATTAGGCGCACATAGCTTTCCAGTCTCAGACGTCTAACCGTTAGACTATAGGAAGTTCTGTTTAAGGGAAACTCCTTCATGTGGAAATTCACTTCTCACAGTGTCTTTCCAGTGGAGGAAAGAAGATAGAACAAGGACGGACAGAGAGAACGTTGCAAACCGTTAGTGAAGTACACGGTAAGCCACCTAGGCCTCTATGATGCATACTGGAAGTTCAACACCGGAGATGTTATACAGTGTCTACTTCTTCTCAAAACACTTCCAGTATATGAGGGAACTGTGCTACAGTAAGTTCTCACGACAGAGAAGCGTCTGTGCTCAGTTGGAAAGTGTAGGTCATGTCTGGTAGCAATCATGAAGTGACTGATACAGGCCCCTTAGAGGGGATGCGGAGGAAGGTATCTGCTCAGGTAACCTACTTCAGGTTCATACCATTCATAACAGTGTTTCTCCTTTGAGGATGAAGATAGAACAGGGACGGATTAGGGCACATTAGGTACTGTGTGTAAAGAGCACGCTATGGCGGTTAAGCCTGCCAAACACATATTGGATGTTCACCACCAGTGGTGATCCGCACTTAGTTTCTGCGTCTAAAACACTTCCAACACTGAGAGGGAAGTGTGCTTTAGGAGGGATTCACTGCAGTGTTACTTACGTCTGTTAAAGAAGGAAGCTTTTGGGACTGACTCTGTGGTAACCGCAATAGGCGCACATAGCTTTCCAGTCTTAGACGTCTAACCGTTAGACTATAGAAATTTCTGTTTAAGGGAAACTCCTTCATGCGGAATGTAACTTCTCACAGTGTCTTTCCAGGGGACGTAAGAAGATAGAACAAGGACAGACAGAGAGAACGTTGCAAACCGTGAGTGAAATACAGGGTAAGCCACGTAGGCCTCTATGATGCATACTGGAAGTTCAACACCGGAGATGTTCCACAGTGTCTAGCTTTCTCAAAACACTTCTAGTATATGAGGGAACTGTGCTACAGTAAGGTCTCTAACAGAGATGCGTCTGGGCTCAGTTGGAAAGTGTATGACGTGTCTGGGTCGCAAGCATGAAGTGTCTGATACAGGCCCCTTAGAGGGGATTCGGAGGAAGGTATCTGCTCAGGGAAGCTACTTCAGGTGCGTACTAAATCATAAGAGTGTTACTCCTTTGAGGATGAAGATGGAAAATGGAAGGATTACGGGCACATTAGGTACTGTGAGTAAAGGGCTCGCTATGGCGCTTAAGCCTGCCAAACACCTATTGGATGATCACAACCAGTGGTGATCCGCACTTAGTTTCTGCGTCTAAAAAGCTTCCAACACTGAGAGGGAAGTGTGCTTTAGGAGGGATTCACTGCAGTGTTACGTCTGTTAAAGAAGGAAGCATTTGGGACTGACTCTGTGGTAACCGCATTAGTCGCACACAGCTTTCCAGTCTCAGATATCTATCCCATGGACTATAGCAAGTTCTGTTTAAGGGAAACTCCTTCAGGCGGAATGTCAATTCTCACAGTGTCTTTCCACTGGAGGAAAGAAGATAGAACAAGCACGGAACAGAGAGAATATTGGAACCCGTGAGTGAAGTTCAGGGTAAGGCACCTAGGCCGCTATGATTCATACTGGAAGTTCAACACCTGCGATGTCCACAGTGTCTACCACTTCTCAAAACACTTCCAAAATATGAGGGAACTGTACTACAGATAGTTCTCACGACAGGGATGCAGCTATGCTCAGTTGGAAAGTGTAGGACGTATCTGGGTAGCAATCATGAAGTGTCTGATACAGACCCCTTAGAGGGGATGCGGAGGAAGGTATCTGCTCAGGTAACCACTTCAGGTTCGTACTCATTCATAACAATGTTTCTCCATTGAGGATTACGATAGAGCAGGGACGGATTAGGGGCACATTAGGTACTGTGAGTAAAGGGCACGCTATGGCGCTTAAACCTGCCAAACACATATTGGATGTTCACCACCAATGGTGATCCGCACATAATTTCTGCGTCTAAAACGCTACCAACACTGAGAGGAAAGTGTGCTTTAGGAGGGATTCACTGCAGTGTTACGTCTGTTAACGAAGGAAGCTTTTGACTGATTCTGTGGCAACCGCATTAGGCGCACATAGCTTTCCAGTCTCAGACGTCTAACCGTTAGACTATAGGAAGTACTGTTTAAGGGAAACTCCTTCATGCGGAATGTCACTTCTCACAGTGTCTTTCCAGTGGAGGAAAGAAGATAGAACACGGACGGACAGAGAGAAAGTTGCAAACCGTGAGTGAAGTACAGGGTAAGACACTTAGTCCTCTATGACGCATACTGGAAGTTCAACACCGGAGATGTTCCACAGTGTCTCCCTCTTCTCAAAACACTTCCAGTATATGAGGGAACTGTGCTACAGTAAGTACTCATGACAGAGATGCGTCTGTGCTCAGTTGGAAAGTGTAGGATGTGTCTAGGTAGCAACCATGAAGTGTCTCATACAGGCACCTTAGAGGGGATGCGGAGGAAGGTATCTGCTCAGGGAAGCTACTTCAGGTGCGTATTCATTCATAACAGTTTTTCTCCTTTGAAGAGGAAGATAGAACAGGGAAGGACTATGGGCTCATTAGGTACTGTGAGTAAAGGGCACGCTGTTGCGCTTTAGCATGCCAAACACATATCGGATGTTCACTACCAGTGGTGATCCGCAATTAGTTTCTGCGTCTAAAACGCTTACAACACTGAGAGGAAAGTGTGCTTTAGGAGGGATTCACTGCAGTGTTACGTCTGTCAAAGAAGGAAGCTTTTGGGACTGACTCTGTGGTAACCGCATTAGGTGCACATAGCTTTCCAGTCTCAGACGTCTAACCGTTAGACTATAGGAAGTTCTATTTAAGTGAAACTCGTTCATGCGGATTGTCACTTCTCACTGTGACTTTATGTGGAGGAGAGAAGATAGAACAAGGACGGACAGAGAGAACATTGCAAACCGTGAGTGAAGTACAGGGTAAGCCACTTAGGCCTCTATGATGCATACTGGAAGTTCAGCACCAGAGATGTTCCACAGTGTCTACCTCTTCTCAAAACACTTCCAATATTGAGGGAACTGTGCTTTAGTAAGTTCTCATGACAGAGATGCGTCTGTGCTCAGTTTGTAAGTGTAGGGCGTGTCTGGGTAGCAAACATGAAGTGTCTGATACAAACCACTAATAGGGGATACGGAGCAAGGCATCTGCTCAGGGAAGTTACTTCAGGTGAGTACTCTTTCATAACAGTGCTTCTCCTTTGAGGATGAAGATAGAATAGTGACGGATTAAGGGCACATTAGGTACTGTGAGTAAAGGGCAGGTTATGTCCCTTAAGCCTGCCAAACACATATTGGATGTTCACCACCAATGGTGATCCGCACTTAATTTTTGCTTCTAAAACGCTTCCTACAATGAGAGGGAAGTGTGCTTTAGAAGGTTTCACTGCAGTGTTACGTCTGTTAAAGAAGGAACCTTTAGGGACTGACTCTGTGGTAACCGCATTAGGCGCACATATCTTTCCAGTTCAGACGTCTAACCGTTAGACTATAGCATTTCTGTTTAAGGGAAACTCCTTCATGCGGAATGTCACTTCTCACAGTGATTTCTAGAGGAGGAAAGATATAGAACTAGGACGGACAGAGAGAACGTTGTTAACCGTGAGTGAAGTACAGGGTAAGCCACTTAGGCATCTATGATGCATACTGGAAGTTCAACACCGGAGATGTTCCACAGTGTCTATATCTTCTCAAGACACTTCCAGTATATGAGGGAGCTGTGCTACAGTAAGTTCTCACGACAGAGATGGTCTGTGCTCAGTTGGAAAGTGTAGGACGTGTCTGGGTAGCAACCATGAAGTGTCTGCTACAGGCCCCTTAGAGGGGATGCGGAGGAAGGTATCTGCTCAGGGAACCTACCTCAGGTGCGTACTCATTCTTAACAGTGTTTCTCCTTTGAGGACGAAGATAGAACAGGGAAGGACTACGGGCACATTAGGTACTGAGAGTAGAGGACAAGCTATGGAGCTTAAGCCTGCCAAACACATATTGAATGTTCACCACCAGTGGTGATCCGCACTTAGTTTCTGCGTCGAAAAAGCTTCCAACAGTGAGAGGGAAGAATGCTTCATGAGGTATTCACTGCAGTGTTACGTCTGTTAAAGAAGGAAGCTTTTGGAACTGACTCTGTGGTAACCGCAATAGGCGCACATAGCTTTCCAGTCTCTGACGTCTATCCGTTGGACTATAGCAAGTTCTGTTTAAGGGAAACTCCTTCATGCGGAACGTCACTTCTCACAGTGTCTTTCCAGTGGATGAAAGAAGATAGAACAAGGACGGAGCAGAGAGAACGTTGCAACCCGTGAGTGAAGTACAGGGTAAGGCACCTAGGCCTCTATGATGCATACTGGAAGTTCAACACCTGGGATGTTCCACAGTGTCTATCAATTCTCAAAATACTTCCAATATATGAGGGTACTGTGCTACCATAAGTTCGCACGACATGCTCAGTTGGAAAGTGTAGGCCCTGTCTGGGTAGCAATCATGAAGTGTCTTATTCAGGCTCCTTAGAGGGGATGCGGAGGAATTTATCTGCTCAGGGAAGCTACTTCAAGTACGTACTCATTCATAACAGTGTTCCTCCTTTGAGGAAGAAGATAGAACAGGGACGGATTAGGGGCACATTAGGTACTGTGAGTAAAGGGCACGCTATGGCACTTAACCCTGCCAAACACATATTGGATGTTCACCAACAGTGGTGATCCACATTAATTTCTGCGTCTAAAACGGTTCCAACTATGAGTGGGAAGTGTGCTTTACGAGGGATTCACTAGAGTGTTACGTGTAGAAAAGAAGGAATCTTTTGGGACTGACTCTGTGGTAACCGCATTAGGCGCACATAGCTTTCCAGTCTCAGACGTCTAACCATTAGAAACAGGAAGTTCTGTTTAAGGGAAACTCCTTCATGCGGAATGTCACTTTTCACAGTGTCTTTCCAGTGGAGGAAAGAAGATAGAACAAGGACGGACAGAGAGAACGTTGCAAACCGTGAGTGAAATACAGTGTAAGCCACTTAGACCACTATGATGCATACTGGAAGTTCATCACCAGAGATGTTGCACAGGGTCTACATCTTCTCAAAACACTTCCCGAATATGAGGGAACTGTACTACAGTAAGTTCTCATGACAGAGATGCATCTGTGCTCAGTTGGAAAGTGTAGGACGTGTCTGGGTAGCAACCATGAAGTGTCTAATACAGGCCCCTTAGAGGGGATGCGGAGGAAGGTATCTGCTCAGGGAACTTACTTCAGGTGCTTACTCATTCATAACAGTGTTACTCCTTTGAGGATGAAGATAGAACAGAGAAGAATTACGGGCACATTAGGTACTGTGAGTAAAGGGCAGGCTACGGTGCTTAAGCCTGCCAAACACATATTGGATGTTCACCACCGGCGATGATCCGCACTTAGTTTCTACGTCTAAAACACTTCCAAAACTGAGAGGGAAGTGTGCTTTAGGAGGGATTCACAGCAGTGTTACGTCTGTTAAAGAAGGAAGCTTTTGGGACTGACTCTGTGGTATCCACAATAGGCGCACATAGCTTTCCAGTCTCAGACGTCTAACCGTTAGACTTTAGGAAGTTCTGTTTAAGGGAAACTCCTTCATGCGGAATGTGACTTCTCACAGTGTCTTTCCAATTGAGGTAAGAAGATAGAACAAGGACGGACAGAGAGAACGTTGCAAACTGTGAGTGAAATACAGGGTAAGCCACTTAGGCCTCTATGATGCATACTGCAAGTTCAACACCAGAGATGTTCCACAGTGTCAACCGCTTCTCAAAACACTTCAAATATATGAGGGAACTGTGCTACCGTATGTTCTCATGACAGGGATGCATTACTGCTCAGTTGAATACTCTAGGATGTGTCAGGGTAGCAATCATGAAGTATCTCATACAATCCCCTTAGAGGGGATGCGTAGGAATGTATCTACTCAGGGAAGCTACTTCAGGTGCGTACTCATTCATAAGAGTGTCTCTCCTTTGAGGATGAAGATAGAACAGGGAACGACTACGGGCACATTAGGTACTGTGAGTAAAGGGCATGCTAAGGCGCTTAAGCCTGCCAAACACATATTGGATGTTCACCACCAGTGCAGATCCGCACTTAGTTTCTGCGTGAAAACGCTTCCTACACTGAGAGTGAAGTGTGCTTTAGGAGGGATTCACTGCAGTGTTACGTCTGTTAAAGAAGGAAGCTTTTGGGACTGACTCTGTGGTAACCCCAATAGGCGCACATAGCTTTCCAGGCTCAGCCGTCTATCCGTTGGACTATAGCAAGTTCTGTTTAAGGGAAACTCCTTCATGCGGAATGTCACTTCTCACAGTATCTTTCCAGTGGAGGAAAGAAGATAGAACAATGACGGACAGAGAGAACGTTGCAACCCGTGAGTGAAGTACAGGGTAAGGCACCTAAGCCTCTATGATGCATACTGGATGTTCAACACCTGGGATTTCCCACAATGTCTACCAATTCTCAAAACACTTCCAATATAAGAGGGAACTGTGCTACCGTATGTTCTAATGACAGGGATGCATCTGTGCAAGGTTGAAAACTCGAGGATGTGTCTGGGTAGCAAACATGAAGTGTCTCATATAGGCACCTTAGACTGGATGCGTAGGAGGTATCTGCTCAGGGAAGCTACTTCAGTTTTGTACTCATTCATAACAGTGCTTCTCCTTGGAGGAATGAAGGAAGAACACGGACGGACTAGGGGCACATTAGGTACTGTGAATAAAGGGCAGGCTATGAACCTTACGCCTGCCAACCACATATTGGATGTTCACCACCAGTGTTGATCCGCACATAGGTTCTGCGTCTAAAACGCTTCCAACACTGACAGGGAAGTGTGCTTTAGGAGGGATTCACTGCAGTGTTACGTCTGTTAAAGAAGGATGCTTTTGGGACTGACTCTGTGGTAACCGCATTAGGTGCACATAGCTTTCCAGTCTCAGACGTCTAACCGTTAGACTATAGGAAGTTCTGTTTAAGGGAAACTCCTTCATGCGGAATGTCACTTCTCACAGTGTCTTTGCAGTGGAGAAAAGAAGATAGAACAAGGACGGACAGAGAGAACGATGCAAACCGTGTTTGAAGTACAGGGTAAGCCTCGTAGGCCTCTATTATGCATACTGGTAGTTCAACACCGGAGATGTTCCACAGTGTCTACCTCTTCTCAAAACACTTCCAGTATATGAGGGAACTCTGCTACATTAAGTTCTCACGACAGAGATGCGTCTGTGCTCAGTTGGAAAGTGTAGGACGTGTCTGGGTAGCAACCAGTAAGTGTCTGATACAAGCCGCTAAGTGGGGATGCGGAGGAAGGTATCTGCTCAGGGAAGCTACTTCAAGTGCGTACTCATTCATAACAGTGTCTCTCCTTTGAGGATGAAGATAGAACAGGGAACGACTACGGGCACATTAGGTACTGTGAATAAAGGCAGGCTATGAACCTTACGCCTGCGAAACACATATTGGATGTTCACCACCAGTGCAGATCCACACTTAGTATCTGCGTCGAAAACGCTTCCTACACTGAGAGGGAAGTGTGCTTTAGGAGGGATTCACTGCAGTGTTACGTCTGTTAAAGAAGGAAGCTTTTGGGACTGAATCTGTGGTAACCCCAATAGGCGCACATAGCTTTACAGTCTCAGCCGTCTATCCGATGGACTATAGCAAGTTCTGATTAGGGAAACTCCTTCATGCGGAATGTCACTTCTCACAGTGTCTTTCCAGTGCAGGAAAGAAGATAGAACAACGACGGACAGAGAGAACGTGCAACCCGTGAGTGAAGTACAGGGTAAGGCACCTAAGCCTCTATGATGCATACTGGATGTTCAACACCTGGGATTTTCCACAATGTCTACCACTTCTCAAAACACTTCCAATATAGGAGGGAACTGTGCCACCGTAAGTTCTAATGACAGGGATGCATCTGTGCAAGGTTGACAACTCGAGGATGTGTCTGGGTAGCAAACATAAAGTGTCTCATAAGGCACCTTAGACTGGATGCATAGGAGGTATCTGCTCAGGGAAGCTACTTCAGTTTTGTACTCATTCATAACAGTGCTTCTCCTTGGAGGAATGAAGGAAGAACACGGACGGACTAGGGGCACATTAGGTACTGTGAATAAAGGGCAGGCTATGAACCTTACGCCTGCCAACCACATATTGGATGTTCACCACCAGTGTTGATCCGCACATAGGTTCTGCGTCTAAAACGCTTCCAAAACTGAGAGGGAAGTGTGCTTTAGGAGGGATTCACTGCAGTGTTACGTCTGTTAAAGAAGGATGCTTTTGGGACTGACTCTGTGGTAACCGCATTAGGCCCACATAGCTTTTCAGTCTCAGACGTCTAACCGTTAGACTATAGGAAGTTCTGTTTAAGGGAAACTCCTTCATGCGGCATGTCACTTCTCACAGTGTCTTTGCAGTGGAGAAAAGAAGATAGAACAAGGAAGGACAGAGAGAACGATGCAAACCGTGATTGAAGTACAGGGTAAGCCTCGTAGGCCTCTATTATGCATACTGGTAGTTCAACACCGGAGATGTTCCACAGTGTCTACCTCTTCTCAAAACACTTCCAGTATATGAGGGAACTCTGCTACATTAAGTTCTCACGACAGAAATGCGTCTGTGCTCAGTTGGAAAGTGTAGGACGTGTCTGGGTAGCAACCAGTAAGTGTCTGATACAAGCCGCTAAGAGGGGATGCGGAGGAAGGTATCTGCTCAGGGAAGCTACTTCAGGTGCGTACTCATTCATAACAGTGTCTCTCCTTTGAGGATGAAGATAGAACAGGGAACGACTACGGGCACATTAGGTACTGTGAGTAAAGGGCATGCTAAGGCGCTTAAGCCTGCCAAACACATATTGGATGTCACCACCAGTGCAGATCCGCACTTAGTTTCTGCGTCGAAAACGCTTCCTACACTGAGAGGGAAGTGTGCTTTAGGAGGGATTCACTGCAGTGTTACGTCTGTTAAAGAAGGAAGCTTTTGGGACTGACTCTGTGGTAACCCCAATAGGCGCACATAGCTTTCCAGGCTCAGCCGTCTATCCGATGGACTATAGCAAGTTCTGTTTAAGGGAAACTCCTTCATGCGGAATGTCACTTCTCACAGTGTCTTTCTAGTGGAGGAAAGAAGATAGAACAACGACGGACAGAGAGAACGTTGCAACCCGTGAGTGAAGTACAGGGTAAGGCACCAAAGCCTCTATGATGCATACTGGATGTTCTACACCTGGGATTTTCCACAATGTCTACCACTTCTCAAAACACTTCCAATATAGGACGGAACTGTGCTACCGTATGTTCTAATGACAGGGATGCATCTGTGCAAGGTTGAAAACTCGAGGATGTCTGGGTAGGAAACATGAAGTGTCTCATATAGGCACCATAAACTTGATGCGTAGGAGGTATCTGCTCAGGGATGCTACTTCAGTTTTGTACTCATTCATAACAGTGCTTCTCCTTGGAGGAATGAAGGAAGAACAGGGACGGACTAGGGGCACATTAGGTACTGTGAATAAAGGGCAGGCTATGAACCTTACGCCTGCCAACCACATATTGGATGATCACCACCAGTGTTGATCCGCACATAGGTTCTGCGTCTAAAACGCTTCCAACACTGAGAGGGAAGTGTGCTTTAGGAGGGATTCACTGCAGTGTTACGTCTGTTAAAGAAGGATGCTTTTGGGACTGACTCTGTGGTAACCGCATTAGGCGCACATAGCTTTCCAGTCTCAGACGTCTAACCGTTAGACTATAGGAAGTTCTGTTTAAGGGAAACTCCTTCATGCGGAATGTCACTTCTCCAGTGTCTTTGCAGTGGAGAAAAGAAGATAGAACAAGGACGGACAGAGAGAACGATGCAAACCGTGATTGAAGTACAGGGTAAGCCTCGTAGGCCTCTATTATGCATACTGGTAGTTCAACACCGGAGATGTTCCACAGTGTCTACCTCGTCTCAAAACACTTCCAGTATATGAGGGAACTCTGCTACATTAAGTTCTCACAACAGAGATGCGTCTGTGCTCAGTTGGAAAGTGTAGGACGTGTCTGGGTAGCAACCTGTAAGTGTCTGATACAAGCCGCTAAGAGGGGATGCGGAGGAAGGTATCTGCTCAGGGAAGCTACTTCAGGTTCGTACTCATTCATAACAGTGTTTCTCCTTTGAGGATGAAGATAGAACAGAGAAGGACTACGGGCACATTAGGTACTGTGAGTAAAGAGCACGCTATCGCGCTTAAGCCTGCCAAACTCATATTGGATATTCACAACCAGTGGTGATCCGCACTTAGTTTCTGCGTCGAAAATGCATCCAACACTGAGATGGTAGTGTGCTTTAGGAAGGATTCACTGCAGTTTTACGTCTGTTAAAGAAGGAAGCTTTTGGGACTGACTGTGGTAAACGCATTAGGCGCCCATAGCTTTCCAGTCTCAGACGTCTAACCTTTAGACTAAAGGAAGTTCTGTTTAAGGGAAACTCCTTCATGTGGATTGTTACTTCTCACAGTGTCTTTATGTGGTGGAAAGAAGATAGAACAAGGACGGACAGAGAGTTTGTTGCACACCGTGAGTGAAGTACAGGGTAAGCCACTTTGGCCTCTATGATGTATACTGGAAGTTCAACAGCGGATATGTTCCACAGTTTCTACCTCTTCTCAAAACACTTCCAATATATGAGGGAACTCTGCTACATTAAGTTCTCACGACAGAGATGCGTCTGTGCTCAGTTGGAAAGTGTAGGACGTGTCTGGGTAGCAACCAGTAAGTGTCTGATACAAGCCGCTAAGAGGGGATGCGGAGGAAGGTATCTGCTCAGGGAAGCTACTTCAGGTGCGTACTCATTCATAACAGTGTCTCTCCTTTGAGGATGAAGATAGAACAGGGAACGACTACGGGCACATTAGGTACTGTGAGTAAAGGGCATGCTAAGGCGCTTAAGCCTGCCAAACACATATTGGATGTTCACCACCAGTGCAGATCCGCACTTAGTTTCTGCGTCGAAAACGCTTCCTACACTGAGAGGGAAGTGTGCTTTAGGAGGGATTCACTGCAGTGTTACGTCTGTTAAAGAAGGAAGCTTTTGGGACTGACTCTGTGGTAAACCCAATAGGCGCACATAGCTTTCCAGTCTCAGCCGTCTATCCGATGGACTATAGCAAGTTCTGTTTAAGGGAAACTCCTTCATGCGGAATGTCACTTCTCACAGTGTCTTTCCAATGCAGGAAAGAAGATAGAACAACGACGGATAGAGAGAACGTTGCAACCCGTGAGTGAAGTACAGGGTAAGGCACCTAAGCCTCTATGATGCATACTGGATGTTCAACACCTGGGATTTTCCACAATGTCTACCACTTCTCAAAACACTTCCAATATAGGAGGGAACTGTGCTAATGTAAGTTCTAATGACAGGGATGCATCTGTGCAAGGTTGACAACTCGAGGATGTGTCTGGGTAGCAAACATGAAGTGTCTCATAAAGGCCCCTTAGAGTGGATGCATAGGAGGTATCTGCTCAGGGAAGCTACTTCAGTTTTGTACTCATTCATAACAGTGCTTCTCCTTGGAGGAATGAAGGAAGAACACGGACGGACTAGGGGCACATTAGGTACTGTGAATAAAGGGCAGGCTATGAACCTTACGCTTGCCAACCACATATTGGATGTTCACCACCAGTGTTGATCCGCACATAGGTTCTGCGTCTAAAACGCTTCCAACACTGAGAGGGAAGTGTGCTTTAGGAGGGATTCACTGCTGTGTTACGTCTGTTAAAGAAGGATGCTTTTTGGACTGACTCTGTGGTAACCGCATTAGGCCCACATAGCTTTCCAGTCTCAGATGTCTAACCGTTAGACTATAGGAAGTTCTGTTTAAGGGAAACTCCTTCATGCGGAATGTCACTTTTCACAGTGTCTTTCCAGTGGAGAAAAGAAGATAGAACAAGGACGGACAGAGAGAACGATGCAAACCGTGATTGAAGTACAGGGTAAGCTACGTAGGCCTCTATTATGCATACTGGTAGTTCAACACCGGAGATGTTCCACAGTGTCTACCTCTTCTCAAAACACTTCCAGTATATGAGGGAACTCTGCTTCAGTAAGTTCTCACGACAGAGATGCGTCTGTGCTCAGTTGGAAAGTGTAGGACGTGTCTGGGTAACAACCATACAGTGTCTGATACAGGCACCTCAGAGGGGATGCAGTGGAAGGTATCAGCTCAGGGAACCTACTTCAGGTGCGTCCTCATTCAAAACAGTGTTTCTCCTTTGAGGATGAAGATAGAACAGAGAAGGACTACGGGCACATTAGGTACTGTGAGTAAAGAGCACGCTATCGCGCTAAGCCTGCCAAACTCATATTGGATATTCACAACCAGTGGTGATCCGCACTTAGTTTCTGCGTCGAAAACGCATCCAACACTGAGATGGTAGTGTGCTTTAGGAGGGATTCACTGCAGTTTTACGTCTGTTAAAGAAGGAAGCTTTTGGGACTGACTCTGTGGTAAACGCATTAGGCGCCCATAGCTTTCCAGTCTCAGACGTCTAACCTTTAGACTAAAGGAAGTTCTGTTTAAGGGAAACTCCTTCATGTGGATTGTTACTTCTCACTGTGTCTTTATGTGGTGGAAAGAAGATAGAACAAGGACGGACAGAGAGTTTCTTGCACACCGTGAGTGAAGTACAGGGTAAGCCACTTTGGCCTCTATGATGTATACTGGAAGTTCAACAGCGGAGATGTTCCACAGTTTCTACCTCTTCTCAAAACACTTTCATTATATGAGGGAACTGTGGTACCGTAAGTTCTCACGACAGAGATGCGTCTGTCCTCAGTTTAAAAGTGTAGCACGTGTCTGCGTAGCAAACATTAAGTGTCTGATACAAGCCACTAATAGGGGATGCGGAGGAAGGTTCCTGTGCGTACTCATTCATAACAGTGCTTCTCCTTAGAGGATAAAGATATAACAGGGATGGATTAGGGGCCCATTAGGTACTGTGAGTAAAGGGCAGGCTATGACGCTTAAGCCTGCCAACCACATATTGGATGTTCACCACCAGTGTTGATCCGCACTTAGGTTCTGCGTCAAAAACGCTTCCAACACTGAGAGGGAAGTGTGCTTTAGGAGGGATTCACTGCAGTGTTACATCTGTTAAATAAGGATGCTTTTGGGACTGACTCTGTGTTAGCCGCATTACGCGCACAGAGCTTTCCAGTCTCAGAGGTCTAACCGTTAGACTATAGGAAATTCTGTATAAGGGAAACTCCTTCATGCGGATTGTCACTTCTCACAGAGTCTTAACAGTGGAGGAAAGAAGATAGAACAAAGACGGACAGAGAGAACTTTGCAAACTGTGAGTGACGTACAGGGTAGGCCACTAAGGCCTCTATGATGCATACTGGAAGTTCAACACCGGAGATGTTCCACAAGTCCTACCTTTTCTCAAAACACTTCCAGAATATGAGGGAACTGTTTTCAGTAAGTTCTCAAGACAGAGATGTGTCTGTCCTCAGTTGGAAAGTGTAGGACGTGTCTGGATAGCAACCAGTAAGTTTCTGATACAAGACCCTAAGAGGGGATGCGGAGGAAGGTATCTGCTCAGGGAAGCTACTTCAGGTGCGTACTCATTCATAACAGTGTTTCTCCTTTGAGGATGAAGATAGAACAGGGAACGACTACGGGCACATTAGGTACTGTGAGTAAAGGGCATGCTAAGGCGCTTAAGCCTGCCAAACACGTATTGGATGTTCACCACCAGTGCAGATCCGCACTTAGTTTCTGCGTCGAAAACGCTTCCTACACTGAGAGGGAAGTGTGCTTTACGAGGGATTCACTGCAGTGTTACGTCTGTTAAAGAAGGAAGCTTTTGGGACTGACTCTGTGGTAACCCCAATAGGCGCACATAGCTTTCCAGTCTCAGCCGTCTATCCGTTGGACTATAGCAAGTTCTGTTTAAGGGAAACTCCTTCATGCGGAATGTCACTTCTCACAGTGTCTTTCCAGTGGAGGAAAGAAGATAGAACAACGACGGACAGAGAGAACGTTGCAACCCGTGAGTGAAGTACAGGGTAAGGCACCTAAGCCTCTATGATACATACTGGATGTTCAACACCTGGGATTTTTCACAATGTCTACCACTTTTCAAAACACTTCCAATATAGGAGGGAACTGTGCTACCGTAAGTTCTAATGACAGGGATGCATCTGTGCAAGGTTGAAAACTCGAGGATGTGTCTGGGTAGCAAACATGAAGTGTCTCATAAAGGCACCTTAGACTGGATGCGTAGGAGGTATCTGCTCAGGGAAGCTACTTAAGTTTTGTACTCATTCATAACAGTGCTTCTCCTTGGAGGAATGAAGGAAGAACGCGGACGGACTAGGGGCACAGTAGGTACTGTGAATAAAGGGCAGGCTATGAACCTTACGCCTGCCAACCACATTTGGATGTTCACCAACAGTGTTGATCCGCATATAGGTTCTGCGTAAAAACGCTTCCAACACTGAGAGGGAAGTGTGCTTTAGGAGGGATTCACTGCAGTGTTACGTCTGTTAAAGAAGAATGCTTTTGGGACTGACTCTGTGGTAACCGCATTAGGCGCACATAGCTTTCCAGTCTCAGACGTCTAACCGTTAGACTATAGGAAGTTCTGTTTAAGGGAAACTCCTTCATCCGGAATGTCACTTCTCACAGTGTCTTTGCAGTGGAAAAAAGAAGATAGAACAAGGACGGACAGAGAGAACGATGCAAACCGTTATTGAAGTACAGGGTAAGCTACGTAGGCCTCTATTATGCATACTGGTAGTTCAACACCGGAGATGTTCCACAGTGTCTACCTCTTCTCAAAACACTTCCAGTATATGAGGGAACTCTGCTACAGTAAGTTCTCACGACAAAGATGCGTCTGTGCTCAGTTGGAAAGTGTAGGACGTGTCTGGGTAACAACCATACAGTGTCTGATACAGGCACCTCAGAGGGGATGCAGTGGAAGGTATCTGCTCAGGGAACCTACTTCAGGTGCGTACTCATTCATAACAGTGTTTCTCCTTTGAGGATGAAGATAGAACAGAGAAGGACTACGGGCACATTAGGTACTGTGAGTAAAGAGCACGCTATCGCGCTTAAGCCTGCCAAACTCATATTGGATATTCACAACCAGTGGTGATCCAGACTTAGTTTCTGCGTCGAAAACGCATCCAACACTGAGATGGTAGTGTGCTTTAGGAGGGATTCACTGCAGTTTTACGTCTGTTAAAGAAGGAAGCTTTTGGGACTGACTCTGTGGTAAACGCATTAGGCGCCCATAGCTTTCCAGTCTCAGACGTCTAACCTTTAGACTAAAGGAAGTTCTGTTTAAGGGAAACTCCTTCATGTGGATTGTTACTTCTCACAGTGTCTTTATGTGGTGGAAAGAAGATAGAACAAGGACGGACAGAGAGTTTGTTGCACACCGTGAGTGAAGTACAGGGTGAGCCACTTTGGCCTCTATGATGTATACTGGAAGTTCAACAGCGGAGATGTTCCACAGTTTCTACCTCTTCTCAAAACACTTCCATTATATGAGGGAACTGTGGTACCGTAAGTTCTCACGACAGAGATGCGTCCGTCCTCAGTTTAAAAGTGTAGCACGTGTCTGCGTAGCAAACATTAAGTGTCTGGTACAAGCCACGAATAGGGGATGCGGAGGAAGGTTCCTGTGCGTACTTATTCATAACAGTGCTTCTCCTTAGAGGATAAAAATATAACAGGGATGGATTAGGGGCCCATTAGGTACTGTGAGTAAAGGGCAGGCTATGACGCTTAAGCCTGCCAAACACATATTGGATGTTCACCACCAGTGTTGATCCGCACTTAGGTTCTGCGTCAAAAACGCTTCCAACACTGAGAGGGAAGTGTGCTTTAGGAGGGATTCACTGCAGTGTTACGTCTGTTAAATAAGGATGCTTTTGGGACTGACTCTGTGTTAGCCGCATTAGGCGCATATAGCTTTCCAGTCTCAGAGGTCTAACCGTTAGACTATAAGAAATTCTGTATAAGGGAAACTCCTTCATGCGGATTGTCACTTCTCACAGAGTCTTAACAGTGGAGGAAAGAAGATAGAACAAAGACGGACAGAGAGAACTTTGCAAACTGTGAGTGACGTACAGGGTAGGCCACTAAGGCCTCTATGATGCATACTGGAAGTTCAACACCGGAGATGTTCCACAAGTCCTACCTTTTCTCAAAACACTTCCAGAATATGAGGGAACTGTGTTTCAGTAAGTTCTCAAGACAGAGATGCGTCTGTCCTCAGTTGGAAAGTGTAGGACGTGTCTGGATAGCAACCAGTAAGTTTCTGATACAAGCCCCTAAGAGGGGATGCGGAGGAAGGTATCTGCTCAGGGAAGCTACTTCAGGTGCGTACTCATTCATAACAGTGTTTCTCCTTTGAGGATGAAGATAGAACAGGGAACGACTACGGGCACATTAGGTACTGTGAGTAAAAGGCATGCTAAGGCGCTTAAGCCTGCCAAACACGTATTGGATGTTCACCACCAGTGCAGATCCGCACTTAGTTTCTGCGTCGAAAACGCTTCCTACACTGAGAGGGAAGTGTGCTTTACGAGGGATTCACTGCAGTGTTACGTCTGTTAAAGAAGGAAGCTTTTGGGACTGACTCTGTGGTAACCCCAATAGGCGCACATAGCTTTCCAGTCTCAGCCGTCTATCCGTTGGACTATAGCAAGTTCTGTTTAAGGGAAACTCCTTCATGCGGAATGTCACTTCTCACAGTGTCTTTCCAGTGGAGGAAAGAAGATAGAACAACGACGGACAGAGAGAACGTTGCAACCAGTGAGTGAAGTACAGGGTAAGGCACTTAAGCCTCTATGATGCATACTGGATTTTCAACACCTGGGATTTTCCACAATGTCTACCACTTCTCAAAACACTTCCAATATAGGAGGGAACTGTGCTACCGTAAGTTCAAATGACAGGGATGCATCTGTGCAAGGTTGAAAACTCGAGGATGTGTCTGGGTAGCAAACATGAAGTGTCTCGTATAGGCACATTAGAGGGGATGCGTAGGAGGTATCTGCTCAGGGAAGCTACTTCAGTTTTGGACTCATTCATAACAGTGCTTCTACTTGGAGGAATGAAGGAAGAACACGGACGGACTAGCGGCACATTAGGTACTGTGAATAAAGGGCAGGCTATGAACCTTACGCCTGCCAACCACATATTGGATGTTCACCACCAGTGCAGATCCGCACTTAGTTTCTGCGTCGAAAACGCTTCCTACACTGAGAGGGAAGTGTGCTCTAGGAGGGATTCACTGCAGTGTTACGTCTGTTAAAGAAGGAAGCTTTTGGGACTGACTCTGTGGTAACCCCAATAGGCGCACATAGCTTTCCAGTCTCAGCCGTCTATCCGTTGGACTATAGCAAGTTCTGTTTAAGGGAAACTCCTTCATGCGGAATGTCACTTCTCACAGTGTCTTTCCAGTGAAGGAAAGAAGATAGACCAACGACGGACAGAGAGAACGTTGCAACCCGTGAGTGAAGTACAGGGTAAGGCACCTAAGCCTCTATGATGCATACTGGATGTTCAACACCTGGGATTTTCCACAATGTCTATCACTTCTCAAAACACTTCCAATATAGGAGGGAACTGTGCTACCGTAAGTTCTAATGACAGGGATGCATCTGTGCAAGGTTGAAAACTCGAGGATGTGTCTAGGTAGCAAACATGAAGTGTCTCATATAGGCACCTTAGACTGGATGCGTAGGAGGTATTGCTCAGGGAAGCTACTTCAGTTTTGTACTCATTCATAACAGTGCTTCTCCTTGGAGGAATGAAGGAAGAACATGGACGGACTAGGGGCACAGTAGGTACTGTGAATAAAGGGCAGGCTATGAACCTTACGCCTGCCAACCACATTTGGATGTTCACCACCAGTGTTGATCCGCACATAGGTTCTGCGTCTAAAACGCTTCCAACACTGAGAGGGAAGTGTGCTTTAGGAGGGATTCACTGCAGTGTTACGTCTGTTAAAGAAGGATGCTTTTGGGACTGACTCTGTGGTAACCGCATTAGGCGCACATAGCTTTCCAGTCTCAGACGTCTAACCGTTAGACTATAGGAAGTTCTGTTTAAGGGAAACTCCTTCATGCGGAATGTCACTTCTCACAGTGTCTTTGCAGTGGAGAAAAGAAGATAGAACAAGGAAGGACAGAGAGAACGACGCAAACCGTGTTTGAAGTACAGGGTAAGCCACGTAGGCCTCCATTATGCATACTGGTAGTTCAACACCGGAGATGTTCCACAGTGTCTACCTCTTCTCAAAACACTTCCAGTATATGAGGGAACTCTGCTACATTAAGTTCTCACGACAGAGATGCGTCTGTGCTCAGTTGGAAAGTGTAGGACGTGTCTGGGTGGCTACCAGTAAGTGTCTAATACAAGCCGCTAAGAGGGGATGCGAAGGAAGGTATCTGCTCAGGGAAGCTACTTCAGGTGCGTACTCATTCATAACAGTGTTTCTCCTTTGAGGATGAAGATAGAACAGGGAAAGACTACGGGCACATTAGGTACTGTGAGTAAAGGGCATGCTAAGGCGCTTAAGCCTGCCAAACACATATTGGATGTTCACCACCAGTGCAGATCCGCACTTAGTTTCTGCGTCGAAAACGCTTCCTACACTGAGAGGGAAGTGTGCTTTAGGAGGGATTCACAGCAGTGTTACGTCTGTTAAAGAAGGAAGCTTTTGGGACTGACTCTGTGGTAACCCCATAGGGGCACATAGCTTTCCAGTCTCAGCCGTCTATCCGTTGGACTATAGCAAGTTCTGTTTAAGGGAAACTCCTTCATGCGGAATGTCACTTCTCACAGTGTCTTTCCAGTGGAGGAAAGAAGATAGAACAACGACGGACAGAGAGAACGTTGCAACCCGTGAGTGAAGTACAGGGTAAGGCACCTAAGCCTCTATGATGCATACTGGATGTTCAACACCTGGGATTTTCCACAATGTCTACCACTTCTCAAAACACTTCCAATATAGGAGGGAACTGTGCTACCGTATGTTCTAATGACAGGGATGCATCTGTGCACAGTTGAAAACTCGAGGATGTGTCTGGGTAGCAATCATGAAGTGTCCCATACAGGCACCTTAGAGGGGATGCGTAGGAGGTATCTGCTCAGGGAAGCTACATCAGTTTTGTACTCATTCATAACAGTGCTTCTCCTTGGAGGAATGAAGGAAGAACGCGGACGGACTAGGGGCACAGTAGGTACTGTGAATAAAGGGCAGGCTATGAACCTTACGCCTGCCAACCACATATTGGATGTTCACCACCAGTGTTGATCCGCACATAGGTTCTGCGTCTAAAACGCTTCCAACACTGAGAGGGAAGTGTGCTTTAGGAGGGATTCACTGCAGTGTTACGTCTGTTAAAGAAGGATGCTTTTGGGGCTGACTCTGTGGTAACCGTATTAGATGCACATAGCTTTCCACTCTCAGATGTCTAACCGTTAGACTATAGGAAGTTCTGTTTAAGGGAAACTCCTTCATGCGGCATGTCACTTTTCACAGTGTCTTTCCAGTGGAGAAAAGAAGATAGAACAAGGACGGACAGAGAGAACGATGCAAACCGTGATTGAAGTACAGGGTAAGCTACGTAGGCCTCTATTATGCATACTGGTAGTTCAACACCGGAGATGTTCCACAGTGTCTACCTCTTCTCAAAACACTTCCAGTATATGAGGGAACTCTGCTTCAGTAAGTTCTCACGACAGAGATGCGTCTGTGCTCAGTTGGAAAGTGTAGGACGTGTCTGGGTAACAACCATACAGTGTCTGATACAGGCACCTCAGAGGGGATGCAGTGGAAGGTATCAGCTCAGGGAACCTACTTCAGGTGCGTCCTCATTCATAACAGTGTTTCTCCTTTGAGGATGAAGATAGAACAGAGAAGGACTACGGGCACATTAGGTACTGTGAGTAAAGAGCACGCTATCGCGCTAAGCCTGCCAAACTCATATTGGATATTCACAACCAGTGGTGATACGCACTTAGTTTCTGCGTCGAAAACGCATCCAACACTGAGATGGTAGTGTGCTTTAGGAGGGATTCACTGCAGTTTTACGTCTGTTAAAGAAGGAAGCTTTTGGGACTGACTCTGTGGTAAACGCATTAGGCGCCCATAGCTTTCCAGTCTCAGACGTCTAACCTTTAGACTAAAGGAAGTTCTGTTTAAGGGAAACTCCTTCATGTGGATTGTTACTTCTCACAGTGTCTTTATGTGGTGGAAAGAAGATAGAACAAGGACGGACAGAGAGTTTGTTGCACACCGTGAATGAAGTACAGGGTAAGCCACTTTGGCCTCTATGATGTATACTGGAAGTTCAACAGCGGAGATGTTCCACAGTTTCTACCTCTTCTCAAAACACTTCCATTATATGAGGGAACTGTGGTACCGTAAGTTCTCACGACAGAGATGCGTCTGTCCTCAGTTTAAAAGTGTAGCACGTGTCTGCGTAGCAAACATTAAGTGTCTGATACAAGCCACTAATAGGGGATGCGGAGGAAGGTTCCTGTGCGTACTCATTCATAACAGTGCTTCTCCTTAGAGGATAAAGATATAACAGGGATGGATTAGGGGCCCATTAGGTACTGTGAGTAAAGGGCAGGCTATGACGCTTAAGCCTGCCAACCACATATTGGATGTTCACCACCAGTGTTGATCCGCACTTAGGTTCTGCGTCAAAAACGCTTCCAACACTGAGAGGGAAGTGTGCTTTAGGAGGGATTCACTGCAGTGTTACGTCTGTTAAATAAGGATGCTTTTGGGACTGACTCTGTGTTAGCCGATTTACGCGCACAGAGCTTTCCAGTCTCAGAGGTCTAACCGTTAGACTATAAGAAATTCTGTATAAGGGAAACTCCTTCATGCGGATTGTCACTTCTCACAGAGTCTTAACAGTGGAGGAAAGAAGATAGAACAAAGACGGATAGAGAGAACTTTGCAAACTGTGAGTGACGTACAGGGTAGGCCACTAAGGCCTCTATGATGCATACTGGAAGTTCAACACCGGAGATGTTCCACAAGTCCTACCTTTTCTCAAAACACTTCCAGAATATGAGGGAACTGTGTTTCAGTAAGTTCTCAAGACAGAGATGCGTCTGTCCTCAGTTGGAAAGTGTAGGACGTGTCTGGATAGCAACCAGTAAGTTTCTGATACAAGCCCCTAAGAGGGGATGCGGAGGAAGGTATCTGCTCAGGGAAGCTACTTCAGGTGCGTACTCATTCATAACAGTGTTTCTCCTTTGAGGATGAAGATAGAACAGGGAACGACTACGGGCACATTAGGTACTGTGAGTAAAAGGCATGCTAAGGCGCTTAAGCCTGCCAAACACGTATTGGATGTTCACCACCAGTGCAGATCCGCACTTAGTTTCTGCGTCGAAAACGCTTCCTACACTGAGAGGGAAGTGTGCTTTACGAGGGATTCACTGCAGTGTTACGTCTGTTAAAGAAGGAAGCTTTTGGGACTGACTCTGTGGTAACCCCAATAGGCGCACATAGCTTTCCAGTCTCAGCCGTCGATCCGTTGGACTATAGCAAGTTCTGTTTAAGGGATACTCCTTCATGCGGAATGTCACTTCTCACAGTGTCTTTCCAGTGGAGGAAAGAAGATAGAACAACGACGGACAGAGAGAACGTTGCAACCCGTGAGTGAAGTACAGGGTAAGGCACCTAAGCCTCTATGATGCATACTGGATGTTCAACACCTGGGATTTTCCACAATGTCTACCACTTCTCAAAACACTTCCAATATAGGAGGGAACTGTGCTACCGTAAGTTCTAATGACAGGGATGCATCTGTGCAAGGTTGAAAACTCGAGGATGTGTCTGGGTAGCAAACATGAAGTGTCTCGTATAGGCACATTAGAGGGGATGCGTAGGAGGTATCTGCTCAGGGAAGCTACTTCAGTTTTGGACTCATTCATAACAGTGCTTCTACTTGGAGGAATGAAGGAAGAACACGGACGGACTAGCGGCACATTAGGTACTGTGAATAAAGGGCAGGCTATGAACCTTACGCCTGCCAACCACATATTGGATGTTCACCACCAGTGCAGATCCGCACTTAGTTTCTGCGTCGAAAACGCTTCCTACACTGAGAGGGAAGTGTGCTTTAGGAGGGATTCACTGCAGTGTTACGTCTGTTAAAGAAGGATGCTTTTGGGACTGACTCTGTGGTAACCGCATTAGGCGCACATTTCTTTCCAGTCTCAGACGTCTAACCGTTAGATTATAGGAAGTTCTGTTTAAGGGAAACTCCTTCATGCGGAATGTCACTTCTCACAGTGTCTTTGCAGTGGAGAAAAGAAGATAGAACAAGGACGGACAGAGAGAACGATGCAAACCGTGATTGAAGTACAGGGTAAGCCTCGTAGGCCTGTATTATGCATACTGGTAGTTCAACATCAGAGATGTTCCACAGTGTCTACCTCTTCTCAAAACACTTCCAGTATTTGAGGGAACTCTGCTACATTAAGTTCTCACGACAGAGATGCGTCTGTGCTCAGTTGGAAAGTGTAGGACGTGTCTGGGTAGCAACAAGTAAGTGTCTGATACAAGCCGCTAAGAGGGGATGCGGAGGAAGGTATATGCTCAGGGAAGCTACTTCAGGTGCGTACTCATTCATAACAGTGTCTCTCCTTTGAGGATGAAGATAGAACAGGGAACGACTACGGGCACATTAGGTACTGTGAATAAAGGGCATGCTAAGGCGCTTAAGCCTGCCAAACACATATTGGATGTTCACCACCAGTGCAGATCCGCACTTAGTTTCTGCGTCGAAAACGCTTCCTACACTGAGAGGGAAGTGTGCTTTAGGAGGGATTCACTGCAGTGTTACGTCTGTTAAAGAAGGAAGCTTTTGGGACTGACTCTATGGTAACCCCAATAGGCGCACATAGCTTTCCAGTCTCAGCCGTCTATCCGTTGGAATATAGCAAGTTCTGTTTAAGGGAAACTCCTTCATGCGGAATGTCACTTCTCACAGTGTCTTTCTAGTGGAGGAAAGAAGATAGAACAACGACGGACAGAGAGAACGTTGCAACCCGTGAGTGAAGTACAGGGTAAGGCACCTAAGCCTCCATGATGCATACTGGATGTTCAACACCTGGGATTTTCCACAATGTCTACCACTTTTCAAAACACTTCCAATATAGGAGGGAACTGTGCTACCGTAAGTTCTAATGACAGGGATGCATCTGTGCAAGGTTGAAAACTCGAGGATGTGTCTGGGTAGCAAACATGAAGTGTCTCATAAAGGCACCTTAGACTGGATGCGTAGGAGGTATCTGCTCAGGGAAGCTACTTAAGTTTTGTACGCATTCATAACAGTGCTTCTCCTTGGAGGAATGAAGGAAGAACGCGGACGGACTAGGGGCACAGTAGGTACTGTGAATAAAGGGCAGGCTATGAACCTTACGCCTGCCAACCACATTTGGATGTTCACCAACAGTGTTGATCCGCATATAGGTTCTGCGTCTAAAACGCTTCCAACACTGAGAGGGAAGTGTGCTTTAGGAGGGATTCACTGCAGTGTTACGTCTGTTAAAGAAGGATGCTTTTGGGACTGACTCTGTGGTAACCGCATTAGGCGCACATAGCTTTCCAGTCTCAGACGTCTAACCGTTAGATATAGGAAGTTCTGTTTAAGGGAAACTCCTTCATCCGGAATGTCACTTCTCACAGTGTCTTTGCAGTGGAAAAAAGAAGATAGAACAAGGACGGACAGAGAGAACGATGCAAACCGTGATTGAAGTACAGGGTAAGCTACGTAGGCCTCTATTATGCATACTGGTAGTTCAACACCGGAGATGTTCCACAGTGTCTACCTCTTCTCAAAACACTTCCAGTATATGAGGGAACTCTGCTACAGTAAGTTCTCACGACAAAGATGCGTCTGTGCTCAGTTGGAAAGTGTAGGACGTGTCTGGGTAACAACCATACAGTGTCTGATACAGGCACCTCAGAGGGGATGCAGTGGAAGGTATCTGCTCAGGGAACCTACTTCAGGTGCGTACTCATTCATTACAGTGTTTCTCCTTTGAGGATGAAGATAGAACAGAGAAGGACTACGGGCACATTAGGTACTGTGAGTAAAGAGCACGCTATCGCGCTTAAGCCTGCCAAACTCATATTGGATATTCACAACCAGTGGTGATCCAGACTTAGTTTCTGCGTCGAAAACGCATCCAACACTGAGATGGTAGTGTGCTTTAGGAGGGATTCACTGCAGTTTTACGTCTGTTAAAGAAGGAAGCTTTTGGGACTGACTCTGTGGTAAACGCATTAGGCGCCCATAGCTTTCCAGTCTCAGACGTCTAACCTTTAGACTAAAGGAAGTTCTGTTTAAGGGAAACTCCTTCATGTGGATTGTTACTTCTCACAGTGTCTTTATGTGGTGGAAAGAAGATAGAACAAGGACGGACAGAGAGTTTGTTGCACACCGTGAGTGAAGTACAGGGTGAGCCACTTTGGCCTCTATGATGTATACTGGAAGTTCAACAGCGGAGATGTTCCACAGTTTCTACCTCTTCTCAAAACACTTCCATTATATGAGGGAACTGTGGTACCGTAAGTTCTCACGACAGAGATGCGTCCGTCCTCAGTTTAAAAGTGTAGCACGTGTCTGCGTAGCAAACATTAAGTGTCTGGTACAAGCCACGAATAGGGGATGCGGAGGAAGGTTCCTGTGCGTACTCATTCATAACAGTGCTTCTTCTTAGAGGATAATGATATAACAGGGATGGATTAGGGGCCCATTAGGTACTGTGAGTAAAGGGCAGGCTATGACGCTTAAGCCTGCCAAACACATATTGGATGTTCACCACCAGTGTTGATCCGCACTTAGGTTCTGCGTCAAAAACGCTTCCAACACTGAGAGGGAAGTGTGCTTTAGGAGGGATTCACTGCAGTGTTACGTCTGTTAAATAAGGATGCTTTTGGGACTGACTCTGTGTTAGCCGCATTACGCGCACAGAGCTTTCCAGTCTCAGAGGTCTAACCGTTAGACTATAAGAAATTCTGTATAAGGGAAACTCCTTCATGCGGATTGTCACTTCTCACAGAGTCTTAACAGTGGAGGAAAGAAGATAGAACAAAGACGGACAGAGAGAACTTTGCAAACTGTGAGTGACGTACAGGGTAGGCCACTAAGGCCTCTATGATGCATACTGGAAGTTCAACACCGGAGATGTTCCACAAGTCCTACCTTTTCTCAAAACACTTCCAGAATATGAGGGAACTGTGTTTCAGTAAGTTCTCAAGACAGAGATGCGTCTGTCCTCAGTTGGAAAGTGTAGGACGTGTCTGGATAGCAACCAGTAAGTTTCTGATACAAGCCCCTAATAGGGGATGCGGAGGAAGGTATCTGCTCAGGGAAGCTACTTCAGGTGCGTACTCATTCATAACAGTGTTTCTCCTTTGAGGATGAAGATAGAACAGGGAACGACTACGGGCACATTAGGTACTGTGAGTAAAAGGTATGCTAAGGCGCTTAAGCCTGCCAAACACGTATTGGATATTCACCACCAGTGCAGATCCGCACTTAGTTTCTGCGTCGAAAACGCTTCCTACACTGAGAGGGAAGTGTGCTTTACGAGGGATTCACTGCAGTGTTACGTCTGTTAAAGAAGGAAGCTTTTGGGACTGACTCTGTGGTAACCCCAATAGGCGCACATAGCTTTCCAGTCTCAGCCGTCTATCCGTTGGACTATAGCAAGTTCTGTTTAAGGGAAACTCCTTCATGCGGAATGTCACTTCTCACAGTGTCTTTGCAGTGGAGGAAAGAAGATAGAACAACGACGGACAGAGAGAACGTTGCAACCCGTGAGTGAAGTACAGGGTAAGGCACCTAAGCCTCTATGATGCACACTGGATGTTCAACACCTGGGATTTTCAACAATGTCTACCACTTCTCAAAACACTTCCAATATAGGAGGGAACTGTGCTACCGTAAGTTCTAATGACAGGGATGAATCTGTGCAAGGTTGAAAACTCGAGGATGTGTCTGGGTAGCAAACATGAAGTGTCTCGTATAGGCACATTAGAGGGGATGCGTAGGAGGTATCTGCTCAGGGAAGCTACTTCAGTTTTGTACTCATTCATAACAGTGCTTCTCCTTGGAGGAATGAAGGAAGAACACGGACGGACTAGCGGCACATTAGGTACTGTGAATAAAGGGCAGGCTATGAACCTTACGCCTGCCAACCACATATTGGATGTTCACCACCAGTGCAGATCCGCACTTAGTTTCTGCGTCGAAAACGCTTCCTACACTGAGAGGGAAGTGTGCTTTAGGAGGGATTCACTGCAGTGTTACGTCTGTTAAAGAAGGATGCTTTTGGGACTGACTCTGTGGTAACCGCATTAGGCTCACATTTCTTTCCAGTCTCAGACGTCTAACCGTTAGATTATAGGAAGTTCTGTTTAAGGGAAACTCCTTCATGCGGAATGTCACTTCTCACAGTGTCTTTGCAGTGGAGAAAAGAAGATAGAACAAGGAAGGACAGAGAGAACGATGCAAACCGTGTTTGAAGTACAGGGTAAGCTACGTAGGCCTCTATTATGCATACTGGTAGTTCAACACCGGAGATGTTCCACAGTGTCTACCTCTTCTCAAAACACTTCCAGTATATGAGGGAACTCTGCTACATTAAGTTCTCACGACAGAAATGCGTCTGTGCTCAGTTGGAAAGTGTAGGATGTGTCTGGGTAGCAACCAGTAAATGTCTGATACAAGCCGCTAAGAGGGGATGCGGAGGAAGGTATCTGCTCAGGGAAGCTACTTCAGGTGCGTACTCATTCATAACAGTGTTTCTCCTTTGCGGATGAAGATAGAACAGAGAAGGACTACGGGCACATTAGGTACTGTGAGTAAAGAGCACACTATCGCGCTTAATCCTGCCAAACTCATATTGGATATTCACAACCAGTGGCGATCCGCACTTAGTTTCTGCGTCGAAAATGCATCCAACACTGAGATGGTAGTGTGCTTTAGGAGGGATTCACTGCAGTTTTACGTCTGTTAAAGAAGGAAGCTTTTGGGACTGACTCTGTGGTAACCCCAATAGGCGCACATAGCTTTCCAGTCTCAGCCGTCTATCCGTTGGACTATAGCAAGTTCTGTTTAAGGGAAACTCCTTCATGCAGAATGTCACTTCTCACAGTGTCTTTCCAGTGGAGGAAAGAAGATAGAACAACGACGGACAGAGAGAAAGTTGCTACCCGTGAGTGAAGTACAGTGTAAGGCACGTAAGCCTCTATGATGCATACTGGATGTTCAACACCTGGGATATTCCACAATGACTACCACTTCTCAAAACACTTCCAATATAGGAGGGAACTGTGCTACCGTAAGTTCTAATGACAGGGATGCATCTGTGCAAGGTTGAAAACTCGAGGATGTGTCTGGGTAGCAAACATGAAGTGTCTCATAAAGGCACCTTAGACTGGATGCGTAGGAGGTATCTGCTCAGGGAAGCTACTTCAGTTTTGTACTCATTCATAACAGTGCTTCTCCTTGGAGGAATGAAGGAAGAACACGGACGGACTAGCGGCACATTAGGTACTGTGAATAAAGGGAAGGCTATGGGTACCAGGTGGTGGGTATTATAGAGGGCACAGCTTGCAGGGAGCACTGGGTGTGGTGAAAAAATAATGAATACTGTTTTTCTGAAAATAAATAAATTGGGGAAAAAAAAAAAAAAAAAAAAAAAAAAAAAAAAAGGGAAGGCTATGAACCTTACGCCTGCCAACCACAATTGGATGTTCACCACCAGTGCAGATCCGCACTTAGTTTCTGCGTCGAAAACGCTTCCTACACTGAGAGGGAAGTGTGCTTTCGGAGGTATTCACTGCAGTGTTACGTCTGTTAAAGAAGGAAGCTTTGGGACTGACTCTGTGGTAACCCCAATAGGCGCACATAGCTTTCCAGTCTCAGCCTTCTATCCGTTGGACTATAGCAAGTTCTCTTTAAGGGAAACTTCTTCATGCGGAATGTCACTTCTCACAGTGTCTTTCCAGTGCAGGAAAGAAGATAGAACAACGACGGACAGAGAGAACGTTGCAACCCGTGTGTGAAGTACAGGGTAAGGCACCTAAGCCTCTATGATGCATACTGGATGTTCAACACCTGGGATTTTCCACAATGTCTACCACTTCTCAAAACACTTCCAATATAGGAGGGAACTGTGCTACCGTAAGTTCTAATGACAGGGATGCATCTGTGCAAGGTTGAAAACTCGAGGATGTGTCTGGGTAGCAAACATGAAGTGTCTCATAAAGGCCCCTTAGAGTGGATGCATAGGAGGTATCTGCTCAGGGAAGCTACTTCAGTTTTGTGCTCATTCATAACAGTGCTTCTCCTTGGAGGAATGAAGGAAGAACACGGGCGGACTAGGGGCACATTAGGTACTGTGAATAAAGGGCAGGCTATGAACCTTACGCCTGCCAACCACATATTGGATGTTCACCACCAGTGTTGATCCGCACATAGGTTCTGCGTCTAAAACGCTTCCAACACTGAGAGGGAAGTGTGCTTTGGGAGGGATTCACTGCAGTGTTACGTCTGTTAAAGAAGGATGCTTTTGGGACTGACTCTGTGGTAACCCCAATAGGCGCACATAGCTTTCCAGTCTCAGACGTCTAACCGTTAGACTATAGGAAGTTCTGTTTAAGGGAAACTCCTTCATGCGGTATGTCACTTCTCACAGTGTCTTTGCAGTGGAGAAAAGAAGATAGAACAAGGAAGGACAGAGAGAACGATGCAAACCGTGTTTGAAGTACAGGGTAAGCTACGTAGGCCTCTATTATGCATACTGGTAGTTCAACACCGGAGATGTTCCACAGTGTCTACCTCTTCTCAAAACACTTCCAGTATATGAGGGAACTCTGCTACATTAAGTTCTCACGACAGAAATGCGTCTGTGCTCAGTTGGAAAGTGTAGGATGTGTCTGGGTAGCAACCAGTAAATGTCTGATACAAGCCGCTAAGAGGGGATGCGGAGGAAGGTATCTGCTCAGGGAAGCTACTTCAGGTGCGTACTCATTCATAACAGTGTTTCTCCTTTGCGAATGAAGATAGAACAGATAAGGACTACGGGCACATTAGGTACTGTGAGTAAAGAGCACACTATCGCGCTTAATCCTGCCAAACTCATATTGGATATTCACAACCAGTGGCGATCCGCACTTAGCTTCTGCGTCGAAAATGCATCCAACACTGAGATGGTAGTGTGCTTTAGGAGGGATTCACTGCAGTTTTACGTCTGTTAAAGAAGGAAGCTTTTGGGACTGACTCTGTGGTAACCCAAATAGGCGCACATAGCTTTCCAGTCTCAGCCGTCTATCCGTTGGACTATAGCAAGTTCTGTTTAAGGGAAACTCCTTCATGCAGAATGTCACTTCTCACAGTGTCTTTCCAGTGGAGGAAAGAAGATAGAACAACGACGGACAGAGAGAACGTTGCTACCCGTGAGTGAAGTACAGTGTAAGGCACGTAAGCCTCTATGATGCATACTGGATGTTCAACACCTGGGATATTCCACAATGACTACCACTTCTCAAAACACTTCCAATATAGGAGGGAACTGTGCTACCGTAAGTTCTAATGACAGGGATGCATCTGTGCAAGGTTGAAAACTCGAGGATGTGTCTGGGTAGCAAACATGAAGTGTCTCATAAAGGCACCTTAGACTGGATGCGTAGGAGGTATCTGCTCAGGGAAGCTACTTCAGTTTTGTACTCATTCATAACAGTGCTTCTCCTTGGAGGAATGAAGGAAGAACACGGACGGACTAGCGGCACATTAGGTACTGTGAATAAAGGCAAGGCTATGAACCTTACGCCTGCCAACCACAATTGGATGTTCACCACCAGTGCAGATCCGCACTTAGTTTCTGCGTCGAAAACGCTTCCTACACTGAGAGGGAAGTGTGCTTTAGGAGGTATTCACTGCAGTGTTACGTCTGTTAAAGAAGGAAGCTTTGGGACTGACTCTGTGGTAACCCCAATAGGCGCACATAGCTTTCCAGTCTCAGCCTTCTATCCGTTGGACTATAGCAAGTTCTCTTTAAGGGAAACTTCTTCATGCGGAATGTCACTTCTCACAGTGTCTTTCCAGTGCAGGAAAGAAGATAGAACAACGACGGACAGAGAGAACGTTGCAACCCGTGTGTGAAGTACAGGGTAAGGCACCTAAGCCTCTATGATGCATACTGGATGTTCAACACCTGGGATTTTCCACAATGTCTACCACTTCTCAAAACACTTCCAATATAGGAGGGAACTGTGCTACCGTAAGTTCTAATGACAGGGATGCATCTGTGCAAGGTTGAAAACTCGAGGATGTGTCTGGGTAGCAAACATGAAGTGTCTCATAAAGGCCCCTTAGAGTGGATGCATAGGAGGTATCTGCTCAGGGAAGCTACTTCAGTTTTGTGCTCATTCATAACAGTGCTTCTCCTTGGAGGAATGAAGGAAGAACACGGACGGACTAGCGGCACATTAGGTACTGTGAATAAAGGCAAGGCTATGAACCTTACGCCTGCCAACCACAATTGGATGTTCACCACCAGTGCAGATCCGCACTTAGTTTCTGCGTCGAAAACGCTTCCTACACTGAGAGGGAAGTGTGCTTTCGGAGGTATTCACTGCAGTGTTACGTCTGTTAAAGAAGGAAGCTTTGGGACTGACTCTGTGGTAACCCCAATAGGCGCACATAGCTTTCCAGTCTCAGCCTTCTATCCGTTGGACTATAGCAAGTTCTCTTTAAGGGAAACTTCTTCATGCGGAATGTCACTTCTCACAGTGTCTTTCCAGTGCAGGAAAGAAGATAGAACAACGACGGACAGAGAGAACGTTGCAACCCGTGTGTGAAGTACAGGGTAAGGCACCTAAGCCTCTATGATGCATACTGGATGTTCAACACCTGGGATTTTCCACAATGTCTACCACTTCTCAAAACACTTCCAATATAGGAGGGAACTGTGCTACCGTAAGTTCTAATGACAGGGATGCATCTGTGCAAGGTTGAAAACTCGAGGATGTGTCTGGGTAGCAAACATGAAGTGTCTCATAAAGGCCCCTTAGAGTGGATGCATAGGAGGTATCTGCTCAGGGAAGCTACTTCAGTTTTGTGCTCATTCATAACAGTGCTTCTCCTTGGAGGAATGAAGGAAGAACACGGGCGGACTAGGGGCACATTAGGTACTGTGAATAAAGGGCAGGCTATGAACCTTACGCCTGCCAACCACATATTGGATGTTCACCACCAGTGTTGATCCGCACATAGGTTCTGCGTCTAAAACGCTTCCAACACTGAGAGGGAAGTGTGCTTTGGGAGGGATTCACTGCAGTGTTACGTCTGTTAAAGAAGGATGCTTTTGGGACTGACTCTGTGGTAACCCCAATAGGCGCACATAGCTTTCCAGTCTCAGACGTCTAACCGTTAGACTATAGGAAGTTCTGTTTAAGGGAAACTCCTTCATGCGGTATGTCACTTCTCACAGTGTCTTTGCAGTGGAGAAAAGAAGATAGAACAAGGAAGGACAGAGAGAACGATGCAAACCGTGTTTGAAGTACAGGGTAAGCTACGTAGGCCTCTATTATGCATACTGGTAGTTCAACACCGGAGATGTTCCACAGTGTCTACCTCTTCTCAAAACACTTCCAGTATATGAGGGAACTCTGCTACATTAAGTTCTCACGACAGAAATGCGTCTGTGCTCAGTTGGAAAGTGTAGGATGTGTCTGGGTAGCAACCAGTAAATGTCTGATACAAGCCGCTAAGAGGGGATGCGGAGGAAGGTATCTGCTCAGGGAAGCTACTTCAGGTGCGTACTCATTCATAACAGTGTTTCTCCTTTGCGAATGAAGATAGAACAGATAAGGACTACGGGCACATTAGGTACTGTGAGTAAAGAGCACACTATCGCGCTTAATCCTGCCAAACTCATATTGGATATTCACAACCAGTGGCGATCCGCACTTAGCTTCTGCGTCGAAAATGCATCCAACACTGAGATGGTAGTGTGCTTTAGGAGGGATTCACTGCAGTTTTACGTCTGTTAAAGAAGGAAGCTTTTGGGACTGACTCTGTGGTAACCCAAATAGGCGCACATAGCTTTCCAGTCTCAGCCGTCTATCCGTTGGACTATAGCAAGTTCTGTTTAAGGGAAACTCCTTCATGCAGAATGTCACTTCTCACAGTGTCTTTCCAGTGGAGGAAAGAAGATAGAACAACGACGGACAGAGAGAACGTTGCTACCCGTGAGTGAAGTACAGTGTAAGGCACGTAAGCCTCTATGATGCATACTGGATGTTCAACACCTGGGATATTCCACAATGACTACCACTTCTCAAAACACTTCCAATATAGGAGGGAACTGTGCTACCGTAAGTTCTAATGACAGGGATGCATCTGTGCAAGGTTGAAAACTCGAGGATGTGTCTGGGTAGCAAACATGAAGTGTCTCATAAAGGCACCTTAGACTGGATGCGTAGGAGGTATCTGCTCAGGGAAGCTACTTCAGTTTTGTACTCATTCATAACAGTGCTTCTCCTTGGAGGAATGAAGGAAGAACACGGACGGACTAGCGGCACATTAGGTACTGTGAATAAAGGCAAGGCTATGAACCTTACGCCTGCCAACCACAATTGGATGTTCACCACCAGTGCAGATCCGCACTTAGTTTCTGCGTCGAAAACGCTTCCTACACTGAGAGGGAAGTGTGCTTTAGGAGGTATTCACTGCAGTGTTACGTCTGTTAAAGAAGGAAGCTTTGGGACTGACTCTGTGGTAACCCCAATAGGCGCACATAGCTTTCCAGTCTCAGCCTTCTATCCGTTGGACTATAGCAAGTTCTCTTTAAGGGAAACTTCTTCATGCGGAATGTCACTTCTCACAGTGTCTTTCCAGTGCAGGAAAGAAGATAGAACAACGACGGACAGAGAGAACGTTGCAACCCGTGTGTGAAGTACAGGGTAAGGCACCTAAGCCTCTATGATGCATACTGGATGTTCAACACCTGGGATTTTCCACAATGTCTACCACTTCTCAAAACACTTCCAATATAGGAGGGAACTGTGCTACCGTAAGTTCTAATGACAGGGATGCATCTGTGCAAGGTTGAAAACTCGAGGATGTGTCTGGGTAGCAAACATGAAGTGTCTCATAAAGGCCCCTTAGAGTGGATGCATAGGAGGTATCTGCTCAGGGAAGCTACTTCAGTTTTGTGCTCATTCATAACAGTGCTTCTCCTTGGAGGAATGAAGGAAGAACACGGACGGACTAGCGGCACATTAGGTACTGTGAATAAAGGCAAGGCTATGAACCTTACGCCTGCCAACCACAATTGGATGTTCACCACCAGTGCAGATCCGCACTTAGTTTCTGCGTCGAAAACGCTTCCTACACTGAGAGGGAAGTGTGCTTTCGGAGGTATTCACTGCAGTGTTACGTCTGTTAAAGAAGGAAGCTTTGGGACTGACTCTGTGGTAACCCCAATAGGCGCACATAGCTTTCCAGTCTCAGCCTTCTATCCGTTGGACTATAGCAAGTTCTCTTTAAGGGAAACTTCTTCATGCGGAATGTCACTTCTCACAGTGTCTTTCCAGTGCAGGAAAGAAGATAGAACAACGACGGACAGAGAGAACGTTGCAACCCGTGTGTGAAGTACAGGGTAAGGCACCTAAGCCTCTATGATGCATACTGGATGTTCAACACCTGGGATTTTCCACAATGTCTACCACTTCTCAAAACACTTCCAATATAGGAGGGAACTGTGCTACCGTAAGTTCTAATGACAGGGATGCATCTGTGCAAGGTTGAAAACTCGAGGATGTGTCTGGGTAGCAAACATGAAGTGTCTCATAAAGGCCCCTTAGAGTGGATGCATAGGAGGTATCTGCTCAGGGAAGCTACTTCAGTTTTGTGCTCATTCATAACAGTGCTTCTCCTTGGAGGAATGAAGGAAGAACACGGGCGGACTAGGGGCACATTAGGTACTGTGAATAAAGGGCAGGCTATGAACCTTACGCCTGCCAACCACATATTGGATGTTCACCACCAGTGTTGATCCGCACATAGGTTCTGCGTCTAAAACGCTTCCAACACTGAGAGGGAAGTGTGCTTTGGGAGGGATTCACTGCAGTGTTACGTCTGTTAAAGAAGGATGCTTTTGGGACTGACTCTGTGGTAACCCCAATAGGCGCACATAGCTTTCCAGTCTCAGACGTCTAACCGTTAGACTATAGGAAGTTCTGTTTAAGGGAAACTCCTTCATGCGGTATGTCACTTCTCACAGTGTCTTTGCAGTGGAGAAAAGAAGATAGAACAAGGAAGGACAGAGAGAACGATGCAAACCGTGTTTGAAGTACAGGGTAAGCTACGTAGGCCTCTATTATGCATACTGGTAGTTCAACACCGGAGATGTTCCACAGTGTCTACCTCTTCTCAAAACACTTCCAGTATATGAGGGAACTCTGCTACATTAAGTTCTCACGACAGAAATGCGTCTGTGCTCAGTTGGAAAGTGTAGGATGTGTCTGGGTAGCAACCAGTAAATGTCTGATACAAGCCGCTAAGAGGGGATGCGGAGGAAGGTATCTGCTCAGGGAAGCTACTTCAGGTGCGTACTCATTCATAACAGTGTTTCTCCTTTGCGAATGAAGATAGAACAGATAAGGACTACGGGCACATTAGGTACTGTGAGTAAAGAGCACACTATCGCGCTTAATCCTGCCAAACTCATATTGGATATTCACAACCAGTGGCGATCCGCACTTAGCTTCTGCGTCGAAAATGCATCCAACACTGAGATGGTAGTGTGCTTTAGGAGGGATTCACTGCAGTTTTACGTCTGTTAAAGAAGGAAGCTTTTGGGACTGACTCTGTGGTAACCCAAATAGGCGCACATAGCTTTCCAGTCTCAGCCGTCTATCCGTTGGACTATAGCAAGTTCTGTTTAAGGGAAACTCCTTCATGCAGAATGTCACTTCTCACAGTGTCTTTCCAGTGGAGGAAAGAAGATAGAACAACGACGGACAGAGAGAACGTTGCTACCCGTGAGTGAAGTACAGTGTAAGGCACGTAAGCCTCTATGATGCATACTGGATGTTCAACACCTGGGATATTCCACAATGACTACCACTTCTCAAAACACTTCCAATATAGGAGGGAACTGTGCTACCGTAAGTTCTAATGACAGGGATGCATCTGTGCAAGGTTGAAAACTCGAGGATGTGTCTGGGTAGCAAACATGAAGTGTCTCATAAAGGCACCTTAGACTGGATGCGTAGGAGGTATCTGCTCAGGGAAGCTACTTCAGTTTTGTACTCATTCATAACAGTGCTTCTCCTTGGAGGAATGAAGGAAGAACACGGACGGACTAGCGGCACATTAGGTACTGTGAATAAAGGCAAGGCTATGAACCTTACGCCTGCCAACCACAATTGGATGTTCACCACCAGTGCAGATCCGCACTTAGTTTCTGCGTCGAAAACGCTTCCTACACTGAGAGGGAAGTGTGCTTTAGGAGGTATTCACTGCAGTGTTACGTCTGTTAAAGAAGGAAGCTTTGGGACTGACTCTGTGGTAACCCCAATAGGCGCACATAGCTTTCCAGTCTCAGCCTTCTATCCGTTGGACTATAGCAAGTTCTCTTTAAGGGAAACTTCTTCATGCGGAATGTCACTTCTCACAGTGTCTTTCCAGTGCAGGAAAGAAGATAGAACAACGACGGACAGAGAGAACGTTGCAACCCGTGTGTGAAGTACAGGGTAAGGCACCTAAGCCTCTATGATGCATACTGGATGTTCAACACCTGGGATTTTCCACAATGTCTACCACTTCTCAAAACACTTCCAATATAGGAGGGAACTGTGCTACCGTAAGTTCTAATGACAGGGATGCATCTGTGCAAGGTTGAAAACTCGAGGATGTGTCTGGGTAGCAAACATGAAGTGTCTCATAAAGGCCCCTTAGAGTGGATGCATAGGAGGTATCTGCTCAGGGAAGCTACTTCAGTTTTGTGCTCATTCATAACAGTGCTTCTCCTTGGAGGAATGAAGGAAGAACACGGACGGACTAGGGGCACATTAGGCACTGTGAATAAAGGGCAGGCTATGAACCTTACGCCTGCCAACCACATATTGGATGTTCACCACCAGTGTTGATCCGCACATAGGTTCTGCGTCTAAAACGCTTCCAACACTGAGAGGGAAGTGTGCTTTAGGAGGGATTCACTGCAGTGTTACGTCTGTTAAAGAAGGATGCTTTTGGGACTGACTCTGTGGTAACCGCATTAGGCGCACATTTCTTTCCAGTCTCAGACGTCTAACCGTTAGACTATAGGAAGTTCTGTTTAAAGTATACTCCTTCATGCGGAATGTCACTTCTCACAGTGTCTTTGCAGTGGAGAAAAGAAGATAGAACAAGGACGGACAGAGAGAACGATGCAAACCGTGATTGAAGTACAGGGTAAGCCTCGTAGGCCTCTATTATGCATACTGGTAGTTCAACACCGGAGATGTTCCACAGTGTCTACCTCTTCTCAAAACACTTCCAGTATATGAGGGAACTCTGCTACATTAAGTTCTCACGACAGAGATGCGATGTGCTCAGTGGGAAAGTGTAGGACGTGTCTGGGTAGCAACCAGTAAGTGTCTGATACAAGCCGCTAAGAGGGGATGCGGAGGAAGGTATATGCTCAGGGAAGCTACTTCAGGTGCGTACTCATTCATAACAGTGTCTCTCCTTTGAGGATGAAGATAGAACAGGGAACGACTACGGGCACATTAGGTACTGTGAGTAAAGGGCATGCTAAGGCGCTTAAGCCTGCCAAACACATATTGGATGTTCACCACCAGTGCAGATCCGCACTTAGTTTCTGCGTCGAAAACGCTTCCTACACTGAGAGGGAAGTGTGCTTTAGGAGGGATTCACTGCAGTGTTACGTCTGTTAAAGAAGGAAGCTTTTGGGACTGACTCTGTGGTAACCCCAATAGGCGCACATAGCTTTCCAGTCTCAGCCGTCTATCCGTTGGACTATAGCAAGTTCTGTTTAAGGGAAACTCCTTCATGCGGAATGTCACTTCTCACAGTGTCTTTCCAGTGGAGGAAAGAAGATAGAACAACGACGGACAGAGAGAACGTTGCAAACCGTGAGTGAAGTACAGGGTAAGGCACGTAAGCCTCTATGATGCATACTGGATGTTCAACAGCTGGGATATTCCACAATGACTACCACTTCTCAAAACACTTCCAATATAGGAGGGAACTGTGCTACCGTAAGTTCTAATGACAGGGATGCATCTGTGCAAGTTTGAAAACTCGAGGATGTGTCTGGGTAGCAAACATGAAGTGTCTCATAAAGGCACCTTAGACTGGATGCGTAGGAGGTATCTGCTCAGGGAAGCTACTTCAGTTTTGTACTCATTCATAACAGTGCTTCTCCTTGGAGGAATGAAGGAAGAACACGGACGGACTAGGGGCACAGTAGGTACTGTGAATAAAGGGCAGGCTATGAACCTTACGCCTGCCAACCACATATTGGATGTTCACCACCAGTGTTGATCCGCACATAGGTTCTGCGTCTAAAACGCTTCCAACACTGAGAGGGAAGTGTGCTTTAGGAGGGATTCAGTGCAGTGTTACGTCTGTTAAAGAAGGATGCTTTTGGGACTGACTCTGTGGTAACCGCATTAGGCGCACATAGCTTTCCAGTCTCAGACGTCTAACCGTTAGATTTTGGAAGTTCTGTTTAAGGGAAACTCCTTCATGCGGTATGTCACTTCTCACAGTGTCTTTGCAGTGGAGAAAAGAAGATAGAACAAGGAAGGACAGAGAGAACGATGCAAACCGTGTTTGAAGTACAGGGTAAGCCTCGTAGGCCTCTATTATGCATACTGGTAGTTCAACACCGGAGATGTTCCACAGTGTCTACCTCTTCTCAAAACACTTCCACTATAAGAGGGAACTCTGCTACATTAAGATCTCACGACAGAGATGCGTCTGTGCTCAGTGGGAAAGTGTAGGACGTGTCTGGGTAGCAACCAGTAAGTGTCTGATACAAGCCGCTAAGAGGGGATGCGGAGGAAGTTATCTGCTCAGGGAAGCTACTTCAGGTGCGTACTCATTCATAACAGTGTTTCTCCTTTGAGGATGAAGATAGAATAGAGAAGGACTACGGGCACATTAGGTACTGTGAGTAAAGAGCACACTATCGCGCTTAATCCTGCCAAACTCATATTGGATATTCACAACCAGTGGCGATCCGCACTTAGTTTCCCGTCGAAAACGCATCCAACACTGCGATGGTAGTGTGCTTTAGTAGGGATTCACTGCAGTTTTTTTTTTTTTTTTCCCCAATTTATTTATTTTCAGAAAAACAGTATTCATTATTTTTTCACCACACCCAGTGCTCCATGCAAGCTGTGCCCTCTATAATACCCACCACCTGGTACCCCAACCTCCCACCCCCCCGCCACTTCAAACCCCTCAGACTGTTTTTCAGAGTCCATAGTCTCTCATGGTTCACCTCCCCTTCCAATTTACCCAAATTCCCTACTACTCTCTAACGCCCCTTGTCCTCCATGCTATTGGTTATGCTCCACAAATGAGTGAAACCATATGATAATTGACTCTCTCTGCTTGACTGATTTCACTCAGCATAATCTCTTCCAGTCCCGTCCATGTTGCTACAAAAGTTGGATATTCGTCCTTTCTGATGGAGGCATAATACTCCATAGTGTATATGGACCACATCTTCCTTATCCATTCATCCGTTGAAGGGCATCTTGGTTCTTTCCATAGTTTGGCGACTGTGGCCATTGCTGCTATAAACATTGGGGTACAGATGGCCCTTCTTTTCACGACATCTGTATCTTTGGGGTAAATACCCAGGAGTGCAATTGCAGGGTCGTAGGGAAGCTCTATTTTTCATTTCTTGAGGAATCTCCACACTGTTCTCCAAAGAGGCTGCACCAACTTGCATTCCCACCAACAGTGGAAGAGGGTTCCCCTTTCTCCACATCCTCTCCAACACATGTTGTTTCCTGTTTTGTTAATTTTGGCCATTCTAACTGGTGTAAGGTGATATCTCAATGTGGTTTTAATTTGAATCTCCCTGAGGGCTAATGATGATGAGCATTTTTTCATGTGTCTGATAGCCATTTGTATTTCTTGATTGGAGAAGTGTCTGTTCATATCTTCTGCCCATTTTTTGATGTGTTTGTCTGTTTCGTGTGGGTTGAGTTTGAGGAGTTCATTATAGATCCTGGATATCAACCTTTTGTCTGTACTGTCATTTGCAAATATCTTCTCCCATTCCGTGGGTTGCCTCTTTGTTTTTTTGACTGTTTCCTTTGCTGTGCAGAAGCTTTTGATTTTGATGAAGTCCCAGAAGTCTATTTTCGCTTTTGTTTCCTTTGCCTTTGGAGACGTATCTTGAAAGAAGTTGCTGTGGCTGATATCGAAGAGATTACTGCCTATGTTCTCCTCTAAGATTCTGATAGATTCCTGTCTCACGTTGAGGTCTTTTATCCATTTTGAGTTGATCTTTGTGTACGGTGTAAGAGAATGGTCGAGTTTCATTCTTCTACATATAGCTGTCCAGCTTTCCCAGCACCATTTATTGAAGAGACTGTCTTTTTTCCACTGTATATTTTTTCCTGTTTTGTCGAAGATTAATTGACCATAGAGTTGAGGGTCCATATCAGGGCTCTCTACTCTGTTCCACTGGTCTATGTGTCTGTTTTTATGCCAGTACCATGCTGTCTTGGTAATCACAGCTTTGTAATAAAGCTTGAAATCAGGTAAGGTGATGCCGCCAGCTTTATTTTTGTTTTTCAACGTTTCCTTAGCGATTCGGGGTCTCTTCTGATTCCATACAAATTTTTGGATTATTTGCTCCAGCTCTTTGAAGAATGCCGGTGGAATTTTGATCGGAATGGCATTAAAAGTATAGATTGCTCTAGGCAGTATAGACATTTTAACGATGTTTATTCTTCCGATCCAAGAGCATGGAATGGTCTTCCATCTTTTTGTGTCTTCTTCAATTTCTTTCATGAGTGTTCTATAGTTCCTCAAGTATAGATCCTTTACCTCTTTAGTTAGGTTTATTCCCAGGTATCTTATGGTTCTTGGTGCTATAGTAAATGGAATCGATTCTCTAATTTCCCTTTCTGTATTTTCCTTGTTAGTGTATAAGAAAGCCACTGATTTCTGCACATTGACTTTGTATCCTGCCACGCTGCTGAATTGCTGTATGAGTTCTAGTAGTTTGGGGGTGGAGTCTTTTGGGTTTTCCATATAAAGAATCATGTCATCTGCGAAGAGAGAGAGTTTGACTTCTTCATTACCAATTTGGATACCTTTTATTTCTCTCTGTTTTCTGATTGCTGTTGCTAGGACTTCTAATACTATGTTGAACAAGAGTGGTGAAAGTGGGCATCCTTGTCTTGTTCCTAATCTCAACGGGAAGGCTGCAAGCTTTTTCCCATTGAGGATGATATTTGCTGTGGGTCTTTCATAGATAGATTTGATGAGGTTCAGGAATGTTCCCTCTATCCCTATACTTTGAAGCGTTTTAATCAGGAACGGATGTTGGATTTTGTCAAATGCTTTTTCTGCATCAATTGAGAGGACCATGTGGTTCTTCTCTCTTCTCATATTAATTTGTTGTATCACATTGATTGATTTACGAATGTTGAACCATCCTTGTAGCCCAGGGATATATCCCACCTGATCATGGTGGATAATCTTTTTAATGTGTTGTTGGATCCTGTTGGCTAGGATCTTGTTGAGAATCTTAGCATCCATATTCATCAGTGATATTGGTCTGAAATTCTCCTTTTTGGTATGGTCCTTGCCTGGTTTGGGGATCAGGGTAATGCTGGCTTCATAGAAAGAGTCTGGAAGTTTTCCTTCTGCTTCAATTTTTTGAAACAGCTTCAGGAGAATAGGTGTTATTTCTTCTTGGAAGGTTTGGTAGAATTCCCCAGGGAATCCGTCAGGTCCTGGGCTCTTGTTTTTTGGGAGATTTTTGATCACTGCTTCAATCTCGTTATTAGATATCGGTCTATTCAGGTTGTCGATTTCTTCCTGGTTCAATTTTGGTAGTTTATATTTTTCCAGGAATGCATCCATTTCTTCTAGGTTGCTAAGCTTATTGGCATATAACTGTTCGTAGTAACTTCTGATGATTGTTTCTACTTCCTTGGTGTTAGTTGTGATCTCTCCCCTTTCATTCATCATTTTATGAATTTGGGATTTCTCTCTTTTCTTTTGGATTAGTGTAGCCAGTGGCTTATCGATCTTATTGATTCTTTCAAAAAACCAGCTTCTAGTTTCATTGATACGTTCTACTGTATCTCTGGTTTCTCCCTCATTGATCTCAGCTCTAATCTTGATGATTTCCCTTCTTATGTGTGGAGTTGGTTTGATTTGTTGTTGATCCTCCAGTTCTTTAAGGTGTAGAGACAGCTGGTGTGTTCTGGATTTTTCAATTTTTTTGAGCAAGGCTTGGATGGCTATATATTTTCCCCTTAGGACCGCCTTTGCTGTATCCCATAGGTTTTGGACCGAAGTGTCTTCATTCTCATTGGTTTCCATGAATTGTTTCAGTTCTTCTTTGATCTCCTGGTTGATCCAAGCATTCTTAAGCAAGGTGGTCTTTAGCTTCCAGGTGTTTGAGTTCCTTCGGAACTTTTCCTTGTGATTGAGCTCCAGTTTCAAAGCATTGTGATCTGAGTATATGCAGGGAATAATCTCAGTCTTTTGGTATCGGCTGAGTCCTGATTTGTGACCCAGTATGTGGTCTATTCTGGAGAAGGTTCCGTGTGCACTTGAGAAGAATGAGTATTCTGCTGTTTTAGGGTGGAATGTTCTGTATATATCTATGAGGTCCATCTGGTCCAATGTGTCATTCAATGCTCTTGTTTCTTTATTGATTTTCTGCTTCGATGATCTGTCTAATTCTGAAAGAGGCGTGTTAAGATCACCTACGATTAGTGTATTCATATCAATATGACTCTTTATCTTGATTAACAGTTTTCTTAAGTAATTGGCTGCTCCCATATTGGGAGCATAGATATTTACAATTGTTAGATCATCTTGGTGGATAGTCCCTTTAAGGATTATGTAGTGTCCTTCTGTATCTCTGACTACAGTCTTTAGTTTGAAGTCGAATTTATCTGATATGAGAATCGCTACCCCAGCCTTCTTTTGAGTCCCATTGGCATGAAAGATGCTTCTCCACCCCTTCACTTTCAGTCTGCGTGTATCTTTAGGTTCAAAATGGGTCTCTTGTAGACAGCATATGGATGGGTCCTGTCGTTTTATCCAATCTGCAACCCTGTGCCGTTTTATGGGTGCATTTAGGCCATTCACATTGAGAGTGATTATTGATAGATACGTTTTTATTGACATCGAGTTACCTTTGAAGTCTTTCTTTCTGTAGACTGTCTCTATATTTCTGTTCAATGCTATTCTTGGGATTTTTCCTCTTTTATAGAACCCCCCTTAATATTTCCTGCAGTATCGGCTTGGTGGTTGCATAGTCTTTTAAGTCTTGCCGGTCTTGGAAACTCTTTATCTCTCCATCCATTTTGAATGTCAGTCTTGCTGGATAAAGTATTCTTGGCTGCATGTTCTTCTCATTTAGTGCCCTGAATATATCTTGCCAGCCTCTTCTGGCTTGCCAGGTCTCTGTGGACAGGTCTGACGTTATTCTGATGGGCTTCCCTCTGTAAGTAAGGAGCCTCTTTGCCCTGGCAGCTTTCAAGAGATTATACCTACAATTATAATTTCTCAATTTGACTATCAGGTGTCGTGATGTTTTTTTGGAGTGTATAATCTTGGGTGGAGACCGTTCAGCCTCTAGTACATGAACGCTGGTTTCATTCGCGAGATTCGGAAAGTTTTCATGAAGGACTTGTTCCACGACATCTTCTAGACTTCTTTCTTTCTCCTCCCCTTCAGGAATTCCAATAATTCTGATGTTGGAACGCTTCATGGCATCACTTATTTCCCTAATTCTGCTTTCGTGGGATCTAAGCTGTTTGTTCCAGGCTTCCTCCTGATCCTTTCTCTCTATCTGTTTGTCTTCTAGATCACTAATTCTATCTTCTGTCTCAGTTACCCTAGCTTTGAGAGAGTTTAGATTGGATTGGAACTCATTGAGAGCATTGTGGACCTCCTCCCTGGTAGCTTTAAGCTCCGCCCTAACATTGTGAACATCCTGTCTGGTCGCTTTCAGTTCGGCTCTAATCAATTCTGTTTGGTCATCCATGGCTTTCTCCAACCTAGCTATTGCCTGGATAATTGTTAGCCTGAATTCTCTTTCCGACATATTGTCTATGTTGATAGCCGTTAGCTCTGTTGCGGAAGGTCCATCCTCTGTATTTTTCTTCTGTTGGGCATTCCTCCTCCTAGTCATTTTGGTGGGAGAAGACTGAACAGATGTAGCTGGATGTATCAACTCTGGTGCAGTCAAGGTGCACCCTGGAACACTTCCTGATCTCCGTCTCAGAGAGAAGCCTCAGTCTGGGTGCAGAAGCTGAATAAATTCCCCCTTGGACGCTGGCAGTGCAGGTTCCAAGTTAAAGACCCTGGGGGCGCAGGATCTTTTGCTCGTCCCCAAAGCCAAGGCAGTGGCGGCTGTCTGGGAGCTCCTGACCGCCAGAGAGGTTCCAAGCAGCGATCGCACACTGAGATTTTGCCGCTGGCCGGGGCTGGGAGTGCCCGGCTTGTGCGCACCTCTTTTCAGAGGCGGCTGTGGGTCGGGCGCGCATCTGGGGCACTGAGAACGGGGCGCTGGTCCGTAAGCCGCAGGCTGGGCTTTTGCGCGCCTCTGTCCGGGGAAGAGTTTCGCGGGTGCGCGGCTTAGATTTTGAAACAATGGCCCGGGTCAAGAAGCGCCCCAGGGCCTTAGAAACCCAGGAGAGCTGGAGCGACGTGCACGCGCATCTCAAGCTTTGTGGTAGGGCTAGCGCGCGTTCTGCAGACCGGCGCAGCTCCCATCCCCTCACAGGAGCCGGAACCCCGCGCTCTGGGGCATGCTGGCGGCTTAGGGACCAGGAGCCGGTTTCTCCGCCGCACTCTCTCTGCCTCCGCGCCGGGGAGGCCGTCTGGGACCGGGGACTCAAGCCCCTGTCCCTAGCCGCCCCGATTCCCACAATTTGCCCCCGCGATCCTTTGCTCTTTTGGAGTGCTTTCAACCAGTCTCCCTCCGAGTTAATGCTGGTCCCCAGACGCAGGGCACTCTCGCTCGTATTGGGGTATTACTTTTGCACCGGTCGCCTCTGGTGGCTCCCTCCCCCTTTTGTTTATCTTCCGATATCAGTCCACTGTTCCCATTCCGCTTTACCTGCTCACTTTCGTCTTCTGCCCCTGTAGAGATCCAGATGTGTATAATTCTGATCTCAGGCTGATTTCATGGGTGATCAGAGTTCTTTGGTAGGTATTCAGCTCACTTTGGGGTACCAGCTGAAAAGACGCCTCTTCCTAGTACCCCGCCATCATGTCCCCCCCTCACTGCAGTTTTACGTCTGTTAAAGAAGGAAGCTTTTGGGACTGACTCTGTGGTAAACGCATTAGGCGCCCATAGCTTTCCAGTCTCAGACGTCTAACCTTTAGACTAAAGGAAGTTCTGTTTAAGGGAAACTCCTTCATGTGGATTGTTACTTCTCACAGTGTCTTTATGTGGTGGAAAGAAGATAGAACAAGGACGGACAGAGAGTTTGTTGCACACCGTGAGTGAAGTACAGGGTAAGCCACTTTGGCCTCTATGATGTATACTGGAAGTTCAACAGCGGAGATGTTCCACAGTTTCTACCTCTTCTCAAAACACTTCCATTATATGAGGGAACTGTGGTACCGTAAGTTCTCACGACAGAGATGCGTCCGTCCTCAGTTTAAAAGTGTAGCACGTGTCTGCGTAGCAAATATTAAGTGTCTGATAAAAGCCACGAATAGGGGATGCGGAGGAAGGTTCCTGTGCGTACTCATTCATAACAGTGCTTCTCCTTAGAGGATAAAGATATAACAGGGATGGATTAGGGGCCCATTAGGTACTGTGAGTAAAGGGCAGGCTATGAGCTTAAGCCTGCCAACCACATATTGGATGTTCACCACCAGTGTTGATCCGCACTTAGGTTCTGCGTCAAAAACGCTTCCAACACTGAGAGGGATGTGTGTTTTAGGAGGGATTCACTGCAGTGTTACGTCTGTTAAATTAAGATGCTTTTGGGACTGACACTGTGTTAGCCCCATTAGGCGCACATAGCTTTCCAGTCTCAGAGGTCTAACCGTTAGACTATAGGAAATTCTGTATAAGGGAAACTCCTTCATGCGGATTGTCACTTCTCACAGAGTCTTAACAGTGGAGGAAAGAAGATAGAACAAAGACGGACAGAGAGAACTTTGCAAACTATGAGTGACGTACAGGGTAGGCCACTAAGGCCTCAATGATGCATACTGGAAGTTAAACACCGGAGATGTTCCACAAGTCCTACCTTTTCTCAAAACACTTCCAGAATATGAGGGAACCGTGTTTCAGTAAGTTCTCAAGACAGAAATGCGTCTGTCCTCAGTTGGAAAGTGTAGGACGTGTCTGGATAGCAACCAGTAAGTTTCTGATACAAGCCCCTAAGAGGGGATGCGGAGGAAGGTATCTGCTCAGGGAAGCTACTTCAGGTGCGTACTCATTCATAACAGTGTTTCTCCTTTGAGGATGAAGATAGAACAGGGAACGACTACGGGCACATTAGGTACTGTGTGTAAAGGGTATGCTAAGGCGCTTAAGCCTGCCAAACACGTATTGGATGTTCACCACCAGTGCAGATCCGCACTTAGTTTCTGCGTCGAAAACGCTTCCTACACTGAGAGGGAAGTGTGCTTTAGGAGGGATTCACTGCAGTGTTACCTCTGTTAAAGAAGGAAGCTTTTGGGACTGACTCTGTGGTAACCCCAATAGGCGCACATAGCTTTCCAGTCTCAGCCGTCTATCCGTTGGACTATAGCAAGTTCTGTTTAAGGGAAACTCCTTCATGCGGAATGTCACTTCTCACAGTGTCTTTCCAGTGCAGGAAAGAAGATAGAACAACGACGGACAGAGAGAACGTTGCAACCCGTGAGTGAAGTACAGGGTAAGGCATCTAAGCCTCTATGATGCATACTGGATGTTCAACACCTGGGATTTTCCACAATGTCTACCACTTCTCAAAACACTTCCAATATACGAGGGAACTGTGCTACCGTAAGTTCTAATGACAGGGATGCATCTGTGCAAGGTTGAAAACTCGAGGATGTGTCTGGGTAGCAAACATGAAGTGTCTCATAAAGGCACCTTAGACTGGATGCGTAGGAGGTATCTGCTCAGGGAAGCTACTTCAGTTTTGTACTCATTCATAACAGTGCTTCTCCTTGGAGGAATGAAGAAGAACACGGACGGACTAGGGCCACATTAGGTACTGTGAATAAAGGGCAGGTTATGAACCTTACGCCTGCCAACCACATATTGGATGTTCACCACCAGTGTTGATCCGCACATAGGTTCTGCGTCTAAAACGCTTCCAACACTGAGAGGGCAGTGTGCTTTAGGAGGGATTCACTGCAGTGTTACGTCTGTTAAAAAGGATGCTTTTGGGACTGACTCTGTGGTACCCGCATTAGGTGCACTTAGCTTTCCAGTCTCAAACGTCTAACCGTTAGACTATAGGAAGTTCTGTTTAAGGGAAACTCCTTCATGCGGAATGTCACTTCTCACAGTGTCTTTGCAGTGGAGAAAAGAAGATAGAACAAGGAAGGACAGAGAGAACGATGCAAACCGTGTTTGAAGTACAGGGTAAGCCACGTAGGCCTCTATTATGCATACTGGTAGTTCAACACCGGAGATGTTCCACAGTGTCTACCTCTTCTCAAAACACTTCCAGTATATGAGGGAACTCTGCTACATTAAGTTCTCACGACAGAGATGCGTCTGTGCTCAGTTGGAAAGTGTAGGACGTGTCTGGGTAGCAACCAGTAAGTGTCTGATACAAGCCGCTAAGAGGGGATGCGGAGGAAGGTATCTGCTCAGGGAAGCTACTTCAGGTGCGTACTCATTCATAACAGTGTCTCTCCTTTGAGGATGAAGATAGAACAGAGAAGGACTACGGGCACATTAGGTACTGTGAGTAAAGAGCACGCTATCGCGCTTAATCCTGCCAAACTCATATTGGATATTCACAACCAGTGGTGATCCGCACTTAGTTTCTGCGTCGAAAACGCATCCAACACTGAGATGGTAGTGTGCTTTAGGAGGGATTCACTGCAGTTTTACGTCTGTTAAAGAAGGAAGCTTTTGGGACTGACTCTGTGGTAAACGCATTAGGCGCCCATAGCTTTCCAGTCTCAGACGTCTAACCTTTAGACTAAAGGAAGTTCTGTTTAAGGGAAACTCCTTCATGTGGATTGTTACTTCTCACAGAGTCTTTATGTGGTGGAAAGAAGATAGAACAAGGACGGACAGAGAGTTTGTTGCACACCGTGAGTGAAGTACAGGGTAAGCCACTTTGGCCTCTATGATGTATACTGGAAGTTCAACAGCGGAGATGTTCCACAGTTTCTACCTCTTCTCAAAACACTTCCATTATATGAGGGTACTGTGGTACCGTAAGTTCTCACGACAGAGATGCGTCCGTCCTCTGTTTAAAAGTGTAGCACGTGTCTGCGTAGCAAACATTATGTGTCTGATACAAGCCACGAATAGGGGATGCGGAGGAAGGTTCCTGTGCGTACTCATTCATAACAGTGCTTCTCCTTAGAGGATAAAGATATAACAGGGATGGATTAGGGGCCCATTAGGTACTGTGAGTAAAGGGCAGGCTATGACGCTTAAGCCTGCCAAACACATATTGGATGGTCACCACCAGTGTTGATCCGCACTTAGGTTCTGCGTCAAAAACGCTTCCAACACAGAGAGGGAAGTGTGCTTTAGGAGGGATTCACTGCAGTGTTACGTCTGTTAAATAAGGATCCTTTTGGGACTGACTCTGTGTTAGCCGCATTAGGCGCACAGAGCTTTCCAGTCTCAGAGGTCTAACCGTTAGACTATTGGAAATTCTGTATAAGGGAAACTCCTTCATGCGGATTGTCACTTCTCACAGTCTTAACAGTGGAGGAAAGAAGATAGAACAAAGACGGACAGAGAGAACTTTGCAAACTGTGAGTGACGTACAGGGTAGGCCACTAAGGCCTCTATGATGCATACTGGAAGTTCAACACCGGAGATGTTCCACAAGTCCTACCTTTTCTCAAAACACTTCCAGAATATGAGGGAACTGTGTTTCAGTAAGTCCTCAAGACAGAGATGCGTCTGTCCTCAGTTGGAAAGTGTAGGACGTGTCTGGATAGCAACCAGTAAGTTTCTGATACAAGCCCCTAAGAGGGGATGCGGAGGAAGGTATCAGCTCAGGGAAGCTACTTCAGGTGCGTACTCATTCATAACAGTGTTTCTCCTTTGAGGATGAAGATAGAACAGGGAGCGACTACGGGCACTTTAGGTACTGTGAATAAAGGGCATGCTAAGGCGCTTAAGCCTGCCAAACACGTATTGGATGTTCACCACCAGTGCAGATCCGCACTTAGTTTCTGCGTCGAAAACGCTTCCTACACTGAGAGGGAAGTGTGCTTTAGGAGGGATTCACTGCAGTGTTACGTCAGTTAAAGAAGGAAGCTTTTGGGAATGACTCTGTGGTAACCCCAATAGGTGCACATAGCTTTCCAGTCTCAGCCGTCTATCCGTTGGACTATAGCAAGTTCTGTTTAAGGGAAACTCCTTCATGCGGAATGTCACTTCTCACAGTGTCTTTCCAGTGGAGGAAAGAAGATAGAACAACGACGGACAGAGAGAACATTGCAACCCGTGAGTGAAGTACAGGGTAAGGCACCTAAGCCTCTATGATGCATACTGGATGTTCAACACCTGGGATTTTCCACAATGTCTACCAATTCTCAAAACACTTCCAATATAGGAGGGAACTGTGCTACCGTATGTTCTAATGACAGGGATGCATCTGTGCACAGTTGAAAACTCGAGGATGTGTCTGGGTAGCAATCATGAAATGTCCCATACAGGCACCTTAGAGGGGATGCGTAGGATGTATCTGCTGAGGGAAGCTACTTCAGTTTTGTACTCATTCATAACAGTGCTTCTCCTTGGAGGAATGAAGGAAGAACACGGACGGACTAGCGGCACATTAGGTACTGTAAATAAAGGGCAGGCTATGAACCTTACGCCTGCCAACCACATATTGGATGTTCATCACCAGTGCAGATCCGCACTTAGTTTCTGCGTCGAAAACGCTTCCTGCACTGAGAGGGAAGTGTGCTTTAGGAGGGATTCACTGCAGTGTTACGTCTGTTAAAGAAGGAAGCTTTTGGGACTGACTCTGTGGTAACCCCAATAGGCGCACATATCTTTCCAGTCTCAGCCGTCTATCCGTTGGACTATAGCAAGTTCTGTTTAAGGGAAACTCCTTCATGCGGAATGTGACTTCTCACAGTGTCTTTCCAGTGGAGGAAAGAAGATAGAACAATGACGGACAGAGAGAACGTTGCAACCCGTGAGTGAAGTACAGGGTAAGGCACCTAGGCCTCTATGATGCATACTGGATGTTCAACACCTGGGATTTTCCACAATGTCTACCACTTCTCAAAACACTTCCAATATAGAAGAGAACTGTGCTACCGTAAGTTCTAATGACAGGGATGCATCTGTGCAAGATTGAAAACTCGAGGATGTGTCTGGGTAGCAAACATTATCTGTCTCATATAGGCATCATAGACTGGATGCGTAGGAGGTATTTGCTGAGGGAAGCTACTTCAGTTTTGTACTCATTCATAACAGTGCTTCTCCTTGGAGGAATGAAGGAAGAACACGGACGGACTAGGGGCACATTAGGTACTGTGAATAAAGGGCAGGCTATGAACCTTACGCCAGCCAACCACATATTGGATGTTCACCACCAGTGTTGATCCGCACATAGGTTCTGCGTCTAAAACGCTTCCAACACTGAGAGGGAAGTGTGCTTTAGGAGGGATTCACTGCAGTGTTACGTCTGTTAAAGAAGGATGCTTTTGGGACTGACTCTGTGGTAACCGCATTAGGCGCACAGAGCTTTCCAATCTCAGACGTCTAACCGTTAGACTATAGGAAGTTCTGTTTAAGGGAAACTCCTTCATGCGGAATGTCACTTCTCACAGTGTCTTTCCAGTGGAGGAAAGAAGATAGAACAACGACGGACAGAGAGAACGTTGCAACCCGTGAGTGAAGTACAGGGTAAGGCACCTAAGCCTCTATGATGCATACTGGATGTTCAACACCTGGGATTTTCCACAATGTCTACCACTTCTCAAAACACTTCCAATATACGAGGGAACTGTGCTACCGTAAGTTCTAATGACAGGGATGCATCTGTGCAAGGTTGAAAACTCGAGGATGTGTCTGGGTAGCAAACATGAAGTGTCTCATAAAGGCACCTTAGACTGGATGCGTAGGAGGTATCTGCTCAGGGAAGCTACTTCAGTTTTGTACTCATTCATAACAGTGCTTCTCCTTGGAGGAATGAAGGAAGAACACGGACGGACTAGGGCAACATTAGGTACTGTGAATAAAGGGCAGGTTATGAACCTTACGCCTGCCAACCACATATTGGATGTTCACCACCAGTGTTGATCCGCACATAGGTTCTGCGTCTAAAACGCTTCCAACACTGAGAGGGCAGTGTGCTTTAGGAGGGATTCACTGCAGTGTTACGTCTGTTAAAAAGGATGCTTTTGGGACTGACTCTGTGGTACCCGCATTAGGTGCACTTAGCTTTCCAGTCTCAAACGTCTAACCGTTAGACTATAGGAAGTTCTGTTTAAGGGAAACTCCTTCATGCGGAATGTCACTTCTCACAGTGTCTTTGCAGTGGAGAAAAGAAGATAGAACAAGGAAGGACAGAGAGAACGATGCAAACCGTGTTTGAAGTACAGGGTAAGCCACGTAGGCCTCTATTATGCATACTGGTAGTTCAACACCGGAGATGTTCCACAGTGTCTACCTCTTCTCAAAACACTTCCAGTATATGAGGGAACTCTGCTACATTAAGTTCTCACGACAGAGATGCGTCTGTGCTTAGTTGGAAAGTGTAGGACGTGTCTGGGTAGCAACCAGTAAGTGTCTGATACAAGCCGCTAAGAGGGGATGCGGAGGAAGGTATCTGCTCAGGGAAGCTACTTCAGGTGCGTACTCATTCATAACAGTGTCTCTCCTTTGAGGATGAAGATAGAACAGAGAAGGACTACGGGCACATTAGGTACTGTGAGTAAAGAGCACGCTATCGCGCTTAATCCTGCCAAACTCATATTGGATATTCACAACCAGTGGTGATCCGCACTTAGTTTCTGCGTCGAAAACGCATCCAACACTGAGATGGTAGTGTGCTTTAGGAGGGATTCACTGCAGTTTTACGTCTGTTAAAGAAGGAAGCTTTTGGGACTGACTCTGTGGTAAACGCATTAGGCGCCCATAGCTTTCCAGTCTCAGACGTCTAACCTTTAGACTAAAGGAAGTTCTGTTTAAGGGAAACTCCTTCATGTGGATTGTTACTTCTCACAGAGTCTTTATGTGGTGGAAAGAAGATAGAACAAGGACGGACAGAGAGTTTGTTGCACACCGTGAGTGAAGTACAGGGTAAGCCACTTTGGCCTCTATGATGTATACTGGAAGTTCAACAGCGGAGATGTTCCACAGTTTCTACCTCTTCTCAAAACACTTCCATTATATGAGGGTACTGTGGTACCGTAAGTTCTCACGACAGAGATGCGTCCGTCCTCTGTTTAAAAGTGTAGCACGTGTCTGCGTAGCAAACATTATGTGTCTGATACAAGCCACGAATAGGGGATGCGGAGGAAGGTTCCTGTGCGTACTCATTCATAACAGTGCTTCTCCTTAGAGGATAAAGATATAACAGGGATGGATTAGGGGCCCATTAGGTACTGTGAGTAAAGGGCAGGCTATGACGCTTAAGCCTGCCAAACACATATTGGATGGTCACCACCAGTGTTGATCCGCACTTAGGTTCTGCGTCAAAAACGCTTCCAACACAGAGAGGGAAGTGTGCTTTAGGAGGGATTCACTGCAGTGTTACGTCTGTTAAATAAGGATCCTTTTGGGACTGACTCTGTGTTAGCCGCATTAGGCGCACAGAGCTTTCCAGTCTCAGAGGTCTAACCGTTAGACTATTGGAAATTCTGTATAAGGGAAACTCCTTCATGCGGATTGTCACTTCTCACAGTCTTAACAGTGGAGGAAAGAAGATAGAACAAAGACGGACAGAGAGAACTTTGCAAACTGTGAGTGACGTACAGGGTAGGCCACTAAGGCCTCTATGATGCATACTGGAAGTTCAACACCGGAGATGTTCCACAAGTCCTACCTTTTCTCAAAACACTTCCAGAATATGAGGGAACTGTGTTTCAGTAAGTCCTCAAGACAGAGATGCGTCTGTCCTCAGTTGGAAAGTGTAGGACGTGTCTGGATAGCAACCAGTAAGTTTCTGATACAAGCCCCTAAGAGGGGATGCGGAGGAAGGTATCAGCTCAGGGAAGCTACTTCAGGTGCGTACTCATTCATAACAGTGTTTCTCCTTTGAGGATGAAGATAGAACAGGGAGCGACTACGGGCACTTTAGGTACTGTGAATAAAGGGCATGCTAAGGCGCTTAAGCCTGCCAAACACGTATTGGATGTTCACCACCAGTGCAGATCCGCACTTAGTTTCTGCGTCGAAAACGCTTCCTACACTGAGAGGGAAGTGTGCTTTAGGAGGGATTCACTGCAGTGTTACGTCAGTTAAAGAAGGAAGCTTTTGGGAATGACTCTGTGGTAACCCCAATAGGTGCACATAGCTTTCCAGTCTCAGCCGTCTATCCGTTGGACTATAGCAAGTTCTGTTTAAGGGAAACTCCTTCATGCGGAATGTCACTTCTCACAGTGTCTTTCCAGTGGAGGAAAGAAGATAGAACAACGACGGACAGAGAGAACATTGCAACCCGTGAGTGAAGTACAGGGTAAGGCACCTAAGCCTCTATGATGCATACTGGATGTTCAACACCTGGGATTTTCCACAATGTCTACCAATTCTCAAAACACTTCCAATATAGGAGGGAACTGTGCTACCGTATGTTCTAATGACAGGGATGCATCTGTGCACAGTTGAAAACTCGAGGATGTGTCTGGGTAGCAATCATGAAATGTCCCATACAGGCACCTTAGAGGGGATGCGTAGGATGTATCTGCTGAGGGAAGCTACTTCAGTTTTGTACTCATTCATAACAGTGCTTCTCCTTGGAGGAATGAAGGAAGAACACGGACGGACTAGCGGCACATTAGGTACTGTAAATAAAGGGCAGGCTATGAACCTTACGCCTGCCAACCACATATTGGATGTTCATCACCAGTGCAGATCCGCACTTAGTTTCTGCGTCGAAAACGCTTCCTGCACTGAGAGGGAAGTGTGCTTTAGGAGGGATTCACTGCAGTGTTACGTCTGTTAAAGAAGGAAGCTTTTGGGACTGACTCTGTGGTAACCCCAATAGGCGCACATATCTTTCCAGTCTCAGCCGTCTATCCGTTGGACTATAGCAAGTTCTGTTTAAGGGAAACTCCTTCATGCGGAATGTGACTTCTCACAGTGTCTTTCCAGTGGAGGAAAGAAGATAGAACAATGACGGACAGAGAGAACGTTGCAACCCGTGAGTGAAGTACAGGGTAAGGCACCTAGGCCTCTATGATGCATACTGGATGTTCAACACCTGGGATTTTCCACAATGTCTACCACTTCTCAAAACACTTCCAATATAGAAGAGAACTGTGCTACCGTAAGTTCTAATGACAGGGATGCATCTGTGCAAGATTGAAAACTCGAGGATGTGTCTGGGTAGCAAACATTATCTGTCTCATATAGGCATCATAGACTGGATGCGTAGGAGGTATTTGCTGAGGGAAGCTACTTCAGTTTTGTACTCATTCATAACAGTGCTTCTCCTTGGAGGAATGAAGGAAGAACACGGACGGACTAGGGGCACATTAGGTACTGTGAATAAAGGGCAGGCTATGAACCTTACGCCAGCCAACCACATATTGGATGTTCACCACCAGTGTTGATCCGCACATAGGTTCTGCGTCTAAAACGCTTCCAACACTGAGAGGGAAGTGTGCTTTAGGAGGGATTCACTGCAGTGTTACGTCTGTTAAAGAAGGATGCTTTTGGGACTGACTCTGTGGTAACCGCATTAGGCGCACAGAGCTTTCCAATCTCAGACGTCTAACCGTTAGACTATAGGAAGTTCTGTTTAAGGGAAACTCCTTCATGCGGAATGTCACTTCTCACAGTGTCTTTCCAGTGGAGGAAAGAAGATAGAACAACGACGGACAGAGAGAACGTTGCAACCCGTGAGTGAAGTACAGGGTAAGGCACCTAAGCCTCTATGATGCATACTGGATGTTCAACACCTGGGATTTTCCACAATGTCTACCACTTCTCAAAACACTTCCAATATACGAGGGAACTGTGCTACCGTAAGTTCTAATGACAGGGATGCATCTGTGCAAGGTTGAAAACTCGAGGATGTGTCTGGGTAGCAAACATGAAGTGTCTCATAAAGGCACCTTAGACTGGATGCGTAGGAGGTATCTGCTCAGGGAAGCTACTTCAGTTTTGTACTCATTCATAACAGTGCTTCTCCTTGGAGGAATGAAGGAAGAACACGGACGGACTAGGGCAACATTAGGTACTGTGAATAAAGGGCAGGTTATGAACCTTACGCCTGCCAACCACATATTGGATGTTCACCACCAGTGTTGATCCGCACATAGGTTCTGCGTCTAAAACGCTTCCAACACTGAGAGGGCAGTGTGCTTTAGGAGGGATTCACTGCAGTGTTACGTCTGTTAAAAAGGATGCTTTTGGGACTGACTCTGTGGTACCCGCATTAGGTGCACTTAGCTTTCCAGTCTCAAACGTCTAACCGTTAGACTATAGGAAGTTCTGTTTAAGGGAAACTCCTTCATGCGGAATGTCACTTCTCACAGTGTCTTTGCAGTGGAGAAAAGAAGATAGAACAAGGAAGGACAGAGAGAACGATGCAAACCGTGTTTGAAGTACAGGGTAAGCCACGTAGGCCTCTATTATGCATACTGGTAGTTCAACACCGGAGATGTTCCACAGTGTCTACCTCTTCTCAAAACACTTCCAGTATATGAGGGAACTCTGCTACATTAAGTTCTCACGACAGAGATGCGTCTGTGCTTAGTTGGAAAGTGTAGGACGTGTCTGGGTAGCAACCAGTAAGTGTCTGATACAAGCCGCTAAGAGGGGATGCGGAGGAAGGTATCTGCTCAGGGAAGCTACTTCAGGTGCGTACTCATTCATAACAGTGTCTCTCCTTTGAGGATGAAGATAGAACAGAGAAGGACTACGGGCACATTAGGTACTGTGAGTAAAGAGCACGCTATCGCGCTTAATCCTGCCAAACTCATATTGGATATTCACAACCAGTGGTGATCCGCACTTAGTTTCTGCGTCGAAAACGCATCCAACACTGAGATGGTAGTGTGCTTTAGGAGGGATTCACTGCAGTTTTACGTCTGTTAAAGAAGGAAGCTTTTGGGACTGACTCTGTGGTAAACGCATTAGGCGCCCATAGCTTTCCAGTCTCAGACGTCTAACCTTTAGACTAAAGGAAGTTCTGTTTAAGGGAAACTCCTTCATGTGGATTGTTACTTCTCACAGAGTCTTTATGTGGTGGAAAGAAGATAGAACAAGGACGGACAGAGAGTTTGTTGCACACCGTGAGTGAAGTACAGGGTAAGCCACTTTGGCCTCTATGATGTATACTGGAAGTTCAACAGCGGAGATGTTCCACAGTTTCTACCTCTTCTCAAAACACTTCCATTATATGAGGGTACTGTGGTACCGTAAGTTCTCACGACAGAGATGCGTCCGTCCTCTGTTTAAAAGTGTAGCACGTGTCTGCGTAGCAAACATTATGTGTCTGATACAAGCCACGAATAGGGGATGCGGAGGAAGGTTCCTGTGCGTACTCATTCATAACAGTGCTTCTCCTTAGAGGATAAAGATATAACAGGGATGGATTAGGGGCCCATTAGGTACTGTGAGTAAAGGGCAGGCTATGACGCTTAAGCCTGCCAAACACATATTGGATGGTCACCACCAGTGTTGATCCGCACTTAGGTTCTGCGTCAAAAACGCTTCCAACACAGAGAGGGAAGTGTGCTTTAGGAGGGATTCACTGCAGTGTTACGTCTGTTAAATAAGGATCCTTTTGGGACTGACTCTGTGTTAGCCGCATTAGGCGCACAGAGCTTTCCAGTCTCAGAGGTCTAACCGTTAGACTATTGGAAATTCTGTATAAGGGAAACTCCTTCATGCGGATTGTCACTTCTCACAGTCTTAACAGTGGAGGAAAGAAGATAGAACAAAGACGGACAGAGAGAACTTTGCAAACTGTGAGTGACGTACAGGGTAGGCCACTAAGGCCTCTATGATGCATACTGGAAGTTCAACACCGGAGATGTTCCACAAGTCCTACCTTTTCTCAAAACACTTCCAGAATATGAGGGAACTGTGTTTCAGTAAGTCCTCAAGACAGAGATGCGTCTGTCCTCAGTTGGAAAGTGTAGGACGTGTCTGGATAGCAACCAGTAAGTTTCTGATACAAGCCCCTAAGAGGGGATGCGGAGGAAGGTATCAGCTCAGGGAAGCTACTTCAGGTGCGTACTCATTCATAACAGTGTTTCTCCTTTGAGGATGAAGATAGAACAGGGAGCGACTACGGGCACTTTAGGTACTGTGAATAAAGGGCATGCTAAGGCGCTTAAGCCTGCCAAACACGTATTGGATGTTCACCACCAGTGCAGATCCGCACTTAGTTTCTGCGTCGAAAACGCTTCCTACACTGAGAGGGAAGTGTGCTTTAGGAGGGATTCACTGCAGTGTTACGTCAGTTAAAGAAGGAAGCTTTTGGGAATGACTCTGTGGTAACCCCAATAGGTGCACATAGCTTTCCAGTCTCAGCCGTCTATCCGTTGGACTATAGCAAGTTCTGTTTAAGGGAAACTCCTTCATGCGGAATGTCACTTCTCACAGTGTCTTTCCAGTGGAGGAAAGAAGATAGAACAACGACGGACAGAGAGAACATTGCAACCCGTGAGTGAAGTACAGGGTAAGGCACCTAAGCCTCTATGATGCATACTGGATGTTCAACACCTGGGATTTTCCACAATGTCTACCAATTCTCAAAACACTTCCAATATAGGAGGGAACTGTGCTACCGTATGTTCTAATGACAGGGATGCATCTGTGCACAGTTGAAAACTCGAGGATGTGTCTGGGTAGCAATCATGAAATGTCCCATACAGGCACCTTAGAGGGGATGCGTAGGATGTATCTGCTGAGGGAAGCTACTTCAGTTTTGTACTCATTCATAACAGTGCTTCTCCTTGGAGGAATGAAGGAAGAACACGGACGGACTAGCGGCACATTAGGTACTGTAAATAAAGGGCAGGCTATGAACCTTACGCCTGCCAACCACATATTGGATGTTCATCACCAGTGCAGATCCGCACTTAGTTTCTGCGTCGAAAACGCTTCCTGCACTGAGAGGGAAGTGTGCTTTAGGAGGGATTCACTGCAGTGTTACGTCTGTTAAAGAAGGAAGCTTTTGGGACTGACTCTGTGGTAACCCCAATAGGCGCACATATCTTTCCAGTCTCAGCCGTCTATCCGTTGGACTATAGCAAGTTCTGTTTAAGGGAAACTCCTTCATGCGGAATGTGACTTCTCACAGTGTCTTTCCAGTGGAGGAAAGAAGATAGAACAATGACGGACAGAGAGAACGTTGCAACCCGTGAGTGAAGTACAGGGTAAGGCACCTAGGCCTCTATGATGCATACTGGATGTTCAACACCTGGGATTTTCCACAATGTCTACCACTTCTCAAAACACTTCCAATATAGAAGAGAACTGTGCTACCGTAAGTTCTAATGACAGGGATGCATCTGTGCAAGATTGAAAACTCGAGGATGTGTCTGGGTAGCAAACATTATCTGTCTCATATAGGCATCATAGACTGGATGCGTAGGAGGTATTTGCTGAGGGAAGCTACTTCAGTTTTGTACTCATTCATAACAGTGCTTCTCCTTGGAGGAATGAAGGAAGAACACGGACGGACTAGGGGCACATTAGGTACTGTGAATAAAGGGCAGGCTATGAACCTTACGCCAGCCAACCACATATTGGATGTTCACCACCAGTGTTGATCCGCACATAGGTTCTGCGTCTAAAACGCTTCCAACACTGAGAGGGAAGTGTGCTTTAGGAGGGATTCACTGCAGTGTTACGTCTGTTAAAGAAGGATGCTTTTGGGACTGACTCTGTGGTAACCGCATTAGGCGCACAGAGCTTTCCAATCTCAGACGTCTAACCGTTAGACTATAGGAAGTTCTGTTTAAGGGAAACTCCTTCATGCGGAATGTCACTTCTCACAGTGTCTTTCCAGTGGAGGAAAGAAGATAGAACAACGACGGACAGAGAGAACGTTGCAACCCGTGAGTGAAGTACAGGGTAAGGCACCTAAGCCTCTATGATGCATACTGGATGTTCAACACCTGGGATTTTCCACAATGTCTACCACTTCTCAAAACACTTCCAATATACGAGGGAACTGTGCTACCGTAAGTTCTAATGACAGGGATGCATCTGTGCAAGGTTGAAAACTCGAGGATGTGTCTGGGTAGCAAACATGAAGTGTCTCATAAAGGCACCTTAGACTGGATGCGTAGGAGGTATCTGCTCAGGGAAGCTACTTCAGTTTTGTACTCATTCATAACAGTGCTTCTCCTTGGAGGAATGAAGGAAGAACACGGACGGACTAGGGCCACATTAGGTACTGTGAATAAAGGGCAGGTTATGAACCTTACGCCTGCCAACCACATATTGGATGTTCACCACCAGTGTTGATCCGCACATAGGTTCTGCGTCTAAAACGCTTCCAACACTGAGAGGGCAGTGTGCTTTAGGAGGGATTCACTGCAGTGTTACGTCTGTTAAAAAGGATGCTTTTGGGACTGACTCTGTGGTACCCGCATTAGGTGCACTTAGCTTTCCAGTCTCAAACGTCTAACCGTTAGACTATAGGAAGTTCTGTTTAAGGGAAACTCCTTCATGCGGAATGTCACTTCTCACAGTGTCTTTGCAGTGGAGAAAAGAAGATAGAACAAGGAAGGACAGAGAGAACGATGCAAACCGTGTTTGAAGTACAGGGTAAGCCACGTAGGCCTCTATTATGCATACTGGTAGTTCAACACCGGAGATGTTCCACAGTGTCTACCTCTTCTCAAAACACTTCCAGTATATGAGGGAACTCTGCTACATTAAGTTCTCACGACAGAGATGCGTCTGTGCTTAGTTGGAAAGTGTAGGACGTGTCTGGGTAGCAACCAGTAAGTGTCTGATACAAGCCGCTAAGAGGGGATGCGGAGGAAGGTATCTGCTCAGGGAAGCTACTTCAGGTGCGTACTCATTCATAACAGTGTCTCTCCTTTGAGGATGAAGATAGAACAGAGAAGGACTACGGGCACATTAGGTACTGTGAGTAAAGAGCACGCTATCGCGCTTAATCCTGCCAAACTCATATTGGATATTCACAACCAGTGGTGATCCGCACTTAGTTTCTGCGTCGAAAACGCATCCAACACTGAGATGGTAGTGTGCTTTAGGAGGGATTCACTGCAGTTTTACGTCTGTTAAAGAAGGAAGCTTTTGGGACTGACTCTGTGGTAAACGCATTAGGCGCCCATAGCTTTCCAGTCTCAGACGTCTAACCTTTAGACTAAAGGAAGTTCTGTTTAAGGGAAACTCCTTCATGTGGATTGTTACTTCTCACAGAGTCTTTATGTGGTGGAAAGAAGATAGAACAAGGACGGACAGAGAGTTTGTTGCACACCGTGAGTGAAGTACAGGGTAAGCCACTTTGGCCTCTATGATGTATACTGGAAGTTCAACAGCGGAGATGTTCCACAGTTTCTACCTCTTCTCAAAACACTTCCATTATATGAGGGTACTGTGGTACCGTAAGTTCTCACGACAGAGATGCGTCCGTCCTCTGTTTAAAAGTGTAGCACGTGTCTGCGTAGCAAACATTATGTGTCTGATACAAGCCACGAATAGGGGATGCGGAGGAAGGTTCCTGTGCGTACTCATTCATAACAGTGCTTCTCCTTAGAGGATAAAGATATAACAGGGATGGATTAGGGGCCCATTAGGTACTGTGAGTAAAGGGCAGGCTATGACGCTTAAGCCTGCCAAACACATATTGGATGGTCACCACCAGTGTTGATCCGCACTTAGGTTCTGCGTCAAAAACGCTTCCAACACAGAGAGGGAAGTGTGCTTTAGGAGGGATTCACTGCAGTGTTACGTCTGTTAAATAAGGATCCTTTTGGGACTGACTCTGTGTTAGCCGCATTAGGCGCACAGAGCTTTCCAGTCTCAGAGGTCTAACCGTTAGACTATTGGAAATTCTGTATAAGGGAAACTCCTTCATGCGGATTGTCACTTCTCACAGTCTTAACAGTGGAGGAAAGAAGATAGAACAAAGACGGACAGAGAGAACTTTGCAAACTGTGAGTGACGTACAGGGTAGGCCACTAAGGCCTCTATGATGCATACTGGAAGTTCAACACCGGAGATGTTCCACAAGTCCTACCTTTTCTCAAAACACTTCCAGAATATGAGGGAACTGTGTTTCAGTAAGTCCTCAAGACAGAGATGCGTCTGTCCTCAGTTGGAAAGTGTAGGACGTGTCTGGATAGCAACCAGTAAGTTTCTGATACAAGCCCCTAATAGGGGATGCGGAGGAAGGTATCAGCTCAGGGAAGCTACTTCAGGTGCGTACTCATTCATAACAGTGTTTCTCCTTTGAGGATGAAGATAGAACTGGGAACGACTACGGGCACATTAGGTACTGTGAGTAAAGGGCATGCTAAGGCGCTTAAGCCTGCCAAACACGTATTGGATGTTCACCACCAGTGCAGATCCGCACTTAGTTTCTGCGTCGAAAACGCTTCCTACACTGAGAGGGAAGTGTGCTTTAGGAGGGATTCACTGCAGTGTTACGTCTGTTAAAGAAGGAAGCTTTTGGGACTGACTCTGTGGTAACCCCAATAGGCGCACATAGCTTTCCAGTCTCAGCCGTCTATCCGTTGGACTATAGCAAGTTCTGTTTAAGGGAAACTCCTTCATGCGGAATGTCACTTCTCACAGTGTCTTTCCAGTGGAGGAAAGAAGATAGAACAACGACGGACAGAGAGAATATTGCAACCCGTGAGTGAAGTACAGGGTAAGCACCTAAGCCTCTATGATGCATACTGGATGTTCAACACCTGGGATTTTCCACAATGTCTACCAATTCTCAAAACACTTCCAATATAGGAGGGAACTGTGCTACCGTATGTTCTAATGACAGGGATGCATCTGTGCACAGTTGAAAACTCGAGGATGTGTCTGGGTAGCAATCATGAAATGTCCCATACAGGCACCTTAGAGGGGATGCGTAGGAGGTATCTGCTGAGGGAAGCTACTTCAGTTTTGTACTCATTCATAACAGTGCTTCTCCTTGGAGGAATGAAGGAAGAACACGGACGGACTAGGGGCACATTAGGTACTGTGAATAAAGGGCAGGCTATGAACCTTACGCCTGCCAACCACATATTGGATGTTCACCACCAGTGTTGATCCGCACATAGGTTCTGCGTCTAAAACGCTTCCAACACTGAGAGGGAAGTGTGCTTTAGGAGGGATTCACTGCAGTGTTACGTCTGTTAAAGAAGGATGCTTTTGGGACTGACTCTGTGGTAACCGCATTAGGCGCACATAGCTTTCCAGTCTCAGACATCTAACCGTTACACTATAGGAAGTTCTGTTTAAGGGAAACTCCTTCATGCGGAATGTCACTTCTCACAGTGTCTTTGCAGTGGAGAAAAGAAGATAGAACAAGGACGGACAGAGAGAACGATGCAAACCGTGATTGAAGTACAGGGTAAGCTACGTAGGCCTCTATTATGCATACTGGTAGTTCAACACCGGAGATGTTCCACAGTGTCTACCTCTTCTCAAAACACTTCCAGTATATGAGGGAACTCTGCTACAGTAAGTTCTCACGACAGAGATGCGTCTGTGCTCAGTTGGAAAGTGTAGGACGTGTCTGGGTAACAACCATACAGTGTCTGATACAGGCACCTCAGAGGGGATGAAGTGGAAGGTATCTGCTCAGGGAACCTACTTCAGGTGCGTACTCATTCATAACAGTGTTTCTCCTTTGAGGATGAAGATAGAACAGAGAAGGACTACGGGCACATTAGGTACTGTGAGTAAAGAGCACGCTATCGTGCTTAAGCCTGCCAATCTCATATTGGATATTCACAACCAGTGGTGATCCGCACTTAGTTTCTGCGTCGAAAACGCATCCAACACTGAGATGGTAGTGTGCTTTAGGAGGGATTCACTGCAGTTTTACGTCTGTTAAAGAAGGAAGATTTTGGGACTGACTCTGTGGTAAACGCATTAGGCGCCCATAGCTTTCCAGTCTCAGACGTCTAACCTTTAGACTAAAGGAAGTTCTGTTTAAGGGAAACTCCTTCATGTGGATTGTTACTTCTCACAGTGTCTTTATGTGGTGGAAAGAAGATAGAACAAGGGGGGGACAAGATGGCGGGGTACTAGGAAGAGGCGTCTTTTCAGCTGGTACCCCAAAGTGAGCTGATTACCTACCAAAGAACTCTGATCACCCATGAAATCAGCCTGAGATCAGAATTATACACATCTGGATCTCTACAGGGGCAGAAGACGAAAGTGAGCAGGTAAAGCGGAATGGGAACAGTGGACTGATATCAGAAGATAAACAAAAGGGGGAGGGAGCCACCAGAGGCGACCGGTGCAAAAGTAATACCCCAATACGAGCGAGAGTGCCCTGCGTCTGGGGACCAGCATTAACTCGGAGGGAGACTGGTTGAAAGCACTCCAAAAGAGCAAAGGATCGCGGGGGCAAATTGTGGGAATCGGGGCGGCTAGGGACAGGGGCTTGAGTCCCCGGTCCCAGACGGCCTCCCCGGCGCGGAGGCAGAGAGAGTGCGGCGGAGAAACCGGCTCCTGGTCCCTAAGCCGCCAGCATGCCCCAGAGCGCGGGGTTCCGGCTCCTGTGAGGGGATGGGAGCTGCGCCGGTCTGCAGAACGCGCGCTAGCCCTACCACAAAGCTTGAGATGCGCGTGCACGTCGCTCCAGCTCTCCTGGGTTTCTAAGGCCCTGGGGCGCTTCTTGACCCGGGCCATTGTTTCAAAATCTAAGCCGCGCACCCGCGAAACTCTTCCCCGGACAGAGGCGCGCAAAAGCCCAGCCTGCGGCTTACGGACCAGCGCCCCGTTCTCAGTGCCCCAGATGCGCGCCCGACCCACAGCCGCCTCTGAAAAGAGGTGCGCACAAGCCGGGCACTCCCAGCCCCGGCCAGCGGCAAAATCTCAGTGTGCGATCGCTGCTTGGAACCTCTCTGGCGGTCAGGAGCTCCCAGACAGCCGCCACTGCCTTGGCTTTGGGGACGAGCAAAAGATCCTGCGCCCCCAGGGTCTTTAACTTGGAACCTGCACTGCCAGCGTCCAAGGGGGAATTTATTCAGCTTCTGCACCCAGACTGAGGCTTCTCTCTGAGACGGAGATCAGGAAGTGTTCCAGGGTGCACCTTGACTGCACCAGAGTTGATACATCCAGCTACATCTGTTCAGTCTTCTCCCACCAAAATGACTAGGAGGAGGAATGCCCAACAGAAGAAAAATACAGAGGATGGACCTTCCGCAACAGAGCTAACGGCTATCAACATAGACAATATGTCGGAAAGAGAATTCAGGCTAACAATTATCCAGGCAATAGCTAGGTTGGAGAAAGCCATGGATGACCAAACAGAATTGATTAGAGCCGAACTGAAAGCGACCAGACAGGATGTTCACAATGTTAGGGCGGAGCTTAAAGCTACCAGGGAGGAGGTCCACAATGCTCTCAATGAGTTCCAATCCAATCTAAACTCTCTCAAAGCTAGGGTAACTGAGACAGAAGATAGAATTAGTGATCTAGAAGACAAACAGATAGAGAGAAAGGATCAGGAGGAAGCCTGGAACAAACAGCTTAGATCCCACGAAAGCAGAATTAGGGAAATAAGTGATGCCATGAAGCGTTCCAACATCAGAATTATTGGAATTCCTGAAGGGGAGGAGAAAGAAAGAAGTCTAGAAGATGTCGTGGAACAAGTCCTTCATGAAAACTTTCCGAATCTCGCGAATGAAACCAGCGTTCATGTACTAGAGGCTGAACGGTCTCCACCCAAGATTATACACTCCAAAAAAACATCACGACACCTGATAGTCAAATTGAGAAATTATAATTGTAGGTATAATCTCTTGAAAGCTGCCAGGGCAAAGAGGCTCCTTACTTACAGAGGGAAGCCCATCAGAATAACGTCAGACCTGTCCACAGAGACCTGGCAAGCCAGAAGAGGCTGGCAAGATATATTCAGGGCACTAAATGAGAAGAACATGCAGCCAAGAATACTTTATCCAGCAAGACTGACATTCAAAATGGATGGAGAGATAAAGAGTTTCCAAGACCGGCAAGACTTAAAAGACTATGCAACCACCAAGCCGATACTGCAGGAAATATTAAGGGGGGTTCTATAAAAGAGGAAAAATCCCAAGAATAGCATTGAACAGAAATATAGAGACAGTCTACAGAAAGAAAGACTTCAAAGGTAACTCGATGTCAATAAAAACGTACCTATCAATAATCACTCTCAATGTGAATGGCCTAAATGCACCCATAAAACGGCACAGGGTTGCAGATTGGATAAAACGACAGGACCCATCCATATGCTGTCTACAAGAGACCCATTTTGAACCTAAAGATACACGCAGACTGAAAGTGAAGGGGTGGAGAAGCATCTTTCATGCCAATGGGACTCAAAAGAAGGCTGGGGTAGCGATTCTCATATCAGATAAATTCGACTTCAAACTAAAGACTGTAGTCAGAGATACAGAAGGACACTACATAATCCTTAAAGGGACTATCCACCAAGATGATCTAACAATTGTAAATATCTATGCTCCCAATATGGGAGCAGCCAATTACTTAAGAAAACTGTTAATCAAGATAAAGAGTCATATTGATATGAATACACTAATCGTAGGTGATCTTAACACGCCTCTTTCAGAATTAGACAGATCATCGAAGCAGAAAATCAATAAAGAAACAAGAGCATTGAATGACACATTGGACCAGATGGACCTCATAGATATATACAGAACATTCCACCCTAAAACAGCAGAATACTCATTCTTCTCAAGTGCACACGGAACCTTCTCCAGAATAGACCACATACTGGGTCACAAATCAGGACTCAGCCGATACCAAAAGACTGAGATTATTCCCTGCATATTCTCAGATCACAATGCTTTGAAACTGGAGCTCAATCACAAGGAAAAGTTCCGAAGGAACTCAAACACCTGGAAGCTAAAGACCACCTTGCTTAAGAATGCTTGGATCAACCAGGAGATCAAAGAAGAACTGAAACAATTCATGGAAACCAATGAGAATGAAGACACTTCGGTCCAAAACCTATGGGATACAGCAAAGGCGGTCCTATGGGGAACATATATAGCCATCCAAGCCTTGCTCAAAAAAATTGAAAAATCCAGAACACACCAGCTGTCTCTACACCTTAAAGAACTGGAGGATCAACAACAAATCAAACCAACTCCACACATAAGAAGGGAAATCATCAAGATTAGAGCTGAGATCAATGAGGGAGAAACCAGAGATACAGTAGAACGTATCAATGAAACTAGAAGCTGGTTTTTTGAAAGAATCAATAAGATCGATAAGCCACTGGCTACACTAATCCAAAAGAAAAGAGAGAAATCCCAAATTCATAAAATGATGAATGAAAGGGGAGAGATCACAACTAACACCAAGGAAGTAGAAACAATCATCAGAAGTTACTACGAACAGTTATATGCCAATAAGCTTAGCAACCTAGAAGAAATGGATGCATTCCTGGAAAAATATAAACTACCAAAATTGAACCAGGAAGAAATCGACAACCTGAATAGACCGATATCTAATAACGAGATTGAAGCAGTGATCAAAAATCTCCCAAAAAACAAGAGCCCAGGACCTGACGGATTCCCTGGGGAATTCTACCAAACCTTCCAAGAAGAAATAACACCTATTCTCCTGAAGCTGTTTCAAAAAATTGAAGCAGAAGGAAAACTTCCAGACTCTTTCTATGAAGCCAGCATTACCCTGATCCCCAAACCAGGCAAGGACCATACCAAAAAGGAGAATTTCAGACCAATATCACTGATGAATATGGATGCTAAGATTCTCAACAAGATCCTAGCCAACAGGATCCAACAACACATTAAAAAGATTATCCACCATGATCAGGTGGGATTCATCCCTGGGCTACAAGGATGGTTCAACATTCGTAAATCAATCAATGTGATACAACAAATTAATATGAGAAGAGAGAAGAACCACATGGTCCTCTCAATTGATGCAGAAAAAGCATTTGACAAAATCCAACATCCGTTCCTGATTAAAACGCTTCAAAGTATAGGGATAGAGGGAACATTCCTGAACCTCATCAAATCTATCTATGAAAGACCCACAGCAAATATCATCCTCAATGGGAAAAAGCTTGCAGCCTTCCCGTTGAGATCAGGAACAAGACAAGGATGCCCACTTTCACCACTCTTGTTCAACATAGTATTAGAAGTCCTAGCAACAGCAATCAGAAAACAGAGAGAAATAAAAGGTATCCAAATTGGTAATGAAGAAGTCAAACTCTCTCTCTTCGCAGATGACATGATTCTTTATATGGAAAACCCAAAAGACTCCACCCCCAAACTACTAGAACTCATACAGCAATTCAGCAGCGTGGCAGGATACAAAGTCAATGTGCAGAAATCAGTGGCTTTCTTATACACTAACAAGGAAAATACAGAAAGGGAAATTAGAGAATCGATTCCATTTACTATAGCACCAAGAACCATAAGATACCTGGGAATAAACCTAACTAAAGAGGTAAAGGATCTATACTTGAGGAACTATAGAACACTCATGAAAGAAATTGAAGAAGACACAAAAAGATGGAAGACCATTCCATGCTCTTGGATCGGAAGAATAAACATCGTTAAAATGTCTATACTGCCTAGAGCAATCTATACTTTTAATGCCATTCCGATCAAAATTCCACCGGCATTCTTCAAAGAGCTGGAGCAAATAATCCAAAAATTTGTATGGAATCAGAAGAGACCCCGAATCGCTAAGGAAACGTTGAAAAACAAAAATAAAGCTGGCGGCATCACCTTACCTGATTTCAAGCTTTATTACAAAGCTGTGATTACCAAGACAGCATGGTACTGGCATAAAAACAGACACATAGACCAGTGGAACAGAGTAGAGAGCCCTGATATGGACCCTCAACTCTATGGTCAATTAATCTTCGACAAAACAGGAAAAAATATACAGTGGAAAAAAGACAGTCTCTTCAATAAATGGTGCTGGGAAAGCTGGACAGCTATATGTAGAAGAATGAAACTCGACCATTCTCTTACACCGTACACAAAGATCAACTCAAAATGGATAAAAGACCTCAACGTGAGACAGGAATCTATCAGAATCTTAGAGGAGAACATAGGCAGTAATCTCTTCGATATCAGCCACAGCAACTTCTTTCAAGATACGTCTCCAAAGGCAAAGGAAACAAAAGCGAAAATAGACTTCTGGGACTTCATCAAAATCAAAAGCTTCTGCACAGCAAAGGAAACAGTCAAAAAAACAAAGAGGCAACCCACGGAATGGGAGAAGATATTTGCAAATGACAGTACAGACAAAAGGTTGATATCCAGGATCTATAATGAACTCCTCAAACTCAACCCACACGAAACAGACAAACACATCAAAAAATGGGCAGAAGATATGAACAGACACTTCTCCAATCAAGAAATACAAATGGCTATCAGACACATGAAAAAATGCTCATCATCATTAGCCCTCAGGGAGATTCAAATTAAAACCACATTGAGATATCACCTTACACCAGTTAGAATGGCCAAAATTAACAAAACAGGAAACAACATGTGTTGGAGAGGATGTGGAGAAAGGGGAACCCTCTTCCACTGTTGGTGGGAATGCAAGTTGGTGCAGCCTCTTTGGAGAACAGTGTGGAGATTCCTCAAGAAATGAAAAATAGAGCTTCCCTACGACCCTGCAATTGCACTCCTGGGTATTTACCCCAAAGATACAGATGTCGTGAAAAGAAGGGCCATCTGTACCCCAATGTTTATAGCAGCAATGGCCACAGTCGCCAAACTATGGAAAGAACCAAGATGCCCTTCAACGGATGAATGGATAAGGAAGATGTGGTCCATATACACTATGGAGTATTATGCCTCCATCAGAAAGGACGAATATCCAACTTTTGTAACAACATGGACGGGACTGGAAGAGATTATGCTGAGTGAAATCAGTCAAGCAGAGAGAGTCAATTATCATATGGTTTCACTCATTTGTGGAGCATAACCAATAGCATGGAGGACAAGGGGCGTTAGAGAGGAGTAGGGAATTTGGGTAAATTGGAAGGGGAGGTGAACCATGAGAGACTATGGACTCTGAAAAACAGTCTGAGGGGTTTGAAGTGGCGGGGGGGTGGGAGGTTGGGGTACCAGGTGGTGGGTATTATAGAGGGCACAGCTTGCATGGAGCACTGGGTGTGGTGAAAAAATAATGAATACTCTTTTTCTGAAAATAAAAAAATTGGGGAAAAAAAATAATAAAAAAAAATAATAAATAAATAAATAAAAAAAAAAAAAAAAGAAGAAGATAGAACAAGGACGGACAGAGAGTTTGTTGCACACCGTGAGTGAAGTACAGGGTAAGCCACTTTGGCCTCTATGATGTATACTGGAAGTTCAACAGCGGAGATGTTCCACAGTTTCTACCTCTTCTCAAAACACTTCCATTATATGAGGGAACTGTGGTACCGTAAGTTCTCACGACAGAGATGCGTCCGTCCTCAGTTTAAAAGTGTAGCACGTGTCTGCGTAGCAAACATTATGTGTCTGATACAGGCCACGAATAGGGGATGCGGGGGAAGGTTCCTGTGCGTAATCATTCATAACAGTGTTTCTCCTTAGAGGATAAAGATATAACAGGGATGGATTATGGGCCCATTAGGTACTGTGAGTAAAGGGCAAACTATGATGCTTAAGCCTGCCAAACACATATTGGATGTTCACCACCAGTGTTGATCCCCACTTAGGTTCTGCGTCAAAAACGCTTCCAACACTGAGAGGGAAGTGTGCTTTAGGAGGGATTCACTGCAGTGTTACGTCTGTTAAATAAGGATGCTTTTGGGACTGACTCTGTGTTAGCCGCATTAGGCGCACATAGCTTTCCAGTCTCAGAGGTCTAACCGTTAGACTATAGGAAATTCTGTATATGGGAAACTACTTCATGCGGATTGTCACTTCTCACAGAGGCTTAACAGTGGAGGAAAGAAGATAGAACAAAGACGGACAGAGAGAACTTTGCAAACTGTGAGTGACGTACAGGGTAGGCCACTAAGGCCTCTATGATGCATACTGGAAGTTCAACAGCGGAGATGTTCCACAAGTACTACCTTTTCTCAAAACACTTCCAGTATGTGACGGAACTGTGCTTCAGTTATTTCTCACGACAGAGATGCGTCTGTCCTCAGTTGGAAAGTGTAGGACGTGTCTGGATAGCAACCAGTAAGTTTCTGATACAAGCCCCTAAGAGGGGATGCGGAGGAAGGTATCTGCTCAGGGAAGCTACTTCAGGTGCGTACTCATTCATAACAGTGTTTCTCCTTTGAGGATGAAGATAGAACAGGGAACGACTACGGGCACATTAGGTACTGTGAGTAAAGGGCATGCTAAGGCGCTTAAGCCTGCCAAACACGTATTGGATGTTCACCACCAGTGCAGATCCGCACTTAGTTTCTGCGTCGAAAACGCTTCCTACACTGAGAGGGAAGTGTGCTTTAGGAGGGATTCACTGCAGTGTTACGTCTGTTAAAGAAGGAAGCTTTTGGGACTGACTCTGTGGTAACCCCAATAGGCGCACATAGCTTTCCAGTCTCAGCCGTCTATCCGTTGGACTATAGCAAGTTCTGTTTAAGGGAAACTCCTTCATGCGGAATGTCACTTCTCACAGTGTCTTTCCAGTGGAGGAAAGAAGATAGAACAACGACGGACAGAGAGAATATTGCAAACCGTGAGTGAAGTACAGGGTAAGCACCTAAGCCTCTATGATGCATACTGGATGTTCAACACCTGGGATTTTCCACAATGTCTACCAATTCTCAAAACACTTCCAATATAGGAGGGAACTGTGCTACCGTATGTTCTAATGACAGGGATGCATCTGTGCACAGTTGAAAACTCGAGGATGTGTCTGGGTAGCAATCATGAAATGTCCCATACAGGCACCTTAGAGGGGATGCGTAGGAGGTATCTGCTGAGGGAAGCTACTTCAGTTTTGTACTCATTCATAACAGTGCTTCTCCTTGGAGGAATGAAGGAAGAACACGGACGGACTAGGGGCACATTAGGTACTGTGAATAAAGGGCAGGCTATGAACCTTACGCCTGCCAACCACATATTGGATGTTCACCACCAGTGTTGATCCGCACATAGGTTCTGCGTCTAAAACGCTTCCAACACTGAGAGGGAAGTGTGCTTTAGGAGGGATTCACTGCAGTGTTACGTCTGTTAAAGAAGGATGCTTTTGGGACTGACTCTGTGGTAACCGCATTAGGCGCACATAGCTTTCCAGTCTCAGACGTCTTACCGTTAGACTATAGGAAGTTCTGTTTAAGGTATACTCCTTCATGCGGAATGTCACTTCTCACAGTGTCTTTCCTGTGGAGGAAAGAAGATAGAACAAGGACTGACAGAGAGAACGTTGCAAACCGTGAGTGAAGTTCAGGGTAAGCCACACAGACCTCTATGATGCATACTGGAAGTTCAACACCGGAGATGTTCCACAGTGTCTACCTCTTCGCATAACACTTCCAGTATATGCGGGAACTCTGCTACATTAAGTTCTCACGACAGAGATGCGTCTGTTCTCAGTTGGAAAGTGTAGGACGTGTCTGGGTAGCAACCATACAGTGTCTGATAGAGGCACCTCAGAGGGGATGCAGAGGAAGGTATCTGCTCAGGGAAGCTACTTCACGTGCGTACTCATTCATAACAGTGTTTCTCCTTTGAGGATTAAGATAGAACAGAGAAGGACTACGGGCACATTAGGTACTGTGAGTAAAGAGCACGCTATCGCGCTTAAGCCTGCCAAACTCATATTGGATATTCACAACCAGTGGTGATCCGCACTTAGTTTCTGCGTCGAAAACGCATCCAACACTGAGATGGTAGTGTGCTTTAGGAGGAATTCACTGCAGTTTTACGTCTGTTAAAGAAGGAAGATTTTGGGACTGACTCTGTGGTAAACGCATTAGGCGCCCATAGCTTTCCACTCTCAGACGTCTAACCTTTAGACTATAGGAAGTTCTCTATAAGGGAAACTCCTTCATGTGGATTGTTACTTCTCACAGTGTCTTTATGTGGAGGAAAGAAGATAGAACAAGGACGGACGGAGAGATCGTTGCACACCGTGAGTGAAGTACAGGGTAAGCCACTAAGGCCTCTATGATGCATACTGGAAGTTCGAAACCGGAGATGTTCCACAAGTCCTACCTTTTCTCAAAACACTTCCAGTATATGACGGAACTGTGCTTCAGTAAGTTCTCACGACAGAGATGCGTCTATCCTCATTTGGAAAGTGTAGGACGTGTCTGGATAGCAACCAGTAAGTGTCTGATACAAGCCCCTAAGAGGGGATGCGGAGGAAGGTATCTGCTCAGGGAAGCTACTTCAGGTGCGTACTCATTCATAACAGTGCTTCTCCTTAGAGGATGAAGATATAACAGGGATGGATTAGGGGCACATTAGGTACTCTGAGTAAAGGGCAGGCTATGACCCTTAAGCCTGCCAAAAACATATTGGATGTTCACCACCAGTGTTGATCCGCACTTAGGTTCCGCGTCAAAAACGCTTCCAACACTGAGAGGCAAGTGTGCTTTAGGAGGGATTCACTGCAGTGTTACGTCTGTTAAATAAGGATCCTTTTGGGACTGACTCTGTGTTACCCGCATTAGGCGCACATAGCTTTCCAGTCTCAGAGGTCTAACCGTTAGACAAGAGGAAATTCTGTATAAGGGAAACTCCTTCATGCGGACTGTCACTTCTCACAGACTCTTTCCAGTGGAGGAAAGAAGATAGAACAAAGACGGACAGAGAGAACTTTGCAAACTGTGAGAGAAGTACAGGGTAAGCCACTAAGGCCTCTATGATGCATACTGGAAGTTCAACACCGGAGATGTTCCACAGTGTCTACCTCTTCTCAAAACACTTCCAGTATATGAGGGAACTCTGCTACATTAAGTTCTCATGACAGAGATGCGTCTGTACTCAGTTGGAAAGTGTAGGACGTGTCTGGGTAGCAACCAGTAAGTGTCTGATACAAGCCGCTAAGAGGGGATGCGGAGGAAGGTATCTGCTCAGGGAAGCTACTTCAGGTGCGTACTCATTCATAACAGTGTCTCTCCTTTGAGGATGAAGATAGAACAGGGAACGACTACGGGCACATTAGGTACTGTGAGTAAAGGGCATCCTAAGGCGCTTAAGCCTGCCAAACACATATTGGATGTTCACCACCAGTGCAGATCCGCACTTAGTTTCTGCGTCGAAAACGCTTCCTACACTGAGAGGGAAGTGTGCTTTAGGAGGGATTCACTGCAGTGTTACGTCTGTTAAAGAAGGAAGCTTTGGGGACTGACTCTGTGGTAACCCCAATAGGCGCACATAGCTTTCCAGTCTCAGCCATCTATCCGTTGGATTATAGCAAGTTCTGTTTAAGGGAAACTCCTTCCTGCGGAATGTCACTTCTCACAGTGTCTTTCCAGTGCAGGAAAGAAGATAGAACAACGACGGACAGAGAGAACGTTGCAACCCGTGAATGAAGTACAGGGTAAGGCACCTAAGCCTCTATGATGCATACTGGATGTTCAACACCTGGGATTTTCCACAATGTCTACCACCTCTCAAAACACTTCCAGTATATGTCGGAACTGTGCTTCAGTAATTTCTCACGACAGAGATGTGTCTGTCCTCAGTTGTAAAGTGTAGGACGTGTCTGGATAGCAACCAGTAAGTGTCTGATACAAGCCCCTAAGAGGGGATGCGGAGGAAGGTATCTGCTCAGGGAAGCTACTTCCGGTGCGTCCTCATTCATAATAGTGTCTCTCCTTTGAGGATGAAGATAGAACAGGGAACGACTACGGGCACATTAGGTACTTTGAGGAAAGGGCATGCTAAGGCGCTTAAGCCTGCCAAACACATATTGGATGTTCACCACCAGTGCAGATCCGCACTTAGTTTCTGCGTCGAAAACGCTTCCTACACTGAGAGGGAAGTGTGCTTTAGGAGGGATTCACTGCAGTGTTACGTCTGTTAAAGAAGGAAGATTTTGGGACTGACTCTGTGCTAACCCCAATAGGCGCACATACCTTTCCAGTCTCAGCCATCTATCCGTTGGACTATAGCAAGTTCTGTTTAAGGGAAACTCCTTCATGCGTTATGTCACATCTCACAATGTCTTTCCAGTGCAGGAAAGAAGATAGAACAACGACGCACAGAGAGAACGTTGCAACCCGTGAGTGAAGTACAGGGTAAGGCACCTAAGCCTCTATGATGCATACTGGATGTTCAACACCTGGGATTTTCCACAATGTCTACCACTTCTCAAAACACTTCCAGTATATGACGGAACTGTGCTTCAGTAATTTCTCACGACAGAGATGTGTCTGTCCTCAGTTGGAAAGTGTAGGACGTGTCTGGATAGCAACAAGTAAGTGTCTGATACAAGCCCCAAAGAGGGGATGCGGAGGAAGGTATCTGCTCAGGGAAGCTACTTCAGGTGCGTACTCATTCATAACAGTGTCTCTCCTTTGAGGATGAAGATAGAACAGGGAACGACTACGGGCACATTAGGTACTGTGAGTAAAGGGCATGCTAAGGCGCTTAAGCCAGCCAAACACATATTGGATGTTCACCACCAGTGCAGATCCGCACTTAGTTTCTGCGTCGAAAACGCTTCCTACACTGAGAGGGAAGTGTGCTTTAGGAGGGATTCACTGCAGTGTTACGTCTGTTAAAGAAGGAAGCTTTTGGGACTGACTCTGTGGTAACCCCAATAGGCGCACATAGCTTTCCAGTCTCAGCCGTCTATCCGTTGGACTATACCAAGTTCTGTTTAAGGGAAACTCCTTCATGCGGAATGTCACTTCTCACAGTGTCTTTCCAGTGGAGGAAAGAAGATAGAACAACGACGGACAGAGAGAACGTTGCAACCCGTGAGTGAAGTACAGGGTAAGGCACCTAAGCCTCTATGATGCATACTGGATGTTCAACACCTGGGATTTTCCACAATGTCTACCACTTCTCAAAACACTTCCAATACAGGAGGGAACTGTGCTACCGTAAGTTCTAATGAAAGGGATGCATCTGTGCAAGGTTGAAAACTCGAGGATGTGTCTAGGTAGCAAACATGAAGTGTCTCATATAGGCACCTTAGACTGGATGCGTAGGAGGTATCTGCTCAGGGAAGCTACTTCAGTTTTGTACTCATTCATAACAGTGCTTCTCCTTGGAGGAATGAAGGAAGAACACGGACGGACTAGGGGCACAGTAGGTACTGTGAATAAAGGGCAGGCTATGAACCTTACGCCTGCCAACCACATTTGGATGTTCACCAACAGTGTTGATCCGCACATAGGTTCTGCGTCTAAAATGCTTCCAACACTGAGAGGGAAGTGTGCTTTAGGAGGGATTCACTGCAGTGTTACGTCTGTTAAAGAAGGATGCTTTTGGGACTGACTCTGTGGTAATCGCATTAGGCGCACATAGCTTTCCAGTCTCAGACGTCTAACCGTTAGACTATAGGAAGTTCTGTTTAAGGGAAACTGCTTCATGCGGAATGTCACTTCTCACAGTGTCTTTGCAGTGGAGAAAAGAAGATAGAACAAGGACGGACAGAGAGAACGATGCATACCGTGATTGAAGTACAGGGTAAGCTACGTAGTCCTCTATTATGCATACTGGTTGTTCAACACCGGAGATGTTCCACAGTGTCTACCTCTTCTCAAAACACTTCCATTATATGAGGGAACTGTGGTACCGTAAGTTCTCACGACAGAGATGCGTCTGTCCTCAGTTTAAAAGTGTAGCACGTGTCTGCGTAGCAAACATTAAGTGTCTGATACAAGCCACGAATAGGGGATGCGGAGGAAGGTTCCTGTGCGTACTCATTCATAACAGTGCTTCTCCTTAGAGGATAAGGATATAACAGGGATGGATTAGGGGCCCATTAGGTACTGTGAGTAAAGGGCAGGCTATGACGCTTAAGCCTGCCAACCACATATTGGATGTTCACCACCAGTGCAGATCCGCACTTAGTTTCTGCGTCGAAAACGCTTCCTACACTGAGAGGAAAGTGTGCTTTAGGAGGGATTCACTGCAGTGTTACGTCTGTTAAGGAAGGAAGCTTTTGGGACTGACTCTGTGGTAACCCCAATAGGCGCACATAGCTTTCCAGTCTCAGCCGTCTATCCGATGGACTATAGCAAGTTCTGTTTAAGGGAAACTCCTTCATGCGGAATGTCACTTCTCACTGTGTCTTTCCAGTGAAGGAAAGAAGATAGAACAACGACCGTCAGAGAGAACGTTGCAACCCGTGAGTGAAGTACAGGGCAAGGCACCTAAGCCTCTATGATGCATACTGGATGTTCAACACCTGGGATTTTCCACAATGTCTACCACTTCTCAAAACACTTCCAATATAGGAGGGAACTGTGCTACCGTAAGTTCTAATGACAGGGATGCATCTGGGCAAGGTTGACAACTCGAGGATGTGTCTGGGTAGCAAACATGAAGTGTCTCATAAAGGCACCTTAGGCTGGATGCATAGGAGGTATCTGCTCAGGGAAGCTACTTCAGTTTGTACTCATTCATAACAGTGCTTCTCCTTGGAGGAATGAAGGAAGAACACGGACGGACTAGGGGCACAGTAGGTACTGTGAATAAAGGGCAGGCTATGAACCTTACGCCTACCAACCACATATTGGATGTTCACCACCAGTGTTGATCCGCACATAGGTTCTGCGTCTAAAACGATTCCAACACTGAGAGGGAAGTGTGCTTTAGGAGGGATTCACTGCAGTGTTACGTCTGTTAAAGAAGGATGCTTTTGGGACTAACTCTGTGGTAACAACATTAGGCGCACATAGCTTTCCAGTCTCAGACGTCTAACCGTTAGACTATAGGAAGTTCTGTTTAAGGGAAACTCCTTCATGCGGAATGTCACTTCTCACAGTGTCTTTGCAGTGGAGAAAAGAAGATAGAACAAGGACGGACAGAGAGAACGATGCAAACCGTGATTGAAGTACAGGGTAAGCCTCGTAGGCCTCTATTATGCATACTGGTAGTTCCACACCGGAGATGTTCCACAGTGTCTACCTCTTCTCAAAACACTTCCAGTATATGAGGGAACTCTGCTACATTAAGTTCTCACGACAGAGATGCGTCTGTGCTCAGTTGGAAAGTGTAGGACGTGTCTGGGTAGCAACCAGTAAGTGTCTGATACAAGCCGCTAAGAGGGGATGCGGAGGAAGGTATCTGCTCAGGGAAGCTACTTCAGGTGCGTACTCATTCATAACAGTGTCTCTCCTTTGAGGATGAAGATAGAACAGGAAACGACTACGGGCACATTAGGTACTGTGAGTAAAGGGCATGCTAAGGCGCTTAAGCCTGCCAAACACATATTGAATGTTCACCACCCGAGCAGATCCGCACTTAGTTTCTGCGTCGAAAACGCTTCCTACACTGAGAGGGAAGTGTGCTTTAGGAGGGATTCACTGCAGTGTTACGTCTGTTAAAGAAGGAAGCTTTTGGGACTGACTCTGTGGTAACCCCAATAGGCGCACATAGCTTTCCAGTCTCAGCCGTCTATCCGTTGGACTATAGCAAGTTCTGTTTAAGGGAAACTCCTTCATGCGGAATGTCACTTCTCACAGTGTCTTTCCAGTGGAGGAAAGAAGATAGAACAACGACGGACAGAGAGAACGTTGCAACCCGTGAGTGAAGTACAGGGTAAGGCACCTAAGCCTCTATGATGCATACTGGATGTTCAACACCTGGGATTTTCCACAATGTCTACCACTTCCTAAAACACTTCCAATATAGGAGGTAACTGTGCTACCGTAAGTTCTAATGACAGGGATGCATCTGTGCAAGGTTGAAAACTCGAGGATGTGTCTAGGTAGCAAACATGAAGTGTCTCATATAGGCACCTTAGACTGGATGCGTAGGAGGTATCTGCTCAGGGAAGCTACTTCAGTTTTGTACTCATTCATAACAGTGCTTCTCCTTGGAGGAATGAAGGAAGAACACGGACGGACTAGGGGCACATTAGGTACTGTGAATAAAGGGCAGGCTATGAACCTTACGCCTGCCAACCACATTTGGATGTTCACCAACAGTGTTGATCCGCACATAGGTTCTGCGTCTAAAACGCTTCCAACACTGAGAGGGAAGTGTGCTTTAGGAGGGATTCACTGCAGTGTTACGTCTGTTAAAGAAGGATGCTTTTGGGACTGACTCTGTGGTAACCGCATTAGGCGCACATAGCTTTCCAGTCTCAGACGTCTAACCGTTAGACTATAGGAAGTTCTGTTTAAGGGAAACTCCTTCATGCGGAATGTCACTTCTCACAGTGTCTTTGCAGTGGAGAAAAGAAGATAGAACAAGGACGGACAGAGAGAACGATGCATACCGTGATTGAAGTACAGGGTAAGCTACGTAGTCCTCTATTATGCATACTGGTTGTTCAACACCGGAGATGTTCCACAGTGTCTACCTCTTCTCAAAACACTTCCATTATATGAGGGAACTGTGGTACCGTAAGTTCTCACGACAGAGATGCGTCTGTCCTCAGTTTAAGTGTAGCACGTGTCTGCGTAGCAAACATTAAGTGTCTGATACAAGCCACGAATAGGGGATGCGGAGGAAGGTTCCTGTGCGTACTCATTCATAACAGTGCTTCTCCTTAGAGGATAAAGATATAACAGGGATGGATTAGGGGCCCATTAGATACTGTGAGTAAAGGGCAGGCTATGACGCTTAAGCCTGCCAACCACATATTGGATGTTCACCACCAGTGCAGATCCGCACTTAGTTTCTGCGTCGAAAACGCTTCCTACACTGAGAGGGAAGTGTGCTTTAGGAGGGATTCACTGCAGTGTTACGTCTGTTAAGGAAGGAAGCTTTTGGGACTGACTCTGTGGTAACCCCAATAGGCGCACATAGCTTTCCAGTCTCAGCCGTCTATCCGATGGACTATAGCAAGTTCTGTTTAAGGGAAACTCCTTCATGCGGAATGTCACTTCTCACTGTGTCTTTCCAGTGGAGGAAAGAAGATAGAACAACGACCGTCAGAGAGAACGTTGCAACCCGTGAGTGAAGTACAGGGCAAGGCACCTAAGCCTCTATGATGCATACTGGATGTTCAACACCTGGGATTTTCCACAATGTCTACCACTTCTCAAAACACTTCCAATATAGGAGGGAACTGTGCTACCGTAAGTTCTAATGACAGGGATGCATCTGGGCAAGGTTGACAACTCGAGGATGTGTCTGGGTAGCAAACATGAAGTGTCTCATAAAGGCACCTTAGGCTGGATGCATAGGAGGTATCTGCTCAGGGAAGCTACTTCAGTTTGTACTCATTCATAACAGTGCTTCTCCTTGGAGGAATGAAGGAAGAACACGGACGGACTAGGGGCACAGTAGGTACTGTGAATAAAGGGCAGGCTATGAACCTTACGCCTACCAACCACATATTGGATGTTCACCACCAGTGTTGATCCGCACATAGGTTCTGCGTCTAAAACGATTCCAACACTGAGAGGGAAGTGTGCTTTAGGAGGGATTCACTGCAGTGTTACGTCTGTTAAAGAAGGATGCTTTTGGGACTAACTCTGTGGTAACAGCATTAGGCGCACATAGCTTTCCAGTCTCAGACGTCTAACCGTTAGACTATAGGAAGTTCTGTTTAAGGGAAACTCCTTCATGCGGAATGTCACTTCTCACAGTGTCTTTGCAGTGGAGAAAAGAAGATAGAACAAGGACGGACAGAGAGAACGATGCAAACCGTGATTGAAGTACAGGGTAAGCCTCGTAGGCCTCTATTATGCGTACTGGTAGTTCCACACCGGAGATGTTCCACAGTGTCTACCTCTTCTCAAAACACTTCCAGTATATGAGGGAACTCTGCTACATTAAGTTCTCACGACAGAGATGCGTCTGTGCTCAGTTGGAAAGTGTAGGACGTGTCTGGGTAGCAACCAGTAAGTGTCTGATACAAGCCGCTAAGAGGGGATGCGGAGGAAGGTATCTGCTCAGGGAAGCTACTTCAGGAGCGTACTCATTCATAACAGTGTCTCTCCTTTGAGGATGAAGATAGAACAGGAAACGACTACGGGCACATTAGGTACTGTGAGTAAAGGGCATGCTAAGGCGCTTAAGCCTGCCAAACACATATTGAATGTTCACCACCCGAGCAGATCCGCACTTAGTTTCTGCGTCGAAAACGCTTCCTACACTGAGAGGGAAGTGTGCTTTAGGAGGGATTCACTGCAGTGTTACGTCTGTTAAAGAAGGAAGCTTTTGGGACTGACTCTGTGGTAACCCCAATAGGCGCACATAGCTTTCCAGTCTCAGCCGTCTATCCGTTGGACTATAGCAAGTTCTGTTTAAGGGAAACTCCTTCATGCGGAATGTCACTTCTCACAGTGTCTTTCCAGTGGAGGAAAGAAGATAGAACAACGACGGACAGAGAGAACGTTGCAACCCGTGAGTGAAGTACAGGGTAAGGCACCTAAGCCTCTATGATGCATACTGGATGTTCAACACCTGGGATTTTCCACAATGTCTACCACTTCTCAAAACACTTCCAATATAGGAGGGAACTGTGCTACCGTAAGTTCTAATGACAGGGATGCATCTGTGCAAGGTTGAAAACTCGAGGATGTGTCTAGGTAGCAAACATGAAGTGTCTCATATAGGCACCTTAGACTGGATGGTAGGAGGTATCTGCTCAGGGAAGCTACTTCAGTTTTGTACTCATTCATATCAGTGCTTCTCCTTGGAGGAATGAAGGAAGAACACGGACGGACTAGGGGCACAGTAGGTACTGTGAATAAAGGGCAGGCTATGAACCTTACGCCTGCCAACCACATTTGGATGTTCACCAACAGTGTTGATCCGCACATAGGTTCTGCGTCTAAAACGCTTCCAACACTGAGAGGGAAGTGTGCTTTAGGAGGGATTCACTGCAGTGTTACGTCTGTTAAAGAAGGATGCTTTTGGGACTGACTCTGTGGTAACCGCATTAGGCGCACATAGCTTTCCAGTCTCAGACGTCTAACCGTTAGACTATAGGAAGTTCTGTTTAAGGGAAACTCCTTCATGCGGAATGTCACTTCTCACAGTGTCTTTGCAGTGGAGAAAAGAAGATAGAACAAGGACGGACAGAGAGAACGATGCATACCGTGATTGAAGTACAGGGTAAGCTACGTAGTCCTCTATTATGCATACTGGTTGTTCAACACCGGAGATGTTCCACAGTGTCTACCTCTTCTCTAAACACTTCCATTATATGAGGGAACTTGGTACCGTAATTCTCACGACAGAGATGCGTCTGTCCTCAGTTTAAAAGTGTAGCACGTGTCTGCGTAGCAAACATTAAGTGTCTGATACAAGCCACGAATAGGGGATGCGGAGGAAGGTTCCTGTGCGTACTCATTCATAACAGTGCTTCTCCTTAGAGGATAAAGATATAACAGGGATGGATTAGGGGCCCATTAGGTACTGTGAGTAAAGGGCAGGCTATGACGCTTAAGCCTGCCAACCACATATTGGATGTTCACCACCAGTGCAGATCCGCACTTAGTTTCTGCGTCGAAAACGCTTCCTACACTGAGAGGGAAGTGTGCTTTAGGAGGGATTCACTGCAGTGTTACGTCTGTTAAAGAAGGAAGCTTTTGGGACTGACTCTGTGGTAACCCCAATAGGCGCACATAGCTTTCCAGTCTCAGCCGTCTATCCGATGGACTATAGCAAGTTCTGTTTAAGGGAAACTCCTTCATGCGGAATGTCACTTCTCACAGTGTCTTTCCAGTGGAGGAAAGAAGATAGAACAACGATGGACAGAAAGAACGTTGCAACCCGTGAGTGAAGTACAGGGTAAGGCACCTAAGCCTCTATGATGCATACTGGATGTTCAACACCTGGGATTTTCCACAATGTCTACCACTTCTCAAAACACTTCCAATATAGGAGGGAACTGTGCTACCGTAAGTTCTAATGACAGGGATGCATCTGGGCAAGGTTGACAACTCGAGGATGTGTCTGGGTAGCAAACATGAAGTGTCTCATAAAGGCACCTTAGGCTGGATGCATAGGAGGTATCTGCTCAGGGAAGCTACTTCAGTTTGTACTCATTCATAACAGTGCTTCTCCTTGGAGGAATGAAGGAAGAACACGGACGGACTAGGGGCACAGTAGGTACTGTGAATAAAGGGCAGGCTATGAACCTTACGCCTACCAACCACATATTGGTTGTTCACCACCAGTGTTGATCCGCACATAGGTTCTGCGTATAAAACGCTTCCAACACTGAGAGGGAAGTGTGCTTTAGGAGGGATTCACTGCAGTGTTACGTCTGTTAAAGAAGGATGCTTTTGGGACTGACTCTGTGGTAACAGCATTAGGCGCACATAGCTTTCCAGTCTCAGACGTCTAACCGTTAGGCTATAGGAAGTTCTGTTTAAGGGAAACTCCTTCATGCGGAATGTCACTTCTCACAGTGTCTTTGCAGTGGAGAAAAGAAGATAGAACAAGGACGGACAGAGAGAACGATGCAAACCGTGATTGAAGTACAGGGTAAGCCTCGTAGGCCTCTATTATGCATACTGGTAGTTCAACACCGGAGATGTTCCACAGTGTCTACCTCTTCTCAAAACACTTCCAGTATATGAGGGAACTCTGCTACATTAAGTTCTCACGACAGAGATGCGTCTGTGCTCAGTTGGAAAGTGTAGGACGTGTCTGGGTAGCAACCAGTAAGTGTCTGATACAAGCCGCTAAGAGGGGATGCGGAGGAAGGTATCTGCTCAGGGAAGCTACTTCAGGAGCGTACTCATTCATAACAGTGTCTCTCCTTTGAGGATGAAGATAGAACAGGAAACGACTACGGGCACATTAGGTACTGTGAGTAAAGGGCATGCTAAGGCGCTTAAGCCTGCCAAACACATATTGGATGTTCACCACCCGAGCAGATCCGCACTTAGTTTCTGCGTCGAAAACGCTTCCTACACTGAGAGGGAAGTGTGCTTTAGCAGGGATTCACTGCAGTGTTACGTCTGTTAAAGAAGGAAGCTTTTGGGACTGACTCTGTGGTAACCCCAATAGGCGCACATAGCTTTCCAGTCTCAGCCGTCTATCCATTGGACTATAGCAAGTTCTGTTTAAGGGAAACTCCTTCATGTTGAATGTCACTTCTCACAGTGTCTTTCTAGTGGAGGAAAGAAGATAGAACAACGACGGACAGAGAGAACGTTGCAACCCGTGAGTGAAGTACAGGGTAAGGCACCTAAGCCTCTATGATGCATACTGGATGTTCAACACCTGGGATTTTCCACAATGTCTACCACTTCTCAAAACACTTCCAATATAGGAGGGAACTGTGCTACCGTAAGTTCTAATGACAGGGATGCATCTGTGCAAGGTTGAAAACTCGAGGATGTGTCTGGGTAGCAAACATGAAGTGTCTCATATAGGCACCTTGACTGGATGCGTAGGAGGTATCTGCTCAGGGAAGCTACTTCAGTTTTGTACTCATTCATAACAGTGCTTCTCCTTGGAGGAATGAAGGAAGAACACGGACGGACTAGGGGCACATTAGGTACTGTGAATAAAGGGCAGGCTATGAACCTTACGTCTGGCAACCACATATTGGATGTTCACCACCAGTGTTGATCCGCACATAGGTTCTGCATCTAAAACGCTTCCAACACTGAGAGGGAAGTGTGCTTTAGGAGGGATTCACTGCAGTGTTACGTCTGTTAAAGAAGGATGCTTTTGGGACTGACTCTGTGGTAACCGCATTAGGCGCACATAGCTTTCCAGTCTCAGACGTATAACCGTTAGGCTATAGGAAGTTCTGTTTAAGGGAAACTCCTTCATGCGGAATGTCACTTCTCACAGTGTCTTTGCAGTGGAGAAAAGAAGATAGAACAAGGACGGACAGAGAGAACGATGCAAACCGTGATTGAAGTACAGGGTAAGCCTCGTAGGCCTCTATTATGCATACTGGTAATTCAACACCGGAGATGTTCCACATGTCTACCTCTTCTCAAAACACTTCCAGTATATGAGGGAACTCTGCTACATTAAGTTCTCACGACAGAGATGCGTCTGTGCTCAGTTGGAAAGTGTAGGACGTGTCTGGGTAGCAACCAGTAAGTGTCTGATACAAGCCGCTAAGAGGGGATGCGGAGGAAGGTATCTGCTCAGGGAAGCTAGTTCAGGTGCGTACTCAGAATAGTGTCTCTCCTTTGAGGATGAAGATAGAACAGGGAACGACTACGGGCACATTAGGTACTGTGAGTAAAGGGCATGCTAAGGCGCCTAAGCCTGCCAAACACATATCGGATGTTCACCACCAGTGCAGATCCGCACTTAGTTTATGCGTCGAAAACGGTTCCTACACTGAGAGGGAAGTGTGCTTTAGGAGGGATTCACTGCAGTGTTACGTCTGTTAAAGAAGGAAGCTTTTGGGACTGACTCTGTGGTAACCCCAATAGGCGCACATAGCTTTCCAGTCTCAGCCGTCTATCCGTTGGACTATAGCAAGTTCTGTTTAAGGGAAACTCCTTCATGCGGAATGTCACTTCTCACAGTGTCTTTCCAGTGGAGGAAAGAAGATAGAACAACGACGGACAGAGAGAACGTTGCAACCCGTGAGTGAAGTACAGGGTAAGGCACCTAAGCCTCTATGATGCATACTGGATGTTCAACACCTGGGATTTTCCACAATGTCTACCACTTCTCAAAACACTTCCAATATAGGAGGGAACTGTGCTACCGTAAGTTCTAATGACAGGGATGCATCTGTGCAAGGTTGAAAACTCGTCGATGTGTCTGGGTAGCAATCATGAAGTGTCTTATAAAGGCACCTTAGACTGGATGCGTAGGAGGTATTTGCTCAGGGAAGCTACTTCAGTTTTGTACTCATTCATAACAGTGCTTCTCCTTGGAGGAATGAAGGAAGAACACGGACGGACTAGGGGCACAGTAGGTACTGTGAATAAAGGGCAGGCTATGAACCTTACGCCTGCCAACCACATTTGGATGTTCACCAACAGTGTTGATCCGCACATAGGTTCTGCGTCTAAAACGCTTCCAAAACTGAGAGGGAAGTGTGCTTTAGGAGGGATTCACTGCAGTGTTACGTCTGTTAAAGAAGGATGCTTTTGGGACTGACTCTGTGGTAACCGCATTAGGCGCACATAGCTTTCCAGTCTCAGACGTCTAACCGTTAGACTATAGGAAGTTCTGTTTAAGGGAAACTCCTTCATGCGGAATGTCACTTCTCACAGTGTCTTTGCAGTGGAGAAAAGAAGATAGAACAAGGACGGACAGAGAGAACGATGCATACCGTGATTGAAGTACAGGGTAAGCCTCGTAGGCCTCTATTATGTATACTGGTAGTTCAACACCGGAGATGTTCCACAGTGTCTACCTCTTCTCAAAACACTTCCAGTATATGAGGGAACTCTGTTACATTAAGTTCTCACGACAGAGATGCGTCTGTGCTCAGTTGGAAAATGTAGGACGTGTCTGGGTAGCAACCAGTAAGTGTCTGATACAAGCCGCTAAGAGGGGATGCGGAGGAAGGTATCTGCTCAGGGAAGCTACTTCAGGTGCATACTCATTCATAACAGTGTCTGTCCTTTGAGGATGAAGATAGAACACGGAACGACTACGGGCACATTAGGTACTGTGAGTAAAGGGCATGCTAAGGCGCTTAAGCCTGCCAAACACATATTGGATGTTCACCACCAGTGCAGATCCGCACTTAGTTTCTGCGTCGAAAACGCTTCCTACACTGAGAAGGAAGTGTGCTTTAGGAGGGAATCACTGCAGTGTTACGTCTTTTAAAGAAGGAAGATTTTGGGACTGACTCTGTGGTAACCCCAATAGGCGCACATAGCTTTCCAGTATCAGCCGTCTATCCGATGGACTATAGCAAGTTCTGTTTAAGGAAAACTCCTTCATGCGGAATGTCACTTCTCACAGTGTCTTTCCAGTGCAGGAAAGAAGATAGAACAACGACGGACAGAGAGAACGTTGCAACCCGTGAGTGAAGTACAGGGTAAGGCACCTAAGCCTCTATGATGCATACTGGAAGTTCAACACCTGGGATTTTCCACAATGTCTACCACTTCTCAAAACACTTCCAATATAGGAGGGAACTGTGCTACCGTAAGTTCTAATGACAGGGATGCATCTGTGCAAGGTTGAAATCTCGAGGATGTGTCTGGCTAGCAAACATGAAGTGTCTCATATAGGCACCTTGGACTGGATGCGTACTAGGTATCTGCTCAGGGAAGCTACTTCAGTTTTGTACTCATTCATAACAGTGCTTCTCCTTGGAGGAATGAAGGAAGAACACGGACGGACTAGGGGCACATTAGGTACAGTGAATAAAGGGCAGGCTCTGAACCTTACGTCTGGCAACCACATATTGGATGTTCACCACCAGTGTTGATCCGCACATAGGTTCTGCGTCTAAAACGCTTCGAACACTGAGAGGGAAGTGTGCTTTAGGAGGGATTCACTGCAGTGTTACGTCTGTTAAAGAAGGAAGCTTTTGGGACTGACTCTGTGGTAACCCCAATAGGCGCACATAGCTTTCCAGTCTCAGCCGTCTATCCGTTGGACTATAGCAAGTTCTGTTTAAGGGAAACTCCTTCATGCGGAATGTCACTTCTCACAGTGTCTTTGCAGTGGAGAAAAGAAGATAGAACAAGGACGGACAGAGAGAACGATGCAAACCGTGATTGAAGTACAGGGTAAGCCTCGTAGGCCTCTATTATGCATACTGGTAGTTCAACACCGGAGATGTTCCACAGTGTCTACCACTTCTCAAAACTCTTCCAGTATATGAGGGAACTCTGCTACATTATGTTCTCACGACAGAGATGCGTCTGTAGTCAGTTGGAAAGTGTAGGACGTGTCTGGGTAGCAACCAGTAAGTGTCTGATACAAGCCGCTAAGAGGGGATGCGGAGGAAGGTATCTGCTCAGGGAAGCTACTTCAGGTGCGTACTCATTCATAACAGTGTCTCTCCTTTGAGGATGAAGATAGAACAGGGAAGAACTACGGGCACATTAGGTACTGTGAGTAAAGGGCATGCTAAGGCGCTTAAGCCTGCCAAACACATATTGGATGTTCACCACCAGTGCAGATCCGCACTTAGTTTCTGCGTCGAAAACGCTTCCTACACTGAGAGGGAAGTGTGCTTTAGGAGGGATTCACTGCAGTGTTACGTCTGTTAAAGAAGGAAGCTTTTGGGACTGACTCTGTGGTAACCCCAATTGGCGCACATAGCTTTCCAGTCTCAGCCGTCTATCCGTTGGACTATAGCAAGTTCTGTTTAAGGGAAACTCCTTCATGCGGAATGTCACTTCTCACAATGTCTTTCCAGTGCAGGAAAGAAGATAGAACAACGACGGACAGAGAGAACGTTGCATCCCGTGAGTGAAGTACAGGGTAAGGCACCTAAGCTTCTATGATGCATACTGGATGTTCAACACCTGGGATTTTCCACAATGTCTACCACTTCTCAAAACACTTCCAATATAGGAGGGAACTGTGCTAATGCAAGTTCTATGGCAGTGATGCATCTGTGCAAGGTTGACAACTCGAGGATGTGTCTGGGTAGCAAACATGAAGTCGCTCATAAATGCACCTTAGACTGGATGCATAGGAGGTATCTGCTCAGGGAAGCTACTTCAGTTTTGTACTCATTCATAACAGTGCTTCTCCTTGGAGGAATGAAGGAAGAACACGGACGCACTAGGGGCACAGTAGGTACTGTGAATAAAGGGCAGGCTATGAACTTTACGCCTGCCAACCACATATTGGATGTTCACCACCAGTGTTTATCCGCACATAGGTTCTGCGTCTAAAAGGCTTCCAAAACTGAGAGGGAAGTGTGCTTTAGGAGGGATTCACTGCAGTGTTACGTCTGTTAAAGAAGGATGCTTTTGGGACTGACTCTGTGGTAACCGCATTAGGCGCACATAGCTTTCCAGTCTCAGACGTCTAACCATTAGACTATAGGAAGTTCTGTTTAAGGGAAACTCCTTTATGCGGAATGTCACTTCTCACAGTGTCTTTGCAGTGGAGAAAAGAAGATAGAACAAGGACGGACAGAGAGAACGATGCAAACCGTGATTGAAGTACAGGGAAAGCCTCGTAGGCCTCTATTATGCATACTGGTAGTTCAACACCGGAGATGTTCCACAGTGTCTACCTCTTCTCAAAACACTTCCAGTATATGAGAGAACTCTGCTACATTAAGTTCTCACGACAGAGATGCGTCTGTGCTCAGTTGGAAAGTGTAGGACGTGTCTGGGTATCAACCAGTAAGTGTCTGATACAAGCCGCTAAGAGGGGATGCAGAGGAAGGTATCTGCTCAGGGAAGCTACTTCAGGTGCGTACTCATTCATAACAGTGTCTCTCCTTTGAGGATGAAGATAGAACAGGGAACGACTACGGGCACAGTAGGTACTGTTAGTAAAGGGCATGCTAAGGCGCTTAAGCCTGCCAAACACATATTGGATGTTCACCACCAGAGCAGATCCGCACTTAGTTTCTGCGTCGAAAACGCTTCCTACACTGAGAGGGAAGTGTGTTTTAGGAGGGATTCACTGCAGTGTTACGTCTGTTAAAGAAGGAAGCTTTTGGGACTGACTCTGTGGTAACCCCAATAGGCGCACATAGCTTTCCAGTCTCAGCCGTCTATCCGTTGGACTATAGCAAGTTCTGTTTAAGGGGAACTCCTTCATGCGGAATGTCACTTCTCACAGTGTCTTTCCAGTGCAGGAAAGAAGATAGAACAACGACGGACAGAGAGAACGTTGCAACCCGTGAGTGAAGTACAGGGTAAGGCACCTAAGCTTCTATGATGCATACTGGATGTTCAACACCTGGGATTTTCCACAATGTCTACCACTACTCAAAACACTTCCAATATAGGAGGGAACTGTGCTAATGCTAGTTCTATGGCAGTGATGCATCTGTGCAAGGTTGACAACTCGAGGATGTGTCTGGGTAGCAAACATGAAGTCGCTCATAAATGCACCTTAGACTGGATGCATAGGAGGTATCTGCTCAGGGAAGCTACTTCAGTTTTGTACTCATTCATAACAGTGCTTCTCCTTGGAGGAATGAAGGAAGAACACGGACGCACTAGGGGCACAGTAGGTACTGTGAATAAAGGGCAGGCTATGAACTTTACGCCTGCCAACCACATATTGGATGTTCACCACCAGTGTTTATCCGCACATAGGTTCTGCGTCTAAAAGGCTTCCAAAACTGAGAGGGAAGTGTGCTTTAGGAGGGATTCACTGCAGTGTTACGTCTGTTAAAGAAGGATGCTTTTGGGACTGACTCTGTGGTAACCGCATTAGGCGCACATAGCTTTCCAGTCTCAGACGTCTAACCGTTAGACTATAGGAAGTTCTGTTTAAGGGAAACTCCTTTATGCGGAATGTCACTTCTCACAGTGTCTTTGCAGTGGAGAAAAGAAGATAGAACAAGGACGGACAGAGAGAACGATGCAAACCGTGATTGAAGTACAGGGAAAGCCTCGTAGGCCTCTATTATGCATACTGGTAGTTCAACACCGGAGATGTTCCACAGTGTCTACCTCTTCTCAAAACACTTCCAGTATATGAGAGAACTCTGCTACATTAAGTTCTCACGACAGAGATGCGTCTGTGCTCTGTTGGAAAGTGTAGGACGTGTCTGGGTATCAACCAGTAAGTGTCTGATACAAGCCGCTAAGAGGGGATGCGGAGGAAGGTATCTGCTCAGGGAAGCTACTTCAGGTGCGTACTCATTCATAACAGTGTCTCTCCTTTGAGGATGAAGATAGAACAGGGAACGACTACGGGCACATTAGGTACTGTTAGTAAAGGGCATGCTAAGGCGCTTAAGCCTGCCAAACACATATTGGATGTTCACCACCAGAGCAGATCCGCACTTAGTTTCTGCGTCGAAAACGCTTCCTACACTGAGAGGGAAGTGTGTTTTAGGAGGGATTCACTGCAGTGTTACGTCTGTTAAAGAAGGAAGCTTTTGGGACTGACTCTGTGGTAACCCCAATAGGCGCACATAGCTTTCCAGTCTCAGCCGTCTATCCGTTGGACTATAGCAAGTTCTGTTTAAGGGAAACTCCTTCATGCGGAATGTCACTTCTCACAGTGTCTTTCCAGTGCAGGAAAGAAGATAGAACAACGACGGACAGAGAGAACGTTGCAACCCGTGAGTGAAGTACAGGGTAAGGCACCTAAGCCTCTATGATGCATACTGGATGTTCAACACCTGGGATTTTCCACAATGTCTACCACTTCTCAAAACACTTCCAATATAGGAGGGAACTGTGCTACCATAAGTTCTAATGACAGGGATGCATCTGTGCAAGGTTGAAAACTCGAGGATGTGTCTGGGTAGCAAACATGAAGTGTCTCATATAGGCACCTTAGACTGGAAGCGTAAGAGGTATCTGCTCAGGGAAGCTACTTCAGTTTTGTACTCATTCATAACAGTGCTTCTCCTTGGAGGAATGAAGGAAGAACATGGACGGACTAGGGGCACATTAGGTACTGTGAATAAAGGGCAGGCTATGAACCTTACGTCTGGCAACCACATATTGGATGTTCACCACCAGTGTTGATCCGCACATAGGTTCTGCGTCTAAAACGCTTCCAACACTGAGAGGGAAGTGTGCTTTAGGAAGGATTCACTGCAGTGTTACGTCTGTTAAAAAGGATGCTTTTGGGACTGACTCTGTGGTAACCGCATTAGGCGCACATAGCTTTCCAGTCTCAGACGTCTAACCGTTAGACTATAGGAAGTTCTGTTTAAGGGAAACTCCTTCATGCGGAATGTCACTTCTCACAGTGTCTTTGCAGTGGAGAAAAGAAGATAGAACAAGGACGGACAGAGAGAACGATGCAAACCGTGATTGAAGTACAGGGAAAGCCTCGTAGGCCTCTATTATGCATACTGGTAGTTCAACACCGGAGATGTTCCACAGTGTCTACCTCTTCTCAAAACACTTCCAGTATATGAGAGAACTCTGCTACATTAAGTTCTCACGACAGAGATGCGTCTGTGCTCAGTTGGAAAGTGTAGGACGTGTCTGGGTAGCAACCAGTAAGTGTCTGATACAAGCCGCTAAGAGGGGATGCGGAGGAAGGTATCTGCTCAGGGAAGCTACTTCAGGTGCGTACTCATTCATAACAGTGTCTCTCCTTTGAGGATGAAGATAGAACAGGGAACGACTACGGGCACATTAGGTACTGTTAGTAAAGGGCATGCTAAGGCGCTTAAGCCTGCCAAACACATATTGGATGTTCACCACCAGAGCAGATCCGCACTTAGTTTCTGCGTCGAAAACGCTTCCTACACTGAGAGGGAAGTGTGTTTTAGGAGGGATTCACTGCAGTGTTACGTCTGTTAAAGAAGGAAGCTTTTGGGACTGACTCTGTGGTAACCCCAATAGGCGCACATAGCTTTCCAGTCTCAGCCGTCTATCCGTTGGACTATAGCAAGTTCTGTTTAAGGGAAACTCCTTCATGCGGAATGTCACTTCTCACAGTGTCTTTCCAGTGCAGGAAAGAAGATAGAACAACGACGGACAGAGAGAACGTTGCAACCCGTGAGTGAAGTACAGGGTAAGGCACCTAAGCCTCTATGATGCATACTGGATGTTCAACACCTGGGATTTTCCACAATGTCTACCACTTCTCAAAACACTTCCAATATAGGAGGGAACTATGCTACCATAAGTTCTAATGACAGGGATGCATCTGTGCAAGGTTGAAAACTCGAGGATGTGTCTGGGTAGCAAACATGAAGTGTCTCATATAGGCACCTTAGACTGGATGCGTAAGAGGTATCTGCTCAGGGAAGCTACTTCAGTTTTGTACTCATTCATAACAGTGCTTCTCCTTGGAGGAATGAAGGAAGAACATGGACGGACTAGGGGCACATTAGGTACTGTGAATAAAGGGCAGGCTATGAACCTTACGTCTGGCAACCACATATTGGATGTTCACCACCAGTGTTGATCCGAACATAGGTTCTGCGTCTAAAACGCTTCCAACACTGAGAGGGAAGTGTGCTTTAGGAGGGATTCACTGCAGTGTTACGTCTGTTAAAAAGGATGCTTTTGGGACTGACTCTGTGGTAACCGCATTAGGCGCACATAGCTTTCCAGTCTCAGACGTCTAACCGTTAGACTATAGGAAGTTCTGTTTAAGGGAAACTCCTTCATGCGGAATGTCACTTCTCACAGTGTCTTTGCAGTGGAGAAAAGAAGATAGAACAAGGACGGACAGAGTGAACGATGCAAACCGTGATTGAAGTACAGGTTAAGCCTCGTAGGCTTCTATTATGCATACTGGTAGTTCAACACCGGAGATGTTCCACAGTGTCTACCTCCTCTCAAGACACTTACAGTATATGAAGGAACTCTGCTACATTAAGTTCTCAAAACAGAGATGCGTCTGTGCTCAGTTGGAAAGTGTAGGACGTGTCTGGGTAGCAACCAGTAAGTGTCTGATACAAGCCGCTAAGAGGGGATGCGGAGGAAGGTATCTGCTCAGGGAAGCTACTTCAGGAGCGTACTCCTTCATAACAGTGTCTCTCCTTTGAGGATGAAGATAGAACAGGGAACGACTACGGGCACATTAGGTACTGTGAGTAAAGGGCATGCTAAGGCGCTTAAGCCTGCCAAACACATATTGGATGTTCACCACCAGTGCAGATCCACACTTAGTTTCTGTGTCGAAAACGCTTCCTACACTGAGGGGGAAGTGTGCTTTAGGAGGGATTCACTGCAGTGTTACGTCTGTAAAAGAAGGAAGCTTTTGGGACTAACTCTGTGGTAACCCCAATAGGCGCACATAGCTTTCCAGTCTCAGCCGTCTATCCGATGGACTATAGCAAGTTCTGTTTAAGAGAAACTCCTTCATGCGGAATGTCACTTCTCACAGTGTCTTTCCAGTGCAGGAAAGAAGATAGAACAACGACGGACAGAGAGAACGTTGCATCCCGTGAGTGAAGTACAGGGTAAGGCACCTAAGCCTCTATGATTCATACTGGATGTTCAACACCTGGGATTTTCCACAATGTCTACCACTTCTCAAAACACTTCCAATATAGGAGGGAACTGTGCTAATGTAAGTTCTAATGACAGGGATGCATCTGTGCAAGGTTGACAACTCGAGGATGTGTCTGGGTAGCAAACATGAAGTGTCTCATTAAGGCACCTTAGACTGGAATCATAGGAGGTAACTGCTCAGGGAAGCTACTTCAGTTTTGTACTCATTCATAACAGTGCTTCTCCTTGGAGGAATGAAGGAAGAACACGGACGGACTAGGGGCACATTAGGTACTGTGAATAAAGGGCAGGCTATGAACCTTACGCCTGCCAACCACATATTGGATGTTCACCGCCAGTGTTGATCCGCACATAGGTTCTGCGTCTAAAACGCTTCCAACACTGAGAGGGAAGTGTGCTTTAGGAGGGATTCACTGCAGTGTTACGTCTGTTAAAGAAGGATGCTTTTGGGACTGACTCTGTGGTAACCGCATTAGGCGCACATAGCTTTCCAGTCTCAGACGTCTAACCGTTAGACTATAAGAAGTTCTGTTTAAGGGAAACTCCTTCATGCGGAATGTCACTTCTCACAGTGTCTTTGCAGTGGAGAAAAGAAGATAGAACAAGGAAGGACAGAAAGAACGAAGCAAACCGTGATTGAAGTACAGGGAAAGCCTCGTAGGCCTCTATTATGCATACTGGTAGTTCAACACCGGAGATGTTCCACAGTGTCTACCTCTTCTCAAAACACTTCCAGTATATGAGGGAACTCTGCTACATTAAGTTCTCACGACAGAGATGCGTCTGTGCTCAGTTGGAAAGTGTAGGATGTGTCTGGGTAGCAACCAGTAAGTGTCTGATACAAGCCGCTAAGAGGGGATGCGGAGGAAGGTGTCTGCTCAGGGAAGCTACTTCAGGTGCGTACTCATTCATAACAGTGTCTCTCCTTTGAGGATGAAGATAGAATAGGGAACGACTACGGGCACATTAGGTACTGTGAGTAAAGGGCATGCTAAGGCGCTTAAGCCTGCCAAACACGTATTGGATGTTCACCACCAGTGCAGATCCGCACTTAGTTTCTGCTTCGAAAACGCTTCCTACACTGAGAGGGAAGTGTGCTTTAGGAGGGATTCACTGCAGTGTTACGTCTGTTAAAGAAGGAAGCTTTTGGGACTGACTCTGTGGTAATCCCAAATGGCGCACATAGCTTTCCAGTCTCAGCCGTCTATCTTTTGGACTATAGCAAGTTCTGTTTAAGGGAAACTCCTTCATGCGGAATGTCACTTCTCACAGTGTCTTTCCAGTGCAGGAAAGAAGATAGAACAACGACGGACAGAGAGAACGTTGCAACCCGTGAGTGAAGTACAGGGTAAGGCACCTAAGCCTCTATGATGCATACTGGATGTTCAACACCTGGGATTTTCCACAATGTCTACCACTTCTCAAAACACTTCCAATATAGGAGGGAACTGTGCTACCGTAAGTTCTAATGACAGGGATGCATCTGTGCAAGGTTGAAAACTCGAGGATGTGTCTGGGTAGCAAACATGAAGTGTCTCATATAGGCACCTTAGACTGGATGCGTAGTAGGTATCTGCTCAGGGAAGCTACTTCAGTTTTGTACTCATTCATAACAGTGCTTCTCCTTGGAGGAATGAAGGAAGAACATGGACGGACTAGGGGCACATTAGGTACTGTGAATAAAGGGCAGGCTATGAACCTTACGTCTGGCAACCACATATTGGATGTTCACCACCAGTGTTGATCCGCACATAGGTTCTGCGTCTAAAACGCTTCCAACACTGAGAGGGAAGTGTGCTTTAGGAGGGATTCACTGCAGTGTTACGTCTGTTAAAGAAGGATGCTTTTGGGACTGACTCTGTGGTAACCGCATTAGGCGCACATAGTTTTCCAGTCTCAGACGTCTAACCGTTAGACTATAGGAAGTTCTGTTTAAGGGAAACTCCTTCATGCGGAATGTCACTTCTCACAGTGTCTTTGCAGTGGAGAAAAGAAGATAGAACAAGGACGGACAGAGAGAACGATGCAAACCGTGATTGAAGTACAGGGAAAGCCTTGTAGGCCTCTATTATGCATACTGGTAGTTCAACACCGGAGATGTTCCACAGTGTCTACCTCTTCTCAAAACACTTCCAGTATATGAGGGAACTCTGCTACATTAAGTTCTCACGACAGAGATGCGTCTGTGCTCAGTTGGAAAGTGTAGGACGTGTCTGGGTAGCAACCAGTAAGTGTCTGATACAAGCCGCTAAGAGGGGATGCGGAGGAAGGTATCTGCTCAGGGAAGCTACTTCAGGTGCGTACTCATTCATAACAGTGTCTCTCCTTTGAGGATGAAGATAGAACAGGGAACGACTACGGGCACATTAGGTACTGTGAGTAAAGGGCATGCTAAGGCGCTTAAGCCTGCCAAACACATATTGGATGTTCACCACCAGAGCAGATCCGCACTTAGTTTCTGCGTCGAAAACGCTTCCTACACTGAGAGGGATGTGTGCTTTAGGAGGGATTCACTGCAGTGTTACGTCTGTTAAAGAAGGAAGCTTTTGGGACTGACTCTATGGTAACCCCAATAGGCGCACATAGCTTTCCAGTCTCAGCCGTCTATCCGTTGGACTATAGCAAGTTCTGTTTAAGGGAAACTCCTTCATGCGGAATGTCACTTCTCACAGTGTCTTTCCAGTGCAGGAAAGAAGATAGACAAACGACGGACAGAGAGAACGTTGCAACCCGTGAGTGAAGTACAGGGTAAGGCAACTAAGCCTCTATGATGCATACTGGATGTTCAACACCTGGGATTTTCCACAATGTCTACCACTTCTCAAAACACTTCCAATATAGGAGGGAACTGTGCTAATGTAAGTTCTAATGACAGGGATGCATCTGTGCAAGGTTGACAACTCAAGGATGTGTCTGGGTAGCAAACATGAAGTCGCTCATAAATGCACCTTAGACTGGATGCATAGGAGGTATCTGCTCAGGGAAGCTACTTCAGTTTTGTACTCATTCATAACAGTGCTTCTCCTTGGAGGAATGAAGGAAGAACACGGACGGACTAGGGGCACATTAGGTACTGGGAATAAAGGGCAGGCTATGAACCTTATGCCTGCCAACCACATATTGGATGTTCACCACCAGTGTTGATCCGCACATAGGTTCTGCGTCTAAAACGCTTCCAACACTGAGAGGGAAGTGTGCTTTAGGAGGGATTCACTGCAGTGTTATGTCTGTTAAAGAAGGATGCTTTTGGGACTGACTCTGTGGTAACCGCATTAGGCGCACATAGCTTTCCAGTCTCAGCCGTCTATCTTTTGGACTATAGCAAGTTCTGTTTAAGGGAAACTCCTTCATGCGGAATGTCACTTCTCACAGTGTCTTTGCAGTGGAGAAAAGAAGATAGAACAAGGACGGACAGAGAGAACGATGCAAACCGTGATTGAAGTACAGGGTAAGCCTCGTAGGCCTCTATTATGCATACTGGTAGTTCAACACCGGAGATGTTCCACAGTGTCTACCTCTTCTCAAAACACTTCCAGTATATGAGGGAACTCTGCTACATTAAGTTCTCACGACAGAGATGCGTCTGTGCTCAGTTGGAAAGTGTAGGATGTGTCTGGGTAGCAACCAGTAAGTGTCTGATACAAGCCGCTAAGAGGGGATGCGGAGGAAGGTGTCTGCTCAGGGAAGCTACTTCAGGTGCGTACTCATTCATAACAGTGTCTCTCCTTTGAGGATGAAGATAGAATAGGGAACGACTACGGGCACATTAGGTACTGTGAGTAAAGGGCATGCTAAGGCGCTTAAGCCTGCCAAACACGTATTGGATGTTCACCACCAGTGCAGATCCGCACTTAGTTTCTGCTTCGAAAACGCTTCCTACACTGAGAGGGAAGTGTGCTTTAGGAGGGATTCACTGCAGTGTTACGTCTGTTAAAGAAGGAAGCTTTTGGGACTGACTCTGTGGTAATCCCAATAGGCGCACATAGCTTTCCAGTCTCAGCCGTCTATCTTTTGGACTATAGCAAGTTCTGTTTAAGGGAAACTCCTTCATGCGGAATGTCACTTCTCACAGTGTCTTTCCAGTGCAGGAAAGAAGATAGAACAACGACGGACAGAGAGAACGTTGCAACCCGTGAGTGAAATACAGGGTAAGGCAACTAAGCCTCTATGATGCATACAGGATGTTCAACACCTGGGATTTTCCACAATGTCTACCACTTCTCAAAACACTTCCAATATAGGAGGGAACTTGCTAATGCAAGTTCTAATGACAGGGATGCATCTGTGCAAGGTTGACAACTCGAGGATGTGTCTGGGTAGCAAACATGAAGTGTCTCATAAAGGCACCTTAGACTGGATGCATAGGAGGTATCTGCTCAGGGAAGCTACTTCAGTTTTGTACTCATTCATAACAGTGCTTCTCCTTGGAGGAATGAAGGAAGAACACGGACGGACTAGGGGCACAGTAGGTACTGTGAATAAAGGGCAGGCTATGAACTTTACGCCTGCCAAACACATATTGGATGTTCACCACCAGTGTTGATCCGCACATAGGTTCTGCGTCTAAAACGCTTCCAACACTGAGATGGAAGTGTGTTTTAGGAGGGATTCACTGCAGTGTTACGTCTGTTAAAGAAGGATGCTTTTGGGACTGACTCTGTGGTAACCGCATTAGGCGCACATAGCTTTCCAGTCTCAGACGTCTAACCGTTAGACAATAGGAAGTTCTGTTTAAGGGAAACTCCTTCATGCGGAATGTCACTTCTCACAGTGTCTTTGCAGTGGAGAAAAGAAGATAGAACAAGGACGGACAGAGAGAACGATGCAAACCGTGATTGAAGTACAGGGTAAGCCTCGTAGGCCTCTATTATGCATACTGGTAGTTCAACACCGGAGATGTTCCACAGTGTCTACCTCTTCTCAAAACACTTCCAGTATATGAGGGAACTCTGCTACATTAAGTTCTCACGACAGAGATGCGTCTGTGCTCAGTTGGAAAGTGTAGGACGTGTCTGGGTAGCAACCAGTAAGTGTCTGATACAAGCCGCTAAGAGGGGATGCGGAGGAAGGTATCTGCTCAGGGAAGCTACTTCAGGTGCGTACTCATTCATCACAGTGTCTCTCCTTTGAGGATGAAGATAGAACAGGGAACGACTACGGGCACATTAGGTACTGTGAGTAAAGGGCATGCTAAGGCGCTTAAGCCTGCCAAACACATATTGGATGTTCACCACCAGAGCAGATCCGCACTTAGTTTCTGCGTCGAAAACGCTTCCTACACTGAGAGGGAAGTGTGTTTTAGGAGGGATTCTCTGCAGTGTTACGTCTGTTAAAGAAGGAAGCTTTTGGGACTGACTCTGTGGTATCCCCAATAGGCGCACATAGCTTTCCAGTCTCAGCCGTCTATCCGTTGGACTATAGCAAGTTCTGTTTAAGGGAAACTCCTTCATGCGGAATGTCACTTCTCACAGTGTCTTTCCAGTGCAGGAAAGAAGATAGAACAACGACGGACAGAGAGAACGTTGCAACCCGTGAGTGAAGTACAGGGTAAGGCACCTAAGCCTCTATGATGCATACTGGATGTTCAACACCTGGGATTTTCCACAATGTCTACCACTTCTCAAAACACTTCCAATATAGGAGGGAACTGTGCTACCATAAGTTCTAATGACAGGGATGCATCTGTGCAAGGTTGAAAACTCGAGGATGTGTCTGGGTAGCAAACATGAAGTGTCTCATATAGGCACCTTAGACTGGATGCGTAGTAGGTATCTGCTCAGGGAAGCTACTTCAGTTTTGTACTCATTCATAACAGTGCTTCTCCTTGGAGGAATGAAGGAAGAACACGGACGGACTAGGGGCACAGTAGGTACTGTGAATAAAGGGCAGGCTATGAACCTTACGCCTGGCAACCACATATTGGATGTTCACCACCAGTGTTGATCCGCACATAGGTTCTGCGTCTAAAACGCTTCCAACACTGAGAGGGAAGTGTGCTTTAGGAGGGATTCACTGCAGTGTTACGTCTGTTAAAGAAGGAAGCTTTTGGGACTGACTCTGTGGTAACCCCAATAGGCGCACATATCTTTCCAGTCTCAGCCCTCTATCCGTTGGACTATAGCAAGTTCTGTTTAAGGGAAACTCCTTCATGCGGAATGTCACTTCTCACAGTGTCTTTCCAGTGGAGGAAAGAAGATAGAACAATGACGGACTGAGAGAACGTTGCAACCCGTGAGTGAAGTACAGGGTAAGGCACCTAAGACTCTATGATGCATACTGGATGTTCAACACCTGGGATTTTCCACAATGTCTACCACTTCTCAAAACACTTCCAATATAGGAGGGAACTATACTAATGTAAGTTCTAATGACAGGGATGCATCTGTGCAAGGTTGAAAACTCGAGGATGTGTCTGGGTAGCAAACATGAAGTGTCTCATAAAGGCACCTTAGACTGGATGCGTAGGAGGTATCTGCTCAGGGAAGCTACTTCAGTTTTGTACTCATTCATAACAGTGCTTCTCCTTGGAGGAATGAAGGAAGAACACGGACGGACTAGGGGCACATTAGGTACTGTGAAAAGGGCAGGCTATGAACCTTACGCCTGGCAACCACATATTGGATGTTCACCACCAGTGTTGATCCGCACATAGGTTCTGCGTCTAAAACGCTTCCAACACTGAGAGGGAAGTGTGCTTTAGGAGGGATTCACTGCAGTGTTACGTCTGTTAAAGAAGGAAGCTTTTGGGACTGACTCTGTGGTAACCCCAATAGGCGCACATAGCTTTCCAGTCTCAGCCGTCTATCCGTTGGACTATAGCAAGTTCTGTTTAAGGGAAACTCCTTCATGCGGAATGTCACTTCTCACAGTGTCTTTCCAGTGCAGGAAAGAAGATAGAACAACGACGGACAGAGAGAACGTTGCAACCCGTGAGTGAAGTACAGGGTAAGGCACCTAAGCCTCTATGATGCATACTGGATGTTCAACACCTGGGATTTTCCACAATGTCTACCACTTCTCAAAACACTTCCAATATAGGAGGGAACTGTGCTACCATAAGTTCTAATGACAGGGATGCATCTGTGCAAGGTTGAAAACTCGAGGATGTGTCTGGGTAGCAAACATGAAGTGTCTCATATAGGCACCTTAGACTGGATGCGTAAGAGGTATCTGCTCAGGGAAGCTACTTCAGTTTTGTACTCATTCATAACAGTGCTTCTCCTTGGAGGAATGAAGGAAGAACATGGACGGACTAGGGGCACATTAGGTACTGTGAATAAAGGGCAGGCTATGAACCTTACGTCTGGCAACTACATATTGGATGTTCACCACCAGTGTTGATCCGCACATAGGTTCTGCGTCTAAAACGCTTCCAACACTGAGAGGGAAGTGTGCTTTAGGAAGGATTCACTGCAGTGTTACGTCTGTTAAAAAGGATGCTTTTGGGACTGACTCTGTGGTAACCGCATTAGGCGCACATAGCTTTCCAGTCTCAGACGTCTAACCGTTAGACTATAGGAAGTTCTGTTTAAGGGAAACTCCTTCATGCGGAATGTCACTTCTCACAGTGTCTTTGCAGTGGAGAAAAGAAGATAGAACAAGGACGGACAGAGAGAACGATGCAAACCGTGATTGAAGTACAGGGAAAGCCTCGTAGGCCTCTATTATGCATACTGGTAGTTCAACACCGGAGATGTTCCACAGTGTCTACCTCTTCTCAAAACACTTCCAGTATATGAGAGAACTCTGCTACATTAAGTTCTCACGACAGAGATGCGTCTGTGCTCAGTTGGAAAGTGTAGGACGTGTCTGGGTAGCAACCAGTAAGTGTCTGATACAAGCCGCTAAGAGGGGATGCGGAGGAAGGTATCTGCTCAGGGAAGCTACTTCAGGTGCGTACTCATTCATAACAGTGTCTCTCCTTTGAGGATGAAGATAGAACAGGGAACGACTACGGGCACATTAGGTTCTGTTAGTAAAGGGCATGCTAAGGCGCTTAAGCCTGCCAAACACATATTGGATGTTCACCACCAGAGCAGATCCGCACTTAGTTTCTGCGTCGAAAACGCTTCCTACACTGAGAGGGAAGTGTGTTTTAGGAGGGATTCACTGCAGTGTTACGTCTGTTAAAGAAGGAAGCTTTTGGGACTGACTCTGTGGTAACCCCAATAGGCGCACATAGCTTTCCAGTCTCAGCCGTCTATCCGTTGGACTATAGCAAGTTCTGTTTAAGGGAAACTCCTTCATGCGGAATGTCACTTCTCACAGTGTCTTTCCAGTGCAGGAAAGAAGATAGAACAACGACGGACAGAGAGAACGTTGCAACCCGTGAGTGAAGTACAGGGTAAGGCACCTAAGCCTCTATGATGCATACTGGATGTTCAACACCTGGGATTTTCCACAATGTCTACCACTTCTCAAAACACTTCCAATATAGGAGGGAACTATGCTACCATAAGTTCTAATGACAGGGATGCATCTGTGCAAGGTTGAAAACTCGAGGATGTGTCTGGGTAGCAAACATGAAGTGTCTCATATAGGCACCTTAGACTGGATGCGTAAGAGGTATCTGCTCAGGGAAGCTACTTCAGTTTTGTACTCATTCATAACAGTGCTTCTCCTTGGAGGAATGAAGGAAGAACATGGACGGACTAGGGGCACATTAGGTACTGTGAATAAAGGGCAGGCTATGAACCTTACGTCTGGCAACCACATATTGGATGTTCACCACCAGTGTTGATCCGAACATAGGTTCTGCGTCTAAAACGCTTCCAACACTGAGAGGGAAGTGTGCTTTAGGAGGGATTCACTGCAGTGTTACGTCTGTTAAAAAGGATGCTTTTGGGACTGACTCTGTGGTAACCGCATTAGGCGCACATAGCTTTCCAGTCTCAGACGTCTAACCGTTAGACTATAGGAAGTTCTGTTTAAGGGAAACTCCTTCATGCGGAATGTCACTTCTCACAGTGTCTTTGCAGTGGAGAAAAGAAGATAGAACAAGGACGGACAGAGTGAACGATGCAAACCGTGATTGAAGTACAGGTTAAGCCTCGTAGGCTTCTATTATGCATACTGGTAGTTCAACACCGGAGATGTTCCACAGTGTCTACCTCCTCTCAAGACACTTACAGTATATGAAGGAACTCTGCTACATTAAGTTCTCAAAACAGAGATGCGTCTGTGCTCAGTTGGAAAGTGTAGGACGTGTCTGGGTAGCAACCAGTAAGTGTCTGATACAAGCCGCTAAGAGGGGATGCGGAGGAAGGTATCTGCACAGGGAAGCTACTTCAGGAGCGTACTCCTTCATAACAGTGTCTCTCCTTTGAGGATGAAGATAGAACAGGGAACGACTACGGGCACATTAGGTACTGTGAGTAAAGGGCATGCTAAGGCGCTTAAGCCTGCCAAACACATATTGGATGTTCACCACCAGTGCAGATCCACACTTAGTTTCTGTGTCGAAAACGCTTCCTACACTGAGGGGGAAGTGTGCTTTAGGAGGGATTCACTGCAGTGTTACGTCTGTAAAAGAAGGAAGCTTTTGGGACTAACTCTGTGGTAACCCCAATAGGCGCACATAGCTTTCCAGTCTCAGCCGTCTATCCGATGGACTATAGCAAGTTCTGTTTAAGAGAAACTCCTTCATGCGGAATGTCACTTCTCACAGTGTCTTTCCAGTGCAGGAAAGAAGATAGAACAACGACGGACAGAGAGAACGTTGCATCCCGTGAGTGAAGTACAGGGTAAGGCACCTAAGCCTCTATGATTCATACTGGATGTTCAACACCTGGGATTTTCCACAATGTCTACCACTTCTCAAAACACTTCCAATATAGGAGGGAACTGTGCTAATGTAAGTTCTAATGACAGGGATGCATCTGTTCAAGGTTGACAACTCGAGGATGTGTCTGGGTAGCAAACATGAAGTGTCTCATTAAGGCACCTTAGACTGGAATCATAGGAGGTAACTGCTCAGGGAAGCTACTTCAGTTTTGTACTCATTCATAACAGTGCTTCTCCTTGGAGGAATGAAGGAAGAACACGGACGGACTAGGGGCACATTAGGTACTGTGAATAAAGGGCAGGCTATGAACCTTACGCCTGCCAACCACATATTGGATGTTCACCGCCAGTGTTGATCCGCACATAGGTTCTGCGTCTAAAACGCTTCCAACACTGAGAGGGAAGTGTGCTTTAGGAGGGATTCACTGCAGTGTTACGTCTGTTAAAGAAGGATGCTTTTGGGACTGACTCTGTGGTAACCGCATTAGGCGCACATAGCTTTCCAGTCTCAGACGTCTAACCGTTAGACTATAAGAAGTTCTGTTTAAGGGAAACTCCTTCATGCGGAATGTCACTTCTCACAGTGTCTTTGCAGTGGAGAAAAGAAGATAGAACAAGGAAGGACAGAAAGAACGAAGCAAACCGTGATTGAAGTACAGGGAAAGCCTCGTAGGCCTCTATTATGCATACTGGTAGTTCAACACCGGAGATGTTCCACAGTGTCTACCTCTTCTCAAAACACTTCCAGTATATGAGGGAACTCTGCTACATTAAGTTCTCACGACAGAGATGCGTCTGTGCTCAGTTGGAAAGTGTAGGATGTGTCTGGGTAGCAACCAGTAAGTGTCTGATACAAGCCGCTAAGAGGGGATGCGGAGGAAGGTGTCTGCTCAGGGAAGCTACTTCAGGTGCGTACTCATTCATAACAGTGTCTCTCCTTTGAGGATGAAGATAGAATAGGGAACGACTACGGGCACATTAGGTACTGTGAGTAAAGGGCATGCTAAGGCGCTTAAGCCTGCCAAACACGTATTGGATGTTCACCACCAGTGCAGATCCGCACTTAGTTTCTGCTTCGAAAACGCTTCCTACACTGAGAGGGAAGTGTGCTTTAGGAGGGATTCACTGCAGTGTTACGTCTGTTAAAGAAGGAAGCTTTTGGGACTGACTCTGTGGTAATCCCAAATGGCGCACATAGCTTTCCAGTCTCAGCCGTCTATCTTTTGGACTATAGCAAGTTCTGTTTAAGGGAAACTCCTTCATGCGGAATGTCACTTCTCACAGTGTCTTTCCAGTGCAGGAAAGAAGATAGAACAACGACGGACAGAGAGAACGTTGCAACCCGTGAGTGAAGTACAGGGTAAGGCACCTAAGCCTCTATGATGCATACTGGATGTTCAACACCTGGGATTTTCCACAATGTCTACCACTTCTCAAAACACTTCCAATATAGGAGGGAACTGTGCTACCGTAAGTTCTAATGACAGGGATGCATCTGTGCAAGGTTGAAAACTCGAGGATGTGTCTGGGTAGCAAACATGAAGTGTCTCATATAGGCACCTTAGACTGGATGCGTAGTAGGTATCTGCTCAGGGAAGCTACTTCAGTTTTGTACTCATTCATAACAGTGCTTCTCCTTGGAGGAATGAAGGAAGAACATGGACGGACTAGGGGCACATTAGGTACTGTGAATAAAGGGCAGGCTATGAACCTTACGTCTGGCAACCACATATTGGATGTTCACCACCAGTGTTGATCCGCACATAGGTTCTGCGTCTAAAACGCTTCCAACACTGAGAGGGAAGTGTGCTTTAGGAGGGATTCACTGCAGTGTTACGTCTGTTAAAGAAGGATGCTTTTGGGACTGACTCTGTGGTAACCGCATTAGGCGCACATAGTTTTCCAGTCTCAGACGTCTAACCGTTAGACTATAGGAAGTTCTGTTTAAGGGAAACTCCTTCATGCGGAATGTCACTTCTCACAGTGTCTTTGCAGTGGAGAAAAGAAGATAGAACAAGGACGGACAGAGAGAACGATGCAAACCGTGATTGAAGTACAGGGAAAGCCTTGTAGGCCTCTATTATGCATACTGGTAGTTCAACACCGGAGATGTTCCACAGTGTCTACCTCTTCTCAAAACACTTCCAGTATATGAGGGAACTCTGCTACATTAAGTTCTCACGACAGAGATGCGTCTGTGCTCAGTTGGAAAGTGTAGGACGTGTCTGGGTAGCAACCAGTAAGTGTCTGATACAAGCCGCTAAGAGGGGATGCGGAGGAAGGTATCTGCTCAGGGAAGCTACTTCAGGTGCGTACTCATTCATAACAGTGTCTCTCCTTTGAGGATGAAGATAGAACAGGGAACGACTACGGGCACATTAGGTACTGTGAGTAAAGGGCATGCTAAGGCGCTTAAGCCTGCCAAACACATATTGGATGTTCACCACCAGAGCAGATCCGCACTTAGTTTCTGCGTCGAAAACGCTTCCTACACTGAGAGGGATGTGTGCTTTAGGAGGGATTCACTGCAGTGTTACGTCTGTTAAAGAAGGAAGCTTTTGGGACTGACTCTATGGTAACCCCAATAGGCGCACATAGCTTTCCAGTCTCAGCCGTCTATCCGTTGGACTATAGCAAGTTCTGTTTAAGGGAAACTCCTTCATGCGGAATGTCACTTCTCACAGTGTCTTTCCAGTGCAGGAAAGAAGATAGACAAACGACGGACAGAGAGAACGTTGCAACCCGTGAGTGAAGTACAGGGTAAGGCAACTAAGCCTCTATGATGCATACTGGATGTTCAACACCTGGGATTTTCCACAATGTCTACCACTTCTCAAAACACTTCCAATATAGGAGGGAACTGTGCTAATGTAAGTTCTAATGACAGGGATGCATCTGTGCAAGGTTGACAACTCAAGGATGTGTCTGGGTAGCAAACATGAAGTGTCTCATTAAGGCACCTTAGACTGGAATCATAGGAGGTATCTGCTCAGGGAAGCTACTTCAGTTTTGTACTCATTCATAACAGTGCTTCTCCTTGGAGGAATGAAGGAAGAACACGGACGGACTAGGGGCACATTAGGTACTGGGAATAAAGGGCAGGCTATGAACCTTATGCCTGCCAACCACATATTGGATGTTCACCACCAGTGTTGATCCGCACATAGGTTCTGCGTCTAAAACGCTTCCAACACTGAGAGGGAAGTGTGCTTTAGGAGGGATTCACTGCAGTGTTATGTCTGTTAAAGAAGGATGCTTTTGGGACTGACTCTGTGGTAACCGCATTAGGCGCACATAGCTTTCCAGTCTCAGCCGTCTATCTTTTGGACTATAGCAAGTTCTGTTTAAGGGAAACTCCTTCATGCGGAATGTCACTTCTCACAGTGTCTTTGCAGTGGAGAAAAGAAGATAGAACAAGGACGGACAGAGAGAACGATGCAAACCGTGATTGAAGTACAGGGTAAGCCTCGTAGGCCTCTATTATGCATACTGGTAGTTCAACACCGGAGATGTTCCACAGTGTCTACCTCTTCTCAAAACACTTCCAGTATATGAGGGAACTCTGCTACATTAAGTTCTCACGACAGAGATGCGTCTGTGCTCAGTTGGAAAGTGTAGGATGTGTCTGGGTAGCAACCAGTAAGTGTCTGATACAAGCCGCTAAGAGGGGATGCGGAGGAAGGTGTCTGCTCAGGGAAGCTACTTCAGGTGCGTACTCATTCATAACAGTGTCTCTCCTTTGAGGATGAAGATAGAATAGGGAACGACTACGGGCACATTAGGTACTGTGAGTAAAGGGCATGCTAAGGCGCTTAAGCCTGCCAAACACGTATTGGATGTTCACCACCAGTGCAGATCCGCACTTAGTTTCTGCTTCGAAAACGCTTCCTACACTGAGAGGGAAGTGTGCTTTAGGAGGGATTCACTGCAGTGTTACGTCTGTTAAAGAAGGAAGCTTTTGGGACTGACTCTGTGGTAATCCCAATAGGCGCACATAGCTTTCCAGTCTCAGCCGTCTATCTTTTGGACTATAGCAAGTTCTGTTTAAGGGAAACTCCTTCATGCGGAATGTCACTTCTCACAGTGTCTTTCCAGTGCAGGAAAGAAGATAGAACAACGACGGACAGAGAGAACGTTGCAACCCGTGAGTGAAATACAGGGTAAGGCAACTAAGCCTCTATGATGCATACAGGATGTTCAACACCTGGGATTTTCCACAATGTCTACCACTTCTCAAAACACTTCCAATATAGGAGGGAACTGTGCTAATGCAAGTTCTAATGACAGGGATGCATCTGTGCAAGGTTGACAACTCGAGGATGTGTCTGGGTAGCAAACATGAAGTGTCTCATAAAGGCACCTTAGACTGGATGCATAGGAGGTATCTGCTCAGGGAAGCTACTTCAGTTTTGTACTCATTCATAACAGTGCTTCTCCTTGGAGGAATGAAGGAAGAACACGGACGGACTAGGGGCACAGTAGGTACTGTGAATAAAGGGCAGGCTATGAACTTTACGCCTGCCAAACACATATTGGATGTTCACCACCAGTGTTGATCCGCACATAGGTTCTGCGTCTAAAACGCTTCCAACACTGAGATGGAAGTGTGTTTTAGGAGGGATTCACTGCAGTGTTACGTCTGTTAAAGAAGGATGCTTTTGGGACTGACTCTGTGGTAACCGCATTAGGCGCACATAGCTTTCCAGTCTCAGACGTCTAACCGTTAGACAATAGGAAGTTCTGTTTAAGGGAAACTCCTTCATGCGGAATGTCACTTCTCACAGTGTCTTTGCAGTGGAGAAAAGAAGATAGAACAAGGACGGACAGAGAGAACGATGCAAACCGTGATTGAAGTACAGGGTAAGCCTCGTAGGCCTCTATTATGCATACTGGTAGTTCAACACCGGAGATGTTCCACAGTGTCTACCTCTTCTCAAAACACTTCCAGTATATGAGGGAACTCTGCTACATTAAGTTCTCACGACAGAGATGCGTCTGTGCTCAGTTGGAAAGTGTAGGACGTGTCTGGGTAGCAACCAGTAAGTGTCTGATACAAGCCGCTAAGAGGGGATGCGGAGGAAGGTATCTGCTCAGGGAAGCTACTTCAGGTGCGTACTCATTCATCACAGTGTCTCTCCTTTGAGGATGAAGATAGAACAGGGAACGACTACGGGCACATTAGGTACTGTGAGTAAAGGGCATGCTAAGGCGCTTAAGCCTGCCAAACACATATTGGATGTTCACCACCAGAGCAGATCCGCACTTAGTTTCTGCGTCGAAAACGCTTCCTACACTGAGAGGGAAGTGTGTTTTAGGAGGGATTCTCTGCAGTGTTACGTCTGTTAAAGAAGGAAGCTTTTGGGACTGACTCTGTGGTATCCCCAATAGGCGCACATAGCTTTCCAGTCTCAGCCGTCTATCCGTTGGACTATAGCAAGTTCTGTTTAAGGGAAACTCCTTCATGCGGAATGTCACTTCTCACAGTGTCTTTCCAGTGCAGGAAAGAAGATAGAACAACGACGGACAGAGAGAACGTTGCAACCCGTGAGTGAAGTACAGGGTAAGGCACCTAAGCCTCTATGATGCATACTGGATGTTCAACACCTGGGATTTTCCACAATGTCTACCACTTCTCAAAACACTTCCAATATAGGAGGGAACTGTGCTACCATAAGTTCTAATGACAGGGATGCATCTGTGCAAGGTTGAAAACTCGAGGATGTGTCTGGGTAGCAAACATGAAGTGTCTCATATAGGCACCTTAGACTGGATGCGTAGTAGGTATCTGCTCAGGGAAGCTACTTCAGTTTTGTACTCATTCATAACAGTGCTTCTCCTTGGAGGAATGAAGGAAGAACACGGACGGACTAGGGGCACAGTAGGTACTGTGAATAAAGGGCAGGCTATGAACCTTACGCCTGGCAACCACATATTGGATGTTCACCACCAGTGTTGATCCGCACATAGGTTCTGCGTCTAAAACGCTTCCAACACTGAGAGGGAAGTGTGCTTTAGGAGGGATTCACTGCAGTGTTACGTCTGTTAAAGAAGGAAGCTTTTGGGACTGACTCTGTGGTAACCCCAATAGGCGCACATATCTTTCCAGTCTCAGCCCTCTATCCGTTGGACTATAGCAAGTTCTGTTTAAGGGAAACTCCTTCATGCGGAATGTCACTTCTCACAGTGTCTTTCCAGTGGAGGAAAGAAGATAGAACAATGACGGACTGAGAGAACGTTGCAACCCGTGAGTGAAGTACAGGGTAAGGCACCTAAGACTCTATGATGCATACTGGATGTTCAACACCTGGGATTTTCCACAATGTCTACCACTTCTCAAAACACTTCCAATATAGGAGGGAACTATACTAATGTAAGTTCTAATGACAGGGATGCATCTGTGCAAGGTTGAAAACTCGAGGATGTGTCTGGGTAGCAAACATGAAGTGTCTCATAAAGGCACCTTAGACTGGATGCGTAGGAGGTATCTGCTCAGGGAAGCTACTTCAGTTTTGTACTCATTCATAACAGTGCTTCTCCTTGGAGGAATGAAGGAAGAACACGGACGGACTAGGGGCACATTAGGTACTGGGAATAAAGGGCAGGCTATGAACCTTATGCCTGCCAACCACATATTGGATGTTCACCACCAGTGTTGATCCGCACATAGGTTCTGCGTCTAAAACGCTTCCAACACTGAGAGGGAAGTGTGCTTTAGGAGGGATTCACTGCAGTGTTATGTCTGTTAAAGAAGGATGCTTTTGGGACTGACTCTGTGGTAACCGCATTAGGCGCACATAGCTTTCCAGTCTCAGCCGTCTATCTTTTGGACTATAGCAAGTTCTGTTTAAGGGAAACTCCTTCATGCGGAATGTCACTTCTCACAGTGTCTTTGCAGTGGAGAAAAGAAGATAGAACAAGGACGGACAGAGAGAACGATGCAAACCGTGATTGAAGTACAGGGTAAGCCTCGTAGGCCTCTATTATGCATACTGGTAGTTCAACACCGGAGATGTTCCACAGTGTCTACCTCTTCTCAAAACACTTCCAGTATATGAGGGAACTCTGCTACATTAAGTTCTCACGACAGAGATGCGTCTGTGCTCAGTTGGAAAGTGTAGGATGTGTCTGGGTAGCAACCAGTAAGTGTCTGATACAAGCCGCTAAGAGGGGATGCGGAGGAAGGTGTCTGCTCAGGGAAGCTACTTCAGGTGCGTACTCATTCATAACAGTGTCTCTCCTTTGAGGATGAAGATAGAATAGGGAACGACTACGGGCACATTAGGTACTGTGAGTAAAGGGCATGCTAAGGCGCTTAAGCCTGCCAAACACGTATTGGATGTTCACCACCAGTGCAGATCCGCACTTAGTTTCTGCTTCGAAAACGCTTCCTACACTGAGAGGGAAGTGTGCTTTAGGAGGGATTCACTGCAGTGTTACGTCTGTTAAAGAAGGAAGCTTTTGGGACTGACTCTGTGGTAATCCCAATAGGCGCACATAGCTTTCCAGTCTCAGCCGTCTATCTTTTGGACTATAGCAAGTTCTGTTTAAGGGAAACTCCTTCATGCGGAATGTCACTTCTCACAGTGTCTTTCCAGTGCAGGAAAGAAGATAGAACAACGACGGACAGAGAGAACGTTGCAACCCGTGAGTGAAATACAGGGTAAGGCAACTAAGCCTCTATGATGCATACAGGATGTTCAACACCTGGGATTTTCCACAATGTCTACCACTTCTCAAAACACTTCCAATATAGGAGGGAACTGTGCTAATGCAAGTTCTAATGACAGGGATGCATCTGTGCAAGGTTGACAACTCGAGGATGTGTCTGGGTAGCAAACATGAAGTGTCTCATAAAGGCACCTTAGACTGGATGCATAGGAGGTATCTGCTCAGGGAAGCTACTTCAGTTTTGTACTCATTCATAACAGTGCTTCTCCTTGGAGGAATGAAGGAAGAACACGGACGGACTAGGGGCACAGTAGGTACTGTGAATAAAGGGCAGGCTATGAACTTTACGCCTGCCAAACACATATTGGATGTTCACCACCAGTGTTGATCCGCACATAGGTTCTGCGTCTAAAACGCTTCCAACACTGAGATGGAAGTGTGTTTTAGGAGGGATTCACTGCAGTGTTACGTCTGTTAAAGAAGGATGCTTTTGGGACTGACTCTGTGGTAACCGCATTAGGCGCACATAGCTTTCCAGTCTCAGACGTCTAACCGTTAGACAATAGGAAGTTCTGTTTAAGGGAAACTCCTTCATGCGGAATGTCACTTCTCACAGTGTCTTTGCAGTGGAGAAAAGAAGATAGAACAAGGACGGACAGAGAGAACGATGCAAACCGTGATTGAAGTACAGGGTAAGCCTCGTAGGCCTCTATTATGCATACTGGTAGTTCAACACCGGAGATGTTCCACAGTGTCTACCTCTTCTCAAAACACTTCCAGTATATGAGGGAACTCTGCTACATTAAGTTCTCACGACAGAGATGCGTCTGTGCTCAGTTGGAAAGTGTAGGACGTGTCTGGGTAGCAACCAGTAAGTGTCTGATACAAGCCGCTAAGAGGGGATGCGGAGGAAGGTATCTGCTCAGGGAAGCTACTTCAGGTGCGTACTCATTCATCACAGTGTCTCTCCTTTGAGGATGAAGATAGAACAGGGAACGACTACGGGCACATTAGGTACTGTGAGTAAAGGGCATGCTAAGGCGCTTAAGCCTGCCAAACACATATTGGATGTTCACCACCAGAGCAGATCCGCACTTAGTTTCTGCGTCGAAAACGCTTCCTACACTGAGAGGGAAGTGTGTTTTAGGAGGGATTCTCTGCAGTGTTACGTCTGTTAAAGAAGGAAGCTTTTGGGACTGACTCTGTGGTATCCCCAATAGGCGCACATAGCTTTCCAGTCTCAGCCGTCTATCCGTTGGACTATAGCAAGTTCTGTTTAAGGGAAACTCCTTCATGCGGAATGTCACTTCTCACAGTGTCTTTCCAGTGCAGGAAAGAAGATAGAACAACGACGGACAGAGAGAACGTTGCAACCCGTGAGTGAAGTACAGGGTAAGGCACCTAAGCCTCTATGATGCATACTGGATGTTCAACACCTGGGATTTTCCACAATGTCTACCACTTCTCAAAACACTTCCAATATAGGAGGGAACTGTGCTACCATAAGTTCTAATGACAGGGATGCATCTGTGCAAGGTTGAAAACTCGAGGATGTGTCTGGGTAGCAAACATGAAGTGTCTCATATAGGCACCTTAGACTGGATGCGTAGTAGGTATCTGCTCAGGGAAGCTACTTCAGTTTTGTACTCATTCATAACAGTGCTTCTCCTTGGAGGAATGAAGGAAGAACACGGACGGACTAGGGGCACAGTAGGTACTGTGAATAAAGGGCAGGCTATGAACCTTACGCCTGGCAACCACATATTGGATGTTCACCACCAGTGTTGATCCGCACATAGGTTCTGCGTCTAAAACGCTTCCAACACTGAGAGGGAAGTGTGCTTTAGGAGGGATTCACTGCAGTGTTACGTCTGTTAAAGAAGGAAGCTTTTGGGACTGACTCTGTGGTAACCCCAATAGGCGCACATATCTTTCCAGTCTCAGCCCTCTATCCGTTGGACTATAGCAAGTTCTGTTTAAGGGAAACTCCTTCATGCGGAATGTCACTTCTCACAGTGTCTTTCCAGTGGAGGAAAGAAGATAGAACAATGACGGACTGAGAGAACGTTGCAACCCGTGAGTGAAGTACAGGGTAAGGCACCTAAGACTCTATGATGCATACTGGATGTTCAACACCTGGGATTTTCCACAATGTCTACCACTTCTCAAAACACTTCCAATATAGGAGGGAACTATACTAATGTAAGTTCTAATGACAGGGATGCATCTGTGCAAGGTTGAAAACTCGAGGATGTGTCTGGGTAGCAAACATGAAGTGTCTCATAAAGGCACCTTAGACTGGATGCGTAGGAGGTATCTGCTCAGGGAAGCTACTTCAGTTTTGTACTCATTCATAACAGTGCTTCTCCTTGGAGGAATGAAGGAAGAACACGGACGGACTAGGGGCACATTAGGTACTGTGAAAAGGGCAGGCTATGAACCTTACGCCTGGCAACCACATATTGGATGTTCACCACCAGTGTTGATCCGCACATAGGTTCTGCGTCTAAAACGCTTCCAACACTGAGAGGGAAGTGTGCTTTAGGAGGGATTCACTGCAGTGTTACGTCTGTTAAAGAAGGATGTTTTTGGGACTGACTCTGTGGTAACCGCATTAGGCGCACATAGCTTTCCAGTCTCAGACGTCTAACCGTTAGACTATAGGAAGTTCTGTTTAAGGGAAACTCCTTCATGCGGAATGTCACTTCTCAGAGTGTCTTTGCAGTGGAGAATAGAAGATAGAACAAGGACGGACAGAGAGAACGATGCAAACCGTGATGGAAGTACAGGGTAAGCCTCGTAGGCTTCTATTATGCATACTGGTAGTTCAACACCGGAGATGTTCCACAGTGTCTACCTCTTCTCAAAACACTTCCAGTATATGAGGGAACTCTGCTACATTAAGTTCTCACGACAGAGATGCGTCTGTGCTCAGTTGGAAAGTGTAGGACGTGTCTGGGTAGCAACCAGTAAGTGTCTGATACAAGCCGCTAAGAGGGGATGCGGAGGAAGGTATCTGCTCAGGGAAGCTACTTCAGGAGCGTACTCATTCATAACAGTTTCTCTCCTTTGAGGATGAAGATAGAACAGGGAACGACTACGGGCACATTAGGTACTGTGAATAAAGGGTATGCTAAGGCGCTTAAGCCTGCCAAACACATATTGGATGTTCACCACCAGTGCAGATCCACACTTAGTTTCTGCGTCGAAAACGCTTCCTACACTGAGAGGGAAGTGTGCTTTAGGAGGGATTCACTGCAGTGTTACGTCTGTTAAAGAAGGAAGCTTTTGGGACTGACTCTGTGGTAACCCCAATAGGCGCACATAGCTTTCCATCTCAGCCGTCTATCCGTTGGACTATAGCAAGTTCTGTTTAAGGGAAACTCCTTCATGCGGAATGTCACTTCTCACAGTGTCTTTCCAGTGCAGGAAAGAAGATAGAACAACGACGGACAGAGAGAACGTTGCAACCCGTGAGTGAAGTAAAGGGTAAGGCACCTAAGCCTCTAAGATGCATACTGGATGTTCAACACCTGGGATTTTCCACAATGTCTACCACTTCTCAAAACACTTCCAATATAGGAGGGAACTGTGCTAATGTAAGTTCTAATGACAGGGATGCATCTGTGCAAGGTTGACAACTCAAGGATGTGTCTGGGTAGCAAACATGAAGTGTCTCATTAAGGCACCTTAGACTGGAATCATAGGAGGTATCTGCTCAGGGAAGCTACTTCAGTTTTGTACTCATTCATAACAGTGCTTCTCCTTGGAGGAATGAAGGAAGAACACGGACGGACTAGGGGCACATTAGGTACTGGGAATAATGGGCAGGCTATGAACCTTACGCCTGCCAACCACATATTGGATGTTCACCACCAGTGTTGATCCGCACATAGGTTCTGCGTCTAAAACGCTTCCAACACTGAGAGGGAAGTGTGCTTTAGGAGGGATTCACTGCAGTGTTATGTCTGTTAAAGAAGGATGCTTTTGGGACTGACTCTGTGGTAACCGCATTAGGCGCACATAGCTTTCCAGTCTCAGCCGTCTATCTTTTGGACTATAGCAAGTTCTGTTTAAGGGAAACTCCTTCATGCGGAATGTCACTTCTCACAGTGTCTTTGCAGTGGAGAAAAGAAGATAGAACAAGGACGGACAGAGAGAACGATGCAAACCGTGATTGAAGTACAGGGTAAGCCTCGTAGGCCTCTATTATGCATACTGGTAGTTCAACACCGGAGATGTTCCACAGTGTCTACCTCTTCTCAAAACACTTCCAGTATATGAGGGAACTCTGCTACATTAAGTTCTCACGACAGAGATGCGTCTGTGCTCAGTTGGAAAGTGTAGGATGTGTCTGGGTAGCAACCAGTAAGTGTCTGATACAAGCCGCTAAGAGGGGATGCGGAGGAAGGTGTCTGCTCAGGGAAGCTACTTCAGGTGCGTACTCATTCATAACAGTGTCTCTCCTTTGAGGATGAAGATAGAATAGGGAACGACTACGGGCACATTAGGTACTGTGAGTAAAGGGCATGCTAAGGCGCTTAAGCCTGCCAAACACGTATTGGATGTTCACCACCAGTGCAGATCCGCACTTAGTTTCTGCGTCGAAAACGCTTCCTACACTGAGAGGGAAGTGTGCTTTAGGAGGGATTCACTGCAGTGTTACGTCTGTTAAAGAAGGAAGCTTTTGGGACTGACTCTGTGGTAATCCCAATAGGCGCACATAGCTTTCCAGTCTCAGCCGTCTATCTTTTGGACTATAGCAAGTTCTGTTTAAGGGAAACTCCTTCATGCGGAATGTCACTTCTCACAGTGTCTTTCCAGTGCAGGAAAGAAGATAGAACAACGACGGACAGAGAGAACGTTGCAACCCGTGAGTGAAATACAGGGTAAGGCAACTAAGCCTCTATGATGCATACTGGATGTTCAACACCTGGGATTTTCCACAATGTCTACCACTTCTCAAAACACTTCCAATATAGGAGGGAACTGTGCTAATGCGAGTTCTATTGACAGGGATGCATCTGTGCAAGGTTGACAACTCGAGGATGTGTCTGGGTAGCAAACATGAAGTGTCTCATAAAGGCACCTTAGACTGGATGCATAGGAGGTATCTGCTCAGGGAAGCTACTTCAGTTTTGTACTCATTCATAACAGTGCTTCTCCTTGGAGGAATGAAGGAAGAACACGGACGGACTAGGGGCACAGTAGGTACTGTGAATAAAGGGCAGGCTATGAACTTTACGCCTGCCAAACACATATTGGATGTTCACCACCAGTGTTGATCCGCACATAGGTTCTGCGTCTAAAACGCTTCCAACACTGAGATGGAAGTGTGTTTTAGGAGGGATTCACTGCAGTGTTACGTCTGTTAAAGAAGGATGCTTTTGGGACTGACTCTGTGGTAACCGCATTAGGCGCACATAGCTTTCCAGTCTCAGACGTCTAACCGTTAGACAATAGGAAGTTCTGTTTAAGGGAAACTCCTTCATGCGGAATGTCACTTCTCACAGTGTCTTTGCAGTGGAGAAAAGAAGATAGAACAAGGACGGACAGAGAGAACGATGCAAACCGTGATTGAAGTACAGGGAAAGCCTCGTAGGCCTCTATTATGCATACTGGTAGTTCAACACCGGAGATGTTCCACAGTGTCTACCTCTTCTCAAAACACTTCCAGTATATGAGGGAACTCTGCTACATTAAGTTCTCACGACAGAGATGCGTCTGTGCTCAGTTGGAAAGTGTAGGACGTGTCTGGGTAGCAACCAGTAAGTGTCTGATACAAGCCGCTAAGAGGGGATGCGGAGGAAGGTATCTGCTCAGGGAAGCTACTTCAGGTGCGTACTCATTCATAACAGTGTCTCTCCTTTGAGGATGAAGATAGAACAGGGAACGACTACGGGCACATTAGGTACTGTGAGTAAAGGGCATGCTAAGGCGCTTAAGCCTGCCAAACACATATTGGATGTTCACCACCAGAGCAGATCCGCACTTAGTTTCTGCTTCGAAAACGCTTCCTACACTGAGAGGGAAGTGTGTTTTAGGAGGGATTCTCTGCAGTGTTACGTCTGTTAAAGAAGGAAGCTTTTGGGACTGACTCTGTGGTAACCCCAATAGGCGCACATAGCTTTCCAGTCTCAGCCGTCTATCCGATGGACTATAGCAAGTTCTGTTTAAGGGAAACTCCTTCATGCGGAATGTCACTTCTCACAGTGTCTTTCCAGTGCAGGAAAGAAGATAGAACAACGACGGACAGAGAGAACGATGCAAACCATGATTGAAGTACAGGGTAAGCCTCGTAGGCCTCTATTATGCATACTGGTAGTTCAACACCGGAGATGTTCCACAGTGTCTACCTCTTCTCAAAACACTTCCAGTATATGAGGGAACTCTGCTACATTAAGTTCTCACGACAGAGATGCGTCTGTGCTCAGTTGGAAAGTGTAGGATGTGTCTGGGTTGCAACCAGTAAGTGTCTGATACAAGCCGCTAAGAGGGGATGCGGAGGAAGGTGTCTGCTCAGGGAAGCTACTTCAGGTGCGTACTCATTCATAACAGTGTCTCTCCTTTGAGGATGAAGATAGAATAGGGAACGACTACGGGCACATTAGGTACTGTGAGTAAAGGGCATGCTAAGGCGCTTAAGCCTGCCAAACACGTATTGGATGTTCACCACCAGTGCAGATCCGCACTTAGTTTCTGCGTCGAAAACGCTTCCTACACTGAGAGGGAAGTGTGCTTTAGGAGGGATTCACTGCAGTGTTACGTCTGTTAAAGAAGGAAGCTTTTGGGACTGACTCTGTGGTAATCCCAATAGGCGCACATAGCTTTCCAGTCTCAGCCGTCTATCTTTTGGACTATAGCAAGTTCTGTTTAAGGGAAACTCCTTCATGCGGAATGTCACTTCTCACAGTGTCTTTCCAGTGCAGGAAAGAAGATAGAACAACGACGGACAGAGAGAACTTTGCAACCCTTGAGTGAAATACAGGGTAAGGCAACTAAGCCTCTATGATGCATACTGGATGTTCAACACCTGGGATTTTCCACAATGTCTACCACTTCTCAAAACACTTCCAATATAGGAGGGAACTGTGCTAATGCAAGTTCTAATGACAGGGATGCATCTGTGCAAGGTTGACAACTCGAGGATGTGTCTGGGTAGCAAACATGAAGTGTCTCATAAAGGCACCTTAGACTGGATGCATAGGAGGTATCTGCTCAGGGAAGCTACTTCAGTTTTGTACTCATTCATAACAGTGCTTCTCCTTGGAGGAATGAAGGAGAACACGGACGGACTAGGGGCACAGTAGGTACTGTGAATAAAGGGCAGGCTATGAACTTTACGCCTGCCAAACACATATTGGATGTTCACCACCAGTGTTGATCCGCACATAGGTTCTGCGTCTAAAACGCTTCCAACACTGAGATGGAAGTGTGTTTTAGGAGGGATTCACTGCAGTGTTACGTCTGTTAAAGAAGGATGCTTTTGGGACTGACTCTGTGGTAACCGCATTAGGCGCACATAGCTTTCCAGTCTCAGACGTCTAACCGTTAGACTATAGGAAGTTCTGTTTAAGGGAAACTCCTTCATGCGGAATGTCACTTCTCACAGTGTCTTTGCAGTGGAGAAAAGAAGATAGAACAAAGACGGACAGAGAGAACGATGCAAACCGTGATTGAAGTACAGGGAAAGCCTCGTAGGCCTCTATTATGCATACTGGTAGTTCAACACCGGAGATGTTCCACAGTGTCTACCTCTTCTCAAAACACTTCCAGTATATGAGGGAACTCTGCTACATTAAGTTCTCACGACAGAGATGCGTCTGTGCTCAGTTGGAAAGTGTAGGACGTGTCTGGGTAGCAACCAGTAAGTATCTGATACAAGCCGCTAAGAGGGGATGCGGAGGAAGGTATCTGCTCAGGGAAGCTACTTCAGGTGCGTACTCATTCATAACAGTGTCTCTCCTTTGAGGATGAAGATAGAACAGGGAACGACTACGGGCACATTAGGTACTGTGAGTAAAGGGCATGCTAAGGCGCTTAAGCCTGCCAAACACATATTGGATGTTCACCACCAGAGCAGATCCGCACTTAGTTTCTGCGTCGAAAACGCTTCCTACACTGAGAGGGAAGTGTGTTTTAGGAGGGATTCTCTGCAGTGTTACGTCTGTTAAAGAAGGAAGCTTTTGGGACTGACTCTGTGGTAACCCCAATAGGCGCACATAGCTTTCCAGTCTCAGCCGTCTATCCGTTGGACTATAGCAAGTTCTGTTTAAGGGAAACTCCTTCATGCGGAATGTCACTTCTCACAGTGTCTTTCCAGTGCAGGAAAGAAGATAGAACAACGACGGACAGAGAGAACGTTGCAACCCGTGAGGGAAGTACAGGGTAAGGCACCTAAGCCTCTATGATGCATACTGGATGTTCAACACCTGGGATTTTCCACAATGTCTACCACTTCTCAAAACACTTCCAATATAGGAGGGAACTGTGCTAATGCAAGTTCTAATGACAGGGATGCATCTGTGCAAGGTTGACAACTCGAGGATGTGTCTGGGTAGCAAACATGAAGTGTCTCATAAAGGCACCTTAGACTGGATGCATAGGAGGTATCTGCTCAGGGAAGCTACTTCAGTTTTGTACTCATTCATAACAGTGCTTCTCCTTGGAGGAATGAAGGAAGAACACGGACGGACTAGGGGCACAGTAGGTACTGTGAATAAAGGGCAGGCTATGAACTTTACGCCTGCCAAACACATATTGGATGTTCACCACCAGTGTTGATCCGCACATAGGTTCTGCGTCTAAAACGCTTCCAACACTGAGATGGAAGTGTGTTTTAGGAGGGATTCACTGCAGTGTTACGTCTGTTAAAGAAGGATGCTTTTGGGACTGACTCTGTGGTAACCGCATTAGGCGCACATAGCTTTCCAGTCTCAGACGTCTAACCGTTAGACTATAGGAAGTTCTGTTTAAGGGAAACTCCTTCATGCGGAATGTCACTTCTCACAGTGTCTTTGCAGTGGAGAAAAGAAGATAGAACAAGGACGGACAGAGAGAACGATGCAAACCGTGATTGAAGTACAGGGAAATCCTCGTAGGCCTCTATTATGCATACTGGTAGTTCAACACCGGAGATGTTCCACAGTGTCTACCTCTTCTCAAAACACTTCCAGTATATGAGGGAACTCTGCTACATTAAGTTCTCACGACAGAGATGCGTCTGTGCTCAGTTGGAAAGTGTAGGACGTGTCTGGGTAGCAACCAGTAAGTATCTGATACAAGCCGCTAAGAGGGGATGCGGAGGAAGGTATCTGCTCAGGGAAGCTACTTCAGGTGCGTACTCATTCATCACAGTGTCTCTCCTTTGAGGATGAAGATAGAACAGGGAACGACTACGGGCACATTAGGTACTGTGAGTAAAGGGCATGCTAAGGCGCTTAAGCCTGCCAAACACATATTGGATGTTCACCACCAGAGCAGATCCGCACTTAGTTTCTGCGTCGAAAACGCTTCCTACACTGAGAGGGAAGTGTGTTTTAGGAGGGATTCTCTGCAGTGTTACGTCTGTTAAAGAAGGAAGCTTTTGGGACTGACTCTGTGGTAACCCCAATAGGCGCACATAGCTTTCCAGTCTCAGCCGTCTATCCGTTGGACTATAGCAAGTTCTGTTTAAGGGAAACTCCTTCATGCGGAATGTCACTTCTCACAGTGTCTTTCCAGTGCAGGAAAGAAGATAGAACAACGACGGACAGAGAGAACGTTGCAACCCGTGAGGGAAGTACAGGGTAAGGCACCTAAGCCTCTATGATGCATACTGGATGTTCAACACCTGGGATTTTCCACAATGTCTACCACTTCTCAAAACACTTCCAATATAGGAGGGAACTGTGCTACCGTATGTTCTAATGACAGGGATGCATCGGTGCAAGGTTGAAAACTCGAGGATGTGTCTGGGTAGCAAACATGAAGTGTCTCACATAGGCAGCTTAGACTGGATGCGTAGTAGGTATCTGCTCAGGGAAGCTACTTCAGTTTTGTACTCATTCATAACAGTGCTTCTCCTTGGAGGAATAAAGGAAGAACATGGACGGACTAGGGGCACATTAGGTACTGTGAATAAAGGGCAGGCTATGAACCTTACGTCTGGCAACCACATATTGGATGTTCACCACCAGTGTTGATCCGCACATAGGTTCTGCGTCGAAAACGCTTCCAACACTGAGAGGGAAGTGTGCTTTAGGAGGGATTCACTGCAGTGTTACGTCTGTTAAAGAAGGAAGCTTTTGGGACTGACTCTGTGGTAACCCCAATAGGCGCACATAGCTTTCCAGTCTCAGCCGTCTATCCGTTGGACTATAGCAAGTTCTGTTTAAGGGAAACTCCTTCATGCGGAATGTCACTACTCACAGTGTCTTTACAGTGGATGAAAGAAGATAGAACAACGACGGACTGAGAGAACGTTGCAACCCGTGAGTGAAGTACAGGGTAAGGCACCTAAGCCTCTATGATGCATACTGGATGTTCAACACCTGGGATTTTCCACAATGTCTACCACTTCTCAAAACACTTCCAATATAGGAGGGAACTGTGCTAATGCAAGTTCTAATGACAGGGATGCATCTGTGCAAGGTTGACAACTCGAGGATGTGTCTGGGTAGCAAACATGAAGTGTCTCATAAAGGCACCTTAGACTGGATGCATAGGAGGTATCTGCTCAGGGAAGCTACTTCAGTTTTGTACTCATTCATAACAGTGCTTCTCCTTGGAGGAATGAAGGAAGAACACGGACGGACTAGGGGCACATTAGGTACTGTGAATAAAGGGCAGGCTATGAACTTTACGCCTGCCAAACACATATTGGATGTTCACCACCAGTGTTGATCCGCACATAGGTTCTGCGTCTAAAACGCTTCCAACACTGAGAGGGAAGTGTGCTTTAGGAGGGATTCACTGCAGTGTTACGTCTGTTAAAGAAGGATGCTTTTGGGACTGACTCTGTGGTAACCGCATTAGGCGCACATAGCTTTCCAGTCTCAGACGTCTAACCGTTAGACTATAGGAAGTTCTGTTTAAGGGAAACTCCTTCATGCGGAATGTCACTTCTCACAGTGTCTTTGCAGTGGAGAAAAGAAGATAGAACAAGGACGGACAGAGAGAACGATGCAAACCGTGATTGAAGTACAGGGTAAGCTACGTAGGCCTCTATTATGCATACTGGTAGTTCAACACCGGAGATGTTCCACAGTGTCTACCTCTTCTCAAAACACTTCCAGTATATGTGGGAACTCTGCTACATTAAGTTCTCACGACAGAGATGCGTCTGTGCTCAGTTGGAAAGTGTAGGACGTGTCTGGGTAGCAACCAGTAAGTGTCTGATACAAGCCGCTAAGAGGGGATGCGGAGGAAGGTATCTGCTCAGGGAAGCTACTACTGGTGCGTACTCATTCATAACAGTGTCTCTCCTTTGAGGATGAAGATAGAACAGGGAACGACTACGGGCACATTAGGTACTGTGAGTAAAGGGCATGCTAAGGCGCTTAAGCCTGCCAAACACATATTGGATGTTCACCACCAGAGCAGATCCGCACTTAGATTCTGCGTCGAAAACGCTTCCTACACTGAGAGGGAAGTGTGTTTTAGGAGGGATTCACTGCAGTGTTACGTCTGTTAAAGAAGGAAGCTTTTGGGACTGACTCTGTGGTAACCCCAATAGGCGCACATAGCTTTCCAGTCTCAGCCGTCTATCCGTTAGACTATAGCATGTTCTGTTTAAGGGAAACTCCTTCATGCGGAATGTCACTTCTCACAGTGTCTTTCCAGTGGAGGAAAGAAGATAGAACAACGACGGACTGAGAGAACGTTGCAACCCGTGAGTGAAGTACAGGGTAAGGCACCTAAGACTCTATGATGCATACTGGATGTTCAACACCTGGGATTTTCCACAATGTCTACCACTTCTCAAAACACTTCCAATATAGGAGGGAACTATGCTAATGTATGTTCTAATGACAGGGATGCATCTGTGCAAGGTTGACAACTCGAGGATGTGTCTGGGTAGCAAACATGAAGTGTCTCATAAAGGCACCTTAGACTGGATGCGTAGGAGGTATCTGCTCAGGGAAGCTACTTCAGTTTTGTACTCATTCATAACAGTGCTTCTCCTTGGAGGAATGAAGGAAGAACACGGACGGACTAGGGGCACAGTAGGTACTGTGAATAAAGGGCAGGCTATGAACCTTACGCTTGGCAACCACATATTGGATGTTCACCACCACTGTTGATCCACACATAGGTTCTGCGTCTAAAACGCTTCCAAAACTGAGAGGGAAGTGTGATTTAGGAGGGATTCACTGCAGTGTTACGTCTGTTAAAGAAGGATGCTTTTGGGACTGACTCTGTGGTAACCGCATTAGGCGCACATAGCTTTCCAGTCTCAGACGTCTAACCGTTAGCCTATAGGAAGTTCTGTTTAAGGGAAACTCCTTCATGCGGAATGTCACTTCTCACAGTGTCTTTGCAGTGGAGAAAAGAAGATAGAACAAGGACGGACAGAGAGAACGATGCAAACCGTGATGGAAGTACAGGGTAAGCCTCGTAGGCTTCTATTATGAATACTGGTAGTTCAACACCGGAGATGTTCCACAGTGTCTACCTCTTCTCAAAACACTTCCAGTATATGAGGGAACTCTGCTACATTAAGTTCTCATGAGAGGGATGCATCTGTGCAAGGTTGAAAACTCGAGGATGTGTCTGGGTAGCAAACATGAAGTGTCTCATATAGGCACCTTAGACTGGATGCGTAGTAGGTATCTGCTCAGGGAAGCTACTTCAGTTTTGTACTCATTCATAACAGTGCTTCTCCTTGGAGGAATGAAGGAAGAACATGGACGGACTAGGGGCACATTAGGTACTGTGAATAAAGGGCAGGCTATGAACCTTACGTCTGGCAACCACATATTGGATGTTCACCACCAGTGTTGATCCGCACATAGGTTCTGCGTCTAAAACGCTTCCAACACTGAGAGGGAAGTGTGCTTTAGGAGGGATTCACTGCAGTGTTACGTCTGTTAAAGAAGGAAGCTTTTGGGACTGACTCTGTGGTAACCCCAATAGGCGCACATAGCTTTCCAGTCTCAGCCGTCTATCCGTTGGACTATAGCAAGTTCTGTTTAAGGGAAACTCCTTCATGCGGAATGTCACTTCTCACAGTGTCTTTCCAGTGGAGGAAAGAAGATAGAACAACGACGGACAGAGAGAACGTTGCAACCCGTGAGTGAAGTACAGGGTAAGGCACCTAAGACTCTATGATGCATACTGGATGTACAACACCTGGGATTTTCCACAATGTCTACCACTTCTCAAAACACTTCCAATATAGGAGGGAACTATGCTAATGTAAGTTCTAATGACAGGGATGCATCTGTGCAAGGTTGAAAACTCGCGGATGTGTCTGGGTAGCAAACATGAAGTGTCTCATAAAGGCACCTTAGACTGGATGCGTAGGAGGTATCTGCTCAGGGAAGCTACTTCAGTTTTGTACTCATTCATAACAGTGCTTCTCCTTGGAGGAATGAAGGAAGAACACGGACGGACTAGGGGCACATTAGGTACTGTGAATAAAGGGCAGGCTATGAACCTTACGCCTGGCAACCACATATTGGATGTTCACCACCAGTGTTGATCCGCACATAGGTTCTGCGTCTAAAACGCTTCCAACACTGAGAGGGAAGTGTGCTTTAGGAGGGATTCACTGCAGTGTTACGTCTGTTAAAGAAGGAAGCTTTTGGGACTGACTCTGTGGTAACCCCAATAGGCGCACATAGCTTTCCAGTCTCAGACGTCTAACCGTTAGACTATAGGAAGTTCTGTTTAAGGGAAACTCCTTCATGCGGAATGTCACTTCTCACAGTGTCTTTGCAGTGGAGAAAAGAAGATAGAACAAGGACGGACAGAGAGAACGATGCAAACCGTGATTGAAGTACAGGGTAAGCCTCGTAGGCTTCTATTATGCATACTGGTAGTTCAACACCGGAGATGTTCCACAGTGTCTACCTCTTCTCAAAACACTTCCAGTATATGAGGGAACTCTGCTACATTAAGTTCTCACGACAGAGATGCGTCTGTGCTCAGTTGGAAAGTGTAGGACGTGTCTGGGTAGCAACCAGTAAGTGTCTGATACAAGCCGCTAAGAGGGGATGCGGAGGAAGGTATCTGCTCAGGGAAGCTACTTCAGGAGCGTACTCATTCATAACAGTGTCTCTCCTTTGAGGATGAAGATAGAACAGGGAACGACTACGGGCACATTAGGTACTGTGAGTAAAGGGCATGCTAAGGCGCTTAAGCCTGCCAAACACATATTGGATGTTCACCACCAGTGCAGATCCACACTTAGTTTCTGCGTCGAAAACGCTTCCTACACTGAGTGGGAAGTGTGCTTTAGGAGGGATTCACTGCAGTGTTACGTCTGTTAAAGAAGGAAGCTTTGGGGCTGACTCTGTGGTAACCCCAATAGGCGCACATAGCTTTCCAGTCTCAGCCGTCTATCCGTTGGACTATAGCAAGTTCTGTTTAAGGGAAACTCCTTCATGCGGAATGTCACTTCTCACAGTGTCTTTCCAGTGCAGGAAAGAAGATAGAACAACGACGGACAGAGAGAACGTTGCAACCCGTGAGTGAAGTACAGGGTAAGGCACCTAAGCCTCTATGATGCATACTGGATGTTCAACACCTGGGATTTTCCACAATGTCTACCACTTCTCAAAACACTTCCAATATAGGAGGGAACTGTGCTAATGTAAGTTCTAATGACAGGGATGCATCTGTGCAATGTTGACAACTCGAGGATGTGTCTGGGTAGCAAACATGAAGTGTTCCATTAAGGCACCATAGACTGAAATCATAGGAGGTATCTGCTCAGGGAAGCGACTTCAGTTTTGTACTCATTCATAACAGTGCTTCTCCTTGGAGGAATGAAGGAAGAACACGGAAGGACTAGGGGCACATTAGGTACTGTGAATAAAGTGCAGGCTATGAACCTTACGCCTGCCAACCACATATTGGATGTTCACCACCAGTGTTGATCCGCACATAGGTTCTGCGTCTAAAACACTTCCAACACTGAGAGGGAAGTGTGCTTTAGGAGGGATTCACTGCAGTGTTACGTCTGTTAAAGAAGGATGCTTTTGGGACTGACTCTGTGGTAACCGCATTAGGCGCACATAGCTTTCCAGTCTCAGACGTCTAACCGTTAGACTATAGGAAGTTCTGTTTAAGGGAAACTCCTTCATGCGGAATGTCACTTCTCACAGTGTCTTTGCAGTGGAGAAAAGAAGATAGAACAAGGACGGACAGAGAGAACGATGCAAACCGTGATGAAGTACAGGGTAAGCCTCGTAGGCCTCTATTATGCATACTGGTAGTTCAACACCGGAGATGTTCCACAGTGTCTACCTCTTCTCAAAACACTTCCAGTATATGAGGGAACTCTGCTACATTAAGTTCTCACGACAGAGATGCGTCTGTGCTCAGTTGGAACGTGTAGGACGTGTCTGGGTAGCAACCAGTAAGTGTCTGATACAAGCCCCTAAGAGGGGATGCGGAGGAAGGTATCTGTTCAGGGAAGCTACTTCAGGTGCGTACTCATTCATAACAGTGTCTCTCCTTTGAGGATGAAGATAGAACAGGGAACGACTACGCGCACATTAGGTACTGTGAGTAAAGGGCATGCTAAGGCGCTTAAGCCTGCCAAACACGTATTGGATGTTCACCACCAGTGCAGATCCGCACTTAGTTTCTGCGTCGAAAACGCTTCCTACACTGAGAGGGAAGTGTGCTTTAGGAGGGATTCACTGCAGTGTTACGTCTGTTAAAGAAGGAAGCTTTTGGGACTAACTATGTGGTAACCCCAATAGGCGCACATAGCTTTCCAGTCTCAGCCGTCTATCCGTTGGACTATAGCAAGTTCTGTTTAAGGGAAACTCCTTCATGCGGAATGTCACTTCTCACAGTGTCTTTCCAGTGGAGGAAAGAAGATAGAACAACGACGGACAGAGAGAACGTTGCAACCCGTGAGTGAAGTACAGGGTAAGGCACCTAAGCCTCTATGATGCATACTGGATGTTCAACACCTGGGATTTTCCACAATGTCTACCACTTCTCAAAACACTTCCAATATAGGAGGGAACTGTGCTACCGTAAGTTCTAATGACAGGGATGCATCTGTGCAAGGTTGAAAACTCGAGGATGTGTCTGGGTAGCAAACATGAAGTGTCTCATATAGGCACCTTAGACTGGATGCGTAGTAGGTATCTGCTCAGGGAAGCTACTTCAGTTTTGTACTCATTCATAACAGTGCTTCTCCTCGGAGGAATGAAGGAAGAACATGGACGGACTAGGGGCACATTAGGTACTGTGAATAAAGGGCAGGCTATGAACCTTACGTCTGGCAACCACATATTGGATGTTCACCACCAGTGTTTATCCGCACATAGGTTCTGCGTCTAAAACGCTTCCAACACTGAAGGGAAGTGTGCTTTAGGAGGGATTCACTGCAGTGTTACGTCTGTTAAAGAAGGAAGCTTTTGGGACTGACTCTGTGGTAACCCCAATAGGCGCACATAGCTTTCCAGTCTCAGCCGTCTATCCGATGGACTATAGCAAGTTCTGTTTAAGGGAAACTCCTTCATGTGGAATGTCACTTCTCCGAGTGTCTTTCCAGTGGAGGAAAGAAGATAGAACAACGACGGACAGAGAGAACGTTGCAACCCGTGAGTGAAGTACAGGGTAAGGCACCTAAGCCTCTATGATGCATACTGGATGTTCAACACCTGGGATTTTCCACAATGTCTACCACTTCTCAAAACACTTCCAATATAGGAGGGAACTGTGCTAATGCAAGTTCTAATGACAGGGATGCATCTGTGCAAGTTTGACAACTCGAGGATGTGTCTGGGTAGCAAACATGAAGTGTCTCATAAAGGCACCTTAGACTGGATGCATAGGAGGTATCTGCTCAGGGAAGCTACTTCAGTTTTGTACTCATTCATAACAGTGCTTCTCCTTGGAGGAATGAAGGAAGAACACGGACGGACTAGGGGCACATTAGGTACTGTGAATAAAGGGCAGGCTATGAACTTTACGCCTGCCAAACACATATTGGATGTTCACCACCAGTGTTGATCCGCACATAGGTTCTGCGTCTAAAACGCTTCCAACACTGAGAGGGAAGTGTGCTTTAGGAGGGATTCACTGCAGTGTTACGTCTGTTAAAGAAGGATGCTTTTGGGACTGACTCTGTGGTAACCGCATTAGGCGCACATAGCTTTCCAGTCTCAGACGTCTAACCGTTAGACTATAGGAAGTTCTGTTTAAGGGAAACTCCTTCATGCGGAATGTCACTTCTCACAGTGTCTTTGCAGTGGAGAAAAGAAGATAGAACAAGGACGGACAGAGAGAACGATGCAAACCGTGATTGATGTACAGGGAAAGCCTCGTAAGCCTCTATTATGCATACTGGTAGTTCAACACCGGAGATGTTCCACAGTGTCTACCTCTTCTCAAAACACTTCCAGTATATGAGGGAACTCTGCTACATTAAGTTCTCACGACAGAGATGCGTCTGTGCTCAGTTGGAAAGTGTAGGACGTGTCTGGGTAGCAACCAGTAAGTGTCTGATACAAGCCGCTAAGAGGGGATGCGGAGGAAGGTATCTGCTCAGGGAAGCTACTTCAGGTGCGTACTCATTCATAACAGTGTCTCTCCTTTGAGGATGAAGATAGAACAGGGAACGACTACGGGCACATTAGGTACTGTGAGTAAAGGGCATGCTAAGGCGCTTAAGCCTGCCAAACACATATTGGATGTTCACCACCAGAGCAGATCCGCACTTAGTTTCTGCGTCGAAAACGCTTCCTACACTGAGAGGGAAGTGTGTTTTAGGAGGGATTCACTGCAGTGTTACGTCTGTTAAAGAAGGAAGCTTTTGGGACTGACTCTGTGGTAACCCCAATAGGCGCACATAGCTTTCCAGTCTCAGCCGTCTATCCGTTGGACTATAGCAAGTTCTGTTTAAGGGAAACTCCTTCATGCGGAATGTCACTTCTCACAGTGTATTTCCAATGCAGGAAAGAAGATAGAACAACGACGGTCAGAGAGAACGTTGCAACCCGTGAGTGAAGTACAGGGTAAGGCACCTAAGCCTCTATGATGCATACTGGATGTTCAACACCTGGGATTTTCCACAATGTCCACCACTTCTCAAAACACTTCCAATATAGGAGGGAACTGTGTTACCGTAAATTCTAATGACAGGGATGCATCTGTGCAAGGTTGAAAACTCGAGGATGTGTCTGGGTAGCAAACATGAAGTGTCTCATATAGGCACCTTAGACTGGATGCGTAGTAGGTATCTGCTCAGGGAAGCTACTTCAGTTTTGTACTCATTCATAACAGTGCTTCTCCTCAGAGGAATGAAGGAAGAACATGGACGGACTAGGGGCACATTAGGTACTGTGAATAAAGGGCAGGCTATGAACCTTACGTCTGGCAACCACATATTGGATGTTCACCACCAGTGTTGATCCGCACATAGGTTCTGCGTCTAAAACGCTTCCAACACTGAGAGGGAAGTGTGCTTTAGGAGGGATTCACTGCAGTGTTACGTCTGTTAAAGAAGGAAGCTTTTGGGACTGACTCTGTGGTAACCCCAATAGGCGCACATAGCTTTCCAGTCTCAGCCGTCTATCCGATGGACTATAGCAAGTTCTGTTTAAGGGAAACTCCTTCATGCGGAATGTCACTTCTCACAGTGTCTTTCCAGTGGAGGAAAGAAGATAGAACAACGACGGACAGAGAGAACGTTGCAACCCGTGAGTGAAGTACAGGGTAAGGCACCTAAGCCTCTATGATGCATACTGGATGTTCAACACCTGGGATTTTCCACAATGTCTACCACTTCTCAAAACACTTCCAATATAGGAGGGAACTGTGCTACCGTAAGTTCTAATGACAGGGATGCATCTGTGCAATGTTGACAACTCGAGGATGTGTCTGGGTAGCAAACATGAAGTGTCTCATAAAGGCACCTTAGACTGGATGCATAGGAGGTATCTGCTCAGGGAAGCTACTTCAGTTTTGTACTCATTCATAACAGTGCTTCTCCTTGGAGGAATGAAGGAAGAACACGGACGGACTAGGGGCACATTAGGTACTGTGAATAAAGGGCAGGCTATGAACTTTACGCCTGCCAAACACATATTGGATGTTCACCACCAGTGTTGATCCGCACATAGGTTCTGCGTCTAAAACGCTTCCAACACTGAGAGGGAAGTGTGCTTTAGGAGGGATTCACTGCAGTGTTACGTCTGTTAAAGAAGGATGCTTTTGGGACTGACTCTGTGGTAACCGCATTAGGCGCACATAGCTTTCCAGTCTCAGACGTCTAACCGTTAGACTATAGGAAGTTCTGTTTAAGGGAAACTCCTTCATGCGGAATGTCACTTCTCACAGTGTCTTTGCAGTGGAGAAAAGAAGATAGAACAAGGACGGACAGAGAGAACGATGGAAACCGTGATTGAAGTACAGGGAAAGCCTCGTAAGCCTCTATTATGCATACTGGTAGTTCAACACCGGAGATGTTCCACAGTGTCTACCTCTTCTCAAAACACTTCCAGTATATGAGGGAACTCTGCTACATTAAGTTCTCACGACAGAGATGCGTCTGTGCTCAGTTGGAAAGTGTAGGACGTGTCTGGGTAGCAACCAGTAAGTGTCTGATACAAGCCGCTAAGAGGGGATGCGGAGGAAGGTATCTGCTCAGGGAAGCTACTTCAGGTGCGTACTCATTCATAACAGTGTCTCTCCTTTGAGGATGAAGATAGAACAGGGAACGACTACGGGCACATTAGGTACTGTGAGTAAAGGGCATGCTAAGGCGCTTAAGCCTGCCAAACACATATTGGATGTTCACCACCAGAGCAGATCCGCACTTAGTTTAGGCGTCGAAAACGCTTCCTACACTGAGAGGGAAGTGTGTTTTAGGAGGGATTCACTGCAGTGTTACGTCTGTTAAAGAAGGAAGCTTTTGGGACTGACTCTGTGGTAACCCCAATAGGCGCACATAGCTTTCCAGTCTCAGCCGTCTATCCGTTGGACTATAGCAAGTTCTGTTTAAGGGAAACTCCTTCATGCGGAATGTCACTTCTCACAGTGTCTTTCCAGTGCAGGAAAGAAGATAGAACAACGACGGACAGAGAGAACGTTGCAACCCGTGAGTGAAGTACAGGGTAAGGCACCTAAGCCTCTATGATGCATACTGGATGTTCAACACCTGGGATTTTCCACAATGTCCACCACTTCTCAAAACACTTCCAATATAGGAGGGAACTGTGTTACCGTAAGTTCTAATGACAGGGATGCATCTGTGCAAGGTTGAAAACTCGAGGATGTGTCTGGGTAGCAAACATGAAGTGTCTCATATAGGCACCTTAGACTGGATGCGTAGTAGGTATCTGCTCAGGGAAGCTACTTCAGTTTTGTACTCATTCATAACAGTGCTTCTCCTTGGAGGAATGAAGGAAGAACATGGACGGACTAGGGGCACATTAGGTACTGTGAATAAAGGGCAGGCTATGAACCTTACGTCTGGCAACCACATATTGGATGTTCACCACCAGTGTTGATCCGCACATAGGTTCTGCGTCTAAAACGCTTCCAACACTGAGAGGGAAGTGTGCTTTAGGAGGGATTCACTGCAGTGTTACGTCTGTTAAAGAAGGAAGCTTTTGGGACTGACTCTGTGGTAACCCCAATAGGCGCACATAGCTTTCCAGTCTCAGCCGTCTATCCGATGGACTATAGCAAGTTCTGTTTAAGGGAAACTCCTTCATGCGGAATGTCACTTCTCACAGTGTCTTTCCAGTGGAGGAAAGAAGATAGAACAACGACGGACAGAGAGAACGTTGCAACCCGTGAGTGAAGTACAGGGTAAGGCACCTAAGCCTCTATGATGCATACTGGATGTTCAACACCTGGGATTTTCCACAATGTCTACCACTTCTCAAAACACTTCCAATATAGGAGGGAACTGTGCTAATGCAAGTTCTAATGACAGGGATGCATCTGTGCAAGGTTGACAACTCGAGGATGTGTCTGGGTAGCAAACATGAAGTGTCTCATAAAGGCACCTTAGACTGGATGCATAGGAGGTATCTGCTCAGGGAAGCTACTTCAGTTTTGTACTCATTCATAACAGTGCTTCTCCTTGGAGGAATGAAGGAAGAACACGGACGGACTAGGGGCACATTAGGTACTGTGAATAAAGGGCAGGCTATGAACTTTACGCCTGCCAAACACATATTGGATGTTCACCACCAGTGTTGATCCGCACATAGGTTGTGCGTCTAAAACGCTTCCAACACTGAGAGGGAAGTGTGCTTTAGGAGGGATTCACTGCAGTGTTACGTCTGTTAAAGAAGGATGCTTTTGGGACTGACTCTGTGGTAACCGCATTAGGCGCACATAGCTTTCCAGTCTCAGACGTCTAACCGTTAGACTATAGGAAGTTCTGTTTAAGGGAAACTCCTTCATGCGGAATGTAACTTCTCACAGTGTCTTTGCAGTGGAGAAAAGAAGATAGAACAAGGACGGACAGAGAGAACGATGCAAACCGTGATTGAAGTACAGGGAAAGCCTCGTAAGCCTCTATTATGCATACTGGTAGTTCAACACCGGAGATGTTCCACAGTGTCTACCTCTTCTCAAAACACTTCCAGTATATGAGGGAACTCTGCTACATTAAGTTCTCACGACAGAGATGCGTCTGTGCTCAGTTGGAAAGTGTAGGACGTGTCTGGGTAGCAACCAGTAAGTGTCTGAAACAAGCCGCTAAGAGGGGATGCGGAGGAAGGTATCTGCTCAGGGAAGCTACTTCAGTTTTGTACTCATTCATAACAGTGTCTCTCCTTTGAGGATGAAGATAGAACAGGGAACGACTAAGGGCACATTAGGTACTGTGAGTAAAGGGCATGCTAAGGCGCTTAAGCCTGCCAAACACATATTGGATGTTCACCACCAGAGCAGATCCGCACTTAGTTTCTGCGTCGAAAACGTTTCCTACACTGAGAGGGAAGTGTGTTTTAGGAGGGATTCACTGCAGTGTTACGTCTGTTAAAGAAGGAAGCTTTTGGGACGGACTCTGTGGTAACCCCAATAGGCGCACATAGCTTTCCAGTCTCAGCCGTCTATCCGTTGGACTATAGCAAGTTCTGTTTAAGGGAAACTCCTTCATGCGGAATGTCACTTCTCACAGTGTCTTTCCAGTGCAGGAAAGAAGATAGAACAACGACGGACAGAGAGAACGTTGCAACCCGTGAGTGAAGTACAGGGTAAGGCACCTAAGCCTCTATGATGCATACTGGATGTTCAACACCTGGGATTTTCCACAATGTCTACCACTTCTCAAAACACTTCCAATATAGGAGGGAACTGTGCTACCGTAAGTTCTAATGACAGGGATGCATCTGTGCAAGGTTGAAAACTCGAGGATGTGTCTGGGTAGCAAACATGAAGTGTCTCATATAGGCACCTTAGACTGGATGCGTAGTAGGTATCTGCTCAGGGAAGCTACTTCAGTTTTGTACTCATTCATAACAGTGCTTCTACTCGGAGGAATGAAGGAAGAACATGGACGGACTAGGGGCACATTAGGTACTGTGAATAAAGGGCAGGCTATGAACCTTACGTCTGGCAACCACATATTGGATGTTCACCACCAGTGTTGATCCGCACATAGGTTCTGCGTCTAAAACGCTTCCAACACTGAGAGGGAAGTGTGCTTTAGGAGGGATTCACTGCAGTGTTACGTCTGTTAAAGAAGGAAGCTTTTGGGACTGACTCTGTGGTAACCCCAATAGGCGCACATAGCTTTCCAGTCTCAGCCGTCTATCCGATGGACTATAGCAAGTTCTGTTTAAGGGAAACTCCTTCATGCGGAATGTCACTTCTCACAGTGTCTTTCCAGTGGAGGAAAGAAGATAGAACAACGACGGACAGAGAGAACGTTGCAACCCGTGAGTGAAGTACAGGGTAAGGCACCTAAGCCTCTATGATGCATACTGGATGTTCAACACCTGGGATTTTCCACAATGTCTACCACTTCTCAAAACACTTCCAATATAGGAGGGAACTGTGCTACCGTAAGTTCTAATGACAGGGATGCATCTGTGCAATGTTGACAACTCGAGGATGTGTCTGGGTAGCAAACATGAAGTGTCTCATAAAGGCACCTTAGACTGGATGCATAGGAGGTATCTGCTCAGGGAAGCTACTTCAGTTTTGTACTCATTCATAACAGTGCTTCTCCTTGGAGGAATGAAGGAAGAACACGGACGGACTAGGGGCACATTAGGTACTGTGAATAAAGGGCAGGCTATGAACTTTACGCCTGCCAAACACATATTGGATGTTCACCACCAGTGTTGATCCGCACATAGGTTCTGCGTCTAAAACGCTTCCAACACTGAGAGGGAAGTGTGCTTTAGGAGGGATTCACTGCAGTGTTACGTCTGTTAAAGAAGGATGCTTTTGGGACTGACTCTGTGGTAACCGCATTAGGCGCACATAGCTTTCCAGTCTCAGACGTCTAACCGTTAGACTATAGGAAGTTCTGTTTAAGGGAAACTCCTTCATGCGGAATGTCACTTCTCACAGTGTCTTTGCAGTGGAGAAAAGAAGATAGAACAAGGACGGACAGAGAGAACGATGCAAACCGTGATTGAAGTACAGGGAAAGCCTCGTAAGCCTCTATTATGCATACTGGTAGTTCAACACCGGAGATGTTCCACAGTGTCTACCTCTTCTCAAAACACTTCCAGTATATGAGGGAACTCTGCTACATTAAGTTCTCACGACAGAGATGCGTCTGTGCTCAGTTGGAAAGTGTAGGACGTGTCTGGGTAGCAACCAGTAAGTGTCTGATACAAGCCGCTAAGAGGGGATGCGGAGGAAGGTATCTGCTCAGGGAAGCTACTTCAGGTGCGTACTCATTCATAACAGTGTCTCTCCTTTGAGGATGAAGATAGAACAGGGAACGACTACGGGCACATTAGGTACTGTGAGTAAAGGGCATGCTAAGGCGCTTAAGCCTGCCAAACACATATTGGATGTTCACCACCAGAGCAGATCCGCACTTAGTTTAGGCGTCGAAAACGCTTCCTACACTGAGAGGGAAGTGTGTTTTAGGAGGGATTCACTGCAGTGTTACGTCTGTTAAAGAAGGAAGCTTTTGGGACTGACTCTGTGGTAACCCCAATAGGCGCACATAGCTTTCCAGTCTCAGCCGTCTATCCGTTGGACTATAGCAAGTTCTGTTTAAGGGAAACTCCTTCATGCGGAATGTCACTTCTCACAGTGTCTTTCCAGTGCAGGAAAGAAGATAGAACAACGACGGACAGAGAGAACGTTGCAACCCGTGAGTGAAGTACAGGGTAAGGCACCTAAGCCTCTATGATGCATACTGGATGTTCAACACCTGGGATTTTCCACAATGTCCACCACTTCTCAAAACACTTCCAATATAGGAGGGAACTGTGTTACCGTAAGTTCTAATGACAGGGATGCATCTGTGCAAGGTTGAAAACTCGAGGATGTGTCTGGGTAGCAAACATGAAGTGTCTCATATAGGCACCTTAGACTGGATGCGTAGTAGGTATCTGCTCAGGGAAGCTACTTCAGTTTTGTACTCATTCATAACAGTGCTTCTCCTCGGAGGAATGAAGGAAGAACATGGACGGACTAGGGGCACATTAGGTACTGTGAATAAAGGGCAGGCTATGAACCTTACGTCTGGCAACCACATATTGGATGTTCACCACCAGTGTTGATCCGCACATAGGTTCTGCGTCTAAAACGCTTCCAACACTGAGAGGGAAGTGTGCTTTAGGAGGGATTCACTGCAGTGTTACGTCTGTTAAAGAAGGAAGCTTTTGGGACTGACTCTGTGGTAACCCCAATAGGCGCACATAGCTTTCCAGTCTCAGCCGTCTATCCGATGGACTATAGCAAGTTCTGTTTAAGGGAAACTCCTTCATGCGGAATGTCACTTCTCACAGTGTCTTTCCAGTGGAGGAAAGAAGATAGAACAACGACGGACAGAGAGAACGTTGCAACCCGTGAGTGAAGTACAGGGTAAGGCACCTAAGCCTCTATGATGCATACTGGATGTTCAACACCTGGGATTTTCCACAATGTCTACCACTTCTCAAAACACTTCCAATATAGGAGGGAACTGTGCTAATGCAAGTTCTAATGACAGGGATGCATCTGTGCAAGGTTGACAACTCGAGGATGTGTCTGGGTAGCAAACATGAAGTGTCTCATAAAGGCACCTTAGACTGGATGCATAGGAGGTATCTGCTCAGGGAAGCTACTTCAGTTTTGTACTCATTCATAACAGTGCTTCTCCTTGGAGGAATGAAGGAAGAACACGGACGGACTAGGGGCACATTAGGTACTGTGAATAAAGGGCAGGCTATGAACTTTACGCCTGCCAAACACATATTGGATGTTCACCACCAGTGTTGATCCGCACATAGGTTGTGCGTCTAAAACGCTTCCAACACTGAGAGGGAAGTGTGCTTTAGGAGGGATTCACTGCAGTGTTACGTCTGTTAAAGAAGGATGCTTTTGGGACTGACTCTGTGGTAACCGCATTAGGCGCACATAGCTTTCCAGTCTCAGACGTCTAACCGTTAGACTATAGGAAGTTCTGTTTAAGGGAAACTCCTTCATGCGGAATGTAACTTCTCACAGTGTCTTTGCAGTGGAGAAAAGAAGATAGAACAAGGACGGACAGAGAGAACGATGCAAACCGTGATTGAAGTACAGGGAAAGCCTCGTAAGCCTCTATTATGCATACTGGTAGTTCAACACCGGAGATGTTCCACAGTGTCTACCTCTTCTCAAAACACTTCCAGTATATGAGGGAACTCTGCTACATTAAGTTCTCACGACAGAGATGCGTCTGTGCTCAGTTGGAAAGTGTAGGACGTGTCTGGGTAGCAACCAGTAAGTGTCTGAAACAAGCCGCTAAGAGGGGATGCGGAGGAAGGTATCTGCTCAGGGAAGCTACTTCAGTTTTGTACTCATTCATAACAGTGTCTCTCCTTTGAGGATGAAGATAGAACAGGGAACGACTAAGGGCACATTAGGTACTGTGAGTAAAGGGCATGCTAAGGCGCTTAAGCCTGCCAAACACATATTGGATGTTCACCACCAGAGCAGATCCGCACTTAGTTTCTGCGTCGAAAACGTTTCCTACACTGAGAGGGAAGTGTGTTTTAGGAGGGATTCACTGCAGTGTTACGTCTGTTAAAGAAGGAAGCTTTTGGGACTGACTCTGTGGTAACCCCAATAGGCGCACATAGCTTTCCAGTCTCAGCCGTCTATCCGTTGGACTATAGCAAGTTCTGTTTAAGGGAAACTCCTTCATGCGGAATGTCACTTCTCACAGTGTCTTTCCAGTGCAGGAAAGAAGATAGAACAACGACGGACAGAGAGAACGTTGCAACCCGTGAGTGAAGTACAGGGTAAGGCACCTAAGCCTCTATGATGCATACTGGATGTTCAACACCTGGGATTTTCCACAATGTCTACCACTTCTCAAAACACTTCCAATATAGGAGGGAACTGTGCTACCGTAAGTTCTAATGACAGGGATGCATCTGTGCAAGGTTGAAAACTCGAGGATGTGTCTGGGTAGCAAACATGAAGTGTCTCATATAGGCACCTTAGACTGGATGCGTAGTAGGTATCTGCTCAGGGAAGCTACTTCAGTTTTGTACTCATTCATAACAGTGCTTCTCCTTGGAGGAATGAAGGAAGAACATGGACGGACTAGGGGCACATTAGGTACTGTGAATAAAGGGCAGGCTATGAACCTTACGTCTGGCAACCACATATTGGATGTTCACCACCAGTGTTGATCCGCACATAGGTTCTGCGTCTAAAACGCTTCCAACACTGAGAGGGAAGTGTGCTTTAGGAGGGATTCACTGCAGTGTTACGTCTGTTAAAGAAGGAAGCTTTTGGGACTGACTCTGTGGTAACCCCAATAGGCGCACATAGCTTTCCAGTCTCAGCCGTCTATCCGATGGACTATAGCAAGTTCTGTTTAAGGGAAACTCCTTCATGCGGAATGTCACTTCTCCGAGTGTCTTTCCAGTGGAGGAAAGAAGATAGAACAACGACGGACAGAGAGAACGTTGCAACCCGTGAGTGAAGTACAGGGTAAGGCACCTAAGCCTCTATGATGCATACTGGATGTTCAACACCTGGGATTTTCCACAATGTCTACCACTTCTCAAAACACTTCCAATATAGGAGGGAACTGTGCTACCGTAAGTTCTAATGACAGGGATGCATCTGTGCAAGGTTGAAAACTCGAGGATGTGTCTGGGTAGCAAACATGAAGTGTCTCATATAGGCACCTTAGACTGGATGCGTAGTAGGTATCTGCTCAGGGAAGCTACTTCAGTTTGTACTCATTCATAACAGTGCTTCTCCTTGGAGGAATGAAGGAAGAACATGAAGGAACTAAGGGCACATTAGGTACTGTGAATAAAGGGCAGGCTATGAACCTTACGTCTGGCAACCACATATGGATGTTCACCACCAGTGTTGATCTGCACATAGGTTCTGCGTCTAAAACGCTTCCAACACTGAGAGGGAAGTGTGCTTTAGGAGGGATTCACTGCAGTGTTACGTCTGTTAAAGAAGGAAGCTTTTGGGACTGACTCTGTGGTAACCCCAATAGGCGCACATAGCTTTCCAGTCTCAGCCGTCTATCCGTTGGACTATAGCAAGTTCTGTTTAAGGGAAACTCCTTCATGCGGAATGTCACTTCTCAGAGTGTCTTTCCAGTTCAGGAAAGAAGATAGAACAACGACGGACAGAGAGAACGTTGCAACCCGTGAGTGAAGTACAGGGTAAGGCACCTAAGCCTCTATGATGCATACTGGATGTTCAACACCTGGGATTTTCCACAATGTCTACCACTTCTCAAAACACTTCCAATATAGGAGGGAACTGTGCTAATGCAAGTTCTAATGACAGGGATGCATCTGTGCAAGGTTGACAACTCGAGGATGTGTCTGGGTAGCAAACATGAAGTGTCTCATAAAGGCACCTTAGACTGGATGTATAGGAGGTATCTGCTCAGGGAAGCTACTTCAGTTTTGTACTCATTCATAACAGAGCTTCTCCTTGGAGGAATGAAGGAAGAACACGGACGGACTAGGGGCACATTAGGTACTGTGAATAAAGGGCAGGCTATGAACTTTACGCCTGCCAAACACATATTGGATGTTCACCACCAGTGTTGATCCGCACATAGGTTCTGCGTCTAAAACGCTTCCAACACTGAGAGGGAAGTGTGCTTTAGGAGGGATTCACTGCAGTGTTACGTCTGTTAAAGAAGGATGCTTTTGGGACTGACTCTGTGGTAACCGCATTAGGCGCACATAGCTTTCCAGTCTCAGACGTCTAACCGTTAGACTATAGGAAGTTCTGTTTAAGGGAAACTCCTTCATGCGGAATGTCACTTCTCACAGTGTCTTTGCAGTGGAGAAAAGAAGATAGAACAAGGACGGACAGAGAGAACGATGCAAACCGTGATTGAAGTACAGGGAAAGCCTCGTAAGTCTCTATTATGCATACTGGTAGTTCAACACCGGAGATGTTCCACAGTGTCTACCTCTTCTCAAAACACTTCCAGTATATGAGGGAACTCTGCTACATTAAGTTCTCACGACAGAGATGAGTCTGTGCTCAGTTTGAAAGTGTAGGACGTGTCTGGGTAGCAACCAGTAAGTGTCTGATACAAGCCGCTAAGAGGGGATGCGGAGGAAGGTATCTGCTCAGGGAAGCTACTTCAGGTGCGTACTCATTCATAACAGTGTCTCTCCTTTGAGGATGAAGATAGAACAGGGAACGACTACGGGCACATTAGGTACTGTGAGTAAAGGGCATGCTAAGGCGCTTAAGCCTGCCAAACACATATTGGATGTTCACCACCAGAGCAGATCCGCACTTAGTTTCTGCGTCGAAAACGCTTCCTACACTGAGAGGGAAGTGTGTTTTAGGAGGGATTCACTGCAGTGTTACGTCTGTTAAAGAAGGAAGCTTTTGGGACTGACTCTGTGGTAACCCCAATAGGCGCACATAGCTTTCCAGTCTCAGCCGTCTATCCGTTGGACTATAGCAAGTTCTGTTTAAGGGAAACTCCTTCATGCGGAATGTCACTTCTCACAGTGTCTTTCCAGTGCAGGAAAGAAGATAGAACAACGACGGACAGAGAGAACGTTGCAACCCGTGAGTGAAGTACAGGGTAAGGCACCTAAGCCTCTATGATGCATACTGGATGTTCAACACCTGGGATTTTCCACAATGTCTACCACTTCTCAAAACACTTCCAATATAGGAGGGAACTGTGCTACCGTAAGTTCTAATGACAGGGATGCATCTGTGCAAGGTTGAAAACTCGAGGATGTGTCTGGGTAGCAAACATGAAGTGTCTCATATAGGCACCTTAGACTGGATGCGTAGTAGGTATCTGCTCAGGGAAGCTACTTCAGTTTTGTACTCATTCATAACAGTGCTTCTCCTTGGAGGAATGAAGGAAGAACATGGACGGACTAGGGGCACATTAGGTACTGTGAATAAAGGGCAGGCTATGAACCTTACGTCTGGCAACCACATATTGGATGTTCACCACCAGTGTTGATCCGCACATAGGTTCTGCGTCTAAAACGCTTCCAACACTGAGAGGGAAGTGTGCTTTAGGAGGGATTCACTGCAGTGTTACGTCTGTTAAAGAAGGAAGCTTTTGGGACTGACTCTGTGGTAACCCCAATAGGCGCACATAGCTTTCCAGTCTCAGCCGTCTATCCGATGGACTATAGCAAGTTCTGTTTAAGGGAAACTCCTTCATGCGGAATGTCACTTCTCACAGTGTCTTTCCAGTGGAGGAAAGAAGATAGAACAACGACGGACAGAGAGAACGTTGCAACCCGTGAGTGAAGTACAGGGTAAGGCACCTAAGCCTCTATGATGCATACTGGATGTTCAACACCTGGGATTTTCCACAATGTCTACCACTTCTCAAAACACTTCCAATATAGGAGGGAACTGTGCTAATGCAAGTTCTAATGACAGGGATGCATCTGTGCAAGGTTGACAACTCGAGGATGTGTCTGGGTAGCAAACATGAAGTGTCTCATAAAGGCACCTTAGACTGGATGCATAGGAGGTATCTGCTCAGGGAAGCTACTTCAGTTTTGTCTCATTCATAACAGTGCTTCTCCTTGGAGGAATGAAGGAAGAACACGGACGGACTAGGGGCATATTAGGTACTGTGAATAAAGGGCAGGCTATGAACTTTACGCCTGCCAAACACATATTGGATGTTCACCACCAGTGTTGATCCGCACATAGGTTGTGCGTCTAAAACGCTTCCAACACTGAGAGGGAAGTGTGCTTTAGGAGGGATTCACTGCAGTGTTACGTCTGTTAAAGAAGGATGCTTTTGGGACTGACTCTGTGGTAACCGCATTAGGCGCACATAGCTTTCCAGTCTCAGACGTCTAACCGTTAGACTATAGGAAGTTCTGTTTAAGGGAAACTCCTTCATGCGGAATGTCACTTCTCACAGTGTCTTTGCAGTGGAGAAAAGAAGATAGAACAAGGACGGACAGAGAGAACGATGCAAACCGTGATTGAAGTACAGGGAAAGCCTCGTAGCCTCTATTATGCATACTGGTAGTTCAACACCGGAGATGTTCCACAGTGTCTACCTCTTCTCAAAACACTTCCAGTATATGAGGGAACTCTGCTACATTAAGTTCTCACGACAGAGATGCGTCTGTGCTCAGTTGGAAAGTGTAGGACGTGTCTGGGTAGCAACCAGTAAGTGTCTGATACAAGCCGCTAAGAGGGGATGCGGAGGAAGGTATCTGCTCAGGGAAGCTACTTCAGGTGCGTACTCATTCATAACAGTGTCTCTCCTTTGAGGATGAAGATAGAACAGGGAACGACTACGGGCACATTAGGTACTGTGAGTAAAGGGCATGCTAAGGCGCTTAAGCCTGCCAAACACATATTGGATGTTCACCACCAGAGCAGATCCGCACTTAGTTTCTGCGTCGAAAACGCTTCCTACACTGAGAGGGAAGTGTGTTTTAGGAGGGATTCACTGCAGTGTTACGTCTGTTAAAGAAGGAAGCTTTTGGGACTGACTCTGTGGTAACCCCAATAGGCGCACATAGCTTTCCAGTCTCAGCCGTCTATCCGTTGGACTATAGCAAGTTCTGTTTAAGGGAAACTCCTTCATGCGGAATGTCACTTCTCACAGTGTCTTTCCAGTGCAGGAAAGAAGATAGAACAACGACGGACAGAGAGAACGTTGCAACCCGTGAGTGAAGTACAGGGTAAGGCACCTAATCCTCTATGATGCATACTGGATGTTCAACACCTGGGATTTTCCACAATGTCTACCACTTCTCAAAACACTTCCAATATAGGAGGGAACTGTGCTACCGTAAGTTCTAATGACAGGGATGCATCTGTGCAAGGTTGAAAACTCGAGGATGTGTCTGGGTAGCAAACATGAAGTGTCTCATATAGGCACCTTAGACTGGATGCGTAGTAGGTATCTGCTCAGGGAAGCTACTTCAGTTTTGTACTCATTCATAACAGTGCTTCTCCTTGGAGGAATGAAGGAAGAACATGGACGGACTAGGGGCACATTAGGTACTGTGAATAAAGGGCAGGCTATGAACCTTACGTCTGGCAACCACATATTGGATGTTCACCACCAGTGTTGATCCGCACTTAGGTTCTGCGTCTAAAACGCTTCCAACACTGAGAGGGAAGTGTGCTTTAGGAGGGATTCACTGCAGTGTTACGTCTGTTAAAGAAGGAAGCTTTTGGGACTGACTCTGTGGTAACCCCAATAGGCGCACATAGCTTTCCAGTCTCAGCCGTCTATCCGATGGACTATAGCAAGTTCTGTTTAAGGGAAACTCCTTCATGCGGAATGTCACTTCTCACAGTGTCTTTCCAGTGGAGGAAAGAAGATAGAACAACGACGGACAGAGAGAACGTTGCAACCCGAGAGTGAAGTACAGGGTAAGGCACCTAAGCCTCTATGATGCATACTGGATGTTCAACACCTGGGATTTTCCACAATGTCTACCACTTCTCAAAACACTTCCAATATAGGAGGGAACTGTGCTAATGCAAGTTCTAATGACAGGGATGCATCTGTGCAAGGTTGACAACTCGAGGATGTGTCTGGGTAGCAAACATGAAGTGTCTCATAAAGGCACCTTAGACTGGATGCATAGGAGGTATCTGCTCAGGGAAGCTACTTCAGTTTTGTCTCATTCATAACAGTGCTTCTCCTTGGCGGAATGAAGGAAGAACACGGACGGACTAGGGGCATATTAGGTACTGTGAATAAAGGGCAGGCTATGAACTTTACGCCTGCCAAACACATATTGGATGTTCACCACCAGTGTTGATCCGCACATAGGTTGTGCGTCTAAAACGCTTCCAACACTGAGAGGGAAGTGTGCTTTAGGAGGGATTCACTGCAGTGTTACGTCTGTTAAAGAAGGATGCTTTTGGGACTGACTCTGTGGTAACCGCATTAGGCGCACATAGCTTTCCAGTCTCAGACGTCTAACCGTTAGACTATAGGAAGTTCTGTTTAAGGGAAACTCCTTCATGCGGAATGTCACTTCTCACAGTGTCTTTGCAGTGGAGAAAAGAAGATAGAACAAGGACGGACAGAGAGAACGATGCAAACCGTGATTGAAGTACAGGGAAAGCCTCGTAGCCTCTATTATGCATACTGGTAGTTCAACACCGGAGATGTTCCACAGTGTCTACCTCTTCTCAAAACACTTCCAGTATATGAGGGAACTCTGCTACATTAAGTTCTCACGACAGAGATGCGTCTGTGCTCAGTTGGAAAGTGTAGGACGTGTCTGGGTAGCAACCAGTAAGTGTCTGATACAAGCCGCTAAGAGGGAATGCGGAGGAAGGTATCTGCTCAGGGAAGCTACTTCAGGTGCGTACTCATTCATAACAGTGTCTCTCCTTTGAGGATGAAGATAGAACAGGGAACGACTACGGGCACATTAGGTACTGTGAGTAAAGGGCATGCTAAGGCGCTTAAGCCTGCCAAACACATATTGGATGTTCACCACCAGAGCAGATCCGCACTTAGTTTCTGCATCGAAAACGCTTCCTACACTGAGAGGGAAGTGTGTTTTAGGAGGGATTCACTGCAGTGTTACGTCTGTTAAAGAAGGAAGCTTTTGGGACTGACTCTGTGGTAACCCCAATAGGCGCACATAGCTTTCCAGTCTCAGCCGTCTATCCGTTGGACTATAGCAAGTTCTGTTTAAGGGAAACTCCTTCATGCGGAATGTCACTTCTCACAGTGTCTTTCCAGTGGAGGAAAGAAGATAGAACAACGACGGACAGAGAGAACGTTGCAACCCGTGAGTGAAGTACAGGGTAAGGCACCTAAGCCTCTATGATGCATACTGGATGTTCAACACCTGGGATTTTCCACAATGTCTACCACTTCTCAAAACACTTCCAATATAGGAGGGAACTGTGCTACCGTAAGTTCTAATGACAGGGATGCATCTGTGCAAGGTTGAAAACTCGAGGATGTGTCTGGGTAGCAAACATGAAGTGTCTCATATAGGCACCTTAGACTGGATGCGTAGTAGGTATCTGCTCAGGGAAGCTACTTCAGTTTTGTACTCATTCATAACAGTGCTTCTCCTTGGAGGAATGAAGGAAGAACATGGACGGACTAGGGGCACATTAGGTACTGTGAATAAAGGGCAGGCTATGAACCTTACGTCTGGCAACCACATATTGGATGTTCACCACCAGTGTTGATTCGCACATAGGTTCTTCGTCTAAAACGCTCCAACACTGAGAGGGAAGTGTGCTTTAGGAGGGATTCACTGCAGTGTTACGTCTGTTAAAGAAGGAAGCTTTTGGGACTGACTCTGTGGTAACCCCAATAGGCGCACATAGCTTTCCAGTCTCAGCCGTCTATCCGATGGACTATAGCAAGTTCTGTTTAAGGGAAACTCCTTCAGGCGGAATGTCACTTCTCACAGTGTCTTTCCAGTGGAGGAAAGAAGATAGAACAACGACGGACAGAGAGAACGTTGCAACCCGTGAGTGAAGTAAAGGGTAAGGCACCTAAGCCTCTAAGATGCATACTGGATGTTCAACACCTGGGATTTTCCACAATGTCTACCACTTCTCAAAACACTTCCAATATAGGAGGGAACTGTGCTAATGCAAGTTCTAATGACAGGGATGCATCTGTGCAAGGTTGACAACTCGAGGATGTGTCTGGGTAGCAAACATGAAGTGTCTCATAAAGGCACCTTAGACTGGATGCATAGGAGGTATCTGCTCAGGGAAGCTACTTCAGTTTTGTACTCATTCATAACAGTGCTTCTCCTTGGAGGAATGAAGGAAGAACACGGACGGACTAGGGGCACATTAGGTACTGTGAATAAAGGGCAGGCCATGAACTTTACGCCTGCCAAACACATATTGGATGTTCACCACCAGTGTTGATCCGCACATAGGTTCTGCGTCTAAAACGCTTCCAACACTGAGAGGGAAGTGTGCTTTAGGAGGGATTCACTGCAGTGTTACGTCTGTTAAAGAAGGATGCTTTTGGGACTGACTCTGTGGTAACCGCATTAGGCGCACATAGCTTTCCAGTCTCAGACGTCTAACCGTTAGACTATAGGAAGTTCTGTTTAAGGGAAACTCCTTCATGCGGAATGTCACTTCTCACAGTGTCTTTGCAGTGGAGAAAAGAAGATAGAACAAGGACGGACAGAGAGAACGATGCAAACCGTGATTGAAGTACAGGGAAAGCCTCGTAAGCCTCTATTATGCATACTGGTAGTTCAACACCGGAGATGTTCCACAGTGTCTACCTCTTCTCAAAACACTTCCAGTATATGAGGGAACTCTGCTACATTAAGTTCTCACGACAGAGATGCGTCTGTGCTCAGTTGGAAAGTGTAGGACGTGTCTGGATAGCAACCAGTAAGTGTCTGATACAAGCCGCTAAGAGGGGATGCGGAGGAAGGTATCTGCTCAGGGAAGCTAGTTCAGGTGCGTACTCATTCATAACAGTGTCTCTCCTTTGAGGATGAAGATAGAACAGGGAACGACTACGGGCACATTAGGTACTGTGAGTAAAGGGCATGCTAAGGCGCTTAAGCCTGCCAAACACATATTGGATGTTCACCACCAGAGCAGATCCGCACTTAGTTTCTGCGTCGAAAACGCTTCCTACACTGAGAGGGAAGTGTGTTTTAGGAGGGATTCACTGCAGTGTTACGTCTGTTAAAGAAGGAAGCTTTTGGGACTGACTCTGTGGTAACCCCAATAGGCGCACATAGCTTTCCAGTCTCAGCCGTCTATCCGTTGGACTATAGCAAGTTCTGTTTAAGGGAAACTCCTTCATGCGGAATGTCACTTCTCACAGTGTCTTTTCAGTGCAGGAAAGAAGATAGAACAACGACGGACAGAGAGAACGTTGCAACCCGTGAGTGAAGTACAGGGTAAGGCACCTAAGCCTCTATGATGCATACTGGATGTTCAACACCTGGGATTTTCCACAATGTCTACCACTTCTCAAAACACTTCCAATATAGGAGGGAACTGTGCTACCGTAAGTTCTAATGACAGGGATGCATCTGTGCAAGGTTGAAAACTCGAGGATGTGTCTGGGTAGCAAACATGAAGTGTCTCATATAGGCACCTTAGACTGGATGCGTAGTAGGTATCTGCTCAGGGAAGCTACTTCAGTTTTGTACTCATTCATAACAGTGCTTCTCCTTGGAGGAATGAAGGAAGAACATGGACGGACTAGGGGCACATTAGGTACTGTGAATAAAGGGCAGGCTATGAACCTTACGTCTGGCAACCACATATTGGATGTTCACCACCAGTGTTGATCCGCACATAGGTTCTGCGTCTAAAACGCTCCAACACTGAGAGGGAAGTGTGCTTTAGGAGGGATTCACTGCAGTGTTATGTCTGTTAAAGAAGGAAGCTTTTGGGACTGACTCTGTGGTAACCCCAATAGGCGCACATAGCTTTCCAGTCTCAGCCGTCTATCCGATGGACTATAGCAAGTTCTGTTTAAGGGAAACTCCTTCATGCGGAATGTCACTTCTCACAGTGTCTTTCCAGTGGAGGAAAGAAGATAGAACAACGACGGACAGAGAGAACGTTGCAACCCGTGAGTGAAGTACAGGGTAAGGCACCTAAGCCTCTATGATGCATACTGGATGTTCAACACCTGGGATTTTCCACAATGTCTACCACTTCTCAAAACACTTCCAATATAGGAGGGAACTGTGCTAATGCAAGTTCTAATGACAGGGATGCATCTGTGCAAGGTTGACAACTCGAGGATGTGTCTGGGTAGCAAACATGAAGTGTCTCATAAAGGCACCTTAGACTGGATGCATAGGAGGTATCTGCTCAGGGAAGCTACTTCAGTTTTGTCTCATTCATAACAGTGCTTCTCCTTGGAGGAATGAAGGAAGAACACGGACGAACTAGGGGCACATTAGGTACTGTGAATAAAGGGCAGGCTATGAACTTTACGCCTGCCAAACACATATTGGATGTTCACCACCAGTGTTGATCCGCACATAGGTTCTGCGCCTAAAACGCTTCCAACACTGAGAGGGAAGTGTGCTTTAGGAGGGATTCACTGCAGTGTTACGTCTGTTAAAGAAGGATGCTTTTGGGACTGACTCTGTGGTAACCGCATTAGGCGCACATAGCTTTCCAGTCTCAGACGTCTAACCGTTAGACTATAGGAAGTTCTGTTTAAGGGATACTCCTTCATGCGGAATGTCACTTCTCACAGTGTCTTTGCAGTGGAGAAAAGAAGATAGAACAAGGACGGACAGAGAGAACGATGCTAACCGTGATTGAAGTACAGGGAAAGCCTCGTAAGCCTCTATTATGCATACTGGTAGTTCAACACCGGAGATGTTCCACAGTGTCTACCTCTTCTCAAAACACTTCCAGTATATGAGGGAACTCTGCTACATTAAGTTCTCACGACAGAGATGCGTCTGTGCTCAGTTGGAAAGTGTAGGACGTGTCTGGGTAGCAACCAGTAAGTGTCTGATACAAGCCGCTAAGAGGGGATGCGGAGGAAGGTATCTGCTCAGGGAAGCTACTTCAGGTGCGTACTCATTCATAAGAGTGTCTCTCCTTTGAGGATGAAGATAGAACAGGGAACGACTACGGGCACATTAGGTACTGTGAGTAAAGGGCATGCTAAGGCGCTTAAGCCTGCCAAACACATATTGGATGTTCACCACCAGAGCAGATCCGCACTTAGTCTGCGTCGAAAACGCTTCCTACACTGAGAGGGAAGTGTGTTTTAGGAGGGATTCACTGCAGTGTTACGTCTGTTAAAGAAGGAAGCTTTTGGGACGGACTCTGTGCTAACCCCAATAGGCGCACATAGCTTTCCAGTCTCAGCCGTCTATCCGTTGGACTATTACAAGTTCTGTTTAAGGGAAACTCCTTCATGCGGAATGTCACTTCTCACAGTGTCTTTCCAGTGGAGTAAAGAAGATAGAACAACGACGGACAGAGAGAACGTTGCAACCCGTGAGTGAAGTACAGAGTAAGGCACCTAAGCCTCTATGATGCATACTGGATGTTCAACACCTGGGATTTTCCACAATGTCTACCACTTCTCAAAACACTTCCAATATAGGAGGGAACTGTGCTACCGTAAGTTCTAATGACAGGGATGCATCTGTGCAAGGTTGAAAACTCGAGGATGTGTCTGGGTAGCAAACATGAAGTGTCTCATATAGGCACCTTAGACTGGATGCGTAGTAGGTATCTGCTCAGGGAAGCTACTTCAGTTTTGTACTCATTCATAACAGTGCTTCTCCTTGGAGGAATGAAGGAAGAACATGGACGGACTAGGGGCACATTAGGTACTGTGAATAAAGGGCAGGCTATGAACCTTACGTCTGGCAACCACATATTGGATGTTCACCACCAGTGTTGATCCGCACATAGGTTCTGCGTCTAAAACACTTCCAACACTGAGAGGGAAGTGTGCTTTAGGAGGGATTCACTGCAGTGTTACGTCTGTTAAAGAAGGAAGCTTTTGGGACTGACTCTGTGGTAACCCCAATAGGCGCACATAGCTTTCCAGTCTCAGCCGTCTATCCGTTGGACTATAGCAAGTTCTGTTTAAGGGAAACTCCTTCATGCGGAATGTCACTTCTCACAGTGTCTTTCCAGTGGAGGAAAGAAGATAGAACAACGACGGACAGAGACAACGTTGCAACCCGTGAGTGAAGTACAGGGTAAGGCACCTAAGACTCTATGACGCATACTGGATGTTCAACACCTGGGATTTTCCACAATGTCTACCACTTCTCAAAACACTTCCAATATAGGAGGGAACTATGCTAATGTAAGTTCTAATGACAGGGATGCATCTGTGCAAGGTTGAAAACTCGAGGATGTGTCTGGGTAGCAAACATGAAGTGTCTCATAAAGGCACCTTAGACTGGATGCGTATGAGGTATCTGCTCAGGGAAGCTACTTCAGTTTTGTACTCATTCATAACAGTGCTTCTCCTTGGAGGAATGAAGGAAGAACACGGACGGACTAGGGGCACATTAGGTACTGTGAATAAAGGGCAGGCTATGAACCTTACGTCTGGCAACCACATATTGGATGTTCACCACCAGTGTTGATCCGCACATAGGTTCTGCGTCTAAAACGCTTCCAACACTGAGAGGGAAGTGTGCTTTAGGAGGGATTCACTGCAGTGTTACGTCTGTTAAAGAAGGAAGCTTTTGGGACTGACTCTGTGGTAACCCCAATAGGCGCACATAGCTTTCCAGTCTCACCCGTCTATCCGATGGACTATAGCAAGTTCTGTTTAAGGGAAACTCCTTCATGCGGAATGTCACTTCTCACAGTGTCTTTCAAGTGGAGGAAAGAAGATAGAACAACGACGGACAGAGAGAACGTTGCAACCCGTGAGTGAAGTACAGGGTAAGGCACCTAAGCCTCTATGATGCATACTGGATGTTCAACACCTGGGATTTTCCACAATGTCTACCACTTCTCAAAACACTTCCAATATAGGAGGGAACTGTGCTAATGCAAGTTCTAATGACAGGGATGCATCTGTGCAAGGTTGACAACTCGAGGATGTGTCTGGGTAGCAAACATGAAGTGTCTCATTAAGGCACCTTAGAATGGATGCATAGGAGGTATCTGCTCAGGGAAGCTACTTCAGTTTTGTCTCATTCATAACAGTGCTTCTCCTTGGAGGAATGAAGGAAGAACACGGACGGACTAGGGGCATATTAGGTACTGTGAATAAAGGGCAGGCTATGAACTTTACGCCTGCCAAACACATATTGGATGTTCACCATCAGTGTTGATCCGCACATAGGTTCTGCGTCTAAAACGCTTCCAACACTGAGAGGGAAGTGTGCTTTAGGAGGGATTCACTGCAGTGTTACGTCTGTTAAAGAAGGATGCTTTTGGGACTGACTCTGTGGTAACCGCATTAGGCGCACATAGCTTTCCAGTCTCAGACGTCTAACCGTTAGACTATAGGAAGTTCTGTTCAGGGAAACTCCTTCATGCGGAATGTCACTTCTCACAGTGTCTTTGCAGTGGAGAAAAGAAGATAGAACAAGGACGGACAGAGAGAACGATGCAAACCGTGATTGAAGTACAGGGAAAGCCTCGTAGCCTCTATTATGCATACTGGTAGTTCAACACCGGAGATGTTCCACAGTGTCTACCTCTTCTCAAAACACTTCCAGTATATGAGGGAACTCTGCTACATTAAGTTCTCACGACAGAGATGCGTCTGTGCTCAGTTGGAAAGTGTAGGACGTGTCTGGGTAGCAACCAGTAAGTGTCTGATACAAGCCGCTAAGAGGGAATGCGGAGGAAGGTATCTGCTCAGGGAAGCTACTTCAGGTGCGTACTCATTCATAACAGTGTCTCTCCTTTGAGGATGAAGATAGAACAAGGAACGACTATGGGCACATTAGGTACTGTGAGTAAAGGGCATGCTAAGGCGCTTAAGCCTGCCAAACACATATTGGATGTTCACCACCAGAGCAGATCCGCACTTAGTTTCTGCGTCGAAAACGCTTCCTACACTGAGAGGGAAGTGTGTTTTAGGAGGGATTCACTGCAGTGTTACGTCTGTTAAAGAAGGAAGCTTTTGGGACTGACTCTGTGGTAACCCCAATAGGCGCACATAGCTTTCCAGTCTCAGCCGTCTATCCGTTGGACTATAGCAAGTTCTGTTTAAGGGAAACTCCTTCATGCGGAATGTCACTTCTCACAGTGTCTTTCCAGTGCAGGAAAGAAGATAGAACAACGACGGACAGAGAGAACGTTGCAACCCGTGAGTGAAGTACAGGGTAAGGCACCTAAGCCTCTATGATGCATACTGGATGTTCAACACCTGGGATTTTCCACAATGTCTACCACTTCTCAAAACACTTCCAATATAGGAGGGAACTGTGCTACCGTAAGTTCTAATGACAGGGATGCATCTGTGCAAGGTTGAAAACTCGAGGATGTGTCTGGGTAGCAAACATGAAGTGTCTCATATAGGCACTTTAGACTGGATGCGTAGTAGGTATCTGCTCAGGGAAGCTACTTCAGTTTTGTACTCATTCATAACAGTGCTTCTCCTTGGAGGAATGAAGGAAGAACATGGACGGACTAGGGGCACATTAGGTACTGTGAATAAAGGGCAGGCTATGAACCTTACGTCTGGCAACCACATATTGGATTTTCACCACCAGTGTTGATCCGCACATAGGTTCTGCGTCTAAAACGCTCCAACACTGAGAGGGAAGTGTGCTTTAGGAGGGATTCACTGCAGTGTTACGTCTGTTAAAGAAGGAAGCTTTTGGGACTGACTCTGTGGTAACCCCAATAGGCGCACATAGCTTTCCAGTCTCAGCCGTCTATCCGATGGACTATAGCAAGTTCTGTTTAAGGGAAACTCCTTCATGCGGAATGTCACTTCTCACAGTGTCTTTCCAGTGGAGGAAAGAAGATAGAACAACGACGGACAGAGAGAACGTTGCAACCCGTAAGTGAAGTACAGGGTAAGGCACCTAAGCCTCTATGATGCATACTGGATGTTCAACACCTGGGATTTTCCACAATGTCTACCACTTCTCAAAACACTTCCAATATAGGAGGGAACTGTGCTAATGCAAGTTCTAAAGACAGGGATGCATCTGTGCAAGGTTGACAACTCGAGGATGTGTCTGGGTAGCAAACATGAAGTGTCTCATAAAGGCACCTTAGACTGGATGCATAGGAGGTATCTGCTCAGGGAAGCTACTTCAGTTTTGTCTCATTCATAACAGTGCTTCTCCTTGGAGGAATGAAGGAAGAACACGGACGGAGTGGGGCACATTAGGTACTGTGAATAAAGGGCAGGCTATGAACTTTACGCCTGCCAAACACATATTGGATGTTCACCACCAGTGTTGATCCGCACATAGGTTCTGCGTCTAAAACGCTTCCAACACTGAGAGGGAAGTGTGCTTTAGGAGGGATTCACTGCAGTGTTACGTCTGTTAAAGAAGGATGCTCTTGGGACTGACTCTGTGGTAACCGCATTAGGCGCACATAGCTTTCCAGTCTCAGACGTCTAACCGTTAGACTATAGGAAGTTCTGTTTAAGGGAAACTCCTTCATGCGGAATGTCACTTCTCACAGTGTCTTTGCAGTGGAGAAAAGAAGATAGAACAAGGACGGACAGAGAGAACGATGCAAACCGTGATTGAAGTACAGGGAAAGCCTCGTAAGCCTCTATTATGCATACTGGTAGTTCAACACCGGAGATGTTCCACAGTGTCTACCTCTTCTCAAAACACTTCCAGTATATGAGGGAACTCTGCTACATTAAGTTCTCACGACAGAGATGCGTCTGTGCTCAGTTGGAAAGTGTAGGACGTGTCTGGGTAGCAACCAGTAAGTGTCTGATACAAGCCGCTAAGAGGGGATGCGGAGGAAGGTATCTGCTCAGGGAAGCTACTTCAGGTGCGTACTCATTCATAAGAGTGTCTCTCCTTTGAGGATGAAGATAGAACAGGGAACGACTACGGGCACATTAGGTACTGTGAGTAAAGGGCATGCTAAGGCGCTTAAGCCTGCCAAACACATATTGGATGTTCACCACCAGAGCAGATCCGCACTTAGTTTCTGCGTCGAAAACGCTTCCTACACTGAGAGGGAAGTGTGTTTTAGGAGGGATTCACTGCAGTGTTACGTCTGTTAAAGAAGGAAGCTTTTGGGACTGACTCTGTGCTAACCCCAATAGGCGCACATAGCTTTCCAGTCTCAGCCGTCTATCCGTTGGACTATTACAAGTTCTGTTTAAGGGAAACTCCTTCATGCGGAATGTCACTTCTCACAGTGTCTTTCCAGTGGAGGAAAGAAGATAGAACAACGACGGACAGAGAGAACGTTGCAACCCGTGAGTGAAGTACAGAGTAAGGCACCTAAGCCTCTATGATGCATACTGGATGTTCAACACCTGGGATTTTCCACAATGTCTACCACTTCTCAAAACACTTCCAATATAGGAGGGAACTGTGCTACCGTAAGTTCTAATGACAGGGATGCATCTGTGCAAGGTTGAAAACTCGAGGATGTGTCTGGGTAGCAAACATGAAGTGTCTCATATAGGCACCTTAGACTGGATGCGTAGTAGGTATCTGCTCAGGGAAGCTACTTCAGTTTTGTACTCATTCATAACAGTGCTTCTCCTTGGAGGAATGAAGGAAGAACATGGACGGACTAGGGGCACATTAGGTACTGTGAATAAAGGGCAGGCTATGAACCTTACGTCTGGCAACCACATATTGGATGTTCACCACCAGTGTTGATCCGCACATAGGTTCTGCGTCTAAAACACTTCCAACACTGAGAGGGAAGTGTGCTTTAGGAGGGATTCACTGCAGTGTTACGTCTGTTAAAGAAGGAAGCTTTTGGGACTGACTCTGTGGTAACCCCAATAGGCGCACATAGCTTTCCAGTCTCAGCCGTCTATCCGTTGGACTATAGCAAGTTCTGTTTAAGGGAAACTCCTTCATGCGGAATGTCACTTCTCACAGTGTCTTTCCAGTGGAGGAAAGAAGATAGAACAACGACGGACAGAGACAACGTTGCAACCCGTGAGTGAAGTACAGGGTAAGGCACCTAAGACTCTATGATGCATACTGGATGTTCAACACCTGGGATTTTCCACAATGTCTACCACTTCTCAAAACACTTCCAATATAGGAGGGAACTATGCTAATGTAAGTTCTAATGACAGGGATGCATCTGTGCAAGGTTGAAAACTCGAGGATGTGTCTGGGTAGCAAACATGAAGTGTCTCATAAAGGCACCTTAGACTGGATGCGTAGGAGGTATCTGCTCAGGGAAGCTACTTCAGTTTTGTACTCATTCATAACAGTGCTTCTCCTTGGAGGAATGAAGGAAGAACACGGACGGACTAGGGGCACATTAGGTACTGTGAATAAAGGGCAGGCTATGAACCTTACGCCTGGCAACCACATATTGGATGTTCACCACCAGTGTTGATCCGCACATAGGTTCTGCGTCTAAAACGCTTCCAACACTGAGAGGGAAGTGTGCTTTAGGAGGGATTCACTGCAGTGTTACGTCTGTTAAAGAAGGATGCTTTTGGGACTGACTCTGTGGTAACCGCATTAGGCGCACATAGCTTTCCAGTCTCAGACGTCTAACCGTTAGACTATAGGAAGTTCTGTTTAAGGGAAACTCCTTCATGCGGAATGTCACTTCTCACAGTGTCTTTGCAGTGGAGAAAAGAAGATAGAACAAGGACGGACAGAGAGAACGATGCAAACCGTGATTGAAGTACAGGGTAAGCCTCGTAGGCTTCTATTATGCATACTGGTAGTTCAACACCGGAGATGTTCCACAGTGTCTACCTCTTCTCAAAACACTTCCAGTATATGAGGGAACTCTGCTACATTAAGTTCTCACGACAGAGATGCGTCTGTGCTCAGTTGGAAAGTGTAGGACGTGTCTGGGTAGCAACCAGTAAGTGTCTGATACAAGCCGCTAAGAGGGGATGCGGAGGAAGGTATCTGCTCAGGGAAGCTACTTCAGGAGCGTACTCATTCATAACAGTGTCTCTCCTTTGAGGATGAAGATAGAACAGGGAACGACTACGGGCACATTAGGTACTGTGAGTAAAGGGCATGCTAAGGCGCTTAAGCCTGCCAAACACATATTGGATGTTCACCACCAGTGCAGATCCACACTTAGTTTCTGCGTCGAAAACGCTTCCTACACTGAGAGGGAAGTGTGCTTTAGGAGGGATTCACTGCAGTGTTACGTCTGTTAAAGAAGGAAGCTTTTGGGACTGACTCTGTGGTAACCCCAATAGGCGCACATAGCTTTCCAGTCTCAGCCGTCTATCCGATGGACTATAGCAAGTTCTGTTTAAGGGAAACTCCTTCATGCGGAATGTCACTTCTCACAGTGTCTTTCCAGTGCAGGAAAGAAGATAGAACAACGAAGGACAGAGAGAACGTTGCAACCCGTGAGTGAAGTACAAGGTAAGGCACCTAAGCCTCTATGATGCATACTGGATGTTCAACACCTGGGATTTTCCACAATGTCTACCACTTCTCAAAACACTTCCAATATAGGAGGGAACTGTGCTAATGTAAGTTCTAATGACAGGGATGCATCTGTGCAATGTTGACAACTCGAGGATGTGTCTGGGTAGCAAACATGAAGTGTTCCATTAAGGCACCATAGACTAGAATCATAGGAGGTATCTGCTCAGGGAAGCGACATCAGTTTTGTACTCATTCATAACAGTGCTTCTCCTTGGAGGAATGAAGGAAGAACACGGAAGGACTAGGGGCACATTAGGTACTGTGAATAAAGTGCAGGCTATGAACCTTACGCCTGCCAACCACATATTGGATGTTCACCACCAGTGTTGATCCGCACATAGGTTCAGCGTCTAAAACGCTTCCAACACTGAGAGGGAAGGTGCTTTTGGAGGGATTCACTGCAGTGTTACGTCTGTTAAAGAAGGATGCTTTTGGGACTGACTCTGTGGTAACCGCATTAGGCGCACATAGCTTTCCAGTCTCAGACGTCTAACCGTTAGACTATAGGAAGTTCTGTTTAAGGGAAACTCCTTCATGCGGAATGTCACTTCTCACAGTGTCTTTGCAGTGGAGAAAAGAAGATAGAACAAGGACGGACAGAGAGAACGATGCAAACCGTGATTGAAGTACAGGGTAAGCCTCGTAGGCCTCTATTATGCATACTGGTAGTTCAACACCGGAGATGTTCCACAGTGTCTACCTCTTCTCAAAACACTTCCAGTATATGAGGGAACTCTGCTACATTAAGTTCTCACGACAGAGATGCGTCTGTGCTCAGTTGGAAAGTGTAGGACGTGTCTGGGTAGCAACCAGTAAGTGTCTGATACAAGCCGCTAAGAGGGGATGCGGAGGAAGGTATCTGCTCAGGGATGCTACGTCAGTTTTGTACTCATTCATAACAGTGTCTCTCCTTTGAGGATGAAGATAGAACAGGGAACGACTAAGGGCACATTAGGTACTGTGAGTAAAGGGCATGCTAAGGCGCTTAAGCCTGCCAAACACATATTGGATGTTCACCACCAGTGCAGATACGCACTTAGTTTCTGCGTCGAAAACGCTTCCTACACTGAGAGGGAAGTGTGCTTTAGGAGGGATTCACTGCAGTGTTACGTCTGTTAAAGAAGGAAGCTTTTGGGACTGACTCTGTGGTAACCCCAATAGGCGCACATTGCTTTCCAGTCTCAGCCGTCTAACCGTTGGACTATAGCAAGTTCTGTTTAAGGGAAACTCCTTCATGCGGAATGTCACTTCTCACAGTGTCTTTGCAGTGGAGAAAAAAGATAGAACAAGGACGGACAGAGAGAACGATGCAAACCGTGATTGAAGTACAGGTAAGCCTTGTAGGCCTCTATTATGAATACTGGTAGTTCAACACCGGAGTTGTTCCACAGTGTCTACCTCTTCTCAAAACACTTCCAGTATATGAGGGAACTCTGCTACATTAAGTTCTCACGACAGAGATGCGTCTGTGCTCAGTTGGAAAGTGTAGGACGTGTCTGGGTAGCAACCAGTAAGTGTCTGATACAAGCCGCTAAGAGGGGATGTGGAGGAAAGTATCTGCTCAGGGAAGCTACTTCAGGTGCGTACTCATTCATAACAGTGTCTCTCCTTTGAGGATGAAGATAGAACAGGGAACGACTACGGGCACATTAGGTACTGTGAGTAAAGGGCATGCTAAGGCGCTTAAGCCTGCCAAACACATATTGGATATTCACCACCAGTGCAGATCCGCACTTAGTTTCTGCGTCGAAAACGCTTCCTACACTGAGAGGGAAGTGTGCTTTAGGAGGGATTCACTGCAGTGTTACGTCTGTTAAAGAAGGAAGCTTTTGGGACTGACTCTGTGGTAACCCCAATAGGCGCACATAGCTTTCCAGTCTCAGCCGTCTATGCGATGGACTATAGCAAGTTCTGTTTAAGGGAAACTCCTTCATGCGGAATGTCACTTCTCACAGTGTCTTTCCAGTGCAGGAAAGAAGATAGAACAACGACGGACAGAGAGAACGTTGCAACCCGTGAGTGAAGTACAGGGTAAGGCACCTAAGCCTCTATGATGCATACTGGATGTTCAACACCTGGGATATTCCACAATGTCTACCACTTCTCAAAACACTTCCAATATAGGAGGGAACTGTGCTAATGTAAGTTCTAATGACAGGGATGCATCTGTGCAAGGTTGACAACTCGAGGATGTGTCTGGGTAGCAAACATGAAGTGTCTCATAAAGGCACCTTAGACTGGATGCATAGGAGGTATCTGCTCAGGGAAGCTACTTCTGGTGCGTACTCATTCATAACAGTGTCTCTCCTTTGAGGATGAAGATAGAACAGGGAACGACTACGGGCACATTAGGTACTGTGTGTAAAGGGCATGCTAAGTCGCTTAAGCCTGCCAACACATATTGGATGTTCACCACCAGTGTAGATCCGCACTTAGTTTCTGCGTCGAAAACGCTTCCTACACTGAGAGGGAAGTGTGCTTTAGGAGGGATTCACTGCAGTGTTACGTCTGTTAAAGAAGGAGGTTTTGGGACTGACTCTGTGGTAATCCCAAAGGGGCACATAGCTTTCCAGTCTCAGCCGTCTACCCTTGGATTATAGCAAGATCTGTTTAAGGGAAACTCCTTCATGCGGAATGTCACTTCTCAGAGTGTCTTTCCAGTGCAGGAAAGAAGATAGAACAACGACGGACAGAGAGATCGTTGCAACCCGTGAGTGAAGTACAGGGTAAGGCACCTAAGCCTCTATGATGCATACTGGATGTTCAACACCTGGGATTTTCCACAATGTCTACCACTTCTCAAAACACTTCCAATATAGGAGGCAACTGTGCTAATGTAAGTTCTAATGACAGGGATGCATCTGTGCAAGGTTGAAAACTCGAGGATGTGTCTGGGTAGGAAACATGAAGTGTCTCATAAAGGCACCTTAGACTGGATGCGTAGGAGGTATCTGCTCAGGGAAGCTACTTCAGTTTTGTACTCATTCATAACAGTGCTTCTCCTTGGAGGAATGAAGGAAGAACACGGACGGACTAGGGGCCCATTAGGTACTGTGAATAAAGGGCAGGCTATGAACCTTACGCCTGCCAACCACATATTGGATATTCACCACCAGTGTTGATCCGCACATAGGTTCTGCGTCTAAAACGCTTCCAACACTGAGAGGGAAGTGTGCTTTAGGAGGGATTCACTGCAGTGTTACGTCTGTTAAAGAAGGAAGCTTTTGGGACTGACTCTGTGGTAACCCCAATAGGCGCACATTGCTTTCCAGTCTCAGCCGTCTATCCGTTGGACTATAGCAAGTTCTGTTTAAGGGAAACTCCTTCATGCGGAATGTCACTTCTCACAGTGTCTTTGCAGTGGAGAAAAGAAGATAGAACAAGGACGGACAGAGAGAACGATGCAAACCGTGATTGAAGTACAGGTAAGCCTTGTAGGCCTCTATTATGCATACTGGTAGTTCAACACCGGAGATGTTCCACAGTGTCAACCTCTTCTCAAAACACTTCCAGTATATGAGGGAACTCTGCTACATTAAGTTCTCACGACAGAGATGCGTCTGTGCTCAGTTGGAAAGTGTAGGACGTGTCTGGGTAGCAACCAGTAAGTGTCTGATACAAGCCGCTAAGAGGGGATGTGGAGGAAGGTATCTGCTCAGGGAAGCTACTTCAGGTGCGTACTCATTCATAACAGTGTCTCTCCTTTGAGGATGAAGATAGAACAGGGAACGACTACGGGCACATTAGGTACTGTGAGTAAAGGGCATGCTAAGGCGCTTAAGCCTGCCAAACACATATTGGATGTTCACCACCAGTGCAGATCCGCACTTAGTTTCTGCGTCGAAAACGCTTCCTACACTGAGAGGGAAGTGTGCTTTAGGAGGGATTCACTGCAGTGTTACGTCTGTTAAAGAAGGAAGCTTTGGGGACTGACTCTGTGGTAACCCCAATAGGCGAACTTAGCTTTCCAGTCTCAGCCGTCTATGCGATGGACTATAGCAAGTTCTGATTAAGGGAAACTCCTTCATGCCGAATGTCACTTCTCACAGTGTCTTTCCAGTGGAGGAAAGAAGATAGAACAACGACGGACAGAGAGAATGTTGCAACCCGTGAGTGAAGTACAGGGTAAGGCACCTAAGCCTCTATGATGCATACTGGATGTTCAACACCTGGGATTTTCCACAATGTCTACCACTTCTGAAAACACTTCCAATATAGGAGGGAACTGTGCTAATGTAAGTTCTAATGACAGGGATGCATCTGTGCAAGGTTGACAACTCGAGGATGTGTCTGGGTAGCAAACATGAAGTGTCTCATAAAGGCACCTTAGACTGGATGCATAGGAGGTATCTGCTCAGGGAAGCTACTTCTGGTGCGTACTCATTCATAACAGTGTCTCTCCTTTGAGGATGAAGATAGAACAGGGAACGACTACGGGCACATTAGGTACTATTGTAAAGTGCATGCTAAGGCGCTTAAGCCTGCCAAACACATATTGGATGTTCACCACCAGTGTAGATCCGCACTTAGTTTCTGCGTCGAAAACGCTTCCTACACTGAGAGGGAAGTGTGCTTTAGGAGGGATTCACTGCAGTGTTACGTCTGTTAAAGAAGGAAGCTTTTGGGACTGATTCTGTGGTAACCCCAATAGGCGCACATAGCTTTCCAGTCTCAGCCGACTATCCGTTGGACTATAGCAAGTTCTGTTTAAGGGAAACTCCTTCATGCGGAATGTCACTTCTCACAGTGTCTTTGCAGTGGAGAAAAGAAGATAGAACAAGGACGGACAGAGAGAACGATGCAAACCGTGATTGAAGTACAGGGTAAGCCTCGTAGGCCTCTATTATGCATACTGGTAGTTCAACACCGGAGATGTTCCACAGTGTCTACCTCTTCTCAAAACACTTCCAGTATATGAGGAAACTCTGCTACATTAAGTTCTCACGACAGAGATGCGTCTGTGCACAGTTGGAAAGTGTAGGACGTGTCTGGGTAGCAACCAGTAAGTGTCTGATACAAGCTGCTAAGAGGGGATGCGGAGGAAGGTATCTGCTCAGGGAAGCTACTTCAGGTGCGTACTCATTCATAAGAGTGTCTCTCCTTTGAGGATGAAGATAGAACAGGGAACGACTACGGGCACATTAGGTACTGTGAGTAAAGGGCATGCTAAGGCGCTTAAGCCTGCCAAACACATATTGGATGTTCACCACCAGTGCAGATCCGCACTTAGTTTCTGCGTCGAAAACGCTTCCTACACTGAGAGGGAAGTGTGCTTTAGGAGGGATTCACTGCAGTGTTACGTCTGTTAAAGAAGGAAGCTTTTGGGACTGATTTGTGGTAACCCCAATAGGCGCACATAGCTTTCCAGTCTCAGCCGACTATCCGTTGGACTATAGCAAGTTCTGTTTAAGGGAAACTCCTTCATGCGGAATGTCACTTCTCACAGTGTCTTTCCAGTGCAGGAAAGAAGATAGAACAACGACAGACAGAGAGAACGTTGCAACCCGTGAGTGAAGTACAGGGTAAGTAACCTAAGCCTCTATGATGCATACTGGATGTTCAACACCTGGGATTTTCCACAATGTCTACCACTTCTCAAAACACTTCCAATATAGGAGGGAACTGTGCTACCGTAAGTTCTAATGACAGGGATGCATCTGTGCAAGGTTGAAAACTCGAGGATGTGTCTGGGTAGCAAACATGAAGTGTCTCATATAGGCACCTTAGACTGGATGCGTAGTAGGTATCTGCTCAGGGAAGCTACTTCAGTTTTGTACTCATTCATAACAGTGCTTCTCCTTGGAGCAATGAAGGAAGAACACGGACGGACTAGGGGCACATAAGGTACTGTGAATAAAGGGCAGGCTATGAACCTTACGCATGCCAACCACATATAGGATGTTCACCACCAGTGCAGACCCGCACTTAGTTTCTGCGTCGAAAACGCTTCCAACACTGAGAGGGAAGTGTGCTTTAGGAGGAATTCACTGCAGTGTTACGTCTGTTAAAGAAGGATGCTTTTGGGACTGACTCTGTGGTAACCGCATTAGGCGCACATAGCTTTCCAGTCTCAGACGTCTAACCGTTAGACTATAGGAAGTTCTGTTTAAGGGAAACTCCTTCATGCGGAATGTCACATCTCACAGTGTCATTGCAGTGGAGAAAAGAAGATAGAACAAGGACGGACATAGAGAACGATGCAATCCGTGATTGAAGTACAGGGTAAGCTACGTAGGCCTCTATTATGCATACTGGTAGTTCAACACCGGAGATGTTCCACAGTGTCTACCTCTTCTCAAAACACTTCCAGTATATGAGGGAACTCTGCTACAGTAAGTTCTCACGACAGAGAAGCGTCTGTGCTCAGTTGGAAAGTGTAGGACGTGTCTGGGTAACAACCATACAGTGTCTGATACAGGCACCTCAGAGGGGATGCAGAGGAAGGTATCTGCTCAGGATACCTACTTCAGGTGCGTACTCATTCATAACAGTGTTTCTCCTTTGAGGATGAACGTTGCAACCCTTGAGTGAAGTACAGGGTAAGGCACCTACATAGGTTATGCGTCTAAAACGCTTCCAACACTGAGAGGGAAGTGTGCTTTAGGAGGGATTCACTGCAGTGTTACGTCTGTTAAAGAAGGATGCTTTTGGGACTGACTCTGTGGTAACCGCATTAGGCGCACATAGCTTTCCAGTCTCAGACGTCTAACCGTTAGACTATAGGTAGTTCTGTTTAAGGGAAACTCCTTCATGCGGAATGTCACTTCTCACAGTGTCTTTGCAGTGGAGAAAAGAAGATAGAACAAGGATAGACAGAGAGAACGATGCAAACCGTGATTGAAGTACAGGGTAAGCCTCGTAGGCCTCTATATGCATACTGGTAGTTCAACACCGGAGATGTTCCACAGTGTCTACCTCTTCTCAAAACACTTCCAGTATATGAGGGAACTCTGCTACATTAAGTTCTCACGACAGAGATGCGTCTGTACTCAGTTGGAAAGTGTAGGACGTGTCTGGGTAGCAACCAGTAAGTGTCTGATACAAGCCGCTAAGAGGGGATGCAGAGGAAGGTATCTGCTCAGGGAAGCTACTTCAGGTGCGTACTCATTCATAACAGTGTCTCTCCTTTGAGGATGTAGATAGAACAGGGAACGACTACGGGCACATTAGGTACTGTGAGTAAAGGGCATGCTAAGGCGCTTAAGCCTGCCAAACACATATTGGATGTTCACCACCAGTGCAGATCCGCACTTAGTTTCTGCGTCGAAAACGCTTCCTACACTGAGAGGGAAGTGTGCTTTAGGAGGGATTCACTGCAGTGTTACGTCTGTTAAAGAAGGAAGCTTTTGGGACTGACTCTGTGGTAACCCCAATAGGCGCACATAGCTTTCCAGTCTCAGCCGTCTATCCGTTGGACTATAGCAAGTTCTGTTTAAGGGAAACTCCTTCATGCGGAATGTCACTTCTCACAGTGTCTTTCCAGTGGAGGAAAGAAGATAGAACAACGACGGACAGAGAGAACGTTGCAACCCGTGAGTGAAGTACAGGGTAAGGCACCTAAGCCTCTATGATGCATACTGGATGTTCAACACCTGGGATTTTCCACAATGTCTACCACTTCTCAAAACACTTCCAATATAGGAGGGAACTGTGCTAATGCAAGTTCTAATGACAGGGATGCATCTGTGCAAGGTTGACAACTCGAGGATGTGTCTGGGTAGCAAACATGAAGTGTCTCATAAAGGCACCTTAGACTGGATGCATAGGAGGTATCTGCTCAGGTAAGCTACTTCAGTTTTGTCTCATTCATAACAGTGCTTCTCCTTGGAGGAATGAAGGAAGAACACGGACGGACTAGGGGCACATTAGGTACTGTGAATAAAGGGCAGGCTATGAACTTTACGCCTGGCAACCACATATTGGATGTTCACCACCAGTGTTGATCCGCACATAGGTTCTGCGTCTAAAACGCTTCCAACACTGAGAGGGAAGTGTGCTTTAAGAGGGATTCACTGCAGTGTTACGTCTGTTAAAGAAGGATGCTTTTGGGACTGACTCTGTGGTAACCGCATTAGGCGCACATAGCGTTCCAGTCTCAGACGTCTAACCGTTAGACTATAGGAAGTTCTGTTAAGGGAAACTCCTTCATGCGGAATGTCACTTCTCACAGTGTCTTTGCAGTGGAGAAAAGAAGATAGAACAAGGACGGACAGAGAGAACGATGCAAACCCTGATTGAAGTACAGGGAAAGCCTCGTAAGCCTCTATTATGCATACTGGTAGTTCAACACCGGAGATGTTCCACAGTGTCTACCTCTTCTCAAAACACTTCCAGTATATGAGGGAACTCTGCTACATTAAGTTCTCACGACAGAGATGCGTCTGTGCTCAGTTGGAAAGTGTAGGACGTGTCTGGGTAGCAACCAGTAAGTGTCTGATACAAGCCGCTAAGAGGGGATGCGGAGGAAGGTATCTGCTCAGGGAAGCTACTTCAGGAGTGTACTCATTCATAACAGTGTCTCTCCTTTGAGGATGAAGATAGAACAGGGAACGACTACGGGCACATTAGGTACTGAGAGTAAAGGGCATGCTAAGGCGCTTAAGCCTGCCAAACACATATCGGATGTTCACAACCAGTGCAGATCCACACTTAGTTTCTGCGTCGAAAACGCTTCCTACACTGAGAGGGAAGTGTGCTTTAGGAGGGATTCACTGCAGTGTTACGTCTGTTAAAGAAGGAAGCTTTTGGGACTGACTCTGTTGTAACCCCAATAGGCGCACATAGCTTTCCAGTCTCAGCCGTCTATCCGATGGACTATAGCAAGTTCTGTTTAAGGGAAACTCCTTCATGCGGAATGTCACTTCTCACAGTGTCTTTCCAGTGCAGGAAAGAAGATAGAACAACGACGGACAGAGAGAACGTTGCAACCAGTGAGTGAAGTACAGGGTAAGGCACCTAAGCCTCTATGATGCATACTGGATGTTCAACACCTGGGATTTTCCACAATGTCTACCACTTCTCAAAACACTTCCAATATAGGAGGCAACTGTGCTAATGTAAGTTCTAATGACAGGGATGCATCTGTGCAATGTTGACAACTCGAGGATGTGTCTGGGTAGCAAACATGAAGTGTTCCATTAAGGCACCATAGACTGGAATCATAGGAGGTATCTGCTCAGGGAAGCGACATCAGTTTTGTACTCATTCATAACAGTGCTTCTCCTTGGAGGAATGAAGGAAGAACACGGAAGGACTAGGGGCACATTAGGTACTGTGAATAAAGTGCAGGCTATGAACCTTACGCCTGCCAACCACATATTGGATGTTCACCACCAGTGTTGATCCGCACATAGGTTCAGCGTCTAAAACGCTTCCAACACTGAGAGGGAAGTGTGCTTTAGGAGGGATTCACTGCAGTGTTACGTCTGTTAAAGAAGGATGCTTTTGGGACTGACTCTGTGGTAACCGCATTAGGCGCACATAGCTTTCCAGTCTCAGACGTCTAACCGTTAGACTATAGGAAGTTTTGTTTAAGGGAAACTCCTTCATGCGGAATGTCACTTCTCACAGTGTCTTTGCAGTGGAGAAAATAAGATAGAACAAGGACGGACAGAGAGAACGATGCAAACCGTGATTGAAGTACAGGGTAAGCCTCGTAGGCCTCTATTATGCATACTGGTAGTTCAACACCGGAGATGTTCCACAGTGTCTACCTCTTCTCAAAACACTTCCAGTATATGAGGGAACTCTGCTACATTAAGTTCTCACGACAGAGATGCGTCTGTGCTCAGTTGGAAAGTGTAGGACGTGTCTGGGTAGCAACCAGTAAGTGTCTGATACAAGCCGCTAGGAGGGGATGCGGAGGAAGGTATCTGCTAGGGAAGCTACTTCAGTTTTGTACTCATTCATAACAGTGTCTCTCCTTTGAGGATGAAGATAGAACAGGGAACGACTAAGGGCACATTAGGTACTGTGAGTAAAGGGCATGCTAAGGCGCTTAAGCCTGCCAAACACATATTGGATGTTCACCACCAGTGCAGATCCACACTTAGTTTCTGCGTCGAAAACGCTTCCTACACTGAGAGGGAAGTGTGCTTTAGGAGGGATTCACTGCAGTGTTACGTCTGTTAAAGAAGGAAGCTTTTGGGACTGACTCTGTGGTAACCCCAATAGGCGCACATTGCTTTCCAGTCTCAGCCGTCTATCCGTTGGACTATAGCAAGTTCTGTTTAAGGGAAACTCCTTCATGCGGAATGTCACTTCTCACAGTGTCTTTGCAGTGGAGAAAAGAAGATAGAACAAGGACGGACAGAGAGAACGATGCAAACCGTGATTGAAGTACAGGTAAGCCTTGTAGGCCTCTATTATGAATACTGGTAGTTCAACACCGGAGATGTTCCACAGTGTCTACCTCTTCTCAAAACACTTCCAGTATATGAGGGAACTCTGCTACATTAAGTTCTCACGACAGAGATGCGTCTGTGCTCAGTTGGAAAGTGTAGGACGTGTCTGGGTAGCAACCAGTAAGTGTCTGATACAAGCCGCTAAGAGGGGATGTGGAGGAAGGTATCTGCTCAGGGAAGCTACTTCAGGTGCGTACTCATTCATAACAGTGTCTCTCCTTTGAGGATGAAGATAGAACAGGGAACGACTACGGGCACATTAGGTACTGTGAGTAAAGGGCATGCTAAGGCACTTAAGCCTGCCAAACACATATTGGATGTTCACCACCAGTGCAGATCCGCACTTAGTTTCTGCGTCGAAAACGCTTCCTACACTGAGAGGGAAGTGTGCTTTAGGAGGGATTCACTGCAGTGTTACGTCTGTTAAAGAAGGAAGCTTTTGGGACTGACTATGTGGTAACCCCAATAGGCGCACATAGCTTTCCAGTCTCAGCCGTCTATGCGATGGACTATAGCAAGTTCTGTTTAAGGGAAACTCCTTCATGCGGAATGTCACTTCTCACAGTGTCTTTCCAGTGCAGGAAAGAAGATAGAACAACGACGGACAGAGAGAACGTTGCAACCCGTGAGTGAAGTACAGGGTAAGGCACCTAATCCTCTATGATGTATACTGGATGTTCAACACCTGGGATATTCCACAATGTCTACCACTTCTCAAAACACTTCCAATATAGGAGGGAACTGTGCTAATGTAAGTTCTAATGACAGGGATGCATCTGTGCAAGGTTGACAACTCGAGGATGTGTCTGGGTAGCAAACATGAAGTGTCTCATAAAGGCACCTTAGACTGGATGCATAGGAGGTATCTGCTCAGGGAAGCTACTTCTGGTGCGTACTCATTCATAACAGTGTCTCTCCTTTGAGGATGAAGATAGAACAGGGAACGACTACGGGCACATTAGGTACTGTGAGTAAAGGGCATGCTAAGGCGCTTAAGCCTGCCAAACACATATTGGATGTTCACCACCAGAGCAGATCCGCACTTAGTTCTGCGTCGAAAACGCTTCCTACACTGAGAGGGAAGTGTGTTTTAGGAGGGATTCACTGCAGTGTTACGTCTGTTAAAGAAGGAAGATTTTGGGACTGACTCTGTGCTAACCCCAATAGGCGCACATAGCTTTCCAGTCTCAGCCGTCTATCCGTTGGACTATTACAAGTTCTGTTTAAGGGAAACTCCTTCATGCGGAATGTCACTTCTCCGAGTGTCTTTCCAGTGGAGGAAAGAAGATAGAACAACGACGGACAGAGAGAACGTTGCAACCCGTGAGTGAAGTACAGGGTAAGGCACCTAAGACTCTATGATGCATACTGGATGTTCAACACCTTGGATTTTCCACAATGTCTACCACTTCTCAAAACACTTCCAATATAGGAGGGAACTATGCTAATGTAAGTTCTAATGACAGGGATGCATCTGTGCAAGGTTGAAAACTCGAGGATGTGTCTGGGTAGCAAACAAGAAGTGTCTCATAAAGGCACCTTAGACTGGATGCGTAGGAGGTATCTGCTCAGGGAAGCTACTTCAGTTTTGTACTCATTCATAACAGTGCTTCTCCTTGGAGGAATGAAGGAAGAACACGGACGGACTAGGGGCACATTAGGTACTGTGAATAAAGGGCAGGCTATGAACCTTACGCCTGGCAACCACATATTGGATGTTCACCACCAGTGTTGATCCGCACATAGGTTCTGCGTCTAAAACGCTTCCAACACTGAGAGGGAAGTGTGCTTTAGGAGGGATTCACTGCAGATTTACGTCTGTTAAAGAAGGATGCTTTTGGGACTGACTCTGTGGTAACCGCATTAGGCGCACATAGCTTTCCAGTCTCAGACGTCTAACCGTTAGACTATAGGAAGTTCTGTTTAAGGGAAACTCCTTCATGCGGAATGTCACTTCTCACAGTGTCTTTTCAGTGGAGAAAAGAAGATAGAACAAGGACGGACAGAGAGAACGATGCAAACCGTGATTGAAGTACAGGGTAAGCCTCGTAGGCTTCTATTATGCATACTGGTAGTTCAACACCGGAGATGTTCCACAGTGTCTACCTCTTCTCAAAACACTTCCAGTATATGAGGGAACTCTGCTACATTAAGTTCTCACGACAGAGATGCGTCTGTGCTCAGTTGGAAAGTGTAGGACGTGTCTGGGTAGCAACCAGTAAGTGTCTGATACAAGCCGCTAAGAGGGGATGCGGAGGAAGGTATCTGCTCAGGGAAGCTACTTCAGGAGCGTACTCATTCATAACAGTGTCTCTCCTTTGAGGATGAAGATAGAACAGGGAACGACTACGGGCACATTAGGTACTGTGAGTAAAGGGCATGCTAAGGCGCTTAAGCCTGCCAAACACATATTGGATGTTCACCACCAGTGCAGATCCACACTTAGTTTCTGCGTCGAAAACGCTTCCTACACTGAGAGGGAAGTGTGCTTTAGGAGGGATTCACTGCAGTGTTACGTCTGTTAAAGAAGGAAGCTTTTGGGACTGACTCTGTGGTAACCCCAATAGGCGCACATAGCTTTCCAGTCTCAGCCGTCTATCCGATGGACTATAGCAAGTTCTGTTTAAGGGAAACTCCTTCATGCAGAATGTCACTTCTCACAGTGTCTTTCCAGTGCAGGAAAGAAGATAGAACAACGACGGACAGAGAGAACGTTGCAACCCGTGAGTGAAGTACAGGGTAAGGCACCTAAGCCTCTATGATGCATACTGGATGTTCAACACCTGGGATTTTCCACAATGTCTACCACTTCTCAAAACACTTCCAATATAGGAGGCAACTGTGCTAATGTAAGTTCTAATGACAGGGATGCATCTGTGCAATGTTGACAAGTCGAGGATGTGTCTGGGTAGCAAACATGAAGTGTTCCATTAAGGCACCATAGACTGGAATCATAGGAGGTATCTGCTCAGGGAAGCGACATCAGTTTTGTACTCATTCATAACAGTGCTTCTCCTTGGAGGAATGAAGGAAGAACACGGAAGGACTAGGGGCACATTAGGTACTGTGAATAAAGTGCAGGCTATGAACCTTACGCCTGCCAACCACATATTGGATGTTCACCACCAGTGTTGATCCGCACATAGGTTCAGCGTCTAAAACGCTTCCAACACTGAGAGGGAAGTGTGCTTTAGGAGGGATTCACTGCAGTTTTACGTCTGTTAAAGAAGGATGCTTTTGGGACTGACTCTGTGGTAACCGCATTAGGCGCACATAGCTTTCCAGTCTCAGACGTCTAACCGTTAGACTATAGGAAGTTCTGTTTAAGGGAAACTCCTTCATGCGGAATGTCACTTCTCACAGTGTCTTTGCAGTGGAGAAAAGAAGATAGAACAAGGACGGACAGAGAGAACGATGCAAACCGTGATTGAAGTACAGGGTAAGCCTCGTAGGCCTCTATTATGCATACTGGTAGTTCAACACCGGAGATGTTCCACAGTGTCTACCTCTTCTCAAAACACTTCCAGTATATGAGGGAACTCTGCTACATTAAGTTCTCACGACAGAGATGCGTCTGTGCTCAGTTGGAAAGTGTAGGACGTGTCTGGGTAGCAACCAGTAAGTGTCTGATACAAGCCGCTAAGAGGGGATGTGGAGGAAGGTATCTGCTCAGGGAAGCTACTTCAGGTGCGTACTTATTCATAACAGTGTCTCTCCTTTGAGGATGAAGATAGAACAGGGAACGACTACGGGCACATTAGGTACTGTGAGTAAAGGGCATGCTAAGGCGCTTAAGCCTGCCAAACACATATTGGATGTTCACCACCAGTGCAGATCCGCAATTAGTTTCTGCGTCGAAAACGCTTCCTACACTGAGAGGGAAGTGTGCTTTAGGAGGGATTCACTGCAGTGTTACGTCTGTTAAAGAAGGAAGCTTTTGGGACTGACTCTGTGGTAACCCCAATAGGCGCACATAGCTTTCCAGTCTCAGCCCTCTATGAGATGGACTATAGCAAGTTCTGTTTAAGGGAAACTCCTTCATGCGGAATGTCACTTCTCACAGTGTCTTTCCAGTGGAGGAAAGAAGATAGAACAACGACGGACAGAGAGAACGTTGCAACCCGTGAGTGAAGTACAGGGTAAGGCACCTAAGCCTCTATGATGCATACTGGATGTTCAACACCTGGGATATTCCACAATGTCTACCACTTCTCAAAACACTTCCAATATAGGAGGGAACTGTGCTAATGTAAGTTCTAATGACAGGGATGCATCTGTGCAAGGTTGACAACTCGAGGATGTGTCTGGGTAGCAAACATGAAGTGTCTCATAAAGGCACCTTAGACTGGATGCATAGGAGGTATCTGCTCAGGGAAGCTACTTCTGGTGCGTACTCATTCATAACAGTGTCTCTCCTTTGAGAATGAAGATAGAACAGGGAACGACTACGGGCACATTAGGTACTGTGTGTAAAGGGCATGCTAAGGCGCTTAAGCCTGCCAAACACATATTGGATGTTCACCACCAGTGTAGATCCGCACTTAGTTTCTGCGTTGAAAACGCTTCCTACACTGAGAGGGAAGTGTGCTTTAGGAGGGATTCACTGCAGTGTTACGTCTGTTAAAGAAGGAAGCTTTTGGGACTGACTCTGTGGTAATCCCAATAGGCGCACATAGCTTTCCAGTCTCAGCCGTCTATCCGTTGGACTATAGCAAGTTCTGTTTAAGGGAAACTCCTTCATGCGGAATGTCACTTCTCAGAGTGTCTTTCCAGTGCAGGAAAGAAGATAGAACAACGACGGACAGAGAGAACGTTGCAACCCGTGAGTGAAGTACAGGGTAAGGCACCTAAGCCTCTATGATGCATACTGGATGTTCAACACCTGGGATTTTCCACAATGTCTACCACTTCTCAAAACACTTCCAATATAGGAGGCAACTGTGCTAATGTAAGTTCTAATGACAGGGATGCATCTGTGCAAGGTTGACAACTCGAGGATGTGTCTGGGTAGGAAACATGAAGTGTCTCATAAAGGCACCTTAGACTGGATGCGTAGGAGGTATCTGCTCAGGGAAGCTACTTCAGTTTTGTACTCATTCATAACAGTGCTTCTCCTTGGAGGAATGAAGGAAGAACACGGACGGACTAGGGGCACATTAGGTACTGTGAATAAAGGGCAGGCTATGAACCTTACGTCTGGCAACCACATATTGGATGTTCACCACCAGTGTTGATCCGCACATAGGTTCTGCGTCTAAAACGCTTCCAACACTGAGAGGGAAGTGTGCTTTAGGAGGGATTCACTGCAGTGTTACGTCTGTTAAAGAAGGATGCTTTTGGGACTGACTCTGTGGTAACCGCATTAGGCGCACTTAGCTTTCCAGTCTCAGACGTCTAACCGTTAGACTATAGGAAGTTCTGTTTAAGGGAAACTCCTTCATGCGGAATGTCACTTCTCACAGTGTCTTTGCAGTGGAGAAAAGAAGATAGAACAAGGACGGACAGAGAGAACGATGCAAACCGTGATTGAAGTACATTGTAAGCCTCGTAGGCTTCTATTATGCATACTGGTAGTTCAACACCGGAGATGTTCCACAGTGTCTACCTCTTCTCAAAACACTTCCAGTATATGAGGGAACTCTGCAACAATAAGTTCTCACGACAGAGATGCGTCTGTGCTCAGTTGGAAAGTGTAGGACGTGTCTGGGTAGCAACCAGTAAGTGTCTGATACAAGCCGCTAAGAGGGGATGCGGAGGAAGGTATCTGCTCAGGGAAGCTACTTCAGGTGCGTACTCATTCATAACAGTGTCTCTCCTTTGAGGATGAAGATAGAACAGGGAACGACTACGGGCACATTAGGTACGGTGAGTAAAGGGCATGCTAAGGCGCTTATGCCTGTCAAACACATATTGGATGTTCACCACCAGAGCAGATCCGCACTTAGTTTCTGCGTCGAAAACGCTTCCTACACTGAGAGGGAAGTGTGCTTTAGGAGGGATTCACTGCAGTGTTACGTCTGTTAAAGAAGGAAGCTTTTGGGACTGACTCTGTGGTAACCCCAATAGGCGAACGTAGCTTTCCAGTCTCAGCCGTCTATCCGTTGGACTATAGCAAGTTCTGTTTAAGGGAAACTCCTTCATACGGAATGTCACTTCTCACAGTGTCTTTCCAGTGGAGGAAACAAGATAGAACAACGACGGACAGAGAGAACGTTGCAACGGTGAATGAAGTACAGGTAAGGCACCTAAGCCTCAGATGCATACTGGATGTTCAACACCTGGGATTTTCCACAATGTCTACCACTTCTCAAAACACCTCCAATATAGGAGGGAACTGTGCTACCGTAAGTTCTAATGACAGGGATGCATCTGTGCAAGGTTGAAAACTCGAGGATGTGTCTGGGTAGCAAACATGAAGTGTCTCATAAAGGCACCTTAGACTGGATGCGTAGGAGGTATCTGCTCAGGGAAGCTACTTCAGTTTTGTACTCATTCATAACAGTGCTTCTCCTTGGAGGAATGAAGGAAGAACCCGGACGGACTAGGGGCACAGTAGGTACTGTGAATAAAGGGCAGGCTATGAACCTTACGCCTGCCAACCACATATTGGATGTTCACCACCAGTGTTGATCCGCACATAGGTTCTGCGTCTAAAACGCTTCCAACACTGAGAGGGAAGTGTGCCTTAGGAGGGATTCACTGCAGTGTTACGTCTGTTAAAGAAGGAAGCTTTTGGGACTGACTCTGTGGTAACCGCATTAGGCGCACATAGCTTTCCAGTCTCAGACGTCTAACCGTTAGACTATAGGAAGTTCTGTTTAAGGGAAACTCCTTCATGCGGAATGTCACTTCTCACAGTGTCTTTGCAGTGGAGAAAAGAAGATAGAACAAGGACGGACAGAGAGAACGATGCAAACCGTGATTGAAGTACAGGGTAAGCTACGTAGGCCTCTATTATGCATACTGGTAGTTCAACACCGGAGATGTTCCACAGTGTCTACCTCTTCTCAAAACACTTCCAGTATATGAGGGAACTCTGCTACAGTAAGTTCTCACGACAGAGAAGCGTCTGTGCTCAGTTGGGAAGTGTAGGACGTGTCTGGGTAACAACCATACAGTGTCTGATACAGGCACCTCAGAGGGGATGCAGAGGAAGGTATCTGCTCAGGATACCTACTTCAGGTGCGTACTCATTCATAACAGTGTTTCTCCTTTGAGGATGAAGATAGAACAGAGAAGGACTACGGGCACTTTAGGTACTTTGAGTAAAGAGCACGCTATCGCGCTTAAGCCTGCCAAACTCATATGGGATATTCACAACCAGTGGTGATCCGCACTTAGTTTCTACGTCGAAAACGCAACCAACACTGAGATGGTAGTGTGCTTTAGGAGGGATTCACTGCAGTTTTACGTCTGTTAAAGAAGGAAGCTTTTGGGACTGACTCTGTGGTAAACGCATTAGGCGCCCATAGCTTTCCGGTCTCAGACGTCTAACCTTTAGACTAAAGGAAGTTCTTTTAAGGGAAACTCCTTCATGTGGATTGTTACTTCTCACAGTGTCTTTATGTGGAGGAAAAAAGATAGAACAAGGACGGACAGAGAGATTGTTGCACACCGTGAGTGAAGTACAGGGTAAGCCACTTTGGCCTCTATGATGTTTACTGGAAGTTCAACAGCGGAGATGTTCCACAAGTCCTACCTTTTCTCAAAACATTTCCAGTATATGACGGAACTGTGCCTCAGTAATTTCTCACGACAGAGATGCGTCTGTCATCAGTCGGAAAGAGTAGGACGTGTCTGGATAGCAACCAGTAAGTGTCTGATACAAGCCCCTAAGAGGGGATGCGGAGGAAGGTATCTGCTCAGGGAAGCTACTTCAGGTGCGTACTCATTCATAACAGTGTTTCTCCTTTGAGGATGAAGATAGAACAGGAAACGACTACGGGCACATTAGGTACTCTGAGTAAAGGGCATGCTAAGGCGCGTAAGCCTGCCAAACACATATTGGATGTTCACCACCAGTGCAGATCCGCACTTAGTTTCTGCGTCGAAAACGCTTCCTACACTGAGAGGGAAGCGTGCTTTAGGAGGGATTCACTGCAGTGTTACGTCTGTTAAAGAAGGAAGCTTTTGGGACTAACTCTGTTGTAACCCCAATAGGCGCACATAGCTTTCCATTCTCAGCCGTCTATCCGTTGGACTATAGCAAGTTCTGTTTAAGGGAAACTCCTTCATGCGGAATGTCACTTCTCACAGTGTCTTTCCAGTGGAGGAAAGAAGATAGAACAACGACGGACAAAGAGAACGTTGCAACCCGTGAGTGAAGTACAGGGTAAGGCACCTAAGCCTCTATGATGCATACTGGATGTTCAACACCTGGGATTTTCCACAATGTCTACCACTTCTCAAAACACTTCCAATATAGGAGGGAACTGTGCTACCGTAAGTTCTAATGACAGGGATGCATCTATGCAAGGTTGACAACTCGAGGATGTGTCTGGGTAGCAAACATGAAGTGTCTCATAAAGGCACCTTAGACTGGATGCGTAGTAGGTATCTGCTCAGGGAAGCTACTTCAGTTTTGTACTCATTCATAACAGTGCTTCTCCTTGGAGGAATGTAGGAAGAACACGGACGGACTAGGGGCACATTAGGTACTGTGAATAAAGGGCAGGCTATGAACCTTACGCCTGCCAACCACATATTGGATGTTCACCACCAGTGTTGATCCGCACATAGGTTCTGCGTCTAAAACGCTTCCAACACTGAGAGGGAAGTGTGCTTTAGGAGGGATTCACTGCAGTGTTACGTCTGTTAAAGAAGGATGCTTTGGGGACTGACTCTGTGGTAACCGCATTAGGCGCACATAGCTTTCCAGTCTCAGACGTCTAACCGTTAGACTATAGGAAGTTCTGTTTAAGGGAAACTCCTTCATGCGGAATGTCACTTCTCACAGTGTCTTTGCAGTGGAGAAAAGAAGATAGAACAAGGACGGACAGAGAGAACGATGCAAACCGTGATTGAAGTACAGGTTAAGCCTCGTAGGCTTCTATTATGCATACTGGTAGTTCAACACCGGAGATGTTCCACAGTGTCTACCTCTTCTCAAAACACTTCCAGTATATGAGGGAACTCTGCAACATTAAGTTCTCACGACAGAGATGCGTCTGTGCTCAGTTGGAAAGTGTAGGACGTGTCTGGGTAGCAACCAGTAAGTGTCTGATACAAGGCGCTAAGAGGGGATGCGGAGGAAGGTATCTGCTCAGGGAAGCTACTTCAGGTGCGTACTCATTCATAAGAGTGTCTCTCCTTTGAGGATGTAGATAGAACAGGGAACGACTACGGGCACATTAGGTACTGTGAGTAAAGGGCATGCTAAGGCGCTTAAGCCTCCCAAACACATATTGGATGTTCACCACCAGTGCAGATCCGCACTTAGTTTCTGCGTCGAAAACGCTTCCTACACTGAGAGGGAAGTGTGCTTTAGGAGGGATTCACTGCAGTGTTACGTCTGTTAAAGAAGGAAGCTTTTGGGACTGACTCTGTGGTAACCCCAATAGGCGCACATAGCTTTCCAGTCTCAGCCGTCTATCCGTTGGACTATAGCAAGTTCTGTTTAAGGGAAACTCCTTCATGCGGAATGTCACTTCTCACAGTGTCTTTCCAGTGGAGGAAAGAAGATAGAACAACGACGGACAGAGAGAACGTTGCAACGGTGAATGAAGTACAGGTAAGGCACCTAAGCCTCTATGATGCATACTGGATGTTCAACACCTGGGATTTTCCACAATGTCTACCACTTCTCAAAACACTTCCAATATAGGAGGCAACTGTGCTAATGTAAGTTCTAATGACAGGGATGCATCTGTGCAATGTTGACAAGTCGAGGATGTGTCTGGGTAGCAAACATGAAGTGTTCCATTAAGGCACCATAGACTGGAATCATAGGAGGTATCTGCTCAGGGAAGCTACTTCAGTTTTGTACTCATTCATAACAGTGCTTCTCCTTGGAGGAATGAAGGAAGAACACGGACGGACTAGGGGCACAGTAGGTACTGTGAATAAAGGGCAGGCTATGAACCTTACGCCTGCCAACCACATATTGGATGTTCACCACCAGTGTTGATCCGCACATAGGTTCTGCGTCTAAAACGCTTCCAACACTGAGAGGGAAGTGTGCTTTAGGAGGGATTCACTGCAGTGTTACGTCTGTTAAAGAAGGATGCTTTTGGGACTGACTCTGTGGTAACCGCATTAGGCGCACATAGCTTTCCAGTCTCAGACGTCTAACCGTTAGACTATAGGAAGTTCTGTTTAAGGGAAACTCCTTCATGCGGAATGTCACTTCTCACAGTGTCTTTGCAGTGGAGAAAAGAAGATAGAACAAGGACGGACAGAGAGAACGATGCAAACCGTGATTGAAGTACATTGTAAGCCTCGTAGGCTTCTATTATGCATACTGGTAGTTCAACACCGGAGATGTTCCACAGTGTCTACCTCTTCTCAAAACACTTCCAGTATATGAGGGAACTCTGCTACATTAAGTTCTCACGACAGAGATGCGTCTGTGCTCAGTTGGAAAGTGTAGGACGTGTCTGGGTAGCAACCAGTAAGTGTCTGATACAAGCCGCTAAGAGGGGATGCGGAGGAAGGTATCTGCTCAGGGAAGCTACTTCAGGTGCGTACTCATTCATAACAGTATCTCTCCTTTGAGGATGAAGATAGAACAGGGAACGACTACGGGCACATTAGGTACTGTGAGTAAAGGGCATGCTAAGGCGCTTAAGCCTGCCAAACACATATTGGATGTTCACCACCAGTGCAGATCCGCACTTAGTTTCAGCGTCGAAAACGCTTCCTACACTGAGAGGGAAGTGTGCTTTAGGAGGGATTCACTGCAGTGTTACGTCTGTTAAAGAAGGAAGCTTTTGGGACTGACTCAGTGGTAACCCCAATAGGCGCACATAGCTTTCCAGTCTCAGCCGTCTATCCGTTGGACTATAGCAAGTTCTGTTTAAGGGAAACTCCTTCATGCGGAATGTCACTTCTCACAGTGTCTTTGCAGTGGAGGAAAGAAGATAGAGCAACGACGGACAGAGAGAACGTTGCAACCCGTGAGTGAAGTACAGGGTAAGGCACCTAAGCCTCTATGATGCATACTGGATGTTCAACACCTGGGATTTTCCACAATGTCTACCACTTCTCAAAACACTTCCAATATAGGAGGGAACTGTGCTACCGTAAGATCTAATGACAGGGATGCATCTGTGCAAGGTTGAAAACTCGAGGATGTGTCTGGGTAGCAAACATGAAGTGTCACATAAAGGCACCTTAGACTGGATGCGTAGGAGGTATCTGCGCAGGGAAGCTACTTCAGTTTTGTACTCATTCTTTACAGTGCTTCTCCTTGGAGGAATGAAGGAAGAACACGGACGGTAAGGGGCACAGTAGGTACTGTGAATAAAGGGCATGCTATGAACCTTACGCCTGCCAACCACATATTGGAGGTTCACCACCAGTGTTGATCCGCACATAGGTTCTGCGTCTAAAACGCTTCCAACACTGAGAGGGAAGTGTGCTTTAGGAGGGATTCACTGCAGTGTTACGTCTGTTAAAGAAGGATGCTTTTGGGACTGACTCTGTGGTAACCGCATTAGGCGCACATAGCTTTCCAGTCTCAGACGTCTAACCGTTAGACTATAGGAAGTTCTGTTTAAGGGAAACTCCTTCATGCGGAATGTCACTTCTCACAGTGTCTTTGCAGTGGAGAAAAGAAGATAGAACAAGGACGGACAGAGAGAACGATGCAAACCGTGATTGAAGTACAGGGTAAGCCTCGTAGGCCTCTATTATGCATACTGGTAGTTCAACACCGGAGTTGTTCCACAGTGTCTACCTCTTCTCAAAACACTTCCAGTATATGAGGGAACTCTGCTACATTAAGTTCTCACGACAGAGATGCGTCTGTGCTCAGTTTGGAAAGTGTAGGACGTGTCTGGGTAGCAACCAGTAAGTGTCTGATACAAGCCGCTAAGAGGGGATGCGGAGGAAAGTATCTGCTCAGGGAAGTTACTTCAGGTGCGTACTCATTCATAAGAGTGTCTCTCCTTTGAGGATGAATATAGAACAGGGAACGACTACGGGCACATTAGGTACTGTGAATAAAGGGCATGCTAAGGCGCTTAAGCCTGCCAAACACATATTGGATGTTCACCACCAGTGCAGATCCGCACTTAGTTTCTGCGTCGAAAACGCTTCCTACACTGAGAGGGAAGTGTGCTTTAGGAGGGATTCACTGCAGTGTTACGTCTGTTAAAGAAGGATGCTTTTGGGACTGACTCTGTGGTAACCGCATTAGGCGCACATAGCTTTCCAGTCTCAGACGTCTAACCGTTAGACTATAGGAAGTTCTGTTAAGGGAAACTCCTTCATGCGGAATGTCACTTCTCACAGTGTCTTTGCTGTGGAGAAAAGAAGATAGAACAAGGACGGACAGAGAGAACGATGCAAACCGTGATTGAAGTACAGGGTAAGCCTCGTAGGCCTCTATTATGCATACTGGTAGTTCAACACCGGAGATGTTCCACAGTGTCTACCTCTTCTCAAAACACTTCCAGTATATGAGGGAACTCTGCTACATTAAGTTCTCACGACAGAGATGCGTCTGTGCTCAGTTTGGAAAGTGTAGGACGTGTCTGGGTAGAAACCAGTAAGTGTCTAATACAAGCCGCTAAGAGGGGATGCGGAGGAAGGTATCTGCTCAGGGAAGCTACTTCAGTTTTGTACTCATTCATAACAGTGTCTCTCCTTTGAGGATGAAGATAGAACAGGGAACGACTACGGGCACATTAGGTACTGTGAATAAAGGGCATGCTAAGGCGCTTAAGCCTGCCAAACACATATTGGATGTTCACTACCAATGCAGATCCGCACTTAGTTTCTGCGTCGAAAACGCTTCCTACACTGAGAGGGAAGTGTGCTTTAGGAGGGATTCACTGCAGTGTTACGTCTGTTAAAGAAGGATGCTTTTGGGACTGACTCTGTGGTAACCGCATTAGGCGCACATAGCTTTCCAGTCTCAGACGTCTAACCGTTAGACTATAGGAAGTTCTGTTTAAGGGAAACTCCTTCATGCGGAATGTCACTTCTCACAGTGTCTTTGCAGTGGAGAAAAGAAGATAGAACAAGGACGGACAGAGAGAACGATGCAAACCGTGATTGAAGTACAGGGTAAGCCTCGTAGGCCTCTATTATGCATACTGGTAGTTCAACACCGGAGATGTTCCACAGTGTCTACCTCTTCTCAAAACACTTCCAGTATATGAGGGAACTCTGCTACATTAAGTTCTCACGACAGAGATGCGTCTGTGCTCAGTTGGAAAGTATAGGACGTGTCTGGGTAGCAACCAGTAAGTGTCTGATACAAGCCGCTAAGAGGGGATGCGGAGGAAGGTATCTGCTCAGGGAAGCTACTTCAGGTGCGTACTCATTCATAACAGTGTCTCTCCTTTGAGGATGAAGATAGAACAGGGAACGACTACGGGCACATTAGGTACTGTGAGTAAAGGGCATGCTAAGGCGCTTAAGCCTGCCAAACACATATTGGATGTTCACCACCAGTGCAGATCCACACTTAGTTTCTGCGTCGAAAACGCTTCCTACACTGAGAGGGAAGTGTGCTTTAGGAGGGATTCACTGCAGTGTTACGTCTGTTAAAGAAGGAAGCTTTTGGGACTGACTCTGTTGTAACCCCAATAGGCGCACATAGCTTTCCAGTCTCAGCCGTCTATCCGATGGACTATAGCAAGTTCTGTTTAAGGGAAACTCCTTCATGCGGAATGTCACTTCTCACAGTGTCTTTCCAGTGCAGGAAAGAAGATAGAACAACGACGGACAGAGAGAACGTTGCAACCTGTGAGTGAAGTACAGGGTAAGGCACCTAAGCCTCTATGATGCATACTGGATGTTCAACACCTGGGATTTTCCACAATGTCTACCACTTCTCAAAACACTTCCAATATAGGAGGCAACTGTGCTAATGTAAGTTCTAATGACAGGGATGCATCTGTGCAATGTTGACAACTCGAGGATGTGTCTGGGTAGCAAACATGAAGTGTTCCATTAAGGCACCATAGACTGGAATCATAGGAGGTATCTGCTCAGGGAAGCGACATCAGTTTTGTACTCATTCATAACAGTGCTTCTCCTTGGAGGAATGAAGGAAGAACACGGAAGGACTAGGGGCACATTAGGTACTGTGAATAAAGTGCAGGCTATGAACCTTACGCCTGCCAACCACATATTGGATGTTCACCACCAGTGTTGATCCGCACATAGGTTCAGCGTCTAAAACGCTTCCAACACTGAGAGGGAAGTGTGCTTTAGGAGGGATTCACTGCAGTGTTACGTCTGTTAAAGAAGGATGCTTTTGGGACTGACTCTGTGGTAACCGCATTAGGCGCACATAGCTTTCCAGTCTCAGACGTCTAACCGTTAGACTATAGGAAGTTCTGTTTAAGGGAAACTCCTTCATGCGGAATGTCACTTCTCACAGTGTCTTTTCAGTGGAGAAAAGAAGATAGAACAAGGACGGACAGAGAGAACGATGCAAACCGTGATTGAAGTACAGGGTAAGCCTCGTAGGCTTCTATTATGCATACTGGTAGTTCAACACCGGAGATGTTCCACAGTGTCTACCTCTTCTCAAAACACTTCCAGTATATGAGGGAACTCTGCTACATTAAGTTCTCACGACAGAGATGCGTCTGTGCTCAGTTGGAAAGTGTAGGACGTGTCTGGGTAGCAACCAGTAAGTGTCTGATACAAGCCGCTAAGAGGGGATGCGGAGGAAGGTATCTGCTCAGGGAAGCTACTTCAGGAGCGTACTCATTCATAACAGTGTCTCTCCTTTGAGGATGAAGATAGAACAGGGAACGACTACGGGCACATTAGGTACTGTGAGTAAAGGGCATGCTAAGGCGCTTAAGCCTGCCAAACACATATTGGATGTTCACCACCAGTGCAGATCCACACTTAGTTTCTGCGTCGAAAACGCTTCCTACACTGAGAGGGAAGTGTGCTTTAGGAGGGATTCACTGCAGTGTTGCGTCTGTTAAAGAAGGAAGCTTTTGGGACTGACTCTGTGGTAACCCCAATAGGCGCACATAGCTTTCCAGTCTCAGCCGTCTATCCGATGGACTATAGCAAGTTCTGTTTAAGGGAAACTCCTTCATGCGGAATGTCACTTCTAACAGTGTCTTTCCAGTGCAGGAAAGAAGATAGAACAACGACGGACAGAGAGAACGTTGCAACCCGTGAGTGAAGTACAGGGTAAGGCACCTAAGCCTCTATGATGCATACTGGATGTTCAACACCTGGGATTTTCCACAATGTCTACCACTTCTCAAAACACTTCCAATATAGGAGGCAACTGTGCTAATGTAAGTTCTAATGACAGGGATGCATCTGTGCAATGTTGACAAGTCGAGGATGTGTCTGGGTAGCAAACATGAAGTGTTCCATTAAGGCACCATAGACTGGAATCATAGGAGGTATCTGCTCAGGGAAGCGACATCAGTTTTGTACTCATTCATAACAGTGCTTCTCCTTGGAGGAATGAAGGAAGAACACGGAAGGACTAGGGGCACATTAGGTACTGTGAATAAAGTGCAGGCTATGAACCTTACGCCTGCCAACCACATATTGGATGTTCACCACTAGTGTTGATCCGCACATAGGTTCAGCGTCTAAAACGCTTCCAACACTGAGAGGGAAGTGTGCTTTAGGAGGGATTCACTGCAGTTTTACGTCTGTTAAAGAAGGATGCTTTTGGGACTGACTCTGTGGTAACCGCATTAGGCGCACATAGCTTTCCAGTCTCAGACGTCTAACCGTTAGACTATAGGAAGTTCTGTTTAAGGGAAACTCCTTCATGCGGAATGTCACTTCTCACAGTGTCTTTGCAGTGGAGAAAAGAAGATAGAACAAGGACGGACAGAGAGAACGATGCAAACCGTGATTGAAGTACAGGGTAAGCCTCGTAGGCCTCTATTATGCATACTGGTAGTTCAACACCGGAGATGTTCCACAGTGTCTACCTCTTCTCAAAACACTTCCAGTATATGAGGAACTCTGCTACATTAAGTTCTCACGACAGAGATGCGTCTGTGCTCAGTTGGAAAGTGTAGGACGTGTCTGGGTAGCAACCAGTAAGTGTCTGATACAAGCCGCTAAGAGGGGATGCGGAGGAAGGTATCTGCTCAGGGAAGCTACTTCAGTTTTGTACTCATTCATAACAGTGTCTCTCCTTTGAGGATGAAGATAGAACAGCGAACGACTAAGGGCACATTAGGTACTGTCAGTAAAGGGCATGCTAAGGCGCTTAAGCCTGCCAAACACATATTGGATGTTCACCACCAGTGCAGATCCGCACTTAGTTTCTGCGTCGAAAACGCTTCCTACACTGAGAGGGAAGTGTGCTTTAGGAGGGATTCACTGCAGTGTTACGTCTGTTAAAGAAGGAAGCTTTTGGGACTGACTCTGTGGTAACCCCAATAGGCGCACATTGCTTTCCAGTCTCAGCCGTCTATCCGTTGGACTATAGCAAGTTCTGTTTAAGGGAAACTCCTTCATGCGGAATGTCACTTCTCACAGTGTCTTTGCAGTGGAGAAAAGAAGATAGAACAAGGACGGACAGAGAGAACGATGCAAACCGTGATTGAAGTACAGGGTAAGCCTCGTAGGCCTCTATTATGCATACTGGTAGTTCAACACCGGAGATGTTCCACAGTGTCTACCTCTTCTCAAAACACTTCCAGTATATGAGGGAACTCTGCTACATTAAGTTCTCACGACAGAGATGCGTCTGTGCTCAGTTGGAAAGTGTAGGACGTGTCTGGGTAGCAACCAGTAAGTGTCTGATACAAGCCGCTAAGAGGGGATGCGGAGGAAGGTATCTGCTCAGGGAAGCTACTTCAGGTGCGTACTCATTCATAAGAGTGTCTCTCCTTTGAGGATGAAGATAGAACAGGGAACGACTACGGGCACATTAGGTACTGTGAGTAAAGGGCATGCTAAGGCGCTTAAGCCTGCCAAACACATATTGGATGTTCACCACCAGTGCAGATCCGCACTTAGTTTCTGCGTCGAAAACGCTTCCTACACTGAGAGGGAAGTGTGCTTTAGGAGGGATTCACTGCAGTGTTACGTCTGTTAAAGAAGGAAGCTTTTGGGACTGACTCTGTGGTAACCCCAATAGGCGCACATAGCTTTCAGTCTCAGCCGTCTATCCGTTGGACTATAGCAAGTTCTGTTTAAGGGAAACTCCTTCATGTGGAATGTCACTTCTCACAGTGTCTATCCAGTGGAGGAAAGAAGATAGAACAACGATGGACAGAGAGAACGTTGCAACCCGTGAGTGAAGTACAGGGTAAGGCACCTAAGCCTCTATGATGCATACTGGATGTTCAACACCTGGGATTTTCCACAATGTCTACCACTTCTCAAAACACTTCCAATATAGGAGGGAACTGTGCTACCGTAAGTTCTAATGACAGGGATGCATCTGTGCAAGGTTGAAAACTCGAGGATGTGTCTGGGTAGCAAACATGAAGTGTCTCATACAGGCAACTTAGACTGGATGCGTAGGAGGTATCTGCTCAGGGAAGCTACTTCAGGTGCGTACTCATTCATAACAGTGTCTCTCCTTTGAGGATGAAGATAGAACAGGGAACGACTACGGGCACATTAGGTACTGTGAGTAAAGGGCATGCTAAGGCGCTTAAGCCTGCCAAACACATATTGGATGTTCACCACCAGTGCAGATCCGCACTTAGTTTCTGCGTCGAAAACGCTTCCTACACTGAGAGGGAAGTGTGCTTTAGGAGGGATTCACTGCAGTGTTACGTCTGTTAAAGAAGGAAGCTTTTGGGACTGACTCTGTGGTAACCCCAATAGGCGCACATAGCTTTCCAGTCTCAGCCGTCTATCCGTTGGACTATAGCAAGTTCTGTTTAAGGGAAACTCCTTCATGCGGAATGTCACTTCTCACAGTGTCTTTCCAGTGCAGGAAAGAAGATAGAACAACGACGGACAGAGAGAACGTTGCAACCCGTGGGTGAAGTACAGGGTAAGGCACCTAAGCTTCTATGATGCATACTGGATGTTCAACACCTGGTATTTTCCACAATGTCTACCACTTCTCAAAACACTTCCAATATAGGAGGGAACTGTGCTACCGTAAGTTCTAATGACAGGGATGCATCTGTGCAAGGTTGAAAACTCGAGGATGTGTCTGGGTAGCAAACATGAAGTGTCTCATAAAGGCACCTTAGACTGGATGCGTAGTAGGTATCTGCTAGGGAAGCTACTTCAGTTTTGTACTCATTCATAACAGTGCTTCTCCTTGGAGGAATGAAGGAAGAACACGGACGGACTAGGGACACATTAGGTACTGTGAATAAAGGGCAGGCTATGAACCTTACGCCTGCCAACCACATATTGGATGTTCACCACCAGTGTTGATCCGCACATAGGTTCTGCGTCTAAAACGCTTCCAACACTGAGAGGGAAGTGTGCTTTAGGAGGGATTCACTGCAGTGTTACGTCTGTTAAAGAAGGATGCTTTTGGGACTGACTCTGTGGTAACCGCATTAGGCGCACATAGCTTTCCAGTCTCAGACGTCTAACCGTTAGACTATAGGAAGTTCTGTTTAAGGGAAAATCCTTCATGCGGAATGTCACTTCTCACAGTGTCTTTGCAGTGGAGAAAAGAAGATAGAACAAGGACGGACAGAGAGAACGATGCAAACCGTGATTGAAGTACGGGTAAGCCTCGTATGCCTCTATTATGCATACTGGTAGTTCAACACCGGAGATGTTCCACAGTGTCTACCTCTTCTCAAAACACTTCCAGTATATGAGGGAACTCTGCTACATTAGGTTCTCACGACAGAGATGCGTCTGTGCTCAGTTGGAAAGTGTAGGACGTGTCTGGGTAGCACCAGTAAGTGTCTGATACAAGCCGCTTAGAGGGGATGTGGAGGAAGGTATCTGCTCAGGGAAGCTACTTCAGGTGAGTACTCATTTATAACAGTGTCTCTCCTTTGAGGATGTAGATAGAACAGGGAAGGACTACGGGCATATTAGGTACTGTGAGTAAAGGGAATGCTAAGGCGCTTAAGCCTGCCATACACATATTGGATGTTCACCACCAGTGCAGATCCGCACTTAGTTTCTGCGTCGAAAACGCTTCCTACACTGAGAGGGAAGTGTGCTTTAGGAGGGATTCACTGCAGTGTTACGTCTGTTAAAGAAGGAAGCTTTTGGGACTGACTCTGTGGTAACCCCAATAGGCGCACATAGCTTTCCAGTCTCAGCCGTCTATCCGTGGACTATAGCAAGTTCTGTTTAAGGGAAACACCTTCATGCGGAAAGTCACTACTCACAGTGTCTTTCCAGTGGAGGAAAGAAGATAGAACAACGATGGACAGAGAGAACGTTGCAACCCGTGAGTGAAGTACAGGGTAAAGCACCTAAGCCTCTATGATGCATACTGGATGTTCAACACCTGGGATTTTCCACAATGTCTACCACTTCTCAAAACACTTCCAATATAAGAGGGAACTGTGCTACCGTAAGTTCTAATGACAGGGATGCATCTGGGCAAGGTTGAAAACTCGAGGATGTGTCTGGGTAGCAAACATGAAGTGTCTCATAAAGGCACCTTAGACTGGATGCGTAGTAGGTATCTGCTAGGGAAGCTACTTCAGTTTTGTACTCATTCAAAACAGTGCTTCTCCTTGGAGGAATGAAGGAAGAACACGGACGGACTAGGGGCACATTAGGTACTGTGAATAAAGGGCAGGCTATGAACCTTACGCCTGCCAACCACATATTGGATGTTCACCACCAGTGTTGATCCGCACTTAGTTTCTGCGTCGAAAACGCTTCCAACACTGAGAGGGAAGTGTGCTTTAGGAGGGATTCACTGCAGTGTTACGTCTGTTAAAGAAGGATGCTTTTGGGACTGCCTCTGTGGTAACCGCATTAGGCGCACATAGCTTTCCAGTCTCAGACGTCTAACCGTTAGACTATAGGAAGTTCTGTTTAAGGGAAACTCCTTCATGCGGAATGTCACTTCTCACAGTGTCTTTGCAGTGGAGAAAGAAGATAGAACAAGGACGGACAGAGAGAACGATGCAAACCGTGATTGAAGTACAGGGTAAGCCTCGTAGGCCTCTATTATGCATACTGGTAGTTCAACACCGGAGATGTTCCACAGTGTCTACCTCTTCTCAAAACACTTCCAGTATATGAGGGAACTCTGCTACATTAAGTTCTCACGACAGAGATGCGTCTGTGCTCAGTTGGAAAGTGTAGGACGTGTCTGGGTAGCAACCAGTAAGTGTCTGATACAAGCCTCTAAGAGGGGATGCGGAGGAAGGTATCTGCTCAGGGAAGCTACTTCAGGTGCGTACTCATTCATAACAGTGTCTCTCCTTTGAGGATGTAGATAGAACAGGAACGACTACGGGCACATTAGGTACTGTGAGTAAAGGGCATGCTAAGGCGCTTAAGCCTGCCAAACACGTATTGGATGTTCACCACCAGTGCAGATCCGCACTTAGTTTCTGCGTCGAAAACGCTTCCTACACTGAGAGGGAAGTGTGCTTTAGGAGGGATTAACTGCAGTGTTACGTCTGTTAAAGAAGGAAGATTTTGGGACTGACTCTGTGGTAACCCCAATAGGCGCACATAGCTTTCCAGTCTCAGCCGTCTATCCGTTGGACTATAGCAAGTTCTGTTTAAGGGAAACTCCTTCATGCGGAATGTCACTTCTCACAGCGTCTTTCCAGTGGAGGAAAGAAGATAGAACAACGATGGACAGAGAGAACGTTGCAACCCGTGAGTGAAGTACAGGTTAAGGCACCTAAGCCTCTATGATGCATACTGGATGTTCAACAACTGGGATTTTCCACAATGTCTACCACTTCTCAAAACACTTCCAATATAGGAGGGAACTGTGCTACCGTAAGTTCTAATGACAGGGATTCATCTGTGCAAGGTTGAAAACTCGAGGATGTGTCTGGGTAGCAAACATGAAGTGTCTCATAACGGCACCTTAGACTGGATGCTAGTAGGTATCTGCTAGGGAAGCTACTTCAGTTTTGTACTCATTCAGAACAGTGCTTCTCCTTGGAGGAATGAAGGAAGAACACGGACGGACTAGGGGCACAGTAGGTACTGTGAATAAAGGGCAGGCTATGACACTTACGCCTGCCAACCACATATTGGATGTTCACCACCAGTGTTGATCCGCACATAGGTTCTGCGTCTAAAACGCTTCCAACACTGAGAGGGAAGTGTGCCTTAGGAGGGATTCACTGCAGTGTTACGTCTGTTAAAGAAGGAAGCTTTTGGGACTGACTCTGTGGTAACCGCATTAGGCGCACATAGCTTTCCAGTCTCAGACGTCTAACCGTTAGACTATAGGAAGTTCTGTTTAAGGGAAACTCATTCATGCGGAATGTCACTTCTCACAGTGTCTTTGCAGTGGAGAAATGAAGATAGAACAAGGACGGACAGAGAGAACGATGCAAACCGTGATTGAAGTACAGGGTAAGCCTCGTAGGCCTCTATTATGCATACTGGTAGTTCAACACCGGAGATGTTCCACAGTGTCTACCTCTTCTCAAAACACTTCCAGTATATGAGGGAACTCTGCTACATTAAGTTCTCACGACAGAGATGCGTCTGTGCTCAGTTGGAAAGTGTAGGACGTGTCTGGGTAGCAACCAGTAAGTGTCTGATACAAGCCGCTAAGAGGGGATGCGGAGGAAGGTATCTGCTCAGGGAAGCTACTTCAGGTGCGTACTCATTCATAACAGTGTCTCTCCTTTGAGGATGTAGATAGAACAGGGAACGACTACGGGCACATTAGGTACTGTGAATAAAGGGCATGCTAAGGCGCTTAAGCCTGCCAAACACATATTGGATGTTCACCACCAGTGCAGATCCGCACTTAGTTTCTGCGTCGAAAACGCTTCCTACACTGAGAGGGAAGTGTGCTTTAGGAGGGATTCACTGCAGTGTTACGTCTGTTAAAGAAGGAAGCTTTTGGGACTGACTCTGTGGTAACCCCAATAGGCGCACATAGCTTTCCAGTCTCAGCCGTCTATCCGTTGGACTATAGCAAGTTCTGTTTAAGGGAAACTCCTTCATGCGGAATGTCACTTCTCACAGTGTCTTTCCAGTGGAGGAAAGAAGATAGAACAACGACGGACAGAGAGAACGTTGCAACCCGTGAGTGAAGTACAGGGTAAGGCACCTAAGCCTCTATGATGCATACTGGATGTTCAACACCTGGGATTTTCCACAATGTCTACCACTTCTCAAAACACTTCCAATATAGGAGGGAACTGTGCTACCGTAAGTTCTAATGACAGGGATGGATCTGTGCAAGGTTGAAAACTCGAGGATGTGTCTGGGTAGCAAACATGAAGTGTCTCATAAAGGCACCTTAGAATGGATGCGTAGTAGGTATCTGCTAGGGAAGCTACTTCAGTTTTGTACTCATTCATAACAGTGCTTCTCCTTGGAGGAATGAAGGAAGAACACGGACGGACTAGGGGCACATTAGGTACTGTGAATAAAGGGCAGGCTATGAACCTTACGCCTGCCAACCACATATTGGATGTTCACAACCAGTGTTGATCCGCACATAGGTTCTGCGTCTAAAACGCTTCCAACACTGAGAGGGAAGTGTGCCTTAGGAGGGATTCACTGCAGTGTTACGTCTGTTAAAGAAGGAAGCTTTTGGGACTGACTCTGTGGTAACCGCATTAGGCGCACATAGCTTTCCAGGCTCAGACGTCTAACCGTTAGACTATAGGAAGTTCTGTTTAAGGGAAACTCCTTCATGCGGAATGTCACTTCTCACAGTGTCTTTGCAGTGGAGAAAAGAAGATAGAACAAGGACGAACAGAGAGAACGATGCAAACCGTGATTGAAGTACAGGGTAAGCCTCGTAGGCCTCTATTATGCATACTGGTAGTTCAACACCGGAGATGTTCCACAGTGTCTACCTCTTCTCAAAACACTTCCAGTATATGAGGGAACTCTGCTACATTAAGTTCTCACGACAGAGATGCGTCTGTGCTCAGTTGGAAAGTGTAGGACGTGTCTGGGTAGCAACCAGTAAGTGTCTGATACAAGCCGCTAAGAGGGGATGCGGAGGAAGGTATCTGCTCAGGGAAGCTACTTCAGGTGCATACTCATTCATAACAGTGTCTCTCCTTTGAGGATGTAGATAGAACAGGGAACGACTACGGGCACATTAGGTACTGTGAGTAAAGGGCATGCTAAGGCGCTTAAGCTGCCAAACACATATTGGATGTTCACCACCAGTGCAGTTCCGCACTTAGTTTCTGCGTCGAAAACGCTTCCTACACTGAGAGGGAAGTGTGCTTTAGGAGGGATTCACTGCAGTGTTACGTCTGTTAAAGAAGGAAGCTTTTGGGACTGACTCTGTGGTAACCCCAATAGGCGCACTTACCTTTCCAGTCTCAGCCATCTATCCGTTGGACTATAGCAAGTTCTGTTTAAGGGAAACTCCTTCATGCGGAATGTCACTTCTCACAGTGTCTTTCCAGTGGAGCAAAGAAGATAGAACAACGACGGACAGAGAGAACGTTGCAACCCGTGAGTGAAGTACAGGGTAAGGCACCTAAGCCTCTAAGATGCATACTGGATGTTCAACACCTGGGATTTTCCACAATGTCTACCACTTCTCAAAACACATCCAATATAGGAGGGAACTGTGCTACCGTAAGTTCTAATGACAGGGATGCATTTGTGCAAGGTTGAAAACTCGAGGATGTGTCTGGGTAGCAAACATGAAGTGTCTCATAAAGGCACCTTAGACTGGATGCGTAGTAGGTATCTGCTAGGGAAGCTACTTCAGTTTTGTACTCATTCATAACAGTGCTTCTCCTTGGAGGAATGAAGGAAGAACACGGACGGACTAGGGGCACGTTAGGTACTGTGAATAAAGGGCAGGCTATGAACCTTACGCCTGCCAACCACATATTGGATGTTCACCACCAGTGTTGATCCGCACATAGGTTCTGCGTCTAAAACGCTTCCAACACTGAGAGGGAAGTGTGCTTTAGGAGGGATTCACTGCAGTGTTACGTCTGTTAAAGAAGGATGCTTTTGGGACTGACTCTGTGGTAACCGCATTAGGCGCAAATAGCTTTCCAGTCTCAGACGTCTAACCGTTAGACTATAGGAAGTTCTGTTTAAGGGAAACTCCTTCATGCGGAATGTCACTTCTCACAGTGTCTTTGCAGTGGAGAAAAGAAGATAGAACAAGGACGGACAGAGAGAACGATGCAAACCGTGATTGAAGTACAGGGTAAGCCTCGTAGGCCTCTATTATGCATACTGGTAGTTCAACACCGGAGATGTTCCACAGTGTCTACCTCTTCTCAAAACAATTCCAGTATATGAGGGAACTCTGCTACATTAAGTTCTCACGACAGAGATGCGTCTGTGCTCAGTTGGAAAGTGTAGGACGTGTCTGGGTAGCAACCAGTAAGTGTCTGATACAAGCCCCTAAGAGGGGATGCGGAGGAAGGTATCTGCTCAGGGAAGCTACTTCAGGTGCGTACTCATTCATAACAGTGTCTCTCCTTTGAGGATGTAGATAGAACAGGGAACGACTACGGGCACATTAGGTACTGTGAGTAAAGGGCATGCTAAGGCGCTTAAGCCTGCCAAACACATATTGGATGTTCACCACCAGTGCAGATCCGCACTTAGTTTCTGCGTCGAAAACGCTTCCTACACTGAGAGGGAAGTGTGCTTTAGGAGGGATTCACTGCAGTGTTACGTCTGTTAAAGAAGGAAGCTTTTGGGACTGACTCTGTGGTAACCCCAATAGGCGCACATAGCTTTCCAGTCTCAGCCGTCTATCCGTTGGACTATAGCAAGTTCTGTTTAAGGGAAACTCCTTCATGCGGAATTCACTTCTCACAGTGTCTTTCCAGTGGAGGAAAGATGATAGAACAACGACGGACAGAGAGAACGTTGCAACCCGTGAGTGAAGTACAGGGTAAGGCACCTAAGCCTCTATGATGCATACTGGATGTTCAACACCTGGGATTTTCCACAATGTCTACCACTTCTCAAAACACTTCCAATATAGGAGGGAACTGTGCTACCGTAAGTTCTAATGACAGGGATGCATCTGTGCAAGGTTGAAAACTCGAGGATGTGTCTGGGTAGCAAACATGAAGTGTCTCATAAAGGCACCTTAGACTGGATGCGTAGTAGGTTTCTGCTAGGGAAGCTACTTCAGTTTTGTACTCATTCATAACAGTGCTTCCCCTTGGAGGAATGAAGGAAGAACACGGACGGACTAGGGTCACAGTAGGTACTGTGAATAAAGGGCAGGCTATGAACCTTACGCCTGCCAACCACATATTGGATGTTCACCACCAGTGTTGATCCGCACATAGGTTCTGCGTCTAAAACGCTTCCAACTCTGAGAGGGAAGTGTGCTTTAGGAGGGATTCACTGCAGTGTTACGTCTGTTAAAGAAGGAAGCTTTTGGGACTGACTCTGTGTTAACCTCATTAGGCGCACATAGCTTTCCAGTCTCAGACGTCTAACCGTTAGACTATAGGAAGTTCTGTTTAAGGGAAACTCCTTCATGCGGAATGTCACTTCTCACAGTGTCTTTGCAGTGGAGAAAAGAAGATAGAACAAGGACGGACAGAGAGAACGATGCAAACCGTGATTGAAGTACAGGGTAAGCCTCGTAGGCCTCTATTATGCATACTGGTAGTTCAACACCGGAGATGTTCCACAGTGTCTACCTCTTCTCAAAACACTTCCAGTATATGAGGGAACTCTGCTACATTAAGTTCTCACGACAGAGATGCGTCTGTGCTCAGTTGGAAAGTGTAGGACGTGTCTGGGTAGCAACCAGTAAGTGTCTGATACAAGCCGCTAAGAGGGGATGCGGAGGAAGGTATCTGCTCAGGGAAGCTACTTCAGGTGCGTACTCATTCATAAGAGTGTCTCTCCTTGGAGGATGAAGATAGAACAGGGAACGACTACGGGCACATTAGGTACTGTGAGTAAAGGGCATGCTAAGGCGCTTAAGCCTGCCAAACACATATTGGATGTTCACCACCAGTGCAGATCCGCACTTAGTTTCTGCGTCGAAAACGCTTCCTACACTGAGAGGGAAGTGTGCTTTAGGAGGGATTCACTGCAGTGTTACGTCTGTTAAAGAAGGAAGCTTTTGGGACTGACTCTGTGGTAACCCCAATAGGCGCACATAGCTTTCAGTCTCAGCCGTCTATCCGTTGGACTATAGCAAGTTCTGTTTAAGGGAAACTCCTTCATGTGGAATGTCACTTCTCACAGTGTCTTTCCAGTGGAGGAAAGAAGATAGAACAACGATGGACAGAGAGAACGTTGCAACCTGTGAGTGAAGTACAGGGTAAGGCACCTAAGCCTCTATGATGCATACTGGATGTTCAACACCTGGGATTTTCCACAATGTCTACCACTTCTCAAAACACTTCCAATATAGGAGGGAACTGTGCTACCGTAAGTTCTAATGACAGGGATGCATCTGTGCAAGGTTGAAAACTCGAGGATGTGTCTGGGTAGCAAACATGAAGTGTCTCATACAGGCAACTTAGACTGGATGCGTAGGAGGTATCTGCTCAGGGAAGCTACTTCAGGTGCGTACTCATTCATAACAGTGTCTCTCCTTTGAGGATGAAGATAGAACAGGGAACGACTACGGGCACATTAGGTACTGTGAGTAAAGGGCATGCTAAGGCGCTTAAGCCTGCCAAACACATATTGGATGTTCACCACCAGTGCAGATCCGCACTTAGTTTCTGCGTCGAAAACGCTTCCTACACTGAGAGGGAAGTGTGCTTTAGGAGGGATTCACTGCAGTGTTACGTCTGTTAAAGAAGGAAGCTTTTGGGACTGACTCTGTGGTAACCCCAATAGGCGCACATAGCTTTCCAGTCTCAGCCGTCTATCCGTTGGACTATAGCAAGTTCTGTTTAAGGGAAACTCCTTCATGCGGAATGTCACTTCTCACAGTGTCTTTCCAGTGCAGGAAAGAAGATAGAACAACGACGGACAGAGAGAACGTTGCAACCCGTGGGTGAAGTACAGGGTAAGGCACCTAAGCTTCTATGATGCATACTGGATGTTCAACACCTGGTATTTTCCACAATGTCTACCACTTCTCAAAACACTTCCAATATAGGAGGGAACTGTGCTACCGTAAGTTCTAATGACAGGGATGCATCTGTGCAAGGTTGAAAACTCGAGGATGTGTCTGGGTAGCAAACATGAAGTGTCTCATAAAGGCACCTTAGACTGGATGCGTAGTAGGTATCTGCTAGGGAAGCTACTTCAGTTTTGTACTCATTCATAACAGTGCTTCTCCTTGGAGGAATGAAGGAAGAACACGGACGGACTAGGGACACATTAGGTACTGTGAATAAAGGGCAGGCTATGAACCTTACGCCTGCCAACCACATATTGGATGTTCACCACCAGTGTTGATCCGCACATAGGTTCTGCGTCTAAAACGCTTCCAACACTGAGAGGGAAGTGTGCTTTAGGAGGGATTCACTGCAGTGTTACGTCTGTTAAAGAAGGATGCTTTTGGGACTGACTCTGTGGTAACCGCATTAGGCGCACATAGCTTTCCAGTCTCAGATGTCTAACCGTTAGACTATAGGAAGTTCTGTTTAAGGGAAACTCCTTCATGCGGAATGTCACTTCTCACAGTGTCTTTGCAGTGGAGAAAAGAAGATAGAACAAGGACGGACAGAGAGAACGATGCAAACCGTGATTGAAGTACGGGTAAGCCTCGTATGCCTCTATTATGCACACTGGTAGTTCAACACCGGAGATGTTCCACAGTGTCTACCTCTTCTCAAAACACTTCCAGTATATGAGGGAACTCTGCTACATTAGGTTCTCACGACAGAGATGCGTCTGTGCTCAGTTGGAAAGTGTAGGACGTGTCTGGGTAGCACCAGTAAGTGTCTGATACAAGCCGCTTAGAGGGGATGTGGAGGAAGGTATCTGCTCAGGGAAGCTACTTCAGGTGAGTACTCATTTATAACAGTGTCTCTCCTTTGAGGATGTAGATAGAACAGGGAAGGACTACGGGCATATTAGGTACTGTGAGTAAAGGGAATGCTAAGGCGCTTAAGCCTGCCATACACATATTGGATGTTCACCACCAGTGCAGATCCGCACTTAGTTTCTGCGTCGAAAACGCTTCCTACACTGAGAGGGAAGTGTGCTTTAGGAGGGATTCACTGCAGTGTTACGTCTGTTAAAGAAGGAAGCTTTTGGGACTGACTCTGTGGTAACCCCAATAGGCGCACATACCTTTCCAGTCTCAGCCGTCTATCCGTGGACTATAGCAAGTTCTGTTTAAGGGAAACACCTTCATGCGGAATGTCACTACTCACAGTGTCTTTCCAGTGGAGGAAAGAAGATAGAACAACGATGGACAGAGAGAACGTTGCAACCCGTGAGTGAAGTACAGGGTAAGGCACCTAAGCCTCTATGATGCATACTGGATGTTCAACACCTGGGATTTTCCACAATGTCTACCACTTCTCAAAACACTTCCAATATAAGAGGGAACTGTGCTACCGTAAGTTCTAATGACAGGGATGCATCTGGGCAAGGTTGAAAACTCGAGGATGTGTCTGGGTAGCAAACATGAAGTGTCTCATAAAGGCACCTTAGACTGGATGCGTAGTAGGTATCTGCTAGGGAAGCTACTTCAGTTTTGTACTCATTCAAAACAGTGCTTCTCCTTGGAGGAATGAAGGAAGAACACGGACGGACTAGGGGCACATTAGGTACTGTGAATAAAGGGCAGGCTATGAACCTTACGCCTGCCAACCACATATTGGATGTTCACCACCAGTGTTGATCCGCACTTAGTTTCTGCGTCGAAAACGCTTCCAACACTGAGAGGGAAGTGTGCTTTAGGAGGGATTCACTGCAGTGTTACGTCTGTTAAAGAAGGATGCTTTTGGGACTGCCTCTGTGGTAACCGCATTAGGCGCACATAGCTTTCCAGTCTCAGACGTCTAACCGTTAGACTATAGGAAGTTCTGTTTAAGGGAAACTCCTTCATGCGGAATGTCACTTCTCACAGTGTCTTTGCAGTGGAGAAAGAAGATAGAACAAGGACGGACAGAGAGAACGATGCAAACCGTGATTGAAGTACAGGGTAAGCCTCGTAGGCCTCTATTATGCATACTGGTAGTTCAACACCGGAGATGTTCCACAGTGTCTACCTCTTCTCAAAACACTTCCAGTATATGAGGGAACTCTGCTACATTAAGTTCTCACGACAGAGATGCTTCTGTGCTCAGTTGGAAAGTGTAGGACGTGTCTGGGTAGCAACCAGTAAGTGTCTGATACAAGCCTCTAAGAGGGGATGCGGAGGAAGGTATCTGCTCAGGGAAGCTACTTCAGGTGCGTACTCATTCATAACAGTGTCTCTCCTTTGAGGATGTAGATAGAACAGGAACGACTACGGGCACATTAGGTACTGTGAGTAAAGGGCATGCTAAGGCGCTTAAGCCTGCCAAACACGTATTGGATGTTCACCACCAGTGCAGATCCGCACTTAGTTTCTGCGTCGAAAACGCTTCCTACACTGAGAGGGAAGTGTGCTTTAGGAGGGATTAACTGCAGTGTTACGTCTGTTAAAGATGGAAGATTTTGGGACTGACTCTGTGGTAACCCCAATAGGCGCACATAGCTTTCCAGTCTCAGCCGTCTATCCGTTGGACTATAGCAAGTTCTGTTTAAGGGAAACTCCTTCATGCGGAATGTCACTTCTCACAGCGTCTTTCCAGTGGAGGAAAGAAGTTAGAACAACGATGGACAGAGAGAACGTTGCAACCCGTGAGTGAAGTACAGGGTAAGGCACCTAAGCCTCTATGATGCATACTGGATGTTCAACAACTGGGATTTTCCACAATGTCTACCACTTCTCAAAACACTTCCAATATAGGAGGGAACTGTGCTACCGTAAGTTCTAATGACAGGGATTCATCTGTGCAAGGTTGAAAACTCGAGGATGTGTCTGGGTAGCAAACATGAAGTGTCTCATAACGGCACCTTAGACTGGATGCTAGTAGGTATCTGCTAGGGTAGCTACTTCAGTTTTGTACTCATTCAGAACAGTGCTTCTCCTTGGAGGAATGAAGGAAGAACACGGACGGACTAGGGGCACAGTAGGTACTGTGAATAAAGGGCAGGCTATGACCCTTACGCCTGCCAACCACATATTGGATGTTCACCACCAGTGTTGATCCGCACATAGGTTCTGCGTCTAAAACGCTTCCAACACTGAGAGGGAAGTGTGCCTTAGGAGGGATTCACTGCAGTGTTACGTCTGTTAAAGAAGGAAGCTTTTGGGACTGACTCTGTGGTAACCGCATTAGGCGCACATAGCTTTCCAGTCTCAGACGTCTAACCGTTAGACTATAGGAAGTTCTGTTTAAGGGAAACTCATTCATGCGGAATGTCACTTCTCACAGTGTCTTTGCAGTGGAGAAATGAAGATAGAACAAGGACGGACAGAGAGAACGATGCAAACCGTGATTGAAGTTCAGGGTAAGCCTCGTAGGCCTCTATTATGCATACTGGTAGTTCAACACCGGAGATGTTCCACAGTGTCTACCTCTTCTCAAAACACTTCCAGTATATGAGGGAACTCTGCTACATTAAGTACTCACGACAGAGATGCGTCTGTGCTCAGTTGGAAAGTGTAGGACGTGTCTGGGTAGCAACCAGTAAGTGTCTGATACAAGCCGCTAAGAGGGGATGCGGAGGAAGGTATCTGCTCAGGGAAGCTACTTCAGGTGCGTACTCATTCATAACAGTGTCTCTCCTTTGAGGATGTAGATAGAACAGGGAACGACTACGGGCACATTAGGTACTGTGAGTAAAGGGCATGCTAAGGCGCTTAAGCCTGCCAAACACATATTGGATGTTCACCACCAGTGCAGATCCGCACTTAGTTTCTGCGTCGAAAACGCTTCCTACACTGAGAGGGAAGTGTGCTTTAGGAGGGATTCACTGCAGTGTTACGTCTGTTAAAGAAGGAAGCTTTTGGGACTGACTCTGTGGTAACCCCAATAGGCGCACATAGCTTTCCAGTCTCAGCCGTCTATCCGTTGGACTATAGCAAGTTCTGTTTAAGGGAAACTCCTTCATGCGGAATGTCACTTCTCACAGTGTCTTTCCAGTGGAGGAAAGAAGATAGAACAACGACGGACAGAGAGAACGTTGCAACCCGTGAGTGAAGTACAGGGTAAGGCACCTAAGCCTCTATGATGCATACTGGATGTTCAACACCTGGGATTTTCCACAATGTCTACCACTTCTCAAAACACTTCCAATATAGGAGGGAACTGTGCTACCGTAAGTTCTAATGACAGGGATGGATCTGTGCAAGGTTGAAAACTCGAGGATGTGTCTGGGTAGCAAACATGAAGTGTCTCATAAAGGCACCTTAGAATGGATGCGTAGTAGGTATCTGCTAGGGAAGCTACTTCAGTTTTGTACTCATTCATAACAGTGCTTCTCCTTGGAGGAATGAAGGAAGAACACGGACGGACTAGGGGCACATTAGGTACTGTGAATAAAGGGCAGGCTATGAACCTTACGCCTGCCAACCACATATTGGATGTTCACAACCAGTGTTGATCCGCACATAGGTTCTGCGTCTAAAACGCTTCCAACACTGAGAGGGAAGTGTGCCTTAGGAGGGATTCACTGCAGTGTTACGTCTGTTAAAGAAGGAAGCTTTTGGGACTGACTCTGTGGTAACCGCATTAGGCGCACATAGCTTTCCAGGCTCAGACGTCTAACCGTTAGACTATAGGAAGTTCTGTTTAAGGGAAACTCCTTCATGCGGAATGTCACTTCTCACAGTGTCTTTGCAGTGGAGAAAAGAAGATAGAACAAGGACGAACAGAGAGAACGATGCAAACCGTGATTGAAGTACAGGGTAAGCCTCGTAGGCCTCTATTATGCATACTGGTAGTTCAACACCGGAGATGTTCCACAGTGTCTACCTCTTCTCAAAACACTTCCAGTATATGAGGGAACTCTGCTACATTAGGTTCTCACGACAGAGATGCGTCTGTGCTCAGTGGAAAGTGTAGGACGTGTCTGGGTAGCAACCAGTAAGTGTCTGATACAAGCCGCTAAGAGGGGATGCGGAGGAAGGTATCTGCTCAGGGAAGCTACTTCAGGTGCGTACTCATTCATAACAGTGTCTCTCCTTTGAGGATGTAGATAGAACAGGGAACGACTACGGGCACATTAGGTACTGTGAGTAAAGGGCATGCTAAGGCGCTTAAGCTGCCAAACACATATTGGATGTTCACCACCAGTGCAGATCCGCACTTAGTTTCTGCGTCGAAAACGCTTCCTACACTGAGAGGGAAGTGTGCTTTAGGAGGGATTCACTGCAGTGTTACGTCTGTTAAAGAAGGAAGCTTTTGCGACTGATTCTGTGGTAACCCCAATAGGCGCACTTACCTTTCCAGTCTCAGCCATCTATCCGTTGGACTATAGCAAGTTCTGTTTAAGGGAAACTCCTTCATGCGGAATGTCACTTCTCACAGTGTCTTTCCAGTGGAGCAAAGAAGATAGAACAACGACGGACAGAGAGAACGTTGCAACCCGTGAGTGAAGTACAGGGTAAGGCACCTAAGCCTCTAAGATGCATACTGGATGTTCAACACCTGGGATTTTCCACAATGTCTACCACTTCTCAAAACACATCCAATAATGGAGGGAACTGTGCTACCGTAAGTTCTAATGACAGGGATTCATTTGTGCAAGTTGAAAACTCGAGGATGTGTCTGGGTAGCAAACATGAAGTGTCTCATAAAGGCACCTTAGACTGGATGCGTAGTAGGTATCTGCTAGGGAAGCTACTTCAGTTTTGTACTCAATCATAACAGTGCTTCTCCTTGGAGGAATGAAGGAAGAACACGGACGGACTAGGGGCACGTTAGGTACTGTGAATAAAGGGCAGGCTATGAACCTTACGCCTGCCAACCACATATTGGATGTTCACCACCAGTGTTGATCCGCACATAGGTTCTGCGTCTAAAACACTTCCAACACTGAGAGGGAAGTGTGCTTTAGGAGGGATTCACTGCAGTGTTACGTCTGTTAAAGAAGGATGCTTTTGGGACTGACTCTGTGGTAACCGCATTAGGCGCACATAGCTTTCCAGTCTCAGACGTCTAACCGTTAGACTATAGGAAGTTCTGTTTAAGGGAAACTCCTTCATGCGGAATGTCACTTCTCACAGTGTCTTTGCAGTGGAGAAAAGAAGATAGAACAAGGACGGACAGAGAGAACGATGCAAACCGTGATTGAAGTACAGGGTAAGCCTCGTAGGCCTCTATTATGCATACTGGTAGTTCAACACCGGAGATGTTCCACAGTGTCTACCTCTTCTCAAAACACTTCCAGTATATGAGGGAACTCTGCTACATTAAGTTCTCACGACAGAGATGCGTCTGTGCTCAGTTGGAAAGTGTAGGACGTGTCTGGGTAGCAACCAGTAAGTGTCTGATACAAGCCCCTAAGAGGGGATGCGGAGGAAGGTATCTGCTCAGGGAAGCTACTTCAGGTGCGTACTCATTCATAACAGTGTCTCTCCTTTGAGGATGTAGATAGAACAGGGAACGACTACGGGCACATTAGGTACTGTGAGTAAAGGGCATGCTAAGGCGCTTAAGCCTGCCAAACACATATTGGATGTTCACCACCAGTGCAGATCCGCACTTAGTTTCTGCGTCGAAAACGCTTCCTACACTGAGAGGGAAGTGTGCTTTAGGAGGGATTCACTGCAGTGTTACGTCTGTTAAAGAAGGAAGCTTTTGGGACTGACTCTGTGGTAACCCCAATAGGCGCACATAGCTTTCCAGTCTCAGCCGTCTATCCGTTGGACTATAGCAAGTTCTGTTTAAGGGAAACTCCTTCATGCGGAATTCACTTCTCACAGTGTCTTTCCAGTGGAGGAAAGATGATAGAACAACGACGGACAGAGAGAACGTTGCAACCCGTGAGTGAAGTACAGGGTAAGGCACCTAAGCCTCTATGATGCATACTGGATGTTCAACACCTGGGATTTTCCACAATGTCTACCACTTCTCAAAACACTTCCAATATAGGAGGGAACTGTGCTACCGTAAGTTCTAATGACAGGGATGCATCTGTTCAAGGTTGAAAACTCGAGGATGTGTCTGGGTAGCAAACATGAAGTGTCTCATAAAGGCACCTTAGACTGGATGCGTAGTAGGTTTCTGCTAGGGAAGCTACTTCAGTTTTGTACTCATTCATAACAGTGCTTCCCCTTGGAGGAATGAAGGAAGAACACGGACGGACTAGGGGCACAGTAGGTACTGTGAATAAAGGGCAGGCTATGAACCTTACGCCTGCCAACCACATATTGGATGTTCACCACCAGTGTTGATCCGCACATAGGTTCTGCGTCTAAAACGCTTCCAACTCTGAGAGGGAAGTGTGCTTTAGGAGGGATTCACTGCAGTGTTACGTCTGTTAAAGAAGGAAGCTTTTGGGACTGACTCTGTGTTAACCTCATTAGGCGCACATAGCTTTCCAGTCTCAGACGTCTAACCGTTAGACTATAGGAAGTTCTGTTTAAGGGAAACTTCTTCATGCGGAATGTCACTTCTCACAGTGTCTTTGCAGTGGAGAAAAGAAGATAGAACAAGGACGGACAGAGAGAACGATGCAAACCGTGATTGAAGTACAGGGTAAGCCTCGTAGGCCTCTATTATGCATACTGGTAGTTCAACACCGGAGATGTTCCACAGTGTCTACCTCTTCTCAAAACACTTCCAGTATATGAGGGAACTCTGCTACATTAAGTTCTCACGACAGAGATGCGTCTGTGCTCAGTTGGAAAGTGTAGGACGTGTCTGGGTAGCAACCAGTAAGTGTCTGATACAAGCCGCTAAGAGGGGATGCGGAGGAAGGTATCTGCTCAGGGAAGCTACTTCAGGTGCGTACTCATTCATAACAGTGTCTCTCCTTTGAGGATGTAGATAGAACAGGGAACGACTACGGGCACATTAGGTACTGTGCGTAAAGGGCATGCTAAGGCGCTTAAGCCTGCCAAACACATATTGGATGTTCACCACCAGTGCAGATCCGCACTTAGTTTCTGCGTCGAAAACGCTTCCTACACTGAGAGGGAAGTGTGCTTTAGGAGGGATTCACTGCAGTGTTACGTCTGTTAAAGAAGGAAGCTTTTGGGACTGACTCTGTGGTAACCCCAATAGGCGCACATAGCTTTCCAGTCTCAGCCGTCTATCCGTTGGACTATAGCAAGTTCTGTTTAAGGGAAACTCCTTCATGCGGAATGTCACTTCTCACAGTGTCTTTCCAGTGGAGGAAAGAAGATAGAACAACGACGGACAGAGAGAACGTTGCAACCCGTGAGTGAAGTACAGGGTAAGGCACCTAAGCCTCTATGATGCATACTGGATGTTCAACACCTGGGATTTTCCACAATGTCTACCACTTCTCAAAACACTTCCAATATAGGAGGGAACTGTGCTACCGTAAGTTCTAATGACAGGGATGCATCTGTGCAAGGTTGAAAACTCGAGGATGTGTCTGGGTAGCAAACATGAAGTGTCTCATAAAGGCACCTTAGACTGGATGCGTAGTAGGTTTCTGCTAGGGAAGCTACTTCAGTTTTGTACTCATTCATAACAGTGCTTCCCCTTGGAGGAATGAAGGAAGAACACGGACGGACTAGGGGCACAGTAGGTACTGTGAATAAAGGGCAGGCTATGAACTTTACGCCTGCCAACCACATATTGGATGTTCACCACCAGTGTTGATCCGCACATAGGTTCTGCGTCTAAAACGCTTCCAACTCTAGGAGGGAAGTGTGCTATAGGAGGGATTCACTGCAGTGTTACGTCTGTTAAAGAAGGATGCTTTTGGGACTGACTCAGTGGTAACCGCATTAGGCGCACATAGCTTTCCAGTCTCAGACGTCTAACCGTTAGACTATAGGAAGTTCTGTTTAAGGGAAACTCCTTCATGCGGAATGTCACTTCTCACAGTGTCTTTGCAGTGGAGAAAAGAAGATAGAACAAGGACGGACAGAGAGAACGATGCAAACCGTGATTGAAGTACAGGGTAAGCCTCGTAGGCCTCTATTATGCATACTGGTAGTTCAACACCGGAGATGTTCCACAGTGTCTACCTCTTCTCAAAACACTTCCAGTATATGAGGGAACTCTGCTACATTAAGTTCTCACGACAGAGATGCGTCTGTGCTCAGTTGGAAAGTGTAGGACGTGTCTGGGTAGCAACCAGTAAGTGTCTGATACAAGCCGCTAAGAGGGGATGCGGAGGAAGGTATCTGCTCAGGGAAGCTACTTCAGGTGCGTACTCATTCATAACAGTGTCTCTCCTTTGAGGATGTAGATAGAACTGGGAACGACTACGGGCACATTAGGTACTGTGAGTAAAGGGCATGCTAAGGCGCTTAAGCCTGCCAAACACATATTGGATGATCACCACCAGTGCAGATCCGCACTTAGTTTCTGCGTCGAAAACGCTTCCTACACTGAGAGGGAAGTGTGCTTTAGGAGGGATTCACTGCAGTGTTACGTCTGTTAAAGAAGGAAGCTTTTGGGACTGACTCTGTGGTAACCCCAATAGGCGCACTTAGCTTTCCAGTCTCAGCCGTCTATCCGTTGGACTATAGCAAGTTCTGTTTAAGGGAAACTCCTTCATTCGGAATGTCACTTCTCACAGTGTCTTTCCAGTGGAGGAAAGAAGATTGAACAACGATGGACAGAGAGAACGTTGCAACCCGTGAGTGAAGTACAGGGTAAGGCACCTAAGCCTCTATGATGCATACTGGATGTTCAACACCTGGGATGTTCCACAATGTCTACCACTTCTCAAAACACTTCCAATATAGGAGGGAACTGTGCTACCGTAAGTTCTAATGACAGGGATGCATCTGTGCAAGGTTGAAAACTCGAGGATGTGTCTGGGTAGCAAACATGAAGTGTCTCATAAAGGCACCTTAGACTGGATGCGTAGTAGGTTTCTGCTAGGGAAGCTACTTCAGTTTTGTACTCATTCATAACAGTGCTTCCCCTTGGAGGAATGAAAGAAGAACACGGACGGACTAGGGGCACATTAGGTACTGTGAATAAAGGGCAGGCTATGAACCTTACGCCTGCCAACCACATATTGGATGTTCACCACCAGTGTTGATCCGCACATAGGTTCTGCGTCTAAAACGCTTCCAACACTGAGAGGGAAGTGTGCTTTAGGAGGGATTCACTGCAGTGTTACGTCTGTTAAAGAAGGATGCTTTTGGGACTGACTCGGTGGTAACCGCATTAGGCGCACATAGCTTTCCAGTCTCAGACGTCTAACCGTTAGACTATAGGAAGTTCTGTTTAAGGGAAACTCCTTCATGCGGAATGTCACTTCTCACAGTGTCATTGCAGTGGAGAAAAGAAGATAGAACAGAGAGAACGATGCAAACCGTGATTGAAGTACAGGGTAAGCCTCGTAGGCCTCTATTATGCATACTGGTAGTTCAACACCGGAGATGTTCCACAGTGTCTACCTCTTCTCAAAACACTTCCAGTATATGAGGGAACTCTGCTACATTAGGTTCTCACGACAGAGATGCGTCTGTGCTCAGTTGGAAAGTGTAGGACGTGTCTGGGTAGCAACCAGTAAGTGTCTGATACAAGCCGCTAAGAGGGGATGCGGAGGAAGGTATCTGCTCAGGGAAGCTACTTCAGGTGAGTACTCATTCATAACAGTGTCTCTCCTTTGAGGATGTAGATAGAACAGGGAACGACTACGGGCATATTAGGTACTGTGAGTAAAGGGCATGCTAAGGCGCTTAAGCCTGCCAAACACATATTGGATGTTCACCACCAGTGCAGATCCGCACTTAGTTTCTGCGTCGAAAACGCTTCCTACACTGAGAGGGAAGTGTGCTTTAGGAGGGATTCACTGCAGTGTTACGTCTGTTAAAGAAGGAAGCTTTTGGGACTGACTCTGTGATAACCCCCATAGGCGCACATAGCTTTCCAGTCTCAGCAGTCTATCCGTTGGACTATAGCAAGTTCTGTTTAAGGGAAACACCTTCATGGGGAATGTCACTACTCACAGTGTCTTTCCAGTGGAGGAAAGAAGATAGAACAACGATGGACAGAGAGAACGTTGCAACCCGTGAGTGAAGTACAGGGTAAGGCACCTAAGCCTCTATGATGCATACTGGATGTTCAACACCTGGGATTTTCCACAATGTCTACCACTTCTCAAAACACTTCCAATATAGGAGGGAACTGTGCTACCGTAAGTTCTAATGACAGGGATGCATCTGTGCAAGGTTGAAAACTCGAGGATGTGTCTGGGTAGCAAACATGAAGTGTCTCATAAAGGCACCTTAGACTGGATGCGTAGTAGGTATCTGCTAGGGAAGCTACTTCAGTTTTGTACTCATTCATAACAGTGCTTCTCCTTGGAGGAATGAAGGAAAACACGGACGGACTAGGGGCACATTAGGTACTGTGAATAAAGGGCAGGCTATGAACCTTACGCCTGCCAACCACATATTGGATGTTCACCACCAGTGTTGATCCGCACATAGGTTCTGCGTCTAAAACGCTTCCAACACTGAGAGGGAAGTGTGCCTTAGGAGGGATTCACTGCAGTGTTACGTCTGTTAAAGAAGGAAGCTTTTGGGACTGCCTCTGTGGTAACCGCATTAGGCGCACATAGCTTTCCAGTCTCAGACCTCTAACCGTTAGACTATAGGAAGTTCTGTTTAAGGGAAACTCCTTCATGCGGAATGTCACTTCTCACAGTGTCTTTGCAGTGGAGAAAAGAAGATAGAACAAGGACGGACAGAGAGAACGATGCAAACCGTGATTGAAGTACAGGGTAAGCCTCGTAGGCCTCTATTATGCATACTGGTAGTTCAACACCGGAGATGTTCTACAGTGTCTACCTCTTCTCAAAACACTTCCAGTATATGAGGGAACTCTGCTACATTAAGTTCTCACGACAGAGATGCGTCTGTGCTCAGTTGGAAAGTGTAGGACGTGTCTGGGTAGCAACCAGTAAGTGTCTGATACAAGCCGCTAAGAGGGGATGCGGAGGAAGGTATCTGCTCAGGGAAGCTACTTCAGGTGCGTACTCATTCATAACAGTGTCTCTCCTTTGAGGATGTAGATAGAACAGGGAACGACTACGGGCACATTAGGTACTGTGAGTAAAGGGCATGCTAAGGCGCTTAAGCCTGCCAAACACATATTGGATGATCACCACCAGTGCAGATCCGCACTTAGTTTCTGCGTCGAAAACGCTTCCTACACTGAGAGGGAAGTGTGCTTTAGGAGGGATTCACTGCAGTGTTACGTCTGTTAAAGAAGGAAGCTTTTGGGACTGACTCTGTGGTAACCCCAATAGGCGCACATAGCTTTCCAGTCTCAGCCGTCTATCCGTTGGACTATAGCAAGTTCTTTTTAAGGGAAACTCCTTCATGCGGAATGTCACTTCTCACAGTGTCTTTCCAGTGGAGGAAAGAAGATAGAACAACGACGGACAGAGAGAACGTTGCAACCCGTGAGTGAAGTACAGGGTAAGGCACCTAAGCCTCTATGATGCATACTGGATGTTCAACACCTGGGATTTTCCACAATGTCTACCACTTCTCAAAACACTTCCAATATAGGAGGGAACTGTGCTACCGTAAGTTCTAATGACAGGGATGCATCTGTGCAAGGTTGAAAACTCGAGGATGTGTCTGGGTAGCAAACATGAAGTGTCTCATAAAGGCACCTTAGACTGGATGCGTAGTAGGTATCTGCTAGGGAAGCTACTTCAGTTTTGTACTCATTCATAACTGTGCTTCTCCTTGGAGGAATGAAGGAAAACACGGACGGCCTAGGGGCACATTAGGTACTGTGAATAAAGGGCAGGCTATGAACCTTACGCCTGCCAACCACATATTGGATGTTCACCACCAGTGTTGATCCGCACATAGGTTCTGCGTCTAAAACGCTTCCAACACTGAGAGGGAAGTGTGCTTTAGGAGGGATTCACTGCAGTGTTACGTCTGTTAAAGAAGGATGCTTTTGGGACTGCCTCTGTGGTAACCGCATTAGGCGCACATAGCTTTCCAGTCTCAGACGTCTAACCGTTAGACTATAGGAAGTTCTGTTTAAGGGAAACTCCTTCATGCGGAATGTCACTTCTCACAGTGTCTTTGCAGTGGAGAAAAGAAGATAGAACAAGGACGGACAGAGAGAACGATGCAAACCGTGATTGAAGTACAGGGTAAGCCTCGTAGGCCTCTATTATGCATACTGGTAGTTCAACACCGGAGATGTTCCACAGTGTCTACCTCTTCTCAAAACACTTCCAGTATATGAGGGAACTCTGCTACATTAGGTTCTCACGACAGAGATGCGTCTGTGCTCAGTTGGAAAGTGTAGGACGTGTCTGGGTAGCAACCAGTAAGTGTCTGATACAAGCCGCTAAGAGGGGATGCGGAGGAAGGTATCTGCTCAGGGAAGCTACTTCAGGTGAGTACTCATTCATAACAGTGTCTCTCCTTTGAGGATGTAGATAGAACAGGGAACGACTACGGGCATATTAGGTACTGTGAGTAAAGGGCATGCTAAGGCGCTTAAGCCTGCCAAACACATATTGGATGTTCACCACCAGTGCAGATCCGCACTTAGTTTCTGCGTCGAAAACGCTTCCTACACTGAGAGGGAAGTGTGCTTTAGGAGGGATTCACTGCAGTGTTACGTCTGTTAAAGAAGGAAGCTTTTGGGACTGACTCTGTGATAACCCCCATAGGCGCACATAGCTTTCCAGTCTCAGCAGTCTATCCGTTGGACTATAGCAAGTTCTGTTTAAGGGAAACACCTTCATGGGGAATGTCACTACTCACAGTGTCTTTCCAGTGGAGGAAAGAAGATAGAACAACGATGGACAGAGAGAACGTTGCAACCCGTGAGTGAAGTACAGGGTAAGGCACCTAAGCCTCTATGATGCATACTGGATGTTCAACACCTGGGATTTTCCACAATGTCTACCACTTCTCAAAACACTTCCAATATAGGAGGGAACTGTGCTACCGTAAGTTCTAATGACAGGGATGCATCTGTGCAAGGTTGAAAACTCGAGGATGTGTCTGGGTAGCAAACATGAAGTGTCTCATAAAGGCACCTTAGACTGGATGCGTAGTAGGTATCTGCTAGGGAAGCTACTTCAGTTTTGTACTCATTCATAACAGTGCTTCTCCTTGGAGGAATGAAGGAAAACACGGACGGACTAGGGGCACATTAGGTACTGTGAATAAAGGGCAGGCTATGAACCTTACGCCTGCCAACCACATATTGGATGTTCACCACCAGTGTTGATCCGCACATAGGTTCTGCGTCTAAAACGCTTCCAACACTGAGAGGGAAGTGTGCCTTAGGAGGGATTCACTGCAGTGTTACGTCTGTTAAAGAAGGAAGCTTTTGGGACTGCCTCTGTGGTAACCGCATTAGGCGCACATAGCTTTCCAGTCTCAGACCTCTAACCGTTAGACTATAGGAAGTTCTGTTTAAGGGAAACTCCTTCATGCGGAATGTCACTTCTCACAGTGTCTTTGCAGTGGAGAAAAGAAGATAGAACAAGGACGGACAGAGAGAACGATGCAAACCGTGATTGAAGTACAGGGTAAGCCTCGTAGGCCTCTATTATGCATACTGGTAGTTCAACACCGGAGATGTTCTACAGTGTCTACCTCTTCTCAAAACACTTCCAGTATATGAGGGAACTCTGCTACATTAAGTTCTCACGACAGAGATGCGTCTGTGCTCAGTTGGAAAGTGTAGGACGTGTCTGGGTAGCAACCAGTAAGTGTCTGATACAAGCCGCTAAGAGGGGATGCGGAGGAAGGTATCTGCTCAGGGAAGCTACTTCAGGTGCGTACTCATTCATAACAGTGTCTCTCCTTTGAGGATGTAGATAGAACAGGGAACGACTACGGGCACATTAGGTACTGTGAGTAAAGGGCATGCTAAGGCGCTTAAGCCTGCCAAACACATATTGGATGATCACCACCAGTGCAGATCCGCACTTAGTTTCTGCGTCGAAAACGCTTCCTACACTGAGAGGGAAGTGTGCTTTAGGAGGGATTCACTGCAGTGTTACGTCTGTTAAAGAAGGAAGCTTTTGGGACTGACTCTGTGGTAACCCCAATAGGCGCACATAGCTTTCCAGTCTCAGCCGTCTATCCGTTGGACTATAGCAAGTTCTTTTTAAGGGAAACTCCTTCATGCGGAATGTCACTTCTCACAGTGTCTTTCCAGTGGAGGAAAGAAGATAGAACAACGACGGACAGAGAGAACGTTGCAACCCGTGAGTGAAGTACAGGGTAAGGCACCTAAGCCTCTATGATGCATACTGGATGTTCAACACCTGGGATTTTCCACAATGTCTACCACTTCTCAAAACACTTCCAATATAGGAGGGAACTGTGCTACCGTAAGTTCTAATGACAGGGATGCATCTGTGCAAGGTTGAAAACTCGAGGATGTGTCTGGGTAGCAAACATGAAGTGTCTCATAAAGGCACCTTAGACTGGATGCGTAGTAGGTATCTGCTAGGGAAGCTACTTCAGTTTTGTACTCATTCATAACTGTGCTTCTCCTTGGAGGAATGAAGGAAAACACGGACGGCCTAGGGGCACATTAGGTACTGTGAATAAAGGGCAGGCTATGAACCTTACGCCTGCCAACCACATATTGGATGTTCACCACCAGTGTTGATCCGCACATAGGTTCTGCGTCTAAAACGCTTCCAACACTGAGAGGGAAGTGTGCTTTAGGAGGGATTCACTGCAGTGTTACGTCTGTTAAAGAAGGATGCTTTTGGGACTGCCTCTGTGGTAACCGCATTAGGCGCACATAGCTTTCCAGTCTCAGACGTCTAACCGTTAGACTATAGGAAGTTCTGTTTAAGGGAAACTCCTTCATGCGGAATGTCACTTCTCACAGTGTCTTTGCAGTGGAGAAAAGAAGATAGAACAAGGACGGACAGAGAGAACGATGCAAACCGTGATTGAAGTACAGGGTAAGCCTCGTAGGCCTCTATTATGCATACTGGTAGTTCAACACCGGAGATGTTCCACAGTGTCTACCTCTTCTCAAAACACTTCCAGTATATGAGGGAACTCTGCTACATTAGGTTCTCACGACAGAGATGCGTCTGTGCTCAGTTGGAAAGTGTAGGACGGGTCTGGGTAGCAACCAGTAAGTGTCTGATACAAGCCGCTAAGAGGGGATGCGGAGGAAGGTATCTGCTCAGGGAAGCTACTTCAGGTGAGTACTCATTCATAACAGTGTCTCTCCTTTGAGGATGTAGATAGAACAGGGAACGACTACGGGCATATTAGGTACTGTGAGTAAAGGGCATGCTAAGGCGCTTAAGCCTGCCAAACACATATTGGATGTTCACCACCAGTGCAGATCCGCTCTTAGTTTCTGCGTCGAAAACGCTTCCTACACTGAGAGGGAAGTGTGCTTTAGGAGGGATTCACTGCAGTGTTACGTCTGTTAAAGAAGGAAGCTTTTGGGACTGACTCTGTGATAACCCCCATAGGCGCACATAGCTTTCTAGTCTCAGCCGTCTATCCGTTGGACTATAGCAAGTTCTGTTTAAGGGAAACACCTTCATGGGGAATGTCACTACTCACAGTGTCTTTCCAGTGGAGGAAAGAAGATAGAACAACGATGGACAGAGAGAACGTTGCAACCCGTGAGTGAAGTACAGGGTAAGGCACCTAAGCCTCTATGATGCATACTGGATGTTCAACACCTGGGATTTTCCACAATGTCTACCACTTCTCAAAACACTTCCAATATAGGAGGGAACTGTGCTACCTTAAGTTCTAATGACAGGGATGCATCTGTGCAAGGTTGAAAACTCGAGGATGTGTCTTGGTAGCAAACATGAAGTGTCTCATAAAGGCACCTTAGACTGGATGCGTAGTAGGTATATGCTAGGGAAGCTACTTCAGTTTTGTACTCATTCATAACAGTGCTTCTCCTTGGAGGAATGAAGGAAAACACGGACGGACTAGGGGCACATTAGGTACTGTGAATAAAGGGCAGGCTATGAACCTTACGCCTGCCAACCACATATTGGATGTTCACCACCAGTGTTGATACGCACATAGGTTCTGCGTCTAAAACGCTTCCAACACTGAGAGGGAAGTGTGCCTTAGGAGGGATTCACTGCAGTGTTACGTCTGTTAAAGAAGGAAGCTTTTGGGACTGACTCTGTGGTAACCGCATTAGGCGCACATAGCTTTCCAGGCTCAGACGTCTAACCGTTACACTATAGGAAGTTCTGTTTAAGGGAAACTCCTTCATGCGGAATGTCACTTCTCACAGTGTCTTTGCAGTGGAGAAAAGAAGATAGAACAAGGACGGACAGAGAGAACGATGCAAACCGTGATTGAAGTACAGGGAAAGCCTCGTAGGCCTCTATTATGCATACTGGTAGTTCAACACCGGAGATGTTCCACAGTGTCTACCTCTTCTCAAAACACTTCCAGTATATGAGGGAAATCTGCTACATTAAGTTCTCACGACAGAGATGCGTCTGTGCTCAGTTGGAAAGTGTAGGACGTGTCTGGGTAGCAACCAGTAAGTGTCTGATACAAGCCGCTAAGAGGGGATGCGGAGGAAGGTATCTGCTCAGGGAAGCTACTTCAGGTGCGTACTCATTCATAAGAGAGTCTCTCCTTTGAGGATGTAGATAGAACAGGGAACGACTACGGGCACATTAGGTACTGTGAGTAAAGGGCATGCTAAGGCGCTTAAGCCTGCCAAACACATATTGGATGTTCACCAACAGTGCAGATCCGCACTTAGTTTCTGCGTCGAAAACGCTTCCTACACTGAGAGGGAAGTGTGCTTTAGGAGGGATTCACTGCAGTGTTACGTCTGTTAAAGAAGGAAGCTTTTGGGACTGACTCTGTGGTAACCCCAATAGGCGCACATAGCTTTCCAGTCTCAGCCGTCTATCCGTTGGACTACAGCAAGTTCTGTTTAAGGGAAACTCCTTCATGCGGAATGTCACTTCTCACAGTGTCTTTCCAGTGGAGTAAAGAAGATAGAACAACGATGGACAGAGAGAACGTTGCAACCCGTGAGTGAAGAACAGGGTAAGGCACCTAAGCCTCTATGATGCATACTGGATGTTCAACACCTGGGATTTTCCACAATGTCTACCACTTCTCAAAACACTTCCAATATAGGAGGGAACTGTGCTACCGTAAGTTCTAATGACAGGGATGCATCTGTGCAAGGTTGAAAACTCGAGGATGTGTCTGGGTAGCAAACATGAAGTGTCTCATAAAGGCACCTTAGACTGGATGCGTATTAGGTTTCTGCTAGGGAAGCTACTTCAGTTTTGTACTCACTCATAACAGTGCTTCCCCTTGGAGGAATGAAGGAAGAACACGGACGGACTAGGGGCACAGTAGGTACTGTGAATAAAGGGCAGGCTATGAACCTTACGCCTGCCAACCACATATTGGATGTTCACCACCAGTGTTGATCCGCACATGGGTTCTGCGTCTAAAACGCTTCCAACTCTGAGAGGGAAGTGTGCTTTAGGAGGGATTCACTGCAGTGTTAAGTCTGTTAAAGAAGGAAGCTTTTGGGGCTGACTCTGTGTTAACCGCATTAGGCGCACATAGCTTTCCAGTCTCAGACGTCTAACCGTTAGACTATAGGAAGTTCTGTTTAAGGGAAACTCCTTCATGCGGAATGTCACTTCTCACAGTGTCTTTGCAGTGGAGAAAAGAAGATAGAACAAGGACGGACAGAGAGAACGATGCAAACCGTGATTGAAGTACAGGGTAAGCCTCGTAGGCCTCTATTATGCATACTGGTAGTTCAACACCGGAGATGTTCCACAGTGTCTACCTCTTCTCAAAACACTTCCAGTATATGAGGGAACTCTGCTACATTAAGTTCTCACGACAGAGATGCGTCTGTGCTCAGTTGGAAAGTGTAGGACGTGTCTGGGTAGCAACCAGTAAGTGTCTGATACAAGCCGCTAAGAGGGGATGCGGAGGAAGGTATCTGCTCAGGGAAGCTACTTCAGGTGCGTACTCATTCATAACAGTGTCTCTCCTTTGAGGATGTAGATAGAACAGGGAACGACTACGGGCACATTAGGTACTGTGAGTAAAGGGCATGCTAAGGCGCTTAAGCCTGCCAAACACATATTGGATGATCACCACCAGTGCAGATCCGCACTTAGTTTCTGCGTCGAAAACGCTTCCTACACTGAGAGGGAAGTGTGCTTTAGGAGGGATTCACTGCAGTGTTACGTCTGTTAAAGAAGGAAGCTTTTGGGACTGACTCTGTGGTAACCCCTATAGGCGCACATAGCTTTCCAGTCTCAGCCGTCTATCCGTTGGACTATAACAAGTTCTTTTTAAGGGAAACTCCTTCATGCGGAATGTCACTTCTCACAGTGTCTTTCCAGTGGAGGAAAGAAGATAGAACAACGACGGACAGAGAGAACGTTGCAACCCGTGAGTGAAGTACAGGGTAAGGCACCTAAGCCTCTATGATGCATACTGGATGTTCAACACCTGGGATTTTCCACAATGTCTACCACTTCTCAAAACACTTCCAATATAGGAGGGAACTGTGCTACCTTAAGTTCTAATGACAGGGATGCATCTGTGCAAGGTTGAAAGCTCGAGGATGTGTCTGGGTAGCAAACATGAAGTGTCTCATAAAGGCACCTTAGACTGGATGCGTAGTAGGTATCTGCTAGGGAAGCTACTTCAGTTTTGTACTCATTCATAACAGTGCTTCTCCTTGGAGGAATGAAGGAAGAACACGGACGGACTAGGGGCACATTAGGTACTGTGAATAAAGGGCAGGCTATGAACCTTACGCCTGCCAACCACATATTGGATGTTCACAACCAGTGTTGATCCGCACATAGGTTCTGCGTCTAAAACGCTTCCAACACTGAGAGGGAAGTGTGCCTTAGGAGGGATTCACTGCAGTGTTACGTCTGTTAAAGAAGGAAGCTTTTGGGACTGACTCTGTGGTAACCGCATTAGGCGCACATAGCTTTCCAGGCTCAGACGTCTAACCGTTAGACTATAGGAAGTTCTGTTTAAGGGAAACTCCTTCATGCGGAATGTCAATTCTCACAGTGTCTTTGCAGTGGAGAAAAGAAGATAGAACAAGGACGGACAGAGAGAACGATGCAAACCGTGATTGAAGTACAGGGTAAGCCTCGTAGGCCTCTATTATGCATACAGGTAGTTCAATACCGGAGATGTTCCACAGTGTCTACCTCTTCTCAAAACACTTCCAGTATATGAGGGAACTCTGCTACATTAAGTTCTCACGACAGAGATGCGTCTGTGCTCAGTTGGAAAGTGTAGGACGTGTCTGGGTAGCAACCAGTAAGTGTCTGATACAAGCCGCTAAGAGGGGATGCGGAGGAAGGTATCTGCTCAGGGAAGCTACTTCAGGTGCGTACTCATTCATAACAGTGTCTCTCCTTTGAGGATGTAGATAGAACAGGGAACGACTACGGGCACATTAGGTACTGTGAGTAAAGGGCATGCTAAGGCGCTTAAGCCTGCCAAACACATATTGGATGTTCACCACCAGTGCAGATCCGCACTTAGTTTCTGCGTCGAAAACACTTCCTACACTGAGAGGGAAGTGTGCTTTAGGAGGGATTCACTGCAGTGTTACGTCTGTTAAAGAAGGAAGCTTTTGGGACTGACTCTGTGGTAACCCCAATAGGCGCACTTAGCTTTCCAGTCTCAGCCGTCTATCCGTTGGACTATAGCAAGTTCTGTTTAAGGGAAACTCCTTCATTCGGAAAGTCACTTCTCACAGTGTCTTTCCAGTGGAGGAAAGAAGATATAACAACGATGGACAGAGAGAACGTTGCAACCCGTGAGTGAAGTACAGGGTAAGGCACCTAAGCCTCTATGATGCATACTGGATGTTCAACACCTGGGATTTTCCACAATGTCTACCACTTCTCAAAACACTTCCAATATAGGAGGGAACTGTGCTACCGTAAGTTCTAATGACAGGGATGCATCTGTGCAAGGTTGAAAACTCGAGGATGTGTCTGGGTAGCAAACATGAAGTGTCTCATAAAGGCACCTTAGACTGGATGCGTAGTAGGTTTCTGCTAGGGAAGCTACTTCAGTTTTGTACTCATTCATAACAGTGCTTCCCCTTGGAGGAATGAAGGAAGAACACGGACGGACTAGGGGCACAGTAGGTACTGTGAATAAAGGGCAGGCTATGAACCTTACGCCTGCCAACCACATATTGGATGTTCACCACCAGTGTTGATCCGCACATAGGTTCTGCGTCTAAAACGCTTCCAACACTGAGAGGGAAGTGTGCTTTAGGAGGGATTCACTGCAGTGTTACGTCTGTTAAAGAAGGATGCTTTTGGGACTGACTCTGTGGTAACAGCATTAGGCGCACATAGCTTTCCAGTCTCAGACGTCTAACCGTTAGACTATAGGAAGTTCTGTTTAAGGGAAACTCCTTCATGCGGAATGTCACTTCTCACAGTGTCTTTGCAGTGGAGAAAAGAAGATAGAACAAGGACGGACAGAGAGAACGATGCAAACCGTGATTGAAGTACAGGGTAAGCCTCGTAGGCCTCTATTATGCATACTGGTAGTTCAACACCGGAGATGTTCCACAGTGTCTACCTCTTCTCAAAACACTTCCAGTATATGAGGGAACTCTGCTACATTAGGTTCTCACGACAGAGATGCGTCTGTGCTCAGTTGGAAAGTGTAGGACGGGTCTGGGTAGCAACCAGTAAGTGTCTGATACAAGCCGCTAAGAGGGGATGCGGAGGAAGGTATCTGCTCAGGGAAGCTACTTCAGGTGAGTACTCATTCATAACAGTGTCTCTCCTTTGAGGATGTAGATAGAACAGGGAAGGACTACGGGCATATTAGGTACTGTGAGTAAAGGGCATGCTAAGGCGCTTAAGCCTGCCAAACACATATTGGATGATCACCACCAGTGCAGATCCGCACTTAGTTTCTGCGTCGAAAACGCTTCCTACACTGAGAGGGAAGTGTGCTTTAGGAGGGATTCACTGCAGTGTTACATCTGTTAAAGAAGGAAGCTTTTGGGACTGGCTCTGTGGTAACCCCAATAGGCGCACATAACTTTCCAGTCTCAGCCGTCTATCCGTTGGACTATAGCAAGTTCTTTTTAAGGGAAACTCCTTCATGCGGAATGTCACTTCTCACAGTGTCTTTCCAGTGGAGGAAAGAAGATAGAACAACGACGGACAGAGAGAACGTTGCAACCCGTGAGTGAAGTACAGGGTAAGGCACCTTAGCCTCTATGATGCATACTGGATGTTCAACACCTGGGATTTTCCACAATGTCTACCACTTCTCAAAACACTTCCAATATAGGAGGGAACTGTGCTACCGTAAGTTCTAATGACAGGGATGCATCTGTGCAAGGTTGAAAACTCGAGGATGTGTCTGGGTAGCAAACATGAAGTGTCTCATAAAAGCACCTTATACTGGATGCGTAGTAGGTATCTGCTAGGGAATCTACTTCAGTTTTGTACTCATTCATAACAGTGCTTCTCCTTGGAGGAATGAAGGAAAACACGGACGGAATAGGGGCACATTAGGTACTGTGAATAAAGGGCAGGCTATGAACCTTACGCCTGCCAACCACATATTGGATGTTCATCACCAGTGTTGATCCGCACATAGGTTCTGCGTCTAAAACGCTTCCAACACTGAGAGGGAAGTGTGCTTTAGGAGGGATTCACTGCAGTGTTACGTCTGTTAAAGAAGGATGCTTTTTTTTTTTTTTTCCCCAATTTATTTATTTTCAGAAAAACAGTATTCATTATTTTTTCACCACACCCAGTGCTCCATGCAAGCTGTGCCCTCTATAATACCCAGCACCTGGTACCCCAACCTCCCACCCCCCCGCCACTTCAAACCCCTCAGACTGTTTTTCAGAGTCCATAGTCTCTCTGCTTTTGGGACTGCCTCTGTGGTAACCGCATTAGGCGCACATAGCTTTCCAGTCTCAGTCGTCTAACCGTTAGACTATAGGAAGTTCTGTTTAAGGGAAACTCCTTCATGCGGAATGTCACTTCTCACAGTGTCTTTGCAGTGGAGAAAAGAAGATAGAACAAGGACGGACAGAGAGAACGATGCAAACCGTGATTGAAGTACAGGGTAAGCCTCGTAGGCCTCTATTATGCATACTGGTAGTTCAACACCGGAGATGTTCCACAGTGTCTACCTCTTCTCAAAACACTTCCAGTATATGAGGGAACTCTGTTACATTAAGTTCTCACGACAGAGATGCGTCTGTGCTCAGTTGGAAAGTGTAGGACGTGTCTGGGTAGCAACCAGTAAGTGTCTGATACAAGCCGCTAAGAGGGGATGCGGAGGAAGGTATCTGCTCAGGGAAGCTACTTCAGGTGCGTACTCATTCATAAGAGTGTCTCTCCTTTGAGGATGAAGATAGAACAGGGAACGACTACGGGCACATTAGGAACTGTGAGTAAAGGGCATGCTAAGGCGCTTAAGCCTGCCAAACACATATTGGATGTTCACCACCAGTGCAGATCCGCACTTAGTTTCTGCGTCGAAAATGCTTCCTACACTGAGAGGGAAGTGTGCTTTAGGAGGGATTCACTGCAGTGTTACGTCTGTTAAAGAAGGAAGCTTTTGGGACTGACTCTGTGTAACCCCAATAGGCACACATAGCTTCCCAGTCTCAGCCGTCTATCCGTTGGACTATAGCAAGTTCTGTTTAAGGGAAACTCCTTCATTCGGAATGTCACTTCTCACAGTGTCTTTCCAGTGGAGGAAAGAAGATAGAACAACGACGGACAGAGAGAACGTTGCAACCCGTGCGTGAAGTACAGGGTAAGGCACCTAAGCCTCTATGATGCATACTGGATGTTCAACACCTGGGATTTTCCACAATGTCTACCACTTCTCAAAACACTTCCAATATAGGAGGGAACTGTGCTACCGTAAGTTCTAATGACAGGGATGCATCTGTGCAAGGTTGAAAACTCGAGGATGTGTCTGGGTAGCAAACATGAAGTGTCTCATAAAGGCACCTTAGACTGGATGCGTAGTAGGTTTCTGCTAGGGAAGCTACTTCAGTTTTGTACTCATTCATAACAGTGCTTCTCCTTGGAGGAATGAAGGAAGAACACGGACGGACTAGGGGCACATTAGGTACTGTGAATAAAGGGCAGGCTATGAACCTTACGCCTGCCAACCACATATTGGATGTTCACAACCAGTGTTGATCCGCACATAGGTTCTGCGTCTAAAACGCTTCCAACACTGAGAGGGAAGTGTGCCTTAGGAGGGATTCACGGCAGTGTTAGGTCTGTTAAAGAAGGAAGCTTTTGGGACTGACTCTGTGGTAACCGCATTAGGCGCACATAGCTTTCCAGTCTCAGTCGTCTAACCGTTAGACTATAGGAAGTTCTGTTTAAGGGAAACTCCTTCATGCGGAATGTCACTTCTCACAGTGTCTTTGCAGTGGAGAAAAGAAGATAGAACAAGGACGGACAGAGAGAACGATGCAAACCGTGATTGAAGTACAGGGTAAGCCTCGTAGGCCTCTATTATGCATACTGGTAGTTCAACACCGGAGATGTTCCACAGTGTCTACCTCTTCTCAAAACACTTCCCGTATATGAGGGAACTCTGCTACATTAAGTTCTCACGACAGAGATGCGTCTGTGCTCAGTTGGAAAGTGTAGGACGTGTCTGGGTAGCAACCAGTAAGTGTCTGATACAAGCCGCTAAGAGGGGATGCGGAGGAAGGTATCTGCTCAGGGAAGCTACTTCAGGTGCGTACTCATTCATAACAGTGTCTCTCCTTTGAGGATGTAGATAGAACAGGGAACGACTACGGGCACATTAGGTACTGTGAGTAAAGGGCATGCTAAGGCGCTTAAGCCTGCCAAACACATATTGGATGTTCACCACCAGTGCAGATCCGCACTTAGTTTCTGCGTCGAAAACGCTTCCTACACTGAGAGGGAAGTGTGCTTTAGGAGGGATTCACTGCAGTGTTACGTCTGTTAAAGAAGGAAGCTTTTGGAACTGACTCTGTGGTAACCCCAATAGGCGCACTTAGCTTTCCAGTCTCAGCCGTCTATCCGTTGGACTATAGCAAGTTCTGTTTAAGGGAAACTCCTTCATGCGGAATGTCACTTCTCACAGTGTCTTTCCAGTGGAGGAAAGAAGATAGAACAACGATGGACAGAGAGAACGTTGCAACCCGTGAGTGAAGTACAGGGTAAGGCACCTAAGCCTCTATGATGCATACTGGATGTTCAACACCTGGGATTTTCCACAATGTCTACCACTTCTCAAAACACTTCCAATATAGGAGGGAACTGTGCTACCGTAAGTTCTAATGACAGGGATGCATCTGTGCAAGGTTGAAAACTCGAGGATGTGTCTGGGTAGCAAACATGAAGTGTCTCATAAAGGCACCTTAGACTGGATGCGTAGTAGGTTTCTGCTAGGGAAGCTACTTCAGTTTTGTACTCATTCATAACAGTGCTTCCCCTTGGAGGAATGAAGGAAGAACACGGACGGACTAGGGGCACAGTAGGTACTGTGAATAAAGGGCAGGCTATGAACCTTACGCCTGCCAACCACATATTGGATGTTCACCACCAGTGTTGATCCGCACATAGGTTCTGCGTCTAAAACGCTTCCAACTCTGAGAGGGAAGTGTGCCTTAGGAGGGATTCACTGCAGTGTTACGTCTGTTAAAGAAGGAAGCTTTTGGGACTGACTCTGTGTTAACCGCATTAGGCGCACATAGCTTTCCAGTCTCAGACGTCTAACCGTTAGACTATAGGAAGTTCTGTTTAAGGGAAACTCCTTCATGCGGAATGTCACTTCTCACAGTGTCTTTGCAGTGGAGAAAAGAAGATAGAACAAGGACGGACAGAGAGAACGATGCAAACCGTGATTGAAGTACAGGGTAAGCCTCGTAGGCCTCTATTATGCATACTGGTAGTTCAACACCGGAGATGTTCCACAGTGTCTACCTCTTCTCAAAACACTTCCAGTATATGAGGGAACTCTGCTACATTAAGTTCTCACGACAGAGATGCGTCTGTGCTCAGTTGGAAAGTGTAGGACGTGTCTGGGTAGCAACCAGTAAGTGTCTGATACAAGCCGCTAAGAGGGGATGCGGAGGAAGGTATCTGCTCAGGGAAGCTACTTCAGGTGAGTACTCATTCATAACAGTGTCTCTCCTTTGAGGATGTAGATAGAACAGGGAACGACTACGGGCATATTAGGTACTGTGAGTAAAGGGCATGCTAAGGCGCTTAAGCCTGCCAAACACATATTGGATGTTCACCACCAGTGCAGATCCGCACTTAGTTTCTGCGTCGAAAATGCTTCCTACACTGAGAGGGAAGTGTGCTTTAGGAGGGATTCACTGCAGTGTTACGTCTGTTAAAGAAGGAAGCTTTTGGGACTGACTCTGTGTAACCCCAATAGGCACACATAGCTTCCCAGTCTCAGCCGTCTATCCGTTGGACTATAGCAAGTTCTGTTTAAGGGAAACTCCTTCATGCGGAATGTCACTTCTCACAGTGTCTTTCCAGTGGAGGAAAGAAGATAGAACAACGACGGACAGAGAGTACGTTGCAACCCGTGCGTGAAGTACAGGGTAAGGCACCTAAGCCTCTATGATGCATACTGGATGTTCAACACCTGGGATTTTCCACAATGTCTACCACTTCTCAAAACACTTCCAATATAGGAGGGAACTGTGCTACCGTAAGTTCTAATGACAGGGATGCATCTGTGCAAGGTTGAAAACTCGAGGATGTGTCTGGGTAGCATACATGAAGTGTCTCATAAAGGCACCTTAGACTGGATGCGTAGTAGGTATCTACTACGGAAGCTACTTCAGTTTTGTACTCATTCATAACAGTGCTTCTCCTTGGAGGAATGAAGGAAGAACACGGACGGACTAGGGGCACAGTAGGTACTGTGAATAAAGGGCAGGCTATGAACCTTACGCCTGCCAACCACATATTGGATGTTCACCACCAGTGTTGATCCGCACATAGGTTCTGCGTCTAAAACGCTTCCAACTCTGAGAGGGAAGTGTGCTTTAGGAGGGATTCACTGCAGTGTTACGTCTGTTAAAGAAGGATGCTTTTGGGACTGACTCTGTGGTAACCGCATTAGGCGCAAATAGCTTTCCAGTCTCAGACGTCTAACCGTTAGACTATAGGAAGTTCTGTTTAAGGGAAACTCCTTCATGCGGAATGTCACTTCTCACAGTGTCTTTGCAGTGGAGAAAAGAAGATAGAACAAGGACGGACAGAGAGAACGATGCAAACCGTGATTGAAGTACAGGGTAAGCCTCGTAGGCCTCTATTATGCATACTGGTAGTTCAACACCGGAGATGTTCCACAGTGTCTACCTCTTCTCAAAACACTTCCAGTATATGAGGGAACTCTGCTACATTAAGTTCTCACGACAGAGATGCGTCTGTGCTCAGTTGGAAAGTGTAGGACGTGTCTGGGTAGCAACCAGTAAGTGTCTGATACAAGCCGCTAAGAGGGGATGCGGAGGAAGGTATCTGCTCAGGGAAGCTACTTCAGGTGCGTACTCATTCATAACAGTGTCTCTCCTTTGAGGATGTAGATAGAACAGGGAACGACTACGGGCACATTAGGTACTGTGAGTAAAGGGCATGCTAAGGCGCTTAAGCCTGCCAAACACATATTGGATGTTCACCACCAGTGCAGATCCGCACTTAGTTTCTGCGTCGAAAACGCTTCCTACACTGAGAGGGAAGTGTGCTTTAGGAGGGATTCACTGCAGTGTTACGTCTGTTAAAGAAGGAAGCTTTTGGGACTGACTCTGTGGTAACCCCAATAGGCGCACATAGCTTTCCAGTCTCAGCCGTCTATCCGTTGGACTATAGCAAGTTCTGTTTAAGGGAAACTCCTTCATGCGGAATGTCACTTCTCACAGTGTCTTTCCAGTGGAGGAAAGAAGATAGAACAACGACGGACAGAGAGAACGTTGCAACCCGTGAGTGAAGTACAGGGTAAGGCACCTAAGCCTCTATGATGCATACTGGATGTTCAACACCTGGGATTTTCCACAATGTCTACCACTTCTCAAAACACTTCCAATATAGGAGGGAACTGTGCTACCGTAAGTTCTAATGACAGGGATGCATCTGTGCAAGGTTGAAAACTCGAGGATGTGTCTGGGTAGCAAACATGAAGTGTCTCATAAAGGCACCTTAGACTGGATGCGTAGTAGGTTTCTGCTAGGGAAGCTACTTCAGTTTTGTACTCATTCATAACAGTGCTTCCCCTTGGAGGAATGAAGGAAGAACACGGACGGACTAGGGGCACAGTAGGTACTGTGAATAAAGGGCAGGCTATGATCCTTACGCCTGCCAACCACATATTGGATGTTCACCACCAGTGTTGTTCCGCACATAGGTTCTGCGTCTAAAACGCTTCCAACTCTGAGAGGGAAGTGTGCTTTAGGAGGGATACACTGCAGTGTTACGTCTGTTAAAGAAGGAAGCTTTTGGGACTGACTCTGTGGTAACCGCATTATGCGCACATAGCTTTCCAGTCTCAGACGTCTAACCGTTAGACTATAGGAAGTTCTGTTTAAGGGAAACTCCTTCATGCGGAATGTCACTGCTCACAGTGTCTTTGCAGTGGAGAAAAGAAGATAGAACAAGGACGGACAGAGAGAACGATGCAAACCGTGATTGAAGTACAGGGTAAGCCTCGTAGGCCTCTATTATGCATACTGGTAGTTCAACACCGGAGATGTTCCACAGTGTCTACCTCTTCTCAAAACACTTCCAGTATATGAGGGAACTCTGCTACATTAAGTTCTCACGACAGAGATGCGTCTGTGCTCAGTTGGAAAGTGTAGGACGTGTCTGGGTAGCAACCAGTAAGTGTCTGATACAAGCCGCTAAGAGGGGATGCGGAGGAAGGTATCTGCTCAGGGAAGCTACTTCAGGTGCGTACTCATTCATAACAGTGTCTCTCCTTTGAGGATGTAGATAGAACAGGGAACGACTACGGGCACATTAGGTACTGTGAGTAAAGGGCATGCTAAGGCGCTTAAGCCTGCCAAACACATATTGGATGTTCACCACCAGTGCAGATCCGCACTTAGTTTCTGCGTCGAAAACGCTTCCTACACTGAGAGGGAAGTGTGCTTTAGGAGGGATTCACTGCAGTGTTACGTCTGTTAAAGAAGGAAGCTTTTGGGACTGACTCTGGTAACCCCAATAGGCGCACATAGCTTTCCAGTCTCAGCCGTCTATCCGTTGGACTATAGCAAGTTCTGTTTAAGGGAAACTCCTTCATGCGGAATGTCACTTCTCACAGTGTCTTTCCAGTGGAGGAAAGAAGATAGAACAACGACGGACAGAGAGAACGTTGCAACCCGTGAGTGAAGTACAGGGTAAGGAACCTAAGCCTCTATGATGCATACTGGATGTTCAACACCTGGGATTTTCCACAATGTCTACCACTTCTCAAAACACTTCCAATATAGGAGGGAACTGTGCTACCGTAAGTTCTAATGACAGGGATGCATCTGTGCAAGGTTGAAAACTCGAGGATGTGTCTGGGTAGCAAACATGGAGTGTCTCATAAAGGCACCTTAGACTGGATGCGTAGTAGGTTTCTGCTAGGGAAGCTACTTCAATTTTGTACTCATTCATAACAGTGCTTCCCCTTGGAGGAATGAAGGAAGAACACGGACGGACTAGGGGCACAGTAGGTACTGTGAATAAAGGGCAGGCTATGAACCTTACGCCTGCCAACCACATATTGGATGTTCACCACCAGTGTTGATCCGCACATAGGTTCTGCGTCTAAAACGCTTCCAACTCTGAGTGGGAAGTGTGCTTTAGGAGGGATTCACTGCAGTGTTACGTCTGTTAAAGAAGGAAGCTTTTGGGACTGACTCTGTGTTAACCGCATTAGGCGCACATAGCTTTCCAGTCTCAGACGTCTAACCGTTAGACTATAGGAAGTTCTGTTTAAGGGAAACTCCTTCATGCGGAATGTCACTTCTCACAGTGTCTTTGCACTGGAGAAAAGAAGATAGAACAAGGACGGACAGAGAGAACGATGCAAACCGTGATTGAAGTACAGGGTAAGCCTCGTAGGCCTCTATTATGCATACTGGTAGTTCAACACCGGAGAAGTTCCACAGTGTCTACCTCTTCTCAAAACACTTCCAGTATATGAGGGAACTCTGCTACATTAAGTTCTCACGACAGAGATGCGTCTGTGCTCAGTTGGAAAGTGTAGGACGTGTCTGGGTAGCAACCAGTAAGTGTCTGATACAAGCCGCTAAGAGGGGATGCGGAGGAAGGTATCTGCTCAGGGAAGCTACTTCAGGTGCGTACTCATTCATAACAGTGTCTCTCCTTTGAGGATGTAGATAGAACAGGGAACGACTACGGGCACATTAGGTACTGTGAGTAAAGGGCATGCTAAGGCGCTTAAGCCTGCCAAACACATATTGGATGTCCACCACCAGTGCAGATCCGCACTTAGTTTCTGCGTCGAAAACGCTTCCTACACTGAGAGGGAAGTGTGCTTTAGGAGGGATTCACTGCAATGTTACGTCTGTTAAAGAAGGAAGCTTTTGGGACTGACTCTGTGGTAACCCCAATAGGCGCACATAGCTTTCCAGTCTCAGCCGTCTATCCGTTGGACTATAGCAAGTTCTGTTTAAGGGAAACTCCTTCATGCGGAATGTCACTTCTCACAGTGTCTTTCCAGTGGAGGAAAGAAGATAGAACAACGATGGACAGAGTGAACGTTGCAACCCGTGAGTGAAGTACAGGGTAAGGCACCTAAGCCTCTATGATTCATACTGGATGTTCAACACCTGGGATTTTCCACAATGTCTACCACTTCTCAAAACACTTCCAATATAGGAGGGAACTGTGCTACCGTAAGTTCTAATGACAGGGATGCATCTGTGCAAGGTTGAAAACTCGAGGATGTGTCTGGGTAGCAAACATGAAGTGTCTCATAAAGGCACCTTAGACTGGATGCGTAGTAGGTTTCTGCTAGGGAAGCTACTTCAGTTTTGTACTCATTCATAACAGTGCTTCCCCTTGGAGGAATGAAGGAAGAACACGGACGGACTAGGGGCACAGTAGGTACTGTGAATAAAGGGCAGGCTATGAACCTTACGCCTGCCAACCACATATTGGATGTTCACCACCAGTGTTGATCCGCACATAGGTTCTGCGTCTAAAACGCTTCCAACTCTGAGAGGGAAGTGTGCCTTAGGAGGGATTCACTGCAGTGTTACGTCTGTTAAAGAAGGAAGCTTTTGGGACTGACTCTGTGTTAACCGCATTAGGCGCACATAGCTTTCCAGTCTCAGACGTCTAACCGTTAGACTATAGGAAGTTCTGTTTAAGGGAAACTCCTTCATGCGGAATGTCACTTCTCACAGTGTCTTTGCAGTGGAGAAAAGAAGATAGAACAAGGACGGACAGAGAGAACGATGCAAACCGTGATTGAAGTACAGGGTAAGCCTCGTAGGCCTCTATTATGCATACTGGTAGTTCAACACCGGAGATGTTCCACAGTGTCTACCTCTTCTCAAAACACTTCCAGTATATGAGGGAACTCTGCTACATTAAGTTCTCACGACAGAGATGCGTCTGTGCTCAGTTGGAAAGTGTAGGACGTGTCTGGGTAGCAACCAGTAAGTGTCTGATACAAGCCGCTAAGAGGGGATGCGGAGGAAGGTATCTGCTCAGGGAAGCTACTTCAGGTGCGTACTCATTCATAACAGTGTCTCTCCTTTGAGGATGTAGATAGAACAGGGAACGACTACGGGCACATTAGGTACTGTGAGTAAAGGGCATGCTAAGGCGCTTAAGCCTGCCAAACACATATTGGATGATCACCACCAGTGCAGATCCGCACTTAGTTTCTGCGTCGAAAACGCTTCCTACACTGAGAGGGAAGTGTGCTTTAGGAGGGATTCACTGCAGTGTTACGTCTGTTAAAGAAGGAAGCTTTTGGGACTGACTCTGTGGTAACGCCAATAGGCGCACATAGCTTTCCAGTCTCAGCCGTCTATCCGTTGGACTATAGCAAGTTCTTTTTAAGGGAAACTCCTTCATGCGGAATGTCACTTCTCACAGTGTCTTTGCAGTGGAGGAAAGAAGATAGAACAACGACGGACAGAGAGAACGTTGCAACCCGTGAGTGAAGTACAGGGTAAGGCACCTAAGCCTCTATGATGCATACTGGATGTTCAACACCTGGGATTTTCCACAATGTCTACCACTTCTCAAAACACTTCCAATATAGGAGGGAACTGTGCTACCGTAAGTTCTAATGACAGGGATGCATCTGTGCAAGGTTGAAAACTCGAGGATGTGTCTGGGTAGCAAACATGAAGTGTCTCATAAAGGCACCTTAGACTGGATGCGTAGTAGGTATCTGCTAGGGAAGCTACTTCAGTTTTGTACTCATTCATAACTGTGCTTCTCCTTGGAGGAATGAAGGAAGAACACGGACGGACTAGGGGCACATTAGGTACTGTGAATAAAGGGCAGGCTATGAACCTTACGCCTGCCAACCACATATTGGATGTTCACAACCAGTGTTGATCCGCACATAGGTTCTGCGTCTAAAACGCTTCCAACACTGAGAGGGAAGTGTGCCTTAGGAGGGATTCACTGCAGTGTTACGTCTGTTAAAGAAGGAAGCTTTTGGGACTGCCTCTGTGGTAACCGCATTAGGCGCACATAGCTTTCCAGTCTCAGACGTCTAACCGTTAGACTATAGGAAGTTCTGTTTAAGGGAAACTCCTTCATGCGGAATGTCACTTCTCACAGTGTCTTTGCAGTGGAGAAAAGAAGATAGAACAAGGACGGACAGAGAGAACGATGCAAACCGTGATTGAAGTACAGGGTAAGCCTCGTAGGCCTCTATTATGCATACTGGTAGTTCAACACCGGAGATTATCCACAATGTCTACCTCTTCTCAAAAGAGTTCCAGTATATGAGGGAACTCTGCTACATTAAGTTCTCACGACAGAGATGCGTCTGTGCTCAGTTGGAAAGTGTAGGACATGTCTGGGTAGTAACCAGTAAGTGTCTGATACAAGCCGCTAAGAGGGGATGCGGAGGAAGGTATCTGCTCAGGGAAGCTACTTCAGGTGCGTACTCATTCATAACAGTGTCTCTCCTTTGAGGATGAAGATAGAACAGGGAACGACTACGGGCACATTAGGTGCTGTGAGTAAAGGGCATGCTAAGGCGCTTAAGCCTGCCAAACACATATTGGATGTTCACCACCAGTGCAGATCCGCACTTAGTTTCTGCGTCGAAAACGCTTCCTACACTGAGAGGGAAGTGTGATTTAGGAGGGATTCACTGCAGTGTTACGTCTGTTAAAGAAGGATGCTTTTGGGACTGACTCGGTGGTAACCGCATTAGGCGCACATAGCTTTCCAGTCTCAGACGTCTAACCGTTAGACTATAGGAAGTTCTGTTTAAGGGAAACTCCTTCATGCGGAATGTCACTTCTCACAGTGTCTTTGCAGTGGAGAAAAGAAGATAGAACAAGGACGGACAGAGAGAACGATGCAAACCGTGTTTGAAGTACAGGGTAAGCCTCGTAGGCCTCTATTATGCATACTGGTAGTTCAACACCGGAGATGTTCCACAGTGTCTACCTCTTCTCAAAACACTTCCAGTATATGAGGGAACTCTGCTACATTAAGTTCTCACGACAGAGATGCGTCTGTGCTCAGTTGGAAAGTGTAGGACGTGTCTGGGTAGCAACCAGTAAGTGTCTGATACAAGCCGCTAAGAGGGGATGCGGAGGAAGGTATCTGCTCAGGGAAGCTACTTCAGGTGTGTACTCATTCATAACAGTGTCTCTCCTTTGAGGATGAACATAGAACAGGGAACGACTACGGGCACATTAGGTACTGTGAGTAAAGGGCATGCTAAGGCGCTTAAGCCAGCCAAACACATATTGGATGTTCACCACCAGTGCAGATCCACACTTAGTTTCTGCGTCGAAAACGCTTCCTTCACTGAGAGGGAAGTGTGCTTTAGGAGGGATTCACTGCAGTGTTACGTCTGTTAAAGAAGGAAGCTTTTGGGACTGACTCTGTGGTAACCCCAATAGGCGCACATAGCTTTCCAATCTCAGCCGTCTATCCGTTGGACTATAGCAAGTTCTGTTTAAGGGAAACTCCTTCATGCGGAATGTCACTTCTCACAGTGTCTTTCCAGTGGAGAAAAGAAGATAGAACAACGACGGACAGAGAGAAAGTTGCAACCCGTGAGTGAAGTACAGGGTAAGGCACCTAAGCCTCTATGATGCATACTGGATGTTCAACACCTGGGATTTTCCACAATGTCTACCACTTCTCAAAACACTTCCAATATAGGAGGGAACTGTGCTACCGTAAGTTCTAATGTCAGGGATGCATCTGTGCAAGGTTGAAAACTCGAGGATGTGTCTGGGTAGCAAACATGAAGTGTCTCATAAAGGCACCTTAGACTGGATGCGTAGGAGGTATCTGCTCAGGGAAGCTACTTCAGTGTTGTACTCATTCATAACAGTGCTTCTCCTTGGAGGAATGAAGGAAGAACACGGACGGACTAGGGGCACAGTAGGTACTGTGAATAACGGGCAGGCTATGAACATTACGCCTGCCAACCACATATTGGATGTTCACCACCAGTGTTGATCCGCACATAGGTTCTGCGTCTAAAACGCTTCCAACACTGAGAGGGAAGTGTGCTTTAGGAGAGATTCACTGCAGTGTTACGTCTGTTAAAGAAGGATGCTTTTGGGACTGACTCTGTGGTAACCGCATTAGGCGCACATAGCTTTCCAGTCTCAGACGTCTAACCGTTAGACTATAGGAAGTTCTGTTTAAGGGAAACTCCTTCATGCGGAATGTCACTTCTCACAGTGTCTTTGCAGTGGAGAAAAGAAGATAGAACAAGGACGGACAGAGAGAACGATGCAAACCGTGATTGAAGTGCAGGGTAAGCCTCGTAGGCCTCTATTATGCATACTGGTAGTTCAACACCGGACATGTTCCACAGTGTCTACCTCTTCTCAAAACACTTCCAGTATATGAGGGAACTCTGCTACATTAAGTTCTCACGACAGAGAGGCGTCTGTGCTCAGTTGGAAAGTGTAGGACCTCTCTGGGTAGCAACCAGTAAGTGTCTGATACAGGCCCCTAAGAGGGGATGCGGAGGAAGGTATCTGCTCAGGGAAGCTACTTCAGGTGCGTACTCATTCATAAGAGTGTCTCTCCTTTGAGGATGAAGATAGAACAGGGAACGACTACGGGCACATTAGGTACTGTGAGTAAAGGGCATGCTAAGGCGCTTAAGCCTGCCAAACACATATTGGATGTTCTCCACCAGTGCAGATCCGCACTTAGTTTCTGTGTCGAAAACGCTTCCTACACTGAGAGGGAAGTGTGCTTAAGGAGGGATTCACTGCAGTGTTACGTCTGTTAAAGAAGGAAGCTTTTGGGACTGACTCTTTGGTAACCCCAATAGGCGCACATAGCTTTCCAGTCTCAGACGTCTATCCGTTGGACTATAGCAAGTTCTGTTTAAGGGAAACTCCTTCATGCGGAATGTCACTTCTCACAGTGTCTTTCCAGTGGAGGAAAGAAGATAGAACAACGACGGACAGAGAGAACGTTGCAACCCGTGAGTGAAGTACAGGGTAAGGCACCTAAGCCTCTATGATGCATACTGGATGTTCAACACCTGGGATTTTCCACAATGTCTACCACTTCTCAAAACACTTCCAATATAGGAGGGAACTGTGCTACCGTAAGTTCTAATGACAGGGATGCATCTGTGCAAGGTTGAAAACTCGAGGATGTGTCTGGGTAGCAAACAGGAAGTGTCTCATAAAGGCACCTTAGACTGGATGCGTAGGAGGTATCTGCTAGGGAATCTACATCAGTTTTGTACTCATTCATAACAGTGCTTCTCCTTGGAGGAATGAAGGAAGAACACGGACGCACTAGGGGCACAGTAGGTACTGTGAATAAAGGGCAGGCTATGAACCTTACGCCTGCCAACCACATATTGGATGTTCACCACCAGTGTTGATCCGCACATAGGTTCTGCGTCTAAAACGCTTCCAACACTGAGAGGGAAGTGTGCTTTAGGAGGGATTCACTGCAGTGTTACGTCTGTTAAAGAAGGATGCTTTTGGGACTGACTCTGTGGTAACCGCATTAGGCGCACTTAGCTTTCCAGTCTCAGACGTCTAACCGTTAGACTATAGGAAGTTCTGTTTAAGGGAAACTCCTTCATGCGGAATGTCACTTCTCACAGTGTATTTGCAGTGGAGAAAAGAAGATAGAACAAGGACGGACAGAGAGAACGATGCAAACCGTGATTGAAGTACAGGGTAAGCCTCGTAGGCCTCTATTATGCATACTGGTAGTTCAACACCGGAGATGTTCCACAGTGTCTACCTCTTCTCAAAACACTTCCAGTATATGAGGGAACTCTGCTACATTAAGTTCTCACGACAGAGATGCGTCTGTGCTCAGTTGGAAAGTGTAGGACGTGTCTGGGTAGCAACCATTAAGTGTCTGATACAAGCCGCTAAGAGGGGATGCGGAGGAAGGTATCTGCTCAGGGAAGCTACTTCAGGTGCGTACTCATTCATAACAGTGTCTCTCCTTTGAGGATGAAGATAGAACAGGGAACGACTACGGGCACATTAGGTGCTGTGAGTAAAGGGCATGCTAAGGCGCTTAAGCCTGCCAAACACATATTGGATGTTCACCACCAGTGCAGATCCGCACTTAGTTTCTGCGTCGAAAACGCTTCCTAACTGAGAGGGAAGTGTGCTTTAGGAGGGATTCACTGCAGTGTTACGTCTGTTAAAAAGGATGCTTTTGGGACTGACTCGGTGGTAACCGCATTAGGCGCACATAGCTTTCCAGTCTCAGACGTCTAAATGTTAGACTATAGGAAGTTCTGTTGAAGGGAAACTCCTTCATGCGGAATGTCACTTCTCACAGTGTCTTTGCAGTGGAGAAAAGAAGATAGAACAAGGACGGACAGAGAGAACGATGCAAACCGTGATTGAAGTACAGGGTAAGCCTCGTAGGCCTCTATTATGCATACTGGTAGTTCAACACCGGAGATGTTCCACAGTGTCTACCTCTTCTCAAAACACTTCCAGTATATGAGGGAACTCTGCTACATTAAGTTCTCATGACCGAGATGCGTCTGTGCTCAGTTGGAAAGTGTAGGACGTGTCTGGGTAGCAACCAGTAAGTGTCTGATACAAGCCGCTAAGAGGGGATGCGGAGGAAGGTATCTGCTCAGGGAAGCTACTTCAGGTGCGTACTCATTCATAAGAGTGTCTCTCCTTTGAGGATGAAGAGAGAACAGGGAACGACTACGGGCACATTAGGTACTGTGAGTAAAGGGCATGCTAAGGCGCTTAAGCCTGCCAAACACATATTGGATGTTCACCACCAGTGCAGATCCACACTTAGTTTCTGCGTCGAAAACGCTTCCTTCACTGAGAGGGAAGTGTGCTTTAGGAGGGATTAACTGCAGTGTTACGTCTGTTAAAGAAGGAAGCTTTTGGGACTGACTCTGTGGTAACCCAATAGGCGCACATAGCTTTCCAATCTCAGCCGTCTATCCGTTGGACTATAGCAAGTTCTGTTTAAGGGAAACTCCTTCATGCGGAATGACACTTCTCACAGTGTCTTTGCAGTGGAGAAAAGAAGATAGCACAACGACGGACAGAGAGAACGTTGCAACCCGTGAGTGAAGTACAGGGTAAGGCACCTAAGCCTCTATGATGCATACTGGATGTTCAACACCTGGGATTTTCCACAATGTCTACCACTTCTCAAAACACTTCCAATATAGGAGGGAACTGTGCTACCGTAAGTTCTAATGACAGGGATGCATCTGTGCAAGGTTGAAAACTCGAGGATGTGTCTGGGTAGCAAACATGAAGTGTCTCATAAAGGCACCTTAGACTGGATGCGTAGTAGGTATCTGCTAGGGAAGCTACTTCAGTTTTGTACTCATTCATAACAGTGCTTCTCCTTGGAGGAATGAAGGAAGAACACGGACGGACTAGGGGCACAGTAGGTACTGTGAATAAAGGGCAGGCTATGAACCTTACGCCTGCCAACCACATATTGGATGTTCACCACCAGTGTTGGACCAAATCCCCAAAGACGGAGACTCATCCATGGCCCATGAGGCCACCTCGACATTCCACGGCCATCAATGACACAAAATCCAGAGACAAAAGACTTAGCAAGCACCTCACTCTCGCCCTTTGTTCATATCCCAGAAAGTTCTCTTCACAGTCTGTAGATTCAGCCTACCATACCTATGTCCCCAAACTTAAGCCAAGTTTGTGTTTTCAGACTTCTGTCCCCACAGCCCTGGCCCACACACCCTCCAGGCTGGGGTCCCTAGAGTGACACATCAGGACTGTGCATGCCTTCTCCAAGGGTATTCTGCCCATTCCATTGACCACAACTGTACATATTAGGAGAAACCTCCAAAATGCCTGAGGCTATCCCAAAAGTGTCGGCCCCCCAGGCAAACAGGGTTGATCTGACACCAGCTAAGCAACTACCTCCACTCAGACCCATTGACAGAGGTCCCCCGTGAAGAATATTGAACCGGACAGGCCTCTAGGCCATAATTGGATCCATTGCTTTGGTTTCCAGACATCTCTCCACAGAGAACTGGTTTCCAATACCAGCACACAGGTGAATCCTAAGCACCGACCAGAACACATCTCGTTTCCACATAGGAAATGTACTTCTTGGAGCTCTGCCAAAACGTCCGGTTAGGAGAATCCTTCAGGTCCCTAGTGCCAATGGGCTATTCCAAGGTCTCCATTGACCCAAACCCATATTATGACATATCCGCAGGAGAGTCCATTTCAACACACCCCCTTTGGTTGCTCCCCCAGAGCCAGCAGATTGAAATACTCTTGTCCCAAGGAGACAATTAAAATATGAAGTGGGCTGCCCAGGCATCAAATTTTAGAACACTGTTCTGGAGTTATTCCATATGGGACGTCCTTAAGCCATCCAACATGTCTCAGTTGTCCCACAGAAGGAATTCTAGTGGTTTGGAACATCTCAAAATTCCCATCGGGGGAAAAACTCCATGGCATCGTGTTGCCCCACCCCCCTTTCCTGAAGGGGCCTCATGGACAGAAACTCCGACCTGAAACAACGTCTGATCCTCGCCCTAACTTCAGGTGTAGGAGATCTCGATTCAGCTCTGTAGAGTGTGCCTTCAGTGCCCTCACCCGAACCTATGCCTAGCTTGTCTCAGACTTCAGTCCTCACACTCCAGGCCCACCAGCCCTCCAGTTTGTCAATTCCGGAGCCATTATGCAGCACTCAGCCTTCCCTCCTGAAGAAAATCACTGCCCTCTGGGGCTACCCAGAGACCCCAAATGAGGATCAACCTGCACAACACTTGACTGTACCCCAATTATATAGTCCACCCTGGGCAATAGTGCCCTGTCTGACACAGCTTGAACCCGGACCTCCCGACTGACACCCAGACAGCTGACCACACACTGAGCACATCAGACCTGCCATGTTCTTAGCTCGTCATCTTTTCCCAACCTAGCTTTTTAGGCTTCAGTACTTCGACCTTAACTCCAAACCCTGCCAAGAGGTGAACCTGATGCAGAAATCAGAACTCCTCCTTCCCCATGGCAAGAAACCTTGTGTTTGTTATGTTGTCCAATGTTCAGGGTAGGAGAAACTAGCATGCCCTTGAGGCTCCGCCCATGCTAGAAGTCAGTGTTAGACACAAACACACATATTGGCACTCAGCAGGAGCCCTGTCCTCAAGTAAGTCCCCTCAGTGGCTGGACCAATAGCCCGCATATGGGGCTTGCCATGTTCCTAGGCCCCCAATCTTAAGTAGAGGTCGGGTTGCTCAGTGGCCCCACTCAGGGCTCTGCTCTGGAATTCCTCTTTTGGTGGGACACCTGTGGTAAAAAACAAAACAAAACAAAACAAAAAACAAACAAACAACAACAACAACAAAAAACACACACACACAGAACAGACTCTTTCTATTTCCATCTCACAGAATGACCCCAAACTCTTGGGATCAGGCTAAATCCCCAGAGAGGGAGACACGTCCATGTCACATGAGGCCACCCCGACATTCCACGGCTATCATTCACACAAAACCCTGAGCAAGCGCATCACACTCACCCTTTGTTCATATCCCAAAGAGTTCTCCTCATGGTCTGTAGATTGGGCCTGCCATACCTATGTCCAGAAACCTAAGCCAAGTCTGTGTTTTCAGACTTCTGTCCACGCAGCCCTGGCCCACACACCCACAAGACTGAGACCAATGGAGCCACACCTCAGGACTGTGCCTGCCCTCTCCAAGGGAATTCTGCCCATTAAATTGGCCACAGCCATATAAATTAGGAGAAACCCCCAAAGTCCCCGAGGCCAGCCCAATAGTGTAGGCTTCCCAGGACAAACAGGGGTGATCTGACACCAGCTGAGCAACTACCTCCACTCCGATCCATAGAGAGACGTCCGCAGAGAAGAAGATTGAACCGGACAGGCCCCTAGGCCCTAATCAGATCTACTGCTTTGGTTTCCAGGCATCTCTCCCCAAAGGCCTGGTTTCCAATATCAGCATATGGGGGTTTCCAGAGGGCACCATCAGAACACATCTCGTCTCCACATGGGAAACATGCTCATTGGAACTGTGTCAAAACATCCAGTTAGGAGAATTCTTCAGGGCTCCGAGCCACTGCACAATAACCAAGGTCTCCATAGACACAAACCCACAATGTAGCCCACTGCAGGATCCTCTTTACTCCCCAACAGCCCGCCGATCAAACCTATACCACCTCATTCCAAGGTATCCATGGACACAAACACACATTAGGACCCATCCGCAGGAGAGTCCATTTCAACTCAGCCCCCTTGGTTGCTCCCCGTTCCAGCTGATCTAACCTCTCTTGTCATGAGAGGCGGGCTGCACAGCCATCTATTCTTAGAATCTGCTCGGAATCATTCTGTATGGGAAGTCCCGGAGCCAAACAAGAGATCTCAATGGTCCCGCAGAAGAATCTTTGTGGTTTGGGGCATCTCACAACTCCCATCATGGGAAAACCTCCATGGCCTCGTGATCCCCCCTCCTTCAAGAAGGGGTTATCAAGGACAGAAACTCCAACCCGAGTGATCGTGTGATCCTCGCCCTGACTTCAGATGCACAAGATCTCGATTTAGCTCTTCAGAGTGTGCCTGCCATGCCCTCGCCCAGAAACCTAAGCCTAACTTGTGTTCTCAGACTCCCATCCTCACACTCCTGCCCACAAGCCCTCAGTTTGGCAATTCTAGAACTACAATGCAGCACTCTGCCTGCCCTACAGAAGAAAAACATTTCCCTCTGGGGCTACCCAGAAACCCCAAATGAGTATCAACCTGCACGCTACTTGACTGTACCCAATTATACAGGCTGCCTTGGGCACTAATGCCCTTTCTGACACAGCCTGAGCCTGGATCTCCCGACCCACACCCAGCCAGATGTCCGCACACTGAGCACATCGGACCCGCCATGGACTTAGGTCGTCATCTCTCCCTAGCCTCGGTTTTCAGGCTTAAGAACCTAGATCTTATCTCCAATCACTGCACAGGGTTGAACATGATGCAGAAATCAGATCTCCTTCCCCATGGCAAGAATCCTGTGGTTGGCATGTTGTCCAACGTTCACTGTAGTTGAAACCAGTGTGGCCCATGAGGCCCCACCCATGCTTGAGGGCCGCGTTGGTCACAAACACGCATTGTGACTCTCAGTTTGAGCCCAGTCCCCAAGTAAGGCCTCTCAGTGGCTGGACCCAGAGATGGCATATTGGGCTTGCCATGCCCCTAGGTCCCAATTTTTAACCATATTTCGGGTTGTCCATTAGCCCCTACCCAGGGCTATGCTTTGGAATCCCTCTTTTGGTGGGACACCTGAGGTAACAAAACTGAAAGGACTCCTCCCATCCCACAGATTGACCCAAAATAATTGGATTGGGCCACATACACAGAGAAGACTTGTGAATGGCCCATGAGGACTACCCCTCATTCCACGGCCATCGTTGACACTAAATCCAGAGATAAAAACCTGAATAAGCGCCTCACATTTGCTCTTTCTTCATAGCCTGAGGAGTTCTCCTCACGGTCTGTAGATCGGGCCTGCCATACCTATGTCCCCAAACCCAAGCCATGTTTGTGTTTTCAGACTTCTGTCCCCACAGCCCCTAGCCACACACGCTCCATGCTTGGGCCGTTGGAGCCACACCTCAAATCTGTGCCTTCCCTTTCCAAAGGAATTCTTCCAATTCCATTGGCCACAACCTTGCAAATTAAAAGAAACCTCCAAAGTCACTGAGGCGATCCCAATATTGTAGGCCGCCCAGGACAAACAAGGGTGATCTGACAAAAGCTGAGCAACTACCTCCACTCAGACCTCTAGACAGATGTCCACACAGAAGTAGATTGAACCAGATAGGCCCCTAAGGACATCCCACCACTGTAAGCTGCCCTGGACCAACAGAGACATTGTGACACAAGCTGAGCAACTACATCCATCCAGACATGCAGACAGATGTCTGCAGAGACAAAAGATTTTAGCAGAGAGGCCCATAGACTTAATCTCAACTCTTGCTTTGGTTTCCAGGTGTCACTCATCAGAGTCCTGGGTTCGAAGAACAGCATATGGGGCTTTCTGAGGCACCAAACAGAGCCTCTCTCATCTCCACATGGGGAGCTTTCTTATTCGAGCTGTATCAAACCCTTCAGGTAGCCGAATTCTGTAGGGCCCCTGATACACCAGCACATTCTAAGGTCTCCAAGGACACAAACCCACATTACGATGCATTCTCAGGAGAGTCCATTTCAACTCAGCACCCTGGGTAGCTTTCCCCAGAGCCAGCAGATCATACATGTCGTGTCGCAAATAGCCAATGAGAAGGCGAGGTATGCTGTACAGGCATCTATCCATCGAACCCTGCTCTCCAGTCCTGCCGAATGGGATGTCCAAAAGAACTCGACTGTCCGGCAGAAGGAAACCTTGTGGTTTGGAGCAACTCACAAACTCAGTGTGGGAAAACCGCCTTGGCCTCATGAAGCCCCCACTTCATGAAGGTGCCATCACGGACACAAACTCCAACCGCAACCAACGTTTGATCCTCACCCTGACTGAGATCCCAATTCAGCCTCTGAAGATAGGGCCTGCTGCACCCTTGGCCCCAAACCTCACCCTAGCTTGTGTTTTCAGACTTCTGTCCTCACACTCCTGGCCCACAAGCCCTCCTGCTTGGGAATTCTGGGGCCACAACGAAGCACTCTGCCTGCCCCCCAGAAGAAAAACATTGTGTATACTATTGCCCGGAAACCCCAAATGAGGATCAAACTGCTAGGCTCTCAGCAACACCCCAATTGCATAGGCTACCCTAAGCACTAATGCTCTGTCTTACATAACCTGAGCCCAGACGTTCCAACAGACACCAAGACAGTTGGCTGCACACACAGCACATTGGACCTGCCACGGCCTTAGGCCATCATCCCTTCCCAACCTGGGTTTTCAGGGATCCGAACCTAGACTTTATCTCCAATCCCTACACAGAGGGGAGCCTGATGCACAAGTCAGAACTCCTCCTTCCCCATGGCAAGAAACATTGCTGTTGGCAGTTAGTCAAACATTCAGTGTAGGAGAAACCTGGATAGTCTATGAGGCCACGCCCATGCTTGAGGGCTGCTTTGGGCACAAACACGCATAGTGACCCTCAGCGTGAGTCCCTTGTTCAAGTAACGCCTGTCAGTAACTGGACCAAAAGCCCGCATATGGGGCTTGTCATGCCCATAGGCACACAGGCCTAACCAGATGGCGAGTATTCCAGTTGTCAATATCCACTGCTGTGCTCTAGAATTCCTCTAGTGGGGAGAAACCTGTGGCAGAAAACAGTACTCTTCCCTTCCCACAGAATGACCCCAAACACTTGGGAGCTTGGACAATCCCAAGTGAGGGAGACTCTTCCACGGCCCATGAGGCAACCCCTACATTAAATGGCCATTGTGGACACAACATCCAGAGACAAAAGCCTGAGCGACTGCCTCCCACTCGCCCTCATTTCATATCTAAAGGAGCTCACCTCAAGGACTGGAGATCAGGCCAGCCATAACCTTTGCCCCAAGCCTGAGCCAAGTTTGAGTTTTCAGACATCTGTCTCCACAGCCCCGGCACACAGAGCTTCCAGGCTGGGTTCTCTGGAGCCATACAACAGGACTGTGCCTGCTCTCTCCTAGGAAACTGCCCATTCCATTGGCCACAACCCTACAGAATAGGAGAAACCTCAATGTCCCCAAGGACATCCCACTACTGTAAGATGCCCTGGACAAACAGGGGCATTCTGAAACAAGCTGATCAACTACCTCTACGCAGGCATGCATACAGATGTCCACAGAGACAGAAGATTGAACCTGACAGGCCCCTAGGCCCTAATCTGAACTCTTGCTTTGTTTTCCAGGTGTCACTCCTCAAAGGACTGGGATCGAAGATGAGCATATGGGGCTTTCTTGAGGCACCAAACAGAACACCTCTCATCTCCACATGGGAAGTTTTCTTTTTGGAGCTGTGTCAAACCCTTTGGGGTGGAGTATACTGCAGTGTCCCTGAGCCACTGCCACATTCCAAGGTCTCCATGGACATCAACCTACATTATGACCCATCCTCAGGAGAGTCCATTTCAACTTAGCCCTCTGGGTAGCTCGCCCAGGAGCCCGCAGATTGAGCCTGCCTTGTCCCGACCAAACATTGGGAATGTGAGGTGGCATTTCTAGGCGTCCATGCTTAGACCCTTGCTCTCGAGACTTTCTGAATGGAGCATCCTGGAACCATCCAATAGGACTCAACTGTCCTGCAGAAGGAAACCTTGAGGTTTGGAGTAGCTCACAAATCCCATCGTAGGGAAACCTCCCTGGCCTCATGAAACCCCCACCCCCTTCAGGAAGTGGCCATCATGGACATAAACTCTAGCCTGAGGCAACGTCTCATACTCGCCCTGACCTCAGATGCAGGAGATCTTGATTCAGCCTCTGCAGAGTGGGCCTGCCATGCCCTCAGCCCCAAACCTCATGCTAGCTTGTGTTTTCAGACTTCCTTCCTCACACTAGTGGCCAACAAGCCATCCAAACTGGGAATTCCAGATCCACAATGCAGCCCTCTGCCTGTCCACCAGAAGAAAAACGTTGCCCTTTGGGGCTCTCCAGAAATCCCAAATGAGGATCAACCTGCTCGGGCCTTGACCACACCCTATTTGGATAGGCTGTCTGGCACTAATGCTCTTTCTGACACAGCCTGAAGCCAGACGTTCTGACAGACAATGAGACAGCTGGCCGCATACCCAGCACATCAGACACGCCATGGCCTTAGGCCGTCATCAATTCCCAACCTGGATTTTCAGACATCTGAACCTAGAAATTATATCAAATCCCCACACAGTTGGGTACCGGAAGCACAAATCAGAACTCCTCCTTCCCCATGGCTTTAAAGCTTTCTGTTGGCATGGAGTCACACCTTTAGGGTAGGAGAAATTTTCATGGCCCTTGAGGCCATGCCCAAAATTGAGTGCCACCTTGGGCACAAACTCGCATTGTGAACCTCAGCGTGAGCCCCATGTCGAAGTAAGACATCTCAGGGCCTGGACCATGAGCACCCATATGGAGCTTGCCAAGCCCCTATGCTCCCAATCCTCACCAGATTTCGAGTTTTCCAGTCACCTGTACCTGGGGCTCCGCTCTGGAATCCCTCTCTTGGAGAGACACCTGAGCCAGACAACAGGACTCCACCCTTCCCACAAAATAACCCCAAACTCTTGGGATCTGGGCCAAATCCCCAGAGAGGGAGACACATCCATAGTCCCAGAGGCCACCACTAAATTCCACGGCTATGCTGGACACAACATTCAGAGACAAAAGCCTGAGAGAACGCTTCCACTCGCCCTTCTTTCATAAGCCAAGGAGCTTCCCTCTCAGTCTGTAGATCTAGCCTGCCATACCCTCGGCGCCACACCTAAGCTGAGTTTGTGTTTTCAGACTTCTGTGCCCACAGCCTGGACCCTCACAACCTCCAGGCTAGGGCCTCTGGAGCCACACCGAAAAACTGTGCCTGTCCACTCCAAGGAAACTGTGCCCAATCCATTGACCACAACCCTACAGGTTAGGGAAAACCTCCAAGGACCCTGAGGCCATCCCGATAGTGTAGTCTGCCCTGGACTAAGAGGGGTAATCTGACACTAGGTAAGCAACTATCTCCACTTAGACACTCAGACAGTGTCCCCAGACACATAAGATTGAAACAGGCAGGCCCCTAGGCCCTAATCTGAACCTTAACTTTGGTTTCCAGTTGTCCCTCTTCAGAGGACTGGTTTCAAAGACCAGCATATGGGGCTTTCCTGAGGCACAAAACCGAACCTCTCTTTTCTCCACATGGGGAGCTTTCTTATTGGAGCTGTATCAAACCCTTCAGGTAGGAGAATTCCGCAGGGCCCCTGAACCACCAGCACATTCCAAGGTCCCCATGGACAAAAACCCACATTACAATGCATCCTCAGGAGATTCCATTTCAATTCAGACCCCTGGGTAGCTTGCCCCAGAGCCAGCAGATCAAACATCACTTGTCTTAATGGCCAATGGGAATGCGAGGCATGCTGGGATCCATCCTTTGAACCCTGCTCTCCAGTCCTTCCGTAGGGACGTCCTTGAGCCACACAACATGACTCGACTGTCCTGCAGAAGGAAACCTTGTGGTTTGGAGCAACCTCCAAACTCAGCCTGGGAAAACTTCCTGGCCTCATGAGGCCCCCGTTTCATGAAGGTGCCATCATGGACACTAACTCCATCCTCAGTCAACGTTTGATCCTCGCCCTGACTTCAGATGCAGGAGATTTCGATTCAGGTTCTGCAGAGTGGGCCTGCGGTGCCCTTGGCCCCAAACCTCATCTTAGCTTGTGTTTACAGACTTCCATCCTCACTCTCCTGGCCCACAAGCCCTCCTAATTGGGAAATCTGGGGTCACAATGAAGCAATATGTCTGACCCCACAGAAAAACAAAACAAAACAAAACAAAAAAAAAAACATTGTCTATACCGTTGCCCAGAAACCCCAAATGAAAATCAACCTGCTTGGGCCTCTGCAAGACCCCAATTGCATAGGCTACCCTAAGCATTAATGTTTTGTCTTACATTGCCTGAGCCCAGACTTTCTGACAGACACTGAGACAGCTGGCTGCACACCCAGCACATCGGACCCACCATGGTCTTAGGCCATTCACCCCTTCCCATTGACCTGTGTGTCTTCCTGGAGGTATGTTCTGAGACTGTGTCAGGCTGTGCAATTTTTCCGGAGTGACCTATCAAATTGGGGTGGGCTTAGGGGCCTTGCAGGTTTCTCCTAATCTGGTGGGTTTGGGAACCTGAGACGGGCTGAGATTCCTCAGGAGAGCAGGCCCAGTGATGTGGTGTGGTCCTGGAGGCCCCATCCTGGAGGGCATATGGGTTAGGACTTTGGGTCCAAAGTCTTCAGACACAAACTCGGGTAAGAGTTAGGGGTGAGGTGATGGCAGACCCGATAAGAAGACTCTGAGGGCAGCTCCTCGGGATTTGAAATTCGGAAGGCTGAGAGGTAGGATCACAGGCTTTTCTGTCTGGATTGTTTGTCTAAGATGGCCACGGAATGGAGAGGTGGCCTCATGGGTCCATGTGAGATTCTACCTCCCTGGGAATTCTGCCCGGCACCCAAGAATTTGGTGTCTTTCTGGGGGATGGGGGGAGCGCAGTTTTCCGTGTCAGGGGTCCCGTCCAAACGGGCATTCCAGAGATGGGTTCTGGGTCCGGGAGCCTGGATCACCCCAACAAGGCTTAGGATTTGGGACTAGGGGCATGACAGGCCTGCTCTATGTTCTCCTTGTACAGCTCCCAAGGGGGCTTATTGGAAATGGGTCTCAGGCTGAGGGTCACAATGCCTGTTTGTGCCCAGATGCCCATGTTGAGTGGACGTTGTGTCACGGGCCATGCACTTGGCTCCCACTCTGAGGGTTGGACAGCCATGTCAACACTCAGTTTTCCTGCCATGGGGAAGGAGGTATACTTTTTTGTGCTTCAGGGTCCCCCATGAGCAGGAATTTGAGATAAGTTCTGGGACAGGTACCTGAATACCCAGGTTGCTTTGAGATGAGGTCCTCGGGCCAAGGCACTGCCCACCTGCAGGAAATAGGGCCCGCTGTCTGGGTGGCTGACAGGAGGTCAGGGCTCAAGCTGTGTCAGACAGAAAATTCATGTAGAGGGTGACCTATGATATTAGGGTGCCATTGAGAGCTGTGCAAATGTATCCTTATATGGGCTTTCTGTGCAGACCCTAAGGGCACTTCTTCTTTCTGGTGAGCCGGTAGATGGCTGCATTATGGCTCTAGAATACCCAGGATGGAGGGCTTGCAGGTGAGGAGTGTGAGGACAGAAGTCTGAAAACACAATCTCCGGTTAAGCTCAGTGCCGAGCACATGTCCTTTCCAATGTACAGCAGTTGTTCTGAGATCTCCAGCACCTGGGCGAGGGTCAGATGTCTGCTCACACTGGAGTTTGTGAGCTGCTCTAAAAAATCAAGGTGTCCTACTGTGGGATAGGAGAAGTCCGCTTAGAGGGCTCCAGGGTCCCCATATGGAAGATTCGATGGCAGAGCTCTCTGAATGGAGGCCTGGGAAGCTCATCTCGCATTATCATTGCATCTGAGGAACAAGGCAGTCTTGATCCAATGACACTATTTCCAAGTTCCAAGTGATCTGTGTTGACGGAAGTTCTCAGTCTAACAGGTCCCAATGCTGTTTGGTGTCCAGGGAGACCTTGAATGTGATGGAGGCTCTCAGGCCATGCAGGATTCTCTATCCTGAGGATTAGACCCAGTAACCAGGAGCCATGTTTCCTTCTTGGGACAAGAGGTGTTCTCTTGTATGGCTCACAGACCACAGGTTGGACCATATGTTGACTTTCCAGAACAGGCCTCTGGGGAGAGAGGCCTCAAAACCTAAGCTAGGGTTCTGATGAGGCTGTAGGGGCATGGCAGGTTCAATCTTCAGACTCAGTGCTGTTGACCTGCGTGTTATCCTGGAGGTAGGTGCTGAGGCTGTGTTAGGTTGTGCATTTTTTCCAGAGCGGCCTATGAAATTGGGGTGGACTCAGGGGTCATCCATTTTTCTCCTAATCTGGAGGTTTTGAGAAATTGAGACAGGCAGAGATTCCTCGGGAGAGCAGGCCCAGTGATGTCGTGTGGTTCTCTAGGCCCTAGCCTTGAAGGCATGTGGGTCAGGATTTTGGGACCAAAGACTTCAGACACAAACTTGGGTAAGAGTTAGGAGCAAGGTGATGGCAGTCCCAATCTGCAGACCCTGAGGGAAGCTCCTCGGGATTCGAAATTCAGGTGGATGGGAGGGAGGATCACGGGCTTTTCTGTCTGGATTGTGTGTCTAGAATGGCCACAAAATGGAGGGGTGACCTTATGGGTCCATGAAATATTCTTCCTCTCTGGTGATGCTGCTTGGCACCCAAGAGTTTGATGTCTTTCTGGGGAAGAGGAAAACGCTGTTTTCCAGGAAGATCTCAGGGATCTTGTCCAAACAGGGATTCCAGGGATGGGTTCTGGGTCCAGGCACCTGGAAAACCCAACCAAGACTTCGGTTTTGGGCCCAAGGGCATGACAGGCCCGCTCTGTGGGATCCTGGTCCAGCTTCCAAGGGGGCTCTTTCTAAAGAGGACTCATTCTGAGGGTCACAAAGCCTGTTTCTGCCCAGCTGCCCATCTTTTGTAGGCGTGGTCTCATGGGCCATGCACTTGGCTCCCACTCCGAGGGTTGGACAGCAATCTCAACACTCAGTTTTCTTGCCATGGGGAAGGAGGAGCACTCTTTGGGGTTCAGGGTCCCCTATGGGAATGAATTTGAGCTAAATCTGGGACAGATACCTGAATACCTAGGTTGCATCAAGATGATGGCCTCGGGCCAAGGCTGGACCCACCTGCAGGATATGGGGCCCACTATCTGGGTGACTGACAGGAGTCTGGGTATCTGGCTGTGTCAGACAGACCATTTGTGCAGAGGTCGGCCTATTATATTGGGGTGCCATTGAGGGACGTGTAGGAGCATCCTCATGAGGGTTTCTGTGGAGACCCATAGGGCACTTCTTCTTTCTGGTGGGCAGGCAGAAGGCTGTCTTGTGGCTCCAGAATTCCCAACATGGAGGGTTTGCTGGCGAGGAGTGTGAGGACAGAAGTCTGAAAACACAAGCCATGGATAAGCTTAGTGCCGAGCACATGGCCATTCCAATGTGCAGTGGTTGTTTCAAGATCTCCAGCACCTGAGTATGGGCAAGGGTCAGATATCTGCTCATGCTGGAGTTTGTATCCATGGTGGTCAACGAATTCTTGGGTAGCCTCAAGAATTCTTGGAGGTTTTCCCAAGCAGGACCTTTTGAGCTGCTCCAAACAGCAAGGTGTCCTACTGCAGGACAGGGGAAGTCCACTTAGAGTGCTCCAGGGTCCCCCATATAAAAAGATTCAACAGCAAAACTCTCTGAATGGAGGCCTGGGAATCCTTCCTTGCATTACCATTGCAGCTTAGGAACATGGCAGGCTTGATCCGCTGGTTCTGGTTCCAATTTCCAAGTGATCTAAGTTGAAGGATGCTCTCAGTCTAACGAGTCACAATGCTGCTTGGTGTCCAGGGAGACATTAGAATGTGTTGGTGGGTCTGAAGCTATGCAGGATTCTCCTACCTGAGGGTTAGACCCAGTTGCCAGCAGCCAGGTTTCCGTCTCAGGGTAGGAGGGGTTCTCTTGTATGTCTCAGGGACGACATGTCGGGTCATATGTTGGATGGCAAGAACAGGCCTCTGGGCACAGAGGCCTGAATACTGGGCTAGGGTTCTGATGAGGTTGTAGGGGCATGTCATGTTCAACCTTCGGACTCAGGGACTTTGATCTGCGTGTCTTCCTGGAGGTAGGTGTTGAGGCTGTGTGCATTTTTTTCCAGAGCGGCCTATGTAATAGGTGTGAGTTAAGGGGCCTTGCAGGTTTCTCCTAATCTGGAGGGTTTGGGCAACTGAGATGGCAGAGTTTCCTCTGGAGAGCAGGCCCAGTGATGTAGTGTGGTTCTGGTGGCCCCATCCTGGAGGGCATGTTGTTCAGGCCTCTGGGACCAAATTCTTCAGACACAAAATTTGGTAAAAGTTAGGGGCGAGGTGATGGCAGGCCCAATCTGAAGTCCCTGAGGGCAGCTCCTTGGGATTTGTAATTCGTGCAGCAGGGAGGCAGGAGCAAAGGCTTTTCTTTCTGGATTGTGTCTAGGATGGCCTCGGAATGGTGGGGTGTCCTCATGTGTCCATGGGATTTTCTACTTATCTGGGGATTCTGCCCATCACCCATGAGTTTGGTGTCTTACTGGGGAAGGAGAGAGCGCGGTTTACCATGTCAGGGTTCCTGTCAAAACCGGGATTCCAGAGATGGGTTCTGGGTCCTTGTGCCTGGATTACCCCACAAATGCTTAGGATTTGGGCCTAGAGACCCTGGTCCAGCTCCCACAGAAACCTGTTGGAAATGTGTCTCAGGGTGAGGGTCGCAATGCCTGTTTGTGCCCAGCTGCCCATCCTGAGTGTGCGTTGTCTCTTGTTCCATGCACCTGGATCCCAATCTGAGGGTTTCACCACCATCTCATCATTTAGTTTCTCTGCCATGGGGAAGTAAGAGTATTCTTTTGTGCTTCGGGTGCCCCCATGTGCAAGAATTTGAGCTTTATTCTGGGACATGTACGTGAATACCCAGGTTGGGTCGAGATGAAGGACTCAGGTCAGGGCAGGTCACACATGCAAGATATGGGGCCCGCTATCTGGGTGGCTGCCAGGAGGTCGGGGCTTGGCTGTGTTGACAGAGCATTAGTGAACAGGGTGGTCTATGATATTGGGTTGCCATAGAGGGCCAGGTGGATCCTCATGTGGGGTTTCATGCAGACCCATAGGGCACTTCTTTTTTTCTGGAGGGCAGGCAGAAGGCTGCATTGTGGCTCCCAAATTCCCAATGTAGAGGGCTTGCAGGCAAGGGGTGTGAGAACAGAAGGCTGAAAACACAATCTACGGTTAAGCTCAGTGCCGAGCACATGGTCATTCCAATATGCAGCGGTTGTTTAGAGATCTCCAGCACCTAAGTACGGGCAATGGTCAGATGTCTGCTCACGATGGAATTTGTATCTATGATCACCAACAAATGAAATATCCAGCACCTGAGTAAGGGTGGATGTCAGATGTTTGCTCACACTGGAGTTTGTGTCTATGATGACTGACAAATGGAGGAGTCGCATCAACAGGCCATGGAGGATTCCCCACGCTGATGCATGTGAGATGCTCCAAACAGCAAGGTTGCTTTTTCTACTGGACAGGTGGAGTCTCGTTTGTTTGATCCAGGGTCCCCCATGTGAAAAGTATGGGTAGCAGAGCTCTTCCACAATGATACCTGGAAAGCACACCTCCATTGACCGATGCAGCTGAGGAACATGGCAGGTTCTTTAGGGTGGCTCTGGGGCGAAGTACCAAGGCCTTGAGTTGACATAGAATCTCTTGCAGATGGGTGACAATGCTGGTTTGTCACCAGGTAGATCTTAGAGAGTGTTGGTGGCTAAGTCGCCATGCAGGCTTTTTCTACCCTGAAGGTTCAACACAGGTTGAAGAGCACGGTTTCCTTCTGGAGACAGGAGATGTAGTGTTGTGTGGCTCAGGGAGCACATGTTGTACCATAAGTTCGTATTCAAGAACAAGCCTCTGAAGACCGATGCCTGACATCCTAATCTAGGGTTCCAATGAGATCCCAGGGGCATGAGAGTTTGAATCTTCAGACTCAGGACAGTTGACTTGGGTGTCTGCGTGGATGTAGGTGAACAGGGTGTTTCAGACTGTGCACTTGTGACCAGAGTAGCCTCCAACATTGGGGTGGCCTCAGGGGCCTTGCATGTTTCAACCTACTCTGGAAGGTTTGGATAACTGTGACAGGCACAGTTTCCATGGGGATGGCAGGCACAGTCCTGTGGTGTGGCTCCAGAGACCCCATCCTGGAGGGCAAGTGAGCCATGGTTTGGGGAGAAAAGTCTGCAAACACAAACTCAGGTTAGGGTTAGTGGTGAGGTTATTGCAGGGCAATGCATAGACCTGGAGGGCTACTCGTCAGGAAAAATAATTCGAATGACTCTAAGCCAGAAGCACAGGCTTTTCTATCTGGATTGTGTGTCCAGGATGGCCTCGGAATGCAGCTGTGGTCTCATGGGTCCATGGGAGATTTTTCCTCTCTAAGGATCCTGGTGGCTCCCAAAAGTTTGATGGCTTGGGGCACCTGGGTGGCTCAGTGGGTTAGGCCCCTGCCTTCGGCTCAGGTCATAATCCCAGGGTCCTGGGATTGAGCCCCACATCAGACTCTCTGTTCAGTGGGGAGACTACTTCCCCCTCTCTCTCTGTCTGCCTCTCTGCCTACTTGTGATCTCTCTCTGTGTGTGTCAAATAAATAAACAAAATCTTTAAAAAAAAAGTTTGATGGCTTTTCGGGACAGGAAGAGTGCTATTTTCGATCATAGGTGTGCCCCAAAACAGGGATTCCAGAGATGGGCTCTGGGTCTGGGCGCCTGGAAAATCTCACCAAGCGTCAGGACTTGGGCCTCCGGGCATACCAGGCCTGCAATACAGGATCCTGGTGGGGCAACTGAAAGGGATTGTTTGAAAGCATGCTCAGGCTGAGGGTCACCATTCAGTTTTTGTGCCCATGTGGGCCCTCAGGAGAGGGCGTGTTCTTATTGGCCATACAACTGGATCCCACTTTGGCTCCTAGAGTTGGACACCCATCGCAACAGCCAGGCTTTCTGCCATGGAAAGAGGAGATCTCTATTGTGTTTCAGGTACCCCGATTGGCAGGGTTTCCAGCAAAGGTCTGGGAAAGGTGCCTTAATTCCAAGGATGTGTAGAGGTGACAGACTTGGGCTATGGGCAGTCTAACATGCTGGAGATGAGGACCAGCATGGTGGGTCCAAATGTGCTCAGTGTGCGGCCAGCTGTCTGGGTGTGGGTCGGGAGGTCTAGTCTCAGGCTGTGTGAGACAGGGCATTAGTGCCCAGAGTAGACTGTATAATTGGTGTACAGTCAAGTGGCGTGCAGGTTGATTTTAATTTGGGGTTTCTGGGTAGCCCCTCAGGGCAACTTCTTTTTTTTCTTTTTGAGGGCAGACAGAGTGCTGCATTGTGGCTCCAGAATTCCCAAACTGGAGGTCCTGTGGGCCAAGAGTGTGAGGACAATAATCTGAGAGCACAAGCTAGGCATAGGTTTTGGAGCGACAGCACAGCAGCCACCCTCTGCAGAGCTGAATCGAGATCTCGTGCATCTGAAGTCAGGGCGAGGATTAGACGTTGGCTTAGGTTGGATTTTCTGGCCATGATGGCCCCTTCATGAATGGGGGGCATCATCACAAGGCCATGGAGGTTTTCCCATGATGGAAATTGTGAGATGCTTCAAACCGCAAGGATTCTTTCTGCGGGAAAATTGAGACATGTTGGAATTCTCCAGGACATCCCATACGGAACGACGCCAGGGCAGGGTTCTGAGGATATATGCCTGGCCAGCCCACCTCGCATTCCAATTGTGTCCTAGTGAAAAGACAGGTTCGATCTCCTGGCTCAGGGGGAGCAACAGAGGGGGCTGAGTTGAAATGGCCTCTCTTGCGGGTATGTCCTAATGTGGGTTTGTGTCCATGGTCATATTGGAATGGAGAGAATTTCCTTCTAGGAACAGGAGATGTTCTGTTGTGTGACTCAGGAAACAGATGTTGTATCATAAGTTGGTTTTAGGGAACAGCTATCTGAGGACAGATGCCTGAAAACCTATTCTTGGGTTCCAATGATGTCCTAGGGGCATGTTGGGTTCAACGTTCTGACTCAGGATCACTGACTTTGGTGTCTGCCTGGTTGTAGGTGATCAGGATGTTTCAGAATGTTCATTTGCATCCAGAGCGGCTTCCAATATTGTGGTGGGATCAGGGGCTTTGGCGATTTCTCCTAACCTGCAGGGTTTGGATAAATGTGATAGGCAAAGTTTCCTTGGGGATGGAAGGCACTGTTCTGTGGTGTGGCACCAGAGACCCCATCCTGGAGGACATGTGAAGCATGGTTTTGGGTGAGAAGTCTGCAAAGGAAAACTAGGTTTAGGCTTAGTGGGACGGTGGTCGCAGCCCAATGTGTCGACCTTGAGGGCAGCTCGTCAGCAACTGTAACTAGGGTGACTCGATGACGGTAGCACAGACTTTTCTATCAGGATTGTGTGTCCAGGATGACCTTGGAATGGAGGTGTGGTCTCATGGGTCCATGGGAGATTTTTCCTCTCTAAGGATCCTGGCGGATCCCCATTGTTTGGTGGCTTTTTCGGTGAATGGGAAGAGTGCTGTTTTCCGTCTTACGGGTGCCCAAGAACAGGGATTCGAGAGATGGGCTCTGGGTCGGGGCACCAGGAAATTCCCACCAATAGCTAGGATTTGGGCCTAGGGGCATACCAGGCCTGCAATGAAGGATCCTGGTGGTGCAACTGAGAGGGCTTGTTTGAAAGCATGCTCAGGCTGAGGGTCACAATGCCTGTTTGTTCCCAAAACACCCTTCAGGAGTGGGAATGTTCTCATTGCCCATGTAGCTGGCTCAATCTCTAAGGGTAGGACACATTTCCCAATAGCTAAGTTTCCTGCCATGGGGAAGGAGCAGTTCCCTCTTGGGCTTCATGTTCCCCCATTGGCAGGGATTCCAGCAATGGTCTGGAGACAGATGCCTGAATACCAAGGATGGGTAATGAGGACGGACTGGGCCATGGCCTGTCTCACATGCTGGATATGGGCTGTGCTCTCTGGGTGGCAGACATGAGGTCGGGTTCAGGCTCTGTCAGACACAGCACTAGTGTCCATGGCAGCCTAAAAATCGGGGATCTGTGAGGGCCGAGCAGATGATACTCCTGTGGGTTTTTGGCAGTCTTACCAGGCACCACTTCCTTCTATGGGGAGGGCAGAATGCTGTTTTGTCTCCAGAATTCGCTATCCAGAGGACTTCAGGACCAGTAGGGTGAGGATGGAATTGTAAACACAAGCTAGGGTTAAATTCAGTTCAAAGAAGAAGGCAGTTCCTATGTGTAACAACTCATTCAAGACATCCAACACCTGAGTAAGGGTGGATGAAAGATGTTTGCTCACACTGGAATTTGTGTCTATGATGACCGACAAATGGAGAGGTGGCGTCAAGAGGCCATGGAAGATTTCCCATGCTGAGGCTTGTGAGATGCTCCAAATAGCAAGGTTTGCTTCTACTGGACAGGTGAAGTCTGGTTTGTTTGCTTTGGGGTCCCCCATGCAGAAATTTTGTGTAGCAGACCCCTTCTGAATAGACGCCTGGAAAGCACAAGCCCAATGGGCATTGCAGCTGTGAATATGACAGGTTCATAATGGTGGTTCTGGGGCCAAGTACCAAGGCCTTGAGTTGACATGGAACCTCTTACAGTTGGCTCCCAATGATGGTTTGTTACCTGGTAGGTGTTAGAATGTACTGGGGGTTAAGGGGCCATGAAGGATTCTCCTACCCTGAGAGTTTGGCACAGATAGAAGTGCACAGTTTCCTTCTTGGGACAGGAGATGTTCTGCTGTGTGGCTCTGGGTCCACATTTTGTATCATAACTTGGTACTCCAGAACAGGCCTCTGAGGACACATGCCTGAAACCTAATCTAGAGTTCCAATGATACCCTAGGTGCATGTTAGTTTCAATTTTCTGTCTCAGGACCATTGACTTGGGTGTCTTCCTGGACGTAGGTGATCCAGGGTGTTTCAGACTGTGCATTTTTGTCCAGAGCGGCTTCCAATATTGGGATGCACTCAGGGGACTTACAGGTTTCTCCTAATCTGGAGGCTTTGGGCAACTGTGATGGGAAAGGTTTCCTTGGGGATGGCAGGCACAGTCCTGTGGTGTGGCTCCAGAGACCCCATCCTGCAGGACATGTGAGTCAAGTTTTTGGGAGAGAATTCTGCAAACAAAAACTCGGGTTAGGCTTAATGGTGTGATGATCTCAGGCCCAATGCATCTACCTGGAGGGCAGGTCGTCAGGAGCTCTAATTAGGGTGACTCGATGGCGGTATCACAGGCTTTTCTATCTGCATTGTGTGTCCAGGGTGGCCTAAGAATACAGGTGTGGTCTCATGGGTCCATGGTAGATTTATCCTCTCTAAGGATCCTGGTGGCTCCCCATTGTTCGGTGGCTTTTTTGATGAAAGGGAAGAGTGATGTTTTCCATCTTGGGGTGCCTCAAAACAGGGATTCCAGAGATGGGCTCTGGGTTTGGGCACCAAGAAATTCCCACCAAGGGTAAGGATTTGGGCCCAGGGGCATGCCGGGCCTGCAATGTGGGATCCTGGTGGTGCAAGAGAGAGGGCTTGTTTGAAAGCATGCTCAGGCTGAGGGTCACAATGCCTGTTTGTTCTTAGGGCGCCCCTCAGGAGTGGACATGGTCTCATTGCCCATGCAGCTGGCTCCATCTATCAGGGTTGGACAACCATCTCAACAGCTAGGTTTTCTGCCTTGGGGAAGGAGCAGTTCTGTATTGGACTTCAGGATCCCCCATTGGCAGGGATTCCACCTAAGGTCTGGAGACAGATGCCCTAATACCAAGGATGTGGAGAGAGGATGGATTGGTTCATGACCAGTCTCAAGTGCTGGATATAGGCCCCGCTTTCTGGGTGGCTGACACGAGGTTGGGTGTCAGGCTCTGTCAGACACAGCACTAGTGGCCAGGGCAGCCTATAAATAGGGGATCCTTGAAGGCCGAGTAGATGATCCTCATGTGGGGTTTTTTGGCAGTCTCACCAGGCATTTCTTCTTTCTACGGGGAAGGCAGAATGTTGCGGTGTGGCTCCAGAATTCCCTATCAAGAGGGCGTGGGGACGAGTAGGGTGAGGATAGAATTGTAAACACCAGCTAAGGTTAAATTCAGTGCCAAGCAGAAGGCAGTTCCATTGTGCAGAGTCTTATTCGAGATATCCAGAACCTGAGTAAGGGCAGATAGCAGATATTTTCTCACACTGGAGTTTGTGTCTATGATGGCCGACAAATGGAGGGGTTGCATCAAGAAGTCTTGGAGGATTTCCCATGCTGAGGCTTGTGAGATGCTACAACCAGCAAGGTTTCCTTCTACCGGACAGGGGGAGTCTGGATTGTTTGCTCCGGGGTCCCTAATGTGGAAAGTTTGAGTAGCAGAGCTCTCCCACATGGATGCCTGTAAAGCACACGTCCAATGAACATTGCAGCTAATGTACATGACAGGATATTGCTGGTAGCTCTGGGGCCAAATGCCAAGGCCTTGTGTTGACATGGAATCTCTCACAGATGGGTCTCAATGCTGTTTTGTTACCAGGTAGATCTTAGAATGTGCTGGTGGCTAAAGTGCCATGCAGGATACTCCTACCCTGAAGGTTTGGCACAAGTCGAAGAGCACAGTTTCCTTCTTGGGATAGGAGATGTTCTGTTGTGTGGGTCAGGGTCCACATGTTGTCTCCTTACTTGGTATTCCAGAATAGGCCTCTGAGGACAGATGCCTGAAAACCTATTCTTGTGTTCCAGTGATGTCCTAGGGGGATGTCAGGTTCAATTTTCTGACTCAGGATCATTGACTTTTGTGTTTGCCTGGATGTAGGTGATCAGGGTGTTTCAGGCTGTGCATTTGCATCCAGAGCCGCTTCCAATATTGCGATGGGATCAGGGGCCTTGCAGGTTTCTCCTAATCTGGAGGGTTTGGGCAAATGTGGTGGGCAAAGTTTCCTAGGGATGGCAGGCACTGTTATGTGGTGTGGCTCCAGAGACCCCATCCTGGAGGACATGTGAGGCATGGTTTTGGGAGAGAAGTCTGCAAATGGAAACTATGTTTAGGCTAAGTGGCATGGTGATCACAGTCCAATGCATCGATCTGGAGGGCAGCTCATCAGGAACTGTATTTAGAATGACTCAATGGCACTAGCATAGCCTTTTCTATTGGCATTGTGTGTCGGATGGCCTCAGAATGCAGGTGTGGTCTCATGGGTCCATGGGAGATTTTTCCTAAGGATCCTGGTGGATCTTCATAGTTTGGTGGCTTTTTCGGGGAAGAGAAGAGTCCTGTTTTCCATCTTGGGGTGCCCAAAAACGGGGATACCAGAGACGGGCTCTGGGTCTGGGCACCAAGAAATTTCCACCAAGGGTTAAAATTTGGGCCTAGGGGCGTACCAGGCCTGCAATGCGGGATCCTGGTGGTGCAACTGAGAGGGCTTGTTTGAAATCATGCACAGGCTGAGGGTCATAATGCCTGTTTGTCCCCAGGACACGCTCAGGAGTGGGAATGGTCTCAATGCCCATGCAGCTGGCTCACTCTCTGAGGGTTGGACACCCATTCCAACAGCTAGGTTTCCTGCCATGGGGAAGGAACAGTTCTCTCTTGGGCTTCCGGTTCCCCCATTGGCCGGAATTCCAGCAATGGTCTGGAGACAGATGCCCGAATAGCAAGGATGGGTAGTGAGGATGGACTGGGCCATGGCCGGTCTCACATTCTGGTTATGGGTCCTGCTCTCTGGGTGGCTGACACAAGGTGGTTTGTCAGGCTCTTTCACACACAGCATTAGTGGCCAGAGCAGCCTATAATCAGGGATCCATGAGGGCTGAGCAGATGGTACTCATGTGGGTTTTTTTGGGCATTCTTACCAAGCACTTCTTCTTTCTAGGGGGAAGGCAGAATGCTGTGGTGTGGCTCCAGAATTCCCTATCAAGAAGGCTTCGGTACCAGTAGAGTGAGGAAGGAATTGTAAACACAAGCTAGGTTAAATTCAGTTCAAAGCAGAAGGCAGTTCAAATGTGCAGCAACTCATTCGAGACATCCAGCACCTGAGTAAGGGCACATGAAAGATGATTGCTCAAACTCGAGTTTGTGTCTATGATGACCAACCTATGCAGAGGTGGCGTCAAGAGGCCATGGAGTATTTCCCATCGGAGGCTTGTGAGATGCTCCAAATAGCAAGGTTTCCTTCTACTGGAAGGTGGAGTCTGGTTTGTTTGCTCCAGGGTCCCTCGTGTGGAAATTTTTGGTAGCAGAGCCCTTCCTCATGGATGACTGGAATGCACAAGTACAATGACCATTGCAGCTGACGAACATGTCAGGTCCGTATTGGTGGCTCTTGGGCCAAGTGCCAAGGCCTTGATGTGACAGGGAATCTCTTACGGATGGGTCCAAATACTGATTTGTTACCCGGTAGGTCTTAGAATGTGCTGGTGGCTAAGGGGCCATGAGGGATTCTCCTCCTCTATGGGTTTGACACAGGTCTAAGTGCACAGTTTCCTTCTTGGGAAAGGAGATGTTCTGTTGTGTGTCTCAGGCTCCACCTGTTGTATCCTAACTTGGTATTCCAGAAGAGGCCTCTGAGGTCAGATATAGGAAATGTAATCTAGGGTTCCTATGATGTCCTAGATGCACATCAGGTTCAATTTTCTGACTCCGGATCATTGTCCTGGGTGTCTGCCTGGATGTAGGTGATCAGGGTGTTTTAGACTGTGTATTTGCGTCCAGAGCAGCTTCCAATATTGGGATGGGATCAGGGGCCTTTGAGGTTTCTCCTAACCAGGAGGGTTGGGGAAGTGTGATGGGGAAAGTTTCCTTGGGGATTGCAGGCACAGTCCTAGGTGTAGCTCCAGAGACCCAATCCTGGAGGGCATGAGAGCCATGGTTTTGGGAGAGAAGTCTTCAAACAAAAATTCGGGTTAGTGTTTGTTGCAAGGTGGTCGCAGGCCAATACGTAGATGTTGAGGGCAGCTCATCAGGAACTGTATTTATGGTGATTGAAAGTCGGTAGCACTGGCTTTTCTATCTGGATTGTTTGTCCAGGATGGGATCGGAATTTAGGTGTGGTCTCATGGGTCCTTTGGAGACTTTTCCTCTCTAAGGATCCTGACGGCTACCCATAGTTTGGTGACTTTCTCGGGGAAGGGGAGAGTGCTGTTTTCCATCTTAGGGGTGCCCAAAACAGGGATTCCAGGGCGGGCTCTAAGTCTGGGTGCCTGTAAAATCCCACCAAAGGTTAGGATTTGGGCTTACGGGCATACCAGGCCTGCAATACGGGATCCTGGTGGTGCCACTGAGAGGGCGTGTTTGAAAGCATGCTCAAGCTGAGGGTCACAATGCCTGTTTCTGAGCAGGGAAGCCCCTAGGAGAGGGCATTGGCTCATTGGCCATGGAGCTGGCTCCCAGTTTGAGACTTGGAAACCCATTCCAACAGCCAGGTTTCCTGCCATGTGAAGGAGGATTTCTTTATTGTGTTTCAGGTTCACACAATACCAGGGATTCCAGCACAGGTCTGGGGACAAGTGCCTGAATAACAAGAATTCGTAGAGATGACGAAGTAGGGCCATGGTTGGCCCCACCTGCTACATATAGGTCCCGCTCTCTGGGTGGCTGACAGTAGGTTGGGTCTCAGCCTCTGTCAGACACAGCACTAGTGGCCACGACAGCCTATAAATCGGGGTTCTCTCGAGGGCCGAGCAGATTAATCCTCATGTTGGTTTTCTGGGCAGACTCACCAGGCACTTCTTATTTCTTTGGGGAAGGCAGAATGCTGCATTTAGGCTCTAGAATTCATTATCAAGAGACCTTGGGGACCAGTAGGGTGTGGATGGAATTGTAAACACTAGCTAGGGTTCAATTCAGTGCCAAGCGAAAGACAGTTCCAGTGTGCAGTGGCTGATTCAAATATCCAGCACCTGAGGAAGGGCGGATGTCTAATATTTGCTCACTCTGGAGATTGTGTCTATTATGAACAAGAAATTGAGGGGTGGCGTCAAGAGGCCATGGAGGATTTTCCATGCTGAGGCTTGTGAGATGCTCCAAACAGCAAGGTTTCCTATGACTGGATAGGTGGAGTCCGGCTTGTTTGTTAAAGGGTTCCCCATGTGGAAAGTTTAGGATGCGGAGCTCTCCCGCATCGATGCCTGGAAAGCACACCTCCATTGACTCTTGCAGTTGAGGAACATGGCAGATTCTTTCTGGTGACTGTGGGGTGAAGTATAAAGGCCTTAATTTGACATGGAATGTCTTGAAGATGGGCCACAATACGCGTTTGTTACCAGGGATATCTTAGAATATGCTGGTGCCTAACGTTCGTGCAAGATTCTCTTAAACTGACGGTTTGGCAAAAGTCGAAGAGCACGGTTTCCTTCTGGGGACAGGAGATTTTCTGTTTTGTGGTCAGGGACCACATGTTGCATCATAAGTAGGTATTCAGAACAGGTCCCTGAGGTCAGGCTCCTGAAGACCCAATCTAGGGTTCCAATGAGGTCCTAGGGGCATGTCAAGTTCAATCGTCTGACTCAGGGCCATTGACTTGGCTGTCTGCCTGGATGGAGATGTTCAGGTTGTTTCAGACTGCACATTTGCATCCAGAGCGGCTGACAATATTGGGGTAGACTCAGGAGCCTTTCAGTTTTCTCCTAATCTGTAAGGTTTGGGAAACTGTGATGGGTACATATTTCTTGGGGATGGCAGGCACAGTCCTGCGGTGTGCCTTGAGAGACCCTATCCTGGACGGCATGTGATCCATGGTTTTGGGAGAGAAGTCTGAAAACAGAAACTTGGGTTTGGGTTAGTTGCAAGGTGATCGCAGGCCCAGTGCATAGACTTGGAGGGCAGCACATCAGGAACTGTAATTAGGGTGACTGGAAGGTGGTAGCATAGGCTTTTCTATCTGGAACTGTAATTAGGGTGACTGGAAGGTGGTAGCATAGGCTTTTCTATCTGGATTGTGTGTCCAGACTGGAATCGGAATGCAAATGTAGTCTCATGGGTCCATGGGAGGTTTTCCTCTCTAAGAATCCTGGTGGCTCTCCATAGTTTGGTTCCTTTTTCGGGGAAGGTATGATTGCTGTTTTCCATCTTAGAGGTGCCCCAAAACAGGGATTCCAGAGATGGGATCTGTGTCTGGGTGCCTTTAAAATCCAACGGAGGTTTGGAATTTGGGCCTAGAAGTGCACCAGGCCTGCAATGTGAGAATCTTGTGGTGGAACTGAGAGGACTTGTTTGAAAGCATACCCAGGCTGTGGGTCACAATGCCTGCTTGTACCCAGGGCAGCCCTCAGGAGTGGGCGTGGTCACATTGGCCATGCACATGGCTCCCCTTTGAGGGTTGGACCCCCATCCCAACAGCCATGTTTCCAGCCTTGTGGAAGGAGTAGTATTCTATTGTGCTTCAGGTTCCCCCATTGGAAGGATTCCAGCAATGTCTGGGGAAAGAAGCCAGAATACCAAGGATGGATAGAGATGATGGACTTGGGCCATGGCCAGTCCCACATTCTAGATATGGGGCCCACTCTCTGGGTGGCTGACACTAGGTCTGGGCTCAGGCTCTGTCAGAAACAGCACTAGTGGCCAGAGCAGCCTACAAATCAGGGTTCCCTGGAGAGCCAAGCCCATTGATCCTCATGTTGGGATTCTGGGCAGACTCAGCAGGCACTTCTTCTTTCTATGGGGAAGGTAGAATGCTGCGTTTTGGCTCCAATTTTCAATATCAAGAGACCTTGGGGACCAGTACAGTGAGGATGGAATTGTAAACACAAGCTACTGTACAATTCAGTGCCAAGCAGAAGGCAGTTCAAATGTGAAGCATCTTTTTTGAGATATCCAGCACCTGAGTAAGGACGGATGTCAGATGTTTGCTCACACTAGAGTTTGTGTCTTGATGACCGACAAATGGAGGGGTGACATCAAGAGGCCATGGGGGATTTCCCACATTGAGGCTTGTGAGATGCTCCAAATAGCAAGGTTTCCTTCTACTGGAATGGTGGAGTCTGGATTGTTTGCTCCAAGGTCCTCCAGTTTGGGTAGTAGGTCTCTCCGGTATGGATGCCTGGACACCTGCATTGAGCATTGCAGCTGAAGAACAAGGCACATTTGTTCTCGTGCCTCTGAAGCGAAGGACCAAGGCCTTGATTTGACGTGGAATCTCTTGCAGATGGGCCAAAATGCTGGTTTGTTACCAGGCAAATCTTAGAATATTTTGGTGGCTAAATTGCCATACAGGATTCTCCAACCCTCCGGGTTTGATACACGTCGAAAATAATGGTTTCCTTCTCAGGACAGGAGATGTTCTGTTGTGACGCTTAGGGACCACATGTATCATATGTTGGTATTCCAGAATAGGACCCTGAGTACAGATGCCTGAAAACCTAATCTAGGGTTCTGATGAGTTCATATGGGCATGACAGGTTCAATCTTCTGACTCAAGACCTTTGACATGGCTGTCTGACTGGATGTAGGTGATCAGGGTGTTTCAGACTGCAAGTTTGCACCAGAGCGACCGCCAATATAGAGGTGGGCTCAGGGTAATTGCAGGTTTCTCCTAATCTTGAAGGTTTGGGAAACTGTGATGGGCACTGTTTCCTAGGGGATGGCAGGCACAGTCCTGTGTTGTGGCTCCAAAGGCCCCATCCTTGGTGGCATGAGAGCCATAGTTTTGGAAGAGATTTCTGAAAACTGAAATTCGGGTTAGGGTTAGTGGGGAGACAAATAGTCCTAATGCATAGACCTAGAGGGAAGCAGATCAGGAACTGTAAATAGGGTGAATAGAAGGCAGTAGCACAGGCTTTTCTCTCTGGATTGTGTGTCCAAGTTGGCCTCAGAATGCAGGTGTGGTCTCATGGGTCCATGGGAGACTTTTCCTCTCTAAGGATCCTAGCGGCTCTCCATAGTTTGGTACCTTTTTCGGGGAAAGAAGGAGTGCTATTTTACATCTGAGTGGTGCCCCTATACAGGCATTCCAGACATGGGCTTAGGGTCTGGGCGTCTGGAAAATCCCACCAAAGGTTAGGATTTGGGCCTAGCGGCATACCTGACCTGCATGTGTGATCCTGGTGGTGCCACTGTGAGGTCTTGTTTGAAAGCATGCTCAAGCTGAGGGTCACAATGCCTGTTTGTGCACAGGGCAGATATCAGGAGTGGGCGTGGTCTCATTGGCCATACAGCTGGCTCCCTCTTTGAGGGCTGGACACCCATCCCAACACCCAGGTTTCCAGCCATGGGTAAGGAGGAGTTCTCTATTGTGCTTCAGGTTCCCCCATTGTCAGGGATTCTAGCAAATGTCTGGGGACAGGTGCCTGAATACCAAGGATGGTTAGAGATGTCAGACTTGGGCCATGGCCGGTCTCCATGCTGGATATGGGGCCCACTTTCTGGGGTGTTGAAACTAAGTCTGGTCTCAGGCTCTCTCTGACACAGTAATAGTAGCCAGGGCAGCCTACACATTGAGATTCCCTCGAGGGCTAAGCAGATTGATCCTCATGTGCGGTTGCTGGGCAGACTCACTAGGCACTTCTTCTTTCTATGGGGAAGGCAGAATGCTACTTGTGGCTTCAGAATTCCCTATCATGAGGCCTTGGGAGCCAGTAGGGTGAGGATGGAATTGTAAACACAAAATATGGTTCAATTCAGTGCCAAGCAAAAGGCACTTCCAATGTGCAGTGTCATATTCAAGATATCCAGCACCTGAGTAAGGGCGGATGTCAGATGCTTGCTCACACTGGAGTTTGTGTCTATGATGACTGACAAGTGTAGGGGTTGCATCAAGAAGGCTTGGGGGATTTCCCATGCTGAGGCTTGTGAGATGCTCCAACCAGCAAGGTTTCCTTCTACCGGACAGGGAGAGTCTGGTTTCTTTGCTCCAGTTTCCCCCATGTGGAAAGTTTGGGTAGCAAATCTCTCCCGCATGGATGCCTGGAAAGCACACCTCCACTGACCATTGCAGCTGAGAAACATGGCAGGTTCATTCTGGTGGTACGGGGTGAAGTACCAAGGCCTTAAGTTGACAGAGAATCTATTACAGAGGGGCCACAATGCTGGTTTGTTACCACAGAGTTCTTAGAATGTGTTGGTGGCTATGGTGCCGTGCAGGATTCTTCTACCCTAGGGGTTCGGCACAGGTCTAAGATCGCTGTATCCTTCTGGGGACAGGATTTGTTTTATTGTGTGGTTCAGGGACCACATGTTGTATCCTAAGTTGGTGTTCCAGAATAGGCCCCTGAGGACAGATGCCTGAAAACCTAATGTTGCCATCCAATGAGGTCCTAGGAGCATGTCAGGTTCAATCATCTGACTCAGGACCATTGACTTGTCCTTTTGCCAGGATGTAGGTTATCAGGATGTTTCAACTGAGCATTGCACCCCGATCAGCGGCCATTATTGAGGTGGGCTCAAAGGCATTAAGGTTTCTCATACTATGGAAGGTTTGGAAAACTGTGACAGTCACAGTTGCCTTGAGGATGGCAGCCACAGTCCTGTGGTGTGGCTACAGAGACCCCATGCTGGAGGGCATGTGAGCCATGGTTTTGGGAGGGGAGCTGCTAATTCAAATACGGGTGTGGGTTAGTGGTGATGTGATTGCAGGCCCAGTGCATAGACCAAGAGGGCAGGATTTCAGGAACTGTAATTAGCATGAATAGAAGGTGGTAGCACAGGCTTTTCTATATGGATTGTGTATCCAGGATGGACTCCATATGCAGGTGTGGTCTCATGAAGCCATGCAGACTTTTCCTCTCTAAAGTTCCTGGTGGTTCCCCATAGTCTGGTGGCTTTTTCGGGGAAGAGAAGAGTGCTGTTTTCCATCTTAGGGGTGCTCAAAACAGGGATTCCAGAGATGGGCTCTGGATCTGGGGGCCTGGAAAATCCCACCAAGGTTTAGGATTTGGGCCTAGGGGCATACCAGGCCTGCAATGCTGGATACTGGTGGTGCAACTGAAAGGGCTTGTTTGAAAGCATACTCAGGATGAGAGTCACAATGACTGTTTATTCCAAGGGCAGCCCAAAGAGTGGGCGTGGTCTCATTAACCATGCAGCTGCCTCCCACTTTCGGGGTTGGACACCTATCCCAACACCCAGGTTTCCTCTCATGGGAAAGGAGGAGTTCTCTATCATGCTTTAGGTTCCTCCATTATCAGGGATTCCAGCAAATGTCTAGGGACAAGTGCCTGAATACCAAGGATGGGTAGAGATGACAGACATGGGCCATAGCCGGTCTCACATGCTGGATATGGGGCCCGCTTTCTGGGTGGTTGAAACTAAGTATGGCCTCAGGCTCTGTCAGACACAGCAATAGTAGCCAGGGAAGCCTATACATCGGGGTTCCCTCGGGGGCCGAGCAGATTGAGCCTCATGTGCGGTTGCTGGGCAGACTCACCAGGCACTTCTTCTTTCTATGGGGAAGGCAGAATGCTGCATTGTGGCTTCAGAATTCCCTATGAAGTGGTCTTGGGAGACAGTAGGTTGAGGATGGAATTGTAAACACAAGCTATGGTTCAATACAGTGCCAAGCAAAAGGCAGTTCCAATGTGCAGTGGTGGATTCAAGATACCCAGCACCTGAGTAAGGGTGGATGTCAGATGTTTGCTCACACTGGAGTTTGTTTCTATGATGGCCGACAAGTGGAGGGTTTGCATCAAGAAGGCTTGGGGGATTTCCCATGCTGAGTCTTGTGAGATGCTCCAAAGCAAGGTTTCCTTCTACTGGACAGGGGGAGTCTGGTTTGTTTGCTCCAGTGTCCCCCATGTGTAAAGTTTAGGTAGCAAATCTTTCCAGCATGGATGCCTGGAAAGCACACCTCCATTGACCATTGCAGCTGAGGAACATGGCAGGTTCATTCTGGTGATACTGGACGAAGTACCAAGGCTGTTAGTTGACAATGAATCTGTTACAGATGGGCCACAATGCTGGTTTGTTACCAGGGAGATCTTAGAATGTGCTGGTGGCAAAGGTGCCGTGCAAGATTCTCCTACCCTGAGGATTTGGCACAGGTCGAATGCATGGTTTCTTTCTGGGTAAAGGACAAGTTCTGTTGTGTCTCAGGGATCAAAAGTTGTATTATAAGGTGGTATTCCAGAATAAGCATTGGAGAACAGATGCCTGAAAACCTATTCTAGAGCTCCAATGAGGTCCTAGGGGCATGTCTGGTACAATCTTCTGCCTTAAGCCCATTGACTTGGGTGTTTGCCTGCATTTAGGTGATCAGGGTGTTTCATACTGTGCATTTGCTTCCAAACGGCCTCCAATATTGGAGCTGACTTGGGATCCTTGCATATTTCTCCTAATCCAGTGGGTTTGTGCTTCTGTAACTGGTAAAGATTCCTTGGGGATGGCAGGCCCAGTCCTGTGGTGTGGCTCCAGAGACCCCATCATGGAGGGCATGTGAGCCAAGGATTTGGGAGACAAGTCTGCAAACACAAACTCGGGTTAGGGTTAGTGGCGAGGTGATCTCAGGCCCAATGCATAGACCTGGAGGGCAGCTCGTCAGGAACAGAAATTAAGGTGACTGGAAGGAGGTAGCACAGGCTTATATATCTGGATTGTGTGACCAGGATGGCCTCAGAGTGCAGGTATGGTCTCATGGGTCCATGTGAGATTTTTCCTCTCTAAGGATCCCCTCTTCTCCCAATACATTGGTGGCTTCTTTGGGGAAGGGAAGAGTGCTGTTTTCCATCTTAGTCATGCCCCAAAGCAGGGATTCCAGAGATGGGCTCTGGGTCTGTCTGCCTGGAAAATCCCACGAAGTGTTAGGATTTGGGCCTAGGGGCGTCTCAGGCCTGCAATGCGGGAAACTGGTGGTGCAACTGAGAGGACTTGTTTGAAAGCATACTCTGACTGAGGGTCACAATGCCTGTTTGTTCCCAGGGCGGCCCTTAGCAATGGGCGGGGTCTCATTGGCCATGTAGCTGACTCTCAATTTGAGAGTTGCACACCCATCCCAACAGCCAGGTTTCCTGCAATTGGGAAGGAGGAGTTCTCTATTGTGTTTCAGGTTCCCCCATTGGCAGCGATTGCTGCAAAGGCCTGGGGCAAGGTGCCTGAATACCAAGGATGGGTAGAGTTGCTGGCCTTGGGCTATGGCTGGTCTCACATGCTGGATATGGTGCCCTTTCTCTGGCTGGCTGACATGAGTTCGGGGCTCAGGCTCTGTCAGACACTCCAATAGTGCCCACAGTAACCTGTAAATCGAGGAAGCCTATAAATCCCTCGATGGCCGAGCAGATTGATCCACATTTGGCATTTCTGTTCAGACTCAGCAGGCACTTCTTCTTCCTATGATAAAGGCAAAATGCTGCAATGTGGCTTGAGAATTCCCTACCAAGAGGGATTAGTTTCATGGAAGTGAGGATGGAATTGTAAACCCAAGCTACAGTTAAATTCAGTGCCACGCAGAAGGCAGTTCTAATGTGCAGCGGCTTATTCGAGATATTCATCACCTGAATAAGGACGATGTCAGAGTTTTGCTCACACTAGAGTTTGTGTCTATGATGACCAACAAATGGAGGGGAGGTGTCAAGAGGCATGGAGGATTTCGTTCACTGGGGCTTGGGAGATGCTCCAAACAGTAAGATTTCCTTCTACCGGACAAGTGGAGTCTGGTTTGTTTTCTCCAGTGTCCTCCATGTGGAAAGTTTGGGTAGCAGAGGACTTCTGCAAGGATGTGTGGAAAGCACACGTCCAATGACCATTGCAGCTGAGGAACATGGCAGGTTCATTCTGGTGGTTATAGCGCGAAGTATCAAGGCCTTGAGTTGACATGGAATCTCTTGCAGATCAGTCTCAATGCTAATTTGTTACCAGGGAGATCTTAGAATGTGGTGGTCGCTAAGGGGTCATGCAGGATTCTACCAACCTGATTGTTTTACATCGGTCCAAGAGCATGGTTTCCTTCTGGGGACAGGAGAAATTCTGTTGTTTGGCTCAGGGAACACATGTTGAATTATAAGTTGGTTTTCCAGAACAGGCCTCTGAAGACAGATGCCTGAAAACCTAATCTAGGGTTCCAATGAGGTCGTAAGTGCATGTCAGTTTCAATATTCTGACTCAGGAACATTGATTTGTGGGTCTCCCTGGATGGAGGTGATCAGGGTGCTTCAGACTAGGCTTTTGCATTCAGAGCTGCCTCCCATATTGGAGTGAGCTCAGGGGCCCTTCAGATTTATCCTAATCTAGAGAGTTTGGGCAACTGTGACTGGAATATTTTCCTTGGGGATGGCCAGCACAGTCCTGTGCTGTGGCTCCAGAGACCCCATTCTGGAGGAATGGTGAGCCATGGTTTTGGGAGGGAAGTCTGCAAACCCAAATTGGGTTATGATTAGTGGCAAGGTGATCGCAGGCCCAATGGGTAAACCTGAAAGGCAGATCATCAGGAAATGTAATTATGGTGACTGGAAGGTGGAAGCACAGACTTTTCTCTCGGGATTGTGTGTCTAGGATGGCTTTGGAATGCATGTGTGGTCTCATGGGTCCATGGGAGATTTTTGCCTCTCTAAGGATCCTGATGGCTCTCCATAGTTTGGTGCCTTTTTAGGGAAGGTAAGAATGCTGTTTTCCATCTTGGGCGTGCACCAAGACATCCATTCCAGAGCCAGGCTCTGGGTCTGTGAGCCTGGAAAATCCCATGAAATGTTATGATTTGGGCCTAGGGGCATACCAGGCCTGCAATGCGGGATCCTGGTGGTGCAACTGAGAGGGCTTGTTGGAAAGCATGCTCAGGCTGAGGGTAACAATGCCTGTTTGTACCCAGGGCTTCCTTCAGGATTGGGTGTGGTCTCATTGGCCATGCAGCTGGTTCCCACTATTAGTGTTGGACGCCAGTCTCAACAGACAGGTTCCTGCCCTCTGGAAGAAGGAGTTCTCTATGGTGCTTAAGGCTCCCCTGTAAGGGTCTGGTTGGCCAGAGGGAGTCATTTGGTGTTTATGTAGTGAACTTAGATTGACCCTATGCAGTAAACTTAGATTGACACCTCCCTTCTCAGAGGAACTTACTTGCAAAGCCTAGATAAAAGGGTGGTTCAGGCCAGGTGAAGACATCCAATAAGTGGGGCACACATATATCTCCTAGGGTATATTGAAATACTATTGGACACCAATGAGTTACCTAGCATTTTTTTTTCTGTGTGTGGTGATTTAGCATGACTGTGCAGTGTTCTCTGGGTATTGCAATCTCATTGGCCACGTGTGTATATCCCGGCTAAATACATCTATAAAAGTTAGTCTGTGAGGCTAGTAGGGGTCGCCTCTTTGCAAGAGATGGCCCTGATCATTCAGTTTGATTCTCAATGCTGGCGCAAAATAAAGCTTTGCTTGACGTTCACTTTGTATCAGTCTCTCTCCTTTGAATACGGACCCTAACATTGGAGGGGGCACTCGGATTCAAATGACGAGAACTGAGCCAGCATCAGAATTTTTGGGAAAAGCCTCCAGAATTAAGATCATGGGATCCTATCTGTCTGTCTGGTTAGAGATCCAGGGTATGGCCCACCAGGGAGAAGATGGATAAAGCCATGCCCCCCAGTTCTAGAGTGGATGTGGGTATGCCCCGTCATTCTGCTGGTAGATCAACAGGGGTATTTGAGTCCTCCGGGTGGTCGGGGGTTTCGAGTCCCCCTAGGCTTTCACCGGGGTGTTCGAACCCATCAATCAGTCATGGGCCTGCCATGGTGTTCGAGTCCCCCTAGGAGTTTGGGGGGTTCAAGTCCCCCTAGATGGCCAGGGGGTTCGAGTCCCCCTAGATGGTTGGGGGGTTGAGTCTCCCTTGGTGGTTGGGGGTTCAAGTCCCCCTAGAAGGCCAGGGGGTTCAAGTCCCACTAGACAGTCAAGAGGTTGGAGTCCCCGTGGGTGGTCGAGGGGTTTGATTCCCCCTAGACAGTCAGGGGGTTCGAGTCCCCCTGTGTTGTTGCGGGGTTCAAGTCACCCTCGGTGGTTGGGGTTAAACCTCCATCAGTGGCAGGTTATGGGTCAGAATACTTGGGCCTGCGGTTGTCTTGCCTGGTCCTTTTGTTGTCTGTTGTGTTGTTTGTTATGATTGAAGGAATGGGGAAAGCAGAGAGTAAGGGGACTCTGATGTCATCTCTCTGTTCTTCTTAATAGATGAAAGGCTTCTCGCTCACTCATTTTGTGTGTTAAGTGCTAAGACTGGAGTCAACTGGGTTAATCAAATGCCAGGTTAAGTTGCCCAATGCTGGCTGATTGGAGCCGGCGTGGAATATCGTGCCTAGTGGGCCACTTTTGGTAAGCAGAACTGGCACTGTGGGAAGAACCGACGACAAGACCTTTAAGGAATATTCCCAAGCAGCTGCCGGAACTCCCTTTGTTTTGGGGAATTCCTTGCCTTTTCTGGCCCAACGTGGACTGCATAGCCCCTCCCCCTTGCTGGCAGGAGAGCATGGCACCTGACGTGGAGATGGTTATTTGTCTCTCTCAAGGTTTTAATGGGTAATTGTTAAAGCGGCTCCCGAAGTCTTTGGTAACCTGAAACTCTGAAGCGTTGCTTGAATGACAAATGGAATTACATTTGTTGGACATGTAGGTTTTATCCAAATGGGATAAAATGCTAGAGCGTTGGCTGCTGGAACTGGGTTTGTGCTTTTGAAACCTGCTGGTGAACACATTCTGTGCTTAACCGAATGATAATTTTGTAATCTCAAGAATTCTGTTGTACTGACTCACAATTGGGTTATATTTAGTCTTCAGTAGAGGCTCAGGTATTTCTAAGAGTACAAAATTCGAATCATGGAGGGGGGACAAGATGGCGGGGTAGTAGGAAGAGGCGCCTTTTCAGCTGGTACCCCAAAGTGAGCTGATTACCTACCAAAGAACTCCGATCACCCATGAAATCAGCCTGAGATCAGAATTATACACGTCTGGATCTCTACAGGGGCAGAAGACACCAGTGAGCAGGTAAAGCGGAATGGGAACAGCGGACTGATATCGGAAGATAAACAAAAGGTGGAGGGAGCCACCAGTGGCGACCGGTGGGAAAGTAATACCCCAATACAAGCGAGAGTGCCCTGCGTCTGGGGACCAGCATTGACTTGGAGACTGGTTGAAAGCACTCCAAAAGAGCAAAGGATCGCGGGGGGAAATTGTGGGAATTGGGGCGGCCAAGGACAGGGGCTTAAGTCCCCGGTCCCAGACGGCCTCCCCGGCGCTGAGGCAGAGAGAGTGCGGCGGAGAAACCAGCTCCTGGTCCCTAAGCCGCCAGCGCGGCCCAGAGCGCGTGGGTTCCGGCTCCTGTGAGGGGATGGGAGCCGCGCAGGTCTGCAGAACGCGCGCTAGCCCTACCACAAAGCTCGAGATACGTGCGCACTTCCCTCAAGCTCCCCTGAGTTGCTGAGGCCCAGCCAGCGCCCCTTGACCCGCGCCATTGTTTCAAAGCCTAAGCCGCACACGCGCGCGAAACTCTTCCCCTGACAGAGGCGCGCAAAAGCCCAGCCTGGGGCTTACGGACCAGCGCCCCGTTCACAGTGCCCCAGACGTGCACCCGACCCATAGCCGCCTCTGAAAAGAGGTGCGCATAAGCCGGGCACTCCCAGCCCAGGCCGGCGGCAAAATCTCAGTGTGTGATCACTGCTTGGAACCTCTCTGGCGGTTGGGAGCTCCCAGACAGCCGCCACGGCCTTGGCTTTGGGTACAAGCAAAAGATCCTGCGCCCCCAGGGTCTGCAACTTGGAACCTGCGCTGCCAGCAGCCAAGGGCGAATTTATTCAGCTTCTGCACCCAGACTGAGGCTTCTCTCTGAGAGGGAGATCAGGGTGCGGTTTGATTTCTTCTATACTACAAAAACCATCAAAGGCAGTCAAGGTGAGAGGGAAAAAAGTGAACAAGGAAAAAAAAACCGCCAGAAAACAAAAGCCTGAAAAAAACCAGTTTCCCCAGAGCCCACCCCCTTGAGGGGGGCAGGGGAACTCAACTCAGGAAACATCATTGACTGACAACCCACGTGGCAGGCCCCTCCCCCAGAAAACAAACCAAGAAAGAAAAAAAAAGGACTGCAAGAAAACCAGCACTACTTCATAGGAAAAATTGTATTGTTCACTCGTTTCCACTATTCAGGTACATATATATGTATATTTTTTTTTTTACACACAGGTAATTTTTTTAACCTATTTACCATCATAGCGAGCTGTACAGTACATCAAATTCCATAATACCTTTCTAACCTGAACTTTTTGATACATACACCTATGTTTTTCTTTTGAATTTTATTTTTTGAATTCCTTTTTTTAAAATTTTAGTTTAGTTTAGTCTAGTATATTCTTTTTTATTTTATCCTCTTATATTCATATAGAGTTAACTTCAAAGTATTCCTCTTTCCCCAATCAATACTACCCCTATAGGTAAACCAATTTTTAATCCCCTTTATCTTAGGAAAGTTGAGTCCTTTAACAAAGATATCAAGATACATCCAGGAAGAATTAAAACAACCTTCCTCGCACACACTGAGAATTTATAAGAACTCTCTCATCTTCTTCCACCAGTGTTTCTGTGTTTGTCCTGATAGCATATAAATTTTACACTTGTGGTTCTTTTTGACGAGGTTCTTTCTTTATTTGCATATATATATATTTTTTTTCTTTCTCTTGCCATATAATTGTATCAGTCTTTTTATCTCTTTTTGTTTGTCTACTTCATAAATCTTACCTTGGGGCCCATCTGGGCTGAACCTTCTCTTCCATCTTCCCTGTCTTTCCTGTCTCTCTCTCTCTTTTTTCTTTTTCTTTTGCTTCTTCTCCTTTTTTTTTTCTTTTTTTTTTCTTTTTTTTTTCTTTTCATTTGTCTCTCGTTTGGGTGGGGAATCCTGATTGCTCAGAAGTGTTCCAGGGTGCACCTTGACTGCACCAGAGTTGATACATCCAGCTACATCTGTTCAGTCTTCTCCCACCAAAATGACTAAGAAGAGGAATGCCCAACAGAAGAAAAATACAGAGGATGGACCTTCAGAAACAGAGCTAACGGCTATCAACATAGACAATATGTCGGAAAGAGATTTCAGGCTAACAATTTTCCAGGAAATAGCTAGGTTGGAGAAAGCCATGGACGACCAAACAGAATTGATTAGGGCCGAACTGAAAACGACAAGACAGGATGTTCAAAATGTTAGGGCGGAGCTTAAAGCTACCAGGGAGGAGGTCCACAATGCTCTCAATGAGTTCCAATCTAACCTAAACTCTCTCAAAGCTAGAGTAACTGAGACAGAAGATAGAATTAGTGATCTGGAAGACAAATAGATAGAGAGAAAGGATCAGGAGGAAGCCTGGAACAAACAGCTTAGATCCCACGAAAGCAGAATCAGGGAAATAAATGATTCCATGAAGCATTCCAATGTCAGAATTATTGGAATCCCTGAAGGGGAGGAGAAAGAAAGAAGTCTAGAAGATATAGTGGAACAAGTCCTTCATGAAAATTTTCCGAATCTCGTAAATGAAACCAGCGTTCATGTACTAGAGGCTGAACGGTCTCCACCCAAGATTATACATTCCAAAAAAACATCACGACACCTGATAGTCAAATTAAGGAATTATAATTGTAGGTATAATCTCTTGAAAGCTTCCAGGGCAAAGAGGCTCCTTACTTACAGAGGGAAGCCCATCAGAATAACATCAGACCTGTCCACAGAGACCTGGCAAGCCAGAAGAGGCTGGCAAGATATATTCAGGGCACTAAATGAGAAGAACATGCAGCCAAGAATACTTTATCCAGCAAGACTGACATTCAAAATGGATGGAGAGATAAAGAGTTTCCAAGACCGGCAAGGCTTAAAAGACTATGCAACCACCAAGCCGACACTGCAGGAAATATTAAGGGGGGTTCTATAAAAGAGGAAAAATCCCAAGAATAGCATTGAACAGAAATATAGAGACAGTCTACAGAAAGAAAGACTTCAAAGGTAACTCGATGTCAATAAAAACGTATCTATCAATAATCACTCTCAATGTGAATGGCTTAAATGCACCCATAAAATGGCACAGGGTTGCAGATTGGATAAAACGACAGGACCCATCCATATGCTGTCTACAAGAGACCCATTTTGAACCTAAAGATACACGCAGACTGAAAGTGAAGGGGTGGAGAAGCATCTTTCATGCCAATGGGACTCAAAAGAAGGCTGGGGTAGCGATTCTCATATCAGATAAATTAGACTTCAAACTAAAGACTGTACTCAGAGATACAGAAGGACACTACATAATCCTTAAAGGGACTATCCACCAAGATGATCTAACAATTGTAAATATCTATGCTCCCAATATGGGAGCAGCCAATTACTTAAGAACTGTTAATCAAGATAAAGAGTCATATTGATATGAATACACTAATCGTAGGAGATCTTAACACGCCTCTTTCAGAACTAGACAGATCATCGAAGCAGAAAATCAATAAAGAAACAAGAGCATTGAATGACACATTGGACCAGATGGACCTCATAGATATATACAGAACATTCCACCCTAAAACAGCAGAATACTCATTCTTCTCAAGTGCACACGGAACCTTCTCCAGAATAGACCACATACTGGGTCACAAATCAGGACTCAACCGATACCAAATGACTGAGATTATTCCCTGCATATTCTCAGATCACAATGCTTTGAAAATGGAGCTCAATCACAAGAAAAAGTTCAGAAGGAACTCAAACACCTGGAAGCTAAAGGCCACCTTGCTTAAGAATGCTTGGATCAAACAGGAGATCAAAGAAGAACTGAAACAATTCATGGAAACCAATGAGAATGAAGACACTTCGGTCCAAAACCTATGGGATACAGCAAAGGCGGTCCTAAGGGGAAAATAGATAGCCATCCAAGCCTTGCTCAAAAAAATTGAAAAATCCAGAACACACCAGCTGTCTCTACACCTTAAAGAACTGGAGGATCAACAACAAATCAAACCAACTCCACACATAAGAAGGGAAATCATCAAGATTAGAGCTGAGATCAATGAAGGAGAAACCAGAGATACAGTAGAACGTATCAATGAAACTAGAAGCTGGTTTTTTGAAAGAATCAATAAGATCGATAATCCACTGGCTACACTAATCCAAAAGAAAAGAGAGAAAGCCCAAATTCATAAAATTATGAATGGAAAGGTAGAGATCACAACTAACACCAAGGAAGTAGAAACAATCATCAGAAGTTATTACTAACAGTTATATGTCAATAAGCTTAGCAACCTAGATGAAATGGATGCATTCCTTGAAAAATATAAACTACCAACATTGAACCAGGAAGAAATCGACACCCTGAATAGACTGATATCTAATAATGAGATTGAACCAGTGATCAAAACCTCCCAAAAAACAAGAGCCCAGGACCTGACGGTTTCCCTGGGGAATTCTACCAATCCTTCAAAGAAGAAATAACACCTATTCTCCTGAAGCTGTTTCAAAAAATTGAAGCAGAAGGAAAACTTCCAGACACTTTCTATGAAGCCAGCATTACCCTGATCCCCAAACCAGGCAAGGACCCTACCAAAAAGGAGAATTTCAGACCAATATCACTGATGAATATGGATGCTAAGATTCTCAACAAGATCCTAGCCAACAGGATCCAACAGCACATTAAAAAGATTATCCACCATGATCAGGTGGGATTCATCCCTGGGCAACAAGGATGGTTCAACATTCGCAAATCAATCAATGTGATACAACAAATTAATATGAGAAGAGAGAAGAACCACATGGTCCTCTCAATTGATGCAGAAAAAGCATTTGACAAAATCCAGCATCCATCCTGATTAAAACGCTTCAAAGTATAGGATAGAGGGAAAATTCCTGAACTTCATCAAATCTATCTATGAAAGACCCACAGCAAATATCATCCTCAATGGGAAAAAACTTGCAGCCTTCCCATTGAGATCAGGAACAAGACAAGGATGCCCACTTTCACCACTCTTGTTCATCATAGTATTAGAAGTCCTAGCAACAGCAATCAGACAACAGAGTGAAATAAAAGGTATCCAAATTGGTAATGAAGAAGTCAAACTCTCTCTCTTGGCAGATGACATGATTCTTTATATGGAAAACCCAAAAGACTCCACCCCCAAACTACTAGAACTCATACAGCAATTCAGCAGCGTGGCAGGATACAAAGTCAAAGTTCAGAAATCAGTGGCTTTCCTATACACTAACAATGAAAATACAGAAAGGGAAATTAGAGAATCGATTACATTTACTATAGCACCAAGAACCATAAGATACCTGGTAATAAACCTAACTAAAGAGGTAAAGGATCTGTACTCAAGAAACTACAGAACACCCAAGGAAGAAAATGAAGAAGACACAAAAAGATGGAAGACCATTCCATGCTCTTGGATCGGAAGAATAAACATTGTTAATATGTCTATACTGCCTAGAGCAATCTATACTTTTAATGTCATTCCGATCAATTTTCCACCGGCATTCTTCAAAGAGCTGGAGCAAATAATCCTAAAATTTGTATGGAATCAGAAGAGACCCCAAATCGCTAAGGAACTGTTGAAAAACAAAAATAAAGCTGGCGGCATCACCTTACCTGATTTCAAGCTTTATTACAAAGCTGTGATCACCAAGACAGCATGGTACGGGCATAAAAACAGACACATAGACCAGTGGAACAGAGTAGAGAGCCCAGATATGGACCTTCAACTCTATGGTCAATTAATCTTCGACAAAACAGGAAAAAATATACAGTGGAAAAAAGACAGTCTCTTCAATAAATGGTGCTGGGAAAACTGGACAGCTATATGTAGAAGAATGAAACTCGACCATTCTCTTACACCGTACTCAAAGATCAACTCAAAATGGATAAAAGACCTCAACGTGAGTCAGGAATCAATCAGAATCTTAGAGGAGAACATAGGCAGTAATCACTTTGATATCAGCCACAGCAACTTCTTTCAAGATACGTCTCCAAAGACAAAGGAAACAAAAGCGAAAATAAACTTCTGGGACTTCATCAAAATCAAAAGCTTCTGCACAGCAAAGGAAACAGTCAACAAAACAAAGAGGCAACCCACGGAATGGGAGAAGATATTTGCAAATGACAGTACAGACAAAAGGTTGATATCCAGGATTTATAATGAACTCCTCAAACTCAACCCACACGAAATAGGCAAACACATCAAAAAATGGGCAGAAGATATGAACAGACACTTCTCCAATCAAGACATACAAATGGCTATCAGACACATGAAAAAATGCTCATCATCATTAGCCCTCAGGGAGATTCAAATTAAAACCACATTGAGATATCATCTTGCACCAGTTAGAATGGCCAAAATTAACAAAACAGGAAGCAACATGTGTTGGAGAGGATGTGGAGAAAGGGGAACCCTCTTACACTGTTGGTGGGAATGCAAGTTGGTACAGCCTCTTTGGAGAACAGTGTGGAGATTCCTCAAGAAGTTAAAAAATAGAGCTTCCCTATGACCCTGCATTTGCACTCCTGGGTATTTACTCCAAAGACACAGATGTCGTGAAAAGAAGGGCCATCTGTACCCCAATGTTTATAGCAGCAATGGCCACAGTCACCAAACTATGGAAAGAACCAAGATGCCCTTCAACGGGTGAATGGATAAGGAAGATGTGGTCCATATACACTATGGAGTATTATGCCTCCATCAGAAAGGAGGAATACTCAACTTTTGTAGCAACATGGACGGGACTGGAAGAGATTATGCTGAGTGAAATAAGTCAAGCAGAGAGAGTCAATTATTATATGGTTTCACTTATTTGTGGAGCATAACCAATAGCATGGAGGACAAGGGGCGTTAGAGAGGAGTAGGGAATTTGGGTAAATTGGAAGGGGAGGTGAACCATGAGAGACTATGGACTCTGAAAAACAATCTGAGGGGTTTGAAGTGGCGGGGGGGTGGGAGGTTGGGGTACCAGGTGGTGGGTATTATAGAGGACACGGCTTGCATGGAGCACTGGGTGTGGTAAAAAATAATGACTAAAGTTTTTCTGAAAATAAATAAATTGGAAAAAAAAAGAGTACAAAATTCTGTTAAGTGTAATTAAGACTGATGGAAATGAGAAAAGCAACTCTGTATGTAAAAAGTAGGAGATAAGTAAAAGTTTGAATCTAAAAAGTGCCTGACTGTGTGAATGTGTCCGTATGACTCCACTTCCACTACCGAGTCTAAGTGGGCTAAACCCTGAGTCTCACAGGGCGTCATATGGCATAACGGTCATCTACTCCATGGAGTGGCCTGTTCCAGGGTTTATATGGACAGCCCTTAGCTAAGACGCTCCTAAGTTCCCACGAGGGATGTGAGCAGGACAGCATCTGAAAGATCTCCCTCCCTTTGTCTGCAACATCATTCATCATGGGGGGGAAACCTAGTAACTCATTATCTGCTTATTTAAAAAAAAAGACACTCATATAGAAAATCTGGTTTTCTCTCTGTTTAAAAAGACAAAATTTTCTTAAATTAATTGATCTGTTATGGTTTTCTCTTTGCCTGCCCAGAAAATTCAGTTTCTTTGTTTTGTTTTATCAGGTATTTAACATCCCTAATTATATTTAGTCATGTGTTTTAAAACTTTCTAAGATTTTAGCAATTATTGACAGGATTTAAACCAATGATAAATCTTGGGTTACATTTCGGAAAATGCCATGCATTTTCTAAAGTTTTAATACGTTGATAGATCACCACTTAATATTGTGATTATGGAAATGTTAGGTGTCACAGAAGTAACCTGATTTTCCTGCCAGTTACACTGTAAATTCTCATCTCACCAGCCCTTTATCATATCTGTTCTGAGTTTTTGTCATTTGTAATTGTTTTAATTCTCTTGTAAGATAAATCCTGTCTCAAAGAAAATTCATATGGGAGACCTTGAGGACAAATACAGGTCTTTGATATCTTGAAATTCTGTTTTTGTTTTTTTTCCCAATTTATTTATTTACAGAAAAACAGTATTCATTATTTTTTCACCACACCCAGTGCTCCATGCTAGCTGTGCCCTCTATAATACCCACCACCTGGTACCCCAACCTCCCACCCCCCCCGCCACTTCAAACCCCTCAGACTGTTTTTCAGAGTCCATAGTCTCTCATGGTTCACCTCCCCTTCCAATTTACCCAAATTCCCTACTCCTCTCTAACGCCCCTTGTCCTCCATGCTATTGGTTATGCTCCACAAATGAGTGAAATCATATGATAATTGACTCTCTCTGCTTGACTTATTTCACTCAGCATAGTCTCTTCCAGTCCCGTCCATGTTGCTACAAAAGTTGGATATTCGTCCTTTCTGAGGGAGGCATAATACTCCATAGTGTATATGGACCACATCTTCCTTATCCATTCATCCGTTGAAGGGCATCTTGGTTCTTTCCATAGTTTGGCGACTGTGGCCATTGCTGCTATAAACATTGGGGTACAGATGGCCCTTCTTTTCATGACATCTGTGTCTTTGGGGTAAATACCCAGGAGTGCAATTGCAGGGTCGTAGGGAAGCTCTATTTTTAATTTCTTGAGGAATCTCCACACTGTTCTCCAAAGAGGCTGCACCAACTTGCATTCCCACCAACAGTGTAAGAGGGTTCCCCTTTCTCCACATCCTCTCCAACACAGGTTGTTTCCTGTTTTGTTAATTTTGGCCATTCTAACTGGTGTAAGGTGATATCTCAATGTGGTTTTAATTTGAATCTCCCTGAGGGCTAATGATGATGAGCATTTTTTCATGTGTCTGATAGCCATTTGTATGTCTTGATTGGAGAAGTGTCTGTTCATATCTTCTGCCCATTTTTTGATGTGTTTGTCTGTTTCGTGTGGATTGAGTTTGAGGAGTTCATTATAGATCCTGGATATCAACCTTTTGTCTGAACTGTCATTTGCAAATATCTTCTCCCATTCCGTGGGTTGCCTCTTTGTTTTGTTGACTGTTTCCTTTGCTGTGCAGAAGCTTTTGATTTTGATATCTTGAAATTCTGGAACTGAAGTAGGTAAGAATTTACTGAAGTAAAAGCTGCATTCAGACTAAACCAGAATTATTAACATGGGACTAGGTGAACTGAAAGACTGTAATGCTGTATCTATTGATGTTTTGTCTTATGTTTGCTCTTCCAGACTAGGGAAACTTTTTCTTAAGTTATCTGTTACTTACAGAGATAAAATGTAGTCATTTGTAACCAAATCAAGGTATTCAACTTTTTCTCTCTATCTGAACCCTCTGAAAGAAAAAGGCCTCAGCAAGTATTCTTTCTTCCATGGCAATCAGTCATTTGCTTAAGTTCAATAAGAATCCATTGTCCTTGTAACAGGACACCATTGGAAACATTGGTTATTTTATTTTACCATGGCTTTGACTGGAATGCCATATTCGAAAAGACTCAGATGTGACTAGACATCTTAGAGGAAATGAGGTTGACTTTATGAAACCTGGAACCTTAAAGCCCTTTGGAACTGTTGGCCTGATACCTTGCTTACAGAGTTCCCAGCAGCCTCACCAGGTGAGTAAAGGATGTTACTTCCTGGCAGGTGCAGGAACCTCATGACTCTCTGGGGGCCTCAGGAAGACGAACTCACCCAAATCAACAGGTTTTGTAGGCATGTCTGATGGCAAGTATGTAGCTTGGCTTCTGGCCTGGAGAGGCTATCATAAGTTCAACCAGAGATTCCTTATGAGAATTTCCAGTAGAGCAGATTCTAAAAGATTTTTATGATCCCTCACTTTTCTTGCTGAGCTTATGTAAACAATTAGGCCAAGCTTATTAAAACTGGGTTTGTTTTACAAATAAATTAGATCTGATTTGGCTATCTCTGAAAACGAGGGTTATTTTAGGGAGAAAAATTAAGTTTTAATAACACACCTTTATGGATGTAAAATTCTAGATTTGATTGTCTTTAAATGTTTGTTTACTTAAGCTAGATAACTTGAGGTAAACTTCACGGAATTGCACGATAGCTCACTTAGACGATCTTGCTTTGTCAGTCAGTGACCCCAGATATAGAACTTCAAAAAATTGAAGGATTTGAAGGGAAGAGTTAGTGGGAATAGCAGAAAATGTGTTTAACAAAAGGGATGCACAGGAGGATAAAAAACAGACAAAAAATACTGGTTTGGGCATTACATGAGGCAGAGAGGAGATGGGTAGGGGATAGTAAATGGAAGGAAAAGCCTAAACAGAGAGAAGGCAGGTGGGAAGACGTAGATTCAGATCAGTGTGCTTACTGTAAGTAAAGAGGACATTGGGCAAGGGAGTGCCGCAAAAGGAAGACGACAATGCTTGCCACCATAGATTGAAGGCATTATAGTTCGGAGCCCCTCCCCGAACCTCTGGTAATAATTGAAGTGGAGGGGAAATCAGTTTATTTTTTGGTGGACATGGGAGCCCAATTTTCATCATTACTTAAACGTATTGGAACACTACTTGGAGAGGAAGTCTGCGTACAAGGAGCAAATGGCACAGAGAGACATAAATGGACAACAGAAAGGACTTTAAATTTGGCCTCAGGAATAGTTAAACATCAATTTTTGGTCCTCCCTAATGCCCCATATAACTTGATGGGAAGAGATCTTTTCCACAAGTTAAGAGCTGGCATTCAGTTCTCAGAAGGAGGCATAACTGTAACCTTGAGACAACCCACTGTACAAGTGCTTATGGCAGCAGTAGATGAATACCTCCTTTATGAGCCAGTCTTAAAACCAGAGGAAACAGAATTGGGGGAGCCTTCTCCTAATCCTACAGCAGGAGTTTCCCGAGGTCTGGACAGAAGGGAAGCCCCCTGGCTTGGCCAAGGAACAACCTCCAGTGGTGGTACAATTAAAGGCAACAGCTTTGGCTTTTTGCATTCGGCACTATCCCCCTTCCCCGGGAAACAATGAAGGGATCAGAAAACACAGTAACCACCTCCAAGGAGAGGGGATCCTAGTTCCTTACAAATCTCCATGGAACACACCTTTGTTGCCCATCAAAAAGGCTGAGACTGGGGAATACCGACCGGTCCAGGACTTGCGGGAAGTTAATAAATGGGTTGAAGAGATCCACCAGACGGTGCCTAACCCCAATAACCTACTCTCCCTCCTAGGCCCCGAAAGTACTGTGTATACCATCTTAGAGCTCAAGGATGCAATTTTTCTGCATGTCTTAGCAAAGGAATTCTTAGCACCTTTTTGCTTTTGAGTGGTCTGACCCACAGGAAGGATTTCAAGGCCAGCTCACCTGGACAGGACTTCCCCATGGGTTCAAGAATTCGCCCACTATCTTTGACAAGGCCCTACATGAGGATTTGCGTGAGTACAGAACCTCCAACCCAGGACTCATTCTGTTACAGTACATTGATGACTTGCTAGTAGCCACTGAGGACTATGAGTCATGTTTGCGTGGGACAAGAGCTCTCTTACAGACTCTGCATGAAAAAGGGTATTGGGTGTCAGCAAAGAAAGCACAGCTCTGTCAGAGCCATGTCACTTAAAGGCTTTGATCTCCATGAGGGAGTGTGTTCACTGTCTGAGGCCAGGAAACAGGTGATCAACCGGTACGTCTGCCCCACCACGTCCCAACAAGTGAGGGAGTTTCTTGGGACAACGTGCTACTGTAGGCTGTGGATACCGCAGTTTGTGGAGATTGCCTGACCTCTCCACGAACTGGCAAAAGGAGGGCTCCCTATGATAGAGTTGGACTGCTGAAGCAGAAGGAGCATTTCAGGAATGACAAACAGCCTTACTGAGTGCCCCAGCATTGGCCATCCCAGATGTTACCAAGCCCTTCCACATTGCCTGGGACACCAAAAGGGGACTGATCTGATTTCAAAAGGAACCGACTTAGCAGATCAAGCCGCAAAGCAAGCAGCCTGAGAAACAGTGCAAGAGCCGGTTACACTCCCAGCTCTAGCCCTACCAGAAAAACCGGACCATTCAGAGGAAGATTTAAACTATTTACCAAAATGGGATAAATTAGACTATGAAGGAGACTGGGCTAAGACTAAAAGAGGAAATTTAACTCTTCTTCGAAGACTAGGAAAGAAGTTAGTAGATCAGATACATCAGGGTACTTATTTGGGGATATGCAAACCCAAGGAACGTATAGGCAAGCAATTCCAGGTTTCTAAATTAGGGCATATGTTTCAGGATGTAGTTGATAGATGTGCTCAATGCCAGGCAGTTGAGGTGGGAGGAACTAGAATTGGAAGAGGGAAAAGAGCAAGAGGTAAGGAACCAGGAATTTATTGGGAAATTGATTTTTTTTCCCAATTTATTTATTTTCAGAAAAACAGTATTCATTATTTTTTCACCACACCCAGTGCTCCATGCAAGCTGTGCCCTCTATAATACCCACCACCTGGTACCCCAACCTCCCACCCCCCCGCCACTTCAAACCCCTCAGACTGTTTTTCAGAGTCCATAGTCTCTCATGGTTCACCTCCCCTTCCAATTTACCCAAATTCCCTACTACTCTCTATGCCCCTTGTCCTCCATGCTATTGGTTATGCTCCACAAATGAGTGAAACCATATGATTTTAAAGAAATGAAACCTCCTAAATATGGACACAAGTATATTTTAGTTTTTGTAGATACCATTTCAGGCTGGGTAGAGGCTTCTTCCACCAAACATGAGATGGCAGGAGTGGTAGGCAAAAAAAAAAAAAAAAAAAAAAAAAAAAAGGTTACTAGAAGAAATAATTCCTAGGTTTGGGCTGCCTCTCATGATTGGGTCAGACAATGGTCCTGCATTTGTGAGCTCAGTCTCACAGACATTGGCCAAGGCTGTGGGCACAAATTGGAAACTACATTGTGCCTATCGGCCCTAGAGTTCTGGGCAAGTAGAGAGAATGAAATGGACTCTTAAAGAGATCTTGACAAAGCTAATTCTGAAGACTGGCAGTGGATGGGTGGATCTCCTTCCTTCTCCCTCCTCAGTGAATGATGTATACCCTATTTAAACAAGGTGACCACATTTGAAATAATGTTTGGGAGACCGCCCTCCCCCCCACCGCCCACACTGTCCTTGGCTACAAGAGGTTGCCCTAGCAGAAATTACTGTTCAATCTGTAATCCAGTCACTGCAGGCATTACAGTCTGTCTTAAAAAAAAAAAAAAAAAAGCCCATGCCGGGATCCTGACTGCCCACACTGGGATGGAGAGAGAGGTGGAACCACATCCTTAGCAACCCAAGGACTTAGATTGGATAATTCACTATCAAGTGGAGAACTTGGGGCCTTGCTGAAAGGGAAGGTTTACTGTTCTCCTGACCACCCCCACAGCAATAAAATTAAAAGGCATCAGGGCCTGGATTCACAAGGGTTATGTCAAGTGAGCTGAGGATGAAGATGCCCCCCTCAGAAGTAGAAGCCTCAGCCAATGAACCCTGCTGACCAGGGACTAAAGCTAAGACTCAAAAGACTATGACTTTATTGTTACTCTTATTGTTACCTGTTTATGTAAAGTATAGGTAGGAAATCAGATGAAGTGGTAAATGGCTAACTCATCAGCCGACTGTGCACTAGTGTCATTTGTACAAAAGAAAACTAGAGCGATAAAAATGTTAGACTTACATGCTCAATATAACCCCTTACATTCAGAACATAGAACTGGCTGAAAAGTCAAGGATTTGACTAATCTCCAAAGAAAAGAGGGAATGTAAGGGCCTGGTTGGCCAGAGCCGTCATTTTGTGCTTATGTAGTGAACTTAGATTGACCCTATGCACTAAACTTAGATTGACCCTGACCCTCCCAGAGGAACTTAATTGCAGAGCCTAGATACAGGGGCGGGTCAGGCCAGATGAAGACATGCAATCAGTGGGGCATACATATATTTCCTAGGGTAAATTGAAATTCAAATGGGCACACGTGTATTACTTAGCATTTTGAGTGTGTGTGTGTGTGTGTGTGTGTGAGGCAAACATACCATACATGTGCAGTATTCTCTGTGTACTGCAATCTCATTGGCCACCTGTGTATAGCCTGGCTAAACTACCTCTATAAAAGTTAGTCCGTGCGGCTGGGAGGGGTTGCCTTTTTGCAAGAGATGGTCTGACCGGCCAGTTTGATTCTCGATGCTTGGCACAAAATAAATCTTTGCTTGACCATCGCTCTGTATCAGTCCTGATTCTTTGATTATGGACCCTAACACCCCAATTTGCAGGTATTCCAGTAAAGGACTGTGGAGAGATGCCTGAATAACAAGGATGGGTAGAGATGATGGACCTGAGCCATGACCACTCTCACAAGCTGGGTATGGGCCTAGCTCTCTGGTAGGAGGGCATAGGTAGGCGTTCAGGCTCTGTCAGACAAAGAAGTAGTAGCCAAAGCAGCCTATAAAACGGGGTTCCCTCGAGGGCCGAGTAGATTGATCCTCAAGTGGGGTTTTGGGACAGACTCACCAGGCACTTCTTCTTTCTATGGGGATGGCAGAATGCTGTGATGTGACTGGAGAATTCATTTGACTTCACATGGAATTTCTTGCTGATGGATCTCAATGCTAGTTTGTTACCAGAGAGATTTTAGAATGTGCTAATGGCTAAGGGGCCATGCAGGATTCTTGCAATTTGAGGGTTTGACACAGGTCAAAGTGCACATTTTCCTTCTAGGGACAGGAGTTGTTCTGTTGTGTGACTCAGGGAACACATGTTGTATCCTAAGTTGGTATTCCAGAACAGGCCTCTGAGGACTGATGCCTGAAAACCTAATCTAGGTTTCCAATGAGGTCTTAGGGGCATGTCAGGTTGAATCATCTGACTCAGGACCATTGACTAGGGTGTCTGCCTCTATGGAAGTGATCAGGGTGTTTCAGACGCACATTTACATCCAGACCAGACTCCAATATTGGGATGAGCTCAGGGGCCTTGCAGGTTTGTCCTAAACTGGAGGGTTTGGGCATATGTGGCACCCACCGTTTCGTTGGTGATGCCCAGCACAGCCCTCTGGTGTGGCTGCAAAGACCCAATCTTGGAGGGCATGTGAGCCATGGTTTTGTGAGAGAAATCTATAAATACGAACTCAGGTAAGGGTTAGTGGCGAGGTGTTTGCAGGCCCAGTGCATAGAGCTGGAGGACATCTGATCAGGAACTGTAATTAGGGTGACTAGAAAGTGGTAGTACAGGCTTTTATATCTGGATTGTGTGTCCAGGATGGCCTCGGAATGCAGGTGTGTTCTCATGGGTCCATCAGAGATTTTTCCTAAGGATCCCAGTGGCTCCCGATACTTTGGTCGCTTTTTCGTGGAAGGGAAGTGTGGGCTCTTGGAAAATCCCACCAAGGGTTAGTATTTGGTCCTAGAGGCATACCAGGCCGTCAAGGGCCGATGCTGGTGGTACAACTTAGAGGGATGGCTTGAAAGCATGCTCAAGCTGAGTGTCACAATGTCTGTTTGTGCCCATGGCGGCCCTCAGGAGTGGGCGTGGTCTCATTGGCCATGCAGCTGGCTCCCCCTCTGAGGGTTGGAAACCCATCCCAAAAGCCAATTTTCCTGCCTTGGGAAAATAGGAGTTCTCTATTGTGCCTCAGATTCCCCCATTGGCAGGGAATCCAAAAAGATCTGGGGATAGATGCCTGAATACTAAGGATGGTTAGAGATGACGGACCTGGGACATGGCCAGTCTAACATGCTGGATATGGGCCCGGCTCTCTGGGTGGCAGACAGGAGTTCGGGGCTCAGACTCTGTCAGACACAGAACTAGTGGACAGGGTAGCCTATAAATCGAGGCATCCTATAAAAACTTCCAGGGCCGAGCAGATTGAAGCTCATGTGGGATTTCCCTGCAGTCTTACCAGGCACTACTTCTTTCTGTGGGGAAGGCAGAATGCTGTTTTGTGGCTCCAAATTCCCTATCAAGAGGGCTTGGCGACCAGTAGGGTGAGGATGGAATTGTAAACACACCCTACGGTTAATTCAGTGCCAAGCAGAAGGCAGTTCCATTGTGCAGCAGCTGATTCGAGATATCCAGCACCTGAGTAAGGGTCGATGTCAGATGTTTGCTCACAGTGGAGTTTGTGTCTATGATGAGCAAGAAATGGAGGGGTGGCATCATATGGCCATGGAGTATTTCCCAAGCTGAGGCTTGTGAGATGCTCCAAAGAGCAAGGTTTCCTTCTACTGGACTGGTGGAGATTGGTTTGTTTGCTCCATGGTCCTCCATGTGGAAAGTTAGGATAGCAGAGCTCTACCGCATGGATGCCTGGAATTCACACCTCCATTGAGCATTGCAGCTGAGGAACATGGCAGGTTCGTTCTGATGGCTCTAGGGCGAGTACCAAGGCCTTGAGTTGAGAGCTAATCGCTTGCAGATGAGTCAAAATGGTGGTTTGTTACCAGGGAGATTTTATTTTATATTTTATTTTTTAATTTTTTAAAAGATTTTATTTATTTATTTGACAGAGAGATTACAAATAGGCAGAGAGGCAGGCAGAGAGAGAGAGGAGGAAGCAGGCTCCCTGCTGAGCAGAGAGCCCGATGCGGGACTCGATCCCAGGACCCTGAGATCATGACCTGAGCCGAAGGCAGCGGCTTAACCCACTGAGCCACCCAGGCGCCCACCAGGGAGGTTTTAGAATGTGTTGGTGACTAAGTGGCCTGGCAGGATTCTCCCACCCTGAGGGTTTGACACAGGTCTAAGAGCATGGTTCCTTATGGGGATAGGAGATGTTCTGTTGTGTGGCTGAGGGACCACATATTGTATCATACGTTGGTATTCCAGAACAGGCCTCTGGGGGCAGAGGCCTGAAAACCTAATCTAGGTTTCCAAAGAGGTCCTAGGGTCATGTCAGGTTCAATCTTCTGACTCAGGGAGAATGACCTGGGTGTCTGCCTGGATGAAGGTGATCTGGGTGTTTCAGACTGCACATTTGCATCCTGAGTGGCCTTCAATATTGGGGTGGGTTCAGGGACCTTGCAGGTTTCTCCTAATCTGCAGGGTTTGGGCAACTGTGATGGGCACATTTTGCTTGGGAATGGCAGGCACAGTCCTGTGGTATGGATCCAGTGACCCAATCCTTGAGGGCACTTGAGGCATGGTTTTGGGAGAGAATTCTGCAAACACAAACTCAGGATAGGGTTATTGGTGAGGTATTCTCATGCCCAATGCATAGACCTGGAGGGTAGTTCGTCAAGAACTATAATTACTATGACTCGAAGGTGGTAGCACAGGCTTTTCTATCTGGAATTGTGTGTCCCGGATGGCTCGGAATGCAGGTGTGGTCTCATGGATCCATGGGAGATTTTTCCTCTTTCAGGATCCCATTGGTTCCCAATACTTGGTTAGCTTTTTCAGGGAAGAGAAGAGTGCTGTTTTCCATCTTAGGTGTTTCCCAAAACAGGGATTCCAGAGACGGACTCTAGGTTGGGTGCATGGAAAATCCCACCAAGGGTTAGGATTTGGGCCTAGGGGCATACCAGCCCTTCAAAGCTAGATCATGGTGGTGCAACTAAGAGGGCTGGCTTGAAGGCAAGCTCAGGCTGAGGGTCTACATGCCTGTTTGTGCCCAGGGCGGCCCCCACGAGTGGGCGTGGTCTTATTGGCCATGCAGCTAGCTCCTACACTGAGCGTTGGAAAACTATCCCAAAAGCCACCTTTCCTGCCTTGGGGAAATAGGAGTTCTCTATTGTGCTCAAGGTTCCCCTACTGGAAGGGATTCCAGCACAGGACTGGGTACAGATGCCTGAATACCAAGGATGGGTAGAGAGGATGGATGTTGGCCATGGCCGGTCTTACATGCTGGACAATGGCCCGACTCTCTGGGTGGCTGAAATGAGGTCGGTACTCAGGCTTTCTCAGACACAGCACTAGTGGCCAGTGAACCTATAAATCGGGGTTCCCTCGAGGGCCGATCAGACAGATCCTCATGTGGAATTTCCTGGCAATCTCTCAGGCATTTCTTGTTCATATGGGGAAGACAGAATGCAGCGTTTTGACTCCAGAATTCCCTATCAAGAGGGCATGATGAGGAGTAGGGTGAGAATGGAATTGTAAACCAAAAACATGGTTAAATTCAGTGCCAGGCCGAGGACAGTTCTAATGTGCAGCATCTTATTCAAGATATCCAGCATGTGAGAAAGGGTGGATGTCATATGTTTGCTCACACTGGAGTTTGTGTCTATGATGAGCAACAAATGGAAAGGTGGCGTAAAGAGGCCCTGGAGGATTTCCTCACTGAGGATTGTGAGATGCTCCAGACAGCAAGGTTTTCCTCTATTGGACAGGTGGAGTCTGATTTGATTGCTCCAGGGTTCCCTGTGTGTAAAGTTTGGATAGCAGAGCTCTCCTGTGTGGATGTCAGGAAAGCACATCTCCATGTACCATGCAGTTTAGGAGCATGACAGGTTCATACTGGTGGCTCTGTGACAAAGTACCAAGGCCTTGAGTTGACATGGAATCTCTAATAAAGAGTTCACCATGCTGGTTTGTTACAAAGGAAATCTTAGAATGTATTGGTGGCTAAGGTGTCATGCAGGATTCTCCTGTAATTAGGGTCATGAAAGGCAGGAGCCCAAGCTTTTATATCTAGACTCTTGTCCCGGATGCCCTCGGAATGCAAATGTTGTCTCATGGGTACATGGGAAATTTTTCCTCTCTTAGGATCCTAGCGGCTCCCAATAGTTTGGTGTTTTTTTGGGGGAAGTGAAGAGTTCTGTTTTCCATCTTAGGGGTGACCCAAATCAGAAATTCCAGAAACAGGCTCTGGGTCTGGGCCCCTGGAATATTCCAACAAGGGTTAGTATTTGGGACTAGGGGCATACCAGGCCTTCAATGCGGGATCCTGGTGGTGCAACTGAGAGAGCTTATTTGAAAGCATGCTCAGGCTGAGGGTCACAATGTCTCTTTGTGCCCAGGGAGGCTCCCATTAGTGACCGTGGCCTCATGGGCCATGCAGCTAGTTCCCACTCTGAGGCTTGAACACCCATCCCAACAGTCAGGTTTCCTGCCATCAGGGATGAGGAGTACTCTTGTGCTTAAGTTTCCCCCATTGGCAGGGATTTGAGCTACGGTCTGGGGAGAGATGCCTGAATATCCAGGTTGAGTAGATATGAGGGCTTCAGGCTGTCAGGCTTCAGGCCAACAGGTCCCACCTGCAGAATATGGGGCCTGCTGTCTGCATTGCTGAATGGAGATCGTGGATCAGGCTGTGTCAGACAGAGCCTGAGTGCCCACGGCGGCCTATGATATTAGGGTTCTGTCAAGGGTCATGCAGGTGGATCCTCATGTGGGTTTTCTTGGCAGACTCACCAGGCACTTCTTTCTGTGGGACAGGCTGAATGCTGCATCATGGCTCCAGAATTCCCTATCCAGAGGCCTTGGGGACCAGGAGGGTGAGGATGGAATGGTAAACACAAACTACAGTTCAATCCAGTGCCAATCAGAAGGCTGATTCGAGCTATCCAGCACGTGAGTAATGGTGGATGTCAGATGTTTGCTCACACTATAGTTTTTGTCTATGATCACCGACAAATGGAGGGGTGACACAAGAGGCCATGGAGCATTTCCCATGCTGTGACTTGTGAGATGCTTCAAATAGCAAGGTCTCCTTTTACTGGACAGGGGGATTTTGATTTGTTTGCTCCAGGGTCCCCCATATGGAAAGTTTGGGTAGCAGAGGTCTCCCACATTGATACCTAGAAAGCACACCTCCAATGTCCATTGAAGCTGAGGAAATGGCAGGTTCGATCTGGTGGCTTTGGGGCTAAGTTCCAATTAGCCTGAGTTGACATGGTGTTGCATGCTGTTGGATCACAATGCTTCTTGGGATCCATGGAGAAGTTAGAATGTTGGTGTGGTCAGAAGGCCATGCAGGATTCTCCTACACTGTGACTTGGACACAGCTATCAAAGGCAGGGTATACTTCTGGGGACAGGAGGGGTTCTGTAGTGTGGCTCAGGTACCACAGATTGGAATATAAGTTGGTATTGGGTAACAGGCCCCTGGGGATAGGAACCTGAAAATCTAAGCTCTGATATAAATGAAATCCTACAGGCATGTCAGGTTCAATCTGCTGACTCAGGGTCTTTGACTTGGATATCTGCCTAAAGACAGGGTCTCATTGTGTGTCAGAGCGTGCGTTTGGGTTCAGAGCATTCTTCAAAATGGAGGTGTGCTCAGTGGCTTTGTACTTTGCTCCTAATCTTCAAGGTTTGGAAACAGTGAGGATAGAGCTTCCTTAGGGAGGGTAGGCACAGTCGTTTGGTGAAGCTTTAGAGGCCCCGTCCTGAGGGCATGTGGGCCAGGGCTTTGGGGACAGAAATATGGAAACGTGAACTAGGGTTAGGGTGAGGGTCGAGGTGATGATAGGCCCGATCTGCAGGCCCTGAGTGCAGCTTATATTGTACTGAAAATAAGGAGTCATAGAGGCGGTAGCGCAGGCTCTTCTATCTGGATTGTGTGTCCAGGATGGTCACAAAATGTAAGAATGTTTCATGGTGCCATGAGAGATTCCTCGTCTCTGGGGATTCTGCCCAGCTTCCAAGAGTTTGGTGTCTCCGGGGGAAGGGAAGACTGCTGTTTTCCGTCTCAAGGGTCACCCACAAGAGAGATTCCAGAGACAGATCCTTGTTTTGGGCACCTGGAAAACATAAATGAAATTGAGGATTTGGACCTAGGAACCTGGCAGGCCTGCTTTGTGGGTTCCTGGTCCAGCTACCGAGGGAGTTTGTTTGAAAGTAGCCTCATGCTGAGAGACACAATGCCTCTTTGTGCCCAAGGCAGCTCCCATGAGAGGCCTTGGTCTCATGGGCCATGTAGCTGGTTCCCACTCTGAGGTTTGGACACCCATATCAATAGCCAGGTTTCCTACCATCAGGAATTAGGAGTACTCTTGTGCTTAAGGTTCCCCTATAGGCAGGGATTTGAGCTATGGTCTTGGGAGAGACGCCTGAATAGCCAGGTTGAGTAGAGATGACGGCTTTGGGTCACAGCATTTCCCACCTGCAGAATCCGGGGACCCCTGTCTACATGGCTGTCTGGAGGTTGTGGCTCAGGATGTGTCAGACAGAGCCTGAGTGCCCATTGCAGCCTATGATATTATTTGGCTGTCGAGGGCCATGCAGGTGGATTCTTATGTGGGGTTTCTGGGCAGAATCACCAGGCAGGACTTCTTTCTCTTTGATAGGCAGAATGCTGGTTGTTGCTCCAGAATTCCCTATCAAGTGAGTTTGTGGATCAGGAGGTTGAGGATGGAATTGTAAACACAAGCTGTGGTTAAATTCAGTCCCAAGCGGTAGGCAGCTCCAGTGTGCAGTGGCTGATTTGAGATATCTAGCACCTGACTAAGGGCGGATGTCAGATGTTTGCTCACACTGGAGTTTGCGTCTATGATGACCGACTAATGGCGGGGTGGCATCCCAAGGCCATGGAGGATTTCCCACACTTGGGCTTTTGAGATGCTCCAAACAGCAAGGTTTCTTTCTACTGGAGAGGCGGAGTCTGGTTTCATTGCTCCAGAGTCCCCCATATGGAAAGTTTGGGTAGCAGAGCAATCTCACCTGGATGACAGGAAAGCACAACTCCACTGACCTTTGCAGCTGAGAAACATCGCAGGTTTGATCTGGTGACTCTGGGGTGAAGTTCCAAGAGGCCTGAGAAGACATGGAATTTCATGCTGTTGTATCACAGTGCTGGTTTGCATCCAGGGAGACATTAGAATGTTGGGGTGGTCAGGGGCCCATGCAGGATTCTACTACACTGAGTCTTGAACAAAGCTACCAAAAGCAATTTATCCTTCTGTGGACAGGAGAGGTTCTGTTGTGTGGCTCAGGGACTACATGTTGGAATATAAGTTGGTATTGTAGAACAGGTCTCTGGCGACCGGCACCTGAAAACCTAAGCTTGGGTACAGATGAAGTCCCAAGGCATGTCAGGTTCAATCTTCTGACTTAGGGCCTTTGACTTGGATGTCTAACTGGAGGCAGGTCCTCATTGTGTGTCATAATGTGCATTTGGGTCCAGAGCTTTCCTTTGAATTGAGGTGGGCTCAGGGGCTTTGTACTTTGCTCCTAACTTTTGGGTTTTGGCAACAGTGAAGGGCAGAGTTTCCTTCAGGAACGTACACACACTTGTCCAGGGCTCCAGAGACACAATACTGGAGGGCATGTGGGCCTGGACTTTGGGAACAGAAGTCTGCAAATGAAAACTAGGGTTAGTGTGAGGGCCAAGGTGATCACAGGCCCAATCTGCAGGCCCTGAGGGAAGCTCATAGTGTACTGAAATTAGGGAGTCATGGAGGTGGTAGCACAGGCTTTTCTGTCTGGATAGTGTGTCCAGGACGGTCGCAAAATGTATGGGAGTCTTCATATGGCCATGAGAGATTCTTCGTCTCTGGGGATTCTAACCAGCTCCCAAGAGTTTGGTGTCTCCAGAGGAAGTGAAGATTGCTGTTTTCCGTCTGAGGCGACCACCAAAAGAGGGATTCCAGAGAAAGTTTCTGGGTCTGGGTGCCTGGAAAACATGAACAAGTGTGAGGCTTTGGCCCTAAGGCCCTGGCACGCCTACTCTGCAGACTCCTGGTTCAGCTACAGAGGTGTGTTTGAAAGGTCACTCACGCTGAGGGTCACAATGCCTGTTTGTGCCCAAGGTGGCTCCCAAGTGTGACCGTGGTCTCATGGGCCATGCAGCTGGTTCCCACTCTGAGTGTTGGACACCCATCTCACCAGCCAGGATTCCTGCCATTGGGAAGGAAGAGTACTCCTGTGCTACAATTTCCCCCATAGGCAGTGATTTGAGCTACGGTCAGGGGAGAGATGCTTAAATAACCAAGTTGAGTAGATGTGACTGCTTCAGGCCACAGCATGTCCCACCTGCAGTTTATGAGGTCCACTGTCTGCATGGCTGAATGAAGGTCTTAGCTCAGGCTGTGTCATACAGAGCCTGAGTGCCCATGGTGGCCTAAGATATTAGGGTCCTGTCGAGGGCATTGCTGGTGGACCCTAATGTGGGGTTTCTAGGAAGACTCACCAGGCACCTCTTCTTTCCTGGGGGCATGCAGAATGCTTCGTTGTGGCTCAAGAATTTCCTATCAAGAGGGTGGGGGCAAAAGGAGGGTGAGGATGGAATTATAAACACAAGCTAAGGTTTAACTGCAGTACAAGCTGAAGGCAGTTCCAATGTGCAGCAACTTACACGCGATATCCAGCACGTGAGTAAGGGTGGATATCAGATGTTTGCTCACACTGGAGTTTGTGTCTATGATGACTGCCAAATGGAAGGGTGGTGTTAGGAGACCTTGGAGGATTTCCCACGCTGACTTGTGAGATGCTCAAAACAGCAATGTTTCCTTCTATTAAACAGGCGGTGTCTTGTTTGTTTGCTACAGGCCCACATTATGGAATGTTTGTGTAGCAGAGATATCCCTCATGGATGCCTGAAAGCACAACTCCATTGACCACTGCAGCTGAGGAACATGACAGGTTCGATCTGGTGGCTCTGGGGTGAAGTTCCAAGTGGCCTGAGTTGACATGGAGTTTTATGCTGTTGGATCACAATGCTAGTTTGTACCAGGGAGATGTTAGAATGTTGGGGTGGTCAGGGGCCATGCAGGATTCTCCTACACTGAGACATGGACACAGCTACCAAGAGTAAGGGATCCTTCTGGGGACAGCAGGAGGTCTGTTGTGTGGCTCAAGGACCACATGTTGGAATATAAGTTGGTACTGGAGAAGATGTCTCTGGGGACAGGCGCCTAAACATCTAAACTAGTGTATCAATGAAGCCCTATAGTCATGGCAGGTTCAAACTTCTGACTCAGGGCCTTTGACTTGGATGTCTGCCTGGAGGCAGGGCCTCATTGTTAGTCAGAATGTGCATTTGGGTCCAGAGCCTTCTTCGAGATTGAGGTGGGCTCAGGGGATTTTTACTTTGCTCTTAATCTTCAATGTTTGGGCAACCGTGAAGAGCAGATTTTCTTCAGGAGCGTAGGGACAGTCATTTGGTGTGGCACCAGAGGCCCCATTATGGACGGCATGTGGGTCAGCGCTTTGGGGAGAGAAATCCGCAAAAGCAAACTAGGGTTAGAGTGAGAGCCAAGGTGACCACAGGCCCGATGTGCAGGCCCTGATGGCAGCTTATAGTGTATTGAAATTAAGGTGTCATGGAGGCGGTAGGGCAGGCTTTTCTGTCAGGTGTGTGTCCAGGATGGTCACAAAAGGTAGGGGTGGCTTCATGAAGCCATGGGATATTAAAAATCTCTGGGGATTCTGCTCAGCTCCCAAGAGTTTGGTGTCTCTGGGGGAAGGGAAGACTGTTGTTTTTAGTCTCAGAGGACACCCAAAGAGGGATTCCAGAGACAGATTCTGGGTCTGGGAGCCTGGAAAACACGAACAAGGGTGAGGATTTGGCACTAGGGACCTGGCAGTCCCACTCTGTGGGCTCCTCATCCAGATACCGAGGGGTTTTGTTTGAAAGAAAGCTCACGCTGAGGATCACAATGCCTGTTTGTATCCAGGGAGTCTTCCATGTGTGACCGTGGTCTCATGAGCCATGCAGATGGTTCCCACTCAGAGGGTTGGGAAGGAGGAGTACTCTGGTGTGTCAGGTTCCCCCATAGGCATGGATTTGAGCTACAGTCTGGGACAGAGGCCTGAATATCCGTGTTGAGTAAAGATGTTGTTTTTGGCCACAGGAAGTCACACTTGCAGGAAATGGGGCCCACCGTCTGGGTGGCTGACTGGGGATCGTGGCTCAGGCTATGTCAGACAGAGCCTGGGTGCCCACAGAAAACTATGATATTACAGTGTTGTCAAGGGCCATACAGGTAGATCCTCATGTGGGGTCTGGGCAGACTCACCAGGTACTTCTTCTTTCGATGGAGCAGGCAGAATGCTGCGTTATGTCTCCAGAATTCCCTATTGAGAGGGCTTGTGGAACAGGAGGGTGAGGATGGAATTGTAAGCACAAGCTACTGTTAAATTAATTGCCAAGAAGAAGGCAGTTCCAGTGTGAAGTGGCTGATTCAAATTATCCAGCACCTGAGTAAGGGAGGATGTCAGATGTTTGCTCACATTGGAGTTTGTGTCTATGATGATGGACAAATGATGGGGTGGCGTCTAGGGGCCATGGAGGATTTCCCACTCTATGGCTTGTAAGATGCTCCAAAGAGCAAGGTTTCCTTCTACTGGACAGGGCGAGGCTGGTTTGTTTGTTCCAGTGTCTCCCATATGGAAATTTTGGGTAGCAGAGCTCTCCCACATAGATGCCTAGGAAGCACACCTCCATTGACCAGTGCAACTCAGGAACATGGCAGGTTCGATCTGGTGGCTCTGGGACGAAGTTTTAAGGGGGCTGAGTTGACATGGTATTTCATGCTGTTGGATCACAATGCTGGTTTGTATACAGGGAGATGTTAGAATGTTGGGGTGGTCAGGGGCCCATGCAGGATTCTCCTACATTGAGCCTTGGACACAGCTACCAAAAGCAATGTATCCTTCTGGAGACAACAGGGGTTCTGTTGTGTGGCTCAAGGACCACATGTTGTAATATAATTGGTATTGGAGAACAGGCCTCTGGGGACAGGCTCCTAAAAATCTAAACTAGGGTATGAATGAATTCATATGGTCATGGCATGTTCAAACTTCTGATTCAGGGCCTTTGACTTGGATGTCTACCTGGAGGCAGGTGCTCATTGTGTGTCAGAATGTACACCTGGGTCTGGAGCGTACTGGGAAATTGAGGTGGGCTCAGGTGGTTTTTACTTTGCTCTTAATCTTCAGGGTTTGGGCAACAGTGAAGGGCAGAGTTTCCTTCAGTAGGGTAGGCACAGTATTCCGTTGTGGCTCCAGAAGCCCCATCCTGGAGGGCATGAGGGCCAGGGTTTTGGAGACAAAATCTGCAAATGCGAACTAGGGATAGGGTGAGGGCCTAGGTGATCAGAGGCCCGATCTGCAGGCCCTGAGGGAAGCTCATAATGTACTGTAATTAAGGTGTCATGGACACGGTAGCTCGTGCTATATTGTCTGGATTCTGTGTCCAGGATGGTCCCAAAAGGTACGGGTGGCTTCATGGGGCCATGGATATTCTTCCTCTCTAGGTATTCTGCCCAGCTCCCAAGAGTTTGGTGCCTCTGCGGGAAGGTAAGACTGCTGTTTTCAGTATCAGGTTAACCACAAGAAAGATTCTGGAGACAGTTTCTGGGTCTGGGAGCCTGGAAAACACCAAAGAGGGAGACGATTTAGCCGTAACAACCTGGCTGGCTTGCTCTGCAGACTCCTGATCCAGCTACCGAGGGCATTTGATTGAATGCAGGCTCACGCTGAGGGTCACAATGCCTTTTTGTATCCAGGGTGACTCCCATGTGTGACCGTGATCTCAAGGCCCATGCAGCTGGTTCCCACTCTGAGGGTTGGACTCCCATTTCACAGTCCAGATTTCCTGCCACCGGAAAGGAAAAGAACTCTTGTGCTTTACGTACCCCCATAGTCAGGGATTTGAGCTACAGTCTGGAGACAGATGCCTGAATAACCAGGTAGAGCAGAGATGTTGAATTCAGGCCACGGCAGGTCCCATCTGCAGGATATGGGACCCACTCTCTGTGTGGCTGACTGGAGGTAATGGCTCAGACTGTGTCAGACAGAGCCTTATTGCCCATGGCGGCCTATGATATTAGGGTGTCGCTGAGGGCAATGCAGGTGGATCCTCATGTGTGCATTCTGTGCAGACTCATCAGGCACTTCTTCTTTCTATGGGGCAGGCAGAATGCTGCACTGTGGCTCCAGAATTCCCTATCAAGAGGGCTTGGGGACCAGGAGGGTGAGGATGGAATTGTAAACACAAGCTAAGGTTAAATTCAGTGCCAAGCGGAAGACTGTTCCAGTGTACAGCGGCTGATTTGAGACATCCAGCACCTGAGTAAGGACGGATGTCAGATGTTTATTCACACTGGAGTTTGTGGCTATGATGACGGACAATGGTGGGGTGGCTCAAGAGGCCATGGAGGATTTCCGATGGTATGGCTTGTGAGATGCTCCAAGGAGCAAGGTTTCCTTCTACTGGACAGCGGGAATCTGGATTGTTTGCTCCAGTGTCCCCCATATGGAAAGTTGGGGTAGCAGTGCTCTCCCAAATAGATGCTGGGAATGCACACCTCCATTGACCACTGCAGCTCAGGAACACGGCAGATTCGATCTGGTAGCTCAGAGACGAATTTCTCAGGGGGTTGAGTTGACATGGAGTGTCATGCTGTTGGATCACAAAGCTGGTTTGTATCCAGGGAGACTTTAGAAATTAGGGACAGTCAGGGACCCTTGCAGGATTCGCCTACACTGAGACTTGGACACAGCTACCAAGAGCAAGGGATCCTTCTGGGGACAGCAGGTGTTATGTTGTGTGGCTCAAGGACCACATGTTGGAATATAAGTTGGTATTGGAGAAGAGGCCTCTGGGAACAGGCGCCTAAAGATCTAAACTAGGGTATCGATGAAGTCCTATAGTAATGGGAGGTTCATACTTTTGACTCAGGGCCTTTGATTTGGATGTCTGCCTGGAGGCAGGGGCTCATTGTGTGTCAGAATATGTATTTAAGTCCAGAGACTTCTTTGAAAATGAGGTGGGTACAGAGGCTTTGTACTTTGCTCCACATATTTAGGGTTTGGGCAACAGTGAAGGGCAGTTTCCTTCAGGAGTGTAGGCACACTTGTCCACTGTGGGACCAGAAGTCCCATTCTGGAGGGCGTGTGGGCCAGGACATTGGGAACAGAAATCTCAAATGCGAACTAGCGTTAGTGTGAGGGCCAAGGTGTTCACAAGACCGATCAGCAGGCCCTGAGGGCAGCACATAGTGTACTGAAATTAAAGTGGCATGCAGGCAGTAGTGCAGGCTTTTCTGTCAGGATTGTTTGTCCAGGATGGTTGCAAAATGTAGGCTTGGCTTCATGAGGCCATAGGATATTCTTCATCTATGGGAATTTTGCCCAGCTCCCAGTGTTTGTTGTCTCTTGGAGAAGGGAAGTCTGTTGTTTTCCGTCTCAGGGGACCCACAAAAGAGGGATTCAAGAGACAGTTTCTGGGTCTGGGCACCTGGCAAGCACAAACAAGGGTGAGAATTTGGCCCTAGGGACGTGGCAGGCCCACTTTGTGGACTCCTGGTCTAGCTACCTAGGGTATTTGTTTGAAAGGAGGCTCACGCTGAGGGTCACAATGCCTGTTTGTGCCCAGGGCGTCTCCCATGATTGGCCCTGATCTCTTCATCCATGCAGCTGGTTCCCACTCTGAGGGTAAGACACCTATCTCAACAGCCAGGTTTCCTGCAATCGGAAAGGAGGAATAATCCTGTATTTCAGGTTCCCCCATAGGCAGGGATTTGGTCTACGGTCTGGGGACAGATGCCTGAATATCCAGGTTGTGTAGAGATGATGGCTTAGGGCCATGGCAGGTCCAAATCAGGATATGGGGCCCACTATCTGCGTGGCTGCCTGGAGGTCGTGGCTCTGGCTGTGTGAGACAGAGTCTTAGTGCCAATGGCGGCCTATGATACTATGGTGTTGTCGAGGGCCATGCAGGTGGTTCCTCATGTAGGGTTTCTGGGCAGACTCACCAGGCACTTCTTTCTGTGGGGCAGACAGAATGTTGCGTTGTGGTTCTAGAATTCCCTATCAAAAGGGTTTGGGGACCAGGAGGGTGAGGATGGAATTGTTAACACAAGCTAGGGTTAAATTCAGTGCCAAGAGGAAGGCACTTTCAGTGTGTAGCTTCTGATTCGAGACATTCAGGACCTGAGTAAGGGCAGATATCAGATGTTTGCTCACACTGGAGTTTGTGTCTATGATGACCGACCAATGGAGGGAGGCATCATGAAGCCATGAAAGATTTACCACCCTGGGGCTAGTGAGATGTTACAAACAGAAAGGTTTCCTTCTAATGGATTGGTGGAGCCTCATTTGTATGCTCCAGGGTCCCCCATGTGGAAAGTCTGGGGAGCAGAGCACTCCTGCATGGATGCCTGGAAAGCCCACTTCCAGTGTCCATTGCAGATGAGGAAATGGCAGTTTCGTACTGGTGATGCTGGGGTGAAGTTCAAAGTCGCCGGTGTTTACATGGAGTTTCATGCTGTTGGATCACAATGCTGGTTTGTATCCAGGGAGACATTAGAATGTTGGGGCAGGATTCTCTTACACTTTGTCTTGGACACAGCTACCAAGAGCAATATATCCTTAAGGGACAGGAGGGGTTCTATTGTGTGGCTCAGGGACCACATGTTGGAATATAAGTTGGTATTGAAGAACAGGCCTCTGGGGACAGGCACCTGAACATCTAAGCTAGCGTATTGATAAATTCCTAGAGGCATGTCAGTTTCCATCTTCTGTTTCAGGGCCTTTGACTTGGATGTCTGCCTGGAGGCAGGGGCTAATTGTGTGTCAGAATGTGCCCTTGGGTCCAGAGGTTTCGTCATAATTGAGGTGGACTCATGGGCTTTGTACTTTGCTCCTAATCTTCAGGGTTTGGTCAACAGTGAAGGACAGTTTCCTTCGGGTGTGTAGGCACAGTCATCTGGTGTGGCTCCAGAGGCCCCATCCTGATAGGCATGTGGGCCAGGGCTTTGGGACAGAAATCTACAAATGCGAACTAGGGTTAGGTTGAGGGCTGAGGTGATCACAGGCCCGATCTGCAGGCCCTGTTGGAAGTTCATAGTGTACTGAAGTTAAGGTATCATGGAGGCCATAGTGCAGGCTTCTCTGTCTGCATTGTTTGTCCTGGACTTTCGCACAATGTAGGATTGGCTTCCTGGGGCCATGGGAGATATTTCGGCTCTGGGGATTCTGCTCAGCTCCCAAGAGTTTGTTGTCTCTGGGACAAGGGAGCACTGTTCTTTTCTGTCTCAGGGAACCCCAAAAGAGGGATTCCAGAGATAGGTTCTTGGTGCGGGTGCCTGGAAAACGCCTACGAGGGTGAGTGTTTGGCCCTAGCATGGTAGGCATGCTCTGTGGCCTCCTGGTCCAGCTACCGATGGGTTTTGATGGAGAGCAGCCTCACACTGAGGGTAACAATCCAAGTTTGTTCCCAGAGTGGCTCCCATGAGTGGCCATTGCCTCATGGGCCATGCAGCTGGTTCCCACTCTGAGGGTTGGACACCTATCTCAACAGCCAGGCTTCTTGCCTTCAGGAAGGAGGAGTGCTCTTGTGCGTCAGGTTCCTCTGTAGTCAGGGATTTGAGCTACAATATGGGAAAGATGCTTGCATATCTAGATTGAGTAGAGATGATGGCTTTGGGCCACGACAAGTCCAACCTGCATGATATGGGGCCCACTATCTTCATGACTGACTGTAGGTCGTGGCTCAGGCTGTCTCAGAGTCTTAGTGCCCATCTCAACCAGGTTTCCTACCATTGGGAACAAGGATACTCCTGTGCTTCAGGTTCCCTCATAGGCAGGGATTTGAGCTACGGTTTGGGAAAGATGCCAGAATAACCAGGTTGAATAGAGATGATGGCTTCTGGCCATAGCAGGTCCCACCTGCAGGATATGGGGTCCACTGTCTGCATGACTGTCTGGAGGTCGTGGCTCCGGCTGTGTCAAACAGAGCCTGAGAGCCCATGGCATCCTATGATATTAGGGTGCCATTGAGAGCCATGCAGGTGGATCCTAATGTGGGGTTTCTGGGCAGACTCATTGGGAACTTCTTCTTTCTATGGGAAAGGCAGAATGCTGCGTTGTGGCTCCAGAATTCCCTATAAAGATGACTTGGGGACCAGGAGGTTGAGGATGGAATTAAAAACACAAGCTACAGGTCAATTCAGTGACAAGCGGAAGGCACTTCCAGCGTGCAGTGGCTAATTCGAGACATCCAGCACCTGACTAAGGGCGGATATCAGGTATTTGCTCACACTGGTATTTGTGTCTAGGATGATAGACAAACGGTGGGTTTGAATCAACAGGCCATGGAGGATTTCCCACTCTGCGGCTTGTGAGATGCTCCAAACAATAAGGTTTCCTTCTACTGGACAGGGGGAGTCTGGTTTGTTTGCTCCAGGTTCCCCCATATGGAAAGGTTTGTAGCAGAGCTCTCCCTCATGGATTCCTGGAAAGCACTACTCAGCTGACCATTGCAACTCAGGAACATGGCAGGTTCAATCTGGTGGCTCTGAGGCGAAGTTCCAAGGGGGCTGAGTTGACATGGAGTTTGATGCAGTTCGATCACAATGCTGGTTTGTATCCAGGGAGACACTGAAATGTTGGGATGGTCAGGGGCAATGCAGGATTCTAATACACTGAGTCTTGGACACAGCTACCAAGTGCAAGGTATCCTTCTGGGACAGGAGGGGTCTGTTGTGTTGCTCAGGAACAGCATGTTGGAATATAAGACGATATGGGGGAACAGTCCTCTCGTGACAGGTGCCTGAAAACCTCAGCTATGGCATCAGTGAAGTCCTAGGAGCATGTCAGTTTCATTATTCTGACTCAGGGCCTTTGACTTGTATGTTTGGCTGTAGGCAGGTGCTCACTCTGCGTCACAATGTACACTTGGGTCTAGACTGTTCTTGGAAATTGAGGTGGGCTCAGGGGCTTTGTATTTTATTCCTAAGCTTCAGGGTTTGTCAGCAGTGAAGGGCAGAGTTTCCTTTGAGTGGGTAGACACAGTCGTCCGGTGTGGCTCCAGAGGCCCCATCCTGGAGGGCATGTGCGACAGGGTTTTGGAGACAGAAATCTGAAAACACGAACTACTGGTAGGGTGAGGCCCGAGGTGATCATAGCCCCGATTTGCAGGCTCTGAAAGCAGCTTCTTGTGTAGTGAAATTAAGGTGTCATCGAGGCAGTTGGGCAGACTTTTCTGTCTGGATTGGGTGTCCAGAATGGTTGCAAATTGTAGGGGTGGCTTCATGAGACCATGGAACATTCTTTATCTCTGTGGATTCTGCCCATCTCCCAAGAATTTACTGTCTCTTGGGGAAGGGAAGACTGCTGTTTTCCATCTCAGTGGACTGCCCCAAGAGGGATTCCAGGGACAGTTTCTGGGTCCAGGCGACTGAAAAACACCAAAGAGGGTGAGGATTTGCCCCTAGGGGCCTGGATGTCCCACTCTATGGGCTCCTGGTCCAGCTACCGTGGGGGTTTGTTTGGAAGGAGGTTCACGCTGATGGTCACAATGCCTGTTTGTGCCCAGGGCGGCTCCCATATGTGGCCGTGATCTCATGTTCCTTCAGCTGGTTCCCACTCTGAGAGTTGGACACCCATACCAACGGACAGATTTCCTTCCCTCAGGAAGGAGGAATACCCTTGTGCTTCAGGTACCCCATAGGCAGGGATTTGAGCTACGGACTGGGCAGAGGCTTGAAAATCCAGGTTGAGTAGAGATGACAGCTTTGTGCCACAACAAGTCCCACCTGCAGGAATTGGGGCCCACTGTCTTGGTAGCTGACTGGAGGTCGTGGTTCAGGCTCTGTCAGAGAGAACCTTAGTTCCCATGGTGGCCTAAGATATTAGGGTGTTGTCGAGGGCCCTGCAGGTGGATCCTTATCTGGGGTTTCTGGGCAGACTCATCAGGTACTTTTTCTTTCTGGGGGCAGGCAGAATGCTGCATTGTTGCTCCAGAATTCCCTATCAAGCACACTTGTGGACCAGGAGGGTGAAGATGGAATGGTAAACACATGCAACTGTTAAAGTCATTAACAAGCGGAAGGCAGTTCCATTGTGCAGCAGTTGATTGGATATATCCAACACCGGAATAAGTACAAATGTCAGCTCTCTGCTCACACAAGAATTTGTGTCTTTGATGACCAAAAAATGGAGGGTGGCATCAAGAGGTCATGGAGGATTTCCCACACTGAGGCTTGTGAGATGCTCCAAATAACAAGGTTTCCTTCAACCGGAAAGGGGGATTCTGGTTTGTTTGCTCCAAGGTTCCCCCATGAGGAAAGCTTTTGTAGCAGATAACTCCCATATGGATGCCTGGAAAGCACACCTCCATTGATCATTGCAGCAAAGGAACATGGCAGGTACGTTCTGGTGGCTCTAAGGCGAAGTACCAAGGCCTTGAGTTGACATGGAGTCTCATGAAGATGCGTCACGATGCTGGTTTACTACCAGGGAGATGTTAGAATGTGCTGGTGGCTAAGGGCCATGCAGGATTCATCTACGCTGAGAGTTTGACACAGGTCCAAGAGCACGGTTTCCTTCTGGGGACAGGTGATGTTCTGTTGTGGGGCTCAGGGACCACATATTGAATCATAAGTTGGTATTCCAGAACAGGTCTCTGAGGACAGGTGCCTGAAAAACTAATTTAGGGTTGCAATGAAGTACTAGGGGCAGGTCACGTTCAAACATCTGACTCAGGTCCATTAACTTGGGTGTCTGCCTGGATCTAGGTGATCAGGGTGTTTCAGAGTGTGCATTTGAGTCCAGAGTGGCCTCCAAAATTGGGGTGGGTTCAGGGCCCTCCCAGATTTTTCCCATCTGGTTGGATTGGGCAGCTTTGAAGGCACAATTTCCTTGGGGATGTCAGGCACAGTCCTGTGGTGTGGATCCACAGACCCTATCCTGGAGGGCATGAAAGTTATGGTTATGAGAGAGAAGTCTGCAAACACAAACTTGGCTTAGGGTTACTGTTGTGGTGATCGCAGGCCCAATGCATAGACCTGGAGGGCAGCTCATCAGGAACCGTAAATTGGGTGACTCAAAGGTGGTAGCACAGGCTTTTGTATCTGGATAGTGTGTCCAGGATGGCCTCAGAATGCAGGTGTTGACTAATGGGTCTAAGGGAGATTTTTCTGCTCTAAAGATCCTGGTGCTTCCCATTATTTGGTGGCTTTCTCGGGGAAGGGAAGAGTGCTGTTTTCCATCTTTTGTGTGCCCCAAAACAGGGATTCAAGAGACGGGCTCTGGGTCATTGTGCTTGGAAAATCCCACCAAGGCTTAGGATTTGGGCCAAGGGGCATACCAGGCCTGCAGTGTGGGATCCTGATGGTGCACCTGAGAGGGCTTGTTGGAAAACATGCTCAGGCTGAGGGTCACAATCCCTGTTTGTGCCCAGCATGGCCCTCGGGAGTGGGTGTGGTTTCATTGGCCATGCAGCTGGCTCCCACTCTGAGGTTTGGACACCAATCCCAACAGCCAAGTTTCCTGCCATTGGAAGGAGAAGTTCTCTATTGTGCTTTAGGTTCCCCCATTGGCAAGGATTCCAGCAAAAGTTTGGGGACAGGTGCATGAATATCAAGGATGTGTAGAGATGACAGACTTTGTCCATGACCAGTCTCACATTCCGGATATGTTGCTCGCTCTCTGGGTTGGTGACATTAGGTAAGGGCTCAAGCTCTGTCAGACACAGCACTAGTGGTCAGGAAGCCTGTAAATTGGGGTTCCCTCAAAGGCCCATCATATTGAATCTCATTTGGGGTTTCTGGGCAGACCCACCCTGCACTTCTTCTTTCTATGGGGAAGGAAGAATGCTGCATGGAAGCTCCAATATTCCCTATCAAGAGGGCTTGGGGACCAGTAGGTTGAGGATGGTACTGTAAACATAAACTATGGATCAATTCAGTGCCAAGCGGAAGGCAGTTCCTTTGTGCAGTGGCTTATATGGAATATCTAGCACCTAAGGGTGGGTGTCAGATGTTTGCTCACACTGGAGTTTGTATCTATGATGACCGACAAATGGAGGGGTGGTGTCAAGAGGCAATGAAGGATTTCCCACTCTGAGGCTTGAGAGATGCTCCAAATAATAAGGTTTCCTTCAACAGGACAGGTGGAGTCTAGTTTGTTTGCTCCCGGGTCCCCATGTGGAAAGTTTGGGTAGCAGACCTCTCCCGAATGAATATCTGAAAAGTGGACCTCCATTTATCATTGCAGCTGAGGAACATGCAGGTCTGGCTGGTGGCTCTGGGGCGAAGTATCAAGGCCTTGAGTTGACATGGAATCACGTGCAGAGGGGTCACAATGGTGGTTTCTTATTAGGGAGATCTTAGAATGTGCTGTTGGTTAAGGTGCAATGCAGGATTCTCCTACTCTGAGGGTTTGGCTGAGGTCAAGAAGCACGGATTCCTTCTGGGGACAGGATATCTTCTGTTGTGGGGCTCAGGGACCACATGTTGTACCCTAAGTTGGTATTCCAGAAAGGTCACTGAGGACAGATGCCTGAAAACCTAATCTAGGGTTCGAATGAGGTCCTAAGGGCATGTCAGTTTCAAACTTCTGACTCAGGACCATTGACTTGGGTGTCTGCCTGGATGTAGGTGATCAGGGTGTTTCAGACTGGGCATTGCATGCAGAGGGGCTGCCAATATTGAGGTGGGCTTTGGGGCCTTGCAGGTTTCTCCAAATTTGAAATGTTTGGGCAACTGAGACGGGCACAGTTTCCTTGGGGATGGCAGGCATAGTCCTGTGTTCTGGCTCCAGAGACACCATCCAGGAGGGCAAGTGAGCCGTGGTTTTGGGATTGAAGTCTGCAAGCACAAATATGGGTTAGGGTTAGTGGTGAGGTGATCGCAGGTCCAATGTGTACACCTGGGGGGTAGCTCATGAGGAACTGTAATTAGGGTGTCTTGAAGGCAGTAGCACGGGGTTTTCTATCTGGATTGTGTTTGCAGGATGGCCTCGGAATGCAGGTGTGGTCTCATGGGTCCATGGGAGATTTTTTCCCTCTTAGGATCCTGGCGGCCCCCCAAGTTTGGTGGCTTTTTCAGGGACAGGAAGTGTGTTGTTTTCTGTCATTCCGTTGCCCCAGAACAGGGATTCCAGAGACAGGCTCTCAGACTGGGTGCCTGGAAAATCACACCAAGGGTTATTATTTGGGTCTAGGGGCGTACAAGGCCTGCAATGTGGGATTCTGGCCGTGCCACTGAGAGGGCTTGTTTGAAAGCATGCTCAGGCTGAGGGTCACAATGCCTGTTTGTCCCCAGGGCGGCCTTCAGGAGTTGGCGTGATCTTAATGTCCATGAAGCTGGCTCCCACTGTGTGGTTTCGACAAATATCGGAACTGCCAGTTTTCCTGTCATGGAGAAGAAGGAGGTCTCTATTGTGCTTCATGTTCCCCTATTGGCAGGTATTCCAACAAATGTCTAGGGAAAGGTGCCTGAATCCAATGATGGATAGAGATGACGGACTTGGGCCATGGCCGGTCTCACATGCTAGATATGGGTCCCACTCTCTGAGTGGCTGACACTAGTCGTGGCTTAGGCTCTGTCAGACACAGCACTAGTGACCAGGACAGACTATAAATCAGAATTCCTTTGAGTGGCAAGCAGATAGATTTCATGTGGGGTTTCTGAGCAGACTTTCCAGGCAATTCTTCTTTCTATGGGGAAGGAAGAATGTTGCATTGTGGCTCCAGATTCCTCATCAAGAGGGCTTGGGGACCAGTAGGTTGAGGATGGAATTGTCAACACAAGTTATGGTTCAATTCAGTGCCAAGTGGTAGGGAGTTCCAATGTGCAGAGGCTAATTCGAGATAACCTGCACCTGAGTAAGGGCAGATGTCAGATATTTGCTCACACTGGAGTTTGTGTCTATGATGACTGACAAATGGAGTGGTGGCATCAAGAGGCTATGGAGGATTTCCCACGCTGGGGCTTGTGAGATGCTCCAAACAGCAAGGTTTCTTTCTACCAGACAGGGGTGTCAGGTTTCCTAGCTCCAGGGTACCGCATGTGGAAAGATTGGGAGCAGAGCTCTTCTGCATGGATGCCTGGAAAGCACACCCCCAATGACCATTGCAGCTCAGGAACATGGCAGGTTCCTTCAGGTGGCTCTGGCGTGATGTACCAAGGCCTTGAATGGACAGTGAATCTCTTGAAGATGGGTCACAATGCTGGTTTGTTACCACAGAGATCTTAAAATGTGCTGGTGGCTAAGGGGCCATGCAGGGTTCCCCTACCCTGAGGCTTTGACACAGGTCCAAGAGCACAGTTTCCTTTTGGTGACAGGAGAAGTACTGTTGTGTGGCTCAGGGACCACATGTTCTATCACAAGTTGCTATTCCAGGGAAACCGTGCTCAATGCTCTATGCTCAATGCATAGACCTGGAGGGAAGTTCATCAGGAACTGTAATTAGGGTGACTCAAAGACAGTAGCAAAGGATTTTCTATCTGGATTGTGTGTCCAGGAAGGCCTAGGAATGTAGGTATGGTCTCATGGTTCCATGGGAGACTTTACCTCTCTAAGGATCCTGGCAGCTCCCAATAGTTAATGGCTTTTTCGGGGAAGGGAAGAGTGCTGCTTTCCATCTTATGCATGCCCCAAAACAGAAATTACATAGACAGACACTGGCTCAGGCCACCTGGAAAATCCCACCAAGGGTTAGGATTTGGGCCTAGGGGCGTACCAGGCCTACAATGTGGGATCCTGGTTGTGAAACTGAGAGGGCTTGTTTGAGAGCATGCTCAGGCTTAGGGTCACAATCACTGTTTGATCCCAGAGTGGCCCTCAGGAGTGGGTGTGGTCTCATTGGCAATACTGCTGGCTCCCACTCTGAGGGTTGTACACCCATCCCAACAGACAGGTTTCCTGCCATTGGGTAGGAGGAATTCTCTATTGTGCTTCAGGTTCCCCCATTGACCGGGATTTCAGCAAAGGTCTAGGGACAGATGCCTGAATACCAAGGATGGGTAGAGATGACCGACTTGAGCCATGGCCGGTCTCACATGCTGGATATGGTCCCCGGTCTCTTGGTGCCTGATGAAGTCAGGGCTCAGGCTCTTTCAGACACAGCACTAGTGGCCGGGGCAGCCTACAAATCGGGGTTCCCTCGAGGGTCAAGCAGATTGATCCTCATGTGGGCTTTCTTGGAAAACTGACCAGCACTTCTTACTTCTATGAGGAAGGCTGAATGCTCTTATGTGGCTCAAGAATTACCTATTAAGAGGCCGTGGAGACCTTGACGGTGAGGATAGAATTGTAAACTCAAGCTTCGGTTAAATTCAGTGCCAAGCAGAAGGCAGCTCCAGTGTGCAGCGGCTGATTCGAGATATCCAGCACCTGAGTAAGGGCGGAAGTCAGATGTCTGCTCACATTGGAGTTTGTGTCTATTATGACTGACTAAAGGAAGGGTGGCGTCAAAAAGCCATGGCAGATGTCCCACACTGGCGCTTTTGAGATTCTCCAAACAGCAAGGCTGTCTTCTACTGGAGTTGTGGAGTCTGGATTGTTTGCTCCAGTGACCTCCATTTGGATCATTTGGGTAGTACAGCTCTACCTCATGGCTGCCTTGAAAGCCCACCTCAATTGTCCATTGCAATATGGAATATGGAAGGTTCATTCTGGTGGCTTTGGTGTGAAATACCAAGGGCGATGAATTAACATGGAATCTCTTTCATATGGGTCACAATGCAGGATTGTTACCAAGGAAATCTTAGAATGTCCTAGTGGCTAAGGGGCCATGTGGGCTTCTCCCACCCGGAGGGTCTGACACAGGTCGAAGGGCATGGTTTCCTTCTGGGTACAGGAGATATTCTGTTCTGTGGCTCAGGAACCACATGTTGTATCATAAGTTGGTATTCCAGAACAGGCCTCTGAGGACAAATGCCTGAACCCTAATCTAGGGTTCCAGTGAGGTCCTAGGGGCATGTCAGTTTCAATCTTCTGACTCAGGACCATTGACTTGAGTGTCTGACAGATGTAGGTGATCAGGTTGTTTCATAATACACATTTACTTACAGAGCAGCCTCCAATATTGTGGTGGGCTCAGGGGTCTTGCAGGTTTCTCCTAATCTGGAGGGCTGGGGAACCTGTGACGGACAAATTTTCCTTGGGGATGACAGGCACAGTCACGTGGTTTGTCTCCAGAGACCCCATTCTGCAGGGCACTTGAGCCATGGTTTTGGGAGAGAAATCTGCAAATATAAACTCGGGTTAGGGATAGTGGCGAGGTGATCACAGGCCCAATGCATAGACCTGGATGGCAGCTCCTCAGGAACTGTACTTAGGGTGACTTGAAAGAGGTAGCACAGGCTTTTCTATCTGCATTGTGTGTTCAGGATGGCCTCAGATTGCAGGTGTGGTCTCTTGGGTCCGTGAGATATTTTTCCTCTCTAAGGATCCTGGCAGCTCCCAATACTTTGGTGGCTTTTTCGGGGAAGAGTAGAGTGCTATTTTCCATCTAAGGGGTGCCCCCAAAGAGAAATTCCAGAGATGGTAACTGGGTATGGGCACCTGGAAAATCTCACCAAGTGTCATGATTTGGGCCTAGGGGTGTACCAGGCTGGTAAATCAGGGTCCTGGTGGTGAAACTGAGAGTGTTTGTCTGAAAGCATGCTCAGGCTGAGGGTCACAATGCCCCTTTGATCGAAGGGCAGCCCTCAGGAGTGGGTGTAGTCTCATTGGCAATGCAGATGGCTCCCACACTGATGGTTGGACACCCATCCCAACAGCCAGGTTTCCTGCCATGGGGAAGGAGGAGTTCTCTATTTTGCTTCAAGTTCCCCCATTGTCAGGGACTCCAACAGAAGACTGGGTACAGATGCTTGAATAGCAAGGATGGGTAGATATGACGGACTTGAGCCATGGCCGGTCTGCACGCTGGATAAGGGCCCCACCCTCTGGGTGGATGACACGAGGTTGGGGCTCAGGCTCTGTCAGACACAGCACTAGTGGCCAGGGCAGTCTATAAATCGGGGTCCCCTCGAGGGATGAGCAGATTGATCCTCATGTGGGGTTTCTGGGCAGACTCACCAGGCACTTCTTCTGATATGGGGAAGGCAGAATGCTGCTTTGTGGCTCCAGAATTCCCTCTCAACAAGGCTTGGAGACCAGTAGGGTGAGGATGGAATTGTAAAACCAAGCTACGGTTCAGTTCAGTGCCAAGCGGAAGGCAGGTCCAATATGTCGCGCCTTATTTGAGAAACCAGAACCTGAGTGAGGGCGGTTGTCAGATGTTTGCTCACCATGGAATTTGTATCTATGATGATCGACAAATGGAGGGGTGGCATCAAGAAGCCATGGAGGATTTCCCATGCTGAGGGTTGTGAGATGCTCCACACAGCAAGGTTTCCTTCTACTGGACATGTGGTGCTGGTTTGTTTGTTCTCGGTTCCCTCATGTGGAAAGTTTGGGTAGCAGAGCACTACCGCATGGATATCTGTAGAGCAAACCTCCATTCTCCATTTAGCTGAGGAACATGGCAGGTTTGTTCTGGTGGCTCTGGTGCGAAGTGCAAAGGGCGATGATTTAACATGAATCTCTTTCAGATGGGTTACAATATTGGTTTTTTACCAAGGAACGTTTAGAATGTCATGGTGCTAAGGGGCCAAGCAGGATTCTACTACCCAGAAGTTTTGACAGAGGTCGAAGAGCATGGTTTCTTTCTGGGGACAGGAGATGTTCTTGTTATATCATGTTATATCATAAGTTGGTATTCCAGAACAAGCCTCTGAGGACAATACCTGTAAACCTAATCTAGGATTCCAGTGATGTCCTGGGGGCATGTCAGGTTCAATCTTCTGACTCAGGACCATTGACTTTGGCATCTGCCGGATGTAGGTGATCAGGGTGTTTTAGACTGTGCATTTGCATACAGAGCAGCATCCAGTATGGTGGTGGGCCCAGGTGCCTTTGAGGTTTTTCTTTTTCCTAATCCAGATGGTTTGGGAAACTGGGACGGGAAAATTTTCCATGGGGATGGCAGGCAGAGTCCTGTGCTGTGGCTCCAAAAACGCCATCCTGCAGGACATATGAGCCATGGTTTTGGGAGAGTACACTGCAAACTCAAACTTGGGATAGGCTTAGTGGTGAGGTGATCACAGGCCCCATGCATAGACCTGGAGGAGAGCTCACCAGGAACTGTAATTAGGGTGACTGGAAGGCAGTAGCACAGGGTTTCCTATCTGGATTGTTTCGATGGCCTCAAAATGCAAGTGTGGTCTCACGGGTCCAGGGGAGATTTTTCTTCCTTAAGGATTCTGGAGGCTCCCAATAGTTTGGTGTCTTTCTCAGGGAAGGGGAGAGTGCTGTTTTCCATCTTAGGGGTGCCCCAAAATGGGGATTCTGGAGACAGGTCTGGGCGCCAAGAGAGTTTCACCAAGGGTTACGATTTGGGCCTTGGGGCATACCAACCCTTAAATGCGGGATCCTGGTGGTGCAATATAGAGGGATTATTTGAAAGCATGCTCATGTTGAGGGTCACAATGCCTGTTTGTCCCCAGGGCGATCCATAGGAGTGAGCATGGTCTCATTGCCCACACAGATGGCTCCCTCTCTGAGGGTTGGACACCCATCCCAACCACTAGGTTTTATGCCATGGGGAAGGAGCAGTTCACTATTGGGCTTCAGATTCCCCCATTGGCAGGGATTCCAGCAAAGGTTTGGGGACAGATGCTGAATACCAAGGATGGGTAGAGAGGATGGATTGAGCCATGGCCAGTCACACAGGCTGGATATGGGAATCACTCTCTGGGTGGCTGACACGAAATCATGGCTCAGGCTCTATCAGACACAGCACTACTGGCCAGGGCAGCTGATAAATCAGGGATCCTTGAGGGCTGAACAGATGATCCTCATGTGGGGTTTCTGGACAGTCTCATCAGGCAATTCTTCTTTCTATGGGGAAGGCGGAATGCTACTATGTGGCTCCAGAATTCCCTATCAAGAGAGCATGGGTATCAGTAGGGTGAGGATGGAATTGTAAACACAAGCTACAGTTAAATACAGTGCCCAGCGGAAGGCAGTTCCAGGGTGCAGGGGCTGATTCAAGATATCCAGCCCATGAGTAAGGCGGATGTCAGATGTTTGATCACACTTGAATTTTCATCTACGATGACTGACAAAAGGAGGGGCGGCGTCAAGAGGCCATGGGGATTTCCCACGCTGGGGCTTATGGGGTTTGTTTGCTCCAAACAGCAAGGTTTCCTTCTACTGGGCAGGGGAGACTGGTCTCTTAGCTCCAGGTCCCTGATTTGGAAAGTTTGGGTAGCAGAGCCTTCCCTCATGGATTCCTGGATAGCACACCTCCAATGGAAATAGCAGCTGAGGAACAAGGCAGGTTCGTTCTGGTGGCTCTGGGGCGAAGTACCAAATCCTTGAGTTGACATAGAATTTCTTGCAGAAGGGTCACAAGGCTGGTTTGTTACCAGGGACCTCTTACAATTTGTAGGTAGGTGGCTAAGGTGACATGCAGGATTCTCCTACCAAGAGGGTTTGGCACAGGTCAAAGAGCACTGTTTCCTTCTGGGGACAGGAGATATTCTGCTGTGTGGCTCAGGGACCTCATGTTGTATCATAAGTTGGTATTCCAGAACAGATCTGTGGACATGTGCCTGAGAACCTTATCAAGGGTTCCAATTAGGCCCTAGGGGCACGTCACGTACATTCTTCTGACCAGGACCATTGACTTGCGTGTCTGCCTGGATGTAGGTGTGAGGGTGTTTCAGACTGTGCATTTGTTTCCAGAGAAGCCTCCAGTATTGGGGTGGACTCAGGGGAAGTGTAGGTTGCAACCTAATCCGGGGGGTTTGAGCAACTAGGAGGGGCAGTTTCCTTTGGGTTGGGAGGCACAGACCTAAGTTGTGGCTCCAGAGACCACATCTGGGAAGGCATGTGTGCCATGGTTTTGCAAGAGAAGTGTGCAAACACAAACTTGGGTTAGAGGTAGTGGGGAGGAGATCTCAGGCCCAGTGGGTAGACCTGGAGGGTATCTCATTGGGAACTATAAACCGGGTGACTCGAAAGCGATAGCACATCCCTTCTATCTGGATTGTGTGTCCAGAATGGCCTTGGAATGCAGGTGTGGTCTCATGGGTCCATGGGAGATTTTTCCTCTCAAGAGATACTGGGGGATCCCAATAGTTTGGTGGCTTTTTCGGAGAAGGGACGAGTGCTTTTTTCCCATCTTAGGGGTGCCTCAAAACATGGATTCCAGAGACGAGCTCTGGGTCTGGTTACCTGGAAAATCCCACCAAGGGTTAGGATTTCGGCCTTGGGTTGCAGTAGTCCTGTAATGCGGCATCCTGGTGGTACAACTGAAAGGGTTTGTTTGGAAGCATGCTCAGGCTGAGGATCACAATGCCTGTTTGTGCCCAGGAAGCCCTCATGGCTGGTGGTTTTCTCTATGGCCACCAAGCTAGCTCCCACTCTGAGGGTTGGACACCCATCCCAACACCCAGTTTTCTTGCCATCTGGAAGGAGGAGTTCTCTATTGTGCCCCTGGTTCCAGTAGTGGCAGGAATTCCAGCAAAGGTCTCTGGACAGATGCCTGAATACCAAGGATGTGTCAAGATGATGGACTTGGTCCATGGCCAGTTTCACATGCTGGATATGGGCCCGGCTCTATAGGTGGCTGACACTAGGTCCAGGCTCAGCTACAGACCAGGTCGGCCTATAAATCGGGGATCCCTCGAGGGCCAAGCAGACTGATCCTCATGTTGGGTTTCTGGGTAGCCTCACTAGGCATTTATTCTTTCTATGGGGAAGGCAGTTTGCTGCTTTGTGGCTGCAGAATTCACTATCAAATGGGCTTGGGGACGAAGTTGGGTGAGAATAGAATTGTAAACACAAGCTATGGTTAAACACAGTGTAAGCAAAAGGCAGTTACAGGGTGCAGCAACTGATTCGAGATATCCAGCACCTGAGTAAGGGCGGATGTCAGATGTTTGCTCACACTGGACTCTGCTTCTAAGATGACTGACATATGGAGGGGTGGCGTCAAGCAGTCATGGAGGATTTCCTATGCTGGGCTTGTGAGATACTCCAAGCAGCAAGGTTTCCTCCTACCAGACAGGGGGAGTTTGTTTTGTTTGTTCCAGGGTCTCCCATATGGAAAGTTTGTGTAGCCGAGCCCTCCCGCATGGATGCCAGGAAAGCACACCTCCATTGACCTTAGCAGAAGTGGAACAAGGCAGGTTCGTACTGGTGGCTCTGGAGCGAAGTACCAAGGCATTGAGTTGACATGGAATTTCTTGCAGGTGGGGCGCAATGCTGGATTGTTACCAGGGAGATCTTAGAATGTGCAGGTGGCTAAGGTGACATGAATGATTCTCCTACCAAGAGGGTTTGACACAGGTCGAAGAGCACGGCTTCCTTTTGGGGACAGGAGATGTTTTGTTGTGTGACTCAGGGACTTCATGTTGTATCATATGTTGGTATTCCTGAGCAGGCCTCTAAGTACAGATACCTGAGAACCTAATCTAGCGTTCCAATGAGGTACTATGGGCTGTCAGTTACAATCTTCTGTCTCAGGACCATTGACTTGGGTGTCTGCCTGTATGTAGGTGATCATGGTGTTTCAGACTGCACATGTGTGTGCAGAGCTGCGTCTAATATTGGGGTGGGCTCAGGGGCCTTGCAGGTTTCCACCCCATCTGGAGGGTTTGGGCAACTGTGACAGGCACGTTTCCTTGGGGATGGCAGGCACAGGCTCCAGAGACCCAATCCTAGAGGGTATGTGAGTCATGGTTTTGGGAGAGATGTCTGCAAACACAAACTCGGGTTAGGGTTAGGGGCGAGGAGATCACAGGCCCAATGAATCGATCTGGAGGGCAGATGGTCAGGACCTGTAATCTGCGTGCCTCAAAGGCAGTAGCACAGGCTCTTCTATCTGGAATGTGTCCAGGATTGCCTTGGAATGCAGGTGTGGTCTCATGGGTACATGGGAGATTTTCCACACGAGGGATCCTGGCAGCTCCAAATGTTTTGGTGGCTTTTTCTGGGAAGGAATAGTGGTGTTTTCCATGTTAAGGGTGCCACAACACAGGGAATCGAGATAGGCACTTGGTCTGGACTCTTGGAAATTCGCACCATGTATTAGGTTTTGGACCTAGGGGCATAGGAGGCCTGTATTGCGTGATCCTGGTAGTGCAACTGAGAGGTTTTGTTTGAAAGCATGCTCAGGCTGAGGGTCACAATGCCGGTTTGTTCCCAGGGCAGCCCTCATGACTGGACGTGTTGTCATTGGCCACAAAGCTGTCTCCACTCTCTGGGTTGGACACCCATCCCATCATCCAGGTTTCCTTCCATCTGGAAGGAGGTATTCTCTATCGTGCTCCCAGTTCCCCTAGTGGCAGGGATTCCAGCATAGGTCTGGGGACAGATGCCTGAATACCAAGCATGGGTATAGATAATGTATTTGGGCTGCAGTCAGTCTCACAATGTGGATATGTTCCCCGGTCTCTGGGTGACTGACAGTAGGTAGGGGCTCAGGCAATGTCAGATACAGCAGTACTGGACAGGAGGGCCTATAAATCGGGGATCCCTCGAGGGACGAGCAGACTGATCCTCATGTGGGGCTTCTGGCCAGGCTTACCAGACACTTGTTCTTTCTATGGGGAATGCATAATTCTGTGTTTTGGCTCCATAATTCCCTATCAAGAGGGCTTGGAGACCAGTAGGGTGAGGATGGAATTGTAAACACAAGCTTTGTTTAAATACAGTGCCAAGCAGAAGACAGTTCCAGTGTGTAGCAGATGATTCAAGATATCCCACACCTGAGTAAGGATGGATGTCATATGTTTGCTCACACCGGACTTTGCGTCTATGATGACTGACAAATGGAAGGGTTACGACAAGAGACCTTGGAGCATTTCCCTCACTGGGGCTTGGGAGATTATCCAAACAGCAAGCTGTCCTTGTACTGGATATGTGGAGTCAGTTTGTTTGCTCTAGGGTCCCCCATGTGGATAGTTTGGGTATCAGAGCACTCCTGCATGGATGTCGGGAAAGCACACCTTCATTGACCATTGCCTCTGAGGAACAAGGCAGGGTTCTTTCTGGTGGCTCTGTGGCGAAGTACCAAGGCCTGGAGTTGACATGGATTCTCTTGCAGGTGGGTCACAATGCTCGTTTGTTACCCGGTAGATCTTAGAATGTCCTGGTGTCTGAGGTGCCATGGGGGATTCTCCTACCAAGAGGGTTAGACACAGGTCGAAGAGCAGGGTTTCCTTCTGGTGACAGGAGATGTTCCGTTGTGTGGCGCAGGGACTACATGTTGTCTCGTAAGTTGTGTAAAGTTTTTCTGGTGAGATAAACATAACACCAGGAAAAGTGGGTGCAAGGCATGGTTTATTAAAAACACTCACTGGCGAAGTTTCAGGGCTCAGGAGAGGGGGAGCAGGGAAGTTTGCACGGGGATGAGGTGGGCACCTTCGGGCAAGGTTCAATGACTCTGGAAAACAGAGTGGCAGAAGTCACGCCAAAGGTAGGGAGAAGGGGGCTTTTAAGGAGTCTCTAGGGGAGCTCAGGGGTCTTTTGGCAAGTTTCTCTTATTTGGATATCTCGCCTGCTTGTCGGAATTCCACTGGTCCACTGGAGCCCAGGGCGAGAGTATCAGATTCCTGCTTGGGCCTTTGTTCTCCTCTCCGAGTTCAGGTTTTGTGGCGGGAACTTTCGCCATCTTAAGTAGCCCTTTCTGTCATCCCAACAAGTTGGTATTCCAGAATAGGCCTCTGAGGACAGAAGTGCCTGGTGAGACTGGCCAGAAACCCCACATGAAGATCAATCTGCTTGGCCCTTGAGGGAACCCCAATTTATAGGTTTCCCAGCCACTAGTGCTGTGTCTGACAGAGCCTGAGCCCCGACCGAGTTTCAGCCACCAGAGAGTGGGCCCCATATCTAGCATTTGGGATGGTCATGGCCCAAGTACATCATCTCTACCCATCCTTGGTATTCAGGCACCTGTCCTCAGACCTTGGCTGGAATCCCTGCCAATGGGGGAACCTGAAGCACAATAGAGAACTCCTCTTTCCCCATGGCAATAAACCTGGCTGTTGGGATATGTGTCCAACCAACAAAGTGGGAGCCAGCTACATGGCCAATGAGACCACGCCCACTTCTGAGGGATGCCTTTGGACAAACAGGCATTGTGACCCTCAGCCTGAGCATGATTTCAAACAAGCCCTCTCAGTGGAAGCAAGAGGATTCTGCATTGCAGGCCTTTTATGCCCCTATGCCCAAATCCTGACCCTTGGTGGGATTTTCCAGTTGCTCAGACCCAGAACCCGTTTCTGGGATCCCTGTTTTGGGGCAATCCTGAGATGGAATACAGCACTCTTCCCTTCCCCGAAAAAGCCACAGGATCCTTAGAGAGAAAAGTTCTCCATTGGACCTATGAGACCAAAACTGCATTCCGAGGCCATCCTGGACGCACAATCCAGATACAAAAGCCTGTGCTAACGCCTCTTTTACAGTTCGAGTCACCTGATTTACAGTTCCTGACAAGCTGCCCTTCACGTCTATGCATTGGGCCTATGATCACCTCGCCACTAACCCTAACCCGAGTTAGTGTTTGCAGACTTCTCTCCCAAAACCATGGCTCACATGCCCTCCAGGATGGGATCTCTGGAGCCACACCACACGACTGTGCCTGCCATCCCTATGGAAACTGTGTCCATCACATTTGCCCAACCCCTCCAGATTAGGAGAAACCGGCAAGGTCCTGAGCCCACCCCAATACTGGAGGCCGCTCTGGATGCAAATGCACAATTGGAAATACCCTGATCACCTCCATCCTGGAAGACAACGAAGTCAATGGTCCAGAGTAAGAAAATTGAACCCGACATGCCCCTAGGACCTCATTAGAATGCTAGATAAGGCTTTCAGGCATCTGTCCTCAGAGTCCAGTTCTGGAATACCAACTTGTGATACAACATGTGGTCCCTGAACCCCAAACTGAACATCTCCTATAACCAGATGGAAGCCGTGCTCTTGGACCTGTGTCAAACCCTCAGGATAGATGAATCCTACACGGCCCTTTAGCCACCATGGCATTCTAAGATCTCCCTGGTAACAAGCCAGCATTGTGACCCATCTTCATGTGATTACATTTCAACTCACGACCTTGGTACATTGCCCCAGAGCCACCAGAATAAACCTGCCATGTTCCTCAGGTGCAATGGTCAGTGGAGCTGTGCTTACCAGGCATCCATGTGGGAGTGTTCTGCTACCCAAACATTCCACATGGGAGAACCTGGAGCAAACAAACCAGACTTCCCCTGCCCTGTAGAAGGAACCTTGCTGTTTGGAACATCTCACATGCCCCAGCGTGGGAAATCCTCCATGGCTTCTAGACGCGACCCTTCCATTTTTTGATCATGATAGAAACAAACACCAGCATGAGCAAACATCTGACATTCACCCTTACTCAGTTTCTGGATATTCGAATCAGCCGCTTCACACTGGAAATGCCTTTTGCTTGGCACTCAATTTAACCATAGCTTGGGTTTATAATACCCTTCTCAACCTACTGGTTCACAAGGGAATTCTAGAACCACAACGCAGCATTCTGCCTTCCTATTAGAAAGAAGAAGGGCCTGATGAGTCTTCCCAGAAACTCCACATGAGGATCAATCTGCTTGGACGTCGAGAAAACCCCAATTTATAGGCTTCCCTGGCCACTAGTGCTGTGCCTGACAGAGCCTGAGCCGCATCCTCGTGTCAGCCTACCAGAGGGCAGGGCCCATATCCAGCATGTGAGACCGGCCATGGACCAGGGCCTTCATCTCTACCCGATATTGATATTCAGGCATCTGTCCCCAGACCTTTCCTGGAAACCCTACAAATGGGGAAACCTGAAGCACAATAGAGAACTCTACCTTCCCCATGGAAGGATTCCTGGAAGTTGGAATGGGTGTTCAACCCTCAGAGTGGGAGCCAGCTGCATGCAAATGAGACCACGCCCAATCCTGAGGGCTGCCCTGGGCACCAGCAGGCATTGTGACCCTCTGTCTGAGTATGCTTTCGAACAAAAGCTCTCAATTGCACCCCCAGGACCCCCATTGAAGACCTGGTACACCCCTAGTCCCAAATCCTAACGCTTGGTGGAATTTTCCAGGTGTCCAGATACAGAGTCTGACTCTGAAATCCCTGTTTTGGGGCACCCCTAAGATGGAAAAGAACACTCTTCCCTTCCCTGAAAAATGAACCAAACTATGGGGAGTAACCAGGTCCTTAGAGAGGAAAAATCTCCATGGACCTATGAGACCACACCAGCATTCCGAGGCCATCCTGGACACACAATTGAGATACAAATGTCTGTGCTACTGCCTTCGAGTCACCTTATTTACAGTTCCTGGCGAGCTGCCCTCCAGGTTAATGCATTGGGCCTGCAATCACCTCACCACTAACCTTAACCCGAGTTTGTGTTTGCAGACTTCTCTCCCAATACCATGGAACACATGCCCTCCATGATGGGGTCTCTGGAGTCACACCACAGGACTGGGCCTGCTATCCCCAAGGAACTGTGTCTCTCAGAGTTGAACAAACTCTCCAGATTAGGAGGAACCTTCAAGGCCCCTGAACCCAACCCCTATTGGAAACCACTATGGACGCAAATGCATGGTCTGAAACTACCTGATCACCTACATCCAGGCAGAAGTCCAAGTCAAAAGTCCTGAGTCAGAAGATTGAATCTGACATGCCCCAAGAACCTCATTGGAACCCTAGATTAGGTTTTCAGGCATCTATCCTCCAAGGCTTGTTCTGGAATACCATAAACTTATGTTACAACATGTGGTCCCTGAGCCACACAACAGAACATCTCCTGTCCCCAGAAGGAAACCGGGCTCTTCGACCTATGCCAAACGCTCATAGTAGGAGAATTCTGCATGGCACCTTAGCCACCAGTACATTCTAAGATCTCCCTGGTAACAAACCAGCATTGTGGTCCATCTGCAGGAGATTCTATGTCAATTCAAGGCCTTGGCTCTTCTCCCCAGAGCAACGAGAATGAACCTGCCATGTTCTTCAACTGCAAGGGTCAATGGAGGTCTGCTTTTCAGGCATCCATGCTGGAGAACTCTGCTACCAAATCATTCCACATGGGTGATGCTGGAGCAAACACCCAGACTCCACCTGTCCAGTAGAAGGAATCCTTGCTGTGTGGAGCATCTCACAAGCCTCAGCGTGAGAAATACTCCATGGTTTCTTGACGCTACCCCTGCATTTGGTCGTCATCATAGACACAAACTCCAGTGTGAGCGAACATCTGAAAACCGCCTTTACTCAGGCACTGGATATCTCGAATCAGTCACTGCACATTGGAACTGCCTTTTGCTTGGCACTGAATTGAACCATAGCTTGTGTTTACAATTCCAAGCTCACCCTACTAGTCCCCAAGCCCACTTTATAGGGAATTCTGGAGCCACAACTCAACATTCTGCCTTCCCTTTAGAAAGAAGAAGTGCCTGATGAGTCTGCCCAGAAAATCCACATGAGGATCAATCTGCTCAGCCCTCGAGGAACCCCGATTTATAGGCTGACTTGGCCAGTAGTGTTCTATCTGACAGAGCCTGATCCCTGATCGTGTGTGAGCTACCCAGAACGCGGGTCCCTATCCAGCATATGAGACTGGCCAAGGCCCAGCTCTGTCATCTCTAGCCATCTTTGCTATTCAGGCACCTGTCCCCAGAACACTGTTGGAATCCCTGCCATTGGGGAACCTGAAGCACAATAGAGAACTCCTTCTCCATGGCAGGAAACCTGGCTGTTGGGATGGTTGTGCAACCGTCAAAATGGGAGACTGCTACATGGCCAATAAGAACACACCCACTCCTGAGGGCCGCCCTGGGCACAATCAGGAATTGTGGCCCTCAGCCTGAGCATGCGTTCAAACAAGCCCTCTCGGTTGCACCACCAGGGTCACACATTTCAGGTCTGGTACTCCTCTAGGCCCAAATCCTATCCCTTGGTGGGATTTTCGAGGCACCCAGACCCAGAGCCCATCTCTGGAATCCCTGTTTTGGGACACCCTTAGATGGAAAACAGCACTCTTCCCTTTCCTGAAAAAGCCAACAAAGTAAGTAGAGCCACCAGGATCCTTAGAGAGGAATATTCTCCCATGGACACATGAGACTACACCTGCATTCTGAAGATATCCTGGACACACATTCCAGATAGAAAAGACTGTGCTACCGTCTTCCAGTCACCCTAATTACATTTCCTGACGAGCTGGCCTCCAGCTCTACACATTGGGCCTGTGATCACCTTGCCACTAACCCTAACCCGAATTTGTATTTGCAGACTTCTATCCCACAGAATTAGCTCACATGGCCTCCAGAACGGGGTCTTTGGATCCATACCACAGGAAGGTGCCTACCATCCCCAACTGTCCCGTCACAGTTGTCCAAACCTTCCAGATTAAGAGAAACCTACAAGGCCCCTGAGCCCACCACAATACTGATGGGCGCTCGAAGAAAATGCGTTGTGTTAAGAACCTGATCAACTACATCCAGGCAGAAAGGAAAGTCAATGGTCCTGAATCAGATGATTGAGACTGACATGCCACTAGTATAATATTGGAACCCCAGATTAGGTTTTCAGACATCTGTCCTCAGGAGCTTGTTCTGGAATACCAACTTGTGATGCAGCATGTTGTCCCTGAGCCACACAACAGAACATCTCCTGTCCCCAGAAGGTTACCGTACATTTTGACCTGTGCCAAACCCTCAGGGTAGAAGAATCCTACAGGGCACTTTAGCCACAGCACATTCTAGGATCTCCCTGGTAACAAAACAGCATTATGGCCCATCTGCAAGAAATTCCATGTCAATTCACAGCTTGGTACTTCGCCCCAGAGTCACCAGAATGAACCTGCCATGTCCCTCAGCTGCAATGGTCAATGGAGGTGTGCTTTCCAGGCTTCCATGCCAGAGAGCTCTGCTACCCAAACTTTCCACATGGGGGACACTGGAGTAACAAACCAGACCCCACCTGTCCGAAGAAGGAACCATTGCTCTTTGGAGCATCTCACAAGCTTCAGCGTGTGAAATCCTCCATGGCCTCTTGTCACCACCTCTCCACTTGTTGGTCATCATAGACACAAACTCCAGTGTCAGCAAACATCTGATATCTGCCTTTAATCAGTTTCTGGATATCTCAAATAAGATACTGCAAATTGAAACTGCTTCCACTTGGCAATGAAGTGAACCAAAGGTTTTGATAACAATTGCATGTTCAACCTACTGATCCTTAAGACCTTTTGCTAGGGAATGCTGGAGTCACAACGTAGCATTCTGCCTTCCCCATAGAAAGAAGAAGTGCCTGGTGAGTCTGCCCAGAAATGCCACATGAGGATCTATCAGCTCGGCCTCTAGGGAAACCCAATTTTTAGGTTACCCTGGCCACGAGTGCTGTGTTTCACAGACCCTGACCCCTGGCCATGTGTCAGCCACCCAGAGACGGGCCCCATATCCAGCATGTGAGGCTGGTCATGGCCCAAGTCCATTTATCTATCCATCCTTGGTATTCCGGCACCTTTCCCCAGATCTTTGCAAAAATCCCTGCCTATGAGGAAAACTAAAGCACAATAGAGAACTCCTTCTTCCACATGGCAGGAAACCTGTCTGTTTGTTGGGCTGGGTGTCCAACCCTGAAAGTGGGAGCCAGCTGCATGGTCAATGAGACCACGCCCACTCTTGATGGCCGCCCTGGGCACAAACAGGCATTGTGACCCTCAGCCAGAGCATGCCTTCAAACAAGCCCTCTCAGTGGCTCCACCAGGATCCTGCATTACAGGCCTGGTACACGCCTAGGCCCAAATACTAAAACTTTGTGGAATTTTCCAGGCGCCCAGAAACAGAGGTCGTCTCTACAATCCCTTTTTGGGGGCACCCCTAAGATGGAAACAGCACTCTTCCCTTCCGTGAAATAGCCACCAAACTATGGAGAGCCACCAGGATCCTTAGAGAGAAAAAGTATCCAATGGACCCAGGAGACCACACCTCTAATCCTAGGCCATTTTGGACACACAATCCAGATACACAAGCCTGTGATACTGCCTTCCAGTCATCCTAATTACAGTTCCTGAAGAGCTGCCCTCCAGGTTTATGCATAGGGCCTGTGATCACCTCACCACTAACCCTGACCTGAATTTGTGTTTGCAGACTTCTCTACAAAAACCATGGTTCTCATGCCTTCCAGGATGGGGTTTCTGGACCCATAGCACAGGACTGTGCCTGCCATCCCTAAGGAAAGTGTGCCCGTCACAGTTGCACAAACTTTCCAGATTAGGAGAAAACTGCAAGGCCCCTGAGTCCACCCCAATATTGGTGGCCGCTCTGGATGGAAATGTGCAGCCTGAAACACCCTGATTACCTACATCCAGGCAGACACTCAAGTCAATGGTTGGTCCTGAGTCAGAAGATTGAACCTGACATGCCCCTAGGACTTTACTGGAGCCCTAGATTAGGTTTTCAGGCATCTGTACTCAAGGGCCTGTTCTGGAACACCAATTTATGATACAACATGTGGTCCCTTAGCCACAGAACAGAACATCTCCTGTCTCCAGGAAGAAACTGTGCTCTTCGTCCTTTTTCAAAACTTGAGGTAGGAGAATCCTGCACGGGAGCTTAGCCACAGGTACATTCTAAGATCTCCCTGGTAACAAACCAGCACTGTGGCCCATCTGCAAGAGATTCCATGTCAACTCATAATCTTGGTACTTCGACCCAGACCCACAAGAACGAACTTGTCATGTTCCTCAGGTGCAATGGTCAGTGGAAGTGCTTTCAAGGAATCCATGCAGGAGAGCTCTGCTACCCATATTTTCCACATGGCGGACCCTGGAGCAAACAAATCAGACTCCAACTGTCTAGAAGGAAACCTTGCTGTTTGGAGCATCTCACAAGCCTCGGCGTGGGAAATGCTCCATAGCCTCTTGACGCCACCCCTCCATTCGTCGGTCATCATAGACACAAACTCCTGTGTGAACAAACATCAGACATCTGCCCTTACTCAGGTGCTGGATATCTCGAATGAGCTGCTGCACATTGGAAATACCTTTTGCTTGGCGCTGAATTGAACCGTAGCTTGTGTTTATAATTTCATCCTCACCCTATTGGTCCTCAATTCTGGGAAATCTGGAGTCACAACCCAGCATTCTGTCTTCCCCAAAGAAAGAAGTGTCTGGTTAGTCTGTCCTATAACCCCACATTAGGATCTATCTGCTTGGCTCTCGAGGGAACCCTGATTTATAGACTGCCCTGGCCAATAGCGCTGTGTCTGACAGAGCCTGAGCCCTGACCTAATTTCAGCCACCCAGAGAGTGGGCCACATTTCTAGCATGAGAGACCGGCCATGTCCCAAGTGCCTCCTCTCTACCCATCTTTGGTATTCATGCACTGGTCCACAGACATTTGATGGAATCCCCGCCAATGGGGGAATCTGAAGCAAAATAGAGAACTCCTCCTTCCCATGGCAGGAAACCTTGCTGTTGGGATATGTGTCCAGCCCTCATAGTGGGAGCCAGTTGTATGGCCAATGAGACCACGCCCACTCCTGAGGGCTGCTATTGGCACAAAGATGCATTGTGACCCTTATCCTGAGCATGATTTCAAACAAGCTCTCTCAGTGGCATCACCAGGATCCCGCATTGCAGGCCTGGAATGCCTCTAGTCCCAAATCCTCACTCTTGGTGGGATTTTCCTGGCACCCAGAACCAGAGTCCGTCTCTGGAATCCTTGTTTTGGGGTACACCTAAAATGGAAAACAGAAGTCTTCCCTTCCCGAAAAAAGCCATCTAACTATGGGAAGCCGCCAGGATCCTTAGAGAACTTTTCACATGGATGAATCTGGAGCAAACAAACTGGACTCTACCTGTCCAGTACAGGGAAACCTTTCTGTTTGGGACATCTCACAAGCCTCAGCATGGAAAATCCTCATGGCCTCTTGATGCCACCCCTCCATTTGTCAGTCATCATAGACACAAACTCTAGTGTGAGCGAACATCTGACATCCGCTCTTACTCAGATGATGGATATCTCATATAAGCCGCTGCCCGTTGGAATCACCTTCCGCTTGGCACTGAATTGAACCGTAGCTTGTTTTTACAATTCCATCCTCACCTACTGCTCATCAAGGCCTCTTGATAGGGAATTCTGGAGCCACAATGCATCACTCTGCCTTCCCCATAGAAAGAAGAAGTATCTAGTGAGTCTGTCCAGAAACCCCACATCAGGATCAATCTGCTCGGCCCTCGAGGGAACCCTGATTTAAAGGTTGTCCTGGCCTCTAGTGCTGTGTATGACACCCTGTGTCCCGACCTAGTGTCAGCCACCCAGAGAGTGGGCCCCCTATCCAGCATGTGAGTACAGCCACGGCCCAAGTCTGTCATCCCTACCCATCCTTGGTATTCAAGCATCTGTCCCCAGACCTTTGCTGGAATTCCTGCCACTGGACGAACCTGAAGCATATAGAAAACTCCTCCTTCCTCATGGTAGGAAACCTGACTGTTTGATGGGTGTCCAAACTTCTAAGTGGGAGTCAGCTGCATGTCAATGATACCACTCCCACTCCTGAGGGCCGCCCTGGGCACAAACAGGCAGTGTGACATTCAACCTGAGAATGTGTTCAAATAAGCACTCTCAGAGGCAAAAGAATGTTCCCGCATTGCAGGCCTGGTAAGCCCCTAGGCCCAAATCCTAACCCTTGGTAGGATTTTCCACTCACCCAGACCCAGAGTTCCTCTCTGGAATCCCTGTTTTGGGGCACCCCTCAGATGGAAAACAGCACTCTTCCTTTCACTGAAAAAGTCACCTAACATAGGGGAGCCACCTGGATCCTTAGAGAGAAAAAGTCTCCAATGGACCCAGGAGACCACACCTCTAATCCGAGGCCATCTGGACCCACAATTCAGATAGAAAAGCCTGTGCTACCACCTCCCAATCATCTAAATACAGTTCCTGACGAGCTACCCTCCAGGTCTAGGCATTGAGCCTGCGATCACCTCGCCATGAACCCTATCCCGAATTTATGTTTGCAGACTTCTCTCCCCAAATATTGGCTCTCATGCCCTCCAGGATGGGGTTTCTGGAGACACAACATAGGACTGTGCCTGCCATCCCCAAGGAAACTACGGCCATCACAGGTGCCCAAAACACCCAGATTAGGAAAAACCTGCAAGGCCCCTGAGCCCAGCCCAATAATGGAAGCCGCTCTAGGCACAAATGCACAGCCTGAAACACCCTGATTATCTAAAATAGGCAGAGAGCCAATTAAATGGTCCTGAGTCAGAAATTTGAAACTTACATGCCGCTAAGACCTCATTAGAACTCTAGATTAAGATTTTAGGTATCTGTCCTCAGGGGCCTGTTCTGGAATACCAACTTATGATACAACATGTGGTTCCTAAGCCACACAACAGAACATCTCCTGTTCCCAGAAAGAAACTTCTCTTCGACCTGTGCCAAACCCTCAGGTACTTAGACACCAGCACATTCTAAGATCTCCCTGGTAACAAATCAGTATTGTGGCCCATCTACAAGAGATTCGATGTCAACTCAAGACCTTGGTACTTCGGCCCAGAACCACCAGAACGAACCTTCCACGTTCCTCAGCTTCAAGGGTCAATGGAGGTGTGCTGTCCAGGCATCCATGCCAGAGAGCTCTGCTTCACAAACATTCCACATGTGGGACGCTGGGGCAAACAAACCAGACTCCACCTGTCCAGTAGAAGGAATCCTTGCTGTTTGGAGCATCTCACAAGCCTCAGCTTGGGAAATCCTCCATGGTCTCTTGACGTCATTCCTCCATTTGTCCGTCATTATAGACACCATCTTCAGTGTGAGAAAACATCTGAAATCCGCCCATAGTCTGGCACTGGAAATCTTGAATCAGCCACTACATATTGGAACCACCTTCCGCTTGGCACTGAATTGAACCGTAACTTGTGTTTACAATTCCATCCTTACTCTACTAGTCCCCAAGCCCACTTGATAGGGAATTCTGAAGGCACAACGCAACATTCTGCCTTCCCTACAGAAAGAAGAAGTGCCTGGTGATTCTGCTCAGAAACCCCCCATGAGGATCAATCAGATCGACCCTCGAGGGAACCACTATTCATAGGCTGCCATGACCACTAGTGCTGTGTCTGACAGAGCCTGAGCATTGACACTGTGTCAGCCATGCCGAAAGAGGTCCCCATATCCAGCATGTGAGACCGGCCATGGCCCAAATCCGTCATCTCTACACATCCTTGGTATTCAGTCCCCTGTCCCCAGAACGTTGCTGGGATCCCTGCCAATGGGGGAACCTAAAGCACAATAGAGAACTCCTCCTTCCCCAGGGCAGGAATCATGGATGTTGGGATGGGTTTCCAACCCTCAAAGTGGGAGCCAGTTGCATGTCCAATGAGACCACGCCCACTCCTGTGGGCCTCCCTGGGAATAAACAGGCATTGTGAATCTCAACCTGAGCATGCTTTCAAACAAGCCCTCTCAATTGCACCACGAGGATCCCGCATTGCAGGCCTGGAACACCACTAGGCCCAAATCCTAAACTTTGGTGGGATTTTCCAGGGGCCAAGACACAGAGCCCATATCTGGAATCCCTGTTTTGGGGTACCACTAAGATGGATAAGAGCACTCTTCACTTCCTTGAAAAAGCCACCAAACTATAGGGTGTTTCCAGGATCTTTAGAGAGGAAAAGCCTCCCTTAGAACCAGGAGACCAAACCTGCATTCCGAGGCCATCCTGGACACAGAATCCTGATAGAAAAGACTGTGCTACCACCTTCCAAACACCCTAATTACAGTTCCTGACGAGCTGCCCTCCATGTCTACGCATTGGGCCTGTGATCATCTTGCTACTAACGCTAACCCCAAATTGTGTTTGCACAGTTCTCTCCCACAACAACAGCTCACATGCCCTCAAGGATGGGTTCTCTGGATGCACACCACAACACTGTGCCTGACATCCCCAAGGAAATTGTGCCTGTCATAGTTGCCCAAACCTTCCAGATTAGGAGAAACCTGCAAGGCCCCTGGGCCCACCCCAATTTTGGCGACCACTCTGGATGAAAATGTGCAGTCTGAAACACCCTGATCACCTACATCCAGAAATACAGCCAAGTCAAAGGTCCTGAGTCAGAAGATTTAACCTGCCATGCCCCTAGGACATCATTGGAACCACAGATGAAGTTTTAATGCATCTGTCCTCAGAGGCTTGCTCTGGAATACCAACTAATGATAAAACATGTGGTCCCTGAGCCACAAAGAGAACATCTCCTGTCCCCAGAAGGAAGCTGTGCTCTTGGACCTGTGTTAAACCCTCAGGGTAGATGAATCCTGCACAGCCCCTTAGCCACCAGCACATTCTAAGATCTCCCTTGTAACAAACCAACATTGTGGCCCATCTGCAAGAGATTCCATGTCATCTCAAGGCCTTGGTACTTCGCCCATGAGCCACCAGAATAAAGCCGTTTTGTTCCTCAGCTGCAATCGTCTATAGAGGTGTGCTTTACAGGCATCCATGCTAGAGAAATCTGCTACCCAAACTTTCAACAGGGAGGACCCTTCCACCTGTCCTGTGGAAGGAATCCTTGCTGTTTGGAGCATCTCACAACACTCAGTGTGGTAATTCCTCCATGGCCTCTTTACGCCACCACTCCATTTTTCAGTCATAAAGACAGAAACTCCAGTGTAAACAAACATCTGACATCCGCCATTACTCAGGTGCTGGATATCTGGAATCACTTGCTGCAAATTAGAACTGCCTTCCACTTGGCACTAAATTGAACCACATTTTGTGTTTACAGTTCCGTCTTCATCCTACTGGTCCACAAGCCTTCTTGATAGGGAATTCTGGAGCCACAACCCAGCATTCTGCAGTCCATCAAAAGAAGAAGTGCCTGGCGAATCTGCCCAGAAACCCCACATGAGGATTAATCTGCTCAGCCCTTGAGGGAACCCCAATTTATAGGCTGTCCTGGCCACTAGTGCTGTGTCTGACAGAGACTAAGCACTGTCCTAGTATCCTAGTATTGTCCACAGAGCGGCCCCCATATCCCGCAATTGAGACCTGCCATGGCCCAAGTCCATCATTTCTACCCATCCTTGGTATTCAGGCAACTGTCCCCAGACCTTAACAAAAATCTCTGCCTATGGGGGAAACTGAAGCACAATAGAGAACTCCTCATTCCCCATGGCAGGGTCCTGGATATTGGGATGGGTCTCTCACCCTCAAAGTGGGAGCAAGCTACATGGCCAATGAGACCACGCCCACTCCTGATGGCCTCCCTGGGCACAATCCGGCTTTCTGACCTTCAGCCTGAGCATGCTTTAAATCAAGCCCTCAGTTGCACCTCAAGTATCCCGCATTGCAGTCCTGGTATGCCCTTAGGCCCAAATCCTAACACTTGGCGTGATATTCAGGTGCGCAACCCACAGCCCGTCCTGGAATCTCTGTTTTGGGGCAACCCTAAGATGGAAAACAGCACTCTTACCTTCACCAAGAACGCCACCAAACTATTGGGAGCTTCCATAATCCTTAGAGTGGAAAAATCTCCCATGGGCCCATGAGATCACAACTGCATTCTGAGGCAATCCTGGACACACAATTGAGATACAAAAGCCTGTGCTACCGCCTTCGAGTCACCTGATTGACAGTTCCAGATGAGCTGCCCTCCAGGTCTTTGCATTGGGCCTGTGATCACCTCGCCACTAACCCTAAACCGAGTTTGTGTTTAGAGACTTCTCTCCCAAAACCATGGCTCACATGCCCTCCAGAATAGGTTCTCTGGAGCTACACCTCAGAACTTGGCCTGTGATCGCCAAGGAACCTATGCCTGTCAAAGTTTCCCAAACCCTCCAGATAAAGAGAAACTTGAAAGGCCCCTGAGACCACCCCAATACTGGAGGCTGATCTGGATGCAAATGTGTAGTCTGAAACACCCTGATCTCCTCCATTCAGGCAGACACCAAAGTCAGTGGTACTGAGTAAGAAGACTGAACGTAACATGCCCCTAGGATTTCACTGGAAACCTAGATTAGGTTTTCAGGCATCTGTCCTCAGAGGCCTGTTCTGCATACCAACTTATAATACAACTTGTGGTCCCTGAGCCCCACACAGAACATCTCCTTTCCCCAGGAGGAAGCCGTGCATTTGGATCTGTGTCAAACCCTCAGGTTAAATGAATCCTGCACGGCACCTTGGCCATCAGCACATTCTAGATCTCCCTGGTAACAAACCAGCATCGTGACCCATCTTCATGAGACTCCATGTCAACTCAAGGCCTTGGTATTTCGCCCCAGAGCCACCAGGATGAACCTTCCACATTCCTCACCTGCAATGGTCAACGGAGGTGTGTTTACCAGGCATCCATGTGGGAGTGCTCTGATACTGAGACTTTCCACGTGGGGGAAGCTGGAGCAAACAAACCATACTTCCCCTGTCCGGTAGAACGAAACCTTGCTGTTTGGAGCATCTCACAAGTCCCAGCATGGGAAATCCTCTATGGTCTCTTTATGCCACCCCTCCATTTGTCGGTCATCATAGACACAAATTCCAGCATGAGCAAACATATGACTTCTGCCCTTACTCAAGTGCTGGATATTCGAATCAGCCACTGCACACTTTAACTGCCTTTCACTTGACAATGAATTTAACCGTAGCGTGGGTTTACAATTCCATCCTCACCCTACTGGTCCCCAAGCCCTCTTGATAGTGTATTCTACAGCCATAAGGCAGCATTCTGCCTTTTCTATAGAAAGAAGAAGGGCCTGATGAGTCTGACAGAAACTCAATATGAGGATCAATCTGCTCGGCCCTCAAGGGAACCCCATTTTATAGGCTGCTGTGGACACTAGTGCTGTGTCTGACAGAGCCTGAGCACAGAACTAGTGTCAGCCACCCAGAGGGCGGGGCCCATATCCAGTATGTGAGACAAGCCATGGCCCAAGTCTGTCGTCTCTATCCATCCTTGATATTCAGGAATCTGTCCCTGGACCTTTGCTGGAATCCCTGCCAATGGGGGAACCTGAAACACAATAGAGAACTCTTCCTACCCATGGCAGGAATCCTGGCTTTTGCAATGGGTGTCCAACCCTCAGAGTTGGGGCCAGCTTTTAGCCAATGAGACCACGCCCACTCATGAGGGCCGTCCTGGGCACAAGCAGGCATTGTGACCTTCAGACTGAGCATCCTTTCAAACAAACGCTCTCAGTTGAACCTCCAGTATCCCGTATTGAAGGCCTCATATGCCCCTAGGCCCAAATCCTAACACTTGGTGCGATTTTCCAGGTGCCCAGACCCAAAGCCTGACTCTGGAATCCCTGTTTTGGGGCACCCCTAAGATGGAAAACAGCAGTTTTCCCTTCCCTGGAAAAGCCACCAAACTATTGGGAGCCGCCAGGATCCTTAGAGAGGAAAAATTTCCCATGGTCCCATGAGACCACACCTGCATTCCGAGGCCATCCATGGGACACAATCCAGACAAAAGAGCCTGTGCTACCACCTTCAGGTCAACAAATTTACACTTCCTGATGAGCTGCCCTGCAGGTCTGTGCTTTGGACCTGCAATTATCTCGCCACTAACCCTAACTCGAGTTTCTGTTTGCAGACTTCTCTCCCAAAACCATGGCTCACATGCCATCCAGGACACGGTCTCTGGAGCCACATCACAGGACTGTACCTGCTATTCCCAATGAAACTGTACCTGACACAGTTGCCCAAACACTACAGATTAGGAGAAACCTGCAAGGCCTCTGAGCCCACCCCAATACTGGAGGCCGTTCTCTATAGAAATGCGCAGTCTGAAATACCCTGATCACCTTCATCCTGGCAGGCACCCAAGTCAAGGGTCCTGAGTCAGAAGATTGTACCTGACATGCTCGTTGGACTTCAATGGAAACCTAGATTATGATTCCCAGCATCTGTCCTCAGAGGCCTTTCCTGGAATAGCAATGTATGATACAACATGTGATCCCTGAGCCCCACAACAGAATATCTCCTCTCCCCAGAAGGGAGACGTGCTCTTAGAGCTGTGTCAAACCCTCAGGGTAGATGAATCCTGCCTGACGCCTTAGCCACCAGCACATTCTAAGATCTCCCTGGTAACAATCTAGCATTGTGACCCACCTTAATGAGAATCCATGTAAACTCAAGTCCTTGGTACTTCGCACCAGAGCCACCAGTACGAATCTGCCATTTCCTCAGCTGCAATGGTCAATGGAGGTGTGCTTTCCAGGCATCCATGCTGGGAGGACTCTGATACCCAAACATTCCACATGGGAGACACTGGAGCAAACAACCCAGACTTCCCCTTTCTGGCAGAAGGAAACCTTGCTGTTTGGAGCTTCTCACTAGCCTTAGCATAGGAAATCCTCCAAGGCCTCTTGATGCCACCCCTCCATTTGTCCGTCATCATAGGCACAACCTCCACCATGAGCAAACATCTGACATCCGCCCTTACTCAGGTTCTGGATATCTGGAATCAGCCACTGCACACTGGAAATGCCTTTTGCTTGGCATTGAATTGAACCATAGCTTGGATTGACAATTCCATTTTCAGCCTACTGGTCCCCAAGCAATTTTCATAGGGAATTCTGGAGCCATAATGCAGCATTCTGCCTTCCCCACAGAAATAAGAAGGGCCTAGTGAGTATGTCCTGAAACTCCACCTGAGAACCAAACTGTTGAGCCCTCGAGGGAACCCCGATTTATAGGATGCTCTGGCCGCTAGAGCTGTGTCTGACAAAGCCTAAGCCCCGACCTCGTGACAGCCACCCAGAGAGCGAGGCCCATATCCAGCATGTGAGACCGGCCAAGGCCCAGCTCCATCATCTCTACCCAACCTTGGTATTCAGGAACCTCTCCCGAGACTTTTGCTGGAATCCCTGCCAATGGGGGAACTTGAAGCAAAGTAGAGAACTCCTCCTTCCTCAAGGCAGGAATCCTGGTTGTTGAGATGGCTGTCCAACCATCAGAGTGGGATCCAGCAGCATGGCCAATGAGAGCACACCCACTCAAGAGGGCAGCCTTGGGCACGAGCAGGCATTTTGACCCTCAGACTGAGCATGCTTTCAAAGAAGCCCTCTCGGTGACACCACCAGGATCCCACATTGCATTCCTGGTATGCCCCTAGGCACCAAATCCTAACCCTTGATGGGTTTTCCAGGCGCCCAGACCCAAAGCCCGTCTCTGGAATCCCTGTTTTGGGGCACCACTAAGATGGAAAACAGCATTCATCCCTTCCCTGAAAAGCCACCCAACTATGGGGAGCCGCCAGGATCCTTAAAGGCTAAAAGTCTCCCATGGACCTACGAGACCACACCTGCATTATGAGGCCATTCTGGACACACAATCCAGATAGAACAGACTGTGCTACCGCCTTCCAGTCACCCTAATTATAGTTCCTGATGAGCTGCCCTCCAGGTCTGTGAATTGAGCCTACGATCAAAACGCCACTAACCCTAACCCGAATTTCTGTTTGCAGACTTATCTCCCAAAACCATGGCTCACATGCCCTCCATAATGGGGTCTCTAGAGCCACCCCATAGGACTGTGGCTGTCATCACCAAGGAAACTGTCCCCGTCATTGTTACCCAAACTTTTCAGTATAGGAGAAACCTGCAAGGTCACTAAGCCCACCCCAATATTGTCAGCCGCTTTGGACACAAATGCGCAGTCTGCAACACCCTGATCATCTACATCTGGGCAGACAGCCAACTTTATTGTCCTGAGTAAGAAGATTGAACCTGACTTGCCCCTAGGGCTTAATTGGAGCCCTAGATTTGGTTTTCAGGCCTCTGTGATCAGTGGCCTGTTCTGCAATAGCAACTTATGATACAACATGTGTCCCTGATCCACACAACAGAATATCTCCTGTCCCCAGAAGGAAACCATGCTCTTCAACCTGAGACAAACCCTCAGAGTAGGGTAATACTACAGGACACCTTAGCCACCAGCACATTATAAGTTCTCCCTGGCATTGTGACCCATCTACAAGAGGTTCCATGTCAACTCAAGGCCTTGGTACTTCGCCCCAGAGCCACCAGAATGAACATGCCATGTTCCTTGCTGCAATATTCAATGGAGGTGTGCTTTCCAGGCATCCATGCGGGAGAGCTCTGCTGCCCAAACTTTTCCCATGGGGGACCTTGGAGCAAACAAACCAGACTCCCCCAGTATGGTAGAAGGAAACCTTGTTGTTTGGAGCATCTCACAAGCCTCAGCGTGGGAAATCATCCATGGCCTCTGAATGCCACCCCTCCATTTGTCTGTAATCATAAAAACAAACTCCAGAGTGGGCAAGCATCTGAAATCCGCCCTACTTAGATGCTGGATATCTTGTGTAAGCCACTGCACGTTGGAACTACCTTTTGCTTGGCACTGAATTGAACCATAGCTTGCGTTTTCAATTCCATCCTCACCCTACTCATCCCCAAGCCCTCTTCATAAGGAATTCTGGAACCACAATGCAGCATTCTGCCTTCCCATAGAAAGAAGTGCATTGTGAGTTAAGCCAGAAATCCCAAATGAGGATCAATCTGCTCGGCCCTCGTGGCAACACCAATTTCTAGGTTGCCCCGGCCACTAGTGCTGTGTCTGCAAGAGTCTGAGCCCAACCTAGTGTCAGCCACCCGGAGAACGGGCCCCATATCCAGCATGTGAGAACGGCCATGGCCCAATTCCGTCATCTCTACCCATCCTTGGTATTCAGGTACCTGTTCCCAGAACTTTGCTTAAGTTTCTGCCAGTGGTAGAACCTGAAGCACAATAGAGAATTGCTCCTACCCCTTGGCAAAAAAACCTGGCTCTTGGGATGGGTGTCCAACCCTCAAAGTGGGAGGCAGCTGCATTGCCAATGAGACCACCCACACTCCCGAAGGCCACACTGGCCACAAACAGGCACTGTGACCCTCAGCCTGAGCATGATTTCAAACAAGCCTTCTCAGTTGCACCACCTGGGTCCCTCATTGCAGGCCTGGTACAACCCTAGGCCCAAATACTAACACTTGGTGAGATTTTCTAGACACCCAGACACAGAGGCCCTATCTTCAATCCCTGTTTTGGGGCACCTAAGATTTAAAACAGCACTCTTCCCTTCCCCAAAAAAGCCACCAAACTATGGAGAGCCACCAGGATACTTAGGAAAAATCTCCCATGGACCCATGAGACCAGACCTGCATTCCAAGGCCACCCTGACACACAATCCAGATAGAAAAGCCTGTGATACAGCCTTCCAGTCTTGCTAATTACAGTTCCTGACGAGCTGCCCTTCAGGTCTACGCATTGGGCCTGCAATCACATCGCCACTAACCCTACTCCAAATTTGTGTTTGCAGACTGCTCTCCCAAAATCATGGCTCACATGCCCTCCATCATGGGGTCTCTGCAGCCACACCACATGACTGTGGCTGCCATCCCCAAGGAAAATGTGCCTGTCACAGTTGCCCCAACCCTCCAGATTAGGAGAAACCTACAAGGCCCCTGAGCCCACCCCAATATTGGCGGCTGATCTGGATGCAAATGCACAGTCTTAAAAACCCTGATCATCTACATCCAGGCAGAAGGCCAAGCCAATGATCCTGAGTCAGAAGATTGAACTTGACATGCCCCTAGGACCTCATTGGAACTCTAGATTAGGTTTTCAGGCATCTGTCCTCATGGGCCTGTTCTGGAATACCAAATTATGATACAATATGTGGTCCATGGGCCAAACAACAGAACATCTCCTGTCCCCAGAAGGAAACTGTGCTCTTCTACCTGTGCCAAACTTTCAGTGTAGGAGAATCCAGCATGGCAGCCTAGCCACCAGCACATTCTAAGATCTCCCTGATAACAAACCAGCATTGTCGCCCATCTGCAAGAGATTCCATGTCAACTCACGGCATTGGTACTTTGCCCCAGAGCCACCAGAACGATCCTGCCATGTTCCTCAGTTGCAGTCGCCAATGGAGGTGTGCTTTCTAAGCACCCATGCCGGAGAGGTCTGCTACCCAAACTTTCCACATGGGGGACCCTGGAGCAAACAAACCAGACTCCACCTGTCCAATATAAGGAAACGTTGCTGTTTGGAGCATCTCACAAGCCTCTGCATGGGATATCCTCCATGGCCTCTTGACGCCACCCCTCCATTTGTCTGTCATCATAGACACAAACTCCAGTGTGAGCAAACACTTGAAAACCGCTCTTACTCAGTTCCCGGATATCTCAAATCAGCTGCTACACATTGGAACTGCCTGCCACATGGCACTGAATTGAACCACAGCTTGTGTTTACAATTTCAACCTCACCCTACTGGTCCCCAAGCCATCTTGATAGGCATTTCTGGAGCCACAACACAGAATTCGGCCTTCCCCATAGAAAGAAGAAGTGCCTGGTGAGTCTGCCCAGAAACCCCACATGAGGATCAATCTGCTCGGCCCTCAAGTTAACCCAGAATTATAGGCTGCCCTGGCCACTAGTGCTGTGTCTGACACAGCCTGGGCCCCGTCCTAGTGTCAGCCACCCAGAGAGAGGGCCCCATATTCAGGACGTGAGACCTACCATGACCCAAGTCCGGCATCTCTACCCATCCTTGGTATTCAGGTACCTGTCCTCAGAACTTTGCTGGTATTCCTGCCAATGGGGGAACCTCAAGCACAATAGAGAATTCCTCCTTTCCCATGTAAGGACACCTGGATGTTGGGATGGGTGTCCAAACCTCAATGTGGGAGCCAGCTGCATGATCAATGTGACCACGCTGACTTCTAAGGGCCTCTCTGGGCACAAACAGGCTTTGTGCCCCTCAGCCTGAGCATGCTTTCAAACAAGCCCTCCCAGTTTTACCACCAGGATCCCGCATTACAGGCTTGCCATGCCCCAAGGCCCAAATCCTAACCCATGGTGGGATTTTCCATGCACCCAGACCCAGAGTCCGTCTCTGGAATCCCTGTTTTGGGGCACCCCTACTATGGAAAATAGCACTCTTCCATTCCCCAAAAAAGCCACCAAACTATGGGAAGCCTCCAGGAACCTTAGAGAGGAAAAGTCTCCCATGGACCTATGAGACCACACCTGCATTCCGAGGTGATCTTGGACATACAAGCCAGATAGAAAAGCCTGTGCTACCACCTTCCAGTAACCCTAATTACATTACTGATGAGCGGCCCTCCAGGTCTATGCATTGGGCCTGAGATCCTCGCCACTAACCAGCTCGAGTTTGAGTTTGCAGTCTTCATTCCCAAAATCATGGCTCACATGCCCTCAAGGATGGGGTCTCTTAAGCCACACCACAGGACTGTGCTGGTCATCCCCAAGGAACTGTGCCCAGCATAGTTGCCCAAACCTCCCAGATTAGGAGGAACCAGTAACCACCTTGAGCCCACTGCAATATTGGTGGCCACTCAAGATGCAAATGCGCCGTCTGAAACACCCTGATCACCTACATCCAGGCAGAAAGCCAAGTCAATGGCCCTAAGTCAGATGATAGAACCTGACATGCCCCTAGGACCTCATTAGAACCCTAGATTAGGTTTTCAAGCCTCTGTTTTCAGTGGACTGTTCTGGAATACCAACTTATATTCCAACATGTGTTTCCTGAGCCTCACAACAGATCATCTCCTGTCCCCAGAAGGAAACCGTGCTCTTGGACCTGTGTTAAACCCTCAGGGTAGATGAATCCTGCATGTCCCTTTAGCCACCAGCACATTCTAAGGTCTCCCTGGTAACAAACCAGCATTGTGACACATCTTCATGTGACTCCATGTCAACTCATGGCCTTGGTACATTGCCCCAGAGCCACCAGAATGAGCTTGCCATGTTCCTCAGCTGCAATTGTCAATGGAGGTGTGCTTTGCAGGTATCCATGTGGGAGTACTATGCTACCCAAACTTCCCACATGGGGGACCTAGGATCAAACAAACCAGACTCCAACTGTCAGTAGAAGGAAACCATGCTATCTGGAGCATCTCACAAGCCTGAGCATGGGAAATCCTCCATGACCTCTTGGTGTCACATCTGTAATTGTCAGTCATCATAGAATCAAACTGCATTGTGAGCAAATGTCTGACATCCGCCCTTACTCAGGTGCAGGATGTCTCGAATAAGCCACTGCACATTGGATATCCCTTCCACTTGGCACTTGATTTAACCGTAGCTTGGTTTTACTATTCCATCCTTACCCAACTGGTCCCCATGCCCACTTGATAGGGAATTCTGGAGCCACAACACAGCATTCTGCCTTCCCCATAGAAAGAAGAAGTTCCTGCTGTGTCTGCCCTGAAACCCCACATGAGGATTAATCTGCTCGACCCTCGAGGTACCCCAATTTAGAGGCTGCCCCAGCCACTAGTGCTGTGTTTTACTGAACCTGAGCCCTGACCTCGTGTCAGCCACCCAGAGAGCGGGAAACATATCAAGCATGTGAGATCGGCCATGGCCTAAGACTGTCATCTCTAATCATCCTTGGTATTCTGTCACCTGCACCCAAACCTTTGCTGGAATCCCTGCCAATGGGGGGTCCTGATGCACAATACAGATTTTCTCCGGCCCCATGGCAAGAAACCTGGCTGTTGGGATGAGTGTCCTACCCACAGAGTGGGAGCCAGCTGCATGGCCAGTGAGACCACACCAATTCATGAGGGCCACCGTGGGCACAAGAAGGCATTGTCATCCTCAGTCTGAGCATGCTTTCAATTGGGCCCTCTCCGTTGCACCACCAGGATCTTGCATTTCAGGCTTGGGACGCCCCTAGGCTCAAATCCTAACCCTTGGTGGCATATCTTGGTGCCCGGACCCAGAGGCTGTCTCTGGAATCCCTGTTTTGGGGCACCCCTAAGACACAAAACAACACTCTTCCATTCCCCAATAGCCACCAAACTATTGGGAACAGCCAGAATCCTTAGAGAGGAAAAATCTCCCATGGACCCTTGAGACCACACCTGCATTCCGAGGCCATTCTGGACACACAATCCAGATACAAAAGCCTGTGCTGCCGCTGTCAGGTCACCATAATTACAGTTCCTGACGAGCTGCTCTCCAGGTATATGCATTGATCCTGCGATCACCTCGCCACTAATCCTAAACCGAGTTTGTGTTTGCACACTCTCTCCCAAAATTATGGCTTACATGACCTCCAGAATGGGGTCTCTGGAGCCACACCACAGTACTGTGCCTGTCATCCCCAAGGAAACTGTGCCCATCACAGTTGCCCAAACCCTCCAGATTAAGAGAAACATGCAATAACCCTGAGTCCAACCCACTATTGGAGGCTGCTCTGGAAACAAATCCACAGTCTGAAATAGCCTGATCACCTATATCCAGGAAGACAACAAAGTCAATGGTCCTGGGTCAGAAGATTGAACCTTACATGCCCTTTGGACTTCATTGGAGCCTAGATTGGGTTTCAGGCATCTGTCCTCAGAGGTCTTTTCAGGAATATCAACTTATGATACAACATGTGGTACCTGAGCCACACAACAGACAATCTCTTGTCCCCAGAAGGAAACCGTGCTTTTGGATCTGTTTCAAACCGACAGGGTAGGAGAATCCTGCATGTCACCTTAGCCACCAGATCATTCTAAGACGACCTTGTTAAGAAACCAGCACTGTGACCCATGTGCAAGATATTCAGAGTCAACTCACGGCCTTGGTAGTTCATCCAAGAGCCACCAGAACGAACCTGCCAGTTCTTCAGCTGCAATGGTCAATGGAGCTGTGCTTTCATGGCATCCATGCGGGAGAGCTCTGCTACCCAAACTGTCCACATGGGGGACCCTGGAGCAAACAGCACAGACTCCACTTCTCCAGTAGAAGGAAACCTTGCTATTTGGAGCATCTCACAGGCCTCTGCGTGGGAAATCCTCCATGGCCTCTTGGCGCCACCTCTCCATTTGTCGGTCATCATAGACACAAACTCCAGTGTGAGCTTACATCTGACACCTGCCCTTTCTCAGGTGCTGGATGTCTCAAATAAGCTCCTGCACACTGGAACTGCCTTCTGCCTGATAGCTAATTTAACCTTAGCTTTTGATTACAATTCTATTTTCACCTGACTGGTCCAGAAGCCCATTTGATAGGGAAATGTGGAACCACAATGCAATATTCCACCTTCCCAAAGAAAGAAGTAGTGTCTGGTGAGTCTGCTCAAAAACCCCACATGAGGATCAATCGGCTTAGCCCTCGAGGGTACCCTGTTTTTAAGGCTGCCCTGCCTCTAGTGATATGTCTGACAGAGCATAAGACCTGGTCTCGTGTCAGCCACCCAGAGAGCGGGACTGATATGCAGCATGTGAGACTGGCCATGGCCGAAGTCTGACCCTCTACCCTTCCTTGGTTTCAGGCATTTGTCCCCAGACCTTTGATGGAATCCCTGCCAATGGGGGAACTTGAGGCACAATAAAGAACTGCCTTTAACCCATGGCAGGAAACCTGGCTATTAGGATGGGTGTCCAACCCTCAGAGTGGGAGACTGCAAGGACAATGAGACCACGCCCACCCCTGATAACCTCCCTGGACACAAACAGGCATTGTGACCCTTAGCCTGAGCATGTTTTCAAACAATCCCTCTCAGTTGCAGCACCAGGATCCCGCATTGTAGATCTTGTATGACCCTAGGCCAAAATCCTAACACTTTGTGGGTATTTCTTGGCACCCAGACCCAGAGCCCGTCTCTGTTATCCCTGTTTTGGGACACCCCTAAGATGGAAAACTGCACTAATCCCTTCCCCTAAAAAGCCACCAAACTATTGGGAGCCGCAAGGATCCTTAGGGAGGAAAAATCTCCTATGGACCAAAGAGATTACACCTATTCCAAGGCCATCCTGGACACACAATCCAGATAAAAAAACTTGTGCTACCGCCTTCTGGTTACCCTCATACAGTTCCTGACAAGCTGCCCTCCAGACTACGCTTTGTGCCTGCAATCATCTCACCATTAAACCTAACCCAACTTTGCATTTGCAGACTTCTCTCCCACAACCATGGCTCACATGCCTTCCAAGATGGGGTCTCTGGAGCCGCACCGCAGGACTGGTCCTGTCATCCCCAGGGAAACTGTGCCTGTCACAGTTGCCTAAAACCTCCAGATTAGGAGAAACCAGCAAGGCCCCTGAGCTCACCCCACTGTTGGAGGCCACTCTGGATGCAAAGGTGCAGTCTGAAACACCCTGATCACCTATATCCACGCAGACACCCAAGTCAATGGTGTTGAGTCAGAAGATAGAACCTGTCATGCCCCTAGGACCTCATTGGAACCCTCGATTAGGTTTTCAGATATATTTCCTCACAGGCTTGTTCTGGATACCAACTTATGATACAATATGTGGTTCCTGAGCCACAGAACAGAACAACTCCTGTCCCCAGAAAGAAACTGTGCTCTTGGACCTGTGTCAAACACTCAGGGTAGGAGAATCCTGCATGGCACCTTATCCATCAGCACATTCTAAAATCTCTCTGGTAACTATCCAGGACTGTGACGCATGGGAAAAGGATTCCAAGTAAACTCAAGGCTTTGGTACTTCGCCCCAGTGCCACTGGAACAAACCAGACATGTTCTTCAGCTGCAATAGTCAAAATAGGTGTGCTTTCCCAGCAACCATGCGGGAGAGCTCTGCTACCCAAACTATCCACATGGGGGTATCCAGAGCAAACAAACCAGACTCCACCTGTCCAGTAGAAGGAAACCTTGCTATTTGGAGCATCTCACAAGGCTCAGCGTAGGATATCCTCCATGGCCTCTTGACGCCACCTCTCCATTTGTCGGTGTTCATAGCCACAAACTCCAGTGTGAGCAAATATCTGACATCAGCCCTTACTCAGGTGCTGGATGTCTCGAATAAGCTGCTGCACACTGGAACTGCCTTTCGCTTGGCACTGAATTTAAACGTAGCTTGTGTTTACAATTCCATCCTCACAAGACTGGTCCACAATCACTCTTCATAGGTAATTCTGGAGCCACAACTCAGCATTCTGCTTTCCCCATAGAAAGAAGTGCCTGGAGAGTCTTCTCAAAAACCACACATGAGGATCACTCTGCTTGTCCCTTGATGGAACCCCAATTTATAGTCTACCTTGGCCACTAGTACTGAATCTGCCAGAGCCTGAGCCCCAGCCTCGTGACAGCCACCCAAAGAGCAGGGCCCATATCCAGCATGTGAGACGGGCCATGGCCCAAATCCATCATCTCTACACATCCTTGGTATTCAGGCCCCTGTCCCCAGAGCATTGCTGGAATCCCTGCTAATGGGTGAACCTGAAGCACAATAGATAACTCCTTCCCCAGGGCAGGAATCATGGATGTTGGGATGGGTTTCCAACCCTCAAAGTGGGAGCCAGTTGCATGTCCAATGAGACCACGCCCACTCTTGTGGGCCGCCCTGGGCACAAACAGGCATTGTGTATCTCAGCCTGAGCAAGCTTTCAAACAAGCACTCTCAATTGCACCACGAGGATCCCGCATTGCAGGCCTGGTACACCACTAGGCCCAAATCCTAAACCTTGATGGGATTTTCCAGGTGCCAAGACACAGAGCCCATATCTGGAATCCCTGTTTTGGGGTACTCCTAAGATGGTTAACCGTACTCTTCACTTCCTTGAAAAAACCACCAAATTATGGGGTGCTGCCAGGAACCTTAGAGAGGAAAAGTCTCCCTTGGAACCAGGAGACCACACCTGCATTCCGAGGCCATCCTGGACACAGAATCCCGATAGAAAACCCTGTGCTACCACCTTCCAAACACCCTAATTACAGTTCCTGACGAGCTGCCCTCCATGTCTACACATTGGGCCTTCAATCACCTCGCCACCAACGCTATCGTGAAATTGTGTTTGCACACTTCTCTCCCACAACAATGGCTCACATGCCCTCCAGTATGGGTTTTCTGGGTGCACACCACAACACTGTGCCTGACATCCCCAAGGAAATTGTTCCCGTCACAGTTGCCCAAACCTTCCAGATTAGGAGAAACCTGCAAGGCCCCTGGGCCCACCCCAATTTTGGTGGCTGCTCTGGATGCAAATGTGCAGTCTGAAATACCCTGATCAGCTACATCCAGAAATACAGCCAAGTCAAAGGACCTGAGTCAGAAGATTGAACCTGGCATGCCCCTAGGACATCATTGGAACCACAGATGAAGTTTTAATGCATCTGTCCTCAGAGGCTTGCTCTGGAATACCAACTAATGATACAACATGTGGTCCCTGAGCCACAAAGAGAACATCTCCTGTCCCCAGAAGGAAGCTGTGCTCTTGGACCTGTGTTAAAACCTCAGGGTAGATGAATCCTGCACAGCCCCTTAGCCACAGCACATTCTAAGATCTCCCTTGTAACAAACCAACATTGTGGCCAATCTGCAAGAAATTCCATGTCATCTCAAGGCCTTGGTACTTCGCCCATGAGCCACCAGAACAAACCCGTTTTGTCCCTCAGCTACAATCGTCTATGGAGGTGTGCTTTACAGGCATCCATGCTAGAGAAATCTGCTACCCAAACTTTCAACATGGGGGACCCTTGGGCAAACAAACCAGATTCCACCTGTCCTGTGGAAGGAATCCTTGCTGTTTGGAGCATCTCAGAAAACTCATCGTGGGAATTCCTCCATGGCCTCTTTATGCCACCACTATATTTTTCGGCCATAAAGACAGAAACTCCAGTGTGAGCAAATATCTGAAATCCGCCCTTACTCAGGTGCTGTATATCTGGAATAGGCTGCTGCAAATTAGAACTGCCTTCCCCTTGGCACTGAATTAAACCACATTTTGTGTTTACAATTCCATCCTCATCCTACTGGTCCACAAGCCTTCTTGATAGGGAATTCTGGAGCCACAACCCAGCATTCTTCAGTCCATCGAAAGAAGTGCCTGACGAATCTGCCCAGAAAACCCACATGAGGATCAATCTGCTCGGCCCTTGAGGGAACCCCGATTTATAGGCTGCCCTGGCCACTAGTGCTGTGTCTGACAGAGCTTGAGCACTCTCCTAGTGTCATCCACAGAGAGCATCCCCCATATCCCGCAATTGAGACCTGCCATGGGCAAGTTCATCATTTCTACTTATCTTTGGTATTCAGGCAACTGTCCCCAGACCTTAGCAAAAATCCCTGCCTATGGGGGAAACTTAAGCATAATAGAGAACTCCCATTCACCATGGCAGTGATCTGGCTGTTAGGATGGGTCTCTCACCCTCAAAGTGGGAGCAAGCTGCATGGCCAATGAGACCACGCCCACTCCTGATGGCCTCCCTGGGCACAAACAGGCTTTCTCACCTTCACCCTGTGCATGCTTTAAATCAAGCCCTCAGTTGCACCTCATGTGTCCAGCATTGCAGGACTGGTATGTGTCTAGGCCCAAATCCTAACACTTGGTGTGATTTTCCAGGTGCCTATACCAAGAGCCTGTCTATGGTATGCCAGTTTTGGGACACACCTAAGATGGAAAACAGCACTCTTCCCCTCCTTGAAAAAGCCACTAAAAAATGGGGAACTGCCAGGATCCTTAGAGAGGAAAAGTCTCCCATGGAACCATGAGATGACACCTATATTCCGAGGACATCCTGGACACACAATCCAGATACAAAAGCCTGTGCTACTGCCTTTGAGTCTCCCGATGTGCAGTTCCTGACAAGCTGCTCTCCAGGTCTATGCATTAGGCTTGCGATCACCTCGCTACTAACTCTAACCAGAATTGTTGTTTGCAGACTTCTCTCCCAAACCCATGGCTCACATGCCCTCTAGGATGGGTTCTCTGGAGCCGCACCACAGGACTGTGCCTGTCATTCCCAAGGAAAGTGTTCCCGTCACAATTGCCCAAACCCTCCAGATTAAGAGAAACCTGCAAGACGCCTGAGCACACCCCAATATTGCAGGCCACTCTGGACGCAAATGCACAGTCTGAAACACCCTGTTCACCTCCATCCAGGCAGACACCCAAGTCAATGGGTCTGAGTCAGAATATGGGGAACCTGAAGCAAAGGAGTACTCCTCCTACCTGATTGCAGGAATCCAGGCTGTTTAGATGGGTGTCCAAACCTCAGTGTGGGAACCAGCTGCATGGTCCATGAGTCCACGGCCACTCATGAGGGCCACCCTGGGAACAAACAGGCATTGTGGCCCTCAGCGTGAGCCTGCTTTCAAACAAATCACCTTCATAGCTGGACCAGGAGCACACAGGGCAGGCCTGCCAAGTCCCTAGGGCCAAATCCTAACCGTCGATGTTTTCCAGATGTGCAGTCCCAGAATCTGTCTCTGGAATCCCTCTTTTGGGGGTCCCCTGGGACAGGAAACCGCAGTCTTCCCTTCCCCCAGACACAACAAACTCTAGGGATCTGGGCAGAATCCCCAGAGTCGAAGAATCTCCCATGGCCTCAAGAAGAGTCCCCTACATTTTGTGACTGTCCTAGACACACAGTCCAGACAGAAAAGCCAGTGCTGCCACCTCCATGACACTTTAATTTCAGTACACTATGAGGTGCACTCACACCCTGCAGATTTGGCCTATGAGCACACTGTCCCTCACCCTAACCATAGTTTACATTTGCAGATTTCTGTCCCCAAAGCCATGGCCAACATGTCCTCCAAGATAGGGCCTCTGGTCCCACATTGGACGAGTGTGCTTACACTCCCAAAGAAAACTCTACCCTTCAAGTTTGCCAAAACCATGAATCTTAGGAGCAAAGTACAAAGCACTGGAGCCCAGCTCAATTTCAAAGAACATTCTGGACCCAAGTGCATATTCTGATACACAACAAGCATCTGCCTCCAGACAGACATCTAGGTAAAAGGCCCTGAGTCAGAAGATTGAACTTGACATGCCTCTAGGACTTCATCGGTACCCTAGCGTAAGTTTTCAGGCACTTGCACCCAGAGGCCTGTTCTCCAATACCAACTTATATATCAACATGTGGTCCCTCAGCCACATAGAGAACGCCTCCTGTCCCCAGAAGGATATCTTGCTCTCAGTAGCTGTGTCCAAGCCTCAGTGTAGGAGAATCCTGCATGGGTCCCTGGCCACCCCAACATTCTAACGTCTCCCTGGTTGTAGACCAGCACTGTGATCCAACAGCATGAAACTCCATGTGAACTCGGGCCTCTTGGAACTTCGCCCCAGAGGCACCAGCTCGAACCTGTCATGTTTTTCCGCTGCAAAGGTCAGTGGAGTTGTACTTTCCTGGCATCCAAGCAAGATTGCTCTGCTATCCAAACTTTCCATATGGGGGACCCTGGAGCAAAGAAATTAGACTCCCCACTTTCCAGTAGAAGGAACCCTTGCTGTTTGGAGCATCTCAGAAGCCCCAGTGTGGGAAATCCTCCATGACCTCGGAATGCCACCTGCCATTTGTCAGTCATCATAGACACAAACTTCAGTGTGAGCAAGCCTCTGACATCCGCCCTTAGTCAGGTGCTGGATATCTCAAATCAGAAACTGCACACTGGAGCTGCCTACAACCTGGCACTGAATTTAACTGTAGCTTGTGTTTACAATTCCATCCTCAACCTCCTGGTCCACAAACCCACTTGATAGGGAATTCTGGAGCCACAACACATCATTCTGCCTACCACACAGAAAGAGTCCTTCCTGGTGATTCTGCCCAGAAACCCCACATGAGAATACACCCGCATGGTCCTTGAAAGCACAATAATATCATAGGCTGCAATGGGCACTCAGGCTCTGTCTGACACATCCTGAGCCACAACCTTCAGACACCCATGCAGACACACACACACACACACACACACACACACGGGGAAGAGACCTAGGGCTACACGGGTCAATCAGGAGGTTTGGGACTCTGACTCAGAACCCCTCGGTTTCACCTTTCGATTCTTTTTATCAATATGGCAAGAGGCGTCAGGGAGGACTGACATGACCTGCCCAGTGAGGGGACTTGTCTGGCGAGCGAGCTCTCCTCTGCCTGCATTCTCTGGGCTTCGGTAGACAGCAGAAGAACATGTCGCTTCCTTCAGGCTGTGCCCAGAAATGAGCTGGGCAGGGTGGTTTTCTCTGGAATGTGGGTGCCTGGATACGTGTGTTCCAATTCCGTTGGGCTCTGTCGTCAGGGAAGTAAGGTCACCACTGCCTTGGGGCTCCTTATTGGACTTCCTGCTCCCATCCAGAGCTCCCTGAGGGCTCCCCTACCCCAGCTGCTCAGAGCTTACACTTCACCCCATGCCCTGTCCATCCAGTGACCCAAACACATCCTCCCACCAACCCCTGGGAGGCCTGGGTGCAGCTGTTGTCTCTGCTGGGAGGGAACGGAGCTGGGGTTAGACCGGGTTCCTGCTCCTGCCCAGGACTGTGAGCCCGGACACATCCTGTGACCCTCAGGGCCTCCTCAGTCTCCCTGTCTGCACATTGGGGGTGTTCTGGCATCTTCTTCAGGGGATGCCATCAGGGGTAGGCCCTATCCATGCGATCCATCCCCGTCTCCCAGGTGTCTGGTGCACACACTTGCCAAGGCACATGTGTGCTTGCTGATGGGCGGGGGAATGGAATATAACCGACAGAGGCCTGGATCTCTAGGATCCAGCAAAACCACCCTCCTACTGCCTGTAATCCATCCCACGTGGCAAGGTTTCAGTGCATGGCTTATGACCTTGTGGACACAGACTTCCCGGGACTTCCATTAGGGTGAGGTCCAAGGGCCTCGTCTGTGCCCATGTACTGGCCAGCCCCCACAGTGGTCCTCGGGCATTCCAGCATCCGTCCTCCTAGGGGGGATGGCCCGTGGGACTGAAAATGGGACAAAATTTTGGCTGTCATTTCCAAGCTGATGGAGGAAAGTCTGGACTTCTGCTGGTTTTTCTCTCCTGTGTTCAGTGTCTGTTCTGTCTTTGTCTTTGTCTTTGTCTCTGTGTCAGGGTCTGTCTCTGTTTTGGTGTGTCTCACAGGAGCAGGATCTGTGGGCTCCACGGCGGATGGACGAAACAGCCATTGTCACCCTTGTTCCTGTTCCTGTTTCCCTCACCTGTGCTGGTGCTTGGTTCCTTGGTAAGTAAGGCTTTCTAACCCTGAACAGAGCACGGACTCTGGAACCTCTTCCCAATGGGGACCCTGAAGCAGCAAGAAAGAGGGTCCTGACCATTCTCCCCAGGCCAGGGGCCATGTGATCTGTCATTTTCTGCAAGCTACAATGTCAGCCCCCGAGCCTCCAGGCTGTCTTCTTCTCAGAAGGACCTCGAGGGAGAAGAAAGCATGTACCCAAGACTGGGAGCAAAGTGGGTCTCAGATAGAGATTGAAGGCCAACAGGCTCTTTTACAAGCCTGTGGGAGACTAGGGACACCATGTCTCTATGGCCCCATTGATAGAAGAGTAAGGGGAGCCTTCGGTGTTGTAGCTCTGTCCACATAGGGTGGTTACCTCTTCCGACTTCCTGTAGTCCAGGGTGGTGATGGACACCAGACCCCCTAAACTGTCCCCACCCAGTGCCCTTGCAGAGCCCTTATTCCCCTTGGGAACCCTTAGACCTTCAGCTCTTCCTGTCTCCACTCCCCATGCTTTGGATCTCGATCCTGGCCAGGAGTCCTGATGCCCCTGATGCCATGGCCGAGCTGTCTTCAACCTCTTTCTTCTTTCACCCTTTTTACCCACCATTTTCCTTGGTGTCCACCTCTGTCCCCTGGCTGGGCAGAGCGGGGTGTGGGTGTGTGTGTGTGTGTGTGTATGTGTGTGTGTGTCTATGCATGGGAACGCTCAAACACATAATCCTTTATCTGTATGGTGATGTCCGAGGTTATGTGCCCACATGGGATGGGGTGACTAGCTCTTCCCAAGGATCTGAGGAGCTCTCATCCTCCAGGCAAACCACATGGGAGGGTTAGGGGTAGGGTTAGAGTTAGGTTGAGAGTTAGGTTTAGACAGGGTTTGGGTCACGGTCAGAGTTAGGGTTAGGGGTTTGTTTTAGGGTTAGGGTCAGCGTTAGGTTTTGGATCATGGGCCGTGTTATGGTCAGGGTCAGCATTACGTTTATGGTTAGATTTAGGGTCTGGCTCACAGTCAGGGTCAGGTTTAGTTTGAGGGTCAGGTTCTGGGTCAGTGTTAGGGTGAGCGTTAGGTTTAGGATCAGGGTTAGTGTCAGGGTCAGGTGAAGGTCAAGGACAGGGTCAGATTTTGGGTCAGGGTAAGGTTTTTGTTTAGGGCTAAGGTTCGTGTCAGGATGAGGGTTAGGGTTAGGGTTAGGGTTAGGTTCAGGGTAAGGTTAGGGTTTGGTGTTAGGATTAGTGTTAGAAGTAGGGTTATGGTTAGGGTTATTGTTAGACTGTGTTAGGGTCAGCGTTAGGCTTTGGGTTAATGTAGTGTTTAGTTTTACCATTAGGGTCAGCATTGGTTTTAGGTTCTGGGTCCGTATAAGGGGAGGTTTTAGGGTTACATTTATCGTTATGTTTAGAATCAGGCTCAGAGTCATTTCAGGGTTCGGGTTAGGGTTAGGGTTAGGTCAGGGTCTGACTCTTGGTTACGGTCTGTGTCAGGGTTAGTGTAAGTTCAGGGTTAGGTTTAAGTTCAGGGTCCGAATCAGTGTCAGCGTTAGGCTTTGGTTTAGGTTAGGGTCGGTCTGGCTCATGGTCAGGGTCATGGTGAAGTTCAGGGATGGTTTGGTTTGGGTCAGGTTCACAGTCAGGTTCAGGGTCAGGTTTTTCGGTGAGACTCTGGGTTAGGTTTAATGTTAGGGTTAGAGTGAGGGTCAGGGTTAGAGTTAGACATTGTTTGGGTCATAGTTATCGTTAGGCTTAAGGTAGGGGTCAGGGTTAGGTTTAGGTTATGGTTAGGTTTATGGACAGGCTCACATTCAGTGTCAGGGTTATGGTTTGAATCAGTGTAAGGGTCAGGTTCAGGGTTAGGATTAGGGTCAGGTTCAGTTTTAAGGTCAGGGTCAAGGTCAGGGTTAGGGTCATGGTTAGAATAAGGTCTGCTTTACGTTTAGATTCTGGGTTATGATTATAGTCAGGATCATGGTTAGCTTTGGGTTAGGGTTCTGGTCAGGCTCACGGTCTGGGTCTGAGTTAGGGTTAGTGTTAGGGTCAGGGTTAGGGTTAGGGTCAGGCTTAGGACTGGGTCAGGCTTAGTATTAGGGTCAGGGTCAGGGTGAAGGTCAGGGCCAGGGTCCGATTTAGGGTCAGGGTGAGGCTTTGGTTTAGGGTCCATGTTCGGGACAGGGGCAGGGTTAGTTTTGGGTCAGTGTTAGGGTCAGGGTTAGGTTTAGAGTCAGGGTCAGGGTCAGAGTCAAAGTGAAGATCAGGGACAGAGTCTGTTTAGGGTCCGGGTCAGGCTTTGTTTTAGGGTCAAATTTCGGTTCAGGGTCAGGGTAAGTTTCAGGGTAATGGTTTGAGTTTTTGGTTAGGGTTAGGGTTAGCAGGAAAGTTGTGTTTAGTTTTAGGGTGAGACAGCATAGTGTCAGGGTTAGGGGTTGGATTGGGTAGGCATTAGTGTTAGGGTTAGGGTCAGCGTTAGGTTTAAGTTAAGGGTCCTTATTAGGGTCAGGGTTAGGGTTACCTTTAGAGTTATGGTTAAGGTCAGGCTCAAAGTACTGTTAGTGTTAGTGTTTGGGTCAGGATTTGGTTAGGGTCAGGGTTTTGATTAGGGTCAGAGTCAGGGTCACGGTTAGGGATGAGTCAGGGTTAGAGTAGGTCAGGTTAGGTTTAGGATCAGGGTCTGGATCAGGGTCAGCATCAGGCTTAGATTTAGGATTAGGGTTGGGTCAGGATCTCTGTCAGGGTCAGGGCTAGGGTTAGGTTTTGGGTCAGGCTCACAGTCAGGGTCAGGGTCAGGGGTTAGTGTTAGTGTTAGCCCCACACCTGGGTCATTGACCAGTACCTTCAGGGTCTCAGGATAAACCCTGGGCAAAAGGGTGCAGCGACACACCCGCTCCCAGCTAGCCTGCCTTAACCTGGGGCATGAACATGACCTCCCTACCAGGCATCGGACCCCTCATAAGCCTTCTCCTGCTCGGGACATCTCCTTCCCCAATGAGCTCTCTTTATACACACACACACACACACACACACACACACACACACAGACGGAAGAGACCTAGGGCTACACGGGTCAATCAGAAGGTTTGGGACGCTGACTTTGAATCCCTCGGTTTCACATTGCGATTCTTTTTGCCAATACGGCCAGAGGCGTCAGGGAGGACTGATATGACCTGCCCAGTGAGGGGACTTGACTGGCGAGCGAGCTCTCCTCTGCTTGCATTCTCTGGGCTTCGGTAGACAGCAGAAGAACATGTCGCTTCCTTCAGGCTGTGCCCAGAAATGAGCTGGGCAGGGTGGTTTTCTCTGGAATGTGGGTGCCTGGATACGTGTGTTCCAATTCCGTTGGGCTCTGTCGTCTGGGAAGTAGGGTCACCACTGCCTGGGGGCTCCTTACCGGACTTCCTCTCCCATCCAGAGCTCCCTGAGGGAGCCCCTAACCCAGCTGCTCAGGGCTCACACTCCACCCCATGCCCTGTCCATCCAGTGACCCACACACAGCCTCTCCCCAGCCCCTGGGAGGCCTGGGTGCAGCTGTTGTCTCCGCTGGGAGGGAACAGAGCTGGGGTAAGACCGGATTCCTGTTCCTGCCCAGGACTGTGAGCCCAGACACATCCTGTGACTCTCAGGGCCTCTCTCAGTCTCCCTGTCTGCATATTGGGGGTGTTCTGGCTTCTTCTTCAGAGGATGCCATCAGGGGTAGGCCCTCTCCATGCGTTCCATCCCCGTCTCCCAGGAGTCTGGTGCAAACACTTGCCAAGGCACAGGTTTGCTTGGTGATGGGCGGGGGAATGGAATATAACCCACAGAGGCCTGGATGTCCTCTAGGGTCCAGCAAAACCACCCTCCTCCTGCCTGTAATCCATCCCACGTGGCAAGGTTTCAGTGCATGGCTTCTGACCTTGTGGACACAGACTTCCAGGGACTTCCATTGGGTCGAGGTACAAGGGCCTCATCTGCGCCCATGTACTGGCCAGCCCCCATAGTGGTCTGCGGGCTTTCCCGCATACATCCTCCTAGGAGGGATGGCCCGTGGGACAGATAAGGGGACAAAATGTTTGACTTTCATTTCCAAGCTGATGGAGGAAAGTCTGGGACTTCTGCTGGTTCTTTCTCTCCTGTGTTCAGTGTCTGTTTCTGTCTTTGTCTTTGTCTTTCTCTCTGTCAGGGTATGTCTCTGTTTTGGTGTGTCTCACAGGAGCAGGATCTGTGGGCTCCAGGGCTTCTGGACGAAACTGCCGTTGTCTCCCTTGTGCTGTTTCCCTCTCCTGTGATGGTGCTTGGTTCCTTGGTAAGTAAGGCCTTCTCACCCTGAGCAGAGCACGGACTCTGGAACCTCTTCTCAATGGGGACCCTGAAGCTGCAACAAGGAGGGTCCTGACCTTGGTCCCCAGGACAGGGGCCTAGTGCTCTGCCACATTCTGCAAGCTCACAATGTCAGCCCCCCGAGCCCTCAGGCTTTCTTCTGCTCAGAAGGACCTCGAGGGAGTAGAAAGCATGTACCCAAGACTGGGAGCACAGTGGGTCTCGGATAGAGATTCAAGGCCAACAGGCTCTTTTACAAGCCTGTGGGAGACTAGGGACACCATGTCTCTATGGCCCCATTAATAGAAGAGTAAGCAGAGGCCTTCGGTGTTGTAGCTCTGTCCACACAGGGTGGTTACCTCTTCCAACTTCCAATAGTCCAGGGTGGTGATGGACACCAGACCCCCTACACTGTCCCCACCCAGTGCCCTTGCAAAGCCCTTGGGCCCCTTGGGGACCCCTTGACCATCAGCTCGTTCTGTCTCCACTCCCCATGCTTTGGATCTTGGTCCTGGCCAGGGGTCCTGATGCCCCTGACCCCATTGCCGAGCTGTGTCCAACCTTTTCTTTTTCACCCTTTTTACCCACCATTTTCCCTTGGTGTCCACCTCTGACCCCTAGCTGGGCAGAGCGGTCTGTGTGTGTGAGTGTGTGTGTGTGTGTGTGTGTGTGTGTATGTGTGTGTGTGTCTATGCATGGGAGCCCTCAAACACATATGCCTTTATCTGTATGGTGATGTCCGAGCTTATGTGCCCACATGGGATGGGGTGACTAGCTCTCCCCAAGGATCTGAGGAGCTCTCATCCTCCAGGCAAACCTCATGGGAGGGTTAGGGGTAGGGTTAGAGTTAAGTTGAGAGTTAGGTTTAGACAGGGTTTGGGTCACGGTCAGAGTTAGGGTTAGGGGTTTATTTTAGGGTTAGGGTCAGCGTTAGGTTTCAGATCATGGGCCGTGTTATGGTCAGGGTCAGCTTTACGTTTATGGTTAGATTTAGGGTCTGGCTCACAGTCAGGGTCAGGGTTAGTGTGAGGGTCAGGTTCTGGGTCAGTGTTAGGGTGAGCGTTAGGTTTAGGTTCAGGGTTAGTGTCAGGGTCAGGTGAAGGTCAGGGACAGGGTCAGATTTTGGGTCAGGGTAAGGTTTTTGTTTAGGGGTAAGGTTCGTGTCAGGATGAGGGTTAGGGTTAGGGTTAGGGTTAGGGTTAGGTTCAGGGTAAGGTTAGGGTTTGGTGTTAGGATTAGTGTTAGAAGTAGGGTTATGGTTAGGGTTATTGTTAGACTGTGTTAGGGTCAGCGTTAGGCTTTGGGTTAATGTAGTGTTTAGTTTTACCATTAGGGTCAGCATTGGTTTTAGGTTCTGGGTCCGTATAAGGGGAGGTTTTAGGGTTACATTTATCGTTATGTTTAGAGTCAGGCTCAGAATCAGTTCAGGGTTCGGGTTAGGGTTAGGGTTAGGTCAGGGTCTGACTCTTGGTTACGGTCTGTGTCAGGGTTAGTGTAAGTTCAGGGTTAGGTTTAAGTTCAGGGTCCGAATCAGTGTCAGCGTTAGGCTTTGGTTTAGGTTAGGGTCGGTCTGGCTCATGGTCAGGGTCATGGTGAAGTTCAGGGATGGTTTGGTTTGGGTCAGGTTCACAGTCAGGTTCAGGGTCAGGTTTTTCGGTGAGACTCTGGGTTAGGTTTAATGTTAGGGTTAGAGTGAGGGTCAGGGTTAGAGTTAGACATTGTTTGGGTCATAGTTATCGTTAGGCTTATGGTAGGGGTCAGGGTTAGGTTTAGGTTATGGTTAGGTTTATGGACAGGCTCACATTCAGTGTCAGGGTTATGGTTTGAATCAGTGTAAGGGTCAGGTTCAGGGTTAGGATTAGGGTCAGGTTCAGTTTTAAGGTCAGGGTCAAGGTCAGGGTTAGGGTCATGGTTAGAATAAGGTCTGCTTTACGTTTAGATTCTGGGTTATGATTATAGTCAGGATCATGGTTAGCTTTGGGTTAGGGTTCTGGTCAGGCTCACGGTCTGGGTCTGAGTTAGGGTTAGTGTTAGGGTCAGGGTTAGGGTTAGGGTCAGGCTTAGGACTGGGTCAGGCTTAGTATTAGGGTCAGGGTCAGGGTGAAGGTCAGGGCCAGGGTCCGATTTAGGGTCAGGGTGAGGCTTTGGTTTAGGGTCCATGTTCGGGACAGGGGCAGGGTTAGTTTTGGGTCAGTGTTAGGGTCAGGGTTAGGTTTAGAGTCAGGGTCAGGGTCAGAGTCAAAGTGAAGATCAGGGACAGAGTCTGTTTAGGGTCCGGGTCAGGCTTTGTTTTAGGGTCAAATTTCGGTTCAGGGTCAGGGTAAGTTTCAGGGTAATGGTTTGAGTTTTTGGTTAGGGTTAGGGTTAGCAGGAAAGTTGTGTTTAGTTTTAGGGTGAGACAGCATAGTGTCAGGGTTAGGGGTTGGATTGGGTAGGCATTAGTGTTAGGGTTAGGGTCAGCGTTAGGTTTAAGTTAAGGGTCCTTATTAGGGTCAGGGTTAGGGTTACCTTTAGAGTTATGGTTAAGGTCAGGCTCAAAGTACTGTTAGTGTTAGTGTTTGGGTCAGGATTTGGTTAGGGTCAGGGTTTTGATTAGGGTCAGAGTCAGGGTCACGGTTAGGGATGAGTCAGGGTTAGAGTAGGTCAGGTTAGGTTTAGGATCAGGGTCTGGATCAGGGTCAGCATCAGGCTTAGATTTAGGATTAGGGTTGGGTCAGGATCTCTGTCAGGGTCAGGGCTAGGGTTAGGTTTTGGGTCAGGCTCACAGTCAGGGTCAGGGTCAGGGGTTAGTGTTAGTGTTAGCCCCACACCTGGGTCATTGACCAGTACCTTCAGGGTCTCAGGATAAACCCTGGGCAAAAGGGTGCAGCGACACACCCGCTCCCAGCTAGCCTGCCTTAACCTGGGGCATGAACATGACCTCCCTACCAGGCATCGGACCCCTCATAAGCCTTCTCCTGCTCGGGACATCTCCTTCCCCAATGAGCTCTCTTTATACACACACACACACACACACACACACACACACACAGACGGAAGAGACCTAGGGCTACACGGGTCAATCAGAAGGTTTGGGACGCTGACTTTGAATCCCTCGGTTTCACATTGCGATTCTTTTTGCCAATACGGCCAGAGGCGTCAGGGAGGACTGATATGACCTGCCCAGTGAGGGGACTTGACTGGCGAGCGAGCTCTCCTCTGCTTGCATTCTCTGGGCTTCGGTAGACAGCAGAAGAACATGTCGCTTCCTTCAGGCTGTGCCCAGAAATGAGCTGGGCAGGGTGGTTTTCTCTGGAATGTGGGTGCCTGGATACGTGTGTTCCAATTCCGTTGGGCTCTGTCGTCTGGGAAGTAGGGTCACCACTGCCTGGGGGCTCCTTACCGGACTTCCTCTCCCATCCAGAGCTCCCTGAGGGAGCCCCTAACCCAGCTGCTCAGGGCTCACACTCCACCCCATGCCCTGTCCATCCAGTGACCCACACACAGCCTCTCCCCAGCCCCTGGGAGGCCTGGGTGCAGCTGTTGTCTCCGCTGGGAGGGAACAGAGCTGGGGTAAGACCGGATTCCTGTTCCTGCCCTGGACTGTGAGCCCAGACACATCCTGTGACTCTCAGGGCCTCTCTCAGTCTCCCTGTCTGCATATTGGGGGTGTTCTGGCTTCTTCTTCAGAGGATGCCATCAGGGGTAGGCCCTCTCCATGCGTTCCATCCCCGTCTCCCAGGAGTCTGGTGCAAACACTTGCCAAGGCACAGGTTTGCTTGGTGATGGGCGGGGGAATGGAATATAACCCACAGAGGCCTGGATGTCCTCTAGGGTCCAGCAAAACCACCCTCCTCCTGCCTGTAATCCATCCCACGTGGCAAGGTTTCAGTGCATGGCTTCTGACCTTGTGGACACAGACTTCCAGGGACTTCCATTGGGTCGAGGTACAAGGGCCTCATCTGCGCCCATGTACTGGCCAGCCCCCATAGTGGTCTGCGGGCTTTCCCGCATACATCCTCCTAGGAGGGATGGCCCGTGGGACAGATAAGGGGACAAAATGTTTGACTTTCATTTCCAAGCTGATGGAGGAAAGTCTGGGACTTCTGCTGGTTCTTTCTCTCCTGTGTTCAGTGTCTGTTTCTGTCTTTGTCTTTGTCTTTCTCTCTGTCAGGGTATGTCTCTGTTTTGGTGTGTCTCACAGGAGCAGGATCTGTGGGCTCCAGGGCTTCTGGACGAAACTGCCGTTGTCTCCCTTGTGCTGTTTCCCTCTCCTGTGATGGTGCTTGGTTCCTTGGTAAGTAAGGCCTTCTCACCCTGAGCAGAGCACGGACTCTGGAACCTCTTCTCAATGGGGACCCTGAAGCTGCAACAAGGAGGGTCCTGACCTTGGTCCCCAGGACAGGGGCCTAGTGCTCTGCCACATTCTGCAAGCTCACAATGTCAGCCCCCCGAGCCCTCAGGCTTTCTTCTGCTCAGAAGGACCTCGAGGGAGTAGAAAGCATGTACCCAAGACTGGGAGCACAGTGGGTCTCGGGTAGAGATTCAAGGCCAACAGGCTCTTTTACAAGCCTGTGGGAGACTAGGGACACCATGTCTCTATGGCCCCATTAATAGAAGAGTAAGCAGAGGCCTTCGGTGTTGTAGCTCTGTCCACACAGGGTGGTTACCTCTTCCAACTTCCAATAGTCCAGGGTGGTGATGGACACCAGACCCCCTACACTGTCCCCACCCAGTGCCCTTGCAAAGCCCTTGGGCCCCTTGGGGACCCCTTGACCATCAGCTCGTTCTGTCTCCACTCCCCATGCTTTGGATCTTGGTCCTGGCCAGGGGTCCTGATGCCCCTGACCCCATTGCCGAGCTGTGTCCAACCTTTTCTTTTTCACCCTTTTTACCCACCATTTTCCCTTGGTGTCCACCTCTGACCCCTAGCTGGGCAGAGCGGTCTGTGTGTGTGAGTGTGTGTGTGTGTGTGTGTGTGTGTATGTGTGTGTGTGTCTATGCATGGGAGCCCTCAAACACATATGCCTTTATCTGTATGGTGATGTCCGAGCTTATGTGCCCACATGGGATGGGGTGACTAGCTCTCCCCAAGGATCTGAGGAGCTCTCATCCTCCAGGCAAACCTCATGGGAGGGTTAGGGGTAGGGTTAGAGTTAAGTTGAGAGTTAGGTTTAGACAGGGTTTGGGTCACGGTCAGAGTTAGGGTTAGGGGTTTATTTTAGGGTTAGGGTCAGCGTTAGGTTTCAGATCATGGGCCGTGTTATGGTCAGGGTCAGCTTTACGTTTATGGTTAGATTTAGGGTCTGGCTCACAGTCAGGGTCAGGGTTAGTGTGAGGGTCAGGTTCTGGGTCAGTGTTAGGGTGAGCGTTAGGTTTAGGTTCAGGGTTAGTGTCAGGGTCAGGTGAAGGTCAGGGACAGGGTCAGATTTTGGGTCAGGGTAAGGTTTTTGTTTAGGGGTAAGGTTCGTGTCAGGATGAGGGTTAGGGTTAGGGTTAGGGTTAGGGTTAGGTTCAGGGTAAGGTTAGGGTTTGGTGTTAGGATTAGTGTTAGAAGTAGGGTTATGGTTAGGGTTATTGTTAGACTGTGTTAGGGTCAGCGTTAGGCTTTGGGTTAATGTAGTGTTTAGTTTTACCATTAGGGTCAGCATTGGTTTTAGGTTCTGGGTCCGTATAAGGGGAGGTTTTAGGGTTACATTTATCGTTATGTTTAGAGTCAGGCTCAGAATCAGTTCAGGGTTCGGGTTAGGGTTAGGGTTAGGTCAGGGTCTGACTCTTGGTTACGGTCTGTGTCAGGGTTAGTGTAAGTTCAGGGTTAGGTTTAAGTTCAGGGTCCGAATCAGTGTCAGCGTTAGGCTTTGGTTTAGGTTAGGGTCGGTCTGGCTCATGGTCAGGGTCATGGTGAAGTTCAGGGATGGTTTGGTTTGGGTCAGGTTCACAGTCAGGTTCAGGGTCAGGTTTTTCGGTGAGACTCTGGGTTAGGTTTAATGTTAGGGTTAGAGTGAGGGTCAGGGTTAGAGTTAGACATTGTTTGGGTCATAGTTATCGTTAGGCTTATGGTAGGGGTCAGGGTTAGGTTTAGGTTATGGTTAGGTTTATGGACAGGCTCACATTCAGTGTCAGGGTTATGGTTTGAATCAGTGTAAGGGTCAGGTTCAGGGTTAGGATTAGGGTCAGGTTCAGTTTTAAGGTCAGGGTCAAGGTCAGGGTTAGGGTCATGGTTAGAATAAGGTCTGCTTTACGTTTAGATTCTGGGTTATGATTATAGTCAGGATCATGGTTAGCTTTGGGTTAGGGTTCTGGTCAGGCTCACGGTCTGGGTCTGAGTTAGGGTTAGTGTTAGGGTCAGGGTTAGGGTTAGGGTCAGGCTTAGGACTGGGTCAGGCTTAGTATTAGGGTCAGGGTCAGGGTGAAGGTCAGGGCCAGGGTCCGATTTAGGGTCAGGGTGAGGCTTTGGTTTAGGGTCCATGTTCGGGACAGGGGCAGGGTTAGTTTTGGGTCAGTGTTAGGGTCAGGGTTAGGTTTAGAGTCAGGGTCAGGGTCAGAGTCAAAGTGAAGATCAGGGACAGAGTCTGTTTAGGGTCCGGGTCAGGCTTTGTTTTAGGGTCAAATTTCGGTTCAGGGTCAGGGTAAGTTTCAGGGTAATGGTTTGAGTTTTTGGTTAGGGTTAGGGTTAGCAGGAAAGTTGTGTTTAGTTTTAGGGTGAGACAGCATAGTGTCAGGGTTAGGGGTTGGATTGGGTAGGCATTAGTGTTAGGGTTAGGGTCAGCGTTAGGTTTAAGTTAAGGGTCCTTATTAGGGTCAGGGTTAGGGTTACCTTTAGAGTTATGGTTAAGGTCAGGCTCAAAGTACTGTTAGTGTTAGTGTTTGGGTCAGGATTTGGTTAGGGTCAGGGTTTTGATTAGGGTCAGAGTCAGGGTCACGGTTAGGGATGAGTCAGGGTTAGAGTAGGTCAGGTTAGGTTTAGGATCAGGGTCTGGATCAGGGTCAGCATCAGGCTTAGATTTAGGATTAGGGTTGGGTCAGGATCTCTGTCAGGGTCAGGGCTAGGGTTAGGTTTTGGGTCAGGCTCACAGTCAGGGTCAGGGTCAGGGGTTAGTGTTAGTGTTAGCCCCACACCTGGGTCATTGACCAGTACCTTCAGGGTCTCAGGATAAACCCTGGGCAAAAGGGTGCAGCGACACACCCGCTCCCAGCTAGCCTGCCTTAACCTGGGGCATGAACATGACCTCCCTACCAGGCATCGGACCCCTCATAAGCCTTCTCCTGCTCGGGACATCTCCTTCCCCAATGAGCTCTCTTTATACACACACACACACACACACACACACACACACACAGACGGAAGAGACCTAGGGCTACACGGGTCAATCAGAAGGTTTGGGACGCTGACTTTGAATCCCTCGGTTTCACATTGCGATTCTTTTTGCCAATACGGCCAGAGGCGTCAGGGAGGACTGATATGACCTGCCCAGTGAGGGGACTTGACTGGCGAGCGAGCTCTCCTCTGCTTGCATTCTCTGGGCTTCGGTAGACAGCAGAAGAACATGTCGCTTCCTTCAGGCTGTGCCCAGAAATGAGCTGGGCAGGGTGGTTTTCTCTGGAATGTGGGTGCCTGGATACGTGTGTTCCAATTCCGTTGGGCTCTGTCGTCTGGGAAGTAGGGTCACCACTGCCTGGGGGCTCCTTACCGGACTTCCTCTCCCATCCAGAGCTCCCTGAGGGAGCCCCTAACCCAGCTGCTCAGGGCTCACACTCCACCCCATGCCCTGTCCATCCAGTGACCCACACACAGCCTCTCCCCAGCCCCTGGGAGGCCTGGGTGCAGCTGTTGTCTCCGCTGGGAGGGAACAGAGCTGGGGTAAGACCGGATTCCTGTTCCTGCCCCGGACTGTGAGCCCAGACACATCCTGTGACTCTCAGGGCCTCTCTCAGTCTCCCTGTCTGCATATTGGGGGTGTTCTGGCTTCTTCTTCAGAGGATGCCATCAGGGGTAGGCCCTCTCCATGCGTTCCATCCCCGTCTCCCAGGAGTCTGGTGCAAACACTTGCCAAGGCACAGGTTTGCTTGGTGATGGGCGGGGGAATGGAATATAACCCACAGAGGCCTGGATGTCCTCTAGGGTCCAGCAAAACCACCCTCCTCCTGCCTGTAATCCATCCCACGTGGCAAGGTTTCAGTGCATGGCTTCTGACCTTGTGGACACAGACTTCCAGGGACTTCCATTGGGTCGAGGTACAAGGGCCTCATCTGCGCCCATGTACTGGCCAGCCCCCATAGTGGTCTGCGGGCTTTCCCGCATACATCCTCCTAGGAGGGATGGCCCGTGGGACAGATAAGGGGACAAAATGTTTGACTTTCATTTCCAAGCTGATGGAGGAAAGTCTGGGACTTCTGCTGGTTCTTTCTCTCCTGTGTTCAGTGTCTGTTTCTGTCTTTGTCTTTGTCTTTCTCTCTGTCAGGGTATGTCTCTGTTTTGGTGTGTCTCACAGGAGCAGGATCTGTGGGCTCCAGGGCTTCTGGACGAAACTGCCGTTGTCTCCCTTGTGCTGTTTCCCTCTCCTGTGATGGTGCTTGGTTCCTTGGTAAGTAAGGCCTTCTCACCCTGAGCAGAGCACGGACTCTGGAACCTCTTCTCAATGGGGACCCTGAAGCTGCAACAAGGAGGGTCCTGACCTTGGTCCCCAGGACAGGGGCCTAGTGCTCTGCCACATTCTGCAAGCTCACAATGTCAGCCCCCCGAGCCCTCAGGCTTTCTTCTGCTCAGAAGGACCTCGAGGGAGTAGAAAGCATGTACCCAAGACTGGGAGCACAGTGGGTCTCGGGTAGAGATTCAAGGCCAACAGGCTCTTTTACAAGCCTGTGGGAGACTAGGGACACCATGTCTCTATGGCCCCATTAATAGAAGAGTAAGCAGAGGCCTTCGGTGTTGTAGCTCTGTCCACACAGGGTGGTTACCTCTTCCAACTTCCAATAGTCCAGGGTGGTGATGGACACCAGACCCCCTACACTGTCCCCACCCAGTGCCCTTGCAAAGCCCTTGGGCCCCTTGGGGACCCCTTGACCATCAGCTCGTTCTGTCTCCACTCCCCATGCTTTGGATCTTGGTCCTGGCCAGGGGTCCTGATGCCCCTGACCCCATTGCCGAGCTGTGTCCAACCTTTTCTTTTTCACCCTTTTTACCCACCATTTTCCCTTGGTGTCCACCTCTGACCCCTAGCTGGGCAGAGCGGTCTGTGTGTGTGAGTGTGTGTGTGTGTGTGTGTGTGTGTGTGTATGTGTGTGTGTGTCTATGCATGGGAGCCCTCAAACACATATGCCTTTATCTGTATGGTGATGTCCGAGCTTATGTGCCCACATGGGATGGGGTGACTAGCTCTCCCCAAGGATCTGAGGAGCTCTCATCCTCCAGGCAAACCTCATGGGAGGGTTAGGGGTAGGGTTAGAGTTAAGTTGAGAGTTAGGTTTAGACAGGGTTTGGGTCACGGTCAGAGTTAGGGTTAGGGGTTTATTTTAGGGTTAGGGTCAGCGTTAGGTTTCAGATCATGGGCCGTGTTATGGTCAGGGTCAGCTTTACGTTTATGGTTAGATTTAGGGTCTGGCTCACAGTCAGGGTCAGGGTTAGTGTGAGGGTCAGGTTCTGGGTCAGTGTTAGGGTGAGCGTTAGGTTTAGGTTCAGGGTTAGTGTCAGGGTCAGGTGAAGGTCAGGGACAGGGTCAGATTTTGGGTCAGGGTAAGGTTTTTGTTTAGGGGTAAGGTTCGTGTCAGGATGAGGGTTAGGGTTAGGGTTAGGGTTAGGGTTAGGTTCAGGGTAAGGTTAGGGTTTGGTGTTAGGATTAGTGTTAGAAGTAGGGTTATGGTTAGGGTTATTGTTAGACTGTGTTAGGGTCAGCGTTAGGCTTTGGGTTAATGTAGTGTTTAGTTTTACCATTAGGGTCAGCATTGGTTTTAGGTTCTGGGTCCGTATAAGGGGAGGTTTTAGGGTTACATTTATCGTTATGTTTAGAGTCAGGCTCAGAATCAGTTCAGGGTTCGGGTTAGGGTTAGGGTTAGGTCAGGGTCTGACTCTTGGTTACGGTCTGTGTCAGGGTTAGTGTAAGTTCAGGGTTAGGTTTAAGTTCAGGGTCCGAATCAGTGTCAGCGTTAGGCTTTGGTTTAGGTTAGGGTCGGTCTGGCTCATGGTCAGGGTCATGGTGAAGTTCAGGGATGGTTTGGTTTGGGTCAGGTTCACAGTCAGGTTCAGGGTCAGGTTTTTCGGTGAGACTCTGGGTTAGGTTTAATGTTAGGGTTAGAGTGAGGGTCAGGGTTAGAGTTAGACATTGTTTGGGTCATAGTTATCGTTAGGCTTATGGTAGGGGTCAGGGTTAGGTTTAGGTTATGGTTAGGTTTATGGACAGGCTCACATTCAGTGTCAGGGTTATGGTTTGAATCAGTGTAAGGGTCAGGTTCAGGGTTAGGATTAGGGTCAGGTTCAGTTTTAAGGTCAGGGTCAAGGTCAGGGTTAGGGTCATGGTTAGAATAAGGTCTGCTTTACGTTTAGATTCTGGGTTATGATTATAGTCAGGATCATGGTTAGCTTTGGGTTAGGGTTCTGGTCAGGCTCACGGTCTGGGTCTGAGTTAGGGTTAGTGTTAGGGTCAGGGTTAGGGTTAGGGTCAGGCTTAGGACTGGGTCAGGCTTAGTATTAGGGTCAGGGTCAGGGTGAAGGTCAGGGCCAGGGTCCGATTTAGGGTCAGGGTGAGGCTTTGGTTTAGGGTCCATGTTCGGGACAGGGGCAGGGTTAGTTTTGGGTCAGTGTTAGGGTCAGGGTTAGGTTTAGAGTCAGGGTCAGGGTCAGAGTCAAAGTGAAGATCAGGGACAGAGTCTGTTTAGGGTCCGGGTCAGGCTTTGTTTTAGGGTCAAATTTCGGTTCAGGGTCAGGGTAAGTTTCAGGGTAATGGTTTGAGTTTTTGGTTAGGGTTAGGGTTAGCAGGAAAGCTGTGTTTAGTTTTAGGGTGAGACAGCATAGTGTCAGGGTTAGGGGTTGGATTGGGTAGGCATTAGTGTTAGGGTTAGGGTCAGCGTTAGGTTTAAGTTAAGGGTCCTTATTAGGGTCAGGGTTAGGGTTACCTTTAGAGTTATGGTTAAGGTCAGGCTCAAAGTACTGTTAGTGTTAGTGTTTGGGTCAGGATTTGGTTAGGGTCAGGGTTTTGATTAGGGTCAGAGTCAGGGTCACGGTTAGGGATGAGTCAGGGTTAGAGTAGGTCAGGTTAGGTTTAGGATCAGGGTCTGGATCAGGGTCAGCATCAGGCTTAGATTTAGGATTAGGGTTGGGTCAGGATCTCTGTCAGGGTCAGGGCTAGGGTTAGGTTTTGGGTCAGGCTCACAGTCAGGGTCAGGGTCAGGGGTTAGTGTTAGTGTTAGCCCCACACCTGGGTCATTGACCAGTACCTTCAGGGTCTCAGGATAAACCCTGGGCAAAAGGGTGCAGCGACACACCCGCTCCCAGCTAGCCTGCCTTAACCTGGGGCATGAACATGACCTCCCTACCAGGCATCGGACCCCTCATAAGCCTTCTCCTGCTCGGGACATCTCCTTCCCCAATGAGCTCTCTTTATACACACACACACACACACACACACACACACACACACACACAGACGGAAGAGACCTAGGGCTACACGGGTCAATCAGAAGGTTTGGGACGCTGACTTTGAATCCCTCGGTTTCACATTGCGATTCTTTTTGCCAATACGGCCAGAGGCGTCAGGGAGGACTGATATGACCTGCCCAGTGAGGGGACTTGACTGGCGAGCGAGCTCTCCTCTGCTTGCATTCTCTGGGCTTCGGTAGACAGCAGAAGAACATGTCGCTTCCTTCAGGCTGTGCCCAGAAATGAGCTGGGCAGGGTGGTTTTCTCTGGAATGTGGGTGCCTGGATACGTGTGTTCCAATTCCGTTGGGCTCTGTCGTCTGGGAAGTAGGGTCACCACTGCCTGGGGGCTCCTTACCGGACTTCCTCTCCCATCCAGAGCTCCCTGAGGGAGCCCCTAACCCAGCTGCTCAGGGCTCACACTCCACCCCATGCCCTGTCCATCCAGTGACCCACACACAGCCTCTCCCCAGCCCCTGGGAGGCCTGGGTGCAGCTGTTGTCTCCGCTGGGAGGGAACAGAGCTGGGGTAAGACCGGATTCCTGTTCCTGCCCAGGACTGTGAGCCCAGACACATCCTGTGACTCTCAGGGCCTCTCTCAGTCTCCCTGTCTGCATATTGGGGGTGTTCTGGCTTCTTCTTCAGAGGATGCCATCAGGGGTAGGCCCTCTCCATGCGTTCCATCCCCGTCTCCCAGGAGTCTGGTGCAAACACTTGCCAAGGCACAGGTTTGCTTGGTGATGGGCGGGGGAATGGAATATAACCCACAGAGGCCTGGATGTCCTCTAGGGTCCAGCAAAACCACCCTCCTCCTGCCTGTAATCCATCCCACGTGGCAAGGTTTCAGTGCATGGCTTCTGACCTTGTGGACACAGACTTCCAGGGACTTCCATTGGGTCGAGGTACAAGGGCCTCATCTGCGCCCATGTACTGGCCAGCCCCCATAGTGGTCTGCGGGCTTTCCCGCATACATCCTCCTAGGAGGGATGGCCCGTGGGACAGATAAGGGGACAAAATGTTTGACTTTCATTTCCAAGCTGATGGAGGAAAGTCTGGGACTTCTGCTGGTTCTTTCTCTCCTGTGTTCAGTGTCTGTTTCTGTCTTTGTCTTTGTCTTTCTCTCTGTCAGGGTATGTCTCTGTTTTGGTGTGTCTCACAGGAGCAGGATCTGTGGGCTCCAGGGCTTCTGGACGAAACTGCCGTTGTCTCCCTTGTGCTGTTTCCCTCTCCTGTGATGGTGCTTGGTTCCTTGGTAAGTAAGGCCTTCTCACCCTGAGCAGAGCACGGACTCTGGAACCTCTTCTCAATGGGGACCCTGAAGCTGCAACAAGGAGGGTCCTGACCTTGGTCCCCAGGACAGGGGCCTAGTGCTCTGCCACATTCTGCAAGCTCACAATGTCAGCCCCCCGAGCCCTCAGGCTTTCTTCTGCTCAGAAGGACCTCGAGGGAGTAGAAAGCAATTACCCAAGACTGGGAGCACAGTGGGTCTCGGATAGAGATTCAAGGCCAACAGGCTCTTTTACAAGCCTGTGGGAGACTAGGGACACCATGTCTCTATGGCCCCATTAATAGAAGAGTAAGCAGAGGCCTTCGGTGTTGTAGCTCTGTCCACACAGGGTGGTTACCTCTTCCAACTTCCAATAGTCCAGGGTGGTGATGGACACCAGACCCCCTACACTGTCCCCACCCAGTGCCCTTGCAAAGCCCTTGGGCCCCTTGGGGACCCCTTGACCATCAGCTCGTTCTGTCTCCACTCCCCATGCTTTGGATCTTGGTCCTGGCCAGGGGTCCTGATGCCCCTGACCCCATTGCCGAGCTGTGTCCAACCTTTTCTTTTTCACCCTTTTTACCCACCATTTTCCCTTGGTGTCCACCTCTGACCCCTAGCTGGGCAGAGCGGTCTGTGTGTGTGAGTGTGTGTGTGTGTGTGTGTGTGTGTATGTGTGTGTGTGTCTATGCATGGGAGCCCTCAAACACATATGCCTTTATCTGTATGGTGATGTCCGAGCTTATGTGCCCACATGGGATGGGGTGACTAGCTCTCCCCAAGGATCTGAGGAGCTCTCATCCTCCAGGCAAACCTCATGGGAGGGTTAGGGGTAGGGTTAGAGTTAAGTTGAGAGTTAGGTTTAGACAGGGTTTGGGTCACGGTCAGAGTTAGGGTTAGGGGTTTATTTTAGGGTTAGGGTCAGCGTTAGGTTTCAGATCATGGGCCGTGTTATGGTCAGGGTCAGCTTTACGTTTATGGTTAGATTTAGGGTCTGGCTCACAGTCAGGGTCAGGGTTAGTGTGAGGGTCAGGTTCTGGGTCAGTGTTAGGGTGAGCGTTAGGTTTAGGTTCAGGGTTAGTGTCAGGGTCAGGTGAAGGTCAGGGACAGGGTCAGATTTTGGGTCAGGGTAAGGTTTTTGTTTAGGGGTAAGGTTCGTGTCAGGATGAGGGTTAGGGTTAGGGTTAGGGTTAGGGTTAGGTTCAGGGTAAGGTTAGGGTTTGGTGTTAGGATTAGTGTTAGAAGTAGGGTTATGGTTAGGGTTATTGTTAGACTGTGTTAGGGTCAGCGTTAGGGTTTGGGTTAATGTAGTGTTTAGTTTTACCATTAGGGTCAGCATTGGTTTTAGGTTCTGGGTCCGTATAAGGGGAGGTTTTAGGGTTACATTTATCGTTATGTTTAGAGTCAGGCTCAGAATCAGTTCAGGGTTCGGGTTAGGGTTAGGGTTAGGTCAGGGTCTGACTCTTGGTTACGGTCTGTGTCAGGGTTAGTGTAAGTTCAGGGTTAGGTTTAAGTTCAGGGTCCGAATCAGTGTCAGCGTTAGGCTTTGGTTTAGGTTAGGGTCGGTCTGGCTCATGGTCAGGGTCATGGTGAAGTTCAGGGATGGTTTGGTTTGGGTCAGGTTCACAGTCAGGTTCAGGGTCAGGTTTTTCGGTGAGACTCTGGGTTAGGTTTAATGTTAGGGTTAGAGTGAGGGTCAGGGTTAGAGTTAGACATTGTTTGGGTCATAGTTATCGTTAGGCTTATGGTAGGGGTCAGGGTTAGGTTTAGGTTATGGTTAGGTTTATGGACAGGCTCACATTCAGTGTCAGGGTTATGGTTTGAATCAGTGTAAGGGTCAGGTTCAGGGTTAGGATTAGGGTCAGGTTCAGTTTTAAGGTCAGGGTCAAGGTCAGGGTTAGGGTCATGGTTAGAATAAGGTCTGCTTTACGTTTAGATTCTGGGTTATGATTATAGTCAGGATCATGGTTAGCTTTGGGTTAGGGTTCTGGTCAGGCTCACGGTCTGGGTCTGAGTTAGGGTTAGTGTTAGGGTCAGGGTTAGGGTTAGGGTCAGGCTTAGGACTGGGTCAGGCTTAGTATTAGGGTCAGGGTCAGGGTGAAGGTCAGGGCCAGGGTCCGATTTAGGGTCAGGGTGAGGCTTTGGTTTAGGGTCCATGTTCGGGACAGGGGCAGGGTTAGTTTTGGGTCAGTGTTAGGGTCAGGGTTAGGTTTAGAGTCAGGGTCAGGGTCAGAGTCAAAGTGAAGATCAGGGACAGAGTCTGTTTAGGGTCCGGGTCAGGCTTTGTTTTAGGGTCAAATTTCGGTTCAGGGTCAGGGTAAGTTTCAGGGTAATGGTTTGAGTTTTTGGTTAGGGTTAGGGTTAGCAGGAAAGCTGTGTTTAGTTTTAGGGTGAGACAGCATAGTGTCAGGGTTAGGGGTTGGATTGGGTAGGCATTAGTGTTAGGGTTAGGGTCAGCGTTAGGTTTAAGTTAAGGGTCCTTATTAGGGTCAGGGTTAGGGTTACCTTTAGAGTTATGGTTAAGGTCAGGCTCAAAGTACTGTTAGTGTTAGTGTTTGGGTCAGGATTTGGTTAGGGTCAGGGTTTTGATTAGGGTCAGAGTCAGGGTCACGGTTAGGGATGAGTCAGGGTTAGAGTAGGTCAGGTTAGGTTTAGGATCAGGGTCTGGATCAGGGTCAGCATCAGGCTTAGATTTAGGATTAGGGTTGGGTCAGGATCTCTGTCAGGGTCAGGGCTAGGGTTAGGTTTTGGGTCAGGCTCACAGTCAGGGTCAGGGTCAGGGGTTAGTGTTAGTGTTAGCCCCACACCTGGGTCATTGACCAGTACCTTCAGGGTCTCAGGATAAACCCTGGGCAAAAGGGTGCAGCGACACACCCGCTCCCAGCTAGCCTGCCTTAACCTGGGGCATGAACATGACCTCCCTACCAGGCATCGGACCCCTCATAAGCCTTCTCCTGCTCGGGACATCTCCTTCCCCAATGAGCTCTCTTTATACACACACACACACACACACACACACACACACACACACAGACGGAAGAGACCTAGGGCTACACGGGTCAATCAGAAGGTTTGGGACGCTGACTTTGAATCCCTCGGTTTCACATTGCGATTCTTTTTGCCAATACGGCCAGAGGCGTCAGGGAGGACTGATATGACCTGCCCAGTGAGGGGACTTGACTGGCGAGCGAGCTCTCCTCTGCTTGCATTCTCTGGGCTTCGGTAGACAGCAGAAGAACATGTCGCTTCCTTCAGGCTGTGCCCAGAAATGAGCTGGGCAGGGTGGTTTTCTCTGGAATGTGGGTGCCTGGATACGTGTGTTCCAATTCCGTTGGGCTCTGTCGTCTGGGAAGTAGGGTCACCACTGCCTGGGGGCTCCTTACCGGACTTCCTCTCCCATCCAGAGCTCCCTGAGGGAGCCCCTAACCCAGCTGCTCAGGGCTCACACTCCACCCCATGCCCTGTCCATCCAGTGACCCACACACAGCCTCTCCCCAGCCCCTGGGAGGCCTGGGTGCAGCTGTTGTCTCCGCTGGGAGGGAACAGAGCTGGGGTAAGACCGGATTCCTGTTCCTGCCCCGGACTGTGAGCCCAGACACATCCTGTGACTCTCAGGGCCTCTCTCAGTCTCCCTGTCTGCATATTGGGGGTGTTCTGGCTTCTTCTTCAGAGGATGCCATCAGGGGTAGGCCCTCTCCATGCGTTCCATCCCCGTCTCCCAGGAGTCTGGTGCAAACACTTGCCAAGGCACAGGTTTGCTTGGTGATGGGCGGGGGAATGGAATATAACCCACAGAGGCCTGGATGTCCTCTAGGGTCCAGCAAAACCACCCTCCTCCTGCCTGTAATCCATCCCACGTGGCAAGGTTTCAGTGCATGGCTTCTGACCTTGTGGACACAGACTTCCAGGGACTTCCATTGGGTCGAGGTACAAGGGCCTCATCTGCGCCCATGTACTGGCCAGCCCCCATAGTGGTCTGCGGGCTTTCCCGCATACATCCTCCTAGGAGGGATGGCCCGTGGGACAGATAAGGGGACAAAATGTTTGACTTTCATTTCCAAGCTGATGGAGGAAAGTCTGGGACTTCTGCTGGTTCTTTCTCTCCTGTGTTCAGTGTCTGTTTCTGTCTTTGTCTTTGTCTTTCTCTCTGTCAGGGTATGTCTCTGTTTTGGTGTGTCTCACAGGAGCAGGATCTGTGGGCTCCAGGGCTTCTGGACGAAACTGCCGTTGTCTCCCTTGTGCTGTTTCCCTCTCCTGTGATGGTGCTTGGTTCCTTGGTAAGTAAGGCCTTCTCACCCTGAGCAGAGCACGGACTCTGGAACCTCTTCTCAATGGGGACCCTGAAGCTGCAACAAGGAGGGTCCTGACCTTGGTCCCCAGGACAGGGGCCTAGTGCTCTGCCACATTCTGCAAGCTCACAATGTCAGCCCCCCGAGCCCTCAGGCTTTCTTCTGCTCAGAAGGACCTCGAGGGAGTAGAAAGCAATTACCCAAGACTGGGAGCACAGTGGGTCTCGGATAGAGATTCAAGGCCAACAGGCTCTTTTACAAGCCTGTGGGAGACTAGGGACACCATGTCTCTATGGCCCCATTAATAGAAGAGTAAGCAGAGGCCTTCGGTGTTGTAGCTCTGTCCACACAGGGTGGTTACCTCTTCCAACTTCCAATAGTCCAGGGTGGTGATGGACACCAGACCCCCTACACTGTCCCCACCCAGTGCCCTTGCAAAGCCCTTGGGCCCCTTGGGGACCCCTTGACCATCAGCTCGTTCTGTCTCCACTCCCCATGCTTTGGATCTTGGTCCTGGCCAGGGGTCCTGATGCCCCTGACCCCATTGCCGAGCTGTGTCCAACCTTTTCTTTTTCACCCTTTTTACCCACCATTTTCCCTTGGTGTCCACCTCTGACCCCTAGCTGGGCAGAGCGGTCTGTGTGTGTGAGTGTGTGTGTGTGTGTGTGTGTGTGTGTGTCTATGCATGGGAGCCCTCAAACACATATGCCTTTATCTGTATGGTGATGTCCGAGCTTATGTGCCCACATGGGATGGGGTGACTAGCTCTCCCCAAGGATCTGAGGAGCTCTCATCCTCCAGGCAAACCTCATGGGAGGGTTAGGGGTAGGGTTAGAGTTAAGTTGAGAGTTAGGTTTAGACAGGGTTTGGGTCACGGTCAGAGTTAGGGTTAGGGGTTTATTTTAGGGTTAGGGTCAGCGTTAGGTTTCAGATCATGGGCCGTGTTATGGTCAGGGTCAGCTTTACGTTTATGGTTAGATTTAGGGTCTGGCTCACAGTCAGGGTCAGGGTTAGTGTGAGGGTCAGGTTCTGGGTCAGTGTTAGGGTGAGCGTTAGGTTTAGGTTCAGGGTTAGTGTCAGGGTCAGGTGAAGGTCAGGGACAGGGTCAGATTTTGGGTCAGGGTAAGGTTTTTGTTTAGGGGTAAGGTTCGTGTCAGGATGAGGGTTAGGGTTAGGGTTAGGGTTAGGGTTAGGTTCAGGGTAAGGTTAGGGTTTGGTGTTAGGATTAGTGTTAGAAGTAGGGTTATGGTTAGGGTTATTGTTAGACTGTGTTAGGGTCAGCGTTAGGCTTTGGGTTAATGTAGTGTTTAGTTTTACCATTAGGGTCAGCATTGGTTTTAGGTTCTGGGTCCGTATAAGGGGAGGTTTTAGGGTTACATTTATCGTTATGTTTAGAGTCAGGCTCAGAATCAGTTCAGGGTTCGGGTTAGGGTTAGGGTTAGGTCAGGGTCTGACTCTTGGTTACGGTCTGTGTCAGGGTTAGTGTAAGTTCAGGGTTAGGTTTAAGTTCAGGGTCCGAATCAGTGTCAGCGTTAGGCTTTGGTTTAGGTTAGGGTCGGTCTGGCTCATGGTCAGGGTCATGGTGAAGTTCAGGGATGGTTTGGTTTGGGTCAGGTTCACAGTCAGGTTCAGGGTCAGGTTTTTCGGTGAGACTCTGGGTTAGGTTTAATGTTAGGGTTAGAGTGAGGGTCAGGGTTAGAGTTAGACATTGTTTGGGTCATAGTTATCGTTAGGCTTATGGTAGGGGTCAGGGTTAGGTTTAGGTTATGGTTAGGTTTATGGACAGGCTCACATTCAGTGTCAGGGTTATGGTTTGAATCAGTGTAAGGGTCAGGTTCAGGGTTAGGATTAGGGTCAGGTTCAGTTTTAAGGTCAGGGTCAAGGTCAGGGTTAGGGTCATGGTTAGAATAAGGTCTGCTTTACGTTTAGATTCTGGGTTATGATTATAGTCAGGATCATGGTTAGCTTTGGGTTAGGGTTCTGGTCAGGCTCACGGTCTGGGTCTGAGTTAGGGTTAGTGTTAGGGTCAGGGTTAGGGTTAGGGTCAGGCTTAGGACTGGGTCAGGCTTAGTATTAGGGTCAGGGTCAGGGTGAAGGTCAGGGCCAGGGTCCGATTTAGGGTCAGGGTGAGGCTTTGGTTTAGGGTCCATGTTCGGGACAGGGGCAGGGTTAGTTTTGGGTCAGTGTTAGGGTCAGGGTTAGGTTTAGAGTCAGGGTCAGGGTCAGAGTCAAAGTGAAGATCAGGGACAGAGTCTGTTTAGGGTCCGGGTCAGGCTTTGTTTTAGGGTCAAATTTCGGTTCAGGGTCAGGGTAAGTTTCAGGGTAATGGTTTGAGTTTTTGGTTAGGGTTAGGGTTAGCAGGAAAGCTGTGTTTAGTTTTAGGGTGAGACAGCATAGTGTCAGGGTTAGGGGTTGGATTGGGTAGGCATTAGTGTTAGGGTTAGGGTCAGCGTTAGGTTTAAGTTAAGGGTCCTTATTAGGGTCAGGGTTAGGGTTACCTTTAGAGTTATGGTTAAGGTCAGGCTCAAAGTACTGTTAGTGTTAGTGTTTGGGTCAGGATTTGGTTAGGGTCAGGGTTTTGATTAGGGTCAGAGTCAGGGTCACGGTTAGGGATGAGTCAGGGTTAGAGTAGGTCAGGTTAGGTTTAGGATCAGGGTCTGGATCAGGGTCAGCATCAGGCTTAGATTTAGGATTAGGGTTGGGTCAGGATCTCTGTCAGGGTCAGGGCTAGGGTTAGGTTTTGGGTCAGGCTCACAGTCAGGGTCAGGGTCAGGGGTTAGTGTTAGTGTTAGCCCCACACCTGGGTCATTGACCAGTACCTTCAGGGTCTCAGGATAAACCCTGGGCAAAAGGGTGCAGCGACACACCCGCTCCCAGCTAGCCTGCCTTAACCTGGGGCATGAACATGACCTCCCTACCAGGCATCGGACCCCTCATAAGCCTTCTCCTGCTCGGGACATCTCCTTCCCCAATGAGCTCTCTTTATACACACACACACACACACACACACACACACACACACACACAGACGGAAGAGACCTAGGGCTACACGGGTCAATCAGAAGGTTTGGGACGCTGACTTTGAATCCCTCGGTTTCACATTGCGATTCTTTTTGCCAATACGGCCAGAGGCGTCAGGGAGGACTGATATGACCTGCCCAGTGAGGGGACTTGACTGGCGAGCGAGCTCTCCTCTGCTTGCATTCTCTGGGCTTCGGTAGACAGCAGAAGAACATGTCGCTTCCTTCAGGCTGTGCCCAGAAATGAGCTGGGCAGGGTGGTTTTCTCTGGAATGTGGGTGCCTGGATACGTGTGTTCCAATTCCGTTGGGCTCTGTCGTCTGGGAAGTAGGGTCACCACTGCCTGGGGGCTCCTTACCGGACTTCCTCTCCCATCCAGAGCTCCCTGAGGGAGCCCCTAACCCAGCTGCTCAGGGCTCACACTCCACCCCATGCCCTGTCCATCCAGTGACCCACACACAGCCTCTCCCCAGCCCCTGGGAGGCCTGGGTGCAGCTGTTGTCTCCGCTGGGAGGGAACAGAGCTGGGGTAAGACCGGATTCCTGTTCCTGCCCAGGACTGTGAGCCCAGACACATCCTGTGACTCTCAGGGCCTCTCTCAGTCTCCCTGTCTGCATATTGGGGGTGTTCTGGCTTCTTCTTCAGAGGATGCCATCAGGGGTAGGCCCTCTCCATGCGTTCCATCCCCGTCTCCCAGGAGTCTGGTGCAAACACTTGCCAAGGCACAGGTTTGCTTGGTGATGGGCGGGGGAATGGAATATAACCCACAGAGGCCTGGATGTCCTCTAGGGTCCAGCAAAACCACCCTCCTCCTGCCTGTAATCCATCCCACGTGGCAAGGTTTCAGTGCATGGCTTCTGACCTTGTGGACACAGACTTCCAGGGACTTCCATTGGGTCGAGGTACAAGGGCCTCATCTGCGCCCATGTACTGGCCAGCCCCCATAGTGGTCTGCGGGCTTTCCCGCATACATCCTCCTAGGAGGGATGGCCCGTGGGACAGATAAGGGGACAAAATGTTTGACTTTCATTTCCAAGCTGATGGAGGAAAGTCTGGGACTTCTGCTGGTTCTTTCTCTCCTGTGTTCAGTGTCTGTTTCTGTCTTTGTCTTTGTCTTTCTCTCTGTCAGGGTATGTCTCTGTTTTGGTGTGTCTCACAGGAGCAGGATCTGTGGGCTCCAGGGCTTCTGGACGAAACTGCCGTTGTCTCCCTTGTGCTGTTTCCCTCTCCTGTGATGGTGCTTGGTTCCTTGGTAAGTAAGGCCTTCTCACCCTGAGCAGAGCACGGACTCTGGAACCTCTTCTCAATGGGGACCCTGAAGCTGCAACAAGGAGGGTCCTGACCTTGGTCCCCAGGACAGGGGCCTAGTGCTCTGCCACATTCTGCAAGCTCACAATGTCAGCCCCCCGAGCCCTCAGGCTTTCTTCTGCTCAGAAGGACCTCGAGGGAGTAGAAAGCATGTACCCAAGACTGGGAGCACAGTGGGTCTCGGATAGAGATTCAAGGCCAACAGGCTCTTTTACAAGCCTGTGGGAGACGAGGGACACCATGTCTCTATGGCCCCATTAATAGAAGAGTAAGCAGAGGCCTTCGGTGTTGTAGCTCTGTCCACACAGGGTGGTTACCTCTTCCAACTTCCAATAGTCCAGGGTGGTGATGGACACCAGACCCCCTACACTGTCCCCACCCAGTGCCCTTGCAAAGCCCTTGGGCCCCTTGGGGACCCCTTGACCATCAGCTCGTTCTGTCTCCACTCCCCATGCTTTGGATCTTGGTCCTGGCCAGGGGTCCTGATGCCCCTGACCCCATTGCCGAGCTGTGTCCAACCTTTTCTTTTTCACCCTTTTTACCCACCATTTTCCCTTGGTGTCCACCTCTGACCCCTAGCTGGGCAGAGCGGTCTGTGTGTGTGAGTGTGTGTGTGTGTGTGTGTGTGTGTGTATGTGTGTGTGTGTCTATGCATGGGAGCCCTCAAACACATATGCCTTTATCTGTATGGTGATGTCCGAGCTTATGTGCCCACATGGGATGGGGTGACTAGCTCTCCCCAAGGATCTGAGGAGCTCTCATCCTCCAGGCAAACCTCATGGGAGGGTTAGGGGTAGGGTTAGAGTTAAGTTGAGAGTTAGGTTTAGACAGGGTTTGGGTCACGGTCAGAGTTAGGGTTAGGGGTTTATTTTAGGGTTAGGGTCAGCGTTAGGTTTCAGATCATGGGCCGTGTTATGGTCAGGGTCAGCTTTACGTTTATGGTTAGATTTAGGGTCTGGCTCACAGTCAGGGTCAGGGTTAGTGTGAGGGTCAGGTTCTGGGTCAGTGTTAGGGTGAGCGTTAGGTTTAGGTTCAGGGTTAGTGTCAGGGTCAGGTGAAGGTCAGGGACAGGGTCAGATTTTGGGTCAGGGTAAGGTTTTTGTTTAGGGGTAAGGTTCGTGTCAGGATGAGGGTTAGGGTTAGGGTTAGGGTTAGGGTTAGGTTCAGGGTAAGGTTAGGGTTTGGTGTTAGGATTAGTGTTAGAAGTAGGGTTATGGTTAGGGTTATTGTTAGACTGTGTTAGGGTCAGCGTTAGGCTTTGGGTTAATGTAGTGTTTAGTTTTACCATTAGGGTCAGCATTGGTTTTAGGTTCTGGGTCCGTATAAGGGGAGGTTTTAGGGTTACATTTATCGTTATGTTTAGAGTCAGGCTCAGAATCAGTTCAGGGTTCGGGTTAGGGTTAGGGTTAGGTCAGGGTCTGACTCTTGGTTACGGTCTGTGTCAGGGTTAGTGTAAGTTCAGGGTTAGGTTTAAGTTCAGGGTCCGAATCAGTGTCAGCGTTAGGCTTTGGTTTAGGTTAGGGTCGGTCTGGCTCATGGTCAGGGTCATGGTGAAGTTCAGGGATGGTTTGGTTTGGGTCAGGTTCACAGTCAGGTTCAGGGTCAGGTTTTTCGGTGAGACTCTGGGTTAGGTTTAATGTTAGGGTTAGAGTGAGGGTCAGGGTTAGAGTTAGACATTGTTTGGGTCATAGTTATCGTTAGGCTTATGGTAGGGGTCAGGGTTAGGTTTAGGTTATGGTTAGGTTTATGGACAGGCTCACATTCAGTGTCAGGGTTATGGTTTGAATCAGTGTAAGGGTCAGGTTCAGGGTTAGGATTAGGGTCAGGTTCAGTTTTAAGGTCAGGGTCAAGGTCAGGGTTAGGGTCATGGTTAGAATAAGGTCTGCTTTACGTTTAGATTCTGGGTTATGATTATAGTCAGGATCATGGTTAGCTTTGGGTTAGGGTTCTGGTCAGGCTCACGGTCTGGGTCTGAGTTAGGGTTAGTGTTAGGGTCAGGGTTAGGGTTAGGGTCAGGCTTAGGACTGGGTCAGGCTTAGTATTAGGGTCAGGGTCAGGGTGAAGGTCAGGGCCAGGGTCCGATTTAGGGTCAGGGTGAGGCTTTGGTTTAGGGTCCATGTTCGGGACAGGGGCAGGGTTAGTTTTGGGTCAGTGTTAGGGTCAGGGTTAGGTTTAGAGTCAGGGTCAGGGTCAGAGTCAAAGTGAAGATCAGGGACAGAGTCTGTTTAGGGTCCGGGTCAGGCTTTGTTTTAGGGTCAAATTTCGGTTCAGGGTCAGGGTAAGTTTCAGGGTAATGGTTTGAGTTTTTGGTTAGGGTTAGGGTTAGCAGGAAAGCTGTGTTTAGTTTTAGGGTGAGACAGCATAGTGTCAGGGTTAGGGGTTGGATTGGGTAGGCATTAGTGTTAGGGTTAGGGTCAGCGTTAGGTTTAAGTTAAGGGTCCTTATTAGGGTCAGGGTTAGGGTTACCTTTAGAGTTATGGTTAAGGTCAAGCTCAAAGTACTGTTAGTGTTAGTGTTTGGGTCAGGATTTGGTTAGGGTCAGGGTTTTGATTAGGGTCAGAGTCAGGGTCACGGTTAGGGATGAGTCAGGGTTAGAGTAGGTCAGGTTAGGTTTAGGATCAGGGTCTGGATCAGGGTCAGCATCAGGCTTAGATTTAGGATTAGGGTTGGGTCAGGATCTCTGTCAGGGTCAGGGCTAGGGTTAGGTTTTGGGTCAGGCTCACAGTCAGGGTCAGGGTCAGGGGTTAGTGTTAGTGTTAGCCCCACACCTGGGTCATTGACCAGTACCTTCAGGGTCTCAGGATAAACCCTGGGCAAAAGGGTGCAGCGACACACCCGCTCCCAGCTAGCCTGCCTTAACCTGGGGCATGAACATGACCTCCCTACCAGGCATCGGACCCCTCATAAGCCTTCTCCTGCTCGGGACATCTCCTTCCCCAATGAGCTCTCTTTATACACACACACACACACACACACACACACAGACGGAAGAGACCTAGGGCTACACGGGTCAATCAGAAGGTTTGGGACGCTGACTTTGAATCCCTCGGTTTCACATTGCGATTCTTTTTGCCAATACGGCCAGAGGCGTCAGGGAGGACTGATATGACCTGCCCAGTGAGGGGACTTGACTGGCGAGCGAGCTCTCCTCTGCTTGCATTCTCTGGGCTTCGGTAGACAGCAGAAGAACATGTCGCTTCCTTCAGGCTGTGCCCAGAAATGAGCTGGGCAGGGTGGTTTTCTCTGGAATGTGGGTGCCTGGATACGTGTGTTCCAATTCCGTTGGGCTCTGTCGTCTGGGAAGTAGGGTCACCACTGCCTGGGGGCTCCTTACCGGACTTCCTCTCCCATCCAGAGCTCCCTGAGGGAGCCCCTAACCCAGCTGCTCAGGGCTCACACTCCACCCCATGCCCTGTCCATCCAGTGACCCACACACAGCCTCTCCCCAGCCCCTGGGAGGCCTGGGTGCAGCTGTTGTCTCCGCTGGGAGGGAACAGAGCTGGGGTAAGACCGGATTCCTGTTCCTGCCCAGGACTGTGAGCCCAGACACATCCTGTGACTCTCAGGGCCTCTCTCAGTCTCCCTGTCTGCATATTGGGGGTGTTCTGGCTTCTTCTTCAGAGGATGCCATCAGGGGTAGGCCCTCTCCATGCGTTCCATCCCCGTCTCCCAGGAGTCTGGTGCAAACACTTGCCAAGGCACAGGTTTGCTTGGTGATGGGCGGGGGAATGGAATATAACCCACAGAGGCCTGGATGTCCTCTAGGGTCCAGCAAAACCACCCTCCTCCTGCCTGTAATCCATCCCACGTGGCAAGGTTTCAGTGCATGGCTTCTGACCTTGTGGACACAGACTTCCAGGGACTTCCATTGGGTCGAGGTACAAGGGCCTCATCTGCGCCCATGTACTGGCCAGCCCCCATAGTGGTCTGCGGGCTTTCCCGCATACATCCTCCTAGGAGGGATGGCCCGTGGGACAGATAAGGGGACAAAATGTTTGACTTTCATTTCCAAGCTGATGGAGGAAAGTCTGGGACTTCTGCTGGTTCTTTCTCTCCTGTGTTCAGTGTCTGTTTCTGTCTTTGTCTTTGTCTTTCTCTCTGTCAGGGTATGTCTCTGTTTTGGTGTGTCTCACAGGAGCAGGATCTGTGGGCTCCAGGGCTTCTGGACGAAACTGCCGTTGTCTCCCTTGTGCTGTTTCCCTCTCCTGTGATGGTGCTTGGTTCCTTGGTAAGTAAGGCCTTCTCACCCTGAGCAGAGCACGGACTCTGGAACCTCTTCTCAATGGGGACCCTGAAGCTGCAACAAGGAGGGTCCTGACCTTGGTCCCCAGGACAGGGGCCTAGTGCTCTGCCACATTCTGCAAGCTCACAATGTCAGCCCCCCGAGCCCTCAGGCTTTCTTCTGCTCAGAAGGACCTCGAGGGAGTAGAAAGCATGTACCCAAGACTGGGAGCACAGTGGGTCTCGGGTAGAGATTCAAGGCCAACAGGCTCTTTTACAAGCCTGTGGGAGACTAGGGACACCATGTCTCTATGGCCCCATTAATAGAAGAGTAAGCAGAGGCCTTCGGTGTTGTAGCTCTGTCCACACAGGGTGGTTACCTCTTCCAACTTCCAATAGTCCAGGGTGGTGATGGACACCAGACCCCCTACACTGTCCCCACCCAGTGCCCTTGCAAAGCCCTTGGGCCCCTTGGGGACCCCTTGACCATCAGCTCGTTCTGTCTCCACTCCCCATGCTTTGGATCTTGGTCCTGGCCAGGGGTCCTGATGCCCCTGACCCCATTGCCGAGCTGTGTCCAACCTTTTCTTTTTCACCCTTTTTACCCACCATTTTCCCTTGGTGTCCACCTCTGACCCCTAGCTGGGCAGAGCGGTCTGTGTGTGTGAGTGTGTGTGTGTGTGTGTGTGTATGTGTGTGTGTGTCTATGCATGGGAGCCCTCAAACACATATGCCTTTATCTGTATGGTGATGTCCGAGCTTATGTGCCCACATGGGATGGGGTGACTAGCTCTCCCCAAGGATCTGAGGAGCTCTCATCCTCCAGGCAAACCTCATGGGAGGGTTAGGGGTAGGGTTAGAGTTAAGTTGAGAGTTAGGTTTAGACAGGGTTTGGGTCACGGTCAGAGTTAGGGTTAGGGGTTTATTTTAGGGTTAGGGTCAGCGTTAGGTTTCAGATCATGGGCCGTGTTATGGTCAGGGTCAGCTTTACGTTTATGGTTAGATTTAGGGTCTGGCTCACAGTCAGGGTCAGGGTTAGTGTGAGGGTCAGGTTCTGGGTCAGTGTTAGGGTGAGCGTTAGGTTTAGGTTCAGGGTTAGTGTCAGGGTCAGGTGAAGGTCAGGGACAGGGTCAGATTTTGGGTCAGGGTAAGGTTTTTGTTTAGGGGTAAGGTTCGTGTCAGGATGAGGGTTAGGGTTAGGGTTAGGGTTAGGGTTAGGTTCAGGGTAAGGTTAGGGTTTGGTGTTAGGATTAGTGTTAGAAGTAGGGTTATGGTTAGGGTTATTGTTAGACTGTGTTAGGGTCAGCGTTAGGCTTTGGGTTAATGTAGTGTTTAGTTTTACCATTAGGGTCAGCATTGGTTTTAGGTTCTGGGTCCGTATAAGGGGAGGTTTTAGGGTTACATTTATCGTTATGTTTAGAGTCAGGCTCAGAATCAGTTCAGGGTTCGGGTTAGGGTTAGGGTTAGGTCAGGGTCTGACTCTTGGTTACGGTCTGTGTCAGGGTTAGTGTAAGTTCAGGGTTAGGTTTAAGTTCAGGGTCCGAATCAGTGTCAGCGTTAGGCTTTGGTTTAGGTTAGGGTCGGTCTGGCTCATGGTCAGGGTCATGGTGAAGTTCAGGGATGGTTTGGTTTGGGTCAGGTTCACAGTCAGGTTCAGGGTCAGGTTTTTCGGTGAGACTCTGGGTTAGGTTTAATGTTAGGGTTAGAGTGAGGGTCAGGGTTAGAGTTAGACATTGTTTGGGTCATAGTTATCGTTAGGCTTATGGTAGGGGTCAGGGTTAGGTTTAGGTTATGGTTAGGTTTATGGACAGGCTCACATTCAGTGTCAGGGTTATGGTTTGAATCAGTGTAAGGGTCAGGTTCAGGGTTAGGATTAGGGTCAGGTTCAGTTTTAAGGTCAGGGTCAAGGTCAGGGTTAGGGTCATGGTTAGAATAAGGTCTGCTTTACGTTTAGATTCTGGGTTATGATTATAGTCAGGATCATGGTTAGCTTTGGGTTAGGGTTCTGGTCAGGCTCACGGTCTGGGTCTGAGTTAGGGTTAGTGTTAGGGTCAGGGTTAGGGTTAGGGTCAGGCTTAGGACTGGGTCAGGCTTAGTATTAGGGTCAGGGTCAGGGTGAAGGTCAGGGCCAGGGTCCGATTTAGGGTCAGGGTGAGGCTTTGGTTTAGGGTCCATGTTCGGGACAGGGGCAGGGTTAGTTTTGGGTCAGTGTTAGGGTCAGGGTTAGGTTTAGAGTCAGGGTCAGGGTCAGAGTCAAAGTGAAGATCAGGGACAGAGTCTGTTTAGGGTCCGGGTCAGGCTTTGTTTTAGGGTCAAATTTCGGTTCAGGGTCAGGGTAAGTTTCAGGGTAATGGTTTGAGTTTTTGGTTAGGGTTAGGGTTAGCAGGAAAGCTGTGTTTAGTTTTAGGGTGAGACAGCATAGTGTCAGGGTTAGGGGTTGGATTGGGTAGGCATTAGTGTTAGGGTTAGGGTCAGCGTTAGGTTTAAGTTAAGGGTCCTTATTAGGGTCAGGGTTAGGGTTACCTTTAGAGTTATGGTTAAGGTCAGGCTCAAAGTACTGTTAGTGTTAGTGTTTGGGTCAGGATTTGGTTAGGGTCAGGGTTTTGATTAGGGTCAGAGTCAGGGTCACGGTTAGGGATGAGTCAGGGTTAGAGTAGGTCAGGTTAGGTTTAGGATCAGGGTCTGGATCAGGGTCAGCATCAGGCTTAGATTTAGGATTAGGGTTGGGTCAGGATCTCTGTCAGGGTCAGGGCTAGGGTTAGGTTTTGGGTCAGGCTCACAGTCAGGGTCAGGGTCAGGGGTTAGTGTTAGTGTTAGCCCCACACCTGGGTCATTGACCAGTACCTTCAGGGTCTCAGGATAAACCCTGGGCAAAAGGGTGCAGCGACACACCCGCTCCCAGCTAGCCTGCCTTAACCTGGGGCATGAACATGACCTCCCTACCAGGCATCGGACCCCTCATAAGCCTTCTCCTGCTCGGGACATCTCCTTCCCCAATGAGCTCTCTTTATACACACACACACACACACACACACACACACACACACACACAGACGGAAGAGACCTAGGGCTACACGGGTCAATCAGAAGGTTTGGGACGCTGACTTTGAATCCCTCGGTTTCACATTGCGATTCTTTTTGCCAATACGGCCAGAGGCGTCAGGGAGGACTGATATGACCTGCCCAGTGAGGGGACTTGACTGGCGAGCGAGCTCTCCTCTGCTTGCATTCTCTGGGCTTCGGTAGACAGCAGAAGAACATGTCGCTTCCTTCAGGCTGTGCCCAGAAATGAGCTGGGCAGGGTGGTTTTCTCTGGAATGTGGGTGCCTGGATACGTGTGTTCCAATTCCGTTGGGCTCTGTCGTCTGGGAAGTAGGGTCACCACTGCCTGGGGGCTCCTTACCGGACTTCCTCTCCCATCCAGAGCTCCCTGAGGGAGCCCCTAACCCAGCTGCTCAGGGCTCACACTCCACCCCATGCCCTGTCCATCCAGTGACCCACACACAGCCTCTCCCCAGCCCCTGGGAGGCCTGGGTGCAGCTGTTGTCTCCGCTGGGAGGGAACAGAGCTGGGGTAAGACCGGATTCCTGTTCCTGCCCAGGACTGTGAGCCCAGACACATCCTGTGACTCTCAGGGCCTCTCTCAGTCTCCCTGTCTGCATATTGGGGGTGTTCTGGCTTCTTCTTCAGAGGATGCCATCAGGGGTAGGCCCTCTCCATGCGTTCCATCCCCGTCTCCCAGGAGTCTGGTGCAAACACTTGCCAAGGCACAGGTTTGCTTGGTGATGGGCGGGGGAATGGAATATAACCCACAGAGGCCTGGATGTCCTCTAGGGTCCAGCAAAACCACCCTCCTCCTGCCTGTAATCCATCCCACGTGGCAAGGTTTCAGTGCATGGCTTCTGACCTTGTGGACACAGACTTCCAGGGACTTCCATTGGGTCGAGGTACAAGGGCCTCATCTGCGCCCATGTACTGGCCAGCCCCCATAGTGGTCTGCGGGCTTTCCCGCATACATCCTCCTAGGAGGGATGGCCCGTGGGACAGATAAGGGGACAAAATGTTTGACTTTCATTTCCAAGCTGATGGAGGAAAGTCTGGGACTTCTGCTGGTTCTTTCTCTCCTGTGTTCAGTGTCTGTTTCTGTCTTTGTCTTTGTCTTTCTCTCTGTCAGGGTATGTCTCTGTTTTGGTGTGTCTCACAGGAGCAGGATCTGTGGGCTCCAGGGCTTCTGGACGAAACTGCCGTTGTCTCCCTTGTGCTGTTTCCCTCTCCTGTGATGGTGCTTGGTTCCTTGGTAAGTAAGGCCTTCTCACCCTGAGCAGAGCACGGACTCTGGAACCTCTTCTCAATGGGGACCCTGAAGCTGCAACAAGGAGGGTCCTGACCTTGGTCCCCAGGACAGGGGCCTAGTGCTCTGCCACATTCTGCAAGCTCACAATGTCAGCCCCCCGAGCCCTCAGGCTTTCTTCTGCTCAGAAGGACCTCGAGGGAGTAGAAAGCATGTACCCAAGACTGGGAGCACAGTGGGTCTCGGATAGAGATTCAAGGCCAACAGGCTCTTTTACAAGCCTGTGGGAGACTAGGGACACCATGTCTCTATGGCCCCATTAATAGAAGAGTAAGCAGAGGCCTTCGGTGTTGTAGCTCTGTCCACACAGGGTGGTTACCTCTTCCAACTTCCAATAGTCCAGGGTGGTGATGGACACCAGACCCCCTACACTGTCCCCACCCAGTGCCCTTGCAAAGCCCTTGGGCCCCTTGGGGACCCCTTGACCATCAGCTCGTTCTGTCTCCACTCCCCATGCTTTGGATCTTGGTCCTGGCCAGGGGTCCTGATGCCCCTGACCCCATTGCCGAGCTGTGTCCAACCTTTTCTTTTTCACCCTTTTTACCCACCATTTTCCCTTGGTGTCCACCTCTGACCCCTAGCTGGGCAGAGCGGTCTGTGTGTGTGAGTGTGTGTGTGTGTGTGTGTGTGTGTGTCTATGCATGGGAGCCCTCAAACACATATGCCTTTATCTGTATGGTGATGTCCGAGCTTATGTGCCCACATGGGATGGGGTGACTAGCTCTCCCCAAGGATCTGAGGAGCTCTCATCCTCCAGGCAAACCTCATGGGAGGGTTAGGGGTAGGGTTAGAGTTAAGTTGAGAGTTAGGTTTAGACAGGGTTTGGGTCACGGTCAGAGTTAGGGTTAGGGGTTTATTTTAGGGTTAGGGTCAGCGTTAGGTTTCAGATCATGGGCCGTGTTATGGTCAGGGTCAGCTTTACGTTTATGGTTAGATTTAGGGTCTGGCTCACAGTCAGGGTCAGGGTTAGTGTGAGGGTCAGGTTCTGGGTCAGTGTTAGGGTGAGCGTTAGGTTTAGGTTCAGGGTTAGTGTCAGGGTCAGGTGAAGGTCAGGGACAGGGTCAGATTTTGGGTCAGGGTAAGGTTTTTGTTTAGGGGTAAGGTTCGTGTCAGGATGAGGGTTAGGGTTAGGGTTAGGGTTAGGGTTAGGTTCAGGGTAAGGTTAGGGTTTGGTGTTAGGATTAGTGTTAGAAGTAGGGTTATGGTTAGGGTTATTGTTAGACTGTGTTAGGGTCAGCGTTAGGCTTTGGGTTAATGTAGTGTTTAGTTTTACCATTAGGGTCAGCATTGGTTTTAGGTTCTGGGTCCGTATAAGGGGAGGTTTTAGGGTTACATTTATCGTTATGTTTAGAGTCAGGCTCAGAATCAGTTCAGGGTTCGGGTTAGGGTTAGGGTTAGGTCAGGGTCTGACTCTTGGTTACGGTCTGTGTCAGGGTTAGTGTAAGTTCAGGGTTAGGTTTAAGTTCAGGGTCCGAATCAGTGTCAGCGTTAGGCTTTGGTTTAGGTTAGGGTCGGTCTGGCTCATGGTCAGGGTCATGGTGAAGTTCAGGGATGGTTTGGTTTGGGTCAGGTTCACAGTCAGGTTCAGGGTCAGGTTTTTCGGTGAGACTCTGGGTTAGGTTTAATGTTAGGGTTAGAGTGAGGGTCAGGGTTAGAGTTAGACATTGTTTGGGTCATAGTTATCGTTAGGCTTATGGTAGGGGTCAGGGTTAGGTTTAGGTTATGGTTAGGTTTATGGACAGGCTCACATTCAGTGTCAGGGTTATGGTTTGAATCAGTGTAAGGGTCAGGTTCAGGGTTAGGATTAGGGTCAGGTTCAGTTTTAAGGTCAGGGTCAAGGTCAGGGTTAGGGTCATGGTTAGAATAAGGTCTGCTTTACGTTTAGATTCTGGGTTATGATTATAGTCAGGATCATGGTTAGCTTTGGGTTAGGGTTCTGGTCAGGCTCACGGTCTGGGTCTGAGTTAGGGTTAGTGTTAGGGTCAGGGTTAGGGTTAGGGTCAGGCTTAGGACTGGGTCAGGCTTAGTATTAGGGTCAGGGTCAGGGTGAAGGTCAGGGCCAGGGTCCGATTTAGGGTCAGGGTGAGGCTTTGGTTTAGGGTCCATGTTCGGGACAGGGGCAGGGTTAGTTTTGGGTCAGTGTTAGGGTCAGGGTTAGGTTTAGAGTCAGGGTCAGGGTCAGAGTCAAAGTGAAGATCAGGGACAGAGTCTGTTTAGGGTCCGGGTCAGGCTTTGTTTTAGGGTCAAATTTCGGTTCAGGGTCAGGGTAAGTTTCAGGGTAATGGTTTGAGTTTTTGGTTAGGGTTAGGGTTAGCAGGAAAGCTGTGTTTAGTTTTAGGGTGAGACAGCATAGTGTCAGGGTTAGGGGTTGGATTGGGTAGGCATTAGTGTTAGGGTTAGGGTCAGCGTTAGGTTTAAGTTAAGGGTCCTTATTAGGGTCAGGGTTAGGGTTACCTTTAGAGTTATGGTTAAGGTCAGGCTCAAAGTACTGTTAGTGTTAGTGTTTGGGTCAGGATTTGGTTAGGGTCAGGGTTTTGATTAGGGTCAGAGTCAGGGTCACGGTTAGGGATGAGTCAGGGTTAGAGTAGGTCAGGTTAGGTTTAGGATCAGGGTCTGGATCAGGGTCAGCATCAGGCTTAGATTTAGGATTAGGGTTGGGTCAGGATCTCTGTCAGGGTCAGGGCTAGGGTTAGGTTTTGGGTCAGGCTCACAGTCAGGGTCAGGGTCAGGGGTTAGTGTTAGTGTTAGCCCCACACCTGGGTCATTGACCAGTACCTTCAGGGTCTCAGGATAAACCCTGGGCAAAAGGGTGCAGCGACACACCCGCTCCCAGCTAGCCTGCCTTAACCTGGGGCATGAACATGACCTCCCTACCAGGCATCGGACCCCTCATAAGCCTTCTCCTGCTCGGGACATCTCCTTCCCCAATGCGCTCTCTTTATACACACACACACACACACACACACACACACACACAGACGGAAGAGACCTAGGGCTACACGGGTCAATCAGAAGGTTTGGGACGCTGACTTTGAATCCCTCGGTTTCACATTGCGATTCTTTTTGCCAATACGGCCAGAGGCGTCAGGGAGGACTGATATGACCTGCCCAGTGAGGGGACTTGACTGGCGAGCGAGCTCTCCTCTGCTTGCATTCTCTGGGCTTCGGTAGACAGCAGAAGAACATGTCGCTTCCTTCAGGCTGTGCCCAGAAATGAGCTGGGCAGGGTGGTTTTCTCTGGAATGTGGGTGCCTGGATACGTGTGTTCCAATTCCGTTGGGCTCTGTCGTCTGGGAAGTAGGGTCACCACTGCCTGGGGGCTCCTTACCGGACTTCCTCTCCCATCCAGAGCTCCCTGAGGGAGCCCCTAACCCAGCTGCTCAGGGCTCACACTCCACCCCATGCCCTGTCCATCCAGTGACCCACACACAGCCTCTCCCCAGCCCCTGGGAGGCCTGGGTGCAGCTGTTGTCTCCGCTGGGAGGGAACAGAGCTGGGGTAAGACCGGATTCCTGTTCCTGCCCAGGACTGTGAGCCCAGACACATCCTGTGACTCTCAGGGCCTCTCTCAGTCTCCCTGTCTGCATATTGGGGGTGTTCTGGCTTCTTCTTCAGAGGATGCCATCAGGGGTAGGCCCTCTCCATGCGTTCCATCCCCGTCTCCCAGGAGTCTGGTGCAAACACTTGCCAAGGCACAGGTTTGCTTGGTGATGGGCGGGGGAATGGAATATAACCCACAGAGGCCTGGATGTCCTCTAGGGTCCAGCAAAACCACCCTCCTCCTGCCTGTAATCCATCCCACGTGGCAAGGTTTCAGTGCATGGCTTCTGACCTTGTGGACACAGACTTCCAGGGACTTCCATTGGGTCGAGGTACAAGGGCCTCATCTGCGCCCATGTACTGGCCAGCCCCCATAGTGGTCTGCGGGCTTTCCCGCATACATCCTCCTAGGAGGGATGGCCCGTGGGACAGATAAGGGGACAAAATGTTTGACTTTCATTTCCAAGCTGATGGAGGAAAGTCTGGGACTTCTGCTGGTTCTTTCTCTCCTGTGTTCAGTGTCTGTTTCTGTCTTTGTCTTTGTCTTTCTCTCTGTCAGGGTATGTCTCTGTTTTGGTGTGTCTCACAGGAGCAGGATCTGTGGGCTCCAGGGCTTCTGGACGAAACTGCCGTTGTCTCCCTTGTGCTGTTTCCCTCTCCTGTGATGGTGCTTGGTTCCTTGGTAAGTAAGGCCTTCTCACCCTGAGCAGAGCACGGACTCTGGAACCTCTTCTCAATGGGGACCCTGAAGCTGCAACAAGGAGGGTCCTGACCTTGGTCCCCAGGACAGGGGCCTAGTGCTCTGCCACATTCTGCAAGCTCACAATGTCAGCCCCCCGAGCCCTCAGGCTTTCTTCTGCTCAGAAGGACCTCGAGGGAGTAGAAAGCATGTACCCAAGACTGGGAGCACAGTGGGTCTCGGGTAGAGATTCAAGGCCAACAGGCTCTTTTACAAGCCTGTGGGAGACTAGGGACACCATGTCTCTATGGCCCCATTAATAGAAGAGTAAGCAGAGGCCTTCGGTGTTGTAGCTCTGTCCACACAGGGTGGTTACCTCTTCCAACTTCCAATAGTCCAGGGTGGTGATGGACACCAGACCCCCTACACTGTCCCCACCCAGTGCCCTTGCAAAGCCCTTGGGCCCCTTGGGGACCCCTTGACCATCAGCTCGTTCTGTCTCCACTCCCCATGCTTTGGATCTTGGTCCTGGCCAGGGGTCCTGATGCCCCTGACCCCATTGCCGAGCTGTGTCCAACCTTTTCTTTTTCACCCTTTTTACCCACCATTTTCCCTTGGTGTCCACCTCTGACCCCTAGCTGGGCAGAGCGGTCTGTGTGTGTGAGTGTGTGTGTGTGTGTGTGTGTGTGTATGTGTGTGTGTGTCTATGCATGGGAGCCCTCAAACACATATGCCTTTATCTGTATGGTGATGTCCGAGCTTATGTGCCCACATGGGATGGGGTGACTAGCTCTCCCCAAGGATCTGAGGAGCTCTCATCCTCCAGGCAAACCTCATGGGAGGGTTAGGGGTAGGGTTAGAGTTAAGTTGAGAGTTAGGTTTAGACAGGGTTTGGGTCACGGTCAGAGTTAGGGTTAGGGGTTTATTTTAGGGTTAGGGTCAGCGTTAGGTTTCAGATCATGGGCCGTGTTATGGTCAGGGTCAGCTTTACGTTTATGGTTAGATTTAGGGTCTGGCTCACAGTCAGGGTCAGGGTTAGTGTGAGGGTCAGGTTCTGGGTCAGTGTTAGGGTGAGCGTTAGGTTTAGGTTCAGGGTTAGTGTCAGGGTCAGGTGAAGGTCAGGGACAGGGTCAGATTTTGGGTCAGGGTAAGGTTTTTGTTTAGGGGTAAGGTTCGTGTCAGGATGAGGGTTAGGGTTAGGGTTAGGGTTAGGGTTAGGTTCAGGGTAAGGTTAGGGTTTGGTGTTAGGATTAGTGTTAGAAGTAGGGTTATGGTTAGGGTTATTGTTAGACTGTGTTAGGGTCAGCGTTAGGCTTTGGGTTAATGTAGTGTTTAGTTTTACCATTAGGGTCAGCATTGGTTTTAGGTTCTGGGTCCGTATAAGGGGAGGTTTTAGGGTTACATTTATCGTTATGTTTAGAGTCAGGCTCAGAATCAGTTCAGGGTTCGGGTTAGGGTTAGGGTTAGGTCAGGGTCTGACTCTTGGTTACGGTCTGTGTCAGGGTTAGTGTAAGTTCAGGGTTAGGTTTAAGTTCAGGGTCCGAATCAGTGTCAGCGTTAGGCTTTGGTTTAGGTTAGGGTCGGTCTGGCTCATGGTCAGGGTCATGGTGAAGTTCAGGGATGGTTTGGTTTGGGTCAGGTTCACAGTCAGGTTCAGGGTCAGGTTTTTCGGTGAGACTCTGGGTTAGGTTTAATGTTAGGGTTAGAGTGAGGGTCAGGGTTAGAGTTAGACATTGTTTGGGTCATAGTTATCGTTAGGCTTATGGTAGGGGTCAGGGTTAGGTTTAGGTTATGGTTAGGTTTATGGACAGGCTCACATTCAGTGTCAGGGTTATGGTTTGAATCAGTGTAAGGGTCAGGTTCAGGGTTAGGATTAGGGTCAGGTTCAGTTTTAAGGTCAGGGTCAAGGTCAGGGTTAGGGTCATGGTTAGAATAAGGTCTGCTTTACGTTTAGATTCTGGGTTATGATTATAGTCAGGATCATGGTTAGCTTTGGGTTAGGGTTCTGGTCAGGCTCACGGTCTGGGTCTGAGTTAGGGTTAGTGTTAGGGTCAGGGTTAGGGTTAGGGTCAGGCTTAGGACTGGGTCAGGCTTAGTATTAGGGTCAGGGTCAGGGTGAAGGTCAGGGCCAGGGTCCGATTTAGGGTCAGGGTGAGGCTTTGGTTTAGGGTCCATGTTCGGGACAGGGGCAGGGTTAGTTTTGGGTCAGTGTTAGGGTCAGGGTTAGGTTTAGAGTCAGGGTCAGGGTCAGAGTCAAAGTGAAGATCAGGGACAGAGTCTGTTTAGGGTCCGGGTCAGGCTTTGTTTTAGGGTCAAATTTCGGTTCAGGGTCAGGGTAAGTTTCAGGGTAATGGTTTGAGTTTTTGGTTAGGGTTAGGGTTAGCAGGAAAGCTGTGTTTAGTTTTAGGGTGAGACAGCATAGTGTCAGGGTTAGGGGTTGGATTGGGTAGGCATTAGTGTTAGGGTTAGGGTCAGCGTTAGGTTTAAGTTAAGGGTCCTTATTAGGGTCAGGGTTAGGGTTACCTTTAGAGTTATGGTTAAGGTCAGGCTCAAAGTACTGTTAGTGTTAGTGTTTGGGTCAGGATTTGGTTAGGGTCAGGGTTTTGATTAGGGTCAGAGTCAGGGTCACGGTTAGGGATGAGTCAGGGTTAGAGTAGGTCAGGTTAGGTTTAGGATCAGGGTCTGGATCAGGGTCAGCATCAGGCTTAGATTTAGGATTAGGGTTGGGTCAGGATCTCTGTCAGGGTCAGGGCTAGGGTTAGGTTTTGGGTCAGGCTCACAGTCAGGGTCAGGGTCAGGGGTTAGTGTTAGTGTTAGCCCCACACCTGGGTCATTGACCAGTACCTTCAGGGTCTCAGGATAAACCCTGGGCAAAAGGGTGCAGCGACACACCCGCTCCCAGCTAGCCTGCCTTAACCTGGGGCATGAACATGACCTCCCTACCAGGCATCGGACCCCTCATAAGCCTTCTCCTGCTCGGGACATCTCCTTCCCCAATGAGCTCTCTTTATACACACACACACACACACACACACACACACACACACACACAGACGGAAGAGACCTAGGGCTACACGGGTCAATCAGAAGGTTTGGGACGCTGACTTTGAATCCCTCGGTTTCACATTGCGATTCTTTTTGCCAATACGGCCAGAGGCGTCAGGGAGGACTGATATGACCTGCCCAGTGAGGGGACTTGACTGGCGAGCGAGCTCTCCTCTGCTTGCATTCTCTGGGCTTCGGTAGACAGCAGAAGAACATGTCGCTTCCTTCAGGCTGTGCCCAGAAATGAGCTGGGCAGGGTGGTTTTCTCTGGAATGTGGGTGCCTGGATACGTGTGTTCCAATTCCGTTGGGCTCTGTCGTCTGGGAAGTAGGGTCACCACTGCCTGGGGGCTCCTTACCGGACTTCCTCTCCCATCCAGAGCTCCCTGAGGGAGCCCCTAACCCAGCTGCTCAGGGCTCACACTCCACCCCATGCCCTGTCCATCCAGTGACCCACACACAGCCTCTCCCCAGCCCCTGGGAGGCCTGGGTGCAGCTGTTGTCTCCGCTGGGAGGGAACAGAGCTGGGGTAAGACCGGATTCCTGTTCCTGCCCAGGACTGTGAGCCCAGACACATCCTGTGACTCTCAGGGCCTCTCTCAGTCTCCCTGTCTGCATATTGGGGGTGTTCTGGCTTCTTCTTCAGAGGATGCCATCAGGGGTAGGCCCTCTCCATGCGTTCCATCCCCGTCTCCCAGGAGTCTGGTGCAAACACTTGCCAAGGCACAGGTTTGCTTGGTGATGGGCGGGGGAATGGAATATAACCCACAGAGGCCTGGATGTCCTCTAGGGTCCAGCAAAACCACCCTCCTCCTGCCTGTAATCCATCCCACGTGGCAAGGTTTCAGTGCATGGCTTCTGACCTTGTGGACACAGACTTCCAGGGACTTCCATTGGGTCGAGGTACAAGGGCCTCATCTGCGCCCATGTACTGGCCAGCCCCCATAGTGGTCTGCGGGCTTTCCCGCATACATCCTCCTAGGAGGGATGGCCCGTGGGACAGATAAGGGGACAAAATGTTTGACTTTCATTTCCAAGCTGATGGAGGAAAGTCTGGGACTTCTGCTGGTTCTTTCTCTCCTGTGTTCAGTGTCTGTTTCTGTCTTTGTCTTTGTCTTTCTCTCTGTCAGGGTATGTCTCTGTTTTGGTGTGTCTCACAGGAGCAGGATCTGTGGGCTCCAGGGCTTCTGGACGAAACTGCCGTTGTCTCCCTTGTGCTGTTTCCCTCTCCTGTGATGGTGCTTGGTTCCTTGGTAAGTAAGGCCTTCTCACCCTGAGCAGAGCACGGACTCTGGAACCTCTTCTCAATGGGGACCCTGAAGCTGCAACAAGGAGGGTCCTGACCTTGGTCCCCAGGACAGGGGCCTAGTGCTCTGCCACATTCTGCAAGCTCACAATGTCAGCCCCCCGAGCCCTCAGGCTTTCTTCTGCTCAGAAGGACCTCGAGGGAGTAGAAAGCATGTACCCAAGACTGGGAGCACAGTGGGTCTCGGATAGAGATTCAAGGCCAACAGGCTCTTTTACAAGCCTGTGGGAGACTAGGGACACCATGTCTCTATGGCCCCATTAATAGAAGAGTAAGCAGAGGCCTTCGGTGTTGTAGCTCTGTCCACACAGGGTGGTTACCTCTTCCAACTTCCAATAGTCCAGGGTGGTGATGGACACCAGACCCCCTACACTGTCCCCACCCAGTGCCCTTGCAAAGCCCTTGGGCCCCTTGGGGACCCCTTGACCATCAGCTCGTTCTGTCTCCACTCCCCATGCTTTGGATCTTGGTCCTGGCCAGGGGTCCTGATGCCCCTGACCCCATTGCCGAGCTGTGTCCAACCTTTTCTTTTTCACCCTTTTTACCCACCATTTTCCCTTGGTGTCCACCTCTGACCCCTAGCTGGGCAGAGCGGTCTGTGTGTGTGAGTGTGTGTGTGTGTGTGTGTGTGTGTGTGTCTATGCATGGGAGCCCTCAAACACATATGCCTTTATCTGTATGGTGATGTCCGAGCTTATGTGCCCACATGGGATGGGGTGACTAGCTCTCCCCAAGGATCTGAGGAGCTCTCATCCTCCAGGCAAACCTCATGGGAGGGTTAGGGGTAGGGTTAGAGTTAAGTTGAGAGTTAGGTTTAGACAGGGTTTGGGTCACGGTCAGAGTTAGGGTTAGGGGTTTATTTTAGGGTTAGGGTCAGCGTTAGGTTTCAGATCATGGGCCGTGTTATGGTCAGGGTCAGCTTTACGTTTATGGTTAGATTTAGGGTCTGGCTCACAGTCAGGGTCAGGGTTAGTGTGAGGGTCAGGTTCTGGGTCAGTGTTAGGGTGAGCGTTAGGTTTAGGTTCAGGGTTAGTGTCAGGGTCAGGTGAAGGTCAGGGACAGGGTCAGATTTTGGGTCAGGGTAAGGTTTTTGTTTAGGGGTAAGGTTCGTGTCAGGATGAGGGTTAGGGTTAGGGTTAGGGTTAGGGTTAGGTTCAGGGTAAGGTTAGGGTTTGGTGTTAGGATTAGTGTTAGAAGTAGGGTTATGGTTAGGGTTATTGTTAGACTGTGTTAGGGTCAGCGTTAGGCTTTGGGTTAATGTAGTGTTTAGTTTTACCATTAGGGTCAGCATTGGTTTTAGGTTCTGGGTCCGTATAAGGGGAGGTTTTAGGGTTACATTTATCGTTATGTTTAGAGTCAGGCTCAGAATCAGTTCAGGGTTCGGGTTAGGGTTAGGGTTAGGTCAGGGTCTGACTCTTGGTTACGGTCTGTGTCAGGGTTAGTGTAAGTTCAGGGTTAGGTTTAAGTTCAGGGTCCGAATCAGTGTCAGCGTTAGGCTTTGGTTTAGGTTAGGGTCGGTCTGGCTCATGGTCAGGGTCATGGTGAAGTTCAGGGATGGTTTGGTTTGGGTCAGGTTCACAGTCAGGTTCAGGGTCAGGTTTTTCGGTGAGACTCTGGGTTAGGTTTAATGTTAGGGTTAGAGTGAGGGTCAGGGTTAGAGTTAGACATTGTTTGGGTCATAGTTATCGTTAGGCTTATGGTAGGGGTCAGGGTTAGGTTTAGGTTATGGTTAGGTTTATGGACAGGCTCACATTCAGTGTCAGGGTTATGGTTTGAATCAGTGTAAGGGTCAGGTTCAGGGTTAGGATTAGGGTCAGGTTCAGTTTTAAGGTCAGGGTCAAGGTCAGGGTTAGGGTCATGGTTAGAATAAGGTCTGCTTTACGTTTAGATTCTGGGTTATGATTATAGTCAGGATCATGGTTAGCTTTGGGTTAGGGTTCTGGTCAGGCTCACGGTCTGGGTCTGAGTTAGGGTTAGTGTTAGGGTCAGGGTTAGGGTTAGGGTCAGGCTTAGGACTGGGTCAGGCTTAGTATTAGGGTCAGGGTCAGGGTGAAGGTCAGGGCCAGGGTCCGATTTAGGGTCAGGGTGAGGCTTTGGTTTAGGGTCCATGTTCGGGACAGGGGCAGGGTTAGTTTTGGGTCAGTGTTAGGGTCAGGGTTAGGTTTAGAGTCAGGGTCAGGGTCAGAGTCAAAGTGAAGATCAGGGACAGAGTCTGTTTAGGGTCCGGGTCAGGCTTTGTTTTAGGGTCAAATTTCGGTTCAGGGTCAGGGTAAGTTTCAGGGTAATGGTTTGAGTTTTTGGTTAGGGTTAGGGTTAGCAGGAAAGCTGTGTTTAGTTTTAGGGTGAGACAGCATAGTGTCAGGGTTAGGGGTTGGATTGGGTAGGCATTAGTGTTAGGGTTAGGGTCAGCGTTAGGTTTAAGTTAAGGGTCCTTATTAGGGTCAGGGTTAGGGTTACCTTTAGAGTTATGGTTAAGGTCAGGCTCAAAGTACTGTTAGTGTTAGTGTTTGGGTCAGGATTTGGTTAGGGTCAGGGTTTTGATTAGGGTCAGAGTCAGGGTCACGGTTAGGGATGAGTCAGGGTTAGAGTAGGTCAGGTTAGGTTTAGGATCAGGGTCTGGATCAGGGTCAGCATCAGGCTTAGATTTAGGATTAGGGTTGGGTCAGGATCTCTGTCAGGGTCAGGGCTAGGGTTAGGTTTTGGGTCAGGCTCACAGTCAGGGTCAGGGTCAGGGGTTAGTGTTAGTGTTAGCCCCACACCTGGGTCATTGACCAGTACCTTCAGGGTCTCAGGATAAACCCTGGGCAAAAGGGTGCAGCGACACACCCGCTCCCAGCTAGCCTGCCTTAACCTGGGGCATGAACATGACCTCCCTACCAGGCATCGGACCCCTCATAAGCCTTCTCCTGCTCGGGACATCTCCTTCCCCAATGAGCTCTCTTTATACACACACACACACACACACACACACACACACACACACACAGACGGAAGAGACCTAGGGCTACACGGGTCAATCAGAAGGTTTGGGACGCTGACTTTGAATCCCTCGGTTTCACATTGCGATTCTTTTTGCCAATACGGCCAGAGGCGTCAGGGAGGACTGATATGACCTGCCCAGTGAGGGGACTTGACTGGCGAGCGAGCTCTCCTCTGCTTGCATTCTCTGGGCTTCGGTAGACAGCAGAAGAACATGTCGCTTCCTTCAGGCTGTGCCCAGAAATGAGCTGGGCAGGGTGGTTTTCTCTGGAATGTGGGTGCCTGGATACGTGTGTTCCAATTCCGTTGGGCTCTGTCGTCTGGGAAGTAGGGTCACCACTGCCTGGGGGCTCCTTACCGGACTTCCTCTCCCATCCAGAGCTCCCTGAGGGAGCCCCTAACCCAGCTGCTCAGGGCTCACACTCCACCCCATGCCCTGTCCATCCAGTGACCCACACACAGCCTCTCCCCAGCCCCTGGGAGGCCTGGGTGCAGCTGTTGTCTCCGCTGGGAGGGAACAGAGCTGGGGTAAGACCGGATTCCTGTTCCTGCCCAGGACTGTGAGCCCAGACACATCCTGTGACTCTCAGGGCCTCTCTCAGTCTCCCTGTCTGCATATTGGGGGTGTTCTGGCTTCTTCTTCAGAGGATGCCATCAGGGGTAGGCCCTCTCCATGCGTTCCATCCCCGTCTCCCAGGAGTCTGGTGCAAACACTTGCCAAGGCACAGGTTTGCTTGGTGATGGGCGGGGGAATGGAATATAACCCACAGAGGCCTGGATGTCCTCTAGGGTCCAGCAAAACCACCCTCCTCCTGCCTGTAATCCATCCCACGTGGCAAGGTTTCAGTGCATGGCTTCTGACCTTGTGGACACAGACTTCCAGGGACTTCCATTGGGTCGAGGTACAAGGGCCTCATCTGCGCCCATGTACTGGCCAGCCCCCATAGTGGTCTGCGGGCTTTCCCGCATACATCCTCCTAGGAGGGATGGCCCGTGGGACAGATAAGGGGACAAAATGTTTGACTTTCATTTCCAAGCTGATGGAGGAAAGTCTGGGACTTCTGCTGGTTCTTTCTCTCCTGTGTTCAGTGTCTGTTTCTGTCTTTGTCTTTGTCTTTCTCTCTGTCAGGGTATGTCTCTGTTTTGGTGTGTCTCACAGGAGCAGGATCTGTGGGCTCCAGGGCTTCTGGACGAAACTGCCGTTGTCTCCCTTGTGCTGTTTCCCTCTCCTGTGATGGTGCTTGGTTCCTTGGTAAGTAAGGCCTTCTCACCCTGAGCAGAGCACGGACTCTGGAACCTCTTCTCAATGGGGACCCTGAAGCTGCAACAAGGAGGGTCCTGACCTTGGTCCCCAGGACAGGGGCCTAGTGCTCTGCCACATTCTGCAAGCTCACAATGTCAGCCCCCCGAGCCCTCAGGCTTTCTTCTGCTCAGAAGGACCTCGAGGGAGTAGAAAGCATGTACCCAAGACTGGGAGCACAGTGGGTCTCGGATAGAGATTCAAGGCCAACAGGCTCTTTTACAAGCCTGTGGGAGACTAGGGACACCATGTCTCTATGGCCCCATTAATAGAAGAGTAAGCAGAGGCCTTCGGTGTTGTAGCTCTGTCCACACAGGGTGGTTACCTCTTCCAACTTCCAATAGTCCAGGGTGGTGATGGACACCAGACCCCCTACACTGTCCCCACCCAGTGCCCTTGCAAAGCCCTTGGGCCCCTTGGGGACCCCTTGACCATCAGCTCGTTCTGTCTCCACTCCCCATGCTTTGGATCTTGGTCCTGGCCAGGGGTCCTGATGCCCCTGACCCCATTGCCGAGCTGTGTCCAACCTTTTCTTTTTCACCCTTTTTACCCACCATTTTCCCTTGGTGTCCACCTCTGACCCCTAGCTGGGCAGAGCGGTCTGTGTGTGTGAGTGTGTGTGTGTGTGTGTGTGTGTGTGTGTATGTGTGTGTGTGTCTATGCATGGGAGCCCTCAAACACATATGCCTTTATCTGTATGGTGATGTCCGAGCTTATGTGCCCACATGGGATGGGGTGACTAGCTCTCCCCAAGGATCTGAGGAGCTCTCATCCTCCAGGCAAACCTCATGGGAGGGTTAGGGGTAGGGTTAGAGTTAAGTTGAGAGTTAGGTTTAGACAGGGTTTGGGTCACGGTCAGAGTTAGGGTTAGGGGTTTATTTTAGGGTTAGGGTCAGCGTTAGGTTTCAGATCATGGGCCGTGTTATGGTCAGGGTCAGCTTTACGTTTATGGTTAGATTTAGGGTCTGGCTCACAGTCAGGGTCAGGGTTAGTGTGAGGGTCAGGTTCTGGGTCAGTGTTAGGGTGAGCGTTAGGTTTAGGTTCAGGGTTAGTGTCAGGGTCAGGTGAAGGTCAGGGACAGGGTCAGATTTTGGGTCAGGGTAAGGTTTTTGTTTAGGGGTAAGGTTCGTGTCAGGATGAGGGTTAGGGTTAGGGTTAGGGTTAGGGTTAGGTTCAGGGTAAGGTTAGGGTTTGGTGTTAGGATTAGTGTTAGAAGTAGGGTTATGGTTAGGGTTATTGTTAGACTGTGTTAGGGTCAGCGTTAGGCTTTGGGTTAATGTAGTGTTTAGTTTTACCATTAGGGTCAGCATTGGTTTTAGGTTCTGGGTCCGTATAAGGGGAGGTTTTAGGGTTACATTTATCGTTATGTTTAGAGTCAGGCTCAGAATCAGTTCAGGGTTCGGGTTAGGGTTAGGGTTAGGTCAGGGTCTGACTCTTGGTTACGGTCTGTGTCAGGGTTAGTGTAAGTTCAGGGTTAGGTTTAAGTTCAGGGTCCGAATCAGTGTCAGCGTTAGGCTTTGGTTTAGGTTAGGGTCGGTCTGGCTCATGGTCAGGGTCATGGTGAAGTTCAGGGATGGTTTGGTTTGGGTCAGGTTCACAGTCAGGTTCAGGGTCAGGTTTTTCGGTGAGACTCTGGGTTAGGTTTAATGTTAGGGTTAGAGTGAGGGTCAGGGTTAGAGTTAGACATTGTTTGGGTCATAGTTATCGTTAGGCTTATGGTAGGGGTCAGGGTTAGGTTTAGGTTATGGTTAGGTTTATGGACAGGCTCACATTCAGTGTCAGGGTTATGGTTTGAATCAGTGTAAGGGTCAGGTTCAGGGTTAGGATTAGGGTCAGGTTCAGTTTTAAGGTCAGGGTCAAGGTCAGGGTTAGGGTCATGGTTAGAATAAGGTCTGCTTTACGTTTAGATTCTGGGTTATGATTATAGTCAGGATCATGGTTAGCTTTGGGTTAGGGTTCTGGTCAGGCTCACGGTCTGGGTCTGAGTTAGGGTTAGTGTTAGGGTCAGGGTTAGGGTTAGGGTCAGGCTTAGGACTGGGTCAGGCTTAGTATTAGGGTCAGGGTCAGGGTGAAGGTCAGGGCCAGGGTCCGATTTAGGGTCAGGGTGAGGCTTTGGTTTAGGGTCCATGTTCGGGACAGGGGCAGGGTTAGTTTTGGGTCAGTGTTAGGGTCAGGGTTAGGTTTAGAGTCAGGGTCAGGGTCAGAGTCAAAGTGAAGATCAGGGACAGAGTCTGTTTAGGGTCCGGGTCAGGCTTTGTTTTAGGGTCAAATTTCGGTTCAGGGTCAGGGTAAGTTTCAGGGTAATGGTTTGAGTTTTTGGTTAGGGTTAGGGTTAGCAGGAAAGCTGTGTTTAGTTTTAGGGTGAGACAGCATAGTGTCAGGGTTAGGGGTTGGATTGGGTAGGCATTAGTGTTAGGGTTAGGGTCAGCGTTAGGTTTAAGTTAAGGGTCCTTATTAGGGTCAGGGTTAGGGTTACCTTTAGAGTTATGGTTAAGGTCAGGCTCAAAGTACTGTTAGTGTTAGTGTTTGGGTCAGGATTTGGTTAGGGTCAGGGTTTTGATTAGGGTCAGAGTCAGGGTCACGGTTAGGGATGAGTCAGGGTTAGAGTAGGTCAGGTTAGGTTTAGGATCAGGGTCTGGATCAGGGTCAGCATCAGGCTTAGATTTAGGATTAGGGTTGGGTCAGGATCTCTGTCAGGGTCAGGGCTAGGGTTAGGTTTTGGGTCAGGCTCACAGTCAGGGTCAGGGTCAGGGGTTAGTGTTAGTGTTAGCCCCACACCTGGGTCATTGACCAGTACCTTCAGGGTCTCAGGATAAACCCTGGGCAAAAGGGTGCAGCGACACACCCGCTCCCAGCTAGCCTGCCTTAACCTGGGGCATGAACATGACCTCCCTACCAGGCATCGGACCCCTCATAAGCCTTCTCCTGCTCGGGACATCTCCTTCCCCAATGAGCTCTCTTTATACACACACACACACACACACACACACACACACACACAGACGGAAGAGACCTAGGGCTACACGGGTCAATCAGAAGGTTTGGGACGCTGACTTTGAATCCCTCGGTTTCACATTGCGATTCTTTTTGCCAATACGGCCAGAGGCGTCAGGGAGGACTGATATGACCTGCCCAGTGAGGGGACTTGACTGGCGAGCGAGCTCTCCTCTGCTTGCATTCTCTGGGCTTCGGTAGACAGCAGAAGAACATGTCGCTTCCTTCAGGCTGTGCCCAGAAATGAGCTGGGCAGGGTGGTTTTCTCTGGAATGTGGGTGCCTGGATACGTGTGTTCCAATTCCGTTGGGCTCTGTCGTCTGGGAAGTAGGGTCACCACTGCCTGGGGGCTCCTTACCGGACTTCCTCTCCCATCCAGAGCTCCCTGAGGGAGCCCCTAACCCAGCTGCTCAGGGCTCACACTCCACCCCATGCCCTGTCCATCCAGTGACCCACACACAGCCTCTCCCCAGCCCCTGGGAGGCCTGGGTGCAGCTGTTGTCTCCGCTGGGAGGGAACAGAGCTGGGGTAAGACCGGATTCCTGTTCCTGCCCAGGACTGTGAGCCCAGACACATCCTGTGACTCTCAGGGCCTCTCTCAGTCTCCCTGTCTGCATATTGGGGGTGTTCTGGCTTCTTCTTCAGAGGATGCCATCAGGGGTAGGCCCTCTCCATGCGTTCCATCCCCGTCTCCCAGGAGTCTGGTGCAAACACTTGCCAAGGCACAGGTTTGCTTGGTGATGGGCGGGGGAATGGAATATAACCCACAGAGGCCTGGATGTCCTCTAGGGTCCAGCAAAACCACCCTCCTCCTGCCTGTAATCCATCCCACGTGGCAAGGTTTCAGTGCATGGCTTCTGACCTTGTGGACACAGACTTCCAGGGACTTCCATTGGGTCGAGGTACAAGGGCCTCATCTGCGCCCATGTACTGGCCAGCCCCCATAGTGGTCTGCGGGCTTTCCCGCATACATCCTCCTAGGAGGGATGGCCCGTGGGACAGATAAGGGGACAAAATGTTTGACTTTCATTTCCAAGCTGATGGAGGAAAGTCTGGGACTTCTGCTGGTTCTTTCTCTCCTGTGTTCAGTGTCTGTTTCTGTCTTTGTCTTTGTCTTTCTCTCTGTCAGGGTATGTCTCTGTTTTGGTGTGTCTCACAGGAGCAGGATCTGTGGGCTCCAGGGCTTCTGGACGAAACTGCCGTTGTCTCCCTTGTGCTGTTTCCCTCTCCTGTGATGGTGCTTGGTTCCTTGGTAAGTAAGGCCTTCTCACCCTGAGCAGAGCACGGACTCTGGAACCTCTTCTCAATGGGGACCCTGAAGCTGCAACAAGGAGGGTCCTGACCTTGGTCCCCAGGACAGGGGCCTAGTGCTCTGCCACATTCTGCAAGCTCACAATGTCAGCCCCCCGAGCCCTCAGGCTTTCTTCTGCTCAGAAGGACCTCGAGGGAGTAGAAAGCATGTACCCAAGACTGGGAGCACAGTGGGTCTCGGATAGAGATTCAAGGCCAACAGGCTCTTTTACAAGCCTGTGGGAGACTAGGGACACCATGTCTCTATGGCCCCATTAATAGAAGAGTAAGCAGAGGCCTTCGGTGTTGTAGCTCTGTCCACACAGGGTGGTTACCTCTTCCAACTTCCAATAGTCCAGGGTGGTGATGGACACCAGACCCCCTACACTGTCCCCACCCAGTGCCCTTGCAAAGCCCTTGGGCCCCTTGGGGACCCCTTGACCATCAGCTCGTTCTGTCTCCACTCCCCATGCTTTGGATCTTGGTCCTGGCCAGGGGTCCTGATGCCCCTGACCCCATTGCCGAGCTGTGTCCAACCTTTTCTTTTTCACCCTTTTTACCCACCATTTTCCCTTGGTGTCCACCTCTGACCCCTAGCTGGGCAGAGCGGTCTGTGTGTGTGAGTGTGTGTGTGTGTGTGTGTGTGTGTGTGTATGTGTGTGTGTGTCTATGCATGGGAGCCCTCAAACACATATGCCTTTATCTGTATGGTGATGTCCGAGCTTATGTGCCCACATGGGATGGGGTGACTAGCTCTCCCCAAGGATCTGAGGAGCTCTCATCCTCCAGGCAAACCTCATGGGAGGGTTAGGGGTAGGGTTAGAGTTAAGTTGAGAGTTAGGTTTAGACAGGGTTTGGGTCACGGTCAGAGTTAGGGTTAGGGGTTTATTTTAGGGTTAGGGTCAGCGTTAGGTTTCAGATCATGGGCCGTGTTATGGTCAGGGTCAGCTTTACGTTTATGGTTAGATTTAGGGTCTGGCTCACAGTCAGGGTCAGGGTTAGTGTGAGGGTCAGGTTCTGGGTCAGTGTTAGGGTGAGCGTTAGGTTTAGGTTCAGGGTTAGTGTCAGGGTCAGGTGAAGGTCAGGGACAGGGTCAGATTTTGGGTCAGGGTAAGGTTTTTGTTTAGGGGTAAGGTTCGTGTCAGGATGAGGGTTAGGGTTAGGGTTAGGGTTAGGGTTAGGTTCAGGGTAAGGTTAGGGTTTGGTGTTAGGATTAGTGTTAGAAGTAGGGTTATGGTTAGGGTTATTGTTAGACTGTGTTAGGGTCAGCGTTAGGCTTTGGGTTAATGTAGTGTTTAGTTTTACCATTAGGGTCAGCATTGGTTTTAGGTTCTGGGTCCGTATAAGGGGAGGTTTTAGGGTTACATTTATCGTTATGTTTAGAGTCAGGCTCAGAATCAGTTCAGGGTTCGGGTTAGGGTTAGGGTTAGGTCAGGGTCTGACTCTTGGTTACGGTCTGTGTCAGGGTTAGTGTAAGTTCAGGGTTAGGTTTAAGTTCAGGGTCCGAATCAGTGTCAGCGTTAGGCTTTGGTTTAGGTTAGGGTCGGTCTGGCTCATGGTCAGGGTCATGGTGAAGTTCAGGGATGGTTTGGTTTGGGTCAGGTTCACAGTCAGGTTCAGGGTCAGGTTTTTCGGTGAGACTCTGGGTTAGGTTTAATGTTAGGGTTAGAGTGAGGGTCAGGGTTAGAGTTAGACATTGTTTGGGTCATAGTTATCGTTAGGCTTATGGTAGGGGTCAGGGTTAGGTTTAGGTTATGGTTAGGTTTATGGACAGGCTCACATTCAGTGTCAGGGTTATGGTTTGAATCAGTGTAAGGGTCAGGTTCAGGGTTAGGATTAGGGTCAGGTTCAGTTTTAAGGTCAGGGTCAAGGTCAGGGTTAGGGTCATGGTTAGAATAAGGTCTGCTTTACGTTTAGATTCTGGGTTATGATTATAGTCAGGATCATGGTTAGCTTTGGGTTAGGGTTCTGGTCAGGCTCACGGTCTGGGTCTGAGTTAGGGTTAGTGTTAGGGTCAGGGTTAGGGTTAGGGTCAGGCTTAGGACTGGGTCAGGCTTAGTATTAGGGTCAGGGTCAGGGTGAAGGTCAGGGCCAGGGTCCGATTTAGGGTCAGGGTGAGGCTTTGGTTTAGGGTCCATGTTCGGGACAGGGGCAGGGTTAGTTTTGGGTCAGTGTTAGGGTCAGGGTTAGGTTTAGAGTCAGGGTCAGGGTCAGAGTCAAAGTGAAGATCAGGGACAGAGTCTGTTTAGGGTCCGGGTCAGGCTTTGTTTTAGGGTCAAATTTCGGTTCAGGGTCAGGGTAAGTTTCAGGGTAATGGTTTGAGTTTTTGGTTAGGGTTAGGGTTAGCAGGAAAGCTGTGTTTAGTTTTAGGGTGAGACAGCATAGTGTCAGGGTTAGGGGTTGGATTGGGTAGGCATTAGTGTTAGGGTTAGGGTCAGCGTTAGGTTTAAGTTAAGGGTCCTTATTAGGGTCAGGGTTAGGGTTACCTTTAGAGTTATGGTTAAGGTCAGGCTCAAAGTACTGTTAGTGTTAGTGTTTGGGTCAGGATTTGGTTAGGGTCAGGGTTTTGATTAGGGTCAGAGTCAGGGTCACGGTTAGGGATGAGTCAGGGTTAGAGTAGGTCAGGTTAGGTTTAGGATCAGGGTCTGGATCAGGGTCAGCATCAGGCTTAGATTTAGGATTAGGGTTGGGTCAGGATCTCTGTCAGGGTCAGGGCTAGGGTTAGGTTTTGGGTCAGGCTCACAGTCAGGGTCAGGGTCAGGGGTTAGTGTTAGTGTTAGCCCCACACCTGGGTCATTGACCAGTACCTTCAGGGTCTCAGGATAAACCCTGGGCAAAAGGGTGCAGCGACACACCCGCTCCCAGCTAGCCTGCCTTAACCTGGGGCATGAACATGACCTCCCTACCAGGCATCGGACCCCTCATAAGCCTTCTCCTGCTCGGGACATCTCCTTCCCCAATGAGCTCTCTTTATACACACACACACACACACACACACACACACACAGACGGAAGAGACCTAGGGCTACACGGGTCAATCAGAAGGTTTGGGACGCTGACTTTGAATCCCTCGGTTTCACATTGCGATTCTTTTTGCCAATACGGCCAGAGGCGTCAGGGAGGACTGATATGACCTGCCCAGTGAGGGGACTTGACTGGCGAGCGAGCTCTCCTCTGCTTGCATTCTCTGGGCTTCGGTAGACAGCAGAAGAACATGTCGCTTCCTTCAGGCTGTGCCCAGAAATGAGCTGGGCAGGGTGGTTTTCTCTGGAATGTGGGTGCCTGGATACGTGTGTTCCAATTCCGTTGGGCTCTGTCGTCTGGGAAGTAGGGTCACCACTGCCTGGGGGCTCCTTACCGGACTTCCTCTCCCATCCAGAGCTCCCTGAGGGAGCCCCTAACCCAGCTGCTCAGGGCTCACACTCCACCCCATGCCCTGTCCATCCAGTGACCCACACACAGCCTCTCCCCAGCCCCTGGGAGGCCTGGGTGCAGCTGTTGTCTCCGCTGGGAGGGAACAGAGCTGGGGTAAGACCGGATTCCTGTTCCTGCCCAGGACTGTGAGCCCAGACACATCCTGTGACTCTCAGGGCCTCTCTCAGTCTCCCTGTCTGCATATTGGGGGTGTTCTGGCTTCTTCTTCAGAGGATGCCATCAGGGGTAGGCCCTCTCCATGCGTTCCATCCCCGTCTCCCAGGAGTCTGGTGCAAACACTTGCCAAGGCACAGGTTTGCTTGGTGATGGGCGGGGGAATGGAATATAACCCACAGAGGCCTGGATGTCCTCTAGGGTCCAGCAAAACCACCCTCCTCCTGCCTGTAATCCATCCCACGTGGCAAGGTTTCAGTGCATGGCTTCTGACCTTGTGGACACAGACTTCCAGGGACTTCCATTGGGTCGAGGTACAAGGGCCTCATCTGCGCCCATGTACTGGCCAGCCCCCATAGTGGTCTGCGGGCTTTCCCGCATACATCCTCCTAGGAGGGATGGCCCGTGGGACAGATAAGGGGACAAAATGTTTGACTTTCATTTCCAAGCTGATGGAGGAAAGTCTGGGACTTCTGCTGGTTCTTTCTCTCCTGTGTTCAGTGTCTGTTTCTGTCTTTGTCTTTGTCTTTCTCTCTGTCAGGGTATGTCTCTGTTTTGGTGTGTCTCACAGGAGCAGGATCTGTGGGCTCCAGGGCTTCTGGACGAAACTGCCGTTGTCTCCCTTGTGCTGTTTCCCTCTCCTGTGATGGTGCTTGGTTCCTTGGTAAGTAAGGCCTTCTCACCCTGAGCAGAGCACGGACTCTGGAACCTCTTCTCAATGGGGACCCTGAAGCTGCAACAAGGAGGGTCCTGACCTTGGTCCCCAGGACAGGGGCCTAGTGCTCTGCCACATTCTGCAAGCTCACAATGTCAGCCCCCCGAGCCCTCAGGCTTTCTTCTGCTCAGAAGGACCTCGAGGGAGTAGAAAGCATGTACCCAAGACTGGGAGCACAGTGGGTCTCGGGTAGAGATTCAAGGCCAACAGGCTCTTTTACAAGCCTGTGGGAGACTAGGGACACCATGTCTCTATGGCCCCATTAATAGAAGAGTAAGCAGAGGCCTTCGGTGTTGTAGCTCTGTCCACACAGGGTGGTTACCTCTTCCAACTTCCAATAGTCCAGGGTGGTGATGGACACCAGACCCCCTACACTGTCCCCACCCAGTGCCCTTGCAAAGCCCTTGGGCCCCTTGGGGACCCCTTGACCATCAGCTCGTTCTGTCTCCACTCCCCATGCTTTGGATCTTGGTCCTGGCCAGGGGTCCTGATGCCCCTGACCCCATTGCCGAGCTGTGTCCAACCTTTTCTTTTTCACCCTTTTTACCCACCATTTTCCCTTGGTGTCCACCTCTGACCCCTAGCTGGGCAGAGCGGTCTGTGTGTGTGAGTGTGTGTGTGTGTGTGTGTGTGTGTGTATGTGTGTGTGTGTCTATGCATGGGAGCCCTCAAACACATATGCCTTTATCTGTATGGTGATGTCCGAGCTTATGTGCCCACATGGGATGGGGTGACTAGCTCTCCCCAAGGATCTGAGGAGCTCTCATCCTCCAGGCAAACCTCATGGGAGGGTTAGGGGTAGGGTTAGAGTTAAGTTGAGAGTTAGGTTTAGACAGGGTTTGGGTCACGGTCAGAGTTAGGGTTAGGGGTTTATTTTAGGGTTAGGGTCAGCGTTAGGTTTCAGATCATGGGCCGTGTTATGGTCAGGGTCAGCTTTACGTTTATGGTTAGATTTAGGGTCTGGCTCACAGTCAGGGTCAGGGTTAGTGTGAGGGTCAGGTTCTGGGTCAGTGTTAGGGTGAGCGTTAGGTTTAGGTTCAGGGTTAGTGTCAGGGTCAGGTGAAGGTCAGGGACAGGGTCAGATTTTGGGTCAGGGTAAGGTTTTTGTTTAGGGGTAAGGTTCGTGTCAGGATGAGGGTTAGGGTTAGGGTTAGGGTTAGGGTTAGGTTCAGGGTAAGGTTAGGGTTTGGTGTTAGGATTAGTGTTAGAAGTAGGGTTATGGTTAGGGTTATTGTTAGACTGTGTTAGGGTCAGCGTTAGGCTTTGGGTTAATGTAGTGTTTAGTTTTACCATTAGGGTCAGCATTGGTTTTAGGTTCTGGGTCCGTATAAGGGGAGGTTTTAGGGTTACATTTATCGTTATGTTTAGAGTCAGGCTCAGAATCAGTTCAGGGTTCGGGTTAGGGTTAGGGTTAGGTCAGGGTCTGACTCTTGGTTACGGTCTGTGTCAGGGTTAGTGTAAGTTCAGGGTTAGGTTTAAGTTCAGGGTCCGAATCAGTGTCAGCGTTAGGCTTTGGTTTAGGTTAGGGTCGGTCTGGCTCATGGTCAGGGTCATGGTGAAGTTCAGGGATGGTTTGGTTTGGGTCAGGTTCACAGTCAGGTTCAGGGTCAGGTTTTTCGGTGAGACTCTGGGTTAGGTTTAATGTTAGGGTTAGAGTGAGGGTCAGGGTTAGAGTTAGACATTGTTTGGGTCATAGTTATCGTTAGGCTTATGGTAGGGGTCAGGGTTAGGTTTAGGTTATGGTTAGGTTTATGGACAGGCTCACATTCAGTGTCAGGGTTATGGTTTGAATCAGTGTAAGGGTCAGGTTCAGGGTTAGGATTAGGGTCAGGTTCAGTTTTAAGGTCAGGGTCAAGGTCAGGGTTAGGGTCATGGTTAGAATAAGGTCTGCTTTACGTTTAGATTCTGGGTTATGATTATAGTCAGGATCATGGTTAGCTTTGGGTTAGGGTTCTGGTCAGGCTCACGGTCTGGGTCTGAGTTAGGGTTAGTGTTAGGGTCAGGGTTAGGGTTAGGGTCAGGCTTAGGACTGGGTCAGGCTTAGTATTAGGGTCAGGGTCAGGGTGAAGGTCAGGGCCAGGGTCCGATTTAGGGTCAGGGTGAGGCTTTGGTTTAGGGTCCATGTTCGGGACAGGGGCAGGGTTAGTTTTGGGTCAGTGTTAGGGTCAGGGTTAGGTTTAGAGTCAGGGTCAGGGTCAGAGTCAAAGTGAAGATCAGGGACAGAGTCTGTTTAGGGTCCGGGTCAGGCTTTGTTTTAGGGTCAAATTTCGGTTCAGGGTCAGGGTAAGTTTCAGGGTAATGGTTTGAGTTTTTGGTTAGGGTTAGGGTTAGCAGGAAAGCTGTGTTTAGTTTTAGGGTGAGACAGCATAGTGTCAGGGTTAGGGGTTGGATTGGGTAGGCATTAGTGTTAGGGTTAGGGTCAGCGTTAGGTTTAAGTTAAGGGTCCTTATTAGGGTCAGGGTTAGGGTTACCTTTAGAGTTATGGTTAAGGTCAGGCTCAAAGTACTGTTAGTGTTAGTGTTTGGGTCAGGATTTGGTTAGGGTCAGGGTTTTGATTAGGGTCAGAGTCAGGGTCACGGTTAGGGATGAGTCAGGGTTAGAGTAGGTCAGGTTAGGTTTAGGATCAGGGTCTGGATCAGGGTCAGCATCAGGCTTAGATTTAGGATTAGGGTTGGGTCAGGATCTCTGTCAGGGTCAGGGCTAGGGTTAGGTTTTGGGTCAGGCTCACAGTCAGGGTCAGGGTCAGGGGTTAGTGTTAGTGTTAGCCCCACACCTGGGTCATTGACCAGTACCTTCAGGGTCTCAGGATAAACCCTGGGCAAAAGGGTGCAGCGACACACCCGCTCCCAGCTAGCCTGCCTTAACCTGGGGCATGAACATGACCTCCCTACCAGGCATCGGACCCCTCATAAGCCTTCTCCTGCTCGGGACATCTCCTTCCCCAATGAGCTCTCTTTATACACACACACACACACACACACACACACACACACACACACAGACGGAAGAGACCTAGGGCTACACGGGTCAATCAGAAGGTTTGGGACGCTGACTTTGAATCCCTCGGTTTCACATTGCGATTCTTTTTGCCAATACGGCCAGAGGCGTCAGGGAGGACTGATATGACCTGCCCAGTGAGGGGACTTGACTGGCGAGCGAGCTCTCCTCTGCTTGCATTCTCTGGGCTTCGGTAGACAGCAGAAGAACATGTCGCTTCCTTCAGGCTGTGCCCAGAAATGAGCTGGGCAGGGTGGTTTTCTCTGGAATGTGGGTGCCTGGATACGTGTGTTCCAATTCCGTTGGGCTCTGTCGTCTGGGAAGTAGGGTCACCACTGCCTGGGGGCTCCTTACCGGACTTCCTCTCCCATCCAGAGCTCCCTGAGGGAGCCCCTAACCCAGCTGCTCAGGGCTCACACTCCACCCCATGCCCTGTCCATCCAGTGACCCACACACAGCCTCTCCCCAGCCCCTGGGAGGCCTGGGTGCAGCTGTTGTCTCCGCTGGGAGGGAACAGAGCTGGGGTAAGACCGGATTCCTGTTCCTGCCCAGGACTGTGAGCCCAGACACATCCTGTGACTCTCAGGGCCTCTCTCAGTCTCCCTGTCTGCATATTGGGGGTGTTCTGGCTTCTTCTTCAGAGGATGCCATCAGGGGTAGGCCCTCTCCATGCGTTCCATCCCCGTCTCCCAGGAGTCTGGTGCAAACACTTGCCAAGGCACAGGTTTGCTTGGTGATGGGCGGGGGAATGGAATATAACCCACAGAGGCCTGGATGTCCTCTAGGGTCCAGCAAAACCACCCTCCTCCTGCCTGTAATCCATCCCACGTGGCAAGGTTTCAGTGCATGGCTTCTGACCTTGTGGACACAGACTTCCAGGGACTTCCATTGGGTCGAGGTACAAGGGCCTCATCTGCGCCCATGTACTGGCCAGCCCCCATAGTGGTCTGCGGGCTTTCCCGCATACATCCTCCTAGGAGGGATGGCCCGTGGGACAGATAAGGGGACAAAATGTTTGACTTTCATTTCCAAGCTGATGGAGGAAAGTCTGGGACTTCTGCTGGTTCTTTCTCTCCTGTGTTCAGTGTCTGTTTCTGTCTTTGTCTTTGTCTTTCTCTCTGTCAGGGTATGTCTCTGTTTTGGTGTGTCTCACAGGAGCAGGATCTGTGGGCTCCAGGGCTTCTGGACGAAACTGCCGTTGTCTCCCTTGTGCTGTTTCCCTCTCCTGTGATGGTGCTTGGTTCCTTGGTAAGTAAGGCCTTCTCACCCTGAGCAGAGCACGGACTCTGGAACCTCTTCTCAATGGGGACCCTGAAGCTGCAACAAGGAGGGTCCTGACCTTGGTCCCCAGGACAGGGGCCTAGTGCTCTGCCACATTCTGCAAGCTCACAATGTCAGCCCCCCGAGCCCTCAGGCTTTCTTCTGCTCAGAAGGACCTCGAGGGAGTAGAAAGCATGTACCCAAGACTGGGAGCACAGTGGGTCTCGGATAGAGATTCAAGGCCAACAGGCTCTTTTACAAGCCTGTGGGAGACTAGGGACACCATGTCTCTATGGCCCCATTAATAGAAGAGTAAGCAGAGGCCTTCGGTGTTGTAGCTCTGTCCACACAGGGTGGTTACCTCTTCCAACTTCCAATAGTCCAGGGTGGTGATGGACACCAGACCCCCTACACTGTCCCCACCCAGTGCCCTTGCAAAGCCCTTGGGCCCCTTGGGGACCCCTTGACCATCAGCTCGTTCTGTCTCCACTCCCCATGCTTTGGATCTTGGTCCTGGCCAGGGGTCCTGATGCCCCTGACCCCATTGCCGAGCTGTGTCCAACCTTTTCTTTTTCACCCTTTTTACCCACCATTTTCCCTTGGTGTCCACCTCTGACCCCTAGCTGGGCAGAGCGGTCTGTGTGTGTGAGTGTGTGTGTGTGTGTGTGTGTGTGTGTGTATGTGTGTGTGTGTCTATGCATGGGAGCCCTCAAACACATATGCCTTTATCTGTATGGTGATGTCCGAGCTTATGTGCCCACATGGGATGGGGTGACTAGCTCTCCCCAAGGATCTGAGGAGCTCTCATCCTCCAGGCAAACCTCATGGGAGGGTTAGGGGTAGGGTTAGAGTTAAGTTGAGAGTTAGGTTTAGACAGGGTTTGGGTCACGGTCAGAGTTAGGGTTAGGGGTTTATTTTAGGGTTAGGGTCAGCGTTAGGTTTCAGATCATGGGCCGTGTTATGGTCAGGGTCAGCTTTACGTTTATGGTTAGATTTAGGGTCTGGCTCACAGTCAGGGTCAGGGTTAGTGTGAGGGTCAGGTTCTGGGTCAGTGTTAGGGTGAGCGTTAGGTTTAGGTTCAGGGTTAGTGTCAGGGTCAGGTGAAGGTCAGGGACAGGGTCAGATTTTGGGTCAGGGTAAGGTTTTTGTTTAGGGGTAAGGTTCGTGTCAGGATGAGGGTTAGGGTTAGGGTTAGGGTTAGGGTTAGGTTCAGGGTAAGGTTAGGGTTTGGTGTTAGGATTAGTGTTAGAAGTAGGGTTATGGTTAGGGTTATTGTTAGACTGTGTTAGGGTCAGCGTTAGGCTTTGGGTTAATGTAGTGTTTAGTTTTACCATTAGGGTCAGCATTGGTTTTAGGTTCTGGGTCCGTATAAGGGGAGGTTTTAGGGTTACATTTATCGTTATGTTTAGAGTCAGGCTCAGAATCAGTTCAGGGTTCGGGTTAGGGTTAGGGTTAGGTCAGGGTCTGACTCTTGGTTACGGTCTGTGTCAGGGTTAGTGTAAGTTCAGGGTTAGGTTTAAGTTCAGGGTCCGAATCAGTGTCAGCGTTAGGCTTTGGTTTAGGTTAGGGTCGGTCTGGCTCATGGTCAGGGTCATGGTGAAGTTCAGGGATGGTTTGGTTTGGGTCAGGTTCACAGTCAGGTTCAGGGTCAGGTTTTTCGGTGAGACTCTGGGTTAGGTTTAATGTTAGGGTTAGAGTGAGGGTCAGGGTTAGAGTTAGACATTGTTTGGGTCATAGTTATCGTTAGGCTTATGGTAGGGGTCAGGGTTAGGTTTAGGTTATGGTTAGGTTTATGGACAGGCTCACATTCAGTGTCAGGGTTATGGTTTGAATCAGTGTAAGGGTCAGGTTCAGGGTTAGGATTAGGGTCAGGTTCAGTTTTAAGGTCAGGGTCAAGGTCAGGGTTAGGGTCATGGTTAGAATAAGGTCTGCTTTACGTTTAGATTCTGGGTTATGATTATAGTCAGGATCATGGTTAGCTTTGGGTTAGGGTTCTGGTCAGGCTCACGGTCTGGGTCTGAGTTAGGGTTAGTGTTAGGGTCAGGGTTAGGGTTAGGGTCAGGCTTAGGACTGGGTCAGGCTTAGTATTAGGGTCAGGGTCAGGGTGAAGGTCAGGGCCAGGGTCCGATTTAGGGTCAGGGTGAGGCTTTGGTTTAGGGTCCATGTTCGGGACAGGGGCAGGGTTAGTTTTGGGTCAGTGTTAGGGTCAGGGTTAGGTTTAGAGTCAGGGTCAGGGTCAGAGTCAAAGTGAAGATCAGGGACAGAGTCTGTTTAGGGTCCGGGTCAGGCTTTGTTTTAGGGTCAAATTTCGGTTCAGGGTCAGGGTAAGTTTCAGGGTAATGGTTTGAGTTTTTGGTTAGGGTTAGGGTTAGCAGGAAAGCTGTGTTTAGTTTTAGGGTGAGACAGCATAGTGTCAGGGTTAGGGGTTGGATTGGGTAGGCATTAGTGTTAGGGTTAGGGTCAGCGTTAGGTTTAAGTTAAGGGTCCTTATTAGGGTCAGGGTTAGGGTTACCTTTAGAGTTATGGTTAAGGTCAGGCTCAAAGTACTGTTAGTGTTAGTGTTTGGGTCAGGATTTGGTTAGGGTCAGGGTTTTGATTAGGGTCAGAGTCAGGGTCACGGTTAGGGATGAGTCAGGGTTAGAGTAGGTCAGGTTAGGTTTAGGATCAGGGTCTGGATCAGGGTCAGCATCAGGCTTAGATTTAGGATTAGGGTTGGGTCAGGATCCCTGTCAGGGTCAGGGCTAGGGTTAGGTTTTGGGTCAGGCTCACAGTCAGGGTCAGGGTCAGGGGTTAGTGTTAGTGTTAGCCCCACACCTGGGTCATTGACCAGTACCTTCAGGGTCTCAGGATAAACCCTGGGCAAAAGGGTGCAGCGACACACCCGCTCCCAGCTAGCCTGCCTTAACCTGGGGCATGAACATGACCTCCCTACCAGGCATCGGACCCCTCATAAGCCTTCTCCTGCTCGGGACATCTCCTTCCCCAATGAGCTCTCTTTATACACACACACACACACACACACACACACACACACACACACACAGACGGAAGAGACCTAGGGCTACACGGGTCAATCAGAAGGTTTGGGACGCTGACTTTGAATCCCTCGGTTTCACATTGCGATTCTTTTTGCCAATACGGCCAGAGGCGTCAGGGAGGACTGATATGACCTGCCCAGTGAGGGGACTTGACTGGCGAGCGAGCTCTCCTCTGCTTGCATTCTCTGGGCTTCGGTAGACAGCAGAAGAACATGTCGCTTCCTTCAGGCTGTGCCCAGAAATGAGCTGGGCAGGGTGGTTTTCTCTGGAATGTGGGTGCCTGGATACGTGTGTTCCAATTCCGTTGGGCTCTGTCGTCTGGGAAGTAGGGTCACCACTGCCTGGGGGCTCCTTACCGGACTTCCTCTCCCATCCAGAGCTCCCTGAGGGAGCCCCTAACCCAGCTGCTCAGGGCTCACACTCCACCCCATGCCCTGTCCATCCAGTGACCCACACACAGCCTCTCCCCAGCCCCTGGGAGGCCTGGGTGCAGCTGTTGTCTCCGCTGGGAGGGAACAGAGCTGGGGTAAGACCGGATTCCTGTTCCTGCCCAGGACTGTGAGCCCAGACACATCCTGTGACTCTCAGGGCCTCTCTCAGTCTCCCTGTCTGCATATTGGGGGTGTTCTGGCTTCTTCTTCAGAGGATGCCATCAGGGGTAGGCCCTCTCCATGCGTTCCATCCCCGTCTCCCAGGAGTCTGGTGCAAACACTTGCCAAGGCACAGGTTTGCTTGGTGATGGGCGGGGGAATGGAATATAACCCACAGAGGCCTGGATGTCCTCTAGGGTCCAGCAAAACCACCCTCCTCCTGCCTGTAATCCATCCCACGTGGCAAGGTTTCAGTGCATGGCTTCTGACCTTGTGGACACAGACTTCCAGGGACTTCCATTGGGTCGAGGTACAAGGGCCTCATCTGCGCCCATGTACTGGCCAGCCCCCATAGTGGTCTGCGGGCTTTCCCGCATACATCCTCCTAGGAGGGATGGCCCGTGGGACAGATAAGGGGACAAAATGTTTGACTTTCATTTCCAAGCTGATGGAGGAAAGTCTGGGACTTCTGCTGGTTCTTTCTCTCCTGTGTTCAGTGTCTGTTTCTGTCTTTGTCTTTGTCTTTCTCTCTGTCAGGGTATGTCTCTGTTTTGGTGTGTCTCACAGGAGCAGGATCTGTGGGCTCCAGGGCTTCTGGACGAAACTGCCGTTGTCTCCCTTGTGCTGTTTCCCTCTCCTGTGATGGTGCTTGGTTCCTTGGTAAGTAAGGCCTTCTCACCCTGAGCAGAGCACGGACTCTGGAACCTCTTCTCAATGGGGACCCTGAAGCTGCAACAAGGAGGGTCCTGACCTTGGTCCCCAGGACAGGGGCCTAGTGCTCTGCCACATTCTGCAAGCTCACAATGTCAGCCCCCCGAGCCCTCAGGCTTTCTTCTGCTCAGAAGGACCTCGAGGGAGTAGAAAGCATGTACCCAAGACTGGGAGCACAGTGGGTCTCGGGTAGAGATTCAAGGCCAACAGGCTCTTTTACAAGCCTGTGGGAGACTAGGGACACCATGTCTCTATGGCCCCATTAATAGAAGAGTAAGCAGAGGCCTTCGGTGTTGTAGCTCTGTCCACACAGGGTGGTTACCTCTTCCAACTTCCAATAGTCCAGGGTGGTGATGGACACCAGACCCCCTACACTGTCCCCACCCAGTGCCCTTGCAAAGCCCTTGGGCCCCTTGGGGACCCCTTGACCATCAGCTCGTTCTGTCTCCACTCCCCATGCTTTGGATCTTGGTCCTGGCCAGGGGTCCTGATGCCCCTGACCCCATTGCCGAGCTGTGTCCAACCTTTTCTTTTTCACCCTTTTTACCCACCATTTTCCCTTGGTGTCCACCTCTGACCCCTAGCTGGGCAGAGCGGTCTGTGTGTGTGAGTGTGTGTGTGTGTGTGTGTGTGTGTATGTGTGTGTGTGTCTATGCATGGGAGCCCTCAAACACATATGCCTTTATCTGTATGGTGATGTCCGAGCTTATGTGCCCACATGGGATGGGGTGACTAGCTCTCCCCAAGGATCTGAGGAGCTCTCATCCTCCAGGCAAACCTCATGGGAGGGTTAGGGGTAGGGTTAGAGTTAAGTTGAGAGTTAGGTTTAGACAGGGTTTGGGTCACGGTCAGAGTTAGGGTTAGGGGTTTATTTTAGGGTTAGGGTCAGCGTTAGGTTTCAGATCATGGGCCGTGTTATGGTCAGGGTCAGCTTTACGTTTATGGTTAGATTTAGGGTCTGGCTCACAGTCAGGGTCAGGGTTAGTGTGAGGGTCAGGTTCTGGGTCAGTGTTAGGGTGAGCGTTAGGTTTAGGTTCAGGGTTAGTGTCAGGGTCAGGTGAAGGTCAGGGACAGGGTCAGATTTTGGGTCAGGGTAAGGTTTTTGTTTAGGGGTAAGGTTCGTGTCAGGATGAGGGTTAGGGTTAGGGTTAGGGTTAGGGTTAGGTTCAGGGTAAGGTTAGGGTTTGGTGTTAGGATTAGTGTTAGAAGTAGGGTTATGGTTAGGGTTATTGTTAGACTGTGTTAGGGTCAGCGTTAGGCTTTGGGTTAATGTAGTGTTTAGTTTTACCATTAGGGTCAGCATTGGTTTTAGGTTCTGGGTCCGTATAAGGGGAGGTTTTAGGGTTACATTTATCGTTATGTTTAGAGTCAGGCTCAGAATCAGTTCAGGGTTCGGGTTAGGGTTAGGGTTAGGTCAGGGTCTGACTCTTGGTTACGGTCTGTGTCAGGGTTAGTGTAAGTTCAGGGTTAGGTTTAAGTTCAGGGTCCGAATCAGTGTCAGCGTTAGGCTTTGGTTTAGGTTAGGGTCGGTCTGGCTCATGGTCAGGGTCATGGTGAAGTTCAGGGATGGTTTGGTTTGGGTCAGGTTCACAGTCAGGTTCAGGGTCAGGTTTTTCGGTGAGACTCTGGGTTAGGTTTAATGTTAGGGTTAGAGTGAGGGTCAGGGTTAGAGTTAGACATTGTTTGGGTCATAGTTATCGTTAGGCTTATGGTAGGGGTCAGGGTTAGGTTTAGGTTATGGTTAGGTTTATGGACAGGCTCACATTCAGTGTCAGGGTTATGGTTTGAATCAGTGTAAGGGTCAGGTTCAGGGTTAGGATTAGGGTCAGGTTCAGTTTTAAGGTCAGGGTCAAGGTCAGGGTTAGGGTCATGGTTAGAATAAGGTCTGCTTTACGTTTAGATTCTGGGTTATGATTATAGTCAGGATCATGGTTAGCTTTGGGTTAGGGTTCTGGTCAGGCTCACGGTCTGGGTCTGAGTTAGGGTTAGTGTTAGGGTCAGGGTTAGGGTTAGGGTCAGGCTTAGGACTGGGTCAGGCTTAGTATTAGGGTCAGGGTCAGGGTGAAGGTCAGGGCCAGGGTCCGATTTAGGGTCAGGGTGAGGCTTTGGTTTAGGGTCCATGTTCGGGACAGGGGCAGGGTTAGTTTTGGGTCAGTGTTAGGGTCAGGGTTAGGTTTAGAGTCAGGGTCAGGGTCAGAGTCAAAGTGAAGATCAGGGACAGAGTCTGTTTAGGGTCCGGGTCAGGCTTTGTTTTAGGGTCAAATTTCGGTTCAGGGTCAGGGTAAGTTTCAGGGTAATGGTTTGAGTTTTTGGTTAGGGTTAGGGTTAGCAGGAAAGCTGTGTTTAGTTTTAGGGTGAGACAGCATAGTGTCAGGGTTAGGGGTTGGATTGGGTAGGCATTAGTGTTAGGGTTAGGGTCAGCGTTAGGTTTAAGTTAAGGGTCCTTATTAGGGTCAGGGTTAGGGTTACCTTTAGAGTTATGGTTAAGGTCAGGCTCAAAGTACTGTTAGTGTTAGTGTTTGGGTCAGGATTTGGTTAGGGTCAGGGTTTTGATTAGGGTCAGAGTCAGGGTCACGGTTAGGGATGAGTCAGGGTTAGAGTAGGTCAGGTTAGGTTTAGGATCAGGGTCTGGATCAGGGTCAGCATCAGGCTTAGATTTAGGATTAGGGTTGGGTCAGGATCTCTGTCAGGGTCAGGGCTAGGGTTAGGTTTTGGGTCAGGCTCACAGTCAGGGTCAGGGTCAGGGGTTAGTGTTAGTGTTAGCCCCACACCTGGGTCATTGACCAGTACCTTCAGGGTCTCAGGATAAACCCTGGGCAAAAGGGTGCAGCGACACACCCGCTCCCAGCTAGCCTGCCTTAACCTGGGGCATGAACATGACCTCCCTACCAGGCATCGGACCCCTCATAAGCCTTCTCCTGCTCGGGACATCTCCTTCCCCAATGAGCTCTCTTTATACACACACACACACACACACACACACACACACACACAGACGGAAGAGACCTAGGGCTACACGGGTCAATCAGAAGGTTTGGGACGCTGACTTTGAATCCCTCGGTTTCACATTGCGATTCTTTTTGCCAATACGGCCAGAGGCGTCAGGGAGGACTGATATGACCTGCCCAGTGAGGGGACTTGACTGGCGAGCGAGCTCTCCTCTGCTTGCATTCTCTGGGCTTCGGTAGACAGCAGAAGAACATGTCGCTTCCTTCAGGCTGTGCCCAGAAATGAGCTGGGCAGGGTGGTTTTCTCTGGAATGTGGGTGCCTGGATACGTGTGTTCCAATTCCGTTGGGCTCTGTCGTCTGGGAAGTAGGGTCACCACTGCCTGGGGGCTCCTTACCGGACTTCCTCTCCCATCCAGAGCTCCCTGAGGGAGCCCCTAACCCAGCTGCTCAGGGCTCACACTCCACCCCATGCCCTGTCCATCCAGTGACCCACACACAGCCTCTCCCCAGCCCCTGGGAGGCCTGGGTGCAGCTGTTGTCTCCGCTGGGAGGGAACAGAGCTGGGGTAAGACCGGATTCCTGTTCCTGCCCAGGACTGTGAGCCCAGACACATCCTGTGACTCTCAGGGCCTCTCTCAGTCTCCCTGTCTGCATATTGGGGGTGTTCTGGCTTCTTCTTCAGAGGATGCCATCAGGGGTAGGCCCTCTCCATGCGTTCCATCCCCGTCTCCCAGGAGTCTGGTGCAAACACTTGCCAAGGCACAGGTTTGCTTGGTGATGGGCGGGGGAATGGAATATAACCCACAGAGGCCTGGATGTCCTCTAGGGTCCAGCAAAACCACCCTCCTCCTGCCTGTAATCCATCCCACGTGGCAAGGTTTCAGTGCATGGCTTCTGACCTTGTGGACACAGACTTCCAGGGACTTCCATTGGGTCGAGGTACAAGGGCCTCATCTGCGCCCATGTACTGGCCAGCCCCCATAGTGGTCTGCGGGCTTTCCCGCATACATCCTCCTAGGAGGGATGGCCCGTGGGACAGATAAGGGGACAAAATGTTTGACTTTCATTTCCAAGCTGATGGAGGAAAGTCTGGGACTTCTGCTGGTTCTTTCTCTCCTGTGTTCAGTGTCTGTTTCTGTCTTTGTCTTTGTCTTTCTCTCTGTCAGGGTATGTCTCTGTTTTGGTGTGTCTCACAGGAGCAGGATCTGTGGGCTCCAGGGCTTCTGGACGAAACTGCCGTTGTCTCCCTTGTGCTGTTTCCCTCTCCTGTGATGGTGCTTGGTTCCTTGGTAAGTAAGGCCTTCTCACCCTGAGCAGAGCACGGACTCTGGAACCTCTTCTCAATGGGGACCCTGAAGCTGCAACAAGGAGGGTCCTGACCTTGGTCCCCAGGACAGGGGCCTAGTGCTCTGCCACATTCTGCAAGCTCACAATGTCAGCCCCCCGAGCCCTCAGGCTTTCTTCTGCTCAGAAGGACCTCGAGGGAGTAGAAAGCATGTACCCAAGACTGGGAGCACAGTGGGTCTCGGATAGAGATTCAAGGCCAACAGGCTCTTTTACAAGCCTGTGGGAGACTAGGGACACCATGTCTCTATGGCCCCATTAATAGAAGAGTAAGCAGAGGACTTCGGTGTTGTAGCTCTGTCCACACAGGGTGGTTACCTCTTCCAACTTCCAATAGTCCAGGGTGGTGATGGACACCAGACCCCCTACACTGTCCCCACCCAGTGCCCTTGCAAAGCCCTTGGGCCCCTTGGGGACCCCTTGACCATCAGCTCGTTCTGTCTCCACTCCCCATGCTTTGGATCTTGGTCCTGGCCAGGGGTCCTGATGCCCCTGACCCCATTGCCGAGCTGTGTCCAACCTTTTCTTTTTCACCCTTTTTACCCACCATTTTCCCTTGGTGTCCACCTCTGACCCCTAGCTGGGCAGAGCGGTCTGTGTGTGTGAATGTGTGTGTGTGTGTGTGTGTGTGTGTGTGTGTATGTGTGTGTGTTTCTGTGCATGGGAGTGCTCAAACACATATGCCTCTGTCTGGTGATGTCCGAGGTTATGTGCCCACATGGAATGGGGTGAGTAGCTCTCCCCAAGGATCTGAGGAGCTCTCATCCTCCAGGCAAACCTCATGGGAGTATTAGTTGTCTGGTTAGAGTTAGGTTGAGAGTTAGTTTTAGACAGGTGTTGGGTCAGGGTCAGGGTTTGTGTTAGGGGTTTGTTTTAGGGTTATGGTCAGCGTTAGGTTTCTGGTCATATCCCGTGTTATGGTCAGGGTCAGCTTTACGTTTATGGTTAGATTTAGGTTCTGGCTCACAGTCAGGGTCAGGGTTAGTGTGAGGGTCAGGTTCTGGGACAGTGTTAGGGTGAGGGTTAGGTTTAGGTTCAGGGTCATTGTCAGGGTCAGGTGAAGGTCAGGGACAGGGTCAGATTTTGGGTCAGCGTCAGGTTTTGATTTAGGGGCAAGGTTTGTGTCAGGATGAGGGTTATGTTTGGGCCAGGGTTAAGGTTAGGAATAGGGTTAGTTTCAGGGTTAAGGTCTGGTAAGTTTATGGTTTGGTTTTAGAGTTAGTGTTAGAATTAGGGTTATGTTTACTGTTAGCTTTAGACTGTGTTAGGGTCAGGGTTAGGGTTAGAGTATGTTTTAGTGTTACCATTAGGGTCAGCATTAGTTTTAGGTTCTGGGTACGTATAAGGGTCAGAGTTTAGGGTTACATTTAGCATTAGGTTTAGGGTCAGGCTCACAGTCAAGGTCAGTTTTCAGTTTAGGGTCAAGGTTAGGTCAGGTTCAGACACTCGGTTTGGGTCTGAGTCAGGGTTAGTGTAAGGTCAAGGTTAGGTTTAAGTTCAGGTTCCAAATCTGTTCAGTGTTAGGCTTTGGTTTAGGATAGGGTCTTGTCTGGCTCATGGTCAGGATCATGGTGAGGTTCAGGGCTGTTTAGGTTTGGGTCAGGTTCACAGTCAGGGTCAGGGTCAGGGTTTTCGGTGAGATTTAGGGTTAGGGTTAATGTTAGGGTTAGAGTGAGGGTCAGGGTTAGGGGTAGACATTGTTAGGGTCAGGGTTACCGTTAGGCTTAAGGTAGGGGTCAGGGTTAGGGTTAGGTTATGTTTAGGTTTATGGTCAGGCTCACAGTCAGTGTCAGGGTTAGGGTTTGTGTCAGAGTAAGGGTCAGGGTCAGGGTTAGGATTAGGGTCAGGTTTAGTGTTAGGGTCAGGGTCAAGGTCAGGGGTAGGGTCATGGTTAGGATAATGTCTGCTTTCCGTTTAGATTCTTGGTTTTGATTATAGTCAGGATCATGGTAAGCTTTGGGTTAGGGTTCTGGTCAGGCTCACGGTCTGGGTCTGAGTTAGGGTTAGGTTTAGGGTCAGGGTTAGGTTAGGGTCACATAGGACTGGGTCAGGCTTAGTATTAGGTTCAGGGTCAGGGTGAAGGTCAGGGCCAGGGTCCAATTTAGGGTCAGGGTGAGGCTTTTGTTTCAGGTCCAGATTCGGGACAGGGGCAGGGTTAGTTTTGTGTCAGTGTGAGGGTCAGGGTTAGGTTTAGAGTCAGGGTCAGGGTCAGTGTCAAATTGAAGTTCAGCGCCAGAGTAAGGTTACGGTCAGGGTCAGGCTTTGCCTTAGGGTCAAATTTCGGTTCATGGTCAGGGTTAGGTTCAAGGTAACAGTTTGAATTTTTGGTTAGGGTTAGGGTTAGCAGGAACGTTATGTTTAGTTTTAGGGTTAGACAGAATAGTGTCAGTGTTAGGGGTTGGGTTGGGTAGGGGTTGGTGTTAGGGTTAGGGTCAGCGTTAGGTTTAAGTTAAGGGTCCTTATTAGGGTCAGGATTAGGGTTACCTTTAGGGTTACGGTTAAGGTCAGGCTAAAGAACGGTCAGTGTTAGGGTTAGGGTTAGGATTTTTTTAGGGTCAGGGTTATGATTAAGGTCAGAGTCAGGGTCACGGTTAGGGATGAGTCAGGGTTAGAGTAGGTCAGGTTAGGTTCAGGATCAGGGTCTGGATCAGGGTCAGCATCAGGCTTAGATTTAGGATTAGGGTTTGGATCAGGATCTCGATCAGGGTCACAGTCAGGGTCAGGGCTAGGGTTAGGTTTGGGTCATGCTCACAGTCAGGGTCAGGGTCAGGGTCAGGGTCAGGGTCAGTTGTTGTGTTAGGGTTAGCCCCGCACCTGCGTCACTGACCAGTCCTTTCAGGGTTTCAGGATAAACCCTGGGCTAAAGGGTGCAGCGGCACACCCGCTCCCTGCTAGCCTGCCTTAACCTGGGGCGTGAACATGACCTGCCAACCAGGCATAGGACCCCACATAAGCTTGCTCCTGCTCGGGACATCTCCACCCCTAATGAGCTCTCTTTACACACACAAACACACACAAATGGGGAGAGGAACTTGAGCTACACGGGGCAATCAGAAGTTGTGGGACTCTCTGTCTCTGAGCCCCTCGGTGTCACCTTTTGATTCTTTTTGCAAATACGGCCAGAGGCATTGGGGATTCCTGACATGACCTGCCCAATGAGGGGACTTGTGTGGCGGGTGAGCTCTCCTCTGCCTGCATTCTCTGGGCTTCGGTAGACAGCACAAGAACCTGTCGTTTCCTTCAGGCTGTGCCCAGAAATGAGCTGGGCAGGGTGGTTTTCTCTGGAATGTGGGTGCCTGGATACCTGGGTTCCAATTCTGTTGGGTTCTGTCGTCAGGGAAGTAAGGTCACCACTGCCTGTGTGCTCCTTACCGGACTTCCTGCTCCCATCAGGAGCTCGCTGAGGGCGCCCCTACCACAGCTGCTCCAGGCTCACACTCCACCCCATGCCCTGTCCATCCAGTGACCCACACACAGCCTTCCCCCAACCCCTGGGAAGCCTGGATGCAGCCGTTGTCTCCGCTGGGATGGAACAGAGCTGGGTTCAGACCGGGTTCCTGTTCCTGCCCAGGACTGTGAGCCCGGACACATCCTGTGACTCTCAGGGCCTCCTCAGTCTCCCCGTCTGCACATTGGGAGTGTTCTGACTTCGACTTCAGGGGATGCCACCTGGGTAGGCCCTCTCCATGCGTTCCATCTCCACTCTCCCAGGAGTCTGGTGCACACATTGCTAAGGCACGGGTGTGCTTGGTGATGCGCGGGTTAATGGAAGATAGCCCAGAGAGGCCTGGATCTCCTGTGGGATCTAGCAAAGCCCCCCTCCTCCTGCCTGTATCCCATCCCCCATGGCAAGGTTGCAGTGCATGGCTTCTGACCTTATGGACACAGACTTTCCGGGACTTTCATTAGGTTGTGGTCCAAGGGTCTCGTCTGCACCCATGAACAGGCCAGTCCCCATAGTGGTCGCGGGCATTCCCGCATCTGTCCTCCTAGGAGGGATGGCCCGTGGGACTGATAAGGGGACAAAATGTTTGGCTGTCATTTCCAAGCTGATGGAGGAAAGTCTGGCACTCTGCTGGTTCTTTCTCTCATGTGTTCAGTGTCTGTCTCTTTCTTTGTCTTTGTCTCTGTGTCAGGGTCTGTGTCTGTTTTGGTTTTTCTCACAGGAGCAGGATGTGTGGGCTCCAGGGCTGATGGACGAAACCACCGTTGTCTCCCTTGTCCCTGTTTCTCTCTCCTGTGCTGGTGCTTGGTTCCTTGGTAAGTAAGGCCTTCTCACCCTGAGCAGAGCACGGACTCTGGAACCTCTTCTCAATGGGGACCCTGATGCTACAACAAGGAGGGTCCTGACCTTGGTCCCCAGGCCAGGGGCCTAGTGCTCTGCCACATTCTGCAAGCTCACAATGTCAGGCCCCGAGCCTCCAGGCTGTCTTCTTCTCAGAAGGACCTCCAGGGAGTAGAAAGCATGTACCCAAGACTGGGAGCGCAGTGGGTCTCGGATAGAGATTCAAGGCCAACAGGCTCTTTTACAAGCCTGTGGGAAACTAGGCACACCCTGTCTCTATGGTCCCATTGATAGAAGTGTAATGGGACGCCATCGGTGTTGTAGCCCTGTCTACACAGGTTGGTTACGTCTTCCTCCTTCCAGTAGGCCAGGGTGGTGATGGACACCAGACCCCCTACACTGTCCACACCCAGTGCCCTTGCAAAGCCCTTGGGCCCCTTGGGGACCTTTTGACCATTAGCTCGTCCTGTCTCCACTCCCCATGCTTTGGATCTTGTTCCCGGCCAGGAGTCCTGATGCCCCTGACCCCATGGCCGTGCTCTCTCCAACCTCTTTCTTCTTTCACACTTTTTACCACCATTTTCCCTTGGTGTCCACCATCTCTCCCCTAGCGGTCAGATCGCGGTGTGTGAGTGTGTGTGTGTGTGTGTGTGTGTGTGTGCGTGGGAGTGCTCTAACACACATGCCTCTATCTGTCTGGTGATGTCCGAGGTTATATCCCCACATGGGATGGGGTGACTAGCTCTCCCCAAGGATCTGAGGAGCTTTCATCCTTCAGGCAAACCTCATGTGAGGGTTAGGGGTTGGGTTAGAGTTAGGTTGAGAGTTAGGTTTAGACAGGGTTTGGGTCAGGGTCAGGGTTAGGGTTAGGGGTTTGTGTTAGGTTTAGGGTCAACTTTAGGTTTCAGGTCATTGCCCGTGTTAGGGGCAGGGTCAGCTTTACGTTTATGGTTAGATTTAGGGTCTGGCTCACAGTCAGGGTCAGGGTTAGTGTGAGGGTCAGGTTCTGGGTCAGTGTTAGGGTGAGGGTTAGGTTTAGGGACAGGGTCAGTGTCAGGGTCAAGGTGAACGTCAGGGACAGGGTCAGATTTTGGGTTAGGGTCAGGTTTTGGTTTAGGAGCAAGGTTCGTGTCAGGATGAGTGTTATGTTTGGGTCTGGGTTAGATTTGGGTTAGGGTTAGTCGCAGTGTTAGGTTCAGGGTAAGGTTAGGGTTTGGTAGGGTTAGTGTCAGAAGTAGGGTTAGGTTTAGGGTTAGCGTTAGACTGTGTTATGGTCAGGGTTAGGCTTTGGGTTAGGGTAAGCTTTAGTTTTACCATTACGGTCATCCTTAGTTTTAGGTTCTGGGTCCGTATAAGGGTCAGGGTTTTGGGTTACATTTAGGGTTAGGTTTAGGGTCAGGCTCACAGTCTAGGTCAGGGTTAGAGTTAGCGTCAAGTTTAGGTCAGGGTCTGACTCTCCGTTAGGGTCGGAGTCAGGGTTAGTAAGGTCAGGTTTAGGTTTAAGTTCAGGATCCGAATCAGAGTCAGCGTTAGGCTTTGGTTAAGGTTAGGGTTTGGGTCTGGCTCATGGTCAGGGTCATGGTGAGGATCAGGTCTGGTTAGGTTTGGGTCAGGTTCACAGTCAGGGTCAGGGTCAGGGTTTTTGGTTGAATTTAGGGTTAGGGTTAATGTTAGGGTTAGAGTGAGGTCAGGGTTAAGGTTAGACATTGTTAGGGTCAGGGTTATCGTTAGGCTTAAGGTAGTGGTCAGGTTTAGCTTTAGGTTAGGGTTAGGTCTATGGTCAGGCTCACAGTCAGTGTCAGGGTTAGGGTTTGTGTCAGATTAAGGGGAAGGGTCAGGGTTACGATTAGGGTCAGGTTCAGTGTTAGGGTCAGGGTCAACATCAGGTTTTGGGTCATGGTTTTGAAAAGGTCAGCTTACGTTTAGATTCTGGGTTATGTTTATAGTCAGGATCATGGTTAGCTTTGGGTGAGGGTTCTGCTCAAGCTCCCGATCTGGGTCAGAATTAGGGTTAGGGTTAGGGTTAGGGTCAGGGTTAGGGTTGGGGTCAAATTAGGATTTGGTCAGGCTTAGGATTAGGGTCAGGGTCAGTGTCAGGGTGAAAGTCAGGGCCAGGGTCAGATTTAGGGTCAGGGTGAGGCTTTGCTTTAGGGTCCACGTTCGGGACAGGGGCAGGTTTAATTTGGAACTTGTGTTAGGGTCAGCGTTTGGTTTAGATTCAGGGTCACGGTCAGAGTCAAAGTGAAGGTCAGGGCCAGAGTAAGTTTAGGGTCAGGGTCAGGATTTGTTTTAGGGCCAAATTTCGGTTCAGGGTCTGGGTTTGTTTCAGGGGAAGGGTTTGAATTTTTGGTTAGGGTTAGTTTTAGCAGTAGGGGTATGATTAGTTTTAGGGTTAGACAACATAGTGTCAGCGTTAGCGGTTCGGTTGGGTAGGGGTTAGTGTTAGGGTTAGGGTCAGCCTTACGTTTAGTTTAAGGGTCCTTATTAGGGACAGGGTTAGGGTTACCTTTAGGGTTAAGGTTAAGGTCAGGCTCAAAGTACGGTCAGTGTTAGGGTTAAGGTCAGGATTTGGATAGGGTCACGGTTATGATTAGGGTCAGAGTCAGGGTCACGTTTAGGGATGAGTCAGGGTTAGAGTAGGTCAGGTTAGGTTTAGGATCAGGGTCTGGATCAGGGTCAGCATCAGGCTTAGATTTAGCATTAGGTTTTGGGTCAGGATCTTGGTCAGAGTCAGAGTCAGTGTCAGGGCTAGAATTAGGTTTTGGGTCAGGCTCACAGTCAGGGTCAGGGTCAGGGTCAGGGTTTTGTGTTAGGGTTAGCCCCGCACCTAGGTCATTGACCAGTCCCTTCAGGGTCTCAGGATAAACCCTGGGCAAAAGGGTTCAGCGGCACACTTGCTCCCAGCTAGCCTGCCTTAACTTGGGGCGTGAACATGACCTGCCAACCAGGCATCGGACACCTCATATGCCTGGTCCTGGTCGGGACATCTCCACCCTCAATGAGCTCTTTTTACACACACACACACACACACACACACACACACACGGGGAGGAGAACTAGGTCTACACGGGTCAATCAGAAGGGTTGGGTCTCTGACTCTGAACCCCTTGGTTTCACCTACTGATTCTTTTTGCCAATACGGCCGGAGGCGTCAGGGAGGCCTGACATTACCTGCCCAGAGAGGGGACTTGTCTGGCGGGCAAGCTCTCCTCTGCCTGCATTCTCTGGACTCCGGTAGACAGCACAAGAACTTGTTGCTTTCTTCAGGTTGTGCCCAGAAATGAGCTGGGCAGGGTGGTTTTCTCTGGAATGTGGGTGCCTGGATACGTTCGTTCCAATTCCATTGGGCTCTGTCATCAGGGAAGTAAGGTCACCACTGCCTGTGTGCTTCTTACCGGACTTCCTGCTCCCATTCAGAGCTCCCTGAAGAAGCCCCTACCGCAGCTACTCAGGGCTGTCACTCCACCCCATGCCCTGTCTATCCAGTGACCCACACACAGCCTCCCCCAAACCCCTGGGAGGACTAGGTGCAGCTGTTGTCCCCGCTGGGAGGGAACAGAGCTGGGGTAAGACCGGATTCCTGTTCCTGCCCAGGACTGTGAGCCCGGACACATCCTGTGACTCTCAGGGCCTCCTCAGTCTCCCTGTCTGCACACTGGGGGTGTTCTGGCTTCTTCTTCAGGGGATGCCATCAGAGGTAGGCCCTCACCATGCGTTCCATCCCCGCTCTCGCAGGAGTCTGGTTCACACACTTGCCAAGGCACGGGTGTGCTTGTTGATCGCGGGGGAATGGTATATAGCCCACAGAGGCCTGGAACTCCACTGGGATAAAGCAAAACCACTCTCCTCCTGCCTGTATACCATCCCCCGTGGCAAGGTTGCAGTGCATGGCTTCTGACCTTGTGGACACAGACTTCCCGGGACTTCCATTAGGTTGTGGTCCAAGGGCTTCGTCTGCGCCCATGTACTGGCCATCCCGCATAGTGTTGCGCGGGCATTCCCACATGCGTCCTCCTAGGAGGGATGGCCCGTGGGACCGATAAGGGGACAAAATATTTGGCTGTCATATCCAAGCTGATGGAGGAAAGTCTGGTATTTCTGCTGGTTCTTTCTCTCCTGTGTTCAGTGTCTGTCTCTGTCTTTGTCTTTGTCTTTGTCTCTTTGTCAGGGTCTGTGTCTGCTTTGGTGTGTCTCACAAGAGCAGGATCTGTGGGCTCCACGGCTGATGGACGAAACCGCCGTTGTCTCCCTTGTCCCTGTTTCCCTCTCCTGTGCTGGTGCTTGGTTCCTTGGTAAGTAAGGCCTTCTCACCCTGAGCAGAGCACGGACTCTGGAACCTCTTCCCAATGTGGACCCTGAAGCTGCAACAAGGAGGGTCCTGACCTTGGTCTCCAGGCCAGGTGCCTAGTGCTCTGCCACATTCTGCATCTCACAATGTCAGCCCCCCGAGCCTCCAGGCTGTGTTCTGCTCAGAAGGACTTCGAGGGAGTAGAAAGCATATACCCAAGACTGGGAGCACAGTGGGTCTCGGATAGAGATTCAAGGCCAACAGGCTCTTTTACAAGCCAGTGGGAGATTAGGGACACCGTGTCTCTATGGCCCCATTGATAGAAAAGTAAGGGGAGGCCTTCGGTGTTGTAGCTCTGTCCACACAGGGTGGTTACCTCTTCCTACTTCCTGTATTCCAGGGTGGTCTTGGACATCAGACCCCAGAAACTGTCCCTACCCAGTGCCCTTGCAAAGCCCTTGGGCCCCTTGGGGACCCCTTGACCATCAGCTCATCCTGTTTCCACTCCCCATGCTTTGGATCTCGGTCCTGGCCAGCAGTCCTGATGCCCCTGACCCCATGGCCGAGCTGTCTCCAACTTCTTTATTCTTTCCCCCTTTTTATCCACCATTTTCCCTTGGTGTCCACCTCTGACCCCTAGCTGGGCAGAGAGGGTGTGTGTGTGTGCGTGTGTGTGTGAGTGTGTGTGTGTCTGTGCATGGGAGCGCTCAAACACATATGCCTGTATCTGTCTGGTGATGTCCAAGGTTATGTCCCCACATGGGATGGGGTGATTAGCTCTCCCCAAGGATCTGAGGAGCTCTCATCCTCCAGGCAAACCTCGTGGGAGGGTTATGGGTACGGTTAGAGTCAGGTTGAGAGTTAGGTTTAGTCAGGGTTTGGGTCAGGGTCAGGGTTAGGGTTAGGGGTTTATTTTAGGGTTAGGGTCAGCGTTAGGTTTCTGGTCATGGCCAGTGTTTTGGTCAGGGTCATCTTTACGTTTATGGTTAGATTTAGGGTCTGGCTCACAGTCAGGTTCAGGGTTAGTGTGAGGGTCAGGTTCTGGGACAGTATTAGGGTGAGGGTTAGGTTTAGGGTCAGGGTCAGTGTCAGGGTCAGGTGAAGGTCAGGGACAGTTTCAGATTTTCGGTCAGAGTCAGGTTTTGGTTTAGGGGCAAGGTTTGTGTCAGGATGAGGGTTATGTTTGGGTCAGGGTTAGGGTTAGGGTTAGGTTCAGGGTAGGTTCAGGCTAAGGTTAGGGTTTGGTGTTAGTGTTAGTGTTATAAGTATTGTTATGGTTAGGGTTAGCGTTAGACTGTGGTAGGGTCAGTGTTAGGGTTTGGTTTAGGGTAAGGTTTAGTTTTACCATTAGGGTCAGAATTGGTTTTAGGTTCTGGGTCCGTATAAGGGTCAGGGTTTAGGGTTTCATTTAAGGTTAGGTTTAGGTTCAGGCGCACAGTCAAGGTCAGTGTTCGTATTAGGGTCAAGGTTAGGTCAGGGTCAGTCTCTCGTTTAGGGTCTGAGTCAGGGTTAGTGTAAGGTAGGTTAGGTTTAAGTTCAAGGTCCGAATCAGTGTCAGCGTTTGTTTTTGTTTAGATTAGGGTTGGGTCTGGCTCATGGTCAGGGTCATGGTGAGGTTCAGGGCTGGTTAGGTTTGGGTTTGGTTCACATTAAGGTTCAGGGTCAGGGTTTTCGGTGAGATTTAGGGTTAGGTTTGATGTTAGGGTTAGAGTGAGGGTCATGGTTAGGGTTAGACATTGTTAGGGTCAGGGTTATCGTTAGGCTTAAGGTAGGGGTCAGGGTTAGGGTTAGGTTAGGTTTAGGATTATGGTCAGGCTCACTGTCAGTGTCAGGGTTATAGTTTGTGTCTAGTAAGGGTGAGGGTTCGCGTTAGGGTTAGGGTTAGGGTTAGGGTTAGGGTTAGTTTTAGGTTAGTGTTAGGTTTATGGTCAGACTCAAGTCAGTGTCAGGGTTAGGGTTTGTGTCTGAGTAAGGGTCAGGGTCAGGATTAGGATTAGGGTCAGGTTCTGTGTTAGTGTAGGGTCAAGTTCTGGGTTACGTTCATGATTAGGATAAAGTCTGCTTTACGTTTAGATTCTGGTTTATGATTATATTCAGGATCATGTTTAACTTTGGGTTAGGATTCTGATCAAGCTCACCGTCTGCGTCTGAGTTAGAGTTAGGGTGATGGTCAGGATTAGGGTTAGGGTCAAGCTTAGGACCGGGTCAGGCTTAATATTAGGGTTAGTGTCAGGGTCAGGGTGAAGGTCAGGGCCAGGGTCGCATTTAGGTTCAGGTTGAGGCTTTTGTTTAGGGTGCAGGTTCAGGACAGGGGCAGTGTTAATTTTGGGTCAGTGTTAGGGCCAGGGTTAGATTTAGAGTCTGGGTCAGGGTCAGAGTCTAAGTGAAGGTCATGGCCACAGTAAGTTTACGGTCAGGCTCAGGCTTTGTTTTAGGGTCAAATTTCGGTTCAGGTTCTGGTTTAGTTTCAGGGTAACGGTTTGAGTTTTTGGTTAGGGTTAAGGTTAGCAGTAGGGTTATGTTTAGTTTTAGGGTTAGACAGCATAGTGTCAGGGTTAAGGGTTGGATTGGGTAGGGGATAATGTTAGGGTTAGTGTCTGTGTTAGGTTTGGGTTACGGGTCCTTATTAGGGTCAGGTTTAGAGTTAACTTTAGGGTTACGGTTAAGGTCAGGCTCAAAGTACGGTCAGATTTAGGGTTAGGGTCAGGATTTGGTTATGGTCAGGGTTATGATATGGTCAGAGTCAGGGTCACGGTTAGGGATGAGTCAGGGTTAGAGTAGGTCAGGTTAGGTTTAGGATCAGGGTCTGGATCAGGGTCAGCATCAGGCTTAGATTTAGGATTAGGGTTTGGGTAAGGATCTCGGTCAGGGTCAGAGTCAGGTAAGGGCTAGGGTTAGGTTTTAGATCAGGCTCACAATCAGGGTCAGTGTCAAGGTCAGTTCAGGGATTAGTGTTATTGTTAGCCCTGCAACTGAGTCATTGACCAGTCCCTTCAGGGACTCAGGATAAACCCTCGGCAAAAGGGTGCAGCGGCACACCCGCTCCAAGCTAGCCGCCTTAACCTGGGTCATGAACATGACCTGCCAATCAGGCATGGACCCCTCATAAGCCTGCTCCTTCTTGGACATCTCCACCTCTGATGAGCTCTCTTTACACACTAACACACACACACTAACACACACACACACACACACACACACACGAGGAGGTGATCTAGGGCTACACGGGTCAATCAGAATGTTTGCGACTCTGACTCTGAACCCCTCGGTTTCAACTTGCGATTCTTTTTGCCAATACGGCCAGAGGCGTCAGGAAGGACTGACATGACCTGCCCAGTGAGGGGACTTGTCTGGCGGGCGAGCTTTCCTCTCCCTGCATTCTCTGGGCTTCGGTAGACAGCAGAAGAACATGTCGCTTACTTCAGACTGTGCCCAGAAATGAGCTGGGCAGGGTGGTTTTCCCTGGAATGTGGGTGCCTGGATACGTTGGTTCCAATTCTGTTGGGCTCTGTCATCAGGGATGTAAGGTCACCACTGCCTGAGGGCTCCTTACCGGACTTCCTGCTCCCATCCAGAGCTCCCTGAAGGTGTCCCTACCCGAGCTGCTCAGGGCTCACACTCCCCCCCATGCCCTGTCCATCCAGTGACCCACACACAGCCTCCCCCCAAACCCTGGGAGGCCTGGGTGCGGCTGTTCTCTCCGCTGGGAGGGAACATGTCTGGTGTTAGACCGGTTTCCTGCTCCTGCCCAGGACTGTGAGCCCGGACACATCCTGTGACTCTCAGGGCCTCCTCAGTCTCCCCGTCTGCACATTGAGGGTGTTCTGGCTTCTTCCTCAAAGAATGCCTTCTGGGGTAGGCCATCTCTTTGCGTTCCATCCCCGCTCTCCCAGGAGTCTGGTGCACACACTTGGTAAGGTACGGGTGTGCTTGGTCCTGAGCGTGGGAATGGAATATAGCACACAGAGGCCTGGATGTGCGCTGGGATCCAGCAAAACCACCCTCCTCCTGCCTGTAATCCATCCCACGTGGCAAGGTTGCAGTTCATGGCTTCTGACCTTGTGGACACAGACTTCCCGGGAATTCCTTTAGGTTGAGGTCCAAGGGCCTCGTCTGCGCCCATGTACTGGCCAGCCCCCACAGTGGTCCTCGGGCATTCCCACATCCGTCCTCCTAGGAGGGATGGCCCGTGGGAATGATAAGGTGACAAAATGTTTGGCTGTCATTTCCAAGCTGATGGAGGAATGTCTGGCACTTCTACTGGTTCTTTCTCTCCTGTGTTCAGTGTCTGTCTCTGTCTTTGTCTTTTTCTTTGTCTCTGTGTCAGGGTCTGTCTCTGTTTTGGTGTGTCTCACAGGAGCAGGATCTGTGGGCTCCAGGACTAATGGACGAAACCGCCATTTTCTCCCTTGTCCCTGTTTCCCTCTCCTGTGCCGGTGCTGGCTTCCTTGGTAAGTAAGGCCTTCTCACCCTGAGCAGAGCACGGACTCTGGAACCTCTTCCGAATGGGGACCCTGAAGCTGCAACAAGGAGGGTCCTGACCTTGGTCCCCAGGCCAGGGGCCTAGTGCTCTGCCACATTCTGTAAGCTCACAGTGTCAGCCCCCCGAGCCTCCAGGCTGTCTTCTGCTCATAAGGACCTCGAGGGTGTAGAAAGCATGTACCCAAGACTGGGAGCACATTGGGTCTCGGATAGAGATTCAAGGCCAACAGGCTCTTTTACAAGCCAGTGGGAGACTAGGGACACCCTGTCTCTTTGGCCCCATTGACAGAAGAGTAAGGGGAGGCCTTCAGTGTTGTAGCTCTGTCCACACAGGGTGGTTACCTTTTCCTACTTCCAGTAGTCCAGGGTGGTGATGGACACCAGACACCAGACACTGTCCCCACCCAGTGCCCTTGCAAAGCCCTTGGGCCCCTTGGGGACCCCTTGACACTCAGCTCATCCTGTCTCCACTCCCCATGCTTTGGATCTTGGTCCTGGCCAGGAGTCCTGACCCCTGACCCCATGGCCGTGCTCTCTCCAACCTCTTTCTTCTTTCACCCTTTTTACCCACCATTTTCCCTTGATGTCCACCTCTGACCCCTAGCTGGGCAGAACAAGGTGTGTGTGTGTGTGTGTGTGTGTGTGTGTGTGTGTGTGTGCATGTGAGCACTCAAACACGCCTCTATCTGTCTGGTGATGTCGGAAGTTATGTCCCCACATGGGATGTGTGAGTAGCTCAACCCAAAGATCTGAGGAGCTCTCATCCTCCAGGAAAACCTCATGGGAGGGTTAGGGGTCTGGTTAGTGTTAGGTTGAGAGTAAGGTTTTGGCAGGTTTTGGGTCAGGGTCAGGGTTAGGTTTAGGGATTTTTGTTAGGGTTAGGGTCAGCATTACGTTTCGGGTCATGGCCCGTGTTAGGGTCCGGGTCAGCTTTATGTTTATGTTTAGATTTAGGGTCTGGCTTACAGTCAGGGTCAGGGTTAGTGTGAGGGTCAGGTTCTGGGTCAGTGTTAGGGTGAGGGTTAGGTTTAGGGTCAGGGTCAGTGTCAGGGTCAGATGAAGTTTAGGGATAGGGTCTGATTTTGGGTCAGGGTCAGGTTTTGGTTTACGGGCAAGTTTCGTGTCAGAATGAGGGTTATGTTTGGGTCAGGGTTAGGGTTAGGGTCAGGGTTAGGTTCAGCGTAAGGTTAGGGTTTGGTGTCAGGGATAGTGTTAGAAGTAGGGTTATGGTTAGGGTTAGCGTTAGACTTTGTTAGGGTCAGGGTTGGGCTTTGTGTTAGGGTAGGGTTTAGTTTTACCATTAGGGTCAGCATTAGTTTTAGGTTCTGGGTTTGTATAAGGGTCAGTGTTTAGGGTTACATTTAGCGTTATGTTTAGGGTCAGGCTCACAGGCAATGTCAGGGTTCGGGTTAGGGCCAAGTTTAGGTCAGGGTCAAACTCTCGGTTATGGTCTGAGTCAAGGTTCGTGTAAGGTCAGGTTTAGGTTTAAGTTCAGGGTCCGAATCAGTGTCAGCATTAGGCTTTGGTTTTGGATAGGGTCGGAATGGCTCATGGTCAAGGTCATGGTGAGGTTCAGGGCTGGTTAGGTTTGGGTCAGGTTCACAGTCAGGGTCTGGGTAAGGGTTTTCAGTGAGATTTAGGGTTAAGGTTAACTTTAGGGTTAGAGTGAGAGTCATGGTTAGGGTTAGACATTGTTAGGGTCAGGGTTATCGTTAGGCTTAAGGTAGTGGTCAGGTTTAGCTTTAGGTTAGGGTTAGGTTTATGGTCATGCTCACAGTCAGTGCCAGGGTTAGGGTTAGTGTCAGAGTAAGGGTCAGGGTCAGGGTCAGGGTTAGGATTAGGGTCAGGTTCAGTGTTAGGGTCAGGGTCAATGTCAGGGTTAGAATCATGGTTAGGATAAGGTCAGCTTTACGTTTATATTCTGGGATATGATTATAGTCCGGATCATGGTTAGCTTTGGGTTAGGGTTCTGGTCAGGCTCACGGTCCGTGTCTGAGTTAGGGTTAGGGTTGGGTCAGGGTTAGGGTTAGGGTCAGGCTTAGGACTGGGTCAGGCTTAGGATTAGTGTCAGGGTCAGGGTAAGGTGAAGGTCCGGGCCAGGGTCCAATTTAGGGTCAGGGTGAGGCTTTGGTGTCGGGTCCAGGTCCGGGAAAGGGGCAGGGTTAGTTTTGGGTCAGTGTTAGGGTCAGGGTTTGGTTTAGAGTCAGGATCGGGGTCAGAGTCAAAGAGAAGGTCAGGGCCCGGGTCAGTTTAGGGTCAGGGTCAGGCTTTGTTTTAGAGTCAAATTTCGGTTCAGGGTCAGGCTTAGTTTCAGGGCAACGGTTTGAGTTTTTGGTTAGGGTTAGGGTTAGCAGTAGGGTTATGTTTAGTTTTAGGGTTAGACAGCATAGTGTCAGGGTTCGGTGTTGGATTGGGTAGGTGTTAGTGTTAGAGTTAGGGTCACCGTTAGGTTTAGGTTAAGTTTCCTTATTAGGGTCAGGTTAGGGTTACCGTTAGGATTACGTTTAAGTTCAGGCTCAAAATACGGTCAGTGTTAGGGTTAGGGTCAGGATTTGGTTACGGTCAGGGTTATGATTAGGGTCAGAGTCATGGTCATGGTTAGGGATGAGTCAGGGTTTGAGTAGTTCAGGTTAGATTTAGGATCAGGGTCTGGATCAGGGTCAGCATCAGGCTTAGATTTAGGATTAGGTTTTGGGTCAGGATCTCGGTCAGGGTCAGAGTCAGGGTCAGGGCTAGGGTTAGGTTTTGGATCAGGCTCACAGTCAGGGTTAGGGTCAGGCTCAGGGTCAGAGTCACTAGTTAATGTTAGTGTTAGTCCCGCACCTGGGTCATTGACCAGTCCCTTCAGGGTCTCAGGAACCCCCCCACACACACACAGACACGGGGAGGAAACCTAGGGCTACACGGGTCAATCAGAAGGTTTGGGACTCTGAATCTGAACCCCTCGGTTTCACCTTGCGATTCTTTTTGCCAATACGGCCTGAGGCGTCAGGGAGGCCTGACATGACCTGCACAGTGAGGGGACTTGTCTGGCGGGCGAGCTCTCCTCTGCCTGCATTCACTGGGCTTCGGTAGACAGCAGAAGAACATGTCGCTTCCTTCAGGCTGTGCCCAGAAATGAGCTGTTCAGGGTGGTTTTCTCTGGAATGTGGGTGCCTGGATACGTGTGTTCCAATTCCGTTGGGCTCTGTCGTCAGGGAAGTCCGGTCACCACTGCCTGAGGGCTCCTTACCGGACTTCCTGCTCCCATCCAGAGCTCTGTGAGGGCGCCCTTACCCCAGCTGCTCAGGGCTCATACTCCACCCCATGCCCTGTCCATCCACTGACCCTCACAACCTCCCCCCAAACCCTGGGAGGCCTGCGTGGAGCTATTGTCTCCGCTGGTAGGGAACTGAGCTGGGGTTAGACCGGGTTCCTGCTCCTGCCCAGGACTGTGAGCCCGGACACATCGTGTGAATCTTAGGGTCTCCTCAGTCTCCCCATCTGCACATTGGGGGTGTTCTGGCTTCTTCTTCAGAGGATGCCATCAGGGGTAGGCCATCTCCATGCGTTCCATCGTCGCTCTCCCAGGAGTCTGGTTCATACATTTGGCACGCATGGGTGTGCTTGGTGATGAGAGGGTGAATGGAATATAGCCCACAGAGGCCTGGATCTCTGCTGGGATCCAGCAAAACCACCCTCCTGCTGCCTGTATCCCATCCCCCGTGGCAAGATTGCAGTGCATGGCTTCTGACCTTGTGGACACAGACTTCCCGGGAATTCCATTAGGTTGAGGTCCAAGGGCCTCGTCTGCGCCCATGTACTGGCCAGCCCCCATAGTGGTCCGCGGGCATTCCCGCATCCGTCCTCCTAGGAGGGATGGCCCGTGGGACAGATAAGGGCACAAAATGTTTGGCTGTCATTTCCAAGCTGATGGAGGAAAGTCTGGCACTTCTGCTGGTTCTTTCTCTTGTGTTCACTGTTTGTCTCTGTCTTTGTCTTTGTCTTTGTCTCCGTGTCAGGGTCTGTCTCTGTTTTGGTGTGTCTCACAGTAGCAGGATCTGTGGGCTCCAGGGCTTATGGACGAAACCGCCTTTGTCTCCCTTGCCCCTTTTCCCTCTCCTGTGCTGGTGCTTGGTTCCTTGGTAAGTAAGGCCTTCTCACCCTGAGCAGAGCACGGACACTGGAACCTCCGCCCTATGCAACAAGGAGTTTCCTGACCTTGGTCCCCAGCACAGGGGCCTAGAGTTCTGCCACATTCTGCAAGCTCACAATGTCAGCCCCCCGAGCCTCCAGGCTCTCTTCTGCTCAGAAGGACCTCGAGGGAGTAGAAAGCATGTACCCAAGACTGGGAGCACAGTGCATCTCGGACAGAGATTCAAGGCCAATAGGCTCTTTTATAAGCCTGTGGGAGACTAGGGACACCCTGTCTCTATGGCCCCTTTGATAGAAGAGTAAGGGGAGGCCTTCGTTGTTGTAGCTCTGTCTACACAGTGTGGTTACCTCTTCCTACTTCCAGTAGTCCAGGGTGGTGATGGACACTAGACCCCAGACACTGTCCCCACCCAGTGCCCTTGAAAAGCCCTTGGGCCCCTTGGGGATGCCTTGACCATCATCTTGTCCTGTCTCCACTCCCCATGCTTTGGATCTCGTTCCTGGCTAGGAGTCCTGATGCCCATAACCCCATGGCCGAGCTGTGTCCAACCTCTTTCTTCTTTCACCCTTTTTACCCACCATTTTCCCTTGGTGTCCACCTCTGACTCCTAACTGGGCTGAGCGGGGTGTGTGTGTGTGTGTGTGTGTGTGTGTGTGTGCATGGGAGCGCTCAAATACATATGCCTCTCTCTGTCTGGTGATGTCCGAGGTTATGCCCCCACATGGGATGGGGTGAATAGCTCTCCCCAAGGATCTGAGGAGCTCTCATCCTCCAGGCAAACCGCATGGGAGTGTTAGGGGTAGGGTTAGAGTTAGTTTGAGAGTTAGAGTTAGACAGGGTTTGGTTCAGGGTCTGATTAAGGTTATGGGTTTGTGTTAGGTTAGGGTTTCGTGTCATGGCCCGTGTTAGGGTCAGAGTCAGCTTTACGTTTATAGTTAGATTTAGGGTCTGGCTCACAGTCAGGTTCAGGGTTAGTGTGAATGTCAAGTTGTGGGTCAGTGTTAGTGTGAGGGTTGGGTTTAGGGTCAGGGTCAGTGTCAGGGTCAGGTGAAGGTCAGGGACAGTGTCAGATTTTGGGTCAGTGTCAGGTTTTGGTTTATGGACAAGGTTCGTGTCAGGAAGAGGGTTATGTTTGGGTCAGGGTTAGGGTTAGGGTTAGGGTCAGGGTTAGGTTCAGGGTAAGGTTAGGGTTTGGTGTTCGGGTTAGTGTTAGAAGTAGGGTTATGGTTAGGGTTAGCTTTAGACTGTGTTAGGGTCAGGGTTAGGATTTGGGTTAGGGTATGTTTTAGTTTTACCATTAGGGTCAGCATTAATTTTAAGTTCTGGGTCCGTATAAGGGTCAGGGTTTAGGGTTACATTTATGGTTAGTTTAAGGGTCAGGCTCACAGTCAAGGTCAGGGTTCGGGTTAGGGTCAGTTTAAGTCTTGTTCAGACTCTTGTTTAGGGTCTGAGTCAGGGTTAGTGTAAGGTCAGGGTTAAGTTTAAGTTCAGGGTCAGTGTCAGCGTTAGGCTTTCGTCTAGGTTAGGGTCGGGTCTGGCTCATGGTCAGGGTCATGTTGAAGTTCAGGTCTGGTTCGGTTTGGGTCAGGTTCACATTCAGGGTCAGGGTCAGGGCTATCGGTGAGATTTAGTGTTAAGGTTAATGTTAGGGTTAGAGTGAGGGTTAGGGTTATGGTTAGACATTGTTAGGGTCAGGGTTAAATTTAGGCTTAATGTAGGGGTCAGATTAGGGTTAGGTTACGGTTAGATTTATGGTCAGGCTCACAGTTAGTGTCAGGGTTAGGGTTTGTGTCTAAGTAAGGGTCAGGATCAGGGTTAGAATTAGGGTCAGGTTCAGTGTTAGGGTCAGGGTCAAGGTCAGGGTTGGGGTCATGGTTAGGATAAGTTCAGCTTTACGTTTAGATTCTGGGTTATGATTATAGTCAGGATCATGGTTAGCTTTGGGTTAGGGTCCTAGTCAGGATCACGGTCCGGGTCTGAGTTAGGGTTAGGGTTAGGGTTAGGGTCAGGGTTAGGGTTAGGGTCACACTTAGTACTGGGTCAGGCTTAGGATTAGGGTCAGTGTCAGGGTCAGTTGAAGGTCATGGCCAGGGTCCGTTTTAGGGTCAGGGTGAGGCTTTGGTTTCGGGTCCAGGTTCAGGACAGGGACATGGTTAATTTGGGGTCAGTGTTAGGGTCAGGGTTAGGTTTAGAGTCAGGGTCAGGTTCAGAGTCAAAGTGAAGGTCAGGGCCAGTCAGTTTAGGGTCTGGGTGAGGCTTAGTTTTAGGGTCAAATTACGGTTCAGGGTGAGGGTTTGTTTCATGGGAATGGTTTGAGTTTTTGTTTAGGGTTAGGCTTAGCAGATGGGTTAAGTTTAGTTTAGGGTTAGACAGCATTAACCCGGTTAGTCAGGGTTAGGCGTTGGATTGGGTAGGGGTTAGTGTTAGGGTTAGGGTCACCGATAGGTTTAGGTTAAGGGTCCTTATTAGGGTCAGGGTTAGAGTTAACTTTAGGGTTACGGTTAAGGTCAGGCTCAAAGTTCGGTCAGTGTTAGCGTTAGGGTCAGGATTTAGTAGGGTCAGGGTTATGATTAGGGTCAGAGTCAGGGTCACGGTTAGGGATGAGTCAGGGTTAAATTAGGTCATGTTAGGTTTAGGATCATGGTCTGGATCAGTGTCAGCATCAGGCTTAGATTTAGGCTTAGGGTTTGGGTCAGGATATCGGTCAGGGTCAGAGTCAGGAAAGGGCTAGGGTTAGGTTTTGGGTCAGGCTCACAGTCAAGGTCAGGGTAAGGGTTAGTGTATGGGTCAGTTGAATGTCTAGGACAGGGTCAGATTTTGGGTCAGGGTCAGGTTTTGGTTTAGGGGCAAGGTTCGTGTCAGGATGAGGGTTATGTTTGGGTCAGGGTTAGGGTTAGGGTTAAGTTTAGGGTCAGGGTTAGGTTCAGGGTAAGGTTAGTGTTTGGTGTTAGGGTTAGCTTTAGAAATACGGTTATGGTTAGGGTTAGTGTTAGACTGTTTTTGGGTCAGGGTTAGGGTTTGGGTTAGGGTAGGGTTTAGTTTTACCATTAGGGTCAGCATTAGTTTTAGGTTCTGGGTTCGTATAAGGGTCAGGGTTTACGGTTACATTTAGCGTTAGGTTTAGGGTCAGGCTCACAGTCAAGGACAGGGTTCGGGTTAGGGTCAAGGTTAGATCAGGGTCAGATACTCGCTTAGGGTCTGAGTCAGGTATAGTGTAAGATCAGGGTTAGGTTTAAGTTCAGGGTCCGAATCAGTGTCAGCATTAGTCTTTGGTTTAGGTTAGGGTCGGGTCTGGCTCATGGTCAGGGTCATGGTGAGGTTCAGGGCTGGTTAGGTTTGGGTCTGGTTCACATTTAGGGTCAGGATCAGAGTTTTTGGTGAGATTTAGGGTTAGGGTTAATGTTAAGGTTAGAGTGAGGGTCAGGGTTAGGGTTAGATATTGTTACAGTCAGGGTTAACGTTATCTTAAGGTAGGGGTCAGGGTTAGGTTTAGGTTAGGGTTAGGTTTATGGTCAGGCTCTCAGTCAGTGTCAGGGTGAGGTTTGTGTCAGAGTAAGGGTCAGGGTCAGGGTTAGGATTAGGGCCAGGATCAGAGTTAGGGTCAGGGTCAAGGTCAGGGTTAGAGTCATGGTTAGGATAAGGTCAGCTTTACATTTAGATTCTGGGTTATGATTATAGTCAGGATCATGGATCACTTTGGTTTAGGGTACTGGTCAGGTTCACGGTCTATGTCTGAGTTAGGGTTAGGGTTACGGTCAGGATTAGGGTTAGCGTCAGGCATAGGACTGGGTCAGCCTTAGGAATAGGGTCAGGGTCAGGGTCAGGGTGAAGGTCAGGGACAGGGTCCAATTTAGGGTCAGGGTGAGGCTTTGGTTTCGGGTCCAGGTTCTCGTCAGGGGCAGGATTAGTTTTGGGTCAGTGTTAGGGTCAGGGTTAGGTTTAGAGTCAGGGTCAGGATCAGAGTCAAAGTGAAGTTCAGAGCCAGAGACAATTTAGTGTCAGTGTCACGCTTTGTTTTAGGGTCAAATTTCGTTTCATGGTCAGGTTTTGTTTCAGGGTAACGGTTTGAGTTTTTGGTTAGGGTTAGGGTTAGCAGTAGGGTTGTTTAGTTTTAGGGTTAGACAGCATAGTGTCAGGATTAGGGGTTGGATTGGGTAGGGGTTAGTGTTAGGGTTAGGGTCAGCGTTAGGTTTAGATTAAGGGTCCTTATTAGGGTCAGGGTTAGGGCTACCTTTAGTGTTATGGATAAGGTCAGGCTCAAAGTACGGTCAGTGTTAGGTTTAGGGCCAGGATTTGGTTAGGGTCAGGGTTATGGTCTGATTATGGTGAGAGTCAGGGTCACGGTTAGGAATGAGTCTGGGTTAGAGTAGGTCAGGTTAACTTTAGGATCAGGGTCTGGTTCAGGGTCAGCATCAGGCTTAGATTTAGGATTAGTGTTTGGGTCAGGATATCGGTCAGGGTCAGTCAGGGTCAGGGCTAGGGTTAGGTTTTGGGTCAGGCTCACAGTTAGGGTTAGGGTCAGGGGTTAGTGTTAGGGTTAGCCCCGCAGCTGGGTCATTGACCAGTCCCTTCAGGGTCTCATGATAAACCCTGGGCAAAAGGGTGCAGCGGCACACCCGCTCCCAGCTAGCCTGCCTTAACCTGGGGCGTGAACATGACCTGCCAACCAGGCATCGGACCCCTCATAAGCCTTCTCCTACTCCGGACATCTCCACACCCAATGAGCTCTCTTTACACACACACACACACACACACACACACACACACTCACACACAGAGAGTAGACCTAGGGTGACACGGGTCAATCAGAAGGTTTGGGACTCTCTGACTCTGAGCCCCTCGCTTTCACCTTGCGATTCTTTTTGCCAATATGGCCAGAGGCGTCAGGGAGGACTGACATGACCTGCCCAGTGAGGGGACTTGTCTGGCGGGCGAGCTCTCCTCTGCATGCATTCTCTGGGCTTTGGTAGACAGCACAAGAACATGTCATTTCCTTCAGACTATGCCCAGAAATGAGCTGGGCAGGGTGGTTTTCTCTGGAATGTGGGTTCCTCGATATGTGTGTTCCAATTCCGTTGGGCTCTGTCGTCAGGGAAGTAAGGTCACCACTGCCTGGGGGCTCCTTTCCGGACTTCCTGCTCCCATCCAGAGCTCCCTGAGTGCGTCCCTACCCCAGCTGCTCAGGGCTCACACTCCACCCCATGCCCTGTCCATCCAGTGACCCACACACAGCCTCCCCCCAACCCCTCGGAGGCCTAGGTGCAGCTGTTGTCTCTGATGGGAGGGAACAGAACTGTGGTTAGCCCGGGTTCCTGCTCTTTCCCAGGACTGTGAGCCCCGACACATCCTTTGACTCTCAGGGCCTCCTCACTCCCCTGTCCGCACATTGGGGTTGTTCTGGCTTCTTCTTCAGGGGATGCCATAAGGGGTAGGCCCTCTCCATGAGTTCCATCCCCGCTCTCCCAGGAGTCGGGTGAACATACTTGCCAAGGCACGGGTGTGCTTGGTGATGGGCGGGGGTATCTAATATAACCCACAGAGGCCTGGATCTCCTCTGGGATCCAGCAAAACCACTCTCCTCCTGCCTGTATCTCATCCCCCGTGGCAAAGTTGCAGTTCATGGCTTTTGACCTTGTGGACACAGATTTCCCGGGACTTCCATTAGGTTGAGTCCAAGGGCCTCGTCTGCGCCCATGTACTGGCCAGCCCCCATAGTGGTCCGCGGACATTCCCGCATCCATCCTCCTAGGAGTGATGGCCCGTGGGACTGATAAGGTGACAAAATGTTTGGCTGTCATTTCCAAGCTGATGGAGCAAAGTCTGGTACTTCTGCTGGTTCTTTCTCTCCTGTGTTCAGTGTCTGTCTCTGTCTTTGTCTTTGTCTGTGTCAGGGTCTGTCTCTGGTTTGGTGTGTCTCACAGGAGCAGTGTCTCTGGGATCCAGGGCTTCTGGACGAAACCGCCGTTGTCTCTCTTGTCCCTCTTTCCCTCTCCTGTGTTGGTGCTTGCTTCCTAGGTAAGAAAGGCCTTCTCACCCTGAGCAGAGCACGGACTCTGGAACCTCTTTCCAATGTGGACCCTGAAGCTGCAACAAGGAGGGTCCTGACCTTGGTCCCCAGGGCAGGGGCCTAGTGCTCTGCCACATTCTGCAAGCTCACAATGTCAGCCGCCCGAGCCTCCAGGCTGTCTTCTGCTCAGAAGGACCTCGAGGGTGTAGTAAGCATGTACCCAAGACTGGAAGCACAGTGGGGTTGGATAGAGATTCAAGGCCAACAGGCTCTTTTACAAGCCTGTGGGAGACTAGGGACACCCTGTCTCTATGGCCCCATTGATAGAAGAGTAAGGGGAGGCCTTCGGTGTTGTAGCTCTGTCCACACAGGGTGGTTACCTCTTCCTACTTCCAGTAGTCCAGGGTGGTGATGGACACCAGACCCCAGACACTGTCCCCACCCAGTGCCCTTGCAAAGCCCTTGGGCCCCTTGGGGACCCCTTGACCCGCAGCTCGTCCTGTCTCCACTCCCCATGCTTTGGATCTCGGTCCTGTCCAGGAGTCCTGATGCCCCTGACCCCATGGCCGAGCTGTGTCCAACCTCTTTCTTCTTTCACCCTTTTTACCCACCATTTTCCCTTGGTGTCCACATCTGACCCCTGGCTGTGCAGAGCGGGGTGTGTGTTTGTGTGTGTTTGTGTGTGTGTGAGTGTTTGTGTGTTTGTGCATGGGAGCACTCAAAACATATGCCTCTATCTGTCTGTTGATGTCCGAGGTTATGTCCCCACATGGGATGGGTTGAGTAGCTCTCCCCATGGATCTGAGAGGTCTCATCCTCAAGGCAAACATCATGGGTTTCTTAGGGGTAGGGTTAGAGTTATGTTGAGAGTTAGGTTTAGTCAGGGTTTGGGTCAGGGTCAGGTTTAGGGTTAGGGTTTTGCGTTTGGGTTAGGGTCAGCGTTAGGTTTCGGGTCATGGCCCGTGTTAGGCTCAGGGTCAGCTTTACGTTTATGGTTAGATTTAGGGTCTGGCTCACAGTCAGGGTCAGGGTTTGTGTGAGGGTCAGGTTCTGGGTCAGTGTTAGGGTGAGCGTTAGGTTTATGGTCAGGGTCAGCGTCAGGGTCAGGTGAAGGTCAGGGACAGTGTCCGATTTTGGGTCAGGGTCAGGTTTTGATTTAGGGGCAAGGTTCGTGTCAGGATGAGGGTTATGTTTGGGTCAGGGTTAGGGTTAGGGTTAGGGTCAGGGTTAGGTTCAGGGTAAGGTTATGGTTTGGTGGTAGGGTTAGTGTTAGAAGTAGGGTTATTTTTAGGGTTAGCGTTAGACCGTGTTAGGGTCAGGGTTAGGGTTTGGGTTAGGGTAGGGTTTTGTTTACCACTAGGGTCAGCATTAGTTTTAGGTTCTGGGTCCGTATAAGGGTCCGGGTTTACGGTTACATTTAGGGTTAGAATTAGGGTCAGGCTCACAGACAAAGTCAGGGTTAGGGTTAGGGTCAAGGTTAGGTCAGGGTCAGACTCTCTGTTAGGGTCTGAGTCAGGGTTAGTGTAAGGTCAGGGTTCGGTTTATGTTCAGGGTCCGAATCCGTGTCAGCGTTAGGCTTTGGTTTAGGTTTGGGTTCGGATCTGGCTCAGGGTCAGGGTCACGGTGAAGTTCAGGGCTGGTTAGATTTGGGTCAGGTTCACAGTCAGGTCAGGGTCAGGGTTTTCGGTGAGATTTAGTGTTAGGGTTAATGTTAGGGTTAGAGTGAGTGTCAGAGTTATGGTTAGACATTGTTAGGGTCAGGGTTATCGTGAGGCTTAAGGTAGCGGTCCGGGTTATGGTTAGGTTAGGGTTAGGTATATGGTCAGGCTCACAGTCAGTGTCAGGGTTAGGGTTTGTGTCAGAGTAAGTGTCAGGGTCAGGGTTAGGATTAGGGTCAGGTTCAGTATTCGGGTCAGGGTCAAGGTCAGGGTTAGGGCCATGGTTAGGATAAGTTCAGCTTTACGTTTAGAATCTGGGTTATGATTATAGTCAGGATCATGGTTAGCTTTGGGTTAGCGTTCTGGTCAGGCTCACGATCTAGGTCACAGTTAGGGTTAGGGTTAGGGTCAGTTTTAGGGTTAGGGTCAGGCTTAGGACTGGGTCAGGCTTAGGATTAGGGTCAGGGTCATGGTCGCGTTGAAGGTCAGGGCCACGGTCAGATTTATGCTCAGGGTGAGGCTTTGGTTTCGGGTCCGGGTTCGGGACAGGGGCAGGGTTAGTTTTGGGTCAGTGTTTTGGTCAGGGTTAGGTGTAGAGTCAGGGTTAGGGTCAGAGTCAAAGTGAAGGTCAAGGCCAAAGTGAGTTTAGGGTCAGGGTCAGGCTTTGTTTTAGGGTCAAATTTCGGTTCTGGGTCAGGGTTAGTTTCAGGGTAATGGTTTGAGTTTTTGGTTAGGGTTAGGGTTAGAAGTAGGGTTATGTTTAGTTTTAGGGTTAGACAGCATAGTGTCAGGGTTAGGGGTTGTATTGGGTAGGGGTTAGTGTTAGGGTTAGGGTCAGCTTTAGGTTTAGGTTAAGGGTCCTTGTTATTGTCAGGATTATGGTTCCTTTAGGGTTATGGTTAAGGTCAGTCTCAAAGTACGGTCAGTGTAAGGGTTAGGGTCAGGATTTGGTTAAGGTCAGGGTTATGATTAAAGTCAGAGTCACTGTCACGGTTAGTGATAAGTCAGGGTTAGAGTAGCTCAGGTTAGGATTAGGATCAGGGTCTGGATCAGGGTCAGCATCAGGCTTAGTTTTAGGATTAGGGTTTGTGTCAGGATCTCGGTCAGGGTCAGAGTCAGGGTCAGGGCTAGTGTTAGTTTTTGGTTTAGGCTCACAGTCAGAATCAGGTTCATGGTCTGGGTCAGGGTTTAGTGTCAGGTTTAGCCCCACACCTGGGTCATTGACCAGTCCCTGTAGGGTCTCAGGATAAACACTGGGCAAAATGGTGCATCGGCACACGCGCTCCCAGCTAGCCTGCCTTAACCTGGGGCATGAACATGACCTGCCAACCAGGTATTGGACCCCTCATAAGCCTGCTCCTGCTCGGGACATCTCCACATTTGATGATCTCTTTACACACACACACACACACACACACACACACACACGGGAAGGAGACCTAGGGCTACAGGGCTCAATCAGATGGTTTTGGACTCTGACTCTGAACCCCTCGGTTTCCCCATGCGACTCTTTTTGCCAATACGGCCACAGGCGTCAGGGAGGCCTGACATGAACTTCCCAGTGAGGGGACTTGTCTGGCAGGCGAGCTCTCCTCTGCCTGCATTCTCTGGGCTTCAGAAGACAGCACAAGAACATGTCGCTTCCTTCAGGCTGTGCCCAGAATTGAGCTGGGCAGGGTGGTTTTCTCTGGAATGTGGGTGCCTGGATATGTGGGTTCCAATTCCGTTGGGCTCTGTCATCAGGGAAGTAAGGTCACCACTGCCTGGGGGCTCCTTACCGGACTTCCTGCTCCCATCCAGAGCTCCCTGAGGGCGCCTCTACCCCTGCTGCTCAGGGCTCAAACTCCACCCCATGCCCTGTCCACCCAGTGACCCACACACAGCCTCCCCCCAACCCCTCGGAGGCCTGGGTGCATCTGTTGTCTCCGCTGGGAGGAAACAGAGCAAGGGTTTGACCAGGTTCCTGCTCCTGTCCAGGACTATGAGCCTGGACACATCCTGTGACTCTCAGGGCCTCCTCAGTCTCCCCGTCTGCACACTCGGGGTGTTCTGGTTTCTTCTTCAGGGGATGCCACCAGTGTAGGCCCTTTACATGCATTCCATTCCCGCTCTCCCAGGAGTCTGGTGCACACATTTGGCAAGGCACTGGTTTGCTTGGTGATGGGCGGGGGAATGGAATATAGCCCAGAGAGGCCTGGATCTCCTGTGGGATCCAGTAAAACCACCCTCTTCCTGCCTGTATCCCATCCCCCGTTGCAAAGTTTCAGTGCATGGCTTCTGACCTTGTGGACACAGACATCCCGGGACTTCCATTAGGTTGAGGTCCAAGGGCCTCGTCTGTGCACATGTACTGGCCAGCCCCCACAGTGGTCCGCGGGCATTCCTGCATCCGTCCTCCTAGGAGGGATGGCCCGTGGGACTAATAAGGGCACAAAATGTTTGGCTGTCATTTCCAAGCTGATGGAGGAATGTCCTGCACTTCTGCTGGTTCTTTCTCTCCTGTGTTCAGTGTCTGTCTCTGTCTTTGTCTTTGTCTTTGTCTCTGTGTCAGGGTCTGTCTCTGTTATGGTGTGTCTCACAGGAGTAGGATCAGTGGGCTCCAGGGCTGATGGACGAAACTGCCATTGTCTCCCTTGTCCCTGTTTCCCTCTCCTCTGCTGGTGCTTTGTTCCTTGGTAAGTAAGGCCTTGTCACCCTGAGCAGAGCACGGAATCTGGAACCTCTACCCAATGGGGACCCTGAAGCTGCATCAAGGAGGGTCCTGGCCTTGGTCCCCAGGCCAGGGGCCTAGGGCTCTGCCACATTCTGTAAGCTCACAATGTCAGCCCCCCGAGCCTCCAGGCTGTCTTCTGCTCAGAAGGACCTCGAGGGAGTCCCAAGACTGGGAGCACAGTGGGTCTCGGATAGAGATTCAAGGCCAACAGGCTCTTTTACAGGCCTCTGGGAAACTAGGGACACCCTGTCCCTAAGGCCCCATTGATAGAAGAGTAAGGGGAGGCCTTCTGTGTTGTAGCTCTGTCCACAGAGGGTGGTTATCTCTTCCTACCTCCAGTATTCCAAGGTGATGGACAGCAGACCCCAGACACTGTTCCCACACAGTGCCCTTGTAAAGCCCTTGGGCCCCTTGGGGACCCGTTGACCATCAGCTCGTCCTCTCTCCACTCCCCATGCTTTGGATCTCGGTCCTGGCCAGGTTCCTGATGCCCCTGACCGCATGGCCGAGCTGTCTCCAACCTTTTTCTTTTTTCACCCTTTTTACCCACCATTTTCCCTTGGTGTCCATATCTGACCCCGAGCTGGGCAGAGCGGGGTGTGTGTGTGTGTGTGTGTGTGTGTGTGGGTGTGTGTCTGTACATTGGAGAGCTCAAAAATATATGCCTCTATCTCTCTGGTGATGTCCGAGGTTATGTCCCCACATAGGATGGGGTGAGTAGCTCTCCCCAAGGATCTGAGGAGCTCTCATCCTCCAGGCAATCCTCATGGGAGGCTTAGGGGCAGGGTTAGAGTTAGGTTGAGAGTTAGGTTTAGACAGGGTTTGGGTCAGTGTCAGGGTTAAGGTTAGGGGTTTGTGTTAGTGTCAGCGTTAGGTTTCGGGTAATGGCCCGTGTTAGGGTCAGGGTCAGCTTTACATTTATGGTTAGATTTAGGGTCTGGCTCACATTCAGGGTCTCGATAGTGAGAGGGTCAGGTTCTGGGTCAGGGTTAGGGTGAGAGTTATGTTTAGTGTCAGTGTCAGGGCCAGGTGAAGTTCAGGGATAGGGTCAGATTTTGGGCCAGGGTCAGGTTTTGATTTAGGGGCAAGTTTCGTGTCAGGATGACGGTTATGTTTGGGTCAGGTTTAGGGCTAGGGTTAGGGTTAGGTTCAGGGATAGGTTCAGGTTAAGGTTAGGGTTTGGTGTTAGTGTTAGTGTTAGAAGTAGGGTTATGGTTAGGTTTAGCGTTAGACTGTGTTAGGGTCAGGTTTAGGGTTTGGGTTAGGGTCGGGTTTAGTTTTACCAATAGGGTCAGCATTAGTTTTAGGTTCTGGGTCCGTATATGGTCTGGGTTTACGGTTACATTTAGCTTTAGGTTTAGGGTCAGGCTCACAATCAAGGTCAGGGTTCTGGTTAGGGTCAAGATTAGGTCAGGGTCAGACTCTCAGTTAGGGTCTGAGTCAGGGTTAGTGTAAGGTCAGGGTTAGGTTTAAGTTCAGGTTCCGAATCAGTGTCAGCGTTTGGCTTTGGTTTAGGTTAGGGTCGGGTCTGGCTCATGGTCAGGGTCATGGTGAGGTTCAGGGATGGTTAGGTTTGGGTCAGGTTCACAATCAGGGTCAGGGTCAGTGTTTTCGGTGAGATTTAGGGTTAGGGTTAATGTTAGGGTTAGAGTGAGGGACAGGGTTAGGGGTAGACATTGTTAAGGTCAGGGTTATCGTTAGGCTTAAGGTAGGGGTCAGGGTTAGGGTTAGATTAGGGTTAGGTTTATGGTCAGGCTCACAGTCAGTGTCAGGGTTAGGTTTTGTGTCAGAGTAAGTGTCAGGGTCAAGGTGAGGATTAGGGTCAGGTTCAGTGTTAGGGTCAGGGTCATGGTCAGGATTTGGGTCATGGTTAGTATAAGGTCAGCTTTACGTTTAGATTCTGGGTTATGATTATAGTCAGGATCATGGTTAGCTTTGGGTTAGGGTTCTGGTCAGGCTCACGATCAGGGTCAGAGTTAGGGTTAACGTTAGGGTCAGTGTTAAGGTTAGGGTGAGGCTTAGGACTGGGTCAGGCTTAGGATTAGGGTCAGGGTCCGGCTCAGGGTGAAGGTCAGTGCCAGGGTCCGATTTAGGGTCAGGGTGAGGCTTTGGTTTCGGGTCCAGGTTCGGGACAGGGGCAGGGTTACTTTTGGGTCAGTGTTAGGGTCAGCGTTAGGTTTAGAGTCAGGGTCAGGGTCAGAGTCACAGTGAACCTCAGGGCCAGAGTCAGTTTAGGGTCAGGGTCAGGCTTTGTTTTAGGGTCAAATTTTGGTTCAGGGTCAGGGTTAGTTTCAGGGGAACGGGTGGAGTTCTTGGTTAGGGTTAGGGTTAGCTTTTGGGTTATGTTTAGTTTTAGGGTTAGACAGCATAGTGTCAGGGTTCGGGGATGGATTGGGTAGGGGTTATGTTAGGGTTAGGGTCAGCGTTAGGTTTAGGTTAAGGGTCCTTCTTAGGGTCAGGGTTAAGGTTAACGTTAGGTTTACGGTTAAGTTCAGGCTCAAAGAACGGTCAGTGTTACACTTAGGGTCAGGGTTTGGTTAGGGTCAGCGTTATGATTAGGGTCAGAGTCAGGGTCACGGTTAGGGATGAGTCAGGGTTAGAGTAGGTCAGGTTAGGTTTAGGATCAGCATCCTAATCAGGGTCAGCATCAGGCTTAGTTTTAGGATTAGGGTTTGTGTCAGGATCTCGGTCAAGGTCAGAGTCAGCGTCAGGGCTAGGGTTAGGTTTTAGGTCAGGCTCACAGTAAGGGTCAGGGTCAGGTTCAGGGTCAGCGTCAGGGGTTAGTGTTAGGGAAAGCCCCGCACCTGGATCATTGACCAGTCCCTTCAGGGTTTCAGGATAAACCCTGGGCAAAAGGGTGCAATGGGACACCCGCTTCCAGCTAGCCTGCCTTAACCTGGGGCGTGAACAGGACCTGCCTACCAGGCATCCTATCCCTCATAAGCCTGCCCCGGCTCGGGACATCTCCACCACCGAGAAGCTCTCTTTAAACACACACACACACACACACACACACGCACACGCACACACACGGAGGAGACCTTGGCTACAGGGGTCAATCAGATGATTTGGAACTCTGACTCTTAGCCCCTCGGTTTCACCTATTGATTCTTTTTGCCAATACGGCCAGAGGCGTCAGGGAGGCCTGACATGACCTGCCCAGTGAGGGGACATGTCTGGCGGGTGAGCTCTCCTCTGCCTGCATTCTCCGGGCTTTGGTAGACAGCACAAGAACATGTCGCTTCCTTCAGGCTGTGCCCAGAAATGAGCTGGGCAGGGTCGTTTTCTCTGGAATGTGGGTTCCTCGATATGTGTGTTCCAATTCCATTGGGCTCTGTCGTCAGGGAAGTAATGTCACCACTGCCTAGGGGCTCCTTACCGGACTTCCTGCTCCCATCAAGAGCTCCCTGAGGGCACCCCTACCCAAGCAGTTCAGGGCTCACACCCCACCCCATGCCCTGTCCATCCAGTGACCCACACACAGCCTCCCCCCAAAGCCTGGGAGGCCTGGGTGTAGCTGTTGTCTCCGCTGGGAGGGAACAGAGCTGGGGTTTGACCGGGTTCCTGCTCCTGCCCAGGACTGTGAGCCCGCCCATATCCTGTGACTCTCAGGGCCTCCTCAGTCTCCCCTTCTGCACATTGGGGGTGTTGTGGCTTCTTCTTCAGGGGATGCCATCAGGGGTAGGCCCTCTCCATGCGTTCCATCCCCACTCTCCCAGGAGTCTGATGCACACCCTTGCCAAAGCATGGGTGTGCTTGTTGATGGGCCGGGGAATGGATTATAGCCCACAGAGGCCTGGATCTCTGCTGGGATCCAGCAAAACCACCCTCCTCCTCCCTGTATCCCATCCCCCGTTGCAAGGTTGCAGTACATGGTTTCTGACCTTGTGGACACAGACTTCCCGGGACTTCCATTAGGTTGAGGTCCAAGGGCCTGGTCTGCGCCCATGTACTGGCCAGCCTCCATAGTGGTCCGTGGGCATTCCCGCATCCGTCCTCCTAGGAGGGATGGCCCGTGGGACAGATAAGGGCACAAAATGTTCGGCTGTCATTTCCAAGCTGATGGAGGAACATCTGGCACTTCTGCTGGTTCTTTTCTTCCTGTGTTCAATGTCTATCTCTGTCTTTGTCTTTGTCTTTGTCTCTGTGTCAGGGTCTGTCTCTGTTTCAGTGTGTCTCACAGGAGCAGGATCTGTGGGCTCCAGGGGTGATGGACGAAACCGCCGGTGTCTCCCTTGTCCCTGTTTCCCTCTCCTGTGCTGGTGCTTGGTTCCTTGGTAAGTAAGGCCTTGTCACCCTGAGCAAAGCACTGAATCTGGAACCTCTACCCAATGGGGACCCTGAAGCTGCATCAAGGAGGGTCCTGACCTTGGTCCCCAGGCCAGGGGCCTAGGGCTCTGCCACATTCTGTAAGCTCACAATGTCAGCCCCCCGAGCCTCCAGGCTGTCTTCTGCTCAGAAGGACCTCGAGGGAGTCCCAAGACTGGGAGCACAGTGGGTCTCAGATAGAGATTCAAGGCCAACAGGCTCTTTTACAGGCCTCTGGGAAACTAGGGACACCCTGTCTCTAAGGCCCCATTGATAGAAGAGTAAGGGGAGGCCTTCTGTGTTGTAGCTCTGTCCACAGAGGGTGGTTACCTCTTCCTACTTCCAGTATTCCAAGGTTGTGATGGACAACAGACCCCAGACACTGTCCCCACACAGTGCCCTTGTAAAGCCCTTGGGCCCCTTGGGGACCCGTTGACCATCAGTTCGTCCTCTCTCCACTCCCCATGCTTTGGATCTCGGTCCTGGCCAGGTTCCTGATGCCCCTGACCGCATGGCCGAGCTGTCTCCAACCTTTTTCTTTTTTCACCCTTTTTACCCACCATTTTCCCTTGGTGTCCACATCTGACCCCGAGCTGGGCAGAGCGGGATGTGTGTGTGTGTGTGGGTGTGGGTGTGGGTGTGTGTGTTTGTGTCTGTACATTGGAGAGATCAAACACATATGCCTCTATCTCTCTGGTGATGTCCGAGGTTATGTCCCCACATAGGATGGGGTGAGTAGCTCTCCCCAAGGATCTGAGGAGCTCTCATCCTCCAGGCAATCCTCATGGGAGGCTTAGGGGCAGGGTTAGAGTTAGGTTGAGAGTTAGGTTTAGACAGGGTTTGGGTCAGTGTCAGGGTTAAGGTTAGGGGTTTGTGTTAGTGTCAGCGTTAGGTTTCGGGTAATGGCCCGTGTTAGGGTCAGGGTCAGCTTTACATTTATGGTTAGATTTAGGGTCTGGCTCACATTCAGGGTCTCGATAGTGAGAGGGTCAGGTTCTGGGTCAGGGTTAGGGTGAGAGTTATGTTTAGGGTCAGGGTCAGTGTCAGGGCCAGGTGAAGTTCAGGGATAGGGTCAGATTTTGGGCCAGGGTCAGGTTTTGGTTTACGGGCAAGGTGCGGGTCAGGGTCAGGTTTAGGTTTGGGTCATGGTTAGGGTTGGTGTTAGGGTCAGGGTCAGGTTTAGGTTCAGGGGAAACGTTAGGGTTTGGTGTTAGGGTTAGGGTTAGAATTAGGGTTATGTTTAGGAATAGGGTTAGACTGTGTTAGGTTCAGGGTTAGGGTTTTGGTTAGGCTAGGGTTTATTTTTACCATTAGGGTCAACGTTAGTTTTAGGTTCTGGGTCCGTATTAGGGTCAGCGTTTAGGGTTACATTTAGGATTAGGTTAAGGTTCAGGCTCACAGTCATGGTCAGGGTTAGGGTTTACGTCAGGTTCAGGCTCTCGGTTTGGTTCTGAGTCCGGGTTAGTGTATCGTCAGGGTTTGGTTAAATTCAGGGTCTGAGTCAGGGTCAGCTTTAGGCTTTTGTTTAGTTAAGGGTAAGGGTCTGCCTCATGGTCAGGTTCAGGGTGAGTGTCAGGGCTGGTTATGTTGGGTCAGGCTCACAGTCAGGTTCAGGTTCAGGTTTTTCGGTTTGTTTTACAGTTAGAGTTATTGTCAGGGTTCGAGTTAGGGTCAGGGTTAGGGTTAGATATTGTTAGGGTCAGGGATATCGTTAGGCTTAGGGTAGGGGTCAGGGTTAGGTTTAGGTTCAGGGTTAGGTTTATGGTCAGGCTCACAGTCTGTTTCAGGGTTAGGGTTATTGTCAGATTTAGAGTCAGGGTCAGTGTTAGGATTAGGGTCAGGTTCAGTGTTAGGGTCAGAATCAGGGTCAGGTTTAGGGTCATGGTTAGTATAAGGTCAGGTTTGCATTTATGTTCTGGGTTATGATTAGGGTCAGGATCAGTGTTAGCTTTAGGCTTAGGGTTCTTGTCAGCCTCACGGTCTGGGTCAGAGTTAGGTTTATGGTCAGTGTCAGTGTCAGTGTTAGAGTAAGGTTTAGGGTCAGTTCCAGTGTTCGGTTTAGGGTCAGGGTCAGGGTTCTGTTTAGGGTCAACTTTCGGATCAGGGTCAAGTTTAGGCAAAGTTTAGGGTTAGGGTTATAGTCAGGGTCTGGAATAGCATCAGGGTTAGGGTTAAAGTATAGGGTTAGGGTGAGAATTAGAGTTAGTTTGAGGGTTAGAGTTACACCGTGTTGGGTCAGGGTCAGCATTAGTGTTAGGGGCTAGTTGTAGGGTTAGGGTCATCGTTATGTTTCGCGTCATGGCCCGAGTTAGGGTCAGGGTTAGGGTTACGTTTAGGGTTAGAGTTTGGGTCAGACTCACCGTCATGCTGAGGGTTAGGGTTATGGTCTAGGTTATATCAGGGTCAGGGTCTTTTAGGGTCTAAGTCAGGGTTAGTGTAAAGTCAGGGTTAGGTTTGGGTTCAGGGTCCGAATTAGGGTCAGCGTTAGGCTTTGGTTTAGGGTTAGGGTTCGGGTCAGTTTCATGGTCTGGGTCAGGGTCAGCGTCAGGGCTGGTTAGGTTGTGGGTCAGGCTCACAGTCAGGTTCAAGGTCAGGGCTTTCGGTTAGTTTTAGGGTTTGGGTTAAGGTTAGGGTTAGAGTTAGGGTCAGTGTTAGGGTGAGACATTGTTAGGGTCAGGGTTATCGTTAGGCTTTGGGTAGGGGTCAGGGTTAGGGTTAGGATCAGGGTGAGGTTTATGGTCAGGCTCACAGTCAGTGTCATGGTTAGGTTTAGTGTCAGAGTAAGGGTCAGGGTCATGGGTAGGATTAGGGTCAGGTTCAGTGTTAGGGTCAGGGTCAGGGTCGGGGTTAGGGTCATGGTGAGGATAAGGTCGGCTTTATTTTAGATTCTGGGTTATGATTAGGTCAGGATCAGGGTTAGCTTTAGGGTTAGGGTTCTGGTCAGGCTCACGGTCTGGGTCAGAATTAGGTTTAGGGTTAGGGTAGGGTTAGGATTAGCGTCAGGGGTTAGTATTAGGGTTTGCGCCGCACCTGGGTCATTGACCAGTCCCTGCACGATCTAAGGATAAACCCTGGACAAAAGGGTGCAGTCAGCACACACACTCCCACCTAGCCTGCCTTAACCTGGGGCGTGAACATGACCTGCCAACCAGGCATCGGACCCTTCATAACTCTGCTCCTGCTCCGGGCACCTCCACCCCCGATGAGCTCTCTTTACAAACACACACACACACACACACACACACACATGCACACACACACACACACACACACAGAGGATACCTATAGGTACATGGGTCAATCAGAAAGTGTGGGACTCTCTGACTCTGAGCCCCCCCCAGTGTCAGCTTGCGATTTTTTGTCAAAAGGGCAAGAGACATCAGGGAAGCCTGACAAGACCTGCCCAGTGAGGGGACTTGTCTGGCGGGCGATCTCTCCTCTGCCTGCATTCTCTGGGCTTCGGTAGAGAGCAAAAGAACATGTCGTTTCCTTCAGGCTGTGCCCAGAAATGAGCTGGTCAGGGTGGTTTTCACTGGAATGTGGGTGCCTGTATATGTGGGTTCCAATTCCGTTGGGCTCTGTCATCAGGAAAGTAAGGTCACCACTGCCTTGGGGCTCATACCCGGACTTTCTGCTCCCATCCATCCCATCTGCTCTCCCTGAGGGCGCCCCCTCCCCCAACTGCTCAAGGCTCACACACCACCCCATGCCCTGTCCATCCAGTGACACACACACAGCCTCCCCCCAAGAACTGGGAGGCTTGGGTGCAGCTGTTGTCTCCGCTGGGAGGGCACAGAGCTGGGTTCCGACCAGGCTCCTGCTCCTGCCCAGGACTGTGAGCCTGCACACATCCTGTGGCTCTCAGGGCCTCCTCAGTCTCCCCGTCTGCACATTGGGCGTGTTCTGGCTTCTTCTTCTGGGGATGCCATCAGGGGTTGGCCCTCTCCATGCGTTCCATCCCTACTCTCCCAGGAGTCTGGTGCACACACTTGGCAAGGCACGGGTGTGCCTGGGGATGGGCGGGGGAATGGAACATAGCCCAGAGATGCCTGGATCTGCTCCTGGATCCATCAAAACGACCCTACTTCTGCCTGTATCCCATCCCCCGTGGCAAGGTTGCAGTGCATGGCTTCCAACCTTGTGGACACAGACTTCCCGGTACTTCCATTAGGTTGAGGTCCAAGGGCCTCGTCTGCGCCCATGTACTGGCCAACCTCCACAGTGGTCCGCAGGCATTCCCGGATCCGTCCTCCTAGGATGGATGGCCCGTGGGACTTATAAGGGGACAAAATGTTTGGCTGTCATTTCCAAGCTGATGGAGGAAAATCTGGCACTTCTGATGGTTCCCTCTCTCCTGTGTTCAGTGTCGGTCTCTGTCTCTCTCTTTGTCTTTGTCTCTGTGTCTGCGTCTGCGTCTGTCTCTGTTTTTGTGTGTCTCACAGGAGCATGATCTGTGGGCTCCAGGGCTGATGGGTGAATCCTCCGGTGTCTCCCTCGTCCCTGTTTCCCTCTCCTGTGCTGGTGCTTGGTTCCTTGCTAAGTAAGGCCTTCTCACCCTGAGCAGAGTACTGACTCTTCAACTTCTTCCCAATGGAGACCCTGATGCTGCAACAAGGAAGGTCCTGACTTTGGTCCCCAGGCCAGGGGCCTAGTGCTCTGCCACATTCTACAAGCTCATAATGTCAGCCCCCCGATCCTCCAGGCTGTCTTTTGCTCAGAAGGACCTCGAGGGAGTAGAAAACATGTACCCAAGACTGGGACACAGTTGGTCAGAGATAGAGATTCAAGGCCAACAGGCTCTTCTACAAGCTTGTGGGAGACTAGGAACACCATATCTCTATGGGCCCATTGATAGAAGAGTAAGGGTAGGTCTTCAGTGTTGTAACCCTATCCACACAGTGTGGTTACCTCTTCCCACTGCCAGTAGTCCAGGGCGGTGATGGACACCATACTCCAGACACTGTTCCCACCCAGTGCCCTTTCAAAACCCCTGGGCCCCTTGGAGACCCCTTGACCATCAGCCCGTCTTGTCTCCCCTCCCCATGCTTTGGATCTCGATCCTGTCCAGGAGTCCTGATGCCCCTGACCCCATGACCGAGCTGTCTCCAACCTCTTTCTTCTTTCACCCTTTTTACCCACCATTTTCCCTTGGTGTCCACTTCTGACCCCTAGCTGGGCAGAGCGGGATGTGTGTTTGTGTGTGTGTGTGTGATTGTGTGTGTGTGTGTGTGTGTGTGTGTGTGTGTGTGTGTCTGCATGTCAGCGCTCAAACATATATGCCTCTAGCTGTCTGGGGATGTCCGAGGTCATGTCCCCACATGAGATGGGGTGGGTAGCTCTCCCCAAGGATCTGAGAAGCCCTCCTCCTCCAGGTAAATCTTATGGGAGGTTTAGGGTTAGCGTTAGAGTTAGGTTGATGGTTAGGTTTAGACAGGGTTTGGGTCAGGGTCAGGTTAAGGGTTAGGGGTTAGTGTTAGGATTAGTGTCAGCATGAGGTTTCGGGTCATGGCCCTTGTTAGGGTCAGGGTCAGGTTTACGTTTATGGTTAGGTTTAGGATCAGGCTCACCGTCAAGGTCAGGGTTAGTGTTAGGGTCCGTGTCTGGGTCAGTGTCAGGGTCAGGGTGAAGGTCAGGGACAGGGTCAGATTTAGGGTCAGTGTCAGGTTTTTATTTAGGGGCATGGTTCAGGTCAGGTTCAGGGTTAGGTTTGGGTCAGGTTTAGGGTTAGGTTTAGGGTCAGGTCAGCATTAGGTTCAGGGGAAAGTTTAGGGTTTGGTGTTAGGGGTAGGGTTAGAAGTAGGGTAATATTAGGTTTAGGGTTAGACTGTGTTAGGGTCAGGTTAGGGTTTCGGTTACGGTAGGGTTTAGTTTTACCGTTAGTGTCAGCGTTAGTTTTAAGTTTGGGTCAGTATTTGGGTCAGTGTTTAGGGTTACATTTAGGGTTAGGGTTAGGATCAGGCTCACAGTCATGGTGAGGTTTAGGGTTATCGTCAAGGTTAGGTCAGGGTCAGGGTTTAGGGTCTAAGTCAGGGTTAGTGTAAGTTCAGGGTTAGGTTTAGGTTCAGGGTCTGAATCTGGGTCAGCGTTAGGCTTTGGATTAGGCTTAGAGTTCGAGTCAGGCTCATGGTCAGGGTCACGGTCAGCGTCAGGGCTGGTTAGGTTTTGGGTCAGGCTCACAGTCGGGTTCAGGGTCAGAGTTTTCGTTTAGTTTTAGGGTTAGGGTTAAGTTTAGGGTTTGAGTTTGGGTCACGGTTAGGGTTAGACATTGTTAGGGTCAGGGTTATCATTAGGCTTAGGGTAGTGGTCAGGGTTAGGGTTAGGTTCAGGGTTAGGTTTATAGTCAGGCTCACAGTTTGTGTCAAGGTTAGGGTTAGTGTCAGAGTAAAAGTCAGGGTCAGGGTTAGGATTAGGTTCATGTTCAGTGTTAGGGTCAGGGTCAGCGTCAGGATTAGGGTCATTGTTAGGATAAGGTCAGCTTTACGTTAAGATTCTGTGTTATGATTAGGGTCCGGATCAGGGTTAGCGTTAGGTTTAGGGTACTGGTCAAGCTCATGATCTGGGTCATACTTAGGTTTATGGTCAGCGTCAGTGTCAGTGTTAGGGTCAGGGTTAGGGTCAGAGCTAGGGTTCAGTTTATGGTCTGGGTCAGGTTTCTGTTTAGGGTCAAGGTTAGGATCAGAGTCAAGTTTTGGCAAAGTTCAGGATTTGGGTTATGGTCAGGGTCAGGGATAGGGTCAGGTTTAGTGTTAATGGATAGGGTTAGAGTAAGAATTAGAGTTAGTTTGAGGGTTTAGGGTTAGACAGGGTTAGGGTCAGTGTCAGCGTTAGGGTTAGTGGTTAGTTGTAGGGTTAGGGTCATCGTTATGTTTTGCGTCATGGCCCGTGTTAGGGTCAGGGTCAGGGTTACGTTTAGGGTTAGAATTAGTGTCAGACTCACAGTCAGGCTCAGGTTTAGTGTTAGGGTCAGGGTCAGGTTCACTGTTAGGGTCAGGTTTAGGTTTATGGTCAGGGTCTGGGTCAGGGTCAGGGTGAAAGTCAGGGCCATGGTCAGGTTTAGGGTCAGGATCTGGTTTTGAATTAGGGTCCACGTTCAGGTCAGTGACAGGGTTAGTTTTGGGTCAGTGCTGTTGTCAGTTAGGTTTAGGGTCAGGGTCAGGTGAAGGTCTGGGCCAAAGTCCGGTTTATGGTCAGGGACAGGATTTGGTTTAGGGTCAATGTTCGGTTCAGTGTCAGGGTTAGGTTTAGGGGAAAGGTTTGTGTTTGGGGTTAGCATTAGGGTTAGAAGTATGGTTATGGTTAGGGTTAGGGTTAGACAGCGATAAAGTCAGGGTTAGGGTTTGCGTTAGGGTATGCGTTAGTGTTAGGGTTAGCGTCAGCATTAGGTTTAGGTTCACGGTCGGTATTAGGTCAAGGTTAGGGTTACCTTTTGGATTACAGGTAGGGTTAGGCTCACAGTCATGGTAAGGGTTTGGGTTAGTGTCAGGCTTAGGTCAGGGTCAGGCTTAGGATTAGGTTCAGAGTCAGGATCAGGTTCAGGGTGAAGGTCAGGGCCAGGGTCAGATTTAGGGTCAGAGTGAGGCTTTGGTTTAGGGTCCAGGTTCAGGTCATGGGCAGGGTTAGTTTTGGGTCAGTGTTAGGGTCAGGTTTAGGTTTAGAATCAGGGTCATGGTCATGGTCAGGGTGAAGGTCAGGGCCAGGGTCAGATTAGGGTCAGGGTGAGGCTTTGGTTTAGGGTCCAGGTTCGGTCAGGGGCATGGTTAGTTTTGCGTCAGTGTTAGGGTCAGGGTTAGGTTTAGAATCAGGGTCAGGGTCATGGTCAGGGTGAAGGTCAGGGCCAGAGTCAGTTTAGGGTCATAATCAGGCTGTGTTTTAGGGTCAAGTTTCGGAACAGGGTCAGGGTTACTTTCAGGGGAACTGTTTGAGTTGTTGGTTAGGGTTAGCAGTAGGGTTATGTTTAGTGATAGGGTTAGACAGTGTAGGGTAAGGGTTATTGTTTGAATTTGGTTAAGGGTTAGTGTTAGCGTTAGGGTCAGCATTAGGTTTAGGTTTAGGGTCCTTATTAGGGGCATGGTTAGGGTTACCTGTAGGGTTACGGTTAGGGTCAGGCTCAAAGATCGGTAAATGTTAGGGTTAGTGATAGGATTTGGTTAGGGTCAGGGTAATGATTAGGGTCAGAGTCATAGTCACGGTTAGAGATGAGTCAGGATTAGAGTAATGTCAGGTTAGGTTTATGTTCAGGGTGTGGATCAGGGTCAGCCTCAGGCTTAGATTTAGTGTTAGAATTTGGGTCACGATCTCGGTCAGGGTTAGGGTCACGGCTAGGGTTAGGTTTTGGGTCAGGCTCACAGTCAGGGTCAGGATCAAGGTCAGGGTAAGGGGTTAGTTTTAGGGTTAAACCCGCACCTGGGTCATTGACCAGTCCCTGCAGAGTCTCAGGATAAGCCCTGGGCAAAATGATGCAGCCCCCACACCTGCTTCCACCTAGCCTGCCTTAACCTGGGGCGTGAACATGACCTACCAACCAGGCATTGGACCTTCATAAGCCTGCTCCTGCTCAGGGCATCTCCACCCCTGATGAGCTCTCTTTACACACACACACACACACACACACACACACATACACACACACGTGGAGGAGACCTACGGCTACACGGGTCAATCAGAAGGTGTGAGAGTCTCTGACTCTGAGCCCCCGGGTGTCACCTTGCGGTTCTTTTTGCCAAAAGGGCCAGAGAAGTCAGGGAAGTCTGACATGATATGCACAGTGAGGGGACTTGTCTAGGGGGCAAGCTCTCCTCTGCCTGCATTCTCTGGGCTTCGGTAGACTGCACAAGAAAATGTCATTTCCTTCATGCTGTGCCCAGAAATGAGCTGTTCAGGGTGGTTTTCTATGGAATGTGGGTACCTGGATACGTGGGTTCCAATTCCATTGGTCTCTGTTGTCAGGAAAGTAAGGTCGCCACTGCCTGGGGGCTTCTTACCGGACTTCCTGCTCCCATCCAGCGCTCTCTGAGGGCTCCCCTCCCCCAGCTGCTCAAGGCTCACACTCCACCCCATGCCCTGTCCATCCAGTGACCCACACACAGCCTCCACCGAAGACCTGGGAGGCTTGAGTGCAGCTATTGTCTCCGCTGGGAGGGCACAGAGCTGGGTACAGACAGGGCTCCTGCTCCTGCCCAGGACTGTGAGCCCGCACACATCCTGTGGCTGTCACGGCCTCCTCAGTCTCCCCGTCTGCACAGTGGAGGTGTTCTGGCTTCTTCTTCTGGGGATGCCATCAGAGGTAGGCCCTCTCCATGTGTTCCATCCACGCTCTGCCAGGAGTTTGGTGCACACACTTGGCAAGGCACGGGTGTGCCTGGGGAGGGGCGGGGGAATTGGACATAGCCCCGAGAGGCCTGGATCTGCTCTGGGATCCAGCAAAACCACCATCCTCCTGCCTGAATCCCATCCCCCGTAGCAAGGTTGCAGTGCATGGCTTCTGACCTTGTGGACACAGACATGTGTCTGTGTCCAAATGGGAATTCCATTTGGTTGAGATCCAAGGGTCTCGTCTGCTCCCATTCACTGGGCAGCCCCAACAGTGGTCCGCGGGCATTCCCGCATCCATCCTCCTAGGATGGATGGCCCGTGGGACTGATACAGGGACAAAATGTTTGGCTGTCATTTCCATGCTGATGGATGAAAGTCTGGCACTTCTGCTGGTTCCCTCTCTCCTGTGTATAGTGTCTGTCTCTGTCTCTTTCTTTGTCTTTGTCTCTGTGTCTGTGTCTGTGTCTGTCTTTTTTTGTGTGTGTCTCACAGGAGCAGGTCTGTGGGCTCCAGGGCTGATGGGCAAACCCTCCGGTGTTTCCCTTGTCCCTGTTTCCCTCCCCTGTGCTGGTGATTGGTTCCTTGGTAAGTAAGGCCTTCTCACCCTGAGCAGAGCACTGACTCTCGAATCTCTTCCCAATGGGTACTCTGAGGCTACAACAAGAAGGGTCCTGACCTTGGTCCCCAGGCCAGGGGCCTAGTGCTCTGCCACATTCTGCATCTCACAATGTCAGCCCCCCGAGCCTCCAGGCTCTCTTCTGCTCAGAAGGACCTCGAGGGAGTAGAAAGCTTTTACCCAAGACTGGGAGCACAGTGGGTGTCAGATAGTGATTCAAGGCCAACAGCCTCGTCTACAAGCCTGTGGGAGACTAGGGACACCCTGTCTCTATGGCCCCATTGATAGAAGAGTAAGGGGAGGCCTTCGGGGTTGTAGCTCTGTCCACACAGGGTGGTTACCTCTTCCTACTTCCAGTAGTCCAGGGTGGTGATGGACACCAGACCCCAGACACTGTCCTCACCCAGTGCCCTTGCAAAGCCCCTGGGCCCCTTGGGCACCCCTTGACCATCAACCCATCCTGTCTCCCCTTCCCATGCTATGAATCTTGGTCCTGGCCACGAGCCCTGATGCCCCTCACCCCATGGCTGAGCTGTCTCCAACCTCTTTCTTCTTTCACCCTTTTTACCCACCATTTACCCTTGGTGTCCACCTCTGACCCCTAGATGGGAAGAGCGGGGTGTGTGTGTGTGTGTGTGTGTGTGTGTGTGTGTGTATGTGTGTGTGTGTTTGTGTGTGGGTGTGCGTGTCTGTGCATGCGAGCACTCAAACACATGAGTCTAGCTGTCTGAGGATGTCCGAGGTCATGTTCCCACACAGGATGTGGTGGGTAGCTCTCCCAAGGATCTTAGGAGCTCTCATCCTCCAGGCAAACCTCATGACAGGGTTAGGGTTAGGCTTCAGTTAGGTTGAGGGTTAGGTTTAGTCAGGGTTTGGGTCAGGGTCAGGGTTAGGGTTAGGGGTTAGTGTTATGATAAGGGACAGCGTTAGATTTTGGGTCATGGCCCATGATAGGGTCAGGGTCAGGTTTACGTTTATGGTTAGGTTTAGGGTCTGGCTTACAGTCAGGGTCAGGGTTAGTGTTAGGGTCAGGAAAGGGTCAGTGTTAGGGTGAGGGTTAGTTTTAGGGTCAGGGTCCGTGTCAGGGTCAGGGTGAAGATCAGGGACAGGGTCAGATTTAGGGTCAGTGTCACGTTTTGGTTTAAGGGCACGTTTCAGGTCAGGGTCAGGGTTAGGTTTGGGTCAGGGTTAGGGTTAGGGTCATAGTCAGGGTTAGGTTCAGGGGAATGGTTAGGGTTTGGTGTTAGTGTTAGGGTTAGAATTAGGGTTATGTTTAAGGTTAGGGTTAGACTGTGTTAGGGTCAGGGTTAGGGTTTGGGTTAGGGTCAAGGTTAGGATCTGGGACAGGTTTAGGCAAAGTTCAGGGTTATGGTTATTGTCAGGGTCAGGGATAGGGTTAAAGGATAGGGTTAGGGTGAGATTTAGAGTTAGTTTGAGCGTTAGGGTTAGACCAGGTTAGAGTCAGGGTCAGCGTTAGGGTTAGAGGTTAGTTGCAGTTTAGGGTCATCGTTATTTTTTGCATCACAGCCCGTTTAGTGTCAGGGTCAGGGTTACGTTTAGGGTTAGAATTAGGGTCAGACTCACAATCTGTGTCAGGGTTAGTGTTAGGGTCAGAGTCAGGGTTACTGTTAGGGTCAGCTTTCGGTTTATGTTCAGAGTCTGGGTCAGGGTCAGTGTGAAGTTCAGGGCCATTCTCAGGTTTATGGTCAGGATCTGGTTTTGGTTTAGGGTCCACATTCTGGTCAGCAACAGAGTTAGTTTTGGGTCAGTACTATTGTCAGGGTTAGGATTAGGGTCACGGTCAGGTGAAGGTCTGGGCCAGGGTCCAGTTTATGGTCAGGGACAGGATTTGGTTTAGGGTCAATGTTCGGTTCAGTGTCAGGGTTAGGTTTAGGGGAAAGGTTTGTGTTTGGGGTTAGGATGAGGGTTAGAAGTAGGGTTATGGTTAGGGTTAGGGTTAGACAGTGTTAAGGACAGGTTTAGGGTTTGGGTTAGGGTAGGGGTTAGTGTTAGGGTTAGCATCAGCATTAGGTTTAGGTTCAAGGTTGGTATTAGGTCAGGGTTAGGGTTACCTTTAGAATTACGGTTAGGGTCAGGCTCACAGTCACGTTCAGGGTTAGGCTTATGGTCAGGCTTAGGTCAGGGTCAAGCTTAGGATTAGTGTCAGGGTCAGGGTCAGTGTCAGTGTGAAGGTTTGTGCCAGGGTTAGATTTATGGTCAGGGTGAGGCTTTGTTTTAGGGTCCAGGTTCAGGTCAGGGGCAGGGTTAGTTTTGGGTCAATGTTAGTGTCAGGGTTAGGTTTAGAGTCAGTGTCAGGGTCAGGGTAAGGGTGAAAGTCAGTGCCAGAGTCAGTATAGGGTCATTGTCAGGCTGTGTTTTAGGGTCAAGTTTCGGTTCAGGGTCAGGCTTAGTTTCAGGGGAACGGTTTGAGTTTTTGGTTAGGGTTAAGGTTAGCAGTAGGTTTATGATTAGTGTTAGGGTTATACAGCGTAGGGTCAGGGTTAGGGTTTGAGTTAGGGTAGGGGTTAGTGTTAGGGTTAGGGTCAGCGTTAGGTTTAGGTTCAGTGTCCTTATTAGGGGCAGGGTTATGGTTTCCTTTAGGGTTACAGTTAGGGTCAGGCTCAAAGATCGGTCATTGTTAGGGTTAGTGTTAGAATTTGGTTAGGGTCAGTGTAATAATTACGGTCAGAGTCAGAGTCACATTTGGGGATGAATAAGGGTTATAGTAAGGTCAGGATAGGTTTAGGTTCAGCGTCCGGATCAGGGTCAGCATCAGGCTTAGATTTAGTGTTAGGTGTCAGGTTAGGATCTCAGTCAGGGTCAGGGTCAGGGTTAGGGTTAGGTTTTGGGTCAGGCTCACAGTCAGGGTCAGGGTAAGGGTCAGGGTCAGTGTTTAGTCTTAGTGTTATGCCTACACCTGGGTCATTGACCCGTCACTGCAGGGTCTCAGGATAAACCCTGGGCAAAAGGGAGCAGCCCCCACACCCGCTCCCACATAACCTGCCTTAACCTGGGGCTTGACCATGACCAGCCAACCAGGCATCGGACCACTCATAAGCCTGCTCCTGCTCGGGGCATCTCCACCCCTGATGAGCTCTTTTTACACACACACACACACACACACACACACACACACACACTCACACATCACATACTCATATGGAGGAGACCTATGAGTACACGGGTCAATCAGAAGTTGTGGAACTCTCTGACTCTGAGCTCCCCAGTGTCACCTGCGATACTTTTTGCCAAAAGGGCCAGAGAAGACAGGGAAGCCTGACATGACTTGCCCAGTGAGGGCCTTGTCTGGGGGGCGAGAACTCCACTGCCTGCATTCTCTGGCCTTTGGTAGACAGCACAAGAACATGTCGTTTCCTTCATGCTGTGCTCAGAAATGAGTTGCGTAGGGTGGTTTTCTATGGAATGTGGGTACCTGGATACGTGGGTTCCAATTCTGTTGGGTTCTGTCGTCAGGATTGTAAGGTCACCACTGCCTGGGGGCTCCTTACCGGAATTTCTGCTCCCATCCAGAGCTCCCTGAGGGCGCCCCTCCCCCAGATGCTCAAGGCTCACCCTCCACCCCATGCCCTGTCCATCCAGTGACCCACACACAGCCTCCCCCCAAGACCTAGGAGGCCTGGGTGTAGCTGTTGTCTCCGCTGGGAGGGCACAGAGCTGGGTTCAAACCGGGCTCTTGCTCCTGCCCAGGACTGTGGGCCCCGCACACATCCTGTGGCTGTCACGGCCTCCTCAGTCTCCCCGTCTGCACATTGGGGGTGTTCTGGCTTCTTCTTCTGGGGATGCCATCAGAGGTAAGTTTTCTCCATGTGTTCCATCCCCACTCTGCCAGGAGTTTGGTGCACACACTTGGCAAGACAAGGGTGTGCCTGAGGATGGGAGGGAGAATGGAATATAGCCCCGAGAGGCCTGGTCTGCTCTGGGATCCAGCAAAACCACCCTCCTCCTGCCTGAATCCCATCCCCCGTGGCAAGGTTGCAGTGCATGGCTTCTGACTTTGTGGACACAGACATCCCGGGAATTCCATTTGGTTGAAATCCAAGGGCCTCGTCTGCGCCCATTCACTGGCCAGCCCCCACAGTGGTCCGCGGGCATTTCCGCATCCATCCTCCTAGGATGGATGGCCCGTGGGACTTATAAGGGGACAAAATGTTTGGCTGTCATTTCCAAGCATATGGAGGAAAGTCTGGCACTTCTGATGGTTCCCTCTCTCCTGTGTTCAGTGTCTGTCTCTGTCTCTGTCTTTGTCTTTGTCTCTGTGTCTGCATCTGCGTCTGTCTCTGTTTTTGTTTGTCTCACAGGAGCAGGATCTGTGGGCTCCGGGGCTGATGGGCGTAACCCTCCGGTGTCTCCCTTGTCCCTGTTTCCCTCTCCTGCGCTGGTGCTTGGTTCCATGCTATTTAAGGCCTTCTCACCCTGAGCAGAGCACTGACTCTCGAATCTCTTCCCAATGAGGACCCTGAGGCTGCAACAAGGAGGGTTCTGACCTTGATCCCCAGGCCAGGGGCCTAGTGCTCTGCATCATTCTGCAAGCTCACAATGTCAGCCCCCAAAGCCTCCAGGCTATCTTCTGCTCAGAAGGACCTCGAGGGATTAGAAAGCATGTACCCAAGACTGGGAGCACAGTGGGTGTCAGATAGTGATTCAAGGCCAACAGGCTTTCTACAAGCCTGTGGGAGACTAGGGACACCCTGTCTCTATGGCCCCATTGATAGGGTGGTTACCTCTTCCTTCTTCCAGTAGTCCAGGGTGGTGATGGACACCAGACCCCAGACACTGTCCCCACCAGTGCCCTTGCAAAGCCCCTGGGCCCCTTGGGGACCCCTTGACCATCAGCCCATCCTGTCTCCCCGAGATGCTATGGATCTCGGTCCTGGCCAGGAGTCCTGATGCCCCTGACCCCATGGCCGAGCTGTCTCCAACCTCTTTCTTCTTTCACCCTTTTTACCCACCATTTTCCCTAGGTGTCCACCTCTGACCCCTAGCTGTGTAGAGCAGGGTGTGTGTCAGTATGTGTGTGTATGTCTGTGTGTGTGTGTGTGTGTGTGTGTGTGTGTGTGCATGCAAGTGCTCAAACACATATGAGTCTAGCTGTCTGAGGATTTCCGCGGTCATGTTCCCACATGGATGTGGTGGGTAGCTCTCCCAAGGGTCTGAGGAGCTCTCATCCTCCCGGCAAACCACATGACAGGGTAGGGTTAGGGTTCAGTTAGCTTGAGGGTTAGGTTTAGTCAGGGTTTGGGTCAGGGTCAGGGTTAGGGTTAAGGGTTAGTGTTATGGTTAGGGTCAGCGTTAGGTTTTGGGTCATGGCCCATGATAATGACAGGGTCAGGTTTACGTTTATGGTTAGGTTTAGGGTCTGGCTTATGGCAGGGTCAGGGTTAGTGTTAGGGTCAGGAATGGGTCAGTGTTATGTTGAGGGTTAAGTTTTGGGTCAGGGTCAGTGTCAGGGTCAGGGTGACGTTCAGGGAGAGGGTCAGATTTAGGGTCAGCGTTAGGTTTTGTTTTAAGGGCATGGTTCGGGTCAGGGTCAGGGTTAGGTTTGGGTCAGGGATAGGGTTAGGGTCAGGGTCAAGGTTAGGTTCAGGGGAAAGGTTAGGGTTTGGTGTTAGGGTTAGGGTTAGAAGTAAGGTTATTGTTAGGATTAGGGTTAGACTGTGTTAGGGTCAGGGTTAGGGTTTGGGTTAGGTTACAGTTTAGTTTTACCTTAGAGCCAGCGTTAGTTTTAGGTTCTGGGTCCGTATTAAGGTCAGTGTGTAATGTTACATTTAGGGTTAGGGTTACGGTCAGGCTCACACTCATGGTCAGGGTTTGGGTTAGTGTCAAGTTTAGGTCAGGCTCAGGGTCTCGTTTAGGGTCTGAGTCAGGGTTAGTGTAAGGTCAGGGTTAGGTTTAGGTTCAGGATCCAAATCAGGGTCAGTGTTAGGCTTTGGTTTAGGCTTACAGTTCAGGTCGGGCTCATGGTCAGGTTCAGGGTCTGCGTCAGGGCTGGTTAGGGTTTGGGTCAGGCTCAAAGTCAGGGTCAGGGTCAGAGTTTTTGGTTGGTTTTAGGGTTAGGGTTAAGGTTAGGGTTAGAGTAGGGTCACAGTTACAGTTAGACATTTTTATGGTCAGGGTTATCGTTAGGCTTAGGGTAGGGGTCAGGTTTAGGGTTAGGCTCAGGGTTAGGTGTTTGGTCAGGCTCACCGGCAGTGTCAGGGTTAGAGTTAGTGTCAGAGTAAGGGTCAGGGTCAAGGTTAGGATTAGGGTCAGGTTTAGTGTTATGGTCAAGGGTCAGGGTCAGGGTTAGGGTCATGGTTAGGTTAAGGTCAGCTTTACGTTTAGTTTTTGGGTTATGATTAGGGTCAGGATCAGGCTTAGCTTTAGGGTTAGGGTTAGGGTTAGGGTTCTGGTCAGGCTCACGGTCTGAGTCAGAGTTAAGATTATGGTCATCGTCAGTGTCAGTGTTAGGGTCAGGGTTAGGGTCAGTGCCAGGGTTCGGTTTAGAGTCAGGGTCAGGGTTCGGTTTAGGGTCAAGGTTAGGATCAGAGTCAAGTTTTGGCAAAGTTCAGGGTTAGTATTATGATCAGGGTCAGGGATAGGGTCAGGTTTGGGTTAAAGGATGGGGTTAGGGTGAGAATTAGAGTTAGTTTGAGCGTTAGGGTTAAACCGGTTTAGGGTCTGGGTCAGCGTTAGGGTTAGGGGTTAGTTGTAGTTTAGGGTCATTGTTATTTTTTGCATCATGACCCGTGTTTGGGTCAGGGTTAGGGTTACATTTAGGGTTAGAATTAGGGTCAGACTAACAGTCAGGTGCAGGGTTAGTGTTAGGGTCAGGGTCAGGTTCACTGTTAGGGTCAGCTTTCGGTTTATGGTCAGGGTCTGGGTCAGGATCAGGGTGAAGGTCAGAGTCAGTGTCAGGTTTAGGGTCAGGATCTGGTTTTGAATTAGGGTCCACGTTCAGGTCAGGGACAGGGTTAGTTTTGGGTCAGTGCTATTGTCAGGGTTAGGTTTAGGGTCGGGGTCAGGTGAAGGTCTGGTCCAGGGTCCGGTTCATGGTCAGGGTCAGGATTTGTTTTAGGGTCAATGTTCGGTTCAGTGTCAGGGTTAGGTTTAGGGGAAAGGTTTGTGTTTGGGGTTAGGATGAGGGTTAGAAGTATGGTTATGGTTAGGGTTAGGGTTAGACAGTGTTAAGGACAGGTTTAGGGTTTGGGTTAGGGTAGGGGTTAGTGTTATGGTTAGCGTCAGCATTAGGTTGAGGTTCAGGGTCGGTATTAGGTCAGGGTTAGGGTTACCTTTAGGATTACGGTTAGGGTCAGGCTCACAGTCACGTTCAGGGTTAGGGTTAGGGTCAGGCTTAGGTCAGGGTCAGGCTTAGGATTAGGGTCAGGGTCAGGGTCAGGGTCACGGTGAAGGTCAGGGCCAGGGTCAGTATAGGGTCATTTCCAGGCTGTGTTTTAGGGTCAAGTTTAGGTTCAGGGTCAGGCTTAGTTTCAGGGGAACGGTTTGAGTTTTTGGTTAGGGTTAAGTTAGCATTAGGGTTATGTTTAGTGTTAGGCTTAGACAGCATAGGGTCAGGGTTAATGTTTGAGTTAGGGTAGGAGTTAGTATTAGGGTTAGGGTCAGCATTAGGTTTAGGTTCAGTGTCCTTATTAGGGGCAGGGTTAGGGTTTCCTTTAGGGTTACAGTTAGGGTCAGGCTCAAAGATCAGTCAGTGTTAGGGTTAGTGTTAGGATTTGGCTAGGGTCAGTGTAATGATTACGGTCAGAGTCAGAATCACTTTTGGGGATGAGTAAGGGTTAGAGTAAGGTCAGGTTAGGTCTAGGGTAAGGGTCCGGATCAGGGTCAGCATCAGGCTTAGATTTAGTGTTAGGTGTCGGGTCAGGAACTCAGTCAGGGTCAGGGTCAGGGCTAAGGTTAGGTTTTGGGTCAGGCTCACAGTCAGGGTCAGGGTCAGGGTCAGCTTCAGTGTTTAGTCTTAGTGTTATGCCCGTACCTGGGTCATTGACCCGTCACTGCAGGGTCTCAGGATAAACCCTGGGCAAAAGAGAGCAGCCCCCATACCTGCTCTCACATAGCCTGCCTTAACCTGTGGTGTGAACATGACCTGCCAACCAGACATCGGACCCCTCATAAGCCTGCTCCTGCTCAGGGTATCTCGATCCCCGATGAGCTCTCTTAAACACACACACACACACACACACACACAGACACACAAACACATACACACGGGGGGGAGACCTATGGGTACACAGGTCAATCAGAAGGTGTGGGACTCTCTGACTCTGAGCCCCCCGGTGTCACATTGCGATTCTTTTTGCCAAAAGGGCCAGAGGCATCGGCGAAGCCTGACATGACCTGCCCAGTGAGGGGACTTGTCCGGCGGGAGAGCTCTCCTCTGCCTGCATTCTCTGGGCTTAGGTAGACAGCACAAGAACATGTTGTTTCCTTCAGGCTGTGCCCAGAAATGAGCTGGGCAGGGTGGTTTTCTCTGGAATGTGGGTGCCTGGATCGGTGGGTTCCAATTCCGTGGGGCACTGTCATCAGGGAAGTAAGGTCACCACTGCCTGGGGGGCTCCTTACTGGACTTCCTGCTCCCATCCAGAGCACCCTGAGGGTGCCCCTCCCACAGCTGCTCAAGGCTCACACTCCACCCCATGCCCTGTCCATCCAGTGAACCTCACTCAGCCTCCCCACAACTCCTGGGAGGCCTGGGCGCAGTTTTTTTCTCCGCTGGGAGGGAACAGAGCTGGGTTCAGACCGGGCTCCTGCTCCTGTTCTGGACTGTGATCCTGCACACATCCTGTGTCTCTCAGGTCCTCCTCAGTCTCCCCGTCTTTACATTGGGGTGTTCTGGCTTCTTCTTCTGGGGATGCCATCAGGGTAGGCCCTCTCCATGCGTGCCATCCCCGTTCACCCCGGAGTCTGGTGCACACACTTGGCAAGGCATGAGTGTGCCTGGGGATGGGCGGGGGAATGGAACATAGCCCAGAGCGGCCTGGATCTGCTCTGGGATCCAGCAAAACCACTTCCTCTTGCCTGAATCCTATCCACCGTGGCAAGGTTGCAGTGCATGGCTTCTGACCTTTAGGACACAGACTTCCCGTGACTTCCATTAGTTTGAAGTCCAAGGGCCTCGTCTGGGCCCATGTACTGGCCAGCTCACATAGTTGTCCGCGGGCGTTCCCGCATCCATCCTCCTAGGATGGATGGCCCGTGGGACTGATAAGGGTACAAATTGTTTGGCTGTCATTTCCAAGCTGATGGAGGAACATCTGGCACGTCTGCTGGTTCCCTCTCTCCTGTGTTCAGTGTTTGTCTCTGTCTCTGTCTTTGTCTCTGTGTCGGTGTCTGTGTCTATCTCTGTTTTTGTGTGTCTCACAGGAGCAGGATCTGTGGGCTCCAGGGCTGAGGGCGAAACCCCCAGTGTCTCCCTTGTTCCTGTTTCCCTCTCCTGTGCTGGTGCTTGTTTCCTTGCTAAGTAAGGCCTTCTCACCCTGAGCAGAGCACTGATTCTGGAACCTCCTCCCAATGCAGACTCTGAGGCTGCAACAAGGAGGGTCCTGACCTTGGTCCCCAGGCCAGGGGCCTAGTGCTCTGCCACATTCTGCACTCTCACAATGTCAGTGCCACGAACCTCCAGGCTATCTTCTGCTCAGATGGACCTCAAGGGAGTAGAAAGCATTTACCCAAGACTGAGAGCACAGTGGGTCTCAGATAGAGATTCAAGGCCAACAGGCTCTCCTACAAGCCTGTGGGACACTAGAGACACCCTGTCTCTATGGCTCCATTGATAGAAGATGAAGGGGAGGCTTTCGGTGTTGTAGCTCTCTCCACACAGGGTGGTTGCCTTTTCCTTCTTCTAGTAGTCCAGGGTGGTGATGGACACCAGACCCCAGACACTGTCCCCACCTAGTGCCCTTGCAAAGCCCCTGGGCCCCTTGGGGACCCCTTGACCATCAGCTCGTCCTCTCTCCACTCCCCATGCTTTGAATCTCAGTCCTGGCCAGGAGTCCTGTTGCCCCGACCCAATGGCCGAGCTGTCTCCAACCTCTTTCTTCTTTTACCCTTTTTACCCACCATTTTTCCTTGGTGTCCACCTCTGACCCCTATCTGGGCAGAGTGGGGTGTGTGTGTGTGTGTGTGTGTGTGTGTGTGTGTGTCTGTTTATGCGAGCGCTCAAACAATATGCCTCTAGCTGTCTGGTGATGTCCGAGGTCATGTCCCCACATGGGATGGGGTAGGTAGCTCTCCCAAGGATCTGAGGAGCTCTCATCCTCCAGGCAAACCTCATGGGAGGATAGGGTTAGGGTTAGAGTTAAGTTTATGGTTAGGTTTAGACAGGGTTTGGGTCAGGGTCAGGGTTAGGGTTAGGGGTTAGTGTTAGGGTTATGTTCTGCGTTAGGTTTCGGGTCACAGCCCGTGTTAGGGCCAGGGTCAGTTTTACGTTTATGGTTATGTTTAGGGTCAGGATCACAGTCAGGTTCAGGCTCACAGTCATGGTCAGGCTTAGTGTTAGGGTCAGGATCTGGGTCAGTGTTAGGGTGAGGGTACGTTTAGTGTCAGGGTCAGTGTCAGGGTCAGGGTGAAGGTCAGGGACAGGGTCAAATTTAGGGTCAGCGTCAGGTTTTGGTTTAGAGGCATCGTTGGGTTCAGGGTCAGGGTTAGGTTTGGGTTAGGGTTATTGTTAAGTTTAGGGTTAGAAGTAGGAATATGGTTATGGTTATGGTTAGACTCAGTTAGGGTTAGGGGTAGGATTTGGCTTAGGGTAGTGTTTAGTTTTACCGTTAGGGTCATCATTAGTTTTAGGTTCTGGGTCCGTACTAGGGTCAGCGTTTAGGGTTACATTTAGGGTTAGGGTTGGGTTCAGGCTCACAGTCATGGTCAGGGTTAGGGTTAGGGTCAAGGTTAGGTCATGGTCAGGGTCTATGTTAGGGTCTGAGTCAGGGTTAGTGTAAGGTCAGGGTTAGGTTTATGTTCAGGGTCCGTATCAGGGTCAGCCTTAGGCTTTGGTTTAGGGTTAGGGTTCAGGTCAGGCTCATGGTCAGGGTCAGAGTCAGGGTCAGGGCTGGTTAGGGTTTGGGTCAGGCTCACATTCCTGGTCAGGGTCAGGGCTTTTGGTTAGTTTTAGGGTTAGGGTTAAGGTTAGGGTTAGAGTTAGGGTCAGGTTTAGGGTTAGACATTTTAGCGTCAGGGTTATCGTTAGGCTTATGGTCGGGGTCAGGGTCAAGGTTAGGTTCAGGGTTAGGTTTATGGTCCGGCTCACAGTGAGTGTCAAGGTTAGGGTTAGTGTCAGAGTAAGGGTTAGGGTCAGGGACAGTTTTAGGGTCATGGCTAGGGTAAGGTCAGCTTTACCTTTATATTCTGGGTTATGATTAGGGTCAGGATCAGGGTTAGCATTAGGGTTAGGGTTCTGGTCAGGCTCACTGTCTGGGTCAGAGTTAGGTTTACGTTCAGGGTCAGGGTCAGTTTTATGTTCAGTGTTAGGTTTAGGGCCAGGTTTAGGCAAAGTTCAGTATTAGGGTTATGGTCAGGGTCAGGGATACGTTCAGGGTTAAAATTTGGGATTAGGGTTAGTATTAGAGTTAGGTTGAGGGTTAGGGTTAGACCGGGTTAGGTTCAGGGTCAGGGTTATGGTTAGGGGTTAGTGTAGGGTTAAGGTCAGCGTTAGTTTTCGCGTCAGGGCCCCTGTTAGGGTCTGGGACAGTGTTTTTTTAGGGTTAGGATTAGGGTCAGGCTCACAGTCACGGTCAGGGTTAGTGTGAGGATCAGGGTCAGGATCACTGTTAAGGTCAGGGTTACGTTTAGGGTCAGTGACAGGGTCAAGGTCAGGTGAAGGTCAGGGTCAGGGTCACTTTTATGCTCAGGGTCAGGCTTTGGTTTAGGGTCCAGGTTCGGGTCAGGGTCAGGGTTAGATTCAGGGGAAAGTTTTGGTTTGGGGTTCGGGTTAGGGTTAGAAGTAGGGATATGCTTACAGATATGGTTAGACAGCGTTAGGATCAGGGTTAGGGTTTGGGTTAGTGTAGGGGGTAGTGTTATTGTTAGGGTCAGCACTAGGTTTAGTTTCTGGGTTCGTATTAGTGTCAGGGATAAGGTTACATAAGATTAGGGTTTGGGTCAGGCTCATAGTCACAGTAAGGGAATAGGGTTATGGTAAGGGTTAGGTCAAGTCAGGGTTAGGATTAGCGTCAGGGTCAGGGTCACGGTTAGGGATGAGTCAGGTTTAGAGTAAGGTCAGGGTTAGGTTTATGTTCATGATCCGGATCAGGGTCAGCGTCATGCTTAGGTTTAGGGTTAGGGTTCGGGTCAGGATCACGGTCATGTTCAGGGTCACGACTGGGTTAGGGTTTGGGTCAGGCACACATTCAGGGTCAGTGTTAGGATTAGGCGTTATTGTTAGTTTTAGCCCACCACCTAGGTCAATGACCCATCCTTGCAGGGTCTCAGGATAAACCCTGGGCAGAAGGGTGCAGCCCCCACACCAGCTCCCTCCTAGCCAGCCTTAACCTGGGTGTGAACATGATCTGCCCACCAGGCATCTGAACCCTCATCAGCCTGATCTTGCTTGGGGCGTCTCCACCCCTGATGAGCTCCCTTTAAACACACACACACACACACACACACACACTCACACACACACGGGGAGGAGACCTAGGGATACACAGGTCGATCAGAAGGTTTGGGACTCTCTGACTCTGAGCACCCCGGTTTCACATTTTGGTTCAATTTGCCAAAGGGCCAGAGGCATCAGGGAAGCCTGGCATGACCTGCCGAGTGAGGGGACGTGTCTGGCGGGCGAGCTCTCCTCTGCCTGCATTCTCTGGGCTTCGGTAGACAGCACAAGAACATGTAGCTTCCTTCAGGATGTGGCCAGAAATGAGCTGGGCAGGGTGGTTTTCTCTGGAATGTGGGTGCCTGGATACATGGGTTCCAATTCCATTGGGCTCTGTCTTCAGGGAAGTGAGGTCACCACTGCCTGGGGGCTCCTTACCGTACTTCCTGCTCCCATCCAGAGCTCCCTGAGGGCGCCCCTCCTCCAGCAGCTCAAGTCTCACCCTCCAACCCATGCCCTTTCCATCCAGTGACACCCACACAGCCTCTCCCCAGCCCCTGGGAGTCCTGGTTGCAGCTGTTTTCCCTGCAGGGAGGGCAGAGATCTGGGTTCAGACCGGGCTCCTGCTCCTGCAAGGACTGTGAGCCCGCACACACCCTGTGGTTCTCAGGACTTCCCCAATCTCCCCGTCTGCACATTGGGTGTGTTCTGACTGCTATTTCTAGGGATGCCATCAGGGGTAGGCACTCTCCATGTGTTCCATCCCGCTCTCCCAGGAGGCTGGTGCATACACTTGGCAAGGCACGGGTGTGCCTGGGGCTGGGCTGGGGAATGGAACACAGCCTAGAGAGGCCTGGATCTGCTCTGGGATCCAGGCAAAGCCACCCTCCTCCTGCCTGTGTCCCATCCCCCGTGGCAAGGTTGCAGTGCATGGCTTCTGATCTTGGTGACACAGAGTTCCCAGGGCTTCCGTTAGGTTGAAGTCCAAGGGCCTCATCTTCGCCCATGTGCTGGCCAGGCCCCACAGAGGTCCCCGGTCATTCCCGAATCCGCCCTCCCAGGTTGAATGGCCCGTGGGCTTGAGAAGGGGACAAAATATTTGGCTGTCATTTCCAAGCTGATGAAGGAATGTCTGGCACTTCTGCTGATTCCCTCTCTCCTGTGTTCAGTGTCTGTCTCTGTCTCTGTCTTTGTCTTTGTCTCTGTGTCTGCGTCTGCGTCTGTCTCTGTTTTTGTGTGTTTCACAGGAGCAGGGTCTGTGGGCTCCAGGGCTGAAGGGTGAAACCTCCGGTGTCTCCCTTGTCCCTGTTTCCCTCTTCTGTGCTGGTGCTTGGTTCCTTGCTAAGTAAGGCCTTCTCACCCTGAGCAGAGCACTGACTCTGGAACCTTTTCCCAATGGGGACCCTGAGGCTGAAACAAGGAGGGTCCTGACCTTGGTCCCCAGGCCAAGGGCCTAGTGCTCTGCCACATTCTGCAAGCTCACAATTTCAGCCCCCTGAGCCTCCTGGCTGTCTTCTGCTCAGAAGGACCTAGAGGGAGTAGAAATCTTTTTCCCAAGACTTGGAGCACCGTGGGTCAGGGATCGAGATTCAGGGCCAACAGATTCTTCTACAACCTTGTGGAAGACTAGGCACACCCTGTCTCTATGGCCCCATTGATAGAAAAGTAAGGGGAGGCCTTTGGTGTTGTAGCTCTGTCCACACAGGGTGGTTACCTCTTCCTACTTCCAGTAGTCCAGGGTGGTGATTGACCCCAGACCCCAGACACTGTCCCCACCCAGTGCCCTTGCAAAGCCCTTGTGCCGCCTGGGGACCCCTTGACCATCAGCCCGTCCTGTCTCCCCTCCCCATGCTTTGGAACTCAATCTTGGCCAGGAGTCCTGATGCCCTTGACCCCATGGCCGAGATGTCTCCTACCTCTTTCTTCTTTCCCCCTGTTACCCACCATTTGCCCCGTGTTTCTCCACCTTTAACCCCTAGCTGGGCTGATCGGGGTGTGTGTGTGTGTGTGTGTGTGTGTGTGTGTGTATGCATTCGCTCATACACATATGCCTCTGGTTGTCTGGGGATGCCTGAGGCCATGTCCCCACATGTGATGGGGTGGTTACCTCTCCCCAAGGATCTGAGGAGCTCTCACCGTCCAGTCAAACCTCATGGGAGAGTCAGGGATTGCCTAGGACTGGAGAGAAGCTCTGCTCCTTGGACTCTGTACCCGTCTTTTATCCTGGGCCAGTAGCTGCCTCTCTTGACCACAGATTCTCAACTGTCCCTGAGCGATGGACATGGAAATGCTTGAACCTGGGCATTCCTCCATGGGTAGGTGGAGGTGGAGAATAGGTGCACCAGGCACAAAGACCTCCATTCCGAGAGGGCCAGGTGTGCACAGGAGACAAAGCACACAGCCCCTATACCATAACCCAGCCTTGTGGTGGATGTGTACACGATCATGGAGCTGTCCTTGATGGGTCCCTCATGTTCCCTCACCTCTGCCAGGTGCTCTGTGACCCCAAACTCTGCTGATCACCGGAACCATACCTATCCTGGGAAGCAAGGCTCAGGGTGTGTGGCCAGGCGGGTTGGACATCTGGGGATGCAAAGGTCATTGAGTACCCACCACCCAGCTAGCCTGGAATTCAGAATCCCTCCCAGCGTCCTGCTCAAGGTGGGGTTGAACCAGAGGACTTGGATACATCAGTGGAAGACAAGTCAGGGCAGGGAAATCAGTGGGCCACTTCAACTTCTCCCTCCCTCTGCTTGGTCTTCCTGATTGTTCCCTGGGACAGAGGTCCAGCCTGTCCTTGGATTTAGCCCTGGCATGAGTCAGTGGGTCGGAAGGAGGCACGGAAGGTTAGGGTGTGGTTTATGGGTTTGGGTTAGAGTAACGATTACTGTTAGGGTCAGGGTCAGGTTCAGGGTCAGGGTTAGGGTTAGAGTTAGGGTAAGGGTCAGGGTTAGGGTCAGGGATGGGTTTAGGGTCAGGGTCATGGTTCAGTTTAGGTTCATTGTTAGGTTCAGGTTCAGTGTTAGTCAAAGTTCAGGGCTAGGGATAGGATCAGGGTGAGGAATGGGGTCAGGGATAAGGTTAAATTTAGTGGTTAGGGTTAGGGTTAAAGTTAGGTTGAGGGTTAGGTTTAGACAGTGTTTAAGTCAGGGTTATGCTTAGGGATTAGTATTAGGGTTAGGGTCAGCATTAAGTTTCATGTCATGGCCCGTGGTTGGTCAGGGTCAGGTTTACATTTAGGGTTAAGTTTAGGATCAGGCACGCAATCAGGATCAGGATTAGTGTTAGTGTCTTCCTGCTCCCACCAGAGATCCCTGAGGATGCCCCTCCCCCAGCTTCTCAAGGCTCACACTCTACCCCATGCCCTGTCCATCCAGTGACCCACACAGAGCCTCCCCCCAGCCCCTGGGAGGTTTGGGTGCAGCTGTTATCCCCAATGGGAGGGCACAGAGTTGGGTTCAGACCGGGCACCTGCTCCTGCCCAGGACTGTGAGCCCACACACACCCTGTGGCTCTCAGGGCCTCCACAGTCTCCCCATCTGCACTTTGGGGGTTTTCTGGCTTCTACTTATAGGGATGCCATCAGGGGTAGAACCTCTCCATACATTCCATCTCCCTCTACAGGGGGCTGGTGCACACACTTGGCAAGGCAGGGTGAGCCTGGGGCTGGGCAGCAGAATGGAACACAGCCCAAAGAGGCCTGGATCTGCTCTGGGATCTAGGCAAAACCACCCTCCTCCTGCCTGTGTCCCATCCCCGTGGCAAGGTTGCAATGCATGGCTTCTACCTTGGTGACACAGACTTCCCAGGGCTTCCATAAGTTGAGGTCCAAGGGCCTTGTCTGCGCCCATGTGCTGGCCAGCCCCCACAGTGGTCCCCGGGCATTCCTGAATCCGTCCTCCAGGGTGGATGGCCCATGGGACTGAGAAGGGGACAAAATGTTTGGCTGTCATTTCCAAGCTGATTGAGGAAAGTCTGGCACATCAGCTGGTTCCCTGTCTCCTGTGTTCAGTGTCTGTCTCTGTCTTTGTCTTTCTCTCCGTGTCTGCATCTGCCTCTGTCTCTGTTTTTGTGTGTCTCACAGGAGCAGGATCTGTGGGCTCCAGGGCTGATGGGCGAAATCTCCGGTGTCTTCCTTGTCCCTGTTTTCCTCTCCTGTGCTGGTGCTTGGTTCCTTGCTATGTAAAGCCTTCTCACCCTGAGCAGAGCACTGACTCTGGAACCTCTTCACAATGGGGACCCTGAGGCTGCCACAAGGAGGGTCCTGACCTTTGTCCCCAGGCCAGGGGCCTAGTGCTCTGCCACATTCTGCAAGCTCACATTGTCAGTCCCCCGCACCTCCAGGCTGTCTTCTGCTCAGAAGGACCTCGAGGGAGTAGAAAGCATTTACCCAAGACAGAGCACAGTCGGGCTTGGATAGAGATTCAAGGCCAACAGGCTCTTCTACAAGCCTGTGGGAGTCTAGGGACACTCTGTCTCTATGGCCCCATTGATAGAAGAGTAAGGGGAGGCCTTCGGTGTTTTAGCCCTGTCCACACAGGGTGGTTACCTCTTCCTACTTCCAGTAGTCCAGGGTCATGATGTACACCAGGCCCCAGACACTGTTCCCACCCAGTGCCCTTGCAAAGCCCCTGGGCCCCTTGGGGACCCCTCGACCATCAGCTCGTCCTGTCTCCACTCCCCATGCTTTGGATCTCGGTCCTGGCCAGGAGTCCTGATGCCCATACCCCATGGCCGAGCTGTCTCCAACCTCTTTCTTCTTTCACCCTTTTTACCCACCATTTTCCCTTGGTGTCCACCTCTGACCCCTAGCTGGCCAGAGTGGGGTGTGTGTGTGTGTGTGTATGTGTGTGTCTGTGCATGTGAGTGCTCAAACACATATGTCTCTAGCTGTCTGGGGATATCCGAGGTCATGTCCCCACATGGGATGGGGTGGGTAGCTCTCCCCAAGGATCTGAGAAGCTCTCACCCTCCTAGCCAACTTCATGGGAGGGTCCGGGCTTGCCTAGCACTGGAGGGAAGCTCTGCTCCTTGGACTCTGTTCCCTTCTTTTGTCCTGGGCCAGTCCCTGCCTCTCTTGACTGCCGATTAACAACTGTCCCTGAGGGAAGGACATGGAAATGTTTGAACCTGGCTGTTCCTCCAGGTTTAGGTGGAGGCGGAGGAAAGGTGCACCAGGCACAAAGACCTCCATTCTGAGAGGGCATGGTGTGCACTGGAGACCTGCACACAGCACCTGTACCATGACCCAGCCTTGTGGTGGATGTGTAGGGGACCATGGCCCTGTCCCCGAATGGTCCCCCATGTTCCCTCATCACTGCCAGTTGCTCTGTGTCCCCAAAGACTGCTGAGCACCGGGAACCGTGCCTATCCTGGGAAAAAAGGCTCAGGGTGCATGGCCAGGCGGGTTAGACATCTGGGGATTCAAGGTCATCGAGTACCCCCCACCCAGCTGGCCTGGAATTCAGAATCCCTCCCAGGGTCCTGCTCAAGGTGGAGTTGAGCCAAAAGACTTGGAGACATCAGTGGAGGCCAAGTCAGGGCACGAAATCAGTGAGCCCCTTCAACTTCTCTCTCCCTCTGCTTGGTCTTCCTGGTTGTTCCCCGTGACAGAGGTCCAGACTGTCCTTGGATTTAGCCCTGGCTTAAGTCATTTGGTGGGAAGAAGGACAAGGAAGGTTAGGGTGTGGTTTAGGGGTTTGGGTTAGGGTGAGGGTTACAGATAGGGTTAAGGTCAGGGTCAGTGTCAGGTTTTGGGTTAGAGTTAGAGATAGGGTCAGGTTTAGGTTTAGGGTCAGGGCCACGATCAGGTTTAAGGTCAGGGCCAGTGTTCAGTTTAGGGTCAGGGTCAGTGTTCGGTTTAGTTTCAAGGTTAGGGTCCGGGTCAGGGTTAGGCAAAGTTCAGGGTTGGGACAGGGTCAGGGTGACGGATAGTGTAAAGGATAGGGTTAAAGTTAGGGTTTAGGGTTAGGGTTAGAGTTAGGTTGAGCATTAGCATTAGACAGAGTTTGGGTCAGTGTCAGGGTTAGGGTTAGGGGTTAGTGTTGGGGTTAGTGTCAGTATTAGTTTTCGGGTCATGTCTCGTGTTAGGGTCAGGGTCAGGTTTACATTTAGGGTTATGTTTAGGGTCAGGCTCACAGTCGGAGTCAGGGTTAGTGTTATGGTCATGGTCAGTGTTAGGGTGAGGGTTAGGTTTAGGGTCTTGTTCAGGGTCAGGGTCAGGGAGAAGGTCAGGTCCAGTTTCAGATTTAGGGTCAGAGTCAGGTTTTGGTTTAGGGGCAAGGTTCGTGTCAGGGTCAGGGTCAGGTTTCGTTCAGGGTTAGGGTTGGGGTTAGGGTTAGGGTCAGGGATAGGTTCAGGGGAAAGGTTTGGGTTTGGTGTTAGTGTTAGGGTTAGAAGTAGGGTTATGTTTAGCGTTATGGTTAGACAGCATTAGGGTCAGGGTTAGGGTTTGGGTAGGGTAGGGGTTAGTGTTACGGTTAGGTTCAGTGTTAGGTTTAGGTTGTGGTTCTGTATTAGGGTCAGGGTTAGGGTTACCATTAAGGATAGGGTTAGGGTCAGGCTCACTGTTCAGGGTTAGGGTTAGGGTCAGGATTATGTCAGGGTCAGGGTCAGGGTCAGGGTCTGGGTTAGTGTCTGGGTCACGGTTAGGGTAAGGCCAGCATTAGGGTTAGGTTCAGGGTCCAGATCAGGGTAAGCATCAGGCTTAGGGTTAGGGTTTGGGTTCTGGTCAGGCTCACGGTCAGGGTCAGGGCTAGGATTAGGGTTAAGGTCAGGCTCACAGTCAGGGTCCTGGTCAGGGTTAGGGGTTAGTGTTAGGGTTAAGTTTAGAGTTAGGTTTAGGGTCAGGTTTAGGGTTAGACTTCGTTAGGGTCAGGGTTAGCATTAGGGTTAAGGTAGGGGTCAGGTTTAGGGTTAGGGTCAGGGTTAGGTCAGGATCAGGGTTAGGATTAGTGTCAGGTTTAGGGTCACAGTTAGGGATGAGTCAGTTTTAAGGTAATGTCAGAGTTAGGTTTTGGTTCAGGGTCTGGATTAAGTTCAGCGTCAGGCTTAGTTTTAGGGTTAGTGTTTGGGTCATGATCATGGTCTGGGTCAGGGTCAGAGTCAAGGCTACGATTAGCGTTTTGGTCAGTCTCACAGTCAGGGTCAGTGTCAGTGTTAGGGGTTAGTGTTAGGATTAGCCTCCCACCTGGGTCATTGATCTGTCCCTGCTGCGTCTCAGGATAAGCCCTGGAAAGAAGGGTGTAGCCCCCACACCGGATCCCACCTATCCAGCCTTAACCTGTGGCGTGAACATGACCTGTCCACCAGGCATCTGACCCCTCATCAGCCTGCTCCTGCTTGGGGTGTCTCCACCCCCAATGAGCTCTCTTTACAAACACACTCTCACATACACACACACACACACACACACACACACACACACACACACCACACACGGGGAGGAGACCTAGGGATACAGGTGTTGATCAGAAGGTGTGGTACTCTCTGACCCTGAGCCCCCTGATTCTTTTTGCCAAAAGGGCCAGAGGCATCAGGGAAGCCTGACATGACCTGCCCAGTGAGGGTCGTGTCTGGCAGGCAAGCTCTCCTCTGCCTGCATCCTCTGGGCTTCGGTAGACAGCACAAGATCATGTCGCTTCCTTCAGGATGTGCCCATAAATGAGCTGGGCAGGGTGGTTTTGTCTGGAATGTGTGTGCCTGGATCGTGGGTTCCTTTTCCGTTGGGCTCTATCTTCCGGGAAGTGAGGTCACCACTGCCTGGGGGCTCCTTACCGTACTTCCTGCTCCCACCAGAGTACCCTGAGTGCGCCCCTCCCCCAGCTGCTCAAGACTCACCCTCCACCCCATGCCCTGTCGATCCAGTGACCCCTGCACAGCCTTCCCCCAGCCCCTGGGGGGCCTGGGTGCAGCTGTTGTCCCCGCTGGGAGGGCACAGACCTGGGTTCAGACTGGGCTCCTGCTCCTACCCAGGACTGTGAGCCCGCACACACCCTGTGGCTCTCAGGGCCTCCCGAGTCTCCCCATCTGCACATTGGGGGTGTTCTGGCTTCCAATTCTACATATGCCATCAGGGGTAGGCCCTCTCCATGCATTCCATCCCCGCTCTCCCAGGAGGCTGGTGCACACACCTGGCAAGAAACGGGTGTGCCTAGGGCTGGGAAAGGGAATGTAACACAGCCCGAAGAGGCCTGGATCTGCTCTGGGATCGAGGCAAAGCCTCCCTCCTCCTGCCTGTGTCCCATCCCCTGTGGCAAGGTTGAAATGCATGGCTTCTGACCTGGTGACACAGACTTCCTGGGGCTACCATTAGGATGAGGTCAATGTGCCTCTTCTGTGCCCACGTGCCGGCCAGGTTTAGCTTTAGGGTTAGTGTTAGGGTTAGGTTTAGCGATACACCCACCCCACCATATCCTGAAAATTGAGGGTGTTTCTTGGGACAGTGTGCTGCTGTAAGCTGTGAATTCCGTGGTTTGAAGAGCTTGCCTGACCTCTCTACGAACTGGCAAAAGGAGGGCTCACTATGATAGAGTGGACAGCTGAGGCAGAAGGATCATTTTAGGAATTACAAACAGCCTTAATGAGTGCCCCAGCATTGGCCATCCTAGATGTTACCAAGCCCTTCCACATTGCCCAGGACACCAAAAGGGGACTGATATGATTTCAAAAGGAAGCCACTTAGCAGATCAAGCTGCAAAGCAAGCAGCCTGTGAAACAGTGCAAAAGCGGATTACACTCCTGGCTCTAGCCCTACCAGAAAAACTGGACTATTCAGAGGAAGATTTAAAGTATTTACCAAAATGGGATAAATTAGAATATGAAGGAGACTGGGCTAAGACTAAAAGATAAATTTAATTCTTCTTCGAAGACTAGGTAAGAAGATAATAGACCAGACACATCACGGTACTTATTTGGGGATATACAAACTCAAGAAACTTATAAGCAAGCAATTCCAAGTACCAAACGTGAGACAGTAGGAGCGATAGGCAAAAAAATGTAACTAGAAGAAATAATTCCTAGGTTTGGGCTGCCTTTCGTGATTTGGTCAGACAATGGTCCTGCATTTTTTAGCTCACTCTCACAGACATTGGCCAAGGCCGTGGGCACAAATTGGAAACTATGTTGTGCCTATGGGCCCCAGAGTTCTGGGCGACTAGAGAGAATGAACCAGACTCTTAAATAGACCTTGACAAAAACAATTCTGGAGACTGGCAGTGGATGGCTGGATCTCCTTCCTTCGCCCTCCTCAGTGCACGATGTACACCCTATTTAAACAAGGTGACCCCATTTGAAATAATGTTTGGGAGACCACCTCCCCTGCTCTGTCCTCGACTACAAGAGGTTGCCCTAGCAGAAATTACTGATCAGTCTGTACTCCAATCACTGTAGGCATTACAGTCTGTCTTAAAAAAAAAAAAAAAGCCCATGCCAGGATCTGGGCTCCCCACACTTGGATGGAGTTGGAGATGGAACCACATCCTTACCAACCCAAGGACTTGGATTGCATACGTTGCTATCCAGTGGGGAACTTGGAGCCTCGCTGAAAGGAACCATTTACTGTTATCCTGACCACCCCCACAGCAATAAAAGTAGAAGGCATCAGGGCCTGGATTCACGAGGGTCACATCAAACGAGCTGAGGATGAAGATGCCCCCCAGAGGTGGAAGCCTAAGCCAATGGACCCCGCTGACCACAGACTAAAGCTAAGACTCAAAAGACTATGAGTTTTTTGTTGCTCTTATTGTTACCTGTTTATGTAAAGTATAGGTAGGAAATTAGATGAAGTGGTAAATGGCTAACTCATCAGCCGACTGTGCACTAGTGTCATTTGGACAAAAGAAAACTAGAGCTATAAAAATGATAGACTTACATGCTCAATATAACCCCTTACAAGCAGAGAACATAGAACTGGCTGAAAAGTCAAGGATTTGACTAATCTCCGAAGAAAAGAGGGAATGTAAGGGCCTGGTTGGCCAGAGGGCATCATTTTGTGTTTATGTAGTGAACTTAGATTGACCCTATGCACTAAACTTAGATTGACCCTGCCCCTCCCAGAAGAACTTAATTACAGAGCCTAGATACAAGGGCGGGTCAGGACAGATGAAGACATCCAATAAGTGGGTCACGCATATATATCTTGAAATTCAGTTGGGCACACGTGTGTTACTTGACTGTTACTTAACTTTTTTTTTTTTTCTGTGTGAGGCAGACATACCATGCATGTGCAGTATTCTCTGTGTATTGAAATCTCATTGGCCACCTGTGTATAGCTTGGCTAAACTACCTCTATAAAAGTTAGTCTGTGAGCCTGGGAGGGGTCACCTCTTTGCAAGAGACGGCCCTGATCAGTCAGTGTGATTCTCGATGCTTGGTACGAAATATAGCTTTGCTTGACCTTCACTCTGTATCAGTCCTGCTCCTTTGATTATGGATCCTAACATCCCAATTTGCAGAGATTCCAGGAAAGGACTGGGGAGAGATGCCTGAATAACAAGGATGGGTAGAGATGATGGACTTGAGCCATGACCGGTCTCACATGCTGGGTGTGGGCCCCGCTGTCTGGGAGGAGGTCACTAGGTCGGGGCTCAGGCTCTCAGACAAAGAACTAGTGGCCAAACAGCCTATAAATTGGGGTTCTCTCGAGGGCCAAGCAGATTGATCCTCAAGTGGGGATTCGGGACAGACTCACCAGGCACTTCTTCTTTCTATGGGGATGGCAGAATGCTGTGATGTTGTTGGAGAATTCACTTGACTTCACATGAAGACTTCACATTTCTTGCTGATGGGTCTTAATTCTAGTTTGTTACCAAGGAGATCTTAGAATGTGCTGGTGGATAAGGGGTCATGCAGGATTCTCACACCTTGAGGGTTTGACACAGGTCGAAGGGCACAGTTTCCTTCTAGGGAGAGGAGATGTTCTATTGTGTGGCTCAGGGAACACATGTTGTATCCTAAGTTGGTATTCCAGAACAGGCCTCTGAGGACAGATACCTGAGAACCTAGTCTAGGGTTCCAATGATGTCCTAGGGGCATGTCAGTTTCAATCTTCTGACTCAGGACCATTGACTTGGTGTCTGCCTCGATGGAGGTGATCACGGTGTTTCAGACTCACATTTACTCCTAATTTTCTCCTAATCTCTAGGGTTTGGGCAACTGTGACGGCTAAAGTTGCCTTGGGGATGGAGACACAGTCCTGTGGTGTGGCTCCAGAGACCAGATCCTGGGGGGCATGTGAGCCATGGTTTTGAGAGAGAAGTCTGCAAACACAAACTTGGGTTAGGGTTAGTGGCGATGTGATCACAAGCCCAGTGCGTAGATCTGGAGGACAGATTGTCAGGAATTGTAATTAGGGTGACTCTAGGTGGTCGCACAGGCTTTTATATCTGGATTGTGTGTCCACAAAGGCCTCAGAATGCAGGTGTTGTCTCATGAATCCATGAGAGATATTTCATCTCAAAGAATCCTGGTAGTTCCCGATAGTTTGGTGGCTTTTTGCAGAAAGGGAAGAGTACTGTTTTCCATCTTAGAGGTGTCCCCAAACAGGGATTCCAGAGACAGGCTCTGTGTCTGGGCGCCTGGATAATCCAATCAAGGGTTATGATTTGGGCCAAGGGGTGTCCAAGACCTGCAATGCGGTATACTGGTGGTGTAACTGAGAGGGCTTGTATGAAAGCATGCTACGGCTGAGGGTCACAATGCCAGTTTGTACCCAGGGCGGCTCTCAGGAGTGGGCGTGGTCTCATTGGCCATGCAGCTGGCGCCCACTTTGAGGGTTGGACACCCATTCCAACAACCAGGTTTCCTGCCATGGGAAAGGAGGAGTTCTCCATTGTGCTTCCGGTTCCTCCATTGGCAGGGATTCCAGCAAAGCTCTGTTGACAAATGCCTGAATACCAAGGATGGGTAGAGATGATGGCCTTGGGCCATGGACGGTCTTACATGCTGGAATCGGGCCCCGCTCTCTGGAAGGCTGACGTGAGGTTGGGGCTCAGGCTCTGTCAGACACAGCACTAGTGGCCAGGGAAGTCTATTAATCAGGGTTCCCTCAAGGCAGGAGTAGATTGATCCTCATGTGGGGTTCCTGGGCAGACTCACCAGGCACTTCTTCTTTTTATGAGGAAGGTAGAATGCTACGTTGTGGCTCCAGAATTCCCTATCAAGAGGGCTTGGGGACCAGTAGGGTAAGGATGGAATTGTAAACACAAGCTACAGTTAAATTCAGTGCCAGGCAGAAGCAGTTCCAAAGGGCTGCTTCTTATGCGAGATATCCAGCATGTGAGTAAGGGTGTATGTCAGATGTTTGCTCACACTGGAGTTTGTGTCTATGATGACTGACAATTGAAGGGTTGGCATCCAGAGGCCATGGAGGATTTCCCACACTGAGGCTTGTGAGACGCTCCAAACAGCAAGGTTTCTTTCTACCGGACAGTTGGAGTTTGGCGTTTTAGCTCCAGGGTCCCCCATATGGAAATTTGGGTAACAGAGCTCTCTTGCATGGATGCCCAGAAAGCATATCTCAATGGACCACGCAGCTGAGGATCATAGCAGTTTCGTTCTGGTGGCTCTGGCATGAATTACCAAGGCCTTGAGTTGACATGGAATGTCTTGCACAGGGGTTACAATGCTTATTTGTTACCAGGGAGATCTTAGACTGTGCTCGTGGCTAAAGTGCCATTCAGGAGTCTCCTAACTTCAGGATTTGACACAGGTCCAAGAGCACGTTTTCCTTCTGGGGACAGTAGTTTTTCTGCTGTGTAGCTTAGGGACCACATGTTGTATCATAAGTTGTTATTCCAGAACAGGCCTCTGAGGACAGATACATGAAAACCTAATTGGGGTTCCAATGAGGTCCTAGGGGCCTGTGTGTTTCAATCTTCTGACTCCGGACCATTGACTTGATTGTCTGCCTAGATGTAGGGACTAAGGGTGTTTCAGACTGCGCATTTGTGTCTAGAGCAGCCTCCAATATTGGGGTGGCCTCAGGGGCCTTGCAGGTTTTTCTAATCTGGAGGGTTTGGGCAAGTGGGTTGGGCAAAGTTTCCATGGGTATGGCAGACAAAGTCCTGTGGTGTGGCTCCAGAGACACCATCCTGGAGGGAATGTGATCCATCTGCAAACACAAACTAGGCTTAGGGTTAGTGGCGATGTGATCACAGGCCCATTGCATAGACCTGGAGGGCAGTTCATCAGGAATTGTAATTAGGGTGATGTGAGGCAGTAGCACAAGTTTTTATATCTGGACTCTTGTCCCAGATGGCCTCGGAATGCAGATGTTTTCTCATGGGTACACGGAGATTTTTCCTCTCTTAGGATTCTAGCGGCTCCCAATAGTTTAGTGGCTTTTTTGGGGAAGTGAAGAGTGTTGTTATCCATCTTAGGGGTGACCAAAAACAGGGATTCCAGAAACAGGATCTGGGTCTGTGTCCCTGAAATATCCCAACAAGGATTAGTATTTGGTACTAGGGGCATACCAGGCCTTCAATGCGGGATCCTGGTGGTGCAACTGAGAGGGTTTGTTTGAAAGCATGCTCAGGCTGATGGTCACATCAGTCTCTTTGTGCCCAGGACGGCTCCCGTGAGTGACTGTGGCCTCATAGGCCACGCAGCTGGTTCCCACTCTGAGGGTTGAACAACCATCCCAATAGCCAGGTTTCCTGCCATCGGGAAGGAGAAGTACTCCTGGGCATCAGTTTCCCCCATAGGCAGGGATTTGAGCTATGGTCTGTGGGGAGATGCCTGAATATCCAGGTTTAGTAGATGTGATGGCTTTGGGCCACAACAGGTCCCACCTGCAGAATATGGGGCCCACTGTCTGCGTGGCTGAATGGAGGTCATGGCTCAGGCTGTGTCAGACAGAGCCTGAGTGCCCACGGTGCCTATGATATTGGGGTTCCGTCAAGGGTCATGAAGATGGATCCTCATGTGGGTTTTCTTGGCAGACTCACCAAGTACTTCTTTCTGTGGGAGAGGCAGAATGCTGCTGCATCATGGCAACAGAATTTCCTATCAAGAGTCCTTGGGGACCAGGAGGGTGAGGATGGAATGGTAAACACAAACTACAGTTCAATCCAGTGCCAGTCAGAAGGCTGATTCTAACTATCCAGCACCTGAGTAAGGGTGGATGTCAGATGTTTGCTCACACTGTAGTTTGTGTCTATGATGACCGACAAATGGAGGGGTTGCACAAGAGGCCATGGAGGATTTCCCATGATATGATTTGTGAGATGCTCCAAACAGCAAGGTTTCCTTTTACTGGACAGGGGGATTTTTGTTTGCTTCCTCCGGGGTCCCCCATATGGAAAGTTGAGTAGCAGAGCTCTCCCACGACGATTCCTAGAAAGCACACCCCCATGGTCCATTGCAGTTGAGGAAATGGCAGGTTCGATCTGGTGGCTTTGGGGATAAGTTCCAAGCAGCCTGAGTTGACATGGAGTTTCATGCTGTTGGATCACAATGCTAGTTGGAATCCATGGAGAAGTTAGAATGTTGGTGTGGTCAGAGGGCCATGAAGGATTCTCCTACACTGTGACTTGGACACAGCTACCAAAAGCAAGGTATACTTCTGGGGACAGGAGGGGTTCTGTAGTGTGGCTCAGTGACCATATGTTGGAATATAAGTTGGTATTGGGTAACAGGCCCCTGGGGATAGGCACCTGAAAATTTAAGCCCTGGTATCGATGAAGTCCTAGAGGCATGTCAGGTTCAATCTTCTGACTCAAGGCCTTTGACTTGGATGTCTGCCTGGAGGCAGGGTCTCATTTTGTGTCAGAATGCACATTTGGGTCCAGAGCGTTCTTCAAAATGTACTCTGCTCAGGTGCTTTATACTTTGCTCCTAATATTCAGGAGTTTGGCAACAGTGAGGATAGAGTTTCCTTCGGGAGAGTAGGCACAGTCGTCTGGTGTGGCTCCAGAGGCCCCGTCCTGAGGGCATGTGGGCCATGGCTTTGGGCCAGAAATCTGGAAACGCAAACTAGGGTTAGGGTGAGGGCCGAGGTGATCACAGGCCCGATCTGCAGGCCCTGAGTGCATCTCATATTGTACTGAAATTAAGGTGTCATAGAAACAGTAACACAGACTTTTCTGTCTGGATTGTGTGTCCAGGACAATTGCAAAATGTAGGAGTGTTTCATGGGGCCATGGGAGATTCCTCATCTCTGGGGATTCTTCCCAGTTTCCAAGAGTTTGGTGTCTCTGGGGCAAGGGAAGACTGCTGTTTACCATCTCAGGGGACACCCACAAGAAGGATTCCAGAGACAGATCCTTGTTCTGGGAACATGGAAAACACGAATGAAGTTGAGGATTTGGACCTAGGAACCTGGCAGGTCCGCTCTGCAGGCTGGTCCAGCTACCGAAGGAGTTTGTTTGAAAGTAGGCTCACACTGAGAGTCATAATGCCTCTTTGTGCCCAAGGAGGCTCCCACGTGTGGCCGTGGCCTCATGGGCCATGTAGCTGGTTCCCACTCTGAGTGTTGGACATTGGACACCCATATCAACAGCCAGGTTTCCTGCCATCAGGAAGGAGGAGTACTTCTGTGCTTCAGGTTCTGCTATAGGCAGGGATTTGAGCTACGGTCTGGGGAGAGAGGCCTGAATACCCAGGTTTAGTAGAGATGACAGTTTCGGGTCACGGCATTTCCCACCTACAGAATACGGGGACCACTGTCTGCATGGCTGTCTGGAGGTTGTGGCTCAGGATGTGTCAGACAGAGCCTGAGTGCCCATTGCATCCTATGATATTAGAGTGGCATCGAGGGCCATGCAGGTGGATTCTCATGTGGGGTTTCTGGGCAGAATCACCAGGTAGGACTTCTTTCTGTGGGGTAGGCAGAATGCTGCGTTGTGGCTCCAGAATTCCCTATCAAGTGGGTTTGTGGACCAAGAGGTTGATGATGGAATTGTAAACACAAGCTATGGTTCAATCAGTCTCAGACGGTAGGCAGCTCCAGTGTGCAGTGGCTGATTTGAGATATCCAGCACCTGACTAAGGGCGGATGTCAGATGCTTTCTCACGCTGGAGTTTGTGTCTATGAAGACTGACAAATGGAGTGGTGGCATCCCGAGACCATGGAGGATTTCCCAAGCTGGGACTTGTGAGATGCTCCAAACAGCAAGGTTTCCTTCTACTGGACAGGGGGAGTCTGGGTTCTTTGCTCCAGGGTCCCTCATATGGAAAGTTTGGGTAGCAGAGCAATCTCGCATGGATGCCAGGAAAGCACAACTCCATTGACCTTTGCAGCTGAGAAACATGGCAGGTTCGATCTCGTGCTTCTGGGGCGAAGTTCCAAGAGGCCTGAGTTGACATGGAGTTTCATGCTGTTGGATCACAGTGCTGGTTTGCATCCAAGGAGACGTTAAAATGTTGGGGTGGTCAGGGGCCCATGCAGGATCCTCCTACACTGAGTCTTGGACACAGCTACCAAAAGCAATGTATCCTTCTGGGAACAGGAGAAGTTCTGTTGTGTGGCTCAAGGACCACATGTTGGAATATAAGTTGGTATTGGAGAACAGGTCTCTGGCGACAGGCACCTGAAAACATAAGTTCAGGTATAGATGAAGTCCTAGAGGCATGTCAGGTTCAATCTTCTGACTCAGGGCCTTTGACTTGGATGTCTACCTGAAGATAGCTCCTCATTGTGTGTCAGAAGATGCATTTGGGTCCAGAGTTTTCCTTTAAATTGAGGTGGGCTCAGGGGCTTTGTACTTTGCTCCTAATCTTCAGGGTTTTGGTAACAGTGAAGGGCAGAGTTTCTTTCGGAAACGTATGCACATTTGTCCGGGGCTCCAGAGACCCCATCCTGGAGGGCATGTGGGCCTGGGCTTTGGGGACAGAAATCTGCAAACGCAAACTAGGGTTAGAGTGAGGCCCGAAGTGATCTGCAGGTCCCATCTGTAGGCCCTGAGGGCAGCTCATAGTGTACTGAAATTAAGGAGTCATGGAGGCAGTACCGCAGAATTTTCTGTCTGGATAGTGTGTCCAGCATGGTCACAAAATGTATTGGAGTCTTCATGGGGCCGTGGGAGATTCTTCATCTCTGGGGATTCTACCCAGCTCCCAAGAGTTTGGTGTCTCTGGGGGAAGTGAAGATTGCTGTTTTCCGTCTCAGGGGACCACCAAAAGAGGGATTCCAGAGACAGTTTCTGGGTCTGGGCACCTGGAAAACATGAACAAGTGTGAGGTTTTTGCCCTAGGGACCTGGCTGGCCTGCTCTGCAGGCTCCTGGTCCAGCTATTAAGCGGGTGTGTTTGAAATCAGGCTCACGCTGAAAGTCACAATGCCTGTTTATGCCCAGAGCGGCTCCCTTGAGTGACTGTCGTCTCATGGGCCATGCAGCTAGTTCCCACTCTGAGGGTTGGACACCCATCTCAACATCCAGGATTCCTACCATCGGGAAGGAAGAGTACTCCTGTACTTCAATTTCCCCCATAGGCAGGGATTTGAGCTATGGTCTGGGTAGAGATGCCTGAATAACCAAGTTGAGTAAATGTGATGGCTTCTTGCCACAGCAGGTCCCACATGCAGTATATGAGGTCCACTGTGTGCGTGGCTGACTGAAGGTCATAGCTCAGGCTGTGTCAGACAGAGCCTGAGTGCCCATGGCAGCCTAAGATATTATGGTCCCATCGAGGGCCATGCTGGTGTATCTTAATGTGGGGTTTCTTGGAAGACTCACCAGACACCAATTCTTTCTGTGGGGGAGGCAGAATGCTACATTGTGGCTAAAGAATTCTGTATCAAGGGGCGCCTGGGTGGCTCAGTGGGTAAAAGCCTCTGCCTTCGGCTCAGGTCATGATCTCAGGTTCTGGGATCGAGCCCCGCATCAGGCTCTCTGCTCAGCAGGGATCCTGCTTCCTCCCCTCTCTCTCTGCCTACTTATGATTTCTCTCTCTGTGTCAAATAAAATCTTTAAAAAAATAATTCTGTATCAAGAGGGCATGGGCACAAGGAGGGTGAGGATGGAATTGTAAACACAAGCTACTGTAAAATGCAGTGACAGCAGAAGGCAGTTCCAGGGTGCAGCGGCTGATACGAGATATCCAGCACATGAGTAAGGGTGGATATCAGATGTTTTCTCACACTGGAGTTTGTGTCTATGATGACTGCCAAATGGAAGGCTGGCGTCATGAGACCATGGAGGATCTCCCCCACTGTGACTTGTGAGATGCTCCAAATAGCAATGCTTCCTTCTAGTGGACAGGTGGTGTCTGGTTTGTTTGTTAGAGGGTCCATATTATGGAAAGTGTGTGTAGTAGAGTTCTCCTTCATGGATGCCTGAAAGCACAACTCCATTGACCATTGCAGCTGAGGAACATGGCAGGTTTGATCTGGGGCCTCTGAGGCGAAGTTCCAAGAGGCCAGAGTTGACGTGGAGTTATATGCTGTTGGGTCGCAATGTTGGTAGTTATGGGAGATGTTAGAATCCTGGGGTTGTCACGGTTGTCACGGGGTCAAACAGGATTCTCCTGCATTGAGTCTTGGCACAGCTACCAAGAGCAAGGTATCCTTCTGGGGACAAGAGGGGTTCTGTTGTGTGGCTGAGGGACCACATGTTGAAATACAAGTTGGTATTGGAGAACAGGCCTCTGGGTACAGGAGACCGAAAACCCAAGCTAGGGTATCGATGAATTCCTAGAGGCATGTTCGGTTCAATCTTCTGACTCAGGGCCTTTTACTTGGATGTCTGTCTGGAGGCAGGTGCTCATTGTGTATCAGAATATGCACTTGGGTCCAGAGCGTTCTTTGAAATTGAGCTGGGCTCAGGTGCTTTGTATTTTGCTCCTAAGATTCATGGTTTTGGCAAACGTGAAGGGCAGAGTTTTCTTTGGGAGTGTAAGCACACTCATCAGGTGTGGCACCAGAAGTCCCATCCTGGAGGGTATGTGGGCCAGGGTTTTGGGGACAGAAATCTGCAAACGCAAACTAGGGTTAGGGTGAGGGCTGGTGTGATCCCAAGCCAAATCTGCATGGCGTGAGTGCACCTCATAGTGTACTGAAATTAAGGTGTCATGGAGGCCGTAGCACTTGCTTTTCTGTCTGGACTCTGTGTCTAGGACAGTCGCAAAATGTAAAGAATTCTTCATGGGGCCATGGGAGATTCTTCGACTCTGGGGATTCTGCCCAGCTCCCTAGAGTTTGGTGTGTCTGGGGGGAAGGGAGGGCTGCTGTTTTCTGTCTCAGAGGACCCCCAAAAGAGGGATTCCAGAGACAGGTACTGGGACTGGGCATCTGGAAAACATCGAGGGTGAGGTTTTGGCCCTAGGGTCTTGGCAGGCTTGCCCTGTGTGCTCCTGGTCCAGCTACCAAGGTGGTTTGTTCAAAAGCATACTCACACTGAGAGTCACAATGCCTGTTTGTGCCCTAGGCGGCTCCCATGACTGACTGTGGTCTCATGGGCCATGCAGCTGGTTCCCACGCTGAGGGTTGGACACCCATCTAAACAGCCAGGATTCCTGAAATCGGGTAGGAGGAGTACTCCTGTGCTTCAGTTTCCCCCATAGGCAGGGATTTGAGCTATGGTCTGGGGAGAGATGCCTGAGTAACCAGGTTGAGTAGATGTGAAGGCTTCGGGCCACAACAGGTACCACCTGCAGGATATGGAGCAAACTGTCTGTGTGGCTGACTAGAGGTCGTGGCTAAGGCTGTGTCATACTGAGCCTGAGTGCCCATGGTGGCCTATGATATTAGGGTGACATTGAGGGCTGTGCAGGTGGATCTACATGTGGGGCTTCTGGGCAGACTCACCAGGCACTTCTTCTGTCTGTGGGGTAGGCAGAATGCTGCATTTTGTCTCCACAATTCCCTGTCAATAAGGCTTGGTGATGAGGAGGGTGAGGAAAAAATTGTAAAAACAAGCTACTGTTAAATTAAGTGCCAAGTAAAAGGCAGTTCCAGTGTGCAACAGCTGTTTCGAGATACCAGCACCTGAGTAAGGGCTGATGTAAGATGTTTGCTTACACTGGACTTTGTGTCTATGTTGGCCACCAAATGGAGGGGTGGCGTCATGAGGCCATGTAGGATTTCCCACACTGGGGCTTGTGAGATGTTCCAAACAGCAAGGATTCCTTGTACTGGACAGGGCGAGTCTGGTTTGTTTGCTCCACCGTACCCCATATGGAAAGTTTGGGTAGCAGAGCTCTCTAAAATGGATGCCTTGAAAGCACACCTCCATTGACCATTGTAGCTGAGGAACATGACAAGTTCCTTCTGGTGACTCTGGGGCGAAGTTCCAAGTGGCTTGAGTAGACATGGAGTTTCATGCTGTTGGATCACACTGCTGGTTTGTATCCAGGGAGAAGTTAGAATGTTTTGGTGGTCAGGGGCCATGCAGGATTCTCCTACACTGAGTCTTGGACATAGCTACCAAGAGCAAGCTATCCTACTGGAGACAGGAGGGATTCTGTTGTGTGGCTCACGGACCACATGTTGGAATTTAAGTTGTTATTGGAGAAAAAGCCTCTGGGGACAGGCACCTAAAAATCTAATCTATGGTATCGAAGGAGTCCTAGGGGCATGTCAGGATCAATCTTCTGACTCAGGGCCTTTGACATGGATGTCTGCCTGGAGGCAGGTGCTCATGGTGTGCCAGAATGCACATTTCAGTCCAGAGTTTCCCTCGCAATTGAGGTGGGCTCAGATACTTTGTATATTGCTCCTAATCTTCAGGGTTTGGGCAACAATGAAGGGCAGAGTTTCCTTCGGGAGGGTAGGCACAATCGTCTGGTGTGGTTCCAGAGGCCCCATCCTGGAGGGCATGTGGGCCAGGGCTTTGGGGCCAGAAATCTGCAAACATGAACGATGGTTAGGGTGACAGCCGAGGTGATCACAGGCCCGATATGCAGGCCCTAAGGACAATTCATCATGTACTGGAATTAAGGTGTCTTGGAGGCGTTAGCACAGGGTTTTCTGTCGGGATTGTGTGCCCAGGATGGTTGCAAATGGTAGGAGTGGCTTCATGAGGTCATGGGAGATTCTTCGTCTCTGGGGATTCTGCCCAGATCCTAAGAGTTTGGTGTCTTGGGGGAAGGGAAGACTGCTGTTTTCCGTCTCAGGGAACACCCAAATGTGGGATTCCAGAGACAGGTTCTGTGCCTGGGCACAATGAAACACGAACTAGGGTAAGCATTTGGTACTAGTGACCTGGCAGGCACGCTCGGCCGGCTCTGGTCTAGCTACCAAGGGCGTTTGTTACAAAGCAGGCTACGTTGAGGGTCACAATGCCTGTTTGTGCTCAGGGTGACTAACAAGCGTGTCTGTGGACTCATGGGCCTTGCAGCTATTTCCCACTTTGAGGGTTGGACACCGATCTCAATAGCCAGGTTTCCTGCCATCTGCAATGAGAAGTACTCTTGTGCATCAGGTTCCCCTTTAGTCAGGGATTTGAGCTATAGTCTGGGTAGAGATGCCTGAATATCCAGGTTGAGCAGATGTGATGGTTTTGGGCCAAGGCAGGTCCCACCAGCAGTTTATGGGGCCCACTGTATGCATGCCAGACTAGAGGTCATGGCTCAGGCTGTGTCAGACAGAGACTGAGTACTCCTGGTGGCCTATGATATTAGGGTGCCATCAAGGGCAAGGCAGGTGGATCCTCATGTCGGGTTTCTGGGAAGTCTCACCAGGCACTTCTTCTTTCTGTGGCGCATGAAGAATGCTGTGTTATGACTCCAGAATTCCCTATCAAGAGGGCTTGGGGACCAGGAGGGTGAGGATGGAATTGTAAACACAAGTTACAGTTAAATTCAGTGCCAATCAAAAGGCAGTTCCAGTGTGTAGTGGCTGATTTGAGATATCCAGCACCTGAGTAAGGCAAATGTCAGATGTTTGCTCATACTGGAGAATGTGTTTATGATGACCACCAAATGGAGGGGTGGCATCACGAGGCCATGGAGGATTTCCCATGCTGGGGCTTGTGAGATGCTTCAAACAGCAACGATTCCTTCTACTGGACAGGGCGAGACTGGGTTTTTTGCTTCACCGTTCTCCATATGGAAAGTTTGAGCAACAGAGGTCTCCCGCTTGGATGCCTGGAAAGCACACCTCCATTGACCGCTGCAGATGAGGAACATGGCAGGTTCGATCTGGTGGCTCTGGGGAAAAGTTCCTTCTGGCCTGAGTTGACATGGAGTTTCATGCTGTTGGATCACAATGCTGGTTTATATCCAGGGAGATGTTAGAATGTTGGGGAGGTCAGGGGCCATGCAGGATTCTCCTACATGAGTCTTGGACAAAGCTACCAAGAGCAAGGTATCCTTCTGGGGACAGGAGGGGTTCTGTAGTGTGGCTCAGGGACCACGTGTTGGTATATAAGATGGTATGGGAGAACAGACCTCTGGGGCTGGCACCTGAAAATCAAATTTAGCCTATCGACGAAGTCCTAGGGGCATGTCAGGTCAAATCTTCTGACTCATGGACTTTGGCTTGGATGTCTTCCTGGAGGCAGGTGCTCATTGTGTGTCAGAATGCACATTTCTGTCCAGTGCGTCCTTCGAAATTGACATGGGCTCAGGGGCATTTACTTTGCTCTTAATCTTCAGGGTTTGGGCAACAGTGAAGTGTAGACTCTTCTTCAGGAGGGTTGGCACAATCATCTGGTGTTGCACCAGAGGCCCCATCCTGGAGGGCATGTGGGCCAGGGCTTTGGGGACAGATCTGCAAATGTGAACTAGGGTTAGGGTGAGGGCCGAGGTGATCACAGTCCCGATCTGCAAGCCCTGAGGGCAGCTCATATTGTACGGAACTTAAGGTGTCATGGAGGGGTTGTGCAGGCTATTTTGTCTGGATTCTGTGTCCAAGACGGTCACAAAAGGTAGGGTTGGCTTCATGGGGCCATGGGAGATTCTTCCTCTCTGGGTATTCCGCCCACCTCCCAAGAGTTTGGTATCTCTGGGGGAAGGGAAGACTGCTGTTTTCAGTCTCAGGGGAAGCAGAAAAGAGAGATTCCGGAGACAGTTTCTGGGTCTGGGTGCCTGGAAAACACCAACGAGGGCGAATATTTGGCAGTAGCAACCTGGTAGGCCTGCTCTGTGGACTCCTGGTGGAGCTACTGAGGGGGTTTGTTTGAAAGCAGGCTCACTCTGAGGGTCACAATGCCTGTTTGTGCCCAGGGCGTCTCCCATGATTGACCATGATCTGAAGGCCCATGCAGCTGGTTCCCACTCTGAGGGTTGGACACCCGTTTCACAGGCCAGATTTCCTGCCATCGTCAAGGAGGAGAACACTTGTGCCTCAAGTTCCTCCATAAAAAGGGATTTGAGCTAAGTTCTGGGGACAGATGCCTGAATAACCAGGTTGAGCAGAGATGATGCTTTCGGGCCATGACAGGATATGGGGCCTGCAGGATATGGGGCTCAATGTCTAGGTGGCTGACTGGAGATCGTGGATCAGGCTATGTCAGACAGAGCTTTTGTGCCCATGGTGGCCTATGATATTAGGGCACTGTCGAGGGCCATGCAGGTGGATAATCATGAGGAGGATCTGGGCAGACTCACCAGGCACTTTTTCTTTCTACGGGGCAGGCAAAATGCTGCATTGTGCCCCCAGAATTCCCAATTAATAGGGCTTGGGGACAAGTAGGGTGAAGATGGAATTGTAAACACAAGCTATGGTTAAATACAGTGCCAAGTAGAAGGCAGTTCCAATGTGCAGTGGGTGATTCTAGAGATCCAGCACCTGAGTCAGGGCGGTTGTCCAATGTTTGTGCACACTGGAATTTGTGTCTATGATGAATGACAAATGGAAGGGTGGCGTCAAGAGGCCGTAAAGGATTTCCCACACTGAAGCTTGTGAGATGCTCCAAACAGTAAGTTTCCTTGTACTGGATAGGTGGAATCTGATTTGTTTGCTCCAGGGTCCCCCATGTGGAAATTCTAGGTAGCAAAGCTCTCCGACATGGATGCCTGGAAAGCACACCTCCATTCTCCATTGCAGCTGGGGAACGTGGTAGATTCATTCTGGTGGCTGGTGCGAAGTCCAAGGGTCATGAGTTAACATTGAGTCTCTTTCAGACGGGTCACACTGCTGGTTTGTTACCAGGGAGATCTTAGAATGTGCTGGTGGCTAAGGTGTGATGCAGGATTCTCCTCTTCTGAGGGTTTGGCACAGGTCGAAGAGCATGGTTACCTTGGGTACAGGAAGTGTTCTGTTGTGTGTCTCAGGGACCACATGTTGTATCAAAAGTTGGTAATCCAGAAGATGGCGGGGTACTAGGAAGAGGCGTCTTTTCAGCTGGTACCCCAAAGTGAGCTGATTACCTACCAAAGAACTCTGATCACCCATGAAATCAGCCTGAGATCAGAATTATACATGTCTGGATCTCTACAGGGGCAGAAGACGCCAGTGAGCAGGTAAAGCGGAATGGGAATGGCGGACTGATATCGGAAGATAAACAAAAGGGGGAGGGAGCCACCAGAGGCGACCAGTGCAAAAGTAATACCCCGATACGAGCGAGAGTGCCCTGCATCTGGGGACCAGCATTAACTTGGAGACTGGTTGAAAGCACTCCAAAAGAGCAAAGGATCGCGGGGGCAAATTGTGGGAATCAGGGCGGCTAGGGACAGGGGCTTAAGTCCCCGGTCCCAGACGGCCTCCCTGGCGCGGGGGCAGAGAGAGTGCGGCGGAGAAACCGGATCCTGGTCCCTAAGCTGCCAGCGCGCCCCAGAGCACGGGGGTTCTGGCTCCTGTGAGGGGATGGGAGCTGCACCGGTCTGCAGAACGCGCACTAGCCCTACCACAAAGCTTGAGATGCGCGAGCACGTCGCTCCAGCTCTCCTGGGTTTCTAAGGCCCGGGGGCGCTTCTTGACCCACACCATTGTTTCAAAGTCTAAGCCGAGTGCGCGCAAAACTCTTCCCCGGACAGAGGCGCGCAAAAGCCCAGCCTGCGGCTTACGGACCAGCGCCCCGTTCTCAGTGCCCCAGATGCGCGCCGGACCCACAGCCGCCTCTGAAAAGAGGTGCGCGCAAGCCGGGCACTCCCAGCCCGGGCCGGCGGCAAAATCTCAGTGTGCGATCGCTGCTTGGAACCTCTCTGGCAGTCAGGAGCTCCCAGACAGCCGCCACTGCCTTGGCTTTGGGGACGAGCAAAAGATCCTGCACCCCCAGGGTCTGCAACTTGGAATCTGCACTGCCAGCGTCCAAGGGGGAATTTATTCAGCTTCTGCACCCAGACTGAGGCTTCTCTCTGAGACGGAGATTAGGAAGTGTTCCAGGCTGCACCTTGACTGCACCAGAGTTGATACATCCAGCTACATCTGTTCAGTCTTCTCCCACCAAAATGACTAGGAGGAGGAATGCCCAACAGAAGAAAAATACAGAGGATGGACCTTCTGCAATAGAGCTAACGGCTATCAACATAGACAATATGTCGGAAAGAGAATTCAGGCTAACAATTATCCAGGCAATAGCTAGGTTGGAGAAAGCCATGGATGACCAAACAGAATTGATTAGGGCCGAACTGAAAGCGACCAGACAGGATGTTCACAATGTTAGGGCGGAGCTTAAAGCTACCAGGGAGGAGGTCCACAATGCTCTCAATGAGTTCCAATCCAATCTAAACTCTCTCAAAGCTAGGGTAACTGAGACAGAAGATAGAATTAGTGATCTGGAAGACAAACAGATAGAGAGAAAGGATCAGGAGGAAGCCTGGAACAAACAGCTTAGATCCCACGAAAGCAGAATTAGGGAAATAAATGATGCCATGAAGCGTTCCAACGTCAGAATTATTGGAATTCCTGAAGGGGAGGAGAAAGAAAGAAGTCTAGAAGATGTCGTGGAACAAGTCCTTCATGAAAACTTTCCGAATCTCGCGAATGAAACCAGCGTTCATGTACTAGAGGCTGAACGGTCTCCACCCAAGATTATACACTCCAAAAAAACATCACGACACCTGATACTCAAATTGAGAAATTATAATTGTAGGTATAATCTCTTGAAAGCTGCCAGGGCAAAGAGGCTCCTTACTTACAGAGGGAAGCCCATCAGAATAACGTCAGACCTGTCCACAGAGACCTGGCAAGCCAGAAGAGGCTGGCAAGATATATTCAGGGCACTAAATGAGAAGAACATGCAGCCAAGAATACTTTATCCAGCAAGACTGACATTCAAAATGGATGGAGAGATAAAGAGTTTCCAAGACCGGCAAGGCTTAAAAGACTATGCAACCACCAAGCCGATACTGCAGGAAATATTAAGGGGGGTTCTATAAAAGAGGAAAAATCCCAAGAATAGCATTGAACAGAAATATAGAGACAGTCTACAGAAAGAAAGACTTCAAAGGTAACTCGATGTCAATAAAAACGTATCTATCAATAATCACTCTCAATATGAATGGCCTAAATGCACCCATAAAACGGCACAGGGTTGCAGATTGGATAAAACGACAGGACCCATCCATATGCTGTCTACAAGAGACCCATTTTGAACCTAAAGATACACGCAGACTGAAAGTGAAGGGGTGGAGAAGCATCTTTCATGCCAATGGGACTCAAAAGAAGGCTGGCGTAGCGATTCTCATATCAGATAAATTAGACTTCAAAGTAAAGACTGTAGTCAGGGATACAGAAGGACACTACATAATCCTTCAAGGGACTATCCATCAAGATGATCGAACAATTATAAATATCTATGCTCCCAATATGGGAGCAGCCAATTACTTAAGAAAACTGTTAATCAAGATAAAGAGTCATATTAATATGAATACACTAATCGTAGGTGATCTTAACACGCCTCTTTCAGAATTGGACAGATCATCGAAGCAGAAACTCAACAAAGAAACAAGAGCATTGAATGACACATTGGACCAGATGGACCTCATAGATATATACAGAACATTCCACCCTAAAACAGCAGAATACTCATTCTTCTCAAGTGCACATGGAACCTTCTCCAGAATAGACCACATACTGGGTCACAAATCAGGACTCAGCCGATACCAAAAGACTGAGATTATTCCCTGCATATGCTTTGAAACTGGAGCTCAATCACAAGGAAAAGTTCCGAAGGAACTCAAACACCTGGAAGCTAAAGACCACCTTGCTTAAGAATGCTTGGATCAACCAGGAGATCAAAGAAGAACTGAAACAATTCATGGAAACCAATGAGAATGAAGACACTTCGGTCCAAAACCTATGGGATACAGCAAAGGCGGTCCTAAGGGGAAAATATATAGCCATCCAAGCCTTGCTCAAAAAAATTGAAAAATCCAGAACACACCAGCTGTCTCTACACCTTAAAGAACTGGAGGATCAACAACAAATCAAACCAACTCCACACATAAGAAGGGAAATCATCAAGATTAGAGCTGAGATCAATGAGGGAGAAACCAGAGATACAGTAGAACGTATCAATGAACCTAGAAGCTGGTTTTTTGAAAGAATCAATAAGATCGATAAGCCACTGGCTACACTAATCCAAAAGAAAAGAGAGAAATCCCAAATTCATAAAATTATGAATGAAAAGGGAGAGATCACAACTAACACCAAGGAAGTAGAAACAATCATCAGAAGTTATTACGAACAGTTATATGCCAATAAGCTTAGCAACCTAGATGAAATGGATGCATTCCTGGAAAAATATAAACTACCAAAATTGAACAAGGAAGAAATCGACAACCTGAATAGACCGATATCTAATAACGAGATTGAAGCAGTGATCAAAAATCTCCCAAAAAACAAGAGCCCAGGACCTGACGGATTCCCTGGGGAATTCTACCAAACCTTCCAAGAAGAAATAAAACCTATTCTCCTGAAGCTGTTTCAAAAAATTGAAGCAGAAGGAAAACTTCCAGACTCTTTCTATGAAGCCAGCATTACCCTGATCCCCAAACCAGGCAAGGACCATACCAAAAAGGAGAATTTCAGACCAATATCACTGATGAATATGGATGCTAAGATTCTCAACAAGATCCTAGCCAACAGGATCCAACAACACATTAAAATGATTATCCACCATGATCAGGTGGGATTCATCCCTGGGCTACAAGGATGGTTCAACATTCGTAAATCAATCAATGTGATACAACAAATTAATATGAGAAGAGAGAAGAACCACATGGTCCTCTCAATTGATGCAGAAAAAGCATTTGACAAAATCCAACATCCGTTCCTGATTAAAACGCTTCAAAGTATAGGGATAGAGGGAACATTCCTGAACCTCATCAAATCTATCTATTAAAGACCCACAGCAAATATCATCCTCAATGGGAAAAAGCTTGCAGCCTTCCCGTTGAGATCAGGAACAAGACAAGGATGCCGACTTTCACCACTCTTGTTCAACATAGTATTAGAAGTCCTAGCAACAGCAATCAGACAACAGAGAGAAATAAAAGGTATCCAAATTGGTAATGAAGAAGTCAAACTCTCTCTCTTCGCAGATGACATGATTCTTTATATGGAAAACCCAAAAGACTCCACCCCCAAACTACTAGAACTCATACTGCAATTTAGCAGCGTGGCAGGATACAAAGTCAATGTGCAGAAATCAGTGGCTTTCTTATACACTAACAATGAAAATACAGAAAGGGAAATTAGAGAATCGATTCCATTTACTATAGCACCAAGAACCATAAGATACCTGGGAATAAACCTAACTAAAGAGGTAAAGGATCTATACTTGAGGAACTATAGAACACTCATGAAAGAAATTGAAGAAGACACAAAAAGATGGAAGACCATTCCATGCACTTGGATCGGAAGAATAAACATTGTTAAAATGTCTATACTGCCTAGAACAATCTATACTTTTAATGCCATTCCGATCAAAATTCCAACGGCATTCTTCAAAGAGCTGGAGCAAATAATCCTAAAATTTGTATGGAATCAGAAGAGACCCCGAATCGCTAAGGAAATGTTGAAAAACAAAAATAAAGCTGGCGGCATCACCTTACCTGATTTCAAGCTTTATTACAAAGCTGTGATCACCAAGACAGCATGGTACTGGCATAAAAACAGACACATAGACCAGTGGAACAGAGTAGAGAGCCCTGATATGGACCCTCAACTCTATGGTCAATTAATCTTCGACAAAACAGGAAAAAATATACAGTGGAAAAAAGACAGTCTCTTCAATAAATGGTGCTGGGAAAACTGGACAGCTATATGTAGAAGAATGAAACTCGACCATTCTCTTACACCGTACACAAAGATCAACTCAAAATGGATAAAAGACCTCAACGTGAGACAGGAATCTATCAGAATCTTAGAGGAGAACATAGGCAGTAATCTCTTTGATATCAGCCACAGCAACTTCTTTCAAGATACGTCTCCAAAGGCAAAGGAAACAAAAGCGAAAATAAACTTCTGGGACTTCATCAAAATCAAAAGCTTCTGCACAGCAAAGGAAACAGTCAAAAAAACAAAGAGGCAACCCACGGAATGGGAGAAGATATTTGCAAATGACAGTACAGACAAAAGGTTGATATCCAGGATCTATAATGGACTCCTCAAACTCAACCCACACGAAACAGGCAAACACATCAAAAAATGGGCAGAAGATATGAACAGACACTTCTCCAATCAAGAAATACAAATGGCTATCAGACACATGAAAAAATGCTCATCATCATTAGCCCTCAGGGAGATTCAAATTAAAACCACATTGAGATATCACCTTACACCAGTTAGAATGGCCAAAATTAACAAAACAGGAAACAACATGTGTTGGAGAGGATGTGGAGAAAGGGGAACCCTCTTACACTGTTGGTGGGAATGCAAGTTGGTGCAGCCTCTTTGGAGAACAGTGTGGAGATTCCTCAAGAAATTAAAAATAGAGCTTCCCTACGACCCTGCAATTGCACTCCTGGGTATTTACCCCAAAGATACAGATGTCGTGAAAAGAAGGGCCATCTGTACCCCAATGTTTATAGCAGCAATGGCCACAGTCGCCAAACTATGGAAAGAACCAAGATGCCCTTCAACGGATGAATGGATAAGGAAGATGTGGTCCATATACACTATGCAGTATTATGCCTCCATCAGAAAGGACGAATATCCAACTTTTGTAGCAACATGGACAGGACTGGAAGAGATTATGCTGAGTGAAATCAGTCAAGCAGAGAGAGTCAATTATCATATGGTTTCACTCATTTGTGGAGCATAACCAATAGCATGGAGGACAAGGGGCGTTAGAGTAGTGGGGAATTTGGGTAAATTGGAAGGGGAGGTGAACCATGAGAGACTATGGACTCTGAAAAACAGTCTGAGGGGTTTGAAGTGGCGGGGGGGTGGGAGGTTGGGGTACCAGGTGGTGGGTATTATAGAGGGCACAGCATGCATGGAGCACTGGGTGTGGTGAAAAAATAATGAATAATGTTTTTCTGAAAATAAATAAATTGGGGAAAAAAAAGGAAAAAAAAAGAAAATACTCAATTCTGTTGTTGCAGAATCAAAAGCAGCTAACTTTATTTATGGATGCTGGAATTTAAACTCCATATAATTTCCATGTGTCAAACATATTATCTTCTTGATTTTTTTTTAAAAAACATTTTAAAATGCAAAACTGGTCTTAGCAGTGGACAGTAGACAACGGCAGTAGACAGCAAGCAGCAGGCTACTTTTGTCCCCAGACCATAGCTTGCTCACGCTGGACCACTGCAATGAATCTCTCACCATTGTGTAAGTGAATTAAATGGATGCCTTTTATTTACTATGTTAGTATCTTTAATTAGGGAAATTTCTATTAAATTTGCAATGTGAAAAAAAAAAAAAGTTGGTAATCCAGAATAGGCCCCTGAGGACAGATGCCTGAAAACCTAATCAAGGGTTCCAATGAGGTCTAAGGGCATGTCAGGTTCCATCTTCTGACTCAGGACCATTGACATGACTGTCTACCTGAATGTAGCTGATCAGGTTGTTTCAGACTGCGCATTTGCATCCAGAGCGGTCGCCAAAATTGGGGTGGGCTCAGGGGCATTGCAGGTTTCTCTTAATCTGTAAGGTTTGGGCAACTGTGATAGGCACAATTTCTTTAGGGAATGCAGCCACAGTCCTGTGGTGCACATCGAGTGACCCCTTCCTGGAGGGCATGTGAGCCATGGTTTTGGGAGAGAAGTCTGCAAACACAAATTCGGTTTGGGTTCGGGTTAGTTACGATGCGATAGCAGGCCCAATGCATAGACCTGGGGGGCAGCTCGTCAGAAACTGTAATTAGGGTGACTGGAAGACGGTAGCACAGACTTTTCTATCTTGGTTGTGTGTCCAGAATGACCTCGGAATGTAGTTGAGTTCTCATGGGTCCATGGGAGACTTCCTCTCTAAGGATCCTGGCAGCTCCCCTTAGTCTGGTGTCTTTTTTGGGGAAAGAAGAGTGTTGTTTTCCATCTTAGAGGTGTCCCAAAACAGGGATTCCAGAGACGGGATCTGGGTCTGGGTGCCTGGAAAATCTCACCAAAGATTAGGATTTGGGCCTAGGGGCGTATCAGGCCTGCAATGCGGGAACCTTGTGGTGGAACTGAGAGGGTTTTTTGAAAGCATACTCAGGTGAGGGTCACAATGCCTGTTTGTGCCCCGGGCAGCCCTAAGGAGTTGGCGTAGTCACATTGGCCATGTACCTTGCTCCCACTTTGAGGGCTGGACACCCATCCCAACAGCCAGGTTTCCTTTCGTGGGGAAGGAGTAGTACTCTATAGTGCTTCAGGTTCCCCCATTTGAAGGATTTCAGCAAAGTCTGGGGAAAGGTTCCAGAATACCAAGTATGGGTAAAGATGATGGACTTGGGCCATGACCAGTCCTACATGCTAGATATGGGGCCTGCTCTCTTGGTGACTGACACTAGGTCGGAGTTCAGGCTCTGTCAGACACAACACTAGTGTCCAGGGAAGTCTATAAATCGGGGTTCCCTCCAGGGCCGAGCAGACTGATCCTCATGTGGGGATTCTGGGCAGACTAACCAGCCACTTCTTCTTTCTATGGGGGAGGCAGAATGCCGCATTGCGGCTCCAGAATTCAATATCAAGAGGCCTTGGGGAGCAGTAGGGTGAGAATGGAATTGAAAACACAAGCTACTATACAATTCAGTGCCAAACGGAACGCATTTCCAATGTGAAGTGTCTTTTTCGATATATCCAGCACCTGAGTAAGGGCGGATGTCAGATGTTTGCTCACACTAGAGTTTGTGTCTATGAAGACCAACAAATGGAGGTTTGGCTTCAAGAGGCCATGGAGGATTTCCCACGCTGAGGCTTGTGAGATGCTCCAAACAGTGGAGTCTGGTTTGTTTGTTTCAGTGTCTCCCATGTGAAAAGTTTGGGTAGAAGAGCTCTCTATCATCGATGCCTGGAAAGCAAATCTCCATTGACTTTTGTAGGTGAGGTACATAGAAGGTTCATTCTAGTGGCTCTTGGGTGAAGTATCAAGGCCTTGAGTTGACATGGACTCTCTTGCAGATGGGTCACAATGCTGGTTTGTTACCAGGAAGATTTTAGAATGTGCTTGTGGCTAAGGTGTCTGGCAGGTTTCTCCTACCCTGAGGGTTTGGCACAGGTTGAAGAACACAGTATGGTTCTGGGGACAGAAAAAGTTCTGTTGTGTGTCCCTGGGCCCACATGTTGTATCATAAGTTGGTCTTCCAGAACAGGCCTCTGAGGACAGTTGCCTGAAAACCTAATCTAGGGTTCCAATGAGGTCCTAGGGGCATGTCAGGTTCTATCTTCTGACTCAGGAGCAATTAGTTGGCTGTCTGCCTGGATGTAGGTGATAAGGGTGTTTCAGACTGTGCATTTGCATCCAGAGCGGCTGCCAGTTTTGGGGTGGGCTAAGGGACCTAGCAGGTATCTCCTAATTTGAGAGGTTTGGGCAACTATGATGGGAAGTTTCCTTGGGGATGGCAGGCACAGTCCTTGGTTTGGTCCAGAGACACCTTCCTGGATGGCATGAGAGCCATGGTTTTGGGAGAGAAGTCTGCAAACACAAATTTGGGTTAGGATTAGTGGTGAGGAGATTGCAGGCCAAATACATAGACCTGGAGAGCAGCTTGTCAGGAACTGAAATTAGGGTGACTGGAAGGCAGTAGCACAGGCTTTTCTATCTGGAATGTTTGTCCAGGATGGCCTCAGAATGCAGCTGTGGCCTCATAGGTCAATGGGAGTTTTTTCCTCTCTAAGGATCCTGGCAGCTCCCCATAGTTTAGTGGCTTTTTCGGGGAAGGGAAGAGAGCTGTATTCCATCATTTGGCTTCCCCATAACAGGGATTCCAGAGACAGGATCTTGGTCTGGGCGCCTGGAAAATCCCAAAAAGGCTTAGGATGTCGGCATGGGCGTACCTGGCCTGCAATGCGGGATTCTGCTGGTGCCACTGAGAGTGCTTGTTTGAAAGCATACTCAGGGTGATGGTCACAATGCCTGTTTGTGCCCAGGGTGGCCCTCCGGAGTGGGTGTAGTCTCATTGGCCATGTTGCTGGCTCCCACTCTGAGGGATGGACAACCATCCCAACACAAGATTTTCTGTCATGGGGAGGGGGGGATTCTCTATTATGCTTCCGGTTCCCCCATTGCCAGGGATTCCATCAAAAGTCTAGCGACAGGTGACTGAATACCAAGGATGGGTAGAGATGATGGCCTTGGGCCATGGCCGGTGTCAGATGCTGGATATGGGGCCCGCTCTCTGAGTGGGTAACATTAGGTCGGGGCTCAGGCTCTGTCAGACACAGCAGTAGTGGCCAGGGCAGCCTATAAATCAGGGTTCCCTTGGGGGCCGAGCAGATTGATTCACATGTGGGGTTTTTGGGCAGACTCACCAGGCCCTTCTTCTTTCTATGGGGCAGGCAGAATGCTTTGATGTGGCTCCAGAATTCCCTATCAAGAGGTCTTGTGGACCAGGAGGGTGAGGATGGAATTTTAAACACAAGCTATGGTTACATTCAGTGCCAAATGGAAGGCTGTTCCAGTGTGCAGCAGCTGATTTGAGACATCCAGCACCTGTGTAAGGGCAGATGTCAGATGTTTGCTTACACTGGACTTTGTGCCTATGATGACAGACAATGGTGGTGTGGGGTCAAGAGGCCCTGGAAGATTTCCCACTCTGCGGCTTGTGAGATGCTCCAAAGAGCAAGGTTTCCTTCTACTGGACAGGGGGAGTTTGGTTTGTTTGCTCCAGTGTGCCCCATATGGAAAGTTTGGGTAGCAGTGCTCTCCCGCATAGATGACTGGAAAGCACACATCCATTGACCATTGCAGCTCAGGAACATGGCAGGGTCGATCTGGTAACTCTGGGACAAAGTTCTAAGAGGGCTGAGTTGACATGGAGTTTCATGCTTTTGGATCACAATGCTGGTTTGTATCCAGGGAGAAGTTAGAATGTTTTGGTGGTCAGGGGCCATGCAGGATTCTCCTACACTGAGACACGGACACAGCTACCAAGAGAAAGGTATCCTTCTGGGGACAGCAGGGGTTCTGTTGTGTGGTTCAAGGAACACATGCTGGAATATAAGTTGGTATTGAATAAAAAGCCTCTGCAGACAGGAGTCTAAACATCCAAACTAGGGTATCGATAAAGTCCTATAGTCATGTCAGGTTCAAACTTCTGACTCAGGGCCTTTGACTTGGATGTCTGCCTGGAGGCAGGGGTGTATTTGTATGTCCGAATGCGTATTTGGGTCCAGAGCGTTCTTCGAAAATGAGGTGGGCTCAGAGGCTTTGTACTTTGCTTCTCATATTCAGGGTTTGGGCAACAGTGAAGGGCAGTTTCCTTCAGGAGTGTAGGCACACTCGTCCGGTGTGGGACTGGAGGCCCCATTCTGGAGGGCATGTGGGCCAGGAATTTGGGAACAGAAGTTGCAAACGCGAACCAGTGTTAGGGTGAGGGCTGAGGTGCTCACAAGACCGATCAGCAGGCCCTGAGGGCAGCTCATAGTGTATTGAAATTAAGGTGTCATGGAGGCGGTAGCTCAGGCTTTTCTATCGGGATTGTGTGTCCAGGATGGTCCTAAAAGGTAGGGGTGGCTTCATGAGGCCACGTGATATTCTTCTTCTCTGGAGATTCTGCCCAGCTCCCAGTGTTTGGTGTCTCTCGGAGAAGGGAAGGCTGATGTTTTTCGTCTCAGGGGACCCCCAAAATAGGGATTTGAGAGACAGGTTCTGGGTCTGGGCACCTGGAAAGCACAAACGAGGGTGAGGATTTGGCCCTAGGGACCTGGCAGGCCCAGTCTGTGGACTCCTGGTCTAGCTACTGAGGGTGTTTGTTTGATAGGAGGCTCATGCTGAGGGTCACAATGCCTGTTTGTGCCCAGGGCGTCTCCCATGAGTGGACCTAGTCTCATGGGCCATGCAGCTGGTTCCCACTCTGAGGATAAGACACCCATCTCAACAGCCAGGTTTCTGCCATCGGAAAGGAGGAATAATCCTGTGCTTCAGGTTCCCCATAGGCAGGGATTTGAGCTACGGTCTGGGGACAGATTCCTGAATATCCAGGTTTTGTAGATATGATGGCTTCGGGCCATGGCAGGTCCACCTGCAGGATAATGGGCCCACTCTGTTGCCTAGAGGTCGTGGCTCTGGCTGTGTGAGACAGAGTCTTAGAGCCCATGATATTATGGTACTGTCAATGGCCATGATGTGGGGTTTCTGGGCAGACACACCAGGCACTTCTTCTTTCTGTGGGGCAGGCAGAATGTTGCATTGTGGCTCCAGAATTCCCTATCAAGAGGGCCTGGGGACCAAGAAGTTGAGGATGGAATTGTTAACACAAGCTATGGTTAAATTCAGTGACAAGCAGAAGGCACTTCCAGTGTGAAGCAGCTGATTCGAGACATCCAGCACCTGAGTAAGGGCGGATGTCAGATGTTTGCTCATACTGGAGATTGTGTCTATGATGACCAGCAAATGGAGGGGAGGCATCATGAAGCCTTGGAGGATTTCCCACCCTGGGGCTTGAGATGCTCGAAACATCAAGGTTTCCTTCTAATGGACTGGTGGAACCTCGTTTGTAGGCTCCAGGGTCCCCCATGTGGAAAGTTTGGGGAGCAGAGCACTCCTGCATGGATGCCTGAAAAGCCCACCTCCAGTGCCCGTTGCAGATGAAGAAATGGCAGTTTCATACTGGTGACACTGGGGTGAAGTTCAAAGTCACTGGTGTTGACATGGAGTTTCATGTCATGGAGTTTCATGCTGTTGGATCACAATGCTGGTTTGTATCCACGGAGACGTTAGAATGTTGGGGAGTTCAGGGGCCATGCAGGATTCTCTTACACTGAGTCTTGGACACAGCTACCAAGAGCAAGATATCCTTAAGCGACAGGATGGGTTCTGTTGTGTGGCTCAGGGACCTCATGTTGGAATATAAGTTGGTATTGAAGAACGGGCCACTGGGGACAGGCACATGAAAATCTAAGCTAGGGTATTGATAAAAGTCCTAGAGGCGTGTCAGGTTCAATCTTCTGGCTCAGGGCCTTTGACTTGGATGTCTGCCTGGAGGCAGGGGCTCATTGTGTGGCAGAATGCGCCCTTGGGTCCAGAATTTTTGTCGGAATTGAGGTGGTCTCACGGGCTTTGTACTTTGCTCCTAATCTTCAGGGTTGGGCAACTGTGAAGGGCAGAGTTTCCTTCGGGTGTGTAGGCAAAGTCATCTGTTGTGTCTCCAGAGGCCCCATCCTGATGGGCATGTGGGCCAGGGCTTTGGGACAGAAATCTGCAAACGCAGGTGGTGGGTATTATAGAGGGCATGGCTTGCATGGAGCACTGGGTGTGGTGAAAAAATAATGAACACTGTTTTTCTGAAAATAAATAAATTGGAAAAAAATTTAAAAAATAAAAAAAAAAAGAAATCTGCAAACGCGAGCGAGGGTTAGATTGAGGGCTGAGGTGATCACAGGCCTGATCTGCAGGCCGTGTTGGTAGCTCATACTGTACTGAAGTTAAGGTATCATGGAGGCGGTAGTGCAGGCTTTTCTGTCTGCATTGTTATCATGGACTTTCGCCAAATGTGTGGTTGGCTTCATGGGCAATGGGAGATACTTCAGTTCTGAGGATTCTGCTCAGCTCGCAAGAGTTTGTTGTCTCTGGGAGAGGGGAACAATGCAGTTTTCCGTCTCAGGGAACCCCCAAAAGAGGGATTCCAGAGACAGGCTCTGGGTGTGGGCTCCTGGAAAACACCTAGGAGGGTGAGTGTTTGGCCCTAGGGTGGTACACGTGCTCTCCAGGCTCCTGGTCCAGCTACCGAAGGGTTTTGTTTGAAAGCAGCCTCTCGCTGAGTGTAACAATGCAAGTTTGTTCCCAGAGTGGCTCCCATGAATGGCAGTGGTCTCATGGGCCATGCAGCTGGTTCCCACTCTGAAGGTTGGACACCTATCTCAACAGCCAGGCTTCCAGCCTTCAGGAAGGTGGAGTACTCTTGTGCTTCACGTTCCTCCGCAGTCAGGGATTTGAGCTAAAATCTGGGAAAGATGCTTGAATATCCAGGTTGAGTAGAGATGACGGCTTTGGGCCACAACAAGTTGGGCTATCAGAGTACCATGGATTCTCTGCCAGTTGGGCCCCACACCCCTGGGCTCATATGCGTCTTCAGTACAGGAAAGCTGAGTCCATGTTCTGAGGGAATATTGGGAACATTACTACTCTGAAACCCTCCAACCTGGCTCAGCACAGGGCACATGAGTACTCTGAACACCAGCCAACCCAGATGTGCACAATGTGTGGAATATCTGGAGATATCAAGCAGAGAGGACATTTAACAAACAAGTAGGTACTAGGAAAAAGAATCACCACATCTCTGTATGCAGTGTTAGTCCTTGGAACACTGGCCCGCAGTCCATGGACTGTCAGAAACAACTCAGCTGTGGAAAAAATAATTCCCCAGAAACCTGGCTAACCCAGAGACCACAGACCATCAATCCTCAAACACAGCCTAACAAAGAGACATTCAGAACTCAAGACAGAGCACCTCCCAGGAACCCAAAGACTGGGAGGTTTCTGACTCCATTTGACACTGGGCAGATGAGTCACACAGAAGCTGGGTGGACAAGGAACCTACATACCACAAGCTGGCCAGCCCAGTGCAGCACAAGGCAGGGAATTCCAGAGAACAGGCTTGCTAAATTCCACGAAACAATGGGTCCTGCATCCCAGCTGGTATTGGTAAAATGATTCAATGCAACAGAAGCATTACCATGGGCCTTTGTACCCAGTGGACAAATACTCAGCTTTCCTCTAGGCCAAGCAGACATCTGGACACTAGACTCACCATGTGCCCTTGGACCAGGAGACCAACAACTCAGATGTCTGCTATGTCATGCAGGCACCTTGAAGAGCCATCTCAGCATGTTCCCATTGATATGGAGACTAACAAATCTCTCTATTACACTAAGCAGGCACCTGGGCATCAGGACCACCATGTGCTCTTGGGCCTGGAGACTGATAAGTGAGCTGTCTAGTAAGCTAAGCAGTCACCATGACAGTGGGCTCACCATGGTCCCTTGGATATTGAGCCCAAGAAACGAGCTCCAGGCTAGGCCAAGCAGATAACTGGACTTGAGCCTCACCATGTGCCCTTAGACCTAGAAACCAACAATTCAGCTCTTTGCTTGGCCAAGCTGGCACCATGACATTTGGCTTACCATGTGCCTTTGGATCTGGAGACCAAAAGCTGAGCTGCCTCATGGGTAAAGCAGGCATGTTGACAGTGGGCTAACCATGTGCCCTTGGACCTGGAGACCAACAATGCAGCTCTGTGATAAGCCAAGCAGGTGACTTCAAACTAGCTCAACATGGGTCCATGGACCTGGAAACCACAAAATCAGGTCTCTACTAGGCCAAGAACGACCTTGACTGCTGCTGCACAATGTGCCCTTAGACTGGAGACCGAAAAGGGACCAATAAGCCAAACAGACATAAAGACATGTGGCTTACCATGTTCCCTAGGACATTGAGACCAACAACTCAGCTATTTGCCTGGCCAAGGAGGCACCTTGACAAAAGGCTCACCAAGTGCCCTTGGACCAGCAGGCCAATAACTGAACTGTCTGGTGGGTTAAGCAGGCACCTTGATAGTGGGCTAAACCAGTGACCTTGGAAGTTGAGGCCAAGAAAGGAGAGCTTGGAAGGACAAGCAGACATCTAGACAGGAGGCTCATCATGTGATCCTGGACCTGGAGACCCACAACTCAGCTCTTTTCTTGGCAAACTGGACACCTTGGCAACAGGCTTCACATGTGTTCTTGGACCTGGAGAATGAAAACTGCATTGTGATGGGCTATACTGGCATGTTGGCAGGACCTCAAGACCAACAACACAGCTCACTATTAGGTCAAGCAGCCACTTGGACAGCAGGCTTACCATGAGACCTTGGACTTGGTGACCAATAAGGAACACTCAGTAAGGCCAAGCACATACCTTGAAAGTGGGATCACCATGTACCCTTTTATCTGAAACAACACAGCACATTGCTAGGCCAAGAAGGCACCTGGATAGCAGGCTCACACTGTGTTCTTTAATGGCAATAAGAAACACACAACTCTGCCCCAGGCCAAGCAGACAAATACGTAGTGGGCTCACCATGTGCCCATTGGCCAGTAGACCAAAAATTGAGCTGTCTGATAGGCCAATCAGACAGCTGGGCAGCAAGATCACCATGTGCCCTTGGACCTTGAGACAAACCCAGCTGTCTGATATGCCACGTAGGCACCTGGTAAGCAGGTGCACTATGGGCTCTTGGACCTCAAAACCATCAACTAAACTCTGTGTTCAAGCAGCTAGGAACGTTGATACAGGCTTACCATGGGCACTTGGTCCAGTAGACCAAAAAATCAGCTGTGTGCTAGACCAAGCGGGTATTGTGAATGTGGGTTGACCATATGTCCTTGGATCTGGAGACCAATAACTGAGCTGTCTGACAGGCCTACCAGGCACCTGGACAGCAATTTCACTGTGTGCCCTTGGACCTCGAGGCCAACAATGAAGATCTACACTAGGCCAAGAAGGCAAATGGACAGCAAGTTCTGCATGTTTCCTTGGACACACATCCTTCCTTCTTACCAGAGTACAGCACAAACACTCGGCTTTCCAGCTGGCGTCAGATTATGAGACCTCCAAACCTGCTCATCACTGCACCAATTTGTCCGATGCAGCCATGAAGACCTGGGAGCCTCCAAACTATGAGCCCTCCATCCCAGGACAGCATGGGACTAAGAAGCTACTGGGATACCAACTTGTCCCCAAAATCTATGGTGGTATGCTTTTCACCTCTGCAGAAAAGTAAGCATTTGAGTCTCTTTTTATTTTTGATGTCCTTCAGCCTGAGGTCTTTTGGGCCTCCTATCTGTGTAATATTCATTTTGGGGGAATTCTCCTCCTGAGAATAAAACTACATCATGCCCTAGGAATTGAAACAGGCCAATGGTTTGAAGACTTTTTTTCAAACTTATGGCATGAAATGAAGAGGGGCGATGGGAGGAAATTGTGGAGGAGACCCAGACCATGAATACTGTGGAGTCATTGGGGTTGAAATCTTCCAGCTGAAGGAGAAGTGTTACATCCTCAAAGGAGAGGTGGAGGCCTTAAAGAAGGAAGTGAAGAAATGCACTGAGAGGCAGGCTTAGATCCATGAGGTGGAGACATTCTTCATTCAAATGAGGGTCTTCCTGGTTATTTCTGCCTTACACGCAGTGCCCAAGTGTTAATGTTTATGCACCCACCCACTATGGCATAGAAGGGTAGTTGGGGAATAGGTGTACATCTCCCCGATTGATGGTACAGTATGAATTTGAAAAAGCCAAATGAAGCTTTTAAAATAAAAAATTAAAAAAAAACACAAATGTTATTATTTCTAAATAACTGGTTTACAAAAAACAACCCCTGGGTGATTGCAAAGGGCAGGCTCTTTTAGAACCACTACTATCCCTTATAATCCTTAATATTTTCCTGAGGTTAGGGTCTCCATGGCTCTGAAAATATGTTGGTTAAGCATGCAGAGTTGGCATTGAGTATAACATACCTGTCCTCAACAACTTGTTCAGACATACTAATCTTTAGAACCAAAGCAGGGAACCAGAGTTGAGCACCTTCTGCTTAGAAGGAATAAACAATCTATGTGTCTGATCACAAGTATTTCTGCAAAAAGCATTGGCAGATTACAATTTTTCAGATTTTTGCTAAATTTGAGTTTGGCTCCTGATGTTATGGCTTCAGACCGTGGCCAGGAAAACAGCTGTTTATCCAGGACAGATTCATCTGTGATGCAGTCCTTGGAAGAACAAACGTGACAAGACCATGCAAGAAGGGTAGAACGACTCCAGAGGCAGGGTAAGATTTTCTTTATCTGGGTGAGTAGATTTGGGGTCAGAGCAGGAGACAGAATGGCATGAGTGGCCAGGCTGCAGGATTCATTCTGACCAAAGAAGCACTGCAGGAATTGGGGAGAAATGTGGGATTCACACTGTTTGCATTAGTTGCATGGGTGTATGCACAGAGTAAGGTGCAGTGGGAGAGAGGTGGTAACAGGTGCACCTTGGAGACACTAGGGTCTGTATGGGTATGAAGAATAGGGCCACTTCCAGAAGTCAGTACTGATCTTCTGATAAATTGGACACTGGGGTCAAAATGGAGTTGGGAGGTGAGATTCCTGGGTGGCCCCTTCTGGGCTATGGTCCATCTTAGCTGCAGGGATGTGGAGTGGGAGTGTAGGTGTGGTGCAAATGCCAGTCATCTGGTGTCTACATTTGACTCCAACTGAGATTGTAGGGGAAGTGCTTAGAGCTGTGGCTCCTGGGCTGAGCTCAGTAATAAGAGTGTTCCCATAGCACCTGGGAATACACAGATGGGAACTATGAGGAAGTTTCCTCTGGGAGTCAAGATAAACTTCAAGGGAACTTGGAAAATGGGAGGCATACAAACATAAGATGGATGATGTCTGAGCTAATTTGAGGGTGCTGCTTCTAGGAGCCAATGTAGAGTCTGGAAGAGTCCAGGTCACTTACGTGCAAGGGGATGATGGGTTGCTTTTGTGCTCCTAGCACTCAGAAACTCCTGTGATTGCCTGATCAAACCATGCTCGCTGTACTGACGGTTCCACAAACATCAAGCCCCTTCACTGACTGGCACTCCAGAGTTGCTCACCCCTTCAGTTCCCATTCCTTTATTCTGAAAATGAGGGCAACGTTTGTAGGAGGTGATTGTGTGAGCAGGAGGCAGGAGAAGGCAGGTTTGGGGAGAGGATACAAGGGCAGGGACAGACGCAGTCTAGAGGCAGACCCCAGAACCCTAAGTTGTGGGTGTCAAACAACAGTGGAGAAGGCAGGATGGGTCTGGTGCTGGTCTTGGCAGATGCTATCCTGTGATGCCCTATAGCCCAAAGGCACAGCAAAGGCTGGATATGGAAGAGTTATCTCACACACTACCTTCCCAAATCTGATATTTTGCTTTGGGGAGAAAATATTCAAAAGGCTGGGACAAGGGCCATTGTCCACCATTCCTTCTTCCCTTCTGCCTCAAGACTGCATGTCTTTAGGGACATTTCGAACTCCCATGACGTGGATTTCTTTATTTAGCGGTGTGATGACAGGTAGATCACTACTACAGGTAAGAAGGGAGGTAGAGACATAGATATATAGATTCACAGAAGCCACAGGCATTTCAGAAGAGTCCTCAGAAAGTTAAACATAGAGCTACCTATGACACAACAATTGCACTACTGGGTATTTACACCAAAGATACAGATGTATTGAAAAGAAGGGTCACCTGTACCCCAATATTCATAGCAGTAATGGTCACAATAGCCAAACTGTGGAAGGGTTCAGGGTGCCCTTAAACAGACAAATCGTTAAAAACGATGTGGTCCTTATACACAATGGAATTATACAATGAAATATTACTGAGCTATCAGAAAGGAGGAATATCCCACTTTTGAATCAACATGGAAGGGACTGGAGGAAATTATTCTGATTATAAGGTGTCAAGCAGAGAAAGTCAATTATCATATGATTTTACATAGTTGTAGAAAATAAGGAATAACATGGAGCACATTAGGAGAAAAAAGGGAAAGCGGAAGATGAGGGAATTGGATGGGGAGATGAACCACAAGAGAATGTAAACTCAAAAAAACATGGTTTTAGAGGGGAAGGCGTTGGGGAGATTGATGAGGCTGGTGGTGGTAATTAAGGAGGGCATGTACTGAATGGACATATATATAATGTATATAACATTGTTATACTTAAACCATGAGTCTAAGAACTCTACGTCAAAAACTAATGATGTGCTGTATGGTGATTAACATTACATAATCAGATTTTTTTTAAAGAATCACATACAGAGATCAAATCAGGTCTCAACCAATACCAATATTCTGAGATTTCCCCCTGCATTTTTCAGACAATAATTCTTTGAAACTGGAACCCCATCAAAAAAGGGAATTTTGTTAACAAAACAGGAAACAACATGTGTTGGAGAGGATGTGGAGAAAGGGGAACCCTCTTACACTGTTGGTGGAAATGCAAGTTGGTGCAGCCTCTTTGGAGAACAGTGTGGAGATTCCTCAAGAAATTAAAAATAGAGCTTCCCTATGACCCTGCAATTGCACTCCTGGGTATTTACCCCAAAGATACAGATGTCGTGAAAAGAAGGGCCATCTGTACCCCAATGTTTATAGCAGCAATGGCCACAGTCGCCAAACTATGGGAAGAACCAAGATGCCCTTCAACAGATGAATGGATAAGGAAGATGTGGTCCATATACACCATGGAGTATTATGCCTCCATCAGAAAGGATGAATACCCAACTTTTGTAGCAACATGGACGGGACTGGAAGAGATTATGCTGAGTGAAATCAGTCAAGCAGAGAGAGTCAATTATCATATGGTTTCACTTATTTGTGGAGCATAACAAATAGCATGGAGGAGAAGGGGTGTTAGAGAGTAGTAGGGAATTTGGGTAAATTGGAAGGGGAGGTGAACCACGAGAGACTATGGACACTGAAAAACAATCTGAGGGGTTTGAAGTGGCGGGGGGTGGGAGGTTCGGGTACCAGGTGGTGGGTAATATAGAGGGCACGGCTTGCATGGAGCACTGGGTGTGGTGAAAAAATAATGAATAATGTTTTTCTGAAAATAAATAAATTGAAAAAAAATAAAATAAAATAAAGGAATTTTGGGTATTCATCCTTTCTGATGGAGGCACAATACTCCATAGTGTATATGGACCACATCTTCCTTATCCATTCGTCCGTTGAAGGGCATCTTGGTTCTTTCCATGGTTTGGCGACCGTGGCCATTGCTGGTATAAACATTGGGGTACAGATGGCCCTTCTTTTCACGACATCTGTATCCTTGGGGTAAATACCCAACTTTTGTAGCAACATGGATGGGACTGGAAGAGATTATGCTGAGCGAAATAAGTCAAGCAGAGAGAGTCAATTATCATATGGTTTCACTTATTTGTGGAGCATAACAAATATCATGGAGGACAAGGGGTGTTAGAGAGGAGAAGTACCCCTCTTACCCCTGTTAGAGAGGGGTAAATGGGAAGGGGAGGTGAATCACGAGACTATGGACTCTGAAAAACAATCTGAGGGGTTTGAAGTGGCGGGGCGCTGGGAGGTTGGGGTACCAGGTGGTGGGTATTATAGAGGGCACGGATTGCATGGAGCACTGGGTGTGGTGAAAAAATAATGAATACTGTTTTTCTGAAAATAAATAAATGGAAAAAATACATGCAATGTTGTCAAAAAAGAAAAAAAAGAATTTTGGAAGGAATTCAAACATTTGGAGATCAAGAGCATCCTGCCAGGGAATGATTGCATGAGACAGGAAATTAAATAAGAAATTAAACATTTCTTTCCAAGTAATCAAAATGAAAACACATTGGTTCAGAACCTATGGGATGCTGAAAAGTTGGTTCTTCTTTGATTTCCTGGTTGATCCAAGCATTCTTAAGCAAGGTGGTCTTCCGTTTCCAGGTGGTTGAATTCCACAACTTTTCCTTATGGTTGAGCTCCAGTTTCAAAACATTGTGGTCTGAGAATATGCAGGGATAATCTCAATCTTTTCGTATTGGTTGAGTCCTGATTTCTGACACAGAATGTGATCTCTTCTGGAGAAGGTTCCAAGTGCACTTGAGAAGAATATGTATGCTGTTGTTTGAGGGTGGAATATTGTGTATATATCTATGAGGTCCATTGGATCCAATGTGTTATTCACTGCTCTTGTTTCTTTATTGATTATCTGCTTGGATGATCTATTACTGAGAGTGGAATGTTAAGATCTCCTACTATTAATGTATTTATATCAGTATGACTTTTTATCTTGATTAACAGTTGTCTTATGTAGTTGGCTGTTCCCATATTGGGGGCATAAATATTTACAATTATTAGTTCTTCTTGGTGGATAGACCATTTAAGAATGATGTAGTGTCCTTCTGTATCTCTGACAAAAGTCTTTAGTTTAAAATCTAATTTATCTGATATGAGAATCATTACCCCAACCTTCTTTTGATGCCCATTGGCATGAAAGATGCTTCTTCATCCCTTCACTTTCAGTCTGGATGTATTCTTAAGTACAAAATGGGTCTCTTGTAGATAACATGTAGATGGGTCCTGGTTTTTTTATTTTTTTTGGTCCTGTTGTTTTATCTAATCTGCAAGTCTGTGCCATTTTATGGGTGCATTTAGGCCATTCACATTGAGAGTGATTATTGAAAGATACGTTTTTATTGACATCATGTTATCTGTGAAGTCTTTGTTTCTGTAGATTGTCTCCATATATTTCTGTTCAAAGATATTCTTAGGATTTTTACTTTCTTATAGAACCCCCCTTAATATTTCTTTTAGTGCCAGCTTGGTGGTCACACACTCTTTTGAACTATGCCGTTCATGGAAGCTCTTTATCTCTCCATCCCTTTTGAATGTCAGTCTTGCTGGTTAAGGCATTCTGCACTGCATGTTCTTCTCATTTAGTGCCCTGAATACATCTTGCCAGCCCTTTCTGGGTCACCAGGTTTCTCTGGACAGTTCTGATGTTATTCTAATGGGTGTTACTCTCTTGTAAGAATGTAATAATCTCTTCCCCTAGCAGCTTTCAAGAGCTCCTGTCTACGATTATGATTTATCATTTTCACAATAAGCTGCCTCGAGGTCTTTCTAGATTCTATGATTATGGTGGGGGAGTACTTTCTGCCTCTAGGACACGAACGCTAGTTCCACTCTCCAGGTTGGGATAATTTTCATAGTGAATTTGTTCAACTATATCCCTAGTCTTCTTTCTTTCTCCTCCTCCTCAAGGATTCCAATAATTCTGATGTTGGAATGTTTCATGTCATCCTTTACTTCCATAATTCTGTTTTCATGGCTTCTAAGCTGTTTGTTCCAGGATTCTTCCTGATCCTTTTTCTCTATCAGTTTGTCCTCTAGATCACTAATTATATCTTCTTCCTCAAATACCCTTGCTGTTACAGAATTTAGATTAGATTGGAACTCATTGAGAGCATTGTTAACATCATCCCTGGTTGCTTTCACTTCTGCCCTAATCAATTCCATTTTGTCATCCAAGGCTTTCTCCAACCTAGCCATTGCCTGAATAATTGTTAGCCCAAATTCCCTTTTCACATACTGTTTATGTCCATATCCAATAGCTCTGATGGAGAGGGCACAGTCTCCGAATTGTTCCTCTGTTGGGCATTCTTCCTCCTAGTACTTTGATGAGAATTGGCTGAAGGGATGTGTAACTGAATATATCAACCTTGGTGCAGGCAATGTGCACTGTGGAACATTTCTGAGGTATTAGGGTGTCTGCACCAAAAATAAAGAAAAAGAAAAAGGAGGGAGAGTGAGAGAGGGAAAAAATTAAAAAAAAAAGAGTAGAGCCAGCCTGAATGGGCCCCAAAGGTAAGATTTATAAAGTACACAAACCGAAACAGACAAACAGAAAGAAAAAAAAATGACAAGGGAAAAAAAAAAAACACACAGCGAAAACGAACCCCGAGTATAAGATTTATATACTACCAGAGCAAAAAACAAATACACAGAAAGAGTGAAGGCAGAAAAGATGGGAGGGTGGTTATAAATTCTCTTTATCTTGATATCTTTGTTAAAGGACTCAACTTTCCTGAGATAAAGGTGAATTAAGCTGAATTAGATATATTGGTAGCATTGATTGGGGAAAGGAGATTACCTTGAAGCATATCTCTATATGAATGTTAAAAAAATAAATAAATAAAATAAAAAAATAGGAAAGAACAAGAAAAACACAGGCAATGTATCAAAGAAGTTCAATTTAAGAAGTTATTATGGAACTTGTACTTAACCTCTCATTGTGATGGTAAATAGGTTAAAATATTTTAAAAATTGAATGAGAATAGTGGGAATGAATTAAAAATAAATGTTGTATCTATGAAGTAGTGGTGTTTGTCTTCTTGTTTTTGTTTTTTGTTTCGCTTTCTGAGGGTGGGGCCTGCCTCTTGATTTTACTGTCAGTCTTGCTAGAGTTGAATCCTCCTACCCCCATCAAGTGTCTGAGCTCTGTGGAAACAGCTTTTTTAGGCTTTTGTTCTCTGGAGTTTTGGGGCTTTTTGTTTTTATTTTTTTTTCTCTCTTTGGTGGCTTTTGGCTGTTCTTTGGAGGTTTAGAGAAAATCAAACTACACCCACACCTCTGTCTCAGAGAGAAGCCTCAGTCTGTTTCCCTCTTGAGGGAGCACATAAATTTCCCCTCTGCTGCCATAGGGAATGTCCCAAGCCACGGTCTCAGTGGTCAGAGGGACTCCCAATTTTACCCAAAAGCACGAAAAGTACTAGTCCAGAGAGCTGGCTTCCAGCAGATGCCTCCACCACTACTCTCTGGCAGGTCCAGACCTCCAGAGAGGTCTCAACCAGAGATATCACACTGAGTTCTTCACTCTGGTCTGAACTGGGAGTGTTCAGAATCTCTGGGTCCTAGAGAGCACTGTTTAGTGCCTGTGCATACCTCTCTTAGGGGAGAGGATTTTGTTGCTGGAGCTACTGTGTGCGTGCAGATTTCAAAGGGCTATGGTTCTAGAGAGCAGTAGCTGGCATCCACAACAGACACTTTCACATGCACCACCACCCACACATACTCATGTGCACCAGCAGCTCAGGGACCAAGGCCTGGCTTCTTCGCTACACTCTCTCTGGCTCAGCACCAGTGGTGGTCATCCTGAGTCCCTGTTCCTAACAGGGATTAAGTCCCTGTTCCTAACTGCCTGAATCCACCAAATTCCCCTTAAGACCTTTTCCTCTTTTTGAGTGCTTGCAACTGGATTCCAAGTTAATTCTGGTCCCCAATCACAGGCACTCTCGTATTGGGGTATTACTTTCTAATGGATCACTTCTGGAGGATCCCTCCCACTTTTGTTTTTCTCCCAATATCTGCCTGAAATTTCCACTCCACTTTACTTGTCCACTGGCATCTTATCCCTCCTTAGAGATCAAGAAGTGTATAATTCTAATCTCAGGCTGATTTCATGGGTGATTAGAGTTCTTTGGTAGATCATCAGCTCACTTTAGGGGACCTGTTGAAACAGCACCTTCTACTTCTCTGCCATCTTGTCTCCACCTGATAAGAGAGACAGAATCTTCAAGCAGACTGTGCCTTATGTATGCAGCCCAATGCAAAACCATGACCCTTGGGATTCAGCCAAGGAACCACGCAGTCACATGAATATTTTAATGTCTGTGGGCCCTCTTGTTAAACCTCTTGCCATAAGTCACTGGGATCTTTGGGGGTTGGTCTGGGCTTCAACTCCTAAACCTCATGGGAGTTATAGCACTGCCTCATGGTTCCTCCTTTTCACCTAAGGGGTGTCGCCCTTGACCCGCAAGGATGACAAGAAGCCCCAGTTCAGATGTATCTTCTCTCTTTATTTCCGCAAGTCTACATACTTATATACGTTTACATGACCAATCAGCGAGCAAGGTGACCAATAAGGGGCCAAGCAATGGGGAGAGCCAATGAGAGTCCTGTTACTATGCTGATTAAATTTGAAACAGCCAATGACTATGTTCTCCTTTAGGCGAGCTTCACCAGAACGATCGTTGTTTACTTGCAGTGTATTTTGCTGGCAGTGAGCCAAGCGCCATCTTGTAATGGCGGGGACTTTCCCAGCCGGAGGCGGCCCCGACAAAGGGGAAAAATGGCTCATCAATGAAGAGGAGTGAGACCCATGTGCTACATGGTGTTGATCCTGGCTGTTTGGCCATTTAAAAGGATATTTTAGACTCTATCTGGGGTCTGTGCCTAGGAGAAATGACAGCAGGGGCCCCCAGGTGTAAACAGTGGGTCCAGGTCCACAAAGATATCTGTGATGGGCTAGGTAGGGCCGTTTCATTTAGCAAGCATTCAGGAAGCCCCACTCAGCACAGGGTCTCCTCTGATTGCTGACTGTGAACCCTGCACAGGGAAGACAGCACCCTGGGCTCCAGACTAGTCAGGGGTCAGACAGTGACACTAGACACAATGACAGGTAGCAACCACAGGACATTTCATGTGATGCTCCCTGGCCTCCTCTAGATATGCTTGCATTTTATCCAGTTAAGATGGGGTCAGAAGATTGCAAGAGCAATGGCATATGTGAGTGAGCTTCAGCTGATGTAGACCTCCTCCCTCCTCCAGAGCAGCCAGGGGACTGGGAGTTGGAAGGACTCTTGGACCCTCATCCCACAAGTCTGTGATTCCTCCTTAAGGATAAACGTCCAAGAGTTTCTTCTGGATAAAGGAAAGGGCCCAGGGGAGCTGTGGGTTTGGGCACTGTGCCAGAGCATATGGGGTTGTGGGACAGCTTTAGCCCCTAACTGAGTCATTCAGAATGCATTCCACTCCAAGCCTTAACTCTCTTTCAATCCTAGGACCCAGAAGAGAGGCTGTGGGAACCATACACTCAGCAATCTGTTAGACCCTGTACACTGGGTACTCACAAGGTGGTCAGGAGACCAAACGTTGCACACCCTGTGGGAGACTAGTGTCAGTGGAAGGAGACTTACTCGTGGTACCTAGTGAAAGAGGCAGCAGTTGGGCACAGGAGCTAATGCTTGAGGTATTGGGAGGGTACTGGGAAGGCCTGGCTAGAGACAGAGTCCCTTTGTTCTTTCCTTGGTTGGATCCTCACAGAGCAGTGGTGTGAGAAGTGAGGGTAATTAAGGGGCCAGACACCACCCCTCTCTGGGTCTATGCAGTTGAATTCAAGTGGCAAGTGGGCAAGGAGACAGACTGAAGTGTGTGTCCAGCTCCCCCGAGAAGGACAGAAATGATCACACTGTTGATCAAGGACTTACACTCATAAAGGTTTTTTGCCAACCTGTTATCTGAGACCAGGCCTGTTTCAGGCATTACTGCCAGATCACAAGTGGACAAGGACTAGGACTGGTCTCTGACAGGATCTGGAAGCCCAGGGACCCAGGATCGCACAGGGGTTCCCTGGGATATTGGTTTGGGATGGTGCCAAGTCCTTTGACTCCTCTGTCCAACTGTCTATCTCCATGGCCATCTTGTCCATCTTGAACACATGGCAAGAACAATAGCCTAAGGATTTGGTCCAGCCCCCAGAATTTCCCAGCCTGAATATGTTTCTGCTATACCTGGGGCTCAATATGCCAGCCTCAGATTTGGAGCACCATGCCCAGCTTCTGCTCTTATAGCTGCATCAGCTTGAGCCCACAGAGCAAGAGGCTGGCAGTGAGAAGGGCTGGGCTGACTGATGTAGGCCTGTGGAGTTGACTGGGTGGGCCACACTGAGCAAGCCTCCATAAAGTGCAGTTGGGCTGAAAGGAATGAGTAGTCTCACATGCCTGCCCCCATGGTCTTTAGTCAGGGAGAACTCCAAGGGACTCGTTCTTGGACACAGCCAGACTGGAATGGTGGGAAAACTTTCCTTTATTTGGAAGGTACATGGGAAGTCAATCATGCTGATGATACTGTATCTTCATGGAACCATAAACTAGGCCCAATGCAGGATCCTGAATGACCTCAGGAACTCGGTCAACTCTCAATGTGGCGCCTGCAGTATCATCAGAGAAAAAGCTGGCCCACCCCATCCGTGATGCTGGAGCTCATCCCTCAGCAAGAACAGTAACACCACCTCCCCTGGGCAGGTGGTAGTCAGGGCTCTACTTTACTCTCCTGAGATGTCAGCCCCTTTGCCAGACCTGGTAGTCCAGCGGGGTCTTGCCCATACTCCTGTGGTTCCTGATGGGCTCAATCCAGCAGCAGTTTCGGTGGAATAACCAGCCTCAAACCCCAAGCAGCAGTTTATACTGGCTGGAACCCTATGGATGTATTCCCCTTCCCTGTATTTGCCCACCATGTAATTTTTGTGTTTTGTATATGAGATGCTTAGGGAATAAAATCATGACCATTACCGCTATTTCTGCTTCTGTGCCTTCGCTTGCTAACCCATGAGGAGGTGGAAAAATACCAGCAGACTTTCTATAGGCACTCTGTAACCACACAACCCCCGCCCAGAATTGAACCTGGCAGAGTGGCTGCTCCCAGACCCCCACCCGGCTCTGGGCCGAGAGATAACAGCCATCGGGCGCCAGAGAAACCCCCACCCAGAATTGGACGTGACAAAATGACTGCTCTCAGACCCCCCACCCAGCTCTGGGTGCAAGAGATAATAACCATCTGGCACCCCATGGCTTGACAGGAAGACCCCGGCCAATCCTGAGGTGACACATACCTTAGTGGTGCCAACTAAGCAGTTTGAAGAATGACAGCCCTTTGACCTAACCAATAATTTGTTCCCAGTCTTTTCCCGCTCTGTAGCGTGCCAGTCATATTATAGAGTTCCTTTTTGATTTTCCCGTGGTATGTGGTGATTTGTTACAAGATACTATGATGTATGCTGTCTCTGCCTCCCCAAAAATAGTGTATAAAAGGTGTTGTGATCCTGAGCTCGGGACGTCTTAGCGTCACCGGCAACGAGTGCGCTGAGGTCCGGGTTCAAACTCGTAATAAACGACCCTTGCTGTTTGGCTTTGACTCTGGACTCTGGTGGACGTCTTTGGAGGGTCTCAGAATTTCGGCATAGCATATGGGATAGCCCCCCCCCCCCAGACCCATCAGATGCCTAGTCAACGGGTTGCTGAAAACCGATCAGTAAGTGAGCCGGCTCTGTCTCTGCCTCTGTCTCTTTCTCTGTCTCTGTATTCTCTGTCATTCTTGGATCCATAATCTGAATCTGTTTCCGGAAGTCTGAGGTTGGAACTTGCAAATATTCCTGGCAGACGCAATATAAGGCTGCCAGTAGGCCGGTGGGAGACGTCTTCTGGACCCCTGTCTGGGGCTGTTTACTCAGCCCATCTGGGTAGCCTCGTGGCAGCTGGAAGTGCACCTAGGGCTGATTACCCAGCTCATTCGATTAGCCACGGAGCCGCCTGAAGCGCACCAGCAAGTTGTGTTTTTGTGTTGTGTGACCCCTGAGCCTAGGGCTGTGTACCCAGCCCATCTGAATTAGCCATGGAGCTCATTTCCTGTGTAAATGGCTATAACTGGAGCCAACTAGGGTTGGTCTAACTCGGGACAGAGACCATAGGGAATATTCCCAAGCAGCTGCCGAAACACCATTTGTTTCAGGGAGGTTTCCCTGACTTCTCTGGCCCTACTTGGACAACTTAACCCCTTCCCCCCTCTTGCTGATAGGAAAACATGGTGTCTGCTCCTCTGTTGGAGTTGATAAGCTCTAAAACCAGGAATTCTTTCTCTACCTTCTGGAAGCACATTGTTACTTCTATCTCCCCCTTCTCATGCTTCAGCACCAACGTGTGTGCAGCCTGCATGACTAGCCTAGGATCATGCTCCACGGCTCCTTCTCTCTTCACTGTCAAGGAGCAAGAAGAACAGCCGATCCAATCCTGGTTTGGGCAGAACGCTCGTGAGAATTGGCCTGAAAAAGCCAGGCGAACTCGCTCGGGCGCAGCACATCTGCCGGGCCGCCGCACTGGACCTGGCCCGGCATCAAGAGCGCTGGCGCACAAACCTCGCCGGAAGACCTACGCGAGGCAGGCTGTGTCGAGGCCGACGCCTCCTGCCAATCCTCCTGTGGGCGTCCTCTCCCTGGTGCTGTTCCATGAGGCCTGGCCCGCCACGAATCCCGGCCTCGCAGTCTCGCCTGCTACCCGGCCGTCTGCTTCTGGGTTCCTGTCCCTCGGTGCCTCCATCTGGGGAACCCTGAGTCCCAGGGCCACGCCTCCCCCTCCCACACCGGCGCCAACGGTGCCTTTAGGCGCTTCGGACAACCTCAGAGAGAAAACTGCGTGCCCCCACTTAGGTCAACCCCAACATTGGGCACACGATCTTCCCTAAAGTCGGAAACGTAGGCCCGGCCGCCACCTGTCCTTCAACTCTGCTCCGGTAACGCTCCCCAGTGCTGGGGCATCCGGGTGGGCCACGACATTTTCGCGCATTTTTCAGGCGGCCGCCCTAAGCTCGGGGCGAGAAAGGGCCGTGGGCCATGGAGAGCAGGGTGGTCCGCAGGGCAGCCCAACGCCGGCCAGTTCCCACGGGGGTTCTGCCCAAACCGATCCTGTGAGAATTGGCCGGAAAATGCCTTGCGAACTCGCTTCGGGTGTCACACGTCTGCAGGGCCGCCCCCCAGGGCCTGGACCGGTATGCGAGATCTCGCTCACGAACCCCGACAAGGAGCACTCCGCGAGGCAGACTGCGGCGAGGCCGATGTCTCCTGCTTCTCGGCCGGCGGGGATCTCCTACTTGGTGCAGTCCCATGGGGCCAGGGCTGCCCCGGGACTCTGGCTCGAAGTTTCACCGGCTTCCCAGCCTTCCGCCTCCGGGGTCCTGTCTCTCTGTGCCTCCATCTTGGGAATCCTGAGTCCCGTGGCAACGCCTCCGCCTCACCCCCCAGCGCCAACGGTGCATTTCGGCGCTTCACACAAGCCTTGGAGCGAGAGAAACCTGCATGACCCAACGGAGGGCAGCCTCATCCTTGGGCGCCCCATCAGCCCAAAAAGATGGAGGTGCACGCCCTGCCCCCACCCGCCGCTCAACTCTGCTCCGGGAACGCTCCCGTGCGCCGGCGCCCCCTGGTGGGCCGCGTCGTTTCCTTCCGTTTTCCAGGCGGTCGCCACATGGACTGGGCAAGAAGGGGCCCTGGGCCACGGAGAGCCGGGCGACCCGCAGGACTGCCCAACCCGGCCAATTCTCACGAGCGTTCTGCTCAAATCAATCCCGGTTTGGTCAGAACCCTCCTGAGGATTGGCCAGAAAACGCGCGGCGAACTCTCTTCGGGCGCAGCTCTTTCGCAGGTCAGCCCCCCGGGACTTGTCCTGGCATCGCGAGCGCTCGCACACGAACCTCGCCAAGAAGCCCTCCGCGAGGCAGGCTGAGGCGAGGCCGACGCCTCCTGCTCCTCGGCGCTGGTGTCCCATACTTAGCGCCGTCCCATGGGGCCAGGGCTTCCCAGAGACTCGGGCTTGATATTTCACCTGCGACCCAGCCTTAGGCTTCCGGGGTCGTGTTCCTCTGTGCCTCCATCTGTGGAATCCTGAAACCCTCGGTCACGCCTACCCCTCCCATCCCGGCCCCAATGGTGCATATCGGCGCTTCGGTCAAGCCTTGGAGAGAGAGAAACCTGCATGACCCAACTGCGGACAGCCCCATCCTTGGGTGCCCCATCAGCCCGAAAAGACAGAGGCGCATGCTCTGCCGCCACTCGTAAGTCAACTCTGCTCTGGGATCTTTCCCTTGCGCCGGCTCCCCCTGGTGGGCCCTGTGTTTCAGGCATTTTCCGGGGGCCACAGCATGCCCTGGAAGAGAAGGGGCCCTGGGCCACGGAGAGCAGGGAGGTCCGCAGGACTGCGCAACCCCGGACAATTCTCATGAGCGTTCTGCTCAAATCAATCCCGGTTTGGTCAGAACCCTCCTGAGGATTGGCCAGAAAACGCGCGGCGAACTCGCTTCGGGCGCAGCTCTTCCGCAGGTCAGCCCCCCGGGACTTGTCCTGGCATCGCGAGCGCTCGCGCACGAACCTCGCCAGGAAGCCCTCTGCGAGGCAGGCTGAGGCGAGGCCGACGCCTCCTGCTCCTCAGAGCTGGTGTCCCATACTTAGCGCTGTCCCATGAGGCCAGGGCTTCCCCGAGACTCGGGCTCGATATTTCACCTGATTCCCAGCCTTTGGCTTCTGGGGTCCTGTCCCTCTGTGCTTCCATCTGGAGAATCCGGAGTCCCACGGCCACTCCTCACCCTCCCATCCTCGCACCAATGGTGCATATCGGCGCTTCGGTCAAGCCTCGGAGAGAGAGAAACATCAATGGACAAAATGCGGACAGCCACATCCTTGGGTGCCCCATCAGCTCGTAAAGATGGAGGTGCATGCCTTGCCTCCACTCGTCCGCCAACACTGCTCTGGGATCGTTCCCCTGCGACGGCGCCCTCTGGTGGGCCCCGGTGATTCCGGCATTTTCCGGGGGCCGCAGCATGCCCTGGGAGAGAAGGGGCCCTGGGCCACAGAGAGCAGGGAGGTCCGCAGGACTGCCCTACGCCGGCCAATTCTCACGAGCGTTCTGCCCAAACCGATCCTGTTTGGGAAGAACGCTCATGAGAATTGGCAGGAAAACGCCCGGCGAACTCGCTTAGGTCGCCGCACTTCTGCACGGCCGCCCCCCCGGGCCTGGCGTGCCATTGTGAGCCATCGCACTCCAACCCCGCCAGGAAGCCTTCCGCGAGTCAGGCTGTGGTGAGGCTGACGCCTCCTGCTAATCCTCCTGCGGGGGTCCTCTCCCTTGCGTTGTTCCATGGGGCCGGGCCCGCCACGAAGCCCGGGCTCGCAGTTTCGCCTGCTACCCAGCCGTCTGCTTCTGGGCTCCTATCCCTCGGTGCCTCCATCTGGGGAACCCTGAATCCCACGGACACGTTCCCCCTCCCACACAGGCGCCAACGGTGCCTTTCGGCGCTTCGGACAACCTCAGAGCGAGAGAATCCTGCGTGCCCCCACTGAGGTCAGCCCCATCCTTGGGCGCCCTATCCTCCCTAAAATCAGAAGTGTAGGCCCGGCCGCCACCCGTCCTTCAACTCTACTCCGAGAACGCTCCCCAGTGCCGGGGCCTCCTGGTGGGCCGCGACGTTTTCGCGCATTCCGGGCGGCCGCCCCATGCTCCGGGCGAGAACCGGCCCTGGGCCATGGAGAGCAGGGCAGTCCGCAGGGCTGCGAAACGCCGGCCAATTCTCACGAGTTTTCTGCCCAAACCGATACCGGTTTATGCAGAACGCTCATGAGAATTGGACAGAAAACGCCTTGCGAACTTGCTTCAGGCGTCACACGTCTGCAGGGCCGCCCCCTAGGGCCTGGCCCAGCATAGCAAGAACTCGCTCACGAACCCCGCCAAGGAGCCCTCTGCGAGGCAGTCTGCGGCGAGGCCGATGCCTCCTGCGTCTCAGCCGGCGGGGGTCCCCTACTTGGCCCAGTCCCATGGGGCCAGGACTGCCCCGAGACTCAGGCTCGAAATTTCGCCGTCTTCCCAGCCTTCTGCTTCCGGGGTCCTGTCCCTCTGTGCCTCCCTCTTGGGAATCCTGAGTTCTGTGGGAACGCCTCCGCCTCACGTCCCGGTGCAATGGGTGCATTTCGGACAAGCCTCAAAGCAAGAGAGACCTGCATGACCCAACTGAGGACAGCACCATCCTTGGGCGCTCCATCAGCCTTAAAAGACGGAGGCACACGCCCTGCCCCCACCCGCCTGGATACTCTGCAGCCGGAAAGCTCCCATGCGCCGGTGTCCTCTGGTGGACCGCGTCGATTCCTTGGGTTTTCAGGCGGCCGCAACATGCCCTGGGCAATAAGGGTCCCTGGGCCACGGAGAGCCGGGAGGTCGCAGGGTTGCCCAACGCTGGCCAATAATCACGAGCGTTCTGCCCTAACCGACCCTGGTTTGGGCAGAACGCTCCTGAGAATTGGCCGGAAAACGCATGGCGAACTCGCTTCAGGCGCAGCCCTTCCACAGGTCTGTCCCCCGGGACTTGTCCTGGCATGGCGAGCGCTCGCGCACAAACCTCGCCAGGAAGCCCTCTGCGAGGCATGCTGAGGCGAGGCCGACGCCTGCTGCTCCTCGGCGCTGGTGTCCCAAACTTAGCGCCGTCCCATGGGGCCAGGGCTGCCCGGAGACTCGGGCTTGATATTTCACCTGCGCCCCAGCCTTCAGCTTCGGGGTCGTGTCCCTCTGTGCCTCCATCTGGGGAATCCTGAGTCCCTCGGCCACGCCTACCCCTCCCATCCCGGCCCCAATGATGCATATTGGCGCTTCGGTCAAACCTCGTAGAGAGAGAAACATCAATGAACCAAATGCGGACAGCCCCTTCCTTGGGTGCCCCATCAGCCAGAAAAGACGGTGGCGCATGCCCTGCCGCCACTCGTCCATCAACTCTGCTCTGGGATCGTTCCCCTGCGCATGCGCCCCCTGGTGGCCCCCGGCGATTCCGGCATTTTCCGGGGGCCGCAGCATGCCCTGGGAGAGAAGGGGCCCTGGGCCACGGAGAGCAGGGAGATCCGCAGGACTGCCCTACGCCGGCCAATTCTCACGAGCGTTCTGCCCAAACCAATCCTGTTTGTTCAGAACGCTTGTGAGAATTGGCAGGAAAACGCCCGGCGACCTCGCTTCGGGCGCCGCACTTCTGCACGGCCGCCACCCAGTGCCTGGCGTGTCATTGCGAGCCATCACGCTCCAACCCCGCCAGGAAGCCCTCCGCGAGGCAGGTTGTGGCGAGGCCGACGCCTCCTGCTAATCCTCCTGTGGGAGTCCTCTCTCTGGCGCTGTTCCATGAGGCCTGGCCCGCCACAAACCCGGCCTCGCAGTCTCGTCTGCTTCCCGGCCGTCTGCTTCTGGGTTCCTGTACCTCGGTGCCTCCATCTGGGGAGCCCTGAGTCCCGGGGCCACGCCTCCACCTCCCACACCATCGCCAACGGTGCCTATCGGCACTTCGGACAACCTCAGAGCGAGAGAAACCAGCGTGCCCCCACTGATGTCAGCCCCATCCTTGGGCACACGATCCTCCCTAAAGTCGGAAACGTAGGCCCGGCCGCCACCCGTCCTTCAACTCTTCTCCGGGAACGCTCCCCAGCGACGGGGCGTCCGGGTGGGCCGCGACGTTTTCACGCATTTTTCGGCCGGCCGCCCCAAGCTCGGGGTGAGTAACGGCCCTGGGCCACGGAGAGCAGGGCGTTCCGCAGGGCTGCCCAACGCCGGCCAATTCCCACGAGTGTTCTGCCGAAACCGATCCTATGAGAATTGGCCGAAAACGCCATGCAAACTCGTTTCGGGTGTCACACGTCTGCAGGGCCGCCCCCCAGGGCCTGGCCTGGCCAGGCATCGCAGGAGCTCGCTCACGAACCCCGCCAAGCAGCCCTCCGCGCGGTAGACTTCGGTGAGGTCGATGCCTACTGCTTCTCGGCCGGCGAGGGTCCCCTACTTGATGCAGTTCCATGGGGCCAGGGCTGTCCCGAGACTCGGGCTCGAAAATTCACCGGCTTCCCAGTTTTCCTTTTCTGGGGTCCTATCCCTCTGTGCCTCCATCTTGATAATCCTGAGTTCCGTGGCAACGCCTCCGCCTCACGCCCCGGCGCAAACGGTGCATTTCGGCGCTTCGGACAGGCCTCGAAGCGAGAGAAACCTGCATGACCAAACTGAGGACAGACCCATCTTGGGCGCCCCATCAACCCGAAAAGTCGGAGGCACATGCCCTGCCCCCACCCACCGCTCAACTCTGCTCCGGGTAGGATCCCGTGCGCTGCACCCCCTTTTGGGCCACGTCGTTTCTTCCCATTTTCCAGGCGGTCGCAGCATGGACTGGGCAAGAAGGGGCCCTGGGCCACGGAGAGCTGGGCGGTCCGCAGGACTGCCGAACCCCGGCCAATTCTCACGAGCGTTCTGCTCAAATCAATCCCGGTTTGGTCAGAACCCTCCTGAGGATTGGCCGGAAAACGCTCGGCGAACTCGCTTCGGGCGCAGCTCTTCCGCTGGTCAGACCCCCTGGACTTGTCCTGGCATCGCTAGCGCTCGCCAGGAAGCCCTCCGCGAGGCAGGCTGAGGCGAGGCCGACGCCTCCTGCTCCTCGGCGCTGGTGTCCCATACTTAGTGACGTCCCATGGGGCCAGGGCTGCCCCGAGACTCGGGCTCGATATATCACCTGCTTCCCAGCATTCGGCTTCAGGTGTCGTTTCCCTCTGTGCCTCCATCTGGGGAATCCTGAGTCCCGTGGCCACGCCTCCCCCTCCCATCAGGGCCCCAATGTTGCATTTCGGCGCTTTGGACAAGCCTCGGACAGAGAGAAACCTGCATGACCCAACCGCGGAAAGCCCCATCCTTAGGAGCCCCTTCTGCCTGAAAAGACGGAGGCGCATGCCCTGCCGCCAATCGTCCATCAATTTTGCCCTGGGAATGCTCCACTTCGCCGGCGCCCCCTGGTGGGCCCCGGCGTTGCCGGCTATTTCCGGGTGCCGCAGCATGCCCTGGGAGAGTAGGGGCCCTGTGCCACGGAGAGCATGGTTGTCCGCAGGACTGAACTTCGCTGGCCTATTCTCACGTGCGTTCTGCCCAAACCGCTTTAGGTTTGGGCAGAACGCTCGTGAGAATTGGCAGGAAAATGCCCGGCGAAATCGTTTCACGCTCCTCACTTCTGCACGGCCGCCCCGCGGGGCCTGGCGTGCCATTGCGAGCCATCCCGCTCCAATCCCAACAGGAATCCCTCCGCGAGGCAGTCTGTGGCTAGGCCGACGCCTCCTGCTAATCCTCCTGCAGGGGTCCTCTCCCTGGCGCTGTTCCATGGGGCCTGGCCCGACATGAAGCCCAGGCTCGCAGTTACGCCTGCTACCCAGACGTCTGCTTCTGGGTTCCTCTCCCTCTGTGTCTCCATCTTGGGAATCCTGAATCCCGTGGAAACGCCTCCGCCTCACGCCCCAGCGCCTATGGTGCATTTCGGCGCTTCGCACAATCCGCGGAGTGAGAGAAAACTGCATGACCCAATTGAGGACAGCCTCAGCCTTGGGCGCCCAATCAGCCCGAAAAGATGGAGGCACACGCCCTGCCCCAGCCGCCCAGATACTCTGCTCCGGGAACGCTCCCGTGTGCCCGCGCCCTCTGGTGGGCCGCGTCGTTTCCTCGGGTTTCCAGGCAGCCGCACCATGCCCTGGGCAAGAAGGGTCCCTGGGCCACGGAGAGCCGGGCGGTCCGCAGGGTTGCCCAACGCCGGCCAATTATCACGAGAGTTCTTCCCTAACAGATCCCGGTTTGGGCAGAACACTCGTGATAATTGGCCGGAAAACGCATGGCGAACTCGCTTCGGGCGCAGCTCTTCCGCAGGTCAGCCCCCAGGACTTGTACTGGCATCGCGAGCGCTCACGCACGAACCTCGCCAGGAAGCCCTACTCGAGGCAGGCTGAGGCGAGGCCGACGCCTCCTGCTCCTCGGAGCTGGTGTCCCATACTTATCGCCGTCCCATGGGGCCAGGGCTGCCCTGAGACTTGGGTTTGATATTTCACCTGCGTCCCAGCCTTCGGCTTCCGGGGTCGTGTCCCTCTGTGCCTCCATCTGGGGAATCCTGAGTCCCTCGGCCACGCCTCACCCTCCCATCCCGGCCCCAATGGTGCATATCGGTGCTTCGGTCAAGCCTCAGATAGAGAGAAACCTCAATGAACAAAATGCGGACAGCCACACCCTTGAGTGCCCCATTAGCCCGAAAAGACGGAGGCGCATGACCTGCCGCTACTCGTCCGTCAACTCTGCTCTGGGATCGTTACCCTGCGCTGGCCCCCCCGGTGGGCCCCGGCGATTCCGGCATTTCCCGGGGGCCACAGCATGCCCTGGGAGAGAAGGGGCCCTGGGCCACGGAGAGCAGGGAGGTCCGCAGGACTGCCCTACGCCGGCCAATTCTCACGAGCGTTCTGACCAAACCGATCCTGTCTGGGCAGAACGTTCGTGAGAACTGGCAGGAAAACGCCCGGTGAACTCGTTTCGGGACCGCACTTCTGCACGGCCGCCCCCCCGGGCCTGGCGTGCCATTGCGAGCCATCGCGCTCCAACCCCGCCAGGAAGCCCTCAGCGAGGCCGGCTGTGTCGAGGCCGACACCTCATGCTAATCCTCCTGCGGGGTTCCTCTCCCTGGCGCTGTTCCATGAGTCCTGGGCCGCCACGAAGCCCGGCCTCGCAGTCTCGCCTGCTACGTGGCCGTCCACTTCTGGGTTCCTGTCCCTCGGTGCCTCCATCTGGGGAACCCTGAGACCCGTGCCCACACCTCCGCCTCCCACATTGCCACCAACGGTGCCTTTCGGCGCTTCGGACAACCTCAGAGCAAGAGAAAACTGCGTGCCCCACTGAGGTCAGCCCCATCCTTGGGCACACGATCCTCCCTAAAGTCGGAAACGTAGGCCCGGCCGCCACCCGACCTTCAACTCTGCTCCGGGTACGCTCCAAGCGCGGGGGCGTACGGGTGGGCCGCGAGGTTTTCGCACAATTTCCAGGCGGCTGCCCCAAGCTCGGGGTGAGTAAGGGCCCTGGGCCATGGAGAGCAGGGCGGTCCGCAGAGCTGCCCAACGCCGGCCAATTCCCACGAGGGTTCTGCCCAAACCGATCCCGTGAGAATTGGCCGGAAAATGCCATGCGAACTCATTTCGGGTGTCACACGTCTGCAGGGCCGCCCCCCAGAGGCTGGCCTGGCCCGGCATCACGAGAGCTCGCTCACGAACCCCGCCAAGCAGCCCTCCACGCGGCAGACTTCGGCGAGGCCGATGCCTAATGCTTCTCGGCCGGCGGGGGTCCCCTACTTGGCGCAGTACCATGGGGCCAGGGCTGTCCTGAGACTCGGGCTCGAAATATCGCCGGCTTCCCAGCCTTCCGCTTCCGGGGTCCTGTCCCTCTGTGCCTCCATCTTGGGAATCCTGAGTTCCATGGCAACGCCTCCGTCTCACACCCCGGCACAAACGGCGCATTTCGGCTATTCGGACCAGCCTGAAGCGAGTGAAACATGCATGACCCAACTGAGGACAGCCCCATCTTGGGCGCCCCATCAACCCGAAAATTCGGAGGCGCATGCCCTGTCCCCACCTGCCCCTCAACTCTGCTCCTAGTACGCTCCCTGGCGCCGGCGCCACCTGATGGGCCACGTCGTTTCCTTGCGTTTTCCAGGAGGCCGCAGTATGCACTGGGCGAGAAGGGGCCTTGAGCCACGGAGAGCCGAGCGATCCGCAGGTCTGCCCATCGCTGGCCAATTCTCACGAGCGTTCTTCCCAAACCAATCCTGGTTTGGGCAGAACGCTTGTGAGAATTGGCAGTAAAACGCCCGGCAAACTCGCTTCGGACGCCACACTTCTGCACGGCCTCCCCCACGGTCCTGGCGTACCAGGCGTAACATCGCGCTCCAACCCCGCCAGGAAGCCTTCCGCGAGGCAGGCTGTGGCTAGGCCTTCGCCACCTGCTAATCCTCCTGCGGGTTTCCTCTCCCTGGCACTGTTCCATGGGGCCTGGCCCGCCACGAAGCCCGGGCTCGCAGTTTCGCCTGCTACCCAGCCATCTGCTTCTGGGTTCCTGTCCCTCGGTGCCTCCATCTGGGAAACCTTGAGTCCCGCAGCCTCGCTCCCCCTCCCACACTGGCGCCAACGGTGCCTTTCAGCGCTTCGGACAACCTCAGAGTGAGAGAAACCTCCGTGCCCCCACTGAGGTCAGCCCCATCCTTGGGCACATGATCCTCCCTAAAGTCGGAAACGTAGGCCCGGCCACCACCCGTCCTTCAACTCTGCTCCGGGAACGCTCCCCAGCGCCGGGGAGACCGGGTGGGCCGCGACGTATTCGCCCATTTTCCAGGCGGCTGCCCCAAGCTCGGGGAGAGTAAGGGCCCTGGGCCATGGAGAGCAGGGCGGTCCGCAGAGCTGCCCAACGCCGGCCAATTCCCACGAGAGTACTTCCCAAACTGATCCCGGGAGAATTGCCTGGGTAACGCCATGCGAACTCTTTTCGGGTGTCACACGTCTGCAGGGCCGCCCCCCAGGGCCTGGCCTGGCCCAGCATCGCGAGATCTCGCTCACGAACCCCGCCAAGGAGCCCTCTGCGTGGCAGATTTCGGCGATGCCGATGCCTACTGCTTCTCGGCCGGCGGGGGTTCCCTACTTGGCGCAGTCCCACGCGGCCAGTGTTGTCCTGAGACTCGGGCTCGAAATTTCGCAGGCTTCCCAGCCTTCTGCTTCCGGGGTCTGTCCCTCGGTGCTTCCATCTTGGGAATCCTGAGTTCCGTGGCACCGCCTCCGCCTCACGCCCCGGCGCAAATGGTGCATTTCAGCGCTTCGGAGAAGCCTCGAAGCGAGAGCAACATGCATGACCCAAATGAGGACAGCCCCATCTTGGGAGCCCCATCAACCCTAAAAGTCGGAGGCGCATGCCCTGTCCCCACCTGCCACTCAAATCTACTCCAAGGACGCTCCCGGGCGCCTGCGCCACCTGATGGGCCTCGTCGTTTCCTCGCGTTTTCCTGGTGGCCGCAGTATGCACCTGGCGAGAAGGGGCCCTGAGCCACGGAGAGCCGAGCGGTCCGCAGGTCTGCCCATCGCTGGCCAATTCTCACGAGCGTTCTTCCCAAACCAACCACGTGTTGGGCAGAACGCTCATGAGAATTGTCCAGAAAACATGCGGCGAACTCGCTTCGGGCTAACTCGTCCGCAGGTCTGCCCCCCGGGGCTTCTCCTGGCATTGCGAGTGCTGAAGCTCAAACCTCGCCAGGAAGCCCTCCGCGAGGCAGGCTTAGGCGAGGTCGACGCCTCCTGCCCTCGGCGCTGGTGTCCCCTACTCTGCGCCGTCCCATAGGACCAGGGTTGCCCCGAGACTCGGGCTCGATATTTAACCTGCCTCCCAGCCTTCAGGTTCCGTGGTCCTGTCCCTCTGTGCCTCCATCTGGGGAATCCTGAGTCCCACGGCCACGCCTCACCCTCCCATCCCGGCACCAATGGTGCATATCGGCGCTTCGGACAAGCCATGGAGAGAGAGAAACCTGCATGACCCAACTGCGGACAGCCCCATCCTTGCGTGCCCCATCAGCCCGAAAAGACGGAGGCGCATGCTCTGCCGCCACTCGTAAGTCAACTCTGCTCTGGGATGCTCCCCTGCGCCAGCGCGCAGTGGTGAGCCCTGCGTTTCCGGCATTTTCCGGGGGCCGCAGCATGCCCTGGGAGAGAAGGGGCCCTGGGCCATGGAGAGCAGGGAGGTCCACAGGGCTGCCCAACGCTGGCAAATTCTCACGAGCGTTCTGCCCAAACCGATCCTTGGCAGGAAAACGCCCGGCGAACTCGCTTCGGGCGCCGCACATCTGCACAGCTGCCCCCTGGGCCTGGCGTACCAGGCGAACCATCGCGCTCCAACCCCGCCAGGAAGCCTTCCGCGAGGCAGGCTGTGGCTAGGTGGAAGCCTCCTGCTAATCCTCCTACGGGTTTCCTCTCCCTGGTGCTGTTCCATGGGGCATGGGCTGCCACGAAGCCCGGGGTCACAGTTTCGCCTGCTACCCAGCCTTCTGTTTCTGGGTTCCTGTCCCTCAGTGCCTCCATCTGGGAAACCTTGAGTCCCGCGGCCTCCCACCCCCTCCCATACCGGCGCCAACGGTGCCTTTCGTTGCTTCGGACAACCTCAGAGTGAGAGAAACCTGCGTGCCCCCACTGAGGTCAGCCCCATCCTTGGGCACCCGATCCTCCCTAAAGTCGGAAACGTAGGCCCGGCCGCAACCCGTCATTCAACTCTGCTCAGGGAACGCTCCCCAGCGCCAGGTCTTCCGGGTGGGCCGCGACATTTTCGCGCATTCCGGGCGGCTGCCCCGTGCTCCGGGTGAGAAACAGCCCTGGGCCATGGAGAGCAGGGCTGTCCGGAGGGCTGCAAAACGCCAGCCAATCGTGAGAATTGGCATGAAAAGGCCTTGTGAACTCGCTTCGGGTGCCACACCTCTGCAGGGCCGCCCCCCAGGGTCTGGCCTGGCATTGCGAGAGCTCGCTCACGAACCCCGACAAGGAGCCATCCGCGAGGCAGACTGCGGCGAGGCCGATGTCTCCTGCTTCTCGGCCGGCGGGGGTCCCCTACTTGGTGCAGTCGCATGGGGCCATGGCTGTCCCGAGACTCGGGCTCGAAATTACGCCGGCTTCCCAGCCTTCCGCTTCCGGGGTCCTGTCCCTCGGTGCCTCCATCTTGGGAATCCTGAGTTCCGTGGCAACGCCTCCGCTTCACGCCCCGGCACAAACGGTGCATTTCGGCGCTTCGGACCAGCCTCGAAGCGAGAGAAACATGCATGACCCAACTGAGGACAGCCCCATCTTGGGCGCCCCATCAACCCGAAAGTCGGAGGCGCATGCCCTGTCCCAACCCACCGCTCAACTCTGCTCCAAGAATGCTCGTGGGCGCCGGCGCCACCTGATGGCCACGTCGTTTCCTCGCGTTTTCCAGGCGGCCACAATATGCACTGGGAGAGAAGGGGCCCTGAGCCACGGAGAGCCTGGCGGTCCGCAGGCCTGCCCATCCCTGGCCAATTCTCACGAGCGTTCTGCCCAAACCAACCACGGTTTGGGCAGAACGCTCGTGAGAATTGGCCAGAAAACACGCGGCGAACTCGCTTCGGGCCAGCTCATCCGCAGGTTCGCCCACCGGGGCTTGTCCTGGCATTGCGAGCCCTCGCGCACAAACCCCGCCAAGGAGCCCTACGCGCGGCAGAAATCGGCGAGGCCGATGCCGACTGCTTCTCGAATGGCGGGGGTCCCCTACTTGGCGCAGTCCCAGGGGGCCAGGGCTGTCCCGAGACTCGGGCACGAAATTTAGCCTGCTTCCCAGCCTTCCGCTTTCGGCGTCCTGTCCCTCTGTGCCTCGATCTTGGGAATCCTGAGTTCTGTGGAAACACATCTGCCTCACGCCCCGGCGCAAACGGTGCATTTCGGCGCTTCGGGCAAGCCTCGAAGCGAGAAAAACCTGCATGACCCAACTGAGAACAGCCCCATCTTGGGCGCCCCATCAACCCGAAAAGTCGGAGGCGCATGCCCTGTCCGCATCCGCCGCTGAACTCTGCTCCAAGAACGCTCCCGGGCGCCAGCACCAGGTGATTGGCCACGTCGTTACCTTGCGTTTTCCAGGAGGCCGCAGTATGCACTGGGTGAGAAGAGGCCCTGAGCCACAGAGAGCCGGACGGTCCGCAGTTCTGCCCATCGCTGGCCAATTCTCATGAGCGTTCTGCCCAAACCAACCACAGTTTGGGCAGAACGCTTGTGAGAATTGGCTGGAAAACACGCGGCGAACTCACTTCGGGCTAGCTTCTCCGCAGGTCCGCCACCCCGGGTTTGTCCGGGCATCGCGAGCGCTCGCGCACAAACTTCGCCAGGAAGCCCTGCGCGAGGCAGGCCTAGGCGAGGCCGACGCCTCCTGCTCCTCAGCGCTGGTGTCCCCTACTCTGCGCCGTCCCATGGGACCAGGGCTTCCCCGAGACTCAGGCTCGATATTTCACCTGCGTCCCAGCCTTCAGCTTCCGGGGACCTGTCCCTCTGTGCCTCCATCTGGGGAATCCTGAGTCCCACGTCCACGACTCACCCTCCCACCCCGGCCCCAATGGTGCATATTGGTGCTTCGGACAAGCCTTGGAGAGAGAGAAACCTGCATGACCCAACTGCGGACAGCCCCATCCTTGGGTGCCCCATCAGCCCGAAAAGACAGAGGCGCATGCTCTGCCGCCACTCGTAAGTCAACTCTGCTCTGGGACGCTCCCCTGCGCTGGCGCCCACTGGTGGGCCCTGCGTTTCAGGCATTTTCCGGGGGTCGCAGCATGCCCTGGGAGAGAAGAGGCCCTGGGCCACGGAGAGCAGGGAGGTCCGCAGGACTGCCCAACGCCGGCCAATTCTCACGAGCGTTCTGCACAAACCGATCCTGGTTTGGGCAGAACGCTCGTGAGAACTGGCAGGAAAACACCCGGCGAACTTGCTCCGTGCGCCACACTTCTGCACAGGCGCCCCCCCGGGCCTGGCGTACCAGGCGTAACATCGCGCTCCAACCCCGCCAGGAAGCCTTCCGCGAGGCTGGCTGTGGCTAGGCCGACGCCTCCTGCTAATCCTCCTGCGGGTTTCCTCTCCCTGGCGCTGTTCCATGAGGCCTGGCCCGCCACGAAGCCCGGGCTCGCAGTTTCGCCTGCTACCCAGCCATCTGCTTCTGGGTTCCTGTCCCTCGGTGCCTCCATCTGGGAAACCTTGAGTCCCGCGGCCTCGCTCCCCCTCCCACACCGGCGCCAACGGCGCCTTTTGGCGCTTCGGACAACTTCAGAGTGAGAGAATCCTGCGTGCACCCACTGAGGTCAGCCCCATCCTTGGGCGCCCGATCCTCTCTAAAGTCGGAACCGTAGGTCCGGCCGCAACCCGTCATTCAACTCTGCTCAGGGAATGCTCCCCAGCGCCAGGTCCTCCGGGTGGGCCGCGACATATTCGCGCATTCTGGGCGGCCGCCCCATGCTCAGGGCGAGAAACAGCCCTGGGCCATGGAGAGCAGGGCTGTCCGGAGGGCTGCAAAACGCCAGCCAATTCGTGAGAATTGGCCGGAAAATGCCTTGCAACCTCTCTTCGGGTGTCACAGGTCTGGAGGGCCGCCCCCCAGGGCCTGGCCCGGCATTGGGAGAGCTCGCTCACGAACCCCAACAAGGAGCCCTCTGCGAGGCAGACTGCGGCGAGGCCGATGTCTCCTGCTTCTCGGCCGGTGGGCGTCCCCTACTTGGCGCAGTCCCATGGGGCCAGGGCTGCCCCAGGACTCGGGCTCGAAATTTCACCGGCTTCCCGGCCTTCCGTTTCCGGGGTCCTGTCTCTCTGTGCCTCCATTTGGGAATCCTGAGTCCCGTGGCATCACCTAGGCCTCACGCCCCAGGGCCAATGGTGCATTTCGGCGCTTCGCACAAGTCTCGGAGCGAGAGAAACCTGCATGACCCAACTGAAGAAAGTCTCAGCCTTGGGCGCCCCATCAGCCCGAAAAGATGGAGGTGCACGCCCTGCCCCCACCCGCCGCTCAACTCTGCTCCGGGAACGCTCCCGTGCGCCCGCGCCCCTTGGTGGGCCGCGTCGTTTCCTCCCGTTTTCCAAGCTGTCGCCGCATGGACTGGGCAAGAAGGGGCCCTGGGCCTCGGAGAGCCGGGCGGTGCGCAGGACTGCGAAACCCCGGCCAATTCTCACGAGCGTTCTGCTCAAATCAATCCCGGTTTGGTCACAACCCTCGTGAGGATTGGCCGGAAAATGCGCGGCGAACTCGCTTTGGGCGCAGCTCTTTCGCAGGTCAGCCCCCCGGGACTTGTCCTGGCATCGCGAGCGCTCGCGCACGAACCTCGCCAGGAAGGACCCCGCGAGGCAGGCTGATTTGAGGCCGACGCCTCCTGCTCCTCGGCGCTGGTGTCCCATACTTAGCGCCGTCCCATGGGGCCAGGGCTTCTCCGAGACTCGGGCTTGATATTTCACCTGCGTCCGAGCCTTCGGCTTCCGGGGTCGTGTCCCTCTGTGCCTCCATCTGGGGAATCCTGAGTCCCTTGTCCACGCCTCCCCCTCCCATCCCGGCCCCAATGTTGCATATCGGCTCTTCGTTCAAGCCTCGGAGAGAGAGAAATTTAAATGAACAAAATGCAGACAGCCAGAACCTTGGGTGCCCCATTAGCCCGAAAAGACAGAGGCGCATGCCCTGCCGCTACTCGTCCATCAGCTCTTCTCTGGGATCGTTCCCCTGCGCCGGGGCCCCCTGGTCGGCCCCGGCGATTCCGGCATTTTCCGGGGGCCGCAGCATGCCCTGGGAGAGAAGGGGCCCTGGGCCACAGAGAGCAGGGAGGTCCACAGGGCTGCCCATTGCTGGCCAGTTCTCACGAGCATTCTGCCCAAACCAACCACGGTTTGGGCAGAACGCTCGTGAGAATTGGCCGGAAAACGCCCGGAGAACTCGCTTTGGGCTCCGCATTTCTGACCGCTGCCCCCCCCCTGGCCTGGCGTGCCATTGCGAACCATCCCGCTCCAATCCTGCCAGGAAGCCCTCCGCGAGGCAGAGTGTGGCGAGGCTGACGCCTCCTGCTAATCCTCTTGTGGGGGTCCTCTCCCTGGCACTGTTCCATGGGGCCAGGCCCACCATAAGACCTGGGTTCGCAGTTTCGCCTGCTACCCAGCCGTCTGCTTCTGGGTTCCTGTCCCTCTGTGCCTCCATCTGCGGATCCCTGTGTCCCGTGCCCACACCGCTGCCTCCCACACCGGCGCCAACGGTGCCTTTCGGCGCTTCGGACAACCTCAGAGTGAGAGAAGCCTGCGTGCCCCCACTGAGATCAGCCCAATCCTTGGGCGCCTGATCCTCCTTAAAGTGGGAAGCGTAGGCCCGGCCGCCACCCGTCCTTCATGTCTTCTCCGGGAACGCTCCCCAGCGCCGGGGTCTCCGGGTGGGCAGCGACGTTTTCACGCATTTTCCGGGCGGCCGCCCCATGCTCCGGTCGACAAACGGCCCTGGGCCATGGAGAGCAGGGCAGACCGCAGGGCTGCGAAAAGCCGGCCAATTCTCACGAGCGTTCTGCCCAAACCGATCCCCGTTTGGGCAGAACGCTCGTGAGAATTAGCCGGAAAACGCCTTGTGAACTCGCTTCGGGTGTCACAGGTCTGAGGGCCGCCACCCAGGGCCCGGCCCGGCATCGCGAGAGCTCGCTCACGAACCCCGCCAAGGAGCCCTCCGCGAGGCAGACTGTGGCGGGGCCGATGCCTCCTGCTTCTCGGCCGGCGGGGGTCCCCTACTTGGCGAAGTCCCATGGGGCCAGGGCTGCCCGGAGACTCGGGCTCGAAATACACCGGCTTCTCAGCCTTCTGCTTCCGGGGTCGTGTCCCTCTGTGCCTCCATCTTGGGAATCGTGAGTTCCATGGCAACGCCTCTGCCTCACCCCAGCGCCAATGGTGCATTTCAGCGCTTCGGAGAAGCTTCGAAGCGAGAGAAACCTTCATGACCCAATTGAGGACAGAACCATCCTTGGGCTACACAACAGCCAGAAAAGACAGAGGCGCAAGCCCTCCCGCCACCTGCCGCTCAACTCCGCTCCGGGACCGCTCCCTGCACGGGCGCCCCCTGGTGGGCCGCGTCGTTTCCTCGGGTTTTCAGGCAGCCGCAGCATGCCCTGGTCAAGAATGGTTCCTGAGCCACGGAGAGCTGGACGGTCCTCAGGACTGCCAAACGCCGGCCAATTCTCACGAGCATTCTGCCCAAACCATTCCCTGTTTGGACAGAACCCTCGTGAGGATTGGCCGGAGAATGCACGGCGAACTCGCTTTGGGCGCAGCTCTTGCGCAGGTCAGCCCCCCGAGACTTGTCCTGGCATCGCGAGCGCTCGCGCAAGAACCTTGCCAGGAAGTCCTCCGCAAGGCAGGCTGAGGCGAGGCCGACGCCCCCTGCTCCTCGGCACTGGTGTCCCATACTTAGCGCCGTCCCATGGGGCCAGGGCAGCCCAGAGACTCGGGCTTGATATTTCACATGCTTCCTAGGCTTCGGTTTCCGTGGTCGTGTCCCTCTGTGCCACCATCGGGGGAATCCTAAGTCCCGCGGCCTCGCCTCCCCCTCCCATCCCGGCGCTTCGGACAAGCCTCGGAGAGAGAGAAACCTGCATGACCCAACAGCGGACAGCCCCATCCTTGGATGCCCCATCAGCCCGAAAAGACGGAGGCGCATGCCCTGCCGCCACTCGTTCATCAACTCTGATCTGGGAATGCTCCCATACGCCGGCGCCCACTGCTGGGCCCCGGCGATTCCGGCATTTTCCGGGGACCGCAACATGCCCTGGTAGAGAAGGGGCCCTGGGCCACGGAGAGCAGGGAGGTCCGCAGGACTGCCCAACGCCGGCCAATTCTCACGAGCGTTCTTTCCAAACCGATCCCTGTTTGGGCAGAATGCTCGTGAGAATTGGCAGGAAAACGACCGGCGAACTCGCTTCGGGCGCCGCACCTCAGCAAGGCGGCCCACCCGGGCCTGGCGTGCCATTGCGAGCCATCGCGCTCCAACCCCGCCAGGAAGCCCTCCTCGAGGCAGGCGGTGGCGCGGCCAACGCCTTCTGCTAATCCTCCTGCGGGGGTCCTCTCCCTGGCGCTGTTCCATGGGGCTTGGCAGGCCAAGAAGCCCGGGCTCGCAGTTTCGCCTGCTACCCAGCCATCTGTTCTGGGTTCCTGTCCCTCGGTGCCTCCATCTGGCGAACCCTGAGTCCCGCGGCCACACTCCCCCTACCACACCGGCGCCAATGGCGCCTTTCATCGCTTCGGACAACCTTAGAGTGAGAGAAACCTGCGTGCCCCCACTGAGGTCAGCACCATCCTTGGGTGCCCGATCCTCCCTAAAGCCAGATGCATAGGCCCGGCTGCCACCCATCATTCAACTCTGCTCCAGGAACGCTCCACAGCGCCGGGGCCTCCGGGTGGGCCGCGACGTTTTCACGCATTCCGGTCGGCCGCCCCATGCTCCGGGCGAGAAACGGCCCTGGGCCATGGAGAGCAGGGCAGTCCGCAGGGCTGCGAAACGCCGGCCACGATATTTCACCTTCTTTCCAGCATTGGGCATCCGGGGTCGTGTCCCTCTGTGCCTCCATCGGGGGAATCCTGAGTCCCGCGGCCTCGCCTCCCCCTCCCATCCCGGCCCCAATGGTGCATATCGGTGCTTCGGACAAGCCTCAGAGAGAGAGAAACCTGCATGACCCAACTGCGGACAGCCCCATCCATGGGTGCCCCATCAGCCCGAAAAGACGGAGGCGCATGCCCTGCCGCCACTCGTCCGCCAACTCTGCTTTGGGAACGCTCCCTTGTGCTGGCGCCCCCAGGTGGGCCCCGGTGATGCCGGCATTTTCAGGGGGCCGCAGCATGCACTGGGAGAGAAGGGGCCCTGAGAACAGAGAGCAGGGTGGTCCGCAGGACTGCTCAACACCGGCCTATTCTCACGAGCGTTCTGCCCAAACTGATCCTTGTTTGGGCAGAACGCTCGTGACAATTGGCAGGAAAACACCTGGCTTAATCGCTTCAGGCTCCGCACTTATGACAGGCCGACGCCTCCTGCTAATCCTCCTGCGGGGGTCCTTTTTCTGGCGCTGTTCCATGGGGCCTGGCCTGCCATGAAGCCGGGGCTCGCAGATTCGCCTGGTACCCAGCCGTCTGCTTCTGGGTTCCTGTCCCTTGGTGCCTCCATCTGGGGATCCCTGTGTCCCGCGGCCACACCTCCCCCTCCCTCCCCGGCGCCAACGGTGCCTTTCGGCGCTTCGGACAACCTCAGAGCGAGAGAAACCTGCGTGCCCCCACTGAGGTCAGCCCAATCCTTGGGCGCCCGATCCTCCTTAAAGTCGGAAGCGTAGGCCCGGCCGCCACCCGTCGTTCATCTCTGCTCCGGGAACGCTCCCCAGCGCCAGGGCTTCTGGGTGGGCCGAGACGTTTTCGCTCAATTTCCGGGCGGCCACCCCATGCTCTGGGCGAGAAACAGCGCTGGGCTATGGAGAGCAGGTCGGTCCGCAGGGCTACCAAACGCCAGTGAATTCTCACGAGCGTTCTGGCCAAACCGATCCCGGTTTTGGCAGAACGCTCGTGAGAATTGGCCGGAAAACGCCCGGCGAACTCGCTTCGGGTGCAGCACGTCTGCACGGCCGCCCCCCGGGCCTGGCCTGGCATCGCGAGCGGTCGTGCAGGAACCTCGCCAGGAAGCCTTCCAGGAGGCAGGCTGCGGTGAGTCCGACGCCTCCTGCTCCTCGGCCCTGGTATCCTCTACTTAGCGCCATCCCATGGGGCCCGGGCTGCCCCGAAACTCGGGCTCGATATTTCACCCGCTTCCCAGTCTTCGGCTTCCTGGGTCCTGTCCTTCTGTGCCTCCATCGGGGGAATCCTGAGTCCCGCGGCCTCGCCTCCCCTTCCCACCCCGGCCCCAAAGGTGCATACTGGCGCTTCGGACAAGCCTCGGAGAACGAGAAACCTGCATGACCCAACTGTGGACAGCTGCATCCTTGGTGCCTCATCAGCGGGAAAAGACGGAGGCGAAAGCCCTTCCGCCACTTGTCCGTCAACTCTGCTCTGGGAACGTTCCCATGCGCCGGCGCCCCCTGGTGGGCCTGGTCCTTTCCATGCATTTTCCGGGGGCCGCAGCATGCCCTGGGAGAGAAGAGGCCCTGGGCCATGGAGAGCAGGGCGGTCCATAGGACCGCCCAACGCCGGCCAATTCTCAAGAGTGTTCTGCCCAAACCGATCCTGGTTTGGGCAGTACGCTCGTGATAATTGGCCAGAAAACACCCGGCGAACTCGCTTCGGGCGCCACACTTCTGCACGGCTGCCCCCCCCCCCGGGGCCTGGCGTGCCATTGCGAGCCATCACGCTCCAACCCGTCCAGGAAACCCTCCGCGAAACAGGCTGTGGCGAGGCCGACGCCTACAGCTAATCCTCCTGCGGGGGTCCACTCCCTGGTGCTATTCCATGGGGCCTGACCCGCCACGAAGCCCCGGCTCGCAGTTTCGCCTGCTACCCAGCCGTCTGCTTCTGGGTTCCTGTCCCTCGGTGCCTCCATCTGGGGAAACCTGAGTCCCGTGGCCACGCCTCCCCCTCCCACACTGGCGCCAATGGTGCCTTTCGGCGCTTCGGACAACCTCAGAGCAAGAGAAACCTACGTGCCCCCACTGAGGTCAGCCCCATCCTTGGGCGCCCAATCCTCCCTAAAGTCAGAAGCGTAGGCCCGGCCCCCAACCGGCCATCAACTCTGCTCCGGGAACGCTCCCCAGCACCGGGGCCTCCTGGTGTGCCGCGACGTTTTTGCCAATTTTCCGGGCTGCTGGCCATGATCCAGGCGAGAAACAGCCCTGGGCCATGGAGAGCAGCGCGGTCAGCAGGGCTGCCCACCGCCGGCCAATTCTCACGAGCGTTCTGCCCAAACCGATCCCGGTTTGGGCAGAACGCTCGTGAGAATTGGCCGGAAAACGCCTTGCGAACTTGCTTTGGGAGTCACACGTCTGCAGGGCCGCCCCCCCAGGGCCTTCCCCAGCATTCTGAGAGCTCGCTCACGAAACCCACCAAGGAACCCTCCGTGAGGCAGAGATGTATTTCACTTGACACTTATTTCTCTAATGAGTATAACCCAAGGTCTTCTCATACTACAATGCTAATGAGGGCATTTCTGTTCATGCAATTCTACAGTGAACATCTAGTGCTGGTTATTGGAGCTTTGTTTTTCTTTTAGTTTTTGAGAAAAGCTTGTTCATATGTATGTACACTATACATGAACGCCCAGAACAGTGAGTGATTCTGAAGAAAAATAAAACTCACCTTTTCCATGATTTTGACTAGTCTTTGTTGAGAAAGAGCACCTAGACACATATACACATTTTATTATGCAAACTGTTCCTTTAATGTCTGTATGTCAATTGATGCATGATGTTAAAAGATTTGTATTTATCTTTTTTACAGTTTTGATTTTCATTCCACTTAGCTAACTTGAGATTATATTATTTTCAGGTGCACAATATGATGACTAAAGTCACTGTATTGAAAAGAAGGAGACATTAAAAGCACGTTAAATTTAGCTCTTTAGGCTATTTTAACAGGTAACATAATTATGCTATTTTCCTTCTTGGGATTTACCCCCGTGCCTATACCACCAACCCACTTCCAGAACACACCTGGTGCCATTCCCTATGCAGAAATTCTCTTAGGGCCGGTCTCCCACTGATGATTTCCAGAGCATGCCAGTAATGTCAGAACAGTCAGGCAGCTCCTGGGCAGCATAGGGTGGTACTGAGTGTCTGCATGGGGGACGTGACAGTGGAGGAGTGAGTAGCAGCAGTGGGGAGGGAAGGCAGAAACCTGAGGTGTGCAGTGAGGCAGCAGGGGCAAAGGGGGGGTGAGTGGGGAAGCAATGTCACTGTCACTGGGTCACGGTCACGGCGGCATTGGGGAGGTGCAGTGGGGTGGCAGTGGCATTGGCAGGGCACAGTGGGTCAGCAGCAGAGTGGGGGGTGTGAAGCAGGACAGTGCTGGAAAGGGGGTTAATTGTGGGTGGCGGGCAGGACCAGCAGGGCGGAGGTCTCATGGTAGTGGGGCAAGGCAGCAGCAGCAGGGCAACCAAGGAAGGGGCAGTTGCCTTGTAATCACTGGCAGCAGCACCAGGCCAGCGGGCGGTGTGGCGGGGAGGGGGGCGGAGTCAGAGTGGCAAGAAGCGGCAATGTGGAGAGTAGTTGGGGAGTACTGCAGTGGTGATCGGGGGATGTGCAGTGGCACAGCAAAACCCTGAGGTATGGTAGCTGTGGGGGGCGGGGTGTGGCAGCGGGAATCAAGGGCAACTCAGTGGGGCAATGGGGCCATCAGGGCATGGGGTAGTAGGTGGGGCCGTGAGGCTGCCCAAGTGGGAGGAGGTGGCAGCCAGGTGATGACCCTATGGTAGGGAGGGCGGATCCATGGGGGAGAGAGCAGGGGTCACCAGAGGCAGGTGATGGGACAGCCAGGCGGTCGTGGCACAGGGAGCTGTGGCTGTCCCGTGGTGAGGCAGTTGTGTGAAAGCCAAGTAGGGCAACCCTGCAGTGACTGTTGGGGTGGGTGGAATCTAGGCAGCAGCAACCGGGATTGGGGGTGGGGCCAGCCCTGAGGTAGAGACTCAGCAGCAGTAGCAGCGGGGCGGGTGTGGTGGGCGGGCCCAGAGTGCACGTCATGGGGGTGGGGCAGCAGCAGTTAGGAGGGCGAGGTGGGCGGGCCCATTGTGTAAGTCATGGGGGCGGGGCAGCAGCACTTAGGCGGGCATAGTGGGCGGGCCCACAGCACACATCAAAGGGGCTGGGCTGCAACGGTAATTAGAGCATGGTGGGCGGGCCCCTGTGCACATCATGGGGGAGGGGCAGCAACAGTTAGGTGAGCGTGGTGGGCGGGCCGATTATGCATGTCATGGGGGCGGGGCAGCAACAGTTATGTGAGCGTGCAGGGCGGGCCCATTGTGCACGTCATGGGGGCGGGGGTAGCAACAGTTATGTGAGCGTGGAGGGCGGGCCCATTGTGCACGTCATAGGGGAGGGGCAGCACCAGTTAGGTGAGCGTGGTGGGCGGGGCCATTGTGCATGTCATGGGGGCGGGGCAGCAACAGTTAGGAGGGCGTGGTGGGCGGGCCCATTGTGCAGGTCAAGGGTGCGGGGCAGGAGCAGTTAGGAGGGCGTGGTGGGTGGGATCATCCTGCACGTGAAGGGGGTGGGGCGCCGAAGCTTGGTAGAGACCAGGGGCACAGGGTAGCCACAGAGCCCCTGAAGCTGAGGTAAGGTGGGCAGTGTGAGGGACACAGCAGGGTGGCAGGGGTGCATGTGGCAGTAGCAATGTGAGCTGCGTGGGTAGGGGGGCAGATATTCAGGGTGGAAGTAGCGTGGTAATGCACCTGGCAGCGGGGAGGCAATGGAGCAGGGGGAGGGGTAAACCGTTAGGCAGTCGTGGCTTGTGGGGGGGAGGCGGACCAGCCTGGCGTCAGCGGGACGTCAAGGTCATGGCATGGTTGGCAGGGCTGCATGGGCCTGAGGAGTTGGCAGGCAGCAGACAACACTGAGGAAGGGGGACGGGATCACAGGGGAGGGAGCAGGGGTCACCAGAAGCAGGGATGGGGGCAGACAGTAGTGGCCCTGGGAGCAGTGGGAGCTGTGTGGCACCTGTGGAGCATGGGTGGAATCTAGGCGGCCGCAGAGGCGGTGAGAGGGTGGGAGCAGCCCCAGGCAGCAGTGCAGCAGCAGTTAGGATGGCGTGGTGGGTGGGCGCATTGTGCACGGCTAGGGGGTGGGGCAGCAGCGGCGGGGTGGGTGTGGTAGGCGGGGCCATCGTGCAGGTCAATGGGTTCGGGGTAACAGTAGTTAGGAGGGCGGGGTATGCGGGTCCATCATACATATCAAGGGGATGGGCAGCATCAGTGGGGCAGGCATGGGGGGTGGGCCCATAGTACATGTAAAGTGGGCGGGGCAGCATCAGTGGGCCAGGCGTGGGGGGCGGGCCCTTTGTTTACGTCAAGGTGGTGGGGCACCTAAGCACAGTAGAGGCTGGGACACAGGGCAACAGTGGAGTGGCGGCAGCAGTGGTAAAGAGGTATGTGGGGGGGCACAGCAGGTTGGCAAGGGTACATGTGGGGGGCAGAAAGATGGTGGCAGCATGAGGGGGGCAGGGGGGCGGGCGTGCGAAGCAGTAATGCGCTTGTCCGCGGTGAGGCAGTGGAGCAGTGGAGGGGGAAATATGTACTCAGTCATGGTGGGTGGAGTGGAGGGACCAGCCTGGCATTAGCGGGGCGTCAGTGTCATGGTGTGGCAGGCAAGGCTGCTAAGCTCCATGGGAGTGAGGAGGTGGCAGAGAGGTTACAACAGTCTGTTCTAACTGGCGGGGCCAGCGGGGGAGGGACTGGGGGTGTCACCAGGCAGCACTGGTACAGGGAGGGGAAGCTTCTTGAGGTAAGGGGAAGCTGCGTGACATCCGAGTTAGGCAGCTGTGTGGCACCTGTTGGGATGGAATATAGGCGGCAGGGCAGGGTAGGGAGTGTGGGACCAGCCTGAGGCAGCCGCACAGTGACAGCCTGGCTGGCTTACTGGGCCTGCTAATAGTGCCTGCCAACAATGTGGGGCAGTGGTGTGGTGGGTCAGGCAGCGAAGCAAGGGCCTGGATTTGCTGGGCTTGGTGCATGTCTACAGGGCGGCACCACTGAGAGCAGAAGCACCGGGGACCCAGGATAGCAGTGGAGAGGCAATGGTCGTTGTAAGTGGGGGCACTGTGAACGGCGGTGCAGCACGATGGGAGCGGCTCATGTTGTGGGGGCAGCTTGTTGGTACCAGTGCGGGAAAGGTGGAGTAGGACTCGTGGGGTGGCAGCAGCGTGGCAACAGGGGTAGGGAATCGGGAAGGCTCCGGAGTGGGGTACAGGGGTAGCACTAAATGGTAACTGCAGGGAGGGGTGGCTGGAATAGCATGGGGGCAGCGTGGCAGGTGGGGCAGCCATGCAAGTCAACAGGGCAGGGCTGCATAGGGCTGAACTATGAAGACCAGCAGCAACGGAAGACAGGGCGGCAGCAGGACATAGGGCAAGACTGAGACACAGGGTGGCAGCAGATCTGAAGCAGGGTGGTTGTAAGGGGGCAATGACAGTGAGGGCAGGGGATTGGTAGTGGGGGTGTGGGGCACCCAGTAGGGTAGAGGTGCGGGGAGAGCATAGAGGGATGGTGGCAGCAATGTGGTGGGGCAGCAGGACAGTAATGAGCATGGTGGTGGGCGGGGTGGGAAAGCAGGACTGCACGGGTGCATGTGGGGTGGCAGGTGGATGGTGGCGTGGGGTGAAGGGGGGACAGAACCAGCTGGGAGGCAGTGGCACAGCAACTGCACAGGAAGGGCATGAAGGGCGGGGTAGGGCCTTAATGCATGTCAGTGGGGACTGGACAGTGAAGGTCATCAGTGGCCTGGGGCACAGGGTAGAAGCTTAGCAACAGCAGTGGTGGCAATGTGGACACAATGAGGGGTGTGCTGCAGACGGCCGGGTCACGAGGCGGGGGCACCCAGGATGGAGCAGCATTGGGAGAAAGCTGGGACTAGTGGGGTGGCAGCAGCAGGTCAACGGGGAGGGAATCTGGAGGCACTGGAGCAGGGATGGGGGCACGACAGGCGGTAGCATTTCGGGGGTGTTTGTTGGAACCAGCAGGGCAAGAGCATCAGGTTAATATCTGTGTGGGCAGGGCAGGTGCCCTGCACAGCTGCGGCAGCAAGGGGACAGTATGCAGTGAAGAAATGGCAATGAGGGGCTGAGGCAGCAGTGACTTGAGAAAGGCAGTGACTTGAGAAAGGCAGTGACTTAAGGAAGTGCAGTTGGATGGCAGCAGACCTGGAGGCGAAGCGGGGAGGTATTTGCCCGGATGTGGTTGGGAGGGACCAGCGGGGCAGCAGCTGTCTGACAGTGGCATGGCATGGCTTGGGGGCAGGGTGGGGCGGTGGAGACGGGCAGGAGCAGCAGGGTGACCACGGTAGCAGTGGTGGTGTTGTTGGAAACACAGGCACAGGCCAGTAGAAGCACTGGAGTGTGGCGCAGCAGGGTGGCAGAGTCCTGGGAGTGCACAAGGGAGTGGTAGGGCCACTTGGGGTGACAGAGCAGGGCATCTGTTGCAACACACAGGGCAGCAGGGCAGCTATGGCGAGGGTTAGCTGTTGTGGGACAAAGGGGCACTGCTGTGTAGTAGCATGGTGGAGGGTGGCAGCACTGGTGGCAGCGTCCTGTCAGCAATGGGGGTGGAAGGGACAGAGGCGGGTGTGTGGGGTGCAGCAGGGTGGCAGTGGGGGGATGGCACAGTGGGGTGGCCGTGGTATGGTGCGTGGGGACCAGCCAGGCAGCAGAAGCTCAGATGGGGGGGGGCAGTGATTTGATAGCAGCGCTATCAAATGCTTTTTCTGCATATGTTGAAATGGTTCTATGATGTTGATCCTTCGTTTTGTGAATGCGGCACCTTAGTTTGATTTGTGGGACAATTTTTATGTTTATATTTATGACACATACTAGTCTGACATTTTCTTGGGGCACATTGGGAGGTTTCAATAAGGGCCATGCTAACCTCATAAAATAAGGTGGGGAGCATTCCTTCCTCTTGTTTTTCTGGCAGAGTTGGAGAAGGTTTGGTATTCATTTTTTTTCCTGTGGATGATTCATAGACTTCACCAGTGAAACCATGGGGTCCTGGACTTTTGCTTGTTGGAAGTTTTTGGTTTCTTATTTAATCTCCCTAATGGGCATTGGTCTGTTCAGAATTTCTGTTTCTTCAGGATTCAGTCTTGGCAGGTTGTATGTTTCTGGGAATGTATCCTTTACTTTGGGATTATCCATCTTGTTGGGGTGTGATTGTTCATAGGACTTTCTTATGAGCCTTTGCATATCTATGGTATCAGGGAACATCTCTTTAATTTCTGATGATGAGTCCTCTTTCTTTTTTGTTAGCTTGAGCCTGGCTGAGACTCTATCAGCTTTGTTCTTTTCAAAGACCCAGCTCTTTGTTGATCTGCTGTTCTTGTTGTTTTATTTATTTATTTTTTAAATCTTTCTGTTGTTTTTTTAGTCTGTATTTCACTTATTTCAGTTCTGATGTGTTCCTTCCTTTGTTCTACTAACTTTGGACTTCATTTGTTCTTTTTCTGTTTCCTCGAGGTATATCAAGTTAGGTTGTTTATTTGAGATGTTTCTTGTTTCTTGAGTTAGGCCTCTATCACTCTAAACTTCCTTCTTAGAACCACTTTTTTTTTTTAAAGTTAGCTCTAAGGGTTACCTGTGGGGCTCGTTCTGTTAGGCATTGGACTTTGGCTCAGGTCATGAATTTAGGGTCCTGGAATTGAGCACTGCATCAGCTCTCTGGTTAGCATGGGGAGCCACTTTCACCCTCTTCTACTGCCTGCTGCTCCTTCCACTTTGCTCAGTCTCTCTCTCTCTCCCTCTGTGTCAAATAAATAAATGACATCTTCAAAAAATTAAAGCGATCTCTATGCCCAGCGTGGGGTTGAAACCCAAAACCACAAGATCAGGAGTCACAGTGCTACACTGACTAATCGGGTGCCCCATTTTAGAACCCATTTTACTGCATTCCATAACTTTTGTTAGATTGTATTATTTTTTCATTCGTATCAAATTATTTCTGTATTCCTATTTCAGTTTGCCCATGAATTCAATTGGTTGTTCAGTAGTATGCTGTTTAGTCTCTGTGTTTATGAATTTCCAGTTTTCTTCTTGTAATTGATTTCTAGTTCTATACCACTGTGTTTGGAAAAGACGGTCGATTTGGTTTCACTCATCATTTGGGGAAATCCTAGGCTTCTGGAGTTTATTGACTTGTCTTGTGGCCTCACATATGACCTATGCTGGATAATGTTCTAGGTGCACTTGAGAGAAGTGAATTCCATGTGCTGTTTTTGGATGGAGGGTTCTGTGTGTATCTGTCAAGTCCATCTAAGTAACGGGTTGTCTGAGGCTGATGTTTCCTTTGTGATCTTCTGTCTGGATGGTGTATCATTGAGAGAAGAGTGAGGTATTAAAGTTCCCTATGGTATTAGTGCTGATTGCTTCTCTTAGGTCTGTTCATATATGCTCTCCATATTTAGTTGCTCCACTGCTGGGTGGGTATTTATAGTTATTGCATCATCTTATTGCATTAATTCCATTTTCAGTTTCTAGTGCCCTTCATTGGCTCTTGTTACAGTGTCTGGATTTTTTTTTCTTTCTCCATTGGACTGAAAATCAGAAGATCATCTTTTAGCTCTGCAGTCATGAGCAAAGCACAGCCCTCCTCTAAGTCTGGTTTTCTTTATTTTCCTATATAAATAAACACAATAAATTCTTCTCCCAGGACCATATCCTGACTCCATTAAGAAAGTATGTATAAAAGTGCTTTGTAAACTAGGAGATACTGCCCAATAATGCAAATGATTATACAACCACCAAATGTTCAAGATTAGATTTTTAAGACATATTTATTTATTGTAGAGACAGAAAGAGATTGCATGTACAAGCATATGCTAGAGACGGGAGGGTCAGAGGGAGAGAGGGAATCCTCCAGCACAGTCCCCACTGAGTGTGGAGCCTGGTGTGGGGCTCTCTCCCAGAAGCTGGGAACTTGATTTGAACCCAAATCAAGAGTCAGCTGTTTAACTGACTGTGCCACCCAGATACCCCCAGAATAAGATTTTTAAAAACATTTTTGAGGGCCTACTCTCATACGTATTATTCTAAGTGACCTCTATTTCATTCAAATCTAAAAACTATTATTAAATTAAAAATAGAAGCTGTTCTAAAAGCAAATATTCGTAATATCCTCAGAGGTGGGGAAACAGGCAGTAAAGAGGTTAAGAAGGGACACTGGGGTGGTTCAGTTGTTGAAGCTTGCCTTTGGCTCAGGACATAATCCCAGGTTCCTGGGATCAAACCCCAGTTCAGACTCTCTGCTCAGTGGGGAGTCTTCTTCTCTGTCTCCCTCTGTCCCTTCCCCTGCTTATGTCCCCCCTTCTCTGTCTCTCAAATAAATAATTAAAAAGGCAAGTTACTTTCTCAGTGTCATGATAAATATTAGAACTAGATACAGTCCTGAGTGTGTGATCCTCAAGAATGTGTTCTTTCATTTGTACATTTACCAAAAAATACCTAGACCTCAAAATACCATAAATTGAATTAGTTCCCCCTTTCTCCATACCCTGAGTATCGAAAGATGCGACAATTCCAGGACCCTGGCTGGCAGGGTCGGTGGAGTGTTTGACTTTTGATCTCCAGGTTATGAGTTTGAGTCATGTTGGGGGTACAGACTACTTAATTGAAAAAAAAAGATCCTATATTTGGGTTTGTTTTCTTTTTCCCTTTTGACAACTTCACCCATTTCTCCCAGGTCCAACCCCAAACTTCTTCCAGACCCCATCTGTTCTGTCTGTGAGCTCACATTTTTGTTTTGGTTTTGTTCTAAGGTTCTACATGTAAGTGATTTCTAGTATTTGTCTTTCTGTCTGGCCTGTTTTTTTTAGCATAATGCTTTCAAGGGCAATGATGTTGTAAATCAAAAGATTTCATCGTTTATTATGGCTGAGTAGAATTCCACTGTGTTTATCAACCACAATTTCTTTATTCATTCATCCACTGATGGCATTTAGGTTGTTTCTTTATTTTCACTGTTGTAAATAATCCTGCAGTGTACACAGGGGTGAATATACCTTTGTGAATTAGTGTTTTCTTTCTTTTTTTTTTTTTAAAGATTTTATTTATTTATTTGACAGAGAGAGATTACAAGTAGGCAGAGAGGCAGGCAGAGAGAGAGGAGGAGGAAGCAGGCTCCCTGCTGAGCAGAGAGCCCGATGCGGGACTCGATCCCAGGACCCTGAGATCATGACCTGAGCCGAAGGCAGCGGCTTAACCCACTGAGCCACCCAGGCGCCCTGAATTAGTGTTTTCATTCCCTTCAGATAAATACTCAGAAAGGGAACTCCTTGTTCCTTTGGTTGCTCTATTTCTCATTTTTTTGAGGAACTTCCATACTGTTTTCCATAATGGCCGCACCCATTTATACTCCCCGTAATGATGGACTAGAGTTTTCCTCTACTCCACATCTTTACCAAAACTTGCTATTTCTCCTGTTTTTGGTAATGGCCCTTCTGACAGGTATTCAGTAGGGCCTCATTCTGGTTTGATTTGCATTTCCCTGATGATTAATGATGAGCATCTTTTCATGTTCAAGTAGAACATCTGTATGTCTTCTTTAGGAAAATGTCTATTTGGAACTTCTCCTAATACACTAGATAACTTGTGGGGTGATACACTAGATAACTTGTGGGGGTTTTTGTGCTTTTGTGTGTTTAATTTTGTTTTGTTGTTGAGTTGCATGAGTTCTTTATATTTTGAATATTAACCCCTGACTGGATATATAATTTACAAATGTTTTACCTTAGGTTACCATTTTATTTTGTTGATGGTTTCCTTTCTTGTTTGGATGTTGTATAATTAGATGTAGGCCCACACTTTGCTTCTTCGTTTATTTTTACTTTTGTATCCGCTTAAAAGCACCACTACCAAGACCTTTCATCAAGGGCCTTCCATACCCTGTGTTTTCTGCTACAGGTTTTATAGTTCCAGGACTTATATTCAATTGTTTGACCCATTTTGAGTTAATTTTTGCGTATGTTGTAAGAGAATGGTGTTGTTTTGTTCTTTTGCATGTGGCTCTCCAGTCTTCCCAGCACCATTGATAAAAGAGACTCTTTTTCCCCTTTGTTTATTCTTAGCTCCTTTGTTATAAGGTCCTGGACCATAGATGTGTGTGTTTACTTCTGGGCTCTCTCCTGTCTCCTGGTGATGTGTGTGTCTGTTGTTATGACAATGCTAGATTGTTTAGATTACTCTAGCTTTGTCATTAGTCTGAAATGAGCAAGCACGATGCCTTTAGTGTGGTTCTTCTTTCTCTAGATAGCTCTGGTATTCAGAGTCTTTTGTGGCATCATACAGATTTTTAGAAACTTTCTTCTCTTTCTGTGAAAAATGTCCTTAGAATTTTGACAGGAATTGCAATGAAACTGTAGATGGCTTAGAGAAGTATGGACATTTTACCATTATTAGTTTTTCTCATCCATGAATATGCGGTGTCTCTTGGTTTATGTGTGTTGCCTTCAGTGTCTTTCCTTCCCGTCTTGTCGTTTTCATCATACAAGACTTTACCTCTTGGTGAAATATATTCCTGGGTGTTTCATTATTTTTCATGTAACTTCAGATGGGATTATCTTCCTAATTTTCTGATGATTTGTTATTAGCATATAGAAACACAGCAGATTTTGGGGTAGTGATATTTTATCCTGCCCCCTTACTGAATTTAGTCATAGTTTGAACAATTTTTCACTGGCTTCTTTTAGGTTTTCCTTATACTCTATATCATCTGCAAGTAGTGACCATTTTACTTCTTTTTTTCCAGTTTTGATGCCTTCTGATTATCTTCATGCATAATTGTTCTGCCTTGGGTTTTAAATATTGTGTTCAACAAAAGTGGCAAGGAAAGATAGGCAATGTTCCTAATGAGGTGATCTTAGAGGAAATAGAAACAGCTAAAACTTTTCACTATTGGATGTGATGTAATCATTGTGGTTGTCATATATGGCCTTTTAAAAAATATTTATTTTATTTTATTCTATTAATTTAATTTAATTTATTTATTTATTATTTATTTGATTTGATTTGATTGATTTATTTGAGAGAGAGAGATCACAAGTAGGCAGAGAGAGGAAGGAGCAGGCTCCCTGCTGAGCAGAGAACCTGATGCGGGGCTTGATCCCAGGAACCTGGGATAATGACCTGAGCTTAAGGGAGAGGCTTTGATCCCCTGAGCCACCCAAGCACCCCATATATGCCCTTTTCTGTGCTGTGGTGTGTTCCTGGTCTACACACTGTTGAGAATTTTGATGCAAATGGATATTAAGGTATGTCAAATGCTTTCCTGGATCTCAAGTTGAGATCATTTTTCTTCTTTATTTTCTTAATGTGCTGTATCGCTTTGATCAGTGTGTACTTGTAAAGCATCATTGCATTCCTGCAGGATCCCACTTGATCATAGTATATGATTTTCTCAGCATATTGGTGAACTTGAGTTGCTAGTATTTTGTTGAACATTTTTGAATATATGGTCATCAGGGATATTGGACTGTAAGACTCTTTTCTTGGGGGGTCCTCGTTTATTTTTACATTCGTTTATTTTTGCATTAGGGTTATGTTGGCCTCAGAAAATGAGTTTAGAAGCTTTCTCTTCTAGTTTTTGTAGAAGTGGACAAATGACTGCTATGAATTTTTCCCTGAATGGTAGAATTTAGCACGAAATGCATCTGTTTCTGGAACTTGGTTTTTTGGGATATTTTAAATTGCTGATATGATAAGTACTGGTGTTTGATGTAAGTATTGAATCACTAAAGATGAAACTGTTTCCACATCTTGGTGGTGGGTTGGATGAAGGGGAATGAGAGTCACGGAGGCCCAGAACAAAGAGGCTCCATTTGCCAATTTGGCTGTGCCATTCCTCTCAGATGCTGGCAGAGGAGGAGGACATGGCAGAAACACGGCAGAGTGGTGGTGGCAGGGTGGTGGGAATGTGGGGTTCAAGGGGATGATGAGACTGATGCATGGTCCTCCTGTCCCACCCACAGGATATCAGATCATCTACTGCCTGGCCAACAGCAAATACAGCATGTCCACCACAGTGGAGATGGGTGCCATGGTGGGGCGATTCACGGCCACTGAGCTGGTTCCAGAGTCAGTGTACATCTTCAGACTGTTGAACAAGATGAGGCAGGGCTTGGGGAGCCCCTAGAGGCCACCATCATCACCACTGACAAGCGAGGTAAGGCCACAGGCCCAGGTCCACTGTCCTGGTGACACGGGGTGGACAGCTGGGCCCAATTGGGAGCCACAAACTTGATGGATCCACAGATTCCTGGGGCAGAGCTTGCAGGGTAGTGTGACTATACAGCATGATATTTACCAGACTGGCAGGAATGTCCCTGGAGAAGAGGTTGTCTAACTGGATCAGGGTGGCTCTGAGTCACCATGTTGGAGGGAGGCTTCCTGAAGCCAGGTGCTTTTTCTCTGATGTTCAAAACGACATGACCAGCTGAGCCAGGGGTTCGAAAACACGTTTTCTACCAAGCGATGCTAGGGAGAGATGTCTTCATGGATGCTGCTTCTTTTGCAAGCACTGGTGAAGTGCTTATTGTTCATTGTCTTGGTTTCTCCTCACCAAATTATGGGGGACAAAAGGCTGTGAGGCCCAGTTCTATAGAAGATGTGGGGCACAGACAGATTCAGTCATTTACCAGGGACACAGCTGTTGAGGCAGTGATGTGAACACCCTCCACCGACACTGGGCTCCCTCTTCCCACAGCAATCTGCTGTGGATTCCCATATCAGTGAGCCCCTGCCATGTCCTCCATCCTCATTCTGGGATCTGCATCAGTGGGTTCCCTTCCCAGGGCCACCCCAAACACTCTAGGTCCTTTTTATGCCACCTGACCTTGGAGGGACCACAGGGGTTCCAGCTTAGGTCTGAGTCAGGAAAGAGCAGGGGCAGTCTGGAGTGCAGAGCAGGCACTGGACCCCCTCTCTGAGGCTGACAGGAGCCTGGGTGGCTTTCAAAACAGCATGATGCCTGACAGTTTCTGTGCTACAACCTGCCCAAATGCCTTGATCCCTTAGAGTTCTGGCTTCAGAATGTGTGGTTCAAGGACTGCAGCCCTGTTCTCTCCACATCCAGGGAGCAGGCTGTGCATTGGCCCTGCTGATGTCACAGGGTAGCACACAGGTAGTAGCTTGACCTGGCCTAACACAGGAGTGGTGTTGAGGGGAACATATGGCTTATTTACCTCCTGTGCTCTTGAATGGAGAGCCCTATCCATGCCCAGAGATATCTCCCTGGACTTTGGAGCAAAATCAAAACAACAAAATGAAAAGATCCAGGATACATTTGGGCCTATTTACCTGCAGAGTTACTCTTGGTCTGTGGCTTGCTCATCAATGTCAGAGCAGGGCTCTTACTGTAGCATAGGTAGGCTGACAGCCAGTCTGACTGCAGGGTATCTGGAAATGTTGCCACCCTGGGATAAACACATTTGCTCACTACTCAAGTGTTGTTTGTGCTATTGTGCTGAATTCTTTGATTCAACTGTGTACCATGAGAGGCTGAGTGATATGCAAAGCCTGGATTGTAGATTGTGTTGGCTTCCCTATACATCTGTCCCTAGGGGTATTTGGCTGCTGGGGAGGGGGCTGGGAGCAGGTATTTGGGTCTGATGTGCCTTGCTTTAGAAGTGCCCCCTGAGGTTGAACAGGAAGGTGGGGTCTGCAGTCCTATCTGTCACTTGGGTCCACATTGGTCACCATGATGGTTGGGTTTATGGGAGAACAGGTCCAGCAAGCCAGAGTCTGTGGATACTCAAATGCCTGTTGACGGCCTGCAGCCAGGGCCTGGGGCACCAGGAGAGAGCCAGAGTTTCAGGGTCCAGGCATATGCTCATAGGAAAGGACTGGATTCAGTGAGGGAGGTGGTCAGGCCCAGGCAGCCACATCAGACAGCCAGATCACAGGGGGGCTGAAGCCTGGCTCTGCACTCTGTGACACATGGAGGGTTGGCATGTCTCAAGGCAATAAGCATACAGCGGGAATTCTGCCATCACCACAACCCTGAAGTAGAAGGTGTGGTGTGGAGCACAGTCAGGCACCTGGGTACAGTGTGTGTATCTCTTAATCCAGTCTCCTTTCGAATGCTTCAGTCAGCACTTGGGCGTTCGATCAAGGGAAGCTAGCTAGGGTGCAGGAGTTCTTTCTATGGAGGCTGGCAGGTGGAATGCTGCCTTGTGGCTTGGGTGGGTGGTGGGGTTATAGACCAAAATATCCTGCTAAGCACTAAGGCTCAGGCTCTGTGCAAGGGGATTCTTGGAAGCTCCGCAGAAGAAGAATCCCATCTGCATGTTCCTGCAGCTCTGCTCCCTCTGCACAAACCTTGGATGGGTGCAAGGAAGGAGTAAGGTTGAGAAGGAGTATATTTGCTCCTTCCACGCTTATGCAGGTTACCATCTTCCAAAGAGATCCATCAAGGACATGGAACACAGAGGCTGAGTGGCTTGGTGGACTCCAGGAGAAGGTGTGCTGTGCATCCAGGGGAGAAAGGGCTAGACCTGCCTGACCATGGTGGATACAAAGTGGGCACTAAACAGTTTTGTGGGCCTCGGGCAAGGCGGTGGGCTGCATGGTGTCACCATCATCCAGGAATCCTCCATGAACACTGTTGCAAATCCTTTACAACCCCTCTGGTTTTCTCCTTGGGAGAAAATTCTAGAAGCAGAACCCTTAGCTCAGAAGATATGAGTGTGTTTGGCTTGAAGATATGGAAACTCATGGACAGGCCATGCCCTAGGGACTGAGATGCAGGTCTTGTGTCCTCTCTGCTTCCATGCTGATGTCTTGCCTTCAATGTTTGGTGAAAACATATCTCATTAAGCGTGTGACCACAGGCCTTTCATTCCTACTCTACCACTAAATGCCTGTGACTTTACACGGTGATGTGTCTCATGGTGTCTTAGTGTCTGGTCATGAAAATCCTCAAACTCAACGGGGTACAGATTTGCAGAACTCATGGAAAAGCTGCATTCAAGCCAAACAAGAATTAATAAGGGGGGGACTGATGGAGTTGAGGAAGATGAGCCTACCTTTGTGACTCTTGTTTGAAACATTGCTGGTTCTTTCATCTTTATTCTTCCAGATTGAGGGAAACTGTATCAGAAAGTATCCATGATCTACAGAAATGTGATGAAATATTTCTGTGTGAGAAAATGGGAGCATTTAACTTCTCTCCCTCTCTGAACCCTCCATCATTCAGAAACTCCACCTGGCCCACACCTTCTGATCAACACCGTATCCCTAGGTCTCCTCCCCGTGGTGTGTGTGTGTGTGTGTGTGAGAGAGAGAGAGAGAGTGTGTTTGTAAAGAGAGCTCATTGGGGGTGGAGACACCCCAAGCAGGAGCAGGCTGATGAGGGGTCAGATGCCTGGTGGACAGGTCATGTTCACGCCACAGGTTAAGGCTGGATAGGTGGGATCCGGTGTGGGGGCTACACCCTTCTTTCCAGGGCTTATCCTGAGACGCAGCAGGGACGGATCAATGACCCAGGTGGGAGGCTAATACTAACACTAACCCCTAACACTGACACTGACCCTGACTGTGAGACTGACCAAAACGCTAATCGTAGCCTTGACTCTGACCGTGACCCAGACCAAACACTAACCCTAAAACTAAGCCTGACGCTGAACTTAATCCAGACCCTGAACCAAAACCTAACTCTGACATTACCTTAAAACTGACTCATCCCTAACTGTGACCCTAACCCTGACACTAATCCTAACCCTGATCCTGACCTAACCCTGACCCTAACCCTAAACCTGACCCCTACCTTAACCCTAATGCTAACCCTGACCCTAATGAAGTCTAACCCTAAACCTGACCCTAAACCTAACTCTAAACTTAATCCTAACACTAACCCCTAACCCTGACCAGGACCCTGACTGTGAGCCTGACCTTAACCCTAATCCTAGCCCTGACCCTGACCGTGAGCCTGACCAGAACCCAAACCCTAACCCTAAGCCTGATGCTTACCCTGATCTGGACCCTGAACCTAACCCTAATGCTGGCCTTACCCTAACCGTGACCCAGACACTAACCCAGACCCTGACCCTGACCCTGACCCTGACATAATCCTGACCCTAACCCTATCCCTAATGGTAACCCTAAACCTGACCCTAATACGGAACCACAACCTAAACCTAACGCTGAACCTAACCGTAACACTAACCCCTACCCTACCCAATCCCTAACCCTGACCCTAATGCTGTCTAACCATAACGCTAAACATAACCCTACTTCTAACCCTAACAGTAACACCAAACCCAAACCTTTCCCCTGAACCTATCCCTGACCCTAACCCTAACCCCAACCCTAACCCTGAACGAAACCTGACCCTGACCCTGACACGAACCTTGCCCCTAAACCAAAACCTGACTCTGACCCTAAATCTGAAACTGGACCTGACCTTCTCCCTGACCCTGACCCTGAACAAGACCCTAAACCTAACCCTCACCCTAACACTGACCATGACCATAACACTAACCCTGACTCCGACTGTGAGCCTGACCCTAAACATAACCCTAAATGTAAACCTGACCCTGACCCTAACACGAGACATGACCCGAAAACTAATACTGACACTAACCCCAACACTAACCCCTAACCCTAACCCTGACACTGACCCAAACACTGTCTAATGCTAACGCTCAACCTAACTCTAACCCTAACCCTAAACCCTAACTTTAACCCTATCCTTGACACTATCCGTCACCCTGACCCTGTCCCAACCCTGAACTTTGCCTAACCCTGACCCGGACCCTAACCTTGAAACTAAACCGAACACTGACCCTGACCCTAAACTGAACACTGGCCCTGACCTTAAACCTGATCGTGGCCCTGACCCTAAACTTAAACCTGACCCTATCTCTAACTCTAACCCAAAACCTGACACTGACCCTGACCTTAACCCTATCTGTAACCCTCACCCTAACCCAAACCCCTGAACCACACCCTAACCTTCCTTGTCCTTCTTCCCACCAAATGACTTAAGCCAGGGCTAAATCCAAGGACAGTCTGGACCTCTGTCACGGGGAACAACCAGGAAGACCAAGCAGAGGGAGAGAGAAGTTGAAGGGCTCACTGATTTCGTACCCTGACTTGGCCTCCACTGATGTCTCCAAGTCTTTTGGCTCAACTCCACCTTGAGCAGGACCCTGGGAGGGATTCTGAATTCCAGGCCAGCTGGGTGGGGGGTACTCGATGACCTTGAATCCCCAGATGTCTGACCCGCCTGGCCATGCACCCTGAGCCTTGTTTCCCAGGATAGGCACGGTTCCGGTGCTCAGCAGACTTTGGGGACACAGAGCAACTGGCAGTGATGAGGGAACATGGGGGACCATTCGGGGACAGGGCCCTGGTCCCATACACATCCACCACAAGGCTGGGTCATGGTACAGGTGCTGTGTGCAGGTCTCCAGTGCACACCATGCCCTCTCAGAATGGAGGTCCTTGTGCCTGGTGCACCTTTCCTCCGCCTCCACCTAAACCTGGAGGAACAGCCAGGTTCAAACATTTCCATGTCCTTCCCTCAGGGACAGTTGTTAATCGGCAGTCAAGAGAGGCAGGGACTGGCCCAGGACAAAAGAAGGGAACAGAGTCCAAGGAGCAGAGCTTCCCTCCAGTGCTAGGCAAGCCCGGACTCCCTCCCATGAGGTTGGCTAGGAGGGTGAGAGCTTCTCAGATCCTTGGGGAGAGCTACCCACCCCATCCCATGTGGGGACATGACCTCGGATATCCCCAGACAGCTAGAGGCATATGTGTTTGAGCACTCACATGCACAGACACACACACACACACACACACACACACACACCACTCTGCCCAGCTAGGGGTCAGAGGTGGACACCAAGGGAAAATGGTGGGTAAAAAGGGTGAAAGAAGAAAGAGGTTGGAGACAGCTCGGCCATGGGGTATGGGCATCAGGACTCCTGGCCAGGACCGAGATCCAAAGCATGGGGAGTGGAGACAGGACGAGCTGATGGTCAAGGGGTCCCCAAGGGGCCCAGGGGCTTTGCAAGGGCACTGGGTGGGAACAGTGTCTGGGGCCTGGTGTACATCATCACCCTGGACTACTGGAAGTAGGAAGAGGTAACCACCCTGTGTGGACAGGGCTACAACACCGAAGGCCTCCCCTTACTCTTCTATCAATGGGGCCATAGAGACAGGGTGTCCCTAGACTCCCACAGGCTTGTAGAAGAGCCTGTTGGCCTTGAATCTCTATCCAAGACCGACTGTGCTCTGTCTTGGGTAAATGCTTTCTACTCCCTCGAGGTCCTTCTGAGCAGAAGACAGCCTGGAGGTTCGGGGGACTGACAATGTGAGCTTGCAGAATGTGGCAGAGCACTAGGCCCCTGGCCTGGGGACAAAGGTCAGGACCCTCCTTGTTGCAGCCTCAGGGTCCCCATTGTGAAGAGGTTCCAGAGTCAGTGCTCTGCTCAGGGTGAGAAGGCTTTACATAGCAAGGAACCAAGCACCAGCACAGGAGAGGAAAACAGGGACAAGGAAGACACTGGAGATTTCGCCCATCAGCCCTGGAGCCCACAGATCCTGCTCCTGTGAGACACACAAAAACAGAGACAGAGGCAGATGCAGACACGGAGAGAAAGACAAAGACAGAGACATACACTGAACACAGGAGACAGGGAACCAGCTGATGTGCCAGACTTTCCTCAATCAGCTTGGAAATGACAGCCAAACATTTTGTCCCCTTCTCAGTCCCATGGGCCATCCACCCTGGGAGGACGGATTCAGGAATGCCCGGGGACCACTGTGGGGGCTGGCCAGCACATGGGCGCAGACAAGGCCCTTGGACCTCAACTTATGGAAGCCCTGGGAAGTCTGTGTCCCCAAGGTAGAAGCCATGCACTGCAACCTTGCCACGGGGATGGGACACAGGCAGGAGGAGGGTGGTTTTGCCTAGATCCCAGAGCAGATCCAGGCCTCTTTGGGCTGTGTTCCATTCTGCTGCCCAGCCCCAGGCTCACCCTGCCTTGCCAAGTGTGTGCACCAGCCTCCTGGTAGAGGGGGATGGAATGTATGGAGAGGTTCTACCCCTGATGGCATCCCTAGAAGTAGAAGCCAGAAAACCCCCAAAGTGCAGATGGGGAGACTGTGGAGGCCCTGAGAGCCACAGGGTGTGTGTGGGCCCACAGTCCTGGGCAGGAGCAGGAGCCCGGTCTGAACCCAACTCTGTGCCCTCCCAGTGGGGATAACAGCTGCACCCAAACCTCCCAGGGGCTGGGGGGAGGCTGTGTGTGGGTCACTGGATGGACAGGACATGGGGTAGAGTGTGAGCCTTGAGAAGCTGGGGGAGGGGCATCCTCAGGGAGCTCTGGTGGGAGCAGGAAGACACTAACACTAATCCTGATCCTGATTGCGTGCCTGATCCTAAACTTAACCCTAAATGTAAACCTGACCCTGACCAACCACGGGCCATGACATGAAACTTAATGCTGACCCTAACCCTAATACTAATCCCTAAGCATAACCCTGACGCAAACACTGTCTAAACCTAACCCTCAACCTAACTTTAACCCTAACCCTAACCACTAAATTTAACCTTATCCCTGACCACATTCCTCACCCTGATCCTATCCCTAGCCCTGAACTTTGACTAACACTGAACCTGAACCTAACAATGAACCTAAACTGAACCATGACCCTGACCCTAAACCCATCCCTGACTCTAACCCTGACCCTTACCCTAACTCTAACCCTAACCCTGACCCTGAACCTGACCCTGACCCTAACAGTAACCGTCACCCTAACCCAAACCCCTAAACCACACCCTAACCTTCCCTGCCTCCTTCCGACCCACTGACTCATGCCAGGGCTAAATCCAAAGACAGGCTGGACCTCTGTCCCAGGGAACAATCAGGAAGACCAAGGAGAGGGAGGGAGAAGTTGAAGTGGCCCACTGATTTCCCTGCCCTGACTTGTCTTCCACTGATGTATCCAAGTCCTCTGGTTCAACCCCACATTGAGCAGGACGCTGGGAGGGATTCTGAATTCCAGGCTAGCTGGGTGGGGGGTACTCGATGACCTTTGCATCCCCAGATGTCCAACCCGCTGGCCACACACCCTGAGCCTTGCTTCTCAGGATAGGTATGGTTCCGGTGATCAGCAGAGTTTGGGGTCACAGAGCACCTGCCAGAGGTGAGGGAACATGAGGGACCAATCAAGGACAGCTCCATGATCGTGTACACATCCACCACAAGGCTGGGTTATGGTACAGGTGCTGTGTGCCTTGTCTCCTGTGCACACCTGGCCCTCTCGGAATGGAGGTCTTTGTGCCTGGTGCACCTATTCTCCACCTCCACCTACCCATGGAGGAATGCCCAGGTTCAAGCATTTCCATGTCCATCGCTCAGGGACAGTTGAGAATTTGTGGTCAAGAGAGGCAGCTACTGGCCCAGGATAAAAGACGGGTACAGAGTCCAAGGAGCAGAGCTTCTCTCCAGTCCTAGGCAATCCCTGACTCTCCCATGAGGTTTGACTGGACGGTGAGAGCTCCTCAGATCCTTGGGGAGAGGTAACCACCCCATCACATGTGGGGACATGGCCTCAGGCATCCCCAGACAACCAGAGGCATATGTGTTTGAGCGAATGCATACACACACACACACACACACACACACACACACACCCCGATCAGCCCAGCTAGGGGTTAAAGGTGGAGAAACACGGGGCAAATGGTGGGTAACAGGGGGAAAGAAGAAAGAGGTAGGAGACATCTCGGCCATGGGGTCAAGGGCATCAGGACTCCTGGCCAAGATTGAGTTCCAAAGCATGGGGAGGGGAGACAGGACGGGCTGATGGTCAAGGGGTCCCCAGGCGGCACAGGGGCTTTGCAAGGGCACTGGGTGGAGACAGTGTCTGGGGTCTGGGGTCAATCACCACCCTGGACTACTGGAAGTAGGAAGAGGTAACCACCCTGTGTGGACAGAGCTACAACACCAAAGGCTTCCCCTTACTTTTCTATCAATGTGGCCATAGAGACAGGGTGTGCCTAGTCTTCCACAAGGTTGTAGAAGAATCTGTTGGCCCTGAATCTCGATCCCTGACCCACGGTGCTCCAAGTCTTGGGAAAAAGATTTCTACTCCCTCTAGGTCCTTCTGAGCAGAAGACAGCCAGGAGGCTCAGGGGGCTGAAATTGTGAGCTTGCAGAATGTGGCAGAGCACTAGGCCCTTGGCCTGGGGACCAAGGTCAGGACCCTCCTTGTTTCAGCCTCAGGGTCCCCATTGGGAAAAGGTTCCAGAGTCAGTGCTCTGCTCAGGGTGAGAAGGCCTTACCTAGCAAGGAACCAAGCACCAGCACAGAAGAGGGAAACAGGGACAAGGGAGACACCAGAGGTTTCGCCCTTCAGCCCTGGAGCCCACAGACCCTGCTCCTGTGAAACACAAAAACAGAGACAGACGCAGATGCAGACACAGAGACAAAGACAAAGACAGAGACAGAGACAGACACTGAACACAGGAGAGAGGGAATCAGCAGAAGTGCCAGACATTCCTTCATCAGCTTGGAAATGACAGCCAAATATTTTGTCCCCTTCTCAGGCCCACGGGCCATTCAACCTGGGAGGACGGATTCGGGAATGACCGGGGACCTCTGTGGGGCCTGGCCAGCACATGGGGGAAGATGAGGCCCTTGGACTTCAACCTAACGGAAGCCCTGGGAACTCTGTGTCACCAAGATCAGAAGCCATGCACTGCAACCTTGCCACGGGGGATGGGACACAGGCAGGAGGAGGGTGGCTTTGCCTGGATCCCAGAGCAGATCCAGGCCTCTCTAGGCTGTGTTCCATTCCCCAGCCCAGCCCCAGGCACACCCGTGCCTTGCCAAGTGTATGCACCAGCCTCCTGGGAGAGCGGGATGGAACACATGGAGAGTGCCTACCCCTGATGGCATCCCTAGAAATAGCAGTCAGAACACACCCAATGTGCAGACGGGGAGACTGGGGAAGTCCTGAGAACCACAGGGTGTGTGCGGGCTCACAGTCCTTGCAGGAGCAGGAGCCCGGTCTGAACCCAGATCTCTGCCCTCCCTGCAGGGAAAACAGCTGCACCCAGGACTCCCAGGGCCTGGGGGGAGGCTGTGTGGGTGTCACTGGATGGAAAGGGCATGCGGTGGAGGGTGAGACTTGAGCTGCTGGAGGAGGGGCGCCCTCAGGGAGCTCTGGATGGGAGCAGGAAGTACGGTAAGGAGCCCCCAGGCAGTGGTGACCTCACTTCCCTGAAGACAGAGCCCAATGGAATTGGAACCCACGTATCCAGGCACCCACATTCCAGAGAAAACCACCCTGCCCAGCTCATTTCTGGCCACATCCTGAAGGAAGCTACATGTTCTTCTGCTGTCTACCGAAGCCCAGAGAATGCAGGCAGAGGAGAGCTTGCCCGCCAGACACGTCCCCTCACTCGGCAGGTCATGCCAGGCTTCCCTGATGCCTCTGGCCCTTTGGCAAATTGAACCAAAATGTGAAACCGGGGTGCTCAGAGTCAGAGAGTCCCAAACCTTCTGATCGACCTGTGTAGCCCTAGGTCTCCTCCCCGTGTGTGTGTGAGTGTGTGTGTGTGTGTGTGTGTGTGTGTGTGTGTGTGTTTAAAGGGAGCTAATCAGGGGTGGAGACGCCCCAAGCAAGATCAGGCTGATGAGGGTTCAGATGCCTGGTGGGCAGATCATGTTCACACCCAGGTTAAGGCTGGCTAGGAGGGAGCTGGTGTGGGGGCTGCACCCTTCTGCCCAGGGTTTATCCTGAGACCCTGCAAGGATGGGTCATTGACCTAGGTGGTGGGCTAAAACTAACAATAACGCCTAATCCTAACACTGACCCTAAATGTGTGCCTGACCCAAACCCTAACCCAGTCGTGACCCTGAACATGACCGTGATCCTGACCCGAACCCTAACCCTAAACCTAAGCATGACGCTGACCCTGATCCGGATCATGAACCTAAACCTAACCCTGACCTTACTCTAAACCTGACTCATCCCTAACCGTGACCCTGACCCTGACGCTAATCCTAACCCTGACTTGACCTAACCCTTACCATAACCCTATTCCCTTACTGTGACTATGAGCCTGACCCAAACCCTAATCTTATGTAACCTTATCCCTGACACTAATACGAACCCAGAAACTAAACCTAGTGCTGACCCTAACAATAACACTACCCCCTACACTAACCCAAACCCTAACCCTGATCCTAACGCTGTCTAACCATAACTGTAAGCATATCCCTACTTCTAACCCTAAACCGAACCCCAAAACAAAACTTTCCCCTGAATCTAACCTTGACCCTGACCCGAACCTGGACCCTAAACCAAAGCCTGACCCTGAGCATAAAAGTGACCCTGACCCTGACCTTCACCTGACCTTGACCCTGTCACTGACCCTAAACGTAACCCTGACCTTAACAGTGATCCTGACCCTGATCCTCACACTAACCCTGACCGTGACTGTGAGCCTGACCCTAATCCTAACCCTAAAAAAACACTGTCCCAGACCCTAACAGGGGCCCTGACGCGAAAACTAACGCTGACCTTAACCCTAACACTAACCCCTAACCATAACCCTGACCCTGAACCTAACCCGGTCTAACCCTAACCCTCAACCTAACTCTAATACTAACCCTAATCCCAAATTTTAACCCTGAACGTATCCCTGACCCTGACCATAACCCTAATACTGAACTTTGCCTAAACCTGGCCCTAAACCTAACACTGAACATAAAACTGACCCTGACCCTGAACGTAAACCTAACTCTGACCCAGACAGTGAGCCTGACCAGAACCTAACCCTAATGCTAACCCTGATCCTGACCCTAATCATAACCCAGAATATAAAGGTAAAGCTGACCTTACCCTAGCCATGACCCTAAAACTGTCCCTGACCCTGACCCTTACTCTGACACTAACCCTAACCTTGACACTCACTGTGAGCCGGACCATAAACCTAACCCTGAACCTAACCTTGACCCTGACCCCGACCATAAGCCTAACGATAACCCTGACGCTAAAATGTCTAACCCTAAACCTGACCCTAACTCTAACCCTAACCTTAACCCTAACCCTAAAACTAACCAAAAGCCCTGACCCTGACCAGGAATGTGAGCCTGACCCAAACCCTAACCAGCCCTGACCCTGACTCTGACCCTGACCATGAGCCTGACCTGAACCCTAACCCTAAACCAAAGCCTAAAGCTGACCCTGATACGGACCCTGAACATAAACCTAACCCTGACCTTACACTAACCCTGACTCAGACCCTAACATAGACCCTGACCATGACCTAACCTTGACCCTAACCCTAACCCTGACCATGACTGTGAGCCTGAACCCAACCCTAACCCTAAATGTAACCCTAAACGCTGACCCTAATACGGACCCAGAACCTAAAACTAATGATGACCCTAACGGTAAAACTAAACACTACCCTAAGCCAAATCCTACCCCTAACCCTAACTGAGTCTAACCATAACCATAACCATATTCCTACTTCTAACCCTAAACTTAACACCAAACCCTAACCTTTCCCCTGAACCTAACCCTAACCCTGACCCTAACCCTAACAATAACCCTAACCCAAACCTAACCCTGACCCTGAACCCAACGATGCCTCTAAACCAAAACCTGACGCTGACCCTAAATTTGACCCTGTCCCTGACCTTCACCCTGACCCTGACACTGACCCTGACACTAAACGTACCCTCACCCTAACACTGACCCAGATCCTGACCCTAACACTAAGCCTGACCATGACTGTGAGCCTGAACCTGACTGTGATCCTGACCCTAAACATAACCATAAACGTAAAACTGACCCTGGCCCTAACACGGGCCGTGACCCGAAACCTAACGCAGAACATAACCCTAACACTAACCCCTAACCCTAACCCTGACCCTGACCCAAACCCTGTCTTAACCTAACCATCAACTTAACTCTAACCCTAACCCTATCCTCCCATGAGGTTTGCCTGGAGGATGAGAGCTCCTCAGATCCTTGGGAGAGCTACCTACCCCATCCCATGTGGGGACATGACCTCGGACATCACCAGACAGCTAGAGGCATATTGTTTGAGCGCTCGCATACACAGACACACACACACACACACACATACACACACACACACACACACCCCGCTCTGCCCAGATAGGGGTCAGAGGTGGACACCAAGGAAAAATGGTGGGTAAAAAGGGTGAAAGAAGAAAGAGGTTGGAGACAGCTCGGCCATGGGATCGGGGCAACAGGACTCCTGGCCAGGACTGAGATTCAAAGCATGGGGAGTGGAGACAGGACGAGCTGATGGTCAAGGGGTCCCCAAGGGGCCCAGGGGCTTTGCAAGGGCACTGGGTGGGGACAGTGTCTGGGGTCTGGTGTCCATCACCACCCTGGACTACTAGAAGAAGGAAAAGGCAACCACCCTGTGTGGACAGAGCTACAACACCGAAAGCCTCCCCTTCATCTTCTATCAATGGAGCCATAGAGACAGGGTGTCTCTAGTGTCCCACAGGCTTGTAGGAGAGCCTGTTGGCCTTGAATCTCTATCTGAGACCCACTGTGCTCTCAGTCTTGGGTAAATGCTTTCTACTCCCTTGAGGTCCATCTGAGCAGAAGATAGCCTGGAGGTTCGTGGGGCTGACATTGTGAGAGTGCAGAATGTGGCAGAGCACTAGGCCCCTGGCCTGGGGACCAAGGTCAGGACCCTCCTTGTTGCAGCCTCAGAGTCTGCATTGGGAGGAGGTTCCAGAATCAGTGCTCTGCTCAGGGTGAGAAGGCCTTACTTAGCAAGGAAACAAGCACCAGCACAGGAGAGGGAAACAGGAACAAGGGAGACACTGGGGGTTTCGCCCTCAGCCCTGGAGCCCACAGATCCTGCTCCTGTGAGACACACAAAAATAGAGATAGACACAGACAGAGACACAGAGACAGAGACAGAGACAGAGACAAACACTGAACACAGGAGAGAGGGAACCAGCAGAAGTGCCCGATTTTCCTCCATCAGCTTGGAAATGAAAGCCAATTTGTACCCTTATCAGTCCCACGGGCCATCCATCCTAGGAGGATGGATGCGGGAACGCCCGCGGACAACTATGCGAGCTGGCCAGTACATGGGCCCAGACGAGGCCCTTGGACTTCAAACTAATGGAAGTCACGGGAAGTCTGTGTCCTAAAGGTCAGAAGCCATGCACTGCAACCTTGCCACGGTGGATGGGATTCAGGCAAGAGGAAGTGGTTTTGCTGGATCCCAGAGCAGATCCAGGCCGCTCTGGGCTATGTTCCATTCCCCCGCCCATCCCCAGGCACACTCATGCCTTGCCAAGTGTGTGCACCAGACTCCGGGGAGACCGGGGATGGAACGCATGGAGAGGGCCTACCCCTGATGGCATCCCCAGAAGAAGAAGCTAGAACACCCCCAATGTGAAGACGGGGAGACTGAGGAGGACCTGAGAGACACAGAATGTGTGCAGGATCACAGTCCAGGGCAGGAGCAGGTTCCCGGTCTGAACCCAGCTCTGTTCCCTCCCAGCGGAGAAAAAAGCTGCGCCCAGGCCTCCCAGGAGTTGTGGGGAGGCTGAGTGAGGTTCACTGGATGGACAGGGCAAGGGGTGGAGTGTGAGCCTTGAGCAGCTGGGGAAGGGGCGCCCTCAGGGTGCTCTGGATGGGAGCAGGAAGTCCAGTAAGGAGCCCCCCAGGCAGTGGTGACCTTACTTCCCTGACGACAAAGCCCCACGGAATTGGAACCCACCGATCCAGGCACCCACATTCCAGAGAAAACCACCCTGCCCAGCTCATGTCTGGGCACAGCCTGAAGGAAACAACATGTTCTTGTGCTGTCTACCTAAGCCCAGAGAATGCAGGCAGAGGAGAGCTCTCCCGCCGGACAAGTCCCCTCACTGGGCAGGTCATGTCAGGCTTCGCCGATGCCTCTGGCCCTTTTGGCAAAAAGAATCGCAATGTGACACCGGGGGGCTCAGAGTCAGAGAGTCCCACACCTTCTGATTGACCCGTGTACCCATAGGTCTCCCCCCCGTGTGTATGTGTTTGTGTGTCTCTGTGTGTGTGTCTGTGTGTGTCTGTGTGGTTGTGTGTGTGTGTGTGTGTGTGTGTGTGTGTGTGTGTGTGTAAGAGAGCTCATCGGGGATGGAGATACCCTGAGCAGGAGCAGGCTTATGAGGGGTCCGATGTCTGGTTGGCAGGTCATGTTCACACCACAGGTTAAGGCAGGCTATGTGAGAGCAGGTATGGGGGCTGCTCTCTTTTGCCCAGGGTTTATCCTGAGACCCTGCAGTGACGGGTCAATGACCCAGGTACGGGCATAACACTAAGACTAAACACTGAAGCTGACCCTGACCCTGACCCTGACTGTGAGCCTTACCCAAAACCTAACCTTAGCCCTGACCCTGACCCTGACTGAGTTCCTGACCTGACACCTAACACTAAATCTAAGCCTGATGCTGACCTTGATCCGGACCCTGACCCTAGATCTAACCTGACCTTACTCTAACCCTTACTCATCCCCAAAAGTGATTCTGACTCTGACCGTAATCATTACACTGACCCTAGCCAAATCCTAACACTAACCCTACCACTGACTGATCTTTGAGCCTGACCCTAACTGTAACCCTAAAGGAAACCCTAACCCTGCCCCTAATAAGGACACTGAACCTAAACCTAATGCTGACCCTAACCCTAACACTAACCCCTACCCTAACTCAAACATTAACCCTGACCCTACGCTGTCTAAGCCTAACACTAAACATAACCCTAATGCTAACTTAACCCTAACCAAAAACTCAAACCATTCCTCTGAAACTAAGCCTGACCCTGAACCGAAACTTGACCCTAAAACACAGCCTGACAATGACCCTATACTGACTCTGGCACTGACCTTCACCCTTACCCTGACCCTGACACTGACTCTAAACCTAAGCCTGATCCTAACACTGACCCAAATCTAACTCTGCCCCTGACCTGAACCTGGACCCTAAACCAAAGCCTCACCCTGACCCTAAATCTGACCCTGGCCCTGACCTTCACCGTGACCCTGACCCTGACCCTAATCCTAAGCCTGACCCTGACCTAAGCCTGACCCTAACCCTAACCCTGAACGTGACTGTGAGCCTGACCCTAACCGTAATCCTAAAGGTAACCCTAACCCTAACCCTGAACGTGACTGTGAGCCTGACCCTAACCGTAATCCTAAAGGTAACCCTAACCCTGACCTAATACCGACCCTGAACCTAAACCTAATGCTGACGCTAACCATAACACTAACCCCTACCCTAACCCAAACCCAAAACCTGTCCTTAACACTGTCTAACCCTAACCCTAACCATAACCCTACTTCTAACCCTCATCCTAACCCCAAACACAAACCTTTCCCCTAAACCTAACCCTGACACTGAACCGAACATTGACCCTAAACCAAATCCTGACCCTGACCATGAACCGGACCCTGGACCAGACCTTCACTTGACCCCGACCCTAAACCTAACCCTGACAATAGCACTGACCCAAAACTAACCCTGTCCCTGACCTGAACGTGGACCCTAATTCAAAACCAGATCCTGACCCTAAACCTGACACTGGCTCTGACCTTCACCCTGATCCTGACCCAGACTCTGACCATAAACCGAAAGCTGACCCTAACAGTGACCCTGACCCTGACCCTAACACTAACCCTGCACCTGACTGTTAGTCTGACCCTAATTCTAACCCTAAATGTAACCCTAACCCTGACCCTAACACGGGCCATGATGCAAAAAATAACGATGACCCTAAACTACAACTAACCCCTAACCCTAACGCTGACCCAGACCCTAAACCGGTTTAACCCTAACGCTCAAACTAACTCTAATTCTCACCCTAACCCCATCCTTTAACCCAAACCTGACCCTATCCCTGACCCTGACCATAATACTAACCCTGAACCTTGCCAAAACTTGACTCTGATCCTAACCTTGACCCTAAACCGAACCCTGACCCTGACCCTAAACCGAACCCTGGCGCTGACCCTAACCCTGACCCTAACACTGACACTGACGATGACCATAATCTTAACTCTGACTCAGACCGTGAGCCTGACCAGAACCCTAACCCTAACCCTAAAGCTAAGCCTGACCCTGACCCTAATCATAACCCAAAAACTAAACGTAAAGCTGACCTTAACCTAACCATGACCCTAACCCTGACCCTGACCCTTGACCATAACACTAAACCTGACCCTAATCCTAACCTTGACCCTGACCCTTACTCTGACACTAACTCTAACCTTGACACTGCCGATGAGCCTGACCAAACACCTAACACTGAGCCTAACCCTAAACCTGACCCCTACCCTAAGCCTAACGATAACCCTGACCATAAAAATGTCTAACTGTAACTGTGACCCTACTCTAACCCTAACCTTAACCCTAACCCTAAAACCAACCAAAAACTCTGACCCTGACCTTGACTTTGAGCCTGACCCAAACCCTAACCAGCCCTGACGCAGACCCTGAACCTGACCATGAGCCCGACCTGAACTGTAAGCCTAAACCAAAGCCTAACACTCACCCTGATTTGGATCCAGAACCTAAACCTAACCCTGACCTTACACTAACCCTGACTCAGACCCTAAACGAGACCCTGAGCCTGACCTAAACTTGACACTAACCCAAACCCTGACCATGAGTGTGAGCCTGACCGTAACCCTAACCCTAAATGTAACACTACACGCTGACCTTAATACGGACCCAGAACCTAAAACTAACGCTGGCTCTAAGGTAAAACTTAACTGTAACCTAACCCAAACCCTAACCCTGACCCTAACACAGTCTAACCCTAATCCTAACAATAACCTTACTTCTAACCCTAACCCTAACACCAAACCCTAACCTTTCCCCTGAACCTAACCTTGACCCTGACCCTAACCCTATCCCTGACCCAAACCTAACCCTGACCCTGACCCGAACCTTGCCCTTAAAACAAAACCTAACGCTGACCCTAATCTGACCCTCTCCCTGAATGTCACCCTGACCCTGACACTGACCCTGACCCAAAACTTAACCCTCAACATAACACTGACCCATTCCTGACCCTAACACTAACCCTGACCCTGCCATAAGCCAGACCCTAAACCTAACCATAAACGTAAACCTGACCCTGTCCCTATCATGGGCCATGACCCAAAACCTAACGCTGACCCTACCATAACACTAACCCTTAACCCTAACCCTGACCCTGACCCAAACCCTGACTAAATCTAACCCTCAAGCTAACTGAACCCTAACCCTACCCTGTCATGTGGTTTGCCGGGAGGATGAGAGCTCCTCAGACCCTTGGGAGAGCTACCCACCGCATCCATGTGGGAACATGACCGCGGAAATCCTCAGACAGCTAGACTCATATGTGTTTGAGCACTCGCATGCACACACACACACACACACACACACACACAGACATACACACACATACTGACACACACCCTGCTCTACACAGCTAGGGGTCAGAGGTGGACACCTAGGGAAAATGGTGGGTAAAAAGGGTGAAAGAAGAAAGAGGTTGGAGACAGCTCGGCCATGGGGTCAGGGGCATCAGGACTCCTGGCCAGGACCGAGATCCATAGCATCTCGGGGAGACAGAATGGGCTGATGGTCAAGGGGTCCCCAAGGGGCCCAGAGGCTTTGCAAGACCTCTGGGCCATCACCTGGCAGACATCCTCTTGCTTGGGACTGGAATAGATATCATGGAACTCCTGGTAGCCAATTTACCATGCATGTATTATTTGAAGGTCTACCAGCAGCAATGCTAAGTCTTTCAACAATTTCAGGTTCCTGTGGTTTTGGCCTCTTTGAGCTTGTGCTCTCTGTTGTAAGGGAGGAGCATGCTTTCAGTTTTGTATGACATTGTGTCTTCAAGAGTATGGGTCCTGACACCACAGCTAAATGCTATCTCTGTTTTTACAGGTGGTGCCTCAAGGATCAGGACACGTGGCCTCCTTGGCAGCATCCAATGTATCCGGCCTCTGTCTCTTCAGTGTAGATTCAAGTGCAACACATACAGGAGTGTGACCCCTGTCATCTCCCTGATGGATGTGCATTACAGCAGTAAGTTGTCCTGGTTCTGAAACTTCCGACTGGGTTGAGATTCAGGGCTTGACTTGGGTGCCTCTTTTGCTGGTTTCTATCTTTCTTCTGGAGGCAAAGATACCCTCTTCTTTTTTATTAAATTGAAAATGTACCCTTAGCCAGAATATCTAGAGTTTGTTGCTTGGGGAAAACTACTTAGTGGCACATATGGAGAAGGTTCTGCAAGTCCCTGCTCCAAACAAAACATCTGAACTTCAGGTGGCTTCTGTTAGCAGAATCCTGAGTTATTGCAGGGTTATCTTATAAATAGACATTCTCTCCAAAATAGTGTTTTCTGTCAACACATTCTTTTTAGGGCCAGTAAACTAGAGTAAAGAATATTGGGCATTTTTACAAATGGATCTCTGAGTGGACATGCTTTATTTATTTATTTATTTATTTATTTATTTATTTTGAGGGGGAGGTGTGAGAGAGAGAGGGAGACACTGGGCAGGCGTCACACACTTTGTAGAGCATGACACAGGGATTGATCGCACAATGCTGGGATCCTCATCTCAGCCAAAATCAAGAGAGTCAGTAAGAAGGTCACTCACATAGAGTAGAGAAGACAGGAGGAAGTAGAGTGCACATCTCCTGTAGGAATTCCGTATCACTGAAGATTCAGGATAGATGAATGAAAACATATTTCTTTTTTTCCATGTTTTATTTTAATTTATTTTTTATTTTCAGCATAACAGTATTCATTATTTTTGCACCACACCCAGTGCTCCATGCAATCCGTGCGCTCTATAAAACCCACCACCTGGAACCCCGACCTCCTACCCCCAGCCCCTTCAAAACCCTCAGATTGTTTTTCAGAGTCCATAGTATCTCATGGTTCACCTCCCCTTCCAATTTCCCCCAATTCCCTTCTCCTCTCTATCTCCCCATGTCCTCCATGCTATTTGTTATGATCCACAAATAAGTGAAACCATATGATAATTGACTCTCGTCTTGACTTATTTCACTCAGCATAATCTCTTCCAGTTCAGTCCATGTTGCTACAAAAGTTGGGTTTCGTCCTTTATGATAGAGGCATAATACTCCATAGTGTATATGGACCACATCTTCCTTATCCATTCGTCCATTGAAGGACATCTTGGTTCTTTCTACAGTTTGGCGACCATGGCCATTGCTGCTATAAACATTGAGGTACAGATGGCCCTTTTTTTCACTACATCTGTATCTTTAGGGTAAATACCCAGGAGTGCAATGTCAGGGTCATAGGGAAGTTCTATTTTTAATTTCTTGAGGAATCTCCACACTGTTCTCCAAAGAGGCTGCACCAATTTGCATTCCCACCAACAATGTAAGAGGGGTCCCCTTTCTCCACATCCTCTCCAACACATGTTGTTTCCTGTCTTGCTGATTTGGGTCATTCTAACTGGTGTAAGGTGGTATCTCAATGTAGTTTTAACTTGAATCTCCCTGATGGCTAGTGATGATGAACATTTTTTCATGTGTCTGATAGCCATTTGTATGTCTTCATTGGAGAAGTGTCTGTCCATATCTTCTGCCCATTTTTTTGATATGATTGTCTGTTTTGTGTGTGTTGAGTTTGAGGAGTTCATTATAGATCCTGGATATCAACCTTTTTTCTGTACTGTCATTTGCAAATATCTTCTCCCATTCCATCGGGTGCCTCTTTGTTTCTTGACTGTTTCCTTTGCTGTGCAGAAGGTTTTGATTTTGATGAACTCCCAAAAGTTCATCTTCACTTTTGTTTCCTTTGCCTTTGGAGACAAATCTTGGGAAATTAGTTGCTGTGGCTGATATCGAAAAATTACTGCCTGCGTTCTCCTCTAGGATTCTGATGGATTCCTGTCTCATGTTGAGGTCTTTTATCCATTTTGAGTTTAACTTTGTGTACGGTGTAAGAGAGTGGTTGAGTTTCATTCTTCTACATATTGCTTCCCAGCTTTCCCAGCACCATTTATTGAAGAGACTGTCTTTTCTCCACTGTATATTTTTTTCCTGTTTTGTCAAAGATTATTTGACTGTAGTGTTGAGGGTCCATATCTGGGCTCTCTACACTGTTCCACTGGTCTATGTGTCTGTTTTTATGCCAGTACCATGCTGTCTTGGTGATCACAGCTTTGTAGTAAAGCTTGAAATTAAGTAACATGATGCCCCCTTTTTATTTTTGTTTTTCTACATTTCCTTAGCGATTAGGGGTCTCTTCTGATTCCATACAAATTTTAGCATTATTTCTCCCAGCTCTTTGAAGAATACTGGTGGAATTTTGATCGGAATAGCATTAAAAGTATAGATTGCTCTAGGCAGTATAGACATTTTAACAGTGTTTATTCTTCCGATCCAAGAGCATGGAATGGTCTTCCATCTTTTTGTGTCTTCTTCAATTTCTTTCATGAGTGTTCTGTAGTGCCTCAAGTACAGATTCTTTACGTCTTTGGTTACGTTTATTCCCAGGTATCTTATGGTTCTCGGTGCTATAGTAAATGGAATCGATTCTCTAATTTTTCTTTCTGTATTTTCATTGTCAGTGTACAAGAAAGCCACTGATTTCTGTATATTGACTTTGTATCCTGCCACGTTGCTGAATTGCTGTATGAGTTCTAGTAGTTTGGGGGAGAAGTCTTTTGGGTTTTCCATATAAAGAATCATGTCATCTGCAAAGAGAGAGAGTTTGACTTCTTCATTAGCAATTTGGATACCTTTTATTTCTCTTTGTTGCCTGATTGCTGTTGCTAGGACTTCTAATACTATGTTGAACAAGAGTGGTGAGAGTGGGCATCCTTGTGTTCCTGATCTCAATGGGAAGGCTGCAAGCTTTTTGCCATTGAGGATGATATTTGCTGTGGGTCTTTTATAGAGGGATTTGATGAAGTTCAGGAATGTTCCCTCTATCCCTATACTTTGAAGCGTTTTAATCAGGAACGGATGTTGGATTTTGTCAAAAGCTTTTACTGCATCAATTAAGAGGACTATGTGGTTCTTCTCTCTTCTCTTATTAATTTGTTGTATCACATTGATTGATTTGGGAATGTTGAACCATCCTTGTAGCCCAGGGATGAATCCCACCTGGTCATAGTGGATAATCTTTTTAATGTGCTGTTGGATCTTGTTTTCTAGGATCTTGTTGAGAATCTTAGCATCCATATTCATCAGTGATATTGTTCTGAAATTCTCCTTTTTGGTAGGGTCTTTGCCTGGTTTGGGGTTCAGGGTAATGCTGGCTTCATAGAAAGAGTCTGGAAGTTTTCCTTCTGCTTCGATTTTTTGAAACAGCTTCAGTAGAATAGGTGTTATTTCTCCTTTGAAAGTTTGGTAGAATTCCCCAGGGAATCCATCAGGTCCTGGGCTCTTGTTTTTTGGGAGGTTTTTGATCACCGCTTCAATCTAGTTACTAGGTATTGGTCTAATCAGGTTGTCAATTTCTTCCTGGTTCAATTTTGGGAGTTTATAGTTTTCCAGGAATGCTTCCATTTCATCTAGGTTGCTTAGCTTATTGGCATATAACTGTTGATAATAACTTCTGATGATTGTTTCTACTTCCTTGGTGTTTGTTGTGATCCCTCCTTTTTCATTCATAATTTTATGTGTTTGATCTTTCTCTCTTTTCTTTTGAATTAGTGTCACCAGTGGTTTATCTATCTTATTGATTCTTTGAGAAAAACAGATTCTAGTTTCATTGATACGTTCTACTGCATCTCTGGTTTCTACCTCATCGAATTCAGTTCTAATCTTGATTATTTCCCTTCTTATGTGTGTAGTTAGTTTGATTTGTTGTTGATTCCACAGTTCGTTAGGGTGTAGAGACAGCTGCTGTGGTCTGGATTTTTCAATTTTTTTTGAGGGAGGCTTGGATGGCTATGTATTTCTCCCTTAGGACTGCCTTTGCTGTATCCCATAGGTTTTGGATTGAAGTGTCTTTATTCTCTTTGGTTTCCATGAATTACTTCAGCTCTTCTTTGATCTCCTGGTTGATCCAAGCATTCTTTTTTTTAAAATTTTTTTCCAATTTATTTATTTTCAGAAAAACAGTATTCATTATTTTTTCTCCACACCCAGTGCTTCATGCCAGCCGTGCCCTCTAAAATACCCACCACCTGGTACCCCAACCTCCCACCCCCCCGCCACCTCAAACCCCTCAGATTGTTTTTCAGAGTCCATAGTCTCTCATGGTTCACCTCCTCTTCCAATTTACCCAAGAGCACATACCCTCCCCAATGTCCCATAACCCTACCCCCCTTCTCCAAACCCCCCTCCCCCCACCCACCCACAGTTTGTTTGATGAGATTAAGAGTCACTTATGGTTTATCTCCCTCCCTATCCCATCTTGTTTCATGTTTTCTTTTCCTACCCACTTAAGCCCCCATGTTGCATCACCACTTCCTCATATCAGGGAGATCATATGATAGTTGACTTTCTCCGCTTGACTTATTTCGCTAATCATGATACGCTCTAGTTCCATCCATGTTGTCGCAAATGGCAAGATTTCGTTTCCTTTGATGGCTGCATAGTATTCCATTGTGTATATATACCACATACTCCTTATCCATTCATCTGTTGATGGACATCTAGGTTCAGGAAATGACAGATGCTGGTGAGGATGCGGAGAAAGGGGAACCCTCCTACACTGTTGGTGGGAATGCAAGCTGGTGCAACCACTCTGAAAAACAGCATGGAGGTTCCTCATAATGTTGAAAATAAAACTGCCCTATGACCCAGCAATTGCACTACTGGGTATTTACCCTAAAGATACAAACGTAGTGATCCAAAGGGGCACGTGTACCCGAATATTTATAGCAGCAATGTCCACATTAGCCACACTATGATCCAAGCATTCTTAAGCAAGGTGGTCTTTAGCTTCCACGTGTTTGAGTTCCTTCGGAACTTTGCCTTGTGATTGAGCTTCAGTTTCAAAGCATTGTGATCTGAGAATGTGCAGGGAATAATCTCAGTCTTTAGTTTCGTTGAGTCCTGATTTGTGACCCAGTATGTGGTCTATTCTGGAGAAAGTTCCATGTGCACTTGAGAAGAATGAGTATTCTGTTGTTTTAGGGTGGAATGTTCTGTATATATCTATGAGGTCCATCTGGTCCAATGTGTCATTCAATGCTCTTGTTTATTTACTGATTTTCTGCTTCGATGATCTGTCTGTTTCTGAGAGAGGCTTGTTAAGATCTCCAACGATTAGTGTATTAATACCAATAAGACGCTTTATATTGTTTAACAATATTTTTCTGTAATTGGCTGCTCCCATATTGGGGGCATAGATATTTACAATTGTTAAACCATATTGGTGTATTGTCCCTTTAAGAATGATGTAGTGTCCTTCTGTATCTCTGAATACAGTTTTTAGTTTAAAATCGAATTTGTCTGATATGAGAATCACTACCCCAGCCTTCTTTTGAGGCCCATTGGCATGAAAGATGCTTCTCCATCCCTTCACTTTCAGTCTGGGTGTATCTTGAGGTTCAAAATGGGTCTCTTGTAGACAACATATGGATGGGTTCTGTCGTTTTATCCAATCTGCAACCCTGTGCCTTTTTATGGGTGCATTTAGGCCACTCACATTGAGGGTGATTATTGATAGATAGGTTTTTATTGACATCGTGTTACCTTTGAAGTCTTTCTTTGTGTAGATTGTCTCTATATTTCTGTTCAATGCTATTCTTGGGCTTTTTCCCCCTTAAGGAAGCCCCCTTAATATTTCTTGCAGTATCGCCTTGGTGGTTGCATAGTCTTATTAGCCTTGCCGGTCTTGGAAACTCTTTATCTCTCCATCCATTTTGAATGTCAGTCTTGCTGAATAAAGTATTCTTGGCTGCATGTTCTTCTCATTTAGTGCCCTGAATATATCTTTCCTGCCTCTTCTGGCTTTCCAGGTCTCTGTGGACAGGTCTGACATTATTCTGATGGGCTTTCCTCTGTACCTAAGGATCTTCTTTGTCCTAGCTGCTTTCAGGAGGTTCTGCCTACAATTATAATTCTTCATCCTTACTATTAGGTGTCTCGAGGACTTTCGAGAATCTGTAATCATGGGGGGAAACCTTTCTGCCTCTAGTACAAAACTCTCATTCCATTCACGAGATTTGGAAAATTTTCATGAAGAACTCATTCCACTATATCTTCTAGACTTCTTTCCTTCTCCTCCCCTTCAGGGATTCCAATAATCCTGACATTGGAACGTTTCGTGGCATCATTTATCTCCCTGATTCTGTTTCCGAGGCTTCTAAGCTGTTTGTTCCAGGCTTCCTCCCGATCCTTTCTCTGTATCTGTTTGTCCTCCAGATCACTAATTCTATCTCTTGTCTCAGTTACTCTAGTGTTGAGAGAATTTAGATTAGATTGGAACTCATTGAGAGCATTGTGAAGTTCATCTCTGCTAGCTTCCAGCTTTTCCCTAATATTGAAAACATGATCTCTGGTCGTTTTCAGTTTGGCCCTAATCAATTCCGTTTGGTCATCCATGGCTTTCTCCAACCTAGCTATTGCTTGGATAATTGTTAGCCTGAATTCTCTTTCCAATATATTGTATATGTTGATAGCTATTAGCTCTGTTGCAGAAAGTCCATCCTCTCTATTTTTCTTCTGTTGGGCATTCCTCCTCCTAGTTATTTTGGTGGGAGATGCCTGAACGGGTGTAGCTAGGTGTATCAACTGTTGTGCAGTCAAGGTGCACTGTGGAATGCTTCTGAGCAATCAGGGTTTCCCACTGAAATGAGAGGAAAAAGAAAAGGAAAAGAAAAAAAGAGAGAGGGAGAGAGACAGGAAAGAAAGGTGAGATAAAAGAGAAGGTTTCGCCCAAATGGGCCCCAAGGTAAGATTTACGAAGTATACAAACAGACACAGACAAACAAAAAGACTGATAAAAGTATATGACAAGAGAAAAAAATATATATATGCAAATAAGGGAAGAACCTCATCAAAAAGAAGAGTGTAAGATTTATATACTATCAGGACAAACACAAAACCCCAGAAATAATGGTGGAAGAAAAAGATGGGAGAGTGGTTGTAAATTCTCAGTGTGAGTGAGGAAGTTTGTTTTGATTCGTCCTGGATGTATCTTGATATCTTTGTTAAAGGACTCAACTTTCCTAAGATAAGGGGGGATTAGGAGTTGGTTTACCTATAGGGGTGGCATTGATTGGGGATTACCAATCTTCAATTGGTATTTACTGATACCAATCTTCAGGGATTACCTTGAAGTTTAACTCTATATGAATATTAGAAAATAAAAATTAAAAAAGAATAAACTAAACTTAAATTAAAATTAAAAAAAAATTTAAAGGAAATGCGAAAGGAAAACACAGGTGTATGTATCTAAAAGTTCAGGTGAGAAGGTTATTATGGAATTTGATGTACTGCACATCTCACTGTGGTGGTAAATAGGTTAAAAAATTATCTATATAATAATAAAAAATTAACCATATAAAAAAATGAACCAGAATAGTGGGATCGAATTAATAATAAAAATTATGAAGTAGTGGTGGTTGTTCTCTTGTCATTTTTTTTCCTTTCCCAGTTGGTTTTCTGGGGGAGGGGCCTGCCACATGGGTTTTCAGTCCCTGAAGTTCTCTCAGCTAAGTCTTCCCACCCCCCTCAAGGGGGTGGGATCTGAGGAAACTGGTTTTTTCAGGGTTTTGTTCTCTGGAGGTTTTTATATTTGTTCACTTTTGTTTTTATCTCTCGCCTTGACTGCTTTTGATGGTTTTTGTAGGTTTAGAGGAAAGCAAACTGCACCCGGACCTCCCTCTCAGAGAGAAGCCTCAGTCTGGCTGCAGAGCCCATATAAATCCCCCCTTGGCAGCTGGCAGAGCAGGTTCCCTGTCGCGGTCACCGGGGACTCAGGATTTTTTGCTTGTACCCAATATCACGGCAGTGGCAGCGGCAGCTGTCTGGGCAGCTCTAGACCGCCAGAGTAGTTCCAAGCAGCGATCGCACACTGAGATTTTCCCGCTGGCCTGGGCTGGGAGTGCCTGGGCTTTCCGGAGAGCACCCGACTGGCGTTTCTGTGCACCTCTCTCGGGAGGGCGCCAGGCAGGACTCGGACTCTGATGACACAGCAGGGCGCTTGCGTGGGGACTGCAAAAAGGCTGTGCTTCTGTTGGCTGGCAAGGCTCCCAGCCCTTCAAGGGAGCCAGGCGCCATGCACTCTCAGGCACGCTGGTGGTTCAGGGATCTAGACCTGGTTTCTCTGTCACACTCTCTCTGGCTCTGTGCCAGGGGTGGCTGTCCTGGGTCTGGGGACTTAAGCCCCGACCCTAACACCCCGATTCCCGCAATTTCCCCCCCCGGTGATCCTTTGCTCTTTTTGAGTGCTTTCTACCAGACTCCCGAGTTAATACTGGTCCCCAGGTGCAGGGCACTCTCGTATTGGGATATTACTTTCCAACGGGTCACCTCTGGTGGCTCCCTCGCCTGTTTGTTTATCTTCTGATATCAGTCCGACTTTCCCACTCTGCTTTACCTGCCCACTGGCGTCGTCTGCTCCAGTACAGATCCAGATGTGTATAATTCTGATATCAGGCTGATTTAGTGGGTGAGGGTAGGGTCAGGGCTAGGATTAGGGTTTGGGTCAGGCTCACAGTCAGGGTCAGAGTTAGGGGTTAGTGCTAGGGTTAGGGTAAGACATCTTTAGGGTCAGGGTTAAGGTTAGGGTTAGGGTAGGGGTCAGGGTTAGGGTTAGGTTCAGGGTAAGGTTTAGGGTCAGGCTCACAGTCAGTGTCTGGGTAAGGGTTTGTGTCAGATTAAAGGTCAGTGTCAGGGTTAGTTTTAGGGTCAGGTTCAGTGTTAGGGTCAGTGTCAACGTCAGGGTTAGGGTCAAGTTTAGGGTAAGGTCAGCTTTACGTTTAGGTTCTGGGTTAGGATTAGGGTCAGGATCAAGTTTAGTTTTAGGGTTAAGGTTCTGGTCAGGCTCACGGTCTGGGTCAGATTTAGGTTTATGGCTAGCTTCAGGGTCAGTGTTAGGACCAGGGTAGGTCAGAGTCAGGGTTCAGTTTTGGGTTAGGGTCAGGGTTCTGTTTAGGGTCAAGTTTAGGCTCAGGGTCAGGTTTGGGCAAAGTTCGTGGTTTGGGTTATGGTTAGGGTCAGGTATAAGGTCAGAGTTAGCGTGTAAGTTTTGTGTTAGGGTTAGGGTTAGAGTTATGTTGAGGGATAGGCTTAGACCGTGTTAAGGTCAGGGTCAGGGTTATGGTTAGGGGTTAGTGTTAGTGTTAGTGTTAGCGTTAGGTTTTGATTCAAGACCCGTGTTAGGGTCAGGGTTAGGGTTACTTTTAGTGTTAGGGTTAGGGTCAGGCTCACAGGGTCAGGGGTAGTGCTAGGGTCAAGGTTAATTCTAGGGTCACGTTCAGGGTCACTGTTAGGTTCAGGGTTAAGTTTAGGGTCAGGGTCAGTGTCAGCGACAGTGTGTAGGTCAGGGCCAGGTTCAGTTTTATGGTCAGGGTCAGGCTTTGGTTTAGGGTCCAGGTTCGGGTCAGGGACAGGGTTAGATTTGGGTCAGTGTTAGGGTCAGGGTTAGGTTTAGGTTCAGGGTCAGGGTCAGGTAGAAGGTCAGGGCCAGGTTTGGTTTTAGTGTCAGGGTCAGGCTTTGGTTTAGGGTCACGTTTCGGTTCAGTTTCAGGGTTAAGTTCAGGGGAAAGGTTTGGGTTTGGTGTTAGGGTTAGGGTTAGTAGTACGGTTATGGTTAGGGTTAGGGTTAGACAGCGTTAGGGTCAGGGTTAGGGTTTGGGTTAGGGTAGGGTTTAGTGTTACCAAGAGGTTCAGCATTATGTTTATGTTCTGGGTCCCTAATAGGGTCAGGGTAAGGGTTACCTTTAGGGTTAGGGTTAGGGTCAGGCTCACAGTATGGTCAGGGTTAGGTTTTGGGTCAGGGTTAGGCCCGGTTCAGGGTCACGGTTAGGGTCTGGGTCAGGGTTAGGGTAAGGTAGGTTTAGGTTTAGGTTCAGGGTCCAGATCAGGGTCAGCCCCAGGCTTAGGTTTAGGGTTATGGTTCGGGTCTGGCTCATGGCCAGGGTCATGGTAGTGTCCCAGCTATGATTAGGGTGTGGGTCAGGCCCACATTCAAGATCCACGTCAGGGTTAGGGGTTAGTGTTAGTGTTAGAATTTAGGTTAGGGTTAGAGTAAGGGTCAGGGTTAGGGTTAGACGTTGTTAGGGTCAGGGTTAGCCTTCGGGTTAAGGTAGGGGTCAGTGTGAGGGTTAGGTTCTGGGTTACGTTTAGGGTCAGGCTCACAGTCAGTGGCAGTGTTAGGGTTAGTGTCAGAGTAAGGTCAGGGTCAGGGTTAAGATTAGCGTCAGGATCAGTGTTAGGGTCAGGGTCATGGTCCGGGTCAGGATTAGGGTCACGGTTAGGGTAAGGTCAGCTTTACATTTAGGTTCTGGGTTAGAATTAGTGTCAGGTTCAGGGTTAGGTTTATGGTCAGGTTCACCTTCAGTGTCAGGGTTAGGGTAGTGTCAGAGTAAGGGTCAGTGTCAGTATTAGGATTAGGGTCAGGGTCCAGGTTAGGTTCAGGGGAAAGTTTTGGGTTTGGGGTTAGGGTTAGGGTTAGAAGTAGGGTTATGGATTTATGGTTTAGGATTATCAGGTTTAGGATTAGGGTCAGATTAGGGTTAGAGTTAGGTTGAGGGTTAGGGTTCGACCGGGTTAGGGTCAGGGTCAGGTTTAGGGATAAGGGTTAGTGTTAGGGTTAGGGTTAGCTTTAGGTTTCGGGTCCGGCCCTAGTTAAGGTCAGGGTCAGGGTTACATTTAGGGTTAGTGTTAGGGTCAGTCTCACAGTCAGGGTCAAGTTTAGTGTTTGGGTCAGGGTTAGGTCAGGGTTATGGTTAGGGTCAGGGTCAGGATCACAGTTAGGGATGAGTCATGGTTAGGGTAAAGTTAGCTTTAGGTTTAGGTTCAGGGTCCGGATCAGGTTCAGCATCAGGCTTAGATTTAGGGTTAGCATTCGGGTCAGGATAATGGTCAGGGTCATGGCCAAGGTCATTGTCAAGGCTAGGGTTATGGTTTGGGGTCAGGGATAGGGTTAGGTTCAGGGTTAGGTATAGGGTCTGGTTCACATCAGTGTCAGGGTTAGGGTTAGTGTCAGAGTAAGGATCAGGGTTAGGATTAGGGTCTGGTTCAATGTTGGGATCAGGGTCAGGGTCAGGATGTGGGTCATGGTTAAGGTAAGGTCAGCTTTACGTTTAGGTTCTGGGTTAGGATTAGGGTCAGGATCAGGGTTAGCTTTAGGGTTAGGGTTCTGGTCCGGCTCAAGTTCTGGTTCAGAGTGAGGTTAACAGTCATCATCAGAATCAGCGTTCGGGTCAGCGGTAGGGTCAGGGCCAGGGTTCTGTTTAGGGTCAGTGTCATGGTTCTGTTTAGGGTCAAGGTTAGGGTCAGGGTCAGGTTTAGGCAAAGTTAAGAATTAGGTTTATGGTCAGGGTTAGGGATAGGGTCGCGGTTGGGGATAAATTTTGGGGTTAAGGTCAATGTTAGAGTTAGGTTGAGGGTTAGGGACAGACTGGGTTAGGGTCAGGGTCAGGGTTAGGGTTAGTTGTTGGTGTTAGGGTTAGGGTAAGCGTTAGGTTATGGGTCAGGGCCCGTGTTAGGGTCTGGGTCTGGGTTATGTTTAGAGTTAGGGTTAGAGTGATGATCACAGTCAGGGTCAAGGTTACTGTTAGAGTCAGGGTTACGGTCAATATTAGGGTCAGGGTTAGGTTTGGGGTCAGGTTCAGAGTCAGGGTGAAGGACAGGGCCAGGGTAATGTTGAGGGTCAGGGTCAGGCTTTGGTTAAGGTCCAGGTTCGGGTCAGGGACAGGGTTAGATTTGGGTCCGTGTTAGTGTCACGGTTAGGTTTAGGGTCAGGGTCAGGCTTTGGTTTAGGGTCAAGTTTCGGTTCAGGGTCATGGTTAGGGTTAGGGGTTAATGTTAGCGTTAGTGTCAGCGTTAGTTTTCGGGTCAGTGCCCGTGTTAGGTTCAGGGTCAGGGTTACATTTAGGGTTAGGTTTAGGGTCAGGCTCACAGTCAGGGTCAGGTTTAGTTTTAGGGTCAGGGTCAGGGTCACTGTTAAGGTCAGGGTTTGGTTTAGGGTCAGGGTCAGGGTAAGGGTGAAGGTCAGTGCCAGGGTCAGGTTTAGGGTCAGGGTCAGGATTTTGTTAGGGTCAAGGTTTGGTTCAGGGTCAGGGTTAGGTTCAGGGGAAAGGTTTGGGTTTGGGGTTAGAGTTAGGGTCAGAAGTAGGATTATGTTTAGGGTTAGGGTTAGACAGTGTTAGGGTAAGTGTTAGGGTTTGAGTTAGTGTAGGGGTTAGTGTTAGGGTTAGTGTCAGCATTAGGTTTAGGTTCAGGGTCCGTATTAGGGTCAGGTTTAGTGTTACATTTAGGGTTAGTGTTAGGGTCGGGCTCATAGTCACGGTCAGTGTTAGGGTTAGAGTCAGGATTAGGTCATGGTCAGGGCTAGGATTAGAATCAGGATCAGGGTTACGGTTCAGGATGAGTCAGGGTTAGGGTAAGTTCAGGGTTAGGTTTAGGTTCAGGGTCCAGATCAGGGTCAGTGTCAGGCTTAGGTAAGGCTATGGTTCGGATCAGGATCACGGTCAGGGTCATGGTCAGGGTCAGGGTCAAGTCTAGGTTTAGGGTTTGGGTCAGACTCACCGTCAGTGTCAAGGTCAGGGTTAGGTGTTAGTGTTAGGGTTAGGGGTAGGTATAGGGTTAGAGTTAGGGTCAGGGTCAGGGTTAGACGTCATTAGGGTTATGGTTAGCGTTAGGGTAGAGTTGGGGTCAGAGTCACTGATAGGGTCAGGATTAGGTTTAGGGTCAGGGTCAGGGTCAGGTTCAGGGTGAGGATCAGGGCCAGGGTCAGGTTGACGGTCAGGGTCAGGCTTTGGTTTAGGGTCCAGGTTCGGGTCAGGGAGAGGTTTTGATTTGGGTCAGTGTTAGGATCAGAGTTAGGTTTAGGGTCAGGGTCAGGCTTTGGTTTAGGGTCAAGTTTCAGTTCAGGGTCTGGGTTAGGTTCAGGGGAACGATTTGTGTTTTGGTTAGGGTTAGGGTTAGAAGTAGGGTTATGGTTAGGGTTAGGGTTAGACAGCGTTACGTTCAGGGTTAAGGTTTGGGTTAGGGTAGGGGTCATTTTTGGGGTTAGGGTCAGCTTTAGGTTTAGTTTCAGGGTCTATATTAGGGTCATGATTTGGGAAACCTTTAAGGTTTGTGTTAGGTTCAGGCTCACAGTCACAGTCAGGTTTAGGGTTATGGTCAGGTTTAGGTCAGCGTCAGGTTTAGATTAGGGTTACGGTCAGGGTCACGGTTAGGGATGAGTCAGGGTTAGGGTAAGGTAAGTGTTAGGTTTAGGTTAGTGTCTGGATCAGGGTCAGCGTCTGGCTTGGGTTTAGGTTTAGGGTTTAGGTCAGGATCTCGGTCAGGGTCAGGGTCAGGGCTAGGATTAGGGTTTGGGTCAGGCTAACAGTCAGGGTCCATGTCCGGGTTAGGTGTTAGTGTTAGGGTTAGGGTTAGGGTTAGGGGTTGGCTTAGAGTTAGAGTCATGGTTAGGGTTAGACGTCATTATGGTCAGGGTTAGCGTAGGGTTAGGGTCAGTGTCAGGGTTAAGTTCAGGGTTAAGATTAGGATCTGGTTCAGTGTTAGGGTCTGCTCAGGCTCAGGGTTAAGGTCATGGTTAGGGTAAGTCAGGGTTAGGTTTAGGTTCTGGGTTAGGTATAGGTTCAGGATCCGGGTTAGGTTTATGGTTAGGGTTTGGGTCAGGTTCACAGTCTGGGTCAGGGTTAGGGTTAGTGTTAGTGTTAGGGTTAGTTTCAGGCTCACTGTCAGGGTCAGGGTCAGTCCTAGGATTCGGATATGGGTCAGACTCACACTCAGGTTCAGGGTCTGGGTTAGGTGTTAGTGTTAGGGTTAGGGTTAATTTTAGGGTTAGAATTAGGGTCAGGGTTAGGGTTAGACATCGTTAGGGTCAGGGTTAGCAATAGGTTTAGGGTGTGGTCTGGGATAGGGTTAGGTTCAGGGTTAGGTTTAGTGTCAGGCTCACATCACTGTCAGGGTTAGGGTTAGTTTCAGAGTAAGGGTCAGGGTTAGGATTAGGGTCTGGTTCAGTGTTAGGATTAGGGTCAGGGTCATTGTTAGTGTCATGGTTAGGGTAAGGTCAGCTTTACGTTTAGGTTCTGGGTTAGGATTAGTTTCAGGATCAGGGTTAGCTTTACGGTTAATGTTCAGGTCAGGCTCAGGGTCTGGGTCAGAGTTAGGTTTACGGTCAGGGTCCGTTTAGGGTCACGGTTAGGGTCAGGGCCAGGGTTCTATTTAGGGTTAAGGTCAGGGTTCTGTTTAGGGTCAAGGTTCAGGTCAGGGTTAGGTGTAGACAAAGTTCAGGGTTAGGTTTATGGTCAGGGTCAGGGATAGGGTCACAGTTAGGGTTAAAGTTTGGGGTTAGGGTCAGGGATAGAGTCAGCTTGAGGTTTAGGATTAGACAGGGTTAGGGTGGTGGTCAGGGTTAGGGTTAGGGATTAGTGTTAGAGTTAGGTTTGGATTAGGGTCAGGTTCAGGGTTAGGTTTAAGGTCAGGCTCACATTCAGTGTCAGGGTTAGTGTCAGAGAAAGGGTCATGGTTAGGATTAGGGTCAGATTCAGGGTTAGGATCAACATCAGGTTTAGGCAAAGTTCAGGGTTAGGTTTATGGTCAGGGTCAGGGATAGGGTCCGAGTTAGTGTTAAATTTTGGGTTTTGGGTTAGAGTTAGAGTTAGGTTGAGGGTTAGGGTTAGACCGGGTTAGGGTCAGGGTCAGGGTTAGGGTTAGGGGTTTGTGTTAGGGTTAGTGTCATCGTTAGGTTTTGGGTCAGATCCTGTGTTAGGGTCAGGGTCAGGGTTATATTTAGGGTTAGGGTTAGGGTCAGGCTCGCAGTCATGGTCAGGGTTAGTGTTAGGGTCAGGGTCACTGTTAGGGTCAGGTTTAGGTTTAGGTTCAGGGTCAGGGTCAGTGTGAAGGCCAGTGTCAGGTTCAGGTTTAGGGTCATGGTCAGGTTTTGGTTTAGGGTCAAGTTTCATATCAGGGTCAGGGATAGTTTCAGAGGAAAGGTTTGGTTAGGTTTAGGGTTAGAAGTAGGATTACGGTTAGGGTTAGGCTTATACAGTGTTAGGGTAAGTGTTAATGTTGGAGTTGGAGTTAGCATAGGCGTTAGTGGTAAGGTTAGGGTCAGCATAGATCTAGGTTCAGGGTTCGTATTATGGTCAGGTTTAGTGTTACCTTTAGGGTTAGTGTTAGTTTCATGCTCACAGTCACGGTCAGGGTTAGGGTTAGAGTCATGGTTAGGTCAGGGTCAGGTTTAGGATTAGGGTCAGGGTCAGGGTCAGAGTTACGGATGAGCCGGGTTAGGGTAAGGTCAGGGTTAGGTTTAGGTTTAGGGTCCGGATAATGGTCAGCGTCAGGCTTAGGTTTAGTCTTAGGGTTCAGTTCAGGATCACTGTCAGGGACAGGGTCAGGGTCACGGCTAGGGTTAGGGTTTGAGTCAGGCTCACAGTTAGGGTCAAGGTCATGGTTAGGTGTTAGTGTTTTGGTTAGCCCCGCACCTGGTCATTGACCCATCACTGCAGGGTCTCTTGATAAACCTGGGCAGAAGAGTGTGCCCCCCCCCACCATATCCCACCTAGCCAGCCTTCACCTGACCCCTTATCAGGCTGCTTCTGCTCGGGTCGTCTCCAACTAGATGAGCTCTCTTTACACACACACACACACACACACACAAACACGGCGAGAAGACCGAAGCCCACACAGGTCGATCAGAAGGTTTGGGACTCTCTGACTCTGAGCCCCCCGGTGTCACCTTTTGATTCTTATTGCCAAAGGGCCAGAGGCATCGGGGACGCCTGACATGACCTGCCCAGTGAGGGGGCGTGTCTGGCGGGCAAGCTCTCCTCTGCCTGCATCCTCTGGGCTTCGGTAGACAGCACAAGAACATGTCGCTTCCTTCAGGATGTTCCCAGAAATGAGCTGGGCAGCGTGGTTTTCTCTGGAATGTGGGTGCCTGTATACGTGGGTTCCAATTCTGTTGGGCTCTGTCGTCAGGGAAGTGAGGTCACCACTGTCTGGGGGCTCCTTACCGGACTTCCTGTTCCCACCCGAACTCTCTGAGGGCGCCCCTCCCCCAGCTGCTCAAGGCTCACCCTCCACCCCATGCCCTGCCTATCCAGTGACCCCCACACATCCTCCCCTCAGTCCCTGAGAGGCCTCGGTGCAGCTGTTGTCCCTGCTAGGAGGGCACAGACCTGGGTTCAGACCGGGCTCCTGCTCCTGCCCAGGACTGTGATCCCGCACACACCCTGTGGCTCTCGGGGCCTCCCCAATCTCCCTGTCTGCACATTGGGGGTATTCTGGCTTCTTCTTCTGGGGATGTCATCAGGGGTAGGACCTCTCCATACGTTCTATCCCCGCTCTCCCAGGAGGCATGTACACACAGTTGGCAAGGCACCTGAGAGCCTGGGGCTGGGCGGGGGAATGGAACATAGCCCAGAGAGGCCTGGATCTGCTCTGGGATCTAGGCAAAGCCACCCTCCTCCTGCCCCGTGGCAAGGTTGCAAGTGCATGGCCTCTGACCTTGGTCACACAGACTTCCCGGGGCTTCCATTAGGTTGAGGTCCAAGCACGTTGTCTGCACCCATGTGCTGGCCAGCCCGCACATTGGTCCCCGGGCATTCCTGAATCCATCCTCCCAGGGTGAATGGCCCGTGGGACTGAGAAGGGCAAAAAATGTTTGATTGTCATTTCCATGCTGATGGAGGAAAGTCTGGGACTTCTGCTGGTTCCCTCTCTCCTGTGTTCAGTGTCTCTCTTTGTCTTTGTCTTTGTCTTTGTCTCTGTGTCTGCGTCTGTCTCTGTTTTTGTGTGTCTCACAGGAGCAGGATCTCTGGGCTCCAGGGCTGACGGGAGAAACCTCCGAAGTCTCCCTTGTCCCTGTTTCCCTCTCCTGTGCTGGTGCTTGGTTCCTTGCTATGTAAGGCCTTCTCACCCTGAGCAGAACACTGACTCTGGAACCTCTTCCCAATGGGGATCCTGAGGCTGCAACAAGGAGGGTCCTGACCTTGGTCCCCAGGCCAGGGGCCTAGTGCTCTGCACATTCTGCAAGCCCACAATATCAGGCCACCGAACCTCCAGGCTGTTTTCTGCTCAGAAGGACCTTGAGGGAGTAGAAAGCATTTTCCCAAGCCTGGGAGCACAGTGGGTATCGGATAGAGATTCAGGGCAATAGGCTCTTCTACAAGCCTTTGGGAGACTAGGGACACCCTGTCTCTATGGCCCCATTGATAGAAGTGTTAGGGGAGGCCTTCAGTGTTGTAGCCCTGTCCACACTGGGTGGTTACCTCTTCCTACTTCCAGTAGTCCAGGGTGGTGATGGACACCAGACCCCAGACACTGTCCCCACCCAGTGCCCCGCAAAGCCCCTGGGCCCCTTGGGGATCCCTTGACCATGAGCCCATCCCGTCTCCCCTCCCCATGCTTTGGATCTTGGTCCTGGCCAGGAGTCTTGATGCCCCTGACCCCATGGCCGAGCTATTTCCAACCTCTTTCTTCTTTCCCCCTTGTTACCCACCATTTTCCCAGGATGTCTCTGCCTCTGACCCCTAACTGGTGCACCAGGCTCAAAGACCTCCATTCTGAGAGGGCCAGGTGTGCACAGGAGACATGTACACAGCACCTGTACCATTACCCAGCCTTGTGGTGGATGTGTATGCAACCATGGCACTGTTCCCGACTGATTCCCCATGGTCCCTCACCACTGCCAGGTGGTCTGTGGCTCCATAGTCTGCTGAGCACCGAAACCATGCCTATTCTGGGAAGCAAGGCTCAGGGTACATGGCCAGGCGGGTTGGACATCTGGGCATGCAAAGGTCATCGAGTACTCCCCACCCAGCTGGCCTAAAATTCAGAATCCCTCCCAGGGTCCCGCTCAAGGTGGGGTTGAGCCAGAGGACTTGGAGACATCAGTGGAGGCCAAGTCAGGGCAGGGAAATCAGTGGGCCCCTTCCACTTCTCTCTCCCCCTGCTTGGTCTTCCTGGTTGTTCCCTGAGACAGAGGTCCAGCCTGTCCTTAGATTTAGCCCTGGCTTGAGTCAGTGGGTGAGAAGGAGGACAGGGAAGGTTAGGGTTTGTCTTAGGGGTTTGGGTTAGAGTGAGGGTCAGGTTCACGGTCAGGGTTAAGGTTAGAGTTAGGGTTAGGGCCCGGGTTATGTTCAGAGACAAGGTCAGGGTCAGGGCCAGGGTTAGTGTTAGGGTCAGGGCCAGGGTTCAGTTTAGGTTTAAGGTTAGGGTCAGGGTCAGTGTTAGGGTCAGTGTTAGGGTCAGGGTTCAGTTTAGTGTCAGGGTCAGGGTCAGGATGAATTTCAGGGCCAGGTTCAGATTTAGGGTCAGGGTCAGGTTTTGGTTCGGGCAAGGTTCAGGTCAGGGTCAGGGTTAGGTTTGGTTCAGGGTTAGGGTTAGTGTTAGGGTCATGGTCAGGGTTAGGTTCAGGGGAAAGGTTTGGGTTTAGGGTTAGGGTTAGGTTTAGAAGTAGGGTTATGGTTAGGGTTAGGGTTAGACAGAGTTAGGGTCATGGTTCGGGTTTGGGTTAGGGTAGGGGTTAGTGTTACGGTTAGGCTTAAGGGTAGGGTTAGAGTTAGTGTCAGGTTTTGTGTTAGACGTCATTAGGGTCAGAGTTGGTATTAGGTTTAGGGTAGGGGTCAGGGTTAGGGTTAGGTTTAGGGTCAGGCTCACAGTCAGTGTCAGGGTTACGGTTAGTGTCAGAGTAAGGGTCAGGGTTAAGATTAGGGTCAGGTACAGTGTTAGGATTAGGGTCAGGGTCAGGTTTAGCGTCATGGTTAGGGCATGGTCAGCTTTATGTTTAGGTTCTGTGTTAGGATTAGGGTCAGCATCAGGGTTAACTTTAGGTTTAGGATTCTGGTCCGACTCACGGTCTGGGTCAGAGTAGGTTTGCGGTCCAGATCAGCGTCAGTTTTAGGGTCAGGGTTAAGGTCAGTGCCTGGATTCGGTTTAGGGTCAGGGTCAGGCTTCTGTTTAGGGTCAAGGTTACGTTCAGGGTCAGGCATAGGCAGAGTTCAGGGATAAGGTTATGGTCAGGGTCAGTGATAGCTTCTGGGTTAGGGTTAAATTTGGCGTTATGGTTTGGTCAGGGTCAGGCTCCTCTTTAGGGTCAAGGTTACGTTCAGGGTCAGGTTTAGTCTAAGTTCAGGCAGAATGTTATGGTCAGGGTCAGTTTTAGGGTCTGGGTTAGGATTAAATTTGGGGTTAGGGTTAGGGTTAGTGTTAGTTTGAGGGTTAGGTTTAGACCGGGTTAGGGTCAGAGTCAGGGTTATGGTTAGGGGTTAGTGTTAGTGTTAGGGTCAGCTTTATGTTTTGGGTCAGGGCCTGTGTTAGGGTCAGGTCAGGGTTACATTTAGGGTTAGGGTTAAGGTCAGGGTCACTGTCAGTGTCAGGGTTATGGTTAGGGTGAGGGTCAGGGTCACTGTTAGGGTCAGGGTTATGTTTACGGTCAGGGTCAGGTTCAGGGTCAGGGTGAAGGTCAGGCCCAGGTTCAGGTTGAGGGTCAGTGTCACGCTTTTGTTTAGGGTCAAGGTTCGGTTCAGGGTCAGGGTTAGGTTCAGGGGAAACGTTTGGGTTTTGTGTTAGGGTTAGGGTTAGAAGTGGGGTTAGGGTCAGACAGTATTAGGGTAAGGGTTAAGGTTTGTGTTAGGTTAGGGGTTAATGTTAGGGTTAGGGTCAGGGTTAGGTATAGGTTCAGGGTCCATATTAGGATCAGGGTTAGGGTTACCTTTAGGGTTAGGGTTAGGGTCAGCTCACTGTCACTGTCAGGGTTAGGGTTAGGTTCATGGTTACGTCAGGGTGAGGGTTAGGATTAGAGTCAAGGTCAGGGTCATGGTTAGGGATCAGTCATTGTTAGGGTAGGGTCAGTGTTAGGTTTAGGTTCAGGGTGGATCAGGGTCAGCGTCAGGCTTAGTTAGGTTTAGGCTTAGTGTTCAGGCAAGGATCATGATCTGGATAGGGTCAGGGTTATGGCTAGGATTATGGTTTGGGTCAGTCTCACAGTCCTGGTCCTGGTCAGGGTTATGGTTAGTGTTAGGATTAGGGTTACGTTTAGGGTTAGTGTTAGGTCAGGGTTAGGGTTAGATGTCATTAGGGTCAGGGTTAGCATTAGGGTTAAGGTAGGGGTCAGGGATAGGTTTAGGTTCAGGGTTAGGTTTGGGGTCAGTCTCACATCTTCTTCAGGGTTAGGGCTTGTGTCAGAGTAAGGGTCAGGGTCAGTGTTTGGATTAGGTTCGGTTTCAGTGGTGGTGTCAGGGTCTGGGTCAGGGTTAGAGTCTTGGTTAGGGTAAGGTCAGCTTTACGTTTAGGTTCTGTGTTAGGATTACGGTAGGATCAGGGTTAGCTTTAGGTTTACGGTTCTGGTCAGACTCACAGTCTGGGTCAGAGTTAGGATTACGGTAGGGTCAGGGTAAGCTTTAGGGTAAGCGTTAGGGTCAGGGCCAGGGTTCGGTTTAGGGTCAGGTTAAGGTTTCTGTTTAGAGTCAAGGTTAGGTTCAGGGTCAGGTATAGGCAAAGTTCAGGGTTAAGGTTATGGACAAGGTCAAGGATACTGTCACGGTCAGTGTTAAAGTTTCTGGTTAGGGTTAGGGTTAGAGTTAGGTTGAGGATTAGGTTTATTCCGTGTTAGGGTCAGGGTCAGGGTTATGGTTAGGGGTTAGTGTTAGGGTTAAGGTCAGCATTAGGTTTTTGGTCAGGGCCCATGTTAGGGTCTGTTTCAGGGTTACATTTAGGATTAGGGTTAGGGTCAAGTCACTGTCAGGGTCAAGGTCACTGTGAGGGTCAGGATTAAATTTAGGGTCTGGGTCAAATTCAAGGTCAGGGTGAAGGTCAGGGCCAGGGTCAGGTTGAGGGTCAGCGTCAGACTTTGGTATAGGGACCAGGTTCGAGTTAGGGACAGGGTTAGATTTGGGTCAGTGTTAGGGTCAGGGTTAGGTTTATGGTTCGGGTCAGGGTAAGGGTCAGGGTGAAGATCAGGGCCAGGATCAGGTTTAGGGCCAGGGTAAGGCTTTGCTTTAGGGTCAATTTTCGGTTCAGGGTCATGGTTAGTTTCAGGGGAACGATTTGGGCTTGGGGTTAGGTGTAAAATTAGAAGTAGGGTTATGTTTAGGGTTAGGATTAGACAGCATTAGGGACAGGGTTAGGGTTTGGTTTAGGGTAGGGGTTAGTGTTAAGGTTTGGATCAGCGTTAGGTTTAGGTTCAGATTCCGTAATAGGGTCAGGGTTAGGCTTACCTTTAAGGTTAGTGTTAGGGTCAGGCTCACAGTCATGGTCAGGTTTAGGGTTAAGATCAGGGTTAGGTCAGGGTCAGGGTTAGGATTAGGGTCACGGTCAGGGTCACGGTTACGGATGAGTCAGGGTTAGGATAGGTCAGGGTTATGTTTAGGTTCAGGTCCGGATCAGGGTCAGCATCAGGCTGAGATTTAGGATTAGGGTCCAGGTCAGGATCTTGGTCAGCGTCAAGGTCAGGGTCAGGCCTAGGGTTAGGTTTTGGGTCAGGCTCACAGTCAGTGTCAGTGTCAGGGTTAGGGCTTAGTGTTAGGGTTAGCCCCGCACCTGGGTCATTGACCCGTCCCTGCAGGGTCTTAGGATAAACCCTGGGAAGAAGAGTGCAGCCCCCACACCCGATCCCACCTAGCCAGCTTTAACCTGCGGTGTGAACATGACCTGCCCACCAGGCATCTGACCCCTCATCAGCCTAATCCTGCTCGGGGCGACTCCATCCCCGATGAACTCTCTTTACACACACACACACACACACACACACTCACACACACACTGGGAGAAGACCTAGGACTACACGGGTTGATCAGAAGGTGTGGGACTCTCTGACTCTGAGCCCCCAGGTGTCACCATTTGATTCTTTTAGCCAAAGGGCAGAGGCATGGGGAAAGTCTGACATGACCTGCCCAGTGAGGGGGCGTGTCTGGCGGGTGAGCTCTCCTCTGCTAGCATTCTCTAGGCTTCGGTAGACAGCACAAGGACATGTCGCTTCCTTCAGGATGTGCCCAGAAATGAGCTGGGCTGGGGTGTTTTCTCTGGAATGTGGGTACCTGGATATGTGGGTTCCAATTCTGTTGGGCTCTTTCGTCAGGAAAGTGAGGTCACCATTGCCTGGGGGCTCCTTTTTTTTTTAAAGATATTATTTATTTTTCAGAGAGAGAGAGGGAGAGAGTGAGCACAGGCAGACAGAATGGCAGGGAGAGGCAGAGGGAGAAGCAGGCTCCCTGCTGAGCAAGGAGCCCGATGCGGGACTCGATCCCAGGACGCTGGGATCATGACCTGAGCCGAAACCTGGGGGCTCCTTAACGGAGTTCCTGCTTTCACCACACTTCCCTGAGGGCTCCCCTCCCCCAGATGCTCAAGGCAAACACTCCACCCCATGCCTGTCCATGCAGTGATCCCAACACAGACTGCCCCAAATCCCTGGGAGGCCTGGGTGCAGCTGTTGTCCCCGCTGGGAGGGCACAGAGTGGGTTCAGGCCGGGCTCCTGCTCCTGCCCAGGACTGTGAACCCACACACACCCTGTGGCTCTCAGGGCTTCCTCAGCCTCCCTGACTGGACATTGCGGGTGTTCTGGCTTCTTCTTCTGGGGATGCCATCAGGGGTAGGTCCTCTCCATGAGTTCCATCCCCGTTCTCACAGGAGTCTGGTGCACACACTTGCCAAGGCACGGGTGTGCCTGGGGATGAGCGGGGGAATGGAACATAGCCCAGAGAGTCCTGGATCTGCTCTGTGATCCAGCAAAACCACCCTCCTCCTGCCTGAATACCATCCACCGTGACAAGGTTGCAGTGTATGGCTTCTGTCCTTGTGGACACAGACTTCCCGGGACTTCCATTAGGTTGAGGTCCAAGGGCCTCGTCTGCTCCCATGTACTGGCCAGCCCCCACAGTGGTCCACGGGCATTCCTGGATCCATCCTCCGAGGATGGATGGCCCGTGGGACTGATAAGGGGACAAAATGTTTGGCTGTGATTTCCAAGCTGATGGAGGAAAGTCTGGCAGTTCTGCTGGTTCCCTCTCTCCTGTGTTCAGTGTCTGTCTCTCTCTCTCTGTCTTTGTCTTTGTCTCTGTGTCTGTGTCTGCGTCTGTCTCTGTTCATGTGTGTCTCACAGGAGTAGGATCTGTGGGCTCCAGGGCTGATGGGCGAAACCGCCGGTGTCTCCCTTTTCCCTTTTTCCCTCTCCTTGCTGGTGCTTGGTTCCTTGGTAAGTAAGGCCTTCTCACCCTGAGCAGAGCACTGACTCTGGAACCTCTTCCCAATGGGGACCCTGAGGCTGCCACAAGGAGGGTCCTGACCTTGGTCCCCAGGGCAGGGGCCTAGTGCTCTGCCACATTCTGCAAGCTCACAATGTCAGTCCCCCGAGCCTCCAGGCTGTCTTCTGCTCAGAAGGACCTTGAGGGCGTAGAAAGCATTTTCCCAAGCCTGGGAGCACAGTGGGTCTCAGATAGAGATTCAAGGCCAACAGGCTCTTCTACAAGCCTGTGGGAGACTAGCGACACCCTGTCTCTATGGCCCCATTGATAGAAGAGTAAGGGGAGGCTTTCGGTGTTGTAGCTCTGTCCACACAGGGTGGTTACCTCTTCCTACTTCCAGTAGTCCAGGGTGGTTATGGACACCAGACCCCCTACACTGTCCCCACCCAGTGCCCTTGCAAAGCCCCTGGGCCCCTTGGGGACCCCTTGTGCATCAGCCCGTCCTGTCTCCCCGCCCCATGCTTTGGATCTCGGTCCTGGTTAGGAGTCCTGATGCCCCGGACCCCATGTCCGAGCTGTCTCCCACCTCTTTCTTCTTTCACCCTTTTTCCCCACCATTTTCCCTTAGTGTCCACCTCTGACCCCTAGCTGTGCAGAGCGGGGTGTGTGTGTGTGTGTGTGTGTGTGTGTGTGTGTGTGTCTTGCATGCGAGTGCTCAAACACATATGCCTCTAGCTATCTGGGGATGTCTGAAGTCATGTCCCCACATGTGATGGGGTGGGTAGCTCTCCCCAAGGATCTGAGAAGCTCTCATCCTCCATGCAAACCTCATGGGAGGATTAGGATTAGGGTTAGAGTTAGTTGAGGGTTAGGTTTAGACAGGTTTTGGGTCAGGGTTAGGGTTAGTGTTTAGTGTTAGGGTTAGTGTAAATGTTATGTTTCGGGTCATGGCCTGTGTTAGTGTCAGGGTCAGGTTTACGTGTATGGTTAGGTTTAGAATCAGGCTCACAGTCAGGGTCAGGGTTGGTGTGAGTGTCAGGGCCTGGGTCAGTATTAGGGTGCATGTTAGGTTTAGGGTCAGGGTTTTTTTCAGGGTCAGGGTGACGGTCAGGGATGGGGTCTGATTTAGGTTCAGTGTCAAGTATGGTTCAGGAGCAAGTTTCAGTTCAGTGTCAGGGTTTGGTTTGGGTCAGGGTTAGGGTTAGGGTCTGGGAGAGAGTTAGGTTCAGGGGAAAGGTTAGGGTTTGGTTTTAGGGTTAGTGTTAGAAGTACGGTTACGGTTAGGGTTAGGGTTAGACTGTGTTAGGGTCAGGGTTAGGGTTTGGGTTAGGGTAGGGTTTCGTTTCACCATTAGGGTCAGCATTAGTTTTAGTTTCTGGGTCCGTACTAGGGTCAGCATTTACGGTTACATTTAGGGTTATGGTTAGCGTTAGGCTCACAGTCATGGTCAGGGTTAGGGGTAGATTCAAGGTTAGGTCAGGGTCACGCTTTCAGTTAGGGTCTGAGTCAGGTTAGTGTAAGGTCAGGGATAGGTTTATGTTCAGGGTCCGAATCAGGGTCAGCGTTAGGCTTTGGTTTAGGTTAGGGTTCGGTCTGGTTCATGGTCAGGGTCTGGGTAGGGTCAGGGTCAGGGCCGCTTATGGTTTGGGTCAAACTCATAGTCAGGGTTAGGGTTAAGGTTTTCGGTTAGTTTTTGGCTTAGGGTTAAGGTTAGGTGTAGAGTTAGGGTCAGGTTTAGGGTTAGACATTGTTAGGGTGAGGGTTATCGTTAGGCTTAGGGTAGGGGTCAGGGTTAGTGTTAGGTTCAGGTTTAGGTTTATGGTCAGGCTCACAGTCGGTGTCAGGGTTAGGGTTAGTGTTAGAGTAATGGTCAGGGTCAGGGTTAGGATTCGGGTCAGGATCAGTGTAAGGGTCAGGGTCAGTGTTAGAGTCATGGTTAGGATAAGGTCAGCTTTACATTTAGATTCTGGGCTATGATAAGGGTCAGGACCAGGTTAGCATTAGGTTTAGGGTTCTGGTCAGCCTCACGGACTGGGTCAGAGTTAGGTTTTAAGTTAGCGTCAGTGTCAGTGTTAGGGTCAGGTTTAGGGTCAGGTCCAGGGTTAGGTTTAGGGTGAGGGCCAGGATTCTGTTTAGGTTCAAGGTTTACTCAGGGTCAAGTTAAGGCAAAGTTAAGGGTTAAGGTTAGATCAGAATCAGAAATAGGGACAGGATTAGGGTTAAATTATGGGGTTAGGGTGAGAATTAGAGTTACTTTGAGGGTTAGGGTAAGACTGGGTTAGGGTCAGGGTCAGCGTTAGGTTTAGGGGTTAGTGATAGGGTTAGGGTCATTGTTATGTTTCGTGTCATGGTCCATGTCAGGGTCAGGGTCAGGATTACGTTTAGGGTTACATTTAGGGTCAGAATCACAGTCAGCTTCAGGGTTAGTGTTTGGGTCAGGGTCAAATTTATCTGATATGAGAATCGCTACCCCAGCCTTCTTTTGAGTCCCTTTGGCATGAAAGATGCTTCTCCACCCCTTCACTTTCAGTCTGCGTGTATCTTTAGGTTCAAAATGGGTCTCTTGTAGACAGCATATGGATGGATCCTGTCATTTTATCCAATCTTCAACCCTGTGCCGTTTTATGGGTGCATTTAGGCAATTCACATTGAGAGTGATTATTGATAGATACGTTTTTATTGACATCGAGTTACCTTTGAAGTCTTTCTTTCTGTAGAATGTCTCTATATTTCTGTTCAATGCTATTCTTGGGTTTTTTCCTCTTTTATAGAACCCCCCCTTAATATTTCCTGCAGTATCGGCTTGGTGGTTGCATAGTCTTTTAAGCCTTGCCGGTCTTGGAAACTCTTTATCTCTCCATCCATTTTGAATGTCAGTCTTGCTGGATAAAGTATTCTTGGCTGCATGTTCTTCTCATTTATTGCCCTGAATATATCTTTCCAGCCTCTTCTGGATTTCCAGGTCTCTGTGGACAGGTCTGACGTTATTCTGATGGGCTTCCCTCTGTAATTTAGGAGCCTCTTTGCCCTGGCGGCTTTCAAGAGATTATACCTACAATTATAATTTCTCAATTTGACTATCAGGTGTCGTGATGTTTTTTTGGAGTGTATAATCTTGGGTGGAGACCGTTCAGCTGGTTTCATTCGTGAGATTCGGAAAATTTTCATGAAGGACTTGTTCCACGATATCTTCTAGACTTCTTTCTTTCTCTCCCCTTCAGGAATTCCAATAATTCTGACATTGGAACGCTTCATGGCATCATTTATTTCCCTAATTCTGCTTTCGTGGGATCTAAGCTGTTTGTTCCAGGCTTCCTCCTGATCCTTTCTCTCTATCTGTTTGTCTTCCAGATCACTAATTCTATCTTCTGTCTCAGTTACCCTAGCTTTGAGAGAGTTTAGATTGGATTGGAACTCATTGAGAGCATTGTGGACCTCCTCTCTGGTAGCTTTAAGCTCCGCCCTAACATTGTGAACATCCTGTCTGATCACTTTCAGTTCGGCCCTAATCAATTCTGTTTGGTCATCCATGGCTTTCTCCAACCTAGCTATTGCCTGGATAATTGTTAGCCTGAATTCTCTTTCCGACATATTGTCTATGTTGATAGCCGTTAGCTCTATTGCAGAAGGTCCATCCTCTGTATTTTTCTTCTGTTGGGCATTCCTCCTCCTAGTCATTTTGGTGGAAGAAGACTGAACAGATGTAGCTGGATGTATCCACTCTGGTGCAGTCAAGGAGCACCCTGGAACACTTCCTGATCTCTGTCTCAGAGAGAAGCCTCAGTCTGGGTGCAGAAGCTGAATAAATTCCCCCTTGGACGCTGGCAGTGCAGGTTCCAAGTTAAAGACCCTGAGGGCGCAGGATCTTTTGCTCGTCCCCAAAGCAAAGGCAGTGGCGGCTGTCTGGGAGCTCCTGACCACCAGAGAGGTTCCAAGCAGTGATCGCACACTGAGATTTTGCCGCCGGCCCAGGCTGGGAGTGCCCGGATTGCGCGCACCTCTTTTCAGAGGGGGTTGTGGGTCGGGCACTGAGAACGGGCGCTGGTTGGTAAGCCGCAGGCTGGGCTTTTGCGCGCCTCTGTCCGGGGAAGGATTCGCGCTCGTGCGGCTTAGACTTTGAAACAATGGCGCCTGTCAAGAAGCGTCCCTGGGCCCAGAAACCCAGGAGGGCTGGAGAGACATGCACGCGCATCTCAAGCTTTGTGGTAGGGCTAGTGCGCGTTCTGCAGACCGGCGCAGCTCCCATCCCCTCACAGGAGCTGGAACACCCAAGCTCTGGGGCCAGCAGGAGGCTTAGGGACCAGGAGCCGGTTTCTCAGCCGCACTCCCCCTGCCTCCGCGCCGGGGAGGACATCTGGGACCAGGGACTTAAGCCCCTGTCCCTAGCCGCCCTGATTCCCACAATTTGCCCCCGCGATCCTTTGCTCTTTTGGAGTGCTTTCAACCAGTCTCCAAGTTAATGCTGGTCCCCAGACGCAGGGCACTCTTGCTCATATAGGGGTATTACTTTTGACCGGTCGTCTGTGATGGCTCCCTCCCCCTTTTGTTTATCTTCTGATATCAGTCCACTGTTCCCATTTCGCTTTACCTGCTCACTGGTGCCTTCTGCCCCTGTAGAGATGCAGACGTGTATAATTCTGATCTCAGGCTGATTTCATGGGTGGTCGGAGTTCTTTGGTAGGTAATCAGCTCACTTTGGGGTACCAGTTGAAAAAACGCCTCTTCCTAGTACCCCGCCAACTTAACCCCGGGAATGTCACTTCTCACAGTGTCTTTCCACTGGAGGAAAGAAGATAGAACAAGGACTGAGCAGAAAGAACGTTGCAACCCGTGAGGGAAGTACAGGGTGGCACCTAGGCCGCTATGATTATACTGGAAGTTCAACACCTGGAATATTCCACAGTGTCTACCACTTCTCAAAACACTTCCAATATATGAGGGAACTGTGCTACAGTATGTTCTCACGACAAGGATGTGTCTATGCTCAGTTGGAAAGTGTAGGACGTGTATGCGTAGCAATCATGAAGTGACTGATACAGGCACCTTAGAGGGGATGCGTATGAAGGTATCTGCTAAGAGAACCTATTTCAGGTTCATACTCATTCATAACAGTGTTTCTCCTTTGAGGATGAAGATAGAACAGGGACGGATTAGGGGTTCATTAGGTACTGTGAAAAAAGGGCTGGCAATGGCGCTTAAGCCTGCCAAACACATATTGGAGGTTCACCACCAATGGTGATCCACACTTAGTTTCTGCGTCTAAAACGCTTCAAACACAGAGAGGGAAGTGTGCTTTAGGAGGGATTCACTGCAGTGTTACGTCTGTTAAAGAAGGAAGCTTTTGGGACTGACTCTGTGGTAACCGCATTAGGCGCACATAGCTTTCCCGTCCCAGAGGTCTAACCATTAGACTATAGGAAGTTCTGTTTAAGGGAAACTCCTTCATGCGGATTTTCACTTCTCACAGTGTCTTTATGTGGAGGAAAGAAGATAGAACAAGGACGGACAGAGAGAACGTTGCAAACCGTGAGTGAAGTACAGGGTAAACCACTTAGGCCTCTATGATGCATACTGGAAGGTCAACACCGGAGATATTCCACAGTGTCTAACTCTTCTCAAAACACTTCCAGTATAAGAGGGAACTGTGCTACAGTAAGTTCTCACGACAGAGATGCGTCTGTGCTGAGTTGGAAAGTGTAGGACGTGTCTGGGTAGCAACCATGAAGTGTCTGATACAAGCCCCTAATAGGGGATGCGGAGGAAGGTATCTCCTCAGGGAACCTACTTCAGATGCGTACTCATTCATAACAGTGTTTCTCCTTTGAGGATGAAGATAGAACAGGGAAGGACTACGGACACATTAGGTACTGTGAGTAAAGGGCACGCTATGGCGCTTAAGCCTGCGAAACACATATTGGATGTTCACCACCAGTGGTGATCCGCACTTAGTTTCTGCGTCGAAAACGCTTCCTACACTGAGAGGGAAGTGTGCTTTAGGAGGGATTCACTGCAGTGTTACGTCTAGTAAAGAAGGAAGCTTTTGGGACTGACACAGTGGTAACCGCAATAGTCGCACATAGCTTTCAGTCTCAGCCGTCTAACCGTTAGACTATAGGAAGTTCTGTTTAAGGGAAACTCGTTCATGCGGAATGTCACTTCTCACAGTGTCTTTCCAGTGGAGGAAAAAGATAGAACAAGACAGAGCAGAGAGAACGTTGCCACCGGTGAGTGAAGTACAGGGTAAGGCACCTCGGCCTCTATGTTGCATACTGTAAGTTCAACACCTGGGATTTTCCACAGTTTCTACCACTTCTCAAAACACTTCCAATATATGAGGGAACTGTGCTACAGTAAGTTCTCACGACAGGGATGCGTCTATGCTCAGTTGGAATGTGTAGGTTGTGTCTGGGTAGCAATCATGAAGTGTCTGATACAGGCCCCTTAGGGGGGATGCGGAGGAAGGTATCTGCTAAGGGAACCTAATTCAGGTTCGGACTCATTCATAACAGTGTTTCTCCTTTGAAGATGAAGATAGAACAGGGTCGGAATAGGGACACATTAGGTACTGTGAGTAAAGGGCAGGCTATGGCGCTTAAGCCTGCCAAACACATATTGGATGTTCACCACCAATGGTGATCCACACTTAGTTTCTGCGTCTAAATCGTTTCCAACACTGAGAGGGAAGTGTACTTTAGGAGGGATTCACTGCATTGTTACTTACGTCTGTTAAAGAAGGAAGCTTTTGGGACTGACTCTGTGGTACCGCATTAGGCGCACATAGCTTTCCAGTCTTAGATGTCTAACCTTTAGACTATAGGAAGTTCTGTTTAAGGGAAACTCCTTCATGCGCAATGTCACTTCTCACAGTTCTTTCCACAGGAGGAAAGAAGATAGAACAAGGACGGACAGAGAGAACGTTGCAAACCGTGAGTGAAGTACAGGGTAAGCCACTTAGGCCTCTATGATGCATACTGGAAGATCAACACCGGAGTTGTTCCACAGTGTCTACCTCTTCTCAAAACACTTCCAGTATATGAGGGAACTGTGCTACAGTAAGTTCTCTCGACAGAGATGCGTCTGTGCTCTGTTGGAAAGTTAGGACGTGTCTGGTTAACAACCATGAAGTGTCCGAGGCAGGCCCCTTAGAGGGGATGCGGAGGAAGGTATCTGCTCAGGGAACCTACGTCCGGTGCGTACTCATTCATAAAAGTGCTTCTTCTTGGACGAATGAAGGTAAAACACGGATGGAATAGGGGCACATTAAGTACTGTGAGTAAAGTGCAGGCTACGACGCCTAAGCCTGCCAAACACATATTGGATATTCACCACTAGTTATGATCTGCATCTACTTTCTGCGTCTAAAACGCTTCCAACACTGAGAGGGAAGTGTGCTTTAGGAGGGATTCACAGCAGTGTTACGTCTAGTAAAGAAGGATGCTTTTGGGACTGACAGTGTGGTTACCGCAATAGGCGCACATAGCTTTCCAGTCTCAGACGTCTAACCGTTAGACTATAGGAAGTTCTGATTAAGGTAAACTACTTCATGCGGAATGTCACTTCTCATAGTGTCTTTCCAGTGGAGGAAAGTAGATAGAACAATCACGGACAGAGAGAACGTTGCAACCCTTGAGTGAAGTACAGGTTAAGGCACCTAAGCCTCTATCATGCATACTGGAAGTTCAACACCAGGGATGTTCCACATTGTTTACCACTTCTCAAAACACTTCCAATATATGATTGAACTCTTCTACCGTAAGTTCTCACGACAGGGATGCATCTGTGCCCAGTTGAAATCTCTAGAATGTTTCTGGATAGCAATCATGAAGTGTCTCACACAGGCCCCTTAGAGGGGATGCGTAGGAAGGTATCTGCTCAGGGAAGCTACTTCAGGTGCATAGTCATTCATAACAGTGCTTCTCCTTGAAGTAATGAATGTAGAACACGGACGCAGTAGGGGCATATTAGGTACTGTGAGTAAAGGGCATTCTATGACGCTTAAGCCTGCCAAACAAATATTGGATGTTCACCACCAGTGGTGATCCGCACTTAGTTTCTGCGTCTATAACGCTTCCAACACTGAGAGGGAAGTGTACTTTAGGAGGGATCACTGCAGTGTTACGTCTGTTAAAGGAGGAAGCTTTTGGGACTGACTCTGTGGTAAACGCATTAGGCGCACATAGCTTTCCAGTCTCAGACGTCTAACCGTTAGACTATAGGAAGTTCTGTTTAAGGGAAACTCCTTCATGCGGATTTTCACTTCTCACAGTGTCTTTATGTGGAGGAGAGAAGGTAGAACAAGGACGGACAGAGAGAACATTGCAAACCGTGAGTGAAGTACAGGGTAAGCCACTTTGGCCTCTATGATGCATACTGGAAGTTCAAACCGGATATGTTCCACAGTGTCTACGTCTTCTCAAAACACTTCCAGTATATGAGGGAACTGTGGTACAGTAAGTTCTCACGACAGAGATGCTTCTGTGCTCAGTTGGAAAATGTAGGACTTGTCTGGGTAACAAGCATGAAGTGTCTGATACAAGCCACTAAGAGGGGATGCGGAATAAGGTATCTGCTCAGGGAACCTACTTCAGGTGCGTACTCATTCATAACAGTTTTTCTCTTTTGAGGATGATTATAGAACAGGGAAGGACAACGGGCACATTAGGTACTGTGAGTAAAGGGCACGCTATGGCGCTTAAGCCTGCCAAACACATATTGGACGTTCACCACCAGTGGTGATCCGCACTTAGTTTCTGCATGGAAAACGCTTCTTACATTGAGAGGGAAGTGTGCTTTAGGAGGGATTCACTGCAGTGTTACGTCAGTTAAAGAAGGAAGCTTTTGGTACTGACTCTGTGGTAACCGCAATAGGCGCACATAGCTTTCCAGTCTCAGCCGTCTATCAATTGGACTATAGCAAGTTCTGTTTAAAGGAAACTCCTTCATGCGCAATGTGACTTCTCACAGTGTCTTTCCACTGGAGGAAAGAAGATAGAACAAGGACGGAGCAGAGAGAACGTTGCAACTCGTGAGTGAAGTACAGGGTAAGGCACCTAGGCCTCTATGATGCATCCTAGAAGTTCAACACCTGGGATGTTCCACAGTGTCTACCACTTCTCAAAACACTTCTAATATATGAGGGAACTGTGCTACCGTATGTTCTCACGACAGGGATTCATCTGTGCTCAGTTGGAAAGTGTAGGACGTGTTTGGTAGCAATAATGAAATGTCTCATTCAGGCCCCTTAGAGGGGATGCGTAGGAAGGTATCTTCTCAGGGAAGCTACATCAGGTGCTTACTCATTCATAACAGTGTTTATCCTTTGAGGTTGAAGATAGAACAGGGACGGATTAGGGGCACATTAGGTACTGTGAATAAAGGGCAGGCTATGGCGCTTAAGCCTGCCAAACACATATTGGATGTTCAACAACAGTGGTGATCCGCACATAGTTTCTGCGTCTAAAACGTTTCCAACACTGAGAGGAAAGTGTGCTTTAGGAGGCATTCACTGCAGTGTTACGTCTGTTAAAGAAGGAAGCTTTTGGGACTGACTCTGTGGTAACCGCATTAGGCGCACATAGCTTTCCAGTCTCAGACGTCTAACCGTTAGACTATAGGAAGTTCTGATTAAGGGAAACACCTTCATGTGGAATGTCACTTCTCACAGTGTCTTTCCAGTGGAGGAAAGATGATAGAACAAGAACGGACAGAGAGAACGTTGCAAACCGTGAGGGAAGTAGAGGGTAAGCCACGTAGGCCTCTATGATGCATACTGGAAGTTCAACACCGGAGATGTTCCACAGTGTCTACCTCTTCTCAAAACACTTCCAGTATAAGAGGGAACTGTGCTACAGTAAGTTCTCACGACAGAGATGCGTCTGTGCTCAGTTGGAAAGTGTAGGACTTGTCTAGGTAGCAACAATGAAGTGTCTGATACAGGCCCCTTAGAGGGGATGAGGAGGAAGGTATCTGCTCAGGGAACCTACTTCAGGTGCGTACTCATTCTTAACAGTCTTTCTCCTTTGAGGATGAAAATAGAACAGGGAAGGACTACGGGCACATTAGCTATTGTGAGTAAAGGGCAGGATATGGCGCTTAAGCCTGCCAAACACATATTGGATGTTCACCACCAGTGGTGATCCGCACTTAGTTTCTGCGTCGAAAACGCTTCCTACACTTAGAGGGAAGTGTGCTTTAGGAGGGATTCACTGCAGTGTTATGTCAGTTAAAGAAGGAAGCTTTTGGGACTGACTCTATGGTAACCGCTATAGGCGCACATAGCTTTCAAGTCTCAGACGTCTCTCCATTGGACTATAGCAAGTTCTGTTTAAGGGAAACTCCTTCATGCGGAATGTGACTTCTCACAGTGTCTTTCCAGTGGAGGAAAGAAGTTAGAACAACGACGGTCAGAGACAACGTTGCAAGTAGTGATTGAAGTACAGTGTAAGGCACTTAAGCCTCTATGATGCATACTGGAGGTTAAACACCTGGTATGTTCCACAATGTCTACCACTTCTCAAAACACTTCCAATATATGAGGGAACTGTGCTACTGTAAGTTCACATGACAGGGATGCATCTGTGCACAGTAGAAAACTCTAGGATGTGTCTGGGTAGCAATCATGAAGTCTCTCATACTGTCCACTTAGAGGGGATGCGTAGGAAGGTATCTGCTCAGGGAAGCTACTTCAGGTGCGTACTCATTCATAACAGTGCTTCTCCTTGGAGGAATGAAGTTAGAACACGGACGGACTACGGGCACATTAGGCACTGTGAGTAAAGGGCAGGCTATGATGCTTAAGGCTGCCAAACACATATTGAATGTTCACACCAGTGATGATCCGCACTTAGTTTCTGCATCTAAAACGCTTCCAACACTGAGAGGGAAGTGTGCTTTAGGAGGGATTCACTGCACTGTTACTTCTGTTAAAGAAGGATGCTTTTGGGACGACACTGTGGTAACCGCAATAGGCGCACATAGCTTTCCAGTCTCAGATGTCTATCTGTTGGACTATAGCAAGTTCTGTTTAAAGGAAACTCCTTCATGCGGAATTTCACTTCTCACAGTGTCTTTCCAGTGGAGGAAAGATGATAGAACAAGGACGGAGCAGAGAGAACGTTGCAAACCGTGAGTGAAGTACAGGGTAAGGCACCTAGGCCTCTATGATTCATACTGGAAGTTCAACACCTGGGATGTTCCACAGTGTCTACCACTTCGCAAAACACTTCCAATATATGAGGGAACTGTGCTACAGTATGTTCTCACGACAGAGATGCGTCTATGCTCAGTTGGAAAGTGTAGGACGTGTCTGGGTAGCAATCATGAAGTGTCTGATACAGGCCCCGTAGAGGGGATGCGGAGGAATGTATCTGCTCAGGGAACCTACTTCAGGTTCGTACTCATTTCATAACAGTGTTTCTCCTTTGAGGAAGAAGATAGAACGGGGACGGATTAGGGGCACATTAGGTACTGTGAGTAAAGAGCAGGCTATGGCGCTTAAGCCTGATAAACACATATTGGATATTCACCACCAGTGGTGATCCGCACTTAGTTTCTGCGTCTAAAATGCTTCCAACACTGAGAGGGAAGTGTGCTTTAGGAGGGATTCATTGCAGTGTTACTTACGTCTGTTAAAGAAGGAAGCTTTTGGGAATGACTCTGTGGTAACTTCATTAGGAGCAGATAGCATTCCAGTCTCAGAAGTCTAACCGTTAGACTATAGGAAGTTCTGTTTTAGGGAAACTCCTTCATGCCGAAAGTCACTTCTCACAGTGTCTTTCCAGTGGAGGAAAGAAGATAGAAAAAGGACGGACAGAGAGAACGTTGCAAACCGTGAGTGAAGTACAGGCTAAGCCACTTAGGCATCTATGATGCATACTGGAAGTTCAACACCTGGGATGTTCCACAGTATCTACCACTTCTAAAAACAGTTCCAATATATGAGGGAACTGTGCTACCGTAAGTTCTCACGACAGGGATGCATCTGTGCTCAGTTGAGAACTCTAGGAGGTGTCTGGGTAGCAAACATGAAGAGTCTCATACATGCCCCTTAGAAGGGATGCGTAGGATGGTATCTGCTCAAAGAAGCTACTTCAGGTGCGTACTCATTCATAACAGTGCTTCACCTTGGAGGAATGAAGGTAGAACACGGACGGACTAGGGGCACATTAGGTACTGTGAGTAACCGGCAGGCTATGGCACTTTAGCCTGCCAAACACATATTGGATGTTCACCACCAGTGGTGATCCGCACTTAGTTTCTGCGTCTAAAACGCTTCCAACACTGAGAGGGAAGAGTGCTTTAGGAGGGATTCACTGCAGTTTTACGTCTGTTAAAGAAGGAAGCTTTTGGGACTGACTCTGTGGTAATCGCATTAGGGGCACATAGCTTTCCAGTCTCAGACGTCTATCCGTTAGACTATAGGAAGTTCTGTATAAGGGAAACTCCTTCATGCGGAATGTCACTTCTCACAGTGTCTTTCCAGTGGAGGTAAGAAGATAGAACAAGGACGGACAGAGAAAACTTTGCCAACCGTGAGTGAAATACAGTGTAAGCCAATGAGACCACTAGGATGCATACGGGAAGTTCAACACCCGAGATGTTCCACAGTGTCTACCTCTTCTTAAAACACTTCCGGTATATGAGGGAACTGTGCTACAGTAAGTTCTCATGACAGAGATGTGTCTGTGCTCAGTTGGAAAGTGTAGGACGTGTCTGGGTAGCAACCATGAAGTGTCTGATACAGGCCCCATAGAGCGGATGTGGTGGAAGGTATCTTCTCAGGGAAGCTATCTCAGGTGCGTACTCATTCATAACAGTGTTTCTCTTTTTTGAGGATGAAAATAGAACAGGGAAGGACTACAGGCACATGAGTTACTGTGAGTAAAGGGCACACTATAGCGCTTAAGCCTGCCAAACATATATTGGATGTTCACCACCAGTGGTGATCCGCACTTAGTTTCTGCGCGAAAACGCTTCCTACAATGAGAGGGAAGTGTGCTTTAGGAGGGATTCACTGCAGTGTTACGTCTGTTAAGGAAGGAAGCTTTTGGGACTGACTCTGTTGTAACCGCAATAGGCGCACATATCTTTCAGTCTCAGCCGTCTATCCGTTGGACTATAGCATGTTCTGTTTAAGGGAAACTCCTTCATGCGGAATGTCACTTCTCACAGTGTTTTTCCAGTGGAGGAAAGAAGATAGAACAAGGACGGAGCTGAGAGAACGTTGCAATCCGTGAGTGAAGTACAAGGTAAGGCACCTAGGCCTCTATGATGCATACTGGTAGTTCAACACCTGGGATGTTCAAAAGTTTCTACCAATTCTCAAAATACTTCCAATATATGAGGGTACTGTGCTACCGTAAGTTCTCCGAACAGGGATGCGTCTATGCTCAGTTGGAAAGTATAGGATGTGTCTGGGTAGCAATCATGAAGTGTCTGATTCAGGCCCCTTAGAGGGGATGCGGAGGAAGGCATCTGCTCAGGGAACCTACTTCAGGTTCGTACTCATTCTTAACAGTGTTTCTCCTTTATGGATGAAGATAGAACAGGGACGGATTAGGGGCACATTAGGTACTGTTAGTAAAGGGCAGGTTATGACGCTTAAGCCTGCAAAACACATATTGGATGTTCACCACCAGTGGTGATCCACACTTAGTTTCTGCATCTAAAACGCTTCCAACTCTGAGAGGGAAGTGTGCTTTAGGAGGGATTCACTGCAGTGTTATGTCTGTTAATGAAGGAAGCTTTTGGGACTGACTCTGTGGTAACCGCAATAGGCGCACATAGCTTCCAGTCTCAGCCGTCTATCCGTTGGACTATAGCATGTTCTGTTTAAGGGAAACTCGTTCATGCGGAATGTCACTTTTCACAGTGTCCTTCCAGTGGATGAAAGAATATAGAACAAGGACGGAGCTGAGAGAACGTTGCAACCCGTGAGTGAAGTACAGAGTAAGGCACCTAGGCCTCTATGATGCATATTGGAAGTTCAACACCTGGGATGTTCCACAGTTCCTACCAATTCTCAAAATACTTCCAATATATGAGGTTACTGTGCCACCGTAAGTTCTCACGACAGCGATGCCTCTATACTCAGTTGGAAAGTGTAGGACGTGTCTGGGTAGCAATCATGAAGTGTCTGATTCAGGCCCCTTAGGGGGGATGCGGAGGAAGGCATCTGCTCTGGGAACCTACTTCCGGTCGTACTCATTATTAACAGTGTTTCTCCTTCATGGATGAAGATAGAACAAGGACGGATTAAGGGCACATTAGGTACTGTGTGTAAAGGGCACGCTATGACGCTTAAGCCTGCCAAACACATATTGGATGTTCACCACCAGTGGTGATTCACACTTAGTTTCTGCATCTAAAATGCTTCCAACTCTGAGAGGGAAGTGTGCTTTAGGAGGGATTCACTGCAGTGTTACTTACGTCTGTTAAAGAAGGAAGGTTTTGGGACTGACTGTGTGGTAACCGCATTAGGCGCACATAGCTTTCCAGTCTCAGACGTCTATCCGTTAGACTATAGGAAGTTCTGTTTAAGGGAAACTCCTTCATGCCGAATGTCACTTCTCACAGTGTCTTAGAGGCAACAAAAGGAACATGCCATGATCCTCAAGTGCAATGATTAATGGATGTGTGCTTTCCAGGCATCCATGCAGGTGAGCTCTGCTACCCAAACTTTCTACATGGAGCATTGTGGAGCAACCAAAGCAGACTCCACCTGTCCAGTAGAAGGAAACCTTGCTGTTTGGAGCATCTCACAAGCCTCAGCCTAAGGAATTTTCTGTAGCCTCTTGACAACACTTCTCCATTTGTCAGACATCATAGACACAAACTCCAGTGTGCGCAAATATCTGACATCCTCCCTTACTCAGGTTCTGGCTATCTCGAATAAGCTGCTGCCCTTTGGAACTGCCTACTGCTTGGCACTGAATTTAACCATAGCTAGTGTTTACAATTCCATGCTCACCCGATTGGTCCCCAAGCCCTCTTGATAGGGGATTCTGGAGCCACAACACAGCATTCCACATTTCCCATAGAAAGAAGAATTGCCTGATGAGCCTGTCCAGAAATCCCACATGAGGATCATCTGATCAGCCCTCGAGGATCCCTGAATTATCAGCTGCCCGACCAGTAGTGCTCTGCCTGACAGAGCCTGAGCCATGACTTTGTGTCAGCCACCCAGAGAGTGGTTCCTATATCCAGCATATGAGACCAGCCATGGCTCAATCCGTCCTCTCTACCCATCCTTGGTATTCGGGCATCTCTCCCCAACCCTTTGCTGGAATCCATACCAATGGGGGAACCTGAAGCCCAATGGCGAGCTGCTCCTTCCCCATCGCATGAAACCTAGTGGTTGGGATGGGTGTCCAGCCCTCAGAGAGGGAGCCAGCTGTATGGGCAATGAGATCATGACCACTCCTATTGGTCACCCTGGGGGGGGGAAAAAGGCATTGTGACCATCAGCTTGAGCATGCTTTCAAATAAGTCTTCTCTATTGCACCACCATGATCCCGCATTGCAGGGCCGGTATGCCCCGAGGCACAAATCCTAACCCTTGGTGAGAATCTCTTGGCGCCCAGACCCAGAGACCGTCTCCGGAATCCCTGTTTTTGGCACCCCTAAGATGGAAAACAGCACTCTCCCCTTCCCTGAGAAAGCCACCAAACTATTGGGAGCCGCCAGGATCCTTATGGAAGAAAAATCTCCCTTGGACCCATGAGACCACACCTGCATTCTGAGGCCATCCAAACACACAATCCAGATAGGAAAGCCTTTGCTACTGCCTTCCAGTTACCTAATTACAGTTCCTTATGAGCTTTCCTCCAGGTCTATGAATTGGGCCTGTGATCACCTCACCACTAAGCCTATCCCGAGTTTGATTTTGCAGTCTACTCTCCCAAATCCATGACTCATATGTCCTCCAGGATGGGGTTTTTGAAGCCATACCACAGGACTCTGCCTGCCATCCACAAGGAAAATTTGCCCATCCCAGTTTTCCAAACCATCTAGATTAAGGGAAACCTCAAAGGCGCATGGGCCCTCCACCATATTGGAGGCTGCTCTGTACGCAAATGCACAGTCTGGAACACTCTGATCACCTACATCCTGCAGATGCCAAAGTCAATGGTCCTCAGTCAGAAGATTGAACCTGACATGCCCCTAGGACCTCACTGGAATCCTAGATTAGGTTTACAGGTATTGTCCTCAGAGGCTTGTTCTGAAATACCAATTTATGATATAACATGATACAACAAGAACATCTCCTGTCCCCAGAAAGAAACCGTGCTCTTCGACCTCTGTCAAACCTTCAGGGTAGTAGAATCCTGCTTGGCCCCTTAGCACCAGGACATTCTACGTGTTCCTTGGTAAGAAACCAACATTGTAACCCATCTGAAAGAGATTCCATGTAAACTCATCGCCCTTGGTACTTCGCACCAGAGTCACCAGAACAAACCTGCCATGTTCCTCACCTGCAATGGAGAATGGAGGTTTGCTTTCCAGGTATCCATGTGGTAGTGCTCTGCTACCCAAACTTTCCACATGGGGGAACCTAGAACAAACAAACCAGACTCCACATGTCCAGTAGAAGGAAAGCTTGCTGTTTGGAGCATCTCACAAGTCTCAGCGTGGGAAATCCTCAATGGCATCTTGACACCACCCCTCCATTTGTTAATAATCATAGATACAAATCCCAGTGTGAGCAAATATCTGACAACCGCCCTCACTCAGGTGCTGGTTTCTCAAATAAGGCGCTACATATTGGACCTGCCTTCCGCTTGGCACTGAATTGAACTGTAGCTTGGTTTTACAATTCCATCCTCACCCTACTGGTCTCCAAGCCTTGTTGAGAGGGAATTATGGAGCCACAGTGCAACATTCTGCCTTCCCCATAGAAAGAACAAGTGCCTGGTGAGTCTGCTCAGAAACCCCATATGAGGATCAATCTGCTCAGCCCTCGAGGGGACCCTGATTTATAGGCTGCCCTGACAACTAGTTTTGTGTCTGACAGGGCGTAATCCCTGGCCTTGTGTCATCCACTCAGAGGGTGGGGCCCATATCCAGGAGGCAGACCGACCATGGCTCAAGTCCGTCATATCTACCCATCCTTTGTATTCAGGCATCTGTCCCCAGTCTTCTGTTGGAATCCCTGCCAATGGGGGAACCTGAAGCACAATAGAGAACTCCTCCTTCCCCATGGCAGGAAACCTGGCTGTTGGCATGGCTGTCCAACCATCAGTGTGGGAGCCAGCTGCATTGCCAATGAGACCACATCCACTCCTGAGGGCCGCCCTGGGATCAAAGAGGCATTGTGATCCTCAACCTGAGCATGCCTTCAGAAAAGCACTCTCAGGACCAGAATCCTGCTTTGCCAGCCCGGTACACCCCTAGGCCCAAATCCTAACCCTTGGTGAGATTTTCCAGGTGCCCATACCCAGTTCCCATCTCTGGAATTTCTCTTTTGGAGCACCCCTTAGATGGAAAACAGCACTCTTCTCTTCCCCGAAAAAGCCACCAAAGTATTATGATCTGCCAGGTTCATTAGAGAGGAAAAATATTGCATGGACCCATGACACCACACCTGCAATCCGAGGCCATCCTAGACACACAATGCAGACAGAACAGCCTGTGCTACCTCTTTCAAGTCACCCTAAGTACAGTTCCAGACGAGCTGCCATCCAGGTCTATGCATTGGGCCTGTGATCACCTTGCCACTAGCCCTAACATGAGGTTATATTTGCAGATGTCTCTCCCAAAACCATGGCTCAAATGTCCTCCAAGTTGGGGTTTCTGGAGCCAAACCACAGGACTGTGCCGGTCATCCTTAAGGAAAATTTGCCTGTCACAGTTTCCCAAACGCTCCAGATTAGGAGAAACCTGCAAGGCCCCTGAGCCCACCACAATATTGGAGGCCGCTCTGGATGTAAATGCGTATTCTGAAACACCCTGATCACCTACATCCAGCAGACTCTCAAGTCAATGGTCCTGAGTCAGAAGATTGAAACTGGCATGCCCCTAGAACCTCACTGGAACCCTAGATTAGGTGTTGAGGCATTTGTCCTCAGAGGCTTGTTCTGGAATACCAACTTATGACACAACATGTGGTTCTTGAACCAAAGAAAAGAACATCACCTGTCCCCAGAAGGAAACCATGCCCTTCGACCTGTGTCAAACCCTCCGGGTGGGAGAATCCTGCATGGCCCCTTAGCCACCAAGACATTCTAAAATTTCCTTGGTGACAAACCAGCATTGTGACCCATCTGAAAGAGATTCCATGTTAATTCATTGCCCTTGGTATTTCACACCAGAGCCACCAGAACGAACCTTGATATTCTTCAGCTGCAATGGACAATTGAGGTGGGCTTTCAAGGCAGCCATGCATGAGAGCTGTACTACCCAAACTATCCATATGAAGGACAACGGAGCAAAAAAAACAGACTCCCCAACTCCAGTAGAAGAAAGCCTTGCTATTTGGAGAATCTCACAAGCCCCAGCGTAGGACATCCTCCATGGCTTTTTTACACCACCCTTCCTTTAGTCAGTATTTATAGATACAAACTCCAGTGTGAGCAGACATCTGACATCCACCTTTACTCAGGTGTTGGATATCTCGAATCAGCAGCTCCACACTGGAGCAGCATTCCGCTTGGCACTGAATTTTTTTTTAAAGATTTTATTTATTTATTTGACAGAGAGAGATCACAAGTAGATGGAGAGGCAGGCAGAGAGAGAGAGAGGGAAGCAGGCTCCCTGCTGAGCAGAGAGCCCAATGCGGGACTCGATCCCAGGACCCTGAGATCATGACCTGAGCCGAAGGCAGCGGCTTAACCCACTGAGCCACCCAGGCGCCCCTAGTTTGGCACTGAATTTAACCGTAGCTTTTGTTTACAATTCTATCCTCACCCTCAAGGTCTCCATGGCCTTATAATAGGTAATTCTCGAGCCACATCAGAGCATTTTGCCTTCCTCATAGAAGGAAGAAGTGCCGGTCAGTCTTCCAAGAAAGCCCACAAGAGGATCAATCTGATCGACCCTCGAGGGAACCCCGATTTGTAGGCTGCCCTGGCCACTAGCGCTGTGTCTGACAGAGCCTGAGCCCCGACTTCGTGTCAGCCACAAAGAGATAGGGGACCATATCCAGCATGTGAGACCAGCCATGGCTCAAGTTGGTCATCTCTACCCATCCTTGGTATTCAGGCATCTGTCCCTAGACCTTTGCTGGAATCCCGGTGATGGGGGAACCTGAAGCAAAATAGAGAATTCCTCCTTCCCAATGGCAGGAAACCTGTCTGTTGGCTTGGGTGTGCAGCCCTCGGAGTGGGAGCCAGCAGTATCTTAATGAGACCACGAACACTCCTGAGGGCCACCCTGGGATCAAACAAGCATTGTGACCCTCAGCCTGAGCATGCTTTCAAACAAGCCCTCTGAGTTTCACAACCAGGATCCTGCATTTTAGGCCTGGTACGCCCCTAGGTCCAAAGCCTAACACTTGGTGGGATTTTCCAGGCACCCTGACCCAGTGCTCGTCTATGTAATTTCTGTTTTTGGTCACCCCTAAGATGGAAAGCAGCACTCTTCCCTTCCCCGAAAAAGCCACTAAACTATTGGGATCTGCCAGGATCCTTAGAGAGGTAAAGTCTCCCATAGACACATGAGTCCACACCTGCATTCCGAGGCCATCCTGGACACAAAATCCAGATAGAGAAGCCTGTGCTACCTCCTTTGAGTCACTCTAATTACAGTTCCTCATGAGCTACCCTCCAGGTGTACACATTGGGCCTTCGATCACCTTGACACTAACCCTAAATCGAATTTGTGCTTTCAGACTTCTTTCCCAAAACCATGGCTCACTTGCCCTCCAGGATGGTGTCTCTGGAGCCAGACCACCGGACTGTACCTGCCATCCCCAGGGAAACTGTGCCCGTCTCAATTGCCCAAACATTACATATTTGGAGAAACCTGCAAGGCCCCAGAGCCCACTTCAATATTGACGGCCCCTCTGCATGCAATGCCCAGTCTGAAACACCCTGATCACCTACATCCAGGCAGACATCCAAGTCAATGGTCCTGAGTAGGATGTTTGAAACTGACATGCCACTAGGACCACATTGGAACCCTAGATTAGGTTTTCAGGTATCTGACCTTAGTGAACATTCTGGAATACCAACTTATGATACAACATGTGGACCCTGAGCCACACAACAGAAGATATCCTGTCCCCAGAAAAATCGCGCACCTCGACCTCTGCCAATCCCTCAGAGTAGGAGAATCCTGCACAACACCTTAACGAACAGCACATTCTAAGGTCTCCGTAATAAGAAACCACCATTGTGACCCCTCTGCAAGAGATTCCATGTCAAATCAAGGCCTTGATACTTCGCCCCAGAGCCACCAGACAGACCTGCATGTTCCTCAGCTGCAATGATCAATGGAGGTGCTCTTTCCAGGCATCCTTGTGGGAGAGCTCTGCTACCCAAACTTTCCACATGGGGGCCCTGGAGCAAACAAGCTAGACTCCACCTGCCCAGTCGAAGGAAAACTTACTGTTTGGAGCATCTCTCAAGCCTCAGAGTGGGAAATCCTTCATGGCTTCTTGTCACCATACCTCAACTGGTCGGTCACCATAGATACAAACTCCAGTGTGAGCAAATATCTGAGATCTACCCTTAGGGGCTAGACATCCCGTATAAGCCGCTGCACAAAGGAACTGCCTTCCGCTTGGCACTGAATTGATCTGTAGCTTATGCTTACAGTATCATTCTTACCCTGCTGGTCCCCAAGCCCTCTTGATAGGGAATTCTGGAGATACCATGCAGCATTCTTCCTTCTCCATAGTAAAAAGAAGTGCATGGTGGGTCTTCCCAGAAACCCCAAATGAGATTCAATCTGCTGGGCCTTTGAGGGAACCCCAATTTATTTGCTTACTGGCCACTAATGCTGTGTCTGACAGAGCCTGAGCCCTTACCTAGTGTCAGCAACCCAGAAAGTGGGGCCCATATCCAGCATGTGAGACTGGTCATGGACAAAGTCTGTCATTTCTACCCATCCTTGGTGTTCAGGCACCTGTCCCCAGACTTTGGCTGGAATCCCTGACAATGGGGGAACCTAAAGCACAATAGAGAACTCCTCCTTCCCATGGCAGGCAACCTGGCTATTGGGATGGGTGTCCAAACCTCAAAGTGGGAGCCAGCTGCATGGCCAATGAAACCACGCCCACTCCTGAGGGCCACGCTGAGCACAAACAGGCATTGTGACCCTCAGCCTGAGCATGTTTTCAAACAAGCCTTCTCAGTTGCACCATCAGGATCCCACATTGCAGGCCTGGCATGCCCCTTGGCCCAAATCCTAAGCCGTGGTGGGATTTTCCAAGCACCCTGACCCAGAGCCCGTCTCTTGAATCCCTGTTTTGGGTCACACATAAGATTGAAAACTGCACTCTTCCCTTCCACGAGAAAGCCACCAAACAATGACAGCCGCCAGCAGCTTTAGAGCAGAAAAATCTCCCATGGACCCATGAATCCACACCTGCATTCTGAGGCCATCCTGGACACACAATCCAGAAACAAAAGCCTGTGCTACTGCCTTCGAGTCACTAGATTTAAGGTTCCTGATGAGCTGCCCTCCAGGTCTATGCATTGGACCTGCAATCACCTCACCACTAACCCTAACCCAAGTTTGTGTTGGCAGACTTCTCTCCCAAAACCATGACTTACATGCCCTCCAGGATGAGGTCTCTGTGGCCATACCACAGGACTGTGCCTGCCATCCTCAAGGAAATTGTGTCACTAAAGTTGCCCAACCCCAACAGATGGGAGAAATCTGCAAGGCCCCTGAGCTTACCCAAATTTTGGAGGCCGCTCTAGACTCAAATGCGCAGTCTGAAACACCCTGATTACCTGCATCCAAGCAGACACGCAAGTCAATGTGCCTGAGTCAGATGTTTTAAACTGACATGTCCCTAGTACTTCATTGGAACCCTAGATTAGGTTTTCAGGCACCTGTCCTCAGAGACCTGTTCTGGAATACAAACATGATTCAACATGTGGTCCCTGAGTCACACAACAGAATATTTCCTGTTCCCAGAAGGAAACCGTGCTCTTGGAACTGTGTCAAAAACTCAGGGTAGATGAATCCTGCATGGCTCCTTAGCCACCAGCACATTCTAAGATTTCCCTGGTACCAAACCAGCATTGTGACCCATCTTCATGAGACTCCATGTCAACTCAAGGCCTAAATACTTCGGCTTAGAGCCAACCAAATGAACCTTCTATGTTCCTCTGCTACAATGGTCAATGGAGGTGTGCTTTCCAGGCATCCATATGGGAGTGCTCTGCTACACAAACTTTCCTCATGGGGAAACCTCGAGCAAACAATCAGAATCCCCCTGTCTGGTTGGATGAAACCTTACAGTTTGGAGCTTCTCACAAGCCCCAGAGTGGGAAATCCTCCTTGAACTCTTGACGCCACCCTCCATTTGTTGGTCATCATAGACACAAACTCTTGTGTGCGCAAACAGCTGACATCTGCACTTACTCAGGTGTTGGATATATCCAATCAGCTGCTGCACACTGGAACTGCCTTCCGCTTGTTAATGACTTTGACAGTTGCGTGTGTTTGCCATTCCATCTTCACCTTCCTGGTCCACAAGCCCTCTTGATAGGGAATTATGGAGCTACAATGCAGCCTCCTGCCTGCCCCAAGAAAGAATAATTGCCTGGTGAGTCTGCCCAGAAACCCCACATGAGGATCCACCTGCAGGGCCCTCGATGAAACCCTAATATCTTAGGCCACCTTGGGAACTAAGGCTCTCTCTGACAGAGCCGGAGCCACTATCTGCAGTCAGCCACCCAGATAGTGGGCCCCATTTCCTGCAGGTGGGACTTGTTGTGGCACAAAGCCATCATCTCTACTCAACCTGGATATTCAAGCCTCTGTGCCCAGTCCGTAGCTCAAATCCCTGCCTATGGGGTACCTGAAGCACAAGGGTACTCTTCCTTCCTGATGGCAGGAAATCTGGATGTTGGGATGGTTGTCCAACCCTCAGAGTGGGAAACAGCTGCATGGACATGAGATCACGGCCACAAATGGGAGCCACCCTGGGCACCAACAGGCATTGGACCGGCAGCGTGAAACTGCTTCCAAACAAACCCCCATGGGAGCTGGACCAGGAGCCCGGAGAGTGGGACATCCTAGCCCCTAGGGGCAAATCCTCACACTCTTTGGTGTTTTCCAGTCTCCTAGACACAGAAACTGTGTGACCCTCTTTTGTGCGTCCATTGAGATGGACAAGAGCAGTCTTCCCTTCCCCCAGAGACAGCAAATTCTTGGGAGATGGGCAGAATCCTCAGAAATGAAGAATGTTCCATGGCTCCATGAAGCCACCCCTACATTTTTTTACCATTCTGGACACACAATCCAGACAGAAAAGTCTGCCCAACTGCCTCGATGACACCTTAATTTCACTACACAATGAGCTGCCCTCAGAGGCTGCAGATCGGGGCTGTGATCACCTCGGGCCTCACCCTACCGCTAGTTCGTGTTTGCCGATTTCTGTCTCCAAATCCCTATCACACACGCCCTTTAGGATGGGGCCTCTGGAGTCACATCGGATGACTGTGTCTACCCACCAGAAGAAAACCTAAACCCCGAAGCTTAGGAGCAAAGTGGAAAGCCCCTAAGTCCAACTCAATTTCCAAGAATGGTCTGGACCCAAGTGTACATTGTGACACACAGTGAGCACCTGCTTCCAGGCAAACATCCAAGTCAAAGGCACTGAGTCAGAAGATTGAAACTGACATGCCCCTTGGACTTAATCGATGCCCTAGCTTAGGTTTTCAGGAACCTGTACCGAGAGGACTGTTCCCCCATACCGTCTTATATTCCAACATGTTGTGCCTGAGCCACACAACAGACCCCTCCTGTCCTGAGAAGGATACCTTGCTCTTGGTAGCTGTGTCCAAGACTCAGTGTATTAGAATCCTGCATTGTCCCTGACCATCCCAACATTCCAGTGTCTCCTTGGATAAAAACCAGCATTGTGTTCGAACACCATCAAACTCCATGTCAACTCAGCCCCCTTGAACTATGCCAAAGAGCCACCAGATCGAACCTGCCATGTTCCTCAGCTGCAATGGTCAATGGAATAGTGCTTTCCAGGCCTCTATGAGGGAGAGCTCTGCTTCCATCCTTTCCATATGGGGGAACCTGGAGCAAACAAACCAGACTCCCCCTGTCCAGTAGAAGGAAACCTTGCTCTTTGGAGCATCTCACAAGGTGCAGAGTGGGAAATCCTACATGGCCTCTTGACGCAAACCCACCATTTGTCCTTCATCCTAGACACAAACACCAGTGTGAGCAAATACCTGATATCCACCCCTATTCAGGTGCTGGACGTCTCGAATCAGCCGCTGCATGCTGGAAGTGATTTCTGCTTGTCAATGAATTGAACAAAAGCTTGTGTTTTTAATTCCATCCTCACCCTGCTGGTCCCCAAGCCCTCTTGATAGGGAATTTTGTAGCCACAACGCAGCATTCTGCCTTCCCCATAGAAAGAAGAAGTACCTGGTGAGTCTGCATAGAATCCTCACATTAGGATCCACCTGCATGGCCCTCGATGGCACCCTAATATCTTAGGCTGCCATGGGCTCTCAGGCTCTGTCTGAAACAGCCAGAGCCACGACCTCCAGGCACCCATGCAGACAGTGGGCCCCATATCCTGCAGGTGGGAGATGCCATGGCCAGAAGCCGTCATCTCTATTCAACGTCGGTATTCAGACATCTTTCCCAAACTGTAGCTCAAATCCCTGACTATGGGGGAACCTGAAGCACAGGAGTATCCGTATTCCTGATGGCAGGAAACCTGGTTATTGAGATGAGTACTAAGACTCTGTCTGACACAGCCTGAGCCACGACCTAGAGTCAGCCATGCAGATAGTGGGCCCCATTTTATGCAGGTTGGACTTGCCATGGCCCAAACCATCATCTCTACTCAAACTGGATATTCAAGCATCTATCCCAGATTGTAGCTCAAATCCCTGACTGCATAGGAACCTGAAGCACAAGAGTACTCTTCCTTCCCAAAAGCAGGTAGGCTGGCTGTTGAGATAGGTGGGAACCAATTGCATGACCCATGAGACCACAGCCACTCATGCGAGCCACTCTGGAACAAACTTGCATTGTTACCGTCAGCGTGAGGCTGCTTTCAAACAACACCCTTTGGTAGCTGGACCAGGAGCCCACAGAGCACGCCTACCACCCTAGGGCCAAACACTCACCTTCGTAGGTGTTATCCAGGAGACCACACACAGAACCTGTCTCCAGAATCCCTCTTTTGGGGGTTCTTTGAGATGGAAAACAGCAGTGTTTCCTTCTCCCAGAGACAACAAACTCTTTGGAGCTGAGCAGAATCCCCAGAGCCGAAGTATCTCCCATGTCCCCATGAAGCCAACCCTATATTTTGTGAAAGTCCGGGACAAACAATGCAGACAGAAAAGCCTGCACTACCGCCTCCATGATACCTTAACTTCAGTGCACTATGAGCACGATATATCATAGGCCGCCATGGGCACTAAGACTCTGTCTCACACAGCTGTAACCACAACCTCCAGGCAGCCAAACAGAGAATGGGCCCCATGTCCTGCAGGTGGACACATGGCCCGAAGCCATCATCTCTACACAACCTGGATAATCAGGCATCTGTGCCCAGAAAGTAGCTCAAATCCCTGTCTATGGGAGAACCCGAAGCACAGGATTATTCCTCATTTCTGATGGCAGGAAACCTGGCTGTTGATATGGGTGTCTTACCCTCAGAGTGGGAACCAGCTGCATGTCCCATGAGACTACGGCCACCCATGGCAGACGCCCTGGGCACAAACAGGCAATGTGTTTGTGCATGAGAGGCTCATGCTCCCTCAGCGTGAGCCTCTTTTCAAACAAAAACCCTCAGTAACTAGACCAGGAGTCCACAGAGTGGGCCTGCCAGGTCCCTAGGGCCCAATCCTCACGCTTTTTTGTGCTTTCCAGGCGTCCAGACCCAGAAACTATCTCTTGAATCCCTCTTTTGGGGGTCCCCTGAGACGGAAAACATCAGACTTCCCTTCTCTGAGAGACACCAAACACTGGGAGCTGGGTAGAATCCACAGAGACGAAGAATCTCTCATGGCCCCATGAAGCCACCCCTATATTTTGTGATCGTCTTGGACACAGAATCCAGACAAAATAGCCTGCACTACCGCCTCCATAACCCCTTAATTTCAGTACACTATAAGCTGCCCTCAGGGCCTGCAGATCGGGCCTGTGATCACCTCGGCCCTCACCCTAACCCTAGTTGGCAGATTTCTGTGCCAAAGCTCTGGCCACATGGCCTCCAGGATGGCCCCTCTGGAGCCGGACCAGACGACTGTGCCTACACACCCGAAGGAAAATCTGACCTTCATTGTTGCCCAAAACTTGAAGATTAGGAACAATATACAAAGTAAGTGAGCTCACCTCAATTGCGAACAAAACTCAGGACTGATATGCGCATTTTGGCACACCATGTGCACCTGCCTCCAAGCATACATTCATGTCAAAGGCCCTGAGTCAGAAGATTGATCCTGACATGCCCCTAGGACTTTATCGATACCATAGATTAGATTTCCAGGCGCCTGTTCACAGAGGCCTTTTCTCCAATAACAACTTAATTTCCAACATGTAGTCCATGAGCCACACAACAGAATCCCTCCTGTCTCCAGTAAGATAGCTTGTTCTTGGTAGCTATGTCCAAGACTCGGTGTAGCGGAATCCTGCATGACCCCTGACCACCTCAACATTCTAACGTCTCCCTGGATACAAACCATCATTATGATCCAACAGCATGAAACTCCATGTCAACTCAGGCTGCTTGGAACTTCACCCCAGAGTCACCAGAATGAACCCGCCATGTTCCTCAGCTGCAATGGTCAATGGAGGTGTGCTTTCCAGGCATCCATTTTGGAGAGCCCTGCTACCCAAACTTTCCATATGGGGTATAGTGGAGCAAACAAAACAGACTCGCCCTGTCCAGTACAAGGAATCCTTGCTGTTTGGAGCATCTCACAAGCCCTGGTGTGGGAAATCCCCCATGGCCTCATGATGCCACCCCTCCATTTAGAGGCCAACATAGACACAAAGTCCCGTGTAAGCAAACATCTTACATCAGCCCTTACTCAGGTGTTGGTATCTCGAATCAGCCGCTGTACACTGGAACTGCCTTCCACTTGGTACTGGATTTAACCATAACTTGTGTTTACAATTTTGTCCTCAACCTCCTCGTCACCAACCCTTCTTAACAGGGAATTCTGGAGCCAAAACACAGCATTCAGCCTACCCCACAAAGAGAAGAAGTGCCTGGTGAGTCTGCCCAGAAACACTACATGTGGATCCACCTGCATGGCTGGCAATGACACCCTAATATCATAGGCCACCATGGGCACTCAGGCTCAGCCTTACACAGCCTGAGCCATGACTTCTAGTCAGCCACACAAACAGTTTGCTCCATATCCTGCAGTTGGTACCTCTCATGGCCTGAAGCCATCACATATACTCAACCTGTATATTCAGGCATCTCTCCCCAGACCATAGCTCAAATCCCTGCCTATGGGGGAACCTGAAGCAAAGGAGTACTCCTCCTACCTGATTGCAGGAATCCAGGCTGTTTAGATGGGTGTCTAAACCTCAGTGTGGGAACCAGCTGCATGGTCCATGAGACCACGGCCACTCATGAGGGCCACCCTGGGCACAAACAGGCATTGTGACCCTCAGCGTGAGCCCGCTTTCAAACAAATCACCTTCGTAGCTGGACCAGGAGCACACAGGGCAGGCCTGCCAAGTTCCTAGGGCCAAATCCTAACCGTCGATGTTTTCCAGATGTGCAGTCCCAGAATCTGTCTCTGGAATCCCTCTTTTGGGGGTCCCCTGGGACAGGAAACTGCAGTCTTCCCTTCCCCCAGACACAACAAACTCTAGGGATCTGGGCAGAATCCCCAGAGTCGAAGAATCTCCCATGGCCTCAAGAAGAATCCCCTACATTTTGTGACTGTCCTAGACACACAGTCCAGACAGAAAAGCCAGTGCTGCCGCCTCCATGACACTTTAATTTCAGTACACTATGAGGTGCACTCACACCCTGCAGATTTGGCCTATGAGCACACTGTCCCTCACCCTAACCATAGTTTACATTTGCAGATTTCTGTCCCCAAAGCCATGGCCAACATGTCCTCCAAGATAGGGCCTCTGGTCCCACATTGGACGAGTGTGCTTACACTCCCAAAGAAAACTCTACCCTTCAAGTTTGCCAAAACCATGAATCTTAGGAGCAAAGTACAAAGCACCGGAGCCCAGCTCAATTTCAAAGAACATTCTGGACCCAAGTGCATATTCTGATACACAACAAGCATCTGCCTCCAGACAGACATCTAGGTAAAAGGCCCTGAGTCAGAAGATTGAACTTGACATGCCTCTAGGACTTCATCGGTACCCTAGCGTAAGTTTTCAGGCACTTGCACCCAGAGGCCTGTTCTCCAATACCAACTTATATATCAACATGTGGTCCCTCAGCCACATAGAGAACCCCTCCTGTCCCCAGAAGGATATCTTGCTCTCAGTAGCTGTGTCCAAGCCTCAGTGTAGGAGAATCCTGCATGGGTCCCTGACCACCCCAACATTCTAACGTCTCCCTGGTTGTAGACCAGCACTGTGATCCAACAGCATGAAACTCCATGTGAACTCGGGCCTCTTGGAACTTCGCCCCAGAGGCACCAGCTCGAACCTGTCATGTTTTTCAGCTGCAAAGGTCAGTGGAGTTGTACTTTCCTGGCATCCAAGCAAGATTGCTCTGCTATCCAAACTTTCCATATGGGGGACCCTGGAGCAAAGAAATTAGACTCCCCACTTTCCAGTAGAAGGAACCCTTGCTGTTTGGAGCATCTCAGAAGCCCCAGTGTGGGAAATCCTCCATGACCTCGGAATGCCACCCGCCATTTGTCAGTCATCATAGACACAAACTTCAGTGTGAGCAAGCCTCTGACATCCGCCCTTAGTCAGGTGCTGGATATCTCAAATCAGCCACTGCACACTGGAGCTGCCTACAACCTGGCACTGAATTTAACTGTAGCTTGTGTTTACAATTCCATCCTCAACCTCCTGGGCCACAAACCCACTTGATAGGGAATTCTGGAGCCACAACACAGCATTCTGCCTACCACACAGGAAGAAGTCCTTCCTGGTGATTCGCCCAGAAACCCCACATGAGAATACACCCGCATGGTCCTTGACAGCACAATAATATCATAGGATGCAATGGGCACTCAGGCTCTGTCTGACACATCCTGAGCCACAACCTGAAGACACCCATGCAGACACACACACACACACACACACACACACGGGGAAGAGACCTAGGGCTACACGGCTCAATCAGAAGGTTTGGGACTCTGACTCTGAAACCCTCGGTTTCACCTTTCGATTCTTTTTATCAATACGGCAAGAGGCGTCAGGGAGGCCTGACATGACCTGCCCAGTGAGGGGACTTGTCTGGCGAGCGAGCTCTCCTCTGCCTGCATTCTCTGGGCTTCGGTAGACAGCAGAAGAACATGTCGCTTCCTTCAGGCTGTGCCCAGAAATGAGCTGGGCAGGGTGGTTTTCTCTGGAATGTGGGTGCCTGGATACGTGTGTTCCAATTCTGTTGGGCTCTGTCGTCAGGGAAGTAAGGTCACCACTGCCTTGGGGCTCCTTATTGGACTTCCTGCTCCCATCCAGAGCTCCCTGAGGGCTCCCCTACGCCAGCTGCTCAGAGCTTACACTGCACCCCATGCCCTGTCCATCCAGTGACCCAAACACATCCTCCCACCAACCCCTGGGAGGCCTGCGTGCAGCTGTTGTCTCCGCTGGGAGGGAACGGAGCTGGGGTTAGACTGGGTTCCTGCTCCTGCCCAGGACTGTGAGCCCGGACACATCCTGTGACCCTCAGGGCCTCCTCAGTCTCCCTGTCTTCACATTGGGGGTGTTATGGCATCTTCTTCAGGGGATGCCATCAGGGGTAGGCCCTCTCCATGCGTTCCATCCCCGTCTCCCAGGCGTCTGGTGCACACACTTGCCAAGGCACATGTGTGCTTGTTGATGGGCGGGGGAATGGAATATAACCCACAGAGGCCTGGATTTCTAGGGTCCAGCAAAACCACCCTCCTCCTGCCTGTAATCCATCCATGTGGCAAGGTTTCAGTGCATGGCTTATGACCTTGTGGACACAGACTTCCCGGGACTTCCATTAGGTTGAGGTCCAAGGGCCTTGTCTGTGCCCATGTACTGGCCAGCGCCCACAGTGGTCCGCGGGCATTACCGCATCTGTCCTCCTAGGAGGGATGGCCCGTGGGACTGAAAACGGGACAAAATGTTTGGCTGTCATTTCCAAGCTGATGGAGGAAAGTCTGGCACTTCTGCTGGTTCTTTCTCTCCTTTGTTCAGTGTCTGTTCTCTCTTTGTCTTTGTCTTTGTCTCTGTGTCAGGGTCTGTCTCTGTTTTGGTGTGTCTCACAGGAGCAGGATCTGTGGGCTCCACGGCGGATGGACGAAACCGCCGTTGTCACCCTTGTCCCTGTTTCCCTCACCTGTGCTGGTGCTTGTTTCCTTGGTAAGTAAGGCTTTCTAACCCTGAACAGAGCACGGACTCTGGAACCTGTTCCCAATGGGGACCCTGAAGCAGCAAGAAAGAGGGTCCTGACCTTTCTCCCCAGGCCAGGGGCCATGTGCTCTGCCACATTCTGCATCTCACAATGTCAGCCCCCGAGCCTCCAGGCTGTCTTCTGCTCAGAAGGACCTCGAGGGAATAGAAAGCATGTACCCAAGACTGGGAGCAAAGTGGGTCTCAGATAGAGATTGAAGGCCAACAGGCTCTTTTACAAGCCTGTGGGAGAATAGGGACACCCTGTCTCTATGGCCCCATTGATAGAAGAGTAAGCAGAGGCCTTCGGTGTTGTAGCTCTGTCCACATAGGGTGGTTACCTCTTCCTACTTCCTGTAGTCCAGGGTGGTGATGGACACCAGACCCCAGACACTGTCCCCACCCAGTGCACTTGCAGAGCCCTTGTTCCCCTTGGGGACACTTAGACCTTCAGCTCTTCCTGTCTCCACTCCCCATGCTTTGGATCTTGGTCCTGGCCAGGAGTCCTGATGCCCCTGACGCCATGGCCGAGTTGTCTTCAACCTCCTTCTTTCACCCTTTTTACCCACGATTTTCCCTTGGTGTCCACCTCTGACCCCTAGATGGGCAGAATGGGGTGTGTGTGTGTATGTGTGTACGTGTGTGTGTGTGTCTATGCATGGGAGCACTCAAACACATATGCCTTTATCTGTATGGTGATGTCCGAGGTTATGTGCCCACATGGGATGGGGTGACTAGCTCTCCCCAAGGATCTGAGGAGCTCTCATCCTCCAGGCAAACCTCATGGGAGGGTTAGGGTTAGGGTTAGAGTTGGGTTGAGAGTTAGGTTTAGACAGGGTTTGGGTCACGGTCAGAGTTAGGGTTAGGGGTTTGTTTTAGGGTTAGGGTCAGAGTTAGGTTTCGGATCATGGGCCGTGTTATGGTCAGGGTCAGCTTTACGTTTATGGTTAGATTTAGGGTCTGGCTCACAGTCAGGGTCAGGGTTAGTGTGAGGGTCAGGTTCTGGGTCAGTGTTAGGGTGAGCATTAGGTTTAGGTTCAGGGTTAGTGTCAGGGTCAGGTGACGGTCAGGGACAGGGTCAGATTTTGGGTCAGGGTAAGGTTTTTGTTTAGGGGTAAGGTTCGTGTCAGGATGAGGGTTATGTTTGGGTCAGGGTTAGGGTTAGGGTTAGGGTTAGGTTCAGGGTAAAGTTAGGGTTTGGTGTTAGGATTAGTGTTAGAAGTAGGGTTATGGTTAGGGTTATTGTTAGACTGTGTTAGGGTCAGCGTTAGGGTTTGGGTTAATGTAGTGTTTAGTTTTACCATTAGGGTCAGCATTGATTTTAGGTTCTGGGTCCGTATAATGGGAGGATTTAGGGTTACATTTATCGTTATGTTTAGAGTCAGGCTCAGAGTCAGTTCAGGGTTCGGGTTAGGGTTAGGGTTAGGTCAGGGTCTGACTCTTGGTTACGGTCTGTGTCAGGGTTAGTGTAAGTTCAGGGTTAGGTTTAATTTCAGGGTCCGTATCAGTGTCAGCGTTAGGCTTTGGTTTAGGTTAGGGTCGGTCTGGCTCATGGTCAGGGTCATGGTGAAGTTCAGGGATGGTTTGGTTTGGGTCAGGTTCACAGTCAGGTTCAGGGTCAGGTTTTTCGGTGAGACTTTGGGTTAGGTTTAATGTTAGGGTTAGAGTGAGGGTCAGGGTTAGGGTTAGACATTGTTTGGGTCATAGTTATCGTTAGGCTTAAGGTAGGGGTCAGGGTTAGGTTTAGGTTATGGTTAGGTTTATGGACAGGCTCACATTCAGTGTCAGGGTTATGGTTTGAATCAGTGTAAGGGTCAGGTTCAGGGTTAGGATTAGGGTCAGGTTCAGTTTTAAGGTCAGGGTCAAGGTCAGGGTTAGGGTCATGGTTAGAATAAGGTCTGCTTTACGTTTAGATTCTGGGTTATGATTATAGTCAGGATCATGGTTAGCTTTGGGTTAGGGTTCTGGTCAGGCTCACGGTCTGGGTCTGAGTTAGGGTTAGTGTTAGGGTCAGGGTTAGGGTTAGGGTCAGGCTTAGGACTGGGTCAGGCTTAGTATTAGGGTCAGGGTCAGGGTGAAGGTCAGGGCCAGGGTCCGATTTAGGGTCAGGGTGAGGCTTTGGTTTCGGGTCCATGTTCGGGACAGGGGCAGGGTTAGTTTTGGGTCAGTGTTAGGGTCAGGGTTAGGTTTAGAGTCAGGGTCAGGGTCAGAGTCAAAGTGAAGATCAGGGACAGAGTCTGTTTAGGGTCCGGGTCAGGCTTTGTTTTAGGGTCAAATTTCGGTTCAGGGTCAGGGTAAGTTTCAGGGTAATGGTTTGAGTTTTTGGTTAGGGTTAGGCTTAGGAGGAAAGTTATGTTTAGTTTTAGGGTGAGACAGCATAGTGTCAGGGTTAGGGGTTGGATTGGGTAGGCATTAGTGTTAGGGTTAGGGTCAGCGTTAGGTTTAAGTTAAGGGTCCTTATTAGGGTCAGGGTTAGGGTTACCTTTAGAGTTATGGTTAAGGTCAGGCTCAAAGTACTGTTAGTGTTAGTGTTTGGGTCAGGATTTGGTTAGGGTCAGGGTTTTGATTAGGGTCAGAGTCAGGGTCATGGTTAGGGATGAGTCAGGGTTAGAGTAGGTCAGGTTAGGCTTAGGATCAGGGTCTGGATCAGGGTCAGCATCAGGCTTAGATTTAGGATTAGGGTTGGGTTAGGGTTAGGGTTAGGGTTAGGGTTAGGTTTTGGGTCAGGCTCACAGTCAGGGTCAGGGTCAGGGTCAGGGGTTAGTGTTAGTGTTAGCCCCACACCTGGGTCATTGACCAGTACCTTCAGGGTCTCAGGATAAACCCTGGGCAAAAGGGTGCAGCGACACACCCGCTCCCAGCTAGCCTGCCTTAACCTGGGGCATGAACATGACCTCCCTACCAGGCATCGGACCCCTCATAAGCCTTCTCCTGCTCGGGACATCTCCTTCCCCAATGAGCTCTCTTTACACACACACACACACACACACACACACACACACAGACGGAAGAGACCTAGGGCTACACGGGTCAATCAGAAGGTTTGGGACGCTGACTTTGAATCCCTCGGTTTCACCTTGCAATTCTTTTTGCCAATACGGCCAGAGGCGTCAGGGAGGACTGACATGACCTGCCCAGTGAGGGGACTTGTCTGGCGAGCGAGCTCTCCTCTGCTTGCATTCTCTGGGCTTCGGTAGACAGCAGAAGAACATGTCGCTTCCTTCAGGCTGTGCCCAGAAATGAGCTGGGCAGGGTGGTTTTCTCTGGAATGTGGGAGCCTGGATACGTGTGTTCCAATTCCGTTGGGCTCTGTCGTCTGGGAAGTAGGGTCACCACTGCCTGGGGGCTCCTTACCGGACTTCCTCTCCCATCCAGAGCTCCCTGAGGGCGCCTCTACCCCTGCTGCTCAGGGCTCAAACTCCACCCCATGCCCTGTCCATCCAGTGATCCACACACAGCCTCTCCCCAACCCCTGGGAGGCCTGGGTGCAGCTGTTGTCTCCGCTGGGAGGGAACAGAGCTGGGGTAAGACCGGATTCCTGTTCCTGCCCAGGAATGTGAGCCCGGACACATCCTGTGACTCTCAGGGCCTCTCTCAGTCTCCCTGTCTGCACATTGGGGGTGTTCTGGCTTCTTCTTCAGAGGATGCCATCAGGAGTAGGCCCTTTCCATGCGTTCCATCCCCGTCTCCCAGGAGTCTGGTGCAAACACTTGCCAAGGCACAGGTTTGCTTGGTGATGGGCGGGGGAATGGAATATAACCCACAGAGGCCTGGATATCCTCTAGGGTCCAGCAAAACCACCCTCCTCCTGCCTGTAATCATTCCCACGTGGCAAGGTTTCAGTGCATGGCTTCTGACCTTGTGGACACAGACTTCCAGGGACTTCCATTGGGTCGAGGTACAAGGGCCTCATCTGTGCCCATGTACTGGCCAGCCCCCATAGTGGTCTGCGGGCTTTCCCGTATACATCCTCCTAGGAGGGATGGCCCGTGGGACAGATAAGGGGACAAAATGTTTGACTTTCATTTCCAAGCTGATGGAGGAAAGTCTGGGACTTCTGCTGGTTCTTTCTCTCCTGTGTTCAGTGTCTGTTTCTGTCTTTGTCTTTGTCTTTCTCTCTGTCAGGGTATGTCTCTGTTTTGGTGTGTCTCACAGGAGCAGGATCTGTGGGCTCCAGGGCTTCTGGACGAAACCGCCGTTGTCTCCCTTGTGCTGTTTCCCTCTCCTGTGATGGTGCTTGGTTCCTTGGTAAGTAAGGCCTTCTCACCCTGAGCAGAGCACGGACTCTGGAACCTCTTCTCAATGGGGACCCTGAAGCTGCAACAAGGAGGGTCCTGACCTTGGTCCCCAGGCCAGGGGCCTAGTGCTCTGCCACATTCTGCAAGCTCACAATGTCAGCCCCCCGAGCCCTCAGGCTTTCTTCTGCTCAGAAGGACCTCGAGGGAGTAGAAAGCATGTACCCAAGACTGGGAGCACAGTGGGTCTCGGATAGAGATTCAAGGCTAACAGGCTCTTTTACAAGCCTGTGGGAGACTAGGGACACCATGTCTCTATGGCCCCATTAATAGAATAGTAAGCAGAGGCCTTCGGTGTTGTAGCTCTGTCCACACAGGGTGGTTACCTCTTCCAACTTCCAATAGTCCAGGGTGGTGATGGACACCAGACCCCCTACACTGTCCCCACCCAGTGCCCTTGCAAAGCCCTTGGGCCCCTTGGGGACCCCTTGACCATCAGCTCGTTCTGTCTCCACTCCCCATGCTTTGGATCTTGGTCCTGGCCAGGGGTCCTGATGCCCCTGACCCCATTGCCGAGCTGTGTCCAACCTTTTCTTTTTCACCCTTTTTACCCACCATTTTCCCTTGGTGTCCACCTCTGACCCCTAGCTGGGCAGAGCGGGGTGTGTGTGTGTGAGTGTGTGTGTTTGTGTGTGTGTATGTGTGTGTGTGTCTGTGCATGGGAGCGCTCAAACACATATGCCTTTATCTGTATGGTGATGTCCGAGGTTCTGTCTCCACATGGAATGGGGTGAGTAGCTCTCCCCAAGGATCTGAGGAGCTCTCATCCTCCAGGCAAACCTCATGGGAGGGTTAGGGGTAGGGTTAGAGTTAGGTTGAGAGTTAGGTTTAGACAGGTTTTGGGTCAGGGTCAGGGTTAGGGTTTGGGGTTTGTTTTAGGGTTAGCGTCAGCGTTAGGTTTCTGGTAATGGCCCGTGTTATGGTCAGGGTCAGCTTTACGTTTATGGTTAGATTTAGGGTCTGGCTCACAGTCAGGGTCAGTGTTAGTGTGAGGGTCAGGTTCTGGGACTGTGTTAGGGTGAGGGTTAGGTTTTTGGTTCAGGGTCATTGTCAGGTTCTGGTGAAGGTAGGGACAGGGTCAGACTTTGGGTCAGCGTCAGGTTTTGATTTAGGGGCAAGGTTTGTGTCAGGATGAGGGTTATGTTTGGGCCAGGGTTAAGGTTAGGAATAGGGTTAGTTTCAGGGTTAAGTTCTGGGTATGGTTATGGTTTGGTGTTAGGGTTAGTGTTAGAATTAGGGTTATGTTTAGTGTTAGCGTTAGACAGTGTTAGGGTCAGGGTTAGGGTTAGAGTATGTTTTAGTGTTACCATTAGGGTCAGCATTAGTTTTAGGTTCTGGGTACGTATAAGGGTCAGAGTTTAGGGTTACATTTGGCATTAGGTTTAGGGTCAGGCTTCAGTCAAGGTCAGGTTTCAGTTTAGGGTCAAGGTTAGGTAGGGTCAGACATTCGGTTTGGGTCTGAGTCAGGGTTAGTGTAAGGTCAAGTTTAGGTTTAAGTTCAGGGTCCAAATCTGTTCAGTGTTAGGCTTTGGTTTAGGATAGGGTCTGGTCTGGCTCATGGTCAGGATCATGGTGAGGTTCAGGGCTGTTTAGGTTTGGGTCAGGTTCACAGTCAGTGTCAGTGTCAGTGTTTTCGGTGAGATTTAGGGTTAGGGTTAATGTTAGGGTTAGAGTGAGGGTCAGGGTTAGGGGTAGACATTGTTAGGGTCAGAGTTACTGTTAGGGTAAGGTAGGGGTCAGGGTTAGGGTTAGGTTATGTTTAGGTTTATGGTCAGGCTCACAGTCAGTGTCAGGTTTAGGGTTTGTGTCAGAGTAAGGGTCAGGGTCAGGGTTAGGATTAGGGTCAGGTTTACTGTTAGGATCAGGGTCAAGGTCAGGGGTAGGGTCATGGTTAGGATAATGTCTGCTTTCCGTTTAGATTCTTGGTTTTGATTATAGTCAGGATCATGGTTAGCTTTGGGTTAGGGTTCTGGTCAGGCTCACAGTCTGGGTCTGAGTTAGGGTTAGGTTTAGGGTCAGGGTTAGGTTAGTGTCACATAGGACTGGGTCAGGCTTAGTATTAGGGTCAGGGTCAGGGTGAAGGTCAGGGCCAGGGTCCAATTTAGGGTCAGGGTGTGGCTTAGGTTTTGGGTACAGGTTCGGGACAGGGGCAGGGTTAGTTTTGTGTCAGTGTGAGGTCAGGGTTAGGTTTAGAGTCAGGGTCAGGGTCAGGGTCAGTGTCAAATTGAAGTTCAGCGCCAGAGTAAGTTTACGGTCAGGGTCAGGCTTTGCTTTAGGGTCAAATTTCATTTCATGGTCAGGGTTAGGTTCAAGGTAACGGTTTGAATTTTTGGTTAGGGTTAGGGTTAGCAGTAGGGTTATGTTTAGTTTTAGGGTTAGACAGCATAGTGTCAGTGTTAGGGGTTGGGTTGGGTAGGGGTTAGTGTTAGGGTTAGGGACAGCGTTAGGTTTAAGTTAAGGGTCCTTATTAGGGTCAGGGTTAGGGTTACCTTTAGAGTTATGGTTAAGGTCAGGCTAAAGAACGGTCAGTGTTAGGGTTAGGGTTAGGATTTTTTTACGGTCAGGGTTATGATTAAGGTCAGAGTCAGGGTCACGGTTAGGGATGAGTCAGGGTTAGAGTAGGTCAGGTTAGGTTCAGGATCAGGGTCTGGATCAGGGTCAGCATCAGGCTTAGATTTAGGATTAGGGTTTGGGTCAGGATCTCGATCAGGGTCACAGTCAGGGTCAGGGCTAGGGTTAGGTTAGGTTTGGGTCATGCTCACAGTCAGGGTCAGGGTCAGGGTCAGGTGTTGTGTTAGGGTTAGCCCCGCACCTGGGTCACTGACCAGTCCTTTCAGGGTTTCAGGATAAACCCTGGGCAAAAGGGTGCAGCGGCACACCCGCTCCCTGCTAGCCTGCCTTAACCTGGGGCGTGAACATGACCTGCCAACCAGGCATAGGACCCCACATAAGCTTGCTCCTGCTCGGGAGATCTCCACCCCTAATGAGCTCTCTTTACACACACAAACACACACAAATGGGGAGAGGAACTTGGGCTACACGGGGCAATCAGAAGTTGTGGGACTCTCTGTCTCTGAGCCCCTCGGTGTCACCTTTTGTTTCTTTTTGCAAATACGGCCAGAGGCATTGAGGATTCCTGACATGACCTGCCCAATGAGGGGACTTGTGTGGCGGGTGAGCTCTCCTCTGCCTGCATTCTCTGGGTTCGGTAGACAGCACAAGAACCTGTCGTTTCCTTCAGGCTGTGCCCAGAAATGAGCTGGGAAGGGTGGTTTTCTCTGGAATGTGGGTGCCTGGATACCTGTGTTCCAATTCTGTTGGGTTCTGTCGTCAAGGAAGTAAGGTCACCACTGCCTGTGTGCTCCTTACCGGACTTCCTGCTCCCATCAAGAGCTCGCTGAGGGCGCCCCTACCCCAGCTGCTCCAGGCTCATACTCCACCCCATGCCCTGTCCATCCAGTGACCCACACACAGCCTCCCCCCAACCCCTGGGAGGCCTGGGTGCAGCTGTTGTCTCCGCTGGGACGGAATGGAGCTGGGTTCAGACCGGGTTCCTGTTCCTGCCCAGGACTGTGAGCCCGGACACATCCTGTGACTCTCAGGGCCTCCTCAGTCTCCCCGTCTGCACATTGGGAGTGTTCTGACTTCGACTTCAGGGGATGCCACCTGGGTAGGCCCTCTCCATGCGTTCCATCCCCACTCTCCCAGGATGTGGTGCACACAATTGCTAAGGCACGGTGTGCTTGGTGATGCGCGGGGGAATGGAAGATAGCCCAGAGAGGCCTGGATCTCCTGTGGGATCTAGCAAAGCCCCCCTCCTCCTGCCTGTATCCCATCCCCCGTGGCAAGGTTGCAGTGCATGGCTTCTGACCTTGTGGACACAGACTTCCCGGGACTTCCATTAGGTTGAGGTCCAAGGGTCTCGTCTGCACCCATGTACAGGCCAGTCCCCATAGTGGTCGCGGGCATTCCCGCATCCGTCCTCCTAGGAGGGATGGCCCGTGGGACTGATAAGGAGACAAAATGTTTGGCTGTCATTTCCAAGCTTATGGAGGAAAGTCTGGTATTTCTGCTGGTTCTTTCTCTCATTTGTTCAGTGTCTGTCTCTTTCTTTGTCTTTGTCTCTGTGTCAGGGTCTGTGTCTGTTTTGATTTTTCTCACAGGAGCAGGATGTGTGGGCTCCAGGGCTGATGGACGAAACCACCGTTGTCTCCCTTGTCCCTGTTTCTCTCTCCTGTGCTGGTGCTTGGTTCCTTGGTAAGTAAGGCCTTCTCACCCTGAGCAGAGCACGGACTCTGGAACCTCTTCTCAATGGGGACCCTGATGCTGCAACAAGGAGGGTCCTGACCTTGGTCCCAAGGCCAGGGGCCTAGTGCTCTGCCACATTCTGCAAGCTCACAATGTCAGCCCCCGAGCCTCCAGTCTCTCTTCTTCTCAGAAGGACTTCGAGGGAGTAGAAAGCATATACCCAAGACTGGGAGCACAGTGGGTCTCGGATAGAGATTCAAGGCCAACAGGCTCTGTTACAAGCCTGTGGGAGACTAGGGACACCCTGTCTCTATGGTCCCATTGATAGAAGTGTAAGGGGACGCCATCGGTGTTGTAGCCCTGTCTACACAGGTTGGTTACGTCTTCCAACTTCCAATAGTCCAGGGTGGTGATGGACACCAGACCCCCTACACTGTCCACACCCAGTGCCCTTGCAAAGCGTTTGGGCCCCTTGGGGACCCCTTGACCATCAGCTCGTTCTGTCTCCACTCCCCATGCTTTGGATCTTGTTCCTGGCCAGGAGTCCTGATGCCCCTGACCCCATGGCCGTGCTCTCTCCAACCTCTTTCTTCTTTCACACTTTTTACCCACCATTTTCCCTTGGTGTCCACCTCTGTCCCCTAGCTGGTCAGATCGCGGTGTGTGAGTGTGTGTGTGTGTGTGTGTGTGTGTGCGTGGGAGTGCTCTAACACACATGCCTCTATCTGTCTGGTGATGTCCGAGGTTATGTCCCCACATGGGATGGGGTGACTAGCTCTCCCCAAGGATCTGAGGAGCTCTCATCCTTCAGGCAAACCTCATGTGAGGGTTAGGGGTTGGGTTAGAGTTAGGTTGAGAGTTAGGTTTAGACAGGGTTTGGATCAGGGTCAGGGTTAGGGTTAGGGGTTTGTGTTAGGTTTAGGGTCAACGTTAGGTTTCAGGTCATTGCCCGTGTTAGGGGCAGTGTCAGCTTTACGTTTATGGTTAGATTTAGGGTCTGGATCATAGTCAGGGTCAGGGTTAGTGTGAGGGTCAGGTTCTGGGTCAGTGTTAGGGTGAGGGTTAGGTTTAGTGTCAGGGTCAGTGTCAGGGTCAAGGTGAAAGTCAGGGACAGGGTCAGATTTTGGGTTAGTGTCAGGTTTTGGTTTAGGAGCAAGGTTCGTGTCAGGATGAGTGTTATGTTTGGGTCTGGGCTAGGATTTGGGATAGGGTTAGTCGCAGTGTTAGGTTCAGGGTAAGGTTAGGGTTTGGTGTTAGGGTTAGTGTTAGAAGTAGGGTTAGGTTTAGTGTTAGCGTTAGACTGTGTTATGGTCAGGGTTAGGGTTTGGGTTAGGGTAAGGTTTAGTTTTACCATTACGGTCATCATTAGTTTTAGGTTCTGGGTCCGTATAAGGGTCAGGGTTTAGGGTTACATTTAGGGTTAGTTTTAGGGTCAGGCTCACAATCTAGGTCAGGGTTAGAGTTAGCGTCAAGTTTAGGTCAGGGTCTGACTCTCCGTTAGGGTCGGAATCAGGGTTAGTAAGGTCAGGTTTAGGTTTAAGTTCAGGGTCCGAATCAGAGTCAGCGTTAGGCTTCAGTTAAGGTTAGGGTTTGGGTCTGGCTCATGGTCAGGGTCATGGTGAGGATCAGGTCTGGTTAGGTTTGGGTCAGGTTCACAGTCAGGGTCAGGGTCAGGGTTTTTGGTTGAATTTAGGGTTAGGGTTAATGTTAGGGTTAGAGTGAGGTCAGGGTTAAGGTTAGACATTGTTAGGGTCAGGGTTATCGTTAGGCTTAAGGTAGTGGTCAGGTTTAGCTTTAGGTTAGGGTTAGGTTTATGGTCAGGCTCACAGTCAGTGTCAGGGTTAGGGTTTGTGTCAGATTAAGGGGCAGGGTGAGGGTTACGATTAGGGTCAGGTTCAGTGTTAGGGTCAGGGTCAACATCAGGTTTTGGGTCATGGTTTTGAAAAGGTCAGCTTACGTTTAGATTCTGGGTTATGTTTATAGTCAGGATCATGGTTAGCTTTGGGTAAGGGTTCTGCTCAGGATCCCGATCTGGGTTAGAATTAGGGTTAGGGTTAGGGTCAGGGTTAGGGTTGGGGTCAAATTAGGACTTGGTAAGGCTTAGGATTAGGGTCAGGGTCAGTGTCAGGGTGAAAGTCAGGGCCAGGGTCAGATTTAGGGTCAGGATGAGGCTTTGCTTTAGGGTCCACGTTCGGGACAGGGGCTGGTTTAGTTTGGAACTTGTGTTAGGGTCAGCGTTTGGTTTAGATTCAGGGTCACGGTCAGAGTCAAAGTGAAGGTCAGGGCCAGAGTAAGTTTAGGGTCAGGGTCAGGCTTTGTTTTAGGGTCAAATTTCGGTTCAGGGTCTGGGTTTGTTTCAGGGGAAGGGTTTGAATTTTTGGTTAGGTTTAGTTTTAGCAGTAGGGGTATGATTAGTTTTAGGGTTAGACAACATAGTGTCAGCGTTAGGGGTTCGGTTGGGTAGGGGTTAGTGTTAGGGTTAGGGTCAGCCTTACGTTTAGTTTAAGGGTCCTTATTAGGGACAGGGTTAGGGTTACATTTAGGGTTACGGTTAAGGTCAGGCTCAAAGTACGGTCAGTGTTAGGGTTAAGGTCAGGATTTGCTAAGGGTCACGGTTATGATTAGGGTCAGAGTCAGGGTCACGTTAAGGGATGAGTCAGGGTTAGAGTTGATCAGGTTAGGTTTAGGATCAGGGTCTGGATCAGGGTCAGCATAAGACTTAGATTTAGCATTAAGTTTTGGGTAAGGATCTCGGTCAGAGTCAGAGTCAGGGTCAGGGCTAGAATTAGGTTTTGGGTCAGGCTCACAGTCAGGGTCAGGGTCAGGGTCATGGGTTTGTGTTATGGTTAGCCCCGCACCTAGGTCATTGACCAGTCCCTTCAGGGTCTCAGGATAAACCCTGGGCAAAAGGGTTCAGCGGCACACTTGCTCCCAGCTAGCCTGCCTTAACTTGGGGCGTGAACATGACCTGCCAACCAGGCATCAGACACCTCATATGCCTGGTCCTGCTCGGGACATCTCCACCCTCGATGAGCTCTCTTTACACACACACACACACACACACACACGGGGAGGAGAACTAGGTCTACACGGGTCAATCAGAAGAGTTGGGGCTCTGACTCTGAACCCCTTGGTTTCACCTATTGATTCTTTTTACCAATACGGCCGGAGGCGTCAGGGAGGCCTGACATTACCTGCCCAGAGAGGGGACTTGTCTGGCGGGCAAGCTCTCCTCTGCCTGCATTCTCTGGGCTCCGGTAGACAGCACAAGAACTTGTTGCTTTCTTCAGGTTGTGCCCAGAAATGAGCTGGGCAGGGTGGTTTTCTCTGGAATGTGGGTGCCTGGATACGTTCGTTCCAGTTCCATTGGGCTCTGTCATCAGGGAAGTAAGGTCACCACTGCCTGTGTGCTTCTTACCGGACTTCCTGCTCCCTTTCAGAGCTCCCTGAGGGCGCCCCTACCGCAGCTACTCAGGGCTGTCACTCCACCCCATGACCTGTCTATCCAGTGACCCACACACAGCCTCCCCCAACCCCTGGGAGGACTAGGTGCAGCTGTTGTCCCCGCTGGGAGGGAACAGAGCTGGTGTAAGACTGGATTCCTGTTCCGGCCCAGGACTGTGAGCCCAGACACATTCTATGACTCTCAGGGCCTCCTCAGTCTCTCCGTCTGCACACTGGGGGTGTTCTGGCTACTTCTTCAGGGGATGCCATCAGAGGTAGGCCCTCACCATGCGTTCCATCCCCGCTCTCCCAGGAGTCTGGTTCACACACTTGCCAAGGCACGGGTGTGCTTGTTGATCGCGGGGGAATGGTATATAGCCCACAGAGGCCTGGAACTCCACTGAGATAAAGTGAAACCACTCTCCTCCTGCCTGTATACCATCCCCCGTGGCAAGGTTGCAGTGCATGGCTTCTGACCTTGTGGACACAGACTTCCCGGGACTTCCATTAGGTTGAGGTCCAAGGACCTCGTCTGCGCCCATGTACTGGCCATCCCCCATAGTGCTGCGCGGGCTTTCCCGCATGCGTCCTCCTAGGAGGGATGGCCCGTGGGACTGATAAGGGGACAAAATATTTGGCTGTCATTTCCAAGCTGATGGAGGAAAGTCTGGCACTTCTGCTGGTTCTTTCTCTCCTGTGTTCAGTGTCTGTCTCTGTCTTTGTCTTTGTCTTTGTCTCTTTGTCAGGGTCTGTGTCTGCTTTGATGTGTCTCACAGGAGCAGGATCTGTGGGCTCCACGGCTGATGGACGAAACCGCCGTTGTCTCCCTTGTCCCTGTTTCCCTCTCCTGTGCTGGTGCTTGGTTCCTTGGTAAGTAAGGCCTTCTCACCCTGAGCAGAGCACGGACTCTGGAACCTCTTCCCAATGTGTACCCTGAAGCTGCAACAAGGAGGGTCCTGACCTTGGTCCCCAGGCCAGGGGCCTAGTGCTCTGCCACATTCTGCAAGCTCACAATGTCAGCCCCCCGAGCCTCCAGGCTGTCTTCTGCTCAGAAGGACTTCGAGGGAGTAGAAAGCATATACCCAAGACTGGGAGCACAGTGGGTCTCGGATAGAGATTCAAGGCCAACAGGCTCTTTTACAAGCCAGTGGGAGACTAGGGACACCGTGTCTCTATGGCCCCATTGATAGAAAAGTAAGGGGAGGCCTTCGGTGTTGTAGCTCTGTCCACACAGGGTGGTTACCTCTTCCTACTTCCTGTAGTCCAGGGTGGTCTTGGACATCAGACCCCAGCAACTGTCCCTACCCAGTGCCCTTGCAAAGCCCTTGGGCCCCTTGGGGACCCCTTGACCATCAACTCATCCTGTTTCCACTCCCCATGCTTTGGTCTCGGTCCTGGCCAGCAGTCCTGATGCCCCTGACCCCATGGCCGAGCTGTCTCCAACCTCTTTCTTCTTTCCCCCTTTTTATCCACCATTTTCCCTTGGTGTCCACCTCTGACCCCTAGCTGGGCAGAGCAGGGTGTGTGTGTGTGTGTGTGTGTGTGTGTGTGTGTGTGTGTGTGTCTGTGTATGGGAGCGCTCAAACACATATGCCTGTATCTGTCTGGTGATGTCCAATGTTATGTCCCCACATGGGATGGGGTGATTAGCTCTCCCCAAGGATCTGAGGAGCTCTCATCCTCCAGGCAAACCTCGTGGGAGGGTTATGGGTACGGTTAGAGTTAGGTTGAGTGTTAGGTTTAGTCAGAGTTTGGGTCAGGGTCATGGTTAGAGTTAGGGGTTTGTTTTAGGGTTAGGGTCAGCGTTAGGTTTCTGGTCATGGCCCGTGTTATGGTCAGGGTCAGCTTTACGTTTATGGTTAGATTTAGGGTCTGGCTCACAGTCAGGGTCAGGGTTAGTGTGAGGGTCAGGTTCTGGGACAGTATTAGGGTGAGGGTTAGGTTTAGGGTCAGGGTCAGTGTCAGGGGCAGGTGAAGGTCTGGGACAGTTTCAGATTTTCGGTCAGAGTCAGGTTTTGGTTTAGGGGCAAGGTTTGTGTCAGGATGAGGGTTATGTTTGGGTCAGGGTTAGGGTTAGGGTTAGGTTCAGGGTAGGTTCAGGGTAAGGTTAGGGTTTGGTGTTAGTGTTAGTGTTATAAGTAGGGTTATGGTTAGGGTTAGCGTTAGACTGTGGTAGGGTCAGTGTTAGGGTTTGGTTTAGGGTAAGGATTATTTTTACCATTAGGGTCAGCATTGGTTTTAGGTTCTGGGTCCGTATAAGGGTCAGGGTTTAGGGTTTCATTTAAGGTTAGGTTTAGGGTCAGGCGCACAGTCTAGGTCAGGGTTCGTATTAGGGTCAAGGTTAGGTCAGGGTCAGTCTCTCGTTTAGGGTCTGAGTCAGTGTTAGTGTAAGGTAGGTTAGGTTTAAGTTCAAGGTCCAAATCAGTGTCAGCGTTTGTTTTTGTTTAGATTAGGGTTGGGTCTGGCTCATGGTCAGGGTCATGGTGAGGTTCAGTGCTGGTTAGGTTTGGGTTTGGTTCACATTAAGGTTCAGGGTCAGGGTTTTCAGTGAGATTTAGGGTTATGGTTAATGTTAGGGTTAGAGTGAGGGTCAGGGTTAGGGGTAGACATTGTTAGGGTCAGAGTTATCGTTAGGCTTAATGTAGGGGTCAGGGTTAGGGTTAGGTTAGGGTTAGGATTATGGTCAGGCTCACAGTCAGTGTCAGGGTTATGGTTTGTGTCTAGTAAGGGTGAGGGTTAGGGTTAGGGTTAGGTTTAGGTTAGGGTTAGGTTTATGGTCAGGCTCACAGACAGTGTCAGGGTTAGTGTTTGTGTCTGAGTAAGGGTCAGGGTCAGGATTAGGATTAGGGTCAGGTTCTGTGTTAGTATCAGGGTCAAGGTCTGGGTTACAGTCATGAATAGGATAAAGTCTGCTTTACGTTTAGATTCTGGTTTATGATTATATTCAGGATCATGTTTAACTTTGGGTTAGGATTCTGATCATGCTCACCGTCTGCGACTGAGTTAGGGTTAGGGATAGGGTCAGGCTTAGGGTTAGGGTCAAGCTTAGGACCGGGTCAGGCTTAATATTAGGGTTAGTGTCAGGGTCAGGGTGAAGGTCAGTGCCAGGGTCGCATTTAGGTTCAGGTTGATGCTTTGGTTTCGGGTGCAGGTTCGGGACAGGGGCAGTGTTAATTTTGGGTCAGTGTTAGGGTCAGGGTTAGGTTTAGAGTCTGGGTCAGGGTCAGAGTCCAAGTGAAGGTCAGGGCCAGAGTAAGTTTACGGTCAGGGTCAGGCTTTGTTTAGGGTCAAATTTCGGTTCAGGGTCAGGTTTAGTTTCAGGGTAACGGTTTGAGTTTTTGGTTAGGGTTAGGGTTAGCAGTAGGGTTATGTTTAGTTTTAGGGTTAGACAGCATAGTGTCAGGGTTAAGGGTTGAATTGGGTAGGGGTTAATGTTAGGGTTAGCGTCAGCCTTAGGTTTAGGTTACGGGTCCTTATTAGGGTCAGTTTTAGAGTTAACTTTAGGGTTACGGTTAAGGTCAGTCTCAAAGTACGGTCAGATTTAGGGTTAGGGTCAGGATTTGGTTATGGTAGGGTTATGATATGGTCAGAGTCAGGGTCACGGTTAGGGATGAGTCAGGGTTAGAGTAGGTCAGGTTAGGTTTAGGATCAGGGTCTGGATCAGGGTCAGCATCAGGCTTAGATTTAGGATTAGGGTTTGGGTAAGGATCTCGGTCAGGGTCAGAGTCAGGTAAGGGCTAGGGTTAGGTTTTAGATCAGGCTCACAGTCAGGGTCAGGGTCAAGGTCAGTTCAGGGATTAGTGTTATTGTTAGCCTTGCAACTGAGTCATTGACCAGTCCCTTCAGGGACTCAGGATAAGCCCTCGGCAAAAGGGTGCAGCGGCACACCCGCTCCAAGCTAGCCTGCCTTAACCTGGGTCGTGAACATGACCTGCCAATCAGGCATGGGACCCTCATAAGCCTGCTCCTTCTTGTGACATCTCCACCTCTGATGAGCTCTCTTTACACACACACACACACACACACACACACACACACACGGGGAGGAGATCTTGGGCTACACGGGTCAATCAGAATGTTTGCGACTCTGACTCTGAACCCCTCGGTTTCAACTTTCGATTCTTTTTGTCTATACGGCCAGAGGCGTCAGGGAGGACTGACATGACCTGCCCAGTGAGGGGACTTGTCTGGCGGGCGAGCTTTCCTCTCCCTGCATTCTCTGGGCTTCGGTAAACAGCAGAAGAACATGTCGCTTCCTTCAGACTGTGCCCAGAAATGAGCTGGGCAGGGTGGTTTTCTCTGGAATGTGGGTGCCTGCATACGTTGGTTCCAATTCCGTTGGGCTCTGTCATCAGGGATATAAGGTCACCACTGCCTGAGGGCTCCTTACCGGACTTCCTGCTCCCATCCAGAGCTCCCTGAAGGTGTCCCTACCCGAGCTTCTCAGGGCTCACACTCCACCCCATGCCCTGTCCATCCAGTGACCCACACACAGCCTCCCCCGCGAACCCTGGGAGGCCTGGGTGCAGCTGTTGTCTCTGCTGCGAGGGAACAAGTCTGGTGTTAGACCGGGTTCCTGCTCCTGCCCAGGACTGTGAGCCCGGACACATCCTGTGACTCTCAGGGCCTCCTCAGTCTCCCCGTCTGCACATTGAGGGTGTTCTGGCTTCTTCCTCAAAGAATGCCTTCAGGGGTAGGCCATCTCCTTGCGTTCCATCCCCGCTCTCCCAGGAGTCTGGTGCACACACTTGGTAAGGTACGGGTGTGCTTGGTCCTGAGTGGGGGGATGGAATATAGCATACAGAGTCCTGGATCTGTGCTGGGATCCAGCAAAACCACCCTCCTCCTGCCTGTATCCCATCCATCGTGGCAAGGTTGCAGTTCATGGCTTCTGGCCTTTTGGACACAGACTTCCCGGGAATTCCATTAGGTTGAGGTCCAAGGGCCTCGTCTGCGCCCATGTACTGGCCAGCCCCCATAGTTGTCCGCGGATATTCCCGCATCCGTCCTCCTAGGAGGGATGGCCCGTGGGAATGATAAGGTGACAAAATGTTTGGCTGTCATTTCCAAGATGATGGAGGAATGTCTGGCACTTCTACTGGTTCTTTCTCTCCTGTGTTCAGTGTCTGTCTTTGTCTTTGTATTTGTCTCTGTGTCAGGGTCTGTCTCTGTTTTGGTGTGTCTCACAGGAGCAGGATCTGTGGGCTCCAGGGCTAATGGACGAAACCGCCATTTTCTCCCTTGTCCCTGTTTCCCTCTCCTGTGCCGGTGCTGGCTTCCTTATTAAGAAAGGCCTTCTCACCCTGAGCAGAGCACGGACTCTGGAACCTCTTCTCAATGGGGACCCTGAAGCTGCAACAAGGAGGGTCCTGACCTTGGTCCCCAGGCAAGGGGCCTAGTGCACTGCCACATTCTGCAAGCTCACAGTGTCAGCCCCCCGAGACTCCAGGTTGTCTTCTGCTCATAAGGACCTCGAGGGAGTAGAAAGCATGTACCCAAGACTGGGAGTACAGTGGTTCTCGGATAGAGATTCAAGGCCAACAGGCTCTTTTACAAGCCAGTGGGAGACTAGGGACACCCTGTCTCTTTGGCCCCATTGATAGAAGAGTAAGGGGAGGCCTTCGGTGTTGTAGCTCTGTCCACACAGGGTGGTTACCTCTTCCTACTTCCTGTAGTCCAGGGTGGTGATGGACACCAGACCCCAGACACTGTCCCCACCCAGTGCCCTTGCAAAGCCCTTGGGCCCCTTGGGGACCCCTTGACACTCAGCTCATCCTGTCTCCACTCCCCATGCTTTGGATCTTGGTCCTGGCCAGGAGTCCTGACCCCTGACCCCATGGCCGAGCTGTGTCCAACCTCTTTCTTCTTTCACCCTTTTTACCCACCATTTTCCCTTGATGTCCACCTCTGACCCCTAGCTGGGCAGAACAAGGTGTGTGTGTGTGTGTGTGTGTGTGTGTGTGTGTGTGCATGTGAGCGCTCAAACACGCATCTATCTGTCTGGTGATGTCGGAAGTTATGTCCCCACATGGGATGTGTGAGTAGCTCAACCCAAAGATCTGAGGAGCTCTCATCCTCCAGGAAAACCTCATGGGAGGGTTAGGTGTCTGGTTAGTGTTAGGCTGAGAGTTAGGTTTAGGCAGGTTTTGGGTCAGGGTCAGGGTTAGGGTTAGGGATTTTTGTTAGGGTTAGGGTCAGCATTACGATTCGGGTCATGGCCCGTGTTAGGGTCCGGGTCAGCTTTATGTTTATGTTTAGATTTAGGGTCTGGCTTACAGTCAGGGTCAGGGTTAGTGTGAGGGTCAGGTTCTGGGTCAGTGTTAGGGTGAGGGTTAGGTTTAGGGTCAGGGTCAGTGTCAGGGTCAGGTGAAGTTCAGGGACAGGGTCAGATTTTGGGTCAGGGTCAGGTTTTGGTTTACGGGCAAGTTTCGTGTCAGAATGAGGGTTATGTTTGGGTCAGGGTTAGGGTTAGGGTCAGGGTTAGGTTCAGCGTAAGGTTAGGGTTTGGTGTTAGGGATAGTGTTAGAAGTAGGGTTATGGTTAGGGTTAGCGTTAGACTTTGTTAGGGTCAGGGTTAGGCTTTGTGTTAGGGTAGGGTTTAGTTTTACCATTAGGGTCAGCATTAGTTTTAGGTTCTGTGTTCGTATAAGGGTCAGGGATTAGGGTTACATTTAGCGTTATGTTTAGGGTCAGGCTCACAGGCAATGTCAGGGTTCGGGTAAGGGCCAAGTTTACGTCAGGGTCAGACTCTCGGTTAGGGTTTGAGTCAGGGTTAGTGTAAGGTCAGGTTTAGGTTTAAGTTCAGGGTCCGAATCAGTGTCAGCGTTAGGCTTTGGTTTTGGATAGGGTCGGAATGGCTCATGGTCAAGGTCATGGTGAGGTTCAGGGCTGGTTAGGTTTGGGTCAGGTTCACAGTCAGGGTCTGGGTAAGGGTTTTCGGTGAGATTTAGGGTTAAGGTTAACTTTAGGGTTAGAGAGAGAGTCATGGTTAGCGTTAGACATTGTTAGGGTCAGGGATATCGTTAGGCTTAAGGTAGTGGTCAGGGTTAGGGTTAGGTTAGTGTTAAGTTTATGGTCAGGCTCACAGTCAGTGCCAGGGTTAGGGTTAGTGTCAGAGTAAGGGTCAGGGTCAGGGTTAGGATTAGGGTCAGGTTCAGTGTTAGGGTCAGGGTCAATGTCAGGGTTAGAATCATGGTTAGGATAAGGTCAGCTTTACGTTTATATTCTGGGATATGATTATAGTCCGTATCATGGTTAGCTTTGGGTTAGGGTTCTGGTCAGGCTCACGGTCCGTGTCTGAGTTAGGGTTAGGGTTGGGTCAGGGTTAGGGTTAGGGTCAGGCTTAGGACTGGGTCAGGCTTAGGATTAGTGTCAGGGTCAGGGTAATGTGAAGGTCCGGGCCAGGGTCCAATTTAGGGTCAGGGTGAGGCTTTGGTGTCGGGTCCATGTCCAGGAAAGGGGCAGGGTTAGTTTTGGGTCAGTGTTAGGGTCAGGGTTTGGTTTAGAGTCAGGATCGGGGTCAGAGTCAAAGAGAAGCTCAGGGCCCGGGTCAGTTTAGGGTCAGGGTCAGGCTTTGTTTTAGAGTCAAATTTCGGTTCAGGGTCAGGCTTAGTTTCAGGGCAACGGTTTGAGTTTTTGGTTAGGGTTAGGGTTAGCAGTAGGGTTATGTTTAGTTTTAGGGTTAGACAGCATAGTGTCAGGGTTCGGTGTTGGATTGGGTAGGTGTTAGTGTTAGAGTTAGGGTCAGCGTTAGGTTTAGGTTAAGTTTCCTTATTAGGGTCAGGTTAGGGTTACCGTTAGGATTACGTTTAAGTTCAGGCTCAAAATACGGTCAGTGTTAGGGTTAGGGTCAGGATTTGGTTATGGTCAGGGTTATGATTAGGGTCAGAGTCATGGTCATGGTTAGGAATGAGTCAGGGTTTGATTAGTTCAGGTTAGATTTAGGATCAGGGTCTGGATCAGGGTCAGCATCAGGCTTAGATTTAGGATTAGTGTTTGGGTCAGGATCTCGGTCAGGGTCATAGTCAGGGTCAGGGCTAGGGTTAGGTTTTGGATCAGGCTCACAGTCAGGGTCAGGGTCAGGGTCAGGGTCAGAGTCACTGGTTAATGTTAGTGTTAGTCCCGCACCTGGGTCATTGACCAGTCCCTTCAGGGTCTCAGGATAACCCCCCCCCCACACACACACAAACACGGGGAGGAAACCTTGGGCTACACGGGTCAATCAGAAGGTTTGGGACTCTGGCTCTGAACCCCTCGGTTTCACCTTGTGATTCTTTTTGCCAATACGGCCAGAGGCGTCAGGGAGGCCTGACATGACCTGCCCAGTGAGGGGACTTGTCTGGCGGGCGAGCTCTCCTCTGCCTGCATTCTCTGGGCTTCGGTAGACAGCAGAAGAACATGTTGCTTCCTTCAGGCTGTGCCCAGAAGTGAGCTGTTCAGGGTGGTTTTCTCTGGAATGTGGGTGCCTGGATACGTGGGTTCCAATTCCGTTGGGCTTTGTCGTCAGGGAAGTAAGGTCACCACTGCCTGGGGGCTCCTTACCGGACTTCCTGCTCCCATCCAGAGCTCTGTGAGGGCGCCCTTACCCCAGCTGCTCAGGGCTCATACTCCACCCCATGCCCTGTCCATCCACTGACCCACACACAGCCTCCCCCCAAACCCTGGGAGGCCTGCGTGGAGCTATTGTCTCTGCTGGTAGGGAACTGAGCTGGGGTTAGACCGGGTTCCTGCTCCTGCCCAGGACTGTGAGTCCGGACACATCCTGTGAATATTAGGGTCTCCTCAGTCTCCCCATCTGCACATTGGGGGTGTTCTGGCTTCTTCTTCAGGGGATGCCATAAGGGGTAGGCCATCTCCATGCGTTCCATCTTCGCTCTCCCAGGAGTCTGGTTCATACATTTGGCACGCACGGGTGTTCTTGGTGATGAGAGGGTGAATAGAATATAGCCCACAGAGGCCTGGATCTCTGCTGGGATCCAGCAAAACCACCCTCCTGCTGCCTGTATCCCATCCCCCGTGGCAAGATTGCAGTGCATGGCTTCTGACCTTGTGGACACAGACTTCCCGGGACTTCCATTAGGTTGAGGTCCAAGGGCCTCGTCTGCGCCCATGTACTGGCCAGCCCCCATAGTGGTCCGCGGGCATTCCCGCATCCTTCCTCCGAGGAGGGATGGCCCGTGGGAATGATAAGGGCACAAAATGTTTGGCTGTCATTTCCAAGCTGATGGAGGAAAGTCTGGCACTTCTGCTGGTTCTTTCTCTTGTGTTCACTGTGTGTCTCTGTCTTTGTCTTTGTCTTTGTCTCCGTGTCAGGGTCTGTCTGTTTTGGTGTGTCTCACAGGAGCAGGATCTGTGGGCTCCAGGGCTTATGGACGAAACCGCCTTTGTCTCCCTTGTCCCTGTTTCCCTCTCCTGTGCTGGTGCTTGGTTCCTTGGTAAGTAAGGCCTTCTCACCCTGAGCAGAGCACGGACTCTGGAACCTCCCCCCTATGCAAAGAGGAGTGTCCTGACCTTGGTCCCCAGCACAGGGGCCTAGTGCTCTGCCACATTCTGCAAGCTCACAATGTCAGCCCCCTGAGCCTCCAGGCTGTATTCTGCTCAGAAGGACCTCGAGGGAGTAGAAAGCATGTACCCAAGACTGGGAGCACAGTGCATCTCGGATAGAGATTCAAGGCCAACAGGCTCTTTTACAAGCCTGTGGGAGACTAGGGACACCCTGTCTCTATGGCCCCTTTGATAGAAGAGTAAGGGGAGGCCTTCGGTGTTGTAGCTCTGTCTAACAGTGTGGTTACCTCTTCCTACTTCCAGTAGTCCAGGGTGGTGATGGACACTAGACCCCAGACACTGTCCCCATCCAGTGCCCTTGCAAAGCCCTTGGGCCCCTTGGGGATGCCTTGACCATCATCTTGTCCTGTCTCCACTCCCCATGCTTTGGATCTCGTTCCTGGCTAGGAGTCCTGATGCCCATAACCCCATGGCCGAGCTGTGTCCAACCTCTTTCTTCTTTCACCCTTTTTACCCACCATTTTCCCTTGGTGTCCACCTCTGACTCCTAACTGGGCTGAGCGGTGTGTGTGTGTGTGTGTGTGTGTGTGTGCATGGGAGCACTCAAATACATATGCCTCTCTCTGTCTGGTGATGTCCGAGGTTATGCCCCCACATGGGATGGGGTGAGTAGCTCTCCCCAAGGATCTGAGGAGCTCTCATCCTCCAGGCAAACCGCATGGGAGTGTTAGGGGTAGGGTTAGAGTTAGTTTGAGAGTTAGAGTTAGACAGGGTTTGGTTCAGGGTCTGATTAAGGTTATGGGTTTGTGTTAGGTTAGGGTTTCGTGTCATGGCCTGTGTTAGGGTCAGAGTCAGCTTTACGTTTATAGTTAGATTTAGGGTCTGGCTCACAGTCAGGGTCAGGGTTAGTGTGAGGGTCAGGTTCTGGGTCAGTGTTAGTGTGAGGGTTGGGTTTAGGGTCAGGGTCAGTGTCAGGGTCAGGTGAAGGTCAGGGACAGTGTCAGATTTTGGGTCAGTGTCAGGTTTTGGTTTATGGGCAAGGTTCGTGTCAGGAAGAGGGTTATGTTTGGGTCAGGGTTAGAGTTAGGGTTAGGGTCAGGGTTAGGTTCAGGGTAAGGTTAGGGTTTTGTTTTCGGTTAGTGTTAGAAGTAGGGTTACGGTTAGGGTTAGCTTTAGACTGTGTTAGGGTCAGGGTTAGGATTTGGGTTAGGGTATGTTTTAGTTTTTCCATTAGGGTCAGGATTAATTTTAGGTTCTGGGTCCGTATAAGGGTCAGGGTTTAGGGTTACATTTATGGTTAGTTTAAGGGTCAGGCTCACAGTCAATTTCAGGGTTCGGGTTAGGGTCAAGTTTAAGTCTTGTTCAGACTCTTGTTTAGGGTCTGAGTCAGGTTTAGTGTAAGGTCAGGGTTAAGTTTAAGTTCAGGGTCAGTGTCAGCGTTAAGCTTTCGTCTAGGTTAAGGTCGGGTCTGGCTCATGGTCAGGGTCATGTTGAAGTTCAGGTCTGGTTCGGTTTGGGTCAGGTTCACATTCAGGGTCAGGGTCAGGGCTATCGGTGAGATTTAGTGTTAAGGTTAATGTTAGGGTTAGAGTGAGTGTTAGGGTTATGGTTAGACATTGTTAGGGTCAGGGTTAAATTTAGGCTTAATGTAGGGGTCAGATTAGGGTTAGGTTACGGTTAGGTTTATGGTCAGGCTCACAGTTAGTGTCAGGGTTAGGGTTTGTGTCTAAGTAAGGGTCAGGATCAGGGTTAGAATTAGGGTCAGGTTCAGTGTTAGGGTCAGGGTCAAGGTCAGGGTTAGGGTCATGGTTAGGATAAGGTCTGCTTTACGTTTAGATTCTGGGTTATGATTATAGTCAGGATCATGGTTAGCTTTGGGTTAGGGTCCTAGTCAGGCTCACGGTCCGGGTCTGAGTTAGGGTTAGGGTTAGGGTTAGGGTTAGGGTCACACTTAGTACTGGGTCAGGCTTAGGATTAGGGTCAGTGTCAGGGTCAGTTGAAGGTCATGGCCAGGGTCCGATTTAGGGTCAGGGTGAGGCTTTGGTTTCGGGTCCAGGTTCAGGACAGGGACATGGTTAATTTGGGGTCCGTGTTAGGGTCAGGGTTAGGTTTAGAGTCAGGGTCAGGTTCAGAGTCAAAGTGAAGGTCAGGGCCAGTCAGTTTAGGGTCTGGGTGAGGCTTAGTTTTAGGGTCAAATTACGGTTCAGGGTGAGGGTTTGTTTCATGGGAATGGTTTGAGTTTTTGTTTAGGGTTAGGCTTAGCAGATGGGTTAAGTTTAGTTTAGGGTTAGACAGCATAGTGTCAGGGTTAGGCGTTGGATTGGGTAGGGGTTAGTGTTAGGGTTACGGTCACCGATAGGTTTAGGTTAAGGGTCCTTATTAGGGTCAGGGTTAGAGTTAACTTTAGGGTTACGGTTAAGGTCAGGCTCAAAGTTCGGTCAGTGTTAGGGTTAGGGTCAGGATTTAGTAGGGTCAGGGTTATGATTAGGGTCAGAGTCAGGGTCACGGTTAGGGATGAGTCAGGGTTAAATTAGGTCATGTTAGGTTTAGGATCATGGTCTGGATCAGTGTCAGCATCAGGCTTAGATTTAGGCTTAGGGTTTGGGTCAGGATATCGGTCAGGGTCAGAGTCAGGTAAGGGCTAGGGTTAGGTTTTGGGTCAGGCTCACAGTCAAGGTCAGGGTAAGGGTTAGTGTATGGGTCAGTTGAAGGTCTAGGACAGGGTCAGATTTTGGGTCAGGGTCAGGGTCAGGTTTTGGTTTAGGGGCAAGGTTCGTGTCAGGATGAGGGTTATGTTTGGGTCAGGGTTAGGGTTAGGGATAAGTTTAGGGTCAGGGTTAGGTTCAGGGTAAGGTTAGTGTTTGGTGTTAGGGTTAGCTTTAGAAATACGGTTATGGTTAGGGTTAGTGTTAGACTGTTTTTGGGTCAGGGTTAGGGTTTGGGTTAGTGTAGGGTTTAGTTTTACCATTAGGGTCAGCATTAGTTTTAGGTTCTGGGTTCGTATAAGGGTCAGGGTTTACGGTTACATTTAGCGTTAGGTTTAGGGTCAGGCTCACAGTCAAGGACAGGGTTCGGGTTAGGGTCAAGGTTAGATCAGGGTCAGATACTCGCTTAGGGTCTGAGTCAGGTTTAGTGTAAGGTCAGGGTTAGGTTTAAGTTCAGGGTCCGAATCAGTGTCAGCATTAGTCTTTGGTTTAGGTTAGGGTCGGGTCTGGCTCATGGTCAGGGTCATGGTGAGGTTCAGGGCTGGTTAGGTTTTGGTCTGGTTCACATTTAGGGTCAGGATCAGAGTTTTTGGTGAGATTTAGGGTTAGGGTTAATGTTAAGGTTAGAGTGAGGGTCAGGGTTAGGGTTAGATATTGTTACAGTCAGGGTTAACGTTATCTTAAGGTAGGGGTCAGGGTTAGGTTTAGGTTAGGGTTAGGTTTATGGTCAGGCTCTCAGTCAGTGTCAGGGTGAGGTTTGTGTCAGAGTAAGGGTCAGGGTCAGGGTTAGGATTAGGGCCAGGTTCAGAGTTAGGGTCAGGGTCAAGGTCAGGGTTAGAGTCATGGTTAGGATAAGGTCAGCTTTACGTTTAGATTCTGGGTTATGATTATAGTCAGGATCATGTATTGCTTTGGTTTAGGGTACTGGTCAGGTTCACGGTCTATGTCTGAGTTAGGGTTAGGGTTAGGGTCAGGGTTAGGGTTAGGGTCAGGCATAGGACTGGGTCAGCCTTAGGAATAGGGTCAGGGTCAGGGTCAGGGTGAAGGTCAGGGACAGGGTCCAATTTAGGGTCAGGGTGAGGCTTTGGTTTCGGGTCCAGGTTCTCGTCAGGGGCAGGATTAGTTTTGGGTCAGTGTTAGGGTCAGGGTTAGGTTTAGAGTCAGGGTCAGGATCAGAGTCAAAGTGAAGTTCAGAGCCAGAGACAATTTAGTGTCAGTGTCACGCTTTGTTTTAGGGTCAAATTTCGTTTCATGGTCAGGTTTTGTTTCAGGGTAACGGTTTGAGTTTTTGGTTAGGGATAGGGTTAGCAGTAGGGTTGTTTAGTTTTAGGGTTAGACAGCATAGTGTCAGGATTAGGGGTTGGATTGGGTAGGGGTTAGTGTTAGGGTTAGGGTCAGCATTAGGTTTAGGTTAAGGGTCCTTATTAGGGTCAGGGTTAGGGCTACCTTTAGTGTTATGGATAAGGTCAGGCTCAAAGTACGGTCAGTGTTAGGGTTAGGGCCAGGATTTGGTTAGGGTCAGGGTTATGGTCTGATTATGGTGAGAGTCAGGGTCACGGTTAGGGATGAGTCAGGGTTAGAGTAGGTCAGGTTAACTTTAGGATCAGGGTCTGGTTCAGGGTCAGCATCAGGCTTAGATTTAGGATTAGTGTTTGGGTCAGGATATCGGTCAGGGTCAGTCAGGGTCAGGGCTAAGGTTAGGTTTTGGGTCAGGCTCACAGTTAGGGTTAGGGTCAGGGTTAGTGTTAGGGTTAGCCCCGCAACTGGGTCATTGTCCAGTCCCTTCAGGGTCTCATGATAAACCCTGGGCAAAAGGGTGCAGCGGCACACCCGCTCCCAGCTAGCCTGCCTTAACCTGGGGCGTGAACATGACCTGCCAACCAGGCATCGGACCCCTCATAAGCCTTCTCCTACTCCGGACATCTCCACACCCAATGAGCTCTCTTTACACACACACACACACACACACACACACACACTCACACACGGAGAGTAGACCTAGAACGACACGGGTCAATCAGAAGGTTTGGGACTCTCTGACTCTGAGCCCCTCGCTTTCACCTTGCGATTCTTTTTGCCAATATGGCCAGAGGCGTCGGGGTGGCCTGACATGACCTTCCCAGTGAGGGGACTTGTCTGTCGGGCGAGCTCTCCTCTGCATGCATTCTCTGGGCTTCGGTAGACAGCACAAGAACATGTCATTTCCTTCAGGCTATGCCCAGAAATGAGCTGGGCAGGGTGGTTTTCTCTGGAATGTGGGTTCCTCGATATGTGTGTTCCAATTCCGTTGGGCTCTGTCTTCAGGGAAGTAGGGTCACCACTGCCTGGGGGCTCCTTACCGGACTTCCTGCTCCCATCCAGAGCTCCCTGAGTGCGTCCCTACCCCAGCTGCTCAGGGCTCACACTCCACCCCTTGCCCTGTCCATCCAGTGACCCACACACAGCCTCCCCCCAACCCCTCGGAGGCCTGGGTGCAGCTGTTGTCTCTGATGGGAGGGAACAGTACGGTGGTTAGCCCGGGTTCCTTCTCTTTCCTAGGACTGTGAGCCCCGACACATCCTGTGACTCTCACGGCCTCCTCATTCCCCTGTCCGCACATTGGGGTTGTTCTGGCTTCTTCTTCAGGGGATGCCATAAGGGGTAGGCCCTCTCCATGAGTTCCATCCCCGCTCTCCCAGGGGTAGGGTGAACATACTTGCCAAGGCACGGGTGTGCTTGGTGATGGGCGGGGGTATCTAATATAACCCACAGAGGCCTGGATCTCCTCTGGGATCCAGCAAAACCACTCTCCTCCTGCCTGTATCTCATCCCCCGTGGCAAAGTTGCAGTTCATGGCTTCTGACCTTGTGGACACAGATTTCCCGGGACTTCCATTAGGTTGAGGTCCAAGGGCCTCGTCTGCGCCCTAGTACTGGCCAGCCCCCATAGTGGTCCGCGGACATTCCCGCATCCGTCCTCCTAGGAGGGAAGGCCCGTGGGACTGATAAGGTGACAAAATGTTTGGCTGTCATTTCCAAGCTGATGGAGGATAGTCTGGTACTTCTGCTGGTTCTTTCTCTCCTGTGTTCAGTGTCTGTCTCTGTCTTTGTCTTTGTCTCTGTGTCAGGGTCTGTCTCTCTTTTGGTGTGTCTCACAGGAGCAGTGTCTCTGGGATCCAGGGCTTCTGGACGAAACCACCGTTGTCTCTCTTGTCCCTGTTTCCCTCTCCTGTGTTGGTGCTTGCTTCCTAGGTAAGAAAGGCCTTCTCACCCTGAGCAGAGCACGGACTCTGGAACCTCTTTCCAATGTGGACCCTGAAGCTGCAACAAGGAGGGTCCTGACCTTGGTCCCCAGGGCAGGGGCCTAGTGCTCTGCCACATTCTGCAAGCTCACAATGTCAGCTGCCCGAGCCTCCAGGCTGTCTTCTGCTCAGAAGGACCTCGAGGGTGTAGTAAGCATGTACCCAAGACTGGAAGCACAGTGGGGTTGGATAGAGATTCAAGGCCAACAGGCTCTTTTACAAGTCTGTGGGACACTAGGGACACCCTGTCTCTATGGCCCCATTGATAGAAGAGTAAGGGGAGGCCTTCGGTGTTGTAGCTCTGTCCACACAGGGTGGTTACCTCTTCCTACTTCCAGTAGTCCAGTGTGGTGATGGACACCAGACCCCCTACACTGTCCCCACCCAGTGCCCTTGCAAAGCCCTGGGCCCCTTGGGGACCCCTTGACCCGCAGCTCGTCCTGTCTCCACTCCCCATGCTTTGGATCTCGGTCCTGTCCAGGAGTCCTGATGCCCCTGACCCCATGGCCGAGCTGTGTCCAACCTCTTTCTTCTTTCACCCTTTTTACCCACCATTTTCCCTTGGTGTCCACATCTGACCCCTAGCTGTGCAGAGCGGGGTGTGTGTTTGTGTGTGTTTGTGTGTGTGTTTTTGTGTGTTTGTGCATGGGAGCGCTCAAAACATATGCCTCTATCTGTCTGTTGATGTCCGAGGTTATGTCCCCACATGGGATGGGGTGAGTAGCTCTCCCCATGGATCTGAGAGGACTCATCCTCGAGGCAAACCTCATGGGTTTCTTAGGGGTAGGGTTAGAGTTATGTTGAGAGTTAGGTTTAGTCAGGGTTTGGGTCAGGGTCAGGGTTAGGGTTAGGGTTTTGTGTTTGGGTTAGGGTCATCGTTAGGTTTCGGGTCATGGCCCTTGTTAGGCTCAGGGTCAGCTTTACGTTTATGGTTAGATTTAGGGTCTGGCTCACAGTCAGGGTCAGGGTTTGTGTGAGGGTCAGGTTCTGGGTCAGTGTTAGGGTGAGGGTTAGGTTTAGGATCAGGTTCAGTGTCAGGGTCAGCTGAAGGTCAGGGACAGTGTCCGATTTTGGGTCAGGGTCAGGTTTTGATTTAGGGGCAAGGTTCGTGTCAGGATGAGGGTTATGTTTGGGTCAGGGTTAGGGTTAGGGTTAGGGTCAGGGTTAGGTTCAGGGTAAGGTTATGGTTTGGTGGTAGGGTTAGTGTTAGAAATAGGGTTATTTTTAGGGTTAGCATTTGACCGTGTTAGGGTCAGGGTTAGGGTTTGGGTTAGGGTAGGGTTTAGTTTACCACTAGGGTCAGCATTAGTTTTAGGTTCTGGGTCCGTATAAGGGTCCGGGTTTACGGTTACATTTAGGGTTAGAATTAGGGTCAGGCTCACAGACAAAGTCAGGGTTAGGGTTAGGGTCAAGTTTAGGTCAGGGTCAGACTCTCTGTTAGGGTCTTAGTCAGGGTTAGTGTAAGGTCAGGGTTCGGTTTATGTTCAGGGTCCGAATCCGTGTCAGCGTTAGGCTTTGGTTTAGGTTTGTGTTCGGATCTAGCTCAGGGTCAGGGTCATGGTGAAGTTCAGGGCTGGTTAGATTTGGGTCAGGTTCACAGTCAGGTCAGGGTCAGGGTTTTCGGTGAGATTTAGTGTTAGGGTTAATGTTAGGGTTAGAGTGAGTGTCAGGGTTATGGTTAGACATTGTTAGGGTCAGGGTTATCGTGAGGCTTAAGGTAGCGGTCCGGGTTATGGTTAGGTTAGGGTTAGGTATATGTTCAGGCTCACAGTCAGTGTCAGGGTTAGGGTTTGTGTCAGAGTAAGTGTCAGTGTCAGGGTTAGGATTAGGGTCAGGTTCAGTGTTAGAGTCAGGGTCAAGGTCAGGGTTAGGGCCATGGTTAGGATAAGTTCAGCTTTACGTTTAGAATCTGGGTTATGATTATAGTCAGGATCATGGTTAGCTTTGGGTTAGTGTTCTGGTCAGGCTCACGATCTAGGTCACAGTTAGGGTTAGGGTTAGGGTCAGTTTTAAGGTTAGGGTCAGGCTTAGGACTGGGTCAGGCTTAGGATTAGGGTCAGGGTCATGGTCGGGTTGAAGGTCAGGGCCACGGTCAGATTTATGCTCAGGGTGAGGCTTTGGTTTTGGGTCCAGGTTCGGGACAGGGGCAGGGTTAGTTTTGGGTCAGTGTTATGGTCAGGGTTAGGTGTAGAATCAGGGTTAGGGTCAGAGTCAAAGTGAAGGTCAAGGCCAAAGTGAGTTTAGGGTCAGGGTCAGGCTTTGTTTTAGGGTCAAATTTCGGTTCTGGGTCAGGGTTAGTTTCAGGGTAATGGTTTGAGGTTTTGGTTAGGGTTGGGGTTAGAAGTAGGGTTATGTTTAGTTTTAGGGTTAGACAGCATAGTGTCAGGGTTGGGGTTGGATTGGGTAGGGGTTAGTGTTAGGGTTAGGGTCAGCATTAGGTTTAGGTTAAGGGTCCTTGTTATTGTCAGGATTATGGTTCCTTTAGGGTTATAGTTAAGGTCAGTCTCAAAGTACGGTCAGTGTAAGGGTTAGGGTCAGGATTTGGTTAAGGACAGGGTTATGATTAAAGTCAGAGTCAGTGTCACGGTTAGTTATGAGTCAGGGTTAGAGTAGCTCAGGTTAGGTTTAGGATCAGGGTCTGGATCAGGGTCAGCATCAGGCTTAGTTTTAGGATTAGGGTTTGTGTCAGGATCTCGGTCAGGGTCAGAGTCAGGGTCAGGGCTAGTGTTAGTTTTTGGTTTAGGCTCACAGTAAGAATCAGGTTCAGGGTCTGGGTCAGTGTTTAGTGTCAGGGTTAGCCCCACACCTGGGTCATTGACCAGTCCCTGTAGGGTCTCAGGATAAACACTGGGCAAAATGGTGCATCGGCACACGCGCTCCCAGCTAGCCTGCCTTAACCTGGGGCATGAACATAACCTGCCAACCAGGTATTGGACCCCTCATAAGCCTGCTCCTGCTCGGGACATCTCCTCCTTCGATGATCCCTCTTTACACACACACACACACACACACACACACACACACTCACACACGGGGAGGAGACCTAGGGCTACAGGGCTCAATCAGATGGTTTTGGACTCTGACTCTGAACCCCTCGGTTTCCCCATGCGATTCTTTTTGCCAATACGGCCAGAGGCGTCAGGGAGGCCTGACATGACCTTCCCAGTGAGGGGACTTGTCTGGCGGGCGAGCTCTCCTCTGCCTGCATTCTCTGGGCTTCAGAAGACAGCACAAGAACATGTCGCTTCCTTCAGGCTGTGCCCAGAAATGAGCTGGGCAGGGTGGTTTTCTCTGGAATGTGGGTGCCTGGATATGTGGGTTCCAATTCCGTTGGGCTCTGTCATCAGGGAAGTAAGGTCACCACTGCCTGGGGGCTCCTTACCGGACTTCCTGCTCCCATCCAGAGCTCCCTGAGGGCGCCTCTACCCCTGCTGCTCAGGGCTCAAACTCCACCCCATGCCCTGTCCATCCAGTGACCCACACACAGCCTCCCCCCAACCCCTCGGAGGCCTGGGTGCATCTGTTGTCTCCGCTGGGAGGGAACAGAGCTAGGGTTTGACCGGGATCCTGCTCCTGTCCAGGACTATGAGCCCGGACACATCCTGTGACTCTCAGGGCCTCCTCAGTCTCCCCGTCTGCACACTGGGGGTGTTCTGGTTTCTTCTTCAGGGGATGCCACCAGGGTAGGCCCTTTACATGCATTCCATTCCCGCTCTCCCAGGAGTCTGGTGCACACATTTGGCAAGGCACTGGTTTGCTTGGTATGGGCGGGGGAATGGAATATAGCCCAGAGAGGCCTGGATCCCCTGTGGGATCCAGTAAAACCACCCTCCTGCTGCCTGTATCCCATCCCCCGTTGCAAAGTTTCAGTGCATGGCTTCTGACCTTGTGGACACAGACTTTCCGGGACTTCCATTAGGTTGAGGTCCAAGGGCCTCGACTGTGCACATGTACTGGCCAGCCCCCACAGTGGTCCGCGGGCATTCCTGCATCCGTCCTCCTAGGAGGGATGGCCCGTGGGACTAATAAGGGCACAAAATGTTTGGCTGTCATTTCCAAGCTGATGGAGGAATGTCCTGCACTTCTGCTGGTTCTTTCTCTCCTGTGTTCAGTGTCTGTCTCTGTCTTTGTCTTTGTCTTTGTCTCTGTGTCAGGGTCTGTCTCTGTTATGGTGTGTCTCACAGGAGTAAGATCAGTGGGCTCCAGGGCTGATGGATGAAACTGCCATTGTCTCCCTTGTCCCTGTTTCCCTCTCCTCTGCTGGTGCTTTGTTCCTTGGTAAGTAAGGCCTTGTCACCCTTAGCAGAGCACGGAATCTGGAACCTCTACCCAATGGGGACCCGGAAGCTGCATCAAGGAGGGTCCTGACCTTGGTCCCCAAGCCAGGGGCCTAGGGCTCTGCCACATTCTGTAAGCTCACAATGTCAGCCCCCCGAGCCTCCAGGCTGTCTTCTGCTTAGAAGGACCTCGAGGGAGTCCCAAGACTGGGAGCACAGTGGGTCTCGGATAGAGATTCAAGGACAATAGTCTCTTTTACAGGCCTCTGGGAAAATAGGGACACCCTGTCTCTAAGGCCCCATTGATAGAAGAGTAAGGGGAGGCCTTCTGTGTTGTAGCTCTGTCCACAGAGGGTGGTTACCTCTTCCTACTTCCAGTATTCCAAGGTAGTGATGGACAACAGACCCCAGACACTGTCCCCACACAGTGCCCTTGTAAAGCCCTTGGGCCCCTTGGGGACCCATTGACCATCAGCTCGTCCTCTCTCCACTCCCCATGCTTTGGATCTCAGTCCTGGCCAGGTTCCTGATGCCCCTGACCGCATGGCCGAGCTGTCTCCAACCTTTTTCTTTTTTCACCCTTTTTACCCACCATTTTCCCTTGGTGTCCACATCTGACCCCGAGCTGGGCAGAGCGGGGTGTGTGTGTGTGTGTGTGGGTGGGTGTGGGTGTGTGTGTTTGTGTCTGTACATTGGAGAGCTCAAACACATATGCCTCTATCTCTCTGGTGATGTCCGAGGTTATGTCCCCACATAGGATGGGGTGAGTAGCTCTCCCCAAGGATCTGAGGAGCTCTCATCCTCCAGGCAATCCTCATGGGAGGCTTAGGGGCAGGGTGAGAGTTAGGTTGAGAGTTAGGTTTAGACAGGGTTTGGGTCAGTGTCAGGGTTAAGGTTAGGGGTTTGTGTTAGTGTCAGCGTTAGGTTTCAGGTAATGGCCCGTGTTAGGGTCAGGGTCAGCTTTACATTTATGGTTAGATTTAGGGTCTGGCTCACATTCAGGGTCTCGATAGTGAGAGGGTCAGGTTCTGGGTCAGGGTTAGGGTGAGAGTTATGTTTAGTGTCAGGGTCAGGGCCAGGTGAAGTTCAGGGATAGGGTCAGATTTTGGGCCAGGGTCAGGTTTTGATTTAGGGGCAAGTTTCGTGTCAGGATGAGGGTTATGTTTGGGTCAGGTTTAGGGCTAGGGTTAGGGTTAGGTTCAGGTTAAGGTTAGGGTTTGGTGTTAGTGTTAGTGTTAGTGTTAGAAGTAGGGTTATGGTTAGGTTTAGCGTTAGACTGTGTTAGGGTCAGGTTTAGGGTTTGGGTTAGGGTCGGGTTTAGTTTTACCATTAGGGTCAGCATTAGTTTTAGGTTCTGGGTCCGTATATGGTCTGGGTTTATGGTTACATTTAGCTTTAGGTTTAGGGTCAGGCGCACAATCAAGGTCAGGGTTCTGGTTAGGGTCAAGGTTAGGTCAGGGTCAGACTCTCAGTTAGGGTCTGAGTCAGGGTTAGTGTAAGGTCAGGGTTAGGTTTAAGTTCAGGTTCCGAATCAGTGTCAGCGTTTGGCTTTGGTTTAGGTTAGGGTCGGGTCTGGCTCATGGACAGGGTCATGGTGAGGTTCAGGGATGGTTAGGTTTGGGTCAGGTTCACAGTCAGGGTCAGGGTCAGGGTTTTCGGTGAGATTTAGGGTTAGGGTTAATGTTAGGGTTAGAGTGAGGGACAGGGTTAGGGGTAGACATTGTTAAGGTCAGGGTTATCGTTAGGCTTAAGGTAGGGGTCAGGGTTAGGGTTAGATTAGGGTTAGGTTTATGGTCAGGCTTACAGTCAGTGTCAGGGTTAGGTTTTGTGTCAGAGTAAGTGTCAGGGTCAGGGTGAGGATTAGGGTCAGTTTCAGTGTTAGGGTCAGGGTCATGGTCAGGATTTGGGTCATGGTTAGTATAAGATCAGCTTTACGTTTAGATTCTGGGTTATGATTATAGTCAGGATCATGGTTAGCTTTGGGTTAGGGTTCTGGTCAGGCTCACGATCAGGGTCAGAGTTAGGGTTAACGTTAGGGTCAGTGTTAAGGTTAGGGTGAGGCTTAGGACTGGGTCAGGCTTAGGATTAGGGTCAGGGTCCGGCTCAGGGTGAAGGTCAGTGCCAGGGTCCGATTTAGGGTCAGGGTGAGGCTTTGGATTCGGGTCCAGGTTCGGGACAGGGGCAGGGTTACTTTTGGGTCAGTGTTGGGGTCAGCGTTAGGTTTAGAGTCAGGGTCAAGGTCAGAGTCACAGTGAACCTCAGGGCCAAAGTCAGTTTAGGGTCAGGGTCAGGCTTTGTTATAGGGTCAAATTTTGGTTCAGGGTCAGGGTTAGTTTCAGGGGAATGGTTTGAGTTCTTGGTTAGGGTTAGGGTTAGCTTTTGGGTTATGTTTAGTTTTAGGGTTAGACAGCATAGTGTCAGGGTTCGGGGTTGGATTGGGTAGGGGTTGTGTTAGGGTTAGGGTCAGCGTTAGGTTTAGGTTAAGGGTCCTTCTTAGGGTCAGGGTTAAGGTTAACTTTAGGTTTACGGTTAAGTTCAGGCTCAAAGAACGGTCAGTGTTACACTTAGGGTCAGGGTTTGGTTAGGGTCAGCGTTATGATTAGGGTCAGAGTCAGGGTCACGGTTAGGGATGAGTCAGGGTTAGAGTAGGTCAGGTTAGGTTTAGGATCAGCATCTTAATCAGGGTCAGCATCAGGCTTAGTTTTAGGATTAGGGTTTGTGTCAGGATCTCGGTCAAGGTCAGAGTCAGCGTCAGGGCTAGGGTTAGGTTTTAGGTCAGGCTCACAGTAAGGGTCAGGGTCAGGTTCAGGGTCAGCGTCAGGGGTTAGTGTTAGGGAAAGCCCCGCACCTGGATCATTGACCAGTCCCTTCAGGGTTTCAGGATAAACCCTGGGCAATAGGGTGCAATGGGACACCCGCTTCCAGCTAGCCTGCCTTAACCTGGGGCGTGAACAGGACCTGCCTACCAGGCATCCTATCCCTCATAAGCCTGCCCCGGTTCGGGACATCTCCACCACCGAGAAGCTCTCTTTAAACACACACACACACACACACACACACACACACACGGAGGAGACCTTGGCTACACGGGTCAATCAGAAGGTTTGGATCTCTGACTCTTAGCCCCTCGGTTTCACCTATTGATTCTTTTTGCCAATACGGCCAGAGGCGTCAGGGAGGCCTGACATGACCTGCCCAGTGATGGGACATGTCTGGCGGGCGAGCTCTCCTCTGCCTGCATTCTCCGGGCTTTGGTAGACAGCACAAGAACATGTCGCTTCCTTCAGGCTGTGCCCAGAAATGAGCTGGGCAGGCTCGTTTTCTCTGGAATGTGGGTTCCTCGATATGTGTGTTCCAATTCCATTGGGCTCTGTCGTCAGGGAAGTAATGTCACCACTGCCTAGAGGCTCCTTACCGGACTTCCTGCTCCCATCAAGAGCTCCCTGAGGGCACCCCTACCAAAGCAGTTCAGGGCTCACACTCCACCCCATGCACTGTCCATCCAGTGACCCACACACAGCCTCCCCCCAACCCCTCGGAGGCCTGGGTATAGCTGTTGTCTCCGCTGGGAGGGAAAAGAGCTATGGTTTGACCGGGTTCCTGCTCCTGCCCAGGAATGTGAGCCCGCACATATCCTGTGACTCTCAGGGCCTCCTCAGTCTCCCCGTCTGCACATTGGGGGTGTTGTGGCTTCTTCTTCAGGATATGCCATCAGGGCTAGGCCCTCTCCATGCGTTCCATCCCCACTCTCCCAGGAGTCTGATGCACACCCTTGCCAAAGCATGGGTGTGCTTGTTGAAGGGCGGGGGAATGGATTATAGCCCACAGAGGCCTGGATCTCTGCTGGGATCCAGCAAAACCACCCTCCTCCTCCCTGTATCACATCCCCCGTTGTAAGGTTGCAGTACATGGTTTCTGACCTTGTGGACACAGACTTCCCGGGACTTCCATTAGGTTGAGGTCCAAGGGCCTGGTCTGCGCCCATGTACTGGCCAGCCTCCATAGTGGTCCGCGGGCATTCCCGCATCCGTCCTCCTAGGAAGGATGGCCCGTGGGACAGATAAGGGCACAAAATGTTTGGCTGTCATTTCCAAGCTGATGGAGGAACATCTGGCACTTCTGCTGGTTCTTTTCTTCCTGTGTTCAATGTCTATCTCTGTCTTTGTCTTTGTCTCTGTGTCAGGATCTGTCTCTGTTTCGGTGTGTCTCACAGGAGTAGGATCTGTGGGCTCCAGGGGTGATGGACGAAACCGCCGGTGTCTCCCTTGTCCCTGTTTCCCTCTCCTGTGCTGGTGCTTGGTTCCTTGGTAAGTAAGGCCTTGTCACCCTGAGCAGAGCACGGACTCTGGAACCTCTTCCCAATGGGGACCCTGAAGCTGCAACAAGGAGGGTCCTGACCTTGGTCCCCAGGCCAGGGGCCTAGTGCTCTGCCACAGTTTGCAAGCTCACTATGTCAGCTGCCCGAGCCTCCAGGCTGTCTTCTGCTCAGAAGGACCTCGAGGGAGTAGAAAGCATGTACCCAAGACTGGGAGTACAGTGGGTCTCGGATACAGATTCAAGGCCAACACGCTCTTTTACAAGCCTGTGGGAGACTAGGGACACCCTGTCTCTATGGCCCCATTGATAGAAGAGTAAGGGGAGGCCTTCGGTGTTGTAGCTCTGTCCACACAGGGTGGTTACCTCTTCCTAATTCCAGTAGTCCAAGGTGGTGATGGACACCAGACCCCAGACACTGTCCCCACCCAGTGCTCTTGTTAAGCCCTTGGGCTTCTTGGGGACCCCTTGACACTCAGCTCGTCCTGTCTCAACTCCCCATGCTTTAGATCTCTGTCCTGTCCAGGAGTCCTGATGCCCCTGACCCCATGGCTGAGCTGTGTCCAACCTCTTTCTTCTTTCACCCTTTTTACCCACCATTTTCCCTTGGTATCCACCTCTGACCCCTAGCTCAGAGCGGGGTGTGTGTGTGTGTGTGTGTGTGTGTGTTGTGTGTGGGTGTGTGTGCATGGGAGCGCTCAAACAGAAGCGCCCCCGGGCCTTAGAATCCCAGGAGAGCTGGACGAACGTGCGCGCGCATCTCAAGCTTTGTGGTAGGGCTCCCTGCGTTCTGCAGACAGGCGCAGCTCCCATCCCCTCACAGGAGCCGGAATCCCCGCGCTCTGGGGCTCGCTGGCAGCTTAGGGACCAGGAGCCGGTTTCTCCGCCACACTCTCTCTGCCTCCGCGCCGGGGAGGCCATCTGGTCCGGGAATTAAGCCCCTGTCCCTAGCCTCCACGATTCCCACAATTTGCCCCCACGATCCTTTGCTCTTTTGGAGTGCTTTCAACCAGTCTCCAAGTTAATGCTGGTCCCCAGAAGCAAGGCACTCTCGCTCATATTGGGGTATTACTTTTGCACCGGTCGCATCTGGTGGCTCCCTCCCCCTTTTGTTTATCTTCTGATATCAGTCCGCTTTTCCCATTCCGCTTTACCTGTTCACAGGCGTCTTCTGCCACTGTAGAGATCCAGACGTGTATAATTCTGATCTCAGGATAATTTCATGGGTGGTCGGAGTTCTTTGGTAGGTAATCAGCTCACTTTGGGGTACCAGCTGAAAAGACGCCTCTTCCAAGTACCCCGCCATCTTGTCCCCCGGAATGTCACTTCTCACAGTGTCTTTCCACTGGAGGAAAGAAGACAGAACAAGGACGGAGCAGAGAGAACGTTGCAACCCGTGAGGGAAGTACAGGGTAAGGCACCTAGGCCGCTATGATTCATACTGGATGTTCAACACCTGGGATGTTCCACAGTGTCTACCACTTCTCAAAACACTTCCAATATATGAGGGAATTGTGCTACAGTATGTTAACACGACAGGGATGCGTCTATGCTCAGTTGGAAAGTGTAGGACGTGTCTGGGTAGCAATCATGAAGTGTCTGATACAAGCCCAAGAGGAGATGCAGAGGAAGGTATCTGCTCAGGGAACCTACTTCAGGTTCATAATCATTCATAACAGTGTTTCTCCTTTTGGGGATGAAGATAGAACAGGGACGGATTAGGGGCACATTAGGTACTGTGAGTAAAGGCAGGCTATGGTGCTTAAGCCTGCCAAAAACATATTGGATGTTCACCACCAATGGAGAACGCTTCCAACACAAAGTGGGAATTGTGCTTTAGGAGGGATTCTCTGCAGATTTACTTACCTCTGTTAAAGAAGGAAGCTTTTGGGTCTGACTCTGTGGTAACCGCATTAGGCACACATAGCTTTCCAGTCTCAGACGTCTAACCGTTAGACTATAGGAAGTTCTGTTTAAGGGAAACTCCTTCAAGCGGAATGTCACTTCTCACAGTGTCTTTATGTGGAGGAAAGAAGATAGAGCAAGGACGGACAGAGAGAACGTTGCAAACCGTGAGTGAAGTACAGGGTAAGGCACCTAGGCCTCTATGATGCATACTGGAAGTTCAACACCTGGGATGTTCCACAGTCTCTACAACTACTCAAAACACTTCCAGTATATGAGGGACTGTCCTACAGTAAGTTCTCACGACAGAGATGCGTCTGTGCTCATTTGGAAAGTGTAGGACGTCCTGGGTAGCAACCATGAAGTGTCTGATACAAGCCCCAAGAGGAGATGCAGAGGAATGTATCTACTCAGGGAACCTACTTCAGGTGCGTACTCATTCATAACAGTGGTTCTCCTTTGAGGATGAAAATAAAACAGTGAAGGACTACAAGCACATTAGGTACTATGAGGAAAGGACAAGCTATGGCGCTTAAGCCTGCCAAACACATATTGCATGTTCACCAAAAGTGGTGATCCGCACTTAGTTTCTGCGTCTAAAACGCTTCCAACTCTGAGAGGGAAGTGTGCTTTAGGAGGGATTCACTGCAGTGTTACTTACGTCTGTTAAGGAAGGAAGCTATTGGGACTGACTCTGTGGTACCGCATTAGGCGCACATAGCTTTCCAGTCTCAGACGTCTAACCGTTTTACTATAGTAAGTTCTGTTTAAGGGAAACTCTTTCATGCAGAATGTCACTTCTCACAGTGTTTTTCCAGTGGTAGTAAGAAGATAGAACAAGGCCGGACAGAGAGAACGTTGAAACCCGTGAGTGAAATACAGGGTAAGGCACCTAGGCCTCTATGATGCATACTGGAAGTTCAACACCTGGGATGTTCAACAGTGTCTACCACTTCATAGGAGGGAACAGTTCTACCGTAAATTCTCACGACAGGGATGCATCTGTGCAAAGTTGAAAACTCTAGGATGTGTCTGGGTAACAATCATGAAGCGTCTCATACTGGCCCCTTACAGGGGATGCGTAGGAAGGTAACTGCTCAGGGAAGCTACTTCAGGTGTGTACTCATTCATAACAGTGCTTCTCGTTGGAGGAATGAAGATAGAACACGGACGGACTAGGGGCACATTAGGTACTGTGAGTAAAGGGCAGGCTATGGCACTTATGCCTGCCAAACACATATTCGAAGTTCACCACCAGTGGTGATCTGCACTTAGTTTCTGCGTCTAAAACGCTTCCAACACTGAGAGGGAAGTGTGCTTTAGGAGGGATTCACTGCAGTGTTACATCTGTTAAAGAGGAAGCTTTTGGGACTGACTCTGTGGTAACCGCAATAGGCGCACATAGCTTTCTATTCATATATGTCTAACCGTTACACTATAGGAAGTTCTTTTTTAAGGGATACTCCTTCATGCGGAAATTAACTTCTCACAGTGTCTTTCCAGTGGAGGAAAGGAGATAGAACAAGGACGGACAGAGAGAACGTTGCAAACGTAGGTGAAGTACAGGGTAAGGCAACTAAGCCTATATGAGGCATACTGGAAGTATAACACCGGAGATGTTCCACAGTGTCTACCTCTTCTCAAACACTTCCAGTATATGAGGGAACTGTGCTACAGTAAGTTCTCATGACAGAGATGCGTCTGTGCTCAGTTGGAAAGTGTAGGACGTGTCTGGGTAGCAATCATGTAGTGTCTGATACAGGCCCAATAGAGGGGATACGGAGGAAGGTATCTGCTCAGGGAAGCTATTTCCGGTGCTTACACATTCATAACAGTGTTTCTCTTTTGAGGATGAAATAGAACAGGGAAGGACTACGGGCTCACTAGGTACAGGGAGTAAAGTGGAGGCTATGGCGCTTAAGCCTGCCAAACACATATTGGATATTCACCACCAGTCGTGATCCGCACTTAGTTTCTGCGTCTAAAACGCTTCCTACACTGAGAGGGAAGTGTGCTTTAGGAGGGATTCACTGCAGTGTTACGTCTGTTAAAAAGGAAGCTTTTGGGACTGACTCTTTGGTAACCGCGATAGCACACATAGCTTTCCAGTCTCAGACGTCTATCTGTTGGACTATAGCAAGTTCTGTTTAAGGGTAACTCCTTCATGCGGAATGTCACTTCTCACACTGTCTTTCCACTGGAGGATAGAAGATAGAACAAGGACAGAGCAGAGAGAACGTTGCAACCCGTGAGTGAAGTACAGGGTAAGGCACCTAGGCCTCTATGATGCATACTGGAAGTTCAACACCTGGGATGTTCCACAGTGTCTACCACTTCTCAAAACACTTCCAATATATGAGGGAACTGTGCCACCGTAAGTTCTCACTACTGGGATGCATCTGTGCTCAGTTTAAAACCCTAGGATGTGTCTGGGTAGCAATATGAAGTGTCTCAAACGGGCCCCTTAGAGGGGATGTGTAGGACGGTATCTGCTTAGGGAAGCCTCTTCAGCTCCGTAATCATTCATTACAGAGCTTCTCCTTGGAGGAATGAAGGTAGAAAATGGAAGGACTAGGGCACATTAGGTACTGTGAGTAAAGGGCAGGCTATGGCGCTTAAGCCTGCCAAACACATATTGGATGTTCACCACCAGTGGTGATTCGCACTTAGTTACTGCGTCTAAAACGCTTCCAACACTGAGAAGGAAGTGTGCTTTAGGAGGGATTCACTGCAGAGTTACGTCTGTTAAAGAAGGAAGCTTTTGGGACTGACTCTGTGGTAACCGCATTAGGCTCACATATCTTTCCAGTCTCAGACGTCTAACCGTTAGACTATAGGAAGTTCTGTTTAAGGGAAACTCCTTCATGCGGAATGTCACTTCTCACAGTGTCTTTCCAGTGTAGCTAAGAAGATAGAAAAAGGACGGTCAGAGAGAATGTTGCAAACCGTGAGTGTAATACAGGGCAAGCCACATAGGCCACTATGATGCATACTGGAAGTACAACACCGGAGATGTTCCACAGTGTCTACCTCTTCTCAAAACACTTCCAGTATATGAGGGAACTGTGCTACAGTATGTTCTCAAGACAAGATGCGTCTGTGCTCAGTTGGAAAGTGTAGGACGTGTCTGGGTAGCAACTGTGAAGTGTCTGATACAGGCCCCTTAGAGGGCATGCGGAGGAAGTTATCTGCTCAGGGAACTTACTTCAGGTGCTTATTCATTTATAAAAGTGTTTCTCCTTTGAGGATGAAAATAGAACAGGGAAGGACTACGGGCACATTAGGTACTTTGAAAAAAGGGCACGTTATTGCGCTTGAGCCTGCCAAACACATATTGGATGTTCACCACCATTTGTGATCCGGACTAGGTTTCTGCGTCTAAATCGCTTCCTACACTGAGAGGGAAGTGTGCTTTAGGAGGGATTCACTGCAGTGTTACGTCTGTTAAAGAAGGAAGCGTTTGGGACTGTTATTGTGGTAACCGTAATAGGCGCACATAGCTTTTCAGTCTTAGACGTCTAAACGTTAGACTATAGGAATTTCCTTTTAAGGGAAACTCCTTCATGCGGATTGTCATTTCTCAGTTTCTTTATGTGGAGGAAAGAAGATAGAACAAGGACGGACAGAGAAAACGTTGCAAACCGTGAGTGAAATACAGGGTAAGCCAGTTTGGCCTCTATGATGCATACTTGAAGTTCAAGTCCGGAGATGTTCCATAGTGTCTACCACTTCTCAAAACACTTCCAGTATATGAGGGAACTGTGCTACAGTAAGTTTTCACGACAGATTTGCGTCTGTTCTAAGTTGGAAATTGTAGGACTTGTCTGGGTAGCAACCATGAAGTGTCTGATACAGGCCCCTTAGAGGAGTTGCGGAGAAAGGTATCAGCTCAGGGAACCTACTTCAGGTGCGTACTCATTCATAACAGTGTTTCTCCTTTGAGGATGAAAATAGAACAGTGAAGGACTACGGGCACATTAGGTACTGTTAGTAAAGGGCATGCAATGGAGCTTAAGCCTGCGAAACACATATTGGATGTTCACCACCAGTGGTGATCCGCACTTAGTTTCTGCGTCGAAAACGCTTCCAACACTGAGAGGGAAGTGTGCTTTAGGAGGGATTAACTGCAGTGTTACGTCTGTTAAAGAAGGAAGCTTTTGGGACTGACTCTTTGGTAACCACAGTAGGCGCACATAGCTTTCCAGTCTCAGACGTCTAACCGTTAGACTATAGGAACCTCTGTTTAAGCGAAACACCTTCATGTGGATTTTCACTTCTCACAGTATCTTTAAGTGGAGGAAAGAAGATAGAACAAGGACGGACAGAGAGAACGTTGCAAACCGTGAGTGATGTACAGGGTAAGCCACTTAGGCCTCTTTGATGCCTACTGGAAGTTCAACACCGGAGATGTTCCACAGTGTCTACCTCTTCTCAAAACACTTCCAGTATATGAGGGAACTGTGCTACAGTAAGTTCTCATGACAGAGATGCATCTGTGCACAGTTGGAAAGTGTAGGACGTGTCTGGGTAGTTACAAAGAAGTGTCTGATACAAGCCCCTAATAGGGGATGGGGAGGAAGGTATCTGCTCAGGGAACCTACTTCAGGTGCGTACTCATTCATAACAGTGTTTCTCCATTGAGGATGAAAATAGTACAGGGTAGGACTACGGGCACATTAGGTACTGTAGGTAAAGTGCACCCTATGGCGCTTAAACCTACCAAACATATATTGGATGTTCACCACCAGCGTTGATCCGCACTTAGTTTCTGCGTCGAAAACGCTTCTTACACTAGAGGGAAGTGTGCTTTAGGAGGGAATCACTGCAGTGTTACGTCTAGAAAAGAAGGAAGCTTTTGGGACTGACTCTGTGGTAATCGCAGTAGTCGCACATAGCTTTCCAGTCTCAACCGTCTATCCGTTGGACTATAGTAAGTTCTGTTTAAGGGAAACACCTTCATGTGGATTGTCACTTCTCACAGTGTCTGTCCAATGGAGGAAAGAAGATAGAACAAGGACGGAGCAGAGAGAACGTTGCAACCCTTGAGTGAATACAGTGTAAGGAACCTAGGCCTCTATGATTCATACTGGAAGTTCAACAACTGGGATGTTGCACAGTGTCTACCAATTCTCAAAACACTTCCAATATATGAGGGAACTGTGCTAAAGTATGTTCTCACGACAGGATGCGTCTATGCTCAGTTGGAAAGTATAGGACGTGTCTGGGTAGCAATCATGAAGTGTTGATACAGGCCCCTTAGAGGGGATGCGGAGGAAGGTATCTGCTAAGGGAAACTACTTCAGGTTCATACTAATTCATAACAGTGTTTCTCCTTTGAGGATGAAGGTAGAACAGGGACGGATTAGGGGCACATTAGGTACTTTGCGTAAAGTGCAGTCTATGGAGCTTAAGCCTGCCAAACACTTATTGGATGTTCAACACCAGTGGTCATCCGCACTTAGTTTCTGCGTCTAAAACGCATCCTACACTGAGGGAAGTGAGCTTTAGGAGGGATTCACTGCAGTGTTATGTCTGTTAAAGAAGGAAGCATTTGGGACTGACTCTGTGGTAACCGCATTAGGCGCATATAGCTATCCAGTCTCAGACGTCTATCCATTGGAATATAGCAAGTTCTGTTTAAGGGAAACTCCTCATGCGGAATGTCACTTCTCACAGTAACTTTCCAATGGAGGAACGAAGATAGAACAAGGAAGGACAGAGAGAACGTTGCAAACCGTGAGTGAAGTACAGGGTAAGCCAATTAGGCGTCTATGATGCATACTGGACGTACAACACCGGAGATGTTCCACAGTGTCTACCACTTCTCCAAACACTTCCTGTATATGAGGGAACAGTGCTACAGTAAGTTATCACGACAGAGATGCGTCTGTGCTCAGTTGGAAAGTGTAGGACGTGTCTGGGTAGCAACCCTGAGGTGTCTCATACAGGCCCCTTAGAGGGGATGCGGAGGAAGGTATCTGCTCAGGGAACCTACTTCACGTGCGTACTCATTCATAACAGTGTTTCTCCTTTGAAGATGAAGATAGAACAGGGAAGGACTACGGGCACATTAGGTACTGTGAGTAAAGGGCACGCTATTTCGCTTAAGCCTGCCAAACTCATATTGGATGTTCACCTCCAGTGGTGATCCGCACTTACTTTTTGCGTCTAAAACGCTTCCAACACTGAGAGGGAAGTGTGTTTTAGGAGGGATTCACTGCAGTTTTACGTCTAGTGTTGAAGGAAGCTTTGGGATTGAATCTGTGGTAACCGCAATAGGCCCACATAGATTTCCAGTCTCAGATGTTTATCAGCTGGACTATAGCAAGTTCTGTTTAAGGGAAACTCCTTCATGCGGAATGTGAATTCTCACAGTGTCTTTTCCCTGGAGGAAAGAAGACAGAACAAGGACGGAGCAGAGAATGTTGCAACCCGTGAGTGAATACAGGGTAAGGTACATAGGCCTCTATGTTTCATACTGGAAGTTCAACACCTGGGAAGTTCCACAGTGTCTACCACTTCTCAAAACACTTCATATATATGAGGGAACTGTGCTACAGTATGTTCTCACGACAGGGATGCGTCTATGCTCACTTTTAAAGTGTAGGACGTGTCTGGGTAGCAATCATGAAGTGTCTGATACAGGCCCCTTAGAGGGGATTCGGAGGAAGGTATCTGCTAAGGGAACCTACTTCAGGTGCGTACTCATTCATAACAATGTTTCTCCTTTGAGGATGAAGATGGAACAGGGACGGATTAGGGGCATATTAGGTACTGTGCGTAAAGTACAGGCTATGGCGCTTAAGCCTGCCAAACACATATTGGATGTTCACCACATGTGGTGATCTGCACTTAGTTTCTGCGTCTAAAACGCTTCCAACACAGAGAGGGAAGTGTGCGCTAGAGGGATTCACTGCAGTTTTAAGTCTGTTAAAGAAGGAAGCTTTTGGGACTGACTCTGTGGTAACCGCATTATGCGCACATGGCTTTAAAGTCTCAGAATTCTTACCGATAGACTATAGGATGTTCTGTTTAAGGGAAACTCCTTCATGCTGAATGTCACTTCTCACAGTGACTTTCCAGTGGAGGAAAGAAGATAGAACAAGGACGGTCAGAGAGAATGTTGCAAACCGTGAGTGAAGTACAGGGTAAGCCACATAGGCCTCTATGATGTATACTGGTAGTTCAACACCGGAGATGTTCCACAGTGTCTACCTCTTCTCAAAACACTTTCAGTATATGAGGGAACTGGGCTACAGTATGTTCTCACGACAGAGATGCGTCTGTGCTAGTTGGAAAGTGTAGGACCTGTCTGGGTAGCAACCATGTAGTGTCTGATACAAGCCCCTAATAGGGGATGCGGAGGAAGGTATCTGCTCAGGGAACCTACTTCAGGTGCGTACACATTCATAACAGTGTTTCTCCTTTGAGGATGAAGATAGAACAGGGAAGGACTACGGGCACTTTAGGTACTGTGAGTAAAGGGCACACAATGGCACTTAAGCCGTCCAAACACATATTGGATATTCACCAACAGTGTTGATCCGCACTTAGTTTCTGCATCTAAAACGCTTCCTACACTGAGAGGGAAGGGTGCTTTAGGAGGGATTCACTGCAGTGTTACGTCTAGTAAAGAAGGAAGCGTTTGGGACTGACTCTGTGGTAAGCGCAATAGTCGCACATGGCTTTCCAGGCTCAGCCGTCTATCCGTTCGACTATAGCAAGTTCTGATTAAGGGAAACTCCTTCATGCAGAATGTCACTTCTCACAGTGTCTTTCCACTGGAGGAAAGAGATTGAACAAGGATGAAAAAGAGAGAACGTTGCAACCCTTGAGTAAAGCACAGTGTAAAGCACCTAGGCCTCTATGATGCATACTGGAAGTTAAACACCTGGGATGTTCCACAGTGTCTACCACTTCTCAAAACACTTCCAATATATGAGGGCACTGTGCTACAGTAAGTTCTCACGACCGGGATACGTCTATGCTCATTTGGAAAATGTAGGACATGTGTGCGTAGCAATCATGAAGTGTCTGATACAGGCCCCTTAGAGGGGATGCGGAGGAAGATATCTGCTCGGGGAACCTAATTCAGGTTCGTACTCATTCATAACAGTGTTACTCCTTTGAGGATGAAGATAGAACAAAGAAGGATTAGGGGCACATTAGATAATGTGTGTAAAGTGCAGGCTATGGCGCTAAAGCCTGCCAAACACATAATGGATGACCAACACCAATGGTGATCCGCACTTAATTTCTGCGTCTAAAACGCTTCCAACACTGAGAGGAGTGTGCTTTAGGAGGGATTCACTGCAGTATTACGTCTGTTAAAAAAGGAAACTTTTGGGACTGACTCTGTGGTAACCTCATTAGGCACACATAGCTTTCCAGTCTCAGATGTCTAACCGTTACACTATATGAATTTCTGTTTAAGGGAAACTCCTTCATAGGAATGTCACTTCTCACAGTGTCTTTCCACTGGAGGATAGGAGATAGAACAAGGACGGACAGAGAGAACGTTGCAAACCGGGAGTGAAGTACAGAGTAAGCCACTTAGGCCTCTATAATGCATACTGGAAGTCAAAACCGGAGATGATCCACAGTGTCTACCTCTTCTCAAAACACTTCCAGTATAGAGGACACTGTGCTACAGTAAGTTCTCACAACAGAGATGCGTCTGTGCTCAGCTGGAAAATATAGGACGTGTCTGGATAGCAACCGTGAAGTGTCTGATACAGGCCCCTTAGAGGGGATACGGAGGAAGATATCTGCTCACGGAAGCTACTTCAGGTGCGTACTCATTCATAACAGTTTTCTCCTTTGAGGATAAAGATAGAACAGGGAAGGACTACGGGCACATTAGGTACTGTGACTAAAGGGCACGCTATGGCGCTTAAGCCTGCCAAACACATATTGGATGTTCACCACCAGTGGTGATCCGCACGTAGTTTCTGCGTCTAAAACACTTCCTACACTGAGAGGGAATTTGCTTTAGGAGGGATTCACTGCAGTGTTACGTCTGTTAAAGAAGGAAGCTTTTGGGACTCACTCTTTGGTACCCGCAATAGGCGCACATAGCTTTCCAGTCTCAGACGTCTAACCGTTAGACTATAGGAATTTCTGTTTAAGGGAAACTCCTTCATGCGGAATGTTACTTCTCATAGTGTCTTTCCAGTGGAGGAAAGAAGATAGAACAACGACGGACAGAGAGAAAGTTGCAACCTGTGAATGAAGTACAGGGAAAGGCACCTAAGCCTCTATGATGCATACTGGATGTTCAACACCTGGGATGTTCCATAGTGTCTACCATTTCTCAAAACACTTCCTATATATGTGGGAACTGTCCTACCGTAAGTTCTCACAACAGGGATTCATCTGTGTCCAATGAAAACTCTAGGATATGTGTGGGTAGCAATCATGAAGTGTCTCATACAGGCCCCTTAGAGGGGATATATAGGAAGGTATCTGCTCAGGGAAGCTACTTCAGGTGCGTACTCATTCATAACAGTGTTACTCCTTTGAGGATGAAAAAGAACAGGGAACGACTACGGGCACATTAGGTACTGTGAGTAAAGGGCACGCTGTGACGCATAAGCCTGCCAAACACATATTGGATGTTCACCACCAGTGGTGATCCACACTTAGTTTCTGCGTATAAACGCTTTGACTCTGAGAGGGACATGTCCTTTAGGAGGGATTCACTGCAGTGTTACGTCTGTTAAAGAAGGAAGCTTTGGGGACTGACACTGTGGTAACCGCATTAGGCTCACATAGCTTTTCAGTCTCAGATGTCTAACCGTTAGAATATAGGAAGTTCTGTTTAAGGGAAACTCCTTCATGCGGAATGTCACTTCTCACAGTGTCTTTCCAGTGGAGGAAAGAAGATAGAACAAGGACGGACAGAGAGAACGTTGCAAACCGTGAGTGAAGTACAGGGTAAGCCACTTAGGCCTCTATGATGCATCCTGGAAGTTCAACACCGGAGATGTTCCACAGTGTCTACCTCTTCTCAAAACACTTCCAGTATATGAGGGAACTGAGCTACAATAAGTTCTCACGACAGAGATGCATCTGTCCTCAGTTGGAAAGTGTAGGACGTGTCTGCGTAACAACCGTGAAGTGTCTGATACAGGCCCCTTAGAGGGGATGCGGAGGAAGTTATCTGGTCAGGGAAGCTACTTCAGGTGCATGCTCATTCATAGCAGTGTTTCTCCTTTGAGGATGAAGATAGAACAGGGACGAACTAGGGGCACATTAGGTACTGTGATTAAAGGGCGGGCTATAATGGTTAAGCCTGTCAAACACGTATTCGAAGTTCACCACCAGTGGTGATCCTCACTTAGTTTCTGTGTCTAAAATGTTTCCAGCACTGAGAGGTAAGTGTGCTTTAGGAGGTATTCACTGCAGTGTTACATCTAGTAAAGAAGGAAGCTTAGGGAATGACTCTGTGATAAACGCAATAGTCGCACATAGCTTTCCTGTCACAGACGTCTAACCTTTAGACTATAGGAACTTCTGTTTAAGGTAAAGTCCTTCATGCGCAATGTCACTTCTCACAGTATCTTTCCATTGGAGGAAAGAAGATAGAACAAGTACGGACAGAGAAAACGTTGCAACCCTGAGTGAAGTACAGGGTAAGGAACCTAAGCCTCTATGATGCATACTGGAAGTTCAACACCTGGGATGATCCACAGTGTTTACCACTTCTCAAAACACTTCCAATATATGAGGGTACTGTGCTACAGGAAGTTCTCATGACACGGATGCGTCTAGGCTCAGTTGGAAAGTGTAGGACGTGACTAGGTAGCAATCATGAAGTGTCTGATACAGGACCCTTAGAGGGGATGCGGAGGAAGGTATCTGCTCAGGGAACCTACTTTAAGTTCGTTCTCATTCATAACAGTGTTTCCCCTTAGAGGATGAAGATAGAACAGGGACGGATTATGGGCACTTTAGGTACTGTGAGTAAAGGGCGGGATATGGGGCTTAAGCCTGTGAAACACATATTGGATGTTCACCACCAATGGTGATCCTCACTTAGTTTCTGCTTCTAAAACGCTTCCAACACTGAGAGTGAAGTGTGCTTTAGCAGGGATTCACTGCAGTGATACTTACGTCTGTTAAAGGAGGAAGCTTTTGGGACTGACTCTGTGGTAACCGCATTAGGCGCACATAGCTTTCCAGTATCAGACGTCTATCCGTGGGACTATAGCAAGTTCTGTTTAAGGGAAACTCCTTCATGCGGATTGTCACTTCTCACAGTGTCTTTCCAGTGGAGGAAAGAGGATAGAACAAGGACGGACAGAGAGAACGTTGCAAACCGTGAGTGAAGTACAGGTTAAGCCACGTACACCTCTTGATGCATACTGGAAGTTCAACACCGGAGATGTTCCACAGTGTCTACCTCTACTCAAAACACTTCCCGTATATGAGGGAACTGTGCTACAGTAAGTCTCACGACAGAGATGCGTCTGTGCTCCGTTGGAATGTGTAGGATATGTCTGGGTAGCTACCATGAGGTGTCTGATACAGGCCCCTTAGATCGATGCGGAGGAAGGTATCTGCTCAGGGAACCTTTCAGGTGCGTACTCATTCACAACAGTTTTTCTCCTTTGAGGATGAAGATAGTACAGGGAAGTACTACGGGCACATTAGGTACTGTGAGTAAAGGGCACGCTTTGGCGCTTAAGCCTGCCAAACACATTCTGGATGTTCACCACCAGTGGTGATCCGCACTTAGTTTCTGCATCTAAAACACTTCCTACAATGAGAGGGAAGTGTGCTTTAGGAGGGATTCACTGCAGTTTTACTTACCTCTGTTAAAGAAGGAAGCTTTTGGGACTGATTCTGTGGTAACTGCATTAGGCGCACATAGCTTTCCAGTCTCAGACGCCTAACCGTTAGACTATAGGAAGTTCTGTTTAAGGGAAACTCCTTCATGCGGAATTTCACTTCTCACAGTGTCTTTCCAGTGGAGGAAATAAGATAGAACAAGGACGGACAGAAATAAAGTTGTAAACCGTGAGTTAAGTACGGGGTAAGCCTCTTAGGCCTCTATGATGCATAATGGAAGTTCAGCACCGGAGATGTTCCACAGTATCTACCACTTCTAAAAACACTTACAATATATGAGGGAACAGTTCTACCGTAAGTTCTCACAACAGGGATGCATCTGTGCACAGTTGAAAACTCTAGGATGTATCTGGGTAGCAAACGTGAAGTGTCTCAAACAGCCTCCTTAGAGGGGATGTGTAGGAAGGTATCTGCTCAGGGAAGCTACGTCAGGTGAGTACTCATTCATTACAGTGCTTCTCCTTGGAGGAATGAAGGAAGAACACGGACGGACTAGGGGCACATTACGTACTGTGAGTAAAGGGCAGGCTATGGCGCTTAAGCCTGCCAAACACGTATTGGATGTTCACCACCAGTGGTGATCCACACTTAGTTTCTGCGTCTAAAACGCTTCCAACACTGAGAGGGAAGTGTGATTTAGGAGGGATTCACTGCAGTGTCACGTCTGTTAAGGAAGGACGCTTTTGGGACTGACTCTGTGATAACCGCATTAGGCGCACATAGCTTTCTAGTCTCAGACGTCTAACCGTTAGACTATAGGATGTTCTGTTTAAGGGAAACTCCGTCATGTGGATTGTCACTTCTCACAGTGTCTTTATGTGGAGGAAAGAAGATAGAACAAGCACGGTCAGAGAGAACGTTTCAAACCGTGAGTGAAGTTCAGGGTAAGCCACTTAGGCCTCTATGATGCATATTGGTAGTTCAACACCGGAGATGTTCCACAGTGTCTACCTCTTCTCAAAACACTTCCAGTATATGAGGGAACTGTGCTACAGTAAGTTCTCACGACAGAGATGCGTCTGTGCTCAGTTGGGAAGTGTAGGATGTGTCTGGGTGGCAACCATGAAGTGTCTCATACAGTCCGCTTAGAAGGGATTCGGAGGAAGGTATCTGCACAGGGAACCTACTTCAGGTGCGTCCTCATTCATAACAGTGTTTCTTCTTTGAGGATGAAGATAGTACAAGGAAGGACTACAGGCACATTAGGTACTGTGAGTAAAGGGCACGCTCTGGCACTTAAGCCTGCCAAACACATATTGGATGTTGACCACCAGTGGTGATCCGCACTTAGTTTCTGCGTCTAACTCACTTCCTACAATAGGAGAGAGGTGGCTTTAGGAGGGATTCACTGCAGTGTTACTTCTGTTAAAGAAGGAAGCTTTTGCGACTGACACTGTGGTATCCGCAATAGGCGCACATACCTTTCCAGACGTCCAACCTTTAGACTATAGGAAGTTCTGTTTAAGGGAAACTCCTTCATGCGGAATGTCACTTATCACAGTGTCTTTCCAGTGGAGGAAAGAAGATAGAACAAGGACGGATAAAGAGAAGGTTGCAACCCGTGAGTGAAGTACAGGGTAAACATCTAAGCCTCTATGATGCATACTGGAAGTTCAACACCTGGGATGTTCCACAATGTCTACCACTTCTCAAAACACTTCCAATATATGAGGGAACTCTGCTACCGTAATTTCTCACGACACGGATGAATCTGTGCACAGGTGAAAACTCTAGATTGTGTCTGGGTAGCAAACATGAAGTGTCTCATACAGGCCCCTTAGAGGGGATGCGTAAGAAGGTAACTGCTCAGGGAAGCTACTTCAGGTGCGTACTCATTCATAACAGTGCTTCTCCTTGGAGGAATGAAGGTAGAACACGGACGGACTAGAGGCACATTAGGTACTGTGAGTACAGGACAGTCTATGGTGCTTAAGCCTGCCAAACACGTATTGGATGTTCACCAAAAGTGGTGATCCGCACTTAGTTTCTGTGTCGAAAACGCTTCCAACACTGAGAGGGAAGTGTGCTTTAGAGGGATTCACTGCAGTATTACGTCTGTTACAGAAGGAAGCTTTTGGGACTGACTCCGTGGTAACCGCTATAGGCACACATTGCTTTCCAGTCTCAGCAGTCTATGAGTGGGACTATAGCAAGTTGTGTTTAATAGAAACTCCTTCATGTGGAATGTCACTTTCACCGAGTCTTTCCAGTGGAGGTAAGAAGATAGAACACGGACGGACAGAGAGATCGTTGCAAACCGTGAGTGAAATACAGGGTAAGCCACTTAGGACTCTATGATGCATACTGGAATTTCAACACCGAAGATGTTCCACAGTGTCTACCTCTTGTCAAAAAACTTCCAGTATATGAGGGAACTGTGCTACAGTAAGTTCTCACGGCTGAGATGCATCTGTGCTCAGTTGAAAAGTGTAGGAAGTGTCTGGGTAGCAACCATGAAGTGTCTGGTACAGGCCCCTTAGAGGGGATGCGGAGGAAGGTATCTGCACAGGGAACTACTTTAGATGCGTACTCATTCATAACAGTTTTTCTCATTTGAGGATGAAAATAGAACAGGGAAGGACTACGGGCATATTAGGTACTGTGAGTAAATGGCACGCTATGGCACTTAAGGCTGACAAACACATATTGGATGTTCACCACCAGTGGTGATCCGCACTTAGTATCTGCGTCTAAAATGCTTCCTACACTGAGAGGGATGTGTGCTTTAGGAGGGATTCACTGCAGTGTTACGTCTGTTAATGAAGAACGCTTTTGGGACTGACACTGTGGTAACCGCAGTAGGCGCACATAGCTTTCCAGTCTCAGACATCTAACCGTTAGACTATAGGAAGTTCTGTTAAGGAAAACATATTCATGTGGAAATTCACTTTTCACAGTGTCTTTCCAGTGGAGGAAAGGAGATAGAACAAGGACGGAGAGAGAGAACGTTGCAAACCGTGAGTGAAATACAGGTTAAGTCACTTAGGCCTCTATGATGCATACTGGATGTTCAACACCGGAGATGTTCCACAGTGTCTACCTCTTCTCTAAACACTTCCAGTATATGAGGGAACTGTGCTACAGTAAGTTCTCACGACAGAGATGCGTCTGTGCAGATTTGGAAAGTGTAGGACGTGTCCGGGTAGCAACCATGAAGTGTCTGATACAGGCCCCTTAGAGGGGATGCGGAGGAAGCTATCTGCTCAGGGAACCTACTTCAGGTGCGTACTCATTCATAACAGTGTTTCTCTTTTGAGGATGAAAATAGAACAGGGAAGGACTACGGGCACATTAGGTACTGTGATTAAAGGGCATGAATGGCACTTAAGCCTGCCAAACACATATTGGATGTTCACCACCAGTGGTGATCCGCACTTAGTTTCTGTGTGTAAAACGCTTTAAACACTGAGAGGGAAGTTGCTTTAGGAGGGATTCACTGCAGTGTTACGTCTGTTAAAGATGAAGCTTTTGGGACTGACTCTTTGGTAACCGCATTAGGCGCACATAGCTTTCCAGGCTCAGACGTCTAACCGTTAGACTATTGGAAGTTATGTTTAAGGGAAACTCCTTTTGCGGAATGTCACTAATCACAGTGTCTTTCTAGAGGAGGAAAGAAGATAGAACAAGGACGGAGCAGAGAGAACGTTGCAACCTGTGATTGAAGTACAAGGTAAGGCACCTAGGCTACTATGATGCATACTTGAAGTTCAACACCTGGGATGTTCCACAGTGTCTACCACTTCTCAAAACACTTCCAATATATGAGGGAACTGTGCTACCGTAAGTTCTCACGAGAGGGATGCATCTGTGCTCAGTAGAAAACACTAGGATGTGTCTGGGTAGCAATCATGAAGTGTCTCATACAGGGCCCATTGAGGGGATGCGTAGGAAAGTATCTGCTCAGGGAAGCTACTTCAGGTGCGTTCTCATTCATAACAGTGCTTCTCCTTGGAGAAATGAAGGTAGAACACGGACGGACTAGGGGCGCATTAGGTACTGTGAGGAAAGGGCAGGCTATGGCGCTTAAGCCTGCCAATCACATATTGGAGGTTCACCACCATTGGTGATCCGCACTTAGTTTTTGCGTCTAAAACGCTTCCAACACTGAGGGGGAAGTGTGCTTTAGGAGGGATTCACTGCAGTGTACGTCTATTAAAGAAGGTAGCTTTTGGGACTGGCTTTGTGGTTACGGCATTAGGCGCACATAGCTTTCCTGTCTCAGACGTTTAACCGTTAGACAATAGGAAGTTCTGTTTAAGGGAAACACCTTCATGCGGAATGTCACATCTTACCATGTCTATCCAGTGGAGGTAAGAAGATAGAACAAGCACGGACAGAGAGAACGTTGCAAACCGTGACTGAAAAACAGGGTAAGCCACTTAGGCCTCTTTGATGCATACTGGAAGTTTAACACCGGAGATGTTCCACAGTGTCTACCTCTTCTCAAAAAACGTCCAGTATATGAGGGAACTGTGCTACAGTAAGTTCTCACGACAGAGATGCATTTGTGTTCAATTGTAAAGTGTAGGACGTGTCTGGGTAGCAACCATGAAGTGTCTGATACAGGACCTTAGAGGAGAAGCGGAGGACACTATCTTCTCAGGGAACCTACTTCAGGTTCGTACTCATTCATAACAGTGTTTATCCATTGAGGATGAAAATAGAACAGGGAAGGACTACGGGCACATTAGGTACTGTGAGTAAAGGGCACGCTATGGCACTTAAGCCTGCCAAACACATATTGGATGTTCACCACCAGTGGTGATCGGCACTTAGTTTCTGCGTCTAAAACGCTTCCTAAACTGAGAGGGTAGTGTGCTTTAGGAGAGATTCACTGCAGTGTTACGTCTGTTAAAGAAGGAAGCTTTTGGGACTGACGCTGTGGTAACCTCAATAGGCGCACATAGCTTTCCAGTCTCAAATGTCTATCAGTTGGACTATAGCAAGTTCTTTTTAAGGGAAACTTCTTCATGCGGAAGGTCACTTCTCACAGTGTCTTTCAGTGGAGGAAAGAAGATAGAACAAGGACGGAGCAGAGAGAACGTTGCAACCCGTGAGTGAAGGACAGGGTAAGGCAACTAGACCTCTATGATGCATACTGGAAGTTCAACATCTGGGATGTTCCACAGTGTCTACCACTTCTCAAAACACTTCCAATATATGAGGGAACTGTACTACCGTAAGTTCTCACGAGAGGGATGCATCCGTGCTCAGTTGAAAACTCTAGGATATGTCTGGGTAGCAATCATGAAGTGTCTCATACAGGCCCCTTAGAGGGGATATATAGGAAGGTATCTGCTCAGGGAAGCTACTTCAGGTGCGTACTCATTCATAACAGTGCTTCTCCTTGGAGGAATGCAGGTAGAACACAGACGGACTAGGGGCACATTAGGTACTGTGAATAAAGGGCAGGCTATGACGCTTAAGCCTGCCAAACACATATTGGATGTTCACCAGCAGTGGTGATCCGCACCTATTTTCTGCATCTAAAACGCTTCCAACACTGAGAGGGAAGTGTGCCGTAGGAGGGATTCACTGCAGTGTTACTTCTGTTAAAGAAGGAAGCTTTTGGGACTGACTCTGTGGTAACCGCATTAGGCGCACATAGCTTTCCAGGCTCAAACTTCTAACCGTTAGACTATAGCAAGTTCTGTTTAAGGGAAACTCCTTCATGCGGAATGTCACTTATCACAGTGTCTTTCTAATGGAGGTAAGAAGATAGAACAAGGACCGACAGAGAACACCTTGCAAACCATGAAGGAAGTACAGGGTAAGCCACTTAGGCCTCTATGATGCATACTGAAAGTTCAACACAGGAGATGTTCCACAGTGTCTACCTCTTCTTAAAACACTTCCAGTATTTGAGGGAATGTGCTACATTAAGTTCTCAAGACAGAGATGCGTCTGTGCTCTGTTGGAAAGTGTAGGACGTGTCTGGGTAGCAACCATGAAGTGTCTGATACAGGCCCCTTAGCAGGGATGCAGAGGAAGGTATCTTCTCAGCGAACCTACTTCAGGCGCGTATTCATTCAAAACAGTGTGTCTCCGTGAGGATGAAAATAGATCAGGGAAGGACTACGGGCACATTAGGTACAGTGGGTAAAGGATACGCTATGGCGTTTAAGCCTGCCAAACACATATTGGATGTTCACCACCAGTGGTGATCCGCACTTAGTTTCTACGTATAAAATGTCTTACACTGAGAGGGAAGTGTGCTTTAGGAGGGATTCACTGCAGTGTTACGTCTAGTAAAGAAGGAAGCTTTTGGGACTGACTCTGTTGTAACCGCAATAGTCCCACATAGCTTTCCAGTCTCAGCCGTCTGTCCGTTGGACTATAGCAAGTTCTGTTTAAAGGAAACTCCTTCATGCAATGTCACTTCTCTCAGTGTCTCTCCAGTGGAAGAAAGAAGATAGAACAGGACGGAGCAGAGAGAATGTTGCAACCCGTGAGTGAAGTACAGGGTAAGGCACCTAAGCCTCTATGGTGCATACTGGAAGTTCAACACCTGGGATGTTCCAAAGTGTCCACCACTTCTCAAAACACTTCCAATATATGCAGGAACTGTGCTACCGTAAGTTTTCACGAGAGGGATGCATCTGTGCTCAGTTGAAAACTCTAGGATGTGTCTGGGTAGCAATCATGAAGTGTCTCATACAGGCCACTTAGAGGGGATGCGTAGGAAGGTATCTGCTCAGGGAAGCTACTTCCGGTGCGTACTCATTCATAACAGTGCTTCTCCTTGGAGAATGAAGGTAGAACACGGAAGGACTAGAGGCACATTAGGTACTGTGAGTAAAGGGCCGGCTCTGGCGCTTAAGCCTGCCAAACACATATTGGATGTTCACCACCAGTGGTGATCCGCACTTAGTTTCTGTGTCTAAAACGCTTCCTACACTGAGATGGAAGTGTGCTTTAGGAGGGATTCACTGCAGTGTTACGTCTGTTAAATAAGGAAGCTTTTGGGACTGACACTGTGGTAACCGCATTAGGCATATATAGCTTTCCAGTCTCAGACGTCTAAACGTTAGAGTATAGGAAGTTGTGTTTAAGGGAAACTCCTTCATGTGGAAATTCACTTCTCACAGTGTCTTTCCGGTGGAGGAAAGAAGATAGAACAAGGATGGACAGAGAGAACGTTGCAAACCGTGAGTGAAGTACAGGGTAAGCCACTTAGTCCTCTATGGTGCATACTGACAGGTCAACACCGGAGATGTTCCACAGTGTCTACCACTTCTAAAAACACCTCCAGTATATGAGGGAACTGTGCTACAGTAAGTTCTCACGACAGAGATGCGTCTGTGCTCAGTTGGAAAGTGTTGGACGTGTCTGTGTAGCAACGAGGAAGTGTCTGATACAAGCCCCTAATAGGGTATTCGGAGGAAGGTATCTGCTCAGGGAAGCTACTTCAGGTGCGTACTCATTCATAACAGTGTTTCTCCTTTGAGGATGAAGATAGAACAGGGAAGGACTACGGGCACATTAGATAATGTGAGTAAAGGGCACGCTATGGCGCTTAAACCTGCCAAACACATATTGGAAGTTCACCACCAATGGTGATCCGCACATAGTTACTGCGTCTAAAACGCTTCCTACACTGAGAGGGAAGTTTGCTTTAGGAGGGATTCACTGCAGTGTTACGTCTGTTAAAGAAGGAATCTTTTGGGACTGACACTGTGTTAACCGCAAATGGCGCACATAGCTTTCCAATCTCAGACGTCTAACTGTTAGACTATAGGAAGTTCTGTTTAAGGTAAACTCCTTCATGCGGAATGTCACTTCTCACAGTGTCTTTCCAGTGGAGGAAAGAATATAGAACAAAGACGGACAGGGAGAACTTTGCACCCGTGAATGAAGTACAGGTTAAGGCACCTAAGCCATTCTGATGCATACTGGAAGTTCAAAACCTGGGATGTTCCACTATGTCTACCCCTTCTCAAAACACTTCCAATATATGAGGGAACTCTGCTACATTAGGTCTCACGACAGGGATGCATTTGTGCTCAGTTGAAAACTCTAGGATGTGTCTGGGCAGCAATCATGAAGTGTCTCATACAGGCCCCTTAGAGGGGATGCGTAGGAAAGTATCTGCTCACGTAAGCTACTTAGGTGCGTACTCATTCATAACAGTGCTTCTCCTTGGAGGAATGAAGGTAGAACACGGAAGGACTAGGGGCACATTATGTACTGTGAGTAAAGGGCAGGCTAAGAAGCTTAAGCCTGCAAAACACATATTGGATGTTCACCACCAGTGTTGATCCGCACGTAGGTTCTGCATCTAAAACGCTTCCTACACTGAGATGGAAGTGTGCTTTAGGAGGGATTCACTGCCGTGTTATGTCTGTTAAAGAAGGAATCTTTTGGGACTGACTCTGTGGTAACCGCATTAGGCGCACATAGCTTTCCAGTCACAGATGTCTAACCGATAGACTATAGGAAGTTCTGTTTAAGGGAAACTCCTTCATGTGGATTGTCACTTCTCACAGTGTCCTTATGTGAAGGAAAGAAGACAGAACAAGGACGGACAGAGAGAACGTTGGAAACCATGTGTAAGTACAGGGTAAGCCACTTAGGCCTCTATGATGCATACTGGCAGATCAACACTGAGATGTTCCACAGTGTCTAACTCTTCTCAAAACACTTCCAGTATATGAGGGAACTGTGCTTCAGTAAGTTCTCACGACAGAGATGCGTCTGTGTTCAGTTGGAAAGTGTAGGACGTGTCTGTGTAGCAACCAGGATGTGTCTGATACAGGCCCCTTAGAGGGGATGCGGAGGTAGGTATCTAATCAGGGAACCTACTTCAGGTGCGTACTGATTCATTACAGTGTTTATCTTTGTGGATGAAGATAGAACAGGGAAGGGCTACGGGCACATTAGGTACTGTGAGTAAAGGGCACGCTATGTCGCTTAAGCCTCCCAAACACATATTGGATGTTCACCACCAGTGGTGATCCGCACTTAGTTTCTGCATCGAAAACGCTTCCTACACTGAGAGGGAAGTGTGCTTTAGGAGGGATTCACTGCAGTGTTACGTCTGTTAAGGAAGGACGCTTTTGGGACTGACTCTGTGGTAACCGCAATAGGCCCACATAGCATTCCAGACTCAGAAGTCTATCCGTTGGACTATAGCAAGTGCTGTTTAAGGAAAACTCCTTCATGCGGAATGTGACTTCTCACAGTTTCTTTCCAGTGTTGGAAAGAAGATAGAAGAAGGACGGAGTAGAGAGAACGTTGCAACAGGTGAGTGAAGTACAGGGTAAGGCACCTAGGCCTCTATGATGCATACCGGAAGATCAACACCTGGGATGTTCCACAGTGTCTACCACTTCTCAAAACACTTCCAATATATGAGGGGACTATGCTACTGTAAGTTCTCACGACAGGGATGCGTCTATGCTCAGTTGGAAACTGTAGGACGTGTCTCTGTAGCAATCATGAAGTGTCTGATACAGGCCCCTAAGAGGGGTTGCGTAAGAAGGCATCAGCTCAGGGAACCTACTTCAGGATCGTACTCATTCATAACTGTGTTTCTCCTTTGAGGATGAAGATAGAACAGGGACGGATTAGGGGCACATTAGGTACTGTGAGTAAAGGGAAGGCATGGCACTTAAGCCTGCCAAACACATATTGGATGTTCACCACCAGTGGTGATCCGCACTTAGTTTCTGCTTCTAAAACGCTTCCAACACTGAGAGGGAAGTGTGCATGAGGAGGGATTCAATGCAGTGTTACGTCTGTTAAAGAAGGAAACTTTTGGGGCTGACTCTGTGGTAACAGCATTAGGCGCGCATAACTTTCCAGGCTCATACGTCTAACCGTTAGACTATAGGAAGTTCTGTTTAAGGGAAATTCCTTCATGCGGAATGTCACTTCTCACAGTGTCTTTCCAGTGGATGAAAGAAGATAGAACAAGGACGGTGAGAGAACGTTGCAGACCGTGATGAAGTACAGGGTAAGCCACGTAGGCCTCTATTTTGAATACTGGTAGTTCAACACCGGAGATGTTCCACAGTGTCTAAGTCTTCTCAAAACACTTCCAGTATAATAGGGATCTGTGCTACCGTACGTTCTCACGATAGGGATACATCTGTGCACTGTTGAAAACTCTAAGATGTGTCTGGGTAGCAATCATGAAGTGTCTCAGACAGGACCCTGAGAGGGGATGCGTAGGAAGGTTCTGCTCAGGGAACCTACTTCAGGTGAGTAACATTCATAACAGAGTTTATGCTTTGAGGATGAATATAGAACAGTGACGGATTAGGGGCACATTAGGTACTGTGAGTAAAGGGCACGCTATGGCGCATAAGCCTGCCAAACACATATTGGATGTTCACCAACAATGGTGATCTTCACTTAGTTTCTGGGTCTAAAACGCTTCCAACACTGAGAGGGAAGTGTGCTTTAGGAGGGATTCACTGCAGTGTTACGTCAAAGAAGGAAGCTTTTGGGACTGACTCTGTGGTAACCGCAATAGGCGCACATAGCTTTCCAGTCTCAGAACACTATGCATTGGAATATAGCATGTTCTGTTTAAGGGAAACTCCTTCATGCGGAATGTCACTTCTCACAGTATCTTTCCAATGGAGGAACGAAGATAGAACAAGGAAGGACAGAGAGAACGTTGCAAAACGTGAGTGAAATACAGGGTAAGCCACTTAGGCGTCTATGATGCATACTGGACGTACAACACCGGAGATGTCCACAGTGTCTACCACTTCTCCTAACACTTCCAGTATATGAGGGAACAGTGCTACAGTAAGTTATCATGACAGAGATGCGTCTGTGCTCAGTTGGAAAGTGTAGGACGTGTCTGGGTAGCAACCGTGAAGTGTCTGATACAGGCCCCTTAGAGGGGATGCGGCGGAAGGTATATGCTCAGGGAAGCTACTTCAGGTGCGTACTCATTCATAACAGTGTTTCTCCTTTGAGGATGAAGATAGAACAGGGAAGGACTACGGGCATATTAGGTACTGTGAGCAAGGGCACGCTATGGCGCTTAAGCCTGCCAAACTCATATTGGATGTTCACCTCCAGTGCTGATCCGCACTTAGTTTTTGCGTCTAAAACGCTTCCAACACTGAGAGGGAAGTGTGTTTTAGGAGGGATTCACTGCAGTTTTACGTCAAGTAAAGAAGGAAGCTTTGGGATTGACTCTGTGGTAACCGCAATAGGCGCACATAGTATTCCAGTTTCAGATGTCTATCCGTTGGACTATAGGAAGTTCTGTTTAAGGGAAACTCCTTCATGCGGAATGTGACTTCTCACAGTGTCTTTTCCCTGGAGGAAAGAAGACAGAACAAGGACGGAGCAGAGAGAATGTTGCAACCCGTGAGTGAATACAGGGTAAGGTACCTAGGCCTCTATGATTCATACTGGGAGTTCAACACCTGGGATGTTCCACAGTGTCTACAACTTCTCAAAACACTTCATATATATGAGGGAACTGTGCTACAGTATGTTCTAACGACAGGGATGCGTCTATGCTCACTTGGAAAGTGTAGGACGTGTCTGGGTAGCAATCATGAAGTGTCTGATCCAGGCCCCTTAGAGGGGATGCGGAGGAAGGTATCTGCTAAGGGAACCTACTTCAGGTGCGTACTCATTCATAACAGTGTTTCTCCTTTGAGGATGAAGATAGAACAGAGACGGATTAGGGGCATATTCGGTACTGTGCGTAAAGTGCAGGCTATGGCGCTTAAGCCTGCCAAACACATATTGGATGTTCACCACATGTGGTGATACGCACTTAGTTTCTGCGTCTAAAACGCTTCCTAGACTGAGAGGGAAGTGTGCTTTAAGAGGGATTCACTGCAGTGTTATGTCTGTTAAAGAAGGAAGCATTTGGGACTGACTCTGTGGTAACCGCATTAGGCGCACATAGCTTTCCATTCTCAGACGTCTAACCGATAGACTATAGGAAGTTCTGTTTAAGGGAAACTCCTTCATGCGGATTGTCACTTCGCACAGTGTCTTTATGTGGAAGAGAGAAGATAGAACAAGGACGGACAGAGAGAACGTTGCAAACCGTGAGTGAAGTACAGGGTAAGCCACTTAGGCCTCTATGATGCATTCTGTAAGTTCAACACCGGAGATGTTCCACAGTGTCTACCTCTACTCAAAACAATTCCTGTATGATGGAACAGTGCTACAGTAAGTTTTCACGACAGAGATGCGTCTGTGCTCAGTTGGAAAGTGTAGGACGTGTCTGCGTAGCAACCGTGAAGTGTCTCATACAAGTCCCTAATTGGTGATGTGGTGGAAGGTATCTGCTCAGGGAACATACATAAGGTGCGTGCTCATTCATAGCAGTGTTTCTACTTTGAGGATGAAGATAAAACAGGGAAGGACTACGGGCACATTAGGTACTGTGAGTAAAGGGCAGGCTATGGCGCTTAAGCCGGCCAAACACATATTGGATGTTCACCACCAATGGTGATCCGCACTTAGTTTCTGCGTCTAAAACGCTTCCAACACTGAGAGGGAAGTGTGCTTTAGAGGGATTCACTGCAGTGTTACGTCTTTTAAAGAAGGAAGCTTTTGGGACTGACTCTGTGGTAACCGCTTTAGGCGCACATAGCTTTCCAGTCTCAGAATTCTTACCGATAGACTATAGGATGTTCTGTTTAAGGGAAACTCCTTCATGCGGAATGTCACTTCTCACAGTGTCTTTCCAGTGGAGGAAAGAAGATAGAACAAGGACGGTCAGAGAGAATGTTGCAAACCGTGAGTGAAGTACAGGGTAAGCCACATAGGCCTCTATGATGTATACTGGTAGTTCAACACCGGAGATGTTCCACAGTGTCTAACTCTTCTCAAAACACTTCCAGTATATGAGGGAACTGGGCTACAGTATGTTCTCACGACAGAGATGTGTCTGTGCTAGTTGGAAAGTGTAGGACGTGTCTGGGTAGAAAGAATGAAGTGTCTGATACAAGCCCCTAATAGGGGATGCGGAGGATGGTATCTGTTCAGGGAACCTACTTCAGGTGTGTACTCATTCATAACAGTGTTTCTCCTTTGAGGATGAAGATAGAACAGGGAAGGACTACGGGCACTTTAGGTACTGTGAGTAAAGGACACACTATGGCGCTTAAGCCTGCCAAACACATATTGGATGTTCACCACCAGTGGTGATCCGCACTTAGTTTCTGCGTCTAAAACGCTTCCTACACTGAGAGGGAAGTGTGCGTTAGGAGGTATTCACTGCAGTGTTACGACTAGTAAAGAAGGAAGCTTTTGGGACTGACTCTGTGGTAACCGCAATAGTCGCACATAGCTTTCCAGTCTCAGCCGTCTATCCGTTCGACTATAGCAAGTTCTGATTAAGGGAAACTCCTTCATGCAGAATGTCACTTCTCACAGTGTCTTTCCACTGGAGGAAAGATGATAGAACAAGGATGAATCAGAGAGAACGTTGCAACCCTTGAGTAAAGCACAGGGAGAAGCACCTAGGCCTCTATGATGCATACTGGAAGTTCAACACCTGGGATGTTCCACAGTGTCTACCACTTCTCAAAACACTTCCAATATATGAGGGAACTGTGCTACAGTAAGTTCTCACGACAGGGTTACGTCTATGCTCATTTGGAGAATGTAGGACATGTGTGGGTAGCAATCATGAAGTGTCTGATACAGGCCCATTAGAGGGGATGCGGAGGAAGATATCTGCTCAGGGTACCTAATTCAGGTTCGTACTCATTCATAACAGTGTTACTCCTTTGAGGATGAAGATAGAACAAAGATGGATTAGGGGCACATTAGATAATGTGTGTAAAGTGCAGGCAATGGCGCTAAAGCCTGCCAAACACATAATGGATGACCAACACCAATGGTGATCCGCACTAAATTTCTGTGTCTAAAATGCTTCCGACACTGAGAGGAGTGTGCTTCAGGAGGGATTCACTGCAGTATTACATCTGTTAAAAAAGGAAGCTTTTGGGACTGACTGTGTGGTAACCTCATTAGGCGCACATAGCTTTCCAGTCTCAGATGTCTCACCGTTACACTATATGAATTTCTGTTTAAGGGAAACTCCTTCATAGGAATGTCACTTCTCACAGTGTCTTTCCACTGGAGGAAAGGAGATAGAACAAGGACGGACAAAGAGAACGTTGCAAACCGTGAGTGAAGTACAGGGTAAGCCTCTTAGGCCTCTATGATGCATACTGGAAGTCAACACCGGAGATGTTCCACAGTGTCTACCTCTTCTCAAAACACTTCCAGTATATGATGAAACTGTGCTACAGTAAGTTCTCACAACTGAGATGCGTCTGTTCTCAGCTGGAAAGTGTAGGACGTGTCTGGGTAGCATCCGTGAAGTGTCTGATACAGGCCCCTTAGAGGGGATGCGGAGGAAGGTATCTGCTCACGGAAGCTACTTCAGGTGCGTACTCATTCATAACAGTGTTTTTCCTTTGAGGATGAAGATAGAACAGGGAAGGGCTACGGGCACATTAGTTACTGTAACTAAAGGGCACGCTATGGCGCTTAAGCCTGCCAAACACATATTGGATGTTCACCACCAGTGGTGATCCGCACTTAGTTTCTGCGTCTAAAACGCTTCCTACACTGAGAGGGAAGTTTGCTTTAGGAGGGATTCACTGCAGTGTTACGTCTGTTAAAGAAGGAAGCTTTTGGGACTCACTCTTTGGTATCCGCAATAGGCGCACATAGCTTTCCAGTCTCAGATGTCTAACCGTTATACTATAGGAATTTCTGTTTAAGGGAAACTCCTTCATGCGGAATGTTACTTCTCATAGTGTCTTTCCAGTGGAGGAAAGAAGATAGAACAACGACGGACAGAGAGAAAGTTGCAACCCGTGAGTGAAGTACAGGGAAAGGCACCTAAGCCTCTATGATGCATACTGAAAGTTCAACACCTGGGATGTTCCACAGTGTCTACCATTTCTCAAAACACTTCCAATATATGTGGGACCTGTCCTACCGTAAGTTCTCACAACAGGGATTCATCTGTGCCCAATGAAAACTCTACGAAGTGTCTGGATAGCAATCATGAAGTGTCTCATGCAGGCCCCTTAGAGGGGATGCGGAGGAAGGTATCTGCTCAGGGAAGCTACTTCAGGTGCGTACTCATTCATAACAGTGTTACTCCTTTGAGGATGAAAAAGAACAGGGAAGGACTAGGGGCACATTAGGTACTGTGAGTAAAGGGCATGCTATGGCGCTTAAGCCTGCCAAACACATATTGGATGTTCACCACCAGTGGTGATCCGCACGTAGTTTCTGCGTCTAAAACGCTTCCTACACTGAGAGGGAAGTTTGCTTTAGGAGGGATTCACTGCAGTGTTACATCTGTTAAAGAAGGAAGCTTTTGGGACTCACTCTTTGGTATCCGCAATAGGCGCACATAGCTTTCCAGTCTCAGATGTCTAACTGTTATACTATAGGAATTTCTGTTTAAGGGAAACTCCTTCATGCGGAATGTTACTTCTCATAGTGTCTTTCCAGTGGAGGAAAGAAGATAGAACAACGACGGACAGAGAGAACGTTGCAACCCGTGAGTGAAGTACAGGGAAAGGCACCTAAGCTTCTATGTTGCATACTGAAAGTTCAACACCTGGGATGTTCCACAGTGTCTACCATTTCTCAAAACACTTCCAATATATGTGGGACCTGTCCTACCGTAAGTTCTCACAACAGGGATTCATCTGTGCCCAATGAAAACTCTAGGAAGTGTCTGGATAGCAATCATGAAGTGTCTCATGCAGGCCCCTTAGAGGGGATGCGGAGGAAGGTATCTGCTCAGGGAAGCTACTTCAGGTGCGTACTCATTCATAACAGTGTTACTCCTTTGAGGATGAAAAAGAACAGGGAAGGACTAGGGGCACATTAGGTACTGTGAGTAAAGGGCATGCTATGGCGCTTAAGCCTGCCAAACACATATTGGATGTTCACCACCAGTGGTGATCCGCACGTAGTTTCTGCGTCTAAAACGCTTCCTACACTGAGAGGGAAGTTTGCTTTAGGAGGGATTCACTGCAGTGTTACATCTGTTAAAGAAGGAAGCTTTTGGGACTCACTCTTTGGTATCCGCAATAGGCGCACATAGCTTTCCAGTCTCAGATGTCTAACTGTTATACTATAGGAATTTCTGTTTAAGGGAAACTCCTTCATGCGGAATGTTACTTCTCATAGTGTCTTTCCAGTGGAGGAAAGAAGATAGAACAACGACGGACAGAGAGAAAGTTGCAACCCGTGAGTGAAGTACAGGGAAAGGCACCTAAGCTTCTATGATGCATACTGAAAGTTCAACACCTGGGATGTTCCACAGTGTCTACCATTTCTCAAAACACTTCCAATATATGTGGGACCTGTCCTACCGTAAGTACTCACAACAGGGATTCATCTGTGCCCAATGAAAACTCTAGGAAGTGTCTGGATAGCAATCATGAAGTGTCTCATGCAGGCCCCTTAGAGGGGATGCGGAGGAAGGTATCTGCTCAGGGAACCTACTTTAAGTTCGTTCTCATTCATAACAGTGTTTCCCCTTAGAGGATGAAGATAGAACAGGGACGGATTATGGGCACATTAGGTACTGTGAGTAACGGGCACGCTATGGCACTTAAGCCTGCCAAACACATATTGGATGTTCACCACCAGTGGTGATCGGCACTTAGTTTCTGCGTCTAAAACGCTTCCTACACTGAGAGGGTAGTGTGCTTTAGGAGGTATTCACTGCAGTGTTACTTCTGTTAATTAAGGAAGCTTTTGGGACTGACGCTGTGGTAACCTCAATAGGCGCACATAGCTTTCCAGTCTCAAATGTCTATCCGTTGGACTATAGCAAGTTCTTTTTAAGGGAAACTTCTTCATGCGGAAGGTCACTTCTCACAGTGTCTTTCAGTGGAGGAAAGAAGATAGAACAAGGACGGAGCAGAGAGAACGTTGCAACCCGTGAGTGAAGTACAGGGTAAGGCAACTAGACCTCTATAATGCATACTGGAAGTTCAACATCTGGGATGTTCCACAGTGTCTACCACTTCTCAAAACACATCCAATATATGAGGGAACTGTACTACCGTAGGTTCTCATGAGAGGGATGCATCCGTGCTCAGTATAAAACTCTAGGATATGTCTGGGTAGCAATCATGAAGTGTCTCATACAGGCCCCTTAGAGGGGATATATAGGAAGGTATCTGCTCAGGGAAGCTACTTCAGGTGCGTACTCATTCATAACAGTGCTTCTCCTTGGAGGAATGCAGGTAGAACACGGACGGACTAGGGGCACATTAGGTACTGTGAGTAAAAGGCAGGCTATGACGCTTAAGCCTGCCAAACACATATTGGATGTTCACCAGCAGTGGTGATCCGCACCTATTTTCTGCGTCTAAAACGCTTCCAACACTGAGAGGGAAGTGTGCCTTAGGAGGGATTCACAAGAAAGAAGCTTTTGAGACTGACTCTGTGGTAACCGCTTTGGGCGAACATAGCTTTCCAGGCTCAAACTTCTAACCGTTAGACTATAGCAAGTTCTGTATAAGGGAAACTCCTTCATGCTGAATGTCACTTCTCACAGTTTCTTTCCAGTGGAGGTAAGAAGATAGAACAAGGACCGACAGTGAAAACCTTGCAAACCGTGAAGGAAGTACAGGGTAAGCCACTTAGGCCTCTATGATGCATACTGAAAGTTCAACACAGGAGATGTTCCACAGTGTCTACCTATTCTTAAAACAATTCCAGTATATGAGGGAACTGTGCTACATTAAGTTCTCAAGACAGAGATGCGTCTTTGCTCTGTTGGAAATTGTAGGACGTGTCTGGGTAGCAACCATGAAGTGTCTGATACAGGCCCCTTAGCAGGGATGCAGAGGAAGGTATCTTCTCAGCGAACCTACTTCAGGCGCGTATTCATTCAAAACAGTGTGTCTCCGTGTGGATGAAAATAGATCAGGGAAGGACTACGGGCACATTAGGTACAGTGGTAAAGGGCACGCTATGGCGCTTAAGCCTGCCAAACACATATTGGATGTTCACCACCAGTGGTGATCCGCACTTAGTTTCTACGTCTAAAACGTCTTACACTGAGAGGGAAGTGTGCTTTAGAAGGGATTTACTGCAGTGTTACGTCTAGTAAAAAGGAAGCTTTTGGGACTGACTCTGTTGTAACCGCAATAGTCGCACATAGCTTTCCAGTCTCAGCCGTCTATACGTTGGACTATAGCAAGTTCTGTTTAAAGGAAACTCTTTCATGCACGGTCACTTCTCTCAGTGTCTCTCCAGTGGAAGAAAGAAGATAGAACAGGACAGAGCAGAGAGAATGTTGCAACCCGTGAGTGATGTACAGGGTAAGGCACCTAAGCCTCCATGATGCATACTGGAAGTTCAACACCTGGGATGTTCCAAAGTGTCCACCACTTCTCAAAACACTTCCAATATATGCGGGAACTGTGCTACCGTAAGTTCTCACGAGAGGGATGCATCTGTGCTCAGTTGAAAACTCTAGGATGTGTCTGGGTAGCAATCATGAAGTGTCTCATACAGGCCCCTTAGAGGGGATGCGTAGGAAGGTATCTGCACAGGGAAGCTACTTCAGGTGCGTACTCATTCATAACAGTGCTTCTCCTTGGAGAAATGAAGGTAGAACACGGACGGACTAGGGGCACATTAGGTACTGTGAGTAAAGGGCAGGCTATGGCGCTTAAGCCTGCCAAACACATATTGGATGTTCACCACCAGTGGTGATCCGCACTTAGGTTCTGCGTCTAAAACGCTTCCAACACTGAGTGGGAAGTGTGCTTTAGGAGGGATTCACTGCAGTGTTACGTCTGTTTAAGAAGGAAGCTTTTGGGACTGACTGTGTGGTAACCGCAAATGACGCACATAGCTTTCCAACACAGCCGTCTATCCATTGGACATTAGCAAGTTCTTTTTAAGGGAAAATCCTTCATTCGGAATGTCACTACTCACAGTGACTTTGCAGAGGAGGAATGAAGATAGAATAAGGACGGAGCAGAGTGAACGTTGCAACCCTTGAGTGAAGTATGGGGCAAGGCACCTGGCCTCTATGATGCATACTGGAAGTTCAACACCTGGGATGTTCCACAGTGTTTACCACTTCTCAAAACACTCCAATATATGAGATAACTGTGCTACCGTAAGGTCTCACGAGAGGGATGCATCTGTGCTCAGTTGAAAACTCTAGAATATGTCTGGGTAGCATTCATCAAGTATCTAATACAGTCCCCATAGAAGGGATGCGTAGGAAGGTATCTGCTCAGGGAAGCTACTTCAGGTGCATACTCATTCATAACAATGCTTCTCCTTTGAGGATGAAGATAGAACAGGGACGGATAGGGGCACATTAGGTACTGTGAGTAAAGGGCAGGCTATGGCGCTTAAGCTTGCCAAACATATTTTGGATGTTCACAACCAGTGGTGATCCGCACTTAGTTTCTGCGTCTAAAACGCTTCCTACACTGAGAGGGAAGTATGCTTTAGGAGGGATTCACTGCAGTGTTACGTCTGTTAAAGAAGGAAGCTTTTGGGACTGATTCTGTGGTAACCGCATTAGGCGCACATAGCTTGCCTTCTCAGACGTCTAACCGTTAGACTATAGGAATTTCTATTAAGGGAAACTCCTTCATGCGGAATGTGACTTCTCACAGTGTCTTTCCAGTGGAGGTAAGAAGATAGAACAAGGACGGACAGAGAGAACGTTGCAAACCGTGAGTTAAGTACAGGGTCAGCAACTAGGCATCTATGATGCATACTGGCAGTTCAACACCGGAGATGTTCCACAGTGTCTACCTCTTCTCAAAACAGTTCCAGTATATGAGCGAACTGTGCTTCAGTAAGTTCTCACGACAGAGATGCGTCTGTGCTCAGTTGGAAAGTGTAGGACGGGTCTGGGTAGCAAACATGAAGTGTCTGATACAAGGCACAAATAGGGGATGCGGAGGAAGGTATCTGCACAGGGAAGCTGCTTCAGGTGCGTATTCATTCATAACAGTGCTTCTATTTTGAGGATGAAATAGAACAGGGACGGATTAGGGGCACATTAGGTAATGTGAGTAAAGAGCAGGCTATGGCGTTTAAGCTTGCCAAACACAATTGGATGTTCACCACCAATGGTGATCCGCACTTAGTTTCTGCGTCTAAAACGCTTCCTACACTGACAGGGAAGTGTGCTTTAGGAGGGATTCACTGCAGTGTTACGTCTGTTAAAGAAGGAAGCTTTTGCGAGTGACTCTGTGGTAAATGCAATAGTTGCATATAGCTTTCCAGTCTCAGACGTCTAACCGTTAGACTATAAGAAGTTCTGTTTAAGGTAAACTCCTTCATGCGGAATGTCACTTCTCATAGTGTCTTTCCAGTGGAGGAAAGAAGATAGAACAAGTACGGACAGAGAGACGTTGCAACCCGTGAGTGAAGTACAGGGTAAGGCACCGAAGCCTCTAAGATGCATACTGGAAGTTCAACACCAGGGATGTTCCACAGTGTCTACCACTTCTCAAAACACTTCCAATATATGAGGGAACTGTTCTACCGTAAGTTCTCACGACAGGGATACATCTGTATCCAGTTGAAATCTCTAGGATGTGTCTGGATAGCAATCATGAAGTATCTCATACAGGCCCCTTAGAGGGGATCGCTGGAAGGTATCTGCTCAGGGAAGCTCCTTCAGGTGTGTACTCATTCATAACAGTGCTTTTCATTGGAGGAATGAAGGAAGAACACAGACGGACTAGGGTCACATTAGGTACTGTGAGTAAAGAGCAAGGTATGAAGCTTAAGCCTGCCAAACACATATTGGATGTTCACCACCATGGAGATCCGCACTTAGTTTCTGCGTCTAAAATGCTTCCAACACTGAGAGGGAAGTCTACTTTAGGAGGGATTCACTGCAGTGTTACGTCTGTTAGAGAAGGAGGCTTTTGGGACTGACTCTGTGGTAACCGCAATAGGCGCACATAGCTTTCCAGTCTCAGACGTCTAACCGTTAGACAATAGGAAGTTCTGTTTAAGGGAAACTCTTTCATGCGGATTGTCACTTCTCACAGTGTCTTTAAGTGGAGTAAAGAAGATAGAACAAGGACCAACAGAGAGAACGTTGCAAGCCGTCTGTGAAGTACAGGGTAAGCCACTTAGGCCTCCATGATGCATACTGGCAGTTCAACACCGGAGATGTTCCACAGTGTCTAACTCTTCTCAAAACAATTCCAGTATATGAGGAACTGTGCTCCAGTAAGTTCGCACGACAGAGATGCGTCTGTGCTCAGTTGGAAATTGTAGGACGTGTCAGGGTTGCAACCATGAAGTGTGTGATACAGGCCCCTTACCGGGGATGCGGAGGAAGGTATCTGCTCAGGGAAGCTATTTCAGGTGCGTACTCATTCATAACAGTGTTTCTCCTTTGAAGATGAAGATAGAACAGGGAAGGACTACGGGCACATTAGGTACTGTGAGTAAAGGCAAGCTATGGCGCTTAAGCCTGCCAAACACATATTGGATGTTCACCACCAGTGGTGATCCGCACTTAGCATCTGCGTCTATAACCCTTCGAAAAGTGAGAGGAAGTGTGCTTTAGGAGGGATTCACTGCAGTGTTAGGTCTGTTAAAGAAGGAAGCTTTTGGGACTGACTCAGTGTTAACCGCATTAGGCGCACATAGCTTTCCAGTCACAGACGTCTATCCGTTGGAATATAGCAAGTTTAGTTTAAGGGAAACTCTTTGATGCGGAATGTCACTTCTCACAGTGTCTTTCCAGTGGAGGAAAGAAGATAGAACAAGGACGGAGCAGAGAGAACGTTGCAACTCGTTAGTGAAGTACAGGGTAAGGCACCTAATCCTCTATGATGCATACTGGAAGTTCACACCTGAGATGTTTCACAATGTCTACCACTTCTCAAAACACTTCCAATATATGAGGGAACTGTGCTACCTTACGATCTCACGACAAGGATGCATCTGTTTTCAGTTGAAAACTCTAGGATGTGTCTGGGTAGCAATCAGGAAGTGTCTCATACAGGCCCCTTAGAGGGGATGCAAAGGAAGGTATCTGCTCAGGGAAACTACTTGAGTTGCATACTCATTCATAACAGCGTTTCTCCTTTAAGGAATGAAGATAAAAAAAGGGACGGACTAAGGGCACATTAGGAACTGTGAGTAAAGTGAAGGCTATGGCGCTTAAGCCTGCCAAACACATATTGGATGTTCACCACCAGTGATGATCCGCACTTAGTTTCTGCGTATAAATCCCTTCCATCACTGAGAGGGAAGTGTGCTTTAGGAGGGATTCACTGCAGTGTTATGTCGGTTAAAGAAGGAAGCTTTTGGGACTGACTCTGGGTTAACCGCAATAAGCGCACATAGCTTTCTATTCACAGACGTCTAACCGTTAGACTATAGGAAGATCTGTTTAAGGGAAACTCTTTCATGCGGATTGTCACTTCTCACAGTGTCTTTAAGTGGAGTAAAGAAGATAGAACAAGGACCGACAGAGAGAACGTTGCAAGCCGTCTGTGAAGTACAGGGTAAGCCACTTAGGCCTCCATGATGCATACTGGCAGTTCAACACCGGAGATGTTCCACAGTGTCTAACTCTTCTCAAAACAATTCCAGTATATGAGGAACTGTGCTCCAGTAAGTTCGCACGACAGAGATGCGTCTGTGCTCAGTTGGAAATTGTAGGACGTGTCAGGGTTGCAACCATGAAGTGTGTGATACAGGCCCCTTACCGGGGATGCGGAGGAAGGTATCTGCTCAGGGAACCTACTTCAGGTGCGTACTCATTCATAACAGTGTTTCTCCTTTGAGGATGAAGATAGTACAGGGAAGGACTACAGGCATATTAGGTACTGTTAGTAAAGGCAGGCTATGGCGATTAAGCCTGCCAAACACATATTGAATGTTCACCACCAGTGTTGATAAGCACTTAGTTTGTGTCGAAAACCCTTCCAACACTGAGAGGTAAGTGTGCTTTAGTCGGGATTCACGGCAGTGTTACATCTGTTAAAGAAGGAAGCTTTTGGGACTGACTCTGTTGTAACCGCAATAGGCACACTTAGCTTTCCTGTCTCAGACGTCTATCCGTTGGACTATAGCAAGTTCTGTTTAAGGGAAACTCCTTCATGCGGCATGTCACTTCTCACAGTTTCTTTCCAGTGGAGGAAAGAAGATAGAACAAGGACGGACATAGAGAACGTTGTAACCCGTGAGTGAAGTACAGGGTAAGGCACATAAGGTTCTATGATGCATACTGGAAGTTCAACACTTGGGTTGTTCCACAGTGTCTACCACTTCTCAAAACACTTCCAATATATGAAGGAACTGTGCTACCGTATGTTCTCACGACAGGGATGCATCTGTGCACATTTGAAAAATCTAGGTTGTGTCTGGGTAGCAATCATGAAGTGCCTCATACAGGCCCCTTAGAGGGGATGCGTAGGAAGGTATCTGCTCAGGGAAGCTACTTCAGGTGCATACTCATTCATAACAGTGCTTCTCCTTGGAGGAATGATGGTAAAACACGGACGTACTAGAGGCACATTAGGTACTGTGAGTAAAGGGCAGGCTTAGACGCTTAAGCCTGCCAAACACATATCGGATGTTCACCACCAGTGGTGATCCGCACTTAGTTTCTGCGTCTAAAACGCTTCCAAAACTGAGAGGGAATGTGGTTTAGGAGGGATTCACTGCAGTGTTACGTCTGTTAAAGAAGGAAGCTTTTGGGACTGACTCTGTGGTAACCGCATTAGGCGCACATAGCTTTCCAGTCTCAGATGTCTAACCGTTAGACTATAACAAGTTCTGTTTAAGGGAAACTCCTTCATGCGGATTGTACCTTCTCACAGTGTCTTTAAGTGGAGTAAAGAAGATAGAACAAGGACGGACAGTGAGAACGTTGGAAACCGTGAGTGAAATACAGGGTAAGCCACTTAGGCCTCTAGGATGCATACTGGCAGTTCATCACCGGATGTGTTACACTGTGTCTACCCCTTCTCAAAACACTTCCAGTATTTGAGGGAACTGTGCTACAGTAAGTTCTCACGACAGAGATTCGTCTGTGCTCATTTGGAAAGTGTAGGACGTGTCTGGGTTGCAACCATGAAGTGTCTGATACAGGCCACTTACCAGGGATGCGGAGGAAGGTATCTGATCAGGCAACCTACTTCAGGTGCGTACTCATTCATAACAGTGTTTCTCCTTTGAGGATGAAGATAGAACGGGGAAGAACTACAGGCACATTAGTTACTGTGAGTAAAGGGCAGGCTATGGCGCTTAAGCCTGCCAAACACATATTGAATGTTCACCACCAGTGTTGATAAGCACTTAGTTTCTGTGTCTAAAACACTTCCTACACTGAGAGGGAAGTGTGCTTTAGGAGGGATTCACTGCAGGTTACTTCTGTTAAAGAAGAAAGCTTTTGGGACACACACTGTGGTAACCGCAATAGGCGCACATAGCTTTCCTGTCTCAGACGTCTATCCGTTGGACTATAGGAACTTCTTTTTAAGGGAAACTCCTTCATGCGGCATGTCACTTCTCACAGTGTCTTTCCAGTGGAGGAAAGAAGATAGAACAAGGACGGACAGAGACAAAGTTGCAACCCGTGAGTGAAGTACAGGGTAAGGCACCAAAGCCTCTATGATGCATACTGGAAGTTCAACACCTGGGATGTTCCACACTGTCTACCACTTCTCAAAACACTTTCAATATATTAGGGAACTCTTCTACCGTAAGTTCTCACGACAGGGATGCATCTGTGCACAGTTGAAAACTCTAGGATGTGTCTGGGTAACAATCATGAAGTGTCTCATACAGGCCCCTTAGAGGGGATGCATAGGAAGGTATCTGCTCAGGGAAGCTACTTCAGGTGCATACTCATTCATAACAGTGCTTCTCCTTGGAGGAATGAAGGTAAAACACGGATGGACTAGGGGCACATTAGGTACTGTGAGTAAAGGGCAGGCTATGGCGCTTAAGCCTGCCAAACACATATTGGATGTTCACCACCAGTGGTGATCCGCACTTAGTTTCTGCGTCTAAAATGCTTCCACAACTGAGAGGGAAGTGTGCTTTAGGAGGGATCACTGCAGTGTTACGTCTGTTTAAGAAGGAAGCTTTTGGGATGGACTCTGTGGTAACTGCTTAGACGCACGTAGCTTTCCAGTCTCAGGCGTCTAACCATTAGACTATAGGAAGTTCTGTTTAAGAGAAACTCCTTCATGCTGAATGTCACTTCTCACGGTGTTTTTCCAGTGGGTGTAAGAAGACAGAACAAGAACGGAGCTGAGAGAACGTTGCAACCCGTGAGTGAAGTACAGAGGCATGCACCTAGGCCTCTATGATGCATACTGGAATTTCAATACCGGAGATGTTCCAAAGTGTCTACCTCTTCTCAAAACACTTCCAGTATATGAGATAACTGTGCTATAGTAAGTTCTCACGACAGGGATGCATCTGTGCTCAGTTGGAAAGTGTAGGACGTGTCTGGGTATCAACCATGAAGTGTCTGACACAAGCCCCTAATAGGGGATTCGGGGGTAAGTATCTGCTCAGGGAACGTACTTTAGGTGCGTACTCATTCATAACAGTGTTTATCCTTTGATGATGAAAATAGAACAGGGAAGGACTATGGGCACATTAGGTACTGTGTGTAAAGGGCACGCTATGGCGCTTAATCCTGTCACACACATATTGGATGTTCACCACCAGTGTTGATCCGCACTTAGTTTGTGCATCGAAAACGCTTCTTAAACTGAGAGGGAATTGTGCTTTAGGAGGGATTCACTGCAGTGTTACGTCTAGTAAAGAAGGAAGCTTTTGGGTCTGACTCTGTGGTAACCGCAATAGTCGCACATAGCTTTCCAGTCTCAGCCATCTCTCCTTTGGACTATAGCAAGTTCTGCCTAAGGGAAACTTCTTCTTGTGGAAATTCACTTCTCACAGTGTCTTTCCGGTGGAGGAAAGAAGTTAGAACAAGGACGGACAGAGAGAACGTTGCAAACCGTGAGTGAAGTACAGGGTAAGACACTTAGGCATCTATGATGCATACTGGCAGTTCAACACCGGAGATGTTCCACAGTGTCTACCTTTTCAAAAAACACTTCCTGTATTGAGGGAACTGTGCTACAGTAAGTTCTCATGACAGGATGCGTCTGTGCTCAGTTGGAAAGTGTAGGACGTGTCTGGGTAGCAATCATGAAGTGTCTGATACATGCCCCTTAAAAGGGATGTGGAGGAGGTATCTGCTCAGGGAACCTACTTCAGGTGCGTACTCATTCATAACAGAGTTTCCCCTTTGAGGATGAAGATAGAACAGGGACGGATTAGGGGCACATTAGGTACTGTGAGTAAAGGGCAGGCTATGGCGTTTAAGCCTGCAAAACACATATTGGATGTTCACCATGAATTGTTATCCACACTTAGTTTCTGAGTCTAAAATGCTACCAACACTGAGAGGGAAGTGTGCTTTAGGAGGGATTCACTGCAGTGTTACGTCTGTTAAAGAAGGAAGCTTTTGGGACTGACTCTGTGGTAACCGCATTAGGCGCACATACCTTTCCAGTCTTAGACGTCTAACCGTTAGACTATAGGAAGTTCTGTTTAAGGGAAACTCCTTCATGCGAATTGTCACTTTTCACAGTGTCTTTCCAGTGGAGGAAAGAAGATAGACGAAGGACGGACAGAGAGAACATTGCAAAACGTGAGTGAAATACAGGGTAAGCCATTTAGGCCTCTATGATGCATACAGGAATTTCAGCACCGGAGATGTTCCACAGTGTCTACCTCTTCTCAAAACACTTCCAGGAGGTTCTTCCATATGGCGGGGTACTAGGAAGAGGCATCTTTTCAGCTGGTACCCCAAAGTGAGCTGATTACCTACCAAAGAACTCCGATCACCCATGAATCAGCCTGAGATCAGAATTATACACGTCTGGATCTCTACAGGGGCAGAAGACACCAGTGAGCAGGTAAAGCGGAATGGGAACAGCGTACTGATATCGGAAGATAAACAAAAGGGGGAGGGAGCCACCAGCGGCGACCGGTGCAAATGTAATAATACCCTGATATGAGGGAGAGTGCCTTGCATCTGGGGACCAGCATTAACTTGGAGACTGGTTGAAAGCACTCCAAAGGGCAAAGGATCCCGGGGGCAAATTGTGGGAATCCCGGCGGCTAGGAACAGGGGCTTAAGTCCCTGATCCCAGAGGGCCTCCCTGTCGCGGAGGCAGAGAGAGTGCGGAGGAGAAACCGACTTCTGCTCCCTAAGCAGCCAGAGAGCCCCTGAGCATGGGGTTTCCGGCTCCTGTGAGGGGATGGGAGATGCGCCGGTCTGCAGAACGCGCACTAGCCCTACCACAAAGCTTGAGATGCGCACGCACATCCCTCCAGCTCTCTTGGGTTTCTAAGGCCCAGGGGCACATCTTGACCCGCGCCATTGTTTCAAAGTCTAAGCCACTCGCGCGCAAAACTCTTCCCAGGACAGAGGCGCACAAATGCCCAGCCTGCGGCTTACAGACCAGCTCCCTGTTCTCAGTGCCCCAGACGCGCGCCCGACCCACAGCCGCCTCTGAAAAGGGTTGCGCGCAAGCCGGGCACTTCCAGCCGGGGCCGGCGGCAAAATCTCAGTGTGCGATCCCTGCTTGGAACCTCTCGGCAGGCAGGAGCTCCCAGACAGCCGCCACTGCCTTGGCTTTGGGGATGAGCAAAAGATCCTGCGCCCCAGGGTCTTTAACTTGGAACCTGCACTGCCAACGTCCAAGGGGGAATTTATTCAGCTTCTGTACCCAGACTGAGGCTTCTCTATGAGACGGAGATCAGGAAGTGTTCCAGGGTGCACCTTGACTGCACCAGAGTGGATACATCCAGCTACATCTGTTCAGTCTTCTCCCACCAAAATGACTAGGAGGAGGAATGCCCAACAGAGGAAAAATACAAAGGATGGACCTTCTGCAATAGAGCTAATGGCTATCAACATAGACAATATGTCGGAAAGAGAATTCAGGCTAACAATTATCCAGGCAATAGCTAGGTTGGAGAAAGCCATGGATGACCAAACAGAATTGATTAGGGCCGAACTGAAAGCGACCAGACAGGATGTTCACAATGTTAGGGCAGAGCTGATAGCTACCAGGGAGGAGGTCCACAATGCTCTCAATGAGTTCCAATCCAATCTAAACTCTCTCAAAGCTAGGGTAACTGAGACAGAAGATAGAATTAGTGATCTGGAAGACAAACAGATAGAGAGAAAGGATCAGGAGGAAGCCTGGAACAAACAGCTTAGATCCCACGAAAGCATAATTAGGGAAATAAATGATGCCATGAAGCGTTCCAACGTCAGAATTATTGGAATTCCTGAAGGGGAGGAGAAAGAAAGAAGTCTAGAAGATATCGTGGAACAAGTCCTTCATGGAAATTTTCCGAATCTCGTGAATGAAACCTGCGTTCATGTACAAGAGGCTGAATGGTCTCCACCCAAGATTATACACTCCAAAAAAACATCACGACACCTGATAGTCAAATTGAGAAATTATAATTGTAGGTATAATCTCTTGAAAGCTGCCAGGGCAAAGAGGCTCCTTACTTACAGAGGGAAGCCAATCAGAATAAAGTCAGACCTGTCCACAGAGACTTGGCAAGCCAGAAGAGGCTGGCAAGATATATTCAGGGCACTAAATGAGAAGAACATGCAGCCAAGAATACTTTATCCAGCAAGACTGACATTCAAAATGGATGGAGAGATAAAGAGTTTCCAAGACCGGCAAGGCTTAAAAGACTATGCAACCACCAAGCCGACACTGCAGGAAATATTAAGGGGGGTTCTATAAAAGAGGAAAAATCCCAAGAATAGCATTGAACAGAAATGTAGAGACAGTCTACAGAAAGAAAGACTTCAAGATAACTTGATGTCAATAAAAACGTATCTATCAATAATCACTCTCAATGTGAATGGCCTAAATGCACCCATAAAACGGCACAGGGTTGCAGATTGGATAAAACGACAGGACCCATCCATATGCTGTCTACAAGAGACCCATTTTGAACCTAAAGATACACGCAGACTGAAAGTGAAGGGGTGGAGAAGCATCTTTCATGCCAATTGGACTCAAAAGAAAGCTGGGGTAGCGATTCTCATATCAGATAAATTAGACTTCAAACTAAAGACTGTAGTCAGAGATACAGAAGGACACTACATAATCCTTCAAGGGACTATCCATCAAGATGATCTAACAATTATAAATATCTATGCTCCCAATATGGGAGCAGCCAACTACTTAAGAAAACTGTTAATCAAGATAAAGAATCATATTGATATGAATACACTAATCGTAGGAGATCTTAACACGCCTCTTTCAGAACTAGACAGATCATCGAAGCAGAAAATCAATAAAGAAACAAGAGCATTGAAAGACACATTGGACCAGATGGACCTCATAGATATATACAGAACATTCCACACTAAAACAGCAGAATACTCATTCTTCTCAAGTGCACACGGAACCTTCTCCAGAATAGACCACATACTGGGTACAAATCAGGACTCAGCCGATAGCAAAAGACTGAGATGATTCCCTGCATATTCTCAGATCACAATGCTTTGAAACTGGAGCTCAATCACAAGGAAAAGTTCCGAAGGAACTCAAACACCTGGAAGCTAAAGACCACCTTGCTTAAGAATGCTTGGATCAACCAGGAGATCAAAGAAGAACTGAAACAATTCATGGAAACCAATGAGAATGAAGACACTTCGTTCCAAAACCTAAGGGATACAGCAAAGGCGGTCCTAAGGGGAAAATAGATAGCCATCCAAGCCTTGCTCAAAAAAATTGAAAAATCCAGAACACACCAGCTGTCTCTACACCTTAAAGAACTGGAGGTTCAACAACAAATCAAACCAACTCCACACATAAGAAGGGAAATCATCAAGATTAGAGCTGAGAACAATGAGGGAGAAATGAGAGATATGGTAGAACGTATCAATGAAACTAGAAGCTGGTTTTTTGAAAGAATCAATAAGAGCGATAAGCCACTGTCTACACTAATCCAAAAGAAAAGAGAGAAGTACCAAATTCATAAAATTATGAATGAAAAGGGAGAGATCACAACTAACGCCAAAGAAGTAGAAACAATCATCAGAAGTTATTACGAACAGTTATATGCCAATAAGCTTAGCAACCTAGATGAAATGGATGCATTCCTGGAAAAATATAAACTACCAAAATTGAACCAGGAAGAAATCGACAACCTGAATAGACCGATATCTAATAACGAGATTGAAGCAGTGATCAAAAATCTCCCAAAAAACAAGAGCCCAGGACCTGACGGATTCCCTGGGGAATTCTACCAAACCTTCCAAGAAGAAATATCACCTATTCTCCTGAAGCTGTTTCAAAAAATTGAGCAGAAGGAAAACTTCCAGACTCTTTCTATGAGGCAGCATTACCCTAATCCCCAAACCAGGCAAGGACCCTACCAAAAAGGAGAATTTCAGAACAATATCACTGATGAATATGGATGCTAAGATTCTCAGCAAGATCCTAGCCAACAGGATCCAACAACACATTAAAAGATTATCCACCATGATCAAGTGGGACTCATCCCTGGGCTACAAGGATGGTTCAACATTCGCAAATCAATCAATGTGATACAACAAATTACTATGAGAAGAGAGAAGAACCGCATGGTCCTCTCAATTGATGCAGAAAAAGCATTTGACAAAATCCAACATCCGTTCCTGATTAAAACGCTTCAAAGTATAGGGATAGAGGGAACATTCCTGAACCTCATCAAATCTATCTATGAAAGACCCACAGCAAATATCATCCTCAATGGGAAAAAGCTTGCAGCCTTCCCATTGAGATCAGGAACAAGACAAAGATGCCCACTTTCACCACTCTTGTTCAACATAGTATTAGAAGTCCTAGCAACAGCAATCAGACAACAGAGAGAAATAAAATGTATCCACATTGGTAATGAAGAAGTCAAACTCTCTCTCTTCACAGATGACATGATTCTTTATATGGAAAACCCAAAAGACTCCACCCCCAAACTACTAGAACTCATACAGCAATTCAGCAGCGTGGCAGGATACAAAGTCAATGTGCAGAAATCAGTGGCTTTCTTATACACTAACAATGAAAATACAGAAAGGGAAATTAGAGAATCGATTCCATTTACTATAGCACCAAGAACCATAAGATACCTGGGAATAAACCTAACTAAAGAGGTAAAGGATCTATATTGAGGAACTATAGAACACTCATGAAAGAAATTGAAGAAGACACAAAAAGATGGAAGACCATTCCATGCTCTTGGATCGGAAGAATAAACATTGTTAAAATGTCTATACTGCCTAGAGCAATCTATACTTTTAATGCCATTCCGATCAAAATTCCACTGGCATTCTTCAAAGAGCTGGAGCAAATAATCCTAAAATTTGTATGGAATTAGAAGAGTCCCCGAATCGCTGAGGAAATGTTGAAAAACAAAAATAAAGCTGGCGGCATCACCTTACCTGATTTCAAGCTTTATTACAAAGCTGTAATCACCAAGACAGCATGGTACTGGCATAAAAACAGACACATAGACCAGTGGAACAGAGTAGAGAGCCCTGATATGGACCGTCAACTCTATGGTAAATTAATCTTCGACAAAACAGGAAAAAATATACAGTGGAAAAAAAGACAGTCTCTTCAATAAATGGTGCTGGGAAAACTGGACAGCTATATGTAGAAGAATGAAAATCGACCATTCTCTTACACCGTACACAAAGATCAACTCAAAATGGATAAAAGACCTCAACGTGAGACAGGAATTTATCAGAATCCTAGAGGAGAACATAGGCAGTAATCTCTCTGATGTCAGCCACAGCAACTTCTTTCAAGATACGTCTCCAAAGGCAAAGGAAACAAAAGCAAAAATAAACTTCTGGGACTTCATCAAAATCAAAAGCTTCTGCACAGCAAAGGAAACAGTCAAAAAACAAAGAGGCAACCCAAGGATGGGAGAAGATATTTGCAAATGACAGTACAGACAAAAGGTTGATATCCAGGATCTATAATGAACTCCTCAAACTCAACCCACACGAAACAGACAAACTCATCAAAAAATGGGCAGAAGATATGAACAGACACTTCTCAAATCAAGAAATACAAATGGCTATCAGACACATGAAAAAATGCTCATCATCATTAGCCCTCAGGGAGATTCAAATTAAAACCACATTGAGATATCACCTTACACCAGTTAGAATGGCAAAAATTAACACAACAGGAAACAACATGTGTTGGATAGGATGTGGAGAAAGGGGAACCCTCTTACACTGTTGGTGGGAATGCATTGGTGCAGCCTCTTGGAGAACAGTGTGGAGATTCCTCAAGAAATTAAAAATAGGGCTTCCCTACGACCCTGCAATTGCACTTCTGGGTATTTACCCCAAAGATACAGATGTCGTGAAAAGAAGGGCCATCTGTACCCCAATGTTTATAGCAGCAATGGCCACAGTCGCCATACTATGGAAAGAACCAAGATGCCCTTCAACGGATGAATGGATAAGGAAGATGTGGTCCATATACACTATGGAGTATTATGCCTCCGTCAGAAAGGACGAATATCCAACTTTTGTAGCAACATGGACAGGACTGGAATAGATTATGCTGATTGAAATCAGTCAAGCAGAGAGAGTCAATTATCATATGGTTTCACTCATTTGTGGAGCATAACCAATAGCATGGAGGACAAGGTGCGTTAGAGAGGAGTAGGGAATTTGGGTAAATTGGAAGGGGAGGTGAACCATGAGAGACAATGGACTCTTAAAAAGAGTCTGAGGGGTTTGATGTGGCGGGGGGTTGGGAGGTTGGGGTAGTAGGTGGTGGGTATTATAGAGGGCACAGCTTGCATGGAGCACTGGATGTGGTGAAAAAATAATGAATACTGTTTTTCTGAAAATAAATAAATTGTGGAAAAAAATAAAATAAAATAAAATGTTGAGGAAAAATGAAAAACAAAACAAAACAAAACAAAAAAACACTTCCAGTATCTGAGGGAACTTTGCTACAGTAAGTTCTCACGACAGAGATGCGTGTGTGCTCATTTGGAAAGTGTAGGACGTGTCTGGGTAGCAACCATGAAGTGTCTGATACAGGCCCCATAGAGGGGATGCGTAGGAAGGTATCTGCTCAGGGAAGCTACTTCAGGTGCGTACACATTCATAACAGTGCTTCTCCTTGGAGAAATGAAGGTAGATCCCGGACGGAATAGGGTCTCATTAGGTACTGTGAGTAAAGGGCAGGATATGACGCTTAAGCCTGCAAAACACATATTGGATGTTCACCATAAATGGTGATCCGCACTTAGTTTCTGCGTCTAAAACGCTTCCAACACAGAGAGGGAAGTGTGCTTTAGGAGGGATTCACTGCAGTGTTACGTCTGTTAAAGAATGAAGTTTTGACACTGACTCTGTGGTAACCGCATTAGGCGCACATAGCGTTCCAGTCTCGGACGTCTAACCGATATACTAAGGAAGTTTTGTTTAACGAATCTCCTTCATGCGGAATGTCACTTCTCACAGTGTCTTTCCAGTGGAGGTAAGAAGATAGAACAAGGACGGACAGAGAAACGTTGCCTACCGTGAGTGAAATACAGTGTAAGCCACTGAGACCACTTGATGCATACTGGAAGTTCAACACCGGAGATGTTCCACAGAGTCTACCTCTTCTCAAAACACTTCCAGTATATGATGGAACTGTGTTACAGTAAGTTCTCACGACAGAGAGGCGTCTGTGCTCAAATGGAAAGTATAGGACGTGTCTGGGTAGCAACCATGAAGTGTCTGATACAGGCCCCTTAGAGGGGATGCGGAGGAAGGTATCTGCTCAGGGAACCTACTTCAGGTGCGTACTCATTCATAACAGTGTTTCTCCTTTAAGAATGAAAATAGAACAGGGAAGGAATACGGGCACATTACGTACTGTGAGTAAAGGGCACGCTATGGCGCTTAAGCCTCCCAAACACAAATTGGATGTTCACCACCAGTGTTGATCCGCACTTAGTTTCTGCGTCGAAAACACTTCTTACACTTAGATGGAAGTGTGCTTTAGGAGGGATTCACTGCAGTGTTACGTCTAGTAAAGAAGGAAGCCTTTGAGACTGACACTGTGCTAACCGCAAATGTCACACATTGCTTTCCAGTCTCAGCCGACTATCCGTTGGTCTATATCAAGTTATTTTAAGGGAAACTCCTTCATGTGGAATGTCACTTCTCACAGTGTCTTTCCTGTGGAGGAAAGAAGATAGAACAAGGACGGAGCAGAGAGAACGTTGCAACCCGTGAGTGAAGTACAGGGTAAGGCACCTAGGCCTCTATGATGCACACTGGAAGTTCAACACCTGAATGTTCCACATGTCTACCAATTCTCAGAACACTTCCTATATATGAGGGAACTGTGCTACGTAATTTCTCTCGACAGGGATCCATCTGTGCTCAGTTGAAAACTCTAGAATGTGTCTGGGTAGCAATCATGAAGTGTCTCATACAGTCCCCTTCGAGGGGATGCTTAGGAAGGTATCTGCTCAGGGAAGCTACTTCAGGTGCGTACTCATTCATAACAGTGCTTCTCCTTGGAGGAATGAAGGTAGAACACGGACGGACAAGGGGCACATTAGTTACTGTGAGTAAAGGGTAGGATATGACGCTTAAGCCTGCCAAACACATATTGGATGTTTACCACCAGTGGTGATCCGCATTTAGTTTCTGCATCTAAAACGCTTCCAACACTGAGAGGGAAGTGTGCTTAGGGAGGGATTCACTGCAGTGTTACGTCTAGTAAAGTAGGAATCTTTTGGGACTGACTCTGTGGTAACCGCAATAGTCGCACATAGCTTTCCAGTCTCAGATGTGTATCCGTTGGTCAATAGCAAGTTCTGTTTAAGGGAAACTCCTTCATGCGGAATGTCAATTCTCACAGTGTCTTTCTAGTGGAGGAAAGAAGATAGAACAAGGACGGAGCAGAGAGAACTTTGCATCCGGTGAGTGAAGTACAGGTTAAGGCACCTAGGCCGCTATGATTCATACTGGAAGTTCAACACCTTTGATGTTCCACAGTGTCTACCACTTCTCAAAACACTTCCAATATATGAGGGAACTGTGCTTCAGTATGTTCTCACGACAGGCATGCGTCTGTGCTCAGTTGGAAAGGGTAGGACTTTTCTGGGTAGCAATCATGAAGTGTCTGGGACAGGCCCCTTAGAGGGGATGTGGAAGGTATCTGCTCAGGGAACCTACTTCAGGTTCGTACTCAATCATAACAGTGTTTCTCCTTTCAGGATGAAGATAGAACAGGGATGGATTAGGGGCACATTAGGTCTGTGAGTAAAGGCCAGGCTATGGCGCTTAAGCCTGCCAAACACATATTGGATGTTCACCACCAATGGTGATCCACACTTAGTTTCTGCGTCTAAAACGCTTCCAACGCTGAGAGGGAAGTGTGCTTTAGAAGGTATTCACTGCAGTCTTACTTACGTCTGTTAAAGAAGGAAGCTTTTGGGACTGACTCTGTGGTAAACGCAATAGGCACACATAGCTTTCCAGTCTCAGACGTCTAACCGTTAGACTATAGGAAGTTCTGTTTAAGGGAAACTCCTTTTGCGGAATGTGACATCTCACAGTGTCTTTCCAGTGGTGGAAAGAAGATAGAACAACGACGGACAGAGAGAACGTTGCAACCCGTGAGTGAAGTACAGGGTAAGGCACCTAAGCCTCTATGATGCATACTGGAGGTTCAACACCTGGGATGTTCCACAATGTCTACCACTTCTCAAAACTCTTCCAATATATGAGGGAACTGTGCTACCGTAAGTTCACACGACAGGGATGCATCTGTGCTCAGTTGAAAACTCTAGGATGTGTCTTGGTAGCAATCATGAAGTGTCTCATACAGGCTCCTTAGAGGGGAAGCGTAGGAAGGTATCTGCTCAGGGAAGCTATTTCAGGTGTGTACTCATATATAACAGTGCTTCTCCTTGGAGGAATGAGGGAGAACACGGACGGACTAGTGGCACATTAGGTACTGAGAGTAAAGTCAGGCTATGACGCTTAAGACTGCCGAACACATATTAGATGTTCACCACCAGTGATGATCCGCACTTAGTTTCTGCGTCGAAAACGCTTCCAACATTGAGTGGGAAGTGTGCTTTAGGAGGGATTCACTGCAGTGTTACGTCTGTTAAAGAAGGAAGCTTTTGGGACTGACTCTGTGGTAACCGCAATAGTCGCACATAGCTTTCCAGTCTGTGATGTCTATCCGTTGGACTATAGCAAGTTCTGTTTAAGGGAAACTCCTTCATGTGGAATGTCATTTCCCACAGTGTATTTCCACAGGAGGAAAGAAGATAGAACAAGGACGGAGCAGAGAGAACCTTGCAACCCGTGAGTGAAGTACAGGGTAAGGCACCTAGGCCGCTATGATTCATACTGGAAGATCAACACCTGGGTTGATCCACAGTGTCTACCACTTCTCAAAACACTTACAATATATGAGGGAACTGTGCTACACTATGTTCTCATGACAGGGATGCGTCTATTCTCAGTTGGAAAGTGTAGGACATGTCTGGGTAGCAATCATGAAGTGTCTGATACAGGCCCCTTAGACGGGATGCGGAGGAAGGTATCTGCTCAGGGAAGTTACTTCAGGGGAGTACTCATTCATAACAGTACTTCTCCTTGGAGGAATGAAGGTAGAACACGGACGGACTAGGGGCACATTAGGTACTGTGATTAAAGGGTAGGCTATGACGCTTAAGCCTGCCAAACACATATTGGATGTTCACCACCATTGGTGATTCGCACTTAGTTTCTGCGTCTAAAATGCTTTCAACACTGTGAGAGAAGTGTGCTTTAGGAGGGATTCACTGCAGTTTTCCGTCTAGTAAAGAAGGAAGCTTTGGGACTGACTCTGTGGTAACCGCAATAGTCACACATAGCTTTCCATTCTCAGATGTCTATCCGTTGGACTATAGCAAGTTCTGTTTAAATGAAACTCCTTCAGGCGGAATGTCAATTTTTCACAATGTCTTTCCACTGGAGGAAAGAAGATAGAACAAGGACGGAGCAGAGAGAATGTTGCAACCCGTGAGTGAAGTACAGGGTAAGGCACCTAGGCCTTTATGATTCATACTGGAAGTTCAAGACCTGGGAAGTTCCACAGTGTGCACCACTTCCTAAACCACTTCCAATATATGAGGGAATTGTGCTACAGTATGTTCGCACAACAGGGATGCATCCCTCACAGTGTTGGAATCGTTTTAAATCCAGAAAATAAGTACGGATCACAACTAGTACCCCTTAGAGGGGATGCGAAGGAAGGAATCTGCTCAGGGAACCTACTTCAGGTGCGTACTCATTCTTAACAGTGTTTCTCCTTTGGTGAAACCACGAAGTTTCTGATACAGGGAAGCTACTTCAGGTGCGTACTCACAATATGTGTTTGCAGGCTAAAGCGCCATAGCCTGCCCTTTACACACAGTACCTAATGTGCCCCTAATCCGTCCCTGTTCTATCTTCATCCTCAAAGGGGAAACACTGTTATGAATGATTATGAAACTGAAGTAGGTTCCCTGAGCAGACCTTCCTCCGCATCCCCTCTAAGGGGCCTGTATCAGACACTTCATGATTGCTACCCAGACACGTCCTACACTTTCCAACTGAGTATAGACGCATCCCTGTCGTGAGAAATTACTGTAGCACAGTTTCCTCATATATTGGAAGTGTTTTGAGAAGTGGTAGACACTGTGGAACATCCCAGGTGTTGAACTTCCAGTATGTATCGTAGAGGCTTAGGTGCCTTACCCTGTAATTCACTCACGGGTTGCAACGTTCTCTCTGTCCTTACTTTTCTATCTTCTTTGCTCCAGTGGAAAGACACTGTGAGAATTGAAATTCCGCATGAAGGAGTTTACCTTAATCAGAACTTCCTATAGTCTAACGGTTAGACGTCAGAGCCCGAAAGCTATGGGCGCCTACTGCAGTTACCACAGTGTCAGGCCAAAAAGCTTCCTTCTTTAACAGACGTAACACTGCAGTGAATCCCTCCTAAAACACACTTCCCTCTCAGTGTTGGAAGTGTTTTAGACGCCGAAACTAAGTGCGGATCAACACTGGTGGTGAACATCCAATATGTGTTTGGCAGGCTTAAGCGCTATAGCCTTCCCTTTACTCACAGTACCATGTGCCCCTAATCCGTCCCTGTTCTATCTTCATCCTCAAAGGAGAAACACTGTTATGAATGAGTACACACCTGAAGTAGGTTCCCTGAGCAGATACCTTCCTCCGCATCCCCTCTAAGGGCCCTGTATCTGAAACTTCATGATTGCTACCCAGACACGTCCTACACTTTCCGAATGAGCATAGACGCATCCCTGTCGTGAGAACATAGTGTAGCACAGTTCCCTCATATATTGGAAGTGTTTTGAGAAGTGGTAGACACTGTGGTACATCCCAGGTGTTGAACTCTCAGTATGCATCATAGAGGCCTAGGTGCCTTACCCTGTACTTCACTCACGGGTTGCAACGTTCTCTCTGCTTCGTCCGTGTTCTATCTTCTTTCCTCCAGTGGAAAGACACTGTGAGAAGTGAAATTCCACATGAAGGAGTTTCCCTTAAACAGAACTTGCTATCGTCCAACGGATAGACATCTGAGACTGGAAAGCTATGTGCGACTATTGCGGTTACCACAGAGTCAGTCCCAAAGCTTCCTTCTTTACTAGACGGAAAACTGCAGTGAATCCCTCCTAAAGCACACTTCCCTCTCAGTGTAGGAAGTGTTTGAGATGCAGAAACTAAGTGCGGATCACAACTGTTGGTGAATATACAATATGTGTTTGGCAGGATTAAGCGTCATAGCCTGCCTTTTACTCACCGTACCTAATGTGCCCCTAGGCCATCCGTGTTCTACCTTCATTCCTCTAAGGAGTAGCACTGTTATGAATGAGTACGCACCTGAAGTAGCTTCCCTGAGCAGATACATTCTTACGCATCCCCTCAAAGGGGCCTGTATGAGACACTTCATGATTGCTACCCAGACACATCCTAGAGTTTTCAACTGTGCACAGATGCATCCCTGTCGTGAGAACTTACGGTAGCACATTTCCCTCATATATTGGAATGTTTTGAGAAGTGGTAGACATTGTGGAACATCCCAGGTGTTGAACCTCCAGTATGCATCATAGAGGCTTAGGTGCCTTACCCTGTACTTCACTCACGGGTTGCAACGTTCTCTCTGTCCGTCGTTGTTCTATCTTCTTCCCTCTACTGGAAAGACACTGTGAGAAATCCCATTCCACAAAAGGAGTTTCCCTTAAACATAACTTGCTATAGTCCAACGGATAGATCTCTGAGAGTGAAAGCTATGTGCGACTATTGCGGTTACCACAGAGTCAGTCCCAAAAGCTTCCTTCTTTAACAGACGTAACACTGCAGTGAATCCCTCCTAGCGCACACTTCCCTCTCAGTGTAGGAAGCGTTTTCGAAGCAGAAACTAAGTGCGGATCACCAGTGGTGGTGTACATCCAATATGTGTTTGGCAGGCTTAAGCGCCATAGCGTGCCCTTTACTCACAGTACCTAATGTGCCCGTAGTCCTTCGCTATTCTATCTTCATCCTCAAAGGAGAAACACTGTTATGAATGAGTAGGCACCTGAAGTAGCTTCCCTGAGCAGATACCTTCCTCCGCAACCCCTCTAAGGGGCCTGTATCAGACACTTCATGGTTGCTACCCAGACACGTCCTACAATTTCCAACTGAGCACAGACGCATCCTGTCGTGAGAACTTACTGTAATCACAGTACCCTCATATACTGGAAGTGTTTTGAGAAGAGGTAGACACTGTGGAACATCTCCGGTACTGATCCTCCAGTATGCATCATAGAGGCCTAAGTGGCTTACCCTGTACTTCACTCACGGTTTGCAACGTTCTCTCTGACCGTCCTTGTTCTATCTTCTTTCCTCCACTGGAAAGACACTGTGAGGTGAGACATTCCGCATGAAGGAGTTTCCCTTAAACAGAACCTCCTATAGTCTAACGGTTAGACGTCTGAGACTGGAAGGCTATGTGCACCTAATGAGGTTACCACAGAATCAGTCCCAAAAGCTGCCTTCCTTAAGAGACCTAAGTAACACTGTAGTGAATCCCTCCTAAAGCACACTTCACTCTCAGAGTTGGAAGCATTTTAGATGCAGAAACTAAGTGCACATCACCACTGGTGGTGAACATCCAGTATGTGTTTTGCAGGCTTAAGCGCCATAGCCTGCCCTTTACTCACAGTACCTAATATACCCATAATCGGTCCGTGTTCTACCTTCATTCCTCCAAGGAGAAGCACTGTTATGAATGAGTACGCACCTGAAGTAGCTTCCCTGAGCAGATACCTTCCTACGCAACCCCTCTAAGGGGCCTGTATGTGAAACTTCATGATAGCTACACAGACACATGCTAGAGTTTTCAACTGTGCACAGATGCATCCCTGTCGTTATAACTTACGGTAGCACAGTTACCTCATATATTGGAAGTGTGTTGAGAAGTGGTAGACTTTGTGGAACATCCCATGTGCTGAACCTCCAGTATGCATCATAGAGGCTTAGGTGCCTTACCCTGTACTTCACTCACGGGTTGCAAAGACCTCTCTGTCCGTCGTTGTTCTATCTTCTTTCCACCACTGGAAAAACCCTGTGAGAAGTGACATTCCGCATGAAGGAGTTTCCCTTAAACAGAACTTGCTATACTCCAACGGATAAACGTCTGAGACTGGAAAGCTATGTGCGCCTAATGAGGGTACCACAGAGTCATTCCCAAAAGCTTACTTCTTTAACAGACATAACACTGCAGTGAATCCCTCCTAAAGCACACTTCCCTCTCAGTGTAGGATGCGTTTTCGACGCTGAAACTAAGTGCTGATCACCACTTGTGGTGAACATCCAATATGTGTTTGGCAGGCTTAAGCGCCATAGCCTGCCCTTTACTCACAGTACCTAATATGCCCGTAGTAGTTCCCTGTTCTATCTTCATCCTCAAAGGAGAAACACTGTTAAGAATGAATAAGCACCTGAAGTAGGTTCCCTGAGCAGATAACTTCCTCCACATCCCTTCTTAAGGGCTTGTATCAGACATTTCATGGTTGCTATCCAGACACGTCCTACACTTTCCAACTGAGGACAGACGCATCTCTGTCGTGAGAACATAGTGTAGCACAGTTCCCTCATATATTGGAAGTGTTTTGAGAGGTGGTAGACACTGTGGTACATCCCAGGTGTTGAACTCTCAGTATGCATCATAGAGGCCTAGGTGCCTTACCCTGTACTTCACTCACGGGTTGCAACGTTCTCTCTGCTTCGTCCTTGTTCTATCTTCTTTCCTCCAGTGGAAAGACACTGTGAGAAGTGAAATTCCAAATGAAGGAGTTTCCCTTAAACAGAACTTCCTATAGTCTAACGGTTAGACGTCTGAGACTGGAAAGCTATGTGCGCCTATTGCGGTTACCACAGTGTCAGATCCAAGCGCTTCCTTCTTTAAGAGACGTAACACTGCAGTGAATCCCTCCTAAAGCACACTTCCCTTTCAGTGTTGGAAGCGTTTTAGACACAGAAACTAATTGCGGATCAACACTGGTGGTGAACATCCAATATGTGTTTGGCAGGCTTAAGTGTCATAGCCTGCCCTTTACTCAAGTACATAATGTGCCCCTAATCCGTCCATGTTCTGTATTAATCCTCAAAGGGGACACACTGTTATGAATGAGTACGAACCTGAAGTAGGTTCCCTTAGCAGATACCTTCATCCACATCCCCTCTAAGGGGCCTGTATCAGACACTTCATGATTGCTACCCAGACATGTCCTACACTTTCCAACTGAGCACAGACGCATATCTGTCGTGAGAACATACTGTAGCACAGTTCCCTCATATACTGGAAGTGTTTTGAGAAGAGGTAGACACTGTGGAACATCTCCTGTATTGAACTTCCAGTATGCATCATAGAGGCCTAAGTGGCTTACCATGTGCTTCACACATGGTTTGCAACGTTCTCTCTGTCCGTCCTTGTTCTATCTTCTATCCTCCCCATAAAGACACTGTGAGAAGTGACAATCCGCATGAAGGAGTTTCCCTTAAACAGAACTTCCTACAGTCTAACGGTTAGACGTCTGAGACTGGGAAGCTATGTGCGCCTAATGTGTTTACCACAGAGTAAGTCCAAAAGCTTCCTTCTTTACTAGACGTAACACTGCAGTGAATCCGTCCTAAAGCACACTTCCCGCTCAGTGTAAGAAGCGTATTCGACGCAGAAACTAAGTGCGGATAACCACTGGTGGTGAACATCCAATATGTGTTTGGCAGGTTTAAGCGCCATAGCGTGCCCTTTACTCACAGTACCTAATAAGCCCCTAGTCCGTCCGTGTTCTACCTTCATTCCTCCAAGGAGAAGCACTGTTATGAATGAGTACGCACCTGAAGTAGCTTCCCTGAGTAGATACCTTCCTACGCATCCCCTCTAAGGGGCCTGTATGAGACACTTCATGAGTGCTACCCAGACACATCCTAGAGTTTTCAACTGTGCACAGATGCATCCCTGTCGTGAGACTTACGGTAGCACAGTTCCCTCATATATTGGAAGTGTTTTGAAAAGTGGTAGACATTGAGGAACATCCCAGGTGCTGAACCTCCAGTATGCATCATAGAGGCTTAGGTGCCTTAACCTGTAGTTCACTCACGGGTTGCAACGTTCTCTCTGTCCGTTCTTGTTATTTCTTCTTTCCTCCACTGGAAAGACACTGTGAGAAGTCACATTCCGCATGAAAGAGTTACCCTTAAACAGAACTTGCCATAGTCCAACGGATAGACGTCTAACACTGTAAAGCTATGTGCGCCTACTGCGGTTACCACAGAGTCAGTCCCAAATGCTTCCTTCTTTAACTGACGTAACACTGCAGTGAATCCCTCCTAAAGCACACTTCCCTCTCAGTGTAGGAAGCGTTTTCGACGGAGAAACTAAGTGCGGATCACACTGGTGGTGAACATCCAATATGTGTTTGGCAGGCTTAAGAGCCATAGCCTGTCCTTTACTCACAGTACCTAATGTGCCCATAGTCAGTCCTTGTTATACCTTCATTCCTCCAAGGAAATGCACTGTTATGAATGAGTACGCACCTGAAGTAGCTTCCCTGAGCAAATACCTTCCTACGCATCCCTTTAAGGGGCCTGTATCAGACTCTTTATGGTTGCTACCCAGACACGTCCTACTTTTTCCAACTGAGCAGAGACGCATCTCTGTCCTGAGAACTACTGTAGCACAGTTCCCTCATATACTGGAAGTGTTTTGAGAAGAGGTTGACACTGTGGAACATCTCCGGTGTTGAACTTCCAGAATGCATCATAGAGGCCTAAGAGGCTTACCCTGTACTTCACTCACGGTTTGCAACGTTCTCTCTGTCCGTCCTTGTTCTATCTTCTTCCCTCCACCGGAAAGACACTGTGAGAAGTGATATTCCCCATGAAGGAGTTTCCCTTAAACAGAACTTCCTATAGTCTTTCGGTTAGACGTCTGAGACTGGAAAGCTATGTGTGCCTAATGCGGTTACCACAGAGTCAGTCCAAAAGCTTCATCCTTTAACAGACGTAAGTAACACTGCAGTGAATCCCTCCTAAAGCACACTTCCCTCTAAGTGTTGGAAGCGTTTCAGACGCAGAAACTAAGTGCGGATCACCACTGGTGGTGAACATCCAATATGTGTTTGGCAGGCTTAAGTGCCATAGCCTGCCCTTTACTCACAGTACCTATTGTTCCCCAACTCCGTCCGTGTTCTAACTTCATTCCTCCAAGGAGAAGCACTGTTATGAATGAGTATGCACCTTATGTAGCTTCCGTGAGAAAATACCTTCCTCCGCATCCCCTTTAAGGGGACTGTTTGAGACACTTCATGATTGCTACCCAGACACATCCTAGAGTTTTCAACTGAGCACAGATGCATCCCTGTCATGAGAACTTACGGTAGCACTGTTCCCTCATATATTGAAAGTGTTTTGAGAAGTGGTAGACACTGTGGAACATCACAGGTGTTGAACTTCCAGTATGCACCATAGAGGCCTAGGTGCCTTACCCTTTACTTCACTCACGGGTTGCAACGTTCTCTCTGCTCCGTCCTTGTTCTATCTTCTTTCCTCCAGTGGAAAGACACTGTGAGAAGAAGCATTCTGCATGAAGGAGTTTCCCATAAACAGAACTTGCTATAGTCCAACGGAGAGACGACGGAGCCTGGAAAGCTATATGCGACTATTGCGGTAACCACAGAGTCAGTCCCAAAAGCTTCCTTCTTTAACAGACGTAACACTGCAGTGAATCCCTCCTAAAGCACACTTCCCTCTCAGTGTTGGAAGCGTTTTCGATGCGTAAACTTAGTGCAGATCACCATTGGTGGTGAACATCCAATATATGTTTGGTAGGATTAAGTGCCATAGCGTGCCCTTTACTCACAGTACCTAAACTGCCCGTAGTCCTTCCCTGTTCTATTTTCATCCTCAAAGGAGAACACTGTTATGAATGAGTACGCACATGAAGTAGGTTCCCTGAGCAGATACCTTCATCCGCATCCCTTAATAGTGGCCTCTAATAGACACTTCATGGTTGCTACCCCGACACGTCGTACACTTTGCAACTGAACACAGATGCATCTCTGTCGTGAGAACTTACTGTAGCACAGTTCCCTCATATACTGGAAGTGTTTTGAGAAGAGGTAGGCACTGTGGAACATCTCCGATGTTGAACTTCCAGTATGCATTACTAGTGGCCTAAGATGCTTACCCTGTACTTCACTCACGGTTTGCAACGTTCTCTCTGTCCGTCCTTGTAATATCTTTTTCCTCGCCTGGAAAGACACTGTGAGAAGTGACATTCCGCATGAAGGAGTTTCCCTTAAACAGAACTTGCTATAGTCCAACGGATAGACAGCTAAGACTGGAAAGCTATGTGCGCCTATTGGGGTTACCACAGAGTCAGTCCCAAAAGCTTCCTTCTTTAACAGACGTAACACTGCAGTGAATCCCTCCTAAAGCCCACTTCCCTCTCAGTGTTGGAAGGGTTTTAGACACAGAAACTAAGTGCGGATCACCACTGGTGGTGAACATCCAATATGTGTTTGGCAGGCTTAAGCGCCATAGCATGCCCTTTATCCACAGTACCTAATGTTCCCCTAATCCGTCCCTGTTCTATCTTCATCCTCATAGGAGAAACCCTGTTATTTTTTTTTTTTCTGTGAGAAACCCTGTTATTAAAGAGTACGCAGCTGAAGTAGGTTCCCTGAGCAGATATCTTACTCCGAATCCCCTCTTAGGTGCTTGTATCAGAAACTTCATGGTTGCTACTCAGACACGTCCTACACTTTCCAACTGAGCACAGACGCATCTCTGTCGTGAGAACTTACTGTAGCACAGATCCCTCATATACTGGAAGTGTTTTGAGTAGAGGTAGGCACTGTGGCACATCTCCAGTGTTGAACTGCCAGTATGCATCATAGAGGCCTAAGTGGCATACCGTGTATTTCACTCACGTTTGCAACGTTCTCTCTGTTCGTCCTTGATCTATCTTCTTTCCTCCACATAAAGACACTGTGAGATGTGACAATCCGCATGTAGGATTTTCCCTTAAACAGAACTTCCTATAGTGTAACGGTTAGACGTCTGAGACTGGAAAGCTATGTGCGCCTAATGGGGATACCACAAAGTCAGTCCCAAAATCATCCTTCTTTAATAGACGTAACACTGCAGTGAATCCCGCCTAAAGCACACTTCCGTCTCAGTGTTGGAAGCGTTGTAGATGCAGAAACTAAGTGCGGATCACCACTGGTGGTGAAAATCCAATATGTGTTTGGCAGGCTTAAGCTTCATAGCCTGCCCTTTACTCACAGTACCTAATGTGCGCCTAGTCCGTCCGTGTTCTTCCTTCATTCCGCCAGGGAGAAGCACTGTTATGAATGAGTACGTACCTGAAGTAGGTTCCCTGAGCAGATCCCTTCATATGCAGCCCCTCTAAGGGGCCTGCATGAGACACTTCATGATTGCTACCCAGACACATACTAGAGTTTTCAACTGTGCACAGATGCATACCTTTCGTGAGAACTTAGGGTAGCACAGTTCCCTCATATACTGGAAGTGTTTTGAGAAGTGGTAGATATTGTGGAACATCCCAGGTGTTGAACTTCCAGAATGCATCATAGAGGCTTAGGTGCCTTACCCTGTACTTCACTCACGGGTTGCAATGTTCAGTCTGTCCGTCGCTGTTCTATTTTCTTTCCTCCACTGGAAAGAGACTGTGAGAAGTGACATTCCACATGAAGGAGTTTCCCTTTAACAGAACTTCCTATAGTCTAACGGTTAGATGTCTGAGACTGGAAAGCTATGTGCGCCTATTGCGGTTACCACAGTGTCAGGCCCAAAAGCTTCCTTCTTTAACAGACGTAACACTGCAGTGAATCCCTCCTAAAGCACACTTCCCTCTCAGTGTTGGAAGCGTTTTAGACGCAGAAACTAAGTGCGGATCACCACTGGTGGTGAACATCCAATATATGTTTGGCCGGCATAAGCGCCATAGCGTGCCCTTAACTCACAGTACCTAATGTGCCCGTAGTCCTTCCCTGTTCTACCTTCATCCTCAAAGGTGAAACACTGTTATGAATGAGTACAAACCTGAAGTAGTTTCCCTGAGCAGATACCTTCCTCTGCATCCCCTCTAAGGGGCCTGTATCAGACACTTCATGGTTGCTACCCAGACACGTCCTACACTTTCCAACTGAGCACAGACGCATCTCTGTCGTTAGAACTTACAGTAGCACAGTTCCCTCATATACTGGAAGTGTTTTGAGAAGAGGTAGACACTGTGGAACATCTCTGGTGTTGAACCTACAGTATGCATCATAGAGGCCTAAGTGGATTACCCTGTACTTCACTCACGGATTGCCACGTTCTCTCTGTCCGTCCTTGTTCTATCTTCTTTCCTCCACTGGAAAGATTATGTGAGAAGTAACATTCATCATGAAGGAGTTTCCCTTAAACAGAACTTCCTTCAGTCTAACGGTTAGACGTAGAGACTGGAAAGCTATGTGCGCCTAATGAGGGAACCACAGAGTCAGTCCCAAAAGCTTCCTTCTTTAACAGACATAACACTGTAGTGAATCCCTCCTAAAGCACACTTCCCTCTCAGTGTTGGAAGCGTTTTAGACGCAGAAACTAAGTGCGGTTCACCACTGGTGGGGAACATCGACTATGTGTGTGGCAGGCTTAAGCACCATGGCCTGCCCTTTACTCACAGTACCTAGTGTTCCCGTAGTCTTTCCCTGTTCTATCTTCATCCTCAAAGGAGAAACACTGTTATGAATGATTAAGCCCCTGAAGTAAGTTCCCTGAGCAAATACCTTCCTCCGCATCACCTCTAAGTGGCCATTATGAGACACTTCATGGTTGCTACACAGACACGTCCTACACATACCAACTGAGCACAGACGCATCTCTGTCGTGAGAACATACTGTAGCACAGTTCACTCATATACTGAAAGTATTTGAGAAGAGATAGTCACTGTGGAACATCTCTGGTGTTGAACTTCCATTATGCATCATAGAGGCTTAGGTGCCTTACCCTGTACTTCACTCACGGTTTCGACGCAGAAACTAACTGCGGATCACCACTGGTGGTGAACATCCAATATGTGTTTGGCAGGCTTAAGTGCCATAGCGTGCCCTTTACTCACAGTACCTAATGTGCCTGTAGTCCTTCCCTGTTCTATCTTCATCCTCAAAGGAGAAACACCTGAAGTAGGTTTTGAATGAGTACGCACCTGAGTCGGTTCCCTGAGCAGTTAACTTGCTCGGCATCCCCACTAAGGGGCCTGTATCAGACATTTCATGGTTGCAACCCAGACACGTCCTACACTTTCCAAATGAGCACAGAAGCATCTCTGTTGTGAGACCTTACTGTAGCACAGTTCCCTCATATACTGGAAGTGTTTAGTGAAGAGGTTGACACTGTGGAACATCTCCGATGTTGAACTTCCAGTATGCATCATAGAGGCCTAAGTGGCTTACCCTGTACTTCAGTCTCGGTTTGCAACGTTCTCTCTGTCATCCTTGTTCTATCTTCTTACGTCCCCTAGAAAGACACTCTGAGAAGTGACATTCCGCAAGAAGGAGTATCCCTTAAACAGAAATTCCTATAGTCTAATGATTAGACGTCTGAGACTGGAAAGCTATGTGCGCCTAATGCGGTTACCACAGAGTCAGTCCCAAAAGCTTCCTTCTTTAACAGACGTAACACTGCTGTGAATCCCTCCTAGCGCACACTTCCCTCTCAGTGTTGGAAGGGTTTTAGACGCCGAAACTAAGTGCGGATCACCACTGGTGGTGAACATCCAATATGTGTTTGGTAGTCTTAAGTGCCATAGCCTGCCCTTTACTCACAGTACCTAATGTGCCCCTCTTCCGTCCCTGTTCTGTCTTCATCCTCAAAGGAGAAGCACTGTTATGAATGAGTACGAACCTGAAGTAGGTTCCTGAGCAGATACCTTCCTTCGCATCCCCTCTCAGGGGCCTGTATCAAACACTTCATGATTGCTACCCAGACACGTCCTACATTTTCCAACTGAGCAGAGACGCATCCCTGTCATGAGAACATACTGTAGCACAGTTCCCTCATATATTGGAAGTATTTTGGAAGTGGTAGACACTGTGGAACATCCCAGGTGTTGAACTTCCAGTATGAATCATAGAGGCCTAGGTGCCTTACCCTGTACTTCACTCACGGATTGCAATGTTCTCTCTGCTCCGTCCTTGTTCTTTCTTCTTTCCTCCGGTTTAAAGACACTGTGAGACGTGACATTCCGCATGAAGGAGTTTCCCTTAAACAGAACTTGCTATAGTCCAACGGATAGACATCTTAGACTGGAAAGGTATGTGCGACTATTGCGGTTACCACAAGTCAGTCCCAAAGCTTCCTTCTTTACTAGACGTAACACTGCAGTGAATCCCTCCTAAAGCACACCTCCCTCTAGTGTTGGAAGCGTTTTAGACGTAGAAACTAAGTGCGGATCACCACTGGTGGTGAACATCCAATATGTGTTTGGCCGGCTTAAGCATCATAGCCTGCCCTTTACTCACAGTCCCTAATGAGCCCCTAGTCCGTCCGTGTTCTAACTTCATTCCTCCAAGGAGAATCACTGTTATGAATGAGTACGCACCTGAAGTAGCCTCCCTTAGCAGATACCTTCCTACGCATCCCCTCTAAGGGGCCTGTATGAGACACGTCATGATTGCTACCCAGACACATCCTAGAGTTTTCAACTGTGCACAGATGATTCCCTGTCGTGAGAACTTACGGTAGCACAGTTCCCTCATATATTGGAAGTGTTTTGAGAACTGGTAAACATTGTGGAACATCCCAGGTGTTGAACCTCCAGTATGCATCATAGAGGCTTAGATGCCTTACCCTTTACTTCACTCACGGTTTGCAACGTTCTCTCTGTCCGTCGTTGTTCTATCTTCTTTCCTCCACTGGAAAGACACTGTGAAAAGTCACATTCCGCTTGAAGGAGTTTCCCTTAAACAGAACTTGCTATAGTCCAAAGGATAGACGTCTGAGGCTGGAAAGCTATGTGCGACTATTGCAGTTACCACAGAGTCAGTCCCCAAACTTCCTTCTTTAACAGACGTAACACTGCAGTGAATCTCTCCTAAATCACACTTCCCTCTCAGTGTTGGAAGCATTTTCGACACAGAAAGTGCGGATCACCATTGGTGGTGAACATCCAATATGTGTTTGGCAGGCTTAAGCGCCATAGCCTGCCCTTTACTCACAGTACCTAATGTGCCCGTAGTCCTTCCCTGTTCTATCTTCATCCTCAAAGGAGAAACACTGTTGTGAATGAGTACGAAACTGAAGTAGGTTCCCTTAGCAGAAACCTTCCTCCGCATCCCCTCTAAGGGGGCCTGTATCAGACACTTCATGTTTGCTACCCAGACACGTCCAACACTTTACAACTGACCATGATGCATCCCTTTCGTGAGAATATACTGTAGCACAGTTCCCTCATATATTGGAAGCTTTTGAGAAGTGGAGGACACTATAGAACACCCCTGGTGTTGAACTTCCTGTATGATTCATAGAGGCCTAGGTGCATTACCGTGTACTTCACTCACGGGTTGCAACGTTCTCTACACTCCGTCCTTGTTCTATCTTCTTTCCTCATTGGAAAAACACTGTGATAAGTGACATTCCACATGAAGAAGTTTCCCTTAAACAGAACTTGCTATAGTCCAACGGATTTACCTCTGAGACTGGAAAGCTATGTGCGACTATTGCGGTTACCACAGAGTCAGTCCCAAAACTTCCTTCTTTAACAGACGTAACACTGCAGTGAATCCCTCCTAAAGCACACTTCCCTCTCAGTGTCGGAAGCGTTTTAGACGCAGAAACTAAATGCGGATCACCACTGGTGGTGAACGTCCAATATGTGTTTGGCAGTCTTAAGCGTCATAGCCTGCCCTTTACTCACAGTACCTAATGTGCCACTAGTCCGTCCGTGTTCTACCTTCATTGCTCCAAGGAGAAGCACTGTTATGAATGAGTACGCTCTTGAAGTAGCTTCCCTGAGCAGATACCTTCCTACGCATCCCCTCTAAGGGGCCTGTATGAGACACTTCATGAGTGCTACCCAGACACATCCTAGAGTTTTCAACTATGCACAGATGCATCCCTGACGTGAGAACTTACGGTAGCACAGTTCCCACATATATTGGAAGTGTTTTCAAAAGTGGTAGACATGTGGAACATCCCAGGTGTTGAACCTCCAGTATGCACCAGGAGGCTTAGGTACCTTAACCTATACTTCACTCGCGGTTTGCAACGTTCTCTCTGTCCGTCCTTGTTCTATCCTCTTTCCTCCACTGGAAAGACACTGTGAGAAGTGACATTCCTCATGAAGGAGTTTCCCTTAACAGAACTTGCTATAGTCCAACGGATAGACATCTGAGACTGGAAAGCTATGTGCGCCTAATGCGGTTACCACAGAGTCAGTCCCAATAGCTTCCTTCTTTAACAGACGTAACACTGCAGTGAATCCCTCCTAAAGCACACTTCCCTCTCAGTGAAATAAGCGTTTTCGACACAGAAACTAAGTGCGGGTCTCCACTGGTGGTGAACATCAAATATGTGTTTGGCAGGCTTAAGTGCCAGAGCCTGCCCGTTACTCACAGTACCTAGTGTGCCCGTAGTCCTTCCCGGTTCTATCTTCACCCTCAAAGGAGAAACACTGTTATGAATAATTAAGCACCTGAAGTAGGTTCCCTGATCAGATACCTTCCTCTGCATCCCCTCTAAGGGGCCTGTATCAGACACTACATGGTTGCTACCGAGACACGTTCTATATTTTCCAACTGAGCACAGACGCATCTCTGTCGTGAGAACTTACTGTAGCACAGTTCCTTCATATACTCGAAGTGTTTTGAGAAGAGGTAGTTACTGTGGAACATCTCCGGTGTTGAACTTCTAGTATCCATCATAGAGGCCTAAGTGGCTTACCCTGTACTTCACTCACGGTTTGCAACGTTCGCTCTGTCCGTCCTTGTTCTATCTTCTTTCCTCCACATAAAGACACTGTGAGAAGTGACAATCCGCATGAAGGAATTTCCCTTAAACAGAACTTCCTATAGTCTAACGGTTCGACGTCTGAGACTGGAAAGCTATGTGCGCCTAATGCGGTTACCACAGAGTCAGTCCCAAAAGCTTCCTTCTTTAACAGACGTAACACTGCAGTGAATCCCTCCTAAAGCACACTTCCCTCTCAGTGTTGGAAGGGTTTTAGACGCAGAAACTAAGTGCGGATCACCACTGGTGGTGAACATCCAATATGTATTTGGCAGGCTTAAGCACCATAGCCTGCCCTTTATTCACAGTACCTAATGTGCCCCTCTTCTATCCCTGTTCTATCTTCATCCTCATAGGAGAAACCCTGTTATGAATGAGTACACACCTGAAGTAGGTGCCCTGAGCAGATAACTTACTCCGCATCCCCTCTTAGGGGCTTGTATCAGAAACTTCATGGTTGCTACCCAGACACGTCCTACACTTTCCAACTGAGCACAGACGCATCTCTGTCATGAGATCTTACTGTAGCACAGTTCCCTCATATACTGGAAGTGTTTTGAGATGAGGTAGGCACTGTGGAACATCTCCAGTGTTGGACTGCCAGTATGCAACATAGAGGCCTACGTGGCTTACTCTGTATTTCACTCACGTTTGCAATGTTCTCTCTGTCCATCCTTGTTCTATCTTCTTTCCTCCACATAAAGACACTGTGAGAAGTGACAATCCGCATGACGGTGTTTCCCTTAAACAGAACTTCCTATAGTCTAACGGTTATACGTCTGAGACTGGAAAGGTATTTGCGCCTAATGGGAATACCACAGAGTCAGTCCCAAAAGCATCCTTCTTTAACAGTCAAACGGTGAGACGTCTGAGATTGGAAATCTATGTGTGCCTAATGGGGTTACCACAGAGTCAGTCCCAAAGCATTCCTTTTTTAACAGACGTAACACTGCAGTGAATCACTCGTAAAGCACACTTCCCTCTCAGTGTTGGAAGCGTATTAGACGCAGAAACTAAGTGCGGATCAACACTGGTGGTGAACATCCAATATGTGTTTGGCAGGCTTAAGCTTCATAGCCTGCCCTTTACTCACAGTACCTAATGTGCCCCTAGTCCGTCCGTGTTCTTCCTTCATTCCTCCAAGAAGAAGCACTGTTATGAATGAGTACGCACCTGAAGTAGCTTCCCTGAGCAGATACATTCATACGCATCCCCTCTAAGGGGCCTGCATGAGACACTTCATGATTGCTTCCCAGACACATCCTAGAGTTTTCAACTGTGCACAGAAGCATCCCTGTCGTTAGAACGTATGGTAGCACAGTTCCCTCATATATTGGAAGTGTTTTGAGAAGAGGTAGACATTGTGGAACATCCCAGGTGTTGAACTTCCAGTATGCATCATAGAGGCTTAGGTGCCTTACCCTGTACTTCACTCACGGGTTGCAACGTTCTCTCTGTCCGTCGTTGTTCTATCTTCTTTCCTCCACTGGAAAGACACTGTGAGAAGTAACATTCGGCATGAAGGAGTTTCCCTTTAACAGAACTTGTTATATTCTAACGGATAACGTCTGAGACTGGAAAGCTATATGCGCCTATTGCGGTTACCACAGTCAGTCCCAAAAGCTTCCTTCTTTAAGAGACGTAACACTGCAGTGAATCCCTCCTAAAGCACACTTCCCTCTCAGTGTTGGAAGCGTTTTAGACGCAGAAACTAAGTGCGGATCACCACTGGTGGTGAACATCCAATATGTGTTTGGCAGGCTTAAGCACCATAGCGTGCCCTTTACTCACAGTACCTAATGTACCCGTAGTCCTTCCCTGTTCTATCTTCATCCTCATAGGAGTAACACTCTTATGAATGAGTACGCACCTGAAATATCTTCCCTGAGCAGATACCTTCCTCCGCATCCCCTCTAAGGGGCCTGTATCAGACACTTCATAGTTGCTACCCAGAAACGTCCTACACTTTCCAAATGAGCACAGAGGCATCTCTGTCGTGAGTACTTACTGTAGCACAGTTCCCTCATATACTGGAATTGTTTTGAAGAGGGGACACTGTGGAACATCTCCGGTGTTGAACTACCAGTATGCATCATAGAGGCCTAAGAACTTACCCTGTACTTCACTCACGGTTTGCAACGTTCTCTCTGTCCGTCTTTGTTCTATCTTCTTTCCTCTACTGGTAAGACACTGTGAGAAGTGACAATCCGCATGAAGGACTTTCCCTTAAACAGAACTTCCTATAGTCTAACGGTTAGACGTCTGAGACTGGAAAGCTATGTGCGCCTAATGCGGTTACCACAGAGTCAGTTCCAAAAGCTTCCTTCTTCAACAGACGTAACACTGCAGTGAATCCCTCCTAAAGCACACTTCCCTCTCAGTGTTGGAAGCGTTTTCGACACAGAGACTAAGTGCGGATCACCATTGGTGGTGAACATGCAATATGTGTTTGGCAGGCTTAAGCGCTATAGCCTGCCCTTTACTCACATACCTAATGTGGCCCTAATCCGTCCCGGTTCTATCTTCATCCTAAAAGGAGAAACACTGTTATGAATGAGTACGCACCTGAAGTAGGTTCCCTGAGCAGATACCTTCCTCCGCATCCCCTCTAAGGGGCCTGTATCAGACACTTCATGGTTGCTACCCAGACACGTCCTACACTTTCCAACTGAGCACAGACGCATCTCTGTCGTGAGAACTTACTGTAGCACAGTTCCCTCATATACTGGAAGTTTTTTGAGAAGAGGTAGACACTGTGGAACATCTCCGGTGTTGAACTTACAGTATGCATCATAGAGGCCTAAGTGGATTACCCTGTACTTCACTCACGGTTTGCAACGTTCTCTCTGTCCGTCCTTGTTCTATCTTCTTTCCTCCACTGGAAAGACACTATGAGAAATGACATTCGGCTTGAAGGAGTTCCCTTAAACAGAAATTCCTATAGTCTAACGGTTAGACGTCTGTGACTGGAAAGCTATGTGCGCCTAATGCGGTTACCACAGAGTCATTCCCAAAAGCTTCCTTCTTTAACAAATGTAACACTGCAGTGAATCCCTCCTAAAGCACACTTCCCTCTCAGTGTTGGAAGCGTTTTCCAAGTGGGGATACAAGATGGCGGGGTACTAGGAAGAGGTGTCTTTTCAGCTGGTACCCCAAAGTGAGCTGATTACCTACCAAAGAACTCCGAACACCCATGAAATCAGCCTGAAATCAGAATTATACACGTCTGGATCTCTACAGGGGCAGAATTTGCCAGTGAGCAGGTAATACGGAAGGGGAACAGTGGAATGATAGATGAAGATAAACAAAAGGGGGGGGAGCCACCAGAGAAGACCGGTGCAAATGTAATACCCTGATACGAGCGAGAGTGCCCTATGTCTGGGGACCAGCAGTAACTCGGAGACTGGTTGAAAGCACTCCAAAGAGCAAAGGATCTCGGGGGCAAATTGTGGGAATCGGGGCGGCTAGGGACAGGGGCTTAAGTCCCCGGTCCCAGACGGCCTCCCCGGCATGGAGGCAGAGAGAGTGCGGTGGAGAAAGAGGCTCCTGGTCCCTAAGCCTCCAGCATGCCCCAGAGCACGGGTGTTCTGGCTCCTGTGAGGGGATGGGAGCTGCGCCGGTCTGCAGAACGCACACAAGCCCTACCACACAGCTTGAGATGTGTGCGCATGTCGCTCCAGCTCTCCTGGGTTTCTAAGGCCCGGGGGCGCTTCTTGACCCTCACCATTGTTTCAAAGTCTAAGCCACGGGCGCACGAAACTCTTCCCCGGACGGAGGCGTGCAAAATCCCAGCCTGCAGCTTACGGACCAGCGCCCCGTTCTCAGTGCCTCAGACGCGCGCCCGACCCACAGCCGCCTCTGAAAAGAGGTGCGCGCAAGCCGGGCACTCAAAGCCTGGGCCGGCAGCAAAATCTCAGTGTGTGATCGCTGCTTGGAACCTCTCTGGTGGGCAGGAGTTCCCAGACAGCCGCCACTGCTTGGCTTTGGGGACAAGCAAAAGATCCTGCTCCCCCAGGGTCTTTAACTTGGAACCTGCACTGCCTAGCGTCCAAGGGGGAATTTGTTCAGCTTTTGCACCCAGACAGAGGCTTCTCTCTGAGACGGAGATCAGGAAGTGTTCCAGGGTGCACCTTGACTGCACCAGAGTTGATACATCCAGCTACATCTGTTCAGTCTTCTCCCACCAAAATGACTAGGAGGAGGAATGCCCAACAGAAGAAAAATACAGAGGATGGACCTTCTGCAATAGAGCTAATGGCTATCAACATAGACAATATGTCGGAAAGAGAATTCAGGCTAACAATTATCCAGGCAATAGCTAGGTTGGAGAAAGCCATGGATGACCAAACAGATTTGATTAGGGCCGAACTGAAAGCGACCAGACAGGATGTTCACAATGTTAGGGCGGAGCTTAAAGCTACCAGGGAGGAGGTCCACAATGCTCTCAATGAGTTCCAATCCAATCTAAACTCTCTCAAAGCTAGGGTAACTGAGACAGAAGATAGAATTAGTGATCTTGAAGACAAACAGATAGAAAGAAAGGATCAGGAGGAAGCCTGGAACAAACAGCTTAGATCCCACGAAAGCAGAATTAGGGAAATAAATGATGCCATGAAGCGTTCCAACGTCAGAATTATTGGAATTCCTGAAGGGGAGGAAAAAGAAAGAAGTCTAGAAGATATCGTGGAACAAGTCCTTCATGAAAATTTTCCGAATCTCGTGAATGAAACCAGCGTTCATGTACTAGAGGCTGAACGGTCTCCACCCAAGATTATACACTCCAAAAAAACATCACGACACCTGATAGTCAAATTGAGAAATTTTAATTGTAGGTATAATTTCTTGAAGGCTGCCAGGGCAGAGAGGCTCCTGACTTACAAGGGAAGCCCATCAGAATAACGTCAGACCTGTCCACAGAGACCTGGAAATCCAGAAGAGGCTGGAAAGATATATTCAGGGCACTAAATGAGAAGAGCATGCAGCCAAGAATACTTTATCCAGCAAGACTGACATTCAAAATGGATGGAGAGATAAAGAGTTTCCAAGACCGGCAAGGCTTAAAAGACTATGCAACCACCAAGCCGATACTGCAGGAAATATTAAGGGGGGTTCTATAAAAGAGGAAAAATCCCAAGAATAGCATTGAACAGAAATATAGAGACAGTCTACAGAAAGAAAGACTTCAAAGGTAACTCGATGTCAATAAAAACGTATCTATCAATAATCACTTTCAATGTGAATGGCCTAAATGCACCCATAAAACGGCACAGGGTTGCAGATTGGATAAAACGACAGGACCCATCCACATGCTGTCTACAAGAGACCCATTTTGAACCTAAAGATACACGCAGACTGAAAGTGAAGGGGTGGAGAAGCATCTTTCATGCCAATGGGACTCAAAAGAAAGCTGGGGTAGCGATTCTCATATCAGATAAATTAGACTTCAAACTAAAGACTGTAGTCAGAGATACAGAAGGACACTACATAATCCTTAAAGGGACTATCCACCAAGATGATCTAACAATTGTAAATATCTATGCTCCCAATATGGGAGCAGCCAATTACTTAAGAAAATTGTTAATCAAGATAAAGAGTCATATTGATATGAATACACTAATCATAGGAGATCTTAACACACCTCTTTCAGAACTAGACAGATCATCGAAGCAGAAAATCAATAAAGAAACAAGAGAATTGAATGACACATTGGACCAGATGGACCTCATAGATATGTACAGAACATTCCACCCTAAAACAGCAGAATACTCATTCTTCTCAAGTGCACCGGAACCTTCTCCAGAATAGACCACATACTGGGTCACAAATCAGGACTCAGCCGATACCAAAAGACTGAGATTATTCCCTGCATATTATCAATCACAATGCTTTGAAACTGGAGCTCAATCACAAGGAAAAGTTCTTAAAGAACTCAAACACCTGGAAGCTAAAGACCACCTTGCTTAAGAATGCTTGGATCAAACAGGAGATCAAAGAAGAACTGAAACAATTCATGGAAACCAATGAGAATGAAGACACTTCGGTCCAAAACCTATGGGATACAGCAAAGGCGGTCCTAAGGGGAAAATAGATAGCCATCCAAGCCTTGCTCAAAAAAATTGAAAAATCCCGAACACACCAGCTGTCTCTACACCTTAAAGAACTGGAGGATCAACAACAAATCAAACCAACTCCACACATAAGAAGGGAAATCATCAAGATTAGAGCTGAGAGCAATGAGGGAGAAATGAGAGATACAGTAGAACGTATCAATGAAACTAGAAGCTGGTTTTTTGAAAGAATCAATAAGATCGAAAAGCCACTGGCTACACTAATCCGAAAGAAAAGAGAGAAATACCAATTCATAAAATTATGAATGAAAAGGGAGAGATCACAACTAACGCCAAGGAAGTAGAAACAATCATCAGAAGTTATTACGAACAGTTATAAGCCAATAAGCTTAGCAACCTAGATGAAATGGATGCATTCCTGGAAAAATATAAACTACCAAAATTGAACCAGGAAGAAATCGACAACCTGAATAGACCGATATCTAATAACGAGATTGAAGCAGTGATCAAAAATCTCCCAAAAAACAAGAGCCCAGGACCTGACGGATTCCCTGGGGAATTCTACCAAACCTTCCAAGAAGAAATAACACCTATTCTCCTGAAGCTGTTTCAAAAAATTGAAGCAGAAGGAAAACTTCCAGACTCTTTCTATGAAGCCAGCATTACCCTGATCCCCAAACCAGACAAGGACCCTACCAAAAAGGAGAATTTCAGACCAATATCACTGATGAATATGGATGTTAAGATTCTCAACAAGATCCTAGCCAACAGGATCCAACAACACATTAAAAAGATTATCCACCATGATCAGGTGGGATTCATCCCTGGGCTACAAGGATGGTTCAACATTCGTAAATCAATCAAAGTGATACAACAAATTAATATGAGAAGAGAGAAGAACCGCATGGTCCTCTCAATTGATGCAGAAAAAGCATTTGACAAAATCCAACATCCGTTCCTGATTAAAACGCTTCAAAGTATAGGGATAGAGGGAACATTCCTGAACCTCATCAAGTCTATCTATGAAAGACCGACAGCAAATATCATCCTCAATGGGAAAAAGCTTGCAGCCTTCCCATTGAGATCAGGAACAAGACAACGATGCCCACTTTCACCACTCCTTTTTTTTTAAGATTTTATTTATTTATTTGTCAGAGAGAGAGGGAGAGAGAGCAAGCACAGGCAGACAGAGAGGCAGGCAGAGGCAGAGGGAGAAGCAGGCTCCCCGCCGAGCAAGGAGCCCGATGTGGGACTCGATCCCAGGACGCCGGGATCATGTCCTGAGCCGAAGGCAGCTGCTTAACCAACTGAGCCACCCAGGCGTCCCAGCCACCCAGGCGTCCCCCACTTTCACCACTCTTGTTCAACATAGTATTAGAAGTCCTAGCAACAGCAATCAGACAACAGAGAGAAATAAAAGGTATCCAAATTCGTAATGAAGAAGTCAAACTCTCTCTCTTCGCAGATGACATGATTCTTTATATGGAAAACCCAAAAGACTCCACCCCCAAACTACTAGAACTCATACAGCAATTCGGCAGCGCGGCAGGATACAAAGTCAATGTGCAGAAATCAGTGGCTTTCTTATACACTAACAATGAAAATACAGAAAGGGAAATTAGAGAATCGATTCCATTTACTATAGCACCAAGAACCATAAGATACCTGGGAATAAACCTATCTAAAGGGGTAAAGGATCTATACTTGAGGAACTATAGAACACTCATGAAAGAAATTGAAGAAGACAAAAAGATGGAAGACCATTCCATGCTCTTGGATCGGAAGAATAAACATTGTTAAAATGTCTATACTGCCTAGAGCAATCTATACTTTTAATGCCATTCCGATCAAAATTCCACCGGCATTCTTCAAAGAGCTGGAGCAAATAATCCTAAAATTTGTATGGAATCAGAAGAGACCCCGAATCGCTAAGGAAATGTTGAAAAACAAAAATAAAGCTGGCGGCATCACCTTACCTGATTTCAAGCTTTATTACAAAGCTGTGATCACCAAGACAACAAGGTATTGGCATAAAAACAGACACATAGACCAGTGGAACAGAGTAGAGAGCCCTGATATGGACCGTCAACTCTATGGTAAATTAATCTTCGACAAAACAGGAAAAAATATACAGTGGAAAAAAAGACAGTCTCTTCAATAAATGGTGCTGGGAAAACTGGACAGCTATATGTAGAAGAATGAAAATCGACCATTCTCTTACACCGTACACAAAGATCAACTCAAAATGGATAAAAGACCTCAACATGAGACAGGAATTTATCAGAATCCTAGAGGAGAACATAGGCAGTAATCTCTCTGATGTCAGCCACAGCAACTTCTTTCAAGATACGTCTCCAAAGGCAAAGGAAACAAAAGCAAAAATAAACTTCTGGGACTTCATCAAAATCAAAAGCTTCTGCACAGCAAAGGAAACAGTCAAAAAAAAAAACAAAGAGGCAACCCAAGCAATGGGAGAAGATATTTGCAAATGACAGTACAGACAAAAGGTTGATATCCAGGATCTATAATGAACTTCTTAAAATCAACCCACACGAAACAGACATACACATCAAAAAATGGGCAGAATATATGAAAAGACACTTCTCCAATCAAGACATACAAATGGCTATCAGACACATGAAAAAATGCTCATCATCATTAGCCCTCAGGGAGATTAAATTAAAACCACATTGAGTTATCACCTTACACAGTTAGAATGGCCAAAATTAACAAAACAGGAAACAACATGTGTTGGAGAGGATGTGGAGAAAGGGGAACCCTCTTACACTGTTGGTGGGAATGCAAGTTGGTGCAGCCTCTTTGGAGAACAGTGTGGAGATTCCTCAAGAAATTAAAAATAGAGCTTCCCTACGACCCTGCAATTGCACTCCTGGGTATTTACCCCAAAGATACAGATGTCGTGAAAAGAAGGGCCATCTGTACCCCAATGTTTATAGCAGCAATGGCCACAGTCGCCAAACTATGGAAGAACCAAGATGCCCTTCAACGGATGAATGGATAAGGAAGATGTGGTCCATATACACTATGGAGTATTATGCCTCCATCAGAAAGGACGAATATCCAACTTTTGTAGCAACATGGACGGGACTGGAAGAGATTATGCTGAGTGAAATCAGTCAAGCAGAGAGAGTCAATTATCATATGGTTTCACTCATTTGTGGAGCATAACCAATAGCATATAGGACAAGGGGCGTTAGAGAGGAGTAGGGAATTTGGGTAAATTGGAAGAGGAGGTGAACCATGAGAGACTATGGACTCTGAAAAACAGTCTGAGGGGTTCGAAGTGGCGGGGGGTTGGAGGTTGGGCTACCAGGTGGTGGGTATTATAGAGGGCACAGTGTGCATGGAACACTGGGTGTGGTGAAAAAATAATGAATACTGTTTTTCTGAAAATAAATAAATTGGGGAAAAAAAGAAGCGTTTTCGATGCAGAAACGAAGTTCGGATCACCACTGGTGGTGAACATCCAATATGTGTTTGGCAGGCTAAAGCGCCATTGCGTGCCCTTTACTCACAGTACCTAATGTGCTCGTAGTCCTTCCCTGTTCTATTTTCATCCTCAAAGGAGAAACACTGTTATGAATGAGTACGCACCTGAAGTAGGTTCCCTGAGCAGATACCTTCCTCCCTATCCCCTCTAAGGGGCCTGTATCAGACACTTCATGGTTGCTACCCAGACACGTCCTAAACTTTCCAACTGAGCACAGACACATCTCTCTCGTGAGAACTTACTGTAGCACAGTTCCTTCATATACTGGAAGTGTTTTGAGAAGAGGTAGACCCTGTGCAACATCACGGTGTTGAACTTCCAGTATGCATCATAGTGGTCTAAGTGGCTTACAATGTATTTCACTCACGGTTTGCAACGTTCTCTCTGTCCGTCCTTGTTCTATCCTCTTACCTCCACTGGAAAGACACTGTGAGAAGTAACATTCCGCATGAAGGAGTTTCGCTTAAACAGAACTTCCTATAGTCTAACGGTTAGAGGTCTGAGATTGGAAAGCTATGTGCGCCTAATGCGGTTACCTGAGAGTCAGTCCCAAAGCTTCCTTCTTTAACAGATGTAGCACTGCAGTGAATCCCTCTTAAAGCACACTTCCCACTCAGTGTTGGAAGCGTTTTAGACTCAGAAACTAGTGCGGATAACCACTGGTGCTGAACATCCAATATGTGTTTGGCAGGCGTAAGCGCCATAGCCTGCCCTTTACACAGTACCTAATGCGCACCTAGTCCGTCCGTGTTCTACCTTCATTCCTCCAAGGAGAAGCACTGTTATAAATGAGTACACACCTGAAGTAGCTTCCCTGAGCAGATACCTTAATACGCATCCCCTCTAAGGGGCCTGTATGAGACACTTCATGATTGCACCCCAGACACATCCAAGTGTTTTCAACTGAGCACAGATGCATCCCTGTCGTGAGAACTTACGGTAGCACAGTTCCCTCATATATTGGAAGTGTTTTGAGAAGTGGTAGACACTGTGGAACATCCCAGGTGTTGAACTTCCAGTATGCATCATAGAGGCCTAGGTGCCTTACCCTGTACTTCACTCACGGGTGCAACGTTCTCTCTGCTCCATCCTTGTTCTATCTTCTTTCCTCCACTGGAAAGACACTGTGAATAGTGACATTCCACATGAAGTAGTTTCCCTTAAACAGAACTTGTTATAGTCTAGCGGATAGAAGGCTGAGACTGGAAAGCTATGTGCGCGTATTGTGGTTACCACAGATTCAGTCCCAAAAGCTTCCTTCTTTAACAGACGTAACACTGCAGTGAATCCCTTCTAAAGCACACTTCACTCTCAGTGTAGGAAGCGTTTTGGACGTAGAAATAACGTGCGGATCAACATTGGTGGTGAACATCCAATATGCGTTTGGCAGGCTTAGCGCCATAACCTGCCCTTTACTCACAGTACCTAAGTTGCCCCTAATCCGTCCCTGTTCTATCTTCATCATCTAAAGACAAACACTGTTATGGATGAGTATGAACCTGAAGTATGTTCCCTGAGCAGATACCTTCCTCCGCATCCCCTCTAAGGGGCCTGCAACAGACACTTCATGATTGCTACCCAGTAACGTCCTACACTTTCCAACTGAGCATAGACGCATTCCTGTCGTGAGAACTTACTGTAGCACAGTTCCCTATATATTGGAAGTCTTGAGAAGTGGTAGACACTGTGGAACATCCCAGGTGTTGAACTTCCAGTATGCATCATAGAGGCCGAGGTAAATTACCCTGTACTTCACTCAACGTTTGCAACGATCTCGATGCTCCGTCCTTGTTCTATCTTCTTTCCTCCAGTGGTAAGACACTGTGAGATGTGACTTTCCACATGATGGATTTTCCCTTAAACAGAACTTGCTATAGTCAAACGGATAGACGGCTGAGACTGGAAAGTTATGTGCGACTACTGCGGTTACCACAGTGTCAGTTCCAAAAGCTTCATTCTTCACTAGAAGTAACACTGCAGTGAATCCCTCCTAAAGCACACTTCCCTCTAAGTGTTTGATGCGTTTTAGACGCAGAAACTAAGTGCGGATCACCACTGGTGGTGAACATCCAATATGTGTTTGGCAGGTTTAAGCATCATAGCCTGCCCTTTACTCACAGTACCTAATGTGACCCTATTCGGTCCGTGTTCTAACTTCATTCCTCCAAGGAGAAGCACTGTTATGAATGAGTACGCACCTGAAGTGGCTTCCCTGAGCAGACACTTGCCTACACATCCCCTCTAAGGGGCCAGTATGAGACACTTCATGATTGCTACCCAGACACCTCCTAGAGTTTTCAAATGTGCACAGAGGTATTCCTGTCGTGAGAACTTACTGTAGCACAGTTCCCTCATATATTGGAAGTGTTTGAGAAGTGGTAGACACTGTGGAACATCACAGGTGTTGAACTTACAGTATGCATCATAGAGGCTTAGGTGCCTTACCCTGTACTTCACTCACGGGTTGCAACGTTCTCTCTGTCCATCCTTGTTCTATCTTCTTTCCTCCAATGGAAAGACACTGTGAGAAGTGACATACCGCATGAAGGAGTTTCCCTTAAACAGAACTTCCTATAGTCCAACGGATAGACGGCTGAGACTGGAAAGTTATGTGCGACTACTGCGGTTACCACAGAGTCAGTCCCAAAAGCTTCCTTCCTTAACAGACGTAACACTGCAGTGAATGCCTCCTAAAGCACACTTCCCTCTCATTGTTGGAAGCGTTATCGACGTACAAACTAAGTGCGGATCACCACTGGTGGTGATCATCCAATAGGTTTTTGGCAGGCTTAAGCTTCATAGCCTGCCCTTTACTCACATTACCTAATGTACCCCTAGTCCGTCCGTGTTCTACCTTCATTCCTCCAAGGAGAAGCACTGTTATGAATGAGTACGCACCTGAAGTAGCTTCCCTGAGTAGATACATTCCTACGCATCCCCTCTAAGGGGATTGTATGAGATACTTCATGATTGCTACCCCGACACATCCTAGAGTATTCAACTGAGCAGTAATGCATCCCTGTCATGAGAACATACGGTAGCACAGTTCCCTCATATATTTGAAGTGTTTTGAGAAGCGGTTGACACTGTGGAACATCTCCGGTGTTGAACTTGCAGTATGCATCATAGAGGCCTAAGTGGCTTACCCTGTATTTCACTCACGGTTTGCAACGTTCCCTCTGTCCGTCCTTGTTCTATCTTCTTATCTCCACTGGAAAGACACTGTGAGATGTGACATACCGCATGAAGGAGTTTCCCTTAAACAGAACTTCCTATAGTCTAACTGTTAGACGTCTGAGTCTGGAAAGCTATGTACGCCTAATGGGGTTACCACAGAGTCAGTCCCAAAAGCTTCCTTCTTTAACAGACGTAACACTGCAGTGAATCCCTCCTAAAGCACACTTCCCTCTCATTGTTGGAAGCGTTATCGACGTACAAACTAAGTGCGGATCACCACTGGTGGTGATCATCCAATAGGTGTTTGGCAGGCTTAAGTCATAGCCTGCCCTTTACTCACATTACCTAATGTACCCCTAGTCCGTCCGTGTTCTACCTTCATTCCTCAAGAGAAGCACTGTTATGAATGAGTACGCACCTGAAGTAGCTTCCCTGAGTAGATACATTCCTACGCATCCCCTCTAAGGGGATTGTATGAGATACTTCATGATTGCTACCCCGACACATCCTAGAGTATTCAACTGAGCAGTAATGCATCCCTGTCATGAGAACATACGGTAGCACAGTTCCCTCATATATTTGAAGTGTTTTGAGAAGCGGTTGACACTGTGGAACATCTCCGGTGTTGCACTTGCAGTATGCATCATAGAGGCCTAAGTGGCTTACCCTGTATTTCACTCACGGTTTGCAACGTTCTCTCTGTCCGTCCTTGTTCTATCTTCTTACCTCAATTGGAAAGACACTGTGAGAAGTCACATTCCGCATGAAGGAGTTTCCCTTAAACAGAACTTCCTATAGTCTAACGGTTAGACGTCTGAGTCTGGACAGCTATGTGCGCCTATTGTGGTTACCACAGAGTCAGTCCCAAAAGCTTCCTTCTTTAACAGACGTAACACTGCTGTGAATCCCTCCTAAAGCACACTTCGCTCTCAGTGTTGGAAGCGTTTTAGACGTAGAAACTAAGTGCGGATCACCGCCGGTGGTGAACATCCAATATGTGTTTGGCAGGCTTAAGCGCCATAGCCTGCCCTTTACTCACAGTACCTAATATGCCCGTAGTTCTTCCCTGTTCTATCTTCATCCTCAAAGGAGTAACACTGTCATGAATGAGTAAGCACCTGAAGTAAGTTCCCTGAGCAGATACCTTCCTCCGCATCCCCTCAAAGGGGCCTGTATCAGACACTTCATGGTTGCTACCCAGACACGTCCTACACTTTCCAACTGAGCACAGACGCATCTCTGTCGTGAGAACTTACTGTAGTACAGTTCCCTCATATTCGGGAAGTGTTTTGAGAAGAGGTAGACCCTGTGCAACATCTCTGGTGATGAACTTCCAGTATGCATCATAGTGGTCTAAGTGGCTTACACTGTATTTCACTCACGGTTTGCAACGTTCTCTCTGTCCGTCCTTGTTCTATCTTCTTACCTCCACTGGAAAGACACTGTGAGAAGTGACAATCCGCAAGAAGGAGTTTTCCTTAATAAGAACTTCCTATAGTCTAACGGTTAGACGTCTGACTGGAAATCTAAGTGCGCCTAATGCGGTTACCACAGAGTCAGTCCCAAAAGTTTCCTTCTATAACAGACGTAACATTGCAGTGAATCTCTCCTAAAGCACACTTCCCTCTCAGTGTTGGAAGCGTTTTCGACGTAGAAACCAAGTGCGGATCACCACTGGTGGTGAACATCCAATATGTGTTTGGCAGGCTTAAGCGCCATAGCGTGCCCTTTACTCACAGTACCTAATGTGCCAGTAGTCCTTCCTTTTTCTATCTTCATCCTCAAAGGAGAAACACTTTATGAATTAGTACGCACCTGAAGTAGCTTCCCACGGCAGATACCTTACTCCGCATTCCAAATAAGGGGCCTGTATTAGACCCTTCATGGTTGCTACCCAGACACATCCTACACTTTCCAACTGAGCACAGAAACATCTCTGTCATGACAACCTACTGTAGCACAGTTACCTCATAATCTGTAAGTGTTTTGAAAACAGGGAGACACTGAGGAACATCTCCGGTGTTGAACTTGCAGTATGCATCATTGAGGCCTAAGTGGCTTACACTGTATTTCACTCACGGTTTGCAACGTTCCCTCTGTCCGTCCTTGTTCTAACTTCTTACCTCCACTGGAAAGACACTGTGAGAAGTGACATTCCGCATGAAGGAGTTACCCTCAAACAGAACTTCCTATAGTCTAACGGTTAGACTTCTGAGACTGGAAAGCTATGTGCGCCTATTGTGGTTACCACAGAGTCAGTCCCAAAAGCTTCCTTCTTTAACAGACGTAACACTGCTGTGAATCCCTCCTAAAGCACACTTCCCTCTCAGTGTTGGAAGCGTTTTAGACGTAGAAACTAAGTGCGGATCACCATTGGTGGTGAACATCCAATATGTGTTTGGCAGGCTTAAGCGCCATAGCCTGCCCTTTACTCACAGTACCTAATATGCCCGTAGTTCTTCCCTGTTCTATCTTCATCCTCAAAGGAGTAACACTGTTATGAATGAGTAAGCACCTGAAGTAAGTTCCCTGAGCAGATACCTTCCTCCGCATCCCCTCTAAGGGGCCTGTAGCAGACACTTCATGGTTGCTACCCAGACACGTCCTACACTTTCTAACTGAGCACAGACGCATCTCTGTCGTGAGAACTTGCTGTAGCACAGTTCCCTCATATTCTGGAAGTTTTTTGAGAAGAGGTATACCCTGTGCAACATCTCTGGTGTTGAACTTCCAGTATGCATCTTAGTGGTTTAAGTGGCTTACACTGTATTTCACTCACGGTTTGCAACGTTCTCTCTGTCCGTCCTTGTTCTATCTTCTTACCTCCACTGGAAAGACACTGTGAGAAGTGACAATCCACATGAAGGAGTTTTCCTTAAACAGAACTTCCTATAGTCTAACGGTTAGACGTCTGACTGGAAAGCTAAGTGCGCCTAATGCGGTTACCACAGATTCAGTCCCAAAAGTTTCCTTCTATAACAGACGTAACATTGCAGTGAATCCCTCCTAAAGCACACTTCCCTCTCAGTGTTGGAAGCTTTTTCGACGTAGAAACCAAGTGCGGATCACCAATGGTGGTGAACATCCAATATGTGTTTGGCAGGCTTAAGCGCCATAGCCTGCCCTTTACTCAGAGTACCTAATGTGCCCCTAATCCGCCCCTGTTCTATCTTCATCATCAAAAGACAAACACTGTTATGAATGAGTACGAACCTGAAGTAGATTCCCTGAGCAGATACCTTCCTCCGCATCCCCTCAAAGGGGCCTGTTTCAGACACTTCATGATTGCTACACAGACATGTCTTACACTTTCCAACTGAGAAGACGCATCCCTGTTGTGAAAACATACTGTAGCACAGTTCCCTCATATATTGGAAGTGTTTTGAGCAGTGGTCGACACTGTGGAACATCCCAGGTGTTGAACTTCCAGTATGAATCAAGGAGGCTTAGGTGCCTTACCCTTACTTCACTCACGGGTTGCAACGTTCTCTCTGCTCCGTCCTTGTTCTATGTTCTTTCCTCCTGTGGAAAGACACTGTGAGAAGTGACATTCCGCATGAAGGATTTTCCCTTAAACAAAACTTGCTATAGTCCAACGGATAGACGGCTGAGACTGGAAAGCTATGTGCGCCTATTGTGGATATCACCACTAAATCTAACCGGAGTTTGTGTTTGCAGAATTCAGTCCAAAAACCATGGTTCCTGTGCCCTCCAGGATAGGGTCTCTGGAGCCCGACCACAGTACTGGGCCTGCCATCACCAAGGAAAATTTTCCCATCACATTTGCCCAAACCTTTGAAATTAGGAGAAACCTGCATGGCCCCTGAGCCCACCCCCATATTGGAGGCTGCTCTGGACGCAAATATGCAGTCTGTAACACTCTGATCACCTACATCAAGGCATACAGCCAAGTCAATGGTCCTGAGTCCTACAATTGAACCAGATATGCCCCTAGGACCTCATTGGAACTCAAGATTAGGTTTACAGGCATCTGCCATCAGAGACCTGTTCTGGAATACCAACTTGTGATATAACATGTGGTCCCTAAGCCACACAACTGTATATCTCCTGTCCTAAAGGAAACCGTGATATTGGACCTGTGTCAAACCCTCAGGGTAGGAGAATCCTGCATGACATCCTTGCCACCAGCACATTCTAAGATCTCCATTGTAACAAAGCAGGATTGTGACCCATGTACAAGAGATTCCATGTCAACTCAAAACCTTGGTACTTCGCCCCAGCGTCACCAGACGAACCTGCCAATTTCCTAAGCTGCAATGGACAAAGGAGGTGTACTTTCAAGGCAGTCAGGCGGGAGAGCTCTGCTACCCCATCTTTCCACATGGAGGACACTGGAGCAAACAAACCAGACTCCCCTTGTCAAGTAGAAGGAAACCTTACAGCTTGGAGCATCTCACAAGCCCCAGCGTGGGAAATCCTCCATGGCTTTTTGATGCCACCCCTCTGTTAGGCGGTCATCACAGATACAAACTCCAGTGTGAGCAGACTTCTGACATCTGCCCTTACACTGGTGCTGGATATCTCGAATCAGCCACTGCACACTGGAACTGCCTTCTGCTTGGCACTGAATTTAACTGTAGCTTGTGTTTACAATTCCATCCTCACCCTCCTGGTCCCCATGGCCTCTTGACTGGTAATTCTTGAGCCACGTCGCAGCATTCTGCCTTCCCCATAGAAAGAAGAAGTGCCTGGAGAGTCTGCCCAGAAAGCTCACATGAGGATCAATCTACTCGTCCCTTGAGGGAACCCAGATTTATAGGCTGCCCTGGCTACTAGTGCTGTGTCTGACAGAGCCTGAGCCCTGACCTCATGTCAGCCACCCAGAGAGTGGGGCCCATATCCAGCATGTGAGACCGGCCATTGCCCAGGTCTGTCATCTCTACCCATTCTTGGTATTCAGGCATCTGACCCCAGACCTTGCTGGAATTTTTGCCAATGGGGGAGCCTGATGCAAAATAGCGAACTCCTATTTCCGCATGGCAGGAAACCTGTTTAAAGGTTTGGGTGTCCAACCTTCAGAGTGGGAGCCAGTTGCATTCCTGATGATTCCACTCCCTCTCCTGAGGGCCGCTCTGGGAACAAACAGGTATTGTGTCCCTCAGCCTGTGCATGCTCTCAAACAAGCCCTCTCATTTTCACCACCAGGATCTCGCGTTGCAGGCCTGGTATGCCCCTAGGCCCAAATCCTAACCGTTGGTGGGATTTCCATAAGCCCAGACAAAGAACCCGTCTCTGGAATCCCTGTTTAGGGGCACCCCTAAGATCGAAGAAAGCACTCTTCCCTTCACCGAAAAAAACATCAAATTATTAGAATCCGCCAGGATCCTTAGACAGGGAAAATATCCCCTGAGCTTATGAGACCAAACCTGCATTCTTAGGCCATCCTAGATACACAATACAGATAGAAAAGCATGTGCTACCACCTTCCCGTCACCTTAATTATAGTTCCTGAGAAGCTGCCCTCCAGGTCTATGCATTGGGCCTGTGATCACCTCGCCACTAACATCACCCCATTTTGTGTTTGCAGATTTTTCTCCCAAAACCATGGCTCATATGTCCTCCAGGATGGGATCTATGGGGCCTCACCACAAAATGGGCCTGCCATCCCCAAGGAAAATTTACCCATTACATTTACCCAAACCCTCCAGATTAGGAGACACTTACAAGGCCCCTGAGAACATTCCAATATTGGAGGCCACTCTGGACCCCAATGAATAGTCTGAAACACCCAAATCACCTACATGCAGGCAGACACCCAAGTCAATGGTCCTGAATCAGAAGATTGAACCTGACATGCCCCTAGCACCTCACTGGAAACCTAGATTAGGTTTTCAGACATCTGTCCTCAGAGGCCTGTTCTGGAATACCAACTTATGATACAACACATGGTCCCTGATACTGCAACAGAACATCTCCTGTCCCCAGAAGGAAACTGTGCTCTTCGACCCGTGTCAAACCCTCAGGGTAAAAGAATACTGAATGGCACCTTAGCCACCAGCATATTCTAAGATCTCCCTGGTAACAAACCAGCATTGTGACCCCTCTGCAAGAGATTCCATCTCAAATCAAGCCTTGGTATTTCTTTTCAGAACCACCAGAAGGGACCTGCCATGTTCCTCAGCTGCAATGGTCAATGGAGGTGTGCTTTCCAGGCATCCATGGAGGAGAGCGCTACTACCCAAATTTTCCACAAGGTGGACATTGGAGCAAACGAACTAGACTCCCCATGTCCAGTAGAAGGAAACCTTGCTGTTTGGAGCATCTCACAAGCTTCAGCATGGGAAATCTTCCAGGGCCTCTTGACTCCACCCCTGCTGATGTCGGTCATCTTAGACACAAACTCCAGTGTGAGCAAACATCTGAAATCCGCCCTTACTCAGGTGCTGGATATCTCCAATAAGGAAGTGCACATTGGAACTGCCTTCCGCTTGGCACTGAATTTAACCATAGCTTGGTTTTACAATTCCATCCTCAGCCTCCTGGTCCACAAGCCCACTTGATAGGGAATTATCGAGCCACAATGCAGAACTCTGCCTTACCCATAGAAAGAAGAATGGCTGGTGACACTGCTCAGACCACACATGAGGATTAATCTGCTCGGCCCTTGAGGGAACCCTGATTTATAGGCTGCCCTTGCCACTAGAGCTGTGTCTGACAGAGCCTGATCCTCAACATCGGGTCAGCCACCCAGAAAGTGGGACCCATATCCAGCATATGAGACCGGCTATGGTGCAAGTCTATCACCTGTACCCATTCTTGGTATTTAGGCATCTGTCCCCAGACCGTTGCTGGAAACCCTGCCAGTGGGGAAACAGAAACAGAATAGAGAACCCCTATTTCCCCATGGCAGGAAACCTGGCTGTTGGGATGGATGTCCAACCCTTAGAGTGGAAGCCAGCTGCATGGCCAATGAGACAACACCCACTGCTGATTGTCGCCCTGGGGACAAAGAGGCATTATGACCCTCAGCCTGAGCCTTCTTTCAAACAAGCCCTCTCTGTTGCACCACGAGAATCCCGCACTGCAGGTCTGGTATGCTCCTAGGCCCAAATCCTAAACCTTGGTGGTATTTTCCAGGAGCCCAGACCCAGAGCCCGTTTCTGGAATCCCTGTTTTCGGGCACCCCTATGATGGAAAACATCACTCTTCCTTTCCCCGAAAATGCCACCAATCTATTGGGAGTCGCGCATATCCTTAGAGAGGAAAAATCTCCCATGAAGCCATGAGACCACAACTGTATTCTGAGACCATCCAGGACACACTTCCAGATACAAAAGCCTGTGCTAGGGCCTTTGAGTCAACCTAATTAGAGTTCCTGATGAGGTGCCCTCCATGTCTACACATTAGGCCTGTGATCACCTCACCACTAACCCTAACCCGAACTTGTGTTTTCAGACTTCTCTTCCAAAACTTTGGCTCACATGTCCTCCAGGTTGGCGTCTCTGGATCCACAGCACAGACTGTGCCTGTAATCACCAAGGAAACTCTGCTTGTCACAGTTGTCTCCTCCAGATTAGGAGAAACATGCCAGACCCCTGTGCCAACCCCAATTTTGGAGGCCACTCTGGGTGCAAATGTGCAGTCTGAATCATCCTGATCACCTACATCCAGGCAGTCAGCCAAGTCAATGATCCTGAGTCAGAAGATTGAACCTGACATACCCCTAGGATCTCATTGGAATCCTAGATTCGGTTCTCAGACATCTGTCCTCAGTCGCCAGTTCTGGAATACAAACTTCTGATACAACATGTGGTCCCTGAGCCACACAGAGAACATCTCCTGTCCCCAGAAGGAAACCATGCTCTTCTTCCTGTGTCAAACCCTCAGCGTAGTTGAATCCTTCATGGCACCTTAGCCATCAGCACATTCTAAGATCTCCCTAGTAACAAACTAGCATTGAGATCCATTAGCAAGATATTCCATGTGAACTCAAGGTCCTGATATTTCACCCCATAGCCACCAGAACGAACCTGCCATGTTCCTCAATTGCAATGGTCATTGGAGGTGTGCTTTCCATGCATCTTTGCAGGAGTGCTCTGCTACCGAAAGTTTCCACATGGGGGACACTCGAGCACCCAAACCAGACTCCACCTGTCCAGTAGAAGGAAACTTTGCTTTTTGGAGCATCTCATAAGACCCAGCGATGGAAATCCTCAATGGCCTATTGATGCTACACCTCCATTTGTTAGTCATCATAGACACAAACTCCAGTGTGAGCAAACGTATAACATCGCCCTTTACTCAGGTGCTGGATATCTCGAATTAGCCACTGCACACTGGAACTGCCTTCCGCTTGGCACTGAATTGAACAGTTGTTTGTGTTTACAATTCCATCCTCACCCTTCTGGTCTCCAAGCCCTCTTGATAGAGAAATCTCCTGCCACATCACAGCATTCTGCCTTCCCCATAGAAAGAAGAAACACCTGGTGAGTCTGCCCCAAAACCCCACTTGAGGATCAATCTGCTTGGCCATTGAGGAAACCCAGATTTATAGACTGCTTTGCCACTAGTGCTTTGTCTGACAGAGCCTGAGCCCTGACATAGTGCAATCCACCCGGAGAGCGTGGCCCATATGCAGCATGTGAGACTGATTATTGCTCACGTCAGACATCTCTACCCATCTTTGTTATTCAGGCATCTGTCCCTAGTCCTTTCCTGGAATCCCTGCCAATGGGGGTGTTAGAGTCCGAAATCAAAAAAGCAGAACTGATACAAAGCGAAGGTCAAGCAAAGGTTTATTTTGCTCTAAGCATCAAGAATCAAACTGACGGGTCAGGGCCATCTCTTGCAAAGAGGCGATTCCTCCCAGCCTCACAGACTAACTTTTATACAGGTAGTTTACTGGGCTATACACAGGTGGCCAATGAGTGTGCAGTACAGAGAGAACACTGCACAGTCATGCTAAGTCTGCCACACACAGAAAAAAAAAATGCTAGGTAACTCATGGGTACCCAATTGAATTGAACTAGTAGAAGTATGTGTGCCCAACTGATTGGATGACTTCACCTGGCCTGCCCCACCCTTGTATCTAGGCTTTGCAAGTAAGTTCCTATGGGAGGGGCTGGGTCAATCTAAGTTTATTGCATAGGGTCAATCTACGTTCACTACATAAACACAAAATGACTCCCTCTGGCCAACCAGACCCTTACAGGGGAACCTTAAGCACCACAGAGAACTCCTTCTTCCAGATAGCAGGAATCTGTCTGTTGAGATTGGTGTTCAACACTGAGGGGGAGCCAGCTGCATGGCCAATGAGACCACACCCACACATGAGGGTGCCTAGGGCACAAACAGGCATTGTGACACTCAGCCTGAGCATGCTTTCAATCAGGCTGTGTCAGACAGCCTGAGTGCCCATGGTGGCCTATGATATTAGGGTCCTGTCAAAGGCCATGCAGGTGGATCCTCATGGGGGTTTACTTGGCAGACTCACCCGGAACTTCTTTCTGTGGGACAGGCATAATGCTGCATCATGGCACCAGAATTCCCTATCAAGAGGCCTTGGGGACCAGGAGGGTGAGGATGGAATGGTAAACACAAACTACAGTTCAATCCCGTGCCAATCAGAAGGCTGATTCCAGTTATCCAGCACCTGAGTAAGGGTGGATGTCAGACTTTTGCTCACATTGTAGTTTGTGTCTGATTACCGACAAATGGAGGGGTGGCACAAGAGGCCATGGAGGATTTCCAATGCTGTGACTTGTGAGATTCTCCAAACAGCAAGGTTTCCTTTTACTGGACAGGGGGATTTAGGTGTGTTTGCTCTAAGGTCCCCCATATGGAAAGTTTGGGTAGCAGAGCTCTCCCGCATTGATGCCTAGAAAGCACAGCTCCATGGTCCATTGCTGATGAGGAAATGGCAGGTTCGATCCGGTGTCTTTGGGGCTAAGTTCCAAGCAGCCTGAGTAGACATGGAGTTTCATGCTGTTGGATCACATTCCTGGTTGGGATCCATGGAGAAGTTAGAATATTGGTATGGTCAGAGGGCCATGAAGGATTCTCCTACACTGAGACATGGACACAGCTACCAAAAGCAAGGTATACTTCTGGGGACAGGAGGGGTTCTGTAGTGTGGCTCAGGGAACACATGTTCGAATATAAGTTGGTATTGGGTAATAGGCCCCTGGGGATAGGCACCTGAAAATCTAAGCTCTGGTATCGATGAAGTCCTAGAGGCATGTCAGATTCAATCTGCAGACTCAGGGTCTTTGACTTGGGTGTCTGCCTGGTGGCAGGGTCCATTGTGTGTCAATGCGCATTTGGGTCCAGAGCATTCTTCAAAACAGAGGTGTGCTCAAGGGCTTTGTAATTTGCTCCTCATCTTCATGGTTTTGGCAACAGTGAAGATAGAGTTTCCTTCGGGAGGATAGGCACAGTCATTGGGTGTGGCTCGAGGCCCCGTCCTGAGGGCATGTGGGCCAGGGCTTTAGGTACAGAAATCTGGAAACGTGAACTAGGGTTAGGTGATCACAGGCCCGATCTGCAGGCCCTAAATGCAGCTCCTATTGTACTGAATTTAAGGTGTCATAGAGGTGATAGTGCAGACTTTCCTATCTGGATTGTGTGTCAAGGATGGTCGCAAAATATAGGAGTGTTTCATGGTGCCATGGGAGATTCCTCACCTCTGGGGATTCTTCCCAGCTCCCAAGAGTTTGGTGTCTCTGGAGGAAGGGAAGACTGCTGTTTTCCGTCTCAGGGGACACCCACAAGAGGGATGCCAGAGACAGATCCTTGTTCTGGGCACCTGGAAAACACAAATGAAGGTGAGGATTTGGACCTAGGAACCTGGCAGGCCCGCTCTGCCGGCTCCTGGTCCAGCTACCAAGGGAGTTTGTTTGAAAGTAGGCTCACACTGAGAGTCACAATGCCTCTTTGTGCCCAAGGCGGCTCCCATGAGTGGCCGTGGTCTCATGGGCCATGTAGCTAGTTCCCCCTCTGAGGGTTGGACACCCATCTCAACAGCCAGGTTTCCTGCCATCGGGAATTAGGAGTACTCTTGTGCTTAAGTTTCCCCTATAAGCAGGGATTTGAGCTATGGTCTGGGAAGAGACGCCTGAACACCCAAGTTGAGTAGAGATGATGGCTTAGGGCCATGGCATTTCCCACGTTCAAAATACGGGGACAACTGTCTGCATGGCTGTCTGGAGGTTGTTCCTCAGAATATGTCAGACAGAACCTGAGTGCCCACGGTAGCCTATGATATTAGGGTTCCATCGAGGGTCATGCAGATGGATCCTCATGTGGGGTTTCTGGGCAAAATCACCAAGCAGGACTTCTTTCTATGTGGTAGGCATAATGCTGCGTTGTGGCTCCAGAATTCCCTATCAAGTGGGTTTGTGGACTAGGAGGTTGAGGATGAAATTGTAAACACAAGCTATGGTTAAATTCAGTGGCAAGTGGTAGGCAGCTCCAATGTGCAGTGGCTTATTTGAGGTATCCAGCACCTGACTAAGGGCGGATCTCAGATGCTTGCCCACACTGGAGATTCTGTCTATGATGACCGACAAATGGCAGGGTGTCATCCCAAGGCCATGGAGGATTTCCCATGCTGGGGTTTGTGAGTTGCTCCAAACAGCAAGGTTTCCTTCTACTGGACAGGGGGAATCTGGTTTCTTTGCTCCAGATTCCCCCATATGGAAAGTTTGGGTAGCAGAGCAATCTCGCATGGATGCCAGGAAAGCAAAATTCCGCTGACCTTTGCAGTTGAGAAACATGGCAGGTTCGATCTGGTGCCTCTGGGGCGAAGTTCCAAGAGACATGAGTTGACATCGAGTTTCATTCTGTTGGATGATAGTGCTGGTTTGCATCCAGGGAGACGTTAGAATGTTGGGGTGGTCAGGGGCCCATGAAGGATTCTCCTACACTGAGTCTTGGACACAGCTACCAAAAGCAACGTATCCTTCTGGGGACAGGAGAGGTTCTGTAGTGTGGCTCAGGGACCACATGTTGGAATATAAGTTAGTATTGGAGAACAGGTCTCTGGAGACAGGCACCTGAAAACCTAAGCTCGGGTATAGATGAAGTCCCAGAGGCATGTCAGGTTCAATCTTCTGACTCAGGGCCTTTGACTTGGTTGTCTACCTGGAGGCAGGTCCTCATTGTATGTCAGAATGTGCATTTGGGTCCAGAGTTTTCCTTTGAATTGAGGTGGGCTCAGGGGCTTTGTACATTGCTCCTAATCTTCAGGGTTTTGGCAACAGTGAAGGGCAGTTTCCTTTGGTAACGTACGCACACTTGTCCGGGACTCCAGAGACCCCATCCTCGAGGGCATGTGGGCCTGGGCTTTGGGGACAGAAATCTGCAAACTAGGGTTAGTGTGAGGGCTGAGGTCATCACAGACCTGATCTGCAGGCCCTGAGGGCAGCTAATACTGTACTGAAATTAAGGGGTCATGGAGGTGGTAGCACAGGATTTTCTGTCTGTATAGTGTGTCCAGGAAGGTTGCAAAATGTATGAGAATCTTCATGGTGCCATGGGAGATTCTTCATCTCTGGAGATTCTACCCAGCTCCCAAAAGCTTGGTGTCTCTGGGGGAAGTGAAGATTGCTGTTTTCCGTCTCTGGGGACCACGAAAAGAGGGATTCCAGAGACAGTTTCTGGGTCTGGGCGTCTGGAAAACATGAACAAGTGTGAGGCTTTGACCCTAGGGACTTGGCAGGCCTGCTCTGCAGGCTCCTGGTCCAGCTACTGAGGGGGTGTGTTTGAAATCAGGCTCACACTGAGCGTCACAATGCCTGTTTGTGCCCACGGCGGCTACTGTGTGTGACCATGGTCTCATGGGCCGTGCAGCTGGTTCCCACTCTGAGGGTTGGACACTCATCTCAACAGCCAGGATTCCTGCCATTGGGAAGGAAGAGTACTCCTGTGCTGCAATTTCCCCCATAGGCAGGAATTTGAGCTAAGGTCTGGGGATAGATGCCTGAATAACCAAGTTGAGTAAATATGATGGCTTTGGACCATGGCAGGTCCCACCTGCAATATATGAGGTCCGCTGTCTGCATGGCTGACTGAAGGTCGTAGCTCAGGCTGTGTCAGACAGAGTCTGAGTGCCCATGGTGGACTAAGATATTAGGGTCTCGTCGAGGGCCATGCTGGTGGAACCTAATGTGGGGTTCCTGGGAAGGCTCACCAGGCACTTCTTCCTTCTGTGGGACAGGCAGAATGCTACTTTGTGGCTCAAGAATTTCCTATCAAGTGGGCATGGGCAAAAGGAGGGTGAGGAAGTAATTTTAAACACAAGCTAAGATTAAATTCAGTGAAAAGCAGAAGGCAGTTCCAGTGTGCAGCAGCTGATACGAGATATACAGCACCTGAGTAAGGGTGGATATCAGATGTTTGCTCACACTGGAGTTTGTGTCTATGATGACCGCCAAATGGAAGGATGGTGTCATGAGACCATGGATGATTTCCCATGCTGTGAATTATGAGATGCTCCAAACAGCAATGTTTCCTTCTACTGGACAGGTGGTGTCTGGTTTGTTTGCCACAGGCTCCACATTATGGAAAGTTGAGCTCTCCTTCATGGGTGCCTGAAAGCACAACTCCCTTGACCATTGCAGCTGAGGAACATGGCAATTTTTATCTGGTGCCTCTGAGGCTAAGTTCCAAGAGGCCTGAGTTGACATGGAGTTATATGCTGTTGGGTCACAATGCTGGTTGTTATCCAGGGAGATGTTAGAATGTTGGGGTTTTCACAGGGCCATGCAGGATTCTCCTGCACTGAGTCTTGTCCACAGCTACCAAGAGCAAGGTATCCTTCTGGGGACAGAAGGGGTTCTGTTGTGTGGCTGAGGGACCACATGTTAAAATATAAGTTGGTATTGGAGAACAAGCCTCTGGGTACAGGAGCCTGAAAACCTAAGCTAGGGTACTGATGAAGTCGTAGAGGCATGTCAGGTTCAATCTTTGGACTCAGGGCCTTTTACATCGATGTCTGTTTGGAAGCAGGTGCTTACTGTGTATCAGAATATGTACTTGGGTCCAGAGTGTTCTTTGAAGTTGAGTTGGGCTCAGGTGCTTTGTATTTGTTTCTAAGATTCATAGTTTTGGCAAATGTGAAAGGCAGAGTTTTCTTCGGGAGTGTAAGTACACTCGTCCGTTGTGGCACCAGAGGCCCCATCCTCGAGGGCATGTGGGCCAGGGCTTTGGGGACAGAAGTCTGCAAACGCAATCTATGGTTAAGGTGAGGGCCGGTGTGATCACAGGGCAAATCTGCAGGGCGTGAGTGCACCTCAGTGTACTGAAATTAATGTGTCATGGAGGCCATAGCACTGGCTTTTCTGTCTGGACTGTGTATCTAGGACAGTCTCAAAATGTAGGGGATTCTTCATGGGGCCATGGGAGATTCTTTGACTCGGGGGATTCTGCCCAGCTCCCTAGAGTTTGGGTTGCCTAGGGGAAGGGAAGACTGCTGTTTCCTGTCTCACAGGACCCCCAAAAGAGGGATTCCAGAGACAGGTTCTGGGACTGGGCATCTGGAAAACATTGAGGGTTAAGATTTGGCCCTAGGGACATGGCAGGCCTGCCCTGTGTGCTCCTGGTCCAGCTACCAAGGCGGTTTGTTTGAAAGCAGGCTCACACTGAGGGTCACAAAGTCTGTTTGTGCCCAGGGCGGCTCCCATGAGTGGCCGTGGTCTCATGGGCCATGCAACAGTTCCCACACTGAGGGTTGGATACCCAACTAAGCAGCCAGGATTCCTGCCATTGGGTAGGAGGAGTATTCCTGTCCTTCATGTTCCCCCATAGGCAGGGATTTGAGCTATGGTCTTGGGAGAGATGCCTGAATATCTAGGTTGAGTAGATGTGAAGGCTTCAGGCCACGACAGGTCCCACCTGCAGGATATGGAGAAAACTGTCAGTGTGGCTGACTAGAGGTTATGGCTCAGGCTGTGTCATGGAGGCTTATGATATTAGGGTGCCATTAAGGGCCATGCAGTTGGATCCACATGTGGGGTTTCTGGACAGACTTACCAGGCACTTCTTCTGTATGTGGGGTAGGCATAATGCCCTATTTTGGCTCCAGAATTCCCTGTCAAGAAGGCTTGTTGACGAGGAGGGTGAGGATAAAATTGTAAACACCAGCTAGGGTTAAATTCAGTGCCAAGTGGAAGGCCATTCGAGTGTGCAGCAGCTGATTCGAGATACCAGCACCTGAGTAAGGACTGATGTAAGATGTTTGTTTACAATGGACTTTGTGTCTATGTTGGCCACCAAATGGAGAGTTGGCGTCACGAGGTCATGGAGGATTTCCTACAATGGGGCTTGTGAGATGCTCCAAACAGCAAGGAATCCTTGTACAGGACAGGGCGACTCTGGTTTGTTTGCTCCACTGTACCCCATATGGAAAGTATGGGTAGCAGAGCTGTCCAAAATGGATGCCTAGAAAGCACACCTCCATTGACCATTGAAGCTGAGGAACACAGAAGGTTCGCTCTGGTGACTCTGGGGTGAACCCAAGCAGCCTGAGTTGACATGGAGTTTCATGCTGTTGGATCATAATGATGGTTTGTATCCACGGAGAAGTTAGGATGTTGTGGTGTTCAGGGGCCATGCAGGATTCTCATAAACTGTGTCTTGGACATAGCTACCAAGAGCAAGCTATGCTACTGGAAACAGGAGGGATTCCGTTGTGTGGCTCACAGACCCCATGTTGGAATTTAAGTTGTTATTGGAGAAAAGGCCTCTGGGGACAGGCAGGCACCTGAAAATCTAATCTATGGTATCGATGAAGTCCTAGGGGCAGGTCAGGATTAATCTTCTGACTCAGGGCCTTTGACATGGATATCTGCCTGGAGGAAGGTGCTCATGGTGTGCCAGAATGTGCATATCGGTCCAGAGTTTTCCTCGCAACTGAGGTGGGCTCAGTTACTTTGTATATTGCTCCTAATTTTGAGGGTTTGGGAAACAATGAAGGGCAGAGTTTCTTTCGGGAGGATAGGCACAGTCATCTGGTGTGGCTCCAGAGGCCCCATCCTGGTGGACATGTGGGCCAGGGCGTTGGGGACAGAAATCTGGAAATGCGAACTAGGGTTAGGGTGAGGGCCGAGGTGATCACAGGCCCGATCTGCAGGCCTTGAGGGCAGCTCATAGTGTACTGAAATTAAGGTGTCATGGAGGCAGTAGTGAAGCCTATTTTGTCTGGATCCTGTGTCCCTGACGGTCACAAAATATAGGGGTGGCTTCATGGGGCCATGGGAGATTCTTCGTCTTGGGTATTCTGCGCAGCTCCCAAGACTTTGGTATCTCTGGGGGGAAGGGAAGACTGCTGTTTTCAGTCTCAGGGGAACCGGAAAAAAGAGATTCTGGAGACAGTTTCTGGGACTGGGTGCCTGGAAAACAAACGAGGGAGAGGATTTGGCCATAGTAACCTGGTAAGCCTGCTCTGCGGACTCCTGGTGCAGCTACTGATGGGGTTTGTTTGAAAGCAGGCTCACGCTGAGGGTCACAATGCCTGTTTGTGCCCAGGGCATCTCCCATGAGTGACCGTGGTCTCAAGGCCCATGCAGCTGGTTCCCACTCTAAGGGTTGGACACCCATTTCACAGGCCAGATTTCCTGCCATCGGGAAGGAGAACACTTGTGCCTCAAGTTCCCCCATAGGAATGGATTTGAGCTAAGTTCTGGGGACAGATGCCTGAATAACCGGGTTGAGCAGAGATGACGGTTTTGGGCCACGGCAGGTCCCACCTGCAGGATATGGGGCCCAATGTGTAGGTGACTGACTGGAGGTTGTGGGTCAGGCTATGTCAGACAGAGCTTTAGTGCCCATGGTGGCCTATGATATTAGGACATTGTCAAGGGCCATGCAGGTGGATCCTCATGTGGGGAATCTGAACAGATTCACCAGGCACCTTTTTTTTTTCTATGGGGCAGGCAAAATGCTATATTGTGCCCCCCAGAATTCCCTATGAAGAGGGCGTGGGGACAAGTAGGGTGAGGATGGAATTGTAAAAACAAGCTACGGTTCAATTCAGTGCCAAACGGAAGGCAGTTCCAATGTGCAGAGGCTTATTCGAGAGATCCAGCAGCTGAGTCAGGGCGGTTGTCCAATATTTGCTCACACTGGAGTTTGTGTCTATGATAAACGACAAATGGAGTGGTGGCGACAAGAGGCCATGGAGGATTTCCCATGCTGAGGCTTGTGAGATGCTCCAAACACCAAGGTTTCCTTCTACTGGACAGGTGGAATCTGATTTGTTTGCTCCAGGGTCCCCCATGTGGAAATTATGGGTAGCAAAGCTCTCTGACATGGATGCCTGGAAAGCACACCTCCATTCTCCATTGCAGCTGAAGACCATGGCAAGTTCATTCTGGTGGCTCTGGTGCGAAGTACCAAGGGCGATGAGCAAACATGGAATCTCTTTCAGATGGGTCACACTGCTGATTTGTTACCAGGGAGATCTTAGAATGTGCTTGTGGCTAAGGTGTGGTGCAGGATTCTCCTTTTCTGAGGTTTTGGCAAAGGTCGAAGAGCACAGTTTCCTTCTGGAGACAGGAAATGTTCTGTGGTGTGGCTCAGGAACCACGTGTTGTATCATAAGTATGTATTCCAGAATAGGCCCCTGAGGACAGATGCCTGACAACCTAATCAAGGGTTTCAATGAGGTCCAAGGGCATGTCAGGTTCAATCTTCTGACTCAGGACCATTGACGTGGCTGTCTAGCTGAATGTAGCTTATCAAGGTGTTTCAGACTGCGCATTTGCATCCAGAGTGGCCTCCAAAATTGGGGTGGTATCAGGGGCCTTGCAGGTTTCTCTTTATCTGTAAGATTTAGGCAACTGTGATAGGCACAGTTTCCTTGGGAAATGCAGCCACAGTCCTGTGGTGCACCTCGAGTGACCTCATCCTGGAGGGCATGTGAGCCATGGTTTTGACACAGAAGTCTGCAAACACAAATTCGGTTTCGGGTTAGTTGCGAGGTGATCGCAGGCCAAATGCATAGACATGGTGGTCAGCTCATCAGGAACTGTAATTAGGGTGACTGGAAGACGGTAGCACAGATTTTTCTATCGGGATTGTGTGTCCAGAACGACCTCGGAATGTAGGTGAGGTCTCATGGGTCCATGGGAGACTTTTCCTCTCTAGGGATCCTGGCGGCTCCCCTTAGTTTGGTGGCTTTTTCGGTAAGATAAGAGTATTCTTTTCCATCTTAGACGTGCCCCAAAACAGGGATTCCAGAGACGGGTTCTGGGTCTGAGAGCCTGGAAAATCCCACCAAGGGTTAGGATATGGGTCTAGGGGCATACCAGGCCTGCAATGCTGGAACCTTTGGTGTAACTGAGAGGGTTTGTTTGAAAGCATACTCGGCTGAGGGTCACAATGCCTGTTTGTGCCCCAGGCAGCCCAGGACTTGGCGTGTTCACATTACCTTGCTCCCACGTTGAGGGCTGGATACCCATCCCAACAGCCAGGTTTCTTTCCATGGGGAAGGAGTAGTACTCTATAGTGCTTCAGGTTCCTCCATTGGAAGGATTTCAGCAAAGTCTGGGGAAAATTGCCAGAAAAGCAAACATGGGTAGAGACTAAGGACTTGGGACATTGCCAGTCCCAGATGCTAGATATGGTGCCTGCTCTCTTGGTGACTGACACTAGGTCTGGACTCAGGCTCTGTCAGACACAACGCTAGTGGCCAGGGAAGTCTATAAATCGGGGTTCCCTTCAGGGCCGAGCAGATTGATCCTCATGTGGGGATTCTGGGCAGACTAACTAGACACTTGTTCTTTCTATGGGGAAGGCAGAATGCTGCACTGTGGCTCCTGAATGCAATATGAAGAGGGGAGCAGTAGGATGAGGATGGAATTGTAAAAACAAGCTACTGTACAATTCAGTGCCAAGCAGAACACAGTTCCAATGTGAAGCGTCTTTTTCGATATATCCAGCACCTGATTAATGGCGGATGCCAGATGTTTGCTCAGACTAGAGTTTGTGTCTATGATGACCAAGAAATGGAGGGGTGGCATCAAGAGCCCATGGCGGATTTCCCCCGCTGAGGCTTGTGAGATGCACCAAACAGCAAGGTTTCCTTCTACTGGACAGATGGAGTCTGGTTTGTTTGCTCCACGGTACCCCATGTGGAAAGTTTGGGTAGCAGAGCTCTTCGGCATGGATGCCTGGAAAGCACACCTCCATTGACCATTGCAGCTGAGGAACATAGCAGGTTTGTTCTTGTGACTCTTGGGTGAAGTACCAAGGCCTTGAGTTGACATGGAATGTCTCGCACATGGGTCAAAATGCTGGTTTGTTACCAGGGAGATCTTAGAATGTGCTGTTCGCAAAGGGGTCTTGCAGGATTCTCCTACCCTGAGCATTTGACACAGGTCCAAGTGCATGGTTTCCTTCTGCGGACAAGAGTTGTTCTGTTGTGTGGTTCAGGGACCACATGTTGTATCATAAGTTGTTATTCCAGAATAGGCCTCTGAGAACAGATGCCTGAAAAACTAATGGAGGGTTCCAATGAGGTCCTAGGGGCATGTCTGGTTCAATATTCTGACTCAGGACCATGGACTTGGGTGTCTTCCTGGACATAGGTAATCAGGGTGTTTCAGAGTGCGTCAGACAGAGCTTGAGTGCCCATAGCGGCCTATGATATTAAGGTGCTGTCGAGAGCCAAGCAGGTGGATTCTCATGTGGGGTTTCGGGCAGACTCAACAGGAACGTCTTCTTTCTTTGTGGTAGGCAGAATGCTGCATTGTGGCTCCAAAGTTCCCTATGAAGAGGTTTTGGGGACGAGGAGGGTAAATATGGAATTGTAAACACAATCTACAGTTCAATTCAGTGCCAAGCGGAGGACAATTCCTGTGTGCAGCGGCTGATGCGAGGTGTCCAGGACCTGAGTAGGGGCGGATGTCAGACGCTTGCTCACTCTGGAGTTCGTGTCTACATTGACCACCAAATAGAGGGGTGGCGTAACAAGGCCATGGAGGATTTCTCACCCTGGGGCTTGTGAGATGCTCCAAATAGCAAGATTTCCTTTTACTGGAGAGGGAGAGTCTAGTTTATTTGCTCCAGTGTCCACCATATGGAAAGTTTGGGTTCAGAGCTCTCCTGCATGGATGCCTGAAAAGCACAACTCCATTGACCACTGCAGCCAAGGAACATGGCACGTTCGATCTGGTGGCTCTGGGGCGAAGTTCCAAGCGGCCTAAGCTGACATGGAGTTTCATGCTGTTGGTTTGTATCCAGGGATACAGTGCTGGTTTTTATCCAGGGAGACGTTAGAATGTTGGGGTGGTCAGGGACCAAGCAAGATTCTCCCACACTGAGACATGGACACAGCTACCAAGAGCAAGTTATACTTCTGGGGACAGCAGGGGTTCTGTTGTGTGGCTCAGGGACCACATGTTGGAATATAAGTTGATATTGGAGAACAGGCCTCTGGGGACAGGCACCTAAAAATCTAAACTAGGGTATTGATGAAGTCCTATAGTCATGGCAGGTTCAAAATTCTAACTCAGGGCCTTGGATTTGGATGTCTGCCTGGAGGCAGGGGCTCACTGTGTGTCAGAATGTGCATTTGGGTCCAGAGCCTTCTTCGAAATTGAGGTGGGATATGGGGCTTTATACTTTGCTCCTAATCTTCAGGGATCGGGCAACCATGAAAGGCAGAGTTTCCTTCAGGAGCATAGGAACAGTCGTCTGGTGTGGCACCAGAGACACCATCCTGGAGGACATGTGGGCCAGCACTTTGGGGAGAGAAATCTGCAAAAGCAAACTAGGGTTAGAGTGAGGGCTGAGGGGATCACAGGCCCGATGTGCAGGCCTGAGGGCAGCTCATAATGTACTGAATTTAAGGTTTCTTGGAGGCAGTAGTGCAGGCTTTTCTGTCGAGTATGTGTCCAGAATGGTCTCAAAAGGTAGGGGTGGCTTCATGAAGCCAAGGGAAATTCTTCATCTTTGGGGATTCTGCTCAGCTCCCAAGAATTTGGTGTCTCTGCGGGAAGAGAAGACTGTTGTTTTCTGTCTCAGAGGACACCCAAAGAGGGATTCCAGAGACAGGTTCTGGGTCTGGGTACCTGGAAAACACAAACGAGGATGAGGATTTGGCCCTAGGGACCTGGCAGTCCCACTCTGTGGGCTCCTGATCCAGCTATCAAGGGGTTTTGTTTGAAAGTAAGCTCACGCTGAGGATCACAATGCCTGTTTGTATCCAGGGAGTCTTCCATGTGTGACCGTGGTCTCATGGGCCATGCAGCCGGTTCCCACTCAGAGGGTTGGGAAGGAGGAGTACTCTTGTGTGTCAGATTTCCACATAGGCATGGATTTGAACTATAGTCTGGGACAGAGGCCTGAATATCCAAGTTGAGGAGAGATGTTGGTTTCGGGTCACAGGAAGTCACACCTACAGGAAATGGGGCCCACTGTCTGGAGGTGCTGAATGGAGGTCGTGGCCTAGGCTGTGTCAGACAGAGCATTGGTGCACCTGGAACCCTATGATATTACAGTGTTGTTGAGGGCCATACAGGGGAATCCTCATGTGGGTATTATGGGCAGACTCGCCAGGCACTTCTTCTTTCAGTGGAGCAGGAAGAATGCTGCGTTATGTCTCCAGAATTCCCTATTAAGAGGGTTTGGGGACCAGAAGGGTGAGGATGGAATTGTAAACACAAGCTATGGTTAAATTCAGTGCCAAGCGGAAGGCGGTTCCAGTGTACAGTGGCTGATTTGAGACATCCAGCACCTGAGTAAGGGCAGATGTCAGAGGTTTGCTCACACTGGAGTTTGTGTCTGTGATGACGGACAAATGGTGGGGTGGTGTCTAGAGGCCATGGGGGATTTCCCACTCTGTGGTTTGTGAGATGCTCCCAACAGCAATGTTTCCTTCTACTGGACAGGGGAGTCTGGTTTGTTTGGTCCAGTGTCCCCCATATGGAAAATTTGGGTAGCAGAGCTCTCCCACATAGATGCCTGGAGAGCACACCTCCATTGACTATTGCAGCTCAGGAACATGGCAGGTTCGATCTGGTGGCTCTGGGACGAAGTTTTAATGGGGCTGAGTTGATATGTAGTTTCATGCTGTTGGATCACAATGCTGGTTTGTATCCAGTTAGATGTTAGAAGGTTGGGGTGGTCAGGGGCCCATACAGGATTCTCCTACACTGAGTCTTGGACACAGCTACCAAGAGCAATGTATCCTGGGGACAGCAGGGTTTCTGTTGTGAGGCTCAAGGACCACATGTTGGAATATAAGTTGGTATTGGAGAACAGGCCTCCAGGACAGGTGCCTAAAAATCTAAACTAGGGTATCGATGATGTCCTATAGTCTTGACAAGTTCAAACTTCTGATTCAGGGCCTTTGGCTTGGAAGTCTACCTGGAGCCAATTACTCATTATGTGTCAGAATGTACACTTGGGTCCGGAGCATACTGGGAAATTGAGGTGGGCTCAGGGGGTTTGTACTTTGCTCTTAAAATTCAGGGTTTGGGCAACAGAAAAGGGCAAGGTAGGTAGTGTCCCCCATATGGAAAATTTGGGGGACACTACCTTCCTTCAGTAAGGTAGGCACATTATTCCATTGTGGCTGCAGAAGCCCCACCCTGGAGGGCAAGAGGGCCAGGGTTTTGGAGACAGAACCTGCAAACTCGAACTAGGGTTAGGGTGAGTGCCGAGGTGATCACAGGCCCGGCATGCAGGCCCTGAGGGAAACTCATAATGTACTGAAATTAAGGTGTCACGCAGGCGGTAACTCATGCTATATTGTCTGGATTCTGTGTCCAGAATGGTCGCAAAAGGTAGGGGTGGCTTCATGGGGCCATGGGAGAGTCTTCGTCTCTGGGTATTCTGCCCAGCTCTCAAGAGTTTGGTGCCTCTGGGGGAAGGGAAGACTGCTGTTTTCAGTCTGAGGTTAACCACAAAAGAAAGATTCCGGAGACAGTTTCTGGGTCTGGGTGCCTGGAAAACACCAACGAGGGAGAGGATTTGGCCATAGCAACCTGGCTGTCTTGCTCTGCGGACTCCTGGTCGAGCTACCGTGGGCGTTTCTTTGAAAGCAGGCTCACGCGGAGGGTCACAATGCCTGTTTGTGCCCAGGGCGACTCCCATGTGTGACCATGATCTCAAGGCCCATGCAGCTGGTTCCCACTCTGAGGGTTGGACTCCCATTTCACAGGCCAGATTTCCTGCCCCTGGAAAGGAGGAGAACTCCTGTGCTTTAAGTACCCCCATAGTCAGGGATTTCAGCTACGGTCTGGAGACAGATGCCTGAATAACCAGGTAGAGCAGAGATGTTGATTTCAGGCCAGGGCAGGTCCCATCGGCAGGATATGGGACCCACTGTCTGCATGGCTGAATGGAGCTCATGGCTCAGGCTGTGTCAGACAGAGCGTTATTGCCCATGGCACTCTATGATATTAGGGTGTCATCGAGGGCCATGCAGGTAGATCCTCATATCTGTGTTCTGTGCAGTCTCACCAGGCACTTCTTTCTATGGGGCAGGCAAAATGCTGCGTTATGTCTCCAGGATTCCCTATTAAGAGGGCTTGGGGACCAGGAGGGTATGGATGGAATTGTAAACACAAGCTATGGTTAAATTCAGTGCCAAGCAGAAGGCTGTTCCAGTGTACAGTACCTGATTTGAGACATCCAGCACCTGAGTAAGGGCGGATGTCAGATGTTTGCTCACACTGGAGTTTGTGTCTATGATGACGGACAATGGTGTGGTGGCATCAAGAGGCCATAGAATATTTCTCACGCTGCGGCTTGTGAGATGCTCCAAACAGCAAGGTTTCCTTCTACTGGACAGGGGGAGTCTGTTTATTTGCTCCAGTATCCCCCATATGTGAGGTTTGGGTAGCAGTGCTCTCCCGCATAGTTGCCTGGAAAGCACACCTCCATTTACCATTGCAGCTCAGGAACATGGCAGGTTCGATCTGGTAGCTCTGGGATGAAGATTTAAGGGGGATGAGTTGACATGGAGTTTCATGTTTTTGGATCACAATGCTGGTTTGTATCCAGGGAGATGTTAGAATGTTGGGGTGGTCAGGGGCCATGCAGGATTCTCCTACACTGAGACTTGGACACAGTTCCCAAGAGAAAGGTATCCTACTGGGGAAAGCAGGGGTTCTGTTGTGAGGCTCAAGGACCACATGTTGGAATATAAGTTGGTATTTGATAACAAGCCTCTGGGGATAGGCGCCTAAACATCTAAACTAGGGTATCAATGAAGTCCTATAGTCATGGCGGGTTCAAACTTCTGACTCAGGGCCTTTGACTTGGATGTCTGCTTGGAGGTAGGGACTCATTGTGTGTCAGAATGCGTATTTGGGCCCAGAGCATTCTTCGAAAATGAGGTGAGCTCAGGGACTTTGTACCTTGCTCCTAATCTTCGGGGTTTGGGCAACAGTGAAGGGCAGTTTCCTTCAGGAGTGTAGCCACACTTGTCTGGTGTGGGATCAGAGGCCCTATTCTGGAGGGCATGTGGGCCAGGACTTTGGGAACAATAATTGCAAACGCGACTAGCATAAGGATGAGGGCTGAAGTGTTTACAAGACCAATCAGCAGGCGCTGAGGGCAGCTCATAGTGTACTGAAATTAAGGTGTCATGGATGCAGTAGCGCAGACTTTTCTGTCGGGATTGTGTGTCCAGGAAGGTCGCAAAAGGTAGGGGTGGCTTCATGAGGCCATGGGATATTATTCTTCTCTGGAGATTCTGCCCAGCTCCCAGTGTTTGTTGTCTCTTGGAAAAGGGAAGACTGCTGTTTTCTGTCTCAGGGGCCCACAAAAGAGGGATTTGAGAGACAGGTTCTGGGTCTGGTTGCCTGGAAAGCACAAACGAGGGTGAGGATTTGGCCCTAGGGACCTGGCAGGCCCACTCTGTGGACTCCTGATCTAGCTACTGAGGGTGTTTGTTTGAAAGGAGGCTCACGCTGAGTGTCTCAATGCCTGTTTGTGCCCAGGGCGTATCCCATGAGTGGCCCTGGTCTCAGCCATGCAGCTGGTTCCCACTCTGAGGGTAAGACACCCATCTCAACAGCCAGGTTTCCTGCCATCAGAAAGGAGGAATAATCCTATATTTCAGGTTCCTCCAGAGGCAGGGTTTTGAGCTACAGTCTGGGGACAGATGCCTGAATATCCAGGCTGTGTAAAGATGATGGCTTCGGGCTATGGCAGGTCCATCTGCAGGATATGGGGCCCACTCTCTTTGTGGATGCCTGGAGGTCGTGGCTCTGGCTGTGTGAGGCAATCTTAGTGCCCATGGCGGCCTATGATATTATGGTGCTGTCGAGGGCCATGCAGGTGGTTCCTCATGTGGGGTTTCTGGGAAGACACACCAGGCACTTCTTCTCTCTGTGGGGCAGGCAGAATGTTGAGTTGTGGATCCAGAATTCCCTATCAAGAGGGCTTGGGGCCAGGAGGGTGAGGATAGAATTGTAAACACAAGCTATGGTTAAATTCAGTGACAAGTGGAAGGCACTTACAGTGTGCAGCAGCTGATTCAAGTTATCCAGCACCTGAGTAAGGGCGGATGTCAGATGTTTGCTCACACTGGAGTTTGTGTCTATGATAACCGAAAAATGGAGGGGAGGCATCATGACGCCATGGAGGATTTCCGACCCTGGGGCTTGTGAGATGCTCCAAACAGCAAGGTTTCCTTCTAATTGACTGGTGGATTGTCGTTTGTATGCTCCAGGGTCCCCCATGTGGAAAGTTTGGGGAGAAGAACACTCCCACATGGATGCCTGGAAAGCTCACCTCCAGAGTCCATTGCAGATGAGGAAATGGCAGTTTCGTACCGGTGACGCTGGGGCGAAGTTCAAATTCGCTGGTGTTGACCTGGAGTTTCATGCTATTGGATCACAATGCTGGTTTGTATCCAGGGAGATATTAGAATGTTGGGAGGTCAGGGACCATGCAGGATTCTCTTACACTGAGTCTTGGACACAGTGTAAGAGCAAGACCAAGAGCAATATATCCTTAAGGGACAGGAGGGGTTCTGTTGTGGGGCTCAGGGACCACATGCTGGAATATAAGTTGGTATTGAAGAACAGGCCTCTGGGGACAGGTACCTGAAAATCTAAGCTATGGTATTGATAAAGTCCTAGAGGCATGTCATGTTCAATCTTCTGGCTCAGGGCCTTTGACTTGGATGTCTGCCTGGAGGCAGGGACTCATTGTGTGTCAGAATGTGCCCTTGGGCCCAGAGTTTTTGTCGGAATTGAGGTGGGCTCACGGGCTTTGTACTTTGCTCCTAATCTTCAGGGTTTGGTCAACAGTGAAGGGCAGAGTTTTCTTTGGGTGTGTAGGCACAGTCGTCTGGTAAGGCTCCAGAGGCCCCATCCGGATGAAAATATGGGCCACGGCTTTGGGACAGAAATTTGAAAATGCGAACTAGGAATAGGTTAAGGTCTGATGTGATCACAGGCCCGATATGCAGGCCCTGTTGGGAGCTCATAGTGTACTGAAGTTAAGGTATCATGGAGACGGTAGTGCAGGGTTTTCTGTCTGCATTGTTTGTCCTGGAGTTTCGCACAATGTAGGATTGGCTTCATGGGGCCATGGGAGATACTTCGGCTCTGGGGATTCTGCTCAGCTCCCAAGAGTTTTTTTGTCTCAGGGAGAAGGGAATACTGCTGTTTTCCGTCTCAAGGATTCCCCAAAATAGTGATTCCAGAGACAGGTTCTGGGTGTGGGCACCTGGAAAACAACGACGAGGGTGAGTGTTTGGCCCTAGGGTGGTAGGTGTGCTCTGAGGGCTCCTGCTTCAGCTACCGAAGTGTTTTGTTTGAAAGCAGCCTCACACTGAGGGTAACAATGCAAGTTTGTTCCCAGAGTGGCTCCCATGAGTGGCCGTGGTCTCATGGGCCATGCGTCTGGTTCCCACTCTGAGAGTTTGACACCTATCTCAACATCAGGCATCCTGCCATCGGGAAGGAGGAGTACTTTTGTGCTTCAGGATCCTCCATAGTCAGGGGTTTGAGCTACAACCTGGGAAAGATGCTTGAATACCCATGTTGAATAGAGATGATGGCTTTGGGCCACGACAAGTCAAACCTGCAGGATATGGGTCCCACTAACTGCATGGCTGACTCTAGGTCGTTGCTCAGGCTGTGTCAGACAGAGTCTTAGTGCCCATCTCAACAACCAGGTTTCCTGCCATTGGGAATAAGAATACTCCTGTGCTTCAGGTTCCCCATAGTCAAGGATTTGAGCTACAGTTTTGGAAAGATGCCTGAATACCCAGGATGAATAGAGATGATGGCTTCCAGCCTCGGCAGGTCCCACCTGCAAGAATCTGCGTGACTGCCTGGAGGTCATGGCTCCAGCTGTGTCAGACAGAGCATGAAAGCCCATGGAGGCCTAAGATATTAGGGTGCCGTCGAGGGCCATGCAGGTGGATCCTAATGTTGGGTTTCTGGGCAGACTCACCAAGAACTTCTTCTTTCTATGGGGAAGGCAGAATGCTGTGTTGTGGCTACAGAATTCCCTATCAAGAGCGTTTGGGGACCAGGAGGGTGAGGATGGAATTAAAAACAAAAGCTACAGTTCAATTCAGTGACAAACGGAAGGCATTTCCAGCGTGCAGTGGCTGATTTGAGACATCCAGCACCTGAGAAAGGGCGGATGACAGATATTTGCTCACACTGGTGTTTGTGTCTAGGATGACATACAAATGGTGGGTTTTTGTCAAGAGGTCATGTAGGATATCCCACTCTGCAGCTTGTGAGGTGCTCCAAACAGTAAGGTTTCCTTCTACTGGACAGGGGGAGTCTGGTTTGTTTGCTCCAGGGTCCCCCATATGGAAACGTTGGTAGCAGAGCTCTCCCTCATGGATTCCTGGAAAACACGACTCCGTTGACCATTGCAGCTCAGGAACATGGCAGGTTCCATCTGGTGGCTCTGGGGCGAAGTTACAAGGGGGCTGAGTTGACATGGAGTTTGATGCTGTTTGATCACAATGCTGTTTTGTATCCAGGGAGACACTGGAATGTTGGGATGGTCAGGGGCAATGCAGGATTCTAATACACTGAGTCTTGGACACAGCTATCAAGTGCAAGGTATCCTTATTGGACAGGAGGGATCTGTTGTGTGTATCAGGGACAACATGTTGGAATATAAGACAGTATGGGGGAACAGCCCTCTCGGGACAGGCACCTGAAAACCTAATCTAGGGCATCGATGATGTACTAGGAGCATGTCAGATTCAATCTTCGGACTCAGGGCCTTTGACTTGGATGTTTGCCTGGAGGTAGGTGCTCACTGTGTGTCACAATGTACACTTGTGTCCAGACTGTTCTTAGAAATTGAGGTGGGCTCAGGGGCTTTGTACTTTCCTCCTAAGCTTCAGGGTTTGGGCAACAGTGAAGGGCAGAGTATCCTTCAGGAGGGTAGGCACAGTCGTCCAGTGTGGCTCCAGAGGCCCCATCCTGGAGGGCATGTGCGACAGGGTTTTGGAGACAGAAATCTGCAAACACGAACTAGCATTAGGGTGAGGCCAGAGGTGATCACAGCCCCGATCTGCAGGCTCTGAGGGCAGCTCATTGCGTAGTGAAATTAAGGTGTCATCAAGGCAGTTGGGCAGACTTTTCTGTCTGAATTATGTGTCTAGAACGGTCGAAAAATGTAGGGGTGGCTTCATGGGGCCATGGAACCTTCTTCATCTCTGTGGATTCTGCCAATCTCCCAAGAATTTGCTGTCTCTGGGGGAAGGGAAGACTGCTCTTTTCCGTCTCAATGGATCCCCACAAGAGGGATTCCAGGGACAGTTTCTGGGTCTAGGTGACTAAAAAACACCAAAGAGGGTGAGGATTTGCCCCTAGGGGCCTGGATGTCCCACTCTGCTGGCTCTTGGTCCAGCTACCGTGGGGGTTTCTTTTTTTTTTTTTTTTGAATTTTTTTTTCCCAATTTATTTATTTTCGGAAAAACAGTATTCATTATTTTTTCACCACACCCAGTGCTCCATGCAAGCTGTGCCCTCTATAATACCCACCACCTGGTACCCCAACCTCCCACCCCCCCGCCACTTCAATCCCCTCAGACTGTTTTTCAGAGTCCATAGTCTCTCATGGTTCACCTCCCCTTCCAATTTACCCAAATTCCCTACTACTCTCTAACGCCCCTTGTCCTCCATGCTATTGGTTATGCTCCACAAATGAGTGAAACCATATGATAATTGACTCTCTCTGCTTGACTGATTTCACTCAGCATAATCTCTTCCAGTCCCGTCCATGTTGCTACAAAAGTTGGATATTCGTCCTTTCTGATGGAGGCATAATACTCCATGGTGTATATGGACCACATCTTCCTTATCCATTCATCCGTTGAAGGGCATCTTGGTTCTTTCCATAGTTTGGCGACTGTGGCCATTGCTGCTATAAACATTGGGGTACAGATGGCCCTTCTTTTCACGACATCTGTATCTTTGGGGTAAATACCCAGGAGTGCAATTGCAGGGTCGTAGGGAAGCTCTATTTTTAATTTCTTGAGGAATCTCCACACTGTTCTCCAAAGAGGCTGCACCAACTTGCATTCCCACCAACAGTGTAAGAGGGTTCCCCTTTCTCCACATCCTCTCCAACACATGTTGTTTCCTGTTTTGTTAATTTTGGCCATTCTAACTGGTGTAAGGTGATATCTCAATGTGGTTTTAATTTGAATCTCCCTGAGGGCTAATGATGATGAGAATTTTTCATGTGTCTGATAGCCATTTGTATTTCTTGATTGGAGAAGTGTCTGTTCATATCTTCTGCCCATTTTTTGATGTGTTTGTCTGTTTCGTGTGGGTTGAGTTTGAGGAGTTCATTATAGATCCTGGATATCAACCTTTTGTCTGTACTGTCATTTGCAAATATCTTCTCCCATTCCGTGGGTTGCCTCTTTGTTTTTTTGACTGTTTCCTTTGCTGTGCAGAAGCTTTTGATTTTGATGAAGTCCCAGAAGTCTATTTTCGCTTTTGTTTCCTTTGCCTTTGGAGACGTATCTTGAAAGAAGTTGCTGTGGCTGATATCGAAGAGATTACTGCCTATGTTCTCCTCTAAGATTCTGATAGATTCCTGTCTCACGTTGAGGTCTTTTATCCATTTTGAGTTGATCTTTGTGTACGGTGTAAGAGAATGGTCGAGTTTCATTCTTCTACATATAGCTGTCCAGTTTTCCCAGCACCATTTATTGAAGAGACTGTCTTTTTTCCACTGTATATTTTTTCCTGTTTTGTCGAAGATAAATTGACCATAGAGTTGAGGGTCCATATCAGGGCTCTCTACTATGTTCCACTGGTCTATGTGTCTGTTTTTATGCCAGTACCATGCTGTCTTGGTGATCACAGCTTTGTAATAAAGCTTGAAATCAGGTAAGGTGATGCCGCCAGCTTTATTTTTGTTTTTCAACGTTTCCTTAGCGATTCGGGGTCTCTTCTGATTCCATACAAATTTTTGGATTATTTGCTCCAGCTCTTTGAAGAATGCCGGTGGAATTTTGATCGGAATGGCATTAAAAGTATAGATTGCTCTAGGCAGTATAGACATTTTAACGATGTTTATTCTTCCGATCCAAGAGCATGGAATGGTCTTCCATCTTTTTGTGTCTTCTTCAATTTCTTTCATGAGTGTTCTATAGTTCCTCAAGTATAGATCCTTTACCTCTTTAGTTAGGTTTATTCCCAGGTATCTTATGGTTCTTGGTGCTATAGTAAATGGAATCGATTCTCTAATTTCCCTTTCTGTATTTTCCTTGTTAGTGTATAAGAAAGCCACTGATTTCTGCACATTGACTTTGTATCCTGCCACGCTGCTGAATTGCTGTATGAGTTCTAGTATTTTGGGGGTGGAGTCTTTTGGGTTTTCCATATAAAGAATCATGTCATCTGCGAAGAGAGAGAGTTTGACTTCTTCATTACCAATTTGGATACCTTTTATTTCTCTCTGTTGTCTGATTGCTGTTGCTAGGAATTCTAATACTATGTTGAACAAGAGTGGTGAAAGTGGGCATCCTTGTCTTGTTCCTGATCTCAACGGGAAGGCTGCAAGCTTTTTCCCATTGAGGATGATATTTGCTGTGGGTCTTTCATAGATAGATTTGATGAGGTTCAGGAATGTTCCCTCTATCCCTACACTTTGAAGCGTTTTAATCAGGAACGGATGCTGGATTTTGTCAAATGCTTTTTCTGCATCAATTGAGAGGACCATGTGGTTCTTCTCTCTTCTCCTATTAATTTGTTGTATCACATTGATTGATTTACGAATGTTGAACCATCCTTGTAGCCCAGGGATGAATCCCACCTGATCATGGTGAATAATCTTTTTAATGTGTTGTTGGATCCTGTTGGCTAGGATCTTGTTGAGAATCTTAGCATCCATATTCATCAGTGATATTGGTCTGAAATTCTCCTTTTTGGTATGGTCCTTGCCTGGTTTGGGGATCAGGGTAATGCTGGCTTCATAGAAAGAGTCTGGAAGTTTTCCTTCTGCTTCAATTTTTTGAAACAGCTTCAGGAGAATAGGTGTTATTTCTTCTTGGAAGGTTTGGTAGAATTCCCCAGGGAATCCGTCAGGTCCTGGGCTCTTGTTTTTTGGGAGATTTTTGATCACTGCTTCAATCTCGTTATTAGATATCGGTCTATTCAGGTTGTCGATTTCTTCCTGGTTCAATTTTGGTAGTTTATATTTTTCCAGGAATGCATCCATTTCATCAAGGTTGCTAAGCTTATTGGCATATAACTGTTCGTAGTAACTTCTGATGATTGTTTCTACTTCCTTGGTGTTAGTTGTGATCTCTCCCCTTTCATTCATAATTTTATGAATTTGGGATTTCTCTCTTTTCTTTTGGATTAGTGTAGCCAGTGGCTTATCGATCTTATTGATTCTTTCAAAAAACCAGCTTCTAGTTTCATTGATACGTTCTACTGTATCTCTGGTTTCTCCCTCATTGATCTCAGCTCTAATCTTGATGATTTCCCTTCTTATGTGTGGAGTTGGTTTGATTTGTTGTTGATCCCCCAGTTCTTTAAGGTGTAGAGACAGCTGGTGTGTTCTGGATTTTTCAATTTTTTTGAGCAAGGCTTGGATGGCTATCTATTTTCCCCTTAGGACCGCCTTTGCTGTATCCCATAGGTTTTGGACCGAAGTGTCTTCATTCTCATTGGTTTCCATGAATTGTTTCAGTTCTTCTTTGATCTCCTGGTTGATCCAAGCATTCTTAAGCAAGGTGGTCTTTAGCTTCCAGGTGTTTGAGTTCCTTCGGAACTTTTCCTTGTGATTGAGCTCCAGTTTCAAAGCATTGTGATCTGAGAATATGCAGGGAATAATCTCAGTCTTTTGGTATCGGCTGAGTCCTGATTTGTGACCCAGTATGTGGTCTATTCTGGAGAAGGTTCCGTGTGCACTTGAGAAGAATGAGTATTCTGCTGTTTTAGGGTGGAATGTTCTGTATATATCTATGAGGTCCATCTGGTCCAATGTGTCGTTCAATGCTCTTGTTTCTTTATTGATTTTCTGCTTCGATGATCTGTCTAATTCTGAAAGAGGCGTGTTAAGATCACCTACGATTAGTGTATTCATATCAATATGACTCTTTATCTTGATTAACAGTTTTCTTAAGTAATTGGCTGCTCCCATATTGGGAGCATAGATATTTACAATTGTTAGATCATCTTGGTGGATAGTCCCTTTAAGGATTATGTAGTGTCCTTCTGTATCTCTGACTACAGTCTTTAGTTTGAAGTCTAATTTATCTGATATGAGAATCGCTACCCCAGCCTTCTTTTGAGTCCCATTGGCATGAAAGATGCTTCTCCACCCCTTCACTTTCAGTCTGCGTGTATCTTTAGGTTCAAAATGGGTCTCTTGTAGACAGCATATGGATGGGTCCTGTCGTTTTATCCAATCTGCAACCCTGTGCCGTTTTATGGGTGCATTGAGGCCATTCACATTGAGAGTGATTATTGATAGATACGTTTTTATTGACATCGAGTTACCTTTGAAGTCTTTCTTTCTGTAGACTGTCTCTATATTTCTGTTCAATGCTATTCTTGGGATTTTTCCTCTTTTATAGAACCCCCCTTAATATTTCCTGCAGTATCGGCTTGGTGGTTGCATAGTCTTTTAAGTCTTGCCGGTCTTGGAAACTCTTTATCTCTCCATCCATTTTGAATGTCAGTCTTGCTGGATAAAGTATTCTTGGCTGCATGTTCTTCTCATTTAGTGCCCTGAATATATCTTGCCAGCCTCTTCTGGCTTGCCAGGTCTCTGTGGACAGGTCTGACGTTATTCTGATGGGCTTCCCTCTGTAAGTAAGGAGCCTCTTTGCCCTGGCAGCTTTCAAGAGATTATACCTACAATTATAATTTCTCAATTTGACTATCAGGTGTCGTGATGTTTTTTTGGAGTGTATAATCTTGGGTGGAGACCGTTCAGCCTCTAGTACATGAACGCTGGTTTCATTCGCGAGATTCGGAAAGTTTTCATGAAGGACTTGTTCCACGACATCTTCTAGACTTCTTTCTTTCTCCTCCCCTTCAGGAATTCCAATAATTCTGACGTTGGAACGCTTCATGGCATCACTTATTTCCCTAATTCTGCTTTCGTGGGATCTAAGCTGTTTGTTCCAGGCTTCCTCCTGATCCTTTCTCTCTATCTGTTTGTCTTCCAGATCACTAATTCTATCTTCTGTCTCAGTTACCCTAGCTTTGAGAGAGTTTAGATTGGATTGGAACTCATTGAGAGCATTGTGGACCTCCTCCCTGGTAGCTTTAAGCTCCGCCCTAACATTGTGAACATCCTGTCTGGTCGCTTTCAGTTCGGCTCTAATCAATTCTGTTTGGTCATCCATGGCTTTCTCCAACCTAGCTATTGCCTGGATAATTGTTAGCCTGAATTCTCTTTCCGACATATTGTCTATGTTGATAGCCGTTAGCTCTGTTGCGGAAGGTCCATCCTCTGTATTTTTCTTCTGTTGGGCATTCCTCCTCCTAGTCATTTTGGTGGGAGAAGACTGAACAGATGTAGCTGGATGTATCAACTCTGGTGCAGTCAAGGTGCACCCTGGAACACTTCCTGATCTCCGTCTCAGAAGCCTCAGTCTGGGTGCAGAAGCTGAATAAATTCCCCCTTGGATGCTGGCAGTGCAGGTTCCAAGTTAAAGAACCTGGGGGCGCAGGATCTTTTGCTCGTCCCCAAAGCCAAGGCAGTGGCGGCTGTCTGGGAGCTCCTGACCGCCAGAGAGGTTCCAAGCAGCGATCGCACACTGAGATTTTGCCACCGGCCGGGGCTGGGAGTGCCCGGCTTGCGCGCACCTCTTTTCAGAGGCGGCTGTGGGTCGGGCGCGCGTCTGGGGCACTGAGAACGGGGCGCTGGTCCGTAAGCCGCAGGCTGGGCTTTTGCGCGCCTCTGTCCGGGGAAGAGTTTCGCGGGCGCGAGGCTTAGACTTTGAAACAATGGCCCGGGTCTAGAAGCGCCCCAGGGCCTTAGAAACCCAGGAGAGCTGGAGCGACGTGCACGCGCATCTCAATCTTTGTGGTAGGGCTAGCGTGCGTTCTGCAGACCGGCTCCCATCCCCTCACAGGAGCCGGAACCCCGCGCTCTGGGGCACGCTGGCGGCTTAGGGACCAGGAGCCGGTTTCTCCGCCGCACTCTCTCTGCCTCCGCGCCGGGGAGGCCGTCTGGGACCGGGGACTCAAGCCCCTGTCCCTAGCCGCCCCGATTCCCACAGTTTGCCCCCGCGATCCTTTGCTCTTTTGGAGTGCTTTCAACCAGTCTCCGAGTTAATGCTGGTCCCCAGACGCAGGGCACTCTCGCTCGTATCGGGGTATTACTTTCCCACCGGTCGCCTCTGGTGGCTCCCTCCCCCTTTTGTTTATCTTCCGATCTCAGTCCGCTGTTCCCATTCCGCTTTACCTGCTCACTGGCGTCTTCTGCCCCTGTAGAGATCCAGACGTGTATAATTCTGATCTCAGGCTGATTTCATGGGTGATCAGAGTTCTTTGGTAGGTAATCAGCTCACTTTGGGGTACCAGCTGAAAAGACGCCTCTTCCTAGTACCCCGCCATCTTGTCCCCCCCCTACCGTGGGGGTTTCTTTGGAAGCAGGTTCACGCTCATGGTCAAAATGCCTGTTTGTGCCCAGGGCAGCTCCCATGTGTGGCCGTGGTCTCATGTCCATGCAGCTGGTTCCCACTCTGAGGTTTGGACACCCATCCCAACAGCTATATTTCCTGCCATCAGGAAGGAGGGGTACCCTTGTGCTTCAGGTAACCCATAGGCAGTTATTTGAGATATAGACTAGGCACAGAGGCTTGAATATCCAGGTTGATAGAGATAATGGCTTTGCGCCACAACATGTCCCACCTGCAGGAAATGGGGCCCACTGTCTGGGTGGCTGACTGGAGGTCGTGGCTCAGGATCTGTCAGAGAGAGCCTTAATTCCCATGATGGCCTAAGATAGTAGGGTGTAATCAAGGGCCCTGCAGCTGGATCTCAGGTGGGATTTCTGAGCAGACTCACCAGGCAATTCTTCTTTCTTCAGGAAGGCAGAATGCTATATTGTTGCTCCAGAATTCCCTATCAAGAGGGCTTGTGTACCAGGAGGGTGAAGATGAATGGTAAACATACAGAACTGTTAAAGTCATTACCACGTGGAAGGCAGTTCCAGTGTGCAGCGGCTGATTGGATATATCCAACACCTGAGTAAGTGCGGATGTCAGCTGTTTGCTCACACAAGAGGTTGTGTCTATTATGACCAACAAATGGAGGGTGGTGTCAAGAGGTCATGGAGGATTTCCCACGCTGGGGCTTGTGAGATGCTCCAAACAGCAAGGTTTCCTTCAACGGGACAGGGGGATTCTGGTTTGTTTCCTCCAGGTTCCCCCATGTGGAAAGTTTGTGTAGCAGAGCACTCCCATATGGATGTCTGGAAAGCACACCTCCGCTAATCATTGCAGCAGAGGAACATGGCAGGTTTGTTCTGTTGGCTCTAAGGTGAAGTACCAAGGTCTTGGGTTGACATGGAGTCTCACGAGGATGGGTAACAATGCAGCTTTGTTACCAGGGAGATCTTAGAATTTGCTGGTGGCTAAGGGGCCATGCAGGATTCATCTACCTTGGGGGTTTGACACAGGTCCAAGAGCACGGTTTCCTTCTGGGGACAGGAAATGTTCTGTTGTGTGACTCAGGGACCACATGTTGAATCATAATTTGGTATTCCAGAACAGGCCTCTGAGGACAGGGTCCTGAAAACCTAATCTAGGTTTTCAAGAGCCAGCAGAGTGGGACATCCAGGCCCCTAGGGGCAATGAAGTACTAGGGGCATGTCAGGTTCAAACATCTAACTCAGGACCATTGACTTGGGTGACTGCCTGGATGTAGGTGATCAGGGTGTTTCAGACTGTGCATTTGAGTCCAGGGCGGCCTCTAAAATTGGGGTGGGCTAAGGGGCCTTGCAGATTTCTTCCATCTGGTGGGTTTGGGCAACTTGACGGCACAATTTCCTTGGGGATTGCAGGCAAAGGCCTGTGGTGTAGCTACAGAGACCCCATCCTGGAGTGCATGTAAGTCTTGGTTTTGAGAGAGAATTCTGCAAACACAAACTCGGCTTAAGGTTAGTGGTGACATGATCGCAGGCCCAATGCATAGACCTGGAGGGCAGCTCATCAGGAACCATAAATCGGGTGACTCGAAGGCAGTAGCACAGGCTTTTGAATCTGGACTGTGTGTCCAGCATGGCCTCAGAATGCAGGTGTGAATTCATGGGTCCATGGGAGATTTTTCTGTTCTAAAGATCCTGGCGGCTCCCATTGTTTGGTGGCTTTCTTGGGGAAGGGAAGAGTGCAGATTTCCATCTTATGCATGCCTCAAAACAGGGTTTCAAGAGATGGGCTCTGGTTCAGGGTGCTTGGAAAATCCCACCAAGTTTTAGGACTTGGCCAAGGGGTATACCAGGCCTGCAATGTGGGATCCTGGTGGTACAACTGAGAGGGCTTGTTTGAAAACATGCTCAGGCTGAGGGTCACAATGCCTGTTTGTGCCCAGCGTGGCCCTCAGGAGTGGGTGTGGTCTCATTGGGCATGCAGCTGGCTACCACTTTGACGGTTGGACACCCATCCCAACAGCCAGGTTTCCTGCCATGGGAAGGAGGAGTTCTCTATTGTGCTTCAGGTTCCCCCATTGGCATGGATTCTAGCAAAAGTCTGGTGGACAGGTGCCTGAACACCAAGGATGGGTAGAAATGACAGACTTTGTCCATGACCAGTCTCACATGCTGGATATGGGGCCCGCTCTCTGGGTTGATGACACTAGATAAGGGCTCAGGCTCTTTCAGATACAGCACTAGTGGCCAGGAAGCCTATAATTCGGGGTTCCCTTGAAGGCCAAGCTGATTGAATCTCATTTGGGGTTTCTGGGAAGACCACCATGCTCTACTTCTTTCTATGGGGAAGGAGGAATGCTGCGTGGTAGCTCCAGAATTCCCTATCAAGGGGGCTTGGGGACCAGTAGGCTGAGGATGGTACTGTAAACATAAGCTACGGATCAATTCACTGCCAAGCGGAAGGCAGTTCCTTTGTGCAGCGTCTTATATGGGATATCTAGCATCTAAGGATGGATGTCTGATGTTTTCTCACACTGGAGTTTATATCTATGATGACCGACAAATGGAGGGGTGGTGTCATGAGGCCATGAAGGATTTCCCACTCTGAAGTTTGTGAGATGCTCCAAACAGTAGGTTTCATTCGACTGGACAGCTAGAGTCTAGTTTGTTTGCTCCAGGGCCACCATGTGGAAAGTTTGGGTAGCAGAGCTTTCCCACATGGATGCCTGGAAAGCGCACCTCTATTGATCATTGCAGCTGAGGAAATGCAGGTCCGTCTGGTGGCTCTGGAGCGAAGTATCAAGGCCCTGAGTTGACATGGAATCTCTTGCAGAGGGGTCACAATGGTGGTTTCTTATTAGGGAGATCTTAGAATGTGCTGTTGGTTAAGGTGCAATTCAGGATTCTCCTACTCTGAGGGTTTGGCTGAGGTCAAGGAGCACGGTTTCCTTCTGGGGACAGGATATCTTCTGTTAAGGGGCTCAGGCACCACATGTTGTACCCTAAGTTGGTATTCCAGAAAGGTCATTGAGGACAGATGCCTGAAAACCTAATCTAGGGTTGCAATGAGGTCCTAGGGGCATGTCAGTTTCAAACTTCTGACTCAGGACTATTGACTTGGGTTCCTTCCTGGATGTAGGTGATCAGGGTGTTTCAGACTGGGCATTGCATGCTGAGGGGGCGTCAATACTGAGGTGGGCTCCGGGGCCTTGCAGGTTTCTCCAAATTTGAAATGTTTGGTCAACTGAGACAGGCACAGTTTCCTTGGGGATGGCAGACACGTCCTGTGCTCCGGCTCCAGAGACAACATCCTGGGGGCAAGTGAGCCATGGTTTTGGGAAAGAAGTCTGCAAGCACAAATTCGGGTTAGGGTTAGTGGTGAGGTGATTGCAGGCCTAATGCGTACATCTGGAGTGTAGCTCATGAGGAACTGTAATTAAGGTGACTCGAAGGCGGTAGCACAGGCCTTTCTATCTGGATTGTGTTTGCAGGATGGCCTCGGTATGCAGGTGTGGTCTCATGGTCCATGGGAAATTTTTCCCCTCTTAGGTTCCTGGCAGCATCCCAAGTTTGGTGGCTTTTTCAGGGACAGGAAGTGTGCTGCTCTCTGTCATTTTGTTGCCCCAAAACAGGGATTCCAGAGACGAGCTCTCAGACTGGGTGCCTGGAAAATCACACCAACGGTTATTTGGGCCTAGGGGTGTACCAGGCCTGCAGTGCGGGATTCTGGCCATGCCACTGAGAAGGCTTGTTTGAAAGCATGCTCAGGCTGAGGGTCACTATGCCTGTTTGTGCCCAGGGCAGCCCTCGGGAGTTGGCATGATCTCATTGTCCATGAAGCTGGCTCCCACTGTGTGGTTTCGACAAACATCCCAACTGCCAGGCTTCCTGTCATGGGGAAGGAGGAGTTCTCTATTGTGCTTCATGTTCCCCTATTGGCAGGTATTCCAGCAAAAGTCTCGGGAAAGGTGCCTGAATCCAATGATGGATAGAGATGAGGGACTTGGGCCATGGCCAGTCTCACATGCTGGATATGGGGCCTGCTCTCTGGGTGGCTGACACTAGGTCGTGGTTTAGGCTCTGTCAGACACAGTATTAGTGGCCAGGACTGCCTATAAATCAGAATTCCTTCGAGTGCAAAGCAGATAGAATCTCATGTGGGGTTTCTGGGCAGACTGTCCAGGCAATTCTTCTTTCTATGGGAAAGGCAGAATGCTGCGTTGTGGCTCCAGATTCCTCATCAAGAGGGCTTGGGGAGGGGCGTCTGGGTGGCTCAGTGGTTTAAGCCTCTGCCTTCAGCTCAGGTCATGATCTCAGGGTCCTGGGATCGAGCCCCACATTGGGCTATCTGCTAAGCAGGGATCCTGCTTCCCCCTCTCTCTCTGCCTGCCTCTCTGCCTACTTATGGTCTCTCTCTGACTATCAAATAAATAAATAAAAATCTTTAAAAAAAAAGGACTTGGGGAGAAGTAGTTTGAGGATGGAATTATCAACACAAGTTACAGTTCAATTCAGTGCCAAGCGGAAGGGAGTTACAATGTGCAGAGGTTAATTTGAGATACCCAGCATCTGAGTAAGGGCGGATGTCAGATATTTGCTCACACTTGAGTTTGTGACTATGATGACTGACAAATGGAGTGGTGGCGTCAAGAGGCTATGGAGGATTTCCCACGCTGGGGCTTGTGAGATGCTCCAAACAGCAAGGTTTCCTTCTACCGGACAGGGGGAGTCTGGTTTGCTAGCTCCAGGGTCCCGCATGTGGAAAGATTGGGAGCAGAGCTCTTCCACATGGATGCCTGGAAAGCACACCCCCAGTGACTGTTGCAGATGAGGAACATGGAAGGTTCCTTCTGGTGGTTCTGGGGCGAAGTATCAAGGCCTTGAGTTGATACTGAATCTCTTGCAGATGGGTCAAAATGCTGGTTTGTTACCACGGAGATCTTAGAATGTGCTGGTGGCTAAGGCGCCATGCAGGATTCTCCTACCCTAAGGGTTTGACACAGGTCCAAGAGCACAGTTTCCTTTTGGGGACAGGAGATGTACTGTTGTGTGGCTCAGGGGCCACATGTTCTATTATAAGTTGGTATTCCAGGGAAACCGTGCTCTTCGACCTGTGCCATATCCTCAGTGTAGGAGAATCCTGCCAGGCACATTAGCCACCAGCACATTCTAAGATTTCCCTGGTAACAATTCAGCATTGTGACCCATTCCCGAGGAGAGATGCCTGGAAATCTAATCTAGGGTTCCAATGAGGTCCTAGGGGCATGTCAGGTTCAATCGTCTGACTTGGTGTTTGCCTGGATGTATATGATAAGGTGTACAGACTTCGCATTTGAGACCAGAGCAGCGTCCAATAAGGGCGTGGGCTCAGGGGCCTTGCAGGTTTCTCCTATTCTGCAGGGTTTGGGAAACTCTGACAGGCAAATTTTCCTTGGCGATGGCAGGCACAGTCTTGTAATGTGGCTCTAGAGAGACCATCCAGCAGGACATTTGAGCCATGGTTTTGGGAGAGAATTCTGCAAACACAAACTCAGGGTAGTGTTAGTGGCAAGGTGATCGCATGCTTAATGCATAGATCTGGAGGGCACTTCTTCAGGAACTGTAATTATGGTGACTCGAAGAAATAGCAAAGGATTTTCTATCTGAATTGTGTATCCAGGAAGTCCTCGGAATGTAGGTATGGTCTCATGGGTCCATGGGAGACTTTACATCTCTAAGGATCCTGTCAGCTCCCAATAGGTTAGTGGTTTTTTCGGGGAAGGGAAGAGTGCAGCTTTCCATCTTAGGGGTGGCCCAAAACAGAAATTATATAGACGGGCACTGGGTCAGGGCGCCTGGAACATCCCACCAAGGGTTAGGATTTGGGCCTAGGGGCGTACCGGGACTACAGTGCGGGATCCTGGTGGTGAAACTAAGAGGGCTTGTTTGAAAGCATGCTCAGGCTGAGGGTCACAATGCATGTTTGATCCCAGGGCGGCCCTCAGGAGTGGGCGTGGTCTTATTGGCGATACTGCTGGCTCCCACTCTGAGAGCTGCACACCCATCCCAACAGACAGGTTTCCTGCCAATGGGTAGGAGGAATTCTCTTTTGTGCTTCAGGTTCCCCCATTGACCGGGATTCCATCAAAGGTCTAGGGACAGATGGCTGAATACCAAGGATGGGTAGAGATGACCGACTTGAGCCATGGCCGGTCTCATATGCTAGATATGGTCCCCGGTCTCTTGGTGGCCAACACGAAGACGGGGCTCAGGCTCTGTCAGACACAGCAGTAGTTGCCAGGGCAGACTACAAATCCGTGTTCCCTCAAGGGTCGAGCAGATTGATCCTCATGTGGGCTTTCTTGGAAGACTGACTGGCACTTCTTCCTTCTATGAGGAAGGCAAAATGCTCTCATGTGGCTCGAGAATGACCTATTAAGGGGCCATGGAGACCTTGAGGGTGAGGATAGAATTGTAAACACAGCTGCGGATAAATTCAGTGTCAAGCAGAAGGTAGTTCCAGTGTGCAGCAGCTGATTCGAGATATTCAGCACCTGAGTAAGGGTGGATGGCAGATATCTGCTCACACTGGAGTTTGTATCTATTATGACCAACTAAAGGAAGGGTGGCGTCAAAAAGCCATGGTGGATGTTCCACGCCGGTGCTTGTGAGAGTCTCTAAAGAGCAAGGCTTTCTTCTACTGGAGTTGGGGAGTCTGGTTTGTTTGCTCCAGTGACCTCCATTTGGATAGTTTGGGTAGTACAGCTCTCCTGCATGGCTGCCTTGGAAGTCCACCTCCATTGTCCATTGCAGCTGAGGAATATGGAAGTTTCGTTCTGGTGGCTCTGGTGTGAAATACCAAGGGCGATGAATTAACATGGAATCTCATTCAGATGGGTCACAATGCTGGTTTGTTACCAACGAAATCTTAGATTGTCCTGGTGGATAAGGGGTCATGCAGGATTCTCTCACCCGGAGGGTTTGACATAGGTCAAAGGGCATGGTTTCCTTCTGGGGACAGGAGAACCATGTTCTGTTCTGTGGCTCAGGAACCACATGTTTATCATAAGTTGGTATTCCAGAACAGGCCTCTGAGGACAAATGCCTGAACACCTAATCTAGGGTTCCAGTGAGGTCCTAGGGGCATGTCAGTTTCAATTTTCTGACTCAGGACCATTGACTTGAGTGTCTGCCACATGTAGGTGAACAGGGTGTTTCAGAATACACATTTACTTCCAGAGCAGCCTCCAATATTGTGGTGGGCTTAGGGGCCTTGCAGGTTTCTCCTAATCTGGAAGGTTTGGGAAACTGTGACGGACAAATTTTCCTTGGGGATGACAGGCTCAGTCCTGTGGTTTGGCTCCAGAGACCTGGATGGCAGCTTGTCAGAAACTGTACCTAGGGTGACTTGAAAGAGGTAGCACAGGCTTTTATATCTGCTTTGTGTGTCCAGGATGTCCTCGGATTGCAGGCGTAGTCTCATGGGTCCATGGGATATTTTTCCTCTCTAAGGATCCTGGCAGCTCCCAATACTTTGGTGGCTTTTTTGGGGAAGCGAAGAGTGCTGTTTTCCATCTAAGGGGTGCCCCAAAAGAGAAATTCCAGAGATGAGAACTGGGTATGGGCACTGGAAAATCTCACCAAGGGTTAGGATTTGGGACTAGAGGTGTACCAGGCAGGCAAAGCAGGATGCTAGTGGTGAAACTGAGAGTGCTTGTCTGAAAGCATGCTCAGGCTGAAGGTCACAATGCCTCTTTGATCCAAGGACGGCCCTCAGGAGTTGGTGGGGTCTTATTGGCAATGCAGCTGGTTCCCACACTGATGGTTGGACACCCTTCCCGACAGCCAGGTTTCCTGCCATGGGGAAGGAGGAGTACTCTATTGTGCTTCAAGTTCCCCCATTGGCAGGGATTCCCACAAAAGACTGGGGACAGTTGCCCTGAATACCAAGGATGGGTAGAGATGACGGACTTGAGCCATGGCCGGTCTGCATGCTGGATATGGGCCCCAGCCTCTGGGTGGATTACACGAGGTTGGCGCTCAGGCTCTGTCAGACACAGCACTAGTGGCCAGGGAAGCTTATAAATCGGGGTCCCATCGAAGACTGAGCAGGTTGATCCTCATATGGGGTTCCTGTGCAGACTCACCAGGCACTTCTTCTTTCTATGGGGAAGGCAGAATGCTGCTTTGTGGCTCCAGAATTCACTCTCAACAAGGCTTGGAGAACAGTAGGGTGAGGATGGAATTGTAAAACCAAGTTACGGTTCAGTCCAGTGCCAAGCGGAAGGCAGTTCCAATATGTAGCACCTTATTTGAGAAACCAGCACCTGAGTAAGGGTGGTTGTCATATATTTGCTCACACTGGAGTTTGTATCTACGATGATCGACAAATGTAGGGGTGGCGTCAAGAAGCCACGGAGGATTTCCCATGCTGAGGCTTGTGAGATGCTCCAAAAAGCAATGTTTCCTTCTACTGGACATGTGGAGTCTGGTTTGTTTGTTCTAGGTTCCCCCATGTGGAAAGTTTGGGTAACATAGCACTCCCACATGGATACCTGGAAAGCAAACCTCCATTCTCCATTGCAGCTGAGGAACATGGCAGGTTTGTTCTGGTGGCTCTTGTGTGAAGTACAAAGGGCAATGAGTTAACATGGAGTCTCTTTCATATGGGTTACCATGTTGGTTTTTTACCAAGGAACGCTTAGAATGTCCTGGTGCTAAGGGGCCAAGCAGGATTCTACTACCCAGAAGTTTTGACAGAGGTTAAAGAGCACGGTTTCTTTCTGGGGACAGGAGATGTTCTTGTTATATCATGTTATATCATAAGTTGGTATTCCAGAACAAGCCTCTGAGGACAATACCTATAAACCTAATCTAGGATTCCAGTGATGTCCTGGGGGCATGTCAGGTTCAATCTTCTGACTCAGGACCATTGACTTTGGCGTCTGCCGGATATAGGTGTTCAGGGTGTTTCAGACTGTGCATTTGCGTACAGAGCAGCATCCAATATTGCGGAGGGCCCGGGCGCCTTTGAGGTTTTTCCTAATCCAGACGGTTTGGGAAACTGGGACGGGCAAATTTTCCTTGGGGATGGCAGGCAGAGTCCTGTGCTGTGGCTCCAAAAACCCCATACTGGAGGACATATGAGCCATGGTTTTGGGAGAGTAGACTGCAAACTCAAACTTGGGATAGCCTTAGTGGTGAGGTGATCACAGGTCCAATGCGTAGACATGGAGGAGAGTTCATCAGGAATTGTACTTAGTGTGACTGGAAGGCAGTAGCAAAGGCTTTCCTATCTGGATTGTGTGTTTGGATGGCCTCAGAATGCAGGTGTGGTATTACAGGTCCATGGGAGGTTTTTCTTCCTTAATGATCCTGGTGGCTCCCAATAGTTTGGTGGCTTTCTCGGGGAAGTGGAGAGTGCTGTTTTCCATCTTAGGGGTTCCCCAAAACAGGGATTCTGGAGACGGGTATGGGCACCAAGAGATTCCCACCAAAGGTTAGAATTTGGGCTTAGGGGCATACCAGCCCTGCAATGCGGGATCCTGGTGGTGCAATAGAGAGGGATTATTTGAAAGCCTGCTCAGGTTGAGGGTCACAATGCCTGTTTTTTCCCAGGGCGACCTATAAAAGTGGGCATGGTCTCATACAGCTGGTTCCCTCTCTGAAGGTTGTACACCCATCGCAAAAGCTAGGTTTCATGCCATGGGGAAGGAGCAGTTCACTCTTGGGCTTCAGGTTCCCCCATTGGCAGGAATTCTAGCAAAGGTTTGGGGACAGATGCCGAATACCTAGGATGGGTAGAGAGGATGGATTGAGCCATGGCCGGCCTCACATGCTAGATATGGGAACCACTATCTGGGTGGCTGACACGAAGCCATGGCTCAGGCTTTATCAGACACATCACTACTGGCCAGGACAGCTGATAAATCGGGGATCCTCAAGGGCTGAGCAGATGATCCTCATGTGTGGTTTCTGGACAGTCTCACCAGCTATTCTTCTTTCTATGGGGAAGGTGGAATGCTGCACTGTGGCTCCAGAATTTCCTATCAGGAGGGCTTGGGGACCAGTCGGGTGAGGATGGAATTGTAAACACTAGCTACAGGTCAATTCAGTGCCAAGCAGTAGGCAGTCCCAAAGGGCAGCGGCTTATTCGAGTTAGCCAGGACCTGAGTAAAGGAAGATGTCAGATATTTGCTCACACTGGAGTTTGTGTCTATGATGTCCAACAAATGAAGGGGTGGTGTCTAACCGCAATAGTCGCACATAGCTTTCCAGTCTCAGCCGTCTATCTGTTGGACATAACAAGTTCTGTATAAGGGAAATTTCTTCATGTGGAAATTCACGTCTCACAGTGTCTTTCCAGTGGAGAAAGAAGATAGAACAAGGACTGACAGAGAGAACGTTGCAACCCATGAGAGAAGTACAGGGTAAGGCACCTTAGCCTCTAAATGAATACAGGAAGTTCAACACCTGGGATGTTCCACACTGTCTACCACTTCTCAAAACACTTCCAATATATGAGGGAACTGTTCTACCATAAGTTCTCACGACAGGGATGCATCTGTGCACAGTTGAAAACTCAAGGATGTGTCTGGGTAGCAATCATGAAGTGTCTGATACAGGCCACTTAGAGGGGATGCGTAGGAAGGTATCTGCTCAGGGAAGCTACCTCAGGTGCGTACTCATTCATAACAGTGCTTCTCCTTGGAGTAATGAAGGTAGAACACAGACGGACTGGGGCACATTAGGTACTGTGAGTAAAGGGCAGGCTATGGCGCTTAAGCCTGCCAAACACATATTGGATGTTCACCACCAGTGGTGATCCGCACTTAGTTTCTGTGTCTAAAATGCTTCCAACACTGAGAGGAAAGTGTGCTTTAGGAGGGATTCACGGCAGTGTTACGTCTGTTAAAGAAGGAAGCTTTTGGGACTGACTCGGTGGTAACCGCATTAGGCGTACATAGCTTTCCAGTCTCAGACGTCTAACCATTAACTATAGGAATTTCTGTTTAAGGGAAACTCCTTCATGCGGAATGTCACTTCTCACAGTGTCTTTCCAGTGGATGAATGAAGATAGAACAAGGACGGTGCAGAGAGAACGTTGCAACCTGTGAGAGAAGTAAAGGGTAAGGCACTTAGGCCTCTATGATGCATACTGGACGTTCAACACCTGGGATGTTCCACAGTGTCTACCTATTCTCAAAACACTTCCAATATATGAGGGAATTGTGCTACCGTAAGTTCTCACGACAGCAATGCATCTGTGCTCAGTTGAAAACTCTAGGAATGTCTGGGTAGCAATTATGAAGTGTCTCATACAGGCCTTTTAGAGGGGATGCGTAGGAAGGTATCTACTCAGGGAAGCTACTTCAGGTGCGTACTCATTCATAACAGTGCTTCTCCTTGGAGGAATGAAAGAAGAACACGGATGGACTAGGGGCACATTAGGTACTGTGAGTAAAGGGCAGGCTATGGCGCTTAAGCCTGCCAAACACATATTGGATGTTCACCACCAGTGGTGATCTGCACTTAGTTTCTGCCCACCACCTGGTCCCCAACCTCCCACCCCCCCACCACTTCAAACCCCTCAGACTGTTTTTCAGAGTCCATAGTCTCTCATGGATCACCTCCCCGTCCAATTTACCCAAATTCCCTACTACTCTCTAACGTCCCTTGTCCTCCATGCTATTGGTTATGTTCCACAAATGAGTGAAACCATATGATAATTGACTCTCTCTGCTTGACTGATTTCACTCAGCATAATCTCTTCCAGTCCCGTCCATGTTGCTACAAAAGTTGGATATTTGTCCTTTCTGATGGAGGCATAATACTCCATAGTGTATAAGGACCACATCTTCCTTATCCATTCATCCGTTGAAGGGCATCTTGGTTCTTTCCACAGTTTGGCGACTGTGGTCATTGCTGCTATAAACATTGGGATACAGATGGCCCTTCCTTTCACGACATCAGTATCTTTGGGGTAAATACCCAGGAGTGCAGTTGCAGGGTCGTAGGGAAGCTCTATTTTTAATTTCTTGAAGAATCTCCACACTGTTCTCCAAAGAGGCTGCACCAACTTGCATTCCCACCAACAGTGTAAGAGGGTTCCCCTTTCTCCACATCCTCTCCAACACATGTTGTTTCCTGTTTTGTTGATTTTGGCCATTCTAACTGGTGTAAGGTGATATCTCAATGTGGTTTTAATTTGAATCTCCCTGAGGGCTAATGATGATGAGCATTTTTTCATGTGTCTGATAGCCATTTGTATGTCTTGATTGGAGAAGTGTCTGTTCATATCTTCTGCCCATTTTTTGATGTGTTTGTCTGTTTCGTGTGGGTTGAGTTTGAGGAGTTCATTATAGATCCTGGATATCAACCTTTTGTCTGTACTGTCATTTGCAAATATCTTCTCCCATTCTGTGGGTTGACACTTTGTTTTTTTGAATGTTTCCTTTGCTGTGCAGAAGCTTTTGATTTTGATGAAGTCCCAGAAGTCTATTTTCGCTTTTGTTTCCTTTGCCTTTGGAGACGTATCTTGAAAGAAGTTGCTGTGGCTGATATCGAAGAGATTACTGCCTATGTTCTCCTCTAAGATTCTGATAGATTCCTGTCTCACGTTGAGGTCTTTTATCCATTTTGAGTTGATCTTTGTGTACGGTGTAAGAGAATGGTCGAGTTTCATTCTTCTACATATAGCTGTCCAATTTTCCCAGCACCATTTATTGAAGAGACTGTCTTTTTTTCCACTGTATATTTTTTCCTGTTTTGTCGAAGATTAATTTACCATAGAGTTGACGGTCCATATCAGGGCTCTCTACTCTGTTCCACTGGTCTATGTGTCTGTTTTTATGCCAGTACCATGCTGTCTTGGGGATCACAGCTTTGTAATAAAGCTTGAAATCAGGTAAGGTGATGCCGCCAGCTTTATTTTTGTTTTTCAACATTTCCTTAGCGATTCGGGGTCTCTTCTGATTCCATACAAATTTTAGGATTATTTGCTCCAGCTCTTTGAAGAATGCCGGTGGAATTTTGATCGGAATGGCATTAAAAGTATAGATTGCTCTAGGCAGTATAGACATTTTAACAATGTTTATTCTTCCGATCCAAGAGCATGGAATGGTCTTCCATCTTTTTGTGTCTTCTTCAATTTCTTTCATGAGTGTTCTATAGTTCCTCAAGTATAGATCCTTTACCTCTTTAGTTAGGTTTATTCCCAGGTATCTTATTGTTCTTGGTGCTATAGTAAATGGAATCGATAATCTAATTTCCCTTTCTGTATTTTCATTGTTAGTGTATAAGAAAGCCACTGATTTCTGCACATTTACTTTGTATCCTGCCAACTGAGCACTTACACATCTCTGTCGTGAGAACGTACTGTAGCACAGTTCCCTCATATATAGGAAGGTTTTTGAGAAGAGGTAGATACTGTGGAACATCCCCGGTGTTGAACTTCCAGTATGAATCATAGAGGCCTAAGTGCCTTAACCTGAACTTCACTCACGGTTTGCAACGTTCTCTCTGTACGTCCTTGTTCTATCTTCTTACCAACACTGAAAAGACACTGTGAGAAGTGACATTCCGCATGAAGGAGTTTCCCTTAAACAGAACTGCCTATAGTCTAACGGTTAGATGTCTGACACTGGAAAGCTATGTGCGCCTAATGCGGTTACCCCAGAGTCAGTCCCAAAATTTCCTTCTTTAACAGACGTAACACTGCAGTGAATCCGTCTTAAAGCACACTTCCCTCTCAGTGTTGGAAGCGTTTTAGATGCAGAAACTAAGTGCGGATCACCATTGGTGGTGAACATCCAATATGTGTTTGGCAGGCTTAAGCGCCATAGCGTGTCCTTTACTCACAGTACCTAATGTGCCCCTAATCCGTCCCTGTTCTATCTTCATCCTCAAAGGAGAAACACTGTTATGAATGAGTACGAACCTGCAGTAGGTTTCCTGAGCAGATACCTTCCTCCGAATCCCCTCTTTGTGGCCTGTATCAGACAATTCATGATGGCTACCCAGACACGTCCTACACTTTCTAACTGAGCATAGATGCATCCCTGTGGAGAGAACATACTGTAGCACAGTTCTCTCATATATAGGAAGTGTTTTGAGAAGTGGTAGACACTGTGGAACATCCCAGGTGTTGAACTTCCAGTATGAATCATAGAGGCCTAGGTGCCTTACACTGAACTTCACTCATGGGTTGCATGGTTCTCTCTGCTCCGTCCTTCTTCTATCTTCTTTCCTCCAGTGGAAAGACACTGGGAGAAGTGACATTCTGCATGAAGGAATTTCTGTTAAACAGAACTTGCTATAGTCCAACGGATAGACATCAGAGACTGGGAAGCTATGTGCGACTATTGGGTTACCACAGAGTCAGTCCCAAAAGCTTTCTTCTTTACTTGACGTAACACTGCAGTGTATCCCTCCTAAAGCACATTTCCCTCTCAGTGTTAGAAGCGTTTTCGACACAGAAACTAAGTGCGGATCAACACTGGTGGAAAATATCCAATATATTTTTGGCAGGCTTAAGCGCCATAGCGTGCCCTTTACTCACAGTACCTAATGTGCCCGTAGTCCTTCCCTGTTCAATCTTCATCCTCAAAGGAGAAACACTGTAAGAATGAGTACGCACCTGAAGTAGGTTCCCTGAGCAGATACCTTCCTCCGCATCCCCTCTTAGGGGTTTGTATCAGACACTTCATGGTTCCTACCCAGACACGTCCTACACTTTCCAACTGAGCACAGACGCTTCACTGTCGTGAGAACTTACTGTAGCACAGTTCCCTCAAATACTGGAAGAGTTTTGAGAAGAGCTAGACACTGTGGAAGATCTCCGGTGTTGAACTTCCTGTATGCATCATAGAGGTTTAAGTGGCTTACCCTGTGCATCATTCACGGTTTGCAAAGTTCTCTCTGTCTGTCCTTGTTCTATCTTCTTTCTTCCACATAAAGACACTGTGAGAAGTGACAATCCGCATGAAGTACTTTCCCTTAAACAGAACTTCCTATAGTCTAACGGTTAGACGTCTGAGACTGGAAAGCTAAGTGCGCCTAATGCGGTTACACAGAGTCAGTCCCAAAAGCTTCCTTCTTTAACAGACGTAACACTGCAGTGAATCCCTCCTAAAGTACACTTCCCTCTCAGTGTTGGAAGCGTTTTAGACGCATAAACTAGTGCGGTACAATACTGGTGGTGACTTCCAATATGTGTTTGGCAGGCTTAAGCGTCATAGCCTGCCCTTTACTCACAGTACCTCATGTGCCCCTAGTCCTTCCTTGTTCTTCCATCATTCCTCATAGGAGAAGCACTGTTATGAATGAGTACACACCTGAAGTAGCTTCCCTAAGCAGATACCTTCCTACGCATCCCCTGTAAGGGGCCTGTATGAGACACTTCATGATTGCTACCCAGACACGTCCTGCACTTTCCAACTGAGCACAGATGCATCCCTGTCGTCAGAACTTATGGTAGCACAGTTCCCTCATATATTGGAAGTGTTTTAAAAATGGTAGACATGTGGAACATCCCAGGTGTTGAACTTCCTGTATGCATCATAGAGGCCTCGGTGCCTTACCTTGTACTTCACTCACGGGTTGCAACTTTCTCCCTGCTCCGTCCTTGTTCTATTTCCTTTCCTCCACTGGAAAGACACTGTTAGAAGTGACATTCCGCATGAAGGAGTTACACTTAAACAGAACTTGCTATAGTCCAACGGATAGCCGTCTGAGACTGGAAAGCTATGCGGGCCTATTGCGGTTACCACAGTGTAGGTCCCAAAAGCTTACTTCTTTAACAGACGTAACAGTGCAGTGAATCCCTCCTAAAGCACACTTCCCTCTCAGTGTAGGAAGCGTTTTCGACGCAGAAACACAGTGCGGATCAACACTGGTTGTGAACATCCAATATTTGCTTCACAGGCTTAAGCGACATAGTGTGCCCTTTACTCACTGTACCTTATGTGCCCGTTGTCATTCACTGTTCTATCTTCATCCTCAAAGGAGAAACACTGTTATGAATGAGTAAGCACCTGAAGTAGGTTCTCTGAGCAGAATCCATACCTCCGCATCCCCTCTATGGGGCCTGTATCAGACACTTCATTGTTGCTACCCAGACACATCCTACACTTTCCAACTGAGCACAGACTCATCTCTGTCGTGAGAACATACTGCAGCACAGTTCCCTCATATACTGGAAGTATTTTGAGAAGAGGTAGACACTGTGGAACATCTTCGGTGTTGAACTTCCAGTATGCATCATAGAGGCCTAATTGGCTTACCCTGTACTTCACTCAGGTTTGCAACATTCTCTCTGTCCGTCCTTGTTCTATCTTCTTTCCGCCACTGGAAAGACACTGTGAAAGTGACATTCCGCAAGAAGGAGTTTCCCTTAAACAGAACTTCCTATAGTCTAAAGGTTAGACGTCTGAGACTGGAAAGCTAGGTTCGCCTAATGCGGTTACAACAGAGTCAGTCCCAAAAGCTTCCTTGTTTAACAGTCGTAACACTGCAGTGAATCCCTCCTAAAGCACACTTCCCTCTCAGTGTTGGAAGCGTTTTAGACACAGAAACAAAGTGCGTTTCACCACTGGTGGTGAACAACATATATGTGTATGGCAGTCTTAAGCGCCATAGCTTGCCCTTTACTCACAGTACCTAATGTGCCCCTTGTCCGTCCGTGTTCTACCTTCATTCCTCCAAGGAGAAGCACTGTTATGAATGAGTATGCACCTGAGTTAGGTTCCCTGTGCAGATACCTTCCTTCGCATCCCCTCTAAGGGGCCTGTATGAGACACTTCATGTTGGCTACCAGACACATCCTAGAGTTTTCAACTGAGCACACATGCATCCCTGTATTGGGAACTTACTGTAGCAAGTTCCCTCATATATTAGAAGTGTTTTGAGAGGAGCTAGACACTGTGGAACATCTCCGGTGTTGTAATTCCAATATGCATCATAGAGGCCTAAGTGCCTTACCCTGTACTTCACTCACAGTTTGCAACGTTCTCTCTGTCCGTCCTTGTTCTATCTTCTTTCCTCCACTGGAAAGACACTGTGAGAAATAACATTCCGCATGTAGGAGTTTCCCTTAAAAAGAACTTCCTATAGTATAACGGTTAGACGACTGTGAATAGAAAGCTATGTGCGCCTATTGCAGGTACCACAGAGTCTGTCCCAAAAGCTTCCTTCTTTAACAGACGTAATACTGCAGTGAATCCCTCCTAAAGCACACTTCCCTCTCAGTGTTGGAAGGGTTTTAGACGCAGAAACAAAGTGCGGATCAACACTGGTGGTGAACATCCAATATGTGTTTGGCAGGCTTAAGCGCCATAGCCTTCCCTTTACTCACCGTTCCTAATGTGCCCCTAGTCCGTCCCTGTACTATCTTCATTTCTCAAAGGAGAAACACAGTTATAAAGAGTACGCACCTGAAATAGGTTCCCTGAGCAGATACCTTCCTTCCCATCCACTCTAAGGGGCCTGTATGAAACACTTCATGGTTATACCCAGAAAGGTCCTACACTTTCGAACTGAGCACAGACACATCCCTGTCGTGAGAACTTACAGTAGCACAGTTCCCTCATATATTGGAAGGTTTTTGAGAAAAGGTAGACACTGTGGAACCTACCCGGTGTTGAACTTCCAGTATGCATCATAGAGGCCTAGGTGCCTTACCCTGTACTTCACTCACGGGTTGCAATGTTCTCTCTGCTCCGTCCTTGTTCTATCTTCTTTTCTCCAGTGGTAAGACACTGTGAGAATTGTCATTCCGCCTGAAGGAGTTTCCCTTAAACAGAACTTGCTATAGACCAACGGATAGACGTCGAATACTGGAGAGTTATGTGCGCCTATGGCGGTTACCACAGAGTCAGTCCCAAAAGCTTCCTTCTTTAACAGCCGTAACACTGCAGTGAATCCCTCCTAAAGCACACTTCCCTCTCAGTGTTGGAAGCATTTTAGACGCAGAAACTAAGTGCGGATCACCATTGGTGGTGAACATCCAATATGTGTTTGGCAGGCTTAAGCGCCATAGCGTGCCTTTTACTCACATTAACTAATGTGCCCCTAGTCCGTGGGTTCTACCTTCATTCCTCCAAGGAGAAGCACTGTTATGAATGGTAACGCACCTGAAGTAGCTTCCTTGAGAAGATACCTTCCTACGCATCCCCTCTAAGGGGCTTTTATGAGACACTTCATGATTGCTACCCAGACACATCCTAGAGTTTTCAACTGAGCACAGATGCATCCCTGTCATGAGGACTTAGGGTAGCACAGTTCCCTCATATACTGGAAGTGTTTTGAGAAGTGGTAGACACTGTGGAACATCGCCGGTGTTGAACTTCCAGTATGCATCATAGAGGCCTAGGTGCCTTACCCTGTACTTCACTCAAGGGTTGCAACGATCTCTCTGCTCCGTCCTTTTCTATCTTCTTTCCTCCACTTGAAAGACACTGTGAGAAGTGACATTCCGCATGAAGGAGTTTCCTTAAACAGAACATGCTATAGTCCAACGGATAGACAGCTGAGACTGGAAAGCTAGGTGCGCCTATCGCGGTTACCACAGAGTCAGTCCCAGAAGCTTCCTTCTTTAACAGACGTAAGACTGCAGTGAATCCCTCCTAAAGCACACTTCCCACTCAGTGTAAGAAGCGTTTTAGACGCAGAAACATAGTGCGGATCACCACTGGTGGTGAACATCGAATATGTGTTTGGCAGGCTTAAGGGCCATAGCCTGCCCTTTACTCACAGTACCTAATGTGCCCATAGTCCGTCCGTGTTCTACCTTCATTCCTCCAAGGAGAATCAGTGTTATGAATGAGTACGCAACTGAAGTAGCTTCCCTGAGCAGATACCTTCCTACGCATCCCTTCTAAGGGGCTTGTATGAGACACTTCATGATTGCTACCAAGACACATCCTAGAGTTTTCAACTGAGCACAGATGCATCCCTGTCATGAGAACATACGGTAGCACCGTTCCCTCATATATTGGAAGTGCTTTGAGAAATGCTAGACACTGTGGAACATCCCAGGTGTTGAACTTCCAGTATACACCATAGAGCCCTTGTGCATTACCCGCTACTTCACTCACGGGTTGCAACTTTCTCTATGCTCCGTCCTTGTTCTATCTTCTTTCCTCCTTGGAAAAACACTGTGAGAAGTGACATTCCGCATGAAGGAGTTTCCCTTAAACAGAACTTGTTATAGTCCAACGGATAGACGGCTGAGACTGGAAAGTTATGTGCGCCTAATGCGGTTACCACAGAGTCAGTCCCAAAAGCTTTCTTCTTTAACAGACGTAACGGCAGTGAATCCCTCCTAAAGCACACTTCCCTCTCAGTGTTGGAAGGGTTATAGACGTAGAAACTAAGTGCGTATCAGCACTGGTGGTGAACATCCAATATGTGTTTGGCAGGCTTAAGCGCCATAGCCTGCCCTTTACTCACAGTACCTAATGTGCCCGTAGTCTTTCCCTGTTCTATATTCATCCTCAAAGGAGAAACACTGTTATGAATGAGTACGCACCTGAGGTCGGTTACCAGAGCAGATAACTTCCTCCGCATCCCCTCTTAGGGGCTTGTATCAGACAATTCATGGTTGCTACCCAGACACGTCTAAACTTTCCAACTGAGCACAGACGCATCTCTGTCGTGAGAACTTACTGAAGCACAGTTCCCACATATACTGGAAGGTTTTTGAGAAGAAGTAGGCACTGTGGAACATCCGGTGTTGAACTTCCAGTAAGAATCATAGAGGCCTAAGTGGCCTACCCTGTATTGCACTCAGGATTTGCAACGTTCTCTCTGTCCGTCCTTGTTCGATTTTCTTACCTAATCTGGAAAGACACTGTGAGAAGTGACATTCCGCATGAAGGAGTTTCCCTTAAACAGACTTCCTATAGTCTAACGGTTAGACGTCTGAGACTGGAAAGCTATGTGTGCCTAATGTGGTTACCACAGAGTCAGTCCCAAAGGCTTCCTTCTTTAACAGACGTAACACTGCAGTGAATCCCTCCTAAAGCACACTTTCCTCTCAGTTTTGGAAGGATTTTAGATGCAGAAACTAAGTGCGGATCACCACTGTTGGTGAACATCCAATATGTGTTTGCAGGCTTAAGCGCCATAGCCTGCCCTTTACTCATAGTTCCTAATTTGCCCGTAGTTCTTCCCTTTTTATCTTCATCTTCAAAGGAGAAAAACTGTTATGAATGAGTACGCACCTGAAGTAGGTTCCCAGAGCAGATACCTTCCTCCGCATCCCCTCTAAGGGGCCATTATGGACACTATATGGTTGCTACCCAGACACGTCCTACAGTTTCCAACTGAGCATAGACGAATTTCTGTCGTGAGAACATACTGTAGCACAGTTCCCTCATATATTGGAAGTGTTTTGAGAAGTGGTAGACACTGTGGAACATCCCAGGTGTTGAATTTCCAGTATGCATCATAGAGGCCTATGTGCCTTACCCTGTACTTCTCTCAAGGTTTGCAAAGTTCTCTCTGCTCCGTCCTTGTTCTATCTTCTTTCCTCCAGTCGAAAGACACTGTGAGATGTGACATTCCGCATGAAGGAGTTTCCCTTAAACAGAACTTCCTATAGTCTAACGGTTAGATGTCTGAGAATGCAAAGCTATGTGCGCCTAATGCGGTTACCACAGTCAGTCCCAAAAGCTTCATTTTAACAGACGTAACACTGCAGTGAATCCCTCCTAAAGCACACTTACCTCTCAGTGTTGGAAGCGTTTTAGACGCAGAAACTAAGTGCAGATCACCACTGGTGGTGAACATCCAATATGTGTCTGGCTGGCTTAAGCGTCATAGCCTGCCTTTATTCACAGCACCTAATGTTCCCGTAGTCTGTCCGTGTTCTACCTTCATTCCTCCAAGGAGAAGCAGTGTTATGAATGAGTACGCACCTGAAGTAGCTTCCCTGAGCAGATACCTTCCTACGCATCCCCTCTAAGGGGACTGTATGAGACACTTCATGACTGTTACCCAGACACATCCTAGAGTTTTCAACTGTGCACAGATGCATCCCTGTCGTGAGAACTTACGGTAGCACGGTTCCTTCATATATTGGAAGGGTTTTGAGAAGTGGTAGACATTCTGGAACATCCTTGGTGTTGAACCTCCAGTATGCATCATAGAGGCTTAGGTGCCTTACCCTGTACTTCACTTACGGGTTGCAACGTTCTCTCTGTCCGTCGTTGTTCTATCATCTTTCCTCCACTGGAAAGACACTGGAGAAGTCACATTCCGCATTAAGGAGTTTCCCTTAAACAGAACTTGCTATAGTCCAACGGATAGACGGCTGAGACTGGAAAGCTATGTGTGCCTATTGCGGTTTCCACAGAGTCAGTCCCAATATCATCATTCTTTAACAGACATAACACTGCAGTGAATCCCTTCTAAAGCACACTTACCTCTCAGTGTAGGAAGCGTTTTAGACGCAGAAACTAAGTGCGGATCACCATTGGTGGTGAACATCCAATATGTTTTTGGCAGGCTTAAGTGCCATACCGTGCCCTTTAATCACAGTACCTAACTTGCCCCTAATCCGTCCCTGTTCTATCTTCATCCTCAAAGGAGAAGCACTGTTATGAATGAGTACGAGTCTGAAGTAGGTTCCCTGAGCAGATACCTTCCTCTGCATCACCACTAAGGGGCCTGTATCAGACACTCCATGATTGTTACCCAGACACTTCCTACACTTTCCAACTGAGCATAGTAACATCCCTGTCGTGAGAACTTACGGTAGCAGAGTACCCTCATATATTGGAGAATTGGTAGACACTGTGGACATCCCAGTTGTTGAACTTCCAGTATGCATCATAGAGGCCTGGGTGCCTTACCCTGTTCTTCACTCAAGGGTTGCAACGTTCTCTCTGTTCCTTCCTTGTTCTATCTTCTTTCCTCCACTGGTAGGAAGAGTTCCCTCGGTACAGAGTTCCCTCATATATTGGAAGGGTATTGAGAAGTGGTAGACATTGTGGAACATCCCAGGTGTTGAACCTCCAGTATGCAATATAGAGGCTTAAGTGCCTTAACCTGTACTTCACTCACGGGTTGCAACGTTCTCTCTGCTCCGTCATTGTTCTATCTTCATTCCTCCACTGGAAAGACACGGTGAGAAGTGACATTCGCATGGAGTTTCCCTTAAACAGAACTTGCTATAGTCCAACTGATAGACGGTTGAAACTGTAAAGCTATGTGCGACTATTACGGTTACCACAGATCAGACGCAAAGCTTCCTTCTTTACTAGATGTAACACTGCAGTGAATCCCTCCTAAAGCACACTTCCCTCTCAGTGTTGGAAGAGTTTTAGAGGCACAAATTAAGTGCGGATGACAACTAGTGGTGAACATCCAATATGTGTTTGGCAGGCTTAAGCATCATAGTGTGCCCTTTACTAACATACCTAATTTCCCCGTAGTCTTTCCCTGTTCTATCTTCATCCTCAAAGGAGAAACACTGTTATGAATGAGTACGCACCTGAAGTAGGTTCCCTGAGCGGATACCTTCCTCCACATCCCCTCTTAGGGGCCTTTATCAGACACTTCATGGTTGCTACCCAGACACGTCTTACACTTTCCAACTGAACAGACGCATCTCTGCCGTGAGAACTTACGGTAGCACAGTTCCCTCATGTAATGGAAGTGTTTTGAGATGAGATAGGCACTGTGGAACATCTCTGGTGTTGAACTGACAGTATGGAGCATAGAGTCCTAAGTGGCTTACCCTGTACTTCACTCACGGGTTGCAACGTTCTCTCTGTCCGTCCTTGTTCTATCTTCTTTCCTCCATATAAAGACACTGTGAAATGTGACAATCCGCATGAAGGAGTTTCCCTTAAACAGAACTTCCTATAGTCTAACGGGTAGATGTCTGAGAATGGAAACCTATGTGCGCCTAATGCGGTTACCACAGTCACTCCCAAAAGCTTCCTTTTAACAGACGTAACACTGCAGTGAATATCTCCTAAAGCACACTTCACTCTCAGTGTAGGCAGCGCTTTAGACGCAGAAACTAAGTGCGGATCACCACTGGTGGTGAAATTCCAATATGTGTCTGGCAGGCTTAAGCGTCATAGCCTGCCCTTTACTCACAGTACCTAATGTGCCCCTAGTCCGTCCGTGTTCTACCTTCATTCCTCCAAGGAGAAGCTCTGTTATGAATGAGTACGCACCTGAAGTAGCTTCCCTGAGAAGATACCTTCCTACGCATCCCCTCTAAGGGGCCTGTATGAGACACTTCATGATTTAACAGCTTCCTTCTTTAACAGACGTAACACTGCAGCGAATCCCTCCTTAGGATAGCAAGCCTTTTAGTCGCAGAAACTAAGTGCAGATCACCACTGGTTGTGAACATCCAATATGTGTTTGGCAGGCTTAAGCGGCATTGCGTGCCCTTTACTCACAGTACCTAATGTGCCCATAGTCCTTCCCTGTTACTATCTTCATCTTCAAAGGAGAAACACTGTTATGAATGAGTACGCACCTGAAGTAGGTTCCCTGAGCAGATACCTTCCTTCGCATTCCGTGTAAGGGGCCTGTATGAGACACTTCATGGTTGCTACCCAGACATGTCCTACACTTTCCAACTGAGCACAGACGCATCTCTGTCCTGAGAACTTACTGGAGCACATTTCCCTCATATACTGGAAATGTTTTGAGAAGAGGTAGACACTGTGGAACATCTCAGGTGTTGAACTTACAATATGCATCATAGAAGCCTAAGTGGCTTACCTTGTACTTCACTCACGGTTTGCAACGTTCTCTCTGTCTGTCCTTATTCTATCTCCTTTCCTCCACCGGAAGACACTGTGAGAAGTGAATTTAAGGAGTTTCCCTTAAACAGAATTTCCTATAGTCTAAAGGATAGACGTCTGAGCCTGGAAAGCTTTGTGCGCCTATTGTGGTTACCGAGTGTCAGTCCCAAAAGCTTCCTACTTTAACAGACGTATCACTGCAGTGTATCCCTCCTAAAGCACACTTCCATCTCAGTGTAAGAAGCGTTTTCGACGCAGAAACTATGTGGGGATCACCACTGGTGGTGAACATCCAATATGTGTTTGGCCGGCTTAAGCGCCATACCGTGCCCTTTACTCACAGTACCTAATGGGCCCGTAGTCCTTCACTGTTCTATTTTCATCCTCAAAGGAGAAACACTGTTATGAATGAGTACGCACCTGAAGTAGGTTCCCTGATCAGATAACTTCCTCCGCATCCCCTCTAAGGGGCCTGTATCAGACACTTCATAGTAGCTACCCATACACGTCCTACACTTTCCAACTGAGCACAGACGCACCTCCGTCATGAGAACTTACTGTAGCACAGTTCCCTCATATACTGGAAGTGTTTTGAGAAGAGGTAGACACTGTGGAAAATCTCCGGTGTAAAACTTCCAGTATGCATCATAGTGGTCTCGGTGGCTTACACTCTATTTCACACACGGTTTACAACGTTCTCTCTGTCCGTCCTTGTTCTATCTTCTTACTCCACTGGAAAGACACTGTGAGAAGTGACATTATGCATGAAGGAGTTTCGCTTAAACAGAACTTCCTATAGTCTAAGTTTTAGACGTCTGAGCCTGGAAAGCTATGTGCGCCTAATGCGGTTACCACAGAGTCAGACCCAAAACGTTCCTTCTTTAACAGACGTAACACTGCAGTGAATCCCTCCTAAAGCACACTTCCCTCTCAGTGTTGGAAGCGTTTTAGACGCAGAAACTAAGTGCGGATCACCACTGGTTGTGAACATCCAATATGTGTTTGGCAGGCTTAAGCGCCATAGCCTGCACTTTACTCACAGTACCTAATGTGCCCCTATTCCATCCGTGTTCTACCTTCATTCCTCCAAGGAGAAGCACTATTTTGAATGAGTATGCACCTGAAGTAGCTTCCCTGAGCAGATACCTTCCTACGCATCCCCTCTAAGGGGCCTGAAAGAGACACTTCATGATTGCTACCCAGACACCTCCTATAGTTTCCAACTGAACAGAGATGCATCCCTGTCGTGAGAACTTACGGTAACACAGTGCCCTCACATATTGGAAGTGTTTTGAGAAGTGGTAGAAACTGTGGAACATCCCAGGTGTTGAACTTCCAGTACTCATCATAGAGGCCTAGGTGCCTTACCCTGTACTTCACTCACGGGTTGCAACGTTCTCTCTGCTCCGTCCTTGTTCTATCTTCTTTCCTCCAGTGGAAAGACACTGTGAGAAGTAACATTCCGCATGAAGTAGTTTCCCTTTAACAGAACTTGCTATAGTCCAAAGGATAGACGGCTGAGACTGAAAGCTATGTGCGCCTATTGCGGTTACCACAGAGTCAGTCCCAAAAGCTTCCTTCTTTACTAGACGTAACACTGCAATGAATATCTTCTAAACCCCAATTCCGTCTCAGTTTTGGAAGGGTTTTAGACGCAGAAACTAAGTGCGGATCACCAGTGGTGGTGAAGATCCAATATGTGTTTGGCAGGCTTAAGCGCCATAGCCTGCCCTTTACTCATAGTACCTAATGTGCCCCTAATCCGTCCCTGTTCTATCTTCATCCTCAAAAGACAAACACTGTTATGAATGAGTACGAACCTGAAGTAGGTTCCCTGAGCAGATACCTTCCTCCGCATCCCCTCTAAGGGGCCCGTATCAGACACTTCATGATTGCTACCCAGACACGTCCTACACTTTCCAACTGAGCATAGACGCATCCTTTTCGTGAGAACATACTGTAGCACAGCTCCCTCATATATTGGAAGTGTTTTGAGAAGTGGTAGACACTGTGTAATATCCCAGAAGCTGAACATCCAGTATGAATCATAGAGGCTTAGATGCCTACCCTGTACTTCACTCACGGTTGCAACGTTCTCTCCTCTCCGTCATTGTTCTATCTTCTTTCCTCCACATAAAGACACTGTGAAGGTGACTATCCGCATGAAGGAGTTTCCCTTAAACAGAACTTCCTATAGTCTAACGGTTAGACCTCTGAGACTGGAAAGCTATGTGCGTCTATTGCGGTTACCACAGAGTCAGTCCCAAAAGCTTCCTTCTTTAACAGACGTAATATTGCATTCAATCCCTCCTAAAGCACGCTTCCCTCTCCATGTAGGAAGCGTTTTCCACTAAGAAACTAAGTGCGGATCACCACTGGTGGTGAACATCCAATATGTGTTTTGCAGACTTAAGCGCCATAGCCTGCCCTTTACTCACAGTACCTAATGTTCCCCTTATCTGTCCCTTTTCATTCTTCATTCTCAAAGGAGAAACACTGTTATGAATGAGTACGAACCTGAAGTATGTTCCCTGAGCAGATACCTTCCTCCGAATCCCCTCTAAGGGGCCAGTATCATACTGTTCATGATTGCTACCCAAACACGTCCTACACTTTCCAACTGAGCATAGACTCATCCCTGTCGTGTGAACTTACGGTAGCCAGTACCATCATATATTGGAAGTATTTTGAGAATTGATAGACACTGTGGAACATCCCAGGTGTTGAACTTCCAGTATGCATCATAGAGGCCTAGGTGCCTTACCCTATAATTCACTCACGGGTTGCAACGTTCTCTCTGCTCCGTCCTTGTTCTATCTTCTTTCCTCCACTGGAAAGACACTGTGAGAAGTGACATTCTGCATGAAGGAGTTTCCCTTAAACAGAACTTGCTATAGTCCAACGGATAGACGTCTGAGACTGAAATCTATGTGTGCCTATTGCGGTTACAACAGAGTCAGTCCCAAAAGCTTCCTTCTTTAACAGACATAACACTGCAGTGAATCCCTCCTAAAGTACACTTCCCTCTCAGTATAGGAATCGTTTTAGATGCAGAAACTAACTCGGATCACCACTGATGGTGAATATCCAATATGTGTTTGGCAGGCTTAAGCGCCATAGCGTGCCCTTTACTCACAGTTCCTAATGTGCCCATAGTCCTTCCCTGTTACTATCTTCATCTTCAAGGGAGAAAAACTGTTATGAATGAGTACGCACCTGAAGTAGCTTCCCTGAGCAGATACCTTCTTCCGCATCCCCTCTAAGGGGCCTGTATGAGACACTTCATGGTTGCTACCCGGACTCGTCCTACACTTTCCAACTGAGCACAGACGCATCTCTGTCGTGAAAACTTACTGTAGCACAGTTCCCTCTAATACTGGAATGTTTTGAGAAGAGGTAGACGCTGTGGATCATCTCCGGTGTTGAACTTACAGTATGCATCATAGAGGCCTAAGTGGATTACCCTGCACTTCACTCACGGTTTTCAATGTTTCTCTGTCCGTCCTTGTTCTATCTTCTTTCCTCCACTGGAAAGACACTGTGAGAAGTGACATTCGGCATGAAGGAGTTTCCCTTAAACAGAACTTCCTATAGTCTAACGGTTAGACGTCTGAGACTGGAAAGCTAGTTGCGCCTAATGCGGTTACCACAGAGTCAGTCCCAAAAGCTTCCTTCTTTAACAGACGTTACACTGCAGTGAATCCCTCCTAAAGCACAATTCTCTCTCAGTGTAAGAAGTGTTTTCGAGGGGGGGACAAGATGGCGGGGTACTAGGAAGAGTCGTCTTTTCAGCTGTTATCCCAAAGTGATTTGATTACCTTCCAAAGAACTCCGATCACCCATGAAATCAGCCTGAGATCAGAATTATACACGTCTGGATCTCTACAGGGGCAGAAGATGCCAGTGAGCAGGTAAAGCGGAATGGGATCAAAGGACTTATATTGGAAGATAAACAAAAGGGGGAGGGAGCCACCAGAGGCGACTTGTGCAAAAGTATTACCCCGATACGAGCGAGAGTGCCCTGCGTCTTGGGACCAGCAGTAACTCGGAGACTGGTTGAAAGCACTCCAAAAGAGCAAAGGATCGCAGGGGCAAATTGTGGGAATCGGGGCGGGTAGGGACAGGGGCTTAAGTCCCCGGTCCCAGATGGCCTCCCTGGCGCGGAGTCGGAGAGAGTGCGGCGGAGAAACTGGCTCCTGGTCCCTAAGCCCCCACAAGCCCCAGAGCGCGCAGGCATTCCGGTTCCTGTGAGGGGATGGGAGCTGTGCTGGTCTGCAGAATGCACGCTAGCCCTACCACAAAGCTAGAGATGCACGTGCACGTCCCTCCACCTCTCCAGGGTTTCTGAGGCCCGGGGGCGCTTCTTGACCTGCGCCATTGTATCAAAGTCTAAGCGGCGAGGGCGTGAAACTCTTCCCCGGACAGAGGCGCGCAAAAGCCCAGCCTTAGGCTAATGGACCAGTGTCCCGTTCTCAGTGCCCCAGATTCGCGCCCGAACCACAGCCGCCTCTGAAAAAAGGTGCGCGCAAGCCGGGCACTCCCAGCCCGGGCCGGTGGCAAAATCTCACTGTGCGATCACTGCTTGGAACCTCTCTGGCGGGCAGGAGCTCCCAGACAGCCGCCACTGCCTTGGCTTTGGGGACGAGCAAAAGATCCTGCGCCCCCAGGTTCTTTAACTTGGAACCTGCACTGCCAGCGTCCAAGGGGGAATTTATTCAGCTTCTGCACCCAGACTGAGGCTTCTCTCTGAGACGGAGATCAGGAAGTGTTCCACGGTGCACCTTGACTGCACCAGAGTTGATACATCCAGCTACATCTGTTCAGTCTTCTCCCACCAAAATGACGAGGAGGAGGAATGCCCAACAGAAGAAAAATACAGAGGATGGACCTTCTGCAACAGAGCTAACGGCTATCAACATAGACAATATGTCGGAAAGAGAATTCAGGCTAACAATTATTCAGGCAATAGCTAGGTTGGAGAAAGCCATGGATGACCAAACAGAATTGATTAGGGCCGAACTGAAAGCGACCAGACAGGATGTTCACAATGTTAGGGCGGAGCTTAAAGCTACCAGGGAGGAGGTCCACAAAGCTCTCAATGAGTTCCAATCCAATCTAAACTCTCTCAAAGCTAGGGTAACGGAGACAGAAGATAGAATTAGTGATCTGGAAGACAAACAGATAGAGAGAAAGGATCAGTAGGAAGCCTGGAACAAACAGCTTAGATCCCATGAAAGCAGAATTAGGGAAATAAATGATGACATGAAGCATTCCAACGTCAGAATTATTGGAATTCCTGAAGGGGAGGAGAAAGAAAGAAATCTAGAAGATATCGTGGAACAAGTCCTTCATGAAAATTTTCCGAATCTCGCGAATGAAACCAGCGTTCATGTACTAGAGGCTGAACGGTCTCCACCCAAGATTATACACTCCAAAAAAACACGACACCTGATAGTCAAATTGAGAAATTATAATTGTAGGTATAATCTCTTGAAAGCTGCCAGGGCAAAGAGGCTCCTTACTTACAGAGGGAAGCTCATCAGAATAACGTCAGACCTGTCCACAGAGACCTGGCAAGCCAGAAGAGGCTGGCAAGATATATTCAGGGCACTAAATGAGAAGAACATGCAGCCAAGAATACTTTATCCAGCAAGACTGACATTCAAAATGGATGGAGAGATAAAGAGTTTCCAAGACTTGCAAGGCTTAATAGACTATGCAACCACCAAGCCGACACTGCAGGAAATATTAAGGGGGGTTCTATAAAAGAGGAAAAATCCCAAAAATAGCATTGAACAAAAAAATAGAGACAGTCTACAGAAAGAAAGACTTCAAAGGTAACTCGATGTCAATAAAAACGTATCTATCAATAATCACTCTCAATGTGAATGGCCTAAATGCACCCATAAAACGACACAGGGTTCCAGATTGGATAAAACGAAAGGACCCATCCATATGCTGTCTACAAGAGACACATTTGAACCTAAAGATACACGCAGATCGAAAGAGAAGGGGTGGAGAAGCATCTTTCATGCCAATGGGACTCAAAAGAAGGCTGGGGTAGCGATTCTCATATCAGATAAATTAGACTTCAAACTAAAGACTGTAGTCAGAGATACAGAAGGACACTACATAATCCTTCAAGGGACTATCCACCAAGAGGATCTAACAATTGTACATATCTATGCTCCCAATATGGGAGCAGCCAATTACTTAAGAAAACTGTTAATCAAGGTAAAGAGTCATATTGATATGAATACACTAATCATAGGAGATCTGAACACGCCTCTTTCAGAATTAGACAGATCATCGAAGCAGAAAATCAATAAAGAAACAAGAGCATTGAATGACACATTGGACCAGATGGACCTCATAGATATATACAGAACATTCCACCCTAAAACAGCAGAATACTTATTCTTCACAAGTGCACACGGAACCTTCTCCAGAATAGACCACATACTGGGTCACAAATCAGGACTCAGCCGATACCAAAAGACTGAGATGATTCCCTGCATATTCTCAGATCACAATGCTTTGAAACTGGAGCTCAATCACAAGGAAAAGTTCCGAAGGAACTCAAACACCTGGAAGCTAAAGACCACCTTGCTTAAGAATGCTTGGATCAACCAGGAGATCAAAGAAGAACTGAAACAATTCATGGAAACCAATGAGAATGAAGACACTTCGGTCCAAAACCTATGGGATACAGCAAAGGCGGTCCTAAGGGGAAAATAGATAGCCATCCAAGCCTTGCTCAAAAAAATTGAAAAATCCAGAACACACCAGCTGTCTCTACACCTTAAAGAACTGGAGGATCAACAACAAATCAAACCAACTCCACACATAAGAAGGGAAATCATCAAGATTAGAGCTGAGATCAATGAGGGAGAAACCAGAGATACAGTAGAACGTATCAATGAAACTAGAAGCTGGTTTTTTGAAAGAATCAATAAGATCGATAAGCCACTGGCTACACTAATCCGAAAAAAAAAATGAGAAATCCCAAATTCATAAAATTATGAATGAAAAGGGAGAGATCACAACTAACGCCAAGGAAGTAGAAACAATCATCAGAAGTTATTACGAACAGTTATATGCCAATAAGCTTAGCAACCTAGATGAAATGGATGCATTCCTGGAAAAATATAAACTAACAAAATTGAACCAGGAAGAAAACGACAACCTGAATAGACCAATATCTAATAACGAGATTGAAGCAGTGATCAAAAATCTCCCAAAAAACAAGAGCCCAGGACCTGACGGATTCCCTGGGGAATTCTACCAAACCTTCCAAGAAGAAATAACACCTATTCTCCTGAAGCTGTTTCAAAAAATTGAAGCAGAAGGAAAACTTCCAGACTCTTTCTATGAAGCCAGCATTACCCTGATCCCCAAACCAGGCAAGGACCATACCAAAAAAGAGAATTTCAGACCAATATCACTGATGACTATGGATACTAAGATTCTCAACAAGATCCTAGCCAACAGGATCCAACAACACATTAAAAAGATTATTCACCATGATCAGGTGGGATTCATCCCTGTGCTACAAGGATGGTTCAACATTCGTAAATCAATCAATGTGATACAACAAATTAATATGAGAAGAGAAGAACCACGTGGTCCTCTCAATTGATGCAGAAAAAGCATTTGACAAAATCCAACATCTTTTCCTGATTAAAACGCTTCAAAGTATAGGGATAGAGGGAACATTCCTGAACCTCATCAAATCTATCTCTGAAAGACCCACAGCAAATATCATCCTCAATGGGAAAAAGCTTGCAGCCATCCCATTGAGATCAGGAACAAGACAAGGATGCCCACATTCACCACTCTTTTTTTTTTAAGATTTTATTTCTTTATTTGTAAGAGAGAGAGGGAGAGAGAGCAAGCACAGGCAGACAGAGAGGCAGGCAGAGGCAGAGGGAGAAGCAGGCTCCCCGCCGAGCAAGGAGCCCAATGTGGGACTCGATCCCAGGACACCGGGATCATGTCCTGAGCCGAAGGCAGCTGCTTAACCAACTGAGCCACCCAGGCGTCCCAGCCACCCAGGCTTCCCCCACTTTCACCAGTCTTGTTCAACATAGTATTAGAAGTCTTAGCAACAGTAATCAGACAACAGAGAGAAATAAAAGGTATCGAAATTGGTAATGAAGAAGTCAAACTCTCTCTCTTCGCAGATGACATGATTCTTTATATGGAAAACCCAAAAGACTCCACCCTCAAATTACTAGAACTCATACAGCAATTCAGCAGCGTGGCAGGATACAAAGTCAATGTGCAGAAATCAGTGGCTTTCTTATATACTAGCAATGAAAATACAGAAAGGGAAATTAGAGAATCGATTCCATTTACTATAGCACCAAGAACCATAAGATACCTGGGAATAAACCTAACTAAAGAGGTAAAGGATCTATACATGAGGAACTATAGAACACTCATGAAAGAAATTGAAGAAGACACAAAAAGATGGAACACCATTCCATGCTCTTGGATCAGAAGAATAAACATTGTTAAAATGCCGATACTTCCTAGAGCAATCTATACTTTTAATGCCATTCCGATCAAAATTCCACCGGAATTCTTCAAAGAGCTGGAGCAAATAATCCTAACATTTGTATGGAATCAGAAGAGACCCCGAATCGCTAAGGAAATGTTGAAAAGCAAAAATAAAGCTGGCGGCATCACCTTACCTGATTTCAAGCTTTATTTCAAAGCTGTGATCACCAAGACAGCATGGTACTGGCATAAAAACAGACACATAGACCAGTGGAACAGAGTAGAGAGCCCTGATGTGGACCCTCAACTCTATGGTCAATTAATCTTCGACAAAACAGGAAAAAATACACAGTGGAAAAAAGACAGTCTCTTCAATAAATGGTGCTGGGAAAATTGGACAGCTAATTGTAGAAGAATGAAACTCGACCATTCTTCTACACCGTACACAAAGATCAATTCAAAATGGATAAAAGACCTCAACGTGAGACAGGAATCTATCAGAATCTTAGAGGAGAACATAGGCAGTAATCTCTTTAATATCAGCCACAGCAACTTCTTTCAAGATACGTCTCCAAAGGCAATGGAAACAAAAGCGAAAATAAAATTCTGGGATTTCATCAAAATCAAAATTGGAAGGGGAGGTGAACCATGAGAGACTATGGACTCTGAAAAACAGTCTGAGGGGTTAGATGTGGCGGGGGTGTGGGAGGATGGGGTAACAGGTGGTGGGTATTATAGAGGGCAAAGCTTGCATGGAGCACTGGGTGTGGAGAAAAAATAATGAATACTGTTTTTCTGAAAAAAAATAAATTGGGAAAAAAATCAAAAGGTTCTGCACAGCAAAGGAAACAGTCAAAAAAACAGAGAGACAACCCAAGGAATGGGAGAAGATATTTGCAAATGACAGTACAGACAAAAGGTTGACATCCAGGATCTATAATGAACTCCTCAAACTCAGCCCACACGAAACAGGCAAATACATCAAAAAATGGGCAGAAGATGTGAACAGACACTTCTCCAATCAAGACATACAAATGGCTATCAGACACATGAAAAAATGCTCATCATCATTAGCCCTCAGGGAGGTTCAAATTAAAACCACATTGAGATATCACCTTACACCAGTTAGAATGGCCAAAATGAACAAAACAGGAAACAACATGTGTTGGAGAGGAAGTAGAGAAAGGGGAACCCTCCTACACTGTTGGTGGGAATGCAAGTTGGTGCAGCCTCTTTGGAGAACAGTGTGGAGATTCCTCAAGAAATTAAAAATAGAGCTTCCCTACGACCCTGCCATTGCACTCCTGGGTATTTACCCCAAAGATACAGATGTCGTGAAAAGAAGGGCCATCTGTACCCCAATGTTTATAGCAGCAATGGCCACAGTCGCCAAACTATGGAAAGAACCAAGATGCCCTTCAACGGATGAATGGATACGGAAGATTTGGTCCATATACACTATGGAGTATTATGCCTCCATCAGAAAGGACGAATATCCAACTTTTGTAGCCACATGGACGGGACTGGAAGAGATTATGCTGAGTGTAATCAGTCAAGCAGAGAGAGTCAATTATCATATGGTTTCACTCATTTGTGGAGCATAACCAATAGCATGGAGGACAAGGGGCATTAGAGAGGAGTAGGGAATTTGAGTAAATTGGAAGGGGAGGTGAACCATGAGAGACTATGGACTCTGAAAAACAGTCTGAGGGGATTGAAGTGGCGGGGGGGTGGGAGGTTGGGGTACCAGGTGGTGGGTATTATAGAGGGCACAGCTTGCATGGAGCACTGGGTGTGGTGAAAAAATAATGAATACGGTTTTTCAGAAAATAAATATATTGGGAAAAAAAAAAGAAGCATATTCGACACAGAAACTAAGTTCGGATCACCACTGGTGGTGAACATCCAATATGTGTTTGGCTGGCTTAAGCGCCATAGCGTGCCCTTTACTCACAGTACCTAGTGTGCCGTAGTCCTTCCCTGTACTATCTTCATTTTCAAAGAAGAAACACTGTTATGAATGAGTAAGCACCTGAAGTAGGTTCCCTGAGCAGATACCTACCTCCGCATCCGCTCTAAGTGGCCTGTATCAGACACTACATGGTTGCTACCCAGACACGTCCTACAGTTTCCAACTGAGCACAGACGCATCTCTGTCGTGAGAACTTACTGTAGCACAGTTTGCTCATATACTGGAAGTGTTTTGAGAAGAGATAGACACTGTGGAACATCTCCGGTGTTGAAATTCCAGTATGCATCATAGAGGCCTACGTGGCTTACCCTGTATTTCACTGACGGTTTGCAACGTTCTCTCTGCTCCGTCCTTCTTCTATCTTCTTACGTCCACTGGAAAGACACTGTGAGAAGTGACTTTCCACATGAAGGAGTTTCCCTTAAACAGAACTTCCTACAGTCTAAGGGTTAGACGTCTGAGACTGGAAAGCTATGTGCACCTAATGCGGTTACCACAGAGTCAGTCCCAAGAGCTTCCTTCTTTAACAGACCTGACACTGCAGTGAATCCCTCCTAAAGCACACTTCCCTCTCAGTGTTGGAAGCGTTTTAGATGCAGGAACTAAGTGCGGATCACCACCTGTGGTGAACATCCAATATGTGTTTTGCAGGCTTAAGCGCCATAGCCTGCCCTTTACTCAGCACCTAATGTGACCGTAGTCTTTGCTGGTAATATTTTCATCCACAAAGGAGAAACACTGTTATGTATGAGTACGCACCTGTAGTAGGTTCCCTGAGCAGATACCTTCCTCCGCATGCCCTTTTAGGGGCTTGTATCAGACACTTCATGGTTGCTACCCAGAGACGTCCTACACTTTCGAACTGAGCACAGACGCATCTCTCTTTAGAGAACATACTGAAGCACAGTTCCCTCATATACTGGAAGTGTTTTGAGAAGAGGTAGACACTTTGGAACATCTCCGGTGTTGAACTGCCAGTATGCATCATAGAGGTCTTAGTGGCTTACCCTGTACTTCACTCAAGGTTTGCAACGTTCTCTCTGTCCGTCCTTGTTCTATCTTCGTTCCTCCACATATAGACACTGTGAAAAGTGACAATCCGCATGAAGGAGTTTCCATTAAACAGTACTTCCTATAGTCTAACGGATAGACATCTGAGACTGGAAAGCTATGTGGGCCTATTACGGTTACCACAGTCAGTCCCAAAAGCTTCCTTCTTTAACAGACGTAACATTGCAGTGAATCCCTCCTAAAGCACAATTCCCTCTCAGTGTAGGAAGCGTTTTAGATATAGAAACTAAGTGCGGATCACCACTGGTGGTGAACATCCAATATGTGTTTGGTAGGCTTAAGCGCCATACCGTGCCCTTTACTCACAGTACCTAATGTACCCGTAGTCCTTCCCTGTTCTATTTTCATCCTCAAAGGAGAAACACTGTTATGAATGAGCACGCACCTGGAGTAGTTTCCAGAGCAGATACCTTCCTCCGCATCTCCTCTAAGGGGCCTGTATCAGACACTTCATGGTTGCTACCCAGACAAGTCCTACACTTTCCAACTGAACACAGACGCATCTCTGTCGTGAGAACTTACTGTAGCATCGTTCCCTCATACACTGGAAGTGTTTTGAGAAGAGGTAGACACTGTGGAACATCTCCGGTGTTGAACTTCCAGTATGCATCATAGAGGCCTAATTGGCGTACCCTTATTTCACTCACCGGTTGCAACGTTCTCTCTGTCCGTCCTTGTTCTATCTTCTTACCTCCACTGGAAAGACACTGAGAGAAGTGACATTTCACAAGAAAGTGTTTCCCTTAAGCAGAACTTCCTGTAGTCTAAGGGTTAGACGTCTGAGACTGGGAAGCTATGTGCGCCTATTGCGGTTACCACAGAGTCAGTCCCAAAAGCTTCCTTCTTTAACAGACGTAACACTGCAGTCAATCCCTCCTAAAGCACACTTCCCTCTCAGTGTTGGAAGCCTTTTAGATGCAGAAAATAAGTGCGAATTACCACTGGTGGTGAAAATCCAATATGTGTTTGGCAGGCTTAAGCGCCATAGCCTGCCCTTTACACACAGTACCTAATGTGCCCCTAGTCCGTCCGTGTTCTACCTTCATTCCTCCAAGGAGAAGCACTGTTATGAATGAGTACGAACTTGAAGTAGGTTCCCTGAGCAGATACCTTCCTACGCATCCCCTCTTAGGGGCCTTTATGAGACACTTCATGATTGCTACCAGACACATCCTAGAGTTTTCAACGGTGCACAGATGCATTGCTCTCATGAGAAGTTACGGTATCAAAGATCCCTCATATATTGAAAGTGTTTTCTGAAGTGATAGACACTGTGGAACATCCCAGGTGTTGAACTTCCAGTATGCATCATAGAGGCTTGGCGCGTTACCCTGTACTTCACTCACCGGTTGCAACATTCTCTGTGCTCCGTCCTTGTTCTATCTTCTTTCATGCAGTGGAAAGACACTGTGAGAAGTGACATTCCACATGAAGGAGTTTCCCTTATACAGAACGTATGGTAGCACAGTTCCCTCATATATTGGAAGTGTTTTGAGAAGTGGTAGACATTGTGGAACATCCTAGGTGTTGAACTTCCAGTATGCATCATAGAGGCTTATTTTCCTTACCCTGTACTTCACTCATGGGTTGCAACAATCTCTCTCTCCTTCGTTGTTCTATCTTTTTTCCACCACTGGAAAGACACTGGGAGAAGTCACATTCCGCATGAAGGAGTTTCCCTTAAACAGAACTTGCTATATTCCAACGGATAGACGTCTGAGACTGGAAAGCTGCGTGAGTCTTTTGCGGTTACCACAGAGTCAGTCCCAAAAGCTTCCTTCTTTAACAGACGTAACACTGCAGTAAATCCCTCCTAAAGCACACTTCCCTCTCAGTGTAGGAAGCGTTTTAGACCCAGAAACTAAGTGCGGATCACCAATGGTGGTGAACATCCAATATGTGTTTGCAGGCTTATGCGCTATAGCGTGCCCTTTACTCACAGTACCTAATGTGCCCGTAGTCTTTCCCTGTTCTTTATTCATCCTCAAAGGAGAAACACTGTTATGAATGAGTACGCACTTGAAGTAGATTCACTGAGCAGATACTTTCCTCCGTATCCCCTCTAACGGGCCTGTATGAGACACTTCATGATTGCTACCCAGACACGTCCCACACTTTCCAACTGAGCTCAGACGCATATCTTTCGTGAGAACCTACGGTAGCACAGTTCCCTCATATACTGGAAGTGTTTTGCCTATACTTTGAAGCGTTTTAATCAGGAACGGATGTTGGATTTTGTCAAATGCTTTTCTGCATCAATTGAGAGGACGATGTGGTTCTTCTCTCTTCTCATATTAATTTGTTGTATCACAATGATTGATTTACGAATGTTGAACCATCCTTGTAGCCAAGGGATGAATCCACCTGATCATGTGGATAATCTTTTTAATGTGTTGTTGGATCCTGTTGGCTAGGATCTTGTAGAGAATCTTAGCATCCTTATTCATCAGTGATATTGGTCTGAAACTCTCCTTTTTGGTAGGGTCCTTGCCTGGTTTGGGGATCAGGGTAATGCTGGCTTCATAGAAAGAGTCTGGAAGTTTTCCTTCTGCTTCAATTTTTTGAAACAGCTTCAGGAGAATAGGTGTTATTTCTTCTTGGAAGGTTTGGGTAGAATTCCCCAGGGAATCCGTCAGGTCCTGGGCTCTTGTTTTTTGGGAGATTTTTGATCACTGCTTCAATCTCGTTATTAGATATCGGTCTATTCAGGTTGTCGATTTCTTCCTGGTTCAATTTTGGTAGTTTATATTTTTCCAGGAATGCATCCATTTCATCTAGGTTGCTAAGCTTATTGGCTATATAACTGTTCGTAATATCTTCTTTTTTTTTTCTTTTTTTTCCCCAATTTATTTATTTTCAGAAAACAGTATTCATTATTTTTTCACCACACCCAGTGCTCCATGCAAGCTGTGCCCTCTATAATACCCACCACCTGGTATCCCAACCTCCCACCCCCCCGCCACTTCAAACCCCTCAGACTGTTTTTCAGAGTCCATAGTCTCTCATGGTTCACCTCCCCTTCCAATTTACCCAAATTCCCTACTACTCTCTAACGCCCTTGTCCTCCATGCTATTGGTTATGCTCCACAAATGAGTGAAACCATATGATAATTGACTCACTCTGCTTGACTGATTTCACTCAGCATAATCTCTTCCAGTCCCGTCCATGTTGCTACAAAAGTTGGATATTCGTCCTTTCTGATGGAGGCATAATACTCCATAGTGTATATGGACCACATCTTCCTTCTCCACTCATCCGTTGAAGGGCATCTTGGTTCTTTCCATAGTTTGGCGACTGTGGCAATTGCTTGCTGTAAACATTGGGGTACAGATGGCCCTTCTTTTCACGACATCTGTATCTTTGGGGTAAATACCCAGGAGTGCAATTGCAGGTCGTAGGAAGCTCTAATTTTAATTTCTTGAGGAATCTCCACACTATTCTCCAAAGAGGCTGCACCAACTTGCATTCCCACCAACAGTGTAAGAGGGGTTCCCCTTTCTCCACATCCTCTCCAACACATGTTGTTTCCTGTTTTGTTAATTTTGGCCATTCTAACTGGTGTAAGGTTACATCTCAATGTGGGTTTAATTTGAATCTCCCTGAGGGCTAATGATGATGAGCATTTTTTTCATGTGTCTGATAGCCATTTGTATGTCTTGATTGGAGAAGTGTCTGTTCATATCTTCTGCCCATTTTTTGATGTGTTTGTCTGTTTCGTGTGGGTTGAGTTTGATGAGTTCATTATAGATTTGGATATCAACCTTTTGTCTCTACTGTCATTTGCAAATATCTTCTCCCATTCCGTGGGTTGCCTCTTTGTTTTTTTGACTGTTTCCTTTGCTGTGCGAAGCTTTTGATTTTGATGAAGTCCCAGAAGTTTATTTTCGCTATTGTTTCCTTTGCCTTTGGAGACATAACTTGAAAGAAGTTGCTGTGGCCTGATATCGAAGAGATTACTGCCTATGTTCCCCTCTAAGATTCTGATGGATTCCTGTCTCACGTTGAGGTCTTTTATCCATTTTGAGTTGATCTTTGTGTACGGTGTAAGAGAATGGTCGAGTTTCATTCTTCTACATATACCTGTCCAGATTTCCCAGCACCATTTATTGAGGAGACCGTCTTTTTTCCACTGTATATTTTTTCCTGTTTTGTCGAAGATTAATTGGACCATAGAGTTGAGGGTCCATATCACGGCTCTCTACCTGTTCCACTGGTCTATGTGTCTGTTTTTATGCCAATACCTTGCTGTCTTGGTGATCACAGCTTTGTAATAAAGCTTGAAATCAGGTAAGGTGATGCCGCCAGCTTTATTTTTGTTTTTCAACATTTCCTTAGCGATTCGGGGTCTCTTCTGATTCCATACAAATTTTAGGATTATTTGCTCCAGCTCTTTGAAGAATGCCGGTGGAATTTTGATCGGAATGGCATTAAAAGTATAGATTGCTCTAGGCAGTATAGACATTTTAACAATGTTTATTCTTCCGATCCAAGAGCATGGAATGGTCTTCCATCTTTTTGTGTCTTCTTCAATTTCTTTCATGAGTGTTCTATATTTCCTCAAGTATAGATCCTTTACCTCTTAGTTAGGTTTATTCCCAGGTATCTTATGGTTTCTTGGTGCTATAGTAAATGGAATTGATTCTCTAATTTCCCTTTCTGTATTTTCATTGTTAGTGTAAAGAAAGCCACTGACTTCTGCACATTGACTTTGTATTCTGCCACGCTGCTGAATTGCTGTATGAGTTCTAGTAATTTGGGGGTGGAGTCTTTTGGGTTTTCCATAAAGAATCATGTCATCTGCGAAGAGAGAGAGTTTGACTTCTTCATTACCAATTTGGATACCTTTTATTTCTCTCTGTTGTCTGATTGCTGTTGCTAGGACTTCTAATACTATGTTGAACAAGAGTGGTGAAAGTGGGGGAAGCCTGGGTGGCTGGGACGCCTGGGTGGCTCAGTGGTTAAGCAGCTGCCTTCGGCTCAGGACATTGATCCCGGCGTCCTGGGATTGAGACCCACATCGGGCTCCTTGCTCGGCGAGGAGCCTGCTTCTCCTCTGCCTCTGCCTGCCTCTCTGTCTGCCTGTGCTTGCTCTCTCTCCCTCTCTCTCTGACAAATAAATAAATAAAATCTTAAAAAAATTAGTGGTGAAAGTGGGCATCCTTGTCTTGTTCCTGATCTCAATGGGAAGGCTTCAAGCTTTTTCCCATTGAGGATGATATTTGCTGTGGGTCTTTCATAGATAGATTTGATGAGGTTCAGGAATGTTCCCTCTATCCCTATACTTTGAAGCGTTTTAATCAGGAACGGATGTTGGATTTGTCAAATGCTTTTTCTGCATCAATTGAGAGGACGATGTGGTTCTTCTCTCTTCTCATATTAATTTGTTGTATCACAATGATTGATTTACGAATGTTGAACCATCCTTGTAGCCAAGGGATGAATCCCACCTGATCATGGTGGATAATCTTTTTAATGTGTTGTTGGATCCTGTTGGCTAGGATCTTGTAGAGAATCTTAGCATCCTTATTCATCAGTGATATTGGTCTGAAACTCTCCTTTTTGGTAGGGTCCTTGCCTGGTTTGGGGATCAGGGTAATGCTGGCTTCATAGAAAGAGTCTGGAAGTTTTCCTTCTGCTTCAATTTTTTGAAACAGCTTCAGGAGAATAGGTGTTATTTCTTCTTGGAAGGTTTGGTAGAATTCCCCAGGGAATCCGTCAGGTCCTGGGCTCTTGTTTTTTGGGAGATTTTTGATCACTGCTTCAATCTCGTTATTAGATATCGGTCTATTCAGGTTGTCGATTTCTTCCTGGTTCAATTTTGGTAGTTTATATTTTTCCAGGAATGCATCCATTTCATCTAGGTTGCTAAGCTTATTGGCTTATAACTGTTCGTAATATCTTCTTTTTTTTTTCTTTTTTTTCCCCAATTTATTTATTTTCAGAAAACAGTATTCATTATTTTTTCACCACACCCAGTGCTCCATGCAAGCTGTGCCCTCTATAATACCCACCACCTGGTATCCCAACCTCCCACCCCCCCGCCACTTCAAACCCCTCAGACTGTTTTTCAGAGTCCATAGTCTCTCATGGTTCACCTCCCCTTCCAATTTACCCAAATTCCCTACTACTCTCTAACGCCCCTTGTCCTCCATGCTATTGGTTATGCTCCACAAATGAGTGAAACCATATGATAATTGACTCACTCTGCTTGACTGATTTCACTCAGCATAATCTCTTCCAGTCCCGTCCATGTTGCTACAAAAGTTGGATATTCGTCCTTTCTGATGGAGGCATAATACTCCATAGTGTATATGGACCACATCTTCCTTCTCCACTCATCCGTTGAAGGGCATCTTGGTTCTTTCCATAGTTTGGCGACTGTGGCAATTGCTGCTGTAAACATTGGGGTACAGATGGCCCTTCTTTTCACGACATCTGTATCTTTGGGGTAAATACCCAGGAGTGCAATTGCAGGGTCGTAGGGAAGCTCTATTTTTAATTTCTTGAGGAATCTCCACACTATTCTCCAAAGAGGCTGCACCAACTTGCATTCCCACCAACAGTGTAAGAGGGTTCCCCTTTCTCCACATCCTCTCCAACACATGTTGTTTCCTGTTTTGTTAATTTTGGCCATTCTAACTGGTGTAAGGTTACATCTCAATGTGGGTTTAATTTGAATCTCCCTGAGGGCTAATGATGATGAGCATTTTTTCATGTGTCTGATAGCCATTTGTATGTCTTGATTGGAGAAGTGTCTGTTCATATCTTCTGCCCATTTTTTGATGTGTTTGTCTGTTTCGTGTGGGTTGAGTTTGATGAGTTCATTATAGATTTTGGATATCAACCTTTTGTCTCTACTGTCATTTGCAAATATCTTCTCCCATTCCGTGGGTTGCCTCTTTGTTTTTTTGACTGTTTCCTTTGCTGTGCGAAGCTTTTGATTTTGATGAAGTCCCAGAAGTTTATTTTCGCTATTGTTTCCTTTGCCTTTGGAGACATAACTTGAAAGAAGTTGCTGTGGCTGATATCGAAGAGATTACTGCCTATGTTCCCCTCTAAGATTCTGATGGATTCCTGTCTCACGTTGAGGTCTTTTATCCATTTTGAGTTGATCTTTGTGTACGGTGTAAGAGAATGGTCGAGTTTCATTCTTCTACATATACCTGTCCAGATTTCCCAGCACCATTTATTGAAGAGACCGTCTTTTTTCCACTGTATATTTTTTCCTGTTTTGTCGAAGATTAATTGACCATAGAGTTGAGGGTCCATATCACGGCTCTCTACTCTGTTCCACTGGTCTATGTGTCTGTTTTTATGCCAATACCTTGCTGTCTTGGTGATCACAGCTTTGTAATAAAGCTTGAAATCAGGTAAGGTGATGCCGCCAGCTTTATTTTTGTTTTTCAACATTTCCTTAGCGATTCGGGGTCTCTTCTGATTCCATACAAATTTTAGGATTATTTGCTCCAGCTCTTTGAAGAATGCCGGTGGAATTTTGATCGGAATGGCATTAAAAGTATAGATTGCTCTAGGCAGTATAGACATTTTAACAATGTTTATTCTTCCGATCCAAGAGCATGGAATGGTCTTCCATCTTTTTGTGTCTTCTTCAATTTCTTTCATGAGTGTTCTATATTTCCTCAAGTATAGATCCTTTACCTCTTTAGTTAGGTTTATTCCCAGGTATCTTATGGTTCTTGGTGCTATAGTAAATGGAATTGATTCTCTAATTTCCCTTTCTGTATTTTCATTGTTAGTGTATAAGAAAGCCACTGACTTCTGCACATTGACTTTGTATTCTGCCACGCTGCTGAATTGCTGTATGAGTTCTAGTAATTTGGGGGTGGAGTCTTTTGGGTTTTCCATAAAGAATCATGTCATCTGCGAAGAGAGAGAGTTTGACTTCTTCATTACCAATTTGGATACCTTTTATTTCTCTCTGTTGTCTGATTGCTGTTGCTAGGACTTCTAATACTATGTTGAACAAGAGTGGTGAAAGTGGGGGAAGCCTGGGTGGCTGGGACGCCTGGGTGGCTCAGTTGGTTAAGCAGCTGCCTTCGGCTCAGGACATGATCCCGGCGTCCTGGGATTGAGACCCACATCGGGCTCCTTGCTCGGCGAGGAGCCTGCTTCTCCCTCTGCCTCTGCCTGCCTCTCTGTCTGCCTGTGCTTGCTCTCTCTCCCTCTCTCTCTGACAAATAAATAAATAAAATCTTAAAAAAATTAGTGGTGAAAGTGGGCATCCTTGTCTTGTTCCTGATCTCAATGGGAAGGCTTCAAGCTTTTTCCCATTGAGGATGATATTTGCTGTGGGTCTTTCATAGATAGATTTGATGAGGTTCAGGAATGTTCCCTCTATCCCTATACTTTGAAGCGTTTTAATCAGGAACGGATGTTGGATTTTGTCAAATGCTTTTTCTGCATCAATTGAGAGGACGATGTGGTTCTTCTCTCTTCTCATATTAATTTGTTGTATCACAATGATTGATTTACGAATGTTGAACCATCCTTGTAGCCAAGGGATGAATCCCACCTGATCATGGTGGATAATCTTTTTAATGTGTTGTTGGATCCTGTTGGCTAGGATCTTGTAGAGAATCTTAGCATCCTTATTCATCAGTGATATTGGTCTGAAACTCTCCTTTTTGGTAGGGTCCTTGCCTGGTTTGGGGATCAGGGTAATGCTGGCTTCATAGAAAGAGTCTGGAAGTTTTCCTTCTGCTTCAATTTTTTGAAACAGCTTCAGGAGAATAGGTGTTATTTCTTCTTGGAAGGTTTGGTAGAATTCCCCAGGGAATCCGTCAGGTCCTGGGCTCTTGTTTTTTGGGAGATTTTTGATCACTGCTTCAATCTCGTTATTAGATATCGGTCTATTCAGGTTGTCGATTTCTTCCTGGTTCAATTTTGGTAGTTTATATTTTTCCAGGAATGCATCCATTTCATCTAGGTTGCTAAGCTTATTGGCTTATAACTGTTCGTAATATCTTCTTTTTTTTTTCTTTTTTTTCCCCAATTTATTTATTTTCAGAAAACAGTATTCATTATTTTTTCACCACACCCAGTGCTCCATGCAAGCTGTGCCCTCTATAATACCCACCACCTGGTATCCCAACCTCCCACCCCCCCGCCACTTCAAACCCCTCAGACTGTTTTTCAGAGTCCATAGTCTCTCATGGTTCACCTCCCCTTCCAATTTACCCAAATTCCCTACTACTCTCTAACGCCCCTTGTCCTCCATGCTATTGGTTATGCTCCACAAATGAGTGAAACCATATGATAATTGACTCACTCTGCTTGACTGATTTCACTCAGCATAATCTCTTCCAGTCCCGTCCATGTTGCTACAAAAGTTGGATATTCGTCCTTTCTGATGGAGGCATAATACTCCATAGTGTATATGGACCACATCTTCCTTCTCCACTCATCCGTTGAAGGGCATCTTGGTTCTTTCCATAGTTTGGCGACTGTGGCAATTGCTGCTGTAAACATTGGGGTACAGATGGCCCTTCTTTTCACGACATCTGTATCTTTGGGGTAAATACCCAGGAGTGCAATTGCAGGGTCGTAGGGAAGCTCTATTTTTAATTTCTTGAGGAATCTCCACACTATTCTCCAAAGAGGCTGCACCAACTTGCATTCCCACCAACAGTGTAAGAGGGTTCCCCTTTCTCCACATCCTCTCCAACACATGTTGTTTCCTGTTTTGTTAATTTTGGCCATTCTAACTGGTGTAAGGTTACATCTCAATGTGGGTTTAATTTGAATCTCCCTGAGGGCTAATGATGATGAGCATTTTTTCATGTGTCTGATAGCCATTTGTATGTCTTGATTGGAGAAGTGTCTGTTCATATCTTCTGCCCATTTTTTGATGTGTTTGTCTGTTTCGTGTGGGTTGAGTTTGATGAGTTCATTATAGATTTTGGATATCAACCTTTTGTCTCTACTGTCATTTGCAAATATCTTCTCCCATTCCGTGGGTTGCCTCTTTGTTTTTTTGACTGTTTCCTTTGCTGTGCGAAGCTTTTGATTTTGATGAAGTCCCAGAAGTTTATTTTCGCTATTGTTTCCTTTGCCTTTGGAGACATAACTTGAAAGAAGTTGCTGTGGCTGATATCGAAGAGATTACTGCCTATGTTCCCCTCTAAGATTCTGATGGATTCCTGTCTCACGTTGAGGTCTTTTATCCATTTTGAGTTGATCTTTGTGTACGGTGTAAGAGAATGGTCGAGTTTCATTCTTCTACATATACCTGTCCAGATTTCCCAGCACCATTTATTGAGGAGACCGTCTTTTTTCCACTGTATATTTTTTCCTGTTTTGTCGAAGATTAATTGACCATAGAGTTGAGGGTCCATATCACGGCTCTCTACTCTGTTCCACTGGTCTATGTGTCTGTTTTTATGCCAATACCTTGCTGTCTTGGTGATCACAGCTTTGTAATAAAGCTTGAAATCAGGTAAGGTGATGCCGCCAGCTTTATTTTTGTTTTTCAACATTTCCTTAGCGATTCGGGGTCTCTTCTGATTCCATACAAATTTTAGGATTATTTGCTCCAGCTCTTTGAAGAATGCCGGTGGAATTTTGATCGGAATGGCATTAAAAGTATAGATTGCTCTAGGCAGTATAGACATTTTAACAATGTTTATTCTTCCGATCCAAGAGCATGGAATGGTCTTCCATCTTTTTGTGTCTTCTTCAATTTCTTTCATGAGTGTTCTATATTTCCTCAAGTATAGATCCTTTACCTCTTTAGTTAGGTTTATTCCCAGGTATCTTATGGTTCTTGGTGCTATAGTAAATGGAATTGATTCTCTAATTTCCCTTTCTGTATTTTCATTGTTAGTGTATAAGAAAGCCACTGACTTCTGCACATTGACTTTGTATTCTGCCACGCTGCTGAATTGCTGTATGAGTTCTAGTAATTTGGGGGTGGAGTCTTTTGGGTTTTCCATAAAGAATCATGTCATCTGCGAAGAGAGAGAGTTTGACTTCTTCATTACCAATTTGGATACCTTTTATTTCTCTCTGTTGTCTGATTGCTGTTGCTAGGACTTCTAATACTATGTTGAACAAGAGTGGTGAAAGTGGGGGAAGCCTGGGTGGCTGGGACGCCTGGGTGGCTCAGTTGGTTAAGCAGCTGCCTTCGGCTCAGGACATGATCCCGGCGTCCTGGGATTGAGACCCACATCGGGCTCCTTGCTCGGCGAGGAGCCTGCTTCTCCCTCTGCCTCTGCCTGCCTCTCTGTCTGCCTGTGCTTGCTCTCTCTCCCTCTCTCTCTGACAAATAAATAAATAAAATCTTAAAAAAATTAGTGGTGAAAGTGGGCATCCTTGTCTTGTTCCTGATCTCAATGGGAAGGCTTCAAGCTTTTTCCCATTGAGGATGATATTTGCTGTGGGTCTTTCATAGATAGATTTGATGAGGTTCAGGAATGTTCCCTCTATCCCTATACTTTGAAGCGTTTTAATCAGGAACGGATGTTGGATTTTGTCAAATGCTTTTTCTGCATCAATTGAGAGGACGATGTGGTTCTTCTCTCTTCTCATATTAATTTGTTGTATCACAATGATTGATTTACGAATGTTGAACCATCCTTGTAGCCAAGGGATGAATCCCACCTGATCATGGTGGATAATCTTTTTAATGTGTTGTTGGATCCTGTTGGCTAGGATCTTGTAGAGAATCTTAGCATCCTTATTCATCAGTGATATTGGTCTGAAACTCTCCTTTTTGGTAGGGTCCTTGCCTGGTTTGGGGATCAGGGTAATGCTGGCTTCATAGAAAGAGTCTGGAAGTTTTCCTTCTGCTTCAATTTTTTGAAACAGCTTCAGGAGAATAGGTGTTATTTCTTCTTGGAAGGTTTGGTAGAATTCCCCAGGGAATCCGTCAGGTCCTGGGCTCTTGTTTTTTGGGAGATTTTTGATCACTGCTTCAATCTCGTTATTAGATATCGGTCTATTCAGGTTGTCGATTTCTTCCTGGTTCAATTTTGGTAGTTTATATTTTTCCAGGAATGCATCCATTTCATCTAGGTTGCTAAGCTTATTGGCTTATAACTGTTCGTAATATCTTCTTTTTTTTTTCTTTTTTTTCCCCAATTTATTTATTTTCAGAAAACAGTATTCATTATTTTTTCACCACACCCAGTGCTCCATGCAAGCTGTGCCCTCTATAATACCCACCACCTGGTATCCCAACCTCCCACCCCCCCGCCACTTCAAACCCCTCAGACTGTTTTTCAGAGTCCATAGTCTCTCATGGTTCACCTCCCCTTCCAATTTACCCAAATTCCCTACTACTCTCTAACGCCCCTTGTCCTCCATGCTATTGGTTATGCTCCACAAATGAGTGAAACCATATGATAATTGACTCACTCTGCTTGACTGATTTCACTCAGCATAATCTCTTCCAGTCCCGTCCATGTTGCTACAAAAGTTGGATATTCGTCCTTTCTGATGGAGGCATAATACTCCATAGTGTATATGGACCACATCTTCCTTCTCCACTCATCCGTTGAAGGGCATCTTGGTTCTTTCCATAGTTTGGCGACTGTGGCAATTGCTGCTGTAAACATTGGGGTACAGATGGCCCTTCTTTTCACGACATCTGTATCTTTGGGGTAAATACCCAGGAGTGCAATTGCAGGGTCGTAGGGAAGCTCTATTTTTAATTTCTTGAGGAATCTCCACACTATTCTCCAAAGAGGCTGCACCAACTTGCATTCCCACCAACAGTGTAAGAGGGTTCCCCTTTCTCCACATCCTCTCCAACACATGTTGTTTCCTGTTTTGTTAATTTTGGCCATTCTAACTGGTGTAAGGTTACATCTCAATGTGGGTTTAATTTGAATCTCCCTGAGGGCTAATGATGATGAGCATTTTTTCATGTGTCTGATAGCCATTTGTATGTCTTGATTGGAGAAGTGTCTGTTCATATCTTCTGCCCATTTTTTGATGTGTTTGTCTGTTTCGTGTGGGTTGAGTTTGATGAGTTCATTATAGATTTTGGATATCAACCTTTTGTCTCTACTGTCATTTGCAAATATCTTCTCCCATTCCGTGGGTTGCCTCTTTGTTTTTTTGACTGTTTCCTTTGCTGTGCGAAGCTTTTGATTTTGATGAAGTCCCAGAAGTTTATTTTCGCTATTGTTTCCTTTGCCTTTGGAGACATAACTTGAAAGAAGTTGCTGTGGCTGATATCGAAGAGATTACTGCCTATGTTCCCCTCTAAGATTCTGATGGATTCCTGTCTCACGTTGAGGTCTTTTATCCATTTTGAGTTGATCTTTGTGTACGGTGTAAGAGAATGGTCGAGTTTCATTCTTCTACATATACCTGTCCAGATTTCCCAGCACCATTTATTGAGGAGACCGTCTTTTTTCCACTGTATATTTTTTCCTGTTTTGTCGAAGATTAATTGACCATAGAGTTGAGGGTCCATATCACGGCTCTCTACTCTGTTCCACTGGTCTATGTGTCTGTTTTTATGCCAATACCTTGCTGTCTTGGTGATCACAGCTTTGTAATAAAGCTTGAAATCAGGTAAGGTGATGCCGCCAGCTTTATTTTTGTTTTTCAACATTTCCTTAGCGATTCGGGGTCTCTTCTGATTCCATACAAATTTTAGGATTATTTGCTCCAGCTCTTTGAAGAATGCCGGTGGAATTTTGATCGGAATGGCATTAAAAGTATAGATTGCTCTAGGCAGTATAGACATTTTAACAATGTTTATTCTTCCGATCCAAGAGCATGGAATGGTCTTCCATCTTTTTGTGTCTTCTTCAATTTCTTTCATGAGTGTTCTATATTTCCTCAAGTATAGATCCTTTACCTCTTTAGTTAGGTTTATTCCCAGGTATCTTATGGTTCTTGGTGCTATAGTAAATGGAATTGATTCTCTAATTTCCCTTTCTGTATTTTCATTGTTAGTGTATAAGAAAGCCACTGACTTCTGCACATTGACTTTGTATTCTGCCACGCTGCTGAATTGCTGTATGAGTTCTAGTAATTTGGGGGTGGAGTCTTTTGGGTTTTCCATAAAGAATCATGTCATCTGCGAAGAGAGAGAGTTTGACTTCTTCATTACCAATTTGGATACCTTTTATTTCTCTCTGTTGTCTGATTGCTGTTGCTAGGACTTCTAATACTATGTTGAACAAGAGTGGTGAAAGTGGGGGAAGCCTGGGTGGCTGGGACGCCTGGGTGGCTCAGTTGGTTAAGCAGCTGCCTTCGGCTCAGGACATGATCCCGGCGTCCTGGGATTGAGACCCACATCGGGCTCCTTGCTCGGCGAGGAGCCTGCTTCTCCCTCTGCCTCTGCCTGCCTCTCTGTCTGCCTGTGCTTGCTCTCTCTCCCTCTCTCTCTGACAAATAAATAAATAAAATCTTAAAAAAATTAGTGGTGAAAGTGGGCATCCTTGTCTTGTTCCTGATCTCAATGGGAAGGCTTCAAGCTTTTTCCCATTGAGGATGATATTTGCTGTGGGTCTTTCATAGATAGATTTGATGAGGTTCAGGAATGTTCCCTCTATCCCTATACTTTGAAGCGTTTTAATCAGGAACGGATGTTGGATTTTGTCAAATGCTTTTTCTGCATCAATTGAGAGGACGATGTGGTTCTTCTCTCTTCTCATATTAATTTGTTGTATCACAATGATTGATTTACGAATGTTGAACCATCCTTGTAGCCAAGGGATGAATCCCACCTGATCATGGTGGATAATCTTTTTAATGTGTTGTTGGATCCTGTTGGCTAGGATCTTGTAGAGAATCTTAGCATCCTTATTCATCAGTGATATTGGTCTGAAACTCTCCTTTTTGGTAGGGTCCTTGCCTGGTTTGGGGATCAGGGTAATGCTGGCTTCATAGAAAGAGTCTGGAAGTTTTCCTTCTGCTTCAATTTTTTGAAACAGCTTCAGGAGAATAGGTGTTATTTCTTCTTGGAAGGTTTGGTAGAATTCCCCAGGGAATCCGTCAGGTCCTGGGCTCTTGTTTTTTGGGAGATTTTTGATCACTGCTTCAATCTCGTTATTAGATATCGGTCTATTCAGGTTGTCGATTTCTTCCTGGTTCAATTTTGGTAGTTTATATTTTTCCAGGAATGCATCCATTTCATCTAGGTTGCTAAGCTTATTGGCTTATAACTGTTCGTAATATCTTCTTTTTTTTTTCTTTTTTTTCCCCAATTTATTTATTTTCAGAAAACAGTATTCATTATTTTTTCACCACACCCAGTGCTCCATGCAAGCTGTGCCCTCTATAATACCCACCACCTGGTATCCCAACCTCCCACCCCCCCGCCACTTCAAACCCCTCAGACTGTTTTTCAGAGTCCATAGTCTCTCATGGTTCACCTCCCCTTCCAATTTACCCAAATTCCCTACTACTCTCTAACGCCCCTTGTCCTCCATGCTATTGGTTATGCTCCACAAATGAGTGAAACCATATGATAATTGACTCACTCTGCTTGACTGATTTCACTCAGCATAATCTCTTCCAGTCCCGTCCATGTTGCTACAAAAGTTGGATATTCGTCCTTTCTGATGGAGGCATAATACTCCATAGTGTATATGGACCACATCTTCCTTCTCCACTCATCCGTTGAAGGGCATCTTGGTTCTTTCCATAGTTTGGCGACTGTGGCAATTGCTGCTGTAAACATTGGGGTACAGATGGCCCTTCTTTTCACGACATCTGTATCTTTGGGGTAAATACCCAGGAGTGCAATTGCAGGGTCGTAGGGAAGCTCTATTTTTAATTTCTTGAGGAATCTCCACACTATTCTCCAAAGAGGCTGCACCAACTTGCATTCCCACCAACAGTGTAAGAGGGTTCCCCTTTCTCCACATCCTCTCCAACACATGTTGTTTCCTGTTTTGTTAATTTTGGCCATTCTAACTGGTGTAAGGTTACATCTCAATGTGGGTTTAATTTGAATCTCCCTGAGGGCTAATGATGATGAGCATTTTTTCATGTGTCTGATAGCCATTTGTATGTCTTGATTGGAGAAGTGTCTGTTCATATCTTCTGCCCATTTTTTGATGTGTTTGTCTGTTTCGTGTGGGTTGAGTTTGATGAGTTCATTATAGATTTTGGATATCAACCTTTTGTCTCTACTGTCATTTGCAAATATCTTCTCCCATTCCGTGGGTTGCCTCTTTGTTTTTTTGACTGTTTCCTTTGCTGTGCGAAGCTTTTGATTTTGATGAAGTCCCAGAAGTTTATTTTCGCTATTGTTTCCTTTGCCTTTGGAGACATAACTTGAAAGAAGTTGCTGTGGCTGATATCGAAGAGATTACTGCCTATGTTCCCCTCTAAGATTCTGATGGATTCCTGTCTCACGTTGAGGTCTTTTATCCATTTTGAGTTGATCTTTGTGTACGGTGTAAGAGAATGGTCGAGTTTCATTCTTCTACATATACCTGTCCAGATTTCCCAGCACCATTTATTGAGGAGACCGTCTTTTTTCCACTGTATATTTTTTCCTGTTTTGTCGAAGATTAATTGACCATAGAGTTGAGGGTCCATATCACGGCTCTCTACTCTGTTCCACTGGTCTATGTGTCTGTTTTTATGCCAATACCTTGCTGTCTTGGTGATCACAGCTTTGTAATAAAGCTTGAAATCAGGTAAGGTGATGCCGCCAGCTTTATTTTTGTTTTTCAACATTTCCTTAGCGATTCGGGGTCTCTTCTGATTCCATACAAATTTTAGGATTATTTGCTCCAGCTCTTTGAAGAATGCCGGTGGAATTTTGATCGGAATGGCATTAAAAGTATAGATTGCTCTAGGCAGTATAGACATTTTAACAATGTTTATTCTTCCGATCCAAGAGCATGGAATGGTCTTCCATCTTTTTGTGTCTTCTTCAATTTCTTTCATGAGTGTTCTATATTTCCTCAAGTATAGATCCTTTACCTCTTTAGTTAGGTTTATTCCCAGGTATCTTATGGTTCTTGGTGCTATAGTAAATGGAATTGATTCTCTAATTTCCCTTTCTGTATTTTCATTGTTAGTGTATAAGAAAGCCACTGACTTCTGCACATTGACTTTGTATTCTGCCACGCTGCTGAATTGCTGTATGAGTTCTAGTAATTTGGGGGTGGAGTCTTTTGGGTTTTCCATAAAGAATCATGTCATCTGCGAAGAGAGAGAGTTTGACTTCTTCATTACCAATTTGGATACCTTTTATTTCTCTCTGTTGTCTGATTGCTGTTGCTAGGACTTCTAATACTATGTTGAACAAGAGTGGTGAAAGTGGGGGAAGCCTGGGTGGCTGGGACGCCTGGGTGGCTCAGTTGGTTAAGCAGCTGCCTTCGGCTCAGGACATGATCCCGGCGTCCTGGGATTGAGACCCACATCGGGCTCCTTGCTCGGCGAGGAGCCTGCTTCTCCCTCTGCCTCTGCCTGCCTCTCTGTCTGCCTGTGCTTGCTCTCTCTCCCTCTCTCTCTGACAAATAAATAAATAAAATCTTAAAAAAATTAGTGGTGAAAGTGGGCATCCTTGTCTTGTTCCTGATCTCAATGGGAAGGCTTCAAGCTTTTTCCCATTGAGGATGATATTTGCTGTGGGTCTTTCATAGATAGATTTGATGAGGTTCAGGAATGTTCCCTCTATCCCTATACTTTGAAGCGTTTTAATCAGGAACGGATGTTGGATTTTGTCAAATGCTTTTTCTGCATCAATTGAGAGGACGATGTGGTTCTTCTCTCTTCTCATATTAATTTGTTGTATCACAATGATTGATTTACGAATGTTGAACCATCCTTGTAGCCAAGGGATGAATCCCACCTGATCATGGTGGATAATCTTTTTAATGTGTTGTTGGATCCTGTTGGCTAGGATCTTGTAGAGAATCTTAGCATCCTTATTCATCAGTGATATTGGTCTGAAACTCTCCTTTTTGGTAGGGTCCTTGCCTGGTTTGGGGATCAGGGTAATGCTGGCTTCATAGAAAGAGTCTGGAAGTTTTCCTTCTGCTTCAATTTTTTGAAACAGCTTCAGGAGAATAGGTGTTATTTCTTCTTGGAAGGTTTGGTAGAATTCCCCAGGGAATCCGTCAGGTCCTGGGCTCTTGTTTTTTGGGAGATTTTTGATCACTGCTTCAATCTCGTTATTAGATATCGGTCTATTCAGGTTGTCGATTTCTTCCTGGTTCAATTTTGGTAGTTTATATTTTTCCAGGAATGCATCCATTTCATCTAGGTTGCTAAGCTTATTGGCTTATAACTGTTCGTAATATCTTCTTTTTTTTTTCTTTTTTTTCCCCAATTTATTTATTTTCAGAAAACAGTATTCATTATTTTTTCACCACACCCAGTGCTCCATGCAAGCTGTGCCCTCTATAATACCCACCACCTGGTATCCCAACCTCCCACCCCCCCGCCACTTCAAACCCCTCAGACTGTTTTTCAGAGTCCATAGTCTCTCATGGTTCACCTCCCCTTCCAATTTACCCAAATTCCCTACTACTCTCTAACGCCCCTTGTCCTCCATGCTATTGGTTATGCTCCACAAATGAGTGAAACCATATGATAATTGACTCACTCTGCTTGACTGATTTCACTCAGCATAATCTCTTCCAGTCCCGTCCATGTTGCTACAAAAGTTGGATATTCGTCCTTTCTGATGGAGGCATAATACTCCATAGTGTATATGGACCACATCTTCCTTCTCCACTCATCCGTTGAAGGGCATCTTGGTTCTTTCCATAGTTTGGCGACTGTGGCAATTGCTGCTGTAAACATTGGGGTACAGATGGCCCTTCTTTTCACGACATCTGTATCTTTGGGGTAAATACCCAGGAGTGCAATTGCAGGGTCGTAGGGAAGCTCTATTTTTAATTTCTTGAGGAATCTCCACACTATTCTCCAAAGAGGCTGCACCAACTTGCATTCCCACCAACAGTGTAAGAGGGTTCCCCTTTCTCCACATCCTCTCCAACACATGTTGTTTCCTGTTTTGTTAATTTTGGCCATTCTAACTGGTGTAAGGTTACATCTCAATGTGGGTTTAATTTGAATCTCCCTGAGGGCTAATGATGATGAGCATTTTTTCATGTGTCTGATAGCCATTTGTATGTCTTGATTGGAGAAGTGTCTGTTCATATCTTCTGCCCATTTTTTGATGTGTTTGTCTGTTTCGTGTGGGTTGAGTTTGATGAGTTCATTATAGATTTTGGATATCAACCTTTTGTCTCTACTGTCATTTGCAAATATCTTCTCCCATTCCGTGGGTTGCCTCTTTGTTTTTTTGACTGTTTCCTTTGCTGTGCGAAGCTTTTGATTTTGATGAAGTCCCAGAAGTTTATTTTCGCTATTGTTTCCTTTGCCTTTGGAGACATAACTTGAAAGAAGTTGCTGTGGCTGATATCGAAGAGATTACTGCCTATGTTCCCCTCTAAGATTCTGATGGATTCCTGTCTCACGTTGAGGTCTTTTATCCATTTTGAGTTGATCTTTGTGTACGGTGTAAGAGAATGGTCGAGTTTCATTCTTCTACATATACCTGTCCAGATTTCCCAGCACCATTTATTGAAGAGACCGTCTTTTTTCCACTGTATATTTTTTCCTGTTTTGTCGAAGATTAATTGACCATAGAGTTGAGGGTCCATATCACGGCTCTCTACTCTGTTCCACTGGTCTATGTGTCTGTTTTTATGCCAATACCTTGCTGTCTTGGTGATCACAGCTTTGTAATAAAGCTTGAAATCAGGTAAGGTGATGCCGCCAGCTTTATTTTTGTTTTTCAACATTTCCTTAGCGATTCGGGGTCTCTTCTGATTCCATACAAATTTTAGGATTATTTGCTCCAGCTCTTTGAAGAATGCCGGTGGAATTTTGATCGGAATGGCATTAAAAGTATAGATTGCTCTAGGCAGTATAGACATTTTAACAATGTTTATTCTTCCGATCCAAGAGCATGGAATGGTCTTCCATCTTTTTGTGTCTTCTTCAATTTCTTTCATGAGTGTTCTATATTTCCTCAAGTATAGATCCTTTACCTCTTTAGTTAGGTTTATTCCCAGGTATCTTATGGTTCTTGGTGCTATAGTAAATGGAATTGATTCTCTAATTTCCCTTTCTGTATTTTCATTGTTAGTGTATAAGAAAGCCACTGACTTCTGCACATTGACTTTGTATTCTGCCACGCTGCTGAATTGCTGTATGAGTTCTAGTAATTTGGGGGTGGAGTCTTTTGGGTTTTCCATAAAGAATCATGTCATCTGCGAAGAGAGAGTTTGACTTCTTCATTACCAATTTGGATACCTTTTATTTCTCTCTGTTGTCTGATTGCTGTTGCTAGGACTTCTAATACTATGTTGAACAAGAGTGGTGAAAGTGGGCATCCTTGTCTTGTTCCTGATCTCAACGGGAAGGCTGCAAGCTTATTCCCATTGAGGATGATATTTGCTGTGGGTCTTTCATAGATAGATTTGATGAGGTTCAGGAATGTTCCCTCTATCCCTATACTTTGAAGCGTTTTAATCAGGAACGGATGTTGGATTTTGTCAAATGCTTTTTCTGCATCAATTGAGAGGACCATGTGGTTCTTCTCTCTTCTCATATTAATTTGTTGTATCACATTGATTGATTTACGAATGTTGAACCATCCTTGTAGCCCAGGGATGAATCCCACCTGATCATGGTGGATAATCTTTTTAATGTGTTGTTGGATCCTGTTGGCTAGGATTTTGTTGAGAATCTTAGCATCCATATTCATCAGTGATATTGGTCTGAAACTCTCCTTTTTGGTAGGGTCCTTGCCTGGTTTGGGGATCAGGGTAATGCTGGCTTCATAGAAAGAGTCTGGAAGTTTTCCTTCTGCTTCAAATTTTTGAAACAGCTTCAGGAATATAGGTGTTATTTCTTCTTGGAAGGTTTGGTAGAATTCCCCAGGGAATCCGTCAGGTCCTGGGCTCTTGTTTTTTGGGAGATTTTTGATCACTGCTTCAATCTCGTTATTAGATATCGGTCTATTCCGGTTGTTGATTTCTTCCTGGTTCAGTTTTGGTAGTTTATATTTTTCCAGGAATGCATCCATTTCATCTAGGTTGCTAAGCTTATTGGCATATAACTGTTCGTAATAACTTCTGATAATTGTTTCTACTTCATTGGTGTTAGTTTTGATCTCTCCCTTTTCATTCATAATTTTATGAATTTGGGATTTCTCTCTTTTCTTTCGGATTAGTGTAGCCAGTGGCTTATAGATCTTATTGATTCTTTCAAAAAACCAGCTTCTAGTTTCATTGATACGTTCTACTGTATCTCTGGTTTCTCCCTCATTGATCTCAGCTCTAATCTTGATGATTTCCCTTCTTATGTGTGGAGTTGGTTTGATTTGTTGTTGATCCTCCAGTTCTTTAAGGTGTAGAGACAGCTGGTGTGTTCTGGATTTTTCAATTTTTTTGAGCAAGGCTTGGATGGCTATCTATTTTCCCCTTAGGACCGCCTTTGCTGTATCCCATAGATTTTGGACCGAAGTGTCTTCATTCTCATTGGTTTCCATGAATTGTTTCAGTTCTTCTTTGATCTCCTGGTTGATCCAAGCATTCTTAAGTAAGGTGGTCTTTAGCTTCCAGGTGTTTGAGTTCCTTCGGAACTTTTCCTTGTGATTGAGCTCCAGTTTCAAAGCATTGTGATCTGAGAATATGCAGGGAATAATCTCAGTCTTTTGATATCGGCTGAGTCCTGATTTGTGACCCAGTATGTGGTCTATTCTGGAGAAGGTTCCGTGTGCACTTGAGAAGAATGAGTATTCTGCTGTTTTAGGGTGGAATGTTCTGTATATATCTATGAGGTCCATCTGGTCCAATGTGTCATTCAATGCTGTTGTTTCTTTGTTGAGTTTCTGCTTCGATGATCTGTCTAATTCTGAAAGAGGCGTGTTAAGATCACCTACCATTAGTGTATTCATATCAATATGACTCTTTATCTTGATTAACAGTTTTCTTAAGTAATTGGCTGCTCCCATATTGGGAGCATAGATATTTACAATTGTTAGATCATCTTGGTGGATAGTCCCTTTAAGGATTATGTAGTGTCCTTCTGTATCTCTGACTACAGTCTTTAGTTTGAAGTCTAACTTATCTGATATGAGAATCGCTACCCCAGCCTTCTTTTGAGTCCCATTGCCATGAAAGATGCTTCTCCACCCCTTCACTTTCAGTCTGCGTGTATCTTTAGGTTCAAAATGGGTCTCTTGTAGACAGCATATGGATGGGTCCTGTCGTTTTATCCAATCTGCAACCCTGTGCCGTTTTATGGGTGCATTTAGGCCATTCACATTGAGAGTGATTTTTGATAGATACGTTTTTATTGACATCGAGTTACTTTTGAAGTCTTTCTTTCTGTAGAATGTCTCTATATTTCTGTTCAATGCTATTCTTGGGATTTTTCCTCTTTTATAGAACCCCCCTTAATATTTCCTGCAGTATCGGCTTGGTGGTTGCATAGTCTTTTAAGCCTTGCCGGTCTTGGAAACTCTTTATCTCTCCATCCATTTTGAATGTCAGTTGTGCTGGATAAAGTATTCTTGGCTGCATGCTCTTCTCATTTAGTGCCCTGAATATATCTTGCCAGCCTCTTCTGGCTTTCCAGGTCTCTGTGGACAGGTCTGACGTTATTCTGATGGGCTTCCCTCTGTAAGTAAGGAGCCTCTTTGCCCTGGCAGCTTTCAAGATATTATACCTACAATTATAATTTCTCAATTTGACTATCATGTGTCGTGATGTTTTTTTGGAGTGTATAATCTTGGGTGGAGACCGTTCAGCCTCTAGTACATGAACGCTGGTTTCATTCGCGAGATTCGGAAAGTTTTCATGAAGGACTTGTTCCACGACATCTTCTAGACTTCTTTCTTTCTCCTACCCTTCAGGAATTCCAATAATTCTGATGTTGGAACGCATCATGGCATCATTTATTTCCCTAATTCTGCTTTCGTGGGATCTAAGCTGTTTGTTCCAGGCTTCCTCCTGATCCTTTCTCTCTATCTGTTTGTCTTCCAGATCACTAATTCTATCTTCTGCCTCAGTTACCCTAGCTTTGAGAGAGTTTAGATTGGATTGGAACTCATTGAGATTATTGTGGACCTCCTCCCTGGTGGCTTTAAGCTCCGCCCTAACATTGTGAACATCCTGTCTGGTCGCTTTTAGTTCGGCCCTAATCAATTCTGTTTGGTCATCCATGGCTTTCTCCAACCTAGCTATTGCCTGGATAATTGTTAGCCTGAATTCTCTTTCCGACATATTGTCTATGTTGATAGCCGTTAGCTCTATTGCAGAAGGTCCATCCTCTGTATTTTTCTTCTGTTGGGCATTCCTCCTCCTAATCATTTTGGTGGGAGAAGACTGAACAGATGTAGCTGGATGTATCAACTCTGGTGCAGTCAAGGTGCACCCTGGAACACTTCCTGATCTCCGTCTCAGAGAGAAGCCTCAGTCTGGGTGCAGAAGCTGAATAAATTCCCCCTTGGCCGCTGGCAGTGCAGGTTCCAAGTTGCAGACCCTGGGTGCGCAGGATCTTTTGCTCGTCCCCAAAGCCAAGGCAGTGGCGGCTGTCTGGGAGCTCCTGACCGCCAGAGAGGTTCCAAGCAGCGATCGCACACTGAGATTTTGCCGCCGGCCTGGGCTGGGAGTGCCCGGCTTGTGCGCACCTCTTTTCAGAGGCGGCTGTGGGTCCGGCGCGCGTCTGGGGCACTGAGAACAGGGCGCTGCTCCGTAAGCCGCATGCTGGGCTTTTGCGCGCCTCTGTCCGGGGAAGAGTTTCGTGCGAGCGTGGCTTAGACTTTGAAACAATGGCACGGGTCAAGAAGCGCCCCCGGGCATTAGAAACCCAGGAGAGCTGGAGGGACATGCGCGCACATCTCAAGCTTTGTGGTAGGGCTAGAGTGCGTTCTGCAGACCAGCGCAGCTCCCATCCCCTCACAGGAGCCAGAACACCAGCGCTCTGGGGCATGCTGGAGGCTTAGGGACCAGGAGCCGGTTTCTCCGCCGCACTCTCTCTGCCTCCGTGCCGGGGAGGCCGTCTGGGACCGGGGACTTAAGCCCCTGTTCCTAGCCGCCCCGATTCCCACAATTTGCCCCAGAGATCCTTTGCTCTTTTGGAGTGCTTTCAGCCAGTCTCCGAGTTACTGCTGGTCCCCAGACATAGGGCAATCTCGCTCGTATCAGGGTATTACTTTTGCACCGATCACCTCTGATGGCTCCCTCCCCCTTTTGTTTTACTTCAGATATCAGTCCACTGTTCCCATTCCCTATTACCTGCTCACTGGCATCTTCTGCCCCTGAAGAGATCCGGACGTGTATAATTCTGATCTCAAGCTGATTTCATGGGTGTTCGGAGTTCTTTGGTAGGTAATCAGCTCACTTTGGGGTACCAGCTGAAAAGACGCCTCTTCCTAGTACTCCGCCATCTTGTACCCCCACTTGGAAAACACTTCTTACACTGAAGGGAAGTGTGCTTTAGGAGGGATTCACTGCAGTGTTACGTCTGTTAAAGAAGGAAGCTTTTGGGACTGACTCTGTGGTAACCGCATTAGGCGCACATAGCTATCCAGCCTCAGACGTCTAACCGTTAGACTATAGGAAGTTCTGTTTAAGGGAACTCCTTCAAGTCGAATGTCATTTCTCACAGTGTCTTTCCAGTGGAAGAAAGAAGATAGAACAAGGACGGAGAGAGAGAACGTTGCAAACCGTGAGTGAAGTACAGGGTAATCCACTTACGCCTCTATGATGCATATGTAAGTTCAACACCAGAGATGTTCCACAGTGTCTACCTCTTCTCAAAACACTTCCAGTATATGAGGGAACTGTGCTACAGTAAGTTCTCATGACAGAGATGCGTCTGTGCTCAGTTGGAAACTGTAGGATGTGTCTGGGTAGCAACCATGAAGTGTCTGATACAGGCCCCTTAGAGGTGATGCGGAAGAAGGTATCTGCTCAGGGAACCTACTCCAGGTGCGTACTCATTCTTCACAGTGTTTCTCCATTGAGGATGAAGATAAGACAGGGAAAGACTACGGGCACATTAGGTTCTGTGAGTAAAGGGAACGCTATGGCGCTTAATCCGGCCAAACACATATTGGATGTTCACCACCAGTTGTGATCCGCACTTAGTTTCTGCGTCTAAATCGCTTCCTACACTGAGAGGGAAGTGTGCTTTAGGAGGGATTCACTGCAGTCTTACGTCTGTTAAAGAAGGAAGCTTTAGGGACTGACTCTGTTGTGACCGCATTAGGCGCACATAGCTTTCCAGTCTCAGACGTCTTACCGTTAGACTATAGAAAGTTCTGTTTAAGGGAAACTCCTTCATGCAGAATGTCCCTTCTCACAGTGTCTTTCAAGTGGAGGAAAGAAGATAGAACATGGACGGAGCAGAGATAACGTTGCAACCCGTGAGTGAAGTACAGGGTAAGGCACCTAGGCCTCTATGATGCATACTGGAAGTTCAACACCTGGGATGTTCCACAGTGTCTACCACTTCTCAAAACACTTCCAATATATGAGGGAACTGTGCTACACTATGTTCCTACGACAGGGATGCCTCTATGCTCAGTTGGAAAGTGTAGGACTTGCCTGGGTAGCAACCATGAAGTGTCTGATACAGGCTCCTTAGAGGGCCTACGGAGGAAGGTATCTGCTCAGGGAACCTACTGCTGGTGCCTGCTCATTCATAACAGTGTTTGTCCTTTGAGGATGAAGATAGAACCAGGAAGGACTACGGGCACATTAGGTACTGTGTGTAAAGGCATGCTATGGCGCTTAAGCCTGCCAAACACATATTGGATGTTCACCACCAGTGGTGATCCGCACTTAGTTTCTGCATCGAAAACGCTTCCTACACTGAGAGGGAAGTGTGCTTTAGGAGGGATTCACTGCAGTGTTACGTCTGTTAAAGAAGGAAGCTTTTCGGACTGACTCTGTTGTAACCGCAATAGGCGCACATATCTTTCCAGTCTCAGACGTCTATCCGTGGGATTATAGCAAGTTCTGTTTAAGGAAACTCCTTCATGTGGAATGTGACTTCTCACAGTGTCTTTCCAGTGGAAAAAGAAGATAGAACAACGATGGACAGAGAGAACATTGTAACCCATGAGTGAAGTACACGGTAAGGCACCTAAGCCTCTATGATGCATTCTGGAGGTTCAACACCTGGGATGTTCCACAAAGTCTACCACTTCTCAAAACACTTAGAATAAATGACGAACTGTGCTACCGTATGTTCTCAGGACAAGGATGCATCTGTGCACAGTTGAAAACTATAGGATGTGTCTGGGTAGCAATCATGAAGTGTCTCATACAGGCCATTTAGAGGGGATGCGTAGGAATGTATCTGCTCAGGGATACTACTTCAGGTGCGTACTCATTCATAACAGTGATTCTCCTTGGAGTAATGAAGGTAGAACACGGATGGACTAGGGGCACATTAGGTACTGTGAGTATTCGGCAGTCAATGACTCTTAAGCCTGCCAAACACATTTTGGATGTTCACCACCAGTGGTGATCCGCACTCAGTTTCTGCATAGAAAACGCTTCCAACACTGAGAGGGAAGTGTGCTTTAGGAGGGATTCACTGCAGTGTTACGTCTGTTAAAGAAGGAAGCATTTGGGACTGACTCTGTGGTAACCGCATTAGGCGCACATAGCTTTCCAGTCTCAGACGTCTAACCGTTAGACTATAGGAAGTTTTGTTTAAGGGAAACTCCTTCATGGGGAATGTCACTTCTCAGAGTGTCTTTCCAGTGGAGGAAAGAAGATAGAACAAGTTCGGACAGAGAGAACGTTTCAACCCGTGAGTGAAGTACAGGGTAAGCCACTTAGGCCTCTATGATGCATACTGGCAGTTAAACACCGGAGAAGTTCCACAGTGTCTACCTCTTCTCAAACACTTCCAGTATATGAGGGAACTGTGCTACAGTAAGTTCTCATGACAGAGATGGGTCTGTGCTCAGTTGGAATGTATAGGACGTGTCTGGGTAGCAACAATAAAGTGTCTGATACAGGCCCCTTAGAGGGGATGCGGAGGAAGGAATCTTCTCAGGGCACCTACTTCATGTGCGTACTCGTTCATAACATATTTCAGGTGTTTCTCCTTTGAGGATGAAGATAGAACAGGGAAGGACTATGGGCACACTACGTACTGTGAGTACAGGGCAGGCTATGGCGCTTAAGCCTGCCAAACACATATTGGATTTTCACCACCAGTGTTGATCCCCACTTAGTTTCTGCGTTGAAAACGCTTCCTACACTGAGAGGAAAGTGTGATTTAGGAGGGATTCACTGCAGTGTTACGTCTGTTAAAGAAAGAAGCTTTTGGGACTGACACTGTGGTAACCGCAATAGGCGCACATAGATTTCCAGTCTCAGATGTCTATTCGTTAGATTATAGGTAGTTCTGTTTAAGGGAAACTCCTTCATGTGGATTGTCACTTCTCACAGTGCCTTTATGGGAGGAAAGAAGATAGAACAAAGACGGACAGAGAGAACGTTGAAAACCGTGAGTGAAGTACAGGGTAAGGCACCTAAGCGTCTATGACGCATACTGGAAGTTCAACACCTGAGATGTTCCTCAGTGTCTACCACTTCTTAAACACCTCCAATATATGAAGAAAATGTGCTACAGTAAGTTCTCACGACAGAGATGCATCTGTGCTCAGTTGGAAAGTGTAGGACGTGTCTGGGTAGCAATCATGTAGTGTCTGATACAGGCCCCTAGAGAGGATGCGGAGGAAGGTATCTGCTCAGGGAATCTACTTCAGGGGCTTACTCATTCATAAAGTGTTTCTCCTTTGAGGATGAAATAGAACTGGGAAGGACTATGGGCACATTAGGTACTGTGAGTAAAGGGCACGCTATGGTGCTTAAGCCTGCGAAACACATATTGGATGTTCACCACCAGTGGTGATCCGCACATAGTTTCTGCGTCGAAAACGCTTCCTACATTGAGAGGGAAGTGTGCTTTAAGAGGGATTCACTGCAGTGTTATGTCTGTTAAAGTAGGAAGCTTTTGGGACTGACTCAGTGTTAACCGCAATAGGCGCACATACCTTTCTAGTCTCAGCCGTCTATACGTTGGACTATAGCAAGTTCTGTTTAAGGGAAATTCCTTCATGCGGAATGTCACTTCTCACAGTGTCTTTCCAGCGGAGGAACGAAGATAGAACAAGGACAGAGTAGAAAGAACGTTGCAACCCGTGAGTGAAGTACAAGGTAAGGCACCTAGGCCTCTATGATGCATACTGGAAGTTCAACACCTGGGATGTTCCACAGTGTCTACCTCTTCTCAAAACACTTCCAGTATATTAGGGAAATGTGCTACATTAAGTTGTCATGACAGGGTTTCGTCTATGCTCAGTTGGAAAATATAGGATATGTCTGGGTAGCAATCATGAAGTGTGTGATACAGGCCCCTTAGAGGGGATGCGGAGGAAGGTATCTGTTCAGGGAAGATACTTCAGGTGCGTACTCATTCATAACAGTGCTTCTCCTTGGAGGAATGAACGTAGAACACGGACGGATTAGGGGCACATTAGGTACTGTGAGTAAAGGGCAGGCTATGGCGCTTAAGCCTGCCAACACATATTGGATGTTCACCACCAATGGTGATCCGCACTTAGTTTCTTCGTTTAAAAGGCTTCCAACACTGAGAGGGAAGTGTGCTTTAGGAGGGATTCACTGCAGTGTTACGTCTGTTAAATAAGGAAGCTTTTGGGACTGACTCTGTGGTAACCGCAATCGGCGCAGATAGCTTTCCAGTCTCAGACGTGTAACCGTTAGACTATAGGAAGTTCTGTTTTAGGGAAACTCCTTCATGCGGAATGTTACTTCTCACAGTGTCTTTCCAGTGGAGGAAAGAAGATAGAACAAGGAAGGACAGAGAGAACGTTGCAAACCATGAGTGAAGTTCAGGGTAAGCCACTTAGGCCTCTATGATGCATACTGGAAGTTCAACACCGGAGATGTTCCACAGTGTCGACTTCTTCTCAAAACACTTCCAGTATATGAGGGAACTGTGCTACAGTAAGTTCTCATGACAGAGATGCGTCTCTGCTCAGTTGGAAAATATAGGACGTGTCTGGTTAGCAATCATGAAGTGTCTGATACAGGCCCCTTAGAGGGGATGCGGAAGAAGGTATCTGCTCAGGGAACCTACATCAGTTTCGTACTCATTCATAACAGTATTTCTCCTTTGAGGATGAAGATAGAACAGGGAAGGACAACGGGCACATTAGGTACTCAGGTAAAGGGCATGCTATGTCGCTTAAGCCTGCCAAACACATATTGGATGTTCACCACCAGTGGTGATCCGCACTTAGTTTCTGCGTCGAAAACGCTTCCTACACTGAGAGGGAAGTGTGCTTTTGGAGGATTCACTGCACTCTTACGTCTAGTAATGAAGGAACCTTTTGGGCTGACTCTGTGGTAACCGCAATAGGCGCATATAGCTCTACAGTCTCAGCTGTCTATCCGTTGGACTATAGCAAATTCTGTTTAAGGGAAACTCCTTCATGCGGAATGTCACTTCTCACCGTGTCTTTCCAGTGGAGGAAAGAAGATAGAACAAGGACGGAGCAGAGAGAACGTTGCAACCATTGAGTGAAGTACAGGGTCAGGCACCTAGGCCTCTATGATGCATACTGGAAGTTCAACACCTGGGATGTTCCACAGTGTCTACCACTTCTCAAAACACTTCCAATATATGAGGGAATGTGCTACAGTAATTTGTCACGATAGGGATGCGTCTATGCTCAGTTGGAAAGTGTAGGGCGTGTCTGGGTAGCAATCATGAAGGGTCTGATACAGGCCCCTTAGGGGGATGCGGACGAAGGTATCTGCTCAGGGTACCTACTTCAGGTTTGTAGTATTTCAGAACAGTGTTTCTCCTTTGAGGATGAAGATAGAACAGGGACGGATTTGGGGCACATTAGGTACTGTGAGTAAAGGGCAGGCTATGGCGCTTAAGCCTGCCAAACACATAATGATTGTTACCAGCAATGGTGATCCGCACTTAGTTTCTGCATCTAAAACGCTTCCAACACTGAGAGGGAAGTGTGCTTTAGGAGGGATTCACTGCACTGTTACGTCTGTTAAAGAAGGAAGCTTTTGGGACTACTCTATGGTAACCGCAATAGCACGCATATCTTTCCAGTCTCATACGTCGATCCGTTGGACTATAGCAAGTTCCTTTTAAGGGAAACTCCTTCATGCGAAAATTCACTTCTCACAGTGTCTTTCCAGTGGAGGAAAGAAGATAGTACAAGGAGGGACAGGGAGAACTTTGCAACCCGTGAGTGAAGTACAGGGTAAGACACCTAGACCTCTCTGATGCATACTGGAAGTTTAACAACTGGGATGTTCCACAGTGTCTACCACTTCTGAAAACACTTCCAATATATGAGGGAACTCTGCTACCGTAAGTTCTCACGACAGCAATGCATCTGTGCTCAGTTGAAAACTCTAGGAAGTGTCTGGGTAGCAATCATGAAGTGTCTCATACAGGCCCCTTAGAGGGGATGCGTAGAAAAGTATCTGCTCTGGGAAACTACTTCAGCTGCGTACTCATTCATAACAGTGCTTCTCCATGGAGGAATAAAGGTAGAACACGGACGGAGTAGGGGCACATTAGGTACTTTGAGTAAAGGGCAGGCTATGGCGCTTAAGCCTGCCAAACACATATTGGATGTTCAGCACCAATGGTGATCCGCACTTAGTTTCTGCGTCTAAAATGCTTCCAACACTGAGAGGGAAGTGTGCTTAGGAGGGATTCACTGCAGTGTTACATATGTTAAAGAAGGAATCTATAGGGACTGACTCTGTGGAAACTGCAATAGGCGCACATAGCATTCCAGTCTCAGATGTCTAACCGTTAAACTACAGGAAGTTCTTTTTAAGGGAAACTCTTTCATGCGGAATGTCACTTCTCACCGTGTCTTTCCAGTGGAGGAAAGAAGATAGAACAAGGACGGAGCAGAGTGCAGGTTGCAACCCTTGAGTGAAGTACAGGGTAAAGCACCCAGGCCTTTATGATACATACTGGAAGTTCAACAGCTGGGATGTTCCACAGTGTCTATCACTTCTCCAAACACTTCCAATGTATGACAGAACTGTTCTACCGTAAGTTCTCACGACACGGATGCTACTGTGCACAGTTGAAAACTCTAGGATGTGTCTGGATAGCAAAAATGAAGTGTATAATACAGGCCCCTTAGAGGGGATGTGGAGGATGGTATCTGCTCAGGAAACCTATTTCACGTTCGTAGTCATTCATAACAGTGTTTCTCCTTTGAGGATGAATAAAGAACAGGGACGGACTAATGGCACATTAGGTACTGTGAGTAAAGGGCAGGCTATGGCGCTTAAGCCTGCCAAACACATATTGGATGTTCACCACCAATGGTGATCCGCACTTAATTTCTGCGTCTAAAACGCTACCAACACTGAGAGGGATATGTGCTTTAGGAGGGATTCACTGCAGTGTTAAGTCTAGTAAAGAAGGAAGCTTTTGGGACTGACCCTGTGGTAATCGCAATAGTCGCACATAGCTTTCCAGTCTCAGATGTCTAACCGTTAGACTATAGGACGTTCTGATTAAGGGAAACTCCTTCATTCGGATTGTCACTTCTCACAGTGTCTTTATTTGGAGGAGATGATAGAACAGGACGGACAGAGAGAACGTTGCAACCCGTGAGTGAAGTACCGGGTATGCCACTTAGGACTCTATGATGCATACTGGAAGTTCAACACCGGAGATGTTCCACAGTGTCTACCTCTTCTCAAAACACTTCCAGTATATGAGGGAACTGTGCTCCAGTATGTTCTCACGACAGAGATGCGTCTGTGCTCAGTTGGAAAGTGTAGGATATGTCTGGGTAGCAATCATGAAGTGTCTGATACAGGCCCCTTAGAGGGGATGCAGAGGAAGGTATCTGCTAAGGGAACCTACTTCAGGTTCGTACTCATTCATAACAGTGTTTCTCCTTTGGGGATTAATATAGAACAAGGATGGATTAGGGGCACATTATGTACTTGAGTAAAGGGCTGGCTATGGCGCTTAAGCCTGCAAACCACATATTGGATGTTCACCACCAGTGGTGATCCGCACTTAGTTTCTGCTTCGAAAACGCTTCCTACACTGAGACGTAAGTGTAGCTTAGGAGGGATTCACTGCAGTGTTATGTCTGTTAAAGAAGGAAGCATTTGGGACTGACTCTGTGGTAACCGAATTAGACGCACATAGCTTTCCAGTCTCAGACGTCTAACCGTTAGACTATAGGAAGATCTGTTTAAGGGAAACTCCTTCATGGGGAATGTCACTTCTCATAGTGTCTTCCCATTGGAGGAAAAAGATAGAACAAGGACGGACAGAGAGAACGTTGCAAACCGTGAGTGAAGTACAGGGTAAGCCACTTAGGCCTCTATGATGCATACTGGAAGTTCAGCACCGGAGATGTTCCACAGTGTCTACCTCTTCTCAAAACACTTCCAGTAATGAGGGAACTGTGCTACAGTAAGTTCTCACGACAGAGATGCTTCTGTGCTCAGTTGGAAAGTGTAGGACGTGTCTGGGTAGCAACCATGAAGTGTCTGATACAGTCCCCTTATAGGGGATGCGGAGGAAGGTATATGCTCAGGGAACCTACTTCAGGTGCCTAATCATTCATAACAGTGTTTCTCCTTTGAGGAAGAAAATAGAACAGGGAGGGACTACGGGCAAATTAGGTACTGTGAGTAAAGGGCAGGCTATGTCGCTTAAGCCTGCCAAACATATATAGGATTTTCACCACCAGTTTTGATCCACACTTAGTTTCTGCGTCGAAAACACTTCCTACACTGAGAGGGAAGTGTGCTTTAGGAGGGATTCACTGCAGTGTTACATCTGTTAAAGAAGAAAGCTTTTGGGACTGACACTGTGTTAACCGAATAGGCGCACATAGCTTTCCAGTCTCAGACTTCTATCCGTAGGACTATAGCAAGTGTTTTTAAGGGAAACTCCTTCCTGCGGAATTTCACTTCTCATAGTTCTTTCCAGTGGAGGAAAGAAGATAGAACAACGATGGACAGAGAGAACGTTGCAAACCATGTGTGAAGTACAGGGTAAGCCACATAGGCCTCTATGATAAATACTGGAAATTCAACACCTGGGATGTTCAACAGTGTCTACCACTTCTCAAAACACTTCCAATATATGAGGGAACTGTGCTACAGTATGTTCTCATGACAGGGATACGTGTATGCTCAGTTGGAAAGTGTAGGACCTGTCTGGGTAGCAATCATGAAGAGTCTGATACAGGTCCCTTAGAGGGGATGCGGAGGAAGGTATCTGCTCAGGGTACCTACATCAGGTTTGTAGTATTTCAAAACAGTGTTTCTCCTTTGAGGATGAAGATAGAACAGGGACGGATTAGGGCCACATTGGGTACTGTGAGTAAAGGGCAGGCTATGGCGCTTAAGCCTGCCTAACACATATTGGATAACGACACCAGTGGTGATCCGCACTTAGCTTCTGCGTCTAAAACCCTTCCAACACTAAGAGGGAAGTTTGCTTTAGGAGGGAATCACTGCAGTGTTACGTCTGTTAAAGAAGGAAGCATTTGGGACTGACTCTGTGGTAACCGCATTAGGCGCACATAGCTTTCCAGTGTCAGACGTCTAACCGTTCGACTATAGGAAGTTCTGTTTAAGGGAAACTCCTTCATGCGGAATGTCACTTCTCACAGTGTCTTTCCAGTGGAGGTAAGAAGATAGAACAAGGATGGACAGAGAGAATGTTGCAAACCGTGGGTGAAATACAGGGTAAGTCACCTAGGCCTCTATGATGCATACTGGAAGTTCAAAACCGGAGATGTTCCACAGTGTCTAGCTCTTCTAAAAACAGTTCCAGTATATGAGGGAACTGTGCTACAGTAAGTTCTCACGAAAGAGATGCGTCTGTGCTCAGTTGGAAAGTTTATGACGTGTCTGGAAGCAAGCATGAAGTGTCTGATACAGGCCGCATAGAGGGGATGCTGAGGAAGGTATCTGCTCAGGGAAGCTACTTCAGGTGCGTTCTCATTCATAACAGTGCTTCAACATGGAGGAATGAAGGAAGAACACGGACGGAGTAGGGGCACATTAAGTACTGTGAGTAAAGGGCAGGCTATGACACTTAAGCCTGCCAAACACATATTGGATGTTCACCACCAATGGTGATCTGAACTTAATTTCTGCGTCTAAAACGCTTCCAACACTGAATGGGTAGTGTGCTTTAGGAGGGATTCACTGCAGTGTTACGTCTGTTAAAAAGGGATCTTTTGGGACTGACTCTGTGGTAAACGCATTAGGCGCACATAGCTTTCCCGTCTCAGACATCTAACCGTTGGACTATAGCAGTTCTGTTTAAGGGAAACTCCTTCATGCGGAATGTCACTTCTCACAGTGTCTTTCCACTGGAGGAAGAAGATAGAATAAGGACGGAGCAGAGAGAACGTTGCAAGCAGTGAGTGAAGTACAGAGTAAGGCACCTAGGCCTCTATGATTCATACTGGAAGTTCAACACCTGCGATGTTGCACAGTGTCTACCACTTCTCAAAACACTTCTAATATATGTGGGAACTGTGCTACAGTTGTTCTCACGACAGGGATGCGTCTATGCTCATTTGGAAAGTGTAGGTCGTGTCTGGGTAGCAATCATGAAGTGTCAGATACAGGGCCCTTAGAGGGGATGCGGAGGAAGGTTTCTGCTCAGGGAACCTACTTCAGGTCCGTACTCATTCTTAACAGTGTTCCTCCTTTGAGGATGAAGATAGAACAGGAAGGGATTAGGGGCACATTCGGTACTGTTAGTAAAGGGCAGCCTATGGCGTTTAAGCCTGCCAAACATATACTGGATGTTCACACCAGTGGTCATCCGCACTTAGTTACTGTGTCTAAAACGCTTCCAACACTGAAGAGGGAAGTGTGCTTTAGGAAAGATTCACTGCAGTTTTACTTACGTCTGTTAAAGAAGGAAGCTTTTGGGACTGACTCTTTGGTAACCGCAAGAGGCGTACATAGCTATCCAGACTCAGACGTCTATCCATTGGAATATTGCAAGTTCTTTTTAAGGGAAACTCCTTCATGCGGAATGTGACTTCTCACAGTGTCTTTTCACTGGAGGAAAGAAGTTAGAACAAGGACAGAGCAGAGAGAACGTTGCAACAGGTCAGTGAAGTACAGGGTAAGGTACCGAGGCCTCTATGATGCATACTGGAAGTTCAACACCTGGGATGTTCTACAGTGTCTACCACTTCTCAAAACAGTTCCAATATATGAGGGAACTGTGCTACAGTTAGTTCTCATGACAGGGATGCGTCTATGCTCAATTGGAAAATATAGGACGTGTCTGGGTAGCAATCATGAAGTGTCTGATACAGGCCCCTTAGAGGGGATGCATAGGAAGGTATCTTCCCAGGGAACCTACTTCAGGTCGTACACATTCATAACAGTGTTTATCCTTTGAGGATGAAGATAGAACAGGGACGGATTAGGGGCACATTAGTACTGTGAGTAAAGGGCACGCTATGGGGCTAAAACCTGCCAAACATATATTGGATGTTCACCACCAGTGTTTATCCGCACTTAATTTCTGTGTCGAAAACGCTTCCTACATGAGAGGGAAGTGTGCTTTAGGAGGGATTCACTGAAGTGTTACATCTGTTAAAGAAGAAAGCTTTTGGGACTGACTCTGTGGTAACTGCAGTAGTCGCACATAGCTTTCCAGTCTCAGACGTCTAACCGTTAGACTATAGGAAGTTCTGTTTAAGGGAAACTCCTTCATGCGGAATGTCACTTCTCACAGTGTCTTTCCAGTGGAGGAAAGAAGATAGAACAACGATAGACATAGAGAACGTTGAAAACCGTGAGTGAAGTACAGGGAAAGCTACATAGGCCACTGAGATGCATACTGGAAGTTCAACACTGGAGATGTTCCACAGTGTCTACCTCTTCTCGAAACACTTCCAGTATATGAGGGAACTGTGCTAGAGTAAGTTCTCATGACAGAGATGCGTCTGTGCTCATTTGTAAGTGTAGGACGTGTCTGGGTAGCAACCATGAAGTGTCTGATACAGGCCCCTAATAGGGGATGCGGAGGAAGGTATCTGCTCAGGGAACCTACTTCAGGTGCGTACCCATTCATAACAGTGTTTCTCCTTTTAGGATGAAAATAGAACAGGGAAGGATTACGGGCACATTATGTACTTTGAGTAAAGGGCAAGCTATGGCGCTTAATCCTGCCAAACACATATTGGATGTTCACCACCAGTGGTGATCCGCACTTAGTTTTTGGGTCGAAAATGCTTCCAACACTGAAAGGGAAGTGTGCTTTAGTAGGGATTAACTGCAGTGTTACATCTGTCAAAGAAGGAAACTTTTGGGACTGACTCTGTGGTAACCGCAATAGTCGCACATAGCTTTCCAGTCTCAGCCGTCTATCCGTAGGACTATAGCAAGTTCTGTTTAAGAAAAACTCCTTCATGCGTAATGTCGCTTCTCAAAGTGTCTTTCCAGTGGAGGAAAGAAGATAGAACGAGGACGGAGTCGAGAGAACGTTGCAACCCTTTTACTGAAGTACAGGGTAAGGCACCTAGGACTCTATGATGCATACTGGAAGTTCAACACCTGGGATGTTCCACAGTGTCTACACTTCTCAAAACACTTCCAACTTATGAGGGAACTGTGCTACCGTAAGTTCTCACGACAGGGATGCATCTGTGCACAATTCAAAACTCTAGGATGTGTCTGCATAGCCATCAGGAAGTGTCACATACAGGCCCCTTAGAGGGGATGCGGAGGAAGGGATCTGCTCAGCCTAGCTACACCAGGTGCGTAGTCATTCATAACAGTGCTTCTCCTTGGAGGAATGAAGGTAGAACACGGACGGACCAGGGTCACATTAGGTACTGTGAATAAAGGACTGGCTATGACGCTTAAGCCTGCCAAACACATATTGGATGTTCACCACCAGTGGTGATCCGCACTTAATTTCTGCGTCTAAAATGCTTCCAACACTGAGCGGGTAGTGTGCTTTAGGAGGGATTCACTGCAGTGTTACGTCTTTTAAAGAAGGAAGCTTTTGGGACTGACTCTGTGGTAAACGCATTAGGCACACATAGCTTTCAAGAGTCAGACGTCTAACCGTTAGACTGTAGGAAGTTCTGTTTAAGGGAAACTCCTTCATGCGGATTGTCACTTCTCACAGTGTCTTTATGGGGAGTATAGAAGATAGAACAAGGACGGACAGAGAGAACGTTGCAAACCGTGTGTGAAGTACATGGTAAGCCCCTTAGGCCTCTATGATGCATACTGGAAGTTCAACACCGGAGATGTTCCACAGTGTCTACCTCTTCTCAAAACACTTCCAGTATATGAGGGAACTGTGCTACAGTAAGTTCTAACGACAGTGATGCGTCTGTGCTCAGTTGGAAAGTGTAGGACATGTCTAAGCAATCATGAAGTGTCTGATACAGGCCCCTTAGAGGGGATGCGGAGGAAGGTATCTGCTAAGGGAACCTACTTCAGGTGTGTACTCATTCATAACAGTGTTTCTCCTTTAAGGATTAATATAGAACAGGGACGGATTAGGGGCACATTATGTACTTGAGTAAAGGGCAGGCTATGGCGCTTAAGCCTGAAAAACACATATTGGATCTTCACCACCAGTGGTGATCCACACTTAGTTTCTACATCTAAAACGCTTCCAACAATGAGAAGGAAGTGTGCTTTAGGAGGGATTCACTGTAGTGTTACGTCTGTTAAAGAAGGAAGCATTTGGGACTGACTCTGTGGTAACTGCATTAGGCGCACATAGCTTTCCAGTCTCAGACGTCTAAGCGTTAGATTATAGGAAGTTCTGTTTATGGGAAACTCCTTCATGCGGAATGTTACTTCTCACAGTGTCTTTCAACTGTAGGAAAGGAGATAGAACTAGGACGGACAGAGAGAACGTTGCAAACCGTGAATGAAATACAGGGTAAGCCACTTAGGCCTCTATGATGCAATCTGGAAGTTCACCACCGGAGAAGTTCCACAGTGTCTACCTCTTAACAAAACACTTCCAGTATATGAGGGAATTGTGCTACAGTAAGTTCTCACGACAGAGATGCGTCTGTGCTCAGTTGGAAAGTGTAGGACGTGTCTGGGTAGCAACCATGAAGTGTCTGATACAGGCCCCTTAGAGGGGATGCGGAGGAAGGTATCTGCTCAGGGAACCTACTTTAGGTTCGTACTCATTCATAACAGTGTTATTCCTTTGAGGATGATGATAGAACAGGGAAGGACTTCGGGCACATTAAGTACTGAGTAAAGGGCACGCTATGGCCCCTAAGCCTGCCAGACACCATTTGGATGTTCACCACCAGTGGTGATCCACACTTAGTTTCTGCGGCGAAAACGCTTCCTACACTGAGAGGGAAGTGTGCTTTAGGAGGGATTCACTGCAGTGTTATGTCTGTTAAGGAAGGAAGCTTTTGGGACTGACTCTGTGGTAACCGCAATAGGCGCACATAGCTTTCCAGTCTCAGACGTCTATCCGTTGGACTATAGCAGGTTCTGTTTAAGGGAAACTCCTTCATGCGGAATGTGACATCTCACAGTGTCTTTCCAGTGGAGGAAAGAAGATAGAACAACGACGGACAGAGAGAACGTTGCAACCCGTGAGTGAAGTACAGGGTAAGGCACCTAAGCTTCTATTATGCATACTGGAAGTTCAACACCTGGAATGATCCCCAATGTCTACCACTTCTCAAAACACTTCCAATATATGAGGGAACTGTGCTACCGTACGTTCTAACGACAGGGATGTATCAGTGCACAATTGAAAACCCTAAGTTGTGTCTGGGGAGCAATCATGAAGTGTCTCATACAGGCCCCTTAGAGGCGATGCGTATGAAGGTATCTGTTCAGGGAAGCTACTTCAGGTGTGTACTCATTCAAAATAGTGGTTCTCCTTGGAGGAAGGAAGGAAGAACACGAACAGACTAGGGACACATTAGGTACTATGAGTAAAGGGCCGGCTATGAAGCTCAAGCCGGCCAAACACATTTTGGATGTTCACCACCAGTGGTGATCCGCACTTAGTTTCTGCGTCTAAAAAGCTTCCAACACTGAGAGGGTAGTATTCTTTAGGAGGTATTCACTTCAGTGTTACGTCTGTTAAATTGGAAGCTTTTGGGATTACCTCTGTGGTAACTGCAATGGGCGCACATAGCTTTCCAGTCTCAGCCGTCTATCCGTTGGACTATAGCAAGTTCTGTTTAATGGAAACTCATTCATGCGGAATGTCACTTCTCACAGTTTCTTTCCATAGGAGGAAAGAAGATAGAACAAGGACGGAGCAGAGAGAACGTTGCAACCCGTGAGTGAAGTACAGGGAAAGGCACCTAGGCCTCTATGATGCATACTGGAAGTTCAACACTGGAGATGTTCCACAGTGTCTACCACTTATCAAAACACTTCCAATATATGAGGTAACTGTTCTACCGTAAGTTCTCACGACAGGGATGCATCTGTGCACAATTGAAAACTGTAGGATGTTTCTGGGTAGCAATCATGAAGTGTCTCATACAGGCTCCTTAGAAGGGATTCATAGGAAGGTATCTGCTCAGGGAAGCTACTTCAGGTGCGTACTCATTCATAACAGTTCTTCTTCTTGGAGGAATGAAGGTAGAACACGGACGGAGTAGGGGCACATTAGGTACTGTGAGTAAAGTGCAGGCTATGGCGCTTAAGCTGCCAAACACATATTGGATGTTCACCACCAATGGTGATCCGCACTTAGTTTCTTCGTCTAAAACGCTTCCTACACTGAGAGGGAAGTGTGCTCTAGGAGGGATTCAGTGCAGTGTTACGTCTCTTAAAGAAGGAAGCGCTTGGATCTGACTCTGTGGTAACCGCATTAGGCGCCCATAGCTTTCCAGTCTCAGACGTCTAACCATTAGAGTATAGGAAGTTCTGTTTAAGGGAAACTCCTTCATGCGGATTGTTACTTCTCACAGTGTCTTTATGTGGAGCAAAGAAGATAGAACAAGGACGGAAAGAGAGAACGTTGCAAACCGTGAGTGAAGTACAGGGTAATCCAATTAGGCCTCTATGATGCATACTGGAATTTCAACACCGGAGATGTTCCACAGTGCCTACCTTTTCTCAAAACACTTCCAGTATATGAGGGAACTGTGCTTCAGTAAGTTCTCACGACAGAGATGCGTCTGTGCTCAGTTGGAAAGTGTAGGACGTGTCTGGATAGCGACCATGAAATGTCTGATACAAGCCCTTAAGAAGGGATGCGGAGGAAATTATCTGCTCAGGGAACGTACTTCAGGTGCTTACTCATTCATAACAGTGTTTCTCCTTTGAGGATGAAGATAGAACAGGGAACGAATACGGGCACATTAGGTACTGTGAGTAAAGGGCACGCTATGGCGCTTAAGCCTGCCAAACACATATTGGATGTTCACCACAACTGGTGATCAGCACTTAGTTTCTGCGTCGAAAACGCTTCCTACACAGAGAGGAAAGTGTGCTTTAGGAGGGATTCACTGCAGTGTTACATCTGTTAAAGAAGGAAGCTTTTGGGACTGACTCTGTGGTAACCGCATTAGGCGCACATAGCTTTCCAGTCTCAGACGTGTAACCGTTAGACTATAGGAAGTTCTGTTTAAGGGAAACTCCTTCATGCGGAATGTCACTTGTCACAGGGTTTTTCCAGTGGTGGAAAGAAGATAGAACAACGACGGACAGAGAGGTCATTGCAACCCGTGAGTGAAGTACAGGGTAAGGCACCTAAGCCTCTATGATGCATATTGGAAGTTCAGCACCTGGGTTGTTCCACAATGTCTACCACTTCTCAACACACTTCCAATATATGAGGTAACTGTGCTACCGTAAGTTCTAACGACAGGGATGCATCTGTGCACAGTTGAAAACTCTAGGATGTGTCTGGGTAGCTATCATGAAGTTTCACATACAGGCCCCTTATAGGGGTTGCGTAGGAAGATATCTGCTCAGGGAAGCTACTTCAGGTGCGTACTCATTCATAACAGTACTTCTCCTTGGAGGAATGAAGGTAGAACACGGACCGATTAGGGGCACATTAGGTACTGTGAGTAAAGGGCAGGCTATGGCGCTTAAGCCTGCAAAACACATACTGGATGTTCACCATCAGTGGTGATCCGCACTTAGTTTCTGCGTCTAAAACGCTTCCAACTCTGAGAGGGAAGTGTGCTTTAGGAGGGATTCATTACAGTGTTACTTACGTTACTTAAGCAAGGAAGCTTTTGGGACTGACTCTGTGGTAACCGCATTAGGCGCACATCGCCTTCCAGTCTCAGACATCTAACCGTTAGACTATAGGAAGTTCTGTTTAAGGGAAACGCCTTCATGCGGAATGTCACTTCTCACAGTGTCTTTCCAGTGGAGGAAAGAAGATAGAACAAGGACGGTCAGAGAGAACGTTGCAAACCGTGAGTGAAGTACAGGGTAAGCCACGTAGGCCTCTATGATGCATACTGGAAGATCAGCTCCGGAGATGTTCCACAGTGTCTACCTCTTCTCAAAACACCTCCAGTATATGAGGGAACTGTGCTACAGTAAGTTCTCACGACAGGATGCATCTGTGCTCAGTTGGAAAGTGTAGGACATGTCTGGGTAGCAACCATGTAGTGTCTGATACAGGCCCCTTAGAGGGGTTGCGGAGGAAGGTATATGCTCAGTGAAGCTCCTTCTGGTGCCTACTCATTCATAACAGTGTTTCTCCTTTGAGGACGAGGATAGAATAGCGAAGGACTACGGGCACATTAGGTACTGTGAGTAAAGGGCACGCTACGGCGCTTAAGCCTGCCAAACACATATTAGATGTTCACCACCACTGGTGATCCGCACTTAGTTTCTGCTTCGAAAACGCTTCCTACACTGAGAGGGAAGTGTGCTTTAGGAGGGATTCACTGCAGTGTTACGTCTGTTAAACAAGGAAGCTTTTGGGACTGACTCTGTGGTAACCGCTATAGGCGCACATAGCTTTCCAGTCTCAGACGTCTATCCGTTGGACTATAGCAAGTTATGTTCAAGGGAAACTCCTTTTGCGGAATGGGATTTCTCCCAGTGTCTTTCCAGTAGAGGAAAGAAGATAGAACAATGACGGACAGAGAGGACGTTGCAACCCGTGAGTGAAGTACAGGGTAAGGCACCTAAGCCTCTATGATGCATACTGGAGGTTCAACTCCTGGGGGGTTCCACAATGTCTACCACTTCTCAAAACATTCCAATATATGAGGGAAATGTGCTACCGTAAGTTCTCACGACAGGGATGTATCTGTGCACAGTTGAAAACTCTAGGATGTGTCTGGGTAGCAATCATGAAGTGTCTCATACAGGCCCCTTAGAGGGGATGCATACGAAGGTATCTTCTCAGGGAAGCTACTTCAGGTGCGTACTCATTCATAACAGTGTTACTCCTTGGAGGAATGAAGGTAGAACACGGACTAGGGGCCCATTAGGTACTGTGAGTAAAAGTCAGGCTATGACGTTTAAGCCTGCCAAACACATATTGGATAACGGCACCAGTGGTATCCGCACTTAGTTTCTGTGTCTAAAACTATTCCAACACTGAGAGGGAAGTGTGCTTTAGGAGGGATTCACTGCAGTGTTACATCTAGTAAAGAAGGAAACTTTGGGACTGACTCTATGGTAACCGCAATAGTCGCACATAGCTTTCCAGTCTCAGATATCTATCCGTTGGACGATAGCAAGTTCTGTTTAAGGGAAACTCCTTCATGTGGAATTTCACTTCTCACAGTGTCTTTCCAGTGGAGGAAAGAAGATAGAACAAGGACGGAGCAGAGAGAACGTTGCAACCCCTGAGGGAAGTACAGGGTAAGGTACCTAGGCCTCTATGATGCATACTGGAAGTTCAAAACCTGGGATGTTCCACAGTGTCTACCACTTCTCAAAATACATCCAATATATGAGGGAATTGTGCTACAGTATGTTCTCATGACAGGGATGCGTCTATGCTCATTTGGAAAGTGTAGGACGTGTCTGGGTAGCAATCATGAAGTGTCAGATACAGGGCCCTAAGAGGGGATGCGGAGGAAGGTATCTGCTCAGGGAACCTACTTCAGGTGTGTACTCATTCATAACAGTGTTTCTCCTTTGAGGATGAAGATAGAACAGAGACGGATGAGGGGCACATGGTAATGTGAGTAAAGGGCAGGCTATGGCGCTTAAGCATTCCAAACACATATTGGATGTTCACCAGCAGTGGTGATCCGCACTTAGTTTCTGCGTCTTAAACGCTTCCAAAACTGAGAGGGAAGTGTGCTTTAGGAGGGATTCACTGCAGTGTTACGTCTGTAAAGAAGGAAGCTTTTGGGAATTACACCGTGGTAACCACAGTAGGCGCCCATAGCATTCGGTCTCAGACGTCTAACCGTTAGACTATAGGAAGTTCTTTTTAAGGTAAACTCCTTCATGTGGAATGTCACTTCTCACAGTGTCTTTCCAGTGGAGCAAAGAAGATAGAAAAGTACGGACACAGAGAACGTTGCAACCCGTGAGTGAATTACAGGGTAAGGCACCTAAGCCTCTACGATACATACTGGAAGTTCAACACCTGGGATGTTCCACAGTGTCTACCCCTCTCAAAACTCTTACAATATATGAGGGAACTGTGCTACAGTAAGTTCTCACACAGGAATGCTTCTATACTCAGTTGGAAAGTGTAGGACGTGTCTGGGTAGCAATCATGAAGTGTCTGATACAGGCCCCTTAGAGGGGATGCGGAGGAAGGTATCTGCTCAGGGAACCTACTTCAGTTTCATAATCATTCATAACAGTGTTTCCCCTTTGAGGATGAAGATAGAACAGGGACGGATTAGGGGCACATTAGGTACTGTGAGTAAAGGGCAGGCTATGACACTTAAGCCTGCAAAACACATATTGGATGTTCACCACCAATGGTTATCCGCACTTAGTTTCTGCGTCTAAAACGCTTCCAACACTGAGAGGGAAGTGTGCTTTAGGAGGGATTCAATGCAGTGTTATGTCTGTTAAAGAAGGAAACTTTTAGGACTGACTCTGTGGTAACCGCATTAGACGCACATAGCTTTCCAGTCTCAGACCTCTAACTGTTAGACTATAGGAAGATCTATTTAAGGGAAACTCCTTCATGCGGAATGTCACTTCTCACAGTGTCTTTCCACTGGAGGAAAAAGATTGAACATGGACGGACAGAGAGAACGTTGCAAACCGTGAGTGAAGTACAGGGTAAGCCACTTAGGCCTCTATGATGCATACTGGAAGTTCAGCACCGGAGATGTTCCACAGTGTCTACTTCTTCTCAAAACACTTCCAGTAATGAGGGAACTGTGCTACAGTAAGTTCTCACGACAGAGATGCTTCTGTGCTCAGTTGGAAAGTGTAGGACGTGTCTGGGTAGCAACAATGAAGTGTCTGATACAGTTCCCTTAGAGGGGATGCGGAGGAAGTTATATGCTCAGGGAACCTACTTCAGGTTCATACTCATTCATAACAGTGTTTCTCCTTTGAGGATGAAGATAGAACAGGGAAGGACTACGGGCACATTAGGTAGTGTGAGTAAAGGGCACGCTATGGCGCTTAAGCCTGCCAAACACATATTGGATGTCCACCACCAGTGGTGATCCGCACTTAGTTTCTGCTTCGAAAACGCTTCCTACACTGAGAGGGAAGTGTGCTTTAGGAGGGATTCACTGCAGTGTTACGTCTGTTAAAGAAGGAAGATTTTGGGAATGACTCTGTGGTAACCGCAACAGGCGCACATAGCTTTCCAGTCTCAGAATTGTGCTACCGTAATTTCTCACGACAGGGATGCATCTGTGCACAGTTGAAAACTCTAGGATGTGTCTGGGTAGCAATCATGAAGTGTCTCCTACAGGCCCCTTAGAGGGGATGTGGAGGAAGGTATCTCCTCATGGAACCTACTTCAGGTGCGTACTCATTCATAACAGTGTTACTCCTTTGAGGATGAAAATAGAACAGGGAAGGACTACGGGCCCATTAGGTACTGTGAGTAAAGGGTACGCTATGAAGCTTAAGCCTGCGAATCACATATTGGATGTTCACCACCAGTGTGATCCGAACTTATTTTCTGCGTATAAAACGCTTCCTACAATGAGAGCGAAGTGTGCTTTAGGAGGGATTCAGTGCAGTGTTACGTCTGTTAAAGAAGGAAGCTTTGGGGACTGACTCTTTGGTAACCGCAATAGTCGCACATAGCTTTCCAGTCTTAGATGTCTATCCGTTGGATTATAGCTAGTCCTGTTTAAGGGAAACTCCTTCATGCGGAATGTCACTTCTCACAGTGTCTTTCCACTGGAGGAAAGAAGATAGAACAAGGACCGTCATAGAGAACGTTTCAAACCATGTGTGAAGTACAGGGTAAGCCACTTAGGCCTCTATGATGCATACTGGAAGATCAACAGTGTTTCTCCTTTGAGGATGAAGATAGAACAGGGAATGACTTCGGGCACATTAGGTACTGTGAGTAAAGGGACCGATAGGTGCTTAAGCCTGCCAAACACATACTGGATGTTCACCACCAATTGGTGATCCGCACTTAGTTTCTGCGTCTAAAACGCTTCCAACACTAAGAGGGAAGTGTGCTTTAGGAGGGATTCACTGCAGTGTTAAGTCTAGTAAAGAAGGAAGCTTTTGGGACTGACCCTGTGGTAACCGCAATAGTCGCACATAGCCTTCCAGTCTCAGATGTCTATCCGTTGGACTATAGGAAGTTCTGTTTAAGGGAAACTCCATCATGCGGAATGTACCTTCCCACAGTGTCTATCTACTGGAGGAAAGAAGATTGAACAAGGACGGACAGAGAGAACAATGCAAAACATGAGTGAAATACAGGGTAAGCCACTTAGGCCTCTATGATGCATACTGGAAGTTCAACACCGGAGATGTTCCCCAGTATCTACCTCTTCTCTAAACACTTCCAGTATATGAGGGAACTGTGCTACAGTAAGTTCTCACGACAGAGATGCTTCTGTGCTCAGTTGGAAAGTGTAGCACGTGTCTGGGTAGCAACCACGAAGTGTCTGATACAGCGAAGCTACTTCAGGTGCGTACTCACAATATGTGTTTGGCAGGCTAAAGCACCATAGCGTTCCCTTTACTCACAGTACCTAATGTGCCCGTAGTCCTTCCCTGTTCTATCTTCAACCAAAGGAATAACACTGTTAAGAATGAGTACGCACCTGAAGTAGGTTCCCTGAGCAGATACCTTCCTCCGCATCCCCTCTAAGGGGTACCAGTGGTGATCCGCACTTATTTTCTGAATTTAAAATTTTTCCAACACTGTGAGGGATGCATCCCTGTCGTGAGAACATACGGTAGCACAATTCCCTCATATATTGGAAGTGTTTTAGGAAGTGGTGCACACTGTGGAACTTCCCAGGTCTTGAACTTCCAGTATGAATCATAAAGGCCTAGGTGCCTTACCCTGTACTTCACTCACGGGTTGCAACGTTCTCTCTGCTCCGTCCTTGTTTTATCTTCTTTCCTCCAGTGGAAGACACTGTGAGAAGTGACATTCCGCATGAAGGAGTTTCCCTTAAACACAACTTGCTATCGTCCATCGGATAGACATCTGAGACTGGAAGGCTATGTGCGAATATTGCGGTTACCACAGAGTCAGTCCCAAAGCTTCCTTCTTTACTAGACGTAAAACTGCAGTGAATCCCTCCTAAAGCACAATTCTCTCACAGAGTTGGAAGCATTTTAGTCGCAGAAACTAAGTGCGAATCACCAATGTTGGTGTACATCCAATATGTGTTTGGCAGGCTTAAGCGTCATAGCCTACCCTTTAATCACAGTACCTAATGTGCCCCTAGTCTGTCCTTGTACTACCTTCATTCCTACAAGGAGAAGTACTGTTATGAATGAGTACTCCCCTGAAGTAACTTCCCTGAGCAGATACCGTCCCACGCATCCCCTTTAAGGGGCCTGTATGAGACACTTCATGATTGCTACCCAGACACACCCTAAAGTTTTGAACTCTGCACAGATGCATCCCTGTTGTGAGCACATACTGTAGCACAGTTCCCTCATATATTGGAAGTGTTTTGAGAAGTGTAGACACTGTGGAACATCCCAGGTTTTGAACTTCCTGTATGAATCATAGCGGCCTAGGTGCCTTACCCTGTACTTCACTCACGGGTTGCAAAGTTCTCACTGCTCCGTCCTGTTCTATCTTCTTTCCTCCAGTGGAAAGACACTGTGAGAATTCACATTCCGCCTGAAGGAGTTTCCCTTAAACAGAACTTCCTATAGTCCAACGGATAGACATCTGAGACTGGAAGGCTATGTGCGACTATTGCGGTTACCACAGAGTCAGTCCCAAAAGCTTCCTTCTTTACTAGACGTAACACTGCAGTGGATACCTCCTAAAGCACACTTTCTCTCAGTGTTGGAAGCGTTTTAGATGCAGAAACTAAGTGCAGATCACCACTGGTGGTGAACATCCAATATGTGTTTGGCAGGCTTAAGCGCCTTAGCGTGCCCTTACTCACAGTACCTAATGTGCCCGTAGTCTTTCCCTGTTCTATCTTCATCCTCAAACGGAAACACTGTTATGAATGAGTACGCACCTGAAATAGGTTCCCTGAGAAGATACCTTCCTCCGCATCCCCTATTAGGGGCCTGAATCAGACACTTCATGGTTGCTACTCAGACACGTCCTACACATTCGTACTGAGCACAGACTCATCTCTGTCGTGAGAACTTACTGTAGCACAATTCCCTCATATACTGGAAGTGTTTTGATAAGAGGTAGACACTGTGGAACATCTCCGGGGTTGATCTGCCAGTATGCATCATAGAGGCCTACGTGGCTTACCCTGTACTTCACTCATGGTTTGTAACGTTCTCTCTGTCCGTCCTTGTTCTATCTTCTTTCCTCCACTGGAAAGACACTGTGAGAAGTGACATTCCGCATGAAGGAGTTTCCCTTAAACAGAAATTCCTATAGTCTAACGGTTAGACGTCTGAGCCTGGAATGCTATGTGCGCCTAATGCGGTTACCACAGAGTCAGTCCCAAAAGCTTCCTTCTTTAACAGACGTAACACTGCAGTGAATCCCTCCTAAAGCACACTTCTCTCTCAGTGTAGGAATAGTTTTAGACGCAGAAACTACGTGCGGATCACCACTGGTGTTGAACATCCATAATGTGTTTGGCTAGTTTAAGCGCCATGGCGTGCCCTTTACACACAGTACCTAATTTGCCCGTAGTCCTTCCCTGTTCTATCTTCATCCTCAAAGAAGAAACACTGTTATGAATGAGTACGCACCTGAAGTAGCTTCCCTGAGCAGATACCTTCCTCCGCATCCTCTTTTTGGGGCTTGTATCAGACATTTCCTGGTTGCTACCCAGACACATCCTACACTTTCCAAATGAGCACATACGCATCTCTGTCGTGAGAACTTACTGTAGCACAGTTCCCTCATATACTGGAGGTGTTTTTAGAAGAGGTAGACACTGTGAAACATCTCCGGTGTTGACCTGTCAGTATGCATCATAGAGGACTAAGTGGCTTACCCTGTACTTCACTCACGGTTTGCAACGTTCTCCCTGTCCGTCCTTGTTCTATCTTCTTTCCTCCACCGGAAAGACACTGTGAGAAGTGAATTTCCACATGAAGGAATTTCCCTTAAACACAACTTCTTATAGTCTAACGTTTAGACGTCTGAGACTGGAAAGCTATGTGCGCCTAATGCGGTTACCACATTGTCAGTCCCAAAAGCTTCCTTCTTTAACAGACGTAACACTGCAGTGAATCCCTCCTAAAGCACACTTCCATCCTAGTGTAGGAAGCGTTTTAGACGCAGAAACTAAGTGCGGATCACCACTGGTGGTGAACATCCAATATGTGTTTGGCAGGCTTAAGCACCATAGCAAGCCCATTACTCACAGTGCCTAATGTGCCCCTAGTCCGTCCGTGTTTTACCTTCATTCCTCGAAGGAGAAGCACTGTTATGAATGAGTACGCACCTGAAGTAGGTTCCATGAGCAGATACCTTCCTCCGCATCCCTTCTAAGGGGCCTTATCAGAGACTTCATGGTTGCTACCCAGACACGTCCTACACTTTCCAACTGAGCACAGACGCATCTCTGTCGTGAGAACTTACTGTAGCACAGTTCCCTCATATACTGGAAGTGTTTTGAGTAGAGATAGACGCTGTGGAACATCTCCGGTGTGAACTGCCAGTATGAATCATAGAAGCCTAAGTGGCTTACCCTGTACTTCACTCACGGTTTGCAACGTTCTCTCTGTCTGTCCTTGTTCTATCTTCTTTCCTCCACCCGAAAGACACTGTGAGAAGTTAATTTCCACATGAAGGAGTTTCCCTTAAACAAAACTTCCTATAGTCTAACGGTTAGACTTCTGAGACTGGAAAGCTATGTGCGCCTATTGCGGTTACCACAGAATCAGTCCCAAAAGCTTCCTTCTTTAACAGACGTAACACTGCAGTGAATTCCTCCTAAAGCACACTTCCCTAACAGTGTAGGAAGCCATTTAGACACAGAAATTAGGTGTGGATCACCACTGGTGGTGAACATCCAATATGTGTTAAGCAGGCTTAAGCACCTTAGCGTGACCTTTACTCACAGTACCTAATGTGCCCGTAGTCCTTCCCTGTTCTATTTTCATCCTCTAAGGAGAAACACTGTTATGAATGAGTACGCACCTGAAGTAGGTTCCCTGAGCAGATACCTTCCTCCGCATCCCCTCTAAGGGGCCTGTATCAGACACTTCATGGTTGCTACCCAGACACATCCTACACTTTCCAACTGAGCACAGAGGCTTCTCTGTCATTAGAACTTACTGTAGCACAGTTCCCTCATATACTGGAAGTGTTTTGAGAAGAGGTAGACACTTCGGAACATCTCCGGTGTTGAACTTCTAGTATGCATCATAGAGGCCTAAGTGGCTTACCCTGTATTCACTCACGGTTTGCAACGTTCTCTCTTTCCGTCCTTGTTCTATCTTCTTTACTCCACTTAAAGATACTGTGAGAAATGAAAATCCGCATGAAGGAGTTTCCCTTAAATAGAAATTCCTATAGTCTAAAGGTTAGACGTCTGAGACTTGAAAGCTATGTGCGCCTAATGCGGTTACGACAGAGTCAGTCCCAAAAGCTTCCTACTTAAAAGACGTAACACTGCAGTGAATCCCTCCTAAAGCACACTTCCCTCTCAGTGTTGGAATAGTTTTAGACGCAGAAACTAAGTGCGGATCACCACTGGTGGTGAACATCCAATATGTGTTTGGCAGGCTTAAGCGCCATAGCCTGCCCTTTACTCACAGTACCTAATGTGCCCCTAGTCCGTCCGTGTTCTACCTTCATTCCTCCAAGGAGAAGCACTGTTATGAATGAGTACGCACCTGAAGTAGCTTCCCTGAGTAGATACCTTCCTACGCATCCCCTCTAAAAGGCCTGTATGAGACATTCATAATTGCTACTCAGACACATCCTCGAGTTTTCAACTGAGCACTGATGCATTGCTGTAGTGAGAACTTATGGTAGCACAGTTCCCTCATATACTGGAAGTGTTTTCAGAAGAGGTAGACACTGTGGAACATCCCAGTTGTTGAGCTTCCAGTATTTATCATAGAGGTCTAGGTGCCTTAACCTTTACCTCACTCATGGGTTGCAACAATATCTCTGCCCCGTCCTCGTTCTATCTTCTTTCCTCCAGTGGTAAGACACTGTCAGAAGTGTCATTCCGCCTGAAGGACTTTCCCTTAAACAGAACTTGCTATAGTCCAACGGATAGACTTTTGAGACTGGATAGCTATGTGCGCCTATTGCGGTTACCACAGAGTCAGTCCCAAAAGCTTCCTTCTTTAACAGACGTAACACTGCAGTGAATGCTCCTAAAGCACACTTCCCTCTCAGTGTAGGAAGCGTTTTAGACGCAGAAACTAAGTGCGGATCACCACTGGTGGTGAACATCCATTATGTGTTTGGCAGGCTTAAGCGCCATAGCCTGCTCTTTACTCATAGTTCCTAAAGTGCCCGTAGTCATTCCCTGTTCTATCTTCATTCCTCAATGGAGAAACACTGTTTTGAATGAGTACACACCGGAAGTAGTTTTCCTGAGCAGATACCTTCCTCCCGCATTCCCTCTAATTTTCCTGTATCAGACACTTCATGATTGCTACCCAGACACGTCCTACACTTTCCAACTGAGCATAGACGCAACCCTGTCATGAGAATTTACGGTAGCACAGATCCCTCATATATTGGAAGTGTTTTGAGAAGCGGTAGACACTGTGGAACATCCCAGGTGTTGAACGTCCACGATGCAACATAGGGGCCTAGGTGCCTTACCCTGTACTTCACTCACCGGTTGCAACGTTCTCTCTGCTCCATCCTTGTTTTATATTCTTTCCTCCACTGGAAAGACACTGTGATAAGTTACATTCCACCTGAGGGAGTTTCCCTTAAATAAAACTTTCTATAGTCCAACGGATAGACATCTAGGAATGTAAAGCTTTGTGCGACTGTTGCTGTTACCACAGAGTCAATCCCAAAAGCTTCCTTCTTTACTAGACGTAACACTGCAGTGAATTCCTCCTAAAGCACACTTCTATCTCTGTTGGAACCATTTGAGACCCAGAAACTAAGTGCGGATCCCCGTGGAGGTAAACATCCAATATGTTTTTGGCAGGCTTAAGAGCCATAGCGTGCCTTTACTAACAGTACCTAATATGCCCGTAGTCCTTCCCTGCTCTATATTCATCCTGAAAGAGAAACACTGTTATGAATGAGTAAGCACCTGAGGTAGGTTCCCTGAGCAGATACCTTCCTCCGCATCCCCTTAAGGGGCCTGTATCAGACACTTCATGTTTGCTACCCCGACACGTCCTACACTTTCCAACTGAGCACATACACATCTCTGTTGTGAGAACTTACTGTAGCACAGTTCCCTTATATACTGGAAGTGTTTTGATAAGAGGTAGACACTGTGGAACATCTCCGGTGTTGAACTTCCAGTATGCATCATAGAGGCCTAAGTGGCTTACCCTGTATTTAACTCACGGTTTTCAACCTTCTCTCTGTCCGTCCTTGTTCTATCTTCTATCCTCCACTGGAAAGACACTGTGAGAAGTGACATTACGCATGAAAGTGTTTCCCTTAAACAGAACTTGCTATAGTCCAATGGATAGACGGCTAAGCCTGGAAAGCTATGTGCGCCTAATGCGGTTACCACAGAGTCAGTCCCAAAAGCTTCCTTCTTTAACAGACGTAACACTGCAATGAATCCCTCCTAAATCACACTTCCCCCTAAGTGTAGGAAGCATTATAGATGCAGAATTTTAGTGCGGATCAACAGTGGTTGTGAACATCCAATAAGTTTTTGGCAGGCTTAAGCGCCATAGAGTGCCCTTTATACACAGTACCTAATGTGTCCGTACTCCTTCCCTGTTCTATCTTCATCCTCAAAGGAGAAACACTGTTATGAATGAGTAAGCACCTGAAGTAGGTTTCCTGAGCAGATACCTTCCTCCGCATCCCCTCTAAGGGGCCTGTATGAGACACTTCATGATTGCTACCCAGACACATCCTAGAGTTTTCAATTGACCACAGATGCTTCCCTCTCGTGAGAACTTACAGTAGCACTGTTCCCTCATATATTGGAAGTGTTTTGAGAAGTGGTAGACACTGTGAAACATCCCAGTTATTGAACTACCAGTATGCATCATAGAGGTCTAAGTGCCTTACCCTGTACTTCACTCATGGGTTGCAACGTTCTCTCTGCTACCTTTTTGTTCTTTCTTCTTTCCTCCACTGGAAAGACACTGTGAGAAGTGACATTCCACATGAAGGAGTTTCCCTTAAACAGAACTTGCTATAGTTCAGCGGATAGATATCTGAGACTGGGAAGCTATGTGCCACTATAGCGGTTACCACAGAGTCAGGCCCAAAAGATTCCTTCTTTACAAGACGTAACACTGCAGTGAATCCCTCCTAAAGCACACCTCCCTCTCAGCGTAGGAAGAGTTATCGACAAAGAAACTAAGTGTGGATCAAAACTGATGATGATCATCCAATATATGTTTGGAAGTCTTAAGCGCCATAGTGTGCCCTTTACTCACATTGCCTAAAGTGCCCGTAGTCTTTCCCTGTTCTATCTTCATCCTCAAGGAGAAACACTGTCAGGAATGAGTACGCACCAGAAGTAGGTTACCTGAGCAGATACCTTCCTCCACATCCCCTCTTAGGGACTTGTATCAGACACTTCATGGTTGCTACACTGACACGTCCTACACTTTCCAACTGAGCACAGACGCATCTCTCTCATGAGAACTTACTGATGCACAGTATCCTCATATACTGGAAGTGTTTTGAGAAGAAGTAGACACTGTGAAACATCTCCGTGTTGTACTGCCAGTATGAATCATAGAGACCTAAGTGGCTTACCCTGTACTTCACTCACGGTTTGCAACGTTCTCTCTGTCGGTCCTTGTTCTATCTTCTTTCCTCCACATAAAGACACTGTGAGAAGTGACAATCCGCATGAAGGAGTTTCCCTTAAACAGAACTTCTATAGACTAACGGTTAGACGTCTGAGACTGGAAAGCTATGTGCGCCTAATGCGGTTGCCACAGAGTCAGTCCCAAAAGCTTCCTTCTTTAACAGACGTAACACTGCAGTGAATCCCTCCTAAAGCACACTTCCCTCTCAGTGTTGGAAGCGTTTTAGACGCAGAAACTAAGTGCGGATCACCACTGGTGGTGAACATCCAATACGTGTATGGCAGGCTTATGCGCCATAGAGTGCCCTTTACTCACAGTACCTAATGTGCCCGTAGTCCTTCCCTGTGATATCTTCATACTAAAAAAGGAGAAACACTGTTATGAATGAGTAAGCACCAGAAGTAGGTTCCCTGAGCAGATACCTTCCAGCGCATCCGCTCTGGGGCCTGTATCAGTCACTACATGGTTGCTACCCTGACACGTCCTACACTTTCCAACTGAGCACAGACGCATCTCTGTCGTGAGAACTTACTGTAGCACAGTACCCTCATATACTGAAAGTATTTTGAGTAGAGGTAGACACTGTGGATCATCTCCGGTTTTGAACTTCCAGTATGCATCATAGAGGCCTAAGTGGCTTACCCTGTACTTCACTCACTGTTTGCAACGTTCTCTCTGTCCGTCCTTGTTCTATCTTCTTACCACCACTGGAAAGTCACTGTGAGAAGTGACATTCCGCATGAAGGAGTTTCCCTTAAACAGAACTTCCTATAGACTAACGATTAGACGTCTGTGACTGGAAGCTTGTGCGCCTAATGCGGTTACCACAGAGTCAGTCCCAAAAGCTTCCTTCTTTAACAGACCTAACACTGCAGTGAGTCCCTCCTAAAGCACACTTCCCTCTCAGTCTTGGAAGCTGTTTAGACGCAGAAACTAAGTGCGGATCACCACTGGTGGTGAACATCCAATATGTGTTTGGCAGGCTTAAGCGCCATAGCCTGCCCTTTACTCACAGTACCTAATGTGCCCCTAGTCCGTCCGTGTTCTACCTTCATTCCTCCAAGGAGAAGTACTGTTATGAATGAGTACGCACCTAAAGATGCTTCCCTGAGCAGATACCTTCCTATGCATCCCGTCTAAGGGGCCTGTATCAGACACTTCAAGATTGCTACCCAGACATATCCTAGAGTTTTCAATGAGCACAGATGCATCCCTGTCGTGAGAACTTACGGTAGCACTGTTCCCTCATATATTGGAAGTGTTTCCTAGAAGTGGTAGACACTGTGAAACATCCCAGGTGTTGAACTTCCAGTTTGCATCATAGAGCCCTAGGTGCATTAACCTGTACTTCACTCAAGGGTTGCAACGTTCTCTCTGCTACATCCTTGTTCTATCTTCTTTCTTCCACTGGAAAGACACTGTGAGAAGTGACATAGTGCACGAAGGAGTTTCCCTTAAACAAAATTTGCTATAGTCCAACGGATAGACGGCTGAGACTGGAAAGCTATGTGCGCCTAATGCGGTTACCACAGAGTCAGTCCCAAAAGCTTCCTTCTTTAACAGACGTAACACTGCAGTGAATCCCTCCTAAAGCACACTTACCTGTCAGTGTAGGAAGCATTTTGGACGCAGAAATTAAGTGCTGATCACCACTGGTGGAGAACACCCAGTATGTTTGGCAGACTTAAGCGCCATAGCCTGCCCTTTACTCACAGTACCTAATGTGCCCCTAGTCCGTCCGTGTTCTACCTTCATTCCTCAAAAGATAAGCACTGTTATGAATGAGTAGACCTGAAGTAGCTTCCCTGAGCAAATACCTGCCTCTGCATCCCCTCTAAGGGACCTGTATGAGACACTTCATGATTGCTACCCAGACACATCCTAGAGTTTTCAACTGAGCACAGATGCATCCCTCTCGTGAGAACTTACGGTAGCACAGTTCCCTCATATATTGGAAGTATTTTGAGAAGTGGTAGACACTGTGGAACACCCCAGTTCTTGAACTTCCAGTATGCATCATAGAGGGCTAAGTGCCTTACCCTGAACTTCACTCACGGGTTGCAACATTCTCTCTGCTCCGTCTTTGTTCTATCTTCTTTCCTCCAGTGGAAGGACACTGTGAGAAGTGACATTCCGCATGAAGGAGTTTACCTTAAACAGAACTTGCTATAGTCCAAAGGATAGATCTGAGATTGGGAAGCTATGTGCGACTATTGCGGTTACCACAGAGTCAGGCCCAAAAGATTTCTTCTTTACTAGACGTAACACTGCAGTGAATCCCTCCTAAAGCACACTTCCCTCTCAGTGTAGGAAGTGTTTTCGACACAGAAAGTAAGTGCGGGTCAAAACTGGTGTGATCATCCAATATATGTTTTACAGGCTTAAGCGCCATAGCGTGCCCTTTACTCACAGTGCCTATGTGCCCGTAGTCTTTCCCTGTTCTATCTTCATCCTCAAAGGAGAAACACTGTTATGAATGAGTACGCACCTTAAGTAGCTTCCCTGAGCAGATACCTTCCTACACATCCCCTCTAAGGGGCCTGTATGAGACACTTCATGATTGCTTCCCAGACACAACCTAGAGTTTTCAACTGTGCACAGATGCATTGCTGTCGTCAGAACTTACGGGAGCAATGTTACCTCATATATTGGAAGTGTTTTGAGAAGTGGTAGACACTGTGGAACATCCCAGGTGTTGAACTTCCAGTATGCATCATAGTGGTCTAGGAGCCTTACCCTGTACTTCACTCACGGGTTGCAACGTTCTCTCTGCTCCGTCCTTGTTCTATCTTCTTTCCTCCAGGGGAAAGACACTGTGAGAAGTGACATGCTGCATGAAGGAGTTTCCCTTAAACAGAACCTGCTATAATCCAACGGATAGACGGCTGAGACTGGAAAGCTATGTGCGCCTATTGCGGGTACCACAGAGTCAGTCCCAAAAGCTTCCTTCTTTAACAGACGTAACAGTGCATTGAATCCCTCCTAAAGCACACTTCCCTCTCAGTGTTGTAAGCGTTTTAGATGCAGAAACTTAGTGCGGATCACCATTGCTGGTAATATCCAATATGTGTTTGGCAGGCTTAAGCGCCATAGCCTGCCCTTTACTCACAGTACCTAATGTGCCTCTAATCCGTCCCTGTTCTATCTTCATCCTCAAAGGAGAAACACTGTTATTTATGAGTACGCACCTGAAGTAGGTTCCCTGAGCAGATACCTTCCTCCTCATCCCCTCTCAGGGGCCTGTATAAGACACTTCATGATTGCTACCCAGACACGTCCTACACTTTCCAACTGAGCATAGCCGCCTCCCTGTTGTGAGAACTTACTGTAGCACTATTCCCTAATATATTGGAAATGTTTTGAGAAGTGGTAGACACTGTGGAACATCCCAGGTGTTGAACGTCCAGTATGCATCATAGAGGCCTAGGTGCCTTACCCTGTACTTCACTCACGGGTTGCAACGTTCTCTCTGCTCCGTCCTTGTTCTATCTTCTTTCCTCTAGTGGAAAGACACCGTGAGAAGTGACATGCTGCATGAAGGAGTTTCCCTTAAACAGAACTTGCTATAGTCCAACGGATTGACGGCTGAGACTGGAAAGCTGTGTGCTCCTATTGCGGTTACCACAGTGTCAAACCCAAAAGCATCCTTCTTTAACAGACGTAACACTGCAGTGAATCCCTCCTAAAGCACACTTCTCTCTCAGTGTAGGAAGTGTTTTAGACACAGAAACTAAGTGCGGATCACAACTGATGGTGAACACCCAGTATGTGTTTGGCAGGCTTAAGCGCCATAGCCTGCACTTCACTCACAGTACCTAATGTGCCCCTAGTCCGTCCGTGTTCTACCTTCATTCCTCCAAGGAGAAGTTCTGTTATGAATGAGTACGCACCTGTAGTAGCTTCCCTGAGCAGATACCTTCCTACGCATAGCCTCTAAGGGGCCTGTATGTGACACTTCATGCTTGCTCTCCAGACACATCCTAGAGTTTTCAACAGAGCACAGATGCATCCCTCACGTGACAACTTACGGTAGAACAGTTCCCTCATATATTGGAAGTGTTTTGAGAAGTGGTAGACCATGTGGAACATCCCAGGTGTTGAACTACCAGTATGCATCATAGAGGCCTAATGGCTTACCCTGTACTTCACTCACGGTTTGCAACGTTCTCTCTGTCATTCCTTGTTCTATCTTTTTTCCTCCACTGGAAAGACACTGTGAGAAGTGAATTTCCACATGAAGGAGTTTACCTTAAACAGAACTTGCTATAGTCCAACGGATAAACGGCTGAGACTGGAAAGCTATGTGCGACTATTGCGGTTAACACAGAGTCAGTCCCAAAAGCTTCCTTCTTTACTAGATGTAACACTGCAGTGAATCCCTCCTAAAGCACACTTCCCTCTCAGTGTAAGAAGCGTTTTCGACGCAGAACCTAAGTGCGGATCAACACTGGTGGTGAACATCCAATATGTGTTTGGCAGGCTTAACCGCCACAGCGTGCCCTTTACTCACCGTACCTAATGTACCCGTAGTCCGTCCCTGTTCTATTTTCATCCTTAAAGGAGAAAAACTGTTATGAATGAGTACGCACCTGAATTTGGTTCCCTGAGCAGATACTTTCCTCCGCATCCCCTATTAGGGGCTTGTATCAGACACATCATGGTTGCTACCCAGACACATCCTACACATTCCAAATGAGCACAGACGCATCTGTAGTGAGAACTTACTGTAGCACAGTTCCCTCATATACTGGATTGGTTTTGAGAAGAGGTAGACACTTTGGAACATATCTGGTGTTGAACTCCCAGTATGCATCATAGAGGCCTAGGTGCCTGACCCTGTACTTTACTCACGGGTTGCAACGTTCTCTCTGTCAGTCCTTGTTCTATCTTCTTTCCTCCAGTGGAAAGACACTGTGAGAAGTGACATTCCGCATGAAGGAGTTTACCTTAAACAGAACTTGCTATAGTCTAATGGTTTGACGTCTGAGACTGGAAAGCTATGTGCGCCTAATGCGGTTACCACAGAGTCAGTCCCAAAAACTTCCTTCTTTAACAGACGTAACACTGCAGTGAATCCCTCCTAAAGCACAATTCCCTCTCAGTGTAGGAAGCGTTTTAGATGCAGAAACTAAATGCGGATCACCACTGGTGGTGAACATCCAATATATCTTTGGCAGGCTTAAGCGCCATAGCGTGCCCTTTACTCACAGTACCTAATATGCCCGTAGTCCTTCCCTGTTCTATCTTCATCCTCAAAGGAGAAACAGTGTTATGAATGAGTACGCACCTGAAGTAGGTTCCCTGCGCATATACCTTCCTCCGCATCCCCTCTAAGGGGCCTGTAACAGACACTTCATGGTTGCTACCCATACACGTCATACACTTTGCAACTGAGCACAGACATCTCTGTCGTGAGAAGTTACTATAGCACAGTTCCCTCATATTCTGGAAGTGTTTTGAGAAGAGGTAAACACTGTGGAACATCTCAGGTGTTTAACTTCCAGTATGAATCATAGAGGCCAAAAGGCTTACCCTGTACTTCACTCACGGTTTGCAACGTTCTCTCTGCTCCGTCCTTGTTCTATCTTCTTACATCCCCTGGAAAGACATTATGAGAAGTGACCTTCCGCATGAAGGAATTTCCCTTAAACAGAACTTCCGATAGTCTAACGGTTAGACATGTGAGAATGGAAAGCTATGTGCGCCTAATGCGGTTACCACAGAGTCAGTCCCAAAAGCTTCCTTCTTTAACAGACGTAACACAGCAGTGTTACTTAATTAGCACGGTCCCTCATATACTGGAAGTGTTTTGAGAATAGGTAGACACTAGAACATTTCCGGTTTGAACTTCCAGTATGCATCATAGAGGTCTAAGTGGCTTACACTGTACTTCACTCACAGTTTGCAAAGTTCTCTCTGTCCGTCCTTGTTCTATCTTCTTACCTCCACTTCCTATAGTCTAACAGTTAGACGTCTGAGACTGGAAAGCTATGTGCACCTATTGCGGTTACCACAGTGTCAGTCCCAATATCTTCCTTCTTTAACAGACGTAATACTGCAGTGAATCCCAACTAGCACATTTCCATCTCATTGTAGGAAGCGTTTTATACGCAGAAACTAAGTGCGGATCACCACTGGTGGTGAACATCCAATATGTGTTTGGTAGGCTTAAGCGCCATAGCCTGCCCTTTACTCACAGTACCTAATGTGCCCCTAGTCCGTCCGTGTTCTTCCTTCATTCCTCCAAGGAGAAGCCTACTGTTTTGCATGAGTACGCACCTGAAGTAGCTTCCCTGAGCAGATACCTTCCTACGCATCCCCTCTAAGGGGCCTGTATCAGACACTTCATGATTGCTACGCAGACATTCCTAGAGTTTTCAACTGAGCACAGATGCATTGTTGTCGTGAGATCTTACGGTAGCACAATTCCCTCATATATTGGAAGTGTTTTGACAAGTGGTAGACACTGTGGAACATCCCAGGTGTTGAACTTCCTGTATTCATTTAGAGGCTTAGGTGCCTTACCCTGTACTTCTCTCATGGGTGCAACGTTCTCTCTGTCAGTCCTTGTTCTATCTTCTTTCTTCCACTGGAAAGACACTGTGAGAAGTGAATTTCCACAAGAAGAAGTTTCTCTTAAACAGAACTTGCTATAGTCCAACAGATAGACGGTTGAGACTGGAAAGCTATGTGCGACTATTGGGGTTACCACAGAGTCAGTCCCAAAAGCTTCCTTCTTTAATAGACGTAACACTGCAGTGAATCCCTCCTAAAGCACACTTTCCTCTCAGTGTAAGAAGCGTTTTCAACGCAGAACCTAAGTGCGGATCAACACTGGTGGTGAACATCATATATGTGTGTAGCAGGCTTAAGCGACATAGCGTGCCCTTTACTCAAAGTAGATAATGTGCCCGTATCTTTCCCTGTTGTATTTTCATCCTCAAAGGAGAAATACTGTTATGAATGAGTACGCACCTGATGTAGGTTCCCTGAGCAGATACCTTCATACGCATCCCCTCTAAGGTGCCTGTTTGAGACACTTCATGGTTGATACCCAGACACGTCCTACATTTTCCAACAGAGCACAGACGCATCTCTGTCGTGAGAACTTACTGTAGCACAGTTCCCTCATATACTGGAAGTGTTTTGAGAAGAGGTAGACACTGTAGAACATCTCCGGTGTTGAACTTCCAGTATGCTTCATAGAGGCCTAAGTGGCTTACCGTGTACTTCACTCACGGGTTGCAACATTCTCTCTGTAGTCCTTGTACTATCTTCTTTCCTCCACTTAAGGACACTGTGAGAATTGACATTCCGCATGAAGGAGTTTCCCTTAAACAGAACTTTCTATAGTCTAACGGTTAGATGTCTGAGACTGGAAAGCTATGTGCAACTATTGCGTTTACCACAGAGTCATTCCCAAAAGCTTCCTTCTTTACTAGACGTAACACTGCAGTGAATCCCTCCTAATGCACACTTCCCTCTCAGTGTAAGAAACGTTTTCGACACAGAACCTAGGTGCTGATCAACACTGGTGGTGAATATCCAATATGTGTTTGGCAGGCTTAAGCACCATAGCGTGCCCTTTACTCACTGTACCTAATGTGCCCGTAGTCCTTCCCTGTTGTATTTTCATCCTTCAAGGAGAACACTGTTATGAATGAGTACGCACCTCAAGTTGGTTCCCTGAGTAGATACTTTCCTCCGCATCCCCTATTAGGGGCTTGTATCAGACATTTCATGGTTGCTACCCAGACACGTCCTACATTTTCCAACTGAGCACAGACGCATCATTGTCGTGAAAACATACTTAGCACAGTTCCCTCATATACTGGAAGTGTTTTGAGAAAAGGTAGACACTTTGCAACATGTCCGGTTTTGAACATCCAGTATGCATCATAGAGGCCTAGGTGCCTGACCCTGTACTTCATTCACGGGTTGCAACATTCTCTCTGTCAGTCCTTGTTCTAACTTCTTTCCTCCACTGGAAAGACACTGTGAGAAGTGACATTCCACATGAAGGAGATTACCTTAAAAAGAACTTCCTATAGTCTACCCGTTACATGTCTGAGACTGGAAAGCTATGTGCGCCTAATGCGCTTACCACAGAGTCAATCCCAAAAGCTTCCTTCTTTAAAAGACGTAACACTGCAGTTAATCCCTCCTAAAGCACACTTCCCTCTCAGTGTAGGAAGCGTTTTAGAAGCAGAAACTAAGTGCGGATCACCACTGGTGGTGAACATCCAATATGTGTTGGGCAAGCTTAAGCGCCATAGTCTACACTTTACACATAGTACCTAATGTGCTTGTAGTCCTTCCATGTTAATCGTCATCCTCAAAGGAGAAACACTGTTATGAATGAGTACGCATCTGAAGTAGGTTCCCTGAGCAGATACCTTCCTCAGCATCCCCTTAAGGGGCCTGTACCAGACACTTCATGTTTGCTACCCAGACTGGTCCTACACTTTCCAACTGAGCACAGACGAATCTCTGTCATGAGAACGTCTGTAGCACAGTTCCCTCATATACTGGAAGTGTTTTGAGAAGAGGTAGACACTGTGGAACATCTCCGGTGTTGAACATCCAGTATGCATCATAGAGACCTAAGTGGCTTACCCTGTACTTCACTCACACATTGCAACGTTCTCTCTGTTCTTCCTTGTTCTATCTTCTTTCCTCCACTTTAAGACACTGTGAGAAATGAATTTCCACATGAAGGAGTTTCCCTTAAACAGAACTTCCTATAGTCTAACGGTTAGATGTCTGAGACTGGAAAGTTATGTGCGCCTAATGCGGTTACCACAGAGTCAGTTCCAAAAGCTTCCTTCTTTAACAGACGTAACACTGCAGTGAATCCCTCCTAAAGCACACTTCCCTCTCAATGTAGGATGCGTTTTAGAAGCCGAAACTAAGTGCGGATCACCACTTGTGGTGAACATCCAATATGTGTTTGGCAGGCTTAAGCGTCATAGCCTGTCCTCTACTCACAGTACCTAATGTGCCCCTAGTCCGTCGGTGTTCTACCTTCATTCCTCCAGGGAGAAGCACTGTTATGAATGAGTACGCACCTGAAGGAGCTTCCCTGAGCAGATACCTTCCTACGCATCCCCTCTAATATTCCTGTATGAGATACTTCATGATTTCTACCCCGACACATCCTAGAGTTTTCAACTGTGCACAGATGCATCCCTGTCGTGAGAACTTATGGTTGAAAAGTTCCCTCATATATTGGAAGTGTTTTGAGAAGTGGTAGACACTTTGGAACATCCCAGGTTTTGAACTCTAGTATGCATCATAGAGGCTTAGGTGCCTTACCGTGTACTTCACTCACGGGTTGCAAAGTTCTCTCTGTCCGTCCTTGTTCTATCTTCTTTACTCTACTGGAAAGACACTGTGAGAAGTGACATTCCGCATGAAGGAGTTTACTTTAAACTGAACTTCCTATAGTCTAACTTTAGACGTCTGAGACTGGAAAGCTTTGTGCACCTATTGCGTTTACCACAGTGCCAGTCTCAAAAGCTTCCTTCTTTAACAGACGTAAGACTGCAGTGAATCCCTCCTAAAGCACACTTCCCTCTCATTGTAGGAAGCATTTTAGATGCAGAAACTAAGTGTGGATCACCACTGGTGGTGAACATCCAATATGTTTTTGGCAGGCTTAAGCACCATAGCGTGCCCTTTACTCACAGTACCTAATGTGCCCGTAGTCCTTCCCTGTTCTATCTTCATCCTCCAAGGAGAAACACTGTTATGAATGAGTACGCACCTGAAGTAGGTTCCTTGCGCAGATACCTTCCTCCGCATTCCCTCTAAGGGGCCTGTATCAGACATTTCATGGTTGCTACCCAGACACTTCCTACACTTTCCAAAGGAGCACAGACGCATCTCTGTCGTGAGAACTTACTGTAGCACAGTTCGCTCATATACTGGAAGTGTTTTGAGAAGAGGTAGACACTGTGGAACATCTCCGGTGTTGAAATTCCAGTATGCATCCTAGAGGCCTAAGTGGCTTACCCTGTACTTCATCACGGTTTGCAACGTTCTCTATGTCTGTCCTTGTTCTATCTTCTTACCTCCCCTGGAAAGACACTGTGAGAAGTGACATTCGGCATGAAGGAGTTTCCCTTAGACAGAACTTCCTATAGTCTAACGGTTAGACGTCTGATACTGGAAAGCTATGTGCGCCTAATGCGCTTACCACAGAGTCAGTCCCAAAGCTTCCTTCTTTAACAGACGTAACACTGCAGAGAATCCCTCCTAAAGCACACTTCCCTCTCATTGTAGGAAGCGTTTTAGAAGCAGAAACTAAGTGCGGATCACCCTTGGTAGTGAACATCCTATATGTGTTTGGCAAGCTTAAGCGCCATAGCCTACACTTTACACACAGTACCTAATGTGCCCGCAGTCCTTCCATGTTCTATCTTCATCTTCAAAGGAGAAACACTGTTATGAATGAGTACGCATCTGAAGTAGGTTCCCTGAGCAGATACCTTCCTCAGCATACCCTTAAGGGGCCTGTACCAGACACTTCATGTTTGCTACCCAGACTGGTCCTACACTTTCCAACTGAGCACAGACGAATCTCTGTCGTGAGAACGTTCTGTAGCACAGTTCCCTCATATACTGGAAGTGTTTTGAGAAGAGGTAGACACTGTGGAACGTCTCTGGTGTTGAACTTCCAGTATGCATCATAGAGTCCTAAGTGGCTTACCCTGTACTTCACTCACACATTGCAACGTTCTCTCTGTTCTTCCTTGTTCTATCTTCTTTCCTCCACTTAAAGACACTGTGAGAAGTGAATTTCCACATGAAGGAGTTTCCCTTAAACAGAATTTCCTATAGTCTAATGGTTAGACGTCTGAGACTGGAAAGCTATGTGCGCCTAATGCGGTTACCATAGAGTCAGTTCCAAAAGCTTCCTTCTTTAACAGACGTAACACTGCAGTGAATCACTCCTAAAGCACACTTCCCTCTCAGTGTAGGAAGCGTTTTAGAAGCCGAAACTAAGTGCGGATCACCACTGGTGGTGAATATCCAATATGTGTTTGGCAGGCTTAAGCGCCATAGCCTGTCCTTTACTCAAGTACCTAATGTGACCATATTCCGTCGGTGTTCTACCTTCATTCCTCCAGGGAGAAGCACTGTTATGAATGAGTACGCACCTGAAGGAGCTTCCCTGAGCAGATACCTTCCTACGCATCCCCTCTAATATTCCTGTATGAGATACTTCATGATTTCTACCCCGACACATCCTAGAGTTTTCAACTGTGCACAGATGCATCCCTGTCGTGAGAACTTATGGTTGAAAAGTTCCCTCATATATTGGAAGTGTTTTGAGAAGTGGTACACACTGTGGAACATCCCAGGTTTTGAACTCTAGTATGCATCATAGAGGCTTAGGTGCCTTACCGTGTACTTCACTCACGGGTTGCAACGTTCTCTCTGTCCGTCCTTGTTCTATCTTCTTTACTCCACTGGAAAGACATTGTGAGAAGTGACATTCCACATGAAGATGTTTCCCTTTAACAGAACTTCCTATAGTCTAACGGTTAGATGTCTGAGACTGGAAAGCTATGTGCGCCTAATGCAGTTACCACAGAGTCTGTCCCAAAAGCTTCCTACTTTAACAGACGTAACACTGCAGTGAATCCCTCTAAAGCACACTTCCCTCTCAGTGTTGGAAGGGTTTTAGAAGCAGAAACTAAGTGCGGATCACCACTGGAGTGAACATCCAATATGTGTTTGGCAGACTTAAGCGCCATTGTCTGCCCTTTACTCACAGTACCTAATGTGCCCCTAATCCGTCCCTGTTCTATCTTCATCCTCAAAGAAGAAACCCTTTTATGAATGAGTACGCACCTGAAGTAGGTTCCCTGAGCAGTTAGCTTCCTACGCATCCCCTCTAAGCGGCCTGTATGAGTCACTTCATGGTTGCTACCCAGAGACGTCCTACACTTTCCAACTGAACACAGACGCATCTCTGTCGTGAGAACATACTGTAGCACAGTTCCCTCATATATTTGAAGTGTTTTGAGAAGTGGTAGACACTGTGGAACATCCCAGGTGTTGAACTTCCAGTATGAAAGATAGAGTTTTAGGTGCCTTACCCTGTACTTCACTCACGGGTTGCAACGTTCTCTCTGCTCCATCCTTGTTCTATATTCTTTCCTCCACTGGAAAGACACTGTGAGAAGTGACCCTCCGCATGAAGGAGTTTCACTTAAAAAGAACTTGCTATAGTCCAACGGATAGACGTCTGAGACTGGAAAGCTATGTACGCCTATTGCGGTTACCTCAGATTCAGTCACAAAACCTTCCTTCTTTAATAGACGTAACACTGCAGTGAATCCCTCCTAAAGCACACTTCCCTCTCAATGTAAGAAGCATTTTCGACACAGAAACTAAGTGCGGATCAACTCTGGTGGTGAACATCCAATATATGTTTGGCAGGCTTAAGCGCCATAGCGTGCCCTTTACTCACAGTACCTAATGTGCCCGTAGTCCTTCCCTGTTCTCTCTTACCATCAAAAGAGAAACACTTTTATGAATGAGTACGCTCTTGAAATAGGTTCCCTGACCAGATACCTTCCTCCGCATCCCCTCTAAGGGGCCTTTATCAGACTCTTCATGGTTGCTACCCAGACACATCTTAAACTTTCCAACTGAGCATTGACACATCCCTGTCGTGAGAACATACTGTAGCACAGTTCCCTCATATATTGGAAGTGTTTTGAGAAGTGGTAGACATTGTGGAACATCAAAGGTTTTGAACTTCCAGTATGATTCATAGAGGTCTATGTGCCTTACCCTGTACTTCACTCACGGGTTGCAATGTTCTCTCTGCTCCGTCGTTGTTCTATCTTCTTTCCTCCAGTGGAAAGACACTGTGAGAAGTAAGATTCCTCATGAAGGCATTTCCCTTAAACAGAACTTGCTATAGTCCAACGGATAGACATCTGAAACTGGAAGCTATGTGCACCTTAATGCGGTTACCACAGAGTCAGTCCCAAAGATTCCTTCTTTAACAGACGTAACACTGCAGTGAATCCCTAATAAAGCACATTTCCCTCTCAGTGTTGGAAGCGTTTTAGACACAGAATCTAAGTGCGGATCACCACTGGTGGTGAACATCCAATATGTGTTTGGCAGGCTTAAGCGCCATATGTGCCCTTTACTCACAGTACCTAATGTACCCCCAGTCCGACCGTGTCTACCTTCATTCCTCCAACAAGAAGCACTGTTATGAATGAGTACGCACCTGAAGTAGCTTCCCTGAGCAGATACTTTCCTACGCATCCCCTCTAAGTGGCCTGTATGAGACACTTCATGATTGCTACCCAGACACATTCTAGAGTTTTCAACTGTGCACAGATGCATCCCTGTCGTGAGAACTTACGGTAGCACAGTTCCCTCATATATGAGAAGTGTTTTGAGAAGTGGTAGACATTGTAGAACATCCCACTTGTTGAACATCCAGTATGCATCATAGAGGCTTAGGTTCCTTACCCTGTACTTCAATCACGGGTTGCAACGTTATCTCTGCTCCATCCTTGTTCTATCTTCTTTCCTCCACTGGAAAGACACTGTGAGAAGTGAAATTCCGCATGAAGGAGTTTCCATTAAACAGAACTTGCTATAGTCCAAGGATAGACGTCTGAGACTGGAAAGCTATGTGCGCTTATAGCGGTTAGCACAGTGTCAGTCCCAAAAGCTTCCTTCTTTAACAGACGTAACACTGCAGTGTATCCCTCCTAAACCACACTTCCATCTCAGTGTAGGAAGCGTTTACGATGCAGAAACTAATTGCGGATGACCACTGGTGATGACATCCAATGTGTGTTTGGTAGGCATAAGCTCCATACCGTGCCCTTTACACACAGTACCTAATGTGCCACAGTCCTTCCCTGTTCTATCTTCATCCTGAAAGGAGAAACACTGTTATGAATGAGTACGCACCTGAAGTAGTTTACCTGAGCAGATACCTTCCTCCGCATCCCCTCTAAGGTGCCTGTATCAGACACTTCATGATTGCTACCCAGACACGACCTACACTTTCCAACTGAGCATAGACGCATCCCTGTCGTTAGAACATACTGTAGCACAGTTTCCTCATATATTGGAAGTGTTTTGAGATGTTCTAGACACTGTGGAACATCCCAGGTGTTGAACATCCAGTATGAATCATAGAGGCTTAGGTGCCTTACCCTGTACTTCACTCACGGGTTGCAACGTTCTCTCTGCTCCGTCCTTGTTCTATCTTCTATCCTCCAGTGGAAAGAAACTGTGAGAGGAGACATTCCGCATGAAGGGGTTTCCCTTAAACAGAAATTGCTATATTCCAAAGGATAGACATCTGAGAATGGAAAGCTATGTGCGACTACTGCGGTTACCACAGAGTCAGTCCCCAAAGCTTCCTTCTTTACTAGACGTAACACTGCATGAGTACCTCCTAAAGCACACTTCCCTCTCAGTGTAGGAAGCGTTTTCGACGCAGAAACTAAGTGCGGATCACCACTGGTGGTGAACATCCAATATGTGTTTGGCAGGCTGAAGCGCCATAGCGTGCCCTAAACTCACAGTACCTAATGTGCCCGTAGTCCTTCCCTGTTCTATCTTCATCCTCAAAGGAGAAACACTGTTATGAATGAATCCGCATCTGAAGTAGTTTCCCCGAGCAGATACCTTCCTTCGCATCCCCTCTAAGGGTCCTGTATCAGACACTTCATGGTTGCTAGCCAGACACGCCCTACACTTTCCAACTGAGCACAGACGGATCTCTGTCGTGAGAACATACTGTAGCACAGTTCCCTCATAAACTGGAAGTGTTTTGAGAAGGGGTAGACACTGTGGAACATCTCCGGTGCTGTACTTCCAGTATGCATCATAGAGGCCTAAGTGGCTTACCCTGTACTTCACTCACGGTTTGCAACGTTCTCTCTGTCCGTCCTTGTTCTATCTTCTTTCCTCCACTGGAAAGACACTGTGAGAAGTGACATTCGGCATGAAGGAGTTTCCCTTAGACAGAACTTCCTATGCTCTAACGGTTAGAAGTCTGAGACTGGAAAGCTATGTGCGCCTAATGCGGTTACCACATATTCAGTCACAAAAGCTTCCTTCTTTAACAGATGTAATACTGCAGTGAATCCCTCCTAAAGCACACTTCCCTTTCAGTGTAAGAAGCGTTTTCGGGGGGGGGACAAGATGGCGGGGTAGTAGGAAGAGGCCTCTTTTCAGCTGGTACCCCAAAGTGAGCTGATTACCTACCAAAGAACTCTGATCACCCATGAAATCAGCCTGAATTCAGAATTATACACGTCTGGATCTCTACAGGGGCAGAAGATTCCAGTGAGCAGGTAAAGCGGAATGGGAACAGAGGACTGATATTGGAAGATAAACAAAAGGGGGATGGAGCCACCAGAGGCGACTGGTGCAAAAGTAATACCCAGATAGGAGCGAGAGTGCCCTGCATCTTGGGAACAGCAGTAACTCGGAGACTGATTGAAAGCACTCCAAAAGCAAAGCATCGCGGGGGCAAATTGTGGGAATCGGGGCGGCTAGGTACAGGGGCTTAAGTCCCTGGTCCCAGACGGCCTACCCAGCGTGGAGGCAGAGAGAGTACGTCGGAGAAACCGGCTCCTAGTCCCTAAGCCCCCAGCATGCCCCAGAGCACGGGGGTTCCGGCTCCTGTGAGGGGATGGGAGCTGCGCTGGTCTGCAGAACGCACACTAGCCGTACCACAAAGCTTGAGATGCGCGCGCACGTCCCTCCAGCTCTCCTGGGTTTCTAAAGCCCGGGGGCGCTTCATGACCCACGCCATTGTTTTAAGTCTAAGCCGCGAGCGTGTGAAGCACTGTTATGAATGAGTACGCACCTGAAGTAGCTTCCCTGAGCAGATATATTCCTACGCATACGCTCTAAGTGGTCCTGTATGAGACACTTCATGATTGCTACCCAGACACATCCTAGAGTATTCAACTGAGCACAGATGCATCCCTGTCGTGAGAACTTACGGTAGCACAGTTTCCTCATATATTGGAAGTGTTTTGAGAAGTGGTAGACACTGTGGAACATCCCAGGTGTTGAACTTCCAGTATGCATCATAGAGGCTTAAGTGCCTTAGCCTGTACTTCACTCTCAGGATGCAACGTTCTCTCTGCTCCGTCTTTGTTCTATCTTATTTCCTCCACTGGAAAGACACTGTGAGATGTGACATTCCACATGAAGGAGTTTCCCTTAAACAGAACTTGCTATAGTCCAACGGATAGACGCCTGAGACTGGAAAGCTCTGTGTGCCTATTGCGGTTACCAAAGAGTCCCAAAAGCTTCCTTGTATAACAGATGTAACACTGCAGTGAATCCCTCCTAAAGCACACTTCCCTTTCAGTGTAGGAAGCGTTTTCGATGCAGAAACTAACTGTGGATCAACACTGGTGGTGAACATCCAATATGTGTTTGGCAGGCATAAGCCCGTAGCGTGCCCTTTACTCACAGTACCTAATGTGCCCGTAGTCCTTCCCTGTTCTATTTTCTTCCTCAAAGGAGAAACACTGTTATGAATAGTATGCACCTGAAGTAGGTTACCTGCGCAGATACCTTCCTCCGCATTCCCTCTAAGGGGCCTGTATGAGACAGTTCATGGTTGCTGCCCAGACATGTCCTACACTTTCCAACTAGTACAGACGCATCCCTGCTGTGAGCACTTACTGTAGCACTGTTCCCTCATATATTGGAAGTGTTTTGAGAAGTGGTAGACACTGTGGAACATCTCCGGTGTTGAACTTCCAGTATGCATCATAGAGGCCTAAGTGTCTTAACCTGTACTTCACTCACGGTTTGCACGTTCTCTCTGTCCGTCGTTGTTCTATCTTCTTTCCTCCACTGTAAAGACACTGTGAGAAATGACAGTCCGCATGAAGGAGTTTCCCTTAAATAGAAATTCCTATAGTATAACGGTTAGACGTCATTGAATAGAAAGCTATGATCGCCTATTGCGGTTACCACAGAGTCAGTCCCAAAAGCTTCCTTCCTTAACAGACGTAACACTGCAGTGAATCCCTCCTAAAGCACACTTCCCTCACAGTGTTGGAAGGGTTTTAGATGCAGAAACTAAGTGCGGGTCAACACTGGTGGTGAACATCCAATATGTGTTTGGCAGGCTTAAGCGCCATAGCCTGCCCTTTACTCATTGTTCCTAAAGTGCCGTAGTCCTTCCCTGTTCTATCTTTATTCCTCAAAGGAGAAACACTGTTATGAATGAGTACGCACCTGAAGTAGCTTCCCTGAGCAGATACCTTCCTCCGCATCCCCTCTAAGGGGCTTGTATCAGACACTTCATGATTGGTACTCAGACACGACCTACACTTTCCAACTGGGCATAGACGCATCCCTGTCGTGAGGAATTACGGCAGCACATACCCTTCATATATTGGAAGTGTTTTGAGAAGTGGTAGACACTTTGGAACCTCCCAGGTGTTGAACTTCCTGTATGCATCATAGAGGCCTACGTGCCTTACCCTGTACTTCACTTACGGGTTACAACGTTCTCTCTGTCCGTCCTTGTTCTATCTCCTTTCTCCACTGGAAAAACACTGTGAGAAGTCACATTCCGCATGAAGGCGTTTCCCTTAAACAGAACTTGCTATATTCCAACGGATAGCCGTCTGAGAAAGGAAAGCTAGGTGTGTCTACTGCGGTTACCACAGAGTCAGTCCCAAAAGCTTCCTTCTTTATCAAACGTAACAGTGCAGTGAATCCATCCTAAAGCACACTTCCCTCTCAGTGTAGGAAGCGTTTTCGATGCAGAAACTAAGTAGGGATCAACACTGGTGGTGAACCTCCAATATGTGTTTTGCAGGCTTAAGCGCCATAGCATACCCTTTACACACAGTACCTAATGTGATCGTTTTCATTCCCTGTTCTATCTTCATCCTCAAAGGAGAAACACTGTTATGAATGAGTAAACACCTGAAGTAGGTTCCCTGAGCAGACACCTTCCTCCACATCCCCTCTAAGTGGCCTGTATCAGACACTTCATGGTTGTTACCCAGACACGTCCTACACTTTAAACTGAGCACAGACGCATCTCTGTCGTGAGAACTTACAGTAGCACAGTTCCCTCATATACTGGAAGTGTTTTGATAGAGGTAGACTCTGTGGCAATCTCCGGTGTTGAACTTCCAGTATGCATCATAGAGGCCTAAGTGCTTTACCCTGTACTTCACTCACGGTTTGCAACGTTCTCTCTATCTGTCCTTGTTCTATCTTCTTTCCTTCACTGGAAGGACACTGTGAGAAGTCACATTCCGTATGAAGGAGTTTCTCTTAAACAGAATTTCCTGTAGTCCAATGGATAGACTTCTGAGACTGGAAAGCTATGTGCGCATATTGAGGTTACCATATGTCACTCCCAAAAGCTTCCTTCTTTAACAGACGTAACACTGCAGTGAATCCCTCCTAAAGCACACATCCCTCTCAGTGTAGGAATCGTTTTAGACGCAGAAACTAAGTGCGGATCACCACTGGTGGTGAACATTCAATATGTGTTTGGCAGACTTAAGCACCATATTCTGCCAATTACTCACAGTACCTAATGTACCCCTAGTCCGTCCGTGTTCTACCTTCATTCCTCCAAGGAGAGCACTATTATGAATGAGTACGCACCTGAAGTAGCTTCCCTGAGCAGATCCCTTCCTACGCATCCCCTCTAAGAGGCCTGTATGAGACACTACATGATTGCTACCCAGACACATCCTAGAGTTTTCTACTGAACAGAGATGCATCCCCGTCATGAAAACTTACTGTAGAACAGTTCCCTCATATGTTGGAAGTGTTTTGAGAAGAGATAGACACTGTGGAACAACCCCGGTGTTGTAATTCCAGTATGCATCATAGAGACCTAAGTGCCTTACCCTGTACTACACTCACGGGTTGAAACATTCTCTCTGCTCCGTCCTTGTTCTATCTTCTTTCCTCCACTGGAAAGACACTGTGAGAAGTGACATTCTGCATGAAGGAGTTTCCCTTAAACAGAACTTCCAGTAATCTAACGGTTAGAAGTCTGAGACTGGGAAGCTATGTGCGCCTATTGCGGTTACCACAGAGTCAGTCCCAAAAGCTTCCTTCTTTAACAGACGTAACACTGCAGTGAATCCCTCCTAAAGCACACTTCCCTGTCAGTGTTGGAAGTGTTTGATTTTTTATTTTTTTCCCAATTTATTTATTTTCAGAAAAAAAGTATTCATTATTTTTTCACCACACCCAGTGCTCCATGCAAGCTGTGCCCTCTATAATACCCACCACCTGGTACCCCAACCTCCCACCCCCCCGCCACTTCAAACCCCTCAGACTGTTTTTCAGCGTCCATAGTCTCTCATGGTTCACCTCCCTTCCAATTTACCAAAATTCCCTACTCCTCTCTAACGCCCCTTGTCTTCCATGCTATTGGTTATGCTCCACAAATGAGTGAAACCATATGATAATTGACTCTCTCTGCTTGACTGATTTCACTCAGCATAATCTCTTCCAGTCCCGTCCATGTTGCTACAAAAGTTGGATGTTCGTCCTTTCTGATGGAGGCATAATACTCCATAGTGTATATGGACCACATCTTCCTTCTCCACTCATCCGTTGAAGGGCATCTTGGTTCTTTCCATAGTTTGGCGACTGTGGCCATTGCTGCTGTAAACATTGGGGTACAGATGGCCCTTCTTTTCACGACATCTGTATCTTTGGGGTAAATACCCAGGAGTGCAATTGCAGGGTCGTAGGGAAGCTCTCTTTTTAATTTCTTGAGGAATCTCCACACTGTTCACAAAAGAGGCTGCACCAACTTGCATTCCCACCAACAGTGTAAAGGGTTCCCCTTTCTCCACATCCTCTCCAACACATGTTGTTTCCCGTTTTGTTAATTTTGGCAATTCTAACTGGATGTAAGGTGATATCTCAATGTGGTTTTAATTTGAATCTCCCTGAGGGCTAATGATGATGAACATTTTTTCATGTGTCTGATAGCCATTTGTATGTCTTGATTGGAGAAGTGTCTGTTCATATCTTCTGCCCATTTTTTGATGTGTTTGTCTGTTTCGTGTGGGTTGAGTTTGAGGAGTTCATTATAGATCAGGGATATCAACCTTTTGTCTGTACTGTCATTTGCAAATATCTCCTCCCATTCCGTGGGTTGCTTCTTTGTTTTTTTTTGACTGTTTCCTTTGCTGTGCAGAAGTTTTTGATTTTGATGAAGTCCCTGAAGTTTATTTTCGCTTTTGTGTCCTTTGCCTTTGGAGATGTATCTTGAAAGAAGTTGCTGTGGCTGAAATCAAAGAGATTACTGCCTATGTTCTCCTCTAGGATTCTGATGGATTCCTGTCTCACGTTGAGGTCTTTTATCCATTTTGAGTTGATCTTTGTGTATGGTGTAAGAGAATGGTCGAGTTTCATTCTTCTACATATAGCTGTCCAGTTTTCCCAGCTCCATTTATTGAAGAGACAGTCTTTTTTCCACTGTATATATTTTCCTGTTTTGTCGAAGATTAATTGACCATAGAGTTGAGGGTCCATATCAGGGCTCTCTACTCTGTTCCACTGGTCTATGTGTCTGTTTTTATGCCAGTACCATGCTGTCTTGGTGATCACAGCTTTGTAATAAAGCTTGAAATCAGGTAAGGTGATGCCGCCAGCTTTATTTTTGCTTTTCAACATTTCCTTAGCGATTCGGGGTCTCTTCTGATTCCATACAAATTTTAGGATTATTTGCTCCAGCTCTTTGAAGAATGCCCGTGGAATTTTGATCGTAATGGCTTTAAAAGTATAGATTGCTCTAGGCAGTATAGACATTTTTTTTTTTCATTTGGAGCTTTATTATCTTATAATACATGCCGAGGCTTTAAAACTGTTTAACAGCAGGAAACACACTTTTATCTTGATGTCTTCAACTTCTAAGAATGGATCCCTTTCTTTTTTTTTTTTAATTATTTTTTTTCCTTTTTTCCCCAATTTATTTATTTTCAGAAAAACAGTATTCATTATTTTTTCACCACACCCAGTGCTCCATGCAAGCTGTGCCCTCTATAATACCCACCACCTGGTACCCCAACCTCCCACCCCCCGCCACTTCACACCCCTCAGACTGTTTTTCAGAGTCCATAGTCTCTCATGGTTCACCTCCCCTTCCAATTTACCCAAATTCCCTACTACTCTCTAACGCCCCTTGTCCTCCATGCTATTGGTTATGCTCCACAAATGAGTGAAACCATATGATAATTGACTCTCTCTGCTTGACTGATTTCACTCAGCATAATCTCTTCCAGTCCCGTCCATGTTGCTACAAAAGTTGGATGTTCGTCCTTTCTGATGGAGGCATAATACTCCATAGTGTATATGGACCACATCTTCCTTCTCCACTCATCCGTTGAAGGGCATCTTGGTTCTTTCCATAGTTTGGCGACTGTGGCCATTGCTGCTGTAAACATTGGGGTACAGATGGCCCTTCTTTTCACGACATCTGTATCTTTGGGGTAAACACCCAGGAGTGCAATTGCAGGGTCGTAGGGAAGCTCTCTTTTTAATTTCTTGAGGAATCTCCACACTGTTCTCCAAAGAGGCTGCACCAACTTGCATTCCCACCAACAGTGTAAGAGGGTTCCCCTTTCTCCACATCCTCTCCAACACATGTTGTTTCCTGTTTTGTTAATTTTGGCCATTCTAACTGGTGTAAGGTTACATCTCAATGTGGGTTTAATTTGAATCTCCCTGAGGGCTAATGATGATGAGCATTTTTTCATGTGTCTGATAGCCATTTGTATGTCTTGATTGGAGAAGTGTCTGTTCATATCTTCTGCCCATTTTTTGATGTGTTTGTCTGTTTCTTGTGGGTTGAGTTTGATGAGTTCATTATAGATCAGGGATATCAACCTTTTGTCTGTACTGTCATTTGCAAATATCTCCTCCCATTCCGTGGGTTGCCTCTTTGTTTTTTTGATTCTTTCCTTCGCTGTGCAGAAGCTTTTGATTTTGATGAAGTCCCAGAAGTTTATTTTCGCTTTTGTTTCCTTTGCCTTTGGAAACGTATCTTGAAAGAAGTTGCTGTGGCTGATATCAAAGAGATTACTGCCTATGTTCTCCTCTAAGATTCTGATAGATTCCTGTCTCACGTTGAGGTCATTTATCCATTTTGAGTTGATCTTTGTGTACGGTATAAGAGAATGGTCGAGTTTCATTCTTCTACATATACCTGTCCAGATTTCCCAGCACCATTTATTGAAGAGACAGTCTTTTTTCCACTGTATATTTTTTACTGTTTTGTCGAAGATTTACTGACCATAGAGTTGAGGGTCCATATCTGGGCTCTCTACTCTGTTCCACTGGTCTATGTGTCTGTTTTTATGCCAGTACCATGCTGTCTTGGTGATCACAGCTTTGTAATAAAGCTTGAAATCAGGTAAGGTGATGCCGCCAGCTTATTTTTGTTTTTCAACATTTCCTTAGCTATTCGGGGCCTCTTCTGATTCCATACAAATTTTAGGATTATTTGCTCCAGCTCTTTGAAGAATGCCGGTGGAATTTTGTTCGGAATGGCATTAAAAGTATAGATTTCTCTAGGCAGTATAGACATTTTAACAATGTTTATTCTTCCGATCCAAGAGCATGGAATGGTCTTCCATCTTTTTGTGTCTTCTTCAATTTCTTTCATGAGTGTTCTATAGTTCCTCAAGTATAGATCCTTTACCACTTTAGTTAGGTTTATTCCCAGGTATCTTATGGTTCTTGGTGCTATAGTAAATGGAATCGATTCTCTAATTTCCCTTTCTGTATTTTCATTGTTAGTGTATAAGAAAGCCACTGATTTCTGCACATTGACTTTGTATCCTGCCACGCTGCTGAATTGCTGTATGAGTTCTAGTAGTTTGGGGGTGGAGTCTTTTGGGTTTTCCATATAAAGAATCATGTCATCTGCGAAGAGAGAGAGAGTTTGACTTCTTCATTACCAATTTGGATACCTTTTATTTCTCTCTGTTGTCTGATTGCTGTTGCTAGGACTTCTAATACTATGTTGAACAAGAGTGGTGAAAGTGGGCATCCTTGTCTTGTACCTGATCTCAACGGGAAGGCTGCAAGCTTTTTCCCATTGAGGATGATATTTGCTGTGGGTCTTTCATAGATAGATTTGATGAGGTTCAGGAATGTTCCCTCTATCCCTATACTTTGAAGCGTTTTAATCAGGAACGGATGTTGGATTTTGTCAAATGCTTTTTCTGCATCAATTGAGAGGACCATGTGGTTCTTCTCTCTTCTCATATTAATTTGTTGTATCACATTGATTGATTTACGAATGTTGAACCATCCTTGTAGCCCAGGGATGAATCCCACCTGATCATGGTGGATAATCTTTTTAATGTGTTGTTGGATCCTGTTGGCTAGGATCTTGTTGAGAATCTTAGCATCCATATTCATCAGTGATATTGGTCTGAAACTCTCCTTTTTGGTAGGGTCCTTGCCTGGTTTGGGGATCAGGGTAATGCTGGCTTCATAGAAAGAGTCTGGAAGTTTTCCTTCTGCTTCAATTTTTTGAAACAGCTTCAGGAGAATAGGTGTTATTTCTTCTTGGAAGGGTTGGTAGAATTCCCCAGGGAATCCGTCAGGTCCTGTGCTCTTGTTTTTTGGGAGATTTTTGATCACTGCTTCAATCTCGTTATTAGATATCGGTCTATTCAGGTTGTCGATTTCTTCCTGGTTCAATTTTGGTAGTTTATATTTTTCCAGGAATGCATCCATTTCATCAAGGTTGCTAAGCTTATTGGCATATAACTGTTCGTAATAACTTCTGATGATTGTTTCTACTTCCTTGGTGTTAGTTGTGATCTCTCCCTTTTCATTCATAATTTTATGAATTTGGGATTTCTCTCTTTTCTTTCGGATTAGTGTAGCCAGTGGCTTATCGATCTTATTGTTTCTTTCAAAAAACCAGCTTCTAGTTTCATTGATACGTTCTACTGTATCTCTGGTTTCTCCCTCATTGATCTCAGCTCTAATCTTGATGATTTCCCTTCTTATGTGTGGAGTTGGTTTGATTTGTTGTTGATCCTCCAGTTCTTTAAGGTGTAGAGACAGCTGGTGTGTTCTGGATTTTTCAATTTTTTTGAGCAAGGCTTGGATGGCTATCTATTTTCCCCTTAGGACCGCCTTTGCTGTATCCCATAGGTTTTGGACCGAAGTGTCTTCATTCTCATTGGTTTCCATGAATTGTTTCAGTTCTTCTTTGATCTCCTGGTTGATCCAAGCATTCTTAAGCAAGGTGGTCTTTAGCTTCCAGGTGTTTGAGTTCCTTCGGAACTTTTCCTTGTGTTTGAGCTCCAGTTTCAAAGCATTGTGATCTGAGAATATGCAGGGAATCATCTCAGTCTTTTGATATCGGCTGAGTCCTGATTTGTGACCCAGTATGTGGCCTATTCTGGAGAAGGTTCCGTGTGCACTTGAGAAGAATGAGTATTCTGATGTTTTAGGGTGGAATGTTCTGTAGATATCTATGAGGACCATCTGGTCCAATGTGTCATTCAATGCTCTTGTTTCTTTATTGATTTTCTGCTTCGATGAACTGTCTAGTTCTGAAAGAGGCGTGTTCAGATCTCCTACGATTAGTGTATTCATATCAATATGACTCTTTATCTTGATTAACAGTTTTCTTAAGTAATTGGCTGCTCCCATATTGGGAGCATAGATATTTACAATTGTTAGATCATCTTGGTGGATAGTCCCTTTAAGGATTATGTAGTGTCCTTCTGAATCTCTGACTACAGTCTTTAGTTTGAAGTCTAATTCATCTGATATGACAATCGCTACCCCAGCCTTCTTCTGAGTCCCATTGGCATGAAAGATGCTTCTCCACCCCTTCACTTTCAGTCTGCGTGTATCTTTAGGTTCAAAATGGGTCTCTTGTAGACAGCATATGGATGGGTCCTGTCGTTTTATCCAATCTGCAACCCTGTGCCGTTTTATGGGTGCATTGAGGCCATTCACATTGAGAGTGATTATTGATAGATACGTGTTTATTGACATCGAGTTGCCTTTGAAGTCTTTCTTTCTGTAGACTGTCTCTATATTTCTGTTCAATGCTATTCTTGGGATTTTTCCTCTTTTATAGAACCCCCCTTAATATTTTCTGCAGTGTCGGCTTGGTGGTTGCATAGTCTTTTAAGCCTTGCCGGTCTTGGAAACTCTTTATCTCTCCATCCATTTTGAATGTCAGTCTTGCTGGATAAAGTATTCTTGGCTGCATGTTCTTCTCATTTAGTGCCCTGAATATATCTTGCCAGCCTCTTCTGGCTTGCCAGGTCTCTGTGGACAGGTCTGACGTTATTCTGATGGGCTTCCCTCTGTAAGTAAGGAGCCTCTTTGCCCTGGAAGCTTTCAAGAGATTATACCTACAATTATAATTTCTCAATTTGACTTTAAGTTGTCGTGATGTTTTTTTGGAGTGTATAATCTTGGGTGGAGACCGTTCACCCTCTAGTATATGAACGCTGGTTTCATTCGCGAGATTCGGAAAATTTTCATGAAGGACTTGTTCCACGATATCTTCTAGACTTCTTTCTTTCTCCTCCCCTTCAGGAATTCCAATAATTCTGACGTTGGAACGCTTCATGGCATCATTTATTTCCCTAATTCTGCTTTCGTGGGATCTAAGCTGTTTGTTCCAGGCTTCCTCTTGATCCTTTCTCTCTATCTGTTTGTCTTCCAGATCACTAATTCTATCTTCTGCCTCAGTTACCCTAGCTTTGAGAGAGTTTAGATTGGATTGGAACTCATTGAGATTATTGTGGACCTCCTCCCTGGTGGCTTTAAGCTCCGCCCTAACATTGTGAACATCCTGTCTGGTCGCTTTTAGTTCGGCCCTAATCAATTCTGTTTGGTCATCCATGGCTTTCTCCAACCTAGCTATTGCCTGGATAATTGTTAGCCTGAATTCTCTTTCCGACATATTGTCTATGTTGATAGCCATTAGCTCTATTGTAGAATGTCCATCCTCTGTATTTTTCTTCTGTTGGGCATTCCTCCTCCTAGTCATTTTGGTGGGAGAAGACTGAACAGATGTAGCTGGATGTATCAACTCTGGTGCAGTCAAGGTTCACCCTGGAACACTTCCTGATCTCCGTCTCAGAGAGAAGCCTCAGTCTGGGTGCAGAAGCTGAATAAATTCCCCCTTGGATGCTGGCAGTGCAGGTTCCAAGTTAAAGACACTGGGGGCGCAGGATCTTTTGATCGTCCCCAAAGCCAAGGTAGTGGCAGCTGTCTGGGAGCTCCTGCCCGCCAGAGAGTTTCCAAGCAGCGATCGCACACTGAGATTTTGCCACCGGCCTGGGCTAGGAGTGCCCGGCTTGCGCGCACCTCTTTTCAGAGGCGGCTGTGGGTCGGGCGCACGTCTGGGGCACTGAGTACGGGGCGCTGGTCCGTAAGCCACAGGCTGGGCTTTTGCGCGCCTCTGTCCAGGGAAGAGTTTCACGCGCGCCCGGCTTAGATTTGGAAACAATGGCGCGGGTCAAGAAGCGCCCCCGGGCCTTAGAAACCAAGGAGAGCTGGAGGGACATGCGTGTGCATCTCAAGCTTTATGGTAGGGCTATTGCTCATTCTGCAGAACAGCGCAGCTCCCATTCCCTCACAGGAGCCAGAACCCCAGCGCTATGGGGCGCGCTGGCGGCTTAGTGACCAGGAGCCGGTTTCTCCGCCGCACTCTCTCTGTCTCCCTGCCGCTGGGAATGCCGTCTGGGACCTGGGACATAAGCCCCTGTCCCTAGCAGCCCCGATTACCACAATTTGCCCCCGTGATCCTTTGCTCTTTTGGAGTGCTTTCAAACAGTCTCCAAGTTAATGCTGGTCCCCAGATGCAGGGCGCTCTGGCTCGTGACGGGGTATTACTTTTGCACCAGTCGCCTCTGGTGGCTCCCTCCCCCTTTTGTTTATCTTCCAATATCAGTCCCCTGTTCCCATTCCTCTTTACCTGCTCACTGGCGACTTCTGCCCCTGTAGAGATCCAGACGTGCAGTCCCAAAAGCTTTCTTCTTTACTTGACTTAACACTGCAGTGAATCCCTCCTAAAGCACACTTCTCTCTCAGTGTAAGAGCGTTTTCGACACAGAAACTAAGTGCGGATCAACACTGGTGGTGAACATCCAATATATTTTTGACAGGCTTAAGCGCCATAGCGTGCCCTTTAATCACAGTACCTAATGTGCCCGTAGTCTTTCCCTGTTCTATATTCATCCTCAAAGGAGAAACACTGTTAAGAATGAGTACGCACCTGAAGTAGGTTCCCTGAGCAGATACCTTCCTCCGCATCCCCTTTAAGGGTTTGTAACAGACACTTCATGGTTCCTACCCTCACACGTCCTAACTTTCCAACAGAGCACAGACTCATCTCTGTCGTGAGAACTTACTGTAGCACAGTTCCCTCAAATACTGGAAGAGTTTTGAGAAGAGGTAGACACTGTGGAACATCTCCGGTGTTGAACTTCCTATATGCATCATAGAGGCCTAAGTGGCTTACCCTGTACTTAACTCACGGTTTGCAACGTTCTCTCTGTCTGTCCTTGTTCTATCTTCTTTCTTCCACATAAAGACACTGTGAGAAGTGACAATCCGCATGAAGTAGTTTCCCTTAAACAGAACTTCCAATAGTCTAACGGTTAGACGTCTGAGACTGGAAAGCTAGGAGCACCCAATGCGGTTACACAGAGTCAATCCCAAAAGCTTCCTTCTTTAACAGACGTAACACTGCAGTGAATCGCTCCTAAAGTACACTTCCCTCTCAGTGTGGAAGCGTTTTAGACGCAGAAACTAAGTGCAGATCACCACTGGTGGTGAACAACCAATATGTGTTTGGCAGGCTTAAGCGTCATAGCCTGCCCTTTACTCACAGTACCTAATGTGCCCATAGTCCGTCCGTGTTCTACCTTCATTCCTCCAAGGAGAAGCACTGTTATGAATGTGCACGCACCTGAAATAGCTTCCCTGAGCAGATACCTTCCTACGCATCCTCTCTAAGGAGCCTGTAGGAGACACTTCATGATTGCTACCCAGACACATCCTAGAGTTTTCAACTGAGCACAGATGCATCCCTGTTGTGAGAACTTACGGTAGCACAGTTACCTCTTATATTGGAAGTGTTTTGAAAGGGGTAGACACTGTGGAACATCCCAGGTGTTGAACTTCCCGTATGCATCATAGAGGTTTAGGTGCCTTACCCTGTACTTCACTCACGGGTTGCAACGTTGTCTCTGCTCCGTCCTTGTTCTATCTTCGTTCCTCCAGTGGAAAGACACTGTGAGAAGTGACATTCCGCATGAAGGAATTTCCCTTAAACAGAACTTGCTACAGTCCAACGGATAGATATCTGAGACTGGAAAGCTATGTGCGCCTAATGCGGTTACCACAGAGTCATTCCCAAAAGGTTCCTTTTTTAACAGACGTAACACTGCAGTGAATCCCTTCTAAAGCACACTTCCCTCTAAGTGTAGGAAGCGTTTTCGACACAGAAATTAAGTGCGGATCAACACTGGTGGTGAACATCCAATATATGTTTGGCAGGATTAAGCGCCATATCGTGCACTTTACTCACAGTACCTAATGTGCCCGTAGTCCTTCCATGCTCTATCTTCATCCTCAAAGGAGAAACAATGTTATGAATGAGTACGCACCTGTAGAAGGTTCCCTGAGCAGATACCTTCCTCCGCATCCCCTCTTAGGGTCTTGTATCAGACACTTCATGGTTGCTACCCAGACACGTCCTACACTTTCCAACTGAGCACAGACGCATCTCAGTCGTGAGAACTTACTATAGAACGGTTCCCTCAAATACAAGAAGAGTTTAGAGAAGAGGTAGACACTGTGGAACATCTCCGGTGTTGAACTTCAAGTATGCTTTATAAAGGCCTAGGTGCCTTACCCTGTACATCACTCACGGTTGCAATATTCTCTCTGCTACGTCCTTGTTCTATCTTCTTTCCTCGACTGGAAAGACACTGTGAGATGTGACATTCCGCATGAAGGAGTTTCCCTTAAACAGAACTTCCTATAGTCTAAATGTTAGACGTATGAGAATGTAAAGCTATGTGCGCCTATTGCGGTTACCACAGAGTCAGTCCCAAAAGCTTCCTTCTTTAACAGAAGTAACACTGCAGTGAGTACCTCCTAAAGCACACTTCCGTCTCAGTCTTGGAAGCGTTTTAGATGCAGAAACTAAGTGCGGATCACCACTGGTGGTGAACATCCAATATGTGTTTGGCAGGCTTAAGCGCCATAGCCTGCCCTTTACTCACAGTACCTAATGTGCCCCTAGTCAGTCCGTGTTCTACCATCATTCCTCCAAGGAGAAGCACTGTTATGAATGAGTACGCACCTGAAGTAGCTTCCCTCTGCAGATACCTTCCTAGGAATCCCTTCTAAGGAGCCTGTATGAGACACTTCATGATTGCTACCTAGACACATCCTAGAGTTTTCAACTGAGCTCAAATGCATCCCTGTCGTGAGAACTTACGGTAGCACCGTTCCCTCATATATTGGAAGTGTTTTGAGAAGGGGTAGACACTGTGGAACATCCCAGGTGCTGAACTTCAGTATGAATCATAGAGGCCTAGGTGCATTACCCTGTACTTCACTCACGGGTTGCAACGTTCTCTCTGCTCTGTCCTTTATCTATCTTCTTTCCTCCACTGGAAAGACACTGTGAGAAGTGACATTCCGCATGAAGGTGTTTCCCTGAAACAGAACTTCCTGTAATCCAACGGATAGAAGGCAGAGACATGAAATCTATGTGCGCCTATTGCGGTTACCACAGAGTCAGTCCTAAAAGCTTCCTTCTTTACTAGACGTAACACTGCAGTGAATCCCTCCTAAAGCATACTTCCCTCTCAGTGTAGGAAGCGTTTTTGACGCAGAAACTAAGTGCGGATCACCAGTGGTGGTGAACATCCAATATGTGTTTGGCAGGCTTAAGCGCCATAGCCTGCCCTTTACTCACAGTACCTAATGTGCCCGTAGTCCTCCCTGATCTATCTTCATCTTCAAAGTAGAAACACTGTTATGAATGAGTACGCACCTGAAGTAGGTTCCCTGAGCTGATACCTTCCTCCGCATCCCTTCTTAGGGGCCTGTATGAGACACTTCATGGTTGCTACCTAGACACGTCCTACACTTTCCACCTGAGCACAGACGCATCTCTGTCGTGAGAACTTACTGAAGCACAGTTCCCTTATATACTGGAAGTGTTTTGAGATGAGGTAGACACTGTGGAACATCCCAGTTCTTGAACTTCCAATATGCATCATAGAGGTCTTGGTGCCTTACCTTGTACTTCACTCACGGGTTGCAACTTTCTCTCTGCTCCGTCTTTGTTCTATCTTCTTTCCTCCACTGGAAAGACACTGTGAGAAACAACCTTCCGCAAGAAGGAGTTTCCTTTCACAGAACTTGCTATAGTCCAAAGGTTAGACGTCTGAGACTGGAAAGCTATGTGTGCTATTGCGGTTACCACAGAGTCAGTCCCAAAAGCTTCCTTCTTTAACAGACGTAACACTGCAGTGAATCTCTCCTAATGAACACTTCCCTCTCAGTGTAGGAAGTATATTCGACGCAAAAACTAAGTGCGGATCAACACTGGTGGTGAACATCCAATATGTGTTTGGCAGGCTTAAGTGCCATAGCGTGCCCTTTATTCACAGTACCTAGTGTGCCCGTAGTCTTTTCCTGATCTATCTTCATCCTCAAAGAGAAACACTGTTATGAATGAGTAAGCACTTGAAGTAAGTTCCCTGAGCAGATACCTTCCTACGCATCCCTCTAAGGGGCCTGTATCAGACAATACATGGTTGCTACCCTGAACATACTGTAGCACAGTTCCCTCATATACTGGAAGTTTTTTGAGAAGAGGTTGACACGGTGGAAATTCTCCGGAGTTGAACTGCCAGTAGGCATCATAGAGGCCTAAGTGCCTTACCCTGTCCTTCACTCATGGTTTGCAACGTTTTCTCTGTCCGTCCTTTTTCTATCTCCTTTCCTCCACTGGAAAGACACTGTGAGAAGTGAATTTACACATGAAGGAGTTTCCCTTAAACAGAACTTGTGATATTCTAACGGTTACATGTCTGAGACTGGAAAGCTATGTGCGCCTATTGCGTTTACCACAGTGTCAGTCCCAAAAGCTTCCTTCTATACCAGACGTAACACTAGAGTGAATTCCTCCTAAAGCACAATTCCCTCTCAGTGTTGGAAGCGTTTTAGACACAGAAACTAATTGCAGATCACCATTGGTGGTGAACATCCAATATATGTTTTGCAGGCTTAAGCGCCATAGCCTGCCCATTACTCACAGTACCTAATGTGCCCCTAATCAATCCCTGTTCTATCTTCATCCTCAAAGGAGAAACACTGTTATGAATGAGTACGAACCTGAAGTTGGTTCCCTGAGCAGATAACTTCCTCCGCATCCCCTCTTAGGGGCCTGTATCAGACACTTCATGATTGCTACCCAGACATGTCCAAAAATTTCCAACTGAGCATAGACGCATCCCTGTGTGAGAACATACTGTAGCACAGTTCCCTCATATATTGGAAGTGTTTTGAGAAGTGGTAGACACTGTGTAACTTCCCAGGTGTTTAACTTCCTGTATGCATCATAGAGGCTTAGGTGCCTTACCCTGTACTTCACTCACGGGTTGCAACATTCTCTCTGTCCGTCTATGTTCTATCTTCTTTCCTCCACTGGAAAGACACTGTGAGAAGTGACATTCCACATGAAGGAGTTTCCCATAAAAAGAACTTCTTATAGTCTAACGGTTAGACGTCTAAGACTGGAAAGCTATATGCGCCTATTGCGGTTACCACAGAGTCAGTCCCAAAAGCTTCCTTCTTTAACAGATGTAACACTGCAGTGAATCCCTCCTAAATCACACTTCCCTCTCAGTGTAGGAAGCGTTTTAGAAGCAGAAACTAAGTGCGAATCACCACTGGTGGTTAACATCCAATATGTGTTTGGCAGGCTCAAGCGGCGTAGCGTGCCCTTTACTCACAGTACCTAATGTGCTTGTAGTCCTTCCCTGTTCTATCTTCACCTCAAAGGAGAAACACTGTTATGAATGAGTACGCACCTGAAGTAGGTTCCCTGAGCAGATACCTTCCTCCGCATTCCATTTAAGGGGCCTGTATCAGACACTTCATGGTTGCTACCCAGACACGTCCTACACTTTCCAACTGAGCACAGACACATCTCTGTTGTGAGAAATTACTGTAGCACATTTCCCTCATATACTGGAAGTGTTTTGAGAAGAGGTAGACTCTGTGGAACATCTCCGGTGTTGAACTTCCAGTATGCATCATAGAGGCCTAAGTGGCTTACCCTGTACTTCACTCGCGGTTTGTAAGGTGCTCTCTGTCCGTCCTTGTTCTATCTTCTTAGCTCCACTGGAAAGACAATGTGAGAAGTGACTGTCCGCATAAAGGAGTTTCCCTTAAACAGAACTTCCTATAATTTAACAGTTAGACTTCTGAGACTGGAAAGCTATGTGCGCCTAAAGCGGTTAGCAAAGAGTCAGTCCCATGAGCTCCCTTCTTTAACAGACGTAACACTGCAGTGAATCCCTCCTAAAGTACACTTCCCTCTCAGTTTAGAAAGCATTTTAGACGCAGAAACTAAGTGCGGATCACCACTGGTGGTAAACATCCAATATGTGTTTGGCAGGCTTAAGCGCCATAGCCTAAACTTTACTCACAGTACCTAATGTGCCCCTAGTCCGTCCGTGATATACATTTATTCCTCCAAGGAGAAGCACTGTTATGAATGAGTACGCATTTGAAGTAGTTCCCTGAGTAGATAACTTCCTACGAATCCCCTCTAAGGGGCCTGTATGAGACACTTCATGATTGCTACCCAGACACATCCTAGAGTTTTCAACAGAGCACAGATGCTTCGCTGTCGTGAGAACATACGTTAGCAAAGTTACCTCATATATTGGAAGTGTCTTGAAAGGGTTAGACACTGTGGAACATCCCAGGTGTTGAACTTCCCGTATGCATCATAGAGGTTTAGGTGCCTTACCCTGTACTTCACTCACAGGTTGCAACGTTCTCCCGGTCCGTCCTTGTTCTATCTTCTTTCCTCCACATAAAGACATAACACTGCAGTGAATCCCTCCTAAGGCACACATCCTTCTCAGTGTTGGAAGCGTTAGACGCAGAAACTAAGTGCGGATCACCACTGGTGGAGAACATCCAATATGTGTTTGGCAGGCTTAAGCGCCATAGCCTGCCCTTTACTCACAGTACCTAAGGTGCCCCTAATCTGTCCCAGTTCTATATTCATTCTCAAAGGAGAAACAGTGTTATGAATGAGTATGAATCTGAAGTAGGTTCCCTGAGCAGATACCTTCCTCCGCATGCCCTCTAAGGGGCATGTATCAGACACTTCATGATTGCTACCCAGACACGTCCTACACTTTCCAACTGAGCATAGTCGCGTCCCTGTGTGAGAACATACTGTAGCACAGTTCCCTCATATATTGGAAGTGTTTTGAGAAGTGGTAGACACTGTGGAACAGCCCAGGTGTTGAACTCCAGTATGCATCAGAGAGGCTTAGGTGCCTTACCCTGTACTTCACTCACGGGTTGCAACGTTCTCCCGGTCCGTCCTTGTTCTATCTTCTTTCCTCCACTGGAAAGACACTGTGAGAAGTGACATTCCGCATGAAGGAGTTTCCCTTAAACAGAACTTGCTATAATCCAAAGGATAGACATCTGAGACCGGGAAGCTATGTGCGGCAATTTCGGTAACCACAGAGACATCCCAAAAGCTTCCTTCTTTACTAGACGTAACACTGCAGTGAATCCCTCCTAAAGCACACCTCCCTCTCAGTGTAAGAATCGTTTTCGACACAGAAACTAAGTGCGGATCAACACTGGTGGTGAACATCCAATATATGTTTGGCAGGTTTAAGCGCCATAGCGTGCCCTTTACTCACAGTACCTAATGTGCCCATAGTGTTCACCTGTTCTATCTTATCCTCAAAGGAGAAACACTGTTATGAATGAGTACGAACCTGAAGTACCTTCCCTGAGCAGATACATTCCTCTGCATCCCCGCTAAGGGGCCTGTAAGCGACACTTCATTATGGCTACCCAGACACATCCTAGGGTTTACAACTGAGCACAGATGCATCCCTCTCGTGAGAACTTACGGTAACACAATTCCCTCATATATTGGAAGTGTTTTGAGAAGGGGTAGACACTGTGGAACATCCCAGGTGTTGAACTTCCAGTATGCATCATAGAGGCCTAAGTACCTTACCATGTACTTCACTCACGGGTTGCAACGTTCTCTCTGATCTGTCCTTGTTCTATCTTCTTTCCTCCACTGGAAAGACACTGTGAGAAGTGACATTCTGCATGAAGGAGTTTCCCTTAAACAGAACTTGCTATAGTCCAACAGATAGACGGCTGAGACTGGAAAGCTATGTGCGCCTCCTGCGGTTACCACAGAGTCAGTCCCAAAAGCTTCCTTATTTAACAGATGTAACACTGCAATGAATCCCTCCTAAAGCACACTTCCCTCTCAGTGTAGGAAGCGTTTTAGATGCAGAAACTAAGTGCGGATCACCACTGGTGGTGAACATCCAATATGTGTTTGGCAGGCTCAAGTGTCATAGCGTGCCCTTTACTCACAGTACCTAATGTGCCCGTAGTCCTTCCCTGTTCTAACTTCATCCTCAAAGGAGAAACACTGTTATGAATGAGTACGCATCTGAAGTAGCTTTCCTGAGCAGATACCTTCCTACGCATACCTTCTTGGGGGCCTGTATCAGACACTTCATAGTTGCTACCCAGACACGTCCTACACTTTCCAACTGAGCAGAGACGCATCTCTTTCTTGAGAACATACTGTAGCACAGTTCCCTCATATACCGGAAGTGTTTTGAGAAGAGGTAGACACTGTGGAACTTCTTTGTATTGAACTACCAGAATGCATCATAGAGGCCTAAGTGGGTTACCCTGTACTTCACTCACGGTTTGCAACGTTCTCTCTGTCCGTCCTTGTTCTATATTCTTTCCTACACTGGAAAGACAATGTGAGAAGTGACATTCCCCTTGAAGGAGTTTCCTTTAAACAAAACTTCCTATAGTCTAACGGTTTGACGTATAGACTGAAAAGCTATGTGCTCCTAATGCGGTTACCACAGAGTCAGTCCCCAAAGCTTCCTTCTCTAACAGAAGTAACACTGCAATGAATCCCTCCGAAAGCACACTTCCCTCTCAGTGTTCGAAGCGTTTTAGACGCAGAAACTAAGTGCGGATCACCACTGGTGGTGAACATCCAATATGTGTTTGGCAGGCTTAAGCGCCATAGCCTGCCCTTTACTCACAGTACCTAACGTGCCCCTAGTCCGTCCGTGGTCTACCTTCATTCCTCCAAGGAGAAGCACTGTTATGAATGAGTACGCACCTGAAGTAGCTTCCCTGAGCAGATAACTTCCTCCGCATCCCCTCTAAGGGGCCTGTAAATGACACTTCATGATGGTTACTCAGACATATCTTAGAGTATTCAGCACAGCACAGATGCATCCCTGTCGTGAGAACGTATGGTAAAACAGTTCCCTCATATATTGGAAGGGTTTTGAGAAGTGGTAGACACTGTGGAACATCCGAGGTGTTGAACTTTCAGTATGAATCATAGAGGCTTAGGTGCCTTACCCCGTACTTCACTCACGGGTTGCAACGTTCTCTCTTCTCCGTCCTTGTTCTATCTTCTTTCCTCCACTGGAAAGACACTGTGAGAAGTGACATTTCGCATGAAGGAGTTTCCTTTAAACAGAACTTGCTATAGTCTAACGGTTAGACGTCTGAGACTGGAAAGCTATGTGCGCCTATTGTGGTTAACACAGAGTCAGTCCCAAAAGCTTCCTTCTTTACGAGACCTAACACTGCAGTGAATCCCTCCTAAAGTACACTTCCCTCTCAGTGTTGGAAGCGTTTTAGACGCAGAAACTAAGTGCGGATCACCACTGGTAGTGAACATCCAATATATTTGTTACAGGCTTAAGGGCCATAGCGTGCCCTTTACTCACAGTACCTAATGTGCCCCTAGTCCGTCCGTGTTCTACCTTCATTCCTCCAAGGAGAAGCACTGTTATGAAAGAGTACGCACCTGAAGTAGCTTCCCTGAGCAGATACATTCCTCCGCATCCCCTCTAAGGGGCCTGTAAACGACACTTCATGATGGCTACTCAGACATATCTTAGAGTTTTCAACAGAGCACAGATGCATCTCTGTCGTGAGAACGTATGGTAGCACAGTTCCCTCATATATTGGAAGGGTTTTGAGAAGTGGTAGACACTGTGGAACATCCGAGGTGTTGAACTTCCAGTATGAATCATAGAGGCTTAGGTGCCTTACCCTGTACTTCACTCACGGGTTGCAACGTTCTCTCTGCTCCGTCCTTGTTCTATCTTCTTTCCTCCACTGGAAAGACACTGTGAGAAGTGACATTTCGCATGAAGGAGTTTCCTTTAAACAGAACTTGCTATAGTCTAACGGTTAGACGTCTGAGACTGGAAAGCTATGTGCGCCTATTGTGGTTAACACAGAGTCAGTCCCAAAAGCTTCCTTGTTTACGAGACCTAACACTGCAGTGAATCCCTCCTAAAGTACACTTCCTTCTCAGTGTTGGAAGCGTTTTAGACGCAGAAACTAAGTGCGGATCACCACTGGTAGTGAACATCCAATATGTTTTTTACAGGCTTAAGTGCCATAGCGTGCCCTTTACTCACAGTTCCTAATGTGCCCCTAGTCCGTCCGTGTTCTACCTTCATTCCTCCAAGGAGAAGCACTGTGATGAATGAGTACGCACCTGAAGTAGCTTCCCAGAGCAGACACCTTCCTCTGCATCCCCTCTAAGGTGTCTGTATACGACACTTCATGATTGCTTCCCTGACACATCCTAGAGTTTGCAACTGAGCACAGATGAATCCCTGTCGTGAGAACGTACGGTAGCACAGTTCCCTCATATATTAGAAGTGTTTTGAGTGTGGTAGACACTGTGGAACATCCCAGGTTTTGAACTTCCAGTATGCATTATAAAGGCCTAGGTGCCTTTCCCTGTACATCACTCACGGGTTGCAACGTTCTCTCTGCTCCGTCCTTGTTTTATCTTCTTTCCTCTACTGGAAAGACACTGTGAGAAGTGACATTCCGCATGAAGGAGTTTCCCTTAAACAGAACTTGCTATAGTCCAACGGATAGTCGGCTGAGACTGGAAAGCTATGTGCGACTATTGCGGTTACCACAGAGTCAGTCCCAAAAGCTTTCTTCTTTAACAGACGTAACACTGCAATGAATCACTCCTAAAGCACACTTCCCTCTCAGTGTAGGAAGCGTTTTCGACGCAGAAACTATGTGCGGATCAGCACTGGTGGTGAACATCCAATATGTGTTTGGCAGGCTTAAGCGCCATAGCCTGCCCTTTACTCACAGTACCTAATGTGCCCGGAGTCCTTCCCTGTTCTATCTAATCTTCAAAGGAGGAAAACTGTTATGAATGAGTACGCACCTGAAGTAGGTTCCCTGAGCTGATACCTTCCTCCGCATCCCCTCTAAGGGGCCTGTAACAGACACTTCATGGTTGCTACCCAGACACGTCCTAGACTATCCCTCTGAGCACAGACGCATCTTTGTCTGAGAACTTACTGTAGCACAGTTCCCTCATATACTGCAAGTGTTTGGAGAAGAGGTAGGCACTGTGGAACATCTCCGGAGTTGAACTTCCAGTATGCATCATAGAGGCCTAAGTGGCTTGCCCTGTACTTAACTCACGGGTTGCAACGTTCTCTCTGTCTGTCTTTGTTCTATCTTCTTACCTCCACTGGAAAGAGACTGTGAGAAGTGACATTCCACATGAAGGAGTTTCCCTTAAACAGAACTTGCTATAGTCCAAATGATAGACATCTGAGACTGGGAAGCTACGTGCGACTATTTGGCTACCACAGAGTCAGTCCCAAAAGCTTCCTTCTTTACTAGACGTAACACTGCAATGAATCCCTCCTAAAGCACACTTCCCTCTCAGTGTAAAAAGCGTTTTCGACACAGAAACTAAGTGCGGATCCCCACTGGAGGTGAACATCCAATATGTGTTGCAGGTCTAAGCACCATTGCCTGCCCTTTACTCACAGTACCTAATGTGCCCCTAGTCCGTCCGTGTTCTACCTTCATTCCTCCAAGGAGAAGCACTGTTATGAATGGGTACGCACCTGAAGTTGCTTCCCTGAGTAGGTACCTTCCTACGCATCCCCTCTAAAATTCTTGTATGAGACACTTCATGATTGCTACCCAGTCACATCCTAGAGTTTTCAACGGAGCACAGATGCATCACTGTAGTCAGAACTTAAGGTAGCACATTCCCTCATATATTGGAAGTGCTTTGAGAAGTGGTAGACACTGTGGAACTTTTCAGTTTTTGAACTTCCAGTATGAATAATAGAGGCTTAGGTGCCTTACCCTGTACTTCACTCACGGGTTGCAACGTTCTCTCTGCTCCGTCCTTGTTCTATCTTCTTTCCTCCAGTTTAAAGACACTGTGAGAAGTGACATACCGCATGAAGGAGTTTCCCTTAAACAGAACTTGCTTTAGCCCACAGATAGACATCGGAGACAGGAAAGCATTGTCCGCCTATTGCGGTTACCACAGGGTCAGTCCCAAAAGCTTCCTTCCTTAACAGACGTAACACTGCAGTGAATCCTTCCTAAAGCACACTTCCCTCTCAGTGTAAGTAGCATTTTCGAAACAGAAACTAAGTGCGGATCAACACTGGTGGTGAATTTCCAATATATGTCTGGCAGGCTTAAGCACCATAGCATGCCCTTTACTCACAGTACCTAATGTGCCCGTAGTCTTTCCCTATTCTATATTCATCCTGAAAGGAGAAACACTGTTATGAATGAGTTCGCACCTGAAGTAGGTTCATTGAGCAGATACCTTCCTGTGCATCCCTTCTTAGGGGCTTGTATCAGACACTTCATGGTTGCTACCCAGACACGTCCTACACTTTCCAACTGATCACAGATACATCTCTGTCGTGAGAACTTACTGAAGCACAGTTCCCTCATATACTGGAATTGTCTTGAGAAGAGGTTGACACTGTGGAACATTTCCGGTGTTGAACTTCCAGTATGCATCATAGAGGCCTAGGTGGATTACAATGTACTTCACGCACGGTTTACAACATTCTCTCTGTCTGTCCTTGTTCTATCTTCTTACCTCCCCTGGAAAGACACTGTGAGAAGTGACATTCCGCATGAAGGATTTTCCCTTTAACAGAACTTCCTATAGTCTAACGGTTAGATGTCTGAGACTGGAAAGCAATGTGCGCCTAATACGGTTACCACAGTGTAAGTCCCAAAACTTCCTTCTTTAACAGACGTAACACTGCAGTGAATCACTTTTAAAGCACACTTCCCTCTCAGTGTTGGAAGCGTTTTAGACGCAGAAACTAAGTGTGGATCACCACTGGTGGTGAACATCCAATATGTGTTTGGCAGGCTTAAGCGCCATAGCCTGCCCTTTACTCACAGTACCTAATGTGCCTCTAATCCGTCCCTGTTCTATCTTCATCCTCAAAAGAGAAACACTGTTATGAATGAGTGCGAACCTGAAGTAGATTCCCTGAGTAGATACCTTCCTATGCATCCCCTCTAAGGGGCCTGTATCAGACACTTCATGATTGCTACCCGGACATGTCCTACACTTTCCAACTGAGCATAGACGCATCCCTGTCTTGAGAACAAACTGTAGCACTGTTCTCTCATATTTTGGAAGTGTTTTGAGAAGTGGTAGACACTGTGGAGCATCCCAGGTGTTGAACTTCCAGTATGCATCATAGAGGCCTAGGTGCCTTACCCTGTACTTCACTCACGGGTTGTAATGTTCTCTCTGCTCAATCCTTGTTCTATCTTCTTTCCTCCAGTGGAAAGACACTGTGAGAAGTGACATTACGCATGACGGAGTTTCCCTTAAACAGAACTTGCTATAGTCCAACGGATAGACATCTGAGATTGGAAAGCTATGTGAGCCTAATGCGGTTACCACAGATCAGTCCCAAAAGCTTCCTTCTGTAGTAGACGTTACACTGCAGTGAATCCCTCCTAAACCATATTTCCCTCTCAGTGTAAGAAGCGTTTTCGACACAGAAACTAAGTGCGGATCAACACTGATGGTGAACATCCAATATATGTTTGGCAGGCTTAAGCGCCATAGCCTGCCCTTTACTCACAGTACGAAATGTGCCCGTAGTCTTTCACTGTTCTAAATTCATCCTCAAAGGAGAAACACTGTTATGAATGAGTATGCCCTGAAGTAGGTTCCCTGAGCAGATAACTTCCTCCGCATCCCCTCTTGGGGGCTTGTATCAGACACTTCATGGTTGCTACCCAGACACTTTCCAACTGAGCACAGACGCATCTCTCTCATGAGAACTTACTGAAGCCCACTTTCCTCATATACTGGAAGTGTTTTGAGAAGAGGTAGACACTGTGGAACATCTCCAGTGTTGAACTGCAGGTATGCATCATAGAGGTCTAAGGGGCTTACCGTGTAATTCACTCATGGTTTGCAACGTTCTCTCTGTCCGTCCTTGTTCTATCTTCTTTCCTCCACATAAAGACACTGTGAGAAGTGACAATCCGCATGAAGGGGTTTCCCTTAAACAGAACTTCCTATAGTCTATCGGTTAGACGTCTGAGACTGGAAAGCTATGTGCGCCTAATGCGGTTACCACAGAGTCAGTCCCAAAAGCTTCCTTCTTTAACAGACATAACACTGCAGTGAATCCCTCCTAAAGCACACTTCCATCTCAGTGTAGGAAGCATTTTAGATGCAGAAACTAGGTGCGGATCAACACTGGTGGTGAACATCCAATATGTGTTTGGCAGGCTTAAGCTTCATAGCCTGCCCTTTACTCACAGTACCTAATGTACCCCTAGTCCGTCCGTGTTCTACGTTCATTCCTCCAAGGAGAAGCACTGTTATGAAAGAGTACGTACCTGAAGTAGCTTCCCTGAGCAGATACCTTCCTACGCATCCCTCTAAAGGGCCTGTATGAGACACTTCATGATTTTTACCCAGACACATCCTAGAGTTTTCAACTGTGCACAGATGCATCCCTGTCGTGAGAACTTATGGTAGCAGGGTTCCCTCATATATTGGAAATGTTTTGAGAAGTGGTAGACATTGTGGAACATCCCAGGTGTTGAACTTCCAGTATGCATCATAGTGGCTTAGGTGCCATAACCTGTACCTCACTCACGGGTTGCAACGTTCTCTCTGCTCCTTCCTTGTTCTATCTTTTTCCACCACTGGAACGAAATTGTGAGAAGTCACATTCCACATGAAGGAGTTTCCCTTAAATAGAACTTGATATATTCCAACGGATAGACGTCTGAGACTGGAAAGCTATGTGCGCCTATTGCGGTTATCAGAGAGTCAGTCTCAAAAGCCTCCTTCTTTAACAGACGTAACACTTCAGTGAACCCCTCGAAAAGCACACTTCCCTCTCATTTTTGGAAGCGTTTTAGACGCAGAAAGTAAGTGGGATCACCATTGGTGGTGGATATCCAATATGTGTTTGGCAGGTTAAGCGCCATAGCCTGACCTTTACTCACAGTACCTAATGTGCCCCTAATCCGTCCCTGATCTATCTTCATCCTCAAAGGAGAAACACTGTTATGAATGAGTACAAACCTGGAGTAGGTTCCCTGAACAGATATATTCCTCCGCATCCCCTCTAAGGGGCCTGTATGAGACACTTCATGATTGCTACCCAGACACGTCCTACACATTCCAATTGAGAATAGACGCATTGCTGTCGTGAGAACATACTGTAGCACAGTTCCCTCATATAATGGAAGTGTTTTGAGAAGTGTTAGACACTGTGGAACATCCCCGGTGTTGAACTTCCAGTATGCATCATAGAGGCCTAAGTGGCTTACCCTGTATTTCACTCACGTTTTGCAACGTTCTCTCTGACTGTCCTTTTTCTATCTTATTACCTCCCCTGGAAAGACACTATGAGAAGTGACATTCCGCATGAAGGAGTTTCCCTTAAACAGAACTTCCTATAGTCTAACGGTTAGACGTCTGAGACTGGAAAGATATGTGCGCCTAAAGCGGTTACAACATAGTCAGTCCCATGAGCTCCCTTCTTTAACAGAGTAACACTGCAGTGAATCCCTCCTAAAGCACACTTCCCTCTCAGTGTTGGAAGGGTTTTAGAAGAAGAAACTATGTGAGGATCACCACTGGTGGTGAACATCCAATATGTGTTTGGCAGGCTTAAGCGCCATAGCCTGCCCTTTACTCACAGTACCTAATGTGCCCCTAATCCGTCCATGTTCTATCTACATCCTCAAAGGAGAAACATTGTTATGTATGAGTACGAGCCAAAGTTGCTTCCCTGAGCAGATGCCTTCCTACGCAACTCCTCTAAGGGGCCTGTATCAGACACTTCATGATTGCTACCCAGACACGTCCTACACTTTCCAACTGAGCATAGACGCATCCCTGTCGTGAGAACATACTGTAGCACAGTTCCCTCATATATTGGAAGTATTTTGAGAAGTGGTAGACACTGTGCTAAATCCCATGTGTTGAACTTCCAGTACACATCATAGAGGCTTAGGTGCCTTACCCTGTACTTCATTCACGGGTTGCAACGTTTTCTCTGCTCCGTCCTGGTTCTATCTTCTTTCCTCCACTGGAAAGACACTGTGAGGAGTGATATTCCACATGAAGGAGTTTCCCTTAAACAGAACTTGCTATAATCCAACAGATAGACATCTGAGAATGGAAAGCTATGTGCGAATATTGCGTTTACCACAGAGTCAGTCCCAAAAGCTTCCTCTTTACTAGACGTAACACTGCAGTGAATCCCTCCCAAAGCACACTTCCCTCACCGTGTAAGAATCGATTTCGACACACAACCTAAGTGCGGATCAACACTGGTAGTGAACATCCAATATATGTTTGGCAGGCGTAAGCACCATAGTGTGCCCTTTACTCACAGTACCTAATGTGCCCGTAGTCTTTCCCTGTTCTATATTCATCCTCAAAGGAGAAACACTGTTATGAATGAGTTCGCACCTGAAGTAGGTTCACTGAGCAGATACCTTCATCCGCATCCCCTCTTAGTGGCCTGAATCAGACACTTCATGATTACTACCCAGACACTTCCTCCACTTTCCAACTGAGCACAGACATATCTCTGTCATGAGAACTTACTGTAGCACAGTTCCCTCATATACTGGAAGTGCTTTGAGAAGAGGTAGACACTGTGGAACATCTCCGGTGTTGAACTTCTAGTATGCATCATAGAGGCCTAAGTGGCTTGCCCTGTACTTAACTCACGGTTTGCAACGTTCTCTCTGTTCGTCCTTGTTCTACCTTCTTACCTCCACTGGAAAGTCACTGTGAGAAGTGACATTCCGCATGAAGGATTTTCCCTTATACAGAACTTCCTATAGTCTAACGGTTAGACGTCTGACACTGGAAAGCTATGTGCGCCTAATGTGGTTACCACAGAGTCAGTCCCAAAAGCTTCCTTCTTTAACAGACGTAACACTGCAGTGAATCCCTCCTAAGGCACACTTCCCTCTCAGTGTAAGAAGCGTTTTCGACACAGAAACTAAGTGCGGATCCACACTGGTGGTGAACATCCAATATGTGTTTGGCAGGCCTAAGAACCATAGCCTGCCCTTTACTCACAGTACCTAATGTGCCCCTAGTCCGTCCGTGTTCTACCTTCATTCCTCCAAGGAGAAGCACTGTTATGAATGGGTACACACCTGAAGTTGCTTCCCTGAGTAGGTAACGTCCTACGCAGCTCCTCTAAAATGCATGTATGTGACACTTCATGATTGCTACCCAGACACATCCTAGAGTTTTCAACGGAGCACAGATGCATCGCTGTAGTCAGAACTTAAGGTAGCACATTCCCTCATATCTTGGAAGTGCTTTGTGAAGTGGTAGACACTGTGGAACATTTCAGTTTTTGAACTTCCAGTATGAATAATAGAGGCTTAGGTGCCTTACCCTGTACTTCACTCACGGGTTGCAACGTTCTCTCTGCTCCGTCCTTGTTCTATCTTCTTTCCTCCAGTTTAAAGACACTGTGAGAAGTGACATACCTCATGAAGGAGTTTCCCTTAAACATAACTTGCTTTAGCCCACGGATAGACATCTGAGACAGGAAAGCTTTGTGCGCCTATTGCGGTTACATCAGAGTCAATCCCAAAATCTTCCTTCTTTACTAGACGGACACTGCAGTGAATCCCTCCTAAAGCACACTTCCCTCTCAGTGTAAGAAGCGTTTTCGAACCAGAAACTAAGTGCGGATCAACACTGGTGGTGAACATCCAATATATGTCTGGCAGGCTTAAGCGCCATAGCCTGCCCTTTACTCACAGTACCTAATGTGCCCCTAAATCGTCCCTGTTCTATCTACATCCTCAAAGGAGAAACACTGTTTTGTATGAGTACGAACCAGAATTTACTTCCCTGAGCAAATGCCTTCCTACGCAACTCCTCTAAGGGGCCTGTATCAGACACTTCATGATTGCTACCCAGACACGTCCTACACTTTCCAACTGAGCATAGACGCATCCGTGTCGTGAGAACATACTGTAGCACAGTTCCCTCATATATTGGAAGTGTTTTGAGAAGTGGTAGACACTGTAGAACATCCCATGTGTTGAACTTCCAGTACGCATCATAGAGGCTTAGGTTACTTACCCTGTACTTCACTCACGGGTTGCAACGTTCTCTCTGCTCCATCCTGGTTCTATCTTCTTTCCTCCACTGGAAAGACACTGTGAGGAGTGGCATTCCGCATGAAGGAGTTTCCCTTAAACAGAACTTGCTATAGTCCAACGGATAGACATCTGAGACTGGAAAACTATGTGCGAATATTGCGTTTACCTCAGAGTCAGTCCCAAAAGCTTCCTTCTTTACTAGACATAACACTGCAGTGAATCCCTCCCAAAGCACACTTCCCTATCCGTGTAAGAATCGATTTCGACACACAAACTAAGTGCGAATCAACACTGGTAGTGAACATCCAATATATGTTTGGCAGGCTTAAGCGCCATAGCGTGCCCTTACCTCACAGTACCTAATGTGCCCGTAGACTTTCCCTGTTCTATATTCATCCTCAATGGAGAAACACTGTTTGAATGAGTTCGCACCTGAAGTAGCTTCCCTGAGCAGATAACTTCATCCGCATCCCCTCTAAGGGGCCTGAATCAGACACTTCATGGTTACTACCCAGACACTTCCTCCACTTTCCAACTGAGCACAGACATATCTCTGTCATGAGAACTTACTGTAGCACAGTTCCCTCATATACTGGACGTGTTTTTAGAAGAGGTAGACACTGTGGAACATCTCCGGTGTTGAATTTCTAGTATGCATCATAGCGGCCTAAGTGGCTTACCCTGTATTTCACTCACGGTTTGCAACGTTCTCTCTGTTGGTCCTTGTTCTACCTTCTTACCTCCACTGGAAAGTCACTGTGAGAAGTGACATCACGCATGAAGGATTTTCCCTTAAACAGCACTTCCTATAGTCTAACGGTTAGACGTCTGACACTGGAAAGCTATGTGCGCCTAATGTGGTTACCTCAGAGTCAGTCCCAAAAGCTTCCTTCTTTAACAGATGTAACACTGCAGTGAATCCCTCCTAAAGCACACTTCCCTCTCAGTGTTGGAAGCGTTTTAGAAGCAGAAACTAAGTGAGGATCACCACTGGTGGTGAACATCCATTATGTGTTTGGAAGTCTTAAGCGCCATAGCCTGTCCTTTACTCACAGTACCTAATGTGCGCCTAGTCCGTCCGCGTGCTACTTTAATTCCTCCAAGGAGAAGCACTGTTATGAATGAGTACGCACCTGAAGTAGCTTCCCTGAGGAGATAACTTCCTACGCATACGCTCTAAGTGGTCCTGTATGAGACACTTCATGATTGCTACCCAGACACATCCTAGAGTTTTCAACTGAGCACAGATGCATCCCTGTCGTGAGAAATTACGGTAGCACAGTTCCCTCATATATTGGAACTGTTTTGAGAAGTGGTAGACACTGTGGAACATCCCAGGTGTTGAACTTCCAGAATGCATCATAGAGGCCTAAGTGGCTTACCCTGTACTTCACTCACGGTTTGCAACGTTCTCTCTGTCCGACCTTGTTCTATTTTCTTTCCTACACTGGGAAGACACTGTGAGAAATGACATTCCGCATGAAGGAGTTTCCCTTAAAAAGAACTTCCTATAGTATAACGGTTAGATATCTATGAATAGAAAGCTATGTGCGCCTATTGCGGTTACCACAGAGTCAGTCCTAAAAGCTTCCTTCTTTAACAGACGTAACACTGCAGTGAATCCCTCCAAAAGCCCACTTCCCTCTCAGTGTAGGAAGCGTTTTCGACGCAGAAACTAAGTGCAGATCAACACTGGTGTTGAACATGCAATATGTGTTTGGCAGGCTTAAGCGCCATAGCCTTCCCTTTACTCACAGTTCCTAATGTGCCCCTAGTCTGATCCTGTTTTATCTTCATTCCTCAAAGGAGAAACGCTGTTATGAATGAGTACGCACCTGAAGAAGGTTCCCTGAGTAGATACCTTCCTCCGCATCCAATCTAAGGGGCCTGTATCAGACACTTCATGTTTGTTGCCCAGACACGTCCTACACTTTCCAACTGAGCACAGATGAATCCCTGTCGTGAGAACTTACGGTAGCACAGTTCCCTCATATATTGGAAGTGTTTTGAGAAGAGGTAGACACTGTGGAACATCTCCGGTGTTGAACTTCCAGTATGCATCATAGCGGCCTAGGTGCCTTACCCTGTACTTCACTCAAGGGTTGCAACGTTCTCTCTGCTCCGTCCTTGTTCTATCTTCTTTCCTCCACTAGAAAGACACTGTGAGAAGTGACATTCCGCATGAAGCAGTTTACCTTAAACAGAAATTGCTATAGTCCAACGGAGAGACGGCTGAGACTGGAAAGCTATGTGCGCCTATTGCGGTTACCACAGAGTCAGTCCCAAAAGCTTTCTTCTTTAACAGACGTACCGCTGCAGTGAATCCCTCCTAAAGCACATATCCCTCTCAGTGTGGGAAGCGTTTTAGACGCAGAAACTATGTGCGGATCACCACTGGTGGTGAACATCCAATATGTGTTTGGCCGGCTTAAGCGCCATAGCGTGCCCTTTACTCACAGTACCTTAGGTGCCAGTAGTCCTTCCCTGTTCTATTTTCATCCTCAAAGGAGAAACACTGTTATGAATGAGTACACACCTGAAGTAGGTTCCCTGAGCAGATACCTTCCTCCGCATCCCCTCTTAGGGGCTTGTATCAGAGTCTTCATGGTTGTTACTCAGACACGTCCTACAATATCCAACTGAGCACAGATGCATCTTTGTCGTGAGAACTTACTGAAGCACAGGCCTAAGTGGCTTACCCTGTACTTCACGCACGGTTTGCAACGTTCTCTCTGACTGTCCTTGTTCTATTTTCTTAACTCCCCTGGAAAGACACTGCGAGAAGTGACATTCCGCATGAAGGATTTTCCCTTTAACAGAACTTCCTAGGTCTAACGGTTAGACGTTTGAGACTGGAAAGCTATGTGCGCCTTATGCGGTTACCTCCGAGTCAGTCCCAAAAGCTTCCTTCTTTAACAGACGTAACACTGCATTGAATACCTCCTAAAGCACACTTCCTTCTCAGTGATGGAAGCGTTTTAGATGCAGAAACTAAGTGTGGATGACCACTGGTGGTGAACATCCAATATGTGTTTGGCAGGCTTAAGGCCATAGCCTGACCTTTACTAACAGTACCTAATGTGCCCCTAATCCGTACCCGTTCTGTCTTCATCCTCAAAAGAGAAATACTGTTATGAATGAGTACGAACCTGAAAAGGTTCCCTGAGCAGATACCTTCCTATGCATCCCCTCTAAGGGCCTGTATCAGACACATCATGATTGCTATCCAGACACGTCCAACACTTTCCAACTGAGCATAGACGCATCCCTGTTGTGAGAAAATACTCATATATTGGAAGTGTTTTGAGAAGTGGTAGACACTGTGGAGCATCCCAGGTGTTGAACTTCCAGTATGAATCATAGAGGCTTAGGTGCCTTATCCTGTACTTCACTCACGGGTTGCAACGTTCTCCCTGCTCCGTCCTTGTTCTATCTTCTTTCCTCCAGTGGAAAGACACTGTGAGAAGTGACATTACGCATGACGGATTTTCTCTTAAACCGAACTTGCTATAGTCCAACGGATAGACATCTGAGACTGGAAAGCTATGTGAGACTATTGCGGTTACCACAGAGTCAGTCCCAAAAGCTTCCTTCTTTACTAGACGTAACACTGCAGTGAATCCCTCCTAAAGCACACTTCCCTCTCAGTGTAAGAAGCGTTTTCGACACAGAAACTAAGTGCGGATCAACACTGGTGGTGTACATCCTATATATGTTTGGCAGGCTTAAGCGCCATAGCGTGGCCTTTACTCACATGCCTAATGTGCCCGTAGTCCTTCCCTGTTCTATTTTCTTCCTCAAAGGAGAAACACTGTTATGAATGAGTACTCACCTGAAGTAGGTTCCCTGAGAAGATGCCTTACTCCGCATTCCCTCCTAGGGGCTTGTACAGACACTTCATTGTTGCTACACAGACACGTCCTACACTTTCCAATTGAGCACAGACGCATCTCTGTCGTGAGAACTTACTGTAGCACATTTCCCTCATATACTGGAAGTGTTATGAGAAGAGGTAGACACTGTGGGACATCTCCGGTGTTGAACTGCCGGTAAGCATCATAGAGGACCATGTGTCGTACCCTGTACTTCACTCACGGTTTGCAACATTCTCTCTGTCTGTCCTTGTTCTATCTTCTACCTCCCCTGGAAAGACACTGTGAGAAGTGACATTCCGCATGAAGGAGTTTCCCTTAAACAGAACTTCCTATAGTATAACGGTTAGACGTCTGAGACTGGAAAGCTATGTGCTCCTTATGCGGTTACCACAGAGTCAGTCCCAAATGCTTCCTTCTTTAACTGACGTAATACTGCAGTGAATTCCTCCTAAAGCAAACTTCCCTCTCAGTGTTGGAAGCGTTTAGACGCAGAAACTAAGTGCGGATAACCACTGGTGGTGAACATCCAATACGTGTTGGGAGGGTTAAGCGCCATAGCCTGCCCTTTATTCACAGTACCTAAAGTGCCCCTAATCTGTCCCTGTTTTATCTTCATCCTTAAAGGAGAAACACTGTTACGAATGAGTACGCACCTGAAGTAGGTTCCCTGAGCAGATACCTTCCTCCGCATTCCCTCTAAGGGGCCTGTATCAGACACTTCATGATTGTTACCCAGACACTTCCTACACTTTCCAACTGAGCACAGATGCATCCCTGTCGTGATAACTTACGGTAGCACAGTTCCTTCATATATTGGAAGTGTTTTGAGAAGAGGTAGACACTGTGGAACATCTCCGGTGTTGAACTTCCAGTATGTATCATAGCGGCCTAGGTGCCTTACCCTGTACTTCACTCAAGGGTTGCAACGTTCTCTCTGCTCCGTCCTTGTTCTATCTTCTTTCCTCCACTAGAAAGACACTGTGAGAAGTGACATTCCGCATGAAGCAGTTTACCTTAAACAGAAATTGCTATAGTCCAACGGAGAGACGGCTGAGACTGGAAAGCTATGTGCGCCTATTGCGGTTACCACAGAGTCAGTCCCAAAAGCTTCCTTCTTTAACAGACGTAACACTGCAGTGAATCCCTCCTAAAGCACATATCCCTCTCAGTGTGGGAAGCGTTTTAGACGCAGAAACTATGTGCGGATCACCACTGGTGGTGAACATCCAATATGTGTTTGGCCGGCTTAAGCGCCATAGCGTGCCCTTTACTCACAGTACCTTAGGTGCCAGTAGTCCTTCCCTGTTCTATTTTCATCCTCAAAGGAGAAACACTGTTATGAATAGGTACACAGTTGAGGTAGGTTCACTGAACAGATACCTTCATCCGCATCCCCTCTAAGGGGCCTGTATGAGACACTTCATGCTTGCTACACTGACATGTCCTACACTCCAACTGAGCAAGGACGCATCTCTGTCATGAGAACTTACTGTAGCACAGTTCCCTCATATACTGAAAGTGTTTTGAGAAGAGATAGACACTGTGGAACATCTCCGCTGTTGAACTTCCAGTATACATCACAGAGGCCTAAGTGGCTTACCCTGTACTTCTCTCACGGTTTGCAACGTTCTCTCTGTCCGTCCTTGTTCTATCCGCTTTCCTCCACCGGAAAGACACTGTGAGAAGTGACAATCCGCATGAAGGAGTTTCCGTTAATCAGAAATTCCTATAGTCTAACGGTTAGACGTCTGAGACTGGAAAGCTATGTGCGACTATTGCTGTTACCACAGAGTCCGTACCTAAAGCTTCCTTCTTTACTAGACGTAACACTGCAGTGAATCCCTCCTAAAGCACACTTCCCTCTCAGTGTTGGAAGCGTTTTAGACGCAGATACTAAGTGCGGATCACCTCCGGTGCCCTTAGTCCGTCCGTGTTCTACCTTCATTCCTCCAAGGAGAAGCACTGTTATGAATGAGTACGCACCTGAAGTAGCTTCCCTGAGCAGAAACCTTCCTACGCATCCACTCTAAGGGTCCATTATGAGACACATCATGATTGCTACCCAGACACATCCTAGAGTTTTCAACTGAGCACTGATGCATCCCTTTCGTGAGAACTTACGGAGGCACAGTTCCCTCATATATTAGAAGGGTTTTGAGAAGTGGTAGACACTGTGGAACATCCCAGGTGTTGAACTTCCAGTATGCATCATAGAGGCCTAGGTGCCATACCCTGTACTTCACTCACGGGTTGCAACGTTCTCTCTGCTCCGTCCTTGTTCTATCTTCTTTCCTCCACTGGAAAGCCACTGTGAGAAGTTACATTCCGCATGAAGGAGTTTCCCTTAAACAGAACTTGCTATAGTCCAAAGGATAGACGGCTGAGACTGGAAAGCTAAGTTCGCCTATGGCGGTTACCAAAGAGTCAGTCCCAAAAGCTTCCTTCTTTAACAGACGTATCACTACCGTGAATCCCTCCTAAAGCACACTTCCCTCTCAGTGTAGGAAGCGTTTTAGATGCAGAAATTAAGTGCGGATCACCACTGGTGGTGAACATCCAATATGTGTTTGACAGGCTTAAGCGCCATAGCGTGCCCTTTACTAACAGTACCTAATGTGCCCGTAGTCCTTCCCTGTTCTATCTTCATCCTCAAAGGAGAAACACTGTTATGAATGAGTACGCACCTGAAGTAGGTTCCCTGATCAGATACCTTCCCCCGCATCCCCTCTAAGGGGCCTGTATGAGACACTCAGGCTTGCTACACAGACACGTCCTACACTTTCCAACTGAGCACAGACGCATCTCTGTCATGAGAACTTACTGTAGCACAGTTCCCTCATATACTGAAAGTGTTTAGAGAAGAGGTAGACTCTGTGGAACATCTCCGGTGTTGAACTTCATGTATGCATCATAGAGTCCTAAGTGGCTTACCCTTTACTTCACTCATGGTTTGCAACGCTCTCTCTGTCCGTCCTTGTTCTATCTTCTTTCCTTCACTGGAAAGACACTGTGAGAAGTGACATTCCGCATGAAGGAGTTTCCCTTAAACAGAACTTCCTATAGTATAATGGTTAGACGTCTGTGAATAGAAAGCTATGTGCGCCTATTGCGGTTACCACAGAGTCAGTCCCAAAAGCTTCCTTCTTTACTAGACGTAACCCTGCAGTGAATCCCTCCTAAAGCACACTTCCCTCTCAGTGTTGGAAGGGTTTTAGACGGAGAAACTAAGTGCGGATCACCACTAGTGGTGAACAACCAATATGTGTTTGGCCGGCTTTAGCGCCATAGCCTGCCCCTTACTCACAGTTCCTAATGTGACCCTAGTCCGTCCTTCTTCTATCTTCTTTCTAAAAGGAGAAACGCAGTTATAAGGAGTACGCACCTCAAATAGGTTCCCTGAGCAGTTACCTTCCTTCGCATCCCCTCTAAGGGGCCTGTATGAAACACATCATGTTTGCTACCTAGACACGTCCTTGAGATTCCAACTGAGCACAGACACATCCCTGTCGTGAGAACTTACTATAGCACAGTTCCCTCATATATTGGAAGGTTTTTGAGAGGAGGTAGACACTGTGGAACACCCCGGTGTTGAACTTCTAGTATGCGCCATAGAGGCCTCCGTTCCTTACCCTGTACTTCACTCACGGGTTGCAACGTTCTCTCTGCTCTGTCCTTGTACTATCTTCTTTCCTCCACTGGAAAGACACTGTAAGAAGTGTCATTCCGCCTGAAGGAGTTTCCATTAAACAGCACTTGCTATAGTCCGACGGATAGACGTCTGAGACTGGAAAGCTATGTGTGCCTATTGCGGTTTCCACAGAGTCAGTCCCAAAAGCTTCCTTCTTTAACAGACGTAAAACTGCAGTGAATCCCTCCTAAAGCACACTTCCCTCTCAGTGTAGGAAGCGTTTTAGACGCAGAAACTAAGTGTGGATCACCACTGGTGGTGAACACCCAATATGTGTTTGCAGTCTTACGTGCCATAGCCTGCCTTATACTCATAGTTCCTAAAGTGCCCGAAGTCTACCCTGTTCTATCTTCATTCCTCAATGGACAAACACTGTTAAGAATGGTACGCACCTGAAGTAGGTTCCCTGAGCAGATACCTACCTCCGCATCCCCTCTCAGGGGCCTGTATCAGACACTTCATGATTGCTACCCAGACATGCCGTACACTTTCCAACTGAGCATAGATGCAACCCTGTCGTGAGAACATACAGTAGCACAGTTCCCTCAAATACTGGAAGTGTTTTGAGAAGAGGTAGACACTGTGAAACATCTCTGGTGTTGAACTTCCAGTATGCATCATATAGAACTAAGTGGCTTACCCTGTACTTCACTCACGGTTTGCAACGTTCTCTCTGTCCGTCCTTGTACTATCTTATTTCCTCCACTGGAAAGACACTGTGAGAAGTGACTTTCCGCATAGAGTTTCCCTTAAACAGAACTTTCTATAGCCTAACGGTTAGACGTCTGAGACTGGAAAGCTATGTGCGCCTAATGCGGTTACCACAGACACAGTCCCAAAAGCTTCCTTCTTTAACAGACGTAACACTGCAGTGAATCCCTCCTAAAGCACACTTAACTCTCAGTTTGGAAGCGTTTTAGATGCAGAAACTAAGTGTGGATCACCACTGGTGGTGAACATCCAATATGTGTTTGGCAGGCTTAAGCGCCATAGCCTGCCCTTTACTCACAGTACCTAATGTGCCCCTAGTCCGTCCGTGTTCTACCTTAATTCCTCCAAGCAGAAGCACTGTTATGAATGAGTACGCACCTGAAGTAGCTTCCCTGAGCAGATACCTTCCTACGCATCCCCTCTAAGGGGCTTGTATGAGACACTTCATGATTGCTACCCAGACACATCCTACAGTTTTCAACTGAGCACAGATGCAAACCTGTCTTGAGAACTTACGGTAGCCCAGTTCCCTCATATATTGGAATTGCTTTGAGAAGTGGTAGACACTGTGGAACATCCCAGGTTTTGAACTTCCAGTATGCATCATAGAGGCCTATGTACCTTACCCTGTACTTCACTCACGGGTTGCAACGTTCTCTCTGCTCCGTCCCTGTTCTATCTTCTTTCCTCCACTGGAAAGACACTGTGAGATGTGACATTCCGAATGAAGGAGTTTCCCTTAAACAGAACTTGCTATATCCAACGGATAGACGGCTGAGACTGGAAAGCTATGTGCGCCTAATGCGGTTACCACAGAGTCAGTCCCAAAAGCTTCCTTCTTTAACAGACGTAACACTGCAGTGAATCCCTCCTAGAGCACACTTCCCTCTCAGTGTTGGAAGGGATTTAGATGCAGAAACTAAGTGCGGATCAACACTGGTGGTGAACATCCAATATGTGTTTGCTAGGCTTCAGCGCCATAGCGTTCCCGTTACTCACATAACATAATGCGCCACTAGTCCGACCCTGTTCTATCTTCATTTCTAAAAGGAGAAACACATTTACAAGAGTACACACGTGAAATAGGTTCCCTGAGCAGATACCTTCCTTTGAATCCCCTCAAAGGGGCCTGTTTGTAACACTTAATGTTGGCTACCCAGACACGTCCTTGAGTTTCCAAATGAGCACAGACACATCCCTGTCGTGAAAACTTACTGTAGAACAGTTCCCTCATATATTGGAATGTTTTTGAGAAGAGGTAGACACTGTGGAACATCCCCGGTGTTGAACTTCCAGTATGCATCATAGAAGCCTAGGTGCCTTACCCTGTACTTCACTCACGGGTTGCAACGTTCTCTCTTCTCCGTCCTTGTTCTATCTTCTTTACTCCAGTGGTAAGACACTGTGAGAAGTGACATTCCGCATGAAGGAGTTTCCCTTAAACAGAACTTGCTATATCCAACGGATAGACGTCTGAGACTGGAAAGCTATGTGCGCCTATTGCGGTTACCACATTGTCAAGCCCAAAAGATTCCTTCTTTAACAGACGTAGCACTGCAGTGAATCCCTCCTAAAACACACTTCCCTCTCAGTGTTGGAAGCGTTTTTGACCCAGAAACTAAGTGCAGATCACCAATGGTGGTGAACATCCGATATGTGTTTTGCAGGCTTAAGCGCCATAGCGTGCCCTTTACTCACAGTACCTAATGTGCCCCTAATCCGTCCCTGTTCTATCTTCATCCTCAAAGGAGAAACACTGTTATGAATGTGTACTACTTGAAGTAGGTTCCCTGAGCAGATAGCTTCCTCCGCATTCCTTCTAAGGGGCCTGTATCAGACACTTCATGATTGCTACCAAGACACGTACAACACTTTCCAACTGAGCATAGATGCATCCCTGCCGTGAGAACTTACTGTAGCACAGTTCCCTCATATATTGGAAGTGTTTTGAGAAGTGGTAGACACTGTGGAACATCCCTGGTGTTGATCTTCCTGTATGCATCATAGTGGACTAGGTGCCTTTCCCTGTACTTCACTCACGGGTTGCAACGTTCTCTCTGGTCCGACATTGTTCTACCTTCTTTCCTCCAGTGGAAGACACTGTGAGACGTAACATTCCGCATGAAGGAGTTTCCCTTAAACAGAACTTGCTATAGTCCAATGGATAGACATCTGAGACTGGAAAGCTATGTGCGACTATTGCGGTTACCACAGACTCAGTCACAAAACTTCCTTCTTTACTAGACATAACAATGCATGAATCCCTCCTAAAGCACACTTCCCTCTGAGTGTTGGATGCGTTTTAGACGCAGAAACTAAGTGCGGATCACCACTGGTGGTGAATATCCAATATGTGTTTGGCCGGCTTAAGCTTCATAGCCTGCCCTTTACTCACAGTACCTAATGTGCCCCTAGTCCGTTCGTGTTCTACCTTCATTCCTCCAGGAGAAGCACTGTTATGATGAGTACGCACCTGAAGTACCTTCCCTGAGCAGATATCTTCCTACGCATCCCCTCTAAGGGGCATGTATGAGACATTTCATGATTGCTACCCAGTCACATCCTAGAGTTTTCAACTGTGCATAGATGTATCCCTGCCGTGAGAACTTACGGTAGCACAGTTCCCTCATATATTGGAAGTGTTTTGAGAAGTGGTAGACATTGTGGAACATCCCAGGTGTTGAACCTCCAGTATGCAACATAGAGGCTAGGTGCCTTATCTTGTACATCACTCACGGGTTGCAACGTTCTCTCTGTCCGTCGTTGTTCTATCTTCTTTCCTCCACTGGAAAGACACTGTGAGAAGTCACATTCCGTATGAAGGAGTTTCCCTTAAATTGAACTTGCTATAGTCCAACGGATTGACGTCTGAGACTGGAAAGCTATGTACGCCTAATGCGGTTACCACAGAGTCAATCCCAAAAGTTTCCTTCTTTAACAGACGTAACACTACAGTGAATACCTCCTAAAGCACACTTCCCTCTCAGTGTAGGAAACGTTTTCGACGCAGAAACTAAGTGCGGATCACCACTGGTGGTGAACATCCAATATGTGTTTGGCAGGCTTAAGCGCCATACCGTGCCCTTTCCTCACAGTACCTAATGTGCCAGTAGTCCTTCCCTGTTCTATCTTCATCCTCAAAGGAGAAACACTCTTATGAATGAGTACGCACCTGAAGTAGGTTCCCTGAGCAGATACCTTCCTCCGCATGCCCTCTAAGGGGCCTGTATCAGACACTTCATGGTTGCTACCCAGACACATCCTACACTTTCCAACTGAGCACAGCGACATCTCTGTCGTGAGAACTTACTGTAGCACAGTTCCCTCTAATACTTTAAGTGTTTTGAGAAGAGGTAGACACTGTGGAACATCTCCGGGTTTGAACTTCCAGTATGCATCAGAGAGGCCTAAGTGACTTACCCTGTACGTCACTCACGGTTTGCAACGTTCTCTCTGTCATTCCTTGTTCTATCTTCTTTCCTCCACTGGAAAGACACTGTGAGAAGTGACATTCCTCATGAAGGAGTTTCCCTTAATCAGAACTTCCTATAGTCTAAAGGTTAGTCGTCTGAGACTGGGAAGCTATGTGCGCCTAATGTGGTTACCACAGAGTCAGTCCCAAAAGCTTCCTTCTTTAACAGACGTAGCACTTCAGTGAATCCCTCCTAAAGTGCGGATCACCGCTGGTGGTGAACATCCAATATATGTTTGGCAGGCTTAAGCTTCATAGCCTGCCCTTTACTCACAGTACCTAATGTGCCCCTAGTCCGTCCGTGGTCTACCTTCATTCCTCCAAGGAGAAGCACTGTTATGAATGAGTACGCACCTGAAGTAGCTTCCCTGAGCCGATACCTTCCTACGCATCCCCTCTAAGGGGCATGTATGAGACACTTCATGATTGCTACCCAGACACATCCTAGAGTTTTCAACTGAGCACAGATGCATTCTGTCGTGAGAACTTACGGCAGCACAGTTCCCTCATATATTGGAAGAGTTTTGAGAAGTGTTAGACACTGTGGAACATCCCAAGTGTTGAACTTCCAGTATGCATCATAGAGGCCTAGGTGCCTTACCCTGTACTTCACTCATGGGTTGCAACGTTCTCTCTGCTCCGTCCTTGTTCTATCTTCTTTCCTCCACTGAAAGACACTGTGAGAAGTGACATTCCGCATGAAGGAGTTTCCCTTAAACAGAACTAGCTATAGTCCAAAGGATAGAAGGCTGAAACTGCAAAGCTATGTGCGCCTATTGCGGTTACCACAGAGTCATTCCTAAAAGCTTCCTTCTTTAAGAGACGTAACACTGCAGTGAATCCCTCCTAAAGCACACTTCCCTCTCAGTGTAGGAAGCGTTTTGGACGCAGAAACTAAGTGTGGATCAACATTGGTGGTGAACATCCAATATGTGTTTGGCAGGCTTAAGCGCCATAGCCTGCCCTTTACTCACAGTACCTAATGTGCCCCTAATCCGTACCTGTTCTATCTTCATCCTCAAAAGACAAACACTGTTATGAATGAGTATGAACCGTAAGTAAGTTCCCTGAGCAGATACCTTCCTACGCATCCCCTTTAAGGGGCCTGTATCAGACACTTCATGATTGCTACCCATACACGTCCTATTCTTTCCATCTGAGCATAGACGCATTCCTGTCGTGAGATCTTACAGTAGCACAGTTCCCTCATATATTGGAATGTTTTTGAGAAGTGGTAGACACTGTGGAACATACCAGGTGTTGAACTTCTAGTATGTATCATAGAGGCCTAGGTGCCTTACCCTGTACTTCACTCACGGGTTGCAACGTTCTCTCTGCTCCGTCCTTGTTCTATCTTCTTTCCTCCACCTAAAGACACTGTGAGAAGTGACAATCCGCATGAAGGAGTTTCCGTTAAACAGAACTTCCTATAGTCTTACGGTTAGACTTCTGAGACTGGAAAGCTATGTGCGCCTAATGCGGTTACCACAGAGTCAGTCCCAAAAGCTTCCTTCTTTAACAGACTTAGCACTGCAGTGAATCCCTCCTAAAGCACACTTCCCTCTCAGTTTTGGAAGCGTTTTAGACGTACAAACTAAGTGCGGATTACCAAGGGTTTATCAATTTTATTAATTCTTTCAAAGAACCAGCTCCTAGTTTGGTTGATTTGTTCTATTGTTTTTTTGGTTTCTATTTCATTGATTTCTGTTCTGATCTTTATGATTTCTCTTCTCCTGCTGGGCTTAGGGTTTCTTTCTTGTTCTTTCTCCAGCTCCTTTAGGTGTAGGGTTAGTTTGTGTATCTGAGACCTTTCTTGTTTCTTGAGAAAAGCTTGTACCGCTATATATTTTCCTCTCAGGACTGCCTTTGTTGTGTCCCACAGATTTTCAACCATTGTATTTTCATTATCATTTGTTTCCATGATTTTTTTCAATTCTTCTTTAATTTCCCGGTTGACCCATTCATTCTTTAGAAGGATGCTGTTTAGTCTCCATGTATTTGGGTTAGGGTTGGCCAGACTTATCAAAAAGAAAAGAGAAAGGACCCAAAGAAATAAAATCATGAATTAAAGAGGAGAGATCACAACTAACACCAAAGAAATACAAACTATTATAAGAACATACTATGAACAACTCTACGCCAACAAATTTGACAATCTGGAAGAAATGGATGCATTCCTAGAAACATATAAACTACCAAAATTGAACCAGGAAGAAATAGAAAGCCTGAACAGACCCATAACCAGTAAGGAGATTGAAACAGTCATTAAAAATCTCCAAACAAACAAAAGCCATGGCCAGAAGGCTTCCCGGGGGAATTCTACCAAACATTAAAGAAGAACTAATTCCTATTCTCCTGAAACTGTTCCAAAAAATAGAAATGGAAGGAAAACTCCCAAACTCATTTTATGAGGCCAGCATCACCTTGATCCCCAAACCAGACAAGGATCCCATCAAAAAAGAGAGCTATAGACCAATATCCTTGATGAACACAGATGCAAAAATTCTCACCAAAATACTAGCCAATAGGATTCAACAGTACATTAAAAGGATTATTCACCACGACCAAGTGGGATTTATCCCAGGGCTGCAAGGTTTGTTCAACATCCGCAAATCAGTCAATGTGATACAACACATCAATAAAAGAAAGAACAAGAACCATATGATACTCTCAATAGATGCTGAAAAAGCATTTGACAAAGTACAGCATCCCTTCCTGATCAAAACCCTTCAAAGTGTAGGGATAGAGGGCACATACCTCAATATCATCAAAGCCATCTATGAAAAACACACTGCAAATATCATTCTCAATGGAGAAAAACTGAAAGCTTTTCCACTAAAGTCAGGAACACGGCAGGGATGTCCATTATCACCAATGCTATTCAACATAGTACTAGAAGTCCTAGCCTCAGCAATCAGACAACAAAAGGAAATTAGAGGCATCCAAATCGGCAAAGAAGAAGTCAAATCACTCTTCGCAGATGATATGACACTGTATGTGGAAAACCCAAAAGACTCCACTCCAAAACTGCTAGAACTTATACAGGAATTCAGTAAAGTGTCAGGATATAAGATCAATGCACAATAATCAGTTGCATTTCTCTAAGTGCGGATCACCACTGGTGGTGAACATCCAATATGTGTTTGGCAGACTTAAGCTTCATAGCCTGCCCGTTACTCACAGTACCTAATGTGCCTGTAGTCAGTCCGTGTTCTACCTTCATTATTCCAAGGAGAAGCACTGTTATGAATGAGTAGGCACCTGAAGTAGCTTCCCTGACCAGATACCTTCTTACGCTTCCCCTCTAAGGGGCCTGTATGAGACACTTCATGATTGCTACCCAGGCACATCCTAGAGTTTTCAACTGTGCACAGAGGCATCCCTTTCGTGAGAACTTACGGTAGCACAGTTCCCTCATATATTGGAAGTGTTTTGAGAAGTGGTAGACATTGTGGAACATCCCAGGTGTTGAACCTCCAGTATGCATCATGGAGGCTTAGGTGCCTTACCCTGTACTTCACTCACGGGTTGCAACGTTCTCTCTGTCCGTCATTGTTCTATCTTCTTTCCTCCACTAGAAAGACACTGGGAGAAGTCACATTCCGCATGAAGGAGTTTCCCTTAAACAGAACTTGCTATAGTCCAAAGAATAGACGTCTGAGACTGGAAAGATATGTGCGCTATTGCGGTTACCAAAGAGTCAGTCCGAAAAGCTTCCTTCTTTAACAGACGTAACACTGCAGTGAATCCCTCCTAAAGCACACTTACCTCTCGGTGTAGGAAGCGTTTTCGACGCAGAAACTAAGTGCAGATCACCACTGGTGGTGAACATGCAATATGTATTTGACAGACTTAAGCGCCATAGTGTGCCCTTTACTCACAGTACCTAATGTGCCCGTTGTCATTCCCTGATCTATCTTCATCCTCAAAGGAGAAACACTGTTATGAATGAGTACGCACCTGAAGTAGGTTCCCTGAGCAGATACCTTCCTCCGCATCCCCTCTAAGGGGCCTATATCAGACACTTCATGGTTGCTACCCAGACACGTCCTACAATTTCCAACTGAGCACAGACACATCTCTGTCTTGAGAGCTTAGTGTAGCACAGTTCCCTCATATACTGGAAGTGTTTTGAGAAGAGGTAGACACTGTGGAACATCCCAGGTGTTGAACTTCCTGTATGCATCATAGAGGCCAAAGTGGCTTGCCCTGTACTTCACTCACAGTTTGCAACGTTCTCTCTGTCCGTCCTTGTCTATCTTCTTACCTCCACTGGAAAGACAATGTGAGATGTGACATTCCACATGAAGGAGTTTCCCTTAAACAGATCTTAGTTTAGTGTAACGGTTAGACGTCAGAGACTGAAAAGCTATGTGCGCCTAATGCGGTTACCACAGAGTCAGTCCCAAAAGCTTCCTTCTTTAACAGACGTAACACTGCAGTGAATTACTCCTAAAGCACACTTACCTCTCGGTGTAGGAAGCGTTTTAGACGCAGAAACTAAGTGCGGGTCACCAATGGTGGTGAACATCCAATATGTGGTTGGCAGGCTTAAGCGCCATAGAGTGCCCTTTACTCACAGTACCTAATGTGCCCGTAGTCCTTCCCTGTGATATCTTCATCCTCAAAGGACAAACACTGTTATGAATGAGTAGGCACCTGAAGTAGGTTCCCTGAGCAGATACCTTCCTCCGCATCCCCTCTAAGGGTCCTGTATCAGACACTTCATGGTTGCTACCCAGACACGTCCTACACTTTCCAACTGAGCACAGACACATCTCTGTCGTGAGAACTTACTGTAGCACAGTTCCCTCATATACTGGAAGTGCTTTGAGAAGAGGAAGACACTATGGAACATCTCCGGTGCTCAACTTCCGGTATGCATCATAGTGGTCTAAGTGGCTTACACTGTATTTCACTCACGGTTTGCATCGTTCTCTCTGTCCGTCCTTGTTCTATTTCTTACCTCCACTGGAAAGACACAGTGAGAAGTGACATTCCGCATGAAGGAGTTTGCCATAAACAGAACTTCCTATAGTCTAACGGTTTTGACGTCTGAGACTGGAAAGCTATGTGCTCCTAATGCGGTTACCACAGAGTCAGTCCCAAAAGCTTCCTTCTTTAACAGACTTAACAATGCAGTGAATCTCTCCTAAAGCACACTTCCCTCTCAGTGTTGGAAGCTTTTTAGACGCAGAAAATAAGTGCAGATCACCACAGGTGGTGAACATCCAATATGTGTTTGGCAGGCTTAAGCGCCATAGCCTGCCCTTTAATCACATTACCTAACATGCCCCTAGTCCGTCCGTGTTATACCTTCATTCCTCCAAGGAGAATTACTGTTATGAATGAGTACGCACCTGAATAGCTTCCCTGAGCAGATACCTTCATACACATCTCCTCTAAGCGGCTTGTATGAGACAGTTCATGATTGCTACCCAGAAACATCCTTGAGTTTTCTTTTTTTTTCCCAATTTATTTATTTTCAGAAAAACAGTATTCATTATTTTTTCACCACACCCAGTGCTCCATGCAAGCTCTGCCCTCTATAATACCCACCACCTGGTACCCCAACCTCCCACCCCCCGGCCACTTCAAACCCCTCAGACTGTTTTTCAGAGTCCTTAGTCTCTCATGGTTCACCTCCTCTTCCAATTTACCCAAATTCCCTACTCCTCTCTAACGTCCCTTATCCTCCATGCTATTGGTTATGCTCCACAAATGAGTGAAACCATATGATAATTGACTCTCTCTCTTTGACTGATTTCACTCAGCATATTCTCTTCCAGTCCTGTCCATGTTGCTACAAAAGTTGGATATTCGTCTTTTCTGATGGAGGCATAATACTCCATAGTGTATATGGACCACATCTTCCTTTTCCATTCATCCGTTGAAGGGCATCTAGGTTCTTTCCATAGTTTGGCGACTGTGGCCATTGCTGCTATAAACATTGGCGAACAGATGGCCCTTCTTTTCACGACATCTGTATCTTTGGGGTAAGTACCCAGGAGTGCAATTGCAGGGTCGTAGAGAAGCTCTATATTTTTAATTTCTTGAGGAATCTCCACACTGTTCTCCAAAGAGGCTGCACCAACTTGCATTCCCACCAACAGTGGAAGAGGGTTCCCCTTCCTCCACATCCTCTCCAACACAGGTTGTTTCCTGTTTTGTTAATTTTAGCCATTCTAACTGGTGTAAGGTGATATCTCAATGTGGTTTTAATTTGAATCTCCCTGAGGGCTAATGATGATGAGCATTTTTTCATGTGTCTGATAGCCATTTGTATGTCTTGATTGGAGAAGTGTCTGTTCATATCTTCTGCCCATTTTTTGATGTGTTTGTCTGTTTCGTGTGGGTTGAGTTTGAGGAGTTCATTATAGATCCTGGATATCAACCTTTTGTCTGTACTGTCATTTGCAAATATCTCCTCCCATTCCGTGGGTTGCCTCTTTGTTTTGTTGACTGTTTCCTTTGCTGTGCAGAAGCTTTTGATTTTGATGAAGTCCCAGAAGTTTATTTTTGCTTTTGTTTCCTTTGCCTTTAGAGACGTATCTTGAAAGAAGTTGCTGTGGCTGATATCAAAGAGATTACTGCCTATGTTCTCCTCTAAGATTCTGATAGATTCCTGTCTCACGTTGAGGTCTTTTATCCATTTTGAGTTGATCTTTGTGTACGGTGTAAGAGAATGGTCGAGTTTCATTCTTCTACATATAGCTGTCCAGTTTTCCCAGCACCATTTATTGAAGAGACTGTCTTATTTCCACTGTATATTTTTTCCTGTTTTGTCGAAGATTAATTGACCATAGAGTTGAGGGTCCATATCAGGGCTCTCTACTCTGTTCCACTGGTCTATGTGTCTGTTTTTATGCCAGTACCATGCTGTCTTGGTGATCACAGCATTGTAATAAAGCTTGAAATCAGGTAAGGTGATGCCGCCAGCTTTATTTTTGTTTTTCAACATTTCCTTCTCGAATCGGGGTCTATTCTGATTCCATACAAATTTTAGGAATATTTGCTCCAGCTCTTTGAAGAATGCCGGTGGAATTTTGATCGGAATGGCATTAAAAGTATAGATTGCTCTAGGCAGTATCGACATTTTAACAATGTTTATTCTTACGATCCAAGAGCATGGAATGGTCTTCCATCTTTTTGTGTCTTCTTCAATTTCCTTCCTGAGAGTTCTATAGTTCCTCAAGTAGAGATCCTTTACCTCTTTAGTTAGGTTTATTCCCAGGTATCTTATGGTTCTTGGTGCTATAGTAAATGGAATCGATTCTCTAATTTCCCTTTCTGTATTTTCATTGTTAGTGCATTAGTAAGCCACTGATTTCTGCACATAGACTTTGTATCCTGCCACGCTGCTGAATTGCTGTATGAGTTCTAGTAGTTTGGGGGTGGAGTCTTTTGGGTTTTCCATATAAAGAATCATGTCATCTGTGATGAGAGAGAGTTTGACTTCTTCATTACCAATTTGGATACCTTTTATTTCTCTCTGTTGTCTGATTGCTGTTGCTAGGACTTCTAATACTATGTTGAACAAGAGTGGTGAAAGTGGGCATCCTTGTCTTGTTCCTGATCTCAACGGGAAGGCTGCAAGCTTTTTCCCATTGAGGATGATATTTGCTGTGGGTCTTTCATAGATAGATTTGATGAGGTTCAGGAATGTTCCCTCTACCCCTATACTTTGAAGCGTTTTAATCAGGAACGGATGTTGGATTTTGTCAAACGCTTTTTCTGCATCAATTGAGAGGACCACGTGGTTCTTCTCTCTTCTCATATTAATTTGTTGTATCACATTGATTGATTTACGAATGTTGAACCATCCTTGTAGCCCAGGGATGAAACACACCTGATCATGGTGGATAATCTTTTTAATGTGTTGTTGGATCCTGTTGGCTAGGATCTTGTTGAGAATCTTAGCATCCATATTCATCAGTGATATTGGTCTGAAATTCTCCTTTTTGATAGGTTCCTTGCCTGGTTTGGGGATCAGGTAATGCTGGTTTCATAGAAAGAGTCTGGAAGTTTTCTTTTGCTTCAATTTGTTGAAACAGCTTCAGGAGAATAGGTGTTATTTCTTCTTGGAAGGTTTGGTAGAATTCCCCAGGGAATCCGTCAGGTCCTGGGCTCTTGTTTTTTGGGAGATTTTTGATCACTGCTTCAATCTCGTTATTAGATATCGGTCTATTCAGGTTGTCGTTTTCTTCCTGGTTCAATTTTGGTAATTTATATTTTTCCAGGAATGCATACATTTTATCTAGGTTGCTAAGCTTATTGGCATATAACTGTTCGTAATAACTTCTGATGATTGTTTCTACTTCCTTGGCGTTAGTTGTGATCTCTCCCTGTTCATTCATAATTTTATGAATTTTTATGATTTCTCTCCTTTCTTTCGGATTAGTGTAGCCAGTGGCTTATCGATCTTATTGATTCTTTCAAAAAACCAGCTTCTAGTTTCATTGATATGTTCTACTGTATCTCTGGTTTCTCCCTCATTGATCTCAGCTCTAATCTTGATGATTTCCCTTCTTATGTGTGGAGTTGGTTTGATTTGTTGTTGATCCTCCAGTTCTTTAAGGTGTAGAGACAGCTGGTGTGTTCTGGATTTTTCAATTTTTTTGAGCAAGGCTTGGATGGCTATCTATTTTCCCCTTAGGACCGCCTTTGCTGTATCCCATAGGTTTTGGACCGAAGTGTCTTCATTCTCATTGGTTTCCATGAATTGTTTCAGTTCTTCTTTGATCTCCTGGTTGATCCAAGCATTCATAAGCAAGGTGGTCTTTAGCTTCCAGGTGTTTGATTTCCTTCGGAACTTTTTCTTGTGATTGAGCTCCAGTTTCAAAGCATTCTGATCTGAGAATATGCAGGGAATCATCTCAGTCTTTTGGTATCGGCTGAGTCTTGATTTATTACCCAGTATGTGGTCTATTCTGGAGAAGGTTCCGTGTGCACTTGAGAAGAATGAGTATTCTGTAGTTTTAGGGTAGAATGTTCTGTATATATCTATGAGGTCCATCTGGTCCAATGTGTCATTCAATGCTCTTGTTTCTTTATTGATTTTCTGCTTCGATGATCTGTCTAGTTCTGAAAGAGGCGTGTTAAGATCTCCTACGATTAGTGTATTCATATCAATATGACTCTTTATCTTGATTAACAGTTTTCTTAAGTAATTGGCTGCTCCCATATTGGGAGCATAGATATTTACAATTGTTAGATCATCTTGGTGGATAGTCCCTTTAAGGATTATGTAGTGTCCTTCTGTATCTCTGACTACAGTCTTTAGTTTGAAGTCTAATTTATCTGATATGAGAATCGCTACCCCAGCCTTCTTTTGAGTCCCATTGGCATGAAAGATGCTTCTCCACCCCTTCACTTTCAGTCTGCGTGTATCTTTAGGTTCAAAATGGGTCTCTTGTAGACAGCATATGGATGGGTCCTGTCGTTTTATCCAATCTGCAACCCTGTGCCGTTTTATGGGTGCATTGAGGCCATTCACATTGAGAGTGATTATTGATAGATACGTTTTTATTGACATCGAGTTACCTTTGAAGTCTTTCTTTCTGTAGACTGTCTCTATATTTGTGTTCAATGCTATTCTTGGGATTTTTCCTCTTTTATAGAACCCCCCTTAATATTTCCTGCAGTGTCGGCTTGGTGGTTGCATAGTCTTTTAAGCCTTGCCGGTCTTGGAAACTCTTTATCTCTCCATCCATTTTGAATGTCAGTCTTGCTGGATAGAGTATTCTTGGCTGCATGTTCTTCTCATTTAGTGCCCTGAATATATCTTGCCAGCCTCTTCTGGCTTGCCAGGTCTCTGTGGACAGGTCTGACGTTATTCTGATGGGCTTCCCTCTGTAAGTAAGGAGCCTCTTTGCCCTGGAAGCTTTCAAGAGATTATACCTACAATTATAAATCCTCAATTTGACTATCAGTTGTCGTGATGTTTTTTTGTAGTGTATAATCTTGGGTGGAGACCGTTCAGCCTCTAGTACATGAACGCTGGTTTCATTCGCGAGATTCGGAAAATTTTCATGAAGGACTTGTTCCATGGTATCTTCCAGACTTCTTTCTTTCTCTTCCCATTCATTAATTCCAAAAATTCTGACGTTGGAACGGTCATGCCATCATTTATTTCCCTAATTCTGCTTTCGTGGGATCTAAGCTGTTTTTTCCAGGCTTCCTCTTGATCCTTTCTCTCTATCTGTTTGTCTTCCAGATCACTAATTCTATCTTCTGTCTCAGTTACCCTAGCTTTGAGAGAGTTTAGATTGGATTGGAACTCATTGAGAGCATAGTGGACCTCCTCCCTGGTAGCTTTAAGTTCCGCCCTAACATTGTGAACATCCTGTCTGTTCGCTTTCAGTTCGGCCCTAATCAATTCTGTTTGGTCATCCATGGCTTTCTCCAACCTAGCTATTGCCTGGATAATTGTTAGCCTGAATTCTCTTTCCGACATATTGTCTATGTTGATAGCCGTTAGCTCTATTGCGGAAGGTCCATCCTCTGTATTTTCTTCTGTTGGGCATTCCTCCTCCTAGTCATTTTGGTGGGAGAAGACTGAACAGATGTAGCTGGATGTATCAACTCTGGTGCAGTCAAGGTGCACCCTGGAACACTTCCTGATCTCCGTCTCAGAGAGAAGCCTCAGTCTGGGTGCAGAAGCTGAATAAATTCCCCCTTGGACGCTGGCAGTGCAGGTTCCAAGTTAAAGACCCTGGGGGCGCAGGATCTTTTGCTGGTCCCCAAAGCCAAGGCAGTGGCGGTTGTCTGGGAGCTCCTGCCCGCCAGAGATGTTCCAAGCAGCGATCGCACACTGAGATTTTGCCGCAGGCCCGGGCTGGGAGTGCCCGGCATGCGCGCACCTCTTTTCAGAGGCGGCTGTGGGTCGGGTGCGCGTCTGGGGCACTGAGATCGGGGCGCTGGTCCATAAGCCGCAGGCTGGGCTTTTGCGCACTTCTGTCCCGGGAAGAATTCGCGCGCGCGCGGCTTGGACTTTGAAACAATGGCGCGGGTCAAGAAGCACCCCGAGCCTTAGAAACCCAGGAGAGCTGGAGGGACGTGCGCGCGCATCTCAAGCTTTGTGGTAGGGCTAGTGCGCGTTCTGCAGACCAGCTCAGCTCCCATCCCCTCACAGGAGCCAGAAATTCCCGCGCTCTGGGGCGCGCTGGCGGCTTAGGGACCAGGAGCCTGTTTCTCCGCCTCACTCTCTCTGCCTCCACGCCGGGGAGGCCGTCTGGGACCGGGGACTTAAGTCCCTGTCCCTCGCCATCCCTATTCCCACAATTTGCCCCCCGTGATCCTTTGCTCTTTTGGAGTGCTTTCAACCAGTCTCCAAGTTAATGCTGGTACTCAGACGCAGGGCACTCTCGCTCGTATTGGGGTATTACTATTGCACAGGTCGCCTCTGGTGGCTCCCTCCACTTTTGTTTATCTTCCGATATCAGTCCGCTGTTCACATTCCGCCTTATCTGCTCATGGCGTCTTCTGCCCCTGTAGAGATCCAGTCGTGTATAATTCTGATCTCAGGCTGATTTCATGGGTGATCGGAGTTCTTTGGTAGGTAATCAGCTCACTTTCGGGTACCAGCTGAAAAGACGCCTCTTCCTAGTACAACGCCATCTTATCCCCCCCCATCCTAGAGTTTTCAATTGTGCACAGATGCATCCCTGTCATGAGAACTTATGGTAGAACAATTCCGTCATATATTGGAAGTGTTTTGAGAAGTGGTAGACACTGTGGAACATCCCAGGTGTTGAACTTGCAGTATGCATCATAGAGGCTTAGGTGCCTTACCCTGTACATCACACACGGGTTGCAACGTTCTCTCTGTCCGTACTTGTTCTATCTTCTTTCCTCCACTGGAAAGACACTATGAGAAGTGACATTCCGCATGAAGAAGTTTCCCTTAAACAGAACTTTCTATAGTCTAACGGTTAGACGTCTGACATAGGAAAGCTATGTGCGCCTATTGTGGTTACCACAGAGACAGTCCCAAAAGCTTCCTTCTTTAACGGACGTAACACTGCAGTGAATCCCTCCTAAAGCACACTTCCCTCTCAGTGTCGGAAGCGTTTTAGACGCAGAAACTAAGTGCGGATCACCACTGGTGGTGAACATCCAATATGTGTTTGGCAGGCTTAAGCGCCATACCGTGCCCTTTACTCACAGTACCTAATGTGCCCGTAGTCCTTCCCTGTTCTATCTTCATCCTCAAAGGAATAACACTGTTATGAATGAGTACGCACCTGAAGTAGCTTCCCTGAGCAGATACCTTCCTCAGGATCCCCTCTAAGGCGCCTGTATCAGACACTACATGGTTGCTACCCAGACACGTCCTACACTTTCCAACTGAGCACAGACTCATCTCTGTCGTGAGAACTTACTGAAGCACAGTTCCCTCATATATTGGAAGTGTTTTGAGAAGAGGTAGACACTGTGGAACATCTCCGGTGTCGAACTTCCAGTACGCATCATAGACCCTAAGTGGCTCAACCTGTATTTAACTCACTGATTGCAACGTTCTCTCTGTCCGTCCTTGTTCTATCTTCTTAACTCCACTGGAAAGACACTGTGAGAAGTGATATTACGCATGAAGGAGTTTCCCTTAAACAGAACGTCCTATAGTCTAACGGTTAGACGTCTGATACTGGAAAGCTATGTGCGCCTAATGCGGTTACCACAGAGTCAGTCCAAAAGCTTCCTACTTTAACAGACGTAAGTAACACTGCAGTGAATGCCTACTAAAGCACACTTCCCTATCAGTGTTGGAAGCATTTTAGACGCAGATACTAAATACGGATGAACACTGATGGTGAACATCCAATATGTGTTTGGCAGTCTTAAGCGCCATAGCGTGCCCTTTACTCACAGTACCTAATGTGCCCGTTGTCATTCCCTGTCTATCTTCATCCTGAAAGGGGAAACACTGTTATGAATGAGTAAGCACCTGAGGTAGGTTCCTGAGCAGATACCTTCCTCCGCATCCCCTCTAATGGCCTTGTATCAGACACTTCATGGTTGCTACCCAGACAAGTCCTACACATTCCAACTGAGCTCAGACGCATCTCGGTCGTGAGAACTTACAGTAGCACAGTTCCCTCATATACTGGAAGTGTTTTGAGAAGAGGTAGACACTGTAGAACATCTCCCGTGTTGAACTTCTAGAATGCATCAGAGAGGCCTAAGTGGCTAACCCTGTATTTCACTCACGATTTGCAACGTTCTCTCTGTCCATCCTTGTTCTATCTTCTTCCCTCCACTGGGAAGACACTGTTGAGAAGTGACATTCTGAATGAACGAGTTTCCCTTAAACAGAACTTCCTATAGTCTATCGCTTAGACGTGAGACTGGAAGGTATGTGCGCCTAATGCAGTTACCACAGAGTCAGTCCCAAAAGCTTACTTCTTTAACAGACGTAACACTGCAGTGAATCCCTCCTAAATCACACTTCCCTCTCAGTGTTGGAAGTATTTTAGATGCAAAGCTAAGTGAGGATCACCATTGGTGGTGAACTTCCAATATGTGATTGGCAGCCTTAAGTGCATTAGCCTGTCCTTTACTCACAGTACCTAATGTGCCCGTAATCCGTCCCTGTTCTATCTTCATCCTCAAAGGAGAAACACTGTTATGAATGAGTACGCACCTGAAGTAGGTTCCCTGAGCAGATACCTTCCTCCGCTACCCCTCTAAGGGGCCTGTATCAGACACTTCATGGTTGCTAGCCAGACACCTCCTACACTTTCCAACTGAGCACAGACGCATCTTTGTCGTGAGAACTTACTGTAGCACAGTTCCCTCATATACTGGAAGTGTTTTGAGAAGAGGTAGACACTGTGGAACATCTCCAGTGTTGAACTTCCAGTATGCATCATAGAGGCCTAAGTGGCTTACCCTGTATTTCACTCACGGTTTGCAACGTACTCTCTGTCCTTCCTTGTTCTATCTTCTTTCCTACACTGGAAAGACACTGTGAGAAGTGACATTCCGCATGAAGGAGTTTCCCTTAAACAGAACTTCCTATAGTCTAACGTTTAGACGTCGTAGACTGGAAAGCTATGAGCGCCTATTGCGGTTACCACAGAGTCAGTCCCAAAAGCTTCCTTCTTTAACAGACGTAACACTGCAATCAATCCCTCCTAAAGCACACTTCCCACTCAGTGATGGAAACGTTTTAGACGCAGAAACTAAGTGCGGATCACCGTTGGTGGTGAACATCCAATATGTGTTTGGCAGGCTTAAGCGCCATAGCCTGCCCTTTACTCTCAGTACCTAATGTGCCCATAATCCGTCCCGGTCTATCTTCATCATTCCAAGGAGAAACACTGTTATGAATGAGTACCCACCTGAAGTAGGTTCCCTGAAGAGATACCTTCCTCGTCATCCCCTCTAAGTGGCCTGTATCAGCCACTTCATGATTGCTACCCAGACACGTCCTACACTTTCCAAATGAGCATAGACGCATCCCTGTCGTGAGAACTTATTGTAGCACAGTTCCCTCATGTATTGGAAGTGTTTTGAGAACTGGTACACACTCTGGAACATCCCAGGTGTTGAACTTCCAGTATGCATCATAGAGGCCTTAGTGCCTTACCCTGTGCATCACTCATCGGTTGCAACGTTCTCTCTGCTCCGTCCTGGTTCTATCTACTTTCCTCCAGTGGAAAGACACTGTGAGAAGTAACATTCCGCATGAATTAGTTTCCCTTAAACAGAACTTGCTATAGTCCAACGGATAGACATCTGAGACTGGGAAGCTATGTGCGACTATTGCGGTTACCACGGAGTGAGTCCCAAAATCTTCCTTCTTTACTAGACGTAACACTGCTGTAAATCCCTCCTAAAGCACTCTTCCCTCTCAGTGTAAGAAGCGTTTTCGAAACAGAAACTAAGTGTGTATCAACAGTGGTGGTGAACATCCAATATATGTTTGGTAGTCTGAAGCGCCATAGCGTGCCCTTTACTCACAGAACCTAATGTGCACGTAGTCTTTCCCTGTTTATCTTCAACCTCAAAGGGGAAACACTGTTATGAATGAGTACACACCTGTATAAGTTATCTGAGCAGATACCTTCCTCCGCATCCCCTCTTAGGGGCTTGTATCAGACACTTCATGGTTGCTACCCAGACAAGTCCTACACTTTCCAAATGTGCACAGACGCATCTCTATCGTGAGAACTTACTGTAGCACAGTTCCCTCAAATATTGGAATAGTTTTGAGAAGTGGTAGATACTGTGGAACATCTCCGTTTTTGAACTTCCAGTATGCATCATAGAAGCCTAATTGGCTCACCCTGTACTTCACTCACTGTTTGCAATGTTCTCTCTGTCCGTTCTTGTTCTATCTTCATTCCTCCCCATAAAGACACTATGAGAATTGACAATCCGCATGAAGGAGTGTCCCTTAAACAGAACTCCGTTTAGTCTTACGGTTAGAAGTCTTAGACTGGAAAGCTATGTGCGCCTAATTCGGTTACCACAGAGTCAGTCCCAAAAGCTTCCTTCTTTAACAGACGTAACACTGCAGTGAATCTCCTAAAGCACACTTCCATCTCAGTGTTGGAAGCGTTTTATACGCAGAAACTAATTGCGGATCACCACTGGTGGTGAACATCCAATATGTGTTTGGCAGGTTTAAGCGCCATTGCCTGCCCTAAACTCACAGTACCTAATGTGCCCCTAGTCCGACCGAGTTCTACCTTCATTCCTCCAAAGAGAAGCACTGTTGTGAATGATTACGCACCTGAAGTAGGATCCCTGAGCAGATACCTTCCTACGCACCCCTCTAAGGGGCCTGTATGAGACACTTCATGATTGCTACCCAGACACATCCTAGAGTTTTCAACTGAGCACACATGCATCCCTGTCGTGCGAATTTACGGTAGCACAGTTCCCTCATATATTGGAAGTGTTTTGAGAAGTGTTAGACACAGTGGAACATCCCAGGTGTTGAACTTCCCGTATGCATCATAGAGATTTAGGTCCCTTAACCTGTACTTCACTCACGGGTTGCAACGTTCTCTCTGCTCCGTCCCTGTTGTATCTTCGTTCCTCCACTGGAAAGACACTGGGAGAAGTGACATTCCGCATGGAGGGGTTTCCCTTAGACAGAACTACCTATAGACTAACGGTTAGATGTCTAAGACTGCAAAGATATGTGCGCCTATTACAGTTACCACAGAGTCAGACCCAAAATCTTCCTTCCTTAACAGTGGTAACACGGCAGTGAATCCCTCCTAAATCCAACTTCCCTCCCAGTGTAGGAAGCGTTTTAGACGCAGAAACTAAGTGGGATCAACACTGGTGGTGAACATCCAATATGTGTTTGGCAGGCTTAAGCGCCATAGCATGCCCTTACTCACAGTACCTAATGTGCCCGTAGTCCTTCCCTGTTCTATCTTCATCCTGAAAGGAGAAACACTGTTATGAATGAGTACGCACCTGAAGTAGCTTCCCTGAGCAAATACCTTCCTCCGCATCCCCTCTAAGGGGCCTGTAACAGACATTTTATGGTTGCTACCCAGACACGTCCTACACTTTCCAAATGAGCACAGACGCATCTCTGTCGTGAGAACTTACTGTAGCACAGTTCCATCATATACTGGAAGTGTTTTGAGAAGAGGTAGACACTGTGGAACATCTCCGGTGTTGAACTTCCAGTATGCATCATAGAGGCCTTAGTGACTTACCCTGTACTTCACTCACGGTTTGCAACGTTCTCTCTGTCCGTCCTTGTCCTATCTTCTTTATTCCAGTGGAAAGACACTGTGAGAGGTGACATTCGCATGAATGAGTTTCCCTTAAACAGAACTTCCTATACTTAACGGTTAGACGTCTGAGACTGGAAAGATATGTGCGCATAATGCGGTTAACTCAGAGTCAGTCCCAAAAGCTTCCTTCTTTTACAGACGTAACTCTGCAGTGAATCCCTCCTAAAACACACTTCCCTCTCAGTGATGGAAGCGTTTTAGATGCAGAAATAAGTGCGGATCAACACTGGTGGTGAACATCCAATATGTGTTTGCCAGGCTTAAGCTTCATATCCTGCCCTTTACTCATAGTACCTAATGTGCCCCTAGTCCGTCAGTGTTCTACCTTCATTCCTCCAAGGAGAAGCAGTGTTATCAATGAGTATGCACCTGAAGTAGCGTCCCTAAGCATATTCCTTCCTACGCATCCCTTCTAAGGGGCCTGTATGAGACACTTCATGATTGCTACCCAGACACATCCTAGAGTTTTCAACTGAGCACAGATGCATCCCTCTCGTGAGAAGTTAAGGTAGCAGTTGCCTCATATATTGTAAGTGTTTTGAGAAGTGGTAGACACTGTGGAACATCCCAGGTGTTGAACTTCCAGTATGCATCATAGAGGCCTAGGTGCCTTACCCTGTACTTCACTCACGGATAGCAACGTTCTCTCTGCACCTTCCTTGTTCTATCTTCTTTCCTCCACTGGAAAGACACTGTGAGAAGTGACATTCCGCATGAAGGAATTTTCCTTAAACAGAACTTGCTATAGTCCAACGGATAGACGGCTGAGACTGGAAAGCTATGTGGGCCTATTGCGGTTACCACGGAGGCAGTCCCAAAAGCTTCCTTCTTTAACAGACGTTAACACTGCCGTGAATCCCTCCTAAAGCACACTTCCCTCTCAGTGTAAGAAGAGTTTTAGACGCAAACTAAGTGCAGATCACCACTGGTGGTGAACATCCAATATGTGTTTGGCAGGCTTATGCGCCATAGCCTACCCTTTACTCACAGTACCTAATGTGCCCCTAATCCGTCCCTGATCTATCTTCATCCTCAAATGAGAAACACTGTTATGAATAAGTACGCACCTGAAGTAGGTTCCCTGAGCAGATATCTTCCTCCGCATGCCCTCTAAGAGGCCTGTACCAGACACTTCATGGTTGCTACCCAGACTTGTCCTTCACTATCCCAATGAGCACAGACGCATCTCTGTCGTGAGAACTTACTGTATCACAGTTCCCTCATATACTGGAAGTGTTTTGAGAAGAGGTAGACACTGTGGAACATCTCCGCTGTTGAATTTCCAATATGAATCATAGAGGCCTAAGGGGCTTACCTCGTACTTCACTCACGGTTTGCAACGTTCTCTCTGTCCGTCCTTGTTCTATCTTCTTTCCTCCGCTGGAAACACAGAGTGAGAAGTGACATTCCGCCTGAAGGAGTTTCCCTTAAACAGTACTTCCTATAGTGTAACGATTAGACGTCTGTACCTGGAAAGCTATGTGCGCCTAAGGGGCTTACCACAGAGTCAGTCCCAAAAGCTTCCTTCTTTAACAGACGTAACAATGCAGTGAATCCCTCCTAAAGCACACTTCCCTCTCAGTGTTGGAAGCGTTTTAGATGCAGAAACTAAGTGCGGATTACCACTTAGTGGTAATCACCATTGGTTCATCACCATTGGTGGTGAACATCCAATATGTGTTTGGCAGGCTTAAGTGCCATAGCCTGCCCGTTACTCACAGTACCTAGAGTGCCTGTAGTCCATCCCCGTTCTATCTTCATCCTGAAAGGAGAAACACTGTTATGAATGAGTAAGCACCTGAAGTAGGTTCCCTTAGCAGATACCATCCTCCGCATCCCCTATTAGTGGCTTGTATCAGAGACTTCATGGTTGCTACCCAGACACGTCCTACACTTTACAACTGAGCATAGACGCATCCCTGTCATGAGAACTTACTGTAGCATAGTTCCCTCATATATTGGAAGTGTTTTGAGAACTGGTACACACTGTGGAACATCCCATGTGTTGAACTTCCAGTATGCATCATAGAGGCCTAAGTGCCTTACCCTGTACATCACTCATGGGTTTCAACGTTCTCTCTGCTCCGTCCTGGTTCTATCTTCTTTCCTAAGGTGGAAAGACACTGTGAGAACTGACATTCCGCATGAAGGAGTTCCCCTTGAACAGAACTTGCTATAATCCAACGGATAGACATCTGAGACTGGGAACCTATGTGCGACTATTGCGGTTACCACAGAGTCAGTCCCAAAAGCTTCCTTCTTTACTAGACGTAAAACTGCAGTAATCCCTCCTAAAGCACACTTCCCTCTCAGTGTAAGAAGCGTTTTAGAAACAGAAACTAAGTGCGGATCAACAGTGGTGGTGAACATCCAATATATGTTTGGCAGGTTTAAGCGCCATAGTGTGCCCTTTACTCACAGAACCTAATGTGCCCGTAGTCTTTCCCTGTTTATCTTCAACCTCAAAGGAGAAACACTGTTATGAATGAGTACGCACCTGAATAAGTTCCCTGAGAAGATACCTTCCTCTGCATCCCCTTTTAGGGGCTTGTATCAGATACTTCATTGTTTCTACCCAGACACGTCCTACACTTTCCAAATGAGCACAGACACATCTCTGTCGTGAGAACTTACTGTAGCACAGTTCCCTCAAATACTGGAATAGTTTTGAGAAGAGTTAGACACTGTGGAACATCTCCGTTGTTGAACTTCCAGTATGCATCATGGAGGCCTATTTGGCTCACCCTGTACTTCACTCACGGTTTGCAATGTTCTCTCTGTCCGTTCTTGTTCTATCTTCATTCCTCCACATAAAGACACTATGAGAAGTACAATCCGCATGAAGTAGTTTCCCTTAAACAGAACTTCGTTTAGTCTAACGGTTAGACGTCTTAGACTGGAAAGCTATGTGCGCCTAATTCGGTTACCACAGAGTCAGTCCCAAAAGCTTCCTGCTTTAACAGACGTAACACTGCCGTGAATCCCTCCTAAAGCACACTTCCCTTTCAGTGTTGGAAACGTTTTAGACGCAGAAACTAAGTGCGGATCACGACTGGTGGTGAACATCCAATATGTGTTTGGCAGGCTAAGCGCCATAGCCTGCCCTTTACTCACAGTACCTATGTGCCCCTAATCCGTTCCTGTTCTATCTTCATCCTCAAATGAGAAACACTGTTATGAATGAGTACGAACCTGAATTAGGTTCCCTGAGCAGATACCTTCCTCCGCATCCCCTCTAAGGGGCCTGTATGAGACACTTCATGATTGCTACCCAGAGGCGACCTGTGCAAAATAATACCCCGATACGAGCGAGAGTGCCCTGCGTCTTGGGACCAGCAGTTACTCTTAGACTGGTTGAAAGCACTCCAAAAGTGCAAAGGATCGCGGGGGCAAATTGTGGGAATCTGGGCGGCTAGGGACATGGGCTTAAGTCCCCGGTCCCAGACGGCCTCCCCAGCGCAGAGGCGGAGAGAGTGCGGCGGAGAAACTGGCTCCTGGTACCTAAGCCCCCACACGCCCCAGAGCGCAGGGGTTCCGGCTCCTATGAGGGGATGGGAGCTGCGCTGGTCTGCAGAATGCACGCAGGCCTACCACAAAGCTTGAGATGCAGGCGCATGTCCCTCCAGCTCTCCTGGGTTTCTAAGGCCCGGGGGTGCTTCTTGACCCGCGCCATTGTTTCAAAGTCTAAGCCGCGCGCGCGTGAAACTCTTCCCTGGACAGAGGCGCGCAAAAGCCCAGCCTTCAGCTAATGGACCAGCGCCCCGTTCTCAGTGCCCCAGACGCGCGCCCTACCCACAGCCGCCTCTGAAAAGACGTGCGGGCAAGCCGGGCACTCCCAGCCCGGGCTGGCGGCAAAATCTCAGTGTGCGATCACTGCTTGGAACCTCTATGGCGGTCAGGAGCTCCCAGACAGCCGCCACTACCTTGGCTTTGGGGACGAGCAAAAGATCCTGCGCCACCAGGGTCTTTAACTTGGAACCTGCACTGCCAGCGTCCAAGGGGGAATTTATTCAGCTTCTGCACCCAGACTGAGGCTTCTCTCTGAGATGGAGATCAGGAAGTGTTCCAGGGTGCACCTTGACTGCACCAGAGTTGATACATCCAGCTACATCTGTTCAGTCTTCTCCCACCAAAATGACTAGGAGGAGGAATGCCCAACAGAAGAAAAATACAGAGGATGGACCTTCTGCAATAGAGCTAACGGCTATCAACATAGACAATATGTCGGAAAGAGAATTCAGGCTAACAATTATCCAGGCAATAGCTAGGTTGGAGAAAGCCATGGATGACCAAACAGAATTGATTAGGGCCGAACTGAAAGCGACAAGACAGGATGTTCACAATGTTAGGGCGGAGCTTATGCTATCAGGGAGGAGGTCCACAATGCTCTCAATGAGTCCAAACCAATCTAAACTCTCTCAAAGCTAGGGTAACTGAGACAGAAGATAGAATTAGTGATCTGGAAGACAAACAGATAGAGAGAAAGGATCAGGAGGAAGCCTGGAAAAAACAGCTTAGATACCACGAAAGCAGAATTAGGGAAATAAGTGATGCCATGAAGCGTTCCAACGTCAGAATTATTGGAATTCCTGAAGGGGAGGAGAAAGAAAGAAGTCTAGAAGATGTCGTGGAACAAGTCCTTCATGAAAACTTTCCGAATCTCGCGAATGAAACCAGCGTTCATGTATTAGAGGCTGAATGGTCTCCACCCAAGATTATACACTACAAAAAAACATCACGACACCTGATATTCAAATTGAGAAATTATAATTGTAGGTATAATCTCTTGAAAGCTGCCAGGGCAAAGAGGCTCCTTACTTACAGAGGGAAGCCCATCAGAATAACGTCAGACCTGTCCACAGAGACCTGGCAAGCCAGAAGAGGCTGGCAAGATATATTCAGGGCACTAAATGAGAAGAACATGCAGCCAAGAATACTCTATCCAGCAAGACTGACATTCAAAATGGATGGAGAGATAAAGAGTTTCCAAGACCAGCAAGGCTTAAAAGACTATGCAACCACCAAGCCGATACTGCAGGGAATATTAAGGGGGGTGCTATAAAAGAGGAAAAATCCCAAGAATAGCATTGAACAGAAATATAGAGACAGTCTACAGAAAGAAAGACTTCAAAGGTAACTCGATATCAATAAAAACGTATCTATCAATAATCACTCTCAATGTGAATGGCCTAAATGCACCCATAAAATGGCACAGGGTTGCAGATTGGATAAAACGACAGGACCCATCCATATGCTGTCTACAAGAGACCCATATTGAACCTAAAGATACACGCAGACTGAAAGTGAAGGGGTGGAGAAGTTTCATGGCAATGGGACTCAAAAGAAGGCTGGGGTAGCGATTGTCATATCAGATAAATTAGACTTCAAACTAAAGACTGTAGTCAGAGATACAGAAGGACACTACATAATCCTTGAAGGGACTATCCACCAAGATGATCTAACAATTGTAAATATCTATGCTCCCAATATGGGAGCAGCCAATTAATTAAGAAAACTGTTAATCAAGATAAAGAGCCATATTGATATGAATACACTAATAGTAGGTGATCTTAACACGCCTTTTTCAGAATTAGACAGATCATCGAAGCAGAAAATCAATAAAGAAACAAGAGCATTGAATGACACATTGGACCAGATGGACCTCATAGATATCTACAGAACATTCCACCCTAAAACAGCAGAATACTCATTCTTCTCAAGTGCACACGGAACCTTCTCCAGAATAGACCACATACTGGGTCACAAATCAGGACTCAGCCGATACCAAAAGACTGAGATTATTCCCTGCATATTCTCAGATCACCAATGCTTTGAAATTGCAGCTCAATCACAAGGAAAAGTTCCGAAGGAACTCAAACACCTGGAAGCTAAAGACCACCTTGCTTAAGAATGCTTGGATCAACCAGGAGATCAAAGAAGAACTGAAACAATTCATGGAAACCAATGAGAATGAAGACACTTCGGTCCAAAACCTATGGGATACAGCAAAGGCGGTCCTAAGGGGAAAATAGATAGCCATCCAAGCCTTGCTCAAAAAAATTGAAAAATCCAGAACACACCAGCTCTCTACACCTTAAAGAACTGGAGGATCAACAACAAATCAAACCAACTCCACACATAAGAAGGGAAATCATCAAGATTAGAGCTGAGATCAATGAGGGAGAAACCAGAGATACAGTAGAACGTATCAATGAAACTAGAAGCTGGTTTTTTGAAAGAATCAATAAGATCGATAAGCCACTGGCTACACTAATCCGAAAGAAAAGAGAGAAATCCCAAATTCATAAAATTATGAATGAACAGGGAGAGATCACAAGTAATGCCAAGGAAGTAGAAACAATCATCAGAAGTTATTACGAACAGTTATATGCCAATAAGCTTAGCAACCTAGATGAAATGGATGAATTCCTTGAAAAATATAAACTACCAAAATTGAACCAGGAAGAAAACGACAACCTGAATAGACCAATATCTAATAACGAGATTGAAGCAGTGATCAAAAATCTCCCAAAAAACAAGAGCCTAGGACCTGACGGATTCCCTGGGGAATTCTACCAAACCTTCCAAGAAGAAATAACACCTATTCTCCTGAAGCTGTTTCAAAAAATTGAAGCAGAAGGAAAACTTCCAGACTCTTTCTATGAAGCCAGCATTACCCTGATCCCCAAACCAGGCAAGGACCCTATCAAAAAGGAGATTTTCATACCAATATCACTGATGAATATGGATGCTAAGATTCTCAACAAGATCCTAGCCAACAGGATCCAACAACACATTAAAAAGATTATCCACCATGATCAGGTGTGTTTCATCCCTGGGCTACAAGGATGTTTCAACATTCGTAAATCAATCAATGTGATACAACAAATTAATATGAGAAGAGAGAAGAACCACGTGGTCCTCTCAATTGATGCAGAAAAAGCATTTGACAAAATCCAACATCCGTTCCTGATTAAAACGCTTCAAAGTATAGGGAGAGAGTGAACATTCCTGAACCTCATCAAATCTATCTATGAAAGACCCACAGCAAATATCATCCTCAATGGGAAAAAGCTTGCAGCCTTCCCATTGAGATCAGGAACAAGACAAGGATGCCCACATTCCCCACTCTTTTTTTTTTAAGATTTTACTTCTTTATTTGTCAGAGAGAGAGGGAGAGAGAGCAAGCACAGGCCGACAGGGAGGCAGGCAGAGGCAGAGGGAGAAGTAGGCTCCCCGCCGAGCAAGGAGCCTGATGTGGGACTCGATCCCAGGACGCCGGGATCATGTCCTGAGCCGAAGCAGCTGCTTAACCAACTGACCCACCCAGGCGTCCCAGCCACCCAGGCATCCCCCACTTACACCACTATTGTTCAACTTAGTATTAGAAGTCTTAGCAACAGTAATCAGACAACAGAGAGAAATAAAAGGTATCCATATTTGTAATGAAGAAGTCAAACTCTCTCTCTTCGCAGATGACATGATTCTTTATATGGAAAACCCAAAAGACTCCATCCCCAAACTACTAGAACTCATACAGCAATTCAGCAGCGTGGCAGGATACAAAGTCAATGTGCAGAAATCAGTGGCTTACTTATACACTAACAATGAAAATACAGAAAGGGAAATTAGAGAATCAATTCCATTTACTATAGCACCAAGAACCATAAGATACCTGGGAATAAACCTAACTAAAGAGGTAAAGGATCTATACTTGAGGAACTATAGAACACTCATGAAAGAAATTGAAGAAGACACAAAAAGATGGAAGACCATTCCATGCTCTTGGATCGGAAGAATAAACAGTGTTAAAATTCTATACTGCCTAGAGCAATCTATACTTTTAATGCCATTCCGTTTAAAATTTCACCGGCATTCTTCAAAGAGCTGGAGCAAATAATCTTAAAATTTGTATGGAATCAGAAGAGACCCCGAATCGCTAAGGAAATGTTGAAAAACAAAAATAAAGCTGGCGGCATCACCTTACCTGATTTCAAGCTTTATTACAAAGCTGTGATCACCAAGACAGCATGGTACTGGTATAAAAACAGACACATAGACCAGTGGAACAGAGTAGAGAGCCCTGATATGGACCCTCAACTCTATGGTCAATTAATCTTCGACAAAACAGGAAAAAATACACAGTGGAAAAAAGACAGTCTCTTCAATAAATGGTGCTGGGAAAATTGGACAGCTAATTGTAGAAGAATGAATCTCGACCATTCTTCTACACCGTACACAAAGATCAATTCAAAATGGATAAAAGACCTCAACGTGAGACAGGAATCTATCAGAATCTTAGAGGAGAACATAGGCAGTAATCTCTTTGATATCAGCCACAGCAGCTTCTTTCAAAATACGTCTCCAAAGGCAAAAGAAACAAAAGCGAAAATAAACTTCTGGGACTTCATCAAAATCAAAATTGGAAGGGGAGATGAACCATGAGAGACTATGGACTCTGAAAAAAAGTCTGAGGGGTTAGATGTGGAGGGGGTGTGGGAGGATGGGGTAACAGGTGGTGGGTATTATAGAGGGCACAGCTTGCATGGAGCACTGGGTGTGGTGAAAAAATAATGAATACTGTTTTTCTGAAAAAAAATTAATTGGGAAAAAAAATCAAAAGCTTCTGCACAGCAAAGGAAACAGTCAAAAAAACAAAGAGGCAACCCAAGGAATGGGAGAAGATATTTGCAAATCAAAGTACAGACAAAAGGTTGACATCCAGGATCTATAATGAACTCCTCAAACTCAGCCCACACGAAACAGACAAACACATCAAAAAATGGGCAGAAGATATGAACAGACACTTCTCCAATCAAGACAAAGAAATGGCTATCAGACACATGAAAAAATGCTCATCATCATTAGCCCTCAGGGAGATTCAAATTAAAACCACATTGAGATATCACCTTACACCAGTTAGAATGGCCAAAATTAACAAAACAGGAAACAACATGTGTTGGAGAGGAAGTGGAGAAAGGGGAACCCTCCTACACTGTTGGTGGGAATGCAAGTTGGTGCAGCCTCTTTGGAGAACAGTGTGGAGATTCCTCAAGAAATTAAAAAGAGAGCTTCCCTACGACCCTGCAATTGCACTCCTGGGTATTTACCCTAAAGATACAGATGTCGTGAAAATAAGGGCCATCTGTACCCCAATGTTTATAGCAGCAATGGCCACAGTCGCCAAACTATGGAAAGAACCAAGATGCCCTTCAACGGATGAATGGATAAGGAAGATGTGGTCCATATACACTATGGAGTATTATGCCTCCATCAGAAAGGACGAATATCCAACTTTTGTAGCAACATGGACGGGACTGGAAGAGATTATGCTGAGTGAAATCAGTCAAGCAGAGAGAGTCAATTATCCTATGGTTTCACTCATTTGCGGAGCATAACCAATAGCATGGAGGACAAGGGGCTTTAGAGAGGAGTAAGGAATTTGGGTAAATTGGAAGGGGAGGTGAACCATGAGAGACTATGGACTCTGAAAAACAGTCTGAGGGGTTTGAAGTGGCGGGGGGGTGGGAGGTGGGGGTACCAAGTGGTGGGTATTATAGAGGGCACAGCTTGCATGGAGCACTGGGTGTGGTGAAATTAATGAATACTGTTTTTCAGAAAATAAATAAATTGGGAAAAAAAAGAAGCGTTTTCGAAACAGAAGATAAGTGCGGATCACCATTGGTGGTGAACATCCAATATGTGTTTGGCAGGCTTAAGCGCCATAGCGTGCACTTTACTCACAGTACAGAGTGTGCCCGTATTCCTTCCCTGTTCTATCTTCATCCTCAAAGGAGAAACACTGTTATGAATGAGTAAGCACCTGAAGTAGGTTCCCTGAGCAAATACCTACCTCCGCATCCACTCTAAGCGGCCTGTATCAGACACTTCATGGTTGCTACCCAGACACGTCCTACACGTTCCAACTGAGCACAGATGCATGTCTGTCGTGAGAACTTATTGTAGCTCAGTTCCCTCATACACTCGATGTGTTTGAGAAGTGGTAGACACTGTGGAACATCTCCGGTGTAGAACTTCCAGTATGCATCATAGAGACCTAAGTGGCTTACCCTGTACTTCACTCACGGTTTGCAACATTCTCTCTGTCCGTCCTTGTTTTATCTCCATTCCTCCACCGGAAGAATGTGAGAAGTGAATTTCCGCATGAAGGAGTTTCCCTTTAACAGAACTTCCTATAGTCTAACGGATAGACGTATGAGACTGGAAAGCTATGTGCGCCTATTGCGGTTACCACAGTGTTAGTCCCAAGGTTCCTTTCTTAACAGACTTAACACTGCAGTGAATCCCTCCTAAGCACACTACCCTCTCAGTGTAGGAAGCGTTTTATATGCAGAAACTAAGTGCGGATCACCACTGGTGGTGAACATCCCAATTGTGTTTGGCAGGCTTAAGCGCCATAGCCTGCCCTTTACTCACAGTACATAATGTGCCCGTAGTCCTTCCCTGATCTATTTTCATCCTCAAAGGAGAAACACTGTTATGAATGAGTACGCACCTGAAGTAGGTTCCCTGAGCACATACCTTCCTCCGTATCCCCTCTAAGGTGTCTGTGTCAGACACTTCATGGTTGCTACCCAGACACGTCCTCCAGTTTCCAACTGAGCAGAACGCATCTCTCTCATGAGAACTTTCTGTAGCACAGTTCCCTCATAAACGGGAAGTGTTTTGATCAGAGGAAGACACTGTGGAACATCTCCGGTGTTGAACTTCCAGTATGCATCATAGTGGTCTAAGTGGCTTACACTATATTTCACTCACGGTTTGAAACGTTCTCTCTGTCCGTCCTTGTTCTATATTCTTATCTCCACTGGAAAGACACTGTGAGAAGTGACGTTCCGCATGAAGGAGTTTCGCTTAAACAGAACTTCCTATAGCCTAACGGTTAGACGTCTGAGACTGGAAAGCTAAGTGCGCCTAAATCGGTTACCACAGAGTCAGTCCCAAAAGCTTCCTTCTTTAACTGACGTACAACTGCACTGAAACCCTCCTAAAGCACACTTCCCTCAGAGTTGGAAACGTTTTAGACGCAGAAACTAAGTGTGGATCAACATTGGTGGTGAACATCCAATATGTGTTAGGCAGGCTTAAGCGCCATAACCCGCCCTTTACTAACAGTACCTAATGTGCTCCTAGTCCGTCCGAGTTCTACCTTCATTCCTCCAAGGAGAAGCACTGTTATGAAAGAGTACGCACCTGAAGTAGTGTCCCTGAGCAGATACCTTCCTACGCATCCCCTCTAAGGGGCCTGTATGAGACACTTCATGATTGCTACCCAGACACCTCCTAGAGTTTTCAACTGAGCACAGATGCATCCCTTTCGTGAGAACTTATAGTAGGACAGTTCCCTCATATATTGGAAGTGTTTTGAGAAGTGGTAGACACTGTGGAACATCCCAGGTGTTGAACTTCCAGTATGCATCATAGAGGCCTAGGTGCCTTACCCTGTGCTTCACTAATGGGTTGCAACGTTCTCTCTGCTCCGTCCTTGTTCTATCTTCTTTCCTCCAGTGGAAAGACACTGTGACAAGTGACATTCCGCATGAAGGAGTTTCCCTTAAACAGAACTTGCTATAGTCCAACGGATAGAAGGCGAGACTGGAAAGCTATGTGCACCTATTGCGTTTACCACAGAGTCAGTCCCAAAAGCTTCCTTCTTTAACAAACTTAACAATGCAGTGAATCCCTCCTAAAGCACACTTACTTCTCAGTGTAGGAAGCTTTTGGACACAGAAACTAAGTGCGGATCAACATTGGTGGTGATCATCCAATATGTGTTTGAAAGGCTTAAGCGCCATAGCATGCCCTTTACTCACAGTACCTAATGTGCCCCTAATCCGTCCCTGTTCTATCTTCATCCTCAAAAGACAAACACTGTTATGAATGAGTACGAACCTGAAGTAGGTTCCCTTAGCAGATACCTTCCTCCGTATCCCCTCTAAGGGGCCTGTATCAGACACTTCATGATTGCTACCCAGACACGTCCTATATTTTCCAACTGAGCATAGACGCATTCCTGTCGTGAGGACTTATGGTAGCACAGACCCCTCATATATTGGAAGTGTTTGAGAAGTGGTAGACACTGTTGAACATCCCAGGTGTTGAACTTCCAGTATGCATCATAGAGACCTAGGTGAATTACGCTGTACTTACTCAACGTTTGCAAAGTACTCTCTGCTCCGTCCTCATTCTATCTTCTTTCCTCCAGTGGAAAGACACTGTGAGAAGTGACATTCGGCATGAAGGAGTTTCCCTAAACAGAACTTGCTATATTCCAACGGATAGACTGTTGAGACTGGAAAGCTATGTGTGACTATTGCGGTTACCACAGTGTCAGTCCCAAAAGCTTCCTTCTTTACTAGATGTAACACTGCAGTGATCCCTCCTAAATTACACTTCCCTCTAAGTGTAGGAAGCGTTTTCGACGCAGAATCTAAGTGCGGATCACCACTGGTGCTGAATATCCAATATGTGTTTGGCAGGCTTAAACGCCATTGCGTGCCCTTTACTCACAGTACCTAATGTGCCTGTAGTCCTTCCCTGTTCTATCTTAATCCTCAAAGGAGAAGCACTGTTATGAATGAGTACGCACCTGAAGTAGCTTCCCTGAGCAGATACCTTGTTCCGCATCCCCTCTAAGGCGCCTGTATCAGACTTCATGGTTGCAACCCAGACACGTCCTACACTTTCCAACTGAGCACAGACGCATCTCTGGCGTGAGAACGTTCTGTAGCACAGTTCCATTATATACTGGAAGTGTTTTGAGAAGAGTTAGACACTGTGGAACATCTCCGGTGTTGAATTTCCAGTATGCATCATAGAGGCCTAAGTGGCTTACCCTATATTTCACTCACGGTTTGCAACATTCTCTCTGTCCATCCTTGTTCTATCTTCTTTCCTCCACTGGAAAGACACTGTGAGAAGTGACATTCCGCATGAAGGAATTTCCCTTAAATAGAACTTCCTATATTCTAATGGTTAGACATCTGAGACTGGAAAGCTATGTGCGCCTAATGCGGTTACCTAAGAGTCAGTATCAAAAGCTTCCTTCTTTAACAGATGTAACACTGATTGAATCCCTCCTAAAGCACACTTCCCTCTCAGTGTTGGAAGCATTTTAGACGCAGAAACTAAGTGCGGATAACCACTGGTTATGAACATCCATTATGTGTTTGACAGGCTTAAGCATCATAGCCTGCCCTTTACTCACTGTACCTAATGTGACCCTATTCTGTCCACGTTCTACCTTCATTCCTCCAAGGTGAAGCACTGTTATGAATGACTACGCACCTGAAGTAGCTTCCCTGAGCAGATACCTTCCTACGCATCCCCTCTAAGGGGCCTGTATAAGACACTTCATGATTGCTACCCAGACAACTCCTAGAGTTTTCAACTGTGCACACATGCATCCCTGTCGTGAAACTTACGCTATAACAGTTCCCTCATATATTGGAAGTGATTTGAGAAAGGTAGACACTGTGGAACATCCCAGGTGTTGAACATCCTGTATGCATCATAGAGGCTTAGGTGCCTTACCCTGTACTTCACTCACGGGTTGCAACGTTCTCTCTGTCCGCCCTTGATCTATCTCCATTCCTCCACCGGAAAGACACTGTGAGAAGTGACAATCCCCATGAAGGAGTTTCCCTTAAACAGAACTTCCTATAGTCTAACGGATAGACGTCTGAGACTGGAAAGCTATGTGCACCTATTCCGGTTACCACAGAGTCAGTCCGAAAAGCTTCCTTCTTTAACAGAGGTAACACTGCAGTGAATCCCTCCTAAAGCACACTTCCCTCTCAGTGTAGGAAGCGTTTTAGACCCAGAAACTAAGTGCGGATCAACACTGGTGGTGAACATCCAATATGTGTTTGGCAGGCTTAAGCGCCATAGCGTGCCCTTTACCCACAGTACCTATGTGCCCGTAGTCCTTCCCTGTTCTATCTTCATCCTCAAAGGAGAAACACCTAAAGTAGGTTATGAATGAGTACGCACCTGAAGTAGCTTCCCTGAGTAGATAACTTCCTCTGCATCACCTCTAAAGGGCCTGATTCAGACACTTCATGGTTGCTACCCAGACACGTCCTACACTTTCCAACTGAGCACAGACGCATCTCTGTCGTGAGAACTTACTGTAGCACAGTTCCCTCATATACTGGAAGTGTTTTGAGAAGAGATAGACACTGTGGAACATCTCCGGTGTTGAAGTTGCAGTATGCATCATAGAGGCCTAAGTGGCTTACCCTGTATTTGACCCACGGTTTACAACGTTCTCTCTGTCCGTCCTTGTTCTATGTTCTTACCTCCACAGGAAAGACCCTGTGAGAAGTGACATTCCGCATGAAGGAGTTTCCCTTAAACAGAATTCCTATAGTCTAACGGTTAGACGTCTGGACTGGAATGCTATGTGCCTCAAATGCGGTTACCACAGAGTCAGTCCCAAAAGCTTCCTTCTTTAACAGATGTAACACTGCAGTGAATCCCTCCTAAAGCACACTTCCCTCTCAGTGTTGGAAGCGTTTTAGACGTACATACTAAGTGCAGTTCACCACTGGTGGTGAACATCCAATATGTGTTTGGCAGGCTTAAGCTTCATAGCCTGCACTATACTCACAGTACCTAATGTGCCCCTAGTCCGTCCGTGTTTTACCTTCATTCCTCCAAGGAGGAGCACTGTTATGAATGAGTACGCACCTGAAGTAGGTTCCCTGAGCAAATACCTTCCTCCGCATCCCCTCTAAGTGGCCTGTATCACACACTTCATGGTTGCTACCCAGACACGTCCTACACATTCCAAATGAGCACAGACGCATCTCTGTCGTGAGAACATACTGTAGCATAGTTCCCTCATATACAGGAAGTGTTTTGAGAAGAGGTAGAAACTGTGGAACATCTCCGGTGCTGAACTTCCATTATGCATCATAGTGGTCTAAGTGGCTTACACTGTATTTCACTCACGGTTTGCAATGTTCTCTCTGTCCGTCCTTGTTCTATCTTCTTACCTCCACTGGAAAGACACTGTGAGAAGTGATATTCCGCATAAAGGAGTTTCGCTTAAACAGAACTTCCTAAAGACTAACGGTTAGACGTCTGACTGGAAAGCTAAGTGCACCTAATGCGGTTACCACAGAGTCAGTCCCAAAAGCTTCCTTCTTTAACAGACGTAGCACTGCAGTGAATCCCTCCTAAAGCACACTTCCCTCTCAGTGTAGGAAGCGTTTTAGACGCAGAAACTAAGTGCGGATCACCAGTGGTGGTGAACATCCAATATGTGTTTGGCAGGCTTAAGCACCATAGCGTGCCCTTTACTCACAGTACCTAATGTGACCCTAGTCCGTCCGTGTTCTACCTTCATTCCTCCAAGGAGAATCACTGTTATCAATGAGTACGCACCTGTACTAGGTTCCCTGAGCAGATACCTTCCTCCGCATCCCCTATTAGGGGCTTGTATCAGACACTTCATGGTTGCTACCCAGACACGTCCTACACATTCCAAATGAGCACAGACGCATCTCTGTCGTGAGAACATACTGTAGCATAGTTCCCTCATATACAGGAAGTGTTTTGAGAAGAGGTAGAAACTGTGGAACATCTCCGGTGCTGAACTTCCATTATGCATCATAGTGGTCTAAGTGGCTTACACTGTATTTCACTCACGGTTTGCAATGTTCTCTCTGTCCGTCCTTGTTCTATCTTCTTACCTCCACTGGAAAGACACTGTGAGAAGTGATATTCCGCATAAAGGAGTTTCGCTTAAACAGAACTTCCTAAAGACTAACGGTTAGACGTCTGACTGGAAAGCTAAGTGCACCTAATGCGGTTACCACAGAGTCAGTCCCAAAAGCTTCCTTCTTTAACAGACGTAGCACTGCAGTGAATCCCTCCTAAAGCACACTTCCCTCTCAGTGTAGGAAGCGTTTTAGACGCAGAAACTAAGTGCGGATCACCAGTGGTGGTGAACATCCAATATGTGTTTGGCAGGCTTAAGCACCATAGCGTGCCCTTTACTCACAGTACCTAATGTGACCCTAGTCCGTCCGTGTTCTACCTTCATTCCTCCAAGGAGAATCACTGTTATCAATGAGTACGCACCTGTACTAGGTTCCCTGAGCAGATACCTTCTTCCGCATCCCCTATTAGGGGCTTGTATCAGACACTTCATGGTTGCTACCCAGACACGTCCTACACATTCCAACTGAGGACAGACGCATCTCTGTCATCAGAACTTACTGAAGCACAGTTCCCTCATATATTGGAAGTGTTTTGAGATGTGGTAGACACTGTGGAACATCTCCGGTGTTGAACTTCCAGTATGCCTCATATAGGCCTAAGTGTCTTACCCTGTACTTCACTCACGGTTTGCAACATTCTCTCTGTCCATCCTTGTTCTATCTTCTTTCCTCCACATAAAGACACTGTGAGAAGTGACAATCCGCATGAAGGAGTTTCCCTTAAACAGAACTTCCTATAGTCTAACGGTTACACTTCTGAGACTGGAAAGCTATGTGCGCCTAATGCGGTTACCACAGAGTCAGTCCCAAAAGCTTCCTTCTTTAACAGACGTAACACTGCAGTGAATCCCTCCTAAAGCACACTTCCATCTCAGTGTAGGAAGTGTTTTAGACGCAGTAACTAAGTGCGGATCACCACTGGTGGTGAACATCCAATATGTGTTTGGCAGGCTTAAGCGCCGTAGCCTGCCCTTTACTCACAGTACCTAATGTGCCCCTAGTCCGTCCTTGTTCTCCCTTCATACCTCCAAATAGAAGCACTGTTATGAATGAGTACGCAGCTGAAGTAGCTTCCCTGAGCAGATACCTTCCTACGCATCCCCTCTAAGGGGCCTGTATGAGACACTTCATGATTGCTACCCAGACACATCCTAGAGTTTTCAATTGTTCAGAGATGCATCCATGTCGTGAGAACTTACGGTAGAACAGTTCCGTCATATATTGGAAGTGTTTTGAGAAATCTTAGACACTGTGGAACATCCCAGGTGTTGACATTCCAGGTGGATCATAGAGGCTTAGGTGCCTTTCCCTGTACTTCACTCACGGGTTGAAACGTTCTCCCTGTCCGTACTTGTTTTATCTTCTTTCCTCCACTGGAAAGATACTATGAAAAGTGACATTACACATGAAAGAGTTTATCTTAAACAGAACTTCCTATAGTCTAACGGTTAGACGTATGAGACTGGAAAGCTATGTGCGACTATTGCGGTTACCACAGTGTCAGTCCAAAAGCTTCCTTCTTTAACAGAAGTAACACAACAGTGAATCCCTCCTAAAGCACACTTCCCTCTCAGTGCAGGAATGTTTTAGACGCAGAAACTAAGTGCGGATCAGCACTGGTGGTGAACATCCAATATGTGTTTGGCAGGCTTAAGCGCCATAGCGTGTCCTTTATTCACAGTACCTAATGTGCCCATAGTCCTTCCCTGTTCAATCTTCATCCTCAAAGGAGAAACACTGTTATGAATGAGTACGCACCTGAAGTAGCTTCCCTGAGCAGATACCTTCCTTTGCATCCCCTCTAAGGGGCCTGTATCAGACACTTCATGGTTGCTACCCAGACACGTCCTACACATTCCAACTGAGCACAGATGCATCACTGTCGTGAGAACATACTTTAGCACAGTTCCCTCATATACAGGAAGTGTTTTGAGAAGAGGTAGACACTGTGGAACATCTCCGGTGTTGAACTTCCAGTATGCATCATAGAGGCCTAAGTGGCTTACCCTGTACTTCACTCACGGTTTGCAACGTTCTCTCTGTCCGTCCTTGTTCTATCTTCTTTCCTCCACCGGAAAGACACTGTGAGAAGGGAATTTCCACATGAAGGAGTTTCCCTTAAACAGAACTTCCTATAGTCTAACGGTTAGACGTCTGACTGGAAAGATAAGTGCGCCTATTGCGGTTACCACAGAGTCAGTCCCAAAAGCCTCCTTCTTTAACAGATGAAACACTGCAGTGAATCCCTCCTAAAGCACACTTCCCTCTCAGTGTAGGAAGCGTTTTAGACGCAGAAACTAAGTGCGGATCACCAGTGTTGGTGAACATCCAATATGTGTTTGGCAGGCTTAAGCGCCATAGCGTGCCCTTTACTCACAGTACCTAATGTGCCCGTAGTCCATCCGTGTTCTACCTTCATCCTAAAAGGAGAAACACTGTCAAGAATGAGTAAGCATCCAAACTAGGTTCCCTGAGCATGTACCTTCCTCCCCATCCCCACTAAGGGGCCTGTATCAGACACTTCATGATTGCTACCCAGACACGTCCTACACTTTCCAACTGAGAACAGAAGCATCTCTGCCGTGAGAACTTACTGTAGCACAGTACCCTCATATACTGAAAGTGTTTTGAGAAGAGGTAGACACTGTGGATCATCTCCGGTGTTGAACTTCCAGTATACATAATATTGGCCTAAGTGGCTTACCCTGTATTTCACTCACGGTTTGCAACGTTCTCTCTCTCCGTCCTTGTTCTATCTTCTTACCACCACTGGAAAGACACTGTGAGAAGTGACATTCCGCATGAAGGAGTTTCCCTTAAACAGAACTTCCTATAGACTAACGATTAGACGTCTGAGACTGGAAGTTATGTTCGCCTAATGCGGTTACCACATAGTCAGTCCCAAAAGCTTCCTTCTTTAACAGACCTAACACTGCAGTGTGTCCCTCCTAAAGCACACTTCCCTTTAGTCTTAGAAGCTGTTTATACGCAGAAACTAAGTGCGGATCACCACTGGTGGTGAACATCCAATATGAGTTTGGCAGGCTTAAGCGCCATAGCCTGCCCTTTACTCACAGTACCTATGTGCCCCTAGTCCGTCCGAGTTCTACCTTCACTCCTCCAAGGAGAAGCACTGTTATGAATGAGTATGCACCTGAAGTAGCTTCCCTGAGCAGATAACTTCCTCCGCATCCCCTCTAAGGGGCCTGTATGAGAAACTTCATGATTGCTACCCGGACACATCCTAGAGGTTTCAACAGAGCACAGATGCATCCCTGGCATGAGAACTTACAGTAGCAAGTTTCCTCATATATTGGAAGTGTTTTGAGATGTGGTTGACACTGTGGAACATCTACGGTGCTGAACTTCCAGTACGCATCATAGAGGCCTAAGTGGCTTACCCAGTACTTCACTAACGGTTTGCAACGTTCTCTCTGTCCGTCCTTGTTCTATATTCTTAACTCCACTGGAAAGAAACTGTGAGAAGTGACATTCCGCATGAAGGAGTATCGCGTAAACAGAACTTCCAATAGTCTAACGGTTAGTCGTCTGAGACTGGAAAGCCATGTGCGCCTAATGCGGTTACCTAAGAGTGAATCCTAAAAGCTTCCTTCTTTAACAGACGTAACACTGTAGTGAATCCCTCCTACAGCACACTTCCCTCTCAGAGTTGGAAACGTTTTAGATGCAGAAACGAAGTGCGGATCACCACTGGTGGTGAACATCCAATATGTGTTTGGCAGGCTTAAGCGCCATAGCCTGCCCTTTACTCACAGTACCTAATGTGTCCCTAGTACATCCGTGTTCTACCTTCATTCCTCCAAGGAGAAGCACTGTTATGAATGAGTATGCACCTGAAGTAGGTTCCCTGAGCATATACCTTCCTACGCATCCCGTCTAAGGGGCCTGTATCAGACACTTCATGGTTGCTACCAGACTCGTCCTATACTTTCCAACTGAGCACAGACGCATCTCTGTCATAAGAACTTACTGCAGCACAGTTCCCTCATATACTGGAAGTGTTTTTAGAAGAGGTAGACACTGTGGACCATCTCCCGTGTTGATCTTCCAGTATGCATCATAGAGGCCTAAGTGTCTTACCCTGTACTTCACTCACGGTTTGCAACGTACTCTCTGTCCGTCCTTGTTCTATCTTATTACCTCCATCGGAAAGACACTGTGAGAAATGACATTCCGCATGAAGGAGTTTCCCTTAAACAGAACTTTCTATAGTCTAATGGTTAGACGTCTGAGACTGGAAAGCTATGTGCGCCTAATGCGGTTACCACAGAGTCAGTCTCAAAAGCTTCCTCTTTAACAGACGTAACCCTGCAGTGAATCCCTCCTAAAGCACACTTCCCTCAAGTATTGGAAGCGTTTTAGACGCTGAAACTAATGCGGATCACCATTGGTGGTGAACATCCAATATGTGTTTGGCAGGCTTAAGCGCCATAGCCTGCCCTTTACTCACAGTACCTAATGTGCCCTTAGTCCGTCCGTGTTCTACCTTCTTTCATCCAAGGAGAAGCACTGTTATGAATGAGTACGCACGTGAAGAAGCTTCCCTGAGCAGATACCTTCCTACGCATACCCACTAAGGGGCCGGTATGAGACTCTTCAAGATTGCTACCCAGACACATGCTAGAGTTTTCAACTGAGCACAGATGCATCCCTGTCATGAGAACTTACGGTAGCACAGTTCCCTCATATATTGGAAGTGTTTTGAGAGGTGCTAGACACTGTGGAACATCCCAGGTGTTGAACTTCCAGTATGCATCATAGAGGCCTAGGTGCCTTACCCTGTACTTCACTCACGAGTTGCAACGTTCTGTCTGCTACGTCCTTGTTCTTTCTTCTTTCTTCTACTGGAAAGACACTGTGAGAAGTGACATGCTGCATGAAGGAGTTTCCCTTAAACAGAACTTGCTATAGTCCAACGGATAGACGGCTGAGACTGGAAAGCTATGTGTGCGCCTATTGCGTTTACCACAGAGTCAGTCCCAAAAGCTTCCTTCTTTAACAGACGTAACACTGCAGTGAATCCCTCCTAAAGCACACTTCCCTGTCAGTGTAGGAAGCGTTTTAGACTCAGAAATTAAGAGCGGATCACCACTGGTGGTGAACATCCAGTATGTTTGGCAGGCTTAAGCGCTATAGCCTGCCCTTTACTCACAGTACCTAATGTGCCCCTAGTCCGTCCATGTTACCTACATTCCTCAAAGGAGAAGCACTGTTATGAATGAGTACGCACCTGAATTAGCTTCCCTGAGCAGATACCTTCCTCTGCATCCCCTCTAAGAGGCCTGTATCAGACACTTCATGATTGCTACCCAGACACATCCTAGAGTTTTCAACTGAGCACAGATGCATCCCTGTCATGAGAACTTACGGTAGCACAGTTCCCTCATATATTGGAAGTGTTTTGAGAAGTGGTAGACACTGTGGAACATCCCAGTTCTTGAACTTCCAGTATGCATCATAGAGGCCTATGTGCATTACCCTGTACTTCACTCACGGGTTGCAACATTCTCTCTGCTCCGTCCTTGTTCTATCTTCTTTCCTCCAGTGGAAAGACACTGTGAGAAGTGACATTCCGCATGAAGGAGTTTCCCTTAAACAGAACTTGCTATAGTAAAACGGATAGATATCTGAGACTGGGAAGCTATGTGCGACTATTGCGGTTACCACAGAGTCAGGCCCAAAGATTCCTTCTTTACTAGACGTAACACTGCAGTGAATCCCTCCTAAAGCTCACTTCCCTCTCAGTGTAGGAAGCGTTTTCGACACAGAAACTAAGTGCGGATGAAAACCGGTGTCATCATCCAATATATGTTTTACAGGCTTAAGCAACATAGCGTGCCCTTTACTCACAGTGCATATGTGCCCGTAGTCTTTCCCTTTTCTATCTTCATCCTCAAAGGAGAAACACTGTTATGAATGAGTACGCACCTGAAGTAGCTTCCCTGAGCAGATACCTTCCTACACATCCCCTCTAAAGTGCCTGTATGAGACACTTCATGATTGCTTCCCAGACACATCCTAGAGTTTTCAACTGTGCACAGATGGATTGTTGTCATGAGAACTTACGGTAGCACAGTTACCTCATATATTGGAACTGTTTTGAGAAGTGGTAGACACTGTGGAACATCCCAGTTGTTGAACTTCCAGTATGCATCATAGTGTGTAGGTGGCTTACCCTTTACTTCACTCACGGGTTGCAACGTTCACTCTGCTCCGTCCTTGTTCTATCTTCTTTCCTCCACCGGAAAGACACTGTGAGAAGTGACATTCCGCATGAAGGAGTTTACCTTAAACAGAACTTCCTATAGTCTAACGGGGAGACGTCTGAGACTGGAAAGCTATGTGCGCCTATTGCGGTTACTACAGTGTCAGTCCCAAAAGCTTCCTTCTTTAACAGACGTAACACTGCAGTGAAACCATCCTAATGCACACTTCCCTCTCAGTGTAGGAAGTGTTTAAGACGCAGAAACTAAGTGCCGATCACCACTGGTGGTGAACATCCAATATGTGTTTGGCAGGCTTAAGCGCCATAGCCTGCCCTTTATTCACAGTACCTATTGTGCCCGTAGTCCTTCACTGTTCTATCTTCATCCTAAAGGAGATACACTGTTATGAATGACTACGCACCTGAAGTAGGTTCCCTGAGTAGATACTTTCCTCCGCACTGCCTCTAAAGGGGCCTGTATGAGACACTTCATGATTGCTACCCAGACATATCCTAGAGTTTTCAACTGAGCACAGATGCATCCCTCTCGTGAGAACTTACGGTAGCACAGTTCCCTCATATATTGGAAGTGTTTTGAGAAGTGGTAGACACTGTGGAACATGCCAGGTGTAGACTTCCAGTATGCACCATAGAGGCCTAGGTGCCTTACCCTATACATCACTCACGGGTTGCAACGTTCTCTCTGCTCCGTCCTTGTTCTATCTTCTTTCCTCCACTGGAAAGACACCGTGAGAAGTGACATTCAGCATGAAGGATTTATCTTTAAACAGAACATCCTATAGTCTAACGGTTAGACGTCTGAGACTGGAAAGCTATGTGCGCCTTTTCGGTTAACACAGTGTCAGTCCCAAAAGCTTCCTTCTTTACTAAACGTAACACTGCAGTGAATCCCTCCTAAAGCACACTTCCCTCTCAGTGTAGGAAGCGTTTTAGACGCAGAAACTGAGTGTGGATCACCACTGGTGGTGAACATCCAATAAGTGTTTGGCAGGCTTAAGCGCCATAGCGTGCCCTTTACTCACAGTACCTAATGTGCCCGTAGTCCTTCCCTGTTCTATTTTCATCCTCATAGGAGAAACAGTGTTATGAATGATTACGCAGCTGTAGTAGGTTCCCTGAGCAGATACCTTCCTCCGCATCCCCTCTAAGGGGCCTGTATCAGACACTTCATTGTTGTTTCCCAGACACGTCCTACACTTTCCAACTGAGCATAGACGCATCATTGTCGTGAAAACTTACTTAGCACAGTTCCCTCATATACTGGAAGTGTTTTGAGAAGAGGTAGACACTGTGGATCATCTCCGGTGTTGAACTTCCAGTATGCATCCTAGAGGCCTAAGTGGATTACCCTGTATTTCACTCACGGTTTCCAAAATTCTCTCTTTCCGTCCTTGTTCTATCTTCCTACCTCCACTGGAAAGACACTGTGAGAAGTGACATTCTGCATGAAGGAGTTTCCCTTAAACAGAACTTCCTATAGTCTAACGGTTAGACGTGTGAGACTGGAAAGCTATGTGCGCCTAATGCGGTTACCACAGAGTCAGTCCCAAAAGCTTCCTTCTTTAACAGACGTAAAACAGCAGCGTTACTTAATTAGCACAGTCCCTCATATACTGGAAGTGTATTGAGAAGAGTTAGACACTGTAGAACATTTCCGGTTTGAACTTCCAGTATGCATCATATAGGCCTAAGTGGCTTACCCTGTACTTCACTCACGGTTTGCAAAGTTCTCTCTGTCCGTCCTTGTTTTATCTTCTTACCTCCACTTCCTATAGTCTAACAGTTAGACGTCTGAGACTGGAAAGCTATGTGCGCCTATTGCGGTTAACACAGTGTCAGTCCCAAAAGCTTCCTTCTTTAACAGACGTAACACTGCAGTGAATCCCTCCTAGCACATTTCCATCTCAGTGTAGGAAGCGTTTTATACGCAGAAACTAAGTGCGGATCACCACTGGTGGTGAACATCCAATATGTGTTTGGCAGGCTTAAGCGCCATAGCCTGCCCTTTACTCACAGTACCTAATGTGCCCCTAGTCCGTCCGTGTTATTCCTTCATTCCTCCATGGAGAAGCACTGTTTTGAATGAGTACGCACCTGAAGTACCTTCCCTGAGTAGATACCTTCCTACGCATCCCCTCTAAAAGGCCTGTATGAGACATTTCATAATTGCTACCCAGACATTCCTAGAGTTTTCAACTGAGCACAGATGCATTGCTGTCGTGAGAACTTACGGTAGCACAATTCCCTCATATATTGGAAGAGTTTTGAGAAGTGGTAGACACTGTGGAACATCCCAGGTGTTGAACTTCCAGTATGCATCATAGAGGCCTAAGTGCCTTACCCTGTACTTCTCTCACGGGTTGTAACGTTCTCTCTGCACCGTCTTTGTTCTATCTTCATTCATCCACTGTAAAGACACTGTGTGAAGTGACATTCCGCATGAAGGAATTTCCCTTAAACAGAAATTCCTATAGTTAATGGTTAGACGTCTGAGACTGGAAAGTTATGTGCGCGTAATGCGGTTACCACAGAGTCAGTCCCAAAAGCTTCCTTCTTTAACAGACGTAACACTGCCGTGAATCCCTCCTAAAGCACACTTCCCTCTCAGTGTTGGAAGCATTTTAGACGCAGAAACTAAGTACGGATCACCACTGGTGTTGAACATCCAATATGTGTTTGGCAGGCTTAAGCGCCATAGCCTGCCCTTTACTCACAGTACCTAATGTGCCCTAGTCCGTCTGTGTTCTACCTTCATTCCTCCAAGGAGAAGCACTGTTATGAATGAGTGCACACCTGAAGTAGCTTCCCTGAGCAGATACCTTCCTACGCATCCCCTCTAAGGGGCCTGTATGAGACACTTCATGATTGCTACCCAGACACATCCTAGTGTTTTCAACTATGCACAGATGCATCCCTGACGTGAGAACTTATGATAGAACAGTTCCGTCATATATTGGAAGTGTTTTTAGGAGTTGTAGACAGTGTGGAACATCCCAGGTGTTGAACTTCCTGTATTCATTTAGAGGCTTAGGTGCCTTACCCTGTACTTCTCTCATGGGTTGCAACGTTCTCTCTGTCAGTCCTTGTTCTATCTTCTTTCCTCCACTGGAAAGACACTGTGAGAAGTGAATTTCCACATAAAGATTTTTCCCTTAAACAGAACTTGCTATAGTCCAACAGATAGACGGCTGAGACTGGAAAGCTATGTGCGACTATTGCGGTTAGACACCACCCCTTCATTTGTTGGACATCATAGACACAAACTCCAGTGTGAGCAAATATCTGACATCTTCCCTTACTCAGGTCCTGGCTAACTCGAATAGGCCGCTGCCCTTTGGGACTGCCTACTGCTTGGCACTGAATTGACCTATAGCTAGTGTTTACAATTCCATCCTCACCCGACTGGTCCCCAAGCCCTCCTGATAGGAAATTCTGGAGCCACAGTGCAGCATTCCGCCTTCCCCATAGAAAGAAGAATAGCTGGCGAGACTGTCCAGAAACCACACATGAGGATCATCTGCTCAGCCCTTGAGTATCCCCGATTTATCAGCTGTCCTGGCCAGTAGTGATGTGTCTGATAAAGCCTGAGCCATGGCTTCGTGTCAGCCACCCAGATAGTGGTTCCCGTATCTAGCATGTGAGGCCGGCCATGGCTCAATCCATCCTCTCTACCCATCCTAGGTATTCGGCATCTGTCCCCAAACCTTTGCTAGAATTCCTGCCAATGGGGGATCCTGAAGCCCAATAGTGAACTGCTCCTTCCCCATGGCATGAAACCTAGCTTTTGCGATGGGTGTACAACCTTCAGAGAGGGAACCAGCTGTATGAGACCATGTCCACTTTTATAGGTCGCCCTGGGAAAAAACAGGCATTGTGACCCTCAACCTGAGCATGCTTTCAAATAATCCCTCTCTATTGCACCACCAGGATCCCGCATTGCAGGGCTGGTATGCCCCTAAGCCCAAATTCTAACCCTTGGTGGGAATCTCTTGGTGCCCAGACCTGTCTCCAGAATCCCTGTTTTGGGGAACCCCTAAGATGGAAAACAGCACTCTCCCCTTCCCCGAGAAAGCCACCAAACTATTGGGAGCCACCAGGATCATTAAGGAAGAAAAATCTCCCATGGACCTGTAATACCACACCTGCATTCTGAGGCCATCCAAACACACAATCCAGATAGGAAAGCCTGTGCTACTGCCTTCCAGTCACACTAAGTACAATTCCTGATGAACTCTCCTCCATGTCTACGCATTGGACCTGTGATCACCTCACCACTAAGGCTATCCCAAGTTTGAGTTTGCAGTCTACTCTCCCAAAACCATGGCTCATATCTCCTCCAGGATGGGGTTTTTGGAGCCACAGCACAGGACTCTGCCTGCCATCCGCAAGGAAAATTTGCCCGTCCCAGTTTCCCAAACCGTCTGAATTAGGAAAAACCTCAAAGGCGCCCGGGCCCTCCGCCATATTGGATGCTGCTCTGTATGCAAATGCACAGTCTGAAACACCCTGATCACCTATATCCGGCAGACGCCAAAGTCAATGGTCCTGAGTCAGAAGATTGAACCTGACATGCCCCCAGGACATCACTGGAATCCTAGATTAGGTTTATAGGTATTGTCCTCAGAGGCTTGTTCTGGAATACCAACTTATGATATAACATGATATAACAAGAACATCTCCTGTCCCCAGAAAGAAACCGTGCTCTTTAACCTCTGTCAAAACTTCTGGGTAGTAGAATCCTGCTTGGCCCCTTAGCACCAGGACATTCTAAGCGTTCCTTGGTAAAAAACCAACATGGTAACCCATATGAAAGAGACTCCATGTTAACTCATTGCCCTTTGTACTTCGCACAAGAGCCACCAGAACAAACCTGACATGTTCCTCAGCTGCAATGGAGAATGGAGGTTTGCTTTCCAGGTATCCATGTGGGAGTGCTATGTTACCCAAACTTTCCACATGGGGGAACCTAGAACAAACAAACCAGACTCCACATGTCCAGTAGAAGGAAACATTGCTTTTTGGAGCATCTCACAAGCCTCAGCATGGGAAATCCTCCGTGGCTTCTTGACGCCACCCCTACATTTGTCGATCATCGTAGATACAAACTCCAGTGTGAGCAAATATATGACAACCACCCTTACTCAGGTGCTGGTTTCTCAAATAAGGTGCTACATATTGGAACTGCCTTCCGCTTGGCACTGGACTGAACCATAACTTGGTTTTACAATTCCATCCTCACCCTACTGTTCTCCAAGCCTTGTTGAGAGTGAATTCTGGAGCCACAAAGCAGCATTCTGCCTTCCCCATAGAAAGAAGAAGTGCCTGGTGAGTCTGCACAGGAACCCCATATGAGGATCAATCTGCTCAGTCTTCGATGGGACCCCGATTTATAAGCTTCCCTGGCCACTAGTGCTGTGTCTGACAGAGCCTGAGCGCCAACCTCTTGTCATCCATCCAGAGGCTGGGGCCCATATCCAGCATGCAGACCGGCCATGGCTCAAGTCCGTCATCTCTACCCATCCTTGGTATTCAGGGCAACTGTCCCCAGTCTTTTGTGGGAATCCCTGCCAATGGGGGAACTTGAAGCACAATAGAGTACTCCTCCTTCCCCATGGCAGGAAACCTGGCTGTCGGGATGGGTGTCCAACCATCAGTGTGGGAACCAGCTGCATTGCCAATAAGACCCCACCAACTCCTGAGGGCCGTTCTTGGATCAAAGAGGCATTGTGACCTTCAGCCTGAGCATGCTTTCAGACAAGCACTCTCAGTTTCACCACTAGCATCCTGCTTTGCCTGCCTGGTACACCTCTAGTCCCAAATCCTAACCCTTGGTGAGATTTTCCAGTGCCCATACCCAGTTCTCATCTCTGGAATTTCTCTTTTGGGGCACCCCTTAGATGGAAAACAGCACTCTTCGCTTCCCCAAAAAAGCCAACAAAGTATTGGGAGCTGCCAGGATCCTTAGAGAGGAAAAATATCCCATGGACCCATGAGACTACGCCTGCAATCCGAGGACATCCTGGACACACAATGCAGATAGAAAAGCCTGTGCTAACTCTTTCAAGTCACCCTAGGTACAGTTTCTGACAAGCTGCCATCCAGGTCTCTGGAGCCAAACCACAGGACTGAGCCTGTCATCCCCAAGGAAAATTTGTCTGTCACAGTTTCCCAAACCTTCCAGATTAGGAGAAACCTGCAAGGCCCCTAAGCCCACCACAATATTGGAGGCTGCTCTGGAATTAAATGTGTATTCTGAAACACCCTGTTCACCTACATGTGGCAGACACTCAAGTCAATGGTCCTGAGTCAGAAAATTGAAACTGACATGCCCCTAGGACCTCACTGGAACCCTAGATTAGGTGTTCAGGCATTTGTCCTCAGAGGCCTGTTCTGGAATACCAACTTATGATAAACATGTGGTTCCTGAGCCAAAGAACAGAACATGGTTCTCCTGTCCCCAGAAGGAAACCATGCCCTTCGACCTATGTCAAACCCTCCGGGTGAGAGAATCCTGCATGACCCCTTATCCACCAGGACAATCTAAGATTTCGTTGGTAACAAACCAGCATTGTGACCCATCTGAATGAGATTCCATGTTAATTCATCGCCCTTGGTATTTCACACCAGAGCCACCAGAACGAAACTTCCATATTCCTCAGCTGCAATGGACAATGGAGGTGGACTTCCAAGGCAGCCATGCAGGAGAGCTGTACTACCCAAACTATCCAAATGGAGGTCACTGGAGCAAACAAACCAGACTCCCCAACTCCAGTAGAAGAAAGCCTTGCTGTTTAGAGACTCTCACAAGCACCGGCGTGGAACATCCACCATGGCTTTTTGACGCCACCCTTCCTTTAGTTGGTCATAATAGATACAAACTCCAGTGTGAGCAGATATCTGCCATCCACCCTTACTCAGGTGCTGAATATCTCGAATCAGCTGCTGCACACTGGAACTGCCTTCTGCTTGACACTGAATTTATCCGCAGCTGTGTTTACAATTCTATCCTCACCCTCAAGGTCTCCATGGCCCCTTAATAGGGCATTCTCGAGCCACATGAGAGCATTTTGCCTTCCTCATAGAAGGAAGAAGTGCCAGTCAGTCTTCCAAGAAAGCCCACATGAGGATCAATCGGCTCGACCCTGGAGGGAACACGGATTTGTAGTCTGCCCTGGCAACTACTGCTGTGTCTGACAGAGCCTGAGCCCCGTCTTCGTGTTGGCCACCAAGAGACCGGGGACCATATCTAGCATATGAGACTGGCCATGGCTCAAGTCGGTCATCTCTACCCATCCCTGGTATTCAGGCATCTGTCCCTAGACCTTTGATGGAATCCCGGTCAATGGGGGAACCTGAAGCACAAAAGAGAATTCCTCCTACCCAATGGCAGGAAACCTGTCTGTTGGGATGGGTGTGCAGCTCTCAGAGTGGGAACCAGCAGTATCGCCAATAAGACCACGCCCACTCCTGAGGGCCGCCCTGGGATCAAACATGCATTGTGACCCTCAGCCTGAGCATGCTTTCAAACAAGCCCTCTTAGTTTCACCACCAGGATCCCGCACTGTAGTCCCGGTACGCCCCTAGGCCCAAATCCTAACCCTTGGTGGGATGTTCCAGGCGCCCTGACCCAGTGCCCGTCTATATAATTTCTGTTTTGGGCCACCCCTAAGATGGAAAGCTGCACTCTTCCCTTCCCCGAATAAACCACTAACCTATTGGGAGCTGACAGGATCCTTAGAGATGTAAAGTCTCCCATGGACCCATGAGACTATACCTACATTCCGAGGCCTTCCTGGATACACAATTCAGATAGAAAATCCTTTGCTATTTCTTCGATTCACCATAATTACAGTTCCTGAAGAACTGCCCTCCAGATCTATGCATTAAGCATGCGATCACCTTGCCACTAACACTACCCTGAGTTTGTGTTTGCAGAATTCTCTCCCAAAACCATGGCTCAAATGTCCTGCTGGATGGTCTCTCTAGAGCCACATTACAAGACTGTGCCTGCAATCGCCAAGGAAAATTTGCCCATCAGAGTTTCCCAAACCCTGCAGAATAGGAGAAACCTGCAAGGCCCCTGAGCCCACGCCCTTATTGGACGCTGCTCTGGTCTCAAATGCGAAGTCTGTACACCTTATCATATACATCCAGGCAAACACCAAGTCAGACGATTGAACTTGACATGCCCCTAGGACCTCATTGGAACCCTAGATTAGATTTCCAGGCATCTCTCCTCGGGAATGGGTCACAATGCTGAATTGTTACCAGGGAAATCTTAGAATGTGCTGGTGGCTAATGTGCCTGGCAGGATTCTCCTACACTGAGGATATGGCACAGGTCGAAGAACACGGTTTCCCTGGAATACCAACTTATAATAGAACATGTGGCCCCTGAGCCACACAACAGTACATCTCCTGTCCCCAAAAGGAAACTGTGCACTTGGACCTGTGTCAAACCCTTAGGGTAGGAGAATCCTGCATGGCCCCTTAGCCACCAGCACATTCTAAGATCTCCGTGGTAACAAACCAGCATTTTGACCCATCTGCAAGAGATTCAGTATCAACTCAAGGCCTTGATACTTCGCTCCGGAACCACCAGAAGGAACCTTCCATGTTCCTCATCTGCAACAGTCACTGGGGGTGTGCTTTCCAGGCATCCATGTGGAAGAGCTCTGCTCCCAATCTTTTCACATGCGGGACCCTGGAGCTAGCAAACCAGACTCCCCCTGTCTGGTAGAAGGAAACCTTGCTGTTTGGAGCATCTCACAAGCCCCAGCGTGGGAAATCCTCCATAGCCTCTTGACACCACCACTCCATTTGTCAGTCATCATAGTGACAAACTCAAGTGTGAGCAAATATCTGACATCCGCCCTTACTCAGATGCTGGGTATCTCAAATTAACTTCTGCACATTGTAACTCCCTTCCGCTTGGCACTGAATTACTGTAACTTGTGTTGATAATTCCATCCTCAAACTACTTCTCCCCAAGTCCTTTTTTTAAAGATTTTTATTTATTTATTTGATAGTCAGAGAGAGACCATAAGTAGGCAGAGAGGCAGGCAGAGAGAGAGGGGGAAGCAGGATCCCTGCTTAGCAGATAGCCCAATGTGTGGCTCGATCCCAGGACCCTGAGATCATGACCTGAGCTGAAGGCAGAGGCTTAAACCACTGAGCCACCCAGACGCCCCTCCCCAAGCCCTCTTGATGAGGAATCTGGAGCCACAACGCAGCATTCTGCCTTTCCCATAGAAAGAAGAATTGCCTGGACAGTCTGCCCAGAAACCCCACATGAGATTCTATCTGCTTTGCACTCGAAGGAATTCTGATTTATAGGCAGTCCTGGCCACTAATACTGTGTCTGACAGAGCCTAAACCACGACCTAGTGTCAGCCACCCAGAGAGCAGGCCCCATATGCAGCATGTGAGACTGGCCATGGCCCAAGTCCGTCATCTCTATCCATCATTGGATTCAGGCACCTTTCCCGAGACTTTTGCTGGAATACCTGCCAATAGGGGAACATGAAGCACAATAGAGAACTCCTCCTTCCCCATGACAGGAAGCCTGGCAGTTGGGATGTTTGTCGAAACCACACAGTGGGAGCCAGCTTCATGGACAATGAGATCATGCCAACTCCCGAGGGCTGCCCTGGGCACAAACAGGCATAGTGACCCTCAGCCTGAGCATGCTTTCAAACAAGCCTTCTCAGTGGCATGGCCAGAATCTCGCACTGCAGGCCTGGTACACCCCTAGGCCCAAATAACCGTTGGTGTGATTTTCCAGGCACCCAGTCTGAGAGCTCGTCTCTGGAATCCCTGTTTTGGGGCAACAAAATGACAAAAAGCAGCACACTTCCTGTCCCTGAAAAAGCCACCAAACTTGGGGAGCTGCCAGGAACCTAAGAGGGGAAAAATTTCCCATGGACCATGAGACCACACCTGCACACCGAGGCCATCCTGCAAACACAATCCAGATAGAAAGGCCTGTGCTACCACCTTCGAGTCACCTTAATTACAGTTCCTCATGAGCTACACTCCAGATGTACGCATTAGGCCTGCAATCACCTCGCCACTAACCCTAACCCGAATTTGTACTTGCAGACTTCTTTCCCAAAACCATGGCTCACTTGCCCCCAGGATGTTGTCTCTGGAGCCGGAGCACAGGACGTGTCTGCCATCCCCAAGGAAACTGTGCCTGTCTCAGTTGACCAAACATTTCAAATTTGGAGAAACCTGCAAGGCCCCGGAGCCCACCTCAGTATTGACGCCCCCTCAGCACGCAATGCCCAGTCTGAAACACCCTGATCACCTACATCCAGGAAGGAACCCAAGACAATGGTCCTGAGTCAGAAGTTTGAACCTGACATGCCCCTAGGACCTCATTGCAACCCTAGATTAGGTTTTCAGGCATCTGTCCTCAGTGACCTTTCTGGAATACCAACTTAGGGTACAACATGTGGTGCCTGAGCCCCTTAACAGAAGATATCCTGTCCCCAGAAGGAAACCGTGCTCCTTGACCTCAGCCAAACCCTCAGAGTAGGAGAATCCTGAATTGCACCTTAACCAACAGCACATTCTAAGATCTCCCTAATAAGAAACCACCATTGTGACCCCTCTGCAAGAGATTCCATGTCAACTCAGGGCCTTGATACTTCGCTCCAGAGCCACCAGACGGACCTGCATTTCCTCAGCTGCAATGATCAATAGAGGTGTGCTTTCCAGGCATCCATGTGGGAAAGCTCTGCTACCCAAACTTTCCACATGGTGGCCCTGGAGCAAACAAACTAGACTCTAGCTGTCCAGTCGAATGAAACCTACTGTTTGGAGCATCTCACAAACTTCAGAGTGGGAAATCCTTCATGGCCTCATGACACCACCCCTCCATTTGTCGGTCATCATAGATATAAACTCCAGTGTGAGAAAACATCAGACATCCATCCTTAGATGCTTGATATCCCATATAAGCCGCTGCACAAAGGAACTGCCTTCCGCTTGGCAGTGAATTGATCTGTAGCTTATGTTTACAGTACCATCCTCAGCCTACTGGTCCCCAAGCCCTCTTGATAGGGAATTCTGGAGCTACCATGCAGCATTCCTCCTTCCCCATAGAAAGAAGTAGTGCATGGTGGTCTTCCCAGAAACTCCAAATGAGATTCAATCAGCTTGGCCTTCAAGGGAACCCCGAATTATAGGCTTCCTGGCCACTAGTGCTGTATCTGAAAGAGCCTGAGCCCTTATCTAGTGTCATCAACCCAGAGAGCGGGCCCCATATCCAGCATGTGAGACTGGTCATGGACAAAGTCTGTCATTTCTACCCATCCTTGGTGTTCAGGCACCTGTCCACCAGACTTTTGCTAGAATCCACGCCAATGGGGGAACCTGAAGCACAATAGAGAACTCCTCCTTCCCATGGCAGGAAACCTGGCTGTTGGGATGGGTGTCCAACCGTCAAAGTGGTAGCCAGCTGCATGCCCAATGAGACCACACCCACTCCTGAGGGCCACGCTGGGCACAAACAGGCATTGTGACCCTCAGCCTGAGCATGTTTTCAAACAAGCCCTCTCAGTTGTACCACCAGGATCCCACATTGCAGGCCTGGTATACCCCTTGGCCAAGTCCTAAAACTTGGTGGGATTTTCCAAGCACCCTGAACCAGAGCCCATCTCTTGAAACCCTGTTTTGAGGCATGCATAAGATGGAAATCTGCACTCTTCCCTTCCCCAAGAAAGCCACCAAACAATGGGAGCCGCCAGGATCTTTAGAAGAGAAAAATCTCCCATGGACCCATGAATTCACACCTGCATTCTGAGGCCATCCTGGACACACAGTCCAGATTCAAAAGCCTGTGCTACTGCCTTCGAGTCACCCGATTTATGGTTCCTGATGAGCTGCCCTCCAGGTCTATGCATTGGGCCTGCGATTATATCACCACTAACCTTAAGCCGAGTTTGTGTTTGCAGAATTCTCTCTCAAAACCATGACTTACATGCACTCCAGGATGGGGTCTCTGTAGCTACACCACAGGCCTTTGCCTGCAATTCCCAAGGAAATTGTGCCATCAAGTTGCCCAAACCCACCAGATGGAAGAAATCTGCAAGGCCCCTTAGCCCACCCCAGTTTTAGAGGCCGCCCTGGACTCAAATGCACAGTCTGAAACACCCTGATCACCTACATCCAGGCAGTCACCCAAGTCAATGGTCCTGAGTTAGATGTTTGAACCTGACATGCCCCTAGTACTTCATTGCCCCTAGGGGCCTGGATGTCCCACTCTGCTGGCTCTTGAAAACCTAGATTAGGTTTTCAGGACCCTGTCCTCAGAGGCCTTTTCTGGAATACCAAATTATGATTCAACATGTGGTCCCTGAGTCACACAACAGAACATTTCCTGTCCCCAGAAGGAAACCGTGCTCTTGGACCTGTGTCAAACCCCCAAGGTAGATGAATCCTGCATGGCCCCTTAGCCACCAGCAAATTCTAAGAACTCCCTGTTAACAAAGCTGCATTGTTACCCATCTTCGTGAGACTCCATGTCAACCCAAGACCTTGGTACTTCTCCTTAGAGCCAACAGAACAAACCTGCCATGTTCCTCTGCTGCAATGATTAGCGGAGGTGTGCTTTCCAGACATCCATATGGGAGTGCTCTGCTACACAAACTTTCCACATGGGGGAACCTGGAGGAAACAAACCAGAATTCCCCTGTCCCGTTGAAGGAAACCTTGCTGTTTGGAGCATCTCACAAGCCCCAGCGTGGGAAATCCTCCATGACCTCTTGACGCCACCCTCCATTTGTTGGTCATGATAGACACAACCTCTTGTGTGAGCAAACAGCTGACATCCGCACTTACTCAGGTGTTGGATATATCCAATCAGCCGCTGCTCACTGGAACTGCCTTCCACGTGGTAATGACTTTAACAGTTGTGTATGTTTACCATTCCATCTTCACCCTCCTGGTACACAAGCCCTCTTGATAGGGAATTCTGGAGCAACAATATAGCATTCTGCCTTCCTGAAGAAAGAAGAATTGCCTGGTGAGTCTGCTCAGAAATCCCACCTGAGATCCACCTGCAGGGCCCTTGATTACACCCTAATATCTTAGGCCATCATGGGAATTAAGGCTCTCTCTGACAGATCCTGAGCCACGACCTCCAGTCAGCCACCCAGACAGTGGGCCCCATTTCCTGCAGGTGGGACATGTTGTGGCGCAAAGCCATTATCTCCATCAACCTGGATATTCAAGCCTCTGTGCCTAGTCTATATCTCAAATAACTGCCTATGGGGTACCTGAAGCACAAGGGTACCCCTCCTTCCTGATGGCAGGAGATATAGCTGTTGGGATGGGTGTCCAACCCTCAGAGTGGGAACCAGCTGCATGGACATGAGACCACGGCCACACATGGGAGCTGCCCTGGGCACAAACAGGCATTTTGACCATGAGCGTGAACCTGCTTCCAAAGAAACCCCCACGGTAACTGGACCAAGAGCCAGCAGAGTGGGACATCCAGGCCCCTAGGGGCAAATCCTCACCCTTTTTGGTGTTTTTTAGTCACCTAGACCCAGAAACTGTCCCTGGAATCCCTCTTGTGGGGATCCATTGAGACGGAAAAGAGCAGTCTTCCCTTCCCCCAGAGACAGCAAATTCTTGGGAGATTGGCAGAATCCACAGAGATGAAGAAGGTTCCATGGCCCCATGAAGCCACCCCTACATTTTTCGACCGTTCTAGACACATAATTCAGACAGAAAAGTCTGCCCAACTGCCTTGATGACACCTTAATTTCACTACGCAATGAGCTGCCCTCAGAGCCTGCAGATCGGGGCTGTGATCACCTCTGGCCTCACCCTAATGCTAGTTCGTGTTTGCAGATTTCTGTCTCCAAAACCATGTCGCACATGCCCCCCAGGATGGGGCCTATGGAGCCACACTGGACGACTGTGCCTACCCTCCTGAAGGATACTCTGCCCTTCACTGTTGCCCAAACCCTGAAGCTTAGGAGGAAAGTACAAAGCCCCTGAGCCCACCTCAATTTCCAAGAACAGTATGGACACAAGTGTACATTGTGACACACAGTGAGCACCTACCTCCAGGCAAACATCCAAGTCAAAGGCCCTGAGACCGAAGATTGAATCTGACATGCTCCTAGGACATCATCGATGCCCTAGATTAGGTTTTCAGGTGCCTGTCCCGAGAGGACTGTTCCCCCATACTGTCTTATATTCCAACATGTTGTCCCTGATACACACAACAGATCCCTCCTGTCCCAGAAGGATACCTTGCACTTGGTAGCTGTGTCCAAGACTCAGTGTATTAGAATCCTGCATTGCCCCTGACCATCCCAACATTCCAGTGTCTCCCTGGATACAAACCAGCATTGTGATCAAACAGCATCAAACTCCATGTCAACTCAGCCCCCTTGTAACTTCGCCCCAGAGCCACCAGATGGAACCTGCCATGTTCCTGAGCTGATATGGTCAACGGAGTCGTGTTTTCCAGGCATCCATGAGGGAGAGCTCTGCTACCAACATTTCCATATGGGGGGCCCTGGAGCAAACAAACCAGACTCCCCCTGTCCAGTAGAAGGAAACCTTACTGTTTGGAGCACCTCACAAGCTGCAGAGTGGGATATCCTACATGACCTCTTGACAAAAACCCACCATTTGTATGTCATCCTAGACACAAACACCAGTGTGAGCAAATATCTGTCATCCGCCCTTTCTCAGGTGCTGGATGTCTCAAATCAGTCACTGCACGCTGGAAATGCCTTCCGTTTGTCACTGAATTGAACTGTAGCTTTTGTTTTTAATTCCATCCTCACCCTCCTGATCCCCAAACGCTCTTGATAGGGAATTCTGTAGCCACAACACAGCATTCTGCCTTCCCCATAGAAAGAAGAAGTTCCTGGTGAGTCTGCCCAGAAACCCAACATTAGGATCCACCTGCATGGCCCTCGACGGCACCCTAATATCTTAGGCCTCCATGGGCTTTCATGCTCTGTCTGACACAGCTGGAGCCATGACCTCCAGGCAGTCACGCAGATTCTTGCAGGTGGGACCTGCCGAGGCTGGAAGCCATCATCTCTATTCATCCTGGGTATTCAGGCATCTTTCCAAAACTGTAGCTCAAATCCTTGACTATGGGGAACCTGAAGCACAGGAGTATTCTTATTCCCAATGGCAGGAAACCTGGCTGTTGAGATGGGCACTAAGTCTCTGTCTGACACAGCCTGAGCAACGACCTAGAGTCAGCCATGCAGATAGTGGGACCCATATCCTGCAGGTTTGACTTGTCGTGGCCCAAAGCCGTCATCTCTATTCAACATGGGTATTCAAGCATCTTTCCCAGGTTGTAGCTCAAACCCCTGACTATGGAGGATCCTGAAGCACAAAAGTACTCCTCCTTCCCGATGGCAGGATGCCTGATGTTGAGATAGGTGTCAAACTCTCAGAGTGGGAACCAGACGCATGGCCCATGAGACCACGGCCACTCATGGGAGCCACTCTGGGAACAAACTTGCATTGTTACCCTCAGTGTGAGGCTGCTTTCAAACAAAACACTTCGGTAGCTGAAGCAGGAGCCCTCAGAGCACACCTACCACCCTAGGGCCAAACACTCACCCTCGTCGTTGTTTTCCAGGTGCCCACACCCAGAACCTGTCTCTGGAATCACTATTTTGGGGAATCCTTGAGACGGAAAACAGCAGTATTCCCTTCTCCCTGAGACAAAAAAACTCTTGGGAGCTGAGCAGAATCCCCAGAGCTGAAGTATCTCCCATGGCCCCATGAAGCCAATCCTACATTGTGCGAAACTCCAGGACAAACAATGCAGACAGAAAATCCTGCACTACCGTCTCCATGATACCTTAACTTCAGTACACTATGAGCTCCCAACAGGGCCTGCATATCGGGCCTGTGATCACATCAGACCTTAACCTATTCCTAGTTCGCATTTGCAGATTTCTGTCCCAAAGCCGTGGCCCACATTTTCATCCGGATGGGGCCTCTGGAGCCTTACCAGACGACTGTGCCTACACACCAAAGAAAACTCTGCCCTTCACTGCTGACCAAACCCTGAAGATTAGGAGCAAAGTACAAAGCCCGTGAGCCCACCTCAATTCCGACAAAAACTCTGGGCCCAAGGGCACATTCTGACACACAATGAGTCCCTGCCTCCAGGCAGACATCCAAGTCAAAGGCCCTGAGCCAGAAGATTGAACATGACATGCCTCTAGGACTTTATCAATACCATAGCTTAGATTTTCAGGTACCTGTCCCCAGAGGCCTGTTCTTCAATACCAACTTATATTCCAAAATGTGGTCCCTGAGCCACACAACAGAACCCCTCCTGTCCCTTAAGGATATCTTGCTCTTGGTAGCTGTGTCCAAGACTCAGTGTAAGAGAATCCTGCATGGTCCCTGACCTCCCCAACATTCTAATGTCTCCCTGGATACAAACCAGCATTGTGATCCAATAGCATGAAACTCCAGGTCAACACCAGCGAATTTGAACTTCGCCCCAGCATCACCGGTACGAAACTGCCATTTCCTCATCTGCAATGGACTCTGGAGGTGAGCTTTCCAGGCATCCATGCGGGGGTGTTCTTCTCCCCAAACTTTCCACATGGGGGACCCTGGAGCATACAAACGACAATCCACCAGTCAATTAGAAGGAAACCTTGCTGTTTGGAGCATCTCACAAGCCCCAGGGTCGGAAATCCTCCATGGCTTCATGATGCCTCCCCTCCATTTTTCGGTTATCATAGACACAAACTCCAGTGTGAGCAAACATCTGACATCCGCCCTTACTCAGGTGCTGGATAACTTGAATCAGCTGCTGCACACTGTAAGTGCCTTCCACTTGTCACTGAATTTAACCATAGCTTGTGTTTACAATTCTATCCTCACCCTCCTGGCCCCAAGCCCTCTTGATAGGGAATTCTGGATCCACAACTCAACATTCTGCCTGCCCCACAGAGAGAAGAAGTGCCTGGTGTGTCTTCCCAGAAACCCCACATGAGGAACCACCTGCATGGCCCTCGACAGCACCATAATATCATAGGCCGCCATGGGCACTAAGATTGCCTCACACAGCCGGAGCCACGACCTCCAGGCATTCACAAAGAGAGTGGGCCCCATATCCTGCAGGTGGACCTGCCATAGCCCGAAGCCATCATCTTTACACAGCCTGGATATTCAGGCATCTGTCCCCAGACTGTAGCTCAAATCCCTGCCTCTGGGGGAACCTGAAATATAGGATTATTCCTCCTTTCTGATGGCAGGAAACCTGGCTATTGAGATGGGTGTCTTACCCTCAGAGTGGGAACCAGCTGCATGGCTGAGACCAGGGCCACTCATGGGATATGCCCTGGGCACAAACAGGCATTGAGAAACTCAGCGTGAGCCTCCTTTCAAACAAACACCCTCAGTAGCTAGATCAGGAGTCCACAGAGTGGGCCTGCCAGGTCCCTAGGGCTAAATCCTCACCCTCGTTTGTGCTTTCCAGGCAACCAGACCCAGAACCTGTCTCTCAAATCCCTCTTTTGTGGGTCCCTGAGACAGAAAACAGCAGTCTTCCCTTTTCCAAGAGACAACAAACACTGGGAGCTGGGCAGAATCTCCAGAGAAGAATAATATCCCATGGCCTCATGAAGCCACCCCTACCTTTTGCGACCTTCCTGGACACACAATCCCGACAGAAAAGTCTGCGCTACTGCATCCATGACACCTTAATTTCAGTACACTATGAGCTGCCCTCAGCGCCTGCTGATTGGTCTTGTGAACACTTCAGCCCTCATCCTTATGCTAGTCGCGTTTGCAATTCCTGTTCCCAAAGTCCTGGCCCACATGCCCTCCAGAATAGGGCCTCTGATCCCACACCAGACAAGTGTGGCTACACTCCTGAAGGAAACTGCCCTTCACTGTTGCCCAAACCCCGAAGATTAGGAGCAAAGTACAAAGTCCCTGAGCTCACCTCATTTTCGAAGAATGCTCTGGGCCCAAATACGCATTCTGACACAGAATGAGTCCCTACCTCCAAGCAGACATCCAAGTCAAAGGCCCTGAGTCAGAAGTTTGAACCCGCCATGACTATAGGACTTCATTGATACCCTAGTTTAGATGTTTAGGCACCTATCCCCAGAGGCTTGTTATCAAATACCAACTTATATTCCAACATGTGGTCCTTGAGCCTCACAACAGAACCCCTGCTTTCCCCAGTAGGATACCTTTCTCTTGGGAACTGTGTCCAAGTCTCAGTGTAGGAGAATCCTGCATGGCCCCTGACCACCCCAACATTCTAACATCTCCCTGGATACAAACCAGCATTGTGATCCAACAGCATGACACTCCATGTCAACTCATCCCCCTTAAATCTTCATCCCAGAGCTACCAGATCGAACCTGCCATGTTCCTGACCTGCAATGGTAAATGGAGGTGTGCTTTCCAGGCAACTATGCGGGAGAGCACTGCTACCCAAACCTCACATATGGAGGATACTGGAGCAAATAAACAGACTCCCCCTGTCCAGTAGAAGGAAACCTTGCTGTTTGGAGCATCTCACAAGCCGCAGCATGAGAAATATTCTATGGCCTCTTGATGCCACCCCACCATTGTCCGTCATCATAGACACAAACTCCAGTGTGAGCAAACATCTGACATCCGCCCTTACTCAGGTGCTGGATGTCTCAAATCAGGTACTGTACACTGGAACAGCCTTCCGCTTGGCACTGAATTTAACCATAGCTTGTGTTTACAATTCCATCCATACCCTCCTGGTCCCCAAGCCCTCTTAATAGGGAATCCTGGAGACATAACGCAGCATTTTGCCTGCCCCATAGAAAGAAGTGCCTGGTGAGACTGCACAGAACACAGATATGAGGATCTACCTGCATGGCCCTCGATGACACCCTAATATCATAGAGTGCCATGGGCAATAACGCTCTGTCTGACACAGCCTGAGCCATGAGCTCCATTCAGCCACGCAGGCAGTGGGTCCCATATCCTGCCGATGGGACCTGCCCTGGCCTGAAATCAACATCTCTGCTCTACCTGGTTATTCAGGCATCTGTCTCCAGACCGTAGCTGAAATCCCTGACTATGGGGGTACTTAAAGCACAGGAGTTCTCCTCCTTTCCAGGGGCAGGAAATCTGGCCTGTGAAATGGGAGTCCAACCCTCAGAGTGGGAACCAGCTGCATGGGCCTTGAGATCATGGTCACACATGGGAGTCGCCCTGGGCACAAACAGGCATTGTGACCCTCCACGTGAGCCTGCTTTCAAAGAAACGCCCACGGAAGCTCGACCAGGAGTCCGCAGAGCAAGACAGCCAGGTTGCTATGGCCAAATCCTCTCCCTCGTTTGTGTTTTCCAGGCACCCAGACCCAGAAACTGTCTCTGGAATCTTTCTTTTGTGGTTAACCTCAGACTGAAAACAGCAGTCTTCCCTTCCCCCAGAGGCACCAAACTCTTGAGAGCTGGGCAGAATACCCAGAGACGAAGAATCTCCCATGGCCCCATGAAGCCACCCCTACATTTTGCGACCATTCTGGACACAGAATCCAGACAATATAGCATGAGTTACCGCCTGCGTGACACCTTAATTTCAGTACATTATGAGTTTCCCTCAGGGCCTGCAGATCGGGCCTGTGATCACCTCGGCACTCACCCTAACCCTAGTTCGAGTTTGCATGTTCTGTCGCCAAAACCCTGGCCCTCTTGCCCTCCAGGGTGGGGCTTCTGCAGCCACAATGGAATAATGTGCCTACCTTACTGAAGGAAGGTAGTGTCCCCCAAATTTTCCATATGGGGGACACTATCTACCTTGCCCTTTTCTGTTGCCCAAACCCTGAATTTTAAGAGCAAAGTACAAACCCCCTGAGCCCACCTCAATTTCCCAGTATGCTCCGGACCCAAGTGTACATTCTGACACATAATGAGTAATTGGCTCCAGGTAGACTTCCAAGCCAAAGGCCCTGAATCAGAAGTTTGAACTTGTCATGACTATAGGACATCATCGATACCCTAGTTTAGATTTTTAGGCGCCTGTCCTGGAGGCCTGTTCTCCAATACCAACTTATATTCCAACATGTGGTCCTTGAGCCTCACAACAGAAACCCTGCTGTCCCCAGGATACATTGCTCTTGGTAGCTGTGTCCAAGACTCAGTGTAGGAGAATCCTGTATGGGCCCCTGACCACCCCAACCTTCTAACATCTAACTGGATACAAACCAGCATTGTGATCCAACAGCATGAAACTACATATCAACTCAGCCCCATTAAAACTTCGTCCCAGAGCCACCAGATCGAACCTGCCATGTTCCTGAGCTGCAATAGTCAATGGAGGTGTGCTCTCCAGGCATCTATGTGGGAGAGCTCTGCTACCCAAATTTTCCATATGGGGGACACTGGAGCAAACAAACCAGACTCCCCTGTCCAGTAGAAGGAAACATTGCTGTTGGGAGCATCTCACAAACCACAGAGTGGGAAATCCCCCATGGCCTCTAGACACCACCCCACCATTTGTCCGTCATCGCAGACACAAACTCCAGTGTGAACAAACCTCTGACATCCGCCCTTACTCAGGTGCTGGATGTCTCAAATCAGCCACTGTACACTGGAACCGCCTTCCGCTTGGCACTGAATTTAACCATAGCTTGTGTTTACAATTCCATCCTCACCCTTCTGGTCCCCAAACCCTCTTAATAGGGAATTCTGGAGACATAATGCAGCATTCTGCCTGCTCCACTGAAAGAAGAAGTGCCTGGCGAGTCTGCCCAGAATACCCACATGAGGATTCCCCTGTATGGCCCTCAACAACACTGTAATATCATAGGGTTCCAGGTGCACCAATGCTCTGTCTGACACAGCCTAGGCCACGACCTCCATTCAGCACCTCCAGACAGTGGGCCCCATTTCCTGTAGGTGTGACTTCCTGTGACCCGAAACCAACATCTCTCCTCAACTTGGATATTCAGGCCTCTGTCCCAGACTATAGCTCAAATCCATGCCTATGTGGAAATCTGACACACAAGAGTACTCCTCCTTCCCAACCCTCTGAGTGGGAACTGGCTGCATGGCCCATGAGACCACGGTCACACATGGAAGACTCCCTGGATACAAACAGGCATTGTGATCCTCAGCGTGAGCTTGCTTTCAAACAAAAGCCCTCGATAGCTGGATCAGGAGCCCACAGAGTGGGACTGCCAGGTCCCTAGGGCCAAATCCTCATCCTCGTTTGTGTTTTCCAGGTACCCAGACCCAGAACCTGTCTCTGGAATCCCTCTTTGGGTGTCCTCTGAGACAGAAAACAACAGTCTTCTCTTCCCGCAGAGACACCAAATTCTTGGGAGCTGAGCAGAATCCCCAAAGATGAAGAATTTCCCTTGGCTTCATGAAGCCACCCCTACCTTTTGAGACCATTCTGGACACATACTCGACAGAAAAGCCTGCACTACTGCCTCCAAGACACCTTAAATTCAGTACATTATGAGCTGCCCTCAGGCCTGCACATCGGGCCTGTGATCCCCTCAGCCCTCACTCTAACCCTAGTTTGCTTTTGCAGATTTCTCTCCCCAAAGTGCTGGCCCACATGTCCTCCAGGATGGTGTCTCTGGTGCCACACCAGACGACTGTCCCTATGGTCCTGAAGGAAACTCTGCCCTTCATGGTTGCCCGATCCCTGAAGATTAGGAGCAAAGTATAAAGCCCCATATCCCACCTCAATTTCGAAGAAGGCTCTGGAGCCAAATGCACATTCTGACACAGAGTGAGCCCCTGCCTCCAGGCAGACATCCAAATCCAAGGCCCTGAGTTAGAATTTTGAACCTGCCATGACTATAGGACTTCATCGATACCCTAGTTTAGATTTTTAGGTGCCTGTCCCCAGAGGCCTGTTCTCCAATACCAACTTATATTCCAACATGTGGTCCCTGAGCCACACAACAGAACCCCTGCTGTCCCCAGAAGTATAGCTTGCTCTTGGTAGCTGTGTCCATGTCTCAGTGTGGGAGAATCTTGCTTGGTCCCTGACCACCCCAACATTCTAACGTCTCCCTGGATAAAAACCAGCATTGTATCCCTGGATACAAACCAACAGCATGAAACTCCATGTCAGCTTAGGCCGCTTGGAACTTCGCCCCAGAGCCACCAGATCGAACGTGCCATGTTCCTTGGCTGCAGTGGTCAATGGAGTTGTGCTTTTCAGGCATCCATGCAGGAGAGCTCTGAACCCAAACTTTCCATATGGTGGACACTGGAGCAAATAAACTAGACTCTCCCTCTCCAGTAAAAGGAAATCTTGCTATTTGGAGCATCTCACAAGCCCCAGGGTGGGAAATCCTCCATGGCCTTGTTACGCCACCCCTCTATTTGGTGGTCAATGTAGACACGAACTCCAGAGTGAGCAAGCGTCTGACATCCGCCCCTATTCAGGTCCTGGACACCTCGCATCAGCCGCTGCACACAGGAATTGTCTTCCGCTTGGCACTGAATTGAACTGTAGATTGTGTTTACAATTCCATATTTACCCTCCTCGTCCCCAAAACCTCTTCATAGGGAACTTTGGAGCCACAATGCAGCATTCTGCCTACCACAAAGAAAGAAGACATTCCTGTTGAGTCTGCCCGAAACCCCACATGAGAATCCACCTGCTTGGCTCTCGACAGCACCTTAATATCATAGGCCACTATGGGCACTCAAGCTCTGTCTGACGCACTCTGAAACACCCTGATTACCTATGTCCAGGAAGACACCCAAGTCCATGGTCCTGAGTCAGAATATTGAACCAGACATGCCCCTAGGACCTCATTGGAACCCTCCTTTAGTTTTTCAGGCATCTGTTCTCAGAGGCCTATTCTGGAATAACAACTTATGATACAACATGTGGTCCCTGAACCACACAACAGAACAACTCTTGTCCGCAGAAGGAAACCATGCACTTGGACCTGTGTCAAATGCTCAGGGTAGGAGAATCCTGCAAGACCCCTTTGCCAACAGCACATTCTAAGATCTCCCTGGTAACAAACCAGCATTTTGACCCATGTGCAAGACATTCCATGTCAACTCAAGGCCTTGGTACTTCACCCAAGAGTCACAAGAACAAACCTGCTATGTTCCTCAGCTGCAATGGTCAATGGAGGTGTGCTTTCCAGGCATCCATGCCGAAGAGCTCTGCTACCCAAACTTTCCACATGGGGTACCGTGGAGCAAACAAACCAGACTCCATCTGTCTAGTAGAAGGAAACCTTGCTGTTTGGTGCATCTCACAAGCCTCAGCGGGGGAAATCCGCCATGGGCTCTTGATGCCACCCCTCCATTTCTTGGTCATCATAGACACAAACTCTAGTCTGAGCAAACATCTGGCATCCGCCATTAATCAGGTGCTGGATATATCGAAAAAGACGCTTCACATTGGAACTGTGTTGTGCTTGGCACTGAATTGTACAGTAGCTTGTTTTTACAATTCCATCCTCATCCTACTGCTCCCCTCTTCATATTGAATTCAGGAGCCACAATGAAGCATTCTGCCTTCCCCATAGAAAGAACAAGTGTCTAGTTAGTCTGCCCAGAATCCCCACATGAGGATCAATCTGCTCGGCCCTGAAGGGAACCCCGATTTATAGACTTCCCTGGCCAGTAGTGTTGTGTCTGACAGAGCCTGAGTCCAGACCTAGTGTCAGTCACCAAGAGAGCAGGCACCATATCTAGCATCTGGGACTGGCAATGTCCCAAGTCCTTAGTCTCTACCCATGTTTGCTTTTCTGGCAATTTTCCCCAGACTTTGCTGAAATCCTTCCAATGGAGGAACCTGAAGCACTATAGAGTACTACTCCTTCCCCATGGAAAGAAACCTGGCTGTTGGGATGGGTATCCAGCCCTCAACGTGGGAGCAAGGTAATGTGAACACGCCAAGTCCTGGGCTGCCTGGGGCACAAACAGGCATTGTGACCCTCAGCCGAGTATGCTTTCAAACAAACCCTCTCAGTTCCACCAAAGGTTCCAGCATTGCAGGCCTGGTATGCCCCTAGACCCATATCCTAACCCTTGGTGGGATTTTCCAGGCTCTCAGACCCAGAACCCGTCTCTGGAATCCCTGTTTTGGGGCACGTCTAAGATGGAAAAGAATACTCTTATCTTACCCAAAAAAGCCACCAAACTAAGGGGAGCCGCCAGGATCCCTAGAGAGGAAAAGTCTCCCATGGACCCATGAGACCTCACCTACATTCCGAGGTCGTTCTGGACACACAATCCCGATAGAAAAATCTGTGCTACCGTCTTCCAGTCACCCTAATTACAGTTCCTGATGAGCTGACCACCATGTCTATGCATTTGGCCTGCGATCACCTCGCAACTAACCCGAAACCGAATTTGTGTTTGCAGTCTTCTGTGTCAAAACCATGGCTCACATGCCCTCCAGGATGAGGTCACTCGAGGTGCACCACAGGACTGTGGCTGCATTTCCCAAGGAAACTGTGCCTATCACAGTTGCCCAAATCTTACAGATAAAGAGAAACCTGCAAGGCCCCTGACACCACCCCAATTTTGGAGGCCACTCTGGATGCAAATGAGCAGTCTGAAACACCTTGATAAGCTACATTCAGCTAGACAGCCACGTCAATGGTCCTGAGTCAGAAGATTGAACCTGACATGCCCTTGGACCTCATTGAAACCCTTGATTAGGTTGTCAGGCATCTGTCCTCAGGGGCCTATTCTGGAATACATACTTATGATACAACACGTGGTTCCTGAGCCACACCACAGAACATTTCCTGTCTCCAGAAGGAAACTGTGCTCTTCGACCTTTGCCAAAACCTCAGAAAAGGAGAATCCTGCACCACACCTTAGCCACAAGCACATTCTAAGATCTCCCTGGTAACAAATCAGCAGTGTGACCCATCTGAAAGAGATTCCATGTTTGCTCATCGCCCTTGGTACTTCGCACCAGAGCCACCAGAATGAACTTGCCATGGTCTTCAGCTGCAATGGAGAATGGAGGTGTGCTTTCCAGGCATCCATGTCAGAGAGCTTTGCTACCCAGAATTTCCACATGGGAGACCCTGGAGCAAACAAATCAGATTCCACCTGTCCAGTAGAAGGAAACCTTGGTGTTTGGAGCATCTCACAAGCCTCAGCATGGGAAATCCTCCATGGCCTCTTATCGCCACCACTCCATTTGTCGTTTATCATAGACACAAACTCCAGTGTGAGCAAATATTGGACAACCGCCCTGACTCAGCTGCTGGATCTCTCGAATAAGCCTCTGCACATTGGAACTGCCTTCCGTTTGGCACTGAATTGAACCGTAGTTTGTTTTTACAATTCCATCCTCACCCTACTTGTCCCCACGCCCTCTTCATAGGGAATTCTGGGGGGCACAATATAGCATTTTGCCTGCCCCATAGAAGAAAAAAAGGTGCCTGGTGAATCTGTTCAGATCCCCCACATGAGGATCCACCTGCATGGCCCTTGACAATGCCTTAATATCATAGGCCACCATGGGCACTAAAGCTCTGTCTGACATAGCCTGACCCACAACCTCCAGTCAGTCACCTACACATTGGGCCCCATATCCTGCAGGTGGGACCTGCCGTGGCCCAAAACCGTCATCTCTGCTCAACCCGGTTATTCAGGCATCTGTCCCCAGAAATAGCTCAAATCCATTCCTATGGGGGAACTTGAGGCACAAGTGTTCTCCTTCCCGATGGCAGGAAATCTGGCTTGTGAAATGGGTGTCCAACCCTTAGAGTGGAACCAGCTGCATGGGCCTTGAGACCACGGTCACTCATGGGAGATGCCCTGGGCACAAACAGGCATTGTGACCCTCCACGTGAGCCTGCTTTCAAACAAACCCCATCAGTAGCTGCACCAGGAGTCCGCAGAGCAGGCTTACCAGGTTACTATGGCCAAATCCTCTCCCTCGTTTGTTTTCCAGGCACCCAGTCCCAGAAACTGTCTCCAGAATCTCTTTTTTCCGGTTTCCCTGAGACTGAAAACAGCAGTCTTCCCTTCCCCCCAGAGATACCAAAGTCTTGGGAGCTGGGCAGAATACCCAAGATGAAGAATCTCCCATGGCCCCATGAAGTCACCCCTATATTTTGTGACCGTCAGGGACACAGGATCCAGACAAAACAGGCTTCACTACTGCCTCCATGACACCTTAATTTCAGTACACTATGAGCTGCCCTCAAGGCCTGCAGATCGGGCCTGTGATCACCTCGGCCCTCACCCTAACCCTAGTTCGCATTTCCAGATTTCTGTCCCCAAAGCCCTGGCCCACATGTCCTCCAGGATGGGGCCTCTGGAGCCACACCAGATGACTCTGCCTATCCTCCCGAAAGAAACTCTGCCCTTCATTGTTTTCCAAACCCTCAAAATTAGGAGCAATATACAAAGTAACTGAGCCCACCTCAGTTGCGAGGAAAACTCTGGACCGATATGCACATTCTGGCACACCATGAGCACCTTTCTCCAGGCAGATATCCATGTCAAAGGCCCTGAGTCAGAAGATTGACCTGACATGCCCCTAGGACTTCATCGATACCATAGTTTAGATTTTCAGGTGCCTGCCTGTCCCCAGAGGCCTTTTCTCCAATAACAACTTAAATTCCAACATGGGGTCTGTGAGCCACATAACGGAATCCCTCCTGTTTCCAGTAGCATATCTTGCTCTTGGTAGCTATGTCCAAGACTCAGTTTATGAGAATCCTGCATGGCCCCTGAACACCACAACATCCTAACTTCTCCGTGGATACAAACCATCATTATGATCCAACAGCATGAAACTCCATGTCAACTCAGGCTGCTTGGGACTTCACCCCAGAGTCACCAGAGCGAACCTTCTGTGTTCCTCAGCTTCAATGGTCAATGGAGGTGTGCTTTCTAGGCATCCATTTTGGAGAGCTCTGCTACCCATACTTTCCATATGGGGTACAGTGGAGCAAACAAACCAGACTCGCCCTGTCCTGTACAAGGATTCCTTGCTGTTTGGAGCATCTCACAAGCCCCATTGTAGGAAATCCTCCATGACCTCGTGACGCCAACCCTCCATTTGGTGGCCAACATAGACACAAAGTCCATTGTAAACAAACATCTTACATCAGTCCTTACTCAGGTGCTGGTATCTCGAATCAGCTGCTGCACACTCGAATGGCCTTCCACTTGGCACTGAATTTAACCCTAGCTGGTGTTTACAATTTTATCCTCACCCTCCTCATCAACAAGCCTTCTTGACAGGGAATTCTGGAGCCAAAATAGGGCATTCTGCCTACCCCACAGACAGAAGAAGTGCGTGGTAAGTCTGTCCAGAAACCCCACATGTGGATCCAACTGCATGGCCCTTAATGGCACCCTAATATCATAAGCCTCCATGACACAGCCTGAGCCATAACCTCTAGTCAGCCACACTGACAGTTTTCTCCATATCCTGCAGGTGGGACCTGTCGTGGCCTGAAGCCTTCACATCTACTCAACCTAGATATTCAGGCATCTCTCCCAAGACCATAGCTCAAATCCCTGCCTATGGGGGAACATGAAGGACAGGAATACTCCTCCTACCCGATGGCAGGAATCCTGGCTGCTTAGTTGGGTGTCCAACCCTCAGTGTGGGAACCGTTGCATGGCCCATGAGACCATGGCCACTCATGGGAGCCGCCCTGGGCACAGACTTTGTGACCCTCAGTGTGAGCCTGCTTTCAAACAAACCGCCTTGGTAGCTGGACCAGGAGCACACAGGGCAGGCCTGCCATGTCCCTAGGGCCAAATCTTAACCCTCAATGTTTTCCAGATGCCCAGTCCCAGAACCTGTCTCTGGAATCCCTCTTTTGGGGGTCCTGTGAGACAGGAAACAGCAGTCTTCCCTTCCCCTAGGCAACCCAAACTCTAGGGAGCTGGGCAGAATCCCCCGAGTCAAAGAATCTCCCATGGCCCCATGAAGAATCCCCTACATTTTGAGACTGTCCTAGATACACAGTCCAGACAGAAAAGCCAGTGTTATGGCCTCCATGACACATTAATTTCAGTACACTGAGGTGCACTCACGCCCTGCAGATTTGCCCTGTGATCACACCGGCCCTCACCTTAACCATAGATTGCGTTTGCAGACTTCTGTCCCCAAAGCCCTGGCCCACATGCCCTCGAGGATGGGGCCTCTGGTGCCACAACGGACGAGTGTACTTACACTCCCGAAGAAAACTCTGCCTTTCACATTTGCCAAAACTATGAATCTTAGAAACAAGTACAAAGCACCTGATCCCAACTCAACTTCAAAGAACACTCTGGACCCAAGTACATATTCTGATACACAGTGAGCACCTGCTTCCAAACAGACATCGATGTAAAAGGCCCTGAGTCCAAAGATTGAACCTGACATGCCTCTACGACTTCATCGGTACCCTAGCTTAGGTTTTCAGGCTCCTGTACCCAGAGGCTTGTTCTCCAATACCAACTTATATTTGAACATGTGGTCCCTCAGCCACACAACAGAACCCCTTCTGTCCCCAGAAGGATACCTTGCTCTTGGTAGCTGTGGACAAGACTCAGTGCAGGAGAATCCTGCATGGCCCTGTGAAAACCCCAACATTCTAACATCTCCCTGGATAACAACCAGCATTGTGACCCAACAGCATATAACTCCATGTCAACTCAGGCCTCTTGGAACTTAGCCTCAGAGGCACCAGATAAAAATTGTCATGTTCCTCAGCTGCAATGGTCAAGGGAGTTGTGCTTTCAGGCACCCATGAAGGAGAGCTCAACTTTCCATAATGTGGAGCCTGTGGCAAACAAACCAGACACCACCTGTCCAGTAGAAGGAAACATTGCTGTTTGGAGCATCTCATAATTCACAGCATGGGAAATCCTCCATGGTCTCATGACACCATCCTTCCTTTGGCAGTCATCATAGACACAAACTCCAGTGTGAGCAAAATCTGATATCCACCCTTACTCAGGTGCTGTATATCTCGTATCAGCTGCTGCACACTGGAACTGCCTTCTGCTTTTCACTGAATTTAATCTTAGCTTGTGTTTAAAATTACATACTCACCCTCCTTTTGCCCATGCCCTCTTGATAGGAAATTCTTGAGCCACAAAGTAGCATTCTGCCTGTCCCACAGAAGGAAGAAGTGCCTGGTGAGCCTTCCCAGGAACCCCACATTAGGTTCCACCAGCATGGCCCTCGACGAGACCCTAATATCTTAGTCCACCATGGGACTCAGACTCTGTCTGACACAGCCTGAGCTACGACCTTCAGTCAGCCATGCAGACAGCGGACCGCATATATTGAAGGTGGGACCTGCCATGGTCCAAAGCCATCATATTTACTCAACTTGGTTATTCAGGCATCTATCCCCAGACCTTAGCTCAAATTCCTGCCTATGGGGGAAATTGCAGCGCAGGAGTACTCTTCCTTCCCAATGGCAGGAATCCTGGCTGTTGAGATGAGTGTCCAACCCTCAGAGTGGGAACCAGCTGCACGGCCCATGAGACCATGGTCACACACAGTAGCCGCTGTGGGCACAAACAGGCATTGTGACGCTCAGTGTGAGCCTGATTTCAAACACACCCCCTCAGTAGCTGGACCAGGAGCCTGCTAAGCAGGCCTGCCAAGTCCCTAGGGTCAAAGCCTCACACTTGTTCATGTTTTCCAGACGCCCAGACCCAGAAACTGTCTCTGGAATCCCTCTTTTCGTGGTCCCCAGAGACGGAAAACAGCAATCTTCACTTCCCCCAGAGACACCAAGCTTTTGGGAGCTGGGTAGAATCCCCAGAGATGAAGAATCTCCCATGGCACCATGAAGATTCTCATACATTTTGCAACCTTCCTGGACACACTATACAGACAGAAAATCCTGTGCTACCACCTCCATGACCCCTTGATTTCAGTACAGTATTAGCTGCCCTCAGGGCCTGCAGATCAGGTCTGTGATCACCTCGGCCCTCACACTAACCCTAGTTTGCAGATTCCTGTCCCCAAAGCCCAGGCCCACATGCCCTCGACGATGGGGTCTCTGGAGTCCCGGACAAGTGTGCGTACATTACCAAAGGAAACTCTGCCCTTCACTGTTGCCAAAACCCTGAAGATTAGGAGCAATGTACAAAGCCCCTGAGCCCACCTCAATTCAAAGGAAAACTCTGGACCCAAATGCACATTCTGACATACAATGAGGACCTGCCTCCAGGTAGACAACCAAGTCAAAGGCCCTGAGTCAGAAGATTGAACCTGACATGCCTCTGGGACTTCATCGATACCCGAGCTTAGGTTTTCAGGTGCCTGTCTCCAGAGACATGTTCTCCAATACTAACTTATATTCCAATATGTGGTCCCTGAGCCACACTACAGAACCTCTCCTGTCCCCAGAAGGATACGTTGCTTTTGGTAGCTGTGCCCAAGACTCAGTGTAGGAGAATCCTTCATGGGCCCCTGACCACCCCAACATTCTAACGTCTCCCTGGATGCAAACCAGCACTATCATCCAATAGAATGAAACTCGATGTCAACTCATGTCTCTTGGAACTTCGCCCCAGACGCACCAGATCGAACCTGCCATGTTTCTCAACTGCAAAGGTCAGCGGAATTTTGCTTTCCTGGCATCCATGCGAGATTGCTCTGCTACCCAAAGTTTCCATATGGGGGAACCTGGTGCAAAGAAACCAGATTCCCCCTGTCCAGTAGAAGGAAACCTTGCTGTTTGGAGCAACTCACAAGACCCAGCATGGGAAATCCTCCATGGCCACGGAATGACACTCTGCCATTTGTCGGTCATCATAGACAGAATCTCCAGTGTGGGCAAGCATCTGAGATCCGCCCTTAGTCAGGTGCTCAAATAAGCCACTGCACATTGGAGCTGCCTACCACTTGCCACTGAATTTAACAATAGCTTGTGTTTACAATTTCATCCTCAACCTCCTAGTCCACAAACCCACTTGATAGGGAATTCTGGAGCCACAACGCAGCATTATGCCTACCACATAGAAAGAAGTCCTGCTTGGTGATTTTGCCCAGAAACCCCACATGAGGATCCATCTGCATGACCCTCGATGGAACCCTAATATTATAGGCTACCGTGGGCACTCAGGTTCTGTCTGACATATTCTGAGGAACAACCTCCAGACAGCCATGCAGACAGTTGTCCCCGTATTTTGAACGTGGGAAATGCCATGGCCCTAAGCCATCATCTCTACTCAACTTGGGTGTTCAGGCGTCTCTTCCCAGACCATAGCTCAAATCCCTGCTTATAGGGGAAACTTAAGCACAAGAGTACTCCTAATTCCCGATGGCAGGAAACCTGGCTGTTGAATGGGTGTCCAACCCTCAGAGGGGGAACTAGCTACATGGCCCATGAGACCACGGCCACTCATGGGAGCCGCCTTGGGCACAAAGAGGCATTGTGACTCTCAGTGTGAGCCTACTTTCAAACAAACTCCCTTGGTAGCTGGACCAGGAGCCGGCAGAGCGGGCCTGCCAGGTTCCTAGGTCCAAATCCTCACCTTCATTTGTGTTTTCCAGGTGCCCAGAATAAGGATCTGTCTCTGGCATCCCTCTTGTGGGTGTCCCCTGAGACGGAAAACAGCAGTCTTCCCTTCCTCCAGAGACACCAAACTCTTGGGAGCTGGGAAGAATTCCCAGAGGCGAGGAATCTCCCATGGCACCATGAAACACTCCTATATTTTGCCACCATCCTTGACACACAATCCAGATAGGAAAGTCTGCACTATCACCTCTATGACACCTTAAATTCAGTACAATAGGAGCTGCATTTAGGGCCTGCAGATCGGGCCTGTGATCACCTAACCCTAGTTCACGTTTCCAGATTTCTGTACCTAAAGCCCTGGCCCACATGCCCTCAGGACGGGGCCTCGAGCCACACCCAATGACTGTGCCTATCCTCCCGAAGGAAACTCTATCTTCACTGTTGCCAAAACCATGAAGATGAGGAGCAAATTACAAAGCCCCTGAGCACACCTCCGTTTTGAAGAATGCTCTGGACCCAAATGCGCATTGACACACAATGGACGCTGCCACCAGGCAGACACCCAAATCAAAGACCCTGAGTCTGCAGATTGAATCTGACAAGCCTCTAGTACTTCATCGATACCAGAGCTTAGATTTTCAGGTGCCTATCCCCAGGGGCCTATTACCCAATACCAACTTATATTCGAACATGTGTTCCCTGAGCCACACTACAGAACCCCTCCTGTCCCCAGAAGTATACCTTGCTTTTGGTAGCTGTGTCCATGTCTCAGTGTAGGAGAATCCTTCATGGCCCTCTGACCATACCAATATTCTAACTTCTCCATGGATCCCAACCAGGAATGTGATCCAACAGCATGAAACTCCATGTCAACTCAGGCTGCTTGGAACTTAGCCCCAAAGACACCAGATCGAACCTGCCATTTCCTCATCAGCAATGGACCATGGAGCTGTGCTTTCTAGGCATCAATGTGGGAGAGCTCTGCTACCCAAACTTTCCATATGGGGGACCTTAGAGCAAACACACCTAAATCCCCCTGTCCAGTAAAAGGAAACCTTGCTGTTTGGAGAATCTCACAAGTCACAGCATTGGAAATCCTCCATGGCCTCTTGTGCCACCCCTCCATTTGTCGGTAATCATAGACACAAACTACAATGTGAGCAAAAGTCTGACATCCACCCTGCTGGATAGCTGGAATCAGCCTTCTGATTGGCACGGGATTGAACTGTAGTTTGTGTTTACCATTCCATTCTCTGTTTGGAGAATCTCACAAGTCATAGCATTGGAAATCCTCCATGGCCTCTTGTGCCACCCCTCCATTTGTCGGTAATCATAGACACAAACTACAATGTGAGCAAAAGTCTGACATCCACCCTGCTGGATAGCTGGAATCAGCCTTCTGATTGGCACGGGATTGAACTGTAGTTTGTGTTTACCATTCCATCCTCACCCTCCTGGTCCCCAAGGCCTCTTGATAGGGAATTCTGGTGCCATGATGCAGCATTATGCCTGTCCCACAGAAAGAAGTTCCGGGTGAGTCTGCCAAGTAAACCCCCATGAGGATCCACCTGCATGGCCTTTGACAGAATCCTAATATCATAGGCCACCATGGGCACTCAGGCTGTCTGACACAGCCTGATTGAAAGCATGCTCAGGCTGAGTGTCACAATGCCTGTTTGTGCCCTAGGCACCCTCATGTGTGGGTGTGGTCTCATTGGCCATGCAGCTGGCTCCCCCTCAGTGTTGAACACCAATCTCAACAGACAGATTCCTGCTATCTGGAAGAAGGAGTTCTCTGTGGTGCTTAAGGTTCCCCTGTAAGGGTCTGGTTGGCCAGAGGGAGTCATTTTGTGTCTATGTAGTGAACGTAGATTGACCCTATGCAATAAACTTAGATTGACCCAGCCCCTCCCATAGGAACTTACTTGCAAAGCCTAGATACAAGGGTGGGTCAGGCCAGGTGAAGTCATCCAATCAGTGGGGCACACATACTTCTACTAGTTCAATTCAATTGGGTACCCATGAGTTACCTAGCATTTTTTTTTCTGTGTGTGGCAGACTTAGCATGACTGTGCAGTGTTCTCTCTGTACTGCACACTCATTGGCCACCTGTGTATAGCCCAGCTAAACTACATGTATAAAAGTTAGTCTGTGAGGCTGGGAGGAATCGCCTCTTTGCAAGAGATGGCCCTGACCGGTCAGTTTGATTCTTGATGCTTAGAGCAAAATAAACCTTTGCTTGACCTTCGCTTTGTATCAGTTCTGCTTTTTTGATTTCGGATCTAACACCCCCATTGGCAGGGATTCCAGGAAAGGACTAGGGACAGATGCCTGAATAACAAAGATGGGTAGAGATGTCTGACGTGAGCAATAATCAGTCTCACATGCTGCATATGGGCCACGCTCTCCGGGTGGATTGCACTATGTCAGGGCTCAGGCTCTGTCGGACAAAGCACTAGTGGCAAAGCAGTCTATAAATTTGGGTTTCCTCAATGGCCAAGCAGATTGATCCTCAAGTGGGGTTTTGGGGCAGACTCACCAGGTGTTTCTTCTTTCTATGGGGAAGGCAGAATGCTGTGATGTGGCAGGAGATTTCTCTATCAAGAGGGCTTGGAGACCAGAAGGGTGAGGATGGAATTGTAAACACAAACAACTGTTCAATTCAGTGCCAAGCGGAAGGCAGTTCCAGTGTGCAGTGGCTAATTCGAGATATCCAGCACCTGAGTAAAGGACGATGTTATACGTTTGCTCACACTGGAGTTTGTGTCTATGATGACTAACAAATGGAGGTGTAGCATCAATAGGCCATTGAGGATTTCCATCGCTGGGTCTTATGAGATGCTCCAAAAAGCAAAGTTTCCTTCTACTGGACAGGTGGAGTCTGGTTTGGGTGCTCCAGTGTCCCCCATGTGGAAACTTTCGGTAGCAGAGCACTTCTGCAAAGATGCATGGAAAGCACACCTCCAATGACCATTGCAATTGAGGAACATGGCAGGGTCGTTCTGGTGGCTATGGGGTGAAATATCAGGACCTTGAGTTCACATGGAATATCTTGCTAATGGATCTCAATGCTAGTTTGTTACTAGGGAGATCTTAGAATGTGCTGATGGCTAAGGTGCCATGAAGGATTCAACTATGCTGAGGGTTTGACACAGGAAGAAGAGCATGGTTTCCTTCTGGGGACAGGAGATGTTCTCTGTGTGGTTCAGGGGCCACATGTTGTATCAGAAGTTTGTATTCCAGAACTGGCAACTGAGGACAGATGTCTGACAACCGAATCTAGGATTCCAATAAGATCCTAGGGGTATGTCAGGTTCAATCTTCTGACTCAGGATCATTGACTTGGCTTACTGCCTGGATGTAGGTGATCAGGATGATTCAGACGGCACATTTGCACCCAGAGTGGCCTCCAAAATTGGGGTTGGCACAGGGGTCTGGCATGTTTCTCCTAATCTGGAGGGTTTGGGCAACTGTGACAAGCAGAGTTTCCTTGGTGATTACAGGCACAGTCTGTGCTGTGGATCCAGAGACGCCAACCTGGAGGACATGTGAGCCAAAGTTTTGGAAGAGAAGTCTGAAAACACAAGTTCGGGTTAGGGTTAGTGGTGAGGTGATCACAGGCCTAATGTGTAGACATGGAGGGCACCTCATCAGGAACTCTAATTAGGTTGACTCAAAGGCCCTAGCACAGGCTTTTGTATCTGGAAGTGTGTCCTGGATGGTCTCAGAATACAGTTGTGGTCTCATGGCTTCATGGGAGATTTTTCCTCTCTAAGGATATGCGCGACTCCCAATAGATTGGTGGCATTTTCGGGGAAAGGAAGAGTGATGTTTTCCATCATAGGGGTGCCCGAAAACAGGGATTCCAGAAACGGGCTCTGGGTCTGGGCTCCTGGAAAATACCACCAAGGTTTAGGATTTGGGCCTAGGAGCATACCAGACCTGCAGTGCGGGATTCTCGTGGTGCAACAGAGAGGGCTTGTTTCAAAGAAGGCTCAGGCTGAGGGTCATAATGCCTCTTTGTCCCCAGGGCTACAATCAGCAGTGGGTGTCGTCTCATTGGCCATGCAGCTGGCTTCTACTCTAAGGGTTGGACATCCATCCCAACAGCCAGGTTTCCTGCCATGGGGAAATAGGGGTTCTCTATTCTGTTTCTGTTTCCCCACTGGCAGGGTTTCCAGCAACGGTCTGGGGACAGATGCCTAAGTACCAAGAATGGGTACAGGTGATAGACTTGCACCATAGCCGGTCTCATATGCTGGATATGGGTCCCACTTTCTGGGTGGCTGACCCGATGTTGAGGATCAGGCTCTGTCAGACACAGCTCTAGTGGCCAGGGCAGCCTATAAATCAGGGTTCCCTCAAGGGCCGAGCAGATTAATCCTCATGTGTGGTCTGAGCAGTGTCACCAGCCATTCTTCTTTCTATGGGTAAGGCAGAGTTCTGCATTGTGGCTCGATAATTCCCTATCAAGTGGGCTTGTGGACCAGGAGGCTGAGGATGGAATTGTAAAACCAAGCTATGGTTAAATTCAGTGCCAAGCGGAAGGCAGTTCCAATGTGCACTTCCTTATTGGAGATATCCAGCACCTGAGTAAGGGCGGATTTCAGATGTTTGCTCAGACTGGAGTTTGTGTCTAAGATGACTGACATCAGCAGGGGTGGAGTCAACAGGCCATGGAAGATTTCCCATGCTGAAGCTTGTGAGATGCTCCAAACAGCAAGGTTTCCTTCTACTGGACCTGGGGAGTCTAGTTCGTTTGCTCCAATGTCCACCTTGTGGAAAATTTGGGTAGTAGCGCTCTCCTCCATGGATGCCTGGAAAGCACACCTCCATTGACCATTGCAGCAGAGGAACATGGCAGGTCCCTTCTGGTGGTTCTGAAAAGAAATACCAAGGCTTGATTTGAGATGGAATCTCTTGCAGAGGGGTCACAATGCTGGTTTGTTACCAGGGAGATCTTAGAATATGCTGGTGGCTAAGGTGACATTCAGTATTCTTTTACCCTGAGGGTTTGACACGGGTCGAAGAGCACAGTTTCCTTCTGGGGACAGGAGATGTTCTGTTGCAGTATCAGGGACCATGTGTTGTATCATAAGTTGGTATTCCAGAACAGGCCTCTGAGGACAGATGTCTGAAAACCTAATCTAGGTTTCCAGTGAGGTGCTAGGGGCATGTCAGGTTCAATCTTCTGATTCAGGAACATTGACTTGGGTGTCTGCCTGCATGTAGGTGATTTGGGTGTTTCAGACTATGCATTGGGGTCCAGAGTGGCCTCCAATATTGGAATGTTCACAGGGTCCTTGTAGGTGTCTCCTAATCTGGAGGGTTTGGGTAAATGTAATGGGTAAATTTTACTTGGGGTTGGCAGGCCCATTTTGTGATGAGGCCCCATAGATCCCATCCTGGAGGATATATGAGCCATGGTTTTGGGAGAAAAATCTGCAAACACAAAATGGGGTGATGTTAGTGGCGAGGTGATCGCAGGCCCAATGCATAGACCTGGAGGGCAGCTTGTCAGAAACTATAATTAAGGTGACGGGAAGGTGGTAGCACATGCTTTTCTATCTGTATTGTGTATCTAGGATGGCCTAAGAATGCAGGTTTGGTCTCATAAGCTCAGGGGATATTTTCCCTGTCTAAGGATCCTGGCGGATTCCAATAATTTGATGTTTTTTTCGGTGAAGGGAAGAGTGCTTTCTTCGATCTTAGGGGTGCCCCTAAACAGGGATTCCAGAGACGGGTTGTCTGGGCTTATGGAAATCCCACCAACGGTTAGGATTTGGGCCTAGGGGCATACCAGGCCTGCAAAGCGAGATCCTGGTGGTGAAAATGAGAGGGCTTGTTTGAGAGCATGCACAGGCTGAGGGACACAATACCTGTTTGTTCCCAGAGCGGCCCTCAGGAGAGGGAGTGGAATCATCAGGAATGCAACTGGCTCCCACTCTGAAGGTTGGACACCCAAACCTTTAAACAGGTTTCCTGCCATGCGGAAATAGGAGTTCGCTATTTTGCATCAGGCGCCCCCATTGGCAAAAATTCCAGCAAGGTCTGGGGTCAGATGCCTGAATACCAAGAATGGGTAGAGATGACAGACCTGGGCAATGGCCGGTCTCACATGCTGGATATGGGCCCCACTCTCTGGGTGGCTGACATGAGGTCAGGGCTCAGGCTCTGTCAGACACAGCACTAGTAGCCAGGGCAGCCTATAAATCTGGGTTCCCTCAAGGGACGAGTAGATTGATCCTCGTGACCTTTCTGGGCAGACTCTCCAGGCACTTCTTCTTTCTATGGGGAAGGCAGAATGCTGCGACGTGGCTCAAGAATTACCAGTCAAGAGGCCATGGGGACCAGGAGGGTGAGGATGGAATTGTAAACACAAGCTACAGTTAAATTCAGTGCCAAGCAGAAGGCAGTTGCAGTGTGCAGTGGCTGATTCGAGATATCCAGCACCAGTGTAAGGGCAGATGTCAGAAGTCTGCTCACACTGGAGTTTGTATCTGTGATGACCGCCTAACAGAGGGGTGGCATCAAAAAGCCATGGAGGATTTCCCACGCTGGGGCTTGTGAGATGCTCCAAGCTGTAAGGTTTCCTTCTACTTGACAAGGGGAGTCTGGTTTGTTTGCTCCAGTGTCCTCCATGTGGAAAGATGGGGTAGCAGAGCTCTCCCGCCTGACTGCCTTGAAAGTACACCTCCTTTATCCATTGCAGCTTAGGAAATTGGCAGGTTCGTCTGGTGACGCTGGGGCGAAGTACCAAGGTTTTAAGTTGACATGGAATCTCTTGTACATGGATCACAATGCTGCTTTGTTACAATGGAGATCTTAGAATGTGCTGGTGGTAAGGATGTCATGCAGGATTCTCCTACCCTGAGGGTTTGACACAGGTCCAATATCACGGTTTCCTTTAGGACAGGAGATATACAGTTGTGTGGCTTAGGGACCACATGTTATATCACAAGTTGGTATTCCAGAACAGGTCTCTGATGGCAGATGCCTGTAAACCTAATCTTGAGTTCCAATGAGGTCCTAGGGGAATATCTGGTTCAATTGTAGGACTCAGGACCATTGACTTGGCTGTATGCCTTGATGTAGGTGATCAGAGTGTTACAGACTGCATATTTGCATCCAGAGCAGCCTCCAATATGGGGGTGGGCTCAGGGGCCATGCAGGTTTCTCCTAATTTCAAATGTTTGGGCAAATGTGATGGGAAATTTTTCCTTGGTGATTGCAGGCCCAGTACTGTGGTCGGGCTCCAGAGACCCTATCCTGGAGGGCACAGGAACCATGGTTTTTGGACTGAATTCTGCAAACACAAACTCCGGTTAGACTTAGTGGTGATATGATCACCGGCCCAATGCACAGAACTGGATAAGAGCTCGTCAGGAACTGGAATTAGGATGATTTGAAGGCGGTAACATAGGCTTTTTTATGTGGATTTTGTGTCCAGGGTGGCCTCAGAAAGGAGGTGTGGTCTCATGCATTTAGGAGAGATTCTTTTTCTCTAAGGATCCTGGAGACTCCCAATAATTTGGTGGCTTTTTCAGGGAAGGTAAGAGTGTTGTTTTCCATCTTAGGTGTGACCAAAAAAAGGGATTCTAGAGACAGGCTCTGGGTCTGGGGGCCTGGAAAATCCCACCATGGGTTAGGATTTAGGCCTAGGGGCATACCAGGCCTGCAAAGCAGGATCCTGGTGTGCAACTGAGAGGACTTGTTTGAAAGCATGCTCAGGCTGAAGGTCAAAATGCCTGTTGGTGCCCAAGGTGGCCCTCAGGAGTGGGCATGGTCTCGTTGCCGATGCATCTGGCTCCCACTCTTAGGTTTGCAAACCAGTCCCAGCAATAGGTTTCTTGCCATGGGGAGGAGGAGTTCTCTATTTTGCTTCAGGTTATCCCATTGGCAGGGATTCCAGCAAAGGTTGGGGACAGATGCCTGAATAACAGGAATGGGTAGGGATGACGGACTTGAGCCATGGGGGTCTCACATGCTGGATATGGGGCCCGCTTTCAGGGTGGCTGACATGAGGATGGGGCTCAGGCTCTGTAACACACAGCATTCATGGCCAGGGCGTCCTATAAATCGGGGTTCCCTCGAGGGTCGAGCAGATTGATCCTCATGTGGGCTTTCTGGGCAGACTCACAAAGCTATTCTTCTTTCTATGGAGAAGGCAGAATGCTTCAATGTGGTTCAAGAATTACCTATCTAGAGGCCATGGGGACAAGTCGGGCGAGGATGGAATTGTAAATACAAAATACTGTTAAATTCAGTGCCAATCAGAAGGCAGTTCCAGTGTGCAGCAGCTGATTCGAGATATCTAGCACCTGAGTAAGGGTGAATGTCAGATGTTTGCTCACACTGGGGTTTGTATCTGTGATGAACGACTAACGGAGCGGGGGCCTCAAAAGGCCATGGAGGATGTCCCATGCTGGGGCTTGTGAGATGCTCCAAACAGCAAGGTTTCCTTCTACTAGACATGTGGAGTCTGATTAGTTTGCTCCAGTGTCCCCATGTGGATAGTTTGGGTAGCAAAGCTCTCCCGCATGGCTGCCTTGAAAGTCAACCTCCAATTTCCATTGCAGCTGAGGAACATGGAAGTTTCGTTCTGGTGGCTCTAGTGCGAAGTACCAAGGGCGATGAATTAACATAGAATCTTTTGAAGATGGGTCACAATGCTGGTTTGTTACCAAGGAAATCTTATAATGTGCTGCTGGCTAAGGGACCATGCAGGATTCTCCCACCCAGAGGGTTTTCAACAGGTTGAATAGCACGGTTTTCTTCTGGGGACAGAAGATGTTCTGTTCTGTGGCTCAGGGACCACATGCTGTATTATAAGTTGATATTCCAGAACAGGACTCTGAGGACAGATACCTGAAAACCTAACCTAGCATTCCAATGAAGTCCAAGGAGCATGTCAGATTTAATCTTCTGACTCACGAGCGTTGACTTGATTGTCTGTCAGATATAAGTTATGAAGGTGTTTCAGAAGATGCATTTACGTCCAGAGTGGCCTCCAATATTGGGGTGGGCTCAGGGGCCTTGCAGGTTTCTCCTAAACTGGAGGGTTTGGGCAAATGTGATGGCCATAGTTTCCTTGGGGATTGCAGCCATAGTCTTCTAGTGTGGCTACAGAGATCCCATCCTGGAGGGCATGTGAGCCATGGTTTTGGAAGAGAAGTCTGCAAACAAAACATGGCTTAGGGTTAGTGGCGAGGTGATCACAGGCCCAATGCATAGATTTGGAGGGCAGTTTGTCAGGAACTGTAATTAGTGTGACTCGAGGGCAGTAGCACAGGCTTTTCTATCTGGATTGTGTATCCATGATGGCATCAGAATGCAGGTGTGGTTTTCTAGGTCCATGGGAGATTTTTCCTCTCTAAGGATCCTGGCGATTCCCCATACTTTGGTGGCTTTTGCGGGGAAAGGAAAAGTGCTATTTTCCATCTTAGGGGTGCCCCAAAACAGGAATTCCAGAGACGGACTCTGGGTCTGGACACCTGGAATATCCTACGAAGGGTTAGAGTTTCTGCCTAGAAGCATACCAGGCCTGTAATGCGGGATCCATGTGATGCAACGGAGAGAGATTGTTTGAAAGCGTACTCGGGCTGAGGGTCACCATGTCTGTTTGTGCCCAGGGCGGCCCTCAGGAGTGGATGTGGACTCATTGGCCCACTCTGAGGGTTGGACGCCCATCCCAACAGCCTGGTTTCCTGCCATAAGGAAAAAGGAGTTCTCTATTGTGCTTCAGGTTCACCCTTAGCAGGGATTCCAGCAAAGTTCTTGGGAGAGATGCCTGAATACCAAGGATGTGTAGATATCACAGACTTGGACCATGGCCGGTCTCACATGCTGGATATGGGCCCCGCTCTCTGGGTGGCTGACACAAGGTCGGGGCTCAGGCTCTGTCACACACAGCACTAGTGGCCAGGGCAGCCTATAAATCAGGGTTCTTTCGCGAGCTGAGTAGATTGATCCTCATGTTGGGTTTCTGGGCTGTCTGTCAGACACTTATTCTTTCTATGAGGAAAGCAGAATGCTGCGTTGTAGATCCAGAATTCCCGATCAAGACATCTTTGGGACCAGTAGGGTGAAGATGGAATTGTAAACACAAGCTATGGTTCAATTCATTGCCCAGCAGAAAGCATTTCTAATGTACAACAGCTGATTAGAGATATCTAGCATCTGAGTAAGGGCGGATGTCAGATGTTTGTTCACACTGGAGTTTGTGTCTATGATGACTGACAGAGGGAGGGTTGGCATCAAGAGGCCATGGAGAATTTCCCATGCTGAGGCTAATGAGATGCTCCAAACAGCAAGGTTTCCTTCTACTAAACAGGTGGTGTCTGGTTTGGTTGCTCCACAGTCCTCCATGTGGAAAGTTTGGGAAGCAGAGCTCTCCCACATGTATGCCTGGAAAGCACATGTCCATTGATCATTGCAGCTGAGGAACATGGCAGGTTCCTTCTGTTGCCTCTGGGGCGAAGTACCAAGGTCTCGAGTTGACATGGAATCTCTTGAAGATGGGACACAATGCTGGTTTGTTACCATGGAGATCTTAGAATGTGTTGGTGGCTAAGGGGTCATGCAGGATTCTCCTACCCTGAGGTTTTGACACAGGTCCAAGAGCACGGTTTCCTTCTGGAGAAAGGAGTTGTTCTGTTGTGTGGTTCAGGCACCACATGTTGGTATTCCAGAACAGGCCCCTGAGGACAGATGCCTGAAACCCTAATCTAGGGTTGCAATGAATTCCTAGGGGCATGTCAAGTTTAATATTCTGACTCAGACCCATTGACTTGGGTGTCTGCCTGGATGGAGGTGAACAGGGTGTTTCAGACTGTGCATTTGCGTCCAGAGTGGCCTGCAATATTGGGGTGTGCTCAGGCACCTTGCAGGTTTCTCTTAATCTGGAGGGTTTGGGCAATTGTGACGGGAACACTTTCCTTGGGAATGACAGGCACAGTCCTGTGGTGTGGCTCCAGAGAACCCATCCTAGAGGGCATGTGAGCCTTGGGTTTGGGAGAGAAGTCTGCAAACAACAATTCTGGTTAGAGTTAGTAGCGAGGTGATCGCAAGCCTAATGCATAGGCCTGGAGAGCAGCTTGTCAGGAACTGCACATCGGGAGACTCAAAGGCAGTAGCACAGGCTTTTGTATCTGGATTGTGTGTCCAGGATGTCCTCGGAATATAGGTGTCATCTCATGGTTCCATGGGAGACTTTTCCTCTCTAAGGATCCTGGCAGTTCCCCATTTTTTAGTGGCTTTTTCAAGGAGGGGAAGAGTGCTGTTTTCCATCTTAGGGGTGTCCCAAAACTGGCATACCATAGACAGGCTCTTGGTATAGGCACCTGGAAAATCACACCAAGTGTTAGGATTTGGGCCTAGACACATACCAGTCCTGCAATGCTGGACACTTGAGGTGCAACTGAGGGCTTGATTTAAAGCATGCACAGGGTGAAGGTGAGAAAGCCTGTTTGTGCCCAGGGAGGCCATCAGGAGTGGGCGTGGTCTCATTGGCCATGCAGCTTGCTCCCACTTTGAGGGTGAGAGACCCATCCTAACAGCCAGATCACTGCCATGGTGAATGGGAGTTCTCTATTATGCTTAAGTTTCCCCCATAGGCAGGGATTTTTGCTAAGGTCTGGGGACAGTTGCCTGAATACCAAAGATAAGTAGAAATGATGAACTTGCCCATGGCAGGTCTCAATTGCGGGATATGGGGGATGCTCTCTGTGGATGACACTAGGAGAGTGCTCAAGCTCTGTCAGACACAGCACTAGTGGCCAGGGCAGCCTATAAATCGGGGTTCCCTCAAGGGCCGAGCAGATTGATCCTCATGTGGGGTTTCTGGGCAGATTCGTCAGGCACTTCTTTCGATGGACTGAAGAATGCTGGGTTGTGGCTCCAGAATTCCCTATCAAGAAGGCTTGTGGACCAGTAGGATGAGGATGGAATTGTAAACACAAAATGTGGTTTAATTCAGTGCCAAGGGGAAGGCAGTTCTAATTTGCAGCAGCCGATTCCAGATATACAGCACCTGAGTAAGGGCGGATGTCAGATATTTGCTCACACTGGAGTTTCTGTCTTTATGGCCGAAAAATATAGTGGTGGCATAAAGAGGCCATGGAGGAATTCCCACGATGAGTTTTCTGAGATGCTCCAAACAGCAAGGATTCATTCCACAGGACAGGTGGAATCTGGTTTGTTTGCCCAAGGGTCCCCCACGTTGAAAGTTTGGGTAGCAGATTTCTCTAGCATGGATGCCTGTAAAGCACACCTCCATAGACGATTGTAGCTGAGGGACAAAACGGGTTTGTTCTGGTGGCTCATGGGCGAAGTACCAAGGCCTTGAGATGACATGGAATCTCTTGCAGATTGGCCACAATGTTGGTTTGTTACAAGGGAGATCTTAGAATGTGCTGGTGGCTAAGGGGCTGTGCAGGATTCATCTACCCTGAGGGTTTAACACAAGTCCAAGAGCACAGCTTCCTTCTGGGGACAGGAGATGTTCTGTTTGTGGCTCAGGGACCACATGTTGTATCATTAGTTGGTATTCCAGAGCAAGCCTCTGAGGACAGATGCATTAAAACTTCATCTGTGGTTCCAATGTTGTCCTAGGGGCATGCCAGGTTCAATCTTCTGACTCAGGACCTTTGACTTGGCTGTATTTCTGGATGTAGGTGATCAGGGTGTTTCAGACTGCACATTTGCATCCAGAGCAGCCACCAAAATTGGGGTGGGCCCAGGGGCCTTGCAGGTTTCTCCTAATCTGGAAGGTTTGGGCAACTGTGACGGGAACAATTTCCTTGGGGATGTCAGGCACAGTGTTGTGGTGTGCACCCAGAAAACCCATACTGGAGGTCATGTGAGCCATTGTTGTGGGAGAGAAGTGTGCAAACACAATTTCACGTTAGCGTTGGTGGCGAGGTGATTGAAGGCCCAATGTGTAGACATGGAGGGCAGCTCGTTAGGAACTGTAATTAGGGTGTTTGGAAGGTGGTAGCACAGGGTTTTCTATCGGGATTCTGTGTCCAGGATGGCCTCGGAATGCAGGTGTGGTCTCCTGGTTCCAAGGGAGACTTTTCCTCTCTAAGGTTCCTGGCAGCACCCCATAATTTGGTGGTTTTTTCAAGGAAGTGAAGAGTACGGTTAACCATCTTAGGAGTACCCCAAAACAGGGATTCCAGATATGGGCTCTGTGTCTTGGCACCTGGAAAATCCCATCAAGGTTTAGGATTTGGGCCTAGTGGTGTACCAGGCCTGCAATGCGGGATCCTGGTGGTGCAATTGAGAGTGCTTGTTTGAAAGCTTGCTCAGGCTGAGATACACAATGCCTGTTTGTGCCCAGGGCGGCCCACAAGAGTGGGCGTGGTCTCATTGGACATGCAACTGGCTCCCACTTTGAGGGTTGGAAACCCATCCCAACATCCATGATTACTGCCCTGGGGAAGGAGGAGTTCTCTATTGTGCTTCAGGTTCCCCCATTAGCAGGGATTCCAGCAATGCTCTGGGGACAGGGGCCTGAATACCAAGGATGTGTAGAGATGATGGATTTGGGCCATGGCCCGTCTCACATGCTGGATATGGGCCCTGCTCTTTGGGTGGCTGTCACGAGGCTGGCGCTCAGGCTCTGGCAGATTCAGTACTAGTGGCCAAGGTAGACTATAAATTGGGGTTCCATCAAGGGACAAGGAGAGTGATCCTCATGTGGGGTTTTTGAGAAGACTCTCCAGGCACTTCTTTCTATGGGGAAAGCAGAATGCTGAGTTGTGGCTCCAGAATTACCTATGAAGAGTGATTGTGGACCAGTCTTGTGAGGATGGAATTGTAAACACAAGCTACGTTTAAATTCAGTGCCAAGCGAAAGGCAGTTCCAGTGTGCAGCAGCTTATTCGAGACATCCAGCACCTGAGTAAGGGCTGATGTCAGATATTTGCTCACACTGGAGTTTGTGGCTATGAACACTGACAAATGGAGAGGTGGCGTCAAGAGGCCATGGAGGATATCCTACGCTGAGCCTTGTGAGATGCTCCAAATAGCAAAGTTTCCTTCTACTGGACAGGTGGAGTCTGGTTTGTTTCCTCTGGATACCCCCATGTGGATAGTTTGGGTAGCAGAGCTCTCCCGCATGGTTGCTGGGAAAGCACACCTATTTTGACTATTGCAGCTGAAGAACATGTCTGGTTTGTTCCAGTGGCACTGGGGCGAAGTACCAAAGCCTTGAGTTTACTTGGAATCCTTTTCCCATGCGTCACAGTCCTGGATAGTTACCAGAGAGATTTTAGAATGTGCTGGTGGATAAGGTGCCATGCAGGATTCTCCTACCCTGAGTGTTTGACACAGGTCCAAGAGCACAGTTTCTTTCTGGGGACAGGAGTTGTTCTGTTCTGTGGCTCAGGAACCACATGTTGTATCATAAGTTGATATCCAGAACAAGCCTGTGAGGAAATATATCTGAAAACTTAATCGAGGGTTCCAATGAGGTCCTAGGGGCATGACAGGTTCTATCATCTGACTCAACACCATTGACTTGGGTGTCTGTGTGGATATAGGTGATCAGGGTGTTTCAGACTGCACCTTTGCATCCAGAGTGACCTCCAACAGTGGGGTGAGCTCAGGGGCCTTGCTGGTTTCTCCTAATCTGGAGGTTTTAGGCAACTGTGACAGGCACAGTTTCCCTGGGGATGACAGGACCAGTCCTGCGGTGCGGCTCCAGAGACCCCATCTTGGAAGGCATGTGAGCCATGGTTGTGGGAGAGAAGTCTGCAAATGCAAAGTTGGGTTAGGTTTAATGGTGAGATGATTGCAGGCACAAAGCGTAGTCTGGAGGGCAGCTTGTCAGGAACTGTATGAGGGTAACCAGAAGGCGGTAACACAAGTTTTTTTTATCTGGATTGTGTGTCCAGGATGGCCTTGGAATAGGTGTAATCTCTTTGGTCCATAGGAGATTTTTTCTCCCTAAGGATCCTTGCGGCTCCCAATAGTTTGGTGGCTTTTAAGGGAAGGGATTAGTGCAGTTTTCCATCTTAGGGGTGTCCCAAAACAGGGATAACAGAGACGGGCTCTGGGTCTGGGTGCCAAGAAATACCCACAAAGTGTTAGGATTTGGGCCTAGGGTCATACAAGATCTACAATGCGGGATCCTGGTGCTGCAACTGAGAGGGATTGTTTGAAAACATGCTCAGGCTAAGGGTCACAATGCCTGTTTGTGTCCAGGGAGGTTATCAGGGGTGGGAGTGGTCTCATTGTCCTTGCAGTCTCCCACTCTGAGGGTTGGAAACCCATCCTAATAGCCAGGTTTCCTGCCATGGGTTAAAAGCAGTTCTTCATTGTGCCTCAAGTTCCCCCATTGGCAGGGATTCCATCAAAGGTCTGGGGACAAATGCCTGAAACCAAGGAAGGGTAGAGGGTCAGACTTCGGCCATGGCCAGTCTCACATGCTGCATATCAGTCCCGCTCTCTGGGTGGCTGACACGAGGCCAGGTCTTATGCTCTGTCAGACATATCACTAGAGGCAGGGCAGCCTTAAAAACAGGGTACCCTCGAGGGCTAAGCCGATTGATCCTCATGTGGGGTTTTTGAGCAGACTCACCAGACACTACTTCTTTCTTTGGGAAGGTGGAATGTTGCATTGTGGTTCCACATTTCCCTATCAAATGGGCTTCTGGACCAGTCAGGTGAAAATACAATTGTAATCAAAAGCTAAGGTTAAATTAACTATCAAGCAGAAGGCAGTTCCAGTGTGCAGGAGCTTATTTGAGACATCCAGCACCTGAGAAAGGGCAGATGTCAGATGTAAGCTCACACTGGAGTTTGTGTCTATGATGACCGACAAATGGAGAGGTGGCGCCAAGAGGCCATGGAGGATTTCCCACGCAGAGGCCTGTGAGATGCTCCAAATAGCAAGGTTTCCTTCTACTGGAGAAGTGGAGTCTGTGCTGTTTGCTCCAGGGTCCCCCATGTGGACAGTTTGGGTAGCAGAGCTCTCCCGCATGGATGCCATGAAAGCACAGCTCCATTGACCATTGCAGCTGAAGAACTGGCAGGTTCGTTCTGGTGGCTCTTGGATGAACTACCAAGGCCGTGAGTTGACTCTGAATATCTTGCACATGGGTCACAGTGCTGGTTTCTTACCAAGGTCGTCTTAGAATGATCTGGTGGCTAAGGTGACATGCAGGATTCTCCTACCCTGTCGGTTTGAAACAGATCCAAAAGCACGGTTTCCTTCTGGGGACAAGAGATTGTCTGTTGTGTGGCTCAGGTACCACATGTTGTATCATAAGTTGATATTCCTGAAAAGACCTCTGAGGACAGATGCCTGAAACCCAATCTAGGCTCCAATGAAGTCCAAAGGGCATGTAAGGTTCAATCTTCTGACCCAGGACCATTGACTTTGTTGTCTTCCTGGATATAGGTGATCAAGCTATTTCAGACTGCGGATTTGTTTCCAGAGCAGCCTCCAATAGTGGGTTGGACTCAGGGTTATTGCATGTTTCTCTTAATCTGGAGGGTTTGGGCAACTGTGATGGGCACAGTTTCCTTGGGGATGACAGGCACAGTACTGTGGTGTGGCTCCAGAGACCCCATTCTGGAGGGCATGTAAGCCATAATTTTGGGAGAGAGTGTGCAAACACAAACTCGGGTTAGGATTAGTGGCGAGGTGATCGCAGGATCAATGCATATACCTGGAGAGCAGCTCGTCAGGAACTGTAATTATGGTGACCTGACAGCGGCAGCACAGGCTTTTTGTATCTGGATTGTGTGTCCAGAATGGCCTCGGAATGCAGGTGTGGTCTCAAGGGTCCATGGGAGATTTTTCCTCTCTAAGGATTCTGGCTGTTCCCAATAGTTTGGTGGCTATTGGGGAATGGAAGAGTGTTGTTTTGTGTCTTAGGGGTGCCCCAAAACAGGGATTCCAGAGACAGCCTCTGGGTCCGGGCACCAAGATATGCCACCAAGGGTTAGGATTTGAGCCTAGGGGCGTCCCAAGCCTGAAATGCAAGATCCTGGTGGTGCAACGGAGAGGGCCCAATTGAAAGCATGCTCAGACTGAGGATGACAATGCCTTCTTGTGCCCACGGGGGCCCTCATGAATTGGTGTGGTCTCACTGGCCATGCAGCTGGCTCCCAGTCTGTGGGTAGGACACTCATCACAACAGCCAGGTTTCTTGCCATGGGGCCGGAGAAAATCTGTATTGTGCATCAGGATCCCCCATTGGCAGGGATTCCAGCAAAGGTTTGGGTGCAGGTGACAGAATACCAAGGATGATTAGAGATGACAGTCTTAGGCCATGGCCGATCTCACATGCTTGATATGTTTCCCGCTCTCTGGGTGGCTGACACGAGGTCAGGGCTCAGGTTCAGTAAAACACAGCACTAGTGGCCGGGGCAGCCTCTAAATTGGGGTACCTCGAGGGTCGAGCAGATTAATCCTCATGTGGGGTTTCAGGGCAGACACACCAGGAACTTCTTCTTTCTATGGGGAAGGCAGAATGCTGTGTTGTGGCTCCAGAATTCCCTATCAAGTGGGCATGGGGACCAGTTGGGTAAGGATGGAATAGTAAAACCAAGCTACGGTTAAATCCAGTGCCAAGTGGAAGGGATATCCAATGTGCAGTGGCTTATTCGAGACATCCTGCACCTGAGTAAGGGCGGATGTCAGACATTTGCTCACACTGCAGTTTGATTCTATGATGACTGACAATTACAGATGTGACACCAAGAGGTCATGGAGGATTTCCCATGCTCAGGCTTGTGAGATGCTCCAGATAGCATGGTTTCCTTCTACTGACAGTTGGAGTCTGGTTTGTTTGATCCTAGGTCCCCCATGTGGGAAGTTTGGGTAGCATAGTACTCCCACATGGATACCTGCAAAGCACACCTCCATTGACAATTGCAGCTGAGGAACATGGCAAGCTCATTCTGGTGGCTCTGGGGCAATGTACCAAGGCCATGAGTTGACATGGAGTCACATGAAGATGTGTCACAATGCTGGTTTGTTACCAGGGAGACCTTAGAATGTGCTGGTGGCTAAAGGGACATGCAGGATTCATCTATCCTGAGGGTTTAACACAGGTCCAAGAGCACGGTTTCCTTCTGGGGACAGGAGATGATCTGTTGTGAGGCTCAGGAAACACATGTTGGAATATAAGTTGGTATTCCAGAACAGTCCACCGAAAACAGAGGCTTGAAAACCTAATCTAGGGTTCTAATGAGGTCCTAGGGGCATGTCAGGTTCTATCATCTGACTTAGGGCCATTGACTTGGCTTTCTGCCTGGATGTAGGTGATCAGGGTGTTTCAGAAGGCGCATTTGCATCTTGAGTGGCCACCAATATTGCAGTGGGCTCAAGGTGGTTACTGGTTCCTCCTAATCTGGGAGGTTTGGGCAACTATGCTGGGCACAGTTCTTTGGGGATGGCCAGCACAGTCCTGTGGTGTGGCTTAAGAGACCCCATCCTTGAGGGCATGTGAGCCATGATTTTGGGAATGAAGACTGCAAACTCAAACTCGAGCTGGTTACTGGCGAGGATCTCAGGCCCAATGCATAGACCTGGAGAGCCGCTCATCAGTAATGTAATTAGGGTTACTGGAAGGTGGTAGCACAGGCTTTTCTATCTGGATTGTATGTCCAAGATCACCTCGGAATGCAGGTGTGGTCTCATAGGTCCATGGGAGACTTTTCCTCTCTAAGGTTCCTGGAGGCTTCCCATAGTTTGGTGGCTTTTTTGGGGAATGGTAGAGTGCTACTTTCCATAGTAGGGGTGCCCCAAAACAGGGATTCCAGAGACGGACTCTGGGTCTGGGTGCATGGAAAATCCCACCATGGGTTAGGATTTGGGCCTTGGGGCATGGCAAGCCTGTAATGCGGGATCCTGGTGGTAAAACTGGGAGGGCTTGTTTGAAAGCATGCTCAGGCTGAGGGGCACAAAGCCTGTTTGTGCCCAGAGAGGCCCTTAGAAGTCAGCGTGGTCACATTGATCATGCAGCTGGCTCCCACATTGAGGTTTGGACACCCATCCCAACATCCAGGTGTCCTTTCATGGGAAAGGAGGAATTCTCTATTGTGCTTGAGGTTCCCCCATTGGCAGGAATACCAGCAAAGTTCTGAGGACAGGTACCTGAATACCAAGGATGGGTAGAGATGCCGGACTTGGGTCATGGTAGGTCTCACGTCCTGAATATGGGGACCTCTCTCTGGGTGGCTGACACTAGGACGGGGCCCAGGCTGTGTCAGACACAGCACTAGTGGCCAGGGCAGCCTATAATTCTGGGTTAACTTGAGGGCCGAGCAGATTGATCCTCATGTGGGGTTTCTGGGCAGACTTACCAGGCACTTCTTCTTTCTATGGGGAAGGCCGAATTCTGTGTTGTGGCTCCAGAAATGCCTATCAAGATGGTTTGGGGACCAGTAGGGTGAGGTTGAAATTGTAAACACAAGCTGTGGTTCAATTCAGTGCCATGTGGCAGGCAGTTCCAATGTGTAGCAGCTGATTTGAGATATCCGGGAACTGAGTAAGAGCGGTTTTCAAGTGTTTGCTCACACTGGAGTTTGTGTCTATGATGACAGACAAATGGAGGGGTGGCGTCAAGAGGCCATGGAGGATATCCCATGCAGAGGCTTGTGAGATGCTCCAAACAGCAACGTTTCCTTATATTGGACAGGTGGAGTCTGGTTTGTTTGCTCCAGGGTCCCCCATGCGGAAAGTTTGGGTAGCAGACCTCTCCGGCATGGGTGCTTAGAAAGCACACCTCCATTGGCGACTGCAACTGAGGAACATGGCAGGATCGTTCTGATGGCTCTGGGGCAAAGTACCAATGCCGTGAGTTGACAGAGAATGTCTTGCAGATGGGCGACAATGCTGGTTTGTTATCAGGGAGATCTTAGAATGTGCTGGTGGCTAGGCTGCCATGCTGGATTCTCCTACACTGAAAGTTTGGCACAGGTAGAAGAGCACAGTTTCCTTCTGGGGACAGGAGATGTTCTGTTGTTTGGCCCATGGACCACATATTGTATCATAATTTGGTATTCCAGAACAGGCCCATGAAGACAGATGCCTGAAAACCTAATCTAGAGTTCCAATGAGGTCCTAGGGGCATGTCAAGTTCAATCTTCTGACTCAGGATCATTGGCTTGGCCTTCTGCCTGGATGTAGATGATCAGGGTTTTTAAGACTGTGCATTTGCATCCAGATCAGCCGCCAATATTGGGGTGGGCTCAGGGGCCTTGTAGGTTTCTCCTAATCTGGAGGGTTGGGGCAACTGTGACAGGCACATTTTCCTTGGGGATGGCAGCCACAGTCATGTGGTGTGGCTGCAAAGACCCCATGATGGAGGGCATGTGAGCCATGATTTTGGGAGAGCAGTCTGCAAACACAAATTTGGGGTAGGGTTAGTGGCGATGTGATTGCAGGCCCAATGCATAGACCTGAAGGGCAGCTCGTCAGGAACTGTAATTAGCATGACTGGAAGGCTGTATCACAGGCTTTTCTATCTGGATTGTGTGTCAGGGTGGCCTTGGAATGCAGGTCTGGTCTCATGGGTCCATGGGAGATTTTTCCTAAGTATCCTGGTGGCTCTCCATAGTTTGGTGGCTTTTTTGGGGAAGGGAAGAGAGCTGTTTTAAATCTTAGGTGCCCCAAAACAGCGATTGAAGATAGGGCCTCTGTGTCTGGGTGTCTAGAAAATCTCACCAAGTGTTAGTATTTGGGCCTAGGGTTGTACCAGGCCTGCAATGAGGGACCCAGGTGGTGCAACTGAGAAGGCTTGTTTGAAATCATGCTCAGGCTGAGGGTCACAGTGCCTGTTTGTGGCCAGTGTGGCCTTCGGGAGTGTGGGTGGTCTCATTGGCCATGCAGCTGCCTCCCACTTTGAGGGTTGGACACCCATCCCAAGAGCCAGGTTTTTTTGCCAAGGTGTAGGAGCAGTTCTCTATTGTGCTTCAGGTTCTACCACTGGCAGAAATTTCAGCAAAGTTCTGGGAACAGGTACCTGAATACCAAGGATGGGTAGAGATGACGGAATTGGGCCATGGCCGTTCTCACATGCTGGATATGGGGCCCGTTCTCCGGGTGGCTGACACTAGGTTGGGCTCAGACTCTTGCAGACACAGCACTAGTGGCCGGGGCAACCTAGAAATCGGTGTTGCCACGAGGGCCGAGCAGATTGATCCTCATTTGGGATTTCTGGCTTAACTCACAATGCACTTCTTTCTATGGGAAGGCAGAATGCTGCATTGTGGTTCCAGAATTCCTTATGAAGAGGGCTTGGGGATGAGTAGGGTGAGGATGGAATTGAAAACGCAAGCTATGGTCCAATTCAGTGCCAAGCAAAAGGTAGTTCCAACGTGCAGTGGCTTACACAAGATATCCAGCATCTAAGTAGGGCGGATTTCAGATGCTTGCCCACTCTGGAGTTTGTTTTTATGATTACAGACAAATGGAGGGGTGGCATTCAGAGGCCATGGATGATTTCCCACGCTGAGGCTTGTGAGATGCTCCAAACAACAAGGTTTCCTTCTACCATACTGGGGGAGTCTGGATTGTTTGCTCCAAGGTCCCCCATGGGAAAAGTTTGGGCAGCAGAGCTCTCCCGCATGGATGCCTGGAAAGCACACCTCCATTGAATATTGCAGCAAGGAACATGGCGTGTTCATTCTGGTGGCTCTGGGGCGAAGTACCAAGGCCTTGAGTTGACATGGAATCTCTTGTAGATGGGTCACAATGCTGGTTTTTAACCAGGGAGATCTTATAATGTGCTGGTGGCTAAGGTGTCCTGTAGTATTACCCTACTCTGAGGGTTTGTCTCAGGTTGAAGAGCATGGTTTCCTTCTGGGGACAGGAGATATTCTGTTGTGTGGATCAGGGACACATGTTGTATCATAAGTTGCTATTGCAGAACAGGCCACTGATCACAGAGGCCTGAAAGCCAAATCTAGGGCTCCAATTAAGCCCTAGGGGCAAGTCAGGTTCAATCTTCTTACTCAGGACAATAAAGTTGGCTGTCTGCCCAGATGTAGATGATCAGGGTGTTGCAGACTGCGCATATGTGTCCAAAGCGGCTGACAATATTGGGGTTTCTCCTATACTGAAAAGTTTGGGTAACAATGACGGGGACAGTTTCCTTGGTGATGACAGCCACAGTCCTATGGGGTGGCTCTAGAGACCCCATTATGGAGGGCATGTGAGCCATGGTTTTGGGAGATAAGTCTGCAAACAGAAATTCGGGTTAGGGTTAGTGGCGTTTTGATCGTAGACCCAATTCACAGACCTGGAGGGCAGCTCATCAGGAACTATAATTAGGGTGACTGGAAGGCGGTAGCACAGTCTGTTCTATCTGGATTGTGTGTCCAGAATGGCCTCATAATGCAGGTGTGGTCTCGTAGGTCCATGGGAGACTTTTAGCCTTTAAGGAACCTGGCGGCTCCCCATAGTTGGGTGGCTTTTCAGGGAAGGGATGAATGCTGTTTTCCATCTTAGTGGTGCCCCAAAACAGGGATTCCAGAGACGGGCTTTGCGTCTGGGTGCCTGGAAAACCCATGAAGGGTTAGGATTTGGTGCCTAGGGGCATACCAGGCATGCAATGTGGGATCCTGGTGGTGTCACTGAGAGGGCTTCTTTGAAAGCATGCTCAGTCTGAGGGTCAAAATGCCTGCTCGTGCCCAAGGTTGCCCTCTTGAGTGGGTGTGCTCTCATTGGCCATGCTGCTGGATCCCACTCTGATGGTTGGACAGCCATCTCAACAACCAGGATTCCTGCCTTGAGGAAGGAGGAGTTCTCTACTTTGCTTCAAGTTCCCCCATTGGCAGGGATTCCAGCAAAAGTCTCGGGAGATGTTCCTGAATACCAAGGATGGGTAGAGATGATGGAGCTGGGCCTTGGCCGGTCTCACATGCTGGATATGGGCCTCGCTCTCTGGGTGGCTGTCACGAGGTCGGGGCTTAGGCTTTGTCAGACACAGCTCTAGCGACCAGAGCATCCTATAAATCGAGGTTCCCTCAAGGGCTCAACAGTTTGGTTCTCAGGTGGAGTTTCTGGACATACTCACTAGGCCCTTCTTATTTCTGTGGGGAAGGCAGAATGCTGTATTATGGCTCCAGAATTCCCTATGAAAATTGCTTGGGGACCAGTAGGCTGAAAATGGAATTGTCAACCCAAGCTATGGTTCAATTCAGTGCCAAGCAAAAGGCATTTCCAGTGTGCAGTGGCTGATTCCAGATATCCAGAACCTGAGTAAGGGCGGATGTCAGATGTTTGCTCATGGTGGAGGTTGTGCCTATGATGACGGACAAATGGAGGGGTGGCATCAAGAGGCCTTGGAGGATTTCCTATGCTAAGGCTGGTGAGAAGCTCCAAACAGCAAGGTTTACTTCTGCCAGAAAGGGGAAGTCTGGATTGTTTGCTCCAGTGTCTCCCATGTGGAATGTTTGGGTATCAGAGTCCTCCCAGCATGGATGCCTGGAAAGCACACCTCCATTGACCATTGCAGCTGAGGAAATGGCAGATTCGTACTGGGGGCTCTGGTGCGAAGTACCAAGGACTTGAGTTTACATGGATTCTCATTAAGGTGGGTCACAATGCTAGATTGTTACCAGGGAGATCATAGAATGTGCTGGTGGGTAAGGCATCAGGCAGGATTCATCTACCCTGAGGGTTTGACACAGCTCTAAGAGCACGTCTCCCTTCTGGGGAGAGGAGATATTCTGTTGTGGGGCTCAGGGATCACATGTTGTATCATAAATTGCTATTCCAGGAAAGGCCTCTGAGGACAGATGCTGGGAATCATAATCTAGGTTTCCATTGAAGTCCAACGAGCATGTCAGGTTCAATCTTCTGACTCAGGACCCTTGACTTGGGTGTCTGCCAGGATGAAGGTGATCAGGGAGTTTCAGACTGCGCATTTCTATAGAGAACGGCCTCCAGTATTGGGGTGGGCTCAGAGGCCTTGCAGGTTTCTCCTAATCTGTAGTGTTTGGGCAACTGTGTCAGGTACAGTTTCATTGGGAATAGCAGGTACAGTCCTGTGATGTGGCTCCAGAGACCGTGTCCTGGATGGCATGTGAGCCATGGTTTTGGGAGAGAAGTCTGCAAACAGAAACTCGAGTTAGGGTTAGTGGCGAGATAATTGCTGGTCCAAAGCACAGACCTGCAGGGCAGCTCATCAGGAAGTGTAAATTTGTTGACCTAAAGGTGGTAGCACAGGCTATTTTGTCTGGATTGTGTCCCACGGATGGCCTCGGAATGCAGGTGTGGTCTCATGGGACCATGGGAAATTTTCCCTCTCTAAGGATCCTGGCGGCTCCCAATAGTTTGGTGGCTTTTCCAGGGAAGGGAAAACTGCTGTTTTCCATCTTAGGGGTGCCCCAAAACAGGGATTCCAGAGTCAGGCTTTGGGTCTGGGAACCTGGAAAATCGCACCAAGTGTTAGGATTTGGGCCTAGCGGCATATGAGGCCTTCAATGCGGGATACTGGAGGTGCAACTGAGAGCATTTGTTTGAAAGGATGCTCAGTCTGAAGGTCACAATGCCTGCTTGTGCCCAGGACGGCCCTCATGAGTGGGCGTGGTCTCATTGGCTAAAAGCTGGCCCCAACTCTGAGGGTTGGACACCCATTGCAAAAGCCAGGATTCCTGCCATGGGTAGGAAGAGTTCTCTATTGTGTTTCAGGTTCCCCCATTGGCAGGGATTCCAGCAAAGGTCCAGGGACAGATTCCTGAATATCAAGGATGGATAGAGACGACGGACTTGGGCCATGGCTTGTCTCACATACTGGATATGGGCCCCGCCCTCTGGGTGGCTGACACTAGTTCTGGGCTCAGGCTCTGTCAGACACAGCACTAGTGTCCACAGCAGCCTATAAAATGGGGTTCCCTTGAGGGCCGAGCAGATTGATCCTCATATTGAGTTTCTGTCAGACTCATCAGGCCCTTCTTCTTTCTATAGAAAAGGCAGAATGCTGCCTTATGGCTGTAGAATTCACTATCAAGAGGGCTTGGGGACCAGTAGGGTGAGGATGGAATTGTAAACCCACGCTACGGTTAAATTCATTGTCAAGTGAAAGGCAGTTAAAGTGTGCAGTGGCTGATTCGAATATCCAGCACTTGAGTAAGGGCAGAAGTCATATGTTTGCTCATGCTGGAATTTGTGTCTATGATGACCGACAAATGGAGGGGTGGCATAAAGAGACCATAGAGGATTTACCATGCTGGGGCTTGTGAGATGCTCCAAACAGCAAGGTTTCGTTCTACCGGACAGGGGAAGTATGGTTTGTTTGCTCCAGCTTCCCCCACGTGGAAAGTTTCAGTATCAGAGCACTCCCACATGGATGCCTGGTAAACACACCTCCGTTGACCATTGCAGGTGAGGAATGTGGAAGGTTCATCCTGGTGGCTCTGGGGCGAAATACCAAGGCCTTGAGTTGACATGGAGTTTCATGAAGATGGGTCACGATGCTGGTTTGTTACCAGGGAGATCTAGAATGTGCTGATGGCTAAGGTGCCGTGCAGGATTCATTTAACCTGAGGGTTTGACACAGATCCAAATGCACGGCTTCCTCCTGGGGAAAGGAGATGTTCTGCGTGGGGCTCAGGGACCACAAGTTGTATTATAAGTTGGTATGCAGAACAGGCCTCTGAGGACAGATGCCTGAAAACCTAATCTAGGTTTCCAGTGAAATCCTAGGGGCATGTTACGTTCAGTCTTCTTACTCAGTACCACTGACTTTGGTGTCTGCCTGAATGGAGGAGATCAGGGTGTTTCAGACTACACATTTGCATCCAGATCAGCCTCCAGTATTGGGGTGGTCTCAGGGGCCTTTCAAGTTTCTCTCTATCTGGAGGGTTTGGGAAACTTTGACAGGCATAGGTTCCTTGGCGATCACAGGCCAAGTTCTGAGGTGTAGCTCCAGAGAACCTATTCTGGAGGGCATGTGAGCCATGGTTTTGGGAGAGAAGTCTCTAAACACAAACTCGGTTTAGGGTTAGTGGCGAGGTGATGACAGGCCCAATGCAAAGACCTGGAGGGCAGCTCATCTGGAACTGTCAATCGGGTGACTCAAAGGCGGTAGCACAGGCTTTTGTATCTCGATTGTGTGTCCAGGATTGCCTCAGAATGCAGTTGTGATCTCATGGGCCCATGGGAGATTTTTCCACTCTAAGGATTATGGAAGCTCCCAATAGTTTGGTGGCATTCTTGGTGAAGGTAAGAGTGCTGTTTTCCATCTTAGGGTTGCCCCAAAACAGAGATTCCAGGACGGGCTGTGGGTTGCGCACCTGAATATCACGCCAAGTGTTAGGATTTGGGCCTAAGGGCATACCAGGACTGCAATGCGGGATACTTGAGGTGCAACTGAGGGCTTGATTTAAAGCATGCTCAGGCTGAAGGTCAGAAAGCTGGATTGTGCCCAGGGAGGCCATCAGGAGTGGGCGTGGTCTCATTGGCCATGTAGCTTGTTCCCACTTTGAGGGTGAGAGACCCATCCCAATATCCAGGACCCTGCCATGGGGAATGAGGAGTTCTCTATTGTGCTTCAGTTTCCCCCATAGGCAGAGATTTTTGTTAAGGTCTGGGGACAGTTGCCTGAATACCAAGGATGGGTAGAAATGATGGACTTGGGCCATGGCAGGTCTCAATTGTGGGATATGGGGGCCGCTATGTGGACAATACTAGGATACTAGGACAGTGCTTAGTCTCTGTCAGACACAGCACTAGTGGCCAGGACAGCCTATAAATTGGGGTTCCCTCAAGGGCTGAGCAGATTAATCCTCATGTGGGGTTTCTGGGCAGATTCGCCAGGCACTTCTTCTTTTGATGGACTGCAGAATGCTGGGTTGTGGCTCCAGAATTCCCTATCAAGAAGGCTTGTGGACCAGTAGGATGAAGACGGAATTGTAAACACAAAATGTGGTTCAATTTAGTGCCAAGTGGAAGGCAGTTCTAATTTGCAGCATGTGATTCCAGATATCCAGCACCTGAGTAATGGCGGATGTCAAATGTTTGTTTACACTGGAGTTTCTGTCTTTATGACTGAAAAATGGACTGGTGGCGTAAAGAGGCCATGGAGGAATTACCACGCTGAGTGTTGTGAGATGCTCCAAACAGCAAGGATTCCTTCCACAGGACAGGTGGAAGGGTCCCCCCTGTTGAAAGTTTGGGTAGCAGATTTCTCTAGCATGGATGCCTGTAAAGCACACCTCTATAGACGATTGCAGCTGAGGAACAAAATGGGTTTGTTCTGGTGGCTCATGGGCGAAGTACCAAGGCCTAGAGATGACATGGAATCTCTTGCAGATTGGCCACAATGTTGGTTTGTTACAAGGGAGATCTTAGAATGTGCTGGTGGCTAAGGGGCTGTGCAGGATTCATCTACCCTGAGGGTTGAACACAGGTCCAAGAGCACAGATTCCTTCTGGGGACAGGAGATGTTCTGTTTGTGGCTCAGGGACCACATGTTGTATCATTAGTTGGTATTCCAGAGCAAGCCTCTGAGGACAGATGCATTAAAACTTCATCTGTGGTTCCAATGATGTCCTAGGGGCATGCCAGGTTAAATCTTCTGACTCAGGACCTTTGACTTGGCTGTATTTCTGGATGTAGGTGATCAGGGTGTTTCAGACTGTACATTTGCATCCAGAGTGGTCGCCAAAATTGGGGTGGGCCCAGGGGCCTTGCAGGTTTCTCCTAATCTGGAAGGTTTGGGCAACTATGACGGGCACAATTTCCTTGGGGATGTCAGGCACAGTGTTGTGGTGTGCATCCAGAGAACCCATCCTTGAGGGCATGTGAGCTGTTGTTGTGGGAGAGAAGTGTGCAAACACAATTTGGGGTTAGCGTTAGTAGCAAGATGATCACAGGCCCAATGTGTAGACATGGAGGGCAGCTCGTCAGGAACTGTAATTAGGGTGTTTGGAAGGTGGTAGCACAGTCTTTTCTATCAGGATTCTGTGTCCAGGATGGCCTCGGAATGCAGGTTTGGTCTCCTGGTTCTAAGGGAGGCTTTTCCTCTCTAAAGATCCTGGAAACACCCTATAGTTTGGTGGCTTTTTCAAGGAAGTGAAGAGTGCTCTTATCCATCTTAGTGGTACCCCAAAACAGGGATTCCAGATATGGGCTCTGTGTCTTGGCGCCTGGAAAATCCCACCAAAGTTTAGGATTTGGGCCTAGTGGTGTTCCAGGCCTGCAATGCGGGATCCTCGTGGTGCAATTGAGAGGGCTTGTTTGAAAGCATGCTCAGGTTGAGATTCACAATGCCTGTTTATTCCCAGGGAGGCCCACAGGAGTGGGCGTGGTCTCATTGGACATGCAACTGGCTCCCACTTTGAGGGTTGGAAACCCATCCCAACATCCATGATTCCTTCCCTGGGGAAGGAGGAGTTCTCTATTGTGCTTCAGGTTCCCCCATTGGCAGGGATCCCAGCAACGTTCTGGGGACAGGGGACTGAATACCAAGGATGTGTAGAGATGACGGATTTGGGCCATGGCCGGTCTCACATGCTGGATATGGGGACCGCTTTCGGCATGGCTGACACACTGTCAATGCTCAGGCTCTGTCAGACACAGCACTAGTGGTCATGGCAGCCTATAAATAGTGGTTCCCTCGAGGGTCGATCTGATTGATCCTCATGGGGGGTTTCTGTGCAGAATCACCAGGCACTTCTTCTTTCTGTAGGGAAGGCAGAATGTTGCGTTGTGCCTTCAGAATTCCCTATCAAGTGGGCTTGGGGACTAGTAGAGTAAGGATGGAATTGTAAACACAAGTTACGGTTCAATTCAGTGCCAAGCGGAAGGTGGCTCCAATATGTAGTGGCTGATTCAAGATTTCCAGTGCCAGACTATGGGCGGATTTCAGATGTTTTCTCACACTGAAGATGGTGTCTATAATGACGGACAAATGGAGGAATGACGTCAAGAGACCATGGAGGATTTCCCAAGCTGAGGCTTGTGAGATGCTCCAAACAGCAAGGATTCCTTCTACTGGACAGGTGGAGTCTGGTTTGTTTGCCCCAGCGTCCCACATGTGGAATGTTTGTGAAGCAGAGCTCTCTGGCATGGATGCCTGGACAGCACACCTCCATTGACCCTTGAAGCTGAGGAACTTGGAAGGTTCGTTCTGGTGGTTCTGGGCCGAAGTACCAAGGTCTTGAGTTGACATCGAATCTCTTGTAGATGGGCCACAATGCTGATTTGTTACCAGGGAGATCTTAGAATGTGCTGATGTCTAAGTACCTGAGGGTTTGGCACAGGTCGAAGAGAAGTTTCTTTCTGGGAACAGGAGATGTTCTGTTGTGTGGCTTAGGAACCACATGTTGTATCATAAGTTGGTATTCCAGAACAGGCCCCTGAGGACAGATACCTAAAATCTTAATCTAGAGTTCTAATGAGGTCTTAGGGGCATGTAAGGTTCAAATTTCTGACTCAGGACCATTTAATTGGCTCTCTGCCTATTTTAGATAATCAGGGTGTTTCAGGCTGTGCATTTGTGCCTAGAGGGGCTTCCATTATTGGGCTGGGCTCAGGGGCCTTGCAGGTTTTTCCTAATCTGGATGTTTTGGGCACCTGTGATGGCCGTAGTTTCCTTGGGGATGGCACGCACAGTCCTATGTTGTGTCTCCAGAAACCCCATCCTGGAGGGCATGAGAGCCAATATTTGGGGAGAGAAGTCTGCAAACATAAATTCGGGATAGGGTTCATGGCGAGGTGATCGCAGGCTCAATGCCTAGACCTGGAGGGTAGCTCGTCAGGAACTGTATTTAGATGATTGGGAGGTGGTAGCACAGGTTTTTCTATCTGAATTGTGTGTCCAGATGGCCTCGGATTAGAGGTGTAGTCTCCTGGGTCCATTGGAGACTTTTTCTCTCTAAGGATCCTGGTGGCTCCCCTATGTTAGGTGACTTTTTCAGTGAAAGGAAGAGTGCTGTTTTCCATCTGACGGGTACCCCAAAACAGGGATTCCAGAGAGGAACTCTGGGTCTGGGTGAGTGGAAAATCCTACCAAGGGTTAGGATTTGGGCCTAGGGGCCAGGCCTGCAATGCGGGAACATTCTTTTGCCTCTGAGAGTGCTTATTTGAACACATTCTCAGGTTGAATGTCACACTGCCTGTTTGTGCCCAGGGCGGCCCTCAGGAGTGGGAGTGGTATCATTGACATGCAGCTGACTCCCACTTAGAAGTTTGGACACCCATCAGTCAGGTTTCCTACCATGAGGAAGGAGGAGTTTTCTATATGCTTCAGGTTCGTCCAGTGGCAGGAATTCCAGCAAAGGTCTGGGGACAGATGCTTGAATACCAAGGATGGGTAGGGATGACAGACTTGGGCCGTGGCTGTACTCACATGCTGGATAGGGGGCCCACTCTCTGGGTGGCTGACACTAGGTCGGGACACAGGGTGTCATACACAGCACTAGAGGCCAGGACAACCTTTAAATCAGGGTTCCCTCGAGGGCCGAGCAGATTGATCCTGATGTGGGGTTTCTGGACAGACTCACTAGATACTTCTTCTTTCTATGGGGAAGGCAGAGTGATGCATTGTGGCTCCAGAATTCCCTATCAAGAGGCTTTGATGAGCAGTAGGTGAGGATGGAATTGTAAAAACAAGCTACGGTTCAATTCAGTGCCAAGCGGAAGGTGATTCCAACGGGCAGCGGCTTATATGAGATATCCATCATCTGAGTAAGAGCGGATGTCAGATGTTCGCTCACACTAGAGTTTGTGTCTATGATGACTGACAAATGGAGGGGTGGCATCAAGAGGCCATGAGGATTTTCCATGCTGAGGCTTGTGAGATGTCCCAAACAGAAAGGTTTCCCTGTACTGGACAGGTAGAGTCCAGTTTGTTTGCTCCAGATTCATCCATGTGAAAAGTTCTCTAAGGATCCTGGCGGCTTCCCATTGTTAGATGGCTTTTTTTGGGAAGGGAAGACTTCTGTTTTCCATTTTAGGTGTACCCCAAAACAAGGATTCCAGAGACGGACTCTGGTTCTGGGTGCCAGGAAAATCCCACCAAGAGTGAGGATTTGGGACTAGAGGCGTTCCAGGCCTGCAATGCAGGATCTTGGTGATGCCACTGAGAGATCTTGTTTGAAATCATGCTCAGGATAAGGGTCACAATGCAGCTTTGTGCCAATAGCAGCCCTCAGGAGTGGGCGTGGTCTCATTGGCCATACAACTGGCTCCCACTATGAGGGCTAGACACATATCCCAACAGCAAGGTTTCCTGCCATGGGAAGGAGGAGTTCTCTATTTTGCTTCAGATTCCCCCATTGGCGGGGATTCCATCAAATGTCTGTGGACCAGTGCATGAATACCAAAGATGGGTAGAGAGGAGGCACTTGGGACATGGCCGGTCTCTCATGCTAGAAATGTGGCCCACTCTCTGGGTGGCTGAAATTAGGTCAGGGCTCAGGCTCTGTCAGACACAGCGCTATTGGCCAGGGCAGTCTATAAATCAGGGTTCCCTCGAAAGCCGAGCAGATAGATCCTAATGTGGGGTTATAGGGCAGACTAACCAGATACTTCTTTCTTTGGGGAAGACAGAATGCTGTGTTGTGACTCCAGATTTCCCAGAATTGAGGACCAATAGGGTGAGGATGAAATTATAAACACAAGCTACGGTTCAATTCAGCGCCAAGCAAAAGGTATTTCCAATGTGCAGCAGCTCATTCGAGATATCCAGCACCTGAGTAAGGGCAGATGTCTGATGTTTGCTCACACAGGAGTTTGTGTCTATGATGACCGACGAATGGAGGGGTGGCGTCAAGAGGCTATGGAGCATTTCCCACGCCGAGGCTTGTGAGATGCTCCAAACAGCAAAGTTTCCTTCTTCTAGACAGTTGGAGTCTGGTTTGTTTGCTCCAGGGTCCGCCATGTGGAAAATATGGGTAGCAGAGCTCTCCCGCATGGATTCCTTGAAAGCACACTTCCACTGACCATTGCACCTGAGGAACATGACAAGTTCGTTCTTGTGGGTCTGGGTCGAAGTACCAAGATTATGAGTTGACATGGAATCTCTTGAAGATGGGCCACAGTGCTGGTTTGTTACCAGGGAGATCTTAGTATGTACCTGTGGCTAAGCTCCTGTGCAGGATTCTCCTACCCTCAAGTTTTGAAAAAGGACGAAGAGCACAGTTTCTTCCTGGAGACAGGAGATGTTCTGTTCTGTGGTTAAGGGACCACATGTTGTATCATAAATTGGTGTTCCAGAACAGGCCCTTGAGTACAGATGCCTGAAAACCTAATCTAGGGTTCCAGTAAAGTCCTAGGGGCATGTCAGGTTCAATCTTCTGACTCAGGACCAACCATTGACTTGAGTGTCTGCCTGGATGTAGGTAATCAGGGTGTTTCAGGCTGCATATTTCCATCCAGAGCGGCTGCCAATATTGGGGTGGACTCAGGGGCCTTGCAGTTTTCTCCTAATCTGGAAAGTTTGTGCAACTGTGACGGGCACACTTTCCTTGGGGATGGCAGGCACAGTCCTGTGCTATGGGTCCAGAAACCCCATCCTGGAAGGCATGAGAACCATGGTTTTTGTAGAGAAGTCTGCAAACACAAATTCAGGTCAGGGTTAGTGGTGAGGTGATCACAGGCCCTATGCATAAACCTGGAGGGCAGCTCTTCAGGAACTGTAATTAGGATGACTGGAAGGCAGTATCACAGGCTTGTGTATCTGGATTGTGTGTCCAAAATGGCCTAGGATTAGAGGTGTGGTCTCCTGGGTCCATTGGATACTTTTTCTCTCTAAGGATCCTGGTGGCTCTCCATAGTTTGGTGACTATTTCACGGAAGGGAAGAGTGCTGTTTTCCATCTTAGGGGTGCCCCCAAAAAGGGATTGTAGAGACGACCTCTGTTTCTGGGCGCCTGGAAAATTCCACAAAGTTTTAGTATTTGGGCCTAGGCGTGTACCAGGCCTGTAATGCAGGATCCTGGTGGAGCCACTGAGAGGGCTTGTTTGAAGGCATGCTCTGGCTGAGGGTCACAATGCCTGTTTGTGCCCAGGGCGGCCATCAAGAGTGGGCGTGGTCTCATTGACCATGCAGCTGGCTCCCACTTTCAGGGTTGGACACCCAGCCCAACAAACAGACAGGTTTCCTGCCATGTGGAAGAAGGAGTTCTCTATTGTGCTTTAGTTTTCCTCATAGGCAGGGATTTTTGCAAAGATCTGGGGAAAGGTGCCGGAATACCAAGGATGGATAGATAAATGGACTTGGGCCATGACCAGCCTCACATGCTGGATATGGGGCCCATCTCTGGATGGCTGACACATGGCCAGGGGTCAGGGTCTGTGAGACACAGCACTCGTGGCCAGGGTAACCTAAAAATTGGGGTTCCCTAGAGGCCGAGCTGATAGATCCTCATGTGGCATTTCTGGGCAGACTCACCAGGCACTTCTTCTTTCTATGGGGAAGGCAGAATGCTACGTTGTGACTCCAGCATTCCCTAGCAAGAGGTCTTAAGGATCAGTAGGTTGAACATGGAATTGTTATCAAAACCTTTGGTTCACTTCATTGCCAAGTGGAAGCAGTTTCAATTTGCAGTATCTTATTCGAGATATCCAGAAACTGATTAAAGGCAGATATCAGATGTTTGCTGACGCTGGAGTTTGTGTCTATGATGACCAACAAGTGGAGAGGTGGTGACAAGAGGCCATGGAGGATTTCACACGCTGAAGCTTGTGAGATGCTCCAAAGAGCAATGGTTCCTTCTTCGGACAGGTGGGGCCTGGTTTGTTACTCCAGTGTCCCCCATGTGGAAAGTTTGGGTAGCAGAGCTCTCTGGCATGGAAGCCTGGAAAGCACACCTCCATTGACCATTGCAGCTGAGGGACATGGCAGGTTCATTCTGGTGACTCTGGGGCGAAGTACCAAGCTGTGAATTGACATGGAATTTCTTGCAGATGGGCCATAATGCTGTTTTGTTACCAGGGAGATCCTAGAATGTGCTGTGGCTAAAGTGCCCTGTAGGATTCTTCTACCCTGAGGGTTTGGCACAGGTCAAAATGTACGGTAACCTTCTGGGGACAGGAGATGTTCTGTTGTGTGGCTCAGGGACAACATGCTGCATCATAAATTGGTATTCCAGAACAAGCTCCTGAGGACAGATGTCTGAAAATCTAATCTGGGGTTCCAATATTATACTAGTGGCATGTCAGTCTCAATCATCTGACTCAGGACCATTGACTTTCCTTTCTGCCTGGATGTAGTTGATCAGGTTCTTAACACAACGCATTTTCTTTGAGCGCCCATCAGTATTGTGGTGGGCTCAGGGGCCTTGTAGGTTTCTCCTAATCTGGAAGGTTTGGACAACTGTGACGGGACAGTTGGGGACACCACAGGACGGTGCGGATCCAAAGACCCCATTCTGGAGGCCATGTGAGCTATTTCTGTGGGATAGAAGTCTGCAAATACAAATTCGGTTTAGGGTTAGTGGCAAGGTGATCACAGGCCCAATGTGTAGAGCTGGAGGCCAGCTCGTCAGGAAATGTAATTAGGGTGACTGGAAGACGGTAGCACAGTCTTTTCTATCTGGAATGTGTGTCCAGGATATCTTCAGAATGCAGGTGTAGTCTCATGTGTCCATGGGAGAATTTTCCTCTCTAAGGATCCTGGTGGCTCTACTTACTTTGTTGGCTTTTTCAGGAAAGGGAAGAGTGCTCTTTTCCATCTAAGGGTGCCCCAAAACAGGGATTCCAGAGATGGGCTCTGGGTCTGGGTGCCTCGAAAATCCCACCAAGGGATAGGATTTGGGCCTAGAGGAGTACCAGACCTGAAATGTGTGACCCTGGCGGTGCAAACGAGAGGGCTTGTTTGAACGCATGCTCAGGCTGAGGGCCACAATTCCTGATTGTGCCCAGGGCGGCCCTCAGGAGTGGGTGTGTTCTTATTGGCCATGTAGCAGTCTCCCACTTTGACGGTTGCACAACCATCCCAACAGCCAGGTTTCCTGCCATGGAGAAGGAGTTCTCTATTGTGCTTCAGGTTCCCCAATGGCAGGGATTCCAGCAGTGTTCTGGGGACAGGTGCCTGAATAGCAAAGATGGCTAGAGATGACAGAGCTGGGCCTTGGCCAGTCTCATATGCTGGATAGGGACCCGCGTTCTGGGTAGCTGACACACGGTCAGGGATCAGGCTCTGTCAGATAGAACACTACTGGCCAAGTCAGCCTATAAATCGGGGTTCCTCGAGGGCTGAGCAGATTGATCCTCATGTGGATTTTCTGGGCAGACTCATCAGGCACTTCTTCTTTCTAAAGGGAAGGAAGAATGTTGAGTTGTGGCTCCAGAATTCCCTATCAAGTGGGCTTGGGGACTAGTAGGGTGAGCTTGGAATTGTAAACACAAGCTATGGTTCAATTCAGTGCCAAGCAAAAGACAGTTCCAATGTGCAGTGACTGATTCGAGATATCCAGTGCCTGAGTAAAGGCGGTTTTCAGATGTTCGCTCACACTGGAGTTTGTGTCTATTATGACGACCAAATGCAGGGGTAGCGTCAAGAAACCATGGAGTATTTCTCACGCTGAGGCTTGTGAGATGCTCCACACAGCAAGGATTCCTTCTACTGGACAGGTGGAGTCTGGGTGTTTGCTCCAGCATCACCCATGTGGAATGATTTGGTAGCAGAGTTCTCCAGCATGGATGCCTGAAAAGCAGACCTCCATTGACCCTTGCAGTTGAAGAACATGGCAGGTTCATTCTCGTTGCTCTGGGGAGAAGAGCCAAGGCCTTGAATTGACATGGAATCTCATGCAGATGGACCACAATGCTGGTTTGTTACCAGGGAGATCTTAGAATGTACTGGTGGCTAAGGTGCCATGCAGAATTCTCCTACTATGAGCATTTGGCATAGGTCGAAGAGCCCGGTTTCCTTCTGGGGACAGGAGATGTTCTGTTGTGTGGCTCAGGGACCACATGTTGTAACATAATTTTATGGTATTCCAGAACAAGCCTCGGAGGATAGATGCCTGAAAACCTAATCTAGGGTTCCAATGAGGTTCTTGGGGCATGTCAGATTCAATCTTCTGACTCAGGACTTTTGACTTGGACTTCTGCCTGGATGTAGGTGATCAGGTAGTTTCAGACCATGCATTTGCGTCCATAGTGGTTTCCAATAGGGGTTGGGTTCAGGGGCCTTGAAGGTTCCTCCTAATCTGGAGAGTTTGTTCAACTCTGAGAGACACAGTTCCTTGGGGATAGCAGGCCCAGTCCTGTGGTGTGACTAGAGACCCCATCATGGAGGGCATGTGTTCCATGGTATTGGGAGAGAAGTCTGCAAACACAAACTCGGGTTAAGGTTAGTGGTGAGGTGATTGCAGGCCCAATGCATTAACCTGGAGGGCAGCTCGCCAGGAAATGTAAATAAGGTGACTCGAAGGCAGTAGCACAGACATTTGTATCTCAATTGTGTGTCCAGGTTGGCCTCGGAATGCTGGTGTGGTCTCATAGGTCCATGGAGATTTTTTCTCTCTAAGGATCCTGGTTATTCCCCATAGTTTGGTTCGTTTTTCAGGGAAGGGAAGAGTGTTCTTTTCCATCTTAGGGGTGCCCCAAAACAGGGATTTCAGAGTCAGGCTCTGGATCTGGGCACCTGGAAAATTCCACCAAGCGTTAGGATTTGGGACTAGGGGTGTACCAGGTCTTCAATGGGGTTCCTGGGGGTGCAATTGCGAGCTTTTGTTCGAAAGCATACTCAGACAGAGGGTCACAATGCCTGCTGGTGCCCAGGGCAGCCCTCAGGATTGGGCGTGGTCTCATTGGCATGCAGCTGGCTCCCACTCTGAGGGTTGAACACCCATTCCAACTTCCAGGAATCCTTCCATGGGGAAGGTGGAGTTCTCTATTGTGCTTCAGGTTTCCCCATTTGTAGGGTTTCCAGGAAAGGTCTGGGGACAGATGCCTGAATATCAATATCGAGTAGAGATGAAGGCCCTGGTCCATGGCCGGTCTCACATGCTGGATATGGGCCCCGCCCTCTGGTAGGCTGACACGAGGATGCGGCTCAGGCTCTGTCAGGCACAGCACTAGTGGCCAGGGAAGCCTATAAATCGGGGTTTTCTCGACGTCCAAGCAGATTGATCCTCATGTGGAGTTTCTGGGAAGACTCATCAGGCCCTTCTTCTTTCTAATAGGAAGGCAGAATGCTGCGTTGTGGTTCTAGAATTCCGTTGTGAACCAGTAGGTTGAGAAGGGTATTATAAACCCAAGCTATGGTTAAATTGAGTGCCAAGCAAAAGGCATTTCCAGTGTGAAGCGGCTGATTCGAATATCCAGAAACTGAGTAAGGGTGAATGTCAGATGTTTGCTCATGCTGGTGTTTGTTTCTATCATGATCAAAAAATGGAAGGGTCGCGTCTAGAAGCCATGGAGGATTTCCCACGCTGGGGCATGTGAGATGTTCCAAACAGCAAGGTTCCTTCTACAGGGCAGGGGAAGTCTGGTTTGTTTGCTCCAGGTTCTCCCATGTGGAATGTTTGGGTAGCAGAACACTCCCACATGGATGCCTGGTAAGCACAGCTCCACTGACCATTGCACCTGAGGAACATGACAGGTTTATTCTGGTGGCTCTGGGGCAATGTACCAAGGTCGTGAGTTGAAATGTAATCACATGAAGATGGGTCACAATGCTGGCTTGTTACCAGGGAGATCTTAGAATGTCATGGTGGCTAAAGGGCCGTGTAGGATTCATCTATCCTGAGGGTTTGACACAGGTCCAAGAGCACGGCTTCCATCTGGTTTTAGGAGATGTTCAGTTTGGGGCTCAGGGACCACATGTTGTATCACAAGTTGGTATTCCAGAACTGGACTCTGAGTACAGATGCCTGAAAGCCCTATCTAGCATTCTAATGAGGTCCTAGGGGCATGTCGGGTTCAATTTTCTTACTCTGGACCATTGACTTCGTTGTCTTCCAGGATGGAGGTGATCAGGGTATTTCCAATTGTGCATTTGCATCCAGAGCGGCCTCCAGAATTGGGGTGGGCTCAGGACCTTGCCGGTTCCTCCTAATCTGGAGGGGTTGGGCAAATGTGATGGGCACAGTTTCCATAGGGATGGCAGGCACAGTCGTGTGGTGTGGCTCCAGAGATCCCATCCTGGAGGGCATGTGAGCCATGGTTTTGGGAGAGAAGTCTGCAAACACTAACTCGGGTTAGGGTTAGTGGCGAGGTGATCACAGGCCCAATGCATAGACGTGAAGGGCAGCTTGTCAGGAACTGTAAATCAGGTGACTCGAAATGTAAAAGAGGCGTTAGCACAGGCTTTTGTATCTGGATTGTGCGTCCAGGATGGCCTCGGAATGCAGTTTTGGTCTCATAGGTCCAATGGAGAACTTTTCTCTCTAAGGATCCTGTTGGTTGCCCATAGTTTGGTGGCTTTTTCGGGGAAGGGAAGAGTGCTGTACTCCATCTCAGGATTGCCCCTAAACAGGGATCCCAGAAACGGGTTCTGGGTCTGAGCAACTGGAAAATCCCACCAAGGGTCAGGATTTGGGCATAGGGGCATAAAAGGCCTGCAATGCAGAATCCTCTTGCTTCCACTGAGAGGGCTTGTTTGAAATCATGCTCAGGCTGAGGGTCACAATGCCTGTTTGTCCAAAGGCATCCCTCAGAAGTGGGCGTGGTCTCATTGGCCATGTAGCTGGCTCCCACTTTGTGGGTTGGACACATATCCCAACAGCCAGGTTTATTGCCATGGGGAAAGAGGAGTTCTCTATTGTGCTTCAGGTTCCCCCATTGGCAGGGATTCCAGCCAAGGTCTGAGGACAGGTGCCTGAATACCAAGGATGGGTAGAGATGATGTACTTGGGCCATGACCATCCCAAATGCTAGATATGGGGCCCACTCTCTGGTGGCTGAAACTCGGTCGGGGCTCAGGCTCTGTCAGACACAGCACTAGTGGCTGGGAAACCTATAAATTGGGGTTCCCTCAAGGGCCAAGCAGATTGATCTTCATGTGGGGTTTCTGGCCAGTCTCACCAGGCACTTCTGTCCTCAGAGGCCTGTTCTGGAATACCAACTTGTTGGCATGACAGAAAGGGCTACTTAAGATGGCGAAAGTTCCTGCCACAAAACCTGAACTCAGAGAGGAGAACAAAGGCCCAAGCAGGAATCTGATACCCTCGCCCTGGGCTCCAGTGGACCAATGGAATTCCGACAAGCAGGCGAGATATCCAAATAAGAGAAACTTGCCAAAAGACCCCTGAGCTCCCCTAGAGACCCCTTAAAAGCCCCCTTCTCCCTACCTTTGGCGTGACTTCTGCCACTCTGTTTTCCAGAGTCATTGAACCTTGCCCGAAGGTGCCCACCTCATCCCCGTGCAAACTTCCCGGCTCCCCCTCTCCTGAGCCCTGAAACTTCGCCAGTGAGTGTTTTTAATAAACCATGCCTTGCACCCACTTTTCCTGGTGTTGTGTTTATCTCACCAGGAAAACTTTACACAACTTACGAGACATGTAGTCCCTGCGCCACACAACGGAACATCTCCTGTCACCAGAAGGAAACCCTGCTCTTCGACCTGTGTCTAACCCTCTTGGTAGGAGAATCCCCCATGGCACCTCAGACACCAGGACATTCTAAGATCTACCGGGTAACAAACGAGCATTGTGACCCACCTGCAAGAGAATCCATGTCAACTCCAGGCCTTGGTACTTCGCCACAGAGCCACCAGAAAGAACCCTGCCTTGTTCCTCAGAGGCAATGGTCAATGAAGGTGCGCTTTCCAGACATCCATGCAGGAGTGCTGTGATACCCAAACTATCCACATGGGGGACCCTAGAGCAAACAAACTGACTCCACATATCCAGTACAAGGACAGCTTGCTGTTTGGATAATCTCCCAAGCCCCAGTGAGGGAAATGCTCCAAGGTCTCTTGTCGTAACCCTTCCATTTGTCAGTCATCATAGACGCAAAGTCCGGTGTGAGCAAACATATGACATCCATCCTTACTCAGGTGCGGGATATCTTGAATCATCTGCTACACACTGGAACTGTCTTCTGCTTGGCACTGTATTTAAACACAGCTTGTGTTTACAATTCCATCCTCACCCTACTGGTCTCCAAGCCCTCTTGATAGGGAATTATGGAGCCAAAACACAGAATTATGCATTCCCCATAGAAAGAACAAGTGTCTGGTAAGCCTGGCCAGAAGCCCCACATGAGGATCAGTCTGCTCGTCCCTCGAGGGATCCGGATTTATAGGCCCTCCTGTCCAGTACTGCTGTATCTGACATTGCCTGAGCCCCTACCTACTGTCAGTCACCCAGAGACCGGGGAACATATCCACATTGTGAGACTGACTGAAGCCCAAATACATTATCTATACCCATGCTTGGTATTCAGGCATCTGTCCCCAGAACTATGCTGGAATCCCTGCCACTAAGGGAACTGGGAGCACGATAGAGAATACCTCCTTCCAGATGGAAGGAAACCTGGATGATGGGATGGGTGTCCAACCCAGAGAGTGGAGACAGCTTTGTGGCCAATGACAACACGTCCAGTCATGAGGGCTGCCCTGGGAACAAACCGGCATTGTGACCCTCAGCCTGAGCATGCTTTCAAACAAAACCTCTCAGTTGCACTACCAGGATCACGCAATACAGGCCTCCTATGCCCCTAGGTCCAAAACCTAATACATGGTGTGAATTTCCAAGAGTCCAGACCAAGTGCCTATCTCGATTCCCTGTGTTGTGGCACCCTTAACATGGAAAACAGCACTATTCCCTTCCCAGAAAAAGCCACCAAAACATTTGGAGCTGCCAGGACCCCTCGTGTGGAAAATCTCCCATGTACCCATGAGACCACACCTGCATTCCAAGGCAATCCTGGACACATTCCAGATAGAAGAGCCTGTGCTACTGCCTTTGAGGCACGCGGATTACAGGTCCTGACCATCTGCCCTCCAGATCGATTCATTGGGCCTGTGATCTCCTCGCCCCTAACCCTAACCCGAGTTTGTGTTTGCAGACATCTCTCCCAAAACCATGACTCACATACCCTCTAGGATTGGGTCTCTGGAGCCTGTGCCTGCCATCCCCAAGGAAACGTGCCTGTCACAGTTGCCCAAACCCTCCAGATGGGGTGGAAACCTGCAAGGCCCCTGAGCCCACCCCAATATTAGACGCAGCTCTGCACACACATGTGCAGTCTGAAACACCATGATCACCTACATACAGGCAGACACCCAAGTCAATGGTCCTGAGACAGAAGATTGTAACTGACAGCCCCTAGTACCTCATTGGAATGCTAGATTAGGTTCTCAGGTATCTGTACTTAGAGGCCTGCTCAGGAATACCAACATATGATATAACATGAGGTCCCTGAGTCACACAACAAAACATCTCCTGTCCCCAAAAGGAAGCCGTGCTCTTCGACCTGTGTCAAACCCTCTTGGTAGGAGAATCATTTATGTCACCTTAGCCACCTGCACATTCTAAGATCTCCTTGGTAACAATCCAGCATTGCGCCCCACCTGCAAGAAATTCCATGTCAACTCAATGCCTTGGTACTTCGCCCCAGAGCCACCAGTACGAACCTGCCTTGTTCCAATTCTGCTAAGGTCAATGGAGGTGTGCTTTCCAGGCATCCATGCGGGAAGGCTCGGCTACACAAACTTTCCATATGGGAGACCCTGGAACAAACAAAACAAACTCCCCCTGTCTGGTAGGAGGAAACCATGCTGCTTGGAGTATCTCACAAGCCCCAGCATAGGAAATCCTCCATGACTGCTTGACGCCACCCCTCCATATGTCAGTCATCATAGAAGCAGAGTCCAGTGTGAGCAAACATCTGACATCCGCCCTTACTCAGGTGCTGGATATCTCGAATCAGTCGCTGCACCCTGGAACTGCCTTTTGCTTACACTGTGTTTAACCATAGCTTGTGTTTACAATTCTATTCTCACCCAACTTCGTCCCCAAGCCCATTTGATAGTGAATTCTGCAGCCACAAAGCAGCAAACTGCCTTCCCCATAGAAAGAATAAATGCCTAGTGAGGCTACCCAGAAACCCAACATGAGGATCAGTCTGCTTGGCCCTCGAGGGATCCCCGATTTATAGGCCGACCTGGTCTGTAGCTGAGCCCGGACCTAGTGTCAGCCACCTATAGAGCCGGGCCCATATCCAGCATGTGAAACTGGCCATGGACCAAGTCCATCATTTGACACATCCTTGGTATTCAGGCATCTGTCCAGAGACCTTTGCTGGAATTCCTGCCACTACTGGAACCAGGGGCACAATAGAGAACTCCTCCTTCCAGATGGCAAGAAAACTGGGTGTTGGGATGGGTGTCCAACCCTCAGAGTGGGAGCTAGCTTGGTGGCCATAGAGAAAACCACCAGCCATGAGGGCTTCCTGGGCACAAACAGGCATTGTGATCCTCAGCCTGAGCATGCTTCCAAACAAACCCTTTCAGTTGCACCACCAGGATGCCGCATTACAGGCCTACTGCGACCCAAGGCCGAAATCCTAACCCTTGGTGGGATTTTCCAGGCAACCAGACCCAGAGCTCGTCTCTGGAATCCATGTTTTGAGGCACCCCTAAGATGGGAAAAAAGCACTCGTCCCTTCTCCGAAAAAGCCACCAAACTATTGGGATCCCCCAGTATCTCTTGAGAGGAAAAATCTCCCATGGACCCATGAGACCACACCTGCATTCCAAGGCCATTCTGGACACACAATCCAGATAGAAGGGATGTGCTATCGCTTTCGAGTCACCCGGTTTATAGTTCCCGATGAGATACCCTCCAGGTCTACCCACTGGGCCTGAGATCTCCTCCCCACTACCTCTAACCCAAGTTTGTGTTTGCACACGTCTCTCGCAAAACCATGGCACACATGCCCTCCCAGATGTGGTCTCTGGAGCCACAACTTAGGTCTGTGCCTCCCAACCCAAAGGAAACTGCCCCTCCCAGTTGCTCAAACCCCCCGGATTAGGTTGCAACCTACACTTCCCCTGAGTCCACCCCAATACTGGAGGCTGCTCTGGACACAAATGCACAGTCTGAAACACCCTCACACCTACATCCAGGCAGACACGCAAGTCAATGGTCCTGGTCAGAAGAATGTACGTGACGTGCCCCGAGGGCCTAATTGGAACCCTTGATAAGGTTCTCAGGCATATGTCCACAGATCTGTTCTGGAATACCAACTTATGATACAACATGAGGTCCCTGAGCCACACAGCAGAATATCTCCTGTCCCCAGAAGGAAACAGTGCTCTTTGACCTGTGTCAAACCCTCTTGGTAGGAGAATCCTGCATGTCACCTTAGCCACCTACCTACAAATTGTAAGAAGTCCCTGGTAACAAACCAGCCTTGTGACCCTTCTGCAATAAATTCTATGTCAACTCAAGGATTTGGTACTTCGCCCCAGAGCCACCAGAACGAACCTGCCTTGTTCCTCAGCTGCTATTTCCATTGGAGGTGTGCTATCCAGGAATCCATGAGGGAAGGCTCTGCTACCCAAACTTTCCAAATCAGGGACCTGGAGCTAAGAGACCAGTCTCCCCTGCCCAGTAGAAGGAAACCTTGCTGTTTGGAGCAAACAAACCCCATAAGCCCCAGCGTGGGAAATCCCCATGGCCTCTTGACGCCGCCCCTCCTTTTGTCAGTCATCGTAGATGAAAATTCAAGTGTGATCAAACATCTGACATCCGCCTTACTCATGGGCTGGATATCTTGAATCAGCCCCTGCACCCTGGAACTGCCTTCCGCTTGGCACTGTATTTAACTGTAGCTTGTATTTACAATTCCATCCTCACCCTACTGGTCCCCATGCTCTCTTGATAGGGAATTCTGGAGCCACATAGTAGCATTCCGCCTTCCCCATAGAAAGAAGAATTGCCTGATGAGACTGTCCAGAAACCCCACATGAGGATCATCTGATCAGCCCTCGAGGATCCCTGATTTATAGCTGCCCTGACCAGTAGTGCTGTGTCTGATAGAGCCTGAGCCATGATTTCGTGTCAGCCACCCAGAGAGTGATTCCCATATCCAGCCTGTGTGACCGGCCATGGCTCAATCCATCCTCTTTACCCATCCTTGGTATTCAGCATCTGTCCCCAAACCTTTGCTGGAATCCCTGCCAATGGGGGAATCTGAAGCCCAATAGTGAACTGCTCCTTCCCCATGGCATAAAACCTAGTGGTTGGGATGGGTGTCCAACCCTCAGAGAGGGAGCCATCTGTGTGGGCAATGAGACCATGCTCACTCCTATGGATCGCCCTGGGGACAAGCAGGCATTGTGACCCTCAACATGAGCATGCTTTCAAATAATCCCTCTATATTGCACCACCGGGATCCCGCATTTAAGGGTTGGTATGCCCCAAGGCCCAAATCCTAACCCTTGGTGAAAATCTCTTGGCGCCCAGACCTGTCTCCAGAATCCCCATTTTTGGGCACCCCTAAGATGGAAAACAGCACTCTCCCCTTCCCTGAGAAAGACACCAAACTATTGGGAGCCTCCAGAATCCTTAAGGAAGAAAAATCTCCCCTGGACCCGTGAGACCACACTTGCATTTTGAGGCCATCGAAACAAACAATCCAGATAGGAAACCCTGTGCTACTGCCTTCCAGTCACCCTAATTACAGTTCCTGGTGAGCTCTCCTCCAGGTCTATGCATGGGGCCTGTGATCACCTCACCACTAAGCCTATCCCGAGTTTGAGTTTGCAGTCTACTCTCCCAAACCATGGCTCATATGTCCTCCAGGATGGCGTTTTTGGAGCCACAGCACAGGACTCTGCCTGCCATCCCCATGAAAAATTTTCCCGTCCCAGTTTCCCAAACCATCTGGATTAGGAAAAAGAAAAACCTCAAAGGCACCTGGGCCCACCACCATACTGGATGCTGCTCTGTATGCAAATGCACAGTCTAAAACACCCTGATCACCTACATCCGGCAGATGCCAAAGTCAATGGTCCTGAGTCAGAAGATTGAACCTGACATGCCCCCAGGACATCACTGGAATCCTAGATTAGGTTTACAGGTATTGTCCTCAGAGGCTTGTTCTGGAATACCAACTTATGATATAACATGATATAACAAGAACATCTCCTGTCCCCAGAAAGAAACCATGCTCTTCGACCTCTGTCAAAACTTCTGGGTAATAGAATCCTGCTTGGCCCCTTAGCACCATGACATTCTAAACGTTCCTTGGTAAAAAACCAATATTGTAACCCATCTGAAAGAGATTCATGTTAAATCATCGCCCTTTGCACTTCGCACCAGAGCCACCAGAACAAACCTGCCATGTTCCTCAGCTAAATGGAGAATGGAGGTTTGCTCTACAGATATCCATGCGGTAGTGCTCTGCTACCCAAACTTTCCACATGAGGGAACCGAGAACAAACAAACCAGCACCACATGTCCAGTAGAAGGAAACCTTGCTGTGTGGAGCATCTCACAACCCTCAGCATGGGAAATCCTTCATGGCTTCTTGATGCCACCCCTCCATTTGTCGATCATCATAGATACAAATTCCATGGTGAGCAAACATCTGACAACGGCCCTTACTCAGGTTCTGGTTTCTCAAATAAGGCGCGACATATTGGACCTGCCTTCCGCTTGGCACTGAACTGAACCGTAGCTTGGTTTTACAATTCCATCCTCACCCTACTGGTCTCCAAGCCTTGTTGAGAGGGAATTCTGGAGCCACAAAGCAGCATTCTGCCTTCCCCATATCAGAAGAAGTGCCTGGTGAGTCTGCCCAGAAACCCCACATGAGGATCAATCTGCTCATCCCTCGAGGGGACCCCGATTTATAGACTGCCCTGGCCACTAATGCTGTGTCTGACAGAGCCTGAGCCCCTACCTCGTGTCATCCACCCAGAGGGTGGGGCCTTTATCCAGCGTGCAGACCGGCCATGGCTCAAGTCCATCATATCTACCCATCCTTGCTATTCAAGCATCTGTACCCAGTCTTTTGTTGGAGTCCCTGACAATGGGGGAACTTGAAGCAAAATAGAGAACTCCTCCTTCCCCATGGCAGGAAACCTGGCTGTTGGGATGGGTGTCCAACCATCAGTGTGGGAGCCATCTGCATTGCCAATGAGACTACACCCACTCCTGAGGGCTGCCCTTCGATCAAAGGGGCATTGTGACCCTCAGCCTGAGCATGCTTTCAGACAAACACTCTCAGTTTCACCACCAGGACCCTGATTTACCAGCCTGGTACACCCCTAGGCCCAAATCATAACACTTGGTGAGATTTTCCAGGTGCCCATACCCAGTTACCATCTCTGGAATTTCTCTTTTGGGGCACCCCTTAGATGGAAAATAGCACTCTACTCTTCCCCGAAAAAGCCACCAAAGTATTGGGAGCTGCCAGGATCCTTAGAGAGGAAAAATATCTCACGGACCCATGAGACCACACCTGCAATCTGAGGCCATCCTGAACACACAATGCAGATAGAAAAGCCTGTGCTACCTCTTTCAAGTCACCCTAAGTACAGTTCCTGAGGAGCTGCCATCCAGGTCTATGCATTGGGCCTGTGATCACCTCGCCAATATCCCTAACCCGAGTTTATATTTGCAGATTTCTCTCCCAAAACCATGGCTCAAGTGCCCTGCAGAATGGGGTCTCAGGAGACAAACCACGTGACTGTGCCTGTCATCCCCAAGGAAAATTTGCCCGTCACAGGTTCCCCAGATCTTCAGATTAGGAGAAACCTGCAAGACCCCTGAGCCCACCACAATATTGGAGGCTGCTCAGGAAGTAAATGTGTATTATGAAACAACCTGATCACCTACATCTGTCAGACACTCAAGTCAATGGTCCTGAGTCAGAAGATTGAAACTGACATGCCCCTAGGACCTCACTGGAACCCTAGATTAGGGTTCAGGCATTTGTCCTCAGAGGCCTGTTCTGGAATACCAACTTATGATACAACATGTGGTTCCTGAGCCACAGAACAGAATATCTCCTGTCCCCAGAAGGAAACCATGCCCTTCGACCTGTGTCAGACCCTCCGGGTGGGAGAAGCCCGCATGGCCCCTTAGCCACTAGGACATTCTAAGATTTCCTTGGTAACAATCCAGCATTGTGACCCATATGAAAGAGATTCCATGTTAATTCATCGCCCTTGGTATTTCACACCAAAGCCACCAGAATGAACCTTCCATATTCCATATTGCAATGGACAATTGAGGTGGGCTTTCAAGGCAGCCATGAGGTAGAGCTGTACTACCCAAACGATCCAAATGGAGGTCACTGGAGCAAACAAACCAGACCCCACAACTCCAGTAGAAGACAGCCTTGCTGTTTGGAGAATCTCAAAAGCGCCAGTGTGGGACATCTGCCATGGCTTTTTGACGCCACCCTTCCTTTAGTCAGTCATAATAGACACAAACTCCAATGTGAGCAGACATCTGACTTCCGCCCTTACTCAGGTGCTGGATATCTCGAATCAGCCGCTGCACACTGGAGCTGCCTTCTGCTTGGCACTGAATTTAACCGAAGCTTGAGTTTACAATTCTATCCTCACCGTCAAGGTCTCCACGGCCTCTTAATAGGTAATTCTTGAGCCACATCAGAGCATTCAGCCTTCCTCATAGAAGGAAGAAGTGCCGGTCAGTTTTCCAAGAAAGCCCACATGAGGATCAATCTGCTTGACCCTCGAGGGAACCCCGATTTGTAGGCTGCCCCGGCCACTAGTGCTGTGTCTGAAAGAGCCTGAGCCCCGACTTCATCAGGCACCAAGAGACCGGGGACCATATCCAGCATGTGAGACCGGCCATGGCTCAAGTCGGTCATCTCTACCCATCCTTGGTATTCAGGCATCTGTCCCTAGACCTTTGCTGAAATCCTGGTCAATGGGGGAACCTGAAGCACAATAGAGAATTCCTCCTACCCAATGGCAGGAAACCTGTCTGTTGGGATGGGTGTACAACCCTCAGAGTGGGAGCCAGCAGTATTGCCAATGAGACCACACCCACTCCTGAGGGCCACTCTGGGATCAAACAGGGATTGTGACCCTAAGCCTGAGCATGCTCTCAAACAAGCCCTCTCAGTTTCACAACCAGGATCCCACATTGTAGGCCTGGTACGCCCCTAGGCCCAAATCCTAACCCTTGGTGGGATTTTCCAGGTGGCCTGAGCCAGTGCCTGTCTATGTAATTTCTGCTTTGGGGCATTCATAAGATGGAAAGCAGCACTCTTCCCTTCCCCGAAAAAGCCATTAACTATTGGGAGCTGCCAGGATCCTTAGAGAGGTAAAGTCTCCCATGGACCCATGAGACCATACCTACATTCCTAGGCCTTCCTGGACACACAATCCAGATAGAAAATCCTTTGCTACTGTCTTTGAGTCACCCTAATTACAGTTCCTGATGAACTTCCCTCCAGGTCTATGCATTGAGCATAGAGCATTGAGCACGGTTTCCCTGGAATACCAACTTGTGATAGAACATGTGGTCCCTGAGCCACACAACAGTACTTCTCTTGTCACCAAAAGGAAACTGTGCTCTTGGACCTGTGTCAAAGCCTCAGGATAGGAGAACCCTGCATGGCCCCTTAGCCACCAGCACATTTTAAGATCTCTGTGGTAACAAACCAGCATTGTGACCCGTCTTCAAGAGATTCACTGTCCATTCAAGGCCTTGGTACATCACCCCAGAGCCACCTGAAGGAATCTGCCATGTTCCTGAGCTGCAATGGTCATTGGGGGTGTGCTTTCCAGGCATCCATGCAGAAGAGCTCTGCTCCCAATCTTTTCACATGCGGTACCCTGGAGCTAGGAAACCTGACACCCCTGTCTGGTAGAAAGAAACCTTGCTGTTTGGAGCATCTCACAAGCCCCAGCGTGGGAAATCCTCCATAGCCTCTTGATGCCACCACTCCATTTTTCAGTCGTCATAGACACAAACTCCAGTGTGAGCAAATATCTGACATCTGCCCTTACTCAGGTGCATGTTATCTCGAATTAGCCTCTGCACATTGGAACTCCCTACCACTTGGCACTGAATTGAACCATAACTTGTGTTGACAATTCCATCCTCAACCTACTGGTCCCCAAGCCCTCTTGATGAGGAATCTGGAGCCACAATGCAACATTCTTCCTTCCCCATAGAAAGAAGAATTGCCTGGACAGTCTGCTCAGAAACCCCACATGAAATCTATCTGCTTGCCACTCAAAGGAATTCTGATTTATAGTCTGTCCTGGCCACTAGTGCTGTGTCTGACAGAGCCTAAGCCACGACTAGTGTCAGCCACTCAGAGAGTGGGACCCATATCTAGCATGTGAGACCGGCCATGGTCCAAGTCCGTCATCTCTATCCATCATTGGATTCAGGCACCTTTCCCTAGACATTTGTTGGAATACCTGCCAATAGGGGAACATGAAGCACAATAGAGACCTCCTCCTTCTCCATGACAGGAAAACTGACAGTTCCGATGTTTGTCGAAACCACACAGTGGGAGCCAGCTTCATGGACATTGAGATCACGCCAACTCCTGAAGGCCGCCCTGGGGACAAACAGGCATTGTGACCCTCAGCCTGAGCATGCTTTCAAACAAGCCCTCTCAGTGGCATGGCCAGAATCCCACATTGCAGGCCTTGTACACCCCTAGACCCAAATAATAACCCTTGGTGTGATTTTCCAGGCACCCAGTCTGAGAGCCTGTCTCTGGAATCCCTGTTCTGGGGCAACGGAATGACAGAAAACAACACACTTCCTGTCCCTGAAAAAGCCACCAAACTTGGGGGGCCGCCAGGATCCTAAGAGGGAAAAAATCTCCCATGGACCCATGAGACCACACCTGCATTCCGAGGCCATCCTGAAAACACAATCCAGATAGAAAACCCCGTGCTACTGCTTCAAGACACCCTAATTACAGTTCCTCACGAGCTACCCCCCAGGTGTACACATTGGGCCTGCGATCACCTCACCACTAACCCTAACCCATATTTGTGCTTGCAGACTTCAATCTCAAAACCACGGCTCACTTGCCCTCCTGGATGGTGTCTCTGGAGCCAGAACACAGGACTATGCCTGCCATCCCCAAGGAAACTGTGCCCGTCTCAGTTGCCCAAACATTTCAAATTTGGAGAAACCTGCAAGGCCCCAAAGCCCACCTCAATATTGGCAGCCCCTCTGCATGCAATGCCCAGTCTGAAACACCCTGATCACCTACATCCAGGCAGACACCCAAGTCAATGGTCCTGAGTCAGAAGTTTGAAACTGACATGCCCTTAGGACCTCATTGGAACCCTAGATTAGGTTTTCAGGCATCTGTCCTCAGTGACCTTTCTGGAATACCAACTTAGGGTACAACATGTGGTCCCTGAGCCCCACAACAGAAGATATCCTGTCCCCAGAAGGAAACCGTGCTTCTTGACCTCAGCCAAACCCTCAGAGTAGGAGAATCCTGCATTGCACCTTAACCAACAGCACATTCTAAGATCTCCCTAATAAGAAACCACCATTGTGACCCCTCTGCACGTGATTCCATGTCAACTCAAGGCCTTGATACTTCGCCCCAGAGCCACCAGACAGACCTGCATGTTCCTCAGCTGCAATGATAAATGGAGGTCCACTTTTCAGATATTCATTCGGGAGAGGTCTGCTACCCAAACTTTCCACATGGGGACCCAGGAGCAAACAAACTAGACTCCACCTGTCCTGTTGAAGGAAACCTTATTATTTGGAGCATCTCTCAAGCCTCAGAGTGGGAAATCCTTCATGGCCTCTTGACACCACCCCTCCATTTGTCGGTCATCATAGATACAAACTCCAGTGTGAGCAAACATCTGACACCCACCCTTAGGTGCTAGATATTCCATATAAGCCACTGCACAAAGGAACTGCCTTCCACTTGGTACTGAATTGATCCATAGTTTATGTTTACAGTACCATCCTCAACCTACTGGTCCCCAAGCCCTCTTGATAGGGAATATTGGAGCTTCCATGCAGCATTCTTCCTTCCCCATAGAAAGAAGAAGTGCATGGTGGGTCTGCCCAGAAACCCCAAATGAGATTCAATATGATGGGCCTTTGAGGGAACCCCAATTTACAGGCTTCCTGACCACTAGTGCTGTGTCTGACAGAGCCTGAGCCCTTACCTAATGTCACCAACCCAGAGAGTGAGCAACATATCCGGAATGTGAGACTGGTCATGGACAAAGTCTGTCATCTCTACACATCCTTGATATTCATGCACCTGTCCCCAAACTTTTGCTGGAATCCTTGCCAATGGGGGAACCTAAAGCACAATAGAGAACTTCTCCTTCCAATGGCAGGAAACTTGGCTGTTGGGATTGGTGTCCAAACCTCCAAGTGGGAGCCAGCTGCATGGCCAATGAAACCACACCCACTCCTGAGGGCCATGCTGGGCACAAACAGGGATTGTGACCCTCAGCCTGAGCATGTTTTCCAACAAGCCCTCTCAGGTGCACCATCAGGATCCCACACTGCAGGCCTGGTATGCCCCTTGGCCCAAATCCTAGGCCTTGGTGGGATTTTCCAAGCACCCTGACACAGAGCCCGTCTCTTGAATCCCTGTTTTGGGGCACACAAAAGATGGAAAACAGCACTCTTCCCTTCCCCGAGAAAGCCACCAAATAATGGGAAGCACCAGGATCTTTAGAGCAGAAAAATCTCCCTTAGACCCATTAGTCAACACCTGCATTCTGAGGCCATCCTGGACACACAATCCAGATACAAAACCAGCTGAAGGGACATGAGGACACGGCCACATATAGGAGCCGCCCTGGGCACAAACAGGCATTGTGACCATCAGCGTGAACCTCCTTCCAAACAAACCCCCACGGTAGCTGGACCAGGAGCCCATAGAGTGGGACATCCAGGCCCCTAGGGGCAAATCCTCACCCTCTTTGGTGTTTTTCAGTCACCTAGACCCAGAAACTGTCCCTGGAATCCCTCTTGGGGCAGTCCACTGAGATGGAAAACAGCAGTCTTCCCTTCCCCAAGAGACAGTAAATTCTTGGGAGATGGGCAGAATCCACAGAGATAAAGAATGTTCCATGGTCTCATGAAGCCACCCCTACATTTTGCAACCATTCTGGACACCCAATCCAGACAGAAAAGTCTGCCCAACTGCCTCGATGACACCTTAATTCCACTACACAAGGAGCTGCTTTCAGAGCCTGCAAATCGGGGCTATGATCACCTCGGGCCTCACCCTACCAGTAGTTCATGTTTTCAGATTTCTGTCTCCAAAACCCTGTCGCACATGCCCTCCAGGATGGGGCCTCTAGAGCCACACCGGACGACTGTGTCTACCCACTCAAAGGAAACTCTGCCCTTCACTGCTGACAAACCCTGAAGCTTAGGAATAAAATACAAAGCCCCTGAGCCCACCTCAATTTCCAAGAACAGTCTAGACCCAAGTGTACATTGTGACGCAGAGTGAGCACCTGCCTACAGCCAAACATACAAGTCAAAGGCCCTGAGTCAGAATAATGAACCTGACATGCTCCTAGGACTTCATTGATGCCCTAGCTGAGGTTTTCAGGCACCTGTCACGAGAGGACTGTTCCCCCATATCATCTTATATTCCAACATGCTGTTCCTGAGCAACACAACAGACCCCTCCTGTCCCAGAAGGATACCTTGCACTTGGTAGCTGTGTCCAAGACTCAGTGTATTAGAATCCTGCATTGCCCCTGACCATCCCAACATTTCAGTGTCTCCCTGGATACAAACCAGCATTGTGATCGAACTGCATCAAACTCCATGTCAACTCAGCCCCCTTGGAACTTCGCCTCAGAGCCACCAGATTGAACCTGCCATGTTCCTGAGTTGCAATGGTCAATTGAGTAGTCCTTTCCAGGAATCCGTGAGGGAGAGCTCTGCTACAAACCTTTCCATATGGGGGAACCTGGAGCAAACAAACCAGACTCCCCCTGTCCAGTAGAAGGAAACCTTATTGTTTGGAGCATCTCACAAGCCGCAGAGTGGGAAATCCTCCATGGCCTCTTGATTCAAACCCACCGTTTGTCTATCATCCTAGACACAAACACCAGTGTGAGCAAATACCTGATATCCGCCCTTAGTCAGGTGCTGGATGTCTCGAATTAGCCACTGCACGCTGGAAGTGCCTTCCGCTTGTCACTGAATTGACCTGTAGCTTGTGTTTTTAATTCCATCCTCACCCTCCTGGTCCCCAAGTCATCTTTATAGGGAATTCTGGAGCCACAACGCAGCATTCTGCCTTTCCCATAGAAAGAAGAAGTTCCCAATGAGTCTGCCCAGAAACCCCACATTAGGATCCACCTGCATGGCTCTCAATGGCACCCTAATATCATAGGATGCCATGGGCTCTCAGGCTCTGTTTGACACAGCCGGAGCCACGACCTCCAGGCAGTCATGCAGACAGTGAACCCCATATCCTGCAGGTGGGACCTGCTATGGCCAGAAGCCATCATCTCTATTCAACCTGGTTATTCTGGCATCTTTCCCAAACCGTAGCTCAAATCCCTGCCTATGAGGGAACCTGAAGCACAGGAGTATCCTTGTTCCCGATGGTAGGAAACCTGGTTGAGATGGGCACTAAGACTCTGAGACAGCCTGAGCCACGACCTACAGTCAGTCATGAAGATAGTGGGCCCCATATCATGCAGGTTGGACTTGTTGTGGCCCAAAGCCGTCATCTCTACTCAATCTAGATATGCAAGCATCTTTCCCATATTATAGCTCAAATCCCTGACTACAGAGGAACCTGACGCACAAGAGCACTCCACCTTCCTGAAGGCAAGAAGCCTGGCTGTTGAGATAGGTGTCCAACCCTCAGAGTGGGAACCAGCTGCATGGCCCATGATGCAAAGGCCACTCATGGGAGCCACTCTGGGAACAAACTTGGATTGTTACCCTCAGTGTGAGGCTGCTCTCCATCAAAACCCATCGGTAGCTGGACCAGGAGGCCACAGAGCATGCCTACCATGCTATGGCCAAACACTCACCCTCGTAGGCGTTTTCCAGGCACCCGCACCAAGAACCTATCTCTGGAATCCCTCTTTTGGGGTTCCCTGAGACAGAAAAGAGCAGTGCTCCCTTGTCCCAGAGACAACAAACTCTTGGGAGCTGAGCAGAATCCCCAGAGCCGAAATATCTCCCATGGCCCCAGGAAGCCAATCCTACATTGTGCGAAAGTCCAGGAAAAACAATGCAGACAGAGAAGCCTGCACTATGGCCTCCATGATACCTTAACTTCAGTACACTATGAGCTTCCAACAGGGCCTGCAGATCGGGCCTGTGATCACCTCAGCCCTCAACCTAACCCTAGTTTGAATTTGTAGATTTCTGTCCCAAAGCCCTGGCCCACATGCCTATCAGGATGGGGCCTCTGGAGCCACACCAGATGACTGTGCCTACACACCCGAAGGAAACTGTCCTTCACTGTTGACGAAACCCTGAAGATTAGGAGCAAAGTACAAAGCCCATGAGCCCACCTCAATTATGACGAAACCTCTGGACCCAAGGGCACATTCTGACACACAATTAGCCCCTGCCTCCAGGCAGACATCCAAGTCAAAGGCCCTGAAACAGAAGATGGAAACTGACATGCCTCTAGGAATTTATCAACACACTAGCTTAGATGTTCAGGTGTCTGTCCCCAGAGGCCTGTTCTTCAATACCAACTTATATTCCAACATGTGGTCCCTGAGCCACACAACAGAACCCCTCCTGTCCCTTAAGGATATATTGCTCTTGGTAGCTGTGTCCAAGACTAAGTGTAAGAGAATCCTGCCCCAACATTCTAATGTCTCCCTGGATACAAACCAGCATTGTGATCCAACAGCATGAAACTCCATGTCAACACCGGCGACTTTGAACTTCACCCCAGCATCACCAGTACGAAACTGCCATTTCCTCATCTGCAATGGACACTGGAAGTGGGCTTTCCAGGCATCCATGCAGGAGCGCTCTGCTCCCCAGACTTTCCACATGGGGGACCCTGGAGCATACAAATGAGGCTCCACCAATCCATTAGAAGGAAACCTTTCTGTATGTAACTTCTCACTAGCCCCAGGGTGGTAAATCCTTCATGGCTTCATGATGCCTCCCTCCATTTGTCGGTCATCATAGACACAAACTCCAGTGTGAGCAAATATCTGATATCTGCCCTTACTCAGGTCCTGAATGTCTCGAATCAGAAGCTACACACTGAAAGTGCCTTCCTCTTGGCACTGAATTTAACCCTAGCTTGTGTTAACAATTCCATCCTCACCCTCCTGGTCCCCAAACCCTTTTGATAGGGAATTCTAGAACCACAACGCAACATTCTGCCTGCCCCACAGAAAGAAGTGCCTGGTGAGTCTGCCCAGAAACCCTACATGAGGAACCACCTGCATGGCCCTCGACAACACCATAATATCATAGGCCGTCATCGGCACTAAGACTCTGTCTCACACAGCCAGAGCCACGACCTCCAGGCAGCCACGCAGATAGTGGGCCCCATATCCTGCATTTGTACCTGCCATGGCCCCAAGCCATCATCTCTACACAACCTGGATATTCAGGCATCTGTCCCCAGACCGTAGATCAAATCCCTGCCTATGGGGGAACCTGAAATACAGGATTATTCCTCCTTTCCGATTGCAGGAAACCTGGCTGTTGAGATGGGTGTTTTACCCTCAGAGTGGGAACCAGCTGCATGGATGAAGAGATCAGGGCCAATCATGGGAGACGCCCTGGGCACAAACAGGCATTGTGACACTCAGCGTGAGCCTCCTTTCAAACAAATACCCTAGGTAGCTAGACCAGGAGTCCACAAAGTGGGCCTGCCACATCCCTAGGGCCAAATTCTTACCCTTGTTTGTGCTTGCCAGGTGCCCAGACCCAGAAACTGTCTCTTGAATCCCTCTTTTGTGGGTCCCCTGAGACGGAAAACAGAAGACTTCCCTTCTCCAAGAGACAACAAACACTGGGAGCTGGGCAAAATCCCCATGGATGAAGAATATACCATGGCCTCATGAAGCCAAGCCTACATTTTGCAACCATCCTGGACAAACAATCCTGACAGAAAAGCCTGCACTACTGCCTGCATGCCACTTTAATTTCAGTACACTATGAGCTGCCCTCAGGGCCTGCTGATCGGTCTTGTGAACACCTTGGCCCTCACACTAACGCTAGTTCGCATTTGAGATTTCTGTTCCCAAAGTCCTGGCCCACACGCCCTCCAGAATGGGGCTTCTGGTCCCACAGTGGACGAGTGTGCCTACACTCCTGAAGGAAACTGCCCTTCACTGTTGCCCAAACCCTAAATATGAGGAGCAAAGTACAAAGCCTCTGTACCCACCTCATTTTCAAAGAAGTCTCTGGACTTAAATACATATTCTGACACACAATGAGCCCCTGCCTCCAGGCAGACATCCAAATCAAAGGCCCTGAGTCAGAAGTATGAACCTCCCATTACTATAGGACTTCATCTATACCCTAGTTTAGATGTTTAGGCGCCTGTTCCCAGAGGCCTCTTCTCCAATACCAACTTATATTCCAACATGTGGTCCTTGAGCCACACAACATAACCCCTGCTGTCCCCAGAAGGATCCCTTGCTCTTGGTAGCTGTGTCCAAGTCTCAGTGTAGGCGAATCCTGCAAGGGTCCCTGACTGTCCCTAATTTCTAAAGTCTCCCTGGATACAAACCAGCTTTGTGATCCAACAGCATGAAACTCCATGTCAACTCAACCCCCTGAGACATTTGTCTCTGAGCTACCAGATCGAATCTGCCGTGTTCCTGAGCTGCAGTGGTCAATGGAGGTGTGCATTCCCAGCATCTATTTGGGAGAGCACTGCTACCCCAACTTTCCTTATGGGGGACACTGGAGCAAACAATCCAGATTCCCGCTGTCCAGTAGAAGGAAACCTTGCTCTTTGGAGCATCTCACAAGCCGTACCATGGGAAATCCTCCATGGCCTCTTGACGCCACCCCACCATTGTCCGTCATCATAGCCACAAACTCCAGTGTGAATAAACATCTGACATCCATCCTTACTCAGGTGCTGGATGTCTCAAATCAGGTACTGTACACTGGAACAGTCTTCCGCTTCGCACTGAATTTAACCTTAGCTTGTGTTTACAATTCCATCCTCACCCTCCTGGTCCCCAAGCCCTCTTGATAGGGAATTCTGGAGCCACAGTGCAGCATTCTGCCTGCCCCATAGAAAGAAGAAGTGCCTGATGAGTCTGCACAGAATGCACACATGAGGATCCACCTGCATTGCCCTCAGCGACACCCTAATATCATAGGCCGCCATGGGCAATAAGGCTCTGTCTGACACAGTCTGAGCCATGACCTCCAGTCAGCCACACAGAGAGTGGGTCCCATATCCTGCAGATGGGACCTGCCGTGGCCTGAAATCAACATCTCTGCTCTACCTGGTTATTCAGGCATCTGTCTCCAGACTGTAGCTCAAATCCCTGACTATGTGGGTACGTAAAGCACAAGAGTTCTTTTCCTTTCCGGTGGCAGGAAATCTGGACTGTGAAATGGGAGTCCAACACTCAGAGTTGGAACCAGCTGCATGGGCCTTGAGATCACGGTCACACATGGGAGTCACCCTGGATACAAAAAGGCATTGTGACCCTCAGCGTGAGCATGCATTCAATCAAATGCCCTCGGTAGCTGGACCAGGAGTCTGCAGAGCAAGCCAGCCAGGTTGTTACGGCCAAATCGTCTCCCTCTTTGGTGTTTTCCAGGCACCCAGACCCAGAAACTGTCTCTAGAATCTTTCTTGTGGTTAACCTGATACTGAAAACAGCAGTCTTACCTTCCCGCAGAGGCACCAAACTCTTGGGAGCTGGGCAGAATACCTAGAGAGGAAGAATATCCATGGCCCCATGAAGCCACCCGTACATTTTGGGACCATCCTGGACACAGAATCCAGACAATATAGCATGAGCTACCGTGTCCATGACACCTTAATTACAGTACATTATGAGCTTCCTTCAGGGCCTGCAGATCGGGCCTCTGATCACCTAGGCCCTCACCCTATCCCTAGTTCGCATTTGCAGATTTTGTCTCCAAAACCCTGGCCCTCATGCCCTCCAGGATGGGGCTTCTGGAGCCACAACGGAATACTGTGCGTACCCTACTGAAGGAAACTCTGCCCTTCACTGTTGCCCAAACCCTGAAGATTAAGAGCAAAGTAAAAACCACCTGAGCCCACCTCAATTTCCCAGTACGCTCCAGACCCAGGTGTACATTCTGACACACAATGAGCACCTGCCTCCAGGTAGACATCCAAGTCAAAGGCCCTGAATCAGAAGTTTGAACATGCCATGACCATATGAATTCATTCATACCCTAGTTTAGATTTTTAGGAGCCTGTCCCCAGAGGCCTGTTCTCCAATACCAATTATATTACAACATGTGGTCCTTGAGCCACACAACAGAACCCCTGTTGTCTCCAGAAGGATACATTGGTTTTGGTAGCTGTGTCCAAGGCTCAATGTAGGAGAATCCTGCATGGGCCCCTGACCACCCCAACATTCTAACATCTCCCTGTATACAAACCAGCATTGTGATCCAACAGCATGAAATACCATGTCAACTCAGCCCCCTTAAAACTTCGTCCCAGAGCCACCAGATCGAACCTGCCATGTTCCTGAGTTGCACTGGTCAATGGAGGTGTGCTTCCTAGGCATCTATGTGGGAGAGCTCTGCTACCCAAAATTTCCATATGGGAGACACTGGAACAAACAAACCAGCCTCGCCCTGTCCAGTAGAAGGAAACCTTGCTCTTTGGAGCATCTTACAAGCCACAGAGTGGGAAATCCTCCATGGCCCCTAGACGCCACCCCATCATTTGTCCATCATCATAGACACAAACTCCAATGTGAGCAAACATCTGACATCCTCCCTTACTCAGGTGCTGGATAATTTGAATCAGCCACTTCACACTGGAACTGCCTTCTTCTTGGCAATTAATTTAACAGTAGCTTGTGCTTACAATTCCATCCTCACCCTCCTGTTCCACAAGCCCTCTCAATAGGGAATTCTGGAGACATAACGCAGCATTCTGCCTGCTCCATCGAAAGAAGAAGTACCTGGTGAGTCTGCCCAGACCCCACATGAGGATCTACCTGTATGGCCCTTGACAACACTGTAATATCATAGTTTTCTGTGGGCACCCAGGCTCTGTCTGACATAGCCTGAGCCACGATCCCCAGTCAGCCACCCAGACAGTGGGCCCCATTTCCTGCAAGTGTGACTTCCTGTGGCCAAAAACAACATCTCTCCTCAACCCGGATATTCAGGCCTCTGTCCCAGACTGTAGCTCAAATCCATGCCTATGGGGGAACCTGACACACCAGAGTACTCCTCCTTCCCAACCCTCTGAGTGGGAACCATCTGCATGGCTCATGAGACCACGGTCACACATGGAAGACTCCCTGGATACAAACAGGCATTGTGATCCTCAGTGTGAGCTTTCTTTCAAACAAAACCCCTCGGTATCTGGATCAGGAGCCCACAGAGTGGGACTGCCAGGTCCCTAGTGCCAAATCCTCACCCTTGTTCGTGTTTTCCAGGCTCCCAGACCCAGAATCTGTCTCTGGAATCCCTCTTTGGGTGTCCTCTGAGACTAAAAACAACAGTCTTCCCTTCCCCCAGAGACACCAAACTCTTGGGAGCTGAGCAGAATCCCCAGAGATTTTTAATATCTCATGGCTTCATGAAGCCACCCCTACCTTTTGTGACCATCCTGGACACACACCTGACAGAAAAGCCTGCCCTACAGCCTCCATGACACCTTAATTTCAATACACTATAAGCTGCCATCAGAGCCTGCACATCGGGCCTGTGGTCACCTTGGCTCTCACTCTAACCCTAGTTTGCTTTTGCGGATTTCTCTCCCCAAAGCGCTGACCCACATGCCGTCCAGAATGGGGCCTCTGGTGCCACACCAAATGACTGTCCCTACGCTCCTGAAGAAAATCTGCTCTTCATGGTTGCCCAAACATTGAAGATTAAGAGCAAAGTAAAAATCCCCCGAGCCCACCTCAATCTCGAAGAAGGCTCTGGACCCAAATGCACATTCTGACTCACAATGAGGCCCTGCCTCCAGGCAGACATCCAAGTCAAAGGCCCTGAGTCAGAAGTTTGAACCTGCCATGACTATAGGGCTTCATTTATACACTAGTTTAGATGTTTAGGCGCCTGTCCCCAGAGACATCTTCTCCAGTACCAACTTATATTCCAACATGTGGTCCTTGAGCCACACAACAGACCTCCTGCTGTCCCCAGAAGGATCCCTTACTCTTGGTAGCTGTGTCCATGTCTCAGTGTAGGAGAATCCTGCATGGCCCCTGACCACCCCAACATTCTAACATCTCCCTGGTACAAACTAGCATTGTGATCCAACAGCATAAAACTCCATGTCAACTCAGGCCACTTGGAACTTCACCCCAGAGCCACCAGATCGAACCTGTCATGTTCCTCGGCTGCAGTGGTCAATGGAGTTGTGCTTTTAGGCATCCATGAGGGATAGCTCTGCTACACAAACATTCCATAATGTGGGCCTGTAGCAAACAAACAAGACACCGCCTGTTTAATAGAAGGAAACATTGCTGTTTTGAGCATCTCACAAGTCAGCGTGGGAAATCCTCCAAGGCCTCCTAACACCACCCTTCCATTTGGCAGTCATCATAGACACAAACTCCAGTGTGAGAAAACATCTGATATCCACCCGTACTCACGTGCTGGATATCGCGTGTAAGTTGCTGCACACTGGAACTGCCTTCTGCTTGTACTGCTGTTAAACCTTAGCTTGTGTTTATAATTCCATCCTCACCCTCCTTTTGCCCCCACCCTCTTGATAGGAAATTCTTGAGCCACAACGAAGCATTCTGCATGCCCCCAGGAAAGAAGAGGTGCCTGGTGAGTCTTCCTAGAAACCCCACATTAGGGTCCACCAGCAATGCCCTCGACAGGACCCTAATATCTTAGGCCACCATGGGCACTCAGGCTCTGTATGACACAGCCTGAGCTAAGACCTTCATTCAGCCATGCAGACAGTGGACCTCATAAACTGCAGGTGGGACATGCTGTGGCCTGAAGCAGTCACATCTACTCAACTTGGTTATTTAAGCATCTCTCCCCTGACCGTAGCTCAAATCACTGCCTATGGGGGAAATTGTAGCACAGGAGTACTCTTCCTTCCCGATGGCAGGAATCCTGGCTGGTGAGATGGGTGTCCAACCCTCAGAGTGGGAACCAGCTGCATGGCCCATGAGACCACGGTCACACTTGGGAGCCACCTTGGGCACAAACAGGCATTGTGACCCTCAGCGTGAGTGTGCTTTCAAACACACCTCTGTAGCTGAACCAGGAGTCTGCAGAGTAGGCGTGCCAGGGCCTTAGGGCCAAAGCCTCACACTTGATCATGTTTTCCAGGCACCCAGACCCAGAAACTTTCTCTGGAATCCCTCTTTTGGTGGTCGCCTCAGACGGAAAACAGCAATCTTCACTTCCTCTGGAGACACCAAACTCTTGGGAGCTGGTTAGAATCCCCAGAGACGAAGAATCTCTCATGGCCATATGAAGACTCCCATACATTTTGCGACCGTCCTGGACACACTATCCAGACAGAAAAGCCTGTGCTACCACCTCCATGACTCCCTAATTTCAGTACACTATGAGCTGCCCTCAGGGCCTGCAGATTGGGCCTGTGATCACCTTGGCCCTCACACTAACCCTAGTTTTCATTTGCAGACTTCTGTTCCCAAAGTCCAGGCCCACATGCCCTCCAGTATTGTGTCTCTGGAGCCCTGGACAAGTGTGTGTACGTTCCTGAAGGAAACTCTGCCCTTCACGGTTGCCAAAACCCTAAAGGTTAGGAGCAAAGTACAAAGCCCCTGAGCCCACCTCAATTCAAAGGAAAACTCTGGACCCAAATGCACATTATGACACACAATGAGGACCTGCCTCCAGTTAGACATCCAAGTCAAAGGCCCTAAGTCAGAAGATTGAACCTGACATGACTTGGGACTTCATCTGTACCCAAGCTTAGGTTTTCAGGTGCCGGTCGCCAGAGACCTGTTCTACAATACCAACTTATATTCCAACATGTAGTCCCTGAGCCACACAACAGAACCTCTCTTGTCCCCAGAAGGATAAATTGCTTTTGGTAGCTTTGTTCAAGACTCAGTGTAGTAGAATCCTGCATGGGCCCCTGACCACCCCAACATTCTAACGTCTCCCTGGATGCAAACCAGCACTGTGATACAACAGCATGAAATTCCATGTCTTCTCAGGCCTCTTGGAACTTCACCCCAGAGTCACCAGATCAAACCTGCGATGTTTCTCAGCTGCAAAGGTCAGTGGAGTTGTGCTTTCCTGTCATCCAGGTGAGATTGCTCTGCTACCCAAACTTTCCATATGGGGGACTCTGGAGCAATGAAACCAGACTCCGCCTCTCCAGTAGAAAGAAACCTTGCTGTTTGGAGCATCTCAAAAGCCCAAGTGTGGGAAATCCTCCATGGCCTTGGGATGCCACCCCGCCATTAGTCGGTCATCATAGACGCAAACTCCAGTGTGAGCAAACATCTGACATCCGCCCTTAATCAGGTGCTAGATATCTCAAATCAGCCACTGCACACTGGAGCTGCCTACCGCTTGGGACTGAATTTAACCACAGCTTGTGTTTACAATTCCATCCTCAACCTCCTGATCCACAAACCCACTTGATAGGGAATTCTGGAGCAACAACCAGCATTCTGCCTATCAAAGAGAAAGAAGTCCTGCCTGGTGATTCTGCCCAGAAACCCAACATGAGAATCCACCTGCATGGCCCTCGACGGCCAAATAATATCATAGGCTGCAATGGGCACTCAGGCTCTGTCTGACACATCCTGAGCCACAACCTCCAGACAGCCATGTAGACAGGGGTCCCCGGATTCTGCAGGTGGGAAATGCTGTGACCCAAAGCCGTCATCTCTACTCAACCTGGCTATTCAGGCGTCTCTCCCAAGACCATAGCTCAAATCCCTGCCTATAGGGGAACCTTAAGCACAAGAGTACTCCTAATTCCTGATGGTAGGAAACCTGGCTGTTGAGATGGGTGTCCAAACCTCAGAGTGGGAACCAGCTACATGGCCCATGAGACCAAGGCCTCTCATGGGAGCTGCCTTGGGCACAAAGAGGCATTGTGTCTCTCAGCATGAGGCTACTTTCAAACAAACTCCCTCGGTAGCTGGACCAGGAACCCACAAAGCAGGCCTGCCAGGTTCCTAGGTCCAAATCCTCAATTTCATTTATGTTTTCCAGGTGCCCAAAACAAGGATCTGTCTCTGGAATCTCTCTTGTGGATGACCCTTGAGACGGAAAACAGCAGTCTTCCCTTCCCCCAGAGACACCAAACTCTTGGAAGCTGGGCAGAATCCCCAGAGACGAGGAATCTCTCATGGCACCATGAAACATTCCTACATTTTGTGACCATCCTGGACACACAATCCAGATAGAAGAGCCTGCGCTACCGCCTCTATGACTCCTTATTTTCAGTACAATATAAGCTGCACTCAGGGCCTGCAGATCGGGCCTGTCATCACCTCGACCCTCACCCTAACCCTAGTTCACGTTTCCATATTTCAGTCCCCAAAGCCCTGGCCCACATGCCCTCAGGACGGGGCCTCTAAAGCTACACCAAACGACTGTGCCTACCCTCCCTAAGGAAGCTCTATCCTCACTGTTTCCAAACCTTGAAGATTAGGAGCAAAGTACAAAGCCACTGAGCACACCTCCATTTTGAAGAATGCTCTGAACCCAAACGCACGCTCTGACACACAATGAGACCCTGTCTTTAGGCAGATATCCAAGTCAAAGACCCTGAGTCAGCAGATTGAACCTGACATGCCTGTAGGATTTCATTTATATCAGAGCTTAGATTTTCAGGTTCCTATCCCCAGGGGCCTGTTGCCCAATACCAACTTATATTCCAATCTGTGGTACCTGAGCCACACTACAGAACCCCTCCTGTCCCCAGAAGTATACCCTGCCTTTGATAGCTGTGTCCAAGTCACAGTGTAGGAGAATCCTGCATGGCCTTCTGACCACACCAACATTCTAACTTCTCCATGGATCCCAAGAAGCATTGTGATCCAACAGCATGCAACACCATGTCAACTCAGGCTAGTTGGAACTTAGCCCCAAAGCCACCAGATCGAACCTGCCATTTCCTCAGCTTCAATGGACATTGGAGGTGTGCTTTCTAGGTATCAATGCGGGAGAGCTCTGCTACCCAAACTTTCCATATGGGGGACCCTGGAGCAAACAAATCAAAATCCCCCTGTCCAGTAAAAGGAGACCTTGCTATTTGAAGCATCTCACAAGTCACAGCATGGGAAATGCTCCATGGCCTCTTGTGTCACCCCTCCATTTGTCGGTGATCGTAGACAAAAACTATAGTGTGAGCAAACATCTGACATCCACCGTTACTCACGTGCTGGATAGCTCGAATCAGCCTTCTGATTGGCACTGGATTGAACTGTAGTTTGTGTTTACCATTCCATCCTCACCCTTCTGGTCCCCAAGGCCTCTGGATAGGGAATTCTGGAGCCATGGTGCAGTATTCTGCCTGTCCCACAGAAAGAAGTGCCTGGTGAGTCTGCCAAGAAAACCCACATGAGGATCCACCTGCATGAACCTTGACAGAACCCTAATATCATAGGCCGCCGTGGGCACTCAGGCTCTGTCTGACACAGCCTGAGCCACGATCTCCATTCAGCAATGCAGACAGCAGGCCCCATATTCTGCAGGTGGGACCTGTTGGCCTGAAGCCTGACAGCCTGAAGCCCTCATATCTACTCAACCTGGATATTCAGGCATCTCTCCCCAGACCATAGCTCAAATCCCTGCCAATGGGGGAAACTTAAGCACAAGAGTACTCCTCATCCCTGATGGCAGGAAACCTGACTGTTGGGATGGGTGTTCAAGCCTCAGAGTGGGAACTAGCTGCATGGCCCATGAGGCCACGGTCACTCATGGGAGCCTCCCTGGGCACAAAGAGACATTGTGACCCTCAGCCTGAGCATGCTTTCAAATAAGCTCTCTCAGTTGCACCACCAGGATCCCGCATTGAAGGCCTGGTATGCCCCTAGTCCCAAATACTAACCCTTGTTGGAATATTCCCGGGGCCCAGACCCAGAGCCTGTTTCTGGAATTTCTGGTTTGGGTCACCCCTAAGATGGAAAACAGAACTCTTCACTTCCCCCCAAAAAACACCAAACTATTGGGAGCCGCTAGGATCCTAAGAGAGGAAAAATTTCCCATGTACCCATGAGACAACATTTGCATTCCAAGGGCATCCGGGACAAGAGTCTAGATATAAAAGATTGGGCTCCTGCCTTTCATGACCCTAATTACAGGAGAATCCTGCATGACACCTTAGCCACCAATACATTCTAAGATTTCCTTTGTAACAAACCAGCATGGTGAACTCTTTATTAGAGATTCCATGTCAACTCAAGGCCTTGGTACTTTGTCACAGAGCCACCAGTATGAACCTGTCATGCTCCTAAACTGCCTGGTACATGGAGATGTGCTTTCCTGACATCCACACAGGAGAGCTCTGCTATCCAAACTTTACACACAGGGAACCCTGGAGCAATCAAATCAGACTCCACCTGTCCAATAGAGGAAAACCTTGCTGTCTGGAGCATCTCACAATCCTCAGTGAGGAAATCCTCCAGGGCCTCTTTACGCCACCTTTCCATTTGTTGCTCATCATAGACACAAACTCCAGTGTGAGCGAACATATGACATCCACACTTTCTCACATGCTGGATATCTTGAATAAGATGCTGCACATTAGAACTGTCTTCGGCCTGGCACTGAATTTAACCATGTTTTTGGTTTACAATTCCATTCTCACCCTACTCCTCATCATGCCCTCTTGATAGGGAATTCTGTAGTCAAAACGCTGCATTCTGTCTTCCCCATATGAAGAAGAAATGCCTGAGAGATTGCCAGGAAATTCCACATGAGGATCTGTCTGATCGGCCCTCGAGGGAACCCCGATTTATAGGTTCACTGGCCACTAGTGCTGTGTCTGAGAAAGCCTGAGTCCCGACCTCATTTCAGCCACCCAGAGAGTCGGGCCATTGTCCAGCATGTAAGACCGGCCATGGCCAACATCCATCCTCTCTACCCATCCTTGGTATTCAGGCATCTGTACCCAGACCTGTGCTGGAATCCCTTCCAGTGGGGGAACCTTGAGCACAATAGAGAACTCCTATTTCCCCAAGGCAGGAAAGGTGGCTTTTGGGATAGTTTTCCAACCCTCAGTGTAGGAGCTAGCTGCATGGCCAATATGACCACGCCCACTCGTGGGGGCCGCCCTGGGCACAAACAGGCATGTAGACCCTCAGCCTGAGCTTGCCTTCAAGCCAGCCCTCTTAGTTGCACCACCATGATCTAGCTTTGAAGGGCTGGTATGCTCCTAGGCCCAAATCCTAACCCTTGGTGGGATTTTCCATGCACCCAACCTACAGTCCGTCTCTGGAATCCCTGTTTTGGGAAACACCTAAGATGGAAAACAGCACTCTTCTCTTCCCTGAAAAAGCTAACAAAGTATTGGGAACCAATGGGATCCTGAAAGAGGAAAAATCTCCCATGGATCCATGAGACCACACCTGCATTCCGAGCCATCCGGGACACACAATTCCAGATAGAAAAGCCTGTGCTACCACCTTCGAGTCATAGTAATTATAGTTCTTGACGAACTTCCCTCCAGGTCTATGCATTGGGCATGAGAATACCTCACCAATAACCCTATCCTGAGTTTGTGTTTGCAGAATTCTCTCCCAAAACCATGCCTCAAATGCCCTCAAGGATTGGGTCTCTGGATCCATACCGCAGGACTGTGCCTGCCATTCCCAAGGAAAATGTGCCCATCACAGTTGCCCAAACCCTGCAGATTAGGAGAAACCTGCAAGGTCCCTGAACCCACCCCAATATTGAAGGCCACTCAGGATGCAAATGTGCAGTCTGAAACACCCAGATCACCTTCATCCAGGCAGACACCCAGGTCATTCTTCCTGAGCCAGAAGATTGAACCTGACATGACCCTAGGACCTCTTTGGAAAACTAGATTAGGTTTTCAAGCCTCTGCCCCCAGAGGCCTGTTCTGGAATACCAACGTATGATACAATATGTGGTCCCTCAGCCACACAACAGAACATCTCCTATCCCCATAAGGAACCATGCTCTTAGACCTGTGTCAAACCCTCAGGGTGGGAGAATCCTGCCAGGCCACTTAGTCACCAACACATTCTAAAATCTCCCTGGTGGGCGCCTGGGTGGCTCAGTGGGTTAAGCCGCTGCCTTCGGCTCAGGTCATGATCTCAGTGTCCTGGGATCGAGTCCCACATCGGGCTCTCTGCTCAGCAGGGAGCCTGCTTCCTCCTCTCTCTCTCTTCCTGCCTCTCTGCCTATTTGTAATCTCTCTCTGTCAAATAAATAAATAAAATATTTTAAAAAATTAAAAAATAAAATAAAAAATAAAATCTCCCTGGTAACAAACCACCATTTTGACTCATCTGCAAGCGATTAGCTCTCAACTCAAGGCCTTGGTACTCGCCCTAGAGCCATCAGAACGAACCTGCCATGTTCCTCAGCTGCAATGCTCAATGGAGGTGTGAATTCCAGGCATCCATGCTGTAGAGCTCTGCTATCCTAACTTTCCACATGGAGGACCATGGAGCAAACAAACCAATCTCCACCAGCCCAGTAGAAGGAAACCTTGCTCTTTGGAGCATCTCACAAGCCTCAGCTTGGGAAATACTCCATGGCCATATGATGCCACCCCTCCATTTCTTGCTCATCATAGATACAAACTCCACTGTGAGCAAACATCTGACATCGACCCTTACTCAGGTGCTGGATATCTCGAATCAGCTGCTGCACAATGGAACTGCCTTCTGCTTGGCACTGAATTAACCGTAGGGTGTGTTTACAATTCCATCCTCACCCTACTGGTCGCCAAGCCCTCTTGATAGGGAATTTGGAGCCACAAAACAGCATTCTGCCTTCCCCACAGAAAGAAGTAGTGCCTGGTAAGACTGCAGGGAAATCCCACATGAGCTTCAATCTGCTCAGCCCTGGAAGTTTTTATAGGATGCCTCGATTTATAGGCTACCCTGTCCACTAGTTCTGTGTCTGACAGAGTCTGAGCCCCGAACTCCTGTCTGCCACCCAGAGAGCCGGGCCCATATCCAGCATGTTAGACTGGCCATGTCCCAGGTCCGTCATCTCTAACCATCCTTAGTATTCAGGCATCTATCCCCAGATCTTTTTGGATTCCCTGCCAATGGGGGAATCTGAGGCACAATAGAGAACTCCTATTTTCCCAAGGCAGGAAAATTGGCTTTTGGGATGGGTTTCCAACCCTCAGAGGGGGAGCCAGCTGCATGGCCAATGAGACCACGCCCACTCCTGAGGGCCGCCATGGGCACAAACAGACATTGTGACACTCAGCTTGAGCATGCTTTCAAGCCATCCCTCTAAGTTGAACCACCAGCATCGGCCCTTGACGGCCTGGTATGCCTCTAGGACCAAATACTAACCCTTGGTGGGATTTTCCAAGAGCCCACACTTCCCTTCCACGAAAAAGCGACCAAAGTATCGGGAGCCACTGGGATCCTTAGGAAAAATCTCTGATGGACCCATGAGAACACACCTGCATTCCGAGGCCATCCTGGACACACAATCCAGATATAAAAGCCTGTACTACCACTTTCTAGTCACCCTAATTACAGTTCCTGATCAGATGTCCTCCAGCTCTATGCACTGGGCCTGCAAACACCTCGCCACTAACCCTTACCTGAGTTTGTATTTATAGATTTCTCTCACAAAACCATGGCTCACATGCGCTCCAAGATTGGGTCTTTGCAGCCACACCAGAGGGCTGTGCTGGGCATCCCCAACGAAACTGTGGGTGCCACATATGCCCAAACCCTCCAGTTTAGGACAAACCTGCAAGGCCCCTGAGCTCATCCCAATATTGGAGTCTGGTCTGGATGTAAATGTGCGTCGGAAACACCCTGATCACTTCCATAGAGGCAGACACCCTAGTCAATGGTCCTGAGTCAGAAGATTGAACCTGGCATGCCCCTAAGACCTCATTGGAAACCTAGATTAGGTTTTCAGGCATCAGTCCTCAGAGGCCTGTTCTGGAATACCAACTTAGGATACAACATGTGTTCCCTGAGTCACACAACAGAACAACTCCTGTCCCTAGAAGGAAAATGTGCACTTTGACCTGTGTCAAACCCTCAAATTGCAAGAATCCTGCATGGCCCCTTAGCCATTAGCACATTCTAAAATCTCTCTGGTAACAAACTAGCATTGAGATCCATCAGCAAGAAATTCCATGTGAAGTCAAATGAATTCTCCAGTCACATCACAACATTCTGCCATCCCCATAGAAAGAAGAAGTGCCTGGTGAGTCTGTCCCAAAACCCCACTTGAGGATCAATCTACTCGGCCCTCGAGGGAACCCCGTTTTATAGGCTGCTTTGGCTACTACTTCTTTGTCTGACAAAGCCTGTGCGCCTACCTATGCCCTCCTACCAGAGAGCTAGGCCCATACCCAGCTTGTGAGAGTGGTCATGGCTCAGGTCCATCATCTCTACCCATCCTTGTTATTCAGGCATCTCTCCACAGTCCTTTACTGGAATACCTGCAAATTGGGGTGTTAGGGTCCATAATCAAAGAATCAGGACTGATACAGAGCGATGGTCAAGCAAAGATTTATTTTGTGCCAAGCATCGAGAATCAAACTGGCCGGTCAGACCGTCTCTTGCAAAAAGGCAACCCCTCCCAGCCTCACGGACTAACTTTTATAGAGGTAGTTTAGCCAGGCTATACACAGTTGGCCAATGAGATTGCAGTACACAGAGAATACTGCACATGCATGGTATGTCTGCGTCACACACACACACACACACACACACTCAAAATGCTAAGTAACACACGTGTGCCCATTTGAATTTCAATTTACCCTAGGAAATATATGTATGCCCCACTGATTGCATGTCTTCATCTGGCCTGACCCGCCCCTGTATCTAGGCTCTGCAATTAAGTTCCTCTGGGAGGGTCAGTGTCAATCTAAGTTTAGTGCATAGGGTCAATCTAAGTTCACTACATAAGCACAAAATGACGGCTCTGGCCAACCAGGCCCTTACATTCCCTCTTTTCTTTGGAGATTAGTCAAATCCTTGACTTTTCAGCCAGTTCTATGTTCTGAATGTAAGGGGTTATATTGAGCATATAAGTCTAATATTTTTATCGCTCTAGTTTTCTTTTGTACAAATGACACTAGTGCACAGTCGGCTGATGAGTTAGCCATTTACCACTTCATCTGATTTCCTACCTATACTTTACATAAACAGGTAACAATAAGAGTAACAATAAAGTCATAGTCTTTTGAGTCTTAGCTTTAGTCCCTGGTCAGCAGGGTTCATTGGCTGAGGCTTCTACTTCTGAGGGGGGCATCTTCATCCTCAGCTCACTTGACATAACCCTTGTGAATCCAGGCCCTGATGCCTTTTAATTTTATTGCTGTGGGGGTGGTCAGGAGAACAGTAAACCTTCCCTTTCAGCAAGGCTCCAAGTTCTCCACTTGATAGTGAATTATCCAATCTAAGTCCTTGGGTTGCTAAGGATGTGGTTCCACCTCTCTCTCCATCCCAGTGTGGGCAGTCAGGATCCCGGCATGGGCTTTTTTTTTTTTTTTTTTTTTTAAGACAGACTGTAATGCCTGCAGTGACTGGATTACAGATTGAACAGTAATTTCTGCTAGGCAACCTCTTGTAGCCAAGGACAGAGTGGGCGGTGGGGGGGAGGGCGGTCTCCCAAACATTATTTCAAATGTGGTCACCTTGTTTAAATAGGGTATACATCATTCACTGAGGAGGGAGAAGGAAGGAGATCCACCCATCCACTGCCAGTCTTCAGAATTAGCTTTGTCAAGGTCTCTTTAAGAGTCCATTTCATTCTCTCTACTTGCCCAGAACTCTAGGGCCGATAAGCACAATGTAGTTTCCAATTTGTGCCCACAGCCTTGGCCAATGTCTGTGAGACTGAGCTCACAAATGCAGGACCATTGTCTGACCCAATCATGAGAGGCAGCCCAAACCTAGGAATTATTTCTTCTAGTAACCTTTTTTTTTTTTTTTTTTTTTTTTTGCCTACCACTCCTGCCATCTCATGTTTGGTGGAAGAAGCCTCTACCCAGCCTGAAATGGTATCTACAAAAACTAAAATGCACTTGTGTCCATATTTAGGAGGTTTCATTTCTGTAAAATCAATTTCCCAATAAATTCCTGGTTCCTTACCTCTTGCTCTTTTCCCTCTTCCAGTTCTAGTTCCTCCCACCTCAACTGTCTGGCATTGAGCACATCTATCAACTACATCCTGAAACATATGCCCTAATTTAGAAACCTGGAATTGCTTGCCTATACGTTCCTTGGGTTTGCATATCCCCAAATAAGTACCCTGATGTATCTGATCTACTAACTTCTTTCCTAGTCTTCGAAGAAGAGTTAAATTTCCTCTTTTAGTCTTAGCCCAGTCTCCTTCATAGTCTAATTTATCCCATTTTGGTAAATAGTTTAAATCTTCCTCTGAATGGTCCAGTTTTTCTGGTAGGGCTAGAGCTGGGAGTGTAACCGGCTCTTGCACTGTTTCTCAGGCTGCTTGCTTTGCGGCTTGATCTGCTAAGTCGTTTCCTTTTGAAATCAGATCAGTCCCCTTTTGGTGTCCCAGGCAATGTGGAAGGGCTTGGTAACATCTGGGATGGCCAATGCTGGGGCACTCAGTAAGGCTGTTTGTCATTCCTGAAATGCTCCTTCTGCTTCAGCAGTCCAACTCTATCATAGTGAGCCCTCCTTTTGCCAGTTCGTGGAGAGGTCAGGCAATCTCCACAAACTGCGGTATCCACAGCCTACAGTAGCACGTTGTCCCAAGAAACTCCCTCACTTGTTGGGACGTGGTGGGGCAGACGTACCGGTTGATCACCTGTTTCCTGGCCTCAGACAGTGAACACACTCCCTCATGGAGATCAAAGCCTTTAAGTGACATGGCTCTGACAGAGCTGTGCTTTCTTTGCTGACACCCAATACCCTTTTTCATGCAGAGTCTGTAAGAGAGCTCTTGTCCCACGCAAACATGACTCATAGTCCTCAGTGGCTACTAGCAAGTCATCAATGTACTGTAACAGAATGAGTCCTGGGTTGGAGGTTCTGTACTCACGCAAATCCTCATGTAGGGCCTTGTCAAAGATAGTGGGTGAATTCTTGAACCCATGGGGAAGTCCTGTCCAGGTGAGCTGGCCTTGAATCCTTCCTGTGGGTCAGACCACTCAAAAGCAAAAAGGTGCTAAGAATTCCTTTGCTAAGACATGCAGAAAAATTGCATCTTTGAGCTCTAAGACGGTATACACAGTACTTTCGGGGCCTAGGAGGGAGAGTAGGTTATCGGGGTTAGGCACCGTCTGGTGGATCTCTTCAACCCATTTATTAACTTCCCGCAAGTCCTGGACCGGTCGGTATTCCCCAGTCTCAGCCTTTTTGATGGGCAACAAAGGTGTGTTCCATGGAGATTTGTAAGGAACTAGGATCCCCTCTCCTTGGAGGTGGTTACTGTGTTTTCTGATCCCTTCATTGTTTCCCGGGGAAGGGGGATACTGCCGAATGCAAAAAGCCAAAGCTGTTGCCTTTAATTGTACCACCACTGGAGGTTGTTCCTTGGCCAAGCCAGGGGGCTTCCCTTCTGTCCAGACCTCGGGAAACTCCTGCTGTAGGATTAGGAGAAGGCTCCCCCAACTTTGTTTCCTCTGGTTTTAAGACTGGCTCATAAAGGAGGTATTCATCTACTGCTGCCATAAGCACTTGTACAGTGGGTTGTCTCAAGGTTACAGTTATGCCTCCTTCTGAGAACTGAATGCCAGCTCTTAACTTGTGGAAAAGATCTCTTCCCATCAAGTTATATGGGGCATTAGGGAGGACCAAAAATTGATGTTTAACTATTCCTGAGGCCAAATTTAAAGTCCTTTCTGTTGTCCATTTATGTCTCTCTGTGCCATTTGCTCCTTGTACACAGACTTCCTCTCCAAGTAGTGTTCCAATACGTTTAAGTAAGGATGAAAATTGGGCTCCCATGTCCACCAAAAAATAAACTGATTTCCCCTCCACTTCAATTATTACCAGAGGTTCGGGGACGGGCTCCGAACTATAATGCCTTCAATCTATGGTGGCAAGCATTGTCGTCTTCCTTTTGCGGCACTCCCTTGCCCAATGTCCTCTTTACTTACAGTAAGCACACTGATCTGAATCTATGTCTTCCCACCTGCCTTCTCTGTGTTTAGGCTTTTCCTTCCATTTACTATCCCCTACCCATCTCCTCTCTGCCTCATGTAATGCCAAAACCAGTATTTTTTGTCTGTTTTTTATCCTCCTGTGCATCCCTTTTGTTAAACACATTTTCTGCTATTCCCACTAACTCTTCCCTTCAAATCCTTCAATTTTTTGAAGTTCTATACCTGGGGTCACTGACTGACAAAGCAAGATCGTCTAAGTGAGCTATCGTGCAACTTCCGTGAAGTTTACCTCAAGTTATCTAGCTTAAGTAAACAAACATTTAAAGACAATCAAATCTAGAATTTTACATCCATAAAGGTGTGTTATTAAAACTTAATTTTTCTCCCTAAAATAACCCTCGTTTTCAGAGATAGCCAAATCAGATCTAATTTATTTGTAAAACAAACCCAGTTTTAATAAGCTTGGCCTAATTGTTTACATAAACTCAGCAAGAAAAGTGAGGGATCATAAAAATCTTTTAGAATCTGCTCTACTGGAAATTCTCATAAGGAATCTCTGGTTGAACTTATGATAGCCTCTCCAGGCCAGAAGCCAAGCTACATACTTGCCATCAGACATGCCTACAAAACCTGTTGATTTGGGTGAGTTCGTCTTCCTGAGGCACCCAGAGAGTCCTGAGGTTCCTGCACCTGCCAGGAAGTAACATCCTTTACTCACCTGGTGAGGCTGCTGGGAACTCTGTAAACAAGGTATCAGGCCAACAGTTCCAAAGGGCTTTAAGGTTCCAGGTTTCATAAAGTCAACCTCATTTCCTCTAAGATGTCTAGTCACATCTGAGTGTTTTCGAATATGGCATTCCAGTCAAAGCCATGGTAAAATAAAATAACCAATGTTTCCAATGGTGTCCTGTTACAAGGACAATGGATTCTTATTGAACTTAATCAAATGACTGATTGCCATGGAAGAAAGAATACTTGCTGAGGCCTTTTTCTTTCAGAGGGTTCAGATAGAGAGAAAAAGTTGAATACCTTGATTTGGTTACAAATGACTACATTTTATCTCTGTAAGTAACAGATAACTTAAGAAAAAGTTTCCCTAGTCTGGAAGAGCAAACATAAGACAAAACATCAATAGATACAGCATTACAGTCTTTCAGTTCACCTAGTCCCATGTTAATAATTCTGGTTTAGTCTGAATGCAGCTTTTACTTCAGTAAATTCTTACCTACTTCAGTTCCAGAATTTCAAGATATCAAAATCAAAAGCTTCTGCACAGCAAAGGAAACAGTCAACAAAACAAAGAGGCAACCCACGGAATGGGAGAAGATATTTGCAAATGACAGTTCAGACAAAAGGTTGATATCCAGGATCTATAATGAACTCCTCAAACTCAATCCACACGAAATAGACAAACACATCAAAAAATGGGCAGATGATATGAACAGACACTTCTCCAATCAAGACATACTAATGGCTATCAGACACATGAAAAAATGCTCTTCATCATTAGCCCTCAGGGAGATTCAAATTAAAACAACATTGAGATATCACCTTACACCAGTTAGAATGGCCAAAATTAACAAAACAGGAAACAACCTGTGTTGGAGAGGATGTGGAGAAAGGGGAACCCTCTTACACTGTTGGTGGGAATGCAAGTTGGTGCAGCCTCTTTGGAGAACAGTGTGGAGATTCCTCAAGAAATTAAAAATAGAGCTTCCCTACGACCCTGCAATTGCACTCCTGGGTATTTACCCCAAAGACACAGATGTCGTGAAAAGAAGGGCCATCTGTACCCCAATGTTTATAGCAGCAATGGCCACAGTCACCAAACTATGGAAAGAACCAAGATGCCCTTCAACGGATGAATGGATAAGGAAGATGTGGTCCATATACACTATGGAGTATTATGCCTCCATCAGAAAGGACGAATATCCAACTTTTGTAGCAACATGGACGGGACTGGAAGAGATTATGCTGAGTGAAATAAGTCAAGCAGAGAGAGTCAATTATTATATGGTTTCACTTATTTGTGGAGCATAACCAATAGCATGGAGGACAAGGGGCGTTAGAGAGGAGTAGGGAATTTGGGTAAATTGGAAGGGGAGGTGAACCATGAGAGACTATGGACTCTGAAAAACAGTCTGAGGGGTTTGAAGTGGCGGGGGGGTGGGAGGTTGGGGTACCAGGTGGTGGGTATTATAGAGGTCACAGCTAGCATGGAGCACTGGGTGTGGTGAAAAAATAATGAATACTGTTTTTCTGTAAATAAATAAATTGGGAAAAAATACAAAAACAGAATTTCAAGATATCAAAGACCTGTATTTGTCTTCAAGGTCTCCCATATGAATTTTCTTTGAGACAGGATTTATCTTACAATAGAATTAAAACAATTACAAATGACAAAAACTCGGAACAGATATGATAAAGGGCTGGTGAGATGAGAATTTACAGTGTAACTGGCAGGAAAATCAGGTTACTTCTGTGACACGTAACATTTCCATAATCACAATATTAAGTGGTGATCTATCAACGTATTAAAACTTTAGAAAATGCATGGCATTTTCCGAAATGTAACCCAATATTTATCATTGGTTTAAATCCTGTCAACAATTGCTAAAATCTTAGAAAGTTTTAAAACACATGACTAAATATAATTAGGGATGTTAAATACCTGATAAAACAAAACAAAGAAACTGAATTTTCTGGGCAGGATAAGAGAAAACCATAACAGATCAATTAATTTAAGAAAATTTTGTCTTTTTAAACAGAGAGAAAACCAGATTTTCTATATGAGTGTCTTTTTTTTTTAAATAAGCAGATAATGAGTTTACTAGGTTTCCCTCCCATGATGAATGATGTTGCAGACAAAGGGAGGGAGATCTTTCAGATGCTGTCCTGCTCACATCCCTCGTGGGAACTTAGGAGCGTCTTAGCTAAGGGCTGTCCATATAAACCCTGGAACAGGCCACTCCATGGAGTAGATGACCGTTATGCCATATGACGCCCTGTGAGACTGAGGGTTTAGCCCGCTTAGACTCGGTAGTGGAAGTGGAGTCATACGGACACATTCACAGTCAGGCACTTTTTAGATACAAACTTTTACTTATCTCCTACTTTTTACATACAGAGTTGCTTTTCTCATTTCTATCTGTCTTAATTACACTTAACAGAATTTTGTACTCTTTTTTTTTTTCAATTTATTTATTTTCAGGAAAACTTTATTCATTATTTTTTACCACACCCAGTGCTCCATGCAAGTCGTGCCCTCTATAATACCCACCACCTGGTACCCCAACCTCCCACCCCCCCCGCCACTTCAAACCCCTCAGATTGTTTTTCAGAGTCCATAGTCTCTCATGGTTCACCTCCCCTTCCAATTTACCCAAATTCCCTACTCCTCTCTAACGCCCCTTGTCCTCCATGCTATTGGTTATGCTCCACAAATAAGTGAAACCATATAATAATTGACTCTCTCTGCTTGACTTATTTCACTCTGCATAATCTCTTCCAGTCCCGTCCATGTTGCTACAAAAGTTGAGTATTCATCCTTTCTGATGGAGGCATAATACTCCATAGTGTATATGGACCACATCTTCCTTTTCCATTCATCCGTTGAAGGGCATCTTGGTTCTTTCCATAGTTTCGTGACTGTGGCCATTGCTGCTATAAACATTGGGGTACAGATGGCCCTTCTTTTCATGACATCTGTGTCTTTGGAGTAAATACCCAGGAGTGCAATTGCAGGGTCATAGGGAAGCTCTATTTTTTAACTTCTTGAGGAATCTCCACACTGTTCTCCAAAGAGGCTGTAGCAACTTGCATTCCCACCAACAGTGTAAGAGGGTTCCTCTTTCTCCACATCCTCTCCAACACATGTTGCTTCCTGTTTTGTTAATTTTGGCCATTCTAACTGGTGCAAGGTGATATCTCAATGTGGTTTTAATTAGAATCTCCCTGAGGGCTAATGATGATGAGCATTTTTTCATGTGTCTGATAGCCATTTGTATGTTTTGATTGGAGAAGTGTCTGTTCATATCTTCTGCCCATTTTTTGATGTGTTTGCCTGTTTCGTGTGGGTTGAGTTTGAGGAGTTCATTATAAATCCTGGATATCAACCTTTTGTCTGTACTGTCATTTGCAAATATCTTCTCCCATTCCGTGGGTTGCCTCTTTGTTTTTTTGACTGTTTCCTTTGCTGTGCAGAAGCTTTTGAATTTAATGAAGTCCCAGAAGTTTATTTTCGCTTTTGTTTCCTTTGCCTTTGGAGACGTATCTTGAAAGAAGTTGCTGTGGCTGATATCAAAGTGATTACTGCCTATGTTATCCTCTAAGATTCTGATTGATTCCTGTCTCACGTTGAGGTCTTTTATCCATTTTGAGTTGATCTTTGAGTAGGGTGTAAGAGAATGGTCGAGTTTCATTCTTCTACATATACCTGTCCAGTTTTCCCAGCACCATTTATTGAAGTGACTGTCTTTTTTCCACTGTATATTTTTCCTGTTTTTGTCAAAGATTAATTGACCATAGAGTTTAGGGTCCATATCAGGGCTCTCTACTCTGTTCCACTGGTCTATGTGTCTGTTTTTATGCCCGTACCATGCTGTCTTGGTGATCACAGCTTTGTAATAAAGCTTGAAATCAGGTAAGGTGATGCCGCCAGCTTTATTTTTGTTTTTCAACATTTCCTTAGTGATTCGGGGTCTCTTCTGATTCCATACAAATTTTAGGATTATTTGTTTCAGCTCTTTGAAGAATGCCGGTGGAATTTTGATCGGAATGGCATTAAAAGTATAGATTTCTCTAGGCAGTATAGACATTTTAACAATGTTTATTCTTCCGATCCAGGAGCATGGAATGGTCTTCCATCTTTTTGTGTCTTCTTCAATTTCTTTCATGAGTGTTCTATAGTTCCTCAAGTATAGATCCTTTACCTCTTTAGTTAGGTTTATTCCCAGGTATCTTATGGTTCTTGGTGCTATAGTAAATGGAATCGATTCTCTAATTTCCCTTTCTGTATTTTCATTGTTAGTGTATAGGAAAGCCACTGATTTCTGCACATTGACTTTGTATCCTGCCACGTTGCTGAATTGCTGTATGAGTTCTAGTAGTTTGGGGGTGGAGTATTTTGGGTTTTCCATATAAAGAATCATGTCATCTGCGAAGAGAGAGAGTTTGACTTCTTCATTACCAATTTGGATACCTTTTATTTCTCTCTGTTGTCTGATTGCTGTTGCTAGGACTTCTAATGCTATGTTGAACAAGAGTGGTGAAAGTGGGCATCCTTGTCTTCTTCCTGATCTCAATGGGAAGTCTGCAAGTTTTTTCCCATTGAGGATGATATTTGCTGTGGGGATTTCATAGATAGATTTGATGAGGTTCACGAATGTTCCCTCTATCCCTATACTTTGAAGTGTTTTAATCAGGAACGGATGCTGGATTTTGTCAAATGCTTTTTCTGCATCAATTGAGAGGACCATGTGGTTCTTCTCTCTTCTCATATTAATTTGTTGTATCACATTGATTGATTTGCGAATGTTGAACCATCCTTGTAGCCCAGAGATGAATCCCACCTGATCATGGTGGATAATCTTTTTAATGTGCTGTTGGATCCTGTTGGCTAGGATCTTGTTGAGAATCTTAGCATCCATATTCATCAGTGATATTGGTCTGAAATTCTCCTTGTTGGTTAGGGTCCTTGCCTGGTTTGGGGATCAGGGTAATGCTGGCTTCATAGAAAGTGTCTGGAAGTTTTCCTTCTGCTTCAATTTTTTGAAACAGCTTCAGGAGAATAGGTGTTATTTCTTCTTTGAAGGATTGGTAGAATTCCACAGGGAACCGTCAGGTCCTGGGCTCTTGTTTTTTGGGAGGTTTTTGATCACTGATTCAATCTCGTTATTAGATATCGGTCTATTCAGGGTGTCGATTTCTTCCTGGTTCAATGTTGGTAGTTTATATTTTTCCAGGAATGCATCCATTTCATCTAGGTTGCTAAGCTTATTGGCATATAACTGTTCGTAATAACTTCTTTTTTTTCCCCCAATTTATTTATTTTCAGAAAAACAGTATTCATTATTTTTTCACCACACCCAGTGCTCCATGCAAGCTGTGCCCTCTATAATACCCACCACCTGGTACCCCAACCTCCCACCCCCCCGCCACTTCAAACCCCTCAGATTGTTTTTCAGAGTCCATAGTCTCTCATGGTTCACCTCCCCTTCCAATTTACCCAAATTCCCTACTACTCTCTAACGCCCCTTGTCCCCCATGCTATTGGTTATGCTCCACAAATGAGTGAAACCATATGATAATTGACTCTCTCTGCTTGACTGATTTCACTAAGCATAATCTCTTCCAGTCCCATCCATGTTGCTACAAAAGTTGGATATTCGTCCTTCCTGATGGATGCATAATACTCCATAGTGTATATGGACCACATCTTCCTTATCCACTCATCCGTTGAAGGGCATCTTGGTTCTTTCCATAGTTTGGCGACTGTGGCCATTGCTGCTATAAACATTGGGGTACAGATGGCCCTTCTTTTCACGACATCTGTGTCTTTGGGGTAAATACCCAGGAGTGCAATTGCAGGGTCGTAGGGAAGCTCTATTTTTAATTTCTTGAGGAATCTCCACACTGTTCTCCAAAGAGGCTGCACCAACTTGCATTCCCACCAACAGTGGAAGAGGGTTCCCCTTTCTCCACATCCTCTCCAACACATGTTGTTTCCTGTTTTGTTAATTTTGGCCATTCTAACTGGTGTAAGGTGATATCTCAATGTGGTTTTAATTTGAATCTCCCTGAGGGATAATGATGATGAGCATTTTTTCATGTGTCTGATAGCCATTTGTATTTCTTGATTGGAAAGTGTCTGTTCATATCTTCTGCCCATTTTTTGATGTGTTTGTCTGTTTCGTGTGGGTTGAGTTTGAGGAGTTCATTATAGATCCTGGATATCAACCTTTTGTCTGTACTGTCATTTGCAAATATCTTCTCCCATTCCGTGGGTTGCCTCTTTGTTTTTTTGACTGTTTCCTTTGCTGTGCAGAAGCTTTTGATTTTGATGAAGTCCCAGAAGTTTATTTTCGCTTTTGTTTCCTTTGCCTTTGGAGACGTATCTTGAAAGAAGTTCCTGTGGCTGATATCGAAGAGATTACTGCCTATGTTCTCCTCTAAGATTCTGATAGATTCCTGTCTCACGTTGAGGTCTTTTATCCATTTTGAGTTGATCTTTGTGTACGGTGTAAGAGAATGGTGGAGTTTCATTCTTCTACATATAGCTGTCCAGTTTTCCCAGCACCATTTATTGAAGAGACTGTCTTTTTTTCCACTGTATATTTTTTCCTGTTTTGTCGAAGATTAATTGACCATAGAGTTGAGGGTCCATATCAGGGCTCTCTACTCTGTTCCACTGGTCTATGTGTCTGTTTTTATGCCCGTACCATGCTGTCTTGGTGATCACAGCTTTGTACTAAAGCTTGAAATCAGGTAAGGTGATGCCGCCAGCTTTATTTTTGTTTTTCAACGTTTCCTTAGCGATTCGGGGTCTCTTCTGATTCCATACAAATTTTAGGATTATTTGTTCCAGCTCTTTGAAGAATGCCGGTGGAATTTTGATCGGAATGGCATTAAAAGTATAGATTGCTCTAGGCAGTATAGACATTTTAACAATGTTTATTCTTCCGATCCAAGAGCATGGAATGGTCTTCCATCTTTTTGTGTCTTCTTCAATTTCTTTCATGAGTGTTCTATATTTCCTCAAGTATAGATCCTTTACCTCTTTAGTTGGGTTTATTCCCAGGTATCTTATGGTTCTTGGTGCTATAGTAAATGGAATCGATTCTCTAATTTCCCTTTCTGTATTTTCATTGTTAGTGTATAAGAAAGCCACTGATTTCTGCACATTGACTTTGTATCTTGCCACGCTGCTGAATTGCTGTATGAGTTCTAGTAGTTTGGGGGTGGAGTCTTTTGGGTTTTCCATATAAAGAATCATGTCATCTGCGAAGAGAGAGAGTTTGACTTCTTCATTACCAATTTGGATACCTTTTATTTCTCTCTGTTGTCTGATTGCTGTTGCTAGGACTTCTAATACTATGTTGAACAAGAGTGGTGAAAGTGGGCATCCTTGTCTTGTTCCTGATCTCAACGGGAAGGCTGCAAGCTTTTTCCCACTGAGGATGATATTTGCTGTGGGTCTTTCATAGATAGATTTGATGAGGTTCAGGAATGTTCCCTCTATCCCTATACTTTGAAGCGTTTTAATCAGGAACGGATGTTGGATTTTGTCAAATGCTTTTTCTGCATCAATTGAGAGGACCATGTGGTTCTTCTCTCTTCTCATATTAATTTGTTGTATCACATTGATTGATTTACGAATGTTGAACCATCCTTGTAGCCCAGGGATGAATCCCACCTGATCATGGTGGATAATCTTTTTAATGTGTTGTTGGATCCTGTTGGCTAGGATCTTGTTGAGAATCTTAGCATCCATATTCATCAGTGATATTGGTCTGAAACTCTCCTTGTTGGTAGGGTCCTTGCCTGGTTTGGGGATCAGGGTAATGCTGGCTTCATAGAAAGAGTCTGGAAGTTTTCCCTCTGCTTCAATTTTTTGAAACAGCTTCAGGAGAATAGGTGTTATTTCTTCTTGGAAGGTTTGGTAGAATTCCCCAGGGAATCCGTCAGGTCCTGGGCTCTTGTTTTTTGGGAGATTTTTGATCACTGCTTCAATCTCGTTATTAGATATCGGTCTATTCAGGTTGTTGATTTCTTCCTGGTTCAATTTTGGTAGTTTATGTTTTTCCAGGAATGCATCCATTTCATCTAGGTTGCTAAGCTTATTGGCATATAACTGTTCGTAATAACTTCTGATGATTGTTTCTACTTCCTTGGTGTTAGTTGTGATCTCTCCCTTTTCATTCATAATTTTATGAATTTGGGATTTCTCTCTTTTCTTTCGGATTAGTGTAGCCAGTGGCTTATCGATCTTATTGATTCTTTCAAAAAACCAGCTTCTAGTTTCATTGATACGTTCTACTGTATCTCTGGTTTCTCCCTCATTGATCTCAGCTCTAATCTTGATGATTTCCCTTCTTATGTGTGGAGTTGGTTTGATTTGTTGTTGATCCTCCAGTTCTTTAAGGTGTAGAGACAGCTGGTGTGTTCTGGATTTTTCAATTTTTTTGAGCAAGGCTTGGATGGCTATATATTTTCCCCTTAGGACCGCCTTTGCTGTATCCCATAGGTTTTGGACCGAAGTGTCTTCATTCTCATTGGTTTCCATGAATTGTTTCAGTTCTTCTTTGATCTCCTGGTTGATCCAAGCATTCTTAAGTAAGGTGGTCTTTAGCTTCCAGGTGTTTGAGTTCCTTCGGAACTTTTCCTTGTGATTGAGCTCCAGTTTCAAAGCATTGTGATCTGAGAATATGCAGGGAATAATCTCAGTCTTTTGGTATTGGCTGAGTCCTGATTTGTGACCCAATATGTGGTCTATTCTGGAGAAGGTTCCGTGTGCACTTGAGAAGAATGAGTATTCTGCTGTTTTAGGGTGGAATGTTCTGTATATATCTATGAGGTCCATCTGGTCCAATGTGTCATTCAATGCTCTTGTTTCTTTGTTGAGTTTCTGCTTCGATGATCTGTCTAATTCTGAAAGAGGCGTGTTAAGATCACCTACGATTAGTGTATTCATATCAATATGACTCTTTATCTTGATTAACAGTTTTCTGAAGTAATTGGCTGCTCCCATATTGGGAGCATAGATATTTACAATTGTTAGATCATCTTGGTGGATAGTCCCTTTAAGGATTATGTAGTGTCCTTCTGTATCTCTGACTACAGTCTTTAGTTTGAAGTCTAATTTATCTGATATGAGAATCGCTACCCCAGCCTTCTTTTGAGTCCCATTAGCATGAAAGATGCTTCTCCACCCCTTCACTTTCAATCTGCGTGTATCTTTAGGTTCAAAATGGGTCTCTTGTAGACAGCATATGGATGGGTCCTGTCGTTTTATCCAATCTGCAACCCTGTGCCGTTTTATGGGTGCATTTAGGCCATTCACATTGAGAGTGATTATTGATAGATACGTGTTTATTGACATTGAGTTACCTTTGATGTCTTTCTTTCTGTAGACTGTCTCTATATTTCTGTTCAATGCTATTCTTGGGATTTTTCCTCTTTTATAGAACCCCCCCTTAATATTTCCTGCAGTGTCGGCTTGGTGGTTGCAGAGTCTTTTAAGCCTTGTCGGTCTTGGAAACTCTTTATCTCTCCATCCATTTTGAATGTCAGTCTTGCTGGATAAAGTATTCTCGGCTGCATGTTCTTCTCATTTAGTGCCCTGAATATATCTTGCCAGCCTCTTCTGGCTTGCCCGGTCTCTGTGGACAGGTCTGACGTTATTCTGATGGGCTTCCCTCTGTAAGTAAGGAGCCTCTTTGCCCTGGAAGCTTTCAAGAGATTATACCTACAATTATAATTCCTTAATTTGACTATCAGGTGTCGTGATGTTTTTTTGGAATGTATAATCTTGGGTGGAGACCGTTCAGCCTCTAGTACATGAACGCTGGTTTCATTCACGAGATTCGGAAAATTTTCATGAAGGACTTGTTCCACGACATCTTCTAGACTTCTTTCTTTCTCCTCCCCTTCAGGAATTCCAATAATTCTGACATTGGAATGCTTCATGGAATCATTTATTTCCCTGATTCTGCTTTCGTGGGATCTAAACTGTTTGTTCCAGGCTTCCTCCTGATCCTTTCTCTCTATCTATTTGTCTTCCAGATCACTAATTCTATCTTCTGTCTCAGTTACCCTAGCTTTGAGAGAGTTTAGGTTAGATTGGAACTCATTGAGAGCATTGTGGACCTCCTCCCTGGTAGCTTTAAGCTCCCCCCTAACATTTTGAACATCCTGTCTTGTCGCTTTCAGTTCGGCCCTAATCAATTCTGTTTGGTCATCCATGGCTTTCTCCAACCTAGCTATTTCCTGGAAAATTGTTATCCTGAAATCTCTTTCCGATATATTGTCTATGTTGATAGCCGTTAGCTCTGTTGCTGAAGGTCCATCCTCTGTATTTTTCTTTTGTTGGGCATTCCTCCTCCTAGTCATTTTGGTGGGAGAAGACTGAACAGATGTAGCTGGATGTATCAACTCTGGTGCAGTCAAGGTGCACCCTGGAACACTTCTGAGCAATCAGGATTCCCCACCCAAACGAGAGACAAATGAAAAGAAAAAAAAAAGAAAAAAAAGGAGAAGAAGAAAAAGAAAAAGAAAAAAGAGAGAGAGAGAGAGAGACAGGAAAGACAGGGAAGATGGAAGAGAAGGTTCAGCCCAGATGGGCCCCAAGGTAAGATTTATGAAGTAGACAAACAAAAAGAGATAAAAAGACTGATACAATTATATGGCAAGAGAAAGAAAATATATATATATATATATATATATATATATATATATATATATGCAAATAAAGAAAGAACCTCGTCAAAAAGAACCACAAGTGTAAAATTTATATGCTATCAGGACAAACACAAAAAACACAGAAACACTGGTGGAAGAAGATGAGAGAGTTCTTATAAATTCTCAGTGTGTGCGAGGAAGGTTGTTTTAATTCTTCCTGGATGTATCTTGATATCTTTGTTAAAGGACTCAACTTTCCTAAGATAAAGGGGATTAAAAATTGGTTTACCTATAGGGGTAGTATTGATTGGGGAAAGAGGAATACTTTGAAGTTAACTCTATATGAATATTAGAGGATAAAATAAAAAGGAATATACTAGACTAAACTAAACTAAAATTTTAAAAAAAGGAATTCAAAAAATAAAAATGCAAAAGAAAAACATAGGTGTATGTATCAAAAAGTTCAGGTTAGAAAGGTATTATGGAATTTGATGTACTGTACAGCTCGCTATGATGGTAAATAGGTTAAAAAAATTACCTGTGTGTAAAAAAAAAAAAATATATATATATATATATATATATATATATATATATATATATATATGAACCTGAATAGTGGAAACGAGTGAACAATACAAATTTTCCTATGAAGTAGTGCTGGTTTTCTTGCAGTCCTTTTTTTGTTCTTTCTTGGTTTGTTTTCTGGGGGAGGGGCCTGCCACGTGGGTTTTCAGTCAATGATGTTTCCTGAGTTGAGTTCCCCTGCCCCCCTCAAGGGGGTGGGCTCTGGGGAAACTGGTTTTTTTCAGGCTTTTGTTTTCTGGCGGTTTTTATTTTCCTTGTTCACTTTTTTCCCTCTCACCTTGACCGCCTTTGATGGTTTTTGTAGTATAGAAGAAATCAAACCGCACCCTGATCTCCCTCTCAGAGAGAAGCCTCAGTCTGGGTGCAGAAGCTGAATAAATTCCCCCTTGGCTGCTGGCAGCGCAGGTACCAAGTTGCAGACCCTGGGGGCGCAGGATCTTATGCTTGTACCCAAAGCCAAGGCCATGGCGGCTGTCTGGGAGCTCCCAACTGCCAGAGAGGTTCCAAGCAGTTGATCACACGCTGAGATTTTGCCGCCGGCCTGGGCTGGGAGTGCCCGGCTTACGCGCACCTCTTTTCAGAGGCGGCTATGGGTCGGGTGCACGTCTGGGGCACTGTGAACGGGGCGCTGGTCCGTAAGCCCCAGGCTGGGCTTTTGCGCGCCTCTGTCAGGGGAAGAGTTTCGCGCGCGTGTGCGGCTTAGGCTTTGAAACAATGGCGCGGATCAAGGGGCGCTGGCTGGGCCTCAGCAACTCAGGGGAGCTTGAGGGAGGTGCGCACGTATCTCGAGCTTTGTGGTAGGGCTAGCGCGCGTTCTGCAGACCTGCGCGGCTCCCATCCCCTCACAGGAGCCTGAACCCACGCGCTCTGGGCCGCGCTGGCGGCTTAGGGACCAGGAGCTGGTTTCTCCGCCGCACTCTCTCTGCCTCAGCGCCGGGGAGGCCGTCTGGGACCGGGGACTTAAGCCCCTGTCCTTGGCCGCCCCAATTCCCACAATTTCCCCCCGCGATCCTTTGCTCTTTTGGAGTGCTTTCAACCAGTCTCCAAGTCAATGCTGGTCCCCAGACGCAGGGCACTCTCGATTGAATTGGGGTATTACTTTCCCACCGGTCACCACTTGTGGCTCCCTCCACCTTTTGTTTATCTTCTGATATCAGTCCGCTGTTCCCATTCCGCTTTACCTGCTCACTGGTGTCTTCTGCCCCTGTAGAGATCCAGACGTGTATAATTCTGATCTCAGGCTGATTTCATGGGTGATCGGAGTTCTTTGGTAGGTAATCAGCTCACTTTGGGGTACCAGCTGAAAAGGCGCCTCTTCCTACTACCCCGCCATCTTGTCCCCCCTCCATGATTCGAATTTTGTACTCTTAGAAATACCTGAACCTCTACTGAAGACTAAATATAACCCAATTGTGAGTCAGTACAACAGAATTCTTGAGATTGCAAAATTATCATTCAGTTAAGCACAGAATGTGTTCACCAGCAGGTTTCAAAAGCACAAACCCAGATCCAGCAGCCAACGCTCTAGCATTTTATCCCATTTGGATAAAACCTACATGTCCAACAAATGTAATTCCATTTGTCATTCAAGCAACGCTTCAGAGTTTCAGGTTACCAAAGACTTCGGGAGCCGCTTTAACAATTACCCATTAAAACCTTGAGAGAGACAAATAACCATCTCCATGTCAGATGCCATGCTCTCCTGCCAGCAAGGGGGAGGGGCTATGCAGTCCACGTTGGTCCAGAAAAGGCAAGGAATTCCCCAAAACAAAGGGAGTTCCGGCAGCTGCTTGGGAATATTCCTTAAAGTCTCTGTCTCGTCGTTGGTTCTTCCCGCAGTGCCAGTTCTGCTTACCAAAAGTGGCCCACTAGGCACGATATTCCACGCCGGCTCCAATCAGCCAGCATTGGGCACCTTAACCTGGCATTCGATTAACCCAGTTGACTCCAGTCTTAGCACTTAACACACAAAATGAGTGAGCGAGAAGCCTTTCATCTATTAAGAAGAACAGAGAGATGACATCAGAGTCACCTTACTCTCTGCTTTCCCCATTCCTTCAATCATAACAAACAACACAACAGACAACAAAAGGACCAGGCAAGACAACCGCAGGCCCAAGTATTCTGACCCATAACCTGCCACTGATGGAGGTTTAACCCCAACCACCTAGGGGGACTTGAACCCCGCAACAACACAGGGGGACTCGAACCCCCTGACTGTCTAGGGGGATTCAAACCCCTCGACCACCCACGGGGACTCCAACCTCTTGACTGTCTAGTGGGACTTGAACCCCCTGGCCTTCTAGGGGGAATTGAACCCCCAACCACCAAGGGAGACTCAACCCCCCAACCATCTAGGGGGACTCGAACCCCCTAGCCTTCTAGGGGGACTTGAACCCCCCAAACTCCTAGGGGGACTCGAACCCCATGGCAGGCCCATGACTGATTGATGGGTTCGAACACCCCGGTGAAAGCCTAGGGGGACTCGAAACCCCCGACCGCCCGGGGGACTCAAATACCCCTGTTGATCTACCAGCAGAAATTGCGGGGCATACCCACATCCACTCTAGAACTGGGGGGCATGGCTTTATCCATCTTCTCCCTGGTGGGCCATACCCTGGATCTCTAACCAGACAGACAGATAGGGTACCATGATCTTAATTCTGGAGGCTTTTCCCAAAAATTCTGATGCTGGCTCAGTTCTCGTCATTTGAATCCGAGTGCCCCCTCCAATGTTAGGGTCCGTAACTCGGACCCTAGGAGCGAGTACTGATACAAAATGAACGTCAAGCAAAGCTTTATTTTGCGCCAGCATTGAGAATCAAACTGAATGATCAGGGCCATCTCTTGCAAAGAGGCGACCCCTCCTAGCCTCACAGACTAACTTTTATAGATGTATTTAGCCGGGATATACACACGTGGTCAATGAGATTGCAATACCCAGAGAACACTGCACAGTCATGCTAAATCACCACACACAGCAAAAAAAAATGCTAGGTAACTCATTGGTGTCCAATAGTATTTCAATATACCCTAGGAGATATATGTGTGCCCCACTTATTGGATGTCTTCACCTGGCCTGAACCGCCCTTTTATCTAGGCTTTGCAAGTAAGTTCCTCTGAGAAGGGAGGTGTCAATCTAAGTTTACTGCATAGGGTCAATCTAAGTTCACTACATAAACACCAAATGACTCCCTCTGGCCAACCAGACCCTTACAGGGGAGCCTTAAGCACCATAGAGAACTCCTTCTTCCAGAGGGCAGGAACCTGTCTGTTGAGACTGGCGTCCAACACTAATAGTGGGAACCAGCTGCATGGCCAATGAGACCACACCCAATCCTGAAGGAAGCCCTGGGTACAAACAGGCATTGTTACCCTCAGCCTGAGCATGCTTTCCAACAAGCCCTCTCAGTTGCACCACCAGGATCCCGCATTGCAGGCCTGGTATGCCCCTAGGCCCAAATCATAACATTTCATGGGATTTTCCAGGCGCACAGACCCAGAGCCTGGCTCTGGAATGGATGTCTTGGTGCACGCCCAAGATGGAAAACAGCATTCTTACCTTCCCTGAAAAAGCCACCAAACTATGGGGAGCCATCAGGATCCGTAGAGAGGCAAAAATCTCCCATGGACCCATGAGACCACACATGCATTCCGAAGCCATCCTAGACACACAATCCCGAGAGAAAAGTCTGTGCTTCCGCCTTCCAGTCACCATAATTACATTTCCTGATGAGCTGCCTTTCAGGTTTACCCATTGGGCCTGCGATCACCTTGCAACTAACCATAACCCAATTTGGGTTTGCAGACTTCCCTCCCAAAACCATGGCTCACCATTCCTCCAGAATGGGGTCTCTGGAGCCACAGCACAGGACTGTGCCGGCCATCCCCAAGGAAAATATTCCAGTCACAGTTGCCCAAACTCTCTAGATTAGGATAAATCTGAAGGGCCCCTGAGCTCACCCCAATATGGGAGGCAGGTCTGGATGCAAAAGCCCAGTCTGAAGCACCCTGATCACCTCCATCCAGGGAGACCCACAAATCAATGTTCCTGAGTCAGAAGATTGAAACTGACATGCGCTTACTACCTCATTGGAACCCTAGATTAGGTTTTCAGGCATCTGTCTTCAGAGGCCTGTTCTGGAAAACCAACTTATAATTCAACATGTGATCCCTGAGCCAAACAACAGAATTTCTCCTGTCCCCAGAAGGAAACCATGCTCTTGGACCGATGTAAAACAATCAGGTTGGTAGAATCCTGCATGACCCCTTAGCGACCAGCACATTCTAAGATCTCCCTGGTAACAAATTAGCACTGAGACTGATCTGCAAGAGATTCCATGTCAACTCAAGGCCTTGATACTTCGCGCTATAACCACCAGAATGAACCTGCCATGTTCCTCAGCTGCAATGGTCATTGGACGTGTGCTTTCCACACATCCTTGCAGAAGTGCTCTGCTACCCAAACTTTCCACATGGAGGACACTGGAGAAAACAAACCAGACTCCACTTGTCCAGTAGAAGGAAATCTTACTGTTTGGAGCATCTCCCAAGCCCCAGTGAACGAAATCCTCCATGCCTCTTGACACCTCCCCTCCATTGGTTGGTCATCATAGACACAAACTCTAGTGAGAGCAAAACTCTGACATCGTACTTACTCAGGTGATGAATATCTCGAATAAGCCGCTGCACATTAGAACTGCCTTCTGCGTGGCACTGAATTTAACTGTAGCTTGGGTTTACAATTCCATCCTCACTTCCATGAAACTAATCCCTCTTGGTAGGGAATTCTCAAGCCACATTGCAGCATTTTGCCTTTATCATAGGAAGAAGAAGTGCCTGCTGAGTCTGAACAGAAATGCCAAATGTGGATCAATCTGCTCGGCCATCGAGGGATTTATAGGCTTCCTCGATTTACAGGTTACCGTGGGCACTATTGGAGTGTCTGACAGAGCCTGAGCCCCGAACTCATGTCAGCCAGCCAGAGAAAGGGCACCATGTCCAGCATGTGAGACCAGCCATAGCCCAAGGCCAGCAACTCTACCCATCCTTGGTATTCAGGCACCTTTCCCCAGGCCTTTGCAGCAATCGCTGCCAATGGGGGAACCTGAAACACAATAGAGAACTCCTCCTTCCCAATTGCAGGAAACCTGGCTGTTGGGATGGGTGTGCAACTCTCAAATTGAGAGTCAGCTACATGGCCAATGAGACCCCGCCCATTGCTAAAGGCCGCCCTGGGAACAAACAGGCATTGTGACCCTCAGTCAGAGTATGCTTTCAAACAAGTCCTCTCAGTTGCACCACCAGTTTCCCGCATTGCAGGCCTGAGACGCCCCTAGGCCCAAATCCTAACACTTCGTGGGATTTTCCAGGCAGGCAGACCCAGAGCCCATCTCTGGAATCCCTGCTTTGGGGCATGACTAAGATGGAAAACAGCACTCTTCCCTTCCCCAAAGAAGCCACCAATGTATTGGGAGAAGAGGGGATCCTTAGAGAGGAAAAATCTCACATGGACCCATGAGACCATACCTGCACTCTGAGGCCATCCTGGTCACACAATCCAGATATATAAGCCTGTGCCACCTCCTTCCAGTCACCTTAATTACTGTTCCTGACGAGCTGCCCTCCAGGTCTATGCATTGGGCCTGAGATCACCTCGCCACTAACCCTAACCCGGGTTTGTGTTTGCAGACTTGTCTCCCAAATCCTTGGCTCACATGCCCTCCAGGATGGGGTCTCTGGAGCCACACCACAGGACTGGGCCTGCCATCCCCAAGGAATCTTTACCAGTTACAGAAGCACAAACCCACCGGATTAGGAGAAATATGCAAGGATCCCAAGTCAACTCCAATATTGGAGGCCGTTTGGAAGCAAATGCACAGTATGAAACACCCTGATCACCTAAATGCAGGCAAACACCCAAGTCAATGGGCTTAAGGTAGAAGATTGTACCAGACATGCCCCTAGGACCTCATTGGAGCCCTAGAATAGGTTTTCAGGCATCTGTTCTCCAATGCTTATTCTGGAATACCACCTTATAATACAACTTTTGATCCCTGAGACACAACAGAACTTGTCCTTTACCCAGAAAGAAACCATGCATTCGACCTGTGCCAAATCCTCAGGATAGAAGAATCTTGCACGGCACCTTTGCCACCAGCACATTCTAAGATCTCCCTGGTAACAAACCAGCATTGTGGCCCATCTGTAACAGATTCATTGTCAACTAACAGCCTTGGCACTTCGTCCAGTATCACCAGAATGAACCTGCCATATTCCTCAGCTGCAATGGTCAATGGAGGTGTGCTTTCCAGGCATCCATGCTGGAAAGATTTGCTACCTAAACTTTACACATGGGGGACACTGGAGCAAACAAACCAGACTCCCCCTGTCCAGTAGAAGGAAACCTTGCTTTGGAGCATCTCACAAGACTCAGCATGGGAAATCCCCCAAGCCTTCTTGATGCAAACCCTCCACTTGTCGGCCATCATAGAAACAAATTCCAGTGTGAGCAAACATCTGACATCCACCCTTACTCAGGTGCTGGGTATCTTGAATCCACCACTGCACATTGGAACTGCCTTTTGCTTGGCACTGTATTGAACCATAGCTTGTGTTTACAATTCCATCCTCAACCTACTGTCTCCCAAGACCACTTCATAGGGAATTCTGAAGCCACAATGCAGCATTCTGCCTTCCCCATAGAAAGAAGAAGTGCCTGGTGAGTCTGCCCAGCAACCGCACATGAGGCTCAATCTGCTCGGCCCCCGAGGGAACCCCGATGTATAGGCTTCCCTGGCTACTATTGCTGTGTCTGACAGAGCCTGAGGCCATACTTAGTTTCAACCACCCAGAAAGCGTGCCCCATATCCAGCATGTGAGACCGGCTATGGCCCATGTCTGTCATCTCTACCCATCCTTGGTATTCAGGCACTTGTCCCCAGACATTTGCTGGAATCCCTGATAACAGAGGAACCTAAAGCATGATAGAGAACTCCTCCTTTCCCATGAGAGGAAACCTGGGTGTTGGGATAGGTGTCCAATCCCGAAAGTGGGAGGCAGCTGCATGGTTAATGAGACCACGCCCACTCCTTTGGGCTGCCCTTGGAATAAACAGTCATTGTGACTCTCGTCGTGAGTATGCTTTCAAACAAGCCCTTTCAGTTGCACCACCAGTATCCAGCATTGCAGGCCTGGTATGCCCCTAGGCCCAAATCCTAAACCTTGGCGGGATTTTCCAGGCCCCCAGATCCAGAGCCCATCTCTGGAATCCCTGTTTTGAGCACCCCTAAGATGGAAAATAGCACTCTTCTCTTCCCCGAAAAAGCCACCAGACTATGGGGAACCACCAGGAACTTTAGAGAGGAAAAGTCTGCATGGCTTCATGAGACCACACCTGCATATGGAGTCCATCCTGGATACACAATCCATATAGAAAAGCCTGTGCTACCACCTTCTATTCATGCTAATTACAGTTCCTGAAATCCTGCCCTGTTGGTCTATGCACTGGGCCTGCAATCACATCACCACTAACCCACACCCGTATTTGAATTAGCAGCTCCCCTCCCAAAACCATGGCTCACATGCCCTCCAGCATGGGGTCTCTGTAGCCACACCACAGGACTGTGGCTGCCATCCTCAAGGCAACTGTGACCGTCACAGTTTTCCAAACCTTCCATAGTATGAGAAACCTTAATGCCTTTGAGCCCACCTCAATAATGGCCGCTGATCTGGGTGCAATGCTCAGTTGAAACATCCTGAAAACCTACATCCTGGCAAAAGGACAAGTCAATGGTCCTGAGTCAGATGATTGAACCTGACATGCTCCTAGGACCTCATTGGATGGCAACATTAGGTTTTCAGGCATCTGTCCTCAGGGGCCTATTCTGGAACACCAACTTAGGATACAACATGTGGTCCCTGAACCACACAATAAAACAAATCCTGTCCCCAGAAGGATACAGCGATCTTAGACCTGTGCCGAACCCCTAGGGTAGAAGAATCCTGCACGGCACCATAGCCACCAACACATTCTAAGAACTCTGTGGTAACAAACCAGCATTGTGGCCCCTCTGTAATAGATTCCCTGTCAACTTAAGGCCTTGGTACTTCACCCCGTACCACCAGAATGAACCTGCCATGTTCCTCAGCTGCAATGGTCAGTGGAGGTGTGCTTTCCAGGCATCCATGCGGGAGAGATTTGCTACCCAAACTTTCCACATGGGGGAAACTGGAGCAAAGAAACCAGACTCTCCCTGTCCGGTAGAAGGAAACCTTGCTGTTTGGAGCATCTCACAAGCCTCAGCATGGGAAATCCCCCAAGCCTTCTTGATGCAACCCCTACACTTGTCAGTCATCATAGACACAAACTCCAGTGTGAGCAAACATCTGACATCCGCCCTTACTCAGGTGCTGGATATCTTGAATCTGACACTGCACATTGGAACTGCCTTTTGCTTGGCACTGAATTGAACCATATTTTGTGTTTACAATTCCATCCTCACCCTACTGGCTCCCAAGGCCTCATGATAGGGAATTCTGAAGCCACAAGTAGCATTCTGCCTTCCCCATAGAAAGAAGAAGTGCCTAGTGAGTCTGCCCAGCAACCGCACATGAGGATCAATCTGCTTAGCCCTCGAGGGAATCTCAATGTGTAGGCTGCCCTGGCTACTATTACTGTGTCAGAGAGAGCCTGAGACCAGACTTAGTTTCAACACCCCAGAAAGTGGGCCCCATATCCAGCATGGAGACCGGCCATGGCCCAAGTCTGACATCTCTACCCATCCTTGGTATTCAGGCACCTGTCCCCAGACATTTGCTGGAATCCCTGACAATGGGGGAACCTGAAGCACAATAGAGAACTCCTCCTTCCCCATGGCAGGAAACCTGGGTGTTGGGATGGGTGTCCAGCCCTCAAAGAGGGAGCCAGCTGTATGGCCAATGAGACCACGCCCACTCCTGATATCTGCCCTGTGCACAAACAGGCATTGTGACCCTCAGCTTGAGCATGCTTTCAAACAAGACCTCACAGTGGCACCACCAGGATCACGCATGCAGGTCAGGTATGCCGCTAGGCCCAAATCCTAACCTTTGGTGGGATTTTCCAGACGCCCAGACCCTAAGCCCATGTCTGGAATGCCTGTATAGGGGCCACTCAGATGTAAAAGAGCACTCCTTCTTTCCCCGAAAAAGATACCAAACTATGGAGAGCCGCTAGGATCCTTAGAGAGGAAAAGTCTCCCATGGACCCATGAGACCACACCTGCATTCTGAGGTCAACTTGGACACACAATCCAGAGAGAAAAGCCTGTGCTACTGCCTTCTATTCACCCTATTTACAGTTCCTGATCTGCTTCCCTCTAGGTCTATGCATTAGGACTATTTGTCTCCCCACTAACCCTAACCCCAATTTCAGTTTTCAGAAATCTCTTCCAAAACTATGGCTCTCATGCCACCAAGGATGGGGCCTTTGGAGCCACAACACAGGACTGTGCCTGCCATCCCCTAGGAAACAGTGCCCATCACAGTTTCCCAAACCTTCAAGATTAGGAGAAACCTGCAATTACCCTGAGCCCACCTCTATATTGGCGGTCTCTCTGGTGCAAACTTGCAGTCTGAAACACCCTGATCACATACATCCAGTCAGACAGCGATGTCAAAGGTCTTGAGTCAGAAGATTGAACCTGTCATGCCCATATGAACTCATCAGAACCCTAGATTAGGTTTTCAGGCATCTGTACTCAGGGTCCTATTCTGGAATACCAACATATGATACATGTGGTCCCTAAGCGTCACAACAGAACATCTCCTGTCCTGAGAAGGAAACCATTATTTTCGACGTGTATCAAACCCGGAGGGTTGGAGAATCCTGTATGGCAATTTAGCCACCAAAATATTCTAAGATTTGCCTGGTAACAAACCAGCATTTTGGCCCATCTGCAAGAGATTCCATGTCAAATCAAGGCCTTGGTCGTTCGCTTCAGAGGCACGAGAACAAACGTGCCTTGTTCTTCAGCTGCAATGCTCAATGGAGGTGTCCAGGCATCCATACCGGAGAGACCTACTACCCAAACTGGAGGACCTTGGAGCAAACAATCCAGACTCCACCATTCCAGTAGAAGGAAACCTTGCTATTTGGAGCATCTCACAAGCCTCAATGTGGGAAATCCCCCATGGACTCTTGATGTCACCCCTCCATTTGTCGGTCATCAAGACACAAACTCTAGTGTGAGCAAACATCTGACATCCGTCCTTACTCAGGTGCTGGATATCTCAAAAAAGATGCTTCACATTTGAACTGCCTTCTGCTTGGCACTGAATTGTACAGTAACTTGTGTTTACAATTCCATCCTCACTGTACTGGTCCCCAAGGTCTCTTGATATTGAAAATTGGAGCCAAAACGCAGCATTCTACCTTCCCCATAGAAAGAAGAAGTGCCTGCTGAGTCTGCCCAGAATCCCAACATGAGGCTCAATCGGCTTGGCTCTCCAGGGAACCCTGATTTGTAGGCTGCTCTGGCCACTAGTGCTGTTTCTGACAGAGCCTGAGCCCAGACCTAGTGTCAGCCACCCAGAGAGTGGGCCCCATATCTAGAATGTGGGACTGGCCATGGCCCAAGTCCATCATCTCTATCCATCCTTGGTATTGTGGCTTCTTTCCCCAGACATTGCTGGAATCCTTCCAATGGGGGAACCTGAAGCACAATAGAATACTACTCCTTCCACAAGGCTGGAAACATGGCTGTTGGGATGGGTGTCCAACCCTCAAAGGGGAGCCATGTGCATGGCCAATGTGACCACGCCCACTCCTGAGGGCTGCCCTGGGTACAGGCAGGCATTGTGACCCACAGCCTGGGTATGCTTTCAAACAAGTCCTCTCAGTTCCACCACAAGATTCTCACATTGCAGGCCTGGTGCACTTCTAGGCCCAAATTCTAAACCTCCGTTGGATTTTAAAGGCACCCAGACCCAGATCCCATCTCTGGAATCCCGTCCTTCCTCATCTCTTATTATAGTCTTTGGCTTAAAATCTAATTGATCTGATATAAGGATTGCCACTCCTGCTTTTTTCTGATGTCCATTAGCATGGTAAATTCTTTCCCACCCCCTCACTTTAAGTCTGGAGGTGTCTTCGGGTTTAAAATGAGTTTCTTGGAGGCAACATATAGATGGGTTTTGTTTTTTTTTTTTTATCCATTCTGATACCCTGTGTCTTTTGATTGGGGCATTTAGCCCATTAACATTCAGGGTAACTATTGAGAGATATGATTTTAGTGCCATTGTATTGCCTGTAAGGTGACTGTTACTGTATATTGTCTCTGTTCCTTTCTGATCTACCACTTGTAGGCTCTCTCTTTGCTTAGAGGACCCCTTTCAGTATTTCCTGTAGAGCTGGTTTGGTGTTCGCAAATTCTTTCAGTTTTTGTTTGTTCTGGAAGCTTTTAATCTCTCCTTCTATTTTCAATGATAGCCTAGCTGGATATAGTATTCTTGGCTGCATGTTTTTCTCGTTTAGTGCTCTGAAAATGTCATGCCAGCTCTTTCTGGCCTGCCAGGTCTCTGTGGATAAGTCAGCTGCCAATCTAATACTTTTACCATTGTATGTTACAGACTTCTTTTCCTGGGCTGCTTTCAGGATTTTCTCTTTGTCACTAAGGCTTGTAAATTTTACTATTAGGTGACGGGGTGTGGGCCTATTCTTATTGATTTTGAGGGGCGTTCTCTGAACCTCCTGAATTTTGATGCTTGTTCCCTTTGCCATATTGGGGAAATTCTCCCCAATAATTCTCTCCAGTATACCATCTGCTCCCCTCTCTCTTTCTTCTTCTTCTGGAATCCCAATTATTCTAATGTTGTTTCGTCTTATGGTGTCACTTATCTCTCGAATTCTCCCCTCATGGTCCAGTAGCTGTTTGTCTCTCTTTTGCTCAGCTTCTTTATTCTCTGTTATTTTGTCTTCTATATCGCTAATTCTTTCTTCTGCCTCATTTATCCTAGCAGTGAGAGCCTCCATTTTTTATTGAACCTCATTAATAGCTTTTTTGATTTCAACTTGGTTAGATTTTAGTTCTTTTATTTCTCCAGAAAGGGCTTTTATATCTCTGGAGAGGGTTTCTCTAATATCTTCCATGCCTTTTTCAAGCCCGGCTATAACCTTGAGAATTGTCATTTTGAACTCTAGATCTGACATATTACCAATGTCTGTATTGATTAGGTCCCTAGCCTTCGGTACTGCCTCTTGTTCTTTTTTTTTGTTGTGAATTTTTCCGACTTGTCATTTTGTCCAGCTAAGAGTATATGAAGGAGCAAGTAAAATACTAAAAGGGTGGCAACAATTCCAGGAAAATATGCTTTAACCAAATCAGAAGAGATCCCAAATCGTGAGGGGGGATTTCTTCCCCCTCACGATTGGGTGAGGGATCTCCTCTGATTGGGATCTCCTTGGATTGGGATCTCCCAATCTCTTCTGATTGGGATCTCTTCAGATTTGGGGATAAAAAGAGGTTCAAAAAGAATGAAAGAAAAAAAAAGAAAAAAAGAATTAAAAAAAAGAGATTGAATTAAAAATTCAATCAAGAATTTAAAAAAGAATTAAGAAAAAAAAGATTGAAGAGATTTAGAATCTCTTCTGATTTGGGGATAAAAAGAGGTTCAAAAAGAAAGAAAGAAAAAAAAGAAAAAAAAAGAATTAAAAACAAGAAAAAGAATAAAGAAAAGTATAAAAATGAAAAATATATATATTAGATAATCTAGTTAAAATACGTTAAAAAGAAAAGGGTAAAAGTTATAAAAAATTTTAGCAGAAGAAGAGAAAAAAAAGAAAAAGAAAAAAATTAAATTATCTGCAAGACTAAAAAATCACAGGCAGAAAGCCATGAGTTCCGTGGTTTGTTTTCTCCTCCTCTGGAATTCTGCTGTTCTCTCCTTGGTATTGAAACTGCACTCCTTGGTAGGTGAACTTGGTCTTGCCTGGATTTCTTGTTGATCTTCTGGGGGAGGGGCCTGGTGTAGTGATTCTCCAGTGTCTTTGCCCCAGGCGGAATTACACCGCCCTTACCAGGGGCCGGGCTGAGTGATCTGCTCGGCTTTGCTTTCAGGGGCTTTTGTTCCCTGAGCGCTTTCCGTAGAGTTCTGGAGGATGGGAATACAAATGGCGGCCTCCTGGTCTCCGGCTCAGAGGAGCCAAGAGCCCGGGTCCCCGCTCCCCAGTGCGCCCTCAGCGAACCGCTCCTAGTAACTCGCGTCTGCCTAACCTCCGGCCGCGCTCCGAGCTCACCGAGCCTGCGACTGATTCAAGGCAACAGCAAGCTGTGAGCGTACTGTCGGCTCTGTCTCTGCAGCCGGCTTTCCTGTTCCAATATCCGCAAGCTCTGCGATACTCAGACACCCCCGATCCTTCTGTGACCCCGCGGGACCTGAGGTCCCGCCGACCCCGCGTGGGCTTTGCCCCGGTTTAGCCTCCGGAGCGATGTCCCTCAGCGGAACAGACTTTTAAAAGTCCCGATTTTGTGCTCCATTGCCCATTGCTCCGCCGCTTGCTGGGAGCCGGCCCCTCCCCCCAGGGTCTATCTTCCCGTCGCTTTGGATTCACTTCTCCGCCAGTCCTACCTTTCAGAAAGTGGTTGTTTTTCTGTTTCTAGAATTGCTGTTCTTCTTCTCTTCAATCAGCCGATGGATTTGCAGGTGTTTGCAATCTTTAGATAAGCTCTCTAGCTGATCTCCTGCTAGCTGAGGTAGTCTCAGCCTGCTACTTCTCCGCCATCTTGACTCCTCCTCCTTGCCCTTTGTTTGTAGTCCGAAAAATTCTTCTCACGGTCTGTAGATCGGGTGTGCATAACTCCGTTCCCAAACCTAATCAGAGTATGTGTTTTCAAACTTCTGTCACCATAGCCCTGGCCCACACACCCTCCAGGCTGGGGGCCCTGGAACCACACGCCAGGACAGTGCCTGCCCTCTCCAAGGGAATTCTGCCCATTCCATTGACCACAACCGTACAAATTAGAGTAACCTCCCAAACCCCTAAGCTATCCCAATGCTGTAGGTCGCCCGGGAAAAACATGGGTGATCTTCCACCAGCTGAACAGCTACCTCCACTCAGACACATAGGCAGATGTCCCCAGAGAAAAACATTGAACCCGACAGGCCCCTAGGCCCTAATAAGACCAATTGCTTTGGTTTCCAGTCATCTCTTGCCAAGCCCTGGTTTCCAGTACCAGCATATGGGGTTTCCTGAGGCACCGATCAGAACAAATGTCGTCTCCGCATGGGAAACTTGCTTGTTGGAGCTGTATCAAAACCTTAGGTTAGGAGAATCCTTCAGGGCTCCGGTGCCACCACCCCATTCCAAGGACTCCATGGACACAAACCCACCTTAGGTCGCATCTACAGGAGAGTCCATTTCAACTCAGCCCCCTCGGTTGCTCCCCCTGAGCCAGCAATCAAACCTGTCTTTTTTCTAGGAGACAATTGGAATGTGAGGCATTCTGCCCAGGCATCCATCCTTAGAAACCTGCTCTGGAGTCGTTTCCTATGGGATGTCCTGGACCAATCCAACAGGTCTCAATTGTACTGCAGAAGGAATCCTTGCAGTTTGGAGCATCTCAAAATTCCCATCATGGGAAATAGGCCCCTGATGACTCCCCCTTCATGAATGGGCCATCATGGACAGAAACTCCAACGTGAGCCAACGTCTGATACTCGCCCTGAGTTCAGATGCACAATTCAGCTCTATTCAGCTCTGGAGAGTGTGCCTGCCCTGCCCTCTCCCCTAAACCTAAGAATAGCTTTTGCTCTCAGATTTATGTCATCACATTCCTGGCCAACTAGCCCCCAGTTTGGGAATTCTGGAGACACAATTCAGCACTCTTCCTGCCCTCCAGAAGTAAATCTTTGCCCGATGAGGCTACCCAGAAATCCCAAAAGAGGATAAACCTGCACGCAACTCGACTGCACCCCACTTATACAGTCTACCCTGAGCCCTAATGAACAGTTGGAAACAGCCTGAGCCCGGACCTCCCAACTGACACGCAGACAGCGGGCCCCACACTGAGCACTCAGAACCGCCATGGCCTTGGGTCGTCATCTCTTCCCAACCTCGGCTTTCAGGCTTCAGAACCTAGAACTTATCTCCAATCACTGCCCAGTGGTGAACGTGTTGCAGAAATCAGAACTCCTCGTTCCCGTGCCCAGAATCCTTGTGGTTGGCATGTTGTCCAATGTTCAGTGTAGGAGAAACCAGCTTGCCCAGGTGGTCCTGCCCATGTTTCAGGGCTGCGTTGGTCACAAACACACATTGTGACCCTCAGCCTGTGCCCTGTCCTCAAGTAAGGCCTCTCAGTGGCTGGAACAAGAGCCGACATATGTGGATTGCCATGCCCCTAGGCCCCCATTCTAAACCAGAGGCCGGGTTGTCCAGTCACCCCTCCCAAGCGCTCTCCTCTGGAATCAGTCTTTTGGTGGGACATTTGAGGTAAAAAAACAGAAAGGACACCTTCCATCCAAAGAATGACCCCAAACTCTTGGAATAGGTCTAAATCCCCAGAGAGGGATACTCGCCCATGCCTGATGAAGGCACCTCGACATTCAATGACTATATTTGAAGCAAAATCCAGAGACAAAAGCTTGAGGAAGCACCTCACATTCGCCCTTTGCTCATATCATGAAGAGTTCTCCTCTCCATCTGTAGATCGTTCCTGCCATACCTACGTCCCCAATCCTAAGCCGAGTTTGCGTTTTCAGACTTCTGTCCCCACAGCCCTAGTCCACACACCATCCAGGATGGTGCCCCTGGAACCACACTTTAGGACTGTGCCTGCCCTCTCCATGGGAATTCTGCCCATTTAATTGGCCCCAACACTACAGATTTGGAGAAACCTCCAAAGACTCCGAGGCCATCCTAATACTGTAGGCCGCGCGGGACAAACATGGGTGATATGACACCAGCTGCGCAACTACCTCCACTTAGACCTGTAGACAGATGTCCCCAGAGCAGAAGATTCACCCGGACATGCCCCTAGGCCCTAATCGGATACATTGTTTTGCTTCCAGGCATCTCTCCTCAGAGTTCTGGTTTCCAATACCAGCATATGGGGGTTTCCTGAGGCACTGATCATAACAAATCTCATCACCACATGGGAAACTTGCTCAATGGAGATGTGTCAAAACCTCCAGTTAGGAGAATCCTTCAGGGCCCCGTGCCACCACCCCATTCCAAGGTCTCCATGAACAAAAACCCACATTATGACCGATCCTCAGGAGAGTCCATTTCAACTCAGCCTCGTTGGTTGCTCCCCCAGAGCCAGCGGATCGAACCTGTCTTGTAGAGAGGATATAATTGGAATGCAAGGTGGGCTGCCCAGGCATCCATCCTTAGAACCCTGCTCTGGAGTCATTACAGATAGGAGGACCTTGGGCCATCCAACAGGTCTCAATTGTCCGGCAGAAGGAATCCTTGCAGTTTGGAATGTCTCACAACTCCCATCGAAGGAAAAACTCCATGGCTACATGATTCGCAACTCCTTCATGAAGGGGCCATCATGGACAGAAACTCCAACCTGAGCCAATGTCCTATCCTCGCCCTGACTTCAGATGCATGAGATCTCTATTTCGCTTTGCAGAGTGTGCCTGCCATGCTCTCGCCCCCAAAACCTGGCCTAGCCTGTGTTCTCAGACTTCCGTCCTCACACTCCTGGGCCACAAGCCCGCCAGTTTGGGAATTCCGGAGCCACAATGCAGTACTCTTTCTGCCCTCCAGAAGAAAAACGTTATAATATGGGGCTAGCCAGAAACCCCAAATGAGGATCAACCTGCACGCCACTCAACTGTACCCCAATTATACAGTCTAGCATGAGCACTAATGCCCTGTCTGACACAGCCTGAGCCCGGATCTCCCGACCTGAGCCCGGATCTCCCGACCAAAACCAAGACAGCTGGGGCCACACTTCAGGACTGTGCCTGCCCTTTCCATGAAAATTCTGTCCACCATTGTCCACAACCATACAGATTAGGAGAAACCTCCAAAGACCCCGAGACCATCCCAATAGTGTCGGCTGCCAGGGACAAATGGGGTGATCTGACACCAGCTGAGCAATGACCTCCACTCAGAACTATAGACAGATATTCCCAGAGAAGAAGAATGAAGCAGACAGGCCCCTAGGACATAAACAGATCCATTGCTTTTGTTTCCAGGCATCTCTCCTCAGAAGCCTGGCTTCCAATACCATCTTATTGTGGTTCCGGAGAAAAGAATCAGAACAAATCTCAACTCCACATTGGAAACTGGCTCTTTGAAGCTGTCTCAAAACCTCCGGTTAGAAGATTCTTTCAGGGCGCCAGTGCCACTGCCCCATTCCAAGATCTCCACGGAAACCAACCCACATTATGACCAATCCTCAGGAGAGCCCATTTCAACTCAGCCCCCTTGGTTGCTCCCCCAGAACCAGCAGATCGAACCTGCCTTCTTGCTAGGAGACAGTTGGAATGCAAGTAGGGCTGCCCAAGCATCCATCATTAGAGCCCTGCTCTGGAGAAGTTCCTTATGGGGCATCATGGATCCATCCAAAAGGTCTCGACTGTCCCACAGAAGGAATCCTTGCAGTTTGGAGTATCACACAATCCCAATGAGGGAAAACCTCCATGGCCTCGTGATGCTCCCCCCGACCTTCATGATGGGGCCATCATGGATAGAAACTCCATCCTGAGCCAGTGTCTGATCCTCGCCCTGACTTCAGATGCACGAGATCTCGATTCAGCTCTGCAGAGTGTGCCTGTCGTGCCCTCGTCCCAAAACCTAAGCCTAGCTTGTGTTCTCAGACTTCCGTCCTCACACTTCTGGCCCACAAGCCCTCCATTTGGGAATTCTGGACACACAATGCAGCACTCTGCCTACCCTCCAGAAGAAAAACTTTGCCCTATGAGGCTACCTAGAAACGCCAAATGAGGATCATCCTGCATGCCACTTGACTGTACCCCAATTTTATAGTCTAGCCTGGGCACTAATGCCCTGTCTGACACAACCTGAGCCCATAGCTCCCGACCCGACGCCCAGACAGCTGCCGTACACTGCGCACATCGGATCTGCCATGGCTTTAGGTGGTCATCTTTTCCCAAACACGGTTTTCAGGCTTCAGAAGCTAGAACTTATCTGCCCTCACTACCCAGGGGTGAATGTGATGCAGAAATCAGAATCCCTCCTTCCCCAAGACAAGAAAACTTGTGGTTGGCATGTTGTCCAATGGTCAGTGTAGGAGAATCCAGCGTGGCCCATGAGGCCCCGCCCATGCTTGAGGGCCGCAATGGGCACAAACACACATTGTGACCCTCAGCGTGAGCCCTGTCCTCAAGGAAAACATCTCAGGGGCAAGACCAAGAGCACGCATATGGGTCTTACCATGCCCCTAGTCCCCCAATCTTAACCAGAGGTTTAGATGTTTAGTCACCACTACTCAGGTCTGCTCTGGAATCCTAGTGGGACACCTGAGGTAAAAAAAAAATACCAAAAGGACTCCTCCCATTCACCGAATGACACCCAAACACGTGGGGTCTGACCAAATCCACAGAGAGATAGACTCGTCAATTGCCCATGAGGCCATCCCGATATTCCATGGCCACCGCTGACACAAAATCCAGAGACAAAAACCTGGGCAAGCGCCTAGCACTTGCCCTTTTTTCGTAGCCCAAAAAATTCTCCTCCAGTCTATAGATTGGGCCTGTCATACATACGTCCCCAAACCTAAATTGAGTTTGGGTTTTCAGAATTATGTCCCCACAGTACTAGCCCACACACCTTCCAGGCTAGGGCCCCTGGAGCCACACCTCAGGACTGTGCCTGCCCTCTCCAGTGGAATTCTGCCCACTCCATTGGCCACAACCCTACAGATTAGGAGAAACCTCCAAATTCCCCAAGGCCATCCCAACAGTGTTGGCTGCCCAGGACAAACAGGAGTGATCTATCCCAAGCTGAGCAACTACTTAAACTCAGACTGGTAGACAGATATCCCCAGAGAAGAAGATTGAACCAGACAGGCACCTAGGCCCTAATCGTATCCATTGCTTTTGTTTCCAGGCATCTCTCTCCAGAGCCCTGGTTTCCAATACCAGCATATAGGTTTTTCCAGAAGTACCAATCAGGACAAATCACATCTACACATGGGAAATGTGCTTTTTGGAGCTGTGTCAAAACCTCCAGTTAGGTGAAAACTTCAGGTCCCTGGAGCCACCGCCCCATTACAAGGTCTCCATGGACACAATCCAACATTATGACCCATTCTCAGGAGAGTCCATTTCAACACAGCCCCATCAGTTGCTCCCCAATCGGTTGCTCCCACAGAGGAAGCAGATTGAACCTGCCTTGTCGCTAGGAAACAATAAGAATGGGAGGTGGGCTCTCCAGGCATCCATCCTTAGAACCCTGCTCTGGCGTCATTCCGTATGGGGCGTCCTGGAGCCATCTGACCGGTCTCGACTGTCCTGTAAAAGGAATTCTTGCCGATTGGAGCATCGTGTGAAAGCCTCCATGGCCCCATGATGCCCCCCACCTTCATGAAGGGGCCATCCTGAACAGAACAGAAACTCCAACCTGAGGCTTCCTCTGATCCTCGCCCTGACTTCAGATGCATGAGATCTCGATTCAGCTCTTCATAGAGTGCCTGCTGTGCCCTCGCCTCAAACCTAAGCCTAGCTTGTGTTCTCAGACTTCCGTCCTCACACTCCTGGCCCAAAAACCCTCCAGTTTGGGAATTCCAGATTGACAATACAGGACTCTGCCTGCCCTCCAGAAGAAAAACGTTGCCCTATGGGGCTACCCAGAAACCCCAATTGAGGATCAACCTGCACGCCACTCGACTGTACCCCAATTATACAGTCTACCCTGGGAATTAATGCCCTGTCTGACACAGCCTAAGCCTGGAATTCGTGACCTACACCAGACAACTGGCCGCACACTGAGCACATCAGACACGCCATGGCCTTAGGTCATCATCTCTTCCCAACCTCGGTTTTCAAGCTTCAGAAACTAGACATTATCTCCAATAATTGCCTAGTGCTGAACGTGATGCAGAAATCAGAACTCCTCGTTCCCCATGGCCAGAAACCTTGTGGTTGGCATGTTGTCCAACGTTCACTGTAGGAGAAAACAGCCTGGCCCATGAGGACCTGCCCATGCTTGAGGGTCGCCATGGGCACAAACACACATTTTGACCCTTAGTGTCAACCTTATCCTCAAGTAAAGCCGCTCAGTGACTGGACCAAGAGCTCGGATATGTGGCTTGCCTTACCCCTAGTACCCCCATCTTAACTAAACCTCAAAATGCCTAGTCACCCCTACTCAGGGCTCTGCTCTGGAATCCCTCTTTTGTGGGACACCAGAGGTAAAAAAAAAAAAAAGAAATACAGAAAGGACTCCTCCCATCCACAGACTGACCCCAAACACTTGGGATCAGGCCAAATCCCCAGAGAGAAAGACTCGTCCATGGCCAATGAGGTCAGCCCGACATTCCTCAGTCACCATTGACACAAAATCAGAGACAAAAGTCTGAGCAAACGCCTCACACTCGCCCTTTGTTCATAGCCTGAAAAATTTTTTTCACAGTCAGTAGATCAGGCCTATCATACATATGTCCCCAAACCTAAGCCGAGGTTGTGTTTTCAGACTTCTGTCCCCACAGTCCTGGCCCACATACCCTCCAGGCTGGGGACTCTGGAGGCAAACCTCAGGACTGTGCCTGCCCTCTCCAGGGGAATTCTGCTCATTCCACTGGCCACAAACCTACAGATTAGGAGAAAACTAAAAAGTACCAAAGCCATCCCAATATTGTAGGCCACCCATGACAAAGAGGTGCGACCTATCAGTAGCGAAGCAACTACCTCTATTCAGACCTGTAGACAGATATACCCAGAGAAGAAGATTGAACCTGACAGGCACCTAGGCCCTAACTGGATCCATTGCTTTCGTTTCCAGGCATCACTCCTCAGAAACCAGGTTTCCAATACCATCATATAGATTTTTCCAGAGGTACCAATCAGAACAAATCTCGTCTCCACACGGGAAACTTGCTCTTTGGAGCTGTGTCAAAACCTCCAGTTAAGAGAAAACTTCAGGTTCCCGGACTCACCGCCCCATTCCAAGGTCTCCATGGACACAAACCCACATTATGAACCACCCTCCGGAGAGTCCATTTCAACACACCCTCCTCGATTGCTCCACCAGATTCATCAGATCTAACCTGCCTTGTCGCAAGGAGACAATAGGAATGCGAGTTGGGCTCTCTAAGCATCCATCCTTAGAACGCTGCTCTGTCTTTGTTCTGTATGGGACGGCCTGGAGACATCTGACAGGTCTCGTCTGTCCAGCAGAAGGAATCCTTGCAGATTGGAGCATCTCACAACTCCCATCGTGGGAAAACATCCATGGCCCCATGATGCCTGTCACCTTCATGAAGGGGCCATCCTGAACAGAAAATCCAACCTGAACCTACGTCTGATCCTCGACCTGACCTCAGATGCACGAGATCTCGATTCAGCTCTGCAGAGTGTGACTGCCATTCCCTCGCCCCAAAACCTAAGCCTAGCTTGTGTTCACAGACTTCTTTCCTCACACTTCTGGCCCACAAGCCCTATAGTTTGGGAATTCCGGAGCCACATTGCAGCACTATGCAATGGGCTCCAGAAGAAAAACGTTGCCCGATGGGGCTACCCAGAAACACCAAATGAGGATCAACCTGCAAGCCACTCAACTGTACTCCAATTATACAGTCAACCCTCGAACTAATGCGATGTGCTGTCTGACACAGCCTGAGCCCGGACCTCCCGACCGACACCCAGACAGCTGCGGCCACACGTCAGTACTGTGCCTGCCCTTTACAAGGGAATTCTTACCATTTCATTTGTCACAAACCTACAGATTAGGAGAAACCTCCAGAGTCCCTGAGGCCAGCCAAATAGTGTTGGCCTACCGGGACAAACAGGGGCGATCTGACACAAGATGAGCAATGACCTCCACTCAGAACCATAGACAGATGTTCTCAGAGGAAAATATTGAAGCAGACAGGCTCCTAGGCCCTATTTGGACCCACTGGTTTGGATTCCAGGCATCTCTCCTCAGATACCTGGTTTCCAAAACTAGTTTATGGGAGTTCCTGAGGAACCAATCAGAACAAATCTCATCTCCACATGAGAAATTTGGTCTTTCTCGCTGTCTCAAAACCTCAGGTTAGGAGAATACTTCAGGGCACCGGAGCCACTGCCCCATTCCAAGGTCTCAATGGACATAAACCCACATTATGACCGATCTTCAGGAGAGTCCATTTCAATTCAGCCCCTCAGTGGCTCCCCCAGAGCCAACAGATCGAACCTGTCTTGGCGCTAGGAGGTAATTGGAATGCGAGTTGGGCTGCCCAGGCATCCATCATTAGAACTCTGCTCTTGAGAATTTCCATATGGGACATCCTGGATCCATCCAACAGGTCTAGAATGTCGCACAGAAGGAATCCTTGCGGTTTTAGAGCATCAGAGAATCCCACTGTGGGCAAACATCCATGGCCTCATGATGCCTTCCACCTTCATGTAGGGGACATCATGGAAGAAACTCCAACCTAAGCCAACGTCTGATCCTCACCCTGACTTCAGATAGACAAGATCTTGATTCAGCTCTGCAGAGTGTGCCTGCCGTGCCCTCGCTCCAAAACTTAAGCCTAACATGTGTTCTCAGAATTCCGTCCTCAAACTCCTGGCCCACAAACCCTCAGTTGGGAATTCTGGAGACACAATGCAGCACTCTGCTTGCCCTCCAGAAGAAAAAATGTTTCCCTATGGGGCTATGCAGAAACGCCAAATGGGGATCAACCTGCATGCCACTCAACGGTACACCATTGTACAGTCTAGTGTGAGTACTAATGCCCTGTCTGACACAGACTGATCCTGGACCTCCCGACCGACACCCAGACAGCTGGATGCACACTGAGCACATCGGACACGCCATGGCCTTAGGTCTTCATCTCTTCCCAATTTCGGTTTTCAGGCTTCAGAACCTAGACATTAACTCCACTAACTGACCAGGTGTGAACATGATCTAGAAATCAGAACTGTTTCTTATCCATAGCCAGAAACTTTGTGGTTGGCGTGTTGTCCAACGTTCAGTGTAGGAGAAACCAGCATGGTCCTTGAGGCCCCGGTCATGCTTGATGATCGCTATGGGGACAAACACACATTGTGACCCTCAGTGTGAGCCCTAGCCTCAAGTAAATCCTCTCATTGACTGGATCAAGAGCTCGCATATGAGGCTTGCCAAGACCCTAGTCCCCCAATCTTAATCAGAGTTTGAGATGTCTAGTCACCCCTACTCAGGGCTCTGCTCTGGAATCCCTCTTTGGTAGGACACCTGAGGGAAAAAAAATACAGAAAGAATCCTCCCATCCACAGAATGACCACAAACACTTGGGATCTGGTCAAATAGGCAGAGAGAAAGACTCGTCCTTGGCCCATGAGGCCATCCTTACATTCCATGGCCACTGTTGACACAAAATCAGAGACAAAAGCCTGAAAAAGTGCCTCACACTCGCCCCTTGTTCATAGACCAAGAAATTCTCCTCATGGTCTGTAGATCAGGCCTGTCATACATACGTCCCCACCTAAGACGAGTTTGAGTTTTCAGACTTCTGTCCCCACAGTCCTGGCCCATACACCTTCCAGGCTGGCGCCCCTGGAGCCACACCTCAGGACTGTGCCTGCCCTCTCAGGTGAATTCTGCCCATTCCATTGGCCACAACCCTACAGATTAGGAAAAACCTTAAAAGTCCCCAAAGCCATCCAAATAGTGTAGGCCGCCCAGGACAAACAGGGAAGATCTGTCAAGCTGAGCAACGACCTCCACTCACACCAGTAAACAGATATCCCCAGAGAAGAAGATTGAACCGGACAGGCACCTAGGCCCCAATCGGATCCATTGCTTTTGTTTCCAGGAATCTCTCCTCAGAGACCTGGTTTCCAATACCAGCATATGTGGGTTCCCAGAGGTACTAATCACAACAACTCTCATCTCCACATGGGAAACTTGCTCTTTAGAGCTATGTCAAAACCTCCAGTTAAGGGAAACCTTCAGGTCCCCGGAGCCACAGCCCCATTCCAATGTCTCCATGGACACAAACCCACATTATGTCCACTCCTCAGGAGAGTCCATTTCAACTCAGCCCCCTCGGTTGCTCCCCCAGAGCCATCAGATCAAACCTCCCTTGTCACTAGGAGACAACTGGAATGCGAGTTGGGCTGCCCAGGCATCCATTGTTAGGACTCCACTCTGGAGATGTTCCTTATGTGGTGTCCTTGATCCATCTGACAGGTCTCGACTGTCCTGTAGAAGGAATCCTTGTGGTTTGCAGCATCACACACTCACACTGTGGGCAAACCTCCATGGCCTCGTGATGCCCCCACCTTCGTGTAGGGGACATCATGGACAGAAACTCCAACCTGAGGCAATGTCTGATCCTCGCCCTGACTTCAGATGCACGAGATCTCGATTCAGCTCTGCAGAGTGTGTCTTCTGTGCCCTCGCCCCAAAACCTAAGTCTAACTTCTGTTCTCAGACTTCCATCCTCACACTCCTGGCTCAAGCCCTCCAGTTTCGTAAATCTGGAGACACGATGCAGAACTTTGCCTGCCCTCCAGAAGAAAAACGTTGCCCTGTGGGCCTACGCAGAAACCCCAAATGAGGATCAACCTGCATGCCACTTGACTTTGCCCCAATTATACAGTTTAGCCTGGACAGTAATGACCAATCTGACACAGACTGAGCACAGACCTTGTGACCGACACCCAGACAGCTGGTCGCACACTGAGCACATCGGACACACCATGGCCTTAGGTCGTCATCTCTTCCGAACCTTGGTTTCCAGGCTTCAGAACCTAGACTTTTCTCCACCCACTGCCAAGCAGTGTACGTGATGCAGAAATCAGAACTCCTCCTTCCCCATGACCAGAAACTTTGTGGTTGGCATGTTGTCCAACATTCAGTGTAGGAGAAACCAGAGTGGCCCATGAGACCCCGCCCATGTTTGAGGGCCACGATGGGCACAAACACAAATTGGGACCCTCAGTGTAAGCCCTGTCCTCAAGTAAAGCCTCTCAGGGGCTGGACCAAGAGCCCGCATATGGGGCTTGCCATGCCTCTAGTCCCCCAATCTTAACCAGCACTCAAGAAGTCTGGTCATTCCTACTCAGAGCTATTCTCTGCAATCCTTCTTTGGTGGGACACATGAGGTAAAAAAAATAGAGAAAGGACTCCTACCATCCAAACAATGACCTCAAACACTTGGAATCGGGCCAAATCCGCAGAGAGAAAAACTTGTCCATGGCCATTGAGGCCAGCCAGACATTCCACGGCCACCGTTGATGCAAAATCTGGAGACAAAAGCCTGAAAAAAATGACTCACACTCGCCCAGTGATCATAACCCGAAAAATTCTCCTCAAGGTCTGTAGATCGAGTCTGCCATACTTACGTCCTCAAACCTAAGCTGAGTTTGTGTTTTCAGACTTCTGTCCCCAAAGTCCTGGCCCACATATCCTCTAGTCTGGGTCCCCTGGAGCCACACCTCAGGACTGTGCCTGTGCACTCCAAGGGAATTCTGCTCATTCCTTTGGACACAACTCAAGAGATTAAGAAAACCTTCAAAGTCCCCGAGGCCATCCCAATAGTGTCAGTCGCCCAGGAGAAACAGGGGTTATCTGTCACTAGCTGCGCCACTACCCCCACTCAGACCTGTAGACAGATATACCCAGAGAAGATTGAACTGGACAGGCACCTAGGCCCTAATTTGATTCATTTCTTTTGAGTCCAGGGATCTCTCCTCATAGGTCTGGTTTCCAATACCAGCATATGTGGGTTCCCGGAGGAATCAATCAGTACAAATTGTGTCTCCACTTGGGAAACTTGCTCTTTGGAGCTGTGTCAAAACCTCCCGTTAGGAGAAACCTTCAGGTACAGGGAACCACTGCCCCATTCCAAGGTCTTCATGGACACAAACCCACATTATGACCCATCCTCAGGAGAGCCCATTTCAACTCAGGCCCCTCAGTTGCTTCCCCAGAGCCAGCGATCGAACCTGCCTTATCGCAAGTAGATAATTGGAATACAAGGCGGGCTGCTCAGGATTCAATCCTTAGAACCCTGCTTTGGCGTCCTTCCATAATGGACGTCCTGTAGCCATCCGACAGGTCTCGACTCTCCTACAGAAGGAATCCTTGGGGATTGGAACATCTCACTACTCCCATCTTGGGAAAACCACCATGGCCTCATGAAGCGCCCGCCCCTTCATGAAGGGGGGAAATGGACAGAAACTCCACCCTAAGCCAAATTCTGATCCTCGGCCTGAGTTCATATCCACAAGATCTCGAATCAGCTCAGCAGAGTTTGCCTGCTGTGCCCTTGCTCCAAAACCTACACCTAGCTTGTGTTCTCAGACTTCCGTCATCACACTCCTGGGCTACAAGCCCTCCTGTCCAGGAATCTGGAGAAACAATGCAGCACTATGCCTGCCATCCAGAAGAAAAACTTTGTCCTATATGACAACCCAGAAACCCCAAATGAGTATCAATCTGCAAGCCACTCGACTGTACCCCAATTGTAAGTGTACCGTGGGCACTCATGCTCTGTCTGACACAACCTGAGCGCAGAACTCCCGACTGACTCCCGGACAGCTAGGGTCACACCTCAGGACTGTGCATGCCTTCTCCAAGGGAATTCTGCCCATTCCATTGGCCACAACCCTATAGATTATGAGAAATCTCCAAAGACCCAGAGACCATCCCAATAGTGTAGGCCTCTCAGGAGAAACTGTGGCAATTAGACGCAAGCTGAGAAATGATCCACTCAGAACCGTAGACAGATGTTCCCAGAGAAAAATATTGGAGCAGACAGGCCCCTAGATCCTAATAGAATCAGTTCCTTTGGTTTCCAGGCATCACTCCTCAGAGGCCCGGTTTCCAATACCAGCTTATGATGTTTCCTGAGGCAACATCAGAACAAATCTCATCTCCACATGGGAAACTTGCTCTTTGGAGCTGTGTCAATACCTCTAGTTAGGAGAATCCTTCAGGGTGCCGGTTCCACTGCCCCATTCCAAGGTCTCCATGGACACAAATCCACATTATGACACATCCTCAGGAGATTCCATTTCAACTCACCCCCCTACCTTCCTCCCCCAGAGACAGTAGAGTGAACCTGCATTGTCACTAGGAGAAGATTAGAATACAAGTTGGGCTGCCCAGGCATCCATCGTTAGAACCCTGCTCTGGAGAAATTTTTTATGAGACGTCCTTGATCCATCAGACAGGTCTCGACTGTCCCACAGAAGGAATCCCTGTGGTTTGCAGCATCACAAATTCCCACCGTGGGAAAATCTCATGGCCTCGTGATGTCCCCATCTTCATGTCAGGATCATCAAGGACAGAAACTCCAACCTGAGAAAATGTCTGATCCTCACCCTGACTTCAGATGCACGAGATCTCAATTCAGCTCTGCAGAGTGTGCCTGCTGTGCCCTTGCCCCAAAACCTAAGCCTAGCTTGTGTTCTCAGACTTCCGTCCTTCTACTCCTGGCCCAAAAACCCTCCAGTTTGGGAATTCTGGAGTCACAATGAAGCACTCTGCCTGCCTTACAGAAGAAAACCATTGCTCTATGGGACTACCCAGAAACCCCAAATGAGGATCCACCTGCACGCCACTCGACAATATCCCAATTATACAATCCAGCATGAGCAGTAATGCCCTGTCTGACTCAGCTTGAGCCCAGACCTCGTGACCCTCAGCCAGACAGCTGGCCGCACACTGAGCACATCGGACATGCCATGGCCTTAGGTCATCATCTCTTTCCCAACTTTGGTCTTCAGGCTTCAGAACCTAGACCTTATCTCCACTCACTGCCAAGTGGTGTACGTGATGTAGAAATCAGAACTTCTCCTTCCCCATGGCAAGAAACCTTGTGGTTGGCACGTTGTCCAAAGTTCAGTGTAGGAGAAAACAGCGTGGCCCAGAGGCCGCGCCCATGCTTGAGGGTCGTGATGGGCACAAACACACATTGGGACCCTCAGCTTGAGCCCTGTCCTCAAGTAAACCATCTCAGTGACTGGAAGAAGAGCCCACATATGGGCCTTGCCATGCCCCGAGTCCCCCAATCTTAATGAGACCTCGAGATGTCTAGTCACACCTACTCAGGTCTCTGCTTTGTTATTCCTCTTTGGTGGGACACCCGAGGTAAAAAACAAAACAAAACAAAACAAACAAACAAACAAACAAACAAAAAAGGCAGAAAGGATTCTCCCATCCACAGAATGACCCCAAACACTTGGGATATGCCCAAATACCAGGAGAGAAAGACTCATCCATGACCCATCAGGCCACCCCATCATTCCACGGCTACCATTGACACAAAATCCAGAGACAACAGCCAAGCAAATGCCTCACACTCGCCATTTGTTCATAGCCCGAAATGTTCTCACAGTCTGTAGATGGGCCTGCCATACCTATGTCCCCAAACCTAAGCTGAGTTTGCGTTTTCAGACTTCTGTCCCAACAGCTCTGGCCCAAACACCTTCCAGGCTGGGTCCCCTGGAGCCACAACTCAGGAATGTGCCTGCCCTCTTCAAAGGAATTCTGCCCATTTCATTGGCCACGACCATACAAATTAGGTGAAACCTCCAAAGTCCCTGAGGCCATCCCAATAGTGTAGGTCGCCCAGGACAAACAGGGGCGATCAGTCAGAAGCTGAGCAAAGACCTCCACTCAGACCCATAGACAGATAGCCCCAGAGAAGAAGATAGAACCATACAGGCACGTATGTCCTAATCGGATCTATTGTTTTTGTTTCCAGGCATCTCTCCTCAGAGGCCTGGTTTCCAATACCATCATATGGGGGTTTCCTGAGGTACCAATCAGAACAAATATCGTGTCCTCAAGGGCAACTATTCTTTGGAGACATGTCAAATCCTCTAGTTGGGAGAAACCTTCAGGTTTCTGTAGATACTGCCCCATTCCAAGGTCTCCATGGACACAGACCCACATTATGACCCATCCTAAGGAGAGTCCATTTTAGCAGAGCCCCTTCCATTGCTCATGCAGAGCCAGTACATTGAAACTGCTTTGTGACTACGAGACAATTGGAATGCGTGGCAGGCTCTCCAGGCCTCCACCCTTAGAACCCTGCTCTGGCGTCTTTCCATATGGTACGTCTTGGAGCCATCCGACAGGTTTCGAATGTCCTGGAGAATGAATCCTTGCGGACTGGAGCATCTCATAATTCCCATCGTGGGAAAACCTCCATGGCCTTATGATGCCCGCCCCGCTTCATGAAGGGGGATCATGGACAGAAACGCCAACCTGAGCCAACATCTGATCCTTGACCTGACTTCAGATGCACGAGATCTCGATTTATCTCTGCAGAGTGTGCCTGCCGTGCCCTCGACCCAAAACCTAAGCTTAGCTTGTGTTCTCAGACTTCCTTCCTCACTCTCCTGGCCCACAAACCCTCCAGTTTGGGAATTCTGGATCCACAATGCAGCTCTATGCCTGCCCTCCAGAAACAAAAAATAATAATAACGTTGCCCCAAGGGCTACCAAGAAACGCCAAATGAGGATCAACCTACATGCCATTCGAGTGTACCCCAATTATACAGTCCACCCTGCCCACTAATGCCTTGGCCAACACAGACTGAGCCGGTACCTCTTGAACGACACCCAGTCAGCTGGGGCCACATCAAAGGACTCTCCTGCCCTCTGCAAGGGAATTCTGCCCATTCCATTTGCCACAACCCTACAGATTAGGAGAAACTTCCAACGTCCCTGAGACGATGCCAATAGTGTAGCCCTCCCGGGACAAACAGGGGCAATATGACACATGCTGAAAACAACCACCACACAAAACCATAGACTGATGTTCTCAGAGAAAAAGATTGAAGTGAACAGGCCCCCAGGCCCTAATCAGATACATTGCATTGGATTCCAGGCATCTCTTCTCAGATGCCTGGTTTACAATACCAGCTTATAGGTTTCCTGAGGCAACAGTCAGAACAAATCTTGTCTCCACATGGAGACATCGCTCTTTCAAACTGTCTCAAAACCTCCAGGGCACCGGAGCCACTGCCCCATTCCAAGGTCTCCATGGACACAAACCCACATTATGACCCATCCTCAGGAGAGTCCATTTCTACTCAGCCCCCTCGATTGCTCCCCCAGAGCCAGCAGATCTAACCTGTCTTGTTGCTAGGAGATAATTGGAATGCGAGTTGGGCTGCCCAGGCCTCCATCGTTAGAACCCCGGTCTGGAGAATTTCCTTATGGGGTGTCCTTGATCTATCTGACAGGTCTCCCACAGAAGGAATCCTTGTGGTTTGCAGCATCACACATGCACACCTTGGGAAAACTTCCATGGCCTTGTGATGCCCCAACCTTCATGTAGGGGACATCATAGACAGAAACTACAACCTGAGGCAATGTCTGATCCTCGCCCTGACTTTAGATGCACGATATCTCAATTCAGCTCTGCAGAGTGTGCCTGCCGTGCCCTCGCCCCAAAACCTAAGCCTAGCTTGTGTTCTCAGACTTCTGTCCTCACACTCCTGGATCATTAGTCCTCCAGTTTGGGAATTCTGGAGACACAATGCAGCACTCTGCCTGCCCTCCAGAAGAAAAACTTTGCCCTAGGGGGCTACCCAGAAACACCAAATGAGGATAAACCTGCACACCTCTAGACTGTACCCCAGTTAAACTGTCCAGCCTGGGCAGTAATGCCCTGTGTGACACAGCCTGAGCCCAGACCTCGTGACCGACAACCAAAGAGCTGGCCGCACACTGAGCGATGGATACAAACAAACATTGGGACCCTCATTGTAAGCCCTCTCCTCAAGTAAAGCCTCTCAGGGTCTGGACCAAAAGCCCACATATAGGGCTTACCATGCCCCTCGTCCCCCAATCTTTGCCAGAGCTCGAGAAGTCTAGTCAACCCTATTCAGAACTCTTTTCTGGAATCCCTCTTTGGTGGGACACATGAGGTAAAAAATAAATAGAGAGAGACTCCTACCATCCAAAGAATGTTCCCAAACATTTGGAATAAGGCCAAATCCACAGAGAGAAAAACTCGTCCATGGCCCATCAGGCCAGCCTGACATTCCACAGCCACCTTTGACACAAAATCTGAAGATAAAAACCTGAAAAAGCGCCTCACACTCGCCCTTTGTTCATAGCCCAAAAAATTCTCACAGTCTGTGGATCTGGCCTGCCATACCTATGTCCCCAAACCTAAGCCGAGTTTGTGTTTTCAGACTTCTGTCTCCATTGTCCTGGCCCACACACGCTCAAGGGTGGGGCCCCTGGAGCCACACCTCAGGACTGTGCCTGCTCTCTCCACGGGAATTCTGCTTATTCCTTTGGACACAACCCTATAGATTCAGAGAAACCTCCAAAGTCCCTGAGGCCATCCCAATAGTGTAGGACGTACAGGACAAACAAGGGAAATCTGACACAAGGTGAGCCACTACCTCTACTCAGATCCATAGACAGATATGCCCAGAGAAGAAGATTGAAAGGGACAAGCACCTAGGCCTTAATCGGATCCATTGCTTTTGTTTCCAGGCATCTCTCCTCAGAGACCTGGATTCTAATACCAGCATATGGGGGTTTTCGGAGGTACCAATCAGAACAAATCTCGTCTTCACATGGGAATCTTGCTATATGGAGCTGTGTCAAAACCTCCAGTTAGGAGAAAACTTCAGGTCACCGGAGCCAGCACCCCATTCAAATGTCTCGATGAACACAATTCCACATTACGTCCCATCCTCAGGAGAGTCTATTTCAACTAAACCCCCTCGGTTGCTCCCACAGAGCCAGCAGATCGAACCGGCATTGTCTCTAGGAGACAATTGAAATGTGAGGCGGGCTCTTCAGGCATCCATCCTGAGAATGCTGCTCTTGCGTTGTTCTTTATGGGACGTCCTGGAGCCATACAACAGGTCTCGACTGTCCAACAGAAGGGGTCCTTGTGCATGGATCATTTCAAAACTCCCATGATGGGAAAACTTCCAAAGCCACATGATGCCCCCAGTAATCATGAAGGCAGATCATGGACAGAAACTCCAACCTGAGCTAATGGCTGATCCTCGCCTTGACGTCATATCACGAGATATTGATTCAGCTCTTCAGAGTGTGCCTGCTGTGCCCTCGTCCTGCCAACTAAGCGTAGCTTGTGTTCTCAGACTTCCGTCCTCACTCTCCTGGAACACACACCCTCCAGTTTGGGAATTCCGGACCCACAATGCAGCACTCTGTCTGCCCTCCGGAGGAAATACGTTGCCCTATGGGTCTACCCAGAATGCCAAATAAGGATCAACCTGCACGCCACTCGACTGTACCCCAATTATACAGTCTACCCTGGGCACTAATGCCCTGTCTGACACAGCCTGAGCCCAGACCTCCCAACCGTCACCCGGACAGCTGGGGCCACGTCTCAGGACTGTGCCTGTGCTCTCTAAGGGAATTCTGCCGATTCAATTGGCCACAACCCAACAGATTAGGAGAAATCTCCAATGTCCCCAAGATCATCCCAGTAGTGTAGGACACCACGGACAAACAGGGTCAGTCTGTCACAAGCTGAGCAACGACCTCCACTCAGAACCATAGACAGATGTGCCGAGAGAACACTGAAGCAGACAGACCCCTAGGCGTGAGTTATATCAATATTTTGAATTCCAGGCATCTCTCCTCAGAAGCCTGGTTGCTAATACCAGCATATAGGGGTTTTTGAGGCACCAATCAGAACAAATCTCATCTCCATATGGGAATCCAGTACTTCGGAGCTGTGTCAAAACCTCCGGTTAGGAGAATCCTTCAGGGCCCCAGACCACCGCCCCATTCCAAGGTCTCCATGGACACAAAACCACATTATGACCCATCCTCAGGAGAGTCCATTTCAACTCAGGCCCCTCGGTTACTCACCCAGTGCCAGCTGACCGAACCTGCCTTGTTGCTAGGTGACAATTGGATTGCGAGTTCACTGCCCAGGCTTCCATTGATAGAACCTTGCTCTGGAAAAGTTCCTTATGGGGTGTCCTTGATCAATCCAACAGGTCTCAACTCTCCTGCATAAGGAATCCTTGTGGTTTGCAGCATCACACACTCGCACCGTGGGCAAAGCTCCATGGCTTTGTGAGCCCCCACCTTCATTTAGGAGACATTGTGGACAGAAACTCCAACCTGAGCCAACATCTGATCCTTGCCCTGACTTCGGATGAACGAGATCTCAATTCAGCTCTGCAGAGTGTGTCTTCCGAGCCGTCGCCCCAAAACCTAAGCCTAGCTTGTGTTCTCAGACCTCCGTCCTCACACTCTTGGGCCACAAGCCCTCCAGTTTGGGAATTCTGGAGACACAATGCAGCACTCTGCCTGCCCTTCAGAAGAGAAACGTTGCCCTATGGGGTTACCCAGAAACCGCAAAAGAGGATCAACCTGCATGCCACCCGACTGTACCCCAATTATACAGTCTAGCCTGTGCCCTAATGCCCTATAAAACAGAGCCTGAGGCCTGACTTCCCGACCAATAACAGGACAACTGGCCCTAAAATGAGAACATCTGAACCGCCATGGACTTAGGTCATCATCTCTTCCCAGCCTCGGTTTTCAGGCTTCAGAAACCCAGACCTTATCTCCAGTCACTTCCCATGGGTGAACGTGATGCAGAAATCAGAACTCCTCCTTCCCCCTCGCCAGGACCTTGTGGTTGGAACATTGTCCAACATTCAGTGTAGGAGAAACCAACATGGCCCATGAGGCCCCGCCATGCTTGAGGGCCACGATGGGCACAAACACACATTGGGACCCTCTGCAAGAGCCCTATCCTCAAGTAAAGCCTCTCAGTGGCTGGACCAAGAACCTGCATATGGGGTTTGCCATGCCCCAAGTCTCCCAATCTTAACCAGAGGTCGAGATATCTAGTCACCCCTACTCAGGGCTCTGCTCTGGAATCCCTCTTTGGTGGGACACCTGAGGTAAATAAACACAGAATGTACTCCTTCTATCCACAGAATGACCCCAGCCACTTGGAATCGGGCCAAATCCCCAGAGAGAAGGACTCTTCCATGGCCCATGTGGCCACCCCAACATTCCATGACCACTGTTGACACAAAATCCAGAGACATAAGACTGAGCAAGCGCCTCACACTCGCCCTTTGTTCACAGCCTGAAAAATTCTTCTCACAGTCTGTAGATTAGGCCTGCCATACCTATGTCCACAAACATAAGGCAAGTTTTTGTTTTTTTTTTCAGACCTCTATACCTACAGTCCTGGCCCACACACCATCAGACTGGGGCCCCTGGAACCACATTTCAGGACTGTGCCTGCCCTCTCAAAGAAAATACTGCTCATTGCTTTGGACACAAACCTACAGATTAGGTGAAACCTCCAAAGTCCCCGAGGCCATCCCAAGAGTGTAGGACGTCCAGGACAAACAGGGGCGATCTGTCACAAGCTGAGCAACTACCTCCTCTCAGACCCGTAGACACATGCCCAGAGAAGAAAATTGAACAGACAGGCACCTAGGCCCTAATTGATCCATTGCTTTTCTCTCCAGGCATCTCTCCACAGAGGCCTGGTTTCCAATACCAGCATAAGAGGGTTTCCTGTGGTACCAATTAGAGGAAATCTCGTCTCCACATGGGAAACTTGTTCTTTGGAGCTGTCAAAACCTCCAGTTAGAACAAATATTCAGGTCGCCGGATCAATCGCCCCATTCCAATGTCTCCATGGATACAAACCCACATTATGACCCATCCGAAAGGACAGTGCATTTCAAATCAGTCCCCTCAGCTGCTCTCCCAGAGCCAGCAGATGGAACATGTCTTGTTGCGAGGATACAATTGAAATGTGAGGCAGGATCTCCAGGGATCCTTCCTTAGAACCCTGCTCTGGCGTCGTTTTGTATGGGATGTCCTAGAGCTATCCAACAGTTCTCAACTGTCCAGCAGAAGGAATCCTTGCAGATTGGAGCATCTCACAGTTTCCATCGTGGGAAAACCTCCATGGCCTCATGATGCCCCCTTCCCTTCAAGAAAGGGCCATCCTGGACAGAAACTCCAACCTGAGCCAACGTCTGATCCATACCCAGACTTCTGATGCACGAGATCACATTTTAACTCTCCAGAGTGTGTCTGCCATGCCCTCACCCCAAAACCTAAGACTACTTGTGTTCTCAGACTTCCGTCCACACACTCCTGGCCCACAAGCCCTCCAGTTTGGAATTCTGGAGCCACAATATAGCTCTCTGCCTGCTCTCCAGAAGAAAAATGTTGCCCTATGGGGCTACCCAGAAACGCCAAATGAGGAACAACTTGCAAGCCACTTGACCTGACTCCAATTATACAGTCTAGCCTGAGCCCTAAAGCCCTATCTGACACAGCCTGAGCCCAGACCTCCCGACGGACATGCAGACAACTAGCTGTACACAGAGCACATTGGGCCCTCCATTGCCTTAGGTCATCATCTCTTCGCAACCTCGGTCTTCAGGCTTCAGAAACTTAAACTCTATCTCCACTCACTTTCCAGGGGTGAACATGATGCAGAAATCAGAACTCTTTCTTCCCCCTGGCCAGAACACTGTGGTTGGCATGTTATCCAGCGTTCATTGTAGGAGAAACCAGCTGGCCCATGAGGCCCCACCAGTGCTTGAGGGCCGCGATAGGCACAAACACACATTGTGACCCTCAGAGTGACCCCTGTCCTCAAGTAAAGCTTCTCAATGGCTGGACCAAGAGCCTGCATATGGGGCTTGCCATGCCCCAAGTCTCCCAATTTTAACCAGAGGTCAAGATATCTAGAAACCTTTACTCAGGGCTCTGCTCTGGAATCCCTCATTGGTGGGACACCTGAGGAAAATAAGTACAGAAAGGACTCCTCCCACCCACAGAATGACACCAACCACTTGGGATTGGGCCAAATCCCCAGAAAGAAAGACTCGTCCATGGTCCATGAGGCCACCCTGACATTCCATGTCCACCGTTGACACAAAATCCAGAGACATAAGCCTGAGCAAGCGCCTCACACTCGCCCTTTGTTCATAGCCCGAATAATTCTCTGCACGGTCTGTAGATCGGGTGTGCCATACTTACGTCCACAAACATAAGGCGAGTTTGTGTTTCAGACTTCTGTATGACAGTCTTGGCCCACACACCATCAGGCTGGGGTCCCTGGAGCCACATCTCAGGACTGTGCCTGCTTCTCCAAGGGAATCCTGTCCATTCAACTGGAGACAACCCTATATATTAGGAGAAAACTCCAAAATACCCAACGCGGACCCAATAGTATAGGCCTCCAAGGACAAACAGGGGTGATCTGTCCCAAGCTGAGTGACTACCTTAACTCAGACCCGTACACAGATATCCCCAGAGAAGAAGATTGTAACGGACAGGGACCTAGACCCTAATTGGATCCATTGCATTTGTTTCCATGCATCTCTCCTCAGAGGCCTGGTTTCCAATACTAGCATATGGGGGTATCGAGAAGTACCAATCAGAACAAATCTTGTCTAAACATGGGAAATTTGGTCTTTGGAGCTTTGTGAAAAGTTCCAGTTAGGAGAAAACTTCAGGTCCCTGGAGCCACCGCCCCATTCCAAGGTCTCCATCGACATAAACCCACATTATGACCAATTCTCAGGTGAGTCCATTTCAACTCAATCCCCTCGGTTGCTCCCCCATAGCCAACAGATCGAACCTGAATTGTCGTTAGGAGACAATTGGAATGTGAGGTGGGCTGCCCAGGCATCCATCCTTAGAACCCTGCTCTGGAGAACTTCCTTATGGGACGTCCTGGATCCATCCAACAGGTCTCGACTGTCCCGCAGAACGAATCCTTACAGTTTGGAGCATCAGACACTCCCATCATGGGAAAACCTCCATGGCCTCGTGATGCCCCCCCACCTTCATGAATGGGCCATAATGGACAGAAACTCCAGCCTAGGCCAACGTCTGATCCTCGTCCTGACTTTAGATACACGAGATCTTGACTCAGCTCTGCAGAGTGTGCCTGCCATGTCCTCGCCCCGAAACCTAAGCCTAGCTTGTGTTCTCAGACTTCCGTCCTCACACTCCTTGTCCACCAGTCCTCCAGTTTGGGAACTCTGGAGCCACAATGCAGCACTCTTCCTGCCCTGCAGAAGAAAAGCATTGCCCTACGGGGCTACCCAGAAATGCCAAATGAGAATCAACCTGCACGCCTCTGGACTGTACCCCAAATATACAGTCTAGCCTGGGCACTAATGCCCTGTCTGACACAGCCTGAGCTCGGACCTCCCGACTGACACCAAGACAGCTAGGGTCACACCTCAGAATTGTGACTTCCCTCTCCATGTGAATTCTGCGTATTCCAAAGGAAACAATCCTATAAATTAGAAAAAACCTCCAAAGTCCCTGAGACCATCCCAGTATTGTAGGCCGCATGGGACAAACAGGGACTATCTGACACAAGCTGAGCAAGGCCCTCTACTGAGAACCATAGACAAATGTGCCCAGAGATGACTGAAGCAGACAGGCCTCTAGGCGTGAATCAGATCTATTGCTTTAGATTCCAGGCATCTCTTCTCGATGCCTGGTTTCCAATACCAGTTTATGGGGGTTCCTGAGGCACCAATCAGAACAAATCTCGTCTCCACATGGGAATCTTGCTCTTTGGAGCTGTGTGATTCTCCGGATTCTCCGGTTAGGAGAATCCTTCAGGGCCCTGAAGCCATCGCACCATTCGAAGGTCTCCTTGGACACCAACCCACATTTTGACCAATCCTTAGGAGAGTCCATTTCAAAACAGTGCCCTTGTTTGCTCCCCTAGAGCAAGCAGTTTGAACCTTCCTTGTCGCTAGGAGACAATTGGAGTGTGAGGCGGCCTGCCCAGGCATCCATCGTTAGAAACCTGCTCTGGAGAAGTTCCTTTTGGGATGTCCTGGATCCATCCAACAAGTCTCCACTGTTCTGCAGATGGAATCTTTGTGGTTTGGAGCATCACACACTCCCACTATGGGAAAACCTCCATGGCCTCGTAATATCCCCTTACCTTCATGAAGGGTCCATGATGGACAGAAACTTCAACCTGGGCAACGTCTACCCTCACCCTGACTTCAGATGCACGAGATCTCGATTCAGCTCTTCAGAGTGTGCCTGCCATGCCCTCGCCCTGAAACATAAGCCTACTTGTGTTCTCAGACTTCCGTCCTCAAATTCCTGGCACACAAGCTCTCCAGTTTGGGAATTCTGGAGGCACAATGCAGCACTCTGCCTGCCCTCCTGAAGAAAAAGGTTGCCTCAATGGGGCTACCTAGAAACCACAAATGAGGATCAACCTGCACGACCCTCGACTGTACACCAATTATACAGTCCAGCCTAGGCAGTAATGCACTGTCTGACACAGCCTGAGCCCGACCTTCGTGACTGACACCCAGACAGCTGAACGCACACTGAGCACATTGGACATGCCATGGCCATAGGTCGTCATCTCTTCCTAACCTTGGTTTTCAGGCATCAGAACCTAGACCTTTTCTCCACTCACTGCCCAGCGGTGAACAAGATGCAGAAATCAGAACTTCTCCTTCCCCATGGCAAGAAACCTTGTGGTTGGCATGTTGTCCAACATTAAGTGTAGGAGAAACCAGAGTGGCCCATGAGGCCGCGGTCATGCTTGAGTGCCGCGGTGGGCACAAACACATATTGGGACCCTCAGCATGAGCCCTGTCCTCAAGTAATGCCTCTCAGTGGCTGGACCAAGAGTCCGCATATGGGGCTTGCATGTTCCTAGTCGCCCAATTGTAACTAGAGTTCGAGATGCCTTGTCACCCCTACACAGGGATCGTCTCAGAATCCCTCAATAATCCCTGAGAATCCCTGCTGTGTCCTCGCCCTGAAACCTAAGCTTAGCTTGTGTTCTCAGACTTCCATCGTCACAGTCCTGGCCACAAGCCCTCCAGTTTGGGAATTCTGAAGACACAATGCAGTACTCTGCCTGCCCTCCAGAAAAAAAACGTTGCCCTATAGGGCCAACCAGAAACGCCAAATGAGGAACAACCTGCATGCCACTCGACCATACCCCAATTATACAGTCTAGCCTTTGCACTAAAGCCCTGTCTGACACAGCGTGAGCCCAGACCTCCCGTGCGACACCCAGACAGCTGTCATACACTGAGCCCATCGCACGCACAATGGCTTTAGGTCATAATCTCTACCCAACCTCGGTTTTCAGGCTTCAGAACCTAGACTTTATCTCCACTGACTCTCAGGAGTGAACGTGATGCAGAAATCAGAACTCCTCCTTCCCCATTGCCAGAAACCTTGTGTTTGGCATGTTGTCCAATGTACTTTGTAGGAGAAAGCAGCATGGCCCTTGAAGTCCCACCTATCCCTGAGAGCCGCAATGTGTGTACAAACACACATTGTGACCCTCAGAGTGAGCCCTATCCTCAAGTAAAGCCTCTCAGTGACTGGAACAAGAGCCCGCATATGGGGCTGGCCAAGCCCCTATTCCCCAATCTCAACCAGATTTTGAGATGTCTAGTCATCCCTTCTCAGGGCTCTGCTCTGGAATACCTCTTTGGTGGGACACCTGAGGTAAAAAGAAAAAAATACAGAAAGGACTCCTCCCATCTAGACAATGACCCCACCCACTTGGGATCGGGCCAAATCCCCAGAGAGAAAGACGTGTCCATGGCCCTTGAGGTCACCCCGACATTCCACGGCCACCCTTGACACAAATTCCAGAGACAAAAGCCTGAGCAAGCGCCTCACACTCACCCTTTGTTCATAGCCCAAAAAATTCTCCTCACGGTTTGTAGATAGGGCCTTTCATACATACATCACCAAACCTAAGCTGAGTTTGTGTTTTCAGAATTCTGTCCCCACAGTCCTGGCCCACACACCCTCCAAGCTTGGTTCCCTGGAGCCACACCTCAGGACTGTGACTGACCTCTCCAGGGAATTTCTGCCCATTCCATTGGCCACAACCCTACAGAGTAGGAGAAAGCTCCAAACTCCCTGAAGCCATCCCAATAATGTCAGCCGCCCACAACAAACAAGGGTGATCTGTCACAAGCTAAGCAAGTACCTCCACTCAGACCCAGAGAGAGATACCCCCATAAAAGAAGATTGAACCAGATAGGCACCTAGACCCTAATCAGATCCATTGCTTTTGTTTCCAGGCTTCTGTCCTAAGAGGCCTGGTTTCCAATACCAGCATATGGGGGATTACTGAGGCACACATCAGAAAAATCTCGTCTCCACATAGGAAACGTACCCTTTGGAACTCTGTCAAAACCTCCGGTTAGGAGAATATTTCAGGGCCCCGGATCAAGCACCCCATTCCAAGGTCTCCATGGACTTAAACCCACATTATGACCCATCCTCAGGAGAGTCCATTTCAACTCACCCCCCTCGGTTGCTCCCCAGAGCCAGCAGATCGAACTTGCCTTGTCACTAGGAGACAACTGGAATGGGAGGCGGGCTGCCCAGGCATCCATCCTTAGAACCCTGCTCTGGAGAACTTCCTTATGGGATGTCCTGGAGCCATCCAACAGGTCTTGACTGTCCCACAGAAGGAATCATTGTGGATTGGAGCATCTCACAACTCCCATCATGGGAAAACCTCCATGGCCTTGATGACACTCCCCTTCATGAAGGGGCTGTCATGGACAGAAAGTCCAACCTGAGCCAACATCTGATCCTATCTCTGTCTTCAGTTGCACGTGATCTCTAATCATCTCTGTAGAGGGCACCTGCCACGCCCTCGTCCTGAAACCTAATTCTTGCTTGTGTTCTCAGAATTTCGTCCTCACACTCCTGGCCCACAAGCCCTCCAGTCTGGGAATTCCAGAGCCAAAATGCGGACATGTGCCTGCCCTCCAGAAGAAAAACGTTGCCCTCTGGTGCTACCCGTTAACCACAAATGAGTATCAACCTGCACGAAACTCGACTGCACCCCAATGACACAGTCTAGCCTGGGCACTAATTCCCTGTATGCCATAGCCTGAGCCTGCACCTCCCTACCCACACTCAACAGCTGGCCGAACACTGAGCACATCAGACACGCCATGGCCTTCGGTCTTCATCTCTTCCCAACCTCGATTTTCAGGCTTCAGAACCTAGACCTTAACTCCAATCACTGTCCAGGGGTGAACGTATTGCAGAAATCAGAACTCCTCCTTCCCCACGGCCAGAAACCTTGTGGTTGGCATGTTGTGCAATGTTCACTGTAGGAGAAACCAGCATGGTACACGAGGCCCCAATGAGGCTTCACGGGCTCATTGGGCACAAATACGCATTGTGAACCTCAGTGTGAACCCTATCCTCAAGGAAGGCCTCTCAATGTCTGGACCAAGAGCCCGCATATGGGGCTTGACATTCCCCTAGGTCCCCAATGTTAACCAGAGTTCAGGTTGTCCAGTCAACCCTCCCCAGGACTCAGCTCTGGAATCCCTCTTTTGGTGGTATATCTGAGGTAAAAAACCAAAAGGCCTCCTTGCTTCCCACAGAATGACCCAAAACTCTTGTGATCGTGCCAAATCCCCAGAGAGGGAGAATCGTCCATGGCCCATGAGGAAACCCTGACATTCCACGTCCATCAGTGACACAAAATCCAGAGAAAAAAGCCTGAGCTAGTGCCTCACACTCGCCCTTTGTTCATATCCAGAAGAGATCTCCTCACAGTCTATAGATCGGGCCTGCCATATCTACGTCCCCAAACCTAAGCAGAGTTTGTTTTTCAGACTTCTGTCCCGACAGCCATGGAACACACACCCTCCATGCTTGGGTCCTTCAAGCCACACCTCAGGACTGTGCCTTCCCTCTTCAAGGGAATTCTTCCCATTCCATTGGCCACAGCATTGCAAATTAGGAGAAACCTCCAAAGTCACTGAGGCCATCCCAATAATGTAGGCCGCCCAGGACAAATAGGGGTGATCTGACACCAGCTGAACATCTACCTCCACTCAGACCCTTCGACAGATGTCTCCAGAGAAGAAGATTGAACTGGACAGGCCCCTAGACCCTAATCGGATCCATTGCTTTGGTTTCCAGGCATCTCTCCTCAGAGACCTGGTTTCCAATACCAGCATACAGTGGTTACCTGAGGCACAAATAAGAACAAATCTCATCTCCCCATGGAAAACTTGCTCATTGGAGCTGTGTCAAAACCTCTGGTTAGGAAAATCCTTCTGGGCCCTGATGCCACTACCCCATTTCAAGGTCTCCATGGACTCAAACCCACATTATGACCCATCCTCAGGAGAGTCCATTTCAACTCAGCCACCTGGGTTGTTACCCCAGAGCCAGCAGATCTAACCTGTCTTGTCGCTAGGAGACAATTGAAATGTGAGGCCGGCTGTCCAGGCATCCACCCTTAAAACACTGCTCTGGAGAACTTCCTTATGGGATGTCTTTGAGCCATCCAACAGGTCTTAATTGTTCCACAGAAGGAATCCGTGCGGTTTGGAGCATCTCACAACTCCCATCGTGGGAAAACCTACAGGGTCTCGTAATGCAGCCCCCCCTTCATGAAGAGGCCAACAAGGACAGAAATTCCAACCTGAGCCAACATCTGCTCCTCGCCCTGACTTCAGATGCATGAGATCTCGATTCAGATCTGCAGAGTGTGCCTGCCGTGCCCTTGCACCGAAATCTAAGCCTAGCTTGTGTTCTCAGACTTCCGTCCTCACTCTCCTGGCCCACAAGCCCACCAGTTTGAGAATTCTGGATCCAGAATGCAGCACTCTGCCTTCCCTCCAGAAGAAAAACGTTTCCCTATGCTGCTAATAGGAAACCCCAAATGATTATCTAATGCACGCCACTCGACTTTCCACAATTATATAGCCTACCCTGTGTACTAATGTCCTGTCTGGCACAGCCTGAGATCAGACGTTCCAAACAACACCCAGACAGCTGGTCCCAAAATGAACACATTGGAACTGCCATGGCCTTAGGTGGTAATCTCTTCCCAAACTCGCTTTTCAGGCTTCGGAACCTAGACCTTATCTTCAATCTCTGCCCAGGTGTGAACATGATGCAAAAATTAGAATTCCTCCTTCTCCATGGCAAGAAACCTTCTGGTTGGCATGTTGTCCAAATTCAGTGTAGGAAAACCTGCATGGTTCGAGAGGCCACACAGTGCTTGAGGGCTGCCTTGGGCACAGGCACCCATTGGAACCCTCAGCGTGAGTCCCGTATTCAAGTAACGCCTCTCAGTGGCTGGACCAAGAGCCTGCATATGGGGCTTGCCATGCACATAGGTCCCCAGACCTTACCAGAGGGCAGGTATTGCAGTTGTCAGTACCCACTGCTCCGCTCTAAAATCCCTCTATTGGGGGGACACCTGAGGCAGAATACAGGACTCCTCCCTTCCCACAGAATGACCCCAAACTCTAGGGAGATGGGCAAATCAGCAGAGAGGGAATACTCTTCCTTGGCCCATTAGACCACCCCTACGTTAAATGGCCATTGTGGACACAACATCCAGAGACAAAAGCCTGAGCGACTGCCTACCACTCGCTCTCCTTTCATATCCCGAGGTGATCCCTTCACGGACTGTAGATGAGGCCTGCCATAACCTCAGCCCCAAACCTGAGCCAAGTTTGTGTTTTCGGACGTCTGTTCCCACAGCCCTGGCCCACATAGCCTCCAGGCTTTTTCCTCTGGAGCCATACCACAGGACTGTGCGTGCTCTCTCCTAGGAAACTGTGCCCATTCCATTGGCCACAACCCTACAGAATAGGAGAAACCTCAAGGTCCCTGAGGACATTCCACTACTGTAGGCTTCCCTGGACACACAAGGGCATCCTGACACAAGATGAGTGACTACCACCATGCAGACACACAGACAGATGTCCACAGAGACAGAAGATTGAACCGGACAGGCCCCTAGGACCTAATATGAACTCTTGCTTTGGTTTACAGGTGTTGCTCTTCAGAAGCCTGTGTTCGAAGACCAGCATATGGGGCTTTCTTGAGGCACCAAACAGAACACCTCTCTTCTCCACATGGGAAACTTCCTTGTTGGAGCTGTGTCAAACCCTTCAGGTTGGAGAATCCTGCTAAGACCCTGAGCCACCACCACATTCTAAGGTCTCCCTGGCCACCAACCCACATTATGACCCATCCTTAGGAGAGTCCATTACAACTCAGCCCTCTGGGTAGCTCGCCCAAGATCCCGCAGATTGAGCCTTCCTTATCCCAAACATTCAATGGGAATGTGAGGTGACATTTCCAGGCATCCATGCTTAGACCCCTGCTCTCGAGTCTTTCCATATGGGGCATCCTGGAATCATCCAATAGGACTCGATTGTCCTGCAGAAGGAAACCTTGAGGTTTGGAGCAGCTCACAATTCCCAGGGTAGGGAAACCTCTCTGGCCTCATGACGGTCCCACCCCCTTCAGGAAGGGGCCATCATGGACACAAACTCCAGCCTGAGGCAACATCTGATACTCACCCTGACCTCAAATGCAGGAGATCTCGATTCAACCTCTGCAGAGTGGGCCTGCCGTGCCGTCGGCCCCAAATCTCATGCTAGCTTGTGTTTTCAGACTTCCTTCCTCACACTCCTGGCCAACAAGCCCTCCAGACTTGGAATTCCAGAACCACAACGCCAGCCTCTGCCTGCTCACCAGAAGAAAAACATTGCCCTATGGGGCTCTCCAGGAACCCCAAATGAGGATCAACCTGCTCGAGCCTCGACCACACCCCAATTGGATAGGCTGCCCTGGGCACTAAAGCTCTGTCTGACACAGACTGAGGCCAGACGGCCCAACAGAGAAGGGAACAGCTGACCTCACGGCCAGCACATCAGACACGCCATGGCCTTAGGCTGTCACCTCTTCCCAACCTGGATTTTCAGACATCTGAAACTAGACATTATATCAAATCCCCACACAGTTGGGTACCTGAAGCACAAATCAGAACTTTTCCTTCCCCATGGCTGTAAAGCTTGCTGTTTTCATGGAGTCACACCTTCAGGGTAGGAGAAACTTTCATAGCTCCTGAGGCCAGGCCCAAACTTGAGTGCCGACTTGGCACAAACTTGCATTGTGACCCTCAACGTGAGCCCCATGTCGAAGTAAGGCCTCTCAGAGCCAGGACCAGGAGCCCAAAAAAGGGGCTTGCCAAGCCCCTATGTTCCCAGTCCTCACCAGAGTTTGAGTTTTCCAGTTGCCCGTACCTGGGGCTCTGCTCTGGATTCCCTCTCTTGGAGAGACACTTGAGGCAGACAACAGGACACCACCCTTCCCACAAAATGACCCCAAACTCTTGGGAGCTGGGCCAAATCCCAAGAGAGGGAGACTCGCCCCTAGCCCCTGAGGTCACCCTAAAATCCATGGCTATCCTGTACACAACATCCAGAGCCAAAAGCCTGAGGGACCGACACCCACTCATCCTTCTTTCAATAGCCGAGGAGCTCCCCTCACGGTCTACAGATCTGGCCTTCCATACCCCCGGTGTCACACCTAACCCAAGTTTCTGTTTTCAGATTTCTGTGCCCAGAGCCCAGACCAACACACCCTCCAGGCTAGGGCCTATGAAGCCTGACCGAAAGACTGCACCTGTCCTCTCCAAGGAAACTGTGCCCAATCCATTGGCCACAAACCTACAGATTAGGAGAAATCTCCAAGGACCCCGAGGCCATCCAGATAGTGTAGACCGCCCTGGACTAAGAGGGGCACTCTGACAGCAGCCGAGCAACTATCTCCACTTAGACACTCCGAGAGTGTCCCCAGAGACAGTAGATTAAAAAAGACAGGCCCCTAGGCCCTAATCTGAACCCTAGCTTTGGTCCAGTTGTCTCTCCTCAGAGAACTGGTTTCAAAGACCAGCATCTGGGGCTGTTCCTAGGCACCAAACAGAACCCCTCTCATCTCCACCTGGGGAGCTTTCTTATTGGAGCTGTATCAAACCCTTCAGATAGGTGAATTCTGCAGGGCCCCTGAGCCACTAGCACATTCCAACGTCTCCATGGACACAAACCCACATTATGACCCATCCTCAGGAGAGTCCATGTCAACTCAGCCCCCTGGGTACCTTGCCCCAGAGCCAGCAGTTCAAACATGTCTTGTTGCAAGGAGCCAATGGAAATGTGATGTATACTGTACAGGCATCCATCCTTCGAACCCTGCTCTCCAGTCCTTCCGTATGGGACGTCCTGGAGCTATCCAACAGGACTCAACTGTCCCGCAGAAGGAAACCTTGTGGTTTGGAGCAACTCACAGACTCAGCGTGGGAAAAACTCCTTAGCCTCATGAGACCCCTGCTTCATGAAGGGACCATGATGGACACAAACTCCAGCCTCAGCCAACGTTTGATCCTCACCCTGACTTCAGATGCAGAAGATCCCAATTCAGCCTCTGCAGAGTGCACCTGTCGCGCCCTTGGCCCCAAACCTCACCGTAGCTTGTGTTTTCAGTCTTCTGTCCTCACACTCCTGGCCCCCAAGCCCTCCTGATTGGGAATACTGGAGCCAAAACGAAGCACTCAGCATGCCTACTTGAAGAAATACATTGTCTATGGTGTTGCCCAGAAACCCAAAAGGAGGATCAACCTGCTCGGCTCTTGGCAACAACCCAACTGCATAGGCTACCCTAAGCACTAATGCTCTGTCTTACATAGCCTGAGCCCAGACCTTCTGACAGAAACTGAGACAGTTGGCCGCACGCCCAGCACCTTGGACCCACAATGGTCTTAGGGCATTCATCCCTTCCCATTGACCTGCACGTCTTCCTGCAGGTATGTTCTGAGGCTGTGTCACACTGTGCATTTATCCAGAGCGGCCTATGGAATTGGGGTGGACTTAGGGGCCTTGGATGTTTCTGCTAATCTGGAGGGCTTAGGAAACTGAGACAGGCAGAGTTTCCTCAGAAGAGCAGGTCCCGTGATGTGATGTGGTTCTGGAGGCCCCATCCTGGAATACATGTGGGTCAGGACTTTGGGACCAAAGTCTTCAGACACAAACTCGGGTAAGAGTGAGGTGGGAGGTGATGGCAGGCCCGATCTGCAGACCCTGAGGGCAGCTTCTCGGGATTTGAAATTCGGACAGCTGGGAGGCAGGAGCACAGGCTTTTTTGTCTGGATTGTGTGTCTTGGATGGCCATGGAATGGAGGGGTCCATGGGAGATTCTACCTCTCTGGGGATTCTGCCCGGCACCCAAGTGTTTGGTGTCCTTCTGGGGGAAGGGGAGAACGCGGTTTTCCATCTCAGAGTTCCCATCCAAATAGGCATTCCAGAGATTGGTTCTGGGTCCGGGCTCCTGGATAACCCGACCAAGGCTTAGGATTTGGGACTAGGAGCATAACAGGCCCGCTCTGTGGGCTCCTGGTCCAGCTCGCTAAGGGGTTGTTGGAAAGGGTCTTAGGGTGAGGGTCACAATGCCTGTTTGTGCCCAGATCCTCATCCTGAGTGGGCGTGGTCTCATGGGCTATGCACCTGGCTCCCACTCTGAGGTTTGGGCTGTCATCTCATCATTCAGTTTTCCTTCCATGGGGAAGGAGTAGTACTCATTTCTGCTTCAGGGTCCCCCATGGGCAGGAATTTGAGCTAAGTTCTGGGACAGGTACCTGATTACCTGGGTTGTTTCAAGATGACGGCTTCAGGCCAAGGCAGGACCCTCCTGCTGGATATGGGGCCCACTGTCTGGGTGGCTGACTAGAGGTCGGGGCTTGAGCTGTGTCAGACAGAGCATTAGAGCAGAGGTCGGCCTATGATACTGGGGTGCTGTTGAGAGCTGTGAAACTGGATCCTCATGTGGGGTTTCTGCGCAGATCCATAGGGCACTTCTTCTTTTGGTGGGCAGGCAGTAAGCTTCCTTGTGGCTCCATAATTCCCAATATGCAGGGCTTGCAGGCGAGGAATATGAGGACAGAAGCCTGAAAACACAAACTACGGTTAAGCTCAGTGCAGAACACATGGCCCTTCCAATGTACAGCGGTTGTTTCGAGATCTCCATCACCTGACTATGGTCAAGGGTCAGATGTCTGCTCACGCTGGAGTTTGTATCCATGATGGCCAATGAATGGTGGGGTTTTCTCAAGAAGCCATGGAGGTTTCCCAACGCTGGATCTTGTGAGCTGTTCCAAACAGCAAGGTGTCCTACTGCGGGACAGAGGAAGTCGGCTTAGAGGGCTCCAGGTTCCCCCATATGGAGATTCGATAGCACAGGTCTCTGAATGAAGGCCTGGGAAGCCCACCTCGCATTACCATTACAGCCGAGGAACAGGGCAGGCTTATTCCGCTGTCTCTGGCTGCAAGTCTCAACTGATCTGAGTTGACAGAAGTTCTCAGTCTAACGGGTAAAAATGCTGCATCATGTCCAGTGTGACCTTAGAATGTGGCAGAGGCCTTAGGGCAATGCTGGATTCTCCTATTCTAAGGGTTAGACCCAGTTCCCACGAGAAAGGTTTCCTTCTCGGGACAGGAGGGGTTCTCTTGTATGGCTCACAGACCACAGGTTGGTCCATATATTGGTTTTCCAGGACAGGTCTCTGGAGACATAGGCCTGAAAAGCTAACCTAGGGTTCTGATGAGGTCCTAGAGGCATGGCAGATTCAATCTTCGGACTCAGCGCCATTGACCTGCGTGTCTTCCTGGAGGTAGCTGCTGAGGCTGTGTGAGAGAGTGCATTTTTTCCAGAGCGGCCTATGAATTTGGGGTGAGCTCAGGGGCCTTGCAGGTTTCTCCTAATATGGAGGGTTTGGGCAACTGAGACGGGCAGAGTTTCCTCTGTAGAGCAGGCCCAGTGATTTGCTGTGGTTCTGGAAGCCCCATCTGGAGGGCATGTGTTTCAGGGCTCTGGGACCAAAATCTTCAGACACAAAATCGGGTACAAGTTAGGGGCGAGGTGATGGCAGGCCAGATCTGCAGACCCTGAGTGCAGCTCCTCACATTTGAAATTCGGGCAGCTTGGAGGCAGGAACAAGGACTTTTCTGTCTGGATTGTGCCTAAGATGGCCATGGAATGGATGGGTGTCCTCATGTAACCATGGGAATTTCTTCCTATCTGGGGTTTCTGCCCAGCACCCAAGAGTTTGGTGTCTTACTGGGGAAGGGGAGACCGTGTTTTACCGTGTCAGGGTTCCTGTCAAAACATGGATTCCAGAGATGGGTTCTGCATCCTGGTGCCTGGGTAACCCCACCAAGGCTTAGGATTTGGGCCTAGAGGCCTGACAGGCCCACTCTGTGGGGTCCTGTTCCAGCTCCCGAGGGGGGTTGTTGGAAATGGGTCGCAGGGTGAGGGTCACAATGCCTATTTGTGCCCAGCTCCCCATCCTGAGTGGGTGCTGTTTCTTCTTCCATGAACCTGGATCCCAATCTGAGGTTTGGACAACCATGTCAACATTTAGTTTTCCTGCCATGGGGAAGGAAGAGTACTCTTTTATGCTTCAGGGTCCCCCATGGGCAGGAATTTGAGCTATGTTCTGGAACAGGTACCTGGATACCCAGGTTGATTCGAGAAGAAAGACTCAGGTCAAGGCAGGTCACACCTGTAGGATATGGGGCCCACTATCTTCGTTGCTGCCATGTGGTCAGGGCTCGGGCTGTGTGAGACAGAGCATTAGTGCACAGGGTGGCCTATTATGTTCGGGTGTCATAGAGGGCCATGCAGATGGATCCTTATGTGGATTATCTGAGCACACCCATAGGGCACTTTTTCTTTCTGCTGGGCAGGAGAAGACTGCATTGTGGCTCCCAAATTCCCAATATGGAGGGCTTAGGAGGTGAGGAGTGTGAGGACAGAAGTCTGAATAGACAAGCTACATTTAAGCTCAGTGTAGAGCACATGGCCATTTCAATGGGCAGCGGTTTTTTTGAGATCTCCAGCACCTGAGTATGGGCGAGGTCAGATGTCTGCTGACACTGGAGTTTGTATCTATGGTGACCAATGAACGAGATATTCAGCAGCAGAATAAGGGCGGATGAATGATGTTTGTTCACACTGGAGGTTGTGTCTATGATGACCGACAAATGGAGAGGTGATGTCAGGAGGCCATGGAGGATTCCGCACACTGATGCTTGTGAGATGCTCCAAACAGCAAGGTTGTTTTTTGTACTGACTGGTGGAGTCTGGTTTCTTTGCTCCTCAGTCTCCCACGTGGAAAGTATGGATAGCAGAGCTCTTCCACATGGATGCTTGGAAAGCACACCCCAAATGACCATTGCAGCTGAGGAACATGGCAGGTTCATTCTGGTGGCTCTGGTACGAAGTACCAAGGACTTGAGTTGACATTGAATCTCTTGCAGATGGATCACAATACTGGTTTGTTACCAGGGAGATCTTAGAATGTGCTGGTAGCTAAGGTGTCATGCAGGATTCTCCTACACTGAGGGTTTAACACAGTTCGAAGAGCTGTGTCCCCTTCTGGGGACAGGAGATGTAGTGTTGCGTGGCTCAGGGACCACATGTTGTATCGAAAGTTCATATTCCAGAACAGGCCTCTGAGGAAAGAGGCCTGAAAACCTAATCTAGAGTACCAATGAAGTCCTAGGGGCGTGTCAGTTTCAATCTTCAGATTCAGGACAGTTGACTTGGGTGTCTGCCTCGATGTAGATGATCAGAGTGTTTCAGAATGTGCATTTACGTCTGGAGTGGCATCCAATATTGGGGTGTGCTCAGGGGATTTACACGTTTCTCCTAATCTGGACGGTTAGGAAACTGTGACGTGTATAGTCTTCTAGGGGATGGCACACACAGTGCTGTGGTGTGATTCCAAGACCCCACTCTGGAGGGCATGTGAGCCATAGTTATGGAGAGAAGTCTACAAACACAAACTTGGGTTAGGGATAATGGTGAGTTCATCACAGGCCCAAGGCATATACCTGAGGGTAGCTTTTTAGGAACTGTAATTAGGGCAGGCTTTTATATATGGGTTTTATATCCAGGATAGCCTTGGAATGCAGGTGTCATCCCATGAGTCCATGGGAGATTTTACTTTCTAATAATCCTGGCATCTCCCAATAGTTTGGTGGGTTTTTTGGGGAAGGGAAGAGTGCTGTTTTCCATCTTAGGAGTGCCCCACAACAGCGATTCCAGAGACGGGTTCTGGGTCTGAATTCTTGGAATATCCCACCAAGGTTTAGGATATGGGCCTAGGGGCATCCCTGGCCTACAAAGCGGGATCCTGGTGGTGCAACTGAGAGGGCTTGTTTAAAAGCATGCTCTGGCTGAGGGTCAAAATGCAGGATTTTGTGGTTGTGGTCTCATTGGCCATGCAGCTGGCTCCAACTTTGAGAGTTGGACACCCATCCCAACAGTTAGGATTCTTGCCATGGAAAAGGTGGAGTTCTCTGCTGAGCTTCAGGTTCCCCCATTGGCAGGGATTCCAGCAAATGTCTGAGGACAGATGCCTGTATAACAAGGATGAGTAGAGATGATGGAGTAAGGCCATGTTCAGTCTTACAGGCTAGATACAGGTCCCGCTCTCTGGGTTGCTGACACTAGATTGGGGCTCAGGCTCTGACAGACACCGCATAAGAGGCCAGGCAGCCTATAAATCGGGGTTCCCTCGAGGGCCTCGCAGTTGATCCTCATGTGGGTTTTCTGGGAAGACTCACCAGGCACTTCCTCTTTCTATGGGGAAGGCAGAATATCGTGCTGTGACTCTGGAGTTCCATATACAGAGGGCTTGGGGACCAGTAGGGTGAGAATGGAATTGTAAACACAAGCTACAGTTAAATTCAGTGCCAAGTGGAAGGCTGTTCCCATCTGCAGCAGACTCTGTGAGATATCCAGCACCTGAGTAAGGGAGGATTTCAGATGTTTGCTCACATTTGAGTCTGTGTCTATGATGACTGACAAATGGAGAGGTGGCGTCAAGAGGCCATGGAGTATTTCCAATGCTGGGACTTGTGAGATGCTCCAAACAGCAAGGTTTCCTTCTACTGGACAGGTGGAGTCTGGTTTGTTTGCTCCAGTGTCCCCCATGTGATAAGGTAGGTAGTAGAATTTGCCCGGATAGATGCCTGGAAAGCACACCTCCATGGTCCATTTCAGCTGAGTAACATGGTGGCTCTGGGGAAAAGTTCCTTCTGGCTTTAATTGACATGGAGTTTTATGTTGTTGGATCACAATGTTGGTTGGTATCCATGGAGAAATTAGATTGTTGGTTGGTCGGAGAGCCATGCAGGATTCTCCTACACTGTATCTGGGGGACACAAGTACTTAGATCAAGCTATCCTACTGGGGACAGCAGGGGTTCTTTAGTGTGGCTCAGGGACCACATGTTGGAATATAAGTTGGTATTGGGGAACAGGCCCCTGTGGACAGGAACCTGAAAACCTAAGCTCAGTATCAGTGAAGTCCTAGAGGAGTGTCAGGGTCAATCTTTTGACTCAAAGCCTTTAACTTTAATGTCTGCTTGGAGGCAGGTGCTCATTGTGTGTCAAAATGTGCATTTGGGTGCAGAACGTTCTTCAAAATGGAAGTGAGCTTGGAAAAAATGAGATACGGTAAGGATTTGGCCCTAGGAACCTGGGAGGCCCACTCTGCGGACTCCTGGCCCAGCTACTGAGGGGGTTTGTTCAAAAGCAGGCTCATGCTGAGGGTCACAAAGCTTGTTTGTGCCAAGGGTGGCTCCCATGAGTGACCATGGTCTTATGGCCCATGTAGCTGCCTCCACTCTGAGGGTTGGACACCCATCTCAACAGCCAGGTTTCCTGCCATCAGGAAGGAGGAGTACACCTAAGCTTCAGGTTCCCCCATAGGCAGGGATTTGAACTACGGTCTGGGGTGAGATGCCTGAATATCCAGGTTGAGTAGATGTGATGGCTTTGTTCCATGGCAGGTCCCTCCTGCAGTATATGGGGTCCACTGTCTAAGTGACTATCATGAGGTCGTGGTGTAGGCTGTGTCAGAGAGATCCCCAGTGCCCATGGTGGCCTATGATATAAGGGTGCCATAAGGCCATGAAGGTGGATTCTCATGTCGGTTTTCTGTGCAGACTCACTAGGCACTTCTTCTGTGGGGCAGGCAGAATGCTGTGTTGCGGCTCAAGAATTCCCTATCAAGAGGGCGTGTGCAAAAGGAGGATGGAATTGTAAACACAAGCTAAGGTTAAATGCAGTGGCAAGCAGAAGGCAGTTTCAGTGTGCAGCAGCAGATACGAGATATCCAGCACTGGAGTAAGTATGGATATCAGATATTTGCTCACACTGGAGTTTGAGTCTATGATGACTGCCAAATGAAAGGTTGGCGTAACGAGGCCATGGATGATTTCCCACTCTGTGACTTGTGAGATGCTCCAAACAGCAATGTTTACTTCTACTGGACAGGTGGATTCTGGTTTGTTTGATCCAGGGTCCCCCATGTGATAAGTTAGGTAGTAGAATTTGCCCGGATAGATGCCTGGAAAGCACACCTCCATGGTCCATTTCAGCTGAGTAACATGGTGGCTCTGGGGAAAAGTTCCTTCTGGCTTTAATTGACATGGAGTTTTATGTTGTTGGATCACAATGTTGGTTGGTATCCATGGAGAAATTAGATTGTTGGTTGGTCGGAGAGCCATGCAGGATTCTCCTACACTGTATCTGGGGGACACAAGTACTTAGATCAAGCTATCCTACTGGGGACAGCAGGGGTTCTTTAGTGTGGCTCAGGGACCACATGTTGGAATATAAGTTGGTATTGGGGAACAGGCCCCTGTGGACAGGAACCTGAAAACCTAAGCTCAGTATCAGTGAAGTCCTAGAGGAGTGTCAGGGTCAATCTTTTGACTCAAAGCCTTTAACTTTAATGTCTGCTTGGGGGCAGGTGCTCATTGTGTGTCACAATGTGCATTTGGGTGCAGAACGCTCTTCAAAATGGAAGTGAGCTTGGAAATAATGAAATACGGTAAGGATTTGGCCCTAGGAACCTGGGAGGCCCACTCTGCGGACTCCTGGCCCAGCTACTGAGGGGGTTTGTTCAAAAGCAGGCTCATGCTGAGGGTCACAAAGCTTGTTTGTGCCAAGGGTGGCTCCCATGAGTGACCATGGTCTTATGGCCCATGTAGCTGCCTCCACTCTGAGGGTTGGACACCCATCTCAACAGCCAGGTTTCCTGCCATCAGGAAGGAGGATTACACCTAAGCTTCAGGTTCCCCCATAGGCAGGGATTTGAACTACGGTCTGGGGTGAGATGCCTGAATATCCAGGTTGAGTAGATGTGATGGCTTTGTTCCATGGCAGGTCCCTCCTGCAGTATATGGGGTCCACTGTCTAAGTGACTATCATGAGGTCGTGGTGTAGGCTGTGTCAGACAGATCCTCAGTGCCCATGGTGGCCTATGATATAAGGGTGCCATAAGGCCATGAAGGTGGATTCTCATGTCGGTTTTCTGTGCAGACTCACTAGGCACTTCTTCTGTGGGGCAGGCAGAATGCTGTGTTGCGGCTCAAGAATTCCCTATCAAGAGGGCGTGTGCAAAAGGAGGATGGAATTGTAAACACAAGCTAAGGTTAAATGCAGTGGCAAGCAGAAGGCAGTTTCAGTGTGCAGCAGCAGATACGAGATATCCAGCACTGGAGTAAGTATGGATATCAGATATTTGCTCACACTGGAGTTTGAGTCTATGATGACTGCCAAATGAAAGGTTGGCGTAACGAGGCCATGGATGATTTCCCACTCTGTGACTTGTGAGATGCTCCAAACAGCAATGTTTACTTCTACTGGACAGGTGGATTCTGGTTTGTTTGATCCAGGGTCCCCAATATGGAAAGTTTGTGTAGCAGAGCTCTCCCTCATGGATGCCTGAAAGCACACCTCCATTGACCATTGCAGCTGGGGAACATGGCAGGTTCAATCTGGTGCCTCTGAGGCGATGTTCCAAGAGGCTTGAGTTGACATGGAGTTTCATGCTCAAGAGGCCTTGGGGACCAGTAGAGAGAGGATGGAATTGTAAACACAAGCTACTGTACAATTCAGTGCCAGAGGAACACAGTTCCAATGTGAAGCGTCTTTTTTGAGATATCCAGCACCTGAGTAAGGGCGGATGTTAGATGTTTGCACACATTAGAGTTTGTGTCTATGATGACCATCAAATGGAGGGGTGGCATCAAAAGCCCATGGATGATTTCCCCCGCTGAGGCTTGTGAGATGCTCCAAACAGCAAGGTTTTTGTCTACTGGACAGATGGAGTCTGGTTTGTTTGCTCCACGGTACCCCATGTGGAAAGTTTGGGTAACAGAGCTCTTCCACATGGATGCCTGCAAAGCACACCTCCATTCTCCACTGAGTCTGAGGAACATGGAAGGTTCATTCTGGTGGCTCCGGGGCAAAGGACCAAGGCTTTGAGTTGACATGGAATCTCTTGCAGATGAGCCACAATGCTGGTTTGTTACCAAGGAGATCTTAGAATGTGCTGGTGGCTAAGGTGCCGTGCAGTATTCTCCTACACTGAGGGTTTGGCACAGGTCGAAGAGCATGGTTTCCTTTAGGAGATGGGAGATGTTCTTATGTGAGGCTCAGGGACTACCTGTTGTATCATAAGTTGGTATTCCAGAACAGGCCCTGGAGTACAGATGACTGAAAACCTAATCTAGGGTTCCAATGAAGTCCTACGGGCATGAAAGTTTCAATCTTCTGACTCCGCTCCATTGACTTGGCTGTCTGCCTAGATGTAAGTTAGCACGGTTTTTCAGATACACATTTGCGTCCAGAGCAGCCACCTATAATGGGTTGGGCTCAGGGGCCTTGCAGGTTTCTCCTAATCTGGAAGGTTTGGGCAACTGTGACGGGCACAGTTTCCTTGGCGATGGCAGGCACAATCCTCTGGTTTGGCCCCAAAGACCCCATCCTGGAGGGCATGTGATGCATGTTTTTGGGAGAGAAGTCTGCAAACACAAATTCCAGTTAGGGTTATTGGCCTGTGATTGCAGGACCAATGCGTAGACCTGGATGGCAGCTCGTCAGGAAATGTAAAGGCGACTGGAAGGTGGTAGCACAGGCTTTTTTATCTGGATTGTGTGTCCAGGATGACCTCAGAATGCAGGTGTGGTCTCCTGCGTCAATGGGAGATTTTTTTTTTCTCTAAGGATCCTGGTGACTCCCCATAGTTTGGTGGCTTTTTCAGGGAAGGGAAAAGTGCAATTTTCCATCTTAGGGGTGCCCCAAAACAGGGATTCCAGAGAAGGGCTCTGGGTCTCCATGCCAGGAAAATCCCACAAAGGGCTAGGATTTTGGCCTAGGGGAGTACCAGGCCTGCAATGTGGGATCATGGTGGTGCAACTAAGAGGGTTTGTTTGAAAGCATGCTCAGGCTGAAGGTAATAATGCCTGTTTGTGCCCAGGGCTGACTGAAGGAGTGGGCGTGGTCACTTTGGCCATGCACCTGGGTCCCATTCTGAGGGTTGGACACCAATCCCAGCAGTCAGCTTTCCTTCCATGGGGAAGGAGAAGTTCTCAATTGTGCTTCAGGTTCCCCCATTGGAAGGATTCCAGCAAAGCCTGGGGAAAGGTGCCAGAATACCAAGGATGGGTAGAGAAGATGGATTTTCTCCATGGAAAATATCACACGCTGGATTAGGGGCCCTCTCTCTGGGTGGCTGACACTGGTTTGGGGCTCAAACTCTGTCAGACACAATGCTAGTGGCAAGAACAGCCTATAAATCGGGATTCCCCCCCCCAGGCTGAGCAGATTGATCCTTATGTGGGGATTCTGGACAGACTCAGCAGGCACTTCTTCTTTCAATGGGCGAGGCAGAATGCTACATTGCAGCTCCAGAATTTAATATCAAGAGGCCTTGGGGAGCAGTAGGGTGAGGATGGAATTGTAAACACAATCTACAGTTCAATTCAGTGCCAAGTGGAACGCAGTTCAAATGTGAAGCATCTTTTCCAAGTATCCAGCACCTGAGTAAGCGGTTGTCAGATGTTTGCTCACACTAGAGTTTCTATTTTGATGACCCACAAATGGAGGGGTTGCATCAAGAGGCCATGGAGGATTTCCACCGATGGGTCTTGTGTGATGCTCCAAACAGTAAGGTTTCCTTCTACTGGACAGGTGGAGTCTGATTTGTTTGCTCGAGGGTCCCCCATGTGGAAAGTCTGGCTAGCAGAACTTTTGGATATTGATGCCTGGAAAGCACACCTCCATTGACCACTGCAGATGAGGAACATGGCAGGTTCGTTCTGGTGGCTTTGGGACGAAGGACCAAGGCCTTGAGTTGACATAGAGTCTCTTGCAGATGGGCCATAATGCTGCATTGTTACAAGGGAGATCTTAGAATGTGCTGGTTGGTAAGGTTCCGTGAAATATTCTCTTACCCTGAGGGTTTGACACAGGACAAAGAGCACGGTTTTCTGGGGACAGGAGATATTCCTTTGTGTGACTCAGGGACCCCATGTTGTATCATAAGTGGTATTCTAGAACAGAATCTTCAGGACAGATGCCTGAAAACCTAATCAAGCTTTCCAATGAGGTACAAGGGCATGTCAGGTTCAATCTTCTCTCTTAGGACCACTGAATTGGCTGTATGCCTGGGTGTATATGATCAGGGAGTTTCAGATGGTATTTGCATACAGAGCGGATGCCAATATTGGGGTGGGCTCAGGGGTCTTGCAAGTTTCTACTAATCTGGAATGTTTGGGCAACTGTGATGGGCACAGTTTCCTTTGGGATGGCAGGTACAGTCCTGTGGTGTGGATCCAGAGAACCCATCCTTGAGGGCATATGATCCATGGTTTTGGGAGAGAAGTCTGCAAACACAAATTCGGGTTAGGGTTAGTGGCATGGTGATTGCAGGCCCAAGGTGTAGACCTAAAGGGCAGCTCATCAGGAACTGTAATTAGCGTGATGGGAAGGCGTTAGCACAGGCTTTTCTATCTGGATTGTGTGTCCAGGATGGACTCCAAATGCAGGTGTGGTCTCATGGGTTCATGGGAGACATTTCTCTCTAAGGATCCTCCCAGTGGGAAACCCTCCATGGCCTCTTGATGCCACCCTCCATTTGTCAGTCATCATAGACACAAACTCCAGTGTGAGCATATATCTGACATCTGCGCTTACTCAGGTGCTGGATATCTTGAATAAGCCCCTACACATTGGAACTACCCTCTGTGTGGCACTAAATTGAACGGTAGCTTGTGTTTACGATTCCATCCATACTATACTGGTCCACAACACCCCTTGATTGATAATTTTAGAGCCACAACGCAGCATTCTGCCTTCTCTATAGAAAGAAGAAGTGCCTGGGGAATTTGCCCAGAAACCCCACATGAGGATCAATCTGCTCGGCCCTCGAGGGAACCCTGATTTATAGGCTGCCCTAACCACTAAAGCTGTGTCTGTCAGAGAATGAGCCCCGACTTAGTGTAAGCCACCTACAGAGCTGGACCCATATCTAGCATGTGGGACGGGCCATGGACCTACTTCCTCATCTCTACACATCCTTGGTATTCAGGAATCTTTCCCCAGAACTTTCCTAAAATCCCTGCCAATGGGGGAACCTGAAGCCCAATACAGAACGTCTCCATCTCCAATGCAGGAAACAGGGCTGTTGGGATTCTTGAATCCTTGTTCAGGGGCACCCATAATATGGAAAACAGCACTTTTCCTTTCCCAGAGAAAGCCACAAATCTATTGGGAGCCGCCAGGATACATAGAGAGAAAAAATCTGCCATGGACCCAAGAGACCACACCTGCATTCAGAGGCCATTCTTGACACACAATCAAGATACAAAAGCCTGTGCTACCACCTTCGAGTCATCCGATTTACAGTTCCTGACGAGCTGCCTTCCATGTCTATGCATTGGGCCTGTGATCACCTCACCATTACCCCTAAACTGAATTTTTGTTTACAGACTTCGCCTTCAAAACCATGGCTCACATGCCCTCCAGGATATGGTCCCTGGAGCCAGACCACAGGACTATGCCTGCCATCACCAAGGAAACTGTGCCCGTCACAGTTGCCAAAACATTCCAAATTAGGAGAAAACTGCAAGGCGCCTGAGCCCTCCCCAATATTGTCGGCCGCTCTGGACGCAAATGTGCAGTCTGAATCAGCCTGCTTACCTACATCCAGGCACACAACCAAATCAATGGTCCCGAGTCAGAAGATTGAAACTGACATGCCCCCAGGATGTCATTGGAACCCTAGATTAGGTGTTCAGGCATCTGTCCTCAGAGACCTGTTCTGGAATACCAACTAATGATACGATGGGTTTTCTCTGAGCCACTCCCCAGAACATCTCCTGTCCCCAGAAGGAAACCATGATCTTCGGCTTTTGCAAACCCTCAGGGTAGGAGAATCCTGCACAGTACCTTAGCCACCAGCAAATTCTATGATCTCCCTGGTAACAATCCAGCATTGTTACCCATCTGAAAGAGATTCCATGTCAACTCAAGGCCTTGGAACTTCGTCCTAGCGCCACCTGGCTGGCCACCATGTTCCTCTGCTTCAAAGGTCAATGGAGGTGTGCTTTCCAGGCATCCATTTGGGAGAGCTCTGCTACCCATACTTTCCACATGGGGGACCCTGGAGCAAACAAACCAGATTCCACCTGTCAAGGAGCAGGACCTTGTGGTTTGGAGCATCTCACAGGCCTCAGCTTATGAAATCCTCCAGGGGATATTAACACCACCCCTCCTTTTGATGGTCATCATAGACACAAACTCCAGTGAGAGCAAACATCTGGCATCAGCCCTTAATCGGCTGCTGGCTATCTCGAATAAGCCAGTGCACATTGGAAGTGGATCCCACATGGCACTGAATTGAACCATAGCTTGTGTTTACAAATCCATCCTCACCCTACTGGTCCCCTAGCCCTCTTGATAGGAATTCTTGAGCCACAATGTAACATTCTGCCTGTCCTATAGAAAGAAGTGCCTGGTGAATATACCCAGAAACCCCACATGAGGATCATCTGCTTGGGCCTTGAGGGAACCACAATTTAAAGGATGCTCTAGCCACTAGTGCTGTGTCTGACAGAGCATGAGCCCCGAAATAGTGTCAGCCACACATAGAGTGGGTCCCATTACCAGCATGTGAGAAAGGCCATGGCCCAAGTCAGTCATCTCTACACATCTTTAGTATTCAGGCGCCTGTCCCCAGACCTTTGCTGGAAACACTGCCAATGAGGGTACCTGAAGAACAATAGAGAACTCTTTTTTCCCATGGCAGGAAGCCTGGCTGTTGGGATGGGTGTCCAACCCTTAAGGTGGGAGAAAGCTCCATGAACAATAAGACAATGCACACTCGTGAGGGCCATCCCGGGCACAAACAGGCATTGTGACCCTCAACCTGAGCATGCTTTCAAACAAGCCCTCTCAGTTGCACTAGCAGGATTCTGCATTGCTTGCCTGGTACACCCTAGGCCCAAATCCTAACATATGGTGGGATATTGCAGGAGCCCACACCCAGAGCCGGTCTCCAGAATCCCTGTTTTGTGGCAACATTAAGATGGAAAAGAGCACTCTTCCCTTCTCCGAAAAAGACACCAATCTATGGAGAGCGAGGAGGATCCTTAGAGAGGAAAGTCTCCCATGGACCCATGAGACCACACCTGCATTCCCAACACATACTGGACACATAATCCAGATAGAAAACCCTGTGCTACTGCCTTCCAATAGCCCTATTTACTTTTCCTGACGTGTTTCCCTCTAGGTCTATGCACTGGGCCTGCGACCAACACTCCACTAACCCTAACACGAATTTGTGTATGCAGATTTCAATCCCAAAATCATGGCTCTCATGCCTTCCAGGATGGGGTCTCTGGAGGCACACCACAGGACTATGCCTGCCATCCCCAAAGAAACTGTGCCCGTCACAGTTGCCCAAACCTTTCAGATTAGGAGAAAGCAGCAAGGCCCTCATCTCACCCCTATATTAGCGGCCATTCTGGACGGAAATGCACAGTCTGAAAAAACCTGATCACCTACATCGAGGCATACAGCCAAGTCAATGGTCCTGAATCAGAAGATTAAACCTGACATGCCCCTAGGACCACACTGGAACCCTCAATTAGGTTTTCTGGAAACTGCCTTAGGGGCCTGTTCTGGAATACCAAGTTATGATACAACATTTGGGCCCTGGGCCACACAAGAGAACATCTCCTGACCCCAGAAGGTAGCCGTGCTCTTCGAAAGGTGCCAATTCCTCAGGGTAGGAGAATTCTATATGGCACCTTACCCACCAGCACATTTGAATATCTCCCTGGTAACAAAACGTCATTGTGGCCTTTCTGCAAGACATTCAGTGTAAACTCAAGGCCTTTGTACTTTGCCCCAGAGCCACCAGAACGAACCTGTCATGTTCCTCAGCTGCAATGCTCAATGGAGATGTGCTTTCCAGGCATCCATGAGGGAGAGATCCGCTACCCAGACTTTCCACATGGGGGACCCTAGAGCAAACAAACCAGACTCCGTCTGTCTAGTAGAAGGAAACCTTTCTGTTTGGAGCATCTCACAATCCTCAGCGTGGGAAATCCTACAGGGCCTCTTGATGCCACCCCTCCATTTGTTGGTTATCATAGACACAAACTCCAGTGTGAGCAAACATCTGACATCCACCCTTACACACGCCCTGGATATCTTAAATAAGACTCTGCACATTGGAACTGTCTTCTGCCTGGTGCTGAGTATAACCGTGGCTTAGGTTTACAATTCCATCCTCACTGTACTCATCCTAATGCCCTCTTGATGAGGAATTCTGGAGCCACAATGCAGCATTCTGTCTTCCCCATAGAAAGGAGATGCTCCTGGTGAGACTTCCAGAAAATCCCACATGAGTATCTGTCTGCTCGGCTCTCAAGGGAACCCCAATTTATAGGTACACTTGCCACTACTGCTGTGTCTGACAGAGCCTGAGCCCCGACCTCTTGTCAGCCACCCAGAGAGCTGGGCCCATATCCACCATGTGAGACCAGAGATGGCTCATGTCCATCATCTCTACCCATCCTTAGTACTCACTCATCTGTCACCAGACCTTTGCTGGAATCCCTGCCAATGGAGGAACCTGAAGCACAATAGAAATTCCTATTTCCCCAAGGCAGGAACCATGGTTTTTGGGATGGGTTTCCAACCCTCAGAGTGGGAACCAGATGCATGGCCAATGATACCACGCCCACACTTGAGGGCAGCCCTGGGGACAAACAGGCATTGTGACCCTCAGCTTGAGCATGCTTTCAAGGCAGCCCTCTCAGTTGCTCCACCAGGATCGAGCTTTGAAAGGCTGGTATGCCACTACACCCAAATCCAAACCCTTGGTGGGATTTTTCAGGCACCCAGACCCAGAGCCCATCACTGGAATCCCTATTTTGGGAGGCACATAAGTTGGAAACCATCACTCTTCCCTTCCACGAAAAGCCACCAAATTACAGGGAGCCAGCAGATTCCATAGAGAGGAAAAGTCTCCCAATGACCCATGAGACCACACCTGCATTCCGAGGCCATCCTGGACACACAATCCAGATAGAAAAGCCTGTGCTACCACTTTTGAGGCACCCTAATTGCCTTTCCTGATGAGCTGCACTCCAGGTCTATGTTTTGGGCCGGTGTTCACCTCTCCACTAACCCTAAACCGGGTTTGTTTATGCAGACTTCTAGCCCAAAACCATGGCTTAAATGCCCTCCAGGATGGGGTCTCTGTACCCACACCAGAGGACTGTGCCTGCAATCCCCAAGGAAACAATGGCCGTCACATTTGCCCAAACCCTTCAGTTTAGGAGAAACCTGCAAGGCCCCTGAGCCCATCCCAGTATTGGAGGCCTGTCTATTTGCAAATGCACAGTGTGAAACACCCTGATCACTTCCATCGAGGCAGACACCCAAGTCAATGGGCCTGAGTCAGAAGATTGAACCTGACATGCCCCTGGGACCTCACTGGAAGCCTAGATTAGGTTTTCAGGCATTGGTCGTCTATTCTGGAATACCAACTTAGGGTACAACATGTGATCCCTGAGTCACAAAACAGAACATCTCCTGTCCCTAGAAACAAACAGTGCCCTTGGACCTTATATAAAACCCTCAAGGTGGTAGAATCCTACATGGCCCCTTAGCCACCAGCACATTCTAACTTCTCTCTGGTAACAAACCAGCATAGTGAAACATCTTCAAGAGATTCCATGTCACCTCCAGGCCTTGGTACTTCGCCCCAGAGGCAACAAAAGGAACATGCCATGATCCTCAAGTGCAATGATTAATGGATGTGTGCTTTCCAGGCATCCATGCAGGTGAGCTCTGCTACCCAAACTTTCTACATGGAGCATTGTGGAGCAACCAAAGCAGACTCCACCTGTCCAGTAGAAGGAAACCTTGCTGTTTGGAGCATCTCACAAGCCTCAGCCTAAGGAATTTTCTGTAGCCTCTTGACAACACTTCTCCATTTGTCAGACATCATAGACACAAACTCCAGTGTGCGCAAATATCTGACATCCTCCCTTACTCAGGTTCTGGCTATCTCGAATAAGCTGCTGCCCTTTGGAACTGCCTACTGCTTGGCACTGAATTTAACCATAGCTAGTGTTTACAATTCCATGCTCACCCGATTGGTCCCCAAGCCCTCTTGATAGGGAATTCTGGAGCCACAACACAGCATTCCACATTTCCCATAGAAAGAAGAATTGCCTGATGAGCCTGTCCAGAAATCCCACATGAGGATCATCTGATCAGCCCTCGAGGATCCCTGAATTATCAGCTGCCCGACCAGTAGTGCTCTGCCTGACAGAGCCTGAGCCATGACTTTGTGTCAGCCACCCAGAGAGTGGTTCCCATATCCAGCATATGAGACCAGCCATGGCTCAATCCGTCCTCTCTACCCATCCTTGGTATTCGGGCATCTCTCCCCAACCCTTTGCTGGAATCCATGCCAATGGGGGAACCTGAAGCCCAATGGCGAACTGCTCCTTCCCCATCGCATGAAACCTAGTGGTTGGGATGGGTGTCCAGCCCTCAGAGAGGGAGCCAGCTGTATGGGCAATGAGATCATGACCACTCCTATTGGTCGCCCTGGGGGGGGAAAAAGGCATTGTGACCATCAGCTTGAGCATGCTTTCAAATAAGTCTTCTCTATTGCACCACCATGATCCCGCATTGCAGGGCCGGTATGCCCCGAGGCACAAATCCTAACCCTTGGTGAGAATCTCTTGGCGCCCAGACCCAGAGACCGTCTCCGGAATCCCTGTTTTTGGCACCCCTAAGATGGAAAACAGCACTCTCCCCTTCCCTGAGAAAGCCACCAAACTATTGGGAGCCGCCAGGATCCTTATGGAAGAAAAATCTCCCTTGGACCCATGAGACCACACCTGCATTCTGAGGCCATCCAAACACACAATCCAGATAGGAAAGCCTTTGCTACTGCCATCTTACCCTAATTAGAGTTCCTTATGAGCTTTCCTCCAGGTCTATGAATTGGGCCTGTGATCACCTCACCACTAAGCCTATCCCGAGTTTGATTTTGCAGTCTACTCTCCCAAATCCATGACTCATATGTCCTCCAGGATGGGGTTTTTGGAGCCATACCACAGGACTCTGCCTGCCATCCGCAAGGAAAATTTGCCCATCCCAGTTTCCCAAACCATCTAGATTAAGGGAAACCTCAAAGGCGCATGGGCCCTCCACCATATTGGAGGCTGCTCTGTACGCAAATGCACAGTCTGGAACACTCTGATCACCTACATCCTGCAGATGCCAAAGTCAATGGTCCTCAGTCAGAAGATTGAACCTGAGGGCGCCTGGGTGGCTCAGTGGGTTAAGCCTCTGCCTTCGGCTCAGGTCGTGATCTCAGGGTCCTGGGATCGAGTCCCGCATCAGGCTCTCTGCTCAGCAGGGAGCCTGCTTCCTCCTCTCTCTCTCTCTGCCTGCCTCTCTGCCTACTTGTGATCTCTCTCTGTCAAATAAATAAATAAAATCTTAAAAAAAAAAAAAAAGAAGATTGAACCTGACATGCCCCTAGGACCTCACTGGAATCCTAGATTAGGTTTACAGGTATTGTCCTCAGAGGCTTGTTCTGAAATACCAACTTATGATATAACATGATATAACAAGAACATCTCCTGTCCCCAGAAAGAAACCGTGCTCTTCGACCTCTGTCAAACCTTCAGGGTAGTAGAATCTTGCTTGGCCCCTTAGCACCAGGACATTCTACGTGTTCCTTGGTAAGAAACCAACATTGTAACCCATCTGAAAGAGATTCCATGTAAACTCATCGCCCTTGGTACTTCGCACCAGAGCCACCAGAACAAACCTGCCATGTTCCTCACCTGCAATGGAGAATGGAGGTTTGCTTTCCAGGTATCCATGTGGTAGTGCTCTGCTACCCAAACTTTCCACATGGGGGAACCTAGAACAAACAAACCAGACTCCACATGTCCAGTAGAAGGAAAGCTTGCTGTTTGGAGCATCTCACAAGTCTCAGCGTGGGAAATCCTCAATGGCATCTTGACACCACCCCTCCATTTGTCGATAATCATAAATACAAATTCCAGTGTGAGCAAATATCTGACAACCGCCCTCACTCAGGTGCTGGTTTCTCAAATAAGGCGCTACATATTGGACCTGCCTTCCGCTTGGCACTGAATTGAACTGTAGCTTGGTTTTACAATTCCATCCTCACCCTACTGGTCTCCAAGCCTTGTTGAGAGGGAATTCTGGAGCCACAGTGCAATATTCTGCCTTCCCCGTAGAAAGAACAAGTGCCTGGTGAGTCTGCTCAGAAACCCCACATGAGGATCAATCTGCTCAGCCCTTGAGGGGACCCTGATTTATAGGCTGCCCTGACAACTAGTTTTGTGTCTGACAGGGCGTAATCCCTGGCCTTGTGTCATCCACTCAGAGGGTGGGGCCCATATCCAGGAGGCAGACCGACCATGGCTCAAGTCCGTCATATCTACCCATCCTTTGTATTCAGGCATCTGTCCCCAGTCTTCTGTTGGAATCCCTGCCAATGGGGGATGAAGCACAATAGAGAACTCCTCCTTCCCCATGGCAGGAAACCTGGCTGTTGGCATGGCTGTCCAACCATCAGTGTGGGAGCCAGCTGCATTGCCAATGAGACCACATCCACTCCTGAGGGCCGCCCTGGGATCAAAGAGGCATTGTGATCCTCAACCTGAGCATGCCTTCAGAAATGCACTCTCAGGACCAGAATCCTGCTATGCCAGCCCAGTACACACCTAGGCCCAAATCCTAACCCTTGGTGAGATTTTCCAGGTGCCCATACCCAGTTCCCATCTCTGGAATTTCTCTTTTGGAGCACCCCTTAGATGGAAAACAGCACTCTTCTCTTTCCCGAAAAAGCCACCAAAGTATTATGATCTGCCAGGTTCATTAGAGAGGAAAAATATTGCATGGACCCATGACACCACACCTGCAATCCGAGGCCATCCTAGACACACAATGCAGACAGAACAGCCTGTGCTACCTCTTTCAAGTCACCCTAAGTACAGTTCCAGACGAGCTGCCATCCAGGTCTATGCATTGGGCCTGTGATCACCTTGCCACTAGCCCTAACCCGAGGTTATATTTGCAGATCTCTCTCCCAAAAACATGGCTCAAATGTCCTCCAAGTTGGGGTTTCTGGAGCCAAACCACAGGACTGTGCCGGTCATCCTTAAGGAAAATTTGCCTGTCACAGTTTCCCAAACCCTCCAGATTAGGAGAAACCTGCAAGGCCCCTGAGCCCACCACAATATTGGAGGCCGCTCTGGATGTAAATGCGTATTCTGAAACACCCTGATCACCTACATCCAGCAGACTCTCAAGTCAATGGTCCTGAGTCAGAAGATTGAAACTGACATGCCCCTAGAACCTCACTGGAACCCTAGATTAGGTGTTGAGGCATTTGTCCTCAGAGGCTTGTTCTGGAATACTAACTTATGACACAACATGTGGTTCTTGAGCCACAGAAAAGAACATCACCTGTCCCCAGAAGGAAGGAAACCATGCCCTTCGACCTGTGTCAAACCCTCCGGGTGGGAGAATCCTGAATGGCCCCTTAGCCACCAAGACATTCTAAAATTTCCTTGGTGACAAACCAGCATTGTGACCCATCTGAAAGAGATTCCATGTTAATTCATTGCCCTTGGTATTTCACACCAGAGCCACCAGAACGAACCTTGATATTCTTCAGCTGCAATGGACAATTGAGGTGGGCTTTCAAGGCAGCCATGCACGAGAGCTGTACTACCCAAACTATCCATATGAAGGACAACGGAGCAAAAAAAAACCAGACTCCCCAACTCCAGTAGAAGAAAGCCTTGCTATTTGGAGAATCTCACAAGCCCCAGCGTAGGACATCCTCCATGGCTTTTTTACACCACCCTTCCTTTAGTCAGTATTTATAGATACAAACTCCAGTGTGAGCAGACATCTGACATCCACCTTTACTCAGGTGTTGGATATCTCGAATCAGCAGCTCCACACTGGAGCAGCATTCCGCTTGGCACTGAATTTTTTTTAAAGATTTTATTTATTTATTTGACAGAGAGAGATCACAAGTAGATGGAGAGGCAGGCAGAGAGAGAGAGAGAGGGAAGCAGGCTCCCTGCTGAGCAGAGAGCCCAATGCGGGACTCGATCCCAGGACCCTGAGATCATGACCTGAGCCGAAGGCAGCGGCTTAACCCAGTGAGCCACCCAGGCGCCCCTCGGTTGGCACTGAATTTAACCGTAGCTTTTTTTTTTACAATTCTATCCTCACCCTCATGGTCTCCATGGCCTTATAATAGGTAATTCTCGAGCCACATCAGAGCATTTTGCCTTCCTCATAGAAGGAAGAAGTGCCGGTCAGTCTTCCAAGAAAGCCCACAGGAGGATCAATCTGATCGACCCTCGAGGGAACCCCGATTTGTAGGCTGCCCTGGCCACTAGCGCTGTGTCTGACAGAGCCTGAACCCCGACTTCGTGTCAGCCACAAAGAGACAGGGGACCATATCCAGCATGTGAGACCAGCCATGGCTCAAGTTGGTCATCTCTACCCATCCTTGGTATTCAGGCATCTGTCCCTAGACCTTTGCTGGAATCGCGGTGATGGGGGAACCTGAAGCAAAATAGAGATTTCCTCCTTCCCAATGGCAGGAAACCTGTCTGTTGGCATGGGTGTGCAGCCCTCGGAGTGGGAGCCAGCAGTATCTTAATGAGACCACGAACACTCCTGAGGGCCACCCTGGGATCAAACAAGCATTGTGACCCTCAGCCTGAGCATGCTTTCAAACAAGCCCTCTCAGTTTCACCACCAGGATCCTGCATTTTTGGCCTGGTACGCCCCTAGGTCCAAAGCCTAACCCTTGGTGGGATTTTCCAGGCACCCTGACCCAGTGCTCGTCTATGTAATTTCTGTTTTGGGTCACCCCTAAGATGGAAAGCAGCACTCTTCCCTTCCCCGAAAAAGCCACTAAACTATTGGGATCTGCCAGGATCCTTAGAGAGGTAAAGTCTCCCATGGACACATGAGTCCACACCTGCACTCCGAGGCCATCCTTGACACAAAATCCAGATAGAAAAGCCTGTGCTACCTCCTTCGAGTCACCCTAATTACAGTTCCTCACAAGCTACCCTCCAGGTGTACACATTGGGCCTGCGATCACCTTGACACTAACCCTAAATCGAATTTGTGCTTTAAGACTTCTTTCCCAAAACCATGGCTCACTTGCCCTCCAGGATGGTGTCTCTGGAGCCAGACCACCGGACTGTACCTGCCATCCCCAGGGAAACTGTGCCCATCTCAATTGCCCAAACATTACATATTTGGAGAAACCTGCAAGGCCCCAGAGCCCACTTCAATATTGACGGCCCCTCTGCATGCAATGCCCAGTCTGAAACACCCTGATCACCTACATCCAGGCAGACATCCAAGTCAATGGTCCTGAGTAGGATGTTTGAAACTGACATGCCACTAGGACCACATTGGAACCCTAGATTAGGTTTTCAGGTATCTGACCTTAGTGAACATTCTGGAATACCAACTCATGATACAACATGTGGACCCTAAGCCACACAACAGAAGATATCCTGTCCCCAGAAAAACCGCGCACCTCGACCTCTGCCAATCCCTCAGAGTAGGAGAATCCTGCACAACACCTTAACGAACAGCACATTCTAAGGTCTCCGTAATAAGAAACCACCATTGTGACCCCTCTGCAAGAGATTCCATGTCAAATCAAGGCCTTGATACTTCGCCCCAGAGCCACCAGACAGACCTGCATGTTCCTCAGCTGCAATGATCAATGGAGGTGCTCTTTCCAGGCATCCTTGTGGGAGAGCTCTGCTACCCAAACTTTCCACATGGGGGCCCTGGAGCAAACAAGCTAGACTCCACCTGCCCAGTCGAAGGAAAACTTACTGTTTGGAGCATCTCTCAAGCCTCAGAGTGGGAAATCCTTCATGGCTTCTTGTCACCATACCTCAATTGGTCGGTCACCATAGATACAAACTCCAGTGTGAGCAAATATCTGACATCTACCCTTAGGGGCTAGACATCCCGTATAAGCCGCTGCACAAAGGAACTGCCTTCCGCTTGGCACTGAACTGATCTGTAGCTTATGCTTACAGTATCATTCTTACCCTGCTGGTCCCCAAGTCCTCTTGATAGGGAATTCTGGAGATACCATGCAGCATTCTTCCTTCTCCATAGTAAAAAGAAGTGCATGGTGGGTCTTCCCAGAAACCCCAAATGAGATTCAATCTGCTGGGCCTTCGAGGGAACCCCAATTTATTTGCTTACTGGCCACTAATGCTGTGTCTGACAGAGCCTGAGCCCTTACCTAGTGTCAGCAACCCAGAAAGTGGGGCCCATATCCAGCATGTGAGACTGGTCATGGACAAAGTCTGTCATTTCTACCCATCCTTGGTGTTCAGGCACCTGTCCCCAGACTTTGACTGGAATCCCTGACAATGGGGGAACCTAAAGCACAATAGAGAACTCCTCCTTCCCATGGCAGGCAACCTGGCTATTGGGATGGGTGTCCAAACCTCAAAGTGGGAGCCAGCTGCATGGCCAATGAAACCACGCCCACTCCTGAGGGCCACGCTGAGCACAAACAGGCATTGTGACCCTCAGCCTGAGCATGTTTTCAAACAAGCCTTCTCAGTTGCACCATCAGGATCCCACATTGCAGGCCTGGCATGTCCCTTGGCCCAAATCCTAAGCCTTGGTGGGATTTTCCAAGCACCCTGACCCAGAGCCCGTCTCTTGAATCCCTGTTTTGGGTCACACATAAGATTGAAAACAGCCCTCTTCCCTTCCACGAGAAAGCCACCAAACAATGACAGCTGCCAGCATCTTTAGAGCAGAAAAATCTCCCATGGACCCATGAATCCACACCTGCATTCTGAGGCCATCCTGGACACACAATCCAGAAACAAAAGCCTGTGCTACTGCCTTCGAGTCACTAGATTTAAGGTTCCTGATGAGCTGCCCTCCAGGTCTATGCATTGGACCTGCAATCACCTCACCACTAACCCTAACCCAAGTTTGTGTTGGCAGACTTCTCTCCCAAAACCATGACTTACATGCCCTCCAGGATGGGGTCTCTGTGGCCATACCACAGGACTGTGCCTGCCATCCTCAAGGAAATTGTGTCACTAAAGTTGCCAAACCCCACCAGATGGGAGAAATCTGCAAGGCCCCTGAGCTCACCCAAATTTTGGAGGCCGCTCTGGACTCAAATGCGCAGTCTGAAACACCCTGATTACCTGCATCCAGGCAGACACGCAAGTCAATGTGCCTGAGTCAGATGTTTTAAACTGACATGCCCCTAGTATTTCATTGGAACCCTAGATTAGGTTTTCAGGCACCTGTCCTCAGAGACCTGTTCTGGAATACAAACATGATTCAACATGTGGTCCCTGAGTCACACAACAGAATATTTCCTGTTCCCAGAAGGAAACCGTGCTCTTGGAACTGTGTCAAAAACTCAGGGTAGATAAATCCTGCATGGCTCCTTAGCCACCAGCACATTCTAAGATTTCCCTGGTACCAAACCAGCATTGTGACCCATCTTCATGAGACTCCATGTCAACTCAAGGCCTAAATACTTCGGCTTAGAGCCAACCAAATGAACCTGCTATGTTCCTCTGCTACAATGGTCAATGGAGGTGTGCTTTCCAGGCATCCATATGGGAGTGCTCTGCTACACAAACTTTCCTCATGGGGAAACCTGGAGCAAACAATCAGAATCCCCCTGTCTGGTTGGATGAAACCTTACAGTTTGGAGCTTCTCACAAGCCCCAGAGTGGGAAATCCTCCTTGAACTCTTGACGCCACCCTCCATTTGTTGGTCATCATAGACACAAACTCTTGTGTGCGCAAACAGCTGACATCTGCACTTACTCAGGTGTTGGATATATCCAATCAGCTGCTGCACACTGGAACTGCCTTCCGCTTGTTAATGACTTTGACAGTTGCGTGTGTTTGCCATTCCATCTTCACCTTCCTGGTCCACAAGCCCTCTTGATAGGGAATTATGGAGCTACAATGCAGCCTCCTGCCTGCCCCAAGAAAGAATAATTGCCTGGTGAGTCTGCCCAGAAACCCCACATGAGGATCCACCTGCAGGGCCCTCGATGAAACCCTAATATCTTAGGCCACCTTGGGAACTAAGGCTCTCTCTGACAGAGCCCGAGCCACTATCTGCAGTCAGCCACCCAGATAGTGGGCCCCATTTCCTGCAGGTGGGACTTGTTGTGGCACAAAGCCATCATCTCTACTCAACCTGGATATTCAAGCCTCTGTGCCCAGTCCGTAGCTCAAATCCCTGCCTATGGGGTACCTGAAGCACAAGGGTACTCCTCCTTACTGATGGCAGGAAATCTGGATGTTGGGATGGGTGTCCAACCCTCAGAGTGGGAAACAGCTGCATGGACATGAGATCACGGCCACAAATGGGAGCCACCCTGGGCACCAACAGGCATTGGACCGGCAGCGTGAAACTGCTTCCAAACAAACCCCCACGGGAGCTGGACCAGGAGCCCGGAGAGTGGGACATCCTAGCCCCTAGGGGCAAATCCTTACACTCTTTGGTGTTTTCCAGTCTCCTAGACACAGAAACTGTGTGACCCTCTTGTGTGGGTCCATTGAGATGGACAAGAGCAGTCTTCCCTTCCCCCAGAGACAGCAAATTCTTGGGAGATGGGCAGAATCCACAGAAATGAAGAATGTTCCATGGCTCCATGAAGCCACCCCTACATTTTTTTACCATTCTGGACACACAATCCAGACAGAAAAGTCTGCCCAACTGCCTCGATGACACCTTAATTTCACTACACAATGAGATGCCCTCAGAGGCTGCAGATCAGGGCTGTGATCACCTCGGGCCTCACCCTACCGCTAGTTCGTGTTTGCCGATTTCTGTCTCCAAATCCCTATCACACACGCCCTTTAGGATGGGGCCTCTGGAGTCACATCGGATGACTGTGTCTACCCACCAGAAGAAAACCTAAACCCCGAAGCTTAGGAGCAAAGTGGAAAGCCCCTAAGTCCAACTCAATTTCCAAGAATGGTCTGGACCCAAGTGTACATTGTGACACACAGTGAGCACCTGCTTCCAGGCAAATATCCAAGTCAAAGGCACTGAGTCAGAAGATTGAAACTGACATGCCCCTTGGACTTAATCGATGCCCTACCTTAGGTTTTCAGGGACCTGTACCGAGAGGACTGTTCCCCCATACCGTCTTATATTCCAACATGTTGTGCCTGAGCCACACAACAGACCCCTCCTGTCCTGAGAAGGATACCTTGCTCTTGGTAGCTGTGTCCAAGACTCAGTGTATTAGAATCCTGCATTGTCCCTGACCATCCCAACATTCCAGTGTCTCCTTGGATAAAAACCAGCATTGTGTTCGAACACCATCAAACTCCATGTCAACTCAGCCCCCTTGAACTACGCCAAAGAGCCACCAGATTGAACCTGCCATGTTTCTCAGCTGCAATGGTCAATGGAATAGTGCTTTCCAGGCCTCTATGAGGGAGAGCTCTGCTTCCATCCTTTCCATATGGGGGAAACTGGAGCAAACAAACCAGACTCCCCCTGTCCAGTAGAAGGAAACGTTGCTCTTTGGAACATCTCACAAGCTGCAGAGTGGGAAATCCTACATGGCCTCTTGACGCAAACCCACCATTTGTCGTTCATCCTAGACACAAACACCAGTGTGAGCAAATACCTGATATCCACCCTTATTCAGGTGCTGGACGTCTCGAATCAGCCGCTGAATGCTGGAAGTGATATCTGCTTGTCACTGAATTGAACAAAAGCTTGTGTTTTTAATTCCATCCTCACCCTGCTGGTCCCCAAGCCCTCTTGATAGGGAATTTTGTAGCCACAACGCAGCATTCTGCCTTCCCCATAGAAAGAAGAAGTACCTGGTGAGTCTGCGTAGAATCCCCACATTAGGATCCACCTGCATGGCCCTCGATGGCACCCTAATATCTTAGGCTGCCATGGGCTCTCAGGCTCTGTCTGAAACAGCCAGAGCCACGACCTCCAGGCACCCATGCAGACAGTGGGCCCCATATCCTGCAGGTGGGACCTGCCATGGCCAGAAGCCGTCATCTCTATTCAACGTCGGTATTCAGACATCTTTCCCAAACTGTAGCTCAAATCCCTGACTATGGGGGAACCTGAAGCACAGGAGTATCCGTATTCCTGATGGCAGGAAACCTGGTTATTGAGATGGGTACTAAGACTCTGTCTGACACAGCCTGAGCCACGACCTAGAGTCAGCCATGCAGATAGTGGGCCCCATTTTATGCAGGTTGGACTTACCATGGCCCAAACCATCATCTCTACTCAAACTGGATATTCAAGCATCTATCCCAGATTGTAGCTCAAATCCCTGACTGCATAGGAACCTGAAGCACAAGAGTACTCTTCCTTCCCAAAAGCAGGTAGGCTGGCTGTTGAGATAGGTGGGAACCAATTGCATGGCCCATGAGACCACAGCCACTCATGCGAGCCACTCTGGAACAAACTTGCATTGTTACCGTCAGCGTGAGGCTGCTTTCAAACAACACCCTTTGGTAGCTGGACCAGGAGCCCACAGAGCACGCCTACCACCCTAGGGCCAAACACTCACCTTTGTAGGTGTTATCCAGGAGACCACACACAGAACCTGTCTCCAGAATCCCTCTTTTGGGGGTTCTTTGAGATGGAAAACAGCAGTGTTTCCTTCTCCCAGAGACAACAAACTCTTTGGAGCTGAGCAGAATCCCCAGAGCCGAAGTATCTCCCATGTCCCCATGAAGCCAACCCTATATTTTGTGAAAGTCCGGGACAAACAATGCAGACAGAAAAGCCTGCACTACCGCCTCCATGATACCTTAACTTCAGTGCACTATGAGCACGATATATCATAGGCCGCCATGGGCACTAAGACTCTGTCTCACACAGCTGGAACCACAACCTCCAGGCAGCCAAACAGAGAATGGGCCCCATGTCCTGCAGGTGGACACATGGCCCGAAGCCATCATCTCTACACAACCTGGATAATCAGGCATCTGTGCCCAGAAAGTAGCTCAAATCCCTGTCTATGGGAGAACCCGAAGCACAGGATTATTCCTTATTTCTGATGGCAGGAAACCTGGCTGTTGATATGGGTGTCTTACCCTCAGAGTGGGAACCAGCTGCATGTCCCATGAGACTACGGCCACCCATGGCAGACGCCCTGGGCACAAACAGGCAATGTGTTTGTGCATGAGAGGCTCATGCTCCCTCAGCGTGAGCCTCTTTTCAAACAAAAACCCTCAGTAACTAGACCAGGAGTCCACAGAGTGGGCCTGCCAGGTCCCTAGGGCCCAATCCTCACGCTTTTTTGTGCTTTCCAGGCGTCCAGACCCAGAAACTACCTCTTGAATCCCTCTTTTGGGGGTCCCCTGAGACGGAAAACATCAGTCTTCCCTTCTCCGAGAGACACCAAACACTGGGAGCTGGGTAGAATCCACAGAGATGAAGAATCTCTCATGGCCCCATGAAGCCACCCCTATATTTTGTGATCGTCTTGGACACAGAATCCAGACAAAATAGCCTGCACTACCGCCTCCATGACCCCTTAATTTCAGTACACTATAAGCTGCCCTCAGGGCCTGCAGATCGGGCCTGTGATCACCTCGGCCCTCACCCTAACCCTAGTTGGCAGATTTCTGTGCCAAAGCTCTGGCCACATGGCCTCCAGGATGGCCCCTCTGGAGCCGGACCAGACGACTGTGCCTACACACCCAAAGGAAAATCTGACCTTCATTGTTGCCCAAAACTTGAAGATTAGGAACAATATACAAAGTAAGTGAGCTCACCTCAATTGCGAGCAAAACTCAGGACTGATATGCGCATTTTGGCACACCATGTGCACCTGCCTCCAAGCATACATCCATGTCAAAATCCCTGAGTCAGAAGATTGATCCTGACATGCCCCTAGGACTTTATCGATACCATAGATTAGATTTCCAGGCGCCTGTTCACAGAGGCCTTTTCTCCAATAACAACTTAATTTCCAACATGTAGTCCATGAGCCACGCAACAGAATCCCTCCTGTCTCCAGTAAGATAGCTTGTTCTTGGTAGCTATGTCCAAGACTCGGTGTAGCGGAATCCTGCATGACCCCTGACCACCTCAACATTCTAACGTCTCCCTGGATACAAACCATCATTATGATCCAACAGCATGAAACTCCATGTCAACTCAGGCTGCTTGGAACTTCACCCCAGAGTCACCAGAATGAACCTGCCATGTTCCTCAGCTGCAATGGTCAATGGAGGTGTGCTTTCCAGGCATCCATTTTGGAGAGCCCTGCTACCCAAACTTTCCATATGGGGTACAGTGGAGCAAACAAAACAGACTCGCCCTGTCCAGTACAAGGAATCCTTGCTGTTTGGAGCATCTCACAAGCCCTGGTGTGGGAAATCCCCCATGGCCTCATGATGCCACCCCTCCATTTAGAGGCCAACATAGACACAAAGTCCCGTGTAAGCAAACATCTTACATCAGCCCTTACTCAGGTGTTGGTATCTCGAATCAGCCGCTGTACACTGGAACTGCCTTCCACTTGGTACTAGATTTAACCATAACTTGTGTTTACAATTTTGCCCTCAACCTCCTCGTCACCAACCCTTCTTAACAGGGAATTCTGGAGCCAAAACACAGCATTCAGCCTACCCCACAAAGAGAAGAAGTGCCTGGTGAGTCTGCCCAGAAACACTACATGTGGATCCACCTGCATGGCTGGCAATGGCACCCTAATATCATAGGCCACCATGGGCACTCAGGCTCAGTCTTACACAGCCTGAGCCATGACTTCTAGTCAGCCACACAAAAAGTTTGCTCCATATCCTGCAGTTGGTACCTCTCATGGCCTGAAGCCATCACATATACTCAACCTGTATATTCAGGCATCTCTCCCCAGACCATAGCTCAAATCCCTGCCTATGGGGGAACCTGAAACAAAGGAGTACTCCTCCTACCTGATTGCAGGAATCCAGGCTGTTTAGATGGGTGTCCAAACCTCAGTGTGGGAACCAGCTGCATGGTCCATGAGACCACGGCCACTCATGAGGGCCACCCTGGGCACAAACAGGCATTGTGACCCTCAGCGTGAGCCTGCTTTCAAACAAATCACCTTCGTAGCTGGACCAGGAGCACACAGGGCAGGCCTGCCAAGTCCCTAGGGCCAAATCCTAACCGTCAATGTTTTCCAGATGTGCAGTCCCAGAATCTGTCTCTGGAATCCCTCTTTTGGGGGTCCCCTGGGACAGGAAACCGCAGTCTTCCCTTCCCCCAGACACAACAAACTCTAGGGATCTGGGCAGAATCCCCAGAGTCGAAGAATCTCCCATGGCCTCAAGAAGAATCCCCTACATATTGTGACTGTCCTAGACACACAGTCCAGACAGAAAAGCCAGTGCTGCCGCCTCCATGACACTTTAATTTCAGTACACTATGAGGTGCACTCACACCCTGCAGATTTGGCCTATGAGCACACTGTCCCTCACCCTAACCATAGTTTACATTTGCAGATTTCTGTCCCCAAAGCCATGGCCAACAGTCCTCCAAGATAGGGCCTCTGGTCCCACATTGGACGAGTGTGCTTACACTCCCAAAGAAAACTCTACCCTTCAAGTTTGCCAAAACCATGAATCTTAGGAGCAAAGTACAAAGCACCGGAGCCCAGCTCAATTTCAAAGAACATTCTGGACCCAAGTGCATATTCTGATACACAACAAGCATCTGCCTCCAGACAGACATCTAGGTAAAAGGCCCTGAGTCAGAAGATTGAACTTGACATGCCTCTAGGACTTCATCGGTACCCTAGCGTAAGTTTTCAGGCACTTGCACCCAGAGGCCTGTTCTCCAATACCAACTTATATATCAACATGTGGTCCCTCAGCCACATAGAGAACCCCTCCTGTCCCCAGAAGGATATCTTGCTCTCAGTAGCTGTGTCCAAGCCTCAGTGTAGGAGAATCCTGCATGGGTCCCTGACCACCCCAACATTCTAACGTCTCCCTGGTTGTAGACCAGCACTGTGATCCAACAGCATGAAACTCCATGTGAACTCAGGCCTCTTGGAACTTCGCCCCAGAGGCACCAGCTCGAACCTGTCATGTTTTTCAGCTGCAAAGGTCAGTGGAGTTGTACTTTCCTGGCATCCAAGCAAGATTGCTCTGCTATCCAAACTTTCCATATGGGGGACCCTGGAGCAAAGAAATTAGACTCCCCACTTTCCAGTAGAAGGAACCCTTGCTGTTTGGAGCATCTCAGAAGCCCCAGTGTGGGAAATCTTCCATGACCTCGGAATGCCACCCGCCATTTGTCAGTCATCGTAGACACAAACTTCAGTGTGAGCAAGCCTCTGACATCCGCCCTTAGTCAGGTGCTGGATATCTCAAATCAGCCACTGCACACTGGAGCTGCCTACAACCTGGCACTGAATTTAACTGTAGCTTGTGTTTACAATTCCATCCTCAACCTCCTGGGCCACAAACCCACTTGATAGGGAATTCTGGAGCCACAACACAGCATTCTGCCTACCACACAGGAAGAAGTCCTTCCTGGTGATTCTGCCCAGAAACCCCACATGAGAATACACCCGCATGGTCCTTGACAGCACAATAATATCATAGGATGCAATGGGCACTCAGGCTCTGTCTGACACATCCTGAGCCACAACCTGAAGACACCCATGCAGACACACACACACACACACACACACACACACACACACACAGACGGAAGAGACCTAGGGCTACACGGGTCAATCAGAAGATTTGGGACTCTGACTCTGAACCCCTCGGTTTCACCTTTCGATTCTTTTTATCAATACGGCAAGAGGCGTCAGGGAGGCCTGACATGACCTGCCCAGTGAGGAGACTTGTCTGGCGAGCGAGCTCTCCTCTGCCTGCATTCTCTGGGCTTCGGTAGACAGCAGAAGAACATGTCGCTTCCTTCAGGCTGTGCCCAGAAATGAGCTGGGCAGGGTGGTTTTCTCTGGAATGTGGGTGCCTGGATACGTGTGTTCCAATTCTGTTGGGCTCTGTCGTCAGGGAAGTAAGGTCACCACTGTCTTGGGGCTCCTTATTGGACTTCCTGCTCCCATCCAGAGCTCCCTGAGGGCTCCCCTACCCCAGCTGCTCAGAGCTTACACTGCACCCCATGCCCTGTCCATCCAGTGACCCAAACACATCCTTCCACCAACCCCTGGGAGACCGGCGTGCAGCTGTTGTCTCTGCTGGGAGGGAACAGAGCTGGGGTAAGACCAGATTCCTGTTCCTGCCCAGGACTGTGAGCCCGGACACATCCTGTGACCCTCAGGGCCTCCTCAGTCTCCCTGTCTGCACATTGGGGGTGTTATGGCATCTTCTTCAGGGGATGCCATCAGGGGTACGCCCTCTCCATGCGTTCCATCCCCGTCTCCCAGGCGTCTGGTGCACACACTTGCCAAGGCACATGTGTGCTTGTTGATGGGCGGGGGAATGGAATATAACCCACAGAGGCCTGGATCTCTAGGGTCCAGCAAAACCACCCTCCTCCTGCCTGTAATCCATCCATGTGGCAAGGTTTCAGTGCATGGCTTATGACCTTGTGGACACAGACTTCCCGGGACTTCCATTAGGTTGAGGTCCAAGGGCCTCGTCTGTGCCCATGTACTGGCCAGCCCCCACAGTGGTCCGCGGGCATTCCCACATCCGTCCTCCTAGGAGGGATGGCCCGTGGGACTGAAAACGGGACAAAATATTTGGCTGTCATTTCCAAGCTGATGGAGGAAAGTCTGGCACTTCTGCTGGTTCTTTCTCTCCTGTGCTCAGTGTCTGTTCTGTCTTTGTCTTTGTCTTTGTCTCTGTGTCAGGGTCTGTCTCTGTTTTGGTGTGTCTCACAGGAGCAGGATCTGTGGGCTCCACGGCGGATGGACGAAACCGCCGTTGTCACCCTTGTCCCTGTGTCCCTCACCTGTGCTGGTGCTTGGTTCCTTGGTAAGTAAGGCTTTCTAACCCTGAACAGAGCACGGACTCTGGAACCTGTTCCCAACGGGGACCCTGAAGCAGCAAGAAGAGGGTCCTGACCTTTCTCCCCAGGCCAGGGGCCATGTGCTCTGCCACATTCTGCAAGCTACAATGTCAGCCCCCGAGCCTCCAGGCTGTCTTCTGCTCAGAAGGACCTCGAGGGAGTAGAAAGCATGTACCCAAGACTGGGAGCAAAGTGGGTCTCAGATAGAGATTGAAGGCCAACAGGCTCTTTTACAAGGCTGTGGGAGACTAGGGACACCCTGTCTCTATGGCCCCATTGATAGAAGAGTAAGCAGAGGCCTTCGGTGTTGTAGCTCTGTCCACATAGGGTGGTTACCTCTTCCTACTTCCTGTAGTCCAGGGTGGTGATGGACACCAGACCCCAGACACTGTCCCCACCCAGTGCCTTGCAGAGCCCTTGTTCCCCTTGGGGACCCTTAGACCTTCAGCTCTTCCTGTCTCCACTCCCTATGCTTTGGATCTTGGTCCTGGCCAGGAGTCCTGATGCCCCTGACGCCATGGCCGAGCTGTCTTCAACCTCTTTCTTCTTTCACCCTTTTTACCCACCATTTTCCCTTGGTGTCCACCTCTGACCCCTAGCTGGGCAGAACGGGGTGTGTGTGTGTATGTGTGTACGTGTGTGTGTGTCTATGCATGGGAGCGCTCAAACACATATGCCTTTATCTGTATGGTGATGTCCGAGGTTATGTGCCCACATGGGATGGGGTGACTAGCTCTCCCCAAGGATCTGAGGAGCTCTCATCCTCCAGGCAAACCTCATGGGAGGGTTAGGGGTAGGGTTAGAGTTAGGTTGAGAGTTAGGTTTAGACAGGGTTTGGGTCACGGTCAGAGTTAGGGTTAGGGGTTTGTTTTAAGGGTAGGGTCAGCGTTAGGTTTCGGATCATGGGCCGTGTTATGGTCAGGGTCAGCTTTACGTTTATGGTTCGATTTAGGGTCTGGCTCACAGTCAGGGTCAGGGTTAGTGTGAGGGTCAGGTTCTGGGTCAGTGTTAGGGTGAGCGTTAGGTTTAGGTTCAGGGTTAGTGTCAGGATCAGGTGAAGGTCAGGGACAGGGTCAGATTTTGGGTCAGGGTAAGGTTTTTGTTTAGGGGTAAGGTTCGTGTCAGGATGAGGGTTAGGGTTAGGGTTAGGGTTAGGTTCAGGGTAAGGTTAGGGTTTGGTGTTAGGATTAGTGTTAGAAGTAGGGTTATGGTTAGGGTTATTGTTAGACTGTGTTAGGGTCAGCGTTAGGGTTTGGGTTAATGTAGTGTTTAGTTTTACCATTAGGGTCAGCATTGGTTTTAGGTTCTGGGTCCGTACAATGGGAGGATTTAGGGTTACATTTATCGTTATGTTTAGAGTCAGGCTCAGAGTCAGTTCAGGGTTCGGGTTAGGATTAGGGTTAGGTCAGGGTCTGACTCTTGGTTACGGTCTGTGTCAGGGTTAGTGTAAGTTCAGGGTTAGGTTTAAGTTCAGGGCCGAATCAGTGTCAGCGTTAGGCTTTGGTTTAGGTTAGGGTCGGTCTGGCTCATGGTCAGGGTCATGGTGAAGTTCAGGGATGGTTTGGTTTGGGTCAGGTTCACAGTCAGGTTCAGGGTCAGGTTTTTCGGTGAGACTTTGGGTTAGGTTTAATGTTAGGGTTAGAGTGAGGGTCAGGGTTAGGGTTAGACATTGTTTGGGTCATAGTTATCGTTAGGCTTAAGGTAGGGGTCAGGTTTAGGTTTAGGTTATGGTTAGGTTTATGGACAGGCTCACATTCAGTGTCAGGGTTATGGTTTGAATCAGTGTAAGGGTCAGGTTCAGGGTTAGGATTAGGGTCAGGTTCAGTTTTAAGGTCAGGGTCAAGGTCAGGGTTAGGGTCATGGTTAGAATAAGGTCTGCTTTACGTTTAGATTCTGGGTTATGATTATAGTCAGGATCATGGTTAGCTTTGGGTTAGGGTTCTGGTCAGGCTCACGGTCTGGGTCAGAGTTAGGGTTAGTGTTAGGGTCAGGGTTAGGGTTAGGGTCAGGCTTAGGACTGGGTCAGGCTTAGTATTAGGGTCAGGGTCAGGGTGAAGGTCAGGGCCAGGGTCCGATTTAGGGTCAGGGTGAGGCTTTGGTTTAGGGTCCATGTTCGGGACAGGGGAAGGGTTAGTTTTGGGTCAGTGTTAGGGTCAGGGTTAGGTTTAGAGTCAGGGTCAGGGTCAGAGTCAAAGTGAAGATCAGGGACAGAGTCTGTTTAGGGTCCGGGTCAGGCTTTGTTTTAGGGTCAAATTTCGGTTCAGGGTCAGGGTAAGTTTCAGGGTAATGGTTTGAGTTTTTGGTTAGGGTTAGGGTTAGCAGGAAAGTTATGTTTAGTTTTAGGGTGAGACAGCATAGTGTCAGGGTTAGGGGTTGGATTGGGTAGGCATTAGTGTTAGGGTTAGGGTAGCGTTAGGTTTAGGTTAAGGGTCCTTATGAGGGTCAGGGTTAGGGTTACCTTTAGAGTTATAGTTAAGGTCAGGCTCAAAGTACTGTTAGTGTTAGTGTTTGGGTCAGTATTTGGTTAGGGTCAGTGTTTTGATTAGGGTCAGAGTCAGGGTCAAGGTTAGGGATGAGTCAGGGTTAGAGTAGGTCAGGTTAGGTTTAGGATCAGGGTCTGGATCAGGGTCAGCATCAGGCTTAGATTTAGCATTAGGGTTGGGTCATGATCTCTGTCAGGGTCAGGACTAGGGTTAGGTTTTGGGTCAGGCTCACAGTCAGGGTCAGGGTCAGGGTCAGGGGTTAGTGTTAGTGTTAGCCCCACACCTGGGTCATTGACCAGTACCTTCAGGGTCTCAGGATAAACCCTGGGCAAAAGGGTGCAGCGACACACCCGCTCCCAGCTAGCCTGCCTTAACTTGGGGCATGAACATGACCTCCCTACCAGGCATCGGACCCCTCATAAGCCTTCTCCTGCTCGGGACATCTCCTTCCCCAATGAGCTCTCTTACACACACACACACACACACACACACACACACACACACACAGACGGAAGAGACCTAGGGCTACACGGGTCAATCAGAAGGTTTGGGACTCTGACTTTGAATCCCTCGGTTTCACCTTGCGATTCTTTTCGCCAATACGGCCAGAGGCGTCAGGGAGGACTGACATGACCTGCCCAGTGAGGGGACTTGTCTGGCGAGCGAACTCTCCTCTGCTTGCATTCTCTGGGCTTCGGTAGACAGCAGAAGAACATGTCGCTTCCTTCAGGCTGTGCCCAGAAATGAGCTGGGCAGGGTGGTTTTCTCTGGAATGTGGGTGCCTGGATACGTGTGTTCCAATTCCGTTGGGCACTGTCGTCTGGGAAGTAGGGTCACCACTGCCTGGGGGCTCCTTACCGGAATTCCTCTCCCATCCAGAGCTCCCTGAGGGAGCCCCTAACCCAGCTGCTCAGGGCTCACACTCCACCCCATGCCCTTTCCATCCAGTGACCCACACACAGCCTCTCCCCAACCCCTGGGAGGCCTGCGTGCAGCTGTTGTCTCCGCTGGGAGGGAACAGAGCTGGGGTAAGACCGGAGTCCTGTTCCTGCCCAGGACTGTGAGCCCGGACACATCCTTTGACTCTCAGGGCCTCTCTCAGTCTCCCTGTCTGCACATTGGGGGTGTTCTGGCTTCTTCTTCAGAGGATGCCATCAGGGGTAGGCCCTCTCCATGGGTTCCATCCCCGTCTCCCAGGAGTCTGGTGCAAACACTTGCCAAGGCACAGGTTTGCTTGGTGATGGGCGGGGGAATGGAATATAACCCACAGAGGCCTGGATGTCCTCTAGGGTCCAGCAAAACCACCCTCCTCCTGCCTGTAATCCATCCCACGTGGCAAGGTTTCAGTGCATGGCTTCTGACCTTGTGGACACAGACTTCCAGGGACTTCCATTGGGTCGAGGTACAAGGGCCTCATCTGCGCCCATGTACTGGCCAGCTCCCATAGTGGTCTGCGGGCTTTCCCGCATACATCCTCCTAGGAGGGATTGCCCGTGGGACAGATAAGGGGACAAAATATTTGACTTTCATTTCCAAGCTGATGGAGGAAAGTCTGTGACTTCTGCTGGTTCTTTCTCTCCTGTGTTCAGTGTCTGTTTCTGTCTTTGTCTTTGTCTTTCTCTCTGTCAGGGTATGTCTCTGTTTTGGTGTGTCTCACAGGAGCAGGATCTGTGGGCTCCAGGGCTTCTGGACGAAACCGCCGTTGTCTCCCTTGTGCTGTTTCCCTCTCCTGTGATGGTGCTTGGTTCCTTGGTAAGTAAGGCCTTCTCACCCTGAGCAGAGCACGGACTCTGGAACCTCTTCTCAATGGGGACCCTGAAGCTGCAACAAGGAGGGTCCTGACCTTGGTCCCCAGGCCAGGGGCCTAGTGCTCTGCCACATTCTGCAAGCTCACAATGTCAGCCCCCCGAGCCCTCAGGCTTTCTTCTGCTCAGAAGGACCTCGAGGGAGTTGAAAGCCGGTACCCAAGACTGGGAGCACAGTGGGTCTCGGATAGAAATTCAAGGCCAACAGGCTCTTTTACAAGCCTGTGGGAGACTAGGGACACCATGTCTCTATGGCCCCATTAATAGAAGAGTAAGCAGAGGCCTTCGGTGTTGTAGCTCTGTCCACACAGGGTGGTTACCTTTTCCAACTTCCAATAGTCAGACCCCCTACACTGTTCCCACCCAGTGCCCTTGCAAAGCCCTTGGGCCCCTTGGGGACCCCTTGACCATCAGCTCATTCTGTCTCCACTCCCGATGCTTTGGATCTTGGTCCTGGCCAGGAGTCCTGATGCCCCTGACCCCATTGCCGAGCTGTGCCCAACCTTTTCTTTTTCACCCTTTTTACCCACTATTTTCCCTTGGTGTCCACCTCTGACCCCTAGTTGGGCAGAGCGTGGTGTGTGTGTGTGAGTGTGTGTGTGTGTGTGTATATGTGTGTCTGTGTGTCTGTGCATGGGAGCGCTCAAACACATATGCCTCTGTCTGATGATGTCCGAGGTTCTGTCTCCACATGGAATGGGGTGAGTAGCTCTCCCCAAGGATCTGAGGAGCTTTCATCCTCCAGGCAAACTTCATGGGAGTATTAGTTGTCTGGTTAGAGTTAGGTTGAGAGTTAGTTTTAGCAAGGTTTTGGGTCAGGGTCAGGGTTAGGGTTAGGGGTTTGTTTTAGGGTTATGGTCAGCATTAGGTTTCTGGTCATGGCCCGTGTTATGGTCAGGGTCAGCTTTACGTTTATGGTTAGATTTAGGGTCTGGCTCACAGTCAGTGTCAGGGTTAGTGTGAGGGTCAGGTTCTGGGACAGTGTTAGGGTGAGGGTTAGGTTTAGGTTCAGGGTCATTGTCAGGGTCTGGTGTAGGTAGGGACAGGGTCAGATTTTGGGTCAGCGTCATGTTTTGATTTAGGGGCAAGGTTTGTGTCAGGATGAGGGTTATGTTTGGGCCAGGGTTATGGTTAGGAATAGGGTTAGTTTCAGGGTTAAGTTCTGGGTAAGGTTATGGTTTGGTGTTAGGGTTAGTGTTAGAATTAGGGTTATGTTTAGTGTTAGCGTTAGACTGTGTTAGGGTCAGGGTTAGGGTTAGAGTATGTTTTACTGTTACCATTAGGGTCAGCATTAGTTTTAGGTTCTGGGTACGTATAAGGGTCAGAGTTTAGGGTTACATTTAGCATTAGGTTTAGGGTCAGGCTCACAGTCAAGGTCAGGTTTCAGTTTAGGGTCAAGGTTAGGTCAGGGTCAGACACTCGGTTTGGGTCTGAGTCAGGGTTAGTTTAAGGTCAAGGTTAGGTTTAAGTTCAGGGTCCAAATCTGTTCAGTGCTAGGCTTTGGTTTAGGATAGGGTCTGGTCTGGCTCATGGTCAGGATCATGGTGAGGTTCAGGGCTGTTTAGGTTTGGGTCAGGTTCACAGTCAGGGTCAGGGTCAGGGTTTTCGATGAGACTTAGGGTTAGGGTTAATGTTAGGGTTAGAGTGAGGGTCAGGGTTAGGGGTAGACATTGTTAGGGTCAGGGTTACCATTAGGCTTAAGGTAGGGGTCAGGGTTAGGGTTAGGTTATGTTTAGGTTTATGGTCAGGCTCACAGTCAGTGTCAGGGTTAGGGTTTGTGTCAGAGTAAGGGTCAGGGTCAGTGTTAGGATTAGGGTCAGGTTTAGTGTTAGGGTCAGGGTCAAGGTCAGGGGTAGGGTCATGGTTAGGATAATGTCTGCTTTCCGTTTAGATTCTTGGTTTTGATTATAGTCAGGATCATGGTTAGCTTTGGGTTATGGTTCTGGTCAGGCTCACGGTCTGGGTCTGAGTTAGGGTTAGGTTTAGGGTCAGGGTTAGGTTAGGGTCACATAGGACTGGGTCAGGCTTAGTATTAGGGTCAGGGTCAGGGTGAAGGTCAGGGCCAGGGTCCAATTTAGGGTCAGGGTGAGGCTTTTGTTTCGGGTCCAGATTCGGGACAGGGGCAGGGTTAGTTTTGTGTCAGTGTGAGGGTCAGGGTTAGGTTTAGAGTCAGGGTCAGGGTCAGTGTCAAATTGAAGTTCAGCGCCAGAGTAAGTTTACGGTCAGGGTCAGGCTTTGCTTTAGGGTCAAATTTCGGTTGATGGTCAGGGTTAGGTTCAAGGTAACGGTTTGAATTTTTGGTTAGGGTTAGGGTTAGCAGTAGGGTTATGTTTAGTTTTAGGGTTAGACAGCATAGTGTCAGTGTTAGGGGTTGGGTTGGGTAGGGGTTAGTGTTAGGGTTGGGGTCAGCGTTAGGTTTAAGTTAAGGGTCCTTATTAGGGTCAGGATTAGGGTTACCTTTAGGGTTACGGTTAAGGTCAGGCTAAAGAACGGTCAGTGTTAGGGTTAGGGTTAGGATTTTTTTAGGGTCAGGGTTATGATTAAGGTCAGAGTCAGGGTCACGGTTAGGGATGAGTCAGGGTTAGAGTAGGTCTGGTTAGGTTTAGGATCAGGGTCTGGATCAGGGTCAGCATCAGGCTTAGATTTAGGATTAGGGTTTGGGTCAGGATCTCGATCAGGGTCACATTCAGGGTCAGGGCTAGGGTTAGGTTTGGGTCAGGCTCACACAGTCAGGGTCAGGGTCAGGGTCAGGGTCAGGTGTTGTGTTAGGCTTAGCCCCGCACCTGGGTCACTGACCAGTCCTTTCAGGGTTTCAGGATAAACCCTGGGCAAAAGGGTGCAGCGGCACACCCGCTCCCTGCTAGCCTGCCTTAACCTGGGGCGTGAACATGACCTGCCAACCAGGCATAGGACCCCACATAAGCTTGCTCCTGCTCGGGACATCTCCACCCCTAATGAGCTCTCTTTACACACACAAACACACACAAATGGGGAGAGGAACTTGGGCTACACGGGGCAATCAGAAGTTGTGGGACTCTCTGTCTCTGAGCCCCTCGGTGTCACCTTTTGATTCTTTTTGCAAATACGGCCAGAGGCATTGGGGATTCCTGACATGACCTGCCCAATGAGGGGACTTGTGTGGCGGGTGAGCTCTCCTCTGCCTGCATTCTCTGGGCTTCGGTAGACAGCACAAGAACCTGTCGTTTCCTTCAGGCTGTGCCCAGAAATGAGCTGGGCAGGGTGGTTTTCTCTGGAATGTGGGTGCCTGGATACCTGGGTTCCAATTCTGTTGGGTTCTGTCGTCAGGGAAGTAAGGTCACCACTGCCTGTGTACTCCTTACCGGACTTCCTGCTCCCATCAAGAGCTCGCTGAGGACGCCCCTACCCCAGCTGCTCCAGGCTCACAGTCCACCCCATGCCCTGTCCATCCAGTGACCCACACACAGCCTCCCCCCAACCCCTGTGAGGCCTGGGTGCAGCTGTTGTCTCCGCTGGGATGGAACGGAGCTGGGTTCATACCGGGTTCCTGTTCCTGCCCAGGACTGTGAGCCCGGACACATCCTTGACTCTCAGGGCCTCCCCAGTCTCCCCGTCTGCACATTGGGAGTGTTTTGACTTCGACTTCAGGGGATGCCACCTGGGTAGGCCCTCTCCATGCGTTCCATCCCCACTCTCCCAGGAGTCTGGTGCACACAATTGCTAAGGCACGGGTGTGCTTGGTGATGCGCGGGGGAATGGAAGATAGCCCAGAGAGGCCTGGATCTCCTGTGGGATCTAGCAAAGCCCCCCTCCTCCTGCCTGTATCCCATCCCCCGTGGCAAGGTTGCAGTGCATGGCTTCTGACCTTGTAGACACAGACTTTCCGGGACTTCCATTAGGTTGAGGTCCAAGTGTCTCGTCTGCACCCATGTACAGGCCAGTCCCCATAGTGGTCGCGGGCATTCCCGCATCCGTCCTCCTAGGAGGGATGGCCCGTGGGACTGATAAGGGGACAAAATGTTTGGCTGTCATTTCCAAGCTGATGGAGGAAAGTCTGGCACTTCTAATGGTTCTTTCTCTCATGTGTTCAGTGTCTGTCTCTTTCTTTGTCTTTGTCTCTGTGTCAGGGTCTGTGTCTGTTTTGGTTTTTCTCACAGGAGCAGAATGTGTGGGCTCCAGGGCTGATGGACGAAACCACCGTTGTCTCCCTTGTCCCTGATTCTCTCTCCTGTGCTGGTGCTTGGTTCCTTGGTAAGTAAGGCCTTCTCACCCTGAGCAGAGCACTGACTCTGGAACCTCTTCTCAATGGGGACCCTGAAGCTGCAACAAGGAGGGTCCTGACCTTGGTCCCCAGGCCAGGGGCCTAGTGCTCTGCCACATTCTGCAAGCTCACAATGTCAGCCCCCGAGCCTCCAGGCTGTCTTCTTCTCAGAAGGACCTCCAGGGAGTAGAAAGCATGTACCCAAGACTGGGAGCACAGTGGGTCTCGGATAGAGATTCAAGGCCAACAGGCTCTTTTACAAGCCTGTGGGAGACTAGGGACACCCTGTCTCTATGGTCCCATTGATAGAAGTGTAAGGGGACGCCATCGGTGTTGTAGCCCTGTCTACACAGGTTGTTTACGTCTTCCTCCTTCCAATAGTCCAGGGTGGTGATGGACACCAGACCCCCTACACTGTCCCCACCCAGTGCCCTTGCAAAGCCCTTCGGCCCCTTGGGGACCCTTTGACCATTAGCTCGTCCTGTCTCCACTCCCCATGCTTTGGATCTTGTTCCTGGCCAGGAGTCCTGATGCCCCTGACCCCATGGCCGTGCTGTCTCCAACCTCTTTCTTCTTTCACACTTTTTACCCACCATTTTCCCTTGGTGTCCACCTCTGTCCCCTAGCTGGTCAGATCGCGGTGTGTGAGTGTGTGTGTGTGTGTGTATGTGTGTGTGTGCGTGTGTGGGAGTGCTGTAACACACATGCCTCTATCTGTCTGGTGATGTCCGAGGTTATGTCCCCACATGGGACGGGGTGACTAGATCTCCCCAAGGATCTGAGGAGCTTTCATCCTTCAGGCAAACCTCATGTGAGGGTTAGGGGTTGGGTTAGAGTTAGGTTGAGAGTTATGTTTAGACAGGGTTTGGGTCAGGGTTAGGGTTAGGGGTTTGTGTTAGGTTTAGGGTCAACGTTATGTTTCAGGTCATTGCCCGTGTTAGGGGCAGGGTCAGCTTTACGTTTATGGTTAGATTTAGGGTCTGCATCACAGTCAGGGTCAGGGTTAGTGTGAGGGTCAGGTTCTGGGTCAGTGTTTGGGTGAGGATTAGGTTTAGGGTCAGGGTCAGTGTCAGGGTCAAGGTGAAAGTCAGGGACAGGGTCAGATTTTGGGTTAGGGTCAGGTTTTGGTTTAGGAGCAAGGTTCGTGTCAGGATGAGTGTTATGTTTGGGTCTGGGTTAGGATTTGGGTTAGGGTTAGTCGCAGTGTTAGGTTCAGGGTACGGTTAGGATTTGGTGTTAGTGTTAGTGTTAGAAGTAGGGTTAGGTTTAGGGTTAGCGTTAGACTGTGTTATGGTCAGGGTTAGGCTTTGGGTTAGGGTAAGGTTTAGTTTTACCATTACGGTCATCATTAGTTTTAGGTTCTGGGTCCGTATAAGGGTCAGGGTTTAGGGTTACATTTAGGGTTAGGTTTAGGGTCAGGCTCACAGTCTAGGTCAGGGTTAGAGTTAGCGTCAAGTTTAGGTCAGGGTCTGACTCTCCGTTAGGGTCGGAGTCAGGGTTAGTAAGGTCAGGTTTAGGTTTAAGTTTAGGGTCCGAATCAGAGTCAGCGTTAGGCTTTGGTTAAGGTTAGGGTTTGGGTCTGGCTCATGGTCAGGGTCATGGTGAGGATCAGGTCTGGTTAGGTTTGGGTCAGGTTCACAGTCAGGGTCAGGGTCAGGGTTTTTGGTTAAATTTAGGGTTAGGGTTAATGTTAGGGTTAGAGTGAGGTCAGGGTTAAGGTTAGACATTGTTAGGGTCAGGGTTATCGTTAGGCTTAAGGTAGTGGTCAGGTTTAGCTTTAGGTTAGGGTTAGGTCTATGGTCAGGCTCACAGTCAGTGTCAGGGTTAGGGTTTGTGTCAGATTAAGGGGCAGGGTCAGGGTTACGATTAGGGTCAGGTTCAGTGTTAGGGTCAGGGTCAACATCAGGTTTTGGGTCATGGTTTTGAAAAGGTCAGCTTACGTTTAGATTCTGGGTTATGTTTATAGTCAGGATCATGGTTAGCTTTGGGTGAGGGTTCTGCTCAGGCTCCCGATCTGGGTCAGAATTAGGGTTAGGGTTAGGGTCAGGGTTAGGGTTGGGGTCAAATTAGAACTTGGTCAGGCTTAGGATTAGGGTCAGGGTCAGTGTCAGGGTGAAAGTCAGGGCCAGGGTCAGATTTAGGGTCAGGGTGAGGCTTTGCTTTAGGGTCCACGTTCGGGACAGGGGCAGGTTTAGTTTGGAACTTGTGTTAGGGTCAGCGTTTGGTTTAGATTCAGGGTCACGGTCAGAGTCAAAGTGAAGGTCAGGGCCAGAGTAAGTTTAGGGTCAGGGTCAGGCTTTGATTTAGGGTCAAATTTCGGTTCAGGGTCTGGGTTTGTTTCAGGGGAAGGGTTTGAATTTTTGGTTAGGGTTAGTTTTAGCAGTAGGGGTATGATTAGTTTTAGGGTTAGACAACATAGTGTCAGCGTTAGGGGTTCGGTTGGGTAGGGGTTAGTGTTAGGGTTAGGGTCAGCCTTACATTTAGTTTAAGGGTCCTTATTAGGGACAGGGTTAGGGTTACCTTTAGGGTTACGGTTAAGGTCAGGCTCAAAGTACGGTCAGTGTTAGGGTTAAGGTCAGGATTTGGTTAGGGTCACGGTTATGATTAGGGTCAGAGTCAGGGTCACATTTAGGGATGAGTCAGGGTTAGAGTAGGTCAGGTTAGGTTTAGGTTCAGGGTCTGGATCAGGGTCAGCATCAGGCTTAGATTTAGCATTAAGTTTTGGGTCAGGAACTCGGTCAGAGTCAGAGTCAGGGTCAGGGCTAGAATTAGGTTTTGGGTCAGGCTCACAGTCAGGGTCAGGGTCAGGGTCAGGGTTTTGTGTTAGGGTTAGCCTCGCACCTAGGTCATTGACCAGTCCCTTCAGGGTCTCAGGATAAACCCTGGGCAAAAGGGTTCAGCGGCACACTTGCTCCCAGCTAGCCTGCCTTAACTTGGGGCGTGAACATGACCTGCCAACCAGGCATCGGACACCTCATATGCCTGGTCCTGCTCGGGACCTCTCCACCCTCGATGAGCTCTCTTTACACACACACACACACACACACACACACACACACGGAGGAGAACTAGGTCTACACGGGTCAATCAGAAGGGTTGGGTCTCTGACTCTGAACCCCTTGGTTTCACCTATTGATTCTTTTTGCCAATACGGCCGGAGGCGTCAGGGAGGCCTGACATTACCTGCCCAGAGAGGGTACTAGTCTGGCGGGCAAGCTCTCCTCTGCCTGCATTCTCTGGGCTCCGGTAGACAGCACAAGAACTTGTTGCTTTCTTCAGGTTGTGCCCAGAAATGAGCTGGGCAGGGTGGTTTTCTCTGGAATGTGGGTGCCTGGATATGTTCGTTCCAACTCCATTGGGCTCTGTCATCAGGGAAGTAAGGTCACCACTGCCTGTGTGCTTCTTTCCGGACTTCCTGCTCCCATTCAGAGCTCCCTGAGGGCGCCCCTACTGCAGCTACTCAGGGCTGTCACTCCACCCCATGCCCTGTCTATCCAGTGACCCACACACAGCCTCCCCCCAACCCCTGGGAGGACTAGGTGCAGCTGTTGTCCCCGCTGGGAGGGAACAGAGCTGGGGTAAGACCGGATTCCTGTTCCTACCCAGGACTGTGAGCCCGGACACATCCTGTGACTCTCAGGGCCTCCTCAGTCTCCCCGTCTGCACACTGGGGGTGTTCTGGCTACTTCTTCAGGGGATGCCATCAGAGGTAGGCCCTCACCATGTGTTCCATCCCCTCTCTCCCAGGAGTCTGGTTCACACACTTGCCAAGGCACGGGTGTGCTTGTTGATCGCGGGGGAATGGTATATAGCCCACAGAGGCCTGGCACTCCACTGGGATAAAGCAAAACCACTCTCCTCCTGCCTGTATACCATCCCCCGTGGCAAGGTTGCAGTGCATGGCTTCTGACCTTGTGGACACAGATTACCCAGGACTTCCATTAGGTTGAGGTCCAAGGGCCTCGTCTGCGCCCATGTACTGGCCATCCCCCATAGTGTTGCGCGGGCATTCCCGCATGCGTCGTCCTAGGAGGGATGGCCCGTGGGACCGATAAGGGGACAAAATATTTGGCTGTCATTTCCAAGCTGATGGAGGAAAGTCTGGTACGTCTGCTGGTTCTTTCTCTCCTGTGTTCAGTGTCTGTCTCTGTCTTTGTCCTTGTCTTTGTCTCTTTGTCAGGGTCTGTGTCTGCTTTGGTGTGTCTCACAGGAGCAGGATCTGTGGGCTCCACGGCTGATGGACGAAACCGCCGTTGTCTCCCTTGTCCCTGTTTCCCTCTCCTGTGCTGGTGCTTGGTTCCTTGGTAAGTAAGGCCTTCTCACCCTGAGCAGAGCACGGACTCTGGAAGCTCTTCCCAATGTGGACCCTGAAGCTGCAACAAGGAGGGTCCTGACCTTGGTCCCCAGGCCAGGGGCCTAGTGCTCTGCCACATTCTGCATCTCACAATGTCAGCCCCCCGAGCCTCCAGGCTGTCTTCTGCTCAGAAGGACTTCAAGGGAGTAGAAAGCATATACCCAAGACTGGGAGCACAGTGGGTCTCGGATAGAGATTCAAGGCCAACAGGCTCTTTTACAAGCCAGTGGGAGACTAGGGACACCATGTCTCTATGGCCCCATTGATAGAAAAGTAAGGGGAGGCCTTCGGTGTTGTAGCTCTGTCCACACAGGGTGGTTACCTCTTCCTACTTCCTGTAGTTCAGGGTGGTCTTAGACATCAGACCCCAGAAACTGTCCCCACCCAGTGCCCTTGCAAAGCCCTTGGGCCCCTTGGGGACCCCTTGACCATCAGCTCATCCTGTTTCCACTCCCCATGCTTTGGATCTCGGTCCTGGCCAGCAGTCCTGATGCCCCTGACCCCATGGCCGAGCTATCTCTAACATCTTTCTTCTTTCCCCCTTTTTATCCACCATTTTCCCTTGGTGTCCACCTCTGACCCCTAGCTGGGCAGAGAGGGTGTGTGTGTGTGTGTGTGTGTGTGTGTGTGAGTGTGTGTGTGTCTGTGCATGGGAGCGCTCAAACACATATGCCTGTATCTGTCTGGTGATGTCCAAGGTTATGTCCCCACATGGGATGGGGTGATTAGCTCTCCCCAAGGATCTGAGGAGCTCTCATCCCCCAGGCAAACCTCGTGGGATGGTTATGGGTACGGTTAGAGTTAGGTTGAGAGTTAGGTTTAGTCAGGGTTTGGGTCAGGGTCAGGGTTAGGGTTAGGGGTTTGTTTTAGGGTTAGGGTCAGCGTTAGGTTTCTGGTCATGGCCCGTGTTATGGTCAGGGTCAGCTTTACGTTTATGGTTAGATTTAGGGTCTGGCTCACAGTCAGGGTCAGGGTTAGTGTGAGGGTCAGGTTCTGGGACAGTATTAGGGTGAGGGTTAGGTTTAGGGTCAGGGTCAGGTGAAGGTCAGGGACAGTTTCAGATTTTCGGTCAGAGTCAGGTTTTGGTTTAGGGGCAAGGTTTGTGTCAGGATGAGGGTTATATTTGGGTCAGGGTTAGGGTTAGGGTTAGGTTCAGGGTAGGTTCAGGGTAAGGTTAGTGTTTGGTGTTCGGGTTAGTGTTATAAGTAGGGTTACGGTTAGGGTTAGCGTTAGACTGTGGTAGGGTCAGTGTTAGGGTTTGGTTTAGGGTAAGGTTTAGTTTTACCATTAGGGTCAGCATTGGTTTTAGGTTCTGGGTCCGTATAAGGGTCAGGGTTTAGGGCTTCATTTTGGCTTAGGTTTAGGGTCAGGCGCACAGTCAAGGTCAGCGTTCGTATTAGGGTCACGGTTAGGTCAGGGTCAGTCTGTCGTTTAGGGTCTGAGTCAGGGTTAGTGTAAGGTAGGTTAGGTTTAAGTTCAAGGTCCGAATCAGTGTCAGCGTTTGTTTTTGTTTAGATTAGGGTTGGGTCTGGCTCATGGTCAGGGTCATGGTGAGGTTCAGTGTTGGTTAGGTTTGGGTTTAGTTCACATTAAGGTTCAGGGTCAGGGTTTTCGGTGAGATTTCGGGTTAGGGTTGATGTTAGGGTTAGAGTGAGGGTCATGGTTAGGGTTAGACATTGTTAGGGTCAGGGTTATCGTTAGGCTTAAGGTAGGGGTCAGGGTTAGGGTTAGGTTAGGTTTAGGATTATGTTCAGGCTCACTGTCAGTGTCAGGGTTATGGTTTGTGTCTAGTAAGGGTGAGGGTTAGGGTTAGGGTTAGGGTTAGGTTTAGGTTTCGGTTAGTGTTAGTTTTATGGTCAGACTCAAGTCAGTGTCAGGGTTAGGGTTTGTGTCTGAGTAAGGGTCGGGGTCAGGATTAGGATTAGGGTCAGGTTCTGTGTTAGTGTAGGGTCAAGTTCTGGGTTACGGTCATGATTAGGATAAAGTCTGCTTTACGTTTAGATTCTGGTTTATGATTATATTCAGGATCATGTTTAACTTTGGGTTAGGATTCTGATCACGCTCACCATCTGCGTCTGAGTTAGGGTAAGGGTGATGGTCAGGATTAGGGTTAGGGTCAAGCTTAGGACCGGGTCAGGCTTAATATTAGGGTTAGTGTCAGGGTCAGGGTGAAGGTCAGGGCCGGGGTCGCATTTAGGTTCAAGTTGAGGCTTTTGTTTCGGGTGCAGGTTCGGGACAGGGGCAGTGTTAATTTTGGGTCAGTGTTAGGGTCAGGGTTAGGTTTAGAGTCTGGGTCAGGGTCAGAGTCCAAGTGAAGGTCATGGCCACAGTAAGTTTACGGTCAGGCTCAGGCTTTGTTTTAGGGTCAAATTTCGGTTCAGGGTCAGGTTTAGTTTCAGGGTAACGGTTTGAGTTTTTGGTTAGGGTTAAGGTTAGCAGTAGGGTTATGTTTAGTTTTAGGGTTAGACAGCATAGTGTCAGGGTTAAGAGTTGGATTGGGTAGGGGATAATGTTAGGGTTAGGGTCAGCGTTAGGTTTAGGATACGGGTCCTTATTAGGGTCAGGTTAGGGTTAACTTTAGGGTTACGGTAAAGGTCAGGCTCAAAGTACGGTCAGATTTAGGGTTAGGGTCAGGATTTGGTTATGGTCAGGGTTATGATATGGTCAGAGTCAGGGTCACGGTTAGGGATGAGTCAGGGTTAGAGTAGGTCAGGTTAGGTTTAGGATCAGGGTCTGGATCAGGGTCAGCATCAGGCTTAGATTTAGGATTAGGGTTTGGGTAAGGATCTCGGTCAGGGTCAGAGTCAGGTAAGGGCTAGGGTTAGGTTTTAGATCAGGCTCACAATCAGGGTCAGTGTCAAGGTCAGTTCAGGGATTAGTGTTATTGTTAGCCCTGCAACTGAGTCATTGACCAGCCCCTTCAGGGACTCAGGATAAACCCTCGGCAAAAGGGTGGAGCGGCACACCCACTCCAAGCTAGCCTGCCTTAACCTGGGTCGTGAACATGACCTGCCAATCAGGCATGGACCCCTCATAAGCCTGCTCCTTCTTCTTGGGACATCTCCACCTCTGATGAGCTCTCTTTACACACACACACACACACACACACACACACACACACACACACACACACGGAGGAGATCTAGGGCTACACGGGTCAATCAGAATGTTTGCGACTCTGACTCTGAACCCCTCGGTTTCAACTTGCGATTCTTTTTGTCAATACGGCCAGAGGCGTCAGGGAGGACTGACATGACCTGCCCAGTGAGGGGACTTGTCTGGCGGGCGAGCTTTCCTCTCCCTGCATTCTCTGGGCTTCGGTAAACAGCAGAAGAACATGTAGCCTCCTTCAGACTGTGCCCAGAAATGAGCTGGGCAGGGTGGTTTTCTCTGGAATGTGGGTGCCTGGATACGTTGGTTCCAATTCCGTTGGCCTTGTCATCAGGGATGTAAGGTCACCACTGCCTGAGGGCTCCTTACCGGACTTCCTGCTCCCATCCAGAGCTCCCTGATGGTGTCCCTACCCGAGCTGCTCAGGGCTCACACTCCACCCCATGCCCTGTCCATCCAGTGACCCACACACAGCCTCCCCCCAAACCCTGGGAGGCCTGGGTGCAGCTGTTCTCTCCACTGCGAGGGAACAAGTCTGGTGTTAGACCGGTTTCCTGCTCCTGCCCAGGACTGTGAGCCCGGACACATCCTGTGACTCTCAGGGCCTCCTCAGTCTCCCCGTCTGCACATTGAGGGTGTTCTGGCTTCTTCCTCAAAGAATGCCTTCAGGGGTAGGCCATCTACTTGCGTTCCATCCCCGCTCTCCCAGGAGTCTGGTGCACACACTTGGTAAGGTACGGGTGTGCTTGGTCCTGAGCGGGGGAATGGAATATAGCACACAGAGGCCTGGATCTGCGCTGGGATCCAGCAAAACCACCCTCCTCCTGCCTGTATCCCATCCATCGTGGCAAGGTTGCAGTTCATGGCTTCTGACCTTGTGGACACAGACTTCCCGGGAATTCCATTAGGTTGAGGTCCAAGGGCCTCGCTGCGCCCATGTACTGGCCATCCCCCATAGTGGTCCCTGGGCATTCCCGCATCCGTCCTTGTAGGAGGGATGGCCCGTGGGAATGATAAGGTGACAAAATGTTTGGCTGTCATTTCCAAGCTGATGGAGGAATGTCTGGCACTTCTACTGGTTCTTTCTCTCCTGTGTTCAGTGTCTGTCTCTGTCTTTGTTTTTTCTTTGTCTCTGTGTCAGGATCTGTGTCTGTTTTGGTGTGTCTCACAGGAGCAGGATCTGTGGGATCCAGGGCTAATAGACGAAACCGCCATCTTCTCCCTTGTCCCTGTTTCCCTCTCCTGTGCCGGTGCTGGCTTCCTTTGTAAGAAAGGCCTTCTCACCCTGAGCAGAGCACGGACTCTGGAACCTCTACCCAATGGGGACCATGAAGCTGCAACACGGAGGGTCCTGACCTTGGTCCCCAGGCCAGGGGCCTAGTGCACTGCCACATTCTGCAAGCTCACAGTGTCAGCCCCCGAGCCTCCAGGCTGTCTTCTGCTCAGAAGGACCTCGAGGGAGTAGAAAGCATGTACCCAAGACTGGGAGCACATTGGGTCTCGGATAGAGATTCAAGGCCAACAGGCTCTTTTACAAGCCAGTGGGAGACTAGGGACACCCTGTCTCTTTGGCCCCATTGACAGAAGAGTAAGGGGACGCCTTTGGTGTTGTAGCTCTGTCCACACAGGGTGGTTACCTTTTCCTACTTCCAGTAGTCCAGGGTGGTGATGGACACCAGACCCCAGACACTGTCCCCACCCAGTGCCCTTGCAAAGCCCTTGGGCCCCTTGGGGACCCCTTGACACTCAGCTCATCCTGTCTCCACTCCCCATGCTTTGGATCTTGTTCCCGGCCAGGAGTCCTGACCCCTGACTCCATGGCCATGCTCTCTCCAACCTCTTTCTTCTTTCACCCTTTTTACCCACCATTTTCCCTTGATGTCCACCTCTGACCCCTAGCTGGGCAGAACAAGGTGTGTGTGTGTGTATGTGTGTGTGTGTGTGTGTGTGTGTGTGTGTGTGTGCATGTGAGCGCTCAAACACGCCTCTATCTGTCTGGTGACGTCGGAAGTTATGTCCCCACATGGGATGTGTGAGTAGCTCAACCCAAAGATCTCAGGAGCTCTCATCCTCCAGGAAAACCTCATGGGAGGGTTAGGGGTCTGGTTAGTGTTAGGTTGAGAGTTAGGTTTAGGCAGGTTTTGGGTCAGGGTCAGGGTTAGGGTTAGGGATTTTTGTTAGGGTTAGGGTCAGCATTACGTTTCGGGTCATGGCCCGTGTTAGGGTCCGGGTCATCTTTATGTTTATGTTTAGATTTAAGGTCTGGCTTACAGTCAGGGTCAGGGTTAGTGTGAGGGTCAGGTTCTGGGTCAGTGTTAGGGTGAGGGTTAGGTTTAGGGTCAGGGTCAGTGTCAGGGTCAGGTGAAGTTCAGGGACAGGGTCTGATTTTGGGTCAGGGTCAGGTTTTGGTTTACGGGCAAGTTTCGTGTCAGAATGAGGGTTATGTTTGGGTCAGGGTTAGGGTTAGGGTTAGGGTCAGGGTTAGGTTCAGCGTAAGGTTAGGGTTTGGTGTTAGGGATAGTTTTAGAAGTAGGGTTATGGTTAGGGTTAGCGTTAGACTTTGTTAGGGTCAGGGTTAGGCTTTGTGTTAGGGTAGGGTTTAGTTTTACCATTAGGGTCAGCATTAGTTTTAGGTTCTGGGTTCGTATAAGGGTCAGGGTTTAGGGTTACATTTAGCGTTATGTTTAGGGTCAGGCTCACAGGCAATGTCAGGGTTCGGGTTAGGGCCAAGTTTAGGTCAGGGTCAGACTCTCGGTTAGGGTCTGAGTCAGGGTTAGTGTAAGGTCAGGTTTAGGTTTAAGATCAGGGTCCGAATCAGTGTCAGCGTTAGGCTTTGGTTTTGGATAGGGTCGGAATGGCTCATGGTCAAGTTCATGGTGAGGTTCAGGGCTGGTTAGGTTTGGGTCAGGTTCACAGTCAGGGTCTGGGTAAGGGTTTTCGGTGAGATTTAGGGTTAAAGTTAACTTTAGGTTTAGAGTGAGAGTCATGGTTAGGGTTAGACATTGTTAGGGTCAGGGTTATCGTTAGGCTTAAGGTAGTGGTCAGGGTTAGGGTTAGGTTAGTGTTAAGTTTATGGTCAGGCTCACAGTCAGTGCCAGGGTTAGGGTTAGTGTCAGATTAAGGGTCAGGGTCAGGGTTAGGATTAGGGTCAGGTTCAGTGTTAGGGTCAGGGTCAATGTCAGGGTTAGAATCATGGTTAGGATAAGGTCAGATTTACGTTTATATGCTGGGATATGATTATAGTCCGGATCATGGTTAGCTTTGGGTTAGGGTTCTGGTCAGGCTCACGGTCCGTGTCTGAGTTAGGGTTAGGGTTGCGTCAGGGTTAGGGTTAGGGTCAGGCTTAGGACTGGGTCAGGCTTAGGATTAGTGTCAGGGTCAGGGTAAGGTGAAGGTCTGGGCCAGGGTCCAATTTAGGGTCAGGGTGAGGCTTTGGTTTCGGGTCCAGGTTCGGGAAAGGGGCAGGGTTAGTTTTGGGTCAGTGTTAGGGTCAGGGTTTGGTTTAGAGTCAGGATCGGGGTCAGAGTCAAAGAGAAGGTCAGGGCCCGGGTCAGTTTAGGGTCAGGGTCAGGCTTTGTTTTAGAGTCAAATTTCGGTTCAGGGTCAGGCTTAGTTTCAGGGTAACAGTTTGAGTTTTTGGTTAGGGTTAGGGTTAGCAGTAGGGTTATGTTTAGTTTTAGGGTTAGACAGCATAGTGTCAGGGTTCAGTGTTGGATTGGGTAGGTGTTAGTGTTAGAGTTAGGGTCAGCGTTAGGTTTAGGTTAAGTTTCCTTATTAGGGTCAGGTTAGGGTTACCGTTAGGATTACGTTTAAGTTCAGGCTCAAAATACGGTCAGTGTTAGGGTTAGGGTCAGGATTGGGTTATGGTCAGGGTTATGATTAGGGTCAAAGTCATGGTCATGGTTAGGGATGAGTCAGGGTTTGAGTAGTTCAGGTTAGATTTAGGATCAGGGTCTGGATCAGGGTCAGCATCAGGCTTAGATTTAGGATTAGGGTTTGGGTCTGGATCTCGGTAAGGGTCAGAGTCAGGGTCAGGGCTAGGGTTAGGTTTTGGATCAGGCTCACAGTCAGGGTCAGGGTCAGGGTCAGGGTCAGAGTCACTGGTTAATGTTAGTGTTAGTCCCGCACCTGGGTCATTGACCAGTCCCTTCAGGGTCTCAGGATAACCCCCCCCCCCCACACACACACACGGGGAGGAAACCTAGGGCTACACGGGTCAATCAGAAGGTTTGGGACTCTGACTCTGAACCCCTCGGTTTCACCTTGCGATTCTTTTTGCCAATACGGCCACAGGCGTCAGGGAGGCCTGACATGACCTGCCCAGTGAGGGGACTTGTCTGGCGGGCGAGCTCTCCTCTGCTTTCATTCTCTGGGCTTCGGTAGACAGCAGAAGAACATGTCGCTTCCTTCAGGCTGTGCCCAGAAATGAGCTGTTCAGGGTGGTTTTCTCTGGAATGTGGGTGCCTGGATACGTGTGTTCCAATTCCGTTGGGCTCTGTCATCAGGGAAGTAAGGTCACCACTGTCTGGGGGCTCCTTATTGGACTTCCTGCTCCCATCCAGAGCTCTGTGAGGGCGCCCTTACCCTAGCTGCTCAGGGCTCATACTCCACCCCATGCCCTGTCCATCCACTGACCCACACACAGCCTCCCCCCAAACCCTGGGAGGCCTGCGTGGAGCTATTGTCTCCGCTGGTAGGGAACTGAGCTGGGGTTTGACCGGGTTCCTGCCCCTGCCCAGGACTGTGAGCCCGGACACATCCTGTGAATCTTAGGGTCTCCTCAGTCTCCCCATCTGCACATTGGGGGTGTTCTGGCTTCTTCTTCAGAGGATGCCATCAGGGGTAGGCCATCTCCATGCGTCCATCTTCGCTCTCCTAGGAGTCTGGTTCATACATTTGGCATGCACGGGTGTGCTTGGTGATGAGAGGGTGAATGGAATATAGCCCACAGAGGCCTGGATCTCTGCTGGGATCCAGCAAAACCACCCTCCTGCTGCCTGTATCCCATCCCCCGTGGCAAGATTGCAGTGCATGGCTTCTGACCTTGTGGACAGAGAGTTCCCGGGACTTCCATTAGGCTGAGGTCCAAGGGCCTCGTCTGCGCCCATGTACTGGCCAGCCCCCATAGTGGTCCGCGGGCATTCCCGCATCCGTCCTCCTAGGAGGGATGGCCCTTGGGACAGATAAGGGCACAAAATGTTTGGCTGTCATTTCCAAGCTGATGGAGGAAATTCTGGCACTTCTGCTGGTTCTTTCTCTTGTGTTCACTTTGTGTCTCTGTCTTTGTCTTTGTCTTTGTCTCTGTTTCAGGTTCTGTCTCTTTTGGTGTGTCTCACAGGAGCAGGATCTGTGGGCTCCACGGCTGATGGACGAAACCGCCTTTGTCTCCCTTGTCCCTGTTTCCCTCTCCTGTGCTGGTGCTTGGTTCCTTGATAAGTAAGGCCTTCTCACCCTGAGCAGAGCACGGACTCTGGAACCTCCTCCCTCTGCAACAAGGAGTGTCCTGACCTTGGTCCCCAGCACAGGGGCCTAGTGCTCTGCCACATTCTGCAAGCTCACAATGTCAGCCCCCCGAGCCTCCAGGCTGTCTTCTGCTCAGAAGGACCTCGAGGGAGTAGAAAGCATATACCCAAGACTGGGAGCACAGTGCATCTCGGATAGAGATTCAAGGCCAACAGGCTCTTTTACAAGCCTGTGGGAGACTAGGGACACCCTGTCTCTATTCCCCATCGATAGGAGAGTAAGGAGAGGCCTTCGTTGTTGTAGCTCTGTCCACACAGAGTGGTTACCTCTTCCTACTTCCAGTAGTCCAGGGTGGTGATGGACACTAGACCCCAGACACTGTCCCCACCCAGTGCCCTTGCAAAGCCCTTGGGCCCCTTGGGGATGCCTTGACCATCATCTTGTCCTATCTCCACTCCCCATGCTTTGGATCTCGTTCCTGGCTAGGAGTCCTGATGCCCATAACCCCATGGCCGAGCTGTGTCCAACTTCTTTCTTCTTTCACCCTTTTTACCCACCATTTTCCCTTGGTGTCCACCTCTGACTCCTAACTGGGCTGAGCGGGGTGTGTGTGTGTGTGTGTGTGTGTGTGTGTGTGTGGATGGGAGCGCTCAAATACATATGCCTCTCTCTGTCTGGTGATGTCCGAGGTTATGGCCCCACATGGGATGGGGTGAGTAGCTCTCCCCAAGGATCTGAGGAGCTCTCATCCTCCAGGCAAACCGCATGGGAGTGTTAGGGGTAGGGTTAGAGTTAGTTTGAGAGTTAGAGTTAGACAGGGTTTGGTTCAGGGTCTGATTAAGGTTATGGGTTTGTGTTAGGATAGGGTTTCGTGTCATGGCCCGTGTTAGGGTCAGAGTCAGCTTTACGTTTATAGTTATATTTAGGGTCTGGCTCACAGTCAGGTTCAGGGTTAGTGTGAGGGTCAAGTTGTGGGTCAGTGTTAGTGTGAGGGTTGGGTTTAGGGTCAGGGTCCATGTCAGGGTCAGGTGAAGGTCAGGGACAGTGTCAGATTTTGGGTCAGTGTCAGGTTTTGGTTTATGGGCAAGGTTCGTGTCAGGAAGAGGGTTATGTTTGGGTCAGGGTTAGGGTTAGGGTTAGGGTCAGGGTTAGGTTCAGGGTAAGGTTAGGGTTTGGTGTTCGGGTTAGTGTTAGAAGTAGGGTTATGGTTAGGGTTAGCTTTAGACTGTGTTAGGGTCAGGGTTAGGATTTGGGTTAGGGTATGTTTTAGTTTTACCATTAGGGTCAGGATTAATTTTAGGTTCTGGGTCCGTATAAGGGTCAGGGTTTAGGGTTACATTTATGGTTAGTTTAAGGGTCAGGCTCACAGTCAAGGTCATGGTTCGGGTTAGGGTCAAGTTTAAGTCTTGTTCAGACTCTTGTTTAGGGTCTGAGTCAGGGTTAGTGTAAGGTCAGGGTTAAGTTTAAGTTCAGGGTCAGTGTCAGCGTTAGGCTTTCGTCTAGGTTAGGGTCGGGTCTGGCTCATGGTCAGGGTCATGTTGAAGTTCAGGTCTGGTTCGGTTTGGGTCAGGTTCACATTCAGGGTCAGGGTCAGGGCTATAGGTGAGATTTAGTGTTAAGGTTAATGTTAGGGTTAGAGTGAGGGTTAGGGTTATGGTTAGACATTGTTAGGGTCAGGGTTAAATTTAGGCTTAATGTAGGGGTCAGATTAGGGTTAGGTTACAGTTAGGTTTATGGTCAGGCTCACAGTTAGTGTCAGGTTTAGGGTTTGTGTCTAAGTAAGGGTCAGGATCAGGGTTAGAATTAGGGTCAGATTCAGTGTTAGGGTCAGGGTCAAGGTCAGGGTTAGGGTCATGGTTAGGATAAGGTCTGCTTTACGTTTAGATTCTGGGTTATGATTATAGTCAGGATCATGGTTAGCTTTGGGTTAGGGTCCTAGTCAGGCTCACGGTCTGGGTCTGAGTTAGGGTTACGGTTAGGGTTAGGGTCAGGGTTAGGGTTAGGGTCACACTTAGTACTGGGTCAGGCTTAGGATTAGGGTCAGTGTCAGGGTCAGTTGAAGGTCATGGCCAGGGTCTGATTTAGGGTCAGGGTGAGGCTTTGGTTTCGGGTCCAGGTTCAGGACAGGGACATGGTTAATTTGGGGTCAGTGTTAGGGTCAGGGTTAGGTTTAGAGTCAGGGTCAGGTTCAGAGTCAAAGTGAAGGTCAGGGCCAGTCAGTTTAGGGTCTGGGTGAGGCTTAGTTTTAGGGTCAAATTACGGTTCAGGTTGAGGGTTTGTTTCATGGAAACGGTTTGAGTTTTTGTTTAGGGTTAGGCTTAGCAGATGGGTTAAGTTTAGTTTAGGGTTAGACAGCATAGTGTCAGGGTTAGGCGTTGGATTGGGTAGGGGTTAGTGTTAGGGTTAGGGTCACCGATAGGTTTAGGTTAAGGGTCCTTATTAGGGTCAGGGTAAGAGTTAACTTTAGGGTTACGGTTAAGGTCAGGCTCAAAGTTCAGTCAGTGTTAGTGTTAGGGTCAGGATTTAGTAGGGTCAGGGTTATGATTAGGGTCAGAGTCAGGGTCACGGTTAGGGATGAGTCAGGGTTAAATTAGGTCATGTTAGGTTTAGGATCATGGTCTGGATCAGTGTCAGCATCAGGCTTAGATTTAGGCTTAGGGTTTGGGTCAGGATATTGGTCAGGGTCAGAGTCAGGTAAGGGCTAGGGTTAGGTTTTGGGTCAGGCTCACAGTCAAGGTCAGGGTAAGGGTTAGTGTATGGGTCAGTTGAAGGTCTAGGACAGGGTCAGATTTTGGCGCAGGGTCAGGTTTTGGTTTAGGGGCAAGGTTCGTGTCAGGATGAGGGTTATGTTTGGGTCAGGGTTAGGGTTAGGGTTAAGTTTAGGGTCAGGGTTAGGTTCAGGGTAAGGTTAGTGTTTGGTGTTAGGGTCAGCTTTAGAAATACGGTTATGGTTAGGGTTAGTGTTAGACTGTTTTTGGGTCAGGGTTAGGGTTTGGGTTAGGGTAGGGTTTAGTTTTACCATTAGGGTCAGCATTAGTTTTAGGTTCTGGGTTCGTATAAGGGTCAGGGTTTACGGTTACATTTAGCGTTAGGTTTAGGGTCAGGCTCACAGTCAAGGACAGGGTTCGGGTTAGGGTCAAGGTTAGATCAGGGTCAGATACTCGCTTAGGGTCTGAGTCAGGTTTAGTGTAAGGTCAGGGTTAGGTTTAAGTTCAGGGTCCGAATCAGTGTCAGCATTAGTCTTTGGTTTAGGTTAGGGTCAGGTCTGGCTCATGGTCAGGGTCATGGTGAGGTTCAGGGCTGGTTAGGTTTGGGTCTGGTTCACATTTAGGGTCAGGATCAGAGTTTTTGGTGAGATTTAGGGTTAGGGTTAATGTTAAGGTTAGAGTGAGGGTCAGGGTTAGGTTTAGATATTGTTGCAGTCAGGGTTAACGTTATCTTAAGGTAGGGGTCAGGGTTAGGTTTAGGTTAGGGTTAGGTTTATGGTCAGGCTCTCAGTCAGTGTCAGGGTGAGGTTTGTGTCAGAGTAAGGGTCAGGGTCAGGGTTAGGATTAGGGCCAGGATCAGAGTTAGGGTCAGGGTCAAGGTCAGGGTTAGAGTCATGGTTAGGATAAGGTCAGCTTTACGTTTAGATTCTGGGTTATGATTATAGTCAGGATCATGGATCGCTTTGGTTTAGGGTACTGGTCAGGTTCACGGTCTATGTCTGAGTTAGGGTTAGGGTTAGGTTCAGGGTTAGGGTTAGGGTCAGGCATAGGACTGGGTCAGCCTTAGGAATAGGGTCAGGGTCAGGGTCAGTGTGAAGGTCAGGGACAGGGTCCAATTTAGGGTCAGGGTGAGGCTTTGGTTTCGGGTCCAGGTTCTCGTCAGGGGCAGGATTAGTTTTGGGTCAGTGTTAGGGTCAGGGTTAGGTTTAGAGTCAGGGTCAGGATCAGAGTCAAAGTGAAGTTCAGAGCCAGAGACAATTTAGTGTCAGGGTCACGCTTTGTCTTAGGGTCAAATTTCGTTTCATGGTCAGGTTTTGTTTCAGGGTAACGGTTTGAGTTTTTGGTTAGGGTTAGGGTTAGCAGTAGGGTTGTTTAGTTTTAGGGTTAGACAGCATAGTGTCAGGATTAGAGGTTGGATTGGGTAGGGGTTAGTGTTAGGGTTAGGGTCAGCATTAGGTTTAGGTTAAGGGTCCTTATTAGGGTCAGGGTTAGGGCTACCTTTAGTGTTATGGATAAGGTCAGGCTCAAAGTACGGTCAGTGTTAGGGTTAGGGCCAGGATTTGGTTAGGGTCAGGGTCATGGTCTGATTATGGTGAGAGTCAGGGTCACGGTTAGGGATGAGTCAGGGTTAGAGTAGGTCAGGTTAACTTTAGGATCAGGGTCTGGTTCAGGGTCAGCATCAGGCTTAGATTTAGGATTAGTGTTTGGGTCAGGATATCGGTCAGGGTCAGTCAGGGTCAGGGCTAGGGTTAGGTTTTGGGTCAGGCTCACAGTTGGGGTTAGGGTCAGGGGTTAGTGTTAGGGTTAGCCCCGGAGCTGGGTCATTGACCAGTCCCTTCAGGGTCTCATGATAAACCCTGGGCAAAAGGGTGCAGCGGCACACCCGCTCCCAGCTAGCCTGTCTTAACCTGGGGCGTGAACATGACCTGCCTACCAGGTATCGGACCCCTCATAAGCCTTCTCCTACTTCGGACATCGCCACACCCAATGAGCTCTCTTTACACACACACACACACACACACACACACACACACTCACACACGGAGAGTAGACCTAGGGCGACACGGGTCAATCAGAAGGTTTGGGACTCTCTGACTCTGAGCCCTTCGCTTTCACCTTGCGATTCTTTTTGCCAATATGGCCAGAGGTGTCGGGGTGGCCTGACATGACCTGCCCAGTGAGGGGACTTGTCTGGTGGGCGAGCTCTCCTCTGCATGCATTCTCTGGGCTTCGGTAGACAGCACAAGAACATGTCATTTCCTTCAGGCTATGCCCAGAAATGAGCTGGGCAGGGTGGTTTTCTCTGGAATGTGGGTTCCTCGATATGTGTGTTCCAATTCCGTTGGGCTCTGTCATCAGGGAAGTAAGGTCACCACTGCCTGGGGGCTCCTTACCGGACTTCCTGCTCCCATCCAGAGCTCCCTGAGTGCGTCCCTACACCAGCTGCTCAGGGCTCACACTCCACCCCATGCCCTGTCCATCCAGTGACCCACACACAGCCTCCCGCCAACCCCTTGGAGGCCTGGGTGCAGCTGTTGTCTCTGATGGGAGGGAACAGAACTGTGGTTAGCCCGGGTTCCTGCTCTTTCCCAGGACTGTGAGCCCCGACACATCCTGTGACTCTCAGGGCCTCCTCATTCCCCTGTCCGCACATTGGGGTTGTTCTGGCTTCTTCTTCAGGGGATGCCATAAGGGGTAGGCCCTCTCCATGAGTTCCATCCCCGCTCTCCCAGGAGTCGGGTGAATATACTTGCTAAGGCACGGGTGTGCTTCGTGATGGGCGGGGGTATCTAATATAACCCTCAGAGGCCTGGATCTCCTCTCGGATCAAGCAAAACCACTCTCCTCCTGCCTGTATCTCATCCCCCGTGGCAAAGTTGCAGTTCATGGCTTCTGACCTTGTGGACACAGATTTCCCGGGACTTCCATTAGGTTGAGGTCCAAGGGCCTCGTCTGCGCCCATGTACTGGCCAGCCTCCATAGTGGTCCGTGGACATTCCCGCATCTGTCCTCCTAGGAGGGATGGCCCGTGGGACTGATAAGGTGACAAAATGTTTGGCTGTCATTTCCAAGCTGATGGAGGAAAGTCTGGCACTTCTGCTGGTTCTTTCTCTCCTGTGTTCAGTGTCTGTCTCTGTCTTTGTCTTTGTCTCTGTGTCAGGGTCTGTCTCTGTTTTGGTGTGTCTCACAGGAGCAGTGTCTCTGGGATCCAGGGCTTCTGGACGAAACCGCCGTTGTCTCTCTTGTCCCTGTTTCCCTCTCCTGTGTTGGTGCTTGCTTCCTAGGTAAGAAAGGCCCTCTCACCCTGAGCAGAGCACGGACTCTGGAACCTTTTTCCAATGTGGACCCTGAAGCTGCAACAAGGAGGGTCCTGACTTTGGTCCCCAGGACAGGGGCCTAGTGCTCTGCCACATTCTGTAAGCTCACAATATCAGCTGCACGAGCCTCCAGGCTGTCTTCTTCTCAGAAGGACCTCGAGGGTGTAGTAAGCGTGTACCCAAGACTGGAAGCACAGTGGGGTTGGATAGAGATTCAAGGCCAACAGGCTCTTTTACAAGCCTGTGGGAGACTAGGGACACCCTGTCTCTATGGCCCCATTGATAGAAGAGTAAGGGGAGGCCTTCGGTGTTGTAGCTCTGTCCACACAGTGTGGTTACCTCTTCCTACTTCCAGTAGTCCAGGGTGGTGATGGACACCCGACCCCAGACACTGTCCCCACCCAGTGCCCTTGCAAAGCCCTTGGGACCCTTGGGGACCCATTGACCCTCAGCTCGTCCTGTCTCCACTGCCCATGCTTTGGATCTCGGTCCTGTCCAGGAGTCCTGATGCCCCTGACCCCATGGCCGAGCTGTGTCCAACCTCTTTCTTCTTTCACCCTTTTTACCCACCATTTTCCCTTGGTGTCCACATCTGACCCCTAGCTGTGCAGAGCGGGGTGTGTGTTTGTGTGTGTGTGTTTGTGTGTTTGTGCATGGGAGCGCTCAAAACATATGCCTCTATCTGTCTGTTGATGTCCGAGGATATGTCCCCACATGGGATGGGGTGAGTAGCTCTCCCCATGGATCTGAGAGGTCTCATCCTCGAGGCAAACCTCATGGGTTTCTTAGGGGTAGGGTTAGAGTTATGTTGAGAGTTAGGTTTAGTCAGGGTTTGGGTCATGGTCAGGGTTAGGGTTAGGGTTCTGCGTTTGGGTTAGGGTCAGCGTTATGTTTCGGGTCATGGCCCGTGTTAGGCTAAGGGTCAGCTTTACATTTATGGTTAGATTTAGGGTCTGGCTCACAGTCAGGGTCAGGGTTTGTGTGAGGGTCAGGTTCTGGGTCAGTGTTAGGGTGAGGGTTAGGTTTAGGGTCAGGGTCAGTGTCAGGGTCAGGTGAAGGTCAGGGACAGTGTCCGATTTTGGGTCAGGGTCAGGTTTTGATTTAGGGGCAAGGTTCGTGTCAGGATGAGGGTTATGTTTGGGTCAGGGTTTAGTGTCAGGGTTAGCCCCACACCTGGGTAATTGACCAGTCCCTGTAGGGTCTCAGGATAAACACTGGGCAAAATGGTGCATCGTCACACCCACTCCCAGCTAGCCTGCCTTAACCTGGGGCATAAACATGACCTGCCAACCAGGTATTAGACCCCTCATAAGCCTGCTCCTGCTCGGGACATCTCCACCTTCGATGATCTCTCTTTACATACACACACACACACACACACACACACACACACACACACGGGGAGGAGACCTAGGGCTACAGGGCTCAATCAGATGGTTTTGGACTCTGACTCTGAACCCCTCGGTTTCCCCATGTGATTCTTTTTGCCAATACGGCCACAGGCGTCAGGGAGGCCTGACATGACCTTCCCAGTGAGGGGACTTGTTTGGCGGGCGAGCTCTCCTCTGCCTGCATTCTCTGGGCTTCAGAAGACAGCACAAGAACATGTCGCTTCCTTCAGGCTGTGCCCAGAAATGAGCTGGGCAGGGTCGTTTTCTCTGGAATGTGGGTGCCTGGATATGTGGGTTCCAATTCCGTTGGGCTCTGTCATCAGGGAAGTAAGGTCACCACTGCCTGGGAGCTCCTTACCAGACTTCCTGCTCCCATCAAGAGCTCCCTGAGGGCGCCTCTACCCCTGCTGCTCAGGGCTCAAACCACCCCATGCCCTGTCCATCCAGTGGCCCACACACAGCCTCCCCCCAACCCCTCAGAGGCCTGGGTGCATCTGTTGTCTCCGCTGGGAGGGAACAAAGCTAGGGTTTGACCGGTTTCCTGCTCCTGTCCAGGACTATGAGCCCAGACACATCCTGTGACTCTCAGGGCCTCCTCAGTCTCCCCGTCTGCACACTGGGGGTGTTCTGGTTTCTTCTTCAGGGGATGCCACCAGGGTAGGCCCTTTACATGCATTCCATTCCCGCTCTCCCAGGAGTCTGGTGCACACATTTGGCAAGGCACTGGTTTGCTTGGTGATGGGCGGGGGAATGGAATATAGCCCAGAGAGGCCTGGATCTCCTGTGCGATCCAGTAAAACCACCCTCCTCCTGCCTGTATCCCATCCCCCGTTGCAAAGTTTCAGTGCATGGCTTCTGACCTTGTGGACACAGACTTCCCGGGACTTCCATTAGGTTGAGGTCCAAGGGCCTCGTCTGTGCACATGTACTGGCCAGCCCCCACAGTGGTCCGCGGGCATTCCTGCATCCGTCCTCCTAGGAGGGATGGCCCGTGGGACTAATAAGGGCACAAAATGTTTGGCTGTCATTTCCAAGCTGATGGAGGAATGTCCTGCACTTCTGCTGGTTCTTTCTCTCCTGTGTTCAGTGTCTGTCTCTGTCTTTGTCTTTGTCTTTGTCTCTGTGTCAGGGTCTGTCTCTGTTATGGTGTGTCTCACAGGAGTAGGATCAGTGGGCTCCAGGGCAGATGGACGAAACTGCCATTGTCTCCCTTGTCCCTGTTTCCCTCTCTTCTGCTGGTGCTTTGTTCCTTGGTAAGTAAGGCCTTGTCACCCTGAGCAGAGCACGGAATCTGGAACCTCTTCCCAATGGGGACCCGGAAGCTGCATCAAGGAGGGTCCTGACCTTGGTCCCCAGGCCAGGGGCCTAGGGCTCTGCCACATTCTGTAAGCTCACAATGTCAGCCCCCCGAGCCTCCAGGCTGTCTTCTGCTCAGAAGGACCTCGAGGGAGTCCCAAGACTGGGAGCACAGTGGGTCTCGGATAGAGATTCAAGGCCAACAGGCTCTTTTACAGGCCTTTGGGAAACTAGGGACACCCTGTCTCTAAGGCCCCATTGATAGAAGAGTAAGGGGAGGCCTTCTGTGTTGTAGCTCTGTCCACAGAGGGTGGTTACCTCTTCCTACTTCCAGTATTCCAAGGTTGTGATGGACAACAGACCCCAGACACTGTCCCCACACAGTGCCCTTGTAAAGCCCTTGGGCCCCTTGGGGACCCGTTGACCATCAGCTCGTCCTCTCTCCACTGCCCATGCTTTGGATCTCGGTCCTGGCCAGGTTCCTGATGCCCCTGACCTCATGGCCGAGCTGTCTCCAACCTTTTTCTTTTTTCACCCTTTTTACCCACCATTTTCCCTTGGTGTCCACATCTGACCTCGAGCTGGGCAGAGCGGGGTGTTTGTGTGTGTGTGGGGGGGTGTGGGGGTGTGAGTTTGTGTCTGTACATTGGAGAGCTCAAACACATATGCCTCTATCTCTCTGAGGTTATGTCCCCACATAGGATGGGGTGAGTAGCTCTCCACAAGGATCTGAGGAGCTCTCATCCTCCAGGCAATCCTCATGGGTTTCTTAGGGACAGGGTTAGAGTTAGGCTGAGAGTTAGGTTTAGACAGGGTTTGGGTCAGTGTCAGGGTTAAGGTTAGGGGTTTGTGTTAGTGTCAGCATTAGGTTTCGGGTAATGGCCCGTGTTAGGGTCAGGGTCAGCTTTACATTTATGGTTAGATTTAGGGTCTGGCTCACATTCAGGGTCTCGATAGTGAGAGGGTCAGGTTCTGGGTCAGGGTTAGGGTGAGAGTTATGTTTAGGGTCAGGGTCAGTGTCAGGGCCAGGTGAAGTTCAGGGATAGGGTCAGATTTTGGGCCAGGGTCAGGTTTTGATTTAGGGGCAAGTTTCGTGTCAGGATGAGGGTTATGTTTGGGTCAGGTTTAGGGCTAGGGTTAGGGTTAGGTTCAGGGATAGGTTCAGGTTAAGGTTAGGGTTTGGTTTTAGTGTTAGTGTTAGTGTTAGTGTTAGTGTTAGTGTTAGAAGTAGGGTTATGGTTAGGTTTAGCATTAGACTGTGTTAGGGTCAGGTTTAGGTTTTGGGTTAAGGTCGGGTTTAGTTTTACCATTAGGGTCAGCATTAGTTTTAGGTTCTGGGTCCGTATATGGTCTGGGTTTATGGTCACATTTAGCTTCAGGTTTAGGGTCAGGCTCACAATCAAGGTCAGGGTTCTGGTTAGGGTCAAGGTTAGGTCAGGGTCAGACTCTCAGTTAGGGTCTGAGTCAGGGTTAGTGTAAGGTCAGGGTTAGGTTTAAGTTCAGGTTCCGAATCAGTGTCAGCGTTTGGCTTTGGTTTAGGTTAGGGTCGGGTCTGGCTCATGGTCAGGGTCATGGTGAGGTTCAGGGATGGTTAGGTTTGGGTCAGGCTCACAATCAGGGTCAGGGTCAGGTTTTTCGGTGAGATTTAGGGTTAGGGTTAATGTTAGGGTTAGAGTGAGGGACAGGGTTAGGGGTAGACATTGTTAAGGTCAGGGTTATCGTTAGGCTTAAGGTAGGGGTCAGGGTTAGGGTTAGATTAGGGTTAGGTTTATGGTCAGGCTCACAGTCAGTGTCAGGGTTAGGTTTTGTGTCAGAGTAAGTGTCAGGGTCAGGGTGAGGATTAGGGTCAGGTTCAGTGTTAGGGTCAGGGTCATGGTCAGGATTTGGGTCATGGTTAGTATAAGGTCAGCTTTACGTTTAGATTCTGGGTTATGATTATAGTCAGGATCATGGTTAGCTTTGGGTTAGGGTTCTGGTCAGGCTCACGATCAGGGTCAGATTTAGGGTTAACGTTAGGGTCAGTGTTAAGGTTAGGGTGAGGCTTAGGACTGGGTCAGGCTTAGGATTAGGGTCAGGGTCCGGCTCAGGGTGAAGGTCAGTGCCAGGGTCCGATTTAGGGTCAGGGTGAGGCTTTGGTTTCGGGTCCAGGTTCGGGACAGGGGCAGGGTTACTTTTGGGTCAGTGTTAGGGTCAGCGTTAGGTTTAGAGTCAGGGTCAGGGTCAGAGTCACAGTGAACCTCAGGGCCAGAGTCAGTTTAGGGTCAGGGTCAGGCTTTGTTTTAGGGTCAAATTTTGTTTCAGGGTCAGGGTTAGTTTCAGGGGAACGGTTTTAGTTCTTGGTTCGGGTTAGGGTTAGCTTTTGGGTTATGTTTAGTTTGAGGGTTAGACAGCATAGTGTCAGGGTTCGGGGCTGGATTGGGTAGGGGTTGTGTTAGGGTTAGGGTCAGAGTTAGGTTTAGGTTAAGGGTCCTTCTTATGGTCAGGGTTAAGGTTAACTTTAGGTTTACGGTTTAGTTCAGGCTCAAAGAACGGTCAGTGTTACACTTAGGGTCAGGGTTTGGTTAGGGTCAGCGTTATGATTAGGGTCAGAGTCAGGGTCACGGTTAGGGATGAGTCAGGGTTAGAGTAGGTCAGGTTAGGTTTAGGATCAGCATCTTAATCAGGGTCAGCATCAGGCTTAGTTTTAGGATTAGGGTTTGTGTCAGGATCTCGGTCAAGGTCAGAGTCAGCGTCAGGGCTAGGGTTAGGTTTTAGGTCAGGCTCACAGTAAGGGTCAGGGTCAGGTTCAGGGTCAGCGTCAGGGGTTAGTGTTAGGGAAAGCCCCGCACCTGGATCATTGACCAGTCCCTTCAGGGTTTCAGGATAAACCCTGGGCAAAAGGGTGCAATGGGACACCCGCTTCCAGCTAGCCTGCCTTAACCTGGGGCGTGAACAGTACCTGCCTACCAGGAATCCTATCCCTCATAAGCCTGCCCCGGCTCGGGACATCTCCACCACCGAGAAGCTCTCTTTAAACACACACACACACACACACACACACACACACACACGGAGGAGACCTTGGCTACACGGGTCAATCAGAAGATTTGGAACTCTGACTCTTAGCCCCTCGGTTTCACCTATTGATTCTTTTTGCCAATACGCCCAGAGGCGTCAGGGTGGCCTGACATGACCTGCCCAGTGAGGGGACATGTCTGGCGGGTGAGCTCTCCTCTGCCTGCATTCTCCGGGCTTTGGTAGACAGCACAAGAACATGTCGCTTCCTTCAGGCTGTGCCCAGAAATGAGCTTGGCAGGGTCGTTTTCTCTGGAATGTGAGTTCCTCGATATGTGTGTTCCAATTCCATTGGGCTCTGTCATCAGGGAAGTAATGTCACCACTGCCTAGGGCTCCTTACCGGACTTCCTGCTCCCATCAAGAGCTCCCTGAGGGCACCCCTACCCAAGCAGTTCAGGGCTCACACTCCACCCCATGCCCTTTCCATCCAGTGACCCACACACAGCCTCCCACCAACGCCTGGGAGGCCTGGGTGTAGCTGTTGTCTCCGCTGGGAGGGAACAGAGCTGGGGTTTGACCGGGTTCCTGCTCCTGTCCAGGACTGTGAGCCCGCACATATCCTGTGACTCTCAGGGCCTCCTCAGTCTCCCCGTCTGCACATTGGGGGTGTTGTGGCTTCTTCTTCAGGGGATGCCATCAGGGGTAGGCCCTCTCCATGCGTTCCATCGCCACTCTCCCAGGAGTCTGATGCACACCCATGCCAAAGCATGGGTGTGCTTGTTGATGGGCCGGGGAATGGATTATAGCCCACAGAGGCCTGGATCTCTGCTGGGATCCAGCAAAACCACCCTCCTCCTGCCTGTATCACATCCCCCGTTGCAAGGTTGCAGTACATGGTTTCTGACCTTGTGGACACAGACTTCCCGGGACTTCCATTAGGTTGAGGTCCAAGGGACTGGTCTGCGCCCATGTACTGGCCAGCCTCCATAGTGGTCCGCGGGCATTCCCGCATCCGTCCTCCTAGGAGGGATGGCCCGTGGGACAGATAAGGGCACAAAATGTTTGGCTGTCATTTCCAAGCTGATGGAGGAAAGTCTGGCACTTCTGTTGGTTCTTTTCTTCCTGTGTTCAATGTCTATCTCTGTCTTTTTCTTTGTCTTTGTCTCTGTGTCAGGGTCTGTCTCTGTTTCGGTGTGTCTCACAGGAGCAGGATCTGTGGGCTCCAGGGGTGATGGACGAAACCGCCGGTGTCTCCCTTGTCCCTGTTTCCCTCTCCTGTGCTGGTGCTTGGTTCCTTGGTAAGTAAGGCCTTGTCACCCTGAGCAGAGCACGGACTGTGGAACCTCTTCCCAATGGGGACCCTGAAGCTGCAACAAGGAGGGTCCTGACCTTGGTCCCCAGGTCAAGGGCCTAGGGCTCTGCCACATTCTGTAAGCTCACAATGTCAGCTGCCCGAGCCTCCAGGCTCTCTTCTGCTCAGAAGGACCTCGAGGGAGTAGAAAGCATGTACCCAAGACTGGGAGTACAGTGGGTCTCGGATACAGAGAGACCCAACACGCTCTTTTACAAGCCTGTGGGAGACTAGGGACACCCTGTCTCTATGGCCCCATTGATAGAAGAGTAAGGGGAGGCCTTCGGTGTTGTAGCTCTGTCCACACAGGGTGGTTACCTCTTCCTACTTCCAGTAGTCCAGGGTGGTTATGGACACCAGACCCCAGACACTGTCCCCACCCAGTGCCCTTGTTAAGCCCTTGGGCTTCTTGGGGACCCATTGACCATCAGCTCGTCCTGTCTCCACTCCCCATGCTTTAGATCTCTGTCCTGTCCAGGAGTCCTGATGCCCCTGACCCCATGGTCGAGCTGTTTCCAACCTCTTTATTCTTTCACCCTTTTTACCCACCATTTTCCCTTGGTGTCCACCTCTGACCCCTAGCTCTGAGCGGGGTGTGTGTGTGTGTGTGTGTGTGTTGTGTGTGTGTGTGTGTGTGCATGGGAGCGCTCAAACACATATGACTCTATCTGTCTATTGATGTCCCAGGTTATGTCCCCACATGGGATGGGGTGAGTAGCTCAACTCAAAGATCTGAGGAGCTCTCATCCTCCAGGCAAACCTCATGGGAGGGTTAGGGGTCTGGTTAATGTTAGGTTGAGAGTTAGGTTTAGACAGGGTTTGGGTCAGGGTCAGGGTCAGGGCCAGGGGAAGTTCAGTGATAGGGTCAGATTTTGGATCAGGGTCAGGTTTTGGTTTAGGGGCAAGGTTTGTGTCAGGATGAGGGTTATGTTTGGGTCTGGGATAGGGTTAGGGTTAGGGTCAGTTTAGGTTCAGGGTAAGGTTAGGGTTTGGTGTTAGGGTTAGTGTTAGAAGTAGTGTTATGGTTAGGGTTAGCGTTAGACTGTGTTAGGTTCAGGGTTAAGGTTTGGGTTAGGGTCGGGTTTAGTTTTACCATTAGGATCAGCATTAGTTTTAGGTTCTGGGTCCGTATAAGGGTCAGCGTTTAGGGTTACATTTAACGTTAGGTTTAGGGTCAGGATCAGAGTCAAGGTCATGGTTCAGGTTAGGGTAATGGTTAGGTCAGGGTCAGACTCTCAGTTAGGGTCTGAGTCAGGGTTAGTGTAAGGTCAGGGTTAGGTTTAAGTTCGGGTTCCGAATCAGTGTCAGCGTTTGGCTCTTGTTTAGGTTAGGGTCGGGTCTGGCTCATGGTCAGGGTCATGGTGAGGTTCAGGGATGGTTAGGTTAGGGTCAGGTTCACAATCAGGGTCAGGGTCAGGGTTTTCGGTGAGATTTAGGGTTAGGGTTAATGTTAGGGTTAGAGTGAGGGACAGGGTTAGGGGTAGACATTGTTAAGGTCAGGGTTATCGTTAGGCTTAAGGTAGGGGTCTGGGATAGGGTTAGGTTAGGGTTAGGTTTATGGTCAGGCTTACAGTCAGTGTCAGGGTTAGGTTTTGTGTCAGAGTAACTGTCAGTGTCAGGGTGAGGTTTAGGGTCAGGTTCAGTGTTAGGGTCAGGGTCATGGTCAGGATTTGGGTCATGGTTAGTATAAGGTCAGCTTTACGTTTAGATTCTGGGTTATGATTATAGTCAGGATCATGGTTAGCTTTGGGTTAGGGTTCTGGTCAGGCTCACGATCAGGGTCAGATTTAGGGTTAACGTTAGGGTCAGTGTTAAGGTTAGGGTGAGGCTTAGGACTGGGTCAGGCTTAGGATTAGGGTCAGGGTCCGGCTCAGGGTGAAGGTCAGTGCCAGGGTCCGATTTAGGATCAGGGTGAGGCTTTGGTTTCGGGTACAGGTTCGGGACAGGGGCAGGGTTATGTTTGGGTCAGTGTTTGGGTCAGGTTAGGTTAGAGTCAGGGTAAGGGTCAGAGTCACAGTGAAGGTCAGGGCCAGATTCAGTTTAGGGTCAGGGTCAGGCTTTGTTTGAGGTTCAAATTTCGGTTCAGTGTCAGGGTCATTTTCAGGGGACAGTTTGAGTTTTTGGTTCGGTTTAGGGTTAGCAGTAGGGTTATGTTTAGTCTTACACCGTAGTTTTAAGGTTAGCCAGCATAGTGTCAGGGTTAGGGGTTTGGTATGTTAGGGGTTAGTGTTAGGGTTAGGGTCAGCGTTAGGTTTAGGTTAAGGGTCCTAATTAGGGTCAGGGTTAGGGTTACATTTAGGGTTACGGTTAAGGTCAGGCTCAAAGTATGGTCAGTGTTAGCATTAGGGTCAGGATTTTGTTAGGTTCAGGGTTATGGTTAGGGTCAGAGTCAAGGTCACAGTTAGGGATGAGTCAGGGTTAGAGTAGGTCAGGTTAGGTTTAGGATCAGGGTCTGGATCAGGGTCAGCATCAGGCTTAGATTTAAGATTATGGTTTGGGTCAGGATCTGGGTCAGGGTCAGAGTCAGGGTCAGGTCTAGGGTTCCCTTTTGGGTCAGGCTCACAGTCAGTGTCAGGGTCAGGGTCAGGGTCAGGGTCAGGGGTTAGTGTTCGGTTTACACCCGCACCTGGGTCATTGACCAATCCCTTCAGGTTCTCAGGATAAACCCTGGGCAAAACGGTGCAGCGGCACACCCGCTCCCTGCTAGTCTGCCTTAATCTGGGGCGTGAACATGACCTGCCAACCAGGTATCAGACCCCTCATAAGCCTGCTCCTTCTCGGGACATCTCCACCCCTGATGAGCTCTCTTTACAAACACACACACACACACACACACACACACGCACACACACACACGCTGAGGAGTCCTAGGGTAGCAGGGGTCAATCAGAAGGTGTGGGACTCTGTGACTTGAGCCCCTCGCTTTCACCTTGCGATTCTTTTTGCCAATACGGCCAGAGGCGTCGGGGAGGCCTGATATGACCTGCCCAGTGAGGGGACTTGTCTGGCGGGCGAGCTCTCCTCTGCCAGCATTCTCTGGGCTTCGGTAGACAGCACAAGAACATGTCTTTTCCTTCAGGCTGTGCCCAGAAATGAGCTGGGCAGGGTGGTTTTCACTGGAATGTGGGTGCCTGGATACGTGGGTTCCAATTCGCTGGGCTCTGTCGTCAGGGAAGGAGGGTCACCACTGCCTGGGGGCTCCTTATCGGACTTCCTGCTCCCATCCAGAGCTCCCTGAGGGCGCCCCTACCCCAGCTGCCCAGGGCTCACACTCCACCCCATGCCCTATCCATCCCGTGAACCACACACAGTCTACCCCCAACCCCTGGGAGGCCTGGGTGTAGCTGTTGTCTCCTGGGAGGGTAACAGAGCTGGGGTTAGACCGTGTTCCTTCTCCTGCCCAGGACTGTGAGCCCGGACACATCCTGTGACTCTCAGGGCCTCTCAGTCTCCCCGTCTGCACATTGTGGGTGTTCTGGCTTCTTCTTCAGGGGATGAAATTAGGGGTAGGCCCTCTCCATGCGTTCCATCCCTGCTCTCCCAGGATTCTGGTGCACACACTTGGCAAGGCACGGGTGTTCTTGGTGATGGGCGGGGGGATGGAATATAGCCCACAGAGGCCTGGATCTCCGCTGGGATCCAGCAAAACCACCCTCCTCCTGCCTGTATAGCATCCCCCGTGGCAAGGTTGCAGTGCATGGTTTCTGACCTTGTGGACACAGACTTCCCGGGACTTCCATTAGGTTGAGGTCCAAGGGCCTCGTCTGCACCTATGTACTGGCCAGCCCCCCTGGTGGTCCGCGGGCATTCCCGCATCCGTCCTCCTAGGAGGGATGGCCCATGGGACTGATAATGGGACAAAATGTTTGGATGTCATTTACAAACTGATGGAGGAGTCTGGCACTTCTGCTGGTTCTTTCTCTCCTGTGTTCACTGTGTGTCTCTGTCTTTGTCTTTGTCTTTGTCTTTGTCTCTGTTTCAGGTTCTGTCTCTGTTTTGGTGTGTCTCACAGGAGCAGGATCTGTGGGCTCCAGGGCTGATGGACAGAACCGCCGTTGTCTCTCTTGTCCCGGTTTCCCTCTCCTGTGCAGGTGCTTGGTTCCTTGGTAAGTAAGTCCTTCTCACCCTGAGCAGAACATGGACTCTGGAACCTCTTCCCAATGTGGACCCTGAGCTGCAAGAAGAACTTGGTCTCCTGGCTGACCTTGGTCTCCAGGCCGGGGGCATAGTGCTCTGCCACATTCTGCAAGCTCACAATGTCAGCCCCCAAGCCTCTAGGCTTTCTTCTTCTCAGAAGGACCTCGAGGGTGTAGAAAGCTCATACACAAGACTGGGAGTACTGTGGGTTTCGGATACAGATTCAAGGCCAACAGGCTCTTTTACAAGCCGGTGGGAGTCTAGAGACACCCTGTCTCTATGTAATATGTGTTTCTCCTTTGAGGATGAAGATAGAACAGGGAAGGAGTCCGGGGACATTAAGTACAGTGAGTAAAGGGCACGCTGTGGCGCTTAAGCCTGGCAAACACATATAGGTTGTTCACCACCAGTGGTGATCCGCACTTAGTTTCTGCGTCTAAAACACTTCCTACACTGAGAGGGAAGTGTGCTTTAGGAGGGATTCACTGCAGTGTTCTGTTAAAGAAGGGAGCTTTGGGGACTGACACTGTGGTAACCGCAATAGACGCACATAGCTTTCCAGTCTCAGACGTCTAACCATTAGACTATAGGAAGTTCTGTTTAAGGTGAACTCCTTCATGCGGAATGTCATTTCTCACAGTGTCTTTCCAGTGGAGGAAAGAAGATAGAACAAGGACGGACAGAGAGAACATTGCAACCCGTGAGTGAAGTACAGGGTAAGGTAACTAGGCCTCTATGATGCATATTGGAACTTCAACACCGGAGAAGATCCATAGTGTTTACCACTTCTCAAAACACATCCAATATATGAGGCAACTGTTCTACCGTAAGTTCTCACGACAAGGATGCATCTGTGCACAGTTGAAAGCTCTAGGATGTGTCTGGGTAGGAATCATGAAGTGTCTCATACAGGCCCCTTAGAGAGGATGCGTAGAAAGGTATTTGCTCAGGGAAGCTACTTCAGGTGCGTACTCATTCATAACAGTGCTTCTCCTTGGAGGAATGAAGGTAGAACACGGACGGACTAGGGGTACAAGGTACAGCGAGTAAAGGACAGGCTATGGCGCTTAAGCCTGCCATACACATATTGGAGTTCAACACCAGTGTTGATCCGCACTTAGTTTCTGCGTCGAAAACACTTCCTACACTGAGAGGAAAGTGTGCTTTAGGAGGGATTCACTGCAATGTTACTTCTGTTAAAGAAGGAAGTTTTGGGACTGACTCTGTGGTAACCGCAATAGCACACATAGCGTTCCAGTCTCAGACGTCTATCCGTTGGAATATAGCAAGTTTTGATTAAGGGAAACTCCTTCATGCGGAATGTCAATTCTCACAGTGTCTTTCCAGTGGAGGAAAGAAGATAGAACAAGGACGGAGCAGAGAGAACGTTGCAACCAGTGAGTGAAGTAAAGGGTAAGGCACCTAGGCCTCTATGATGCATACTGGAAGTTCAACACCGGAGATGTTCCACAGTGTCTACCACTTCTCAAAACACTTCCAATATATGAGTGAACTGTGCTACCGTTAGTTCTCACGACAGGGATGCATCTGTGCTCAGTTGAAAACTCTAGGATGTTTCTGGGTAGCAACCATGAAGTGTCTGATACAGGCCATTAGAGGAGATGCGTAGGAAGGTATCTGCTCAGGGAAGCTCCTTCAGGTGCGTACTATTCATAACAGTGCTTCTCCTTGGAGGATGAAAATAGAACAGGGAAGGACTAGGGGCATATTAGGTACTGTGAGTAAAGGGCAGGCTATGGCGCTTAAGCCTGCCAAACACATATTGGATGTTCACCACCAGTGGTGATCCGCACTTAGTTTCTGCATCTAAAAGGCTTCCAACACTGAGAGGGTAGTGTGCTTTAGGAGGGATTCACTGCAGTGTTACGTCTTTTAAAGAAGGAAGCTTTTGGGGCTGACTTTGTGGTAACCGCATTAGGCGCACATAGCTTTCCAGTCTCAGACGTCTAATAATGAGACTATAGGAAGTTCTGTTTAAGGGAAAGTTCTTCAAGCGGAATGTCACTTCTCACAGTGTTTTTCCAGTGAAGGAAAGAAGATAGAACAAGGACGGACAGAGAGAATGTTGCAAACCGTGAGTTAAATACAGGGAAAGCCACTAGGCCTCTATGCTGCATACTGGCAGTTCAACACTGGAGATGTTCCACAGTGTCTACCTCTTCTCAAAACACTACCAGTATATGAGGGTACTGTGCTACAGTAAGTTCTCGCGACATAGATGCGTCAGTGCACAGTTGAAAACTCTAGGTTGTGTCTGGGTAGCCACCATGAAGTGTCTGATACAGGCCCCTTAAGCGCAGATGCGTAGGAAGGTATCTGCTCAGGGAAGCTACTTCAGGTGCGTACTCATTCATAACAGTGCTCTCCTTGGAGAAATGAAGGTAGAACACGGACGGACTAGGGGCACATTAGGTACTGTGAGTAAAGGGCAGGCTATGGCATTTCAGCCTGCCAAACACATATTGGATGTTCACCACCATGGTGATCCACACTTAGTTTCTGCATCTAAAACGCTTCCAACACTGAGAGGGAAGTGTGCTTTAGGAGGGATTCACTGCAGTGTTACGTCTGTTAAAGAAGTAAGCTTTTGGGGCTGACTCTGTGGTAACCGCATTAGGCGCCAATAGCTTTCCACTCTCAGACGTCTAACCTTTAGACTAAGGAAGTTCTGTTTAAGGGAAACTCCTTCATGCGGATTTTGACATCTCAGAGTGTCTTTAAGTGGAGGAAAGAAGATAGAACAAGGACGGACAGAGAGAACGTTGCAAACCGTGAGTGAAGTACAGGGTAAGCCACTTAGGCCTCTATGATGCATACTGGAAGTTCAACACCGGGGATGTTCCACAGTGTCTACCTCTTCTTAAAACACTTCCAGTATATGAGGGTACTGTGCTACAGTAAGTTCTCACGACAGAGATGCGTCTGTGCTCAGTTGGAAAGTATAGGACATGTCTGGGTAGCAATCATGAAGTGGCTGATACAGGCCCCTTAGAGGGGATGCTGAGGAAGGTATCTGCTAAGGGAAGCTACTTCAGGTGCGTTCTAATTCATAACAGTGCTTCTCCTTGGAGGAATGAAGGAAGAACACGGACGGAGTAAGGGCACATTAAGTACTGTAAGTAAAGGGCAGGCTATGACACTTAAGCCTGCCAAACACATATAGGATGTTCACCACCAATGGTGATCCGCACTTAATTTCTGCGTCTAAAACGCTTCAAACACTGAATGGGTAGTGTGCTTTAGAGGGATTCATTGCAATGTTACGTCTGTTAAAAAGGGATCTTTTGGGACTGACTGTAGTAAGCGCATTAGGCGCACATAGCTTTCCACTCTCAGACATCTAACCGTTGGACTATAGCAGTTCTGTTTAAGGGAAACTCCTTCATGCAGAATGTCATTTCTCACAGTGTCTTTCCACTGGAGGAAAGAAGCTAGAACAAGGACGGAGCAGATTGAACTTTGCAACCGGTTTGTGAAGTACAGGGTAAGGCACCTATGCCTCTAAGATGCATACTGGAAGTACAACACCTGGGATGTTGCACAGTGTCTACCACTTATCAAAACACTTCCAATATATGAGGGAACTTTGCTACACTAAGTTCTAACGACAGGGATGCGTCTATGCTCAGTTGGAAAGTGTTGGACGTGTCTGGTTAGCAATCATGAAGTGTCTGATACAGGCCCCTTAGAGGGGATGCGGAGGAAGGTATCTGCTCAGGGAACCTACTTCAGGTGCCTTCTTCTTCATAACAGTGTATCTCTTTGATGATGAAGATAGAACGGGGAAGGATTAGGGGCATATTCGGTAATGTGAGTAACGGGCAGACTATGGCGTTTAAACCTGCCAAACACATATTGGATGTTCACCACCAGTGGTGATCCGCACTTAGTTTCTGCGTCTAAAACGCTTCCAAAACTGAGAGGGAAGTGTGATTTAGCAGGGATTCATTGCAGTGCTACGTCTGTTAAAGAAGGAAGCTTTTGGGACTGACTCTGTGGTTAATGCATTAGGCGCACATAGCTTTCCAGTCTCAGATGTCTGACCGTTAGACTATAGGAAGTTCTGTTTAAGGGAAACTCCTTCATGCGGAATGTCACTTCTCACAGTCTCTTTCCACTGGAGGAAGAAGATAGAATAAGAAGGGTGCAGAGAGAATGTTGCAACCCGTGAGTGAAGTACAGGTAAGGCACCTAGGCCTCTATGATGCATACTGGAAGTTCAACACTGGAGATGTTCCACAGTATTTACCACTTCTCAAAATACTTCCAATATATGAGGGAACTGTTCTACCATAAGTTCTCACGACAGGGATGCATCTGTGCACAATTGAAAACTCTAGGATGTGTCTGGGTAGCAATCATGAAGTGTCTCATACAGGTCCCTTAGAAGGTATGCGTAGGAAGGTATCTGCTCAGGGAAGCTACTTCAGGTGTGTACTCATTCATAACAGTGCTTCTCCTTGGAGGAATGAAGGTAGAACACGGACGGAGTAGGGGCACATTAGGTACTGTGAGTAAAGGGCAGGTTATGGCGCTAAGCCTGCCAAACACATATGGGATGTTCACCACCAGTGGTGATCCGCAAAGAGTTTCTTCATCTAAAACGCTTCCTACACTGAGAGGGAAGTGTGCTTTAGGAGGGATTCACTGCAGTGTTACGTCTCTTAAAGAAGGAAGCACTTGGATCTGACTCTGTGGTAACCGCATTAGGCGCCCATAGCTTTCCAGTCTCAGACGTCTAACCGTTAGACTATAGGAAGTTCTGTTTAAGGGAAACTCCTTCATGCGGATTGTCACTTCTCACAGTGTCTTTATGTGGAGCAAAGAAGATAGAACAAGGACGGACAGAGAGAACGTTGCAAACCGTGAGTGAAGTACAGGGTAAGCCACTTAGGTCTCTATGATGCATACAGGAATTTCAACACCAGAGATGTTCCACAGTGCCTAACTTTTCTCAAAACACTTCCAGTATATGAGGGAACTGTGCTTCAGTAAGTTCTCACGACAGAGATGCGTATGTCCTCAGTTGGAAAGTGTAGGACGTGTCTGGATAGCAACCATGAAATGTCTGATACAAGCACTTATGAAGGGATACAGAGGAAGTTATCTGCTCAGGGAACCTACTTCAGGTGCTTACTCATTCATAACAGTGTTTCTCCTTTGAGGATGAAGATAGAACAGGGACGGATTAGGGGCACATGGTACTGTGAGTAAAGGGCAGGCTATGGCGCTTAAGCCTGCCAAACACATATTGGATGTTCACCACCAGTGGTGATCCGCACTTAGTTTCTGCGTCTACAACGCTTCCAACACTGAGAGGGAAGTGTGCTTTAGGAGGGATCCACGGCAGTGTTACGTCTGTTAAAGAAGGAAGCTTTTGGGACAGACTCTGTGGTAACCGCATTAGGCGCACATAGCTTTCCAGTCCCAGACGTCTAACCGTTAGACTGTAGGAAGTTCTGTTTAAGGGAAACTCCTTCATGCGGATTGTCACTTCTCACAGTGTCTTTATGTGGAGGAAAGATATAAATGGACATAGAGAGAGAACGTTGCAAACCGTGATTTAAGTACAGGGTAAGCCACTTAGGCCTCTATGATGCATACTGGAAGCTCAACACCGGAGATGTTCCACAGTGTCTACATCTTCTCAAACACTTCCAGTATATGAGGGAACTGTGCTACACTAATTTCTCACGAAAGATATGAGTCTGTGCTCAGTACGACTGTGTAGGACGTGTCTGAGTAGCAACCATGAAGTGTCTGATACAGGCCCCATAGAGGGGATGCGGAGGAAGGTATCTTCTCAGGGAAGCTACTTCAGTTTCCAACTGAGCACAGACGCATCTCTGTCGTAACAACTTACGGTAGCACTGTTCCCTCATATATTGGAAGTGTTTTGAGAAGTGGTACACACTGTGGAACATCCCAGGTGTTGAACTTCCAGTATGCATCATAGAGGCCTAGGTGCCTTACCCTGTACTTCACTCACGGTTTGCAACGTTCTCTCTGTCCGTCCTTGTTCTATCTTCTTACATCCACTGGAAAGACACTGTGCGAAGTGACATTCCGCATGAAACAGTTTCCCTTAACAGAACTTCCTATAGTCTTACGGTTAGACGTCTGAGACTGGAAAGCTATGTGGGCGTAATGCGGTTACCACAGAGTCAGTCCCAAAAGCCTCCTTCTTTAACAGACGTGAGTAAAACTGCAGTGAATCACTCCTAAAGCACACTTCCCTCTCATTGTAGGAAGCGTTTTCGATGCAGAAACTAAGTGCGAATCACCACTGGTGGTGAACAACCAATATGTGTTTGGCAGGCTTATGCGCCATAAAGTGCCTTTTACTCACAGTACCTAATGTGCCCATAGCCCTTCCCTGTTCTATCTTCATCCTCAAAGGAGAAACACTGTTATGAATGAGTATGCATCTGAAGTAGGTTCCCTGAGCAGATACCTTCCTCCGCATCCCTCTAAGGGCCCTGTATCAGACACTTCATGGTTGCTTCCCAGACACGTCCTATACTTTTCAACTGAGCACAGACGCATCTCTGTCATGAGAACTTACTGAGGCACAGTTCCATCATATAGTGGAAGTGTTTTGAGAAGAGGTAGAAACTGTGGAACATCTCCGGTGTTGAACTTCCAGTATGCATCATAGAGGCCTATGTGGCTTACCCTGTACTTCACTCACGGTTTGCAACGTTCTCTCTGTCCGTCCTTGTTCTATCTTCTTTCCTCCACTGGAAAGACACTGTGAGAAGTGACATTCCTCATGAAGGAGTTTCCCTTAAACAGAACTTCCTACAGTCTAACGGTTAGACATATGAGACTGGAAAGCTATGTGCGTCTAATGCGGTTACCACAGAGTCAGTCACAAAAGCTTCCCTCTTTAACAGACATAACACTGCAGTGAATCCCTCCTAAAGCACACATCCCTCTCAGTTTTGGAAGCGTTTTAGACGCAGAAACTAAGTGCGGATCAACACTGGTGGTGAACATCCCATATGTGTTTGGCAGGCTTAAGCGCCATAGCCTGCCTTTAACGCACAGTACCTAATGTGTCCCTAATACGTCCCTGTTCTATCTTTATCCTCAAAGGAGAAACACTGTTATGCATGAGTACAAACCTGAAGTAGGTTCACTGTGCAATACCTTCCTTCGTATCCCCTCTAAGGGGCCTGTATCAGACACTTCATGATTGCTACCCAGACAGGTCCTACACTTTCCAACTGAGAATAGACGCATCACTGTCATGAGAACATAGTGTAGCACAGTTCCCTCATATATTGTAAGTGTTTTGAGAAGTGGTAGACACTGTGGAACAACCCAGGTGTTGATCTTCCAGTAGGAATCATAGCGGCCTAGGTGCCTTACCCTGTACTTCACTCACGGGTTGCAAGGTTCTCTCTGCTCCGTCCTTGTTCTATCTTCTTTCCTCCTGTGGAAAGACACTGTGAGAAGTGACATTCCGCATGATGGAGTTTCCCTTAAAAAGAACGTGCTATAGACCTACGGATAGACATCAGATACAGGAAAGCTATGTGCGACTATTGCGGTTACCACAGAGTCAGTCCCAAAAGCTTCCTTCTTTAACAGACGTAAGTAACACTGCAGTGAATCCCTTCTAAAGCACACTTCCCTCTCAGTGTTGGAAGCGGTTTAGACGCAGAAACTAAGTGCGGATCACCATTGGTGCTGAACATCCAATATGTGTTTGGCAGGCTTAAGCGCCATAGCCTGCTCTTTACTCACAGACCTAATGTGTCCCTAATCCTTCCCTGTTCTATCTTCATCCTGAAAGGAGAAACACTGTTATGAATGAGTACGAACCTGAAGTAGGTTCCCTGAGCAGATAACTTCCTCCGCATCCCCTCTAAGTGGCCTGTATCAGACACTTCATGATTGCTACCCAGAAAAGTCCTACACGTTCCAACTGTGCACAGACGCATCCCTGTCTTGAGAACATACTGTAGCACAGTCCCCTCATATATTGGAAGTGTTTTAAGAAGTGTAGACACTGTGGAACATCAAACGTGTTGAACTTCCTGTATGAATCGTTGCGGCTTAGGTTCCTTACCCTGTACTTCACTCACGGGTTGCAACGTTCTCTCTGCTCCGTCCTTGTTCTATCTTCTTTCCTCCACTGGAAAGACACTGTGAGAAGTGACATTCCACATGAAGGAGTTTCCCTTAAACAGAACTTCCTATAGTCTAACGGTTAGACGTTAGAGACTGGAAAGCTATGTGCGCCTATTGCGGTTACCACAGAGTCAGTCCCAAAAGCTTCCTTCTTTTACAGACTTAACACTGCAGTGAATCCCTCCTAAAGCACAATTCCCTCTCAGTGTTCGAAGGGTTTTAGACGCAGAAACTACGTGCGGTTCACCACTGGTGGTGAACATCCAATATGCGTTTGGCAGGCTTAAGCGCCATAGCTTGCCCTTTACTCACAGTACCTAGTGTGCCCCTAATCCGTCCCTGTTCTATCTTCATCCTCAAAGAGAAACACTGTTGTGAATGAGTACGAACCTGAAGTAGGTGCCCTGAGCAGATAACTTACTCCTATCCCCTCTTAGGGGCTGTATCAGACACTTCATGATTGCTACCCAGACACGTCCTACACTTTCCGACTGAGCACCGACGCACCTCTGTCGTGAAAACTTACTGAAGCACAGTTCCCTCATATACTGGAAGAGTTTTGAGAAGAGGTAGACAATGTGGAACATCTCCGGTGTTGAACTACTTGTATGCATCATAGAGGCCTACGTGGCTTACCCTGTACTTCACTCACGGGTTGCAACGTTCTCTGTCCGTCGTTGTTCTATTTTCTTTCACCACTAGAAAGACACTGTGAGTAGGCACATTCCGCATGAAGGGGTTTCCCTTAAAAAGAACTTGCTATATTCCAACGGATAGACGTCTGAGACTTGAAAGCTATGTGCGCCTATTGCGGTTACCACAGAGTCAGTACCAAAAGCTTCCTTCTTTAATAGACGTAACACTGCAGTGAATACCTCATAAGCACACTTCCCTCTCAGTGTAGGAAGCGTTTTCGACACGGAAACTAAATGCGGATCACCACTGGTGGTGAACATCCAATATGTGTTTGGCAGGCTTAAGCGCCATAGCGTGCTTTTAACTCAGTAGCTAATGTGCATGTAGTCCTTCCCACTTTTATCTTAATCCTCAAAGGAGAAACACTGTTACGAATGAGTACGCACTTGAAGTAGGTTCCCAGAGCAGATACCTTCGTAGGCATCCCCTCTAAGGGGCCTGTATCAGACACTTCATGGTTGTTACCCAGACACGTCCTATATTTTCCAACTGAGCACAGACTCATCCCTTTCGTGAGAACTTACTGTAGCTTAATTCCCTCATATACTGGAAGAGTTTTGAGAAGAGATAGACAATGTTGAACCTCTCCGGTGTTGAACTACCAGTATGCATCATAGAGGCCTACGTGGTTTACCCTGTACTTCACTCACGGTTTGCAACGTTCTCTCTGTCCGTCGTTGTTCTATCTTCTTTCCTCCACTGGAAAGACACTAAGAGAAGTGAAATTCCGCAGAAGGAGTTTCCCTTAAACAGAACTTCCTCTAGTCTAACAGTTAGACGTCTGCGACTGGAAAGGTATGTGCGCCTATTGCGGTTACCACAGAGTCAGTCCCAAAAGCTTCCTTCTTTTACAGACGTAACACTGCAGTGAATCCCTCCTAAAGCACACTTCCCTCTCAGTGTAAGAAGCATTTTCGACGCAGAAACTAATTGCGGATCACCACTGGTGGTGAACATCCAATATGTGTTTGGCAGGCTTAAGCGCCATAGTGTGCCCTTTACTCACAGAACATAATGTGCCCGTAGTCCTTTTCTGTTCTATCTTCATCCTCAAAGGAGAAACACTGTTATGAATGACTACGAACGTGAAGTAGGTTCCCTGAGCAGTTACGTTCCTCCGCATTCCATCCATGGGGCCTGTATCAGACATTTCATGATTGCTACCCAGACACGTCCTACACATTTCAACTGAGGACAGATGCATCCTTGTCGTGAGAACATATTGTAGCAGAGTTCCCTCATATATTGCAAGTGTTTTGAGAAGTGGTAGACACTGTGGAACATCCCAGGTGTTGAACTTCCCGTGTGCATCATAGAGGCCTAAGTGTCTTACCCTGTACTTCACTCCCGGTTTGGAACGTTCTCTCTGTCCGACCTTGTTCTATCTTCTCTCCTCCACATAAAGACACTGTGAGAAGTGACAATCTGCATGAAGGAGTTTTCCTTCAACAGAACTTCCTATAGTCTAACGGTTAGACGTCTGAGACTGGAAAGCTATGTGCGCCTAATGCGGTTACCACAGAGTCAGTCCCAAAAGCATCCTTCTTTAAGAGACGTAACACTGCAGTGAATCCCTCCTAAAGCACACTTTCCTCTCAGTGTTGGAAGTGTTTTAGACGCAGAAACTAAGTGCGGATCACCATCGGTGGTGAACATCCATTATGTGTTTGGCAGGCTTAAGCGCCATAGCATGCCCTTTAGTCACAGTACCTAATGTGCCACTAATCCGTCTCTGTTCTATCTTCATCCTCAAAGGAGAAACACTGTTATGAATGACTACGAACGTGAAGTAGGTTCCCTGAGCAGATACCTTCCTACGCATCCCCTCTAAGGAGCCTGTATGAGACACTTCAAGATTGCTACCCAGACACATCCTAGAGTTTTCAACTGAGCACAGATAGATCCCTGTCGTGAGAACTTACGGTAGAACAGTTCCCTGATATATTGGAACTTTTTTGAGAAGTGGTAGACGCTGTGGAACATCCCAGCTGTTGAACTTCCAATACGCATCATAGAGGCCTAGGTGCCTTACCCTGTACTTCACTCAATGGTTGTAACCTTCTCTCTGCTCCTTCCTTGTTCTACCTTCTTTCCTCCACTGGAAAGACACTGTGAGAAGTGACATTCCGCATGAAGGAGTTTCCCTTAAACAGAACTTCCTATAGTCTAATGGTTAGACGTCAGAGACTGGAAAGCTATGTGCGCCTATTGCGGTTACCACAGAGTCAGTCCCAAAAGCTTCCTTCTTTTACAGACTTAACACTGCAGTGAATCCCTCCTAAAGCACACTTCCCTCTCAGTGTCGAAGGATTTTAGACGCAGAAATTACGTGCGGATCACCCCTGGTGGTGAACATCCAATATGCGTTTGGCAGTCTTAAGCGCCATACCTTGCCCTTTACTCATAGTACCTAATGTGCCCCTAATCCGTCCCTGTTCTATCTTCATCCTCAAAGGAGAAACACTGTTATGAATGAGTACGAACCTGAAGTAGGTGCCCTGAGCAGATAACTTACTCCTATCCCCTCTTAGGGGCTTGTATCAGACACTTCATGGTTGCTACCCAGACACGTCCTACACTTTACGACTGAGCACCGACGCATCTCTGTCGTAAAAACGTACTGAAGCACAGTTCCCTCATATACTGGAAGAGTTTTGAGAAGAGGTAGACAATGTGGAACATCTCCGGTGTTGAACGACTTGTATGCATCATAGAGGCCTAAGGGGCTTACCCTGTATTTCACTCACGGTTTGCAACGTTCTCTCTGTCCGTCCTTGTTCTATCTTCTTTCCTCCACTGGAAAGACAATCTGAGAAGTGACAATCCGCATGAAGGAGTTTCCCTTATACAGAACTTCCTATAGTCTAACGGTTAGACATCTGAGACTCGAAAGCTATGTGCTCCTAATACGTTTGCCACAGAGTCAGTCCCAAAAGCCTCCTTCTTTAACAAACGTAACACTGCAGTGAATCCCTCCTAAAGCACTATAACCTCCCAGTGTTGGAAGCGTTTTAGACGCAGAAACCAAGTGCGGATCACACCTGGTGGTGATCATCAAATATGTGTTTGGCAGGCTTAAGCGTCTAAGCCTGTCCTTTACTCACAGTACCTATTGTGCCCCTACTCCTTCCGTGTTCTACCTTCATTCCTCCAAGGAGAAGCACTGTTATGAATGAGTACGCACCTGAAGTAGCTTCCCTGAGCAGATACCTTCCTACGCATCCCCTCTAAGGGACCTCTATGAGACACTTCATGACCGCTATCCAGACACATCCTAGAGCTTTAAACTGGGCACAGATGCATCCCTGTCGTGAGAACTTACGGTAGAACAGTTCCCTCATATATTGGAAGTGTTTTGACAAGTGGTAGACATTGTTGAACATCCCAGGTGTTGAACTACCAGTATGCATCATAGAGGCTTAGGTGCCTTACCCTGTACTTCACTCACAGGTTGCAAGGTTCTCTCTGTCCGTCTTGTTTTTCTTCTTTCCACCAATGGAAAGACACTGTGAGAAGTGACATTCCGCAGGAAGGAGTTTCCCTTAAACAGAACTTGCTATACTCCAACGGATAAACGTCTGAGACTGGAAAGCTATGTGCGGCTATTGCGGTTACCACAGAGGCAGTCCCAAAAGCTTCCTTCTTTAACAGACGTTAACACTGCCGTGAATCCCTCCTAAAGTACACCTCCCTCTCAGTGTTGGAAGCGTTTTAAACGCAGAAACTAAGTGCATCACCACTGGTGGTGAATATCCAATATGTGTTTGGCAGAATAAGCGCCATTGCGTCCCCTTTACTCACAGTACCTAATGTGCCCGTAGTCCTTCCATGTTCTATCTTCATCCTCAAAGGAGAAACACTCTTATGAATGAGTACACACCTGAAGTGGGTTCCCTGAGCAGATAACATTCTCCGCATCCCCTTTAAGGGGCCTGTATGAGACACTTCATGGTGGCTGCCCAGACACGTCCTACACTTTCCAGATGAGCACAGGCGCATCTATGTCCTGAGAATTTACTGTAGCACAGTTCCCTCATATACGGGAAGTGTTTTGAGAAGAGGTAGACACTGTGGAACATCTCCGGTGCTGAACTTCCAGTATGCATCATAGAGGCATAAGTGGCTTACCCTGTACTTCAATCACGGTTTGCAACGTTCTCTCTGTCCGTCCTTCTTCTATCTCCTTTTGCACTGGAAAGACAATGTGAGAAGTGACATTCCGCATGAAGGAGTTTCCCTTAATCAGAACTTCCTATAGTCTAACGGTTAGACGTCTGAGACTGGAAAGCTATGTGCGCCTATTGCGGTTACCACAGTGTCAGGCCCAAAACCTTCCTTCTTTAACAGACGTAGCACTGCAGTGAATACCTCCTAAAACACACTTCCCTCTCAGTGTTGGAAGCGTTTTAGACGCAGAAACTAAGTGCGGATCACCAATGGTGGTGAACATCCAATATGTGTTTTGCAGGCTTAAGCGCCATAGCGTGTTCTTTACTCACATTACCTAATGTGCCCCTAATCCGTCCTTGTTCTATCTTCATCCTCAAAGGAGAAACACTGTTATGAATGTGTAAGACTTGAAGTAGGTTCCCTGAGCAGATACATTCCTCCGCATCCCCTCTAAGGGGCCTGTATCAGACACTTCATGATTGCTACCCAGACACGTCCAACACTTTCCAACTGAGCATAGATGCATCCCTGCAGTGAGAACTTACTGTAGCAGAGTTCCCTCATATAAGGAAGTGTTTTGAGAAGTGGTAGACACTTTGTAACATCCCTGGTGTTGAACTTCCTGTATGCATCATAGAGGCCTAGGTGCCTTTCCCTGTACTTCACTCACGGGTTGCAACGTTCTCTCTGCTACGACATTGTTCTACCTTCTTTCCTCCAGTGGAAAGACACTGTGAGACGTGACATTCCGCAATAAGGAGTTTCCCTTCAACAGAACTTGCTATAGTCCAATGGATAGACATCTGAGACTGGAAAGCTATGTGCGCCTAATGCGGTTACCACAGAGTTAGTCACAAAACTTCCTTCTTTACTAGACAAAACACTGCAGTGAATCCCTCCTAAAGCACACTTCCCTCTGAGTGTTGGAAGCGTTTTAGATGCAGAAACTAAGTGCGTATCAACACTGGTGGTGAACATCCAATATGTGTTTGGCAGGCTTAAGGGTCATAGCCCGCCCTTTACTCACAGTACCTAATGTGCCCCTAGTCCATTCGTGTTCTACCTTCATTCCTCCAGGAGAAGCACTGTTACGATGAGTACGCAACTGAAGTAGCTTCCCAGAGCAGAAACCTTCCTACGCATCTCCTATAAGGGGCCTGTATGAGACACTTCATGATTGCTAACCAGTCAAATCCTAGAGTTTTCAACTGTGCACAGATGATTCCTGTCGTGAGAATTTACGTTAGAACAGTTCCCTCGTATATTGCAAATGTTTTGAGAAGTGGTAGACATTGTGGAACATCCCAGGTGTTGAACTTCCAGTATGCATCATAGAGGCTTAGGTGCCTTACCCTGTAGTTCACTCACGGGTTGCAACGTTCTCTCTGTCCTTCGTTGTTCTATCCTCTTTCCTCCACTGGAAAGACACTGTGAGAACTGACATTCCGTATGAAGGAGTTTCCCTTAAACAGAACTTGCTATAGTCCAACGGATTGACGTCTGAGAGGGAAAGCTATGTGCGCCTAATGCAGTTACCACAGAGTCAGTCCCAAAAGTTTCCTTCTTTAACAGACGTAACACTGCAGTGAATCCCTCGTAAAGCACACTTCCCTCTCCGTGTAAGAAACGTTTTCGACGCAGAATCTAAGTGCGGATCACCACTGGTGGTGAACATCCAATATGTGTTTGGCAGGCTTAAGCGCCATACCGTGCCCTTTACTCACAGTACCTAATGTGCCCGTAATCCTTCCCTGTTCTATCTTCATCCTCAAAGGAGAAACAAGCTTATGAATGAGTACGCACCTGAAGTAGGTTCTCTGAGCAGATAACTTCCTCCGTATCCCCTCTAAGGGGCCTGAATCAGACACTTTATGGTTGCTACCCAGACACGTCCTACACTTTCCAACTGAGCACAGTGGCATCTCTGTCGTGAGAACTTACTGTAGCCCAGTTCCCTCATATATTCTAAGTGTTTTGAGAAGAGGTAGACACTGTGGAACATCTCCGTTGATGAACGTCCAGTATGCATCATAGAGCCCTAAGTGACTTACCCTGTACTTCACTCACGGTTTGCAACGTTCTCTCTGCCATTCCTTGTTCTATCTTCTTTCCTCCACTGGAAAGACACTGTGAGAAGTCACATTCCTCATGAAGGAATTTCCCTTAAACAGAAATTCCTATAGTCTCTAGGTTAGACGTCTGAGACTGGGAAGCTATGTGCGCCTATTGCGGTTACCACAGTGTCAGTCCCAAAAGCTTCCTTCTTTAACAGACGTAACACTGTAGTGAATCCCTCCTAAAGCACACTTCCCTTTCAGTGTAGGAAGCGTTTTAGACGCAGAAAATTAGTGCGGATCACCACTGGCGGTGAACATCCAATATATGTTTGGCAGGCTTAAGCAACATAGCCTGCCATCTACTCACAGACCCTAATATGCCCCTAGTCCGTCCGTGTTCTACCTTAATTCCTCCAAGGAGAAGCAGTCTTATGAATGAGAACGCACCTGAAGAGGCTTCCCTGAGCAGATACTTTCCTACCCATCCCCTCTAAGGGGCCTGTATCAGACACTTCATGATTGCTACCCAGACACATCCTAGAGTTTTCAACTGAGCACAGAGGCATCCCTGTCTTGAGAACTTATGGTAGCACAGATCCATCATATATTGGAAGTGTTTTGAAAAGTAGTAGACACTGTGGTACATCCCAGGTGTTGAACTTCCAGTATGCATCATAGAGGTCTAAGTGGCTTACCCTGTACTTCAATCACGGTTTGCAACGTTCTCTCTGTCCTACCTTCTTCTATCTTCTTTCCTCCACTAGAAAGACACTGTGAGTAGTAACATTCCGCAGGAAGGGAGTTTACCTTAAACAGAACTTGCTATAGTCCAACGGATAGACGTTTGAGATTGGAAAGCTAAATGCGCCTATGCGGTTACCACAGAGTCAGTCCCAAAAGCTTCCTTCTTTAACAGACGTAACACTGCAGTGAATCCCTCCTAAAGCACACTTCCCTCTCAGTGTTGGAAGCGTTTTAGTCGCAGAAACTAAGTGCGGATCAACACTGGTGGTGAACATCCAATATGTGTTTGGCAGGCTTAAGCGCCTTAGCGTACCCTTTACTCACTGTACCACATGTGCCCGTGGTCCTTCTCTGTTCTATCATCATCCTCAAAGGTGAAACACTGTTATGAATGAGTACACCTGGGTGGGTTCCCTGAGCAGATACCTTCCTCATGATCCCCTCTAAGTGGCCTGTATCAGACACTTCATGGTTGCTACCCAGACACGTCCTACACTATCCAACTGAGCACAGATGCATCTCTGTCAGGAGAACTTACTGTAGCACAGTTCCCTCATATACGGGAAGTGTATTGAGAAGAGGTAGACACTGTGGAACATCTCCGGTGTTGAACTTCCAGTATGCATCAAAGAGGCCTACGTGGCTTACCCTGTATTTCACTCACGGTTTGCAACGTTCTCTCTGTCCGTCCTTGTTCTATCTTCTTTCCTCCACATATAGACACTGTGAGAAGTGACAATCTGCATGAAGGTGTTTCCCTTAAACAGAAATTCCTATAGTCTAACGGATATACATCTGAGACTGGAAAGCTATGTGCACCTATTGCGGTACCACAGTGTCAGTACCAAAATCTTCCTTCTTTAACAGACGTAACACTGCAGTGAATCCCTCCTAAAGCACACTTCCCTCTCAGTGTTGGAAGCGTTTTAGACGCAGAAACTAAGTGCGATTCACCACTGGTGTTGAACATCCAATATGTGTTTGGCAGGCTTAAGCGCCATAGAGTGCCCTTTACTCACAGTACCTAATGTGCTTGTAGTCCTTCCTTGTTCTATTTTCATCCTCAAAGGAGAAACATTTATATGAATGAACACGCACCTGCAGTAGGTTCCCTGAGCAGATACCTTCCTCCGCATCCCCTCTAAGGGGCCTGTATCAGACACTTCACGGTTGCTACCCAGACACGTCCTACACTTTCCAAATGAACACAGACGCATCTCTGTCTTGAGAACTTAGTGTAGCACAGTTCCCTCATATACTGGAAGTTTTTTGAGAAGAGGTAGACACTGTGGAACATCTCCGGTGTTGAACTTCCAGTATGCATCATAGAGGACTAATTGGCTTACCCTGTATTTCACTCACGGTTTGCAACGTTCTCTATGTCCGTCCTTGTTCTATCTTCTTACCTCCACTGGAAAGATACTGTGAGAAGTGACAATCCGCATGAAGGAGTTTCCCTTAAACTGAACTTCCTATAGTCTAAGGGTTAGACGTCTGAGATGGGAAGCTATGTGCGACTATTGCGGTTACCACAGAGTCAGTCCCAAAAGCTTCCTTCTTTAACAGACGTAACACTGCAGTGAATCCCTCCTAAAGCACACTTCCCTCTCAGTGTTGGAAGCGTTTTAGACGCAGAAACTAAGTGCGGATCAACACTGGTGGTGAACATCCAATATGTGTTTGCCAGGCTTAAGCATCGTAGCCTGCCCTTTACACATAGTACCTAATGTGCCCCTAGTCCGTCCGTGTTCTACCTTCATTCCTCCAAGGAGAAGCACTGTTATGAATGTGTATGCACCTGAAGTAGGTTCCCTGAGCAGATACCTTCCTATGCATCCCCTCTTAGGGGCCTGTATGAGACACTTCATGATTGCTACCCAGACACATCCTAGAGTTTTCATCTGTGCACAGATGCATTGCTGTCGTGAGAACTTAACGGTAGCACAGTTCCCTCATATATTGGAAGTGTTTTCAGAAGTGATAGACACTGTGGAACATCCCAGGTGTTGAACGTCCAGTATGTATCATAGAGGCCTAGGCGCCTTACCCTGTACTTTACTCACCGGTTGGAACGTTCTCTGTGTTCCGTCCTTGTTCTATCTTCTTTCCTCCAGTGGAAAGACAATGTGAGAAGTGACATTCCGCATGAAGGAGTTTCCCTTAAACAGAACGTACGGTAGCACAGTTCCCTCATATATTGGAAGTGTTTTGAGAAGTGGTAGACATTGTGGAACATCCTAGCTGTTGAACTTCCAGTATGCATCATAGAGGATTAGTTGCCTTACCCTGTACTTCACTCACGGGTTGCAACATTCTCTGTTCTTCGTTGTTCTATCCTTTTTCCACCACTGGAAAGACACTGTGAGAAGTCACATTCCGCATGAAGGACTTTCCCTTAATCAGAACTTGCTATATTCCAACGATAGACGTCTGAGTCTGGAAAGCTACGTGCACCTTTTACGAATACCACAGAGTCAGTCCCAAAAGCTTCCTTCTTTAACAGACGTAACACTGCAGTGAATCCCTCCTAAAACAGACTTCCCTCTAAGTGTTGGAAGCGTTTTAGAAGCAGAAACTAAGTGCGGATCACTATTGGTGGTGAACATCCTATATGTGTTTGGCAGGCTTATGAGCCATAGCCTGTCCTTTATTAACAGTACCTAATGTGCCCTAATCTTTCCCTGTTCTATATTCATCCTCAAAGGAGAAGCACTGTTATGAATGAGTATGCACCTGAAGTAGCTTCCCTGAGCAGATAACATCCTAAGAATCCCCTATTAGGGGTTTGTATCAGATACTTCATGGTTGCTACCCAGACACGTCCTACACGTTCCAACAGAGCACATACACATCTTGTCATGAGAACTTACTGTAGCACAGTTCCCTCATATACTGGAAGTGTTTTGAGTAGAGGTAGACACTGTGGAACATCTCCGGTGTTGAACTTCCAGTATGCATGATAGAGGCCTATGTGGCTTTCCCTGTACTTCACTCACGGTTTACAACGTTCTCTCTGTCCGTCCTTTTTCTACCTTCTCTCCTCCACATAAAGACAATTTGAGAAGTGACAATCCGCATGAAGGAGTTTCCCCTAAACAAAATTTCCTATAGTCTAACTGTTAGACGTCTGAGACTGGATAGCTATGTGCGCCTAATGCGGTTACCACAGAGTCAGTCCCAAAAGCTTCCTTCTTTAACAGATGTAACACGCAGTGAATCCCTCCTAAAGCACACTTCCCTCTCAGTGTTGGAATCCTTGTAGACTTAGAAACTAAGTGCGGATCCCCACTGGTGGTGAACATCCAATATGTGTTTGGCAGCCTTAAGCTTCGTAGCCTGCCCTTTACACATAGTACCTAATGTGCCCCTAGTCCGTCCGTGTTCTACATTCATTCCTCCAAGGAGAAGCACTGTTAGGAATGAGTACGCACCTGAAGTAGCGTCCCTGAGCAGATACCTTCCTACGAATCAACTCTAAGGGGCCTGCATGAGACACTGCATGATTGCTATCCAGACACAATCTAGATATTTCAACTCGGCACAGATGCATCCCTGTCGTGAGAACTTACGGTAGCACAGTTCCCTCATATATTTGAAGTGTTGAGAAGAGGTAGACACTGTGGAACATCACTGGTGTTGAACTTTCAGTATGCATCATAGAGGCTTAGGTGCCTTACCCTGAACTTCACTCACGGGTTGCAACGTTCTCTGTGTCCGTACTTGTTGTATCTTCTTTCCACCACTTGAAAGACACTATGAGAAGTGACATTCCGCATGTAGGATTTTACCTTAAACAGAACTTCCTATAGTCTTACGGTTACACTTCTGAGAATGGAAAGCTATGTGCGCCTATTGTGTTCACCACAGTGTCAGTCCCAAAAGCTCCCTCTTTAACAGACGTAACACTGCAGTGAATCCCTCCTAAAGCACACTTCCCTCTCAGTGTAGTAAGTGTTTTAGATGAAGAAACTAAGTGCGGATCACCACTGGTGGTGAACATCCATTATGTATTTGGCAGGCTTATGCGCCATAGCGTGCCCTTTACTCACAGTACCTAATGTGCCCATAGTCATTCCCAGTTCTATCTGCATCAACAAAGGAGAAACACTGTTATGAATGAGTACGTACCTGAAGTAGGTTACCTGGCCAGATACCTTCCTCAGCATCCTCTCTAAGGGGCCTGTATCAGACACTGCATTGTTGCTACCCAGACATGTCCTACACTTTCCAACTGAGCACAGACTCATCTCTGTTGTGAGAACTTACTGAAGCACAGTTCCCTCATATACTGGAAGTGTTTTGTGAAGAGGTAGACACTGTGGAACATCTCCGGTGTTGAACTTCCCGTATGCATCATAGAGGCCTAAGTGGCTTACCCTGTACTTCACTCACGGTTTGCAACGTTCTCTCTGTCCGTCTTTGTTCTATCATTTTTCCTCCACTGGAAAAACACTGTGAGAAGTGACATTCCGCATGAAGGACTTTCCCTTAAACAGAACTTCCTATAGTCTAACGGTTAGACGTTTGAGACTGGAAAGCTATGTGCGCCTAATGCTGTTACCACAGAGTCAGTCACAAAAGTTTCTTTCTTTAACAGACGTAACACTGCAGTGAATCCCTCTAAAGCACACTTTTCTCTCAGTGTTGGAAGCGTTTTAGACGCAGAAACTAAGTTTGGATCACCATTGGTGGTGAACATCCAATATGTGTTTGGCAGGCTTATGGTCCATAGCGGGCCCTTTACTAACAGTACCTAATGAGCCCCTTTTCCATCCCTGTTCTATCTTCAGCCTCAAAGGAAAAACACGGTTATGAATGAGTACCAACCTAAATTAGGTTCCCTGAGCAGATACCTTCCTCCGCATTCCCTCTAAGGGGCCTGAATCAGACACTTCATGATTGCTACCCAGACACGTCCTATCCTTTCCAACTGAGCATAGACGCATCCCTGTCATGAGAACATACTGGGGCACACTTCCCTCATATATTGGAAGTGTTTTGAGAAGTGGTAGACACTGTGGAACATCCCAGGTGTTGAACTTCCAGTACGCATCATAGAGGCCTAGGTTCCTTACCCTGTACTTCACTCACTGGTTGCAGCATTCTCTCTGCTCCGCCTTGTTCTATCTTCTTTCCTCCAGTGGAAAGACACTGTCAGAAGTGACATTCCGCATGAAGGAGTTTCCCTTAAACAGAACTTGCTATAGTCCAACGGATAGACGGATGAGACAGGAAAGCTATGTGCGAGTATTGTGATTACCACAGACTCAGTCCCAAAAGTTTCTTTCTTTAACAGACGTAACACTGCAGTGAATCCCTCCTAAAGTACAATTGCCTCTCAGTGTATGAAGCGTTTTCGACGCAGAAACTAAGTGCGGATCAACACTGGTGGTGAACATCCAATATGTGTTTGGCAGGCTTAAGCGCCATAGCCTGCCATTTACTCACAGTACCAAATGTGCCCGTAGTCCTTACCTGTTCTATCTTCATCCTCAAAGGAGAAACACTGTTATGAATGAGTATGCACGTGAAGTAAGTTCCCTGAGTAGATACCTTCCTCCGCATCCCCTCTTAGGGGCTTGTATCAGACACTTCATGGTTGCTACCCTGACACGTCCTACACTTTCCAACTGAGCACAGACGCATCTCCTTCGTGAGAACTTACTGAAGCACAGTTCCATCATATACTGGAAGTGTTTTGAGAATAGGTAGACACTGTGGAACATCTCCGGTGTTGAACTGCCAGTATGCATCATAGAGGCCTATGTGGCTTACCTTGTACTTCATTCATGGTTTGCAACCTTCTCTTTGTCCGTCCTTTTTCTATCCTCTTTCCTCCACATAAAGACACTGTGAGAAGTGATTAACCGCAAGAAGGAGTTTGCCTTAAAAAGAACTGCCTATAGTTTATCGGTTAGACGTCTGAGACTGGAAAGCTACGTGTGCCTAATGCGGTTACCACAGAGTCAGACCCAAAAGCTTCCTTCTTTAACAGACGTAACACTGCAGTGAATCCCTCCTAAAGCACACTTCCCTCTCAGTGTTGCAAGCGTTTTAGACGCAGAACTAAGTGCGGATCACCACAGTGGTGAACATCCAATATGTGTTTGGCAGGCTTCAGGGCCATAGCCTGCCCTTTAGTCACAGTACCTAATGTGCCCCTAGTCTGTCCGTGTTCTACTTTAATTCCTCCAAGGAGAAGCACTGTTATGAATGAGTACGCACCTGAAGTAGCTTCCCTGAGCAGAAACCTTCCTCCGCATCCCTTCTAAGGGGCCAGTATGAGACACTTCATGGTAGTTACCCAGACACATCCTAGAGTTTTCAAATGAGCAAAGATGCATCCCTGTCATGAGAACTTATGGTAGCAGAGTTCCCTCATATATTGGAAGTTTTTTGAGAAAGGGTAGACACTGTGGAACATCCCAGGTGTTGAACTTCCAGTATGCATCATAGTGGCTTGGGTGCCTTACCCTGTACGTCACTCATGGGTTGCAATATTCTCTCAGCTCCGTCCTTGTTCTATCTTCATTCCTCCACTGGAAAGACACTGTGAGAATTGACATTCCACATGAAGGAGTTTACCTTAAACAGAACTTGCTATAGTCCAACGGATAGACGTCTGATACTGGAAAGCTATGTGCGCCTATACGGTTACCACAGAGTCAGTCCCAAAAGCTTCCTTCTTTAACAGACGTAACACTGCAGTGAATCCATCCGAAAGCACACTTCCCTCTCAGTGTAGGAAGCGTTTTAGACGCAGAAACTATGTGCGGATCACCACTGGTGGTGAACATCCAATATGTGTTTGGCCGGCTTTGGTGCCATACCGTGGCCTTTACTCACCATACCTAATGTGCCCGTAGTCCTTCCCTCTTCTATTTTCATTCTCAATGGAGAAGCACTGTTATGAATGAGTACGCACCTTAAGTAGCTTCCCTGAGCAGATACTTCATCCGCATCCCCTCTAAGGCGCCTGTATGAGACACTTCATGGTTTCTACCCAGACACGTACTACACTTTCAAACTGAGCACAGACGCATCTCTGTCGTGAGAACTTACTGTAGCACAGTTCTTTAATATACTGTAAGTGTTTGAGAAGAGGTAGACACTGTGGAACATCCCCGGTGTTGAACTTCCTGTATGCATCATAGAGGCCTAGGTGCCTTGTCCCTGTACATCACTCACAGTTTGCAACGTTCTCTCTGTCCGTCCTTTTTCTATCTTCTTTCCTCCACTGGAAAGACACTGTGAGAAGTGACATTCCGCATGAAGGAATTTCCCTTAAACAGACCTTCCTATAGTCTAACGTTTAGACGTCTGAGACTGGAAAGCTATGTCCGCCTTATGCGGTTACCACAGAGTAAGTCCCAAAAGCTTCCTTTTTAAACAGACGTAACACTGCAGTAAATCTCTCCTAATGCACACTTCCCTCTCAGTGTTGGAAGGGTTTTAGACGCAGAAACTAAGTGCGTATCACCACTGGTGGTGAACATCAAATATGTGTTTGGCAGCTTTAAGCGTCATGCCTGTCCTTTACTCACAGTACCTAATGTGCCTCTACTCAGTCCGTGCTCTACATTCATTCCTCCAAGGAGAAGCACTGTTAGGAATGAGTACGCACCAGAAGTAGCTTCCCTGAGCAGATACCTTCCTACGCATCGCCTCTAAGGGGCCTGTATGAGACACTTCATGATTGCTATCCAGACACATCCTAGATATTTCAACTCGGCACAGATGCATCCCAGTCGTGAGAACTTACGGTAGCACAGTTCCCTCATATATTGGAAGTGTTTTGAGAAGTGGTAGACACTGTGGAACATCCCAGGTGTTGAACTTTCAGTATGCATCATAAAGGCTTAGGTGCTTTACCCTGTATTTCACTCACGGGTTGCAACGTTCTCTCTGTCCGTACTTGTTCTATCTTCTTTCCTCCACTTGAAAGACACAATGAGAAGTGACATTCCGCATGTAGGAGTTTACCTTAAACAGAACTTTCTATAGTCTAACGGTTAGACGTCTGAGACTGGAAAGCTATGTGCGCCTATAGCGGTCAACACATTGTCAATCCCAAAAGCTTCCTTCTTTAACAAACGTAACACTGCAGTGAATCCCTCCTAAAGCACACTTCCCTCTCAGTGTAGGAGTGTTTTACACGCAGAAACTACGTGCGGTTCACCACTGGTGGTGAACATCCATTATGTGTTTGTCAGGCTTATGCGCCATAGCGTGCACTTTACTCACAGTACCTAATGTGCCCGTAGTCCTTCCCTGTTCTATCTTCATCCTCAAAGGAGAAACACTCTTATAAATGAGTAAGCACCTGAAGTAGGCTCCCTGAGCAGATACCTTACTCCGCATCCCCTCTAAGGAGCCTGTATGAGACACTTCATGATTGCTACCCAAACACGTCCTACACTTTCCAACTGAGCATAGACGCATCTCTGTCGTGAGAACATACTGTAGCACATTTCCCTCATATACTGGAAGTGTTTTGAGAAGAGGTAGACACTGTGGAACATCTCCGGTGTTGAACTTACAGTATGCATCATAGAGGCCTAAGTGGCTTACAGTGTATTTCACTCACGGTTTGCAAACTTCTCTCTGTCCGTCCTTGTTCCATCTTTTTTCCTCCACTGGAAAGACACTGTGAGAAGTGACATTCCGCATGAAGGAGTTTCCCTTAAACAGAACTTCCTATAGTCTAACGGTTAGACGTCTGACACTGGAAAGCTATGTGCGCCTAATGCGGTTACCACAGAGTCAGTCACCAAAGCGTCCTTCTTTAACAGACGTAACACTGCAGTGAATCCCTCCTAAAGCACACTTTTCTCTCAGTGTTGGAAGCGTTTTAGAAGCAGAAACTTAGTGCGGACCACCATTGGTGGTGAACATCCAATATGTGTTTGGCAGGCTTAAGCGCCATAGACTGCCGTTTACTCAGTGTACCTAATGTGCCCCTTTTCCGTCCCTGTACTATCTTCATCCTCAAAGGAGAAACACTGTTGTGAATGAATATGAACCTAAATTAGGTTCCCTGAGCAGATACCTTAATCCGCATCCCCTCTAAGGGGCCTGTATCAGACACTTCATGATTGCTACCCAGACACGTCCTACACTTTCCAACTGAGCATAGACGCATCCCTGTCGTGAAAACATACTGTAGCACACTTCCCTCATATATTGGAAGTGTTTTGAGAAGTGGTAGACACTGTGGAACATCCCAGGTGATGAACTTCCAGTACGCATCATAAGGGCCTAGGTTCCTTACTCTGTACTTCACTCACCGGTTGCAGCGTTCTCTCTGCTCCGCCTTGTTCTATCTTCTTTCCTCTAGTGGAAAGACACTGTGAGAAGTGACATTCCGCGTGAAGGAGTTTCCCTTAAAAAGAGCTTGCTATAGTCCAACGGATAGACGGCTGAGACAGGAAAGCTATTTGCGACTATGGCGGTTACCACAGAGTCAGTCCCAAAAGCTTCTTTCTTTAACAGACGTAACACTGCAGTGAATCCCTCCTAGAGCACAATTCCCTCTCAGTGTAAGAAGCGTTTTTGACACACAAACTAAGTGCAGATCAACACTGGTGGTGAACATCCAATATGTGTTTGGCAGGTTTAAGCGCCATAGCCTGCCTTTTACTCACAGTACATAATGTGCCGTAGTCTTTCCCTGTTCTATCTTCATCCTCAAAGGAGAAACACTGTTATGAATGAGTATGCACGTGAAGTAAGTTCCCTGAGTAGATACCTTCCTCCGCATCCCCTCTTAGGGGCTTGTATCAGACACTTCATGGTTGCTACCCAGACACGTCCTACACTTTCCAACTGAGCACAGATGCATCTCTGTCATGAGAACGTACTGAAGCCCAGTTCCCTCATATACTGGAAGTGTTTTGAGAAGAGGTAGACACTGTGGAAGATCTCCGGTGTTGAACCTCCAGTATGAATCATAGAGGCCTAAGTGGCCTACCCTGTACTTCAGTCACGGTTTGCAATGTTCTCTCTGACTGTACTTGTTCTATCTTCATACCTCCCCTGGAAAGACACTGTGAGAAGTGACATTCCGCATGAAGGAATTTCCCTTAAACAGAACTTCCTATACTCTAACGATTAGACATCTGAGACTGGAAAGCTATTTGCGCCTAATGCGGTTACCACAGAGTCAGTCCCAAAAGCTTCATTCTTTAACAGATGTAACACTGCAGTGAATCCCTCTTAAGCACACTTCCCTCTCAGTGTTGGAAGGGTTTTAAACGCATAAACTAAGTGTGGATCACCACTGGTGGTGAACATCCAATATGTGTTTGGCAGGCTTAAGCGCCATAGCCTGCCCTTTACTCACAGTACCTAATGTGCCCCTAATCCGTCCCCGTTCTATCTTCATCCTCAAAAGAGAAACACTGTTATGAATGAGTACGAACCTGAAGTAGGTTCCCAGAGCAGATACCTTCCTTGCATCCCCTCTAAGGGGCCTGTATCAGACACTTCATGTTTGCTATCCAGACAAGTCCAAAACATTCCAACTGAGCACAGACGCATCTCTGTCGTGAGAACATACTGTAGCACAGTTCCCTCATATACTGAAAGTGTTTTGAGAAGTGGTGGACACTGTGGAGCATCCCAGGTGTTGAACTACCAGTATGAAGTATAGAGGCTTTGGTGCCTTATCCTGTACTTCACTCATGGGTTGCAACGTTCTCTCTGCTCCGTCCTTGTTCTATCTTATTTCCTCCACTGGAAAGACACTGTGAGAAGCGACATTCCGCATGAAGGAGTTTCCCTTAAACAGAACTTGCTATAGTCCAACGGATTGACATCTTAGACTGGGAAGCTATGTGCGACTATTGCGGTTACCACAGAGTCAGTCCCAAAAGCTTCCTTGTTTAATAGATGTAACACTGCAGTGAATCCCTCCTAAAGCACACTTCCTTCTCATGGTAAGAAGCGTTTTCGACACAGAAACTAAGTGCGGATCAACACTGGTGGTGAACTCTCAATATATGTTTGGCAGGCTTAAGCGCCATAGCGTGCCTTTACTCACAGTACCTAATGTGCCCGTAGTCCTTCCCTGTTCTATTTCGCCTCAAAGGAGAAACAGTGTTATGAATCATTACGAACCAGAAGTAGGTTCCTTGAGCAGATACCTTCTTCCGCATCCCCTAAGGGGCGTGTATCAGACATTTCATGGTTGCTACCCAGACACGACCTACACTTTACAACTGAGCACTGACGCATCTCTGTCTTGAGAACTTACTGTAGCACAGTTCCCTCATATACTGGAAGTGTTTTGAGAAGAGGTAGACACTGTGGAACATCTCCGGTGTTGAACTTCCAGTATGCATCATAGAGGCCTTAGTGACTTACCCTGTAATTCACTCAAGGTTTGCAATGTTTTCTCTTTCCGTCCTTGTTCTATCTCCTTTCCTCAAGTGGAAAGACACTGTGAGAAGTGACATTCCCATGAAAGAATTTCCCTTAAACATTACTTCCTATAGTCTAACGGTTAGACGTCTGAGAATGGAAAGCTATGTGCGCCTAATGCGGTTACCACAGAGTCAGTCCCAAAAGTTTCCTACTTTAACAGACGTAACACTGCAGTGTATCCCTGATAAAGCACACATCCCTCTCAGTGTTGGAAGTGTTTTAGACGCAGAAACTAAGTTCGGATCAACACTGGTGGTGAACATCCAATTTGTGTTTGCCAGGCTTAAGCTTCATAGATACGCTTTACACATAGTACCTAATGTGCCCCTAGTCCGTCCATGTTCTACCTTCATTCCTCCAAGGAGAAGCACTGTAACCAATGAGTACCTACCTGAAGTAGCTTCCCTGAGCAGATACCTTCCTACGCATCCCCTCTAAGGGCCCTGTATGAGACACTTCATGGTTGATACCCAGACACATCCTAGAGTTTTCAACTGAGCACAGATGCATCCCTGTCATGAGAACTTACGGTAGCACAGATCCCTCATATATTGTAAGTTTTTTGAGAAGTAGTAGACACTGTGTAACATCCCAGGTGTTGAAATTCCAGTATGCATCATAGAGGCGTAGGTGCCTTACCCTGTACTTCACTCACAGATTGCAACGTTCTCTCTGCTCCGTCCTTGTTCTATATTTTTTCCTCCACTGGAAAGACACAGTGAGAAGTGACATTCTGCATGAAGGAATTTCCCTTAAAAAGAACTTGCTATAGTCCAACGGATAGACGGCTGAGACTGGAAAGCTATGTGGGCCTATTGCAGTTACCAGAGAGTCATTCCAAAAGCTTCCTTCTTTAACAGATGTAACACTGCAGTGAATCCCTCCTAAACCACACTTCCCTCTCAGTGTTGGAAGGGTTTTAAATGCAGAAACTAAGTGTGGATCACCACTGGTGGTGAACATCCAATATGTGTTTGGCAGGCTTAAGCGACATAGCCTGCCCTTTACTCACAGTACCTAATGTGCCCCTAATCCGTCCCTGTTCTATCTTCATCCTCAAAAGAGAAACACTGTTATGAATGATTGCGAACCTGAAATAGGTTCCCAGAGCAGATACCTTCCTATGCATCCCCTCTAAGGTGCCTGTATCAGACACTTCATGTTTGCTATCTAGACACGTCCTAAACATTCCAACTGAGCACAGACGCATCTCTGTCGTGAGAACATACTGCAGCACAGTTCCCTCATATACTGGAAGTGTTTTGAGAAGTGGTAGACACTGTGGAGCATCCCAGGTGTTGAACTACCAGTATGAAGTATAGAGGCTTAGGTGCCTTACCCTGTACTTCACTCACGGGTTGCAACGTTCTCTCTGCTCCGTCCTTGTTCTATCTTCTTTCCACCAGTGGAAAGACAGTGTGAGAAGTGACATTCCGCATGTCGGAGTTTCCCTTAAATAGAACTTGCTATAGTTCAAATGTTAGACGTCTGAGACTGGAAAGCTATGTGCGCCTAATGCGGTTACCACAGAGTCAGTCCCAAAAGCTTCCTTCTTTAACAGACGTAGCACTGCAGTGAATCCCTCCTAAAGCACACTTCCCTCTCAGTGTTGGAAGCGTTTTAGACGCAGAAACTAATTTCGGATCAACACTGGTGGTGAACATCCAATATGTGTTTGCCAGGCTTAAGCTTCATAGCCTGCCCTTTACACATAGTACCTAATGTGCCCCTAGTCCGTCCGTGTTCTACCTTCATTCCTCCAAGGAGAAGCACTGTAATCAATGAGTACGCACCTGAAGTAGCTTTCCTGAGCAGATACCCTCCTACGCATCCCCTCTAAGGGGCCTGTATGAGACACTTCATGGTTGCTACACAGACACATCCTAGAGTTTTCAACTGAGCACAGAAGCATCCCTGTCATGAACTTACGGTAGCACAGTTCCCTCATATATTGTAAGTGCTTTGAGAAGTGGTAGACACTGTGTAACATCCCAGGTGTTGAAATTCCAGTATGCATCATAGAGGCCTAGATGCCTTACCCTGTACTTCACTCACGGATTGCAACGTTCTCTCTGCTCCGTCCTTGTTCTGTATTCTTTCCTCCACTGGAAAGACACTGTGAGAAGTGACATTCCGCATGAAGGAATTTCCCTTAAACAGAACTTGCTATAGTCCAACGGATAGACAGCTGAGACTGGAAAGCTATGTCGGCCTATTGCGGTTACCACAGAGTCAGTCCCAAAAGCGTCCTTCTTTAACAGACGTAACACTGCAGTGAATCCATACTAAAGCACACTTCCCTCTCAGTGTTGGAAGCGTATTAGACACAAAAACTAAGTGCGGATCACCATTGCTGTTGAACATCCAATATGTGTTTGGCAGACTTATGAGCCATAGCCTACCTTTTATTCACAGTATCTAATGTGCCCCTAATCCGTACCTGATCTATCTTCAACCTCAAAGGAGAAACACTGTTATGAGTGAGTACGCACCTTTAGTAGGTTCCCTGAGCAGATACCTACCTCCGCATCCCCTCTAAGGGGCCTGTATCAGACACTTCATGCTTGCTACCCAGACACGTCCTACACTTTCCAAATGAGCACAGACGCATCTCTTTCGTGAGAAGTTACTGTCCCACAGTTCCCTCATATACTGGAGGTGTTTTGAAAAGAGGTAGACACTGTGGAACATCTCCGCTGTTCAATTTCCAGTATGCATCATAGAGGCCTAAGGGGCTTACCCTGTATTTCACTCACGGTTAGAAACGTTCTCTCTGTCCGTCCCTCTTCTATCTTCTTTCCTCCACTGGAAAGACACAGTGAGAAGTGACATTCCGCCTGAAGGAGTTTCCCTTAAACAGAACCTCCTATAGTCTAATGATTAGACGTCTGAGACTGGAAAGCTATGTGCGCCTATTGTGGTTTCCACAGTCAGTCCCAAAACTTCCTTCTTTAACAGTCGTAACTCTGCAGTGAATCCCTCCTAAAGCACACTTCGCTCTCAGTGTAGGAAGCGTTTTAGATGCAGAAACTAAGTGTAGATCACCACTGGTGGTGAACATCCAATAGTGTTTGGCAGGCTTAAGCGCCATAGCGTGCCCTTTACTCACAATACATAATGTGCCCGTAGTCCTTCCCTGTTCTATCTTCATCCTCAAAGGAGAAGCACTCTTATAAATGAGTACGGACCTGAAGTAGGTTCCCTGAGCAGATACGTACCTCCACATCACCTCTAAGGGGCCTGTATCAGACACTGCATGGTTGCTACCCAGACACGTCCTACACTTTCCAACTGAGCACAGACGCATCTCTGTCGTGAGAACATACTGTAGCACAGTTCCCTCATATACTGGAAGTGTTTTGAGACGAGGTAGACACTGTGGAACATCTCCGGTGTTGAACTTCCAGTATGCATCATAGAGGCCTAAGTGGCCTACAGTGTACTTCACACACGGTTTGCACGTTCTCTCTGTCCGTCCTTGTTCTATCTTTTTCCCTCCACTGGAAAGACACTGTGAGAAGTGACATTCCGCATGAAGGAGTTTCCCTTAAACAGAACTTCCTATAGTCTAACGGTTAGACGTCTGAGACTGGAAAGATATGTGCGCCTAATGCGGTTACCACAGAGTCAGTCCCCAAAGCGTCCTTCGTTAACAGACGTAACACTGCAGTGAATCCCTCCTAAAGCACACTTTTCTCTCAGTTTTGGAAGCGTTTTAGACGTAGAAACTAAGTGCGGATCACCATTGGTGGTAACATCCAATATGTTTTGCAAGGTTAAGCGCCATTGCCTGCCATTTACTCACAGTACCTAATGTGCCCCTTTTCCGTCCCTGTTCTATCTTCATCCTCAAAGGAGAAACACTGTTATGAATGAGTATGAACCTAAATTATGTTCCCTGAGCAGATACCTTCCTCCGCATCCGCTCTAAGGGGCCTGTAACAGACACTTCATGGTTGCTACCCTGACACGTCATACACTTTCCAAATGAGCACAGACGCATCTCTGTCGTGAGAACTTATTGTAGCACAGTTCCCTCATATACTGGAAATGTTCTGAGAATAGGTAGACACTGTGGAACATCTCTGGTGTTGAACTTCCAGTATGCATCATAGAGGCCTTAGTGACTTACCCTGTACTTCACTCAGGGTTTGCAACGTTCTCTCTTTCTGTCCTTGCTCTATCTACTTTCCTCAAGTGGAAAGACACTGTGAGAAGTGACATTCGCATGAAAGAGTTTCCCTTAAACAGAACTTCCTATAGTCTAACGGTTAGACGTCTGAGACTGGAAAGCTATGTGCGCCGAATGCGGTTACCACAGAGTCAGTCCCAAAAGCTTCCTTCTTTAACAGACGTAACACTGCAGTGAATCCCTCCTAAAGCACACTTCCCTCTCAGTATTGGGAGCGTTTTAGACACAGATACTAAGTGCGGATCAACACTGGTGGTGAACATCCAATATGTGTTTGCCAGTCTTAAGCTTCATAGCCTGCCCTTTACTCATAGTACCTAATATGCCCCTAGTCCGTCCGTGTTCAACCTTCATTCCTCCAAGGAGAAGCACTGTTATGAATGAGTACGCACCTGAAGTAGCTTCCCTGAGCAGATACCTTCATACGCATCGCCTCTAAGGGGCCTGTATGAGACACTTCATGGTTGCTAACCAGACATATCCTAGAGATTTCAACTGAGCCCAGATGCATCCCTGTCATGAGAACTTATGGTAGCACAGTTCCCTCATATATTGTAAGTGCTTTGAGAAGTGGTAGACACTGTGGAACATCCCAGGTTTGAAATTCCATTATGCATCATAGAGGCCTAGGTGCCTTACCCTGTACTTCACTCACAGATTGCAACGTTCTCTCTGCTCCGACCTTGTTCTATATTCTTTCCTCCCCTGGAAAGACACTGTGAGTAGTGACATTCCGCATGAAGGAATTTCCCTTAAACAGAACTTGCGATAGTCCAACGGATAGACGGCTGAGACTGGAAATCTTGTGGGCCTATTGCGGTTACCACAGAGTCAGTCCCAAAAGCTTCCTTCTTTAACAGACGTAACAATGCAGTGAATCCCTCCTAAAGCACACTTCCCTCTCAGTGTTGGAAGCGTATTAGACACAAAAACTAAGTGCGGATCACCATTGGTGTTGAACATCCAATATGTGTTTGGCAGGCTTATGCGCCATAGCCTACCCTTTACTCACAGTATCTAATGTGCCCCTAATCCGTCCCTGATCTATCTTCATCCTCAAAGGAGAAACACTGTTATGAATGAGTACGCACTTGAAGTAGCTTCCCTGAGCAGATACCTTCCTACGCATCCCCTCTAAGAGGCCTGTATGAGACATTTCATGATTGCTACCCAGACACATCCTAGAGTTTTCAACTGAGAACAGATGCATCCCTGTCGTGAGAACTTACGGTAGCACAGTTCCCTCATATATTGGAAGTGTTTTGAGAAGTGATAGACACTGTGGAACATCCCAGGTGTTGAACTTCCCGTATGCATCATAGAGGCTTAGCTGCTTTACCCTGAACTTCACTCACGGGTTACAACTTTCTCTCTGTCCGTCCTTGTTCTATATTCTTTCCTTCACTGGAAAGACACTGTGAGAAGTGAATTACCACATGAAGGAGTTTCCCTTAAACAGAACTTCCTATAGTCTAACGGTTAGACGTCTGAGACAGGAAAGCTATGTGCACCTATTGCGGTTACCACAGTGTCAATCCCAAACGCTTCCTTCTTTAACAGTCGTAACACTGCAGTGAATCCCTCCTAAAGCACACTTCCCTCTCAGTATTGGGAGCGTTTTAGACACAGAAACTAAGTGCGGATCAACACTGGTGGTGAACATCCAATATGTGTTTGCCAGTCTTAAGCTTCATAGCCTGCCCTTTACTCATAGTACCTAATATGCCCCTAGTCCGTCCGTGTTCAACCTTCATTCCTCCAAGGAGAAGCACTGTTATGAATGAGTACGCACCTGAAGTAGCTTCCCTGAGCAGATACCTTCATACGCATCGCCTCTAAGGGGCCTGTATGAGACACTTCATGGTTGCTACCCAGACATATCCTAGAGATTTCAACTGAGCCCAGATGCATCCCTGTCATGAGAACTTATGGTAGCACAGTTCCCTCATATATTGTAAGTGCTTTGAGAAGTGGTAGACACTGTGGAACATCCCAGGTTTGAAATTCCATTATGCATCATAGAGGCCTAGGTGCCTTACCCTGTACTTCACTCACAGATTGCAACGTTCTCTCTGCTCCGTCCTTGTTCTATATTCTTTACTCCACTGGAAAGACACTGTGAGAAGTGACATTCTGCATGAAGGAATTTCCCTTAAACAGAACTTGCTATAGTCCAACGGATAGACGGCTGAGACTGGAAATCTTGTGGGCCTATTGCGGTTACCACAGAGTCAGTCCCAAAAGCTTCCTTCTTTAACAGACGTAACAATGCAGTGAATCCCTCCTAAAGCACACTTCCCTCTCATGTTGGAAGCGTATTAGACGCAAAAACTAAGTGCGGATCACCATTGGTGTTGAACATCCAATGTGTGTTTGGCAGGCTTATGCGCCATAGCCTAACCTTTACTCACAGTATCTAATGTGCCCCTAATCCGTCGTGTTCTATCTTCAATCTCAAAGGAGAAACACTGTTATGAATGAGTACGCACCTGAAGTAGGTTCCCTGAGCAGATATGTACCTCCGCATCCCCTCTAAGGGGCCTGTATCAGACACTTCATGGTTGCTACCCAGACACGTCCTACACTTTCCAAATGAGCACAGACGCATCTCTGTCCTGAGAAGTTACTGTAGCACAGTTCCCTCATATACGGTAGGTGTTTTGAAAATAGGTAGACACTGTGGAACATCTCCAGTGTTGAACTTCCAGTATGCATCATAGAGGCCTAAGTGGCTTACCCTGTATTTCACTCAAGGTTTGCAACGTTCTCTATATCCGTCCTTGTTCTATCTTCTTCCCTCCACTGGAAAGACACTGTGAGAAGTGACATTCCGCATGAAGGAGTTTCCCTTAAACAGAACTTCCTATATTCTAACGGCTAGACGTCTGAGACTGGAAAGCTATGTGATCCTAATGCGGTTACCACAGAGTCAGTCCCATAAGCTTCCTTCCTTAACAGACGTAACACTGCAGTGAATCCCTCCTAAAGCACACTTCCCTCTCAGTGTTGGAGCGTTTTAGTCGCAGAAACTAAGTGCGGATCAACACTGGTGGTGAACATCCAATATGTGTTTTTCAGGCTTAAGCTTCATAGCCTGCCCTTTACTCATAGTACCTAATATGCCCCTAGTCCCTCCGTGTTCTACCTTCATTCCTCCAAGGAGAAGCACTGTAATCAGTGAGTACACACCTGAAGTAACTTCCCTGAGCAGATACCTTCCTACGTATCCATTCTAAGAGGCCTGTATGAGACATTTCATGATTGCTACCCAGACACATCCTAGTTTTCAAATGAGAACCGATGCATCCCTGTCGTGAGAACTTACGGTAGCACAGTTCCCTCATATATTGGAAGTGTTTTGAGAAGTGATAGACACTGTGGAACATTCCAGGTGTTGAACTTCCCGTATGCATCATAGAGGCTTAGTATCCTCACCCTGAACTTCACTCACGGGTTACAACTTTCTCTCTGTCCGTCCTTGTTCTATATTCTTTCCTTCACTGGAAAGACACTGTGAGAAGTGAATTCCACATGGAGTTTCCCTTAAACAGAACGTCCTATATTCTAACGGTTAGACGTCTGAGACAGGAAAGCTATGTGCGCCTATTGCGGTTACCACAGTGTCAATCCCAAACGCTTCCTTCTTTAACAGTCGTAACACTGCAGTGAATCCCTCCTAAAGCACACTTCGCTCTCAGTGTAGGAAGCGTTTTAGACGAAGAAACTAAGTGCGGATCACCACTGGTGGTGAACATCCAATATGTGCTTGGCAGGCTTAAGCACCATAGCGTGCCCTTACTCACAGTACCTAATGTGCCCGTAGTCCTTCCCACTTCTATATTCATCCTGAATGGAGAAACACTGTTATGATTGAGTACGCACCTGAAGTAGCTTCCCTGAGCAGATACCTTCCTCCGCATCCCCTCTAAGGGGCCTGTAACAGACACTTCATGGTTGCTACCCAGACACGTCATACACTTTCCAAATGAGCACAGACGCATCTCTGTCGTGAGAACTTACTGTAGCACAGTTCCCTCATATACTGGAAATGTTCTGAGAATAGGTAGACACTGTGGAACATCTCCGGTGTTGAACTTCCAGTATGAATCATAGAGGCCTTAGTGACTTACCCTGTACTTCACTCAGGGTTTGCAAAGTTCTCTCTTTCCGTCCTTGCTCTATCTTCTTTCCTCAAGTGGAAAGACACTGTGAGAAGTGACATTCGCATGAAAGAGTTTCCCTTAAACAGAACTTCCTATAGTCTAACGGTTAGACGTCTGAGACTGGAAAGCTATGTGCACCGAATGCGGTTACCACAGAGTCAGTCCCAAAAGCTTCCTTCTTTAACAGACGTAACACTGCAGTGAATCCCTCCTAAAGCACACTTCCCTCTCAGTGTTGGAAGCGTATTAGTCGCAAAAACTGAATGCGGATCACCATTGGTGTTGAACATCCAATATGTGTTTGGCAGGCTTATGCGCCATAGCCTAACCTTTACTCACAGTATCTAATGTGCCCCTAATCCGTCGTGTTCTATCTTCAATCTCAAAGGAGAAACACTGTTATGAATGAGTACGCACCTGAAGTAGGTTCCCTGAGCAGATATGTACCTCCGAATCCCCTCTAAGGGGCCTGTATCAGACACTTCATGGTTGCTACCCAGACACGTCCTACACTTTCCAAATGAGCACAGACGCATCTCTGTCGTGAGAAGTTACTGTAGCACAGTTCCCTCATATACTGGAGGTGTTTTGAAAAGAGGTAGACACTGTGGAACATCTCTGCTGTTGAATTTCCACTATGCATCATAGAGGCGTAAGGGGCTTACCCTGTATTTCACTCAAGGTTTGCAACGTTCTCTCTGTCCGTCCTTGTTCTATCTTCTTTCCTCCACTGAAAAGACACAGTGAGAAGTGACATTCCGCATGAAGGAGTTTCCCTTAAACAGAACCTCCTATAGTCTAACGATTAGACGTCTGAGACTCGAAAGCAATGTGCGCCTATTGCGGTTACCACAGAGTCAGTCCCAAAACTTCCTTCTTTAACAGTCGTAACTCTGCAGTGAATCCCTCCTAAAGCACTCTTCCCTCTCAGTGTAGGAAGCCTTTTAGATGCAGAAACTAAGTGCGGATCAACACTGATGGTGAACATCCAATATGTGTTTTTCAGGCTTAAGCGCCATAGCGTGCCCTTTACTCACAATACCTAATGTGCCCGTAGTCCTTCCCTGTTCTATCTTCATCCTCAAAGGAGAAACACTGTTATGAATGAGTACGCACCTGAAGTAGGTTCCCTGAGCAGATACCTACCTCCGCATCCCCTCAAAGGGGCCTGTATGAGACACTTCATGTTTGCTACCCAGACACGTCATACACTTTCCAAATGAGCACAGACGCATCTCTGTCGTGAGAACTTACTGTAGCACAGTTCCCTCATATACTGGAAGTATTTTGAGAAAAGGTAGACACTGTGGAACATCTCCAGTGTTGAACTTCCAGTATGCATCATAGAGGCCTAAGTGGCTTACCCTTACTCCACTCACGGTTTGCAACGTTCTCTATGTCCGTCCTTGTTCTAATCTTCCCTCCACTGGAAAGACACTGTGAGAAGTGACATTCCGCATGAAGGAGTTTCCCTTAAACAGAACTTCCTATAGTCTAACGGCTAGACGTCTGAGACTGGAAAGCTATGTGATCCTAATTCGGTTACCACAGAGTCAGTCCCAAAAGCTTCCTTCCTTAACAGATGTAACACTGCAGTGAATCCCTCCTAAAGCACACTTCCCTCTCAGTGTTGGAAGCGTTTTAGTCGCAGAAACTAAGTGCGGATCAACACTGGTGGTGAACATCCAATATGTGTTTTTCAGGCTTAAGCTTCATAGCCTGCCCTTTACTCATAGTACCTAATATGCCCCTAGTCCCTCCGTGTTCTACCTTCATTCCTCCAAGGAGAAGCACTGTAATCAATGAGTACGCACCTGAAGTAGCTTCCCTGAGCAGATACCTTCCTACGCATCCATTCAAAGAGGCCTGTATGGGACATTTAATGATTGCTACCCAGACACATCCTAGAGTTTTCAACTGAGAACAGATGCATCCCTGTCGTGAGAACTTACGGTAGCACAGTTCCCTCATATATTGGAAGTGTTTTGAGAAGTGATAGACACTGTGGAACATCCCAGGTGTTGAACTTCCCGTATGCATCATAGAGGCTTAGGTGCCTCACCCTGAACTTCACTCACGGTTTGCAACATTGTCTATGTCCGTCCTTGTTCTATCTTATTACGTCCACTGAAAGAACACTGTGAGAAGTGACATTCCGCATGAAGGAGTTTCCCTTAAACAGAACTTCCTATAGTCTAACGGATAGACGTCTGAGAGTGGAAAGCTTTGTGCGCCTAATGCGGTCACCACAGAGTCAGTCCCAAAATCTGTCTTTAACAGACATAACACTGCCGTCAATCCCTCCTAAAGATCATTCCCTCTCATTGTTGGAAGCGTTTTAGACGCAGAAACTAAGTGCGGATCACCATTGGTGGTGAACATCCAATATGTGTTTGGCAGGCTTAAGCGCCATATCCTGCCCTTTACTCACAGTACCTAAGGTGCCCCTTATCCGTCCCTGTGCTATCTTCATCCTCAAAGGAGAAACACTGTTATGAATGAGTACGAACCTGAAGTAGGTTCCCTGAGCAGATAACTTCCTCCTAATAACCTCAAAGGGGCCTGTAACAGACACTTCATGATTGCAAAGAAACACGTCCTACAGTTTACAACTGAGCATAGAGGCATCCCTGTCGTGAGAACATACTGTAGCACAGTTCCCTCATATATTGGAATAGTTTTGGGAAGTGGTGGACACTGTGGAACATCCCAGGAGTTGAAATTCCATTATGAATCATAGAGGCCTAGGTGCCTTACCCTGTACTTCACTCATGGGTTGCAACGTTCTCTCTGCTCCTTCCTTGTTCTATCTTCTTTCCTCCACTGGAAAGACGCTGTGAGAAGTGACATTCCGCATGAAGGAGTTTCCCTTAAACAGAACTTGCTATAGTCCAACGGATAGACATCTGAGAATGGGAAGATGTGTGTGACTGTTGCGTTTACCACAGTGTCTGTACCAAAAGCTTCCTTCTTTACTGGATGTAACACTGCAGTGAATCACTCCTAAAGCACACATCCCTCACAGTGTTGGAAGCGTTTTAGACACAGAAACTAAGTGCGGGTCACCACTGGTTTTGAACATCCAATATGTGTTTGGCAGGCTTAAATGCCATAGTCTGCCCTTTACTCACAGTACCTAATGTGCCCGTAGTCTTTGCCTGTTCTATCTTCATCCTGAAAGGAGAAACACTCTTATGAATGAGTACGCTACTGAAGTAGCTTCTATGAGCAGATACCTTCCTACGCACCCCTCTAAGGGGCCTGTATGAGACCCTTTATGAATGATACCCAGACACATCCTAGAGTTTTCAACTGAGAATAGATGCATCCCTGTTGTGAGAACGTACGGTAGCACAGTTCCCTCATATATTGTAAGTGTTTTGAGAAGTGGTAGACACTGTGGAACATCCCAGGTGTTGAACTTCCCGTATGCATCATAGAGGCTTAGGTGCCTTACCCTGAACTTCACTCACGGGTTACAACGTTCTCTCTGTCCGTCCTTGTTCTATCTTCTTTCCTCCACTGGAAAGACACTGTGAGAAGTGAATTTCCACATGAAGGAGTTTCCCTTAAACAGAACTTCCTATAGTCTAACGGTTAGACGTCTGAGACAGGAAAGCTATGTTCGCCTATTGCGGTTACCACAGTGTCAATCCCAAAAACTTCCTTCTTTAACAGTCGTAACACTGCAGTGAATCCCTCCTAAATCACACTTCCCTCTCAGTGTAGGAGAAACTAAGTTCGGATCACCACTGGTGGTAAACATCCAACATGTGCTGTGCAGGCTTAAGCGCCATAGTGTGCCCTTACTCGCAGTACCTAATGTGCCAGTAGTCCTTTCCTTTTCTATCTTCATCCTGAATGGAGAAACAGTGTTATGATTGAGTACGCACCTGAAGTAGCTTCCCTGCGCAGATACCTTCCTACACATCCTCTCTAAGGGGCCTGTAACAGACACTTCATGGTTGCTACCCAGACACGTCCTACACTTTCCAAATGAGCACAGACGCATCTCTGTCATGAGAACTTACTGTAGCACAGTTCCCTCATATACTGGAAGTGTTTTGAGAAGAGGTAGACACTGTGGAACATCTCCGGTATTGAACTTCCAGAATGCATCATAGAGGCCTTAGTGACTTACCCTGTACTTCACTCAGGGTTTGCAACGTTCTCTCTTTCCGTCCTTGCTCTGTCTTCTTTCCTCAAGTGGAAAGACACTGTGAGGAGTGACATTCGCATGAAAGAGTTTCCCTTAAACAGAACTTCCTATAGTCTAACGGTTAAACGTCTGAGACTGGAAAGCTATGTGCGCCTAAAGCGGTTACCACAGAGTCAGTCCCAAAAGCTTCCTTCTTTAACGGACGTAACACTGCAGTGAATCCCTCCTAAAGCACACTTCCCTCTCAGTGTTGGACGCGTTTTAGACGCAGAAACTAAGTGCGGATCAACACTAGTGGTGAACATCCAATATGTGTTTGCCAGGCTTAAGCTTCATAGACTGACCTTTACTCCTAGTACCTAATGTGCCCCTAGTCCGTCCGAGTTCTACCTTCATTCCTCCAAGGAGAAGCACTGTAATCAATGAGTACGCACCTGAAGTAGCTTCCCTGAGCAGATACCTTCCTACGCATCCCCTCTAAGGGGCCTGTATGAGACACTTCATGGTTGCTACACAGACATATCCTAGAGTTTTCAACTGAGCACAGATGCACCCCTGTCATGAGAACGTACGGTCGCACAGTTCCCTCATATATTGTAAGTGTTTTGAGAAGTGGTAGACACTGTGGAACATCCCAGGTGTTGAAATTCCAGTATGCATCATAGAGGCCTAGGTGCCTTACCCTGTACTTCACTCACAGATTGCAACGTTCTCTCTGCTCCGTCCTTGTTCTATATTCTTTCCTCCACTGGAAAGACACTGTGAGGAGTGACATTCCGCATGAAGGAATTTCCCTTAAACAGAATTTGCAATAGTCCAACGGATAGACTGCTGAGACTGGAAAGCTATGTGCGCCTAATGCGGTTACCACAGAGTCAGTCCCAAAAGCTTCATTCTTTAACAGATGTAACACTGCAGTGAATCCCTCCTAAAGCACACTTCCCTCTCAGTGTTGGAAGCGTTTTAGACGCAGAACCTTAGTGTGGATCACCACTGGTGTGAACATCCAATATGTGTTTGTCAGGCTTAAGCGCCATAGCGTGTCCTTTACTCACAGTACCTAATGAGCCCCTAATCCGTCCCTGTTCTATCTTCATCCTTAAAAGAGAAACACTGTTATGAATGAGTACGAACCTGAAGTAGGTTCCCAGAGCAGATACCTACCTAAGCATCCCCTCAAAGGGGCCTGTATCAAACACTTCAATTTGCTATCCAGACACGTCCAAAACATTCCAACTGATCACAGACGCATCTCTGTCGTGAGAACATACTGTAGCACAGTTCCCTCATATATTGGAAGTGTTTTTAGAAGTGGTAGACACTGTGGAGCATCCGAGGTGTTGAACTACCAGTATGAAGTATAGAGGCTTAGGTGCCTTACCCTGTACTTCACTCACGGGTTGCAACATTCTCTCTGCTCCGTCCTTGTTCTATCTTCTTTCCACAAGTGGAAAGACACTGTGAGAAGTGACATACCGCATGTTGGAGTTTCCCTTAAACAGAACTTGCTATAGTCCAAATGTTAGACGTCTGAGGCTGGAAAGCTATGTGCGCCTAATGTGGTTACCACAGATTCAGTCCCCAAATCTTCCTTCCTTAGTAGACGTTACACTGCAGTGAATCACTCCTAAAGCATACTTCCCACTCAGAGTAAGAAGCCTTTTCGAAACAGAAACTAAGAGTGGATCAACACTGGTGGTGAACATCCAATAAGTGTTTGGCAGGATTAAACGTCATAGCGTGCCCTTTACTCACAGTACCTAATGTCCCCGTAGTCTTTCCCTGTTCTATATTCATCCTCAAAGGAGAAACACTGTTATGAATGAGTACACACTTGAAATAGATTCACTGAGCAGATACCTTCCTCCGCATCCCCTCTTGGGGGCTTGTATCAGACACTTCATGGTTGCGACCCAGACACGTCCTACACTTTCCAACTGAGCACAGACGCATCTCTGTCGTGAGAACTTGCTGAAGCACAGTTCCCTCATATACGGAAAGTGTTTTGAAAAGAGGTAGACACTGTGGAACATCTCCGGTGTTGATCTGCCAGTATGCATCATAGAGGCCTAAATGGATTACCCTGTACTTCACTCATGGTTTGCAACGTTCTCTCTGTCCGTCCTTGTTTTATCTTCTTTCCACCACTGGAAAGACACTGTGAGAAATCACGTTCCGCATGAAGGAGTTTCCCTTAAACAGAACTTGCTATATTCCAACGGATAGACGTCTGCACTGGAAAGCTATGTGCGCCTATTTCCGTTACCACAGAGTCAGTCCCAAAAGCTTCCTTCTTTAACACAAGTAACAGTGCCGAGAATCCCTCCTAAAGCACACTTCCCTCTATTGTTGGAAGCGTCTTAGACGCAGAATTTAAGTGGGATCACCATTGGTGGTGAACATCCAATATGTGTTTGGCAGGCTTATGCGACGTAGCCTTCCCTTTATTTACAGTACCTAATGTGCCCCTAATCCTTCCCTGTTCTATCTTCATCCTCAAAAGTGAAACACTGTTATGAATGAGTAAGCACCTGAAGTAGGTTCCCTGAGCAGAAACCTTCCTCCACATCCCCTCTAAGGTGCCTGTATCAGACACTTCATGATTGCTACCCAGACCCGTCCTACACTTTCAAAATGATCATAGACGCATCCCTGTCATGAGAACTTACTGTAGAACATTTCCCTCATATATTGGAAGTGTTTTGAGAAGTGGTAGACACTGTGGAAAAAACAAGGTTTTGAACTTCCAGTATGCATCATAGAGGCCTAGGCGCCTTACCCTGTACTTCACTCACGGTTGCAATGTTCTCTCTGTCCGTCCTTGTTCTATCTTCTTTCTTCCAGTGGAAAGTCACTGTGAGAAATGACATTCCGCAGAAAGGGGTTTCCCTTAAACAGAACTAGCTATAGTCCTACGTATAGACGGCTAAGACAGGAAACCCCTGTGCGACAATTGCGGTTACCACAGAGTCATTCCCAAAAGCATCCTTCTTTACTAGACGAAACACTGCAGTGAATCCCTCCTAAAGACACTTCCCTCTCAGTGTAAGAAGCGTTTTAGATGAAGAAACTAAGTACGGTTCAACACTGCTGTGTTTATCCAATATATGTTTGGCAGGCTTAAGCACCATAGCGTGCCCTTTACTCACAGTACCTAATGTGCCCATAGTCCTTCCCTGTTCTATCTTGATCCTCAAAGGAGAAGCACTGTTATGAATTTGTACGCACCTGAAGTAGGTTCCCTGGGCAGATACCTTCCATCACATCCCCACTTAGGGGCTTGTTTCAGACACTTCATGGTTGCTACCCAGACACTTCCTACACTTTCCAACAGAGCACAGACGCATCTCCGTCTGAGAACTTACTGTAGCACAGTTCCCTCATATACTGGAAGAGTTTTTAGAAGAGGTAGACACTGTGGAAAATCTCCGGTATTGAACTTCCAATATGCATCATAGAGGCCTAAGTGGCTTACCCTGTATTTCACCACGGATTGCAACGTTCTCTCTGTCCGTCCTTGTTCTATCTTCTAACCTCCACTGGAAAGACACTGTGAGACGTGACATTCCGCATGAAGGAGTTTCCCTTAAAAAGAACTTCCTATAGTATAACGGTTAGAAGTCTGAGACTGGAAAGCTATGTGCGCCTAATGCGGTTACCACAGAGTCAGTCCCAAAAGCTTCCTTCTTTACAGACGTAACACTGCAGTGAATCGCTCCTAAAGCACACTTCCCTCTCAGTGTTGGAAGCGTTTTAGACGCAGAAACTAAGTGCGGATCAACACTGGTGGTGAACATTCAATATGTGTTTGCCAGGCTTAAGCTTCATAGACTGCCCTTTACTCATAGAACCTAATGTGCCCTTAGTCCGTCCGTGTTCTATCTTCACTGCTACAAGGAGTAGCACTGTAATCAATGAGTACGCACCTGAAGTAGCTTCCCTGAGCAGATACCTTCCTACGCATCCCCTCTAAGGGGCCTGTATGAGACACTTCATGGTTGCTACCCAGACACGTCCTAGAGTTTTCAACTGAGCACAGATGCATCAGTGTCATGAGAACTTACGGTAGCACAGTTCCCTCATATATTGTAAGTGTTTTGAGAAGTGGTAGATACTGTGGAACACCCCAGGTGTTGAAATTCCAGTATGCATCATAGAGGCCTAGGTGTCTTACTCTGTACTTCACTCACGGATTGCAACGTTCTCTCTGCTCCGTCCTTGTTCTATATTCTTTCCTCCACTGGAAAGACACTGTGAGAAGTGACATTCCGCATGAAGGGATTTCCCTTAAATAGAACTTGCTATAGTCCAACGGATAGACGGCTGAGACTGGAAAGCTATGTGGGCCTAATGCGGTTACCACAGAGTCAGTCCCAAAAGCTTCCTTCTTTAACAGACGTAACACTGCAGTGAATCCCTCCTAAAGCACACTTCCCTCTCAGTGTTGGAAGCGTATTAGACGCAAAAACTAAGTGCGGATCACCATTGGTGTTGAACATCCAATATGTGACTAGCAGGCTTATACGCCATAGCCAACCCTTTACTCACAGTATCTAATGTGCCCCTAATCCGTCCCTGTTCTATCTTCATCCTCAAAGGAGAAACACTGTTATGAATGAGTACGCACCTGAAGTAGGTTCCCTGAGCAGATACGTACCTCCGCATCCCCTCTAAGGGGCCTGTATCAGACACTTCATGGTTGCTACCCAGACACGTCCTACACTTTCCAAATGAGCACAGACGCATCTCTGCCGTGAGAAGTTACTGTAGCACAGCTCCCTCATATACTGGAGGTGTTTTGAAAAGAGGTAGACACTGTGGAACATCTCCGCTGTTGAATTTCCAGTATGAATCATATAGGCCTAAGGGGCTTACCCTGTATTTCACTCACGATTTGAAACGTTCTCTCTGTCCGTCCTTGTTCTATCTTCTTTCCTCCACTAGAAAGACACAGTGAGAAGTGACATTCCGCATGAAGGAGTTTCCCTTAATCAGAACCTCCTATAGTCTAACGATTAGACGTCTGAGACTGGAAAGCTAAGTGCGCCTATTGTGGTTACCACAGAGTCAGTCCCAAAAGCTTCCTTCATTAACAGACGTAACTCTGCAGTGAATCCCTCCTAAAGCTCACTTCCCTCACAGTGTAGGAAGCGTTTTAAATGCAGAAACTAAGTGCGGATCACCACTGGTGGTGAACATCCAATATGTGTTTGGCAGGCGTAAGCGCCATAGCCTGCACTTTACTCACAATACCTAATGTGCCCGTAGTCCTTCCCTGTTCTATCTTCCTCCTCAAAGGAGAAACACTGTTATGAATGAGTACGCTCCTGAAGTAGGTTCCCTGAACAGATATGTACCTCTGCATCACCTCTAAGGGGCCTGTATCAGACACTTCATGGTTGCTACCCAGACACGTCATACCCTTTCCAACTGAGCACAGACGCATCTCTGTCGTGAGAACTTACTATAGCAGAGTTCCCTCATATACTGGAAGTGTTTTGAGAAAAGGTAGACACTGTGGATCATCTCCGGTGTTGAACTTCCTGTATGCATCACAGAGGCCTAAGTGGCTTACCCTATACTCCGCTCTCCTTATGCAACATTCTCTATGTCCGTCCTTGTTCTATCTTATTACGTCCACTGCAAAGACACTGTAGGAAGTGACATTCCGCATGAACGAGTTTCCCTTAAACAGAACTTCCTATAGTCTAACGGATAGACGTCTGACTGGAAAGCTATGTGCGCCTAATGCGGTCACCACAGAGTCAGTCCCCAAAGCTTCCTTCTTTAACAGTCGTAACTCTGCAGTGAATCCCTCCTAAAGCACACTTCCCTCTCAGTGTTGGAAGCGTTTTAGATGCAGAAACTAAGTGCGGATCAACACTGGTGGTGAACATCCAATATGTGTTTGCCAGGCTTAAGCTTCATAGCCTGCCCTTTACTCATAGTACCTAATGTGCCTCTAATCCGTCCCTGTTCTATCTTCATCCTCAAAGGAGAAACACTGTTATGAATGAGTACGCACCTGAAGTAGGTTCCCTTAGCAGATACCTTAATCCGCATCCCCTCTAAGGGGCCTATATCAGCTACTTCATGATTGCAACCCAGACACGTCCTACACTTTCCAAATGAGCACAGATGCATCGCTGTCTTGAGAACTTACTGTAGCATAGTTCCCTCATATACTGGAAGTGTTTTGAGAAGAGGTAGACACTGTGGAACATCTCCGGTGTTGAACTTCCAGTATGCATCATAGAGTCCTTAGTGACTTACCCTGTACTTCACTCACGGTTTGCAACTTTCTCTCTGTCCGTCCTGTTCTATCTTCTTTGTTCCAGTGGAAAGACACTGTGAGAAATGACATTCCGCATGAATGAGTTTCCCTTATACAGAACTTCCTATAGTCTAACGGTTAGACGTCTGAGACTGGAAAGATGTTTGCGCCTAATGCGGTTACCATAGAGTCAGTCCAAAAGCTTCCTTCATTAACAGACGTAACACTGCAATGAATCCTTCCTAAAGTACTCATACACTGGAAGTGTTTGTTTTTTTTTTTAATTTTTTTCCCAATTTATTTATTTTCAGAAAAACAGTATTCATTATATTTTCACCACACCCAGTGCTCCATGCAAGCTGTGCCCTCTATAATACCCACCACCTGGTACCCCAACCTCCCACACCCCCGCCACTTCAAACCCCTCAGGCTGTTTTTCAGAGTCCATAGTCTCTCATGGTTCACCTCCCCTTCCAATTTACCCTAATTCCCTACTCCTCTCTAACGCGCCTTGTCCTCCATGCTATTGGTTATGCTCCACAAATGAGTGAAACCATATGATAATTGACTCTCTCTGCTAGACTGATTTCACTCCTCATAATATCTTCCAGTCCCGTCCATGTTGCTACAAAAGTTGGATATTCGTCCTTTCCGATGGAGGCATAATACTCCATAGTGCATATGGACCATATCTTCCTTATCCATTCATCCGTTGAAGGACATCTTGGTTCTTTCCATAGTTTGGCGACTGTGGCCATTGCTGCTATAAACATTGGCGTACAGATGGCCCTTCTTTTCACGACATCTGTATCTTTGGGTTAAATACCCAGGAGTGCAATTGCAGGGTCGTAGGGAAGCTGTATTTTTAATTTCTTGAGGAATCTCCACACTGTTCTCCAAAGAGGCTGCACCAACTTACATTCCCACTAACAGCGGAAGAGGGTTCCCCTTCCTCCACATCCTCTCCAACACATGTTGTTTCCTGTTATGTTAATTTTGGCCATTCTAACTGGTGTAAGGTGATCTCTCAATGTGGTTTTATTTTGAATCTCCCTGAGGGCTAATGATGATGAGCATTTTTTCATGTGTCTGATAGCCATTTGTATGTCTTGATTGGAGAAGTGTCTGTTCATATCTTCTGCCCATTTTATAATGTGTTTGTCTGTTTCGTGTGGGTTGAGTTTGAGGAGTTCATTATAGATCCTGGATATCAACCTTTTGTCTATACTGTCATTTGCAAATATCTTCTCCCATTCCGTGGGTTGCCTCTTTGTTTTTTTGACTGTTTCCTTTGCTGTGCAGAAGCTTTTGATTTTGATGAAGTCCCAGAAGTTTATTTTCGCTTTTGTTTCCTTTGCCTTTGGAGACGTATCTTGAAAGAAGTTGCTGTGGCTGATATCGAAGAGATTACTGCCTATGTTCTCCTCTAAGATTCTGATAGATTCCTGTCTCACGTTGAGGTCTTTTATCCATTTTGAGTTGATATTTGTGTACGGTGTAAGAGAATGGTCGAGTTTCATTCTTCTACATATAGCTGTCCAGTTTTCCCAGCACCATTTATTGAAGAGACTGTCTTTTTTCCACTGTATATTTTTTCCTGTTTCGTCGAAGATTAACTGACCATAGAGTTGAGGGTCCATATCAGGGCTCTCTACTCTGTTCCACTGGTCTATGTGTCTGTTTTTATGCCAGTACCATGCTGTCTTGGTGATCACAGCTTTGTAATATAGCTTGAAATCAGGTAAGGTGATGCCGCCAGCTTTATTTTTGTTTTTCAACATTTCCTTAACGATTCGGGGTTTCTTCTGCTTCCATACAAATTTTAGGATTATTTGCTCCAGCTCTTAGAAGAATGCCGGTGGAATTTTGATCGGAATGGCATTAAAAGTATAGATTGCTCTAGGCAGTATAGACATTTTAACAATGTTTATTCTTCTGATCCAAGAGCATGGAATGGTCTTCCATCTTTTTGTGTCTTCTTCAATTTCTTTCATGAGTGTTCTATAGTTCCTCAAGTATAGATTCTTTACCTCTTTAGTTAGGTTTATTCCCAGGTATCTTATGGTTCTTGGTGCTATAGTAAATCGAATCGATTCTCTAATTTCCCTTTCTGTATTTTCATTGTTAGTGTAAAAGAAAGCCACTGATTTCTGCACATTGACTTTGTATCCTGCCACGCTGCTGAATTGCTGTATGAGTTCTAGTAGTTTGGGGGTGGAGTCTTTTGGGTTTTCCATATAAAGAATCATGTCATCTGCGAAGAGAGAGAGTTTGACTCCTTCATTACCAATTTGGATACCTTTTATTTCTCTCTGTTGTCTGATTGCTGTTGCTAGGACTTCTAATACTATGTTGAACAAGAGTGGTGAAAGTGGGCATCCTTGTCTTGTTCCTGATCTCAATGGGAAGGCTGCAACCTTTTTCCCATTGAGGATGATATTTGCTGTGGGTCTTTCATAGATAGATTTGATGAGGTTCAGGAATGTTCCCTCTATCCCTATACTTTGAAGCGTTTTAATCAGGAACGGATGTTGGATTTTGTCAAATGCTTTTTCTGCATCAATTGAGAGGACCATGTGGTTCTTCTCTATTCTCATATTAATTTGTTGTATCACATTGATTGTTTTCCGAATGTTGAACCATCCTTGTAGCCTAGAGATGAATCCCACCTGATCATGGTGGATAATCTTTTTAATGTGTTGTTGGATCCTGTTGGCTAGGATCTTGTTGAGAATTTTAGCACCCATATTCATCAGTGATATTGGTCTGAAATTCTCCTTTTTGGTAGGGTCCTTGCCTGGTTTGGGGATCAGGGTAATGCTGGCTTCATAGAAAGAGTCTGGAAGTTTTCCTTCTGCTTCAATTTTTTGAAACAGCTTCAGGAGAATAGGTGTTATTTTTTCTTGGAGGGATTGGTAGAATTCCCCAGGGAATCCGTCAGGTCCTGGGCTCTTGTTTTTTGGGAGATATTGGATCACTGCTTCAATTTCGTTATTAGATATCAGTCTATTCAGGGTGTCGATTTCTTCCTGGTTCAATGTTGGTAGTTTATTTTTTTCCAGGAATGCATCCATTTCATCTAGGTTGCTAAGCTTATTGGCATATAACTGTTAGTAATAACTTCTGATGATTGTTTCTACTTCCTTGGTGTTAGTTGTGATCTCTACCTTTCCATTCATAATTTTATGAATTTGGGATCTCTCTTTTCTTTCGGATTAGTGTAGCCAGTGGCTTATCGATCTTATTGATTCTTTCAAAAAACCAGCTTCTAGTTTCATTGATACGTTCTACTGTATCTCTGGTTTCTCCCTCATTGATCTCAGCTCTAATCTTGATGATTTCCCTTCTTATGTGTGGAGTTGGTTTGATTTGTTGTTGATCCTCCAGTTCTTTAAGGTGTAGAGACAGCTGGTGTGTTCTGGATTTTTCAATTTTTTTGAGCAAGGCTTGGATGGCTATCTATTTTCCCCTTAGGACCGCCTTTGCTGTATCCCATAGGTTTTGGACCGAAGTGTCTTCATTCTCATTGGTTTCCGTGACATGTTTCAGTTCTTCTTTGATCTCCTGGTTGATCCAAGCATTCTTAAGCAAGGTGGTCTTTAGCTTCCAGGTGTTTGCGTTCCTTCGGAACTTTTCCTTGTGATTGAGCTCCAGTTTCAAAGCATTGTGATCTGAGAATATGCAGGGAATAATCTCAGTCTTTTGGTATCGGCTGAGTCCTGATTTGTGACCCAGTATGTGGTCTATTCTGGAGAAGGTTCCATGTGCACTTGAGAAGAATGAGTATTCTGCTGTTTTAGGGTGGAATGTTCTGTATATATCTATGAGGTCCATCTGGTCCAATGTGTCGTTCAATGCTCTTGTTTCTTTATGGATTTTCTGCTTCGATGATCTGTCTAATTCTGAAAGAGGCGTGTTAAGATCACCTACGATTAGTGTATTCATATCAATATGACTCTTTATCTTGATTAACAGTTTTCTTAAGTAATTGGCTGCTTCCATATTGGGAACATAGATATTTACAATTGTTAGATCATCTTGGTGGATAGTCCCTTTAAGGATTATGTAGTGTCCTTCTGTATCTCTGAGTACAGTCTTTAGTTTGAAGTCTAATTTATCTGATATGAGAATCGCTACCCCAGCCTTCTTTTCAGTCCCATTGGCATGAAAGATGCTTCTCCACCCCTTCACTTTCAGTCTGCCTGTATCTTTAGGTTCAAAATGGGTCTCTTGTAGACAGCATATGGATGGGTCCTGTCGTTTTATCCAATCTGTAACCCTGTGCCGTTTTATGGGTGCATTTAGGCCATTCACATTGAGGGTGATTATTAATAGATACGTTTTTATTGACATCGAGTTACCTTTGATGTCTTTCTTTCTGTAGACTGTCTCTATATTTCTGTTCAATGTTATTCTTGGGATTTTTTCCTCTTTTATAGAACCACCCTTAATATTTCCAGCAGAATCGGCTTGGTGGTTGCATAGTCTTTTAAGTCTTGCCGGTCTTCGAAACTCTTTATCTCTCCATCCATTTTGAATGTCAGTCTTTCTGGATAAAGTATTCTTGGCTGCATGTTCTTCTCATTTAGTGCCCTGAATATATCTTGCCAGACTCTTCTGGCTTGCCAGGTCTCTGGGGACAGGTCTGACGTTATTCTGATGGGCTTCCCTCTGTAAGTAAGGAGCCTCTTTGCCCTGGCAGCTTTCAAGAGATTATACCTACAATTATAATTTCTCAATTTGACTATCAGGTGTCGTGATGTTTTTTTGGAGTGTATAATCTTGGGTTGAGACCGTTCAGCCTCTAGTACATGAACGGTGGTTTCATTCGCGAGATTCGGAAAGTTTTCATGAAGGACTTGTTCCACGACATTTTCTAGACTTCTTTCTTTCTCCTCCCCTTCAGGAATTCCAATAATTCTGACGTTGGAACGCTTCATGGCATCACTTATTTCTCTAATTCTGCTTTCGTGGGATCTAAGCTGTTTGTTCCAGGCTTCCTCCTGATCCTTTCTCTCTGTTTGTCTTCTAGATCACTAATTCTATCTTCTGTCTCAGTTACCCTAGCTTTGAGAGTGTTTAGATTGGATAGGAACTCATTGAGAGCATTGTGGACCTCCTCCCTGGTAGCTTTAAGCTCTGCCCTAACATTGTGAACATCCTGTCTGGTCGCTTTCAGTTCGGCCCTAATCAATTCTGTTTGGTCATCCATGGCTTTCTCCAACCTAGCTATTGCCTGGATAATTGTTAGCCTAAATTCTCTTTCCGACATATTGTCTATGTTGATAGCCGTTAGCTCTATTGCGGAAGGTCCATCCTCTGTATTTTTCTTCTGTTGGGCATTCCTCCTCCTAGTCATTTTGGTGGGAGAAGACTGAATGGATGTAGCTGGATGTATCAACTCTAGTGCAGTCAAGGTGCACCCTGGAACACTTCCTGATCTCCGTCTCAGAGAGAAGCCTCAGTCTGGGTGCAGAAGCTGAATAAATTCCCCCTTGGACGCTGGCAGTGTAGGTTCCAAGTTACAGACCCTGGGGGCACAGGATCTTTTGCTCGTCCCCAAAGCCAAGGCAGTGGCTGCTGTCTGGGAGCTCCTGACCGCCAGAGAGGTTCCAAGCAGCGATCGCACACTGAGATTTTGCCGCCGTCCGGGGCTGGGAGTGCCCGGCTTGCGCGCACCTCTTTTCAGAGGCGGCTGTGGGTCGGGCGCGCATCTGGGGCACTGAGAATGTGGCGCTGGTCCATAAGCCGCAGCCTGGGCTTTAGCGTGCCTCTGTCCGGGGAAGAGTTTAGCGCGCACTTGGCTTAGACTTTGAAAGAATGGCCTGGGTAAAGAAGCGCCCCCGGGCCTTAGAAAGCCAGGAGTGCTGGAGCGACATGCGCGCGCATCTCAAGCTTTGTGGTAGGGCTAGCGCGCGTTCTGTAGACTGGCACAGCTCCCATCCCCTCACAGGTGCCGGAACCCCCGCGCTCTGGGGCGTGCTGGCGGCTGAGGGAGCAGAAGCCGGTTTCTAAGCCGCAATCTCTCTGCCTCCCCCCCGGGGAGGCTGTCTGGGACCGGGGACATAAGCCTCTGTCCCTAGCCGCCCCGATTCCCACAATTTGCCCCAGCGATCCTTTGCTCTTTTGGAGTGCTTTCAACCAGTCTCCAAGTTAATGCTGGTCCCCAGACGCAGGGCACTCTTGCTCGTATCGGGGTATTACTTTCGCACCGGTCACCTCTGGTGGCTCCCTCCCCCGTTTGTTTATCTTCCGATATCAGTCAGCTGTTCCCATTCCGCTTTACCAGCTCACTGGCGTCTTCTGCCCCTGTAGAGATCCAGACGTGTATAATTCTGATCTCAGGCTGATTTCATGGGTGATCAGAGTTCTTTGGTAGGTAATCAGCTCACTTTGGGGTAAAAGCTGAAAAGACGCCTCTTCCTAGTACCCTGCCATCTTGTCCCCTGGTAGTGTTTTGAGAAGAGGTAGACACCGTGGAACATCTCCGCTGTTGAATTTCCAGTATGCATCATAGAGGCCTAAGGGGCTTACCCTGTATTTCACTCAAGGTTTGCAACGTTCTCTCTGTCCGTCCTTGTTCTATCTTCTTTCCTCCAGTTGGAAAGACACAGTGAGAAGTGACATTACGCATGAAGGAGTTTCCCTTAAACAGTACTTCCGATAGTCTAACGATAAGACGTCTGAGACTGGAAAGCTATGTGCGTCTATTGCGGTTACCACAGAGTCAGTCCCAAAAGCTTCCTTCTCTAACAGACGTAACACTGCAGTGAATCCCTCCTAAAGCACACTTCCCTCTCAGGGTTGGAAGCGTTTTAGACGCAGAAACTAAGTGCGGATCACCACTGGTGGTGAACATCCAATATGTGTTTGGCAGACTTAAGCGCCATAGCCTGCCCTTTACTCACAGTACCTAGTGTGTCCCTAATCCATCCCTCTTCTATTTCATCCTCAAAGGAGAAACACTGTTATGAATGAGTACGCACCTGAAGTAGGTTCCCTGAGCAGATAACTTTCCTCCACATCCCCTCCTAGGGGCTTGTATCAGACACTTCATGGTTGCAACCCAGACACGTCCTACACTTTACAACTGAGCACAGACGCATCCCTGTCGTGAGAACTTACTGTAGCACAGTTCCCTCAAATACTGGAACTGTTTTGAGAAGAGGTTGACACTGTGGAATATCTCCGGTGTCGAACTTCCAGTATGCATCACAGAGGCCTAAGTGGCTTACCCTGTACTTCACTCACGGTTTGCAACGTTCTCTCTGTCCGTCCTTGTTCTATCTTCTTTCCTCCCCTGGAAAGACACTGTAAGACATGACATTCCGCATGAAGGAGTTTCACTTAAACAGAACTTCCTATAGTCTAACGGTTAGACGTCTGAGCCTGGAAAGCTATGTGCGCCTATTGTGGTTACGACAGTGTCAGTCCCAAAAGCTTCCTTCTTTAACAGACGTAACTCTGCAGTGAATCCCTCCTAAAGCACACTTCCCTCTCAGTTTATGAAGCGTTTTAGATGCAGAAATTAATGCGGAACACCACTGGTGGTGAACATCCAATATGTGTTTACAGGCTTAAGCGCCATAGCGTGACCTTTACTCACAATACCTAATGTGCCCGTAGTCCTTCCGAGTTCTATATGCATCCTCAAAGGAGAAAAACTGTTATTAATGAGTACGCACCTGAAGTAGGTTCCCTGAGCAGATACCTTCCTCTGCATCCCCTCTAAGGGGCATGTATCAGACACTTCATGGTTGCTACCGAGACACGTCCTACACTTTCCAACTGAGCACAGACGCATCTCTCTCGTGAGAACATACTGGAGCAAAGTTCCCTCATATACTGGAAGTATTTTGAGAAGAGGTAGACACTGTGGAACATCCCAGGTGTTGAACTTCCAGTATGCATCATAGAGGCTTAGGTGCCTTACACTGTACTTCACTCACGGACTGCAACATTCTCTCTGTCCGTCCTTGTTCTTTCTTCTTTCCTCCACTGGAAAGACACTGTGAAAAGTGACATTCCGCATGAAGGAGTTTAACTTAAACAGAACTTCCTATAGTTTAACGGTTAGACGCCTGAGACTGGAAAGCTATGTTCTCCTCTTGCGGTTACCACAGTGTCAGTCCCAAAAGCTTCCTTCTTTAACAGACGTAACACTGCAGTGAATCCCTCCTAAAGCACACTTCACTCTCAGTGTAGGAAGCGTTTTCGACGAGAAACTAAGTGCGGATCACCACTGGTGGTGAATATCCAATATGTGTTTGGCAGGCTTAAGCGCCATAGTGTGCCTCTTACTCACAGTACCTTATGAGCCCGTAGGACTTCCCTGTTCTATCTTCATCCTCAAAGGAGAAACACTGTTATGAATCAGTACGCACGTGAAGTACCTTCCCTGAGCAGATACCTTCCTCCGCATCCCCTCTAAGGGGCCTGTATGATACACTTCATCGTTGCTACGGAGACACGTCCTACAATTTCCAACTGAGCACAGACCCATCTCTGTTGTGAGACCTTACTGAAGCACTGTTCCCTCATATACTGGAAGTGTTTTGAGAAGAGGTAGACACTGTGGAACATCTCCGGTGTTGAACTTCCAGTATGCATCATAGAGGACTAAGTGGCTTACCCTGTGCTTCACTCACAGTTTGCAACGTTCTCTCTGTCCGTCCTTGTTCTATCTTCTTACGTCCCCTAGAAAGACTCTCTTAGCAGTTACATTCCGCAAGAAGGAGTTTCCCTTAAACAGAACTTCCTATAGTCTAACGGTTAGACGTCTCACTGGAAAGCTATGTACGCCTAATGTGGTTACCACAAAGTAAGTCCCAAAAGCTTCCTTCTTTAACAGATGTAAAACTGCAGTGAATCCCTCCTAAAGCACACTTCCCTCTCAGTGTTGGAAGGGTTTTAGACGCAGAAACTAAGTGCGGATCACCACTGGTGATGAACATCCAATATGTGTTTGGCAGGCTTAAGTGCCATAGCCTGCCCTTTACTCACAGCACCTAATATGCCCCCAATCCGTCCCTGTTCTATCTTCATCCCCAAAATAGAAACACTCTTATGAATGAGTACGAACCTGAAGTAGGTTCCCTGAGGAGATACCTTCCTCCGCATCCCCTCTATGGGGCCTGTATCAGACACTTCATGATTGCTATCCATACACGTCCTACACTTTCCAACTGAGCATAGACACATCCCTGTCGTGAGAACTTACTGTAGCACAGTTCCCTCATGTATTGGAAGTGTTTTTAGAAGTGGTAAACACTGAGGAACATCCCAGGTGTTGTACTTCCAGTATGAATCATAGAGGGCTAGGTGCCTTACCCTGTACTTCACTCACGAGTTGCAACATTTTCTCGGCTGCGTCCTTGTTCTTTCTTCTTTCCTCCAATGGAAAGACACTTGAAAAGTGACATTCCGCATGAAGGAGTTTCCCTTAAACAGAACTTGCTATAGTCCAATGGATAGACATCTGAGACTGGAAAGGTATGTGCGACTATTGCGGTTACCACAGAGTCAGTCCCAAAGCTTCCTTCCTTACTAGACGTAACACTGCAGTGAATCCCTCCTAAAACACACTTCCCTCTCAGTGTTGGAAGCGTTTTAGACGCAGAAACTAAGTGCGGATCACCACCGGTTGTGTACATCCAATATGTGTTTGGCAGGCTTAAGCGTCATAGCCTGCCCTTTACTCACAGTACCTAAAGTGCCCCTAGTCCGTCCGTTTTCTACGTTCATTCCTCCAAGGAAAATCACTGTTACGAATGAGTACGCACCTGAATGAGCCTCCTTGAGCAGATACCTTCCTCCGCATCCCCTCTTAGGATCTTGTATCAGATACTTCATGGTTGCAACCCAGACACGTCCTACACATTCCAACTGAGCACAGACGCATCCCAGTCGTGAGAACTTACTGAAGCACAGTTCCCTCATATACTGGAAGTGTTTTGAGAAGAGGTAGACACTGTGGAACATCTCCGGTGTTGAACTTCCAGTATGCGTCATAGAGGCCTAAGTGGCTTGCCCTGTATTTCAATCACGGTTTGCAACGTTGTCTCTGTCCGTCCTTGTTCTATCTTCTGACCTCCAATGGAAAGACACTGTGAGAATTAGCAATCCGCATGAAGGATTTTCGCTTAAACAGAACTTCCTATAGTCTAACGGTTATCGTCTGAGACTGGAAAGCTATGTCCGCCTAATGCGGTTACCACAGAGTTAATCCTAAAAGCTTCCTTCTTTAACAGACTTAACACTGCAGTGAATCCATCCGTAAGAACAATTCCCTCTCAGTGTTGGAAGCGTTTTAGATGCAGAAACTAAGTGTGGATCACCACTGTTGGTGAACATCCAATATTTGTTTGGCAGGCTTAAGCTTCATAGACTGCCCTTTACTCACAGTACCTAATGTGCGCCTATTCCGTCCGGTTCTACCTTCATTCCTCCAAGGAGAAGAACTGTTATGAATGAGTACGCACCTGAAGTAGCTTCACTGAGCAGATACCTTCCTAAGCATCCCCACTAAAGGGCCTGTGTGAGACACTTCATGATTGCTACTCAGACACATCCAAGAGTTTTCAACTGTACAGAGATGCATCCCTGTCATGAGAACTTATGGTAGCCCAGTTCCCTCATATATTGGAAGAGTTTTGAGAAGTGGTAGACATTGTGGAACATCCCAGGTGTTGAACTTCAAGTATGCTTCATAGAGGCTTAGGTGCCTTACCCAGTACTTCACTCACGGATTGCAACGTTCTCTCTCCGTCGTTGTTGTATCTTCTTTCCACCACTGGAAAGACACTGTGAGAAGTCACATTCCGCATGAAGGAGTTTCCCTTAAACAGAACTTGGTATAGTCCAACAGAAAGATATCTGAGAGTGCAAAGCTATGTGTGCCTATTGCGGTTACAACAGTGTCAATCCCAAAAGCATCCTACTTTAACAGACGTAAAACTGCAGTGAATCCCTCGTAAAGCACATTCGCTCTCAATGTAGGAAGCGTTTTCGAAGCAGAAACTAAGTGCGGATCACCACTGGTGGTGAACATCCAGTATGTGTTTGGCAGGCTTAAGCGCCATAGCATACCCTTTACACACAGTACCTAATGTTCCCGTAGTCCTTCCCTGTCCTATTTTCATCATCAAAAGAAAACACTGTCATGAATGAGTACGCACCTGAAGTAGCTTCCCTGAGCAGATACCTTCCTCCGCATCCCCTCTAAGGTGCCTTTTTCAGACACTTCAATGTTGTTACCAAGACACGTCCTACACTTTCCAGTTGAGCACAGAGGCATCTCTGTCGTGAGAACTTACTGTAGCACAGTTCCCTCAATACTGGAAGTGTTTTGAGAAGAGGTAGACACTGTGGAATATCTCCGGTGTTGAAGTCCAGTATGCATTATAGAGGCCTAGTAGCTTACCCTGTACTTCACTCACTGTTAGCAACGTTCTCTCTGTCTGTCCTTGTTCTATCTTCTTTCCTCCACTGGAAAGACACTGTGAGAAGTGACATTCCGCATTAAGGAGTTTCCCTAAACAGAACTTCCTATAGTCTAACGGTTAGACGTCTGAGACTGGAAAGCTATGTGCGCCTAATGCGGTTACCACAGAGTTAGTCCCAAAAGCTTCCTTTTTAACAGACGTAAGTAACACTGCAGTGAATCCCTCCTAAAGCACACTTCCCTCTCAGTGTTGGAAGCGTATTAGACGCAGAAACAATGTGCGGATCACCATTGGTGGTGAACATCCAATATGTGTTTGGCAGGTTTAAGCGCCATAGCCTGCCCTTTATTCACAGTTCCTAATGTGCCCCTAATCCGTACCTGTTCTATCTTCATCCTCAAAGGAGAAACATTGTTATGAATGAGTACGAACCTGAAATAGTTTCCCTGAGCAGATACCTTCCTCCGCATCCCCTCTAAGGGGCCTGTATCAGACACTTCATGATTGCTACCCAGACACGTCCTACACTTTCCAACTGAGCATAGACGCATCCCTTTCGTGAGAACTTATTGTAGCACAGTTCCCTAATATATTGGAAGTTTTTTGAGAAGTGGTAGACACTGTGGAACACAACAGGTGTTGAACTTCCAGTATGCATCATAGAAGCCTAAGTGGCTTAACCTGTACTTCACTCACAGTTTGCAACGTTCTCTTGGTCCGTCCTTGTTCTATCTTCTTTTCTCCACTTGAAAGACACTGTGAGAAGTGACATTCCACAAGAAGGAGTTTACCTTAAACAGAACTTCCTATATTCTAACGGTTAGACGTCTAAACTGGAAAGCTATGTGCGCCTAATGCGGTTATCACAGAGTCAGTCCCAAAAGCTTTCTTCTTTAACAGACGTAACAGTGCAGTGAATCCCTCCTAAAGCACACTTCCCTCTCAGTGTTGGAAGGGTTTTAGACGCAGAAACTAAGTGCGGATCACCACTGCTGGTGAACATCCAATATGTGTTTGACAGGCTTAAGCGCCATAGCCTGCCCTTTACTCACAGAACCTAATGTGCCCCTAGTCCGTCCGTGTTCTATCTTCATTCCTCCAAGGAAAAGCTCTGTTATGAATGAGTACGCACCTGAAGTAGCTTCCCTGAGAAGATACCTTCCTACGCACCCCCTCTAAGGGGCCTGTATGAGACACTTCATGATTGCTAAACAGACACCCCCTAGAGTTTTCCACTGGGCACAGATGCATCCCTCTCGTGAGAACTTACGGTAGCACAGATCCCTCATATATTGGAAGTGTTTTGAGACGTGGTAGACACTTTGGAACATCCCAGGTGTTGAACTTCCAGTATGCATCATAGAAGCCTAGGTGCCTTACCTGTACTTCACTCATGGGTTGCAACGTTCTCTCTGCTCCGTCCTTGTTCTATCTTCTTTCGTCCACTGGAAAGACACTGTGAGAAGTGACATTCGGCATGAAGGAGTTTCCCCTAAACAGAACTTCCTATAGTCTAACGGTTAGACGACTGAGACTGGAAAGCTATGTGCGCCTAATGCGGTTAACACAGAGTCAGTCCCATAAGCTTCCGTCTTTAACAGACGTAACACTGCAGTGAATCCCAACTAAAGCACACTTTCCTCTCAGTGTTAGAAGCGTTTTCGACGCAGAAACTAAGTGCGGATCACCACTGTTGTCAACATCCAATATGTTTTTGGCAGGCTTAAGCGCCATAGCCTGCCCTTTACTCACAGTACCTAATGTGCCCCTACTCCGTCCGTGTTCTACCTTCATTCCTCCAAGAAGAAGCACTGTTATGAATGAGTACGCACCTGAAGTAGCTTCTCTGAGCAGATACCTTCCTACGCAACCCCTCTGAGGGTCCTGTATGAGACACTTCATGATTGCTACACAGACACCTCCTAGAGTTTTCAACTGATCACAGATGCATCCCTGTCATGAGAACATGCGTATATTGGAAGTGTTTTGAGAAGTGGTAGACACTGTGGAACATCCCAGATGTTAAACATCCACTATGCATCATAGAGGCCTAGGTGCGTTAATTGTACATCACTCATGGGTTGCAACATTCTCTCTGCTCCGTCCTTGTTCTATCTTTTTTCCTCACTGGAAATACAGTGTGAGAAGTGACATTCCGCATGAGGGAGTTTCACTTAAACAAAACACCCTATAGTCCAAAGGATAGACGTCAGAGCCTCGAAAGCTATGTATGCCTATATCGGTTACCACAGAGTCAGTCCCAAAAGCTTACTTCTTTAACACACGTAACATTGCAGTGAATCCCTCCTAAAGCACACTTCCCTCTCAGTGTTGCAAGCGTTTTAGACGCAGAAACCTAGTGCGGTTCACCACCGGTGGTGAACATCCAATATGTGTTTGGAAGGCTTAAGCGCCATAGCGTGCCCTTTATTCACAGTACCTAATGTGCCCGTAGTCCTTCCCTGTTCTATCTTCATCCTCAAAGGAGAAACACTGTTATGAATGAATAGGCACCTGAAGTAGGTTCCCTGAACAGAAACCTTCCTCCGCATCCCCTTTAAGGGGCCTGTATCAGACACTTCATGGTTGCTACCCAGACACGTCCTACACTTTGCAAATGTGCACAGACGCATCTCTGTCGTGAGAACTTACTGTAGCACAATTCCCTCATATACTGGAAGTGTTTTGAGAAGAGTTAGACACTGTTTAACATCTCCGGTGGTGAACATCCAGTATGAATCATAGAGGCCTAGGTGCCTACCCTGTACTTCACTCATGGGTTGCAACGTTCTCTCTGCTCCGTCCTTGTTCTATCTTCTTTCCTCCACTGGAAAGACACTGTGAGAAGTGACATTCCGCCTGAAGGAGTTTCCCTTAAACAGAACTTCATATAGTCTAACGGTTAGACGTCTGAGACTGGAAAGCTATGTGCTCGTAATGCGGTTACCACAGAGTCAGTCCCAAAAGCTTCCTTCTTTAACAAAAGTAAGTAACACTGCAGTGAATCCCTCCTAAAGCACACTTCCCTCTCAGAGTTGGAAGTGTTTTAGACGCAGAAACTAAGTGCGGATCACCATTGGTGGTGAACATCCAATATGTGTTTGGCAGGCTTAAGCGCCATAGCCTGGCCTTTACTCACAGTACCTAAAGTGCCCCTAATCCGTCCCTGTTCTATCTTCATCCTCAAAGGAGAAACACTGTTATGAATGAGTACGAACCTGAAGTAGGTTCCCTGAGCAGATACCTTCCTTCGCATCCCCTCTAAGCGGCCTGTATCAGACACTACATGATTCCTACCCAGACACGTCCTACACTTTCCAACTAGCATAGAAGCATCCTTGTCGTGTGAACTTACGGTAGCAGAGTACCCTCATATATTGGAAGTATTTTGAGAATTGATATACCCTGTGGAACATCCCAGGTGTTGAACTTACAGTGTGAATCATAGAGGCTAGTTTCCTTACCCTGTACTTCACTCACGTGTTGCAACGTTCTCTCTTTCCGTCCGTGTTCTATCTTCTTTCCTCCACTGGAAAGACACTGTGAGAAGTGACATTCCTCATGAAGGAGTTTCCCTTAAACAGAACTTCCTATAGTCTAACGATTACACGTCTGAGAATGGAAAGCTATGTGCGCCTAATGCGGTTTCCACAGAGTTAGTCCTAAAAGCTTCCTTCTTTAACAGACGTAACACTGCAGTGAATTCCTTCTAAAGCACACTTCCCTCTCAGTGTAAGAAGCGTTTTCGAGATGGGGGTCAAGATGGCTGGGTACTAGGAAGAGGCGTCTTTTAGGCTGCTACCCCAAAGTGAGCTGATTTCCTACCAAAGAACTCCGATCACCCATGAAATCAGCCTGAGATCAGAATTATATACGTCTGGATCTCTACAGGGGCAGAATATGCCAGTGAGCAGGTAAGGCGGATGGGAACAGCGGACTGATATCAGAAGATAAACAAAAGGGGGAGGGAGCCACCAGAGGCGACCGGGGCAAAAGTAATACCCCAATAGGACCGAGAGTACCCTGCGTATGGGGACCAGCAGTAACTTGGAGACTGGTTGAAAGCACTCCAAAAGAGCAAAGAATCGCAGGGGCAAATTGCGGGAATTTGGGCGGCTAGGGACAGGGGTTTAAGTCCCCGGTCCCAGAAGGCCTCCCTGGCGCGGAGGCAGAGAGAGTGCGGAAGAGAACCCGGCTCCTGGTCCCTAAGCCGCCAGCGCGCCCCAGAGCGCGGGGGTTCCACCTCCTGTGAGGGGATGGGAGCTGCGCCAGTCTGCAGAACGCACGCTAGCCCTACCACAAAGCTTGAGATGCTTGCGCACGTCGCTCCAGCTCTCCAGGGTTTCTAAGGCCCGGGGGCGCTTCTTGACCCGCGCCATTGTTTCAAAGTCTAAGCCACGCGCACGCGAAACTCTTCCCTGACAGAGGCGCGCAATAGCCCAGCCTGCGGCTTACAGACCAGCGCCCCGTTCTCAGTGCCCAAGACGCACACCGGACCCACAGCCGACTCTGAAAAGAGGTGCGCGCAAGCCGGGCACTCCCAGCCCAGGCCGGAGGCAAAATCTCAGTGTGCGATCGCTGCTTGGAACATCTCTGGCGGTCAGGAGCTCCCAGACAGCTGCCACTGCCTTGGATTTGGGGAGGAGCAAAAGATCCTGCGCCCCCAGGGTCTTAAACTTGGATCCTGCACTGCCAGCGCCCAAGGGGGAATTTATTCAGCTTCTGTACCCAGACTGAGGCTTCTCTCTGAGACGGAGATCAGGAAGTTTTCCAGGGTGCTCCTTGACTGCACCAGAGTGGAAACATCCAGCTACATCTGTTCAGTCTTCTCCCACCAAAATGACTAGGACGAGGAATGCCCAACAGAAGAAAAATACAGAGGATGGACCTTCTGCAACAGAGCTAACGACTATCAACATAGACAATATGTTGGAAAGAGAATTCAGGCTAACAATTATCCAGGCAATAGCTAGGTTGGAGAAAGCCATGGATGACCATACAGAATTGATTAGGGGCGAACTGAAAGCGACCAGACAGGATGTTCACAATGTTAGGGCGGAGCTTAAAGCTACCAGGGAGGAGGTCCACAATGCTCTCAATGAGTTCCAATCTAACCTAAACTCTCTCAAAGCTAGGGTAACTGAGACAGAAGATAGAATTAGTGATCTGGAAGACAAACAGATAGAGAGAAAGGATCAGGAGGAAGCCTGGAACAAACAGCTTAGATCCCATGAAAGCAGAATTAGGGAAATAAATGATGCCATGAAGCGTTCCAATGTCAGAATTATTGGAATTCCTGAAGGGGAGGAGAAAGAAAGAAGTCTAGAAGATATCATGGAACAAGTCCTTCATGAAAATTTTCCGAATCTCACGAATGAAACCAGCGTTCATGTACTAGAGGCTGAACGGTCTCCACCCAAGATTATGCACTCCAAAAAAACATCACGACACCTGATAGTCAAATTGAGAAATTATAATTGTAGGTATAATCTCTTGAAAGCCGCCAGGGCAAAGAGGCCCCTTACTTACAGAGGGAAGCCCATCAGAATAACGTCAGACCTGTCCACAGAGACCTGGCAAGCCAGAAGAGGCTGGCAAGATATATTCAGGGCACTAAATGAGAAGAACATGCAGCCAAGAATACTTTATCCAGCAAGACTGACATTCAAAATGGATGGAGAGATAAAGAGTTTCCAAGACCGGCAAGGCTTAAATGACTATGCAACCACCAAGCCGATACTGCAGGAAATATTAAGGGGGGTTCTATAAAAGAGGAAAAATCCCAAGAATAGCATCAGAAATATAGAGACAGTCTACAGAAAGAAAGACTTCCAAGGTAACTCGATGTCAATAAAAACGTATCTATCAATAATCACTGTCAATGTGAATGGCCTAAATGCACCCATAAAATGGCACAGGGTTGCAGATTGGATAAAACTACAGGACCCATCCATATGCTGTCTACAAGAGGCCCATTTTGAACCTAAAGATACACGCAGACTGAAAGTGAAGGGGTGGAGAAGCATCTTTCATGCCAATGGGACTCAAAAGAAGGCTGGGGTAGCGTCTCATATCAGATAAATTAGACTTCAAACTAAAGACTGTAGTCAGAGATACAGAAGGACACTACATAATCCTTAAAGGGACTATCCACCAAGATGATCTAACAATTGTAAATATCTATGCTCCCAATATGGGAGCAGCCAACTACTTAAGAAAACTGTTAATCAGGGAGGAGTCAAGATGGCGGAGAAGTAGCAGGCTGAGACTACCTCAGCTAGCAGGAGATCAGCTAGAGAGCTTATCTAAAGATTGCAAACACCTGCAAATCCATCGGCAGATGGAAGAGAAGAAGAACAGCAATTCTAGAAACAGAAAAACAACTTTCTGAAAGGTAGGACTGGCGGAGAAGTGAATCCAAAGCGACGGGAAGATAGACCCCGGGGGAGGGGCCGGCTCCCGGGAAGCGGCGGAGCAACAGAGCACAAAATCAGGACTTTTAAAAGTCTGTTCCGCTGAGGGACATTGCTCCGGAAGGTAAACCGGGGCGAAGCCCACACGGGGTCGACGTGACCTCAGGTCCCGCGGGGTCACAGAAGGATCGGGGGTGTCTGAGTGTTGCAGAGCTTGCGGATATTGGAACGGGAAAACCGGCTGCAGAGACAGAGCTGACAGTAAGCTCACAGCTCGGAGTTGCCTTGAACTGGTCGCAAGCTCGGTGAGCTCGGAGCGCGGCCGGAGGTTAGGCAGACGCGAGTTACTAGGAGGGCGCACAGGGGAGCGGGGACCCGGGCTCTTGGCTCCTCCGGGCCGGAGACCAGGAGGCCGCAATTTGTATTCCTGTCCTCCGGAACGCTACGGAAAGCGCTCAGGGAACAAAAGCTCCTGAAAGCAAAGCCGAGCAGATAATTCAGCCCGGTCCCTGGTAAGGGCGGTGTAATTCCGCCTGGGGCAAAGACACTTGAGAATCACTACACCAGGCCCCTCCCCCAGAAGATCAACAAGAAATCCAGGCAAGACCAAGTTCACCTACCAAGGAGTGCAGTTTCAATACCAAGGAGAGAGCAGCAGAATTCCAGAGGAGGAGAAAACAAACCACGGAATTCATGGCTTTCTGCCTGTGATTTTTTAGTCTTGCAGTTAATTTATTTTTTTTTCTTTTTCATTTTTTTCTCTTCTTCTGCTAAAATTTTTTATAACTTTTACCCTTTTCTTTTTTAACATTTTTTAACTAGATTATCTAATATATATATATTTTGCTTTTTTATAATTTTCTTTATTCATTTTCTTTTTTTTTAATTCTTTTTTTTCTTTTTTTGTCTTTCTTTCTTTTTGAACCTCTTTTTATCCCCAATTCAGAAGAGATCCTAATCTCTTCAATCTTTTTTTTCTTAATTCTTTTTTAAATTCTTGATTGAATTTTTAATTCAATCTCTTTTTTTTAATTCTTTTTTTCTTTATTTCTTTTTGAACCTCTTTTTATCCCCAAATCAGAAGAGATCCCAATCAGAAGAGATTGGGAGATCCCAATCAGAAGAGATTGGGAGATCCCAATCAAACGAGATCCCAATCAGAGGAGATCCCTCACTCAATCGTGAGGGGGGAGAAATCCCCCCTCATGATTTGGGATCTCTTCTGATTTGGTTAAAGCATATTTTCCTGGGATTGTTGCCACCCTTTTAGTATTTCACTTGCTCCTTCATATACTCTTAGCTGGACAAAATGACAAGGCGGAAAAATTCACAACAAAAAAAAGAACAAGAGGCAGTACCGAAGGCTAGGGACCTAATCAATACAGACATTGGTAATATGTCAGATCTAGAGTTCAAAATGACAATTCTCAAGGTTATAGCCGGGCTTGAAAAAGGCATGGAAGATATTAGAGAAACCCTCTCCAGAGATATAAAAGCCCTTTCTGGAGAAATAAAAGAACTAAAATCTAACCAAGTTGAAATCAAAAAAGCTATTAATGAAGTTCAATCAAAAATGGAGGCTCTCACTGCTAGGATAAATTAGGCAGAAGAAAGAATTAGCGATATAGAAGACCAAATGACAGAGAATAAAGAAGCTGAGCAAAAGAGGGACATACAGCTACTGGACCATGAGGGGAGAATTCGAGAGATAAGTGACACCATAAGACGAAACAACATTAGAATAATTGGGATTCCAGAAGAAGAAGAAAGAGAGAGGGGAGCAGAAGGTATACTGGAGAGAATTATTGGGGAGAATTTCCCCAATATGGCAAAGGGAACGAGCATCAAAATTCAGGAGGTTCAGAGAACGCCCCTCAAAATCAATAAGAATAGGCCCACACCCCGTCACCTAATAGTAAAATTTACAAGCCTTAGTGACAAAGAGAAAATCCTGAAAGCAGCCCGGGAAAAGAAGTCTGTAACATACAATGGTAAAAGTATTAGATTGGCAGCTGACTTATCCACAGAGACCTGGCAGGCCAGAAAGAGCTGGCATGATATTTTCAGAGCACTAAACGAGAAAAACATGCAGCCAAGAATACTATATCCAGCGAGGTTATCATTGGCAATAGAAGGAGAGATTAAAACCTTCCAGGACAAACAAAAACTGAAAGAATTTGCAAACACCAAACCAGCTCTACAGGAAATACTGAAAGGGGTCCTCTAAGCAAAGAGAGAGCCTACAAGTGGTAGATCAGAAAGGAACAGAGACAATATACAGTAACAGTCACCTTACAGGCAATACAATGGCACTAAAATCATATCTCTCAATAGTTACCCTGAATGTTAATGGGCTAAATGCCCCAATCAAAAGACACAGGGTATCAGAATGGATAAAAAAACAAAACCCATCTATATGTTGCCTCCAAGAAACTCATTTTAAGCCCGAAGACACCTCCGGATTTAAAGTGAGGGGGTGGAAAAGAATTTACCATGCTAATGGACATCAGAAAAAAGCAGGAGTGGCAATTCTTATATCAGATCAATTACATTGTAAGCCAAAGAGTATAATAAGAGATGAGGAAGGACACTATAAAGGGTCTGTCCAAGAAGAAGATCTAACAATTTTAAATATCTATGCCCCCAACGTGGGAGCAGCCAACTATATAAACCAATTAATAACAAAATCAAAGAAACACATCCACAATAATACAATAATAGTAGGGGACCTTAACACTCCCCTCACTGAAATGGACAGATCATCCAAGCAAAAGATCAACAGGGAAATAAAGGCCTTAAATGATACACTGGATGAGATGGACATCACAGATATATTCAGAACATTTCATCCCAAAGCAACAGAATACACATTCTTCTCTAGTGCACATGGAACATTCTCCAGAATAGATCACATCCTCTGTCCTAAATCAGGACTCAACTGGTATCAAAAGATTGGGATCATTCCCTGCATATTTTCAGACCACAATGCTCTGAAGCTAGAACTCAACCACAAGAGGAAGTTTGGAAAGAACACAAATACATGGAGACTAAACAGCATCCTTCTAAAGAATGAATGGGTCAACCGGGAAATTAAAGAAGAATTGAAAAAAATCATGGAAACAAATGATAATGAAAATACAACAGTTCAAAATCTGTGGGACACAACAAAGGCAGTCCTGAGAGGAAAATATATAGCGGTACAAGCTTTTCTCAAGAAACAAGAAAGGTCTCAGGTACACAACCTAACCCTAAACCTAAAGGAGCTGGAGAAAGAACAAGAAAGAAACCCTAAGCCCAGCAGGAGAAGAGAAATCATAAAGATCAGAGCAGAAATCAATGAAATAGAAACCAAAAAACAATAGAACAAATCAACCAAACTAGGAGCTGGTTCTTTGAAAGAATTAATAAAATTGATAAACCCTTGGCCACACTTATCAAAAAGAAAAGAGAAAGGACCAAATAAATAAAATCATGAATGAAAGAGGAGAGATCACAACTAACACCAAAGAAATACAAACTATTATAAGAACATACTATGAGCAACTCTACGCCAACAAATTTAACAATCTGGAAGAAATGGATGCATTCCTAGAAACATATAAACTACCAAAATTGAACCAGGAAGAAATAGAAAGCCTGAACAGACCCATAACCAGTAAGGAGATTGAAACAGTCATTAAAAATCTCCAAACAAACAAAAGCCCAGGGTCAGACGGCTTCCCGGGGGAATTCTACCAAACATTTAAAGAAGAACTAATTCCTGTTCTCCTGAAAATGTTCCAAAAAATAGAAATGGAAGGGAAACTCCCAAACTCATTTTATGAGGCCAGCATCACCTTGATCCCAAAACCAGACAAGGATCCCATTAAAAAAGAGAGCTATAGACCAATATCCTTGATGAACACAGATGCAAAAATTCTGACCAAAATACTAGCCAATAGGAATCAACAGTACATTAAAAGGATTATTCACCACGACCAAGTGGGATTTATCTCAGGGCTGCAAGGTTGGTTCAACATCCGCAAATCAGTCAATGTGATACAACACATCAATAAAAGAAAGAACAAGAACCATGTGATACTCTCAATAGATGCTGAAAAAGCATTTGACAAAGTACAGCATCCCTTCCTGATCAAAACCCTTCAAAGTATAGGGATAGAGGGCACATACCTCAATATCATCAAAGCCATCTATGAAAAACCCACTGCAAATATCGTTCTCAATGGAGAAAAACTGAAAGTTTTTCCACTAAGGTCAGGAACACGGCAGGGATGTCCATTATCACCACTGCTATTCAACATAGTACTAGAAGTCCTAGCCTCAGCAATCAGACAACAAAAAGAAATTAAAGGCATCCAAATCGGCAAAGAAGAAGTCAAATTATCACTCTTCGCAGATGATATGATACTCTATGTGGAAAACCCAAAAGACTCCACTCCAAAACTGCTAGAACTTATACAGGAATTCAGTAAAGTGTCAGGATATAAGATAAATGCACAGAAATCAGTTGCATTTCTCTACACCAACAACAAGACAGAAGAAAGAGAAATTAAGGAGTCAATCCCATTTACAATTGCACCCCAAACAATAAGATACCTAGGAATAAACCTAACCAAAGAGGCTAAGAATCTATACTCAGAAAACTATAAAGTACTCATGAAAGAAATTGAGGAAGACACAAAGAAATGGAAAAATGTTCCATGCTCCTGGATTGGAAGAATAAATATTGTGAAAATGTCTATGCTACCTAAAGCAATCTACACATTTAATGCAATTCCTATTAAAGTACCACCCATCTTTTTCAAAGAAATGGAACAAATAATTTTAAAATTTATATGGAACCAGAAAAGACCTCGAATAGCCAAAGGGATATTGAAAAACAAAGCCAAAGTTGGTGGCATCACAATTCCGGACTTCAAGCTTTATTACAAAGCTGTCATCATCAAGACAGCATGGTACCGGCACAAAAACAGATACATAGACCAATGGAACAGAATAGAGAGCCCAGAAATAGATCCTCAACTCTATGGTCAACTAATCTTCGACAAAGCAGGAAAGAATGTCCAATGGAAAAAAGACAGCCTCTTCAATAAATGGTGTTGGGAAAATTGGACAGCCACGTGCAGAAAAATGAAATTGGACCATTTCCTTACACCACACACAAAAATAGATTCAAAATGGATTAAGGACCTCAATGTACGAAAGGAATCCATCAAAATCCTTGAGGAGAACACAGGCAGCAGCCTCTTCGACCTCAGCCGCAGCAACATCTTTCTAGGAACATCGCCAAAGGCAAGGGAAGCAAGGGCAAAAATGAACTTTTGGGATTTCATCAAAATCAAAAGCTTTTGCACAGCAAAGGAAACAGTTAACAAAACCAAAAGACAACTGACAGAATGGGAGAAGATATTTGCAAATGACATATCAGATAAAGGACTAGTGTCCAAAATCTATAAAGAACTTAACAAACTCAACACCCAAAGAACAAATAATCCAATCAAGAAATGGGCAAAGGACATGAACAGAAGTTTCTGCAAAGAAGACATCCAGATGGCCAACAGACACATGAAAAAGTGCTCCATATCACTCGGCATCAGGGAAATACAAATCAAAACCACAATGAGATATCACCTCACACCAGTCAGAATGGCTAAAATCAACAAGTCATGAAATGACAGATGCTGGCGAGGATGCGGAGAAAGGGGAACCCTCCTACACTGTTGGTGGGAATGCAAGCTGGTGCAACCACTCTGGAAAACAGCATGGAGGTTCCTCAAAATGTTGAAAATAGAACTTCCCTATGACCCAGCAATTGCACTACTGGGAATTTACCCTAAAGATACAAACGTAGTGATCGAAAGGGGCACGTGCACCCGAATGTTTATAGCAGCAATGTCCACAATAGCCAAACTATGGAAAGAACCTAGATGTCCATCAACAGATGAATGGATCAAGAAGAAGTGGTATATATACACAATGGAATACTATGCAGCCATCAAAATAAAGGAAATCTTGCCATTTGCGACAACATGGATGGAACTAGCGCGTATCATGCTTAGCGAAATAAGTCAAGCGGAGAAAGACAACTATCATATGATCTCCCTGATATGAGGGAGTGGTGATGCAACATGGGGGCTTAAGTGGGTAGGAGAAGAATCCATGAAACAAGATGGGATAGGGAGGGAGACAAACCATAAGTGACTCTTAATCTCACGAAACAAACTGTGGGTTGCTGGGGGGAGGGGGTTGGGAGAAGGGGGGTAGGGTTATGGACATTGGGGAGGGTATGTGCTTTTAGGTAAATTGGAAGGGGAGATGAACCATGAGAGACTATGGACTCTGAAAAACAATCTGAGGGGTTTGAAGTGGCGGGGCGGTGGGAGGTTGGGGTACCAGGTGGTGGGTATTATAGAGGGCACAGCTTGCATGGAGCACTGGGTGTGGTGAAAAAATAATGAATACTGTTTTTCTGAAAATAAATAAATTGGAAAAAAAACTGTTAATCAAGATAAAGAGTCATATTGATATGAATACACTAATAGTAGGTGATCTTAACACGCCTCTTTCAGAATTAGACAGTTCATCGAAGCAGAAAATCAATAAACAAGAGCATTGAACGACACATTGGACCAGATGGACCTAATAGATATATACAGAATATTCCACCCTAAAACAGCAGAATACTCATTCTTCTCAAGTGCACACGGAACCTTCTCCAGAATAGACCACATACTGGGTCACAAATCAGGACTCAGCCGATACCAAAAGACTGAGATTATTCCCTGCATATTCTCAGATCACAATGCTTTGAAACTGGAGCTCAATCACAAGGAAAAGTTCCGAAGGAACACAAACACCTGGAAGCTAAAGACCACCTTGCTTAAGAATGCTTGGATCAACCAGGAGATCAAAGAAGAACTGAAACAATTCATGGAAACCAATGAGAATGAAGACACTTCGGTCCAAAACCTATGGGATACAGCAAAGGCGGTCCTAAGGGGAAAATAGATAGCCATCCAAGCCTTGCTCAAAAAAATTGAAAAATCCAGAACACACCAGCTGTCTCTACACCTTAAAGAACTGGAGGATCAACAACAAATCAAACCAACTCCACACATAAGAAGGGAAATCATCAAGATTAGAGCTGAGATCAATGAGGGAGAAACCAGAGATACAGTAGAACGTATCAATGAAACTAGAAGCTGGTTTTTTGAAAGAATCAATAAGATCGATAAGCCACTGGCTACACTAATCCGAAAGAAAAGAGAGAAATCCCAAATTCATAAAATTATGAATGAAAAGGGAGAGATCACAACTAACGCCAAGGAAGTAGAAACAATCATCAGAAGTTATTACGAACAGTTATATGCCAATAAGCTTAGCAACCTAGATGAAATGGATGCATTCCTGGAAAAATATAAACTACCAAAATTGAACCAGGAAGAAATCGACAACCTGAATCGACCGATATCTAATAATGAGATTGAAGCAGTGATCAAAAATCTCCCAAAAAACAAGAGCCCAGGACCTGACGGATTCCCTGGGGAATTCTACCAAACCTTCCAAGAAGAAATAACACCTATTCTCCTGAAGCTGTTTCAAAAAATTGAAGCAGAAGGAAAACTTCCAGACACTTTCTATGAAGCCAGTATTACCCTGATCCCCAAAACAGGCAAGGACCCTACCAAAAAGGAGAATTTCAGACCAATATCACTGATGAATATGGATGCTAAGATTCTCAACAAGATCCTAGCCAACAGGATCCAACAACACATTAAAAAGATTATCCACCATGATCAGGTGGGATTCATCCCTGGGCTACAAGGATGGTTCAACATTCGGATATCAATCAATGTGATACAACAAATTAATATGAGAAGAGAGAAGAACCACATGGTCCTCTCAATTGATGCAGAAAAAGCATTTGACAAAATCCAACATCCGTTCCTGATTAAAACGCTTCAAAGTATAGGGATAGAGGGAACATTCCTGAACCTCATCAAATCTATCTATGAAAGACCCACAGCAAATATCATCCTCAATGGCAAAAAGCTTGCAGCCTTCCCATTGAGATCAGGAACAAGACAAGGATGCCCACTTTCACCACTCTTGTTCAACATAGTATTAGAAGTCCTAGCAACAGCAATCAGACAACAGAGAGAAATAAAAGGTATCCAAATTGTTAATGAAGAAGTCAAACTCTCTCTCTTCGCAGATGACATGATTCTTTATATGGAAAACCCAAAATACTCCACCCCCAATCTACTAGAACTCATACAGCAATTCAGCAGCGTGGCAGGATACAAAGTCAATGTGCAGAAATCAGTGGCGTTCTTATACACTAACAATGAAAATACAGAAAGGGAAATTAGAGAATCGATTCCATTTACTATAGCACCAAGAACCATAAGATACCTGGGAATAAACCTAACTAAAGAGGTAATGGATCTATACTTGAGGAACTATAGAACACTCATGAAAGAAGTTGAAGAAGACACAAAAAGATGGAAGACGATTTCATGCTCTTGGATCGGAAGAATAAACATTGTTAAAATGTCTATACTGCCTAGAGCAATCTATACTTTTAATGCCATTCCGATCAAAATTCCACCGGCATTCTTCAAAGAGCTGGAGCAAATATTCCTAAAATTTGTATGGAATCAGAAGAGACCCCGAATCGCGAAGGAAATGTTGAAAAAGAAAAATAAAGCTGGCGGCATCACCTTACCTGATTTCAAGCTTTATTACAAAGCTGTGATCACCAAGACATCATGGTACTGGCATAAAAACAGACACATAGACCAGTGGAACAGAGTAGAGAGCCCTGATAAGGACCCTCAACTCTATGGTCAATTAATCTTCCCCAAAACAGGAAAAAATATACAGTGGAAAAAAGACAGTCTCTTCAATAAATGGTGCTGGGAAAACTGGACAGCTATATGTAGAAGAATGAAACTCGACCATTCTCTTACACCATACACAAAGATCAACTCAAAATGGAAAAAAGACCTCAACGTGAGACAGGAATCTATCAGAATCTTAGAGGAGAACATAGGCAGTAATCTCTTTGATATCAGCCACTGCAACTTCTTTCAAGATACGTCTCCAAAGGCAAAGGAAAGAAAAGCGAAAATAAACTTCTGGGACTTCATCAAAATCAAAAGCTTCTGCACAGCAAAGGAAACAGTCAAAAAAACAAAGAGGCAACCCACAGAATGGGAGAAGATTTTTGCAAATGACAGTACAGACAAAAGGTTGATATCCAGGATCTATAATGAATTCCTCAAACTCAACCCACACGAAACAGACAAACACATCAAAAAATGGGCAGAAGATATGAACAGACACTTCTCCAATCAAGACATACAAATGGCTATCAGACACATGAAAAAATGCTCATCATCATTAGCCCTCAGGGAGATTCAAATTAAAACCACATTGAGATATCACCTTACACCAGTTAGAATGGCCAAATTTAATAAAACAGGAAACAAAATGTGTTGGAGAGGATGTGGAGAAAGGGGAACCCTCTTCCACTGTTGGTGGGAATGCAAGTTGGTGCAGCCTCTTTGGAGAACAGTGTGGAGATTCTTCAAGAAATTAAAAATAGAGCTTCCCTACGACCCTGCAACTGCACTCCTGGGTATTTACCCCAAAGATACAGATGTCGTGAAAAGAAGGGCCATCTGTACCCCAATGTTTATAGCAGCAATGGCCACAGTCGCCAAACTATGGAAGGAACCAAGATGCCCTTCAACGGATGAATGGATAAGGAAGATGTGGTCCATATACACTATGGAGTATTATTCCTCCATCAGAAAGGACGAATATCCATCTTTTGTAGCAACATGGACGGGACTGGAAGAGATTATGCTGAGTGAAATCAGTCACGCAGAGAGAGTCAATTATCATATGGTTTCACTCATTTGTGGAGCATAACCAATAGCATGGAGGACAAGGGGCATTAGAGAGGAGTAGGGAATTTGGGTAAATTGGAAGGGGAGGTGATCCATGAGAGACTATGGACTCTGAAAAACAGTCTGAGGGGTTTGAAGTGGCGGGGGGGTGGGAGGTTGGGGTACCAGGTGGTGGGTATTATAGAGGGCACAGCTTTCATGGAGCACTGGGTGTGGTGAAAAAATAATGAATACTGTTTTTCTGAAAATAAATAAATTGGGAAAAAGAAAAAGAACTGACATTTCGCAAGAAGGAGTTTCCCTTAAACAGAACTTGCTATATTCCAATGGATAGACATCTGAGACTGGAACGCTATGTGCGACTATAGAGGTTACCACAGAGTCAGCCCCAAAAGCTGCCTTCTTTACTAGACGTAACACTGCAGTGAATTCCTCCTAAAGCAAACTTCCCTCTCAGTGTTGGAAGGGTTTTAGACGTAGAAACTAAGTGCGGATCACCACTAGTGATGAACATCCAATATGTGTTTGGCAGGAATAAGCACCATAGCCTGCCCTTTACTCACATTACCTAATGTGCCCATAGTCCGTCCGTGTTCTAACTTCATTCCTCCAAGGAGAAGCACTGTTATGAATGAGTACGCACCTGAAGTAGGTTCCCTGAGCAGATACTTTCCTCCACATCCCCTATTAGTGGCTTGTATCAGACAATTCATGGTTGCTACCCAGACACGTCATACACTTTCCAACTGAGCACAGACGCATCTCTGTCGTAGAACTTACTGTAGCACAGTTCCCTCATATACTGGAAGTGTTTAGATAAGAGGTAGACACTGTGGAACATCTCCGGATCACCATTGGTGGTGAACATCCAATATGTGTTTGGCAGGCTTAAGCGCCATAGCCTGCCCTTTACTCACAATACCTAATGTGCCACTTTTCCGACCCTGTTATATCTTCACCTTCAAAGGAAAAAAACACTGTTATGAATGAGTACGAACCTGAAGTAGGTTCCCTGAGCAGATACCTTCCTCCGATTCCCCTCTAAGGGGCCTTTTTCAGACACTTCATGATTGCTACCCAGACAAGTCCTACACTTTCCAACTGAGCATGGACGCATCCCTGTCGTGAGAACTTACTGTAGCACAGTTCCCTCATATATTGGAAGTGTTTTGTGAAGTGGTAGACACTGTGGAACATCCCAGGTGTTGAACTTCCAGTATGCATCATAGAGGCCTAGGTGCCTTAGCTGTACTTTACTCAAGGGTTGCAACGTTCTCTCTGCTCTGTACTTGTTCTATCTTCATTCTTCCACTGGAAAGACACTGTGAGAAGTGACATTCCGCATGAAGGAGTTTCCCTTAAACAGAACTTGCTATAGTCCAACGGATAGACGGCTGTGACTGGAAAGCTATGTGCGACTCTTGCGGTTACCACAGAGTCAGTCCCAAAAGCTTCCTTCTTTAACAGACGTAACACTGCAGTGAATCGCTCCTAAAGCACACTTCCCTCTCAGTGTAAGAAGCGTTTTCGACGCAGAAAATGAGTGCGGATCAACACTGGTGGTGAGCATCCAATATGTGTTTGGCAGGCTTAAGCGACATAGCGTGCTCTTTACTCACAGTACCTGATATGCCCGTAGTCCTACCCTGTTCTATTTTCATCCTCAAAGGAGAAACACTGTTATGAATGAGTACGCACCTGAAGTAGGTTCCCTGAGCAGATACCTTCCTCCGCAGCCCCTATTAGGGGCCTGTATCAGACACTTCATGGTTTCTACCCAGACACGTCCTACACTTTCCAATTAAGCACAGACGCATCTCTGTCATGAGAACTTACTGTAGCACAGTTCCCTCATATACTGGAAGTGTTTTGAGAAGAGCGAGACACTGTGGAACATCGCTGGTGTTGAACTTCCTGTATGCATCACAGAGGCCTAAGTGGCTTACCCTGTACTTCACTCATGGGTTGCAACGTTCTCTCTGCCGTCCTTGTTCTATCTTCTTTCCTCCCCTGGAAAGACACTGTGAGAAGTGACATTCCGCATGAAGGATTTTCCCTTTATCTGAACTCCCTATAGTCTAACGGTTAGATGTCTGAGACTGGAAAGCTATGTGCGCCTAATGCTGTTACCACAGAGTCAGTCCCAAAAGCTTCCTTCTTTAACAGACGTAACACTGCAGTGAATCCCTCCTAAAGCACACTTCCGTCTCAGTGTTGGAAGTGTTTTAGACGCAGAAACTAAGTGCGGATCACCACTGGTGGTGAACATCCAATATGTGTTTGGCAGGCTTAAGCGCCATAGCCTGCCCTTTACTCACAGTACCTAATGTGCCCCTATCCGTCCCTGATCTATCTTCATCCTCAAAGGAGAAACACTGTTATGAATGAGTACGAACCTGAAGTAAGTTCCCTGAGCAGATACCTTCCTCCGCATCCCCTCTAAGGGGCATGTATCAGACACTTCATGATTGCTACCCAGACACGTCCTACACTTTCCAACTGAATATAGACGCATCCCTGTCGTGAGAACATACTGTAGCACAGTTCCTCATATATTGGAAGTGTTTTGAGAAGTGGTAGACACTATGGAACATCCCAGGTGTTGAACTTACAGTATGTATCATAGAGGCCTAGGTGCCTTACCCTGTACTTCACCCTATTAGGGGCCTGTAACAGACACTTCATGGTTGCTACCTGGACACGTCCCATACTTTCCAACTGAGCACAGACGCACCTCTGTCGTGAGAACTTACTGTAGCACAGTTCCCTCATATACTGGAAGTGTTTTGACAAAAGGTAGACACTGTGGATCATCTCCTGTGTTGAACTTCCTGTATGCATCACAGTGGCCTAACTGGCTTACCCTATACTTCACTAAAAGTTTGCAACGTTCTCTCTGTCCATCCTTGTTCTATCTCCTTTCCTCCACCGTAAATATACTGTGAGAAGTGAATTTCCACATGAAGGAGTTTCCCTTAAACAGAACTTCCTATAGTCTAACGGTTAGAAGTCTGAGACTGGAAAGCTATGTGCGCCTTTTGCGGTTACAAAATTGTCAGTCCCAAAAGCTTCCTTTTTTAACAGACGTAACACTGCAGTGAATCCTTCCTAAAGCACACTTCCCTCTCAGTGTTGGAAGCGTTTAGGACGCAGAAACTAAGTGCGGAACACCATTGGTGGTGAATATGCAATACCTAATGTGCCCCTAGTCCGTCCGTGTTCTACCTTCATTCCTCCAAGGAGAAGCACTGTTATGAATAAGTAAGTACCTGAAGTAGGTTCCCTGATCAGATACCTTCCTCCGCATCCACTCTATGGGGCCTGTATCAGACACGTCATGGTTGATACCCAGACACGTCCTACACTTTCCAACTGAGCATAGACGCATCCCTGTCGTGAGAACCTGCTGTAGCACAGTTCCCTCATATATTGGAAGTGTTTTGAGAAGTCGTAGAAACTGTGGAACAACCCAGGTGTTGAACTTCTAGTATGAATCATAGAAGCTTAGGTGCTTTACCCTGTAATTCACTCACGGGTTGCAACGTTCTATCTGTCCGTCCTTGTTCTATCTCCTTTCCTCCAGTGGAAAGACACTGTGAGAAGTGCATTCCGCATGAAGGAGTTTCCCTTAAACAGAACTTGCTAAGTCCAACGGATAGATATCTGAGACTGGGAAGCTTTGTGCGACTATTGCAGTTACCACAGAGTCAGTCCCAAAAGCTTCCTTCTTTATTAGACGTAACACTGCAGTGAATCCCTCCGAAAGCACACTACCCTCTCAGTGTTGGAAGCGTTTTAGACGCAAAAATTAAGTGCGGATCACCACTGGTGGTGAACATTCAATATGTGTTTGGCAGGCTTAAGCGTCATAGCGTGCCCTTTACTCACAGTACCTAATGTGACCCTAATCCGTCCGTGTTCTACCTTCATTCCTCCATGGAGAAGCACTGTTATGAGTAGGCACCTGAAGTAGCTTCCCTGAGCAGATACCTTCCTACGCATCCCCTCTAAGGGGCCTGTATGAGACACTTCATGATTGCTAGAGTTTTCAACATCCTAGAGTTTTCAACTGTGCATAGATGCATCCCTGTCGTGAGAAGTTACGGTAGAACAGTTCCGTCATATATTGGAAGTGTTTTGAGAAGTGGTAGACACTGTGGAACATCCCAGGCGTTGAACTTGCAGTATGCATAATAGAGGCTTAATGCCTTACCCTGTACAACACTCACGGGTTGCAACGTTCTCTCTGTCCGTACTTGTTCTATCTTCTATCCTCCACTGGAAAGACACTATGAGAACTGGCATTCCACATGAAGGAGTTTACCTTAAACGGAACTACCTATAGTCTAACGGTTAGACGTCTGAGAATGGAAAGCTATGTGCGCCTATTGCGGTTACCACAGTGTCAGTCCCAAAAGCTTCCTTCTATAACTGACGTAACACTGCAGTGAATCCCTCAGAAGGCACACTTCCCTCAGTGTAGGAAGCGTTTTCGAAGAAGAAACTAAGTGCGGATCACCACTGGTGGTTAACAACCAATATGTGTTTGGCAGGCTTAAGCGCCATAGCGTGCCCTTTACTCACAGTACCTAATGTACCCGAAGTCCTTCCCTGTTCTATCTTCATCCTCAAAGGAATAACACTGTTATGAATGAGTACGCACCTGAAGTAGGTTCCCTGAGCAGATACCATCCTCCGCATGCCCTCTAAGGTGCCTGTATCAGACAGTTCATGGATGCTACCCAGACACGTCTTACACTTTCCAACTGAGCACAGACGCATCTCTGTCGTGAGAACTTACTGTAGCACAGTTCCCTCATATACTGGATGTGTTTTGAGAAGAGGTAGACACTGTGGAACATCTCCGGTGTTGAACTACAAGTATGCAAAATAGAGGCCTACGTGGCTTAACCTGTACTTCACTCACGGTTTGCAATGTTCTCTCTGTCCGTCCTTGTTCTATCTTCTTTCCTCCACTGGAAAGACACTGTGAGAAGTGAGAATCCGCATGAAGGAGTTTCCCTTAAACAGAACTTCCTATATTCTAACGGTTAGACGTCTGAGACTGGAAAGCTATGTGCGCCTAATGCGGTTACCACAGAGTCAGTCCCAAAAGATTCTTTCTTTAACAGATGTAACACTGCAGTGAATCCCTCCTAAAGCACACTTCCCTCTCAGTGTAGGAAGCGTTTTCGATGCAGAAACTAAGTGTGGATCACCACTGGTGGTGAACATCCAATATGTGTTTGGCAGGTTTAAGCGCCATAGCCTGCCCTTTACTCAGAGTACCTAATGTGCCCCTAGTCCGTCCGTGTTCTACCTTCATTCCTCCAAGGAGAAGCACTGATATGAATGAGTACGCACCTGAGGTAGCTTCCCTGAGCAGATACCTTCCTATATATCCCCTCTAAGGGGCCTGTATGAGACACTTCATAATTGCAACCCAGACATTCCTAGAGTTTTCAACTGAGCACAGATGCATTGCTGTCGTGAGAACATACTTTAGCACAATTCCCTCATATATTGGAAGTGTTTTGAGAATAGGTAGACACTGTGGAACATCCCAGGTGTTGAACTTCCAGTATGCATCATATAGGCCTAAGTGCCTTACCCTGTACTTCTCTCACGGGTGCAATGTTCTCTCTGCACCGTCCTTGTTCTATCTTCATTCATCCACTGGAAAGACACTGTGAGAAGTGACATTCCGCATGAAGGAGTTTCCCTTAAACAGAAATTCCTATAGTTAATGGTTAGACGTCTGAGACTGGAAAGCTATGTGTGCCTAATGCGGTTACCACAGAGTCAGTCCCAAAAGCTTCCTTCTTTAACAGACGTAACACTGCCGTGAATCCCTCCTAAAGCACACTTCCGTCTCAGTGTTGGAAGCATTTTAGACGCAGAAACTAAGTGCGGATCACCACTGGTGGTGAACATCCAATATGTGTTTGGCAGGCTTAAGCGCCATAGCCTGCCCTTTACTCACAGTACCTAATGTGCCCCAGTCCGTCCGTGTTCTACCTTCATTCCTCCAAGGAGAAGCACTGTTATGAATGAGTACACACCTGAAGTAGCTTCCCTGAGCAGATACCTTCCTACACATCCCCTCTAAGCGGCCTGTATCAGACACTTCATGATTGCTACCCAGACACATCCTAGTGTTTTCAACTGTGCACAGATGCATCCCTGTCGTGAGAACTTATGGTAGAACAGTTCCCTCATATATTGGAAGTGTTTTGAGAAGTGGTAGACAGTGTGGAACATCCCAGGTGTTGAACTTCCTGTATTCATTTAGAGGCTTACTTGCCTTACCCTTTACTTCTCTCATGGGTTGCAACGTTCTCTCTGTCAGTCCTTGTTCTATCTTCTTTCCTCCACTGGAAAGACACTGTGAGAAGTGAATTTCCACATGAAGAAGTTTCCCTTAAACAGAACTTGCTATATTCCAACAGATAGACGGCTGAGACTGGAAAGCTATATGCGACTATTGCGGTTAGACACCACCCCTTCATTTGTTGGACATCATAGACACAAACTCCAGTGTGAGCAAATATCTTACATCTTCCCTTACTCAGGTCCTGGCTAACTCGAATAGGCCACTGCCCTTTGGGACTGCCTACTGCTTGGCACTGAATTGACCTGTAGCTAGTGTTTACAATTCCATCCTCACCCGACTGGTCCCCAAGCCCTCCTGATAGGAAATTCTGGAGCCACAGTGCAGCATTCCGCCTTTCCCATAGAAAGAAGATTAGCTGGTGAGACTGTCCAGAAACCACACATGAAGATCATCTGCTCAGCCCTTGAGGATCCCCGATTTATCAGCTGTCCTGGCCAGTAGTGATGTGTCTGATAAAGCCTGAGCCATGGCTTCGTGTCAGCCACCCAGATAGTGGTTCCCGTATCTAGCATGTGAGGCCGGCCATGGCTCAATCCATCCTCTCTACCCATCCTAGGTATTCGGCATCTGTCCCCAAACCTTTGCTAGAATTCCTGCCAATGGGGGAACCTGAAGCCCAATAGTGAACTGCTCCTTCCCCATGGCATGAAACCTAGCTTTTGCGATGGGTGTACAACCTTCAGAGAGGGAACCAGCTGTATGAGACCATGCCCACTTTTATAGGTCGCCCTGAGAAAAAACAGGCATTGTGACCCTCAACCTGAGCATGCTTTCAAATAATCCCTCTCTATTGCACCACCAGGATCCCGCATTGCAGGGCTGGTATGCCCCTAAGCCCAAATTCTAACCCTTGGTGGGAATCTCTTGGTGCCCAGACCTGTCTCCAGAATCCCTGTTTTGGGGAACCCCTAAGATGGAAAACAGCACTCTCCCCTTCCCCGAGAAAGCCACCAAAGTATTGGGAGCCACCAGGATCATTAAGGAAGAAAAATCTCCCATGGACCTGTAATACCACACCTGCATTCTGAGGCCATCCAAACACACAATCCAGATAGGAAAGCCTGTGCTACTGCCTTCCAGTCACACTAAGTATAATTCCTGATGAACTCTCCTCCATGTCTACGCATTAGACCTGTGATCACCTCACCACTAAGGCTATCCCAAGTTTGAGTTTGCAGTCTACTCTCCCAAAACCATGGCTCATATGTCCTCCAGGATGGGGTTTTTGGAGCCACAGCATAGGACTCTGCCTGCCATCCCCAAGGAAAATTTGCCCATCCCAGTTTCCCAAACCGTCTGGATTAGGAAAAACCTCAAAGGCGCCCGGGCCCTCCGCCATATTGGATGCTGCTCTGTACGCAAATGCACAGTCTGAGACACCCTGATCACCTATATCCGGCAGACGCCAAAGTCAATGGTCCTGAGTCAGAAGATTGAACCTGACATGCCCCCAGGACATCACTGGAATCCTAGATTAGGTTTATAGGTATTGTCCTCAGAGGCTTGTTCTGGAATACCAACTTATGATATAACATGATATAACAAGAACATCTCCAGTCCCCAGAAAGAAACCGTGCTCTTTAACCTCTGTCAAAACTTCTGGGTAGTAGAATCCTGCTTGGCCCCTTAGCACCAGGACATTCTAAGCGTTCCTTGGTAAAAAACCAACATGGTAACCCATATGAAAGAGACTCCATGTTAACTCATTGCCCTTTGTACTTCGCACAAGAGCCACCAGAACAAACCTGCCATGTTCCTCAGCTGCAATGGAGAATGGAGGTTTGCTTTCCAGGTATCCATGTGGGAGTGCTATGTTACCCAAACTTTCCACATGGGGGAACCTAGAACAAACAAACCAAACTCCACATGTCCAGTAGAAGGAAATATTGCTTTTTGGAGCATCTCACAAGCCTCAGCATGGGAAATCCTCCGTGGCTTCTTGACGCCACTCCTACATTTGTCGATCATCGTAGATACAAACTCCAGTGTGAGCAAATATATGACAACCACCCTTACTCAGGTGCTGGTTTCTCAAATAAGGTGCTACATATTGGAACTGCCTTCGGCTTGGCACTGGACTGAACCGTAACTTGGTTTACAATTCCATCCTCACCCTACTGTTCTCCAAGCCTTGTTGAAAGTGAATTCTGGAGCCACAAAGCAGCATTCTGCCTTCCCCATAGAAAGAAGAAGTGCCTGGTGAGTCTGCACAGGAACCCCATATGAGGATCAATCTGCTCAGTCTTCGATGGGATCCCGATTTATAAGCTTCCCTGGCCACTAGTGCTGTGTCTGACAGAGCCTGAGCGCCAACCTCGTGTCATCCACCCAGAGGCTGGGGCCCTTATCCAGCATGCAGACCGGCCATGGCTCAAGTCCGTCATCTCTACCCATCCTTGGTATTCAGGGCAACTGTCCCCAGTCTTTTGTGGGAATCCCTGCCAATGGGGGAACTTGAAGCACAATAGAGTACTCCTCCTTCCCCATGGCAGGAAACCTGGCTGTCGGGATGGGTGTCCAACCATCATGTGGGAACCAGCTGCATTGCCAATAAGACCCCACCAACTCCTGAGGGCCGTCCTTGGATCAAAGAGGCATTGTGACCTTCAGCCTGAGCATGCTTTCAGACAAGCACTCTCAGTTTCACCACTAGCATCCTGCTTTGCCTGCCTGGTACACCTCTAGTCCCAAATCCTAACCCTTGGTGAGATTTTCCAGTGCCCATACCCAGTTCTCATCTCTGGAATTTCTCTTTTGGGGCACCCCTTAGATGGAAAACAGCACTCTTCGCTTCCCCAAAAAAGCCACCAAAGTATTGGGAGCTGCCAGGATCCTTAGAGAGGAAAAATATCCCATGGACCCATGAGACTACGCTTGCAATCCGAGGACATCCTGGACACACAATGCAGATAGAAAAGCCTGTGCTACCTCTTTCAAGTCACCCTAGGTACAGCTTCTGAAAAGCTGCCATCCAGGTCTCTGGAGCCAAACCACAGGACTGAGCCTGTCATCCCCAAGGAAAATTTGTCCGTCACAGTTTCCCAAACCTTCCAGATTAGGAGAAACCTGCAAGGCCCCTAAGCCCACCACAATATTGGAGGCTGCTCTGGAAGTAAATGGCTATTCTGAAACACCCTGTTCACCTACATGTGGCAGACACTCAAGTCAATGGTCCTGAGTCAGAAAATTGAAACTGACATGCCCCTAGGACCTCACTGGAACCCTAGATTAGGTGTTCAGGCATTTGTCCCCAGAGGCCTGTTCTGGAATACCAACTTATGATAAACATGTGGTTCCTCAGCCACAGAACAGAACATGGTTCTCCTGTCCCCAGAAGGAAACCATGCCCTTCGACCTATGTCAAACCCTCCGGGTGAGAGAATCCTGCATGACCCCTTATCCACCAGGACAATCTAAGATTTCGTTGGTAACAAACCAGCATTGTGACCCATCTGAATGAGATTCCATGTTAATTCATCGCCCTTGGTATTTCACACCAGAGCCACCAGAACGAAACTTCCATATTCCTCAGCTGCAATGGACAATGGAGGTGGACTTCCAAGGCAGCCATGCAGGAGAGCTGTACTACCCAAACGATCCAAATGGAGGTCACTGGAGCAAACAAACCAGACTCCCCAACTCCAGTAGAAGAAAGCCTTGCTGTTTAGAGACTCTCACAAGCACCGGCATGGAACATCCACCATGGCTTTTTGACGCCACCCTTCCTTTAGTTGGTCATAATAGATACAAACTCCAGTGTGAGCAGATATCTGCCATCCACCCTTACTCAGGTGCTGAATATCTCGAATCAGCTGCTGCACACTGGCACTGCCTTCTGCTTGACACTGAATTTATCCGCAGCTGTGTTTACAATTCTATCCTCACCCTCAAGGTCTCCATGGCCCCTTAATAGGTCATTCTCGAGCCACATGAGAGCATTTTGCCTTCCTCATAGAAGGAAGAAGTGCCAGTCAGTCTTCCAAGAAAGCCCACATGAGGATCAATCTGCTCGACCCTCGAGGGAACACGGATTTGTAGTCTGCCCTGGCAACTACTGCTGTGTCTGACAGAGCCCGAGCCCCGTCTTCGTGTTGGCCACCAAGAGACCGGGGACCATATCTAGCATATGAGACCGGCCATGGCTCAAGTCGGTCATCTCTACCCATCCTTGGTATTCAGGCATCTGTCCCTAGACCTTTGATGGAATCCCGGTCAATGGGGGAACCTGAAGCACAAAAGAGAATTCCTCCTACCCAATGGCAGGAAACCTGTCTGTTGGGATGGGTGTGCAGCTCTCAGAGTGGGAGCCAGCAGTATCGCCAATAAGACCACGCCCACTCCTGAGGGCCGCCCTGGGATCAAACATGCATTGTGACCCTCAGCCTGAGCATGCTTTCAAACAAGCCCTCTTAGTTTCACCACCAGGATCCTGCACTGTAGTCCCGGTACGCCCCTAGGCCCAAATCCTAACCCTTGGTGGGATGTTCCAGGCGCCCTGACCCAGTGCCCTTCTATATAATTTCTGTTTTGGGCCACCCCTAAGATGGAAAGCTGCACACTTCCCTTCCCCGAAAAGACCACTAACCTATTGGGAGCTGACAGGATCCTTAGAGATGTAAAGTCTCCCATGGACCCATAAGACCATACCTACATTCCGAGGCCTTCCTGGATACACAATTCAGATAGAAAATCCTTTGCTATTTCTTCGAGTCACCATAATTACAGTTCCTGAAGAACTGCCCTCCAGATCTATGCATTAAGCATGTGATCACCTTGCCACTAACACTACCCTGAGTTTGTGTTTGCAGAATTCTCTCCCAAAACCATGGCTCAAATGTCCTGCTGGATGGTCTCTCTAGAGCCACATTAAAAGACTGTGCCTGCCATCGCCAAGGAAAATTTGCCCGTCAGAGTTTCCCAAACCCTGCAGAATAGGAGAAACCTGCAAGGCCCCTGAGCCCACGCCCTTATTGGACGCTGCTCTGGTCTCAAATGCGAAGTCTGTACACCTTATCATATACATCCAGGCAAACACCAAGTCAGACGATTGAACCTGACATGCCCCTAGGACCTCATTGGAACCCTAGATTAGATTTCCAGGCATCTCTCCTCGGGAATGGGTCACAATGCTGAATTGTTACCAGGGAAATCTTAGAATGTGCTGGTGGCTAATGTGCCTGGCAGGATTCTCCTACACTGAGGATATGGCACAGGTCGAAGAGCACGGTTTCCCTGGAATACCAACTTATAATAGAACATGTGGCCCCTGAGCCACACAACAGTACATCTCCTGTCCCCAAAAGGAAACTGTGCTCTTGGACCTGTGTCAAACCCTTAGGGTAGGAGAATCCTGCATGGCCCCTTAGCCACCAGCACATTCTAAGATCTCCGTGGTAACAAACCAGCATTTTGACCCATCTGCAAGAGATTCAGTATCAACTCAAGGCCTTGATACTTCGCCCCAGAACCACCAGAAGGAACCTTCCATGTTCCTCATCTGCAACAGTCACTGGGGGTGTGCTTTCCAGGCATCCATGTGGAAGAGCTCTGCTCCCAATCTTTCCACATGCGGGACCCTGGAGCTAGCAAACCAGACTCCCCCTGTCCGGTAGAAGGAAACCTTGCTGTTTGGAGCATCTCACAAGCCCCAGCATGGGAAATCCTCCATAGCCTCTTGACGCCACCACTCCATTTGTCAGTCATCATAGTCACAAACTCAAGTGTGAGCAAATATCTGACATCCGCCCTTACTCAGATGCTGGGTATCTCAAATTAAACTCTGCACATTGTAACTCCCTTCCGCTTGGCACTGAATTGAACTGTAACTTGTGTTGATAATTCCATCCTCAAACTACTTCTCCCCAAGTCCTTTTTTTTAAAGATTTTTATTTATTTATTTGATAGTCAGAGAGATACCATAAGTAGGCAGAGAGGCAGGCAGAGAGAGAGGGGTAAGCAGGATCCCTGCTTAGCAGATAGCCCAATGTGGGGCTCGATCCCAGGACCCTGAGATCATGACCTGAGCTGAAGGCAGAGGCTTAAACGACTGAGCCACCCAGACACCCCTCCCCAAGCCCTCTTGATGAGGAATCTGGAGCCACAACGCAGCATTCTGCCTTTCCCATAGAAAGAAGAATTGCCTGGACAGTCTGCCCAGAAACCCCACATGAGATTCTATCTGCTTTGCACTCGAAGGAATTCTGATTTATAGGCAGTCCTGGCCACTAATACTGTGTCTGACAGAGCCTAAGCCACGACCTAGTGTCAGCCACCCAGAGAGCAGGCCCCATATCCAGCATGTGAGACTGGCCATGGCCCAAGTCCGTCATCTCTATCCATCATTGGATTCAGGCACCTTTCCCGAGACTTTTGCTGGAATACCTGCCAATAGGGGAACATGAAGCACAATAGAGAACTCCTCCTTCCCCATGACAGGAAGCCTGGCAGTTGGGATGTTTGTCGAAACCACACAGTGGGAGCCAGCTTCATGGACAATGAGATCATGCCAACTCCCGAGGGCTGCCCTGGGCACAAACAGGCATAGTGACCCTCAGCCTGAGCATGCTTTCAAACAAGCCTTCTCAGTGGCATGGCCAGAATCCCGCACTGCAGGCCTGGTACACCCCTAGGCCCAAATAACCGTTGGTGTGATTTTCCAGGCACCCAGTCTGAGAGCTCGTCTCTGGAATCCCTGTTTTGGGGCAACAAAATGACAGAAAGCAGCACACTTCCTGTCACTGAAAAAGCCACCAAACATGGGGAGCTGCCAGGAACCTAAGAGGGGAAAAATTTCCCATGGACCATGAGACCACACCTGCATACCGAGGCCATCCTGCAAACACAATCCAGATAGAAAGGCCTGTGCTACCGCCTTCGAGTCACCTTAATTACAGTTCCTCATGAGCTACACTCCAAATGCACGCATTAGGCCTGCAATCACCTCGCCACTAACCCTAACCCGAATTTGTGCTTGCAGACTTCTTTCCCAAAACCATGGCTCACTTGCCCCCAGGATGTTGTCTCTGGAGCCGGAGCACAGGACGTGTCTGCCATCCCCAAGGAAACTGTGCCTGTCTCAGTTGACCAAACATTTCAAATTTGGAGAAACCTGCAAGGCCCCGGAGCCCACCTCAGTATTGACGCCCCCTCAGCACGCAATGCCCAGTCTGAAACACCCTGATCACCTACACCCAGGAAGGAACCCAAGTCAATGGTCCTGAGTCAGAAGTTTGAAACTGACATGCCCCTAGGACCTCATTGCAACCCTAGATTAGGTTTTCAGGCATCTGTCCTCAGTGACCTTTCTGGAATACCAACTTAGGGTACAACATGTGGTGCCTGAGCCCCTTAACAGAAGATATCCTGTCCCCAGAAGGAAATCGTGCTCCTTGACCTCAGCCAAACCCTCAGAGTAGGAGAATCCTGAATTGAAGCTTAACCAACTGCACATTCTAAGATCTCCCTAATAAGAAACCACCATTGTGACCCCTCTGCAAGAGATTCCATGTCAACTCAGGGCCTTGATACTTCGCTCCAGAGCCACCAGACGGACCTGCATTTCCTCAGCTGCAATGATCAATAGAGGTGCGCTTTCCAGGCATCCATGTGGGAAAGCTCTGCTACCCAAACTTTCCACATGGTGGCCCTGGAGCAAACAAACTAGACTCTAGCTGTCCAGTCGAATGAAACCTACTGTTTGGAGCATCTCACAAACTTCAGAGTGGGAAATCCTTCATGGCCTCATGACACCACCCCTCCATTTGTCGGTCATCATAGATATAAACTCCAGTGTGAGAAAACATCAGACATCCATCCTTAGATGCTAGATATCCCATATAAGCAGCTGCACAAAGGAACTGCCTTCCGCTTGGCAGTGAATTGATCCGTAGCTTATGTTTACAGTACCATCCTCAGCCTACTGGTCCCCAAGCCCTCTTGATAGGGAATTCTGGAGCTACCACGCAGCATTCCTCCTTCCCCATAGAAAGAAGTAGTGCATGGTGGTCTTCCCAGAAACCCCAAATGAGATTCAATCAGCTTGGCCTTCAAGGGAACCCCGAATTATAGGCTTCCTGGCCACTAGTGCTGTATCTGAAAGAGCCTGAGCCCTTATCTAGTGTCATCAACCCAGAGAGCGGGCCCCATATCCAGCATGTGAGACTGGTCATGGACAAAGTCTGTCATTTCTACCCATCCTTGGTGTTCAGGCACCTGTCCACCAGACTTTTGCTAGAATCCATGCCAATGGGGGAACCTGAAGCACAATAGAGAACTCCTCCTTCCCATGGCAGGAAACCTGGCTGTTGGGATGGGTGTCCAACCGTCAAAGTGGTAGCCAGCTGCATGCCCAATGAGACCACACCCACTCCTGATGGCCACGCTGGGCACAAACAGGCATTGTGACCCTCAGCCTGAACATGTTTTCAAACAAGCCCTCTCAGTTGTACCACCAGGATCCCACATTGCAGGCCTGGTATACCCCTTGGCCAAGTCCTAAAACTTGGTGGGATTTTTCAAGCACCCTGAACCAGAGCCCATCTCTTGAAACCCTGTTTTGAGGCATGCATAAGATGGAAATCTGCACTCTTCCCTTCCCCAAGAAAGCCACCAAACAATGGGAGCCGCCAGGATCTTTAGAAGAGAAAAATCTCCCATGGACCCATGAATTCACACCTGCATTCTGAGGCCATCCTGGACACACAGTCCAGATTCAAAAGCCTGTGCTACTGCCTTCGAGTCACCGGATTTATGGTTCCTGATGAGCTGCCCTCCAGGTCTATGCATTGGGCCTGCGATCATGTCACCACCAACCTTAAGCCGAGTTTGTGTTTGCAGAATTGTCTCTCAAAACCATGACTTACATGCACTCCAGGATGGGGTCTCTGTAGCTACACCACAGGCCTTTGCCTGCAATCCCCAAGGAAATTGTGCCGTCAAGTTGCCCAAACCCACCAGATGGAAGAAATCTGCAAGGCCCCTTAGCCCACCCCAATTTTAGAGGCCGCCCTGGACTCAAATGCACAGTCTGAAACACCCTGATCACCTACATCCAGGCAGTCACCCAAGTCAATGGTCCTGAGTTAGATGTTTGAACTTGACATGCCCCTAGTACTTCATTGCCCCTAGGGGCCTGGATGTCCCACTCTGCTGGCTCTTGAAAACCTAGATTAGGTTTTCAGGACCCTGTCCTCAGAGGCCTGTTCTGGAATACCAAATTATGATTCAACATGTGGTCCCTGAGTCACACAACAGAACATTTCCTGTCCCCAGAAGGAAACCGTGCTCTTGGACCTGTGTCAAACCCCCAAGGTAGATGAATCCTGCATGGCCCCTTAGCCACCAGCAAATTCTAAGATCTCCATGGTAACAAAGCTGCATTGTTACCCATCTTCGTGAGACTCCATGTCAACCCAAGACCTTGGTACTTCGCCTTAGAGCCAACAGAACAAACCTGCCATGTTCCTCTGCTGCAATGATTAGCGGAGGTGTGCTTTCCAGACATCCATATGGGAGTGCTCTGCTACACAAACTTTCCACATGGGGGAACCTGGAGGAAACAAACCAGAATCCCCCTGTCCCGTTGAAGGAAACCTTGCTGTTTGGAGCATCTCACAAGCCCCAGCGTGGGAAATCCTCCATGACCTCTTGACGCCACCCTCCATTTGTTGGTCATAATAGACACAACCTCTTGTGTGAGCAAACAGCTGACATCCGCACTTACTCAGGTGCTGGATATATCCAATCAGCCGCTGCACACTGGAACTGCCTTCCACGTGGTAATGACTTTAACAGTTGTGTATGTTTACCATTCCATCTTCACCCTCCTGGTACACAAGCCCTCTTGATAGGGAATTCTGGAGCAACAATATAGCATTCTGCCTTCCTGAAGAAAGAAGAATTGCCTGGTGAGTCTGCTCAGAAATCCCACCTGAGATCCACCTGCAGGGCCCTTGATTACACCCTAATATCTTAGGCCATCATGGGAATTAAGGCTCTCTCTGACAGATCCTGAGCCACGACCTCCAGTCAGCCACCCAGACAGTGGGCCCCATTTCCTGCAGGTGGGACATGTTGTGGCGCAAAGCCATTATCTCTATCAACCTGGATATTCAAGCCTCTGTGCCTAGTCTATATCTCAAATAACTGCCTATGGGGTACCTGAAGCACAAGGGTACCCCTCCTTCCTGATGGCAGGAAATATAGCTGTTGGGATGGGTGTCCAACCCTCAGAGTGGGAACCAGCTGCATGGACATGAGACCACGGCCACACATGGGAGCTGCCCTGGGCACAAACAGGCATTTTGACCATGAGCGTGAACCTGCTTCCAAAGAAACCCCCACGGTAGCTGGACCAAGAGCCAGCAGAGTGGGACATCCAGGCCCCTAGGGGCAAATCCTCACCCTCTTTGGTGTTTTTTAGTCACCTAGACCCAGAAACTGTCCCTGGAATCCCTCTTGTGGGGATCCATTGAGACGGAAAAGAGCAGTCTTCCCTTCCCCTAGAGACAGCAAATTCTTGGGAGATTGGCAGAATCCACAGAGATGAAGAAGGTTCCATGGCCCCATGAAGCCACCCCTACATTTTTCGACCGTTCTAGACACATAATTCAGACAGAAAAGTCTGCCCAACTGCCTTGATGACACCTTAATTTCACTACGCAATGAGCTGCCCTCAGAGCCTGCAGATCGAGGCTGTGATCACCTCTGGCCTCACACTAATGCTAGTTTGTGTTTGCAGATTTCTGTCTCCAAAACCCTGTCGCACATGCGATCCAGGATGGGGCCTATGGAGCCTCACTGGACGACTGTGCCTACCCTCCTGAAGGATACTCTGCCCTTCACTGTTGCCCAAACCCTGAAGCTTAGGAGGAAATACAAAGCCCCTGAGCCCACTTCAATTTCCAAGAACAGTCTGGACACAAGTGTACATTGTGACACACAGTGAGCACCTACCTCCAGGCAAACATCCAAGTCAAAGGCCCTGAGTCCGAAGATTGAATCTGACATGCTCCTAGGACATCATCGATGCCCTAGATTAGGTTTTCAGGTGCCTGTCCCGAGAGGACTGTTCCCCCATACTGTCTTATATTCCAACATGTTGTCCCTGATACACACAACAGATCCCTCCTGTCCCAGAAGGATACCTTGCACTTGGTAGCTGTGTCCAAGACTCAGTGTATTAGAATCCTGCATTGCCCCTGACCATCCCAACATTCCAGTGTCTCCCTGGATACAAACCAGCATTGTGATCAAACAGCATCAAACTCCATGTCAACTCAGCCACCTTGTAACTTCGCCCCAGAGCCACCAGATGGAACCTGCCATGTTCCTGAGCTGCAATGGTCAACGGAGTCATGTTTTCCAGGCATCCATGAGGGAGAGCTCTGCTACCAACGTTTCCATATGGGGGACCCTGGAGCAAACAAACCAGACTCCCCCTGTCCAGTAGAAGGAAACCTTACTGTTTGGAGCACCTCACAAGCTGCAGAGTGGGATATCCTACATGACCTCTTGACAAAAACCCACCATTTGTATGTCATCCTAGACACAAACATCAGTGTGAGCAAATATCTGTCATCCGCCCTTTCTCAGGTGCTAGATGTCTCAAATCAGCCACTGCACGCTGGAAATGCCTTCCGTTTGTCACTGAATTGAACTGTAGCTTTTGTTTTTAATTCCATCCTCACCCTCCTGGTCCCCAAACGCTCTTGATAGGGAATTCTGTAGCCACAACACAGCATTCTGCCTTCCCCATAGAAAGAAGAAGTTCCTGGTGAGTCTGCCCAGAAACCCAACATTAGGATCCACCTGCATGGCCCTCGACGGCACCCTAATATCTTAGGCCTCCATGGGCTTTCATGCTCTGTCTGACACAGCTGGAGACATGACCTCCAGGCAGTCACGCAGATTCTTGCAGGTGGGACCTGCCGAGGCTGGAAGCCATCATCTCTATTCAACCTGGGTATTCAGGCATCTTTCCAAAACTGTAGCTCAAATCCTTGACTATGGGGAACCTGAAGCACAGGAGTATTCTTATTCCCAATGGCAGGAAACCTGGTTGTTGAGATGGGCACTAAGACTCTGTCTGACACAGCCTGAGCAACGACCTAGAGTCAGCATGCAGATAGTGGGACCCATATCCTGCAGGTTTGACTTGTCGTGGCCCAAAGCCGTCATCTCTATTCAACATGGATATTCAAGCATCTTTCCCAGGTTGTAGCTCAAACCCCTGACTATGGAGGATCCTGAAGCACAAAAGTACTCCTCCTTCCCAATGGCAGGATGCCTGATGTTGAGATAGGTGTCAAACTCTCAGAGTGGGAACCAGACGCATGGCCCATGAGACCACGGCCACTCATGGGCGCCACTCTGGGAACAAACTTGCATTGTTACCCTCAGTGTGAGGCTGCTTTCAAACAAAACACTTCGGTAGCTGAAGCAGGAGCCCTCAGAGCACACCTACCACCCTAGGGCCAAACACTGACCCTCGTCGTTGTTTTCCAGGTGCCCACACCCAGAACCTGTCTCTGGAATCACTATTTTGGGGAATCCTTGAGACGGAAAACAGCAGTATTCCCTTCTCCCTGAGACAAAAAAACTCTTGGGAGCTGAGCAGAATCCCCAGAGCTGAAGTATCTCTCATGGCCCCATGAAGCCAATCCTACATTGTGCGAAACTCCAGGACAAACAATGCAGACAGAAAATCCTGCACTACCGTCTCCATGATACCTTAACTTCAGTACACTATGAGCTCCCAACAGGGCCTGCATATCGGGCCTGTGATCACATCAGACCTTAACCTATTCCTAGTTCGCATTTGCAGATTTCTGTCCCAAAGCCGTGGCCCACATTTTCATCCGGATGGGGCCTCTGGAGCCTTACCAGACGACTGTGCCTACACACCCAAAGAAAACTCTGCCCTTCACTGTTGACCAAACCCTGAAGATTAGGAGCAAAGTACAAAGCCCGTGAGCCCACCTCAATTCCGACAAAAACTCTGGGCCCAAGGGCACATTCTGACACACAATGAGTCCCTGCCTCCAGGCAGACATCCAAGTCAAAGGCCCTGAGCCAGAAGATTGAACATGACATGCCTCTAGGACTTTATCAATACCATAGCTTAGATTTTCAGGTACCTGTCCCCAGAGGCCTGTTCTTCAATACCAACTTATATTCCAACATGTGGTCCCTGAGCCCCACAACAGAACCCCTCCTGTCCCTTAAGGATATCTTGCTCTTGGTAGCTGTGTCCAAGACTCAGTGTAAGAGAATCCTGCATGGTCCCTGACCTCCCCAACATTCTAATGTCTCCCTGGATACAAACCAGCATTGTGATCCAATAGCATGAAACTCCAGGTCAACACCAGCGAATTTGAACTTCGCCCCAGCGTCACCGGTACGAAACTGCCATTTCCTCATCTGCAATGGACTCTGGAGGTGAGCTTTCCAGGCATCCATGCGGGAGTGTTCTTCTCCCCAAACTTTCCACATGGGGGACCCTGGAGCATACAAACGACAATCCACCAGTCAATTAGAAGGAAACCTTGCTGTTTGGAGCATCTTACAAGCCCCAGGGTCGGAAATCCTCCATGGCTTCATGATGCCTCCCCTCCATTTTTCGGTTATCATAGACACAAACTCCAGTGTGAGCAAACATCTGACATCCGCCCTTACTCAGGTGCTGGATAACTTGAATCAGCTGCTGCACACTGTAAGTGCCTTCCACTTGTCACTGAATTTAACCATAGCTTGTGTTTACAATTCTATCCTCACCCTCCTGGCCCCAAGCCCTCTTGATAGGGAATTCTGGATCCACAACTCAACATTCTGCCTGCCCCACAGAGAGAAGAAGTGCCTGGTGTGTCTTCCCAGAAACCCCACATGAGGAACCACCTGCATGGCCCTCGACAGCACCATAATATCATAGGCCGCCATGGGCACTAAGATTGCCTCACACAGCCAGAGCCACGACCTCCAGGCATCCACAAAGAGAGTGGGCCCCATATCCTGCAGATGGACCTGCCATAGCCCGAAGCCATCATCTTTACACAGCCTGGATATTCAGGCATCTGTCCCCAGACTGTAGCTCAAATCCCTGCCTCTGGGGGAACCTGAAATATAGGATTATTCCTCCTTTCTGATGGCAGGAAACCTGGCTGTTGAGATGGGTGTCTTACCCTCAGAGTGGGAACCAGCTGCATGGCTGAGACCAGGGCCACTCATCGGATATGCCCTGGGCACAAACAGGCATTGAGAAACTCAGCGTGAGCCTCCTTTCAAACAAACACCCTCAGTAGCTAGATCAGGAGTCCACAGAGTGGGCCTGCCAGGTCCCTAGGGCTAAATCCTCACCCTCGTTTGTGCTTTCCAGGCAACCAGACCCAGAACCTGTCTCTCAAATCCCTCTTTTGTGGGTCCCTGAGACAGAAAACAGCAGTCTTCCCTTTTCCAAGAGACAACAAACACTGGGAGCTGGGCAGAATCTCCAGAGAAGAATAATATCCCATGGCCTCATGAAGCCACCCCTACCTTTTGCGACCTTCCTGGACACACAATCCCGACAGAAAAGTCTGCGCTACTGCATCCATGACACCTTAATTTCAGTACACTATGAGCTGCCCTCAGCGCCTGCTGATTGGTCTTGTGAACACTTCAGCCCTCATCCTTATGCTAGTCGCGTTTGCAATTCCTGTTCCCAAAGTCCTGGCCCACATGCCCTCCAAAATAGGGCCTCTGATCCCACACCAGACAAGTGTGGCTACACTCCTGAAGGAAACTGCCCTTCACTGTTGCCCAAACCCCGAAGATTAGGAGCAAAGTACAAAGTCCCTGAGCTCACCTCATTTTCGAAGAATGCTCTGGGCCCAAATATGCATTCTGACACACAATGAGTCCCTACCTCCAAGCAGACATCCAAGTCAAAGGCCCTGAGTCAGAAGTTTGAACCCGCCATTACTATAGGACTTCATTGATACCCTAGTTTAGATGTTTAGGCGCCTATCCCCAGAGGCTTGTTATCAAATACCAACTTATATTCCAACATGTGGTCCTTGAGCCTCACAACAGAACCCCTGCTTTCCCCAGTAGGATACCTTTCTCTTGGGAACTGTGTCCAAGTCTCAGTGTAGGAGAATCCTGCATGGCCCCTGACCACCCCAACATTCTAACATCTCCCTGGATACAAACCAGCATTGTGATCCAAAAACATGAAACTCCATGTCAACTCATCCCCCTTAAATCTTCATCCCAGAGCTACCAGATCGAACCTGCCGTGTTCCTGAGCTGCAATGGTAAATGGAGGTGTGCTTTCCAGGCAACTATGCGGGAGAGCACTGCTACCCAAACCTCACATATGGGGGATACTGGAGCAAATAAACAGACTCCCCCTGTCCAGTAGAAGGAAACCTTGCTGTTTGGAGCATCTCACAAGCCGCATCGTGAGAAATATTCTATGGCCTCTTGATGCCACCCCACCATTGTCTGTCATCATAGACACAAACTCCAGTGTGAGCAAACATCTGACATCCGCCCTTACTCAGGTGCTGGATGTCTCAAATCAGGTACTGTACACTGGAACAGCCTTCCGCTTGGCACTGAATTTAACCATAGCTTGTGTTTACAATTCCATCCATACCCTCCTGGTCCCCAAGCCCTCTTAATAGGAAACCCTGGAGACATAACGCAGCATTTTGCCTGTCCCATAGAAAGAAGTGCCTGGTGAGACTGCGCAGAACACAGATATGAGGATCTACCTGCATGGCCCTCGATGACACCCTAATATCATAGAGTGCCATGGGCAATAACGCTCTGTCTGACACAGCCTGAGCCATGAGCTCCATTCAGCCACGCAGACAGTGGGTCCCATATCCTGCCGATGGGACCTGCCGTGGCCTGAAATCAACATCTCTGCTCTACCTGGTTATTCAGGCATCTGTCTCCAGACCGTAGCTGAAATCCCTGACTATGGGGGTACTTAAAGCACAGGAGTTCTCCTCCTTTCCAGGGGCAGGAAATCTGGCCTGTGAAATGGGAGTCCAACCCTCAGAGTGGGAACCAGCTGCATGGGCCTTGAGATCATGGTCACACATGGGAGTCGCCCTGGGCACAAACAGGCATTGTGACCCTCCGCGTGAGCCTGCTTTCAAAGAAACGCCCACGGTAGCTCGACCAGGAGTCCGCAGAGCAAGACAGCCAGGTTGCTATGACCAAATCCTCTCCCTCGTTGGTGTTTTCCAGGCACCCAGACCCAGAAACTGTCTCCGGAATCTTTCTTTTGTGGTTAACCTCAGACTGAAAACATCAGTCTTCCCTTCCCCCAGAGGCACCAAACTCTTGAGAGCTGGGCAGAATACCCAGAGACGAAGACTCTCCCATGGCCCCATGAAGCCACCCCTACCTTTTGCGACCATTCTGGACACAGAATCCAGACAATATAGCATGAGTTACCGCCTGGTGACACCTTAATTTCAGTACATAATGAGTTTCCCTCAGGGCCTGCAGATCGGGCCTGTGATCACCTCGGCACTCACCCTAACCCTAGTTCGAGTTTGCAGGTTCTGTCTCCAAAACCCTGGCCCTCTTGCCCTCCAGGGTGGGGCTTCTGCAGCCACAATGGAATAATGTGCCTACCTTACTGAAGGAAGGTAGTGTCCCCCAAATTTTCCATATGGGGGACACTACCTACCTTGGCCTTTTCTGTTGCCCAAACCCTGAATTTTAAGAGCAAAGTACAAACCCCCTGAGCCCACCTCAATTTCCCAGTATGCTCCAGACCCAAGTGTACATTCTGACACATAATGAGTAATTGGCTCCAGGTAGACTTCCAAGCCAAAGGCCCTGAATCAGAAGTTTGAACTTGTCATGACTATAGGACATCATCGATACCCTAGTTTAGATTTTTAGGCGCCTGTCCTGGAGGCCTGTTCTCCAATACCAACTTATATTCCAACATGTGGTCCTTGAGCCTCACAACAGAAACCCTGCTGTCCCCAGGATACATTGCTCTTGGTAGCTGTGTCCAAGACTCAGTGTAGGAGAATCCTGTATGGGCCCCTGACCACCCCAACCTTCTAACATCTAACTGGATACAAACCAGCATTGTGATCCAACAGCATGAAACTACATATCAACTCAGCCCCATTAAAACTTCGTCCCAGAGCCACCAGATCGAACCTGCCATGTTCCTGAGCTGCAATAGTCAATGGAGGTGTGCTCTCCAGGCATCTATGTGGGAGAGCTCTGCTACCCAAATTTTCCATATGGGGGACACTGGAGCAAACAAACCAGACTCCCCTGTCCAGTAGAAGGAAACATTGCTGTTGGGAGCATCTCACAAACCACAGAGTGGGAAATCCCCCATGGCCTCTAGACACCACCCCACCATTTGTCCGTCATCACAGACACAAACTCCAGTGTGAGCAAACCTCTGACATCCGCCCTTACTCAGGTGCTGGATGTCTCAAATCAGCCACTGTACACTGGAACCGCCTTCCGCTTGGCACTGAATTTAACCATAGCTTGTGTTTACAATTCCATCCTCACCCTTCTGGTCCCCAAACCCTCTTAATAGGGAATTCTGGAGACATAACGCAGCATTCTGCCTGCTCCACTGACAGAAGAAGTGCCTGGCGAGTCTGCCCAGAATACCCACATGAGGATTCCCCTGTATGGCCCTCAACAACACTGTAATATCATAGGGTTCCAGGTGCACCAATGCTCTGTCTGACACAGCCTAGGCCACGACCTCCATTCAGCACCTCCAGACAGTGGGCCCCATTTCCTGTAGGTGTGACTTCCTGTGACCCGAAACCAACATCTCTCCTCAACTTGGATATTCAGGCCTTTGTCCCAGACTATAGCTCAAATCCATGCCTATGTGGAAATCTGACACACAAGAGTACTCCTCCTTCCCAACCCTCTGAGTGGGAACCGGCTGCATGGCCCATGAGACCACGGTCACACATGGAAGACTCCCTGGATACAAACAGGCATTGTGATCCTCAGCGTGAGCTTGCTTTCAAACAAAACCCCTCGATAGCTGGATCAGGAGCCCACAGAGTGGGACTGCCAGGTCCCTAGGGCCAAATCCTCATCCTCGTTTGTGTTTTCCAGGTACCCAGACCCAGAACCTGTCTCTGGAATCCCTCTTCGGGTGTCCTCTGAGACAGAAAACAACAGTCTTCTCTTCCCGCAGAGACACCAAATTCTTGGGAGCTGAGCAGAATCCCCAAAGATGAAGAATTTCCCTTGGCTTCATGAAGCCACCCCTACCTTTTGAGACCATTCTGGACACATACTCGACAGAAAAGCCTGCACTACTGCCTCCAAGACACCTTAAATTCAGTACAATATGAGCTTCCCTCAGGCCTGCACATCGGGCCTGTGATCCCCTCAGCCCTCACTCTAACCCTAGTTTGCTTTTGCAGATTTCTCTCCCCAAAGTGCTGGCCCACATGTCCTCCAGGATGGTGTCTCTGGTGCCACACCAGACGACTGTCCCTATGCTCCTGAAGGAAACTCTGCCCTTCGTGGTTGCCCGATCCCTGAAGATTAGGAGCAAAGTATAAAGCCCCATATCCCACCTCAATTTCGAAGAAGGCTCTGGACCCAAATGCACATTCTGACACACAGTGAGCCCCTGCCTCCAGGCAGACATCCAAATCCAAGGCCCTGAGTTAGAATTTTGAACCTGCCATGACTATAGGACTTCATCGATACCCTAGTTTAGATTTTTAGGTGCCTGTCCCCAGAGGCCTGTTCTCCAATACCAACTTATATTCCAACATGTGGTCCCTGAGCCACACAACAGAACCCCTGCTGTCCCCAGAAGTATAGCTTGCTCTTGGTAGCTGTGTCCATGTCTCATTGTGGGAGAATCTTGCTTGGTCCCTGACCACCCCAACATTCTAACGTCTCCCTGTATAAAACCAGCATTGTATCCCTGGATACAAACCAACAGCATGAAACTCCATGTCAGCTTAGGCCGCTTGGAACTTCGCCCCAGAGCCACCAGATCGAACATGCCATGTTCCTTGGCTGCAGTGGTCAATGGAGTTGTGCTTTTCAGGCATCCATGCAGGAGAGCTCTGAACCCAAACTTTCCATATGGTGGACACTGGAGCAAATAAACTAGACTCTCCCTCTCCAGTAAAAGGAAATCTTGCTATTTGGAGCATCTCACAAGCCCCAGGGTGGGAAATCCTCCATGGCCTTGTTACGCCACCCCTCTATTTGGTGGTCAATGTAGACACGAGCTCCAGAGTGAGCAAGCGTCTGACATCCGCCCCTACTCAGGTCCTGGACACCTCGCATCAGCCGCTGCACACAGGAATTGTCTCTGCTTGGCACTGAATTGAACTGTAGATTGTGTTTACAATTCCATATTTACCCTCTTCGTCCCCAAAACCTCTTCATAGGGAACTTTGGAGCCACAATGCAGCATTCTGCCTACCACAAAGAAAGAAGATGTTCCTGTTGAGTCTGCCCGAAACCCCAAATGAGAATCCACCTGCTTGGCTCTCGACAGCACCTTAATATCATAGGCCTCTATGGGCACTCAAGCTCTGTCTGACGCACTCTGAAACACCCTGATTACCTATGTCCAGGAAGACACCCAAGTCCATGGTCCTGAGTCAGAATATTGAACCAGACATGCCCCTAGGACCTCATTGGAACCCTCCATTAGTTTTTCAGGCATCTGTTCTCAGAGGTCTATTCTGGAATAACAACTTATGATACAACATGTGGTCCATGAACCACACAACAGAACAACTCTTGTCCGCAGAAGGAAACCATGCACTTGGACCTGTGTCAAATGCTCAGGGTAGGAGAATCCTGCAAGACCCCTTTGCGAACAGCACATTCTAAGATCTCCCTGGTAACAAACCAGCATTTTGACCCATGTGCAAGACATTCCATGTCAACTCAAGGCCTTGGTACTTCACCCAAGAGTCACAAGAACAAACCTTCTATGTTCCTCAGCTGCAATGGTCAATGGAGGTGTGCTTTCCAGGCATCCATGCCGAAGAGCTCTGCTACCCAAACTTTCCACATGGGGTACCGTGGAGCAAACAAACCAGACTCCATCTGTCCAGTAGAAGGAAACCTTGCTGTTTGGTGCATCTCACAAGCCTCAGCGGGGGAAATCCGCCATGGGCTCTTGATGCCACCCCTCCATTTCTTGGTCATCATAGACACAAACTCTAGTCTGAGCAAACATCTGGCATCCGCCAATAATCAGGTGCTGGATATATCGAAAAAGACGCTTCACATTGGAACTGTGTTCTGCTTGGCACTGAATTGTACAGTAGCTTGTTTTTACAATTCCATCCTCATCCTACTGCTCCCCTCTTCATATTGAATTCAGGAGCCACAATGCAGCATTCTGCCTTCCCCATAGAAAGAACAAGTGTCTAGTTAGTCTGCCCAGAATCCCCACATGAGGATCAATCTGCTCGGCCCTGAAGGGAACCCCGATTTATAGACTTCCCTGGCCACTAGCGTTGTGTCTGACAGAGCCTGAGTCCAGACCTAGTGTCAGTCACCAAGAGAGCAGGCACCATATCTAGCATCTGGGACTGGCAATGTCCCAAGTCCTTAGTCTCTACCCATGTTTGCTTTTCTGGCAATTTTCCCCAGACTTTGCTGAAATCCTTCCAATGGAGGAACCTGAAGCACTATAGAGTACTACTCCTTCCCCATGGAAAGAAACCTGGCTGTTGGGATGGGTATCCAGCCCTCAACGTGGGAGCAAGGTAATGTGAACACGCCAAGTCCTGGGTTGCCTGGGGCACAAACAGGCATTGTGACCCTCAGCCGAGTATGCTTTCAAACAAACCCTCTCAGTTCCACCAAAGGTTCCAGCATTGCAGGCCTGGTATGCCCCTAGACCCATATCCTAACACTTGGTGGGATTTTCCAGGCTCTCAGACCCAGAACCCGTCTCTGGAATCCCTGTTTTGGGGCACGTCTAAGATGGGAAAGAATACTCTTATCTTACCCGAAAAAGCCACCCAACTAAGGGGAGCCGCCAGGATCCCTAGAGAGGAAAAGTCTCCCATGGACCCATGAGACCTCACCTACATTCCGAGGTCGTTCTGGACACAAAATCCCGATAGAAAAATCTGTGCTACCGTCTTCCAGTCACCCTAATTACAGTTCCTGATGAGCTGACCACCATGTCTATGCATTTGGCCTGCGATCACCTCGCAACTAACCCGAAACCGAATTTGTGTTTGCAGACTTCTGTGTCAAAACCATGGCTCACATGCCCTCCAGGATGAGGTCACTCGAGGTGCACCACAGGACTGTGGCTGCATTTCCCAAGGAAACTGTGCCTATCACAGTTGCCCAAATCTTACAGATAAAGAGAAACCTGCAAGGCCCCTGATACCACCCCAATTTTGGAGGCCACTCTGGATGCAAATGCACAGTCTGAAACACCTTGATAAGCTACATTCAGCTAGACAGCCACGTCAATGGTCCTGAGTCAGAAGATTGAACCTGACATGCCCTTGGACCTCATTGAAACCCTTGATTAGGTTGTCAGGCATCTGTCCTCAGGGGCCTATTCTGGAATACATACTTATGATACAACACGTGGTTCCTGAGCCACACCACAGAACATTTCCTGTCTCCAGAAGGAAACTGTGCTCTTCGACCTTTGCCAAAACCTCAGAAAAGGAGAATCCTGCACCACACCTTAGCCACAAGCACATTCTAAGATCTCCCTGGTAACAAATCAGCAGTGTGACCCATCTGAAAGAGATTCCATGTTTGCTCATCGCCCTTGGTACTTCGCACCAGAGCCACCAGAATGAACTTGCCATGGTCTTCAGCTGCAATGGAGAATGGAGGTGTGCTTTCCAGGCATCCATGTCAGAGAGCTTTGCTACCCAGAATTTCCACATGGGAGACCCTGGAGCAAACAAATCAGATTCCACCTGTCCAGTAGAAGGAAACCTTGGTGTTTGGAGCATCTCACAAGCCTCAGCATGGGAAATCCTCCATGGCCTCTTGTCGCCACCACTCCATTTATCGTTTATCATAGACACAAACTCCAGTGTGAGCAAATATTGGACAACCGCCCTGACTCAGCTGCTGGATCTCTCGAATAAGCCTCTGCACATTGGAACTGCCTTCCGTTTGGCACTGAATTGAACCGTAGCTTGTTTTTACAATTCCATCCTCACCCTACTTGTCCCCACGCCCTCTTCATAGGGAATTCTGGGGGGCACAATATAGCATTTTGCCTGCCCCATAGAAGAAAAAAAGGTGCCTGGTGAATCTGTTCAGATTCCCCACATGAGGATCCACCTGCATGGCCCTTGACAATGCCTTAATATCATAGGCCACCATGGGCACTAAAGCTCTGTCTGACATAGCCTGACCCACAACCTCCAGTCAGTCACCTACACATTGGGCCCCATATCCTGCAGGTGGGACCTGCCGTGGCCCAAAACCGTCATCTCTGCTCAACCCGGGTATTCAGGCATCTGTCCCCAGAACGTAGCTCAAATCCATTCCTATGGGGGAACTTGAGGCACAAGTGTTCTCCTTCCCGATGGCAGGAAATCTGGCCTGTGAAATGGGTGTCCAACCCTTAGAGTGGGAACAAGCTGCATGGGCCTTGAGACCACGGTCACTCATGGGAGATGCCCTGGGCTCAAACAGGCATTGTGACCCTCCACGTGAGCCTGCTTTCAAACAAACCCCATCAGTAGCTGCACCAGGAGTCCGCAGAGCAGGCTTACCAGGTTACTATGGCCAAATCCTCTCCCTCGTTTGTTTTCCAGGCACCCAGTCCCTGAAACTGTCTCCAGAATCTCTTTTTTCCGGTTTCTCTGAGACTGAAAACAGCAGTCTTCCCTTCCCCCCAGAGATACCAAAGTCTTGGGAGCTGGGCAGAATACCCAAGACGAAGAATCTCCCATGGCCCCATGAAGCCACCCCTATATTTTGTGACCGTCAGGGACACAGGATCCAGACAAAACAGGCTTCACTACTGCCTCCATGACACCTTAATTTCAGTACACTATGAGCTGCCCTCAAGGCCTGCAGATCGGGCCTGTGATCACCTCGGCCCTCACCCTAACCCTAGTTCGCATTTCCAGATTTCTGTCCCCAAAGCCCTGGCCCACATGTCCTCCAGGATGGGGCCTCTGGAGCCACACCAGATGACTGTGCCTATCCTCCCGAAAGAAACTCTGCCCTTCATTGTTTCCCAAACCCTCAAAATTAGGAGCAATATACAAAGTAACTGAGCCCACCTCAGTTGCGAGGAAAACTCTGGACCGATATGCGCATTCTGGCACACCATGAGCACCGTCCTCCAGGCAGATATCCATGTCAAAGGCCCTGAGTCAGAAGATTGATCCTGACATGCCCCTAGGACTTCATCGATACCATAGATTAGATTTTCAGGTGCCTGCCTGTCCCCAGAGGCCTTTTCTCCAATAACAACTTAAATTCCAACATGGGGTCTGTGAGCCACACAACGGAATCCCTCCTGTTTCCAGTAGCATAGCTTGCTCTTGGTAGCTATGTCCAACACTCAGTTTATGAGAATCCTGCATGGCCCCTGAACACCACAACATCCTAACTTCTCCGTGGATACAAACCATCATTATGATCCAACAGCATGAAACTCCATGTGAACTCAGGCTGCTTGGGACTTCACCCCAGAGTCACCAGAGCGAACCTTCTGTGTTCCTCAGCTTCAATGGTCAATGGAGGTGTGCTTTATAGGCATCCATTTTGGAGAGCTCTGCTACCCATACTTTCCATATGGGGTACAGTGGAGCAAACAAACCAGACTCGCCCTGTCCTGTACAAGGATTCCTTGCTGTTTGGAGCATCTCACAAGCCCCATTGTAGGAAATCCTCCATGACCTCGTGACGCCAACCCTCCATTTGGTGGCCAACATAGACACAAAGTCCATTTTAAACAAACATCTTACATCAGTCCTTACTCAGGTGCTGGTATGTCGAATCAGCTGCTGCACACTCGAATGGCCTTCCACTTGGCACTGAATTTAACCCTAGCTGGTGTTTACAATTTTATCCTCACCCTCCTCATCAACAAGCCTTCTTGACAGGGAATTCTGGAGCCAAAATAGGGCATTCTGCCTACCCCACAGACAGAAGAAGTGCCTGGTAAGTCTGTCCAGAAACCCCACATGTGGATCCAACTGCATGGCCCTTAATGGCACCCTAATATCATAAGCCTCCATGACACAGCCTGAGCCATAACCTCTAGTCAGCCACACTGACAGTTTTCTCCATATCCTGCAGGTGGGACCTGCCGTGGCCTGAAGCCTTCACATCTACTCAACCTAGATATTCAGGCATCTCTCCCAAGACCATAGCTCAAATCCCTGCCTATGGGGGAACATGAAGGACAAGAATACTCCTCCTACACGATGGCAGGAATCCTGGCTGCTTAGTTGGGTGTCCAACCCTCAGTGTGGGAACCGTTGCATGGCCCATGAGACCACGGCCACTCATGGGAGCCGCCCTGGGCACAAACAGACTTTGTGACCCTCAGTGTGAGCCTGCTTTCAAACAAACCGCCTTGGTAGCTGGACCAGGAGCACACAGGGCAGGCCTGCCATGTCCCTAGGGCCAAATCTTAACCCTCAATGTTTTCCAGATGCCCAGACCCAGAACCTGTCTCTGGAATCCCTCTTTTGGGGGTCCTGTGAGACAGGAAACAGCAGTCTTCCCTTCCCCTAGGCAACCCATACTCTAGGGAGCTGGGCAGAATCCCCTGAGTCAAAGAAGCTCCCATGGCCCCATGAAGAATCCCCTACATTTTGAGACTGTCCTAGATACACAGTCCAGACAGAAAAGCCAGTGCTATGGCCTCCATGACACATTAATTTCAGTACACTGAGGTGCACTCACGCCCTGCAGATTTGCCCTGTGATCACACCGGCCCTCAACTTAACCATAGATTGCGTTTGCAGACTTCTGTCCCCAAAGCCCTGGCCCACATGCCCTCGAGGATGGGGCCTCTGGTGCCACAACGGACGAGTGTACTTACACTCCTGAAGAAAACTCTGCCTTTCACATTTGCCAAAACTATGAATCTTAGAAACAAGTACAAAGCACCTGAGCCCAACTCAACTTCAAAGAACACTCTGGACCCAAGTACATATTCTGATACACAGTGAGCACCTGCTTCCAAACAGACATCGATGTAAAAGGCCCTGAGTCCAAAGATTGAACCTGACATGCCTCTACGACTTCATCGGTACCCTAGCTTAGGTTTTCAGGCTCCTGTACCCAGAGGCTTGTTCTCCAATACCAACTTATATTTTAACATGTGGTCCCTCAGCCACACAACAGAACCCCTTCTGTCCCCAGAAGGATACCTTGCTCTTGGTAGCTGTGGACAAGACTCAGTGCAGGAGAATCCTGCATGGCCCTGTGAAAACCCCAACATTCTAACATCTCCCTGGATAACAACCAGCATTGTGACCCAACAGCATATAACTCCATGTCAACTCAGGCCTCTTGGAACTTAGCCTCAGAGGCACCAGATAAAAATTGCCATGTTCCTCAGCTGCAATGGTCAAGGGAGTTGTGCTTTCAGGCACCCATGAAGGAGAGCTCAACTTTCCATAATGTGGAGCCTGTGGCAAACAAACCAGACACCACCTGTCCAGTAGAAGGAAACATTGCTGTTTGGAGCATCTCATAATTCACAGCATGGGAAATCCTCCATGGTCTCATGACACCATCCTTCCATTTGGCGGTCATCATAGACACAAACTCCAGTGTGAGCAAACATCTGATATCCACCCTTACTCAGGTGCTGTATATCTCGTATCAGCTGCTGCACACTGGAACTGCCTTCTGCTTTTCACTGAATTTAATCTTAGCTTGTGTTTAAAATTACATCCTCACCCTCCTTTTGCCCATGCCCTCTTGATAGGAAATTCTTGAGCCACAAAGTAGCATTCTGCCTGTCCCACAGAAGGAAGAAGTGCCTGGTGAGCCTTCCCAGGAACCCCACATTAGGTTCCACCAGCATGGCCCTCGACGAGACCCTAATATCTTAGTCCACCATGGGACTCAGACTCTGTCTGACACAGCCTGAGCTACGACCTTCAGTCAGCCATGCAGACAGCGGACCTCATATATTGCAGGTGGGACCCGCCATGGTCCAAAGCCATCATATTTACTCAACTTGGTTATTCAGGCATCTATTCCCAGACCTTAGCTCAAATTCCTGCCTATGGGGGAAATTGCAGCACAGGAGTACTCTCCCTTCCCAATGGCAGGAATCCTGGCTGTTGAGATGAGTGTCCAACCCTCAGAGTGGGAACCAGCTGCACGGCCCATGAGACCATGGTCACACACAGTAGCCGCCGTGGGCACAAACAGGCATTGTGACGCTCAGTGTGAGCCCGATTTCAAACACCCCCCCCTCAGTAGCTGAACCAGGAGCCTGCAGAGCAGGCCTGCCAAGTCCCTAGGGTCAAAGCCTCACACTTGTTCATGTTTTCCAGACGCCCAGACCCAGAAACTGTCTCTGGAATCCCTCTTTTCGTGGTCCCCAGAGACGGAAAACAGCAATCTTCACTTCCCCCAGAGACACCAAGCTTTTGGGAGCTGGGTAGAATCCCCAGAGATGAAGAATCTCCCATGGCACCATGAAGATTCTCATACATTTTGCAACCTTCCTGGACACACTATACAGACAGAAAATCCTGTGCTACCACCTCCATGACCCCTTGATTTCAGTACAGTATTAGCTTCCCTCAGGGCCTGCAGATCAGGTCTGTGATCACCTCGGCCCTCACACTAACCCTAGTTTGCAGATTTCTGTCCCCAAAGCCCAGGCCCACATGCCCTCGAGGATGGGGTCTCTGGAGTCCCGGACAAGTGTGCGTACGTTACCAAAGGAAACTCTGCCCTTCACTGTTGCCAAAACCCTGAAGATTGGGAGCAATGTACAAAGCCCCTGAGCCCACCTCAATTCAAAGGAAAACTCTGGACCCAAATGCACATTCTGACATACAATGAGGACCTGCCTCCAGGTAGACAACCAAGTCAAAGGCCCTGAGTCAGAAGATTGAACCTGACATGCCTCTGGGACTTCATCTATACCCGAGCTTAGGTGTTCAGGTGCCTGTCTCCAGAGACCTGTTCTCCAATACTAACTTATATTCCAACATGTGGTCACTGAGCCACACTACAGAACCTCTCCTGTCCCCAGAAGGATACGTTGCTTTTGGTAGCTGTGCCCAAGACTCAGTGTAGGAGAATCCTTCATGGGCCCCTGACCACCCCAACATTCTAACGTCTCCCTGGATGCAAACCAGCACTATCTTCCAACAGAATGAAACTCGATGTCAACTCATGTCTCTTAGAACTTCGCCCCAGAGGCACCAGATCGAACCTGCCATGTTTCTCAACTGCAAAGGTCAGCAGAATTTTGCTTTCCTGGCATCCATGCGAGATTGCTCTGCTACCCAAACTTTCCATATGGGGGAACCTGGAGCAAAGAAACCAGATTCCCCCTGTCCAGTAGAAGGAAACCTTGCTGTTTGGAGCAACTCACAAGCCCCAGCATGGGAAATCCTCCATGGCCTCGGGATGACACCCTGCCATTTGTCGGTCATCATAGACAGAATCTCCAGTGTGGGCAAGCATCTGAGATCCGCCCTTAGTCAGGTGCTGGATACCTCAAATAAGCCACTGCACATTGGAGCTGCCTACCACTTGCCACTGAATTTAACCATAGCTTGTGTTTACAATTTCATCCTCAACCTCCTAGTCCACAAACCCACTTGATAGGGAATTCTGGAGCCACAACGCAGCATTATGCCTACCACATAGAAAGAAGTCCTGCTTGGTGATTTTGCACAGAAACCCCACATGAGGATCCATCTGCATGACCCTCGATGGAACCCTAATATCATAGGCTACCGTGGGCACTCAGGTTCTGTCTGAAATATTCTGAGGAACAACCTCCAGACAGCCATGCAGACAGTTGTCCCCGTATTTTGAACGTGGGAAATGCCATGGCCCTAAGCCATCATCTCTACTCAACTTGGGTGTTCAGGCGTCTCTTCCCAGACCATAGCTCAAATCCCTGCTTATAGGGGAAACTTAAGCACAAGAGTACTCCTAATTCCCGATGGCAGGAAACCTGGCTGTTGAGATGGGTGTCCAACCCTCAGAGGGGGAACTAGCTACATGGCCCATGAGACCACGGCCACTCATGGGAGCCGCCTTGGGCACAAAGAGGCATTGTGACTCTCAGTGTGAGCCTACTTTCAAACAAACTCCCTTGGTAGCTGGACCAGGAGCCGGCAGAGCGGGCCTGCCAGGTTCCTAGGTCCAAATCCTCACCTTCATTTGTGTTTTCCAGGTGCCCAGAACAAGGATCTGTCTCTGGCATCCCTCTTGTGGGTGTCCCCTGAGACGGAAAACAGCAGTCTTCCCTTCCTCCAGAGACACCAAACTCTTGGGAGCTGGGAAGAATCCCCAAAGGTGAGGAATCTCCCATGGCACCATGAAACGCTCCTATATTTTGCGACCATCCTTGACACACAATCCAGATAGGAAAGTCTGCACTATCACCTCTATGACACCTTAAATTCAGTACAATAGGAGCTGCATTTAGGGCCTGCAGATCGGGCCTGTGATCACCTAACCCTAGTTCATGTTTCCAGATTTCTGTACCTAAAGCCCTGGCCCACATGCCCTCAGGACGGGGCCTCGGGCCACACCCAATGACTGTGCCTATCCTCCCGAAGGAAACTCTATCTTCACTGTTGCCAAAACCATGAAGATGAGGAGCAAATTACAAAGCCCCTGAGCACACCTCCGTTTTGAAGAATGCTCTGGACCCAAATGCGCATTGACACACAATGGACCCTGCCACCAGGCAGACACCCAAGTCAAAGACCCTGAGTCTGCAGATTGAATCTGACATGCCTCTAGGACTTCATCGATACCAGAGCTTAGATTTTCAGGTACCTATCCCCAGGGGCCTATTACCCAATACCAACTTATATTCGAACATGTGTTCCCTGAGCCACACTACAGAACCCCTCCAGTCCCCAGAAGTATACCTTGCTTTTGGTAGCTGTGTCCATGTCTCAGTGTAGGAGAATCCTTCATGGCCCTCTGACCATACCAATATTCTAACTTCTCCATGGATCCCAACCAGGAATGTGATCCAACAGCATGAAACTCCATGTCAACTCAGGCTGCTTGGAACTTAGCCCCAAAGACACCAGATCGAACCTGCCATTTCCTCATCAGCAATGGACCATGGAGCTGTGCTTTCTAGGCATCAATGCGGGAGAGCTCTGCTACCCAAACTTTCCATATGGGGGACCTTAGAGCAAACACACCTAAATCCCCCTGTCCAGTAAAAGGAAACCTTGCTGTTTGGAGAATCTCACAAGTCACAGCATTGGAAATCCTCCATGGCCTCTTGTGCCACCCCTCCATTTGTCGGTAATCATAGACACAAACTACAATGTGAGCAAAAGTCTGACATCCACCCTTACTCAGGTGCTGGATAGCTGGAATCAGCCTTCTGATTGGCACGGGATTGAACTGTAGTTTGTGTTTACCATTCCATCCTCACCCTCCTGGTCCCCAAGGCCTCTTGATAGGGAATTCTGGTGCCATGATGCAGCATTATGCCTGTCCCACAGAAAGAAGTTCCAGGTGAGTCTGCCAAGTAAACCCCCATGAGGATCCACCTGCATGGCCTTTGACAGAACCCTAATATCATAGGCCACCATGGGCACTCAGGCTGTCTGACACAGCCTGATTGAAAGCATGCTCAGGCTGAGTGTCACAATGCCTGTTTGTGCCCTAGGCACCCTCATGTGTGGGTGTGGTCTCATTGGCCATGCAGCTGGCTCCCCCTCAGTGTTGAACACCAATCTCAACAGACAGATTCCTTCTATCTGGAAGAAGGAGTTCTCTGTGGTGCTTAAGTTTCCCCTGTAAGGGTCTGGTTGGCCAGAGGGAGTCATTTTGTGTTTATGTAGTGAACGTAGATTGACCCTATGCAATAAACTTAGATTGACCCAGCCCCTCCCATAGGAACTTACTTGCAAAGCCTAGATACAAGGGTGTGCCAGGCCAGGTGAAGTCATCCAATCAGTGGGGCACACATACTTCTACTAGTTCAATTCAATTGGGTACCCATGAGTTACCTAGCATTTTTTTTTTCTGTGTGTGGCAGACTTAGCATGACTGTGCAGTGTTCTCTCTGTACTGCACACTCATTGGCCACCTGTGTATAGCCCAGCTAAACTACCTGTATAAAAGTTAGTCTGTGAGGCTGGGAGGAATCGCCTCTTTGCAAGAGATGGCACTGACCGGTCAGTTTGATTCTTGATACTTAGAGCAAAATAAACCTTTGCTTGACCTTCGCTTTGTATCAGTTCTGCTTTTTTGATTTCGGACTCTAACATCCCCATTGGCAGGGATTCCAGGAAAGGACTAGGGACAGATGCCTGAATAACAAAGATGGGTAGAGATGTCTGACGTGAGCAATAATCAGTCTCACATGCTGCATATGGGCCACGCTCTCCGGGTGGATTGCACTATGTCAGGGCTCAGGCTCTGTCAGACAAAGCACTAGTGGCAAAGCAGTCTATAAATCTGGGTTTCCTCAATGGCCAAGCAGATTGATCCTCAAGTGGGGTTTTGGGGCAGACTCACCAGGTGTTTCTTCTTTCTATGGGGAAGGCAGAATGCTGTGATGTGGCAGGAGATTTCTCTATCGAGAGGGCTTGGAGACCAGAAGGATGAGGATGGAATTGTAAACACAAACAACTGTTCAATTCAGTGCCAAGCGGAAGGCAGTTCCAGTGTGCAGTGGCTAATTCGAGATATCCAGCACCTGAGTAAAGGGCGATGTTATACGTTTGCTCACACTGGAGTTTGTGTCTATGATGACTAACAAATGGAGGTGTAGCATCAATAGGCCATTGAGGATTTCCATCGCTGGGTCTTATGAGATGCTCCAAAAAGCAAAGTTTCCTTCTACTGGACAGGTGGAGTCTGGTTTGGGTGCTCCAGTGTCCCCCATGTGGAAACTTTCGGTAGCAGAGCACTCCTGCAAAGATGCATGGAAAGCACACCTCCAATGACCATTGCAATTGAGGAACATGGCAGGTTCGTTCTGGTGGCTATGGGGTGAAATATCAGGACCTTGAGTTCACATGGAATATCTTGCTAATGGATCTCAATGCTAGTTTGTTACTAGGGAGATCTTAGAATGTGCTGATGGCTAAGGTGCCATGAAGGATTCAACTACGCTGAGGGTTTGACACAGGAAGAAGAGCATGGTTTCCTTCTGGGGACAGGAGATGTTCTCTGTGTGGCTCAGGGACCACATGTTATATCAGAAGTTTGTATTCCAGAACTGGCGACTGAGGACAGATGTCTGACAACCGAATCTAGGATTCCAATGAGATCCTAGGGGTATGTCAGGTTCAATCTTCTGACTCAGGATCATTGACTTGGCTGACTGCCTGGATGTAGGTGATCAGGATGATTCAGACTGCACATTTGCACCCAGAGTGGCCTCCAAAATTGGGGTTGGCACAGGGGTCTGGCATGTTTCTCCTAATCTGGAGGGTTTGGGCAACTGTGACAAGCAGAGTTTCCTTGGTGATTACAGTCACAGTCTGTGCTGTGGATCCAGAGACGCCAACCTGGAGGACATGTGAGCCAAAGTTTTGGAAGAGAAGTCTGAAAACACAAGTTCGGGTTAGGGTTAGTGGTGAGGTGATCACAGGCCTAATGTGTAGACATGGAGGGCACCTCATCAGGAACTCTAATTAGGTTGACTCAAAGGCCCTAGCACAGGCTTTTGTATCTGGAAGTGTGTCCTGGATGGTCTCAGAATACAGTTGTGGTCTCATGGCTTCATGGGAGATTTTTCCTCTCTAAGGATATGCGCGACTCCCAATAGATTGGTGGCATTTTCGGGGAAAGGAAGAGTGATGTTTTCCATCATAGGGGTGCCCGAAAACAGGGATTCCAGAAACGGGCTCTGGGTCTGGGCTCCTGGAAAATACCACCAAGGTTTAGGATTTGGGCCTAGGAGCATACCAGACCTGCAGTGCAGGATTCTCGTGGTGCAACAGAGAGGGCTTGTTTGAAAGAAGGCTCAGGCTGAGGGTCATAATGCCTCTTTGTCCCCAGGGCGACAATCAGCAGTGGGTGTCGTCTCATTGGCCATGCAGCTGGCTTCCACTCTAAGGGTTGGACATCCATCCCAACAGCCAGGTTTCCTGCCATGGGGAAATAGGGGTTCTCTATTCTGTTTCTGTTTCCCCACTGGCAGGGTTTCCAGCAACGGTCTGGGGACAGATGCCTAAATACCAAGAATGGGTACAGGTGATAGACTTGCACCATAGCCGGTCTCATATGCTGGATATGGGTCCCACTTTCTGGGTGGCTGACCCGATGTTGAGGATCAGGCTCTGTCAGACACAGCTCTAGTGGCCAGGGCAGCCTATAAATCAGGGTTCCCTCAAGGGCCGAGCAGATTAATCCTCATGTGTAGTCTGAGCAGTGTCACCAGCCATTCTTCTTTCTATGGGTAAGGCAGAGTTCTGCATTGTGGCTCGATAATTCCCTATCAAGTGGGCTTGTGGACCAGGAGGCTGAGGATGGAATTGTAAAACCAAGCTATGGTTAAATTCAGTGCCAAGCGGAAGGCAGTTCCAATGTGCACTTCCTTATTGGAGATATCCAGCACCTGAGTAAGGGCGGATTTCAGATGTTTGCTCACACTGGAGTTTGTGTCTAAGATGACCGACATCAGCAGGGGTGGAGTCAAGAGGCCCTGGAAGATTTCCCATGCTGAAGCTTGTGAGATGCTCCAAACAGCAAGGTTTCCATCTACTGGACATGGGGAGTCTAGTTCGTTTGCTCCAATGTCCACCTTGTGGAAAATTTGGGTAGTAGTGCTCTCCTCCATGGATGCCTGGAAAGCACACCTCCATTGACCATTGCAGCTGAGGAACATGGCAGGTCCCTTCTGGTGGTTCTGAAAAGAAATACCAAGGCTTGATTTGAGATGGAATCTCTTGCAGAGGGGTCACAATGCTGGTTTGTTACCAGGGAGATCTTAGAATATGCTGGTGGCTAAGGTGCCATTCAGTATTCTTTTACCCTGAGGGTTTGACACGGGTCGAAGAGCACAGTTTCCTTCTGGGGACAGGAGATGTTCTGTTGCAGTATCAGGGACCATGTGTTGTATCATAAGTTGGTATTCCAGAACAGGCCTCTGAGGACAGATGTCTGAAAACCTAATCTAGGTTTCCAGTGAGGTGCTAGGGGCATGTCAGGTTCAATCTTCTGATTCAGGACCATTGACTTGGGTGTCTGCCTGCATGTAGGTGATTTGGGTGTTTCAGACTATGCATTGGGGTCCAGAGCGGCCTCCAATATTGGAATGTTCTCAGGGTCCTTGTAGGTGTCTCCTAATCTGGAGGGTTTGGGTAAATGTAATGGGTAAATTTTCCTTGGGGATGGCAGGCCCATTTTGTGATGAGGCCCCATAGATCCCATCCTGGAGGACATATGAGCCATTGTTTTGGGAGAAAAATCTGCAAACACAAAATGGGGTGATGTTAGTGGCGAGGTGATTGCAGGCCCAATGCATAGACCTGGAGGGCAGCTTGTCAGGAACTATAATTAAGGTAACGGGAAGGTGGTAGCACATGCTTTTCTATCTGTATTGTGTATCTAGGATGGCCTAAGAATGCAGGTTTGGTCTCATAAGCTCAGGGGATATTTTCCCTGTCTAAGGATCCTGGCGGATTCCAATAATTTGATGTTTTTTTCGGTGAAGGGAAGAGTGCTTTCTTCGATCTTAGGGGTGCCCCTAAACAGGGATTCCAGAGACGGGTTCTTTGTCTGGGCTTATGGAAATCCCACCAACGGTTAGGATTTGGGCCTAGGGGCATACCAGGCCTGCAACGCGAGATCCTGGTGGTGAAAATGAGAGGGCTTGTTTGAGAGCATGCACAGGCTGAGGGACACAATACCTGTTTGTTCCCAGAGCGGCCCTCAGGAGAGGGAGTGGAATCATCAGGAATGCAACTGGCTCCCACTCTGAAGGTTGGACACCCAAACCTTTAAACAGGTTTCCTGCCATGCGGAAATAGGAGTTCGCTATTTTGCATCAGGCTCCCCCATTGGCAAAAATTCCAGCAAGGTCTGGGGTCAGATGCCTGAATACCAAGAATGGGTAGAGATGACAGACCTGGGCAATGGCCGGTCTCACATGCTAGATATGGGCCCCACTCTCTGGGTGGCTGACATGAGGTCAGGGCTCAGGCTCTGTCAGACACAGCACTAGTAGCCAGGGCAGCCTATAAATCTGGGTTCCCTCAAGGGACGAGTAGATTGATCCTCATGTGACCTTTCTGGGCAGACTCTCCAGGCACTTCTTCTTTCTATGGGGAAGGCAGAATGCTGCGACGTGGCTCAAGAATTACCAGTCAAGAGGCCATGGGAACCAGGAGGGTGAGGATGGAATTGTAAACACAAGCTACAGTTAAATTCAGTGCCAAGCAGAAGGCAGTTCCAGTGTGCAGTGGCTGATTCGAGATATCCAGCACCAGTGTAAAGGCAGATGTCAGAAGTCTGCTCACACTGGAGTTTGTATCTGTGATGACCGCCTAACAGAGGGGTGGCATCAAAAAGCCATGGAGGATTTCCCACGCTGGGGCTTGTGAGATGCTCCAAGCTGTAAGGTTTCCTTCTACTTGACAAGGGGAGTCTGGTTTGTTTGCTCCAGTGTCCTCCATGTGGAAAGATGGGGTAGCAGAGCTCTCCCGCCTGACTGCCTTGAAAGTACACCTTCTTTGTCCATTGCAGCTTAGGAAATTGGCAGGTTCGTCTGGTGACGCTGGGGCGAAGTACCAAGGTTTTGAGTTGACATGGAATCTCTTGTACATGGGTCACAATGCTGCTTTGTTACAATGGAGATCTTAGAATGTGCTGGTGGCAAGGATGTCATGCAGGATTCTCCTACCCTGAGGGTTTGACACAGGTCCAATATCACGGTTTCCATTAGGACAGGAGATATACAGTTGTGTGGCTTAGGGACCACATATTATATCACAAGTTGGTATTCCAGAACAGGTCTCTGATGGCAGATGCCTGTAAACCTAATCTTGAGTTCCAATGAGGTCCTAGGGGCATATCTGGTTCAATTGTAGGACTCAGGACCATTGACTTGGCTGTATGCCTTGATGTAGGTGATCAGAGTGTTACAGACTGCATATTTGCGTCCAGAGCAGCCTCCAATATGGGGGTGGGCTCAGGGGCCATGCAGGTTTCTCCTAATTTCAAAGGTTTGGGCAAATGTGATGGGAAAATTTTCCTTGGTGATGGCAGGCCCAGTACTGTGGTCGGGCTCCAGAGACCCTATCTTGGAGGGCACAGGAACCATGGTTTTTGGACTGAATTCTGCAAACACAAACTCCGGTTAGACTTAGTGGTGATATGATCACAAGCCCAATGCACAGAACTGGATAAGAGCTCGTCAGGAACTGGAATTAGGATGATTTGAAGGCGGTAACATAGGCTTTTTTATGTGGATTTTGTGTCCAGGGTGGCCTCAGAAAGGAGGGGTGGTCTCATGCGTTTAGGAGAGATTCTTTTTCTCTAAGGATCCTGGAGACTCCCAATAATTTGGTGGCTTTTTCAGGGAAGGTAAGAGTGTTGCTTTCCATCTTAGGTGTAACCAAAAAAAGGGATTCTAGAGACAGGCTCTGGGTCTGGGGGCCTGGAAAATCCCACCATGGGTTAGGATTTAGGCCTAGGGGCATACCAGGCCTGCAAAGCAGGATCCTGGTGTGCAACTGAGAGGACTTGTTTGAAAGCATGCTCAGGCTGAAGGTCAAAATGCCTGTTGGTGCCCAAGGTGGCCCTCAGGAGTGGGCATGGTCTCGTTGGCGATGCATCTGGCTCCCACTCTTAGGTTTGCAAACCAGTCCCAGCAATAGGTTTCTTGCCATGGGGAGGAGGAGTTCTCTATTTTGCTTCAGGTTATCCCATTGGCAGGGATTCCAGCAAAGGTTGGGGACAGATGCCTGAATAACAGGAATGGGTAGGGATGACGGACTTGAGCCATGGGGGTCTCACATGCTGGATATGGGGCCCGCTTTCAGGGTGGCTGACATGAGGATGGGGCTCAGGCTCTGTAACACACAGCATTCATGGCCAGGGCGTCCTATAAATCGGGGTTCCCTCGAGGGTCGAGCAGATTGATCCTCATGTGGGCTTTCTGGGCAGACTCACAAAGCTATTCTTCTTTCTATGGAGAAGGCAGAATGCTTCAACGTGGTTCAAGAATTACCTATCTAGAGGCCATGGGGACCAGTCAGGCGAGGATGGAATTGTAAATACAAAATACTGTTAAATTCAGTGCCAATCAGAAGGCAGTTCCAGTGTGCAGCAGCTGATTCGAGATATCTAGCACCTGAGTAAGGGTGAATGTCGGATGTTTGCTCACACTGGGGTTTGTATCTGTGATGAACGACTAACGGAACGGGGGCCTCAAAAGGCCATGGAGGATGTCCCATGCTGGGGCTTGTGAGATGCTCCAAACAGCAAGGTTTCCTTCTACTAGACATGTGGAGTCTGATTAGTTTGCTCCAGTGTCCCCATGTGGATAGTTTGGGTAGCAAAGCTCTCCCGCATGGCTGCCTTGAAAGTCAACCTCCAATTTCCATTGCAGCTGAGGAACATGGAAGTTTCGTTCTGGTGGCTCTAGTGCGAAGTACCAAGGGCGATGAATTAACATAGAATCTTTTGCAGATGGGTCACAATGCTGGTTTGTTACCAAGGAAATCTTATAATGTGCTGCTGGCTAAGGGACCATGCAGGATTCTCCCACCCAGAGGGTTTTCAACAGGTTGAATAGCACGGTTTTCTTCTGGGGAGAGAAGATGTTCTGTTCTGTGGCTCAGGGACCACATGCTGTATTATAAGTTGATATTCCAGAACAGGACTCTGAGGACAGATACCTGAAAACCTAACCTAGCATTCCAATGAAGTCCAAGGAGCATGTCAGATTTAATCTTCTGACTCACGAGCGTTGACTTGATTGTCTGTCAGATATAAGTTATGAAGGTGTTTCAGAAGATGCATTTACGTCCAGAGTGGCCTCCAATATTGGGGTGGGCTCAGGGGCCTTGCAGGTTTCTCCTAAACTGGAGGGTTTGGGCAAATGTGATGGCCATAGTTTCCTTGGGGATTGCAGCCATAGTCTTCTAGTGTGGCTACAGAGATCCCATCCTGGAGGGCATGTGAGCCATGGTTTTGGAAGAGAAGTCTGCAAACAAAACATGGCTTAGGGTTAGTGGCGAGGTGATCACAGGCCCAATGCATAGACTTGGAGGGCAGTTTGTCAGGAACTGTAATTAGTGTGACTCGAGGGCAGTAGCACAGGCTTTTCTATCTGGATTGTGTATCCATGATGGCATCAGAATGCAGGTGTGGTTTTCTAGGTCCATGGGAGATTTTTCCTCTCTAAGGATCCTGGCGATTCCCCATACTTTGGTGGCTTTTGCGGGGAAAGGAAAAGTGCTATTTTCCATCTTAGGGGTGCCCCAAAACAGGAATTCCAGAGACGGGCTCTGGGTCTGGACACCTGGAATATCCTACGAAGGGTTAGAATTTCTGCCTAGAAGCATACCAGGCCTGTAATGCGGGATCCATGTGATGCAACGGAGAGAGATTGTTTGAAAGCGTACTCGGGCTGAGGGTCACCATGTCTGTTTGTGCCCAGGGCGGCCCTCAGGAGTGGATGTGGACTCATTGGCCCACTCTGAGGGTTGGACGCCCATCCCAACAGCCTGGTTTCCTGCCATAAGGAAAAAGGAGTTCTCTATTGTGCTTCAGGTTCACCCTTAGCAGGGATTCCAGCAAAGTTCTTGGGAGAGATGCCTGAATACCAAGGATGTGTAGATATCACAGACTTGGACCATTGCCGGTCTCACATGCTGCATATGGGCCCCGCTCTTTGGGTGGCTGACACAAGGTCGGGGCTCAGGCTCTGTCACACACAGCACTAGTGGCCAGGGCAGCCTATAAATCAGGGTTCTTTCGCAGGCTGAGTAGATTGATCCTCATGTTGGGTTTCTGGGCTGTCTGTCAGACACTTATTCTTTCTATGAGGAAAGCAGAATGCTGCGTTGTAGATCCAGAATTCCCTATCAAGACATCTTTGGGACCAGTAGGGTGAAGATGGAATTGTAAACACAAGCTACGGTTCAATTCATTGCCCAGCAGAAAGCATTTCTAATGTACAACAGCTGATTAGAAATATCTAGCACCTGAGTAAGGGCGGGTGTCAGATGTTTGTTCACACTGGAGTTTGTGTCTATGATGACTGACAGACGGAGGGTTGGCATTAAGAGGCCATGGAGAATTTCCCATGCTGAGGCTAATGAGATGCTCCAAACAGCAAGGTTTCCTTCTACTAAACAGGTGGTGTCTGGTTTGGTTGCTCCACAGTCCTCCATGTGGAAAGTTTGGGAAGCAGAGCTCTCCCACATGTATGCCTGGAAAGCACATGTCCATTGATCATTGTAGCTGAGGAACATGGCAGGTTCCTTCTGTTGCCTCTGGGGCGAAGTACCAAGGTCTCGAGTTGACATGGAATCTCTTGCAGATGGGACACAATGCTGGTTTGTTACCATGGAGATCTTAGAATGTGTTGGTGGCTAAGGGGTCATGCAGGATTCTCCTACCCTGAGGTTTTGACACAGGTCCAAGAGCACGGTTTCCTTCTGGAGAAAGGAGTTGTTCTGTTGTGTGGTTCAGGCACCACATGTTGGTATTCCAGAACAGGCCCCTGAGGACAGATGCCTGAAACCCTAATCTAGGGTTGCAATGAATTCCTAGGGGCATGTCAAGTTTAATATTTTGATTCAGACCCATTGACTTGGGTGTCTGCCTGGATGGAGGTGAACAGGGTGTTTCAGACTGTGCATTTGCGTCCAGAGTGGCCTGCAATATTGGGGTGTGCTCAGGCGTCTTGCAGGTTTCTCTTAATCTGGAGGGTTTGGGCAATTGTGACGGGAACACTTTCCTTGGGAATGACAGGCACAGTCCAGTGGTGTGGCTCCAGAGAACCCATCCTAGAGGGCATGTGAGCCATGGGTTTGGGAGAGAAGTCTGCAAACAACAATTCTGGTTAGAGTTAGTAGCGAGGTGATCGCAAGCCTAATGCATAGACCTGGAGAGCAGCTTGTCAGGAACTGCACATTGGGAGACTCAAAGGCAGTAGCACAGGCTTTTGTATCTGGATTGTGTGTCCAGGATGTCCTCGGAATATAGGTGTCATCTCATGGTTCCATGGGAGACTTTTCCTCTCTAAGGATCCTGGCAGTTCCCCATTTTTAGTGGCTTTTTCAAGGAGGGGAAGAGTGCTGTTTTCCATCTTAGGGGTGTCCCAAAACTGGCATACCATAGACAGGCTCTTGGTATAGGCACCTGGAAAATCACACCAAGTGTTAGGATTTGGGCCTAGACACATACCAGTCCTGCAATGCTGGACACTTGAGGTGCAACTGAGGGCTTGATTTAAAGCATGCACAGGGTGAAGGTGAGAAAGCCTGTTTGTGCCCAGGGAGGCCATCAGGAGTGGGCGTGGTCTCATTGGCCATGCAGCTTGCTCCCACTTTGAGGGTGAGAGACCCATCCTAACAGCCAGATCACTGCCATGGTGAATGGGAGTTCTCTATTATGCTTAAGTTTCCCCCATAGGCAGGGATTTTTGCTAAGGTCTGGGGACAGTTGCCTGAATACCAAAGATAAGTAGAAATGATGAACTTGCCCATGGCAGGTCTCAATTGCGGGATATGGGGGATGCTCTCTGTGGATGACACTAGGAGAGTGCTCAAGCTCTGTCAGACACAGCACTAGTGGCCAGGGCAGCCTATAAATCGGGGTTCCCTCAAGGGCCAAGCAGATTGATCCTCATGTGGGGTTTCTGGGCAGATTCGTCAGGCACTTCTTTCGATGGACTGAAGAATGCTGGGTTGTGGCTCCAGAATTCCCTATCAAGAAGGCTTGTGGACCAGTAGGATGAGGATGGAATTGTAAACACAAAATGTGGTTTAATTCAGTGCCAAGGGGAAGGCAGTTCTAATTTGCAGCAGCCGATTCCAGATATACAGCACCTGAGTAAGGGCGGATGTCAGATATTTGCTCACACTGGAGTTTCTGTCTTTATGGCCGAAAAATATAGTGGTGGCATAAAGAGGCCATGGAGGAATTCCCACGATGAGTTTTCTGAGATGCTCCCAACAGCAAGGATTCCTTCCACAGGACAGGTGGAATCTGGTTTGTTTGCCCAAGGGTCCCCCATGTTGAAAGTTTGGGTAGCAGATTTCTCTAGCATGGATGCCTGTAAAGCACACCTCCATAGACGATTGTAGCTGAGGGACAAAACGGGTTTGTTCTTGTGGCTCATGGGCAAAGTACCAAGGCCTTGAGATGACATGGAATCTCTTGCAGATTGGCCACAAGGTTGGTTTGTTACAAGGGAGATCTTAGAATGTGCTGGTGGCTAAGGGGCTGTGCAGGATTCATCTACCCTGAGGGTTTAACACAGGTCCAAGAGCACAGCTTCCTTCTGGGGACAGGAGATGTTCTGTTTGTGGCTCAGGGACCACATGTTGTATCATTAGTTGGTATTCCAGAGCAAGCCTCTGAGGACAGATGCATTAAAACTTCATCTGTGGTTCCAATGATGTCCTAGGGGCATGCCAGGTTCAATCTTCTGACTCAGGTCCTTTGACTTGGCTGTATTTCTGGATGTAGGTGATCAGGGTGTTTCAGACTGCACATTTGCATTCAGAGCAACCACCAAAATTGGGGTGGGCCCAGGGGCCTTGCAGGTTTCTCCTAATCTGGAAGGTTTGGGCAACTGTGACGGGAACAATTTCCTTGGGGATGTCAGGCACAGTGTTGTGGTGTGCACCCAGAAAACCCATACTGGAGGGCATATGAGCCATTGTTGTGGGAGAGAAGTGTGCAAACACAATTTCACGTTAGCGTTGGTGGCGAGGTGATTGAAGGCCCAATGTGTAGACATGGAGGGCAGCTCGTTAGGAACTGTAATTAGGGTGTTTGGAAGGTGGTAGCACAGGGTTTTCTATCGGGATTCTGTGTCCAGGATGGCCTCGGAATGCAGGTGTGGTCTCCTGGTTCCAAGGGAGACTTTTCCTCTCTGAGGTTCCTGGCAGCACCCCATAATTTGCTGGTTTTTTCAAGGAAGTGAAGAGTACGGTTAACCATCTTAGGAGTACCCCAAAACAGGGATTCCAGATATGGGCTCTGTGTCTTGGCACCTGGAAAATCCCATCAAGGTTTAGGATTTGGGCCTAGTGGTGTACCAGGCCTGCAATGCGGGATCCTCGTGGTGCAATTGAGAGTGCTTGTTTGAAAGCTTGCTCAGGCTGAGATACACAATGCCTGTTTGTGCCCAGGGCGGCCCACAAGAGTGGGCGTGGTCTCATTGGACATGCAACTGGCTCCCACTTTGAGGGTTGGAAAACCATCCCAACATCCATGATTCCTGCTCTGGGGAAGGAGGAGTTCTCTATTGTGCTTCAGGTTCCCCCATTAGCAGGGACTCCAGCAATGCTCTGGGGACAGGGGCCTGAATACCAAGGATGTGTAGAGATGATGGATTTGGGCCATGGCCCGTCTCACATGCTGGATATGGGCCCTGCTCTTTGGGTGGCTATCACGAGGCTGGGGCTCAGGCTCTGGCAGATTCAGTACTAGTGGCCAAGGTAGACTATAAATTGGGGTTCCATCAAGGGACAAGGAGAGTGATCCTCATGTGGGGTTTTTGAGAAGACTCTCCAGGCACTTCTTTCTATGGGGAAAGCAGAATGCTGAGTTGTGGCTCCAGAATTACCTATGAAGAGTGATTGTGGACCAGTCTTGTGAGGATGGAATTGTAAACACAAGCTACGTTTAAATTCAGTGCCATGCGAAAGGCAGTTCCAGTGTGCAGCAGCTTATTCAAGACATCCAGCACCTGAGTAAGGGCTGATGTCAGATATTTGCTCACACTGGAGTTTGTGGCTATGAACACCGACAAATGGAGAGGTGGCGTCAAGAGGCCATGGAGGATATCCTACGCTGAGCCTTGTGAGATGCTCCAAATAGCAAGGTTTCCTTCTACTGGACAGGTGGAGTCTGGTTTGTTTGCTCTGGATACCCCCATGTGGATAGTTTGGGTAGCAGAGCTCTCCCGCATGGTTGCTGGGAAAGCACACCTATTTTGACTATTGCAGCTGAAGAACATGTCTGGTTTGTTCCAGTGGCACTGGGGCGATGTACCAAAGCCTTGAGTTTACTTGGAATGCTTTTCCCATGCGTCACAGTCCTGGATAGTTACCAGAGAGATTTTAGAATGTGCTGGTGGATAAGGTGCCATGCAGGATTCTCCTACCCTGAGTGTTTGACACAGGTCCAAGAGCACAGTTTCTTTCTGGGGACAGGAGTTGTTCTGTTCTGTGGCTCAGGAACCACATGTTGTATCATAAGTTGGTATCCAGAACTAGCCTGTGAGGAAATATATCTGAAAACCTAATCGAGGGTTCCAATGAGGTCCTAGGGGCATGACAGGTTCTATCTTCTGACTCAACACCATTGACTTGGGTGTCTGCGTGGATATAGGTGATCAGGGTGTTTCAGACTGCACCTTTGCATCCAGAGTGGCCTCCAACAGTGGGGTGAGCTCAGGGGCCTTGCTGGTTTCTCCTAATCTGGAGGTTTTAGGCAACTGTGACAGGCACAGTTTCCCTGGGGATGACAGGACCAGTCCTGCGGTGCGGCTCCAGAGACCCCATCTTGGAAGGCATGTGAGCCATGGTTGTGGGAGAGAAGTCTGCAAATGCAAAGTTGGGTTAGGTTTAATGGTGAGATGATTGCAGGCACAAAGCGTAGTCTGGAGGGCAGCTTGTCAGGAACTGTATGAGGGTAACCAGAAGGCGGTAGCACAAGTTTTTTTTATCTGGATTGTGTGTCCAGGATGGCCTTGGAATAGGTGTAATCTCTTTGGTCCATAGGAGATTTTTCCTCCCTAAGGATCCTTGCGGCTCCCAATAGTTTGGTGGCTTTTTAGGGGAAGGGATTCGTGCAGTTTTCCATCTTAGGGGTGTCCCAAAACAGGGATAACAGAGACGGGCTCTGGGTCTGGGTGCCAAGAAATACCCACAAAGTGTTAGGATTTGGGCCTAGGGTCATACAAGATCTACAATGCGGGATCCTGGTGCTGCAACTGAGAGGGATTGTTTGAAAACATGCTCAGGCTAAGGGTCACAATGCCTGTTTGTGTCCAGGGAGGTTATCAGGGGTGGGCGAGGTCTCATTGTCCTTGCAGTCTCCCACTCTGAGGGTTGGACACCCATCCTAATAGCCAGGTTTCCTGCCATGGGTTAAAAGCAGTTCTTTATTGTGCCTCAAGTTCCCCCATTGGCAGGGATTCCATCAAAGGTCTGGGGACAAATGCCTGAAACCAAGGAAGGGTAGAGGGTCAGACTTCGGCCATGGCCAGTCTCACATGCTGCATATCAGTCCCGCTCTCTGGGTGGCTGACACGAGGCCAGGTCTTATGCTCTGTCAGACATATCACTAGAGGCAGGGCAGCCTTAAAAACAGGGTACCCTCGAGGGCTAAGCCGATTGATCCTCATGTGGGGTTTTTGAGCAGACTCACCAGACACTACTTCTTTCTTTGGGAAGGTGGAATGTTGCATTGTGGTTCCACATTTCCCTATCAAATGGGCTTCTGGACCAGTCAGGTGAAAATACAATTGTAATCAAAAGCTAAGGTTAAATTAACTATCAAGCAGAAGGCAGTTCCAGTGTGCAGGAGCTTATTTGAGACATCCAGCACCTGAGAAAGGGCAGATGTCAGATGTAAGCTCACACTGGAGTTTGTGTCTATGATGACCGACAAATGGAGAGGTGGCGCCAAGAGGCCATGGAGGATTTCCCACGCAGAGGCCTGTGAGATGCTCCAAATAGCAAGGTTTCCTTCTACTGGAGAAGTGGAGTCTGTGCTGTTTGCTCCAGGGTCCCCCATGTGGACAGTTTGGGTAGCAGAGCTCTCCCGCATGGATGCCATGAAAGCACAGCTCCATTGACCATTGCAGCTGAAGAACTGGCAGGTTCGTTCTGGTGGCTCTTGGATGAACTACCAAGGCCGTGAGTTGACTCTGAATATCTTGCACATGGGTCACAGTGCTGGTTTCTTACCAAGGTCGTCTTAGAATGATCTGGTGGCTAAGGTGACATGCAGGATTCTCCTACCCTGTCGGTTTGAAACAGATCCAAAAGCACGGTTTCCTTCTGGGGGCAAGAGATTGTCTGTTGTGTGGCTCAGGTACCACATGTTGTATCATAAGTTGATATTCCTGAAAAGACCTCTGAGGACAGATGCCTGAAACCCAATCTAGGCTCCAATGAAGTCCAAAGGGCATGTAAGTTTCAATCTTCTGACCCAGGACCATTGACTTTGTTGTCTTCCTGGATATAGGTGATCAGGCTATTTCAGACTGCGGATTTGTTTCCAGAGCAGCCTCCAATAGTGGGTTGGACTCAGGGTTATTGCATGTTTCTCTTAATCTGGAGGGTTTGGGCAACTGTGATGGGCACAGTTTCCTTGGGGATGACAGGCACAGTACTGTGGTGTGGCTCCAGAGACCCCATTCTGGAGGGCATGTAAGCCATAATTTTGGGAGAGAGTGTGCAAACACAAACTCGGGTTAGGATTAGTGGCGAGGTGATCGCAGGATCAATGCATATACCTGGAGAGCAGCTCGTCAGGAACTGTAATTATGGTGACCTGACAGCGGCAGCACAGGCTTTTGTATCTGGATTGTGTGTCCAGAATGGCCTCGGAATGCAGGTGTGGTCTCAAGGGTCCATGGGAGATTTTTCCTCTCTAAGGATTCTGGCTGTTCCCAATAGTTTGGTGGCTATTGGGGAATGGAAGAGTGTTGTTTTGTGTCTTAGGGGTGCCCCAAAACAGGGATTCCAGAGACAGCCTCTGGGTCCGGGCACCAAGATATGCCACCAAGGGTTAGGATTTGAGCCTAGGGGCGTCCCAAGCCTGAAATGCAAGATCCTGGTGGTGCAACGGAGAGGGCCCAATTGAAAGCATGCTCAGACTGAGGATGACAATGCCTTCTTGTGCCCACGGTGGCCCTCATGAATTGGTGTGGTCTCACTGGCCATGCAGCTGGCTCCCATTCTGTGGGTAGGACATTCATCACAAGAGCCAGGTTTCTTGCCATGGGGCCGGAGAAAATCTGTATTGTGCATCAGGATCCCCCATTGGCAGGGATTCCAGCAAAGGTTTGGGTGCAGGTGACAGAATACCAAGGATGATTAGAGATGACAGTCTTACGCCATGGCCGATCTCACATGCTTGATATGTTTCCCGCTCTCTGGGTGGCTGACACGAGGTCAGGGCTCAGGTTCAGTAAAACACAGCACTAGTGGCCGGGGCAGCCTCTAAATTGGGGTACCTCGAGGGTCGAGCAGATTAATCCTCATGTGGGGTTTCAGGGCAGACACACCAGGAACTTCTTCTTTCTATGGGGAAGGCAGAATGCTGTGTTGTGGCTCCAGAATTCCCTATCAAGTGGGCATGGGGACCAGTTGGGTAAGGATGGAATAGTAAAACCAAGCTACGGTTAAATCCAGTGCCAAGTAGAAGGGATATCCAATGTGCAGTGGCTTATTCGAGACATCCTGCACCTGAGTAAGGGCGGATGTCAGACATTTGCTCACACTGCAGTTTGATTCTATGATGACTGACAATTACAGATGTGACACCAAGAGGTCATGGAGGATTTCCCATGCTCAGGCTTGTGAGATGCTCCAGATAGCATGGTTTCCTTCTACTGACAGTTGGAGTCTGGTTTGTTTGATCCTAGGTCCCCCATGTGGGAAGTTTGGGTAGCATAGTACTCCCACATGGATACCTGCAAAGCACACCTCCATTGACAATTGCAGCTGAGGAACATGGCAAGCTCATTCTGGTGGCTCTGGGGCAATGTACCAAGGCCATGAGTTGACATGGAGTCACATGAAGATGTGTCACAATGCTGGTTTGTTACCAGGGAGACCTTAGAATGTGCTGGTGGCTAAAGGGACATGCAGGATTCATCTATCCTGAGGGTTTAACACAGGTCCAAGAGCACGGTTTCCTTCTGGGGACAGGAGATGATCTGTTGTGAGGCTCAGGAAACACATGTTGGAATATAAGTTGGTATTCCAGAACAGTCCACCGAAAACAGAGGCTTGAAAACCTAATCTAGGGTTCTAATGAGGTCCTAGGGGCATGTCAGGTTCTATCATCTGACTTAGGGCCATTGACTTGGCTTTCTGCCTGGATGTAGGTGATCAGGGTGTTTCAGACGGCGCATTTGCATCTTGAGTGGCCACCAATATTACAGTGGGCTCAAGGTGGTTACTGGTTCCTCCTAATCTGGGAGGTTTGGGCAACTATGCTGGGCACAGTTCTTTGGGGATGGCCAGCACAGTCCTGTGGTGTGGCTTAAGAGACCCCATCCTTGAGGGCATGTGAGCCATGATTTTGGGAATGAAGACTGCAAACTCAAACTCGAGCTGGTTAGTGGCGAGGATCTCAGGCCCAATGCATAGACCTGGAGGGCCGCTCATCAGTAATGTAATTAGGGTTACTGGAAGGTGGTAGCACAGGCTTTTCTATCTGGATTGTACGTCCAAGATCACCTCGGAATGCAGGTGTGGTCTCATAGGTCCATGGGAGACTTTTCCTCTCTAAGGTTCCTGGAGGCTTCCCATAGATTGGTGGCTTTTTTGGGGAATGGTAGAGTGCTATTTTCCATAGTAGGGGTGCCCCAAAACAGGGATTCCAGAGACGGACTCTGGGTCTGGGTGCATGGAAAATCCCACCATGGGTTAGGATTTGGGCTTTGGGGCATGGCAAGCCTGTAATGCGGGATCCTGGTGGTAAAACTGGGAGGGCTTGTTTGAAAGCATGCTCAGGCTGAGGGGCACAAAGCCTGTTTGTGCCCAAAGAGGCCCTTAGAAGTCAGCGTGGTCACATTGATCATGCAGCTGGCTCCCACATTGAGGTTTGGACACCCATCCCAACATCCAAGTGTCCTTCCATGGGAAAGGAGGAATTCTCTATTGTGCTTGAGGTTCCCCCATTGGCAGGAATACCAGCAAAGTTCTGAGGACAGGTACCCGAATACCAAGGATGGGTAGAGATGCCGGACTTGGGTCATGGTAGGTCTCACGTCCTGAATATGGGGCCCTCTCTCTGGGTGGCTGACACTAGGACGGGGCCCAGGCTGTGTCAGACACAGCACTAGTGGCCAGGGCAGCCTATAATTCTGGGTTAACTTGAGGGCCGAGCAGATTGATCCTCATGTGGGGTTTCTGGGCAGACTCACCAGGCACTTCTTCTTTCTATGGGGAAGGCCGAATTCTGTGTTGTGGCTCTAGAAATGCCTATCAAGATGGCTTGGGGACCAGTAGGGTGAGGTTGAAATTGTAAACACAAGCTGTGGTTCAATTCAGTGCCATGTGGCAGGCAGTTCCAATGTGTAGCAGCTGATTTGAGATATCCGGGAACTGAGTAAGAGCGGTTTTCAAGTGTTTGCTCACACTGGAGTTTGTGTCTATGATGACAGACAAGTGGAGGGGTGGCGTCAAGAGGCCATGGAGGATACCCCATGCAGAGGCTTGTGAGATGCTCCAAACAGCAACGTTTCCTTATATTGGACAGGTGGAGTCTGGTTTGTTTGCTCCAGGGCCCCCCATGTGGAAAGTTTGGGTAGCAGACCTCTCCGGCATGGGTGCTTAGAAAGCACACCTCCATTGGCGACTGCAACTGAGGAACATGGCAGGATCTTTCTGGTGGCTCTGGGGCAAAGTACCAATGCCGTGAGTTGAGAGGGAATCTCTTGCAGATGGGCGACAATGCTGGTTTGTTATCAGGGAGATCTTAGAATGTGCTGGTGGCTAGGCTGCCATGCTGGATTCTCCTACACTGAAAGTTTGGCACAGGTAGAAGAGCACAGTTTCCTTCTGGGGACAGGAGATGTTCTGTTGTTTGGCCCATGGGCCACATATTGTATCATAATTTGGTATTCCAGAACAGGCCCATGAAGACAGATGCCTGAAAACCTAATCTAGATTTCCAATGAGGTCATAGGGGCATGTCAAGTTCAATCTTCTGACTCAGGATCATTGGCTTGGCCTTCTGCCTGGATGTAGATGATCAGGGTTTTTAAGACTGTGCATTTGCGGGGGGACAAGATGGCGGGGTACTAGGAAGAGGCGTCTTTTCAGCTGCTACCCCAATGTGAGCTGATTACCTACCAAAGAACTCTGATCACCCATAAAATCAGCCTGAGATCAGAATTATACACGTCTGGATCTCTACAGGGGCAGAAGACGCCAGTGAGCAGGTAAAGCAGAATGGGAACAGCGGACTGATATCAGAAGATAAACAAAAGGGGGAGGGAGCCACCAGAGGCGACCGGTGGGAAAGTAATACCCCGATACAAGCGAGAGTGCCCTGCGTCTGGGGACCAGCATTAACTTGGAGACTGGTTGAAAGCACTCCAAAAGAGCAAAATCCGGGGGCAAATTGTGGGAATCAGGGCGGCTAGGGACAGGGGCTTAAGTCCCCGGTCACAGACGGCCTCCCCTGTGCGGAGGCAGAGAGAGTGCGGCGGAGAAACCGGCTCCTGGTCCCTAAGCCGCCAGCGCGCCCCAAATCGCAGGGGTTCCGGCTCCTGTGAGGGGATGGGAGCTGCTCCGGTCTGCGGAACGCGCGCTAGCCCTACCACAAAGCTTGAGATGCGCGCGCACGTCTCTCCTGCTCTCCTGGATTTCTAAGGCCCGGGGGCGCTTCTTGACCCGCGCCATTGTTTCAAAGTCTAAGCCGAGTGCGCTCGAAACTCTTCCCTGGACAGAGGCACGCAAAAGCCCAGCCTGCGGCTTACGGACCAGCGCCCCGTTCTCAGTGCCCCAGACGCGCGCCGGACCCACAGCCGCCTCTGAAAAGAGGTGCGCGCAAGCCGGGCAATCCCAGCCCGGGCCGGCGGCAAAATCTCAGTGTGCGATCGCTGCTTGGAACCTCTCTGGCAGTCAGGAGCTCCCATACAGCCGCCACTGCCTTGGCTTTGGGGACGAGCAAAAGATCCTGCGCCCCCAGGGTCTTTAACTTGGAACCTACACTGCCAGCGTCCAAGGGGGAATTTATTCAGCTTCTGCACCCAGACTGAGGCTTCTCTCTGAGACGGAGATCAGGAAGGGTTCCAGGGTGCACCTTGACTGCACCAGAGTTGATACATCCAGCTACATCTGTTCAGTCTTCTCCCACCAAAATGACTAGGAGGAGGAATGCCCAACAGAAGAAAAATACAGAGGATGGACCTTCTGCAATAGAGCTAACGGCTATCAGCATAGACAATATGTCGGAAAGAGAATTCAGGCTAACAATTATCCAGGCAATAACTAGGTTGGAGAAAGCCATGGATGACCAAACAGAATTGATTAGGGCCGAACTGAAAGCGACCAGACAGGATGTTCACAATGTTAGGGCGGAGCTTAAAGCTACCAGGGAGGAGGTCCACAATGCTATCAATGAGTTCCAATCCAATCTAAACTCTCTCAAAGCTAGGGTAACTGAGACAGAAGATAGAATTAGTGATCTGGAAGACAAACAGATAGAGAGAAAGGATCAGGAGGAAGCCTGGAACAAACAGCTTAGATCCCACGAAAGCAGAATTAGGGAAATAAATGATGCCATGAAGCGTTCCAACGTCAGAATTATTGGAATTCCTGAAGGGGAGGAGAAAGAAAGAAGTCTAGAAGATGTCGTGGAACAAGTCCTTCATGAAAACATTCCGAATCTCGCGAATGAAACCAGCGTTCATGTATTAGAGGCTGAACGGTCTCCACCCAAGATTATACACTCCAAAAAAACATCACGACACCTGATAGTCAAATTGAGGAATTATAATTTTAGGTATAATGTCTTGAAAGCTGCCAGGGCAAAGAGGCTCCTTACTTACAGAGGGAAGCCCATCAGAATAACGTCAGACCTGTCCACAGAGACCTGGCAAGCCAGAAGAGGCTGGCAAGATATATTCAGGGCACTAAATGAGAAGAACATGCAGCCAAGAATACTTTATCCAGCAAGACTGACATTCAAAATGGATGGAGAGATAAAGAGTTTCCAAGACCGGCAAGGCTTAAAAGACTATGCAACCACCAAGCCGACACTGCAGGAAATATTAAGGGGGGGTTCTATAAAAGAGGAAAAATCCCAAGAATAGCATTGAACAGAAATATAGAGACAGTCTACAGAAAGAAAGACTTCAAAGGTAACTCGATGTCAATAAAAACGTATCTATCAATAATCACTCTCAATGTGAATGGCCTCAATGCACCCATAAAACGGCACAGGGTTGCAGATTGGATAAAACGACAGGACCCATCCATATGCTGTCTACAAGAGACCCATTTTGAACCTAAAGATACACGCAGACTGAAAGTGAAGGGGTGGAGAAGCATCTTTCATGCCAATGGGACTCAAAAGAAGGCTGGGGTAGCGATTCTCATATCAGATAAATTAGACTTCAAACTAAAGACTGTAGTCAGAGATACAGAAGGACACTACATAATCCTTAAAGGGACTATCCACCAAGATGATCTAACAATTGTAAATATCTATGCTCCCAATATGGGAGCAGCCAATTACTTAAGAAAACTGTTAATCAAGATAAAGAGTCATATTGATATGAATACACTAATCGTAGGAGATCTTAACATGCCTCTTTCAGAATTAGACAGATCATCGAAGCAGAAACTAAACAAAGAAACAAGAGCATTAAATGACACATTGGACCAGATGGACCTCATACATATATACAGAACTTTCCACCCTAAAACAGCAGAATACTCATTCTTCTCAAGTGCACACGGAACCTTCTCCAGAATAGACCACATACTGGGTCACAAATCAGGACTCAGCCGATACCAAAAGACTGAGATTATTCCCTGCATATTATCAGATCACAATGCTTTGAAACTGGAGCTCAATCACAAGGAAAAGTTCCGAAGGAACGCAAACACCTGGAAGCTAAAGACCACCTTGCTTAAGAATGCTTGGATCAACCAGGAGATCAAAGAAGAACTGAAACATGTCACGGAAACCAATGAGAATGAAGACACTTCGGTCCAAAACCTATGGGATACAGCAAAGGCGGTCCTAAGGGGAAAATAGATAGCCATCCAAGCCTTGCTCAAAAAAATTGAAAAATCCAGAACACACCAGCTGTCTCTACACCTTAAAGAACTGGAGGATCAACAACAAATCAAACCAACTCCACACATAAGAAGGGAAATCATCAAGATTAGAGCTGAGATCAATGAGGGAGAAACCAGAGATACAGTAGAACGTATCAATGAAACTAGAAGCTGGTTTTTTGAAAGAATCAATAAGATTGATAAGCCACTGGCTACACTAACCCAAAAGAAAAGAGAGAAAGCCCAAATTCATAAAATTATGAATGAAAAGGGAGAGATCACAACTAACACCAAGGAAGTAGAAACAATCATCAGAAGTTATTACGAACAGTTATATGCCAATAAGCTTAGCAACCTAGATGAAATGGATGCATTCCTGGAAAAATATAAACAACCATAATTGAACCAGGAAGAAATCGATAGCCTGAATAGACCGATATCTAATAACGAGATTGAAGCAGTGATCAAAAATCTCCCAAAAAACAAGAGCCCAGGACCTGACGGATTCCCTGGGGAATTCTACCAAACCTTCCAAGAAGAAATAACACCTATTCTCCTGAAGCTGTTTCAAAAAATTGAAGCAGAAGGAAAACTTCCAGACTCTTTCTATGAAGCCAGCATTACCCTGATCCCCAAACCAGGCAAGGACCACACCAAAAAGGAGAATTTCAGACCAATATCACTGATGAATATGGATGCTAAGATTCTCAACAAGATCCTAGCCAACAGGATCCAACAACACATTAAAAAGATTATCCACCATGATCAGGTGGGATTCATCCCTGGGCTACAAGGATGGTTCAACATTCGGAAATCAATCAATGTGATACAACAAATTAATATGAGAACAGAGAAGAACCACATGGTCCTCTCAATTGATGCAGAAAAAGCATTTGACAAAATCCAACATCCGTTCCTGATTAAAACGCTTCAAAGTATAGGGATAGAGGGAACATTCCTGAACCTCATCAAATCTATCTATGAAAGACCCACAGCAAATATCATCCTCAATGGGAAAAAGCTTGCAGCCTTCCCGTTGTGATCAGGAACAAGACAAGGATGCCCACTTTCACCACTCTTGTTCAACATAGTATTAGAAGTCCTAGCAACAGCAATCAGACAACAGAGAGAAATAAAAGGTATCCAAATTGGTAATGAAGAAGTCAAACTCTCTCTCTTCGCAGATGACATGATTCTTTATATGGAAAACCCAAAAGACTCCACCCCCAAACTACTAGAACTCATACAGCAATTCAGCAGCGTGGCAGGATACAAAGTCAATGTGCAGAAATCAGTTGTTTTCTTATGCACCAACAATGAAAATACAAAAAGGGAAATTAGAGAATCGATTCCATTTACTATAGCACCAAGAACCATAAGATACCTGGGAATAAACCTAACTAAAGAGGTAAAGGATCTATACCTGAGGAACTATAGAACACTCATGAAAGAAATTGAAGAAGACACAAAAAGATGGAAGACCATTCCATGCTCTTGGATCGGAAGAATAAACATTGTTAAAATGTCTATACTGCCTAGAGCAATCTATACTTTTAATGCCATTCCGATCAAAATTCCACCAGCATTCTTCAAAGAGCTGGAGCAAATGATCCTAAAATTTGTATGGAATCAGAAGAGACCCCGAATCGCTAAGGAAATGTTGAAAAACAAAAATAAAGCTGGCGACATCACCTTACCTGATTTCAAGCTTTATTACAAAGCTGTGATCACCAAGACAGCATGGTACTGGCATAAAAACAGACACATAGACCTGTGGAACAGAGGAGAGAGCCCTGATATGGACCCTCAACTCTATGGTCAATTAATCTTCCACAAAACAGGAAAAAATATACAGTGGAAAAAAGACAGTCTCTTCAATAAATGGTGCTGGGAAAACAGGACAGCTATATGTAGAAGAATGAAACTCGACCATTCTCTTACACCGTGCACAAAGATCAACTCAAAATGGATAAAAGACCTCAACGTGAGACAGGAATCTATCAGAATCTTAGAGGAGAACATAGGCAGTAATCACTTTGATATCAGCCACAGCAACTTCTTTCAAGATATGTCTCCAAAGGCAAAGGAAACAAAAGCGAAAATAAACTTCTGGGACTTCATCAAAATCAAAAGCTTCTGCACAGCAAAGGAAACAGTCAAAAAAACAAAGAGGCAACCCACGGAATGGGAGAAGATATTTGCAAATGACAGTACAGACAAAAGGTTGATATCCAGGATCTATAACGAACTCCTCAAACTCGACCCACACGAAACAGACAAACACATCAAAAAATGGGCAGAAGATATGAACAGACACTTCTCCAATCAAGAAATACAAATGGCTATCAGACACATGAAAAAATGCTCATCATCATTAGCGCTCAGGGAGATTCAAATTAAAACCACATCTTTATATCACCTTAAACCAGTTAGAATGGCCAAAATTAACACAACAGGAAACAACATGTGTTGGAGAGGATGTGGAGAAAGGGGAACCCTCTTACACTGTTGGTGGGAATGCAAGTTGGTGCAGCCTCTTTGGAGAACAGTGTGGAGATTCCTCAAGAAATTAAAAATAGAGCTTCCCTACGACCCTGCAATTGCACTCCTGGGTATTTACCCCAAAGATACAGATGTCGTGAAAAGAAGGGCCATCTGTACCCCAATGTTTATAGCAGCAATGGCCACAGTCGCCAAACTATGGAAAGAACCAAGATGCCCTTCAACGGATGAATGGATAAGGAAGATGTGGTCCATATACACTATGGAGTATTATGCCTCCATCAGAAAGGACGAATATCCAACTTTTGTAGCAACATGGACGGGACTGGAAGAGATTATGCTGAGTGAAATCAGTCAAGCAGAGAGAGTCAATTATCATATGGTTTCACTCATTTGTGGAGCATAACCAATAGCATGGAGGACAAGGGGCGTTAGAGAGTAGTAGGGAATTTGGGTAAATTGGAAGGGGAGATGAACCATGAGAGACTATGGACTCTGAAAAACAGTCTGAGGGGTTTGAAGTGGCGGGGGGGGTGGGAGGGTTGGGTACCAGGTGGTGGGTATTATAGAGGGCACAGCTTGCATGGAGCACTGGGTGTGGTGAAAAAATAATGAATAATGTTTTTCTGAAAATAAATAAATTGGGGGGAAAAAAAGAAAAAAAAAAGACTGTGCATTTGCATCCAGATCAGCCGCCAATATTGGGGTGGGCTCAGGTGCCTTGTAGGTTTCTCCTAATCTGGAGGGTTGGGGCAACTGTGACAGGCACATTTTCCTTGGGGATGGCAGCCACAGTCATGTGGTGTGGCTGCAGAGACCCCATGATGGAGGGCATGTGAGCCATGATTTTGGGAGAGCAGTCTGCAAACACAAATTTGGGGTAGGGTTAGTGGCGATGTGATTGCAGGCCCAATGTGTAGACCTGAAGGGGAGCTCGTCAGGAACTGTAATTAGCATGACTGGAAGGCTGTATCACAGGCTTTTCTATCTGGATTGTGTGTCAGGGTGCCCTGGAATGCAGGTCTGGTGTCATGGGTCCATGGGAGATTTTTCCTAAGTATCCTGGTGGCTCTCCATAGTTTGGTGGCTTTTTTGGGGAAGGGAAGAGTGCTGTTTTAAATCTTAGGTGCCCCAAAACAGGGATTGAAGATAGGGCCTCTGTGTCTGGGTGTCTAGAAAATCTCACCAAGTGTTAGTATTTGGGCCTAGGGTTGTACCAGGCCTGCAATGAGGGACCCAGGTGGTGCAACTGAGAAGGCTTATTTGAAATCATGCTCAGGCTGAGGGTCACAGTGCCTGTTTGTGGCCAGTGTGGCCTTCGGGAGTGTGGGTGGTCTCATTGGCCATGCAGCTGCCTCCCACTTTGAGGGTTGGACACCCATCCCAAGAGCCAGGTTTTTTTGCCAAGGGGTAGGAGCAGTTCTCTATTGTGCTTCAGGTTCTACCACTGGCAGAAATTTGAGCAAAGTTCTGGGAACAGGTACCTGAATACGAAGGATGGGTAGAGATGACGGAATTGGGCCATGGCCGTTCTCACATGCTGGATATGGGGCCCGTTCTCCGGGTGGCTGACACTAGGTTGGGCTCAGACTCTTGCAGACACAGCACTAGTGGCCAGGGCAACCTAGAAATCGGTGTTGCCACGAGGGCCGAGCAGATTGATCCTCATTTGGGATTTCTGGCTTAACTCACAATGCACTTCTTTCTATGGGAAGGCAGAATGCTGCATTGTGGTTCCAGAATTCCTTATGAAGAGGGCTTGGGGATGAGTAGGGTGAGGATGGAATTGAAAACGCAAGCTATGGTTCAATTCAGTGCCAAGCAAAAGGTAGTTCCAACGTGCAGTGGCTTACACAAGATATCCAGCATCTAAGTAGGGCGGATTTCAGATGCTTGCCCACTCTGGAGTTTGTTTTTATGATTACAGACAAATGGAGGGGTGGCATTCAGAGGCCATGGATGATTTCCCACGCTGAGGCTTGTGAGATGCTCCAAACAACAAGGTTTCCTTCTACCACACTGGGGGAGTCTGGTTTGTTTGCTCCAAGGTCCCCCATGGGAAAAGTTTGGGCAGCAGAGCTCTCCCGCATGGATGCCTGGAAAGCACACCTCCATTGAATATTGCAGCAAGGAACATGGCATGTTCATTCTGGTGGCTCTGGGGCGAAGTACCAAGGCCTTGAGTTGACATGGAATCTCTTGTAGATGGGTCACAATGCTGGTTTGTAACCAGGGAGATCTTAGAATGTGCTGGTGGCTAAGGTGTCCTATAGTATTACCCTACTCTGAGGGTTTGTCTCAGGTTGAAGAGCATGGTTTCCTTCTGGGGACAGGAGATATTCTGTTGTGTGGATCAGGGACACATGTTGTATCATAAGTTGCTATTGCAGAACAGGCCACTGATCACAGAGGCCTGAAAACCAAATCTAGGGCTCCAATTAAGCCCTAGGGGCAAGTCAGGTTCAATCTTCTTACTCAGGACAATAAAGTTGGCTGTCTGCCCAGATGTAGATGATCAGGGTGTTGCAGACTGCGCATTTGTGTCCAAAGCGGCTGACAATATTGGGGTGGGCTTAGTGACCTTGCAGGTTTCTCCTATACTGAAAAGTTTGGGTAACAATGACAGGGACAGTTTCCTTGGTGATGACAGCCACAGTCCTATGGGGTGGCTCTAGAGACCCCATTATGGAGGGCATGTGAGCCATGGTTTTGGGAGATAAGTCTGCAAACAGAAATTCGGGTTAGGGTTAGTGGCGTTTTGATCGTAGGCCCAATTCAAAGACCTGGAGGGCAGCTCATCAGGAACTATAATTAGGGTGACTGGAAGGCGGTAGCACAGTCTGTTCTATCTGGATTGTGTGTCCAGAATGGCCTCATAATGCAGGTGTGGTCTCGTAGGTCCATGGGAGACTTTTAGCCTTTAAGGATCCTGGCGGCTCCCCATAGTTGGGTGGCTTTTCAGGGAAGGGATGAATGCTGTTTTCCATCTTAGTGGTGCCCCAAAACAGGGATTCCAGAGACGGGCTTTGGGTCTGGGCGCCTGGAAAACCCATCAAGGGTTAGGATTTGGTGCCTAGGGGCATACCAGGCATGCAATGTGGGATCCTGGTGGTGTCACTGAGAGGGCTTCTTTGAAAGCATGCTCAGTCTGAGGGTCAAAATGCCTGGTCGTGCCCAAGGCTGCCCTCTTGAGTGGGTGTGCTCTCATTGGCCATGCTGCTGGATCCCACTCTGATGGTTGGACAGCCATCTCAACAACCAGGATTCCTGCCTTGAGGAAGGAGGAGTTCTCTACTTTGCTTCAAGTTCCCCCATTGGCAGGGATTCCAGCAAAAGTCTCGGGAGAGGTTCCTGAATACCAAGGTTGGGTAGAGATGATGGAGCTGGGCCTTGGCCGGTCTCACATGCTGGATATGGGCCTCGCTCTCTGGGTGGCTGTCACGAGGTCGGGGCTTAGGCTTTATCAGACACAGCACTAGCGGCCAGAGCATCCTATAAATCGGGGTTCCCTCGAGGGCTCAACAGTTTGGTTCTCAGGTGGAGTTTCTGGACATACTCACTAGGCCCTTCTTATTTCTGTGGGGAAGGCAGAATGCTGCATTATGGCTCCAGAATTCCCTATGAAAATTGCTTGGGGACCAATAGGCTGAAAATGGAATTGTCAACCCAAGGTATGGTTCAATTCAGTGCCAAGCAAAAGGCATTTCCAGTGTGCAGTGGCTGATTCCAGATATCCAGAACCTGAGTAAGGGCGGATGTCAGATGTTTGCTCAATGTGGAGGTTGTGCCTATGATGACGGACAAATGGAGGGGTGGCATCAAGAGGCCTTGGAGGATTTCCTATGCTAAGGCTGGTGAGAAGCTCCAAACAGCAAGGTTTCCTTCTGCCAGAAAGGGGAAGTCTGGATTGTTTACTCCAGTGTCTCCCATGTGGAATGTTGGGGTATCAGAGTCCTCCCAGCATGGATGCCTGGAAAGCACACCTCCATTGACCATTGCAGCTGAGGAAATGGCGGATTCGTACTGGTGGCTCTGGTGCGAAGTACCAAGGGCTTGAGTTTACATGGATTCTCATTAAGGTGGGTCACAATGCTAGATTGTTACCAGGGAGATCTTAGAATGTGCTGGTGGCTAAGGCGTCAGGCAGGATTCATCTACCCTGAGGGTTTGACACAGCTCTAAGAGCACGTCTCCCTTCTGGGGAGAGGAGATATTCTGTTGTGGGGCTCAGGGATCACATGTTGTATCATACATTGCTATTCCAGGAAAGGCCTCTGAGGACAGATGCTGGGAATCATAATCTAGGTTTCCATTGAAGTCCAACGAGCATGTCAGGTTCAATCTTCTGACTCAGGACCCTTGACTTGGGTGTCTGCCAGGATGAAGGTGATCAGGGTGTTTCAGACTGCGCATTTCTATAGAGAACGGCCTCCAGTATTAGGGTGGGCTCAGAGGCCTTGCAGGTTTCTCCTAATCTGTAGTGTTTGGGCAACTGTGTCAGGTACAGTTTCATTGGGAATAGCAGATACAGTCCTGTGATGTGGCTCCAGAGACCGTGTCCTGGATGGCATGTGAGCCATGGTTTTGGGAGAGAAGTCTGCAAACAGAAACTCGAGTTAGTGTTAGTGGCGAGATAATTGCAGGTCCAAAGCACAGACCTGCAGGGCAGCTCATAAGGAAGTGTAAATTTGTTGACCTGAAGGTGGTAGCACAGGCTATTTTGTCTGGATTGTGTCCCACGGATGGCCTCGGAATGCAGGTGTGGTCTCATGGGACCATGGGAAATTTTCCCTCTCTAAGGATCCTGGCGGCTCCCAATAGTTTGGTGGCTTTTCCAGGGAAGGGAAAACTGCTGTTTTCCATCTTAGGGGTGCCCCAAAACAGGGATTCCAGAGTCAGGCTTTGGGTCTGGGCACCTGAAAAATCGCACCAAGTGTTAGGATTTGGGCCTAGGGGCATATGAGGCCTCAATGCGGGATACTAGAGGTGCAACTGAGAGTGTTTGTTTGAAAGGATGCTCAGTCTGAAGGTCACAATGCCTGCTTGTGCCCAGGACGGCCCTCATGAGTGGGCGTGGTCTCATTGGCTAAAAGCTGGCCCCAACTCTGAGGGTTGGACACCCATTGCAAAAGCCAGGATTCCTGCCTGGGTAGGAAGAGTTCTCTATTGTGTTTCAGGTTCCCCCATTGGCAGGGATTCCAGCAAAGGTCCAGGGACAGATTCCTGAATATCAAGGATGGATAGAGACGACGGACTTGGGCCATGGCTTGTCTCACATACTGGATATGGGCCCCGCCCTCTGGGTGGCTGACACTAGTTCTGGGCTCAGGCTCTGTCAGACACAGCACTAGTGTCCACAGCAGCCTATAAAATGGGGTTCCCTTGAGGGCCGAGCAGATTGATCCTCATATTGAGTTTCTGTCAGACTCATCAGGCCCTTCTTCTTTCTATAGAAAAGGCAGAATGCTGCCTTATGGCTGTAGAATTCACTATCAAGAGGGCTTGGGGACCAGTAGGGTGAGGATGGAATTGTAAACCCACGCTACGGTTAAATTCATTGTCAAGTGAAAGGCAGTTAAAGTGTGCAGTGGCTGATTCGAATATCCAGCACTTGAGTAAGGGCAGAAGTCATATGTTTGCTCATGCTGGAATTTGTGTCTATGATGACCGACAAATGGAGGGGTGGCATAAAGAGACCATAGAGGATTTACCATGCTGGGGCTTGTGAGATGCTCCAAACAGCAAGGTTTCATTCTATGGACAGGGGAAGTATGGTTTGTTTGCTCCAGCTTCCCCCACGTGGAAAGTTTCAGTATCAGAGCACTCCCACATGGATGCCTGGTAAACACACCTCCATTGACCATTGCAGGTGAGGAATGTGGAAGGTTCTTCCTGGTGGCTCTGGGGCGAAATACCAAGGGCTTGAGTTGACATGGAGTCTCATGAAGATGGGTCACGATGCTGGTTTGTTACCAGGGAGATCTAGAATGTGCTGATGGCTAAGGTGCCGTGCAGGATTCATTTAACCTGAGGGTTTGACACAGATCCAAATGCACGGCTTCCTCCTGGGGAAAGGAGATGTTCTGCGTGGGGCTCAGGGACCACAAGTTGTATTATAAGTTGGTATGCAGAACAGGCCTCTGAGGACAGATGCCTGAAAACCTAATCTAGGTTTCCAGTGAAATCCTAGGGGCATGTTACGTTCAGTCTTCTTACTCAGTACCACTGACTTTGGTGTCTGCCTGAATGGAGGAGATCAGGGTGTTTCAGACTACACATTTGCATCCAGATCAGCCTCCAGTATTGGGGTGGTCTCAGGGGCCTTTCAAGTTTCTCTTTATCTGGAGGGTTTGGGAAACTTTGACAGGCATAGGTTCCTTGGCGATCACAGGCCAAGTTCTGAGGTGTAGCTCCAGAGAACCTATTCTGGAGGGCATGTGAGCCATGGTTTTGGGAGAGAAGTCTCTAAACACAAACTCGGTTTAGGGTTAGTGGCGAGGTGATCACAGGCCCAATGCAAAGACCTGGAGGGCAGCTCATCTGGAACTGTCAATCGAGTGACTCGAAGGCGGTAGCACAGGCTTTTGTATCTCGATTGTGTGTCCAGGATTGCCTCAGAATGCAGTTGTGATCTCATGGGCCCATGGGAGATTTTTCCACTCTAAGGATTATGGAAGCTCCCAATAGTTTGGTGGCGTTCTTGGTGAAGTTAAGAGTGCTGTTTTCCATCTTAGGGTTGCCCCAAAACAGAGATTCCAGGACGGGCTGTGGGTTGCGCACCTGAATATCATGCCAAGTGTTAGGATTTGGGCCTAAGGGCATACCAGGATTGCAATGCGGGATACTTGAGGTGCAACTGAGGGCTTGATTTAAAGCATGCTCAGGCTGAAGGTCAGAAAGCCGATTGTGCCCAGGGAGGCCATCAGGAGTGGGCGTGGTCTCATTAGCCATGTAGCTTGCTCCCACATTGAGGGTGAGAGACCCATCCCAATATCCAGGACCCTGCCATGGGGAATGAGGAGTTCTCTATTGTGCTTCAGTTTCCCCCATAGGCAGAGATTTTTGTTAAGGTCTGGGGACAGTTGCCTGAATACCAAGGATGGGTAGAAATGATGGACTTGGGCCATGGCAGGTCTCAATTGCGGGATATGGGGGCCGCTATGTGGACAATACTAGGATACTAGGACAGTGCTTAGTCTCTGTCAGACACAGCACTAGTGGCCAGGACAGCCTATAAATTGGGGTTCCTTCAAGGGCTGAGCAGATTAATCCTCATGTGGGGTTTCTGGGCAGATTCGCCAGGCACTTCTTCTTTTGATGGACTGCAGAATGCTGGGTTGTGACTCCAGAATTCCCTATCAAGAAGGCTTGTGGACCAGTAGGATGAAGACAGAATTGTAAACACAAAATATGGTTCAATTTAGTGCCAAGTGGAAGGCAGTTCTAATTTGCAGCAAGTGATTCCAGATATCCAGCACCTGAGTAATGGCGGATGTCAGATGTTTGTTTACACTGGAGTTTCTGTCTTTATGACTGAAAAATGGAGTGGTGGCGTAAAGAGGCCATGGAGGAATTACCACGCTGAGTGTTGTGAGATGCTCCAAACAGCAAGGATTCCTTCCACAGGACAGGTGGAAGGGTCCCCCCTGTTGAAAGTTTGGGTAGCAGATTTCTCTTGCATGGATGCCTGTAAAGCACACCTCTATAGACGATTGCAGCTGAGGAACAAAACGGGTTTGTTCTGGTGGCTCATGGGCGAAGTACCAAGGCCTTGAGATGACATGGAATCTCTTGCAGATTGGCCACAAGGTTGGTTTGTTACAAGGGAGATCTTAGAATGTGCTGGTGGCTAAGGGGCTGTGCAGGATTCATCTACCCTGAGGGTTTAACACAGGTCCAAGAGCACAGCTTCCTTCTGGGGACAGGAGATGTTCTGTTTGTGGCTCAGGGACCACATGTTGTATCATTAGTTGGTATTCCAGAGCAAGCCTCTGAGGACAGATGCATTAAAACTTCATCTGTGGTTCCAATGATGTCCTAGGGGCATGACAGGTTAAATCTTCTGACTCAGGACCTTTGACTTGGCTGTATTTCTGGATGTAGGTGATCAGGGTATTTCAGACTGCACATTTGCATCCAGAGTGGTCGCCAAAATTGGGGTGGGCCCAGGGGCCTTGCAGGTTTCTCCTAATCTGGAAGGTTTGGGCAACTATGACAGGCACAATTTCCTTGGGGATGTCAGGCACAGTGTTGTGGTGTGCATCCAGAGAACCCATCCTTGAGGGCATGTGAGCTGTTGTTGTGGGAGAGAAGTGTGCAAACACAATTTGGGGTTAGTGTTAGTAGCAAGATGATCACAGGCCCAATGTGTAGACATGGAGGGCAGCTCGTCAGGAACTGTAATTAGGGTGTTTGGAAGGTGGTAGCACAGTCTTTTCTATCAGGATTCTGTGTCCAGGATGGCCTCGGAATGCAGGTTTGGTCTCCTGGTTCTAAGGGAGGCTTTTCCTCTCTAAAGATCCTGGAAACACCCTATAGTTTGGTGGCTTTTTCAAGGAAGTGAAGAGTGCTCTTATCCATCTTAGTGGTACCCCAAAACAGGGATTCCAGATATGGGCTCTGTGTCTTGGCGCCTGGAAAATCCCACCAAAGTTTAGGATTTGGGCCTAGTGGTGTTCCAGGCCTTCAATGCGGGATCCTCGTGGTGCAATTGAGAGGGCTTGTTTGAAAGCATGCTCAGGTTGAGATTCACAATGCCTGTTTATTCCCAGGGAGGCCCACAGGAGTGGGCGTGGTCTCATTGGACATGCAACTGGCTCCCACTTTGAGGGTTGGAAACCCATCCCAACATCCATGATTCCTGCCCTGGGGAAGGAGGAGTTCTCTATTGTGCTTTAGGTTCCCCCATTGGCAGGGATCCCAGCAACGTTCTGGGGACAGGGGACTGAATACCAAGGATGTGTAGAGATGATGGATTTGGGCCATGGCCGGTCTCACATGCTGGATATGGGGACCGCTTTCGGCATGGCTGACACACTGTCAATGCTCAGGTTCTGTCAGACACAGCACTAGTGGCCATGGCAGCCTATAAATAGTGGTTCCCTCGAGGGTCGATCTGATTGATCCTCATGGGGGGTTTCTGAGCAGAATCACCAGGCACTTCTTCTTTCTGTAGGGAAGGAAGAATGTTGCGTTGTGCCTTCAGAATTCCCTATCAAGTGGGCTTGGGGACTAGTAGAGTAAGGATGGAATTGTAAACACAAGTTACGGTTCAATTCAGTGCCAAGCAGAAGGTGGTTCCAATATGTAGTGGCTGATTCAAGATTTCCAGTGCCAGACTATGGGCGGATTTCAGATGTTTTCTCACACTGAAGATGGTGTCTATAATGACGGACAAATGGAGGAATGACGTCAAGAGACCATGGAGGATTTCCCAAGCTGAGGCTTGTGAGATGCTCCAAACAGCAAGGATTCCTTCTACTGGACAGCTGGAGTCTGTTTTGTTTGCCCCAGTGTCCCACATGTGGAATGTTTGTGAAGCAGAGCTCTCTGGCATGGATGCCTGGACAGCACACCTCCATTGACCCTTGAAGCTGAGGAACTTGGAAGGTTCGTTCTGGTGGTTCTGGGCCGAAGTACCAAGGTCTTGAGTTGACATCGAATCTCTTGTAGATGGGCCACAATGCTGATTTGTTACCAGGGAGATCTTAGAATGTGCTGGTGTCTAAGTACCTGAGGGTTTGGCACAGGTCGAAGAGAAGATTCTTTATGGGAACAGGAGATGTTCTGTTGTGTGGCTTAGGAACCACATGTTGTATCATAAGTTGGTATTCCAGAACAGGCCCCTGAGGACAGATGCCTAAAATCTTAATCTAGAGTTCTAATGAGGTCCTAGGGGCATGTAAGGTTCAAATTTCTGACTCAGGACCATTTAATTGGCTCTCTGCCTATTTTAGATAATCAGGGTGTTTCAGGCTGTGCATTTGTTCCTAGAGCGGCTTCCATTATTGGGGTGGGCTCAGGGGCCTTGCAGGTTTTTCCTAATCTGGGTGTTTTGGGCACCTGTGCTGGCCGTAGTTTCCTTGGGGATGGCAGGCACAGTCCTATGTTGTGTCTCCAGAGACCCCATCCTGGAGGGCATGAGAGCCAATATTTGGGGAGAGAAGTCTGCAAACATAAATTCGGGATAGGGTTCATGGCGAGGTGATCGCAGGCTCAATGCCTAGACCTGGAGGGTAGCTCGTCAGGAACTGTATTTAGATGATTGGGAGGTGGTAGCACAGGTTTTTCTATCTGAATTGTGTGTCCAGATGGCCTCTGATTAGAGGTGTGGTCTCCTGGGTCCATTGGAGACTTTTTCTCTCTAAGGATCCAGGCGGCTCCCCTATGTTAGGTGATTCTTTCAGTGAAAGGAAGAGTGCTGTTTTCCATCTGAGGGGTGCCCCAAAACAGGGATTCCAGAGAGGAACTCTGGGTCTGGGTGAGTGGAAAATCCTAACAAGGGTTAGGATTTGGGCCTAGGGGCTTACCAGGCCTGCAATGCGGGAACATTCTTTTGCCTCTGAGAGTGCTTATTTGAACACATTCTCAGTTTGAATATCACACTGCCTGTTTGTGCCCAGGGTGGCCCTCAGGAGTGGGAGTGGTATCATTGACATGCAGCTGACTCCCACTTAGAAGTTTGGACAGCCATCAAACAGTCAGGTTTCCTACCATGAGGAAGGAGGAGTTTTCTATATGCTTCAGGTTCGTCCAGTGGCAGGAATTCCAGCAAAGGTCTGGGGACAGATGCTTGAATACCAAGGATGGGTAGGGATGACAGACTTGGGCCGTGGCTGTACTCACATGCTGGATAGGGGGCCCACTCTCTGGGTGGCTGACACTAGGTCGGGACACAGGGTGTCATACACAGCACTAGAGGCCAGGACAACCTTTAAATCAGGGTTCCCTCGAGGGCCGAGCAGATTGATCCTGATGTGGGGTTTCTGGACAGACTCACTAGATACTTCTTCTTTCTATGGGGAAGGCAGAGTGATGCATTGTGGCTCCAGAATTCCCTATCAAGAGGCTTTGATGAGCAGTAGGTGAGGATGGAATTGTAAAAACAAGCTACGGTTCAATTCAGTGCCAAGCGGAAGGTGATTCCAACGGGCAGCGGCTTATATGAGATATCCATCATCTGAGTAAGAGCGGATGTCAGATGTTCGCTCACACTAGAGTTTGTGTCTATGATGACTGACAAATGGAGGGGTGGCATCAAGAGGCCATGAGGATTTTCCATGCTGAGGCTTGTGAGATGTCCCAAACAGAAAGGTTTCCCTGTACTGGACAGGTAGAGTCCAGTTTGTTTGCTCCAGATTCATCCATGTGAAAAGTTCTCTAAGGATCCTGGCGGCTTCCCATAGTTAGATGGCTTTTTTCGGGAAGGGAAGACTTCTGTTTTCCATTTCATGTGTACCCCAAAACAAGGATTCCAGAGACGGACTCTGGTTCTGGGTGCCAGGAAAATCCCACCAAGAGTGAGGATTTGGGACTAGAGACGTTCCAGGCCTGCAATGCGGGATCCTGGTGATGCCACTGAGAGAGCTTGTTTGAAATCATGCTCAGGATAAGGGTCACAATGCAGCTTTGTGCCAATAGCAGCCCTCAGGAGTGGGCGTGGTCTCATTGGCCATACAACTGGCTCCCACTATGAGGGCTAGACACATATCCCAACAGCAAGGTTTCCTGCCATGGGAAGGAGGAGTTCTCTATTTTCTATTTTGCTTCAGATTCCCCCATTGGCGGGGATTCCATCAAATGTCTGTGGACCAGTGCATGAATACCAAAGATGGGTAGAGAGGAGGCACTTGGGACATGGCCGGTCTCTCATGCTAGAAATGTGGCCCACTCTCTGGGTGGCTGAAATTAGGTCAGGGCTCAGGCTCTGTCAGACACAGCGCTATTGGCCAGGGCAGTCTATAAATCAGGGTTCCCTCGAGAGCCGAGCAGATAGATCCTAATGTGGGGTTATAGGACAGACTAACCAGACACTTCTTTCTTTGGGGAAGACAGAATGCTGTGTTGTGACTCCAGATTTCCCAGAATTGAGGACCAATAGGGTGAATATGAAATTATAAACACAAGCTACGGTTCAATTCAGCGCCAAGCAAAAGGTATTTCCAATGTGCAGCAGCTCATTCGAGATATCCAGCACCTGAGTAAGGGCAGATGTCTGATGTTTGTTCACACAGGAGATTGTGTCTATGATGACCGACGAATGGAGGGGTGGCGTCAAGAGGCTATGGAGCATTTCCCACGCCGAGGCTTGTGAGATGCTCCAAACAGCAAGGTTTCCTTCTAGACAGTTGGAGTCTGGTTTGTTTGCTGCAGGGTCCGCCATGTGGAAAATATGGGTAGCAGAGCTCTCCCGCATGGATTCCTTGAAAGCACACTTCCACTGACCATTGCACCTGAGGAACATGACAAGTTCGTTCTTGTGGGTCTGGGTCGAAGTACCAAGATTATGAGTTGACATGGAATCTCTTGCAGATGGGCCACAGTGCTGGTTTGTTACCAGGGAGATCTTAGAATGTACCTGTGGCTAAGCTCCTGTGCAGGATTCTCCTACCCTCAAGTTTTGAAAAAGGACGAAGAGCACAGTTTCTTCCTGGAGACAGGAGATGTTCTGTTCTGTGGTTAAGGGACCACATGTTGTATCATAAATTGGTGTTCCAGAACAGGCCCTTGAGTACAGATGCCTGAAAACCTAATCTAGGGTTCCAGTAAAGTCCTAGGGGCATGTCAGGTTCAATCTTCTGACTCAGGACCAACCATTGACTTGAGTGTCTGCCTGGATGTTTCAGGCAGGGTGTTTCAGGCTGCACATTTCCATCCAGAGCGGCCGCCAATATTGGGGTGGACTCAGGGGCCTTGCAGTTTTCTCCTAATCTGGAAAGTTTGTGCAACTGTGACGGGCACACTTTCCTTGGGGATGGCAGGCACAGTCCTGTGCTATGGGTCCAGAAACCCCATCCTGGAAGGCATGAGAACCATGGTTTTTGTAGAGAAGTCTGCAAACACAAATTCAGGTCAGGGTTAGTGGTGAGGTGATCACAGGCCCTATGCATAAACCTGGAGGGCAGCTCTTCAGGAACTGTAATTAGGATGACTGGAAGGCAGTATCACAGGCTTGTGTATCTGGATTGTGTGTCCAAAATGGCCTAGGATTAGAGGTGTGGTCTCCTGGGTCCATTGGATACTTTTTCTCTCTAAGGATCCTGGTGGCTCTCCATAGTTTGGTGGCTATTTCACGGAAGGGAAGAGTGCTGTTTTCCATCTTATGGGTGCCCCCAAAAAGGGATTGTGGAGACGACCTCTGTTTCTGGGCGCCTGGAAAATTCCACACAGTTTCAGTATTTGGGCCTAGGCGTGTACCAGGCCTGTAATGCAGGATCCTGGTGGAGCCACTGAGAGGGCTTGTTTGAAGGCATGCTCTGGCTGAGGGTCACAATGCCTGTTTGTGCCCAGGGCGGCCATCAAGAGTGGGCGTGGTCTCATTGACCATGCAGCTGGCTCCCACTTTCAGGGTTGGACGCCCATCCCAACAAACAGACAGGTTTCCTGCCATGTGGAAGAAGGAGTTCTCTATTGTGCTTTAGTTTTCCTCATAGGCAGGGATTTTTGCAAAGATCTGGGGAAAGGTGCCGGAATACCAAGGATGGATAGATAAATGGACTTGGGCCATGACCAGCCTCACATGCTGGATATAGGGCCCATCTCTGGGTGGCCGACACATGGCCAGGGGTCAGGGTCTGTGAGACACAGCACTCGTGGCCAGGGTAACCTAAAAATTGGGGTTCCCTAGAGGCCGAGCTGATAGATCCTCATGTGGCATTTCTGGGCAGACTCACCAGGCACTTCTTCTTTCTATGGGGAAGGCAGAATGCTGCGTTGTGACTCCAGCATTCCCTAGCAAGAGGTCTTAAGGATCAGTAGGTTGAACATGGAATTGTTATCAAAACCTTTGGTTCACTTCATTGCCAAGTGGAAGCAGTTTCAATTTGCAGTATCCTATTCGAGATATCCAGAAACTGATTAAAGGCAGATATCAGATGTTTGCTGACGCTGAAGTTTGTGTCTATGATGACCAACAAGTGGAGAGGTGGTGACAAGAGGCCATGGAGGATTTCACACGCTGAAGCTTGTGAGATGCTCCAAAGAGCAATGGTTCCTTCTTCGGACAGGTGGGGTCTGGTTTGTTACTCCAGTGTCCCCCATGTGGAAAGTTTGGGTAGCAGAGCTCTCTGGCATGGAAGCCTGGAAAGCACACCTCCATTGACCATTGCAGCTGAGGGACATGGCAGGTTCATTCTGGTGACTCTGGGGCGAAGTACCAAGCTGTGAATTGACATGGAATTTCTTGCAGATGGGCCATAATGCTGTTTTGTTACCAGGGAGATCCTAGAATGTGCTGGTGGCTAAAGTGCCCTGTAGGATTCTTCTACCCTGAGGGTTTGGCACAGGTCAAAATGTACGGTAACCTTCTGGGGACAGGAGATGTTCTGTTGTGTGGCTCAGGGACAACATGCTGCATCATAAGTTGGTATTCCAGAACAAGGTCCTGAGGACAGATGTCTGAAAACCTAATCTGGGGTTCCAATATTATACTAGTGGCATGTCAGTCTCAATCATCTGACTCAGGACCATTGACTTTCCTTTCTGCCTGGATGTAGTTGATCAGGTTCTTAACGCATTTTCTTCGAGCGCCCATCAGTATTGTGGTGGGCTCAGGGGCCTTGTAGGTTTCTCCTAATCTGGAAGGTTTGGACAACTGTGACGGGACAGTTGGGGATGGTAGGCACCGTCCTGTGGTGTGGATCCAAAGACCCCATTCTGGAGGCCATGTGAGCTATTTCTGTGGGATAGAAGTCTGCAAATACAAATTCGGGTTAGGGTTAGTGGCAAGGTGATCGCAGGCCCAATGTGTAGAGCTGGAGGCCAGCTCGTCAGGAAATGTAATTAGGGTGACTGGAAGACGGTAGCACAGTCTTTTCTATCTGGAATGTGTGTCCAGGATATCTTCAGAATGCAGGTGTAGTCTCATGTGTCCATGGGAGAATTTTCCTCTCTAAGGATCCTGGTGGCTCTACTTACTTTGTTGGCTTTTTCAGGAAAGGGAAGAGTGCTCTTTTCCATCTAAGGGTGCCCCAAAACAGGGATTCCAGAGATGGGCTCTGGGTCTGGGTGCCTCGAAAATCCCACCAAGGGATAGGATTTGGGCCTAGAGGAGTACCAGACCTGAAATGTGTGACCCTGGTGGTGCAACCGAGAGGGCTTGTTTGAACGCATGCTCAGGCTGAGGGCCACAATTCCTGATTGTGCCCAGGGCGGCCCTCAGGAGTGGGTGTGTTCTTATTGGCCATGTAGCAGTCTCCCACTTTGACGGTTGCACAACCATCCCAACAGCCAGGTTTCCTGCCATGGAGAAGGAGTTCTCTATTGTGCTTCAGGTTCCCCAGTGGCAGGGATTCCAGCAGTGTTCTGGGGACAGGTGCCTGAATAGCAAAGATGGCTAGAGATGACAGAGCTGGGCCTTGGCCAGTCTCATATGCTGGATCGGGACCCGCTTTCTGGGTAGCTGACACATGGTCAGGGATCAGGCTCTGTCAGATAGAACACTACTGGCCAAGTCAGCCTATAAATCGGGGTTCCTCGAGGGCTGAGCAGATTGATCCTCATGTGGATTTTCTGGGCAGACTCATCAGGCACTTCTTCTTTCTAAAGGGAAGGCAGAATGTTGAGTTGTGGTTCCAGAATTCCCTATCAAGTGGGCTTGGGGACTAGTAGGGTGAGCTTGGGATTGTAAACACAAGCTATGGTTCAATTCAGTGCCAAGCAAAAGGCAGTTCCAATGTGCAGTGACTGATTCGAGATATCCAGTGCCTGAGTAAAGGCGGTTTTCAGATGTTCGCTCACACTGGAGTTTGTGTCTATGATGACGACCAAATGCAGGGGTAGCGTCAAGAAACCATGGAGTATTTCTCACGCTGAGGCTTGTGAGATGCTCCACACAGCAAGGATTCCTTCTACTGGACAGGTGGAGTCTGGTTTGTTTGCTCCAGCATCCCCCATGCGGAATGATTTGGTAGCAGAGTTCTCCAGCATGGATGCCTGAAAAGCAGACCTCCATTGACCCTTGCAGTTGAAGAACATGGCAGGTTCATTCTCGTTGCTCTGGGGAGAAGAGCCAAGGCCTTGAATTGACATGCAATCTCCTGCAGATGGACCACAATGCTGGTTTGTTACCAGGGAGATCTTAGAATGTACTGGTGGCTAAAGTGCCATGCAGAATTCTCCTACTATGAGCGTTTGGCATAGGTCGAAGAGCCCGGTTTCCTTCTGGGGACAGGAGATGTTCTGTTGTGTGGCTCAGGGACCACATGTTGTAACATAAGTTTATGGTATTCCAGAACAAGCCTCGGAGGATAGATGCCTGAAAACCTAATCTAGGGTTCCAATGAGGTTCTTGGGGCATGTCAGATTCAATCTTCTGACTCAGGACTTTTGACTTGGACTTCTGCCTGGATGTAGGTGATCAGGTAGTTTCAGACCATGCATTTGCGTCCATAGTGGTTTCCAATAGGGGTTGGGTTCAGGGGCCTTGAAAGTTCCTCCTAATCTGGAGAGTTTGTTCAACTCTGAGAGACACAGTTCCTTGGGGATAGCAGGCCCAGTCCTGTGGTGTGACTCCAGAGACCCCATCATGGAGGGCATGTGTTCCATGGTATTGGGAGAGAAGTCTGCAAACACAAACTCGGGTTAAGGTTAGTGGTGAGGTGATTGCAGGCCCAATGCATTAACCTGGAGGGCAGCTCGCCAGGAACTGTAAATAAGGTGACTCGAAGGCAGTAGCACAGACATTTGTATCTCAATTGTGTGTCCAGGATGGCCTCGGAATGCTGGTGTGGTCTCATAGGTCCGTGGAGATTTTTCCTCTCTAAGGATCCTGGTTACTCCCCATAGTTTGGTTCGTTTTTCAGGGAAGGGAAGAGTGTTCTTTTCCATCTTAGGGGTGCCCCAAAACAGGGATTTCAGAGTCAGGCTCTGGATCTGGGCACCTGGAAAATTCCACCAAGCGTTAGGATTTGGGACTAGGGGTGTACCAGGTCTTCAATGGGGTTCCTGGGGGTGCAATTGAGAGCTTTTGTTCGAAAGCATACTCAGACAGAGGGTCACAATGCCTGCTGGTGCCCAGGGCAGCCCTCAGGATTGGGCGTGGTCTCATTGGCATGCAGCTGGCTCCCACTCTGAGGGTTGAACACCCATTCCAACTTCCAGGAATCCTTCCATGGGGAAGGTGGAGTTCTCTATTGTGCTTCAGGTTTCCCCATTTGTAGGGTTTCCAGGAAAGGTCTGGGGACAGATGCCTGAATATCAATATCGGGTAGAGATGAAGGCCCTGGTCCATGGCCGGTCTCACATGCTGGATATGGGCCCCGCCCTCTGGTAGGCTGACACGAGGATGCGGCTCAGGCTCTGTCAGGCACAGCACTAGTGGCCAGGGAAGCCTATAAATCGGGGTTTTCTCGACGTCCAAGCAGATTGATCCTCATGTGGAGTTTCTGGGAAGACTCATCAGGACCTTCTTCTTTCTAATAGGAAGGCAGAATGCTGCATTGTGGTTCTAGAATTCCCTTGTGAACCAGTAGGTTGAGAAGGGTATTATAAACCCAAGCTATGGTTAAATTGAGTGCCAAGCAAAAGGCATTTCCAGGGTGAAGCGGCTGATTCGAATATCCAGAAACTGAGTAAGGGTGAATGTCAGATGTTTGCTCATGCTGGTGTTTGTTTCTATCATGATCAAAAAATGGAAGGGTCGCGTCTAGAAGCCATGGAGGATTTCCCACGCTGGGGCATGTGAGATGTTCCAAACAGCAAGGTTCCTTCTACAGGGCAGGGGAAGTCTGGTTTGTTTGCTCCAGGTTCTCCCATGTGGAATGTTTGGGTAGCAGAACACTCCCACATGGATGCCTGGTAAGCACAGCTCCACTGACCATTGCACCTGAGGAACATGGCAGGTTTATTCTGGTGGCTCTGGGGCAATGTACCTAGGTCGTGAGTTGAAATGTAATCACATGAAGATGGGTCACAATGCTGGCTTGTTACCAGGGAGATCTTAGAATGTCATGGTGGCTAAAGGTCCATGTAGGATTCATCTATCCTGAGGGTTTGACACAGGTCCAAGAGCACGGCTTCCATCTGGTTATAGGAGATGTTCAGTTTGGGGCTCAGGGACCACATGTTGTATCACAGTTGGTATTCCAGAACTGGACTCTGAGGACAGATGCCTGAAAGCCTTATCTAGCATTCTAATGAGGTCCTAGGGGCATGTAGGGTTCAATTTTCTTACTCTGGACCATTGACTTCGTTGTCTTCCAGGATGGAGGTGATCAGGGTATTTCCAATTGTGCATTTGCATCCAGAGCGGCCTCCAGTATTGGGGTGGGCTCAGGACCTTGCCGGTTTCTCCTAATCTGGAGGGGTTGGGCAAATGTGATGGGCACAGTTTCCATAGGGATGGCAGGCACAGTCGTGTGGTGTGGCTCCAGAGATCCCATCCTGGAGGGCATGTGAGCCATGGTTTTGGGAGAGAAGTCTGCAAACACTAACTCGGGTTAGGGTTAGTGGCGAGGTGATCACAGGCCCAATGCATAGACGTGAAGGGCAGCTTGTCACGAACTGTAAATCAGGTGACTCGAACTGTAAAAGAGGCGTTAGCACAGGCTTTTGTATCTGGATTGTGCGTCCAGGATGGCCTCGGAATGCAGTTTTGGTCTCATAGGTCCAATGGAGAACTTTTCTCTCTAAGGATCCTGTTGGTTGCCCATAGTTTGGTGGCTTTTTCGGGGAAGGGAAGAGTGCTGTATTCCATCTCAGGATTGCCCCAAAACAGGGATCCCAGAAACGCGTTCTGGGTCTGAGCAACTGGAAAATCCCACCAAGGGTCAGGATTTGGGCATAGGGGCATAAAAGGCCTGCAATGCAGAATCCTCTTGCTTCCACTGAGAGGGCTTGTTTGAAATCACGCTCAGGCTGAGGGTCACAATGCCTGTTTGTCCAAAGGCATCCCTCAGAAGTGGGCGTGGTCTCATTGGCCATGTAGCTGGCTCCCACTTTGTGGGTTGGACACATATCCCAACAGCCAGGTTTATTGCCATGGGGAAAGAGGAGTTCTCTATTGTGCTTCAGGTTCCCCCATTGGCAGGGATTCCAGCCAAGGTCTGAGGACAGGTGCCTGAATACCAAGGATGGGTAGAGATGATGTACTTGGGCCATGACCATCCCAAATGCTAGATATGGGGCCCACTCTCTGGTGGCTGAAACTCGGTCGGGGCTCAGGCTCTGTCAGACACAGCACTAGTGGCTGGGAAACCTATAAATTGGGGTTCCCTCAAGGGCCAAGCAGATTGATCTTCATGTGGGGTTTCTGGCCAGTCTCACCAGGCACTTCTGTCCTCAGAGGACTGTTCTGGAATACCAACTTGTTGGGATGACAGAAAGGGCTACTTAAGATGGCGAAAGTTCCCGCCACAAAACCTGAACTCGGAGAGGAGAACAAAGGCCCAAGCAGGAATCTGATACCCTCGCCCTGGGCTCCAGTGGACCAATGGAATTCCGACAAGCAGGCGAGATATCCAAATAAGAGAAACTTGCCAAAAGACCCCTGAGCTCCCCTAGAGACCCCTTAAAAGCCCCCTTCTCCCTACCTTTGGCGTGACTTCTGCCACTCTGTTTTCCAGAGTCATTGAACCTTGCCCGAAGGTGCCCACCTCATCCCCGTGCAAACTTCCCGGCTCCCCCTCTCCTGAGCCCTGAAACTTCGCCACTGAGTGTTTTTAATAAACCATGCCTTGCACCCACTTTTCCTGGTGTTGTGTTTATCTCACCAGAAAAACTTTACACAACTTACGAGACAACATGTAGTCCCTGCGCCACACAACGGAACATCTCCTGTCACCAGAAGGAAACCCTGCTCTTCGACCTGTGTCTAACCCTCTTGGTAGGAGAATCCCCCATGGCACCTCAGACACCAGGACATTCTAAGATCTACTGGGTAACAAACGAGCATTGTGACCCACCTGCAAGAGAATCCATGTCAACTCCAGGCCTTGGTACTTCGCCACAGAGCCACCAAAAAGAACCCTGCCTTGTTCCTCAGAGGCAATGGTCAATGAAGGTGCGCTTTCCAGACATCCATGCAGGAGTGCTCTGATACCCAAACTATCCACATGGGGGACCCTAGAGCAAACAAACTGACTCCACATATCCAGTACAAGGACAGCTTGCTGTTTGGATAATCTCCCAAGCCCCAGTGAGGGAAATGCTCCAAGGTCTCTTGTCGTAACCCTTCCATTTGTCAGTCATCATAGACGCAAAGTCCGGTGTGAGCAAACATATGACATCCATCCTTACTCAGGTGCGGGATATCTTGAATCATCTGCTACACACTGGAACTGTCTTCTGCTTGGCACTGTATTTAAACACAGCTTGTGTTTACAATTCCATCCTCACCCTACTGGTCTCCAAGCCCTCTTGATAGGGAATTATGGAGCCAAAACACAGAATTATGCATTCCCCATAGAAAGAACAAGTGTCTGGTAAGCCTGGCCAGAAGCCCCACATGAGGATCAGTCTGCTCGTCCCTCGAGGGATCCCCGATTTATAGGCCCTCCTGTCCAGTACTGCTGTATCTGACATTGCCTGAGCCCCTACCTACTGTCAGTCACCCAGAGACCGGGGAACATATCCACATTGTGAGACTGACTGCAGCCCAAATACATTATCTATACCCATGCTTGGTATTCAGGCATCTGTCCCCAGAACTATGCTGGAATCCCTGCCACTAGGGGAACTGGGAGCACGATAGAGAATACCTCCTTCCAGATGGAAGGAAACCTGGATGATGGGATGGGTGTCCAACCCAGAGAGTGGAGACAGCTTTGTGGCCAATGACAACACGTCCAGTCATGAGGGCTGCCCTGGGAACAAACCGGCATTGTGACCCTCAGCCTGAGCATGCTTTCAAACAAAACCTCTCAGTTGCACTACCAGGATCACGCAATAGAGGCCTCCTATGCCCCTAGGTCCAAAACCTAATACATGGTGCGAATTTCCAAGAGTCCAGACCAAGTGCCTATCTCGATTCCCTGTGTTGTGGCACCCTTAACATGGAAAACAGCACTATTCCCTTCCCAGAAAAAGCCACCAAAACATTTGGAGCTGCCAGGATCCCTCGTGTGGAAAATCTCCCATGTACCCATGAGACCACACCTGCATTCCAAGGAAATCCTGGACACATTCCAGATAGAAGAGCCTGTGCTACTGCCTTTGAGGCACGCGGATTACAGGTCCTGACCATCTGCCCTCCAGATCGATTCATTGGGCCTGTGATCTCCTCGCCCCTAACCCTAACCCGAGTTTGTGTTTGCAGACATCTCTCCCAAAACCATGACTCACATACCCTCTAGGATTGGGTCTCTGGAGCCTGTGCCTGCCATCCCCAAGGAAACGTGCCTGTCACAGTTGCCCAAACCCTCCAGATGGGGTGGAAACCTGCAAGGCCCCTGAGCCCACCCCAATATTAGACGCAGCTCTGCACACACATGTGCAGTCTGAAACACCATGATCACCTACATACAGGCAGACACCCAAGTCAATGGTCCTGAGACAGAAGATTGTAACTGACAGCCCCTAGTACCTCATTGGAACGCTAGATTAGGTTCTCAAGCATCTGTACTTAGAGGCCTGCTCAGGAATACCAACATATGATACAACATGAGGTCCCTGAGTCACACATCAAAACATCTCCTGTCCCCAAAAGGAAGCCGTGCTCTTCGACCTGTGTCAAACCCTCTTGGTAGGAGAATCATTCATGACACCTTAGCCACCTGCACATTCTAAGATCTCCCTGGTAACAATCCAGCATTGCGCCCCACCTGCAAGAAATTCCATGTCAACTCAATGCCTTGGTACTTCGCCCCAGAGCCACCAGTACGAACCTGCCTTGTTCCACTTCTGCTAAGGTCAATGGAGGTGTGCTTTCCAGGCATCCTTGCTACTTAGAGTATCTCACAAGCCCCAGCATAGGAAATCCTCCATGACTGCTTGACGCCACCCCTCCATATGTCAGTCATCATAGAAGCAGAGTCCAGTGTGAGCAAACATCTGACATCCGCCCTTACTCAGGTGCTGGATATCTCGAATCAGTCGCTGCACCCTGGAACTGCCTTTTGCTTACACTGTGTTTAACCATAGCTTGTGTTTACAATTCTATTCTCACCCAACTTCGTCCCCAAGCCCATTTGATAGTGAATTCTGCAGCCACAAAGCAGCAAACTGCCTTCCCCATAGAAAGAATAAATGCCTAGTGAGGCTACCCAGAAACCCAACATGAGGATCAGTCTGCTTGGCCCTCGAGGGATCCCTGATTTATAGGCCGACCTGGTCTGTAGCTGAGCCCGGACCTAGTGTCAGCCACCTATAGAGCCGGGCCCATATCCAGCATGTGAAACTGGCCATGGACCAAGTCCATCATCTTGACACATCCTTGGTATTCAGGCATCTGTCCAGAGACCTTTGCTGGAATTCCTGCCACTACTGGAACCAGGGGCACAATAGAGAACTCCTCCTTCCAGATGGCAAGAAAACTGGGTGTTGGGATGGGTGTCCAACCCTCAGAGTGGGAGCTAGCTTGGTGGCCATAGAGAAAACCACCAGCCATGAGGGCTTCCTGGGCACAAACAGGCATTGTGATCCTCAGCCTGAGCATGCTTCCAAACAAACCCTTTCAGTTGCACCACCAGGATGCCGCATTACAGGCCTACTGCGACCCAAGGCCGAAATCCTAACCCTTGGTGGGATTTTCCAGGCAACCAGACCCAGAGCTCGTCTCTGGAATCCATGTTTTGAGGCACCCCTAAGATGGGAAAAAAGCACTCGTCCCTTCTCCGAAAAAGCCACCAAACTATTGGGATCCCCCAGTATCTCTTGAGAGGAAAAATCTCCCATGGACCCATGAGACCACACCTGCATTCCAAGGCCATTCTGGACACACAATCCAGATAGAAGGGATGTGCTATCGCTTTCGAGTCACCCGGTTTATAGTTCCCGATGAGATACCCTCCAGGTCTACCCACTGGGCCTGAGATCTCCTCCCCACTACCTCTAACCCAAGTTTGTGTTTGCACACTTCTCTTGCAAAACCATGGCACACATGCCCTCCCAGATGTGGTCTCTGGAGCCACAACTTAGGTCTGTGCCTCCCAACCCAAAGGAAACTGCCCCTCCCAGTTGCTCAAACCCCCCGGATTAGGTTGCAACCTACACTTCCCCTGAGTCCACCCCAATACTGGAGGCTGCTCTGGACACAAATGCACAGTCTGAAACACCCTCACACCTACATCCAGGCAGACACGCAAGTCAATGGTCCTGGTCAGAAGAATGTACGTGACGTGCCCCGAGGGCCTAATTGGAACCCTTGATAAGGTTCTCAGGCATATGTCCACAGATCTGTTCTGGAATACCAACTTATGATACAACATGAGGTCCCTGAGCCACACAGCAGAATATCTCCTGTCCCCAGAAGGAAATAGTGCTCTTTGACCTGTGTCAAACCCTCTTGGTAGGAGAATCCTGCATGTCACCTTAGCCACCTACCTACAAATTGTAAGAAGTCCCTGGTAACAAACCAGCCTTGTGACCCTTCTGCAATAAATTCTATGTCAACTCAAGGATTTGGTACTTCGCCCCAGAGCCACCAGAACGAACCTGCCTTGTTCCTCAGCTGCTATTTCCATTGGAGGTGTGCTATCCAGGAATCCATGAGGGAAGGCTCTGCTACCCAAACTTTCCAAATCAGGGACCTGGAGCTAAGAGACCAGTCTCCCCTGCCCAGTAGAAGGAAACCTTGCTGTTTGGAGCAAACAAACCCCATAAGCCCCAGCGTGGGAAATCCCCATGGCCTCTTGACGCCGCCCCTCCTTTTGTCAGTCATCGTAGATGAAAATTCAAGTGTGATCAAACATCTGACATCCGCCTTACTCATGGGCTGGATACTGTATTTAACTGTATCTTGTGTTTACAATTCCATCCTCACCCTACTGGTCCCCATGCTCTCTTGATAGGGAATTCTGGAGCCACATAGTAGCATTCCGCCTTCCCCATAGAAAGAAGAATTGCCTGATGAGACTGTCCAGAAACCCCACATGAGGATCATCTGATCAGCCCTCGAGGATCCTTGATTTATCAGCTGCCCTGGCCAGTAGTGCTGTGTCTGATAGAGCCTGAGCCATGGTTTCGTGTCAGCCACCCAGAGAGTGATTCCCATATCCAGCCTGTGTGACTGGCCATGGCTCAATCCATCCTCTCTACCCATCCTTGGTACTCAGCATCTGTCCCCAAACCTTTGCTGGAATCCCTGCCAATGGGGGAATCTGAAGCCCAATAGTGAACTGCTCCTTCCCCATGGCATAAAACCTAGTGGTTGGGATGGGTGTCCAACCCTCAGAGAGGGAGTCATCTGTGTGGGCAATGAGACCATGCTCACTCCTATGGATCGCCCTGGGGACAAACAGGCATTGTGACCCTCAACATGAGCATGCTTTCAAATAATCCCTCTATATTGCACCACCGGGATCCCGCATTTAAGGGTTGGTATGCCCCAAGGCCCAAATCCTAACCCTTGGTGAAAATCTCTTGGCGCCCAGACCTGTCTCCAGAATCCCCATTTTGGGGCACCCCTAAGATGGAAAGCAGCACTCTCCCCTTCCCTGAGAAAGACACCAAACTATTGGGAGCCTCCAGAATCCTTAAGGAAGAAAAATCTCCCCTGGACCCGTGAGACCACACTTGCATTTTGAGGCCATCGAAACAAACAATCCAGATAGGAAACCCTGTGCTACTGCCTTCCAGTCACCCTAATTACAGTTCCTGGTGAGCTCTCCTCCAGGTCTATGCATGGGGCCTGTGATCACCTCACCACTAAGCCTATCCCGAGTTTGAGTTTGCAGTCTACTCTCCCAAAACCATGGCTCATATGTCCTCCAGGATGGCGTTTTTGGAGCCACAGCACAGGACTCTGCCTGCCATCCCCATGGAAAATTTTCCCGTCCCAGTTTCCCAAACCATCTGGATTAGGAAAAAGAAAAACCTCAAAGGCACCTGGGCCCACCACCATACTGGATGCTGCTCTGTATGCAAATGCACAGTCTAAAACACCCTGATCACCTACATCCGGCAGATGCCAAAGTCAATGGTCCTGAGTCAGAAGATTGAACCTGACATGCCCCCAGGACATCACTGGAATCCTAGATTAGGTTTACAGGTATTGTCCTCAGAGGCTTGTTCTGGAATACCAACTTATGATATAACATGATATAACAAGAACATCTCCTGTCCCAGAAAGAAACCATGCTCTTCGACCTCTGTCAAAACTTCTGGGTAGTAGAATCCTGCTTGGCCCCTTAGCACCATGACATTCTAAACGTTCCTTGGTAAAAAACCAATATTGTAACCCATCTGAAAGAGATTCATGTTAAATCATCGCCCTTTGCACTTCGCACCAGAGCCACCAGAACAAACCTGCCATGTTCCTCAGCTAAATGGAGAATGGAGGTTTGCTCTACAGATATCCATGCGGTAGTGCTCTGCTACCCAAACTTTCCACATGAGGGAACCGAGAACAAACAAACCAGCACCACATGTCCAGTAGAAGGAAACCTTGCTGTGTGGAGCATCTCACAACCCTCAGCATGGGAAATCCTCCATGGCTTCTTGATGCCACCCCTCCATTTGTCGATCATCATAGATACAAATTCCATGGTGATCAAACATCTGACAACCGCCCTTACTCAGGTTCTGGTTTCTCAAATAAGGCGCGACATATTTGACCTGCCTTCCGCTTGGCACTGAACTGAACCGTAGCTTGGTTTTACAATTCCATCCTCACCCTACTGGTCTCCAAGCCTTGTTGAGAGGGAATACTGGAGCCACAACGCAGCATTCTGCCTTCCCCATATCAGAAGAAGTGCCTGGTGAGTCTGCCCAGAAACCCCACATGAGGATCAATCTGCTCATCCCTCGAGGGGACCCCGATTTATAGACTGCCCTGGCCACTAATGCTGTGTCTGACAGAGTCTGAGCCCCAACCTCGTGTCATCCACCCAGAGGGTGGGGCCCTTATCCAGCGTGCAGACCGGCCATGGCTCAAGTCCGTCATATCTACCCATCCTTGCTATTCAAGCATCTGTACCCAGTCTTTTGTTGGAGTCCCTGACAATGGGGGAACTTGAAGCAAAATAGAGAACTCCTCCTTCCCCATGGCAGGAAACCTGGCTGTTGGGATGGGTGTCCAACCATCAGCGTGGGAGCCATCTGCATTGCCAATGAGACTACACCCACTCCTGAGGGCTGCCCTTCGATCAAAGGGGCATTGTGACCCTCAGCCTGAGCATGCTTTCAGACAAACACTCTCAGTTTCACCACCAGGACCCTGATTTACCAGCCTGGTACACCCCTAGGCCCAAATCATAACACTTGGTGAGATTTTCCAGGTGCCCATACCCAGTTACCATCTCTGGAATTTCTCTTTTGGGGCACCCCTTAGATGGAAAATAGCACTCTACTCTTCCCCGAAAAAGCCACCAAAGTATTGGGAGCTGCCATGATCCTTAGAGAGGAAAAATATCTCACGGACCCATGAGACCACACCTGCAATCTGAGGCCATCCTGAACACACAATGCAGATAGAAAAGCCTGTGCTACCTCTTTCAAGTCACCCTAAGTACAGTTCCTGAGGAGCTGCCATCCAGGTCTATGCATTGGGCCTGTAATCACCTCGCCACTATCCCTAACCCGAGTTTATATTTGCAGATTTCTCTCCCAAAACCATGGCTCAAGTGCCCTGCAGAATGGGGTCTCTGGAGACAAACCACGTGACTGTGCCTTTCATCCCCAAGGAAAATTTGCCCGTCACAGGTTCCCCAGCCCTCCAGATTAGGAGAAACCTGAAAGACCCCTGAGCCCACCACAATATTGGAGGCTGCTCTGTAAGTAAATGTGTATTATGAAACAACCTGATCACCTACATCTGTCAGACACTCAAGTCAATGGTCCTGAGTCAGAAGATTGAAACTGACATGCCCCTAGGACCTCACTGGAACCCTAGATTAGGGTTCAGGCATTTGTCCTCAGAAGCCTGTTCTGGAATACCAACTTATGATACAACATGTGGTTTCTGAGCCACAGAACAGAATATCTCCTGTCCCCAGAAGGAAACCATGCCCTTCGACCTGTGTCAGACCCTCCGGGTGGGAGAAGCCCGCATGGCCCCTTAGCCACTAGGACATTCTAAGATTTCCTTGGTAACAATCCAGCATTGTGACCCATATGAAAGAGATTCCATGTTAATTCATCGCCCTTGGTATTTCACACCAAAGCCACCAGAATGAACCTTCCATATTCCATATTGCAATGGACAATTGAGGTGGGCTTTCAAGGCAGCCATGAGGTAGAGCTGTACTACCCAAACGATCCAAATGGAGGTCACTGGAACAAACAAACCAGACCCCACAACTCCAGTAGAAGACAGCCTTGCTGTTTGGAGAATCTCAAAAGCGCCAGTGTGGGACATCTGCCATGGCTTTTTGACGCCACCCTTCCTTTAGTCAGTCATAATAGACACAAACTCCAATGTGAGCAGACATCTGACTTCCGCCCTTACTCAGGTGCTGGATATCTCGAATCAGCCGCTGCACACTGGAGCTGCCTTCTGCTTGGCACTGAATTTAACCGAAGCTTGAGTTTACAATTCTATCCTCACCATCAAGGTCTCCACGGCCTCTTAATAGGTAATTCTTGAGCCACATCAGAGCATTCAGCCTTCCTCATAGAAGGAAGAAGTGCTGGTCAGTTTTCCAAGAAAGCCCACATGAGGATCAATCTGCTTGACCCTCGAGGGAACCCCGATTTGTAGGCTGCCCCGGCCACTAGTGCTGTGTCTGAAAGAGCCTGAGCCCCGACTTCATCAGGCACCAAGAGACCGGGGACCATATCCAGCATGTGAGACCGGCCATGGCTCAAGTCGGTCATCTCTACCCATCCTTGGTATTCAGGCATCTGTCCCTAGACCTTTGCTGAAATCCCGGTCAATGGGGGAACCTGAAGCACAATAGAGAATTCCTCCCACCCAATGGCAGGAAACCTGTCTGTTGGGATGGGTGTACAACCCTCAAAGTGGGAGCCAGCAGTATTGCCAATGAGACCACACCCACTCCTGAGGGCCAGTCTGGGATCAAACAGGGATTGTGACCCTAAGCCTGAGCATGCTCTCAAACAAGCCCTCTCAGTTTCACAACCAGGATCCCACATTGTAGGTCTGGTACACCCCTAGGCCCAAATCCTAACCCTTGGTGGGATTTTCCAGGTGGCCTGAGCCAGTGCCTGTCTATGTAATTTCTGTTTTGGGGCATGCATAAGATGGAAAGCAGCACTCTTCCCTTCCCCGAAAAAGCCATTAACTATTGGGAGCTGCCAGGATCCTTAGAGAGGTAAAGTCTCCCATGGAACCATGAGACCATACCTACATTCCTAAGCCTTCCTGGACACACAATCCAGATAGAAAATCCTTTGCTACTGTCTTTGAGTCACACTAATTACAGTTCCTGATGAACTTCCCTCCAGGTCTATGCATTGAGCATAGAGCATTGAGCACGGTTTCCCTGGAATACCAACTTGTGATAGAACATGTAGTCCCTGAGCCACACAACAGTACTTCTCCTGTCACCAAAAGGAAACTGTGCTCTTGGACCTGTGTCAAAGCCTCAGGGTAGGAGAACCCTGCATGGCCCCTTAGCCACCAGCACATTTTAAGATCTCTGTGGTAACAAACCAGCATTGTGACCCATCTTCAAGAGATTCACTGTCCATTCAAGGCCTTGGTACATCACGCCAGAGCCACCTGAAGGAACCTGCCATGTTCCTGAGCTGCAATGGTCATTGGGGGTGTGCTTTCCAGGCATCCATGCAGAAGAGCTCTGCTCCCAATCTTTCCACATGCGGTACCCTGGAGCTAGGAAACCTGACACCCCTGTCTGGTAGAAAGAAACCTTGCTGTTTGGAGCATCTCACAAGCCCCACCGTGGGAAATCCTCCATAGCCTCTTGATGCCACCACTCCATTTGTCAGTCATCATAGACACAAACTCCAGTGTGAGCAAATATCTGACATCTGCCCTTACTCAGGTGCAGGTTATCTCGAATTAGCCTCTGCACATTGGAACTCCCTACCACTTGGCACTGAATTGAACCATAGCTTGTGTTGACAATTCCATCCTCAACCTACTGGTCCCCAAGCCCTCTTGATGAGGAATCTGGAGCCACAATGCAACATTCTTCCTTCCCCATAGAAAGAAGAATTGCCTGGACAGTCTGCTCAGAAACCCCACATGAAATCTATCTGCTTGCCACTCAAAGGAATTCTGATTTATAGTCTGCCCTGGCCACTAGGGCTGTGTCTGACAGAGCCTAAGCCACGACTAGTGTCAGCCACTCAGAGAGTGGGACCCATATCTAGCATGTGAGACCGGCCATGGCCCAAGTCCGTCATCTCTATCCATCATTGGATTCAGGCACCTTTCCCTAGACATTTGTTGGAATACCTGCCAATAGGGGAACATGAAGCACAATAGAGACCTCCTCCTTCTCCATGACAGGAAAACTGGCAGTTCCGATGTTTGTCGAAACCACAGAGTGGGAGCCAGCTTCATAGACATTGAGATCACGCCAACTCCTGAAGGCCGCCCTGGGGACAAACAGGCATTGTGACCCTCAGCCTGAGCATGCTTTCAAAAAAGCCCTCTCAGTGGCACGGCCAGAATCCCACATTGAAGGCCTTGTACGCCCCTAGACCCAAATAATAACCCTTGGTGTGATTTTCCAGGCACCCAGTCTGTGAGCCTGTCTCTGGAATCCCTGTTCTGGGGCAACGGAATGACAGAAAACAACACACTTCCTGTCCCTGAAAAAGCCACCAAACTTGGGGGGCCGCCAGGATCCTAAGAGGGAAAAAATCTCCCATGGACCCATGAGACCACACCTGCATTCCGAGGCCATCCTGCAAACACAATCCAGATAGAAAACCCCGTGCTACTGCCTTCAAGACACCCTAATTACAGTTCCTCACGAGCTACCCCCCAGGTGTACACATTGGGCCTGCGATCACCTCACCACTAACCCTAACCCATATTTGTGCTTGCAGACTTCAATCCCAAAACCACGGCTCACTTGCCCTCCTGGATGGTGTCTCTGGAGCCAGAACACAGGACTATGCCTGCCATCCGCAAGGAAACTCTGCCCGTCACAGTTGCCCAAACATTTCAAATTTGGAGAAACCTGCAAGGCCCCAAAGCCCACCTCAATATTGGCAGCCCCTCTGCATGCAATGCCCAGTCTGAAACACCCTGATCACCTACATCCAGGCAGACACCCAAGTCAATGGTCCTGAGTCAGAAGTTTGAAACTGACATGCCCTTAGGACCTCATTGGAACCCTAGATTAGGTTTTCAGGCATCTGTCCTCAGTGACCTTTCTGGAATACCAACTTAGGGTACACATGTGGTCCCTGAGCCCCACAACAGAAGATATCCTGTCCCCAGAAGGAATCCGTGCTTCTTGACCTCAGCCAAACCCTCAGAGTAGGAGAATCCTGCATTGCACCTTAACCAACAGCACATTCTAAGATCTCCCTAATAAGAAACCACCATTGTGACCCCTCTGCACGTGATTCCATGTCAACTCAAGGCCTTGATACTTCGCCCCAGAACCACCAGACAGACCTGCATGTTCCTCAGCTGCAATGATAAATGGAGGTCCACTTTTCAGATATTCATTCGGGAGAGGTCTGCTACCCAAACTTTCCACATGGGGACCCAGGAGCAAACAAACTAGACTCCACCTGTCCTGTTGAAGGAAACCTTATTATTTGGAGCATCTCTCAAGCCTCAGAGTGGGAAATCCTTCATGGCCTCTTGACACCACCCCTCCATTTGTCGGTCATCATAGATACAAACTCCAGTGTGAGCAAACATATGACACCCACCCTTAGGTGCTAGATATTCCATATAAGCCACTGCACAAAGGAACTGCCTTCCGCTTGGCACTGAATTGATCCATAGTTTATGTTTACAGTACCATCCTCAACCTACTGGTCCCCAAGCCCTCTTGATAGGGAATATTGGAGCTTCCATGCAGCATTCTTCCTTCCCCATAGAAAGAAGAAGTGCATGGTGGGTCTGCCCAGAAACCCCAAATGAGATTCAATATGATGGGCCTTTGAGGGAACCCCAATTTACAGGCTTCCTGACCACTAGTGCTGTGTCTGAAAGAGCCTGAGCCCTTACCTAATGTCACCAACCCAGAGAGCGAGAAACATATCCGGAATGTGAGACTGGTCATGGACAAAGTCTGTCATCTCTACACATCCTTGATATTCATGCACCTGTCCCCAAACTTTTGCTGGAATCCTTGCCAATGGGGGAACCTAAAGCACAATAGAGAACTTCTCCTTCCAATGGCAGGAAACTTGGCTGTTGGGATTGGTGTCCAAACCTCAAAGTGGGAGCCAGCTGCATGGCCAATGAAACCACACCCACTCCTGAGGGCCATGCTGGGCACAAACAGGAATTGTGACCCTCAGCCTGAGCATGTTTTCCAACAAGCCCTCTCAGGTGCACCATCAGGATCCCACACTGCAGGCCTGGTATGCCCCTTGGCCCAAATCCTAAGCCTTGGTGGGATTTTCCAAGCACCCTGACCCAGAGCCCGTCTCTTGAATCCCTGTTTTGGGGCACACAAAAGATGGAAAACAGCACTCTTCCCTTCCCCGAGAAAGCCACCAAATAATGGGAAGCACCAGGATCTTTAGAGCAGAAAAATCTCCCTTAGACCCATTAGTCAACACCTGCATTCTGAGGCCATCCTGGACACACAATCCAGATACAAAAGCCTGTGCTACCACCTTTGAGTCACCCAATTTACGGTTCTTGATGAGCTGCCCTCCAGGTCTATGAATTGGGCCTGCGATCACCACAACAGCAACCCTAAGCCAAGTTTGTGTTTACAGACTTCTCTCTCATAACCATAACTTTCATGCCCTCCAGGATAGGGTCTGTGGATCCACACCACAGGACTGTGCCTGACATCCCCAAGGAAATTGTGCTTTCAAAGCTGCCCAATCCAACCAGATGGGAAAAATCTGCAAGGCCCCTGAACCCACCCCCAATTTTGGAGGCCGCTCTGGACTCAAATGCACACTCTGAAACACACTGATCACCTAGATCCAGGCAGACACCCAAGTTAATGGACCAAGTTAATGGAGTCAGATGTTTGAACGTGACCTGCCCCTAGTACTTCATTGCAACCCTAAATTAGTTTTTCAGGCACCTGTCCTCAGAGACCTGTTCTGGAATACCAACTTATGATTCAACATGTGGTCCCTGAGCCCCACAACAGAACATCACCTGTCCCCAGAAGGAAACCGTGCTCTTGGACCTGTGTCAAACTCTCAGCGTAGATGAATCCTGCATGGCCCTTAGCCACCAGCACATTCTAACATCTCCCTGGTAGTAAACCAGCATCGTGACGCATCTTCATGAGACTCCATGTCAACTCAAGGCCTTGGTACTTCGCCTTAGAGCCACCAGAACGTACCTGCCATGTTCCTTTGCTGCAATGATCAATGGAGGTGTGCTTTCCAGGCATCCATATGGGAGTGATCTGCTACAAAAGCTTTCCTCATGGGGGACCTTGGAGCAAACAAACCAGAACCCCCCTTTCCGGTTGAAGGAAACCTTGCTATTTGGAGCATCTCACAAGCCTCAGTGTGGGAAATCCTCCATGACCTCTTGACGCCACCCTCCATTTTTTGGTCATCAAAGACACAAACTCTTGTGTGAGCAGAGAGCTGACATTTGTACTTATTCCGGTGTTGGATATATCCAATCAACTGCTGCACAATGGAACTGCCTTCCGCTTGTTAATGACTTTAACAGTTGCGTGTGTTTACCATTCCATCTTCACCCTCCTGGTCCACAAGTGTGCTTGATAGGGAATTCTGGAGCAACAATGCAGCATTCTGCCTGCCCCCAGAAAGAAAAAGTACCTGATGAGTCTGCCCAGAAACCCCAGATAAGGATCCACCTGCAGGGCCCTCGACAACACCCTAATATCTTAGGCCACCATGGGAACTAAGGTTCTCTCTGACAGAGCCTGAACCACGACCTCCAGTCAGCTACCAAGACAGTGGGCCCCAATTCCTGCAGGTGGGACTTGTTGTGGTACAAAGCTGTCATCTCTACTCAACCTGGATTTTCAAGCCTCTGCCCAGTCCGTAGCTCAAATCCCTGCCTATGGGGTACCTGAAGCACAAGGGTATTCCTCCTTCCTGAGGGAAGGAAATCTGTCCGTTGGTATGGGTGTCCAACTCTCAGAGTGGGAACCAGCTGAAGGGACATGAGGTCACGGCCACATATAGGAGCCGCCCTGGGCACAAACAGGCATTGTGACCATCAGCGTGAACCTCCTTCCAAACAAACCCCCACGGTAGCTGGACCAGGAGCCCATAGAGTGGGACATCCAGGCCCCTAGGGGCAAATCCTCACCCTCTTTGGTGTTTTTCAGTCGCCTAGACCCAGAAACTGTCCCTGGAATCCCTCTTGGGGCAGTCCACTGAGATGGAAAACAGCAGTCTTCCCTTCCCCAAGAGACAGTAAATTCTTGGGAGATGGGCAGAATCCACAGAGATAAAGAATGTTCCATGGTCTCATGAAGCCACCCCTACATTTTGATCCATTCTGGACACCCAATCCAGACAGAAAAGTCTGCCCAACTGCCTCGATGACACCTTAATTTCACTACACAAGGGGCTGCTTTCAGAGCCTGCAAATCGGGGCTATGATCACCTCGGGCCTCACCCTACCAGTAGTTCGTGTTTTCAGATTTCTGTCTCCAAAACCCTGTCGCACATGCCCTCCAGGATGGGGCCTCTGGAGCCACACCGGACGACTGTGTCTACCCACTCAAAGGAAACTCTGCCCTTCACTGCTGTCAAACCCTGAAGCTTAGGAATAAAATACAAAGCCCCTGAGCCCACCTCAATTTCCAAGAACAGTCTAGACCCAAGTGTACATTGTGACGCAGAGTGAGCACCTGCCTACAGCCAAACATACAAGTCAAAGGCCCTGAGTCAGAATAATGAACCTGACATGCTCCTAGGACTTCATTGATGCCCTAGCTGAGGTTTTCAGGCACCTGTCACGAGAGGACTGTTCCCCCATATCGTCTTATATTCCAACATGCTGTTCCTGAGCAACACAACAGACCCCTCCTGTCCCAGAAGGATATCTTGCACTTGGTAGCTGTGTCCAAGTCTCAGTGTATTAGAATCCTGCATTGCCCCTGACCATCCCAACATTTCAGTGTCTCCCTGGATACAAACCAGCATTGTGATCGAACTGCATCAAACTCCATGTCAACTCAGCCCCCTTGGAACTTCACCGCAGAGCCACCAGATTAAACCTGCCATGTTCCTGAGTTGCAATGGTCAATTGAGTAGTGCTTTCCAGGAATCCATGAGGGAGAGCTCTGCTACAAACCTTTCCATATGGGGGAACCTGGAGCAAACAAACCAGACTCCCCCTGTCCAGTAGAAGGAAACCTTATTGTTTGGAGCATCTCACAAGCCGCAGAGTGGGAAATCCTCCATGGCCTGTTGATTCAAACCCACCGTTTGTCTATCATCCTAGACACAAACACCAGTGTGAGCAAATACCTGATATCCGCCCTTAGTCAGGTGCTGGATGTCTCGAATTAGCCACTTCACGCTGGAAGTGCCTTCCGCTTGTCACTGAATTGACCTGTAGCTTGTGTTTTTAATTCCAATCTCACCCTCCTGGTCCCCAAGTCATCTTTATAGGGAATTCTGGAGCCACAACGCAGCATTCTGCCTTTCCCATAGAAAGAAGAAGTTCCCAATGAGTCTGCCCAGAAACCTCACATTAGGATCCACCTGCATGGCTCTCAATGGCACCCTAATATCATAGGATGCCATGGGCTCTCAGGCTGTTTGACACAGCCGGAGCCACGACCTCCAGGCAGTCATGCAGACAGTGGACCCCATATCCTGCAGGTGGGACCTGCTATGGCCAGAAGCCATCATCTCTATTCAACCTGGTTATTCTGGCATCTTTCCCAAACCGTAGCTCAAATCCCTGCCTATGAGGGAACCTGAAGCACAGGAGTATCCTTGTTCCCGACGGTAGGAAACCTGGTTGAGATGGGCACTAGGACTCTGAGACAGCCTGAGCCACGACCTACAGTCAGTCATGAAGATAGTGGGCCCCATATCATGCAGGTTGGACTTGTCGTGGCCCAAAGCCGTCATCTCTACTCAATCTAGATATGCAAGCATCTTTCCCATATTGTAGCTCAAATCCCTGACTACAGAGGAACCTGACGCACAAGAGCACTCCTCCTTCCTGAAGGCAAGAAGCCTGGCTGTTGAGATAGGTGTCCAACCCTCAGAGTGGGAACCAGCTGCATGGCCCATGAGGCAATGGCCAATCATGGGAGCCACTCTGGGAACAAACTTGGATTGTTACCCTCAGTGTGAGGCTGCTCTCCATCAAAACCCATCGGTAGCTGGACCAGGAGGCCACAGAGCATTCCTACCATGCTAGGGCCAAACACTCACCCTCGTAGGCGTTTTCCAGGCACCCGCACCAAGAACCTATCTCTGGAATCCCTCTTTTGGGGTTCCCTGAGACAGAAAAGAGCAGTGCTCCCTTGTCCCAGAGACAACAAACTCTTGGGAGCTGAGCAGAATCCCCAGAGCCGAAATATCTCCCATGGCCCCAGGAAGCCAATCCTACATTGTGCGAAAGTCCAGGACAAACAATGCAGACAGAGAAGCCTGCACTATGGCCTCCATGATACCTTAACTTCAGTACACTATGAGCTTCCAACAGGGCCTGGAGATCGGGCCTGTGATCACCTCAGCCCTCAACCTAACCCTAGTTCGCATTTGTAGATTTCTGTCCCAAAGCCCTGGCCCACATGCCTATCAGGATGGGGCCTCTGGAGCCAAACCAGATGACTGTGCCTACACACCCGAAGGAAACTGTCCTTCACTGTTGACCAAACCCTGAAGATTAGGAGCAAAGTACAAAGCCCATGAGCCCACCTCAATTATGACGAAACCTCTGGACCCAAGGGCACATTCTGACATAAAATTAGCCCCTGCGTCCAGGCAGACATCCAAGTCAAAGGCCCTGAAACAGAAGATGGAAACTGACATGCCTCTAGGAATTTATCAATACACTAGCTTAGATGTTCAGGTGCCTGTCCCCAGAGGCCTGTTCTTCAATACCAACTTATATTCCAACATGTGGTCCCTGAGCCACACAACAGAACCCCTCCTGTCCCTTAAGGATATATTGCTCTTGGTAGCTGTGTCCAAGACTAAGTGTAAGAGAATCCTGCCCCAACATTCTAATGTCTCCCTGGATACAAACCAGCATTGTGATCCAACAGCATGAAACTCCATGTCAACACCGGCGACTTTGAACTTCACCCCAGCATCACCAGTACGAAACTGCCATTTCCTCATCTGCAATGGACACTGGAAGTGGGCTTTCCAGGCATCCATGCAGGAGTGCTCTGCTCCCCAGACTTTCCACATGGGGGACCCTGGAGCATACAAATGAGGCTCCACCAATCCATTAGAAGGAAACCTTTCTGTTTGTAACATCTCACTAGCCCCAGGGTGGTAAATCCTTCATGGCTTCATGATGCCTCGCTCCATTTGTCGGTCATCATAGACACAAACTCCAGTGTGAGCAAACATCTGATATCTGCCCTTACTCAGGTCCTGAATGTCTCGAATCAGAAGCTACACACTGAAAGTGCCTTCCTCTTGGCACTGAATTTAACCCTAGCTTGTGTTAACAATTCCATCCTCACCCTCCTAGTCCCCAAACCCTTTTGATAGGGAATTCTAGAACCACAACGCAACATTCTGTCTGCCCCACAGAAAGAAGTGCGTGGTGAGTCTGCCCAGAAACCCTACATGAGGAACCACCTGCATGGCCCTCGACAACACCATAATATCATAGGCCGCCATCGGCACTAAGACTCTGTCTCACACAGCCAGAGCCACGACCTCCAGGCAGCCACGCAGATAGTGGGCCCCATATCCTGATTTGGACCTGCCATGGCCCCAAGCCATCATCTCTACACAACCTGGATATTCAGGCATCTGTCCCCAGACCGTAGATCAAATCCCTGCCTATGGGGGAACCTGAAATACAGGATAATTCCTCCTTTCCGATTGCAGGAAACCTGGCTGTTGAGATGGGTGTTTTACCCTCAGAGTGGGAACCAGCTGCATGGATGAAGAGATCAGGGCCAATCATGGGAGACGCCCTGGGCACAAACAGGCATTGTGACCCTCAGCATGAGCCTCCTTTCAAACAAATACCCTAGGTAGCTAGACCAGGAGTCCACAAAGTGGGCCTGCCACGTCCCTAGGGCCAAATTCTCACCCTTGTTTGTGCTTGCCAGGTGCCCAGACCCAGAAACTGTCTCTTGAATCCCTCTTTTGTGGGTCCCCTGAGACGGAAAACAGCAGACTTCCCTTCTCCAAGAGACAACAAACACTGGGAGCTGGGCAAAATTCCCATAGATGAAGACTATCCCATGGCCTCATGAAGCCAAGCCTACATTTTGCAACCATCCTGGACAAACAATCCTGACAGAAAAGCCTGCACTACTGCCTGCATGCCACTTTAATTTCAGTACACTATGAGCTGCCCTCAGGGCCTGCTGATCGGTCTTGTGAACACCTTGGCCCTCACACTAACGCTAGTTCGCATTTGAGATTTCTGTTCCCAAAGTCCTGGCCCATACGCCCTCCAGAATGGGGCTTCTGGTCCCACAGTGGACGAGTGTGCCTACACTCCTGAAGGAAACTGCCCTTCACTGTTGCCCAAACCCTAAATATGAGGAGCAAAGTACAAAGCCTCTGTACCCACCTCATTTTCAAAGAAGTCTCTGGACTTAAATACATATTCTGACACACAATGAGCCCCTGCCTCCAGGCAGACATCCAAATCAAAGGCCCTGAGTCAGAAGTATGAACCTCCCATTACTATAGGACTTCATCGATACCCTAGTTTAGATGTTTAGGCGCCTGTTCCCAGAGGCCTCTTCTCCAATACCAACTTATATTCCAACATGTGGTCCTTGAGCCACACAACATAACCCCTGCTGTCCCCAGAAGGATCCCTTTTTCTTGGTAGCTGTGTCCAAGTCTCAGTGTAGGCGAATCCTGCAAGGGTCCCTGACTGTCCCTAATTTCTAAAGTCTCCCTGGATACAAACCAGCTTTGTGATCCAACAGCATGACACTCTATGTCAAATCAACCCCCTGAGAAATTCGTCTCTGAGCTACCAGATCGAATCTGCCATGTTCCTGAGCTGCAGTGGTCAATGGAGGTGTGCATTCCCAGCATCTATTTGGGAGAGCACTGCTACCCCAACTTTCCATATGGGGGACACTGGAGCAAACAATCCAGATTCCCGCTGTCCAGTAGAAGGAAACCTTGCTCCTTGGAGCATCTCACAAGCCGTACCATGGGAAATCCTCCATGGCCTCTTGAGCCACCCCACCATTGTCCGTCATCATAGCCACAAACTCCAGTGTGAATAAACATCTGACATCCGTCCTTACTCAGGTGCTGGATGTCTCAAATCAGCTGCTGTACACTGGAACAGTCTTCCGCTTGGCACTGAATTTAACCTTAGCTTGTGTTTACAATTCCATCCTCACCCTCCTGGTCCCCAAGCCCTCTTGATAGGGAATTCTGGAGCCACAGTGCAGCATTCTGCCTGCCCCATAGAAAGAAGAAGTGCCTGATGAGTCTGCACAGAATGCACACATGAGGGTCCACCTGCATTGCCCTCAGCAACACCCTAATATCATAGGCCGCCATGGGCAATAAGGCTCTGTCTGACACAGTCTGAGCCATGACCTCCAGTCAGCTACACAGAGAGTGGGTCCCATATCCTGCAGATGGGACCTGCCGTGGCCTGAAATCAACATCTCTGCTCTACCTGGTTATTCAGGCATCTGTCTCCAGACTGTAGCTCAAATCCCTGACTATGGGGGTACGTAAAGCACAAGAGTTCTTTTCCTTTCCGGTGGCAGGAAATCTGGACTGTGAAATGGGAGTCCAACCCTCAGAGTGGGAACCAGCTGCATGGACCTTGAGATCACGGTCACACATGGGAGTCACCCTGGATACAAAAAGGCATTGTGACCCTCATCGTGAGCCTGCATTCAATCAAATGCCCTCGGTAGCTGGACCAGGAGTCTGCAGAGCAAGCCAGCCAGGTTGTTACGGCCAAATCGTCTCCCTCTTTGGTGTTTTCCAGGCTCCCAGACCCAGAAACTGTCTCCAGAATCTTTCTTGTGGTTAACCTGATACTGAAAACATCAGTCTTACCTTCCCGCAGAGGCACCAAACTCTTGGGAGCTGGGCAGAATACCTAGAGAGGAAGAATATCCATGGCCCCATGAAGCCACCCGTACCTTTTGGGACCATCCTGGACACAGAATCCAGACAATATAGCATGAGCTACCGTGTCCATGACACCTTAATTACAGTACATTATGAGCTTCCCTCAGGGCCTGCAGATCGGGCCTCTGATCACCTAGGCCCTCACCCTATCCCTAGTTCGCATTTGCAGATTTTGTCTCCAAAACCCTGGCCCTCATGCCCTCCAGGATGGGGCTTCTGGAGCCACAACGGAATACTGTGCGTACCCTACTGAAGGAAACTCTGCCCTTCACTGTTGCCCAGACCCTGAAGATTAAGAGCAAAGTAAAAACCACCTGAGCCCACCTCAATTTCCCAGCACGCTCCAGACCCAGGTGTACATTCTGACACACAATGAGCACCTGCCTCCAGGTAGACATCCAAGTCAAAGGCCCTGAATCAGAAATTTGAACATGCCATGACCATATGAATTCATTCATACCCTAGTTTAGATTTTTAGGAGCCTGTCCCCAGAGGCCTGTTCTCCAATACCAATTATATTACAACATGTGGTCCTTGAGCCACACAACAGAACCCCTGTTGTCTCCAGAAGGATACATTGCTTTTGGTAGCTGTGTCCAAGGCTCAATGTAGGAGAATCCTGCATGGGCCCCTGACCACCCCAACATTCTAACATCTCCCTGTATACAAACCAGCATTGTGATCCAACAGCATGAAATACCATGTCAACTCAGCCCCCTTAATACTTCGTCCCAGAGCCACCAGATCGAACCTGCCATGTTCCTGAGTTGCACTGGTCAATGCAGGTGTGCTTCCTAGGCATCTATGTGGGAGAGCTCTGCTACCCAAAATTTCCATATGGGAGACACTGGAACAAACAAACCAGCCTCGCCCTGTCCAGTAGAAGGAAACCTTGCTCTTTGGAGCATCTTACAAGCCACAGAGTGGGAAATCCTCCATGGCCCCATCATTTGTCCATCATCATAGACACAAACTCCAATGTGAGCAAACATCTGACATCCTCCCTTACTCAGGTGCTGGATAATTTGAATGAGCCACTTCACACTGGAACTGCCTTCTTCTTGGCAATTAATTTAACAGTAGCTTGTGCTTACAATTCCATCCTCACCCTCCTGTTCCACAAGCCCTCTCAATAGGGAATTCTGGAGACATAACGCAGCATTCTGCCTGCTCCATTGAAAGAAGAAGTACCTGGTGAGTCTGCCCAGACCCCACATGAGGATCTACCTGTATGGCCCTTGACAACACTGTAATATCATAGTTTTCTGTGGGCACCCAGGCTCTGTCTGACATAGCCTGAGCCACGATCCCCAGTCAGCCACCCAGACGGTGGGCTCCATTTCCTGTAGGTGTGACTTCCTGTGGCCAAAAACAACATCTCTACTCAACCCGGATATTCAGGCCTCTGTCCCAGACTGTAGCTCAAATCCATGCCTATGGGGGAACCTGACACACCAGAGTAATCCTCCTTCCCAACCCTCTGAGTGGGAACCATCTGCATGGCTCATGAGACCACGGTCACACATGGAAGACTCCCTGGATACAAACAGGCATTGTGATCCTCAGTGTGAGCTTTCTTTCAAACAAAACCCCTCGGTATCTGGATCAGGAGCCCACAGAGTGGGGCTGCCAGGTCCCTAGTGCCAAATCCTCACCCTTGTTCGTGTTTTCCAGGCTCCCAGACCCAGAATCTGTCTCTGGAATCCCTCTTTGGGTGTCCTCTGAGACTAAAAACAACAGTCTTCCCTTCCCCCAGAGACACCAAACTCTTGGGAGCTGAGCAGAATCCCCAGAGATTTTTAATATCCCATGGCTTCATGAAGCCACCCCTACCTTTTGTGACCATCCTGGACACACACCTGACAGAAAAGCCTGCCCTACCGCCTCCATGACACCTTAATTTCAATACACTATAAGCTGCCATCAGAGCCTGCACATCGGGCCTGTGGTCACCTTGGCTCTCACTCTAACCCTAGTTTGCTTTTGCGGATTTCTCTCCCCAAAGCGCTGACCCACATGCCGTCCAGAATGGGGCCTCTGGTGCCACACCAAATGACTGTCCCTACGCTCCTGAAGAAAATCTGCTCTTCACGGTTGCCCAAACATTGAAGATTAAGAGCAAAGTAAAAATCCCCTGAGCCCACCTCAATCTCGAAGAAGGCTCTGGACCCAAATGCACATTCTGACTCACAATGAGGCCCTGCCTCCAGGCAGACATCCAAGTCAAAGGCCCTGAGTCAGAAGTTTGAACCTGCCATGACTATAGGGCTTCACTGATACACTAGTTTAGATGTTTAGGCGCCTGTCCCCAGAGACATCTTCTCCAGTACCAACTTATATTCCAACATGTGGTCCTTGAGCCACACAACAGACCTCCTGCTGTCCCCAGAAGGATCCCTTACTCTTGGTAGCTGTGTCCATGTCTCAGTGTAGGAGAATCCTGCATGGCCCCTGACCACCCCAACATTCTAACATCTCCCTGGTACAAACTAGCATTGTGATCCAACAGCATAAAACTCCATGTCAACTCAGGCCACTTGGAGAAATCCTCCAAGGCCTCCTAACACCACCCTTCCATTTGGCAGTCATCATAGACACAAACTCCAGTGTGAGCAAACATCTGATATCCACCCTTACTCACGTGCTGGATATCGCGTGTAAGTTGCTGCACACTGGAACTGCCTTCTGCTTGTACTGCAGTTAAACCTTAGCTTGTGTTTATAATTCCATCCTCACCCTCCTTTTGCCCCCACCCTCTTGATAGGAAATTCTTGAGCCACAACGAAGCATTCTGCATGCCCCCAGGAAAGAAGAGGTGCCTGGTGAGTCTTCCTAGAAACCCCACATTAGGGTCCACCAGCAATGCCCTCGACAGGACCCTAATATCTTAGGCCACCATGGGCACTCAGGCTCTGTATGACACAGCCTGAGCTAAGACCTTCATTCAGCCATGCAGACAGTGGACCTCATAAACTGCAGGTGGGACATGCTGTGGCCTGAAGCAGTCACATCTACTCAACTTGGTTATTTAAGCATCTCTCCCCTGACCGTAGCTCAAATCACTGCCTATGGGGGAAATTGTAGCACAGGAGTACTCTTCCTTCCCGATGGCAGGAATCCTGGCTGGTGAGGTGGGTGTCCAACCCTCAGAGTGGGAACCAGCTGCATGGCCCATGAGACCACGGTCACACTTGGGAGCCACCTTGGGCACAAACAGGCATTGTGACCCTCAGCGTGAGTGTGCTTTCAAACACACCTCTGTAGCTGAACCAGGAGTCTGCAGAGTAGGCGTGCCAGGGCCTTAGGGCCAAAGCCTCACACTTGTTCATGTTTTCCAGGCACCCAGACCCAGAAACTTTCTCTGGAATCCCTCTTTTGGTGGTCGCCTCAGACAGAAAACAGCAATCTTCACTTCCTCTGGAGACACCAAACTCTTGGGAGCTGGTTAGAATCCCCAGAGACGAAGAATCTCTCATGGCCATATGAAGACTCCCATACATTTTGCGACCGTCCTGGACACACTATCCAGACAGAAAAGCCTGTGCTACCACCTCCATGACTCCATAATTTCAGGACACTATGAGCTGCCCTCAGGGCCTGCAGATTGGGCCTGTGATCACCTTGGCCCTCACACTAACCCTGGTTTTCATTTGCAGACTTCTGTTCCCAAAGTCCAGGCCCACATGCCCTCCAGTATTGTGTCTCTGGAGCCCTGGACAAGTGTGTGTACGTTCCTGAAGGAGACTCTGCCCTTCACTGTTGCCAAAACCCTGAAGGTTAGGAGCAAAGTACAAAGCCCCTGAGCCCACCTCAATTCAAAGGAAAACTCTGGACCCAAATGCACATTATGACACACAATGAGGACCTGCCTCCAGTTAGACATCCAAGTCAAAGGCCCTAAGTCAGAAGATTGAACCTGACATGCCTCTGGGACTTCATCTGTACCCAAGCTTAGGTTTTCAGGTGTCGGTCGCCAGAGACCTGTTCTACAATACCAACTTATATTCCAACATGTAGTCCCTGAGCCACACAACAGAACCTCTCCTGTCCCCAGAAGGATAAATTGCTTTTGGTAGCTTTGTTCAAGACTCAGTGTAGTAGAATCCTGCATGGGCCCCTGACCACCCCAACATTCTAACGTCTCCCTGGATACAAACCAGCACTGTGATACAACAGCATGAAATTCCATGTCTTCTCAGGCCTCTTGGAACTTCACCCCAGAGTCACCAGATCAAACCTGCAATGTTTCTCAGCTGCAAAGGTCAGTGGAGTTGTGCTTTCCTGTCATCCAGGTGAGATTGCTCTGCTACCCAAACTTTCCATATGGGGGACTCTGGAGCAATGAAACCAGACTCCGCCTCTCCAGTAGAAAGAAATCTTGCTGTTTGGAGCATCTCAAAAGCCCAAGTGTGGGAAATCCTCCATGGCCTTGGGATGCCACCCCGCCATTAGTCGGTCATCATAGACGCAAACTCCAGTGTGAGCAAACATCTGACATCCGCCCTTAGTCAGGTGCTAGATATCTCAAATCAGCCACTGCACACTGGAGCTGCCTACCTCTTGGCACTGAATTTAACCACAGCTTGTGTTTACAATTCCATCCTCAACCTCCTGATCCACAAACCCACTTGATAGGGAATTCTGGAGCAACAACCAGCATTCTGCCTATCAAACAGAAAGAAGTCCTGCCTGGTGATTCTGCCCAGAAACCCCACATGAGAATCCACCTGCATGGCCCTCGACGGCCAAATAATATCATAGGCTGCAATGGGCACTCAGGCTCTGTCTGACACATCCTGAGCCACAACCTCCAGACAGCCATGTAGACAGGGGTCCCCGGATTCTGCAGGTGGGAAATGCTGTGACCCAAAGCCGTCATCTCTACTCAACCTGGCTATTCAGGCGTCTCTCCCAAGACCATAGCTCAAATCCCTGCCTATAGGGGAACCTTAAGCACAAGAGTACTCCTAATTCCTGATGGTAGGAAACCTGGCTGTTGAGATGGGTGTCCAAACCTCAGAGTGGGAACCAGCTACATGGCCCATGAGACCAAGGCCTCTCATGGGAGCTGCCTTGGGCACAAAGAGGCATTGTGTCTCTCAGCATGAGGCTACTTTCAAACAAACTCCCTCGGTAGCTGGACCAGGAACCCACAAAGCAGGCCTGCCAGGTTCCTAGGTCCAAATCCTCAATTTCATTTATGTTTTCCAGGTGCACAAAACAAGGATCTGTCTCTGGAATCTCTCTTGTGGGTGACCCTTGAGACGGAAAACAGCAGTCTTCCCTTCCCCCAGAGACACCAAACTCTTGGAAGCTGGGCAGAATCCCCAGAGACGAGGAATCTCTCATGGCACCATGAAACATTCCTACATTTTGTGACCATCCTGGACACACAATCCAGATAGAAGAGCCTGCGCTACCGCCTCTATGACTCCTTATTTTCAGTACAATATAAGCTGCACTCAGGGCCTGCAGATCGGGCCTATCATCACCTCGACCCTCACCCTAACCCTAGTTCACGTTTCCATATTTCTGTCCCCAAAGCCCTGGCCCACATGCCCTCAGGACGGGGTCTCTAAAGCTACACCAAACGACTGTGCCTACCCTCCCTAAGGAAGCTCTATCCTCACTGTTTCCAAACCTTGAAGATTAGGAGCAAAGTACAAAGCCACTGAGCACACCTCCATTTTGAAGAATGCTCTGAACCCAAACACACGCTCTGACACACAATGAGACCCTGTCTTTAGGCAGATATCCAAGTCAAAGACCCTGAGTCAGCAGATTGAACCTGACATGCCTGTAGGATTTCATTTATATCAGAGCTTAGATTTTCAGGTTCCTATCCCCAGGGGCCTGTTGCCCAATACCAACTTATATTCCAATCTGTGGTACCTGAGCCACACTACAGAACCCCTCCTGTCCCCAGAAGTATACCCTGCCTTTGATAGCTGTGTCCAAGTCACAGTGTAGGAGAATCCTGCATGGCCTTCTGACCACACCAACATTCTAACTTCTCCATGGATCCCAAGAAGCATTGTGATCCAACAGCATGCAACACCATGTCAACTCAGGCTAGTTGGAACTTAGCCCCAAAGCCACCAGATCGAACCTGCCATTTCCTCAGCTTCAATGGACATTGGAGGTGTGCTTTCTAGGTATCAATGCGGGAGAGCTCTGCTACCCAGACTTTCCATATGGGGGACCCTGGAGCAAACAAATCAAAATCCCACTGTCCAGTAAAAGGAGACCTTGCTATTTGAAGCATCTCACAAGTCACAGCATGGGAAATGCTCCATGGCCTCTTGTGTCACCCCTCCATTTGTCGGTGATCATAGACAAAAACTATAGTGTGAGCAAACATCTGACATCCACCGTTACTCACGTGCTGGATAGCTCGAATCAGCCTTCTGATTGGCACTGGATTGAACTGTAGTTTGTGTTTACCATTCCATCCTCACCCTCCTGGTCCCCAAGGCCTCTGGATAGGGAATTCTGGAGCCATGGTGCAGCATTCTGCCTGTCCCACAGAAAGAAGTGCCTGGTGAGTCTGCCAAGAAAACCCACATGAGGATCCACCTGCATGACCCTTGACAGAACCCTAATATCATAGGCCGCCGTGGCCACTCAGGCTCTGTCTGGCACAGCCTGAGCCACGATCTCCATTCAGCAATGCAGACAGCAGGCCCCATATTCTGCAGGTGGGACCTGTTGGCCTGAAGCCTGACAGCCTGAAGCCCTCATATCTACTCAACCTGGAAATTCAGGCATCTCTCCCCAGACCATAGCTCAAATCCCTGCCAATGGGGGAAACATAAGCACAAGAGTACTCCTCATCCCTGATGGCAGGAAACCTGACTGTTGGGATGGGTGTTCAAGCCTCAGAGTGGGAACTAGCTGCATGGCCCATGAGGCCACGGTCACTCATGGGAGCCTCCCTGGGCACAAAGAGACATTGTGACCCTCAGCCTGAGCATGCTTTCAAATAAGCTCTCTCAGTTGCACCACCAGGATCCCGCATTGAAGGCCTGGTATGCCCCTAGTCCCAAATACTAACCCTTGTTGGAATATTCCAGGGGCCCAGACCCAGAGCCTGTTTCTGGAATTTCTGATTTGGGTCACCCCTAAGATGGAAAACAGAACTCTTCACTTTCCCCCCAAAAACACCAAACTATTGGGAGCCGCTAGGATCCTAAGAGAGGAAAAATTTCCCATGTACCCATGAGACAACATTTGCATTCCGAGGGCATCCGGGACAAGAGTCCAGATATAAAAGCTTGGGCTCCTGCCTTTCATGACCCTAATTACAGGAGAATCCTGCATGACACCTTAGCCACCAATACATTCTAAGATTTCCTTTGTAACAAACCAGCATGGTGAACTCTTTATTAGAGATTCCATGTCAACTCAAGGCCTTGGTACTTTGTCACAGAGCCACCAGTATGAACCTCTCATGCTCCTAAACTGCATGGTACATGGATATGTGCTTTCCTGACATCCACACAGGAGAGCTCTGCTATCCAAACTTTACACACAGGGAACCCTGGAGCAATCAAATCAGACTCCACCTGTCCAATAGAGGAAAACCTTGCTATCTGGAGCATCTCACAATCCTCAGTGAGGAAATCCTCCAGGGCCTCTTTACGCCACCTTTCCATTTGTTGCTCATCATAGACACAAACTCCAGTGTGAGCGAACATATGACATCCACCCTTTCTCACATGCTGGATATCTTGAATAAGATGCTGCACATTAGAACTGTCTTCGGCCTGGCACTGAATTTAACCATGTTTTTGGTTTACAATTCCATTCTCACCCTACTCCTCATCATGCCCTCTTGATAGGGAATTCTGGAGTCAAAACGCTGCATTCTGCCTTCCCCATATGAAGAAGAAATGCCTGAGAGATTGCCAGGAAATTCCACATGAGGATCTGTCTGATCGGCCCTCGAGGGAACCTATAAACCCCGATTTATAGGTTCACTGGCCACTAGTGCTGTGTCTGAGAAATCCTGAGTCCCGACCTCATTTCAGCCACCCAGAGAGTCGGGCCATTGTCCAGCATGTAAGACCGGCCATGGCCAACATCCATCCTCTCTACCCATCCTTGGTATTCAGGCATCTGTACCCAGTCCTGTGCTGGAATCCCTTCCAGTGGGGGAACCTTGAGCACAATAGAGAACTCCTATTTCCCCAAGGCAGGAAAGGTGGCTTTTGGGATAGTTTTCCAACCCTCAGTGTAGGAGCTAGCTGCATGGCCAATAAGACCACGACCACTCGTGGGGGCCGCCCTGGGCACAAACAGGCATGTAGACCCTCAGCCTGAGCTTGCCTTCAAGCCAGCCCTCTTAGTTGCACCACCATGATCTAGCTTTGAAGGGCTGGTATGCCCCTAGGCCCAAATCCTAACCCTTGGTGGGATTTTCCATGCACCCAACCTAGAGTCCGTCTCTGGAATCCCTGTTTTGGGAAACACCTAAGATGTAAAACAGCACTCTTCTCTTCCCTGAAAAAGCTAACAAAGTATTGGGAACCAATGGGATCCTGAAAGAGGAAAAATCTCTCATGGATCCATGAGACCACACCTGCATTCCGAGCCATCCGGGACACACAATTCCAGATAGAAAAGCCTGTGCTACCACCTTCGAGTCATAGTAATTATAGTTCTTGACGAACTACCCTCCAGGTCTATGCATTGGGCATGAGAATACCTCACCAATAACCCTATCCTGAGTTTGTGTTTGCAGAATTCTCTCCCAAAACCATGCCTCAAATGCCCTCAAGGATTGGGTCTCTGGATCCATACCACAGGACTGTGCCTGCCATTCCCAAGGAAAATGTGCCCATCACAGTTGCCCAAACCCTGCAGATTAGGAGAAACCTGCAAGGTCCCTGAACCCACCCCAATATTGAAGGCCACTCAGGATGCAAATGTGCAGTCTGAAACACCCAGATCACCTTCATCCAGGCAGACACCCAGGTCATTCTTCCTGAGTCAGAAGATTGAACCTGACATGACCCTAGGACCTCTTTGGAAACCTAGATTAGGTTTTCAAGCCTCTGCCCCCAGAGGCTTGTTCTGGAATACCAACGTATGATACAATATGTGGTCCCTCAGCCACACAACAGAACATCTCCTATCCCCATAAGGAACCATGCTCTTAGACCTGTGTCAAACCCTCAGGGTGGGAGAATCCTGCCAGGCCACTTAGTCACCAACACATTCTAAAATCTCCCTGGTGGGCGCCTGGGTGGCTCAGTGGGTTAAGCCGCTGCCTTCGGCTCAGGTCATGATCTCAGGGTCCTGGGATCGAGTCCCGCATCGGGCTCTCTGCTCAGCAGGGAGCCTGCTTCCTCCTCTCTCTCTCTGCCTGCCTCTCTGCCTATTTGTAATCTCTCTCTGTCAAATAAATAAATAAAATATTTTAAAAAATTAAAAAATAAAATAAAAAATAAAATCTCCCTGGTAACAAACCACCATTTTGACTCATCTGCAAGCGATTAGCTCTCAACTCAAGGCCTTGGTACTCGCCCTAGAGCCATCAGAACGAACCTGCCATGTTCCTCAGCTGCAATGCTCAATGGAGGTGTGAATTCCAGGCATCCATGCGGTAGAGCTCTGCTATCCTAACTTTCCACATGGAGGACCATGGAGCAAACAAACCAATCTCCACCAGTCCAATAGAAGGAAACCTTGCTCTTTGGAGCATCTCACAAGCCTCAGCTTGGGAAATACTCCATGGCCATATGATGCCACCCCTCCATTTCTTGCTCATCATAGACACAAACTCCACTGTGAGCAAACATCTGACATCGACCCTTACTCAGGTGCTGGATATCTCGAATCAGCTGCTCCACAATGGAACTGCCTTCTGCTTGGCACTGAATTAACCGTAGGGTGTGTTTACAATTCCATCCTCACCCTACTGGTCGCCAAGCCCTCTTGATAGGGAATTTGGAGCCACAAAACAGCATTCTGCATTCCCCACAGAAAGAAGTAGTGCCTGGTAAGACTGCAGGGAAATCCCACATGAGGTTCAATCTGCTCGGCCCTGGAAGTTTTTATAGGATGCCTCGATTTATAGGCTACCCTGTCCACTAGTTCTGTGTCTGACAGAGTCTGAGCCCCGAACTCCTGTCTGCCACCCAGAGAGCCGGGCCCATATCCAGCATGTTAGACTGGCCATGTCCCAGGTCCGTCATCTCTAACCATCCTTAGTATTCAGGCATCTATCCCCAGATCTTTTTGGATTCCCTGCCAATGGGGGAATCTGAGGCACAATAGAGAACTCCTATTTTCCCAAGGCAGGAAAATTGGCTTTTGGGATGGGTTTCCAACCCTCAGAGGGGGAGCCAGCTGCATGGCCAATGAGACCACGCCCACTCCTGAGGGCCGCCATGGGCACAAACAGACATTGTGACACTCAGCTTGAGCATGCTTTCAAGCCATCCCTCTAAGTTGTACCACCAGCATCGGCCCTTGACGGCCTGGTATGCCTCTAGGACCAAATACTAACCCTTGGTGGGATTTTCCAAGAGCCCACACTTCCCTTCCACGAAAAAGCGACCAAAGTATCGGGAGCCACTGGGATCCTTAGGAAAAATCTCTGATGGACCCATGAGAACACACCTGCATTCCGAGGCCATCCTGGACACACAATCCAGATATAAAAGCCTGTACTACCACTTTCTAGTCACCCTAATTACAGTTCCTGATCAGATGTCCTCCAGCTCTATGCACTGGGCCTGCAAACACCTCGCCACTAACCCTTACCTGAGTTTGTATTTATAGATTTCTCTCACAAAACCATGGCTCACATGCCCTCCAAGATTGGGTCTTTGCAGCCACACCAGAGGGCTGTGCTGGGCATCCCCAACGAAACTGTGGGTGCCACATATGCCCAAACCCTCCAGTTTAGGACAAACCTGCAAGGCCCCTGAGCTCATCCCAATATTGGAGTCTGGTCTGGATGTAAATGTGCGTCTGAAACACCCTGATCACTTCCATAGAGGCAGACACCCTAGTCAATGGTCCTGAGTCAGAAGATTGAACCTGGCATGCCCCTAAGACCTCATTGGAAACCTAGATTAGGTTTTCAGGCATCAGTCCTCAGAGGCCTGTTCTGGAATACCAACTTAGGATACAACATGTGTTCCCTGAGTCACACAACAGAACAACTCCTGTCCCTAGAAGGAAAATGTGCACTTTGACCTGTGTCAAACCCTCAAATTGCAAGAATCCTGCATGGCCCCTTAGCCATTAGCACATTCTAAAATCTCTCTGGTAACAAACTAGCATTGAGATCCATCAGCAAGAAATTCCATGTGAAGTCAAATGAATTCTCCAGTCACATCACAACATTCTGCCATCCCCATAGAAAGAAGAAGTGCCTGGTGAGTCTGTCCCAAAACCCCACTTGAGGATCAATCTACTCGGCCCTCGAGGGAACCCCGTTTTATAGGCTGCTTTGGCTACTACTTCTTTGTCTGACAGAGCCTGAGCGCCTACCTATGCCCTCCTACCAGAGAGCTAGGCCCATACCCAGCTTGTGAGAGTGGTCATGGCTCAGGTCCATCATCTCTACCCATCCTTGTTATTCAGGCATCTCTCCAAAGTCCTTTACTGGAATACCTGCAAATTGGGGTGTTAGGGTCCATAATCAAAGAATCAGGACTGATACAGAGCGATGGTCAAGCAAAGATTTATTTTGTGCCAAGCATCGAGAATCAAACTGGCCGGTCAGACCGTCTCTTGCAAAAAGGCAACCCCTCCCAGCCTCACGGACTAACTTTTATAGAGGTAGTTTAGCCAGGCTATACACAGGTGGCCAATGAGATTGCAGTACACAGAGAATACTGCACATGCATGGTATGTCTGCCTCACACACACACACACACACACACACTCAAAATGCTAAGTAACACACGTGTGCCCATTTGAATTTCAATTTACCCTAGGAAATATATGTATGCCCCACTGATTGCATGTCTTCATCTGGCCTGACCCGCCCCTGTATCTAGGCTCTGCAATTAAGTTCCTCTGGGAGGGTCAGGGTCAATCTAAGTTTAGTGCATATGGTCAATCTAAGTTCACTACATAAGCACAAAATGACGGCTCTGGCCAACCAGGCCCTTACATTCCCTCTTTTCTTTGGAGATTAGTCAAATCCTTGACTTTTCAGCCAGTTCTATGTTCTGAATGTAAGGGGTTATATTGAGCATGTAAGTCTAACATTTTTATCGCTCTAGTTTTCTTTTGTACAAATGACACTAGTGCACAGTCGGCTGATGAGTTAGCCATTTACCACTTCATCTGATTTCCTACCTATACTTTACATAAACAGGTAACAATAAGAGTAACAATAAAGTCATAGTCTTTTGAGTCTTAGCTTTAGTCCCTGGTCAGCAGGGTTCATTGGCTGAGGCTTCTACTTCTGAGGGGGGCATCTTCATCCTCAGCTCACTTGACATAACCCTTGTGAATCCAGGCCCTGATGCCTTTTAATTTTATTGCTGTGGGGGTGGTCAGGAGAACAGTAAACCTTCCCTTTCAGCAAGGCTCCAAGTTCTCCACTTGATAGTGAATTATCCAATCTAAGTCCTTGGGTTGCTAAGAATGTGGTTCCACCTCTCTCTCCATCCCAGTGTGGGCAGTCAGGATCCCGGCATGGGCTTTTTTTTTTTTAAGACAGACTGTAATGCCTGCAGTGACTGGATTACAGATTGAACAGTAATTTCTGCTAGGGCAACCTCTTGTAGCCAAGGACAGAGTGGGCGGTGGGGGGGTGGGCGGTCTCCCAAACATTATTTCAAATGTGGTCACCTTGTTTAAATAGGGTATACATCATTCACTGAGGAGGGAGAAGGAAGGAGATCCACCCATCCACTGCCAGTCTTCAGAATTAGCTTTGTCAAGGTCTCTTTAAGAGTCCATTTCATTCTCTCTACTTGCCCAGAACTCTAGGGCCGATAAGCACAATGTAGTTTCCAATTTGTGCCCACAGCCTTGGCCAATGTCTGTGAGACTGAGCTCACAAATGCAGGACCATTGTCTGACCCAATCATGAGAGGCAGCCCAAACCTAGGAATTATTTCTTCTAGTAACCTTTTTTTTTTTTTTTTTTTTTTTTTTTTTTTTTTTTTTTTTTTTTTTTTTTTTTTGCCTACCACTCCTGCCATCTCATGTTTGGTGGAAGAAGCCTCTACCCAGCCTGAAATGGTATCTACAAAAACTAAAATATACTTGTGTCCATATTTAGGAGGTTTCATTTCTGTAAAATCAATTTCCCAATAAATTCCTGGTTCCTTACCTCTTGCTCTTTTCCCTCTTCCAGTTCTAGTTCCGCCCACCTCAACTGTCTGGCATTGAGCACATCTATCAACTACATCCTGAAACATATGCCCTAATTTAGAAACCTGGAATTGCTTGCCTATACGTTCCTTGGGTTTGCATATCCACAAATAAGTACCCTGATGTATCTGATCTACTAACTTCTTTCCTAGTCTTCGAAGAAGAGTTAAATTTCCTCTTTTAGTCTTAGCCCAGTCTCCTTCATAGTCTAATTTATCCCATTTTGGTAAATAGTTTAAATCTTCCTCTGAATGGTCCGGTTTTTCTGGTAGGGCTAGAGCTGGGAGTGTAACCGGCTCTTGCACTGTTTCTCAGGCTGCTTGCTTTGCGGCTTGATCTGCTAAGTCGTTTCCTTTTGAAATCAGATCAGTCCCCTTTTGGTGTCCCAGGCAATGTGGAAGGGCTTGGTAACATCTGGGATGGCCAATGCTGGGGCACTCAGTAAGGCTGTTTGTCATTCCTGAAATGCTCCTTCTGCTTCAGCAGTCCAACTCTATCATAGTGAGCCCTCCTTTTGCCAGTTCGTGGAGAGGTCAGGCAATCTCCACAAACTGCGGTACCCACAGCCTACAGTAGCACGTTGTCCCAAGAAACTCCCTCACTTGTTGGGACGTGGTGGGGCAGACGTACCGGTTGATCACCTGTTTCCTGGCCTCAGACAGTGAACACACTCCCTCATGGAGATCAAAGCCTTTAAGTGACATGGCTCTGACAGAGCTGTGCTTTCTTTGCTGACACCCAATACCCTTTTTCATGCAGAGTCTGTAAGAGAGCTCTTGTCCCACGCAAACATGACTCATAGTCCTCAGTGGCTACTAGCAAGTCATCAATGTACTGTAACAGAATGAGTCCTGGGTTGGAGGTTCTGTACTCACGCAAATCCTCATGTAGGGCCTTGTCAAAGATAGTGGGCGAATTCTTGAACCCATGGGGAAGTCCTGTCCAGGTGAGCTGGCCTTGAAATCCTTCCTGTGGGTCAGACCACTCAAAAGCAAAAAGGTGCTAAGAATTCCTTTGCTAAGACATGCAGAAAAATTGCATCCTTGAGCTCTAAGATGGTATACACAGTACTTTTGGGGCCTAGGAGGGAGAGTAGGTTATCAGGGTTAGGCACCGTCTGGTGGATCTCTTCAACCCATTTATTAACTTCCCGCAAGTCCTGGACCGGTCGGTATTCCCCAGTCTCAGCCTTTTTGATGGGCAACAAAGGTGTGTTCCATGGAGATTTGTAAGGAACTAGGATCCCCTCTCCTTGGAGGTGGTTACTGTGTTTTCTGATCCCTTCATTGTTTCCCGGGGAAGGGGGATACTGCCGAATGCAAAAAGCCAAAGCTGTTGCCTTTAATTGTACCACCACTGGAGGTTGTTCCTTGGCCAAGCCAGGGGGCTTCCCTTCTGTCCAGACCTCGGGAAACTCCTGCTGTAGGATTAGGAGAAGGCTCCCCCAACTTTGTTTCCTCTGGTTTTAAGACTGGCTCATAAAGGAGGTATTCATCTACTGCTGCCATAAGCACTTGTACAGTGGGTTGTCTCAAGGTTACAGTTATGCCTCCTTCTGAGAACTAAATGCCAGCTCTTAACTTGTGGAAAAGATCTCTTCCCATCAAGTTATATGGGGCATTAGGGAGGACCAAAAATTGATATTTATTCCTGAGGCCAAGTTTAAAGTCCTTTCTGTTGTCCATTTATGTCTCTCTGTGCCATTTGCTCCTTGTACGCAGACTTCATCTCCAAGTAGTGTTCCAATACGTTTAAGTAATGATGAAAATTGGGCTCCCATGTCCACCAAAAAATAAACTGATTTCCCCTCCACTTCAATTATTACCAGAGGTTCGGGGAGGGGCTCCGAACTATAATGCCTTCAATCTATGGTGGCAAGCATTGTCGTCTTCCTTTTGCGGCACTCCCTTGCCCAATGTCCTCTTTACTTACAGTAAGCACACTGATCTGAATCTACGTCTTCCCACCTGCCTTCTCTGTGTTTAGGCTTTTCCTTCCATTTACTATCCCCTACCCATCTCCTCTCTGCCTCATGTAATGCCAAAACCAGTATTTTTTGTCTGTTTTTTATCCTCCTGTGCATCCCTTTTGTTAAACACATTTTCTGCTATTCCCACTAACTCTTCCCTTCAAATCCTTCAATTTTTTGAAGTTCCCTATATCTGGGGTCACTGACTGACAAAGCAAGATCGTCTAAGTGAGCTATCGTGCAACTTCCGTGAAGTTTACCTCAAGTTATCTAGCTTAAGTAAACAAACATTTAAAGACAATCAAATCTAGAATTTTACATCCATAAAGGTGTGTTATTAAAACTTAATTTTTCTCCCTAAAATAACCCTCGTTTTCAGAGATAGCCAAATCAGATCTAATTTATTTGTAAAACAAACCCAGTTTTAATAAGCTTGGCCTAATTGTTTACATAAGCTCAGCAAGAAAAGTGAGGGATCATAAAAATCTTTTAGAATCTGCTCTACTGGAAATTCTCATAAGGAATCTCTGGTTGAACTTATGATAGCCTCTCCAGGCCAGAAGCCAAGCTACATACTTGCCATCAGACATGCCTACAAAACCTGTTGATTTGGGTGAGTTCGTCTTCCTGAGGCACCCAGAGAGTCCTGAGGTTCCTGCACCTGCCAGGAAGTAACATCCTTTACTCACCTGGTGAGGCTGCTGGGAACTCTGTAAGCAAGGTATCAGGCCAACAGTTCCAAAGGGCTTTAAGGTTCCAGGTTTCATAAAGTCAACCTCATTTCCTCTAAGATGTCTAGTCACATCTGAGTGTTTTCGAATATGGCATTCCAGTCAAAGCCATGGTAAAATAAAATAACCAATGTTTCCAATAGTGTCCTGTTACAAGGACAATGGATTCTTATTGAACTTAAGCAAATGACTGATTGCCATGGAAGAAAGAATACTTGCTGAGGCTTTTTTCTTTCAGAGGGTTCAGATAGAGAGAAAAAGTTGAATACCTTGATTTGGTTACAAATGACTACATTTTATCTCTGTAAGTAACAGATAACTTAAGAAAAAGTTTCCCTAGTCTGGAAGAGCAAACATAAGACAAAACATCAATAGATACAGCATTACAGTCTTTCAGTTCACCTAGTCCCATGTTAATAATTCTGGTTTAGTCTGAATGCAGCTTTTACTTCAGTAAATTCTTACCTACTTCAGTTCCAGAATTTCAAGATATCAAAATCAAAAGCTTCTGCACAGCAAAGGAAACTGTCAACAAAACAAAGAGGCAACCCACGGAATGGGAGAAGATATTTGCAAATGACAGTTCAGACAAAAGGTTGATATCCAGGATCTATAATGAACTCCTCAAACTCAATCCACACGAAACAGACAAACACATCAAAAAATGGGCAGAAGATATGAACAGACACTTCTCCAATCAAGACATACTAATGGGTGGGACAAGATGGCGGGGTACTAGGAAGAGGCGTCTTATCAGCCGGTACCTCAAAGTGAGCTGATTACCTACCAAAGAACTCTGATCACCCATGAAATCAGCCTGAGATCAGAATTATACACGTCTGGATCTCTACAGGGGCAGAAGACACCAGTGAGCAGGTAAAGCGGAATGGGAACAGCGGACTGATATCGGAAGATAAACAAAAGGGGGAGGGAGCCACCAGAGGGGACCGGTGCAAAAGTAATACCCCTATACGAGCAAGAGTGCCCTGCATCTGGGGACCAGCATTAACTTGGAGACTGGTTGAAAGCACTCCAAAAGAGCAAAGGATCGCGGGGGCAAATTGTGGGAATCGGGGTGGCTAGGGACAGGGGCTTAAGTCCCCGGTCCCAGACGGCCTCTCCGGCGCGGAGGCAGAGAAAGTGCGGCGGAGAAACCGGCTCCTGGTCCCTAAGCCTCCAGCGCGCCCCAGAGCGCGGGGGTTCCAGCACCTGTGAGGGGATGGGAGCTGCTCCGGTCTGCAGAACGCGCGCTAGCCCTACCACAAAGCTTGAGTTGCGCGTGCACGTCGCTCCAGCTCTCCTGGGTATCTAAGGCCCAGGGGCGCTTCTTGACCCGCACCATTGTTTCAAAGTCTAAGCCGCGCTCGCGCTAAACTCTTCCCCAGACAGAGGCGCGCGAAAGCCCAGCCTGCGGCTTACGGACCAGCGCCCCGTTCTCAGTGCCCCAGACGCGCGCCCGACCCACAGCCGCCTCTGAAAAGAGGTGCGCGCAAGCCGGGCACTCCCAGCCCCAGCCGGCGGCAAAATCTCAGTGTGCGATCTCTGCTTGGAACCTCTCTGGCGGGCAGGAGCTCCCAGACAGCCGCCACTGCCTTGGCTTTGGGGACGAGCAAAAGATCCTGCGCCCCCAGGGTCTTTAACTTGGAACCTGCATTGCCAGCGTCCAAGGGGGAATTTATTCAGCTTCTGCACCCAGACTGAGGCTTCTCTCTGAGACGGAGATCAGGAAGTGTTCCAGGGTGCACCTTGACTGCACCAGAGTTGATACATCCAGCTACATCTGTTCAGTCTTCTCCCACCAAAATGACTAGGAGGAGGAATGCCCAACAGAAGAAAAATACAGAGGATGGACCTTCTGCAATAGAGCTAATGGCTATCAACATAGACAATATGTCGGAAAGAGAATTCAGGCTAACAATTATCTAGGCAATAGCTAGGTTGGAGAAAGCCATGGATGACCAAACAGAATTGATTAGGGCCGAACTGAAAGCGACCAGACAGGATGTTCACAATGTTAGGGCGGAGCTTAAAGCTACCAGGGAGGAGGTCCACAATGCTCTCAATGAGTTCCAATCCAATCTAAACTCTCTCAAAGCTAGGGTAACTGAGACAGAAGATAGAATTAGTGATCTGGAAGACAAACAGATAGAGAGAAAGGATCAGGAGGAAGCCTGGAACAAACAGCTTAGATCCCATGAAAGCAGAATTAGGGAAGTAAGTGATGCCATGAAGCGTTCCAATGTCAGAATTATTGGAATTCCTGAAGGGGAGGAGAAAGAAAGAAGTCTAGAAGATGTCGTGGAACAAGTCCTTCATGAAAACTTTCCGAATTACGCGAATGAAACCAGCGTTCATGTACTAGAGACTGAACGGTCTCCACCCAAGATTATACACTCCAAAAAAACATCACGACACCTGATAGTCAAATAGAGAAATTATAATTGTAGGTATAATCTCTTGAAAGCTGCCAGGGCAAAGAGGCTCCTTACTTACAGAGGGAAGCCCATCAGAATAACGTCAGACCTGTCCACAGAGACCTGGCAAGCCAGAAGAGGCTGGCAAGATATATTCAGGGCACTAAATGAGAAGAACATGCAGCCAAGAATACTTTATCCAGCAAGACTGACATTCAAAATGGATGGAGAGATAAAGAGTTTCCAAGACCGGCAAGGCTTAAAAGACTATGCAACCACCAAGCCGATACTGCAGGAAATATTAAGGGGGGTGCTATAAGAGAGGAAAAATCCCAAGAATAGCATTGAACAGAAATATAGAGACAGTCTACAGAAAGAAAGACTTCAAAGGTAACTCGATGTCAATAAAAACGTATCTATCAATAATCACTCTCAATGTGAATGGCCTAAATGCACCCATAAAACGGCACAGGGTTGCAGATTGGATAAAACGACAGGACCCATCCATATGCTGTCTACAAGAGACCCATTTTGAACCTAAAGATACACGCAGACTGAAAGTGAAGGGGTGGAAAAACATCTTTCATGCCAATGGGACTCAAAAGAAGGCTGGGGTAGCGATTCTCATATCAGATAAATTAGACTTCAAACTAAAGACTGTACTCAGAGATACAGAAGGACACTACATAATCCTTAAAGGGACTATCCACCAAGATGATCTAACAATTGTAAATATCTATGCTCCCAATATGGGAGCAGCCAATTACTTAAGAAAACTGTTAACCAAGATAAAGAGTCATATTGATATGAATACACTAATCGTAGGAGATCTTAACATGCCTCTTTCAGAATTAGACAGATCATCGAAGCAGAAAATCAATAAAGAAACAAGAGCATTGAATGACACATTGGACCAGATGGACCTCATAGATATATACAGAACATTCCACCCTAAAACAGCAGAATACTCATTCTTCTCAAGTGCACATGGAACCTTCTCCAGAATAGACCACATACTGGGTCACAAATCAGGACTCAGCCGATACCAAAAGACTGAGATTATTCCCTGCATATTATCAGATCACAATGCTTTGAAACTGGAGCTCAATCACAAGGAAAAGTTCCAAAGGAACTCAAACACCTGGAAGCTAAAGACCACCTTGCTTAAGAATGCTTGGATCAACCAGGAGATCAAAGAAGAACTGAAACAATTCATGGAAACCAATGAGAATGAAGACACTTCGGTCCAAAACCTATGGGATACAGCAAAGGCGGTCCTAAGGGGAAAATATATAGCCATCCAAGCCATGCTCAAAAAAATTGAAAAATCCAGAACACACCAGCTGTCTCTACACCTTAAAGAACTGGAGGATCAACAACAAATCAAACCAACTCCACACATAAGAAGGGAAATCATCAAGATTAGAGCTGAGATCAATGAGGGAGAAACCAGAGATACAGTAGAACGTATCAATGAAACTAGAAGCTGGTTTTTTGAAAGAATCAATAAGATCGATAAGCCACTGGCTACACTAATCTGAAAGAAAAGAGAGAAATCCCAAATTAATAAAATTATGAATGAAAAGGGAGAGATCACAACTAACACCAAGGAAGTAGAAACAATCATCAGAAGTTATTACGAACACTGATATGCCAATAAGCTTAGCAACTTAGATGAAATGGATGCATTCCTGGAAAATTATAAACTACCAAAATTGAACCAGGAAGAAATCGACAACCTGAATAGACCGATATCTAATAACGAGATTGAAGCAGTGATCAAAAATCTCCCAAAAAACAAGAGCCCAGGACCTGACGGTTTCCCTGGGGAATTCTACCAAACCTTCCAAGAAGAAATAACACCTATTCTCCTGAAGCTGTTTCAAAAAATTGAAGCAGAAGGAAAACTTCCAGACTCTTTCTATGAAGCCAGCATTACGCTGATCCCCAAACCAGGCAAGGACCATACCAAAAAGGAGAATTTCAGACCAATATCACTGATGAATATGGATGCTAAGATTCTCAACAAGATCCTAGCCAACAGGATCCAACAACACATTAAAAAGATTATCCACCATGATCAGGTGGGATTCATCCCTGGGCTACAAGGATGGTTCAACATTCGTAAATAAATCAATGTGATACAACAAATTAATATGAGAAGAGAGAAGAACCACATGGTCCTCTCAGTTGATGCAGAAAAAGCATTTGACAAAATCCAACATCCATTCCTGATTAAAACGCTTCAAAGTATAGGGATAGAGGGAACATTCCTGAACCTCATCAAATCTATCTATGAAAGACCCACAGCAAATATCATCCTCAATGGGAAAAAGCTTGCAGCCTTTCCATTGAGATCAGGAACAAGACAAGGATGCCCACTTTCACCACTCTTATTCAACATAGTATTAGAAGTCCTAGCAACAGCAATCAGACAACAGAGAGAAATAAAAGGTATCCAAATTGGTAATGAAGAAGTCAAACTCTCTCTCTTCGCAGATGACATGATTCTTTATATGGAAAACCCAAAAGACTCCACCCTCAAACTACTAGAACTCATGCAGCAATTCAGCAGCGTGGCAGGATACAAAGTCAATGTGTAGAAATCAGTGGCTTTCCTATACACTAACAATGAAAATACAGAAAGGGAAATTAGAGAATCGATTCCATTTACTATAGCACCAAGAACCATAAGATACCTGGGAATAAACCTAACTAAAGAGGTAAAGGATCTATACTTGAGGAACTATAGAACACTCATGAAAGAAATTGAAGAAGACACAAAAAGATGGAAGACCATTCCATGCTCTTGGATCGGAAGAATAAACATTGTTAAAATGTCTATACTGCCTAGAGCAATCTATACTTTTAATGCCATTCCGATCAAAATTCCACCGGCATTCTTCAAAGAGCATGAGCAAATAATCCTAAAATTTGTATGGAATCAGAAGAGACCCCGAATCGCTAAGGAAATGTTGAAAAACAAAAATAAAGCTGGCGGCATCACCTTACCTGATTTCAAGCTTTATTACAAAGCTGTGATCACCAAGACAGCATGGTACTGGCATAAAAACAGACACATAGACCAGTGGAACAGAGTAGAGAGCCCTGATATGGACCCTCAACTCTATGGTCAATTAATCTTCGACAAAACAGGAAAAAATATACAGTGGAAAAAAGACAGTCTCTTCAATAAATGGTGCTGGGAAAACTGGACAGCTATATGTAGAAGAATGAAACTCGACCATTCTCTTACACCGTACACAAAGATCAACTCAAAATGGATAAAAGACCTCAACGTGAGAGAGGAATCTATCAGAAACTTAGAGGAGAACATAGGCAGTAATCTCTTCGATATCAGCCACAGCAACTTCATTCAAGATACGTCTCCAAAGGCAAAGGAAACAAAAGCGAAAATAAACTTCTGGGACTTCATCAAAATCAAAAGCTTCTGCACAGCAAAGGAAACAGTCAAAGAAACAAAGAGGCAACCCACGGAATGGGAGAATATATTTGCAAATGACAGTACAGACAAAAGGTTGATATCCAGGATTTATAATGAACTCCTCAAACTCAACCCACACGAAACAGACAAACACATCAAAAAATGGGCAGAAGATATGAACAGACACTTCTCCAATCAAGAAATACAAATGGTTATCAGACACATGAAAAAATGCTCATCATCATTAGCCCTCAGGGAGATTCAAATTAAAACCACATTGAGATATCACCTTACACCAGTTAGAATGGCCAAAATTAACAAAACAGGAAACAACATGTGTTGGAGAGGATGTGGAGAAAGGGGAACCCTCTTACACTGTTGGTGGGAATGCAAGTTGGTGCAGCCTCTTTGGAGAACAGTGTGGAGATTCCTCAAGAAATTAAAAATAGAGCTTCCCTATGACCCTGCAATTGCACTCCTGGGTATTTACCCCAAAAATACAGATGTCGTGAAAAGAAGGGCCATCTGTACCCCCATGTTTATAGCAGCAATGGCCACAGTCGCCAAACTATGGAAAGAACCAAGATGCCCTTCAACGGATGAATGGATAAGGAAGATGTGGTCCATATACTCTATGGAGTATTGTGCCTCCATCAGAAAGGACGAATATCCAACTTTTGTAGCAACATGGACGGGACTGGAAGAGATTATGCTGAGTGAAATCAGTCAAGCAGAGAGAGTCAATTATCATATGGTTTCACTCATTTGTGGAGCATAACCAATAGCATGGAGGACAAGGGGCGTTAGAGAGGAGTAGGGAATTTGGGTAAATTGGAAGGGGAGGTGAACCATGAGAGACTATGGACTCTGAAAAACAATCTGAGGGGTTTGAAGTGGCGGGGGGATGGGAGGTTGGGGTACCAGGTGGTGGGTATTATAGAGGGCACAGCTTGCATGGAGCACTGGGTGTGGTGCAAAAATAATGAATACTGTTTTTCTGAAAATAAATAAATTGGGAAAAAAAAAAGAATGCAATTAAAAAAAAAAAAAAAAACCCCAGCATCAGCAATAAAGTGTCATGATCTCAGGGTCCCCATAGGGCCCAGTGAAAGGAAAAAAAAAAAAAAGACATACTAATGGCTATCAGACACATGAAAAAATGCTCATCATCATTAGCCCTCAGGGAGATTCAAATTAAAACCACATTGAGATATCATCTTACACCAGTTAGAATGGCCAAAATTAATAAAACAGGAGACAACCTGTGTTGGAGAGGATGTGGAGAAAGGGGAACCCTCTTACACTGTTGGTGGGAATGCAAGTTGGTGCAGCCTCTTTGGAGAACAGTGTGGAGATTCCTCAAGAAATTAAAAATAGAGCTTCCCTACGACCCTGCAATTGCACTCCTGGGTATTTACCCCAAAGACACAGATGTCGTGAAAAGAAGGGCCATCTGTACCCCAATGTTTATAGCAGCAATGGCCACAGTCGCCAAACTATGGAAAGAACCAAGATGCCCTTCAACGGATGAATGGATAAGGAAGATGTGGTCCATATACACTATGGAGTATTATGACTCCATCAGAAAGGACGAATATCCAACTTTTGTAGCAACATGGACGGGACTGGAAGAGATTATGCTGAGTGAAATAAGTCAAGCAGAGATAGTCAATTATCATATGGTTTCACTCAATTGTGGAGCATAACCAATAGCATGGAGGACAAGGGGCGTTAGAGAGGAGTAGGGAATTTGGGTAAATTGGAAGGAGAGGTGAACCATGAGAGACTATGGACTCTGAAAAACAGTCTGAGGGGTTTGAAGTGGCGGGGGGGTGGGAGGTTGGGGTACCAGGTGGTGGGTATTATAGAGGGCACAGCTAGCATGGAGCACTGGGTGTGGTGAAAAAATAATGAATACTGTTTTTCTGTAAATAAATAAATTGGGAAAAAAAGAAAAACAGAATTTCAAGATATCAAAGACCTGTATTTGTCCTCAAGGTCTCCCATATGAATTTTCTTTGAGACAGGATTTATCTTACAAGAGAATTAAAACAATTACAAATGACAAAAACTCAGAACAGATATGATAAAGGGCTGGTGAGATGAGAATTTACAGTGTAACTGGCAGGAAAATCAGGTTACTTCTGTGACACGTAACATTTCCATAATCACAATATTAAGTGGTGATCTATCAACGTATTAAAACTTTAGAAAATGCATGGCATTTTCCGAAATGTAACCCAATATTTATCATTGGTTTAAATCCTGTCAACAATTGCCAAAATCTTAGAAAGTTTTAAAACACATGACTAAATATAATTAGGGATGTTAAATACCTGATAAAACAAAAAAAAGAAACTGAATTTTCTGGGCAGGCAAAGAGAAAACCATAACAGATCAATTAATTTAAGAAAATTTTGTCTTTTTAAACAGAGAGAAAACAAGATTTTCTATATGAGTGTCTTTTTTTTTTTTTTAAATAAGCAGATAATGAGTTTACTAGGTTTCCCTCCCATGATGCATGATGTTGCAGACAAAGGGAGGGAGATCTTTCAGATGCTGTCCTGCTCACATCCCTCGTGGGAACTTAGGAGCGTCTTAGCTAAGGGCTGTCCATATAAACCCTGGAACAGGCCACTCCATGGAGTAGATGACCGTTATGCCATATGACGCCCTGTGAGACTCAGGGTTTAGCCCGCTTAGACTCGGTAGTGGAAGTGGAGTCATACGGACACATTCACAGTCAGGCACTTTTTAGATTCAAACTTTTACTTATCTCCTACTTTTTACATACAGAGTTGCTTTTCTCATTTCCATCTGTCTTAATTACACTTAACAGAATTTTGTACTCTTTTTTTTTCAATTTATTTATTTTCAGAAAAACTTTATTCATTATTTTTTACCACACCCAGTGCTCCATGCAAGCCGTGCCCTCTATAATACCCACCACCTGGTACCCCAACCTCCCACCCCCCCCGCCACTTCAAACCCCTCAGATTGTTTTTCAGAGTCCATATTCTCTCATGGTTCACCTCCCCTTCCAATTTACCCAAATTCCCTACTCCTCTCTAACGCCCCTTGTCCTCCATGCTATTTGTTATGCTCCTCAAATAAGTGAAACCATATAATAATTGACTCTCTCTGCTTGACTGATTTCACTCAGCATAATCTCTTCCAGTCCCGTCCATGTTGCTACAAAAGTTGAGTATTCATCCTTTCTGATGGAGGCATAATACTCCATAGTGTATATGGACCACATCTTCCTTATCCATTCATCCGTTGAAGGGCATCTTGGTTCTTTCCATAGTTTGGCGACTGTGGCCATTGCTGCTATAAACATTGGGGTACAGATGGCCCTTCTTTTCACGACATCTGTGTCTTTGGAGTAAATACCCAGGAGTGCAATTGCAGGGTCATAGGGAAGCTCTATTTTTAATTTCTTGAGGAATCTCCACACTGTTCTCCAAAGAGGCTGCACCAACTTGCATTCCCACCAACAGTGTAAGAGGGTTCCCCTTTCTCCACATCCTCTCCAACACATGTTGTTTCCTGTTTTGTTAATTTTGGCCATTCTAACTGGTGTAAGGTGATATCTCAATGTGGTTTTAATTTGAATCTCCCTGAGGGCTAATGATGATGAGCATTTTTTCATGTGTCTGATAGCCATTTGTATGTCTTGATTGGAGAAGTGTCTGTTCATATCTTCTGCCCATTTTTTGATGTGTTTGTCTGTTTCGTGTGGGTTGAGTTTGAGGAGTTCATTATAAATCCTGGATATCAACCTTTTGTCTGTACTGTCATTTGCAAATATCTTCTCCCATTCGTGGGTTGCCTCTTTGTTTTTTTGACTGTTTCCTTTGCTCTGCAGAAGCTTTTGATTTTGATGAAGTCCCAGAAGTTTATTTTCACTTTTGTTTCCTTTGCCTTTGGAGACGTATCTTGAAAGAATTTGCTGTGGCTGATATCAAAGTGATTACTGCCTATGTTCTCCTCTAAGATTCTGATTGATTGCTGTCTCACGTTGAGGTCTTTTATCCATTTTGAGTTGATCTTTGAGTACAGTGTAAGAGAATGGTCGAGTTTCATTCTTCTATATATAGCTGTCCAGTTTTCCCAGCACCATTTATTGAAGAGACTGTCTTTTTTCCACTGTATATTTTTTCCTGTTCTGTCAAAGATTAATTGACCATAGAGTTGAGGGTCCATATCTGGGCTCTCTACTCTGTTCCACTGGTCTATGTGTCTGTTTTTATGCCAGTACCATGCTGTCTTGGTGATCACAGCTTTGTAATAAAGCTTGAAATCAGGTAAGGTGATGCCGCCAGCTTTATTTTTGTTTTTCAACAGTTCCTTAGCGATTCGGGGTCTCTTCTGATTCCATACAAATTTTAGGATTATTTGCTCCAGCTCTTTGAAGAATGCCGGTGGAATTTTGATCGGAATGGCATTAAAAGTATAGATTGCTCTAGGCAGTATAGACATTTTAACAATGTTTATTCTTCCGATCCAAGAGCATGGAATGGTCTTCCATCTATTTGTGTCTTCTTCAATTTCTTTCTTGAGTGTTCTGTAGTTTCTTGAGTACAGATCCTTTACCTCTTTAGTTAGGTTTATTCCCAGGTATATTATGGTCTTGGTGCTATAGTAAATGGAATCGATTCTCTAATTTCCCTTTCTGTATTTTCATTGTTAGTGTATAGGAAAGCCACTGATTTCTGCACATTGACTTTGTATCCTGCCACGTTGCTGAATTGCTGTATGAGTTCTAGTAGTTTGGGGGTGGAGACTTTTGGGTTTTCCATATAACGAATCATGTCATCTGCGAAGAGAGAGAGTTTGACTTCTTCATTACCAATTTGGATACCTTTTATTTCTCTCTGTTGTCTGATTGCCGTTGCTAGGACTTCTAATGCTATGTTGAACAAGAGTGGTGAAAGTGGGCATCCTTGTCTTGTTCCTGATCTCAATGGGAAGGCTGCAAGTCTATTCCCATTGAGGATGATATTTGCTGTGGGGATTTCATAGATAGATATGATGAGGTTCAGGAATGTTCCCTCTATCCCTATACTTTGAAGCGTTTTAATCAGGAACGGATGCTGGATTTTGTCAAATGCTTTTTCTGCATCAACTGAGAGGACCATGTGGTTCTTCTCTCTTCTCATATTAATTTGTTGTATCGCATTGATTGATTTGCGAATGTTGAACCATCCTTGTAGCCCAGGGATGAATCCCACCTGATCATGGTGGATAATCTTTTTAATGTTGTTGGATCCTGTTGGCTAGGATCTTGTTGAGAATCTTAGCATCCATATTCATCAGTGATATTGGTCTGAATTTCTCCTTTTTGGTAAGGTCCTTGCCTGGTTTGGGGATCAGGGTAATCCTGGCTTCATAGAAAGTGTCTGGAAGTTTTCCTTCTGCTTCCATTTTTTGAAACAGCTTCAGGAGAATAGGTGTTATTTCTTCTTGGAAGGATTGGTAGAATTCCCCAGGGAAACCGTCAGGTCCTGGGCTCTTGTTTTTTGGGAGGTTTTTGATCACTGATTCAATCTCGTTATTAGATATCGGTCTATTCAGGGTGTCGATTTCTTCCTGGTTCAATGTTGGTAGTTTATATTTTTCCAGGAATGCATCCATTTCATCTAGGTTGCTAAGCTTATTGGCATATAACTGTTAATAATAACTTCTGATGATTGTTTCTACTTCCTTGGTGTTAGTTGTGATCTCTCCCTTTTCATTCATAATTTTATGAATTTGGGCTTTCCCTCTTTTCTTTTGGATTAGTGTAGCCAGTGGATTATCGATCTTATTGATTCTTTCAAAAAACCAGCTTCTAGTTTCATTGATACGTTCTACTGTATCTCTGGTTTCTCCCTCATTGATCTCAGCTCTAATCTTGATGATTTCCCTTCTTATGTGTGGAGTTGGTTTGATTTGTTGTTGACCCTCCAGTTCTTTAAGGTGTAGAGACAGCTGGTGTGTTCTGGATTTTTCAATTTTTTTGAGCAAGGCTTGGATGGCTATCTATTTTCCCCTTAGGACCGCCTTTGCTGTATCCCATAGGTTTTGGACCGAAGTGTCTTCCTTCTCATTGGTTTCCATGAATTGTTTCAGTTCTTCTTTGATCTCCTGGTTGATCCAAGCATTCTTAAGCAAGGTGGTCTTTAGCTTCCAGGTGTTTGAGTTCCTTCTGAACTTTTTCTTGTGATTGAGCTCCATTTTCAAAGCATTGTGATCTGAGAATATGCAGGGAATAATCTCAGTCATTTGGTATCGGTTGAGTCCTGATTTGTGACCCAGTATGTGGTCTATTCTGGAGAAGGTTCCGTGTGCACTTGAGAAGAATGAGTATTCTGCTGTTTTAGGGTGGAATGTTCTGTATATATCTATGAGGTCCATCTGGTCCAATGTGTCATTCAATGCTCTTGTTTCTTTATTGATTTTCTGCTTCGATGATCTGTCTAGTTCTGAAAGAGGCGTGTTAAGATCTCCTACGATTAGTGTATTCATATCAATATGACTCTTTATCTTGATTAACAGTTCTTAAGTAATTGGCTGCTCCCATATTGGGATCATAGATATTTACAATTGTTAGATCATCTTGGTGGATAGTCCCTTTAAGGATTATGTAGTGTTCTTCTGTATCTCTGACTACAGTCTTTAGTTTGAAGTCTAATTTATCTGATATGAGAATCGCTACCCCAGCCTTCTTTTGAGTCCCATTGGCATGAAAGATGCTTCTCCACCCCTTCACTTTCAGTCTGCATGTATCTTTAGGTTCAAAATGGGTCTCTTGTAGACAGCAAAGGGATGGGTCCTGTTGTTTTATCCAATCTGCAACCCTGTGCCGTTTTATGGGTGCATTTAGGCCATTCACATTGAGAGTGATTATTGATAGATACGTTTTTATTGACATCGAGTTACCTTTGAAGTCTTTCTTTCTGTAGAATGTCTCTATATTTCTGTTCAATGCTATTCTTGGGATTTTTCCTCTTTTATAGAACCCCCCTTAATATTTCCTGCAGTGTCGGCTTGGTGGTTGCATAGTCTTTTAAGCCTTGCCGGTCTTGGAAACTCTTTATCTCGCCATCCATTTTGAATGTCAGTCTTGCTGGATAAAGTATTCTTGCCTGCATGTTCTTCTCATTTAGTGCCCTGAATATATCTTGCCAGCCTCTTCTGGCTTGCCAGGTCTCTGTGGACAGGTCTGACGTTATTCTGATGGGCTTCCCTCTGTAAGTAAGGAGCCTCTTTGCCCTGGAAGCTTTCAAGAGATTATACCTACAATTATAATTCCTTAATTTGACTATCAGGTGTCGTGATGTTTTTCTGGAATGTATAATCTTGGGTGGAGACCGTTCAGCCTCTAGTACATGAACGCTGGTTTCATTCACGAGATTCGGAAAATTTTCATGAAGGACTTGTTCCACTATAACTTCTAGACTTCTTTCTTTCTCCTCCCCTTCAGGGATTCCAATAATTCTGACATTGGAATGCTTCATGGAATCATTTATTTCCCTGATTCTGCTTTCGTGGGATCTAAGCTGTTTGTTGCAGGCTTCCTCCTGATCCTTTCTCTCTATCTATTTGTCTTCCAGATCACTAATTCTATCTTCTGTCTCAGTTACCCTAGCTTTGAGAGAGTTTAGGTTAGATTGGAACTCATTGAGAGCATTGTGGACCTCCTCCCTGGTAGCTTTAAGCTGCGCCCTAACATTTTGAACATCCTGTCTTGTCACTTTCAGTTCGGCCCTAATCAATTCTGTTTGGTCGTCCATGGCTTTCTCCAACCTAGGTATTACCTGGAAAATTGTTAGCCTATAATCTCTTTCCGACATATTGTCTATGTTGATAGCCATTAGCTCTGTTGCTGAAGGTCCATCCTTTGTATTTTTCTTCTGTTGGGCATTCCTCCTCCTAGTCATTTTGGTGGGAGAAGACTGAACAGATGTAGCTGGATGTATCAACTCTGGTGCAGTCAATGTGCACCCTGGAACACTTCTGAGCAATCAGGATTCCCCACCCAAACGAGAGACAAATGAAAAGAAAAAAAAAAAAGAAAAAAAAAGGAGAAGAAGAAAAAGAAAAAGAAAAAAGAGAGAGAGAGACAGGAAAGACAGGGAAGATGGAAGAGAAGGTTCAGCCAGTTGGGCCCCAAGGTAAGATTTATGAAGTAGACAAAAAAAGAGATAAAAAGACTGATACAATTATATGGCAAGCGAAAGAAAATATATATATATATATATATATATATGCAAATAAAGAAAGAACCTCGTCAAAAAGAACCATAAGTGTAAAATTTATATGCTATCAAGACAAACACAGAAAACACAGAAACACTGGTGGAAGAAGATGAGAGATTTCTTATAAATTCTCAGTGTGTGCGAGGAAGGTTGTTTTAATTCTTCCTGGATGTATCTTGATATCTTTGTTAAAGGACTCAACTTTCCTAAGATAAAGGGGATTAAATATTGGTTTACCTATAGGGGTAGTATTGATTGGGGAAAGAGGAATACTTTGAAGTTAACTCTATATGAATATTAGAGGATAAAATAAAAAGGAATATACTAGACTAAACTCAACTAAAATTTTAAAAAAAGGAATTCAAAAAATAAAAATGCAAAAGAAAAACATAGGTGTATGTTCAAAAATTTCAGGTTAGAAAGGTATTATGGAATTTGATGTACTGTACAGCTCGCTATGATGGTAAATAGGTTAAAAAATTACCTGTGTGTAAAATATATATATATATATATATATATATATATATATATATATATATATGAACCTGAATAGTGGAAACGAGTGAACAATACAAATTTTCCTATGAAGTAGTGCTGGTTTTCTTGCAGTCCTTTTTTTTTCTTTCTTGGTTTGTTTTCTGGGGGAGGGGCCTGCCACGTGGGTTGTCAGTCAATGATGTTTCCTGAGTTGAGTTCCCCTGCCCCCCTCAAGGGGGTGGGCTCTGGGGAAACTGGTTTTTTTCAGGCTTTTGTTTTCTGGCGGTTTTTTTTTCCTTGTTCACTTTTTTCCCTCTCACCTTGATCGCCTTTGATGGTTTTTGTAGTATAGAAGAAACCAAACCGCACCCTGATCTCCCTCTCAGAGAGAAGCCTCAGTCTGGGTGCAGAAGCTGAATAAATTCCCCCTTGGCTGCTGGCAGCGCAGGTTCCAAGTTGCAGACCCTGGGGGAGCAGGATCTTTTGCTTGTACCCAAAGCCAAGGCCGTGGCGGCTGTCTGGGAGCTCCCGACCGCCAGAGAGGTTCCAAGCAGTGATCACACACTGAGATTTTGCCGCCGGCCTGGGCTGGGAGTGCCCGGCTTACGCGCACCTCTTTTCAGAGGCGGCTATGGGTCAGGTGCACGTCTGGGGCACTGTGAACGGGGCGCTGGTCCGTAAGCCCCAGGCTGGGCTTTTGCGCGCCTCTGTCAGGGGAAGAGTTTCGCGCGCGTGTGCGGCTTAGGCTTTGAAACAATGGCGCGGGTCAAGGGGCGCTGACTGGGCCTCAGCAACTCAGGGGAGCTTGAGGGAGGTGCGCACATATCTCGAGCTTTGTGGTAGGGCTAGCGCGCGTTCTGCAGACCTGCCCGGCTCCCATCCCCTCACAGGAGCCGGAACCCATGCACTCTGGGCCGCGCCGGCGGCTTAGGGACCAGGAGCTGGCTTCTCCGCCGCACTCTCTCTGCCGCAGCGCCGGGGAGGCCGTCTGGGACCGGGGACTTAAGCCCCTGTCCTTGGCCGCCCCAATTCCCACAATTTCCCCCCGCGATCCTTTGCTCTTTTGGAGTGCTTTCAACCAGTCTCCAAGTCAATGCTGGTCCCCAGACGCAGGGCACTCTCGCTTGTATTGGGGTATTACTTTCCCACCGTTCGCCACTGGTGGCTCCCTCCACCTTTTTTTTATCTTCTGATATCAGTCCGCTGTTCCCATTCCGCTTTACCTGCTCACTGGCGTCTTCTGCACCTGTAGAGATCCAGACGTGTATAATTCTGATCTCAGGCTGATTTCATGGGTGATCGGAGTTCTTTGGTAGGTAATCAGCTCACTTTGGGGTACCAGCTGAAAAGGCGCCTCTTCCTACTACCCCGCCATCTTGTCCCCCCTCCATGATTCGAATTTTGTACTCTTAGAAATACCTGAACCTCTACTGAAGACTAAATATAACCCAATTGTGAGTCAGTACAACAGAATTCTTGAGATTACAATATTATCATTCGGTTAAGCACAGAATGTGTTCACCAGCAGGTTTCAAAAGCACAAACCCAGTTCCAGCAGCCAACGCTCTAGCATTTTATCCCATTTGGATAAAACCTACATGTCCAACAAATGTAATTCCATTTGTCATTCAAGCAACGCTTCAGAGTTTCAGGTTACCAAAGACTTCGGGAGCCGCTTTAACAATTACCCATTAAAACCTTGAGAGAGACAAATAACCATCTCCACGTCAGATGCCATGCTCTCCTGCCAGCAAGGGGGAGGGGCTATGCAGTCCATGTTGGGCCAGAAAAGGCAAGGAATTCCCCAAAACAAAGGGAGTTCCGGCAGCTGCTTGGGAATATTCCTTAAAGTCTCTGTCTCGTCGTCGGTTCTTCCCGCAGTGCCAGTTCTGCTTACCAAAAGTGGCCCACTAGGCACGATATTCCACGCCGGCTCCAATCAGCCAGCATTGGGCAACTTAACCTGGCATTCGATTAACCCAGTTGACTCCAGTCTTAGCACTTAACACACAAAATGAGTGAGCGAGAAGCCTTTCATCTATTAAGAAGAACAGAGAGATGACATCAGAGTCCCCTTACTCTCTGCTTTCCCCATTCCTTCAATCATAACAAACAACACAACAGACAACAGAAGGACCAGGCAAGACAACCGCAGGCCCAAGTATTCTGACCCATAACCTGCCACTGATGGAGGTTTAACCCCAACCACCTAGGGGGACTTGAACCCCGCAACAACACAGGGGGACTCGAACCCCCTGACTGTCTAGGGGGAATCAAACCCCTCTACCACCCACGGGGACTACAACCTCTTGACTGTCTAGTGGGACTTGAACCCCCTGGCCTTCTAGGGGGACTTGAACCCCCAACCACCAAGGGAGACTCAACCCCCCCAACCATCTAGGGGGACTCGAATCCCCTGGCCGTCTAGGGGGACTTGAACCCCCCAAACTCCTAGGGGGAATCGAACCCCATGGCAGGCCCATGACTGATTGATGGGTTCGAACACCCCGGTGAAAGCCTAGGGGGACTCGAAACCCCCGACCGCCCGGGGGACTCAAATACCCCTGTTGATCTACCAGCAGAATGACGGGGCATACCCACATCCACTGTAGAACCGGGGGGGCATGGCTTTATCCATCTTCTCCCTGGTGGGCCATACCCTGGATCTCTAACCAGACAGACAGATAGGATCCCATGATCTTAATTCTGGAGGCTTTTCCCAAAAATTCTGATGCTGGCTCAGTTCTCGTCATTTGAATCCGAGTGCCCCCTCCAATGTTAGGGTCCGTATTCAAAGGAGCGAGACTGATACAAAATGAACGTCAATCAAAGCTTTATTTTGCGCCAGCATTGGGAATCAAACTGAATGATCAGGGCCATCTCTTGCAAAGAGGCGACCGCTCCTAGCCTCACAGACTAACTTTTATAGATGTATTTAGCCGGGATATACACACGTGGCCAATGAGATTGCAATACCCAGAGAACACTGCACAGTCATGCTAAATCACCACACACAGAAAAAAAAAAAAATGCTAGGTAACTCATTGGTGTCCAATAGTATTTCAATATACCCTAGGAGATATATGTGTGCCCCACTTATTGGATGTCTTCACCTGGCCTGAACCGCCCTTTTATCTAGGCTTTGCAAGTAAGTTCCTCTGAGAAGGGAGGTGTCAATCTAAGTTTACTGCATAGGGTCAATCTAAGTTCACTACATAAACACCAAATGACTCCCTCTGGCCAACCAGACCCTTACAGGGGAGCCTTAAGCACCATAGAGAACTCCTTCTTCCAGAGGGCAGGAACCTGTCTGTTGAGACTGGCGTCCAACACTAATAGTGGGAACCAGCTGCATGGCCAATGAGACCACACCCAATCCTGAAGGAAGCCCTGGGTACAAACAGGCATTGTTACCCTCAGCCTGAGCATGCTTTCCAACAAGCCCTCTCAGTTGCACCACCAGGATCCCGCATTGCAGGCCTGGTATGCCCCTAGGCCCAAATCATAACATTTCATGGGATTTTCCAGGCGCACAGACCCAGAGCCTGGCTCTGGAATGGATGTCTTGGTGCACGCCCAAGATGGAAAACAGCATTCTTACCTTCCCTGAAAAAGCCACCAAACTATGGGGAGCCATCAGGATCCTTAGAGAGGCAAAAATCTCCCATGGACCCATGAGACCACACATGCATTCCGAAGACATCCTAGACACACAATCCCGAGAGAAAAGTCTGTGCTTCCGCCTTCCAGTCACCATAATTACATTTCCTGATGAGCTGCCTTTCAGGTTTACCCATTGGGCCTGCGATCACCTTGCCACTAACCATAACCCAATTTGGGTTTGCAGACTTCCCTCCCAAAACCATGGCTCACCATTCCTCCAGAATGGGGTCTCTGGAGCCACAGCACAGGACTGTGCCGGCCATCCCCAAGGAAAATATTCCAGTCACAGTTGCCCAAACTCTCTAGATTAGGATAAATCTGAAGGGCCCCTGAGCTCACCCCAATATGGGAGGCAGCTCTGGATGCAAAAGCCCAGACTGAAGCACCCTGATCACCTCCATCCAGGGAGACCCACAAATCAATGTTTCTGAGTCAGAAGATTGAAACTGACATGCGCTTACGACCTCATTGGAACCCTAGATTAGGTTTTCAGGCATCTGTCTTCAGAGGCCTGTTCTGGAAAACCAACTTATAATTCAACATGTGTTCCCTGAGCCAAACAACAGAATTTCTCCTGTCCCCAGAAGGAAACTATGCTCTTGGACCTATGTAAAACAATCAGGTTGGTAGAATCCTGCATGACCCCTTAACGACCAGCACATTCTAAGATCTCCCTGGTAACAAATTAGCATTGAGACTGATCTGCAAGAGATTCCATGTCAACTCAAGGCCTTGATACTTCGCGCTATTACCACCAGAATGAACCTGCCATGTTCCTCAGCTTCAATGGTCATTGGACGTGTGCTTTCCACACATCCTTGCAGAAGTGCTCTGCTACCCAAACTTTCCACATGGAGGACACTGGAGAAAACAAACCAGACTCCACTTGTCCAGTAGAAGGAAATCTTACTGTTTGGAGCATCTCCCAATCCCCAGTGAACGAAATCCTCCATGCCTCTTGACACCTCCCCTCCATTTGTTTGTCATCATAGACACAAACTCTAGTGTGAGCAAAACTCTGACATCGTCCTTACTCAGGTGATGAATATCTCGAATAAGCCGCTGCACATTAGAACTGCCTTCTGCGTGGCACTGAATTTAACTGTAGCTTGGGTTTACAATTCCATCCTCACTTCCATGAAACTAATCCCTCTTGGTAGGGAATTCTCAAGCCACATTGCAGCATTTTGCCTTTATCATAGGAAGAAGAAGTGCCTGCTGAGTCTGAACAGAAATGCCAAATGTGGATCAATCTGCTCGGCCATCGAGGGATTTATAGGCTTCCTCGATTTACAGGTTACCGTGGGCACTATTGGAGTGTCTGACAGAGCCTGAGCCCCGAACTCATGTCAGCCAGCCAGAGAAAGGGCACCATGTCCAGCATGTGAGACCAGCCATAGCCCAAGGCCAGCAACTCTACCCATCCTTGGTATTCAGGCACCTTTCCCCAGGCCTTTGCAGCAATCGCTGCCAATGGGGGAACCTGAAACACAATAGAGAACTCCTCCTTCCCAATTGCAGGAAACCTGGCTGTTGGGATGGGTGTGCAACTCTCAAATTGAGAGTCAGCTACATGGCCAATGAGACCACGCCCATTGCTAAGGGCCGCCCTGGGAACAAACAGGCATTGTGACCCTCAGTCAGAGTATGCTTTCAAACAAGTCCTCTCAGTTGCACCACCAGTTTCCCGCATTGCAGGCCTGAGACGCCCCTAGGCCCAAATCCTAACACTTCGTGGGATTTTCCAGGCAGGCAGACCCAGAGCCTATCTCTGGAATCCCTGCTTTGGGGCATGACTAAGATGGAAAACAGCACTCTTCCCTTCCCCAAAGAAGCCACCAATGTATTGGGAGAAGAGGGGATCCTTAGAGAGGAAAAATCTCACATGGACCCATGAGACCATACCTGCACGCTGAGGCCATCCTGGTCACACAATCCAGATATATAAGCCTGTGCTACCTCCTTCCAGTCACCTTAATTACTGTTCCTGATGAGCTGCCCTCCAGGTCTATGCATTGGGCCTGAGATCACCTCGCCACTAACCCTAACCCGAGTTTGTGTTTGCAGACTTGTCTCCCAAATCCTTGGCTCACATGCCCTCCAGGATGGGGTCTCTGGAGCCACACCACAGGACTGGGCCTGCCATCCCCAAGGAATCTTTACCAGTTACAGAAGCACAAACCCACCGGATTAGGAGAAATATGCAAGGATCCCAAGTCAACTCCAATATTGGAGGCCGTTTGGAAGCAAATGCACAGTATGAAACACCCTGATCACCTAAATGCAGGCAAACACCCAAGTCAATGGGCTTAAGGCAGAAGATTGTACCAGACATGCCCCTAGGACCTCATTGGAGCCCTAGAATAGGTTTTCAGGCATCTGTTCTCCAATGCTTATTCTGGAATACCACCTTATAATACAACTTTTGATCCCTGAGACACAACAGAACTTGTCCTTTGCCCAGAAAGAAACCATGCATTCGACCTGTGCCAAATCCTCAGGGTAGGAGAATCTTGCACGGCACCTTTGCCACCAGCACATTCTAAGATCTCCCTGGTAACAAACCAGCATTGTGGCCCATCTGTAACAGATTCATTGTCAACTAACAGCCTTGGTACTTCGTCCAGTATCACCAGAATGAACCTGCCATGTTCCTCAGCTGCAATGGTCAATGGAGGTGTGCTTTCCAGGCATCCATGCTGAAAAGATTTGCTACCTAAACTTTACACATGGGGGACACTGGAGCAAAAAACCAGACTCCCCCTGCCCAGTAGAAGGAAACCTTGCTTTGGAGCATCTCACAAGACTCAGCATGGGAAATCCCCCAAGCCTTCTTGATGCAAACCCTCCACTTGTCGGCCATCATAGAAACAAACTCCAGTGTGAGCAAACATCTGACATCCACCCTTACTCAGGTGCTGGGTATCTTGAATCCACCACTGCACATTAGAACTGCCTTTTGCTTGGCACTGTATTGAACCATAGCTTGTGTTTACAATTCCATCCTCAACCTACTGTCTCCCAAGACCACTTCATAGGGAATTCTGAAGCCACAATGCAGCATTCTGCCTTCCCCATAGAAAGAAGAAGTGCCTGGTGAGTCTGCCCAGCAACCGCACATGAGGATCAATCTGCTCGGCCCCCGAGGGAACCCCGATGTATAGGCTTCCCTGGCTACTATTGCTGTGTCTGACAGAGCCTGAGGCCATACTTAGTTTCAACCACCCAGAAAGCGGGCCCCATATCCAGCATGTGAGACCGGCTATGGCCCATGTCTGTCATCTCTACCCATCCTTGGTATTCAGGCACTTGTCCCCAGACATTTGCTGGAATCCCTGATAATGGAGGAACCTAAAGCATGATAGAGAACTCCTCCTTTCCCATGAGAGGAAACCTGGGTGTTGGGATAGGTGTCCAACCCCGAAAGTGGGAGGCAGCTGCATGGTTAATGAGACCACGCCCACTCCTTTGGGCTGCCCTTGGAATAAACAGTCATTGTGACTCTCATCGTGAGTATGCTTTCAAACAAGCCCTTTCAGTTGCACCACCAGTATCCAGCATTGCAGGCCTGGTATGCCCCTAGGCCCAAATCCTAAACCTTGGTGGGATTTTCCAGGCCCCCAGATCCAGAGCCCATCTCTGGAATCCCTGTTTTGAGCACCCCTAATATGGAAAACAGCACTCTTCTCTTCCCCGAAAAAGCCACCAGACTATGGGGAACCACCAGGAACTTTAGAGAGGAAAAGTCTGCATGGCTTCATGAGACCACACCTGCATATGGAGTCCATCCTGGATACACAATCCATATAGAAAAGCCTGTGCTACCACCTTCTATTCATGCTAATTACAGTTCCTGAAATCCTGCCCTGTTGGTCTATGCACTGGGCCTGCAATCACATCACCACTAACCCACACCCGTATTTGAATTAGCAGCTCCCCTCCCAAAACCATGGCTCACATGCCCTCCAGCATGGGGTCTCTGTAGCCACACCACAGGACTGTGGCTGCCATCCTCAAGGCAACTGTGACCGTCACAGTTTTCCAAACCTTCCATAGTATGAGAAACCTTAATGCCTTTGAGCCCACCTCAATAATGGCCGCTGATCTGGGTGCAATGCTCAGTTGAAACATCCTGATAACCTACATCCTGGCAAAAGGACAAGTCAATGGTCCTGAGTCAGATGATTGAACCTGACATGCTCCTAGGACCTCATTGGATGGCAACATTAGGTTTTCAGGCATCTGTCCTCAGGGGCCTATTCTGGAACACCAACTTAGGATACAACATGTGGTCCCTGAACCACACAATAAAACAAATCCTGTCCCCAGAAGGATACAGCGATCTTAGACCTGTGCCGAACCCCTAGGGTAGAAGAATCCTGCATGGCACCATAGCCACCAACACATTCTAAGAACTCTGTGGTAACAAACCAGCATTGTGGCCCCTCTGTAATAGATTCCCTGTCAACTTAAGGCCTTGGTACTTCACCCCGTACCACCAGAATGAACCTGCCATGTTCCTCAGCTGCAATGGTCAGTGGAGGTGTGCTTTCCAGGCATCCATGCGGGAGAGATTTGCTACCCAAACTTTCCACATGGGGGAAACTGGAGCAAACAAACCAGACTCTCCCTGTCCGGTAGAAGGAAACCTTGCTGTTTGGAGCATCTCACAAGCCTCAGCATGGGAAATCCCCCAAGCCTTCTTGATGCAACCCCTACACTTGTCAGTCATCATAGACACAAACTCCAGTGTGAGCAAGCATCTGACATCTGCCCTTACTCCTGTGCTGGATATCTTGAATCTGACACTGCACATTGGAACTGCCTTTTGCTTGGCACTGAATTGAACCATATTTTGTGTTTACAATTCCATCCTCACCCTACTGGCTCCCAAGGCCTCATGATAGGGAATTCTGAAGCCACAAGTAGCATTCTGCCTTCCCCATAGAAAGAAGAAGTGCCTAGTGAGTCTGCCCAGCAACCGCACATGAGGATCAATCTGCTTAGCCCTCGAGGGAATCTCAATGTGTAGGCTGCCCTGGCTACTATTACTGTGTCAGATAGAGCCTGAGACCAGACTTAGTTTCAACACCCCAGAAAGTGGGCCCCATATCCAGCATGGAGACCGGTCATGGCCCAAGTCTGACATCTCTACCCATCCTTGGTATTCAGGCACCTGTCCCCAGACATTTGCTGGAATCCCTGACAATGGGGGAACCTGAAGCACAATAGAGAACTCCTCCTTCCCCATGGCAGGAAACCTGGGTGTTGGGATGGGTGTCCAGCCCTCAAAGAGGGAGCCAGCTGTATGGCCAATGAGACCACGCCCACTCCTGATATCTGCCCTGTGCACACACAGGCATTGTGACCCTCAGCTTGAGCATGCTTTCAAACAAGACCTCACAGTGACACCACCAGGATCACGCATGCAGGTCAAGTATGCCGCTAGGCCCAAATCCTAACCTTTGGTGGGATTTTCCAGACGCCCAGACCCTAAGCCCATGTCTGGAATGCCTGTATAGGGGCACCACTCAGATGTAAAATAGCACTCCTTCTTTCCCCGAAAAAGGTACCAAACTATGGAGAGCCGCTAGGATCCTTAGAGAGGAAAAGTCTCCCATGGACCCATGAGACCACACCTGCATTCTGAGGCCAACTTGGACACACAATCCAGAGAGAAAAGCCTGTGCTACTGCCTTCTATTCACCCTATTTACAGTTCCTGATCTGCTTCCCTCTAGGTCTATGCATTAGGACTATTTGTCTCCCCACTAACCCTAACCCGAATTTCAGTTTTCAGAAATCTCTTCCAAAACTATGGCTCTCATGCCACCAAGGATGGGGCCTTTGGAGCCACAACACAGGACTGTGCCTGCCATCCCCTAGGAAACAGTGCCCATCACAGTTTCCCAAACCTTCAAGATTAGGAGAAACCTGCAATTACCCTGAGCCAACCTCTATATTGGCGGTCTCTCTGGTGCAAATTTGCAGTCTGAAACACCCTGATCACCTACATCCAGTCAGACAGCCATGTCAAAGGTCTTGAGTCAGAAGATTGAACCTGTCATGCCCATATGAACTCATCAGAACCCTAGATTAGGTTTTCAGGCATCTGTACTCAGGGTCCTATTCTGGAATACCAACATATGATACATGTGGTCCCTAAGCGTCACAACAGAACATCTCCTGTCCTGAGAAGGAAACCATTATTTTCGACGTGTATCAAACCCGGAGGGTTGGAGAATCCTGTATGGCAATTTAGCCACCAAAATATTCTAAGATTTGCCTGGTAACAAACCAGCATTTTGGCCCATCTGCAAGAGATTCCATGTCAAATCAAGGCCTTGGTCGTTCGCTTCAGAGGCACGAGAACAAACGTGCCTTGTTCTTCAGCTGCAATGCTCAATGGAGGTGTCCAGGCATCCATACCGGAGAGACCTACTACCCAAACTGGAGGACCTTGGAGCAAACAATCCAGACTCCACCATTCCAGTAGAAGGAAACCTTGCTATTTGGAGCATCTCACAAGCCTCAATGTGGGAAATCCCCCATGGCCTCTTGATGTCACCCCTCCATTTGTCGGTCATCAAGACACAAACTCTAGTGTGAGCAAACATCTGACATCCGTCCTTACTCAGGTGCTGGATATCTCAAAAAAGATGCTTCACATTTGAACTGCCTTCTGCTTGGCACTGAATTGTACAGTAGCTTGTGTTTACAATTCCATCCTCACTGTACTGGTCCCCAAGGTCTCTTGATATTGAAAATTGGAGCCAAAACGCAGCATTCTACCTTCCCCATAGAAAGAAGAAGTGCCTGCTGAGTCTGCCCAGAATCCCAACATGAGGATCAATGGGCTTGGCTCTCCAGGGAACCCTGATTTGTAGGCTGCTCTGGCCACTAGTGCTGTTTCTGACAGAGCCTGAGCCCAGACCTAGTGTCAGCCACCCAGAGAGTGGGCCCCATATCTAGAATGTGGGACTGGCCATGGCCCAAGTCCATCATCTCTATCCATCCTTGGTATTCTGGCTTCTTTCCCCAGACATTGCTGGAATCCTTCCAATGGGGGAACCTGAAGCACAATAGAATACTACTCCATCCACAAGGCTGGAAACATGGCTGTTGGGATGGGTGTCCAACCCTCAAAGGGGAGCCATGTGCATGGCCAATGTGACCACGCCCACTCCTGTGGGCTGCCCTGGGTACAAGCAGGCATTGTGACCCACAGCCTGGGTATGCTTTCAAACAAGTCCTCTCAGTTCCACCACAAGATTCTCACATTGCAGGCCTGGTGCACTTCTAGGCCCAAATTCTAAACCTCCGTTGGATTTTAAAGGCACCCAGACCCAGAGCCCATCTCTGGAATCCCTGTTTTGGGGCACCTCTAAGATGGAAAACAGCAATCTTACCTTCCCCGAAAAAGGAACCAAACTATGGAGAGCCACCAGGATTCTTAGAGAGGAAAACCTCCCATGGACCCATGAGACTACATTTGCATTCCGATTCCAGTCTGGACACACAATCCAGATAGAAAAGCCTATGCTACCACCTTCCAGTCACCCTAATTACAGTTCTAGATAGAAAAGCCTATGCTACCACCTTCCAGTCACCCTAATTACAGTTCCTGATGTGCTGCCCTCCAAGTCTATACACTGGGCCTGCGATCACCTTGCAACTAACCCAAACCCAAATTTCTGTTTTCAGACTCCTCTCCCAAAACCATGGCTCACATGCCGTCCAGGATAGGGTCTCTCAAGGCACACCACAGGACTGTGCCTGCCATCCCCAAGAAATATGTACCCATCACAGTTTCCCAAACCTTACAGATTAGGAGAAAACTGAAAGGCTCCTGAGTCTACCCCAATATTGTCAGCCGCTCTGGATGCAAATGTGCAGTCTGAAACAACCTGAACATCTCCATCCAGGCAGACAGCCAAGTCAATGGCCCTGAGTCAGAAGATTGAACTTGACATGCCCCTAGGACCTCATTGGAACCCTAGATTGGGTCTTCAGGAACCTGACCTCAGGGACCTGTTCTGAATACCTACCTATGATGCAACATGTGGTCCCTGACCACAAAACAGAAAATCTCCTGTCCCCAGAAGGAAACCGTGCTCTTCGACTTTTGCCAAACTCTCAGTTTAAGAGAATCTTGCACGAACGTTAGGCACCAGCATATTCTAAGATATCCCTGGTAACAAACGCGTATTGTGGCCCATCTTCATGACATTCCATGTCAAATTAAGACCTTTATACTTCACCCCACAGTCACCAGAAAGAATCTGCCATGTTCCTCAACTGCAAGAGTCAATGGAGGTGTGCTTTCCAGGCATCGATGCGGGAGAGCTCCGCATCCTAAACTTTCCACATGGGGAACCCTTTAACAAACAAGCCGGACTCCACCTATCCAGTCATAGGAAACCTTGCTGTTTGGAGCATCTCACAAGCCTCAGCATGGAAAATCCTCCATGGCCTCTTGACGCCACCCCTCAATTTCTTGTTCATAATAGACACAATCTCCAGAGTGAGCAAATATTAGACATCCGCCCTTCCTCAGGTGCTGGATATTCGAATCAGCCACTGCACACTGGAACTGTCTTTCGCTTGGCACTGAATTGAACCCTAGCTAGTGTTTACAATTCCACCCACACCCTACTGGTCCCCAAGGTCTCTTGATAATGAATTCTAGAGCCTAAATGCAGCATTCTGCCTTCCCCAAAGAAATAAGAAGTGCCTGGTGAGTCTGCCCAGAAACCCAACATGAGGATTAATCTGCTCGGCCCTCGAGAGAACCCTGATTTATAGGCTGTCGTGGCCACTAGTGCTGTGTCTGACAGAGGCTGAGACCCAACCTACTGTCAGCCACCCAGAGAGCGGGACCTATATGTAGCAGGTGGGGCCAACCATGGCCCTACTTCGTCATCTCTACGAATTCTTGTTATTCAGGCACTTGTCCCCAGACCTGTGCTGGAATCCCTGGTATTGTGTGAACCTGAAGTACAATAAAGAAATCCTCCTTCACATGGCAGGAAACCTGGCTGTTGGAATGGGTTTCCAAGTCTCAAACTGGGAGCCAGCTCCATGGCCAATGAGCCAATGCCCTCTCCTAGGGGCTGCCCTGCTCAGAAACAGGCATTGTGACCCTCAGCTTGAGCATGCTTTCAAACACGCCCTCTCAGTGGCACCACCAGGATCCCGTATTGCAGGCCTGGTATGCCCCTAAGCCCAAATCCTAACCTTTGGTGGGATTTTCCAGGCACCCAGACTTAGAGCCCGCCCTGGAATCCCTGTTTTGGGCACCCCTAAGATGGAAAACAGCACTCTTCCCTTCCCCGAGAAAGTCACCAAACTATGGGTAGCCGTCAGGATCCTTAGAGAGGAAAAGTCTCCAAAGGACCCATGAGACCACACCTAAATTCCGATCCCATCCTGGACAAATAATCCAGATAGAAAAGCCTGTGGTACCGACTTCCAATCACCATAAATACAGTTCCTGATGAGCTGCCCTCAACATCTACGTATTGGCCTGCGACCACCTTGCAACAAACACTAACCCAAATTTTTGTTTGAAGACTTCTCTCCCAAAACCATGGCTCTCATGCCCTCCAGGATTGGGTCTCTGGAGCTACACCTAGGACTGTGCCTGCAATCCCCAAGGAAACTTTCCCCATCACACTTCCCCAACCCTCCTGATTAGGAGAAACTTCAAAGGCCCCTGATCCCATCCCAATATTGGAAGCTGCTCTGGACGCAAATACACAGTCTAAAACACCCTGATCATCTACATCCAGGCAGGCACCCAGGACAATGATCCGGAGTCAGAAAATTGAACCTGATGTGCATCTAGGACATCATAGGAACCCTAGATTACATTGCCTGTATCTGACCTCAGAGGCCTCTTCTGGAATACCAAGTTAGGATACAACAGGTGGAGCCTGAGACACACAACAGAACATCTCCTTTCCCAAGAAGGAAACTGTGCACTTAGACCTGTGTCAAACCCATAGAGGAGGAGAATCCCTCATGGCCCCTTAGCCACCAGCACATTCTAAGACCTACCGGGTAACAAATCAGTATTTGGACCCATCCGTAAGAGATTCCCTGTCACATCAAGGCCTTGGCACTTGGCCCAAGAGCCACCAATACGGACCTGACATGTTCGTCAGCTGCAATGGTCATTGTACTTGTGCATTCCAGTCATCCATGAGGAAGGGCTCTGCTACCAAAGGGACCCTGGAGCAAACAAACCAGACTCCACCTTCCAGTAGAAGGAAACCTTGCTATTTGGAGCATCTCACAAGCCTCCGATGGGAAATACTCCATGGCCTCTTGACGCCACCTCTGCATAGGTTGGTCATCATAGACACAAACTCGAGTTTGAGCAATCATCTTTCATGTGCCCTTACTCAGGTGCTGGATGTCTCGAATGAGTTGCTGCACATTTGAACTGCCTTCTGCTTTGAACTGAATTTAACCTAGCTTGTGTTTACAATTCCTTCCTCACTCTACTGGTACCGAAGCCTTCTTGATAGGGAATTCTGGAGCCACACCACAGCATTCTGCCTTCCCCCTAGAAAGAAGAAGTGCTTGGTAAGAATGCCCAAAAAAACCCACATGAGTACCATCTGCTCAGCCCTCATGGATCCCTGATTATAGGCTGCTCTGGCCACTAATGCTGTGTGTGAAGGAGCCTGACAAACCACCTTGTGTCAGCCACCCAGAGAGCAGGACCCATAACCAGAATGTGAGACCGGCCATGGCCCAGTCCATCCTCACTACCCATCCTTGCTATTTGGGCATCTGTCTCCAGACCATTGCTGGAATTCCGGCCAATGGGGGAACCGGAAGCCCAAGAGAGAACTGTTCCTTCCCCATGGCAGGAAACCTAGCTGTTGGGATGGGTGTCCAACCCTCAGAGAGCGAGCCAGCTGCATGGGCATTGAGACCATTCCCACTCCTGAGCGTGTCCTGGGAACAAACAGGCATTATGACCCTCAGCCTGTGCATGATTTCAAACAAGCCCTCTCAGTTGCACCACCAGTATCCCGCATTGCAGGCCTGGTACGCCACTAGGCCCAAATTTTAACGCTTGGTGGAAATTTCTTGGTGCCCAGACCCAGAGCCCGTCTCTGGTATCCCCGTTAATGGGCACCTCAAGATGGAAAACAGGACTCTTCTCTTCCCCGAAAAAGCCACCAAACTATGAGGATCCACCAGGATCCTTAGGAAAAATCTCCCATGGACCCATGAGACCACACCTGCATTCTGAGGCCATCCGACACACAATGCCAATAGAAAAGGCTATGCTAGTGCCATTGAGTCATTCTAAATACAGTTCCTGATGAGCTGCCCTCCAGATCGATGCATTGGACTGTGATCACCATGCCACTTAGCCTAAACATAGTTTCCATTTGCAGACTTCTCTCCCAAAACCATGCCTCACATGTCCTCCAGGATGGGGTCTCTGGAGCCACACCACATAACAGTGCCTGCCATCCCCAGGAAACTTTGCCCACCACATTTGCCCAAACCCTCCAGATTAGGAGAAACCTGCAAGGCCCCTGATCCCATCACAATATTGGAAGCGGCTCTGGATGCAAATGAACAGCCTGAAACACCCTGATCACCTACATCCAGGCAAACATCAAAGTCAATGATCCTGAGTCAGAAAATTGTACCTGACATCCCCCTAGAACATCACTGGAACCCAAGAATAGGTTTTCAGGCATCTGTCCTCAGAGGCCTATTCTGGAATACCAAGTAAGGAGACAACATGTGGACCCTGACCCACACAACAGAACATCTCCTATCCCAAGAAGGAAACTGTGCTCTTCGACTTGTGCCAAACCTTCAGGGTAGGAGTATCCTGCATGGCACTTTAGCCACCAGCACATTCTAAGATCTACCTGGTAACAAAACAGCATTGAGACCCATCTGTGAGAGATTCCATGTCAACACAAGGCCTTGACATTTGGCCCCAGAGCTACCAGGAATAACCTGTCATGTACATCAGCTGCAATGTTCATTGGACGTGTGATTTACAGGCATCCTGTGTGGGAGAGCTCTGCTACCCAAACTTTCCACATGAGGGACCCCGGAGCAAACAATCCAGACTCCCCCTGTCCGGTAGAAGGAAACCTTGCTGGTTGTAGCATCTCACAAGCCTCAGCATGGGAAATCCTCCAAGGCTTCTTGAGGCAACCCCTCCATTTGTCGGCCATCATAGACACAAACTCCAGTGTGAGAAAATATCTGCTATCTGCCCTTACTCAGGTTCTGGATATCACGAATAAGACTCTGCACAATGGAACTGCCTTCTGCTTGGCACTGAATTTAACCTTAGCTGGTGTTTACAATTCTATCCTCACCCTACTCGTCCCCACGCCCTCTTGATAGGGAATTCTGGAGCCACACCGCAACATTCTGCCTTCCCCGTAGAAAGAAGAAATGCCTGGTGAGACTGCCAAAAAACCCCACATGAGGATCATCTACTCGGCCTTCAAGGATCCCCTATTTATAGGCTGCCCTGGCCACTAGTGCTGTGTCTGACAGAGCCTGACACCCAACCTCGTGTCAGCCACCCAGAAAGCGGGGCCTATATCCAGCACGTGAGACTGGTCATGAACCAATCCATCCTCTCTCCACATCCTTGGTATTCGGGCATCTGTCTCCAGACCTTAGTTGGAATCCCTGCCAATGGGGGATCCTGAAGTCCAATACAGAACTGCTCCTTCCCCAAGGCAGAAAACCTAGCTGTTGAGATGGTTGTCCAACCCTGATAGATGGAGCCAGCTGCATGGGCAATGAGACCATGTCCACTCCTGAGGGGCGCCCTAAGAACAAACAGGCATTGTGACCCTCAGCCTGAGCATGCTTTCAAACAAGCCCTCTCTCTTGCACCACCAGGATCCCACATTGCAGGCCCGGCATGCCCCTGGGCCCAAATCCTTACCCTTGGTGGGAATTTCTTGGTGCCCAAACCCAGAGCCCATCTCTGGAATCCCTGTTTTGAGGCACCCCAAGATGGAAAACATCACTCTTCCCTTTCATCAAAAAAGCCACCGAACAATGGGGAGCCACCAGGATCCTTAGAGAGGATAAATCTACCATGGACCCATGAGACCACACCTGTATTCTTAGGCCACCCTGGACACACAATGCAGATAGAAAAGCCTGTGATACCGCCATCGAGTCACCCTAATTAGAACTCCTGACGAGCTGCCCTCCAGGTAGATGCATTGGGCCTGAGATCATCACACCATTAAGCCTAACCCGAGTTTTTGTTTGCAGAGTTCTCTCCCAAAAACTTGACTCACATGTCCTGCAGGATGGGGTCTCTGGAGCCACACCACTGGACTGTGCCTGCCATCCCCAAGGAAACCTTTCCCATCACAGTTGCCCAAAGCCTCCAGATTAGGAGAAACCTGTAAGTCCCCTGAGTGCATCCCAATATTGGAAGCCGCTCTGGACAAAAATGCACAGTCTGAAACACCCTGGATCACCTACGTCCAGGAAGACACCCAAGGCAATGGTCCTGAGACAGAAAATTGAAACTAACATGCACCTAGGGTATCATTGGAACTCTAGATTAGGTTTCAGACATGTGTCCTCAAAGGCCTGTTCTGGAGTACCAAGTTATGATACAAAATGTGGACCCAGAGCCACACAGCAGAACATCTCCTGTCCCAAGAAGGAAACTGTGCACTTCTATCTGTGCCAAACTCTCAGGGTAGGAGAATCCTTCATGGCCCCTTAACCCCCAGTACATTCTAACACCTACCAGGTAACAAACCATCATTGGGAGCCAACTGTAAGAGATTCCATGTCAACTCAAGGCCTTGGTACTTGGCCCCAGAACCACCATTACGAACCTGTCATATTCACAGCTGCAATGCTCATTGGGCTTGTGCTTTCCAGGCGTCTATGCGGAAGGGGTCTGCTACACAAAATTTCTGCATGAGGGACCCCAAAGCAAACAAACCAGACTTCACCTGTCCAGTAGAAGCAAACCTTGCTATTTGGAGCATCTCACAAGCCTCAGCATGGGAAATCTTCCATGGCCCCTTGACGCCACCTCTCCATTTGTCGGTCATCATAGACACAAATTCCAGTGTGAGCAAACATCTTTCATCCACCCTTACTCAGGTGTTGGATGTCTTGAATGAGTTGCTACACATAGGAACTGCCTTCTTCTTTGAACTGAATTTAACCCTAGCTTGTGTTTACAATTCCATCCTCACCCTACTGGTCCTGAAGTCCTCTGGATAGCGAATTCTGGAGACAAAACAGCATTCTGCCCTCCCCATAGAAGGAAGTGGTGCCTGGTAAGACTGCCAAAAACCCACAGGAGTATCATCTGCTCGGCCCTCACAGATCCCCGATTTTTAGGCTGCCCTGGACACTAGTGCTGTGTCTGACAGAGCCTGAACCCGACCTCATGTCTGCCACCCAGAGAGCACAGCCCATATCCAGCATGTGAGACAGGCCATGGCCCAGTCTGTCCTCATTACCCATCCTTGGTATTCAGGCATCTGTCTCCAGACCATTGCTGGAATCCCTGCCAATGGGGGAATCTGAAGCCCAAGAGGGAACTGCTCCTTCCCCATGGCAGGAAACTTTGCTATTGGGAAATGTGTCCAACCCTTAGAGATTGAGCCAGCTACATGGGCAATGAGACCATTCCCACTCCTAAAGGGTGTTTTGGGAACAAACAGGCATTGTGACCCTCAGCCTGAGCATGGTTTCAAACAAGCCCTCTCAGTTGCACCACCAGGATCCTTCATTGCAGGCCTGGTATGCCCCTAGGCCCAAATCCTAGCTATTGGTGGGAATTTCCTGGTGCCCCGACCCAGAGCCCATCTCTCGAATCCCTGTTCTTGGGCACCCCTAAGACGGAAAACAGCACTCTTCCCATTCACCGAAAAAGCCACCAAACAATGGGGATCCGTCAGGATCCTTAGAGAGGAAAAATCTCCCATGGACCCATGAGACCACACCTCCATTCCAAGGTCATCCTGGACACACAATCCTGATAGAAAAGTCTGTGCTACCATCATCGAGTCACCCTAGTTACAGTTGCTGACGAGCTGCCCTCCAGGTCGACACATTGGGCTGCGACCACCGTGCCACTAAGCCTAAACCTAGTTTTCCTTTGCAGACTTCTCACCCAAAACCATGCTTCACATGTCCTCCAGGATGGGGTCTCTGGTGCCACACCACAGAACAGTGCCTGCCATCCCCAAGGAAACTTTGCCTATCACATTTATCCAAACCCTGCAGGTTAGGAGAAATCGCCAAAGCCCCTGATCCCACCGCAATATTGGAAGCCGCTCTGGATGCAAATGAACATTCTGAAACATCCTGATCACCTACAACCAGGCAGACACCAAAGTCAGTGATCCTGAGTCAGAACGTTGAACCCGACATACCCCTAGGACATCATTGGAACCCAAGAATAGGTTTTCAGGCATCTGTCCTCAGATAGCTGTTCCCTAAAACCAACTTATGATACAACATCTGTTTCCTGAGTCACACAACAGAACATCTCCTGTTCCTAGAAGGAAATTCTCTCCATTCCAATATGACCATGGACACAAACCCACATTAGGACCCATCCGCAAGAAAGGCCATTTCAACTCAGCCCCCTCTGTTGCTCCCCCTGAGCCAGGAGATCGAACCTGTATTTTCACTAGGACACAATTGGAATGCGAGGCGGGCTGGCCAGGCATATATCCTCAGAACCCTGCCCTGGCGTCGTTCCGTATTGGATGTCCTGGAGAATTCCAACATGTCTCAATTTCCCGCAGAAAGAATCCTTGCGGTTTGAAGCATCTCACAATTTCCATCATGGGAAAACCTCCATGGCCTTGTGATGATGCCCCCCATTCATGAAGGGGCCATCATGGCCAGAAGCTCCAACCTAAGCCAACGTCTAATCCTCGCCCTGACTTCAGATGCACGAGATCTCGATTCAGCTCTGCAGATGGTGGCTGCTGTGCTGTCGCTCCAAAACCTATGCCTAGCTTGTGCTCTCAGATTATTGTCCTCACACTCTTGGCCCACAGGACCTCCAGTTTGGGAATTCTGGAGCCACAATGCAGCACTCTGTCTGCCCTCAAAAAGAAAAAAAAAAAGTTGCCCTGAGGGGCTACCCAGAAACCCCAAATGAAAATCAACCTGCACGCCACTTGACTGTACACCAATTATACAGTCTACTCTGGGCACTAATGCCCTGTCTCACACAGCCTGAGACTAGACCTCCCGACCCACACCCAGACAGCTGGCCGCACACTGAGCACATTTGGACCCACCATGCTGGTCCTCATCTCCAGCATGTTAGACTGGCCATAGCCCAAGTCTGTCACCTCTACACATCCTTGGAATTAAGGCACCTTTCCCAGACCTTTGCTGGAAACCCTGCCAATGGGGGTACCTGAAACACAATAGAGATCTCCTCTTTCCATGGCAGGAAGCCTGGCTGTTGCGATGGGTGTCCAACTCTAGGAGCCAAAGTGGGATCCAGTTGTATGGACAATAAGGACACGCCCTCTCCTGAGGGCACCCATGGGCACAAAAAATGAATGGTGACCCTCAGCCTGAGCATGCTTTCAAACAATCCCTTTCAGTTGCCCCACCAGGATCCTGTATTGCAGGCCTGGTATGCCCGGAGGCCCAAGTCCTGACGCTTGGTGAGATTTTCCAGGCGCCCAGACCCAGAGCCCATCTCTGGAATCCCTGTTTTGGGGCACACCTATGATCGAAAATAGCACTCTTCCTGTCCCGAAAAGCCATCAAACTTTTTTTTTTAAGATTTTGTTTATTTATTTGACACACAGAGAGAGAGATCACAAGTAGGCAGAGAGGCAGACAGAGAGAGAGGGGGAAGTAGTCTCCCCACTGAACAGAGAGTCCGATGTGGGGCTCAATCCCAGGACCCTGGGATTATGACCTGAGCCGAAGGCAGGGGCCTAACCCACTGAGCCACCCAGGTGCCCCAAGCCATCAAACTTTTGGGAGCATCCAGGATCCTTAGAGAGGAAAAATCTCCCATGGACCCATGAGACCACAGCTGCATTCCGAGGCCATCCTGGACACACAATCCATATAGAAAAGCCTGTGCTTCTGCCTTAGAGTCACTCGAATTATTTTTCCTGACGAGTAGCCCTCCAGGTCTATGCATTGCCATGCAATAACCTCACCACTAACCCTAACCTGAGTTTGTGTTTGCAGACTTTTCTCCCCAAACCATGGCTCACTTGCCCTCCAGGATGGGGTCTCTGGAGCCACACCACAGGACTGTGCCTGCCATCCCCATGGAAACTGTGCCTGTCACAGTTATCCAAACCTTCCAGAGTAGGTTGAAACATGCAAGGCCCCTGAGGCCACCCCAATATTGGAGGCTACTCTGGTCACAAGTGCACAGTCTGAAACACCCTGGTCACCTACATCCACGCAGACACCCAAGTCAACTGTCCTGAGTCTGAAGATTCAAACTCTCATGCCCCTGGGATCTCATTGGAACCCTAGATTAGGTTGTCAGGCATCGGTCTTCAGAGGCTTGTTCTTGAATACGAACTTATGGTACAACATGTGCTCCCTGAGCCACACAACACTACATCTCCTGTCTCCAGAAGGAAACCGTGCTCTTCAACCTGTGTTGAACCTTCAGGGTAGAAAAAGCCTGCATGGCACCTTAGCCACCAACACACTCTAAGATCTACCTGGTGACAAACCAGCATTGTGACCCATCTGCAAGAGATTCTATGTCAACTCAAGGCCTTGGTACTTTGCCCCAGAGCCACCCTAAAGAACCTGCCATGTTCCTCAGCTGCATTGGTCAATGGAGGTGTGCTTTCCAGGTATCATTGTGGAAGAGCTCTGCTACCCATACTTTTCACATGGGGGACCCTGGATCAAACAAACGAGACTCCACCTGTCCAGTAGAAAAAGCAACCTTGCTGTTTGGAGCATCTCACATGCATCAGCGTGGGGAATCCTCCATGGCCTGTTGATGCCACTCCTCCATTTGTCAGTCATCGTAGACACAAACTCCAGTGTGAGCAAACATCTGACATCCACCCTTACTCAGGTGCTGGATATTTCATTTGTTGGTGATCATAGATACAAATTCCATCGTGAGCAGACATCTGACCATTGCCCGTACTTAGGTGCTGGAGATCTCTAAACAACCGCTGCATATTGGAATGACCATGTGCTCGGCACTGAGCTTAACCGTAGCTTGTGTTTTCAGCCTTCTGTTCTCACACCCCTTTCCTGCAAGCCCTCTACATTGGGAATTTGGGAGCCACAATGCAGCCTTCTGCCTGCCCTCCAGAAAAAAAGAAGTGCCCTATGGGTCTGCATGAAACCCCACATGAGGATCCACCTGCACGGCCCTCTATGGCAACCCAATATCATAGACCACCCTGTTCACTAATGCTCTGTCAACACAGCCAAGCCCCGACCTCCTGGCAGCCACCCAGATAGCGGGCCCCATATCTTGCATGTGTGACCTGCCCTGACCTGAGTCCTTCATCTCGACCCAACCTGGGTATTCACGTACATGTCCCAGAATAAAGCTCAAATTCTTGCACATGGGGGCACCCGAAGCACAAAAGAATACTCTTACTTCCCCATGGCAGAGAAACTAAATGATGAGATGGTGGTGAAACCCTCAGATTGGGATCCAGGTGCATGGAACAAGAGACAACGCACACTCAGGATGGGCAGCTGGGCACAAACAGGCATTGCGACACTCACCCTGAGACACATTTCCAACAGGTTTCTGTGGGAGCTGGACCAGGGTCTCTAGGCCCAAATCATAAGCATTTGTGGGGTGATCCAGGCACAAGGACCCAGAACCCATCTCTGGAATCCCGGTTTTGACAGGAACCCTGACACGGTAAACCGCGCTCTCTCCTTCCCCCAGTAAGACACCAAACTCATGGGTGATGGGCAGAATCCCCAGATAAGTAGAAAATCCCATGGACACATGAGGACACCCCCACCATTCCGAGGCCATCCTAGACACAACCCAGAAAGAAAAGCCTTTGCTCCTGCCTCCCTGCTGCACGAATTACAAATCCCAAGGAGCTGCCCTCAGGGACTTCAGATTGGGCCTGCCATCACCTCGCCCCTAACTTTTACCAAATTTTGTGTCTGAAGAATTTGGTCCCAGAGGCCTGAACAACATGCCCTCCAGGATGGGGCCACCAGAACCACACTACATCACTGGGCCTGCTCTCCAGAGGAAACTCTGCCATCTCAGTTGCCCAAACCCTCCAGATTAGGAGAAACCTGCAAGGCCCCTTAACTCACACCTATTACATAGGCCGCTCTGGAAAAAAATGCACAGTCTGACACAGCCTCATCACCTACCTCCAGGAAGACACGCAGATCAAAGTCCCTGAGTCCGAAGGTTGAACATGACATGCCCCTACAACCTCATCAGAACCCTAGCCCAGTATTCAGGCCTCTGTGCCCAGAGGCCTGTTCTTGCCATCCAACATATGACCCGACATGTGGTCTCTGAGACATTCAAGAGAACCCCTCCTATCCTGAGACGGAAACCTGGCTGCTGGCAACTGGGTCTAACCCTCAGGTAGGAGAATCATGCATAGCTTCAGACCCACCAACACATTCTAATGTCTCCCTGGACACCAAGCAGCATTGTGACTCGTTAGACTGAGAGCATCCTTCAACTTAGATCACTTGGAAATTGGAACCAGAACCAGCGGATCAAGCCTGCCATGTTCCTAAGCTGCAATGGTAATGCAAGGAAGGATTCCCAGGCCTCCATTCAGAGAGTTTTGCTGTTGAATCTTTTTATATGGGGGACCCTGGAGCCCTCTAAGCGGACTTCCCCTGTCCTGCAGTAGGACACCTTGCTGTTTGGAGCAGCTCAAAAGGTCCTGCTTGGGAAAACCTCCAAGAATTCTTGAGGCTACCCAAGAATTCGTTGACCACCATGGATACAAACTCCAGCATGAGCAGATATCTGACCCTTGCCCATACTCAGGTGCTGGAGATCTTGAAACAACCACTGCACATTGGAATGGCCATGTGCTCGGCACTAAGCTTATCCATGGCTTGTGTTTTCAGACTTCTGTCCTCACACTCCTCGCCAGCAAACCCTCCATATTGGGAATTCTGGAGCCACAAGACAGCCTTCTGCCTGCCCACCAGAAAGAAGAAGTGCCCTGTGGGTCTCCGCAGAAACCCTCATGAGGATGCTCCTACACGTCCCTCAATGGCACCCCAATATAATAGGCCGACCTCTGCACAAATGGTCTGTCTGACACAGCCAGATACCCAGACTCCTGTCAGTCACCCAGATAGTGGGCCCCATATCCTGCAGGTGGGTCCAGCCTTGGCCCGAGGCCATCATCTTGATGCAACCTAGGTATTCAGGTATCTGTCCCAGATTTAGCTCAAATTCCTTCCCATAGGGGACCCTGAACCCCAAAGAGTGCTCCTCCTTCCCCATGGCAAGAAAACTGAGTGTTGAGATTGCTGTCCAACCCTCGGAGTGGGAGCCAAGTGCATGGCCCATGAGACCACGCCTACAAAAGATGGGCAGCTGGGCAGAAACAGGCTTTGTGACCCTCAGAATGAGTCCTCTTTATAAAGAGCCCCCTTGGAAGCTGGACCAGGATCCCACAGAGCGGGCCTGTCATGCCCTTAGGCCCAAAACCGAAGTCTTGGTTGGGTTTTCCAGGTGCCTGGACCCAGAACCCATCCCTGGAATCCCTGTTTGGACAAGATCCCTGAGATCTTCCTGGAAAACAGCGTTTTCCTCTTCCCCAGAAAGACATCAAACTCTTGGGTGCCAAGCAGCATTGCCAGAGAGGAAGAATATCTCATGGACCCATAAGGTCACCCCTCCATTTTGTGGCCATTCTAGACACACAATCCAGACAGAAAAGCCCGTGATCCTCCCTCCCATCCACCTGAATTTCGAATCCCGAGGAGCTTACCTCAGGGTCTGCAGATTGGGTCTGCCATCACCTTGCTCCTAACTCTTACCCGAGTTTGTGTCTGAAGTCTTTGGTCCCAAAATCCTGACCCACATGCCTTCAAGGCTAGGGCCTAGAGAACCACACGACATCACTGGGCCTGCTCTCCCGAGGAATCTCTGCCTGTCTCAATTTCTCAAAACCTCCAGATTAGGAGAAAAATGGATGGCCCCTGAGTCCACCCCAATTTCATAGGCCGCTCTGGAAAAAATGCACAACCTAACACAGCCTCAGCACCTACCTCCAGGATAACACGCAGGTCAACAGCACTGAGTCTGAAGATTGAACCTGCCATGCCCCTACAGCCTCATCAGAACCCTAGCTTAGGTTTTGAGGCCTCTCTCCCCAGAGGCCTGTTCTGGAAAGTCAACATATGGTCCAACCTGTGGTCTGTGATCCATACAAGAGAACACCTCCTGTCCCGAGAAGGAAACATGGCTCCTGGTTACTGGGTCTAATCCTCAGGATAGAGAATCCTGCATGGCCTGAGAGCCGCCATCACATTCAAGGTCTCCCTGGACAACAAACAGCATTGGGACCTGTTAGACTGAGAACTTCCGTCAACACAGATCACTTGGAACTTGGAAATAGTGTCATTGGATCAAGACTGCCTTGTTCCTCAGATGCAATGATAATGCGAGATGAGCTTCCCAGGCCTCCATTCAGAGAGCTCTGCCATCGAATCTTCCATATGGGGACCCTGGAGCCCTCTAAGCGGACTTCTCCTATCCCACAGTAGGACACCTTGATTTTTTAGAGCAGCTCACAAACTCCAGTGTGAGCAGACATCTGACCCTCGCCCAGGTGCTGGAGATCTCAGAACAACTGCTGTACATTGGAAAGGACATGTGCTCGGCACTGAGCTTAACCGGAGATTGTGTTTTCAGACTTCTGTCCTCACACTCCTCACCTGCAAGCCCTCCATCCTGGGTATTCTAGAGCCATAATGCAGCCATCTGCCGGCTCACCAGAAAGAAGAAGTGCCCTTAGGGTCTGCGCAGAAAGCCCATATAAGGATACATTTGCACAGCTCTCAATGGCACCCTAATATCATAGGTCACCCTCTACATGAATTTTCTGTCTGACACAGCTTGAGCCCCGACCTCCTGTCAGCCACCCAGACAGCGGGCCCTATTTCCTGCAGGTGGGCAGTGCCTTGGCCCGAGGACCTCATCTCAAAGCAACCTGGGTATTCAGGTACCTGTCCCAGAACTTATCTCAAATTCCTGCTCATGGGGGACCCTGAAGCACAAAAAAGTATACCTCCTTCCCCATGGCAGTAAAACTGAGTGTTGACATGGCTGTCCAACCCTCAGAGTGGGAGCCAAGTGCATGGCCCGTGACACAACGTCCACTCAACATGGGCATCTGGGCACAAACAGGCATTGTGACCCTCAGCCTGAGACCCATTTACAATAAGCCCACTTGGGAACTGTACAAGGAGAACATAGAGCAGGCCTGTCATGCCCCTAGTCCCAAATCCTAAGCCTTGTTGGGGTGATCCAGGCTCCCAGACCCAGAACCCATCTCTGGAATGCCCGTTTGGACGGGACCCCTGACACGGAAAACTGCGCTCCCCCCATCCCCCAGAAAGACACCAAATTCTTGGGTGCCGGGCAGAATTCCCAGAGAGGTAGAATCTCACATGGACCCATGAGGCCACCTCTCCATTCTGTGGCCATCTTAGACAAATAATCCAGACAGAAAAGCCTGTGATCCTACCTCTCAGCCTTCCGAATTTCAAATCCCGAGGAGCTGCCCTCAGAGTCTTCTTATCGGGTCTGCCATCACCTCACCCCTAACTCTTACCCGAGTTTGTGTCTGAAGACTTTGGACCCAAAGTCCTAACCCATATGCCCTCCAGGATGGGGCCTCCAGGACCACACCACATCACTGGGCCTGCTCTCCTGAAGAATCTCAGCCCGTCTCAGGTTCCCAAACCCACCAGATTAGGAGAAACCTGCAAGGCCCCTAAGCCCACCCCAATTTGATAGGTCACTCCGGAAAAATTGCACAGCCTGACACAGTCTCAGAACATACCTCCAGGAAGACACACAGGTCAATGGGAAGGGGTGAATGGCCTAAGACCATGGTGGGTCCGATGTGCTGGGTGTGCAGCCAGCTGTCTCAGTGTCTGTCAGAAGGTCTGGGCTCAGGCAATATAAGACAAAACATTAATGCTTAGGGTAGCCTATGCAATTGGGGTCTTGCAGAGGCCCAAGCAGGTTGATTTTCATTTGGGGTTTCTGGGCAACGGTATAGACAATGTTTTTTGTTTGTTTGTTTGTTTTTCTGGGGGGTCAGACATATTGCTTCGTTGTGGCCCCAGATTTCCCATTTAGGAGGGCTTGTGGGCCAGGAGAGTGAGGATGGAAGTCTGTAAACACAAGCTAGGATGAGGTTTGGGGCCAAGGGCACCGCAGGCCCACTCTGCAGAAGCTGAATCGAAATCTCCTGCATCTGAAGTCAGGGCGAGGATCAAACGTTGACTGAGGCTGGAGTTAATGTCCATGATGGCACCTTCATGAAACGGGGGCCTCATGAGGCCAGGAAGTTTTCCCAGGCTGAGTTTGGAGGTTGCTCCAAACCACAAGGTTTCCTTCTGCAGGACAGTCGAGTCATGTTGGGTGGCTCAAGGACGTCCCTACGGAAGGACTGGAGAGCAGGGTTCAAAGGATGGATCCCAGCATGCCTCGCATTCCCATTGGCCATTAGGACAAGAGATGTTTGATCTGCTGGCTCTGGGGCAAGCTACCCAGGGGTCTGAATTGAAATGGAATCTCCTGAGGATGCATTGTAATGTGGGTTTTTGTCCATGGGGACCTTGGAATGTGCTGGTGGTTCAGGGGCCCTGCGGAATTCTCCTACCTGAAGGGTTTGATACAGCTCCAATAAGAAAGCTCCCCATGTGGAGAAAAGAGAGGTTCGGTTTTGTGCCTCAGGAAAGCCCCATATGCTGGTCTTTGAAACCAGTCCTCTGAAGAGGGACAACTGGAAACCAAAGTTAAGGTTCAGATTAGGGCCTAGGGGCCTGCCTGTTTCAATCTTATGTGTCTGGGACACTGTCTGAGTGTCTAAGTGGAGATAGTTGCTTACCTAGTGTCAGATTACCCCTCTTAGTCCAGGGCAGACTACACTATCGGGATGGCCTCAGGGTCCTTGGAGGTTTTCCCTAACCTGTAGGGTTGTGGTCAATGGATTGGGCACAGTTTCCTTGGAGTGGACAGGCACAGTTTTTCGGTGTGGCTCCAGAGGCCCTAGCCTGGAGGTTGTGAGGGTCCAGGCTGTGGGCACAGAAATCTGAAAACACAAACTCAGCTTAGGTGTGGCGCCGAGGGTATGGCAGGTCAGATCTACAGACTGAGAGGGAAGCTCCTTGGCTTATGAAATCAGGGTGAGTAGAAGCGTTCTCTCAGGCTTTTGTCTCTGAATGTTGTGTCCAGCATAGCCGTGGAATTTAGTGGTGGCCTCTGGGACTATGGATGTGTCTCCCTCTCTGGGGATTTGGCCCAGATCCCAAGAGTTTGGGGTTATTTTGTGGGAAGGGTAGAGTCCTGTTGTCTGGCTCAGGTGTCTCTCCAAGAGAGGGATTCCAGAGCGGAGCCCCAGGTACAGGCGACTGGAAAACTCGAACTCTGGCGAGGATTGGGAGAATAGGGGCTTGGCAAGCTCCATATGGGGGCTCATGGCCCAGGCCCTGAGAGGTCTTACTTCGACATGGGGCTCACGCTGAGGGTCACAATGCGAGTTTGTGCCCAAGGCGGCACTCAATTTTGGGCATGGCCTCAAGGGCCATGAAAATTTCTCCTACGCTAAAGGTGTGACTCCATGCCAACAGAAAGCTTTAAAGCCATGGGGAAGGAGGAGTTCTGATTTGTGCTTCCGGTACCCAACTGTGTGGGGATTTGGTATAATTTCTAGATTCAGATGTCTGAAAATCCAGGTTGGGAATTGATGACGGCCTAAGGCCATGGCGTGTCTGATGTGCTGGGTGTGCGGCCAGCTGTCTCATTGTCTGTCAGAACGTCTGGCTTCAGGCTGTGTCAGAAAGAGCATTAGTGCCCAGGGCAGCCTATCCAAATAGGGTGCGGTCAAGGCCCGAGCAGGTTGATCCTCATTTGGGATTTCTGGAGAGCCCCAAAGGGCAACGTTTTTCTTCTGGTGGACAGGCAGAGGGCTGCATTGTGGATCTGGAATTCCCAGTTTGGATGGCTTGTTGGCCACTAGTGTGAGGAAAGAAGTCTGAAAACACAAGCTAGCATGAGGTTTGGGGCTGAGGGCATGGCAGGCCCACTCTGCAGAGGCTGAATCGAGATCTCCTGCATCTGAGGTCAGGGCGAGTATGAGACGTTGCCTCAGGCTAGAGTTTGTGTCCATGATGGCCACTTCCTGAAGGGGGTGGGGGTTTCATGAGGCCAGGGAGGTTTCCCTACGATGGGATTTGTGAGCTACTCCAAACCTCAAGGTTTCCTTCTGCAGGACAGTCGAGTCCTATTGGATGGTTCCAGGATGCTCCATTCAGAAAGTCTCGAGAGCAAGGGTCTAAGCATGGACGCCTAGAAATGCCACCTCACATTCCCAATGTTTGGTCGGGACAAGGCAGGCTCAATCTGCGGGCTCCTGGGAGAGCTACCCAGAGGGCTAAGTTGAAATGGACTCTCCTGAGGATGGGTCATAATGTAGGTTGATGTCCATGGAGACCTTGGAATGTGGCAGTGGCTCAGGGACACTGCAGTATACTCCACCCCAAAGGGTTTGACACAGCTCCAAAAAGAAAACTTCCCATGTGGAGATGAGAGGTGTTCTGTTTGGTGCCTCAAGAAAGCCCCATATGCTCATCTTCGATCCCAGTCCTTTGAGGAGTGACACCTGGAAAACAAAGCAAGAGTTCAGATTAGGGCCTAGGGGCCTGTCAGGTTCAATCTTCTGTCTCTGTGGACATCTGTATGCATGCCTGCGTAGAGGTAGTTGATCAGCTTGTTTCAGAATGCCCCTGTTTGTCCAGGGCATCTTACAGTAGTGGGATGTCCTTGGGGACATTGAGGTTTCTCCTATTCTGTAGGGTTGTGGCCAATGGAATGGGCAGTTTCCTAGGAGAGAGCAGCCACAGTCCTGTTGTATGGCTCCAGAGAACCCAGCCTGGAAGTTCTGTGTGCCGGGGCTGTGGAGACAGATGTCTGAAAACTCAAACTTGGCTCAGGCTTGGGGCGAAGGTTATGGCTGGCCTGATCTCCAGTCCTTGAGGTGAGCTCCTTTGGATATGAAATGAGGGCGAGTGGGAGGCAGTCGCTCAGGCTTTTGTCTCTGGATGTTGTGTCCACAATGGCCATTTAATGTAGGGGTTGTCTCATGGGCCGTGGAAGAGTCTCCCTCACTTGGGATTGTCCAAGCTCCCAAGTGTTTGGGGTCATTCTGTGGGAAGGGAAGAGTACTGTTTTCTGCCACAGGTTTCTCCCCAGTAGAGGGATTCTAGAGCACAGCAGTGGATATTGACAACTGGAATACTTGCCATCTGGTTAGGCCTGTGTGCCTATGGGCATGACAAGCCCCATATGCGGGCTTTTGGTCCAGTCACTGAGAGGCGTTACTTGAACAAGGGACTCACGCTGAGGGTCACAATGCGTGTTTGTGCCCAAAGCAGCCCTCAAGCATGGGCGTGGCCTCATGGACTATCCAGGTTTCTCCTACACTGAATGTTTGACTCACTGCCAACAGCAATGTTTCTTGCCATGGGGAAGGAGGAGTTCTGACTTGTGCATCAGGCTCCCCTCTGTGTAGGGATTGGAGATAAAGTCTAGGTTCGGATCCCTGAAAACCCAGGTTGGGAAGGGATGATGGCCTAAGGCCGTGGCAGGTCCAATGTGCTGTGTGTGCAGCCAACTGTCTTGGTGTCTGTTGGAACGTCTGGGCTCAGGTTATGTAAGACAGAGCATTAGTGCTTAGGGTAGCCTATGCAATTGGGGTGTTGCCGAGAGCCTAGCAGTTTGATCCTCATTTGGGGTTTCCGGGCAATAGTATACACAATGTTTTTCTTCTGGGGGGCAGGCAGAGTGCTTCGTTGTGGCCCCAGAATTCCCAAGCAGGAGGGCTTGTGGGCCAGGAGTGTGAGGACAGAAGTCTGAAAACACAAGCTAGGGTGAGGTTTGGGGCCAAGGGTTCAACAGGCCCTATCTTCAAAGGCTGAATTGGGATCTCAGTCAGGGTGAGGATCAAACGTTGGCTGCGGTTGGAGTTTGTGTCCGTGATGGCACCTTCATGAAGTGGGGGCTTCATGAGGCCAAGGCGGCTTTCGCACACTGAGTTTGTGAGTTGCTCCAAACCACAAGGTTTCCTTCTACCGGACAGTCGAGTTCTTTTGGACATCCCATTCGGCAGGACTGGAGAGCAGGGTTCGATGGATAGATGCCTGTACAGCATACCTCGCCTTCTCATTGGCTATTTGAGACACGACATGTATGATCTGCTGGCTCTGGGGAAAGCTACCCAGGGTGCTGAGTTGAAATGGACTCTCCTGAGAATGCATCGTAATGTGGGTTTGTGTCATTGGAGACCTTAGAATGTGCTGGTGTATCAGGGGCCCTGCAGAATTCGGCTACCTGAAGGGTTTGATACAGCTCGAATAAGAAAGCTCCCCATGTGGAGATGAGAGAGGTTCTGTTTGGTGCCTCAGAAAGCCCCATATGCTGTTCTTCGAACCCAGGACTCTGATGAGTGACACCTGGAAACCAAAGCAAGAGTTGAGATTAAGTCTATGGGCCTCTCTGATAAAATCTTTTGTCTCTGCAGACATCTGTCTGCATGTCTGGATGGATGTAGTTGCTCAGCTTGTGTCACAATGTCTCTGTTGGTCCAGGGCAGCTTACAGTGGTGGGATGTCCTTAGGGGCCTATCTGGTTCAATCTACTTCTGTGTGGACATCTGTCTAGAGGTCTGAGTGGAGGTAGTTGCTCAGCTTTTGACAGATCACCCTTGTTTGTCCTGGGCGGCCTACAATATTGGGATCGCCTCAGTGACTTTGGAGGTTTCTTTTAATTTGCAAGGTTGTGGCCAATGGAATTGGAAGAATTCCTTTGGAAAGGGAAGGCACAGATTTGAGGTGTGGCTCCAACGGCCCAAGCATGGAGCGTGTGTGGCTAGGGGCTGTGGGGACAGAAGTCTGAAAACACAAACATGGCTTAGGTTTGGGGACATAGGTATGGCAGGCCCGATCTACAGACCGTGAGGAGAACTCCTCAGGCTATGAAGAAAGAGCAAATGTGAGGCGCTTATTCAGGTTTTTATCTCTGGATTTAGTGTCATCGATGGCCGTGGAATGAGGGGTAGTCCTCATGGGCCATTCACAAGTCTTCTCTGTGTATGTGGCCCAATCCAATTATTTTGGGTCAATCTGTGGGATGGGAGGAGTCCTTTCAGTTTTGTTACCTCAGGTGTCCCACCAAAAGAGGGATTCCAAAGCATAGCCCTGGGTAGGGGCTAATGGACAACCCGAAATATGGTTAAAAATTGGGACCTAGGGGCATGGCAAGCCCAATATGCCATCTCTGGGTCCAGCCACTGAGAGGCCTTACTTGGGGACTGGGCTCAAGCTGAGAGTCACAATGCGTGTTTGTGACCAACGCGGCCCTCAAGCATGGGTGGGGCCTCATGGGCCACACTGGTTTCAAATACAGTGAACGTTGGACAACATGCCAACCACAAGGATTCTTGCCATGGGGAAGGAGATCTGATTTCTGCATCATGTTCAACCCTGTGCAGTGATTGGAGATAAGATCTAGGTTCTTAAGCCTGAAAACCGAGGCTAGGGAGAGATGACGACCTAAGTCCATGGCGGGTCCGATGTGCTCAGTGTGCGGACATCTGGCTGGGTGTGGGTCGGGAGATCCGGGCTCAGGCTGTGTCAGAAAGGGCATTAGTGCCCAAGGCAGCCTGTATAATTGGGTACAGTCAAGTAGCGTGCAGGTTGATCCTCATTTGGGGTTTCTGGGTAGCCCCAGAGGGAAATGTTTTTCTTCTGTAGGGCAGGCAGAGTGCTGCATTGTAGTTCTAGAATTGCCAAACTGAGGGCTTGTGGGCCAGGAGTGTGAGGATGGGAGTCTGAGAACACAAGTTAGGCTTAGGTTTCTGGGCGAGGGCATGGCAGGCACACTCTGAAGAGCTGAATCGAGATCTTGTGCATCTGAAGTCAGGGCGAGGATCACACGATCACTCGGGTTGGAGTTTCTGTCCTTGATAACCCCTTCGTGAAGGAGGGGGGATCACGAGGCCATGGAGGTTTTCCCATGATGGGAGTTGTGAGATGCTCCAAACCACAAAGATTCTTCTGCGGGACCATTGAGATCTCTTGTTTGGCTCCGGGACTTCCCATACAGAATGATTCCGAGCAGGTTCTAAGGATAGATGGCTGGGCAGCCCGCCTCTCATGACAAGAGAGGTTAGATCTGCTGGATCTGGGGAGCAACCAAGGGGGCTGAGTTGAAATGGACTCTCCTGCGGATGGGTCCTAATGTGTGTTTGTGTCCATGGATACCTTGGAATGAGGTGGTATAGGTTCGATCGGCGGGCTGTTGGGGAGTAAAGAGGATCCTGCAGTGGGCTACATTGTGGGTTTGTGTCTATGGAGACCTTGGTTATTGTGCAGTGGCTCGGAGCCCTGAAGAATTCTCCTAACTGGATGTTTTGACACAGTTCCAATGAGCATGTTTCCCATGTGGAGACGAGATGTGTTCTGATGCTGCCCTCTGGAAACCCCCATATGCTGATATTGGAAACCAGGCCTTTGGGGAGAGATGCCTGGAAACCAAAGCAATAGATCTGATTAGGGCCTAGGGGCCTGTCCGGTTCAATCTTCTTCTCTCCGGACGTCTCTCTATGGATCGGAGTGGAGGTAGTTGCTCAGCTGGTGTCAGATCACCCCTGTTTGTCCTGGGCAGCCTACACTATTGGGCTGGCCTCGGGGACTTTGCGGGTTTCTCCTAATTTATATGGTTGTGGCCAATTTAATGGGCAGAATTCCCTTGGAGAGGGCAGGCTCCATTGGTCTCAGTCTTGTGGGTGTGTGGGCCAGGGCTGCGTGGACAGAAGTCTGAAAATACAGACTCGACTTAGGTTTCTGGACATAGGTATGGCAGGCCCAATCTACAGACCATGAGGAGAACTCTTTGGGATATGAACAAAGGGTGAGTGTGATGTGCTTGCTCAGGGTTTTGTGTGAATGATAGCCGTGGAATGTTGGGGTGGCCTCATGTGACATGGACGTGTCTCCCTCTCTGGGGATTTAGCCTGATCCCAAGAGTTTGGGGTCATTCTGTGAGATGGAAATAGAAAGAGTCTGTTCTGTGTGTGTGTTTTGTTTGTTTGTTTGTTTGTTTTTTGTTTTGTTTTGTTTTGTTTTTTACCACAGGTGTCCCACCAAAAGAGGAATTCCAGAGCAGAGCCCTGAGTGGGGCCACTGAGCAACCCGACCTCTACTTAAGATTGGGGGCCTAGGAACATGGCAAGCCCCATATGCAGGCTATTGGTCCAGCCACTGAGGGGACTTACTTGAGGACAGGGCTCCCACTGAGTGCCAATATGTGTGTTTGTGTCTAACGCTGACTTCTAGCATGGGCGGAGCCTCAAGGGCATGCTAGTTTCTCCTACCCTGAACATTGGACAACATAACAAACACAAAGTTTCTTGCCATGGGGAAGGAGAAGTTCTGATTTCTGCATCAGGTTCACCTCTTGACAGGGTTTGGAGTTAAGGTCGAAGTACTGAAGCCTAAAAAGCTAGGTTGGGAAAAGATGACGAGCTAAGAACATGGCAGGTCTGATGTGCTCAGTGTGTGGTCAGCTGTCTGGGTGTCAGTCGGGAGGTCCGGGTTCAAGCTGTGTCAGACAGGGCACTATTGCCCAGGGTGGACTATATAATTGGGGTACAGTCAAGTGTTGTGCAGGTTGATCCTCATTTGGGGTCTCTGGGTAGCCCCAGAGGGCAGTGATTTTCTTCTGGAGGGAAGGCTGAGTGCTGCATAATGGCTCCGGAATTGACAAACTGGAGGGCTTGTGGGCCTGGAGTGTGAGGACTGAAGTCTGAGACAAGCTAGGCATAGGTTCGGGTGAGGGCACTGAAGGCACACTCTACAGAGCTGAATCGAGATCTCCTACACCTGAAGTTAGAGCGAGGATCAGACGTTGTTTCAGGTCGGAGTTTCTGTCCATGAGGCCCCTTCAGGAAAGGGGGGTGGGGCAACACGATGCCATGGAGTTTTTCCCTCGATGGGAATTTTGAGATGTTCCAAACCACTAGAATTCCTTCTGTGGGACAACTGAGACATGTTGGATGGCTTAAGGACGTCCCATATGGAATAACTCCAGAACAGTGTTCTAAAATTTGATGCCTGGGCAGCCCACTTCATATTTTAATTGTCTCCTTGGGACAAGAGTATTTCAATCTGCTGGCTCTGGGGGAGCAACCAAGGGGGGTGTGTTGAAATGGACTCTCCTGCGGATATGTCATAATATGGGTTTGGGTCAATGGAGACCTTGGAATAGCCCAGTGGCACTAGGGACCTGAAGGATTCTCCTAACCGGACGTTTTGGCAGAGCTCCAAGAAGTACATTTCCTATGTGGAAACGAGATGTGTTCTGGTCGGTGCTTAGGAATCACCTGTGTGCTGGTATTGGAAACCAGTTCTCTGTGGAGAGATGTCTGGAAACCAAAGCAATGGATCCAATTATGGCCTAGAGGCCTGTCCGGTTCAATATTCTTCACAGGGGACCTCTGTCAATGGGTCTGAGTGGAGGTAGTTGCTTAGCTGGTGTCAGATCAACCCTGTTTGCCTGGGGGGCCGACACTTTTGGGATAGCCTCAGGCATTTTGGAGGTTTCTCCTTATATGTACAGTTGTGGCCAATGGAATGGGCAGAATACCCTTGGAGAAGGCATGCACAGTCCTGATGTGTCACTCTAGGGACCCCAGCCTGGAGGATGTGTGGGCCAGGGCTGTGGGGACAGAAGTCTGAAAACACAAACTTGGCTTAAGTTTGGGGACATAGGTATGGTAGGCTGAATCTACAGACTGTGAAGAGAACTCTCTGGGATATGAACAAAGGGCGAGAGTGAGGTGCTTGCTAAGTCTTTTGTCTCTGGATTTTGTGTCATTGATGGCCGTGGAATGTCGAGGTGGCCTCATGGGCCATGGATGAGTCTCCGTCTTTGGGGATTTGGTCCAATCCCAGGAGTTTGGGGTGATTCTGTGGGATGGGAGGAGTCTGTTCTGTTTTTATACCTCAGGTGTCCCACCAAAAGAGGGATTCCAGAGCATAGCCCTGCGGAGGGCCAAATGGACAAATCAACCTCTGATTAAGAATGGGGGCCTAGGGGCATGGTTAGCCCCATATGTGGGCTCCTGGTGCAGCCACAGACAGGCCTTACTTGAGGACATGACTCATGCTGAGGGTCACAATGCCTGTTTGTGCCCAATGCAGCACTCAAGCATGGGTGGGGCCTCATGGGCCATGCTGGTTTCTCCTACACTAAACAATGGAAAACATGCAAACCACAAGTGTTCTGGCCATGGGGAAGGTGGAGTTCTGATTTCTGCATCACGTTTACCTGTGGGTCTTGATTGGAGTTAAGGTCTCGGTTGTGAAGCCTGAAAAACGAGGTTGGGAAGAGATCACGAGCTAAGGCCATGGTGGGTCCAATGTGCTCAGTGTCTGGCCAGATATCTGGGTGTCAGTCAGGAGGTCCGGTCTCAGGCTGTGTCAGACAGGGAATTAGTGCTCAGCACAGACTATATAATTGGGGTACAGTAGAGTCGCATGCAGGTTGTTCCTCATTTTGGGTTTCTGGGTAGCCCCATAGAGCAACAATTATCTTCTGGAATGCAGGCAGAGTGCTGCATTGTGGCTCCGGAATTGCCATCCTGAGGGCTTGTGGGCCAAGAGTGTGAGGATGGAAGTCTGAGAACACAAGCTAGGCATAGGTTTTGGGGGGAAGGCACGGCAAGCACACTCTGCATAGCTGAATCGAGATCTTGTGCATCTGAAGTCAGAGTGATGATCAGACGTTGGCTCAGGTTGGAGTTCCTGTCCATGATGGCCCCTTCATGAAGGGGGCAGGGCATCGTGAGGCCATGGAGGTTTTCCCACGATGGGAGTTGTGAGATTCTCCAAACCGCAAGGATTCCATCTGCGGGACAATTGAGACAATTGGATGGCACCAGGACATCCCATAGAGATGACTGCAGAGCAGGGTTCTAAGGATGGATGCCTGGGCTGCCTGCCTAGCATTCCAATTGTCTCCTTGCGCTAATACAGGTTTGATCTGCTGGCTCTGGGGGAGCAACCGAGGGCGCTGAGCTGAAATGGACTCTCCTTTGCATGGGTCATAATGTGGGTTTATGTCCATGGGGACCTTGGAATGGGGCGCGGGCACCAGGGTCATGAAGGTTTCTACTAGCCAGAGGTTTTGACACAGCTCCCACGTGCAAGTTTCCCATATGGAGAAAAGATTTGTTCTGATGGGTGCCTCAGGAAAGCCCCATATGCAGCTATTGGAAACCAGGCTTCTGAGGAGAGATGGCTGGAAACCAAAGCAATGGATCTGATGAGGTCCTAGGGGCCTGTCTCGTTCAATCTCCTTTTCTAGAGACATCTGTCGCCGGGTTTGAGTGGATGTGGTTGCTCAGCTGGTGGCAGATACCCCTGTTTGTCCCGAGCAGCCTACTCTCTTAGGATAGCCTTGGAGAAGTTGGAGGTTTCTCCTAATTTGTTCTGATTGGTGACACCCCGACATTTCATGGCCATTGTTGATACAAAATCCAGACAAAAGCCTCATCAAGTGCCTCACACTCGCTCTTTGTTCATATCCTGAAGAGTTCTCCTCACGGACTGTAGATAGGGCCTGTCATACCTCCATCCCCAAACCTAATCCGAATTTGTGTTTTCAGGCTTCTTCTGTCACCACAATCCTGGCCCACACACCCTTCAGGCTGGGGTCTCTGGAGCCACAAATTAGGACTGTGCCTGCCCGCTCCAATGGAATTCTTCCCATTCCATTGGCCACAACCGTAAAAATTAGAGGAACCTCCAAATCCCCAAAGTTATCCCTATGGTGTATGTTGCCCGGGACAAACAGAGGCGATCTGCCACCAGCTGAACAACTACCTCCACTCAGAACTGTAGGCAGATATCCTGAGGAAAAAAAACATTGACCCGACAGGCCCCTAGGCCCCAATCAGATAAATTGCTTTGGTTTCCAGTCATCTCTCACCAGAGGCCTGGTTTCCAATACGAGCATATAGGGTTTCTTGAGGCACTGATCAGAAAAAATGTTGTCTCCACATGTTAATCGTGCTCTTTGGAGTGTGTCAAAACCTCCAGTTAGGAGAATCCTTCAGGGCCCCGGTACCACCACCCCATTCTAAGGTCTCCATGGACAAAAGCCCACATTATAACCCATCCACAGGAGAGTCCATTTCACCTGAGCCCCCTCGGTTGCTCCCCCAGAGCCAGCAGATTGAACCTGCCTTGTTGTTAAGGAACAATTGCGATGAGAGTTGGGGTGTCCAGGCATCCATCGTTAGAGCCCTGCTCTGGAAAAGTTCCTTATGGGGCATCCTGGATCCATCCAACAGGTCTCGACTGTCCCACAAAAGGAATCCTTGTGGTTTGGAGCATCACACAATCCCACCATGGGAAATCCTCCATGGCCTCGTGATGCACCCCCACCTTCATGAAGGGGCCACGATGGATAGAAACTCCATCCTGAGCCAACGTCTGATCCTATCCCTGACTTCAGATGCACGAGATCTTGATTCAGTTCTGCAGAGTGTGCCTGCCATGTCCTCGTCCCAAAACCTAAGCCTAGCTTGTGCAGCACTCTGCCTGCCCTCCAGAAGAAAAACGTTGCCCTATGGGGCTACCCAGAAATGACAACTGAGGATCGACCTGCATGCCACTTGACTGTACCTCTATTATACAGTCTAGCCTGGGCACTGAAGACCTGTTTGACACAGCCTGAGCCCAGACCTCCCGACCGACACCCAGACAGCTGGCCGTACACTGAGCACATCAGACCCACCATGGCCTTAGGTCATCATCTCTTCCCAAACTCGGTTTTCAGGCTTCAGAACCTAGAACCTATCTCCATTCACTTCCCAGCAGTGAAAGTGATGCAAAAATGAGAATTCCTCTTTCTCCATGCCCATAATCCTTGCAGTTTACATGCTGTCCAATGGTCAGTGTAGGAGAAACTAGCATGCCCAGGTGCCCTGCTTATTCTTAAGGGCCACGTTGGGCACAAAAACGCATTGTGACCCTCAGTGTGTGCCCTGTCCTCAAGTAAGGCCTCTCAGTGGCTGGAACAAGAGCCCACATATGGGGCTTGCCATGTCCCTGGTCCCCCAGTCTTAACCAGAGGTCGAGATATCTAATCAGCCCTACTCAGGGATCTGCTCTGGAATTCGCCTATGGTGGGACACCTGAGGTAAAAAAAATACCAAAGACTCCTCCTATCCACAGAATGACCCAATCACTAGGAATCTGGCCAAACGCCCAGAGAGAAAGACTCATCCATGTCCCATGAGGCCACATCGACATTCTACAGCCATGGTTGACACAAAATCCAGAGACAAAAGCCTGAGTAAGAACATCACATAGGCACTTTGTTTTTTTTGTTTTTTTTTTTTTTTTTTAATGAGGTAATAGCTTTCTTTTATTAGGAGAAGATAGGGGTAAGACAGGTATTTGGAAAATACAAATATATCTATATATATTTTAAATAGAGGCCCAGGTTCTTGGAATATATGTTATTACAGCATCACATGAAATCTGGTTCATAAATGAATACTGAATTTTTTTTCCAATTTATTTATTTTCAGAAAAACAGTATTCATTATTTTTTCACCACACCCAGTGCTCCATGCAAGCTGTGCCCTCTATAATACCCATCACCTGGTACCCCAACCTCCCAGCCCCCCGCCACTTCAAACCCCTCAGATTGTTTTTCAGAGTCCATAGTCTCTCATGGTTCATCTCCCCTTCCAATTTACCCAAAAGCACATACCCTCCCCAATGTCCATAACCCTACACCCCTTCTCCCAACCCCCTCCCCCCAGCAACCCACAGTTTGTTTTGTGAGATTAAGAGTCACTTATGGTTTGCCTCCCTCCCTATCCCATCTTGTTTCATGGATTCTTCTCCTACCCACTTAAGCCCCCATGTTGCATCACCACTTCCTCATATCAGGGAGATCATATGATAGTTGTCTTTCTCCGCTTGACTTATTTCGCTAAGCATGATACGCTCTAGTTCCATCCATGTTGTCGCAAATGGCAAGATTTCGATTCTTTTGATGGCTGCATAGTATTCCATTGTGTATATATACCACTTCTTCTTGATCCATTCATCTGTTGATGGACATCTAGGTTCTTTCCATAGTTTGGCTATTGTGGACATTGCTGCTATAAACATTCGGGTGCACGTGCCCCTTTGGATCACTACGTTTGTATATTTAGGGTAAATACCCAGTAGTGCAATTGCTGGGTCATAGGGCAGTTCTATTTTCAACATTTTGAGGAACCTCCATGCTGTTTTCCAGAGTGGTTGCACCAGCTTGCATTCCCACCAACAGTGTAGGAGGGTTCCCCTTTCTCCGCATCCTCGCCAGCATCTGTCATTTCCTGACTTGTTGATTTTAGCCATTCTGACTGGTGTGAGGTGATATCTCATTGTGGTTTTGGTTTGTATTTCCCTGATGCCGAGTGATATGGAGCACTTTTTCATGTGTCTGTTGGCCATCTGGATGTCTTCTTTGCAGAAACGTCTGTTCATGTCCTCTGCCCATTTCTTGATTGGATTATTTGTTCTTTGGGTGTTGAGTTTGTTAACTTCTTTATAGATTTTGGACACTAGTCCTTTATCTGATATGTCGTTTGCAAATATCTTCTCCCATTCTGTCAGTTGTCTTTTGGTTTTGTTAACTGTTTCCTTTGCTGTGCAAAAGCTTTTGATTTTGATGAAATCCCAAAAGTTCATTTTTGCCCTTGCTTCCCTTGCCTTTGGCGATGTTCCTAGGAAGATGTTGCTGCGGCTGAGGTCGAAGAGGTTGCTGCCTGTGTTCTCCTCAAGGATTTTGATGGATTCCTTTCTCACATTGAGGTCCTTAATCCATTTTGAATCTATTTTTGTGTGTGGTGTAAGGAAATGGTCCAATTTCATTTTTCTGCACGTGGCTGTCCAATTTTCCCAACACCATTTATTGAAGAGGCTGCCTTTTTTCCATTGGACATTCTTTCCTGCTTTGTCGAAAATTAGTTGACCATAGAGTTGAGGGTCTATTTCTGGGCTCTTTATTCTGTTCCATTGGTCTATGTGTCTGTTTTTGTGCCAGTACCATGCTGTCTTGATGATGACAGCTTTGTAATAAAGCTTGAAGTCCGGAATTGTGATGCCACCAACTTTGGCTTTGTTTTTCAATATCCCTTTGGCTATTCGAGGTCTTTTCTGGTTCCATATAAATTTTAAAATTATTTGTTCCATTTCTTTGAAAAAGATGGATGGTACTTTGATAGGAATTGCATTAAATGTGTAGATTGCTTTAGGTGGCATAGACATTTTCACAATATTTATTCTTCCAATCCAGGAGCATGGAACATTTTTCCATTTCTTTGTGTCTTCCTCAATTTCTTTCATGAGTACTTTATAGTTTTCTGAGTATAGATTCTTAGCCTCTTTGGTTAGGTTTATTCCTAGGTATCTTATGGTTTGGGGTGCAATTGTAAATGGGATTGACTCTTAATTTCTCTTTCTTCTGTCTTGTTGTTGGTGTAGAGAAATGCAACTGATTTCTGTGCATTGATCTTATATCCTGACACTTTACTGAATTCCTGTATAAGTTCTAGCAGTTTTGGAATGGAGTCTTTTGGGTTTTCCACATAGAGTATCATATCATCTGCGAAGAGTGATAATTTGACTTCTTCTTTGCCGATTTGGATGTCTTTAATTTCCTTTTGTTGTCTCATTGCTGAGGCTAGGACTTCTAGTACTATGTTGAATAGCAGTGGTGATAATGGGCATCCCTGCCGTGTTCCTGACCTTAGTGGAAAAGCTTTCAGTTTTTCTCCATTGAGAATGATATTTGCAGTGGGTTTTTCATAGATGGCTTTGATGATATTGAGGTATGTGCCCTCTATCCCTACACTTTGAAGCATTTTGATCAGGAAGGGATGCTGTCCTTTGTCAAATGCTTTTTCAACATCTATTGAGAGTATCATATGGTCCTTGTTCTTTCTTTTATTGATGTGTTGTATCACATTGACTGATTAGCGGATGTTGAACCAACCTTGCAGCCCTGGGATAAATCCCACTTGGTTGTGGTGAATAATCCTTTTAATGTACTGTTGAATCCTATTGGCTAGTATTTTGGTCAGAATTTTTGCATCTGTGTTCATCAAGGATATTGGTCTATAGCTCTCTTTTTTGATGGGATCCTTGTCTGGTTTGGGGATCAAGGTGATGCTGGCCTCATAAAATGAGTTTGGGAGTTTTCCTTCCATTTCTATTTTTTGGAACACTTTCAGGAGAATAGGAATTAGTTCTTCTTTAAATGTTTGGTAGAATTCCCCCGGGAAGCCATCTGGCCCTGGGCTTTTATTTGTTTGGAGATTTTTAGTGACTGTTTCAATCTCCTTACTGGTTATGGGTCTGTTCAGGCTTTCTATTTTTTCCTGGTTCAATTTTTGTAGTTTATATGTTTCTAGGAATGCATCCATTTCTTCCAGATTGTCAAATTTGTTGGCGTAGAATTGCTCATAGTATGTTCTTATAATAGTTTGAATTTCTTTGGTGTTAGTTGTGATCTCTCCTCTTTCATTCATGATTTTATTTATTTGGGTCCTTTTTCTTTTCTTTTTGATAATTCTGACCAAGGGTTTATCAATTTTATTAATTCTTTAAAAGAACCAGCTCCTAGTTTGGTTGATTTGTTCTATTGTTTTTTTGGTTTCTATTTCATTGATTTCTGCTCTGATCTTTATGATTTCTCTTCTCCCGCTGGGCTTAGGGTTTCTTTCTTGTTCTTTATCCAGCTCCTTTAGGTGTAGGGTTAGGTTGTGTACCTGAGACCTTCCTTGTTTCTTGAGAAAAGCTTGTACCGCTCTATATTTTCCTCTCAGGACTGCCTTTGTTGTGTCCCACAGATTTTGAACCGTTGTATTTTCATTATCATTTGTTTCCATGATTTTTTTCAATTCTTCTTTAATTTCCCGGTTGACCCATTCATTCTTTAGAAGGATGCTGTTTAGTCTCCATGTATTTGTGTTCTTTCCAAACTTCCTCTTGTGGTTGAGTTCTAGCTTCAGAGCATTGTGGTCTGAAAATATGCAGGGAATGATCCCAATCTTTTGATACTGGTTGAGTCCTGATTTAGGACCGAGGATGTGATTTATTCTGGAGAATGTTCCATGTGCACTAGAGAAGAATGTGTATTCTGTCGCTTTGGGATGAAATGTTCTGAATATATCTGTGATGTCCATCTCATCCAGTGTATCATTTAAGGCCTTTATTTCCCTGTTTATCTTTTGCTTGGATGATCTGTCCATTTCAGTGAGGGGAGTGTTAAAGTCCCCTACTATTATTGTATTATTGTTGATGTGTTTCTTTGATTTTGTTATTAATTGGTTTATATAGTTTGCTGCGCCCACGTTGGGGACATAGATATTTAAAATTGTTAGATCTTCTTGTTGGACAGACCCTTTGAGTATGATATAGTGTCCTTCCTCATCTCTTATTATAGTCTTTGGCTTAAAATCTAATTGATCTGATATAATGATTGCCACTCCTGCTTTTTTCTGATGTCCATTATCATGGTAAATTCTTTCCCACCCCCTCACTTTAAGTCTGGAGGTGTCTTCGGGTTTAAATTTAGTTTCTTGGAGGCAACATATAGATGGGTTTTGGTTTTTTTTATCCATTCTGATACCCTGTGTCTTTTGTTTGGGGCATTTAGCCCATTAACATTCAGGGTAACTATTGAGAGATATGATTTTAGTGCCATTGTATTTCCTGTAAGGTGACTGTTACTGTATATTGTCTCTGTTCCTATCTGATCTACCACTTGTAGGCTCTCTCTTTGCTTAGAGGACCCCTTTCAGTATTTCCTGTAGAGCTGGTTTGGTGTTTGCAAATTCTTTCAGTTTTTGTTTGTCCTGGAAGCTTTTAATCTCTCCTTCTATTTTCAATGATAGCCTAGCTGGATATAGTATTCTTGGCTGCATGTTTTTCTCGTTTAGTGCTCTGAAAATGTCATGCCAGCTCTTTCTGGCCTGCCAGGTCTCTGTGGATAAGTCAGCTGCCAATCTAATACTTTTACCATTGTATGTTACAGACTTCTTTTCCCGGGCTGCTTTCAGGATTTTCTCTTTGTCACTAAGGCTTGTAAATTTTACTATTAGGTGACGGGGTGTGGGCCTATTCTTATTGATTTTGAGGGGCGTTCTCTGAACCTCCTGAATTTTGATGCTCGTTCCCTTTGCCATATTGGGGAAATTCTCCCCAATAATTCTCTCCAGTATACCTTCTGCTCCCCTCTCTCTTTCTTCTTCTTCTGGAATCCCAATTATTCTAATGTTGTTTCGTCTTATGGTGTCACTTATCTCTCGAATTCTCCCCTCATGGTCCAGTAGCTGTTTGTCTCTCTTTTGCTTGGCTTTTATATTCTCTGTCATTTTGTCTTCTATATCGCTAATTCTTTCTTCTGCCTCATTTATCCTAGCAGTGAGAGCCTCCATTTTTTATTGAACCTCATTAATAGCTTTTTTGATTTCAACTTGGTTAGATTTTAGTTCTTTTATTTCTCCAGAAAGGGCTTTTATATCTCTGGAGAGGGTTTCTCTAATATTTTCCATGCCTTTTTCAAGCCCGCCTATAACCTTGAGAATTGTCATTTTGAACTCTAGATCTGACATATTACCAATGTCTGTATTGATTAGGTCCCTAGCCTTCGGTACTGCCTCTTGTTCTTTTTTTTGTTGTGAATTTTTCCGCCTTGTCATTTTGTCCAGCTAAGAGTATATGAAGGAGCAAGTAAAATACTAAAAGGGTGGCAACAATCCTAGGAAAATATGCTTTAACCAAATCAGAAGAGATCCCAAATCGTGAGGGGGGATTTCTCCCCCAATCGTGAGGGGAGAAATCCCCCCTCACGATTGGGTGACGGATCTCCTTTGATTGGGATCTCCTTTGATTGGGAACTCCCAATCTCTTCTGATTGGGATCTCTTCAGATTTGGGGATAAAAAGAGGTTCAAAAAAAAAAAAAGAAAGAAAAAAAAGAAAAAAAGAATTAAAAAAAGAGATTGAATTAAAAATTCAATCAAGAATTTAAAAAAGAATTAAGAAAAAAAAGATTGAAGAGATTAGAATCTCTTCTGATTTGGGGATAAAAAGAGGTTCAAAAAGAAAGAAAGAAAAAGAAGAAAAAAAAAGAATTAAAAACAAGAAATAGAATAAAGAAAAGTATAAAAAAGAAAAATATATATATTAGATAATCTAGTTAAAAAACGTTAAAAAGAAAAGGGTAAAAGTTATAAAAAATTTTAGCAGAAGAAGAGAAAAAAAAGAAAAAGAAAAAAATTAAATTATCTGCAAGACTAAAAAATCACAGGCAGAAAGCCATGAGTTCCGTGGTTTGTTTTCTCCTCGTCTGGAATTCTGCTGCTCTCTCCTTGGTATTGAAACTGCACTCCTTGGTAGGTGAACTTGGTCTTGCCTGGATTTCTTGTTGATCTTCTGGGGGAGGGGCCTGGTGTAGTGATTCTCAAGTGTCTTTGCCCCAGGCGGAATTACACCGCCCTTACCAGGGGCCGGGCTGAGTGATCTGCTCAGCCTTGCTTTCAGGGGCTTTTGTTCCCTGAGCGCTTTCCGTAGAGTTCCGGAGGATGGGAATACAAATGGCGGCCTCCTGGTCTCCGGCCCGGAGGAGCCAAGAGCCTGGGTCCCCGCTCCCCAGTGCGCCCTCAGCGAACCGCTCCTAGTAACTCGCGTCTGCCTAACCTCCGGCCGCGCTCCGAGCTCACCGAGCCTGCGACCGGTTCACGGCAACAGCAAGCTGTGAGCGTACTGTCGGCTCTGTCTCTGCAGCCGGCTTTCCTGTTCCAATATCCGCAAGCTCTGCGATACTCAGACACCCCCGATCCTTCTGTGACCCCACGGGTCCTGAGGTCACGCAGACCCCACGTGGGCTTCGCCCCGGTTTAGCTTCCGGAGCGATGTCCCTCAGCGGAACAGACTTTTAAAAGTCCCGATTTTGTGCTCCATTGCTCCGCCGCTTGCCGGGAGCCGGCCCCTCCCCCCAGGGTCTATCTTCCCGTCGCTTTAGATTCACTTCTCCGCCAGTCCTACCTTTCAGAAAGTGGTTGTTTTTCTGTTTCTAGAATTGCTGTTCTTCTTCTCTTCGATCTGCCGATGGATTTGCAGGTGTTTGCAATCTTTAGATAAGCGCTCTAGCTGCTCTCCTGCTAGCTGAGGTAGTCTCAGCCTGCTACTTCTCCGCCATCTTGACTCCTCCTCCTTGCCCTTTGTTTGTAGTCCGAAAAATTCTTCTCACGGTCTGTAGATCGGGTGTGCATAACTCCGTTCCCAAACCTAATCAGAGTATGTGTTTTCAAACTTCTGTCACCATAGCCCTGGCCCACACACCCTCCAGGCTGGGGGCCCTGGAACCACACGCCAGGACAGTGCCTGCCCTCTCCAAGGGAATTCTGCCCATTCCATTGACCACAACCGTACAAATTAGAGTAACCTCCCAAACCCCTAAGCTATCCCAATGCTGTAGGTCGCCCGGGAAAAACATGGGTGATCTGCCACCAGCTGAACAGCTACCTCCACTCAGACACATAGGCAGATGTCCCCAGAGAAAAACATTGAACCCGACAGGCCCCTAGGCCCTACTAAGACCAATTGCTTTGGTTTCCAGTCATCTCTTGCCAAGCCCTGGTTTCCAGTACCAGCATATGGGGTTTCCTGAGGCACCGATCAGAACAAATGTCGTCTCCGCATGGGAAACTTGCTTGTTGGAGCTGTGTCAAAACCTTAGGTAGGAGAATCCTTCAGGGCTCCGGTGCCACCACCCCATTCCAAGGACTCCATGGACACAAAACCACCTTAGGTCCCATCTACAGGAGAGTCCATTTCAACTCAGCCCCCTCGGTTGCTCCCCCTGAGCCAGCAATCAAACCTGTCTTTTTTCTAGGAGACAATTGGAATGTGAGGCATTCTGCCCAGGCATCCATCCTTAGAAACCTGCTCTGGAGTCGTTTCCTATGGGATGTCCTGGACCAATCCAACAGGTCTCAATTGTACTGCAGAAGGAATCCTTGCAGTTTGGAGCATCTCAAAATTCCCATCATGGGAAATAGGCCCCTGATGCCTCCCCCTTCATGAATGGGCCATCATGGACAGAAACTCCAACGTGAGCCAACGTCTGATACTCGCCCTGAGTTCAGATGCACAATTCAGCTCTATTCAGCTCTGGAGAGTGTGCCTGCCCTGCCCTCTCCCCTAAACCTAAGACTAGCTTTTGCTCTCAGATTTATGTCATCACATTCCTGGCCAACCAGCCCCCAGTTTGGGAATTCTGGAGACACAATTCAGCATTCTTCCTGCCCTCCAGAAGTAAATCTTTGCCCGATGAGGCTACCCAGAAATCCCAAAAGAGGATAAACCTGCACGCAACTCGACTGCACCCCACTTATACAGTCTACCCTGGGCCCTAATGAACAGTTGGAAACAGCCTGAGACCGGACCTCCCAACTGACACGCAGACAGCGCACCCCACACTGAGCACTCAGAACTGCCATGGCCTTGGGTCGTCATCTCTTCCCAACCTCGGCTTTCAGGCTTCAGAACCTAGAACTTATCTCCAATCACTGCCCAGTGGTGAACGTGTTGCAGAAATCAGAACTCCTCGTTCCCCGTGCCCAGAATCCTGGTGGTTGGCATGTTGTCCAATGTTCAGTGTAGGAGAAACCAGCTTGCCCAGGTGGTCCTGCCCATGTTTCAGGGCTGCGTTGGTCACAAACACACATTGTGACCCTCAGCCTGTGCCCTGTCCTCAAGTAAGGCCTTTCAGTGGCTGGAACAAGAGCCGACATATGTGGATTGCCATGCCCCTAGGCCCCCATTCTAAACCAGAGGTCGGGTTGTCCAGTCACCCCTCCCAAGCGCTCTCCTCTGGAATCAGTCTTTTGGTGGGACATTTGAGGTAAAAAAACAGAAAGGACACCTCCCATCCCAAAGAATGACCCCAAACTCTTGGAATAGGTCTAAATCCCCAGAGAGGGATACTCGTCCATGCCTGATGAAGGCACCTCGACATTCAATGACTATATTTGAAGCAAAATCCAGAGACAAAAGCTTGAGGAAGCACCTCACATTCGCCCTTTGCTCATATCATGAAGAATTCTCCTCACCATCTGTAGATCGTTCCTGCCATACCTACGTCCCAAATCCTAAGCCGAGTTTGCGTTTTCAGACTTCTGTCCCCACAGCCCTAGTCCACACACCATCCAGGATGGTGCCCCTGGAGCCACACTTTAGGACTGTGCCTGCCCTCTCCATGGGAATTCTGCCCATTTAATTGGCCCCAACACTACAGATTTGGAGAAACCTCCAAAGACTCCGAGGCCATCCTAATACTGTAGGCCGCCCGGGACAAACATGGGTGATATGACACCAGCTGCACAACTACCTCCACTTAGACCTGTAGACAGATGTCCCCAGAGCAGAAGATTCACCCGGACATGCCCCTAGGCCCTAATCGGATCCATTGTTTTGCTTCCAGGCATCTCTCCTCAGAGTCCTGGTTTCCAATACCAGCATATGGGGGTTTCCTGAGGCACTGATCATAACAAATCTCATCACCACATGGGAAACTTGCTCAATGGAGATGTGTCAAAACCTCCAGTTAGGATAATCCTTCAGGGCCCGGTGCCACCACCCCATTCCAAGGTCTCCATGAACAAAAACCCACATTATGACCGATCCTCAGGAGAGTCCATTTCAACTCAGCCTCGTTGGTTGCTCCCCCAGAGCCAGCGGATCGAACCTGTCTTGTAGAGAGGATATAATTGGAATGCAAGGTGGGCTGCCCAGGCATCCATCCTTAGAACCCTGCTCTGGAGTCATTCCAGATAGGTGGACCTTGGGCCATCCAACAGGTCTCAATTGTCCGGCAGAAGGAATCCTTGCAGTTTGGAATGTCTCACAACTCCCATCGAAGGAAAAACTCCATGGCTACATGATGCGCAACTCCTTCATGAAGGGGCCATCATGGACAGAAACTCCAACCTGAGCCAATGTCCTATCCTCGCCCTGACTTCAGATGCATGAGATCTCTATTTCGCTTTTCAGAGTGTGCCTGCCATGCTCTCACCCCCAAAACCTGGCCTAGCCTGTGTTCTCAGACTTCCGTCCTCACACTCCTGGGCCACAAGCCCGCCAGTTTGGGAATTCCGGAGTCACAATGCAGTACTCTTTCTGCCCTCCAGAAGAAAAACGTTATAATATGGGGCTAGCCAGAAACCCCAAATGAGGATCAACCTGCACGCCACTCAACTGTACCCCAATTATACAGTCTAGCATGAGCACTAATGCCCTGTCTGACACAGCCTGAGCCCGGATCTCCCGACCTGAGCCCGGATCTCCCGACCAAAACCAAGACAGCTGGGGCCACACTTCAGGACTGTGCCTGCCCTTTCCATGAAAATTCTGTCCACCATTGTCCACAACCATACAGATTAGGAGAAACCTCCAAAGACCCCGAGACCATCCCAATAGTGTCGGCTGCCAGGGACAAATGGGGCGATCTGACACCAGCTGAGCAATGACCTCCACTCAGAACTATAGACAGATATTCCCAGAGAAGAAGAATGAAGCAGACAGTCCCCTAGGACATAATCAGATCCATTGCTTTTGTTTCCAGGCATCTCTCCTCAGAAGCCTGGCTTCCAATACCATCTTATTGTGGTTCCGGAGAAAAGAATCAGAACAAATCTCAACTCCACATTGGAAACTGGCTCTTTGAAGCTGTCTCAAAACCTCCGGTTAGAAGATTCTTTCAGGGCGCCAGTGCCACTGCCCCATTCCAAGATCTCCACGGAAACCAACCCACATTATGACCAATCCTCAGGAGAGCCCATTTCAACTCAGCCCCCTTGGTTGCTCCCCCAGAACCAGCAGATCGAACTTGCCTTCTTTCTAGGAGACAGTTGGAATGCAAGTAGGGCTGCCCAAGCATCCATCATTAGAGCCCTGCTCTGGAGAAGTTCCTTATGGGGCATCATGGATCCATCCAAAAGGTCTCGACTGTCCCACAGAAGGAATCCTTGCAGTTTGGAGTATCACACAATCCCAATGAGGGAAAACCTCCATGGCCTCGTGATGCTCCCCCCGACCTTCATGATGGGGCCATCATGGATAGAAACTCCATCCTGAGCCAGTGTCTGATCCTCGCCCTGACTTCAGATGCACGAGATCTCGATTCAGCTCTGCAGAGTGTGCCTGTCGTGCCCTCGTCCCCAAACCTAAGCCTAGCTTGTGTTCTCAGACTTCCGTCCTCACACTTCTGGCCCACAAGCCCTCCATTTGGGAATTCTGGACACACAATGCAGCACTCTGCCTACCCTCCAGAAGAAAAACTTTGCCCTATGAGGCTACCTAGAAACGCCAAATGAGGATCATCCTGCATGCCACTTGAATGTACCCCAATTTTACAGTCTAGCCTGGGCACTAATGCCCTGTCTGACACAACCTGAGCCCAGAGCTCCCGACCCGATGCCCAGACAGCTGCCGTACACTGCGCACATCGGATCTGCCATGGCTTTAGGTGGTCATCTTTTCCCAAACACGGTTTTCAGGCTTCAGAAGCTAGAACTTATCTCCCCTCACTACCCAGGGGTGAATGTGATGCAGAAATCAGAATCCCTCCTTCCCCAAGACAAGAAAACTTATGGTTGGCATGTTGTCCAATGGTCAGTGTAGGAGAATCAAGCGTGGCCCATGAGGCCCCGCCCATGCTTGAGGGCCGCAATGGGCACAAACAGACATTGTGACCCTCAGCGTGAGCCCTGTCCTCAAGGAAAACATCTCAGGGGCAAGACCAAGAGCACACATATGGGTCTTACCATGCCCCTAGTCCCCCAATCTTAACCAGAGGTTTAGATGTTTAGTCACCACTACTCAGGTCTGCTCTGGAATCCTGGTGGGACACCTGAGGTAAAAAAAAATACCAAAAGGACTCCTCCCATTCACCGAATGACACCCAAACACGTGGGATCTGACCAAATCCACAGAGAGATAGACTCGTCAATTGCCCATGAGGCCATCCCGACATTCCATGGCCACCGCTGACACAAAATCCAGAGACAAAAACCTGGGCAAGCGCCTAGCACTTGCCCTTTTTTCGTAGCCCAAAAAATTCTCCTCCAGTCTATAGATTGGGCCTGTCATACATACGTCCCCAAACCTAAATTGAGTTTGGGTTTTCAGAATTCTGTCCCCACAGTACTAGCCCACACACCTTCCAGGCTAGGGCCCCTGGAGCCACACCTCAGGACTGTGCCTGCCCTCTCCAGTGGAATTCTGCCCACTCCATTGGCCACAACCCTACAGATTAGGAGAAACCTCCAAATTCCCCAAGGCCATCCCAACAGTGTTGGCTGCCCAGGACAAACAGGAGTGATCTATCCCAAGCTGAGAAACTACTTCAACTTAGACTGGTAGACAGATATCCCCAGAGAAGAAGAATGAACCAGACAGGCACCTAGGCCCTAATCGGATCCATTGCTTTTGTTTCCAGGCATCTCTCTTCCGAGCCCTGGTTTCCAATACCAGCATATAGGTTTTTCCAGAAGTACCAATCAGGACAAATCACATCTACACATGGGAAATGTGCTTTTTGGAGCTGTGTCAAAACCTCCAGTTAGGGGAAAACTTCAGGTCCCTGGAGCCACCGCCCCATTACAAGGTCTCCATGGACACAATCCAACATTATGACCCATTCTCAGGAGAGTCCATTTCAACACAGCCCCATCAGTGGCTCTCCCATCGGTTGCTCCCACAGAGGAAGCAGATTGAACCTGCCTTGTCGCTAGGAGACAATAAGAATGGGAGGTGGGCTCTCCAGGCATCCATCCTTAGAACCCTGCTCTGGCGTCCTTCCGTATGGGACGTCCTGGAGCCATCTGACCGGTCTCGACTGTCCTGTAAAAGGAATTCTTGCCGAATGGAGCATCGTGTGAAAGCCTCCATGGCCCCATGATGCCCCCCACTTTCATGAAGGGGCCATCCTGAACAGAACAGAAACTCCAACCTGAGGCTTCCTCTGATCCTCGCCCTGACTTCAGATGCATGAGATCTCGATTCAGCTCTTCAGAGAGTGCCTGCTGTGCCCTCGCCTCAAACCTAAGCCTAGCTTGTGTTCTCAGACTTCCGTCCTCACACTCCTGGCCCCAAAACCCTCCAGTTTGGGAATTCCAGATTGACAATACAGGACTCTGCCTGCCCTCCAGAAGAAAAACGTTGCCCTATGGGGCTACCCAGAAACCCCAAATGAGGATCAACCTGCACGCCACTCGACTGTACCCCAATTATACAGTCTACCCTGGGAATTAATGCCCTGTCTGACACAGCCTAAGCCTGGAATTCGTGACCTACACCAGACAACTGGCCGCACACTGAGCACATCAGACACGCCATGGCCTTAGGTCATCATCTCTTCCCAACCTCGGTTTTCAAGCTTCAGAAACTAGACCTTATCTCCAATAATTACCTAGTGCTGAACGTGATGCAGAAATCAGAACTCCTCGTTCCCCATGGCCAGAAACCTTGTGGTTGGCATGCTGTCCAACGTTCACTGTAGGAGAAAACAGCCTGGCCCATGAGGACCTGCCCATGCTTGAGGGTCGCCATGGGCACAAACACACATTTTGACCCTTAGCGTCAACCTTATCCTCAAGTAAAGCCGCTCAGTGACTGGACCAAGAGCTCGGATATGTGGCTTGCCTTACCCCTAGTCCCCCCATCTTAACTAGACCTCAAAATGCCTAGTCACCCCTACTCAGGGCTCTGCTCTGGAATCCCTCTTTTGTGGGACACCAGAGGTAAAAAAAAAAAAATACAGAAAGGACTACTCCCATCCACAGACTGACCCCAAACACTTGGGATCAGGCCAAATCCCCAGAGAGAAAGACTCATCCATGGCCCATGAGGTCAGCCCGACATTCCTCAGTCACCATTGACACAAAATCAGAGACAAAAGTCTGAGCAAACGCCTCACACTCGCCCTTTGTTCATAGCCTGAAAATTTTTTTTCACAGTCAGTAGATCAGGCCTATCATACATATGTCCCCAAACCTAAGCCGAGGTTGTGTTTTCAGACTTCTGTCCCCACAGTCCTGGCCCACATACCCTCCAGGCTGGGGACTCTGGAGGCAAACCTCAGGACTGTGCCTGCCCTCTCCAGGGGAATTCTGCTCATTCCACTGGCCACAAACCTACAGATTAGGAGAAAACTAAAAAGTACCAAAGCCATCCCAATATTGTAGGCCACCCATGACAAAGAGGTGCGACCTATCAGTAGCTAAGCAACTACCTCCATTCAGACCTGTAGACAGATATACCCAGAGAAGAAGATTGAACCTGACAGGCACCTAGGCCCTAACTGGATCCATTGCTTTCGTTTCCAGGCATCACTCCTCAGAAACCAGGTTTCCAATACCAGCATATAGGTTTTTCCAGAGGTACCAATCAGAACAAATCTCGTCTCCACACGGGAAACTTGCTCTTTGGAGCTGTGTCAAAACCTCCAGTTAAGAGAAAACTTCAGGTTCCCGGACTCACCGCCCCATTCCAAGGTCTCCATGGACACAAACCCACATTATGAACCACCCTCTGGAGAGTCCATTTCAACACACCCTCCTCGATTGCTCCACCAGATTCAGCAGATCTAACCTGCCTTGTCGCAAGGAGACAATAGGAATGCGAGTTGGGCTCTCTAAGCATCCATCCTTAGAACGCTGCTCTGTCTTTGTTCTGTATGGGACGGCCTGGAGACATCTGACAGGTCTCGACTGTCCAGCAGAAGGAATCCTTGCAGATTGGAGCATCTCACAACTCCCATCGTGGGAAAACATCCATGGCCCCATGATGCCTGTCACCTTCATGAAGGGGCCATCCTGAACAGAAAATCCAACCTGAACCTACGTCTGATCCTCGACCTGACCTCAGATGCACGAGATCTCGATTCAGCTCTGCAGAGATTCAGCTCTGCCATTCCCTCGCCCCAAAACCTAAGCCTAGCTTGTGTTCACAGACTTCTTTCCTCACACTTCTGGCCCACAAGCCCTATAGTTTGGGAATTCCGGAGCCACATTGCAGCACTATGCAATGGGCTCCAGAAGAAAAACATTGCCCTATGGGGCTACCCAGAAACGCCAAATGAAGATCAACCTGCAAGCCACTCAACTGTACTCCAATTATACAGTCAACCCTCGAACTAATGCGATGTGCTGTCTGACACAGCCTGAGCCCGGACCTCCCAACCGACACCCAGACAGCTGCGGCCACACGTCAGTACTGTGCCTGCCCTTTACAAGGGAATTCTTACCATTTCATTTGTCACAAACCTACAGATTAGGAGAAACCTCCAGAGTCCCTGAGGCCAGCCAAATAGTGTTGGCCTACCGGGACAAACAGGGGCGATCTGACACAAGATGAGCAATGACCTCCACTCAGAACCATAGACAGATGTTCTCAGAGGAAAATATTGAAGCAGACAGGCTCCTAGGCCCTATTTGGACCCACTGGTTTGGATTCCAGGCATCTCTCCTCAGATACCTGGTTTCCAAAACTAGTTTATGGGAGTTCCTGAGGAACCAATCAGAACAAATCTCATCTCCACATGAGAAATTTGGTCTTTCTCGCTGTCTCAAAACCTCAGGTTAGGAGAATACTTCAGGGCACCGGAGCCACTGCCCCATTCCAAGGTCTCAATGGACATAACCCCACATTATGACCGATCTTCAGGAGAGTCCATTTCAATTCAGCCCCTCAGTGGCTCCCCCAGAGCCAACAGATTGATCCTGTCTTGGCGCTAGGAGGTAATTGGAATGTGAGTTGGGCTGCCCAGGCATCCATCATTAGAACTCTGCTCTTGAGAATTTCCATATGGGACATCCTGGATCCATCCAACAGGTCTAGAATGTCGCACAGAAGGAATCCTTGCGGTTTTAGAGCATCAGAGAATCCCACTGTGGGCAAACATCCATGGCCTCATGATGCCCCCCACCTTCATGTAGGGGACATCATGGACAGAAACTCCAACCTAAGCCAACGTCTGATCCTCACCCTGACTTCAGATAGACAAGATCTCGATTCAGCTCTGCAGAGTGTGCCTGCCGTGCCCTCGCTCCAAAACTTAAGCCTAACATGTGTTCTCAGAATTCCGTCCTCAAACTCCTGGCCCACAAACCCTCAGTTGGGAATTCTGGAGACACAATGAAGCACTCTGCTTGCCCTCCAGAAGAAAAAATGTTTCCCTATGGGGCTATGCAGAAACGCCAAATGGGGATCAACCTGCATGCCACTCAACGGTACCCCAATTGTACAGTCTAGTGTGAGTACTAATGCCCTGTCTGACACAGACTGATCCTGGACCTCCTGACCGACACCCAGACAGCTGGATGCACACTGAGCACATCAGACACGCCATGGCCTTAGGTCTTCATCTCTTCCCAATTTCGGTTTTCAGGCTTCAGAACCTAGACATTAACTCCACTAACTGACCAGGTGTGAACATGATGTAGAAATCAGAACTGCTTCTTATCCATAGCCAGAAACTTTGTGGTTGGCGTGTTGTCCAACGTTCAGTGTAGGAGAAACCAGCATAGCCCTTGAGGCCCCAGTCATGCTTGATGATCGCTATGGGGACAAACACACATTGTGACCCTCAGTGTGAGCCCTAGCCTCAAGTAAATCCTCTCATTGACTGGATCAAGAGCTCGTATATGAGGCTTGCCAAGACCCTAGTCCCCCAATCTTAATCAGAGTTTGAGATGTCTAGTCACCCCTACTCAGGGCTCTGCTCTGGAATCCCTCTTTGGTAGGACACCTGAGGGAAAAAAAAAATACAGAAAGACTCCTCCCATCCACAGAATGACCGCAAACACTTGGGATCTGGTCAAATAGGGAGAGAGAAAGACTCGTCCTTGGCCCATGAGGCCATCCTTACATTCCATGGCCACTGTTGACACAAAATCAGAGACAAAAGCCTGAAAAAGTGCCTCACACTCGCCCCTTGTTCATAGCCCAAAAAATTCTCCTCATGGTCTGTAGATCAGGCCTGTCATACATACGTCCCCACCTAAGACGAGTTTGAGTTTTCAGACTTCTGTCCCCACAGTCCTGGCTCATACACCTTCCAGGATGGCGCCCCTGGAGCCACACCTCAGGACTGTGCCTGCCCTCTCAGGTGAATTCTGCCCATTCCATTGGCCACAACCCTACAGATTAGGAAAAACCTTAAAAGTCCCCAAAGCCATCCAAATAGTGTAGGCCGCCCAGGACAAACAGGGAAGATCTGTCAAGCTGAGCAACGACCTCCACTCACACCCGTAAACAGATATCCCCAGAGAAGAAGATTGAACCGGACAGGCAACTAGGCCCCAATCGGATCCATTGCTTTTGTTTCCCGGAATCTCTCCTCAGAGACCTGGTTTCCAATACCAGCATATGTGGGTTCCCAGAGGTACTAATCACAACAACTCTCATCTCCACATGGGAAACTTGCTCTTTAGAGCTATGTCAAAACCTCCAGTTAAGGGAAACCTTCAGGTCCCCGGATCCACAGCCCCATTCCAATGTCTCCATGGACACAAACCCACATTATGTCCACAACTCAGGAGAGTCCATTTCAACTCAGCCCCCTCGGTTGCTCCCCCAGAGCCATCAGATCGAACCTCCCTTGTCACTAGGAGACAACTGGAATGCGAGTTGGGCTGCCCAGGCATCCATTGTTAGGACTCCGCTCTGGAGATGTTCCTTATGTGGTGTCCTTGATCCATCTGACAGGTCTCGACTGTCCTGTAGAAGGAATCCTTGTGGTTTGCAGCATCACACACTCACACTGTGGGCAAACCTCCATGGCCTCGTGATGCCCCCACCTTCATGTAGGGGACATCATGGACAGAAACTCCAACCTGAGGCAATGTCTGATCCTCGCCCTGACTTCAGATGCACGAGATCTCGATTCAGCTCTGCAGAGTGTGTCTTCTGTGCCCTCGCCCCAAAACCTAAGTCTAGCTTCTGTTCTCAGACTTCCATCCTCACACTCCTGGCTCAAGCCCTCCAGTTTCGTAAATCTGGAGACACGATGCAGAACTTTGCCTGCCCTCCAGAAGAAAAACGTTGCCCTATGGGCCTACGCAGAAACCCCAAATGAGGATCAACCTGCATGCCACTTGACTTTGCCCCAATTATACAGTTTAGCCTGGACAGTAATGACCAATCTGACACAGACTGAGCACAGACCTTGTGACCGACACCCAGACAGCTGGTCGCACACTGAGCACATCGGACACACCATGGCCTTAGGTCGTCATCTCTTCCGAACCTTGGTTTCCAGGCTTCAGAACCTAGACTTTTCTCCACCCACTGCCAAGCAGTGTACGTGATGCAGAAATCAGAACTCCTCCTTCCCCATGACCAGAAACTTTGTGGTTGGCATGTTGTCCAACATTCAGTGTAGGAGAAACCAGAGTGGCCCATGAGACCCCACCCATGTTTGAGGGCCACGATGGGCACAAACACAAATTGGGACCCTCAGTGTAAGCCCTGTCCTCAAGTAAAGCCTCTCAGGGGCTGGACCAAGAGCCCGCATATGGGGCTTGCCATGCCTCTAGTCCCCCAATCTTAACCAGCACCCAAGAAGTCTGGTCATTCCTACTCAGAGCTATTCTCTGCAATCCTTCTTTGGTGGGACACATGAGGTAAAAAAAAATAGAGAAAGGACTCCTACCATCCAAACAATGACCTCAAACACTTGGAATCGGGCCAAATCCGCAGAGAGAAAAACTTGTCCATGGCCATTGAGGCCAGCCAGACATTCCACGGCCACCGTTGATGCAAAATCTGGAGACAAAAGCCTGAAAAAAACGACTCACACTCGCCCAGTGATCATAGCCCGAAAAATTCTCCTCAAGGTCTGTAGATCGAGTCTGCCATACCTACGTCCTCAAACCTAAGCTGAGTTTGTGTTTTCAGACTTCTGTCCCCACAGTCCTGGCCCACATATCCTCTAGTCTGGGTCCCCTGGAGCCACACCTCAGGACTGTGCCTGTGCACTCCAAGGGAATTCTGCTCATTCCTTTGGACACAACTCAAGAGATTAAGAAAACCTTCAAAGTCCCCGAGGCCATCCCAATAGTGTCAGTCGCCCAGGAGAAACAGGGGTTATCTGTCACTAGCTGCGCCACTACCCCCACTCAGACCTGTAGACAGATATACCCAGAGAAGAAGATTGAACTGGACAGGCACCTAGGCCCTAATTTGATTCATTTCTTTTGAGTCCAGGGATCTCTCCTCATAGGTCTGGTTTCCAATAACAGCATATGTGGGTTCCCGGAGGAATCAATCAGTACAAATTGTGTCTCCACTTGGGAAACTTGCTCTTTGGAGCTGTGTCAAAACCTCCCGTTAGGAGAAACCTTCAGGTACAGGGAACCACTGCCCCATTCCAAGGTCTTCATGGACACAGACCCACATTATGACCCATCCTCAGGAGAGCCCATTTCAACTCAGGCCCCTCAGTTGCTTCCCCAGAGCCAGCGATCGAACCTGCCTTATCGCAAGTAGATAATTGGAATACAAGGCGGGCTGCTCAGGATTCAATCCTTAGAACCCTGCTTTGGCTTCCTTCCATAATGGACGTCCTGTAGCCATCCGACAGGTCTCGACTCTCCTACAGAGGGAATCCTTGGGGATTGGAACATCTCACTACTCCCATCTTGGGAAAACCACCATGGCCTCATGAAGCACCCGCCCCTTCATGAAGGGGGGAAATGGACAGAAACTCCACGCTAAGCCAAATTCTGATCCTCGGCCTGAGTTCATATCCACAAGATCTCGAATCAGCTCAGCAGAGTTTGCCTGCTGTGCCCTTGCTCCAAAACCTACACCTAGCTTGTGTTCTCAGACTTCCGTCATCACACTCCTGGGCTACAAGCCCTCCTGTCCAGGAATCTGGAGAAACAATGCAGCACTATGCCTGCCATCCAGAAGAAAAACTTTGTCCTATATGACAACCCAGAAACCCCAAATGAGTATCAATCTGCAAGCCACTCGACTGTACCCCAATTGTAAGTGTACCCTGGGCACTCATGCTCTGTCTGACACAACCTGAGCGCAGAACTCCCGACTGACTCCCGGACAGCTAGGGTCACACCTCAGGACTGTGCATGCCTTCTCCAAGGGAATTCTGCCCATTCCATTGGCCACAACCCTATAGATTATGAGAAATCTCCAAAGACCCAGAGACCATCCCAATAGTGTAGGCCTCTCAGGAGAAACTGTGGCGATTAGACGCAAGCTGAGAAACGATCCACTCAGAACCGTAGACAGATGTTCCCAGAGAAAAATATTGGAGCAGACAGGCCCCTAGATCCTAATAGAATCAGTTCCTTTGGTTTCCAGGCATCACTCCTCAGAGGCCTGGTTTCCAATACCAGCTTATGATGTTTCCTGAGGCAACATCAGAACAAATCTCATCTCCACATGGGAAACTTGCTCTTTGGAGCTGTGTCAATACCTCTAGTTAGGAGAATCCTTCAGGGCGCCGGTTCCACTGCCCCATTCCAAGGTCTCCATGGACACAAATCCATTATGACACATCCTCAGGAGATTCCATTTCAACTCACCCCCCTACCTTCCTCCCCCAGAGCCAGTAGAGCGAACCTGCGTTGTCACTAGGAGAAGATTAGAATACAAGTTGGGCTGCCCAGGCATCCATCGTTAGAACCCTGCTCTGGAGAAATTTTTTATGAGACGTCCTTGATCCATCAGACAGGTCTCGACTGTCCCACAGAAGGAATCCCTGTGGTTTGCAGCATCACAAATTCCCACCGTGGGAAAAACTCATGGCCTCGTGATGTCCCCATCTTCATGTCAGGATCATCAAGGACAGAAACTCCAAACTGAGAAAATGTCTGATCCTCACCCTGACTTCAGATGCACGAGATCTCAATTCAGCTCTGCAGAGTGTGCCTGCCGTGCCCTTGCCCCAAAACCTAAGCCTAGCTTGTGTTCTCAGACTTCCGTCCTTCTACTCCTGGCTCACAAGCCCTCCAGTTTGGGAATTCTGGAGACACAATGAAGCACTCTGCCTGCCTTACAGAAGAAAACCATTGCCCTATGGGACTACCCAGAAACCCCAAATGAGGATCCACCTGCACGCCACTCGACAATATCCCAATTATACAGTCCAGCATGAGCAGTAATGCCCTGTCTGACTCAGCTTGAGCCCAGACCTCGTGACCCTCAGCCAGACAGCTGGCCGCACACTGAGCACATCGGACACGCCATGGCCTTAGGTCATCATCTCTTTCCCAACTTTGGTCTTCAGGCTTCAGAACCTAGACCTTATCTCCACTCACTGCCAAGTGGTGTACGTGATGTAGAAATCAGAACTTCTCCTTCCCCATGGCAAGAAACCTTGTGGTTGGCACGTTGTCCAACGTTCAGTGTAGGAGAAAACAGCGTGGCTCAGAGGCCTCGCCCATGCTTGAGGGTCGTGATGGGCACAAACACACATTGGGACCCTCAGCGTGAGCCCTGTCCTCAAGTAAACCATCTCAGTGACTGGAAGAAGAGCCCACATATGGGCCTTGCCATGCCCTGAGTCCCCCAATCTTAATGAGACCTCGAGATGTCTAGTCACACCTACTCAGGTCTCTTCTTTGTTATTCCTCTTTGGAGGGACACCCGAGGTAAAAAACAAAACAAAACAAACAAACAAACAAACAAAAAAGGCAGAAAGGATTCTCCCATCCACAGAATGACCCCAAACACTTGGGATATGCCCAAATACCAGGAGAGAAAGACTCATCCATGGCCCATGAGGCTACCCCATCATTCCACGGCTACCATTGACACAAAATCCAGAGACAACAGCAAAGCAAATGCCTCACGCCCGCCATTTGTTCATAGCCCAAAATGTTCTCACAGTCTGTAGATGGGCCTGCCATACCTATGTCCCCAAACCTAAGCTGAGTTTGCGTTTTCAGACTTCTGTCCCAACAGCTCTGGCCCAAACACCTTCCAGGCTGGGTCCCCTGGAGCCACAACTCAGGAATGTGCCTGCCCTCTTCAAAGGAATTCTGCCCATTTCATTGGCCACGACCATACAAATTAGGTGAAACCTCCAAAGTCCCTGAGGCCATCCCAATAGTGTAGGTCGCCCAGGACAAACAGGGGCGATCAGTCAGAAGCTGAGCAAAGACCTCCACTCAGACCCGTCGACAGATAGCCCCAGAGAAGAAGATAGAACCACACAGGCACGTATGTCCTAATCGGATCTATTGTTTTTGTTTCCAGGCATCTCTCCTCAGAGGCCTGGTTTCCAATACCATCATATGGGGGTTTCCTGAGGTACCAATCAGAACAAATATCGTGTCCTCAAGGGCAACTATTCTTTGGAGACATGTCAAATCCTCTAGTTGGGAGAAACCTTCAGGTTTCTGGAGATACTGCCCCATTCCAAGGTCTCCATGGACACAGACCCACATTATGACCCATCCTAAGGAGAGTCCATTTTAGCAGAGCCCCTTCCATTGCTCATGCAGAGCCAGTACATTGAAACTGCTTTGTGACTACGAGACAATTGGAATGCGTGGCAGGCTCTCCAGGCCTCCACCCTTAGAAACCTGCTCTGGCGTCTTTCCATATGGTACGTCCTGGATCCATCCGACAGGTTTCGAATGTCCTGGAGAATGAATCCTTGCAGATTGGAGCATCTCATAATTCCCATCGTGGGAAAACCTCCATGGCCTTATGATGCCCGCCCCGCTTCATGAAGGGGGATCATGGACAGAAACGCCAACCTGAGCCAACATCAGATCCTTGACCTGACTTCAGATGCACGAGATCTCGATTTATCTCTGCAGAGTGTGCCTGCCGTGCCCTCGACCCAAAACCTAAGCTTAGCTTGTGTTCTCAGACTTCCTTCCTCACTCTCCTGGCCCACAAACCCTCCAGTTTGGGAATTCTGGATCCACAATGCAGCTCTATGCCTGCCCTCCAGAAAAAAAAAATAATAATAACGTTGCCCCAAGGGCTACCAAGAAACTCCAAATGAGGATCAACCTACATGCCATTCGAGTGTACCCCAATTATACAGTCCACCCTGCCCACTAATGCCTTGGCCAACACAGACTGAGCCGGTACCTCTTGAACGACACCCAGTCAGCTGGGGCCACATCAAAGGACTCTCCTGCCCTCTGCAAGGGAATTCTGCCCATTCCATTTGCCACAACCCTACAGATTAGGAGAAACTTCCAACGTCCCTGAGACGATGCCAATAGTGTAGCCCTCCCGGGACAAACAGGGGCAATATGACACATGCTGAAAACAACCACCACACAAAACCATAGACTGATGTTCTCAGAGAAAAAGATTGAAGTGAACAGGCCCCCAGGCCCTAATCAGATACATTGTATTGGATTCCAGGCATCTCTTCTCAGATGCCTGGTTTACAATACCAGCTTATAGGTTTCCTGAGGCAACAATCAGAACAAATCTTGTCTCCACATGGAGACATCGCTCTTTCAAACTGTCTCAAAACCTCCAGGGCACCGGAGCCACTGCCCCATTCCAAGGTCTCCATGGACACAAAACCCACATTATGACCCATCCTCAGGAGAGTCCATTTCAACTCAGCCCCCTCGATTGCTCCCCCAGAGCCAGCAGATCTAACCTGTCTTGTTGCTAGGAGATAATTGGAATGCGAGTTGGGCTGCCCAGGCCTCCATCGTTAGAACCCCGGTCTGGAGAATTTCCTTATGGGGTGTCCTTGATCTATCTGACAGGTCTCCCACAGAAGGAATCCTTGTGGTTTGCAGCATCACACATGCACACCTTGGGAAAACTTCCATGGCCTTGTGATGCCCCAACCTTCATGTAGGGGACATCATAGACAGAAACTCCAACCTGAGGCAATGTCTGATCCTCGCCCTGACTTTAGATGCACGAGATCTCAATTCAGCTCTGCAGAGTGTGCCTGCCGTGCCCTCACCCCAAAACCTAAGCCTAGCTTGTGTTCTCAGACTTCTGTCCTCACACTCCTGGATCATTAGTCCTCCAGTTTGGGAATTCTGGAGACACAATGCAGCACTCTGCCTGCCCTCCAGAAGAAAAACTTTGCCCTATGGGGCTACCCAGAAACACCAAATGAGGATAAACCTGCACACCTCTAGACTGTACCCCAGTTAAACTGTCCAGCCTGGGCAGTAATGCCCTGTGTGACACAGCCTGAGCCCAGACCTCGTGACCGACAACCAAAGAGCTGGCCGCACACTGAGCGATGGATACAAACAAACATTGGGACCCTCATTGTAAGCCCTCTCCTCAAGTAAAGCCTCTCAGGGTCTGGACCAAAAGCCTACATATAGGGCTTACCATGCCCCTCGTCCCCCAATCTTTGCCAGAGCTCGAGAAGTCTAGTCAACCCTATTCAGAACTCTTTTCCGGAATCCCTCTTTGGTGGGACACATGAGGTAAAAAATAGAGAGAGACTCCTACCATCCAAAGAATGTTCCCAAACATTTGGAATAAGGCCAAATCCACAGAGAGAAAAACTCGTCCATGGCCCATCAGGCCAGCCTGACATTCCACAGCCACCTTTGACACAAAATCTGAAGATAAAAACCTGAAAAAGCGCCTCACACTCGCCCTTTGTTCATAGCCCAAAAAATTCTCACAGTCTGTGGATCTGGCCTGCCATACCTATGTCCCCAAACCTAAGCCGAGTTTGTGTTTTCAGACTTCTGTCTCCATTGTCCTGGCCCACACACCCTCAAGGGTGGGGCCCCTGGAGCCACACCTCAGGACTGTGCCTGCTCTCTCCACGGGAATTCTGCTTATTCCTTTGGACACAACCCTATAGATTCGGAGAAACCTCCAAAGTCCCTGAGGCCATCCCAATAGTGTAGGACGTACAGGACAAACAAGGGAAATCTGACACAAGGTGAGCCACTACCTCTACTCAGATCCATAGACAGATATGCCCAGAGAAGAAGATTGAAAGGGACAAGCACCTAGGCCTTAATCGGATCCATTGCTTTTGTTTCCAGGCATCTCTCCTCAGAGACCTGGATTCTAATACCAGCATATGGGGGTTTTCGGAGGTACCAATCAGAACAAATCTCGTCTTCACATGGGAATCTTGCTATATGGAGCTGTGTCAAAACCTCCAGTTAGGAGAAAACTTCAGGTCACTGGGGCCACCGCCCCATTCAAATGTCTCGATGAACACAATTCCACATTACGACCCATCCTCAGGAGAGTCTATTTCAACTAAACCCCCTCGGTTGCTCCCACAGAGCCAGCAGATCGAACTGGCGTTGTCTCTAGGAGACAATTGAAATGTGAAGCGGGCTCTTCAGGCATCCATCCTTAGAATGCTGCTCTTGCGTTGTTCTTTATGGGACGTCCTGGAGCCATACAACAGGTCTCGACTGTCCCGCAGAAGGGGTCCTTGTGCATGGATCATTTCAAAACTCCCATGATGGGAAAACTTCCAAAGCCACATGATGCCCCCAGTAATCATGAAGGCAGATCATGGACAGAAACTCCAACCTGAGCTAATGGCTGATCCTCGCCTTGACGTCATATCATGAGATATTGATTCAGCTCTTCAGAGTGTGCCTGCTGTGCCCTCGTCCTGCCAACTAAGCGTAGCTTGTATTCTCAGACTTCCGTCCTCACTCTCCTGGAACACACACCCTCCAGTTTGGGAATTCCGGACCCACAATGCAGCACTCTGTCTGCCCTCCGGAGGAAATACGTTGCCCTATGGGTCTACCCAGAAATGCCAAATAAGGATCAACCTGCACGCCACTCGACTGTACCCCAATTATACAGTCTACCCTGGGCACTAATGCCCTGTCTGACACAGGCTGAGCCCGGACCTCCCAACCGTCACCCGGACAGCTGGGGCCACGTCTCAGGACTGTGCCTGTGCTCTCTAAGGGAATTCTGCCTATTCAATTGGCCACAACCCAACAGATTAGGAGAAATCTCCAATGTCCCCAAGATCATCCCAGTAGTGTAGGACACCACGGACAAACAGGGTCAGTCTGTCACAAGCTGAGCAACGACCTCCACTCAGAACCATAGACAGATGTGCCGAGAGAACATTGAAGCAGACAGACCCCTAGGCGTGAGTCATATCAATATTTTGAATTCCAGGCATCTCTCCTCAGAAGCCTGGTTGCTAATACCATCATATAGGGGTTTTTGAGGCACCAATCAGAACAAATCTCATCTCCATATGGGAATCCAGCACTTCGGAGCTGTGTCAAAACCTCCGGTTGGGAGAATCCTTCAGGGCCCTAGAGCCACCGCCCCATTCCAAGGTCTCCATGGACACAAAACCACATTATGACCCATCCTCAGGAGAGTCCATTTCAACTCAGGCCCCTCGGTTACTCACCCAGTGCCAGCTGACCGAACCTGCCATGTTGCTAGCTGACATTTGGAATGCAAGTTCACTGCCCAGGCTTCCATTGATAGAACCTTGCTCTGGAAAAGTTGCTTATGGGGTGTCCTTGATCAATCCAACAGATCTCAACTCTCCAGCATAAGGAATCCTTGTGGTTTGCAGCATCACACACTCGCACCGTGGGCAAAGCTCCATGGCTTAGTGAGCCCCCACCTTCATTTAGGAGACATTGTGGACAGAAACTCCAACCTGAGCCAACATCTGATCCTCGCCCTGACTTCGGATGAACGAGATCTCAATTCAGCTCTGCAGAGTGTGCCTTCCGAGCCCTCGCCCCAAAACCTAAGCCTAGCTTGTGTTCTCAGACCTCCGTCCTCACACTCTTGGGCCACAAGCCCTCCAGTTTGGGAATTCTGGAGACACAATGCAGCACTCTGCCTGCCCTTCAGAAGAGAAACGTTGCCCTATGGGGTTACCCAGAAACCGCAAAAGAGGATCAACCTGCATGCCACCAGACTGTACCCCAATTATACAGTCTAGCCTGTGCCCTAATGCCCTATAAAACAGAGCCTGAGGCCTGACTTCCCGACCAATAACAGGACAACTGGCCCTAAAATGAGAACATCTGAACCGCCATGGACTTAGGTCATCATCTCTTCCCAGCCTCGGTTTTCAGGCTTCAGAAACCCAGACATTATCTCCAGTCACTTCCCATGGGTGAACGTGATGCAGAAATCAGAACTCCTCCTTCCCCCTCGCCAGGACCTTGTGGTTGGAACATTGTCCAACATTCAGTGTAGGAGAAACCAACATGGCCCATGAGGCCCCGCCCATGCTTGAGGGCCACGATGGGCACAAACACACATTGGGACGCTCTGCAAGAGCCCTGTCCTCAAGTAAAGCCTCTCAGTGGCTGGACCAAGAACCTGCATATGGGGTTTGCCATGCCTCAAGTCTCCCAATCTTAAACAGAGGTCGAGATATCTAGTCACCCCTACTCAGGGCTCTGCTCTGGAATCCCTCTTTGGTGGGACACCTGAGGTAAATAAACACAGAATGTACTCCTTCTATCCACAGAATGACCCCAGCCACTTGGAATCGGGCCAAATCCCCAGAGAGAAGGACTCTTCCATGGCCCATGTGGCCACCCCAACATTCCATGACCACTGTTGACACAAAATCCAGAGACATAAGACTGAGCAAGCGCCTCACACTCGCCCTTTGTTCACAGCCTGAAAAATTCTTCTCACAGTCTGTAGATTGGGCCTGCCATACCTATGTCCACAAACATAAGGCAAGTTTTTGTTTTTTTTTTTTTCAGACCTCTATACCTACAGTCCTGGCCCACACACCATCAGACTGGGGCCCCTGGAACAACACTTCAGGACTGTGCCTGCCCTCTCAAAGGAAATACTGCTCATTGCTTTGGACACAAACCTACAGATTAGGTGAAACCTCCAAAGTCCCCGAGGCCATCCCAAGAGTGTAGGACGTCCAGGACAAACAGGGGCGATCTGTCACAAGCTGAGCAACTACCTCCTCTCAGACCCGTAGACACATGCCCAGAGAAGAAAATTGAACAGACAGGCACCTAGGCCCTAATTGGATCCATTGCTTTTCTCTCCAGGCATCTCTCCACAGAGGCCTGGTTTCCAATACCAGCATAAGAGGGTTTCCTGAGGTACCAATTAGAGGAAATCTCTTCTCCACATGGGAAACTTGTTCTTTGGAGCTGTCAAAACCTCCAGTTAGAACAAATATTCAGGTCGCCGGATCAATCACCCCATTCCAATGTCTCCATGGATACAAACCCACATTATGACCCATCCGAAAGGACAGTGCATTTCAAATCAGTCCCCTCAGCTGCTCTCCCAGAGCCAGCAGATGGAACATGTCTTGTTGCGAGGATACAATTGAAATGTGAGGCAGGATCTCCAGGGATCCTTCCTTAGAACCCTGCCCTGGCGTCGTTTTGTATGGGATGTCCTAGAGCTATCCAACAGTTCTCAACTGTCCAGCAGAAGGAATCCTTGCAGATTGGAGCATCTCACAGTTCCCATCGTGGGAAAACCTCCATGGCCTCATGATGCCCCCTTCCCTTCAAGAAAGGGCCATCCTGGACAGAAACTCCAACCTGAGCCAACGTCTGATCCATGCCCAGACTTCTGATGCACGAGATCACATTTTAACTCTCCAGAGTGTGTCTGCCATGCCCTCACCCCAAAACCGAAGCCTACTTGTGTTCTCAGACTTCCGTCCACACACTCCTGGCCCACAAGCCCTCCAGTTTGGAATTCTGGAGCCACAATATAGCTCTCTGCCTGCTCTTCAGAAGGAAAACGTTGCCCTATGGGGCTACCCAGAAACGCCAAATGAGGAACAACTTGCAAGCCACTTGACCTGACTCCAATTATAGAGTCTAGCCAGAGCCCTAAAGCCCTATCTGACACAGCCTGAGCCCAGACCTCCCGACGGACATGCAGACAACTAGCTGTACACAGAGCACATTGGGCCCTCCATTGCCTTAGGTCATCATCTCTTCGCAACCTCGGTCTTCAGGCTTCAGAAACTTAAACTCTATCTCCACTCACTTTCCAGGGGTGAACATGATGCAGAAATCAGAACTCTTTCTTCCCCCTGGCCAGAACACTGTGGTTGGCATGTTATCCAGCGTTCATTGTAGGAGAAACCAGCTGGCCCATGAGGCCCCACCAGTGCTTGAGGGCAGCGATAGGCACAAACACACATTGTGACCCTCAGATTTACCCCTGTCCTCAAGTAAAGCTTCTCAATGGCTGGACCAAGAGCCTGCATATGGGGCTTGCCATGCCCCAAGTCTCCCAATCTTAACCAGAGGTCAAGATATCTAGAAACCTTTACTCAGGGCTCTGCTCTGGAATCCCTCATTGGTGGGACACCTGAGGAAAATAAGTACAGAAAGGACTCCTCCCACCCACAGAATGACACCAACCACTTGGGATCGGGGCAAATCCCCAGAAAGAAAGACTCGTCCATGGTCCATGAGGCCACCCTGACATTCCATGTCCACCGTTGACACAAAATCCAGAGACATAAGCCTGAGCAAGCGCCTCACACTCGCCCTTTGTTCATAGCCCGAATAATTCTCTGCACGGTCTGTAGATCGGGTGTGCCATACTTACGTCCACAAACATAAGGCGAGTTTGTGTTTCAGACTTCTGTATGACAGTCTTGGCCCACACACCATCAGGCTGGGGTCCCTGGAGCCACATCTCAGGACTGTGCCTGCTTCTCCAAGGGAATCCTGTCCATGCAACTGGAGACACCCTATATATTAGGAGAAAACTCCAAAATACCCAACGCGGACCCAATAGTATAGGCCTCCAAGGACAAACAGGGGTGATCTGTCCCAAGCTGAGTGACTACCTTAACTCAGACCCGTACACAGATATCCCCAGAGAAGAAGATTGAAACGGACAGGGACCTAGACCCTAATTGGATCCATTGCATTTGTTTCCATGCATCTCTCCTCAGAGGCCTGGTTTCCAATACTAGCATATGGGGGTATCAAGAAGTACCAATCAGAACAAATCTTGTCTAAACATGGGAAATTTGGTCTTTGGAGCTTTGTGAAAAGTTCCAGTTAGGAGAAACCTTCAGGTCCCTGGAGCCACCGCCCCATTCCAAGGTCTCCATCGACATAAACCCACATTATGACCAATCCTCAGGTGAGTCCATTTCAACTCAACCCCCTCGGTTGCTCCCCCATAGCCAACAGATCGAACCTGAATTGTCGTTAGGAGACAATTGGAATGCGAGGTGGGCTGCCCAGGGATCCATCCTTAGAACCCTGCTCTGGAGAACTTCCTTATGGGATGTCCTGGATCCATCCAACAGGTCTCGACTGTCCCGCAGAACGAATCCTTACAGTTTGGAGCATCACACACTCCCATCATGGGAAAACCTCCATGGCTTCGTGATGCTCCCCCACCTCCATGAATGGGCCATAATGGACAGAAACTCCAGCCTAGGGCAACGTCTGATCCTCGTCCTGACTTTAGATACACGAGATCTCGACTCAGCTCTGCAGAGTGTGCCTGCCATGTCCTCGCCCCGAAACCTAGCCTAGCTTGTGTTCTCAGACTTCCGTCCTCACACTCCTGGTCCACCAGTCCTCCAGTTTGGGAACTCTGGAGCCACAATGCAGCACTCTTCCTGCCCTGCAGAAGAAAAGCATTGCCCTACGGGGATACCCAGAAATGCCAAATGAGAATCAACCTGCACGCCTCTGGACTGTACCCCAAATATACAGTCTAGCCTGGGCACTAATGCCCTGTCTGACACAGCCTGAGCTCGGACCTCCAGACTGACACCAAGACAGCTAGGGTCACACCTCAGAATTGTGACTTCCCTCTCCATGTGAATTCTGCGTATTCCAAAGGAAACAATCCTATAAATTAGAAAAAAACCTCCAAAGTCCCTGAGACCATCCCAGTATTGTAGGCCGCATGGGACAAACAGGGACTATCTGACACAAGCTGAGCAAGGCCCTCTACTGAGAACCATAGACAAATGTGCCCAGAGATGACTGAAGCAGACAGGCCTCTAGGCCTGAATCAGATCTATTGCTTTAGATTCCAGGCATCTCTTCTCGATGCCTTGTTTCCAATACCAGTTTATGGGGGTTCCGGAGGCACCAATCAGAACAAATCTCGTCTCCACATGGGAATCTTGCTCTTTGGAGCTGTGTGATTCTCCGGATTCTCCGGTTAGGAGACTCCTTCAGGGCCCTGAAGCCATCGCACCATTCGAAGGTCTCCTTGGACACCAACCCACATTTTGACCAATCCTTAGGAGAGTCCATTTCAAAACAGTGCCCTTGTTTGCTCCCCTAGAGCAAGCAGTTTGAACCTTCCTTGTCGCTAGGAGACAATTGGAGTGTGAGGTGGCCTGCCCAGGCATCCATCGTTAGAAACCTGCTCTGGAGAAGTTCCTTTTGGGATGTCCTGGATCCATCCAACAAGTCTCCACTGTTCTGCAGATGGAATCTTTGTGGTTTGGAGCATCACACACTCCCACTATGGGAAAACCTCCATGGCCTCGTAATATCCCCTTACCTTCATGAAGGGTCCATGATGGACAGAAACTGCAACCTGGGCAACGTCTACCCTCGCCCTGACTTCAGATGCACGAGATCTCGATTTACCTCATCAGAGTGTGCCTGCCATGCCCTCGCCCCGAAACATAAGCCTACTTGTGTTCTCAGACTTCCGTCCTCAAATTCCTGGCACACAAGCTCTCCAGTTTGGGAATTCTGGAGGCACAATGCAGCACTCTGCCTGCCCTCCTGAAGAAAAAGGTTGCCTCAATGGGGCTACCTAGAAACCACAAATGAGGATCAACCTGCACGACACTCGACTGTACACCAATTATACAGTCCAGCCTAGGCAGTAATGCACTGTCTGACACAGCCTGAGCCCGACCTTCGTGTCTGACACCCAGACAGCTGAATGCACACTGAGCACATTGGACATGCCATGGCCATAGGTCGTCATCTCTTCCTAACCTTGGTTTTCAGGCATCAGAACCTAGACCTTTTCTCCACCCACTGCCCAGCGGTGAACAAGATGCAGAAATCAGAACTTCTCCTTCCCCATGGCAAGAAACCTTGTGGTTGGCATGTTGTCCAACATTAAGTGTAGGAGAAACCAGAGGGGCCCATGAGGCCGCGGTCATGCTTGAGTGCCGCGGTGGGCACAAACACATATTGGGACCCTCAGCATGAGCCCTGTCCTCAAGTAATGCCTCTCAGTGGCTGGACCAAGAGTCCGCATATGGGGCTTGCATGTTCCTAGTCGCCCAATTGTAACTAGAGTTCGAGATGCCTTGTCACCCCTACACAGGGATCGTCTCAGAATCCCTCAATAATCCCTGAGAATCCCTGCTGTGTCCTCGCCCTGAAACCTAAGCTTAGCTTGTGTTCTCAGACTTCCATCGTCACAGTCCTGGCCACAAGCCCTCCAGTTTGGGAATTCTGAAGACACAATGCAGTACTCTGCCTGCCCTCCAGAAAAAAAAAAAAAAAAAAAACGTTGCCCTATAGGGCCAACCAGAAACGCCAAAGGAGGAACAACCTGCATGCCACTCGGCCATACCCCAATTATACAGTCTAGCCTTTGCACTAAAGCCCTGTCTGACACAGCGTGAGCCCAGACCTCCCGTGCGACACCCAGACAGCTGTCATACACTGAGCCCATCGCACGCACAATGGCTTTAGGTCATCATCTCTACCCAACCTCGGTTTTCAGGCTTCAGAACCTAGACTTTATCTCCACTGACTCTCAGGAGTGAACGTGATGCAGAAATCAGAACTCCTCCTTCCCCATTGCCAGAAACCTTGTGTTTGGCATGTTGTCCAATGTACTTTGTAGGAGAAAGCAGCATGGCCCATGAAGTCCCACCTATCCCTGAGAGCCACAATGTGTGTACAAACACACATTGTGACCCTCAGAGTGAGCCCTATCCTCAAGTAAAACCTCTCAGTGACTGGAACAAGAGCCCGCATATGGGGTTGGCCAAGCCCCTATTCCCCAATCTCAACCAGATTTTGAGATGTCTAGTCATCCCTTCTCAGGGCTCTGCTCTGGAATCCCTCTTTGGTGGGACACCTGAGGTAAAAAGAAAAAATACAGAAAGGACTCCTCCCATCTAGACAATGACCCCACCCACTTGGGATCGGGCCAAATCCCCAGAGAGAAAGACGTGTCCATGGCCCTTGAGGTCACCCCGACATTCCACGGCCACCTTTGACACAAATTCCAGAGACAAAAGCCTGAGCAAGCGCCTCACACTCGCCCTTTGTTCATAGCCCAAAAAATTCTCCTCACGGTTTGTAGATAGGGCCTTTCATACATACATCACCAAACCTAAGCTGAGATTGTGTTTTCAGAATTCTGTCCCCACAGTGTTGTCCCACACACCCTCCAAGCTTGGCTCCCTGGAGCCACACCTCAGGACTGTGACTGACCTCTCCAGGGAAATTCTGCCCATTCCATTGGCCACAACCCTACAGAGTAGGAGAAAGCTCCAAACTCCCTGAAGCCATCCCAATAATGTCAGCCGCCCACAACAAACAGGGGTGATCTGTCACAAGCTAAGCAACTACCTCCACTCAGACCCAGAGAGAGATACCCCCATAAAAGAAGATTGAACCAGATAGGCACCTAGACCCTAATCAGATCCATTGCTTTTGTTTCCAGGCTTCTGTCCTAAGAGGCCTGGTTTCCAATACCAGCATATGGGGGATTACTGAGGCACACATCAGAAAAATCTCGTCTCCACATAGGAAACGTACCCTTTGGAACTCTGTCAAAATCTCCGGTTAGGAGAATATTTCAGGGCCCCGGATCAAGCACCCCATTCCAAGGTCTCCATGGACTTAAACCCACATTATGACCCATCCTCAGGAGAGTCCATTTCAACTCACCCCCCTCGGTTGCTCCCCAGAGCCAGCAGATCGAACTTGCCTTGTCGCTAGGAGACAACTAGAATGGGAGGCGGGCTGCACAGGCATCCATCCTTAGAACCCTGCTCTGGAGAACTTCCTTATGGGATGTCCTGGAGCCATCCAACAGGTCTTGACTGTCCCACAGAAGGAATCATTGTGGATTGGAGCATCTCACAACTCCCATCATGGGAAAACCTCCATGGCCTTGATGACACTCCCCTTCATGAAGGGGCTGTCATGGACAGAAAGTCCAACCTGAGCCAACATCTGATCCTAGCTCTGTCTTCAGTTGCACGTGATCTCTAATCATCTCTGTAGAGGGCACCTGCCATGCCCTCGCCCCGAAACCTAATTCTTGCTTGTGTTCTCAGAATTTCGTCCTCACACTGCTTGCTCACAAGCCCTCCTGTCTGGGAATTCCAGAGCCAAAATGCGGACATGTGCCTGCCCTCCAGAAGAAAAACGTTGCCCTCTGGGGCTACCCGTTAACCACAAATGAGTATCAACCTGCACGAAACTCGACTGCACCCCAATGACACAGTCTAGCCTGGGCACTAATTCCCTGTATGCCATAGCCTGAGCCTGCACCTCCCGACCCACACTCAACAGCTGGCTGAACACTGAGCACATCAGACACGCCATGGCCTTCGGTCTTCATCTCTTCCCAACCTCGGTTTTCAGGCTTCAGAACCTAGACCTTAACTCCAATCACTGTCCAGGGGTGAACGTGTTGCAGAAATCAGAACTCCTACTTCCCCACGGCCAGAAACCTTGTGGTTGGCATGTTGTGCAATGTTCACTGTAGGAGAAACCAGCATGGTACACGAGGCCCCAATGAGGCTTCACGGGCTCATTGGGCACAAATACGCATTGTGAACCTCAGTGTGAACCCTATCCCCAAGGAAGGCCTCTCAATGTCTGGACCAAGAGCCCGCATATGGGGCTTGACATTCCCCTAGGTCCCCAATGTTAACCAGAGTTCAGGTTGTCCAGTCAACCCTCCCCAGGACTCAGCTCTGGAATCCCTCTTTTGGTGGTATATCTGAGGTAAAAAACCAAAAGGCCTCCTTGCTTCCCACAGAATGACCCAAAACTCTTGTGATCGTGCCAAATCCCCAGAGAGGGAGAATCGTCCATGGCCCATGAGGCCACCCTGAAATTCCACGTCCATCAGTGACACAAAATCCAGAGAAAAAAGCCTGAGCTAGTGTCTCACACTCGCCCTTTGTTCATATCCAGAAGAGATCTCCTCACAGTCTATAGATCGGGCCTGCCATATCTACGTCCCCAAACCTAAGCAGAGTTTGTTTTTCAGACTTCTGTCCCGACAGCCATGGCACACACACCCTCCATGCTTGGGTCCCTCAAGCCACACCTCAGGACTGTGCCTTCCCTCTTCAAGGGATTTCTTCCCATTCCATTGGCCACAGCATTGCAAATTAGGAGAAACCTCCAAAGTCACTGAGGCCATCCCAATAGTGTAGGCCGCCCAGGACAAATAGGGGTGATCTGACACCAGCTAAACATCTACCTCCACTCAGACCCTTCGACAGATGTCTCCAGAGAAGAATATTGAACTGGACAGGCCCCTAGACCCTAATCGGATCCATTGCTTTGGTTTCCAGGCATCTCTCCTCAGAGACCTGGTTTCCAATACCAGCATACAGTGGTTACCTGAGGCACAAATAAGAACAAATCTCATCTCCCCATGGAAAACTTGTTCATTGGAGCTGTGTCAAAACCTCTGGTTAGGAAAATCCTTCTGGGCCCTGATGCCACTACCCCATTTCAAGGTCTCCATGGAATCAAACCCACATTATGACCCATCCTTAGGAGAGTCCATTTCAACTCAGCCACCTGGGTTGTTACCCCAGAGCCAGCAGATCTAACCTGTCTTGTCGCTAGTAGACAATTGAAATGTGAGGCCGGCTGCCCAGGCATCCACCCTTAAAACACTGCTCTGGAGAACTTCCTTATGGGATGTCCTTGAGCCATCCAACAGGTCTTAATTGTTCCACAGAAGGAATCCGTGCGGTTTGGAGCATCTCACAACTCCCATCGTGGGAAAACCTACAGGGTCTCGTAATGCAGCCCCCCCTTCATGAAGAAGCCAACAAGGACAGAAATTCCAACCTGAGCCAACGTCTGCTCCTCGCCCTGACTTCAGATGCATGAGATCTCGATTCAGCTCTGCAGAGTGTGCCTGCTGTGCCCTTGCACCGAAATCTAAGCCTAGCTTGTGTTCTCAGACTTCCGTCCTCACTCTCCTGGCCCACAAGCCCACCAGTTTGAGAGTTCTGGAGCCAGAATGCAGCACTCTTCCTTCCCTCCAGAAGAAAAACGTTTCCCTATGCTGCTAATAGGAAACCCTAAATGATTATCTAATGCACGCCACTCGACTGTACCACAATTATATAGCCTACCCTGTGTACTAATGTCCTGTCTGGCACAGCCTGAGATCAGACGTCCCAAACAACACCCAGACAGCTGGTCCCAAAATGAACACATTGGAACTGCCATGGCCTTAGGTGGTAATCTCTTCCCAAACTCGCTTTTCAGGCTTCGGAACCTAGACCTTATCTTCAATCTCTGCCCAGGTGTGAACATGATGCAAAGATTAGAATTCCTCCTTCTCCATGGCAAGAAACCTTCTGGTTGGCATGTTGTCCAAATTCAGTGTAGGAAAACCTGCATGGTTTGAGAGGCCACACAGTGCTTGAGGCCTGCCTTGGGCACAGGCACCCATTGGAACCCTCAGCGTGAGTCCCGTATTCAAGTAACACCTCTCAGTGGCTGGACCAAGAGCCTGCATATGGGGCTTTCCATGCACATAGGTCCCCAGACCTTACCAGAGGGCAGGTATTGCAGTTGTCAGTACCCACTGCTCCGCTCTAAAATCCCTCTATTGGGGGGACACCTGAGGCAGAATACAGGACTCCTCCCTTCCCACAGAATGACCCCAAACTCTAGGGAGATGGGCAAATCAGCAGAGAGGGAATACTCTTCCTTGGCCCATTAGACCACCCCTACGTTAAATGGCCATTGTGGACACAACATCCAGAGACAAAAGCCTCAGCGACTGCCTACCACTCGCTCTACTTTCATATCCCGAGGTGATCCCTTCACGGACTGTAGATGAGGCCTGCCATAACCTCGGCCCCAAACCTGAGCCAAGTTTGTGTTTTCGGACGTCTGTTCCCACAGCCCTGGTCCACATAGCCTCCAGGCTTTTTCCTCTGGAGCCATACCACAGGACTGTGCCTGCTCTCTCCTAGGAAACTGTGCCCATTCCATTGGCCACAACCCTACAGAATAGGAGAAACCTCAAGGTCCCTGAGGACATTCCACTACTGTAGGCTTACCTGGACACACAAGGGCATCCTGACACAAGATGAGTGACTACCACCACGCAGACACACAGACAGATGTCCACAGAGACAGAAGATTGAACCGGACAGGCCCCTAGGCCCTAATATGAACTCTTGCTTTGGTTTACAGGTGTTGCTCTTCAGAAGCCTGTGTTCGAAGACCAGCATATGGGGCTTTCTTGAGGCACCAAACAGAACACCTCTCTTCTCCACATGGGAAACTTCCTTGTTGGAGCTGTGTCAAACCCTTCAGGTTGGAGAATCCTGCTAAGACCCTGAGCCACCACCACATTCTAAGGTCTCCCTGGCCACCAACCCACATTATGACCCATCCTTAGGAGAGACCATTACAACTCAGCCCTCTGGGTAGCTCTCCCAAGATCCCGCAGATTGAGCCTTCCTTATCCCAAACATTCAATGGGAATGTGAGGTGACATTCCCAGGCATCCATGCTTAGACCCCTGCTCTCGAGTCTTTCCATATGGGGCGTCCTGGAATCATCCAATAGGACTCGATTGTCCTGCAGAAGGAAACCTTGAGGTTTGGAGCAGCTCACAATTCCCAGGGTAGGGAAACCTCTCTGGCCTCATGACGGTCCCACCCCCTTCAGGAAGGGGCCATCATGGACACAAACTCCAGCCTGAGGCAACATCTGATACTCGCCCTGACCTCAAATGCAGGAGATCTCGATTCAACCTCTGCAGAGTGGGCCTGCCATGCCGTCGGTCCCAAATCTCATGCTAGCTTGTGTTTTCAGACTTCCTTCCTCACACTCCTGGCCAACAAGCCCTCCAGACTTGGAATTCCAGAACCACAACGCCAGCCTCTGCCTGCTCACCAGAAGAAAAACATTGCCCTATGGGGCTCTCCAGGAACCCCAAATGAGGATCAACCTGCTCGAGCCTCGACCACACCCCAATTGGATAGGCTGCCCTGGGCACTAAAGCTCTGTCTGACACAGCCTGAGGCCAGACGGCCCAACAGAGAAGGGAACAGCTGACCTCACAGCCAGCATATCAGACACGCCATGGCCTTAGGCTGTCACCTCTTCCCAACCTGGATTTTCAGACATCTGAAACTAGACATTATATCAAATCCCCACACAGTTGGGTACCTGAAGCACAAATCAGAACTTTTCCTTCCCCATGGCTGTAAAGCTTGCTATTTTCATGGAGTCACACCTTCAGGGTAGGAGAAACTTTCATAGCTCCTGAGGCCAGGCCCAAACTTGAGTGCCGACTTGGCACAAACTTGCATTGTGACCCTCAACGTGAGCCCCATGTCGAAGTAATGCCTCTCAGAGCCAGGACCAGGAGCCCAAAAAAGGGGCTTGCCAAGCCCCTATGTTCCCAGTCCTCACCAGAGTTTGAGTTTTCCAGTTGCCCGTACCTGGGGCTCTGCTCTGGATTCCCTCTCTTGGAGAGACACTTGAGACAGACAACAGGACACCACCCTTCCCACAAAATGACCCCAAACTCTTGGGAGCTGGGCCAAATCCCAAGAGAGGGAGACTCGCCCATAGCCCCTGAGGTCACCCTAAAATCCATGGCTATCCTGTACACAACATCCAGAGACAAAAGCCTGAGGGACCGACTCCCACTCATCCTTCTTTCAATAGCCGAGGAGCTCCCCTCACGGTCTACAGATCTGGCCTTCCATACCCCCGGTGTCACACCTAACCCAAGTTTCTGTTTTCAGACTTCTGTGCCCAGAGCCCAGACCAACACACCCTCCAGGCTAGGGCCTATGAAGCCTGACCGAAAGACTGCACCTGTCCTCTCCAAGGAAACTTTGCCCAATCCATTGGCCACAAACCTACAGATTAGGAGAAATCTCCAAGGACCCCGAGGCCATCCCGATAGTGTAGACCGCCCTGGACTAAGAGGGGCACTCTGACAGCAGCCGAGCAACTATCTCCACTTAGACACTCAGAGAGTGTCCCCAGAGACAGTAGATTAAAAAAGACAGGCCCCTAGGCCCTAATCTGAACCCTAGCTTTGGTCCAGTTGTCTCTCCTCAGAGGACTGGTTTCAAAGACCAGCATCTGGGGCTTTTCCTAGGCACCAAACAGAACCCCTCTCATCTCCACCTGGGGAGCTTTCTTATTGGAGCTGTATCAAACCCTTCAGATAGGCGAATTCTGCAGGGCCCCTGAGCCACTAGCACATTCCAACGTCTCCATGGACACAAACCCACATTATGACCCATCCTCAGGAGAGTCCATTTCAACTCAGCCCCCTGGGTACCTTGCCCCAGAGCCAGCAGTTCAAACATGTCTTGTTGCAAGGAGCCAATGGAAATGTGATGTATACTGTACAGGCATCCATCCTTCGAACCCTGCTCTCCAGTCCTTCCGTATGGGACGTCCTGGAGCTATCCAACAGGACTCAACTGTCCCGCAGAAGGAAACCTTGTGGTTTGGAGCAACTCACAGACTCAGCGTGGGAAAAACTCCTTAGCCTCATGAGACCCCTGCTTCATGAAGGGACCATGATGGACACAAACTCCAGCCTCAGCCAACGTTTGATCCTCACCCTGACTTCAGAAGCAGAAGATCCCAATTCAGCCTCTGCAGTGTGCGCCTGTCGCGCCCTTGGCCCCAAACCTCACCGTAGCTTGTGTTTTCAGTCTTCTGTCCTCACATTCCTGGCCCCCAAGCCCCCCTGATTGGGAATACTGGAGCCAAAACGAAGCACTCAGCATGCCTACTTGAAGAAATACATTGTCTATGGTGTTGCCCAGAAACCCAAAAGGAGGATCAACCTGCTCGGCTCTTGGCAACAACCCAACTGCATAGGCTACCCTAAGCACTAATGCTCTGTCTTACATAGCCTGAGCCCAGACCTTCTGACAGAAACTGAGACAGTTGGCCGCACACCCAGCACCTTGGACCCACAATGATCTTAGGGCATTCATCCCTTCCCATTGACCTGCACGTCTTCCTGCAGGTATGTTCTGAGGCTGTGTCACACTGTGCATTTATCCAGAGCGGCCTATGGAATTGGGGTGGACTTAGGGGCCTTGGATGTTTCTGCTAATCTGGAGGGCTTAGGAAACTGAGACAGGCAGAGTTTCCTCAGAAGAGCAGGTCCCGTGATGTGATGTGGTTCTGGAGGCCCCATCCTGGAATACATGTGGGTCAGGACTTTGGGACCAAAGTCTTCAGACACAAACTCGGGTAAGAGTGAGGTGGGAGGTGATGGCAGGCCCGATCTGCAGACCCTGAGGGCAGCTTCTCGGGATTTGAAATTCGGACAGCTGGGAGGCAGGAGCACAGGCTTTTCTGTCTGGATTGTGTGTCTTGGATGGCCATGGAATGGAGGGGTCCATGGGAGATTCTACCTCTCTGGGGATTCTGCCCGGCACCCAAGTGTTTGGTGTCCTTCTGGGGGAAGGGGAGATCGCGGTTTTCCATCTCAGAGTTCCCATTCAAATAGGCATTCCAGAGATTGGTTCTGGGTCCGGGCTCCTGGATAACCTGACCAAGGCTTAGGATTTGGGACTAGGAGCATAACAGGCCCACTCTGTGGGCTCCTGGTCCAGCTCGCTAAGGGGTTGTTGGAAAGGGTCTTAGGGTGAGGTTCACAATGCCTGTTTGTGCCCAGATCCTCATCCTGAGTGGGCGTGGTCTCATGGGCTATGCACCTGGCTCCCACTCTGAGGTTTGGGCTGTCATCTCATCATTCAGTTTTCCTTCCATGGGGAAGGAGTAGTACTCATTTCTGCTTCAGGGTCCCCCATGGGCAGGAATTTGAGCTAAGTTCTGGGACAGGTACCTGATTACCTGGGTTGTTTCAAGATGACGGCTTCAGGCCAAGGCAGGACCCTCCTGCTGGATATGGGGCCCACTGTCTGGGTGGCTGACTGGAGGTCGGGGCTTGAGCTGTGTCAGACAGAGCATTAGAGCAGAGGTCGGCCTATGATACTGGGGTGCTGTTGAGAGCTGTGAAACTGGATCCTCATGTGGGGTTTCTGCGCAGATCCATAGGGCACTTCTTCTTTTGGTGGGCAGGCAGTAAGCTTCCTTGTGGCTCCAGAATTCCCAATATGGAGGGCTTGCAGGCGAGGAATATGAGGACAGAAGCCTGAAAACACAAACTACGGTTAAGCTCAGTGCAGAACACATGGCCCTTCAAATGTACAGCGGTTGTTTCGAGATCTCCATCACCTGAGTATGGTCAAGGGTCAGATGTCTGCTCACGCTGGAGTTTGTATCCATGATGGCCAATGAATGGTGGGGTTTTCTCAAGAAGCCATGGAGGTTTCCCCACGCTGGATCTTGTGAGCTGTTCCAAACAGCAAGGTGTCCTACTGCGGGACAGGGGAAGTCGGCTTAGAGGGCTCCAGGTTCCCCCATATGGAGATTCGATAGCACAGGTCTCTGAATGAAGGCCTGGGAAGCCCACCTCGCATTACCATTACAGCCGAGGAACAGGGCAGGCTTATTCCGCTGTCTCTGGTTGCAAGTCTCAACTGATCTGAGTTGACAGAAGTTCTCAGTCTAACGGGTAAAAATGCTGCATCATGTCCAGTGTGACCTTAGAATGTGGCAGAGGCCTTGGGGCCATGCTGGATTCTCCTATCCTAAGGGTTAGACCCAGTTCCCACGAGAAAGGTTTCCTTCTCGGGACAGGAGGGGTTCTCTTGTATGGCTCACGGACCACAGGTTGGTCCATATATTGGTTTTCCAGGACAGGTCTCTGGAGACATAGGCCTGAAAAGCTAACCTAGGGTTCTGATGAGGTCCTAGAGGCATGGCAGATTCAATCTTCGGACTCAGCGCCATTGACCTGCGTGTCTTCCTGGAGGTAGCTGCTGAGGCTGTGTGAGAGAGTGCATTTTTTCCAGAGCGGCCTATGAATTTGGGGTGAGCTCAGGGGCCTTGCAGGTTTCTCCTAATATGGAGGGTTTGGGCAACTGAGACGGGCAGAGTTTCCTCTGGAGAGCAGGCCCAGTGATTTGCTGTGGTTCTGGAAGCCCCATCTGGAGGGCATGTGTTTCAGGGCTCTGGGACCAAAATCTTCAGACACAAAATCGGGTACGAGTTAGGGGCGAGGTGATGGCAGGCCAGATCTGCAGACCCTGAGTGCAGCTCCTCGCATTTGAAATTCGGGCAGCTTGGAGGCAGGAACAAGGACTTTTCTGTCTGGATTGTGTCTAAGATGGCCACGGAATGGATGGGTGTCCTCATGTAACCATGGGAATTTCTTCCTATCTGGGGTTTCTGCCCAGCACCCAAGAGTTTGGTGTCTTACTGGGGAAGGGGAGACCGTGTTTTACCGTGTCAGGGTTCCTGTCAAAACATGGATTCCAGAGATGGGTTCTGCATCCTGGTGCCTGGGCAACCCCACCAAGGCTTAGGATTTGGGCCTAGAGGCCTGACAGGCCCACTCTGTGGGGTCCTGTTCCAGCTCCCGAGGGGGGTTGTTGGAAATGGGTCACAGGGTGAGGGTCACAATGCCTATTTGTGCCCAGCTCCCCATCCTGAGTGGGCGCTGTTTCTTCTTCCATGAACCTGGATCCCAATCTGAGGTTTGGACAACCATGTCAACATTTAGTTTTCCTGCCATGTGGAAGGAAGAGTACTCTTTTATGCTTCAGGGTCCCCCATGGGCAGGAATTTGAGCTATGTTCTGGAACAGGTACCTGGATACCCAGGTTGATTCAAGAAGAAAGACTCAGGTCAAGGCAGGTCACACCTGTAGGATATGGGGCCCACTATCTTTGTTGCTGCCATGTGGTCAGGGCTCGGGCTGTGTGAGACAGATCATTAGTGCACAGGGTGGCCTATTATGTTCGGGTGTCATAGAGGGCCATGCAGATGGATCCTTATGTGGATTATCTGAGCACACCCATAGGGCACTTCTTCTTTCTGCTGGGCAGGAGAAGACTGCATTGTGGCTCCCAAATTCCCAATATGGAGGGCTTAGGAGGTGAGGAGTGTGAGGACAGAAGTCTGAATAGACAAGCTACATTTAAGCTCAGTGTAGACCACATGGCCATTTCAATGGGCAGCGGTTTTTTTGAGATCTCCAGCACCTGAGTATGGGCGAGGTCAGATGTCTACTGACACTGGAGTTTGTATCTATGGTGACCAATGAACGAGATATTCAGCAGCAGAATAAGGGCGGATGAATGATGTTTGTTCACACTGGAGGTTGTGTCTATGATAACCGACAAATGGAGAGGTGATGTCAGGAGGCCATGTAGGATTCCGCACACTGATGCTTGTGAGATGCTCCAAACAGCAAGGTTGTTTTTTGTACTGACTGGTGGAGTCTGGTTTGTTTGCTCCTCAGTCTCCCACGTGGAAAGTATGGATAGCAGAGCTCTTCCACACGGATGCATGGAAAGCACACCCCAAATGACCATTGCAGCTGAGGAACATGGCAGGTTCATTCTGGTGGCTCTGGTACGAAGTACCAAGGACTTGAGTTGACATTGAATCTCTTGCAGATGGATCACAATACTGGTTTGTTACCAGGGAGATCTTAGAATGTGCTGGTAGCTAAGGTGCCATGCAGGATTCTCCTACACTGAGGGTTTAACACAGGTCGAAGAGCTGTGTCCCCTTCTGGGGACAGGAGATGTAGTGTTGCGTGGCTCAGGGACCACATGTTGTATCGAAAGTTCATATTCCAGAACAGGCCTCTGAGGAAAGAGGCCTGAAAACCTAATCTAGAGTACCAATGAAGTCCTAGGGGCGTGTCAGTTTCAATCTTCAGATTCAGGACAGTTGACTTGGGTGTCTGCCTCGATGTAGATGATCAGAGTGTTTCAGAATGTGCATTTACGTCTGTAGCGGCCTCCAATATTGGGGTGTGCTCAGGGGATTTACAGGTTTCTCCTAATCTGGACGGTTAGGAAACTGTGACGTGTATAGTCTTCTAGGGGATGGCACACACAGTGCTGTGGTGTGATTCCAAGACCCCACTCTGGAGGGCATGTGAGCCATAGTTATGGAGAGAAGTCTACAAACACAAACTTGGGTTAGGGATAATGGTGAGTTCATCACAGGCCCAAGGCATATACCTGAGGGTAGCTTTTTAGGAACTGTAATTAGGGCAGGCTTTTATATATGGGTTTTATATCCAGGATAGCCTTGGAATGCAGGTGTCATCCCATGAGTCCATGGGAGATTTTACTTTCTAATAATCCTGGTATCTCCCAATACTTTGGTGGGTTTTTTGGGGAAGGGAAGAGTGCTGTTTTCCATCTTAGGGGTGCCCCACAACAGGGATTCCAGAGACGGGTTCTGGGTCTGAATTCTTGGAATATCCCACCAAGGTTTAGGATATGGGCCTAGGGGCATCCCTGGCCTACAAAGCGGGATCCTGGTGGTGCAACTGAGAGGGCTTGTTTGAAAGCATGCTCTGGCTGAGGGTCAAAATGCAGGATTGTGTGGTTGTGGTCTCATTGGCCATGCAGCTGGCTCCAACTTTGAGAGTTGGACACCCATCCCAACAGTTAGGATTCTTGCCATGGAAAAGGTGGAGTTCTCTGCTGAGCTTCAGGTTCCCCCATTGGCAGGGATTCCAGCAAATGTCTGAGGACAGATGCCTGTATAACAAGGATGAGTAGAGATGATGGAGTAAGGCCATGTTCAGTCTTACAGGCTAGATACAGGTCCCGCTCTCTGGGTTGCTGACACTAGATTGGGGCTCAGGCTCTGACAGACACCGCATAAGAGGCCAGGCAGCCTATAAATCGGGGTTCCCTCGAGGGCCTCGCAGTTGATCCTCATGTGGGTTTTCTGGGAAGACTCACCAGGCACTTCCTCTTTCTATGGGGAAGGCAGAATATCGTGCTGTGACTCTGGAGTTCCATATACAGAGGGCTTGGGGACCAGTAGGGTGAGAATGGAATTGTAAACACAAGCTACAGTTAAATTCAGTGCCAAGTGGAAGGCTGTTCCCATCTGCAGCAGACTCTGTGAGATATCCAGCACCTGAGTAAGGGAGGATTTCAGATGTTTGCTCACATTTGAGTCTGTGTCTATGATGACTGACAAATGGAGAGGTGGCGTCAAGAGGCCATGAAGGATTTCCAATGCTGGGACTTGTGAGATGCTCCAAACAGCAAGGTTTCCTTCTACTGGACAGGTGGAGTCTGGTTTGTTTGCTCCAGTGTCCCCCATGTGATAAGTTAGGTAGTAGAATTTGCCCGGATAGATGCCTGGAAAGCACACCTCCATGGTCCATTTCAGCTGAGTAACATGGTGGCTCTGGGGAAAAGTTCCTTCTGGCTTTAATTGACATGGAGTTTTATGTTGTTGGATCACAATGTTGGTTGGTATCCATGGAGAAATTAGATTGTTGGTTGGTCGGAGAGCCATGCAGGATTCTCCTACACTGTATCTGGGGGACACAAGTACTTAGATCAAGCTATCCTACTGGGGACAGCAGGGGTTCTTTAGTGTGGCTCAGGGACCACATGTTGGAATATAAGTTGGTATTGGGGAACAGGCCCCTGTGGACAGGCACCTGAAAACCTAAGCTCAGTATCAATGAAGTCCTAGAGGAGTATCAGGGTCAATCTTTTGACTCAAAGCCTTTGACTTTAATGTCTGCTTGGAGGCAGGTGCTCATTGTGTGTCACAATGTGCATTTGGGTGCAGAACGTTCTTCAAAATGTAAGTGAGCTTGGAAATAATGAGATACGGTAAGGATTTGGCCCTAGGAACCTGGGAGGCCCACTCTGCGGACTCCTGGCCCAGCTACTGAGGGGGTTTGTTCAAAAGCAGGCTCATGCTGAGGGTCACAAAGCTTGTTTGTGCCAAGGGTGGCTCCCATGAGTGACCATGGTCTTATGGCCCATGCAGCTGCCTCCACTCTGAGGTTTGGACACCCATCTCAACAGCCAGGTTTCTTGCCATCAGGAAGGAGGAGTACACCTAAGCTTCAGGTTCCCCCATAGGCAGGGATTTGAACTACGGTCTGGGGTGAGATGCCTGAATATCCAGGTTGAGTAGATGTGATGGCTTTGTTCCATGGCAGGTCCCTCCTGCAGTATATGGGGTCCACTGTCTAAGTGACTATCATGAGGTCGTGGTGTAGGCTGTGTCAGACAGATCATCAGTGCCCATGGTGGCCTATGATATAAGGGTGCCATAAGGCCATGAAGGTGTATTCTCATGTCGGTTTTCTGTGCAGACTCACTAGGCACTTCTTCTGTGGGGCAGGCAGAATTCTGTGTTGCGGCTCAAGAATTCCCTATCAAGAGGGCGTGTGCAAAAGGAGGATGGAATTGTAAACACAAGCTAAGGTTAAATGCAGTGGCAAGCAGAAGGCAGTTTCAGTGTGCAGCAGCAGATACAAGATATCCAGCACTGGAGTAAGTATGGATATCAGATATTTGCTCACACTGGAGTTTGAGTCTATGATGACTGCCAAATGAAAGGTTGGCGTAACGAGGCCATGGATGATTTCCCACTCTGTGACTTGTGAGATGCTCCAAACAGCAATGTTTACTTCTACTGGACAGGTGGATTCTGGTTTGTTTGATCCAGGGTCCCAAATATGGAAAGTTTGTGTAGCAGAGCTCTCCCTCATGGATGCCTGAAAGCACACCTCCATTGACCATTGCAGCTGGGGAACATGGCAGGTTCAATCTGGTGCCTCTGAGGCGATGTTCCAAGAGGCTTGAGTTGACATGGAGTTTCATGCTCAAGAGGCCTTGGGGACCAGTAGAGAGAGGATGGAATTGTAAACACAAGCTACTGTACAATTCAGTGCCAGAGGAACACAGTTCCAATGTGAAGCGTCTTTTTTGAGATATCCAGCACCTGAGTAAGGGCGGATGTTAGATGTTTGCACACATTAGAGTTTGTGTCTATGATGACCATCAAATGGAGGGGTGGCATCAAAAGCCCATGGATGATTTCCCCCGCTGAGGCTTGTGAGATGCTCCAAACAGCAAGGTTTTTGTCTACTGGACAGATGGAGTCTGGTTTGTTTGCTCCACGGTACCCCATGTGGAAAGTTTGGGTAACAGAGCTCTTCCACATGGATGCCTGCAAAGCACACCTCCATTCTCCACTGAGTCTGAGGAACATGGAAGGTTCATTCTGGTGGCTCCGGGGCAAAGGACCAAGGCTTTGAGTTGACATGGAATCTCTTGCAGATGAGCCACAATGCTGGTTTGTTACCAAGGAGATCTTAGAATGTGCTGGTGGCTAAGGTGCCATGCAGTATTCTCCTACACTGAGGGTTTGGCACAGGTCGAAGAGCACGGTTTCCTTTAGGAGACGGGAGATGTTCTTATGTGAGGCTCAGGGACTACCTGTTGTATCATAAGTTGGTATTCCAGAACAGGCCCTGGAGTACAGATGACTGAAAACCTAATCTAGGGTTCCAATGAAGTCCTACGGGCATGAAAGTTTCAATCTTCTGACTCCGCTTCATTGACTTGGCTGTCTGCCTAGATGTAAGTTAGCACGGTTTTTCAGATACACATTTGCGTCCAGAGCAGCCACCTATAATGGGTTGGGCTCAGGGGCCTTGCAGGTTGCTCCTAATCTGGAAGGTTTGGGCAACTGTGACGGGCACAGTTTTCTTGGCGATGGCAGGCACAATCCTCTGGTTTGGCCCCAAAGACCCCATCCTGGAAGACATGTGATGCATGTTTTTGGGAGAGAAGTCTGCAAACACAAATTCCAGTTAGGGTTATTGGCCTGTGATTGCAGGACCAATGCGTAGACCTGGATGGCAGCTCGTCAGGAAATGTAAAGGCGACTGGAAGGTGGTAGCACAGGCTTTTTTATCTGGATTGTGTGTCCAGGATGACCTCAGAATGCAGGTGTGGTCTCCTGCGTCAATGGGAGATTTTTTTTTTTTTCTCTAAGGATCCTGGTGACTCCCCATAGTTTGGTGGCTTTTTCAGGGAAGGGAAAAGTGCAGTTTTCCATCTTAGGGGTGCCCCAAAACAGGGATTCCAGAGAAGGGCTCTGGGTCTCCATGCCAGGAAAATCCCACAAAGGGCTAGGATTTTGGCCTAGGGGAGTACCAGGCCTGCAATGTGGGATCGTGGTGGTGCAACTAAGAGGGTTTGTTTGAAAGCATGCTCAGGCTGAAGGTAATAATGCCTGTTTGTGCCCAGGGCTGACTGAAGGAGTGGGCGTGGTCACTTTGGCCATGCACCTGGGCCCCATTCTGAGGGTTGGACACCAATCCCAGCAGTCAGCTTTCCTTCCATGGGGAAGGAGTAGTTCTCAATTGTGCTTCAGGTTCCCCCATTGGAAGGATTCCAGCAAAGCCTGGGGAAAGGTGCCAGAATACCAAGGATGGGTAGAGAAGATGGATTTTTTCCATGGAAAATATCACACGCTGGGTTAGGGGCCCTCTCTCTGGGTGGCTGACACTGGTTTGGGGCTCAAACTCTGTCAGACACAACGCTAGTGGCAAGAACAGCCTATAAATCGGGATTTCCCCCCCCAGGCTGAGCAGATTGATCCTTATGTGGGGATTCTGGTCAGACTCAGCAGGCACTTCTTCTTTCAATGGGCGAGGCAGAATGCTACATTGCAGCTCCAGAATTTAATATCAAGAGGCCTTGGGGAGCAGTAGGGTGAGGATGGAATTGTAAACACAATCTACAGTTCAATTCAGTGCCAAGTGGAACGCAGTTCAAATGTGAAGCGTCTTTTCCAAGTATCCAGCACCTGAGTAAGTGGTTGTCAGATGTTTGCTCACACTAGAGTTTCTATTTTGATGACCCACAAATGGAGGGGTTGCATCAAGAGGCCATGGAGGATTTCCCCCGATGGGTCTGGTGTGATGTTCCAAACAGTAAGGTTTCCTTCTACTGAACAGGTGGAGTTTAATTTGTTTGCTCGAGGGTCCCCCATGTGGAAAGTCTGGCTAGCAGAACTTTTGGGCATTGATGCCTGGAAAGCACACCTCCATTGACCACTGCAGATGAGGAACATGGCAGGTTCGTTCTGGTGGCTTTGGGACGAAGGACCAAGGCCTTGAGTTGACATAGAGTCTCTTGCAGATGGGCCTTAATGCTGCATTGTTACAAGGGAGATCTTAGAATGTGCTGGTTGGTAAGGTTCCGTGAAATATTCTCTTACCCTGAGGGTTTGACACAGGACAAAGAGCACGGTTTTCTGGGGACAGGAGATATTCCTTTGTGTGACTCAGGGACCCCATGTTGTATCATAAGTGGTATTCTAGAACAGAACCCTCAGGACAGATGCCTGAAAACCTAATCAAGCTTTCCAATGAGGTACAAGGGCATGTCAGGTTCAATCTTCTCTCTTAGGACCACTGAATTGGCTGTATGCCTGGGTGTATATGATCAGGGAGTTTCAGATGGTATTTGCATACAGAGCGGATGCCAATATTGGGGTGGGCTCAGGGGTCTTGCAAGTTCTACTAATCTGGAATGTTTGGGCAACTGTGATGGGCACAGTTTCCTTTGGGATGGCAGGTACAGTCCTGTGGTGTGGATCCAGAGAACCCATCCTTGAGGGCATATGATCCATGGTTTTGTGAGAGAAGTCTGCAAACACAAATTCGGGTTAGGGTTAGTGGCATGGTGATTGCAGGCCCAAGGTGTAGACCTAAAGGGCAGCTCATCAGGAACTGTAATTAGCGTGATGGGAAGGCGTTAGCACAGGCTTTTCTATCTGGATTGTGTGTCCAGGATGGACTCCAAATGCAGGTGTGGTCTCATGGGTTCATGGGAGACATTTCTCTCTAAGGATCCTCCCAGTGGGAAACCCTCCATGGCCTCTTGATGCCACCCTCCATTTGTCAGTCATCATAGACACAAACTCCAGTGTGAGCATATATCTGACATCTGCGCTTACTCAGGTGCTGGATATCTTGAATAAGCCCCTACACATTGGAACTGCCTTCTGTGTGGCACTAAATTGAACGGTAGCTTGTGTTTACGATTCCATCCATACTATGCTGGTCCACAACACCCCTTGATTGATAATTCTAGAGCCACAACGCAGCATTCTGCCTTCTCTATAGAAAGAAGAAGTGCCTGGGGAATTTGCCCAGAAACCCCACATGAGGATCAATCTGCTCGGCCCTCGAGGGAACCCTGATTTATAGGCTGCCCTAACCACTAATGCTGTGTCTGTCAGAGAATTAGCCCCGACTTAGTGTAAGCCACCTACAGAGCTGGACCCATATCTAGCATGTGGGACGGGCCATGGAACTACTTCCTCATCGCTACACATCCTTGGTATTCAGGAATATTTCCCCAGAACTTTGCTAAACTCCCTGCTGATGGGGGAACCTGAAGCCCAATACAGAACGTCTCCATCTCCAATGCAGGAAACAGGGCTGTTGGGATTCTTGAATCCCTGTTCAGGGGCACCCATAATATGGAAAACAGCACTCTTCCTTTCCCAGAGAAAGCCACAAACCTATTGGGAGCCGCCAGGATACATAGAGAGAAAAAATCTGCCATGGACCCAAGAGACCACACCTGCATTCAGAGGCCATTCTTGACACACAATCAAGATACAAAAGCCTGTGCTACCACCTTCGAGTCATCCGATTTACAGTTCCTGACGAGCTGCCTTCCATGTCTATGCATTGGGCCTGTGATCACCTCACCATTACCCCTAAACCGAATTTTTGTTTACAGACTTCGCCTTCAAAACCATGGCTCATATGCCCTCCAGGATATGGTCCCTGGAGCCAGACCACAGGACTATGCCTGCCATCACCAAGGAAACTGTGCCCGTCACAGTTGCCAAAACATTCCAAATTAGGAGAAACCTGCAAGGCGCCTGAGCCCTCCCCAATATTTTCGGCCGCTCTGGACGCAAATGTGCAGTCTGAATCAGCCTGCTTACCTACATCCAGGCAGACAACCAAATCAATGGTCCCGAGTCAGAAGATTGAAACTGACATGCCCCCAGGATGTCATTGGAACCCTAGATTAGGTGTTCAGGCATCTGTCCTCAGAGACCTGTTCTGGAATACCAACTAATGATACAATGGGTTTTCTCTGAGCCACTCCCCAGAACATCTCCTGTCCCCAGAAGGAAACCATGATCTTCGGCTTTTGCAAACGCTCAGGGTAGGAGAATCCTGCACAGTACCTTAGCCACCAGCAAATTCTATGATCTCCCTGGTAACAATCCAGCATTGTTACCCATCTGAAAGAGATTCCATGTCAACTCAAGGCCTTGGAACTTCGTCCTAGCGCCACCTGGCTGGCCACCATGTTCCTCTGCTTCAAAGGTCAATGGAGGTGTGCTTTCCAGGCATCCATTTGGGAGAGCTCTGCTACCCATACTTTCCACATGGGGGACCCTGGAGCAAACAAACCAGATTCCACCTGTCAAGGAGCAGGACCTTGTGGTTTGGAGCATCTCACAGGCCTCGGCGTGTGAAATCCTCCAGGGGATATTAACACCACCCCTCCTTTTGATGGTCATCATAGACACAAACTCCAGTGAGAGCAAACATCTGGCATCAGCCCTTAATCGGCTGCTGGCTATCTCGAATAAGCCAGTGCACATTGGAAGTGGATCCCACATGGCACTGAATTGAACCATAGCTTGTGTTTACAAATCCATCCTCACCCTACTGGTCCCCTAGCCCTCTTGATAGGAATTCTTGAGCCACAATGTAACATTCTGCCTGTCCTATAGAAAGAAGTGCCTGGTGAATCTACCCAGAAACCCCACATGAGGATCATCTGCTTGGGCCTTGAGGGAACCACAATTTAAAGGATGCTCTAGCCACTAGTGCTGTGTCTGACAGAGCATGAGCCCCGAAATACTGTCAGCCACACATAGAGTGGGTCCCATTACCAGCATGTGAGAAAGGCCATGGCCCAAGTCAGTCATCTCTACACATCTTTAGTATTCAGGCGCCTGTCCCCAGACCTTTGCTGGAAACACTGCCAATGAGGGTACCTGAAGAACAATAGAGAACTCTTTTTTCCCATGGCAGGAAGCCTGGCAGTTGGGATGGGTGTCCAACCCTTAAGGTGGGAGAAAGCTCCATGAACAATAAGACAATGCACACTCGTGAGGGCCATCCCGGGCACAAACAGGCATTGTGACCCTCAACCTGAGCATGCTTTCAAGCAAGCCCTCTCAGTTGCACTAGCAGGATTCTGCATTGCTTGCCTGGTACACCCTAGGCCCAAATCCTAACATATGGTGGGATATTGCAGGAGCCCACACCCAGAGCCGGTCTCCAGAATCCCTGTTTTGCGGCAACATTAAGATGGAAAAGAGCACTCTTCCCTTCTCCGAAAAAGACACCAATCTATGGAGAGCGAGGAGGATCCTTAGAGAGGAAAGTCTCCCATGGACCCATGAGACCACACCTGCATTCCCAACACATACTGGACACATAATCCAGATAGAAAACCCTGTGCTACTGCCTTCCAATAGCCCTATTTACTTTTCCTGACGTGTTTCCCTCTAGGTCTATGCACTGGGCCTGCGACCAACACTCCACTAACCCTAACACGAATTTGTGTATGCAGATCTCAATCCCAAAATCATGGCTCTCATGCCTTCCAGGATGGGGTCTCTGGAGGCACACCACAGGACTATGCCTGCCATCCCCAAAGAAACTGTGCCCGTCACAGTTGCCCAAACCTTTCAGATTAGGAGAAAGCAGCAAGGCCCTCATCTCACCCCTATATTAGCGGCCATTCTGGACGGAAATGCACAGTCTGAAAAAACCTGATCACCTACATCGAGGCATACAGCCAAGTCAAAGGTCCTGAATCAGAAGACTAAACCTGACATGCCCCTAGGACCACACTGGAACCCTCAATTAGGTTTTCAGGAAACTGCCTTAGGGGCCTGTTCTGGAATACCAAGTTATGATACAACATTTGGGCCCTGGGCCACACAAGAGAACATCTCCTGACCCCAGAAGGTAGCCGTGCTCTTCGAAAGGTGCCAATTCCTCAGGGTAGGAGAATTCTATATGGCACCTTACCCACCAGCACATTCGAATATCTCCCTGGTAACAAAACGTCATTGTGGCCTTTCTGCAAGACATTCAGTGTAAACTCAAGGCCTTGGTACTTTGCCCCAGAGCCACCAGAACGAACCTGTCATGTTCCTCAGCTGCAATGCTCAATGGAGATGTGCTTTCCAGGCATCCATGAGGGAGAGATCCGCTACCCAGACTTTCCACATGGGGGACCCTAGAGCAAACAAACCAGACTCCGTCTGTCTAGTAGAAGGAAACCTTTCTGTTTGGAGCATCTCACAATCCTCAGCGTGGGAAATCCTACAGGGCCTCTTGATGCCACCCCTCCATTTGTTGGTTATCATAGACACAAACTCCAGTGTGAGCAAACATCTGACATCCACCCTTACACACGCCCTGGATATCTTAAATAAGACTCTGCACATTGGAACTGTCTTCTGCCTGGTGCTGAGTATAACCGTGGCTTAGGTTTACAATTCCATCCTCACTGTACTCATCCTCATGCCCTCTTGATGAGGAATTCCGGAGCCACAACGCAGCATTCTGTCTTCCCCATAGAAAGGAGATGCTCCTGGTGAGACTTCCAGAAAATCCCACATGAGGATCTGTCTGCTCGGCTCTCAAGGGAACCCCAATTTATAGGTACACTTGCCACTACTTCTGTGTCTGACAGAGCCTGAGCCCCGACCTCTTGTCAGCCACCCAGAGAGCTGGGCCCATATCCACCATGTGAGACCAGAGATGGCTCATGTCCATCATCTCTACCCATCCTTAGTACTCACTCATTTGTCACCAGACCTTTGCTGGAATCCCTGCCAATGGAGGAACCTGAAGCACAATAGAAATTCCTATTTCCCCAAGGCAGGAACCATGGTTTTTGGGATGGGTTTCCAACCCTCAGAGTGGGAACCAGATGCATGGCCAATGATACCACGCCCACACTTGAGGGCAGCCCTGGGGACAAACAGGCATTGTGACCCTCAGCTTGAGCATGCTTTCAAGGCAGCCCTCTCAGTTGCTCCGCCAGGATCGAGCTTTGAAGGGCTGGTACGCCACTACACCCAAATCCAAACCCTTGGTGGGATTTTTCAGGCACCCAGACCCAGAGCCCATCACTGGAATCCCTATTTTGGGAGGCACATAAGTTGGAAACCATCACTCTTCCCTTCCACGAAAAGCCACCAAATTACAGGGAGCCAGCAGATTCCATAGAGAGGAAAAGTCTCCCAATGACCCATGAGACCACACCTGCATTCCGAGGCCATCCTGGACACACAATCCAGATAGAAAAGCCTGTGCTACCACTTTTGAGGCACCCTAATTGCCTTTCCTGATGAGCTGCCCTCCAGGTCTATGTTTTGGGCCGGTGTTCACCTCTCCACTAACCCTAAACCGGGTTTGTTTATGCAGACTTCTAGCCCAAAACCATGGCTTAAATGCCCTCCAGGATGGGGTCTCTGTACCCACACCAGAGGACTGTGCCTGCAATCCCCAAGGAAACAATGGCCGTCACATTTGCCCAAACCCTTCAGTTTAGGAGAAACCTGCAAGGCCCCTGAGCCCATCCCAGTATTGGAGGCCTGTCTATTTGCAAATGCACAGTGTGAAACACCCTGATCACTTCCATCGAGGCAGACACCCAAGTCAATGGGCCTGAGTCAGAAGATTGAACCTGACATGCCCCGGGACCTCATTGGAAGCCTAGATTAGGTTTTCAGGCATTGGTCGTCTATTCTGGAATACCAACTTAGGGTACAACATGTGATCCCTGAGTCACAAAACAGAACATCTCCTGTCCCTAGAAACAAACAGTGCCCTTGGACCTTATATAAAACCCTCAAGGTGGTAGAATCCTACATGGCCCCTTAGCCACCAGCACATTCTAACTTCTCTCTGGTAACAAACCAGCATAGTGAAACATCTTCAAGAGATTCCATGTCACCTCCAGGCCTTGGTACTTCGCCCCAGAGGCAACAAAAGGAACATGCCATGATCCTCAAGTGCAATGATTAATGGATGTGTGCTTTCCAGGCATCCATGCAGGTGAGCTCTGCTACCCAAACTTTCTACATGGAGCATTGTGGAGCAACCAAAGCAGACTCCACCTGTCCAATAGAAGGAAACCTTGCTGTTTGGAGCATCTCACAAGCCTCAGCCTAAGGAATTTTCTGTAGCCTCTTGACAACACTTCTCCATTTGTCAGACATCATAGACACAAACTCCAGTGTGCGCAAATATCTGACATCCTCCCTTACTCAGGTTCTGGCTATCTTGAATAAGCTGCTGCCCTTTGGAACTGCATACTGCTTGGCACTGAATTTAACCATAGCTTGTGTTTACAATTCCATGCTCACCCGATTGGTCCCCAAGCCCTCTTGATAGGGAATTCTGGAGCCACAACACAGCATTCCACATTTCCCATAGAAAGAAGAATTGCCTGATGAGCCTGTCCAGAAATCCCACATGAGGATCATCTGATCAGCCCTCGAGCATCCCTGAATTATCAACTGCCCGACCAGTAGTGCTCTGCCTGACAGAGCCTGAGCCATGACTTTGTGTCAGCCACCCAGAGAGTGGTTCCCATATCCAGCATATGAGACCAGCCATGGCTCAATCCGTCCTCTCTACCCATCCTTGGTATTCGGACATCTCTCCCCAACCCTTTCCTGGAATCCATGCCAATGGGGGAACCTGAAGCCCAATGGCGAACTGCTCCTTCCCCATCGCATGAAACCTAGTGGTTGGGATGGGTGTCCAGCCCTCAGAGAGGGAGCCAGCTGTATGGGCAATGAGATCATGACCACTCCTATTGGTCGCCCTGGGGGGGGAGAAAGGCATTGTGACCATCAGCTTGAGCATGCTTTCAAATAAGTCTTCTCTATTGCACCACCATGATCCCGCATTGCAGGGCCGGTATGCCCCGAGGCACAAATCCTAACCCTTGGTGAGAATCTCTTGGCGCCCAGACCCAGAGACCGTCTCCGGAATCCCTGTTTTTGGCACCCCTAAGATGGAAAACAGCACTCTCCCCTTCCTTGAGAAAGCCACCAAACTATTGGGAGCCGCCAGGATCCTTATGGAAGTAAAATCTCCCTTGGACCCATGAGACCACACCTGCATTCTGAGGCCATCCAAACACACAATCCAGATAGGAAAGCCTTTGCTACTGCCTTCCAGTTACCCTAATTACAGTTCCTTATGAGCTTTCCTCCAGGTCTATGAATTGGTCCTGTGATCACCTCACCACTAAGCCTATCCCGAGTTTGATTTTGCAGTCTACTCTCCCAAATCCATGACTCATATGTCCTCCAGGATGGGGTTTTTGGAGCCATACCACAGGACTCTGCCTGCCATCCACAAGGAAAATTTGCCCATCCAAGTTTCCCAAACCATCTAGATTAAGGGAAACCTCAAAGGCGCATGGGCCCTCCACCATATTGGAGGCTGCTCTGTACGCAAATGCACAGTCTGGAACACTCTGATCACCTACATCCTGCAGATGCCAAAGTCAATGGTCCTCAGTCAGAAGATTGAACCTGACATGCCCCTAGGACCTCACTGGAATCCTAGATTAGGTTTACAGGTATTGTCCTCAGAGGCTTGTTCTGAAATACCAACTTATGATATAACATGATATAACAAGAACATCTCCAGTCCCCAGAAAGAAACCGTGCTCTTCGACCTCTGTCAAACCTTCAGGGTAGTAGAATCCTGCTTGGCCCCTTAGCACCAGGACATTCTACGTGTTCCTTGGTAAGAAACCAACATTGTAACCCATCTGAAAGAGATTCCATGTAAACTCATCGCCCTTGGTACTTCGCACCAGAGCCACCAGAACAAACCTGCCATGTTCCTCACCTGCAATGGAGAATGGAGGTTTGCTTTCCAGGTATCCATGTGGTAGTGCTCTGCTACCCAAACTTTCCACATGGGGGAACCTAGAACAAACAAACCAGACTCCACATGTCCAGTAGAAGGAAAGCTTGCTGTTTGGAGCATCTCACAAGTCTCAGCGTGGGAAATCCTCAATGGCATCTTGACACCACCCCTCCATTTGTCGATAATCATAGATACAAATTCCAGTGTGAGCAAATATCTGACAACCGCCCTCACTCAGGTGCTGGTTTCTCAAATAAGGCGCTACATATTGGACCTGCCTTCCGCTTAGCACTGAATTGAACTGTAGCTTGGTTTTACAATTCCATCCTCACCCTACTGGTCTCCAAGCCTTGTTGAGAGGGAATTCTGGAGCCACAGTGCAACATTCTGCCTTCCCCGTAGAAAGAACAAGTGCCTGGTGAGTCTGCTCAGAAACCACACATGAGGATCAATCTGCTCAGCCCTCGAGGGGACCCTGATTTATAGGCTGCCCTGACAACTAGTTTTGTGTCTGACAGGGCGTAATCCCTGGCCTTGTGTCATCCACTCAGAGGGTGGGGCCCATATCCAGGAGGCAGACCGACCATGGCTCAAGTCCGTCATATCTACCCATCCTTTGTATTCAGGCATCTGTCCCCAGTCTTCTGTTGGAATCCCTGCCAATGGGGGAACCTGAAGCACAATAGAGAACTCCTCCTTCCCCATGGCAGGAAACCTGGCTGTTGGCATGGCTGTCCAACCATCAGTGTGGGAGCCAGCTGCATTGCCAATGAGACCACATCCACTCCTGAGGGCCGCCCTGGGATCAAAGAGGCATTGTGATCCTCAACCTGAGCATGCCTTCAGACAAGCACTCTCAGGACCAGAATCCTGCTTTGCCAGCCTGGTACACCCCTAGGCCCAAATCCTAACCCTTGGTGAGATTTTCCAGGTGCCCATACCCAGTTCCCATCTCTGGAATTTCTCTTTTGGAGCACCCCTTAGATGGAAAACAGCACTCTTCTCTTCCCCGAAAAAGCCACCAAAGTATTATGATCTGCCAGGTTCATTAGAGAGGAAAAATATTGCATGGACCCATGACACCACACCTGCAATCCGAGGCCATCCTAGACACACAATGCAGACAGAACAGCCTGTGCTACTTCTTTCAAGTCACCCTAAGTACAGTTCCAGACGAGCTGCCATCCAGGTCTATGCATTGGGCCTGTGATCACCTTGCCACTAGCCCTAACCCTAGGTTATATTTGCAGATCTCTCTCCCAAAACCATGGCTCAAATGTCCTCCAAGTTGGGGTTTCTGGAGCCAAACCACAGGACTGTGCCGGTCATCCTTAAGGAAAATTTGCCTGTCACAGTTTCCCAAACCCTCCAGATTAGGAGAAACCTGCAAGGCCCCTGAGCCCACCACAATATTGGAGGCCACTCTGGATGTAAATGCGTATTCTGAAACACCCTGATCACCTACATCCAGCAGACTCTCAAGTCAATGGTCCTGAGTCAGAAGATTGAAACTGACATGCCCCTAGAACCTCACTGGAACCCTAGATTAGGTGTTGAGGCATTTGTCCTCAGAGGCTTGTTCTGGAATACCAACTTATGACACAACATGTGGTTCTTGAGCCACAGAAAAGAACATCACCTGTCCCCAGAAGGAAACCATGCCCTTCGACCTGTGTCAAACCCTCCGCGGTGGGAGAATCCTGCATGGCCCCTTAGCCACCAAGACATTCTAAAATTTCCTTGGTGACAAACCAGCATTGTGACCCATCTGAAAGAGATTCCATGTTAATTCATTGCCCTTGGTATTTCACACCAGAGCCACCAGAACGAACCTTGATATTCTTCAGCTGCAATGCACAATTGAGGTGGGCTTTCAAGGCAGCCATGCACGAGAGCTGTACTACCCAAACTATCCATATGAAGGACAACGGAGCAAAAAAACCAGACTCCCCAACTCCAGTAGAAGAAAGCCTTGCTATTTGGAGAATCTCACCAGCCCCAGCGTAGGACATCCTCCATGGCTTTTTTACACCACCCTTCTTTTAGTCAGTATTTATAGATACAAACTCCAGTGTGAGCAGACATCTGACATCCACCTTTACTCAGGTGTTGGATATCTCGAATCAGCAGCTCCACACTGGAGCAGCATTCCGCTTGGCACTGAATTTTTTTTAAAGATTTTATTTATTTATTTGACAGAGAGAGATCACAAGTAGATGGAGAGGCAGGCAGAGAGAGAGAGAGGGAAGCAGGCTCCCTGCTGAGCAGAGAGCCCAATGCGGGACTCGATCCCAGGACCCTGAGATCATGACCTGAGCTGAAGGCAGCGGCTTAACCCACTGAGCCACCCAGGCGCCCCTCGTTTGGCACTGAATTTAACCGTAGCTTTTGTTTACAATTCTATCCTCACCCTCAAGGTCTCCATGGCCTTATAATAGGTAATTCTCGAGCCACATCAGAGCATTTTGCCTTCCTCATAGAAGGAAGAAGTGCCGGTCAGTCTTCCAATAAAGCCCACAGGAGGATCAATCTGATCGACCCTCGAGGGAACCCCGATTTGTAGGCTGCCCTGGCCACTAGCGCTGTGTCTGACAGAGCCTGAGCCCCGACTTCGTGTCAGCCACAAAGAGACAGGGGACCATATCCAGCATGTGAGACCAGCCATGGCTCAAGTTAGTCATCTCTACCCATCCTTGGTATTCAGGCATCTGTCCCTAGACCTTTGCTGGAATCCCGGTGATGGGGGAACCTGAAGCAAAATAGAGATTTCCTCCTTCCCAATGGCAGGAAACCTGTCTGTTGGCATGGATGTGCAGCCCTCGGAGTGGGAGCCAGCAGTATCTTAATGAGACCACGAACACTCCTGAGGACCACCCTGGGATCAAACAAGCATTGTGACCCTCAGCCTGAGCATGCTTTCAAACAAGCCCTCTCAGTTTCACCACCAGGATCCTGCATTTTTGGCCTGGTACGACCCTAGGTCCAAAGACTAACCCTTGGTGGGATTTTCCAGGCACCCTGACCCAGTGCTCGTCTATGTAATTTCTGTTTTGGGTCACCCCTAAGATGGAAAGCAGCACTCTTCCCTTCCCCGAAAAAGCCGCTAAACTATTGGGATCTGCCAGGATCCTTAGAGAGGTAAAGTCTCCCATGGACACATGAGTCCACACCTGCACTCCGAGGCCATCCTGGACACAAAATCCAGATAGAAAAGCCTGTGCTACCTCCTTCGAGTCACCCTAATTACAGTTCCTCACGAGCTACCCTCCAGGTGTACACATTGGGCCTGCGATCACCTTGACACTAACCCTAAATCGAATTTGTGCTTTCAGACTTCTTTCCCAAAACCATGGCTCACTTGCCCTCCAGGATGGTGTCTCTGGAGCCAGACCACCAGACTGTACCTGCCATCCCCAGGGAAACTGTGCCCGTCTCAATTGCCCAAACATTACATATTTGGAGAAACCTGCAAGGCCCCAGAGCCCACTTCAATATTGACGGCCCCTCTGCATGCAATGCCCAGTCTGAAACACCCTGATCACCTACATCCAGGCAGACATCCAAGTCAATGGTCCTGAGTAGGATGTTTGAAACTGACATGCCACTAGGACCACATTGGAACCCTAGATTAGGTTTTCAGGTATCTGACCTTAGTGAACATTCTGGAATACCAACTCATGATACAACATGTGGACCCTGAGCCACACAACAGAAGATATCCTGTCCCCAGAAAAACCACGCACCTCGACCTCTGCCAATCCCTCAGAGTAGGAGAATCCTGCACAACACCTTAACGAACAGCACATTCTAAGATCTCCGTAAAAAGAAACCACCATTGTGACCCCTCTGCAAGAGATTCCATGTCAAATCAAGGCCTTGATACTTCGCCCCAGAGCCACCAGACAGACCTACATGTTCCTCAGCTGCAATGATCAATGGAGGTGCTCTTTCCAGGCATCCTTGTGGGAGAACTCTGCTACCCAAACTTTCCACATGGGGGCCCTGGAGCAAACAAGCTAGACTCCACCTGCCCAGTCGAAGGAAAACTTACTGTTTGGAGCATCTCTCAAGCCTCAGAGTGGGAAATCCTTCATGGCTTCTTGTCACCATACCTCAATTGGTCGGTCACCATAGATACAAACTCCAGTGTGAGCAAATATCTGATATCTACCCTTAGGGGCTAGACATCCCGTGTAAGCCGCTGCACAAAGGAACTGCCTTCCGCTTGGCACTGAATTGATCTGTAGCTTATGCTTACAGTATCATTCTTACCCTGCTAGTCCCCAAGCCCTCTTGATAGGGAATTCTGGAGATACCATGCAGCATTCTTCCTTCTCCATAGTAAAAAGAAGTGCATGGTGGGTCTTCCCAGAAACCCCAAATGAGATTCAATCTGCTGGGCCTTCGAGGGAACCCCAATTTATTTGCTTACTGGCCACTAATGCTGTGTCTGACAGAGCCTGAGCCCTTACCTAGTGTCAGCAACCCAGAAAGTGGGGCCCATATCCAGCATGTGAGACTGGTCATGGACAAAGTCTGTCATTTCTACCCATCCTTGGTGTTCAGGCACCTGCCCCCAGACTTTGGCTGGAATCCCTGACAATGGGGGAACCTAAAGCACAATAGAGAACTCCTCCTTCCCATGGCAGGCAACCTGGCTATTGGGATGGGTGTCCAAACCTCAAAGTGGGAGCCAGCTGCATGGCCAATGAAACCACGCCCACTCCTGAGGGCCACGCTGAGCACAAACAGGCATTGTGACCCTCAGCCTGAGCATGTTTTCAAACAAGCCTTCTCGGTTGCACCATCAGGATCCCACATTGCAGGCCTGGCATGCCCCTTGGCCCAAATCCTAAGCCTTGGTGGGATTTTCCAAGCACCCTGACCCAGAGCCCGTCTCTTGAATCCCTGTTTTGGGTCACACATAAGATTGAAAACAGCACTCTTCCCTTCCACGAGAAAGCCACCAAACAATGACAGCCGCCAGCATCTTTAGAGCAGAAAAATCTCCCATGGACCCATGAATCCACACCTGCATTCTGAGGCCATCCTGGACACACAATCCAGAAACAAAAGCCTGTGCTACTGCCTTCGAGTCACTAGATTTAAGGTTCCTGATGAGCTGCCCTCCAGGTCTATGCATTGGACCTGCAATCACCTCACCACTAACCCTAACCCAAGTTTGTGTTGGCAGACTTCTCTCCCAAAACCATGACTTACATGCCCTCCAGGATGGGGTCTCTGTGGCCATACCACAGGACTGTGCCTGCCATCCTCAAGGAAATTGTGTCACTAAAGTTGCCAAACCCCACCAGATGGGAGAAATCTGCAAGGCCCCTGAGCTCACCCAAATTTTGGAGGCCGCTCTGGACTCAAATGCGCAGTCTGAAACACCCTGATTACCTGCATCCAGGCAGACACGCAAGTCAATGTGCCTGAGTCAGATGTTTTAAACGGACATGCCCCTAGTACTTCATTGGAACCCTAGATTAGGTTTTCAGGCACCTGTCCTCAGAGACCTGTTCTGGAATACTAACATGATTCAACATGTGGTCCCTGAGTCACACAACAGAATATTTCCTGTTCCCAGAAGGAAACCGTGCTCTTGGAACTGTGTCAAAAACTCAGGGTAGATGAATCCTGCATGGCTCCTTAGCCACCAGCACATTCTAAGATTTCCCTGGTACCAAACCAGCATTGTGACCCATCTTCATGAGACTCCATGTCAACTCAAGGCCTAAATACTTCGGCTTAGAGCCAACCAAATGAACCTGCTATGTTCCTCTGCTACAATGGTCAATGGAGGTGTGCTTTCCAGGCATCCATATGGGAGTGCTCTGCTACACAAACTTTCCTCATGGGGGAACCTGGAGCAAACAATCAGAATCCCCCTGTCTGGTTGGATGAAACCTTACAGTTTGGAGCTTCTCACAAGCCCCAGAGTGGGAAATCCTCCTTGAACTCTTGACGCCACCCTCCATTTGTTGGTCATCATAGACACAAACTCTTGTGTGCGCAAACAGCTGACATCTGCACTTACTCAGGTGTTGGATATATCCAATCAGCTGCTGCACACTGGAACTGCCTTCCGCTTGTTAATGACTTTGACAGTTGTGTGTGTTTGCCATTCCATCTTCACCTTCCTGGTCCACAAGCCCTCTTGATAGGGAATTATGGAGCTACAATGCAGCCTCCTGCCTGCCCCAAGAAAGAATAATTGCCTGGTGAGTCTGCCCAGAAACCCCACATGAGGATCCACCTGCAGGGCCCTCGATGAAACCCTAATATCTTAGGCCACCTTGGGAACTAAGGCTCTCTCTGACAGAGCCTGAGCCACTATCTGCAGTCAGCCACCCAGATAGTGGGCCCCATTTCCTGCAGGTGGGACTTGTTGTGGCACAAAGCCATCATCTCTACTCAACCTGGATATTCAAGGCTCTGTGCCCAGTCCGTAGCTCAAATCCCTGCCTATGGGGTACCTGAAGCACAAGGGTACTCCTCCTTCCTGATGGCAGGAAATCTGGATGTTGGGATGGGTGTCCAACCTTCAGAGTGGGAAACAGCTGCATGGACATGAGATCACGGCCACAAATGGGAGCCAACCTGGGCACCAACAGGCATTGGACCGGCAGCGAGAAACTGCTTCCAAACAAACCCCCACGGGAGCTGGACCAGGAGCCCGGAGAGTGGGACATCCTAGCCCCTAGGGGCAAATCCTCACACTGGTGTTTTCCAGTCTCCTAGACACAGAAACTGTGTGACCCTCTTGTGTGGGTCCATTGAGATGGACAAGAGCAGTCTTCCCTTTCCCCAGAGACAGCAAATTCTTGGGAGATGGGCAGAATCCACAGAAATGAAGAATGTTCCATGGCTCCATGAAGCCACCCCTACATTTTTTTACCATTCTGGACACACAATCCAGACAGAAAAGTCTGCCCACTGCCTCGATGACACCTTAATTTCACTACACAATGAGCTGCCTTCAGAGGCTGCAGATCGGGGCTGTGATCACCTCGGGCCTCACCCTACCGCTAGTTCGTGTTTGCCGATTTCTGTCTCCAAATCCCTACCACACACGCCCTTTAGGATGGGGCCTCTGGAGTCACATCGGATGACTGTGTCTACCCACCAGAAGAAAACCTAAACCCCGAAGCTTAGGAGCAAAGTGGAAAGCCCCTAAGTCCAACTCAATTTCCAAGAATGGTCTGGACCCAAGTGTACATTGTGACACACAGTGAGCACCTGCTTCCAGGAAAACATCCAAGTCAAAGGCACTGAGTCAGAAGATTGAAACTGACATGCCCCTTGGACTTAATCGATGCCCTAGCTTAGGTTTTCAGGAACCTGTACCGAGAGGACTGTTCCCCCATACCGTCTTATATTCCAACATGTTGTGCCTGAGCCACACAACAGACCCCTCCTGTCCTGAGAAGGATACCTTGCTCTTGGTAGCTGTGTCCAAGACTCAGTGTATTAGAATCCTGCATTGTCCCTGACCATCCCAACATTCCAGTGTCTCCTTGGATAAAAACCAGCATTGTGTTCGAACACCATCAAACTCCATGTCAACTCAGCCCCCTTGAACTACGCCAAAGAGCCACCAGATCGAACCTGCCATGTTCCTCAGCTGCAATGGTCAATGGAATAGTGCTTTCCAGGCCTCTATGAGGGAGAGCTCTGCTTCCATCCTTTCCATATGGGGGAACCTGGAGCAAACAAACCAGACTCCCCCTGTCCAGTAGAAGGAAACCTTGCCCTTTGGAGTATCTCACAAGCTGCAGAGTGGGAAATCCTACATGGCCTCTTGACGCAAACCCACCATTTTTCCTTCATTCTAGACACAAACACCAGTGTGAGCAAATACCTGATATCCACCCTTATTCAGGTGCTGGACGTCTCGAATCAGCCGCTGCATGCTGGAAGTGATTTCTGCTTGTCACTGAATTGAACAAAAGCTTGTGTTTTTAATTCCATCCTCACCCTGCTGGTCCCCAAGCCCTCTTGATAGGGAATTTTGTAGCCACAACGCAGCATTCTGCCTTCCCCATAGAAAGAAGAAGTACCTGGTGAGTCTGCGTAGAATCCCCACATTAGGATCCACCTGCATGGCCCTCGATGGCACCCTAATATCTTAGGCTGCCATGGGCTCTCAGGCTCTGTCTGAAACAGCCAGAGCCACGACCTCCAGGCACCCATGCAGACAGTGGGCCCCATATCCTGCAGGTGGGACCTGCCATGGCCAGAAGCCATCATCTCTATTCAACGTCGGTATTCAGACATCTTTCCCAAACTGTAGCTCAAATCCCTGACTATGGGGGAACCTGAAGCACAGGAGTATCCGTATTCCTGATGGCAGGAAACCTGGTTATTGAGATGGGTACTAAGACTCTGTCTGACACAGCCTGAGCCATGACCTACAGTCAGCCATGCAGATAGTGGGCCCCATTTTATGCAGGTTGGACTTGCCATGGCCCAAACCATCATCTCTACTCAAACTGGATATTCAAGCATCTATCCCAGATTGTAGCTCAAATCCCTGACTGCATAGGAACCTGAAGCACAAGAGTACTTTTCCTTCCCAAAAGCAGGTAGGCTGGCTGTTGAGATAGGTGGGAACCAATTGCATGGCCCATGAGACCACAGCCACTCATGCGAGCCACTCTGGAACAAACTTGCATTGTTACCGTCAGCGTGAGGCTGCTTTCAAACAACACCCTTTGGTAGCTGGACCAGGAGGCCACAGAGCACGCCTACCACCCTAGGGCCAAACACTCACCTTCGTAGGTGTTATCCAGGAGACCACACACAGAACCTGTCTCCAGAATCCCTCTTTTGGGGGTTCCTTGAGATGGAAAACAGCAGTGTTTCCTTCTCCCAGAGACAACAAACTCTTTGGAGCTGAGCAGAATCCCCAGAGCCGAAGTATCTCCCATGTCCCCATGAAGCCAACCCTATATTTTGTGAAAGTCCGGGACAAACAATGAAGACAGAAAAGCCTGCACTACCGCCTCCATGATACCTTAACTTCAGTGCACTATGAGCACGATATATCATAGGCCGCCATGGGCACTAAGACTCTGTCTCACACAGCTGGAACCACAACCTCCAGGCAGCCAAACAGAGAATGGGCCCCATGTCCTGCAGGTGGACACATGGCCCGAAGCCATCATCTCTACACAACCTGGATAATCAGGCATCTGTGCCCAGAAAGTAGCTCAAATCCCTGTCTATGGGAGAACCCGAAGCACAGGATTATTCCTCATTTCTGATGGCAGGAAACCTGGCTGTTGATATGGGTGTCTTACCCTCAGAGTGGGAACCAGCTGCATGTCCCATGAGACTACGGCTACCCATGGCAGACGCCCTGGGCACAAACAGGCAATGTGTTTGTACATGAGAGGCTCATGCTCCCTCAGCGTGAGCCTCTTTTCAAACAAAAACCCTCAGTAACTAGACCAGGAGTCCACAGAGTGGGCCTGCCAGGTCCCTAGGGCCCAATCCTCACACTTTTTTGTGCTTTCCAGGCGTCCAGACCCAGAAACTATCTCTTGAATCCCTCTTTTGGGGGTCCCCTGAGACGGAAAACATCAGTCTTCCCTTCTCCGAGAGACACCAAACACTGGGAGCTGGGTAGAATCCACAGAGACGAAGAATCTCTCATGGCCCCATGAAGCCACCCCTATATTTTGTGATCGTCTTGGACACAGAATCCAGACAAAATAGCCTGCACTACCGCCTCCATGACCCCTTAATTTCAGTACACTATAAGCTGCCCTCAGGGCCTGCAGATCGGGCCTGTGATCACCTCGGCCCTCACCCTAACCCTAGTTGGCAGATTTCTGTGCCAAAGCTCTGGCCACATGGCCTCCAGGATGGCCCCTCTGGAGCCGGACCAGACGACTGTGCCTACACACCCGAAGGAAAATCTGACCTTCATTGTTGCCCAAAACTTGAAGATTAGGAACAATATACAAAGTAAGTGAGCTCACCTCAATTGCGAGCAAGACTCAGGACTGATATGCGCATTTTGGCACACCATGTGCACCTGCCTCCAAGCATACATCCATGTCAAAGTCCCTGAGTCAGAAGATTGATCCTGACATGCCCCTAGGACTTTATCGATACCATAGATTAGATTTCCAGGCGCCTGTTCACAGAGGCCTTTTCTCCAATAACAACTTAATTTCCAACATGTAGTCCATGAGCCACACAACAGAATCCCTCCTGTCTCCAGTAAGATAGCTTGTTCTTGGTAGCTATGTCCAAGACTCGGTGTAGCGGAATCCTGCATGACCCCTGACCACCTCAACATTCTAACGTCTCCCTGGATACAAACCATCATTATGATCCAACAGCATGAAACTCCATGTCAACTCAGGCTGCTTGGAACTTCACCCCAGAGTCACCAGAATGAACCTGCCATGTTCCTCAGCTGCAATGGTCAATGGAGGTGTGCTTTCCAGGCATCCATTTTGGAGAGCCCTGCTACCCAAACTTTCCATATGGGGTACAGTGGAGCAAACAAAACAGACTCGCCCTGTCCAGTACAAGGAATCCTTGCTGTTTGGAGCATCTCACAAGCCCTGGTGTGGGAAATCCCCCATGGCCTCATGATGCCACCCCTCCATTTAGAGGCCAACATAGACACAAAGTCCCGTGTAAGCAAACATCTTACATCAGCCCTTACTCAGGTGTTGGTATCTCGAATCAGCCGCTGTACACTGGAACTGCCTTCCACTTGGTACTGGATTTAACCATAACTTGTGTTTACAATTTTGTCCTCAACCTCCTCGTCACCAACCCTTCTTAACAGGGAATTCTGGAGCCAAAACACAGCATTCAGCCTACCCCACAAAGAGAAGAAGTGCCTGGTGAGTCTGCCCAGAAACACTACATGTGGATCCACCTGCATGGCTGGCAATGGCACCCTAATATCATAGGCCACCATGGGCACTCAGGCTCAGTCTTACACAGCCTGAGCCATGACTTCTAGTCAGCCACACAAACAGTTTGCTCCATATCCTGCAGTTGGTACCTCTCATGGCCTGAAGCCATCACATATACTCAACCTGTATATTCAGGCATCTCTCCCCAGACCATAGCTCAAATCCCTGCCTATGGGGGAACCTGAAGCAAATGAGTACTCCTCCTACCTGATTGCAGGAATCCAGGCTGTTTAGATGGGTGTCCAAACCTCAGTGTGGGAACCAGCTGCATGGTCCATGAGACCACGACCACTCATGAGGGCCACCCTGGGCACAAACAGGCATTGTGACCCTCAGCGTGAGCCTGCTTTCAAACAAATCACCTTCGTAGCTGGACCAGGAGCACACAGGGCAGGCCTGCCAAGTCCCTAGGGCCAAATCCTAACCGTCGATGTTTTCCAGATGTGCAGTCCCAGAATCTGTCTCTGGAATCCCTCTTTTGGGGGTCCCCTGGGACAGGAAACCGCAGTCTTCCCTTCCCCCAGACACAACAAACTCTAGGGATCTGGGCAGAATCCCCAGAGTCGAAGAATCTCCCATGGCCTCAAGAAGAATCCCCTACATTTTGTGACTCTCCTAGACACACAGTCCAGACAGAAAAGCCAGTGCTGCCGCCTCCATGACACTTTAATTTCAGTACACTATGAGGTGCACTCACACCCTGCAGATTTGGCCTATGAGCACACTGTCCCTCACCCTAACCATAGTTTACATTTGCAGATTTCTGTCCCCAAAGCCATGGCCAACATGTCCTCCAAGATAGGGCCTCTGGTCCCACATTGGACGAGTGTGCTTACACTCCCAAAGAAAACTCTACCCTTCAAGTTTGCCAAAACCATGAATCTTAGGAGCAAAGTACAAAGCACCGGAGCCCAGCTCAATTTCAAAGAACATTCTGGACCCAAGTGCATATTCTGATACACAACAAGCATCTGCCTCCAGACAGACATCTAGGTAAAAGGCCCTGAGTCAGAAGATTGAACTTGACATGCCTCTAGGACTTCATCGGTACCCTAGCGTAAGTTTTCAGGCACTTGCACCCAGAGGCCTGTTCTCCAATACCAACTTATATATCAACATGTGGTCCCTCAGCCACATAGAGAACCCCTCCTGTCCCCAGAAGGATATCTTGCTCTCAGTAGCTGTGTCCAAGCCTCAGTGTAGGAGAATCCTGCATGGGTCCCTGACCACCCCAACATTCTAACGTCTCCCTGGTTGTAGACCAGCACTGTGATCCAACAGCATGAAACTCCATGTGAACTCGGGCCTTTTGGAACTTCGCCCCAGAGGCACCAGCTCGAACCTGTCATGTTTTTCAGCTGCAAAGGACAGTGGAGTTGTACTTTCCTGGCATCCAAGCAAGATTGCTCTGCTATCCAAACTTTCCATATGGGGGACCCTGGAGCAAAGAAATTAGACTCCCCACTTTCCAGTAGAAGGAACCCTTGCTGTTTGGAGCATCTCAGAAGCCCCAGTGTGGGAAATCCTCCATGACCTCGGAATGCCACCCGCCATTTGTCAGTCATCATAGACACAAACTTCAGTGTGAGCAAGCCTCTGACATCCGCCCTTAGTCAGGTGCTGGATATCTCAAATCAGCCACTGCACACTGGAGCTGCCTACAACCTGGCACTGAATTTAACTGTAGCTTGAGTTTACAATTCCATCCTCAACCTCCTGGTCCACAAACCCACTTGATAGGGAATTCTGGAGCCACAACACAGCATTCTGCCTACCACACAGGAAGAAGTCCTTCCTGGTGATTCTGCCCAGAAACCCCACATGAGAATACACCCGCATGGTCCTTGACAGCACAATAATATCATAGGAGGCAATGGGCACTCAGGCTCTGTCTGGCACATCCTGAGCCACAACCTGAAGACACCCATGCAGACACACACACACACACACACACACACACACACACACACAGACGGAAGAGACCTAGGGCTACACGGGTCAATCAGAAGGTTTGGGACTCTGACTCTGAACCCCTCGGTTTCACCTTTCGATTCTTTTTATCAATACGGCAAGAGGAGTCAGGGAGGCCTGACATGACCTGCCCAGTGAGGGGACTTGTCTGGCGAGAGAGCTCTCCTCTGCCTGCATTCTCTGGGCTTCGGTAGACAGCAGAAGAACATGTCGCTTCCTTCAGGCTGTGCCCAGAAATGAGCTGGGCAGGGTGGTTTTCTCTGGAATGTGGGTGCCTGAATACGTGTGTTCCAATTCTGTTGGGCTCTGTCGTCAGGGAAGTAAGGTCACCACTGCCTTGGGGCTCCTTATTGGACTTCCTGCTCCCATCCAGAGCTCCCTGAGTGCTCCCCTACCCCAGCTGCTCCAGGCTCACATTCCACCCCATGCCCTGTCCATCCAGTGACCCAAACACATCCTCCCACCAACCCCTGGGAGGCCTGCGTGCAGCTGTTGTCTCCGCTGGGAGGGAATGGAGCTGGGGTTAGACCGGGTTCCTGCTCCTGCCCAGGACTGTGAGACCGGACACATCCTGTGACCCTCAGGGCCTCCTCAGTCTCCCTGTCTGCACACTGGGGGTGTTATGGCATCTTCTTCAGGGGATGCCATCAGGGGTAGGCCCTCTCCATGCGTTCCATCCCCGTATCCCAGGCGTCTGGTGCACACACTTGCCAAGGCACATGTGTGCTTGTTGATGGGCGGGGGAATGGATTATAACCCAGAGAGGCCTGGATCTCTAGGGTCCAGCAAAACCACCCTCCTCCTGCCTGTAATCCATCCATGTGGAAAGGTTTCAGTGCATGGCTTATGACCTTGTGGACACAGACTTCCCGGGACTTCCATTAGGTTGAGGTCCAAAGGCCTCGTCTGTGCCCATGTACTGGCCAGCCCCCACAGTGGTCCGCGGGCATTCCCGCATCCGTACTCCTAGGAGGGATGGCCCGTGGGACTGAAAACGGGACAAAATGTTTGGCTGTCATTTCCAAGCTGATGGAGGAAAGTCTGGCACTTCTGCTGGTTCTTTCTCTCCTGTGTTCAGTGTCTGTTCTATCTTTGTCTTTGTCTTTGTCTTTGTCTCTGTGTCAGGGTCTGTCTCTGTTTTGGTGTGTCTCACAGGAGCAGGATCTGTGGGCTCCACGGCGGATGGACGAAACCGCCGTTGTCACCCTTGTCCCTGTTTCCCTCACCTGTGCTGGTGCTTGGTTCCTTGGTAAGTAAGGCTTTCTAACCCTGAACAGAGCACGGACTCTGGAACCTGTTCCCAATGGGGACCCTGAAGCAGCAAGAAAGAGGGTCCTGACCTTTCTCCCCAGGCCAGGGGCCATGTGCTCTGCCACATTCTGCAAGCTACAATGTCAGGCCCCGAGCCTCCAGGCTGTCTTCTGCTCAGAAGGACCTCGAGGGAGTAGAAAACATGTACCCAAGACTGGGAGCAAAGTGGGTCTCAGATAGAGATTGAAGGCCAACAGGCTCTTTTACAAGCCTGTGGGAGACTAGGGACACCCTGTCTCTATGGCCCCATTGATAGAAGAGTAAGCAGAGGCCTTCGGTGTTGTAGCTCTGTCCACATAGGGTGGTTACCTCTTCCTACTTCCTGTAGTCCAGGGTGGTGATGGACACCAGACCCCCTACACTGTCCCCACCCAGTGCCCTTGCAGAGCCCTTGTTCCCCTTGGGGACCCTTAGACCTTCAGCTCTTCCTGTCTCCACTCCCCATGCTTTGGATCTTGGTCCTGGCCAGGAGTCCAGATGCCACTGACGCCATGGCCGAGCTGTCTTCAACCTCTTTCTTCTTTCACCCTTTTTACCCACCATTTTCCCTTGGTGTCCACCTCTGACCCCTAGCTGGGCAGAACGGGGTGTGTTTGTGTATGTGTGTACGTGTGTGTGTGTCTATGCATGGGAGCGCTCAAACACATATGCCTTTATCTGTATGGTGATGTCCGAGGTTATGTGCCCACATGGGATGGGGTGACTAGCTCTCCCCAAGGATCTGAGGAGCTCTCATCCTCCAGGCAAACCTCATGGGAGGGTTAGGGGTAGGGTTAGAGTTAGGTTGAGAGTTAGGTTTAGACAGGGTTTGGGTCACGGTCAGAGTTAGGGTTAGGGGTTTGTTTTAGGGTTAGGGTCAGCGTTAGGTTTCGGATCATGGGCCGTGTTATGGTCAGGGTCAGCTTTACGTTTATGGTTAGATTTAGGGTCTGGCTCACAGTCAGGGTCAGGGTTAGTGTGAGGGTCAGGTTCTGGGTCAGTGTTAGGGTGAGCGTTAGGTTTAGGTTCAGGGTTAGTGTCAGGGTCAGGTGAAGGTCAGGGACAGGGTCAGATTTGGGGTCAGGGTAAGGTTTTTGTTTAGGGGTAAGGTTCGTGTCAGGATGAGGGTTAGGGTTAGGGTTAGGGTTAGGTTCAGGGTAAGGTTAGGGTTTGGTGTTAGGATTAGTGTTAGAAGTAGGGTTATGGTTAGGGTTATTGTTAGACTGTGTTAGGGTCAGCGTTAGGCTTTGGGTTAATGTAGTGTTTAGTTTTACCATTAGGGTCAGCATTGGTTTTAGGTTCTGGGTCCGTACAAGGGGAGGATTTAGGGTTACATTTATCGTTATGTTTAGAGTCAGGCTCAGAGTCAGTTCAGGGTTCGGGTTAGGGTTAGGGTTAGGTCAGGGTCTGACTCTTGGTTACGGTCTGTGTCAGGGTTAGTGTAAGTTCAGGGTTAGGTTTAAGTTCAGGGTCCGAATCAGTGTCAGCGTTAGGCTTTGGTTTAGGTTAGGGTCGGTCTGGCTCATGGTCAGGTTCATGGTGAAGTTCAGGGATGGTTTGGTTTGGGTCAGGTTCACAGTCAGGTTCAGGGTCAGGTTTTTCGGTGAGACTTTGGGTTAGGTTTAATGTTAGGGTTAGAGTGAGGGTCAGGGTTAGGGTTAGACATTGTTTGGGTCATAGTTATCGTTAGGCTTAAGGTAGGGGTCAGGGTTAGGTTTAGGTTATGGTTAGGTTTATGGACAGGCTCACATTCAGTGTCAGGGTTATGGTTTGAATCAGTGTAAGGGTCAGGTTCAGGGTTAGGATTAGGGTCAGGTTCAGTTTTAATTCAGGGTCAAGGTCAGGGTTAGGGTCATGGTTAGAATAAGGTCTGCTTTACGTTTAGATTCTGGGTTATGATTATAGTCAGGATCATGGTTAGCTTTGGGTTAGGGTTCTGGTCAGGCTCACGGTCTGGGTCTGAGTTAGGGTTAGTGTTAGGGTCAGGGTTAGGGTTAGGGTCAGGCTTAGGACTGGGTCAGGCTTAGTATTAGGGTCAGGGTCAGGGTGAAGGTCAGTGCCAGGGTCCGATTTAGGGTCAGGGTGAGGCTTTGGTTTAGGGTCCATGTTCGGGACAGGGGCAGGGTTAGTTTTGGGTCAGTGTTATGGTCAGGGTTAGGTTTAGAGTCAGGGTCAGGGTCAGAGTCAAAGTGAAGATCAGGGACAGAGTCTGTTTAGGGTCCGGGTCAGGCTTTGTTTTAGGGTCAAATTTCGGTTCAGGGTCAGGGTAAGTTTCAGGGTAATGGTTTGAGTTTTTGGTTAGGGTTAGGGTTAGCAGGAAAGTTATGTTTAGTTTTAGGGTGAGACAGCATAGTGTCAGGGTTAGGGGTTGGATTGGGTAGGCATTAGTGTTAGGGTTACGGTCAGCGTAAGGTTTAAGTTAAGGGTCCTTATTAGGGTCAGGGTTAGGGTTACCTTTAGAGTTATGGTTAAGGTCAGGCTCAAAGTATTGTTAGTGTTAGTGTTTGGGTCAGGATTTGGTTAGGGTCAGGGTTTTGATTAGGGTCAGAGTCAGGGTCACGGTTAGGGATGAGTCAGGGTTAGAGTAGGTCAGGTTAGGTTTAGGATCAGGGTCTGGATCAGGGTCAGCATCAGGCTTAGATTTAGGATTAGGGTTGGGTCAGGATCTCTGTCAGGGTCAGGGCTAGGGTTAGGTTTTGGGTCAGGCTCACAGTCAGGGTCAGGGTCAGGGTCAGGGGTTAGTGTTAGTGTGAGCCCCACACCTGGGTCATTGACCAGTACCTTCAGGGTCTCAGGATAAACCCTGGGCAAAAGGGTGCAGCGACACACCCGCTCCCAGCTAGCCTGCCTTAACCTGGGGCATGAACATGACCTCCCTACCAGGCATCGGACCCCTCATAAGCCTTCTCCTGCTCGGGACATCTCCTTCCCCAATGAGCTCTCTTTACACACACACACACACACACACATACACACACACACACACACAGAGACGGAAGAGACCTAGGGCTACACGGGTCAATCAGAAGGTTTGGGAATCTGACTTTGAATCCCTCGGTTTCACCTTGCGATTCTTTTTGCCAATACGGCCAGAGGCGTCAGGGAGGACTGACATGACCTGCCCAGTGAGGGGACTTGTCTGGCGAGCGAGCTCTCCTCTGCTTGCATTCTCTGGGCTTCGGTAGACAGCAGAAGAACATGTCGCTTCCTTCAGGCTGTGCCCAGAAATGAGCTGGGCAGGGTGGTTTTCTCTGGAATGTGGGTGCCTGGATACGTGTGTTCCAATTCCATTGGGCTCTGTCGTCTGGGAAGTAGGGTCACCACTGCTTGGGGGCTCCTTACCGGACTTCCACTCCCATCCAGAGCTCCCTGAGGGAGCCCCTAACCCAGCTGCTCAGGGCTCACACTCCACCCCATGCCCTGTCCATCCAGTGACCCACACACAGCCTCTCCCCAACCCTTGGGAGGCCTGGGTGTAGCTGTTGTCTCCGCTGGGAGGGAACAGAGCTGGGGTAAGACCGGATTCCTGTTCCTGCCCAGGACTGTGAGCCCGGACACATCCTGTGACTCTCAGGGCCTCTGTCAGTCTCCCTGTCTGCACATTGGGGGTGTTCTGGCTTCTTCTTCAGAGGATGCCATCAGGGGTAGGCCCTCTCCATGCGTTCCATCCCCGTCTCCCAGGAGTCTGGTGCAAACACTTGCCAAGGCACAGGTTTGCTTGGTGATGGGCGGGGGAATGGAATATAACCCACAGAGGCCTGGATGTCCTCTAGGGTCCAGAAAAACCACCCTCCTCCTGCCTGTAATCCATCCCACGTGGCAAGGTTTCAGTGCATGGCTTCTGACCTTGTGGACACAGACTTCCAGGGACTTCCATTGGGTCGAGGTACAAGGGCCTCATCTGCGCCCACGTACTGGCCAGCCCCCATAGTGGTCTGCAGGCTTTCCCGCATACATCCTCCTAGGAGGGATGGCCCGTGGGACAGATAAGGGGACAAAATGTTTGACTTTCATTTCCAAGCTGATGGAGGAAAGTCTGGGACTTCTGTTGGTTCTTTCTCTCCTGTGTTCAGTGTCTGTTTCTGTCTTTGTCTTTCTCTCTGTCAGGGTATGTCTCTGTTTTGGTGTGTCTCACAGGAGCAGGATCTCTGGGCTCCACAGCTGATGGACGAAACCGCCGTTGTCTCCCTTGTCCCTGTTTCCCTCTCCTGTGATGGTGCTTGGTTCCTTGGTAAGTAAGGCCTTCTCACCCTGAGCAGAGCACGGACTCTGGAACCTCTTCTCAATGGGGACCCTGAAGCTGCAACAAGGAGGGTCCTGACCTTGGTCCCCAGGCCAGGGGCCTAGTGCTCTGCCACATTCTGCAAGCTCACAGTGTCAGCCCCCCGAGCCCTCAGGCTTTCTTCTGCTCAGAAGGACCTCGAGGGAGTAGAAAGCATGTACCCAAGACTGGGAGCACAGTGGGTCTCGGATAGAGATTCAAGGCCAACAGGCTCTTTTACAAGGCTGTGGGAGACTAGGGACACCATATCTCTATGTCCCCATTAATAGAAGAATAAGCAGAGGCCTTCGGTGTTGTAGCTCTGTCCACACAGGGTGGTTACCTCTTCCAACTTCCAATAGTCCAGGGTGGTGATGGACACCAGACCCCCTAAACTGTCCCCACCCAGTGCCCTTGCAAAGCCCTTGGGCCCCTTGGGGACCCCTTGACCATCAGCTCGTTCTGTCTCCACTCCCCATGCTTTGGATCTTGGTCCTGGCCAGGAGTCCTGATGCCCCTGACCCCATTGCCGAGCTGTGTCCAACCTTTTCTTTTTCATCCTTTTTACCCACCATTTTCCCTTGGTGTCCACCTCTGACCCCTAGCTGGGCAGAGCGGGGTGTGTGTGTGTGAGTGTGTGTGTGTGTGTGTATGTGTGTGTGTGTCTGTGCATGGGAGTGCTCAAACACATATGCCTCTGTCTGGTGATGTCCGAGGTTCTGTCTCCACATGGAATGGGGTGAGTAGCTCTCCCCAAGGATCTGAGGAGCTCTCATCCTCCAGGCAAACCTCATGGGAGTATTAGTTGTCTGGTTAGAGTTAGGTTGAGAGTTAGTTTTAGCCAGGTTTTGGGTCAGGGTCAGGGTTAGAGTTAGGGGTTTGTTTTAGGGTTATGTTCAGCATTAGGTTTCTGGTCATGGCCCGTGTTATGGTCAGGGTCAGCTTTACGTTTATGGTTAGATTTAGGGTCTGGCTCACAGTCAGGGTCAGGGTTAGTGTGAGGGTCAGGTTCTGGGACAGTGTTAGGGTGAGGGTTAGGTTTAGGTTCAGGGTCATTGTCAGGGTCTGGTGTAGGTAGGGACAGGGTCAGATTTTGGGTCAGCGTCAGGTTTTGATTTAGGGGCAAGGTTTGTGTCAGGATGAGGGTTATGTTTGGGCCAGGGTTAAGGTTAGGAATAGGGTTAGTTTCAGGGTTAAGTTCTGGGTAAGGTTATGGTTTGGTGTTAGGGTTAGTGTTAGAATTAGGGTTATGTTTAGTGTTAGCGTTAGACTGTGTTAGGGTCAGGGTTAGGGTTAGAGTATGTTTTACTGTTACCATTAGGGTCAGCATTAGTTTTAGGTTCTGTGTACGTATAAGGGTCAGAGTTTAGGGTTACATTTAGCATTATGTTTAGGGTCAGGCTCACAGTCAAGGTCAGGTTTCAGTTTAGGGTCAAGGTTAGGTCAGGGTCAGACACTCGGTTTGGGTCTGAGTCACGGTTAGTGTAAGGTCAAGGTTAGGTTTAAGTTCAGGGTCCAAATCTGTTCAGTGTTAGGCTTTGGTTTAGGATAGGGTCTGGTCTGGCTCATGGTCAGGATCATGGTGAGGTTCAGGGCTGTTTAGGTTTGGGTCAGGTTCACAGTCAGGGTCAGTGTCAGGGTTTTCGGTGAGATTTAGGGTTAGGGTTAATGTTAGGGTTAGAGTAAGGGTCAGGGTTAGGGGTAGACATTGTTAGGGTCAGGGTTACCATTAGGCTTAAGGTAGGGGTCAGGGTTAGGGTTAGGTTATGTTTAGGTTTATGGTCAGGCTCACAGTCAGTGTCAGGGTTAGGGTTTGTGTCAGAGTAAGGGTCAGGGTCAGGGTTAGGATTAGGGTCAGGTTTAGTGTTAGGGTCAGGGGTAGGGTCATGGTTAGGATAATGTCTGCTTTCCGTTTAGATTCTTGGTTTTGATTATAGTCAGGATCATGGTTAGCTTTGGGTTAGGGTTCTGGTCAGGCTCACGGTCTGGGTCTGAGTTAGGGTTAGGTTTAGGGTCAGGGTTAGGTTAGGGTCACATAGGACTGGGTCAGGCTTAGTATTAGGGTCAGGGTCAGGGTGAAGGTCAGGGCCAGGGGCCAATTTAGGGTCAGGGTGAGGCTTTTGTTTCGGGTCCAGATTCGGGACAGGGGCAGGGTTAGTTTTGTGTCAGTGTGAGGGTCAGGGTTAGGTTTAGAGTCAGGGTCAGGGTCAGTGTCAAATTGAAGTTCAGCACCAGAGTAAGTTTACGGTCTGGGTCAGGCTTTGCTTTAGGGTCAAATTTCGGTTCATGGTCAGGGTTAGGTTCAAGGTAACGGTTTGAATTTTTGGTTAGGGTTAGGGTTAGCAGTAGGGTTATGTTTAGTTTTAGGGTTAGACAGCATAGTGTCAGTGTTAGGGGTTGGGTTGGGTAGGGGTTAGTGTTAGGGTTAGGGTCAGCGTTAGGTTTAAGTTAAGGGTCCTTATTAGGGTCAGGATTAGGGTTACCTTTAGGGATACGGTTAAGGTCAGACTAAAGAACGGTCAGTGTTAGGGTTAGGGTTAGGATTTTTTTAGGGTCAGGGTTATGATTATGGTCAGAGTCAGGGTCACGGTTAGGGATGAGTCAGAGTTAGAGTAGGTCAGGTTAGGTTCAGGATCAGGGTCTGGATCAGGGTCAGCATCAGGCTTAGATTTAGGATTAGGGTTTGGGTCAGGATCTCGATCAGGGTCACAGTCAGGGTCAGGGCTAGGGTTAGGTTTGGGTCATGCTCACAGTCAGGGTCAGGGTCAGGGTCAGGGTCAGGTGTTGTGTTAGGGTTAGCCCCGCACCTGCGTCACTGACCAGTCCTTTCAGGGTTTCAGGATAAACCCTGGGCAAAAGGGTACAGCGGCACACCCGCTCCCTGCTAGCCTGCCTTAACCTGGGGCTTGAACATGACCTGCCAACCAAGCATAGGACCCCACATAAGCTTGCTCCTGCTCGGGACATCTCCACCCCTAATGAGCTCTCTTTACACACACAAACACACACAAAGGGGGAGAGGAACTTGGGCTACACGGGGCAATCAGAAGTTGTGGGACTCTCTGTCTCTGAGCCCCTCGGTGTCACATTTTGATTCTTTTTGCAAATACGGCCAGAGGCATTGGGGATTCCTGACATGACCTGCCCAATGAGGGTACTTGTGTGGCGGGTGAGCTCTCCTCTGCCTGCATTCTCTGGGCTTCGGTAGACAGCACAAGAACCTGTCGTTTCCTTCAGGCTGTGCCCAGAAATGAGCTGGGCAGGGTGGTTTTCTCTGGAATGTGGGTTCCTCGATATGTGTGTTCCAATTCCGTTGGGTTCTGTCGTCAGGGAAGTAAGGTCACCACTGCCTGTGTGCTCCTTACCGGACTTCCTGCTCCCATCAAGAGCTCGCTGAGGACGCCCCTACCCCAGCTGCTCCAGGCTCACATTCCACCCCATGCCCTGTCCATCCAGTGACCCACACACAGCCTTCCCCCACCCCTGGGAGGCCTGGGTGCAGCTGTTGTCTCTGCTGGGACGGAACGGAGCTGGGTTCAGACCGGGTTCCTGTTCCTGCCCAGGACTGTGAGCCCGGACACATCCTGTGACTCTCAGGGCCTCCTCAGTCTCCCCGTCTGCACATTGGCAGTGTTCTGAATTCGACTTCAGGGGATGCCACCGGGGTAGGCCCTCTCCATGCGTTCCATCCCCACTCTCCCAGGAGTCTGGTGCACACAATTGCTAAGGCACGGGTGTGCTTGGTGATGCGCGGGGGAATGGAAGATAGCCCAGAGAGGCCTGGATCTCCTGTGGGATCTAGCAAAGCCCCCCTCCTCCTGCCTGTATCCCATCCCCCGTGGCAAGGTTGCAGTGCATGGCTTCTGACCTTGTGGACACAGACTTCCCGGGACTTCCATTAGGTTGAGGTCCAAGGGTCTCGTCTGAACCCATGTACAGGCCAGTCCCCATAGTGGTCACGGGCTTTCCCGCATCCGTCCTCCTAGGAGGGATGGCCCGTGAGACTGATAAGGGGACAAAATGTTTGGCTGTCATTTCCAAACTGATGGAGGAAAGTCTGGCACTTCTGATGGTTCTTTCTCTCATGTGTTCAGTGTCTGTCTCTTTCTTTGTCTTTGTCTCTGTGTCAGGGTCTGTGTCTGTTTTGGTTTTTCTCACAGGAGCATGATGTGTGGGCTCCAGGGCTGATGGACTAAACCACTGTTCTCTCCCTTGTCCCTGTTTCTCTCTCCTGTGCTGGTGCTTGGTTCCTTGGTAAGTAAGGCCTTCTCACCCTGAGCAGAGCACTGACTCTGGAACCTCTTCTCAATGGGGACCCTGATGCTGCAACAAGGAGGGTCCTGACCTTGGTCCCCAGGCCAGGGGCCTAGTGCTCTGCCACATTCTGCAAGCTCACAATGTCAGCCCCCGAGCCTCCAGGATGTCTTCTTCTCAGAAGGACCTCCAGGGAGTAGAAAGCATGTACCCAAGACTGGGAGCACAGTGGGTCTCGGATAGAGATTCAAGGCCAACAGGCTCTTTTACAAGCCTGTGGGAGACTAGGGACACCGTGTCTCTATGGCCCCATTGATAGAAAAGTAAGGGGAGGCCTTCGGTGTTGTAGCTCTGTCCACACAGGGTGGTTACCTCTTCCTACTTCCTGTAGTCCAGGGTGGTCTTGGACATCAGACCCCAGAAACTGTCCCTACCCAGTGCCCTTGCAAAGCCCTTGGGCCCCTTGGGGACCCCTTGACCATCAGCTCATCCTGTTTCCACTCCCCATGCTTTGGATCTCGGTCCTGGCCAGCAGTCCTGATGCCCCTGACCCCATGGCCGAGCTGTCTCCAACATCTTTCTTCTTTCCCCCTTTTTATCCACCATTTTCCCTTGGTGTCCACCTCTGTGTGTGTGAGTGTGTGTGTGTCTGTGCATGGGAGCGCTCAAACACATATGCCTGTATCTGTCTGGTGATGTCCAAGGTTATGTCCCCACATGGGATGGGGTGATTAGCTCTCCCCAAGGATCTGAGGAGCTCTCATCCTCCAGGAAAACCTCGTGGGAGGGTTATGGGTACGGTTAGAGTTAGGTTGAGAGTTAGGTTTAGTCAGGGTTTGGGTCAGGGTCAGGGTTAGGGTTAGGGGTTTGTTTTAGGGTTAGGGTCAGTGTTAGGTTTCGGATCATGGGCCGTGTTATGGTCAGGGTCAGCTTTACGTTTATGGTTAGATTTAGGGTCTGGCTCACAGTCAGGGTCAGGGTTAGTGTGAGGGTCAGTTTCTGGGACAGTATTAGGGTGAGGGTTAGGTTTAGGGTCAGGGTCAGTGTCAGGGTCAGGTGAAGGTCAGGGACAGTTTCAGATTTTCGGTCAGAGTCAGGTTTTGGTTTAGGGGCAAGGTTTGTGTCAGGATGAGGGTTATGTTTGGGTCAGGGTTAGGGTTAGGGTTAGGTTCAGGGTAGGTTCAGGGTAAGGTTAGTGTTTGGTGTTAGGGTTAGTGTTATAAGTAGGGTTATGGTTAGGGTTAGCGTTAGACTGTGGTAGGGTCAGTGTTAGGGTTTGGTTTAGGGTAAGGTTTAGTTTTACCATTAGGGTCAGCATTGGTTTTAGGTTCTGGGTCCGTATAAGGTTCAGGGTTTAGGGTTTAATTTTGCCTTAGGTTTAGGGTCAGGCGCACAGTCAAGGTCAGGGTTCGTATTAGGGTCAAGGTTAGGTCAGGGTCAGTCTCTCGTTTAGGGTCTGAGTCAGTGTTAGTGTAAGGTAGGTTAGGTTTAAGTTCAAGGTCCGAATCAGTGTCAGCGTTTGTTTTTGTTTAGATTAGGGTTGGGTCTGGCTCATGGTCAGGGTCATGGTGATGTTCAGTGCTGGTTAGGTTTGGGTTTGGTTCACATTAAGGTTCAGGGTCAGGGTTTTCGGTGAGATTTAGGGTTAGGGTTGATGTTAGGTTTAGAGTGAGGGTCATGGTTAGGGTTAGACATTGTTAGGGTCAGGGTTATCGTTAGGCTTAAGGTAGGGGTCAGGGTTAGGGTTAGATTAGGTTTAGGATTATGGTCAGGCTCACTGTCAGTGTCAGGGTTATGGTTTGTGTCTAGTAAGGGTGTGGGTTAGGGTTAGGGTTAGGGTTAGGTTTAGGGTTAGGTTTAGGTTTAGGTTAGTGTTAGGTTTATGGTCAGACTCAAGTCAGTGTCAGGGTTAGGGTTTGTGTCTGAGTAAGGGTCAGGGTCAGGATTAGGATTAGGGTCAGGTTCTGTGTTAGTGTAGGGTCAAGTTCTGGGTTACGGTCATGATTAGGATAAAGTCTGCTTTACGTTTAGATTCTGGTTTATGATTATATTCAGGATCATGTTTAACTTTGGGTTAGGATTCTGATCAAGCTCACCATCTGCGTCTGAGTTAGGGTTAGGGTGATGGTCAGGATTAGGGTTAGGGTCAAGCTTAGGACCGGGTCAGGCTTAATATTAGGGTTAGTGTCAGGGTCAGGGTGAAGGTCAGGGCCAGGGTCGCATTTAGGTTCAGGTTGAGGCTTTTGTTTCGGGTGCAGGTTCGGGACAGGGGCAGTGTTAATTTGGCTTCAGTGTTAGGGTCAGGGTTAGGTTTAGAGTCTCGGTCAGGGTCAGAGTCCAAGTGAAGGTCATGGCCACAGTAAGTTTAAGGTCAGGCTCAGGCTTTGTTTTAGGGTCAAATTTCGGTTCAGGGTCAGGTTTAGTTTCAGGGTAACGGTTTGAGAATTTGGTTAGGGTTAAGGTTAGCAGTAGGGTTATGTTTAGTTTTAGGGTTAGACAGCATAGTGTCAGGGTTAAGGGTTGGATTGGGTAGGGGTTAATGTTAGGGTTAGTGTCTGTGTTAGGTTTAGGTTACGGGTCCTTATTAGGGTCAGGTTTAGAGTTAACTTTAGGGTTACGGTTAAGGTCAGGCTCAAAATACGGTCAGATTTAGGGTTAGGGTCAGGATTTGGTGATGGTCAGGGTTATGATATGGTCAGAGTCAGGGTCACGGTTAGGGATGAGTCAGGGTTAGAGTAGGTCAGGTTAGGTTTAGGATCAGGGTCTGGATCAGGGTCAGCATCAGGCTTAGATTTAGGATTAGGGTTTGGGTAAGGATCTCGGTCAGGGTCAGAGTCAGGTAAGGGCTAGGGTTAGGTTTTAGATCAGGCTCACAATCAGGTTCAGTGTCAAGGTCAGTTCAGGGATTAGTGTTATTGTTAGCCCTGCAACTGAGTCATTGACCAGTCCCTTCAGGGACTCAGGATAAACCCTCGGCAAAAGGGTGCAGCTGCACACCCGCTCCAAGCTAGCCTGCCTTAACCTGGGTCGTGAACATGACCTGCCAATCAGGCATGGACCCCTCATAAGCCTGCTCCTTCTTGGGATATCTCCACCTCTGATGAGCTCTCTTTACACACACACACACACACACACACACACACACACACGGGGAGGAGATCTAGGGCTACACGGGTCAATCAGAATGTTTGCGACTCTGACTCTGAACCCCTCGGTTTCAACTTGCGATTCTTTTTGTCAATACGGCCAGAGGCGTCAGGGAGGACTGACATGACCTGCCCAGTGAGGGGACTTGTCTGGCGGGCGAGCTTTCCTCTCCCTGCATTCTCTGGGCTTCGGTAAACAGCAGAAGAACATGTAGCTTCCTTCAGACTGTGCCCAGAAATGAGCTGGGCAGGGTGGTTTTCTCTGGAATGTGGGTGCCTGGATACGTGTGTTCCAATTCCGTTGGGCTCTGTCGTCTGGGAAGTAGGGTCACCACTGCCTGGGGGCTCCTTACCGGACTTCCTGCTCCCATCCAGAGCTCCCTGAAGGTGTCCCTACCCGAGCTGCTCAGGGCTCACACTCCTTCCCATGCCCTGTCCATCCAGTGACCCACACACAGCCTCCCCCCAAACCCTGGGAGGCCTGGGTGCAGCTGTTCTCTCCGCTGCGAGGGAACAAGTCTGGTGTTAGACCGGTTTCCTGCTTCTGCCCAGGACTGTGAGCCCGGACACATCCTGTGACTCTCAGGGCCTCTCTCAGTCTCCCCATCTGCACATTGAGGGTGTTCTGGCTTCTTCCTCAAAGAATGCCTTCAGGGGTAGGCCATCTACTTGCGTTCCATCCCCGCTCTCCCAGGAGTCTGGTGCACACACTTGGTAAGGTACGGGTGTGCTTGGTCCTGAGCGGGGGAATGGTATATAGCCCACAGAGGCCTGGAACTCCACTGGGATAAAGCAAAACCACCCTCCTCCTGCCTGTATCCCATCCATCGTGGCAAGGTTGCAGTTCATGGCTTCTGACCTTGTGGACACAGACTTCCCGGGAATTCCATTAGGTTGAGGTCCAAGGGCCTCGTCTGCGCCCATGTACTGGCCAGCCCCCATAGTGGTCCGTGGGCATTCCCGCATCCGTCCTCCTAGGAGGGATGGCCCGTGGGAATGATAAGGTGACAAAATGTTTGGCTGTCATTTCCAAGCTGATGGAGGAATGTCCGGCACTTCTACTGGTTCTTTCTCTCCTGTGTTCAATGTCTGTCTCTGTCTTTGTTTTTTCTTTGTCTCTGTGTCAGGGTCTGTCTCTGTTTTGGTGTGTCTCACAGGAGCAGGATCTGTGGGATCCAGGGCTAATGGACGAAACCGCCATTTTCTCCCTTGTCCCTGTTTCCCTCTCCTGTGCCGGTGCTGGCTTCCTTGGTAAGAAAGGCCTTCTCACCCTGAGCAGAGCATGGACTCTGGAACCTCTTCCCAATGGGGACCCTGAAGCTGCAACAAGGAGGGTCCTGACTTTGGTCCCCAGGCCAGGGGCCTAGTGCACTGCCACATTCTGTAAGCTCACAGTGTCAGCCCCCCGAGCCTCCAGGCTGTCTTCTGCTCAGAAGGACCTCGAGGGAGTAGAAAGCATGTACCCAAGACTGGGAGCACAGTGCATCTTGGATAGAGATTCAAGGCCAACAGGCTCTTTTACAAGCCAGTGGGAGACTAGGGACACCCTGTCTCTTTGGCCCCATTGACAGAAGAGTAAGGGGAAGCTTTCGGTGTTGTAGCTCTGTCCACACAGGGTGGTTACCTTTTCCTGCTTCCAGTAGTCCAGGGTGGTGATGGACACCAGACCCCAGACACTGTCCCCACCCAGTGCCCTTGCAAAGCCCTTGGGCCCCTTGGGGACCCCTTGACACTCAGCTCATCCTGTCTCCACTCCCCATGCTTTGGATCTTGGTCCTGGCCAGGAGTCCTGACCCCGACCCCATGGCCGTGCTCTCTCCAACCTCTTTCTTCTTTCACCCTTTTTACCCACCTTTTTCCCTTGATGTCCACCTCTGACCCCTAGCTGGGCAGAACAAGGTGTGTGTGTGTGTGTGTGTGTGTGTGTGTGTGTGTGCATGTGAGCGCTCAAACACTCCTCTATCTGTCTGGTGATGTCGGAAGTTATGTCCCCACATGGGATGTGTGAGTAGCTCAACCCAAAGATCTGAGGAGCTCTCATCCTCCAGGAAAACCTCATGGGAGGGTTAGGGGTCTGGTTAGTGTTAGGTTGAGAGTTAGGTTTAGGCAGGTTTTGGGTCATGGTCAGGGTTAGGGTTAGGGATTTTTGTTAGGGTTAGGGTCAGCATTACGTTTCGGGTCATGGCCCATGTTAGGGTCTGGGTCATCTTTATGTTTATGTTTAGATTTAGGGTCTGGCTTATAGTCAGGGTCAGGGTTAGTGTGAGGGTCAGGATCTGGGTCAGTGTTAGGGTGAGGGTTAGGTTTAGCGTCAGGGTCAGTGTCAGGGTCAATTGAAGTTCAGGGACAGGGTCTGATTTTGGGTCAGGGTCAGGTTTTGGTTTACGGGCAAGTTTTGTGTCAGAATGAGGGTTATGTTTGGGTCAGGGTTAGGGTTAGGGTTAGGGTCAGGGTTAGGTTCAGCGTAAGGTTAGGGTTTGGTGTTAGGGATAGTGTTAGAAGTAGGGTTATGGTTAGGGTTAGCGTTAGACTTTGTTAGGGTCAGGGTTAGGCTTTGTGTTAGGGTAGGGTTTAGTTTTACCATTAGGGTCAGCATTAGTTTTAGGTTCTGGGTTCGTATAAGGGTCAGGGTTTAGGGTTACATTTAGCGTTATGTTTAGGGTCAGGCTCACAGGCAATGTCAGGGTTCGGGTTAGGGAAAAGTTTAGGTCAGGGTCAGCCTCTCGGTTAGGGTCTGAGTCAGGGTTAGTGTAAGGTCAGGTTTAGGTTTAAGTTCAGGGTCCGAATCAGTGTCAGCGTTAGGCTTTGGTTTTGGATAGGGTCGGAATGGCTCATGGTCAAGTTCATGGTGAGGTTCAGGGCTGATTAGGTTTGGGTCAGGTTCACAGTCAGGGTCTGGGTAAGGGTTTTCAGTGAGATTTAGGGTTAAGGTTAACTTTAGGGTTAGAGTGAGAGTCATGGTTATGGTTAGACATTGTTAGGGTCAGGGTTATCGTTAGGCTTAAGGTAGTGGTCAGGGTTAGGGTTAGGTTAGTGTTAAGTTTATGGTCAGGCTCACAGTCAGTGCCAGGGTTAGGGTTAGTGTCAGAGTAAGGGTCTGGGTCAGGGTTAGGATTAGGGTCAGGTTCAGTGTTAGGGTCAGGGTCAATGTCAGGGTTAGAATCATGGTTAGGATAAGGTCAGATTTACGTTTATATTCTGGGATATGATTATAGTCCGGATCATGGTTAGCTTTGGGTTAGGGTTCTGGTCAGGCTCACGGTCCGTGTCTGAGTTAGGGTTCGGGTTGGGTCAGGGTTAGGGTTAGGGTCAGGCTTAGGACTGGGTCAGGCTTAGGGTAAGGTGAAGGTCCGGGCCAGGGTCCAATTTAGGGTCAGGGTGAGGCTTTGGTTTCGGGTCCAGGTTCGGGAAAGGGGCAGGGTTAGTTTTGGGTCAGTGTTAGGGTCAGGGTTTGGTTTAGAGTCAGGATCGGGGTCAGAGTCAAAGAGAAGGTCAGGGCCCGGGTCAGTTTAGGGTCAGGGTCAGGCTTTGTTTTAGAGTCAAATTTCGGTTCAGGGTCAGGCTTAGTTTCAGGGCAACGGTTTGAGTTTTTGGTTAGGGTTAGTGTTAGCAGTAGGGTTATGTTTAGTTTTAGGGTTAGACAGCATAGTGTCAGGGTTCGGTGTTGGATTGGGTAGGTGTTAGTGTTAGAGTTAGGGTCAGCGTTAGGTTTAGGTTAAGTTTCCTTATTAGGGTCAGGTTAGGGTTACCGTTAGGATTACGTTTAAGTTCAGGCTCAAAATACGGTCAGTGTTAGGGTTAGGGTCAGGATTTGGTTATGGTCAGGGTTATGATTAGGGTCAAAGTCATGGTCATGGTTAGGGATGAGTCAGGGTTTGAGTAGTTCAGGTTAGATTTAGGATCAGGGTCTGGATCAGGGTCAGCATCAGGCTTAGATTTAGGATTAGGGTTTGGGTCTGGATCTCGGTCAGGGTCAGAGTCAGGGTCAGGGCTAGGGTTAGGTTTTGGATCAGGCTCACAGTCAGGGTCAGGGTCAGGGTCAGGGTCAGAGTCACTGGTTAATGTTAGTGTTAGTCCCGCACCTGGGTCATTGACCAGTCCCTTCAGGGTCTCAGGATAACCCCCCCCCCCACACACACACACACGGGGAGGAAACCTAGGGCTACACGGGTCAATCAGAATGTTTGGGACTCTGACTCTGAATCCCTCGGTTTCACCTTGCGATTCTTTTTGCCAATACAGCCTGAGGCGTCAGGGAGGCCTGACATGACCTGCCCAGTGAGGGGACTTGTCTGGCGGGCGAGCTCTCCTCTGCCTGCATTCTCTGGGCTTCGGTAGACAGCAGAAGAACATGTCGCTTCCTTCAGGCTGTGCCCAGAAATGAGCTGTTCAGGGTGGTTTTCTCTGGAATGTGGGTGCCTGGATACGTGGGTTCCAATTCCATTGGTCTCTGTCGTCAGGGAAGTAAGGTCACCACTGCCTGGGGGCTCCTTACCGGACTTCCTGCTCCCATCCAGAGCTCTGTGAGGGCGCCCTTACCTTAGCTGCTCAGGGCTCATACTCCACCCCATGCCCTGTCCATCCAGTGACCCACACACAACCTCCCCCCAAACCCTGGGAGGCCTGCGTGGAGCTATTGTCTCCGCTGGTAGGGAACTGAGCTGGGTTTAGACCGGGTTCCTGCTCCTGCCCAGGACTGTGAGCCCGGACACATCCTGTGAATCTTAGGGTCTCCTCAGTCTCCCCATCTGCACATTGGGGGTGTTCTGGCTTCATCTTCAGAGGATGCCATCAGGGTTAGGCCATCTCCATGCGTCCATCTTCGCTCTCCCAGGAGTCTGGTTCATACATTTGGCACGCACGGGTGTGCTTGGTGATGAGAGGGTGAATGGAGTATAGCCCACAGAGGCCTGGATCTCTGCTGGGATCCAGCAAAACCACCCTCCTCCTGCCTGTATCCCATCCCCCGTGGCAAGATTGCAGTGCATGGCTTCTGACCTTGTGGACACAGACTTCCCGGGACTTCCATTAGGTTGAGGTCCAAGGGCCTCGTCTGCGCCCATGTACTGGCCAGCCCCCATAGTGGTCCCCGGGCATTCCCGCATCCGTCCTCCTAGGAGGGATGGCCCTTGGGACAGATAAGGGCACAAAATGTTTGGCTGTCATTTCCAAGCTGATGGAGGAAAGTCTGGCACTTCTGCTGGTTCTTTCTCTTGTGTTCACTGTGTGTCTCTGTCTTTGTCTTTGTCTTTGTCTCCGTGTCAGGGTCTGTCTCTGTTTTGTTGTGTCTCACAGGAGCAGGATCTGTGGGCTCCAGGGCTTATGGACGAAACCGCCTTTGTCTCCCTTGTCCCTGTTTCCCTCACCTGTGCTGGTGCTTGTTTCCTTGGTAAGTAAGGCCTTCTCACCCTGAGCAGAGCACGGACACTGGAACCTCCTCCCTATGCAACAAGGAGTGTCCTGACCTTGGTCCCCAGGCCAGGGGCCTAGTGCTCTGCCACATTCTGCAAGCTCACAATGTCAGCCCCCCGAGCCTCCAGGCTGTCTTCTGCTCAGAAGGACCTCGAGGGAGTAGAAAGCATGTACCCAAGACTGGGAGCACAGTGCATCTCGGATAGAGATTCAAGGCCAACAGGCTCTTTTACAAGCCTGTGGGAGACTAGGGACACCCTGTCTCTATGGCCCCATTGATAGAAAACTAAGGGGAGGCCTTCGTTGTTGTAGCTCTGTCCACACAGTGTGGTTACCTCTTCCTACTTCCAGTAGTCCAGGGTGGTGATGGACACTAGACCCCAGACACTGTCCCTACCCAGTGCCCTTGCAAAGCCCTTGGGCCCCTTGGGGATGCCTTGACCATCATCTTGTCCTGTCTCCACTCCCCATGCTTTGGATCTCGTTCCTGGCTAGGAGTCCTGATGCCCATAACCCCATGGCCGAGCTGTGTCCAACCTCTTTCTTCTTTCACCCTTTTTACCCACCATTTTCCCTTGGTGTCCACCTCTGACTCAACTGGGCTGAGCGGTGTGTGTGTGTGTGTGTGTGTGTGTGTGTGTGGATCGGAGCGCTCAAATACATATGCCTCTCTCTGTCTGGTGATGTCCGAGATTATGCCCCCACATGGGATGGGGTGAGTAGCTCTCCCCAAGGATCTGAGGAGCTCTCATCCTCCAGGCAAACCGCATGGGAGTTTTAGGGGTAGGGTTAGAGTTAGTTTGAGAGTTAGAGTTAGACAGGGTTTGGTTCAGGGTCTGATTAAGGTTATGGGTTTGTGTTAGGTTAGGGTTTCGTGTCATGGCCCGTGGTAGGGTCAGAGGCAGCTTTACGTTTATAGTTAGATTTAGGGTCTGGCTCACAGTCAGGTTCAGGGTTAGTGTGAGGGTCAAGTTGTGGGTCAGTGTTAGTGTGAGGGTTGGGTTTAGGGTCAGGGTCAGTGTCAGGGTCAGGTGAAGGTCAGGGACAGTGTCAGATTTTGGGTCAGTGTCAGGTTTTGGTTTATGGGCAAGGTTTGTGTCAGGAAGAGGATTATGTTTGGGTCAGGGTTAGGGTTAGGGTCAGGGTTAGGTTCAGGGTAAGGTTAGGGTTTGGTGTTCGGGTTAGTGTTTGAAGTAGGGTTATGGTTAGGGTTAGCTTTAGACTGTGTTAGGGTCAGGGTTAGGATTTGGGTTAGGGTATGTTTTAGTTTTACCATTAGGGTCAGGATTAATTTTAGGTTCTGGGTCCGTATAAGGGTCAGGGTTTAGGGTTACATTTATGGTTAGTTTAAGGGTCAGGCTCACAGTCAAGGTCAGGGTTCGGGTTAGGGTCAAGTTTAAGTCTTGTTCAGACTCTTGTTTAGGGTCTGAGTCAGGGTTAGTGTAAGGTCAGGGTTAAGTTTAAGTTCAGGGTCAGTGTCAGCGTTAGGGTTTCGTCTAGGTTAGGGTCGGGTCTGGCTCATGGTCAGGGTCATGTTGAAGTTCAGGTCTGGTTCGGTTTGGGTCAGGTTCACATTCAGGGTCAGGGTCAGGGCTATCGGTGAGATTTAGTGTTAAGGTTAATGTTAGGGTTAGAGTGAGGGTTAGGGTTATGGTTAGACATTATTAGGGTCAGGGTTAAATTTAGGCTTAATGTAGGGGTCAGATTAGGGTTAGGTTACGGTTAGGTTTATGGTCAGGCTCACAGTCAGTGTCAGGGTTAGGGATTGTGTCTAAGTAAGGGTCAGGATCAGGGTTAGAATTAGGGTCAGGTTCAGTGTTAGGGTCAGGGTCAAGGTCAGGGTTAGGGTCATGGTTAGGATAAGGTCTGCTTTACGTTTAGATTCTGGGTTATGATTATAGTCAGGATCATGGTTAGCTTTGGGTTAGGGTCCTAGTCAGGCTCACGGTCCGGGTCTGAGTTAGGGTTAGGGTTAGGGTTAGGGTCAGGGTTAGGGTTAGGGTCACACTTAGTACTGGGTCAGGCTTAGGATTAGGGTCAGTGTCAGGGTCAGTTGAAGGTCATGGCCAGGGTCTGATTTAGGGTCAGGGTGAGGCTTTGGTTTCGGGTCCAGGTTCAGGACAGGGACATGGTTAATTTGGGGTCAGTGTTAGGGTCAGGGTTAGGTTTAGAGTCAGGGTCAGGTTCAGAGTCAAAGTGAAGGTCAGGGCCAGTCAGTTTAGGGTCTGGGTGAGGCTTAGTTTTAGGGTCAAATTACGGTTCAGGGTGAGGGTTTGTTTCATGGTAATGGTTTGAGTTTTTGTTTAGGGTTAGGCTTAGCAGATGGGTTAAGTTTAGTTTAGGGTTAGACAGCATAGTGTCAGGGTTAGGCGTTGGATTGGGTAGGGCTTAGTGTTAGGGTTAGGGTCACCGATAGGTTTAGGTTAAGGGTCTTTATTAGGGTCAGGGTTAGAGTTAACTTTGGGTTACAGTTAACGTCAGGCTCAAAGTTCGGTCAGTGTTAGGGTTAGGGTCAGGATTTAGTAGGGTCAGGGTTATGATTAGGGTCAGAGTCAGGGTCAGGGTTAGGGATGAGTCAGGGTTAAATTAGGTCATGTTAGGTTTAGGATCATGGTCTGGATCAGTGTCAGCATCAGGCTTAGATATAGGCTTAGGGTTTGGGTCAGGATATCGGTCAGGGTCAGAGTCAGGTAAGGGCTAGGGTTAGGTTTTGGGTCAGGCTCACAGTCAAGGTCAGGGTAAGGGTTAGTGTATGGGTCAGTTGAAGGTCTAGGACAGGGTCAGATTTTGGGTCAGGGTCAGGTTTTGGTTTAGGGGCAAGGTTCGTGTCAGGATGAGGGTTATGTTTGGGTCAGGGTTAGGGTTAGGTTTAAGTTTAGGGTCAGGGTTAGGTTCAGGGTAAGGTTAGTGTTTGGTGTTAGGGTTAGCTTTAGAAATACGGTTATGGTTAGGGTTAGTGTTAGACTGTTTTGGGTCAGGGTTAGGGTTTGGGTTAGGGTAGGGTTTAGTTTTACCATTAGGGTCAGCATTAGTTTTAGGTTCTGGGTTCGTATAAGGGTCAGGGTTTACGGTTACATTTAGCGTTAGGTTTAGGGTCAGGCTCACAGTCAAGGACAGGGTTCGGCTTAGGGTCAAGGTTAGATCAGGGTCAGATACTCGCTTAGGGTCTGAGTCAGGTTTAGTGTAAGGTCAGGGTTAGGTTTAAGTTCAGGGTCCAAATCAGTGTCAGCATTAGTCTTTGGTTTAGGTTAGGGTCAGGTCTGGCTAATGGTCAGGGTCATGGTGAGGTTCAGGGCTGGTTAGGTTTGGGTCTGGTTCACATTTAGGGTCAGAATCAGAGTTTTTGGTGAGATTTAGGGTTAGGGTTAATGTTAAGGATAGAGTGAGGGTCAGGGTTAGGGTTAGATATTGTTACAGTCAGGGTTAACGTTATCTTAAGGTAGGGGTCAGGGTTAGGTTTAGGTTAGGGTTAGGTTTATGGTCAGGTTCTCATTCAGTGTCAGGGTGAGGTTTGTGTCAGAGTAAGGGTCAGGGTCAGGGTTAGGATTAGGGGCAGGATCAGAGTTAGGGTCAGGGTCAAGGTCAGGGTTAGAGTCATGGTTAGGATAAGGTCAGCTTTACGTTTAGATTCTGGGTTATGATTATAGTCAGGATCATGGATCGCTTTGGTTTAGGGTACTGGTCAGGTTCACGGTCTATGTCTGAGTTAGGGTTAGGGTTAGGGTCAGGGTTAGGGTTAGGGTCAGGCATAGGACTGGGTTAGCCTTAGGAATAGGGTCAGGGTCAGGGTCATGGTGAAGGTCAGGGACAGGGTCCAATTTAGGGTCAGGGTGAGGCTTTGGTTACGGGTCCAGGTTCTCGTCAGGGGCAGGATTAGTTTTGGGTCAGTGTTAGGGTCAGGGTTAGATTTAGAGTCAGGGTCAGGATCAGAGTCAAAGTGAAGTTCAGAGCCAGAGACAATTTAGTGTCAGGGTCACGCTTTGTTTTAGGGTCAAATTTCGTTTCATGGTCAGGTTTTGTTTCAGGGTAACGGTTTGAGTTTTTGGTTAGGGTTAGGGTTAGCAGTAGGGTTGTTTAGTTTTAGGGTTAGACAGCATAGTGTCAGGATTAGGGGTTGGATTGGGTAGGGGTTAGTGTTAGGGTTAGGGTCAGCGTTAGGTTTAGGTTAAGGGTCCTTATTAGGGTCAGGGTTAGGGCTACCTTTAGTGTTATGGATAAGGTCAGGCTCAAAGTACGGTCAGTGTTAGGGTTAGGGCCAGGATTTGGTTAGGGTCAGGGTTATGGTCTGATTATGGTGAGAGTCAGGGTCACGGTTAGGGATGAGTCAGGGTTAGAGTAGGTCAGGTTAACTTTAGGATCAGGGTCTGGTTCAGGGTCAGCATCAGGCTTAGATTTAGGATTAGTGTTTGGGTCAGGATATCGGTCAGGGTCAGTCAGGGTCAGGGCTAGGGTTAGGTTTTGGGTCAGGCTCACAGTTAGGGTTAGGGTCGGGGTTAGTGTTAGGGTTAGCCCCGCAGCTGGGTCATTGACCAGTCCCTTCAGGGTCTCATGATAAACCCTGGGCAAAAGGGTGAGCGGCACACCCGCTCCCAGCTAGCCTGCCTTAACCTGGGGCGTGAACATGACCTGCCTACCAGGCATCGGACCCCTCATAAGCCTTCTCCTACTCCGGACATCTCCACACCCAATGAGCTCTCTTTACACACACACACACACACACACACACTCACACACGTAGAGTAGACCTAGGGCGACACGGGTCAATCAGAAGGTTTGGGACTCTCTGACTCTGAGCCCCTCGCTTTCAACTTGCGATTCTTTTTGCCAATATGGCCAGAGGCGTCGGGGTGGCCTGACATGACCTACCCAGTGAGGGGACTTGTCTGGCGGGCGAGCTCTCCTCTGCATGCATTCTCTGGGCTTCGGTAGACAGCAGAAGAACATGTCATTTCCTTCAGGCTGTGCCCAGAAATGAGCTGTTCATTGTGGTTTTCTCTGGAATGTGGGTTCCTCGATATGTGTGTTCCAATTCCGTTGGGCTCTGTCGTCAGGGAAGTAAGGTCACCACTGCCTGGGGGCTCCTTACCGGACTTCCTGCTCCCATCCAGAGCTCCCTGAGTGCGTCCCTACCCCAGCTGCTCAGGGCTCACACTCCACCCCATGCCCTGACCATCCAGTGACCCACACACAGCCTCCCCCCAACCCCTCGGAGGCCTGGGTGCAGCTGTGTCTCTGATGGGAGGGAACAGAACTGTGGTTAGCCCGGGTTCCTGCTCTTTCCCAGGACTGTGAGCCCCGACACATCCTGTGACTCTCAGGGCCTCCTCATTCCCCTGTCCGCACATTGGGGTTGTTCTGGCTTCTTCTTCAGGGGATGCCATAAGGGGTAGGCCCTCTCCATGAGTTCCATCCCCGCTCTCCCAGGATTCGGGTGAACATACTTGCTAAGGCACGGGTGTGCTTGGTGATGGGCGGAGGTATCTAATATAACCCTCAGAGGCCTGGATCTCCTCTGGGATCCAGCAAAACCACTCTCCTCCTGCCTGTATCTCATCCCCCGTGGCAAAGTTGCAGTTCATGGCTTCTGACCTTGTGGACACAGATTTCCCGGGACTTCCATTAGGTTGAGGTCCAAGGGCCTCGTCTGCGCCCATGTACTGGCCAGCCCCCATAGTGGTCCGCGGACATTCCCGCATCCGTCCTCCTAGGAGGGATGGCCCGTGGGACTGATAAGGTGACAAAATGTTTGGCTGTCATTTCCAAGCTGATGGAGGAAAGTCTGGCACTTCTGCTGGTTCTTTCTCTCCTGTGTTCAGTGTCTGTCTCTGTCTTTGTCTTTGTCTCTGTGTCAGGGTCTGTCTCTGTTTTGGTGTGTCTCACAGGAGCAGTGTCTCTGGGATCCAGGGCTTCTGGACAAAACCTCCGTTGTCTCTCTTGTCCCTGTTTCCCTCTCCTGTGTTGGTGCTTGCTTCCTAGGTAAGAAAGGCCTTCTCACCCTGAGCAGAGCACGGACTCTGGAACCTCTTCCCAATGGGGACCCTGAAGCTGCAACAAGGAGGGTCCTGACTTTGGTCCCCAGGGCAGGGGTCTAGTGCTCTGCCACATTCTGCAAGCTCACAATATCAGCTGCCCGAGCCTCCAGGCTGTCTTCTGCTCAGAAGGACCTCGAGGGTGTAGGAAGCATGTACCCAAGACTGGAAGCACAGTGGGGTTGGATAGAGATTCAAGGCCAACAGGCTCTTTTACAAGCCTGTGGGAGACTAGGGACACCCTGTCTCTATGGCCCCATTGATAGAAGAGCAAGGGGAGGCCTTCGGTGTTGTAGCTCTGTCCACACAGGGTGGTTACCTCTTCCTACTTCCAGTAGTCCAGTGTGGTGATGGACACCAGACCCCAGAAACTGTCCCCACCCAGTGCCCTTGCAAAGCCCTTGGGCCCCTTGGGGACCCCTTGACCCTCAGCTCATCCTGTCTCCACTCTAAATGCTTTGGATCTCGGTCCTGTCCAGGGGTCCTGATGCCCCTGACCCCATGGCCGAGCTGTGTCCAACCTCTTTCTTCTTTCACCCTTTTTACCCACCATTTTCCCTTGGTGTCCACATCTGACCCAGAGCTGGGCAGAGCGGGGTGTGTGTTTGTGTGTGTTTGTGTGTGTGTGTTTGTGTGTTTGTGCATGGAAGCGTTCAAAACATATGCCTCTATCTGTCTGTTGATGTCCGAGGTTATGTCCCCACATGGGATGGGGTGAGTAGCTCTCCCCATGGATCTGAGAGGTCTCATCCTCGAGGCAAACCTCATGGGTTTCTTAGGGGTAGGGTTAGAGTTATGTTGAGAGTTAGGTTTAGTCAGGGTTTGGGTCATGGTCAGGGTTAGGGTTAGGGTTTTGCGTTTGGGTTAGGGTCAGCGTTAGGTTTCGGGTCATGGCCCGTGTTAGGCTCAGGGTCAGCTTTACGTTTATGGTTAGATTTAGGGTCTGGCTCACAGTCAGGGTCAAGGTTTGTGTGAGGGTCAGGTTCTGGGTCAGTGTTAGGGGAGGGTTAGGTTTAGGGTCAGGGTCAGTGTCAGGGTCAGGTGAAGGTCAGGGACAGTGTCCGATTTTGGGTCAGGCTCAGGTTTTGATTTAGTGGCAAGGTTCGTGTCAGGATGAGGGTTATGTTTGGGTCAGGGTTTAGTGTCAGGGTTAGCCCCACACCTGGGTCATTGACCAGTCCCTGTAGGGTCTCAGGATAAACACTGGGCAAAATGGTGCATCGGCACACGCGCTCCCAGCTAGCCTGCCTTAACCTGGGGCATAAACATGACCTGCCAACCAGGTATTGGACCCCTCATAAGCCTGCTCCTGCTCGGGACATCTCCACCTTCGATGATCTCTCTTTACATACACACACACACACATACACACACACACACGGGGAGGAGACCTAGGGCTACAGGGCTCAATCAGATGGTTTTGGACTCTGACTCTGAAGGCCTCGGTTTCCCCATGCGATTCTTTTTGCCAATACGGGCACAGGCGTCAGGGAGGCCTGACATGACCTTCCCAGTGAGGGGATTTGTCTGGCGGGCGAGCTCTCCTCTGCCTGCATTCTCTGGGCTTCAGAAGACAGCACAAGAACATGTCGTTTCCTTCAGGCTGTGCCCAGAAATGAGCTGGGCAGGGTGGTTTTCTCTGGAATGTGGGTGCCTGGATATGTGGGTTCCAATTCCGTTGGGCTCTGTCATCAGGGAAGTAAGGTCACCACTGCCTGGGGGCTCCTTACCAGACTTCCTGCTCCCATCAAGAGCTCCCTGAGGGTGCCTCTACCCCTGCTGCTCAGGGCTCAAACTCCACCCCATGCCCTGTCCATCCAGTGACCCACACACAGCCTCCCCCCAAACCCTCGGAGGCCTGGGTGCATCTGTTGTCTCTGCTGGGAGGGAACAGAGCTAGGGTTTGACCGGGTTCCTGCTCCTGTCCAGGACTATGAGCCCGGACACATCCTGTGACTCTCAGGGCCTCCTCAGTCTCCCCGTCTGCACACTGGGGGTGTTCTGGTTTCTTCTTCAGGGGATGCCACCAGGGTAGGCCCTTTACATGCATTCCATTCCCGCTCTCCCAGGAGTCTGGTGCACACATTTGGCAAGGCACTGGTTTGCTTGGTGATGGGCGGGGGAATGGAATATAGCCCAGAGAGGCCTGGATCTCCTGTGGGATCCAGTAAAACCACCCTCCTGCTGCCTGTATCCCATCCCCCATTGCAAAGTTTCAGTGCATGGCTTCTGACCTTGTGGACACAGATTTCCCGGGACTTCCATTAGGTTGAGATCCAAGGGCCTCATCTGTGCACATGTACTGGCCAGCCCCCACAGTGGTCCGCGGGCATTCCTGCATCCGTCCTCCTAGGAGGGATGGCCCGTGGGACTAATAAGGGCACAAAATGTTTGGCTGTCATTTCCAAGCTGCTGGAGGAATGCCCTGCAATTCTGCTGATTCTTTCTCTCCTGTGTTCAGTGTCTGTCTCTGTCTTTGTCTTTGTTTTGTCTCTGTGTCAGGGTCTGTCTCTGTTATGGTGTGTCTCACAGGTTTAGGATCAGTGGGCTCCTGGGCTGTGGACGAAACTGCCATTGTCTCCCTTGTCCCTGTTTCCCTCTCCTCAGCTGGTGCTTTGTTCCTTGGTAAGTAAGGCCTTGTCACACTGAGCAGAGCACGGAATCTGGAAACTCTACCCAATGGGGACCCAGAAGCTGCATCAAGGAGGGTCCTGACCTTGGTACCCAGGCCAGGGGCCTAGGGCTCTGCCACATTCTGTAAGCTCACAATGTCAGCCCCCCGAGCCTCCAGGCTGTCTTCTGCTCAGAAGGACCACGAGGGAGTCCCAAGACTGGGAGCACAGTGGGTCTCGGATAGAGATTCAAGGCCAACAGGCTCTTTTACAGGCCTCTGGGAAAATAGGGACACCCTGTCTCTATGGCCCCATTGATAGAAGAGTAAGGGGAGGCCTTCTGTGTTGTAGCTCTGTCCACAGAGGGTGGTTACCTCTTCCTACTTCCAGTATTCCAAGGTTGTGATGGACAACAGACCCCAGACACTGTCCCCACACAGTGCCCTTGTAAAGCCCTTGGGCCCCTTGGGGACCCGTTGACCATCAGCTCGTCCTCTCTCCACTCCCCATGCTTTGGATCTCGGTCCTGGCCAGGTTCCTGATGCCCCTGACCGCATGGCCGAGCTGTCTCCAACCTTTTTCTTTTTTCACCCTTTTTACCCACCATTTTCCCTTGGTGTCCATATCTGACTCCGAGCTGGGCAGAGTGGGGTGTGTGTGGGGGGGGTGTGGGTGTGTGTGTTTGTGTCTGTACATTGGAGAGCTCAAAGACATATGCCTCTATCACTCTGGTGATGTCCGAGGTTATGTCCCCACATAGGATGGGGTGAGTAGCTCTCCCCAAGGATCTGAGGAGCTCTCATCCTCCAGGCAATCCTCATGGGTTTCTTAGGGGCAGGGTTAGAGTTAGGTTGAGAGTTAGGTTTAGACAGGGTTTGCGTCAGTGTCAGGGTTAAGGTTAGGGGTTTGTGTTAGTGTCAGCGTTAGGTTTCGGGTAATGGCCCGTGTTAGGGTCAGGGTCAGCTTTACATTTATGGTTAGATTTAGGGTCTGGCTCACATTCAGGGTCTCGATAGTGAGAGGGTCAGGTTCTGGGTCAGGGTTAGGGTGAGAGTTATGTTTAGGGTCAGGGTCAGTGTCAGGGCCAGGTGAAGTTCAGGGATAGGGTCAGATTTTGGGCCAGGGTCAGGTTTTGATTTAGGGGCAAGTTTCGTGTCAGGATGAGTGTTATGTTTGGGTCAGGTTTAGGGCTAGGGTTAGGGTTAGGTTCAGGGTTAGGTTCAGGTTAAGGTTAGGGTTTGGTGTTAGTGTTAGTGTTAGTGTTAGAAGTAGGGTTATGGTTAGGTTTAGCGTTAGACTGTGTTAGGGTCAGGTTTAGGGTTTGGGTTAGGGTCGGGTTTAGTTTTACCATTAGGGTCAGCATTAGTTTTAGGTTCTGGGTCCGTATATGGTCTGGGTTTATGGTTACATTTAGCTTCAGGTTTAGGGTCAGGCTCACAATCAAGGTCAGGGTTCTGGTTAGGGTCAAGGTTAGGTCAGGGTCAGACTCTCAGTTAGGGTCTGAGTCAGGGTTAGTGTAAGGTCAGGGTTAGGTTTAAGTTCAGGTTCCGAATCAGTGTCAGCGTTTGGCTTTGGTTTAGGTTAGGGTCGGGTCTGACTCATGGTCAGGGTCATGGTGAGGTTCAGGGATGGTTAGGTTTGGGTCAGGTTCACAGTCAGGGTCAGGGTCAGGGTTTTCGGTGAGATTTAGGGTTAGGGTTAATGTTAGGGTTAGAGTGAGGGACAGGGTTAGGGGTAGACATTGTTAAGGTCAGGGTTATCGTTAGGCTTAAGGTAGGGGTCAGGGTTAGGGTTAGATTAGGGTTAGGTTTATGGTCAGGCTCACAGTCAGTGTCAGGGTTAGGTTTTGTGTCAGAGTAAGTATCAGGGTCAGGGTGAGGATTAGGGTCAGGTTCAGTGTTAGGGTCAGGGTCATGGTCAGGATTTGGGTCATGGCTAGTATAAGGTCAGCTTTACGTTTAGATTCTGGGTTATGATTATAGTCAGGATCATGGTTAGCTTTGGGTTAGGGTTCTGGTCAGGCTCACGATCAGGGTCAGAGTTAGGGTTAACGTTAGGGTCAGTGTTAAGGTTAGGGTGAGGCTTAGGACTGGGTCAGGCTTAGGATTAGGGTCAGGGTCCGGCTCAGGGTGAAGGTCAGTTCCAGGGTCCGATTTAGGATCAGGGTGAGGCTTTGGTTTCAGGTACACGTTCGGGACAGGGGCAGGGTTATGTTTGGGTCAGTGTTAGGGTCAGGTTAGGTTAGAGTCAGGGTAAGGGTCAGAGTCACAGTGAAGGTCAGGGCCAGATTCAGTTTAGGGTCAGGGTCAGGCTTTGTTTGAGGTTCAAATTTCGGTTCAGTGTCAGGGTCATTTTCAGGGGACAGTTTGAGTTTTTGGTTCGGTTTAGGGTTAGCAGTAGGGTTATGTTTAGTCTTACACCGTAGTTTTAAGGTTAACCAGCATAGTGTCAGGGTTAGGGGTTTGGTTGGTTAGGGGTTAGTGTTAGGGTTAGGGTCAGCGTTAGGTTTAGGTTAAGGGTCCTTATTAGGGTCAGGGTTAGGGTTACATTTAGGGTTACGGTTAAGGTCAGGCTCAAAGTACGGTCAGTGTTAGCATTAGGGTCAGGATTTTGTTAGGTTCAGGGTTATGGTTAGGGTCAGAGTCAAGGTCACAGTTAGGGATGAGTCAGGGTTAGAGTAGGACAGGTTAGGTTTAGGATCAGGGTCTGGATCAGGGTCAGCATCAGGCTTAGATTTAGGATTATGGTTTGGGTCAGGATCTGGGTCATGGTCAGAGTCAGGGTCAGGTCTAGGGTTCCCTTTTGGTTCAGGCTCACAGTCAGTGTTAGGGTCAGGGTCAGGGTCAGGGTCAGGGGTTAGTGTTCGGTTTACACCCGCACCTGGGTCATTGACCAATCCCTTCAGGTTCTCAGGATAAACCCTGGGCAAAACGGTGCAGCGGCACACCCGCTCCCAGCTAGTCTGCCTTAATCTGGGGCGTGAACATGACCTGCCAACCAGGTATCGGACCCCTCATAAGTCTGCTCCTTCTCGGGACATCTCCACCCCTGATGAGCTCTCCTTACAAACACACACACACACACACACACACACACTCACACACACACACACACACTGAGGAGTCCTAGGGTAGCACGGGTCAATCAGAAGGTGTGGGACTCTGTGACTGGAGCCCCTCGCTTTCACCTTGCGATTCTTTTTGCCAATACGGCCAGAGGCGTCGGGGAGGCCTGATATGACCTGCCCAGTGAGGGGACTTGACTGGCGGGCGAGCTCTCCTCTGCCTGCATTCTCTGGGCTTCGGTAGACAGCACAAGAACATGTCTTTTCCTTCAGGCTGTGCCCAGAAATGAGCTGGGCAGGGTGGTTTTCACTGGAATGTGGGTGCCTGGATACGTGGGTTCCAATTCGCTGGGCTCTGTCATCAGGGAAGGAGGGTCACCACTGCCTGGGGGCTCCTTATCGGACTTCCTGCTCCCATCCAGAGCTCCCTGAGGGCGCCCCTACCCCAGCTGCCCAGGGCTCACAATCCACCCCATGCCCTATCCATCCCGTGAACCACACACAGTCTACCCCCAACCCCTGGGAGGCCTGGGTGTAGCTGTTGTCTCCGCTGGGAGGGTAACAGAGCTGGGGTTAGACCGTGTTCCTTCTCCTGCCCAGGACTGTGAGCCCGGACACATCCTGTGACTCTCAGGGCCTCTCAGTCTCCCCCTCAGCACATTGTGGGTGTTCTGGCTTCTTCTTCAGGGGATGAAATTAGGGGTAGGCCCTCTCCATGCGTTCCATCCCTGCTCTCCCAGGAGTCTGGTGCACACACTTGGCAAGGCACGGGTGTGCTTGGTGATGGGCGGGGGAATGGAATATAGCCCACAGAGGCCTGGATCTCCGCTGGGATCCAGGAAAACCACCCTCCTCCTGCCTGTATAGCATCCCCCGTGGCAAGGTTGCAGTGCATGGTTTCTGACCTTGTGGACACAGACTTCCCGGGACTTCCATTAGGTTGAGGTCCAAGGGCCTCGTCTGCACCTATGTACTGGCCAGCCCCCCTGGTGGTCCGCGGGCATTCCCGCATCCGTCCTCCTAGGAGGGATGGCCCATGGGACTGATAATGGGACAAAATATTTGGCTGTCATTTACAAGCTGATGGAGGAGTCTGGCACTTCTGCTGGTTCTTTCTCTCCTGTGTTCACTGTGTGTCTCTGTATTTGTCTTTGTCTTTGTCTCTGTTTCAGGTTCTGTCTCTGTTTTGGTGTGTCTCACAGGAGCAGGATCTGTGGGCTCCAGGGCTGATGGTCAGAACCGCCGTTGTCTCTCTTGTCCCTGTTTCCCTCTCCTGTGCAGGTGCTTGGTTCCTTGGTAAGTAAGGCCTTCTCACCCTGAGCAGAACATGGACTCTGGAACCTCTTCCCAATGTGGACCCTGAGCTGCAAGAAGACCTTGGTCTCCTGGCTGACTTTGGTCTCCAGGCCGGGGGCATAGTGCTCTGCCACATTCTGCAAGCTCACAATGTCAGCCCCCAAGCCTCCAGGCTTTCCTCTGCTCAGAAGGACCTCGAGGGTGTAGAAAGCTCATACCCAAGACTGGGAGTACTGTGGGATTCGGAGAGAGATTCAAGGCCAACAGGCTCTTTTACAAGCCGGTGGGAGACTAGAGACACCCTGTCTCTATGTAAATGTGTTTCTCCTTTGAGGATGAAATTAGAACAGGGAAGGAGTCCGGGGACATTAAGTACAGTGAGTAAAGGGCACGCTGTGGTGCTTAAGCCTGCCAAACACATATTGGATGTTCACCACCAGTGGTGATCCGCACTTAGATTCTGCGTCTAAAACGCTTCCTACACTGAGAGGGAAGTGTGCTTTAGGAGGGATTCACTGCAGTGTTCTGTTAAAGAAGGGAGCTTTGGGGACTGACACTGTGGTAACCGCAATAGACGCACATAGCTTTCCAGTCTCAGACGTCTAACCATTAGACTATAGGAAGTTCTGTTTAAGGTAAACTCCTTCATGCGGAATGTCACTTCTCACAGTGTCTTTCCAGTGGAGGAAAGCAGATAGAACAAGGACGGACAGAGAGAACATTGCAACCCGTGAGTGAAGTACAGGGTAAGGCACCTAGGCCTCTATGATGCATATTGGAACTTCAACACCGGAGATGTTCCATAGTGTTTACCACTTCTCAAAACACTTCCAATATATGAGGCAACTGTTCTACCGTAAGTTCTCACGACAAGGATGCATCTGTGCACAGTTGAAAACTCTAGGATGTGTCTGGGTAGCAATCATGAAGTGTCTCATACAGGCCCCTTGGAGGGGATGCGTAGAAAGGTATTTGCTCAGGGAAGATACTTCAGGTGCGTAGTCATTCATAACAGTGCTTCTCCTTGGAGGAAGGAAGGTAGAACACGGACGGACTAGGGGTACATTAGGTACAGCGAGTAAAGGACAGGCTATGGCGCTTAAGCCTACCATACACATATTGGATGTACAACACTAGTGTTGATCCGCACTTAGTTTCTGCGTCGAAAACGCTTCCTACACTGAGAGGAAAGTGTGCTTTAGGAGGGATTCACTGCACTGTTACTTCTGTTAAAGAAGGAAGTTTTGGGACTGACTCTGTGGTAACCGCAATAGCACACATAGCTTTCCAGTCTCAGACGTCTATCCGTTGGAATATAGCAAGTTTTGATTAAGGGAAACTCCTTCATGCGGAATGTCACTTCTCACAGTGTCTTTCCAGTGGAGGAAAGAAGATAGAACAAGGACGGACAGAGAGAACGTTGCAACCCGAGGGTGAAGTACAGGGTAAGCCACTTAGGCCTCTATGATGCATACTGGCAGTTCAACACCGTAGATGTTCCACAGTGTCTACCTCTTCTCAAAACACTTCCAGTATATGAGGGAACTGTGTTACAGTAAGTTCTCAGTACAGAGATGCGTCAGTGCGCAGTTGAAAACTCTAGGATGTGTCTGGGTAGCAACCATGAAGTGTCTGATACAGGCCCCTTAGCGGAAGTGCGTAGGAAGGTATCTGCTCAGGGAAGCTATCTCAGGTGCGTACTCATTCATAACAGTGCTTCTCCTTGGAGAAATGGAGGTAGAACACGGACGGACTAGGGGCACATTAAGTACTGTGAGTAAAGGGCAGGCTATGGCGTTTAAGCCTGTCAAACACATATTGGATGTTCACCACCAGTGGTGATCCGCACTTAGTTTCTGCGTCTAAAACACTTCCAACACTGAGAGGGAAGTGTGCTTTAGGAGGGATTCACTGCAGTGTTACGTCTGTTAAAGAAGGAAGCTTTTGGGGCTGACTCTGTGGTAACCGCATTAGGCGCCAATAGCTTTCCACTCTCAGACGTCTAACCGTTAGACTATAGGAATTTCTGTTTAAGGGAAACTCCTTCATGCAGATTTTGACATCTCAGAGTGTCTTTAAGTGGAGTAAAGAAGATAGAACAAGGACGGACAGAGAGAACGTTGCAACCCGTGAGTGAAGTACAGGTTAAGCCACTTAGGCCTCTATGATGCATACTGGAAGTTCAACACCGGAGATGTTCCACAGTGTCTACCTCTTCTCAAAACACTTCGAGTATATGAGGGAACTGTGCTACAGTAAGTTCTCACGACAGAGATGCGTCTATGCTCAGTTGGAAAGTGTAGGACGTGTCTGGGTAGCAACCATGTAGTGTCAGATACAGGCCCCTTAAAGGGAATGCGGAGGAAGGTATCTGCTCAGGGAACCTACTTCAGGTGCTTACTCATTCATAACAGTGTTTTTCCTTTGAGGATGAACATAGAACAGGGAAGGACTACGGGCACATTAGGTACTGTGAGTAAAGGGCACGCTATGGTGCTTAAGCCTGCCAAAAACTTATTGGATGTTCACCAGTTTATGCGTCAAAAACGTTCCAACACTGAGAGGGAACTGTGCTTTAGGAGGGATTCACTGCAGTGTTACGTCTGTTAAAGAAGGAAGCTTTTGGGATTGACTCTGTGGTAACCGCATTAGGCGGACATAGCTTTCCAGTCCCAGACGGCTACCGTTAGACTATAAGAAGTTTTGTTTAAGTGAAACTCCTTCATGCGGATTGTCACTTCTCACAGTGTCTTTATGTGTAGGAAAGAAGATAGAAAAGGACGGAGAGAGAGAACGTTGCAAACCGTGATTGAAGTACAGGGTAAGCCACTTAGGCCTCTATGATGCATACTGGAAGTTCAACACTGGAGATGTTCCACAGTGTCTACCTTTTCTCAAAAGACTTCCTGTATATGAGGGAACTGTGCTACAGTAAGTTCTCACGACAGAGATTCGTCTGTGCTCATTTGGAAAGTGTAGGACGTGTCTGGGTAGCAACCATGAAGTGTCTGATACAAGCCCCTAATAGGGGATGCGGAGGAAGGTATCTGCTCAGGGAACCTACATCAGGTACGTACTCATTCATAACAGTGTTTCCGTTTGAGGATGAAGATAGAAAAGGGAAAGACTACGGGCACATTAGGTACTGTGAGTAAAGGGCACGCTAAGGTGCTAAGGCTGCCAAACACATAATGGATATTCACCACCAGTGGTGATCCGCACTTAGTTTCTGCGTTTTTCACTTCCAACACTGAGAGAAAGTGTTTTTTAGGAGGGATTTATGGCAGTGTTACGTCTAGTAAAGAAGGAAACTTTTGGGACTGACTCTGTGTTAACCACAATAGTCGCACATAGCTTTCCAGTCTCAGATGTCAATCCGATGGACTATAGCAAGTTCTGTTTAAGGGAAACTCCTTCAGGCGGAATGTCAATTCTCACAGGGAACTGTGCTACAGTATGTTTTGACCTCAGGGATGCGTCTATGCTCATTTGGAGAGTGTACGACGTGTCTGGGTAGCAATCATGAAGTGTCAGATACAGGGCCCTTAGAGGGGATGCAGAGGAAGTTATCTGCTCAGGGAACCTACTTCAGGTGTGTGCTCATTCATAACAGTGTTTCTCCTTTGAGGATGAAGATAGAACAGGGACGGATTAGGGGCACGTGGTACTGTGAGTAAAGGTCACGCTATGGCGCTTAAGCCTGCCCAACACATATTGGATGTTCACCACCAGTGGTGATCCGCACTTAGTTTCTGCGTCTAAAACGCTTCCAACACTGAGAAGGAAGTGTGCTTTAGGAGGGATTCACTGCAGTGTTACGTCTGTTAAAGAAGGAAGCTTTGGGGCCTGACACTGTGGTAACCGCAGTAGGCGCCCATAGCTTTCGGTCTCAGACGTCTAACCGTTAGACTATAGGAAGTTCTGTTTAAGGTAAACCCCTTCATGCGGAATTTCACTTCTCACAGTGTCTTTCCGGTGGAGCAAAGAAGATAGAAATGTACGGTAAGAGAGAACGTTGCAACCCGTGAGTGAATTACATGGTAAGGCCCCTAGCCTCTACGATACATATTGGAAGTTCAACACCTGGGATGTTCCACAGTGTCTACCACTTCTCAAAAATCTTACAGTATATGAGGGAACTGTGCTACAGTAAGTTCTCATGACAGGGATGCGTCTATACTCAGTTGGAAAGTGTAGGACGTGTCTGGGTAGCAATCATGACGAGTCTGATACAGGCCCCTTAGAGGGGATGCGGAGGAAGGTATCTGCTCAGGGAACCTACTTCAGTTTAGCAATCATTCATAACAGTGTTTCCCCTTTGAGGATGAAGAGAGAACAGGGACGGATTAGGGGCACATTAGGTACTGTGAGTAAAGGGCAGGCTATGACACTTAAGCCTGCAAAACACATATTGGATGTTCACCACCAATGGTGATCCGCACTTAGTTTCTGCGTCTAAAACTCTTACAACACTGAGAGGGATGTGTGCTTTAGGAGGTATTCACGGCAGTGTTACGTCTGTTAAAGAAGGAAACTTTTGGGACTGACTCTGTGGTAAGCGCATTAGACGCACATAGCTTTCCAGTCTCAGACGTCTAACCGTTAGACTATAGGAAGATCTGTTTAAGGGAAACTCCTTCATGCGGAATGTCACTTCTCACAGTGTCTTCCCAGTGGAGGAAAAAGATAGAACAAGGACGGACAGAGAGAATGTTGCAAACCGTGAGTGAAGTACAGGGTAAGCCAATTAGGCCTCTGTGATGCATACTGGAAGTTCAGCATTGGAGATGTTGCACAGTGTCTATCTATTCTCTAAACAGTTCCAGTAATGAGGGAACTGTGCTACAGTAAGTTCTCACGACAGAGATGCGTCTGTGCTCAGTTGGAAAGTGTAGGACGTGTCTGGGTAGCAACCATGTAGTGTCTGATACAGGCCCCTAAGAGGGGATGCGGAGGAAGGTATATGCTCAGGGAACCTACTTCAGGTGCCTACTCATTCATAACAGTGTTTCCCCTTTGAGGATGAAGATAGAACAGGGAAGGACTACGGGCACATTAGGTAGTGTGAGTAAATGGCACGCTATTGCACTTAAGACTGCCAAACACATATTGGATGTTAACCACCACTGGTGATCCGCACTTAGTTTCTGCTTCGAAAACGCTTCCTACACTGAGAGTGAAGTGTGCTTTAGGAGGGATTCACTGCAGTGTTACGTCTGTTAAAGAAGGAAGCTTTTGGACTGACTCTGTGGTAACCGCAACAGGCGCACATAGCTTTAGAGTCTCAGAAGTCTATCCGTTGGACTATAGCAAGTTCTGTTTAAGGGAAACTCCTTAATGCGCAATGTGACTTCTCACAGTGTCTTTCCAGTGAAGGAAAGAAGATAGAACAACGACGGACAGAGAGAACGTTGCAACCCATGAGTGAAGTACAGGGTATGGCACCTAAGCCTCTATGATGCATACTGGAGGTTCAACACCTGTGATGTTCCACAATGTCTACCATTTCTCAAAACACTTCCAATATATGAGAGAAATGTGCTACTGTAAGTTCTCACGACATGAGACACTTCATGATTGCTACCCAGACATACCCTAGAGTTTTCAACTGTGCACAGATGCATCCCTGTCGTGAGAACATACTGTAGTACAGTTCCCTCATATATTGGAGGTGTTTTGAGAAGTGGTAGACACTGTGGAACATCCCAGGTTATGAACTTCCTGTATGAATCATAGCGGCCTAGGTGCCTTACCCTGTACTTCACTCATGGGTTGCAACATTCTCTCTGCTCCTTCCTTGTTCTATCTTATTTCCTCCTGTGGAAAGACACTGTGAGAATTGACATTCCGCCTGAAGGAGTTTCCCTTAAACAGAACTTGCTATAGTCCAACGGATAGACATCTGAGACTGGAAGGCTATGTGCGACTATTGCGGTTACCTCAGAGTCAGTCCCAAATATTCCTTCTTTACTAGACGTAACACTGCAGTGGATACCTCCTAAAGCACACTTTCTCTCAGTGTTGGAAGCGTTTTAGATGCAGAAACTAAGTGAAGATCACCACTGGTGGTGAAAATCCAATATGTGTTTGGCAGGCTTATGCGCCTTAGCGTGCCCTTTACTCACAGTACCTAATGTGCCCGTAGTCTTTCCCTGTTCTATCTTCATCTTCAAACGGAAACACTGTTATGAATGAGTACGAACCTGAAGTAGGTTCCCTGAGCAGATACCTTCGTAGGCATCCCCTCTAAGGGGCCTGTATTAGACACTTCATGGTTGCTACTCAGACACGTCCTACACATTCGTACTGAGCACAGACTCATATCTTTCGTGAGAAATTAGTGTAGCACAGTTCCCTCATATACTGGAAGTGTTTGAGAAGATGTAGACACTGTGGAACATCTCCGGTGTTAGGATTCCAGTATGCATCATAGAGGCCTAAGTGGCTTACCCTGTACTTAAATCACGGTTTGCAACGTTCTCTCTCTATGTCCATTTATATCTTCATTCCTCCACATAAAGACACTGTGAGAAGTGACAATCCGCAAGAAAGAGTTTCCCTTAAACAGAACTTCCTATAGTCTAACGGTTAGACGTCTGGGACTGGAAAGCTATGTACGCCTAATGCGGTGACCACAGAGTCTGGCCCAAAAGCTTCCTTCTTTAACAGGCGTAACACTGCAGTGAATCTCTCCTAAAGCACACTTCCCTCTCAGTGTTGGAAGCGTTTTAGACGCAGAAACTAAGTGCGGATCACCACAGCTGGTGAACATCCAATATGTGTTTGGCAGGCTTAAGCACCATAGCCTACCCTTTACTCAAGTACCTAAGGTGCCACTAGTCTGTCCGTGTTATACCTTCATTCCTCCAAGGAGAAACACTGTTATGAATGAGTACGCACCTGAAGTAGCTTCCCTGAGTAGATACCTTCCTACGCATCCCGTCTTAAAGGTCTGCATGAGACACTTCATGATTGCTACCCAGACACATCCTATTATTGAACTGAGCACAGATGCATTGCTGTTGTGACAACTTACGGTAGCACAGTTCCCTCATATATTGGAAGTGTTTTGAGAAGTGGTAGACACTGAGGAAATTCCAGCTGTTGAACTTCCAGTATGCATCATAGAGGTCTGGGTGCCTTACCTTGTAATTCACTCACGGGTTGCAACGTTCTCTCTGCTCCGTCCTTGTTCTATCTTCTTTACTCCACTGGAAAGACACTGTGAGAAGTGACAATCAGCATGTAGGAGTTTCCCTTAAACAGAACTTGCTATACTCCAACGAATAGACGTCTGAGACTGGAAGCTATGAGTGCTATTGCGGTTACCACAGAATCAGTCCCAAAAGCTTCCTTCTTTACTAGACGTAACACTGCAGTTAATCCCCCTAAAGCACACTTCCCTCTGCGTCTAAGAAGCGTTTTCGACGCAGAAACAAAGTGCGGATCAACACTGGTGGTGAACATCCAATATGTGATTGGCAGGCTTAAAGGCCATAGCATGCCCTTTACTCACAGTACCTAATGTGCCCGTAGTCCCTAACTGTCCTATTTTCATCCTCAAATGAGAAACACTGTTATGCATGAGTACGCACCTGAAGTAGGTTCCCTGAGCAGATACCTTACACCGCATCCCCTATTAGGGGCTTGTATCATACATTTCATGGTTGCTACCCAGACACGTCCTACACTTTCCAACTGAGCACAGACGCATCTCTGTCGTGAGAACTTACTGTAGGACAGTTCCCTCATATACTGGAAGTGTTTTGAGAAGAGGTAGACACTGTGGAACATCTCCGGTGTTGAACTTCCAGTATGCATCATAGAGGCCTAAGTGGCTTACCCTGTACTTCACTCACGGTTTGCAACGTTCTCTCTGTCCGTCCTTGTTCTATCTTTTCTCCTTCACATAAAGACACTGTGAGAAGTGAAAATCCGCATGAAGGAGTTTCCCTTAAACAGAAGTTCCTCTAGTCTAACGGTTAGACGTCTGAGACTGGAAAGCTATGTGCGCCTAATGTGGTTACAACAGAGTCGATCCCAAAAAATTCCTTCTTTAACAGACGTAACACTGCAGTGAATCCCTCCTAAAGCACACTTCCCTCTTAGTGTTGGAAGCGTTTAGAAGCAGAAACTAAGTGTGGATCACCACTGGTGGTGAACATACAATATGTGTTTGACAGGCTTAAGCATCATAGACTGACCTTTACACACAGTACCTAATGTTACCCTAGTCCGTCCATGTTCTACCTTCATTCCTCTAACGAGAAGCACTGTTATGAATGAAATCGCACCTGAAGTAGCTTCCCTGAGCAGATACCTTCCTACGCATCCCCTCTAAGGGGCCTGTATGAGACACTTCATGATTGCTACCCAGACACAACCTAGAGTTTTCAACTGTGCACAAATGCATACCTGTCGTGAGAATTTACGGTAGAACAGATCCCTCATATATTGGAAGTGTTTTGAGAAGTGGTAGACACTATGGAACATCCCAGGTGTTGAACTTCCAGTATGCATCATAGAGGCCTAGGTGCCTTACCCTGTACTTAACTCACGGTTTGCACGTTCTTTCTGTCCGTCCTTGTTCTATCTTCTTACCTCCACTGGAAAGACACTGTGCGAAGTGACATTTTGCATGAAACAGTTTCCCTTAACAGAACTTCCTATAGTCTTACGGTTAGATGTCTGAGACTGGAAAGCTATGTGGGCGTAATGCGGTTAGCACAGAGTCAGTCCCAAAAGCTTCCTTCTTTAACAGACGTGAGTAACACTGCAGTGAATCACTCCTAAAGCACACTTCCCTCTCATTGTAGGAAGCGTTTTCGACGCAGAAACTAAGTGTGAATCACCACTGGTGGTGAACATCCAATATGTGTTTGGCAGGCTTATGCGCCATAAAGTGCTCTTTACTCACAGTACCTAATGTGCCCGTAGTCCTTCCCGGTTCTATCTTCATCCTCAAAGGGGAAACACTGTTATGAATGAGTATGAATCTGAAGTAGGTTCCCTGAGCAGATACCTTCCTCCGCATCCCTCTAAGGGCCCTGTATCAGACACTTCATGGTTGCTTCCCAGACACGTACTATACTTTTCAACTGAGCACAGACGCATCTCTGTCATGAGAAATTACTGAGGCACAGTTCCATCATATACTGGAAGTGTTTTGAGAAGAGGTAGACACTGTGGAACATCTCCGGTGTTGAACTTCCAGTATGCATCATAGAGGCCTACGTGGCTTACCCTGTACTTCACTCACGGGTTGCAACGTTCTCCCTGTCCGTCCTTGTTCTATCTTCATTCCTCCACTGCAAAGACACTGTGAGAAGTGACATTCCTCATGAAGGAGTTTCCCTTAAACAGAACTTCCTACAGTCTAACGGTTAGACATATGAGACTGGAAAGCTATGTGCGTCTAATGCGGTTACCACAGAGTCAGTCACAAAAGCTTCCTTCTTTAACAGACGTAACACTGCAGTGAATCTCTCCTAAAGCACACTTCCCTCTCAGTTTTGAAAGCGTTTTAGATGCAGAAACTAAGTGCGGATCTCCACTTGTGGTGAACATCCCATATGTGTTTGGCAGGCTTAAGCGCCATAGACTGCCCTTTACTCACAGTACCTAATGTGTCCCTAATACTTTTCTGTTCTATCTTTATCCTCAAAGGAGAAACACTGTTATGAATGAGTACGAACCCGAAGTAGGTTCACTGTGCAATACCTTCCTCCGCATCCCCTCTAAGGGACCTGTATCAGACACTTCATGATTGCTACCCAGACACGTCCTACACTTTCCAACTGAGAATAGACGCATCACTCTCATGAGAACATAGTGTAGCACAGTTCCCTCATATATTGTAAGTGTTTTGAGAGTGGTAGACAATGTGGAACAACCCAGGTGTTGATCTTCCAGTATGAATCATAGCGGCCTAGGTGCCTTACCCTGTACTTCACTCACGGGTTGCAAGGTTCTCTCTGCTCCGTCCTTGTTCTATCTTCTTTCCTCCTGTGGAAAGACACTGTGAGAAGTGACATTCCGCATGAAGGAGTTTCCCTTAAAAAGAACTTGCTATAGTCCTACGGATAGACATCAGAGACTGGAAAGCTATGTGCGACTATTGCGGTTACCACAGAGTCAGTCCCAAAAGCTTCCTTCTTTAACAGACGTAAGTAACACTGCTGTGAATCCCCCCTATAGCACACTTCCCTCTCAGTGTTGGAAGCGGTTTAGACGCAGAAACTAAGTGTGGATCACCATTGGTGGTGAACATCCAATATGTGTTTGGCAAGCTTAAGAGCCATAGTCTGCTCTTTACTCACAGACCTAATGTGCCCCTAATCCGTCCCTGTTCTATCTTCATCCTGAAAGGAGAAAAACTGTTATGAATGAGTACGAACCTGAAGTAGGTTCCCTGAGCAGATACCTTCGTAGGCATCCCCTCTAATGGGCCTGTATCAGACACTTCATGGTTGTTACCCAGGCACGTCCTATATTTTCCAACTGAGCACAGACGCATCCATTTCGTGAGAACTTACTGTAGCTTAGTTCCCTCACATACTGGAAGAGTTTTGAGAAGAGATAGACAATGTTGAACCTCTCCGGTGTTGAACTACCAGTATGCATCATAGAGGCCTACGTGGTTTACCCTGTACTTCACTCACGGTTTGCAACGTTCTCTCTGTCCGTCATTGTTCTATCTTCTTTCCTCCACTGGAAAGACACTAAGAGAAGTGAAATTCCGCAGGAAGGAGTTTCCCTTAAACAGAACTTCCTCTAGTCTAACAGTTAGACGTCTCCGACTGGAAAGCTATGTGCGCCTATTGCGGTTACCACAGAGTCAGCCCCAAAAGCTTCCTTCTTTTACAGACGTAACACTGCAGTGAATCCCTCCTAAAGCACACTTCCCTCTCATTGTAAGAAGCATTTTCGACGCAGAAACTAAGTGCGGATCAACACTGGTAGTGAACATCCAATATGTGTTTGGCAGGCTTAAGCGCCATAGCGTGCCCTTTACTCACAGAACATAATGTGCCCGTAGTCCTTTTCTGTTCTATCTTCATCCTCAAAGGAGAAACACTGTTATGAATGACTACGAACGTGAAGTGGGTTCCCTGAGCATTTACCTTCCTCCGCATTCCATCCATGGGGCCTGTATCAGACATTTCATGATTGCTACCCAGACACGTCCTACACTTTTCAACTGAGGATAGATGCATCCTTGTCGTGAGAACTTATTGTAGCACAGTTCCCTCATATATTGGAAGTGTTTTGAAAAGTGGTAGACACTGTGGAACATCCCAGGTGTTGAAATTCCCGTGTGCATCATAGAGGCCTAAGTGTCTTATCTGTACTTAACTCACAGTTTGGAACGTTCTCTCTGTCCGTCCTTGTTCTATCTTCTCTCCTCCACATAAAGACACTGTGAGAAGTGACAATCTGCATGTAGGAGTTTTCCTTCAACAGAACTTCCTATAGTCTAACGGTTAGACGTCTGTGACTGGAAAGCTAAGTGCGCCTAATGCGGTTACCACAGAGTCAGTACTAAAAGCATTCTTCTTTAAGAGACGTAACACTGCAGTGAATCCCTCCTAAAGCACACTTTCCTCTCAGTGTTGGAAGTGTTTTAGACGCAGAAACTAAGTGCGGATCACCATCGGTGGTGAACATCCATTATGTGTTTGGCAGGCTTAAGCGCCATAGCGTGCCCTTTACTCACAGTACCTAATGTGCCACTAATCCGTCTCTGTTCTATCTTCATCCTCAAAGGAGAAACACTGTTATGAATGACTACGAACGTGAAGTAGGTTCCCTGAGCAGATACCTTCCTACGCATCCCCTCTAAGGGGCCTGTATGAGACACTTCAAGATTGCTACCCAGACACATCCTAGAGTTTTCAACTGAGCACAGATGCATCCCTGTCGTGAGAACTTACGGTAGAACAGTTCCCTGATATATTGGAACTTTTTTGAGAAGTGGTAGACGCTGTGGAACATCCCAGCTGTTGAACTTCCAATATGCATCATAGAGGCCTAGGTGCCTTACCCTGTACTTCACTCAATGGTTGTAACCTTCTCTCTGCTCCTTCCTTGTTCTATCTTCTTTCCTCCACTGGAAAGACACTGTGAGAAGTGACATTCCGCATGAAAGAGTTTATCTTAAACAGAACTTCCTATAGTCTAACGGTTAGACGTCAGAGACTGGAAAGCTATGTGCGCCTATTGCGGTTACCACAGAGTCAGTCCCAAAAGCTTCCTTCTTTTACAGACGTAACACTGCAGTGAATCCCTCCTAAAGCACACTTCCCTCTCAGTGTTCGAAGGGTTTTAGACGCAGAAATTACGTGCGGATCACCACTGGTGGTGAACATCCAATATACGTTTGGCAGGCTTAAGCGCCATAGCTTGCCCTTTACTCACAGTACCTAATGTGCCCCTAATCCGTCCCTGTTCTATCTTCATCCTCAAAGGAGAAACACTGTTATGAATGAGTACGAACCTGAAGTAGGTGCCCTGAGCAGATAATTTACTCCTATCCCCTCTTAGGGGCTTGTATCAGACACTTCATGGTTGCTACCCAGACACGTCCTACACTTTACGACTGAGCACCGACGCATCTCTGTCATAAAAACTTACTGAAGCACAGTTCCCTCATATACTGGAAGAGTTTTGAGAAGAGGTAGACAATGTGGAACATCTCCGGTGTTGAACTACTTGTATGCATCATAGAGGCCTACGTGGCTTACCCTGTACTTCACTCACGGTTTGCAACGTTCTCTCTGTCCGTCCTTGTTCTACCTTCTTTCCTCCACTGGAAAGACACTCTAAGAAGTGAAAATCCGCATGAAGGAGTTTCCCTTAAACAGAACTTCCTATAGTCTAACGGTTAGACGTCTGAGACTCGAAAGCTATGTGCTCCTAATACGTTTGCCACAGAGTCAGTCCCAAAAGCCTTCTTCTTTAACAGACGTAACACTGCAGTGAATCCCACCTAAAGCACTATACCCTCCCAGTGTTGGAAGCGTTTTAGACGTAGAAACTAAAAGCGGATCACACCTGGTGGTGATCATCAAATATGTGTTTGGCAGCCTAAGCGTCTAAGCCTGTCCTTTACTCACCGTACCTATTGTGCCCCTACTCCTTCCGTGTTCTACCTTCATTCCTCCAAGGAGAAGCACTGTTATGAATGAGTACGCACCTGAAGTAGCCTCCCTGAGGAGATACCTTCTTACGCATCCCCTCTATGGGGCCTGTATCAGACACTTCATGGTTGCTACCCAGACACGTCCTATATTTTCCAACTGAGCACAGATGCATCTCTGTCGTGAGAACTTACTGTAGCACAGTTCCCTCATATACTGGAAGTGTTTTGAGAAGAGGTAGATAGTGTGGAACATCTCCGGTGTTGAACTACCAGTATGCATCATAGAGGCCTACGTGGCTTACCCTGTACTTCACTCACGGTTTGCAACGTTCTCTCTGTCGGTCCTTGTTCTATCTTCTTTCCTCCACTCAAAGACACTATGAGAAGTGAAATTCTGCAGGAAGGAGTTTCCCTTAAACAGAGCTTCCTTTAGTCTAATGGTTAGACGTCTGAGTCTGGAAAGCTATGTGCGCCTATAGTGGTTACCACAGAGTCAGTCCCAAAAGATTTCTTCTTTAACAGACGTAACACTGCAGTGAATCCCTCCTAAAGCACACTTCCTTCTCAGTGTTGGAAGCGTTTTAGATGCAGAAACTAAGTACGCATCACCACTGGTGGTGAACATCCAATATGTGTTTGGCAGGCTTAAGCTTCATAGCCTGCCCTTTACTCACAGTACCTAATTTCCACCTAGTCCGTCCGTGTTCTACCTTCATTCCACCAAGAGAAGTACTGTTATGAATGAGTACGCACCTGAAGTAGGTTCCCTGAGCAGATACCTTCCTCCACATCCCGTATTAGGGGCTTCTATCAGACACTTCATGGTTGCTACCCAGACACGTCCTACACTTTCCAACTGAGCACAGACGCATCTCTGTTGTGAGAACTTACTGTATCAATGTTCCCTCATATACTGGAAGTGTTTTGAGAAGAGGTAGGCAGTGGAACATCTCCGGTGTTGAACTTCCAGTATGTACCACAGAGGCCTAAATGGCTTACCACGTACTTCACTCACGGTTTGCAACGTTCTCACTGCTCCTTCCTTGTTTTATCTTCTTTCCTCCCCTGGAAATACACTGTGAGAAGTGACATTCCGCATGAAGGAGTTTCCCTTAAACAGAACTTCCTATAGTCTAACGGAAAAGCTATGTGACCTAATGCGGTTACCACAGAGTCAGTCCCTAAAGCTTCCTTCTTTAACAGACGTAACACTGCAGTGAATACCTCCTAAAGCACACTTCACTTTCAGTGTTGGAAGCGTTTTAGACTCAGAAACTAAGTGTGATTCACCACTGGTGGTGAACATCCTATATGTGTTTGGCAGGCTTAAGAGCCATAGCCTGCCCTTTACTCACAGTACCTAATGTGCCCCTACTCCGTCCGTGTTCTACCTTCATTGCTCCAAGGAGAATCACTGTTATGAATGAGTACGCACCTGAAGTAGCTTCCCTGGGCAGATACCTTCCTATGCATCCCCTCAAAGGGGCCTGTATGAGACACTTCATGATTGCTACCCAGACACATCCTAGAGTTTTAAATTGAGCACAGATGCATCCCTGTCGTGAGAACTTATGGTAGCACAGTTCCCTCATATTTAGGAAGTGTTTTGAGAATTGGTAGAAACTGTGGAACATCCCAGGTGTTGAACTTCCAGTATGCATCATAGAGGCCTAGGATCCGTACAGTGGACTTCACTCACGGGTTGCAACGTTCTCTCAGCTCCGTCCTTTTTCTATCTTCATTCCTCCACTGGACAGACACTGTGAGAAGTGACATTCCGCATGAAGGAGTTTCCCTTAAACAGAACTTGCTTTAGTCTAACGGTTAGACGTCTTAGATTGGAAAGCTATGTGCGCCTATTGTGGTTACCACAGAGTCAGTCCCAAAAGCTTTCTTCTTTACTAGACGTAATACTGCAGTGAATTCCTCCTAATGCACACTTCCCTCTCAGTGTTGGAAACCTTTTAGACGCAGAAATAGTGCGGATCACCACTGGTGGTGAACATCGAATATGTGTTTGTCAGGCTTAAGCGCCATAGCCTGCCCTTACTCACAGTACCTAATGTGCACCTAGTCCGACCGAGTTCTACCTTCATTCCTCCAAGGAGAAGCACTGTTATGAATGAGTACGCACCTGAATTAGGTTCCCTGAGCAGATACCTTCCTACACATCCCCTCTAAGGGGCCTGTATGAGACACTTCATGATTGCTACCCAGACACATCCTAGAGTTTTCAACTGAGCACACTTGCATCCCTGTCGTGGGAACTTACTGTAGCACAGTTCCCTCATATATTGGAAGTGTTTTGAGAAGAGCTAAAGACTGTGGAACATCTCCGGTGTTGTAATTAAAGTATGCATCATAGAGGCCTATGTGCCTTACCCTGTACTTCACTCACAAGTTGCAACATTCTCTCTGCCCTGTCCTTGTTCTATCTTCTTTCCCCCAGTGGTAAGATACTGACAGAAGTGTCATTCCGCCTAAAGGACTTTCCCTTAAACAGAACTTGCTATAGTCCAACGGATAGACAGCTAAGCCTGGAAACCTATGTGCGCCTAATGCGGTTACCACAGAGTCAGTGCCAAAAGCTTCCTTCTTTAAGAGACGTAACACTGCAGTGAATCCCTTCTAAAGCACACTTCCCCCTCAGTGTAGGAAGCATTTTAGATGCAGAAATTTAGTGCGGGTCAACAGTGGTGGTGAACATCCAATAAGTTTTTGGCAGGCTTAAGCACCATAGCGTGCCCTTTACTCACAGTACCTAATGTGTCCGTACTCCTTCCCTGTTCTATCTTCATCCTCAAAGGAGAAACACTGTTATGAATGAGTAAGCACCTGAAGTAGGTTCCCTGAGCAGATACCTTCCTCCGCATCCCCTCTCAGGGGCCTGTATAAGACACTTCATGATTGTTACCCAGACACATCCTAGTGTTTTCAACTGAGCACACATGCATCCCTCTCGTGAGAACTTACTGTAGCACAGTTCCCTCATATATTGGAAGTGTTTTGAGAAGTGGTAGACACTGTGGAACATCCCAGTTCTTGAACCTCCAGTATGCATCATAGAGGACTAAGTGCCTTACCCTGTACTTCACACACAGGTTGCAACGTTCTCTCTGCTACGTTTTTGTTCTATCTTCTTTCCTCCACTGGAAAGACACTGTGAGAAGTGACATTCCGTATGAAGGAGTTTCCCTTAAACAGAACTTGCTATAGTCCAGCGGAAAGATATCTGAGACTGGGAGCTATGTGCCACTATAGCGGTTACCACAGAGTCAGGCCCAAAAGATTCCTTCTTTACTAGACGTAACACAGCAGTGAATCCCTGCTAAAGCACACCTCCCTCTCAGTGTAGGAAGCGTTATCGACAAAGAAACTAAGTGCGGATCAAAACTGGGGCTGATCATCCAATATATGTTTAGCAGGCTTAAGTACCATTGTGGGCCCTTTACTCACAGTGCATAAAGTGCCCGTAGTCTTTCCCTTTTCTATCTTCATCCTCAAAGGAGAAACACTGTAATGAATGAGTACGCACCTGAAGTAGGTTCCCTGAGCAGATACCTTCCTCCACATCCCCTCTTAGGGACTTGTATCAGACACTTCATGGTTGCTAGCCTGACACGTCCTACACTTTCCAACTGAGCACAGACGCATATCTGTCATGAGAACTTACTGAAGCACAGTTCCCTCATATACTGGAAGTGTTTTGTGAAGAGGTAAACACTGTGAAATATCTCCGTGTTGTACTGCCAGTATGAATCATAGAGACCTAAGTGGCTTACCCTGTACTTCACTCACGGTTTGCAACGTTCTCTCTGTCGGTCCTTGTTCTATCTTCTTTCCTCCACATACAGACACTGTGAGAAGTGACAATCCGCATAAAGGAGTTTCCCTTAGACAGAACTTCCTATAGACTAACGGTTAGACGTCTGAGACTGGAAAGCTATGTGTGCCTAATGCAGTTATCACAGAGTCAGTCCCAAAAGCTTCCTTCTTTAACAGACGTAACACTGCAGTGAATCTCTCCTAAAACACACTTCCTTCTCAGTTTTGGAAGCGTTTTAGACGCAGAAACTAAGTGCGGATCACCACTGGTGGTGAACATCCAATATGTGTTTGGCAGGCTTAGGCGCCATAGTGCCCTTTACTCACAGTACCTAATGTGCCCGTAGTCCTTCCCTGTGCTATCTTCATCCTAAAAAAGGAGAAACACTGTTATGAATGAGTAAGCACCAGAAGTAGGTTCCCTGAGCAGATACCTTCCTCTGCATCCCCTCTAAGGGGCCTGTATCAGACACTACATGGTTGCAACCCAGACGTCCTACACTTTCCAACTGAGAACAGACGCATCTCTGTCATGAGAACTTACTGTAGCACAGTAACCTCATATACTAGAAGTGTTTTGAGAAGAGATTGACACTGTGGATCATCTCCGGTGTTGAACTTCCAGTATGCATCATAGAGGCCTAAGTGGCTTACCCTAATTTTACTCACGGTTTGCAACGTTCTCTCTCTCCGTCCTTGTTCTATCTTCTTACCTCCACTGGAAAGACACTGTGAGATGTGACATTCCGCATGAAGGAGTTTCCCTTAAACAGAACTTCCTATAGACTAACGATTAGACGTCTGAGACTGGAAGCTATGTGCGCCTAATGCGGTTACCACAGAGTCACTCCCCAAAGCTTCCTACTTTAACAGACCTAACACTGCAGTGAGTCCCTCCAAAAGCACACTTCCCTCTCCGTCTTGGAAGATGTTTAGACGCAGAAACTGAGTGCGGATCAACACTGGTGGTGAACATCCAATATGTGTTTGGCAGGCTTAAGCGCCATAGCCTGCCCTTTACTCACAGTACCTAATGTGCCCCTAGTCCGTCCGTGTTCTACCTTCATTCCTCCAAGGAGAAGCACTGTTATGAATGAGTACGCACCTGAAGTAGCTTCCCTGAGCAGACCTTCCTCTGCATCCCCTCTAAGGGGCCTGTATGAGACAATTCATGATTGCTACCCAGACACATCCTAGAGGTTTCAACAGAGCACAGATGCATCTCTGTCGTGAGAACTTACAGTAGCACAGTTCCTTCATATATTGGAAGTGTTTTGAGAATTGGTAGACACTGTGGAACATCTACGGTGTTGAACTTCCAGTACGCATCATAGAAGCCTAAGTGGCTTACCCTGTACTTCACTCACGGTTTGCAACGTTCTCTCTGTCCGTCCTTGTTCTATATTCTTATCTCCACTGGAAAGACACTGTGAGAAGTGACCTTCCGCATGAAGCAGTTTCCCTTAAACAGAACTTCCAATAGTCTAATAGTTAGACGTCTGAGACTGGAAAGCCATGTGCGCCTAATGTGGTTACCACAGAGTGATTCCCAAAAGCTTCCTTCTTTAACAGACGTAACACTGCAGTGAATCCCTCCTAAAGCACACTTCCCTCAGAGTTCGAAACGTTTTAGACGCAGAAACTAAGGGCGGATCACCACTGGTGGAGAACATCCAATATGTGTTTGGCAGGCTTAAGCGCCATAGCCTGCCCTTTACACACAGTACCTAATGTGCCCCTAGTACATCCGTGTTTTACCTTCATTCCTCCAAGGAGAAGCACTGCTATGAATGAGTACGCACGTGAAGTAGGTTCCCTGAGCAGATACCTTCCTACACATCCCGTCTAAGGGGCCTGTATCAGACACTTCGTGGTTGCTACCAGACTCGTCCTATACTTTCCAACTGAGCACAGAGGCATTCTGTCATAAGATCTTACTGCAGCACAGTTCCCTCATATACTGGAAGTGTTTTTAGAAGAGGTAGACACTGTGGAACATCTCCGGTATTGAACTTCCAGTACGCATCATAGAGGCCTAAGTGGCCTACCCTGTACTTCACTCACGGTTTGCAACCATCTCTCTGGCCGTCCTTGTTCTATCTTCTTTCCTCCATCGGAAAGACACTGTGAGAAATGTCATTCCGCATGAAGGAGTTTCCCTTAAACAGAACTTTCTACAGTCTAACGGTTAGACATCTGAGACTGGAAAGCTATGTGAGCCTAATGCGGTTACCACAGAGTCAGTCCCAAAAGCTTCCTTCTTTAACAGATGTAACACTGCAGTGAATCCCTCCTAAAGCACACTTCCCTCTCAGTGTTGTAAGCGTTTTAGACGCAGAAACTAATGCGGATCACCATTGGTGTTGAACATCCAATATGTGTTTGGGAGGCTTAAGCGCCATAGCCTGCCCTTTACTCACAGTACCTAATGTGCCCCTCGTCCGTCCTTGTTCTACCTTCATTCCTCCAAGGAGAAGCACTGTTATGAATGAGTACGCACCTGAAGAAACTTCCCTGAGCAGATACCTTCCTATGCATCCGCACTAAGGGGCCTGTATGAGACACTTCAAGATTGCTACCCAGACACATCCTAGAGTTTCGACTGAGCACAAATGCATCCCTGTCGTGAGAACTTACGGTAGCACAGTTCCCTCATATATTGGAAGTGTTTTCTAGAAGTGGTAGACACTGTGAAACATCCCAGGTGTTGAACTTCCAGTATGCATCATAGAGGCCTAGGTGCATTAACCTGTACTTCACTTACGGGTTGCAACGTTCTGGATGCTCCATCCTTGTTCTATCTTCTTTCCTCCAGTGGAAAGCCACTGTGAGAAGTGACATGCTGCACGAAGGAGTTTCACTTAAACAGAACTTGCTATAGTCCAACGGATAGACAGCTGAGACTGGAAAGCTATGTGCGCCTAATGCGGTTACCACAGAGTCAATCCCAAAAGCTTCGTTCTTTAACAGACGTAACACTGCAGTGAATCCCTCCTAAAGCACACTTCCCAGTTAGTGTAGGAAACGTTTTGGACGCAGAAATAAGTGCTGATCACCACTAGTGGAGAGCATCCAGTATGTTTGGCAGGCTCTGGCGCCATAGCCTGCCCTTTACTCACAGTACCTAATGTGCCCCTAGTCCGTCCGTGTTCTAAGTTCATTCCTCAAAGGAGAAGCACTGTTATTAATGAGTACGCACCTGAAGTAGCTTCCCTGAGCAGATACATTCCTCCGCATCCCCTCTAAGGGACCTGTATGAGACACTTCATGATTGCTACCCAGACACATCCTAGTGTTTTCAACTGAGCACAGATGCATCCCTCTCGTGAGAACTTACGGTAGCACAGTTCCTTCTAAAATTGGAATTGTATTGAGAAGTGGTAGACACTGTGGAACATCCCAGTTCTTGAACTTCCAGTATGTATCATAGAGGCCTAAGTGCCTTACCCTGTACTTCACTCACGGGTTGCAACATTCTCTCTGCTCCGTCCTTGTTCTATCTTCTTTCCTCCAGTTTAAAGACACTGTGAGAAGTGAAATTCCGCATGAAGGAGTTTCCCTTAAACAGAACTTGCTATAGACCAACGGATAGATATCTGAGATTGGAAAGCTATGTGCGACTATTCCGGTTACCACAGAGTCAGGCCCAAAAGATTCCTTCTTTACTAGACGTAACACTGCAGTGAATCCCTCCTAAAGCACACTTCCCTCTCAGTGTAGGAAGCGTTTTCGACACAGAAACTAAGTGCGGGTCAAATCTGGTGTGATCATCCAATATATGATTTTCAGGCTTAAGCACCATAACGTGCCCATTACTCACAGTTCCTATGTGCCCGTAGTCTTTCCCTGTTCTATCTTAATCCTCAAAGGAGAAACACTGTTATGAATGAGTATGCACCTGAAGTAGATTCCCTGAGCAGATACCTTCCTACACATCCCCTCTAAGGGGCCTGTATGAGACACTTCATGATTGCTTCCCAGAAACATCCTAGAGTTTTCAACTGTGCACATAAGCATTGCTGTCGTGAGAACTTACGGTTGCAATGTTACCTCATATATTGGAAGTGTTTTGAGAAGTGGTAGACACTGTGGAACATCCCAGGTGTTGAACTTCCAGTATGCATCATAGTGGTCTGGTGCCTTACCCTGTACTTCAATCAAGGTTGCAATGTTCTCTCTGCTCCGTCCTTGTTCTATCTTCTTTCCTCCAGTGGAAAGACACTGTGAGAAGTGACATTCCGCAAGAAAGAGTTTCCTTAAACAGAACTTGCTATAGTCCAATGGATAGACGGCTGAGACTGGAAAGCTATGTGCGCCTATAGCGGTTACCACAGAGTCAGTCCCAAAAGCTTCGTTCTTTAACAGACGTAACACTGCAGTGAATCCCTCCTAAAGCACACTTCCCTCTCAGTGTTGGAAGCGTTTTAGACGCAGAAACTAAGTGCGGATCACCATTGCTGGTAATATCCAATATGTGTTTGGCAGGCTTAAGCGCCATAGCCTGCCCTTTACTCACAGTACCTAATGTGCCCCTAATCCGTCCCTGTTCTATCTTCATCCTCAAAGGAGAAACACTGTTATGAATGAGTACGCACCTGAAGTAGGTTCCCTGAGCAGATACCTTCCTCCGCATCCCCTCTAAGGGGCCTTTTTTCAGACACTTTATGGTTGCTACCCAGACACGTTCTACACTTTCCAACTGAGCACATACACCTCTCTGTCGTGAGAACTTACTGTAGAACAGTTCCCTCATATAACGGCAGTGTTTTGAGAAGAGGTAGACAGTGTGGAACATCTCCGGTGCTGATCTTCCAGTATGCATCATAGAGGCCTAATTGGCTTACCCTGTACTTCGCTCACGGTTTTCAACGTTCTCCTGAGGGTCCTTGTTCTATCTTCTTTCCTCCACTGGAAAGACACTGTGAGAAGTGACATTCCGCATGAAGGAGTTTCCCTTAAACAGAACTTGCTATAGTCTAACGGTAGACGTCTGAGACTGGAAAGCTATGTGCGACTGTTGCGGTTACCACAGAGGCAGTCCCAAAAGCTTACTTCTTTAACAGACATAAGTAACACTGCAGTGAATCCCTCCTAAAGCACACTTCCCTCTCAGATTTGGAAGCGTTTTAGACGCAGAAACTAAGTGCGGATCACCACTGGTGGTGAACTTCCAATATGTGTTTTGCAGGCTTAAGCGCCATAGCGTGCCCTTTATCACAGTACCTAATGTCCCCGTAGTCCTTCCCTGTTTTATTTTCATCCTCTAGGAGAAACGCTGTTATGAATGAGTACGCAACTGAAGTAGGTTCCCTGAGCATATACCTTCCTCCGCATCCCCTCTAAAGAGCCTGTATCAGACACTTCATTGTTGCTACCCAGACACGTCCTACACTTTCCATCTGAGCACAGACACATTTCGATCGTGAGCACTTATTGTAGCACAGTTCCCTCATATACTGGAAGCATTTTGAGAGGAGGTAGACACTGGGGAACATCTACGGTGTTGAACTTCCAGTATGCATCATAGAGGCCTAATTGGCTTACCCTGTATTTCACTCACGGTTTGCAACGTTCTCTCTATCCGTCCTTTTTCAATCTTCTTACCTCCTCTGATAAGACACTGTGAGAAGCGACATTCCACATGGAGTTTCCCTTAAACAGAACTTCCTATTGTCTAAGGGTTAGACGTCTGAGACTGGAAAGCTATGTGCGTCTAATGTTGTTACCACAGAGTAGAACCAAAAGCTTCCTTCTTTAACAGACGTAACACTGCAGTGAATCCCTCCTAAAGCACACTTCCCTCACAGTGTTGGAAGCGTTTTAGCTCCAGAAAATATGCGCGGATCACCACTGGTGGTGAACATCCAATATGTGTTGGGCAGGCTTAAGCACCATAGCCTGCCCTTTACTCACAGTACCTAATGTGCCCCTAGTCCGTCCGAGTCCTGTCTTCATTCCTCCAAGAAGAAGCACAGTTATGAATGAATACGCAGCTGAAGTAGCTTCCCTGATCAGATACCTTCCTCCGCATCCCCTCTAAGGGCCCTGTATGAGACACTTCATGGTTGCTACCCAGACACATCCTACACTTTCCAACTGAGCACAGACGCTTCTCTGTGTGAGAACTAATGTAGCACAATTCCTTCATATACTGGAAGTGTTTGGAGAAGAGGTAGACAGTGTGGAACATCTCCGGTGCTGATCTTCCAGTATGCATCATAGAGGCCTAAGTGGCTTACCCTGTACTTCGCTCACGGTTTGCAACGTTCTCTTTCCGTCCTTGTTCTATCTTCTTTCCTCCACTGGAAAGACACTGTGAGAAGTGACATTCCGCATGAAGGAGTTTCCCTTAAACAGAACTTTCTATAGTCTAACGGTTAGATGTCTGAGACTGGAAAGCTATGTGCGCCTAATGCGGTTACCAGAGAGTCCGTCCCAAAAGCTTACTTCTTTAACAGACGTAAATAACACTGCAGTGAATCCCACCTAAAGCACACTTCCCTCTCAGAGTTGGAAGCGTTTTAGACACAGAAACTAAGTGCGGATCACCACTGGTGGTGAACATCCAATATGTGTTTGGCAGGCTTAAGCGCCATAGCCTGCCCTTTACTCACAGTACCTAATGTGCCCCTAATCCGTCCCTGTTCTATCTTCATCCTCAATGGAGAAACACTTTTAAGAATGAGTACGAACCTGAAGTCGGTTCACTGAGCAGATACCTTCCTCCGCATCCCCTCTCAGGGGCCTGTATCAGACACTTCTGATTGCTACCCAGACACGTCCTACACTTTCCAACTGAGCATAGCCTCATCCCTGTCTTGAGAACCTACGGTAGCAAAGTACCCTCATATATTGGAAGTATTTTGAGAATTGGTAGACACTGTGGAACATCCCAGGTGTTGAACTTCCAGTATGCATCATAGAGGCCTAGGTGCCTTACCCTGTACTTCACTCACGGGTTGCAACGTTCTCTCTGCTCCGTTCTTGTTCTATCTTCTTTCCTCCACTGGAAAGACACTGTGCGAAGTGACGTTTCGCATGAAGGAGTATCCCTTAATCAGAACTTGCTATAGTCCAATGTATAGACGGCTAAGACTGAAAGCTATGTGCGCCTATTGCGGTTACCACAGAGTCAGTCCCAAAAGCTTCCTTCTTTAACAGACGTAACACTGCAGTGAATCCCTCCTAAAGCATACTTCCCTCTCAATGAAGGAAGCGTTTTAAACGCAGAAACTACGTGCGGTTCACCATTGGTGTTGAACATCCAATATGTGTTTTGCAGGCTTAAGAGCCATAGCGTGCCGTTTTCTCACAGTACCTCATGTGCCTGTAGTCCTTCCCTGTTCTTTCTTCATCCTCAAAGGAGAAACACTGTTACGAATGAGTACGTACCTGAAGTGGCTTCCCTGAGCAGATACCTTTTTCCGCATCCCCTCTAAGAGGCCTGTATCAGACACTTCATGGTTGCTACCCAGACACGTCCTACACTTTCCAACTGAGCACAGACGCATCTCTGTCGTGAGAACTTAATGTAGCACAGTTCCCTCTTATACTGAAAGTGTTTTAAGCAGAGGTAGACAATGTGGAACATCTCCGGTGTTGAACTTCCAGTATGCACCATTGAGGCCTAAGTGGCTTACCTTGTATATCACTCACGGTTTGCAACGTTCTCTCTGTCCGTCCTTGTTCTATCTTCTTACCTCCACTGGAAAGACACTGTGAGAAGTGACATTCCACATGAAGGAGTTTCCCTTAAACAGAACTTCCTATACTCTAACGGTGAGACGTCTGAGACTGGAAAGCTATGTGCGCCTATTGCGGTTACCACAGAGGCAGTCCCAAAAGTTTCCTTCTTTAACAGAGGTAACACTGCAGTGAATCCCTCCTTAAGCCCACTTCCCTCTCAGTGTTGGAAGCGTTTTAGACGCAGAAACTAAGTGGGGATCACCACTGGTTGTGAACATCCAATATGTGTTTGTCTGGCTTAAGCACCATAGCCTGCACTTATTCACAGTACTTGTTCTACCTTCATTCCTCCAAGGAGACGCACTGTTATGAATGAATACGCACCTGAAGTAGCTTCCCTGAGCTGATACCTTCCTACGCATACCCTCTAAGGGGCCGGTATGAGACACTTCATGATTGCTACCCAGACACATCCTAGAGTTTTCCACTAAGCACAGATGCATCCCTGTCGTGAGAACTTATGGTAGCAGAGTTCCCTCATATATTGGAATTGTTTTGAGAAGTGGTAGACACTGTGGCACATCCTAGGTGTTGAACTTCCAGTATGCATCATAGAGGCCTAAGAGGCTTACCTTGTACTTCACTCACGGTTTGCAACGTTCTCTGTCCTTTCTTGTCCTAACTCCTTTCCTCCACCCGAAAGACACTGTGAGAAGTGTATTTCTGCATGAAGGAGTTTCCCTTAAACAGAACTTCCTATAGTCTAACGGATAGACGTCTGAGACTGGAAAGCTATGTCCGACTATTGCGGTTACCACAGTGTCAGTCCCAAAAGCTTCCTTCTTTAACAGACTTAACACTGCAGTGAATCCCTCCCAAAGCACACTTCCCTCTCAGTGTGGAAGCTTTTTAACGCAGAAACTACGCTCGGATAACCACTGGTGGTGAACATCCAATATATGTTTGGCAGGCTTAAGCGTCATCGCATGCCCTTTATCACAGTACCTAATGTGCCCGTAGTCCTTCCAAGTTCTATTTTCCTCCTCAAAGGAGAAACGCTGTTATGAATGAGTACACACCTGAAGTAGGTTCCCTGAGCAGATACCTTCCTCCGCATCCCGTCTTAGGGGCCTGTATCAGACATTTCATAGTTGCTACCCAGACACGACCTACAGTTTCCACTGAGCACAGACGCATCTCTGTCGTGAGAACTTACTGTTGCACAGTTCCCTCATATACTGGAAGTGTTTTGAGAAGAGGTAGACACTGTGGAACATCTCCGGTGTTGAACTTCCAGTATGCATCATAGAGGCCTAAGTGGATTACCCTGTATTTCACTCACGGTTTGCAACGTTCTCTCTGTCCGTCTTTGTTCTATCTTCCTACCTCCACTGGAAAGACACTGTGAGAAGTGACATTCCACATGAAGGAGTTTCCCTTAAACAGAACTTCCTATAGTCTAAGGCTTAGACGTCTGAGACTGGAAAGTTATGTGCGCCTAATGCGGTTAACACAGAGTCAGTCCCAAAAGCTTCCTTCTTTAACAGACGTAACACTGCAGTAAATCCCTCCTAAAGCACACTTCCCTCACAGTGTTGGAAGCGTTTTAGACGCAGAAACTAAGAGCGGATCACCACTGGTGGTGAACATCCAATATGTGTTTGGCAGGCTTAAGCGCCATAGCCTGCCCTTTACTCTCAGTAGCTAATGTGCCCCCAGTCCGTCCGTTTTCTACCTTCATTCCTCCAAGGAGAAGCACTGTTATGAATGAGTATGCACCTGAAGTAGCTTCCCTGAGCAGATTCCTTCCTACGCATCCCCTCTAGGGGCCGGTATGTGACACTTCATGGTTGTTACCCAGACACATCCTAGAGTTTTCAACTGTGCACAGATGCATCCCTGTCGTGAGAACTTAAGGTAGCACAGTTCCCTCATATATTGGAACTGTTTTGAGAAGTGGTAGATATTGTGGAACTTCCCAGGTGTTGGAACCCCAGAATGCATCATAGAGGCTTAGGTGCCATACCCTGTACTTCACTCACGGTTTGCAACGTTCTCTCTGCTCCGTCCTTGTTCTATCTTCTTTCCTCCACTGGAAAGACACTGTGAGAAGTGACAATCCGCATGAAGGTGCTTCCCTTAAACAGAACTTGCTATAGTCCAACGGATAGACGTCTGAGCCTGGAAAGCTATGTGCGCCATTTGCGGTTACCACAGAGTCAGTCCCAAAAGCTTCCTTCTTTAACAGACGTAATACTGCAGTGAATCCCTCCTAAAGCACACTTCCCTCTCAGTGTAGGAAGCGTTATCGACGCAGAAACTAAGTGCGGATCACCACTGGTGGTGATCATCAAATATGAGGTTGGCAGGCTAAAGCGCAATAGCGTGCCCTTTACTCACAGTACATAATTGCCCGTAGTCCTTCCCTTTCTATCTTCATCCTCAAAGGAGAAACACTGTTATGAATGAGTACGCACCTGAAGTAGGTTCCCTGAGCAGATACCTTCCTCCGCATCCCCTCTAAGGGGCCTTTATCAGACACTTTATGGTTGCTACCCAGACACGTTCTACACTGTCCAACTGAGCACAGACACCTCTCTGTCGTGAGAACTTACTGTAGAACACTTCCCTCATATACCGGAAGTGTTTTGAGAAGAGGTAGACAGTGTGGAACATCTCAGGTGCTGATCTTACAGTATGCATCATAGAGGCCTAATTGGCTTACCCTGTACTTCGCTCACGGTTTTCAACGTTCTCCTGAGGGTCCTTGTTCTATCTTCTTTCCTCCACTGGAAAGACACTGTGAGAAGTGACATTCCGCATGAAGGAGTTTCCCTTAAACAGAACTTGCTATAGTCTAACGGTAGACGTCTGAGACTGGAAAGCTATGTGCGACTGTTGCGGTTACCACAGAGGCAGTCCCAAAAGCTTACTTCTTTAACAGACGTAAGTAACACTGCAGTGAATCCCTCCTAAAGCACACTTCCCTCTCAGATTTGGAAGCGTTTTAGACGCAGAAACTAAGTGCGGATCACCACTGGTGGTGAACTTCCAGTATGTGTTTTGCAGGCTTAAGCGCCATAGCGTGCCCTTTATCACAGTACCTAATGTCCCCATAGTCCTTCCCTGTTTCATTTTCATCCTCAAAGGAGAAACACTGTTATGAATGAGTATGCACCTGAAGTAGGTTCCCTGAGCATATACCTTCCTCCGCATCCCCTCTAAAGGCCTGTATCAGACACTTCATTGTTGCTACCCGGACACGTCCTACACTTTCCATCTGAGTACAGACGCATTTCTGTCGTGAGCACTTACTGTAGCACAGTTCCCTCATATACACAAAGTATTTTGAGAGGAGGTAGACACTGGGGAACATCTCCGGTGTTGAACTTCCAGTATGCATCATAGAGGCCTAATTGGCTTACCCTGTATTTCATTCACGGTTTGCAACATTCTCTCTATCCCTCCTTGTTCAATCTTCTTACCTCCACTGATAAGACACTGTGAGAAGCGACATTCCACATAAAGTTGTTTCCCTTAAACAGAACTTCCTATAGTCTAAGGGTTAAACGTCTGAGACTGGAGAGCTATGTGCGTCTAATGTTGTTACCACAGAGGAGAACCAAAAGCTTCATTCTTTAACAGACATAACACTGCAGTAAATCCCTCCTAAAGCACACTTCCCTCACAGTGTTGGAAGCGTTTTAGCTCCAGAAAATATGTGCGGATCACCACTGTTGGTGAACATCCAATATGTGTTGGGCAGGCTTAAGCACCATATCCTGCCCTTTACTCACAGTACCTAAGGTGCCCCTAGTCCGTCCGTGTCCTATCTTCTTTACTCCAAGGAGAAGCACTGTTATTTATGAGTACGCAGCTGAAGTAGCTTCCCTGAGCAGATACCTTCCTCCGCATCCCCTGTAAGGGCCCTGTATGGGACACTTCATGGTTGCTACCAAGACACGTCCTACACTTTCCAACTGAGCACAGACGCTTCTCTGTCGTGAGAACTAATGTAGCACAGTTCCTTCATATACTGGAAGTGTTTGGAGAAGAGGTAGACAGTGTGGAACATCTCCGGTGCTGATCTTCCAGTATGCATCATAGAGGCCTAAGTGGCTTACCCTGTACTTCGCTCACGGTTTGCAACGTTCTCCTTTCCGTCCTTGTTCTATCTTCTTTCCTCCACTGGAAAGACACTGTGAGAAGTGACATTCCGCATGAAGGAGTTTCCCTTAAACAGAACTTTCTATAGTCTAATGGTTAGACGTCTGAGACTGGAAAGCTATGTGCGCCTAATGCGGTTACCACAGAGTCAGTCCCAAAAGCTTACTTCTTTAACAGACGTAAGTAACACTGCAGTGAATCCCTCCTAAAGCACACTTCCTTCTCAGAGTTGGAAGCGTTTTAGACACAGAAACTAAGTGCGGATCACCACTGGTGGTGAACATCCAATATGTATTTTGCAGGCATAAATCCATAGCCTGCCCTTTACTCACAGTACCTAATGTGCCCCTAATCCGTCCCTGTTCTATCTTCATCCTCAATGGAGAAACACTTTTAAGAATGAGTACGAACCTGAAGTAGGTTCACTGAGCAGATACCTTCCTCCGCATCCCCTCTCAGGGGCCTGTATCAGACACTTCTGATTGCTACCCAGACACGTCCTACACTTTCCAACTGAGCATAGCCTCATCCCTGTCTTGAGAACCTACGGTAGCAAAGTACCCTCATATATTGGAAGTATGTTGAGAATTGGTAGACACTGTGGAACATCCCAGGTGTTGAACTTCCAGTATGCATCATAGAGGCCTAGGTGCCTTACCCTGTACTTCACTCACGGGTTGCAACGTTCTCTCTGCTCCGTTCTTGTTCTATCTTCTTTCCTCCACTGGAAAGACACTGTGCGAAGTGACATTTCGCATGAAGGAGTATCCCTTAATCAGAACTTGCTATAGTCCAATGTATAGACGGCTGAGACTTAAAGCTATGTGCGCCTATTGCGGTTACCACAGAGTCAGTCCCAAAAGCTTCCTTCTTTAACAGACGTAACACTGCAGTGAATCCCTCCTAAAGCATACTTCCCTCTCAATGAAGGAAGCGTTTTAAACGCAGAAACTACGTGCGGATCACCATTGGTGTTGAACATCCAATATGTGTTTTGCAGGCTTAAGAGCCATACCGTGCCCTTTTCTCACAGTACCTCATGTGCCCGTAGTCCTTCCCTATTCTTTCTTCATCCTCAAAGGAGAAACACTGTTATGAATGAGTACGTACCTGAAGTGGCTTCCCTGAGCAGATACCTTTTTCCGCATCCCCTCTAAGGGGCCTGTATCAGACACTTCATGGTTGCTACCCAGACACGTCCTACACTTTCCAACTGAGCACAGATGCATCCCTGTCGTGAGAACTTACGGTAGCAGAGTTCCCTCATATATTGGAATTGTTTTGAGAAGTGGTAGACACTGTGGCACATCCTACGTGTTGAACTTCCAGTATGCATCATAGAGGCCTAAGAGGCTTACCTTGTACTTCACTCACGGTTTGCAACGTTCTCTGTCCTTAATTGTCCTAACTCCTTTCCTCCACCGGAAAGACACTGTGAGAAGTGAATTTCTGCATGAAGGAGTTTCCCTTAAACAGAACTTCCTATAGTCTAACGGATAGACGTCTGAGACTGGAAAGCTATGTCCGACTATTGCGGTTACCACAGTGTCAGTCCCAAAAGCTTCCTTCTTTAACAGACTTAACACTGCAGTGAATCCCTCCCAAAGCACACTTCCCTCTCAGTGTGGAAGCTTTTTAGACGCAGAAACTACGCTCGGATAACCACTGGTGGTGAACATCCAATATGTGTTTGGAGGCTTAAGCATCATAGCATGCCCTTTATCACAGTACCTAATGTGCCCGTAGTCCTTCCAAGTTCTATTTTCCTCCTCAAAGGAGAAACGCTGTTATGAATGAGTACACACCTGAAGTAGGTTCCCTGAGCAGATACCTTCCTCCGCATCCCCTCTTAGGGGCCTGTATCAGACACTTCATAGTTGCTACCCAGACACGACCTACAGTTTCCACTGAGCACAGACGCATCTCTGTCGTGAGAACTTACTGTTGCACTGTTCCCTCATATACTGGAAGTGTTTTGAGAAGAGGTAGACACTGTGGAACATCTCCGGTGTTGAACTTCCAGTATGCATCATAAAGGCCTAAGTGGATTACCCTGTATTTCACTCACGGTTTGCAATGTTCTCTCTGTCCGTCTTTGTTCTATCTTCCTACCTCCACTGGAAAGACACTGTGAGAAGTGACATTCCACATGAAGGAGTTTCCCTTAAACAGAACTTCCTATAGTCTAAGGCTTAGACGTCTGAGACTGGAAAGTTATGTGCGCCTAATGCGGTTAACACAGAGTCAGTCCCAAAAGCTTCCTTCTTTAACAGACGTAACACTGCAGTAAATCCCTCCTAAAGCACACTTCCCTCACAGTGTTGGAAGTGTTTTAGATGCAGAAACTAAGAGCGGATCACCACTGGTGGTGAACATCCAATATGTGTTTGGCAGGCTTAAGCGCCATAGCCTGCCCTTTACTCACTGTACATAATGTGCCCGTAGTCCTTCCCTGTTACTATCTTCATCCTCAAAGGAGAAACACTGTTATGAATGAGTAAGCACATGAAGTAGGTTCCCTGAGCAGACCTTCCTCCGCATCCCCTCTAAGGGGCCTGTATCAGACACTTCATATTTTCTACCCAGACACGTCCTACACTTTCCAACTGAGCACAGACGCATCTCTGTCCTGAAAACTTACTGTAGCACAGTTCCCTCATATACTGGTAGTCTTTTGAGAAGAGGTAGACACTGTGAAATATCCCAGGTGTTGAACTTCCAGTATGCATCATAGAGGCCTAGGTGCCTTACACTGTACATCACTCACGGGTTGCAACGTTCTCTTTGCTCCGTCCTTGTTCTATCTTCTTTCCACCACTGGAAAGACACTGTGAGAAGGTGACTTTCCGCATGACGGAGTATCCCTTAAACAGAACTTCCTATAGTCCAATGGATAGACGGCTGAGACTGAAAGATATGTGCGCCTATTGCGGTTACCACAGAGTCAGTCCCAAAAGCTTCCTTCTTTAACAGACGTATCATTGCAGAGAATCCCTCCTAAAGCACACTTCCCTCTCAGTGTAAGACGCGTTTTAGACGCAGAAACTAAGTGCGGATCACCACTGATGGTTAACATCCAATATGTGTTTGGCAGGCTTAAGCGCCAGAGCATGCCCTTTACTCACAGTACCTAATGTGCTCATAGTCCTTCCCTGTTACTATCTTCATCTTCAAAGGAGAAACACTGTTATGAATGAGTAAGCAACTGAAGTAGGTTCCCTGAGCATATACCTTCCTCCGCATCCCCTCTAAGGAGCCTGTATCAGACACTACATGATTGCTATCCAGATAAGTCCTACAACTTCCAACTGAGCACAGACGTATCTCTGTCATGAGAACTTACTGTAGCACAGTTCCGTCATATACTGGAAGTGTTTTGAGAAGAGGTAGACACTGTGGAATATCTCCGGTGTTGAACTTACAGTATGCATCAAAGAGGCCTAAGTGGCTTACCCTGTACTTCACTCACGGTTTGCAACGTTCTCTCTGTCCGTGCGTGTTCTATCTTCTTACTTCCACTGGATAGACACGTTAAGAAGTGACATTCCGCATGAAGGAGTTTTCCTTAAACAGAACTTCCTATTGTCTAACGGTTAGACGTCTGAGACAGGAAAGCTATGTGCGCCTATTGCGGTTACAACAGAGTCAGTCCCAAAAGCTTCCTTCTTTAACAGACGTAACACTGCCGTGAATCCCAACTAAAGCACACTTCCCTCTCAGTGTAGGAAGCGTTTTAGACGCAGAAACTAAGTGCGGATCACCACTGGTGGTGAACATCCAATATGTGTTTGGCAGGCTTAAGTGCCATAGCGTGCCCTTTACTCACAGTACCTAATATGCCCGTAGTCCTTCCCTGTTCTATTTTCATCCTCAATGGAGAAAAACTGTTATGAATGAGTACGCACCTTAAGTAGGTTCCGTGAGAAGATAGCTTCCTCCTCTTCCCCTCTAACGGGCCTGTATCATACACTTCATGGTTGCTACCCAGACACGTCCTACACTTTACAATTGAGCACAAATGCATCTGTCGGGAGAACTTACTGTAGCACAGTTCCTCATATACTGGAAGTTTTTGAGAAGAGGTAGACACTGTGGAACATCTCCGATGTTGAACTTACAGTATGCATCATAGAGGCCTAAGTGGCTTGCCCTGTTTTTCACTCACGGTTTGCAACGTTCTCTATGTCCGTGCGTGTTCTATCATCTTACTTCCACTGGATAGACACGGTAAGAAGTGACATTCCGCATGAAGGAGTTTCCCTTAAACAGAACTTCCTATAGTCTAACGGCTAGACGTCTGAGACTGGAAGGCTATGTGCACCTAATGCGGTTATCACAGAGTCAGTCCCAAAAGCTTACTTCTTTAACAGACGTAAGTAACACTGCAGTGAATCCCTCCTAAAGCACACTTCCCTCTCAGAGTTCGAAGCGTTTTAGACAAAGAAACTAAGTGCGGATCACTACTGGTGGTGAACATCCAATATGTGTTTTGCAGGCTTAAGCGCCATAGCCTGCCCTTTACTCACAGTACCTAATGTGCCCCTAATCCGTCCCTGTTCTATCTTCATCCTCAACGGAGAAACACTGTTATGAATGAGTACGCACCTGAAGTAGCTTACCTGAGCAGATACCTTCCTCTGCTTCCCCTCTAAGGGGCCTGTATCAGACACTTCATGATTGCTACCCAGACACGTCCTACACTTTCCAACTGAGCATAGACGCATCCCTGTCGTGAGAACCTACGGTAGCACAATACTCTCATATATTGGAAGTATTTTGAGAATTGGTAGACACTGTGGAACAACCCAGGTGTTGAACTTCCAGTATGCATCATAGTGTCCTAGGTGCCTTACCCCTTACTTCACTCATGGGTTGCAACGTTCTCTCTGCTCCATTCTTGTTCTATCTTCTTTCCTCCACTGGAAAGACACTGTGAGAAGTGACATTCCGCATGAAGGAGTATCCCTTAAACAGAAGTTGCTATAGTTCTATGGATAGATGGCTGGGACAGAAAGCTTTGTGCGCCTATTGCGGATCCCACAGAGTCAGTCCCAAAAGCTTCCTTCTTTAACAGACGTAACTCTGCAGAGAATCCCTCCTAAAGCACACTTCCCTCTCAGTGTAGGAAGCGTATTAGACACAGAAATTAAGTGCGGATCACCACTGGTGTAGAACATCCAATATGTGTTTGGCAGGCTTAAGCACCATAGCGTGCCCTTTAACTACAGTACCTAATGTGCCCATAGTCCTTCCCTGTTACTATGTTCATCCTCAAAGGAGAAACACTGTTATGAATGAGTAAGCACATGAAGTAGGTTCCCTGAGCAAACCTTCCTCCGCATCCCCTCTAAGGGGCCTGTATCAGACACTTCATATTTTCTACCCAGACACGTCCTACACTTTCCAACTGAGCACAGACGCATCTCTGTCCTGAGAACTTACTGTAGCACAGTTCCCTCATAAACTGGTAGTCTTTTGAGAAGAGTTAGACACTGTGAAATATCCCAGGTGTTGAACTTCCAGTATGCATCATAGAGGCCTAGGTGCCTTACACTGTACATCACTCACGGGTTGCAACGTTCTCTTTGCTCCGTCCTTGTTCTATCTTCTTTCCACCACTGGAAAGACACTGTGAGAAGGTGACTTTCCGCATGACGGAGTATCCCTTAAACAGAACTTCCTATAGTCCAATGGATAGACGGCTGAGACTGAAAGATATGTGCGCCTATTGCGGTTACCACAGAGTCAGTCCCAAAAGCTTCCTTCTTTAACAGACGTATCATTGCAGAGAATCCCTCCTAAAGCACACTTCCCTCTCAGTGTAAGACGCGTTTTAGACGCAGAAACTAAGTGCGGATCACCACTGATGGTTAACATCCAATATGTGTTTGGCAGGCTTAAGCGCCAGAGCATGCCCTTTACTCACAGTACCTAATGTGCTCATAGTCCTTCCCTGTTACTATCTTCATCTTCAAAGGAGAAACACTGTTATGAATGAGTAAGCAACTGAAGTAGGTTCCCTGAGCATATACCTTCCTCCGCATCCCCTCTAAGGAGCCTGTATCAGACACTACATGATTGCTATCCAGATAAGTCCTACAACTTCCAACTGAGCACAGACGTATCTCTGTCATGAGAACTTACTGTAGCACAGTTCCGTCATATACTGGAAGTGTTTTGAGAAGAGGTAGACACTGTGGAATATCTCCGGTGTTGAACTTACAGTATGCATCAAAGAGGCCTAAGTGGCTTACCCTGTACTTCACTCACGGTTTGCAACGTTCTCTCTGTCCGTGCGTGTTCTATCTTCTTACTTCCACTGGATAGACACGTTAAGAAGTGACATTCCGCATGAAGGAGTTTTCCTTAAACAGAACTTCCTATTGTCTAACGGTTAGACGTCTGAGACAGGAAAGCTATGTGCGCCTAATGCGGTTACCACAGAGCCAGTCCCAAAAGCTACCTTTTTTAACAGAAGTAACACTGCAGAGAATCCCTCCTAAAGCACACTTCCCTCTCAGTGTTGGAAGCGTTTTAGACGCAGAAACTTAGTGCGGATCACCAATGGTGGTGAATATCCAATATGTGTTTGGCAGGCTTAAGTGCCATAGCCTGCCCTTTACTCACAGTACCTAATGTGCCCCTAGTCCGTCCGTGTTCTACCTTCATTTCACTAAGGAGAAGCACTGTTATGAATGAGTATGCACCTGAAGTAGCTTCCCTGAGCAGATACCTTCCTAAGCATTGCCTATAAGTGGCCTGTATGAGACACTTCATGATTGCTACCCAGACACATCCTAGAGTTTTCTACTGAGCACAGATGCATCCCTGTCGTGAAAACTTACGGTAGCACAGTTCCCTCATATATTGGAAGTCTTTTGAGAAGTGGTAGACACTGTGGAACATCTCAGGTGTTGAACTTCCTTTATGCATCATAGAGGCCTAGGGGCCTTACCCTATACTTCACTCACGGGTTGCAACGTTCTCTCTCTTCGTCCTTGTTCTATCTTCTTTCCTCCACTGGAAAGACACTGTGAGCAGTGACATTCCACATGAAGGAGTTTCCCTTAAACAGAACATATTATAGTCTAACGGATAGACGGCTGAGACTGGAAAGCTATGTACGCCTAATGCGGTTACCACAGAGTCAGTCCCAAAAGCTTCCTTCTTTACTAGACATAACACTGCAGTGAATCCCTCCTAAAGCACAATTCCCTCTCAGTGTAAGAAGCGTTTTCGACGCAGAAACTAAGGGCGGATCAACACTGGTGGTGAACATCCAAATGTGTTTGGCAGGCTTAAGAGCCATAGCGTGCCCTTTACTCCCAGTACCTAATGTGCCCGTAGTCCTCCATGTTCTATTTTCATTCTCAAAGGAGAAACACTGTTATGAATGAGTACGCACCTGAAGTAGGTTCCCTGAGCAGATAACTTCCTCCGCATCCCCGCTAAGTGGCCTGTATGAGACACATCATGATTGCTACCCAGACACATCCTAGAGTTTTGAACTGAGCACAGATGCATCCCTCTCGTGAGAACTTACGGTAGCATAGTTCCCGCATATATTGAAGTGTTTTGAGAAGTGGTAGACACTGTGGAACATCCCAGTTGTTGTGCTTCCAGTATGCATCATAGAGGCCTTGGTGCCTTACCCTGTACTTCACTCACGGTTTGCAACGTTCTCTCTTTCCGTCCTTGTTCTATCTTCTATCCTCCACTGCAAAGCCATTTGAGAAGTGACATTCCGCATGAAGGAGTTTCCCTTAAAAATTACTTGCTAATGTCCAACGGATAGACGGCTGAGACTGGAAAGCTATGTGCGCCTATTGCGGTTACCACAGAGTCAGTCCCAAAATCTTCCTCCTTTAACAGACGTAACACTGCAGTGAATCCCTCCTAAAGCACACTTCCCTCTCAGTGTAGGAAGCGTTTTAGACGCAGAAACTAAGTGCGGATCACCACTGGTGTTGAACATCCATTATGTGTTTGGCAGGCTTAAGTGCCATAGCATACCCTTTAGTCAAGGTACCTAATGTGCCCGTAGTCCTTCCCTGTTCTATGAGAAACACTATTATGAATTAGTACGCACCTGACGTAGGTTCCCAGAGGAGATACCTTCCTCCGCATCCCTATTAGGGGCTTGTATCAGACACTTCATGGTTGTTACCGAGACACGTCCTACACTTTCCAACTGAGCACCGACGTTTCTCTGTCATCTCCAGTGTTGAACTTCCAGTATGCATCATAGAGGCCTAATTGTCTTACCCTGTATTTCACACATGTTTTGCAAAGTTCTCTCTGTCTGTCCTTGTTCAATCTTCTTTCCTCCACTGGAAAGACACTGTGAGAAGTGACATTCCACGTGAAGGAGTTTCCCTTAAACATTTTTTTCTATAGTCTAACAGTTAATAGTCTGAGATTGGAAAGCTATGTGTATCTAATGTGGTTACCACAGAGTATTCCCAAAAACTTCCTACTTTAACAGACGTAGCACTGCAGTGAATCCCTCCTAAAGCACACTTCCCTCACAGTGTTGGAACCATTTTAGACGCCGAAAATAAGTGCGTATCACCACTGGTGGTGAACATTCAATATGTGTTTGGCAGGCTTAAGCGCCATAGCCTGCCCTTTACTCACAGTACTTAATGTGCCCCTAGTCCGTCCGTGTTCTACCTTCATACCTCCAAGGAGAAGCACTGTTATGAATGAGAACTCACCTGAAGTAGCTTCCCTTAGCAGATACCTTCTTACGCATCCCCTCTAAGAGGCCTGTATGAGAACTTCATAATTGCTACCCATACACATCCTACAGTTTTCAACTGAGCACAGATGCATCCCTGTCGTGAGAACTTATGGTAGCACAGTTCCCTCATATATGGGAAGTGGTTTGAGAAGTGGCAGACACTGTGGAACATCCCAGGTGTTGAACAACCAGTATGCATCATAGAGGCCTAGGTTTCTTACCCTGTACTTCATTTACGGGTGCATGGTTCTCTCTGCTCCGTCTTTGTTCTATCTTCTTTCCTCCCCTAGAAAGACACTGTAAGAAGTGGCATTCCGCATGAAGGAGTATCCCTTAAACAGAATTTCCTATAGTCCAATGGATAGACGGCTGAAACTGGAAAACTATATGCGCCTATTGCGGTTACCACAGAGTCAGTCCCAAAAGCTTCCTTCTTTAACAGACGTAACACTGCAGTGAATCCCTCCTAAAGCACACTTCCCTCTCAGTGTAGGAAGCGTTTTAGACGCAGAAACTAAGTGCGGATCACCAATGGTAGTGAATATCCAATATGTGTTTGGCAGGCTTAAGCGCCATAGCGTGCCCTTTACTCACAGTACCTAATGTGCCCGTAGTCCTTCCCTGTTCTATCTTCATCTTCAAAGGAGAAACACTGTTATGAATAAGTGTGCATTTGAAGTAGGTTCCCTGAGCAGATACCTTCCTCCGCATCCCCTCTATGGGGCCTGTATGGGACATATCATGGTTGCTACCCAGAGTTTTCAACTGAACACAGATGCATCCCTCTCGTGAGAACTTACGGTAGCATAGTTCCCGCATATATCGAAGTGTTTTGAGAAGTGGTAGACACTGTGGAACATCCCAGTTGTTGTGCTTCCAGTATGCATCATAGAGGCCTTGGTGCCTTACCCTGTACTTCACTCACGGGTTGCAACATTCTCTCTGCTCCGTCCTTGTTCTATCTTCTTTCCTCCACTGGAATGACACTGAGAGAAGTGACATTCTGCATAAAGGAGTTTCCCTTAAACAGAACTTGCTATAGTCCAACAGATAGACGGCTGAGACTGGAAAGCTATGTGCGACTATTGCGGTTACAACAGAGTCAGTCCGAAAAGCTTCCTTCTTTAACAGACGTAACACTGCCGTGAATCCCAACTAAAGCACACTTCCTTCTCAGTGTAGGAAGCATTTTCGACGCAGAAACTAAGTGCGGATCACCAATGGTGGTGAATATCCAATATGTGTTTGGCAGGATTAAGCGCCCTAGCCTGCCCTTACTCACAGTACCTAATGTGGCCCTAGTCCGTCCGTGTTCTACCTTCATTCCTCCAAGGAGAAGCACTGTTATGAATGAGTACGCACCTGAATTAGCTTCCCTGAGCAGATACCTTCCTCTGCATCCCCTCTAAGGGGCCTGTATGAGACACTTCATGATTGCTGTGCAGACACATCCTAGAGTTTTCAACTGAGCACACATGCATCCCTGTCGTGAGAACTTACGGTATCACAGATCCCTCATATATTGAAAGTGTTTTGAGAAGTGGTAGACACTGTGGAACATCCCTTTTGTTAAACTTCCAGTATGCATCATAGAGGCCTAGGTGCCTTACCATGTATTTCACTCACGGGTTGCCACGTTCTCTCTGCTCCGTCCTTGTTCTATCTTCTTTCCTCCACTGGAAAGACATTGTGAGAAGTGACATTCCGTATGAAGGAGTTACCCTTAAACAGAACTTGCTATAGTCCAACAGATAGACGGCTGAGACTGGAAAGCTATGTGCGCCTATTGCGGTTATCACAGAGTCAGTCCCAAAAGATTTCTTCTTTAACAGATTAACACTGCAGTGAATCCCTCTTAAATCACACTTCCTTCTCATTGTAGGAAGCGTTTTAGACACAGAAACTGTTGCGGATCACCACTGGTGATGAACATCCAATATGTGTTTGGCAGGCTGTGCCATCGCGTGCCCTTCACTCACAGTACCTAATGTGCCCGTAGTCCTTCCCTGTTCTATCTTCATCCTCAAAGGAGAAACACTGTTATGAATGAGTAAGCACCTTAAGTAGGTTCCCTGAGCAGATACCTTCTTCCGCATCCCCTCTAAGGGGCCTGTATCAGCCACTTCCCAGTTGCTTCCCAGTCATGTCCTACACTTTCCAACTGTGCACAGACGCATCACTGTCGTGAGAACTTATTGTAGCACAGTTCCCTCTTAATCTGGAAGTGTTTTGAGAAGAGGTAGTCACTGTGGAACATCTCCGTTGTTGAACTTCCAGTATGCATCATAAAGGCCTAATTGGCTCTCCCTGTACTTCACTGAAGTTTGCAACGTTCTCTCTGCTCCGTCCTTGTTCTATCTTCTTTCCTACACTGGAAAGACACTGTGAGAAGTGACATTCCACATGAAGGAGTTTCCCTTAAACAGAACTTCCTATAGTCCAACGGATAGACGTCAGAAACTGGAAAGCTATGTGCTCCTATTGCGGTTACCACAGAGTCAGTCCCAAAAGCTTCCTTCTTTAACATACTTAACACTGCAGTGAATCCTTCCTAAAGCGCACTTTCCTCTCAGTGTAGGAAGCGTTTTCGATGCAGAAACTAAGTGCGGATCAACACTGGTGGTGAACATCCAATATGTGTTTGGCAGGCTTTGCGCCATAGCGTACCCTTTACTCACAGTACCTAATGTGCCCGTAGTCCATGCCTGGTCTATCTTCATCCTCATAGGAGAAACACTGTTATGAATGAGTAAACACCTGAAGTAGGTTCTTTGAGCAGATACATTCCTCCGCATCCCCTCTAAGGGGCCTGTATCAGACACTACATGGATGCTACCCAGACACGTCCAACACTTTCCAACTGAGCACAGACCCATCTCTGTAGGGAGAACTTACTGTAGCACAGTTCCCTAATATACTGGAAGTGTTTTGAGAAGAGGTAGACACTATGGAACATCTCCGGTGTTGAAGTTCCAGTATGCCACATAGAGGCCTAAGTGACTTACCCTGTACTTCACTCACGGATTGCAACGTTCTCTCTGTCCGTCCTTGTTCTATCTTCTTTCCTCCTCTGGAAAGACACTGTGAGAAGTGACATTCCGTATTAAGGAGTTTACCTTAAACAGAAATTCCTACAGTCTAACGGTTAGATGTCAGAGACTGGAAAGCTATGTGCACCTAACGCGATTACCACAAAGTCAGTCCAAGAAGCTTCCTTCTTTAACAGACGTAACACTGGAGTGAATCTCTCCTAAAGCACACTTCCCTCTCATTGTTGGAAGGGTTTTACATGGAGAAACTAAGTGCGGATCACCATTGCTGGTGAACATCCAATATGTGTTTGGCAGGATGAAGCACCTTAGCCTGTCCTTTACTCACAGTACCTAGTGAGCCCGTAGTCCTTCCCTGTTCTATCTTCATCCTCAAAGGAGAAACACTTTTATGAATGAGCAAGCACCTGAAGTAGGTTCCCTGAGCAGATACCTTCCTTCGCATCCCCTCTAAGGGGCCTGTATCAGACACTACATGATTGCTACCCAGGCACATCCTACACTTTCCAACTGAGCACAGACGCATCTCTGTCGTGAGAACTTACTGTAGCACAGTTCCCTCATATACTGGAAGTGTTTGAGAATTGGTAGACTGTGGAACATCTCTGGTGTTCTATTTCCAGTATGCATCATAGAGGCTTAAGTGCCATTCCCTGTACTTCACTCACGGTTTGCAACGTTCTCTCTGTCCGTCCTTGTTCTACCTCCTTTCCTCCACCGGAAAGACACTGTGAGAATTTAATTTCCGCATGAAGGAGTTTCCCTTAAAAAACTTCCTCTAGTATAACTGTTTTACATCTGTGAAAAGAAATCTATGTGCACCTATTGCGGTTACCACAGAGTCAGTCCCAAAAGCTTCCTTCTTTAACAGACGTAACACTGCAGTGAATCCCTCCTAAAGCACACTTCCCTCTCAGTGTTGGTAGGGTTTTAGACGCAGAAACTAAGAGCGGATCAACACTGGTGGTGAACATCCAATATGTGTTTGGCAGGCTTAAGCGCCATAGCCTTCCCTTTACTCACAGTTCCTAATGTGCCCCTAGTCCTTCCTTGTTTATCTTCATTCCTCAAAGGAGAAACGCTGTTATGAATGAGTATGCACCTGAAGTAGGTTCCCTGAGCAGATACCTTCCTTCGCATCGCCTCTAAAGGGCCTGTATGAAACACTTCATGTTGGATACCCAGACACGTCCTTGAGTTTCCAACTGATAACAGACACATCTCTGTCTTGAGAACTTACTGTAGCACAGTTCCCTCATATATTGGAAGGTTTTTGAGAAGAGGTACACACTGTGGAACATCCCCGGTGTTGAACTTCCAGTATGCATCATAGAGGCCTAGGTGCCTTACCCTGTACTTCACTCACGGTTTGCAAGGTTCTCTCAGTCCGTCCTTGTTCTATCTTCTTTCCTCCACTGGAAAGACACTGTGAGAAATGACATGCCGCATGAAGGAGTTTCCCTTAAAAAGAACTTCCTAGAGTATAACTGTTAGATGTCTGTGAATAGAAAGCTATGTGTGCCTATTGCGGTTACCACTGAGTCAGTCCCAAAAGCTTCCTTCTTTAACAGACGTAGCACTGCAGTGAATCCCTCCTAAAGCACACTTCCCTCTCAGTGTTTGAAGGGATTTAGACACAGAAACTAAATGCTGATCAACACTGGTGGTGAACATCCAATATGTGTTTGGCTGGCTTAAGCGCCATATCCTTGCCTTTACTCACAGTTCCTAATGTGCCCCTAGTCCTTCCTTGTTCTATCATTTCTCAAAGGAGAAACGCAGTTTTAAAGAGTACGCACCTGAAATAGGTTCGCTGAGCATATACCTTCCTTCGCATCCCCTCTAAGGGGCCTGTATGAAACACTTCATGTTGGCTACCCAGACACGTCCTTGAGTTTCCAACTGAGCAAAGACACATCCCTATCGTGAGAACTTACTGTAGCTCAGTTCCCTCATATATTGGAAGGTTTTTCAGAAGAGGTAGACACTGTGGAATGTCCCCAGTGTTGAACTTCCAGTATGCATCATAGAGGCCTAATTGGCTTACCCTGTACTTCACTCACGGTTTGCAACGTTCTCTCTGTCCGTCCTTGTTCTATCTTCTTTCCTCCACTGCAAAGACACTGTGAGAAGTGACATTCCGCATGAAGGAGTTTCCCTTAAACAGAACTTCCTATAATCTAACGGTTAGATGTCTGAGACTGGAATGCTAGGTGCGCCTAATGCGGTTCCTACATAGTCAGTCCGAAAAGATTCCTTAAATAACAGACGTAACACTGCAGTGAATCCCTCCTAAAGCACACTTCCAGCTCAGTGTTGGAAGCGTTTACACGCAGAAACTAAGTGCAGATCACCACTGGTGGTGAACATCCAATATGTGTTTGGCAGGCTTAAGCGCCATACCCTACCCTTTACTCACAGTACCTAATGTGCTCCTAGTCTGTCCGTGTTCTACCTTCATTTCTCCAAGGAGAAGCACTGTTATTAATGAGTATGCACCTGAGGTAGGTTCCCTGAGCAGATACCTTCCTACGCATCCCCTCTAAGGGGCCAGTATGAGACACTTAATAATTGCTACCCAGACACATCCTAGAGTTTTCAACTGAGCACACATGCATCCCTGTCGTGGGAACTTACTGTAGCACAGTTCCCTCATATATTGGAAGTGTTTTGAGAAGTGCTAGACACTGTGGAACATCTCCGGTGTTGTACTTCTGTAAGCACCATGGAGGCCTAAGTGCCTTATCCTGTACTTCACTCACGGTTTGCAACGTTCTCTCTGTCCCTCCTTGTTCTATCTTCTTTCCTTCACTGGAAAGACACTGTGAGAAATGACATTCCGCATGAAGGAGTTTCCCTTAAAAAGATCTTCCTATAGTATAACTGTTAGACTTCTGTGAATAGAAAGCCATGTGTGCCTATTGCGGTTACCACAGAGTCAGTCCCAAAAGCTTCCTTCCTTAACAGACGTAACACTGCAGTGAATCCCTCTTAAAACACACTTCCCTCTCAGTATTGGAAGGGTTTTAGACGCAGAAACTAAGTGCGGATCAACACTGGTGGAAAACATTCAATATGTGTTTGGCTGGCTTAAGCGCCATAGCCTTCCCTTTATTCACAGTTCCTAATGTGCCCCTAGTCCGTCCCTGTTCTGTCTTCATTTCTCAATGGAGAAACGCAGTTATAAGAGTACGCACCTGAAATAGGTTCCCAGAGCATATACCTTCCTTCGCACCCCCTCTAAGTGGCCTGTATGAAACACTTCATGGTTGCTACCCAGACACGTCTTTGAGTTTCCAACTGAGCACAGACAATCCCTGTCGTGAGAACTTACTGTAGCACAGTTCCCTCATATATTGGAAGGTTTTTGAGAAGAGGTAGACACTGTGGAACATCTCCGGTGTTGAACTTCCAGTGTGCATCAAAGAGGCCTAAGTGGCTTACACTGTACTTCACTCACGGGTTGCAACGTTTTCTCTCCTCCGTCCTTGTTGTATCTTCTTTCCTCCACTGTAAAGACACTGTGAGAAGTGACATTCCGCATGAAGGAGTTTCCCTTAAACAGAACTTCCTTAGTCCAACGGATAGACGTCTGAGACTGAAAGCTATGTGCGCCTATTGCGTTTACCACAGAGTCAGCCCCAAAAGCTTCCTTCTTTAACAGACGTAACACTGCAGTCGATCCCTCCGAAAGCACACTTTCCTCTCAGTAGAGGAAGCATTTTAGATGCAGAAACTAAGTGCAGATCACCACTGGTGATGAACATCCAATATGTGTTTTGCAGGCTTAAGCGCCATAGCATGCCCTTTACTCACAGTACCGAATGTGCCCCTAATCCGTCCCTGTTCTCTCTTCATCCTCAAACGACAAACACTGTTATGAATGAGTACGAACCTGAAGTAGGTTCCCTGAGCAGATACCTTCCTCCGCATCCCCTCTAAGGGTCCTGTATCAGAAACTTCATGATTGCTACCCAGACACGTCCTATACTTTCCAACTGAGCATAGACGCATTCCTGTCGTGAGGACTTATGGTAGCACAGACCCATCATATATTGGAAGTGTTTGAGAAGTGGTAGACACTGTTGAACATCCCAGGTGTTGACATTCCAGTATGCATCATAGAGACCTAGGTGAATTACGCTGTACTTCACTCAACGTTTGCAACGTTCTCTCTGCTCCGTCCTCGTTCTATCTTCTTTCCTCCAGTGGAAAGACACTGTGAGAAGTGACATTCTGCATGAAGGAGTTTCCCTAAACAGAACTTGCTATATTCCAACGGATAGAATGTTGAGACTGGAAAGCTATGTGAGACTATTGCGGCTACCACAGTGTTAGTCCCAAAAGCTTCCTTCTTTACTAGACGTAACACTGCAGTGATCCCTCCTAAATTACACTTCACTCTAAGTGTAGGAAGCGTTTTCGACGCAGAATCTAAGTGCGGATCACTACTGGGTGTGAACATCCAATATGTGTTTGGCAGGCTTAAGCGCCATAGCGTGCCCTTTACCCACAGTACCTATGTGCCCGTAGTCCTTCCCTGTTCTATCTTCATCCTCAAAGGAGAAACACCTGAAGTAGGTTATGAATGAGTACGCACCTGAAGTAGCTTCCCTGAGTAGATAACTTCCTCCGCATCCCCTCTAAAGGGCCTGTATCAGACACTTCATGGTTGCTACCCAGACACGTCCTACACTTTCCAACTGAGCACAGACGCATCTCTGTCGTGAGAACTTACTGTAGCACAGTTCCCTCATATACTGGAAGTGTTTTGAGAAGAGGTAGACACTGTGGAACATCTCTGGTGTTGAAGTTGCAGTATGCATCATAGAGGCCTAAGTGGCTTACTCTGTATTTGACCCACGGTTTGCAACGTTCTCTCTGTCCGTCCTTGTTCTATCTTCTTACCTCCACTGGAAAGACACTGTGAAAAGTGACAATCCGCATGAAGGAGTTTCCCTTAAACAGAACTTCCTATAGTCTAACGGTTAGACGTCTGAGACTGGAAAGCTATGTGCGCCTAATGCGGTTACCACAGAGTCAGTCCCAAAAGCTTCCTTCTTTAACAGACGTAACACGGCAGTGAATCCCTCCTATAGCACACTTCCCTCCTAGTGTTGGAGGCGTTTTAGACGCAGAAACTAAGTGCGGTTGACCACTTGTGGTCATCTCCGGTGTTGTAATTCCAGTGTGCATCATAGAGGCCTAAGTGCCTTATCCTGTATTTCACTAACGGTTTGCAACGTTCTCTCTGTCCGTCCTTGTTCTATCTTCTTTCCTCCACTGGAAAGACACTGTGAGAAATGACATTCCGCATGAAGGTGTTTCCTTTAAAAAGAACTTCCTACAGTATAACTGTTAGACGTCTGTGAATAGAAAGCTATGTGAGCCTATTGCGGTTACCACAGAGTCAGTCCCAAAAGCTTCCTTCCTTAACAGAGGTAACACTGCAGTGAATCACTCCTAAAGCACACTTCCGTCTCAGTGTTTGAAGTGTTTTAGACGCAGAAACTAAGTGCGGATCAACAGTGGTGCTGAACATCCAATATGTTTTTGGCTGGTTTAAGCGCCATAGCCTTCCCTTTACTCACAGTTCCTAATGTGCCCCTATTCCGTCCATGTTCTATCTTCATTTCTCAAAGGAGAAACGCAGTTATAAAGAGTACGCACCGGAAATAAGTTCCCTGAGCAGATACCTTCCTTTGCATCGCCACTTATGGGCCTGTATGAAACAATTCATGTTGGCTACCCAGACACGGCCTTGAGTTTCCAACCGAGCACAGACACATCCCTGTCATGAGAAAGTACTGTAGCACAGTTCCCTCATATATTGGAAGGTTTTTGAGAAGAGGTACACACTGTGGAACATCCCCGGTGTTGAACATCCAGTATGCATCATAGAGGCCTAAGTGCCTTACCCTGTACTTAACTCACGTGTTGCAACATTCTCTCTGCTCCTTCCTTGTTCTATCTTCTTACCTCCACTGGAAAGACACTGTGAGAAGTGTCATTCCGCCTGAAGGAGTTTCCCTTAAACAGAACTTGCTATAGTACAAAAATAGACATCTGAGATTGGAAAGCTATGTGCGACTATTGCGGTTACCATAGAGTCAGTCCCAAAAGCTTCCTTCTTTACTAGACGTTACACTGCAGTGAATCCCTCCTAAAGCACACTTCCCTCTCAGTGTTTGAAGCGTTTTACATGCAGAAACTAAGTGCGGATCACCACTGTTGGTGAACATTGTATATGTGTTTGGCAGGCTTAAGCACCATAGCCTACCCGTTACTCACAGTACCTAATGTGTCCCTAGTCTGTCCGTGTTATACCTTCATTCCCTCAAGGAGAAGCACTGCTATGAATGAGTACGCACCTGAGGAAAGTTCCCTGAGCACATACCTTCCTCCGCATCACCTTTAAGGGGCCTGTATGAGAGACTTCATAATTGCTACCCAGACACATCCGAGAGTTTTCAACTGAGCACACATGCATCCCTGTCGTGGGAACTTACTGTAGCACAGTTCCCTCGTATTTTGGAAGTGTTTTGAGATGAGCTAGACACTGTGGAACATCTCCGGTGTTGTAATTCCAGTATGCATCATAGGGGCCTAAGTGGCTTACCCTGTACTTCACTCACGGTTTGCAACGTTCTCTCTGTCCGTCCTTGTTCTATCTTCTTTCCTCCACTGGCGAGACACTGTGAGAAGTGACATTCCGCATGAAGGAATTTCCCTTAAACAGAACTTTCTATAGTCTAACGGTTAGACGTCTGAGACTGGAAAGCTATGTGCACCTAATGCGGTTACCACAGAGTCTGTCCCAAAAGCTTCCATCTTTAACAGACGTAACACGGCAGTGAATCCCTCCTAAAGCACACTTCCCTCTCAGTGTTGGAAGCGTTTTAGACACAGAAACTAAGTGCGGATCACCACTGGTGGTGAACATTTAATATGTGTTTGGCAGGCTTAAGCGCCATAGCCTACCCTGTACTCAGAGTACCAAATGTGTCCCTAGTACGTCCATCTTCTACCTTCATTCCTCCAAGGAGAACACTGTTATGAATGAGTACGCACCTGAGGTAGCTTCCCTGAGCAGATACCTTCCTACGCATTCCTTATAAGGGGCCTGTATGAGACACTTCATAATTGCAACCCAGACACACCCTAGAGTTTTCAACTGAGCACACATGCATCCCTGTCGTGGGAACTTAGTGTAGCACAGTTCCCTCATATATTGCAAGTGTTTTGAGAAGAGCTACACACTGTGGAACATCTCCGGTGTTGTAATTCCAGTATGCATCATAGAGCCCTAAGTGCCTTACCCTGTATTTCTCTAACGGTTTGCAACGTTCTCTCTGTCCGTCCTTGTTCTATCTTCTTTCCTCCACTGGAAAGACACTGTGAGAAATGACATTCCGCAACAAGGAGTTTCCCTTAAAAAGAACTTCCTATAGTATAACTGTTAGACGTCTGTGAATAGAAAGCTATTTGTGCCTATTGCGATTACCACAGTGTCAGTCCAAAAAGGTTCCTTCATTAATAGACGTAACACTGCCTTGAATCCCTCCTAAAGCACACTTCCCTCTCAGTGTTTGAAGGGTTTTAGACGCAGAAACTAAGTGCGGATCACCACTGGTGGTGAACATCCATTATGTGTTTGGCTGGCTTAAGCGCCGTAGCTTTCCCATTACTCACACTTCCTAAAGTGCCCCTAGTCCGTCCCTGTTCTATCTTCATTTCTCAAAGGAGAAACGCAGTTATAAAGAGTATACACACCTGAAATATGTTCCCTGAGCAGATACCTTCCTTCGCATCGACTCTAAGGGGCCTGTATGAAACAATTCATGTTGGCTACCCAGACACGTCCTTGAGTTTCGAACCGGGCACAGACACATCCCTGTCGTGAGAACATACTGTAGCACAGTTCCCTCATATATTGGAAGGTTTTTCATAAGAGGTAAACACCGTGGAACATCACCAGTGTTGAACTTCCAGTATGCATCATAGATGCCTTAGTGCCTTACCCTGTACTTCACTCACGGGTTGCATCATTCTCTCTGCTCCGTCCTTGATCTATCTTCTTTCCTCCAGTGGTAAGACACTGTGAGAAGTGTCATTCCAATGTAGGAGTTTCCCTTAAACAGAATTTGCTATAGTCCAACGGATAGACATCTGAGACTGGAAAGCTATGTGCACTTATTGCGTTTTCCAAAGAGTCAAACCCAAAAGCTTCCTTCTTTAACAGACGTAACACAGCAGTGATTCCTTCCTAAAGCTCACTTCCATCTCAGTGTAGGAAGCGTTTTAGACGCAGAAACTAAGTGCAGATCCCCACTGGTGGTGATCATCCAATATGTGTTTGGCAGGCTTAAGCGCTGTAGCCTGCCCTTTCCTCATAGTTCCTACAGTGCCCGTAGTCCTTCCTTGTTCTATCCACATTCCTCAATCTAGAAACACTGTTATGAATGAGTACGCATCTGAAGTAGGTTCCCTGAGCAGATACATTCCTCCGCATCCGCTCTAAGGGGCCTGTATCAGACACTTCATGATTGCTACCCAGACACGTCCTACATTTTTCAACTGAGCATAGACGCAACCCTGTCGTAAGAACTTACGGTAGAACAGATCCCTCATATATTGGAAGTGTTTTCAGAAGTGGTAGACACTGTGGAACATCTTAGGTGTTGAACTGCCAGTATGCATCATATTGGCCTAGTAGCCTTACCCTGTACTTCACTGACGGGTTGCAACTTTCTCTCTGCAACGTCCTTGTTCTATCTTCTTTCCTCCACTGGAAGGACACTGTGAGAAGTGACATTCCGCATGAAGGATTTTCCCTTATACAGAACTTGCTATACTCCAACGGATACACATCTGAGACTGGAATGCTATGTGCGACTATTGCGGTTACCACAGAGTCAGTCCCAAAAGCTTCCTTCTTTACTAGACGTAACTCTGCAGTGAATCCCTCCTAAAGCACACTTCCCTCTCAGTGTAGGAAGCGTTGTCGATGCAGAAACTAAGTGCGGATCACCACTGTTGTTGAACATCCAATAAGTGTTTGGCAGGCTTAAGTGCCATAACGTGCCCTTTATCAAAGTACCTAATGTGCCCGTAGTCCTTCCCTGTTCTATCTTCATCCTCAAAGGAGAAACACTGTTATGAATGAGTAAGCACCTGAAGTAGATTCCCTGAGCAGATACCTTCCTCCGCATCCCCTACAAGGGGCCTGTAACTGACACTTCATGGTTGCTACCAAGACACGTTGTACACTTTCCAACTGAGCACAGACGCATCTCTGTCCTGAGAATATACTGTAGCACAGTTCCTTCTTTAACACACGTAACACTGCAGTGAATCCCTCCTAAAGCACACTTCCCTCTCAGTGTAGGAAGCATTTTATACGCTGAAACTAAGTGCGGATCACCACTGGTGGTGAACATCCAATATGTGTTTGGCAGGCTTAAGCGCCATAGCCTGCCCTTTACTCATACTACCTAATGTGGCCTTAGTACGTCCGTGTTCTACCTTCATTCCTCGAAGGAGAAGCACTGTTATGAATGAGTACGCACCTGAGGTAGCTTCCCTAAGCAGATACCTTCCTACACATCACCTCAAAGGGTACAATATGAGACACATCATGATTACTACCCAGACACATCCTAGAGTATTCAACTGAGCACAGATGCATCCCTGTCGTGAGAACTTTCGGTAGCACAGTTCTCTAATATATTAGAAGTGTTTTGAGAAGTAGTAGACACTGTGGAATATCCCAGATGTTGAACTTCCAGTATGCATCATAGAGGCCTAGGTGCCTTACCCTGTACTTCACTCACGGGTTGCAACGTTCTCTCTGCTCCGTCCTTGTTCTATCTTCTTTCCTCCACTGGAAAGACACTGTGAGAAGTGACATTCCGCATGGAGGAGTTTCTCTTAAACAGAACTTGCTATAGTCCAACGGATAGACGGATGAGACTGGAAAGCTATGTGCGCCTATTGTGGTTACCACAGAGTCAGTCCCAAAAGCTTTCTTCTTTAACAGACGTAACACTGCAGTGAATCCCTCCTAAAGCAGACTTCCGTCTCAGTGTAGGAAGCGTTTTAGTCGCAGAAATTAAGTGCGGATCACCAGTGGTGGTGAACATCCAATAAGTATTTGGCAGGCTTAAGCGCCATAGCGTGCCCTTTACTCACAGTACCTAATGTGCCCGTAGTCCTTCCCTGTTCTTTCTTCATCCTAAAAGGAGAAACACTGTCAAGAATGAGTAAGCATCCGAACTAGGTTCACTGAGCAGGTACCTTCCTCCCCATCCCCTCTAAGGGGCCTGTATCAGACACTTCATGGTTGCTACCCAGACACGTCCTACACTATCCAACTGAGCACAGACGCATCACTGTCGTGAAAACTTACTGTAGCACAGTTCCCTCATATACTGTATGTGTTTTGAGAAGAGGTAGACAGTGTTGAACATCTCCGGTGTTGAACTTCCAGTATGCATCATAGCGGCCTAGGTGCCTTACCTTGTACTTCACTCAGGTTTGCAACATTCTATCTGTCCGTCCTTGTTCTATCTTCTTTCCTCCCCTGGAAAGACACTGTGAGAAGTGAATTTCCGCATGAAGGCGTTTCCCTTAAACAAAACTTCCTTTAGTCTAACGGTTAGACGTCTGAGACTGGAAAGCTATGTGCGCCTAATGCGGTTACCAGAGTCAGTCCCAAAAGCTTCCTTCTTTAACAGACGTAACACTGCAGTGAATCCCTCCTAAACACACTTCCGTCTCAGTATAGGAAGCGTTTTAGAAGCAGAAATTAAGTGCGGATCATCACTGGTGGTGAACATCCAATAAGTGTTTGGCAGGCTTAAGCGCCATAGCATGCCCTTTACTCACAGTACCTAAAGTGCCCAAAGTCCTTCCCTGTTCTATTTTCATCCTCAAAGGAGAAACACTGTTATGAATGAGTACGCACCTGAAGTAGGTTCCCTGAGCAGATACCTTCCTCGTCATCCCCTCTAAGGGGCCAGTATCAGACACTTCATGGTTGCTACCCAGACACGTCCTACACTTTCCAACTGAGCACAGACGCATCTCTGTCGTGAGAACATACTGTAGCACAGTTCCCTCATATTCTGGAAGTGTTTTGAGAAGAGGTAGACACTGTGGAACATCTCCGGTGATGAACTTCCAGTATGCATCATAGAGGCCTAAGTGGATTACCCTGTACTTCACTCGCGGTTCGCAACGCTCTCTCTCTCCGTCCTTGTTCTATTTATTTCCTAACTTCAGAAAGATACTGTGAGAAGTGACATTCCGCATGAAGGAGTTTCACTTAATCAGAACTTCCTATAGTCTAAAGGTTAGACGTCTGAGACTGGAAAGCTATGTGCGCCTAATGCGGTTACCACAGATTCATCCCCAAAGCTTCCTTCTTTAACAGACGTAACACTCCAGTGAATCCCTCCTAAAGCAGAATTCCCTCTCACTGTTAGAAGCGTTTTAGACGCAGAAACTAAATGCGGATCACCAATGGTGGTGAACATCCGATATGTGGTTGGCAGGCTTAAGCGCCATAGCCTGCCCTTTACTCACAGTGCCTAATCTTCCCATAGTCCGACCGTGTTCTATCTTCATTCCTCCAAGGAAAAGCACTGTTATGAATGAGTACGCACCTGAGGTAGCTTCCCTGAGCAGATACCTTCCTACGCATCCCCTCTAAGGGGCCTGTATGAGACACTTCATTATTGCTACCCAGACACATCCTGGAGTTTTCAACTAAGCTCAGATGCATCCCTGTCGTGAGAACTTACGGTAGCATAGTTACCTCATATATTGGAAGTGTTTTGAGTAGTAGACACTCTGGAACATCCCAGATGCTGAACTTCCAGTGTGCATCATAGAGGCCTAGGTCCCTTACCCTGTACTTCACTCACGGGTTGCAACGTTCTCTCTGCTCTGTCCATGTTCTATCTTCTTTCCTCCCCTGGAAAGACACTGTGAGAAGTGACATTCCGCATGGAGGAGTTTCTCTTAAACAGAACTTGCTATAGTCCAACGGATAGACGGCTGAGACTGGAAAGCAATGTGCGCCTATTGTGGTTACCACAGAGTCAGTCCCAAAAGCTTTCTTCTTTAACAGACGTAACACTGCAGTGAATCCCTCCTAAAGCACACTGCCTCTCAGTGTCGGAAGCGTTATCGACAAAGAAACTAAGTGCAGATCGAAACTGGTGGTGATCATCCAATATATGTTTGGCAGGCTTAAGCGCCATAGTGTGCCCTTTACTCACAGTGCCTAAAATGCCCGTAGTCTATCCCTGTTCTATCTTCATCCTCAAAGGAGAAACACTGTAATGAATGAGTACGCACCTGAAGTAGGTTCTCTGAGCAGGTACCTTCCTCCACATCATCTCTTAAGGACTTGTATCAGATACTTCATGGTTGCTACCCTGACACGTCCTACACTTTCCAACTGAGCACAGACGCATCTCTGTCATGAGAACTTACTGAAGCACAGTTCCCTCATATACTGGAAGTGTTTTGAGAAGAGGTAGACACTGTGAAACATCTCCGTGTTCTACTGCCAGTATGAATCATAGAGACGTAAGTGGCTTACCCTGTACTTCACTCACGGTTTGTAACGTTCTCTCTGTCGGTCCTTGTTCTATCTTATTTCCGCCACATAAAGACACTGTGAGAAGTAACAATCCGCATGAAGGAGTTTCCCTTAGACAGAACTTCCTATAGACTAACGGTTAGACGTCTGAGACTGGAAAGCTATGTGCGCCTAATGCGGTTCCCACAGAGTCAGTCCCAAAAGCTTCCTTCTTTAACAGACGTAACACCGCAGTGAATCCCTCCTAAACCACACTTCCGTCTCACTGTAGGAATCGTTTTAGACGCAGAAACTAAGTGCGGATCACCAGTGGTGGTGAACATCCAATATGTGTTTGGCAGGCTTAGGCGCCATAGAGTGCCCTTTAACTACAGTACCTAATGTGCCCGTAGACCTTCCCTGTGCTATCTTCATCCTAAAAAAGGAGAAACACTATTATGAATTAGTAAGCACCAGAAGTAGGTTCCCTGAGCAGATACCTTCCTCCGCATCCCCTCTAAGGGGCCTGTATCAGACACTTTATGATTGCTACCCAGACACGTCCTACACTTTCCAACTGAGCATAGAAGCATCTCTGTCGTAAGAACTTACTGTAGCACAGTACCCTCATATACTGGAAGTGTTTTGAGAAGAGGTAGACACTGTGGATCATCTCCGGTGTTGAACTTCCAGTATACATAATAGACCTTAGTGGCTTACCCTGTATTTCACTCACGGTTTGCAACGTTCTCTCTCACCTTCCTTGTTCTATTATCTTACCTCCACTGGAAAGACACTGTGAGAAGTGACATTCCGCATGAAGGAGTTTCCCTTAAACAGAACTTCCTATAGACTAACGATTAGACGTCTGAGACTGGAAGCTATGTGCGCCTAATGCGGTTACCACAGAGTCAGTCCCAAAAGCTTCCTTCTTTAACAGACTTAACGCTGCAGTGAGTCCCTCCTAGAGTACACTTCCCTATCAGTCTTGGAAGCTGTTTAGACGCAGAAACTAAGTGCGGATCTCCACTGGTGGTGAACATCCAATATGTGTTTGGCAGGCTTAAGCGCCATAGCCTGCCCTTTACACGCAGTACCTAATGTGCCCCTAGTCCGTCCGTGTTCTACCTACATTCCTCAAAGGAGAAGCACTGTTATGAATGAGTACGCACCTGAAGTAGCTTCCCTGAGCAGATACCTTCCTCTGCATCCCCTCGAAGAGGCCTGTATCAGACACTTCATGATTGCTACCCAGACACATCTTAGAGTTTTCGACTGAGCACAGATGCATCCCTGTCATGAGAACTTACGGTAGCACAGTTCCCTCATATATTGGAAGTGTTTTGAGAAGTGGTAGACACTGTGAAACATCTATGATGTTGAACTTCCAGTTCGCATCATAGAGGCCTAAGTGACTTACCCAGTACTTCACTCACGGGTTGCAACATTCTCTCGGCTCCGTCCTTGTTCTATCTTCTTTCCTCCAGGGGAAAGACACTGTGAGAAGTGACATTCCGCATGAAAGAGTTTCCCTTAAACAGAACTTGCTATAGTCCAACGGATAGATATCTGAGACTGAGTAGCTATGTGCGACTATTGCGGTTACCACAGAGTCAGGCCCAAAAGATTCCTTCTTTACTAGAGGTAACACTGCAGTGATTCCCTCCTAAAGCACACTTCCCTCTCAGTGTAGGAAGCGTTTTCGACACAGAAACTAAGTGCGGATCAAAACTGTTGTGATCATCCAATATATGTTTTACAGGCTTAAGCACCATAGTGTGCCCTTTACTCACAGTGCATATGTGGCCGTTGTCTTTCCCTGTTCTATCTTCATCCTCAAAGGAGAAACACTGTTATGAGTACGCACCTGAAGTAGGTTCCCTGAGCAGATACCTTCCTCTGCATCCCCTCTCAGGGGCCTGTATCAGACACTTCATGATTGCTACCCAGACACGTCCTACACTTTCCAACAGAGCATAGCGGCTTTCCTGTCGTGAGAACTTACTGTAGCACTATTCCCTAATATATTAGAAATGTTTTGAGAATGGTAGACACTGTAGAACATCCCATGTGTTGAACTTCCAGTTATCATCATAGAGGCCTAGGTGCCTTAACCTGTACTTCACTCACGGGTTACAACCTTCTCTCTACTCCGTCCTTGTTCTATCTTTTTTCCTCCAGTGGAAAGACACTGTGAGAAGTGACATTCCGCATGAACGAGTTTCCCGTAAACAGAACTTGCTATATTCCAACGGATTGACGGCTGAGACTGGAAAGCTATGTGCGCCTATTGCGTTTACCACAGAGTCAGTCCCAAAAGCATCCTTCTTTACTAGACGTAACACTGTAGTGAATCCCTCTTAAAGCACACTTCCCACTCAGTGTAAAAAGCGTTTTTGACGCAAAAACTAAGTGCGGATCAACACTGGAGGTGAATATTCAATATGTGTTTGGCAAGCTTACGTGCCATAGCGTACCCTTTACTCACAGTACCTAATGTGCCCGTAGTCCTTCCTTGTTCTATTTTCATCCTCAAAGGAGAAACACAGTTATGAATGAGTACGCACCTGAGGTAGGTTCCCTGAGGAGATACCTTCCTCCTTATCCCAGCTAAGGGGCCTGTATCAGACACTACATGGTTGCTATACAGACACGTCCTACACTTTCCAACAGAGCAGAGACGTATCTCTGTCGTGAAAACTTACTGTAGCACAGTTTCCTCATATACTGGAAGTGTTTTGAGAAGAGGTAGACACTGTGGAACATCTCCGGTGTTGAACTGCCAGTATGCATCATAGAGGCCTAAGTGGCTTACCCTGTATTTCACTCACGGTTTGCAACGTTCTTCTGTCCCTCCTTGTTCTATCTCCTTTCCTCCAATGGAAAGACACGGTGAGAAGTGAATCTCCACATGAAGGAGTTTACCTTAAACAGAACATCCTATAGTCTAACGGTTAGAGTTCTGATACTGGAAAGCTATGTGCACCTATTGCGGTTACCACAGTGTCTGTCCCAAAAGCTTCCTTCTTTAGCAGACGTAACACTGCATTGAATCCCTCCTAAGCACACATCCCTCTCAGTGTAGGAAGTGTTTTTGACGCAGAAACTAAGTGTGGATTACCACTGGCGGTTATATTCAATATGTGTTTGGCAGGCTTAAGCGCCATAGCCTGCCCTTTACTCTCAGTACCTAATGTGCCACTAGTCCGTCCGTGTTCTACCTTCATTCCTCCAAGGAGAAGCACTGTTATGAATGAGTACGCACCTGAAATAGCTTCCCTGAGCAGACACCTAACTACGCATCCCCTCTAAGTGGCCTGTATGAGACACTTCATGATTGCTACCCAGACATATCCTAGAGTTTTCAACTGAGCACAGATGCATCCCTGTCATGAGAACTTACGGTAGCACAGTTCCCTCATATATTGGAAGTGTTTGGAGAAGTGGTAGACACTGTGGAACATCCCAGGTGTTGAACTTCCAGTATGCATCATAGAGGCCTGTGTGCCTTACCCTATACATCACTCACGGGTTGCAACGATCTCTCTGCTCCGTCCTTGTTTTACCTTCTTTCCTCCCCTGGAAAGACACTGTGAGAAGTGACATTCCGCATGAAGGAGTTTCCCTTACACAGAACTTGCTATAGTCCAACAGATAGACGGCTGAGAATGGAAAGCTATGTGCGCCTATTGCGGTTACCAGAGTCAGTCACAAAAGCTTCCTTCTTTAACAGACGTAACACTGCAGTGAATCCCTCCTAAAGCACACTTCCCTCTCAGTGTAGGAAGTGTTTTAGATGCAGAAACTAAGTGCCGATCACCAATGGTGGTGAACATCCAATATGTGTTTGGCAGGCTTAAGCGCCATAGCGTGCCCTTTACTCACAGTATCTAATGTGCCCGTAGTCCTTCCCTGTTCTATCTTCATCCTCAAAGGAGAAACATGGTTACGAATGAGTACGCACCTGAAGTAGGTTCCCTCAGCAGATACCTTCCTCCGCATCCCCTCTAAAGGGAACTGTATCAGACACTTCATGGTCGCTACCCAGACACGTTCTACACTTTCCAACTGAGCTCAGACGCATCGTTGTCATGAGAACTTACTGTAGCACCGTTCCCTCATATACTGGAAGTGTTTTGAGTAGAGGTAGACACTGTGGAACTTCTCCAGTGTTGAACTTCCACGCTGCATCATAGTGGCCTTAGTGGCTTACCCTGTATTTCACTCACGGTTTCCAGAGTTCTCTCTGTCCGTCCTTGTTCTATCTTCTTACCTCCACTGGAAAGACACTGTGAGAAGTGACATTCCGCATGAAGGAGTTTCCCTTAAACAGAACTTCCTATAGTCTAACGGTTAGAGGTGTGAGACTGGAAAGCTATGTGCGCCTAATGCGTTTACCACAGAATCAGTCCCAATAGATTCCTTCTTTAACAGACGTAACACAGCAGTGAATCCCGCCTAAAGCTCATTTCCCTCTCAATGTTGGAAGTGGTTTAGATGCTGAAACTAAGTGCGGATCACCACTGGTGGTGAACATCCAGTATGCGTTTGGCTGGCTTAAGCGCCATAGCCTGCCCTTTACTCACAGTACCTAATGTACCCCTAGTCCGTCCGTGTTCTACCTTCATTCCTCCAAGCAGAAGCATTGTTATGAATGAGTACGCACCTGAAGTAGCTTCCCTGAACAGATACCTTCCTACGCATCCCCTCTAAGGGGCCTGTATGTGACACTTCATGATTGCTACCCAGACACATCCTAGAGATTCAACTGAGCACAGATGCATCCCTCTCGTTAGAACTTACGGTAGCACAGTTCCCTCATATATTGGAAGTGTTTTGAGAAGTGGTAGACACTGTGGAACTACCCATGTATTGAACTTCCAGTATGCATCATACAGGCCTAGTTGTCTTACCCTGTACTTCATCACGGGTTGCAACGTTCTCTCTGCTCCGTCCTCGTTCTATCTTCTTTCCTCCACTGGAAAGACACTGTGAGAAGTGACATTCCAAATGAAGGAGTTTCCATTAAACAGAACTTGCTAAGTCCAACGGATAGATGGCTGAGACTGGAAAGCTATGTGCGACTATTGCGATACCACAGAGTCAGTCTCAAAAGCTCCCTTCTTCACTAGACGTAACACTGCAGTGAATCCCTCCTAAAGCACACTTCCCTCTCAGTGTTGGAAGTGTTTTAGACGCAGACTAAGTTCGGATCACCACTGGTGGTGAACATCCATATGTGTTTGGCAGGCTTAAGCACCATAGCCTGCCCTTTACTCACAGTACCTAATGTGCCCCTAGTCCGTCCGTGTTCTTCCTTCATTCCTGCAAGGAATAGCACTGTTATGAATGAGTACGCACCTGAAGTAGCTTCCCTGAGCAGATACCTTCCTACGCATCCCCTCTTAGTGGCCTGTATGAGACACTTCATGATTGCTACCCAGACACATCCTAGAGTTTTCAACTGTGCACAGATGCATCCCTGTCATGAGAACTTACCGTAGAACAGTTTCCTCATATACCGGAAGTGTTTTGAGAAGTGGTAGACACTGTAGAACATCCCAGGTGTTGAACTTCCAGTATGCATCATAGAGGCTTATGTGCCTTACCCTGTACTTCACTCATGGGTTGCAACATTCTCTCTGCTCCGTCCTTGTTCTATCTTCTTTCCTCCACTGGAAAGACACTGTGAGAAGTGACATTCTGCATGAAGGAGTTTACCTTAAACAGAACTTCCTATAGTCTAACGGGTAGACGTCTGAGACTGGAAAACTATGTGCGCCTATTGCGGTTACTACAATGTCAGTCCCAAAAGCTTCCTTCTTTAACAGACGTAACACTGCTGTGAACCCATCCTAAAGCACACTTCCCTCTCAGTGTAGGAAGTGTTTAGGACGTAGAAACTAAGTGCCGATCACCACTGGTGGTGAACATCCATTATGTGTTTGGCAGGCTTAAGCGCCATAGCCTGCCCTTTACTCACGGTACCTAATGTGCCCGTAGTCCTTCCCTGTTCTATCTTCATCCTAAAGGGAAACATTGTTATGAATGACTACGCACCTGAAGTAGCTTCCCTGAGCAGATACTTTCCTCCGCATCCCCTCTATTGGGGCCTGTATGAGACACTTCATGATTGCTACCCAGACATATCCTAGAGTTTTCAACTGAGCACAGATGCATCCCTCTCGTAAGAACTTACGGTAGCACAGTTCCCTCATATATTGGAATTGTTTTGAGAAGTGGTAGACACTGTGGAACATGCCAGGTGTATACTTCCAGTATGCATCATAGAGGCCTAGCTGCCTTACCCTATACATCACTTACGGGTTGCAACGTTCTCTCTGCTCTGTCCTTCTTCTATCTTCTTTCCTCAACTGGAAAGACTCCGTGAGAAGTGACATTCAGCATGAAGGAGTTTCCCTTAAACAGATCTTGCTATAGTCAAACGGATAGACGTCTGAGACTGGAAAGCTATGTGCGCCTATTGCGGTTACCACAGTGTCAGTCCCAAAAGATTCCTTCTTTAACAAACGTAACACTGCAGTGAATCTTCCTAAAGCACACTTCACACTCAGTGTAGGAAACGTTTTATACGCAGATACTATGTGCGGATCAACACTGTTGGTGAACATCCATTATGTGTTTGGCAGGCTTAAGCACCATAGCGTGCCCTTTACTCACAGTACCTAATGTGCCCAAAGTCCTTCTCTGTTTTATTTTTATCCTCAAAGGAGAAACACTGTTTTGAATGAGTACGCACCTGAAGTAGGTTCCCTGAGCAGATACCTTCCTCCGCATCCCCTCTAAGGAGCCTGTATCAGACACTTCATGGTTGCTACCCAGATACGTCCTACACTTTCCAACTGAGCACAGACGCATCTCTGTCATGAGAACTTACTTTAGCACAGTTCCCACATATACTGGAAGTGTTATGAGAAGAGGTAGACACGGTCGAACATATCCGGTGTTGAACTTCCAGTATTCATCATAGAGGGCTAAGTGGCTTACCCTGTATTCACTCACGGTTTGTAACGTTCTCACTGTCCGTCCTTGTTCTATCATCTTTCCTCCACAAAAAGACACTGTGAGAAGTGACAATCCGCATGAAGGAGTTTCCTTTAAAAAGAACTTCCTATAGTTTAATGGTTAGACCTCTGAGACCGGAAAGCTGTGTGCGCCTATTGTGGTTAACACAGTGTCACTCCCATAATCTTCCTTCGTTAACAGACGTAACACTGCAGTGAATCCCTCCTAAAGCAACTTCTCTCTCAGTGTAGGAAGCGTTTTAGACACAGAAACTAAGTGCGGATCACATCTGATGGTGAACATCCAATATGTGTTGGCAGGCTTAAGCGCCATAGCCTGAACTTTACTCACAGTACCTAATGTGCCCTTAGTCCGTCCGTGTTCTACCTTCATTCCTCCAAGGAGAAGCTCTGTTATGAATGAGTACACACCTGAAGTAGCTTCCCTGAGCAGATACCTTCCTACACATCACCTCTAAGGGGCCTGTATGTGACACTTCATGATTGCTACCCAGACACATCCTAGAATTTTCAACTGAGCACAGATGCATCCCTCTCGTGTCAACTTACGGTAGAACAGTTCCCTCATATATTGGAAGTGTTTTGAGAAGTGGTAGACAATGTGGAACATCCCAGGTGTTGAACTTCCAGTATGCATCATGGAGTCTTAGGTTCCTTACCCTGTACTTCACTCACGGGTTGCAACGTTCCCTCTGTCATTCCTTCTTCTATCTGCTTTCCTCTACTGGAAAGACACTGTGAGAAGTGAATTTCCACATGAAGGAGTTTACCTTAAACAGAACTTGCTATAGTCCAACGGATAGACGGCTGAGACTGGAAAGCTATGTGTGACTATTGCGGTTAACACAGAGTCAGACCCAAAATCTTCCTTCTTTACTAGACGTAACACTGCAGTGAATCCCTCCTAAAGCACACTTCTCTCTCAGTGTAGGAAGCGTTTTAGACGCAGAAACTAAGTCCGGATATCCACTGGTGGTGTATATCCAATATGTTTTTGGCAGGATTAAGCGCCATAGTGTGCCCTTTACACACAGTACCTAATGTGTCCGTAGTCCTTCCCTGTTCTATTTTCATCCTCAAAGGAGAAACACTGTTATGAATGAGTACGCACCTGAAGTAGCTTCCCTGAACAGATACCTTCCTCTGCATCCCCTCTGAGGGGCCTGAATCAGACTCTTCATGGTTGCTACCCACACACGTCCTACACTTTCCAACTGAGCACAGACGCATCTCTGTCGTGAGAACTTACTGTAGCACAGTTCCCTCATATACTGGAAGTGTTTTTAAGAGGTAGACACCGTGGAACATATCCGGTGTTGAATTTCCAGTATGCATCATAGAGGCCTAAGTGGCTTACCCTATATTTCACTCACAGTTTGCAACGTTCTCTCAGTCCGTCCTTGTTCTAACTTCTTACCTCCACTGGAAAGACACTGCGTGAAGTGACATTCCGCATGAAGGAGTTTCCCTTAAACAGAACTTCCTATAATCTAATGGTTAGACGTCTGAAACTGGAAAGCTATGTGCACCTATTGCGGTTACCACAGAGTCAGTCCCAAAAGCTTCCTTCTTTAACAGACGTAACACTGCAGTGAATCCCTCCTAGCACATTTCCATCTCAGTGTAGGAAGCGTTTTATACGCAGAAACTAAGTGCGGATCACCACTGGTGGTGAACATCCAATATGTGTTTGGCAGGCTTAAGCGCCATAGCCTGCCTGTTACTCACAGAACCTAATGTGCCCCTAGTCCGTCAGTGTTCTACCTTCATTCCTCCAAGGAGAGGCACTGTTATGAATGAGTACGCACCTGAAGTAGCTTACCTCAACAGATACCTTCCTACACATCCCCTCGAAGGGACCTGTATGAGACACTTCATGATTGCTACCCAGACACATCCTAGAGGTTTCAACTGGGCACAGATGCATCCCTCTCGTGAGAACTTACGGTAGCAAAGTTCCCTCATATATTGGAAGTGTTTTGAGAATCGGTCGACACTGTGGAACATCCCAGGTGTTGAACTTCCAGTATGCATCATAGAGGCCTAGGTGCCTTACCCTGTACTTCACTCATGGGTTGCAACGTTCTCTCTGCTCCGTTCTTGTTCTATCTTCTTTCCTCCACTAGAAAGACACTGTGAGAAGTGACATTCCGCATGAAGGAGTTTCCCTTAAACAGAACTTGCTATAGTCCAACGGATAGACGTCTGAGACTGGAAAACTATGTGCGCCTAATGCGGTTACCACAGAGTCAATCCGAAAAGCTTCCTTCTTTAACAGACGTAACACTGCAGTGAATCCCTCCTAAAGCACACTTCCCTCTCAGTGTTGGAAGGGTTTTAGACGCAGAAACTAAGTGCGGATCACCACTGGTGGTGAACATCCAATATGTGTTTCGCAGGCTTAAGTGCCATAGCCTGCCCTTTACTGACAGTACCTAATGTGCCCCTAATCCGTCCCTGTTCTATCTTCATCCTCAAAGTAGAAACACTGTTATGAATGAGTACGAACCTGAAGTAGGTTCCCTGAGCCGATACCTTCCTCCGCATCCCCTCTAAGGGTCCTGTATCAGACACTTCATGATTGCTACCCAGACACGTCCTACACTTTCCAACGGAGCATAGACGCATCCCTGTCGTGACAATATACTGTAGCACAGTTCCCTCATATATTGGAAGTGTTTTAAGAATCGGTAGACACTGTGGAACATCCCAGGTGTTGAACTTCCATTATGCATCATAGAGGCCTAGGTGCCTTAACCAGTACTTCACTCACGGGTTGCAACGTTCTCTCTGCTCCGTCCTTGTTCTATCTTCTTTCCTCCAGTGGAAAGACACTGTGAGAAGTGACATTCCGCATGAAGGAGTTTCCCTTAAACAGAACTTGCTATAGTCCAACGGATAGACGTCTGAGACTGGAAAACAATGTGCGCCTAATGCGGTACTACAGAGTCAATCCCAAAAGCTTCCTTCTTTAACAGACGTAACACTGCAGTGAATCCCTCCTAAAGCACACTTCCCTCTCAGTGTTGGAAGGCTTTTAGACGCAGAAACTAAGTGCAGATCACCACTGGTGGTGAACATCCAATATGTGTTTGGCAGGCTTAAGCGCCATAGCCTGCCCATTACTCACAGTACCTAATGTGCCCCTAATCCGTCCCAGTTCCATCTTCATCCTCAAAGTAGAAACACTGTTATGAATGAGTACGAACCTGAAGTAGGTTCCCTGAGCCGATACCTTCTTCCGCATCCCCTCTAATTGTCCTGTATCAGACACTTCATGATTGCTACCCAGACACGTCCTACACTTTCCAACGGAGCATAGACGCATCCCTGTCTTGACAAAATACTGTAGCACAGTTCCCTCATATATTGGAAGTGTTTTAAGAATCGGTAGACACTGTGGAACATCACAGGTGTTGAACTTCCATTATGCATCATAGAGGCCTAGGTGCCTTAACCAGTACTTCACTCATGGGTTGCAACGTTCTCTCTGCTCCGTCCTTGTTCTATCTTTTTTCCTCCAGTGGAAAGACACTGTGAGAAGTGACATTCCGCATGAAGGAGTTTCCCTTAAACAGAACTTGCTATAGTCCAACGGATAGACATCAGAGACTGGAAAGCTATGTGCGCCTATTGCGGTTACCACAGAGTCAGTCCCAAAAGCTTCCTTCTTTACTAGACGTAACACTGCAGTGAATTCCTCCTAAAGCACACTTCCCTCTCAGTGTCGGAAGTGTTTTAGACGCAGAAACTAAGTGCGGATCACCACTGGTGGTGAACATCCAATATGTGTTTGGCAGGATTAAGCGCCAAAGCATGCCCTTTACTCACAGTACCTAATGTGCCCGTAGTCCTTCCCTGTTCTATCTTCATCCTCAAAGGAGAAACACTGTTATGAATGAGTACGCACCTGAAGTAGCTTCCCTGAACAGATACCTTCCTCCGCATCCCCTCTGAGGGGCCTGAATCAGACTCTTCATGGTTGCTACCCACACACGTCCTACAATTTCCACTGAGCACAGACGCATCTCTGTCATGAGAACTTACTGTAGCACAGTTCCCTCAAATACTGGAAGTGTTTTTAGAAGAGGTAGACACCGTGGAACATATCCGGTGTTGAACTTCCAGTATGCATCATAGAGGCCTAAGTGGCTTACCCTATATTTCACTTACAGTTTGCAACGTTCTCTCAGTCCGTCCTTGTTCTAACTTCTTACCTCCTCTGGAAAGACACTGCGAGAAGTGACATTCCGCATGAAGGAGTTTCCCTTAAACAGAACTTCCTATAATCTAATGGTGAGACATCTGAAACTGGAAAGCTATGTGCGCGTAATGCGGTTACCACAGAGTCAGTTCCAAAAGCTTCCTTCTTTAACAGACGTAACACTGCAGTGAATCCATCCTAGCACATTTCCATCTCAGTGTAGGAAGCGTTTTATACGCAGAAACTAAGTGCGGATCACCACTGGTGGTGAACATCCAATATGTGTTTGGCAGGCTTAAGCGCCATAGCCTGCCCGTTACTCACAGAACCTAATGTGCCCCTAGTCCGTCAGTGTTCTACCTTCATTCCTCCAAGGAGAGGCACTGTTATGAATGAGTACACACCTGAAGTAGCTTACCTCAACAGATACCTTCCTACGCATCCCCTAGAAGGGGCCTGTATGAGACACTTCATGATTGCTACCCAGACACATCCTAGAGTTTTCAACTGGGTACAGATGCATCCCTCTCGTGAGAACATACGGTAGCAAAGTTCCCTCATATATTGGAAGTGTTTTGAGAATCGGTCGACACTGTGGAACATCCCAGGTGTTGAACTTCCAGTATGCATCATAGAGGCCTAGGTGCCTTACCCTGTACTTCACTCACGGGTTGCAACGTTCTCTCTGCTCCGTTCTTGTTCTATCTTCTTTCCTCCACTAGAAAGACACTGTGAGAAGTGACATTCCGCATGAAGGAGTTTCCCTTAAACAGAACTTGCTATAGTCCAACGGATAGACGTCTGAGACTAGAATGCTATGTGCGCCTAATGCGGTTACCACAGAGTCAATCCCAAAAGCTTCCTTCTTTAACAGACGTAAAACTGCAGTGAATCCCTTCTAAAGCACACTTCCCTCTCAGTGTTGGAAGTGTTTTAGATGCAGTAACTAAGTGCGGATCACCACTGGTGGTGAACATCCAATATGTGTTTGGCAGGCTTAAGCGCCATAGCCTGCCCGTTACTCACAGAACCTAATGTGCCCCTAGTCCGTCAGTGTTCTACCTTCATTCCTCCAAGGAGAGGCACTGTTATGAATGAGTACGTACCTGAAGTAGCTTCCCTCAGCAGATACCTTCCTACGCATCCCCTCGAAGGGGCCTGTATGAGACACTTCATGATTGCTACCCAGACACATCCTAGAGTTTTCAACTGGGCACAGATGCATCCCTCTCGTGAGAACTTACGGTAGCAAAGTTCCCTCATATATTGGAAGTGTTTTGAGAATCGGTAGACACGGTGGAACATTCCAGGTGTTGAACTTCCAGTATGCATCATAGAGGCCTAGGTGCCTTACCCTGTACTTCACTCACGGGTTGCAACGTTCACTCTGCTCCGTTCTTGTTCTATCTTCTTTCCTCCACTAGAGATACACTGTGAGAAGTGACATTCCGCATGAAGGAGTTTCCCTTAAACAGAACTTGCTATAGTCCAACGGATAGAAGGCGAAACTGGAAAGCTATGTGCGCCTATTGCGTTTACCACAGAGTCAGTCCCAAAAGCTTGCTTCTTTAACAGACGTAACACTGCAGTGAATCCCTCCTAAAGCACACTTCCCTCTCAGTGTCGGAAGTGTTTTAGACGCAGAAACTAAGTGCGGATCACCACTGGTGGTGAACATCCAATATGTGTTTGGCAAGCTTAAGCGCCAAAGCGTGCCCTTTACTCACAGTACCTAATGTTCCCGTAGTCCTTCCCTGTTCTATCTTCATCCTCAAAGGAGAAACACTGTTATGAATGAGTACGCACCTGAACTAGCTTCCCTGATCAGATACCTTCCTCTGCATCCCCTCCTAGGGGCCTGTATCAGACACTTCATGGTTGCTACCCATACACGCCCTACACTTTCCAACTGAGCACAGACTAATCTCAGTCGTGAGAACGTACTGTAGCACATTTCCCTCATATAAGGAAGTGTTTTGAGAAGTGGTAGACACTGTGGAACATCTCCGGTGTTGAATTCCAGTATGCAACAGAGATGTCTAAGTGGATTACCCTGTATTTCACTCACGGTTTGCAACGTTCTCTCTGTCCGTCCATGTTCTATCTTCTTAACTCCCCTGGAAAGACACTGTGAGAAGTGACATTCCGCATGAAGGATTTTCCCTTAAACAGAACATCCTATAGTCTAGCGGTTAGACGTCTGAGACTGGAAAGCTATGTGCGCCTATTGCGGTTATGACAGTGTCAGTCCCAAAAGCTTCCTTCTTTACTAGATGTAACACTGCAGTGAATCCCTCCTAAAGCACACTTCCCTCTCAGTGTAGGAAGCGTTTTAGACGCAGATACTGAGTGCGGATCAACACTGGTGATGAACATCCTATATGTGTATGGCAGGCTTAAGCGCCATAGAGTGCCCTTTACTCACAGTACCTAATGTGCCCGTAGTACTTCCCTGTTCTATTTTCATCCTCATAGGAGAAACAGTGTTATGAATGAGTACGCAGCTGAAGTAGGTTCCCTGAGCAGATACCTTCCTCCGCATCCCCTCTAAGGGGCCTGTATCAGACACTTCATGGTTGCTACCCAGACACGTCCTACACTTTCCAACTGAGCACAGACGCATCATTGTCATGAAAACTTACTTAGCACAGTTCCCTCATATACTGGAAGGGTTTTGAGAAGAGGTAGACACTGTGGAACATCTCCGGTGTTGATCTTCCAGTATGCATCCTAGAGACCTAAGTGGATTACCCTGTATTTCACTCACGGTTTCCAAAATTCTCTCTGTCCTTCCTTGTTCTATCTTCTTACCTCCACTGGAAAGACACTGTGAAAAGTGACATTCCGCATGAAGGAGTTTCCCTTAAACAGAACTTCCTATAGTCTAACGGTTAGACGTGTGATACTGGAAAGCTATGTGCACCTAATGCGGTTACCACAGAGTCAGTCCCAAAAGCTTCCTTCTTTAACAGATGTAACACAGCAGCTTTACTTAATTAGCACAGTCCCTCATATACTGGAAGTGTTTTGAGAAGAGGTAGACACTGTAGAACATTTCCGGTTTGAACTTCCAGTATGCATCATAGAGGCCTAAGTGGCTTACCCTGTACTTCACTCACGGTTTGCAAAGTTCTCTCTGTCCGTCCTTGTTCTATCTTCTTACCTCCACTTCCTATAGTCTAACAGTTATACGTCTGAGACTGGAAAGCTATGTGCGCCTATCGCGGTAACCACAGTGTCAGTCCCAAAAGCTTCCTTCTTTAACAGACGTAACACTGCAGTGAATCCCTCCTAGCACATTTCCATCTCAGTGTAGGAAGCGTTTTATACGCAGAAACTAAGGGCGGATCACCACTGTTGGTGAACATCCAATATGTGTTTGGCAGGCTTAAGCGCCATAGCCTGCCCTTTACTCACAGTACCTAATGTGCCCTTAGTCCGTCCGTGTTCTTCCTTCATTCCTCCATGGAGAAGCACTGTTTTGAATGAGTACGCACCTGAAGTAGCTTCCCTGAGTAGATACCTTCCTACGCATCCCCTCTAAAAGGCCTGTATGAGACACTTCATAATTGCTACCCAGACATTCCTGGAGTGTTCAACTGAGTACAGATGCATTGCTGTCGTGAGAACTTACGGTAGCAAAATTCCCTCATATATTGGAAGTGTTTTGAGAATAGGTAGACACTGTGGATCATCCCAGGTGTTGAACTTCCAGTATGCATCATACAGGCCTAAGTGCCTTACCCTGTACTTCTCTCACGGGTTGCAATGTTCTCTCTGCACCGTCTTTGTTCTGTCTTCATTCATCCACTGGAAAGGCACTGTGTGAAGTGACATTCCGCATGAAGGAGTTTCCCTTAAACAGAAATTCCTATAGTTAATGGTTAGACATCTGAGACTGGAAAGCTATGTGCGCCTAACGCGGTTACCACAGAGTCAGTCCCAAAAGCTTCCTTCTTTAACAGACGTAACACTGCCGTGAATCCCTCCTAAAGCACACTTCCCTCTCAGTGTTGGAAGCATTTTAGACACAGAAACTAAGTGCGGATCACCACTGGTGGTGAACATCCAATATGTGTTTGGCATTCTTAAGCGCCATAGCCTGCCCTTTACTCACAGTACCTAATGTGCCCCAGTCCGTCTGTGTTCTACCTTCATTCCTCCAAGGAGAAGCACTGTTATGAATGACTACACACCTGAAGTAGCTCCCCTGAGCAGATACCTTGCTACGCATCCCCTCTAAGGGGCCTGTATCAGACACTTCATGATTGCTACCCAGACACATCCTAGAGTTTTCAACTATGCACAGATGCATCCCTGACGTGAGAACTTATGGTCGAACAGTTCCCTCATATATCGGAAGTGTTTTTAGAAGTTGTAGACAGTGTGGAACATCCCAGGTGTTGAACTTCCTGTATTCATTTAGAGGCTTAGGTGCCTTACCCTGTACTTCTCTCATGGGTTGCAACGTTCTCTCTGTCAGTCCTTGTTCTATCTTCTTTCCTCCACTGGAAAGACACTGTGAGAAGTGAATTTCCACATGAAGAAGTTTCCCTTAAACAGAACTTGCTATAGTCCAACAGATAGACGGCTGAGACTTTAAAGCTATGTGCGACTATTGCGGTTAGACACCACCCCTTCATTTGTTGGACATCATAGACACAAACTCCTGTGTGAGCAAATATCTGACATCTTCCCTTACTCAGGTCCTGGCTAACTCGAATAGGCCGCTGCCCTTTGGGACTGCCTACTGCTTGGCACTGAATTGACCTGTAGGTAGTGTTTACAATTCCATCCTCACCCGACTGGTCCCCAAGCCCTCCTGATAGGAAATTCTGGAGCCACAGTGCAGCATTCCGCCTTCCCCATAGAAAGAAGAATAGCTGGTGAGACTGTCCAGAAACCACACATGAGGATCATCTGCTCAGCCCTTGAGGATCCCCGATTTATCAGCTGTCCTGGCCAGTAGTGATGTGTCTGATAAAGCCTGAGCCATGGCTTCGTGTCAGCCACCCAGATAGTGGTTCCCGTATCTAGAATGTGAGGCCGGCCATGGCTCAATCCATCCTCTCTACCCATCCTAGGTATTCGGCATCTGTCCCCAAACCTTTGCTAGAATTCCTGCCAATGGGGGAACCTGAATCCAATAGTGAACTGCTCCTTCCCCATGGCATGAAACCTAGCTTTTGCGATGGGCGTACAACCTTCAGAGAGGGAACCAGCTGTATGAGACCATGCCCACTTTTATAGGTCGCCCTGGGAAAAAACAGGCATTGTGACCCTCAACCTGAGCATGCTTTCAAATAATCCCTCTCTATTGCACCACCAGGATCCCGCATTGCAGGGCTGGTATGCCCCTAAGCCCAAATTCTAACCCTTGGTGGGAATCTCTTGGTGCCCAGACCTGTCTCCAGAATCCCTGTTTTGGGGAACCCCTAAGATGGAAAACAGCACTCTCCCCTTCCCCGAGAAAGCCACCAAACTATTGGGAGCCACCAGGATCATTAAGGAAGAAAAATCTCCCATGGACCTGTAATACCACACCTGCATTCTGAGGCCATCCAAACACACAATCCAGATAGGAAAGCCTGTGCTACTGCCTTCCAGTCACACTAAGTACAATTCCTGATGAACTCTCCTCCATGTCTACGCATTGGACCTGTGATCACCTCACCACTAAGGCTATCCCAAGTTTGAGTTTGCAGTCTACTCTCCCAAAACCATGGCTCATATGTCCTCCAGTATGGGGTTTTTGGAGCCACAGCACAGGACTCTGCCTGCCATCCCCAAGGAAAATTTGCCCGTCCCAGTTTCCCAAACCGTCTGGATTAGGAAAAACCTCAAAGGCGCCCGGCCCCTCCGCCATATTGGATGCTGCTCTGTACGCAAATGCACAGTCTGAAACACCCTGATCACCTATATCAGGCAGACGCCAAAGTCAATGGTCCTGAGTCAGAAGATTGAACCTGACATGCCCCCAGGACATCACTGGAATCCTAGATTAGGTTTATAGGTATTGTCCTCAGAGGCTTGTTCTGGAATACCAACTTATGATATAACATGATATAACAAGAACATCTCCTGTCCCCAGAAAGAAACCGTGCTCTTTAACCTCTGTCAAAACTTCTGGGTAGTAGAATCCTGCTTGGCCCCTTAGCACCAGGACATTCTAAGCGTTCCTTGGTAAAAAACCAACATGGTAACCCATAAGAAAGAGACTCCATGTTAACTCATTGCCCTTTGTACTTCGCACAAGAGCCACCAGAACAAACCTGCCATGTTCCTCAGCTGCAATGGAGAATGGAGGTTTGCTTTCCAGGTATCCATGTGGGAGTGCTATGTTACCCAAACTTTCCACATGGGGGAACCTAGAACAAACAAACCAGACTCCACATGTCCAGTAGAAGGAAACATTGCTTTTTGGAGCATCTCACAAGCCTCAGCATGGGAAATCCTCCATGGCTTCTTGACGCCACCCCTACATTTGTCGATCATTGTAGATACAAACTCCAGTGTGAGCAAATATATGACAACCACCCTTACTCAGGTGCTGGTTTCTCAAATAAGGTGCTACATATTGGAACTGCCTTCGGCTTGGCACTGGACTGAACCGTAACTTGGTTTACAATTCCATCCTCACCCTACTGTTCTCCAAGCTTTGTTGAGAGTGAATTCTGGAGCCACAAAGCAGCATTCTGCCTTCCCCATAGAAAGAAGAAGTGCCTGGTGAGTCTGCACAGGAACCCCATATGAGGATCAATCTGCTCAGTCTTCGATGGGATCCCGATTTATAAGCTTCCCTGGCCACTAGTGCTGTGTCTGACAGAGCCTGAGCGCCAACCTCGTGTCATCCACCCAGAGGCTGGGGCCCTTATCCAGCATGCAGACGGGCCATGGCTCAAGTCCGTCATCTCTACCCATCCTTGGTATTCAGGGCAACTGTCCCCAGTCTTTTGTGGGAATCCCTGCCAATGGGGGAACTTGAAGCACAATAGAGTACTCCTCCTTCCCCATGGCAGGAAACCTGGCTGTCGGGATGGGTGTCCAACCATCATGTGGGAACCAGCTGCATTGCCAATAAGACCCCACCAACTCCTGAGGGCCGTCCTTGGATCAAAGAGGCATTGTGACCTTCAGCCTGAGCATGCTTTCAGACAAGCACTCTCAGTTTCACCACTAGCATCCTGCTTTGCCTGCCTGGTACACCTCTAGTCCCAAATCCTAACCCTTGGTGAGATTTTCCAGTGCCCATACCCAGTTCTCATCTCTGGAATTTCTCTTTTGGGGCACCCCTTAGATGGAAAACAGCACTCTTCGCTTCCCCAAAAAAGCCAACAAAGTATTGGGAGCTGCCAGGATCCTTAGAGAGGAAAAATATCCCATGGACCCATGAGACTACGCCTGCAATCCGAGGACATCCTGGACACACAATGCAGATATAAAAGCCTGTGCTACCTCTTTCAAGTCACCCTAGGTACAGTTTCTGACAAGCTGCCATCCAGGTCTCTGGAGCCAAACCACAGGACTGAGCCTGTCATCCCCAAGGAAAATTTGTCCGTCACAGTTTCCCAAACCTTCCAGATTAGGAGAAACCTGCAAGGCCCCTAAGCCCACCACAATATTGGAGGCTGCTCTGGAAGTAAATGTGTATTCTGAAACACCCTGTTCACCTACATGTGGCAGACACTCAAGTCAATGGTCCTGACTCAGAAAATTGAAACTGACATGCCCCTAGGACCTCACTGGAACCCTAGATTAGGTGTTCAGGCATTTGTCCTCAGAGGCCTGTTCTGGAATACCAACTTATGATAAACATGTGGTTCCTGAGCCAAAGAACAGAACATGGTTCTCCTGTCCCCAGAAGGAAACCATGCCCTTCGACCTATGTCAAACCCTCCGGGTGAGAGAATCCTGCATGACCCCTTATCCACCAGGACAATCTAAGATTTCGTTGGTAACAAACCAGCATTGTGACCCATCTGAATGAGATTCCATGTTAATTCATCGCCCTTGGTATTTCACACCAGAGCCACCAGAACGAAACTTCCATATTCCTCAGCTGCAATGGACAATGGAGGTGGACTTCCAAGGCAGCCATGCAGGAGAGCTGTACTACCCAAACTATCCAAATGGAGGTCACTGGAGCAAACAAACCAGACTCCCCAACTCCAGTAGAAGAAAGCCTTGCTGTTTAGAGACTCTCACAAGCACCGGCGTGGAACATCCACCATGGCTTTTTGACGCCACCCTTCCTTTAGTTGGTCATAATAGATACAAACTCCAGTGTGAGCAGATATCTGCCATCCACCCTTACTCAGGTGCTGAATATCTCGAATCAGCTGCTGCACACTGGCACTGCCTTCTGCTTGACACTGAATTTATCCACAGCTGTGTTTACAATTCTATCCTCACCCTCAAGGTCTCCATGGCCCCTTAATAGGTCATTCTAGAGCCACATGAGAGCATTTTGCCTTCCTCATAGAAGGAAGAAGTGCCAGTCAGTCTTCCAAGAAAGCCCACATGAGGATCAATCTGCTCGACCCTCGAGGGAACACGGATTTGTAGTCTGCCCTGGCAACTACTGCTGTGTCTGACAGAGCCTGAGCCCCGTCTTCGTGTTGGCCACCAAGAGACCGGGGACCATATCTAGCATATGAGACCGGCCATGGCTCAAGTCGGTCATCTCTACCCATCCTTGGTATTCAGGCATCTGTCCCTAGACCTTTGATGGAATCCCGGTCAATGGGGGAACCTGAAGCACAATAGAGAATTCCTCCTACCCAATGGCAGGAAACCTGTCTGTTGGGATGGGTGTGCAGCTCTCAGAGTGGGAGCCAGCAGTATCGCCAATAAGACCACGCCCACTCCTGAGGGCCGCCCTGGGATCAAACATTCATTGTGACCCTCAGCCTGAGCATGCTTTCAAACAAGCCCTCTTAGTTTCACCACCAGGATCCCGCACTGTAGTCCCGGTACGCCCCTAGGCCCAAATCCTAACCCTTGGTGGGATGTTCCAGGCGCCCTGACCCAGTGCCCGTCTATATAATTTCTGTTTTGGGCCACCCCTAAGATGGAAAGCTGCACTCTTCCCTTCCCCGAAAAAACCACTAACCTATTGGGAGCTGACAGGATCCTTAGAGATGTAAAGTCTCCCATGGACCCATGAGACCATACCTACATTCCGAGGCCTTCCTGGATACACAATTCAGATAGAAAATCCTTTGCTATTTCTTCGAGTCACCATAATTACAGTTCCTGAAGAACTGCCCTCCAGATCTATGCATTAAGCATGCGATCACCTTGCCACTAACAGTACCCTGAGTTTGTGTTTGCAGAATTCTATCCCAAAACCATGCCTCAAATGTCCTGCTGGATGGTCTCTCTAGAGCCACATTACAAGACTGTGCCTGCCATCGCCAAGGAAAATTTGCCTGTCAGAGTTTCCCAAACCCTTCAGAATAGGAGAAACCTGCAAGGCCCCTGAGCCCACGCCCTTATTGGACGCTGCTCTGGTCTCAAATGCGAAGTCTGTACACCTTATCATATACATCCAGGCAAACACCAAGTCAGACGATTGAACCTGACATGCCCCTAGGACCTCATTGGAACCCTAGATTAGATTTCCAGGCATCTCTCCTCGGGAATGGGTCACAATGCTGAATTGTTACCAGGGAAATCTTAGAATGTGCTGGTGGCTAATGTGCCTGGCAGGATTCTCCTACACTGAGGATATGGCACAGGTCGAAGAGCACGGTTTCCCTGGAATACCAACTTATAATAGAACATGTGGCCCCTGAGCCACACAACAGTACATCTCCTGTCCCCAAAAGGAAACTGTGCTCTTGGACCTGTGTCAAACCCTTAGGGTAGGAGAATCCTGCATGGCCCCTTAGCCACCAGCACATTCTAAGATCTCCGTGGTAACAAACCAGCATTTTGACCCATCTGCAAGAGATTCAGTATCAACTCAAGGCCTTGATACTTCGCTCCAGAACCACCAGAAGGAATCTTCCATGTTCCTCATCTGCAACAGTCACTGGGGGTGTGCTTTCCAGGCATCCATGTGGAAGAGCTCTGCTCCCAATCTTTCCACATGCGGGACCCTGGAGCTAGCAAACCAGACTCCCCCTGTCCGGTAGAAGGAAACCTTGCTGTTTGGAGCATCTCACAAGCCCCAGCATGGGAAATCCTCCATAGCTTCTTGACGCCACCACTCCATTTGTCAGTCATCATAGTGACAAACTCAAGTGTGAGCAAATATCTGACATCCGCCCTTACTCAGAATCTGGGTATCTCAAATTAACCTCTGCACATTGTAACTCCCTTCCGCTTGGCACTGAATTGAACTGTAACTTGTGTTGATAATTCCATCCTCAAACTACTTCTCCCCAAGTCCATTTTTTTTAAAGATTTTTATTTATTTATTTGATAGTCAGAGAGATACCATAAGTAGGCAGAGAGGCAGGCAGAGAGAGAGGGGGAAGCAGGATCCCTGCTTAGCAGATAGCCCAACGTGGGGCTCGATACCAGGACCCTGAGATCATGACCTGAGCTGAAGGCAGAGGCTTAAACCACTGAGCCACCCAGACGCCCCTCCCCAAGCCCTCTTGATGAGGAATCTGGAGCCACACGCAGCATTCTGCCTTTCCCATAGAAAGAAGAATTGCCTGGACAGTCTGCCCAGAAACCCCACATGAGATTCTATCTGCTTTGCACTCGAAGGAATTCTGATTTATAGGCAGTCCTGGCCACTAATACTGTGTCTGACAGAGCCTCAACCACGACCTAGTGTCAGCCACCCAGAGAGCAGGCCCCATATCCAGCATGTGAGACTGGCCATGGCCCAAGTCCGTCATCTCTATCCATCATTGGATTCAGGCACCTTTCCCGAGACTTTTGCTGGAATACCTGCCAATAGGGGAACATGAAGCACAATAGAGAACTCCTCCTTCCCCATGACAGGAAGCCTGGCAGTTGGGATGTTTGTCGAAACCACACAGTGGGAGCCAGCTTCATGGACAATGAGATCATGCCAACTCCCGAGGGCTGCCCTGGGCACAAACAGGCATAGTGACCCTCAGCCTGAGCATGCTTTCAAACAAGCCTTCTCAGTGGCATGGCCAGAATCCCGCACTGCAGGCCTGGTACACCCCTAGGCCCAAATAACCGTTGGTGTGATTTTCCAGGCACCCAGTCTGAGAGCTCGTCTCTGGAATCCCTGTTTTGGGGCAACAAAATGACAGAAAGCAGCACACTTCCTGTCCCTGAAAAAGCCACCAAACTTGGGGAGCTGCCAGGAACCTAAGAGGGGAAAAATTTCCCATGGACCATGAGACCACACCGGCATACCGAGGCCATCCTGCAAACACAATCCAGATAGAAAGGCCTGTGCTACCGCCTTCGAGTCACCTTAATTACAGTTCCTCATGAGCTACACTCCAGATGTACGCATTAGGCCTGCAATCACCTCGCCACTAACCCTAACCCGAATTTGTGCTTGCAGACTTCTTTCCCAAAACCATGGCTCACTTGCCCCCAGGATGTTGTCTCTGGAGCCGGAGCACAGGACGTGTCTGCCATCCCCAAGGAAACTGTGCCTGTCTCAGTTGACCAAACATTTCAAATTTGGAGAAACCTGCAAGGCCCCGGAGCCCACCTCAGTATTGACGCCCCCTCAGCACGCAATGCCCAGTCTGAAACACCCTGATCACCTACATCCAGGAAGGAACCCAAGTCAATGGTCCTGAGTCAGAAGTTTGAAACTGACATGCCCCTAGGACCTCATTGCAACCCTAGATTAGGTTTTCAGGCATCTGTCCTCAGTGACCTTTCTGGAATACCAACTTAGGGTACAACATGTGGTGCCTGAGCCCCTTAACAGAAGATATCCTGTCCCCAGAAGGAAACCGTGCTCCTTGACCTCAGCCAAACCCTCAGAGTAGGAGAATCCTGAATTGCACCTTAACCAACAGCACATTCTAAGATCTCCCTAATAAGAAACCACCATTGTGACCCCTCTGCAAGAGATTCCATGTCAACTCAGGGCCTTGATACTTCGCTCCAGAGCCACCAGACGGACCTGCATTTCCTCAGCTGCAATGATCAATAGAGGTGCGCTTTCCAGGCATCCATGTGGGAAAGCTCTGCTACCCAAACTTTCCACATGGTGGCCCTGGAGCAAACAAACTAGACTCTAGCTGTCCAGTCGAATGAAACCTACTGTTTGGAGCATCTCACAAACTTCAGAGTGGGAAATCCTTCATGGCCTCATGACACCACCCCTCCATTTGTCGGTCATCATAGATATAAACTCCAGTGTGATAAAACATCAGACATCCATCCTTAGATGCTAGATATCCCATATAAGCCGCTGCACAAAGGAACTGCCTTCCGCTTGGCAGTGAATTGATCCGTAGCTTATGTTTACAGTACCATCCTCACCCTACTGGTCCCCAAGCCCTCTTGATAGGGAATTCTGGAGCTACCACGCAGCATTCCTCCTTCCCCATAGAAAGAAGTAGTGCATGGTGGTCTTCCCAGAAACTCCAAATGAGATTCAATCAGCTTGGCCTTCAAGGGAACCCCGAATTATAGGCTTCCTGGCCACTAGTGCTGTATCTGAAAGAGCCTGAGCCCTTATCTAGTGTCATCAACCCAGAGAGCGGGCCCCATATCCAGCATGTGAGACTGGTCATGGACAAAGTCTGTCATTTCTACCCATCCTTGGTGTTCAGGCACCTGTCCACCAGACTTTTGCTAGAATCCATGCCAATGGGGGAACCTGAAGCACAATAGAGAACTCCTCCTTCCCATGGCAGGAAACCTGGCTGTTGGGATGGGTGTCCAACCGTCAAAGTGGTAGCCAGCTGCATGCCCAATGAGACCACACCCACTCCTGAGGGCCACGCTGGGCACAAACAGGCATTGTGACCCTCAGCCTGAGCATGTTTTCAAACAAGCCCTCTCAGTTGTACCACCAGGATCCCACATTGCAGGCCTGGTATACCCCTTGGCCAAGTCCTAAAACTTGGTGGGATTTTCCAAGCACCCTGAACCAGAGCCCATGTCTTGAAACCCTGTTTTGAGGCATGCATAAGATGGAAATCTGCACTCTTCCCTTCCCCATGAAAGCCACCAAACAATGGGAGCCGCCAGGATCTTTAGAATAGAAAAATCTCCCATGGACCCATGAATTCACACCTGCATTCTGAGGCCATCCTGGACACACAGTCCAGATTCAAAAGCCTGTGCTACTGCCTTCGAGTCACCCGATTTATGGTTCCTGATGAGCTGCCCTCCAGGTCTATGCATTGGGCCTGCGATCATGTCACCACTAACCTTAAGCCGAGTTTGTGTTTGCAGAATTCTCTCTCAAAACCATGACTTACATGCACTCCAGGATGGGGTCTCTGTAGCTACACCACAGGCCTTTGCCTGCAATCCCCAAGGAAATTGCGCCGTCAAGTTGCCCAAACCCACCAGATGGAAGAAATCTGCAAGGCCCCTTAGCCCACCCCAAGGCCACCCCAGGCCGCCCTGGACTCAAATGCACAGTCTGAAACACCCTGATCACCTACATCCAGGCAGTCACCCAAGTCAATGGTCCTGAGTTAGATGTTTGAACCTGACATGCCCCTAGTACTTCATTGCCCCTAGGGGCCTGGATGTCCCACTCTGCTGGCTCTTGAAAACCTAGATTAGGTTTTCAGGACCCTGTCCTCAGAGGCCTGTTCTGGAATACCAAATTATGATTCAACATGTGGTCCCTGAGTCACACAACAGAACATTTCCTGTCCCCAGAAGGAAACCGTGCTCTTGGACCTGTGTCAAACCCCCAAGGTAGATGAATCCTGCATGGCCCCTTAGCCACCAGCAAATTCTAAGATCTCCCTGGTAACAAACCTGCATTGTTACCCATCTTCGTGAGACTCCATGTCAACCCAAGACCTTGGTACTTCGCCTTTGAGCCAACAGAACAAACCTGCCATGTTCCTCTGCTGCAATGATTAGCGGAGGTGTGCTTTCCAGACATCCATATGGGAGTGCTCTGCTACACAAACTTTCCACATGGGGGAACCTGGAGGAAACAAACCAGAATCCCCCTGTCCCGTTGAAGGAAACCTTGCTGTTTGGAGCATCTCACAAGCCCCAGCGTGGGAAATCCTCCATGACCTCTTGACGCCACCCTCCATTTGTTGGTCATAATAGACACAACCTCTTGTGTGAGCAAACAGCTGACATCCACACTTACTCAGGTGTTGGATATATCCAATCAGCCGCTGCACACTGGAACTGCCTTCCACGTGGTAATGACTTTAACAGTTGTGTATGTTTACCATTCCATCTTCACCCTCCTGGTACACAAGCCCTCTTGATAGGGAATTCTGGAGCAACAATATAGCATTCTGCCTTCCTGAAGAAAGAAGAATTGCCTGGTGAGTCTGCTCAGAAATCCCACCTGAGATCCACCTGCAGGGCCCTTGATTACACCCTAATATCTTAGGCCATCATGGGAATTAAGGCTCTCTCTGACAGATCCTGAGCCAAGACCTCCAGTCAGCCACCCAGACAGTGGGCCCCATTTCCTGCAGGTGGGACATGTTGTGGCGCAAAGCCATTATCTCTATCAACCTGGATATTCAAGCCTCTGTGCCTAGTCTATATCTCAAATAACTGCCTATGGGGTACCTGAAGCACAAGGGTACCCCTCCTTCCTGATGGCAGGAAATATAGCTGTTGGGATGGGTGTCCAACCCTCAGAGTGGGAACCAGCTGCATGGACATGAGACCACGGCCACACATGGGAGCTGCCCTGGGCACAAACAGGCATTTTGACCATGAGCGTGAACCTGCTTCCAAAGAAACCCCCACGGTAGCTGGACCAAGAGCCAGCAGAGTGGGACATCCAGGCCCCTAGGGGCAAATCCTCACCCTCTTTGGTGTTTTTTAGTCACCTAGACCCAGAAACTGTCCCTGGAATCCCTCTTGTGGGGATCCATTGAGACGGAAAAGAGCAGTCTTCCCTTCCCCCAGAGACAGCAAATTCTTGGGAGATTGGCAGAATCCACAGAGATGAAGAAGGTTCCATGGCCCCATGAAGCCACCCCTACATTTTTCGACCGTTCTAGACACATAATTTAGACAGAAAAGTCTGCCCAACTGCCTTGATGACACCTTAATTTCACTACGCAATGAGCTGCCCTCAGAGCCTGCAGATCGGGGCTGTGATCACCTCTGGCCTCACCCTAATGCTAGTTCGTGTTTGCAGATTTCTGTCTCCAAAACCCTGTCGCACATGCGATCCAGGATGGGGCCTCTGGAGCCACACTGGACGACTGTGCCTACCCTCCTGAAGGATACTCTGCCCTTCACTGTTGCCCAAACCCTGAAGCTTAGGAGGAAAGTACAAAGCCCCTGAGCCCACCTCAATTTCCAAGAACAGTCTGGACACAAGTGTACATTGTGACACACAGTGAGCACCTACCTCCAGGCAAACATCCAAGTCAAAGGCCCTGAGTCCGAAGCTTGAATCTGACATGCTCCTAGGACATCATCGATGCCCTAGATTAGGTTTTCAGGTGCCTGTCCCGAGAGGACTGTTCCCCCATACTGTCTTATATTCCAACATGTTGTCCCTGATACACACAACAGATCCCTCCTGTCCCAGAAGGATACCTTGCACTTGGTAGCTGTGTCCAAGACTCAGTGTATTAGAATCCTGCATTGCCCCTGACCATCCCAACATTCCAGTGTCTCCCTGGATACAAACCAGCATTGTGATCAAACAGCATCAAACTCCATGTCAACTCAGCCCCCTTGGAACTTCGCCCCAGAGCCACCAGATGGAACCTGCCATGTTCCTGAGCTGCAATGGTCAATGGAGTCGTGTTTTCCAGGCATCCATGAGGGAGAGCTCTGCTACCAACGTTTCCATATGGGGGGCCCTGGAGCAAACAAACCAGACTCCCCCTGTCCAGTAGAAGGAAACCTTACTGTTTGGAGCACCTCACAAGCTGCAGAGTGGGATATCCTACATGACCTCTTGACAAAAACCCACCATTTGTATGTCATCCTAGACACAAACACCAGTGTGAGCAAATATCTGTCATCCGCCCTTTCTCAGGTGCTGGATGTCTCAAATCAGCCACTGCACGCTGGAAATGCCTTCCGTTTGTCACTGAATTGAACTGTAGCTTTTGTTTTTATTTCCATCCTCACCCTCCTGGTCCCCAAACGCTCTTGATAGGGAATTCTGTAGCCATAACACAGCATTCTGCCTCCCCATAGAAAGAAGAAGTTCCTGGTGAGTCTGCCCAGAAACCCAACATTAGGATCCACCTGCATGGCCCTCGACGGCACCCTAATATCTTAGGCCTCCATGGGCTTTCATGCTCTGTCTGACACAGCTGGAGCCATTACCTCCAGGCAGTCACGCAGATTCTTGCAGGTGGGACCTGCCGAGGCTGGAAGCCATCATCTCTATTCATCCTGGGTATTCAGGCATCTTTCCAAAACTGTAGCTCAAATCCTTGACTATGGGGAACCTGAAGCACAGGAGTATTCTTATTCCCAATGGCAGGAAACCTGGTTGTTGAGATGGGCACTAAGACTCTGTCTGACACAGCCTGAGCAACGACCTAGAGTCAGCCATGCAGATAGTGGGACCCATATCCTGCAGGTTTGACTTGTCGTGGCCCAAAGCCGTCATCTCTATTCAACATGGGTATTCAAGCATCTTTCCCAGGTTGTAGCTCAAACCCCTGACTATGTAGGATCCTGAAGCACAAAAGTACTCCTCCTTCCCGATGGCAGGATGCCTGATGTTGAGATAGGTGTCAAACTCTCAGAGTGGGAACCAGACGCATGGCCCATGAGACCACGGCCACTCGTGGGAGCCACTCTGGGAACAAACTTGCATTGTTACCCTCAGTGTGAGGCTGCTTTCAAACAAAACACTTCGGTAGCTGAAGCAGGAGCCCTCAGACCACACCTACCACCCTAGGGCCAAACACTGACCCTCGTCGTTGTTTTCCAGGTGCCCACACCCAGAACCTGTCTCTGGAATCACTATTTTGGGGAATCCTTGAGACGGAAAACAGCAGTATTCCCTTCTCCCTGAGACAAAAAAACTCTTGGGAGCTGAGCAGAATCCCCAGAGCTGAAGTATCTCCCATGGCCCCATGAAGCCAATCCTACATTGTGCGAAACTCCAGGACAAGCAATGCAGACAGAAAATCCTGCACTACCGTCTCCATGATACCTTAACTTCAGTACACTATGAGCTCCCAACAGGGCCTGCATATCGGGCCTGTGATCACATCAGACCTTAACCTATTCCTAGTTCGCATTTGCAGATTTCTGTCCCAAAGCCGTGGCCCACATTTTCATCTGGATGGGGCCTCTGGAGCCTTACCAGACGACTGTGCCTACACACCCAAAGAAAACTCTGCCCTTCACTGTTGACCAAACCCTGAAGATTAGGAGCAAAGTACAAAGCCCGTGAGCCCACCTCAATTCCGACAAAAACTCTGGGCCCAAGGGCACATTCTGACACACAATGAGTCCCTGCCTCCAGGCAGACATCCAAGTCAAAGGCCCTGAGCCAGAAGATTGAACATGACATGCCTCTAGGACTTTATCAATACCATAGCTTAGATTTTCAGGTACCTGTCCCCAGAGGCCTGTTCTTCAATACCAACTTATATTCCAACATGTGGTCCCTGAGCCACACAACAGAACCCCTCCTGTCCCTTAAGGATATCTTGCTCTTGGTAGCTGTGTCCAAGACTCAGTGTAAGAGAATCCTGCATGGTCCCTGACCTCCCCAACATTCTAATGTCTCCCTGGATACAAACCAGCATTGTGATCCAATAGCACGAAACTCCAGGTCAACACCAGCGAATTTGAACTTCGCCCCAGCGTCACCGGTACGAAACTGCCATTTCCTCATCTGCAATGGACTCTGGAGGTGAGCTTTCCAGGCATCCATGCGGGAGTGTTCTTCTCCCCAAACTTTCCACATGGGGGACCCTGGAGCATACAAACGACAATCCACCAGTCAATTAGAAGGAAACCTTGCTGTTTGGAGCATCTCACAAGCCCCAGGGTCGGAAATCCTCCATGGCTTCATGATGCCTCCCCTCCATTTTTCGGTTGTCATAGACACAAACTCCAGTGTGAGCAAACATCTGACATCCGCCCTTACTCAGGTGCTGGATAACTTGAATCAGCTGCTGCACACTGTAAGTGCCTTCCACTTGTCACTGAATTTAACCATAGCTTGTGTTTACAATTCTATCCTCACCCTCCTGGCCCCAAGCCCTCTTGATAGGGAATTCTGGATCCACAACTCAACATTCTGCCTGCCCCACAGAGAGAAGAAGTGTCTGGTGTGTCTTCCCAGAAACCCCACATGAGGAACCACCTGCATGGCCCTCGACAGCACCATAATATCATAGGCCGCCATGTGCACTAAGATTGCCTCACACAGCCGGAGCCACGACCTCCAGGCATCCACAAAGAGAGTGGGCCCCATATCCTGCAGGTGGACCTGCCATAGCCCGAAGCCATCATCTTTACACAGCCTGGATATTCAGGCATCTGTCCCCAGACTGTAGCTCAAATCCCTGCCTCTGGGGGAACCTGAAATATAGGATTATTCCTCCTTTCTGATGGCAGGAAACCTGGCTGTTGAGATGGGTGTCTTACCCTCAGAGTGGGAAACAGCTGCATGGCTGAGACCAGGGCCACTCATGGGATATGCCCTGGGCACAAACAGGCATTGAGACACTCAGCGTGAGCCTCCTTTCAAACAAACACCCTCAGTAGCTAGATCAGGAGTCCACAGAGTGGGCCTGCCAGGTCCCTAGGGCCAAATCCTCACCCTCGTTTGTGCTTTCCAGGCAACCAGACCCAGAACCTGTCTCTCAAATCCCTCTTTTGTGGGTCCCTGAGACAGAAAACAGCAGTCTTCCCTTTTCCAAGAGACAACAAACACTGGGAGCTGGGCAGAATCTCCAGAGAAGAATAATATCCCATGGCCTCATGAAGCCACCCCTACCTTTTGCGACCTTCCTGGACACACAATCCGACAGAAAAGTCTGCGCTACTGCATCCATGACACCTTAATTTCAGTACACTATGAGCTGCCCTCAGCGCCTGCTGATTGGTCTTGTGAACACTCAGCCCTCATACTTATGCTAGTCGCGTTTGCAATTCCTGTTCCCAAAGTCCTGGCCCACATGCCCTCCAGAATAGGGCCTCTAATCCCACACCAGACAAGTGTGGCTACACTCCTGAAGGAAACTGCCCTTCACTGTTGCCCAAACCCCGAAGATTAGGAGCAAAGTACAAAGTCCCTGAGCTCACCTCATTTTCGAAGAATGCTCTGGGCCCAAATACGCATTCTGACACACAATGAGTCCCTACCTCCAAGCAGACATCCAAGTCAAAGGCCCTGAGTCAGAAGTTTGAACCCGCCATGACTATAGGACTTCATTGATACCCTAGTTTAGATGTTTAGGCGCCTATCCCCAGAGGCTTGTTATCAAATACCAACTTATATTCCAACATGTGGTCCTTGAGCCTCACAACAGAACCCCTGCTTTCCCCAGTAGGATACCTTTCTCTTGGGAACTGTGTCCAAGTCTCAGTGTAGGAGAATCCTGCATGGCCCCTGACCACCCCAACATTCTAACGTCTCCCTGGATACAAACCAGCATTGTGATCCAAAAACATGAATCTCCATGTCAACTCATCCCCCTTAAATCTTCATCCCAGAGCTACCAGATCGAACCTGCCATGTTCCTGAGCTGCAATGGTAAATGGAGGTGTGCTTTCCAGGCAACTATGCGGGAGAGCACTGCTACCCAAACCTCACATATGGGGGATACTGGAGCAAATAAACAGACTCCCCCTGTCCAGTAGAAGGAAACCTTGCTGTTTAGAGCATCTCACAAGCCGCAGCGTGAGAAATATCCTATGGCCTCTTGATGCCACCCCACCATTGTCCATCATCATAGACACAAACTCCAGTGTGAGCAAATATCTGACATCCGCCCTTACTCAGGTGCTGGATGTCTCAAATCAGGTACTGTACACTGGAACAGCCTTCCGCTTGGCACTGAATTTAACCATAGCTTGTGTTTACAATTCCATCCATACCCTCCTGGTCCCCAAGCCCTCTTAATAGGGAATCCTGGAGACATAACGCAGCATTTTGCCTGCCCCATAGAAAGAAGTGCCTGGTGAGACTGCGCAGAACACAGATATGAGGATCTACCTGCATGGCCCTCGATGACACCCTAATATCATAGAGTGCCATGGGCAATAACGCTCTGTCTGACACAGCCTGAGCCATGAGCTCCATTCAGCCACGCAGGCAGTGGGTCCCATATCCTGCCGATGGGACCTGCCCTGGCCTGAAATCAACATCTCTGCTCTACCTGGTTATTCAGGCATCTGTCTCCAGACCGTAGCTGAAATCCCTGACTATGGGGGTACTTAAAGCACAGGAGTTCTCCTCCTTTCCAGGGGCAGGAAATCTGGCCTGTGAAATGGGAGTCCAACCCTCAGAGTGGAACCAGCTGCATGGGCCTTGAGATCATGGTCACACATGGGAGTCGCCCTGGGCACAAACAGGCATTGTGACCCTCCACGTGAGCCTGCTTTCAAAGAAACGCCCACGGTAGCTCGACCAGGAGAACGCAGAGCAAGACAGCCAGGTTGCTATGGCCAAATCCTCTCCCTCGTTGGTGTTTTCCAGGCACCCAGACCCAGAAACTGTCTCCGGAATCGTTCTTTTGTGGTTAACCTCAGACTGAAAACAGCAGTCTTCCCTTCCCCCAGAGGCACCAAACTCTTGAGAGCTGGGCAGAATACCCAGAGACGAAGACTCTCCCATGGCCCCATGAAGCCACCCCTACCTTTTGCGACCATTCTGGACACAGAATCCAGACAATATAGCATGAGTTACCGCCTGCGTGACACCTTATTTTCAGTACATTATGAGTTTCCCTCAGGGCCTGCAGATCGGGCCTGTGATCACCTCGGCACTCACCCTAACCCTAGTTCGAGTTTGCAGGTTCTGTCTCCAAAACCCTGGCCCTCTTGCCCTACAGGGTGGGGCTTCTGCAGCCACAATGGAATAATGTGCCTACCTTACTGAAGGAAGGTAGTGTCCCCCAAATTTTCCATATGGGGGACACTACCTACCTTGCCCTTTTCTGTTGCCCAAACCCTGAATTTTAAGAGCAAAGTACAAACCCCCTGAGCCCACCTCAATTTCCCAGTATGCTCCGGACCCAAATGTACATTCTGACACATAATGAGTAATTGGCTCCAGGTAGACTTCCAAGCCAAAGGCCCTGAATCAGAAGTTTGAACTTGTCATGACTATAGGACATCATCGATACCCTAGTTTAGATTTTTAGGCGCCTGTCCTGGAGGCCTGTTCTCCAATACCAACTTGTATTCCAACATGTGGTCCTTGAGCCTCACAACAGAAACCCTGCTGTCCCCAGGATACATTGCTCTTGGTAGCTGTGTCCAAGACTCAGTGTAGGAAATCCTGTATGGGCCCCTGACCACCCCAACCTTCTAACATCTAACTGGATACAAACCAGCATTGTGATCCAACAGCATGAAACTACATATCAACTCAGCCCCATTAAAACTTCGTCCCAGAGCCACCAGATCGAACCTGCCATGTTCCTGAGCTGCAATAGTCAATGGAGGTGTGCTCTCCAGGCATCTATGTGGGAGAGCTCTGCTACCCAAATTTTCCATATGGGGGACACTGGAGCAAACAAACCAGACTCCCCTGTCCAGTAGAAGGAAACATTGCTGTTGGGAGCATCTCACAAACCACAGAGTGGGAAATCCCCCATGGCCTCTAGACACCACCCCACCATTTGTCCGTCATCACAGACACAAACTCCAGTGTGAGCAAACCTCTGACATCCGCCCTTACTCAGGTGCTGGATGTCTCAAATCAGCCACTGTACACTGGAACCGCCTTCCGCTTGGCACTGAATTTAATCATAGCTTGTGTTTACAATTCCATCCTCACCCTTCTGGTCCCCAAACCCTCTTAATAGGGAATTCTGGAGACATAACGCAGCATTCTGCCTGCTCCACTGAAAGAAGAAGTGCCTGGCGAGTCTGCCCAGAATACCCACATGAGGATTCCCCTGTATGGCCCTCAACAACACTGTAATATCATAGGGTTCCAGGTGCACCAATGCTCTGTCTGACACAGCCTAGGCCACGACCTCCATTCAGCACCTCCAGACAGTGGGCCCCATTTCCTGTAGGTGTGACTTCCTGTGACCCGAAACCAACATCTCTCCTCAACTTGGATATTCAGGCCTCTGTCCCAGACTATAGCTCAAATCCATGCCTATGTGGAAATCTGACACACAAGAGTACTCCTCCTTCCCAACCCTCTGAGTGGGAACCGGCTGCATGGCCCATGAGACCACGGTCACACATGGAAGACTCCCTGGATACAAACAGGCATTGTGATCCTCAGCGTGAGCTTGCTTTCAAACAAAACCCCTCGATAGCTGGATCAGGAGCCCACAGAGTGGGACTGCCAGGTCCCTAGGGCCAAATCCTCATCCTCGTTTGTGTTTTCCAGGTACCCAGACCCAGAACCTGTCTCTGGAATCCCTCTTTGGGTGTCCTCTGAGACAGAAAACAACAGTCTTCTCTTCCCGCAGAGACACCAAATTCTTGGGAGCTGAGCAGAATCCCCAAAGATGAAGAATTTCCCTTGGCTTCATGAAGCCACCCCTACCTTTTGAGACCATTCTGGACACATACTCGACAGAAAAGCCTGCACTACTGCCTCCAAGACACCTTAAATTCAGTACATTATGAGCTGCCCTCAGGCCTGCACATCGGGCCTGTGATCCCCTCAGCCCTCACTCTAACCCTAGTTTGCTTTTGCAGATTTCTCTCCCCAAAGTGCTGGCCCACATGTCCTCCAGGATGGTGTCTCTGGTGCCACACCAGACGACTGTCCCTATGCTCCTGAAGGAAACTCTGCCCTTCATGGTTGCCCGATCCCTGAAGATTAGGAGCAAAGTATAAAGCCCCATATCCGAACTCAATTTCGAAGAAGGCTCTGGACCCAAATGCACATTCTGACACACAGTGAGCCCCTGCCTCCAGGCAGACATCCAAATCCAAGGCCCTGAGTTAGAATTTTGAACCTGACATGACTATAGGACTTCATCGATACCCTAGTTTAGATTTTTAGGTGCCTGTCCCCAGAGGCCTGTTCTCCAATACCAACTTATATTCCAACATGTGGTCCCTGAGCCACACAACAGAACCCCTGCTGTCCCCAGAAGTATAGCTTGCTCTTGGTAGCTGTGTCCATGTCTCATTGTGGGAGAATCTTGCTTGGTCCCTGACCACCCCAACATTCTAACGTCTCCCTGGATAAAAACCAGCATTGTATCCCTGGATACAAACCAACAGCATGAAACTCCATGTTAGCTTAGGCCGCTTGGAACTTCGCCCCAGAGCCACCAGATCGAACATGCCATGTTCCTTGGCTGCAGTAGTCAATGGAGTTGTGCTTTTCAGGCATCCATGCAGGAGAGCTCTGAACCCAAACTTTCCATATGGTGGACACTGGAGCAAATAAACTAGACTCTCCCTCTCCAGTGAAAGGAAATCTTGCTATTTGGAGCATCTCACAAGCCCCAGGGTGGGAAATCCTCCATGGCCTTGTTACGCCACCCCTCTATTTGGTGGTCAATGTAGACACAAACTCCAGAGTGAGCAAGTGTCTGACATCCGCCCCTACTCAGGGGACACCTCGCATCAGCCGCTGCACACAGGAATTGTCTTCCGCTTGGCACTGAATTGAACTGTAGATTGTGTTTACAATTCCATATTTACCCTCCTCGTCCCCAAAACCTCTTCATAGGGAACTTTGGAGCCACAATGCAGCATTCTGCCTACCACAAAGAAAGAAGGCGTTCCTGTTGGGTCTGCCCGAAACCCCACATGAGAATCCACCTGCTTGGCTCTCGACAGCACCTTAATATCATAGGCCGCTATGGGCACTCAAGCTCTGTCTGACGCACTCTGAAACACCCTGATTACCTATGTCCAGGAAGACACCCAAGTCCATGGTCCTGAGTCAGAATATTGAACCAGACATGCCCCTAGGACCTCATTGGAACCCTCCATTAGTTTTTCAGGCATCTGTTCTCAGAGGCCTATTCTGGAATAACAACTTATGATACAACATGTGGTCCCTGAACCGCACAACAGAACAACTCTTGTCCGCAGAAGGAAACCATGCACTTGGACCTGTGTCAAATGCTCAGGGTAGGAGAATCCTGCAAGACCCCTTTGCCAACAGCACATTCTAAGATATCCCTGGTAACAAACCAGCATTTTGACCCATGTGCAAGACATTCCATGTCAACTCAAGGCCTTGGTACTTCACCCAAGAGTCACAAGAACAAACCTGCTATGTTCCTCAGCTGCAATGGTCAATGGAGGTGTGCTTTCCAGGCATCCATGCCGAAGAGCTCTGCTACCCAAACTTTCCACATGGGGTACCGTGGAGCAAACAAACCAGACTCCATCTGTCCAGTAGAAGGAAACCTTGCTGTTTGGTGCATCTCACAAGCCTCAGCGGGGGAAATCCGCCATGGGCTCTTGATGCCACCCCTCCATTTCTTGGTCATCATAGACACAAACTCTAGTCTGAGCAAACATCTGGCATCCACCATTAATCAGGTGCTGGATATATCGAAAAAGACGCTTCACATTGGAACTGTGTTCTGCTTGGCACTGAATTGTACAGTAGCTTGTTTTTACAATTCCATCCTCATCCTACTGCTCCCCTCTTCATATTGAATTCAGGAGCCACAATGCAGCATTCTGCCTTCCCCATAGAAAGAACAAGTGTCTAGTTAGTCTGCCCAGAATCCCCACATGAGGATCAATCTGCTCGGCCCTGAAGGGAACCCCGATTTATAGACTTCCCTGGCCACTAGCATTGTGTCTGACAGAGCCTGAGTCCAGACCTAGTGTCAGTCACCAAGAGAGCAGGCACCATATCTAGCATCTGGGACTGGCAATGTCCCAAGTCCTTAGTCTCTACCCATGTTTGCTTTTCTGGCAATTTTCCCCAGACTTTGCTGAAATCCTTCCAATGGAGGAACCTGAAGCACTATAGAGTACTACTCCTTCCCCATGGAAAGAAACCTGGCTGTTGGGATGGGTATCCAGCCCTCAACGTGGGAGCAAGGTAATGTGAACACGCCAAGTCCTGGGCTGCCTGGGGCACAAACAGGCATTGTGACCCTCAGCCGAGTATGCTTTCAAACAAAACCTCTCTGTTCCACCAAAGGTTCCAGCATTGCAGGCCTGGTATGCCCCTAGACCCATATCCTAACCCTTGGTGGGATTTTCCAGGCTCTCAGACCCAGAACCCGTCTCTGGAATCCCTGTTTTGGGGCACGTCTAAGATGGGAAAGAATACTCTTATCTTACCCGAAAAAGCCACCAAACTAAGGGGAGCCGCCAGGATCCCTAGAGAGGAAAAGTCTCCCATGGACCCATGAGACCTCACCTACATTCCGATGTCGTTCTGGACACACAATCCCGATAGAAAAATCTGTGCTACCGTCTTCCAGTCACCCTAATTACAGTTCCTGATGAGCTGACCACCATGTCTATGCATTTGGCCTGCGATCACCTCGCAACTAACCCGAAACCGAATTTGTGTTTGCAGACTTCTGTGTCAAAACCATGGCTCACATGCCCTCCAGGATGAGGTCACTCTAGGTGCACCACAGGACTGTGGCTGCATTTCCCAAGGAAACTGTGCCTATCACAGTTGCCCAAATCTTACAGATAAAGAGAAACCTGCAAGGCCCCTGATACCACCCCAATTTTGGAGGCCACTCTGGATGCAAATGCGCAGTCTGAAACACCTCGATAAGCTACATTCAGCTAGACAGCCACGTCAATGGTCCTGAGTCAGAAGATTGAACCTGACATGCCCTTGGACCTCATTGAAACCCTTGATTAGGTTGTCAGGCATCTGTCCTCAGGGGCCTATTCTGGAATACATACTTATGATACAACACGTGGTTCCTGAGCCACACCACAGAACATTTCCTGTCTCCAGAAGGAAACTGTGCTCTTCGACCTTTGCCAAAACCTCAGAAAAGGAGAATCCTGCACCACACCTTAGCCACAAGCACATTCTAAGATCTCCCTGGTAACAAATCAGCAGTGTGACCCATCTGAAAGAGATTCCATGTTTGCTCATCGCCCTTGGTAATTCGCACCAGAGCCACCAGAATGAACTTGCCATGGTCTTCAGCTGCAATGGAGAATGGAGGTGTGCTTTCCAGGCATCCATGTCAGAGAGCTTTGCTACCCAGAATTTCCACATGGGGGACCCTGGAGCAAACAAATCAGATTCCACCTGTCCAGTAGAAGGAAACCTTGGTGTTTGGAGCATCTCACAAGCCTCAGCATGGGAAATCCTCCATGGCCTCTTGTCGCCACCACTCCATTTGTCGTTTATCAGAGACACAAACTCCAGTGTGAGCAAATATTGGACAACCGCCCTGACTCAGCTGCTGGATCTCTCGAATAAGCCTCTGCACATTGGAACTGCCTTCCGTTTGGCACTGAATTGAACCGTAGCTTGTTTTTACAATTCCATCCTCACCCTACTTGTCCCCACGCCCTCTTCATAGGGAATTCTGGGGGGCACAATATAGCATTTTGCCTGCCCCATAGAAGAAAAAAAGGTGCCTGGTGAATCTGTTCAGATTCCCCACATGAGGATCCACCTGCATGGCCCTTGACAATGCCCTAATATCATAGGCCACCATGGGCACTAAAGCTCTGTCTGACATAGCCTGACCCACAACCTCCAGTCAGTCACCTACACATTGGGCCCCATATCCTGCAGGTGGGACCTGCCGTGGCCCAAAACCGTCATCTCTGCTCAACCCGGGTATTCAGGCATCTGTCCCCAGAACGTAGCTCAAATCCATTCCTATGGGGGAACTTGAGGCACAAGTGTTCTCCTTCCCGATGGCAGGAAATCTGGCCTGTGAAATGGGTGTCCAGCCCTTAGAGTGGGAACCAGCTGCATGGGCCTTGAGACCACGGTCACTCATGGGAGATGCCCTGGGCACAAACAGGCATTGTGACCCTCAGCGTGAGCCTGCTTTCAAACAAACCCCATCAGTAGCTGCACCAGGTGTCCGCAGAGCAGGCTTACCAGGTTACTATGGCCAAATCCTCTCCCTCGTTTGTTTTCCAGGCACCCAGTCCCAGAAACTGTCTCCAGAATCTCTTTTTTCCGGTTCCCCTGAGACTGAAAACAGCAGTCTTCCCTTCCCCCCAGAGATACCAAAGTCTTGGGAGCTGGGCAGAATACCCAAGACGAAGAATCTCCCATGGCCCCATGAAGCCACCCCTATATTTTGTGACCGTCAGGGACACAGGATCCAGACAAAACAGGCTTCACTACTGCCTCCATGACACCTTAATTTCAGTACACTATGAGCTGCCCCCAAGGCCTGCAGATCGGGCCTGTGATCACCTCGGCCCTCACCCTAACCCTAGTTCGCATTTCCAGATTTCTGTCCCCAAAGCCCTGGCCCACATGTCCTCCAGGATGGGGCCTCTGGAGCCACACCAGATAACTGTGCCTATCCTCCCGAAAGAAACTATGCCCTTCATTGTTTCCCAAACCCTGAAAATTAGGAGCAATATACAAAGTAACTGAGCCCACCTCAGTTGCGAGGAAAACTCTGGACCGATATGCGCATTCTGGCACACCATGAGCACCTTCCTCCAGGCAGATATCCATGTCAAAGGCCCTGAGTCAGAAGATTGATCCTGACATGCCCCTAGGACTTCATCGATACCATAGATTAGATTTTCAGGTGCCTGCCTGTCCCCAGAGGCCTTTTCTCCAATAACAACTTAAATTCCAACATGGGGTCTGTGAGCCACACAACGGAATCCCTCCTGTTTCCAGTAGCATAGCTTGCTCTTGGTAGCTATGTCCAAGACTCAGTTTATGAGAATCCTGCATGGCCCCTGAACACCACAACATCCTAACTTCTCCGTGGATACAAACCATCATTATGATCCAACAGCATGAAACTCCATGTCAACTCAGGCTGCTTGGGACTTCACCCCAGAGTCACCAGAGCGAACCTTCTGTGTTCCTCAGCTTCAATGGTCAATGGAGGTGTGCTTTCTAGGCATCCATTCTGGAGAGCTCTGCTACCCATACTTTCCATATGGGGTACAGTGGAGCAAACAAACCAGACTCGCCCTGTCCTATACAAGGATTCCTTGCTGTTTGGAGCATCTCACAAGCCCCATTGTAGGAAATCCTCCATGACCTCGTGACGCCAACCCTCCATTTGGTGGCCAACATAGACACAAAGTCCATTGTAAACAAACATCTTACATCAGTCCTTAATCAGGTGCTGGTATCTCGAATCAGCTGCTGCACACTCGAATGGCCTTCCACTTGGCACTGAATTTAACCCTAGCAGGTGTTTACAATTTTATCCTCACCCTCCTCATCAACAAGCCTTCTTGACAGGGAATTCTGGAGCCAAAATAGGGCATTCTGCCTACCCCACAGACAGAAGAAGTGCCTGGTAAGTCTGTCCAGAAACCCCACATGTGGATCCAACTGCATGGCCCTTAATGGCACCCTAATATCATAAGCCTCCATGACACAGCCTGAGCCATAACCTCTAGTCAGCCACACTGACAGTTTTCTCCATATCCTGCAGGTGGGACCTGTCGTGGCCTGAAGCCTTCACATCTACTCAACCTAGATATTCAGGCATCTCTCCCAAGACCATAGCTCAAATCCCTGCCTATGGGGGAACATGAAGGACAAGAATACTCCTCCTACACGATGGCAGGAATCCTGGCTGCTTAGTTGGGTGTCCAACCCTCAGTGTGGGAACCGTTGCATGGCCCATGAGACCACGGCCACTCATGGGAGCCGCCCTGGGCACAAACAGACTTTGTGACCCTCAGTGTGAGCCTGCTTTCAAACAAACCGCCTTGGTAGCTGGACCAGGAGCACACAGGGCAGGCCTGCCATGTCCCTAGGGCCAAATCTTAACCCTCAATGTTTTCCAGATGCCCAGTCCCAGAACCTGTCTCTGGAATCCCTCTTTTGGGGGTCCTGTGAGACAGGAAACAGCAGTCTTCCCTTCCCCTAGGCAACCCAAACTCTAGGGAGCTGGGCAGAATCCCCCGAGTCAAAGAATCTCCCATGGGCCCATGAAGAATCCCATACATTTTGAGACTGTCCTAGATACACAGTCCAGACAGAAAAGCCAGTGCTATGGCCTCCATGACACATTAATTTCAGTACACTGAGGTGCACTCACGCCCTGCAGATTTGCCCTGTGATCACACCGGCCCTCACCTTAACCATAGATTGCGTTTGCAGACTTCTGTCCCCAAAGCCCTGGCCCACATGCCCTCGAGGATGGGGCCTCTGGTGCCACAACGGACGAGTGTACTTACACTCCCGAAGAAAACTCTGCCTTTCACATTTGCCAAAACTCTGAATCTTAGAAACAAATACAAAGCACCTGAGCCCAACTCAACTTCAAAGAACACTCTGGACCCAAGTACATATTCTGATACACAGTGAGCACCTGCTTCCAAACAGACATCGATGTAAAAGGCCCTGAGTCCAAAGATTGAACCTGACATGCCTCTACGACTTCATCGGTACCCTAGCTTAGGTTTTCAGGCTCCTGTACCCAGAGGCTTGTTCTCCAATACCAACTTATATTTTAACATGTGGTCCCTCAGCCACACAACAGAACCCCTTCTGTCCCCAGAAGGATACCTTGCTCTTGGTAGCTGTGGACAAGACTCAGTGCAGGAGAATCCTGCATGGCCCTGTGAAAACCCCAACATTCTAACATCTCCCTGGATAACAACCAGCATTGTGACCCAACAGCATATAACTCCATGTCAACTCAGGCCTCTTGGAACTTAGCCTCAGAGGCACCAGATAAAAATTGCCATGTTCCTCAGCTGCAATGGTCAAGGGAGTTGTGCTTTCAGGCACCCATGAAGGAGAGCTCAACTTTCCATAATGTGGAGCCTGTGGCAAACAAACCAGACACCACCTGTCCAGTAGAAGGAAACATTGCTGTTTGGAGCATCTCATAATTCACAGCATGGGAAATCCTCCATGGTCTCATGACACCATCCTTCCATTTGGCGGTCATCATAGACACAAACTCCAGTGTGAGCAAACATCTGATATCCACCCTTACTCAGGTGCTGTATATCTCGTATCAGCTGCTGCACACTGGAACTGCCTTCTGCTTTTCACTGAATTTAATCTTAGCTTGTGTTTAAAATTACATCCTCACCCTCCTTTTGCCCATGCCCTCTTGATAGGAAATTCTTGAGCCACAAAGTAGCATTCTGCCTGTCCCACAGAAGGAAGAAGTGCCTGGTGAGCCTTCCCAGGAACCCCACATTAGGTTCCACCAGCATGGCCCTCGACGAGACCCTAATATCTTAGTCCACCATGGGACTCAGACTCTGTCTGACACAGCCTGAGCTACGACCTTCAGTCAGCCATGCAGACAGCGGACCTCATATATTGCATGTGGGACCTGCCATGGTCCAAAGCCATCATATTTACTCAACTTGGTTATTCAGGCATCTATCCCCAGACCTTAGCTCAAATTCCTGCCTATGGGGGAAATTGCAGCACAGGAGTACTCTTCCTTCCCAGTGGCAGGAATCCTGGCTGTTGAGATGAGTGTCCAACCCTCAGAGTGGGAACCAGCTGCACGGCCCATGAGACCATGGTCACACACAGTAGCCGCCGTGGGCACAAACAGGCATTGTGACGCTCAGTGTGAGCCTGATTTCAAACACACCCCCTCAGTAGCTGGACCAGGAGCCTGCAGAGCAGGCCTGCCAAGTCCCTAGGATCAAAGCCTCACACTTGTTCATGTTTTCCAGACGCCCAGACCCAGAAACTGTCTCTGGAATCCCTCTTTTCGTGGTCCCCAGAGACGGAAAACAGCAATCTTCACTTCCCCCAGAGACACCAAGCTTTTGGGAGCTGGGTAGAATCCCCAGAGATGAAGAATCTCCCATGGCACCATGAAGATTCTCATACATTTTGCAACCTTCCTGGACACACTATACAGACAGAAAATCCTGTGCTACCACCTCCATGACCCCTTGATTTCAGTACAGTATTAGCTTCCCTCAGGGCCTGCAGATCAGGTCTGTGATCACCTCGGCCCTCACACTAACCCTAGTTTGCAGATTTCTGTCCCCAAAGCCCAGGCCCACATGCCCTCGAGGATGGGGTCTCTGGAGTCCCGGACAAGTGTGCGTACATTACCAAAGGAAACTCTGCCCTTCACTGTTGCCAAAACCCTGAAGATTAGGAGCAATGTACAAAGCCCCTGAGCCCACCTCAATTCAAAGGAAAACTCTGGACCCAAATGCACATTCTGACATACAATGAGGACCTGCCTCCAGGTAGACAACCAAGTCAAAGGCCCTGAGTCAGAAGATTGAACCTGACATGCCTCTGGGACTTCATCTATACCCGAGCTTAGGTTTTCAGGTGCCTGTCTCCAGAGACCTGTTCTCCAATACTAACTTATATTCCAACATGTGGTCCCTAAGCCACACTACAGAACCTCTCCTGTCCCCAGAAGGATACGTTGCTTTTGGTAGCTGTGTCCAAGACTCAGTGTAGGAGAATCCTTCATGGGCCCCTGACCACCCCAACATTCTAACGTCTCCCTGGATGCAAACCAGCACTATCATCCAACAGAATGAAACTCGATGTCAACTCATGTCTCTTGGAACTTCGCCACAGAGGCACCAGATCGAACCTGCCATGTTTCTCAACTGCAAAGGTCAGCGGAATTTTGCTTTCCTGGCATCCATGCAAGATTGCTCTTCTACCCAAACTTTCCATATGGGGGAACCTGGAGCAAAGAAACCAGATTCCCCCTGTCCAGTAGAAGGAAACCTTGCTGTTTGGAGCAACTCACAAGCCCCAGCATGGGAAATCCTCCATGGCCTCGGGATGACACCCTGCCATTTGTCGGTCATCATAGACAGAATCTCCAGTGTGGGCAAGCATCTGAGATCTGCCCTTAGTCAGGTGCTGGATACCTCAAATAAGCCACTGCACATTGGAGCTGCCTACCACTTGCCACTGAATTTAACCATAGCTTGTGTTTACAATTTCATCCTCAACCTCCTAGTCCACAAACCCACTTGATAGGGAATTCTGGAGCCACAACACAGCATTATGCCTACCACATAGAAAGAAGTCCTGCTTGGTGATTTTGCCCAGAAACCCCACATGAGGATCCATCTGCATGACCCTCGATGGAACCCTAATATCATAGGCTACCTTGGGCACTCAGGTTCTGTCTGACATATTCTGAGGAACAACCTCCAGACAGCCATGCAGACAGTTGTCCCCGTATTTTGAACGTGGGAAATGCCATGGCTCTAAGCCATCATCTCTACTCAACTTAGGTGTTCAGGCGTCAGTTTGATTCTTGATGCTTAGAGCAAAATAAACCTTTGCTTGACCTTCGCTTTGTATCAGTTCTGCTTTTTTTATTTCGGATCTAACACCCCCATTGGCAGGGATTCCAGGAAAGGACTAGGGACAGATACCTGGATAACAAAGATGGGTAGAGATGTCTGACGTGAGCAATAATCAGTCTCACATGCTGCATATGGGCCACGCTCTCCGGGTGGATTGCACTATGTCAGGGCTCAGGCTCTGTCAGACAAAGCACTAGTGGCAAAGCAGTCTATAAATCTGGGTTTCCTCAATGGCCAAGCAGATTGATCCTCAAGTGGGGTTTTGGGGCAGACTCACCAGGTGTTTCTTCTTTCTATGGGGAAGGCAGAATGCTGTGATGTGGCAGGAGATTTCTCTATCAAGAGGGCTTGGAGACCAGAAGGGTGAGGATGGAATTGTAAACACAAACAACTGTTCAATTCAGTGCCAAGCGGAAGGCAGTTCCAGTGTGCAGTGGCTAATTCGAGATATCCAGCACCTGAGTAAAGGGCGATGTTATACTTGCTCACACTGGAGTTTGTGTCTATGATGACTAACAAATGGAGGTGTAGCATCAATAGGCCATTGAGGATTTCCATCGCTGGGTCTTATGAGATGCTCCAAAAAGCAAAGTTTCCTTCTACTGGACAGGTGGAGTCTGGTTTGGGTGCTCCAGTGTCCCCCATGTGGAAACTTTCGGTAGCAGAGCACTCCTGCAAAGATGCATGGAAAGCACACCTCCAATGACCATTGCAATTGAGGAACATGGCAGGTTCGTTCTGGTGGCTATGGGGTGAAATATCAGGACCTTGAGTTCACATGGAATATCTTGCTAATGGATCTCAATGCTAGTTTGTTACTAGGGAGATCTTAGAATGTGCTGATGGCTAAGGTTCCATGAAGGATTCAACTACGCTGAGGGTTTGACACAGGAGGAAGAGCATGGTTTCCTTCTGGGGACAGGAGATGTTCTCTGTGTGGCTCAGGGACCACATGTTATATCAGAAGTTTGTATTCCAGAACTGGCGACTGAGGACAGATGTCTGACAACCGAATCTAGGATTCCAATGAGATCCTAGGGGTATGTCAGGTTCAATCTTCTGACTCAGGATCATTGACTTGGCTGACTGCCTGGATGTAGGTGATCAGGATGATTCAGACTGCACATTTGCACCCAGAGTGGCCTCCAAAATTGGGGTTGGCACAGGGGTCTGGCATGTTTCTCCTAATCTGGAGGGTTTGGGCAACTGTGACAAGCAGAGTTTCCTTGGTGATTACAGGCACAGTCTGTGCTGTGGATCCAGAGACGCCAACCTGGAGGACATGTGAGCCAAAGTTTTGGAAGAGAAGTCTGAAAACACAAGTTCGGGTTAGGGTTAGTGGTGAGGTGATCACAGACCTAATGTGTAGACATGGAGGGCACCTCATCAGGAACTCTAATTAGGTTGACTCAAAGGCCCTAGCACAGGCTTTTGTATCTGGAAGTGTGTCCTGGATGGTCTCAGAATACAGTTGTGGTCTCATGGCTTCATGGGAGATTTTTCCTCTCTAATGATATGCGCGACTCCCAATAGATTGGTGGCATTTTCGGGGAAAGGAAGAGTGATGTTTTCCATCATAGGGGTGCCCGAAAACAGGGATTCCAGAAATGGGCTCTGGGTCTGGGCTCCTGGAAAATACCACCAAGGTTTAAGATTTTGGCCTAGGAGCATACCAGACCTGCAGTGCGGGATTCTCGTGGTGCAACTGAGAGGGCTTGTTTGAAAGAAGGCTCAGGCTGAGGGTCATAATGCCTCTTTGTCCCCAGGGCGACAATCAGCAGTGGGTGTCGTCTCATTGGCCATGCAGCTGGCTTCCACTCTAAGGGTTGGACATCCATCCCAACAGCCAGGTTTCCGGCCATGGGGAAATAGGGGTTCTCTATTCTGTTTCTGTTTCCCCACTGGCAGGGTTTCCAGCAACGGTCTGGGGACAGATGCCTAAATACCAAGAATGGGTACAGGTGATAGACTTGCACCATAGCCGGTCGCATATGCTGGATATGGGTCCCACTTTCTGGGTGGCTGACCCGATGTTGAGGATCAGGCTCTGTCAGACACAGCTTTAGTGGCCAGGGCAGCCTATAAATCAGGGTTCCCTCAAGGGCCGAGCAGATTAATCCTCATGTGTGGTCTGAGCAGTGTCACCAGCCATTCTTCTTTCTATGGGTAAGGCAGAGTTCTGCATTGTGGCTCGATAATTCCCTATCAAGTGGGCTTGTGGACCAGGAGGCTGAGGATGGAATTGTAAAACCAAGCTATGGTTAAATTCAGTGCCAAGCGGAAGGCAGTTCCAATGTGCACTTCCTTATTGGAGATATCCAGCACCTGACTAAGGGCGGATTTCAGATGTTTGCTCACACTGGAGTTTGTGTCTAAGATGACCGACATCAGCAGGGGTAGAGTCAAGAGGCCCTGGAAGATTTCCCATGCTGAAGCTTGTGAGATGCTCCAAACAGCAAGGTTTCCTTCTACTGGACATGGGGAGTCTAGTTAGTTTGCTCCAATGTCCACCTTGTGGAAAATTTGGGTAGTAGCGCTCTCCTCCATGGATGCCTGGAAAGCACACCTCCATTGACCATTGCAGCTGAGGAACATGGCAGGTCCCTTCTGGTGGTTCTGAAAAGAAATACCAAGGCTTGATTTGAGATGGAATCTCTTGCAGAGGGGTCACAATGCTGGTTTGTTCCCAGGGAGATCTTAGAATATGCTGGTGGCTAAGGTGCCATTTAGTATTCTTTTACCCTGAGGGTTTGACACAGGTCGAAGAGCACAGTTTCCTTCTGGGGACAGGAGATGTTCTGTTGCAGTATCAGGGACCATGTGTTGTATCATAAGTTGGTATTCCAGAACAGGCCTCTGAGGACAGATATCTGAAAACCTAATCTAGGTTTCCAGTGAGGTGCTAGGGGCATGTCAGGTTCAATCTTCTGATTCAGGACCATTGACTTGGGTGTCTTCCTGCATGTAGGTGATTTGGGTGTTTCAGACTATGCATTGGGGTCCAGAGTGGCCTCCAATATTGGAATGTTCTCAGGGGCCTTGTAGGTGTCTCCTAATCTGGAGGGTTTGGGTAAATGTAATGGGTAAATTTTCCTTGGGGATGGCAGGCCCATTTTGTGATGAGGCCCCATAGATCCCATCCTGGAGGACATATGAGCCATGGTTTTGGGAGAAAAATCTGCAAACACAAAATGGGGTGATGTTAGTGGCGAGGTGATCGCAGGCCCAATGCATAGACCTGGAGGGCAGCTTGTCAGGAACTATACTTAAGGTGACGGGAAGGTGGTAGCACATGCTTTTCTATCTGTATTGTGTATCTAGAATGGCCTAAGAATGCAGGTTTGGTCTCATAAGCTCAGGGGATATTTTCCCTGTCTAAGGATCCTGGCGGATTCCAATAGTTTGATGTTTTTTTCGGTGAAGGGAAGAGTGCTTTCTTCGATCTTAGGGGTGCCCCTAAACAGGGATTCCAGAGACGGGTTCTTTGTCTGGGCTTATGGAAATCCCACCAACGGTTAGGATTTGGTCCTAGGGGCATACCAGGCCTGCAACGCGAGATCCTGGTGGTGAAAATGAGAGGGCTTGTTTGAGAGCATGCACAGGCTGAGGGACACAATACCTGTTTGTTCCCAGAGCGGCCCTCAGGAGAGGGAGTGGAATCATCAGGAATGCAACTGGCTCCCACTCTGAAGGTTGGACACCCAAACCTTTAAACAGGTTTCCTGCCATGCGGAAATAGGAGTTCGCTATTTTGCATCAGGCTCCCCCATTGGCAAAAATTCCAGCAAGGTCTGGGGTCAGATGCCTGAATACCAAGAATGGGTAGAGATGACAGACCTGGGCAATGGCCGGTCTCACGTGCTGGATATGGGCCCCACTCTCTGGGTGGCTGACATGAGGTCAGGGCTCAGGCTCTGTCAGACACAGCACTAGTAGCCAGGGCAGCCTACAAATCTGGGTTCCCTCAAGGGACGAGTAGATTGATCCTCATGTGAGCTTTCTGGGCAGACTCTCCAGGCAGTTTTTCTTTTTATGGCGAAGGCAGAATGCTGTGACGTGGCTCAAGAATTACCAGTCAAGAGGCCATGGGGACCAGGAGGGTGAGGATGGAATTGTAAACACAAGCTACAGTTAAATTCAGTGCCAAGCAGAAGGCAGTTCCAGTGTGCAGTGGCTGATTCAAGATATCCAGCACCAGTGTAAGGGAAGATGTCAGAAGTCTGCTCACACTGGAGTTTGTATCTGTGATGACCGCCTAACAGAGGGGTGGCATCAAAAAGCCATGGAGGATTTCCCACGCTGGGGCTTGTGAGATGCTCCAAGCTGTAAGGTTTCCTTCTACTTGACAAGGGGAGTCTGGTTTGTTTGCTCCAGTGTCCTCCATGTGGAAAGATGGGGTAGCAGAGCTCTCCCGCCTGACTGCCTTGAAAGTACACCTCCTTTGTCCATTGCAGCTTAGGAAATTGGCAGGTTCGTCTGGTGACACTGGGGCGAAGTACCAAGGTTTTGAGTTGACATGGAATCTCTTGTACATGGGTCACAATGCTGCTTTGTTACAATGGAGATCTTAGAATGTGCTGGTGGCAAGGATGTCATGCAGGATTCTCCTACCCTGAGGGTTTGACACAGGTCCGATATCACGGTTTCCTTTAGGACAGGAGATATACAGTTGTGTGGCTTAGGGACCACATGTTATATCACAAGTTGGTATTCCAGAACAGGTCTCTGATGGCAGATGCCTGTAAACCTAATCTTGAGTTCCAATGAGGTCCTAGGGGCATATCTGGTTCAATTGTAGGACTCAGGACCATTGACTTGGCTGTATGCCTTGATGTAGGTGATCAGAGTGTTACAGACTGCATATTTGCGTCCAGAGCAGCCTCCAATATGGGGGTGGGCTCAGGAGCCATGCAGGTTTCTCCTAATTTCAAAGGTTTGGGCAAATGTGATGGGAAAATTTTCCTTGGTGATGGCAGGCCCAGTACTGTGGTCGGGCTCCAGAGACCCTATCCTGGAGGGCACAGGAACCATGGTTTTTGGACTGAATTCTGCAAACACAAACTCCGGTTAGACTTAGTGGTGATATGATCACAAGCCCAATGCACAGAACTGGATAAGAGCTCGTCAGGAACTGGAATTAGGATGATTTGAAGGCGGTAACATAGGCTTTTTTATGTGGATTTTGTGTCCAGGGTGGCCTCAGAAAGGAGGTGTGGTCTCATGCGTTTAGGAGAGATTCTTTTTCTCTAAGGATCCTGGAGACTCCCAATAATTTGGTGGCTTTTTCAGGGAAGGTAAGAGTGTTGTTTTCCATCTTAGGTGTGACCAAAAAAAGGGATTCTAGAGAAAGGCTCTGGGTCTGGGGGCCTGGAAAATCCCACCATGGGTTAGGATTTAGGCCTAGGGGCATACCAGGCCTGCAAAGCAGGATCCTGGTGTGCAACTGAGAGGACTTGTTTGAAAGCATGCTCAGGCTGAAGGTCAAAATGCCTGTTGGTGCCCAAGGTGGCCCTCAGGAGTGGGCATGGTCTCGTTGGCGATGCATCTGGCTCCCACTCTTAGGTTTGCAAACCAGTCCCAGCAATAGGTTTCTTGCCATGGGGAGGAGGAGTTCTCTATTTTGCTTCAGGTTATCCCATTGGCAGGGATTCCAGCAAAGGTTGGGGACAGATGCCTGAATAACAGGAATGGGTAGGGATGACGGACTTGAGCCATGGGGGTCTCACATGCTGGATATGGGGCCCGCTTTCAGGGTGGCTGACATGAGGATGGGGCTCAGGCTCTGTAACACACAGCATTCATGGCCAGGGCGTCCTATAAATCGGGGTTCCCTCGAGGGTCGAGCAGATTGATCCTCATGTGGGTTTTCTGGGCAGACTCACAAAGCTATTCTTCTTTCTATGGAGAAGGCAGAATGCTTCAACGTGGTTCAAGAATTACCTATCTAGAGGCCATGGGGACCAGTCGGGCGAGGATGGAATTGTAAATACAAAATACTGTTAAATTCAGTGCCAATCAGAAGGCAGTTCCAGTGTGCAGCAGCTGATTCGAGATATCTAGCACCTGAGTAAGGGTGAATGTCAGATGTTTGCTCACACTGGGGTTTGTATCTGTGATGAACGACGAACGGAGAGGGGCCTCAAAAGGCCATGGAGGATGTCCCATGCTGGGGCTTGTGAGATGCTCCAAACAGCAAGGTTTCCTTCTACTAGACATGTGGAGTCTGATTAGTTTGCTCCAGTGTCCCCATGTGGGTAGTTTGGGTAGAAAACCTCTCCCGCATGGCTGCCTTGAAAGTCAACCTCCAATTTCCATTGCAGCTGAGGAACATGGAAGTTTCGTTCTGGTGGCTCTAGTGCGAAGTACCGAGGGCGATGAATTAACATAGAATCTTTTGCAGATGGGTCACAATGCTGGTTTGTTACCAAGGAAATCTTATAATGTGCTGCTGGCTAAGGGACCATGCAGGATTCTCCCACCCAGAGGGTTTTCAACAGGTTGAATAGCACGGTTTTCTTCTGGGGAGAGAAGATGTTCTGTTCTGTGGCTCAGGGACCACATGCTGTATTATAAGTTGATATTCCAGAACAGGACTCTGAGGACAGATACCTGAAAACCTAACCTAGCATTCCAATGAAGTCCAAGGAGCATGTCAGATTCAATCTTCTGACTCACGAGCGTTGACTTGATTGTCTGTCAGATATAAGTTATGAAGGTGTTTCAGAAGATGCATTTACGTCCAGAGTGGCCTCCAATATTGGGGTGGGCTCAGGGGCCTTGCAGGTTTCTCCTAAACTGGAGGGTTTGGGCAAATGTGATGGCCATAGTTTCCTTGGGGATTGCAGCCATAGTCTTCTAGTGTGGCTACAGAGATCCCATCCTGGAGGGCATGTGAGCCATGGTTTTGGAAGAGAAGTCTGCAAACAAAACATGGCTTAGGGTTAGTGGCGAGGTGATCACAGGCCCAATGCATAGACTTGGAGGGCAGTTTGTCAGGAACTGTAATTAGTGTGACTCGAGGGCAGTAGCACAGGCTTTTCTATCTGGATTGTGTATCCATGATGGCATCAGAATGCAGGTGTGGTTTTCTAGGTCCATGGGAGATTTTTCCTCTCTAAGGATCCTGGCGATTCCCCATACTTTGGTGGCTTTTGTGGGGAAATGAAAAGTGCTATTTTCCATCTTAGGGGTGCCCCAAAACAGTAATTCCAGAGACGGGCTCTGGGTCTGGACACCTGGAATATCCTACGAAGGGTTAGAGTTTCTGCCTAGAAGCATACCAGGCCTGTAATGCGGGATCCATGTGATGCAACGGAGAGAGATTGTTTGAAAGCGTACTCGGGCTGAGGGTCACCATGTCTGTTTGTGCCCAGGGCGGCCCTCAGGAGTGGATGTGGACTCATTGGCCCACTCTGAGGGTTGGACGCCCATCCCAACAGCCTGGTTTCCTGCCATAAGGAAAAAGGAGTTCTCTATTGTGCTTCAGGTTCACCCTTAGCAGGGATTCCAGCAAAGTTCTTGGGAGAGATGCCTGAATACCAAGGATGTGTAGATATCACAGACTTGGACCATGGCCGGTCTCACATGCTGGATATGGGCCCCGCTCTCTGGGTGGCTGACACAAGGTCGGGGCTCAGGCTCTGTCACACACAGCACTAGTGGCCAGGGCAGCCTATAAATCAGGGTTCTTTCGCGGGCTGAGTAGATTGAGCCTCATGTTGGGTTTCTGGGCTGTCTGTCAGACACTTATTCTTTCTATGAGGAAAGCAGAATGCTGCGTTGTAGATCCAGAATTCCCGATCAAGACATCTTTGGGACCAGTAGGGTGAAGATGGAATTGTAAACACAAGCTACGGTTCAATTCATTGCCCAGCAGAAAGCATTTCTAATGTACAACAGCTGATTAGAGATATCTAGCACCTGAGTAAGGGCGGATGTCAGATGTTTGTTCACACTGGAGTTTGTGTCTATGATGACTGACAGATGGAGGGTTGGCATCAAGAGGCCATGGAGAATTTCCCATGCTGAGGCTAATGAGATGCTCCAAACAGCAAGGTTTCCTTCTACTAAACAGGTGGTGTCTGGTTTGGTTGCTCCACAGTCCTCCATGTGGAAAGTTTGGGAAGCAGAGCTCTCCCACATGTATGCCTGGAAAGCACATGTCCATTGATCATTGCAGCTGAGGAACATGGCAGGTTCCTTCTGTTGCCTCTGGGGCGAAGTACCAAGGTCTCGAGTTGACATGGAATCTCTTGCAGATGGGACACAATGCTGGTTTGTTACCATGGAGATCTTAGAATGTGTTGGTGGCTAAGGGGTCATGCAGGATTCTCCTACCCTGAGGTTTTGACACAGGTCCAAGAGCACGGTTTCCTTCTGGAGAAAGGAGTTGTTCTGTTGTGTGGTTCAGGCACCACATGTTGGTATTCCAGAACAGGCCCCTGAGGACAGATGCCTGAAACCCTAATCTAGGGTTGCAATGAATTCCTAGGGGCATGTCAAGTTTAATATTCTGACTCAGACCCATTGACTTGGGTGTCTGCCTGGATGGAGGTGAACAGGGTGTTTCAGACTGTGCATTTGCTTCCAGAGTGGCCTGCAGTATTGGGGTGTGCTCAGGCGTCTTGCAGGTTTCTCTTAATCTGGAGGGTTTGGGCAATTGTGACGGGAACACTTTCCTTGGGAATGACAGGCACAGTCCTGTGGTGTGGCTCCAGAGAACCCATCCTAGAGGGCATGTGAGCCATGGGTTTGGGAGAGAAGTCTGCAAACAACAATTCTGGTTAGAGTTAGTAGCGAGGTGATCGCAAGCCTAATGCATAGACCTGGAGAGCAGCTTGTCAGGAACTGCACATCGGGAGACTCAAAGGCAGTAGCACAGGCTTTTGTATCTGGATTGTGTGTCCAGGATGTCCTCGGAATATAGGTGTCATCTCATGGTTCCATGGGAGACTTTTCCTCTCTATGGATCCTGGCAGTTCCCCATTTTTTGTGGCTTTTTCAAGGAGGGGAAGAGTGCTGTTTTCCATCTTAGGGGTGTCCCAAAACTGGCATACCATAGACAGGCTCTTGGTATAGGCACCTGGAAAATCACACCAAGTGTTAGGATTTGGGCCTAGACACATACCAGTCCTGCAATGCTGGACACTTGAGGTGCAAATGAGGGCTTGATTTAAAGCATGCTCAGGGTGAAGGTGAGAAAGCCTGTTTGTGCCCAGGGAGGCCATCAGGAGTGGGCGTGGTCTCATTGGCCATGCAGCTTGCTCCCACTTTGAGGGTGAGAGACCCATCCTAACAGCCAGATCACTGCCATGGTGAATGGGAGTTCTCTATTATGCTTAAGTTTCCCCCATAGGCAGGGATTTTTGCTAAGGTCTGGGGACAGTTGCCTGAATACCAAAGATAAGTAGAAATGATGAACTTGCCCATGGCAGGTCTCAATTGCGGGATATGGGGGATGCTCTCTGTGGATGACACTAGGAGAGTGCTCAAGCTCTGTCAGACACAGCACTAGTGGCCAGGGCAGCCTATAAATCGGGGTTCCCTCAAGGGCCGAGCAGATTGATCCTCATGTTGGGTTTCTGGGCAGATTCGTCAGGCACTTCTTTCGATAGACTGAAGAATGCTGGGTTGTGGCTCCAGAATTCCCTATCAAGAAGGCTTGTGGACCAGTAGGTTGAGGATGGAATTGTAAACACAAAATGTGGTTTAATTCAGTGCCAAGGGGAAGGCAGTTCTAATTTGCAGCAGCCGATTCCAGATATACAGCACCTGAGTAAGGGCGGATGTCAGATATTTGCTCACACTGGAGTTTCTGTCTTTATGGCCGAAAAATATAGTGGTGGCATAAAGAGGCCATGGAGGAATTCCCACGATGAGTTTTCTGAGATGCTCCAAATAGCAAGGATTCCTTCCACAGGACAGGTGGAATCTGGATTGTTTGCCCAAGGGTCCCCCATGTTGAAAGTTTGGGTAGCAGATTTCTCTAGCATGGATGCCTGTAAAGCACACCTCCATAGACGATTGTAGCTGAGGGACAAAACGGGTTTGTTCTGGTGGCTCATGGGTGAAGTACCAAGGCCTTGAGATGACGTGGAATCTCTTGCAGATGGGCCACAATGTTGGTTTGTTACAAGGAAGATCTTAGAATGTGCTGGTGGCTAAGGGGCTGTGCAGGATTCATCAACCCTGAGGGTTTAACACAGGTCCAAGAGCACAGCTTCCTTCTGGGGACAGGAGATGTTCTGTTTGTGGCTCAGGGACCACATGTTGTATCATTAGTTGGTATTCCAGAGCAAGCCTCTGAGGACAGATGCATTAAAACTTCATCTGTGGTTCCAATGATGTCCTAGGGGCATGCCAGGTTCAATCTTCTGACTCAGGTCCTTTGACTTGGCTGTATTTCTGGATGTAGGTGATCAGGGTGTTTCAGACTGCACATTTGCATCCAGAGCAGCCACCAAAATTGGGGTGGGCCCAGGGGCCTTGCAGGTTTCTCCTAATCTGGAAGTTTGGGCAACTGTGACGGGAACAATTTCCTTGGGGATGTCAGGCACAGTGTTGTGGTGTGCACCCAGAAAACCCATACTGGAGAGCATGTGAGCCATTGTTGTGGGAGAGAAGTGTGCAAACACAATTTCACGTTAGCGTTGGTGGCGAGGTGATTGAAGGCCCAATGTGTTGACATGGAGGGCAGCTCATGAGGAACTGTAATTAGGGTGTTTGGAAGGTGGTAGCACAGGGTTTTCTATCGGGATTCTGTGTCCAGGATGGCCTCGGAATGCAGGTGTGGTCTCCTGGTTCCAAGGGAGACTTTTCCTCTCTAAGGTTCCTGGCAGCACCCCATAATTTGGTGGTTTTTTCAAGGAAGTGAAGAGTACGGTTAACCATCTTAGGAGTACCCCAAAACAGGGATTCCAGATATGGGCTCTGTGTCTTTGCACCTGGAAAATCCCATCAAGGTTTAGGATTTGGGCCTAGTGGTGTACCAGGCCTGCAATATGGGATCCTGGTGGTGCAATTGAGAGTGCTTGTTTGAAAGCTTGCTCCGGCTGAGATACACAATGCCTGTTTGTGCCCAGGGCAGCCCACAAGAGTGGGCGTGGTCTCATTGGACATGCAACTGGCTCCCACTTTGAGGGTTGGAAACCCATCCCAACATCCATGATTCCTGCCCTGGGGAAGGAGGAGTTCTCTATTGTGCTTCAGGTTCCCCCATTAGCAGGGATTCCAGCAATGCTCTGGGGACAGGGGCCTGAATACCAAGGATGTGTAGAGATGATGGATTTGGGCCATGGGCCGTCTCACATGCTGGATATGGGCCCTGCTCTTTGGGTGGCTGTCACGAGGCTGGGGCTCAGGCTCTGGCAGATTCAGTACTAGTGGCCAAGGTAGACTATAAATTGGGGTTCCATCAAGGGACAAGGAGAGTGATCCTAATGTGGGGTTTTTGAGAAGATTCTCCAGGCACTTCTTTCTATGGGGAAAGCAGAATGCTGAGTTGTGGCTCCAGAATTACCTATAAAGAGTGATTGTGGACCAGTCTTGTGAGGATGGAATTGTAAACACAAGCTACGTTTAAATTCAGTGCCAAGCGAAAGGCAGTTCCAGTGTGCAGCAGCTTATTCGAGACATCCAGCACCTGAGTAAGGGCTGATGTCAGATATTTGCTCACACTGGAGTTTGTGGCTATGAACACCGACAAATGGAGAGGTGGCGTCAAGAGGCCATGGAGGATATCCTACGCTGAGCCTTGTGAGATGCTCCAAATAGCAAGGTTTCCTTCTACTGGACAGGTGGAGTCTGGTTTGTTTGCTCTGGATACCCCCATGTGGATAGTTTGGGTAGCAGAGCTCTCCCGCATGGTTGCTGGGAAAGCACACCTATTTTGACTATTGCAGCTGAAGAACATGTCTGGTTTGTTCCAGTGGCACTGGGGCGATGTACCAAAGCCTTGAGTTTACTTGGAATCCTTTTCCCATGCGTCACAGTCCTGGATAGTTACCAGAGAGATTTTAGAATGTGCTGGTGGATAAGGTGCCATGCAGGATTCTCCTACCCTGAGTGTTTGACACAGGTCCAAGAGCACAGTTTCTTTCTGGGGACAGGAGTTGTTCTGTTCTGTGGCTCAGGAACCACATGTTGTATCATAAGTTGGTATCCAGAACAAGCCTGTGAGGAAATATATCTGAAAACCTAATCGAGGGTTCCAATGAGGTCCTAGGGGCATGACAGGTTCTATCTTCTGACTCAACACCATTGACTTGGGTGTCTGCGTGGATATAGGTGATCAGGGTGTTTAAGACTGCACCTTTGCATCCAGAGTGGCCTCCAACAGTGGGGTGAGCTCAGGGGCCTTGCTGGTTTCTCCTAATCTGGAGGTTTTAGGCAACTGTGACAGGCACAGTTTCCCTGGGGATGACAGGACCAGTCCTGCGGTGCGGCTCCAGAGACCCCATCTTGGAAGGCATGTGAGCCATGGTTGTGGGAGAGAAGTCTGCAAATGCAAAGTTGGGTTAGGTTTAATGGTGAGATGATTGCAGGCACAAAGCGTAGTCTGGAGGGCAGCTTGTCAGGAACTGTATGAGGGTAACCATAAGGCGGTAGCACAAGTTTTTTTATCTGGATTGTGTGTCCAGGATGGCCTTGGAATAGGTGTAATCTCTTTGGTCCATAGGAGATTTTTCCTCCCTAAGGATCCTTGCGGCTCCCAATAGTTTGGTGGCTTTTTAGGGGAAGGGATTCGTGCAGTTTTCCATCTTAGGGGTGTCCCAAAACAGGGATAACAGAGACGGGCTCTGGGTCTGGGTGCCAAGAAATACCCACAAAGTGTTAGGATTTGGGCCTAGGGTCATACAAGATCTACAATGCGGGATCCTGGTTCTGCAACTGAGAGGGATTGTTTGAAAACATGCTCAGGCTAAGGGTCACAATGCCTGTTTGTGTCCAGGGAGGTTATCAGGGGTGGGCGTGGTCTCATTGTCCTTGCAGTCTCCCACTCTGAGGGTTGGACACCCATCCTAATAGCCAGGTTTCCTGCCATGGGTTAAAGGCAGTTCTTTATTGTGCCTCAAGTTCCCCCATTGGCAGGGATTCCATCAAAGGTCTGGGGACAAATGCCTGAAACCAAGGAAGGGTAGAGGGTCAGACTTCGGCCATGGCCAGTCTCACATGCTGCATATCAGTCCCGCTCTCTGGGTGGCTGACACGAGGCCAGGTCTTATGCTCTGTCAGACATATCACTAGAGGCAGGGCAGCCTTAAAAACAGGGTACCCTCGAGGGCTAAGCCGATTGATCCTCATGTGGGGTTTTTGAGCAGACTCACCAGACACTACTTCTTTCTTTGGGAAGGTGGAATGTTGCATTGTGGTTCCACATTTCCCTATCAAATGGGCTTCTGGACCAGTCAGGTGAAAATAGAATTGTAATCAAAAGCTAAGGTTAAATTAACTATCAAGCAGAAGGCAGTTCCAGTGTGCAGGAGCTTATTTGAGACATCCAGCACCTGAGAAAGGGCAGATGTCAGATGTAAGCTCACACTGGAGTTTGTGTCTATGATGACCGACAAATGGAGAGGTGGCGCCAAGAGGCCATGGAGGATTTCCCACGCAGAGGCCTGTGAGATGCTCCAAATAGCAAGGTTTCCTTCTACTGGAGAAGTGGAGTCTGTGCTGTTTGCTCCAGGTGTCCCCATGTGGACAGTTTGGGTAGCAGAGCTCTCCCGCATGGATGCCATGAAAGCACAGCTCCATTGACCATTGCAGCTGAAGAACTGGCAGGTTCGTTCTGGTGGCTCTTGGATGAACTACCAAGGCCGTGAGTTGACTCTGAATATCTTGCACATGGGTCACAGTGCTGGTTTCTTACCAAGGTCGTCTTAGAATGATCTGGTGGCTAAGGTGACATGCAGGATTCTCCTACCCTGTCGGTTTGAAACAGATCCAAAAGCACGGTTTCCTTCTGGGGACAAGAGATTGTCTGTTGTGTGGATCAGGTACCACATGTTGTATCATAAGTTGATATTCCTGAAAAGACCTCTGAGGACAGATGCCTGAAACCCAATCTAGGCTCCAATGAAGTCCAAAGGGCATGTAAGGTTCAATCTTCTGACCTAGGACCATTGACTTTGTTGTCTTCCTGGATATAGGTGATCAGGCTATTTCAGACTGCGGATTTGTTTCCAGAGCAGCCTCCAATAGTGGGTTGGACTCAGGGTTATTGCATGTTTCTCTTAATCTGGAGGGCTTGGGCAACTGTGATGGGCACAGTTTCCTTGGGGATGACAGGCACAGTACTGTGGTGTGGCTCCAGAGACCCCATTCTGGAGGGCATGTAAGCCATAATTTTGGGAGAGAGTGTGCAAACACAAACTCGGGTTAGGATTAGTGGCGAGGTGATCGCAGGATCAATGCATATACCTGGAGAGCAGCTCGTCAGGAACTGTAATTATGGTGACCTGACAGCGGCAGCACAGGCTTTTGTATCTGGATTGTGTGTCCAGAATGGCCTCGGAATGCAGGTGTGGTCTCAAGGGTCCATGGGAGATTTTTCCTCTCTAAGGATTCTGGCTGTTCCCAATAGTTTGGTGGCTATTGGGGAATGGAAGAGTGTTGTTTTGTGTCTTAGGGGTGCCCCAAAACAGGGATTCCAGAGACAGCCTCTAGGTCTGGGCACCAAGATATGTCACCAAGGGTTAGGATTTGAGCCTAGGGGCGTCCCAAGCCTGAAATGCAAGATCCTGGTGGTGCAACGGAGAGGGCCCAATTGAAAGCATGCTCAGACTGAGGATGACAATGCCTTCTTGTGCCCACGGGGGCCCTCATGAATTGGTGTGGTCTCACTGGCCATGCAGCTGGCTCCCACTCTGTGGGTAGGACACTCATCACAACAGCCAGGTTTCTTGCCATGGGGCCAGAGAAAATCTGTATTGTGCATCAGGATCCCCCATTGGCAGGGATTCCAGCAAAGGTTTGGGTGCAGGTGACAGAATACCAAGGATGATTAGAGATGACAGTCTTAGGCCATGGCCGATCTCATATGCTTGATATGTTTCCCGCTCTCTGGGTGGCTGACACGAGGTCAGGGCTCAGGTTCAGTAAAACACAGCAATAGTGGCCGGGGCAGCCTCTAAATTGGGGTACCTCGAGGGTCGAGCAGATTAATCCTCATGTGGGGTTTCAGGGCAGACACACCAGGAACTTCTTCTTTCTATGGGGAAGGCAGAATGCTGTGTTGTGGCTCCAGAATTCCCTATCAAGTTGACATGGGGACCAGTTGGGTAAGGATGGAATAGTAAAACCAAGCTATGGTTAAATCCAGTGCCAAGTGGAAGGGATATCCAATGTGCAGTGGCTTATTCGAGACATCCTGCACCTGAGTAAGGGCGGATGTCAGACATTTGCTCACACTGTAGTTTGATTCTATGATGACTGACAATTACAGATGTGACACCAAGAGGTCATGGAGGATTTCCCATGCTCAGGCTTGTGAGATGCTCCAGATAGCATGGTTTCCTTCTACTGACAGTTGGAGTCTGGTTTGTTTGATCCTAGGTCCCCCATGTGGGAAGTATGGGTAGCATAGTACTCCCACATGGATACCTGCAAAGCACCTCCATTGACAATTGCAGCTGAGGAACATGGCAAGCTCATTCTGGTGGCTCTGGGGCAATGTACCAAGGCCATGAGTTGACATGGAGTCACATGAAGATGTGTCACAATGCTGGTTTGTTACCAGGGAGACCTTAGAATGTGCTGGTGGCTAAAGGGACATGCAGGATTCATCTATCCTGAGGGTTTAACACAGGTCCAAGAGCACGGTTTCCTTCTGGGGACAGGAGATGATCTGTTGTGAGGCTCAGGAAACACATGTTGGAATATAAGTTGGTATTCCAGAACAGTCCACCGAAAACAGAGGCTTGAAAACCTAATCTAGGGTTCTAATGAGGTCCTAGGGGCATGTCAGGTTCTATCATCTGACTTAGGGCCATTGACTTGGCTTTCTGCCTGGATGTAGGTGATCAGGGTGTTTCAGACGGCGCATTTGCATCTTGAGTGGCCACCAATATTGCAGTGGGCTCAAGGTGGTTACTGGTTCCTCCTAATCTGGGAGGTTTGGGCAACTATGCTGGACACAGTTCTTTGGGGATGGCCAGCACAGTCCTGTGGTGTGGCTTAAGAGACCCCATCCTTGAGGGCATGTGAGCCATGATTTTGGGAATGAAGACTGCAAACTCAAACTCGAGCTGGTTAGTGGCGAGGATCTCAGACCCAATGCATAGACCTGGAGGGCCACTCATCAGTAATGTAATTAGGGTTACTGGAAGGTGGTAGCACAGGCTTTTCTATCTGGATTGTATGTCCAAGATCACCTCGGAATGCAGGTGTGGTCTCATAGGTCCATGGGAGACTTTTCCTCTCTAAGGTTCCTGGAGGCTTCCCATAGTTTGGTGGCTTTTTGGGGAATGGTAGAGTGCTATTTTCCATAGTAGGGGTGCCCCAAAACAGGGATTCCAGAGACGGACTCTGGGTCTGGGTGCATGGAAAATCCCACCATGGGTTAGGATTTGGGCCTTGGGGCATGGCAAGCCTGTAATGCGGGATCCTGGTGGTAAAACTGGGAGGGCTTGTTTGAAAGCATGCTCAGGCTGAGGGGCACAAAGCCTGTTTGTGCCCAGAGAGGCCCTTAGAAGTCAGCGTGGTCACATTGATCATGCAGCTGGCTCCCACATTGAGGTTTGGACACCCATCCCAACATCCAAGTGTCCTTACATGGGAAAGGAGGAATTCTCTATTGTGCTTGAGGTTCCCCCATTGGCAGGAATACCAGCAAAGTTCTGAGGACAGGTACCTGAATACCAAGGATGGGTAGAGATGCCGGACTTGGGTCATGGTAGGTCTCACGTCCTGAATATGGGGCCCTCTCTCTGGGTGGCTGACACTAGGACGGGGCCCAGGCTGTGTCAGACACAGCACTAGTGGCCAGGGCAGCCTATAATTCTGGGTTAACTTGAGGGCCGAGCAGATTGATCCTCATGTGAGGTTTCTGGGCAGACTCACCAGGCACTTCTTCTTTCTATGGGGAAGGCCGAATTCTGTGTTGTGGATCCAGAAATGCCTATCAAGATGGCTTGGGGACCAGTAGGGTGAGGTTGAAATTGTAAACACAAGCTGTGGTTCAATTCAGTGCCATGTGGCAGGCAGTTCCAATGTGTAGCAGCTGATTTGAGATATCCGGGAACTGAGTAAGAGCGATTTTCAAGTGTTTGCTCACACTGGAGTTTGTGTCTACGATGACAGACAAATGGAGGGGTGGCGTCAAGAGGCCATGGAGGATATCCCATGCAGAGGCTTGTGAGATGCTCCAAACAGCAATGTTTCCTTATATTGGACAGGTGGAGTCTGGTTTGTTTGCTCCAGGGTCCCCCATGTGGAAAGTTTGGGTAGCAGACCTCTCCGGCATGGGTGCTTAGAAAGCACACCTCCATTGGCGACTGCAACTGAGGAACATGGCAGGATCTTTCTGGTGGCTCTGGGGCAAAGTACCAATGCCGTGAGTTGACAGGGAATCTCTTGCAGATGGGCGACAATGCTGGTTTGTTATCAGGGAGATCTTAGAATGTGCTGGTGGCTAGGCTGCCATGCTGGATTCTCCTACACTGAAAGTTTGGCACAGGTAAAAGAGCACAGTTTCCTTCTGGGGACAGGAGATGTTCTGTTGTTTGGCCCACGGACCACATATTGTATCATAATTTGGTATTCCAGAACAGGCCCATGAAGACAGATGCCTGAAAACCTAATTTAGAGTTCCAATGAGGTCCTAGGGGCATGTCAAGTTCAATCTTCTGACTCAGGATCATTGGCTTGGCCTTCTGCCTGAATGTAGATGATCAGGGTTTTTAAGACTGTGCATTTGCGGGGGGACAAGATGGCGGGGTACGAGGAAGAGGCGTCTTTTCAGCTGCTACCCCAACGTGAGCTGATTACCTACCAAAGAACTCTGATCACCCATGAAATCAGCCTGAGATCAGAATTATACACGTCTGGATCTCTACAGGGGCAGAAGACGCCAGTGAGCAGGTAAAGCGGAATGGGAACAGCGGACTGATATCAGAAGATAAACAAAAGGGGGAGGGAGCCACCAGAGGCGACCGGTGGGAAAGCAATACCCCGATACGAGCGAGAGTGCCCTGCGTCTGGGGACCAGCATTAACGTGGAGACTGGTTGAAAGCACTCCAAAAGAGCAAAGGATCGCGGGGGCAAATTGTGGGAATCAGGGCGGCTAGGGACAGGGGCTTAAGTCCCCGGTCCCAGACGGCCTCCCCTGCGCGGAGGCAGAGAGAGTGCGGCGGAGAAACCGACTCCTGGTCCCTAAGCCACCAGCGCGCCCCAGAGCGCAGGGTTTCCGGCTCCTGTGAGGGGATGGGAGCTGCTCCGGTCTGCGGAACGCGCGCTAGCCCTACCACAAAGCTTGAGATGCGCGCGCACGTCTCTCCTGCTCTCCTGGATTTCTAAGGCCCGGGGGCGCTTCTTGACCCGCACCATTGTTTCAAAGTCTAAGCCGAGTGCGCTCGAAACTCTTCCCCGGACAGAGGCGCGCAAAAGCCCAGCCTGGGGCTTACGGACCAGCGCCCCGTTCTCAGTGCCCCAGACCCGCGCCGGACCGACAGCCGCCTCTGAAAAGAGGTGCGCGCAAGCCGGGCACTCCCAGCCCGGGCCGGCGGCAAAATCTCAGTGTGCGATCGCTGCTTGGAACCTCTCTGGCAGTCAGGAGCTCCCAGACAGCCGCCACTGCCTTGGCATTGGGGACCAGCAAAAGATCCTGCGCCTCCAGGGTCTTTAACTTGGAACCTACACTGCCAGCGGCTAAGGGGGAATTTATTCAGCTTCTGCACCCAGACTGAGGCTTCTCTCTGAGACGGAGATCAGGAAGTGTTCCAGGGTGCACCTTGACTGCACCAGAGTTGATACATCCAGCTACATCTGTTCAGTCTTCTCCCACCAAAATGACTAGGAGGAGGAATGCCCAACAGAAGAAAAATACAGAGGATGGACCTTCTGCAATAGAACTAACGGCTATCAACATAGACAATATGTCGGAAAGAGAATTCAGGCTAACAATTATCCAGGCAATAGCTAGGTTGGAGAAAGCCATGGATGACCAAACAGAATTGATTAGGGCCGAACTGAAAGCGACCAGACAGGATGTTCACAATGTTAGGGCGGAGCTTAAAGCTACCAGGGAGGAGGTCCACAATGCTCTCAATGAGTTCCAATCCAATCTAAACTCTCTCAAAGCTAGGGTAACTGAGACAGAAGATAGAATTAGTGATCTGGAAGACAAACAGATAGAGAGAAAGGATCAGGAGGAAGCCTGGAACAAACAGCTTAGATCCCACGAAAGCAGAATTAGGGAAATAAATGATGCCATGAAGCGTTCCAACGTCAGAATTATTGGAATTCCTGAAGGGGAGGAGAAAGAAAGAAGTCTAGAAGATGTCGTGGAACAAGTCCTTCATGAAAACATTCCGAATCTCGCGAATGAAACCAGCGTTAATGTACTAGAGGTTGAACGGTCTCCACCCAAGATTATACACTCCAAAAAAACATCACGACACCTGATAGTCAAATTGAGGAATTATAATTTTAGGTATAATGTCTTGAAAGCTGCCAGGGCAAAGAGGCTCCTTACTTACAGAGGGAAGCCCATCAGAATAACGTCAGACCTGTCCACAGAGACCTGGAAAGCCAGAAGAGGCTGGCAAGATATATTCAGGGCACTAAATGAGAAGAACATGCAGCCAAGAATACTTTATCCAGCAAGACTGACATTCAAAATGGATGGAGAGATAAAGAGTTTCCAAGACCGGCAAGGCTTAAAAGACTATGCAACCACCAAGCCGACACTACAGGAAATATTAAGGGGGGGTTCTATAAAAGAGGAAAAATCCCAAGAATAGCATTGAACAGAAATATAGAGACAGTCTACAGAAAGAAAGACTTCAAAGGTAACTCGATGTCAATAAAAACGTATCTATCAATAATCACTCTCAATGTGAATGGCCTAAATGCACCCATAAAACGGCACAGGGTTGCAGATTGGATAAAACGACCGGACCCATCCATATGCTGTCTACAAGAGACCCATTTTGAACCTAAAGATACACGCAGACTGAAAGTGAAGGGGTGGAGAAGCATCTTTCATGCCAATGGGACTCAAAAGAAGGCTGGGGTAGCGATTCTCATATCAGATAAATTAGACTTCAAACTAAAGACTGTAGTCAGAGATACAGAAGGACACTACATAATCCTTAAAGGGACTATCCACCAAGATGATCTAACAATTGTAAATATCTATGCTCCCAATATGGGAGCAGCCAATTACTTAAGAAAACTGTTAATCAAGATAAAGAGTCATATTGATATGAATACACTAATCGTAGGAGATCTTAACATGCCTCTTTCAGAATTAGACAGATCTTCGAAGCAGAAACTCAACAAAGAAACAAGAGCATTAAATGACACATTGGACCAGATGGACCTCATAGATATATACAGACCTTCCACCCTAAAACAGCAGAATAATCATTCTTCTCAAGTGCACACGGAACCTTCTCCAGAATAGACCACATACTGGGTCACAAATCAGGACTCAGCCGATACCAAAAGACTGAGATTATTCCCTGCATATTCTCAGATCACAATGCTTTGAAACTGGAGCTCAATCACAAGGAAAAGTTCCGAAGGAACTCAAACACCTGGAAGCTAAAGACCACCTTGCTTAAGAATGCTTGGATCAACCAGGAGATCAAAGAAGAACTGAAACAATTCATGGAAACCAATGAGAAGGAAGACACTTCGGTCCAAAACCTATGGGATACAGCAAAGGCGGTCCTAACGGGAAAATAGATAGCCATCCAAGCCTTGCTCAAAAAAATTGAAAAATTCAGAACACACCAGCTGTCTCTACACCTTAAAGAACTGGAGGATCAACAACAAATCAAACCAACTCCACACATAAGAAGGGAAATCATCAAGATTAGAGCTGAGATCAATGAGGGAGAAACCAGAGATACAGTAGAACGTATCAATGAAACTAGAAGCTGGTTTTTTGAAAGAATCAATAAGATTGATAAGCCACTGGCTACACTAACCCAAAAGAAAAGAGAGAAAGCCCAAATTCATAAAATTATGAATGAAAAGGGAGAGATCACAACTAACAACAAGGAAGTAGAAACAATCATCAGAAGTTATTACGAACAGTTATATGCCAATAAGCTTAGCAACCTAGATGAAATGGATGCATTCCTGGAAAAATATAAACAACCATAATTGAACCAGGAAGAAATCGATAGCCTGAATAGACCGATATCTAATAACGAGATTGAAGCAGTGATCAAAAATCTACCAAAAAACAAGAGCCCAGGATCTGACGGATTCCCTGGGGAATTCTACCAAACCTTCCAAGAAGAAATAACACCTATTCTCCTGAAGCTGTTTCAAAAAATTGAAGCAGAAGGAAAACTTCCAGACACTTTCTATGAAGCCAGCATTACCCTGATCCCCAAACCAGGCAAGGACCATACCAAAAAGGAGAATTTCAGACCAATATCACTGATGAATATGGATGCTAAGATTCTCAACAAGATCCTAGCCAACAGGATCCAACAACACATTAAAAAGATTATCCACCATGATCAGGTGGGATTCATCCCTGGGCTACAAGGATGGTTCAACATTCGTAAATCAATCAATGTGATACAACAAATTAATATGAGAAGAGAGAAGAACCGCATGGTCCTCTCAATTGATGCAGAAAAAGCATTTGACAAAATCCAACATCCGTTCCTGATTAAAACTCTTCAAAGTATAGGGATAGAGGGAACATTCCTGAATCTCATCAAATCTATCTATGAATGACCCACAGCAAATATCATCCTCAATGGGAAAAAGCTTGCAGACTTCCCACTGAGATCAGGAACAAGACAAGGATGCCCACTTTCACCACTCTTGTTCAACATAGTATTAGAAGTCCTAGCAACAGCAATCAGACAACAGAGAGAAATAAAAGGTATCCAAATTGGTAATGAAGAATTCAAACTCTCTCTCTTCGCAGATGACATGATTCTTTATATGGAAAACCCAAAAGACTCCACCCCCAAACTACTAGAACTCATACAGCAATTCAGCAGCGTGGCAGGATACAAAGTCAATGTGCAGAAATCAGTGGCTTTCTTATGCACCAACAATGAAAATACAAAAAGGGAAATTAGAGAATAGATTCCATTTACTATAGCACCAAGAACCATAAGATACCTGGCAATAAACCTAACTAAAGAGGTAAAGGATCTATACTTGAGGAACTATAGAACACTCATGAAAGAAATTGAAGAAGACACAAAAAGATGGAAGACCATTCCATGCTCTTGGATTGGAAGAATAAACATTGTTAAAATGTCTATACTGCCTAGAGCAATCTATACTTTTAATGCCATTCCGATCAAAATTCCACCAGCATTCTTCAAAGAGCTGGAGCAAATAATCCTAAAATTTGTATGGAATCAGAAGAGACCCCGAATCGCTAAGGAAATGTTGAAAAACAAAAATAAAGCTGGCGGCATCACCTTACCTGATTTCAAGCTTTATTACAAAGCTGTGATCACCAAGACAGCATGGTACTGGCATAAAAACAGACACATAGACCAGTGGAACAGAGTAGAGAGCCCTGATATGGACCCTCAACACTATGGTCAATTAATCTTCCACAAAACAGGAAAAAATATACAGTGGAAAAAAGAGTCTCTTCAATAAATGGTGCTGGGAAAACAGGACAGCTATATGTAGAAGAATGAAACTCGACCATTCTCTTACACCGTACACAAAGATCAACTCAAAATGGATAAAAGACCTCAACGTGAGACAGGAATCTATCAGAATCTTAGAGGAGAACATAGGCAGTAATCTCTTCGATATCAGCCACAGCAACTTCTTTCAAGATACGTCTCCAAAGGCAAAGGAAACAAAAGCGAAAATAAACTTCTGGGACTTCATCAAAATCAAAAGCTTCTGCACAGCAAAGGAAACAGTCAAAAAAACAAAGAGGCAACCCACGGAATGGGAGAAGATATTTGCAAATGACAGTACAGACAAAAGGTTGATATCCAGGATCTATAACGAACTCCTCAAACTCGACCCACACGAAACAGACAAACACATCAAAAAATGGGCAGAAGATATGAACAGACACTTCTCCAATCAAGACATACAAATGGCTATCAGACACATGAAAAAATGCTCATCATCATTAGCCCTCAGGGAGATTCAAATTAAAACCACATTGAGATATCACCTTATACCAGTTAGAATGGCCAAATTTAACACAACAGGAAACAACATGTGTTGGAGAGAATGTGGAGAAAGGGGAACCCTCTTACACTGTTGGTGGGAATGCAAGTTGGTGCCGCCTCTTTGGAGAACAGTGTGGAGATTCCTCAAGAAATTAAAAATAGAGCTTCCCTCCGACCCTGCAATTGCACTCCTGGGTATTTACCCCAAAGATACAGATGTTGTGAAAAGAAGGGCCATCTGTACCCCAATGTTTATAGCAGCAATGGCCACAGTCGCCAAACTATGGAAAGAACCAAGATGCCCTTCAACGGATGAATGGATAAGGAAGATGTGGTCCATATACACTATGGAGTATTATGCCTCCATCAGAAAGGACGAATATCCAACTTTTGTAGCAACATGGACGGGACTGGAAGAGATTATGCTGAGTGAAATCAGTCAAGCAGAGATAGTCAATTATCATATGGTTTCACTCATTTGTGGAGCATAACCAATAGCAGGGAGGACAAGGGGCGTTAGAGAGTAGTAGGGAATTTGGGTAAATTGGAAGGGGAGATGAACCATGAGAGACTATGGACTCTGAAAAACAGTCTGAGGGGTTTGAAGTGGCGGGGGGGTGGGAGGGTTGGGTACCAGGTGGTGGGTATTATAGAGGGCACAGCTTGCATGGAGCACTGGGTGTGGTGAAAAAAATAATGAATAATGTTTTTCTGAAAATAAATAAATTGGGGGAAAAAAAGAAAAAAAAAAAAGACTGTGCATTTGCATCCAGATCAACCGCCAATATTGGGGTGGGCTCAGGTGCCTTGTAGGTTTCCCCTAATCTGGAGGGTTGGGGCAACTGTGACAGGCACATTTTCCTTGGGGATGGCAGCCACAGTCATGTGGTGTGGCTGCAGAGACCCCATGATGGAGGGCATGTGAGCCATGATTTTGGGAGAGCAGTCTGCAAACACAAATTTGGGGTAGGGTTAGTGGCGATGTGATTGCAGGCCCAATGTGTAGACCTGAAGGGGAGCTCGTCAGGAACTGTAATTAGCATGACTGGAAGGCTGTATCACAGGCTTTTCTATCTGGATTGTGTGTCAGGGTGCCCTGGAATGCAGGTCTGGTGTCATGGGTACATGGGAGATTTTTCCTAAGTATCCTGGTGGCTCTCCATAGTTTGGTGGCTTTTTTGGGGAAGGGAAGAGTGCTGTTTTAAATCTTAGGTGCCCCAAAACAGGGATTGAAGATAGGGCCTCTGTGTCTGGGTGTCTAGAAAATCTCACCAAGTGTTAGTATTTGGGCCTAGGGTTGTACCAGGCCTGCAATGAGGGACCCAGGTGGTGCAACTGAGAAGGCTTGTTTGAAATCATGCTCAGGCTGAGGGTCACAGTGCCTGTTTGTGGCCAGTGTGGCCTTCGGGAGTGTGGGTGGTCTCATTGGCCATGCAGCTGCCTCCCACTTTGAGGGTTGGACACCCATCCCAAGAGCCAGGTTTTTTTGCCAAGGGGTAGGAGCAGTTCTCTATTGTGCTTCAGGTTCTACCACTGGCAGAAATTTGAGCAAAGTTCTGGGAACAGGTACCTGAATACCAAGGATGGGTAGAGATGACGGAATTGGGCCATGGCAGTTCTCACATGCTGGATATGGGGCCCGTTCTCCGGGTGGCTGACACTAGGTTGGGCTCAGACTCTTGCAGACACAGCACTAGTGGCCGGGGCAACCTAGAAATCGGTGTTGCCACGAGGGCCGAGCAGATTGATCCTCATTTGGGATTTCTGGCTTAACTCACAATGCACTTCTTTCTATGGGAAGGCAGAATGCTGCATTGTGGTTCCAGAATCCCTTATGAAGAGGGTTTGGGGATGAGTAGGGTGAGGATGGAATTGAAAACGCTAGCTATGGTTCAATTCAGTGCCAAGCAAAAGGTAGTTCCAACGTGCAGTGGCTTACACAAGATATCCAGCATCTAAGTAGGGCGGATTTCAGATGCTTGCCCACTCTGGAGTTTGTTTTTATGATTACAGACAAATGGAGGGGTGGCATTCAGAGGCCATGGATGATTTCCCACGCTGAGGCTTGTGAGATGCTCCAAACAACAAGGTTTCCTTCTACCATACTGGGGGAGTCTGGTTTGTCTGCTCCAAGGTCCCCCATGGGAAAAGTTTGGGCAGCAGAGCTCTCCCACATGGATGCCTGGAAAGCACACCTCCATTGAATATTGCAGCAAGGAACATGGCATGTTCATTCTGGTGGCTCTGGGGTGAAGTACCAAGGCCTTGAGTTGACATGGAATCTCTTGTAGATGGGTCACAATGCTGGTTTGTAACCAGGGAGATCTTAGAATGTGCTGGTGGCTAAGGTGTCCTGTAGTATTACCCTACTCTGAGGGTTTGTCTCAGGTTGAAGAGCATGGTTTCCTTCTGGGGACAGGAGATATTCTGTTGTGTGGATCAGGGACACATGTTGTATCATAAGTTGCTATTGCAGAACAGGCCACTGATCACAGAGGCCTGAAAACCAAATCTAGGGCTCCAATTAAGCCCTAGGGGCAAGTCAGGTTCAATCTTCTTACTCAGGACAATAAAGTTGGCTGTCTGCCCAGATGTAGATGATCAGGGTGTTGCAGACTGCGCATTTGTGTCCAAAGCGGCTGACAATATTGGGGTGGGCTTAGTGACCTTGCAGGTTTCTCCTATACTGAAAAGTTTGGGTAACAATGACGGGGACAGTTTCCTTGGTGATGACAGCCACAGTCCTATGGGGTGGCTCTAGAGACCCCATTATGGAGGGCATGTGAGCCATGGTTTTGGGAGATAAGTCTGCAAACAGAAATTCGGGTTAGGGTTAGTGGCGTTTTGATCATAGGCCCAATTCACAGACCTGGAGGGCAGCTCATCAGGAACTATAATTAGGGTGACTGGAAGGCGGTAGCACAGTCTGTTCTATCTGGATTGTGTGTCCAGAATGGCCTCATAATGCAGGTGTGGTCTCGTAGGTCCATGGGAGACTTTTAGCCTTTAAGGATCCTGGCGGCTCCCCATAGTTGGGTGGCTTTTCAGGGAAGGGATGAATGCTGTTTTCCATCTTAGTGGTGCCCCAAAACAGGGATTCCAGAGACGGGCTTTGGGTCTGGGCGCCTGGAAAACCCATCAAGTGTTAGGATTTGGTGCCTAGGGGCATACCAGGCATGCAATGTGGGATCCTGGTGGTGTCACTGAGAGGGCTTCTTTGAAAGCATGCTCAGTATGAGGGTCAAAATGCCTGCTCGTGCCCAAGGCTGCCCTCTTGAGTGGGTGTGCTCTCATTGGCCATGCTGCTGGATCCCACTCTGATGGTTGGACAGCCATCTCAACAACCAGGATTCCTGCCTTGAGGAAGGAGGAGTTCTCTACTTTGCTTCAAGTTCCCCCATTGGCAGGGATTCCAGCAAAAGTCTCGGGAGAGGTTCCTGAATACCAAGGTTGGGTAGAGATGATGGAGCTGGGCCTTGGCCGGTCTCACATGCTGGATATGGGCCTCGCTCTCTGGTTGGCTGTCACGAGGTCGGGGCTTAGGCTTTATCAGACACAGCTCTAGCGGCCAGAGCATCCTATAAATCGGGGTTCCCTCGAGGACTCAACAGTTTGGTTCTCAGGTGGAGTTTCTGGACATACTCACTAGGCCCTTCTTATTTCTGTGGGGAAGGCAGAATGCTGCATTATGGCTCCAGAATTCCCTATGAAAATTGCTTGGGGACCAGTAGGCTGAAAATGGAATTGTCAACCCAAGCTATGGTTCAATTCAGTGCCAAGCAAAAGGCATTTCCAGTGTGCAGTGGCTGATTCCAGATATCCAGAACCTGAGTAAGGGCGGATGTCAGATGTTTGCTCAATGTGGAGGTTGTGCCTATGATGACGGACAAATGGAGGGGTGGCATCAAGAGGCCTTGGAGGATTTCCTATGCTAAGGCTGGTGAGAAGCTCCAAACAGCAAGGTTTCCTTCTGCCGGAAAGGGGAAGTCTGGATTGTTTGCTCCAGTGTCTCCCATGTGGAATGTTTGGGTATCAGAGTCCTCCCAGCATGGATGCCTGGAAAGCACACCTCCATTGACCATTGCAGCTGAGGAAATGGCGGATTCGTACTGGTGGCTCTGGTGCGAAGTACCAAGGGCTTGAGTTTACATGGATTCTCATTAAGGTGGGTCACAATGCTAGATTGTTACCAGGGAGATCTTAGAATGTGCTGGTGGCTAAGGCGTCAGGCAGGATTCATCTACCCTGAGGGTTTGACACAGCTCTAAGAGCACGTCTCCCTTCTGGGGAGAGGAGATATTCTGTTGTGGGGCTCAGGGATCACATGTTGTATCATACATTGCTATTCCAGGAAAGGCCTCTGAGGACAGATGCTGGGAATCATAATCTAGGTTTCCATTGAAGTCCAACGAGCATGTCAGGTTCAATCTTCTGACTCAGGACCCTTGACTTGGGTGTCTGCCAGGATGAAGGTGATCAGGGTGTTTCAGACTGCGCATTTCTATAGAGAACGGCCTCCAGTATTGGGGTGGGCTCAGAGGCCTTGCAGGTTTCTCCTAATCTGTAGTGTTTGGGCAACTGTGTCAGGTACAGTTTCATTGGGAATAGCAGGTACAGTCCTGTGATGTGGCTCCAGAGACCGTGTCCTGGATGGCATGTGAGCCATGGTTTTGGGAGAGAAGTCTGCAAACAGAAACTCGAGTTAGGGTTAGTGGCAAGATAATTGCAGGTCCAAAGCACAGACCTGCAGGGCAGCTCATAAGGAAGTGTAAATTTGTTGACCTGAAGGTGGTAGCACAGGCTAATTTGTCTGGATTGTGTCCCACGGATGGCCTCGGAATGCAGGTGTGGTCTCATGGGACCATGGGAAATTTTCCCTCTCTAAGGATCCTGGCGGCTCCCAATAGTTTGGTGGCTTTTCCAGGGAAGGGAAAACTGCTGTTTGCCATCTTAGGGGTGCCCCAAAACAGGGATTCCAGAGTCAGGCTTTGGGTCTGGGCACCTGGAAAATCGCACCAAGTGTTAGGATTTGGGCCTAGGGGCATATGAGACCTTCAATGCGGGATACTGGAGGTGCAACTGAGAGCGTTTGTTTGAAAGGATGCTCAGTCTGAAGGTCACAATGCCTGCTTGTGCCCAGGAGAGCCCTCATGAGTGGGCGTGGTCTCATTGGCTAAAAGCTGGCCCCAACTCTGAGGGTTGGACACCCATTGCAAAAGCCAGGATTCCTGCCATGGGTAGGAAGAGTTCTCTATTGTGTTTCAGGTTCCCCCATTGGCAGGGATTCCAGCAAAGGTCCAGGGACAGATTCCTGAATATCAAGGATGGATAGAGACGACGGACTTGGGCCATGGCTTGTCTCACATACTGGATATGGGCCCCGCCCTCTGGGTGGCTGACACTAGTTCTGGGCTCAGGCTCTGTCAGACACAGCACTAGTGTCCACAGCAGCCTATAAAATGGGGTTCCCTTGAGGGCCAAGCAGATTGATCCTCATATTGAGTTTCTGTCAGACTCATCAGGCCTTTCTTCTTTCTATAGAAAAGGCAGAATGCTGCCTTATGGCTGTAGAATTCACTATCAAGAGGGCTTGGGGACCAGTAGGGTGAGGATGGAATTGTAAACCCACGCTACGGTTAAATTCATTGTCAAGTGAAAGGCAGTTAAAGTGTGTAGTGGCTGATTCGAATATCCAGCACTTGAGTAAGGGCAGAAGTCATATGTTTGCTCATGCTGGAATTTGTGTCTATGATGACCGACAAATGGAGGGGTGGCATAAAGAGACCATAGAGGATTTACCATGCTGGGGCTTGTGAGATGCTCCAAACAGCAAGGTTTCGTTCTACCGGACAGGGGAAGTATGGTTTGTTTGCTCCAGCTTCCCCCACGTGGAAAGTTTCAGTATCAGAGCACTCCCACATGGATGCCTGGTAAACACACCTCCGTTGACCATTGCAGGTGAGGAATGTGGAAGGTTCATCCTGGTGGCTCTGGGGCAAAATACCAAGGGCTTGAGTTGACATGGAGTCTCATGAAGATGGGTCACGATGCTGGTTTGTTACCAGGGAGATCTAGAATGTGCTGATGGCTAAGGTGCCGTGCAGGATTCATTTAACCTGAGGGTTTGACACAGATCCAAATGCACGGCTTCCTCCTGGGGAAAGGAGATGTTCTGCGTGGGGCTCAGGGACCACAAGTTGTATTATAAGTTGGTATGCAGAACAGGCCTCTGAGGACAGATGCCTGAAAACCTAATCTAGGTTTCCAGTGAAATCCTAGGGGCATGTTACGTTCAGTCTTCTTACTCAGTACCACTGACTTTGGTGTCTGCCTGAATGGAGGAGATCAGGGTGTTTCAGACTACACATTTGCATCCAGATCAGCCTCCAGTATTGGGGTGGTCTCAGGGGCCTTTCAAGTTTCTCTTTATCTGGAGGGTTTGGGAAACTTTGACAGGCATAGGTTCCTTGGCGATCACAGGCCAAGTTCTGAGGTGTAGCTCCAGAGAACCTATTCTGGAGGGCATGTGAGCCATGGTTTTGGGAGAGAAGTCTCTAAACACAAACTCGGTTTAGGGTTAGTGGCGAGGTGATCACAGGCCCAATGCAAAGACCTGGAGGGCAGCTCATCTGGAACTGTCAATCGAGTGACTTGAAGGCGGTAGCACAGGCTTTTGTATCTCGATTGTGTGTCCAGGATTGCCTCAGAATGCAGTTGTGATCTCATGGGCCCATGGGAGATTTTTCCACTCTAAGGATTATGGAAGCTCCCAATAGTTTGGTGGCGTTCTTGGTGAAGGTACGAGTGCTGTTTTCCATCTTAGGGTTGCCCCAAAACAGAGATTCCAGGACGGGCTGTGGGTTGCGCACCTGAATATCACGCCAAGTGTTAGGATTTGGGCCTAAGGGCATACCAGGATTGCAATGCGGGATACTTGAGGTGCAATTGAGGGCTTGATTTAAGGCTGAAGGTCAGAAAGCCGGATTGTGCCCAGGGAGGCCATCAGGAGTGGGCGTGGTCTCATTGGCCATGAAGCTTGCTCCCACTTTGAGGGTGAGAGACCCATCCCAATATCCAGGACCCTGCCATGGGGAATGAGGAGTTCTCTATTGTGCTTCAGTTTCCCCCATAGGCAGAGATTTTTGTTAAGGTCTGGGGACAGTTGCCTGAATACCAAGGATGGGTAGAAATGATGGACTTGGGCCATGGCAGGTCTCAATTGTGGGATATGGGGGCCGCTATGTGGACAATACTAGGATACTAGGACAGTGCTTAGTCTCTGTCAGACACAGCACTAGTGGCCAGGACAGCCTATAAATTGGGGTTCCTTCAAGGGCTGAGCAGATTAATCCTCATGTGGGGTTTCTGGGCAGATTCGCCAGGCACTTCTTCTTTTGATGGACTGCAGAATGCTGGGTTGTGACTCCAGAATTCCCTATCAAGAAGGCTTGTGGACCGGTAGGATGAAGACAGAATTGTAAACACAAAATGTGGTTCAATTTAGTGCCAAGTGGAAGGCAGTTCTAATTTGCAGCAAGTGATTCCAGATATCCAGCACCTGAGTAATGGCGGATGTCAGATGTTTGTTTACACTGGAGTTTCTGTCTTTATGACTGAAAAATGGAGTGGTGGCGTAAAGAGGCCATGGAGGAATTACCATGCTGAGTGTTGTGAGATGCTCCAAACAGCAAGGATTCCTTCCACAGGACAGGTGGAAGGGTCCCCCCTGATGAAAGTTTGGGTAGCAGATTTCTCTAGCATGGATGCCTGTAAAGCACACCTCCATAGACGATTGCAGCTGAGGAACAAAACGGGTTTGTTCTGGTGGCTCATGGGCGAAGTACCAAGGCCTTGAGATGACATGGAATCTCTTGCAGATGGGCCACAATGTTGGTTTGTTACAAGGGAGATCTTAGAATGTGCTGGTGGCTAAGGGGCTGTGCAGGATTCATCTACCCTGAGGGTTTAACACAGGTCCAAGAGCACAGCTTCCTTCTGGGGACAGGAGATGTTCTGTTTGTGGCTCAGGGACCACATGTTGTATCATTAGTTGGTATTCCAGAGCAAGCCTCTGAGGACAGATGCATTAAAACTTCATCTGTGGTTCCAATGATGTCCTAGGGGCATGCCAGGTTAAATCTTCTGACTCAGGACCTTTGACTTGGCTGTATTTCTGGATGTAGGTGATCAGGGTGTTTCAGACTGCACATTTGCATCCAGAGTGGTCGCCAAAATTGGGGTGGGCCCAGGGGCCTTGCAGGTTTCTCCTAATCTGGAAGGTTTGGGCAACTATGACAGGCACAATTTCCTTGGGGATGTCAGGCACAGTGTTGTGGTGTGCATCCAGAGAACCCATCCTTGAGGGCATGTGAGCTGTTGTTGTGGGAGAGAAGTGTGCAAACACAATTTGGGGTTAGCGTTAGTAGCAAGATGATCACAGGCCCAATGTGTAGACATGGAGGGCAGCTCGTCAGGAACTGTAATTAGGGTGTTTGGAAGGTGGTAGCACAGTCTTCTCTATCAGGATTCTGTGTCCAGGATGGCCTTGGAATGCAGGTTTGGTCTCCTGGTTCTAAGGGAGGCTTTTCCTCTCTAAAGATCCTGGAAACACCCTATAGTTTGGTGGCTTTTTCAAGGAAGTGAAGAGTGCTGTTATCCATCTTAGTGGTACCCCAAAACAGGGATTCCAGATATGGGCTCTGTGTCTTGGCGCCTGGAAAATCCCACCAAAGTTTAGGATTTGGGCCTATTGGTGTTCCAGGCCTGCAATGCGGGATCCTGGTGGTGCAATTGAGAGGGCTTGTTTGAAAGCATGCTCAGGTTGAGATTCACAATGCCTGTTTATTCCCAGGGAGGCCCACAGGAGTGGACGTGGTCTCATTGGACATGCAACTGGCTCCCACTTTGAGGGTTGGAAACCCATCCCAACATCCATGATTCCTGCCCTGGGGAAGGAGGAGTTCTCTATTGTGCTTCAGGTTCCCCCATTGGCAGGGATCCCAGCAACGTTCTGGGGACAGGGGACTGAATACCAAGGATGTGTAGAGATGACGGATTTGGGCCATGGCCGGTCTCACATGCTGGATATGGGGACCGCTTTCGGCATGGCTGACACACTGTCAATGCTCAGGCTCTGTCAGACACAGCACTAGTGGCCATGGCAGCCTATAAATAGTGGTTCCCTCGAGGGTCGATCTGATTGATCCTCATGGGGGGTTTCTGAGCAGAATCACCAGGCACTTCTTCTTTCTGTAGGGAAGGCAGAATGTTGCGTTGTGCCTTCAGAATTCCCTATCAAGTGGGCTTGGGGACTAGTAGAGTAAGGATGGAATTGTAAACACAAGTTACGGTTCAATTCAGTGCCAAGCATAAGGTGGTTCCAATATGTAGTGGCTGATTCAAGATTTCCAGTGCCAGACTATGGGCGGATTTCAGATGTTTTCTCACACTGAAGATGGTGTCTATAATGACGGACAAATGGAGGAGTGACGTCAAGAGACCATGGAGGATTTCCCAAGCTGAGGCTTGTGAGATGCTCCAAACAGCAAGGATTCCTTCTACTGGACAGCTGGTGTCTGGTTTGTTTGCCCCAGCATCCCACATGTGGAATGTTTGTGAAGCAGAGCTCTCTGGCATGGATGCCTGGACAGCACACCTCCATTGACCCTTGAAGCTGAGGAACTTGGAAGGTTCGTTCTGGTGGTTCTGGGCCGAAGTACCAAGGTCTTGAGTTGACATCGAATCTCTTGTAGATGGGCCACAATGCTGATTTGTTACCAGGGAGATCTTAGAATGTGCTGGTGTCTAAGTACCTGAGGGTTTGGCACAGGTCGAAGAGAAGTTTCTTTATGGGAACAGGAGATGTTCTGTTGTGTGGCTTAGGAACCACATATTGTATCATAAGTTGGTATTCCAGAACAGGCCCCTGAGGACAGATGCCTAAAATCTTAATCTAGAGTTCTAATGAGGTCCTAGGGGCATGTAAGGTTCAAATTTCTGACTCAGGACCATTTAATTGGCTCTCTGCCTATTTTAGATAATCAGGGTGTTTCAGGCTGTGCATTTGTTCCTAGAGCGGCTTCCATTATTGGGGTGGGCTCAGGGGCCTTGCAGGTTTTTCCTAATCTGGGTGTTTTGGGCACCTGTGCTGGCCGTAGTTTCCTTGGGGATGGCAGGCACAGTCCTATGTTGTGTCTCCAGAGACCCCATCCTGGAGGGCATGAGAGCCAATATTTGGGGAGAGAAGTCTGCAAACATAAATTCGGGATAGGGTTCATGGCGAGGTGATCGCAGGCTCAATGCCTAGACCTGGAGGGTAGCTCGTCAGGAACTGTACTTAGATGATTGGGAGGTGGTAGCACAGGTTTTTCTATCTGAATTGTGTGTCCAGATGGCCTCGTATTAGAGGTGTGGTCTTCTGGGTCCATTGGAGACTTTTTCTCTCTAAGGATCCAGGCGGCTCCCCTATGTTAGGTGACTTTTTCAGTGAAAGGAAGAGTGCTGTTTTCCATCTGAGGGGTGCCCCAAAACAGGGATTCCAGAGAGGAACTCTGGGTCTGGGTGAGTGGAAAATCCTAACAAGGGTTAGGATTTGGGCCTAGGGGCTTACCAGGCCTGCAATGCGGGAACATTCTTTTGCCTCTGAGAGTGCTTATTTGAACACATTCTCAGGTTGAATATCACACTGCCTGTTTGTGCCCAGGGCGGCCCTCAGGAGTGGGAGTGGTATCATTGACATGCAGCTGACTCCCACTTAGAAGTTTGGACAGCCATCAAACAGTCAGGTTTCCTACCATGAGGAAGGAGGAGTTTTCTATATGCTTCAGGTTCGTCCAGTGGCAGGAATTCCAGCAAAGGTCTGGGGACAGATGCTTGAATACCAAGGATGGGTAGAGATGACAGACTTGGGCCGTGGCTGTACTCACATGCTGGATAGGGGGCCCACTCTCTGGGTGGCTGACACTAGGTCGGGACACAGGGTGTCATACACAGCACTAGAGGCCAGGACAACCTTTAAATCAGGGTTCCCTCGAGGGCCGAGCAGATTGATCCTGATGTGGGGTTTCTGGACAGACTCACTAGATACTTCTTCTTTCTATGGGGAAGGCAGAGTGATGCATTGTGGCTCCAGAATTCCCTATCAAGAGGCTTTGATGAGCAGTAGGTGAGGATGGAATTGTAAAAACAAGCTACGGTTCAATTCAGTGCCAAGCGGAAGGTGATTCCAACGGGCAGCGGCTTATATGAGATATCCATCATCTGAGTAAGAGCGGATGTCAGATGTTCGCTCACACTAGAGTTTGTGTCTATGATGACTGACAAATGGAGGGGTGGCATCAAGAGGCCATGAGGATTTTCCATGCTGAGGCTTGTGAGATGTCCCAAACAGAAAGGTTTCCCTGTACTGGACAGGTAGAGTCCAGTTTGTTTGCTCCAGATTCATCCATGTGAAAAGTTCTCTAAGGATCCTGGCGGCTTCCCATAGTTAGATGGCTTTTTTCGGGAAGGGAAGACTTCTGTTTTCCATTTCATGTGTACCCCAAAACAAGGATTCCAGAGACGGACTCTGGTTCTGGGTGCCAGGAAAATCCCACCAAGAGTGAGGATTTGGGACTAGAGACGTTCCAGGCCTGCAATGCGGGATCCTGGTGATGCCACTGAGAGAGCTTGTTTGAAATCATGCTCAGGATAAGGGTCACAATGCATCTTTGTGCCAATAGCAGCCCTCAGGAGTGGGCGTGGTCTCATTGGCCATACAACTGGCTCCCACTATGAGGGCTAGACACATATCCCAACAGCAAGGTTTCCTGCCATGGGAAGGAGGAGTTCTCTATTTTGCTTCAGATTCCCCCATTGGCGGGGATTCCATCAAATGTCTGTGGACCAGTGCATGAATACCAAAGATGGGTAGAGAGGAGGCACTTGGGACATGGCCGGTCTCTCATGCTAGAAATGTGGCCCACTCTCTGGGTGGCTGAAATTAGGTCAGGGTTCAGGCTCTGTCAGACACAGCGCTATTGGCCAGGGCAGTCTATAAATCAGGGTTCCCTCGAGAGCCGAGCAGATAGATCCTAATGTGGGGTTATAGGACAGACTAACCAGACACTTCTTTCTTTGGGGAAGACAGAATGCTGTGTTGTGACTCCAGATTTCCCAGAATTGAGGACCAATAGGGTGAGGATGAAATTATAAACACAAGCTACGGTTCAATTCAGCGCCAAGCAAAAGGTATTTCCAATGTGCAGCAGCTCATTCGAGATATCCAGCACCTGAGTAAGGGCAGATGTCTGATGTTTGTTCACACAGGAGTTTGTGTCTATGATGACCGACGAATGGAGGGGTGGCGTCAAGAGGCTATGGAGCATTTCCCACGCCGAGGCTTGTGAGATGCTCCAAACAGCAAGGTTTCCTTCTAGACAGTTGGAGTCTGGTTTGTTTGCTGCAGGGTCCGCCATGTGGAAAATATGGGTAGCAGAGCTCTCCCGCATGGATTCCTTGAAAGCACACTTCCACTGACCATTGCACCTGAGGAACATGACAAGTTCGTTCTTGTGGGTCTGGGTCGAAGTACCAAGATTATGAGTTGACATGGAATCTCTTGCAGATGGGCCACAGTGCTGGTTTGTTACCAGGGAGATCTTAGAATGTACCTGTGGCTAAGCTCCCGTGCAGGATTCTCCTACCCTCAAGTTTTGAAAAAGGACGAAGAGCACAGTTTCTTCCTGGAGACAGGAGATGTTCTGTTCTGTGGTTAAGGGACCACATGTTGTATCATAAATTGGTGTTCCAGAACAGGCCCTTGAGTACAGATGCCTGAAAACCTAATCTAGGGTTTCAGTAAAGTCCTAGGGGCATGTCAGGTTCAATCTTCTGACTCAGGACCAACCATTGACTTGAGTGTCTGCCTGGATGTAGGTAATCAGGGTGTTTCAGGCTGCACATTTCCATCCAGAGCGGCCGCCAATATTGGGGTGGACTCAGGGGCCTTGCAGTTTTCTCCTAATCTGGAAAGTTTGTGCAACTGTGACGGGCACACTTTCCTTGGGGATGGCAGGCACAGTCCTGTGCTATGGGTCCAGAAACCCCATCCTGGAAGGCATGAGAACCATGGTTTTTGTAGAGAAGTCTGCAAACACAAATTCAGGTCAGGGTTAGTGGTGAGGTGATCACAGGCCCTATGCATAAACCTGGAGGGCAGCTCTTCAGGAACTGTAATTAGGATGACTGGAAGGCAGTATCACAGGTTTGTGTATCTGGATTGTGTGTCCAAAATGGCCTAGGATTAGAGGTGTGGTCTCCTGGGTCCATTGGATACTTTTTCTCTCTAAGGATCCTGGTGGCTCTCCATAGTTTGGTGGCTATTTCACGGAAGGGAAGAGTGCTGTTTTCAATCTTAGGGGTGCCCCCAAAAAGGGATTGTAGAGACGACCTCTGTTTCTGGGCACCTGGAAAATTCCACAAAGTTTTAGTATTTGGGCCTAGGCGTGTACCAGGCCTGTAATGCAGGATCCTGGTGGAGCCACTGAGAGGGCTTGTTTGAAGGCATGCTCTGGCTGAGGGTCACAATGCCTGTTTGTGCCCAGGGCGGCCATCAAGAGTGGGCGTGGTCTCATTGACCATGCAGCTGGCTCCCACTTTCAGGGTTGGACGCCCATCCCAACAAACAGACAGGTTTCCTGCCATGTGGAAGAAGGAGTTCTCTATTGTGCTTTAGTTTTCCTCATAGGCAGGGATTTTTGCAAAGATCTGGGGAAAGGTGCCGGAATACCAAGGATGGATAGATAAATGGACTTGGGCCATGACCAGCCTCACATGCTGGATATGGGGCCCATCTCTGGGTGGCTGACACATGGCCAGGGGTCAGGGTCTGTGAGACACAGCACTCGTGGCCAGGGTAACCTAAAAATTGGGGTTCCCTAGAGGCCGAGCTGATAGATCCTCATGTGGCATTTCTGGGCAGACTCACCAGGCACTTCTTCTTTCTATGGGGAAGGCAGAATGCTACGTTGTGACTCCAGCATTCCCTAGCAAGAGGTCTTAAGGATCAGTAGGTTGAACATGGAATTGTTATCAAAACCTTTGGTTCACTTCATTGCCAAGTGGAAGCAGTTTCAATTTGCAGTATCTTATTCGAGATATCCAGAAACTGATTAAAGGCAGATATCAGATGTTTGCTGACGCTGGAGTTTGTGTCTATGATGACCAACAAGTGGAGAGGTGGTGACAAGAGGCCATGGAGGATTTCACACGCTGAAGCTTGTGAGATGCTCCAAAGAGCAATGGTTCCTTCTTCGGACAGGTGGGGTCTGGTTTGTTACTCCAGTGTCCCCCATGTGGAAAGTTTGGGTAGCAGAGCTCTCTGGCATGGAAGCCTGGAAAGCACACCTCCATTGACCATTGCAGCTGAGGGACATGGCAGGTTCATTCTGGTGACTCTGGGGCGAAGTACCAAGCTGTGAATTGACATGGAATTTCTTGCAGATGGGCCATAATGCTGTTTTGTTACCAGGGAGATCCTAGAATGTGCTGGTGGCTAAAGTGCCCTGTAGGATTCTTCTACCCTGAGGGTTTGGCACAGGTCAAAATATACGGTAACCTTCTGGGGACAGGAGATGTTCTGTTGTGTGGCTCAGGGACAACATGCTGCATCATAAGTTGGTATTCCAGAACAAGCTCCTGAGGACAGATGTCTGAAAACCTAATCTGGGGTTCCAATATTATACTAGTGGCATGTCAGTCTCAATCATCTGACTCAGGACCATTGACTTTCCTTTCTGCCTGGATGTAGTTGATCAGGTTCTTAACACAACGCATTTTCTTCGAGCGCCCATCAGTATTGTGGTGGGCTCAGGGGCCTTGTAGGTTTCTCCTAATCTGGAAGGTTTGGACAACTGTGACGGGACAGTTGGGGATGGTAGGCACCGTCCTGTGGTGTGGATCCAAAGACCCCATTCTGGAGGCCATGTGAGCTATTTCTGTGGGATAGAAGTCTGCAAATACAAATTCGGGTTAGGGTTAGTGGCAAGGTGATCGCAGGCCCAATGTGTAGAGCTGGAGGCCAGCTCGTCAGGAAATGTAATTAGGGTGACTGGAAGACGGTAGCACAGTCTTTTCTATCTGGAATGTGTGTCCAGGATATCTTCAGAATGCAGGTGTAGTCTCATGTGTCCATGGGAGAATTTTCCTCTCTAAGGATCCTGGTGGCTCTACTTACTTTGTTGGCTTTTTCAGGAAAGGGAAGAGTGCTCTTTTCCATCTAAGGGTGCCCCAAAACAGGGATTCCAGAGATGGGCTCTGGGTCTGGGTGCCTCGAAAATCCCACCAAGGGATAGGATTTGGGCCTAGAGGAGTACCAGACCTGAAATGTGTGACCCTGGTGGTGCAACCGAGAGGGCTTGTTTGAACGCATGCTCAGGCTGAGGGCCACAATTCCTGATTGTGCCCAGGGCGGCCCTCAGGAGTGGGTGTGCTCTTATTGGCCATGTAGCAGTCTCCCACTTTGACGGTTGCACAACCATCCCAACAGCCAGGTTTCCTGCCATGGAGAAGGAGTTCTCTATTGTGCTTCAGGTTCCCCAATGGCAGGGATTCCAGCAGTGTTCTGGGGACAGGTGCCTGAATAGCAAAGATGGCTAGAGATGACAGAGCTGGGCCTTGGCCAGTCTCATATGCTGGATCGGGACCCGCTTTCTGGGTAGCTGACACATGGTCAGGGATCAGGCTCTGTCAGATAGAACACTACTGGCCAAGTCAGCCTATAAATCGGGGTTCCTCGAGGGCTGAGCAGATTGATCCTCATGTGGATTTTTTGGGCAGACTCATCAGGCACTTCTTCTTTCTAAAGGGAAGGCAGAATGTTGAGTTGTGGTTCCAGAATTCCCTATCAAGTGGGCTTGGGGACTAGTAGGGTGAGCTTGGGATTGTAAACACAAGCTATGGTTCAATTCAGTGCCAAACAAAAGGCAGTTCCAATGTGCAGTGACTGATTCGAGATATCCAGTGCCTGAGTAAAGGCGGTTTTCAGATGTTCGCTCACACTGGAGTTTGTGTCTATGATGACGACCAAATGCAGGGGTAGCGTCAAGAAACCATGGAGTATTTCTCACGCTGAGGCTTGTGAGATGCTCCACACAGCAAGGATTCCTTCTACTGGACAGGTGGAGTCTGGTTTGTTTGCTCCAGCATCCCCCATGTGGAATGATTTGGTAGCAGAGTTCTCCAGCATGGATGCCTGAAAAGCAGACCTCCATTGACCCTTGCAGTTGAAGAACATGGCAGGTTCATTCTCGTTGCTCTGGGGAGAAGAGCCAAGGCCTTGAATTGACATGGAATCTCCTGCAGATGGACCACAATGCTGGTTTGTTACCAGGGAGATCTTAGAATGTACTGGTGGCTAAAGTGCCATGCAGAATTCTCCTACTATGAGCGTTTGGCATAGGTCGAAGAGCCCGGTTTCCTTCTGGGGACAGGAGATGTTCTGTTGTGTGGCTCAGGGACCACATGTTGTAACATAAGTTTATGGTATTCCAGAACAAGCCTCGGAGGATAGATGCCTGAAAACCTAATCTAGGGTTCCAATGAGGTTCTTGGGGCATGTCAGATTCAATCTTCTGACTCAGGACATTTGACTTGGACTCCTGCCTGGATGTAGGTGATCAGGTATTTTCAGACCATGCATTTGCGTCCATAGTGGTTTCCAATAGGGGTTGGGTTCAGGGGCCTTGAAGGTTCCTCCTAATCTGGAGAGTTTGTTCAACTCTGAGAGACACAGTTCCTTGGGGATAGCAGGCCCAGTCCTGTGGTGTGACTCCAGAGACCCCATCATGGAGGGCATGTGTTCCATGGTATTGGGAGAGAAGTCTGCAAACACAAACTCGGGTTAAGGTTAGTGGTGAGGTGAATGCAGGCCCAATGCATTAACCTGGAGGGCAGCTCGCCAGGAACTGTAAATAAGGTGACTCGAAGGCAGTAGCACAGACATTTGTATCTCAATTGTGTGTCCAGGATGGCCTCGGAATGCTGCTGTGGTCTCATAGGTCCATGGAGATTTTTCCTCTCTAAGGATCCTGGTTACTCCCCATAGTTTGGTTCGTTTTTCAGGGAAGGGAAGAGTGTTCTTTTCCATCTTAGGGGTGCCCCAAAACAGGGATTTCAGAGTCAGGCTCTGGATCTGGGCACCTGGAAAATTCCACCAAGCGTTAGGATTTGGGACTAGGGGTGTACCAGGTCTTCAATGGGGTTCCTGGGGGTGCAATTGAGAGCTTTTGTTCAAAAGCATACTCAGACAGAGGGTCACAATGCCTGCTGGTGCCCAGGGCAGCCCTCAGGATTGGGCGTGGTCTCATTGGCATGCAGCTGGCTCCCACTCTGAGGGTTGAACACCCATTCCAACTTCCAGGAATCCTTCCATGGGGAAGGTGGAGTTCTCTATTGTGCTTCAGGTTTCCCCATTTGTAGGGTTTCCAGGAAAGGTCTGGGGACAGATGCCTGAATATCAATATCGGGTAGAGATGAAGGCCCTGGTCCATGGCCGGTCTCACATGCTGGATATGGGCCCCGCCCTCTGGTAGGCTGACACGAGGATGCGGCTCAGGCTCTGTCAGGCACAGCACTAGTGGCCAGGGAAGCCTATAAATCGGGGTTTTCTCGACGTCCAAGCAGATTGATCCTCATGTGGAGTTTCTGGGAAGACTCATCAGGCCCTTCTTCTTTCTAATAGGAAGGCAGAATGCTGCGTTGTGGTTCTAGAATTCCCTTGTGAACCAGTAGGTTGAGAAGGGTATTATAAACCCAAGCTATGGTTAAATTGAGTGCCAAGCAAAAGGCATTTCCAGTGTGAAGCGGCTGATTCGAATATCCAGAAACTGAGTAAGGGTGAATGTCAGATGTTTGATCATGCTGGTGTTTGTTTCTATCATGATCAAAAAATGGAAGGGTCGCGTCTAGAAGCCATGGAGGATTTCCCACGCTGGGGCATGTGAGATGTTCCAAACAGCAAGGTTCCTTCTACAGGGCAGGGGAAGTCTGGTTTGTTTGCTCCAGGTTCTCCCATGTGGAATGTTTGGGTAGCAGAACACTCCCACATGGATGCCTGGTAAGCACAGCTCCACTGACCATTGCACCTGAGGAACATGGCAGGTTTATTCTGGTGGCTCTGGGGCAATGTACCTAGGTCGTGAGTTGAAATGTAATCACATGAAGATGGGTCACAATGCTGGCTTGTTACCAGGGAGATCTTAGAATGTCATGGTGGCTAAAGGTCCATGTAGGATTCATCTATCCTGAGGGTTTGACACAGGTCCAAGAGCACGGCTTCCATCTGGTTATAGGAGATGTTCAGTTTGGGGCTCAGGGACCACATGTTGTATCACAGTTGGTATTCCAGAACTGGACTCTGAGGACAGATGCCTGAAAGCCTTATCTAGCATTCTAATGAGGTCCTAGGGGCATGTCGGGTTCAATTTTCTTACTCTGGACCATTGACTTCGTTGTCTTCCAGGATGGAGGTGATCAGGGTATTTCCAATTGTGCATTTGCATCCAGAGCGGCCTCCAGTATTGGGGTGGGCTCAGGACCTTGCCGGTTTCTCCTAATCTGGAGGGGTTGGGCAAATGTGATGGGCACACTTTCCATAGGGATGGCAGGCACAGTCATGTGGTGTGGCTCCAGAGATCCCATCCTGGAGGGCATGTGAGCCATGGTTTTGGGAGAGAAGTCTGCAAACACTAACTCGGGTTAGGGTTAGTGGCGAGGTGATCACAGGCCCAATGCATAGACGTGAAGGGCAGCTTGTCAGGAACTGTAAATCAGGTGACTCGAACTGTAAAAGAGGCATTAGCACAGGCTTTTGTATCTGGATTGTGCGTCCAGGATGGCCTCGGAATGCAGTTTTGGTCTCATAGGTCCAATGGAGAACTTTTCTCTCTAAGGATCCTGTTGGTTGCCCATAGTTTGGTGGCTTTTTTGGGGAAGGGAAGAGTGCTGTATTCCATCTCAGGATTGCCCCAAAACAGGGATCCTTGAAACGCGTTCTGGGTCTGAGCAACTGGAAAATCCCACCAAGGGTCAGGATTTGGGCATAGGGGCATAAAAGGCCTGCAATGCAGAATCCTCTTGCTTCCACTGAGAGGGCTTGTTTGAAATCATGCTCAGGCTGAGGGTCACAATGCCTGTTTGTCCAAAGGCATCCCTCAGAAGTGGGCGTGGTCTCATTGGCCATGTAGCTGGCTCCCACTTTGTGGGTTGGACACATATCCCAACAGCCAGGTTTATTGCCATGGGGAAAGAGGAGTTCTCTATTGTGCTTCAGGTTCCCCCATTGGCAGGGATTCCAGCCAAGGTCTGAGGACAGGTGCCTGAATACCAAGGATGGGTAGAGATGATGTACTTGGGCCATGACCATCCCAAATGCTAGATATGGGGCCCACTCTCTGGTGGCTGAAACTCGGTCGGGGCTCAGGCTCTGTCAGACACAGCACTAGTGGCTGGGAAACCTATAAATTGGGGTTCCCTCAAGGGCCAAGCAGATTGATCTTCATGTGGGGTTTCTGGCCAGTCTCACCAGGCACTTCTGTCCTCAGAGGACTGTTCTGGAATACCAACTTGTTGGGATGACAGAAAGGGCTACTTAAGATGGCGAAAGTTCCCGCCACAAAACCTGAACTCGGAGAGGAGAACAAAGGCCCAAGCAGGAATCTGATACCCTCGCCCTGGGCTCCAGTGGACCAATGGAATTCCGACAAGCAGGCGAGATATCCAAATAAGAGAAACTTGCCAAAAGACCCCTGAGCTCCCCTAGAGACCCCTTAAAAGCCCCCTTCTCCCTACCTTTGGCGTGACTTCTGCCACTCTGTTTTCCAGAGTCATTGAACCTTGCCCGAAGGTGCCCACCTCATCCCCGTGCAAACTTCCCGGCTCCCCCTCTCCTGAGCCCTGAAACTTCGCCACTGAGTGTTTTTAATAAACCATGCCTTGCACCCACTTTTCCTGGTGTTGTGTTTATCTCACCAGAAAAACTTTACACAACTTACGAGACAACATGTAGTCCCTGCGCCACACAACGGAACATCTCCTGTCACCAGAAGTAAACCCTGCTCTTCGACCTGTGTCTAACCCTCTTGGTAGGAGAATCCCCCATGGCACCTCAGACACCAGGACATTCTAAGATCTACCGGGTAACAAACGAGCATTGTGACCCACCTGCAAGAGAATCCATGTCAACTCCAGGCCTTGGTACTTCGCCACAGAGCCACCAGAAAGAACCCTGCCTTGTTCCTCAGAGGCAATGGTCAATGAAGGTGCGCTTTCCAGACATCCATGCAGGAGTGCTCTGATACCCAAACTATCCACATGGGGGACCCTAGAGCAAACAAACTGACTCCACATATCCAGTACAAGGACAGCTTGCTGTTTGGATAATCTCCCAAGCCCCAGTGAGGGAAATGCTCCAAGGTCTCTTGTCGTAACCCTTCCATTTGTCAGTCATCATAGACGCAAAGTCCGGTGTGAGCAAACATATGACACCCATCCTTACTCAGGTGCGGGATATCTTGAATCATCTGCTACACACTGGAACTGTCTTCTGCTTGGCACTGTATTTAAACACAGCTTGTGTTTACAATTCCATCCTCACCCTACTGGTCTCCAAGCCCTCTTGATAGGGAATTATGGAGCCAAAACACAGAATTATGCATTCCCCATAGAAAGAACAAGTGTCTGGTAAGCCTGGCCAGAAGCCCCACATGAGGATCAGTCTGCTCGTCCCTCGAGGGATCCCCGATTTATAGGCCCTCCTGTCCAGTACTGCTGTATCTGACATTGCCTGAGCCCCTACCTACTGTCAGTCACCCAGAGACCGGGGAACATATCCACATTGTGAGACTGACTGCAGCCCAAATACATTATCTATACCCATGCTTGGTATTCAGGCATCTGTCCCCAGACCTATGCTGGAATCCCTGCCACTAGGGGAACTGGGAGCACGATAGAGAATACCTCCTTCCAGATGGAAGGAAACCTGGATGATGGGATGGGTGTCCAACCCAGAGAGTGGAGACAGCTTTGTGGCCAATGACAACACGTCCAGTCATGAGGGCTGCCCTGGGAACAAACCGGCATTGTGACCCTCAGCCTGAGCATGCTTTCAAACAAAACCTCTCAGTTGCACTAACAGGATCACGCAATACAGGCCTCCTATGCCCCTAGGTCCAAAACCTAATACATGGTGCGAATTTCCAAGAGTCCAGACCAAGTGCCTATCTCGATTCCCTGTGTTGTGGCACCCTTAACATGGAAAACAGCACTATTCCCTTCCCAGAAAAAGCCACCAAAACATTTGGAGCTGCCAGGATCCCTCGTGTGGAAAATCTCCCATGTACCCATGAGACCACACCTGCATTCCAAGGAAATCCTGGACACATTCCAGATAGAAGAGCCTGTGCTACTGCCTTTGAGGCACGCGGATTACAGGTCCTGACCATCTGCCCTCCAGATCGATTCATTGGGCCTGTGATCTCCTCGCCCCTAACCCTAACCCGAGTTTGTGTTTGCAGACATCTCTCCCAAAACCATGACTCACATACCCTCTAGGATTGGGTCTCTGGAGCCTGTGCCTGCCATCCCCAAGGAAACGTGCCTGTCACAGTTGCCCAAACCCTCCAGATGGGGTGGAAACCTGCAAGGCCCCTGAGCCCACCCCAATATTAGACGCAGCTCTGCACACACATGTGCAGTCTGAAACACCATGATCACCTACATACAGGCAGACACCCAAGTCAATGGTCCTGAGACAGAAGATTGTAACTGACAGCCCCTAGTACCTCATTGGAACGCTAGATTAGGTTCTCAAGCATCTGTACTTAGAGGCCTGCTCAGGAATACCAACATATGATACAACATGAGGTCCCTGAGTCACACAACAAAACATCTCCTGTCCCCAAAAGGAAGCCGTGCTCTTCGACCTGTGTCAAACCCTCTTGGTAGGAGAATCATTCATGTCACCTTAGCCACCTGCACATTCTAAGATCTCCCTGGTAACAATCCAGCATTGCGCCCCACCTGCAAGAAATTCCATGTCAACTCAATGCCTTGGTACTTCGCCCCAGAGCCACCAGTACGAACCTGCCTTGTTCCACTTCTGCTAAGGTCAATGGAGGTGTGCTTTCCAGGCATCCATGCGGGAGGGCTCGGCGACACAAACTTTCCATATGGGAGACCCTGGAACAAACAAAACAAACTCCCCCTGTCTGGAAGGAGGAAACCTTGCTGCTTGGAGTATCTCACAAGCCCCAGCATAGGAAATCCTCCATGACTGCTTGACGCCACCCCTCCATATGTCAGTCATCATAGGAGAAGAGTCCAGTGTGAGCAAACATCTGACATCCGCCCTTACTCAGGTGCTGGATATCTCGAATCAGTCGCTGCACCCTGGAACTGCCTTTTGCTTACACTGTGTTTAACCATAGCTTGTGTTTACAATTCTATTCTCACCCAACTTCGTCCCCAAGCCCATTTGATAGTGAATTCTGCAGCCACAAAGCAGCAAACTGCCTTCCCCATAGAAAGAATAAATGCCTAGTGAGGCTACCCAGAAACCCAACATGAGGATCAGTCTGCTTGGCCCTCGAGGGATCCCCGATTTATAGGCCGACCTGGTCTGTAGCTGAGCCCAGACCTAGTGTCAGCCACCTATAGAGCCGGGCCCATATCCAGCATGTGAAACTGGCCATGGACCAAGTCCATGATCTTGACACATCCTTGGTATTCAGGCATCTGTCCAGAGACCTTTGCTGGAATTCCTGCCACTACTGGAACCAGGGGCACAATAGAGAACTCCTCCTTCCAGATGGCAAGAAAACTGGGTGTTGGGATGGGTGTCCAACCCTCAGAGTGGGAGCTAGCTTGGTGGCCATAGAGAAAACCACCAGCCATGAGGGCTTCCTGGGCACAAACAGGCATTGTGATCCTCAGCCTGAGCATGCTTCCAAACAAACCCTTTCAGTTGCACCACCAGGATGCCGCATTACAGGCCTACTGCGACCCAAGGCCGAAATCCTAACCCTTGGTGGGATTTTCCAGGCAACCAGACCCAGAGCTCGTCTCTGGAATCCATGTTTTGAGGCACCCCTAAGATGGGAAAAAAGCACTCGTCCCTTCTCCGAAAAAGCCACCAAACTATTGGGATCCCCCAGTATCTCTTGAGAGGAAAAATCTCCCATGGACCCATGAGACCACACCTGCATTCCAAGGCCATTCTGGACACACAATCCAGATAGAAGGGATGTGCTATCGCTTTCGAGTCACCCGGTTTATAGTTCCCGATGAGATACCCTCCAGGTCTACCCACTGGGCCTGAGATCTCCTCCCCACTACCTCTAACCCAAGTTTGTGTTTGCACACTTCTCTTGCAAAACCATGGCACACATGCCCTCCCAGATGTGGTCTCTGGAGCCACAACTTAGGTCTGTGCCTCCCAACCCAAAGGAAACTGCCCCTCCCAGTTGCTCAAACCCCCCGGATTAGGTTGCAACCTACACTTCCCCTGAGTCCACCCCAATACTGGAGGCTGCTCTGGACACAAATGCACAGTCTGAAACACCCTCACACCTACATCCAGGCAGACACGCAAGTCAATGGTCCTGGTCAGAAGAATGTACGTGACGTGCCCCGAGGGCCTAATTGGAACCCTTGATAAGGTTCTCAGGCATATGTCCACAGATCTGTTCTGGAATACCAACTTATGATACAACATGAGGTCCCTGAGCCACACAGCAGAATATCTCCTGTCCCCAGAAGGAAATAGTGCTCTTTGACCTGTGTCAAACCCTCTTGGTAGGAGAATCCTGCATGTCACCTTAGCCACCTACCTACAAATTGTAAGAAGTCCCTGGTAACAAACCAGCCTTGTGACCCTTCTGCAAGAAATTCTATGTCAACTCAAGGATTTGGTACTTCGCCCCAGAGCCACCAGAACGAACCTGCCTTGTTCCTCAGCTGCTATTTCCATTGGAGGTGTGCTATCCAGGAATCCATGAGGGAAGGCTCTGCTACCCAAACTTTCCAAATCAGGGACCTGGAGCTAAGAGACCAGTCTCCCCTGCCCAGTAGAAGGAAACCTTGCTGTTTGGAGCAAACAAACCCCATAAGCCCCAGCGTGGGAAATCCCCATGGCCTCTTGACGCCGCCCCTCCTTTTGTCAGTCATCGTAGATGAAAATTCAAGTGTGATCAAACATCTGACATCCGCCTTACTCATGGGCTGGATATCTTGAATCAGCCCCTGCACCCTGGAACTACCTTCCGCTTGGCACTGTATTTAACTGTAGCTTGTGTTTACAATTCCATCCTCACCCTACTGGTCCCCATGCTCTCTTGATAGGGAATTCTGGAGCCACATAGTAGCATTCCGCCTTCCCCATAGAAAGAAGAATTGCCTGATGAGACTGTCCAGAAACCCCACATGAGGATCATCTGATCAGCCCTCGAGGATCCCTGATTTATCAGCTGCCCTGGCCAGTAGTGCTGTGTCTGATAGAGCCTGAGCCATGATTTCGTGTCAGCCACCCAGAGAGTGATTCCCATATCCAGCCTGTGTGACTGGCCATGGCTCAATCCATCCTCTCTACCCATCCTTGGTACTCAGCATCTGTCCCCAAACCTTTGCTGGAATCCCTGCCAATGGGGGAATCTGAAGCCCAATAGTGAACTGCTCCTTCCCCATGGCATAAAACCTAGTGGTTGGGATGGGTGTCCAACCCTCAGAGAGGGAGCCATCTGTGTGGGCAATAAGACCATGCTCACTCCTATGGATCGCCCTGGGGACAAACAGGCATTGTGACCCTCAACATGAGCATGCTTTCAAATAATCCCTCTATATTGCACCACCAGGATCCCGCATTTAAGGGTTGGTATGCCCCAAGGCCCAAATCCTAACCCTTGGTGAAAATCTCTTGGCGCCCAGACCTGTCTCCAGAATCCCCATTTTGGGGCACCCCTAAGATGGAAAGCAGCACTCTCCCCTTCCCTGAGAAAGACACCAAACTATTGGGAGCCTCCAGAATCCTTAAGGAAGAAAAATCTCCCCTGGACCCGTGAGACCACACTTGCATTTTGAGGCCATCGAAACAAACAATCCAGATAGGAAACCCTGTGCTACTGCCTTCCAGTCACCCTAATTACAGTTCCTGGTGAGCTCTCCTCCAGGTCTATGCATGGGGCCTGTGATCACCTCACCACTAAGCCTATCCCGAGTTTGAGTTTGCAGTCTACTCTCCCAAAACCATGGCTCATATGTCCTCCAGGATGGCGTTTTTGGAGCCACAGCACAGGACTCTGCCTGCCATCCCCATGGAAACTTTTCCCGTCCCAGTTTCCCAAACCATCTGGATTAGGAAAAAGAAAAACCTCAAAGGCACCTGGGCCCACCACCATACTGGATGCTGCTCTGTATGCAAATGCACAGTCTAAAACACCCTGATCACCTACATCCGGCAGATGCCAAAGTCAATGGTCCTGAGTCAGAAGATTGAACCTGACATGCCCCCAGGACATCACTGGAATCCTAGATTAGGTTTACAGGTATTGTCCTCAGAGGCTTGTTCTGGAATACCAACTTATGATATAACATGATATAACAAGAACATCTCCTGTCCCAGAAAGAAACCATGCTCTTCGACCTCTGTCAAAACTTCTGGGTAGTAGAATCCTGCTTGGCCCCTTAGCACCATTACATTCTAAACGTTCCTTGGTAAAAAACCAATATTGTAACCCATCTGAAAGAGATTCATGTTAAATCATCGCCCTTTGCACTTCGCACCAGAGCCACCAGAACAAACCTGCCATGTTCCTCAGCTAAATGGAGAATGGAGGTTTGCTCTACAGATATCCATGCGGTAGTGCTCTGCTACCCAAACTTTCCACATGAGGGAACCGAGAACAAACAAACCAGCACCACATGTCCAGTAGAAGGAAACCTTGCTGTGTGGAGCATCTCACAACCCTCAGCATGGGAAATCCTCCATGGCTTCTTGATGCCACCCCTCCATTTGTCGATCATCATAGATACAAATTCCATGGTGAGCAAACATCTGACAACCGCCCTTACTCAGGTTCTGGTTTCTCAAATAAGGCGCGACATATTTGACCTGCCTTCCGCTTGGCACTGAACTGAACCGTAGCTTGGTTTTACAATTCCATCCTCACCCTACTGGTCTCCAAGCCTTGTTGAGAGGGAATACTGGAGCCACAACACAGCATTCTGCCTTCCCCATATCAGAAGAAGTGCCTGGTGAGTCTGCCCAGAAACCGCACATGAGGATCAATCTGCTCATCCCTCGAGGGGACCCCGATTTATAGACTGCCCTGGCCACTAATGCTGTGTCTGACAGAGTCTGAGCCCCAACCTCGTGTCATCCACCCAGAGGGTGGGGCCCTTATCCAGCGTGCAGACCGGCCATGGCTCAAGTCCGTCATATCTACCCATCCTTGCTATTCAAGCATCTGTACCCAGTCTTTTGTTGGAGTCCCTGACAATGGGGGAACTTGAAGCAAAATAGAGAACTCCTCCTTCCCCATGGCAGGAAACCTGGCTGTTGGGATGGGTGTCCAACCATCAGTGTGGGAGCCATCTGCATTGCCAATGAGACTACACCCACTCCTGAGGGCTGCCCTTCGATCAAAGGGGCATTGTGACCCTCAGCCTGAGCATGCTTTCAGACAAACACTCTCAGTTTCACCACCAGGACCCTGATTTACCAGCCTGGTACACCCCTAGGCCCAAATCATAACACTTGGTGAGATTTTCCAGGTGCCCATACCCAGTTACCTTCTCTGGAATTTCTCTTTTGGGGCACCCCTTAGATGGAAAATAGCACTCTACTCTTCCCCGAAAAAGCCACCAAAGTATTGGGAGCTGCCAGGATCCTTAGAGAGGAAAAATATCTCACGGACCCATGAGACCACACCTGCAATCTGAGGCCATCCTGAACACACAATGCAGATAGAAAAGCCTGTGCTACCTCTTTCAAGTCACCCTAAGTACAGTTCCTGAGGAGCTGCCATCCAGGTCTATGCATTGGGCCTGTAATCACCTCGCCACTATCCCTAACCCGAGTTTATATTTGCAGATTTCTCTCCCAAAACCATGGCTCAAGTGCCCTGCAGAATGGGGTCTCTGGAGACAAACCACGTGACTGTGCCTGTCATCCCCAAGGAAAATTTGCCCGTCACAGGTTCCCCAGCCCTCCAGATTAGGAGAAACCTGAAAGACCCCTGAGCCCACCACAATATTGGAGGCTGCTCTGTAAGTAAATGTGTATTATGAAACAACCTGATCACCTACATCTGTCAGACACTCAAGTCAATGGTCCTGAGTCAGAAGATTGAAACTGACATGCCCCTAGGACCTCACTGGAACCCTAGATTAGGGTTCAGGCATTTGTCCTCAGAAGCCTGTTCTGGAATACCAACTTATGATACAACATGTGGTTTCTGAGCCACAGAACAGAATATCTCCTGTCCCCAGAAGGAAACCATGCCCTTCGACCTGTGTCAGACCCTCCGGGTGGGAGAAGCCCGCATGGCCCCTTAGCCACTAGGACATTCTAAGATTTCCTTGGTAACAATCCAGCATTGTGACCCATATGAAAGAGATTCCATGTTAATTCATCGCCCTTGGTATTTCACACCAAAGCCACCAGAATGAACCTTCCATATTCCATATTGCAATGGACAATTGAGGTGGGCTTTCAAGGCAGCCATGAGGTAGAGCTGTACTACCCAAACGATCCAAATGGAGGTCACTGGAACAAACAAACCAGACCCCACAACTCCAGTAGAAGACAGCCTTGCTGTTTGGAGAATCTCAAAAGCGCCAGTGTGGGACATCTGCCATGGCTTTTTGACGCCACCCTTCCTTTAGTCAGTCATAATAGACACAAACTCCAATGTGAGCAGACATCTGACTTCCGCCCTTACTCAGGTGCTGGATATCTCGAATCAGCCGCTGCACACTGGAGCTGCCTTCTGCTTGGCACTGAATTTAACCGAAGCTTGAGTTTACAATTCTATCCTCACCATCAAGGTCTCCACGGCCTCTTAATAGGTAATTCTTGAGCCACATCAGAGCATTCAGCCTTCCTCATAGAAGGAAGAAGTGCTGGTCAGTTTTCCAAGAAAGCCCACATGAGGATCAATCTGCTTGACCCTCGAGGGAACCCCGATTTGTAGGCTGCCCCGGCCACTAGTGCTGTGTCTGAAAGAGCCTGAGCCCCGACTTCATCAGGCACCAAGAGACCGGGGACCATATCCAGCATGTGAGACCGGCCATGGCTCAAGTCGGTCATCTCTACCCATCCTTGGTATTCAGGCATCTGTCCCTAGACCTTTGCTGAAATCCCGGTCAATGGGGGAACCTGAAGCACAATAGAGAATTCCTCCCACCCAATGGCAGGAAACCTGTCTGTTGGGATGGGTGTACAACCCTCAAAGTGGGAGCCAGCAGTATTGCCAATGAGACCACACCCACTCCTGAGGGCCAGTCTGGGATCAAACAGGGATTGTGACCCTAAGCCTGAGCATGCTCTCAAACAAGCCCTCTCAGTTTCACAACTAGGATCCCACATTGTAGGCCTGGTACACCCCTAGGCCCAAATCCTAACCCTTGGTGGGATTTTCCAGGTGGCCTGAGCCAGTGCCTGTCTATGTAATTTCTGTTTTGGGGCATGCATAAGATGGAAAGCAGCACTCTTCCCTTCCCCGAAAAAGCCATTAACTATTGGGAGCTGCCAGGATCCTTAGAGAGGTAAAGTCTCCCATGGAACCATGAGACCATACCTACATTCCTAAGCCTTCCTGGACACACAATCCAGATAGAAAATCCTTTGCTACTGTCTTTGAGTCACACTAATTACAGTTCCTGATGAACTTCCCTCCAGGTCTATGCATTGAGCATAGAGCATTGAGCACGGTTTCCCTGGAATACCAACTTGTGATAGAACATGTAGTCCCTGAGCCACACAACAGTACTTCTCCTGTCACCAAAAGGAAACTGTGCTCTTGGACCTGTGTCAAAGCCTCAGGGTAGGAGAACCCTGCATGGCCCCTTAGCCACCAGCACATTTTAAGATCTCTGTGGTAACAAACCAGCATTGTGACCCATCTTCAAGAGATTCACTGTCCATTCAAGGCCTTGGTACATCACGCCAGAGCCACCTGAAGGAACCTGCCATGTTCCTGAGCTGCAATGGTCATTGGGGGTGTGCTTTCCAGGCATCCATGCAGAAGAGCTCTGCTCCCAATCATTCCACATGCGGTACCCTGGAGCTAGGAAACCTGACACCCCTGTCTGGTAGAAAGAAACCTTGCTGTTTGGAGCATCTCACAAGCCCCACCGTGGGAAATCCTCCATAGCCTCTTTTTTTTTTTTTTTTTTTTTTTTTTCCCCTTTTTTTTCCCCAATTTATTTATTTTCAGAAAAACAGTATTCATTATTTTTTCACCACACCCAGTGCTCCATGCAAGCTGTGCCCTCTATAATACCCACCACCTGGTACCCCAACCTCCCACCCCCCCGCCACTTCAAACCCCTCAGACTGTTTTTCAGAGTCCATAGTCTCTCATGGTTCACCTCCCCTTCCAATTTACCCAAATTCCCTACTCCTCTCTAACGCCCCTTGTCCTCCATGCTATTGGTTATGCTCCACAAATGAGTGAAACCATATGATAATTGACTCTCTCTGCTTGACTGATTTCACTCAGCATAATCTCTTCCAGTCCCGTCCATGTTGCTACAAAAGTTGGATATTCGTCCTTTCTGATGGAGGCATAATACTCCATAGTGTATATGGACCACATCTTCCTTATCCATTCATCCGTTGAAGGGCATCTTGGTTCTTTCCATAGTTTGGCGACTGTGGCCATTGCTGCTATAAACATTGGGGTACAGATGGCCCTTCTTTTCACGACATCTGTATCTTTGGGGTAAATACCCAGGAGTGCAATTGCAGGGTCGTAGGGAAGCTCTATTTTTAATTTCTTGAGGAATCTCCACACTGTTCTCCAAAGCCTCTATAGCCTCTTGATGCCACCACTCCATTTGTCAGTCATCATAGACACAAACTCCAGTGTGAGCAAATATCTGACATCTGCCCTTACTCAGGTGCAGGTTATCTCGAATTAGCCTCTGCACATTGGAACTCCCTACCACTTGGCACTGAATTGAACCATAGCTTGTGTTGACAATTCCATCCTCAACCTACTGGTCCCCAAGCCCTCTTGATGAGGAATCTGGAGCCACAATGCAACATTCTTCCTTCCCCATAGAAAGAAGAATTGCCTGGACAGTCTGCTCAGAAACCCCACATGAAATCTATCTGCTTGCCACTCAAAGGAATTCTGATTTATAGTCTGCCCTGGCCACTAGGGCTGTGTCTGACAGAGCCTAAGCCACGACTAGTGTCAGCCACTCAGAGAGTGGGACCCATATCTAGCATGTGAGACCGGCCATGGCCCAAGTCCGTCATCTCTATCCATCATTGGATTCAGGCACCTTTCCCTAGACATTTGTTGGAATACCTGCCAATAGGGGAACATGAAGCACAATAGAGACCTCCTCCTTCTCCATGACAGGAAAACTGGCAGTTCCGATGTTTGTCGAAACCACACAGTGGGAGCCAGCTTCATGGACATTGAGATCACGCCAACTCCTGAAGGCCGCCCTGGGGACAAACAGGCATTGTGACCCTCAGCCTGAGCATGCTTTCAAACAAGCCCTCTCAGTGGCACGGCCAGAATCCCACATTGCAGGCCTTGTACACCCCTAGACCCAAATAATAACCCTTGGTGTGATTTTCCAGGCACCCAGTCTGAGCCTGTCTCTGGAATCCCTGTTCTGGGGCAACGGAATGACAGAAAACAACACACTTCCGGTCCCTGAAAAAGCCACCAAACTTGGGGGGCCGCCAGGATCCTAAGAGGGAAAAAATCTCCCATGGACCCATGAGACCACACCTGCATTCTGAGGCCATCCTGAAAACACAATCCAGATAGAAAACCCAGTGCTACTGCTTCAAGACACCCTAATTACAGTTCCTCATGAGCTACCTCCCAGGTGTACACATTGGGCCTGCGATCACCTCACCACTAACCCTAACCCATATTTGTGCTTGCAGACTTCAATCCCAAAACCACGGCTCACTTGCCCTCCTGGATGGTGTCTCTGGAGCCAGAACACAGGACTATGCCTGCCATCCCCAAGGAAACTGTGCCCGTCTCAGTTGCCCAAAAATTTCAAATTTGGAGAAACCTGCAAGGCCCCAAAGCCCACCTCAATATTGGCAGCCCCTCTGCATGCAATGCCCAGTCTGAAACACCCTGATCACCTACATCCAGGCAGACACCCAAGTCAATGGTCCTGAGTCAGAAGTTTGAAACTGACATGCCCTTAGGACCTCATTGGAACCCTAGATTAGGTTTTCAGGCATCTGTCCTCAGAGACCTTTCTGGAATACCAACTTAGGGTACAGCATGTGGTCCCTGAGCCCCACAACAGAAGATATCCTGTCCCCAGAAGGAAACCGTGCTTCTTGACCTCAGCCAAACCCTCAGAGTAGGAGAATCCTGCATTGCACCTTAACCAACAGCACATTCTAAGATCTCCCTAATAAGAAACCACCATTGTGACCCCTCTGCACGTGATTCCATGTCAACTCAAGGCCTTGATACTTCGCCCCAGAGCCTCCAGACAGACCTGCATGTTCCTCAGCTGCAATGATAAATGGAGGTCCACTTTTCAGATATTCATTCGGGAGAGGTCTGCTACCCAAACTTTCCACATGGGGACCCAGGAGCAAACAAACTAGACTCCACCTGTCCTGTTGAAGGAAACCTTATTATTTGGAGCATCTCTCAAGCCTCAGAGTGGGAAATCCTTCATGGCCTCTTGACACCACCCCTCCATTTGTCGGTCATCATAGATACAAACTCCAGTGTGAGCAAACATATGACACCCACCCTTAGGTGCTAGATATTCCATATAAGCCACTGCACAAAGGAACTGCCTTCCGCTTGGCACTGAATTGATCCATAGTTTATGTTTACAGTACCATCCTCAACCTACTGGTCCCCAAGCCCTCTTGATAGGGAATATTGGAGCTTCCATGCAGCATTCTTCCTTCCCCATAGAAAGAAGAAGTGCATGGTGGGTCTGCCCAGAAACCCCAAATGAGATTCAATATGATGGGCCTTTGAGGGAACCCCAATTTACAGGCTTCCTGACCACTAGTGCTGTGTCTGACAGAGCCTGAGCCCTTACCTAATGTCACCAACCCAGAGAGCGAGCAACATATCCGGAATGTGAGACTGGTCATGGACAAAGTCTGTCATCTCTACACATCCTTGATATTCATGCACCTGTCCCCAAACTTTTGCTGGAATCCTTGCCAATGGGGGAACCTAAAGCACAATAGAGAACTTCTCCTTCCAATGGCAGGAAACTTGGCTGTTGGGATTGGTGTCCAAACCTCAAAGTGGGAGCCAGCTGCATGGCCAATGAAACCACACCCACTCCTGAGGGCCATGCTGGGCACAAACAGGGATTGTGACCCTCAGCCTGAGCATGTTTTCCAACAAGCCCTCTCAGGTGCACCATCAGGATCCCACACTGCAGGCCTGGTATGCCCCTTGGCCCAAATCCTAAGCCTTGGTGGGATTTTCCAAGCACCCTGACCCAGAGCCCGTCTCTTGAATCCCTGTTTTGGGGCACACAAAAGATGGAAAACAGCACTCTTCCCTTCCCCGAGAAAGCCACCAAATAATGGGAAGCACCAGGATCTTTAGAGCAGAAAAATCTCCCTTAGACCCATTAGTCAACACCTGCATTCTGAGGCCATCCTGGACACACAATCCAGATACAAAAGCCTGTGCTACCACCTTTGAGTCACCCAATTTACGGTTCCTGATGAGCTGCCCTCCAGGTCTATGCATTGGGCCTGCGATCACCACAACAGTAACCCTAAGACAAGTTTGTGCTTGCAGACTTCTCTCTCATAACCATAACTTTCATGCCCACCAGGATAGGGTCTGTGGATCCACACCACAGGACTGTGCCTGACATCCCCAAGGAAATTGTGCCTTCAAAGATGCCCAATCCAACCAGATGGGAAAAATCTGCAAGGCCCCTGAACCCACCCCAATTTTGGAGACCGCTCTGGACTCAAATGCACACTCTGAAACACACTGATCACCTAGATCCAGGCAGACACCCAAGTTAATGGACCTGAGTCAGATGTTTGAACGTGCCCTGCCCCTAGTACTTCATTGCAACCCTAAATTAGTTTTTCAGGCACCTGTCCTCAGAGACCTGTTCTGGAATACCAACTTATGATTCAACATGTGGTCCCTGAGCCCCACAACAGAACATCACCTGTCCCCAGAAGGAAACCGTGCTCTTGGACCTGTGTCAAACTCTCAGCGTAGATGAATCCTGCACGGCCCTTAGCCACCAGCACATTCTAACATCTCCCTGGTAGTAAACCAGCATCGTGACGCATCTTCATGAGACTCCATGTCAACTCAAGGCCTTGGTACTTTGCCTTAGAGCCACCAGAACGTACCTGCCATGTTCCTTTGCTGCAATGATCAATGGAGGTGTGCTTTCCAGGCATCCATATGGGAGTGATCTGCTACAAAAGCTTTCCTCATGGGGTCCTTGGAGCAAACAAACCAGAATCCCCCTTTCTGGTTGAAGGAAACCTTGCTATTTGGAGCATCTCACAAGCCTCAGTGTGGGAAATCCTCCATGACCTCTTGACGCCACCCTCCATTTTTTGGTCATCAAAGACACAAACTCTTGTGTGAGCAGAGAGCTGACATTTGTACTTATTCCGGTGTTGGATATATCCAATCAACTGCTGCACAATGGAACTGCCTTCCGCTTCTTAATGACTTTAACAGTTGCGTGTGTTTACCATTCCATCTTCACCCTCCTGGTACACAAGTGTGCTTGATAGGGAATTATGGAGCAACAATGCAGCATTCTGCCTGCCCCCAGAAAGAAAAAGTACCTGATGAGTCTGCCCAGAAACCCCAGATAAGGATCCACCTGCAGGGCCCTCGACAACACCCTAATATCTTAGGCCACCATGGGAACTAAGGCTCTCTCTGACAGAGCCTGAACCACGACCTCCAGTCAGCTACCAAGACAGTGGGCCCCAATTCCTGCAGGTGGGACTTGTTGTGGCACAAAGCTGTCATCTCTACTCAACCTGGATTTTCAAGCCTCTGCCCAGTCCGTAGCTCAAATCCCTGCCTATAGGGTACCTGAAGCACAAGGGTATTCCTCTTTCCTGAGGGAAGGAAATCTGTCTGTTGGTATGGGTGTCCAACTCTCAGAGTGGGAACCAGCTGAAGGGACATGAGATCACGGCCACATATGGGAGCCTCCCTGGGCACAAACAGGCATTGTGACCATCAGCGTGAACCTCCTTCCAAACAAACCCCCACGGTAGCTGGACCAGGAGCCCATAGAGTGGGACATCCAGGCCCCTAGGGGCAAATCCTCACCCTCTTTGGTGTTTTTCAGTCGCCTAGACCCAGAAACTGTCCCTGGAATCCCTCTTGGGGCAGTCCACTGAGATGGAAAACAGCAGTCTTCCCTTCCCCAAGAGACAGTAAATTCTTGGGAGATGGGCAGAATCCACAGAGATAAAGAATGTTCCATGGTCTCATGAAGCCACCCCTACATTTTGCAACCATTCTGGACACCCAATCCAGACAGAAAAGTCTGCCCAACTGCCTCGATGACACCTTAATTTCACTACACAAGGAGCTGCTTTCAGAGCCTGCAAATCGGGGCTATGATCACCTCGGGCCTCACCCTACCAGTAGTTCGTGTTTTCAGATTTCTGTCTCCAAAACCCTGTCGCACATGCCCTCCAGGATGGGGCCTCTGGAGCCACACCGGACGACTGTGTCTACCCACTCAAAGGAAACTCTGCCCTTCACTGCTGACAAACCCTGAAACTTAGGAATAAAATACAAAGCCCCTGAGCCCACCTCAATTTCCAAGAACAGTCTAGACCCAAGTGTACATTGTGACGCAGAGTGAGCACCTGCCTACAGCCAAACATAAAAGTCAAAGGCCCTGAGGCAGAATAATGAAACTGACATGCTCCTAGGACTTCATTGATGCCCTAGCTGAGGTTTTCAGGCACCTGTCACGAGAGGACTGTTCCCCCATATCGTCTTATATTCCAACATGCTGTTCCTGAGCAACACAACAGACCCCTCCTGTCCCAGAAGGATACCTTGCACTTGGTAGCTGTGTCCAAGACTCAGTGTATTAGAATCCTGCATTGCCCCTGACCATCCCAACATTTCAGTGTCTCCCTGGATACAAACCAGCATTGTGATCGAACTGCATCAAACTCCATGTCAACTCAGCCCCCTTGGAACTTCACCGCAGAGCCACCAGATTGAACCTGCCATGTTCCTGAGTTGCAATGGTCAATTGAGTAGTCCTTTCCAGGAATCCGTGAGGGAGAGCTCTGCTACAAACCTTTCCATATGGGGGAACCTGGAGCAAACAAACCAGACTCCCCTTGTCCAGTAGAAGGAAACCTTATTGTTTGGAGCATCTCACAAGCCGCAGAGTGGGAAATCCTCCATGGCCTCTTGATTCAAACCCACCGTTTGTCTATCATCCTAGACACAAACACCAGTGTGAGCAAATACCTGATATCTGCCCTTAGTCAGGTGCTGGATGTCTCGAATTAGCCACTGCACGCTGGAAGTGCCTTCCGCTTGTCACTGAATTGACCTGTAGCTTGTGTTTTTAATTCCATCCTCACCCTCCTGGTCCCCAAGTCATCTTTATAGGGAATTCTGGAGCCACAACGCAGCATTCTGCCTTTCCCATAGAAAGAAGAAGTTCCCAATAAGTCTGCCCAGAAACCCCACATTAGGATGCACCTGCATGGCTCTCAATGGCACCCTAATATCATAGGATGCCATGGGCTCTCAGGCTATGTTTGACACACCCGGAGCCACGACCTCCAGGCAGTCATGCAGACAGTGGACCCCATATCCTGCAGGTGGGACCTGCTATGGCCAGAAGCCATCATCTCTATTCAACCTGGTTATTCTGGCATCTTTCCCAAACCGTAGCTCAAATCCCTGCCTATGAGGGAACCTGAAGCACAGGAGTATCCTTGTTCCCGATGGTAGGAAACCTGGTTGAGATGGGCACTAAGACTCTGAGACAGCCTGAGCCACGACCTACAGTCAGTCATGAAGATAGTGGGCCCCATATCATGCAGGTTGGACTTGTCGTGGCCCAAAGCCGTCATCTCTACTCAATCTAGATATGCAAGCATCTTTCCCATATTGTAGCTCAAATCCCTGACTACAGAGGAACCTGACGCACAAGAGCACTCCTCCTTCCTGAAGGCAAGAAGCCTGGCTGTTGAGATAGGTGTCCAACCCTCAGAGTGGGAACCAGCTGCATGGCCCATGAGGCAATGGCCACTCATGGGAGCCACTCTGGGAACAAACTTGGATTGTTACCCTCAGTGTGAGGCTGCTCTCCATCAAAACCCATCGGTAGCTAGACCAGGAGGCCACAGAGCATGCCTACCATGCTAGGGCCAAACACTCACCCTCGTAGGCGTTTTCCAGGCACCCGCATCAAGAACCTATCTCTGGAATCCCTCTTTTGGGGTTCCCTGAGACAGAAAAGAGCAGTGCTCCCTTGTCCCAGAGACAACAAACTCTTGGGAACTGAGCAGAATCCCCAGAGCCGAAATATCTCCCATGGCCCCAGGAAGCCAATCCTACATTGTGCGAAAGTCCAGGACAAACAATGCAGACAGAGAAGCCTGCACTATGGCCTCCATGATACCTTAACTTCAGTACACTATGAGCTTCCAACAGGGCCTGCAGATCGGGCCTGTGATCACCTCAGCCCTCAACCTAACCCTAGTTCGCATTTGTAGATTTCTGTCCCAAAGCCCTGGCCCACATGCCTATCAGGATGGGGCCTCTGGAGCCACACCAGATGACTGTGCCTACACATCCGAAGGAAACTGTCCTTCACTGTTGACCAAACCCTGAAGATTAGGAGCAAAGTACAAAGCCCATGAGCCCACCTCAATTATGACGAAACCTCTGGACCCAAGGGCACATTCTGACACACAATTAGCCCCTGCCTCCAGGCAGACACCCAAGTCAAAGGCCCTGAAACAGAAGATGGAAACTGACATGCCTCTAGGAATTTATCAATACACTAGCTTAGATGTTCAGGTGCCTGTCCCCAGAGGCCTGTTCTTCAAAACCAACTTATATTCCAACATGTGGTCCCTGAGCCACACAACAGAACCCCTCCTGTCCCTTAAGGATATATTGCTCTTGGTAGCTGTGTCCAAGACTAAGTGTAAGAGAATCCTGCCCCAACATTCTAATGTCTCCCTGGATACAAACCAGCATTGTGATCCAACAGCATGAAACTCCATGTCAACACCGGCAACTTTGAACTTCACCCCAGCATCACCAGTACGAAACTGCCATTTCCTCATCTGCAATGGACACTGGAAGTGGGCTTTCCAGGCATCCATGCAGGAGTGCTCTGCTCCCCAGACTTTCCACATGGGGGACCCTGGAGCATACAAATGAGGCTCCACCAATCCATTAGAAGGAAACCTTTCTGTTTTTTAACATCTCACTAGCGCCAGGGTGGTAAATCCTTCATGGCTTCATGATGCCTCCCTCCATTTGTCGGTCATCATAGACACAAACTCCAGTGTGAGCAAACATCTGATATCTGCCCTTACTCAGGTCCTGAATGTCTCGAATCAGAAGCTACACACTGAAAGTGCCTTCCTCTTGGCACTGAATTTAACCCTAGCTTGTGTTAACAATTCCATCCTCACCCTCTTGGTCCCCAAACCCTTTTGATAGGGAATTCTAGAACCACAACGCAACATTCTGCCTGCCCCACAGAAAGAAGTGCCTGGTGAGTCTGCCCAGAAACCCTACATGAGGAACCACCTGCATGGCCCTCGACAACACCGTAATATCATAGGCCGCCATCGGCACTAAGACTCTGTCTCACACAGCCAGAGCCATGACCTCCAGGCAGCCACGCAGATAGTGGGCCCCATATCCTGCATTTGGACCTGCCATGGCCCCAAGCCATCATCTCTACACAACCTGGATATTCAGGCATCTGTCCCCAGACCGTAGATCAAATCCCTGCCTATGGGGGAACCTGAAATACAGGATTATTCCTCCTTTCTGATTGCAGGAAACCTGGCTGTTGAGATGGGTGTTTTACCCTCAGAGTGGGAACCAGCTGCATGGATGAAGAGATCAGGGCCAATCATGGGAGACGCCCTGGGCACAAACAGGCATTGTGACCCTCAGCGTGAGCCTCCTTTCAAACAAATACCCTAGGTAGCTAGACCAGGAGTCCACAAAGTGGGCCTGCCACATCCCTAGGGCCAAATTCTCACCCTTGTTTGTGCTTGCCAGGTGCCCAGACCCAGAAACTGTCTCTTGAATCCCTCTTTTGTGGGTCCCCTGAGACGGAAAACAGCAGACTTCCCTTCTCCAAGAGACAACAAACACTGGGAGGTGGGCAAAATCCCCATAGATGAAGAATATCCAATGGCCTCATGAAGCCAAGCCTACATTTTGCAACCATCCTGGACAAACAATCCTGACAGAAAAGCCTGCACTACTGCCTGCATGCCACTTTAATTTCAGTACACTATGAGCTGCCCTCAGGGCCTGCTGATCGGTCTTGTGAACACCTTGGCCCTCACACTAACGCTAGTTCGCATTTGAGATTTCTGTTCCCAAAGTCCTGGCCCACACGCCCTCCAGAATGGGGCTTCTGGTCCCACAGTGGACGAGTGTGCCTACACTCCTGAAGGAAACTGCCCTTCACTGTTGCCCAAACCCTAAATATGAGGAGCAAAGTACAAAGCCTCTGTACCCACCTCATTTTCAAAGAAGTCTCTGGACTTAAATACATATTCTGACACACAATGAGCCCCTGCCTCCAGGCAGACATCCAAATCAAAGGCCCTGAGTCAGAAGTATGAACCTCCCATTACTATAGGACTTCATCGATACCCTAGTTTAGATGTTTAGGCGCCTGTTCCCAGAGGCCTCCTCTCCAATACCAACTTATATTCCAACATGTGGTCCTTGAGCCACACAACATAACCCCTGCTGTCCCCAGAAGGATCCCTTGCTCTTGGTAGCTGTGTCCAAGTCTCAGTGTAGGCAAATCCTGCAAGGGTCCCTGACTGTCCCTAATTTCTAAAGTCTCCCTGGATACAAATCAGCTTTGTGATCCAACAGCATGAAACTCCATGTCAACTCAACCCCCTGAGACATTCGTCTCTGAGCTACCAGATCGAATCTGCCGTGTTCCTGAGCTGCAGTGGTCAATGGAGGTGTGCATTCCCAGCATCTATTTGGGAGAGCACTGCTACCCCAACTTTCCATATGGGGGACACTGGAGCAAACAATCCAGATTCCCGCTGTCCAGTAGAAGGAAACCTTGCTCCTTGGAGCATCTCACAAGCCGTACCATGGGAAATCCTCCATGGCCTCCTGACGCCACCCCACCATTGTCCGTCATCATAGCCACAAACTCCAGTGTGAATAAACATCTGACATCCGTCCTTACTCAGGTGCTGGATGTCTCAAATCAGGTACTGTACACTGGAACAGTCTTCCGCTTGGCACTGAATTTAACCTTAGCTTGTGTTTACAATTCCATCCTCACCCTCCTGGTCCCCAAGCCCTCTTGATAGGGAATTCTGGAGCCACAGTGCAGCATTCTGCCTGCCCCATAGAAAGAAGAAGTGCCTGATGAGTCTGCACAGAATGCACACATGAGGATCCACCTGCATTGCCCTCAGCGACACCCTAATATCATAGGCCGCCATGGGCAATAAGGCTCTGTCTGACACAGTCTGAGCCATGACCTCCAGTCAGCCACACAGAGAGTGGGTCCCATATCCTGCAGATGGGACCTGCCATGGCCTGAAATCAACATCTCTGCTCTACCTGGTTATTCAGGCATCTGTCTCCAGACCGTAGCTCAAATCCCTGACTATGGGGGTACGTAAAGCACAAGAGTTCTTTTCCTTTCCGGTGGCAGGAAATCTGGACTGTGAAATGGGAGTCCAACCCTCAGAGTGGGAACCAGCTGCATGGGCCTTGAGATCACGGTCACACATGGGAGTCACCCTGGATACAAAAAGGCATTGTGACCCTCAGCGTGAGCCTGCATTCAATCAAATGCCCTCGGTAGCTGGACCAGGAGTCTGCAGAGCAAGCCAGCCAGGTTGTTACGGCCAAATCGTCTCCCTCTTTGGTGTTTTCCAGGCTCCCAGACCCAGAAACTGTCTCCAGAATCTTTCTTGTGGTTAACCTGATACTGAAAACAGCAGTCTTACCTTCCTGCAGAGGCACCAAACTCTTGGGAGCTGGGCAGAATACCTAGAGAGGAAGAATATCCATGGCCCCATGAAGCCACCCATACCTTTTGGGACCATCCTGGACACAGAATCCAGACAATATAGCATGAGCTACCGTGTCCATGACACCTTAATTACAGTACATTATGAGCTTCCCTCAGGGCCTGCAGATCGGGCCTCTGATCACCTAGGCCCTCACCCTATCCCTAGTTCGCATTTGCAGATTTTGTCTCCAAAACCCTGGCCCTCATGCCCTCCAGGATGGGGCTTCTGGAGCCACAACGGAATACTGTGCGTACCCTACTGAAGGAAACTCTGCCCTTCACTGTTGCCCAAACCCTGAAGATTAAGAGCAAAGTAAAAAACACCTGAGCCCACCTCAATTTCCCAGTACGCTCCAGACCCAGGTGTACATTCTGACACACAATGAGCACCTGCCTCCAGGTAGACATCCAAGTCAAAGGCCCTGAATCAGAAGTTTGAACATGCCATGACCATATGAATTCATTCATACCCTAGATTAGATTTTTAGGAGCCTATCCCCAGAGGCCTGTTCTCCAATACCAATTATATTACAACATGTGGTCCTTGAGCCACACAACAGAACCCCTGTTGTCTCCAGAAGGATACATTGCTTTTGGTAGCTGTGTCCAAGGCTCAATGTAGGAGAATCCTGCATGGGCCCCTGACCACCCCAACATTCTAACATCTCCCTGTATACAAACCAGCATTGTGATCCAACAGCATGAAATACCATGTCAACTCAGCCCCCTTAATACTTCGTCCCAGAGCCACCAGATCGAACCTGCCATGTTCCTGAGTTGCACTGGTCAATGGAGGTGTGCTTCCTAGGCATCTATGTGGGAGAGCTCTGCTACCCAAAATTTCCATATGGGAGACACTGGAACAAACAAACCAGCCTCGCCCTGTCCAGTAGAAGGAAACCTTGCTCTTTGGAGCATCTTACAAGCCACAGAGTGGGAAATCCTCCATGGCCCCATCATTTGTCCATCATCATAGACACAAACTCCAATGTGAGCAAACATCTGACATCCTCCCTTACTCAGGTGCTGGATAATTTGAATGAGCCACTTCACACTGGAACTGCCTTCTTCTTGGCAATTAATTTAACAGTAGCTTGTGCTTACAATTCCATCCTCACCCTCCTGTTCCACAAGCCCTCTCAATAGGGAATTCTGGAGACATAACGCAGCATTCTGCCTGCTCCATTGAAAGAAGAAGTACCTGGTGAGTCTGCCCAGACCCCACATGAGGATCTACCTGTATGGCCCTTGACAACACTGTAATATCATAGTTTTCTGTGGGCACCCAGGCTCTGTCTGACATAGCCTGAGCCACGATCCCCAGTCAGCCACCCAGACGGTGGGCCCCATTTCCTGTAGGTGTGACTTCCTGTGGCCAAAAACAACATCTCTACTCAACCCGGATATTCAGGCCTCTGTCCCAGACTGTAGCTCAAATCCATGCCTATGGGGGAACCTGACACACCAGAGTACTCCTCCTTCCCAACCCTCTGAGTGGGAACCATCTGCATGGCTCATGAGACCACGGTCACACATGGAAGACTCCCTGGATACAAACAGGCATTGTGATCCTCAGTGTGAGCTTTCTTTCAAACAAAACCCCTCGGTATCTGGATCAGGAGCCCACAGAGTGGGGCTGCCAGGTCCCTAGTGCCAAATCCTCACCCTTGTTCGTGTTTTCCAGGCTCCCAGACCCAGAATCTGTCTCTGGAATCCCTCTTTGGGTGTCCTCTGAGACTAAAAACAACAGTCTTCCCTTCCCCCAGAGACACCAAACTCTTGGGAGCTGAGCAGAATCCCCAGAGATTTTTAATATCCCATGGCTTCATGAAGCCACCCCTACCTTTTGTGACCATCCTGGACACACACCTGACAGAAAAGCCTGCCCTACCGCCTCCATGACACCTTAATTTCAATACACTATAAGCTGCCATCAGAGCCTGCACATCGGGCCTGTGGTCACCTTGGCTCTCACTCTAACCCTAGTTTGCTTTTGCGGATTTCTCTCCCCAAAGCGCTGACCCACATGCCGTCCAGAATGGGGCCTCTGGTGCCACACCAAATGACTGTCCCTACGCTCCTGAAGAAAATCTGCTCTTCACGGTTGCCCAAACATTGAAGATTAAGAGCAAAGTAAAAATCCCCTGAGCCCACCTCAATCTCGAAGAAGGCTCTGGACCCAAATGCACATTCTGACTCACAATGAGGCCCTGCCTCCAGGCAGACATCCAAGTCAAAGGCCCTGAGTCAGAAGTTTGAACCTGCCATGACTATAGGGCTTCACTGATACACTAGTTTAGATGTTTAGGCACCTGTCCCCACAGACATCTTCTCCAGTACCAACTTATATTCCAACATGTGGTCCTTGAGCCACACAACAGACCTCCTGCTGTCCCTAGAAGGATCCCTTACTCTTCGTAGCTGTGTCCATGTCTCAGTGTAGGAGAATCCTGCATGGCCCCTGACCACCCCAACATTCTAACATCTCCCTGGTACAAACTAGCATTGTGATCCAATAGCATAAAACTCCATGTCAACTCAGGCCACTTGGAACTTCACCCCAGAGCCACCAGATCGAACCTGTCATGTTCCTCGGCTGCAGTGGTCAATGGAGTTGTGCTTTCAGGCATCCATGAGGGATAGCTCTGCTACACAAACATTCCATAATGTGGGCCTGTAGCAAACAAACAAGACACCGCCTGTTTAATAGAAGGAAACATTGCTGTTTTGAGCATCTCACAAGTCAGCGTGGGAAATCTTCCAAGGCCTCCTAACACCATCCTTCCATTTGGCAGTCATCATAGACACAAACTCCAGTGTGAGAAAACATCTGATATCCACCCTTACTCACGTGCTGGATATCGCGTGTAAGTTGCTGCACACTGGAACTGCCTTCTGCTTGTACTGCAGTTAAACCTTAGCTTGTGTTTATAATTCCATCCTCACCCTCCTTTTGCCCCCACCCTCTTGATAGGAAATTCTTGAGCCACAACGAAGCATTCTGCATGCCCCCAGGAAAGAAGAGGTGCCTGGTGAGTCTTCCTAGAAACCCCACATTAGGGTCCACCAGCAATGCCCTCGACAGGACCCTAATATCTTAGGCCACCATGGGCACTCAGGCTCTGTATGACACAGCCTGAGCTAAGACCTTCATTCAGCCATGCAGACAGTGGACCTCATAAACTGCAGGTGGGACATGCTGTGGCCTGAAGCAGTCACATCTACTCAACTTGGTTATTTAAGCATCTCTCCCCTGACCGTAGCTCAAATCACTGCCTATGGGGGAAATTGTAGCACAGGAGTACTCTTCCTTCCCGATGGCAGGAATCCTGGCTGTTGAGATGGGTGTCCAACCCTCAGAGTGGGAACCAGCTGCATGGCCCATGAGACCACGGTCACACTTGGGAGCCACCTTGGGCACAAACAGGCATTGTGACCCTCAGCGTGAGTGTGCTTTCAAACACACCTCTGTAGCTGAACCAGGAGTCTGCAGAGTAGGCGTGCCAGGGCCTTAGGGCCAAAGCCTCACACTTGTTCATGTTTTCCAGGCACCCAGACCCAGAAACTTTCTCTGGAATCCCTCTTTTGGTGGTCGCCTCAGACGGAAAACAGCAATCTTCACTTCCTCTGGAGACACCAAACTCTTGGGAGCTGGTTAGAATCCCCAGAGACGAAGAATCTCTCATGGCCATATGAAGACTCCCATACATTTTGCGACCGTCCTGGACACACTATCCAGACAGAAAAGCCTGTGCTACCACCTCCATGACTCCTTAATTTCAGTACACTATGAGCTGCCCTCAGGGCCTGCAGATTGGGCCTGTGATCACCTTGGCCCTCACACTAACCCTAGTTTTCATTTGCAGACTTCTGTTCCCAAAGTCCAGGCCCACATGCCCTCCAGTATTGTGTCTCTGGAGCCCTGGACAAGTGTGTGTACGTTCCTGAAGGAAACTCTGCCCTTCACTGTTGCCAAAACCCTGAAGGTTAGGAGCAAAGTACAAAGCCCCTGAGCCCACCTCAATTCAAAGGAAAACTCTGGACCCAAATGCACATTATGACACACAATGAGGACCTGCCTCCAGTTAGACATCCAAGTCAAAGGCCCTAAGTCAGAAGATTGAACCTGACATGCCTTGGGACTTCATCTGTACCCAAGCTTAGGTTTTCAGGTGCCGGTCGCCAGAGACCTGTTCTACAATACCAACTTATATTCCAACATGTAGTCCCTGAGCCACACAACAGAACCTCTCCTGTCCCCAGAAGGATAAATTGCTTTTGGTAGCTTTGTTCAAGACTCAGTGTAGTAGAATCCTGCATGGGCCCCTGACCACCCCAACATTCTAACGTCTCCCTGGATGCAAACCAGCACTGTGATACAACAGCATGAAATTCCATGTCTTCTCAGGCCTCTTGGAACTTCACCCCAGAGTCACCAGATCAAACCTGCGATGTTTCTCAGCTGCAAAGGTCAGTGGAGTTGTGCTTTCCTGTCATCCAGGTGAGATTGCTCTGCTACCCAAACTTTCCATATGGGGGACTCTGGAGCAATGAAACCAGACTCCGCCTCTCCAGTAGAAAGAAACCTTGCTGTTTGGAGCATCTCAAAAGCCCAAGTGTGGGAAATCCTCCATGGCCTTGGGATGCCACCCCGCCATTAGTCGGTCATCATAGACGCAAACTCCAGTGTGAGCAAGCATCTGACATCCGCCCTTAGTCAGGTGCTAGATATCTCAAATCAGCCACTGCACACTGGAGCTGCCTACCGCTTGGCACTGAATTTAACCACAGCTTGTGTTTACAATTCCATCCTCAACCTCCTGATCCACAAACCCACTTGATAGGGAATTCTGGAGCAACAACCAGCATTCTGCCTATCAAACAGAAAGAAGTCCTGCCTGGTGATTCTGCCCAGAAACCCCACATGAGAATCCACCTGCATGGCCCTCGACGGCCAAATAATATCATAGGCTGCAATGGGCACTCAGGCTCTGTCTGACACATCCTGAGCCACAACCTCCAGACAGCCATGTAGACAGGGGTCCCCGGATTCTGCAGGTGGGAAATGCTGTGACCCAAATCCGTCATCTCTATTCAACCTGGCTATTCAGGCGTCTCTCCCAAGACCATAGCTCAAATCCCTGCCTATAGGGGAACCTTAAGCACAAGAGTACTCCTAATTCCTGATGGTAGGAAACCTGGCTGTTGAGATGGGTGTCCAAACCTCAGAGTGGGAACCAGCTACATGGCCCATGAGACCAAGGCCTCTCATGGGAGCTGCCTTGGGCACAAAGAGGCATTGTGTCTCTCAGCATGAGGCTACTTTCAAACAAACTCCCTCGGTAGCTGGACCAGGAACCCACAAAGCAGGCCTGCCAGGTTCCTAGGTCCAAATCCTCAATTTCATTTATGTTTTCCAGGTGCCCAAAACAAGGATCTGTCTCTGGAATCTCTCTTGTGGGTGACCCCTGAGACGGAAAACAGCAGTCTTCCCTTCCCCCAGAGACACCAAACTCTTGGAAGCTGGGCAGAATCCCCAGAGACGAGGAATCTCTCATGGCACCATGAAACACTCCTACATTTTGTGACCATCCTGGACACACAATCCAGATAGAAGAGCCTGCGCTACCGCCTCTATGACTCCTTATTTTCAGTACAATATAAGCTGCACTCAGGGCCTGCAGATCGGGCCTGTCATCCCCTCGACCCTCACCCTAACCCTAGTTCACGTTTCCATATTTCTGTCCCCAAAGCCCTGGCCCACATGCCCTCAGGACGGGGCCTCTAAAGCTACACCAAACGACTGTGCCTACCCTCCCTAAGGAAGCTCTATCCTCACTGTTTCCAAACCTTGAAGATTAGGAGCAAAGTACAAAGCCACTGAGCACACCTCCATTTTGAAGAATGCTCTGGACCCAAACGCACGCTCTGACACACAATGAGACCCTGTCTTTAGGCAGATATCCAAGTCAAAGACCCTGAGTCAGCAGACTGAACCTGACATGCCTCTAGGATTTCATTTATATCAGAGCTTAGATTTTCAGGTTCCTATCCCCAGGGGCCTGTTACCCAATACCAACTTATATTCCAATCTGTGGTACCTGAGCCACACTACAGAACCCCTCCTGTCCCCAGAAGTATACCCTGCCTTTGATAGCTGTGTCCAAGTCACAGTGTAGGAGAATCCTGCATGGCCCTCTGACCACACCAACATTCTAACTTCTCCATGGATCCCAAGAAGCATTGTGATCCAACAGCATGCAACACCATGTCAACTCAGGCTAGTTGGAACTTAGCCCCAAATCCACCAGATCGAACCTTCCATTTCCTCAGCTTCAATGGACATTGGAGGTGTGCTTTCTAGGTATCAATGCGGGAGAGCTCTGCTACCCAAACTTTCCATATGGGGGACCCTGGAGCAAACAAATCAAAATCCCCCTGTCCAGTAAAAGGAGACCTAGCTATTTGAAGCATCTCACAAGTCACAGCATGGGAAATGCTCCATGGCCTCTTGTGTCACCCCTCCATTTGTCGGTGATCATAGACAAAAACTATAGTGTGAGCAAACATCTGACATCCACCGTTACTCACGTGCTGGATAGCTTTAATCAGCCTTCTGATTGGCACTGGATTGAACTGTAGTTTGTGTTTACCATTCCATCCTCACCCTCCTGGTCCCCAAGGCCTCTGGATAGGGAATTCTGGAGCCATGATGCAGCATTCTGCCTGTCCCACAGAAAGAAGTGCCTGGTGAGTCTGCCAAGAAAACCCACATGAGGATCCACCTGCATGACCCTTGACAGAACCCTAATATCATAGGCCGCCGTGGGCACTCAGGCTCTGTCTGACACAGCCTGAGCCACGATCTCCATTCAGCAATGCAGACAGCAGGCCACATATTCTGCAGGTGGGACCTGTTGGCCTGAAGCCTGACAGCCTGAAGCCCTCATATCTACTCAACCTGGAAATTCAGGCATCTCTCCCCAGACCATAGCTCAAATCCCTGCCAATGGGGGAAACATAAGCACAAGAGTACTCCTCATCCCTGATGGCAGGAAACCTGACTGTTGGGATGGGTGTTCAAGCCTCAGAGTGGGAACTAGCTGCATGGCCCATGAGGCCACGGTCACTCATGGGAGCCTCCCTGGGCACAAAGAGACATTGTTACCCTCAGCCTGAGCATGCTTTCAAATAAGCTCTCTCAGTTGCACCACCAGGATCCCGCATTGAAGGCCTGGTATGCCCCTAGTCCCAAATACTAACCCTTGTTGGAATATTCCAGGGGCCCAGACCCAGAGCCTGTTTCTGGAATTTCTGATTTGGGTCACCCCTATGATGGAAAACAGAACTCTTCACTTCCCCCAAAAAAACACCAAACTATTGGGAGCCGCTAGGATCCTAAGAGAGGAAAAATTTCCCATGTACCCATGAGACAACATTTGCATTCCGAGGGCATCCGGGACAAGAGTCCAGATATAAAAGCTTGGGCTCCTGCCTTTCATGACCCTAATTACAGGAGAATCCTGCATGACACCTTAGCCACCAATACATTCTAAGATTTCCTTTATAACAAACCCGCATGGTGAACTCTTTATTAGAGATTCCATGTCAACTCAAGGCCTTGGTACTTTGTCACAGAGCCACCAGTATGAACCTGTCATGCTCCTAAACTGCATGGTCCATGGAGATGTGCTTTCCTGACATCCACACAGGAGAGCTCTGCTATCCAAACTTTACACACAGGGAACCCTGGAGCAATCAAATCAGACTCCACCTGTCCAATAGAGGAAAACCTTGCTGTCTGGAGCATCTCACAATCCTCAGTGAGGAAATCCTCCAGGGCCTCTTTACGCCACCTTTCCATTTGTTGCTCATCATAGACACAAACTCCAGTGTGAGCAAACATATGACATCCACCCTTTCTCACATGCTGGATATCTTGAATAAGATGCTGCACATTAGAACTGTCCTCGGCCTGGCACTGAATTTAACCATGTTTTTGGTTTACAATTCCATTCTCACCCTACTCCTCATCATGCCCTCTTGATAGGGAATTCTGGAGTCAAAACGCTGCATTCTGTCTTCCCCATATGAAGAAGAAATGCCTGAGAGATTGCCAGGAAATTCCACATGAGGATCTGTCTGATCGGCCCTCGAGGGAACCCCGATTTATAGGTTCACTGGCCACTAGTGCTGTGTCTGAGAAAGCCTGAGTCCCGACCTCATTTCAGCCACGCAGAGAGTCGGGCCATTGTCCAGCATGTAAGACCGGCCATGGCCAACATCCATCCTCTCTACCCATCCTTGGTATTCAGGCATCTGTACCCAGACCTGTGCTGGAATCCCTTCCAGTGGGGGAACCTTGAGCACAATAGAGAACTCCTATTTCCCCAAGGCAGGAAAGGTGGCTTTTGGGATAGTTTTCCAACCCTCAGTGTAGGAGCTAGCTGCATGGCCAATAAGACCATGCCCACTCGTGGGGGTCGCCCTGGGCACAAACAGGCATGTAGACCCTCAGCCTGAGCTTGCATTCAAGCTAGCCCTCTTAGTTGCACCACCATGATCTAGCTTTGAAGGGCTGGTATGCCCCTAGGCCCAAATCCTAACCCTTGGTGGGATTTTCCATGCACCCAACCTAGAGTCCGTCTCTGGAATCCCTGTTTTGGGAAACACATAAGATGGAAAACAGCACTTTTCTCTTCCCTGAAAAAGCTAACCAAGTATTGGGAACCAATGGGATCCTGAAAGAGGAAAAATCTCCCATGGATCCATGAGACCACACCTGCATTCCGAGCCATCCGGGACACACAATTCCAGATAGAAAAGCCTGTGCTACCACCTTCGAGTCATAGTAATTATAGTTCTTGACGAACTACCCTCCAGGTCTATGCATTGGGCATGAGAATACCTCACCAATAACCCTATCCTGAGTTTGTGTTTGCAGAATTCTCTCCCAAAACCATGCCTCAAATGCCCTAAGGATTGGGTCTCTGGATCCATACCACAGGACTGTGCCTGCCATTCCCAAGGAAAATGTGCCCATCAGAGTTGCCCAAACCCTGCAGATTAGGAGAAACCTGCAAGGTCCCTGAACCCACCCCAATATTGAAGGCCACTCAGGATGCAAATGTGAAGTCTGAAACACCCAGATCACCTTCATCCAGGCAGACACCCAGGTCAATCTTCCTGAGTCAGAAGATTGAACCTGACATGACCCTAGGACCTCTTTGGAAACCTAGATTAGGTTTTCAGGCCTCTGCCCCCAGAGGCCTGTTCTGGAATACCAACGTATGATACAATATGTGGTCCCTCAGCCACACAACAGAACATCTCCTATCCCCATAAGGAACCATGCTCTTAGACCTGTGTCAAACCCTCAGGGTGGAAGAATCCTGCCAGGCCACTTAGTCACCAACACATTCTAAAATCTCCCTGGTGGGCGCCTGGGTGGCTCAGTGGGTTAAGCCGCTGCCTTCGGCTCAGGTCATGATCTCAGGGTCCTGGGATCGAGTCCCGCATCGGGCTCTCTGCTCAGCAGGGAGCCTGCTTCCTCCTCTCTCTCTCTGCCTGCCTCTTTGCCTATTTGTAATCTCTCTCTGTCAAATAAATAAATAAAATCTTTAAAAAAATTTAAAAAATAAAATAAAAAATAAAATCTCCCTGGTAACAAACCACCATTTTGACTCATCTGCAAGCGATTAGCTCTCAACTCAAGGCCTTGGTACTCGCCCTAGAGCCATCAGAACGAACCTGCCATGTTCCTCAGCTGCAATGCTCAATGGAGGTGTGAATTCCAGGCATCCATGCGGTAGAGCTCTGCTATCCTAACTTTCCACATGGAGGACCATGGAGCAAACAAACCAATCTCCACCAGTCCAGTAGAAGGAAACCTTGCTCTTTGGAGCATCTCACAAGCCTCAGCTTGGGAAATACTCCATGGCCATATGATGCCACCCCTCCATTTCTTGCTCATCATAGACACAAACTCCACTGTGAGCAAACATCTGACATCGACCCTTACTCCGGTGCTGGATATCTCGAATCAGCTGCTCCACAATGGAACTGCCTTCTGCTTGGCACTGAATTAACCGTAGGGTGTGTTTACAATTCCATCCTCACCCTACTGGTCGCCAAGCCCTCTTGATAGGGAATTTGGAGCCACAAAACAGCATTCTGCATTCCCCACAGAAAGAAGTAGTGCCTGGTAAGACTGCAGGGAAATCCCACATGAGGTTCAATCTGCTCGGCCCTGGAAGTTTTTATAGGATGCCTCGATTTATAGGCTACCCTGTCCACTAGTTCTGTGTCTGACAGAGTCTGAGCCCCGAACTCCTGTCTGCCACCCAGAGAGCCGGGCCCATATCCAGCATGTTAGACTGGCCATGTCCCAGGTCCGTCATCTCTAACCATCCTTAGTATTCAGGCATCTATCCCCAGTTCTTTTTGGATTCCCTGCCAATGGGGGAATCTGAGGCACAATAGAGAACTCCTATTTTCCCAAGGCAGGAAAATTGGCTTTTGGGATGGGTTTCCAACCCTCAGAGGGGGAGCCAGCTGCATGGCCAATGAGACCACGCCCACTCCTGAGGGCCGCCATGGGCACAAACAGACATTGTGACACTCAGCTTGAGCATGCTTTCAAGCCATCCCTCTAAGTTGTACCACCAGCATCGGCCCTTGACGGCCTGGTATGCCTCTAGGACCAAATACTAACCCTTGGTGGGATTTTCCAAGAGCCCACACTTCCCTTCCACGAAAAAGCGACCAAAGTATCGGGAGCCACTGGGATCCTTAGGAAAAATCTCTGATGGACCCATGAGAACACACCTGCATTCCGAGGCCATCCTGGACACACAATCCAGATATAAAAGCCTGTACTACCACTTTCTAGTCACCCTAATTACAGTTCCTGATCAGATGTCCTCCAGCTCTATGCACTGGGCCTGCAAACACCTCGCCACTAACCCTTACCTGAGTTCGTATTTATAGATTTCTCTCACAAAACCATGGCTCACATGCCCTCCAAGATTGGGTCTTTGCAGCCACACCAGAGGGCTGTGCTGGGCATCCCCAATGAAACTGTGGGCGCCACATATGCCCAAACCCTCCAGTTTAGGACAAACCTGCAAGGCCCCTGAGCTCATCCCAATATTGGAGTCTGGTCTGGATGTAAGTGTGCGTCTGAAACACCCTGATCACTTCCATAGAGGCAGACACCCTAGTCAATGGTCCTGAGTCAGAAGATTGAACCTGACATGCCCCTAAGACCTCATTGGAAACCTAGATTAGGTTTTCAGGCATCAGTCCTCAGAGGCCTCTTCTGGAATACCAACTTAGGATACAACATGTGTTCCCTGAGTCACACAACAGAACAACTCCTGTCCCTAGAAGGAAAATGTGCACTTTGACCTGTGTCAAACCCTCAAATTGCAAGAATCCTGCATGGCCCCTTAGCCATTAGCACATTCTAAAATCTCTCTGGTAACAAACTAGCATTGAGATCCATCAGCAAGAAATTCCATGTGAAGTCAAATGAATTCTCCAGTCACATCACAGCATTCTGCCATCCCCATAGAAAGAAGAAGTGCCTGGTGAGTCTGTCCCAAAACCCCACTTGAGGATCAATCTACTCGGCCCTCGAGGGAACCCCGTTTTATAGGCTGCTTTGGCTACTACTTCTTTGTCTGACAGAGCCTGAGCGCCTACCTATGCCCTCCTACCAGAGAGCTAGGCCCATACCCAGCTTGTGAGAGTGGTCATGGCTCAGGTCCATCATCTCTACCCATCCTTGTTATTCAGGCATCTCTCCAAAGTCCTTTACTGGAATACCTGCAAATTGGGGTGTTAGGGTCCATAATCAAAGAATCAGGACTGATACAGAGCGATGGTCAAGCAAAGATTTATTTTGTGCCAAGCATCGAGAATCAAACTGGCCGGTCAGACCGTCTCTTGCAAAAAGGCAACCCCTCCCAGCCTCACGGACTAACTTTTATAGAGGTAGTTTAGCCAGGCTATACACAGGTGGCCAATGAGATTGCAGTACACAGAGAATACTGCACATGCATGGTATGTCTGCCTCACACACACACACACACACACACACACACTCAAAATGCTAAGTAATACACGTGTGCCCATTTGAATTTCAATTTACCCTAGGAAATATATGTATGCCCCACTGATTGCATGTCTTCATCTGACCTGACCCGCCCCTGTATCTAGGCTCTGCAATTAAGTTCCTCTGGGAAGGTCAGGGTCAATCTAAGTTTAGTGCATAGGGTCAATCTAAGTTCACTACATAAGCACAAAATGACGGCTCTGGCCAACCAGGCCCTTACATTCCCTCTTTTCTTTGGAGATTAGTCAAATCCTTGACTTTTCAGCCAGATCTATGTTCTGAATGTAAGGGGTTATATTGAGCATGTAAGTCTAACATTTTTATCGCTCTAGTTTTCTTTTGTACAAATGACTCTAGTGCACAGTCGGCTGATGAGTTAGCCATTTATCACTTCATCTGATTTCCTACCTATACTTTACATAAACAGGTAACAATAAGAGTAACAATAAAGTCATAGTCTTTTGAGTCTTAGCTTTAGTCCCTGGTCAGCAGGGTTCATTGGCTGAGGCTTCTACTTCTGAGGGGGGCATCTTCATCCTCAGCTCACTTGACATAACCCTTGTGAATCCAGGCCCTGATGCCTTTTAATTTTATTGCTGTGGGGGTGGTCAGGAGAACAGTAAACCTTCCCTTTCAGCAAGGCTCCAAGTTCTCCACTTGATAGTGAATTATCCAATCTAAGTCCTTGGGTTGCTAAGGATGTGGTTCCACCTCTCTCTCCATCCCAGTGTGGGCAGTCAGGATCCCGGCATGGGCTTTTTTTTTTTTTTTTTTTAAGACAGACTGTAATGCCTGCAGTGACTGGATTACAGATTGAACAGTAAATTCTGCTAGGGCAACCTCTTGTAGCCAAGGACAGAGTGGGCGGTGGGGGGGAGGGCGGTCTCCCAAACATTATTTCAAATGTGGTCACCTTGTTTAAATAGGGTATACATCATTCACTGAGGAGGGAGAAGGAAGGAGATCCACCCATCCACTGCCAGTCTTCAGAATTAGCTTTGTCAAGGTCTCTTTAAGAGTCCATTTCATTCTCTCTACTTGCCCAGAACTCTAGGGCCGATAGGCACAATGTAGTTTCCAATTTGTGCCCACAGCCTTGGCCAATGTCTGTGAGACTGAGCTCACAAATGCAGGACCATTGTCTGACCCAATCATGAGAGGCAGCCCAAACCTAGGAATTATTTCTTCTAGTAACCTTTTTTTTTTTTTTTTTTGCCTACCACTCCTGCCATCTCATGTTTGGTGGAAGAAGCCTCTACCCAGCCTGAAATGGTATCTACAAAAACTAAAATATACTTGTGTCCATATTTAGGAGGTTTCATTTCTGTAAAATCAATTTCCCAATAAATTCCTGGTTCCTTACCTCTTGCTCTTTTCCCTCTTCCAATTCTAGTTCCTCCCACCTCAACTGCCTGGCATTGAGCACATCTATCAACTACATCCTGAAACATATGCCCTAATTTAGAAACCTGGAATTGCTTGCCTATACGTTCCTTGGGTTTGCATATCCCCAAATAAGTACCCTGATGTATCTGATCTACTAACTTCTTTCCTAGTCTTCGAAGAAGAGTTAAATTTCCTCTTTTAGTCTTAGCCCAGTCTCCTTCATAGTCTAATTTATCCCATTTTGGTAAATAGTTTAAATCTTCCTCTGAATGGTCCGGTTTTTCTGGTAGGGCTAGAGCTGGGAGTGTAACCGGCTCTTGCACTGTTTCTCAGGCTGCTTGCTTTGCGGCTTGATCTGCTAAGTCGTTTCCTTTTGAAATCAGATCAGTCCCCTTTTGGTGTCCCAGGCAATGTGGAAGGGCTTGGTAACATCTGGGATGGCCAATGCTGGGGCACTCAGTAAGGCTGTTTGTCATTCCTGAAATGCTCCTTCTGCTTCAGCAGTCCAACTCTATCATAGTGAGCCCTCCTTTTGCCAGTTCGTGGAGAGGTCAGGCAATCTCCACAAACTGCGGTATCCACAGCCTACAGTAGCACGTTGTCCCAAGAAACTCCCTCACTTGTTGGGACATGGTGGGTCAGACGTACCGGTTGATCACCTGTTTCCTGGCCTCAGACAGTGAACACACTCCCTCATGGAGATCAAAGCCTTTAAGTGACATGGCTCTGACAGAGCTGTGCTTTCTTTGCTGACACCCAATACCCTTTTTCATGCAGAGTCTGTAAGAGAGCTCTTGTCCCACGCAAACATGACTCATAGTCCTCAGTGGCTACTAGCAAGTCATCAATGTACTGTAACAGAATGAGTCCTGGGTTGGAGGTTCTGTACTCACGCAAATCCTCATGTAGGGCCTTGTCAAAGATAGTGGGCGAATTCTTGAACCCATGGGGAAGTCCTGTCCAGGTGAGCTGGCCTTGAAATCCTTCCTGTGGGTCAGACCACTCAAAAGCAAAAAGGTGCTAAGAATTCCTTTGCTAAGACATGCAGAAAAATTGCATCCTTGAGCTCTAAGACGGTATACACAGTACTTTCGGGGCCTAGGAGGGAGAGTAGGTTATCGGGGTTAGGCACTGTCTGGTGGATCTCTTCAACCCATTTATTAACTTCCCGCAAGTCCTGGACCGGTCGGTATTCCCCAGTCTCAGCCTTTTTGATGGGCAACAAAGGTGTGTTCCATGGAGATTTGTAAGGAACTAGGATCCCCTCTCCTTGGAGGTGGTTACTGTGTTTTCTGATCCCTTCATTGTTTCCCGGGGAAGGGGGATACTGCCGAATGCAAAAAGCCAAAGCTGTTGCCTTTAATTGTACCACCACTGGAGGTTGTTCCTTGGCCAAGCCAGGGGGCTTCCCTTCTGTCCAGACCTCGGGAAACTCCTGCTGTAGGATTAGGAGAAGGCTCCCCCAACTTTGTTTCCTCTGGTTTTAAGACTGGCTCATAAAGGAGGTATTCATCTACTGCTGCCATAAGCACTTGTACAGTGGGTTGTCTCAAGGTTACAGTTATGCCTCCTTCTGAGAACTGAATGCCAGCTCTTAACTTGTGGAAAAGATCTCTTCCCATCAAGTTATATGGGGCATTAGGGAGGACCAAAAATTGATGTTTAACTATTCCTGAGGCCAAATTTAAAGTCCTTTCTGTTGTCCATTTATGTCTCTCTGTGCCATTTGCTCCTTGTACGCAGACTTCCTCTCCAAGTAGAGTTCCAATACGTTTAAGTAATGATGAAAATTGGGCTCCCATGTCCACCAAAAAATAAACTGATTTCCCCTCCACTTCAATTATTACCAGAGGTTCTGGGAGGGGCTCCGAACTATAATGCCTTCAATCTATGGTGGCAAGCATTGTCGTCTTCCTTTTGCGGCACTCCCTTGCCCAATGTCCTCTTTACTTACAGTAAGCACACTGATCTGAATCTACGTCTTCCCACCTGCCTTCTCTGTGTTTAGGCTTTTCCTTCCATTTACTATCCCCTACCCATCTCCTCTCTGCCTCATGTAATGCCAAAACCAGTATTTTTTGTCTGTTTTTTATCCTCCTGTGCATCCCTTTTGTTAAACACATTCCCACTAACTATTCCCACTAACTCTTCCCTTCAAATCCTTCAATTTTTTGAAGTTCCCTATATCTGGGGTCACTGACTGACAAAGCAAGATCGTCTAAGTGACCTATCGTGCAACTTCCGTGAAGTTTACCTCAAGTTATCTAGCTTAAGTAAACAAACATTTAAAGACAATCAAATCTAGACTTTTACATCCATAAAGGTGTGTTATTAAAACTTAATTTTTCTCCCTAAAATAACCCTCGTTTACAGAGATAGCCAAATCAGATCTAATTTATTTGTAAAACAAACCCAGTTTTAATAAGCTTGGCCTAATTGTTTACATAAGCTCAGCAAGAAAAGTGAGGGATCATAAAAATCTTTTAGAATCTGCTCTACTGGAAATTCTCATAAGGAATCTCTGGTTGAACTTATGATAGCCTCTCCAGGCCAGAAGCCAAGCTACATACTTGCCATCAGACATGCCTACAAAACCTGTTGATTTGGGTGAGTTCGTCTTCCTGAGGCCCCCAGAGAGTCCTGAGGTTCCTGCACCGGCCAGGAAGTAACATCCTTTACTCACCTGGTGAGGCTGCTGGGAACTCTGTAAGCAAGGTATCAGGCCAACAGTTCCAAAGGGCTTTAAGGTTCCAGGTTTCATAAAGTCAACCTCATTTCCTCTAAGATGTCTAGTCACATCTGAGTGTTTTCGAATATGGCGTTCCAGTCAAAGCCATGGTAAAATAAAATAACCAATGTTTCCAATGGTGTCCTGTTACAAGGACAATGGATTCTTATTGAACTTAAGCAAATGACTGATTGCCATGGAAGAAAGAATACTTGCTGAGGCCTTTTTCTTTCAGAGGGTTCAGATAGAGAGAAAAAGTTGAATACCTTGATTTGGTTACAAATGACTACATTTTATCTCTGTAAGTAACAGATAACATAAGAAAAAGTTTCCCTAGTCTGGAAGAGCAAACATAAGACAAAACATCAATAGATACAGCATTACAGTCTTTCAGTTCACCTAGTCCCATGTTAATAATTCTGGTTTAGTCTGAATGCAGCTTTTACTTCAGTAAATTCTTACCTACTTCAGTTCCAGAATTTCAAGATAACAAAATCAAAAGCTTCTGCACAGCAAAGGAAACAGTCAACAAAACAAAGAGGCAACCCACGGAATGGGAGAAGATATTTGCAAATGACAGTTCAGACAAAAGGTTGATATCCAGGATCTATAATGAACTCCTCAAACTCAATCCACACGAAACAGACAAACACATCAAAAAATGGGCAGAAGATATGAACAGACACTTCTCCAATCAAGACATACAAATGGCTATCAGACACATGAAAAAATGCTCATCATCATTAGCCCTCAGGGAGATTCAAATTAAAACCACATTGAGATATCACCTTACACCAGTTAGAATGGCCAAAATTAACAAAACAGGAAGCAACATGTGTTGGAGAGGATGTGGAGAAAGGGGAACCCTCTTACACTGTTGGTGGGAATGCAAGTTGGTGCAGCCTCTTTGGAGAACAGTGTGGAGATTCCTCAAGAAATTAAAAATAGAGCTTCCCTCCGACCCTGCAATTGCACTCCTGGGTATTTACCCCAAAGATACAGATGTTGTGAAAAGAAGGGCCATCTGCACCCCAATGTTTATAGCAGCAATGGCCACAGTCACCAAACTATGGAAAGAACCAAGATGCCCTTCAACGGATGAATGGATAAGGAAGATGTGGTCCATATATACTATGGAGTATTATGCGTCCATCAGAAAGGACGAATATCCAACTTTTGTAGCAACATGGACGGGACTGGAAGAGATTATGCTGAGTGAAATCAGTCAAGCAGAGAGAGTCAATTATCATATGGTTTCACTCATTTGTGGAGCATAACCAATAGCATGGAGGACAAGGGGCGTTAGAGAGGAGTAGGGAATTTGGGTAAATTGGAAGGGGAGGTGAACCATGAGAGACTATGGACTCTGAAAAACAGTCTGAGGGGTTTGAAGTGGCGCGGGGGTGGGAGGTTGGGGTACCAGGTGGTGGGTATTATAGAGGGCACAGCTAGCATGGAGCACTGGGTGTGGTGAAAAAATAATGAATACTGTTTTTCTGTAAATAAATAAATTGGGAAAAAAACAAAAACAGAATTTCAAGATATCAAAGACCTGTATTTGTCCTCAAGGTCTCCCATATGAATTTTCTTTGAGACAGGATTTATCTTACAAGAGAATTAAAACAATTACAAATGACAAAAACTCAGAACAGATATGATAAAGGGCTGGTGAGATGAGAATTTACAGTGTAACTGGCAGGAAAATCAGGTTACTTCTGTGACACGTAACATTTCCATAATCACAATATTAAGTGGTGATCTATCAACGTATTAAAACTTTAGAAAATGCATGGCATTTTCCGAAATGTAACCCAAGATTTATCATTGGTTTAAATCCTGTCAACAATTGCTAAAATCTTAGAAAGTTTTAAAACACATGACTAAATATAATTAGTGATGTTAAATACCTGATAAAACAAAACAAAGAAACTGAATTTTCTGGGCAGGCAAAGAGAAAACCATAACAGATCAATTAATTTAAGAAAATTTTGTCTTTTTAAACAGAGAGAAAACTAGATTTTCTATATGAGTGTCTTTTTTTTTTAAATAAGCAGATAATGAGTTTACTAGGTTTCCCTCCCATGATGAATGATGTTGCAGACAAAGGGAGGGAGATCTTTCAGATGCTGTCCTGCTCACATCCCTCGTGGGAACTTAGGAGCGTCTTAGCTAAGGGCTGTCCATATAAACCCTGGAACAGGCCACTCCATGGAGTAGATGACCGTTATGCCATATGACGCCCTGTGAGACTCAGGGTTTAGCCCACTTAGACTCGGTAGTGGAAGTGGAGTCATACGGACACATTCACACAGTCAGGCACTTTTTAGATTCAAACTTTTACTTATCTCCTACTTTTTTCATACAGAGTTGCTTTTCTCATTTCCATCAGTCTTAATTACACTTAACAAAATTTTGTACTCTTTTTTTTTTCAATTTATTTATTTTCAGAAAAACTTTATTCATTATTTTTTACCACACCCAGTGCTCCATGCAAGCCGTGACCTCTATAATACCCACCACCTGGTACCCCAACCTCCCACCCCCCCCGCCACTTCAAACCCCTCAGATTGTTTTTCAGAGTCCATAGTCTCTCATGGTTCACCTCCCCTTCCAATTTACCCAAATTCCCTACTCCTCTCTAATGCCCCTTGTCCTCCATGCTATTTGTTATGCTCCACAAATAAGTGAAACCATATAATAATTGACTCTCTCTGCTTGACTTATTTCACTCAGCATAATCTCTTCCAGTCCCGTCCATGTTGCTACAAAAGTTGAGTATTCATCCTTTCTGATGGAGGCATATACTCCATAGTGTATATGGACCACATCTTCCTTATCCATTCATCCGTTAAAGGGCATCTTGGTTCTTTCCATAGTTTGGTGACTGTGGCCATTGCTGCTATAAACATTGGGGTACAGATGGCCCTTCTTTTCACGACATCTGTGTCTTTGGAGTAAATACCCAGGAGTGCAAATGCAGGGTCATAGGGAAGCTCTATTTTTTAACTTCTTGAGGAATCTCCACACTGTTCTCCAAAGAGGCTGCACCAACTTGCATTCCCACCAACAGTGTAAGAGGGTTCCCCTTTCTCCACATCCTCTCCAACACATGTTGCTTCCTGTTTTGTTAATTTTGGCCATTCTAACTGGTGCAAGGTGATATCTCAATGTGGTTTTAATTTGAATCTCCCTGAGGGCTAATGATGATGAGCATTTTTTCATGTGTCTGATAGCCATTAGTATGTCTTGATTGGAGAAGTGTCTGTTCATAACTTCTGCCCGTTTTTTGATGTGTTTGCCTGTTTCGTGTGGGTTGAGTTTGAGGAGTTCATTATAGATCCTGGATATCAACCTTTTGTCTGTACTGTCATTTGCAAATATCTTCTCCCATTCGGTGGGTTGCCTCTGTGTTTTTTTGCCTCCTTTACTATGCAGAAGCTTTTGAGTTTGATGAAGTCCCAGAAGTTTATTTTCGCTTTTGTTTCCTTTGCCTTTGGAGACGTATCTTGAAAGAAGTTGCTGTGGCTGATATCAAAGTGATTACTGCCTATGTTCTCCTCTAAGATTCTGATTGATTCCTGTCTCACGTTGAGGTCTTTTATCCATTTTGAGTTTATCTTTGAGTACGGTGTAAGAGAATGGTCGAGTTTCATTCTTCTACATATAGCTGTCCAGTTTTCCCAGCACCATTTATTGAAGAGACTGTCTTTTTTCCACTGTATATTTTTTCCTGTTTTGTGGAAGATTAATTGACCATAGAGTTGAGGGTCCATATCTGGGCTCTCTACTCTGTTCCACTGGTCTATGTGTCTGTTTTTATGCCAGTACCATGGTGTCTTGGTGATCACAGCTTTGTAATAAAGCTTGAAATCAGGTAAGGTGATGCCGCCAGCTTTATTTTTGTTTTTCAACAGTTCCTTAGCGATTCGGGGTCTCTTCTGATTCCATACAAATTTTAGGATTATTTGCTCCAGCTCTTTGAAGAATGCTGGTGGAATTTTGATCGGAATGACATTAAAAGTATAGATTTCTCTAGGCAGTATAGACATTTTAACAATGTTTATTCTTCCGATCCAAGAGCATGGAATGGTCTTCCATCTTTTTGTGTCTTCTTCAATTTCTTTCTTGAGTGTTCTGTAGTTTCTTGAGTACAGATCCTTTACCTCTTTAGTTAGGTTTATTCCCAGGTATCTTATGGTTCTTGGTGCTATAGTAAATGGAATCGATTCTCTAATTTCCCTTTCTGTATTTTCATTGTTAGTGTATAGGAAAGCCACTGATTTCTGCACATTGACTTTGTATCCTGCCACGTTGCTGAATTGCTGTATGAGTTCTAGTAGTTTGGGAATGGAGTCTTTTGGGTTTTCCATATAAAGAATCATGTCATCTGCGAAGAGAGAGAGTTTGACTTCTTCATTACCAATTTGGATACCTTTTATTTCTCTCTGTTGTCTGATTGCTGTTGCTAAGACTTCTAATGCTATGTTGAACAAGAGTGGTGAAAGTGGGCATCCTTGTCTTGTTCCTGATCTCAATGGGAAGGCTGCAAGTTTTTTCCCATTGTGGATGATATTTGCTGTGGGGATTTCATAGATAGATTTGATGAGGTTCAGGAATGTTCCCTCTATCCCTATACTTTGAAGCATTTTAATCAGGAACGGATGCTGGATTTTGTCAAATGCTTTTTCTGCATCAATTGAGAGGACCATGTGGTTCTTCTCTCTTCTCATATTAATTTGTTGTATCACATTGATTGATTTACGAATGTTGAACCATCCTTGTAGCCCAGGGATGAATCCCACCTGATCATGGTGGATAATCTTTTTAATGTGCTGTTGGATCCTGTTGGCTAGGATCTTGTTGAGAATCTGAGCATCCATATTCATCAGTGATATTGGTCTGAATTTCTCCTTTTTGGTAGGGTCCTTGCCTGGTTTGGGGATCAGGGTAATGCTGGTTTCATAGAAAGAGTCTGGAAGTTTTCCTTCTGCTTCAATTTTTTGAAACAGCTTCAGGAGAATAGATGTTATTTCTTCTTTGAAGGATTGGTAGAATTCCCCAGGGAAACTGTCAGGTCCTGGGCTCTTGTTTTTTGGGAGGTTTTTGATCACTGATTCAATCTCATTATTAGATATCGGTCTATTCAGGGTGTCGATTTCTTCCTGGTTCAATGTTGGTAGTTTATATTTTGCCAGGAATGCATCCATTTCATCTAGGTTGCTAAGCTTATTGGCATATAACTGTTCGTAATAACTTCTGATGATTGTTTCTACTTCCTTGTTGTTAGTTGTGATCTCTCCCTTTTCATTCATAATTTTATGAATTTGGGCTTTCTCTCTTTTCTTTTGGATTAGTGTAGCCAGTGGCTTATCGATCTTATTGATTCTTTCAAAAAACCAGCTTCTAGTTTCATTGATACGTTCTACTGTATCTCTGGTTTCTCCCTCATTGATCTCAGCTCTAATCTTGATGATTTCCCTTCTTATGTGTGGAGTTGGTTTGATTTGTTGTTGATCCTCCAGTTCTTTAAGGTGTAGAGACAGCTGGTGTGTTCTGGATTTTTCAATTTTTTTGAGCAAGGCTTGGATGGCTATCTATTTTCCCCTTAGGACCGCCTTTGCTGTATCCCATAGGTTTTGGACCGAAGTGTCTTCCTTCTCATTGGTTTCCATGAATTGTTTCAGTTCTTCTTTGATCTCCTGGTTGATCCAAGCATTCTTAAGCAAGGTGGTCTTTAGCTTCCAGGTGTTTGAGTTCCTTCTGAACTTTTTCTTGTGATTGAGCTCCATTTTCAAAGAATTGTGATCTGAGAATATGCAGGGAATAATCTCAGTCATTTGGTATCGGTTGAGTCCTGATTTGTGACCCAGTATGTGGTCTATTCTGGAGAAGGTTCCGTGTGCACTTGAGCAGAATGAGTATTCTGCTGTTTTAGGGTTGAATGTTCTGTATATATCTATGAGGTCCATCTGGTCCAATGTGTCATTCAATGCTCTTGTTTCTTTATTGATTTTCTGCTTCGATGATCTGTCTAGTTATGAAAGAGGCGTGTTAAGATCTCCTACGATTAGTGTATTCATACCAATATGACTCTTTATCTTGATTAACAGTTCTTAAGTAATTGGCTGCTCCCATATTGGGAGCATAGATATTTACAATTGTTAGATCATCTTGGTGGATAGTCCCTTTAAGGATTATGTAGTGTCCTTCTGTATCTCTGACTACAGTCTTTAGTTTGAATTCTAATTTATCTGATATGAGAATCGCTACCCCAGCCTTCTTTTGAGTCCCATTGGCATGAAAGATGCTTCTCCACCCCTTCACTTTCAGTCTGCGTGTATCTTTAGGTTCAAAATGGGTCTCTTGTAGACAGCATATGGATGGGTCCTGTCGTTTTATCCAATCTGCAACCCTGTGCCGTTTTATGGGTGCATTTAGGCCATTCACATTGAGAGTGATTATTGATAGATACGTTTTTATTGACATCGAGTTACCTTTGAAGTCTTTCTTTCTGTAGAATGTCTCTATATTTCTGTTCAATGCTATTCTTGGGATTTTTCCTCTTTTATAGAACCCCCCTTAATATTTCCTGCAGTGTCGGCTTGGTGGTTGCATAGTCTTTTAAGCCTTGCCGGTCTTGGAAACTCTTTATCTCTCCATCCATTTTGAATGTCAGTCTTGCTGGATAAAGTATTCTTGCCTGCATGTTCTTCTCATTTAGTGCCCTGAATATATCTTGCCAGCCTCTTCTGGCTTGCCAGGTCTCTGTGGACAGGTCTGACGTTATTCTGATGGGCTTCCCTCTGTAAGTAAGGAGCCTCTTTGCCCTGGAAGCTTTCAAGAGTTTATACCTACAATTATAATTCCTTAATTTGACTATCAGGTGTCGTGATGTTTTTTTTGGAATGTATAATCTTGGGTGGAGGCCGTTCAGCCTCTAGTACATGAATGCTGTTTTCAATCACGAGATTTGGAAAATTTTCATGAAGGACTTGTTCCACTATATCTTCTAGACTTCTTTCTTTCTCCTCCCCTTCAGGGATTCCAATAATTCTGACATTGGAATGCTTCATGGAATCATTTATTTCCCTGATTCTGCTTTCGTGGGATCTAAGCTGTTTGTTCCAGGCTTCCTCCTGATCCTTTCTCTCTATCTATTTGTCTTCCAGATCACTAATTCTATCTTCTGTCTCAGTTACCCTAGCTTTGAGAGAGTTTAGATTGGATTGGAACTCATTGAGAGCATTGTGGACCTCCTCCCTGGTAGCTTTAAGCTCCCCCCTAACATTTTGAACATCCTGTCTTGTTGCTTTCAGTTCGGCCCTAATCAATTCTGTTTGGTCGTCCATGGCTTTCTCCAACCTAGCTATTTCCTGGAAAATTGTTAGCCTATAATCTCTTCCCGACATATTGTCTATGTTGATAGCCGTTAGCTCTGTTGCTGAAGGTCCATCCTCTGTATTTTTCTTCTGTTGGGCATTCCTCCTCCTAGTCATTTTGGTGGGAGAAGACTGAACAGATGTAGCTGGATGTATCAACTCTGGTGCAGTCAAGGTGCACCCTGGAACACTTCTGAGCAATCAGGATTCCCCACCCAAACGAGAGACAAATGAAAAGAAAAAAAAAAAGGAAAAAAAAAGGAGAAGAAGAAAAAGAAAAAGAAAAAAGAGAGAGAGAGAGACAGGAAAGACAGGGAAGATGGAAGAGAAGGTTCAGCCCAGATGGGCCCCAAGGTAAGATTTATGAAGTAGACAAACAAAAAGAGATAAAAAGACTGATACAATTATATGGCAAGCGAAAGAAAAAAAAAATATATATATATATATGCAAATAAAGAAAGAACCTCGTCAAAAAGAACCACAAGTGTAAAATTTATATGCTATCAGGACAAACACAGAAAACACAGAAACACTGGTGGAAGAAGATGAGAGAGTTCTTATAAATTCTCAGTGTGTGCGAGGAAGGTTGTTTTAATTCTTCCTGGATGTATCTTGATATCTTTGTTAAAGGACTCAACTTTCCTAAGATAAAGGGGATTAAAAATTGGTTTACCTATAGGGGTAGTATTGATTGGGGAAAGAGGAATACTTTGAAGTTAACTCTATATGAATATTAGAGGATAAAATAAAAAGGAATATACTAGACTAAACTAAACTAAAATTTTAAAAAAAGGAATTCAAAAAATAAAAATGCAAAAGAAAAACATAGGTGTATGTATCAAAAAGTTCAGGTTAGAAAGGTATTATGGAATTTGATGTACTGTACAGCTCGCTATGATGGTAAATAGGTTTAAAAAATTACCTGTGTGTAAAATATATATATATATATATATATATATATATGAACCTGAATAGTGGAAACGAGTGAACAATACAAATTTTCCTATGAAGTAGTGCTGGTTTTCTTGCAGTCCTTTTTTTTTCTTTCTTGGTTTGTTTTCTGGGGGAGGGGCCTGCCACGTGGGTTGTCAGTCAATGATGTTTCCTGAGTTGAGTTCCCCTGGCCCCCTCAAGGGGGTGGGCTCTGGGGAAACTGGTTTTTTTCAGGCTTTTGTTTTCTGGCGGTTTTTTTTTCCTTGTTCACTTTTTTCCCTCTCACCTTGACCGCCTTTGATGGTTTTTGTAGTATAGAAGAAATCAAACCGCACCCTGATCTCCCTCTCAGAGACAAGCCTCAGTCTGGGTGCAGAAGCTGAATAAATTCGCCCTTGGCTGCTGGCAGCTCAGGTTCCAAGTTGCAGACCCTGGGGGCGCAGGATCTTTTGCTTGTACCCAAAGCCAAGGCCGTGGCGGCTGTCTGGGAGCTCCCAACCGCCAGAGAGGTTCCAAGCAGTGATCACACACTGAGATTTTGCCGCCGGCCTGGGCTGGGAGTGCCCAGCTTATGCGCACCTCTTTTCAGAGGCGGCTATGGGTCGGGTGCACGTCTGGGGCACTGTGAATGGGGCGCTGGTCCGTAAGCCCCAGGCTGGGCTTTTGCGCGCCTCTGTCAGGGGAAGAGTTTCGCGCGCGTGTGCGGCTTAGGCTTTGAAACAATGGCGCGGGTCAAGGGGCGCTGGCTGGGCCTCAGCAACTCAGGGGAGCTTGAGGGAGGTGCGCACGAATCTCGAGCTTTGTGGTAGGGCTAGCACGCGTTCTGCAGACCTGCGCGGCTCTCATCCCCTCACAGGAGCCAGAACCCACGCGCTCTGGGCCGTGCTGGCGGCTTAGGGACCAGGAGCTGGTTTCTCCGCCGAACTCTCTCTGCCTCAGCGCCGGGGAGGCTGTCTGGGACCGGGGACTTAAGCCCCTGTCCTTGGCCGCCCCAATTCCCACAATTTCCCCCCGCGATCCTTTGCTCTTTTGGAGTGCTTTCAACCAGTCTCCAAGTCAATGCTGGTCCCCAGACGCAGGGCACTCTCGCTTGTATTGGGGTATTACTTTCCCACCGGTCGCCACTGGTGGCTCCCTCCACCTTTTGTTTATCTTCTGATATCAGTCTGCTGTTCCCATTCCGCTTTACCTGCTCACTGGCGTCTTCTGCCCCTGTAGAGATCCAGACGTGTATAATTTTGATCTCAGGCTGATTTCATGGGTGATCGGAGTTCTTTGGTAGGTAATCAGCTCACTTTGGGGTACCAGCTGAAAAGGCAACTCTTCCTACTACCCCGCCATCTTGTCCCCCCTCCATGATTCGAATTTTGTACTCTTAGAAATACCTGAACCTCTACTGAAGACTAAATATAACCCAATTGTGAGTCAGTACAACAGAATTCTTGAGATTACAAAATTATCATTCGGTTAAGCACAGAATGTGTTCACCAGCAGGTTTCAAAAGCACAAACCCAGTTCCAGCAGCCAACGCTCTAGCATTTTATCCCATTTGGATAAAACCTACATGTCCAACAAATGTAATTCCATTTGTCATTCAAGCAACGCTTCAGAGTTTCAGGTTACCAAAGACTTCGGGAGCCGCTTTAACAATTACCCATTAAAACCTTGAGAGAGACAAATAACCATCTCCACGTCAGATGCCATGCTCTCCTGCCAACAAGGGGGAGGGGCTATGCAGTCCACGTTGGGCCAGAAAAGGCAAGGAATTCCCCAAAACAAAGGGAGTTCCGGCAGCTGCTTGGGAATATTCCTTAAAGTCTCTGTCTCGTCGTCGGTTCTTCCCGCAGTGCCAGTTCTGCTTACCAAAAGTGGCCCACTAGGCACGATATTCCACGCCGGCTCCAATCAGCCAGCATTGGGCACCTTAACCTGGCATTCGATTAACCCAGTTGACTCCAGTCTTAGCACTTAACACACAAAATGAGTGAGCGAGAAGCCTTTCATCTATTAAGAAGAACAGAGAGATGACATCAGAGTCCCCTTACTCTCTGCTTTCCCCATTCCTTCAATCATAACAAACAACACAACAGACAACAAAAGGACCAGGCAAGACAATCGCAGGCCCAAGTATTCTGACCTATAACCTGCCACTGATGGAGGTTTAACCCCAACCACCCAGGGGGACTTGAACCCCGCAACAACACAGTGGGACTCGAACCCCCTGACTGTCTAGGGGGAATCAAACCCCTCGACCACCCACGGGGACTCCAACCTCTTGACTGTCTAGTGTGACTTGAACCCCCTGGCCTTCTAGGGGGACTTGAACCCCCAACCACCAAGGGAGACTCAAACCCCCCAACCATCTAGGGGGACTCGAACCCCCTGGCCGTCTAGGGGGACTTGAACCCCCCAAACTCCTAGGGGGAATCGAACCCCATGGCAGGCCCATGACTGATTGATGGGTTCGAACACCCCGGTGAAAGCCTAGGGGGACACGAAACCCCCGACCGCCCGGGGGACTCAAATACCCCTGTTGATCTACCAGCAGAATGACGGGGCATACCCACATCCACTCTAGAACTGGGGGGCATGGCTTTATCCATCTTCTCCCTGGTGGGCCATACCCTGGATCTCTAACCAGACAGACAGATAGGATCCCATGTTCTTAATTCTGGAGGCTTTTCCCAAAATTCTGATGCTGGCTCAGTTCTCGTCATTTGAATCCGAGTGCCCCCTCCAATGTTAGGGTCCGTATTCAAAGGAGCAAGACTGATACAAAATGAACGTCAATCAAAGCGTTATTTTGCGCCAGCATTGGGAATCAAACTGAATGATCAGGGCCATCTCTTGCAAAGAGGCGACCCCTCCTAGCCTCACAGACTAACTTTTATAGATGTATTTAGCCGGGATATACACACGTGGCCAATGAGATTGCAATACCCAGAGAACACTGCACAGTCATGCTAAATCACCACACACAGAAAAAAAAAAATGCTAGGTAACTCATTGGTGTCCAATAGTATTTCAATATACCCTAGGAGATATATGTGTGCCCCACTTATTGGATGTCTTCACCTGGCCTGAACCGCCCTTTTATCTAGGCTTTGCAAGTAAGTTCCTCTGAGAAGGGAGGTGTCAATCTAAGTTTACTGCATAGGGTCAATCTAAGTTCACTACATAAACACCAAATGACTCCCTCTGGCCAACCAGACCCTTACAGGGGAGCCTTAAGCACCATAGAGAACTCCTTCTTCCAGAGGGCAGGAACCTGTCTGTTGAGACTGGCGTCCAACACTAATAGTGGGAACCAGCTGCATGGCCAATGAGACCACACCCAATCCTGAAGGAAGCCCTGGGTACAAACAGGCATTGTTACCCTCAGCCTGAGCATGCTTTCCAACAAGCCCTCTCAGTTGCACCACCAGGATCCCGCATTGCAGGCCTGGTATGCCCCTAGGCCCAAATCATAACATTTCATGGGATTTTCCAGGCTCACAGACCCAGAGCCTGGCTCTGGAATGGATGTCTTGGTGCACGCCCAAGATGGAAAACAGCATTCTTACCTTCCCTGAAAAAGCCACCAAACTATGGGGAGCCATCAGGATCCTTAGAGAGGCAAAAATCTCCCGTGGACCCATGAGACCACACATGCATTCCGAAGCCATCCTAGACACAAAATCCCGAGAGAAAAGTCTGTGCTTCCGCCTTCCAGTCACCATAATTACATTTCCTGATGAGCTGCCTTTCAGGTTTACCCATTGGGCCTGTGATCACCTTGCCACTAACCATAACCCAATTTGGGTTTGCAGACTTCCCTCCCAAAACCATGGCTCACCATTCCTCCAGAATGGGGTCTCTGGAGCCACAGCACAGGACTGTGCCGGCCATCCCCAAGGAAAATATTCCAGTCACAGTTGCCCAAACTCTCTAGATTAGGATAAATCTGAAGGGCCCCTGAGCTCACCCCAATATGGGAGGCAGCTCTGGATGCAAAAGCCCAGTCTGAAGCACCCTGATCACCTCCTTCCAGGGAGACCCACAAATCAATGTTTCTGAGTCAGAAGATTGAAACTGACATGCACTTACGACCTCATTGGAACCCTAGATTAGGTTTTCAGGCATCTGTCTTCAGAGGCCTGTTCTGGAAAACCAACTTATAATTCAACATGTGTTCCCTGAGCCAAACAACAGAATTTCTCCTGTCCCCAGAAGGAAACTATGCTCTTGGACCGATGTAAAACAATCAGGTTGGTAGAATCCTGCATGACCCCTTAGCGACCAGCACATTCTAAGATCTCCCTGGTAACAAATTAGCATTGAGACTGATCTGCAAGAGATTCCATGTCAACTCAAGGCCTTAATACTTCGCGCTATAACCACCAGAATGAACCTGCCATGTTCCTCAGCTGCAATGGTCATTGGACGTGTGCTTTCCACACATCCTTGCAGAAGTGCTCTGCTACCCAAACTTTCCACATGGAGGACACTGGAGAAAACAAAAAAGCTCCACTTGTCCAGTAGAAGGAAATCTTACTGTTTGGAGCATCTCCCAAGCCCCAGTGAACGAAATCCTCCATGCCTCTTGACACCTCCCCTCCATTTGTTGGTCATCATACACACAAACTCTAGTGTGAGCAAAACTCTGACGTCGTCCTTACTCAGGTGATGAATATCTCGAATAAGCCGCTGCACATTAGAACTGCCTTCTGCGTGGCACTGAATTTAACTGTAGCTTGGGTTTACAATTCCATCCTCACTTCCATGAAACTAATCCCTCTTGGTAGGGAATTCTCAAGCCACATTGCAGCATTTTGCCTTTATCATAGGAAGAAGAAGTGCCTGCTGAGTCTGAACAGAAATGCCAAATGTGGATCAATCTGCTCGGCCATCGAGGGATTTATAGGCTTCCTTGATTTACATGTTACCGTGGGCACTATTGGAGTGTCTGACAGAGCCTGAGCCCCGAACTCATGTCAGCCAGCCAGAGAAAGGGCACCATATCCAGCATGTGAGACCAGCCATAGCCCAAGGCCAGCAACTCTACCCATCCTTGGTATTCAGGCACCTTTCCCCAGGCCTTTGCAGCAATCGCTGCCAATGGGGGAACCTGAAACACAATAGAGAACTCCTCCTTCCCAATTGCAGGAAACCTGGCTGTTGGGATGGGTGTGCAACTCTCAAATTGAGAGTCAGCTACATGGCCAATGAGACCCCGCCCATTGCTAAGGGCCGCCCTGGGAACAAACAGGCATTGTGACCCTCAGTCAGAGTATTCTTTCAAACAAGTCCTCTCAGTTGCACCACCAGTTTCCCGCATTGCAGGCCTGAGACGCCCCTAGGCCCAAATCCTAACACTTCGTGGGATTTTCCAGGCAGGCAGACCCAGAGCCCATCTCTGGAATCCCTGCTTTGGGGCATGACTAAGATGGAAAACAGCACTCTTCCCTTCCCCAAAGAAGCCACCAATGTATTGGGAGAAGAGGGGATCCTTAGAGAGGAAAAATCTCACATGGACCCATGAGACCATACCTGCACTCTGAGGCCATCCTGGTCACACAATCCAGATATATAAGCCTGTGCTACCTCCTTCCAGTCACCTTAATTACTGTTCCTGACGAGCTGCCCTCCAGGTCTATGCATTGGGCCTGAGATCACCTCGCCACTAACCCTAACCCGAGTTTGTGTTTGCAGACTTGTCTCCCAAATCCTTGGCTCACATGCCCTCCAGGATGGGGTCTCTGGAGCCACACCACAGGACTGGGCCTGCCATCCCCAAGGAATCTTTACCAATTACAGAAGCACAAACCCACCGGATTAGGAGAAATATGCAAGGATTCCAAGTCAACTCCAATATTGGAGGCCGTTTGGAAGCAAATGCACAGTATGAAACACCCTGATCACCTAAATGCAGGCAAACACCCAAGTCAATGGGCTTAAGGCAGAAGATTGTACCAGACATGCCCCTACGACCTCATTGGAGCCCTAGAATAGGTTTTCAGGCATCTGTTCTCCAATGCTTATTCTGGAATACCACCTTATAATACAACTTTTGATCCCTGAGACACAACAGAACTTGTCCTTTACCCAGAAAGAAACCATGCATTCGACCTGTGCCAAATCCTCAGGGTAGGAGAATCTTGCACGGCACCTTTGCCACCAGCACATTCTAAGATCTCCCTGGTAACAAACCAGCATTGTGGCCCATCTGTAACAGATACATTGTCAACTAACAGCCTTGGTACTTCGTCCAGTATCACCAGAATGAACCTGCCATGTTCCTCAGCTGCAATGGTCAAAGGAGGTGTGCTTTCCAGGCATCCATGCTGGAAAGATTTGCTACCTAAACTTTACACATGGGGGACACTGGAGCAAACAAACCAGACTCCCCCTGTCCAGTAGAAGGAAACCTTGCTTTGGAGCATCTCACAAGACTCAGCATGGTAAATCCCCCAAGCCTTCTTGATGCAAACCCTCCACTTGTCGGCCATCATAGAAACAAACTCAAGTGTGAGCAAACATCTGACATCCACCCTTACTCAGGTGCTGGGTATCTTGAATCCACCACTGCACATTGGAACTGCCTTTTGCTTGGCAATGTATTGAACCATAGCTTGTGTTTACAATTCCATCCTCAACCTACTGTCTCCCAAGACCACTTCATAGGGAATTCTGAAGCCACAATGCAGCATTCTGCCTTCCCCATAGAAAGAAGAAGTGCCTGGTGAGTCTGCCCAGCAACCGCACATGAGGATCAATCTGCTCGGCCCCTGAGGGAACCCCGATGTATAGGCTTCCCTGGCTACTATTGCTGTGTCTGACAGAGCCTGAGGCCATACTTAGTTTCAACCACCCAGAAAGCGGGCCCCATATCCAGCATGTGAGACCGGCTATGGCCCATGTCTGTCATCTCTACCCATCCTTGGTATTCAGGCACTTGTCCCCAGACATTTGCTGGAATCCCTGATAATGGAGGAACCTAAAGCATGATAGAGAACTCTTCCTTTCCCATGAGAGGAAACCTGGGTGTTGGGATAGGTGTCCAACCCCGAAAGTGGGAGGCAGCTGCATGGTTAATGAGACCACACCCACTCCTTTGGGCTGCCCTTGGAATAAACAGTCATTGTGACTCTCATCGTGAGTATGCTTTCAAACAAGCCCTTTCAGTTGCACCACCAGTATCCACCATTGCAGGCCTGGTATGCCCCTAGGCCCAAATCCTAAACCTTGGTGGGATTTTCCAGGCCCCCAGATCCAGAGCCCATCTCTGGAATCCCTGTTTTGAGCACCCCTAAGATGGAAAACAGCACTCTTCTCTTCCCCGAAAAAGCCACCAGACTATGGGGAACCACCAGGAACTTTAGAGAGGAAAAGTCTGCATGGCTTCATGAGACCACACCTGCATATGGAGTCCATCCTGAATACACAATCCATATAGAAAAGCCTGTGCTACCACCTTCTATTCATGCTAATTACAGTTCCTGAAATCCTGCCCTCTTGGTCTATGCACTGGGCCTGCAATCACATCACCACTAACCGACACCCGTATTTGAATTAGCAGCTCCCCTCCCAAAACCATGGCTCACATGCCCTCCAGCATGGGGTCTCTGTAGCCACACCACAGGACTGTGGCTGCCATCCTCAAGGCAACTGTGACCGTCACAGTTTTCCAAACCTTCCATAGTATGAGAAACCTTAATGCCTTTGAGCCCACCTCAATAATGGCCGCTGATCTGGGTGCAATGCTCAGTTGAAACATCCTGATAACCTACATCCTGGCAAAAGGACAAGTCAATGGTCCTGAGTCAGATGATTGAACCTGACATGCTCCTAGGACCTCATTGGATGGCAACATTAGGTTTTCAGGCATCTGTCCTCAGGGGCCTATTCTGGAACACCAACTTAGGATACAACATGTGGTCCCTGAACCACACAATAAAACAAATCCTGTCCCCAGAAGGATACAGCGATCTTAGACCTGTGCCGAACCCCTAGGGTAGAAGAATCCTGCATGGCACCATAGCCACCAACACATTCTAAGAACTCTGTGGTAACAAACCAGCATTGTGGCCCCTCTGTAATAGATTCCCTGTCAACTTAAGGCCTTGGTACTTCACCCTGTACCACCAGAATGAACCTGCCATGTTCCTCAGCTGCAATGGTCAGTGGAGGTGTGCTTTCCAGGCATCCATGCGGGAGAGATTTGCTACCCAAACTTTCCACATGGGGGAAACTGGAGCAAACAAACCAGACTCTCCCTGTCCGGTAGAAGGAAACCTTGCTGTTTGGAGCATCTCACAAGCCTCAGCATGGGAAATCCCCCAAGCCTTCTTGATGCAACCCCTACACTTGTCAGTCATCATAGACACAAACTCCAGTGTGAGCAAGCATCTGACATCCGCCCTTACTCAGGTGCTGGATATCTTGAATCTGACACTGCACATTGGAACTGCCTTTTGCTTGGCACTGAATTGAACCATATTTTGTGTTTACAATTCCATCCTCACCCTACTGGCTCCCAAGGCCTCATGATAGGGAGTTCTGAAGCCACAAGTAGCATTCTGCCTTCCCCATAGAAAGAAGAAGTGCCTAGTGAGTCTGCCCAGCAACCGCACATGAGGATCAATCTGCTTAGCCCTCGAGGGAATCTCAATGTGTAGGCTGCCCTGGCTACTATTACTGTGTCAGAGAGAGCCTGAGACCAGACTTAGTTTCAACACCCCAGAAAGTGTGCCCCATATCCAGCATGGAGACCGGCGATGGCCCAAGTCTGACATCTCTACCCATCCGTGGTATTCAGGCACCTGTCCCCAGACATTTGCTGGAATCCCTGACAATGGGGGAACCTGAAGCACAATAGAGAACTCCTCCTTCCCCATGGCAGGAAACCTGGGTGTTGGGATGGGTGTCCAGCCTTCAAAGAGGGAGCCAGCTGTATGGCCAATGAGACCACGCCCACTCCTGATATCTGCCCTGTGCACAAACAGGCATTGTGACCCTCAGCTTGAGCATGCTTTCAAACAAGACCTCACAGTGGCACCACCAGGATCACGCATGCAGGTCAGGTATGCCGCTAGGCCCAAATCCTAACCTTTGGTGGGATTTTCCAGACGCCCAGACCCTAAGCCCATGTCTGGAATGCCTGTATAGGGGCACCACTCAGATGTAAAATAGCACTCCTTCTTTCCCCGAAAAAGGTACCAAACTATGGAGAGCCGCTAGGATCCTTAGAGAGGAAAAGTCTCCCATGGACCCATGAGACCACACCTGCATTCTGAGGCCAACTTGGACACACAATCCAGAGAGAAAAGCCTGTGCTACTGCCTTCTATTCACCCTATTTACAGCTCCTGATCTGCTTCCCTCTAGGTCTATGCATTAGGACTATTTGTCTCCCCACTAACCCTAACCCGAATTTCAGTTTTCAGAAATCTCTTCCAAAACTATGGCTCTCATGCCACCAAGGATGGGGCCTTTGGAGCCACAACACAGGACTGTGCCTGCCATCCCCTAGGAAACAGTGCCCATCACAGTTTCCCAAACCTTCAAGATTAGGAGAAACCTGCAATTACCCTGAGCCCACCTCTATATTGGTGGTCGCTCTGGTGCAAACTTGCAGTCTGAAACACCCTGATCACCTACATCCAGTCAGACAGCCATGTCAAAGGTCTTGAGTCAGAAGATTGAACCTGTCATGCCCATATGAACTCATCAGAACCCTAGATTAGGTTTTCAGGCCTCTGTACTCAGGGTCCTATTCTGGAATACCAACATATGATACATGTGGACCCTAAGCGTCACAACAGAACATCTGTCCTGAGAAGGAAACCATTATTTTCGACGTGTATCAAACCCGGAGGGTTGGAGAATCCTGTATGGCAATTTAGCCACCAAAATATTCTAAGATTTGCCTGGTAACAAACCAGCATTTTGGCCCATCTGCAAGAGATTCCATGTCAAATCAAGGCCTTGGCCTTCGCTTCAGAGGCACGAGAACAAACGTGCCTTGTTCTTCAGCTGCAATGCTCAATGGAGGCGTCCAGGCATCCATACCGGAGAGACCTACTACCCAAACTGGAGGACCTTGGAGCAAACAATCCAGACTCCACCATTCCAGTAGAAGGAAACCTTGCTATTTGGAGCATCTCACAAGCCTCAATGTGGGAAATCCCCCATGGCCTCTTGATGTCACCCCTCCATTTGTCGGTCATCAAGACACAAACTCTAGTGTGAGCAAACATCTGACATCCGTCCTTACTCAGGTGCTGGATATCTCGAAAAAGATGCTTCACATTTGAACTGCCTTCTGCTTGGCACTGAATTGTACAGTAACTTGTGTTTACAATTCCATCCTCACTGTACTGGTCCCCAAGGTCTCTTGATATTGAAAATTAGAGCCAAAACGCAGCATTCTACCTTCCCCATAGAAAGAAGAAGTGCCTGCTGAGTCTGCCCAGAATCCCAACATGAGGATCAATCGGCTTGGCTCTCCAGGGAACCCTGATTTGTAGGCTGCTCTGGCCACTAGTGCTGTTTCTGACAGAGCCTGAGCCCAGACCTAGTGTCAGCCACCCAGAGAGTGGGCCCCATATCTAGAATGTGGGACTGGCCATGGCCCAAGTCCATCATCTCTATCCATCCTTGGTATTCTGGCTTCTTTCCCCAGACATTGCTGGAATCCTTCCAATGGGGGAACCTGAAGCACAATAGAATACTACTCCTTCCACAAGGCTGGAAACATGGCTGTTGGGATGGGTGTCCAACCCTCAAAGGGGAGCCATGTGCATGGCCAATGTGACCACGCCCATTCCTGAGGGCTGCCCTGGGTACAGGCAGGCATTGTGACCCACAGCCTGGGTATGCTTTCAAACAAGTCCTCTCAGTTCCACCACAAGATTCTCACATTGCAGGCCTGGTGCACTTCTAGGCCCAAATTCTAAACCTCCGTTGGATTTTAAAGGCACCCAGACCCAGAGCCCATCTCTGGAATCCCTGTTTTGGGGCACCTCTAAGATGGAAAACAGCAATCTTACCTTCCCCGAAAAAGGAACCAAACTATGGAGAGCCACCAGGATTCTTAGAGAGGAAAACCTCCCATGGACCCATGAGACTACATTTGCATTCCGATTCCAGTCTGGACACACAATCCAGATAGAAAAGCCTATGCTACCACCTTCCAGTCACCCTAATTACAGTTCCAGATAGAAAAGCCTATGCTACCACCTTCCAGTCACCCTAATTACAGTTCCTGATGTGCTGCCCTCCAAGTCTACGCACTGGGCCTGCGATCACCTTGCAACTAACCCAAACCCAAATTTCTGTTTTCAGACTTCTCTCCCAAAACCATGGCTCACATGCCGTCCAGGATAGGGTCTCTCAAGGCACACCACAGGACTGTGCCTGCCATCCCCAAGAAATATGTACCCATCACAGTTTCCCAAACCTTACAGATTAGGAGAAAACTGAAAGGCTCCTGAGTCTACCCCAATATTGCCAGCCGCTCTGGATGCAAATGTGCAGTCTGAAACAATCTGAACATCTCCATCCAGGCAGACAGCCAAGTCAATGGCCCTGAGTCAGAAGATTGAACTTGACATGCCCCTAGGACCTCATTGGAACCCTAGATTGGGTCTTCAGGCACCTGACCTCAGGGACCTGTTCTGAATACCTACTTATTATGCAACATGTGGTCCCTGAACACAAAACAGAAAATCTCCTGTCCCCAGAAGGAAACCGTGCTCTTCGACTTTTGCCAAACCCTCAGTTTAAGAGAATCTTGCACGAACGTTAGGCACCAGCATATTCTAAGATATCCCTGGTAACAAACGCGTATTGTGGCCCATCTTCAAGACATTCCATGTCAAATTAAGGCCTTTATACTTCACCCCACAGTCACCAGAAAGAATCTGCCATGTTCCTCAACTGCAAGAGTCAATGGAGGTGTGCTTTCCAGGCATCGATGCGGGAGAGCTCCGCATCCTAAACTTTCCACATGGGGAACCCTTTAACAAACAAGCCGGACTCCACCTATCCAGTCATAGGAAACCTTGCTGTTTGGAGCATCTCACAAGCCTCAGCATGGAAAATCCTCCATGGCCTCTTGATGCCACCCCTCAATTTCTTGTTCATAATAGACACAATCTCCAGAGTGAGCAAATATTAGACATCTGCCCTTCCTCAGGTGCTGGATATTCGAATCAGCCACTGCACACTGGAACTGTCTTTCGCTTGGCACTGAATTGAACCCTAGCTAGTGTTTACAATTCCATCCACACCCTACTGGTCCCCAAGGTCTCTTGATAATGAATTCTAGAGCCTAAATGCAGCATTCTGCCTTCCCCAAAGAAATAAGAAGTGCCTGGTGAGTCTACCCAGAAAACCAACATGAGGATTAATCTGCTCAGCCCTTGAGAGAACCCCGATTTATAGGCTGTCGTGGCCACTAGTGCTGTGTCTGACAGAGGCTGAGACCCAACCTACTGTCAGCCACCCAGAGAGCGGGACCTATATGTAGCAGGTGGGGCCAACCATGGCCCTACTTCGTCATCTCTACGAATTCTTGTTCTTCAGGCACTTGTCCCCAGACCTGTGCTGGAATCCCTGGTATTGTGTGAACCTGAATCACAATAAAGAAATCCTCCTTCACATGGCAGGAAACCTGGCTGTTGGAATGGGTTTCCAAGTCTCAAACTGGGAGCCAGCTCCATGGCCAATGAGCCAATGCCCTCTCCTAGGGGCTGCCCTGCTCAGAAACAGGCATTGTGACCCTCAGCTTGAGCATGCTTTCAAACACGCCCTCTCAGTGGCACCACCAGGATCCCGTATTGCAGGCCTGGTATGCCCCTAAGCCCAAATCCTAACCTTTGGTGGGATTTTCCAGGCACCCAGACTTAGAGCCCGCCCTGGAATCCCTGTTTTGGGCACCCCTAAGATGGAAAACAGCACTCTTCCCTTCCCCGAGAAAGTCACCAAACTATGGGTAGCCGTCAGGATCCTTAGAGAGGAAAAGTCTCCAAAGGACCCATGAGACCACACCTAAATTCCGATCCCATCCTGGACAAATAATCCAGATAGAAAAGCCTGTGGTACCGACTTCCAATCACCATAAATACAGTTCCTGATGAGCTGCCCTCAACATCTACGTATTGGCCTGCGACCACCTTGCAACAAACACTAACCCAAATTTTTGTTTGAAGACTTCTCTCCCAAAACCATGGCTCTCATGCCCTCCAGGATTGGGTCTCTGGAGCTACACCTAGGACTGTGCCTGCAATCCCCAAGGAAACTTTCCCCATCACACTTCCCCAACCCTCCTGATTAGGAGAAACTTCAAAGGCCCCTGATCCCATCCCAATATTGGAAGCTGCTCTGGACGCAAATACACAGTCTAAAACACCCTGATCATCTACATCCAGGCAGGCACCCAGGACAATGATCCGGAGTCAGAAAATTGAACCTGATGTGCATCTAGGACATCATAGGAACCCTAGATTACATTGCCTGTATCTGACCTCAGAGGCCTCTTCTGGAATACCAAGTTAGGATACAACAGGTGGAGCCTGAGACACACAACAGAACATCTCCTTTCCCAAGAAGGAAACTGTGCACTTAGACCTGTGTCAAACCCATAGAGGAGGAGAATCCCTCATGGCCCCTTAGCCACCAGCACATTCTAAGACCTACCGGGTAACAAATCAGTATTTGGACCCATCCGTAAGAGATTCCCTGTCACATCAAGGCCTTGGCACTTGGCCCAAGAGCCACCAATACGGACCTGACATGTTCGTCAGCTGCAATGGTCATTGTACTTGTGCATTCCAGTCATCCATGAGGAAGGGCTCTGCTACCAAAAATTTCCACACGAGGGACCCTGGAGCAAACAAACCAGACTCCACCTTCCAGTAGAAGGAAACCTTGCTATTTGGAGCATCTCACAAGCCTCCGATGGGAAATACTCCATGGCCTCTTGACGCCACCTCTGCATAGGTTGGTCATCATAGACACAAACTCGAGTTTGAGCAATCATCTTTCATGTGCCCTTACTCAGGTGCTGGATGTCTCGAATGAGTTGCTGCACATTTGAACTGCCTTCTGCTTTGAACTGAATTTAACCTAGCTTGTGTTTACAATTCCTTCCTCACTCTACTGGTACCAAAGCCTTCTTGATAGGGAATTCTGGAGCCACACCACAGCATTCTGCCTTCCCCCTAGAAAGAAGAAGTGCTTGGTAAGAATGCCCAAAAAAACCCACATGAGTACCATCTGCTCAGCCCTCATGGATCCCTGATTATAGGCTGCTCTGGCCACTAATGCTGTGTGTGAAAGAGCCTGACAAACCACCTCGTGTAAGCCACCCAGAGAGCAGGACCCATAACCAGAATGTGAGACCGGCCACGGCCCAGTCCATCCTCACTACCCATCCTTGCTATTCGGGCATCTGACTCCAGACCATTGCTGGAATTCCGGCCAATGGGGGAACCGGAAGCCCAAGAGAGAACTGTTCCTTCCCCATGGCAGGAAACCTAGCTGTTGGGATGGGTGTCCAACCCTCAGAGAGCGAGCCAGCTGCATGGGCATTGAGACCATTCCCACTCCTGAGCGTGTCCTGGGAACAAACAGGCATTATGACCCTCAGCCTGTGCATGATTTCAAACAAGCCCTCTCAGTTGCACCACCAGGATCCCACATTGCAGGCCTGGTACGCCCCGAGGCCCAAATTTTAACCCTTGGTGGAAATTTCTTGGTGCCCAGACCTAGAGCCCGTCTCTGGTATCCCCGTTTTTGGGCACCTCAAGATGGAAAACAGGACTCTTCTCTTCCCCGAAAAAGCCACCAAACTATGAGGATCCACCAGGATCCTTAGGAAAAATCTCCCATGGACCCATGAGACCACACCTGCATTCTGAGGCCATCCGACACACAATGCCAATAGAAAAGGCTATGCTAGTGCCATTGAGTCATTCTAAATACAGTTCCTGATGAGCTGCCCTCCAGATCGATGCATTGGACTGTGATCACCATGCCACTTAGCCTAAACATAGTTTCCATTTGCAGACTTCTCTCCCAAAACCATGCCTCACATGTCCTCCAGGATGGGGTCTCTGGAGCCACACCACATAACAGTGCCTGCCATCCCCAGGAAACTTTGCCCACCACATTTGCCCATACCCTCCAGATTAGGAGAAACCTGCAAGGCCCCTGATCCCATTGCAATATTGGAAGCGGCTCTGGATGCAAATGCACAGCCTGAAACACCCTGATCACCTACATCCAGGCAAACACCAAAGTCAATGATCCTGAGTCAGAAAACTGAACCTGACATCCCCCTAGGACATCACTGGAACCCAAGAATAGGTTTTCAGGCATCTGTCCTCAGAGGCCTATTCTGGAATACCAAGTAAGGAGATAACATGTGGACCCTGACCCACACAACAGAACATCTCCTATCCCAAGAAGGAAACTGTGCTCTTCGACTTGTGCCAAACCTTCAGGGTAGGAGTATCCTGCATGGCACTTTAGCCACCAGCACATTCTAAGATCTACCTGGTTACAAAACAGCATTGAGACCCATCTGTGAGAGATTCCATGTCAACACAAGGCCTTGGCATTTGGCCCCAGAGATACCAGGAATAACCTGTCATGTACATCAGCTGCAATGTTCATTGGACGTGTGCTTTACAGGCATCCGTGTGGGAGAGCTCTGCTACCCAAACTTTCCACATGAGGGACCCCGGAGCAAAAAATCCAGACTCCCCCTGTCCGGTAGAAGGAAACCTTGCTGGTTGTAGCATCTCACAAGCCTCAGCATGGGAAATCCTCCAAGGCTTCTTGAGGCAACCCCTCCATTTGTCGGCCATCATAGACACAAACTCCAGTGTGAGAAAATATCTGCCATCTGCCCTTACTCAGGTTCTGGATATCTCGAATAAGACTCTGCACAATGGAACTGCCTTCTGCTTGGCACTGAATTTAACCTTAGCTGGTGTTTACAATTCTATCCTCACCCTACTCGTCCCCACGCCCTCTTGATAGGGAATTCTGGAGCCATACCGCAACATTCTGCCTTCCCCGTAGAAAGAAGAAATGCCTGGTGAGACTGCCAAAAAACCCCACATGAGGATCATCTACTCGGCCTTCACGGATCCCCTATTTATAGGCTGCCCTGGCCACTAGTGCTGTGTCTGACAGAGCCTGACACCCAACCTCGTGTCAGCCACCCAGAAAGCGGGGCCTATATCCAGCACATGAGACTGGTCATGAACCAATCCATCCTCTCTCCACATCCTTGGTATTCGGGCATCTGTCTCCAGACCTTAGTTGGAATCCCTGCCAATGGGGGATCCTGAAGTCCAATACAGAACTGCTCCTTCCCCAAGGCAGAAAACCTAGCTGTTGAGATGGTTGTCTAACCCTCATAGATGGAGCCAGCTGCATGGGCAATGAGACCATGTCCACTCCTGAGGGGCGCCCTAAGAACAAACAGGCATTGTGACCCTCAGCCTGAGCATGCTTTCAAACAAGCCCTCTCTCTTGCACCACCAGGATCCCCCATTGCAGGCCTGGCATGCCCCTGGGCCCAAATCCTTACCCTTGGTGGGAATTTCTTGGTGCCCAAACCCAGAGCCCATCTCTGGAATCCCTGTTTTGAGGCACCCCAAGATGGAAAACATCACTCTTCCCTTTCATAAAAAAACCACCGAACAATGGGGAGCCACCAGGATCCTTAGAGAGGATAAATCTACCATGGACCCATGAGACCACACCTGTATTCTTAGGCCACCCTGGACACACAATGCAGATAGAAAAGCCTGTGATACCGCCATCGAGTCACCCTAATTAGAGCTCCTGACGAGCTGCCCTCCAAGTAGATGCATTGGGCCTGAGATCATCACACCATTAAGCCTAACCCGAGTTTTTGTTTGCAGAGTTCTCTCCCAAAAAGTTGACTCACATGTCCTGCAGGATGGGGTCTCTGGACCACACCAAAGGACTGTGCCTTTCATCCCCAAGGAAACCTTTCCCATCACAGTTGCCCAAAGCCTCCAGATTAGGAGAAACCTGTAAGTCCCCTGAGTGCATCCCAATATTGGAAGCCGCTCTGGACAAAAATGCACAGTCTGAAACACCCTGGATCACCTACGTCCAGGAAGGCACCCAAGGCAATGGTCCTGAGACAGAAAATTGAAACTAACATGCACCTAGGGTATCATTGGAACTCTAGATTAGGTTTCAGGCATGTGTCCTCAGAGGCCTGTTCTGGAGTACCAAGTTATGATACAAAATGTGGACCCAGAGCCACACAGCAGAACATCTCCTGTCCCAAGAAGGAAACTGTGCACTTCTATCTGTGCCAAACTCTCAGGGTAGGAGAATCCTTCATGGCCCCTTAACCCCCAGTACATTCTAACACCTACCAGGTAACAAACCATCATTGGGAGCCAACTGTAAGAGATTCCATGTCAACTCAAGGCCTTGGTACTTGGCCCCAGAACCACCATTACGAACCTGTCACATTCACAGCTGCAATGCTCATTGGGCTTGTGCTTTCCAGGCGTCTATGCGGAAGGGGTCTGCTACACAAAATTTCTGCATGGGGGACCCCAAAGCAAACAAACCAGACTTCACCTGTCCAGTAGAAGCAAACCTTGCTATTTGGATCATCTCACAAGCCTCAGCATGGGAAATCTTCCATGGCCTCTTGACGCCACCTCTCCATTTGTCGGTCATCATAGACACAAATTCCAGTGTGAGCAAACATCTTTCATCCACCCTTACTCAGGTGTTGGATGTCTTGAATGAGTTCCTACACATAGGAACTGCCTTCTTCTTTGAACTGAATTTAACCCTAGCTTGTGTTTACAATTCCATCCTCACCTTACTGGTCCTGAAGTCCTCTGGATAGCGAATTCTGGAGACAAAACAGCATTCTTCCCTCCCCATAGAAGGAAGTGGTGCCTGGTAAGACTGCCAAAAACCCACAGGAGTATCATCTGCTCGGCCCTCACAGATTCCCGATTTTTAGGCTGCCCTGGACACTAGTGCTGTGTCTGACAGAGCCTGAACCCGACCTCATGTCTGCCACCCAGAGAGCACAGCCCATATCCAGCATGTGAGACAGGCCATGGCCCAGTCCGTCCTCACTACCCATCCTTGGTATTCAGGCATCTGTCTCCAGACCATTGCTGGAATCCCTGCCAATGGGGGAACCTGAAGCCCAAGAGGGAACTGCTCCTTCCCCATGGCAGGAAACTTAGCTATTGGGAAATGTGTCCAACCCTCAGAGATTGAGCCAGCTACATGGGCAATGAGGCCATTCCCACTCCTGAAGGGTGTTTTGGGAACAAACAGGCATTGTGACCCTCAGCCTGAGCATGCTTTCAAACAAGCCCTCTCAGTTGCACCACCAGGATCCTTCATTGCAGGCCTGGTATGCCCCTAGGCCCAAATCCTAGCTATTGGTGGGAATTTCCTGGTGCCCCGACCCAGAGCCCATCTCTCGAATCCCTGTTCTTGGGCACCCCTAAGACGGAAAACAGCACTCTTCCCATTCACCGAAAAAGCCACCAAAAATGGGGATCCGCCAGGATCCTTAGAGAGGAAAAATCTCCCATGGACCCATGAGACCACACCTCCATTCCAAGGTCATCCTGGACACACAATCCTGATAGAAAAGTCTGTGCTGCCGTCATCGAGTCACCCTAGTTACAGTTGCTGACGAGCTGCCCTCCAGGTCGACACATTCGGCTGCGACCACCATGCCACTAAGCCTAAACCTAGTTTTCCTTTGCAGACTTCTCACCCAAAACCATGCTTCACATGTCCTCCAGGATGGGGTCTCTGGTGCCACACCACAGAACAGTGCCTGCCATCCCCAAGGAAACTTTGCCTATCACATTTATCCAAACCCTGCAGGTTAGGAGAAATCGCCAAAGCCCCTGATCCCACCGCAATATTGGAAGCCGCTCTGGATGCAAATGAACATTCTGAAACATCCTGATCACCTACAACCAGGCAGACACCAAAGTCAGTGATCCTGAGTCAGAACATTGAACCCGACAAGCCCCTAGGACATCATTGGAACCCAAGAATAGGTTTTCAGGCATCTGTCCTCAGATAGCTGTTCCCTAAAACCAACTTATGATACAACATCTGTTTCCTGAGTCACACAACAGAACATCTCCTCTTCCTAGAAGGAAATTCTCTCCATTCCAATATGTCCATGGACACAAACCAACATTAGGACCCATCCGCAAGAGAGGCCATTTCAACTCAGCCCCCTCTGTTGCTCCCCCTGAGCCAGGAGATCGAACCTGTCTTTTCACTAGGACACAATTGGAATGCGAGGCAGGCTGGACAGGCATATATCCTCAGAACCCTGCCCTGGAGTCGTTCCGTATGGGATGTCCTGGAGAATTCCAACATGTCTCAATTTTCCCGCAGAAAGAATCCTTGCGGTTTGAAGCATCTCACAATTTCCATCATGGGAAAACCTCCATGGCCTTGTGATGATGCCCCCCATTCATGAAGGGGCCATCATGGCCAGAAACTCCAACCTAAGCCAACGTCTAATCCTCGCCCTGACTTCAGATGCACGAGATCTCGATTCAGCTCTGCAGAGGGTGGCTGCTGTGCTGTCGCTCCAAAACCTATGCCTAGCTTGTGCTCTCAGATTATTGTCCTCACACTCTTGGCCCACAGGACCTCCAGTTTGGGAATTCTGGAGCCACAATGCAGCACTCTGTCTGCCCTCAAAAAGAAAAAAAAAAGTTGCCCTGAGGGGGTACCCAGAAACCCCAAATGAAAATCAACCTGCACGCCACTTGACTGTACACCAATTATACAGTCTACTCTGGGCACTAATGCCCTGTCTCACACAGCCTGAGACTAGACCTCCCGACCCACACCCAGACAGCTGGCTGCACACTGAGCACATTCGGACCCACCATGCTGGTCCTCATCTCCAGCATGTTAGACTGGCCATAGCCCAAATCTGTCACCTCTACACATCCTTGGAATTAAGGCACCTTTCCCAGACCTTTGCTGGAAACCCTGCCAATGGGGGTACCTGAAACACAATAGAGATCTCCTCTTTCCATGGCAGGAAGCCTGGCTGTTGTGATGGGTGTCCAACTCTAGGAGCCAAAGTGGGATCCAGTTGTATGGCCAATAAGAACACGCCCTCTCCTGAGGGCCCCCATGAGCACAAAAAATGAATGGTGACCCTCAGCCTGAGCATGCTTTCAAACAATCCCTTTCAGTTGCCCCACCAGGATCCTGTATTGCAGGCCTGGTATGACCGGAGGCCCAAGTCCTGACGCTTGGTGAGATTTTCCAGGCGCCCAGACCCAGAGCCCATCTCCGGAATCCCTGTTTTGGGGCACACCTATGATCGAAAATAGCACTCTTCCCGTCCCGAAAAGCCATCAAACTTTTTTTTAAAGATTTTGTTTATTTATTTGACACACAGAGAGAGAGATCACAAGTAGGCAGAGAGGCAGACAGAGAGAGAGGGGGAAGTAGGCTTCCCACTGAACAGAGAGTCCGATGTGGGGCTCAATCCCAGGACCCTGGGATTATGACCTGAGCCGAAGGCAGGGGCCTAACCCACTGAGCCACCCAGGTGCCCCAAGCCATCAAACTTTTGGGAGCCACCAGGATCCTTAGAGGAAAAATCTCCCATGGACCCATGAGACCACAGCTGCATTCCGAGGCCATCCTGGACACACAATCCATATAGAAAAGCCTGTGCTTCTGCCTTAGAGTCACTCAAATTATTTTTCCTGACGAGTAGCCCTCCAGGTCTATGCATTGCCCTGCAATAACCTCACCACTAACCCTAACCTGAGTTTGTGTTTGCAGACTTTTCTCCCCAAACCATGGCTCACTTGCCCTCCAGGATGGGGTCTCTGGAGCCACACCACAGGACTGTGCCTGCCATCCCCATGGATACTGTGCCTGTCACAGTTATCCAAACCTTCCAGAGTAGGTTGAAACATGCCAGGCCCCTGAGGCCACCCCAATATTGGAGGCTACTCTGGTCACAAGTGCGCAGTCTGAAACACCCTGGTCACCTACATCCACGCAGACACCCAAGTCAACTGTCCTGAGTCTGAAGATTCAAACTCTCATGCCCCTGGGATCTCATTGGAACCCTAGATTAGGTTGTCAGGCATCGGTCTTCAGAGGCTTGTTCTTGAATACGAACTTATGGTACAACATGTGCTCCCTGAGCCACACAACACTACATCTCCTGTCTCCAGAAGGAAACCGTGCTCTTCAACCTGTGTTGAACCTTCAGGGTAGAAAAAGCCTGCATGGCCCCTTAGCCACCAACACACTCTAAGATCTACCTGGTGACAAACCAGCATTGTCACCCATCTGCAAGAGATTCTATGTCAACTCAAGGCCTTGGTACTTTGCCCCAGAGCCACCCTAAAGAACCTGACATGTTCCTCAGCTGCATTGGTCAATGGAGGTGTGCTTTCCAGGTATCATTGTGGAAGAGCTCTGCTACCCATACTTTTCACATGGGGGACCCTGGATCAAACAAACGAGACTCCACCTGTCCAGTAGAAAAAGCAACCTTGCTGTTTGGAGCATCTCACATGCATCAGCGTGGGGAATCCTCCATGGCCTGTTGATGCCACTCCTCCATTTGTCAGTCATCATAGACACAAACTCCAGTGTGAGCAAACATCTGACATCCACCCTTACTCAGGTGCTGGATATTTCGTTTGTTGGTGATCATAGATACAAATTCCATCGTGAGCAGACATCTGACCATTGCCCGTACTTAGGTGCTGGAGATCTCTAAACAACCGCTGCATATTGGAATGACCATGTGCTCGGCACTGAGCTTAACCGTAGCTTGTGTTTTCAGCCTTCTGTTCTCACACCCCTTGCCTGCAAGCCCTCTACATTGGGAATTTGGGAGCGACAATGCAGCCTTCTGCCTGCCCTCCAGAAAAAAAGAAGTGCCCTATGGGTCTGCATGAAACCCCACATGAGGATCCATCTGCACGGCCCTCTATGGCAACCCAATATCATAGACCACCCTGTTCACTAATGCTCTGTCAACACAGCCAAGCCCCGACCTCCTGACAGCCACCCAGATAGCGGGCCCCATATCTTGCATGTGTGACCTGCCCTGACCTGAGTCCTTCATCTCGACCCAACCTGGGTATTCACGTACATGTCCCAAAATAAAGCTCAAATTCTTGCACATGGGGGAACCTGAAGCACAAAAGAATACTCTTACTTCCCCATGGCAGAGAAACTAAATGATGAGATGGTGGTGAAACCCTCAGATTGGGATCCAGGTGCATGGAACAAGAGACAACGCACACCCAGGATGGGCAGCTGGGCACAAACAGGCATTGGGACCCTCACCCTGAGACACATTTCCAACAGGTTTCTGTGGGAGCTGGACCAGGGTCTCTAGGCCCAAATCCTAAGCATTTGTGGGGTGATCCAGGCACAAGGACCCAGAACCCATCTCTGGAATCCCGATTTTGACAGGAACCCTGACACGGTAAACCGCACTCTCTCCTTCCCCCAGTAAGACACCAAACTCATGGGTGATGGGCAGAATCCCCAGATAAGTAGAAAATCCCATGGACACATGAGGACACCCCACCATTCCTAGGCCATCCTAGACACAATCCAGAAAGAAAAGCCTTTGCTCCTGCCTCCCTGCTGCACGAATTACAAATCCCAAGGAGCTGCCCTCAGGGACTTCAGATTGGACCTGCCATCACCTCGCCCCTAACTTTTACCAGATTTTGTGTCTGAAGAATTTGGTCCCAGAGGCCTGAACAACATGCCCTCCAGGATGGGGCCACCAGAACCACACTACATCTCTGGGCCTGCTCTCCAGAGGAAACTCTGCCATCTCAGTTGCCCAAACTCTCCAGATTAGGAGAAACCTGCAAGGCCCCTTAACCCACACCTATTACATAGTCCGCTCTGGAAAAAAATGCACAGTCTGACACAGCCTCAACACCTACCTCCAGGAAGACACGCAGATCAAAGTCCCTGAGTCCGAAGGTTGAACATGACATGCCCCTACAACCTCATCAGAACCCTAGCCCAGTATTCAGGCCTCTGGGCACAGAGGCCTGTTCTTGCCATCCAACATATGACCCGACATGTGGTCCCTGAGACATACAAGAGAACCCCTCCTATCCTGAGAAGGAAACCTGGCTGCTGGCAACTGGGTCTAACCCTCAGGTAGGAGAATCCTGCATAGCTTCAGACCCACCAACACATTCTAATGTCTCCCTGGACACCAAGCAGCATTGTGACTCGTTAGACTGAGAGCATCCTTCAACTTAGATCACTTGGAAATTGGAACCAGAACCAGCGGATCAAGCCTGCCATGTTCCTAAGCTGCAATGGTAATGCAAGGAAGGATTCCCAGGCCTCCATTCAGAGAGTTTTGCTGTTGAATCTTTTTATATGGGGGACCCTGGCCCTCTAAGCGGACTTCCCCTGTCCTACAGTAGGACACCTTGCAGTTTGGAGCAGCTCAAAAGGTCCTGCTTGGGAAAACCTCCAAGAATTCTTGAGGCTACCCAAGAATTCATTGACCACCATGGATACAAACTCCAGCATGAGCAGATATCTGACCCTTGCCCATACTCAGGTGCTGGAGATCTTGAAACAACCACTGCACATTGGAATGGCCATGTGCTCGGCACTAAGCTTATCCATGGCTTGTGTTTTCAGACTTCTGTCCTCACACTCCTCGCCAGCAAACGGTCCATATTGGGAATTCTGGAGCCACAAGACAGCCTTCTGCCTGCCCACCAGAAAGAAGAAGTGCCCTATGGGTCTCCGCAGAAACCCTCATGAGGATGCTCCTACACGTCCCTCAATGGCACCCCAATATAATAGGCCGACCTCTGCACAAATGGTCTGTCTGACACAGCCAGATACCCAGACTCCTGTCAGTCACCCAGATAGTGGGCCCCATATCCTGCAGGTGGGTCCAGCCTTGGCCCGAGGCCATCATCTTGATGCAACCTAGGTATTCAGGTATCTGTCCCAGATTTAGCTCAAATTCCTTCCCATAGGGGACCCTGAACCCCAAAGAGTGCTCCTCCTTCCCCATGGCAAGAAAACTGAGTGTTGAGATTGCTGTCCAACCCTCGGAGTGGGAGCCAAGTGCATGGCCCATGAGACCACGCCTACAAAAGATGGGCAGCTGGGCAGAAACAGGCTTTGTGACCCTCAGAATGAGCCCTCTTTAGAAAGAGCCCCCTTGGAAGCTGGACCAGAATCCCACAGAGCGGGCCTGTCATGCCCTTAGGCCCAAAACCGAAGTCTTGGTTGGGTTTTCCAGGTGCCTGGACCCAGAACCCATCCCTGGAATCCCTGTTTGGACAAGATCCCTGAGATCTTCCTGGAAAACAGCGTTTTCCTCTTCCCCAGAAAGACATCAAACTGTTGGGTGCCAAGCAGCATTGCCAGAGAGGAAGAATATCTCATGGACCCATAAGGTCACCCCTCCATTTTGTGGCCATTCTAGACACACAATCCAGACAGAAAAGCCCGTGATCCTCCCTCCCATCCACCTGAATTTCGAATCCCGAGGAGCTTCCCTCAGGGTCTGCAGATTGGGACTGCCATCACCTTGCTCCTAACTCTTACGCGAGTTTGTGTCTGAAGTCTTTGGTCCCAAAATCCTGACCCACATGCCTTCAAGGCTAGGGCCTAGAGAACCACACGACATCACTGGGCCTGCTCTCCCGAGGAATCTCTGCCTGTCTCAATTTCTCAAAACCTCCAGATTAGGAGAAAAATGGATGGCCCCTGAGTCCACCCCAATTTCATAGGCCGCTCTGGAAAAAATGCACAACCTAACACAGCCTCAGCACCTACCTCCAGGATAACACGCAGGTCAACAGCACTGAGTCTGAAGATTGAACCTGCCATGCCCCTACAGCCTCATCAGAACCCTAGCTTAGGTTTTGAGGCCTCTCTCCCCAGAGGCCTGTTCTGGAAAGTCAACATATGGTCCAACCTGTGGTCTGTGAGCCATACAAGAGAACACCTCCTGTCCCGAGAAGGAAACATGGCTCCTGGTTACTGGGTCTAATCCTCAGGATAGAGAATCCTGCATGGCCTGAGAGCCGCCATCACATTCAAGGTCTCCCTGGACACCAAACAGCATTGGGACCTGTTAGACTGAGAACTTCCATCAACACAGATCACTTGGAACTTGGAAATAGTGTCATTGGATCAAGACTGCCTTGTTCCTCAGATGCAATGATAATGCGAGATGAGCTTCCCAGGCCTCCATTCAGAGAGCTCTGCCATCGAATCTTCCATATGGGGACCCTGGAGCCCTCTAAGCGGACTTCTCCTATCCCACAGTAGGACACCTTGATTTTTTAGAGCAGCTCACAAACTCCAGTGTGAGCAGACATCTGACCCTCGCCCAGGTGCTGGAGATCTCAGAACAACTGCTGTACATTGGAAAGGACATGTGCTCGGCACTGAGCTTAACCGGAGATTGTGTTTTCAGACTTCTGTCCTCACACTCCTCACCTGCAAGCCCTCCATCCTGGGTATTCTAGAGCCATCTGCCGGCTCACCAGAAAGAAGAAGTGCCCTTAGGGTCTGCGCAGAAAGCCCATATAAGGATACATTTGCACAGCTCTCAATGGCACCCTAATATCATAGGTCACCCTCTACATGAATTTTCTGTCTGACACAGCTTGAGCCCCGACCGCCTGTCAGCCACCCAGACAGCAGGCCCTATTTCCTGCAGGTGGGCAGTGCCTTGGCCCGAGGACCTCATCTCAAAGCAACCTGGGTATTCAGGTACCTGTCCCAGAACTTATCTCAAATTCCTGCTCATGGGGGACCCTGAAGCACAAAAAAGTATACCTCCTTCCCCATGGCAGGAAAACTGAGTGTTGACATGGCTGTCCAACCCTCAGAGTGGGAGCCAAGTGCATGGCCCGTGACACAACGTCCACTCAACATGGGCATCTGGGCACAAACAGGCATTGTGACCCTCAGCCTGAGACCCATTTACAATAAGCCCCCTTGGGAGCTGTACAAGGAGAACATAGAGCAGGCCTGTCATGCCCCTAGTCCCAAATCCTAAGCCTTGTTGGGGTGATCCAGGCTCCCGGACCCAGAACCCATCTCTGGAATGCCCGTTTGGACGGGACCCCTGACATGGAAAACTGCGCTCCCCCCATCCCCCAGAAAGACACCAAATTCTTGGGTGCCGGGCAGAATTCCCAGAGAGGTAGAATCTCACATGGACCCATGAGGCCACCTCTCCATTCCGTGGCCATCTTAGACAAACTATCCAGACAGAAAAGCCTGTGATCCTACCTCTCAGCCTTCTGAATTTCAAATCCCGAGGAGCTGCCCTCAGAGTCTTCTTATCGGGTCTGCCATCACATCGCCCCTAACTCTTACCCGAGTTTGTGTCTGAAGACTTTGGACCCAAAGTCCTAACCCATATGCCCTCCAGGATGGGGCCTCCAGGACCACACCACATCACTGGGCCTGCTCTCCTAGGAATCTCAGCCCGTCTGTTTCCCAAACCCACCAGATTAGGAGAAACCTGCAAGGTCCCTAAGCCCACCCCAATTTGATAGGTCACTCCGGAAAAATTGCACAGCCTGACACAGTCTCAGAACATACCTCCAGGAAGACACACAGGTCAATGGGAAGGGGTGAATGGCCTAAGACCATGGTGGGTCCGATGTGCTGGGTGTGCAGCCAGCTGTCTCAGTGTCTGTCAGGTCTGGGCTCAGGCAATGTAAGACAAAACATTAATGCTTAGGGTAGCCTATGCAATTGGGGTCTTGCAGAGGCCCAAGCAGGTTGATTTTCATTTGGGGTTTCTGGGCAACGGTATAGACAATGGTTTGTTTTTTTTTTTTGTTTTTGTTTTTCTGGGGGGTCAGACATATAGCTTCGTTGTGGCCCCAGATTTCCCAATCAGGAGGGCTTGTGGGCCAGGAGAGTGAGGATGGAAGTCTGTAAACACAAGCTAGGATGAGGTTTGGGGCCAAGGGCACCGCAGGCCCACTCTGCAGAACCTGAATCGAAATCTCCTGCATCTGAAGTCAGGGCGAGGATCAAAGGTTGACTGAGGCTGGAGTTAGTGTCCATGATGGCACCTTCATGAAACGGGGGCCTCATGAGGCCAGGAAGTTTTCCCAGGCTGAGTTTGGAGGTTGCTCCAAACCACAAGGTTTCCTTCTGCAGGACAGTCGAGTCATGTTGGGTGGCTCAAGGACGTCCCTACGGAAGGACTGGAGAGCAGGGTTCAAAGGATGGATCCCAGCATGCCTCGCATTCCCATTGGCCATTAGGACAAGAGATGTTTGATCTGCTGGCTCTGGGGCAAGCTACCCAGGGGTCTGAATTGAAATGGAATCTCCTGAGGATGCATTGTAATGTGGGTTTTTGTCCATGGGGACCTTGGAATGTGCTGGTGGTTCAGGGGCCCTGCGGAATTCTCCTACCTGAAGGGTTTGATACAGCTCCAATAAGAAAGCTCCCCATGTGGAGAAAAGAGAGGTTCGGTTTTGTGCCTCAGGAAAGCCCCATATGCTGGTCTTTGAAACCAGTCCTCTGAAGAGGGACAACTGGAAACTAAAGTTAAGGTTCAGATTAGGGCCTAGGGGCCTGCCTGTTTCAATCTTATGTGTCTGGGGACACTGTCTGAGTGTCTAAGTGGAGATAGTTGCTTACCTAGTGTCAGATTACCCCTCTTAGTCCAGGGCAGACTACACTATCGGGATGGCCTCAGGGTCCTTGGAGGTTTTCCCTAACCTGTAGGGTTGTGGTCAATGGATTGGGCACAGTTTCCTTGGAGTGGACAGGCACAGTTTTTCGGTGTGGCTCCAGAGGCCCTAGCCAGGAGGTTGTGAGGGTCCAGGCTGTGGGCACAGAAGTCTGAAAACACAAACTCAGCTTAGGTGTGGCGCCGAGGGTATGGCAGGCCAGATCTACAGACTGAGAGGGAAGCTCCTTGGCTTATGAAAGAAGGGCGAGTGGAGGCGTTCTCTCAGGCTTTTGTCTCTGAATGTTGTGTCCAGCATAGCCGTGGAATTTAGTGGTGGCCTCTGGGACTATGGATGTGTCTCCCTCTCTGGGGATTTGGCCCAGATCCCAAGAGTTTGGGGTTATTTTGTGGGAAGGGTGGAGTCCTGTTGTCTGGCTCAGGTGTCTCTCCAAGAGAGGGATTCCAGAGCGGAGCCCCAGGTACAGGTGACTGGAAAACTCGAAATCTGGTGAGGATTGGGAGCATAGGGGCTTGGCAAGCTCCATATGGGGGCTCATGGTCCAGGCCCTGAGAGGTCTTACTTCGACATGGGGCTCACGCTGAGGGTCACAATGCGAGTTTGTGCCCAAGGCGGCACTCAATTTTGGGCATGGCCTCAAGGGCCATGAAAATTTCTCCTACCCTAAAGGTGTGACTCCATGCCAACAGAAAGCTTTAAAGCCATGGGGAAGGAGGAGTTCTGATTTGTGCTTCCGGTACCCAACTGTGTGGGGATTTGATATAATTTCTAGGTTCAGATGTCTGAAAATCCAGGTTGGGAATTGATGACGGCCTAAGGCCATGGCGTGTCTGATGTGCTGGGTGTGCGGCCAGCTGTCTCATTGTCTGTCAGAACGTCTGGCTTCAGGCTGTGTCAGAAAGAGCATTAGTGCCCAGGCAGCCTATCCAAATAGGGTGCGGTCAAGGCCCGAGCAGGTTGATCCTCATTTGGGATTTCTGGAGAGCCCCAAAGGGCAACGTTTTTCTTCTGGTGGACAGGCAGAGGGCTGCATTGTGGATCTGGAATTCCCAGTTTGGATGGCTTGTTGGCCACTAGTGTGAGGAAGGAAGTCTGAAAACACAAGCTAGCATGAGGTTTGGGGCTGAGGGCATGGCAGGCCCACTCTGCAGAGGCTGAATCGAGATCTCCTGCATCTGAGGTCAGGGCGAGTATGAGACGTTACCTCAGGCTAGAGTTTGTGTCCATGATGGCCACTTCCTGAAGGGGGTGGGGGTTTCATGAGGCCAGGGAGGTTTCCCTACGATGGGATTTGTGAGCTACTCCAAACCTCAAGGTTTCCTTCTGCAGGACAGTCGAGTCCTATTGGATGGTTCCAGGATGCTCCATTCAGAAAGTCTCGAGAGCAAGGGTCTAAGCATGGACGCCTAGAAATGCCACCTCACATTCCCAATGTTTGGTCGGGACAAGGCAGGCTCAATCTGCGGGCTCCTGGGCGAGCTACCCAGAGGGCTAAGTTGAAATGGACTCTCCTGAGGATGGGTCATAATGTAGGTTGGTGTCCATGGAGACCTTGGAATGTGGCAGTGGCTCAGGGACACTGCAGTATACTCCACCCCAAAGGGTTTGACACAGCTCCAAAAAGAAAACTTCCCATGTGGAGATGAGAGGTGTTCTGTTTGGTGCCTCAAGAAAGCCCCATATGCTCATCTTCGATCCCAGTCCTTTGAGGAGTGACACCTGGAAAACAAAGCAAGAGTTCAGATTAGGGCCTAGGGGCCTGTCAGGTTCAATCTTCTGTCTCTGTGGACATCTGTATGCATGCCTGCGTAGAGGTAGTTGATCAGCTTGTTTCAGAATGCCCCTGTTTGTCCAGGGCATCTTACAGTAGTGGGATGTCCTTGGGGACATTGAGGTTTCTCCTATTCTGTAGGGTTGTGGCCAATGTTTCCTAGGAGAGAGCAGCCACAGTCCTGTTGTATGGCTCCAGAGAACCCAGCCTGGAAGCTCTGTGTGCCAGGGCTGTGGAGACAGATGTCTGAAAACTCAATCTTGGCTCAGGCTTGGGGCAAAGGTTATGGCTGGCCTGATCTCCAGTCCTTGAGGTGAGCTCCTTTGGATATGAAATGAGGGCGAGTGGGAGGCAGTCGCTCAGGCTTTTGTCTCTGGATGTTGTGTCCACAATGGCCATTTAATGTAGGGGTTGCCTCATGGGCCGTGGAAGAGTCTCCCTCACTTGGGATTGTCCAAGCTCCCAAGTGTTTGGGGTCATTCTGTGGGAAGGGAAGAGTACTGTTTTCTGCCACAGGTTTCTCCCCACTAGAGGAATTCTAGAGCACAGCAGTGGATATTGACAACTGGAATACTCGCCATCTGGTTAGGCCTGTGTGCCTATGGGCATGACAAGCCCCATATGCGGGCTTTTGGTCCAGTTACTGACAGGCGTTACTTGAACAAGGGACTCACGCTGAGGGTCACAATGCGTGTTTGTGCCCAAAGCAGCCCTCAAGCATGGGCGTGGCCTCATAGACTATCCAGGTTTCTCCTACACTGAATGTTTGACTAACTGCCAACAGCAATGTTTCTTGCCATGGGGAAGGAGGAGTTCTGACTTGTGCATCAGGCTCCCCTCTGTGTAGGGATTGGAGATAAAGTCTAGGTTCGGATCCCTGAAAACCCAGGTTGGGAAGGGATGATGGCCTAAGGCCGTGGCAGGTCCAATGTGCTGTGTGTGCAGCCAACTGTCTTGGTGTCTGTTGGAACGTCTGGGCTCAGGTTATGTAAGACAGAGCATTAGTGCTTAGGGTAGCCTATGCAATTGGGGTGTTGCAGAGAGCCTAGAAGTTTGATCCTCATTTGGGGTTTCCGGGCAATAGTATACACAATGTTTTTCTTCTGGGGGGCAGGCAGAGTGCTTCGTTGTGGCCCCAGAATTCCCAAGCAGGAGGGCTTGTGGGCCAGGAGTGTGAGGACAGAAGTCTGAAAACACAAGCTAGGGTGAGGTTTGGGGCCAAGGGTGCAGCAGGCCCTATCTTCAGAGGCTGAATTGGGATCTCAGTCAGGGTGAGGATCAAACGTTGGCTGCGGTTGGAGTTTGTGTCCGTGATGGCACCTTCATGAAGTGGGGGCTTCATGAGGCCAAGGCGGTTTTCCCACACTGAGTTTGTGAGTTGCTCCAAACCACAAGGTTTCCTTCTGCCGGACAGTCGAGTTCTTTTGGACATCCCATTCGGCAGGACTGGAGAGCAGGGTTCGATGGATAGATGCCTGTACAGCATACCTCGCCTTCTCATTGGCTATTTGCGACACGACATGTATGATCTGCTGGCTCTGGGGAAAGCTACCCAGGGTGCTGAGTTGAAATGGACTCTCCTGAGAATGCATCGTAATGTGGGTTTGTGTCATTGGAGACCTTAGAATGTGCTGGTGTATCAGGGGCCCTACAGAATTCGGCTACCTGAAGGGTTTGATACAGCTCGAATAAGAAAGCTCCCCATATGGAGATGAGAGAGGTTCTGTTTGGTGCCTCAGAAAGCCCCATATGCTGTTCTTCGAACCCAGGACTCTGATGAGTGACACCTGGAAACCAAAGCAAGAGTTGAGATTAAGTCTATGGGCCTCTCTGCTAAAATCTTTTGTCTCTGCAGACATCTGTCTGCATGTCTGGATGGATGTAGTTGCTCAGCTTGTGTCACAATGTCTCTATTGGTCCAGGGCAGCTTACAGTGGTGGGATGTCCTTAGGGGCCTATCTGGTTCAATCTACTTCTGTGTGGACATCTGTCTAGAGGTCTGAGTGGAGGTAGTTGCTCAGCTTTTGTCAGATCACCCTTGTTTTTCCTGGGCGGCCTACAATATTGGGATCGCCTCAGTGACTTTGGAGGTTTCTTTTAATTTGGAAGGTTGTGGCCAATGGAATTGGAAGAATTCCTTTGGAAAGGGAAGGCACAGATTTGAGGTGTGGCTCCAACGGCCCAAGCATGTGTTAGGGTCCATGATCAAAGGAACGAGACTGATACAAAGCGAAGGTCAAGCAAAACTTTATTTCGCGCCAAGCATCAGGAATCAAACTACCGGTCAGAGCTACCTCTTACGAAAAGGCGGTGACGATGAACCCAACAAGGTCACTTCCAAGAAGGCCACTCTGGACGAGGCCACTCTAGATGACGTTGCTGCTCCACAGATGAGGCCGCTCCATGATTGGAGCCGTTCCCAAGAAGAGGCCACTCCCAAGACAAGGCCACTGCTCAATGAAGTTTCTCCCCGGACAAGGCCGCTCCCAAGAAGAGGCTGTTCTGGACAAGACCATTTCCTGGATGAGGCCACTCCCAATGACGAAGAAGCAACAATGACAAGGAGGACAACCCAGATGACACAGACTCTGCTCCCCACGATGCTACTCTGACCAGGCTTCCACCCGGAGGAAGCCACCACTGCGGACAAGGCCACTTGTGGTTCGGGGTGGCGAGGCATTTTGCAGGGAGGCTGCTGGTGTCTAGGGGCCGTTGGCATCTCAGGGCTGCTTTTGGCTCCAGACTGCTGGCATCTAGGGGCTGCAGGTGTCAGGACCGACTGCTGGCCTCTAGGGTCTGTAGGCATCAGGACCGCAGGCATCGAGGGACCGCTGACAACTGGACCGCAGATGTCTCAGGACCACAGGCGTCGAGGGACCGCTGACAACTGGACCGCAGATGTCTCAGGACCACAGGCGTCGAGGGAACGCTGACAACTGGACCGCAGATGTCTCAGGACCACAGGCGTCGAGGGACCGCTGACAACTGGACCACAGATGTCTCAGGACCACAGGCGTCGAGGGAACGCTGACAACTGGACCGCAGATGTCTCAGGACCGCAGGCGTCGAGGGACAGCTGACAGCTGGACCGCAGATGTCTCAGGACCGCAGGCGTCGAGGGACCGCTGACAACTGGACCGCAGACGACTGGACTGCTGGGCCGCCGGAGGCTGGAAGTTGCAGGCGGCGGCGCTCGGGGCCGCGGCCGGAGGATGGAAGCTGCAGGCGGCGGCGCTCGGGGCCGCCGCGGGAGGCGGGAAGCTGCAGGCGGCGGCGCCCGGGGCCGCCGCCGGAGGCTGGAAGCTGCAGGCGGCGGCGCTCGGGGCCGCGGCCGGAAGATGGAAGCTGCAGGTGGCGGCGCTCGGGGCCGCCGCCGGAGGCTGCAGGCGGCGGCGCTCGGGGCCGCCGCCGGAGGCTGGAAGCTGCAGGCGGCGGCCCTCGGGGCCGGCGCCGAGGCTGGAGGCTGCCGGCGGCGGCTCGGGGCCGCCGGAGGCTGGAGGCTGGACCGCCAAACGCGGTTATAGCTCTTACAAGAGCTGTTACAGCTCTTCTATACACCGTTGACTCCCCTGCTCTTCTGCGACTTCCACCGCTCTCCGCTCCACTTCACCGCATTCCGCCGACTTCACCGCCTTCCGCGGACTTCCACCGCTCTCCGCCGACTTCCGCGGACTTCACCGCTCTCCGCCGACTTCACCGCTCTCCGCCGACTCCATCCCTCCTGTAGCAGCCGCTGCTCTCCTGCAGCAGCCCCCGGCCCTCCTGCAGGAGCCCCGGCTCTCCTGCAGCAGCCCCCGGCTCTCCTGGAGGAGCCCCCGGCCCTCCTGCAGGAGCCCCGGCTCTCCTGCAGGAGCCCCCCGGCTCTAATGAGCATCAGCATTGGACACCTTAACCCGGCATTTGACTAACTCTAGGTAGCTCGTTATAGCCCTTAACACACAAAATGAGTGAGGGAGAAGCCCCACATCTATTATGAGGAACAGAGAGATGAAAGCTAGCGTCCCCTTACTCTCTGCTTGCCACATTCCTTCAACCATAACAAAACACAATAGACAACAAAAAGACAAAAACAAACAAATAACCACAACCCTAGTGGCCCTCGTCCAGAGCCTGCTGCTGGAAGGGGGGGGGACTTCCTTTCCTGAGCTCCATGAGCTTTTTCATATTCCCCTATTATCTTGTTATTTACCTTTCTATTCTACCTGCAGCTTCCAGCCTCCGGCGGCGGCCCCGAACGCCGCCGCCTGCAGGCTCCGGCGGCGGCCCCGAGCAGCCTCCAGCCTCCGGCGGCCCAGCAGTCCAGTTGTCAGCGGTCCCTCGACGCCTGCGGTCCTGAGACATCTGCGGTCCAGTTGTCAGCGGTCCCTCGACGCCTGCGGTCCTGAGACATCTGCGGTCCAGTTGTCAGCGGTCCCTCGACGCCTGCGGTCCTGAGACATCTGCGGTCCAGTTGTCAGCGGTCCCTCGACGCCTGCGGTCCTGAGACATCTGCGGTCCAGTTGTCAGCGGTCCCTCGACGCCTGCCGTCCTGAGACATCTGCGGTCCAGTTGTCAGCGTTCCCTCGACACCTGCGGTCCTGAGACATCTGTGGTCCAGTTGTCAGCGGTCCCTCGATGCCTGCGGTCCTGATGCCTACACACCCTAGATGCCAGCAGTCGGTCCTGACACCTGCAGCCCCTAGATGCCAGCGGTCTGGAGGCGTGAGCAGCCCTGAGATGCCAACGGCCCCTAGACACCAGCAGCCTCGCTGCAAAATGCCTCGCCACCCCCGAACCACAAGTGGCCTTGTCCGCAGTGGTGGCTTCCTCCGGGTGGAAGCCTGGTCAGAGTAGCATCGTGGGGAGCAGAGTCTGTGTCAACTGGGTTGTCCTCCTTGTCATTGTTGCTTCTTCGTCATTGGGAGTGGCCTCATCCAGGAAATGGTCTTGTCCAGAACAGCCTCTTCTTGGGAGCGGCCTTGTCCGGGGAGCAACTTCATTGAGCAGTGGCCTTGTCTTGGGGGCGGCCTCTTCTTGGGAATGGCTCCAATCATGGAGCCGCCTCATCTGCGGAGCAGCAGCGTCATCTAGAGCGGCCTCGTCCAGAGTGGCCTTCTTGGAAGTGACCTTGTTGGGTTCATCGTCACCGCCTTTTCGTAAGAGGTAGCTCTGACCGGTAGTTTGATTCCTGATGCTTGGCGCGAAATAAAGTTTTGCTTGACCTTCGCTTTGTATCAGTCTCGTTCCTTTGATCACGGACCCTAACATTGCATGGAGCGTGTGTGGCTAGGGGCTGTGGGGACAGAAGTCTGAAAACACAAACATGGCTTAGGTTTGGGGACATAGGTATGGCAGGCCCGATCTACAGACCGTGAGGAGAACTCCTCAGGCTATGAAGAAAGAGCAAATGTGAGGCGCTTATTCAGGTTTTTATCTCTGGATTTAGTGTCAACGATGGCCGTGGAATGAGGGGTAGTCCTCATGGGCCATTCACAAGTCTTCTCTGTGTATGTGGCCCAATCCAATTATTTTGGATCAATCTGTGGGATTGGGAGGAGTCCTTTCAGTTTTGTTACCTCAGGTGTCCCACCAAAAGAGGGATTCCAAAGCATAGCCCTGGGTAGGGGCTAATGGACAACCCGAAATATGGTTAAAAATTGGGACCTAGGGGCATGGCAAGCCCAATATGCCATCTCTGGGTCCAGCCACTGAGAGGCCTTACTTGGGGACTGGGCTCAAGCTGAGAGTCACAATGCGTGTTTGTGACCAACGCGGCCCTCAAGCATGGGTGGGGCTTCATGGGCCACACTGGTTTCAACTACAGTGAACGTTGGACAACATGCCAACCACAAGGATTCTTGCCATGGGGAAGGAGATCTGATTTCTGCATCATGTTCAACCCTGTGCAGTGATTGGAGATAAGATCTAGGTTCTTAAGCCTGAAAACCGAGGCTAGGGAGAGATGACGACCTAAGTCCATGGCGGGTCCGATGTGCTCAGTGTGCGGACATCTGGCTGGGTGTGGGTCGGGAGATCCAGGCTCAGGCTGTGTCAGAAAGGGCATTAGTGCCCAAGGCAGCCTGTATAATTGGGTACAGTCAAGTAGCGTGCAGGTTGATCCTCATTTGGGGTTTCTGGGTAGCCCCAGAGGGAAATGTTTTTCTTCTGTAGGGCAGGCAGAGTGCTGCATTGTAGTTCTAGAATTGCCAAACTGAGGGCTTGTGAGCCAGGAGTGTGAGGATGGGAGTCTGAGAACACAAGTTAGGCTTAGGTTTCTGGGCGAGGGCATGGCAGGCACACTCTGAAGAGCTGAATCGAGATCTTGTGCATCTGAAGTCAGGGCGAGGATCACACGATCACTCGGGTTGGAGTTTCTGTCCTTGATAACCCCTTCGTGAAGGAGGGGAGATCACGAGGCCATGGAGGTTTTCCCATGATGGGAGTTGTGAGATGCTCCAAACCACAAAGATTCTTCTGCGGGACCATTGAGATCTCTTGTTTGCCTCCGGGACTTCCCATACAGAATGATTCCGAGCAGGTTCTAAGGATAGATGGCTGGGCAGCCCGCCTCTCATGACAAGAGAGGTTAGATCTGCTGGATCTGGGGAGCAACCAAGGGGGCTGAATTGAAATGGACTCTCCTGCGGATGGGTCCTAATGTGTGTTTGTGTCCATGGATACCTTGGAATGAGGTGGTATAGGTTTGATCGGCGGGCTGTTGGGGAGTAAAGAGGATCCTGCAGTGGGCTACATTGTGGGTTTGTGTCTATGGAGACCTTGGTTATTGTGCAGTGGTTCGGAGCCCTGAAGAATTCTCCTAACTGGATATTTTAACACAGTTCCAATGAGCATGTTTCCCATGTGAAGACGAGATGTGTTCTGATGGTGCCCTCTGGAAACCCCCATATGCTGATATTGGAAACCAGGCCTTTGGGGAGAGATGCCTGGAAACCAAAGCAATAGATCTGATTAGGGCCTAGGGGCCTGTCCGGTTCAATCTTCTTCTCTGCGGACGTCTCTCTATGGATCGGAGTGGAGGTAGTTGCTCAGCTGGTGTCAGATCACCCCTGTTTGTCCTGGGCAGCCTACACTATTGGGCTGGCCTCGGGGACTTTGGGGGTTTCTCCTAATTTATATGGTTGTGGCCAATTTAATGGGCAGAATTCCCTTGGAAAGGGCAGGCACAGTCCTGAGGTGTGGCTCCATTGGTCTCAGTCTTGTGGGTGTGTGGGCCAGGGCTGCGTGGACAGAAGTCTGAAAACACAGACTCGGCTTAGGTTTCTGGACATAGGTATGGCAGGCCCAATCTACAGACCATGAGGAGAACTCTTTGGAATATGAACAAAGGGTGAATGTGATGCACTTGCTCAGGGTTTTGTGTGAATGATAGTCGTGGAATGTCGGGGTGGCCTCATGTGACATGGACGTGTCTCCCTCTCTGGGGATTTAGCCTGATCCCAAGAGTTTGGGGTCATTCTGTGAGATTGAAATAGAAAGAGTCTGTTCTGTGTGTGTGTGTGTGTTTTGGTTTGTTTGTTTGTTTTTTGTTTTGTTTTGTTTTGTTTTGTTTTTTACCACAGGTGTCCCACCAAAAGAGGAATTCTAGAGCAGAGCCCTGAGTGGGGCCACTGAGCAACCCGACCTCTACTTAAGATTGGGGGCCTAGGAACATGGCAAGCCCCATATGCGGGCTATTGGTCCAGCCACTGAGGGGCCTTACTTGAGGACAGGGTTCCCGCTGAGTGCCAATATGTGTGTTTGTGTCTAACGCTGACTTCTAGCATGGGCGGAGCCTCAAGGGCATGCTAGTTTCTCCTACCCTGAACATTGGACAACATAACAAACACAAGGTTTCTTGCCATGGGGAAGGAGGAGTTCTGATTTCTGCATCAGGTTCACCTCTTGGCAGGGTTTGGAGTTAAGGTCGAAGTACTGAAGCCTAAAAAGCTAGGTTGGGAAAAGATGACGAGCTAAGAACATGGCAGGTCTGATGTGCTCAGTGTGTGGTCAGCTGTCTGGGTGTCAGTCGGGAGGTCCGGGTTCAAGCTGTGTCAGACAGGGCACTATTGCCCAGGGTGGACTATATAATTGGGGTACAGTCAAGTGTTGTGCAGGTTGATCCTCATTTGGGGTCTCTGGGTAGCCCCAGAGGGCAGTGATTTTCTTCTGGAGGGAAGGCTGAGTGCTGCATAATGGCTCCGGAATTGACAAACTGGAGGGCTTGTGGGCCTGGAGTGTGAGGATTGAAGTCTGAGACAAGCTAGGCATAGGTTCGGGTGAGGGCACTGAAGGCACACTCTACAGAGCTGAATCGAGATCTCCTACACCTGAAGTTAGAGCGAGGATCAGACGTTGTTTCAGGTCGGAGTTTCTGTCCATGAGGCCTCTTCAGGAAAGGGGGGTGGGGCAACACGATGCCATGGAGTTTTTCCCTCGGTGGGAATTTTGAGATGTTCCAAACCACTAGAATTCCTTCTGTGGGACAACTGAGACATGTTGGATGGCTTAAGGACGTCCCATATGGAATAACTCCAGAACAGTGTTCTAAAATTTGATGCCTGGGCAGCCCACTTCATATTTTAATTGTCTCCTTGGGACAAGAGTATTTCAATCTGCTGGCTCTGGGGGAGCAACCAAGGGGGGTGTGTTGAAATGGACTCTCCTGCGGATATGTCATAATATGGGTTTGGGTCAATGGAGACCTTGGAATAGCCCAGTGGCACTAGGGCCCTGAAGGATTCTCCTAACTGGACGTTTTGGCAGAGCTCCAAGAAGTACATTTCCTATGTGGAAACGAGATGTGTTCTGGTCGGTGCCTTAGGAATCACCTGTGTGCTGGTATTGGAAACCAGTTCTCTGTGGAGAGATGTCTGGAAACCAAAGCAATGGATCCAATTATGGCCTAGAGGCCTGTCCGGTTCAATATTCTTCACGGGGGACCTCTGTCAATGGGTCTGAGTGGAGGTAGTTGCTTAGCTGGTGTCAGATCAACCCTGTTTGCCTGGGGGGCTGACACTTTTGGGATAGCCTCAGGCATTTTGGAGGTTTCTCCTAATATGTACAGTTGTGGCCAATGGAATGGGCAGAATACCCTTGGAGAAGGTGTTAGGGTCCGTGATCAAAGGAACGAGACTGATACAAAGCGAAGGTCAAGCAAAGCTTTATTTCGCGCCAAGCATCATGAATCGCACTGACCGGTCAGGGCTTTCTTTTATAATAGATGACAACTTTGACCCCGGCGAGCCTACTCCCAATGAGGTTGCTGACATCTAGGTCGTTTCTCACTGTCACTGCTGAGGGTCCTGGAGTGCGGGGCAGGGCCACTGGCACCGCAGGCGTCAAGGGACCGCTGACAACTGGACCGCAGATGTCTCAGGACCGCAGGCGTCGAGGGACCGCCGACAACTGGACCGCAGATGTCTCAGGACCGCAGGCGTCGAGGGACCGCTGACAACTGGACCGCAGATGTCTCAGGACCGCAGGCGTCGAGGGACCGCTGACAAGTGGACCGCAGACGACTGGACTGCTGGGCCGCTGGAGGCTGCAGGCTGCAGGCGATGGCTCGGGGCCGCCGCCGGAGGCTGGAAGCTGCAGGCAGCGGTGCTCGGGGCCGCCGCCGGAAGCTGGAAGCTGCAGGCGGTGGTGCTCGGGGCCGCCGCCGGAGGATGGAAGCTGCAGGCGGCGGCGCTCGGGCCGCAGCCGGAGGCTGCAGGCGGCGGCGCTCGGGGCCGCCGCCGGAGGATGGAAGCTGCAGGCGGCGGCGCTCGGGGCCGCCGCCGGAGGCTGGAGGCTGGACCGCCAAACGCGGTTATAGCTCTTACAAGAGCTGTTACAGCTCTTCTATACACTGTTGACTCCCCTGCTCTTCTGCGACTTCCACCGCTCTCCGCTCCACTTCACCGCTCTCCGCCGACTTCACCGCTCTCCGCGGACTTCCACCGCTCTCCGCCGACTTCACCGCTCTCCGCCGACTCCATCCCTCCTGTAGCAGCCGCTGCTCTCCTTCAGCAGCCCCTGGCCCTCCTGCAGCAGCCCCGGCTCTCCTGCAGGAGCCCCGGCTCTCCTGCAGCAGCACCCGGCTCTCCTGCAGCAGCCCCGGCTCTCCTGCAACAGCCCCGGCTCTCCTGCAGGAGCCCCGGCTCTCCTGCAGCAGCCCCGGCTCTCCTGCAGGAGCCCCGGCTCTCCTGCAGCAGCCCCCGGCCCTCCTGCAGCAGCCCCGGCTCTCCTGCAGCAGCCCCGGCTCTCCTGCAGCAGCCCCGGCTCTCCTGCAGGAGCCCCGGCTCTCCTGCAGCAGCCCCCGGCTCTCCTGCAGCAGCCCCCCTTGGCAGCCTGGCAGAGCAACCTTTATGGGGGTGGTTGAGCCCCGCCCCTACACAGGTGGCCAATTGAATTTCAACCTTCCCAGTGGATATACATACTGCCTACTGATTGGATGACTCCACTCAGTCTGCCCCACCCTTACATTGGCAAGCACAGTCCTGATGTGTCACTCTAGGGACCCCAGCCTGGTGGGTGTGTGGGCCAGGGCTGTGGAGACAGAAGTCTGAAAACACAAACTTGGCTTAAGTTTGGGGACATAGGTATGGTAGGCTGAATCTACAGACTGTGAAGAGAACTTTCTGGGATATGAACAAAGGGCGAGAGTGAGGTGCTTGCTAAGTCTTTTGTCTCTGGATTTTGTGTCATTGATGGCCGTGGAATGTCGAGGTGGCCTCATGGGCCATGGATGAGTCTCCGTCTTTGGGGATTTGGTCCGATCCCAGGAGTTTGGGGTGATTCTGTGGGATGGGAGGAGTCTGTTCTGTTTTTATACCTCAGGTGTCCCACCAAAAGAGGGATTCCAGAGCATAGTCCTGGGGAGGGCCAAATGGACAAATCAACCTCTGATTAAGAATGGGGGCCTAGGGGCATGGTTAGCCCCATATGTGGGCTCCTGGTGCAGCCACAGACAGGCCTTACTTGAGGACATGACTCATGCTGAGGGTCACAATGCCTGTTTGTGCCCAATGCAGCACTCAAGCATGGGTGGGGCCTCATGGGCCATGCTGGTTTCTCCTACACTAAACAATGGAAAACATGCAAACCACAAGTGTTCTGGCCATGGGGAAGGTGGAGTTCTGATTTCTGCATCACGTTTACCTGTGGGTCTTGATTGGAGTTAAGGTCTCGGTTGTGAAGCCTGAAAAACGAGGTTGGGAAGAGATCACGAGCTAAGGCCATGGTGGGTCCGATGTGCTCAGTGTCTGGCCAGATGTCTGGGTGTCAGTCAGGAGGTCCGGTCTCAGGCTGTGTCAGACAGGGCATTAGTGCTCAGCACAGACTATATAATTGGGGTACAGTAGAGTCGCATGCAGGTTGTTCCTCATTTTGGGTTTCTGGGTAGCCCCATAGGGCAACAATTATCTTCTGGAGTGCAGGCAGAGTGCTGCATTGTGGCTCCGGAATTGCCATCCTGAGGGCTTGTGGGCCAAGAGTGTGAGGATGGAAGTCTGAGAACACAAGCTAGGCATAGGTTTTGGGGGGAAGGCACGGCAAGCACACTCTGCATAGCTGAATCGAGATCTTGTGCATCTGAAGTCAGAGTGATGATCAGACGTTGGCTCAGGTTGGAGTTCCTGTCCATGATGGCCCCTTCATGAAGGGGGCAGGGCATCGTGAGGCCATGGAGGTTTTCCCACGATGGGAGTTGTGAGATTCTCCAAACCGCAAGGATTCCATCTGCGGGACAATTGAGACAATTGGATGGCACCAGGACATCCCATAGAGATGACTGCAGAGCAGGGTTCTAAGGATGGATGCCTGGGCTGCCTGCCTAGCATTCCAATTGTCTCCTTGCGCTAATACAGGTTTGATCTGCTGGCTCTGGGGGAGCAACCGAGGGCGCTGAGCTGAAATGGACTCTCCTTTGCATGGGTCATAATATGGGTTTATGTCCATGGGGACCTTGGAATGGGGCGGGGGCACCAGGGTCATGAAGGTTTCTACTAGCCAGAGGTTTTGACACAGCTCCCACGTACAAGTTTCCCATATGGAGAAAAGATTTGTTCTGATGGGTGCCTCAGGAAAGCCCCATATGCAGCTATTGGAAACCAGGCTTCTGAGGAGAGATGGCTGGAAACCAAAGCAATGGATCTGATGAGGTCCTAGGGGCCTGTCTCGTTCAATCTCCTTTTCTAGAGACATCTGTCTCCGGGTTTGAGTGGATGTGGTTGCTCAGCTGGTGGCAGATACCCCTGTTTGTCCCGAGCAGCCTACTCTCTTAGGATAGCCTTGGAGAAGTTGGAGGTTTCTCCTAATTTGTTCTGATTGGTGACACCCCGACATTTCATGGCCATTGTTGATACAAAATCCAGACAAAAGCCTCATCAAGTGCCTCACACTCGCTCTTTGTTCATATCCTGAAGAGTTCTCCTCACGGACTGTAGATAGGGCCTGTCATACCTCCATCCCCAAACCTAATCCGAATTTGTGTTTTCAGGCTTCTTCTGTCACCACAATCCTGGCCCACACACCCTTCAGGCTGGGGTCTCTGGAGCCACAAATTAGGACTGTGCCTGCCCGCTCCAATGGAATTCTTCCCATTACATTGGCCACAACCGTAAAAATTAGAGGAACCTCCAAATCCCCAAAGTTATCCCTATGGTGTATGTTGCCCGGGACAAACAGAGGCGATCTGCAACCAGCTGAACAACTACCTCCACTCAGAACTGTAGGCAGATATCCTGAGAAAAAAAACATTGACCCGACAGGCCCCTAGGCCCCAATCAGATAAATTGCTTTGATTTCCAGTCATCTCTCACCAGAGGCCTGGTTTACAATACGAGCATATAGGGTTTCTTGAGGCACTGATCAGAAAAAATGTTGTCTCCACATGTTAATCGTGCTCTTTGGAGTGTGTCAAAACCTCCAGTTAGGAGAATCCTTCAGGGCCCCGGTACCACCACCCCATTCCAAGGTCTCCATGGACAAAAGCCCACATTATAACCCATCCACAGGAGAGTCCATTTCACCTGAGCCCCCTCGGTTGCTCCCCCAGAGCCAGCAGATTGAACCTGCCTTGTTGCTAAGGAACAATTGCGATGAGAGTTGGGGTGTCCAGGCATCCATCGTTAGAGCCCTGCTCTGGAAAAGTTCCTTATGGGGCATCCTGGATCCATCCAACAGGTCTCGACTGTCCCACAAAAGGAATCCTTGTGGTTTGGAGCATCACACAATCCCACCATGGGAAATCCTCCATGGCCTCGTGATGCACCCCCACCTTCATGAAGGGGCCACGATGGATAGAAACTCCATCCTGAGCCAACGTCTGATCCTATCCCTGACTTCAGATGCACGAGATCTTGATTCAGTTCTGCAGAGTGTGCCTGCCATGTCCTCGTCCCAAAACCTAAGTCTAGCTTGTGCAGCACTCTGCCTGCCCTCCAGAAGAAAAACGTTGCCCTATGGGGCTACCCAGAAATGACAAATGAGGATCGACCTGCATGCCACTTGACTGTACCTCAATTATACAGTCTAGCCTGGGCACTGAAGACCTGTTTGACACAGCCTGAGCCCAGACCTCCCGACCGACACCCAGACAGCTGGCCGTACACTGAGCACATCAGACCCACCATGGCCTTAGGTCATCATCTCTTCCCAAACTCGGTTTTCAGGCTTCAGAACCTAAACCTATCTCCATTCACTTCCCAGCAGTGAAAGTGATGCAAAAATGAGAATTCCTCTTTCTCCATGCCCATAATCCTTGCAGTTTGCATGTTGTCCAATGGTCAGTGTAGGAGAAACTAGCATGCCCAGGTGCCCTGCTTATTCTTAAGGGCCTCGTTGGGCACAAACACGCATTGTGACCCTCAGTGTGTGCCCTGTCCTCAAGTAAGGCCTCTCAGTGGCTGGAACAAGAGCCCACATATGGGGCTTGCCATGCCCCTGGTCCCCCAGTCTTAACCAGAGGTCGAGATGTCTAATCAACCCTACTCAGGGATCTGCTCTGGAATTCGCCTATGGTGGGACACCTGAGGTAAAAAAAATACCAAAGACTCCTCCTATCCACAGAATGACCCAATCACTAGGAATCTGGCCAAACGCCCAGAGAGAAAGACTCATCCATGTCCCATGAGGCCACATCGACATTCTACAGCCATGGTTGACACAAAATCCAGAGACAAAAGCCTGAGTAAGAACATCACACTGGCCCTTTGTTTTTTGTTTTTTGTTTTTTTTAATGATGTAATAGCTTTCTTTTATTAGGAGAAGATAGGGGTAAGACAGGTATTTGGAAAATACAAATATATATATATATATATATATATATATATATATATATATATATTTTAAATAGAGGCCCAGGTTCTTGGAATATATGTTATTACAGCATCACATGAAATCTGGTTCATAAATGAATACTGAATTTTTTTTCCAATTTATTTATTTTCAGAAAAACAGTATTCATTATTTTTTCACCACACCCAGTGCTCCATGCAAGCTGTGCCCTCTATAATACCCATCACCTGGTACCCCAACCTCCCACCCCCCCGCCACTTCAAACCCCTCAGATTGTTTTTCAGAGTCCATAGTCTCTCATGGTTCATCTCCCCTTCCAATTTACCCCAAAGCACATACCCTCCCCAATGTCCATAACCCTACCCCCCTTCTTCCAACCCCCCTCCCCCCAGCAACCCACAGTTTGTTTCGTGAGATTAAGAGTCACTTATGGTTTGTCTCCCTCCCTATCCCATCTTGTTTCATGGATTCTTCTCCTACCCACTTAAGCCCCCATGTTGCATCACCACTTCCTCATATCAGGGAGATCATATGATAGTCGTCTTTCTCCGCTTGACTTATTCCGCTAAGCATTATACGCTCTAGTTCCATCCATGTTGTCGCAAATGGCAAGATTTCGATTCTTTTGATGGCTGCATAGTATTCCATTGTGTATATATACCACTTCTTCTTGATCCATTCATCTGTTGATGGACATCTAGGTTCTTTCCATAGTTTGGCTATTGTGGACATTGCTGCTATAAACATTCGGGTGCACGTGCCCCTTTGGATCACTACGTTTGTATATTTAGGGTAAATACCCAGTAGTGCAATTGCTGGGTCATAGGGCAGTTCTATTTTCAACATTTTGAGGAACCTCCATGCTGTTTTCCAGAGTGGTTGCATCAGCTTGCATTCCCACCAACAGTGTAGGAGGGTTCCCCTTTCTCCGCATCCTCGCCAGCATCTGTCATTTCCTGACTTGTTGATTTTAGCCATTCTGACTGGTGTGAGGTGATATCTCATTGTGGTTTTGATTTGTATTTCCCTGATGCCGAGTGATATGGAGCACTTTTTCATGTGTCTGTTGGCCATCTGGATGTCTTCTTTGCAGAAACGTCTGTTCATGTCCTCTGCCCATTACTTGATTGGATTATTTGTTCTTTGGGTGTTGAGTTTGTTAAGTTCTTTATAGATTTTGGACACTAGTCCTTTATCTGATATGTCGTTTGCAAATATCTTCTCCCATTCTGTCAGTTGTCTTTTGGTTTTGTTAACTGTTTCCTTTGCTGTGCAAAAGCTTTTGATTTTGATGAAATCCCAAAAGTTCATTTTTGCCCTTGCTTCCCTTGCCTTTGGCGATGTTCCTAGGAAGATGTTGCTGCGGCTGAGGTCGAAGAGGTTGCTGCCTGTGTTCTCCTCAAGGATTTTGATGGATTCCTTTCTCACATTGAGGTCCTTAATCCATTTTGAATCTATTTTTGTGTGTGGTGTAAGGAAATGGTCCAATTTCATTTTTCTGCACGTGGCTGTCCAATTTTCCCAACACCATTTATTGAAGAGGCTGCTTTTTTTCCATTGGACATTCTTTCCTGCTTTGTCGAAAATTAGTTGATCATAGAGTTGAGGGTCTATTTCTGGGCTCTTTATTCTGTTCCATTGGTCTATGTGTCTGTTTTTGTGCCAGTACCATGCTGTCTTGATGATGACAGCTTTGTAATAAAGCTTGAAGTCCGGAATTGTGATGCCACCAACTTTGGCTTTGTTTTTCAATATCCCTTTGGCTATTCGAGGTCTTTTCTGGTTCCATATAAATTTTAAAATTATTTGTTCCATTTCTTTGAAAAAGATGGATGGTACTTTGATAGGAATTGCATTAAATGTGTAGATTGCTTTAGGTAGCATAGACATTTTCACAATATTTATTCTTCCAATCCAGGAGCATGGAACATTTTTCCATTTCTTTGTGTCTTCCTCAATTTCTTTCATGAGTACTTTATAGTTTTCTGAGTATAGATTCTTAGCCTCTTTGGTTAGGTTTATTCCTAGGTATCTTATGGTTTGGGGTGCAATTGTAAATGGGATTGACTCCTTAATTTCTCTTTCTTCTGTCTTGTTGTTGGTGTAGAGAAATGCAACTGATTTCTGTGCATTGATCTTATATCCTGACACTTTACTGAATTCCTGTATAAGTTCTAGCAGTTTTGGAATGGAGTCTTTTGGGTTTTCCACATAGAGTATCATATCATCTGCGAAGAGTGATAATTTGACTTCTTCTTTGCCGATTTGGATGTCTTTAATTTCCTTTTGTTGTCTCATTGCTGAGGCTAGGACTTCTAGTACTATGTTGAATAGCAGTGGTGATAATGGGCATCCCTGCCGTGTTCCTGACCTTAGTGGAAAAGCTTTCAGTTTTTCTCCATTGAGAATGATATTTGCAGTGGGTTGTTCATAGATGGCTTTGATGATATTGAGGTATGTGCCCTCTATCCCTACACTTTGAAGCGTTTTGATCAGGAAGGGATGCTGTCCTTTGTCAAATGCTTTTTCAGCATCTATTGAGAGTATCATATGGTTCTTGTTCTTTCTTTTATTGATGTGTTGTATCACATTGACTGATTTGCGGATGTTGAGCCAACCTTGCAGCCCTGGGATAAATCCCACTTGGTTGTGGTGAATATTCCTTTTAATGTACTGTTGAATACTATTGGCTAGTATTTTGGTGAGAATTTTTGCATCTGTGTTCATCAAGGATATTGGTCTATAGCTCTCTTTTTTGATGGGATCCTTGTCTGGTTTGGGGATCAAGGTGATGCTGGCCTCATAAAATGAGTTTGGGAGTTTTCCTTCCATTTCTATTTTTTGGAACACTTTCAGGAGAATAGGAATTAGTTTTTCTTTAAATGTTTGGTAGAATTCCCCCGGGAAGCCATCTGGTCCTGGGCTTTTATTTGTTTGGAGATTTTTAGTGACTGTTTCAATCTCCTTACTGGTTATGGGTCTGTTCAGGCTTTCTATTTCTTCCTGGTTCAATTTTTGTAGTTTATATGTTTCTAGGAATGCATCCATTTCTTCCAGATTGCCAAGTTTGTTGGCGTAGAGTTGCTCATAGTATGTTCTTATAATAGTTTGTATTTCTTTGGTGTTAGTTGTGATCTCTCCTCTTTAATTCATGATTTTATTTCTTTGGGTCCTTTCTCTTTTCTTTTTGATAAGTCTGACCAAGGGGTTATCAATTTTATTAATTCTTTCAAAGAACCAGCTCCTAGTTTGGTTGATTTGTTCTATTGTTTTTTTGGTTTCTATTTCATTGATTTCTGCTCTGATCTTTATGATTTCTCTTCTCCTGCTGGGCTTAGGATTTCTTTCTTGTTCTTTCTCCAGCTCCTTTAGGTGTAGGGTTAGGTTGTGTACCTGAGACCTTTCTTGTTTCTTGAGAAAAGCTTGTACCGCTATATATTTTCCTCTCAGGACTGCCTTTGTTGTGTCCCACAGATTTTGAACCGTTGTATTTTCATTATCATTTGTTTCCATGATTTTTTTCAATGCTTCTTTAATTTCCCGGTTGACCCATTCATTCGTTAGAAGGATGCTGTTTAGTCTCCATGTATTTGTGTTCTTTCCAAACTTCCTCTTGTGGTTGAGTTCTAGCTTCAGAGCATTGTGGTCTGAAAATATGCAGGGAATGATCCCAATCTTTTGATACTGGTTGAGTCCTGATTTAGGACCGAGGATGTGATCTATTCTGGAGAATGTTCCATGTGCACTAGAGAAGAATGTGTATTCTGTCGCTTTGGGATGAAATGTTCTGAATATATCTGTGATGTCCATCTCATCCAGTGTATCATTTAAGGCCTTTATTTCCCTGTTGATCTTTTGCTTGGATGATCTGTCCATTTCAGTGAGGGGAGTGTTAAAGTCCCCTACTATTATTGTATTATTGTTGATGTGTTTCTTTGATTTTGTTATTAATTGGTTTATATAGTTTGCTGCGCCCACGTTGGGGACATAGATATTTAAAATTGTTATATCTTCTTGTTGGACAGACCATTTGAGTATGATATAGTGTCCTTCCTCATCTCTTATTATAGTCTTTGGCTTAAAATCTAATTGATCTGATATAATGATTGCCATTACTGCTTTTTTCTGATGTCCATTATCATGGTAAATTCTTTCCCACCCCCTCACTTTAAGTCTGGAGGTGTCTTCGGGTTTAAAATTAGTTTCTTGGAGGCAACATATAGATGGGTTTTGTTTTTTTTATCCATTCTGATACCCTGTGTCTTTTGATTGGGGCATTTAGCCCATTAACATTCAGGGTAACTATTGAGAGATATGATTTTAGTGCCATTGTATTGCCTGTAAGGTGACTGTTACTGTATATTGTCTCTGTTCCTATCTGATCTACCACTTGTAGGCTCTCTTTGTTGCTTAGAGGACCCCTTTCAGTATTTCCTGTAGAGCTGGTTTGGTGTTTGCAAATTCTTTCTGTTTTTGTTTGTCCTGGAAGCTTTTAATCTCTCCTTCTATTTTCAATGATAGCCTAGCTGGATATAGTATTCTTGGCTGCATGTTTTTCTCGTTTAGTGCTCTGAAAATGTCATGCCAGCTCTTTCTGGCCTGCCAGGTCTCTGTGGATAAGTCAGCTGCCAATCTAATACTTTTACCATTGTATGTTACAGACTTCTTTTCCCGGGATGCTTTCAGGATTTTCTCTTTGTCACTAAGGCTTGTAAATTTTACTATTAGGTGACGGGGTGTGGGCCTATTCTTATTGATTTTGAGGGGTGTTCTCTGAACCTCCTGAATTTTGATGCTCGTTCCCTTTGCCATATTGGGGAAATTCTCCCCAATAATTCTCTCCAGTATACCTTCTGCTCCCCTCTCTCTTTCTTCTTCTTCTGGAATCCCAATTATTCTAATGTTGTTTCGTCTTATGGTGTCACTTATCTCTCGAATTCTCCCCTCATGGTCCAGTAGCTGTTTGTCTCTCTTTTGCTTGGCTTTTATATTCTCTGTCATTTTGTCTTCTATATCGCTAATTCTTTCTTCTGCCTCATTTATCCTAGCAGTGAGAGCCTCCATTTTTTATTGAACCTCATTAATAGCTTTTTTGATTTCAACTTAGATTTTAGTTCTTTTATTTCTCCAGAAAGGGCTTTTATATCTCTGGAGAGGGTTTCTCTAATATCTTCCATGCCTTTTTCAAGCCCGGCTATAACCTTGAGAATTGTCATTTTGAACTCTAGATCTGACATATTACCAATGTCTGTATTGATTAGGTCCCTAGCCTTCGGTACTGCCTCTTGTTCTTTTTTTTGTTGTGAATTTTTCTGCCTTGTCATTTTGTCCAGCTAAGAGTATATGAAGGAGCAAGTAAAATACTAAAAGGGTGGCAACAATCCTGGGAAAATATGCTTTAACCAAATCAGAAGAGATCCCAAATCGTGAGGGGGGATTTCTCCCCCTCACGATTGGGTGACGGATCTCCTTTGATTGGGATCTCCTTTGATTGGGATCTCCCAATCTCTTCTGATTGGGATCTCTTCAGATTTGGGGATAAAAAGAGGTTCAAAAAAAAAGAAAGAAAAAAAAGAAAAAAAGAATTAAAAAAAAGAGATTGAATTAAAAATTCAATCAAGAATTTAAAAAAGAATTAAGAAAAAAAAGATTGAAGAGATTAGAATCTCTTCTGATTTGGGGATAAAAAGAGGTTCAAAAAGAAAGAAAGAAAAAGAAGAAAAAAAAAAGAATTAAAAACAAGAAAAAGAATAAAGAAAAGTATAAAAAAGAAAAATATATATATTAGATAATCTAGTTAAAAAACGTTAAAAAGAAAAGGGTAAAAGTTATAAAAAAAATTTAGCAGAAGAAGAGAAAAAAAAGAAAAAGAAAAAAAATTAAATTATCTGCAAGACTAAAAAATCACAGGCAGAAAGCCATGAGTTCCGTGGTTTGTTTTCTCCTCCTCTGGAATTCTGCTGCTCTCTCCTTGGTATTGAAACTGCACTCCTTGGTAGGTGAACTTGGTCTTGCCTGGATTTCTTGTTGATCTTCTGGGGGAGGGGCCTGGTGTAGTGATTCTCAAGTGTCTTTGCCCCAGGCGGAATTACACCGCCCTTACCAGGGGCCGGGCTGAGTGATCTGCTCGGCTTTGCTTTCAGGGGCTTTTGTTCCCTGAGCGCTTTCCGTAGAGTTCCGGAGGATGGGAATACAAATGGCGGCCTCCTGGTCTCCAGCCCGGAGGAGCCAAGAGCCCGGGTCCCCGCTCCCCAGTGCGCCCTCAGCGAACCGCTCCTAGTAACTCGCGTCTGCCTAACATCCGGCCGCGCTCCGAGCTCACCGAGCCTGCGACCGGTTCAAGGCAACAGCAAGCTGTGAGCGTACTGTCGGCTCTGTCTCTGCAGCCGGCTTTCCTGTTCCAATATCCGCAAGCTCTGCGATACTCAGACACTCCCGATCCTTCTGTGACCCCACGGGACCTGAGGTCACGCCGACCCCGCGTGGGCTTCGCCCCGGTTTAGCCTCTGGAACGATGTCCCTCAGCGGAACAGACTTTTAAAAGTCCCGATTTTGTGCTCCATTGCTCCGCCGCTTGCCGGGAGCCGGCCCCCCCCCCCAGGGTCTATCTTCCCGTCGCTTTGGATTCACTTCTCCGCCAGTCCTACCTTTCAGAAAGTGGTTGTTTTTCTGCTTCTAGAATTGCTGTTCTTCTTCTCTTCGATCTGCCGATGGATTTGCAGGTGTTTGCAATCTTTAGATAAGCGCTCTAGCTGCTCTCCTGCTAGCTGAGGTAGTCTCAGCCTGCTACTTCTCCGCCATCTTGACTCCTCCTCCTTGCCCTTTGTTTGTAGTCCGAAAAATTCTTCTCACGGTCTGTAGATCGGGTGTGCATAACTCCGTTCCCAAACCTAATCAGAGTATGTGTTTTCAAACTTCTGTCACCATAGCCCTGGCCCACACACCCTCCAGGCTGGGGGCCCTGGAACCACACGCCAGGACAGTGCCTGCCCTCTCCAAGGGAATTCTGCCCATTCCATTGACCACAACCGTACAAATTAGAGTAACCTCCCAAACCCCTAAGCTATCCCAATGCTGTAGGTCGCCCGGGAAAAACATGGGTGATCTGCCACCAGCTGAACAGCTACCTCCACTCAGACACATAGGCAGATGTCCCCAGAGAAAAACATTGAACCCGACAGGCCCCTAGGCCCTAATAAGACCAATTGCTTTGGTTTCCAGTCATCTCTTGCCAAGCCCTGGTTTCCAGTACCAGCATATGGGGTTTCCTGAGGCACCGATCAGAACAAATGTCGTCTCCGCATGGGAAACTTGCTTGTTGGAGCTGTGTCAAAACCTTAGGTTAGGAGAATCCTTCAGGGCTCCAGTGCCACCACCCCATTCCAAGGACTCCATGGACACAAACCCACCTTAGGTCCCATCTACAGGAGAGTCCATTTCAACTCAGCCCCCTCGGTTGCTCCCCCTGAGCCAGCAATCAAACCTGTCTTTTTTCTAGGAGACAATTGGAATGTGAGGCATTCTGCCCAGGCATCCATCCTTGGAAACCTGCTCTGGAGTCGTTTCCTATGGGATGTCCTGGACCAATTCAACAGGTCTCAATTGTACTGCAGAAGGAATCCTTGCAGTTTGGAGCATCTCAAAATTCCCATCATGGGAAATAGGCCCCTGATGCCTCCCCCTTCATGAATGGGCCATCATGGACAGAAACTCCAACGTGAGCCAACGTCTGATACTCGCCCTGAGTTCAGACGCACAATTCAGCTCTATTCAACTCTGGAGAGTGTGCCTGCCCTGCCCTCTCCCCTAAACCTAAGACTAGCTTTTGCTCTCAGATTTATGTCATCACATTCCTGGCCAACTAGCCCCCAGTTTGGGAATTCTGGAGACACAATTCAGCACTCTTCCTGCCCTCCAGAAGTAAATCTTTGCCCGATGAGGCTACCCAGAAATCCCAAAAGAGGATAAACCTGCACGCAACTCGACTGCACCCCACTTATACAGTCTACCCTGGGCCCTAATGAACAGTTGGAAACAGCCTGAGCCCGGACCTCCCAACTGACACGCAGACAGCGCGCCCCACAATGAGCACTCAGAACCGCCATGGCCTTGGGTCGTCATCTCTTCCCATCCTCGGCTTTCAGGCTTCAGAACCTAGAACTTATCTCCAATCACTGCCCAGTGGTGAACGTGTTGCAGAAATCAGAACTCCTCGTTCCCCGTGCCCAGAATCCTTGTGGTTGGCATGTTGTCCAATGTTCAGTGTAGGAGAAACCAGATGCCCAGGTGGTCCTGCCCATGTTTCAGGGCTGCGTTGGTCACAAACACACATTGTGACCCTCAGCCTGTGCCCTGTCCTCAAGTAAGGCCTCTCAGTGGCTGGAACAAGAGCCGACATATGTGGATTGTCATGCCCCTAGGCCCCCATTCTAAACCAGAGGTCGGGTTGTCCAGTCACCCCTCCCAAGCGCTCTCCTCTGGAATCAGTCTTTTGGTGGGACATTTGAGGTAAAAAAACAGAAAGGACACCTCCCATCCCAAAGAATGACCCCAAACTCTTGGAATAGGTCTAAATCCCCAGAGAGGGATACTCGTCCATGCCTGATGAAGGCACCTCGACATTCAATGACTATATTTGAAGCAAAATCCAGAGACAAAAGCTTGAGGAAGCACCTCACATTCGCCCTTTGCTCATATCATGAAGAGTTCTCCTCACCATCTGTAGATCGTTCCTGCCATACCTACGTCCCCAATCCTAAGCCGAGTTTGCGTTTTCAGACTTCTGTCCCCACAGCCCTAGTCCACACACCATCCAGGATGGTGCCCCTGGAGCCACACTTTAGGACTGTGCCTGCCCTCTCCATGGGAATTCTGCCCATTTAATTGGCCCCAACACTACAGATTTGGAGAAACCTCCAAAGACTCCGAGGCCATCCTAATACTGTAGGCCGCCCGGGACAAACATGGGTGATATGACACCAGCTGCGCAACTACCTCCACTTAGACCTGTAGACAGATGTCCCCAGAGCAGAAGATTCACCCGGACATGCCCCTAGGCCCTAATCGGATCCATTGTTTTGCTTCCAGGCATCTCTCCTCAGAGTCCTGGTTTCCAATACCAGCATATGGGGGTTTCCTGAGGCACTGATCATAACAAATCTCATCACCACATGGGAAACTTGCTCAATGGAGATGTGTCAAAACCTCCAGTTAGGAGAATCCTTCAGGGCCCGGTGCCACCACCCCATTCCAAGGTCTCCATGAACAAAAACCCACATTATGACCGATCCTCAGGAGAGTCCATTTCAACTCAGCCTCGTTGGTTGCTCTCCCAGAGCCAGCGGATCGAACCTGTCTTGTAGAGAGGATATAATTGGAATGCAAGGTGGGCTGCCCAGGCATCCATCCTTAGAACCCTGCTCTGGAGTCATTCCAGATAGGAGGACCTTGGGCCATCCAACAGGTCTCAATTGTCCGGCAGAAGGAATCCTTGCAGTTTGGAATGTCTCACAACTCCCATCGAAGGAAAAACTCCATGGCTACATGATGCACAACTCCTTCATGAAGGGGCCATCATGGACAGAAACTCCAACCTGAGCCAATGTCCTATCCTCGCCCTGACTTCAGATGCATGAGATCTCTATTTCGCTTTGCAGAGTGTGCCTGCCATGCTCTCGCCCCCAAAATCTGGCCTAGCCTGTGTTCTCAGACTTCCGTCCTCACACTCCTGGGCCACAAGCCCGCCAGTTTGGGAATTCCAGAGCCACAATGCAGTACTCTTTCTGCCCTCCAGAAGAAAAACGTTATAATATGGGGCTAGCCAGAAACCCCAAATGAGGATCAACCTGCACGCCACTCAACTGTACCCCAATTATGCAGTCTAGCATGAGCACTAATGCCCTGTCTGACACAGCCTGAGCCCGGATCTCCCGACCTGAGCCCGGATCTCCCGACCAAAACCAAGACAGCTGGGGCCACACTTCAGGACTGTGCCTGCCCTTTCCATGAAAATTCTGTCCACCATTGTCCACAACCATACAGATTAGGAGAAACCTCCAAAGACCCCGAGACCATCCCAATAGTGTCGGCTGCCAAGGACAAATGGGGCGATCTGACACCAGCTGAGCAATGACCTTCACTCAGAACTATAGACAGATATTCCCAGAGAAGAAGAATGAAGCAGACAGGCCACTAGGACATAAATAGATCCATTGCTTTTGTTTCCAGGCATCTCTCCTCAGAAGCCTGGCTTCCAATACCATCTTATTGTGGTTCCGGAGAAAAAAATCAGAACAAATCTCAACTCCACATTGGAAACTGGCTCTTTGAAGCTGTCTCAAAACCTCCGGTTAGAAGATTCTTTCAGGGCGCCGGTGCCACTGCCCCATTCCAAGATCTCCACGGAAACCAACCCACATTATGACCAATCCTCAGGAGAGCCCATTTCAACTCAGCCCCTTGGTTGCTCCCCCAGAACCAGCAGATCGAACCTGCCTTCTTGCTAGGAGACAGTTGGAATGCAAGTAGGGCTGCCCAAGCATCCATCATTAGAGCCCTGCTCTGGAGAAGTTCCTTATGGGGCATCATGGATCCATCCAAAAGGTCTCGACTGTCCCACAGAAGGAATCCTTGCAGTTTGGAGTATCACACAATCCCAATGAGGGAAAACCTCCATGGCCTCGTGATGCTCCCCCCGACCTTCATGATGGGGCCATCATGGATAGAAACTCCATCCTGAGCCAGTGTCTGATCCTCGCCCTGACTTCAGATGCACGAGATCTCGATTCAGCTCTGCAGAGTGTGCCTGTTGTGCCCTCGTCCCAAAACCTAAGCCTAGCTTGTGTTCTCAGACTTCCGTCCTCACACTTCTGGCCCACAAGCCCTCCATTTGGGAATTCTGGACACACAATGCAGCACTCTGCCTACCCTCCAGAAGAAAAACTTTGCCCTATGAGGCTACCTAGAAACGCCAAATGAGGATCAACCTGCATGCCACTTGACTGTACCCCAATTTTACAGTCTAGCCTGGGCACTAATGCCCTGTCTGACACAACCTGAGCCCAGAGCTCCCGACCGACGCCCAGACAGCTGCCCGTACACTGCGCACATCGGATCTGCCATGGCTTTAGGTGGTCATCTTTTCCCAAACACGGTTTTCAGGCTTCAGAAGCAAGAACTTATCTCCCCTCACTACCCAGTGGTGAATGTGATGCAGAAATCAGAATCCCTCCTTCCCCAAGACAAGAAAACTTGTGGTTGGCATGTTGTCCAATGGTCAGTGTAGGAGAATCCAGCGTGGCCCATGAGGCCCCGCCCATGCTTGAGGGCCGCAATGGGCACAAACAGACATTGTGACCCTCAGCGTGAGCCCTGTCCTCAAGGAAAACATCTCAGGGGCAAGACCAAGAGCACGCATATGGGTCTTACCATGCCCCTAGTCCCCCAATCTTAACCAGAGGTTTAGATGTTTAGTCACCACTACTCAGGTCTGCTCTGGAATCCTGGTGGGACACCTGAGGTAAAAAAAAATACCAAAAGGACTCCTCCCATTCACCGAATGACACCCAAACACGTGGGATCTGACCAAATCCACAGAGAGATAGACTCGTCAATTGCCCATGAGGCCATCCCGACATTCCATGGCCACCGCTGACACAAAATCCAGAGACAAAAACCTGGGCAAGCACCTAGCACTTGCCCTTTTTTCGTAGCCCAAAAAATTCTCCTCCAGTCTATAGATTGGGCCTGTCATACATACGTCCCCAAACCTAAATTGAATTTGGGTTTTCAGAATTCTGTCCCCACAGTACTAGCCCACACACCTTCCAGGCTAGGGCCCCTGGAGCCACACCTCAGGACTGTGCCTGCCCTCTCCAGTGGAATTCTGCCCACTCCATTGGCCACAACCCTACAGATTAGGAGAAACCTCCAAATTCCCCAAGGCCATCCCAACAGTGTTGGCTGCCCAGGACAAACAGGAGCGATCTATCCCAAGCTGAGCAACTACTTCAACTCAGACTGGTAGACAGATATCCCCAGAGAAGAAGATTGAACCAGACAGGCACCTAGGCCCTAATCGGATCCATTGCTTTTGTTTCCAGGCATCTCTCTTCAGAGCCCTGGTTTCCAATACCAGCATATAGGTTTTTCCAGAAGTACCAATCAGGACAAATCACATCTACACATGGGAAATGTGCTTTTTGGAGCTGTGTCAAAACCTCCAGTTAGGGGAAAACTTCAGGTCCCTGAAGCCACCGCCCCATTACAAGGTCTCCATGGACACAATCCAACATTATGACCCATTCTCAGGAGAGTCCATTTCAACACAGCCCCATCAGTTGCTCCCCCATCGGTTGCTCCCACAGAGGAAGCAGATTGAACCTGCCTTGTCGCTAGGAGACAATAAGAATGGGAGGTGGGCTCTCCAGGCATCCATCCTTAGAACCCTGCTCTGGCGTCATTCCGTATGGGATGTCCTGGAGCCATCTGACCGGTCTCGACTGTCCTGTAAAAGGAATTCTTGCCGAATGGAGCATCGTGTGAAAGCCTCCATGGCCCCATGATGCCCCCCACCTTCATGAAGGGGCCATCCTGAACAGAACAGAAACTCCAACCTGAGGCTTCCTCTGATCCTCGCCCTGACTTCAGATGCATGAGATCTCGATTCAGCTCTTAAGAGAGTGCCTGCTGTGCCCTCGCCTCAAACCTAAGCCTAGCTTGTGTTCTCAGACTTCCGTCCTCACACTCCTGGCCCAAAAACCCTCCAGTTTGGGAATTCCAGATTGACAATACAGGACTCTGCCTGCCCTACAGAAGAAAAACGTTGCCCTATGGGGCTACCCAGAAACCCCAAATGAGGATCAACCTGCACGCCACTCGACTGTACCCCAATTATACAGTCTACCCTGGAAATTAATGCCCTGTCTGACACAGCCTAAGCCTGGAATTCGTGACCTACACAGACAACTGGCCGCACACTGAGCACATCAGACACGCCATGGCCTTAGGTCATCATCTCTTCCCAACCTCGGTTTTCAAGCTTCAGAAACTAGACCTTATCTCCAATCATTGCCTAGTGCTGAACGTGATGCAGAAATCAGAACTCCTCGTTCCCCATGGCCAGAAACCTTGTGGTTGGCATGTTGTCCAACGTTCACTGTAGGAGAAAACAGCCTGGCCCATGAGGACCTGCCCATGCTTGAGGGTCGCCATGGGCACAAACACACATTTTGACCCTTAGCGTCAACCTTATCCTCAAGTAAAGCCGCTCAGTGACTGGACCAAGAGCTAGGATATGTGGCTTGCCTTACCCCTAGTCCCCCCATCTTAACTAGACCTCAAAATGCCTAGTTACCCCTACTCAGGGCTCTGCTCTGGAATCCCTCTTTTGTGGGACACCAGAGGTAAAAAAAAAAAAATACAGAAAGGACTCCTCCCATCCACAGACTGACCCCAAACACTTGGGATCAGGCCAAATCCCCAGAGAGAAAGACTCGTCCATGGCCCATGAGGTCAGCCTGACATTCCTCAGTCACCATTGACACAAAATCAGAGACAAAAGTCTGAGCAAACGCCTCACACTCGCCCTTTGTTCATAGCCTGAAAAAATTTTTTCACAGTCAGTAGATCAGTCCTATCATACATATGTCCCCAAACCTAAGCCGAGGTTGTGTTTTCAGACTTCTGTCCCCACAGTCCTGGCCCACATACCCTCCAGGCTGGGGACTCTGGAGGCAAACCTCAGGACTGTGCCTGCCCTCTCCAGGGGAATTCTGCTCATTCCACTGGCCACAAACCTACAGATTAGGAGAAAACTAAAAAGTACCAAAGCCATCCCAATATTGTAGGCCACCCATGACAAAGAGGTGCGACCTATCAGTAGCTAAGCAACTACCTCCATTCAGACCTGTAGACAGATATACCCAGAGAAGAAGATTGAACCTGACAGGCACCTAGGCCCTAACTGGATCCATTGCTTTCGTTTCCAGGCATCACTCCTCAGAAACCAGGTTTCCAATACCAGCATATAGGTTTTTCCAGAGGTACCAATCAGAACAAATCTCGTCTCCACACGGGAAACTTGCTCTTTGGAGCTGCGTCAAAACCTCCAGTTAAGAGAAAACTTCAGGTTCCCGGACTCACCGCCCCATTCCAAGGTCTCCATGGACACAAACCCACATTATGAACCACCCTCCGGAGAGTCCATTTCAACACACCCTCCTCGATTGCTCCACCAGATTCAGCAGATCTAACCTGCCTTGTCGCAAGGAGACAATAGGAATGCGAGTTGGGCTCTCCAAGCATCCATCCTTAGAACGCTGCTCTGTCTTTGTTCTGTATGGGACGGCCTGGAGACATCTGACAGGTCTCGACTGTCCAGCAGAAGGAATCCTTGCAGATTGGAGCATCTCACAACTCCCATCGTGGGAAAACATCCATGGCGCCATGATGCCTGTCACCTTCATGAAGGGGCCATCCTGAACAGAAAATCCAACCTGAACCTACGTCTGATCCTCGACCTGACCTCAGATGCACGAGATCTCGATTCAGCTCTGCAGAGTGTGACTGCCATTCCCTCGCCCCAAAACCTAAGCCTAGCTTGTGTTCACAGACTTCTTTCCTCACACTTCTGGCCCACAAGCCCTATAGTTTGGGAATTCCGGAGCCACATTGCAGCATTATGCAATGGGCTCCAGAAGAAAAACGTTGCCCTATGGGGCTACCCAGAAACGCCAAATGAGGATCAACCTGCAAGCCACTCAACTGTACTCCAATTACACAGTCAACCCTCGAACTAATGCGATGTGCTGTCTGACACAGCCTGAGCCCGGACCTCCTGACCGACACCCAGACAGCTGCGGCCACACGTCAGTACTGTGCCTGCCCTTTACAAGGGAATTCTTACCATTTCATTTGTCACAAACCTACAGATTAGGAGAAACCTCCAGAGTCCCTGAGGCCAGCCAAATAGTGTTGGCCTACCGGGACAAACAGGGGCGATCTGACACAAGATGAGCAATGACCTCCACTCAGAACCATAGACAGATGTTCTCAGAGGAAAATATTGAAGCAGACAGGCTCCTAGGCCCTATTTGGACCCTCTGGTTTGGATTCCAGGCATCTCTCCTCAGATACCTGGTTTCCAAAACTAGTTTATGGGAGTTCCTGAGGAACCAATCAGAACAAATCTCATCTCCACATGAGAAATTTGGTCTTTCTCCCTGTCTCAAAACCTCAGGTTAGGAGAATACTTCAGGGCACCAGAGCCACTGCCCCATTCCAAGGTCTCAATGGACATAAACCCACATTATGACCGATCTTCAGGAGAGTCCATTTCAATTCAGCCCCTCAGTGGCTCCCCCAGAGCCAATAGATCGAACCTGTCTTGGCGCTAGGAGGTAATTGGAATGTGAGTTGGGCTGCCCAGGCATCCATCATTAGAACACTGCTCTTGAGAATTTCCATATGGGACATCCTGGATCCATCCAACAGGTCTAGAATGTCGCACAGAAGGAATCCTTGCGGTTTTAGAGCATCAGAGAATCCCACTGTGGGCAAACATCCATGGCCTCATGATGCCCCCCACCTTCATGTAGGGGACATCATGGACAGAAACTCCAACCTAAGCCAACGTCTGATCCTCACCCTGACTTCAGATAGACAAGATCTCGATTCAGCTCTGCAGAGTGTGCCTGCCGTGCCCTCACTCCAAAACTTAAGCCTAACATGTGTTCTCAGAATTCCGTCCTCAAACTCCTGGCCCACAAACCCTCAGTTGGGAATTCTGGAGACACAATGAAGCACTCTGCTTGCCCTCCAGAAGAAAAAATGTTTCCCTATGGGGCTATGCAGAAACGCCAAATGGGGATCAACCTGCATGCCACTCAACGGTACCCCAATTGTACAGTCTAGTGTGAGTACTAATGCCCTGTCTGACACAGACTGATCCTGGACCTCCCGACCGACACCCAGACAGCTGGATGCACACTGAGCATATCGGACACGCCATGGCCTTAGGTCTTCATCTCTTCCCAATCTCGGTTTTCAGGCTTCAGAACCTAGACATTAACTCCACTAACTGACCAGGTGTGAACATGATGTAGAAATCAGAACTGTTTCTTATCCATAGCCAGAAACTTTGTGGTTGGCGTGTTGTCCAACGTTCAGTGTAGGAGAAACCAGCATGGCCCTTGAGGCCCCGGTCATGCTTGATGATCGCTATGGGGACAAACACACATTGTGACCCTCAGTGTGAGCCCTAGCCTCAAGTAAATCCTCTCATTGACTGGATCAAGAGCTCGCATATGAGGCTTGCCAAGACCCTAGTCCCCCAATCTTAATCAGAGTTTGAGATGTCTAGTCACCCCTACTCAGGGCTCTGCTCTGGAATCCCTCTTTGGTGGGACACCTGAGGGAAAAAAAAATACAGAAAGCCTCCTCCCATCCACAGAATGACCGCATACACTTGGGATCTGGTCAAATAGGCAGAGAGAAAGACTCGTCCTTGGCCCATGAGGCCATCCTTACATTCCATGGCCACTGTTGACACAAAATCAGAGACAAAAGCCTGAAAAAGTGCCTCACACTCGCCCCTTGTTCATAGCCCAAAAAATTCTCCTCATGGTCTGTAGATCAGGCCTGTCATACATACGTCCCCACCTAAGACGAGTTTGAGTTTTCAGACTTCTGTCCCCACAGTCCTGGCCCATACACCTTCCAGGCTGGCACCCCTGGACCCACACCTCAGGACTGTGCCTGCCCTCTCAGGTGAATTCTGCCCATTCCATTGGCCACAACCCTACAGATTAGGAAAAACCTAAAAAGTCCCCAAAGCCATCCAAATAGTGTAGGCCGCCCAGGACAAACAGGGAAGATCTGTCAAGCTGAGCAACGACCTCCACTCACACCCGTAAACAGATATCCCCAGAGAAGAAGATTGAACCGGACAGGCACCTAGGCCCCAATCGGATCCATTGCTTTTGTTTCCAGGAATCTCTCCTCAGAGACCTGGTTTCCAATACCAGCATATGTGGGTTCCCAGAGGTACTAATCACAACAACTCTCATCTCCACATGGGAAACTTGCTCTTTAGAGCTATGTCAAAACCTCCAGTTAAGGGAAACCTTCAGGTCCCCGGAGCCACAGCCCCATTCCAATGTCTCCATGGACACAAACCCACATTATGTCCACTCCTCAGGAGAGTCCATTTCAACTCAGCCCCTTCGGTTGCTCCCCCAGAGCCATCAGATCGAACCTCCCTTGTCACTAGGAGACAACTGGAATGCAAGTTGGGCTGCCCAGGCATCCATTGTTAGGACTCCGCTCTGGAGATGTTCCTTATGTGGTGTCCTTGATCCATCTGACAGGTCTCGACTGTCCTGTAGAAGGAATCCTTGTGGTTTGCAGCATCACACACTCACACTGTGGGCAAATCTCCATGGCCTCGTGATGCCCCCACCTTCATGTAGGGGACATCATGGACAGAAACTCCAACCTGAGGCAATGTCTGATCCTCGCCCTGACTTCAGATGCACGAGATCTCGATTCAGCTCTGCAGAGTGTGTCTTCTGTGCCCTCACCCCAAAACCTAAGTCTAGCTTCTGTTCTCAGACTTCCATCCTCACACTCCTGGCTCAAGCCCTCCAGTTTCGTAAATCTGGAGACACGATGCAGAACTTTGCCTGCCCTCCAGAAGAAAAACGTTGCCCTATGGGCCTTCGCAGAATCCCCAAATGAGGATCAACCTGCATGCCACTTGACTTTGCCCCAATTATACAGTTTAGCCTGGACAGTAATGACCAATCTGACACAGACTGAGCACAGACCTTATGACCGACACCCAGACAGCTGGTCGCACACTGAGCACATCGGACACACCATAGCCTTAGGTTGTCATCTCTTCCGAACCTTGGTTTTCAGGCTTCAGAACCTAGACTTTTCTCCACCCACTGCCAAGCAGTGTACATGATGCAGAAATCAGAACTCCTCCTTCCCCATGACCAGAAACTTTGTGGTTGGCGTGTTGTCCAACATTCAGTGTAGGAGAAACCAGAGTGGCCCATGAGACCCCACCCATGTTTGAGGGCCACGATGGGCACAAACACAAATTGGGACCCTCAGTGTAAGCCCTGTCCTCAAGTAAAGCCTCTCAGGGGCTGGACCAAGAGCCCGCATATGGGGCTTGCCATGCCTCTAGTCCCCCAATCTTAACCAGCACTCAAGAAGTCTGGTCATCCCTACTCAGAGCTATTCTCTGCAATCCTTCTTTGGTGGGACACATGAGGTAAAAAAGAAAATAGAGAAAGGACTCCTACCATCCAAACAATGACCTCAAACACTTGGAATCGGGCCAAATCCGCAGAGAGAAAAACTTGTCCATGGCCATTGAGGCCAGCCAGACATTCCACGGCCACCGTTGATGCAAAATCTGGAGACAAAAGCCTGAAAAAAACGACTCACACTCGCCCAGTGATCATAGCCCGAAAAATTCTCCTCAAGGTCTGTAGATCGAGTCTGCCATACCTACGTCCTCAAACCTAAGCTGAGTTTGTGTTTTCAGACTTCTGTCCCCACAGTCCTGGCCCACATATCCTCTAGTCTGGGTCCCCTGGAGCCACACCTCAGGACTGTGCCTGTGCACTCCAAGGGAATTCTGCTCATTCCTTTGGACACAACTCAAGAGATTAAGAAAACCTTCAAAGTCCCCGAGGCCATCCCAATAGTGTCAGTCGCCCAGGAGAAACAGGGGTTATCTGTCACTAGCTGCGCCACTACCCCCACTCAGACCTGTAGACAGATATACCCAGAGAAGAAGATTGAACTGGACAGGCACCTAGGCCCTAATTTGATTCATTTCTTTTGAGTCCAGGGATCTCTCCTCATAGGTCTGGTTTCCAATACCAGCATATGTGGGTTCCCGGAGGAATCAATCAGTACAAATTGTGTCTCCACTTGGGAAACTTGCTCTTTGGAGCTGTGTCAAAACCTCCCGTTAGGAGAAACCTTCAGGTACAGGGAACCACTGCCCCATTCCAAGGTCTTCATGGACACAGACCCACATTATGACCCATCCTCAGGAGAGCCCATTTCAACTCAGGCCCCTCAGTTGCTTCCCCAGAGCCAGCGATCGAACCTGCCTTATCGCAAGTAGATAATTGGAATACAAGGCGGGCTGCTCAGGATTCAATCCTTAGAACCCTGCTTTGGCGTCCTTCCATAATGGACGTCCTGTAGCCATCCGACAGGTCTCGACTCTCCTACAGAAGGAATCCTTGGGGATTGGAACATCTCACTACTCCCATCTTGGGAAAACCACCATGGCCTCATGAAGCGCCCGCCCCTTCATGAAGGGGGGAAATGGACAGAAACTCCACCCTAAGCCAAATTCTGATCCTCGGCCTGAGTTCATATCCACAAGATCTCGAATCAGCTCAGCAGAGTTTGCCTGCTGTGCCCTTGCTCCAAAACCTACACCTAGCTTGTGTTCTCAGACTTCCGTCATCACACTCCTGGGCTACAAGCCCTCCTGTCCAGGAATCTGGAGAAACAATGCAGCACTATGCCTGCCATCCAGAAGAAAAACTTTGTCCTATATGACAACCCAGAAACCCCAAATGAGTATCAATCTGCAAGCCACTCGACTGTACCCCAATTGTAAGTGTACCCTGGGCACTCATGCTCTGTCTGACACAACCTGAGCGCAGAACTCCCGACTGACTCCCGGACAGCTAGGGTCACACCTCAGGACTGTGCATGCCTTCTCCAAGGGAATTCTTCCCATTCCATTGGCCACAACCCTATAGATTATGAGAAATCTCCAAAGACCCAGAGACCATCCCAATAGTGTAGGCCTCTCAGGAGAAACTGTGGCGATTAGACGCAAGCTGAGAAACTATCCACTCAGAACCGTAGACAGATGTTCCCAGAGAAAAATATTGGAGCATACAGGCCCCTAGATCCTAATAGAATCAGTTCCTTTGGTTTCCAGGCATCACTCCTCAGAGGCCTGGTTTCCAATACCAGCTTATGATGTTTCCTGAGGCAACATCAGAACAAATCTCATCTCCACATGGGAAACTTGCTCTTTGGAGCTGTGTCAATACCTCTAGTTAGGAGAATCCTTCAGTGTGCCGGTTCCACTGCCCCATTCCAAGGTCTCCATGGACACAAATCCACATTATGACACATCCTCAGGAGATTCCATTTCAACTCACCCCCCTACCTTCCTCCCCCAGAGCCAGTAGAGCGAACCTGCGTTGTCACTAGGAGAAGATTAGAATACAAGTTGGGCTGCCCAGGCATCCATCGTTAGAACCCTGCTCTGGAGAAATTTTTTATGAGACGTCCTTGATCCATCAGACAGGTCTCGACTGTCCCACAGAAGGAATCCCTGTGGTTTGCAGCATCACAAATTCCCACCGTGGGAAAAACTCATGGCCTCGTGATGTCCCCATCTTCATGTCAGGATCATCAAGGACAGAAACTCCAAACTGAGAAAATGTCTGATCCTCACCCTGACTTCAGATGCACGAGATCTCAATTCAGCTCTGCAGAGTGTGCCTGCCGTGCCCTTGCCCCAAAACCTAAGCCTAGCTTGTGTTCTCAGACTTCCGTCCTTCTACTCCTGGCTCACAAGCCCTCCAGTTTGGGAATTCTGGAGACACAATGAAGCACTCTGCCTGCCTTACAGAAGAAAACCATTGCCCTATGGGACTACCCAGAAACCCCAAATGAGGATCCACCTGCACGCCACTCGACAATATCCCAATTATACAGTCCAGCATGAGCAGTAATGCCCTGTCTGACTCAGCTTGAGCCCAGACCTCGTGACCCTCAGCCAGACAGCTGGCCGCACACTGAGCACATCGGACACGCCATGGCCTTAGGTCATCATCTCTTTCCCAACTTTGGTCTTCAGGCTTCAGAACCTAGACCTTATCTCCACTCACTGCCAAGTGGTGTACGTGATGTAGAAATCAGAACTTCTCCTTCCCCATGGCAAGAAACCTTGTGGTTGGCACGTTGTCCAACGTTCAGTGTAGGAGAAAACAGCGTGGCTCAGAGGCCTCGCCCATGCTTGAGGGTCGTGATGGGCACAAACACACATTGGGACCCTCAGCGTGAGCCCTGTCCTCAAGTAAACCATCTCAGTGACTGGAAGAAGAGCCCACATATGGGCCTTGCCATGCCCTGAGTCCCCCAATCTTAATGAGACCTCGAGATGTCTAGTCACACCTACTCAGGTCTCTTCTTTGTTATTCCTCTTTGGAGGGACACCTGAGGTAAAAAACAAAACAAAACAAACAAACAAACAAACAAAAAAGGCAGAAAGGATTCTCCCATCCACAGAATGACCCCAAACACTTGGGATATGCCCAAATACCAGGAGAGAAAGACTCATCCATGGCCCATGAGGCTACCCCATCATTCCACGGCTACCATTGACACAAAATCCAGAGACAACAGCAAAGCAAATGCCTCACGCCCGCCATTTGTTCATAGCCCAAAATGTTCTCACAGTCTGTAGATGGGCCTGCCATACCTATGTCCCCAAACCTAAGCTGAGTTTGCGTTTTCAGACTTCTGTCCCAACAGCTCTGGCCCAAACACCTTCCAGGCTGGGTCCCCTGGAGCCACAACTCAGGAATGTGCCTGCCCTCTTCAAAGGAATTCTGCCCATTTCATTGGCCACGACCATACAAATTAGGTGAAACCTCCAAAGTCCCTGAGGCCATCCCAATAGTGTAGGTCGCCCAGGACAAACAGGGGCGATCAGTCAGAAGCTGAGCAAAGACCTCCACTCAGACCCGTAGACAGATAGCCCCAGAGAAGAAGATAGAACCACACAGGCACGTATGTCCTAATCGGATCTATTGTTTTTGTTTCCAGGCATCTCTCCTCAGAGGCCTGGTTTCCAATACCATCATATGGGGGTTTCCTGAGGTACCAATCAGAACAAATATCGTGTCCTCAAGGGCAACTATTCTTTGGAGACATGTCAAATCCTCTAGTTGGGAGAAACCTTCAGGTTTCTGGAGATACTGCCCCATTCCAAGGTCTCCATGGACACAGACCCACATTATGACCCATCCTAAGGAGAGTCCATTTTAGCAGAGCCCCTTCCATTGCTCATGCAGAGCCAGTACATTGAAACTGCTTTGTGACTAGGAGACAATTGGAATGCGTGGCAGGCTCTCCAGGCCTCCACCCTTAGAAACCTGCTCTGGCGTCTTTCCATATGGTACGTCCTGGATCCATCCGACAGGTTTCGAATGTCCTGGAGAATGAATCCTTGCAGATTGGAGCATCTCATAATTCCCATCGTGGGAAAACCTCCATGGCCTTATGATGCCCGCCCCGCTTCATGAAGGGGGATCATGGACAGAAACGCCAACCTGAGCCAACATCAGATCCTTGACCTGACTTCAGATGCACGAGATCTCGATTTATCTCTGCAGAGTGTGCCTGCCGTGCCCTCGACCCAAAACCTAAGCTTAGCTTGTGTTCTCAGACTTCCTTCCTCACTCTCCTGGCCCACAAACCCTCCAGTTTGGGAATTCTGGATCCACAATGCAGCTCTATGCCTGCCCTCCAGAAAAAAAAAATAATAATAACGTTGCCCCAAGGGCTACCAAGAAACTCCAAATGAGGATCAACCTACATGCCATTCGAGTGTACCCCAATTATACAGTCCACCCTGCCCACTAATGCCTTGGCCAACACAGACTGAGCCGGTACCTCTTGAACGACACCCAGTCAGCTGGGGCCACATCAAAGGACTCTCCTGCCCTCTGCAAGGGAATTCTGCCCATTCCATTTGCCACAACCCTACAGATTAGGAGAAACTTCCAACGTCCCTGAGACGATGCCAATAGTGTAGCCCTCCCGGGACAAACAGGGGCAATATGACACATGCTGAAAACAACCACCACACAAAACCATAGACTGATGTTCTCAGAGAAAAAGATTGAAGTGAACAGGCCCCCAGGCCCTAATCAGATACATTGTATTGGATTCCAGGCATCTCTTCTCAGATGCCTGGTTTACAATACCAGCTTATAGGTTTCCTGAGGCAACAATCAGAACAAATCTTGTCTCCACATGGAGACATCGCTCTTTCAAACTGTCTCAAAACCTCCAGGGCACCGGAGCCACTGCCCCATTCCAAGGTCTCCATGGACACAAAACCCACATTATGACCCATCCTCAGGAGAGTCCATTTCAACTCAGCCCCCTCGGTTGCTCCCCCAGAGCCAGCAGATCTAACCTGTCTTGTTGCTAGGAGATAATTGGAATGCGAGTTGGGCTTCCCAGGCCTCCATCGTTAGAACCCCGGTCTGGAGAATTTCCTTATGGGGTGTCCTTGATCTATCTGACAGGTCTCCCACAGAAGGAATCCTTGTGGTTTGCAGCATCACACATGCACACCTTGGGAAAACTTCCATGGCCTTGTGATGCCCCAACCTTCATGTAGGGGACATCATAGACAGAAACTCCAACCTGAGGCAATGTCTGATCCTCGCCCTGACTTTAGATGCACGAGATCTCAATTCAGCTCTGCAGAGTGTGCCTGCCGTGCCCTCACCCCAAAACCTAAGCCTAGCTTGTGTTCTCAGACTTCTGTCCTCACACTCCTGGATCATTAGTCCTCCAGTTTGGGAATTCTGGAGACACAATGCAGCACTCTGCCTGCCCTCCAGAAGAAAAACTTTGCCCTATGGGGCTACCCAGAAACACCAAATGAGGATAAACCTGCACACCTCTAGACTGTACCCCAGTTAAACTGTCCAGCCTGGGCAGTAATGCCCTGTGTGACACAGCCTGAGCCCAGACCTCGTGATCGACAACCAAAGAGCTGGCCGCACACTGAGCGATGGATACAAACAAACATTGGGACCCTCATTGTAAGCCCTCTCCTCAAGTAAAGCCTCTCAGGGTCTGGACCAAAAGCCCACATATAGGGCTTACCATGCCCCTCGTCCCCCAATCTTTGCCAGAGCTCGAGAAGTCTAGTCAACCCTATTCAGAACTCTTTTCTGGAATCCCTCTTTGGTGGGACACATGAGGTAAAAAATAAATAGAGAGAGACTCCTACCATCCAAAGAATGTTCCCAAACATTTGGAATAAGGCCAAATCCACAGAGAGAAAAACTCGTCCATGGCCCATCAGGCCAGCCTGACATTCCACAGCCACCTTTGACACAAAATCTGAAGATAAAAACCTGAAAAAGCGCCTCACACTCGCCCTTTGTTCATAGCCCAAAAAATTCTCACAGTCTGTGGATCTGGCCTGCCATACCTATGTCCCCAAACCTAAACCGAGTTTGTGTTTTCAGACTTCTGTCTCCATTGTCCTGGCCCACACACCCTCAAGGGTGGGGCCCCTGGAGCCACACCTCCGGACTGTGCCTGCTCTCTCCACGGGAATAATGCTTATTCCTTTGGACACAACCCTATAGATTCGGAGAAACCTCCAAAGTCCCTGAGGCCATCCCAATAGTGTAGGACGTACAGGACAAACAAGGGACATCTGACACAAGGTGAGCCACTACCTCTACTCAGATCCATAGACAGATATGCCCAGAGAAGAAGATTGAAAGGGACAAGCACCTAGGCCTTAATCGGATCCATTGCTTTTGTTTCCAAGCATCTCTCCTCAGAGACCTGGATTCTAATACCAGCATATGGGGGTTTTTGGAGGTACCAATCAGAACAAATCTCGTCTTCACATGGGAATCTTGCTATATGGAGCTGTGTCAAAACCTCCAGTTAGGAGAAAACTTCAGGTCACCGGAGCCACGGCCCCATTCAAATGTCTCGATGAACACAATTCCACATTACGACCCATCCTCAGGAGAGTCTATTTCAACTAAACCCCCTCGGTTGCTCCCACAGAGCCAGCAGATCGAACCGGCGTTGTCTCTAGGAGACAATTGAAATGTGAGGCGGGCTCTTCAGGCATCCATCCTTAGAATGTTGCTCTTGCGTTGTTCTTAATGGGACGTCCTGGAGCCATACAACAGGTCTCGACTGTCCCGCAGAAGGGGTCCTTGTGCATGGATCATTTCAAAACTCCCATGATGGGAAAACTTCCAAAGCCACATGATGCCCCCAGTAATCATGAAGGCAGATCATGGACAGAAACTCCAACCTGAGCTAATGGCTGATCCTCGCCTTGACGTCATATCACGAGATATTGATTCAGCTCTTCAGAGTGTGCCTGCTGTGCCCTCGTCCTGCCAACTAAGCGTAGCTTGTGTTCTCAGACTTCCATCCTCACTCTCCTGGAACACACACCCTCCAGTTTGGGAATTCCGGACCCACAATGCAGCACTCTGTCTGCCCTCCGGAGGAAATACGTTGGCCTATGGGTCTACCCAGAAATGCCAAATAAGGATCAACCTGCACGCCACTCGACTGTACCCCAATTATACAGTCTACCCTGGGCACTAATGCCCTGTCTGACACAGCCTGAGCCCGGACCTCCCAACCGTCACCCGGACAGCTGGGGCCACGTCTCAGGACTGTGCCTGTGCTCTCTAAGGGAATTCTGCCTATTCAATTGGCCACAACCCAACAGATTAGGAGAAATCTCCAATGTCCCCAAGATCATCCCAGTAGTGTAGGACACCACGGACAAACAGGGTCAGTCTGTCACAAGCTGAGCAACGACCTCCACTCAGAACCATAGACAGATGTGCTGAGAGAACACTGAAGCAGACAGACCCCTAAGTGTGAGTCATATCAATATTTTGAATTCCAGGCATCTCTCCTCAGAAGCCTGGTTGCTAATACCAGCATATAGGGGTTTTTGAGGCACCAATCAGAACAAATCTCATCTCCATATGGGAATCCAGCACTTCGGAGCTGTGTCAAAACCTCCGGTTAGGAGAATCCTTCAGGGCCCCAGACCACCGCCCCATTCCAAGGTCTCCATGGACACAAAACCACATTATGACCCATCCTCAGGAGAGTCCATTTCAACTCAGGCCCCTCGGTTACTCACCCAGTGCCAGCTGACCGAACCTGCCTTGTTGCTAGGTGACAATTGGAATGCGAGTTCACTGCCCAGGCTTCCATTGATAGAACCTTGCTCTGGAAAAGTTCCTTATGGGGTGTCCTTGATCAATCCAACAGGTCTCAACTCTCCTGCATAAGGAATCCTTGTGGTTTGCAGCATCACACACTCGCACCGTGGGCAAAGCTCCATGGCTTAGTGAGCCCCCACCTTCATTTAGGAGACATTGTGGACAGAAACTCCAACCTGAGCCAACATCTGATCCTCGCCCTGACTTCGGATGAACGAGATCTCAATTCAGCTCTGCAGAGTGTGCCTTCCGAGCCCTCGCCCCAAAACCTAAGCCTAGCTTGTGTTCTCAGACCTCCGTCCTCACACTCTTGGACCACAAGCCCTCCAGTCTGGGAATTCTGGAGACACGATGCAGCACTCTGCCTGCCCTTCAGAAGAGAAACGTTGCCCTATGGGGTTACCCAGAAACCGCAAAAGAGGATCAACCTGCATGCCACCCGACTGTACCCCAATTATACAGTCTAGCCTGTGTCCTAATGCCCTATAAAACAGAGCCTGAGGCCTGACTTCCCGACCAATAACAGGACAACTGGCCCTAAAATGAGAACATCTGAACCGCCATGGACTTAGGTCATCATCTCTTCCCAGCCTCGGTTTTCAGGCTTCAGAAACCCAGACCTTATCTCCAGTCACTTCCCATGGGTGAACGTGATGCAGAAATCAGAACTCCTCCTTCCCCCTCACCAGGACCTTGTGGTTGGAACATTGTCCAACATTCAGTGTAGGAGAAACCAACATGGCCCATGAGGCCCCGCCCATGCTTGAGGGCAACGATGGGCACAAACACACATTGGGACCCTCTGCAAGAGCCCTATCCTCAAGTAAAGCCTCTCAGTGGCTGGACCAAGAACCTGCATATGGGGTTTGCCATGCCCCAAGTCTCCCAATCTTAACCAGAGGTCGAGATATCTAGTCACCCCTACTCAGGGCTCTGCTCTGGAATCCCTCTTTGGTGGGACACCTGAGGTAAATAAATACAGAATGTACTCCTTCTATCCACAGAATGACCCCAGCCACTTGGAATCGGGCCAAATCCCCAGAGAGAAGGACTCTTCCATGGCCCATGTGGCCATCCCAACATTCCATGACCACTGTTGACACAAAATCCAGAGACATAAGACTGAGCAAGCGCCTCACACTCGCCCTTTGTTCACAACCTGAAAAATTCTTCTCACAGTCTGTAGATTGGGCCTGCCATACCTATGTCCACAAACATAAGGCAAGTTTTTGTTTTTTTTTTGTTTTTTTCAGACCTCTATACCTACAGTCCTGGCCCACACACCATCAGACTGGGGCCCCTGGAACCACACTTCAGGACTGTGCCTGCCCTCTCAAAGGAAATACTGCTCATTGCTTTGGACACAAACCTACAGATTAGGTGAAACCTCCAAACTCCCCGAGGCCATCCCAAGAGTGTAGGACGTCCAGGACAAACAGGGGCGATCTGTCACAAGCTGAGCAACTACCTCCCCTCATACCCGTAGACACATGCCCAGAGAAGAAAATTGAACAGACAGGCACCTAGGCCCTAATTGGATCCATTGCTTTTCTCTCCAGGCATCTCTCCACAGAGGCCTGGTTTCCAATACCAGCATAAGAGGGTTTCCTGAGGTACCAATTAGAGGAAATCTCGTCTCCACATGGGAAACTTGTTCTTTGGAGCTGTCAAAACTTCCAGTTAGAACAAATATTCAGGTCGCCGGATCAATCGCCCCATTCCAATGTCTCCATGGATACAAACCCACATTATGACCCATCCGAAAGGACAGTGCATTTCAAATCAGTCCCCTCAGTTGCTCTCCCAGAGCCAGCAGATGGAACATGTCTTGTTGCGAGGATACAATTGAAGTGTGAGGCAGGATCTCCAGGGATCCTTCCTTAGAACCCTGCTCTGGCGTCGTTTTGTATGGGATGTCCTAGAGCTATCCAACAGTTCTCAACTGTCCAGCAGAAGGAATCCTTGCAGATTGGAGCATCTCACAGTTTCCATCGTGGGAAAACCTCCATGGCCTCATGATGCCCCCTTCCCTTCAAGAAAGGGCCATCCTGGACAGAAACTCCAACCTGAGCCAACGTCTGATCCATGCCCAGACTTCTGATGCACGAGATCACATTTTAACTCTCCAGAGTGTGTCTGCCATGCCCTCACCCCGAAACCTAAGCCTACTTGTGTTCCCAGACTTCCGTCCACACACTCCTGGCCCACAAGCCCTCCAGTTTGGAATTCTGGAGCCACAATATAGCTCTCTGCCTGCTCTCCAGAAGAAAAATGTTGCCCTATGGGGCTACCCAGAAACGCCAAATGAGGAACAACTTGCAAGCCACTTGACCTGACTCCAATTATAGAGTCTAGCCTGAGCCCTAAAGCCCTATCTGACACAGCCTGAGCCCAGACCTCCCGACGGACATGCAGACAACTAGCTGTACACAGAGCACATTGGGCCCTCCATTGCCTTAGGTCATCATCTCTTCGCAACCTCGGTCTTCAGGCTTCAGAAACTTAAACTCTATCTCCACTCACTTTCCAGGGGTGAACATGATGCAGAAATCAGAACTCTTTCTTCCCCCTGGCCAGAACACTGTGGTTGGCATGTTATCCAGCGTTCATTGTAGGAGAAACCAGCTGGCCCATGAGGCCCCACCAGTGCTTGAGGGCCGCGATAGGCACAAACACACATTGTGACCCTCAGAGTGACCCCTGTCCTCAAGTAAAGCTTCTCAATGGCTGGACCAAGAGCCTGCATATGGGGCTTGCCATGCCCCAAGTCTCCCAATCTTAACCAGAGGTCAAGATATCTAGAAACCTTTACTCAGGGCTCTGCTCTGGAATCCCTCATTGGTGGGACACCTGAGGAAAATAAGTACAGAAAGGACTCCTCCCACCCACAGAATGACACCAACCACTTGGGATCGGGGCAAATCCCCAGAAAGAAAGACTCGTCCATGGTCCATGAGGCCACCCTGACATTCCATGTCCACCGTTGACACAGAATCCAGAGACATAAGCCTGAGCAAGCGCCTCACACTCGCCCTTTGTTCATAGCCCGAATAATTCTCTGCACGGTCTGTAGATCGGGTGTGCCATACTTAGGTCCACAAACATAAGGCGAGTTTGTGTTTCAGACTTCTGTATGACAGTCTTGGCCCACACACCATCAGGCTGGGGTCCCTAGAGCCACATCTCAGGACTGTGCCTGCTTCTCCAAGGGAATCTTGTCCATTCAACTGGAGACAACCCTATATATTAGGAGAAAACTCCAAAATACCCAACGCGGACCCAATAGTATAGGTCTCCAAGAACAAACAGGGGTGATCTGTCCCAAGCTGAGTGACTACCTTAACTCAGACCCGTACACAGATATCCCCAGAGAAGAAGATTGAAACGGACAGGGAACTAGACCCTAATTGGATCCATTGCATTTGTTTCCATGCATCTCTCCTCAGAGGCCTGGTTTCCAATACTAGCATATGGGGGTATCGAGAAGTACCAATCAGAACAAATCTTGTCTAAACATGGGAAATTTGGTCTTTGGAGCTTTGTGAAAAGTTACAGTTAGGAGAAACCTTCAGGTCCCTGGAGCCACCGCCCCATTCCAAGGTCTCCATCGACATAAACCCACATTATGACCAATCCTCAGGTGAGTCCATTTCAACTCAACCCCCTCGGTTGCTCCCCCATAGCCAACAGATCGAACCTGAATTGTCGTTAGGAGACAATTGGAATGCGAGGTGGGCTGCCCAGGCATCCATCCTTAGAACCCTGCTCTGGAGAACTTCCTTATGGGATGTCCTGGATCCATCCAACAGGTCTCGACTGTCCCGCAGAACGAATCCTTACAGTTTGGAGCATCACACACTCCCATCATGGGAAAACCTCCAAGGCCTCGTGATGCCCCCCCCCACCTTCATGAATGGGCCATAATGGACAGAAACTCCAGCCTAGGCCAACGTCAGATCCTCGCCCTGACTTTAGATACACGAGATCTCGACTCAGCTCTGCAGAGTGTGCCTGCCATGTCCTCGCCCCGAAATCTAAGCCTAGCTTGTGTTCTCAGACTTCCATCCTCACACTCCTGGTCCACCAGTCCTCCAGTTTGGGAACTCTGGAGCCACAATGCAGCACTCTTCCTGCCCTGCAGAAGAAAAGCATTGCCCTACGGGGCTACCCAGAAATGCCAAATGAGAATCAACCTGCACGCCTCTGGACTGTACCCCAAATATACAGTCTAGCCTGGGCACTAATGCCCTGTCTGACACAGCCTGAGCTCGGACCTCCCGACTGACACCAAGACAGCTAGGGTCACACCTCAGAATTGTGACTTCCCTCTCCATGTGAATTCTGTGTATTCCAAAGGAAACAATCCTATAAATTAGAAAAAAACCCCAAAGTCCCTGAGACCATCCCAGTATTGTAGGCCGCATGGGACAAACAGGGACTATCTGACACAAGCTGAGCAAGGCCCTCTACTGTGAACCATAGACAAATGTGCCCAGAGATGACTGAAGCAGACAGGCCTCTAGGCGTGAATCAGATCTATTGCTTTCGATTCCAGGCATCTCTTCTCGATGCCTGGTTTCCAATACCAGTTTATGGGGGTTCCGGAGGCACCAATCAGAACAAATCTCGTCTCCACATGGGAATCTTGCTCTTTGGAGCTGTGTGATTCTCCGGATTCTCCGGTTAGGAGAATCCTTCAGGGCCCTAAAGCCATCGCACCATTCGAAGGTCTCCTTGGACACCAACCCACATTTTGACCAATCCTTAGGAGAGTCCATTTCAAAACAGTGCCCTTGTTTGCTCCCCTAGAGCAAGCAGTTTGAACCTTCCTTGTCGCTAGGAGACAATTGGAGTGTGAGGTGGCCTGCCCAGGCATCCATCGTTAGAAACCTGCTCTGGAGAAGTTCCTTTTGGGATGTCCTGGATCCATCCAACAAGTCTCCACTGTTCTGCAGATGGAATCTTTGTGGTTTGGAGCATCACACACTCCCACTATGGGAAAACCTCCATGGCCTCGTAATATCTCCTTACCTTCATGAAGGGTCCATGATGGACAGAAACTTCAACCTGGGCAACGTCTACCCTCGCCCTGACTTCAGATGCACGAGATCTCGATTCAGCTCTTCAGAGTGTGCCTGCCATGCCCTTGCCCCGAAACATAAGCCTACTTGTGTTCTCAGACTTCCGTCCTCAAATTCCTGGCACACAAGCTCTCCAGTTTGGGAATTCTGGAGGCACAATGCATCACTCTGCCTGCCCTCCTGAAGAAAAAGGTTGCCTCAATGGGGCTACCTAGAAACCACAAATGAGGATCAACCTGCACGACACTCGACTGTACACCAATTATACAGTCCAGCCTAGGCAGTAATGCACTGTCTGACACAGCCTGAGCCCGACCTTCGTGACTGACACCCAGACAGCTGAACGCACACTGAGCACATTGGACATGCCATGGCCATAGGTCGTCATCTCTTCCTAACCTTGGTTTTCAGGCATCAGAACCTAGACCTTTTCTCCACTCACTGCCCAGCGGTGAACGAGATGCAGAAATCAGAACTTCTCCTTCCCCATGGCAAGAAACCTTGTGGTTGGCATGTTGTCCAACATTAAGTGTAGGAGAAACCAGAGTGGCTCAGGAGGCCGCGGTCATGCTTGAGTGCCGCGGTGGGCACAAACACATATTGGGACCCTCAGCATGAGCCCTGTCCTCAAGTAATGCCTCTCAGTGGCTGGACCAAGAGTCCGCATATGGGGCTTGCATGTTCCTAGTCGCCCAATTGTAACTAGAGTTCGAGATGCCTTGTCACCCCTACACAGGGATCGTCTCAGAATCCCTCAATAATCCCTGAGAATCCCTGCTGTGTCCTCGCCCTGAAACCTAAGCTTAGCTTGTGTTCTCAGACTTCCATCGTCACAGTCCTGGCCACAAGCCCTCCAGTTTGGGAATTCTGAAGACACAATGCAGTACTCTGCCTGCCCTCCAGAAAAAAAACGTTGCCCTATAGGGCCAACCAGAAACGCCAAATGAGGAACAACCTGCATGCCACTCGACCATACCCCAATTATACAGTCTAGCCTGTGCACTAAAGCCCTGTCTGACACAGCGTGAGCCCAGACCTCCCGTGCGACACCCAGAAAGCTGTCATACACTGAGCCCATCGCACGCACAATGGCTTTAGGTCATCATCTCTACCCAACCTCGGTTTTCAGGCTTCAGAACCTAGACTTTATCTCCACTGACTCTCAGGAGTGAACGTGATGCAGAAATCAGAACTCCTCCTTCCCCATTGCCAGAAACCTTGTGTTTGGCATGTTGTCCAATGTATTTTGTAGGAGAAAGCAACATGGCCCATGAAGTCCCACCTATCCCTGAGAGCCGCAATGTGTGTACAAACACACATTGTGACCCTCAAAGTGAGCCCTATCCTCAAGTAAAGCCTCTCAGTGACTGGAACAAGAGCCCGCATATGGGGCTGGCCAAGCCCCTATTCCCCAATCTCAACCAGATTTTGAGATGTCTAGTCATCCCTTCTCAGGGCTCTGCTCTGGAATCCCTCTTTGTTGGGACACCTGAGGTAAAAAGAAAAAATACAGAAAGGACTCCTCCCATCTAGACAATGACCCCACCCACTTGGGATCGGGCCAAATCCCCAGAGAGAAAGACGTGTCCATGGCCCTTGAGGTCACCCCGACATTCCACGGCCACCCTTGACACAAATTCCAGAGACAAAAGCCTGAGCAAGCGCCTCACACTCGCCCTTTGTTCATAGCCCAAAAAATTCTCCTCACGGTTTGTAGATAGGGCCTTTCATACATACATCACCAAACCTAAGTTGAGTTTGTGTTTTCAGAATTCTGTCCCCACAGTCCTGGCCCACATACCCTCCAAGCTTGGTTCCCTGGAGCCACACCTCAGGACTGTGCCTGACCTCTCCAGGGAAATTCTGCCCATTCCATTGGCCACAACCCTACAGAGTAGGAGAAAGCTCCAAACTCCCTGAAGCCATCCCAATAATGTCAGCCGCCCACGACAAACAGGGCTGATCTGTCACAAGCTAAGCAACTACCTCCACTCAGACCCAGAGAGAGATACCCCCATAAAAGAAGATTGAACTAGATAGGCACCTAGACCCTAATCAGATCCATTGCTTTTGTTTCCAGGCTTCTGTCCTAAGAGGCCTGGTTTCCAATACCAGCATATGGGGGATTACTGAGGCATACATCAGAAAAATCTCGTCTCCACATAGGAAACGTACCCTTTGGAACTCTGTCAAAACCTCCGGTTAGGAGAATATTTCAGGGCCCCGGATCAAGCACCCCATTCCAAGGTCTCCATGGACTTAAACCCATATTATGACCCATCCTCAGGAGAGTCCATTTCAAATCACCCCCCTCAGTTGCTCCCCAGAGCCAGCAGATCGAACTTGCCTTGTCGCTAGGAGACAACTGGAATGGGAGGCGGGCTGCCCAGGCATCCATCCTTAGAACCCTGCTCTGGAGAACTTCCTTATGGGATGTCCTGGAGCCATCCAACAGGTCTTGACTGTCCCACAGAAGGAATCATTGTGGATTGGAGCATCTCACAACTCCCATCATGGGAAAACCTCCATGGCCTTGATGACACTCCCCTTCATGAAGGGGCTGTCATGGACAGAAAGTCCAACCTGAGCCAACATCTGATCCTAGCTCTGTCTTCAGTTGCACGTGATCTCGAATCATCTCTGTAGAGGGCACCTGCCATGCCCTCGCCCCGAAACCTAATTCTTGCTTGTGTTCTCAGAATTTCGTCCTCACACTCCTGGCCCACAAGCCCTCCAGTCTGGGAACTCCAGAGAGAAAATGCGGACATGTGCCTGCCCTCCAGAAGAAAAATGTTGCCCTCTGGGGCTACCCGTTAACCACAAATGAGTATCAACCTGCACGAAACTCGACTGCACCCCAATGACACAGTCTAGCCTGGGCACTAATTCCCTGTATGCCATAGCCTGAGCCTGCACCTCCCTACCCACACTCAACAGCTGGCCGAACACTGAGCACATCAGACACGCCATGGCCTTAGGTCTTCATCTCTTCCCAACCTCGGTTTTCAGGCTTCAGAACCTAGACCTTAACTCCAATCACTGTCCAGGGGTGAACGTGTTGCAAAAATCAGAACTCCTCCTTCCCCACGGCCAGAAACCTTGTGGTTGGCATGTTGTGCAATGTTCACTGTAGGAGAAACCAGCATGGTACACGAGGCCCCAATGAGGCTTCACGGGCTCATTGGGCACAAATACGCATTGTGAACCTCAGTGTGAACCCTATCCTCAAGGAAGGCCTCTCAATGTCTGGACCAAGAGCCCGCATATGGGGCTTGACATTCCACTAAGTCCCCAATGTTAACCAGAGTTCAGGTTGTCCAGTCAACCCTCCCCAGGACTCAGCTCTGGAATCCCTCTTTTGGTGGTATATCTGAGGTAAAAAACCAAAAGGCCTCCTTGCTTCCCACGGAATGACCCAAAACTCTTGTGATCGTGCCAAATCCCCAGAGAGGGAGAATCGTCCATGGCCCATGAGGCCACCCTGACATTCCACGTCCATCAGTGACACAAAATCCAGAGAAAAAAGCCTGAGCTAGTGCCTCACACTCGCCCTTTGTTCATATCCAGAAGAGATCTCCTCACAGTCTATAGATCGGGCCTGCCATATCTACGTCCCCAAACCTAAGCAGAGTTTGTTTTTCAGACTTCTGTCCCGACAGCCATGGCACACACACCCTCCATGCTTGGGTCCCTCAAGCCACACCTCAGGACTGTGCCTTCCCTCTTCAAGGGAATTCTTCCCATTCCATTGGCCACAGCATTGCAAATTTGGAGAAACCTCCAAAGTCACTGAGGCCACCCCAATAGTGTAGGCCGCCCAGGACAAATAGGGGTGATCTGACACCAGCTGAACATCTACCTCCACTCAGACCCTTCGACAGATGTCTCCAGAGAAGAAGATTGAACTGGACAGGCCCCTAGACCCTAATCGGATCCATTGCTTTGGTTTCCAGGCATCTCTCCTCAGAGACCTGGTTTCCAATACCAGCATACAGTGGTTACCTGAGGCACAAATAAGAACAAATCTCATCTCCCCATGGAAAACTTGCTCATTGGAGCTGTGTCAAAACCTCTGGTTAGGAAAATCCTTCTGGGCCCTGATGCCACTACCCCATTTCAAGGTCTCCATGGACTCAAACCCACATTATGACCCATCCTCAGGAGAGTCCATTTCAACTCAGCCACCTGGGTTGTTACCCCAGAGCCAGCAGATCTAACCTGTCTTGTCGCTAGGAGACAATTGAAATGTGAGGCCGGCTGCCCAGGCATCCACCCTTAAAACACTGCTCTGGAGAACTTCCTTATGGGATGTCCTTGAGCCATCCAACAGGTCTTAATTGTTCCACAGAAGGAATCCGTGCGGTTTGGAGCATCTCACAACTCCCATCATGGGAAAACCTACAGGGTCTCGTAATGCAGCACCCCCTTCATGAAGAGGCCAACAAGGACAGAAATTCCAACCTGGGCCAACGTCTGCTCCTCGCCCTGACTTCAGATGCATGAGATCTCGATTCAGCTCTGCAGAGTGTGCCTGTCATGCCCTTGCACCGAAATCTAAGCCTAGCTTGTGTTCTCAGACTTCCGTCCTCACTCTCCTGGCCCACAAGCCCACCAGTTTGAGAATTCTGGAGCCAGAATGCAGCACTCTGCCTTCCCTCCAGAAGAAAAACGTTTCCCTATGCTGCTAATAGGATACCCCAAATGATTATCTAATGCACGCCACTCGACTGTACCACAATTATATAGCCTACCCTGTGTACTAATGTCCTGTCTGGCACAGCCTGAGATCAGACGTCCCAAACAACACCCAGACAGCTGGTCCCAAAATGAACACATTGCAACTGCCATGGCCTTAGGTGGTAATCTCTTCCCAAACTCGCTTTTCAGGCTTCGGAACCTAGACCTTATCTTCAATCTCTGCCCAGGTGTGAACATGATGCAAAAATTAGAATTCCTCCTTCTCCATGGCAAGAAACCTTCTGGTTGGCATGTTGTCCAAATTCAGTGTAGGAAAACCTGCATGGTTCGAGAGGCCACACAGTGCTTGAGGCCTGCCTTGGGCACAGGCACCCATTGGAACCCTCAGCGTGAGTCCCGTATTCAAGTAACGCCTCTCAGTGGCTGGACCAAGAGCCTGCATATGGGGTTTGCCATGCACATAGGTCCCCAGACCTTATCAGAGGGCAGGTATTGCAGTTGTCAGTATCCACTGCTCCGCTCTAAAATCCCTCTATTGGGGGGACACCTGAGGCAGAATACAGGATTCCTCCCTTCCCACAGAATGACCCCAAACTCTAGGGAGATGGGCAAATCAGCAGAGAGGGATTACTCTTCCTTGGCCCATTAGACCACCCCTACGTTAAATGGCATTGTGGACATAACATCCAGAGACAAAAGCCTGAGCGACTGCCTACCACTCGCTCTCCTTTCATATCCCGTGGTGATCCCTTCACGGACTGTAGATGAGGCCTGCAATAATCTCGGCCCCAAACCTGAGCCAAGTTTGTGTTTTCGGACGTCTGTCCCCACAGCCCTGGCCCACATAGCCTCCAGGCTTTTTCCTCTGGAGCCATACCACAGGACTGTGCCTGCTCTCTCCTAGGAAACTGTGCCCATTCCATTGGCCACAACCCTACAGAATAGGAGAAACCTCAAAGTCCCTGAGGACATTCCACTACTGTAGGCTTACCTGGACACACAAGGGCATCCCGACACAAGATGAGTGACTACCACCACGCAGACACACAGACAGATGTCCACAGAGACAGAAGATTGAACCGGACAGGCCCCTAGGCCCTAATATGAACTCTTGCTTTGGTTTACAGGTGTTGCTCTTCAGAAGCCTGTGTTCGAAGACCAGCATATGGGGCTTTCTTGAGGCACCAAACAGAACACCTCTCTTCTCCACATGGGAAACTTCCTTGTTGGAGCTGTGTCAAACCCTTCAGGTTGGAGAATCCTGCTAAGACCCTGAGCCACCACCACATTCTAAGGTCTCCCTGGCCACCAACCCACATTATGACCCATCCTTAGGAGAGTCCATTACAACTCAGCCCTCTGGGTAGCTCGCCCAAGATCCCGCAGATTGAGCCTTCCTTATCCCAAACATTCAATGGGAATGTGAGGTGACATTTCCAGGCATCCATGCTTAGACCCCTGCTCTCGAGTCTTTCCATATGGGGCGTCCTGGAATCACCCAATAGGACTCGATTGTCCTGCAGAAGGAAACCTTGAGGTTTGGAGCAGCTCACAATTCCCAGGGTAGGGAAACCTCTCTGGCCTCATGACGGTCCCACCCCCTTCAGGAAGGGGCCATCATGGACACAAACTCCAGCCTGAGGCAACATCTGATACTCGCCCTGACCTCAAATGCAGGAGATCTCGATTCAACCTCTGCAGTGTGGGCCTGCCGTTCCATCGGCCCCAAATCTCATGCTAGCTTGTGTTTTCAGACTTCCTTCCTCACACTCCTGGCCAACAAGCCCTCCAGACTTGGAATTCCAGAACCACAACGCCAGCCTCTGCCTGCTCACCAGAAGAAAAACATTGCCCTATGGGGCTCTCCAGGAACCCCAAATGAGGATCAACCTGCTCGAGCCTCGACCACACCCCAATTGGATAGGCTGCCCTGGGCACTAAAGCTCTGTCTGACACAGCCTGAGGCCAGACGGCCCAACAGAGAAGGGAACAGCTGACCTCACAGCCAGCACATCAGACACGCCATGGCCTTAGGCTGTCACCTCTTCCCAACCTGGATTTTCAGACATCTGAAACTAGACATTATATCAAATCCCCACACAGTTGGGTACCTGAAGCACAAATCAGAACTTTTCCTTCCCCATGGCTGTAAAGCTTGCTGTTTTCATGGAGTCACACCTTCAGGGTAGGAGAAACTTTCATAGCTCCTGAGGCCAGGCCCAAACTTGAGTGCCGACTTGGCACAAACTTGCATTGTGACCCTCAACGTGAGCCCCATGTCGACGTAAGGCCTCTCAGAGCCAGGACCAGGAGCCAAAAAAAGGGGCTTGCCAAGCCCCTATGTTCCCAGTCCTCACCAGAGTTTGAGTTTTCCAGTTGCCCGTACCTGGGGCTCTGCTCTGGATTCCCTCTCTTGGAGAGACACTTGAGACAGACAACAGGACACCACCCTTCCCACAAAATGACCCCAAACTCTTGGGAGCTGGGCCAAATCCCAAGAGAGGGAGACTCGCCCATAGCCCCTGAGGTCACCCTAAAATCCATGGCTATCCTGTACACAACATCCAGAGACAAAAGCCTGAGGGACCGACTCCCACTCATCCTTCTTTCAATAGCCGAGGAGCTCCCCTCACGGTCTACAGATCTGGCCTTCCATACCCCCGGTGTCACACCTAACCCAAGTTTCTGTTTTCAGACTTCTGTGCCCAGAGCCCAGACCAACACACCCTCCAGGCTAGGGCCTATGAAGCCTGACCGAAAGACTGCACCTGTCCTCTCCAAGGAAACTGTGCCCAATCCATTGGCCACAAACCTATAGATTAGGAGAAATCTCCAAGGACCCCGAGGCCATCCCGATAGTGTAGACCGCCCTGGACTAAGAGGGGCACTCTGACAGCAGCCGAGCAACTATCTCCACTTAGACACTCAGAGAGTGTCCCCAGAGACAGTAGATTAAAAAAGACAGGCCCCTAGGCCCTAATCTGAACCCTAGCTTTGGTCCAGTTGTCTCTCCTCAGAGGACTGGTTTCAAAGACCAGCATCTGGGGCTTTTCCTAGGCACCAAACAGAACCCCTCTCATCTCCACCTGGGGAGCTTTCTTATTGGAGCTGTATCAAACCCTTCAGATAGGCGAATTCTGCAGGGCCCCTGAGCCATTAGCACATTCCAACGTCTCCATGGACACAAACCCACATTATGACCCATCCTCAGGAGAGTCCATGTCAACTCAGCCCCCTGGGTACCTTGCCCCAGAGCCAGCAGTTCAAACATGTCTTGTTGCAAGGAGCCAATGGAAATGTGATGTATACTGTACAGGCATCCATCCTTCGAACCCTGCTCTCCAGTCCTTCCGTATGGGACGTCCTGGAGCTATCCAACAGGACTCAACTGTCCCGCAGAAGGAAATCTTGTGGTTTGGAGCAACTCACAGACTCAGCGTGGGAAAAACTCCTTAGCCTCATGAGACCCCTGCTTCATGAAGGGACCATGATGGACACAAACTCCAGCCTCAGCCAACGTTTGATCCTCACCCTGACTTCAGATGCAGAAGATCCCAATTCAGCCTCTGCACAGTGCGCCTGTCGCGCCCTTGGCCCCAAACCTCACCGTAGCTTGTGTTTTCAGTCTTCTGTCCTCACACTCCTGGCCCCCAAGCCCTCCTGATTGGGAATACTGGAGCCAAAATGAAGCACTCAGCATGCCTACTTGAAGAAATACATTGTCTATGGTGTTGCCCAGAAACCCAAAAGGAGGATCAACCTGCTCGGCTCTTGGCAACAACCCAACTGCATAGGCTACCCTAGGCACTAATGCTCTGTCTTACATAGCCTGAGCCCAGACCTTCTGACAGAAACTGAGACAGTTGGCCGCACACCCAGCACCTTGGACCCACAATGGTCTTAGGGCATTCATCCCTTCCCATTGACCTGCACGTCTTCCTGCAGGTATGTTCTGAGGCTGTGTCACACTGTGCATTTATCCAGAGTGGCCTATGGAATTGGGGTGGACTTAGGGGCCTTGGATGTTTCTGCTAATCTGGAGGGCTTAGGAAACTGAGACAGGCAGAGTTTCCTCAGAAGAGCAGGTCCCGTGATGTGATGTGGTTCTGGAGGCCCCATCCTGGAATACATGTGGGTCAGGACTTTGGGACCAAAGTCTTCAGACACAAACTCGGGTAAGAGTGAGGTGGGAGGTGATGGCAGGCCCGATCTGCAGACCCTGAGGGCAGCTTCTCGGGATTTGAAATTCGGACAGCTGGGAGGCAGGAGCACAGGCTTTTCTGTCTGGATTGTGTGTCTTGGATGACCATGGAATGGAGGGGTCCATGGGAGATTCTACCTCTCTGGGGATTCTGCCCGGCACCCAAGTGTTTGGTGTCCTTCTGGGGGAAGGGGAGAACGCGGTTTTCCATCTCAGAGTTCCCATCCAAATAGGCATTCCAGAGATTGGTTCTGGGTCCGGGCTCCTGGATAACCCGACCAAGGCTTAGGATTTGGGACTAGGAGCATAACAGGCCCGCTCTGTGGGCTCCTGGTCCAGCTCGCTAAGGGGTTGTTGGAAAGGGTCTTAGGGTGAGGGTCACAATGCCTGTTTGTGCCCAGATCCTCATCCTGAGTGGGCGTGGTCTCATGGGCTATGCACCTGGCTCCCACTCTGAGGTTTGGGCTGTCATCTCATCATTCAGTTTTCCTTCCATGGGGAAGGAGTAGTACTCATTTTTGCTTCAGGGTCCCCCATGGGCAGGAATTTGAGCTAAGTTCTGGGACAGGTACCTGATTACCTGGGTTGTTTCAAGATGACGGCTTCAGGCCAAGGCAGGACCCTCCTGCTGGATATGGGGCCCACTGTCTGGGTGGCTGACTGGAGGTCGGGGCTTGAGCTGTGTCAGACAGAGCATTAGAGCAGAGGTCGGCCTATGATACTGGGGTGCTGTTGAGAGCTGTGAAACTGGATCCTCATGTGGGGTTTCTGCGCAGATCCATAGGGCACTTCTTCTTTTGGTGGGCAGGCAGTAAGCTTCCTTGTGGCTCCAGAATTCCCAATATGGAGGGCTTGCAGGCGAGGAATATGAGGACAGAAGCCTGAAAACACAAACTATGGTTAAGCTCAGTGCAGAACACATGGCCCTTCCAATGTACAGCGGTTGTTTTGAGATCTCCATCACCTGAGTATGGTCAAGGGTCAGATGTCTGCTCACGCTGGAGTTTGTATCCATGATGGCCAATGAATGGTGGGGTTTTCTCAAGAAGCCATGGAGGTTTCCCCACGCTGGATCTTGTGAGCTGTTCCAAACAGCAAGGTGTCCTACTGCGGGACAGGGGAAGTCGGCTTAGAGGGCTCCAGGTTCCCCCATATAGAGATTCGATAGCACAGGTCTCTGAATGAAGGCCTGGGAAGCCCACCTCGCATTACCATTACAGCCGAGGAACAGGGCAGGCTTATTCCGCTGTCTCTGGTTGCAAGTCTCAACTGATCTGAGTTGACAGAAGTTCTCAGTCTAACGGGTAAAAATGCTGCATCATGTCCAGTGTGACCTTAGAATGTGGCAGAGGCCTTGGGGCCATGCTGGATTCTCCTATCCTAAGGGTTAGACCCAGTTCCCACGAGAAAGGTTTCCTTCTCGGGACAGGAGGGGTTCTCTTGTATGGCTCACGGACCACAGGTTGGTCCATATATTGGTTTTCCAGGACAGGTCTCTGGAGACATAGGCCTGAAAAGCTAACCTAGGGTTCTGATGAGGTCCTAGCGGCATGGCAGATTCAATCTTCGGACTCAGCGACATTGACCTGTGTGTCTTCCTGGGGGTAGCTGCTGAGGCTGTGTGAGATAGTGCATTTTTTCCAGAGCGGCCTATGAAATTGGGGTGAGCTCAGGGGCCTTGCAGGTTTCTCCTAATATGGAGGGTTTGGGCAACTGAGACGGGCAGAGTTTCCTCTGGAGAGCAGGCCCAGTGATTTGCTGTGGTTCTGGAAGCCCCATCTGGAGGGCATGTGTTTCAGGGCTCTGGGACCAAAATCTTCAGACACAAAATCGGGTACGAGTTAGGGGCGAGGTGATGGCAGGCCAGATCTGCAGACCCTGAGTGCAGCTCCTCGCATTTGAAATTCGGGCAGCTTGGAGGCAGGAACAAGGACTTTTCTGTCTGGATTGTGTCTAAGATGGCCACGGAATGGATGGGTGTCCTCATGTAACCATGGGAATTTCTTCCTATCTGGGGTTTCTGCCCAGCACCCAAGAGTTTGGTGTCTTACTGGGGAAGGGGAGACCGTGTTTTACCGTGTCAGGGTTCCTGTCAAAACATGGATTCCAGAGATGGGTTCTGCATCCTGGTGCCTGGGTAACCCCACCAAGGCTTAGGATTTGTGCCTAGAGGCCGGACAGGCCCACTCTGTGGGGTCCTGTTCCAGCTCCCGAGGGGGGTTGTTGGAAATGGGTCACAGGGTGAGGGTCACAATGCCTATTTGTGCCCAGCTCCCCATCCTGAGTGGGCGCTGTTTCTTCTTCCATGAACCTGGATCCATCTGAGGTTTGGACAACCATGTCAACATTTAGTTTTCCTGCCATGGGGAAGGAAGAGTACTCTTTTATGCTTCAGGGTCCCCCATGGGCAGGAATTTGAGCTATGTTCTGGAACAGGTACCTGGATGCCCAGGTTGATTTGAGAAGAAAGACCCAGGTCAAGGCAGGTCACACCTGTAGGATATGGGGACCACTATCTTTGTTGCTGCCATGTGGTCAGGGCTCGGGCTGTGTGAGACAGAGCATTAGTGCACAGGGTGGCCTATTATGTTCGGGTGTCATAGAGGGCCATGCAGATGGATCCTTATGTGGATTATCTGAGCACACCCATAGGGCACTTCTTCTTTCTGCTGGGCAGGAGAAGACTGCATTGTGGCTCCCAAATTCCCAATATGGAGGGCTTAGGAGGTGAGGAGTGTGAGGACAGAAGTCTGAATAGACAAGCTACATTTAAGCTCAGTGTAGACCACATGGCCATTTCAATGGGCAGCGGTTTTTTTGAGATCTCCAGCACCTGAGTATGGGCGAGGTCAGATGTCTGCTGACACTGGAGTTTGTATCTATGGTGACCAATGAACGAGATATTCAGCAGCAGAATAAGGGCGGATGAATGATGTTTGTTCACACTGGAGGCTGTGTCTATGATGACCGACAAATGGAGAGGTGATGTCAGGAGGCCATGGAGGATTCCGCACACTGATGCGGAATGAGTGAGATGCTCCAAACAGCAAGGTTGTTTTTTGTACTGACTGGTGGAGTCTGGTTTGTTTGCTCCTCAGTCTCCCACGTGGAAAGTATGGATAGCAGAGCTCTTCCACATGGATGCTTGGAAAGCACACCCCAAATGACCATTGCAGCTGAGGAACATGGCAGGTTCATTCTGGTGGCTCTGGTACGAAGTACCAAGGACTTGAGTTGACATTGAATCTCTTGCAGATGGATCACAATACTGGTTTGTTACCAGGGAGATCTTAGAATGTGCTGGTAGCTAAGGTGCCATGCAGGATTCTCCTACACTGAGGGTTTAACACAGGTCGAAGAGCTGTGTCCCCTTCTGGGGACAGGAGATGTAGTGTTGCGTGGCTCAGGGACCACATGTTGTATCGAAAGTTCATATCCCAGAACAGGCCTCTGAGGAAAGAGGCCTGAAAACCTAATCTAGAGTTCCAATGAAGTCCTAGGGGCGTGTCAGTTTCAATCTTCAGATTCAGGACAGTTGACTTGGGTGTCTGCCTCGATGTAGATGATCAGAGTGTTTCAGAATGTGCATTTACGTCGGGAGCGGCCTCCAATATTGGGGTGTGCTCAGGGGATTTACAGGTTTCTCCTAATCTGGACGGTTAGGAAACTGTGACGTGTATAGTCTTCTAGGGGATGGCACACACGGTGCTGTGGTGTGATTCCAAGACCCCACTATGGAAGGCATGTGAGCCATGGTTATGGAGAGAAGTCTACAAACACAAACTTGGGTTAGGGATAATGGTGCGTTCATCACAGGCCCAAGGCATATACCTGAGGGTAACTTTTTAGGAACTGTAATTAGGACAGGCTTTTATATATGGGTTTTATATCCAGGATAGCCTTGGAATGCAGGTGTCATCCCATGAGTCCATGGGAGATTTTACTTTCTAATAATCCTGGCATCTCCCAATAGTTTGGTGGGTTTTTTGGGGAAGGGAAGAGTGCTGTTTTCCATCTTAGGGGTGCCCCACAACAGGGATTCCAGAGACGGGTTCTGGGTCTGAATTCTTGGAATGTCCCACCAAGGTTTAGGATATGGGCCTAGGGGCATCCCTGGCCTACAAAGCGGGATCCTGGTGGTGCAACTGAGAGGGCTTGTTTGAAAGCATGCTCTGGCTGAGGGTCAAAATGCAGGATTGTGTGGTTGTGGTCTCATTGGCCATGCAGCTGGCTCCAACTTTGAGAGTTGGACAGCCATCCAAACAGTTAGGATTCTTGCCATGGAAAAGGTGGAGTTCTCTGCTGAGCTTCAGGTTCCCCCATTGGCAGGGATTCCAGCAAATGTCTGAGGACAGATGCCTGTATAACAAGGATGAGTAGAGATGATGGAGTAAGGCCATGTTCAGTCTTACAGGCTAGATACAGGTCCCGCTCTCTGGATTGCTGACACTAGATTGGGGCTCAGGCTCTGACAGACACCGCATAAGAGGCCAGGCAGCCTATAAATCGGGGTTCCCTCGAGGGCCTCGCAGTTGATCCTCATGTGGGTTTTCTGGGAAGACTCACCAGACACTTCCTCTTTCTATGGGGAAGGCAGAATATCGTGCTGTGACTCTGGAGTTCCATATACAGAGGGCTTGGGGACCAGTAGGGTGAGAATGGAATTGTAAACACAAGCTACAGTTAAATTCAGTGCCAAGTGGAAGGCTGTTCCCATCTGCAGCAGACTCTCTGAGATATCCAGCACCTGAGTAAGGGAGGATTTCAGATGTTTGCTCACATTTGAGTCTGTGTCTATGATGACTGACAAATGGAGAGGTGGCGTCAAGAGGCCATGGAGGATTTCCAATGCTGGGACTTGTGAGATGCTCCAAACAGCAAGGTTTCCTTCTACTGGACAGGTGGAGTCTGGTTTGTTTGCTCCAGTATCCCCCATGTGATAAGTTAGGTAGTAGAATTTGCCCGGATAGATGCCTGGAAAGCACACCTCCATGGTCCATTTCAGCTGAGTAACATGGTGGCTCTGGGGAAAAGTTCCTTCTGGCTTTAATTGACATGGAGTTTTATGTTGTTGGATCACAATGTTGGTTGGTATCCATGGAGAAATTAGATTGTTGGTTGGTCGGAGAGCCATGCAGGATTCTCCTACACTGTATCTGGGGGACACAAGTACTTAGATCAAGCTATCCTACTGGGGACAGCAGGGGTTCTTTAGTGTGGCTCAGGGACCACATGTTGGAATATAAGGTGGTATTGGGGAACAGGCCCCTGTGGACAGGCACCTGAAAACCTAAGCTCAGTATCAATGAAGTCCTAGAGGAGTGTCAGGGTCAATCTTTTGACTCAAAGCCTTTGACTTTAATGTCTGCTTGGAGGCAGGTGCTCATTGTGTGTCACAATGTGCATTTGGGTGCAGAACGTTCTTCAAACTGGAAGTGAGCTTGGAAATAATGAAATACGGTAAGGATTTGGCCCTAGGAACCTGGGAGGCCCACTCTGCGGACTCCTGGCCCAGCTACTGAGGGGGTTTGTTCAAAAGCAGGCTCATGCTGAGGGTCACAAAGCTTGTTTGTGCCAAGGGTGGCTCCCATGAGTGACCATGGTCTTATGGCCCATGCAGCTGGCTCCACTCTGAGGGTTGGACACCCATCTCAACAGCCAGGTTTCCTGCCATCAGGAAGGAGGAGTACACCTAAGCTTCAGGTTCCCCCATAGGCAGGGATTTGAACTACGGTCTGGGGTGAGATGCCTGAATATCCAGGTTGAGTAGATGTGATGGCTTTGTTCCATGGCAGGTCCCTCCTGCAGTATATGGGGTCCACTGTCTAAGTGACTATCATGAGGTCGTGGTGTAGGCTGTGTCAGACAGATCCCCACTGCCCATGGTGGCCTAAGATATAAGGGTGCCATAAGGCCATGAAGGTGGATTCTCATGTCAGTTTTCTGTGCAGACTCACTAGGCACTTCTTCAGTGGGGCAGGCAGAATGCTGTGTTGCGGCTCAAGAATTCCCTATCAAGAGGGCGTGTGCAAAAGGAGGATGGAATTGTAAACACAAGCTAAGGTTAAATGCAGTGGCAAGCAGAAGCCTGTTTCAGTGTGCAGCAGCAGATACGAGATATCCAGCACTGGAGTAAGTATGGATATCAGATATTTGCTCACACTGGAGTTTGAGTCTATGATGACTGCCAAATGAAAGGTTGGCGTAACGAGGCCATGGATGATTTCCCACTCTGTGACTTGTGAGATGCTCCAAACAGCAATGTTTACTTCTACTGGACAGGTGGATTCTGGTTTGTTTGATCCAGGGTCCCCAATATGGAAAGTTTGTGTAGCAGAGCTCTCCCTCATGGATGCCTGAAAGCACACCTCCATTGACCATTGCAGCTGGGGAACATGGCAGGTTCAATCTGGTGCCTCTGAGGCGATGTTCCAAGAGGCTTGAGTTGACATGGAGTTTCATGCTCAAGAGGCCTTGGGGACCAGTAGAGAGAGGATGGAATTGTAAACACAAGCTACTGTACAATTCAGTGCCAGAGGAACACAGTTCCAATGTGAAGCGTCTTTTTTGAGATATCCAGCACCTGAGTAAGGGCGGATGTTAGATGTTTGCACACATTAGAGTTTGTGTCTATGATGACCATCAAATGGAGGGGTGGCATCAAAAGCCCATGGATGATTTCCCCCGCTGAGGCTTGTGAGATGCTCCAAACAGCAAGGTTTTTGTCTACTGGACAGATGGAGTCTGGTTTGTTTGCTCCACGGTACCCCATGTGGAAAGTTTGGGTAACAGAGCTCTTCCACATGGATGCCTGCAAAGCACACCTCCATTCTCCACTGAGTCTGAGGAACATGGAAGGTTCATTCTGGTGGCTCCGGGGCAAAGGACCAAGGCTTTGAGTTGACATGGAATCTCTTGCAGATGAGCCACAATGCTGGTTTGATACCAAGGAGATCTTAGAATGTGCTGGTGGCTAAGGTGCCGTGCAGTATTCTCCTACACTGAGGGTTTGGCACAGGTCGAAGAGCACGGTTTCCTTTAGGAGACGGGAGATGTTCTTATGTGAGGCTCAGGGACTACCTGTTGTATCATAAGTTGGTATTCCAGAACAGGCCCTGGAGTACAGATGACTGAAAACCTAATCTAGGGTTCCAATGAAGTCCTACGGGCATGAAAGTTTCAATCTTCTGACTCCGCTCCATTGACTTGGCTGTCTGCCTAGATGTAAGTTAGCACGGTTTTTCAGATACACATTTGCGTCCAGAGCAGCCACCTATAATGGGTTGGGCTCAGGGGCCTTGCAGGTTTCTCCTAATCTGGAAGGTTTGGGCAACTGTGATGGGCACAGTTTCCTTGGCGATGGCAGGCACAATCCTCTGGTTTGGCCCCAAAGACCCCATCCTGGAGGACATGTGATGCATGTTTTTGGGAGAGAAGTCTGCAAACACAAATTCCAGTTAGGGTTATTGGCCTGTGATTGCAGGACCAATGCGTAGACCTGGATGGCAGCTCGTCAGGAAATGTAAAGGCAACTGGAAGGTGGTAGCACAGGCTTTTTTATCTGGATTGTGTGTCCAGGATGACCTCGGATGCAGGTGTGGTCTCCTGCGTCAATGGGAGATTTTTTTTTTTCTCTAAGGATCCTGGTGACTCCCCATAGTTTGGTGGCTTTTTCAGGGAAGGGAAAAGTGCAGTTTTCCATCTTAGGGGTGCCCCAAAACAGGGATTCCAGAGAAGGGCTCTGGGTCTCCATGCCAGGAAAATCCCACAAAGGGCTAGGATTTTGGCCTAGGGGAGTACCAGGCCTGCAATGTGGGATCATGGTGGTGCAACTAAGAGGGTTTGTTTGAAAGCATGCTCAGGCTGAAGGTAATAATGCCTGTTTGTGCCCAGGGCTGACTGAAGGAGTGGGCGTGGTCACTTTGGCCATGCACCTGGGTCCCATTCTGAGGGTTGGACACCAATCCCAGCAGTCAGCTTTCCTTCCATGGGGAAGGAGTAGTTCTCAATTGTGCTTCAGGTTCCCCCATTGGAAGGATTCCAGCAAAGCCTGGGGAAAGGTGCCAGAATACCAAGGATGGGTAGAGAAGATGGATTTTTTCCATGGAAAATATCACACGCTGGGTTAGGGGCCCTCTCTCTGGATGGCTGACACTGGTTTGGGGCTCAAACTCTGTCAGACACAACGCTAGTGGCAAGAACAGCCTATAAATCGGGATTTCCCCCCCCAGGCTGAGCAGATTGATCCTTATGTGGGGATTCTGGTCAGACTCAGCAGGCACTTATTCTTTCAATGGGTGAGGCAGAATGCTACATTGCAGCTCCAGAATTTAATATCAAGAGGCCTTGGGGAGCAGTAGGGTGAGGATGGAATTGTAAACACAATCTACAGTTCAATTCAGTGCCAAGTGGAATGCAGTTCAAATGTGAAGTGTCTTTTCCAAGTATCCAGCACCTGAGTAAGTGGTTGTCAGATGTTTGCTCACACTAGAGTTTCTATTTTGATGACCCACAAATGGAGGGGTTGCATCAAGAGGCCATGGAGGATTTCCCCCGATGGGTCTTGTGTGATGCTCCAAACAGTAAGGTTTCCTTCTACTGGACAGGTGGAGTCTGATTTGTTTGCTCGAGGGTCCCCCATGTGGAAAGTCTGGCTAGCAGAACTTTTGGGCATTGATGCCTGGAAAGCACACCTCCATTGACCACTGCAGATGAGGAACATGGCAGGTTCGTTCTGGTGGCTTTGGGACGAAGGACCAAGGCCTTGAGTTGACATAGAGTCTCTTGCAGATGGGCCATAATGCTGCATTGTTACAAGGGAGATCTTAGAATGTGCTGGTTGGTAAGGTTCCGTGAAATATTCTCTTACCCTGAGGGTTTGACACAGGACAAAGAGCACGGTTTTCTGGGGACAGGAGATATTCCTTTGTGTGACTCAGGGACCCCATGTTGTATCATAAGTGGTATTCTAGAACAGAACCCTCAGGACAGATGCCTGAAAACCTAATCAAGCTTTCCAATGAGGTACAAGGGCATGTCAGGTTCAATCTTCTCTCTTAGGACCACTGAATTGGCTGTATGCCTGGGTGTATATGATCAGGGAGTTTCAGATGGTATTTGCATACAGAGCGGATGCCAATATTGGGGTGGGCTCAGCGGTCTTGCAAGTTTCTATTAACCTGGAATGTTTGGGCAACTGTGATGGGCACAGATTCCTTTGGGATGGCAGGTACAATCCTGTGGTGTGGATCCAGAGAACCCATCCTTGAGGGCATATGATCCATGGTTTTGGGAGAGAAATCTGCAAACACAAATTTGGGTTAGGGTTAGTGGCATGGTGATTGCAGGCCCAAGGTGTAGACCTAAAGGGCAGCTCATCAGGAACTGTAATTAGCGTGATGGGAAGGCGTTAGCACAGGCTTTTCTATCTGGATTGTGTGTCCAGGATGGACTCCAAATGCAGGTGTGGTCTCATGGGTTCATGGGAGACATTTCTCTCTAAGGATCCTCCCAGTGGGAAACCCTCCATGGCCTCTTGATGCCACCCTCCATTTGTCAGTCATCATAGACACAAACTCCAGTGTGAGCATATATCTGACATCTGTGCTTACTCAGGTGCTGGATATCTTGAATAAGCCCCTACACATTGGAACTGCCTTCTGTGTGGCACTAAATTGAACGGTAGCTTGTGTTTACAATTCCATCCATACTCTACTGGTCCACAACACCCCTTGATTGATAATTCTAGAGCCACAACACAGCATTCTGCCTTCTCTATAGAAAGAAGATGTGCCTGGTGAATTTGCCCAGAAACCCCACATGAGGATCAATCTGCTCGGCCCTCGAGGGAACCCTGATTTATAGGCTGCCCTAACCACTAATGCTGTGTCTGTCAGAGAATGAGCCCCGACTTAGTGTAAGCCACCTACAGAGCTGGACCCATATCTAGCATGTGGGACGGGCCATGGACCTACTTCCTCATCTCTACACATCCTTGGTATTCAGGAATCTTTCCCCAGAACTTTGCTAAAATCCCTGCCAATGGGGGAACCTGAAGCCCAATACAGAACGTCTCCATCTCCAATGCAGGAAACAGGGCTGTTGGGTTTCTTGAATCCCTGTTCAGGGGCACCCATAATATGGAAAACAGCACTCTTCCTTTCCCAGAGAAAGCCACAAATCTATTGGGAGCCGCCAGGATACATAGAGAGAAAAAATCTGCCATGGACCCAAGAGACCACACCTGCATTCAGAGGCCATCCTTGACACGCAATCAAGATACAAAAGCCTGTGCTACCACCTTCGAGTCATCCAATTTACAGTTCCTGACGAGCTGCCTTCCATGTCTATGCATTGGGCCTGTGATCACCTCATCATTAACCCTAAACCGAATTTTTGTTTACAGACTTCGCCTTCAAAACCATGGCTCACATGCCCTCCAGGATATGGTCCCTGGAGCCAGACCACAGGACTATGCCTGCCATCACCAAGGAAACTGTGCCCGTCACAGTTGCCAAAACATTCCAAATTAGGAGAAACCTGCAAGGCGCCTGAGCCCTCCCCAATATTTTCGGCCGCTCTGGACGCAAATGTGCAGTCTGAATCAGCCTGCTTACCTACATCCAGGCAGACAACCAAATCAATGGTCCCGAGTCAGAAGATTGAAACTGACATGCCCCCAGGATGTCATTGGAACCCTAGATTAGGTGTTCAGGCATCTGTCCTCAGAGACCTGTTCTGGAATACCAACTAATGATACAATGGGTTTTCTCTGAGCCACTCCCCAGAACATCTCCTGTCCCCAGAAGGAAACCATGATCTTCGGCTTTTGCAAACGCTCAGGGTAGGAGAATCCTGCACAGTACCTTAGCCACCAGCAAATTCTATGATCTCCCTGGTAACAATCCAGCATTGTTACCCATCTGCAAGAGAATCCATGTCAACTCAAGGCCTTGGAACTTCGTCCTAGCGCCACCTGGCTGGCCACCATGTTCCTCTGCTTCAAAGGTCAATGGAGGTGTGCTTTCCAGGCATCCATTTGGGAGAGCACTGCTACCCATACTTTCCACATGGGGGACCCTGGAGCAAACAAACCAGATTCCACCTATCAAGGAGCAGGACCTTGTGGTTTGGAGCATCTCACAGGCCTCGGCGTGTGAAATCCTCCAGGGGATATTAACACCACCCCTCCTTTTGATGGTCATCATAGACACAAACTCCAGTGAGAGCAAACATCTGGCATCAGCCCTTAATCGGCTGCTGGCTATCTCGAATAAGCCAGTGCACATTGGAAGTGGATCCCACATGGCACTGAATTGAACCATAGCTTGTGTTTACAAATCCATCCTCACCCTACTGGTCCCCTAGCCCTCTTGATAGGAATTCTTGAGCCACAATGTAACATTCTGCCTGTCCTATAGAAAGAAGTGCCTGGTGAATCTACCCAGAAACCCCACATGAGGATCATCTGCTTGGGCCTTGAGGGAACCACAATTTAAAGGATGCTCTGGCCACTAGTGCTGTGTCTGACAGAGCATGAGCCCCGAAATAGTGTCAGCCACACATAGAGCGGGTCCCATTACCAGCATGTGAGAAAGGCCATGGCCCAAGTCAGTCATCTCTACACATCTTTAGTATTCAGGCACCTGTCCCCAGACCTTTGCTGGAAACACTGCCAATGAGGGTACCTGAAGAACAATAGAGAACTCTTTTTTCCCATGGCAGGAAGCCTGGCTGTTGGGATGGGTGTCCAACCCTTAAGGTGGGAGAAAGCTCCATGAACAATAAGACAATGCACACTCGTGAGGGACATCCCGGGCACAAACAGGCATTGTGACCCTCAACCTGAGCATGCTTTCAAACAAGCCCTCTCAGTTGCACTAGCAGGATTCTGCATTGCTTGCCTGGTACACCCTAGGCCCAAATCCTAACATATGGTGGGATATTGCAGGAGCCCACACCCAGAGCCGGTCTCCAGAATCCCTGTTTTGTGGCAACATTAAGATGGAAAAGAGCACTCTTCCCTTCTCCGAAAAAGACACCAATCTATGGAGAGAGAGGAGGATCCTTAGAGAAGAAAGTCTCCCATGGACCCATGAGACCACACCTGCATTCCCAACACATACTGGACACATAATCCAGATAGAAAACCCTGTGCTACTGCCTTCCAATAGCCCTATTTACTTTTCCTGACGTGTTTCCCTCTAGGTCTATGCACTGGGCCTGCAACCAACACTCCACTAACCCTAACACGAATTTGTGTATGCAGATTTCAATCCCAAAATCATGGCTCTCATGCCCTCCAGGATGGGGTCTCTGGAGGCACACCACAGTACTATGCCTGCCATCCCCAAAGAAACTGTGCCCGTCACAGTTGCCCAAACCTTTCAGATTAGGAGAAAGCAGCAAGGCCCTCATCTCACCCCTATATTAGCGGCCATTCTGGACGGAAATGCACAGTCTGAAAAAACCTGATCACCTACATCAAGGCATACAGCCAAGTCAATGGTCCTGAATCAGAAGATTAAGCCTGACATGCCCCTAGGACCACACTGGAACCCTCAATTAGGTTTTCAGGAAACTGTCTTAGGGGCCTGTTCTGGAATACCAAGTTATGATACAACATTTGGGCCCTGGGCCACACAAGAGAACATCTCCTGACCCCAGAAGGTAGCCGTGCTCTTCGAAAGGTGCCAATTCCTCAGGGTAGGAGAATTCTATATGGCACCTTACCCACCAGCACATTCGAATATCTCCCTGGTAACAAAACGTCATTGTGGCCTTTCTGCAAGACATTCAGTGTAAACTCAAGGCCTTTGTACTTTGCCCCAGAGCCACCAGAACGAAGCTGTCATGTTCCTCAGCTGCAATGCTCAATGGAGATGTGCTTTCCAGGCATCCATGAGGGAGAGATCCGCTACCCAGACTTTCCACATGGGGGACCCTAGAGCAAACAAACCAGACTCCGTCTGTCTAGTAGAAGGAAACCTTTCTGTTTGGAGCATCTCACAATCCTCAGCGTGGGAAATCCTACAGGGCCTCTTGATGCCACCCCTCCATTTGTTGGTTATCATAGACACAAACTCCACTGTGAGCAAACATCTGACATCCACCCTTACACATGCCCTGGATATCTTAAATAAGACTCTGCACATTGGAACTGTCTTCTGCCTGGTGCTGAGTATAACCGTGGCTTAGGTTTACAATTCCATCCTCACTGTACTCATCCTCATGCCCTCTTGATGAGGAATTCCGGAGCCACAACGCAGCATTCTGTCTTCCCCATAGAAAGGAGATGCTCCTGGTGAGACTTCCAGAAAATCCCACATGAGGATATGTCTGCTCGGCTCTCAAGGGAACCCCAATTTATAGGTACACTTGTCACTACTGCTGTGTCTGACAGAGCCTGAGCCCTGACCTCTTGTCAGCCACCCAGAGAGCTGGGCCCATATCCACCATGTGAGACCAGAGATGGCTCATGTCCATCATCTCTACCCATCCTTAGTACTCACTCATCTGTCACCAGACCTTTGCTGGAATCCATGCCAATGGAGGAACCTGAAGCACAATAGAAATTCCTATTTCCCCAAGGCAGGAACCATGGTTTTTGGGATGGGTTTCCAACCCTCAGAGTGGGAACCAGATGCATGGCCAATGATACCACGCCCACACTTGAGGGCAGCCCTGGGGACAAACAGGCATTGTGACCCTCAGCTTGAGCATGCTTTCAAGGCAGCCCTCTCAGTTGCTCCGCCAGGATCGAGCTTTGAAGGGCTGGTACGCCACTACACCCAAATCCAAACCCTTGGTGGGATTTTTCAGGCGCCCAGACCCAGAGCCCATCACTGGAATCCCTATTTTGGGAGGCACATAAGTTGGAAACCATCACTCTTCCCTTCCACGAAAAGCCACCAAATTACAGGGAGCCAGCAGATTCCATAGAGAGGAAAAGTCTCCCAATGACCCATGAGACCACACCTGCATTCCGAGACCATCCTGGACACACAATCCAGATAGAAAAGCCTGTGCTACCACTTTTGAGGCACCCTAATTGCCTTTCCTGATGAGCTGCCCTCCAGGTCTATGTTTTGGGCCGGTGTTCACCTCTCCACTAACCCTAAACCGGGTTTGTTTATGCAGACTTCTCGCCCAAAACCATGGCTTAAATGCCCTCCAGGATGGGGTCTCTGTACCCACACCAGAGGACTGTGCCTGCAATCCCCAAGGAAACAATGGCCGTCACATTTGCCCAAACCCTTCAGTTTAGGAGAAACCTGCAAGGCCCCTGAGCCCATCCCAGTATTGGAGGCCTGTCTATTTGCAAATGCACAGTGTGAAACACCCTGATCACTTCCATCGAGGCAGACACCCAAGTCAATGGGCCTGAGTCAGAAGATTGAACCTGACATGCCCCTGGGACCTCATTGGAAGCCTAGATTAGGTTTTCAGGCATTGGTCGTCTATTCTGGAATACCAATTTAGGGTACAACATGTGATCCCTGAGTCACAAAACAGAACATCTCCTGTCCCTAGAAACAAACAGTGCCCTTGGACCTTGTATAAAACCCTCAAGGTGGTAGAATCCTACATGGCCCCTTAGCCACCAGCACATTCTAACTTCTCTCTGGTAACAAACCAGCATAGTGAAACATCTTCAAGAGATTCCATGTCACCTCCAAGCCTTGGTACTTCGCCCCAGAGGCAACAAAAGGAACATGCCATGATCCTCAAGTGCAATGATTAATGGATGTGTGCTTTCCAGGCATCCATGCAGGTGAGCTCTGCTACCCAAACTTTCTACATGGAGCATTGTAGAGCAACCAAAGCAGACTCCACCTGTCCAGTAGAAGGAAACCTTGCTGTTTGGAGCATCTCACAAGCCTCAGGCTAAGGAATTTTCTGTAGCCTCTTGACAACATTTCTCCATTTGTCAGACATCATAGACACAAACTCCAGTGTGCGCAAATATCTGACATCCTCCCTTACTCAGGTGCTGGCTATCTCGAATAAGCTGCTGCCCTTTGGAACTGCCTACTGCTTGGCACTGAATTTAACCATAGCTAGTGTTTACAATTCCATGCTCACCCTATTGGTCCCCAAGCCCTCTTGATAGGGAATTCTGGAGCCACAACACAGCATTCCACATTTCCTATAGAAAGAAGAATTGCCTGATGAGCCTGTCCAGAAATCCCACATGAGGATCATCTGATCAGCCCTCGAGGATCCCTGAATTATCAGCTGCCCGACCAGTAGTGCTCTGCCTGACAGAGCCTGAGCCATGACTTTGTGTCAGCCACCCAGAGAGTGGTTCCCGTATCCAGCATATGAGACCAGCCATGGCTCAATCCGTCCTCTCTACCCATCCTTGGTATTCGGGCATCTCTCCCCAACCCTTTGCTGGAATCCATGCCAATGGGGGAACCTGAAGCCCAATGGCGAACTGCTCCTTCCCCATCGCATGAAACCTAGTGGTTGGGATGGGTGTCCAGCCCTCAGAGAGGGAGCCAGCTGTATGGGCAATGAGATCATGACCACTCCTATTGGTCGCCCTGGGGGGGGAAAAGGCATTGTGACCATCAGCTTGAGCATGCTTTCAAATAAGTCTTCTCTATTGCACCACCATGATCCCGCATTGCAGGGCCGGTATGCCCCGAGGCACAAATCCTAACCCTTGGTGAGAATCTCTTGGCGCCCAGACCCAGAGACCGTCTCCAGAATCCCTGTTTTTGGCACCCCTAAGATGGAAAACAGCACTCTCCCCTTCCCTGAGAAAGCCACCAAACTATTGGGAGCCGCCAGGATCCTTATGGAAGAAAAATCTCCCTTGGACCCATGAGACCACACCTGCATTCTGAGGCCATCCAAACACACAATCCAGATAGGAAAGCCTTTGCTACTGCCTTCCAGTTACCCTAATTAGAGTTCCTTATGAGCTTTCCTCCAGGTCTATGAATTGGGCCTGTGATCACCTCACCACTAAGCCTATCCCGAGTTTGATTTTGCAGTCTACTCTCCCAAATCCATGACTCATATGTCCTCCAGGATGGGGTTTTTGGAGCCATACCACAGGACTCTGCCTGCCATCCACAAGGAAAATTTGCCCATCCAAGTTTCCCAAACCATCTAGATTAAGGGAAACCTCAAAGGCGCATGGGCCCTCCACCATATTGGAGGCTGCTCTGTACGCAAATGCACAGTCTGGAACACTCTGATCACCTACATCCTGCAGATGCCAAAGTCAATGGTCCTCAGTCAGAAGATTGAACCTGACATGCCCCTAGGACCTCACTGGAATCCTAGATTAGGTTTACAGGTATTGTCCTCAGAGGCTTGTTCTGAAATACCAACTTATGATATAACATGATATAACAAGAACATCTCCTGTCCCCAGAAAGAAACCGTGCTCTTCGACCTCTGTCAAACCTTCAGGGTAGTAGAATCCTGCTTGGCCCCTTAGCACCAGGACATTCTACGTGTTCCTTGGTAAGAAACCAACATTGTAACCCATCTGAAAGAGATTCCATGTAAAATCATCGCCCTTGGTACTTCGCACCAGAGCCACCAGAACAAACCTGCCATGTTCCTCACCTGCAATGGAGAATGGAGGTTTGCTTTCCAGGTATCCATGTGGTAGTGCTCTGCTACCCATACTTTCCACATGGGGGAACCTAGAACAAACAAACCAGACTCCACATGTCCAGTAGAAGGAAAGCTTGCTGTTTGGAGCATCTCACAAGTCTCAGCGTGGGAAATCCTCAATGGCATCTTGACACCACCCCTTCATTTGTCGATAATCATAGATACAAATTCCAGTGTGAGCAAATATCTGACAACCGCCCTCACTCAGGTGCTGGTTTCTCAAATAAGGCGCTACATATTGGACCTGCCTTCCGCTTGGCACTGAATTGAACTGTAGCTTGGTTTTACAATTCCATCCTCACCCTACTGGTCTCCAAGCCTTGTTGAGAGGGAATTCTGGAGCCACAGTGCAACATTCTGCCTTCCCCATAGAAAGAACAAGTGCCTGGTGAGTCTGCTCAGAAACCCCACATGAGGATCAATCTGCTCAGCCCTCGAGGGGACCCTGATTTATAGGCTGCCCTGACAACTAGTTTTGTGTCTGACAGGGCGTAATCCCTGGCCTTGTGTCATCCACTCAGAGGGTGGGGCCCATATCCAGGAGGCAGACCGACCATGGCTCAAGTCCATCATATCTACCCATCCTTTGTATTCAGGCATCTGTCCCCAGTCTTCTGTTGGAATCCCTGCCAATGGGGGAACCTGAAGCACAATAGACAACTCCTCCTTCCCCATGGCAGGAAACCTGGCTGTTGGCATGGCTGTCCAACCATCAGTGTGGGAGCCAGCTGCATTGCCAATGAGACCACATCCACTCCTGAGGGCCGCCCTGGGATCAAAGAGGCATTGTGATCCTCAACCTGAGCATGCCTTCAGACAAGCACTCTCAGGACCAGAATCCTGCTTTGCCAGCCCGGTACACCCCTAGGCCCAAATCCTAACCCTTGGTGAGATTTTCCAGGTGCCCATACCCAGTTCCTATCTCTGGAATTTCTCTTTTGGAGCACCCCTTAGATGGAAAACAGCACTCTTCTCTTCCCCGAAAAAGCCACCAAAGCATTATGATCTGCCAGGTTCATTAGAGAGGAAAAATATTGCATGGACCCATGACACCACACCTGCACTCCGAGGCCATCCTAGACACACAATGCAGACAGAACAGCCTGTGCTACCTTTTTCAAGTCACCCTAAGTACAGTTCCAGACGAGCTGCCATCCAGGTCTATGCATTGGGCCTGTGATCACCTTGCCACTAGCCCTAACCCGAGGTTATATTTGCAGATCTCTCTCCCAAAAACATGGCTCAAATGTCCTCCAAGTTGGGGTTTCTGGAGCCAAACCACAGGACTGTGCCGGTCATCCTTAAGGAAAATTTGCCTGTCACAGTTTCCCAAACCCTCCAGATTAGGAGAAACCTGCAAGGCCCCTGAGCCCACCACAATATTGGAGGCCGCTCTGGATGTAAATGCGTATTCTGAAACACCCTGATCACCTACATCCAGCAGACTCTCAAGTCAATGGTCCTGAGTCAGAAGATTGAAACTGACATGCCCCTAGAACCTCACTGGAACCCTAGATTAGGTGTTGAGGCATTTGTCCTCAGAGGCGTGTTCTGGAATACCAACTTATGACACAACATGTGGTTCTTGAGCCACAGAAAAGAACATCACCTGTCCCCAGAAGGAAACCATGCCCTTCGACCTGTGTCAAACCCTCCGGGTGGGAGAATCCTGCATGGCCCCTTAGCCACCAAGACATTCTAAAATTTCCTTGGTGACAAACCAGCATTGTGACCCATCTGAAAGAGATTCCATGTTAATTCATTGCCCTTGGTATTTCACACCAGAGCCACCAGAACGAACCTTGATATTCTTCAGCTGCAATGCACAATTGAGGTGGGCTTTCAAGGCAGCCATGCACGAGAGCTGTACTACCCAAACTATCCATATGAAGGACAATGGAGCAAAAAAACCAGACTCCCCAACTCCAGTAGAAGAAAGCCTTGCTATTTGGAGAATCTCACCAGCCCCAGCGTAGGACATCCTCCATGGCTTTTTTACACCACCCTTCCTTTAGTCAGTATTTATAGATACAAACTCCAGTGTGAGCAGACATCTGACATCCACCTTTACTCAGGTGTTGGATATCTCGAATCAGCAGCTCCACACTGGAGCAGCATTCCGCTTGGCACTGAATTTTTTTTTAAAGATTTTATTTATTTATTTGACAGAGAGAGATCACAAGTAGATGGAGAGGCAGGCAGAGAGAGAGAGAGGGAAGCAGGCTCCCTGCTGAGCAGAGAGCCCAATGCGGGACTCGATCCCAGGACCCTGAGATCATGACCTGAGCCGAAGGCAGCGGCTTAACCCACTGAGCCACCCAGGCGCCCCTCGCTTGGCACTGAATTTAACCGTTGCTTTTGTTTACAATTCTATCCTCACCCTCAAGGTCTCCATGGCCTTATAATAGGTAATTCTCGAGCCACATCAGAGCATTTTGCCTTCCTCATAGAAGGAAGAAGTGTCGGTCAGTCTTCCAAGAAAGCCCACAGGAGGATCAATCTGATCGACCCTCGAGGGAACCCCGATTTGTAGGCTGCCCTGGCCACTAGCGCTGTGTCTGACAGAGCCTGAGCCCCGACTTCGTGTCAGCCACAAAGAGACAGGGGACCATATCCAGCATGTGAGACCAGCCATGGCTCAAGTTGGTCATCTCTACCCATCCTTGGTATTCAGGCATCTGTCCCTAGACCTTTGCTGGAATCCCGGTGATGGGGGAACCTGAAGCAAAATAGAGAATTCCTCCTTCCCAATGGCAGGAAACCTGTCTGTTGGCATGGGTGTGCAGCCCTCGGAGTGGGAGCCAGCAGTATCTTAATGAGACCACGAACACTCCTGAGGGCCACCCTGGGATCAAACAGGCATTGTGACCCTCAGCCTGAGCATGCTTTCAAACAAGCCCTCTCAGTTTCACCACCAGGATCCTGCATTTTAGGCCTGGTACGCCCCTAGGTCCAAAGCCTAACCCTTGGTGGGATTTTCCAGGCACCCTGACCCAGTGCTCGTCTATGTAATTTCTGTTTTGGGTCACCCTTAAGATGGAAAGCAGCACTCTTCCCTTCCCCGAAAAAGCCACTAAACTATTGGGATCTGCCAGGATCCTTAGAGAGGTAAAGTCTCCCATGGACACATGAGTCCACAACTGCATTCCGAGGCCATCCTGGACACAAAATCCAGATAGAAAAGCCTGTGCTACCTCCTTCGAGTCACCCTAATTATAGTTCCTCACGAGCTACCCTCCAGGTGTACACATTGGGCCTGCGATCACCTTGACACTAACCCTAAATCGAATTTGTGCTTTCAGACTTCTTTCCCAAAACCATGGCTCACTTGCCCTCCAGGATGGTGTCTCTGGAGCCAGACCACCGGACTGTACCTGCCATCCCCAGGGAAACTGTGCCCGTCTCAATTGCCCAAACATTACATATTTGGAGAAACCTGCAAGGCCCCAGAGCCCACTTCAATATTGACGGCCCCTCTGCATGCAATGCCCAGTCTGAAACACCCTGATCACCTACATCCAGGCAGACATCCAAGTCAATGGTCCTGAGTAGGATGTTTGAAACTGACATGCCACTAGGACCACATTGGAACCCTAGATTAGGTTTTCAGGTATCTGACCTTAGTGAACATTCTGGAATACCAACTCATGATACAACATGTGAACCCTGAGCCACACAACAGAAGATATCCTGTCCCCAGAAAAACCGCGCACCCCGACCTCTGCCAATCCCTCAGAGTAGGAGAATCCTGCACAACACCTTAACCAACAGCACATTCTAAGATCTCCGTAATAAGAAACCACCATTGTGACCCCTCTGCAAGAGATTCCATGTCAAATCAAGGCCTTGATACTTCGCCCCAGAGCCACCAGACGGACCTGCATGTTCCTCAGCTGCAATGATCAATGGAGGTGCTCTTTCCAGGCATCCTTGTGGGAGAGTTCTGCTACCCAAACTTTCCACATGGGGGCCCTGGAGCAAACAAGCTAGACTCCACCTGTCCAGTCGAAGGAAAACATACTGTTTGGAGCATCTCTCAAGCCTCAGAGTGGGAAATCCTTCATGTCTTCTTGTCACCATACCTCAACTGGTCGGTCACCATAGATACAAACTCCAGTGTGAGCAAATATCTGACATCTACCCTTAGGGGCTAGACATCCCGTATAAGCCGCTGCACAAAGGAACTGCCTTCCGCTTGGCACTGAATTGATCTGTAGCTTATGCTTACAGCATCATTCTTACCCTGCTGGTCCCCAAGCCCTCTTGATAGGGAATTCTGGAGATACCATGCAGCATTCTTCCTTCTCCATAGTAAAAAGAAGTGCATGGTGGGTCTTCCCAGAAACCCCAAATTAGATTCAATCTGCTGGGCCTTCGAGGGAACCCCAATTTATTTGCTTACTGGCCACTAATGCTGTGTCTGACAGAGCCTGAGCCCTTACCTAGTGTCAGCAACCCAGAAAGTGGGGCCCATATCCAGCATGTGAGACTGGTCATGGACAAAGTCTGTCATTTCTACCCATCCTTGGTGTTCAGGCACCTGTCCCCAGACTTTGGCTGGAATCCCTGACAATGGGGGAACCTAAAGCACAATAGAGAACTCCTCCTTCCCATGGCAGGCAACCTGGCTGTTGGGATGGGTGTCCAAACCTCAAAGTGGGAGCCAGCTGCATGGCCAATGAAACCACGCCCACTCCTGAGGGCCACGCTGAGCACAAACAGGCATTGTGACCCTCAGCCTGAGCATGTTTTCAAACAAGCCTTCTCAGTTGCACCATCAGGATCCCACATTGCAGGCCTTGCATGCCCCTTGGCCCAAATCCTAAGCCTTGGTGGGATTTTCCAAGCACCCTGACCCAGAGCCCGTCTCTTGAATCCCTGTTTTGGGTCACACATAAGATTGAAAACAGCACTCTTCCCTTCCACGAGAAAGCCACCAAACAATGACAGCCGCCAGCATCTTTAGAGCACAAAAATCTCCCATGGACCCATGAATCCACACCTGCATTCTGAGGCCATCCTGGACACACAATCCAGAAACAAAAGCCTGTGCTACTGCCTTCGAGTCACTAGATTTAAGGTTCCTGATGAGCTGCCCTCCAGGTCTATGCATTGGACCTGCAATCACCTCACCACTAACCCTAACCCAAGTTTGTGTTGGCAGACTTCTCTCCCAAAACCATGACTTACATGCCCTCCAGGATGGGGTCTCTGTGGCCATACCACAGGACTGTGCCTGCCATCCTCAAGGAAATTGTGTCACTAAAGTTGCCAAACCCCACCAGATGGGAGAAATCTGCAAGGCCCCTGAGCTCACCCAAATTTTGGAGGCCGCTCTGGACTCAAATGCGCAGTCTGAAACACCCTGATTACCTGCATCCAGGCAGACACGCAAGTCAATGTGCCTGAGTCAGATGTTTTAAACTGACATGCCCCTAGTACTTCATTGGAACCCTAGATTAGGTTTTCAGGCACCTGTCCTCAGAGACCTGTTCTGGAATACAAACATGATTCAACATGTGGTCCCTGAGTCACACAACAGAATATTTCCTGTTCCCAGAAGGAAACCGTGCTCTTGGAACTGTGTCAAAAACTCAGGGTAGATGAATCCTGCATGGCTCCTTAGCCACCAGCACATTCTAAGATTTCCCTGGTACCAAACCAGCATTGTGACCCATCTTCATGAGACTCCATGTCAACTCAAGGCCTAAATACTTCGGCTTAGAGCCAACCAAATGAACCTGCTATGTTCCTCTGCTACAATGGTCAATGGAGGTGTGCTTTCCAGGCATCCATATGGGAGTGCTCTGCTACACAAACTTTCCTCATGGGGGAACCTGGAGCAAACAATCAGAATCCCCCTGTCTGGTTGGATGAAACCTTACAGTTTGGAGCTTCTCACAAGCCCCAGAGTGGGAAATCCTCCTTGAACTCTTGACACCACCCTCCATTTGTTGGTCATCATAGACACAAACTCTTGTGTGCTCAAACAGCTGACATCCGCACTTACTTAGGTGTTGGATATATCCAATCAGCTGCTGCACACTGGAACTGCCTTCCGCTTGTTAATGACTTTGACAGTTGCATGTGTTTGCCATTCCATCTTCACCTTCCTGGTCCACAAGCCCTCTTGATAGGGAATTATGGAGCTACAATGCAGCCTCCTGCCTGCCCCAAGAAAAAATAATTGCCTGGTGAGTCTGCCCAGAAACTCCACATGAGGATCCACCTGCAGAGCCCTCGATGAAACCCTAATATCTTAGGCCACCTTGGGAACTAAGGCTCTCTCTGACAGAGCCTGAGCCACTATCTGCAGTCAGCCACCCAGATAGTGGGCCCCATTTCCTGCAGGTGGGACTTGTTGTGGCACAAAGCCATCATCTCTACTCAACCTGGATATTCAAGCCTCTGTGCCCAGTCCGTAGTTCAAATCCCTGCCTATGGGGTACCTGAAGCACAAGGGTACTCCTCCTTCCTGATGGCAGGAAATCTGGATGTTGGGATGGGTGTCCAACCCTCAGAGTGGGAATCAGCTGCATGGACATGAGATCACGGCCACAAATGGGAGCCACCCTGGGCACCAACAGGCATTGGACCGGCAGCGTGAAACTGCTTCCAAACAAACCCCCATGGGAGCTGGACCAGGAGCCCGGAGAGTGGGACATCCTAGCCCCTAGGGGCAAATCCTCACACTCTTTGGTGTTTTCCAGTCTCCTAGACACAGAAACTGTGTGACCCTCTTGTGTGGGTCCATTGAGATGTTCAAGAGCAGTCTTCCCTTCCCCCAGAGACAGCAAATTCTTGGGAGATGGGCAGAATCCTCAGAAATGAAGAATGTTCCATGGCTCCATGAAGCCACCCCTACATTTTTTTACCATTCTGGACACACAATCCAGACAGAAAAGTCTGCCCAACTGCCTCGATGACACCTTAATTTCACTACACAATGAGCTGCCCTCAGAGGCTGCAGATCGGGGCTGTGATCACCTCGGGCCTCACCCTACCGCTAGTTCGTGTATGCCGATTTCTGTCTCCAAATCCCTATCACACACGCCCTTTAGGATGGGGCCTCTGGAGTCACATCGGATGACTGTGTCTACCCACCAGAAGAAAACCTAAACCCCGAAGCTTAGGAGCAGAGTGGAAAGCCCCTAAGCCCAACTCAATTTCCAAGAATGGTCTGGACCAAAGTGTACATTGTGACACACAGTGAGCACCTGCTTCCAGGCAAACATCCAAGTCAAAGGCACTGAGTCAGAAGATTGAAACTGACATGCCCCTTGGACTTAATCGATGCCCTAGCTTAGGTTTTCAGGAACCTGTACCGAGAGGACTGTTCCCCCATACCGTCTTATATTCCAACATGTTGTGCCTGAGCCACACAACAGACCCCTCCTGTCCTGAGAAGGATACCTTGCTCTTGGTAGCTGTGTCCAAGACTCAGTGTATTAGAATCCTGCATTGTCCCTGACCATCCCAACATTCCAGTGTCTCCTTGGATAAAAACCAGCATTGTGTTCGAACACCATCAAACTCCATGTCAACTCAGCCCCCTTGAACTACGCCAGAGAGCCACCAGATCGAACCTGCCATGTTCCTCAGCTGCAATGGTCAATGGAATAGTGCTTTCCAGGCCTCATAGAGGATGGAAAGCTCTGCTTCCATCCTTTCCATATGGGGGAACCTGGAGCAAACAAACCAGACTCCCCCTGTCCAGTAGAAGGAAACCTTGCTCTTTGGAGCATCTCACAAGCTGCAGAGTGGGAAATCCTACATGGCCTCTTGATGCAAACCCACCATTTGTCCGTCATCCTAGACACAAACACCAGTGTGAGCAAATACCTGATATCCACCCTTATTCAGGTGCTGGACGTCTCGAATCAGCCGCTGCATGCTGGAAGTGATTTCTGCTTGTCACTGAATTGAACAAAACTTGTGTTTTTAATTCCATCCTCATCCTGCTGGTCCCGAAGCCCTCTTGATAGGGAATTTTGTAGCCACAACGCAGCATTCTGCCTTCCCCATAGAAAGAAGAAGTACCTGGTGAGTCTGCGTAGAATCCCCACATTAGGATCCACCTGCATGGCCCTCGATGGCACCCTAATATCTTAGGCTGCCATGGGCTCTCAGGCTCTGTCTGAAACAGCCAGAGCCACGACCTCCAGGCACCCATGCAGACAGTGGGCCCCATATCCTGCAGGTGGGACCTGCCATGGCCAGAAGCCGTCATCTCTATTCAACGTCGGTATTCAGACATCTTTCCTAAACTGTAGCTCAAATCCCTGACTATGGGGGAACCTGAAGCACAGGAGTATCCTTATTCCTGATGGCAGGAAACCTGGTTATTGAGATGGGTACTAAGACTCTGTCTGACACAGCCTGAGCCACGACCTAGAGTCAGCCATGCAGATAGTGGGCCCCATTTTATGCAGGTTGGACTTGCCATGGCCCAAACCATCATCTCTACTCAAACTGGATATTCAAGCATCTATCCCAGATTGTAGCTCAAATCCCTGACTGCATAGGAACCTGAAGCACAAGAGTACTCTTCCTTCCCAAAAGCAGGTAGGCTGGCTGTTGAGATAGGTGTCCAACCCTCAGAGTGGGAACCAATTGCATGGCCCATGAGACCACAGCCACTCATGCGAGCCACTCTGGAACAAACTTGCATTGTTACCGTCAGCGTGAGGCTGCTTTCAAACAACACCCTTTAGTAGCTGGACCAGGAGCCCACAGAGCACGCCTACCACCCTAGGGCCAAACACTCACCTTCGTAGGTGTTATCCAGGAGACCACACACAGAACCTGTCTCCAGAATCCCTCTTTTGGGGGTTCCTTGAGATGGAAAACAGCAGTGTTTCCTTCTCCCAGAGACAACAAACTCTTTGGAGCTGAGCAGAATCCCCAGAGCCGAAGTATCGCCCATGTCCCCATGAAGCCAACCCTATATTTTGTGAAAGTCCGGGACAAACAATGCAGACAGAAAAGCCTGCACTACTGCCTCCATGATACATTAACTTCAGTGCACTATGAGCACGATATATCATAGGCCGCCATGGGCACTAAGACTCTGTCTCACACAGCTGGAACCACAACCTCCAGGCAGCCAAACAGAGAATGGGCCCCATGTCCTGCAGGTGGACACATGGCCCGAAGCCATCATCTCTACACAACCTGGATAATCAGGCATCTGTACCCAGAAAGTAGCTCAAATCCCTGTCTATGGGAGAACCCGAAGCACAGGATTATTCCTCATTTCTGATGGCAGGAAACCTGGCTGTTGATATGGGTGTCTTACCCTCAGAGTGGGAACCAGCTGCATGTCCCATGAGACCACGGCCACCCATGACAGACACCCTGGGCACAAACAGGCAATGTGTTTGTGCATGAGAGGCTCATGCTCCCTCAGCGTGAGCCTCTTTTCAAACAAAAACCCTCAGTAACTAGACCAGGAGTCCACAGAGTGGGCCTGCCAGGTCCTTAGGGCCCAATCCTCACGCTTTTTTGTGCTTTCCAGGCGTCCAGACCCAGAAACTATCTCTTGAATCCCTCTTTTGGGGGTCCCCTGAGACGGAAAACATCAGTCTTCCCTTCTCCGAGAGACACCAAACACTGGGAGCTGGGTAGAATCCACAGAGACGAAGAATCTCTCATGGCCCCATGAAGCCACCCCTATATTTTGTGATCGTCTTGGACACAGAATCCAGACAAAATAGCCTGCACTACCGCCTCCATGACCCCTTAATTTCAGTACACTATAAGCTGCCCTCAGGGCCTGCAGATCAGGCCTGTGATCACCTCGGCCCTCACCCTAACCCTAGTTGGCAGATTTCTGTGCCAAAGCTCTGGCCACATGGCCTCCAGGATGGCCCCTCTGGAGCCAGACCAGACGACTGTGCCTACACACCCGAAGGAAAATCTGACCTTCATTGTTGCCCAAAACTTGAAGATTAGGAACAATATACAAAGTAAGTGAGCTCACATCAATTGCGAGCAAAACTCAGGACTGATATGCGCATTTTGGCACACCATGTGCACCTGCCTCCAAGCATACATCCATGTCAAAGGCCCTGAGTCAGAAGATTGATCCTGACATGCCCCTAGGACTTTATCGATACCATAGATTAGATTTCCAGGCGCCTGTTCACAGAGGCCTTTTCTCCAATAACAACTTAATTTCCAACATGTAGTCCATGAGCCACACAACAGAATCCCTCCTGTCTCCAGTAAGATAGCTTGTTCTTGGTAGCTATGTCCAAGACTCGGTGTAGCGGAATCCTGCATGACCCCTGACCACCTCAACATTCTAACGTCTCCCTGGATACAAACCATCATTATGATCCAACAGCATGAAACTCCATGTCAACTCAGGCTGCTTGGAACTTCACCCCAGAGTCACCAGAATGAACCTGCCATGTTCCTCAGCTGCAATGGTCAATGGAGGTGTGCTTTCCAGGCATCCATTTTGGAGAGCCCTGCTACCCAAACTTTCCATATGGGGTACAGTGGAGCAAACAAAACAGACTCGCCCTGTCCAGTACAAGGAATCCTTGCTGTTTGGAGCATCTCACAAGCCCTGGTGTGGGAAATCCCCCATGGCCTCATGATGCCACCCCTCCATTTAGAGGCCAACATAGACACAAAGTCCCGTGTAAGCAAACATCTTACATCAGCCCTTACTCAGGTGTTGGTATCTCGAATCAGCCGCTGTACACTGGAACTGCCTTCCACTTGGTACTGGATTTAACCATAACTTGTGTTTACAATTTTGTCCTCAACCTCCTCGTCACCAACCCTTCTTAACAGGGAATTCTGGAGCCAAAACACAGCATTCAGCCTACCCCACAAAGAGAAGAAGTGCCTGGTGAGTCTGCCCAGAAACACTACATGTGGATCCACCTGCATGGCTGGCAATGGCACCCTAATATCATAGGCCACCATGGGCACTCAGGCTCAGTCTTACACAGCCTGAGCCATGACTTCTAGTCAGCCACACAAACAGTTTGCTCCATATCCTGCAGTTGGTACCTCTCATGGCCTGAAGCCATCACATATACTCAACCTGTATATTCAGGCATCTCTCCCCAGACCATAGCTCAAATCCCTGCCTATGGGGGAACCTGAAGCAAAGGAGTACTCCTCCTACCTGATTGCAGGAATCCAGGCTGTTTAGATGGGTGTCCAAACCTCAGTGTGGGAAGCAGCTGCATGGTCCATGAGACCACGGCCACTCATGAGGGCCTCCCTGGGCACAAACAGGCATTGTGACCCTCAGCATGAGCCTGCTTTCAAACAAATCACCTTCGTAGCTGGACCAGGAGCACACAGGGCAGGCCTGCCAAGTCCCTAGGGCCAAATCCTAACCGTCGATGTTTTCCAGATGTGCAGTCCCAGAATCTGTCTCTGGAATCCCTCTTTTGGGGGTCCCCTGGGACAGGAAACCGCAGTCTTCCCTTCCCCCAGACACAACAAACTCTAGGGATCTGGGCAGAATCCCCAGAGTCGAAGAATCTCCCATGGCCTCAAGAAGAATCCCCTACATTTTGTGACTCTCCTAGACACACAGTCCAGACAGAAAAGCCAGTGCTGCCGCCTCCATGACACTTTAATTTCAGTACACTATGAGGTGCACTCACACCCTGCAGATTTGGCCTATGAGCACACTGTCCCTCACCCTAACCATAGTTTACATTTGCAGATTTCTGTCCCCAAAGCCATGGCCAACATGTCCTCCAAGATAGGGCCTCTGGTCCCACATTGGACGAGTGTGCTTACACTCCCAAAGAAAACTCTACCCTTCAAGTTTGCCAAAACCATGAATCTTAGGAGCAAAATACAAAGCACCGGAGCCCAGCTCAATTTCAAAGAACATTCTGGACCCAAGTGCATATTCTGATACACAACAAGCATCTGCCTCCAGACAGACATCTAGGTAAAAGGCCCTGAGTCAGAAGATTGAACTTGACATGCCTCTAGGACTTCATCGGTACCCTAGCGTAAGTTTTCAGGCACTTGCACCCAGAGGCCTGTTCTCCAATACCAACTTATATATCAACATGTGGTCCCTCAGCCACATAGAGAACCCCTCCTGTCCCCAGAAGGATATCTTGCTCTCAGTAGCTATGTCCAAGCCTCAGTGTAGGAGAATCCTGCATGGGTCCCTGACCACCCCAACATTCTAACGTCTCCCTGGTTGTAGACCAGCACTGTGATCCAACAGCATGAAACTCCATGTGAACTCGGGCCTCTTGGAACTTCGCCCCAGAGGCACCAGCTCGAACCTGTCATGTTTTTCAGCTGCAAAGGTCAGTGGAGTTGTACTTTCCTGGCATCCAAGCAAGATTGCTCTGCTATCCAAACTTTCCATATGGGGGACCCTGGAGCAAAGAAATTAGACTCCCCACTTTCCAGTTGAAGGAACCCTTGCTGTTTGGAGCATCTCAGAAGCCCCAGGGTGGGAAATCCTCCATGACCTCGGAATGCCACCTGCCATTTGTCAGTCATCATAGACACAAACTTCAGTGTGAGCAAGCCTCTGACATCCGCCCTTAGTCAGGTGCTGGATATCTCAAATCAGCCACTGCACACTGGAGCTGCCTACAACCTGGCACTGAATTTAACTGTAGCTTGTGTTTACAATTCCATCCTCAACCTCCTGGTCCACAAACCCACTTGATAGGGAATTCTGGAGCCACAACACAGTATTCTGCCTACCACACAGAAAGAAGTCCTTCCTGGTGATTCTGCCCCGAAACCCCACATGAGAATACACCCGCATGGTCCCTGACAGCACAATAATATCATAGGCTGCAATGGGCACTCAGGCTCTGTCTGACACATCCTGAGCCACAACCTTCAGACACCCATGCAGACACACACACACACACACACACACACACACACACGGGGAAGACACCTAGGGCTACACGGGTCAATCAGGAGGTTTGGGACTCTGACTCAGAACCCCTCGGTTTCACCTTTCGATTCTTTTTATCAATACGGCAAGAGGCGTCAGGGAGGACTGACATGACCTGCCCAGTGAGGGGACTTGTCTGGCGAGCGAGCTCTCCTCTGCCTGCTTTCTCTGGGCTTCGGTAGACAGCAGAAGAACATGTCGCTTCCTTCAGTCTGTGCCCAGAAATGAGCTGGGCAGGGTGGTTTTCTCTGGAATGTGGGTGCCTGGATACGTGTGTTCCAATTCCGTTGGGCTCTGTCGTCAGGGAAGTAAGGTCACCACTGCCTTGGGGCTCCTTATTGGACTTCCTGCTCCCATGCAGAGCTCCCTGAGGGCTCCCCTACCCCAGCTGCTCAGAGCTAACACAACACCCCATGCCCTGTCCATCCAGTGACCCAAACACATCCTCCCAACAACCCCTGGGAGGCCTGCATGCAGCTGTTGTCTCCGCTGGGAGGGAACGGAGATGGGGTTAGACCGGGTTCCTGCTCCTGCCCAGGACTGTGAGCCCGGACACATCCTGTGACCCTCAGGGCCTCCTCAGTCTCCCTGTCTGCACATTGGGGGTGTTCTGGCATCTTCTTCAGGGGATGCCATCAGGGGTAGGCCCTATCCATGCGTTCCATCCCCGTCTCCCAGGCGTCTGGTGCACACACTTGCCAAGGCACATGTGTGCTTGTTGATGGGCGGGGGAATGGAATATAACCGACAGAGGCCTGGATCTCTAGGGTCCAGCAAAACCACCCTCCTCCTGCCTGTAATCCATCCCACGTGGCAAGGTTTCAGTGCATGGCTTATGACCTTGTGGACACAGACTTCCCGGGACTTCCATTAGGGTGAGGTCCAAGGGCCTCGTCTGTGCCCATGTACTGGCCAGCCCCCATAGTGGTCCTCGGGCATTCCCGCATGCGTCCTCCTAGGAGGGATGGCCCGTGGGACTGAAAATGGGACAAAATGTTTGGCTGTCATTTCCAAGCTGATGGAGGAAAGTCTGGCACTTCTGCTGGTTCTTTCTCTCCTGTGTTCAGTGTCTGTTCTGTCTTTGTCTTTGTCTTTGTCTCTGTGTCAGGGTCTGTCTCTGTTTTGGTGTGTCTCACAGGAACAGGATCTGTGGGCTCCACGGCGGATGGACGAAACAGCCATTGTCACCCTTGTCCCTGTTTCCCTCACCTGTGCTGGTGCTTGGTTCCTTGGTAAGTAAGGCTTTCTAACCCTGAACAGAGCACGGACTCTGGAACCTCTTCCCAATGGGGACCCTGAAGCAGCAAGAAAGAGGGTCCTGACCTTTCTCCCCAGGCCAGGGGCCATGTGCTCTGCCATTTTCTGCAAGCTACAATGTCAGCCCCCGAGCCTCCAGGCTGTCTTCTGCTCAGAAGGACCTCGAGGGAGTAGAAAGCATGTACCCAAGACTGGGAGCAAAGTGGGTCTCAGATAGAGATTGAAGGCCAACAGGCTCTTTTACAAGCCTGTGGGAGACTAGGGACACCATGTCTCTATGGCACCATTGATAGAAGAGTAAGCAGAGGCCTTCGGTGTTGTAGCTCTGTCCACATAGGGTGGTTACCTCTTCCTACTTCCTGTAGTCCAGGGTGGTGATGGACACCAGACCCCCTACACTGTCCCCACCCAGTGCCCTTGCAGAGCCCTTGTTCCCCTTGGGGACCCCTTGACACTCAGCTCATCCTGTCTCCACTCCCCATGCTTTGGATCTCGGTCCTGGCCAGGAGTCCTGATGCCCCTGATGCCATGGCCGAGCTGTCTTCAACCTCTTTCTTCTTTCACACTTTTTACCCACCATTTTCCCTTGGGGTCCACCTCTGACCCCTAGCTAGGCAGAGCAGGGTGTGTGTGTGTGTGTGTGTGTGTGTGTGTGTATGTGTGTGTGTGTCTAAGCATGGGGGCGCTCAAACACATATGCCTTTATCTGTATGGTGATGTCCGAGGTTATGTGCCCACATGGGATGGGGTGACTAGCTCTTCCCAAGGATCTGAGGAGCTCTCATCCTCCAGGCAAACCTCATGGGAGGGTTAGGGGTAGGGTTAGAGTTAGGTTGAGAGTTAGGTTCAGACAGGGTTTGGGTCACGGTCAGAGTTAGGGTTAGGGGTTTGTTTTAGGGTTAGGGTCAACGTTAGGTTTTGGATCATGGGCCGTGTTATGGTCAGGGTCAGCTTCACGTTTATGGTTAGATTTAGGGTCTGGCTCACAGTCAGGGTCAGGGTTAGTGTGAGGGTCAGGTTCTGGGTCAGTGTTAGGGTGAGCGTTAGGTTTAGGTTCAGGGTTAGTGTCAGGGTCAGGTGAAGGTCAGGGACAGGGTCAGATTTTAGGTCAGGGTAAGGTTTTTGTTTAGGGGTAAGGTTCGTGTCAGGATGAGGGTTAGGGTTAGGGTCAGGGTTAGGTTCAGGGTAAGGTTAAGGTTTGGTGTTAGGATTAGTGTTAGAAGTAGGGTTATGGTTAGCGTTATTGTTAGACTGTGTTAGGGTCAGCGTTAGGGTTTGGGTTAATGTAGTGTTTAGTTTTACCATTAGGGTCAGCATTGGTTTTAGGTTCTGGGTCCGTATAAGGGGAGGATTTAGGGTTACATTTATCGTTATGTTTAGAGTCAGGCTGAGTCAGTTCAGGGTTCGGGTTAGGGTTAGGGTTAGGTCAGGGTCTGACTCTTGGTTACGGTCTGTGTCAGGGTTAGTGTAAGTTCAGGGTTCGGTTTAAGTTCAGGGTCCGAATCGGTGTCAGTGTTAGGCTTTGGTTTAGGTTAGGGTCGGTCTGGCTCACGGTCAGGGTCATGGTGAAGTTCAGGGATGGTTTGTTTTGGGTCAGGTTCACAGTCAGGTACAGGGTCAGGTTTTTCGGTGAGACTTTGGGTTAGGTTTAATGTTAGGGATAGAGTGAGGGTCAGGGTTAGGGTTAGACATTGTTTGGGTCATAGTTATCGTTAGGCTTAAGGTAGGGGTCAGGGTTAGGTTTAGGTTATGGTTAGGTTTATGGACAGGCTCACATTCAGTGTCAGGGTTATGGTTTGAATCAGTGTAAGGGTCAGGTTCAGGGTTAGGACTAGGGTCAGGTTCAGTTTTAAGGTCAGGGTCAAGGTCAGGGTTAGGGTCATGGTTAGAATAAGGTCTGCTTTACGTTTAGATTCTGGGTTATGATTATAGTCAGGATCATGGTTAGCTTTGGGTTAGGGACTGGTCAGGCTCACGGTCTGGGTCTGAGTTAGGGTTAGTGTTAGGGTCAGGGTGAAGGTCAGGGCCAGGGTCCGATTTAGGGTCAGGGTGAGGCTTTGGTTTAGGGTCCATGTTCGGGACAGGGGCAGGGTTAGTTTTGGGTCAGTGTTAGGGTCAGGGTTAGGTTTAGAGTCAGGGTCAGGGTCAGAGTCAAAGTGAAGATCAGGGACAGAGTCTGTTTAGGGTCCGGGTCAGGCTTTGTTTTAGGGTCAAATTTCGGTTCAGGGTCAGGGTAAGTTTCAGGGTAATGGTTTGAGTTTTTGGTTAGGGTTAGGGTTAGCAGGAAAGTTATGTTTAGTTTTAGGGTGAGACAGCATAGTGTCAGGGTTAGGGGTTGGATTGGGTAGGCATTAGTGTTAAGGTTAGGGTCAGCGTTAGGTTTAAGTTAAGGGTCCTTATTAGGGTCAGGGTTAGGGTTACCTTTAGAGTTATGGTTAAGGTCAGGCTCAAAGTACTGTTAGTGTTAGTGTTTGGGTCAGGATTTGGTTAGGGTCAGGGTTTTGATTAGGGTCAGAGTCAGGGTCACGGTTAGGGATGAGTCAGGGTTAGAGTAGGTCAGGTTAGGTTTAGGATCAGGGTCTGGATCAGGGTCAGCATCAGGCTTAGATTTAGGATTAGGGTTGGGTCAGGATCTCTGTCAGGGTCAGGGTTAGGGTTAGGTTTTAGATCAGGCTCACAGTCAGGGTCAGGGTCAGGGTCAGGGGTTAGTGTTAGTGTGAGCCCCACACCTGGGTCATTGACCAGTACCTTCAGGGTCTCAGGATAAACCCTGGGCAAAAGGGTGCAGCGACACACCCGCTCCCAGCTAGCCTGCCTTAACCTGGGGCATGAACATGACCTCCCTACCAGGCATCGGACCCCTCATAAGCCTTCTCCTGCTCGGGACATCTCCTTCCCCAATGAGCTCTCTTTACACACACATACACACACACACACACACACACACACACACACACAGACGGAAGAGACCTAGGGCTACACGGGTCAATCAGAAGGTTTGGGACTCTGACTTTGAATCCCTCGCTTTCACCTTGCGATTCTTTTTGCCAATACGGCCAGAGGCGTCAGGGAGGACTGACATGACCTGCCCAGTGAGGGGACTTGTCTGGCGAGCGAGCTCTCCTCTGCTTGCATTCTCTGGGCTTCGGTAGACAGCAGAAGAACATGTCGCTTCCTTCAGGCTGTGCCCAGAAATGAGCTGGGCAGGGTGGTTTTCTCTGGAATGTGGGTGCCTGGATACGTGTGTTCCAATACCGTTGGGCTCTGTCATCAGGGAAGTAGGGTCACCACCTCCTGGGGGCTCCTTACCGGACTTCCTCTCCCATCCAGAGCTCCCTGAGGGAGCCCCTAACCCAGCTGCTCAGGGCTCACACTCCACCCCATGCCCTGTCCATCCAGTGACCCACACACAGCCTCTTCCCAACCCCTGGGAGGCCTGGGTGCAGCTGTTGTCTCCGCCGGGAGGGAACAGTGCTGGGGTAAGACCGGATACCTGTTCCTGCCCGGGACTGTGAGCCCGGACACATCCTGTGACTCTCAGGGCCTCTCTCAGTCTCCCTGTCTGCACATTGGGGGTGTTCTGGCTTCTTCTTCAGAGGATGCCATCAGGGGTAGGCCCTCTTCATGCGTTCCATCCCCGTCTCCCAGGAGTCTGGTGCAAACACTTGCCAAGGCACAGGTTTGCTTGGTGATGGGCGGGGGAATGGAATATAACCCACAGAGGCCTGGATGTCCTCTAGGGTCCAGCAAAACCACCCTCCTCCTGCCTGTAATCCATCCCACGTGGCAAGGTTTCAGTGCATGGCTTATGACCTTGTGGACACAGACTTCCAGGGACTTCCATTGGGTCGAGGTACAAGGGCCTCATCTGCGATCATGTACTGGCCAGCCCCCATAGTGGTCTGCGGGCTTTCCCGCATACATCCTCCTAGGAGGGATGGCCCGTGGGACAGAGAAGGGGACAAAATGTTTGACTTTCATTTCCAAGCTGATGGAGGAAAGTCTGGGACTTCTGCTGGTTCTTTCTCTCCTGTGTTCAGTGTCTGTTTCTGTCTTTGTCTTTGTCTTTCTCTCTGTCAGGGTATGTCTCTGTTTTGGTGTGTCTCACAGGAGCAGGATCTGTGGGCTCCAGGGCTTCTGGACGAAACCGCCTTTGTCTCCCTTGTGCTGTTTCCCTCTCCTGTGATGGTGCTTGGTTCCTTGGTAAGTAAGGCCTTCTCACCCTGAGCAGAGCACGGACTCTGGAACCTCTTCTCAATGGGGACCCTGAAGCTGCAACAAGGAGGGTCCTGACCTTGGTCCCCAGGCCAGGGGCCTAGTGCTCTGCCACATTCTGCAAGCTCACAATATCAGCCCCCCGAGCCCTCAGACTTTCTTCTGCTCAGAAGGACCTCGAGGGAGTAGAAAGCATGTACCCAAGACTGGGAGCACAGTGGGTCTCGGATAGAGATCCAAGGCCAACAGGCTCTTTTACAAGCCTGTGGGAGACTAGGGACACCATGTCTCTATGGCCCCATTAATAGAAGAGTAAGCAGAGGCCTTCGGTGTTGTAGCTCTGTCCACACAGGGTGGTTACCTCTTCCAACTTCCAATAGTCCAGTGTGGTGATGGACACCAGACCCCCTACACTGTCCCCACCCAGTGCCCTTGCAAAGCCCTTGGGCCCCTTGGGGACCCCTTGACCATCAGCTCGTTCTGTCTCCACTCCCCATGCTTTGGATCTTGGTCCTGGCCAGGAGTCCTGATGCCCCTGACCCCATTGCCGTGCTGTGTCCAACCTTTTCTTTTTCACCCTTTTTACCCATCATTTTCCCTTGGTGTCCACCTCTGACCCCTAGCTGGGCAGAGTGGTCTGTGTGTGTGAATGTGTGTGTGTGTGTGTGTGTGTGTGTGTGTGTGTCTGTGCATGGGAGCGCGCAAACACATATGCCTCCGTCTGGTGATGTCCGAGGTTCTGTCTCCACATGGATTGGGGTGAGTAGCTCTCCCGAAGGATCTGAGGATCTCTCATCCTCCAGGCAAACCTCATGGGAGTATTAGTTGTCTGGTTAGAGTTAGGTTGAGAGTTAGTTTTAGCCAGGTTTTGGGTCAGGGTCAGGGTTAGGGTTAGGGGTTTGTTTTAGGGTTAGGGTCAGCGTTTGGTTTCTGGTCATAGCCAGTGTTATGGTCAGGGTCAGCTTTACGTTTATGGTTAGATTTAGGGTCTGGCTCACAGTCAGGGTCAGGGTTAGTGTGAGGGTCAGGTTCTGGGACAGTGTTAGGGTGAGGGTTAGGTTTAGGTTCAGGGTCATTTTCAGGGTCTGGTGTAGGTAGGGACAGGGTCAGATTTTGGGTCAGCGTCAGGTTTTGATTTAGGGGCAAGGTTTGTGTCAGGATGAGGGTTATGTTTGGGCCAGGGTTAAGGTTAGGAATAGGGTTAGTTTCAGGGTTAAGTTCTGGGTAAGGTTATGGTTTTGTCAGTGTGAGGGTCAGGGTTAGGTTTAGAGTCAGGGTCAGGGTCAGTGTCAAATTGAAGTTCAGCGCCAGAGTAAGTTTACGGTCAGGGTCAGGCTTTGCTTTAGGGTCAAATTTCGGTTCATGGTCAGGGTTAGGTTCAAGGCAATGGTTTGAATTTTTGGTTAGGGTTAGGGTTAGCAGTAGGGTTATGTTTAGTTTTAGGGTTAGACAGCATAGTGTCAGTGTTAGGGGTTGGGTTGGGTAGGGGTTAGTGTTAGGGTTAGGGTCAGCGTTAGGTTTAAATTAAGGGTCCTTATTAGGGTCAGGGTTAGGGTTACCTTTAGAGTTATGGTTAAGGTCAGGCTAAAGAACGGTCAGTGTTAGGGTTAGGGTTAGGATTTTTTTACGGTCAGGTTTATGATTAAGGTCAGAGTCAGGGTCACGGTTAGGGATGAGTCAGGGTTAGAGTAGGTCAGGTTAGGTTCAGGATCAGGGTCTGGATCAGGGTCAGCATCAGGCTTAGATTTAGGATTAGGGTTTGGGTCAGGATCTCGATCAGGGTCACAGTCAGGGTCAGGGCTAGGGTTAGGTTTGGGTCATGCTCACAGTCAGGGTCAGGGTCAGGGTCAGGGTAAGGTGTTGTGTTAGGGTTAGCCCCGCACCTGGGTCACTGACCAGTCCTTTCAGGGTTTCAATATAAACCCTGGGCAAAAGGGTGCAGAGGCACACCCGCTCCCTGCTAGCCTGCCTTAACCTGGGGCGTGAACATGACCTGCCAACCAGGCATAGGACCCCACATAAGCTTGCTCCTGCTCGGGACATCTCCACCCCTAATGAGCTCTCTTTACACACACAAACACATACAAATGGGGAGAGGAACTTGGGCTACACGGGGCAATCAGAAGTTGTGGGACTCTCTGTCTCTGAGCCCCTCGGTGTCACCTTTCGATTCTTTTTGCAAATACGGCCAGAGGCATTGGGGATTCCTGACATGACCTGCCCAATGAGGGGACTTGTGTGGCGGGTGAGCTCTCCTCTGCCTGCATTCTCTGGGCTTCGGTAGACAGCACAAGAACCTGTCATTTCCTTCAGGCTGTGCCCAGAAATGAGCTGGGCAGGGTGGTTTTCTCTGGAATGTGGGTGCCTGGATACCTGGGTTCCAATTCTGTTGGGTTCTGTCGTCAGGGAAATAAGGTCACCACTGCCTGTGTGCTTCTTACCGGACTTCCTGCTCCCATCAAGAGCTCGCTGAGGGCGCCCCTACCCCAGCTGCTCCACCCCATGCCCTGTCCATCCAGTGACCCACACACAGCCTCCCCCCAACCCCTGGGAGGCCTGGGTGAAGCTGTTGTCTCCGCTGGGACGGAACGGAGCTGGGTTCAGACCGGGTTCCTGTTCCTGCCCAGGACTGTGAGCCAGGACACATCCTGTGACTCTCAGGGCCTCCTCAGTCTCCCCGTCTGCACATTGGGAGTGTTCTGACTTCGACTTCAGGGGATGCCACCTGGGTAGGCCCTCTCCATGCGTTCCATCCCCACTCTCCCAGGAGTCTGGTGCACACAATTGCTAAGGCACGGGTGTGCTTGGTGATTCGCGGGGGAATGGAAGATAGCCCAGAGAGGCCTGGATCTCCTGTGGGATCTAGCAAAGCCCCCCTCCTCCTGCCTGTATCCCATCCCCCGTGGCAAGGTTGCAGTGCATGGCTTCTGACCTTGTGGACACAGACTTCCCGGGACTTCCATTAGGTTGAGGTCCAAGGGTCTCGTCTGCACCCATGTACAGGCCAGTCCCCATAGTGGTCACGGGCATTCCCGCATCCATCCTCCTAGGAGGGATGGCCCGTGGGACTGATAAGGAGACAAAATGTTTGGCTGTCATTTCCAAGCTGATGGAGGAAAGTCTGGCACTTCTGCTGGTTCTTTCTCTCATGTGTTCAGTGTCTGTCTCTTTCTTTGTCTTTGTCTCTGTGTCAGGGTCTGTGTCTGTTTTGGTTTTTCTCACAGGAGCAGGATGTATGAGCTCCAGGGCTGATGGATAAAACCACCGTTGTCTCCCTTGTCCCTGTTTCTCTCTCCTGTGCTGGTGCTTGGTTCCTTGGTAAGTAAGGCCTTCTCACCCTGAGCAGAGCACTGACTCTGGAACCTCTTCTCAATGGAGACCCTGATGCCGCAACAAGGAGGGTCCTCACCTTGATCCCCAGGCCAGGGGCCTAGTGCTGTGCCACATTCTGCAAGCTCACAATGTCAGCCCCCGAGCCTCCAGGCTGTCTTCTTCTCAGAAGGACCTCCAGGGAGTAGAAAGCATGTACCCAAGACTGGGAGCACAGTGGGTCTCGGATAGAGATTCAAGGACAGCAGGCTCTTTTACAAGCCTGTGGGAGACTAGGGACACCGTGTCTCTATGGCACCATTGATAGAAGTGTAAGGGGACGCCATCGGTGTTGTAGCCCTGTCTACACAGGTTGGTTACGTCTTCCTCCTTCCAATAGTCCAGGGTGGTGATGGACACCAGACCCCCTACACTGTCCACAGCCAGTGCCCTTGCAAAGCCCTTGGGCCCCTTGGGGACCCCTTGACCATCAGCTCGTTCTGTCTCCACTCCCCATGCTTTGGATCTTGTTCCTGGCCAGGAGTCCTGATGCCCCTGACCCCATGGCCGTGCTGTCTCCAACCTCTTTCTTCTTTCACACTTTTTACCACCATTTTCCCTTGGTGTCCACCTCTGTCCCCTTGCTGGTCAGATCGCGGTGTGTGAGTGTGTGTGTGTGTGTGTGTGTGTGTGTGTGTGTGTGTGCGTGGGAGTGCTCTAACACACATGCCTCTATCTGTCTGGTGATGTCGAGGTTATGTCCCCACATGGGATGGGGTGACTAGCTCTCCCCAAGGATCTGAGGAGCTTTCATCCTTCAGGCAAACCTCATGTGAGGGTTAGGGGTCTGGTTAGAGTTAGGTTGAGAGTTAGGTTTAGACAGGGTTTGGGTCAGGGTCAGGGTTAGGGTTAGGGTTTTGTGTTAGGTTTAGGGACAACGTTAGGTTTCAGGTCATTGCCCGTGTTAGGGGCAGGGTCAGCTTTACGTTTATGGTTAGATTTAGGGTCTGGATCACAGTCAGGGTCAGGGTTAGTGTGAGGGTCAGGTTCTGGGTCAGTGTTAGGGTGAGGGTTAGGTTTAGGGTCAGGGTCAGTGTCAGGGTCAAGGTGAAAGTCAGGGACAGGTTCAGATTTTGGGTTAGGGTCAGGTTTTGGTTTAGGAGCAAGGTTCGTGTCAGGATGAGTGTTATGTTTGGGTCTGGGTTAGGATTTGGGTTAGGGTTATTCGCAGTGTTAGGTTCAGGGTAAGGTTAGGGTTTGGTTTTAGGGTTAGTGTTAGAAGTAGGGTTAGGTTTAGGGTTAGCGTTAGACTGTGTTATGGTCAGTGTTAGGGTTTGGGTTAGGGTAAGGTTTAGTTTTACCATTACGGTCATCATTAGTTTTAGGTTCTGGGTCCGTATAAGGGTCAGGGTTTAGGGTTACATTTAGGGTTAGGTTTAGGGTCAGGCTCACAGGCTAGGTCAGGGTTAGAGTTAGCGTCAAGTTTACGTCAGGGTCTGACTCTCCGTTAGGGTCGGAGTCAGGGTTAGTAAGGTCAGGTTTAGGTTTAAGTTCAGGGTCCGAATCAGAGTCAGCGTTAGGCTTTGGTTAAGGTTAGGGTTTGGGTCTGGCTCATGGTCAGGGTCATGGTGAGGATCAGGTCTGGTTAGGTTTGGGTCAGGTTCACAGTCAGGGTCAGGGTCAGGGTTTTTGGTTAAATTTAGGGTTAGGGTTAATGTTAGGGTTAGAGTGAGGTCAGGGTTAAGGTTAGACATTGTTAGGGTCAGTGTTATCGTTAGGCTTAAGGTAGTGGTCAGGTTTAGCTTTAGGTTAGGGTTAGGTTTATGGTCAGGCTCACAGTCAGTGTCAGGGTTAGGGTTTGTGTCAGATTAAGGGGCAGGGTCAGGGTTACGATTAGGGTCAGGTTCAGTGTTAGGGTCAGGGTCAACATCAGGTTTTGGGTCATGGTTTTGAAAAGGTCAGCTTACGTTTAGATTCTGGGTTATGTTTATCGTCAGGATCATGGTTAGCTTTGGGTGAGGGTTCTGCTCAGGCTCCCGATCTGGGTCAGAATTAGGGTTAGGGTTAGGGTCAGGGTTAGGGTTGGGGTCAAATTAGGACTTGGTAAGGCTTAGGATTAGGGTCAGGGTCAGTGTCAGGGTGAAAGTCAGGGCCAGGGTCAGATTTAGGGTAGGGTGAGGCTTTGCTTTAGGGTCCACGTTCGGGACAGGGGCAGGTTTAGTTTGGAACTTGTGTTAGGGTCAGCGTTTGGTTTAGATTCAGGGTCACGGTCAGAGTCAAGTGAAGGTCAGGGCCAGAGTAAGTTTAGGGTCAGGGTCAGGCTTTGTTTTAGGGTCAAATTTCGGTTCAGGGTCTGGGTTTGTTTCAGGGGAAGGGTTTGAATTATTGGTTAGGGTTAGTTTTAGCAGTAGGGGTAGGATTAGTTTTAGGATTAGACAACATAGTGTAAGCGTTAGGGGTCGGTTGGGTAGGGGTTAGTGTTAGGGTTAGGGTCAGCCTTACGTTTAGTTTAAGGGTCCTTATTAGGGACAGGGTTAGGGTTACATTTAGGGTTACGGTTAGGTCAGGCTCAAGTACGGTCAGTGTTAGGGTTAAGGTCAGGATTTGGTTAGGGTCACGGTTATGATTAGGGTCAGAGTCAGGGTCACGTTTAGGGATGAGTCAGGGTTAGAGTAGGTCAGGTTAGGTTTAGGATCAGGGTCTGGATCAGGGTCAGCATCAGGCTTAGATTTAGCATTAGGTTTTGGGTCAGGATCTCGGTCAGAGTCAGAGTCAGGGTCAGGGCTAGAATTAGGTTTTGGGTCAGGCTCACAGTCAGGGTCAGCGTCAGAGTCAGGGTTTTGAGTTAGGGTTAGCCCCGCACCTAGGTCATTGACCAGTCCCTTCAGGGTCTCAGGATAAACCCTGGGCAAAAGGGTTCAGCGGCACACTTGTTCCCAGCTAGCCTGCCTTAACTTGGGGCGTGAACATGACCTGCCAACCAGGCATCGGACACCTCATATGCCTGGTCCTGCTCGGGACATCTCCACCATCCATGAGCTCTCTTTACACACACACACACACACACACACACACACACACGGGGAGGAGAACTAGGTCTACACGGGTCAATCAGAAGGGTTTGGGCTCTGACTCTGAACCTCTTGGATTCACCTATTGATTCTTTTTGCCAATACGGCCGGAGGCGTCAGGGAGGCCTGACATTACCTGCCCAGAGAGGGTACTTGTCTGGCGGGCAAGCTCTCCTCTGCCTGCATTCTCTGGGCTCCGGTAGACAGCACAAGAACTTGTTGCTTTCTTCAGGTTGTGCCCAGAAATGAGCTGGGCAGGGTGGTTTTCTCTGGAATGTGGGTGCCTGGATACGTTCATTCCAATTCCATTGGGCTCTGTCATCAGGGAAGTAAGGTCACCACTGCCTGTGTGCTTCTTACCGGACTTCCTGCTCCCATTCAGAGCTCCCTGAGGGCGCCTCTACCGCAGCTACTCAGGGCTGTCACTCCACCCCATGCCCTGTCTATCCAGTGACCCACACACAGCCTCCCCCCAACCCCTGGGAGGACTAGGTGCAGCTGTTGTCCCCACTGGGAGGGAACAGAGCTGGGGTAAGACTGCATTCCTGTTCCTGCCCAGGACTGTGAGCCCGGACACATCCTGTGACTCTCAGGGCCTCCTCAGTCTCCCCGTCTGAACACTGGGGGTGTTCTGGCTTCTTCTTCAGGGGATGCCATCAGAGGTAGGCCCTCACCATGCGTTCCATCCCCGCTCTCCCAGGAGTCTGGTTCACACACTTGCCAAGGCACGGGTGTGCTTGTTGATCGCGGGGGAATGGTATATAGCCCACAGAGGCCTGGAACTCCACTGAGATAAAGCAAATCCACTCTCCTCCTGCCTGAATACCATGCCCCGTGGCAAGGTTGCAGTGCATGGCTTCTGACCTTGTGGACACAGACTTCCCGGGACTTCCATTAGGTTGAGGTCCAAGGGCCTCGTCTGCGCCCATGTACTGGCCATTCCCCATAGTGTTGCGCAGGCATTCCCCCATGCGTCCTCCTAGGAGGGATGGCCCGTGGGACCAAAAAGGGGACAAAATATTTGGCTGTCATTTCCAAGCTGATGGAGGAAAGTCTGGTACTTCTGCTGATTCTTTCTCTCCTGTGTTCAGTGTCTGTCTCTGTCTTTGTCTTTGTCTTTGTCTCTTTGTCAGCGTCTGTGTCTGCTTTGGTGTGTCTCACAGGAGCAGGATCTGTGGGCTCCAGGCCAACAGGCTCTTTTACAAGCCAGTGGGAGACTAGGGACACCGTGTCTCTATGGCCCCATTGATAGAAAAGTAAGGGGAGGCCTTCGGTGTTGTAGCTCTGTCCACACAGGGTTGTTACCTTTTCCTACTTCCTGTAGTCCAGGGTGGTCTTGGACATCAGACCCCAGAAACTGTCCCTACCCAGTGCCCTTGCAAAGCCCTTGGGCCCCTTGGGGACCCCTTGACCATCAGCTCATCCTGTTTCCACTCCCCATGCTTTGGATCTCGGTCCTGGCCAGCAGTCCTGATGCCCCTGACCCCATGGCCGAGCTGTCTCCAACCTCTTCTTTCCCCCTTTTTACCCACCATTTTCCCTTGGTGTCCACCTCTGACCCCTAGCTGGGCAGAGCGGGGTGTGTGTGTGTGTGTGTGTGTGTGTGTGAGTGTGTATGTGTCTGTGCATGGGAGCGCTCAAAAACATATGCTTGTATCTGTCTGGTGATGTCCAAGGTTATGTCCCCACTGGGAAGGGGTGATTAGCTCTCCCCAAGGATCTGAGGAGCTCTCATCCTCCAGGAAAACCTCGTGGGAGGGTTATGGGTACGGTTAGAGTTAGGTTGAGAGTTAGGTTTAGTCAGGGTTTGGGTCAGGGTCAGGGTTAGGGTTAGGGGTTTGTTTTAGGGTTAGGGTCAGCGTTAGGTTTCTGGTCATGGCCCGTGTTATGGTCAGGGTCAGCTTTACATTTATGGTTAGATTTAGGGTCTGGCTCACAGTCAGGGTCAGGGTTAGTGTGAGGGTCAGGTTCTGGGACAGTATTAGGGTGAGGGTTAGGTTTAGGGTCAGGGTCAGTGTCAGGGTCAGGTGAAGGTCAGGGACAGTTTCAGATTTTCGGTCAGAGTCAGGTTTTGGTTTAGGGGCAAGGTTTGTGTCAGGATGAGGGTTATGTTTGGGTTAGGGTTAGGGTTAGGGTTAGGTTCAGGGTAGGTTCAGGGTAAGGTTAGGGTTCAGTGTTAGTGTTAGTGTTATAAGTAGGGTTATGGTTAGGGTTAGCGTTAGAGTGTGGTAGGGTCAGTGTTAGGGTTTGGTTTAGGGTAAGGTTTAGTTTTACCATTAGGGTCAGCATTGGTTTTAGGTTCTGGGTCCGTATAAGGGTCAGGGTTTAGGGTTTCATTTAAGGTTAGGTTTAAGGTCAGGTGCACAGTCAAGGTCAGGGTTCGTATTAGGGTCAAGGTTAGGTCAGGGTCAGTCTCTCGTTTAGGGTCTGAGTCAGGGTTAGTGTAAGGTAGGTTAGGTTTAAGTTCAAGGTCCGAATCAGTGTCAGCGTTTGTTTTTGTTTAGATTAGGGTTGGGTCTGGCTCATGGTCAGGGTCATGGTTAGGTTCAGGGCTGGTTAGGTTTGGGTTTGGTTCACATTAAGGTTCAGGGTCAGGGTTTCTGGTGAGATTTAGGGTTAGGGTTGATGTTAGGTTTAGAGTGAGGGTCATGGTTAGGGTTAGACATTGTTAGGGTCAGGGTTATCGTTAGGCTTAAGGTAGGGGTCAGGGTTAGGGTTAGGTTAGGTTTAGGATTATGGTCAGGCTCACTGTCAGTGTCAGGGTTATGGTTTGTGTCTAGTAAGGTTGAGGGTTCGGGTTAGGGTTAGGGTTAGGGTTAGGTTTAGGGTTAGGGTTAGGTTTAGGTTAGTGTTAGGTTATGGTCAGACTCAAGTCAGTGTCAGGGTTAGGGTTTGTGTCTGAGTAAGGGTCAGGGTCAGGATTAGGATTAGGGTCAGGTTCTGTGTTAGTGTAGGGTCAAGTTCTGGGTTACGGTCATGAATAGGATAAAGTCTGCTTTACGTTTAGATTCTGGTTTATGATTATATTCAGGATCATATTTAACTTTGGGTTAGGATTCTGATCATGCTCACCGTCTGCGTCTGAGTTAGGGTTAGGGTGATGGTCAGGATTAGGGTTAGGGTCAAGCTTAGGACTGATCAGGCTTAATATTAGGGTTAGTGTCAGGGTCAGGGTGAAGGTCAGGGCCAGGGTCGCATTTAGGTTCAGGTTGATGGTTTTGTTTCGGGTGCAGGTTCGGGACAGGGGCAGTGTTAATTTTGGGTCAGTGTTAGGGTCAGGGTTAGGTTTAGAGTCTGGGTCAGGGTCAGAGTCCAAGTGAAGGTCATGGCCAGAGTAAGTTTACGGTCAGGCTCAGGCTTTGTTTTAGGGTCAAATTTCGGTTCACGGTCAGGTTTAGTTTCAGGGTAACGGTTTGAGTTTTTGGTTAGGATTAGGGTTAGCAGTAGGGTTATGTTTAGTTTTAGGGTTAGACAGCATAGTGTCAGGGTTAAGGGTTGAATTGGGTAGGGGTTAATGTTAGGGTTAGGGTCAGCGTTAAGTTTAGGTTACGGGTCCTTATTAGGGTCAGGTTAAGAGTTAACTTTAGGGTTACTGTTAATGTCAGGCTCAAAGTAGGGTCAGATTTAGGGTTAGGGTCAGGATTTGGTTATGGTCAGGGTTATGATATGGTCAAAGTCACGGTCACGGTTAGGGATGAGTCAGGGTTAGAGTAGGTCAGGTTAGGTTCAGGATCAGGGTCTGGATCAGGGTCAGCATCAGGCTTAGATTTAGGATTGAGTTTGGGTAAGGATCTCGGTCAGGGTCAGAGTCAGGTAAGGGCTATGGTTAGGTTTTAGATCAGGCTCACAGTCAGGGTCAGGGTCAGGGTCAGGGTCATGGGTTTGTGTTATGGTTAGCCCCGCACCTAGGTCATTGACCAGTCCCTTCAGGGTCTCAGGATAAACCCTGGGCAAAAGGGTTCAGCGGCACACTTGTTCCCAGCTAGCCTGCCTTAACTTGGGGCGTGAACATGACCTGCCAACCAGGCATCGGACACCTCATATGCCTGGTCCTGCTCGGGACATCTCCACCCTCGATGAGCTCTCTTTACACACACACACACACACACACACACACACACGGGGAGGAGAACTAGGTCTACACGGGTCAATCAGAAGGGTTGGGGCTCTGACTCTGAACCCCTTGGTTTCACCTATTGATTCTTTTTGCCAATACGGCCGGAGGCGTCAGGGAGCCTGACATTACCTGCCCAGAGAGGGTACTTGTCTGGCGGGCAAGCTCTCCTCTGCCTGCATTCTCTGGGCTCCGGTGGACAGCACAAAGAACATGTTGCTTTCTTCAGGTTGTGCCCAGAAATGAGCTGGGCAGGGTGGTTTTCCCTGGAATGTGGGTGCCTGGATACGTTCGTTCCAATTCCATTGGGCTCTGTCATCAGGGAAGTAAGGTCACCACTGCCTGTGTGCTTCTTACCGGACTTCCTGCTCCCATTCAGAGCTCCCTGAGGGCAACCCTACCGCAGCTACTCAGGGCTGTCACTCCACCCCATGCCCTGTCTATCCAGTGACCCACACACAGCCTCCCCCCAACACCTGGGAGGACTAGGTGCAGCCGTCGTCCCCGCTGGGAGGGAACAGAGCTGGGGTAAGACTGCATTCCTGTTCCTGCCCAGGACTGTGAGCCCGGACACATCCTGTGACTCTCAGGGCCTCCTCAGTCTCCCCGTCTGAACACTGGGGGTGTTCTGGCTTCTTCTTCAGGGGATACCATCAGAGGTAGGCCCTCACCATGCGTTCCATCCCCGCTCTCCCAGGAGTCTGGTTCACACACTTGCCAAGGCACGGGTGTGCTTGTTGATCGCGGGGGAATGGTATATAGCCCACAGAGGCCTGGAACTCCACTGAGATAAAGCAAAACCACTCTCCTCCTGTCTGTATACCATCCCCCGTGGCAAGGTTGCAGTGCATGGCTTCTGACCTTGTGGACACAGACTTCCCGGGACTTCCATTAGGTTGAGGTCCAAGGGCCTCGTCTGCGCCCATGTACTGGCCATCCCCCATAGTGTTGCGCGGGCATTCCCGCATGCGTCCTCCTAGGAGGGATGGCCCGTGGGACTGATAAGGGGACAAAATATTTGGCTGTCATTTCCAAGCTGATGGAGGAACGTCTGGTACTTCTGCTGGTTCTTTCTCTCCTGTGTTCAGTGTCTGTCTCTGTCTTTGTCTTTGTCTTTGTCTCTTTTTCAGGGTCTGTGTCTGCTTTGGTGTGTCTCACAGGAGCAGGATCTGTGGGCTCCACAGCTGATGGACGAAACCGCCGTTGTCTCCCTTGTCCCTGTTTCTCTCTCCTGTGCTGGTGCTTGGTTCCTTGTTAAGTAAGGCCTTCTCACCCTGAGCAGAGCACGGACTCTGGAACCTCTTCCCAATGGGGACCCTGAAGCTGCAACAAGGAGGGTCCTGACCTTGGTCCCCAGGCCAGGGGCCTAGTGCTCTGCCACATTCTGCATCTCACAATGTCAGCCCCCGAGCCTCTAGGCTGTCTTCTGCTCAGAAGGACTTCGAGGGAGTAGAAAGAATATACCCAAGACTGGGAGCACAGTGGGTCTCGGATAGAGATTCAAGGCCAACAGGCTCTTTTACAAGCCAGTGGGAGACTAGGGACACTGTGTCTCTATGGCCCCATTGATAGAAAAGTAAGGGGAGGCCTTCGGTGTTGTAGCTCTGTCCACACAGGGTGGTTACCTCTTCCTACTTCCTGTAGTCCAGGGTGATCTTGGACATCAGACCCCAGAAACTGTCCCTACCCAGTGCCCTTGCAAAGCCCTTGAGCCCCTTGGCTTCCCCTTGACCATCAGCTCATCCTGTTTCCACTCCCCATGCTTTGGTACTTGGTCCTGGCCAGCAGTCCTGATGCCCCTGACCCCATGGCCGAGCTGTCTCCAACCTCTTTCTTCTTTCCCCCTTTTTATCCACCATTTCCCTTGGTGTCCACCTCTGACCCCTAGCTGGGCAGAGCGGGGTGTGTGTGTGTGTGTGTGTGTGTGTGTGTGTGTGTGTGTGAGTGTGTGTGTGTCTGTGCATGGGAGCGCTCAAACACATATGCCTGTATCTGTCTGGGATGGGGTGATTAGCTCTCCCCAAGGATCTGAGGAGCTCTCATCCTCCAGGAAAACCTCGTGGGAGGGTTATGGGTACGGTTAGAGTTAGGTTGAGAGTTAGGTTTAGTCAGGGTTTGGGTCAGGGTCAGGGTTAGGGTTAGGGGTTTGTTTTAGGGTTAGGGTCAGCGTTAGGTTTCTGGTCATGGCCCGTGTTATGGTCAGGGTCAGCTTTACGTTTATGGTTAGATTTAGGGTCTGGCTCACAGTCAGGGTCAGGGTTAGTGTGAGGGTAGGTTCTGGGACAGTATTAGGGTGAGGGTTAGGTTTAGGGTCAGGGTCAGTGTCAGGGTCAGGTGAAGGTCAGGGACAGTTTCAGATTTTCGGTCAGAGTCAGGTTTTGGTTTAGGGGCAAGGTTTGTGTCAGGATGAGGGTTATGTTTGAGTCAGGGTTAGGGTTAGGATTAGGTTCAGGGTAGGTTCAGGGTAAGGTTAGGGTTCGGTGTTAGTGTTAGTGTTATAAGTAGGGTTATGGTTAGGGTTAGCGTTAGACTGTGGTAGGGTCAGTGTTAGGGTTTGGTTTAGGGTAAGGTTTAGTTTTACCATTAGGGTCAGCATTGGTTTTAAGTTCTGGGTCCGTATAAGGGTCAGGGTTTAGGGTTTCATTTAAGGTTAGGTTTAGGGTCAGGCGCACAGTCAAGGTCAGGGTTCGTATTAGGGTCAAGGTTAGGTCAGGGTCAGTCTCTCGTTTAGGGTCTGAGTCAGTTTTAGTGTAAGGTAGGTTAGGTTTAAGTTCAAGGTCCGAATCAGTGTCAGCGTTTGTTTTTGTTTAGATTAGGGTTGGGTCTGGCTCATGGTCAGGGTCATGGTGAGGTTCAGGGCTGGTTAGGTTTGGGTTTGGTTCACATTAAGGTTCAGGGTCAGGGTTTTCGGTGAGATTTAGGGTTAGGGTTGATGTTAGGTTTAGAGTGAGGGTCATGGTTAGGGTTAGACATTGTTAGGGCCAGGGTTATCGTTAGGCTTAAGGTAGGGGTCAGGGTTAGGGTTAGGTTAGGTTTAGGATTATGGTCAGGCTCACTGTCAGTGTCAGGGTTATGGTTTGTGTCTAGTAAGGGTGAGGGTTCGGGTTAGGGTTAGGGTTAGGTTTAGGGTTAGGGTTAGGTTTAGGTTAGTGTTAGGTTTATGGTCAGACTCAAGTCAGTGTCAGGGTTAGGGTTTGTGTCTGAGTAAGGGTCAGGGTCAGGATTAGGATTAGGGTCAGGTTCTGTGTTAGTGTAGGGTCAAGTTCTGGGTTACGGTCATGAATAGGATAAAGTCTGCTTTACGTTTAGATTCTGGTTTATGATTATATTCAGGATCATGTTAACTTTGGGTTAGGATTCTGATCAAGCTCACCGTCTGCGTCTGAGTTAGGGTTAGGGTGATGGTCAGGATTAGGGTTAGGGTCAAGCTTAGGACTGATCAGGCTTAATATTAGGGTTAGTGTCAGGGTCAGGGTGAAGGTCAGGGCCAGGGTCGCATTAGGTTCAGGTTGAGGCTTTTGTTTCGGGTACAGGTTCGGGACAGGGGCAGTGTTAATTTTGGGTCAGTGTTAGGGTCAGGGTTAGGTTTAGAGTCTGGGTCAGGGTCAGAGTCCAATTGAAGGTCATGGCCAGAGTAAGTTTACGGTAAGGTTCAGGCTTTGTTTTAGGGTCAAATTTCGGTTCAGGTTCAGGTTTAGTTTCAGGGTAACGGTTTGAGTTTTTGGTTAGGGTTAAGGTTAGCAGTAGGGTTATGTTTAGTTTTAGGGTTAGACAGCATAGTGTCAGGGTTAAGGGTTGGATTGGGTAGGGGATAATGTTAGGGTTAGTGTCTGCGTTAGGTTTAGGTTACGGGTCCTCATTAGGGTCAGGTTTAGAGTTAACTTTAGGGTTACGGTTAAGGTCAGGCTCAAAGTACGTTCAGATTTAGGGTTAGGGTCAGGATTTGGTTATGGTCAGGGTTATGATATGGTCAGAGTCAGGGTCACGGTTAGGGATGAGTCAGGGTTAGAGTAGATCAGGTTAGGTTTAGGATCAGGGTCTGTATCAGGGACAGCATCAGGTTTATATTTAGGATTAGGGTTTGGGTAAGGATCTCGGTCAGGGTCAGAGTCAGGTAAGGGCTAGGGTTAGGTTTTAGATCAGGCTCACAATCAGGGTCAGTGTCAAGGTCAGTTCAGGGATTAGTGTTATTGTTAGCCCTGCAACTGAGTCATTGACCAGACCCTTCAGGGACTCAGGATAAACCCTCGGCAAAAGGGTGCAGCGGCACACCCGCTCCAAGCTAGCCTGCCTTAACCTGGGTCGTGAACATGACCTGCCAATCAGGCATGGACCCCTCATAAGCCTGCTCCTTCTTGGACATCTCCACCTCTGATGAGCTCTCTTTACACACACACACACACACACAGACACACACACGGGGAGGAGATCTAGGGCTACACGGGTCAATCAGAATGTTTGCGACTCTGACTCTGAACCCCTCGGTTTCAACTTGGGATTCTTTTTGCCAATACGGCCAGAGGCGTCAGGGAGGACTGACATGACCTGCCCAGTGAGGGGACTTGTCTGGCGGGCGAGCTTTCCTCTCCCTGCATTCTCTGGGCTTCGGTAAACAGCAGAAGAACATGTCGCTTCCTTCAGACTGTGCCCAGAAATGAGCTGGGCAGGGTGGTTTTCGCTGGAATGTGGGTGCCTGGATACGTTGGTTCCAATTCCGTTTGGCTCTGTCATCAGGGATGTAAGGTCACCATTGCCTGAGGGCTCCTTACCGGACTTCCTGCTCCCATCCAGAGCTCCCTGAAGGTGTCCCTGCCCGAGCTGCTCAGGGCTCACACTCCACCCCATACCCTGTCCATCCAGTGACCCACACACAGCCTCCCCCCAAACCCTGGGAGGCCTGGGTGCAGCTGTTCTCTCCGCTGGGAGGGAACAAGTCTGGTGTTAGACCGGATTCCTGTTCCTGCCCAGGACTGTGAGCCCGGACACATCCTGTGACTCTCAGGGCCTCCTCAGTCTCCCCGTCTGCACATTGAGGGTGTTCTGGCTTCTTCCTCAAAGAATGCCTTCAGGGGTAGGCCATCTCTTTGCGTTCCATCCCCGCTCTCCCAGGAGTCTGGTGCACACACTTGCCAAGGCACGGGTGTGCATGGTCCTGAGCGGGGGAATGGAATATAGCACACAGAGGCCTGGATCTGCGCTGGGATCCAGCAAAACCACCCTCCTCCTCCCTGTAATCCATCCCACGTGGCAAGGTTGCAGTTCATGGCTTCTGACCTTGTGGACACAGACTTCCCGGGAATTCCATTAGGTTGAGGTCCAAGGGCCTCGTCTGCGCCCATGTACTGGCCAGACCCCATAGTGGTCCGTGGGCATTCCCGCATCCATCCTCCTAGGAGGGATGGCCCGTGGGACAGATAAGGGCACAAAATGTTTGGCTGTCATTTCCAAGCTGATGGAGGAATGTCTGGCACTTCTACTGGTTCTTTCTCTCCTGTGTTCAGTGTCTGTCTCTGTCTTTGTCTTTTTCTTTGTCTCTGTGTCAGGGTCTGTCTCTGTTTTGGTGTGTCTCACAGGAGCAGGAACTGTGGGCTCCAGGGCTAATGGACGAAACCGCCATTTTCTCCCTTGTCCCTGTTTCCCTCTCCTGTGCTGGTGCTGGCTTCCTTGGTAAGAAAGGCCTTCTCACCCTGAGCAGAGCACGGACTCTGGAACCTCTTCCCAATGGGGACCCTGAAGCTGCAACAAGGAGGGTCCTGACCTTGGTCCCCAGGACAGGGGCCTAGTGCTCTGCCACATTCTGCAAGCTCACAGTGTCAGCCCCCCGAGACTCCAGGCTGTCTTCTGCTCAGAAGGACCTCGAGGGAGTAGAAAGCATGTACCCAAGACTGGGAGCACAGTGGGTCTCGGATAGAGATTCAAGGCCAACAGGCTCTTTTACAAGCCTGTGGGAGACTAGGGACACCATGTCTCTATGGCCCCATTAATAGAAGAGTAAGCAGAGGCCTTCGGTGTTGTAGCTCTGTCCACACAGGGTGGTTACCTCTTCCTCCTTCCAGTAGTCCAGGGTGGTGATGGACACTAGACCCCAGACACTGTCCCCACCCAGTGCCCTTGAAAAGCCCTTGGGCCCCTTGGGGATGCCTTGACCATCATCTTGTCCTGTCTCCACTCCCCATGCTTTGGATCTCGTTCCTGGCTAGGAGTCCTGATGCCCATAACCCCATGGCTGAGCTGTGTCCAACCTCTTTCTTCTTTCACCCTTTTTACCCACCATTTTCCCTTGGTGTCCACCTCTGACTCCTAACTGGGCTGAGCGGGTTGTGTGTGTGTGTGTGTGTGTGTGTGTGCATGGGAGCGCTCAAATACATATGCCTCTCTCTGTCTGGTGATGTCCGAGGTTATGCCCCCACATGGGATGGGGTGAATAGTTCTCCCCAAGGATCTGAGGAGCTCTCATCCTCCAGTCAAACCGCATGGGAGTGTTAGGGGTAGGGTTAGAGTTAGTTTGAGAGTTAGAGTTAGACAGGGTTTGGTTCAGGGTCTGATTAAGGTTATGGGTTTGTGTTAAGTTAGGGTTTCGTGTCATGGCCCGTGTTAGGGTCAGAGTCAGCTTTACGTTTATAGTTAGATTTAGGGTCTGGCTCACAGTCAGGTTCAGGGTTAGTGTGAGGGTCAAGTTGTGGGTCAGTGTTAGTGTGAGGGTTGGGTTTAGGGTCAGGGTCAGTGTCAGGGTCAGGTGAAGGTCAGGGACAGTGTCAGATTTTGGGTCAGTGTCAGGTTTTGGTTTATGGGCAAGGTTCGTGTCAGGAAGAGGGTTATGTTTGGGTCAGGGTTAGGGTTAGGGTTAGGGTCTGGGTTAGGTTCAGGGTAAGGTTAGGGTTTGGTGTTCAGGTTAGTGTTAGAAGTAGGGTTATGGTTAGGGTTAGCTTTAGAGTGTGTTAGGGTCAGGGTTAGGATTTGGGTTAGGGTATGTTTTAGTTTTACCATTAGGGTCAGCATTAATTTTAGGTTCTGGGTCCGTATAAAGGTCAGGGTTTAGGGTTACATTTATGGTTAGTTTAAGGGTCAGGCTCACAGTCAAGGTCAGGGTTCGGGTTAGGGTCAAGTTTAAGTCTTGTTCAGACTCTTGTTTAGGGTCTGAGTCAGGGTTAGTGTAAGGTCAGGGTTAAGTTTAAGTTCAGGGTCAGTGTCAGCGTTAGGCTTTCGTCTAGGTTAGGGTCGGGTCTGGCTCATGGTCAGGGTCATGTTGAAGTTCAGGTCTGGTTAGGTTTGGGTCAGGTTCACATTCAGGGTCAGGGTCAGGGCTATCGGTGAGATTTAGTGTTAAGGTTAATGTTAGGGTTAGAGTGAGGGTTAGGGTTATGGTTAGACATTGTTAGGGTCAGGGTTAAATTTAGGCTTAATATAGGGGTCAGATTAGGGTTAGGTTATGGTTAGGTTTATGGTCAGGCTCACAGTTAGTGTCAGGGTTAGGGTTTGTGTCTAAGTAAGGGTCAGGATCAGGGTTAGAATTAGGGTCAGGTTCAGTGTTAGGGTCAGGGTCAAGGTCAGGGTTAGGGTCATGGTTAGGATAAGGTCTGCTTTACGTTTAGATTCTGGGTTATGATTATAGTCAGGATCATGGTTAGCTTTGGGTTAGGGTCCTAGTCAGGCTCACGGTCCGGGTCTGAGTTAGGGTTAGGGTTAGGGTTAGGGTCACACTTAGTACTGGGTCAGGCTTAGGATTAGGGTCAGTGTCAGGGTCAGTTGAAGGTCATGGCCAGGGTCCGTTTTAGGGTCAGGGTGAGGCTTTGGTTTCGGGTCCAGGTTCAGGACAGGGACATGGTTAATTTGGGGTCAGTGTTAGGGTCAGGGTTAGGTTTAGAGTCAGGGTCAGGTTCAGAGTCAAAGTGAAGGTCAGGGCCAGTCAGTTTAGGGTCTGGGTGAGGCTTAGTTTTAGGGTCAAATTACGGTTCAGGGTGAGGGTTTGTTTCATGGGAATGGTTTGAGTTTTTGTTTAGGGTTAGGCTTAGCAGATGGGTTAAGTTTAGTTTAGGGTTAGACAGCATTAACCCGGTTAGTCAGGGTTAGGCGTTGGATTGGGTAGGGGTTAGTGTTAGGGTTAGGGTCACCGATAGGTTTAAGTTAAGGGTCCTTATTAGGGTCAGGGTTAGAGTTAACTTTAGGGTTATGGTTAAGGTCAGGCTCAAAGTGCGGTCAGTGTTAGGGTTAGGGTCAGGATTTAGTAGGGTCAGGGTTATGATTAGGGTCAGAGTCAGGGTCACGGTTAGGGATGAGTCAGGGTTAAATTAGGTCATGTTAGGTTTAGGATCATGGTCTGGATCAGTGTCAGCATCAGGCTTATATTTAGGCTTAGGGTTTGGGTCAGGATATCGGTCAGGGTCAGAGTCAGGTAAGGGCTAGGGTTAGGTTTTGGGTCAGGCTCACAGTCAAGGTCAGGGTAAGGGTTAGTGTATGGGTCTGTTGAAGGTCTAGGACAGGGTCAGATTTTGGGTCAGGGTCAGGTTTTGGTTTAGGGGCAAGGTTCGTGTCAGGATGAGGGTTATGTTTGGGTCAGGGTTAGGGTTAGGGTTAAGTTTAGGGTCTGGGTTAGGTTCAGGGTAAGGTTAGTGTTTGGTGTTAGGGTTAGCTTTAGAAATACGGTTATGGTTAGGGTTAGTGTTAGACTGTTTTTGGGTCAGGGTTAGGGTTTGGGTTAGGGTAGGGTTTAGTTTTACCATTAGGGTCAGCATTAGTTTTAGGTTCTGGGTTCGTATAAGGGTCAGGGTTTACGGTTACATTTAGCGTTAGGTTTAGGGTCAGGCTCACAGTCAAGGACAGGGTTCGGGTTAGGTTCAAGGTTAGATCAGGGTCAGATACTCGCTTAGGGTCTGAGTCAGGTTTAGTGTAAGGTCAGGGTTAGGTTTAAGTTCAGGGTCCGAATCAGTGTCAGCATTAGTCTTTGGTTTAGGTTAGGGTCGGGTCTGGCTCATGGTCAGGGTCATGGTGAGGTTCAGGGCTGGTTAGGTTTGGGTCTGGTTCACATTTAGGGTCAGGATCAGAGTTTTTGGTGAGATTTAGGGTTAGGGTTAATGTTAAGGTTAGAGTGAGGGTCAGGGTTAGGGTTAGATATTGTTACAGTCAGGGTTAATGTTATCTTAAGGTAGTGGTCAGGGTTAGGTTTAGGTTAGGGTTAGGTTTATGGTCAGGCTCTCAGTCAGTGTCAGGGTGAGGTTTGTGTCAGAGTAAGGGTCAGGGTCAGGGTTAGGATTAGGGCCAGGATCAGAGTTAGGGTCAGGGTCAAGGTCAGGGTTAGAGTCATGGTTAGGATAAGGTCAGCTTTACGCTTAGATTCTGGGTATGATTATAGTCAGGATCATGGATCGCTTTGGTTTAGGGTACTGGTCAGGTTCACGGTCTATGTCTGAGTTAGGGTTAGGGTTAGGGTCAGGGTTAGGGTTAGGGTCAGGCATAGGACTGGGTCAGCCTTAGGAATAGGGTCAGGGTCAGGGTCAGGGTGAAGGTCAGGGACAGGGTCCAATTTAGGGTCAGGGTGAGGCTTTGGTTTCGGGTCCAGGTTCTCGTCAGGGGCAGGATTAGTTTTGGGTCAGTGTTAGGGTCAGGGTTAGGTTTAGAGTCAGGGTCAGGATCAGAGTCAAAGTGAAGTTCAGAGCCAGAGACAATTTAGTGTCAGTGTCACGCTTTGTTTTAGGGTCAAATTTCGTTTCATAGTCAGGTTTTGTTTATGGGTAACGGTTTGAGTTTTTGGTTAGGGTTAGGGTTAGCAGTAGGGTTGTTTAGATTTAGGGTTAGACAGCATAGTGTCAGGATTAGGGGTTGGATTGGGTAGGGGTTAGTGTTAGGGTTAGGGTCAGCGTTAGGTTTAGGTTAAGGGTCCTTATTAGGGTCAGGGTTAGGGCTACCTTTAGTGTTAAGGATAAGGTCAGGCTCAAAGTACGGTCAGTGTTAGTGTTAGGGCCAGGATTTGGTTAGGGTCAGGGTTATGGTCTGATTATGGTGAGAGTCAGGGTCACGGTTAGGGATGAGTCTGGGTTAGAGTAGGTCAGGTTAACTTTAGGATCAGGGTCTGGTTCAGGGTCAGCATCAGGCTTAGATTTAGGATTAGTGTTTGGGTCAGGATATCGGTCAGGGTCAGTCAGGGTCAGGGCTAGGGTTAGGTTTTGGGTCAGGCTCACAGTTAGGGTTAGGGTCAGGGGTTAGTGTTAGGGTTAGCCCCACAGCTGGGTCATTGACCAGTCCCTTCAGGGTCTCATGATAAACCCTGGGCAAAAGGGTGCAGCTGCACACCCGCTTCCCGCTAGCCTGCCTTAACCTGGGGCGTGAACATGACCTGCCAACCAGGCATCGGACCCCTCATAAGCCTTCTCCTAATCCGGACATCTCCACACCCAATGAGCTCTCTTTACACACACACACACACACACACACACACACACACACACACACTCACACACGGAGAGTAGACCTAGGGCGACACGGGTCAATCAGAAGGTTTGGGACTCTCTGACTCTGAGCCCCTCGCTTTCACCTTGCGATTCTTTTTGCCAATATGGCCAGAGGCGTCGGGGTGGCCTGACATGACCTGCCCAGTGAGGGGACTTGTCTGGCGGGCGAGCTCTCCTCTGCATGCATTCTCTGGGCTTTGGTAGACAGCACAAGAACATGTCATTTCCTTCAGGCTATGCCCAGAAATGAGCTGGGCAGGGTGGTTTTCTCTGGAATGTGGGTTCCTCGATATGTGTGTTCCAATTCCGTTGGGCTCTGTCGTCAGGGAAGTAAGGTCACCACTGCCTGGGGGCTGCTTACCGGACTTCCTGCTCACAACCAGATCTCCCTGAGTGCGTCCCTACCCCAGTTGCTCAGGGCTCACACTCCACCCCATGCCCTGTCCATCCAGTGACCCACACACAGCCTCCCCCCAACTCCTCGGAGGCCTGGGTGCAGCTGTTGTCTCTGATGGGAGGGAACAGAACTGTGGTTAGCCCGGGTTCCTGCTCTTTCCCAGGACTGTGAGCCCCGACACATCCTGTGACTCTCAGGGCCTCCTCATTCCCCTGTCCGCACATTGGGGTTGTTCTGGCTTCTTCTTCAGGGGATGCCATAAGGGGTAGGCCCTCTCCATGAGTTCCATCCCCGCTCTCCCAGGAGTCGGGTGAACATACTTGCCAAGGCACGGGTGTGCTTGGTGATGGGCGGGGGTATCTAATATAACCCACAGAGGCCTGGATCTCCTCTGGGATCCAGCAAAACCACTCTCCTCCTGCCTTATCTCATTCCCCGTGGCAAAGTTGCAGTTCATGGCTTCTGACCTTGTGGACACAGATTTCCCGGGAATTCCATTAGGTTGAGGTCCAAGGGCCTCGTCTGCGCCCATGTACTGGCCAGCCCCCATAGTGGTCCGCGGACATTCCCGCATCCGTCCTCCTAGGAGTGATGGCCCGTGGGACTGATAAGGTGAAAAAATGTTTGGCTCTCATTTCCAAGCTGATGGAGGAAAGTCTGGTACTTCTGCTGGTTCTTTCTCTCCTGTGTTCAGTGTCTGTCTCTGTCTTTGTCTTTGTCTCTGTGTCAGGGTCTGTCTCTGTTTTGGTGTGTCTCACAGGAGCAGTGTCTCTGGGATCCAGGGCTTCTGGAAGAAACCTCCGTTGTCTCTCTTGTCCCTGTTTCCCTCTCCTGTGTTGGTGCTTGCTTCCTAGGTAAGAAAGGCCTTCTCACCCTGAGCAGAGTACGGACTCTGGAACCTCTTTCCAATGTAGACCCTGAAGCTGCAACAAGGAGGGTCCTGACCTTGGGCCCCAGGGCAGGGGCCTAGTGCTCTGCCACATTCTGCAAGCTCACAATGTCAGCTGCCCGAGCCTCCAGGCTGTCTTCTGCTCAGAAGGACCTCGAGGGTGTAGTAAGCATGTACCCAAGACTGGAAACACAGTGGGGTTGGATAGAGATTCAAGGCCAACAGGCTCTTTTACAAGCCTGTGGGAGACTAGGGACACCCTGTCTCTATGGCCCCATTGATAGAAGAGTATGGGGAGGCCTTCGGTGTTGTAGCTCTGTCCACACAGGGTGGTTACCTCTTCCTACTTCCAGTAGTCCAGTGTGGTGATGGACACCAGACCCCAGACACTGTCCCCACCCAGTGCCCTTGCAAAGCCCTTGGGCCCCTTGGGGACCCCTTGACCCGCAGCTCGTCCTGTCTCCACTCCCCATGCTTTGGATCTCGGTCCTGTCCAGGAGTCCTGATGCCCCTGACCCCATGGCCAAGCTGTGTCCAACCTCTTTCTTCTTTCACCCTTTTTACCTACCATTTTCCCTTGGTGTCCACATCTGACTCCCAGCTGTGCAGAGCGGGGTGTGTGTTTGTGTGTGTTTGTGTGTGTGTCTCTGTGTGTTTGTGCATGGGAGCGCTCAAAACATATGCCTCTATCTGTCTGTTGATGTCCAAGGTTATGTCCCCACATGGGATGGGGTGAGTAGCTCTCCCCAAGGATCTGAGAGGTCTCATCCTCGAGGCAAACCTCATGGGTTTCTTAGGGGTAGGGTTAGAGTTATGTTGAGAGTTAGGTTTAGACAGGGTTTGGCTCAGGGTCAGGGTTAGGGTTAGGGTTTTGCGTTTGGGTTAGGGTCAGCGTTAGGTTTCGGGTCATGGCCCGTGTTAGGCTCAGGGTCAGCTTTACGTTTATGGTTAGATTTAGGGTCTGGCTCACAGTCAGGGTCAGGGTTTGTGTGAGGGTCAGTTTCTGGGTCAGTGTTAGGGTGAGGGTTAGGTTTAGGGTCAGGGTCAGTGTCAGGGTCAGGTGAAGGTCAGGGACAGTGTCCGATTTTGGGTCAGGGTCAGGTTTTGATTTAGGGGCAAGGTTCGTGTCAGGATGAGGGTTATGTTTGGGTCAGGGTTAGGGTTAGGGTTAGGGTCAGGGTTAGGTTCAGGGTAAGGTTATGGTTTGGTGGTAGGGTTAGTGTTAGAAGTAGGGTTATTTTTAGGGTTAGCGTTAGACCGTGTTAGGGTGAGGGTTAGGGTTTGGGTTAGGGTAGGGTTTAGTTTACCACTAGAGTCAGCATTAGTTTTAGGTTCTGGGTCCGTATAAGGGTCCGGGTTTACGGTTACATTTAGGGTTAGAATTAGGGTCAGGCTCACAGACAAAGTCAGGGTTAGGGTTAGGGTCAAGGTTAGGTCAGGGTCAGACTCTCTGTTAGGGTCTGAGTCAGGGTTAGTGTAAGGTCAGGGTTCGGTTTATGTTCAGGGTCCGAATCCGTGTCAGCGTTAGGCTTTGGTTTAGGTTTGGGTTCGGATCTGGCTCAGGGTCAGGGTCATGGTGAAGTTCTGGGCTGGTTAGATTTGGGTCAGGTTCACAGTCAGGTCAGGGTCAGGGTTTTCGGTGAGATTTAGTGTTAGGGTTAATGTTAGGGTTAGAGTGAGTGTCAGGGTTATGGTTAGACATTCTTAGGGTCAGGGTTATTGTGAGGCTTAAGGTAGCGGTCCGGGTTATGGTTAGGTTAGGGTTAGGTATATGGTCAGGCTCACAGTCAGTGTCAGGGTTAGGGTTTGTGTCAGAGTAAGTGTCAGGGTCAGGGTTAGGATTAGGGTCAGGGTCAAGGTCAGGGTTAGGGCCATGGTTAGGATAAGTTCAGCTTTACGTTTAGAATCTGGGTTATGATTATAGTCAGGATCATGGTTAGCTTTTTGTTAGCGTTCTGGTCAGGCTCACGATCTAGGTCACAGTTAGGGTTAGGGTTAGGGTCAATTTTAGGGTTAGGGTCAGGCTTAGGACTGGGTCAGGCTTAGGATTAGGGTCAGGGTCATGGTCGGGTTGAATGTCAGTGCCACGGTCAGATTTATGCTCAGGGTGAGGCTTTGGTTTAGGGTCCAGGTTCGGGACAGGGGCAGGGTTAGTTTTGGGTCAGTGTTTTGGTCAGGGTTAGGTGTAGAGTCAGGGTTAGGGTCAGAGTCAAAGTGAAGGTCAAGGCCAAAGTGAGTTTAGGGTCAGGGTCAGGCTTTGTTTTAGGGTCAAATTTCGGTTCTGGGTCAGGGTTAGTTTCAGGGTAATGGTTTGAGTTTTTGGTTAGGGTTAGGGTTAGAAGTAGGGTTATGTTTAGTTTTAGGGTTAGACAGCATAGTGTCAGGGTTAGGGGTTGGATTGGGTAGGGGTTAGTGTTAGGGTTAGGGTCAGCGTTAGGTTTAGGTTAAGGGTCCTTGTTATTGTCAGGATTATGGTTCCTTTAGGGTTATGGTTAAGGTCAGTCTCAAAGTACGGTCAGTGTAAGGGTTAGGGTCAGGATTTGGTTAAGGTCAGGGTTATGATTAAAGTCAGAGTCAGTGTCACGGTTAGTGATGAGTCAGGGTTAGAGTAGCTCAGGTTAGGTTTAGGATCAGGGTCTGGATCAGGGTCAGCATCAGGCTTAGTTTTAGGATTAGGGTTTGTGTCAGGATCTCGGTCAGGGTCAGAGTCAGGGTCAGGGCTAGTGTTAGTTTTTGGTTTAGGCTCACAGTCAGAATCAGGTTCAGGGTCTGGGTCAGGGTTTAGTGTCAGGGTTAGCCCCACACCTGGGTCATTGACCAGTCCCTGTAGGGTCTCAGGATAAACACCGGACAAAATGGTGCATCGGCACACGTGCTCCCAGCTAGCCTGCCTTAACCTGGGGCATGAACATGACCTGCCAACCAGGTATTGGACCCCTCATAAGCCTGCTCCTGCTCAGGACATCTCCACCTTCGATGATCTCTCTTTACACACACACACACACACACACACACACACACACACACACACGCGGGAAGGAGACCTAGGGCTACAGGGCTCAATCAGATGGTTTTGGACTCTGACTCTTAACCCCTCGGTTTACCCATGCGATTCTTTTTGCCAATACGGCCACAGGCGTCAGGGAGGCCTGACATGACCTTCCCAGTGAGGGGACTTGTCTGGCGGGCGAGCTCTCCTCTGCCTGCATTCTCTGGGCTTCAGAAGACAGCACAAGAACATGTCGCTTCCTTCAGGCTGTGCCCAGAAATGAGCTGGGCAGGGTGGTTTTCTCTGGAATGTGGGTGCCTGGATATGTGGGTTCCAATTCCGTTGGGCTCTGTCATCAGGGAAGTAAGGTCACCACTGCCTGGGGGCTCCTTACCGGACTTCCTGCTCCCATCAATAGCTCCCTGAGAGCGCCTCTACCCCTGCTGCTCAGGGCTCAAGCTCCACCCCATGCCCTGTCCATCCAGTGACCCACACAGCCTCCCCCCAACCCCTCGGAGGCCTGGGTGCATCTGTTGTCTCTGCTGGGAGGAAACAGAGCTAGGGTTTGACCGGGTTCCTGCTCCTGTCCAGGACTATGAGCCAGGACACATCCTGTGACTCTCAGGGCCTCCTCAATCTCCCCGTCTGCACACTGGGGGTGTTGTGGTTTCTTCTTCAGGGGATGCCACCAGGGTAGGCCCTTTACATGCATTCCATTCCCGCTCTCCCAGGAGTCTGGCGCACACATTTGGCAAGGCACTGGTTTGCTTGGTGATGGGCGGGGGAATGGGATATAGCCCAGAGAGGCCTGGATCTCCTGTGGGATCCAGTAAAACCACCCTCCTCCTGCCTGTATCCCATCCCCCGTTGCAAAGTTTCAGTGCATGGCTTCTGACCTTGTGGACACAGACTTCCCGGGACTTCCATTAGGTTGAGGTCCAAGGGCCTCGTCTGTGCACATGTACTGGCCAGCCCCCACAGTGGTCCGCGGGCATTCCTGCATCCGTCCTCCTAGGAGGGATGGCCCGTGGGACTAATAAGGGCACAAAATGTTTGGCTGTCATTTCCAAGCTGATGGAGGAATGTCCTGCACTTCTGCTGGTTCTTTCTCTCCTGTGTTCAGTGTCTGTCTCTGTCTTTGTCTTTGTCTTTGTCTCTGTGTCAGGGTCTGTCTCTGTTATGGTGTGTCTCACAGGAGTAGGATCAGTGGGCTCCAGGGCTGATGGACGAAACTGCCATTGTCTCCCTTGTCCCTGTTTCCCTCTCCTCTGCTGGTGCTTTGTTCCTTGGTAAGTAAGGCCCTGTCACCCTGAGCAGAGCACGGAATCTGGAACCTCTACCCAATGGGGACCCGGAAGCTGCATCAAGGAGGGTCCTGACCTTGGTCCCCAGGCCAGGGGCCTAGGGCTCTGCCACATTCTGTAAGCTCACAATGTCAGCCCCCCGAGCCTCCAGGCTGTCTTCTGCTCAGAAGGACCTCGAGGGAGTCCCAAGACTGGGAGCACAGTGGGTCTCAGATAGAGATTCAAGGCCAACAGGCTCTTTTACAGGCCTCTGGGAAACTAGGGACACCCTGTCTCTAAGGCCCCATTGATAGAAGAGTAAGGGGAGGCCTTCTGTGTTGTAGCTCTGTCCACAAAGGGTGGTTACCTCTCCCTCTTCCAGTATTCCAAGGTTGTGATGGACAACAGACCCCAGACACTGTCCCCACACAGTGCCCTTGTAAAGCCCTTGGGCCCCTTGGGGACCCGTTGACCATCAGCTCGTCCTCTCTCCACTCCCCATGCTTTGGATCTCGGTCCTGGCCAGGTTCCTGATGCCCCTGACCGCATGGCCGAGCTGTCTCCAACCTTTTTCTTTTTTCACCCTTTTTACCCACCATTTTCCCTTGGTGTCCACATCTGACCCCGAGCTGGGCAGAGCGGGGTGTGTGTGTGTGTGTGTGTGGGTGTGGGTGTGTGTGTTTGTGTCTGTACATTGGAGAGCTCAAAAACATATGCCTCTATCTCTCTGGTGATGTCCGAGGTTATGTCCCCACATAGGATGGGGTGAGTAGCTCTCCGCAAGGATCTGAGGAGCTCTCATCCTCCAGGCAATCCTCATGGGAGGCTTAGGGGCAGGGTTAGAGTTAGGTTGAGAGTTAGGTTTAACAGGGTTTGGGTCAGTGTCAGAGTTAAGGTTAGGGGTTTGTGTTAGTGTCAGCGTTAGGTTTCGGGTAATGGCCCTTGTTAGGGTCAGGGTCAGCTTTACATTTATGGTTATATTTAGGGTCTGGCTCACATTCAGGTTCTCGATAGTGAGAGGGTCATGTTCTGGGTCAGGGTTAGGGTGAGAGTTATGTTTAGTGTCAGGGTCAGGGCCAGGTGAAGTTCATGGATAGGGTCAGATTTTGGGCCAGGGTCAGGTTTTGATTTAGGGGCAAGTTTCGTGTCAGGATGAGGGTTATGTTTGGGTCGGGTTTAGGGCTAGGGTTAGGGTTAGGTTCAGGGTTAGGTTCAGGTTAAGGTTAGGGTTTGGTGTTAGTGTTAGTGTTAGTGTTAGTGTTAGAAGTAGGGTTATGGTTAGGTTTAGCGTTAGACTGTGTTAGGGTCAGGTTTAGGGTTTGGGTTAGGGTCGGGTTTAGTTTTACCATTAGGGTCAGCATTAGTTTTAGGTTCTGGGTCCGTATATGGTCTGGGTTTATGGTTACATTTAGCTTTAGGTTTAGGGTCAGGCTCACAATCAAGGTCAGGGTTCTGGTTAGGGTCAAGGTTAGGTCAGGGTCAGACTCTCAGTTAGGGTCTGAGTCAGGGTTAGTGTAAGGTCAGGGTTAGGTTTAAGTTCAGGTTCCGAATCAGTGTCAGCGTTTGGCTTTGGTTTAGGTTAGGGTCGGGTCTGGCTCATGGTCAGGGTCATGGTGAGGTTCAGCGATGGTTAGGTTTGGGTCAGGTTCACAGTCAGGGTCAGGGTCAGGGTTTTCGGTGAGATATAGGGTTAGGGTTAATGTTAGGGTTAGAGTGACGGTCAGGGTTAGAGGTAGACATTGTTAGGGTCAGAGTTATCATTAGGCTTAAGGTAGGGGTCAGGGTTAGGGTTAGGTTAGGGTTAGGTTTATGGTCAGGCTTACAGTCAGTGTCAGGGTTAGGTTTTGTGTCAGAGTAAGTGTCAGGGTCAGGGTGAGGATTAGGGTCAGGTTCAGTGTTAGGGTCAGGGTCATGGTCAGGATTTGGGTCATGGTTAGTATAAGGTCAGCTTTACGTTTAGATTCTGGGTTATGATTATAGTCAGGATCATGGTTAGCTTTGGGTTAGGGTTCTGGTCAGGCTCACGATCAGGGTCAGAGTTAGGGTTAACGTTAGGGTCAGTGTTAAGGTTAGGGTGAGGCTTAGGACTGGGTCTGGCTTAGGATTAGGGTCAGGGTCCGGCTCAGGGTGAAGGTCAGTGCCAGGGTCCGATTTAGGGTCAGGGTGAGGCTTTGGTTTCGGGTCCAGGTTCGGGACAGGGGCAGGGTTACATTTGGGTCAGTGTTAGGGTCAGGGTTAGGTTAGAGTCAGGGTAAGGGTCAGAGTCACAGTGAAGGTGAGGGCCAGATTCAGTTTAGGGTCAGGGTCAGGCTTTGTTTGAGGTTCAAATTTCGGTTCAGGGTCAGGGTCATTTTCAGGGGACAGTTTGAGTTTTTGGTTCGGTTTAGGGTTAGCAGTAGGGTTATGTTTAGTCTTACACCGTAGTTTTAAGGTTAGCCAGCATAGTGTCAGGGTTAGGGGTTTGGTTGGTTAGGGGTTAGTGTTAGGGTTAGGGTCAGCGTTAGGTTTAGGTTAAGGGTCCTTATTAGGGTCAGGGTTAGGGTTACATTTAGGGTTACGGTTAAGTTCAGGCTCAAAGTACGGTCAGTGTTAGCATTAGGGTCAGGATTTTGTTAGGTTCAGGGTTATGGTTAGGGTCAGAGTCAAGGTCACAGTTAGGGATGAGTCAGGGTTAGAGTAGGTCAGGTTAGGTTTAGGATCAGGGTCTGGATCAGTGTCAGCATCAGGCTTAGATTTAGGATTATGGTTTGGGTCAGGATCTGGGTCAGGGTCAGAGTCAGGGTCAGGTCTAGGGTTCCCTTTTGGGTCAGGCTCACAGTCAGTGTCAGGATCAGGGTCAGGGTCAGGGTCAGGGTCAGGGGTTAGTGTTCGGTTTACACCCGCACCTGGGTCATTGACCAATCCCTTCAGGTTCTCAGGATAAACCCTGGGCAAAACGGAAAACGGTGCAGCGGCACACCCGCTCCCAGCTAGTCTGCCTTAATCTGGGGCGTGAACATGACCTGCCAACCAGGCATCGGACCCCTCATAAGCCTGCTCTTTCTCGGGACATCTCCACCCCTGATGAGCTCTCTTTACAAACACACACACACACACACACACACACACACACACACACGCTGAGGAGTCCTAGGGTAGCACGGGTCAATCAGAAGGTGTGGGACTCTGTGACTTGAGCCCCTCGCTTTCACCTTGCGATTCTTTTTGCCAATACGGCCAGAGGCGTCGGGGAGACCTGATATGACCTGCCCAGTGAGGGGACTTGTCTGGCGGGCGAGCTCTCCTCTGCATGCATTCTCTGGGCTTCGGTAGACAGCATAAGAACATGTCTTTTCCTTCAGGCTGTGCCCAGAAATGAGCTGGGCAGGGTGGTTTTCACTGGAATGTGGGTGCCTGGATATGTGGGTTCCAATTCGCTGGGCTCTGTCGTCAGGGAAGGAGGGTCACCACTGCCTGGGGTCTCCTTATCGGACTTCCTGCTCCCATCCAGAGCTCCCTGAGGGCGCCCCTACCCCAGCTGCCCAGGGCTCACACTCCACCCCATGCCCTATCCATCCCGTGACCCACACACAGTCTACCCCCAACCCCTGGGAGGCCTGGGTGTAGCTGTTGTCTCCGCTGGGAGGGTAACAGAGCTGGGGTTAGACCGTGTTCCTTCTCCTGCCCAGGACTGTGAGCCCGGACACATCCTGTGACTCTCAGGGACTCTCAGTCTCCCTGTCTGCACATTGTGGGTGTTCTGGCTTCTTCTTCAGGGGATGAAATTAGGGGTAGGCCCTCTCCATGCGTTCCATCCCTGCTCTCCCAGGAGTCTGGTGCACACACTTGGCAAGGCACGGGTGTGCTTGGTGATGGGCGGGGGAATGGAATATAGCCCACAGAGGCCTGGATCTCCGCTGGGATCCAGCAAAACCACCCTCCTCCTGCCTGTATCTCATCCCCCGTGTCAAGGTTGCAGTGCATGGTTTCTGGCCTTGTGGACACAGACTTCCCGGGACTTCCATTAGGTTGAGGTCCAAGGGCCTCGTCTGCACCTTGTACTGGCCAGCCCCCCTGGTGGTCCGCGGGCATTCCCGCATCCGTCCTCCTAGGAGGGATGGCCCATGGGACTGATAATGGGACAAAATGTATGGCTGCCATTTCCAAGCTGATGGAGGAGTCTGGCACTTCTGCTGGTTCTTTCTCTCCTGTGTTCACTGTGTGTCTCTGTATTTGTCTTTGTCTTTGTCTCTGTTTCAGGTTCTGTCTCTGTTTTGGTGTGTCTCACAGGAGCAGGATCTGTGGGCTCCTGGGCTGATGGACGGAACCGCCGTTGTCTCTCTTGTCCCTGTTTCCCTCTCCTGTGCAGGTGCTTGGTTCCTTGTTAAGTAAGGCCTTCTCACCCTGAGCAGAACATGGACTCTGGAACCTCTTCCCAATGTGGACCGTGAGCTGCAAGAAGACCTTGGTCTCCTGGCTGACCTTGGTCTCCAGGCCGGGGGCCTAGTGCTCTGCCACATTCTACAAGCTCACAATGTCAGCCCCCAAGCCTCCAGGCTTTCTTCTGCTCAGAAGGACCTCGAGGGTGTAGAAAGCTCATACCCAAGACTGGGAGTACTGTGGGTTTCGGATAGAGTTTCAAGGCCAACAGGCTCTTTTACAAGCCTGTGGGAGATTAGGGACACCCTGTCTCTATGGCCCCATTGATAGAAGAGTAAGGGGAGGCCTTCGGTGTTGTAGCTTTGTCCACACAGGGTGGTTACCTCTTCCTACTTCCAGTAGTCCAGGGTGGTGATGGACACCAGACCCCAGACACTGTCCCCACCCAGTGCCCTTGCAAAGCCCTTGGTCGCCTTGGGAACCCCTTGACCATCAGCTCGTCCTGTCTCCACTCCCCATGCTTTGGATATAGGTCCTGGCCAGGAGTCCTAATTCCACTGACCTCATGGCCGAGCTGTCTCCAACCTCTTTCTTCTTTCCCCCTTTTTACCTACCAATTTCCCTTGGTGTCCACCTCTGACCCCTCGCTGGGCAGAGATGGGTGTATGTGTGTGTGTGTGTGTGTGTGTGTGTGTGTGTGTGTGTGTGTGTAATGGGAGCGTTCAAACACATATGCCTGTATCTGTCTTGTGATGTCCGAGGTTATGTCCCCACATGGGATGGGGTGAGTAGCTCTCCCCAGTGATCTGAGGAGCTCTCATCATCCAGGCAAACCTCATGGGAGGGTTAGGGGTAGGGTTAGAGTTAGGTTGAGAGTTAGGTTTAGACAGGGTTTGGGTCAGGGTCAGGGTTACGGTTAGGGGTTTGTGTTAGGGTTAGAGTCAGCATTAGGTTTTGGGTCATGGCCCGTGTTAGGGTCAGGGTCAGCTTTACGTTTGTGGTTAGTCTTAGGGTCTGGCTCACAGTCAGGGTCAGTGTTAGTGTAAGGGTCAGATTCTGGGTTAGTGTTAGGGTGAGTGTTAGGTTTAGTGTAGGGTCAGTGTCAGGGTCAGGGTGAAGGTCAGGGACAGGGTCCGATTTTGGATCAGGGTCAGGTTTTGGTTTAGAGGCAAGGTTCGTATCAGGATGAGGGTTATGTTTGGGTCAGGATTAGGGTTAGTGTTAGGGTCAGGGTTAGGTTCAGGGTATGGTTAGTGTTTGGTGTTAGTGTTAGTGTTAGAAGTAGGGTTATGGTTAGGGTTAGCATTAGACTGAGTTAGTGTCAGGGTTAGGGTTTGGGTTAGGTTAGGGTTTAGTTTTACCGTTAGGGTCAGCTTTAGTTTTAGTTTCTGGGGCCATATAAGGGTCAGGGTTTAGGGTTACATTTAGGGTTAGGTTTAGGTTCAGGCTCACAGTCAAGGTCAGGGTTCGGGTTAGGGTCACGTTTAGGTCAGGGTCAAACTCTCGGTTAGGGTCTGAGTCAGGGTTAGTGTACGGTCTGGGTTAGGTTTAAGTTCAGGGTCCGAATCAGTGTCAGCGTTAGGCTTTGGTTTAGTTTCGGGTTCGGGTCTGGCTCATGATCAGAATCATGGTGAGGATCAGGGCTGATTAGGTTTGGGTCAGGTTCACAGTTAGGGTCATGGGCAGGTTTTTCGGTGAGATTTAGGGTTAGGGTTAATGTTAGGGTTAGAGTGAGTGTCAGGGTTAGGGTTCGACATTGTTAGGGTCAGGGTTATTGTTAGGCTTAAGGTAGGCGTCAGGGTTAGGGTTAGGTTAGGGTTAGGTTTGTGGTCAGGCTCACAGTCAGTGTCAGGGTTAGGGTTTGTGTCAGATTAAGGGTCAGGGTCAGGGTTAGGATTAGGGTCAGGTTCAGTGTTAGCGTCAGGGTCAAGGTCAGGTTTAGGGTTATGGTTAGGATAAGGTCAGCTTTCCGTTTATATTCTGGGTTATGATTATAGTCAGGATCATGTTTAGCTTTGGGTTAGGGTTCTGGTCAGGCTCACGATCAGGGTCAGAGTTCGGTTTAGGGTTAGGGTAGATTTAGGGTTAGGGTCAGGTTTAAGACTGGGTCTGGCTTAGGATTAGGGTCAGGGTCAGGGTCAGGGTGAAGGTCAGGGTCAGGGTCAGAGTTTTGGTCAGGGTCAGGTTTTGGTTAAGGGGCAAGGTTCGTGTCAGGATGAGAGTTATGTCGGGTCAGGGTTAGGGTTAGGGTTTGGGTTATGATCAGTGTTAGGATCAGGGTAAGGTTAGGGTTTGGTGTTATGGTTAGTGTTAGAAGTAGCATTATGGTTAGGGTTAGTGTTAGATTGTGTTAGGGTCAGGGTTAGTGTTTGGGTTAGGGTAGGGTTTAGTTTTACCTTTAGGGTCAGCGTTAGTTTTAGTTTCTGGGTCCGTATTAGAGTCAGCATTTAGGGTTACATTTATTGTTTTTTTTTAGGGTCAGGCTCACAGTCAAGGTCAGGTTTAGGGTTTGGGTCAAGGTTTTGTCAGGGTCAGACTCTCGGATTGGGTCTTAATCACGGTTAGTGTAAGGTCAGGGTTAGGTTAAAGTGCAGGGTCCAAATCAGGGTCGGCGTTAGGCTTTGGTTTAGTTTAGTGTTCTGGTCTGGCTCATGGTCGGGGTCAGCGTGAGTGTCCGTGCTGTTTAGGTAGGTCATGGTTATTATCAGGGTTTTCGGCTAGTTTTAGGGTTTGAGTTAATGTCAGGGTTAGAGTTAGTGTCAGGGTTAGGGATAGACATTGCAGGGTCTGGAATATCATTAGACTTAGGGTAGGGGTCATTTTTAGTGTTAGGTTCAAGGTTAGGTTTATGGTCAGGCTCACCGTTAGTGTCAGGGTTAGGGTTAGTGTCCGAGTAAGGGTCAGGGTCAGGGTTAGGATTTGGGTCAGGTTCAGTGTTATGGTCAGTGTCAGGGTCAGGGTTAGGGTCATGTTTAGGATAAGGTCAACTTTACGTTTAGATTCTGGGTTATGATTACAGTCAGGATCAGGGTTAGCTTTAGGGTAGGGTTCTGGTCAGGAACATGGTCTGGGTCAGAGTTAGGTTTCGGGTCAGTGTCAGTGTCAGTGTTAGAGTAAGGTTTAGGATCAGGGCCAGGGTTTGGTATAGGGTCAGGGTCAGGGTTCTGTTTAAGATCAACTTTCGGATCAGGGTCAAGTTTAGGCAAAGTTTAGGATGAGGGTTTTGGTCAGTGTCAGGGATAGGGTCAGGGTTAGGGTTAAAGTATGGGGTTAGGGTGAGAATTAGAGTTAGTTTGAGGGTTAGGGTTAGACCGGGTTGGGTCAGGGTCAGCATTAGGGTTAGGGGCTAGTTGTAGGGTTAGGGTCATCGTTATGTTTTGCGTCATGGCCCGTGTTAGCGAAAGGTCAGTGATACGTTTAGGGTTAGAGTTAGGGTCAGACTCACAGTCAGGGTCAGGGTTAGTGTTAGGGTCAGGGTCAGGTTCACTGTTAGAGTCAGGTTTAGGTTTATGGTCAGGGTCTGGCTCGGGGTCAGTGTAAAAGTCTGGGCCAGTGTCAGGTTTAGCGTCAGGATCTGGTTTTGGTTTAGGGTCCACATTCAGCTCAGGGACAAGGTTAGTTTTGGGTCAGTGCTATTGTCAGGGTTAGGTTTAGGGTCAGGGTCAGGTGATGGTCTGGGCCTGGGTCAGGTTTATGGTCAGGGTCAGGATTTGGTTTAGGGTCAATCGTCAGTTCAGAGTCAGGGTTAGGTTTAGGGGAAAGGTTTGGGGTTGGGTTTAGGATTAGGGTTAGAAGTAGCGTTATGGTTAGGGTTATGGTTAGACAGCGTTAAGGTCAGGGTTAGGGTTTGGTTTAGGGTAGGGGTTAGTGTTTGGGTTAGCATCAGTATTAGGTTTAGTTTCAGGGTCATTATTAGGTCAGGGTTAGGGTTAACTTTAAGATTACAGTTAGGGTCGGGCTCACAGTCACGGTCAGGTTTAGTGTTAGGGACAGGCTTAGGTCAGGGTCAGCCTTAGGATTAGGGTCAGGGTGAAGGTCAAGGCCAGGGTCAGATTTAGGGTCAGGGTGAGGCTTTGGTTTAGGGTCCAGGTTCGGATCAGGGGCAGGGTTAGATTTGGGTCAGTTTTAGGGTTAGGGTTGGTTTAGAGTCAGGGTCAAGGGTAGGGTAAAAGTGAAGGTCAGGGCCAGGGTCAGTTTAGGGTCAGGGTCAGGCTTTGTTTTAGGGTCAAATTTCGGTTCAGGGTCAGGGTTAGTTTCAGGGGTACAGTTTGAGTTTTTGGTTAGTGTTAGGCTTAGCAGTAGGGTTATGTTTAGTTTTAGGGTTAGACAGCGTAGTGTCAAGGTTAGGGTTGGATTGGGTAGGGTTTCTGTTAGGGTTAGGTTCAGCATTAGGTTTAGGTTCAGGTTCCTTATTAGGGTCAGGGTTAGGGTTACCTTTAGGGTTACGGTTAAGTTCACGCTCAAAGTTCGGTCACTGTTAGCGTTAGGGTCAGGATTTGGTTAAGGTCAGGGTTATGATTAGGGTCAGAGTCAGGGTCACGGTTAGGGATGAGTCAGGGTTAGAGTAGGTCAGGTTAGGTTTAGGATCAGGTTCTGGATCAGGGTGAGCATCAGGCTTAGATTTAGGATTAGGTTTTGGGTCAGGATCTCGGTCATGGTCAGAGTCAGGTTCAGGGCTAGGGTTAGGTTTTGTGTCAGGCTCACTGTCAGGGTTAGGGTCAGGGGTTAGTGTTAGGGTTAGCCCCGCAACTGGGTCATTGTCCAGTCCCTTCAGGGTCTCACGATTAACCCTGGGCAAAAGGTTGCCGCCCCCACACCCACTCCCACCTAGCCTGCCTTAACCTGGGGCGTGAACATGACCTGCCAACCAGACATCGAACCCCTCATAAGCTTGCTCGTGCTCTGGGCATCTCCACCCCCGATGACCTCTCTTTACACACACACACACACACACACACACACACACGGGCAAGAGACCTAGGGCTGCACGGGTCAATCAGAAGGTGTGGGACTCTCTGACCTGAGCCCCTCGGTGTCACCTTGTGATTCTTTTTGCCAATACGGCCCGAGGCGTCAGGGAGGCCTGACATGACCTGCCCAGTGAGGGGACTTGTCTGGCGGGTGAGCTCTCCTCTGCCTGCATTCTCTGGGCTTCAATAGACAGCACAAGAACATGTCATGTCCTTAGGCTGTGCCCAAAAATGAGCTTGGCAGGGTGGTTTTCTCTGGAATGTAGGTGCCTGGATAGGTGGTTTCCAATTCCATTGGGCTCTGTCTTCATGGAGGTAAGTTCACCATGCCTGGGGGCTCCTTCCCGGATTTGCTGCTCCCATCCAGAGCTCCCTGAGTGCGTCCCTACCACAGCTGCTCAGGGCTCACACTCCACCCCATGCCCTATCCATCCAGTGACCCACACACAGCCTCCCCCCAAGAACTGGGAGGCCTGGGTGAAGCTGTCGTCTCTGCTGGGAGGGCACAGAGCTGGGTTCCGACCAGGCTCCTGTTCCTGCCCAGTACTGTGAGCCCGCACACATCCTGTGGCTCTCAGGGACTCCTCAGTCTCCCCGTCTGCACTTTGGGGGTGTTCTGGCTTCTTCTTCAGGGTATGCAATCAGGGGTAGGTCCTCTCCATGAGTTCCATCCCCGGTCTCCCAGGCTCTGGTTCACACACTTGGGAAGGGACTGGTGTGCCTGAGGATGGGCGGGGAATGGAACATAGTCCAGAGAGGCCTGGATCTGCTCTGAGATCCAGCAAATCCAACCTCCTCCTGCCTGAATCCCATCCCCCGTGGCAAGGTTGCAGTGCATGGCTTCTGACCTTGTGGACACAGACTTCTTGGGACATCCATTAGGTTGAGGTCCAAGGGCCTCGTCTGCGCCCATGTACTGGCCAGACCCACAGTGGTCCCCGGGCATTTCCGCATCCGTCCTCCTAGGAGGGATGGCCTGTGGGACTGATAAGGGGACAAAATGTTTGGCTGTCATTTCCAAGCTAATGGAGGAACATCTGGCACTTCTGCTGGTTCCCTCTCTCCTTTGTTCTGTGTCTGTCTCTGTCTTTGTCTTTGTCTCTTTGTCTGCGCCTGTCTCTGTTTTTGTTTGTCTCACAGGAGCAGGATCTGTGGGCCTCAGGGTTGATGGACGAAACCGCTGGTGTCTCCCTTGTCCTGTTTCCCTCTCCTGTGCTGGTGCTTGGTTCCTTGGTAAGTAAGGCCTTCTCACCCTGAGCAGAGCACTGACTCTGGAACCTCTTCCCAATGGGGACCCTGAAGCTGCAAGAAGGAGGGTCCTAACCTTGGTCCCCAGGCCAGGGGCCTAGTGCTCTGCCACATTCTGCAAGCTCACAATGTCAGCCCCCGAGCCTCCAGGCTGTCTTCTGCTCAGAAGGATCTCGAGGGAGTAGAAAGCATGTACCCAAGACTGGGAGCACAGTGGGTCTCGGATACAGATTCAAGGCCAACACACTCTTCTACAAGCCTGTGGGAGTCTAGGGACACCCTGTCTCTATGGCCCCATTGATAGAAAAGTAAGGGGAGGCCTTCTGTGTTGTAGCTCTGTCCACACAGGGTGGTTACCTCTTCCTACTTCCAGTAGTCCAGGGTGGTGATGGACACCAGACCCCAGACACAGTCCCCACCCAGTGCCTTTGCAAAGCCCGTGGTCCCCTTCGGGACCCCTTGACCATCAGCTCATCCTGTCTCCACTCCCCTTGCTTTGGATCTCGGTCCTGGCCAAGAGTCCTGATGCCCCTGTCCCCATGGCCGAGCTGTCTCCAATTTCTTTCTTCTTTCACCCTTTTTACCCATCATTTTCCCTTGATGTCCACCTCTCATCCCTAGCTGGGCAGAGCGGGGTGTGTGTGTGTGTGTGTGTGTGTGTGTGTGTGTGTGTGTCTGTGCATGCGTGAGCTCAAACTCATATGTCTCTAGTTTTCTCGGGATGTCCGATGTCATGTCCCCACATGGGATCGGGTGGGTAGCTCTTCCCAAGCATCTGAGGAGCTCTCATCCTCCAGGCAATGCTCATGGGAGGGTTAGGGATAAGGTTAGAGTTAGGTTGAGGGTTAGGTTTAGTCCAGGTTTGGGTCAGGGTCAGGGTTAATGTTAGGGGTTTGTGTTAGGGTTAGGGTCAGCGTTATGTTTTGGGTTATGGCCAGTGTTTTGGTCACAGTCAGGTTTATGTTTATGGTTAGGTTTAGGGTCCAGCTCACAGTCAGGGTCAGGGTAAGTGTGAGGTCAGAGTCTGGGTCAGTGTTAGGGTGAGGGTTAGGATTAGGATCAGGGTCAGTGTCAGGGTCTGTGTGAAGATCAGGGACAGGGTCAGATTTAGGGTCAGGGTCAGGTTTTTGTTTACGGACAAGGTGCGGGTCAGGGTCAGGTTTAGGTTTGGGTCATGGTTAGGGTTGGTGTTAGGGTCAGGGTCAGGTTTAGGTTCAGGGGAAACGTTAGGGTTTGGTGTTAGGGTTAGGGTTAGAATTAGGGTTATGTTTAGGAATAGGGTTAGACTGTGTTAGGTTCAGGGTTAGGGTTTGGGTTAGGCTAGGGTTTATTTTTACCATTAGGGTCAACGTTAGTTTTAGGTTCTGGGTCCGTATTAGGGTCAGCGTTTAGGGTTACATTTAGGATTAGGTTAAGGTTCAGGCTCACAGTCATGGTCAGGGTTAGGGTTTAGGTCAGGTTCAGGCTCTCGGTTAGGTTCTGAGTCCGGGTTAGTGTATGGTCAGGGTTTGGTTAAATTCAGGGTCTGAGTCAGGGTCAGCTTTAGGCTTTTGTTTAGTTAAGGGTTAGGGTCTGCCTCATGGTCAGGTTCAGGGTGAGTGTCAGGGCTGGTTATGTTGGGTCAGGCTCACAGTCAGGTTCAGGTTCAGGTTTTTCGGTTTGTTTTACAGTTAGAGTTATTGTCAGGGTTAGAGTTAGGGTCAGGGTTAGGGTTGGATATTGTTAGGGTCAGGGATATCTTTAGGCTTAGGGTAGGGGTCAGGGTTAGGTTTAGGTTCAGGGTTAGGTTTATGGTCAGGCTCATAGTCTGTTTCAGGGTTAGGGTTATTGTCAGATTTAGAGTCAGGGTCAGGGTTAGGATTAGGGTCAGGTTCAGTGTTAGGGTCAGAATCAGGGTCAGGTTTAGGGTCATGGTTAGTATAAGGTCAGGTTTGCATTTATGTTCTGGGTTATGATTAGGGTCAGGATCAGTGTTAGCTTTAGGCTTAGGGTTCTTGTCAGCCTCACGGTCTGGGTCAGAGTTAGGTTTATGGTCAGTGTCAGTGTCAGTGTTAGAGTAAGGTTTAGGGTCAGTTCCAGTGTTCGGTTTAGGGTCAGGGTCAGGGTTCTGTTTAGGGTCAACTTTCGGATCAGGGTCAAGTTTAGGCAAAGTTTAGGGTTAGGGTTATAGTCAGGGTCTGGAATAGCGTCAGGGTTAGGGTTAAAGTATAGGGTTAGGGTGAGAATTAGAGTTAGTTTGCGGGTTAGGGTTAGACCGTGTTGGGTCAGGGTCAGCATTAGTGTTAGGGGCTAGTTGTAGGGTTAGGGTCATCGTTATGTTTCGCGTCATGGCCCGAGTTAGGGTCAGGGTTAGGGTTACGTGTAGGGTTAGAGTTTGGGTCAGACTCACCGTCATGCTGAGGGTTAGGGTTATGGTCTAGGTTATATCAGGGTCAGGGTCTTTTAGGGTCTAAGTCAGGGTTAGTGTAAAGTCAGGGTTAGGTTTGGGTTCAGGGTCCGAATTAGGGTCAGCATTAGGCTTTGGTTTAGGGTTAGGGTTCGGGTCAGTTTCATGGTCTGGGTCAGGGTCAGCATCAGGGCTGGTTAGGTTGTGGGTCAGGCTCACAGTCAGGTTCAAGGTCAGAGCTTTCGGTTAGTTTTAGGGTTTGGGTTAAGGTTAGGGTTAGAGTTAGGGTCAGTGTTAGGGTGAGACATTGTTAGGGTCAGGGTTATCGTTAGGCTTTGGGTAGGGGTCAGGGTTAGGGTTAGGATCAGGGTGAGGTTTATGGTCAGGCTCACAGTCAGTGTCATGGTTAGGTTTAGTGTCAGAGTAAGGGTCAGGGTCATGGGTAGGATTAGGGTCAGGTTCAGTGTTAGGGTCAGGGTCAGGTTCGGGGTTAGGGTCATGGTGAGGATAAGGTCAGCTTTATTTTAGATTCTGGGTTATGATTAGGTCAGGATCAGGGTTAGCTTTAGGGTTAGGGTTCTGGTCAGGCTCACGGTCTGGGTCAGAATTAGGTTTAGGGTTAGGGTAGGGTTAGGGTTAGCGTCAGGGGTTAGTATTAGGGTTTGCGCCGCACCTGGGTCATTGACCAGTCCCTGCACGATCTAAGGATAAACCCTGGACAAAAGGGTGCAGTCAGCACACACACTCCCACCTAGCCTGCCTTAACCTGGGGCGTGAACATGACCTGCCAACCAGGCATCGGACCCTTCATAACTCTGCTCCTGCTCCGGGCACCTCCACCCCCGATGAGCTCTCTTTACACACACACACACACACACACACACACACACACATGCACACACACACACACACACACACACACATACACACGGGGAGGATACCTATAGGTACATGGGTCAATCAGAAAGTGTGGGACTCTCTGACTCTGAGACCCCCAGTGTCAGCTTGCGATTTTTTGTCAAAAGGGCAAGAGACGTCAGGGAAGCCTGACAAGACCTGCCCAGTGAGGGGACTTGTCTGGAGGGCGATCTCTCCTCTGCCTACATTCTCTGGGCTTCGGTAGAGAGCAAAAAACATGTTGTTTCCTTCAGGCTGTGCCCAGAAATGAGCTGGTCAGGGTGGTTTTCACTGGAATGTGGGTGCCTGTATATGTGGGTTCCAATTCCGTTGGGCTCTGTCATCAGGAAAGTAAGGTCACCACTGCCTTGGGGCTCATTCCCGGACTTTCTGCTCCCATCCATCCCATCTGCTCTCCCTGAGGGCGCCCCCTCCCCCAACTGCTCAAGGCTCACACACCACCCCATGCCCTGTCCATCCAGTGACCCACACACAGCCTCCCCCCAAGAACTGGGAGGCTTGGGTGCAGCTGTTGTCTCCGCTAGGAGGGCACAGAGCTGGGTTCCGACCAGGCTCCTGCTCCTGCCCAGGACTGTGAGCCTGCACACATCCTGTGGCTCTCAGGGCCTCCTCAGTCTCCCCGTCTGCACATTGGGCGTGTTCTGGCTTCTTCTTCTGGGGATGCCATCAGGGGTTGGCCCTCTCCATGCGTTCCATCCCTACTCTCCCAGGAGTCTGGTGCACACACTTGGCAAGGCACGGGTGTGCCTGGGGATGGGCGGGGGAATGGAACATAGCCCAGAGTTGCCTGGATCTGCTCCTGGATCCATCAAAACGACCCTACTTAGGCCTGTATCCCATCCCCCGTGGCAAGGTTGCAGTGCATAGCTTCCAACCTTGTGGACACAGACTTCCCGGTACTTCCATTAGGTTGAGGTCCAAGGGCCTCGTCTGCGCCCATGTACTGGCCAACCTCCACAGTGGTCCACAGGCATTCCCGGATCCGTCCTCCTAGGATGGATGGCCCGTGGGACTTATAAGGGGACAAAATGTTTGGCTGTCATTTCCAAGCTGATGGAGGAAAATCTGGCACTTCTGCTGGTTCCCTCTCTCCTGTGTTCAGTGTCTGTCTCTGTCTCTCTCTTTGTCTTTGTCTCTGTGTCTGCGTCTGCGTCTGTCTCTGTTTTTGTGTGTCTCACAGGAGCATGATCTGGGGGCTCCAGGGCTGATGGGCGAATCCTCTGGTGTCTCACTCATCCCTGTTTCCCTCTCCTGTGCTGGTGCTTGGTTCCTTGCTAAGTAAGGCCTTCTCACCCTGAGCAGAGTACTGACTCTTCAACTTCTTCCCAATGGGGACCCTGATGCTGCAACAAGGAAGGTCCTGACTTTGGTCCCCAGGCCAGGGGCCCAGTGCTCTGCCACATTCTACAAGCTCATAATGTCAGCCCCCCGAGCCTCCAGGCTGTCTTTTGCTCAGAAGGACCTCAAGGGAGTAGAAAACATGTACCCAAGACTGGGACACAGTTGGTCAGAGATAGAGATTCAAGGCCAACAGGCTCTTCTACAAGCTTGTGGGAGACTAGGAACACCATATCTCTATGGGCCCATTGATAGAAGAGTAAGGGTAGGTCTTCAGTGTTGTAACCCTGTCCACACAGTGTGGTTACCTCTTCCCACTTCCAGTAGTCCAGGGTGGTGATGGACACCATACTCCAGACACTGTTCCCACCCAGTGCCCTTTCAAAATCCCTGGGCCCCTTGGAGACCCCTTGACCATCAGCCCGTCTTGTCTCCCCTCCCCATGCTTTGGATCTTGATCCTGTCCAGGAGTCCTGATGCCCCTGACCCCATGACCGAGCTGTCTCCAACCTCTTTCTTCTTTCACCCTTTTTACCCACCATTTTCCCTTGGATGTCCACTTCTGACCCCTAGCTGGGCAGAACGGGATGTGTGTTTGTGTGTGTGTGTGTGTGTGATTGTGTGTGTGTGTGTGTGTGTGTGTGTGTGTGTGTGTGTCTGCATGTCAGCGCTCAAACATATATGCCTCTAGCTGTCTGGGGATGTCCGAGGTCATGTCCCCACATGAGATGGGGTGGGTAGCTCTCCCCAAGGATCTGAGAAGCCTTCCTCCTCCAGGTAAATCTTATGGGAGGTTTAGGGTTAGCGTTAGAGTTAGGTTGATGGTTAGGTTTAGACAGGGTTTGGGTCAGGGTCAGGTTAAGGGTTAGGGGTTAGTGTTAGGATTAGGGTCAGCGTTAGGTTTCAGGTCATGGCCCTTGTTAGGGTCAGGGTCAGGTTTACGTTTATGGTTAGGTTTAGGATCAGGCTCACCGTCAAGGTCAGGGTTAGTGTTAGGGTCCGTGTCTGGGTCAGTGTTAGGGTGAGGGTTAGGTTTATGGTCAGGGTCAGTGTCAGGGTCAGGGTGAAGGTCAGGGACAGGGTCAGATTTAGGGTCAGTGTCAGGTTTTTATTTAGGGGCATGGTTCAGGTCAGGTTCAGGGTTAGGTTTGGGTCAGGTTTAGGGTTAGGTTTAGGGTCAGGTCAGCATTAGGTTCAGGGGAAAGTTTAGGGTTTGGTGTTAGGGGTAGGGTTAGAAGTAGGGTAATATTAGGTTTAGGGTTAGACTGTGTTAGGGTCAGGTTAGGGTTTCGGTTACGGTAGGGTTTAGTTTTACCGTTAGTGTCAGCGTTAGTTTTAAGTTTGGGTCAGTATTTGGGTCAGTGTTTAGGGTTACATTTAGGGTTAGGTTTAGGTTCAGGCTCACAGTCATGGTGAGGTTTAGGGTTATCGTCAAGGTTAGGTCAGGGTCAGGGTTTAGGGTCTAAGTCAGGGTTAGTGTAAGTTCAGGGTTAGGTTTAGGTTCAGGGTCTGAATCTGGGTCAGTGTTAGGCTTTGGATTAGGCTTAGAGTTCGAGTCAGGCTCATGGTCAGGGTCACGGTCAGTGTCAGGGCTGGTTAGGTTTTGGGTCAGGCTCACAGTCAGGTTCAGGGTCAGAGTTTTCGTTTAGTTTTAGGGTTAGGGTTAAGTTTAGGGTTTGAGTTTGGGTCACGGTTAGGGTTAGACATTGTTAGGGTTAGGGTTATCATTAGGCTTAGGGTAGTGGTCAGGGTTAGGGTTAGGTTCAGGGTTAGGTTTATAGTCAGGCTCACAGTTTGTGTCAAGGTTAGGGTTAGTGTCAGAGTAAAAGTCAGGGTCAGGGTTAGGATTAGGTTCATGTTCAGTGTTAGGGTCAGGGTCAGCGTCAGAATTAGGGTCATTGTTAGGATAAGGTCAGCTTTACGTTTAGATTCTGTGTTATGATTAGGGTCCGGATCAGGGTTAGCATTAGGTTTAGGGTACTGGTCAAGCTCATGGTCTGGGTCAGACTTAGGTTTATGGTCAGCGTCAGTGTCAGTGTTAGGGTCAGGGTTAGGGTCAGAGCTAGGGTTCGGTTTATGGTCTGGGTCAGGTTTCTGTTTAGGGTCAAGTTTAGGATCAGAGTCAATTTTTGGCAAAGTTCAGGGTTTGGGTTATGGCCAGGGTCAGGGATAGGGTCAGGTTTAGTGTTAATGGATAGGGTTAGGGTAAGAATTAGAGTTAGTTTGAGGGTTTAGGGTTAGACATGGTTAGGGTCAATGTCAGCGTTAGGGTTAGTGGTTAGTTGTAGGGTTAGTGTCATCGTTATGTTTCGTGTCATGGCCCGTGTTAGGGTCAGGGTCAGGGTTACGTTTAGGGTTAGAGTTAGTGTCAGACTCACAGTCAGGCTCAGGTTTAGTGTTAGGATCAGGGTCAGGTTCACTGTTAGGGTCAGGTTTAGGTTTATGGTCAGGGTCTGGCTCAGGGTCAGGGTGAAAGTCAGGGCCATCGTCAGGTTTAGGGTCAGGATCTGGTTTTGAATTAGGGTCCACGTTCAGGTCAGGGACAGGGTTAGTTTTGGGTCAGTGCTGTTGTCAGTTAGGTTTAGGGTCAGGGTCAGGTGAAGGTCTGGGCCAAGGTCCGGTTTATGGTCAGGGACAGGATTTGGTTTAGGGTCAATGTTCGGTTCAGTGTCAGGGTTAGGTTTAGGGGAAAGGTTTGTGTTTGGGGTTAGCATTAGGGTTAGAAGTAGGGTTATGGTTAGGGTTAGGGTTAGACAGCGATAAAGTCAGGGTTAGGGTTTGCGTTAGGGTATGCGTTAGTGTTAGGGTTAGCGTCAGCATTAGGTTTAGGTTCACGGTCGGTATTAGGTCAAGGTTAGGGTTACCTTTTGGATTACAGGTAGGGTTAGGCTCACAGTCATGGTAAGGGTTTGGGTTAGTGTCAGGCTTAGGTCAGGGTCAGGCTTAGGATTAGGTTCAGAGTCAGGATCAGGTTCAGGGTGAAGGTCAGGGCCAGGTTCAGATTTAGGGTCAGAGTGAGGCTTTGGTTTAGGGTCCAGGTTCGGGTCATGGGCAGGGTTAGTTTTGGGTCAGTGTTAGGGTCAGGTTTAGGTTTGGAATCAGGGTCATGGTCATGGTCAGGGTGAAGGTCAGGGCCAGGGTCAGATTAGGGTCAGGGTGAGGCTTTGGTTTAGGGTCCAGGTTCGGTCAGGGGCATGGTTAGTTTTGCGTCAGTGTTAGGGTCAGGGTTAGGTTTAGAATCAGGGTCAGGGTAATGGTCAGGGTGAAGGTCAGGGCCAGAGTCAGTTTAGGGTCATAATCAGGCTGTGTTTTAGGGTCAAGTTTCGGATCAGGGTCAGGGTTTGTTTCAGGGGAACTGTTTGAGTTGTTGGTTAGGGTTAGCAGTAGGGTTATGTTTAGTGATAGGGTTAGACAGTGTAGGGTAAGGGTTATTGTTTGAATTTGGGTAAGGGTTAGTGTTAGCGTTAGGGTCAGCATTAGGTTTAGGTTTAGGGTCCTTATTAGGGGCACGGTTAGGGTTACCTGTAGGGTTACGGTTAGGGTCAGCTCAAAGATCGGTAAATGTTAGGGTTAGTGATAGGATTTGGTTAGGGTCAGAGTCATAGTCACGGTTAGAGATGAGTCAGGATTAGAGTAATGTCAGGTTAGGTTTAGGTTCAGGGTCTGGATCAGGGTCAGCCTCAGGCTTAGATTTAGTGTTAGAATTTGGGTCACGATCTCGGTCAGGGTTAGGGTCACGGCTAGGGTTAGGTTTTGGGTCAGGCTCACAGTCAGGGTCAGGATCAAGGTCAGGGTCAGGGGTTAGTTTTAGGGTTAAACCTGCACCTGGGTCATTGACCAGTCCCTGCAGAGTCTCAGGATAAGCCCTGGGCAAAATGATGCAGCCCCCACACCTGCTTCCACCTAGCCTGCCTTAACCTGGGGCGTGAACATGACCTGCCAACCAGGCATTGGACCTTCATAAGCCTGCTCCTGCTCAGGGCATCTCCACCCCTGATGAGCTCTCTTTACACACACACACACACACATACACACACACGTGGAGGAGACCTACGGCTACACGGGTCAATCAGAAGGTGTGAGATTCTCTGACTCTGAGCCCCCGGGTGTCACCTTGCGGTTCTTTTTGCCAAAAGGGCCAGAGAAGTCAGGGAAGTCTGACATGATCTGCACAGTGAGGGGACTTGTCTAGGGGGCAAGCTCTCCTCTGCCTGCATTCTCTGGGCTTCGGTAGACAGCACAAGAAAATGTCATTTCCTTCATGCTGTGCCCAGAAATGAGCTGTTCAGGGTGGTTTTCTATGGAATGTGGGTACCTGGATACGTGGGTTCCAATTCCGTTGGTCTCTGTTGTCAGGAAAGTAAGGTCGCCACTGCCTGGGGGCTTCTTACCGGACTTCCTGCTCCCATCCAGCGCTCCCTGAGGGCTCCCCTCCCCCAGCTGCTCAAGGCTCACACTCCACCCCATGCCCTGTCCATACAGTGACCCACACAGAGCCTCCACCCAAGACCTGGGAGGCTTGAGTGCAGCTATTGTCTCCGCTGGGAGGGCACAGAGCTGGGTACAGACAGGGCTCCTGCTCCTGCCCAGTACTGTGAGCCCGCACACATCCTGTGGCTGTCACGGCCTCCTCAGTCTCCCCGTCTGCACAGTGGAGGTGTTCTGGCTTCTTCTTCTGGGGATGCCATCAGAGGTAGGCCCTCTCCATGTGTTCCATCCACGCTCTGCCAGGAGTCTGGTGCACACACTTGGCAAGGCACGGGTGTGCCTGGGGATGGGCGGGGGAATTGGACATAGCCCCGAGAGGCCTGGATCTGCTCTGGGATCCAGCAAAACCACCATCCTCCTGCCTGAATCCCATCCCCCGTAGCAAGGTTGCAGTTCATGGCTTCTGACCTTGTGGACACAGACATGTGTCTGTGTCCAAATGGGAATTCCATTTGGTTGAGATCCAAGGGTCTCGTCTGCTCCCATTCACTGGGCAGCCCCAACAGTGGTCCCCGGGCATTCCCGCATCCATCCTCCTAGGATGGATGGCCCGTGGGACTGATACAGGGACAAAATGTTTGGCTGTCATTTCCATGCTGATGGAGGAAAGTCTGGCACTTCTGCTGGTTCCCTCTCTCCTGTGTATAGTGTCTGTCTCTGTCTCTTTCTTTGTCTTTGTCTCTGTGTCTGTGTCTGTGTCTGTCTTTTTTTGTGTGTGTCTCACAGGAGCAGGTCTGTGGGCTCCAGGGCTGATGGGCAAACCCTCCGGTGTTTCCCTTGTCCCTGTTTCCCTCTCCTGTGCTGGTGCTTGGTTCCTTGGTAAGTAAGGCCTTCTCACCCTGAGCAGAGCACTGACTCTCGAATCTCTTCCCAATGGGTACTCTGAGGCTACAACAAGAAGGGTCCTGACCTTGGTCCCCAGGCCAGGGGCCTAGTGCTCTGCCACATTCTGCATCTCACAATGTCAGCCCCCCGAGCCTCCAGGCTCTCTTCTGCTCAGAAGGACCTCGAGGGAGTAGAAAGCTTTTACCCAAGACTGGGAGCACAGTGGGTGTCAGATAGAGATTCAAGGCCAACAGCCTCTTCTACAAGCCTGTGGGAGACTAGGGACACCCTGTCTCTAGGGCCCCATTGATAGAAGAGTAAGGGGAGGCCTTCGGGGTTGTAGCTCTGTCCACACAGGGTGGTTACCTTTTCCTACTTCCAGTAGTCCAGGGTGGTGATGGACACCAGACCCCAGACACTGTCCTCACCCAGTGCCCTTGCAAAGCCCCTGGGCCCCTTGGGCACCCCTTGGCCATCAACCCATCCTGTCTCCCCTTCCCATGCTATGAATCTTGGTCCTGGCCACGAGCCCTGATGCCCCTCACCCCATGGCTGATCTGTCTCCAACCTCTTTTTCTTTCACCCTTTTTACCCACCATTTTCCCTTGGTGTCCACCTCTGACCCCTAGCTGGGTAGAGCGGGGGGTGTGAGTGTGTGTGTGTGTGTATGTGTGTGTGTGTTTGTGTGTGGGTGTGCGTGTCTGTGCATGCGAGCACTCAAACACATGAGTCTAGCTGTCTGAGGATGTCCGAGGTCATGTTCCCACACAGGATGTGGTGGGTAGCTCTCCCAAGGATCTGAGGAGCTCTCATCCTCCAGGCAAACCGCATGACAGGGTTAGGGTTAGGCTTCAGTTAGGTTGAGGGTTAGGTTTAGTCAGGGTTTGGGTCAGGGTCAGGGTTAGGGTTAGGGGTTAGTGTTATGGTTAGGGACAGCGTTAGGTTTTGGGTCATGGCCCATGATAGGGTCAGGGTCAGGTTTACGTTTATCATTAGGTTTAGGGTCTGGCTTACAGTCAGGGTCAGGGTTAGTGTTAGGGTCAGGAATGGGTCAGTGTTAGGGTGAGGGTTAGTTTTAGGGTCAGGGTCAGGGTGAAGATCAGGGACAGGGTCAGATTTAGGGTCAGCGTCACGTTTTGGTTTAAGGGCAAGTTTCAGGTCAGGATCTGGTTTAGGTTTGGGTCAGGGTTAGGGTTAGGGTCATAGTCAGGGTTAGGTTCAGGGGAATGGTTAGGGTTTGGTGTTAGGGTTAGGGTTAGAAGTAGGGTTATGGTTAAGGTTAGGGTTAGACTGTGTTAGGGTCAGGGTTAGGGTTTGGGTTAGGGTCAAGGTTAGGATCTGGGACAGGTTTAGGCAAACTTCAGGGTTATGGTTATTGTCAGGGTCAGGGATAGGGTTAAAGGATAGGGTTAGGGTGAGATTTAGAGTTAGTTTGAGCGTTAGGGTTAGACCAGGTTAGAGTCAGGGTCAGCGTTAGGGTTAGAGGTTAGTTGCAGTTTAGGGTCATCGTTATTTTTTGCATCGCGGCCCGTTTAGTGTCAGGGTCAGGGTTACGTTTAGGGTTAGAATTAGGGTCAGACTCACAATCTGTGTCAGGGTTAGTGTTAGGGTCAGTGTCAGGCTTACTGTTAGGGTCAACTTTCGGTTTATGTTCAGAGTCTGGGTCAGGGTCAGTGTGAAGTTCAGGGCCATTCTCAGGTTTATGGTCAGGATCTGGTTTTGGTTTAGGGTCCACATTCTGGTCAGCAACAGAGTTAGTTTTGGGTCAGTGCTATTGTCAGGGTTAGGATTAGGGTCACGGTCAGGTGAAGGTCTGGGCCAGGGTCCAGTTTATGGTCAGGGACAGGATTTGGTTTAGGGTCAATGTTCGGTTCAGTGTCAGGGTTAGGTTTAGGGGAAAGGTTTGTGTTTGGGGTTAGGATGAGGGTTAGAAGTAGGGTTAGGGTTAGGGTTAGGGTTAGACAGTGTTAAGGACAGGTTTAGGGTTTGGGTTAGGGTAGGGGTTAGTGTTAGGGTTAGCATCAGCATTAGGTTTAGGTTCAAGGTCGGTATTAGGTCAAGGTTAGGGTTACCTTTAGAATTACGGTTAGGGTCAGGCTCACAGTCACGTTCAGGGTTAGGCTTATGGTCAGGCTTAGGTCAGGGTCAAGCTTAGGATTAGTGTCAGGGTCAGGGTCAGTGTCAGTGTGAAGGTTTGGGCCAGGGTCAGATTTAGGGTCAGGGTGAGGCTTTGTTTTAGGGTCCAGGTTCAGGTCAGGGGCAGGGTTAGTTTTGGGTCAATGTTAGTTTCAGGGTTAGGTTTAGAGTCAGTGTCAGGGTCAGGGTAAGGGTGAAGGTCAGTGCCAGAGTCAGTGTAGGGTCATTGTCAGGCTGTGTTTTAGGGTCAAGTTTCGGTTCAGGGTCAGGCTTAGTTTCAGGGGAACGGTTTGAGTTTTTGGTTAGGGTTAAGGTTAGCAGTAGGTTTATGATTCGTGTTAGGGTTATACAGCGTAGGGTCAGGGTTAGGGTTTGAGTTAGGGTAGGGGTTAGTGTTAGGGTTAGGGTCAGCGTTAGGTTTAGGTTCAGTGTCCTTATTAGGGGCAGGGTTATGGTTTCCTTTAGGGTTACGATTAGGGTCAGGCTCAAAGATCGGTCATTGTTAGGGTTAGTGTTAGAATTTGGTTAGGGTCAGTGTAATAATTACGGTCAGAGTCAGAGTCACATTTGGGGATGAATAAGGGTTATAGTAAGGTCAGGATAGATTTAGGTTCAGCGTCCGGATCAGGGTCAGCATCAGGCTTAGATTTAGTGTTAGGTGTCAGGTTAGGATCTCAGTCAGGGTCAGGGTCAGGGTTAGGGTTAGGTTTTGGGTCAGGCTCACAGTCAGGGTCAGGGTAAGGGTCAGGGTCAGTGTTTAGTCTTAGTGTTATGCCTACACCTGGGTCATTGACCCGTCACTGCAGGGTCTCAGGATAAACCCTGGGCAAAAGGGAGCAGCCCCCACACCCGCTCCCACATAACCTGCCTTAACCTGGGGCTTGACCATGACCTGCCAACCAGGCATCGGACCACTCATAAGCCTGCTCCTGCTCGGAGCATCTCCACCCCTGATGAGCTCTTTTTACACACACACACACACACACACACACACACACACACACATCACATACTCATGTGGAGGAGACCTATGGGTACACGGGTCAATCAGAAGTTGTGGAACTCTCTGACTCTGAGCTCCCCAGTGTCACCTGCGATACTTTTTGCCAAAAGGGCCAGAGAAGACAGGGAAGCCTGACAAGGGTGTGCCTGAGGATGGGAGGGAGCCTGACATGACTTGCCCAGTGAGGGCCTTGTCTGGGGGGCGAGAACTCCACTGCCTGCATTCTCTGGCCTTTGGTAGACAGCACAAAAACATGTCGTTTCCTTCATGCTGTGCTCAGAAATGAGTTGCGTAGGGTGGTTTTCTATGGAATGTGGGTACCTGGATACGTGGGTTCCAATTCCGTTGGGTTCTGTCGTCAGGATTGTAAGGTCACCACTGCCTGGGAGCTCCTTACCGGACTTTCTGCTCCCATCCAGAGCTCCCTGAGGGCGCCCCTCCCCCAGATGCTCAAGGCTCACCCTCCACCCCATGCCCTGTCCATCCAGTGACCCACACACAGCCTCCCCACAAGACCTGGGAGGCCTGGGTGCAGCTGTTGTCTCCGCTGGGAGGGCACAGAGCTGGGTTCAGACCGGGCTCCTGCTCCTGCCCAGGACTGTGAGCCCGCACACATCCTGTGGCTGTCACGGCCTCCTCAGTATCCCCGTCTGCACATTGGGGGTGTTCTGGCTTCTTCTTCTGGGGATGCCATCAGAGGTAAGTTTTCTCCATGTGTTCCATCCCCGCTCTGCCAGGAGTTTGGTGCACACACTTGGCAAGACAAGGGTGTGCCTGAGGATGGGAGGGAGAATGGAATATAGCCCCGAGAGGCCTGGTCTGCTCTGGGATCCAGCAAAACCACCATCCTCCTGCCTGAATCCCATCCCCCGTTGCAAGGTTGCAGTGCATGGCTTCTGACCTTGTGGGCACAGACATCCCGGGAATTCCATTTGGTTGAAATCCAAGGGCCTCGTCTGCGCCCATTCACTGGCCAGCCCCCACAGTGGTCCGCGGGCATTTCCGCATCCATCCTCCTAGGATGGATGGCCCGTGGGGCTTATAAGGGGACAAAATGTTTGGCTGTCATTTCCAAGCATATGGAGGAAAGTCTGGCACTTCTGATGGTTCCCTCTCTCCTGTGTTCAGTGTCTGTCTCTGTCTCTGTGTCTGCGTCTGCGTCTGTCTCTGTTTTTGTGTGTCTCACAGGAGCAGGATCTGTGGGCTCCGGGGCTGATGGGCATAACCCCCGGTGTCTCCCTTGTCCCTGTTTCCCTCTCCTGCGCTGGTGCTTGGTTCCATGCTATTTAAGGCCTTCTCACCCTGAGCAGAGCACTGACTCTGGAATCTCTTCCCAATGAGGACCCTGAGGCTGCAACAAGGAGGGTCCTGACCTTGATCCCCAGGCCAGGGGCCTAGTGCTCTGCATCATTCTGCAAGCTCACAATGTCAGCCCCCCAAGCCTCCAGGCTATCTTCTGTTCAGAAGGACCTCGAGGGAGTAGAAAGCATGTACCCAAGACTGGGAGCACAGTGGCTGTCAGATAGAGATTCAAGGCCAACAGGCTCTTCCACAAGCCTGTGGGAGACTAGGGACACCCTGTCTCTATGGCCCCATTGATAGGGTGGTTACCTCTTCCTTCTTCCAGTAGTCCAGGGTGGTGATGGACACCAGACCCCAGACACTGTCCCCACCCAGTGCCCTTGCAAAGCCCCTGGGCCCCTTGGGGACCCCTTGACCATCAGCCCATCCTGTCTCCCCGAGATGCTATGGATCTCGGTCCTGGCCAGGAGTCCTGATGCCCCTGACCCCATGGCCGAGCTGTCTCCAACCTCTTTCTTCTTTCACCCTTTTTACCCACCATTTTCCCTAGGTGTCCACCTCTGACCCCTAGCTGTGTATAGCAGGGTGTGTGTCAGTATGTGTGTGTATGTCTGTGTGTGTGTGTGTGTGTGTGTGTGCATGCGAGTGCTCAAACACATATGAGTCTAGCTGTCTGAGGATTTCCGCGGTCATGTTCCCACATGGATGCGGTGGGTAGCTCTCCCAAGGGTCTGAGGAGCTCTCATCCTCCCGGCAAACCACATGACAGGGTAGGGTTAGGGTTCAGTTAGCTTGAGGGTTAGGTTTAGTCAGGGTTTGGGTCAGGGTCAGGGTTAGGGTTAAGGGTTAGTGTTATGGTTAGGGTCAGCGTTAGGTTTTGGGTCATGGCCCATGATAGGGACAGGGTCAGGTTTACGTTTATGGTTAGGTTTAGGGTCTGGCTTATGTCAGGGTCAGGGTTAGTGTTAGGGTCAGGAATGGGTCAGTGTTATGTTGAGGGTTAAGTTTTGGGTCAGGGTCCGTGTCAGGGTCAGGGTGACGTTCAGGGACAGGGTCAGATTTAGGTTCAGCGTTAGGTTTTGTTTTAAGGGCAAGGTTCGGGTCAGGGTCAGGGTTAGGTTTGGGTCAGGGATAGGGTTAGGGTCAGGGTCAAGGTTAGGTTCAGGGGAAAGGTTAGGGTTTGGTGTTAGGGTTAGGGTTAGAAGTAAGGTTATTGTTAGGATTAGGGTTAGACTGTGTTAGGGTCAGGTTTAGGGTTTGGGTTAGGTTACAGTTTAGTTTTACCTTAGAGCCAGCGTTAGTTTTAGGTTCTGGGTCCGTATTAAGGTCAGCGTGTAGTGTTACATTTAGGGTTAGGGTTACGGTCAGGCTCACACTCATGGTCAGGGTTTGGGTTAGTGTCAAGTTTAGGTCAGGGTCAGGGTCTCGTTTAGGGTCTGAGTCAGGGTTAGTGTAAGGTCAGGGTTAGGTTTAGGTTCAGGATCCAAATCAGGGTCAGTGTTAGGCTTTGGTTTAGGCTTACAGTTCAGGTCGGGCTCATGGTCAGGTTCAGGGTCTGCGTCAGGGCTGGTTAGGGTTTGGGTCAGGCTCAAAGTCAGGGTCAGGTTCAGAGTTTTTGGTTGGTTTTAGGGTTAGGGTTAAGGTTAGGGTTAGAGTAGGGTCACAGTTACAGTTAGACATTTTTATGGTCAGGGTTATCGTTAGGCTTAGGGTAGGGGTCAGGTTTAGGGTTAGGCTCAGGGTTAGGTGTTTGGTCAGGCTCACCGGCAGTGTCAGGGTTAGAGTTAGTGTCAGAGTAAGGGTCAGGGTCAAGGTTAGGATTAGGGTCAGGTTTAGTGTTATGGTCAAGGGTCAGGGTCAGGGTTAGGGTCATGGTTAGGTTAAGGTCAGCTCTACGTTTAGTTTTTGGGTTATGATTAGGGTCAGGATCAGGCTTAGCTTTAGGGTTAGGGTTAGGGTTCTGGTCAGGCTCACGGTCTGAGTCAGAGTTAAGATTATGGTCATCGTCAGTGTCAGTGTTAGGGTCAGGGTTAGGGTCAGCGCCAGGGTTCGGTTTAGGGTCAGGGTCAGGGTTCGGTTTAGGGTCAAGGTTAGGATCAGAGTCAAGTTTTGGCAAAGTTCAGGGTTAGTATTATGGTCAGGGTCAGGGATAGGGTCAGGTTTGGGTTAAAGGATGGGGTTAGGGTGAGAATTAGAGTTAATTTGAGCGTTAGGGTTAAACCGGTTTAGGGTCTGGGTCAGCGTTAGGGTTAGGGGTTAGTTGTAGTTTAGGGTCATCGTTATTTTTTGCATCATGGCCCGTGTTAGGGTCAGGGTTAGGGTTACATTTAGGGTTAGAATTAGGGTCAGACTAACAGTCAGGTGCAGGGTTAGTGTTAGGGTCAGGGTCAGTGTCACTGTTAGGGTCAGCTTTCGGTTTATGGTCAGAGTCTGGGTCAGGATCAGGGTGAAGGTCAGAGCCAGTGTCAGGTTTAGGGTCAGGATCTGGTTTTGAATTAGGGTCCACGTTCAGGTCAGGGACAGGGTTAGTTTTGGGTCAGTGCTATTGTCAGGGTTAGGTTTAGGGTCGGGGTCAGGTGAAGGTCTGGTCCAGGGTCCGGTTCATGGTCAGGGTCAGGATTTGGTTTAGAGTCAATGTTCGGTTCAGTGTCAGGGTTAGGTTTAGGGGAAAGGTTTGTGTTTGGGGTTAGGATGAGGGTTAGAAGTAGGGTTATGGTTAGGGTTAGGGTTAGACAGTGTTAAGGACAGGTTTAGGGTTTGGGTTAGGGTAGGGGTTAGTGTTATGGTTAGCGTCAGCATTAGGTTTAGGTTCAGGGTCGGTATTAGGTCAGGGTTAGGGTTACCTTTAGGATTACGGTTAGGGTCAGGCTCACAGTCACGTTCAGGGTTAGGGTTAGGGTCAGGCTTAGGTCAGGGTCAGGCTTAGGATTAGGGTCAGGGAAAGGGTCAGGGTCACGGTGAAGGTCAGGGCCAGGGTCAGATTTAGGGTCAGGGTGAGGCTTTGGTTTAGGGTCCAGGTTCAGGTCAGGGGCAGAGTTAGATTTGGGTCAGTGTTAGGATCAGGCTTAGGTTTAGAGTCAGTGTCAGGGTCAGGGTAAGGGTGAAGGTCAGTGCCAGAGTCAGTATAGGGTCATTGTCAGGCTGTGTTTTAGGGTCAAGTTTCGGTTCAGGGTCAGGCTTAGTTTCAGGGGAACGGTTTGAGTTTTTGGTTAGGGTTAAGTTAGCATTAGGGTTATGTTTAGTGTTAGGCTTAGACAGCGTAGGGTCAGGGTTAATGTTTGAGTTAGTGTTAGGGTTAGGGTCAGCATTAGGTTTAGGTTCAGTGTCCTTATTAGGGGCAGGGTTAGGGTTTCCTTTAGGGTTACAGTTAGGGTCAGGCTCAAAGATCAGTCAGTGTTAGGGTTAGTGTTAGGATTTGGCTAGGGTCAGTGTAATGATTACGGTCAGAGTCAGAATCACTTTTGGGGATGAGTAAGGGTTAGAGTAAGGTCAGGTTAGGTCTAGGGTCAGGGTCCGGATCAGGGTCAGCATCAGGCTTAGATTTAGTGTTAGGTGTTGGGTCAGGAACTCAGTCAGGGTCAGGGTCAGCGCTAAGGTTAGGTTTTGGGTTAGGATCACAGTCAGGGTCAGGGTCAGGGTCAGCTTCAGTGTTTAGTCTTAGTGTTATGCCCATACCTGGGTCATTGACCCGTCACTGCAGGGTCTCAGGATAAACCCTGGGCAAAAGAGAGCAGCCCCCATGCCTGCTCTCACATAGCCTGCCTTAACCTGTGGTGTGAACATGACCTGCCAACCAGACAACGGACCCCTCATAAGCCTGCTCCTGCTCAGGGTATCTCCATCCCCGATGAGCTCTATTAAACACACACACACACACACACACACACACACACACACACACAACCACACAGACACACACACACAGACACACACACACAGACACACAAACACATACACACGGGGGGGGGAGACCTATGGGTACACGGGTCAATCAGAAGGTGTGGGACTCTCTGACTCTGAGCCCCCCGGTGTCACATTGCGATTCTTTTTGCCAAAAGGGCCAGAGGCATCGGCGAAGCCTGACTTGACCTGCCTAGTGAGGGGACTTGTCCGGCGGGAGAGCTCTCCTCTGCCTGCATTCTCTGGGCTTAGGTAGACAGCACAAGAACATGTTGTTTCCTTCAGGCTGTGCCCAGAAATGAGCTGGGCAGGGTGGTTTTCTCTGGAATGTGGGTGCCTGGATAGGTGGGTTCCAATTCCATGGGGCTCTGTCGTCAGGGAAGTAAGTCTGGTGCACACACTTGGCAAGGCATGAGTGTGCCTGGGATGGGCGGGGGAATGGAACATAGCCCAGAGTGGCCTGGATCTGGTCTGGGATCCAGCAAAACCACTTCCTCTTGCCTGAATCCCATCCACCGTGGCAAGGTTGCAGTGCATGGCTTCTGACCTTTAGGACACAGACTTCCCGTGACTTCCATTAGTTTGAAGTCCAAGGGCCTCATCTGGGCCCATGTACTGGCCAGCTCGCATAGTTGTCCGCGGGCGTTCCCGCATCCATCCTCCTAGGATGGATGGCCCGTGGGACTGATAAGGGTACAAATTGGCTGTCATTTCCAAGCTGATGGAGGAAAATCGGGCACTTCTGCTGGTTCCCTCTATCCTGTGTTCAGTGTTTGTCTCTGTCTCTGTCTTTGTCTCTGTGTCTGTGTCTGTGTCTATCTCTGTTTTTGTGTGTCTCACAGGAGCAGGATCTGTGGGCTCCAGGGCTGAGGGCGAAACCCCCAGTGTCTCCCTTGTTCCTGTTTCCCTCTCCTGTGCTGGTGCTTGTTTCCTTGCTAAATAAGGCCTTCTCACCCTGAGCAGAGCACTGATTCTGGACCATCCTCCCAATGCAGACTCTGAGGCTGCAACAAGGAGGGTCCTGACCTTGGTCCCCAGGCCAGGGGCCTAGTGCTCTGCCACATTCTGCACTCTCACAATGTCAGCCCCACGAACCTCCAGGCTATCTTCTGCTCAGATGGACCTCAAGGGAGTAGAAAGCATTTACCCAAGACTGAGAGCACAGTGGGTCTCAGATAGAGATTCAAGGCCAACAGGCTCTCCTACAAGCCTGTGGGACACTAGAGACACCCTGTCTCTATGGCTCCATTGATAGAAGATGAAGGGGAGGCTTTCGGTGTTGTAGCTCTGTCCACACTGGGTGGTTGCCTTTTCCTTCTTCTAGTAGTCCAGGGTGGTGATGGACACCAGACCCCAGACACTGTCCCCACCCAGTGCCCTTGCAAACCCTGGGCCCCTTGGGGACCCCTTGACCATCAGCTCGTCCTCTCTCCACTCCCCATGCTTTGAATCTCAGTCCTGGCCAGGAGTCCTGTTGCCCCGACCCCATGGCCGAGCTGTCTCCAACCTCTTTCTTCTTTCACCCTTTTTACCCACCATTTTTCCTTGGTGTCCACCTCTGACCCCTATCTGGGCAGAGCGGGGTGTGTGTGTGTGTGTGTGTGTGTGTGTGTGTGTGTGTGTCTGTGTATGTGAGCGCTCAAACAATATGCCTCTAGCTGTCTGGTGATGTCTGAGGTCATGTCCCCACATGGGATGGGGTAGGTAGCTCTCCCAAGGATCTGAGGAGCTCTCATCCTCCAGGCAAACCTCATGGGAGGATAGGGTTAGGGTTAGAGTTAAGTTGATGGTTAGGTTTAGACAGGGTTTGGGTCAGGGTCAGGGTTAGGGTTAGGGGTTAGTGTTAGGGTTATGTTCTGCGTTAGGTTTCGGGTCACGGCCCGTGTTAGGGCCAGGGTCAGTTTTACGTTTATGGTTATGTTTAGGGTCAGGATCACAGTCAGGTTCAGGCTCACAGTCATGGTCAGGCTTAGTGTTAGGGTCAGGATCTGGGTCAGTGTTAGGGTGAGGGTACGTTTAGTGTCAGGGTCAGTGTCAGGGTCAGGGTGAAGGTCAGGGACAGGGTCAAATTTAGCGTCAGCGTCAGGTTTTGGTTTAGAGGCATCGTTGGGTTCAGGGTCAGGGTTAGGTTTGGGTTAGGGTTATTGTTAGGGTTAGGGTCAGGGTCAGGGTTAGGTTCAGGGGAAAGGTTAGGGTTTGGTGTTATGTTTAGGGTTAGAAGTAGGAATATGGTTATGGTTAGGGTTAGACTCAGTTAGGGTTAGGGGTAGGATTTGGCTTAGGGTAGTGTTTAGTTTTACCGTTAGGGTCATCATTAGTTTTAGGTTCTGGGTCAGCGTATTAGGGTTACATTTAGGGTTAGGGTTGGGTTCAGGCTCACAGTCATGGTCAGGGTTAGGGTTAGGGTCAAGGTTAGGTCATGGTCAGGGCCTAGGTTAGGGTCTGAGTCAGGGTTAGTGTAAGGTCAGGGTTAGGTTTATGTTCAGGGTCCGTATCAGGGTCAGCTTTAGGCTTTGGTTTAGGGTTAGGGTTCAGGTCAGGCTCATGGTCAGGGTCAGAGTCAGGGTCAGGGCTGGTTAGGGTTTGGGTCAGGCTCACATTCCTGGTCAGGGTCAGGGCTTTTGGTTAGTTTTAGGGTAGGGTTAAGGTTAGGGTTAGAGTTAGGGTCAGGTTTAGGGTTAGACATTTTAGCGCCAGGGTTATCGTTAGGCTTATGGTCGGGGTCAGGGTCAAGGTTAGGTTCAGGGTTAGGTTTATGGTCCGGCTCACAGTGAGTGTCAAGGTTAGGGTTAGTGTCAGAGTAAGGGTCAGGGTCAGGGACAGTTTTAGGGTCATGGCTAGGGTAAGGTCAGCTTTACCTTTATATTCTGGGTTATGATTAGGGTCAGGATCAGGGTTAGCATTACGGTTAGGGTTCTGGTCAGGCTCACTGTCTGGGTCAGAGTTAGGTTTACGTTCAGGGTCAGGGTCAGTTTTATGTTCAGTGTTAGGTTTAGGGCCAGGTTTAGGCAAAGTTCAGTATTAGGGTTATGGTCAGGGTCAGGGATACGTTCAGGGTTAAAATTTGGGATTAGGGTTAGTATTAGAGTTAGGTTGAGGGTTAGGGTTAGACCAGGTTAGGTTCAGGGTCAGGGTTATGGTTAGGGGTTAGTGTTAGGGTTAAGGTCAGCGTTAGTTTTCGCGTCAGGGCCCCTGTTAGGGTCTGGGACAGTGGTTTTTTAGGGTTAGGATTAGGGTCAGGCTCACAGTCACGGTCAGGGTTAGTGTGAGGATCAGGGTCAGGATTACTGTTAAGGTCAGGGTTACGTTTAGGGTCAGTGACAGGGTCAAGGTCAGGTGAAGGTCAGGGTCAGGGTCACTTTTATGCTCAGGGTCAGGCTTTGGTTTAGGGTCCAGGTTCGGGTCAGGGTTAGATTCAGGGGAAAGTTTTGGTTTGGGGTTCGGGTTAGGGTTAGAAGTAGGGATATGCTTACAGTTATGGTTAGACAGAGTTAGGATCAGGGTTAGGGTTTGGGTTAGTGTAGGGGGTAGTGTTATTGTTAGGGTCAGCACTAGGTTTAGTTTCTGGGTTCGTATTAGTGTCAGGGATAAGGTTACATAAGATTAGGGTTTGGGTCAGGCTCACAGTCACAGTAAGGGAATAGGGTTATGGTAAGGGTTAGGTCAAGTCAGGGTTAGTATTAGCGTCAGGGTCAGGGTCACGGTTAGGGATGAGTCAGGTTTAGAGTAAGGTCAGGGTTAGGTTTAGGTTCATGATCCGGATCAGGGTCAGCGTCATGCTTAGGTTTAGGGTTAGGGTTCGGGTCAGGATCACGGTCATGTTCAGGGTCACGACTGGGTTAGGGTTTGGGTCAGGCACACATTCAGGGTCAGTGTTAGGATTAGGCATTATTGTTAGGTTTAGCCCACCACCTAGGTCAATGACCCATCCTTGCAGGGTCTCAGGATAAACCCTGGGCAGAAGGGTGCAGCCCCCACACCAGCTCCCTCCTAGCCAGCCTTAACCTGGTTGTGAACATGATCTGCCCACCAGGCATCTGAACCCTCATCAGCCTGATCTTGCTTGGGGCGTCTCCACCCCTGATGAGCTCCCTTTAAACACACACACACACACACACACACACACACACTCACACACACACGGGGAGGAGACCTAGGGCTACACAGGTCGATCAGAAGGTTTGGGACTCTCTGACTCTGAGCACCCCGGTTTCACATTTTGGTTCAATTTGCCAAAGGGCCAGAGGCATCAGGGAAGCCTGGCATGACCTGCCGAGTGAGGGGACGTGTCTGGCGGGCGAGCTCTCCTCTGCCTGCATTCTCTGGGCTTCGGTAGACAGCACAAGAACATGTAGCTTCCTTCAGGATGTGGCCAGAAATGAGCTGGGCAGGGTGGTTTTCTCTGGAATGTGGGTGCCTGGATATGTGGGTTCCAATTCCATTGGGCTCTGTCTTCAGGGAAGTGAGGTCACAACTGTCTGGGGGCTCCTTACCGTACTTCCTGCTCCCATTCAGAGCTCCCTGAGGGCGCCCCTCCTCCAGCAGCTCAAGTCTCACCCTCCACCCCATGCCCTTTCCATCCATTGACACCCACACAGCCTCCCCCCAGCCCCTGGGAGTCCTGGGTGCAGCTGTTTTCCCTGCAGGGAGGGCACAGATCTGGGTTCAGACCGGGCTCCTGCTCCTGCAAGGACTGTGAGCCCGCACACACCCTGTGTTTCTCAGGACTTCCCCAGTCTCCCTGTCTGCACATTGGGTGTGTTCTGACTGCTATTTCTAGGGATGCCATCAGGGGTAAGCACTCTCCATGTGTTCCATCACGCTCTCCCAGGAGGCTGGTGCATACACTTGGCAAGGCACGGGTGTGCCTGGGGCTGGGCTGGGGAATGGAACACAGCCTAGAGAGGCCTGGATCTGCTCTGGGATCCAGGCAAAGCCACCCTCCTCCTGCCTGTGTCCCATCCCCCGTGGCAAGGTTGCAGTGCATGGCTTCTGATCTTGGTGACACAGAGTTCCCTGGGCTTCCGTTAGGTTGAAGTCCAAGTGCCTCATCTTCGCCCATGTGCTGGCCAGGCCCCACAAAGGTCCCCGGTCATTCCCGAATCCGTCCTCCCAGGTTGAATGGCCCGTGGGCCTGAGAAGGGGACAAAATATTTGGCTGTCATTTCCAAGCTGATGAAGGAATGTCTGGCACTTCTGCTGATTCCCTCTCTCCTGTGTTCAGTGTCTGTCTCTGTCTCTGTCTTTGTCTTTGTCTCTGTGTCTGCGTCTGCGTCTGTCTCTGTTTTTGTGTGTTTCACAGGAGCAGGGTCTGTGGGCTCCAGGGCTGAAGGGCGAAACCTCCGGTGTCTCCCTTGTCCCTGTTTCCCTCTTCTGTGCTGGTGCTTGGTTCCTTGGTAAGTAAGGCCTTCTCACCCTGAGCAGAGCACTGACTCTGGAACCTTTTCCCAATGGGGACCCTGAGGCTGAAACAAGGAGGGTCCTTACCTTGATCCCCAGGCCAAGGGCCTAGTGCTCTGCCACATTCTGCAAGCTCACAATTTCAGCCCCCCGAGCCTCCTGGCTGTCTTCTGCTCAGAAGGACCTAGAGGGAGTAGAAATCTTTTTCCCAAGACTTGGAGCACCGTGGGTCAGGGATCGAGATTCAGGACCAACAGATTCTTCTACAACCATGTGGAAAACTAGGCACACCCTGTCTCTATGGCCACATTGATAGAAAAGTAAGGGGAGGCCTTTGGTGTTGTAGCTCTGTCCACACAGGGTGGTTACCTCTTCCTACTTCCAGTAGTCCAGGGTGGTGATTGACCCCAGACCCCAGACACTGTCCCCACCCAGTGCCCTTGCAAAGCCCCTGTGCCGCCTGGGGACCCCTTGACCATCAGCCCGTCCTGTCTCCCCTCCCCATGCTTTGGAACTCAATCTTGGCCAGGAGTCCTGATGCCCTTGACCCCATGGCCGAGATGTCTCCTACCTCTTTCTTCTTTCCCCCTGTTACCCACCATTTGCCCCGTGTTTCTCCACCTTTAACCCCTAGCTGGGCTGATCGGTGTGTGTGTGTGTGTGTGTGTGTGTGTGTGTGTGTATGCATTCGCTCAAACACATATGCCTCTGGTTGTCTGGGGATGCCTGAGGCCATGTCCCCACATGTGATGGGGTGGTTACCTCTCCCCAAGGATCTGAGGAGCTCTCACCGTCCAGTCAAACCTCATGGGAGAGTCAGGGATTGCCTAGGACTGGAGAGAAGCTCTGCTCCTTGGACTCTGTACCCGTCTTTTATCCTGGGCCAGTAGCTGCCTCTCTTGACCACAGATTCTCAACTGTCCCTGAGCGATGGACATGGAAATGCTTGAACCTGGGCATTCCTCCATGGGTAGGTGGAGGTGGAGAATAGGTGCACCAGGCACAAAGACCTCCATTCCGAGAGGGCTAGGTGTACAGGAGACAAGGCACACAGCACCTGTACCATAACCCAGCCTTGTGGTGGATGTGTACACGATCATAGAGCTGTCCTTGATGGGTCCCTCATGTTCCCTCACCTCTGCCAGGTGCTCTGTGACCCCAAACTCTGCTGATCACCGGAACCATACCTATCCTGGGAAGCAAGGCTCAGGGTGTGTGGCCAGGCGGGTTGGACATCTGGGGATGCAAAGGTCATCGAGTACCCCCCACCCAGCTAGCCTGGAATTCAGAATCCCTCCCAGCGTCCTGCTCAAGGTGGGGTTGAACCAGAAGACTTGGATACATCAGTGGAAGACAAGTCAGGGCAGGGAAATCAGTGGGCCACTTCAACTTCTCCCTCCCTCTGCTTGGTCTTCCTGATTGTTCCCTGGGACAGAGGTCCAGCCTGTCCTTGGATTTAGCCCTGGCATGAGTCAGTGTGTCGGAAGGAGGCAGGGAAGGTTAGGGTGTGGTTTAGGGGTTTGGGTTAGGGTGACGGTTACTGTTAGGGTCAGGGTCAGGTTCAGGGTCAGGGTTAGGGTTAGAGTTAGGGTAAGGGTCAGGGTTAGGGTCAGGGATGGGTTTAGGGTCAGGGTCATGGTTCAGTTTAGGTTCATTGTTAGGTTCAGGTTCAGTGTTAGTCAAAGTTCAGGGCTAGGGATAGGATCAGGGTGAGGAATGGGGTCAGGGATAAGGTTAAATTTAGTGGTTAGGGTTAGGGTTAAAGTTAGGTTGAGGGTTAGGTTTAGACAGTATTTGCGTCAGGGTTATGCTTAGGGATTAGTATTAGGGTTAGGGTCAGCATTAAGTTTCATGTCATGGCCCGTGGTTGGTCAGGGTCAGGTTTACATTTAGGGTTAAGTTTGGATCAGGCACGAAATCAGTTCAATCAAAAATGGAGGCTCTCACTGCTAGGATAAATGAGGCAGAAGAAAGAATTAGTGATATAGAAGACCAAATGACTGAGAATAAAGAAGCTGAGCAAAAGAGGGACAAACAGCTACTGGACCATGAGGGGAGAATTCGAGAGATAAGTGACACCATAAGACGAAACAACATTAGAATAATTGGGATTCCAGAAGAAGAAGAAAGAGAGAGGGGAGCAGAAGGTATACTGGAGAGAATTATTGGGGAGAATTTCCCCAATATGGCAAAGAGTCTCTTTTTATTTTTGATGTCCTTCAGCCTGAGGTCTTTTGGGCCTCCTATCTGTGTAATATTCATTTTGGGGGAATTCTCCTCCTGAGAATAAAACTACATCATGCCCTAGGAATTGAAACAAGCCAATGGTTTGAAGACTTTTTTTCAAACTTATGGCATGAAATGAAGAGGGACGATGGGAGGAAATTGTGGAGGAGACCCAGACCATGAATACTGTGGAGTCATTGGGGTTGAAATCTTCCAGCTGAAGGAGAAGTGTTACATCCTCAAAGGAGAGGTGGAGGCCTTAAAGAAGGAAGTGAAGAAATGCACTGAGAGGCAGGCTTAGATCCATGAGGTGGAGACATTCTTCATTCAAATGAGGGTCTTCCTGGTTATTTCTGCCTTACACGCAGTGCCCAAGTGTTAATGTTTATGCACCCACCCACTATGGCATAGAAGGGTAGTTGGGGAATAGGTGTACATCTCCCCGATTGATGGTACAGTATGAATTTGAAAAAGCCAAATAAAGCTTTTAAAATAAAAAATAAAAAAAAAACACAAACGTTATTATTTCTAAATAACTGGTTTACAAAAAACAACCCCTGGGTGATTGCAAAGGGCAGGCTCTTTAAGAACCACTACTATCCCTTATAATCCTTAATATTTTCCTGAGGTTAGGGTCTCCATGGCTCTGAAAATATGTTGGTTAAGCATGCAGAGTTGGCATTGAGTATAACATACCTGTCCTCAACAACTTGTTCAGACATACTAATCTTTAGAACCAAAGCAGGGAACCAGAGTTGAGCACCTTCTGCTTAAAAGGAATAAGCAATCTATTTGTCTGATCACAAGCATTTCTGCAAAAAGCATTGGCAGATTACAATTTTTCAGATTTTTGCTAAATTTGAGTTTGGCTCCTGATGTTATGGCTTCAGACCGTGGCCAGGAAAACAGCTGTTTATCCAGGACAGATTCATCTGTGATGCAGTCCTTGGAAGAACAAACGTGACAAGACCATGCAAGAAGGGTAGAACGACTCCAGAGGCAGGGTAAGATTTTCTTTATCTGGGTGAGTAGATTTGGGGTCAGAGCAGGAGACAGAATGGCATGAGTGGCCAGGCTGCAGGATTCATTCTAACCAAAGAAGCACTGCAGGAATTGGGGAGAAATGTGGGATTCACACTGTTTGCATTAGTTGCATGGGTGTATGCACAGAGTAAGGTGCAGTGGGAGAGAGGTGGTAACAGGTGCACCTTGGAGACACTAGGGTCTGTATGGGTATGAAGAATAGGGCCACTTCCAGAAGTCAGTACTGATCTTCTGATAAATTAGACACTGGGGTCAAAATGGAGTTGGGAGGTGAGATTCCTGGATGGCCCCTTCTGGGCTATGGTCCATCTTAGCTGCAGGGATGTGGAGTGGGAGTGTAGGTGTGGTGCAAATGCCAGTCATCTGGTGTCTACATTTGACTCCAACTGAGATTGTAGGGGAAGTGCTTAGAGCTGTGGCTCCTGGGCTGAGCTCAGTAATAAGAGTGTTCCCATAGCACCTGGGAATACACAGATGGGAACTATGAGGAAGTTTCCTCTGGGGGTCAAGATAAACTTCAAGGGAACTTGGAAAATGGGAGGCATACAAACATAAGATGGATGATGTCTGAGCTAATTTGAGGGTGCTGCTTCTAGGAGCCAATGTAGAGTCTGGAAGAGTCCAGGTCACTTAAGTGCAAGGGGATGATGGGTTGCTTTTGTGCTCCTAGCACTCAGAAACTCCTGTGATTGCCTGATCAAACCATGCTCGCTGTACTGACGGTTCCACAAACATCAAGCCCCTTCACTGACTGGCACACCAGAGTTGCTCACCCCTTCAGTTCCCATTCCTTTATTCTGAAAATGAGGGCAACGTTTGTAGGAGGTGATTGTGTGAGCAGGAGGCAGGAGAAGGCAGGTTTGGGGAGAGGATACAAGGGCAGGGACAGACGCAGTCTAGAGACAGACCCCAGAACCCTAAGTTGTGGGTGTCAAACAACAGTGGAGAAGGCAGGATGGGTCTGGTGCTGGTCTTGGAAGATGCTATCCTGTGATGCCCTATAGCCCAAAGGCACAGCAAAGGCTGGATATGGAAGAGTTATCTCACACACTACCTTCCCAAATCTGATATTTTGCTTTGGGGAGAAAATATTCAAAAGGCCGGGACAAGGGCCATTGTCCACCATTCCTTCTTCCCTTCTGCCTCAAGACTGCATGTCTTTAGGGACATTTGGAACTCCCATGACGTGGATTTCTTTATTTAGCGGTGTGATGACAGGTAGATCACTACTACAGGTAAGAAGGGAGGTAGAGACATAGATTTATAGATTCACAGAAGCCACAGGCATTTCAGAAGAGTCCTCAGAAAGTTAAACATAGAGCTACCTATGACACAACAATTGCACTACTGGGTATTTACACCAAAGATACAGATGTATTGAAAAGAAGGGTCACCTGTACCCCAATATTCATAGCAGTAATGGTCACAATAGCCAAACTGTGGAAGGGTTCAGGGTGCCCTTAAACAGACAAATCATTAAAAAGGATGTGGTCCTTATACACAATGGAATTATACAATGAAATATTACTGAGCTATCAGAAAGGAGGAATATCCCACTTTTGAATCAACATGGAAGGGACTGGAGGAAATTATTCTGATTATAAGGTGTCAAGCAGAGAAAGTCAATTATCATATGATTTTACATAGTTGTAGAAAATAAGGAATAACATGGAGCACATTAGGAGAAAAAAGGGAAAGCGGAAGATGAGGGAATTAGATGGGGAGATGAACCACAAGAGAATGTAAACTCAAAAAAACATGGTTTTAGAGGTGAAGTCGTTGGGGAGATTGATGAGGCTGGTGGTGGTAATTAAGGAGGGCATGTACTGAATGGACATATATATAATGTATATAACATTGTTATACTTAAACCATGAGTCTAAGAACTCTACGTCAAAAACTAATGATGTGCTGTATGGTGATTAACATTACATAATCAGATTTTTTTTAAAGAATCACATACAGAGATCAAATCAGGTCTCAACCAATACCAATATTCTGAGATTTTCCCCTGCATTTTTCAGACAATAATTCTTTGAAACTGGAACCCCATAAAAAAAAGGAATTTTGTTAACAAAACAGGAAACAACGTGTGTTGGAGAGGATGTGGAGAAAGGGGAACCCTCTTACACTGTTAGTGGAAATGCAAGTTGGTGCAGCCTCTTTGGAGAACAGTGTGGAGATTCCTCAAGAAATTAAAAATAGAGCTTCCCTATGACCCTGCAATTGCACTCCTGGGTATTTACCCCAAAGATACAGATGTCGTGAAAAGAAGGGCCATCTGTACCCCAATGTTTATAGCAGCAATGGCCACAGTCGCCAAACTATGGAAAGAACCAAGATGCCCTTCAACGGATGAATGGATAAGGAAGATGTGGTCCATATACACTATGGAGTATTATGCCTCCATCAGAAAGGATGAATACCCAACTTTTGTAGCAACATGGACGGGACTGGAAGAGATTATGCTGAGTGAAATCAGTCAAGCAGAGAGAGTCAATTATCATATGGTTTCACTTATTTGTGGAGCATAACAAGTAGCATGGAGTACAAGGGGTGTTAGAGAGGAGTAGGGAATTTGGGTAAATTGGAAGGGGAGGTGAACCACGAGAGACTATGGACACTGAAAAACAATCTGAGGGGTTTGAAGTGGCGGGGGGTGGGAGGTTGGGGTACCAGGTGGTGGGTAATATAGAGGGCATGGCTTGCATGGAGCACTGGGTGTGGTGAAATAATAATGAATAATGTTTTTCTGAAAATAAATAAATTGAAAAAAAATAAAAAATAAAATAAAATAAAGGAATTTTGGGTATTCATCCTTTCTGATGGAGGCACAATACTCCATAGTGTATATGGACCACATCTTCCTTATCCATTCATCCGTTGAAGGGCATCTTGGTTCTTTCCATGGTTTGGCGACCGTGGCCATTGCTGGTATAAACATTGGGGTACAGATGGCCCTTCTTTTCACGACATCTGTATCCTTGGGGTAAATACCCAACTTTTGTAGCAACATGGATGGGACTGGAAGAGATTATGCTGAGCGAAATAAGTCAAGCAGAGAGAGTCAATTATCATATGGTTTCACTTATTTGTGGAGCATAACAAATATCATGGAGGACAAGGGGTGTTAGAGAGGAGAAGTACCCCTCTTACCCCTGTTAGGGAGGGGTAAATGGGAAGGGGGGGGTGAATCACGAGACTATGGACTCTGAAAAACAATCTGAGGGGTTTGAAGTGGCGGGGCGTTGGGAGGTTGGGGTACCAGGTGGTGGGTATTATAGAGGGCACGGATTGCATGGAGCACTGGGTGTGGTGAAAAAATAATGAATACTGTTTTTCTGAAAATAAATAAATGAAAAAAAATACATGCAATGTTGTCAAAAAAGAAAAAAAAAGAATTTTGGAAGGAATTCAAACATTTGGAGATCAAGAGCATCCTGCCAGGGAATGATTGCATGAGACAGGAAATTAAATAAGAACTTAAACACTTCTTTCCAAGTAATCAAAATGAAAACACATTGGTTCAGAACCTATGGGATGCTGAAAAGTTGGTTCTTCTTTGATTTCCTGGTTGATCCAAGCATTCTTAAGCAAGGTGGTCTTCCGTTTCCAGGTGGTTGAATTCCACAACTTTTCCTTATGGTTGAGCTCCAGTTTCAAAATATTGTGGTCTGAGAATATGCAGGGTTAATCTCAATCTTTTCGTATTGGTTGAGTCCTGATTTCTGACACAGAATGTGATCTCTTCTGGAGAAGGTTCCAAGTGCACTTGAGAAGAATATGTATGCTGTTGTTTGAGGGTGGAATATTGTGTATATATCTATGAGGTCCATTGGATCCAATGTGTTATTCACTGCTCTTGTTTCTTTATTGATTATCTGCTTGGATGATCTATTACTGAGAGTGCAATGTTAAGATCTCCTACTATTAATGTATTTATATCAGTATGACTTTTTATCTTGATTAACAATTGTCTTATGTAGTTGGCTGTTCCCATATTGGGGGCATAAATATTTACAATTATTAGTTCTTCTTGGTGGATAGACCATTTAAGAATGATGTAGTGTCCTTCTGTATCTCTGACAAAAGTCTTTAGTTTAAAATCTAATTTATCTGATATGAGAATCATTACCCCAACCTTCTTTTGATGCCCATTGGCATGAAAGATGCTTCTTCATCCCTTCACTTTCAGTCTGGACGTATTCTTAAGTACAAAATGGGTCTCTTGTAGATAACATGTAGATGGGTCCTGGTTTTTTTTTTTTTTTTTTGGTCCTGTTGTTTTATCTAATCTCCAAGTCTGTGCCATTTTATGGGTGCATTTAGGGCATTCACATTGAGAGTGATTATTGAAAGATACGTTTTTACTGACATCATGTTATCTGTGAAGTCTTTGTTTCTGTAGATTGTCTCCATATATTTCTGTTCAAAGATATTCTTAGGACTTTTACTTTCTTATAGAACCCCCCTTAATATTTCTTTTAGTGCCAGCTTGGTGGTCACACACTCTTTTGAACTATGCCGTTCATGGAAGCTCTTTATCTCTCCATCCCTTTTGAATGTCAGTCTTGCTGGTTAAGGCATTCTGCATTGCATGTTCTTCTCATTTAGTGCCCTGAATACATCTTGCCAGCCCTTTCTGGGTCACCAGGTTTCTCTGGACAGTTCTGATGTTATTCTAATGGGTGTTACTCTCTTGTAAGAATGTAATAATCTCTTCCCCTAGCAGCTTTCAAGAGCTCCTGTCTACGATTATGATTTATCATTTTCACAATAAGCTGCCTCGAGGTCTTTCTAGATTCTATGATTATGGTGGGGGAGTACTTTCTGCCTCTAGGACACGAACGCTAGTTCCATTCTCCAGGTTGGGATAATTTTCATAGTGAATTTGTTCAACTATATCCCTAGTCTTCTTTCTTTCTCCTCCTCCTCAAGGATTCCAATAATTCTGATGTTGGAATGTTTCATGTCATCCTTTATTTCCATAATTCTGTTTTCATGGCTTCTAAGCTGTTTTTTCCAGGCTTCTTCCTGATCCTTTTTCTCTATCTGTTTGTCCTCTAGATCACTAATTATATCTTCTTCCTCAAATACCCTTGCTGTTACAGAATTTAGATTAGATTGGAACTAATTGAGAGCATTGTTAACATCATCCCTGGTTGATTTCACTTCTGCCCTAATCAATTCCATTTTGTCATCCAAGGCTTTCTCCAACCTAGCCATTGCCTGAATAATTGTTAGCCCAAATTCCCTTTTCACATACTGTTTATGTCCATATCCAATAGCTCTGATGGAGAGGGCACAGTCTCCAAATTGTTCCTCTGTTGGGCATTCCTCCTCCTAGTACTTTGATGAGAATTGGCTGAAGGGATGTGTAATTGAATATATCAACCTTGGTGCAGGCAATGTGCACTGTGGAACATTTCTGAGGTATTAGGGTGTCTGCACCAAAAATAAAGAAAAAGAAAAAGGAGGGAGAGTGAGAGAGGGAAAAAAATTAAAAAAAAAAAAAAGAGTAGAGCCAGCCTGAATGGGCCCCAAAGGTAAGATTTATAAAGTACACAAACCGAAACAGACAAACAGAAAGAAAAAAAAATGACAAGGGAAATAAAAACACACAGCCAAAACGAACCCCGAGTATAAGATTTATATACTACCAGAGCAAAAAACAAATACGCAGAAAAGATGGGAGGGTGGTTATAAATTCTCTTTATCTTGATATCTTTGTTAAAGGACTCAACTTTCCTGAGATAAAGGTGAATTAAGCTGAATTAGATATATTGGTAGCATTGATTGGGGAAAGGAGATTACCTTGAAGCATATCTCTATATGAATGTTAAAAAAATAAATAAATAAAATAAAAAAATAGGAAAGAACAAGAAAAACACAGGTAATGTATCAAAGAAGTTCAATTTAAGAAGTTATTATGGAACTTGTACTTAACCTCTCATTGTGATGGTAAATAGGTTAAAATATTTTAAAAATTGAATGAGAATAGTGGGAATGAATTAAAAATAAATGTTGTATCTATGAAGTAGTGATGTTTGTCTTCTTGTTTTTGTTTTTTGTTTTGCTTTCTGAGGGAGGGGCCTGCCTCTTGATTTTACTGTCAGTCTTGCTAGAGTTGAATCCTCCTACCCCCATCAAGTGTCTGAGCTCTGTGGAAACAGCTTTTTTAGGCTTTTGTTCTCTGGAGTTTTTGGGATTTTTGTTTTGATTTTTTTTTTCTCTCTTTGGTGGCTTTTGGCTGTTCTTTGGAGGTTTAGAGAAAATCAAACTACACCCACACCTCTGTCTCAGAGAGAAGCCTCAGTCTGTTTCCCTCTGGGTGCTCCAGAGCACATAAATTTCCCCTCTGCTGCCATAGGGCATGTCCCAAGCCACGGTCTCAGTGGTCAGAGGGACTCCCAATTTTACCCAAAAGCACGAAAAGTACTAGTCCAGAGAGCTGGCTTCCAGCAGCTGCCTCCACCACTACTCTATGGCAGGTCCAGACCTCCAGAGAGGTCTCAACCAGAGATAGCACACTGAGTTCTTCACTCTGGTCTGAACTGGGAGTGTTCAGAATCTCTGGGTCCTAGAGAGCACTGTTTAGTGCCTGTGCATACCTCTCTTAGGGGAGAGGATTTTGTTGCTGGAGCTACTGTGTGCGTGCAGATTTCAAAGGGCTATGGTTCTAGAGAGCAGTAGCTGGCATCCACAACAGACACTTTCACATGCACCACCACCCACACATACTCATGTGCACCAGCAGCTCAGGGACCAAGGCCTGGCTTCTTCGCTACACTCTCTCTGGCTCAGCACCAGTGGTGGTCATCCTGAGTCCCTGTTCCTAACAGGGATTAAGTCCCTGTTCCTAACTGCCTGAATCCACCAAATTCCCCTTAAGACCTTTTCCTCTTTTTGAGTGCTTGCAACCGGATTCCAAGTTATTCTGGTCCCCAATCACAGGCACTCTCGTATTGGGGTATTACTTTCTAATGGATCACTTCTGGAGGATCCCTCCCACTTTTGTTTTTCTCCCAATATCTGCCTGAAATTTCCACTCCACTTTACTTGTCCACTGGCATCTTATCCCTCCTTAGAGATCCAGAAGTGTATAATACTAATCTCAGGCTGATTTCATGGGTGATTAGAGTTCTTTGGTAGATCATCAGCTCACTTTAGGGGACCTGTTGAAACAGCACCTTCTACTTCTCTGCCATCTTGTCTCCACCTGATAAGAGAGACAGAATCTTCAAGCAGACTGTGCCTTATGTATGCAGCCCAATGCAAAACCATGACTCTTGGGATTCAGCCAAGGAACCACCCTGTCACATGAATATTTTAATGTCTGTGGGCCCTCTTGTTACACCTCTTGCCATAAGTCACTGGGATCTTGGGGGGTTGGTCTGGGCTTCAACTCCTAAACCTCATGGGAGTTATAGCACTGCCTCATGGTTCCTCCTTTTCACCTAAGGGGTGTCACCCTTGACCCGCAAGGATGACAAGAAGCCCCAGTTCAGATGTATCTTCTCTCTTTATTTCCGCAAGTCTACATACTTATATACGTTTACATGACCAATCAGCGAGCAAGGTGACCAATAAGGGGCCAAGCAATGGGGAGAGCCAATGAGAGTCCTGTTACTATGCTGATTAAATTTGAAACAGCCAATGACTATGTTCTCCTTTAGGCGAGCTTCACCAGAACGTTCGTTGTTTACTTGCAGCGTATTTTGCTGGCAGTGAGCCAAGCGCCATCTTGTAATGGTGGGGACTTTCCCGGCTGGAGGCGGCCCCGACATCTCCCCCTTTTTTGTTTTATGGCAGAGATCGTGCCTGTCTTAGGTCGTCAGTAGCAGAAAACATCCTTACCCATCATCAGACACAAGATATCCATGATCTCTGTCCTGTCTTAGGTTGGTATGTTTCTCTACTGATCTTACCCATCTTTGACTACAAATCTAGCATGCTTAGCCATATCTGGGGAGATGTCCCAGCCTCTATTGACATAAGGGCTTGTACTATAGCTTGGCTCTGCTCTCGCTGCTGTGTTCTCCATTGGCAAACTTTTCTGAATAGAAGCAGAATGCCAATAAGAATGAGGACAAGAAGACAAATTGTGCCAGCCCATTGTTTGGTGAACTGGAACATATTGCTGAATGTTTGAAATAGCTCTGGGAGGGAAGCTGGTTGCACACGCGTACTATTTACTCGAGTTATCTCAGCCAGAAGGATTCGTGTGAAATTTTGAAAATTGTCAGACCAAGCACCCTGCAAATACTGGGAGAGCTGTTGGGAGACATTCTGTAAGTCACTCATATTAGTATAGGCTATGGGAGTTACACAAATTGCCGGGAAGGGTGCTATACATCTCAGTCCCAATAGGGCCCCCAATATGTCCACTTGTTCTTGAACCAAATCCACTCTCTGGTTGACTATCAGGATTCCTGCTTGCAGATGTGCATTGATCTGAGTCTGTGTTTGAAGGGCAGCTGCCGTTTCTTCTGCAAGGGTGTTCACAGCTTCCACAGTGGGTATAGTTGCAGCAAGCGAAACTGCTGCTGCCATGGCAGCTGCTGTAGATATAGCCAATGCTGTCACAACGGTGGCTGTGATACCAAAATCTCTCTTCTTTCTGGATAGCACCACCGGTAACTTGTCCTCTGGAATGGAAACTGGGATAGGAACATGGGTCATCTAGGAACCATGGAGCCGCCTTTTCCACTGTATTCAAAAAGGCCAGAGCAATATTTGCTTTTAGTGGAGTTCCATTGGCTTTCAGAAGGTCTTTTAAAGACCCTTCCAACCGCACTTTAGATACTTGAGATCCCATTATGAACACACAGACAACAGACGCAGACGTTAAAGACACTAATTAGCACATTAACTTTTTACACGCATATACTTCAGTTGACCTTTACTCCCCGCTTTACCGCGGAATTCCCACTTTTGAACGTGGCCTTTACTCCCCGCTTTACGGCGGAATTTCCACTTTTGAACGTGGCTAATGTCCCCACTTACCTGCGGTTTCGATAAGAAAATCCCGGATCTATGGCCGCCCCGCTTCTTATTGCGGTCTTGTGAAATCCCGGCTCTATGGCCGCCCCGCTTCTTGTTGCGGTCTTGTACAAGATCACTTGTACAAAGTACACTTTAATTGTGGTCCCTTCCCCATTTATCTGCAGTTTTTCTCCTTGCAAGGTTTACTTACTCGTTAACTATTCCCGGGTCTCGGCACCACTTGTCGCCCTCAACCCGCAAGGATAAGAAGCCCCGGCTCAGATGTATCTTCTCTCTTTATTTCCGCAAGTCTACACACTTATATACGTTTACATGACCAATCAGCGAGCAAGGTGACCAATAAGGGGCCAAGCAATGGGGAGAGCCAATGAGAGTCCTGTTACTATGCTGATTAAATTTGAAACAGCCAATGACTATGTTCTCCTTTAGGCGAGCTTCACCAGAACGTTCGTTGTTTACTTGCAGCGTATTTTGCTGGCAGTGAGCCAAGTGCCATCTTGTAATGGCGGGGACTTTCCCAGCTGGAGGCGGCCCCGACAAAGGGGAAAAATGGCTCATCAATGAAGAGGAGTGAGACCCATGTGCTACAAACCAATGGGGCCAACCTGCTGGAGCAGCAAACAACTCATCTGGTGCCAGTCATAAAAGACCTCAGCTATGTTGACATATTCCTGGTTTCATACTGAGACTTTGCCACCACCTAAGATGTGCTGGACCTCCTGTTTTCAAGGTGAGCACTCTGTCCCTAACTGCCCAGTGGGATTTTGCCACAGCCTCATTGTGAGTTTGGAAATGTCCCAAAACTTCCTAAGCATCAGTTTTCTCCTTAGACTGGGACAGAGTTATTTTAAGGACTCACTGGGCTTTCGAAGGGAAAATTCAGATGGGCTCCTGGGGCTGTGAGCTCATTTGTACTCATTTAACATTGCTCTGCTTGTCATATGAAGCTACTGCCTTATGATTCACTATCATCATGGTGTTGATCCTGGCTGTTTGGCCATTTAAAAGGATATTTGAGACTCTATCTGGGGTCTGTGACTAGGAGAAATGACAGCAGGGGCCCCCAGGGGTAAGCAGTGGGTCCAGGTCCACAAAGATATCTGTGATGGGCTAGGTAGGGCTGTTTCATTTAGCAAGCATTCAGGAAGCCCCACTCAGCACAGGGTCTCCTCTGATTGCTGACTGTGAACCCTGCACAGGGAAGACAGCACCCTGGGCTCCAGACTAGTCAGGGGTCAGACAGTGACACTAGACACAATGACAGGTAGCAACCACAGGACATTTCATTTGATGCTCCCTGGCCTCCTCTAGATATGCTTGCATTTTATCCAGTTAAGATGGGGTCAGCAGATTGCAAGAGCAATGGCATATGTGAGTGAGCTTCAGCTGATGTAGACCTCCTCCCTCCTCCAGAGCAGCCAGGGGACTGGGAGTTGGAAGGACTCTTGGACCCTCATCCCACAAATCTGTGATTCCTCCTTAAGGATAAACGTCCAAGAGTTTCTTCTGGATAAAGGAAAGGGCCCAGGGGAGCTGTGGGTTTGGGCACTGTGCCAGAGCATATGGGGTTGTGGGACAGCTTTAGCCCCTAACTGAGTCATTCAGAATGCATTCCACTCCAAGCCTTAACTCTCTTTCAATCCTAGGACCCAGAAGAGAGGCTGTGGGAACCATACACTCAGCAATCTGTTAGACCCTGTACACTGGGTACTCACAAGGTGGTCAGGAGACCAAACGTTGCACACCCTGTGGGAGACTAGTGTCAGTGGAAGGAGACTTACTCGTGGTACCTAGTGAAAGAGGCAGCAGTTGGGCACAGGAGCTAATGCTTGAGGTATTGGGAGGGTACTGGGAAGGCCTGGCTAGAGACAGAGTCCCTTTGTTCTTTCCTTGGTTGGATCCTCTCAGAACAGTGGTGTGAGAAGTGAGGGTAATTAAGGGGCCAGACACCACCCCTCTCTGGGTCTATGCAGTTGAATTCAAGTGGCAAGTGGGCAAGGAGACAGACTGAAGTGTGTGTCCAGCTCCCCCGAGAAGGACAGAAATGATCACACTGTTGATCAAGGACTTACACTCATAAAGGTTTTTTGCCAACCTGTTATCTGAGACCAGGCCTGTTTCAGGCATCACTGCCAGATCACAAGTGGACAAGGACTAGGACTGGTCTCTGACAGGATCTGGAAGCCCAGGGACCCAGGATCGCACAGGGGTTCCCTGGGATATTGGTTTGGGATGGTGCCAAGTCCTTTGACTCCTCTGTCCAACTGTCTATCCCCATGGCCATCTTGTCCATCTTGAACACATGGCAAGAACAATAGCCTAAGGATTTGGTCCAGCCCCCAGAATTTCCCAGCCTGAATATGTTTCTGCTATACCTGGGACTCAATATGCCAGCCTCAGATTTGGAGCACCATGCCCAGCTTCTGCTCTTATAGCTGCATCAGCTTGAGCCCACAGAGCAAGAGGATGGCAGTGAGAAGGGCTGGGCTGACTGATGTAGGCCTGTGGAGTTGACTGGGTGGGCCACACTGAGCAAGCCTCCATAAAGTGCAGTTGGGCTGAAAGGAATGAGTAGTCTCACATGCCTGCCCCCATGGTCTTTAGTCAGGGAGAACTCCAAGGGACTCGTTCTCGGACACAGCCAGAATGGAATGGTGGGAAAACTTTCCTTTATTTGGAAGGTACATGGGAAGTCAATCATGCTGATGATACTGTATCTTCATGGAACCATAAACTAGGCCCAATGCAGTATCCTGAATGACCTCAGGAACTCGGTCCACTCTCAATGTGGCGCCTGCAGTATCATCAGAGAAAAAGCTGGCCCACCCCATCCGTGGTGCTGGAGCTCATCCCTCAGCAAGAACAGTAACACCACCTCCCCTGGGCAGGTGGTAGTCAGGGCTCTACTTTACTCTCCTGAGATGTCAGCCCCTTTGCCAGACCTGGTAGTCCAGCGGGGTCTTGCCCATACTCCTGTGGTTCCTGAAGGGCTCAATCCAGCAGCAGTTTCAGTGGAATAACCAGCCTCAAACCCCAAGCAGCAGTTTATACTGGCTGGAACCCTATGGATGTATTCTCCTTCCCTGTATTTGCCCACCATGTAATTTTTGTGTTTTGTATATGAGATGCTTAGGGAATAAAATCATGACCATTACTGCTATTTCTGCTTCTGTGCCTTCGCTTGCTAACCCATGAGGAGGTGGAAAAATACCAGCAGACTTTCTATAGGCACTCTGCAACCACACAACCCCCGCCCAGAATTGAACCTGGCAGAGTAGCTGCTCCCAGACCCCCACCCGGCTCTGGGTCGAGAGATAACAGCCATCGGGTGCCAGAGAAACCCCCACCCAGAATTGGACGTGACAAAATGACTGCTCTCAGACCCCCCACCCAGCTCTGGGTGCAAGAGATAATAACCATCAGGCACCCCATGTCTTGACAGGAAGACCCCGGCCAATCCTGAGGTGACACATACCTTAATGGTGCCAACTAAGCAGTTTGAAGAATGACAGCCCTTTGACCTAACCAATAATCTGTTCCCAGTCTTTTCCCGCTCTGTAGCGTGCCAGTCATATTATAGAGTTCCTTTTTGATTTTCCCGTGGTATGTGGTGATTTGTTACAAGATACTATGATGTATGCTGTCTCTGCCTCCCCAAAAATAGTGTATAAAAGGTGTTGTGATCCTGAGCTCGGGACGTCTTAGCGTCACCGGCAACGAGTGCGCTGAGGTCCGGGTTCAAACTCGTAATAAACGACCCTTGCTGTTTGGCTTTGACTCTGGACTCTGGTGGACGTCTTTGGAGGGTCTCAGAATTTCGGCATAGCATATGGGATAGCCCCCCCCCAGACCCATCAGATGCCTAGTCAACGGGTTGCTGAAAACCGATCAGTAAGTGAGCCGGCTCTGTCTCTGCCTCTGTCTCCTTCTCTGTCTCTGTATTCTCTGTCATTCTTGGATCCATAATCTGAATCTGTTTCCGGAAGTCTGAGGTTGGAACTTGCAAATATTCCTGGCAGACGCAATATAAGGCTGCCAGTAGGCCGGTGGGAGACGTCTTCTGGACCCCTGTCTGGGGCTGTTTACTCAGCCCATCTGGGTTGCCTCGTGGCAGCTGGAAGTGCACCTAGGGCTGATTACCCAGCCCATTCGATTAGCCACGGAGCCGCCTGAAGCGCACCAGCAAGTTGTGTTTTTGTGTTGTGTGACCCCTGAGCCTAGGGCTGTGTACCCAGCCCATCTGAATTAGCCACGGAGCTCATTTCCTATGTAAATGGCTATAACTGGAGCCAACTAGGGTTGGTCTAACTCGGGACAGAGACCATAAGGAATATTTCCAAGCAGCTGCCGAAACACCATTTGTTTCAGGGAGGTTTCCCTGACTTCTCTGGCCCTACTTGGACGACTTAACCACTTCCCCCCTCTTGCTGATAGGAAAACATGGTGTCTGCTCCTCTGTTGGAGTTGATAAGCACTAAAACCAGGAATTCTTTCTCTGCCTTCTGGCAGCACTTTGTTACTTCTATCTCCCCCTTCTCATGCTTCAGCACCAACGTGTGTGCAGCCTGCATGACTAGCCTAGGATCATGCTCCACGGCTCCTTCTCTCTTCACTGTCAAGGAGCAAGAAGAACAGCCGATCCGATCCTGGTTTGGGCAGAACGCTCGTGAGAATTGGCCTGAAAAAGCCAGGCGAACTCGCTTCGGGCGCAGCACATCTGCCGGGCCGCCGCACTGGGCCTGGCCCGGCATCAAGAGCGCTGGCGCACAAACCTTGCCGGAAGACCTACGCGAGGCAGGCTGTGTCGAGGCCGACGCCTCCTGCTAATCCTCCTGCGGTAGTCCTCTCCCTGGTGCTGTTCCATGAGGCCTGGCCCGCCACGAATCCCGGCCTCGCAGTCTCGCCTGCTACCGGGCCGTCTGCTTCTGGGTTCCTGTCCCTCGGTGCCTCCATCTGGGGAACCCTGAGTCCCAGGGCCACGCCTCCCCCTCCCACACCGGCGCCAACGGTGCCTTTAGGTGCTTCGGACAACCTCAGATTGAGAGAAAACTGCGTGCCCCCACTGAGGTCAACCCCAACATTGGGCACATGATCTTCCCTAAAGTCGGAAACGTAGGCCCGGCCGCCACCTGTCCTTCAACTCTGCTCCGGGAACGCTCCCCAGTGCCGGGGCGTCCGGGTGGGCCGCGACATTTTCGCGCATTTTTCAGGTGGCCGCCCCAAGGCGGGGCGAGAAAGGGCCCTGGGCCATGGAGAGCAGGGCGGTCCTCAGGGCAGCACAACGCCGGCCAATTCCTACGGGGGTTCTGCCCAAACCGATCCCGTGAGAATTGGCCGGAAAGCGCCTTGCGAACTCGCTTCGGGTGTCACACGTCTGCACGGCCGCCCAGCAGGGCCTGGACCGGTATGCGAGAGCTCGCTCACGAACCCCGACAAGGAGCAATGCGCGAGGCAGACTGCGGCGAGGCCGATGTCTCCTGCTTCTCAGCTGGCGGGGATCACCTACTTGGTGCAGTCCCATGGGGCCAGGGCTGCCCCGGGACTCTGGCTCGAAGTTTCACCGGCTTCCCAGCCTTCCGCTTCCGGGGTCCTGTCTCTCTGTGCCTCCATCTTGACGCCTCCGCCTCACCCCCCAGCGCCAACGGTGCATTTCGGCGCTTCACACAACCCTTGGTGCGAGAGAAACCTGCATGACCCAACGGAGGACAGCCTCATCCTTGGGCGCCCCATCAGCCCGAAAAGATGGAGGTGCACGCCCTGCCCCCACCCGCCGCTCAACTCTGCTCCGGGAACGCTCCCGTGTGCCGGCGCCCCCTGGTAGGCCGCGTCGTTTCCTTCCGTTTTCCAGGCGGTCACCGCATGGACTGGGCAAGAAGGGGCCCTGGGCCACGGAGAGCCGGGCGATCCACAGGACTGCCCAACCCGGCCAATTCTCACGAGCGTTCTGCTCAAATCAATCCCGGTTTGGTCAGAACCCTCGAGAGGATTGGCCAGAAAACGCGCGGCGAACTCGCTTCGGGCGCAGCTCTTCCGCAGGTCAGCCCCCCGGGACTTGTCCTGGCATCGCGAGCGCTCGCGCACGAACCTCGCCAGGAAGCCCTCCGCGAGGCAGGCTGAGGCGAGGCCGACGCCTCCTGCTCCTCGGCGCTGGTGTCCCATACTTAGCGCCGTCCCATGGGGCCAGGGATTCCCCGAGACTCGGGCTCGATATTTCATCTGCTTCCCAGCCTTTGGCTTCTGGGGTCCTGTCCCTCTGTGCTTCCATCTGGAGAATCCTGAGTCCCACGGCCACGCCTCACCCTCCCATCCCGGCACCAATGGTGCATATCGGCGCTTCGGTCAAGCCTCGGAGAGAGAGAAACATCAATGGACAAAATGCGGACAGCCACATCCTTGGGTGCCCCATCAGCTCGAAAAGACGGAGGCGCATGCCTTGCCGCCACTCGTCTGTCAACACTGCTCTGGGATCGTTCCCCTGCGACGGTGCCCTCTGGTGGGCCCCGGTGATTCCGGCATTTTCCGGGGGCCGCAGCATCCCCTGGGAGAGAAGGGGCCCTGGGCCACGGAGAGCAGGGAGGTCCGCAGGACTGCCCTACGCCGGCCAATTCTCACGAGCGTTCTGCCCAAACCGATCCTGTTTGGGAAGAACGCTCATGAGAATTGGCAGGAAAACGCCCGGCGAACTCGCTTCGGGCGCCGCACTTCTGCACGGCCGCCCCCCCCCCCGCGGGCCTGGCGTGCCATTGAGAGCCATACTGCCCCAACCCCGCCAGGAAGCCCTCCGCGAGGCAGGCTGTGGCGAGGCCGACGCCTCCTGCTAATCCTCCTGCGGGGGTCCTCTCCCTGGCGCTGTTCCATGAGGCCTGGCCCGCCACGAATCGCGGCCTCGCAGTCTCGCCTGCTACCCAGACGTCTGCTTCTGGGTTCCTGTCCCTCGGTGCCTCCATCTGGGGAACCCTGAGTCCCGAGGCCACGCCTCCCCCTCCCACACCGGCGCCAACGGTGCCTTTAGGCGCTTTGGACAACCTCAGAGCGAGAGAAAACGGCGTGCCCCCACTGAGGTCAGCCCCATCCTTGGGCACACGATCCTCCCTAAAGTCTGAAACGTACGTCCGGCCGCCACCCGTCCTTCAACTCTGCTCCGGGAATGCTCCCCAGCGCCGGGGCGTCCGGTTGGGCCGCCACGTTTTCGCGCATTTTCCGGGCGGCCGCCACAAGCTCGGGGCGAGTAACGGCCCTGGCCATGGAGAGCAGGGCATTCCACAGGGCTGCCCAATGCCGGCCAATTCCCAAGAGTTTTCTGCCCAAACCGATCCCATGAGAATTGGCCGGAAAACGCCATGCGAACTCGTTTCGGGTGTCACATGTCTGCAGGGCCGCCCCGCCCCAGGGCCTGGCCTGGCCCGGCATCGTTATTGCTCGCTCACGAATCCCGCCAAGGAGCCCTGCGCACGGCAGACTTCGGCGAGGCCGATGCCTACTGCTTCTCGGCCGGCGGGGGTCCCCTACTCTGCGCCGTCCCATAGGACCAGGGTTGTCCCGAGACTCGGGCTCGATATTTAACCTGCCTCCCAGCCTTCAGGTTCCGTGGTCCTGTCCCTCTGTGCCTCCATCTGGGGAATCCTGAGTCCCAAGGCCACGCCTCACCCTCCCATCCTGGCACCAGTGGTGCATATCGGCGCTTCGGACAAGCCATGGAGAGAGAGAAACCTGCATGACCCAACTGCGGACAGCCCCATCCTTGCGTGCCCCAACAGCCCGAAAAGACGGAGGCGCATGCTCTGCCGCTACTCGTCCATCAGCTCTTCTCTGGGATCGTTCCCCTGCGCCGGCGCCCCCTGGTCGGCCCCGGCGATTCCGGCATTTTCCAGGGGACGCAGCATGCCCTGGGAGAGAAGGGGCCCTGGGCCACGGAGAGCAGGGAGGTCCACAGGGCTGCCCAACACCGGCCAATTCTCACGAGCGTTCTGCACAAACCGATCCTTGGCAGGAAAACGGCCGGTGAACTCGCTTCGGGCGCCGCACTTCTGCACGGCTGCCCCCTGGGCCTGGCGTACCAGGTGAACCATCGCGCTCCAACCCCGCCAGGAAGCCTTCCGCGAGGCAGGCTGTGGCTAGGCGGAAGCCTCCAGCTAATCCTCCTACGGGTTTCCTCTCCCTGGTGCTGTTCCATGGGGCATGGGCCGCCACAAAGCCCGGGCTCACAGTTTCGCCTGCTACCCAGCCTTCTGTTTCTGGGTTCCTGTACCTCGGTGCCTCCATCTGGGAAACCTTGAGTCCTGCGGCCTTGCTCCCCCTCCCATACCGGCGCCAACGGTGCCTTTCAGCGCTTCGGACAACCTCAGAGTGAGAGAAACCTGTGTGCCCCCACTGAGGTCAGCCCCATCCTTGGGCACCCGATGCTCCCTAAAGTCGGAACCGTAGGCCCGGCCGCAACCCGTCATTCAACTCTGCTCAGGGAACGCTCCCCAGCGCCAGGTCTTCCGGGTGGGCCGCGACATTTTCGCGCATTCCGGGCGGCTGCCCCATGCTCAGGGTGAGAAACAGCCCTGGGCCATGGAGAGCAGGGCTGTCCGGAGGGCTGCAAAACGCCAGCCAATCGTGAGAATTGGCATCAAAATGCCTTGTGAACTCGCTTCGGGTGCCACACCTCTGCAGGGCCACCCCCCAGGGTCTGGCCCGGCATTGCGAGAGCTCGCTCACGAACCCCGAAAAGGAGCCATCCGCGAGGCAGACTGCGGCGAGGCCGATGTCTCCTGCTTCTCGGCCGGCGGGGGTCCCCTACTTGGCGCAGTCGCATGGGGCCATGGCTGTCCCGAGACTCGGGCTCGAAATTACGCCGGCTTCCCAGCCTTCCGCTTCCGGGGTCCTGTCCCTCGGTGCCTCCATCTTGCGAATCCTGAGTTCCGTGGCAACGCCTCCGCTTCACGCCCCGGCGCAAACGGTGCATTTCGGCGCTTCGGACCAGCCTCGAAGCGAGAGAAACATGCATGACCCAACTGAGGACACCCCATCTTGGGCGCCCCATCAACCCGAAAGTCGGAGGCGCATGCCCTGTCCCAACCCGCCGCTCAACTCTGCTCCAAGAACGCTCGTGGGCGCCGGCGCCACCTGATGGCCACGTCGTTTCCTCGCGTTTTCCAGGCGGCCACAATATGCACTGGGAGAGAAGGGGCCCTGAGCCATGGAGAGCCTGGCGGTCCGCAGGCCTGCACATCCCTGGCCAATTCTCACGAGCGTTCTGCCCAAACCAACCATGGTTTGGGCAGAACGCTCGTGAGAATTGGCCAGAAAACGCGCGGCGAACTCGCTTCGGGCTAGCTTGTCCGCAGGTTCGCCCACCGGCGCTTGTCCTGGCATCGCAGGCCCTCGCGCACAAACCCCGCCAAGGAGCCCTACGCGCGGCAGAAATCGGCGAGGCCGATGCCGACTGCTTCTCGAATGGCGGGGGTCCCCTACTTGGCGCAGTCCCAGGGGGCCAGGGCTGTCCCGAGACTCAGGCTCGATATTTCACCTGCGTCCCAGCCTTCAGCTTCCTGGGACCTGTCCCTCTGTGCCTCCATCTGGGGAATCCTGAGTCCCACGTCCACGCCTCACCCTCCCATCCCGGCCCCAATGGTGCATATTGGTTCTTCGGACAAGCCTTGGAGAGAGAGAAACCTGCATGACCCAACTGCGGACAGCCCCATCCTTGGGTGCCCCATCAGCCCGAAAAGACAGAGGCGCATGCTCTGCCGCCACTCGTAAGTCAACTCTGCTCTGGGACGCTCCCCTGCGCTGGCGCCCACTGGTGGGCCCTGTGTTTCAGGCATTTTCCGGGGGTCGCAGCATGCCCTGGGAGAGAAGAGGCCCTGGGCCACGGAGAGCAGGGAGGTCCGCAGGACTGCCCAACACCGGCCAATTCTCACGAGCGTTCTGCACAAACCGATCCTGGTTTGGGCAGAACGCTCGTGAGAAGTGGCAGGAAAACACCCGGCGAACTTGCTTCGTGCGCCACACTTCTGCACAGCCGCCCCCCCAGGCCTGGAGTACCAGGCGTAACATCGCGCTCCAACCCCGCCAGGAAGCCTTCCGCGAGGCTGGCTGTGGCTAGGCCGACGCCTCCTGCTAATCCTCCTGCGGGTTTCCTCTCCCTGGCGCTGTTCCATGAGGCCTGGCCAGCCACGAAGCCCGGGCTCGCAGTTTCGCCTGCTACCCAGCCATCTGCTTCTGGGTTCCTGTCCCTCGGTGCCTCCATCTGGGAAACCCTGAGTCCCGGGGCCTCGCTCCCCCTCCCACACCGGCGCCAACGGTGCCTTTTGGCGCTTCGGACAACTACAGAGTGAGAAAATCCTGCGTGCCCCCACTGAGGTCAGCCCCATCCTTGGGCGCCCGATCCTCTCTAAAGTCGGAACCGTAGGTCCGGCCGCAACCCGTCATTCAACTCTGCTCAGGGAACGCTCCCCAGCGCCAGGTCCTCCGGGTGGGCCGCGACATATTCGCGCATTCTGGGCGGCCGCCCCATGCTCAGGGCGAGAAACAGCCCTGGGCCATGGAGAGCAGGGCTGTCCGGAGGGCTGCAAAACGCCAGCCAATTCGTGAGAATTGGCCGGAAAACGCCTTGCAACCTCTCTTCGGGTGTCAGAGGTCTGGAGGGCCGCCCCCCAGGGCCTGGCCCGGCATTGGGAGAGCTCGCTCATGAACCCCGACAAGGAGCCCTCTGCGAGGCAGACTGCGGCGAGGCCGATGTCTCCTGCTTCTCGGCCGGCGGGGGTCCCCTATTTGGCGCAGTCCCATGGGGCCAGGGCTGCCCCGGGACTCGGGCTCGAAATTTCACCAGCTTCCCGGCCTTCCGTTTCCGGGGTCCTGTCTCTCTGTGCCTCCATCTTGGGAATACTGAGTCCCGTGGCATCACCTAGGCCTCACGCCACAGGGCCAATGGTGCATTTCGGCGCTTTGCACAAGCCTCGGAGCGAGAGAAACCTGCATGACCCAACTGAAGAAAGTCTCAGCCTTGGGCGCCCCATCAGCCCGAAAAGATGGAGATGCACGCCCTGCCCCCACCCGCCGCTCAACTCTGCTCCGGGAACGCTCCCGTGCGCCCACGCCCCTTGGTGGGCCGCGTCGTTTCCTCCCGTTTTCCAGGCTGTGGCCGCATGGACTGGGCAAGAAGGGGCCCTGGGCCTTGGAGAGCCGGGCGGTGCGCAGGACTGCGAAACCCCGGCCAATTCTCACGAGCGTTCTGCTCAAATCAATCCCAGTTTGGTCACAACCCTCGTGAGGATTGGCCGGAAAATGCGCGGCGAACTCGCTTTGGGCGTAGCTCTTTCGCAGTTCAGCCCCCCGGGACTTGTCCTGGCATCGCGAGTGCTCGTGCACGAACTTCGCCAGGAAGGACCCCGCGAGGCAGGCTGATTCGAGGCCGACGCCTCCTGCTCCTCGGCGCTGGTGTCCCATACTTAGCGCCGTCCCATGGGGCCAGGGCTTCCCCGAGACTCGGGCTTGATATTTCACCTGCGTCCGAGCCTTCGGCTTCCGGGGTCGTGTCCCTCTGTGCCTCCATCTGGGGAATCCTGAGTCCCTCGTCCACGCCTCCCCCTCCCATCCCGGCCCCAATGTTGCATATCGGCTCTTCGTTCAAGCATCGGAGAGAGAAATTTAAATGAACAAAATGCGGACAGCCAGAACCTTGGGTGCCCCATTAGCCCGAAAAGACGGAGGCGCATGCCCTGCCGCTACTCGTCCATCAGCTCTTCTCTGGGATCGTTCCCCTGCGCCGGCGCCCCCTGGTTCGGCCCCGGCGATTCCGGCATTTTCCGGGGGACGCAGCATGCCCTGGGAGAGAAGGGGCCCTGGGCCACGGAGAGCAGGGAGGTCCACAGGGCTGCCCATTGCTGGCCAGTTCTCACGAGCGTTCTGCCCAAACCAACCACGGTTTGGGCAGAACCCTCGTGAGAATTGGCCGGAAAACGCCCGGAGAACTCGCTTTGGGCTCCGCATTTCTGACCGCTGCCCCCCCCCCCCGGCCTGGCGTGCCATTGCGAACCATCCCGCTCCATCCTGCCAGGAAGCCCTCCGCGAGGCAGAGTGTGGCGAGGCTGACGCCTCCTGCTAATCCTCTTGTGGGGGTCCTCTCCCTGGCGCTGTTCCATGGGGCCAGGCCCACCATAAGACCCGGGTTCGCAGTTTCGCCTGCTACCCAGCCGTCTGCTTCTGGGTTCCTGTCCCTCTGTGCCTCCATCTGCGGATCCCTGTGTCCCGTGCCCACACCTCCGCCTCCCACACCGGCGCCAACGGTGCCTTTCGGCGCTTCGGACAACCTCAGAGTGAGAGAAGCCTGCGTGCCCCCACTGAGGTCAGCCCAATCCTTGGGCGCCTGATCCTCCTTAAAGTGGGAAGCGTAGGCCCGGCCGCCACCCGTCCTTCATGTCTGCTCCGGGAACGCTCCCTAGCGCCGGGGTCTCCGGGTGGGCCGCGATGTTTTCACGCATTTTCCGGGCGGCCGCCCCATGCTCCGGTCGACAAACGGCCCTGGGCCATGGAGAGCAGGGCAGACCGCAGGGCTGCGAAAAGCCGGCCAATTCTCACGAGCGTTCTGCCCAAACCGATCCCCGTTTGGGCAGAACGCTCGTGAGAATTAGCCGGAAAACGCCTTGTGAACTCGCTTCGGGTGTCACAGGTCTGAGGGCCGCCACCCAGGGCCTGGCCCGGCATCGCGAGAGCTCGCTCACGAACCCCGCCAAGGAGCCCTCCACGAGGCAGACTGCGGCGGGGCCGATGCCTCCTGCTTCTCGGCCGGCGGGGGTCCCCTACTTGGCGAAGTCCCATGGGGCCAGGGCTGCCCCGAGACTCGGGCTCGAATTCACCGGCTTCTCAGCCTTCTGCTACCGGGGTCGTGTCCCTCTGTGCCTCCATCTTGGGAATCGTGAGTTCCATGGCAACGCCTCTGCCTCACCCCAGCGCCAATGGTGCATTTCAGCGCTTCGGAGAAGCTTCGAAGCGAGAGAAACCTGCATGACCCAACTGAGGACAGAACCATCCTTGGGCTACACATCAGCCAGAAAAGACGGAGGCGCAAGCCCTCCCACCACCCGCCGCTCAACTCTGCTCGGGGACCGCTCCCATGCACGGGCGCCCCCTGGTGGGCCGCATCGTTTCCTCGGGTTTTCAGGCAGCCGCAGCATGCCCTGGTCAAGAATGGTTCCTGGGCCACGGAGAGCTGGACGGTCCTCAGGACTGCCAAACGCCGGCCAATTCTCACGAGCGTTCTGCCCAAACCAATCCCTGTTTGGTCAGAACCCTCGTGAGGATTGGCCGGAGAATGCAAGGGGAACTCGCTTTGGGCGCAGCTCTTGCGCAGGTCAGCCCCCCGGGACTTGTCCTGGCATCGCGAGCCCTCGCGCAAGAACCTTGCCAGGAAGTCCTCCGCAAGGCAGGCTGAGGCGAGGCCGACGCCCCCTGCTCCTCGGCACTGGTGTCCCATACTTAGCGCCGTCCCATGGGGCCAGGGCAGCCCCGAGACTCGGGCTTGATATTTCACATGCTTCCCAGGCTTCGGTTTCCGTGGTCGTGTCCCTCTGTGCCACCATCGGGGGAATCCTGAGTCCCGCGGCCTCGCCTCCCCCTCCCATCCTGGCGCTTCGGACAAGCGTCGGAGAGAGAGAAACCTGCATGACCCAACAGCGGACAGCCCCATCCTTGGGTGCCCCATCAGCCCGAAAAGACGGAGGCGCATGCCCTGCCGCCACTTGTTCGTCAACTCTGATCTGGGAATGCTCCCATACGCCGGCGCCCACTGCTGGGCCCCGGCGATTCCGGCATTTTCCGGGGACCGCAGCATGCCCTGGTAGAGAAGGGGCCCTGGGCCACGGAGAGCAGGGAGGTCCGCAGGACTGCCCAACGCCGGCCAATTCTCACGAGCGTTCTTTCCAAACCGATCCTTGTTTGGGCACAATGCTCGTGAGAATTGGCAGGAAAACGACCGGCGAACTCGCTTCGGGCGCCGCACCTCAGCAAGGCGGCCCACCCGGGCCTGGCGTGCCATTGCGAGCCATCACGCTCCAACCCCGCCAGGAAGCCCTCCTCGAGGCAGGCGGTGGCGCAGCCAACGCCTTCTGCTAATCCTCCTGCGGGGGTCCTCTCCCTGGCGCCGTTCCATGGGGCTTGGCAGGCCAAGAAGCCCGGGCTCGCAGTTTCGCCTGCTACCCAGCCATCTGTTCTGGGTTCCTGTCCCTCGGTGCCTCCATCTGGCGAACCCTGAGTCCCGCGGCCACGCTCCCCCTACCACACCGGCGCCAATGGTGCCTTTCATCGCTTCGGACAACCTTAGAGTGAGAGAAACCTGCGTGCCCCCACTGAGGTCAGCACCATCCTTGGGCGCCCGATCCTCCCTAAAGTCAGATGCATAGGCCCGGCCGCCACCCATCATTCAACTCTGCTCCAGGAATGCTCCAAAGCGCTGGGGCCTCCGGGTGGGCCGCGACGTTTTCGCGCATTCCGGTCGGCCGCCCCATGCTCCGGGCGAGAAACGGCCCTGGGCCGTGGAGAGCAGGGCAGTCTGCAGGGCTGCGAAATGCCGGCCACGATATTTCACCTTCTTTCCAGCATTGGGCATCTGGGGTCGTGTCCCTCTGTGCCTCCATCGGGGGAATCCTGAGTCCCGCGGCCACGCCTCCCCCTCCCAACCTGGCCCCAATGGTGCATATCGGTGCTTTGGACAAGCCTCGGAGAGAGAGAAACCTGCATGACCCAACTGCGGACAGCCCCATCCGTGGGTGCCCCATCAGCCCGAAAAGACGGAGGCGCATGCCCTGCCGCCACTCGTCCGTCAACTCTGCTTTGGGAACGCTCCCCTGTGCTGGCGCCCCCAGGTGGGCCCCGGCGATGCCGGCATTTTCTGGGGGCCGCAGCATGCCCTGGGAGAGAAGGGGCCCTGAGAACAGAGAGCAGGGTGGTCCGCAGGGTGGTCCGCAGGACTGCTCATCACCGGCCTATTCTCACGAGCGTTCTGCCCAAACTGATCCTTGTTTGGGCAGAACGCTCGTGACAATTGGCAGGAAAACACCTGGCTTAATCGCTTCAGGCTCCGCACTTATGACAGGCCGCCCCCCGGGCCTGGCGTGCCATTACGAGCCATCCAGCTCCAATCCCGCCAGGAAGCCCTCCGCGAGGCAGGCTGTGGTGAGGCCGACGCCTCCTGCTAATCCTCCTGCGGGGGTCCTCTCCCTGGCGCTGTTCCATGGGGCCTGGCCTGCCACGAAGCCGGGGCTCGCAGTTTCGCCTGGTACCCAGCCTTCTGCTTCTGGGTTCCTGTCCCTCGGTGCCTCCATCTGGGGATCCCTGCGTCCCGCGGCCACACCTCCCCCTCCCTCCCCGGCGCCAACGGTGCCTTTCGGCTCTTCAGACAACCTCAGAGCGAGAGAAACCTGCGTGCCCCGACTGAGGTCAGCCCAATCCTTGGGCGCCCGATCCTCCTTAAAGTCGGAAGCATAGGCCCGGCCGCCACCCGTCGTTCATCTCTGCTCCGGGAACGCTCCCCAGCGCCAGGGCTTCTGGGTGGGCCGAGACGTTTTCGTGCATTTTCCGGGCGGCCACCCCATGCTCTGGCCGAGAAACAGCCCTGGGCTATGGAGAGCAGGTCGGTCCACAGGGCTACCAAATGCCGGTGAATTCTCACGAGCGTTCTGGCCAAACCGATCCCGGTTTTGGCAGAACGCTCGTGAGAATTGGCCGGAAAATGCCCGGCGAACTCGCTTCGGGTGCAGCACGTCTGCACGGCCGCCCCCCGGCCTGGCCTGGCATCGCGAGCGTTCGTGCAGGAACCTCGCCAGGAAGCCTTCCAGGAGGCAGGCTGCAGTGAGTCCGACGCCTCCTGCTCCTCGGCCCTGGTATCCTCTACTTAGCGCCATCCCATGGGGCCCGGGCTGCCCCGAAACTCGGGCTCGATATTTCACCCGCTTCCCAGTCTTCGGCTTCCTGGGTCCTGTCCCTCTGTGCCTCCATCGGGGGAATCCTGAGTCCCGCGGCCTCGCCTCCCCCTCCCACCCCGGCCCCAAAGGTGCATACTGGCACTTCGGACAAGCCTCGGAGAACGAGAAACCTGCATGACCCAACTGCGGACAGCCGCATCCTTGGTGCCTCATCAGCGGGAAAAGACGGAGGCGAAAGCCCTTCCGCCACTCGTCCGTCAACTCTGCTCTGGGAACGCTCCCCGGCGCCGGCGCCCCCTGGTGGGCCTGGTCCTTTCCATGCATTTTCCGGGGGCCGCAGCATGCCCTGGGAGAGAAGGGGCCCTGGGCCAGGGAGAGCAGGGCGGTCCATAGGACCGCCCAACGCCGGCCAATTCTCACGAGCGTACTGCCCAAACCGATCCTGGTTTGGGCAGTACGCTCGTGATAATTGGCCAGAAAATGCCCGGTGAACTCGCTTCGGGCGCCACACTTCTGCACGGCTGCCCCCCCGCTCCCGGGCCTGGCGTGCCATTGCAAGCCATCACGCTCCAACCCGGCCAGGAAACCCTCCGCGAAACAGGCTGTGGCGAGGCCGATGCCTACAGCTAATCCTCCTGCGGGGGTCCACTCCCTGGTGCTGTTCCATGGGGCCTGACCCGCCACGAAGCCCCGGCTCGCAGTTTCGCCTGCTACCCAGCCGTCTGCTTCTGGGTTCCTGTCCCTCGGTGCCTCCATCTGGGGAAACCTGAGTCCCGTGGCCACGCCTCCCCCTCCCACACTGGCGCCAATGGTGCCTTTGGGCGCTTCGGACAACCGCAGAGCAAGAGAAACCTACGTGCCCCCACTGAGGTCAGCCCCATCCTTGGGCGCCCAATCCTCCCTAAAGTCAGAAGCGTAGGCCCGGCCGCCACCTGTCCATCAACTCTGCTCCGGGAACGCTCCCCAGCGCCGGGGCCTCCTGGTGTGCCGCGACGTTTTTGCCAATTTTCCGGGCTGCTGGCCATGATCCAGGCGAGAAACAGCCCTGGGCCATGGAGAACAGCGCGGTCAGCAGGGCTGCCCACCGCCGGCCAATTCTCACGAGCGTTCTGCCCAAACCGATCCCAGTTTGGGCAGAACGCTCGTGAGAATTGGCCGGAAAATGCCTTGCGAACTCACTTTGGGAGTCACACGTCTGCAGGGCCGCCCCCCAGGGCCTTCCCCGGCATTCCGAGAGCTCGCTCACGAAACCCACCAAGGAGCCCTCCGTGAGGCAGAGATGTATTTCACTTGACACTTATTTCTCTAATGAGTATAACCCAAGGTCTTCTCATACTACAATGCTAATGAGGGCATTTCTGTTCATGCAATTCTACAGTGAACATCTAGTGCTGGTTATTGGAGCTTTGTTTTTCTTTTAGTTTTTGAGAAAAGCTTGTTCATATGTATGTACACTATACATGAACGCCCAGAACAGTGAGTGATTCTGAAGATAAATAAAACTCACCTTTTCCATGATTTTGACTAGTCTTTGTTGAGAAAGAGCACCTAGACACATATACACATTTTATTATGCAAACTGTTCCTTTAATGTCTGTATGTCAATTGATGCATGATGTTAAAAGATCTGTATTTATCTTTTTTACAGTTTTGATTTTCATTCCACTTAGCTAACTTGAGATTATATTATTTTCAGGTGCACAATATGATGACTAAAGTCACCGTATTGAAAAGAAGGAGACATTAAAAGCACGTTAAATTTAGCTCTTTAGGCTATTTTAACAGGTAACATAATTATGCTATTTTCCTTCTTGGGATTTACCCCCGTGCCTATAACACCAACCCACTTCCAGAACACACCTGGTGCCAGTCCCTATGCAGAAATTCTCTTAGGGCCGGTCTCCCACTGATGATTTCCAGAGCATGCCAGTAATGTCAGAACAGTCAGGCAGCTCCTGGGCAGCATAGGGTGGTACTGAGTGTCTGCATGGGGGACGTGACAGTGGAGGAGTGAGAAGCAGCAGTGGGGAGGGAAGGCAGAAACCTGAGTGGTGCAGTGAGGCAGCAGGGGCAAAGGGGGGGTGAGTGGGGAAGCAATGTCACTGTCACTGGGTCACGGTCACGGCGGCATTGGGGAGGTGCAGTGGGGTGGCAGTGGCATTGGCAGGGCACAGTGGGTCAGCAGCAGAGTGGGGGGTGTGAAGCAGGACAGTGCTGGAAAGGGGGTTAATTGTGGGTGGCGGGCAGGACCAGCAGGGCGGAGGTCTCATGGTAGTGGGGCAAGGCAGCAACAGCAGGGCAACCAAGGAAGGGGCAGTTGCCTTGTAATCACTGGCAGCAGCACCAGGCCAGCGGGCGGTGTGGCGGGGAGGGGGGCGGAGTCAGAGTGGCAAGAAGGGCCAATGTGGAGAGTAGTTGGGGAGTACTGCAGTGGTGATCGGGGGATGTGCAGTGGCACAGCAAAACCCTGAGGTATGGTAGCTGTGGGGGGCGGGGTGTGGCAGCGGAAATCAAGGGCAACTCAGTGGGGCAATGGGGCCATCAGGGCATGGGGTAGTAGGTGGGGCCATGGGGCTGCCCAAGTGGGAGGAGGTGGCAGCCAGGTGATGACCCTATGGTAGGGGGTCGGATCCATGGGGGAGAGAGAAGGGGTCACCAGAGGCAGGTGATGGGACAGCCAGGCGGTCGTGGCACAGGGAGCTGTGGCTGTCCCATGGTGAGGCAGTTGTGTGAAAGCCAAGTGGGGCAACCCTGCAGTGACTGTTAAGGTGGGTGGAATCTAGGCAGCAGCAACCGTGAGTGGGGGTGGGACCAACCCTGAGGTAGAGACTCAGCAGCAGTAGCAGCGGGGCGGGTGTGGTGGGCGGGCCCAGAGTGCACGTCATGGGGGTGGGGCAGCAGCAGTTAGGAGGGTGAGGTGGGCGGGCCCATTGTGTCAGTCATGGGGGCGGGACAGCAGCACTTAGGCGGGCATAGTGGGTGGGCCCACAGCACACATGAAAGGGGCTGGGCTGCAACGGTAATTAGAGCATGGTGGGCGGGCCCCTGTGCACATCATGGGGGAGGGGCAGCAACAGTTAGGTGAGCGTGGTGGGCGGGCCGATTATGCATGTCATGGGGGCGGGGCAGCAACAGTTATGTGAGCGTGCAGGGCGGGCCCATTTTGCACGTCATAGGGGGCGGGGTAGCAACAGTTAGGTGAGCATGGTGGGCGGGGCCATTGTGCATGTCATGGGGGCGGGGCAGCAACAGTTAGGAGGGCGTGGTGGGCGGGCCCATTGTGCAGGTCAAGGGTGCGGGGCAGGAGCAGTTAGGAGGACATGGTGGGTGGGATCATCCTGCACGTGAAGGGGGTGGGGCGCCGAAGCTTGGCAGAGACCAGGGGCACAGGGTAGCCACAGAGCCCCTGAAGCTGAGGTAAGGAGGGCAGTGTGAGGGACACAGCAGGGTGGCAGGGGTGCATGTGGCAGTAGCAATGTGAGCTGCGTGGGTAGGGGGGCAGATATTCAGGGTGGAAGTAGCGTGGTAATGCACCTGGCAGCGGGGAGGCAATGGAGCAGGGGGAGGGGTAAGCCGTTAGGCAGTCGTGGCTTGTGGGGGGGAGGCGGACCAGCCTGGCGTCAGCGGGACGTCAAGGTCATGGCATGGTTGGCAGGGCTGCATGGGCCTGAGGAGTTGGCATGCAGCAGACAACACTGAGGAAGGGGGATGGGATCACAGGGGAGGGAGCAGGGGTCACCAGAAGCAGGGATGGGGGCAGACAGTAGTGGCCCTGGGAGCAGTGGGAGCTGTGTGGCACCTGTGGAGCATGGGTGGAATCTAGGCGGCCGCAGAGGCGGTGAGAGGGTGGGAGCAGCCCCAGGCAGCAGTGCAGCAGCAGTTAGGATGGCGTGGTGGGCCGGCGCATTGTGCACGGCTAGGGGGTGGGGCAGCAGCGGCGGGGTGGGTGTGGTGGGCGGGGCCATCGTGCAGGTCAAGGAGGTGGGGCAGCAACAGTGAGGAGGGCGTGGTTGGCGGGCCCAGCGTGCACGTCAATGGGTTCGGGGTAACAGTAGTTAGGAGGGTGGGGTATGCGGGTCCATCATACATATCAAAGGGATGGGCAGCATCAGTGGGGCAGGCATGGGGGTTGGGCCCATAGTACATGTAAAGTGGGCGGGGCAGCATCAGTGGGCCAGGCGTGGGGGGCGGGCCCTTTGTTTACGTCAAGGTGGTGGGGCACCTAAGCACAGTAGAGGCTGGGACACAGGGCAACAGTGGAGTGGCGGCAGCAGTGGTAAAGAGGTATGTGGGGGGGCACAGCAGGGTGGCAAGGGTACATGTGGGGGGCAGAAAGATGGTGGCAGCGTGAGGGGGGCAGGGGGGCGGGCGTGCGAAGCAGTAATGCGCTTGTCCGCGGTGAGGCAGTGGAGCAGTGGAGGGGGAAATAGGTACTCAGTCATGGTGGGTGGAGGGGAGGGACCAGCCTGGCATTAGCGGGGCGTCAGTGTCATGGTGTGGCAGGCAAGGCTGCTAAGCTCCATGGGAGTGAGGAGGTGGCAGAGAGGTTACAACAGTCTGTTCTAACTGGCGGGGCCAGCGGGGGAGGGACTGGGGGTGTCACCAGGCAGCACTGGTACAGGGAGGGGAAGCTTCTTGAGGTAAGGGGAAGCTGCGTGACACCCGAGTTGGGCAGCTGTGTGGCACCTGTTGGGATGGAATATAGGCGGCAGGGCAGGGTAGGGAGTGTGGGACCAGCCTGAGGCAGCCGCACAGTGACAGCCTGGCTGGCTTACTGGGCCTGCTAATAGTGCCTGCCAACAATGTGGGGAAGTGGTGTGGTGGGTCAGGCAGCGAAGCAAGGGCCTGGATTTGCTGGGCTTGGTGCATGTCTACAGGGCGGCACCACTGATAGCAGAAGCACCGGGGACCCAGGATAGCAGCGGAGAGGCAATGGTGGTTGTAAGTGGGGGCACTGTGAACGGCGGTGCAGCGCGATGGGAGCGGCTCATGTTGTGGGGGCAGCTTGTTGGTACCAGTGCGGGAAAGGTGGAGTAGGACTCGTGGGGTGGCAGCAGCGTGGCAACAGGGGTAGGGAATCGGGAAGGCTCCGGAGTGGGGTACAGGGGTAGCACTAAATGGTAACTGCAGGGAGGGGTGGCTGGAATAGCATGGGGGCAGCGTGGCAGGTGGGGCAGCCATGCAAGTCAACAGGGCAGGGCTGCATAGGGCTGAACTATGAAGACCAGCAGCAACGGAAGACAGGGCGGCAGCAGGACATAGGGCAAGACTGAGACACAGGGCGGCAGCAGATCTGAAGCAGGGTGGTGGTAAGGGGGCAATGACAGTGAGGGCAGGGGATTGGTAGTGGGGGTGTGGGGCACCCAGTAGGGTAGAGGTGCGGGGAGAGCATAGAGGGATGGTGGCAGCAATGTGGTGGGGCAGCAGGACAGTAATGAGCATGGTGGTGGGCGGGGTGGGAAAGCAGGACTGCACGGGTGCATGTGGGGTGGCAGGTGGATGGTGGCGTGGGGTGAAGGGGGGACAGAACCAGCTGGGAGGCAGTGGCACAGCAACTGCACAGGAAGGGCATGAAGGGCGGGGTAGGGCCTTAATGCATGTCAGTGGGGACTGGACAGTGAAGGTCATCAGTGGCCTGGGGCACAGGGTAGAAGCTTAGCAACAGCAGTGGTGGCAATGTGGACACAATGAGGGGTGTGCTGCAGACGGCCGGGTCACGAGGCGGGGGCACCCAGGATGGAGCAGCATTGGGAGAAAGCTGGGACTAGTGGGACGGCAGCAGCAGGTCAATGGGGAGGGAATCTGGAGGCACTGGAGCAGGGATGGGGGCACGACAGGCGGTAGCATTTCGGGGGTGTTTGTTGGGACCAGCAGGGCAAGAGCATCAGGTTAATATCTGTGTGGGCAGGGCAGGTGCCCTGCACAGCTGCGGCAGCAAGGGGACAGTATGCAGTGAAGAAATGGCAATGAGGGGCTGAGGCAGCAGTGACTTGAGAAAGGCAGTGACTTAAGGAAGTGCAGTTGGATGGCAGCAGACCTGGAGGCGAAGCGGAGAGGGATTTGCCCGGATGTGGTTGGGAGGGACCAGCGGGGCAGCAGCTGTCTGACAGTGGCATGGAATGGCTTGGGGGCAGGGTGGGGCGGTGGAGACAGGCAGGAGCAGCAGGGTGACCACGGTAGCAGTGGTGGTGTTGTTGGAAACACAGGCACAGGCCAGTAGAAGCACTGGAGTGTGGCGCAGCAGGGTGGAAGAGTCCTGGGAGTGCACAAGGGAGTGGTAGGGCCACTTGGGGTGACAGAGCAGGTCATCTGCTGCAACACACAGGGCAGCAGGGCAGCTATGGCGAGGGTTAGCTGTTGTGGGACAAAGGGGCACTGCTGTGTAGTAGAATGGTGGAGGGTGGCAGCACTGGTGGCAGCGTCCTGTCAGCAATGGGGGGTGGAAGGGACAGAGGCGGGTGTGTGGGGTGCAGCAGGGTGGCAGTGGGGGGATGGCACAGTGGGGTGGCCATGGTATGGTGCGTGGGGACCAGCCAGGCAGCAGAAGCTCAGATGGGGGGGGCAGTGATTTGATAGCAGCGCTATCAAATGCTTTTTCTGCATATGTTGAAATGGTTCTATGATGTTGATCCTTCGTTTTGTGAATGCGGCACCTTAGTTTGATTTGTGGGACAATTTTTATGTTTATATTTATGACACATACTAGTCTGACATTTTCTTGGGGCACATTGGGAGGTTTCGATAAGGGCCATGCTAACCTCATAAAATGAGGTGGGGAGCATTCCTTCCTCTTGTTTTTCTGGCAGAGTTGGAGAAGGTTTGGTATTCATTTTTTTTCCTGTGGATGATTCATAGAATTCACCAGTGAAACCATGTGGTCCTGGACTTTTGCTTGTTGGAAGTTTTTGGTTTCTTATTTAATCTCCCTAATGGGCATTGGTCTGTTCAGAATTTCTGTTTCTTCAGGATTCAGTCTTGGCAGGTTGTATGTTTCTGGGAATGTATCCTTTACTTTGGGATTATCCATCTTGTTGGGGTGTGATTGTTCATAGGACTTTCTTATGAGCCTTTGCATATATATGGTATCAGGGAACATCTCTTTAATTTCTGATGATGAGTCCTCTTTCTTTTTTGTTAGCTTGAGCCTGGCTGAGACTCTATCAGCTTTGTTCTTTTCAAAGACCCAGCTCTTTGTTGATCTGCTGTTCTTGTTGTTTTATTTATTTATTTTTTAAATCTTTCTGTTGTTTTTTTAGTCTGTATTTCACTTATTTCAGTTCTGATGTGTCCCTTCCTTTGTTCTACTAACTTTGGACTTCATTTGTTCTTTTTCTGTTTCTTCGAGGTATATCAAGTTAGGTTGTTTATTTGAGATGTTTCTTGTTTCTTGAGTTAGGCCTGTATCACTCTAAACTTCCTTCTTAGAACCACTTTTTTTTTAAAGTTAGCTCTAAGGGTTACCTGTGGGGCTCGTTCTGTTAGGCATTGGACTTTGGCTCAGGTCATGAATTTAGGGTCGTGGAATTGAGCACTGCATCAGCTCTCTGGTTAGCATGGGGAGCCACTTTCACCCTCTTCTACTGCCTGCTGCTCCTTCCACTTTGCTCAGTCTCTCTCTCTCTCCCTCTGTGTCAAATAAATAAATGACATCTTCAAAAAATTAAAGCGATCTCTATGCCCAGCGTGGGGTTGAAACCCAAAACCACAAGATCAAGAGTCACAGTGCTACACTGACTAATCGGGTGCCCCATTTTAGAACCCATTTTACTGCATTCCATAACTTTTGTTAGATTGTATTATTTTTTCATTCGTATCAAATTATTTCTGTATTCCTATTTCAGTTTGCCCATGAATTCAATTGGTTGTTCAGTAGCATGTTGTTTAGTCTCTGTGTTTATGAATTTCCAGTTTTCTTCTTGTAATTGATTTCTAGTTCTATACCACTGTGTTTGGAAAAGACGGTCGATTTGGTTTCACTCATCATTTGGGGAAATCCTAGGCTTCTGGAGTTTATTGACTTGTCTTGTGGCCTCACATATGACCTATGCTGGAGAATGTTCTAGGTGCACTTGAGAGAAGTGAATTCCATGTGCTGTTTTTGGATGGACGGTTCTGTGTGTATCTGTCAAGTCCATCTAAGTAACGGGTTGTCTGAGGCTGATGTTTCCTTTGTGATCTTCTGTCTGGATGGTGTATCATTGAGAGAAGAGTGAGGTATTAAAGTTCCCTATGGTATTAGTGCTGATTGCTTCTCTTAGGTCTGTTCATATATGCTCTCCATATTTAGTTGCTCCACTGCTGGGTGGGTATTTATATTTATTGCATCATCTTACTGCATTGATTCCATTTTCAGTTTCTAGTGCCCTTCATTGGCTCTTGTTACAGTGTCTGGATTTTTTTTTCTTTCTCCATTGGACTGAAAATCAGAAGATCATCTTTTAGCTCTGCAGTCATGAGCAAAGCACAGCCCTCCTCTAAGTCTGGTTTTCTTTATTTTCCTATATAAATAAACACAATAAATTCTTCTCCCAGGACCATATCCTGACTCCATTAAGAAAGTATGTATAAAAGTGCTTTGTAAACTAGGAGATACTGCCCAATAATGCAAATGATTATACAACCACCAAATGTTCAAGAGTAGATTTTTTAAGACATATTTATTTATTGTAGAGACAGAAAGAGATTGCATGTACAAGCATATGCTAGAGAGGGGAGGGTCAGAGGGAGAGAGGGAATCCTCCAGCACAGTCCCCGCTGAGTGTGGAGCCTGGTGTGGGGCTCTCTCCCAGAAGTTGGGAACTTGATTTGAACCCAAATCAAGAGTCAGCTGTTTAACTGACTGTGCCACCCAGATACCCCCAGAATAAGATTTTTAAAAACATTTTTGAGGGCCTACTCTCATACGTATTATTCTAAGTGACCTCTATTTCATTCAAATCTAAAAACTATTATTAAATTAAAAATAGAAGCTGTTCTAAAAGCAAATATTCGTAATATCCTCAGAGGTGGGGAAACAGGCAGTAAAGAGGTTAAGAAGGGACACTAGGGTGGTTCAGTTGTTGAAGCTTGTCTTTGGCTCAGGACATAATCCCAGGTTCCTGGGATCAAACCCCAGTTCAGACTCCCTGCTCAGTGGGGAGTCTTCTTCTCTGTCTCCCTCTGTCCCTTCCCCTGCTTCTGTCCCCCCTTCTCTGTCTCTCAAATAAATAATTAAATTAAAAAGGCAAGTTACTTTCTCAGTGTCATGATAAATATTAGAACTAGATACAGTCCTGAGTGTGTGATCCTCAAGAATGTGTTCTTTCATTTGTACATTTACCAAAAAATACCTAGCCCTCAAAATACCATAAATTAAATTAGTTCCCCCTTTCTCCATACCCTGAGTATCGAAAGATGCGACAATTCCAGGACCCTGGCTGGCAGGGTCGGTGGAGTGTTTGACTTTTGATCTCCAGGTTATGAGTTTGAGTCATGTTGGGGGTACAGATTTCTTAATTGAAAAAAAAAAAAGATCCTATATTTGGGTTTGTTTTCTTTTTCCCTTTTGACAACTTCACCCATTTCTCCCAGCTCCAACCCCAAACTTCTTCCAGACCCCATCTGTTCTGTCTGTGAGCTCACATTTTTGTTTTGGTTTTGTTCTAAGGTTCTACATGTAAGTGATTTCTAGTATTTGTCTTTCTGTCTGGCCTGTTTTTTTTAGCATAATGCTTTCAAGGGCAATGATGTTGTAAATCAAAAGATTTCATCATTTATTATGGCTGAGTAGAATTCCACTGTGTTTATCAACCACAATTTCTTTATTCATTCATCCACTGATGGCATTTAGGTTGTTTCTTTATTTTCACTGTTGTAAATAATCCTGCAGTGTACACAGGGGTGAATATACCTTTGTGAATTAGTGTTTTCTTTCTTTTTTTTAAAAGATTTTATTTATTTATTTGACAGAGAGAGATTACAAGTAGGCAGAGAGGCAGGCAGAGAGAGAGGAGGAGGAAGCAGGCTCCCTGCTGAGCAGAGAGCCCGATGCGGGACTCGATCCCAGGACCCTGAGATCATGACCTGAGCCGAAGGCAGCGGCTTAACCCACTGAGCCACCCAGGCGCCCTGAATTAGTGTTTTCATTCCCTTCAGATAAATACTCAGAAAGGGAACTCCTTGTTCCTTTGGTTGCTCTATTTCTCATTTTTTTGAGGAACTTCCATACTGTTTTCCATAATGGCCGCACCCATTTATACTCCCCGTAATGATGGACTAGAGTTTTCCTCTACTCCACATCTTTACCAAAACTTGCTATTTCTCCTGTTTTTGATAATGGCCCTTCTGACAGGTATTAAGTAGGGCCTCATTCTGGTTTGATTTGCATTTCCCTGATGATTAATGATGAGCATCTTTTCATGTTCAAGTAGAACATCTGTATGTCTTCTTTAGGAAAATGTCTATTTGGAACTTCTCCTAATACACTAGATAACTTGTGGGGTGATACACTAGATAACTTGTGGGGGTTTTGGTGCTTTTGTGTGTTTTATTTTGTTTTGTTGTTGAGTTGCATGAGTTCTTTATATTTTGAATATTAACCCCTGACTGGATATATAATTTACAAATGTTTTACCTTAGGTTACCATTTTATTTTGTTGATGGTTTCCTTTCTTGTTTGGATGTTGTATAATTAGATGTAGGCCCACACTTTGCTTCTTCGTTTATTTTTACTTTTGTATCCGCTTAAAAGCACCACTACCAAGACCTTTCATCAAGGGCCTTCCATGCCCTGAGTTTTCTGCTACAGGTTTTATAGTTCCAGGACTTATATTCAATTGTTTGACCCATTTTGAGTTAATTTTTGTGTATGTTGTAAGAGAATGGTGTTGTTTTGTTCTTTTGCATGTGGCTCTCCAGTCTTCCCAGCACCATTGATAAAAGAGACTCTTTTTCCCCTTTGTTTATTCTTAGCTCCTTTGTTATAAGGTCCCGGATCATAGATGTGTGTGTTTACTTCTGGGCTCTCTCCTGTCTCCTGGTGATGTGTGTGTCTGTTGTTATGACAATGCTAGATTGTTTAGATTACTCTAGCTTTGTCATTAGTCTGAAATGAGCAAGCACGATGCCTTTAGTGTGGTTCTTCTTTCTCTAGATAGCTCTGGTATTCAGAGTCTTTTGTGGCATCATACAGATTTTTAGAAACTTTCTTCTTTCTGTGAAAAATGTCCTTAGAATTTTGACAGGAATTGCAATGAAACTGTAGATGGCTTAGAGAAGTATGGACATTTTACCATTATTAGTTTTTCTCATCCATGAATATGCGGTGTCTCTTGGTTTATGTGTGTTGCCTTCAGTTTCTTTCCTTCCCGTCTTGTCGTTTTCATCATACAAGACTTTACCTCTTGGTGAAATATATTCCTGGGTGTTTCATTCTTTTTCATGTAACTTCAGGTGGGATTATCTTCCTAATTTTCTGATGATTTGTTATTAGCATATAGAAACACAGCAGATTTTGGGGTAGTGATATTTTATCCTGCCCCCTTACTGAATTTAGTCATAGTTTGAACAATTTTTTACTGGCTTCTTTTAGGTTTTCCTTATACTCTATATCATCTGCAAGTAGTGACCATATTACTTCTTTTTTTACAGTTTTGATGCCTTCTGATTATCTTCTTGCATAATTGTTCTGCCTTGGGTTTTCAATATTGTGTTCAACAAAAGTGGCAAGGAAAGATAAGCAATGTTCCTAATGAGGTGATCTTAGAGGAAATAGAAACAGCTAAAACTTTTCACTATTGGATGTGATGTAATCATTGTGGTTGTCATATATGGCCTTTTAAAAAAATATTTATTTTATTTTATTCTATTAATTTAATTTAATTTAATTAATTAATTTATTATTTATTTGATTTGATTTGATTGATTGATTTGAGAGAGAAATCACAAGTAGGCAGAGAGAGGAAGGAGCAGGCTCCCTGCTGAGCAGAGAACCTGATGCGGGGCTTGATCCCAGGAACCTGGGATAATGACCTGAGCTTAAGGGAGAGGCTTTGACCCCCTGAGCCACCCAAGCACCCCATATATGCCCTTTTCTGTGTTGTGGTGTGTTCCTGGTCTACACACTGTTGAGAATTTTGTTGCAAATGGATATTAAGGTATGTCAAATGCTTTCCTGGATCTCAAGTTGAGATCATTTTTCTTCTTTATTTTCTTAATGTGCTGTATCACTTTGATCAGTGTGTACTTGTAAAGCATCATTGCATTCCTGCAAGATCCCACTTGATCATAGTATATGATTTTCTCAGCATATTTGTGAACTTGAGTTGCTAGTATTTTGTTGAACATTTTTGAATATATGGTCATCAGGGATATTGGACTGTAAGACTCTTTTCTTGGGGGGTCCTCGTTTATTTTTACATTCGTTTATTTTTGCATTAGGGTTATGTTGGCCTCAGAAAATGAGTTTAGAAGCTTTCTCTTCTACTTTTTGTAGAAGTGGACAAATGACTGCTATGAATTTTTCCCTGAATGGTAGAATTTAGCACGAAATGCATCTGTTTCTGGAACTTGGTTTTTTGGGATATTTTAAATTGCTGATATGATAAGTACTGGTGTTTGATGTAAGTATTGAATCACTAAAGATGAAACTGTTTCCACATCTTGGTGGTGGGTTGGATGAAGGGGAATGAGAGTCACGGAGGCCCAGAACAAAGAGGCTCCATTTGCCAATTTGGCTGTGCCATTCCTCTCAGATGCTTGCAGAGGAGGAGGACATGGCAGAAACACGGCAGAGTGGTGGTGGCATGGTGGTGGGAATGTGGGGTTCAAGGGGATGATGAGACTGATGCATGGTCCTCCTGTCCCACCCACAGGATATCAGATCATCTACTGCCTGGCCAACAGCAAATACAGCATGTCCACCACAGTGGAGATGGGTGCCATGGTGGGGCGATTCACGGCCACTGAGCTGGTTCCAGAGTCAGTGTACATCTTCAGACTGTTGAACAAGATGAGGCAGGGCTTGGGGAGCCCCTAGAGGCCACCATCATCACCACTGACAAGCGAGGTAAGGCCACAGGCCCAGGTCCACTGTCCTGGTGACACGGGGTGGACAGCTGGGCCCAAATGGGAGCCACAAACTTGATGGATCCACAGATTCCTGGGGCAGAGCTTGCAGGGTAGTGTGACTATACAGCATGATATTTACCAGACTGGCAGGAATGTCCCTGGAGAAGAGGTTGTCTAACTGGATCAGGGTGGCTCTGAGTCACCATGTTGGAAGGAGGCTTCCTGAAGACAGGTGCTTTTTCTCTGATGTTCAAAACGACATGACCAGCTGAGCCAGGGGTTCGAAAACACGTTTTCTACAAAGCGATGCTAGGGAGAGATGTCTTCATGGATGCTGCTTCTTTTGCAAGCACTGGTGAAGTGCTTATTGTTCATTGTCTTGGTTTCTCCTCACCAAATTATGGGGGACAAAAGGCTGTGAGGCCCAGTTCTATAGAAGATGTGGGGCACAGACAGATCCAGTCATTTACCAGGGACACAGCTGTTGAGGCAGTGATGTGAACACCCTCCACAGACACTGGGCTCCCTCTTCCCACAGCAATCTGCTGTGGATTCCCATATCAGTGAGCCCCTGCCATGTCCTCCATCCTCAGTCTGGGATCTGCATCAGTGGGTTCCCTTCCCAGGGCCACCCCAAACACTCTAGGTCCTTTTTATGCCACCTGACCTTGGAGGGACCACAGGGGTTCCAGCTTAGGTCTGAGTCAGGAAAGAGCAGGGGCAGTCTGGAGTGCAGAGCAGGCACTGGACCCCCTCTCTGAGGCTGACAGGAGCCTGGGTGGCTTTCAAAACAGCATGATGCCTGCCAGTTTCTGTGCTACAACCTGCCCAAATGCCTTGATCCCTTAGAGTTCTGGCTTCAGAATGTGTGGTTCAAGGACTGCATCCCTGTTCTCTCCACATCCAGGGAGCAGGCTGTGCATTGGCCCTGCTGATGTCACAGGGTAGCACACAGGTAGTAGCTTGACCTGGCCTAACACAGGAGTGGTGTTGAGGGGAACATATGGCTTATTTACCTCCTGTGCTCTTGAATGGAGAGCCCTATCCATGCCCAGAGATATCTCCCTGGACTTTGGAGCAAAATCAAAACAACAAAATGAAAAGATCCAGGATGCATTTGGGCCTATTTACCTGCAGAGTTACTCTTGGTCTGTGGCTTGCTCATCAATGTCAGAGCAGGGCTCTTACTGTAGCACAGGTAGGCTGACAACCAGTCTGACTGCAGGGTATCTGGAAATGTTGCCACCCTGGGAGAAACACATTTGCTCACTACTTAAGTGTTGTTTGTGCTGTTGTGCTGAATTCTTCTCTGATTCAACTGTGTACCATGAGAGGCTGAGTGATATGCAAAGCCTGGATTGTAGATTGTGTTGGCTTCCCTATACATCTGTCCCTAGGTGTATTTGGCTGCTGGGGAGGGGGCTGGGAGCAGGTATTTGGGTCTGATGTGCCTTGCTTTAGAAGTGCCCACTGAGGTTGAGCAGGAAGGTGGGGGCTGCAGTCCTATCTGTCACTTGGGTCCACATTGGTCACCATGATGGTTGGGTTTATGGGAGAACAGGTCCAGCAAGCCAGAGTCTGTGGATCCTCAACTGCCTGTTGACAGCCTGCAGCCAGGGCCTGGGGCACCAGGAGAGAGCCAGAGTTTCAGGGTCCAGGCATATGCTCATAGGAAAGGACTGGATTCAGTGAGGGAGGTGGTCAGGCCCAGGCAGCCACATCAGACAGCCAGATCACAGGGGGGCTGAAGTCCGGCTCTGCACTCTGTGACACATGGAGGGTTGGCATGTCTCAGGGCAATAAGCATACAGCGGGAATTCTGCCATCACCACAACGCTGAAGTAGAAGGTGTGGTGTAGAGCACAGTCAGGCACCTGGGTACAGTGTGTGTATCTCCTAATCCAGTCTCCTTTCGAATGCTTCAGTCAGCACTTGGGCGTTCGATCAAGGGAAGCTAGCTAGGGTGCAGGAGTTCTTTCTATGGAGGCTGGCAGGTGGAATGCTGCCTTGTGGCTTGGGTGGGTGGTGGGGTTATAGACCAAAATATCCTGCTAAGCACTAAGGCTCAGGCTCTGTGCAAGGGGATTCTTGGAAGCTCCGCAGAAGAAGAATCCCATCTGCATGTTCCTGCAGCTCTGCTCCCTCTGCACAAACCTTGGATGGGTGCAAGGAGGGAGTAAGGTTGAGAAGGAGTATATTTGCTCCTTCCACGCCTATGCAGGTTACCATCTTCCAAAGAGATCCATCAAGGACATGGAACACAGAGGCTGAGTGGCCTGGTGGACTCCAGGAGAAGGTGTGCTGTGCATCCAGGGGAGAAAGGGCTAGACCTGCCTGACCATGGTGGATACAAAGTGGGCACTAAACAGTTTTGTGGGCCTCGGGCAAGGCGGTGGGCTGCATGGTGTCACCATCATCCAGGAAGCCTCCATGAACACTGTTGCAAATCCTTTACAACCCCTCTGGTTTTCTCCTTGGGAGAAAATTCTAGAAGCAGAACCCTTAGCTCAGAAGATATGAGTGTGTTTGGCTTGAAGATATGGAAACTCATGGACAGGCCATGCCCTAGGGACTGAGATGCAGGTCTTGTGTCCTCTCTGCTTCCATGCTGATGTCTTGCCTTCAATGTTTGGTGAAAACATATCTCATTAAGCGTGTGACCACAGGCCTTTCATTCCTACTCTACCACTAAATGCCTGTGACTTTACACGGTGATGTGTCTCATGGTGTCTTAGTGTCTGGTCATGAAAATCCTCAAACTCAACGGGGTACAGATTTGCAGAACTCATGGAAAAGCTGCATTCAAGCCAAACAAGAATTAATAAGGGGGGGGACTGATTGAGTTGAGGAAGATGAGCCTACCTTTGTGACTCTTGTTTGAAACATTGCTGGTTCTTTCATCTTTATTCTTCCAGATTGAGGGAAACTGTATCAGAAAGTATCCATGATCTACAGAAATGTGATGAAATATTTCTGTGTGAGAAAATGGGAGCATTTAACTTCTCTCCCTCTCTGAACCCTCCATCATTCAGAAACTCTCAGGGAGAATTCTTTCTTCCAAGGTTCTTAGGATTATTGGCGTAGGTTCAGCACAAGTACCTTTTTCTTGTAACAGGACACCGCTGGAAACATTGGTTATTTTACCAAAGGATTGAGTGAAATGTCTAATTTGAGAGTAACGTGTATTAGACTCAGATAATGACCAGAAAATTTTCAGGAATTAAGGGTGGCTTTGTGGAGCCCCTTGGAAATAGAGGCTTCACATCTCGATGACACAGTGCCCAGGAACCTTGCCAGATGAGTAGGGAAAGTTACTTGTTGTCAGGTATAGGAACCTCAGGATATTTGGGGGACCTCAAGAAGAGGAATCAACCCAAATTGACAGGTATTGCAGTCAAGTCTGATGGGAGTATCTTGGTTGGCTTTGGCTTGGACACACTACTGAAATTTCACCCTAGAGATTCCTCATGAAAAGTTCCAGCAACGCAGCTTTTCAAAATCTGTATGGAATGGTCCATCACTATGCCTGCCAGGCTTAGTTAGAATAGATGATAAGAAACCAAGTGTGCTTGCGGCTGCCTTCTTGCATCTAAGAAACCATCCTAAATCCGTTGAATTGAAATCCATCACCTATGTTGACTGGTACCCACTGTCACCACTGCCAGGCATTTCTGTGCCTCACAATGTGTCCTGTGAAGCTCTGAATCTATTTAATTCACAATCATGTATGGGGACCTCACCTTGGAGGCTGGCAGTGTATTCTGTTTGGGAAAATCCTATAAGTACTATACCCCAAATTGTCCCAGAATCCTCTAGAAGTTGGTTGTTGGAGGGCTTGCTCTTTGGGTCAGTAGAATAGTCGCTGGTTAGGAGTGAAACAATCTTTAACCTCCAAGGTATACTTTACATTCATTTTGGATGGTGATTAGTTGTTGGTTTTTTAATTTCTTCTTTTGAGTTCCAGGGTCCATGAGAGGCGTGTCTTAGAAATGAAAGACCAGAGGCTCATTTCAGACAAATAGAGTTGTGAAAAAAGAAAGAAAGACAGACTAACAGAGTCACTAATGTAGAGTAGAAAGGACACTGAGAAGGTAGAGTATATGCACATCTCCTATGGGAGTTCTGTGTCACTGAAGTTACAGGGTAGATTAATGAGAATGCTTGTCAAAAGTGAAAGAAGTTTCAAAGAGAAGTAAGAAACCCTAGGATGATCATGCAAAATGCAGTTGAAATAAGGTTTCTACAGATCTCCTGTTCGGGTTCTTGGTGCAGCAGGAACTTTACTTAGACTCTCGTCACTAGTTGCAAATGGTGAGTGACCTCTGGGCCATCACCTGGCAAACATCCTTCTGCTTGGGACTGGAATAGATATCATGGAACTCCTGGTAGCCAATTTACCATGCATGTATTATTTGAAGGTCTACCATCAGCAATGCTAAGTCTTTCAACAATTTCAGGTTCCTGTGGTTTTGGCCTCTTTGAGCTTGTGCTCTCTGTTGTAAGGGAGGAGCATGCTTTCAGTTTTGTATGACATTGTGCCTTCAAGAGTATGGGTCCTGACACCACAGCTAAATGCTATCTCTGTTTTTACAGGTGGTGCCTCAAGGATCAGGACACTTGGCCTCCTTTGCAGCATCCAATGTATCCGGCCTCTGTCTCTTCAGTGTAGATTCAAGTGCAACACATACAGGAGTGTGACCCCTGTCATCTCCCTGATGGATGTGCATTACAGCAGTAAGTTGTCCTGGTTCTGAAACTTCCGCCTGGGTTGAGGTTCAGGGCTTGACTTGGGTGCCTCTTTTGCTGGTTTCTATCTTTCTTCTGGAGGCAAAGATACCCTCTTCTTTTTTATTAAATTGAAAATGTAACCTTAGCCAGAATATCTAGAGTTTGTTGCTTGGGGAAAACTACTTAGTGGCACATATGGAGAAGGTTCTGCAAGTCCCTGCTCCAAACAAAACATCTGAACTTCAGGTGGCTTCTGTTAGCAGAATCCTGAGTTATTGCAGGGTTATCTTATAAATAGACATTCTCTCCAAAATAGTGTTTTCTGTCAACACATTATTTTTAGGGCCAGTAAACTAGAGTAAAGAATATTGGGCATTTTTACAAATGGATCGCTGAGTGGACATGCTTTATTTATTTATTTATTTATTTATTTATTTATTTTGAGGGGGAGGTGTGAGAGAGAGAGGGAGACACTGGGCAGGCGTCACACACTTTGTAGAGCATGACACAGGGATTGATCGCACAATGCTGGGATCATCATCTCAGCCAAAATCAAGAGAGTCAGTAAGAAGGTCACTCACATAGAGTAGAGAAGACATGAGGAAGTAGAGTGCACATCTCCTGTAGGAATTCCGTATCACTGAAGATTCAGGATAGATGAATGAAAACATATTTCTTTTTTTCCATGTTTTATTTTAATTTATTATTTATTTTCAGCATAACAGTATTCATTATTTTTGCACCACACCCAGTGCTCCATGCAATCCGTGCGCTCTATAAAACCCACCACCTGGAACCCCGACCTCCTACCCCCAGCCCCTTCAAAACCCTCAGATTGTTTTTCAGAGTCCATAGTATCTCATGGTTCACCTCCCCTTCCAATTTCCCCCAATTCCCTTCTCCTCTCTATCTCCCCATGTCCTCCATGCTATTTGTTATGATCCACAAATAAGTGAAACCATATGATAATTGACTCTCTCTGCTTGACTTATTTCACTCAGCATAATCTCTTCCAGTTCAGTCCATGTTGCTACAAAAGTTGGGTTTCGTCCTTTATGATGGAGGCATAATACCCCATAGTGTATATGGACCACATCTTCCTTATCCATTCGTCCATTGAAGGACATCTTGGTTCTTTCTACAGTTTGGCGACCATGGCCATTGCTGCTATAAACATTGGGGTACTGATGGCCCTTTTTTTCACTACATCTGTATCTTTGGGGTAAATACCCAGGAGTGCAATGTCAGGGTCATAGGGAAGTTCTATTTTTAATTTCTTGAGGAATCTCCACACTGTTCTCCAAAGAGGCTGCACCAATTTGCATTCCCACCAACAATGTAAGAGGGGTCCCCTTTCTCCACATCCTCTCCAACACATGTTGTTTCCTGTCTTGCTGATTTGGGCCATTCTAACTGGTGTAAGGTGATATCTCAATGTAGTTTTAACTTGAATCTCCCTGATGGCTAGTGATGATGAACATTTTTTCATGTGTCTGATAGCCATTTGTATGTCTTCATTGGAGAAGTGTCTGTCCATATCTTCTGCCCATTTTTTTTGATATGATTGTCTGTTTTGTGTGTGTTGAATTTGAGGAGTTCATTATAGATCCTGGATATCAACCTTTTTTCTGTACTGTCATTTGCAAGTATCTTCTCCCATTCCATCGGGTGCCTCTTTGTTTCTTGACTGTTTCCTTTGCTGTGCAGAAGGTTTTGATTTTGATGAACTCCCAAAAGTTCATCTTCACTTTTGTTTCCTTTGCCTTTTGAGACAAATCTTGGGAAAGAAGTTGCTGTGGCTGATATCGAAAGATTACTGCCCGCGTTCTCCTCTAGGATTCTGATGGATTCCTGTCTCATGTTGAGGTCTTTTATCCATTTTGAGTTTAACTTTGTGTACGATATAAGAGAGTGGTCGAGTTTCATTCTTCTACATATTGCTTCCCAGCTTTCCCAGCACCATTTATTGAAGAGACTGTCTTTTCTCCACTGTATATTTTTTCCTGTTTTGTCAAAGATTATTTGACTGTAGTGTTGAGGGTCCATATCTGGGCTCTCTACTCTGTTCCACTGGTCTATGTGTCTGTTTTTATGCCAGTACCATGCTGTCTTGGTGATCACAGCTTTGTAGTAAAGCTTGAAATTAAGTAACGTGATGCCCCCTTTTTATTTTTGTTTTTCAACATTTCCTTCTCGAATCGGGGTCTCTTCTGATTCCATACAAATTTTAGCATTATTTGTCCCAGCTCTTTGAAGAATACTGGTGGAATTTTGATCGGAATAGCATTAAAAGTATAGATTGCTCTAGGCAGTATAGACATTTTAACAGTGTTTATTCTTCTGATCCAAGAGCAAGGAATGGTCTTCCATCTTTTTGTGTCTTCTTCAATTTATTTCATGAGTGTTCTGTAGTGCCTCAAGTACAGATTCTTTACCTCTTTGGTTACGTTTATTCCCAGGTATCTTATGGTTCTCGGTGCTATAGTAAATGGAATCGATTCTCTATTTTTTCTTTCTGTATTTTCATTGTCAGTGTACAAGAAAGCCACTGATTTCTGTATATTGACTTTGTATCCTGCCACGTTGCTGAATTGCTGTATGAGTTCTAGTAGTTTGGGGGAGAAGTCTTTTGGGTTTTCCATATAAAGAATCATGTCATCTGCAAAGAGAGAGAGTTTGACTTCTTCATTAGCAATTTGGATACCTTTTATTTCTCTTTGTTGTCTGATTGCTGTTGCTAGGACTTCTAATACTATGTTGAACAAGAGTGGTGAGAGTGGGCATCCTTGTCGTGTTCCTGATCTCAATGGGAAGGCTGCAAGCTTTTTCCCATTAAGGATGATATTTGCTGTGGGTCTTTTATAGAGGGATTTGATGAAGTTCAGGAATGTTCCCTCTATCCCTATACTTTGAAGCGTTTTAATCAGGAACGGATGTTGGATTTTGTCAAAAGCTTTTACTGTATCAATTAAGAGGACTATGTGGTTCTTCTCTCTTCTCTTATTAATTTGTTGTATCACATTGATTGATTTGGGAATGTTGAACCATCCTTGTAGCCCAGGGATGAGTCCCACCTGGTCATAGTGGATAATCTTTTTAATGTGTTGTTGGATCCTGTTGGCTAGGATCTTGTTGAGAATATTAGCATCCATATTCATCAGTGATATTGTTCTGAAATTCTCCTTTTTGGTAGGGTCTTTGCCTGGTTTGGGGTTCAAGGTAATGCTGGCTTCATAGAAATATTCAGGAAGTTTTCCTTCTGCTTCAATTTTTTGAAACAGCTTCAGTAGAATAGGTGTTATTTCTCCTTTGAAAGTTTGGTAGAATTCCCCAGGGAATCCATCAGGTCCTGGGCTCTTGTTTTTTGGGAGGTTTTTGATCACCGCTTCAATCTAGTTACTAGGTATTGGTCTAATCAGGTTGTCAATTTCTTCCTGGTTCAATTTTGGGAGTTTATAGTTTTCCAGGAATGCTTCCATTTCATCGAGGTTGCTTAGCTTATTGGCATATAACTGTTGATAATAACTTCTGATGATTGTTTCTACTTCCTTGGTGTTTGTTGTGATCCCTCCTTTTTCATTCATAATTTTATGTGTTTGATCTTTCTCTCTTTTCTTTTGAATTAGTGTCACCAGTGGTTTATCTATCTTATTGATTCTTTGAAAAAAACAGATTCTAGTGTTATTGATACGTTCTACTGCATCTCTGGTTTCTACCTCATCGAATTCAGTTCTAATATTGATTATTTCCCTTCTTATGTGTGTAGTTAGTTTGATTTGTTGTTGATTCCACAGTTCGTTAGGGTGTAGAGACAGCTGCTGTGGTCTGGATTTTTCAATTTTTTTGAGGGAGGCTTGGATGGCTATGTATTTCTCCCTTAGGACTGCCTTTGCTGTATCCCATAGGTTTTGGATTGAAGTGTCTTTATTCTCATTGGTTTCCATGAATTACTTCAGCTCTTCTTTGATCTCCTGGTTGATCCAAGCATTCTTTTTTTTTTTAATTTTTTCCAATTTATTTATTTTCAGAAAAACAGTATTCATTATTTTTTCTCCACACCCAGTGCTTCATGCCAGCCTTACCCTCTATAATACCCACAACCTGGTACCCCAACCTCCCACCCCCCTGCCACCTCAAACCCCTCAGATTGTTTTTCAGAGTCCATAGTCTCTCATGGTTCACCTCTCCTTTCAATTTACCCAAGAGCACATACCCTCCCCAATGTCCATAACCCTACCCCCCTTCTCCCAACCCCCCTCCCCCCAGCAACCCTCAGTTTGTTTGATGAGATTAAGAGTCACTTATGGTTTATCTCCCTCCCTATCCCATCTTGTTTTATGTTTTCTTTTCCTACCCACTTAAGCCCCCATGTTGCATCACCACTTCCTCATATCAGGGAGATCATATGATAGTTGACTTTCTCCGCTTGACTTATTTCGCTAATCATGATACGCTCTAGTTCCATCCATGCTGTCGCAAATGGCAAGATTTCATTTCTTTTGATGGCTGCATAGTATTCCATTGTGTATATATACCACATACTCCTTATCCATTCATCTGTTGATGGACATCTAGGTTCAGGAAATGACAGATGCTGGTGAGGATGTGGAGAAAGGGGAACCCTCCTACACTGTTGGTGGGAATGCAAGCTGGTGCAACCACTCTGAAAAACAGCATGGAGGTTCCTCATAATGTTGAAAATAAAACTGCCCTATGACCCAGCAATTGCACTACTGGGTATTTACCCTAAAGATACAAACGTAGTGATCCAAAGGGGCACGTGCACCCGAATGTTTATAGCAGCAATGTCCACAATAGCCAAACTATGATCCAAGCATTCTTAAGCAAGGTGGTCTTTAGCTTCCATGAGTTTGAGTTCCTTCGGAACTTTGCCTTGTAATTGAGCTTCAGTTTCAAAGCATTGTGATCTGAGAATGTGCAGGGAATAATCTCAGTCTTTAGTTTCGTTGAGTCCTGCTTTGTGACCCAGTATGTGGTCTATTCTGGAGAAAGTTCCATGTGCACTTGAGAATAATGAGTATTCTCTTGTTTTAGGGTGGAATGTTCTGTATATATCTATGAGGTCCATCTGGTCCAATGTGTCATTCAATGCTCTTGTTTATTTCCTGATTTTCTGCTTCGATGATCTGTCTGTTTCTGAGAGAGGCTTGTTAAGATCTCCAACGATTAGTGTATTAATATCAATAAGACTCTTTATATTGTTTAACAATATTTTTCTGTAATTGGCTGCTCCCATATTGGGGGCATAGATATTTACAATTGTTAAACCATATTGGTGTATTGTCCCTTTAAGAATGATGTAGTGTCCTTCTGTATCTCTGAATACAGTTTTTAGTTTAAAATCGAATTTGTGTGATATGAGAATCACTACCCCAGCCTTCTTTTGAGGCCCATTGGCATGAAAGATGCTTCTCCATCCCTTCACTTTCAGTCTGGGTGTATCTTGAGGTTCAAAATGGGTCTCTTGTAGACAACATATGGATGGGTTCTGTCGTTTTATCCAATCTGCAACCCTGTGCCTTTTTATGGGTGCATTTAGGCCACTCAGATTGAGGGTGATTATTGATAGATAGGTTTTTATTGACATCGTGTTAACTTTGAAGTCTTTCTTTGTGTAGATTGTCTCTATATTTCTGTTCAATGCTATTCTTGGGCTTTTTCCTCCTTTAAAGAAGCCCCCTTAATATTTCCTGCAGTATCGCCTTGGTGGTTGCATAGTCTTTTAAGCCTTGCCGGTCTTGGAAACTCTTTATCTCTCCATCCATTTTGAATGTCATTCTTGCTGAATAAAGTATTCTTGGCTGCATGTTCTTCTCATTTAGTGCCCTGAATATATCTTTCCTGCCTCTTCTGGCTTTCCAGGTCTCTGTGGACAGGTCTGACATTATTCTGATGGGCTTTCCTCTGTACCTAAGGATCTTCTTTGTCCTAGCTCTTTCAGGAGGTTCTGCCTACAATTATAATTCTTCATCCTTACTCTTAGGTGTCTCGAGGACTTTCGAGAATCTGTAATCATGGGGGGAAACCTTTCTGCCTCTAGTACAAAACTCTGATTCCATTCACGAGATTTGGAAAATTTTCATGAAGAACTCATTCCACTATATCTTCTAGACTTCTTTCTTTCTCCTCCCCTTCAGGGATTCCAATAATTCGGACATTGGAACGTTTCGTGGCATCATTTATCTCCCTGATTCTGTTTCCGTGGCTTCTAAGCTGTTTGTTCCAGGCTTCCTCCCGATCCTTTCTCTGTATCTGTTTGTCCTCCTTTTTTTTTTTTTTTTTTTTCCCAATTTATTTATTTTCAGAAAAACAGTATTCATTATTTTTTCACCACACCCAGTGCTCCATGCAAGCTGTGCCCTCTATAATACCCACCACCTGGTACCCCAACCTCCCACCCCCCCGCCACTTCAAACCCCTCAGACTGTTTTTCAGAGTCCACAGTCTCTCATGGTTCACCTCCCCTTCCAATTTACCCAAATTCCCTACTACTCTCTAACGCCCCTTGTCCTCCATGCTATTGGTTATGCTCCACAAATGAGTGAAACCATATGATAATTGACTCTCTCTGCTTGACTGACTTCACTCAGCATAATCTCTTCCAGTCCCGTCCATGTTGCTACAAAAGTTGGATATTCGTCCTTTCTGATGGAGGCATAATACTCCATAGTGTATATGGACCACATCTTCCTTATCCATTCATCCGTTGAAGGGCATCTTGGTTCCTTCCATAGTTTGGCGACTGTGGCCATTGCTGCTATAAACATTGGGGTACAGATGGCCCTTCTTTTCACGACATCTGTATCTTTGGGGTAAATACCCAGGAGTGCAATTGCAGGGTCGTAGGGAAGCTCTATTTTTAATTTCTTGAGGAATCTCCACACTGTTCTCCAAAGAGGCTGCACCAACTTGCATTCCCACCAACAGTGTAAGAGGGTTCCCCTTTCTCCACATCCTCTCCAACACATGTTGTTTCCTGGTTTGTTAATTTTGGCCATTCTAACTGGTGTAAGGTGATATCTCAATGTGGTTTTAATTTGAATCTCCCTGAGGGCTAATGATGATGAGCATTTTTTCATGTGTCTGATAGCCATTTGTATTTCTTGATTGGAGAAGTGTCTGTTCATATCTTCTGCCCATTTTTTGATGTGTTTGTCTGTTTCGTGTGGGTTGAGTTTGAGGAGTTCATTATAGATCCTGGATATCAACCTTTTGTCTGTACTGTCATTTGCAAATATCTTCTCCCATTCCGTGGGTTGCCTCTTTGTTTTTTTGACTGTTTCCTTTGCTGTGCAGAAGCTTTTGATTTTGATGAAGTCCCAGAAGTTTATTTTCGCTTTTGTTTCCTTTGCCTTTGGAGACGTATCTTGAAAGAAGTTGCTGTGGCTGATATCGAAGAGATTACTGCCTATATTCTCCTCTAAGATTCTGATAGATTCCTGTCTCACGTTGAGGTCTTTTATCCATTTTGAGTTGATCTTTGTGTACGGTGTAAGAGAATGGTCGAGTTTCATTCTTCTACATATAGCTGTCCAGTTTTCCCAGCACCATTTATTGAAGAGACTGTCTTTTTTCCACTGTATATTTTTTCCTGTTTTGTCGAAGATTAATTGACCATAGAGTTGAGGGTCCATATCAGGGCTCTCTACTCTGTTCCACTGGTCTATGTGTCTGTTTTTATGCCAGTACCATGCTGTCTTGGTGATCACAGCTTTGTAATAAAGCTTGAAATCAGGTAAGGTGATGCCGCCAGCTTTATTTTTGTTTTTCAACGTTTCCTTAGCGATTCGGGGTCTCTTCTGATTCCATACAAATTTTAGGATTATTTGCTCCAGCTCTTTGAAGAATGCCGGTGGAATTTTGATCGGAATGGCATTAAAAGTATAGATTGCTCTAGGCAGTATAGACATTTTAACGATGTTTATTCTTCCGATCCAAGAGCATGGAATGGTCTTCCATCTTTTTGTGTCTTCTTCAATTTCTTTCATGAGTGTTCTATAGTTCCTCAAGTATAGATCCTTTACCTCTTTAGTTAGGTTTATTCCCAGGTATCTTATGGTTCTTGGTGCTATAGTAAATGGAATCGATTCTCTAATTTCCCTTTCTGTATTTTCCTTGTTAGTGTATAAGAAAGCCACTGATTTCTGCACATTGACTTTGTATCCTGCCACGCTGCTGAATTGCTGTATGAGTTCTAGTAGTTTGGGGGTGGAGTCTTTTGGGTTTTCCATATAAAGAATCATGTCATCTGCGAAGAGAGAGAGTTTGACTTCTTCATTACCAATTTGGATACCTTTTATTTCTCTCTGTTGTCTGATTGCTGTTGCTAGGACTTCTAATACTATGTTGAACAAGAGTGGTGAAAGTGGGCATCCTTGTCTTGTTCCTGATCTCAACGGGAAGGCTGCAAGCTTTTTCCCATTGAGGATGATATTTGCTGTGGGTCTTTCATAGATAGATTTGATGAGGTTCAGGAATGTTCCCTCTATCCCTATACTTTGAAGCGTTTTAATCAGGAACGGATGTTGGATTTTGTCAAATGCTTTTTCTGCATCAATTGAGAGGACCATGTGGTTCTTCTCTCTTCTCCTATTAATTTGTTGTATCACATTGATTGATTTACGAATGTTGAACCATCCTTGTAGCCCAGGGATGAATCCCACCTGATCATGGTGGATAATCTTTTTAATGTGTTGTTGGATCCTGTTGGCTAGGATCTTGTTGAGAATCTTAGCATCCATATTCATCAGTGATATTGGTCTGAAATTCTCCTTTTTGGTATGGTCCTTGCCTGGTTTGGGGATCAGGGTAATGCTGGCTTCATAGAAAGAGTCTGGAAGTTTTCCTTCTGCTTCAATTTTTTGAAACAGCTTCAGGAGAATAGGTGTTATTTCTTCTTGGAAGGTTTGGTAGAATTCCCCAGGGAATCCGTCAGGTCCTGGGCTCTTGTTTTTTGGGAGATTTTTGATCACTGCTTCAATCTCGTTATTAGATATCGGTCTATTCAGGTTGTCGATTTCTTCCTGGTTCAATTTTGGTAGTTTATATTTTTCCAGGAATGCATCCATTTCATCAAGGTTGCTAAGCTTATTGGCATATAACTGTTCGTAGTAACTTCTGATGATTGTTTCTACTTCCTTGGTGTTAGTTGTGATCTCTCCCCTTTCATTCATAATTTTATGAATTTGGGATTTCTCTCTTTTCTTTTGGATTAGTGTAGCCAGTGGCTTATCGATCTTATTGATTCTTTCAAAAAACCAGCTTCTAGTTTCATTGATACGTTCTACTGTATCTCTGGTTTCTCCCTCATTGATCTCAGCTCTAATCTTGATGATTTCCCTTCTTATGTGTGGAGTTGGTTTGATTTGTTGTTGATGCTCCAGTTCTTTAAGGTGTAGAGACAGCTGGTGTGTTCTGGATTTTTCAATTTTTTTGAGCAAGGCTTGGATGGCTATATATTTTCCCCTTAGGACCGCCTTTGCTGTATCCCATAGGTTTTGGACCGAAGTGTCTTCATTCTCATTGGTTTCCATGAATTGTTTCAGTTCTTCTTTGATCTCCTGGTTGATCCAAGCATTCTTAAGCAAGGTGGTCTTTAGCTTCCAGGTGTTTGAGTTCCTTCGGAACTTTTCCTTGTGATTGAGCTCCAGTTTCAAAGCATTGTGATCTGAGAATATGCAGGGAATAATCTCAGTCTTTTGGTATCGGCTGAGTCCTGATTTGTGACCCAGTATGTGGTCTATTCTGGAGAAGGTTCCGTGTGCACTTGAGAAGAATGAGTATTCTGCTGTTTTAGGGTGGAATGTTCTGTATATATCTATGAGGTCCATCTGGTCCAATGTGTCGTTCAATGCTCTTGTTTCTTTATTGATTTTCTGCTTCGATGATCTGTCTAATTCTGAAAGAGGCGTGTTAAGATCACCTACGATTAGTGTATTCATATCAATATGACTCTTTATCTTGATTAACAGTTTTCTTAAGTAATTGGCTGCTCCCATATTGGGAGCATAGATATTTACAATTGTTAGATCATCTTGGTGGATAGTCCCTTTAAGGATTATGTAGTGTCCTTCTGTATCTCTGACTACAGTCTTTAGTTTGAAGTCTAATTTATCTGATATGAGAATCGCTACCCCAGCCTTCTTTTGAGTCCCATTGGCATGAAAGATGCTTCTCCACCCCTTCACTTTCAGTCTGCGTGTATCTTTAGGTTCAAAATGGGTCTCTTGTAGACAGCATATGGATGGGTCCTGTCGTTTTATCCAATCTGCAACCCTGTGCCGTTTTATGGGTGCATTGAGGCCATTCACATTGAGAGTGATTATTGATAGATACGTTTTTATTGACATCGAGTTACCTTTGAAGTCTTTCTTTCTGTAGACTGTCTCTATATTTCTGTTCAATGCTATTCTTGGGATTTTTCCTCTTTTATAGAACCCCCCTTAATATTTCCTGCAGTATCGGCTTGGTGGTTGCATAGTCTTTTAAGTCTTGCCGGTCTTGGAAACTCTTTATCTCTCCATCCATTTTGAATGTCAGTCTTGCTGGATAAAGTATTCTTGGCTGCATGTTCTTCTCATTTAGTGCCCTGAATATATCTTGCCAGCCTCTTCTGGCTTGCCAGGTCTCCGTGGACAGGTCTGACGTTATTCTGATGGGCTTCCCTCTGTAAGTAAGGAGCCTCTTTGCCCTGGCAGCTTTCAAGAGATTATACCTACAATTATAATTTCTCAATTTGACTATCAGGTGTCGTGATGTTTTTTTGGAGTGTATAATCTTGGGTGGAGACCGTTCAGCCTCTAGTACATGAACGCTGGTTTCATTCGCGAGATTCGGAAAGTTTTCATGAAGGACTTGTTCCACGACATCTTCTAGACTTCTTTCTTTCTCCTCCCCTTCAGGAATTCCAATAATTCTGACGTTGGAACGCTTCATGGCATCACTTATTTCCCTAATTCTGCTTTCGTGGGATCTAAGCTGTTTGTTCCAGGCTTCCTCCTGATCCTTTCTCTCTATCTGTTTGTCTTCCAGATCACTAATTCTATCTTCTGTCTCAGTTACCCTAGCTTTGAGAGAGTTTAGATTGGATTGGAACTCATTGAGAGCATTGTGGACCTCCTCCTTGGTAGCTTTAAGCTCCGCCCTAACATTGTGAACATCCTGTCTGGTCGCTTTCAGTTCGGCTCTAATCAATTCTGTTTGGTCATCCATGGCTTTCTCCAACCCAGCTATTGCCTGGATAATTGTTAGCCTGAATTCTCTTTCCGACATATTGTCTATGTTGATAGCCGTTAGCTCTGTTGCGGAAGGTCCATCCTCTGCACCTTTCCTCCGTTGGGCATTCCTCCTCCTAGTCATCTCGGTGGGAGAAGACTGAACAGATGTAGCTGGATGTATCAACTCTGGTGCAGTCAAGGTGCACCCTGGAACACTTCCTGATCTCCGTCTCAGAAGCCTCAGTCTGGGTGCAGAAGCTGAATAAATTCCCCCTTGGATGCTGGCAGTGCAGGTTCCAAGTTAAAGACCCTGGGGGCGCAGGATCTTTTGCTCGTCCCCAAAGCCAAGGCAGTGGCGGCTGTCTGGGAGCTCCTGACCGCCAGAGAGGTTCCAAGCAGCGATCGCACACTGAGATTTTGCCGCTGGCCGGGGCTGGGAGTGCCCTGCTTGCGCGCACCTCTTTTCAGAGGCGGCCGTGGGTCAGGCGCGCGTCTGGGGCACTGAGAACGGGGCGCCGGTCCGCAAGCCGCAGGCTGGGCTTTTGCGCGCCTCTGTCCGGGGAAGAGTTTCGCGGGCGCGAGGCTTAGACTTTGAAACAATGGCCCGGGTCAAGAAGCGCCCCAGGGCCTTAGAAACCCAGGAGAGCTGGAGCGACGTGCACGCGCATCTCAAGCTTTGTGGTAGGGCTTGCGCGCGTTCTGCAGACCGGCTCCCATCCCCTCACAGGAGCCGGAACCCCGCGCTCTGGGGCACGCTGGCGGCTTAGGGACCAGGAGCCGGTTTCTCCGCCGCACTCTCTCTGCCTCCGCGCCGGGGAGGCCGTCTGGGACCGGGGACCCAAGCCCCTGTCCCTAGCCGCCCCGATTCCCACAGTTTGCCCCCGCGATCCTTCGCTCCTTTGGAGTGCTTTCAACCAGTCTCCGAGTCAATGCTGGTCCCCAGACGCAGGGCACTCCCGCTCGCATCGGGGTACCACTCCTGCACCGGTCGCCTCTGGTGGCTCCCTCCCCCCCCCCCGTTTATCTTCCGATATCAGTCCGCCGTTCCCACCCCGCTCCACCTGCTCACTGGCGTCCCCTGCCCCTGTAGAGATCCAGACGTGCACAATTCTGATCTCAGGCTGACCCCATGGGTGATCAGAGCTCCCCGGTAGGCAATCAGCTCACTTTGGGGCACCAGCCGAAAAGACGCCTCTTCCTAGTACCCCGCCATCTTGTCCCCCCCTCGATAAACCTCTGTTTGTCCTCCTGATCACTAATTCTATCTTCTGTCTCAGTTACTCTAGTGTTGAGAGAATTTAGATTAGATTGGAACTCATTGAGAGCATTGTGAAGTTCATCTCTGGTAGCTTCCAGCTCTTCCCTAATATTGAAAACATGATCTCTGGTCGTTTTCAGTTTGGCCCTAATCAATTCCGTTTGGTCATCCATGGCTTTCTCCAACCTAGCTATTGCTTGGATAATTGTTAGCCTGAATTCTCTTTCCAATATATTGTATATGTTGATAGCTATTAGCTCTGTTGCAGAAAGTCCATCCTCTCTATTTTTCTTCTGTTGGGCATTCCTCCTCCTAGTTATTTTGGTGAGAGATGCCTGAACGGGTGTAGCTGGGTGTATCAACTGTTGTGCAGTCAAGGTGCACCGTGGAATGCTTCTGAGCAATCAGGGTTCCCCACTGAAATGAGAGGAAAAAGAAAAGGAAAAGAAAAAAAGAGAGAGGGAGAGAGACAGGAAAGAAAGGTGAGATAAAAGAGAAGATTTCGCCAAAATGGGCCCCAAGGTAAGATTTACGAAGTATACAAACAGACACAGACAAACAAAAAGACTGATAAAAGTATATGACAAGAGAAAAAATATATATATGCAAATAAGGGAAGAACCTCATCAAAAAGAAGAGTGTAAGATTTATATACTATCAGGACAAACACAAAACCCCAGAAATAAAGGTGGAAGAAAATGATGGGAGAGTGGTTGTAAATTCTCAGTGTGAGTGAGGAAGTTTGTTTTGATTCGTCCTGGATGTATCTTGATATCTTTGTTAAAGGACTCAACTTTCCTAAGATAGGGGGGATTAGGAGTTGGTTTACCTATAGGGGTGGCATTGATTGGGGAAATGGGATTACCTTGAAGTTTAACTCTATATGAATATTAGAAAATAAAAATTAAAAAAGAATAAACTAAACTTTAATTAAAATTAAAAAAAAATTTAAATAGAAATGCAAAAGGAAAACACAAGTGTATGTATCAAAAAGTTCAGGTGAGAAGGTTATTATGGAATTTGATGTACTGCACATCTCACTGTGATGGTAAATAGGTTAAAAAATTATCTATATTATAATAAAAAATTAACCATATAAAAAATGAACCAGAATAGTGGGATCGAATTAATAATAAAAATTATGAAGTAGTGGTGGTTGTTCTCTTGTCATTTTTTTTTCCTTTCCCAGTTGGTTTTCTGGGGGAGGGGCCTGCCACATGGGTTTTCAGTCCCTGAAGTTCTCTCAGCTAAGTCTTCCCACCCCCCTCAAGGGGGTGGGATCTGACGAAACTGGTTTTTTCAGGGTTTTGTTCTCTGGAGGTTTTTATATTTGTTCACTTTTGTTTTTATCTCTCGCCTTGACTGCTTTTGATGGTTTTTGTAGGTTTAGAGGAAAGCAAACTGCACCCGGACCTCCCTCTCAGAGAGAAGCCTCAGTCTGGCTGCAGAGCCCATATAAATCCCCCCTTGGCAGCTGGCAGAGCAGGTTCTCTGTCGCGGTCACCAGGGACTCAGGATTTTTTGCTTGTACCCAATATCATGGCAGTGGCAGCGGCAGCTGTCTGGGCAGCTCTAGACCGCCAGAGTAGTTCCAAGCAGCGATCGCACACTGAGATTTTCCCGCTGGCCTGGGCTGGGAGTGCCTGGGCTTTCCGGAGAGCACCCGACTGGCGTTTCTGTGCACCTCTCTCGGGAGGGCGCCAGGCAGGACTCGGACTCTGATGACACGGCAGGTCGCTTGCGTGGGGACTGCAAAAAGGCTGTGCTTCTGTTGGCTGGCAAGGCTCCCAGCCCTTCAAGGGAGCCAGGCGCCATGCACTCTCAGGCACGCTGGTGGTTCAGGGATCTAGACCTGGTTTCTCTGTCACACTCTCTCTGGCTCTGTGCCAGGGGTGGCTGTCCTGGGTCTGGGGACTTAAGCCCCGACCCTAACACCCCGATTCCCGCAATTTCCCCCCCGGTGATCCTTTGCTCTTTTTGAGTGCTTTCTACCAGACTCCCGAGTTAATACTGGTGCAGGGCACTCTCGTATTGGGATATTACTTTCCAACGGGTCACCTCTGGTGGCTCCCTCACCTGTTTGTTTATCTTCCAATATCAGTCCGACTTTCCCACTCTGCTTTACCTGCCCACTGGCGTCGTCTGCTCCAGTACAGATCCAGACGTGTATAATTCTGATATCAGGCTGATTTAGTGGGTGAGGGTCAGGGTCAGGGCTAGGATTGGGGTTTGGGTCAGGCTCACAGTCAGGGTCAGAGTTAGGGGTTAGTGTTAGGGTTAGGGTAAGGTTAGGGTTAGAGTTAGGGTGAGGGTTAGGGTTAGACATCATTAGGGTCAGGGTTAAGGTTAGGGTTAGGGTAGGGGTCAGGGTTAGGGTTAGGTTCAGGGTAAGGTTTAGGGTCAGGCTCACAGTCAGTGTCTGGGTAAGGGTTTGTGTCAGATTAAAGGTCAGTGTCAGGGTTAGTTTTAGGGTCAGGTTCAGTGTTAGGGTCAGTGTCAACGTCAGGGTTAGGGTCAAGTTTAGGGTAAGGTCAGCTTTACGTTTAGGTTCTGGGTTAGGATTAGGGTCAGGATCAAGTTTAGTTTTAGGGTTAAGGTTCTGGTCAGGCTCACGGTCTGGGTCAGATTTAGGTTTATGGCCAGCTTCAGGGTCAGTGTTAGGGCCAGGGTAGGTCAGAGTCAGGGTTCAGTTTTGGGTTAGGGTCAGGGTTCTGTTTAGGGTCAAGTTTAGGCTCAGGGTCAGGTTTGGGCAAAGTTCGTGGTTTGGGTTATGGTTAGGGTCAGGTATAAGGTCAGAGTTAGCGTGTAAGTTTTGGGTTAGGGTTAGGGTTAGAGTTATGTTGAGGGATAGGCTTAGACCGTGTTAAGGTCAGGGTCAGGGTTATGGTTAGGGGTTAGTGTTAGTGTTAGTGTTAGCGTTAGGTTTTGTTTCAAGACCCGTGTTAGGGTCAGGGTTAGGGTTACTTTTAGTGTTAGGGTTAGGGTCAGGCTCACAGGGTCAGGGTTAGTGCTAGGGTCAAGGTTAGTTCTAGGGTCACGTTCAGGGTCACTGTTAGGTTCAGGGTTAAGTTTAGGGTCAGGGTCAGTGTCAGCGACAGTGTGTAGGTCAGGGCCAGGTTCAGTTTTATGGTCAGGGTCAGGCTTTGGTTTAGGGTCCAGGTTCGGGTCAGGGACAGGGTTAGATTTGGGTCAGTGTTAGGGTCAGGGTTAGGTTTAGGTTCAGGGTCAGGGTCAGGTTGAAGGTCAGGGCCAGGTTTGGTTTTAGTGTCAGGGTCAGGCTTTGGTTTAGGGTCAAGTTTCAGTTCAGTTTCAGGGTTAAGTTCAGGGGAACGGTTTGGGTTTGGTGTTAGGGTTAGGGTTAGTAGTACGGTTATGGTTAGGGTTAGGGTTAGACAGCGTTAGGGTCAGGGTTAGGGTTTGGGTTAGGGTAGGGTTTAGTGTTACCGAGAGGGTCAGCGTTATGTTTATGTTCTGGGTCCCTATTAGGGTCAGGGTAAGGGTTACCTTTAGGGTTAGGGTTAGGGTCAGGCTCACAGTATGGTCAGGGTTAGGTTTTGGGTCAGGGTTAGGTCCAGTTCAGGGTCACGGTTAGGGTCTGGGTCAGGGTTAGGGTAAGGTAGGTTTAGGTTTAGGTTCAGGGTCCAGATCAGGGTCAGCCCCAGGCTTAGGTTTAGGGTTATGGTTCGGGTCTGGCTCATGGCCAGGGTCATGGTAGTGTCCCAGCTATGATTAGGGTGTGGGTCAGGCCCACATTCAAGATCCACGTCAGGGTTAGGGGTTAGTGTTAGTGTTAGAATTTAGGTTAGGGTTAGAGTAAGGGTCAGGGTTAGGGTTAGACGTTGTTAGGGTCAGGGTTAGCCTTCGGGTTAAGGTAGGGGTCAGTGTGAGGGTTAGGTTCTGGGTTACGTTTAGGTTCAGGCTCACAGTCAGTGGCAGTGTTAGGGTTAGTGTCAGAGTAAGGTCAGGGTCAGGGTTAAGATTAGCGTCAGGATCAGTGTTAGGGTCAGGGTCATGGTCCGGGTCAGGATTAGGGTTATGGTTAGGGTAAGGTCAGCTTTACATTTAGGTTCTGGGTTAGAATTAGTGTCAGGTTCAGGGTTAGGTTTATGGTCAGGTTCACCTTCAGTGTCAGGGTTAGGGTAGTGTCAGAGTAAGGGTCAGTGTCAGTATTAGGATTAGGGTCAGGGTCCAGGTTAGGATCAGGGGAAAGTTTTGGTTTGGGGTTAGGGTTAGGGTTAGAAGTAGGGTTATGGATTTATGGTTTAGGATTATCAGGTTTAGGATTAGGGTCAGATTAGGGTTAGAGTTAGGTTGAGGGTTAGGGTTCGACCGGGTTAGGGTCAGGGTCAGGTTTAGGGTTAAGGGTTAGTGTTAGGGTTAGGGTTAGCTTTAGGTTTCGGGTCCGGCCCGAGTTAAGGTCAGGGTCAGGGTTACATTTAGGGTTAGTGTTAGGATCAGTCTCACAGTCAGGGTCAAGTTTAGTGTTTGGGTCAGGGTTAGGTCAGGGTCAGGGTTATGGTTAGGGTCAGGGTCAGGATCACAGTTAGGGATGAGTCATGGTTAGGGTAAGGTTAGCTTTAGGTTTAGGTTCAGGGTCCGGATCAGGTTCAGCATCAGGCTTAGATTTAGGGTTAGCATTCGGGTCAGGATAATGGTCAGGGTCATGGCCAAGGTCATTGTCAAGGCTAGGGTTATGGTTTTGGGTCAGGGATAGGGTTAGGTTCAGGGTTAGGTTTAGGGTCTGGTTCACATCAGTGTCAGGGTTAGGGTTAGTGTCAGAGTAAGGATCAGGTTTAGGATTAGGGTCTGGTTCAATGTTGGGATCAGGGTCAGGGTCAGGGTGTGGGTCATGGTTAAGGTAAGGTCAGATTTACGTTTAGGTTCTGGGTTAGGATTAGGGTCAGGATCAGGGTTAGCTTTAGGGTTAGGGTTCTGGTCCGGCTCAAGTTCTGGTTCAGAGTGAGGTTAACAGTCATCATCAGAATCAGCATTCGGGTCAGCGGTAGGGTCCGGGCCAGGGTTCTGTTTAGGGTCAGTGTCATGGTTCTGTTTAGGGTCAAGGTTAGGGTCAGGGTCAGGTTTAGGCAAAGTTAAGAATTAGGTTTATGGTCAGGGTTAGGGATAGGGTCGCGGTTGGGGATAAATTTTGGGGTTAAGGTCAATGTTAGAGTTAGGTTGAGGGTTAGGGATAGACTGGGTTAGGGTCAGGGTCAGGGTTAGGGTTAGTTGTTGGTGTTAGGGTTAGGGTAAGCGTTAGGTTATGGGTCAGGGCCCGTGTTAGGGTCTGGGTCAGGGTTATGTTTAGAGTTAGGGTTAGAGTGATGATCACAGTCAGGGTCAAGGTTACTGTTAGAGTCAGGGTTACGGTCAATATTAGGGTCAGGGTTAGGTTTGGGGTCAGGTTCAGAGTCAGGGTGAAGGACAGGGCCAGGGTAACGTTGAGGGTCAGGGTCAGGCTTTGGTTAAGGTCCAGGTTCGGGTCAGGGACAGGGTTAGATTTGGGTCCGTGTTAGTGTCACGGTTAGGTTTAGTGTCAGGGTCAGGCTTTGGTTTAGGGTCAAGTTTCGGTTCAGGGTCATGGTTAGGGTTAGGGGTTAATGTTAGCGTTAGTGTCAGCGTTAGTTTTCGGGTCAGTGCCCGTGTTAGGTTCAGGGTCAGGGTTACATTTAGGGTTAGGTTTAGGGTCAGGCTCACAATCAGGGTCAGGTTTAGTTTTAGGGTCAGGGTCAGGGTCACTGTTAAGGTCAGGGTTTGGTTTAGGGTCAGGGTCAGGGTAAGGGTGAAGATCAGTGCCAGGGTCAGGTTTAGGGTCAGGGTCAGGATTTTGTTAGGGTCAAGGTTTGGTTCAGGGTCAGGGTTAGGTTCAGGGGAAAGGTTTGTGTTTGGGGTTAGAGTTAGGGTTAGAAGTAGGATTATGTTTAGGGTTAGGGTTAGGCAGTGTTAGGGTAAGGGTTAGGGTTTGAGTTAGTGTAGGGGTTAGTGTTAGGGTTAGTGTCAGCATTAGGTTTAGGTTCAGGGTCCGTATTAGGGTCAGGTTTAGTGTTACATTTAGGGTTAGTGTTAGGGTCGGGCTCATAGTCACGGTCAGTGTTAGGGTTAGAGTCAGGATTAGGTCATGGTCAGGGCTAGGATTAGAATCAGGATCAGGGTTACGGTTCAGGATGAGTCAGGGTTAGGGTAAGTTCAGGGTTAGGTTTAGGTTCAGGGTCCAGATCAGGGTCAGTGTCAGGCTTAGGTAAGGCTATGGTTCAGATCAGGATCACGGTCAGGGTCATGGTCAGGGTCAGGGTCAAGTCTAGGTTTAGGGTTTGGGTCAGACTCACCGTCAGTGTCAAGGTCAGGGTTAGGTGATAGTGTTAGGGTTAGGGGTAGGTATAGGGTTAGAGTTAGGGTCAGGGTCAGGGTTAGACGTCATTAGGGTTATGGTTAGCGTTAGGGTAGAGTTGGGGTCAGAGTCACTGATAGGGTCAGGGTTAGGTTTAGGGTCAGGGTCAGGGTCAGGGTCAGGTTCAGGGTGAGGATCAGGGCCAGGGTCAGGTTGACGGTCAGGGTCAGGCTTTGGTTTAGGGTCCAGGTTCGGGTCAGGGAGAGGTTTTGATTTGGGTCAGTGTTAGGATCAGAGTTAGGTTTAGGGTCAGGGTCAGGCTTTGGTTTAGGGTCAAGTTTCAGTTCAGGGTCTGGGTTAGGTTCAGGGGAACGATTTGTGTTTTGGTTAGGGTTAGGGTTAGAAGTAGGGTTATGGTTAGGGTTAGGGTTAGACAGCGTTACGTTCAGGGTTAGGGTTTGGGTTAGGGTAGGGGTCATTTTTGGGGTTAGGGTCAGCTTTAGGTTTAGTTTCAGGGTCTATATTAGGGTCATGATTTGGGAAACCTTTAAGGTTAGTGTTAGGTTCAGGCTCACAGTCACAGTCAGGTTTAGGGTTATGGTCAGGTTTAGGTCAGCGTCAGGTTTAGATTAGGGTTACGGTCAGGGTCACGGTTAGGGATGAGTCAGGGTTAGGGTAAGGTCAGTGTTAGGTTTAGGTTAGTGACTGGATCAGGGTCAGCGTCTGGCTTGGGTTTAGGGTTAGGGTTTAGGTCAGGATCTCGGTCAGGGTCAGGGTCAGGGCTAGGATTAGGGTTTGGGTCAGGCTAACAGTCAGGGTCCATGTCCGGGTTAGGTGTTAGTGTTAGGGTTAGGGTTAGGGGTTGGCTTAGAGTTAGAGTCATGGTTAGGGTTAGACGTCATTATGGTCAGGGTTAGCGTAGGGTTAGGGTCAGTGTCAGGGTTAAGTTCAGGGTTAAGATTAGGGTCCGGTTCAGTGTTAGGGTCTGCTCAGGCTCAGGGTTAGGGTCATGGTTAGGGTAAGTCAGGGTTAGGTTTAGGTTCTGGGTTAGGTATAGGTTCAGGATCCGGGTTAGGTTTATGGTTAGGGTTTGGGTCAGGTTCATAGTCTGGGTCAGGGTTAGGGTTAGTGTTATGGTTAGGGTTAGTTTCAGGCTCATTGTCAGGGTCAGGGTCAGTCCTAGGATTCGGATATGGGTCAGACTCACACTCAGGTTCAGGGTCAGGGTTAGGTGTTAGTGTTAGGGTTAGGGTTAATTTTAGGGTTAGAGTTAGGGTCAGGGTTAGGGTTAGACATCGTTAGGGTCAGGGTTAGCAATAGGTTTAGGGTGTGGTCTGGGATAGGGTTAGGTTCAGGGTTAGGTTTAGTGTCAGGCTCACATCACTGTCAGGGTTAGGGTTAGTTTCAGAGTAAGGGTCAGGGTTAGGATTAGGGTCTGGTTCAGTGTTAGGATTAGGGTCAGGGTCATTGTTAGTGTCATGGTTAGGGTAAGGTCAGCTTTACGTTTAGGTTCTGGGTTAGGATTAGTTTCAGGATCAGGGTTCGCTTTACGGTTAATGTTCAGGTTAGGCTCAGGGTCTGGGTCAGAGTTAGGTTTATGGTCAGGGTCCGTTTAGGGTCACGGTTAGGGTCAGGGCCAGGGTTCTATTTAGGGTTAAGGTCAGGGTTCTGTTTAGGGTCAAGGTTCAGGTCAGGGTTAGGTGTAGACAAAGTTCAGGGTTAGGTTTATGGTCAGGGTCAGGGATAGGGTCACAGTTAGGGTTAAAGTTTGGGGTTAGGGTCAGGGATAGAATTAGCTTGAGGTTTAGGATTAGACAGGGTTAGGGTGGTGGTCAGGGTTAGGGTTAGGGATTAGTGTTAGAGTTAGGTTAGGATTAGGGTCAGGTTCAGGGTTAGGTTTAAGGTCAGGCTCACATTCAGTGTCAGGGTTAGTGTCAGAGAAAGGGTCATGGTTAGGATTAGGGTCAGATTCAGGGTTAGGATCAGCATCAGGTTTAGGCAAAGTTCAGGGTTAGGTTTATGGTCAGGGTCAGGGATAGGGTCAGAGTTAGTGTTAAATTTTGGGTTTTGGGTTAGAGTTAGAGTTAGGTTGAGGGTTAGGGTTAGACCGGGTTAGGGTCAGGGTCAGGGTTAGGGTTAGGGGTTCGTGTTAGGGTTAGTATCATCGTTAGGTTTTGGGTCAGATCCCGTGTTAGGGTCAGGGTCAGGGTTATATTTAGGGTTAGGGTTAGGGTCAGGCTTGCAGTCACGGTCAGGGTTAGTGTTAGGGTCAGGGTCACTGTTAGGGTCAGGTTTAGGTTTAGGTTCAGGGTCAGGGTCAGTGTGAAGGCCAGTGTCAGGTTCAGGTTTAGGGTCAAGTTTCATATCAGGGTCAGGGATAGTTTCAGAGGAAAGGTTTGGTTAGGTTTAGGGTTACAAGTAGGATTACGGTTAGGGTTAGGCTTATACAGTGTTAGGGTAAGTGTTAGGGTTGGAGTTGGAGTTAGCGTAGGCGTTAGTAGTAAGGTTAGGGTCAGCATAGATCTAGGTTCAGGGTTCGTATTAGGGTCAGGTTTAGTGTTACCTTTAGGGTTAGTGTTAGTTTCATGCTCACAGTCACGGTCAGGGTTAGGGTTAGAGTCATGGTTAGGTCAGGGTCAGGTTTAGGATTAGGGTCAGGGTCAGAGTTACGGATGAGCCGGGTTAGGGTAAGGTCAGGGTTAGGTTTAGGTTTAGGGTCCGGATAATGGTCAGCGTCAGGCTTAGGTTTAGTCTTAGGGTTCAGTTCAGGATCACTGTCAGGGACAGGGTCAGGGTCACGGCTAGGGTTAGGTTTTGAGTCAGGCTCACAGTCAGGGTCAAGGTCATGGTTAGGTGTTAGTGTTTTGGTTAGCCCCGCACCTGGTCATTGACCCATCACTGCAGGGTCTCTTGATAAACCTGGGCAGAAGAGTGTGCCCCGCCCACCATATCCCACCTAGCCAGCCTTCACCTGACCCCTTATCAGCCTGCTTCTGCTCGGGTCGTCTCCAACTAGATGAGCTCTCTTTACACACACACACACACACACACACACACACACACACACACACAAACACGGCGAGAAGACCGAAGCCCACACAGGTCGATCAGAAGGTTTGGGACTCTCTGACTCTGAGCCCCCCCGGTGTCACCTTTTGATTCTCTTTGCCAAAGGGCCAGAGGCGTCGGGGAAGCCTGACATGACCTGCCCAGTGAGGGGGCGTGTCTGGCGGGCAAGCTCTCCTCTGCCTGCATCCTCTGGGCTTCGGTAGACAGCACAAGAACATGTCGCTTCCTTCAGGATGTTCCCAGAAATGAGCTGGGCAGCGTGGTTTTCTCTGGAATGTGGGTGCCTGTATACGTGGGTTCCAATTCTGTTGGGCTCTGTCGTCAGGGAAGTGAGGTCACCACTGTCTGGGGGCTCCTTACCGGACTTCCTGTTCCCACCCGAACTCTCTGAGGGCGCCCCTCCCCCAGCTGCTCAAGGCTCACCCTCCACCCCATGCCCTGCCTATCCAGTGACCCCCACACATCCTCCCCTCAGTCCCTGAGAGGCCTCGGTGCAGCTGTTGTCCCTGCTAGGAGGGCACAGACCTGGGTTCAGACCGGGCTCCTGCTCCTGCCCAGGACTGTGATCCCGCACACACCCTGTGGCTCTCAGGGCCTCCCCAATCTCCCTGTCTGCACATTGGGAGTATTCTGGCTTCTTCTTCTGGGGATGTCATCAGGGGTAGGACCTCTCCATACGTTCTATCCCCGCTCTCCCAGGAGGCATGTACACACAGTTGGCAAGGCACCTGAGAGCCTGGGGCTGGGCGGGGGAATGGAACATAGCCCAGAGAGGCCTGGATCTGCTCTGGGATCTAGGCAAAGCCACCCTCCTCCTGCCCCGTGGCAAGGTTGCAAGTGCATGGCCTCTGACCTTGGTCACACAGACTTCCCGGGGCTTCCATTAGGTTGAGGTCCAAGCACGTTGTCTGCACCATGTGCTGGCCAGCCCCCACAGTGGTCCCCGGGCATTCCTGAATCCATCCTCCCAGGGTGAATGGCCCGTGGGACTGAGAAGGGGAAAAAATGTTTGATTGTCATTTCCATGTTGATGGAGGAAAGTCTGGGACTTCTGCTGGTTCCCTCTCTCCTGTGTTCAGTGTCTCTCTTTGTCTTTGTCTTTGTCTTTGTCTTTGTCTCTGTGTCTGCGTCTGTCTCTGTTTTTGTGTGTCTCACAGGAGCAGGATCTGTGGGCTCCAGGGCTGATGGGAGAAACCTCCGAAGTCTCCCTTGTCCCTGTTTTCCTCTCCTGTGCTGGTGCTTGGTTCCTTGTTATGTAAGGCCTTCTCACCCTGAGCAGAACACTGACTGTGGAACCTCTTCCCAATGGGGATCCTGAGGCTGCAACAAGGAGGGTCCTGACCTTGGTCCCCAGGCCAGGGGCCTAGTGCTCTGCACATTCTGCAAGCCCACAATATCAGCCCACCGAACCTCCAGGCTGTCTTCTGCTCAGAAGGACCTTGAGGGAGTAGAAAGCATTTTCCCAAGCCTGGGAGCACAGTGGGTATCGGATAGAGATTCAGGGCAATAGGCTCTTCTACAAGCCTTTGGGAGACTAGGGACACCCTGTCTCTATGGCCCCATTGATAGAAGTGTTAGGGGAGGCCTTCAGTGTTGTAGCCCTGTCCACACTGGGTGGTTACCTCTTCCTACTTCCAGTAGTCCATGGTGGTGATGGACACCAGACCCCAGACACTGTCCCCACCCAGTGCCCTGCAAAGCCCCTGGGCCCCTTGGGGATCCCTTGACCATCAGCCCATCCCGTCTCCCCTCCCCATGCTTTGGATCTTGGTCCTGGCCAGGAGTCTTGATGCCCCTGACCCCATGGCCGAGCTATTTCCAACCTCTTTCTTCTTTCCCCCTTGTTACCCACCATTTTCCCAGGATGTCTCTGCCTCTGACCCCTAACTGGTGCACCAGGCTCAAAGACCTCCATTCTGAGAGGGCCAGGTGTGCACAGGAGACATGTACACAGCACCTGTACCATTACCCAGCCTTGTGGTGGATGTGTATGCAACCATGGCACTGTTCCCGACTGATTCCCCATGGTCCCTCACCACTGCCAGGTGGTCTGTGGCCCCATAGTCTGCTGAGCACCGAAACCATGCCTATTCTGGGAAGCAAGGCTCAGGGTACATGGCCAGGCGGGTTGGACATCTGGGCATGCAAAGGTCATCAAGTACTCCCCACCCAGCTGGCCTAGAATTCAGAATCCCTCCCAGGGTCCCGCTCGAGGTGGGGTTGAGCCAGAGGACTTGGAGACATCAGTGGAGGCCAAGTCAGGGCAGGGAAATCAGTGGGCCCCTTCCACTTCTCTCTCCCCCTGCTTGGTCTTCCTGGTTGTTCCCTGAGACAGAGGTCCAGCCTGTCCTTAGATTTAGCCCTGGCTTGAGTCAGTGGGTGAGAAGGAGGACAGGGAAGGTTAGGGTTTGTCTTAGGGGTTTGGGTTAGAGTGAGGGTAAGGTTCACGGTCAGGGTTAAGGTTAGAGTTAGGGTTAGGGCCAGGGTTATGTTCAGAGACAAGGTCAGGGTCAGGGCCAGGGTTAGTGTTAGGGTCAGGGCCAGGGTTCGGTTTAGGTTTAAGGTTAGGGTCGGGGTCAGTGTTAGGGTCAGTGTTAGGGTCAGGGTTCAGTTTAGTGTCAGGGTCAGGGTCAGGATGAATTTCAGGGCCAGGTTCAGATTTAGGGTCAGGGTCAGGTTTTGGTTCGGGCAAGGTTCAGGTCAGGGTCAGGGTTAGGTTTGGTTCAGGGTTAGGGTTAGTGTTAGGGTCATGGTCAGGGTTAGGTTCAGGGGAAAGGTTTGGGTTTAGGGTTAGGGTTAGGGTTAGAAGTAGGGTTATGGTTAGGGTTAGGGTTAGACAGAGTTAGGGTCATGGTTCGGGTTTGGGTTAGGGTAGGGGTTAGTGTTACGGTTAGGCTTAAGGGTAGGGTTAGAGTTAGTGTCAGGTTTTGTGTTAGACGTCGTTAGGGTCAGAGTTGGTATTAGGTTTAGGGTAGGGGTCATGGTTAGGGTTAGGTTTAGGGTCAGGCTCACAGTCAGTGTCAGGGTTACGGTTAGTGTCAGAGTAAGGGTCAGGGTTAAGATTAGGGTCAGGTACAGTGTTAGGATTAGGGTCAGGGTCAGGTTTAGCGTCATGGTTAGGGCATGGTCAGCTTTATGTTTAGGTTCTGTGTTAGGATTAGAGTCAGCATCAGGGTTAACTTTAGGTTTAGGATTCTGGTCCGACTCACAGTCTGGGTCAGAGTAGGTTTGTGGTCCAGATCAGCGTCAGTTTTAGGGTCAGGGTTAAGGTCAGTGCCTGGATTCGGTTTAGGGTCAGGGTCAGGCTTCTGTTTAGGGTCAAGGTTACGTTCAGGGTCAGGCATAGGCAGAGTTCAGGGATAAGGTTATGGTCAGGATCAGTGATAGCTTCTGGGTTAGGGTTAAATTTGGCGTTATGGTTTGGTCAGGGTCAGGCTTCTCTTTAGGGTCAAGGTTACGTTCAGGGTCAGGTTTAGGCTAAGTTCAGGCAGAAGGTTATGGTCAGGGTCAGTTTTAGGGCCTGGGTTAGGATTAAATTTGGGGTTAGGGTTAGGGTTAGTGTTAGTTTGAGGGTTAGGTTTAGACCGGGTTAGGGTCAGAGTCAGGGTTATGGTTAGGGGTTAGTGTTAGTGTTAGGGTCAGCTTTAGGTTTTGGGTCAGGGCCTGTGTTAGGGTCAGGTCAGGGTTACATCTAGGGTTAGGGTTAAGGTCAGGGTCACTGTCAGTGTCAGGGTTATGGTTAGGGTGAGGGTCAGGGTCACTGTTAGGGTCAGGGTTATGTTTACGGTCAGGGTCAGGTTCAGGGTCAGGGTGAAGGTCAGGCCCAGTTTCAGGTTGAGGGTCAGTGTCTGGCTTTTGTTTAAGGTCAAGGTTCGGTTCAGGGTCAGGGTTAGGTTCAGGGGAAACGTTTGGGTTTTGTGTTAGGGTTAGGGTTAGAAGTGGGGTTAGGGTTAGGGTCAGACAGTATTAGGGTAAGGGTTAAGGTTTGGGTTAGGTTAGGGGTTAATGTTAGGGTTAGGGTCAGGGTTAGGTATAGGTTCAGGGTCCATATTAGGATCAGGGTTAGGGTTACCTTTAGGGTTAGGGTTAGGGTCAGCTCACTGTCACTGTCAGGGTTAGGGTTAGGGTCATGGTTACATCAGGGTGAGGGTTAGGATTAGAGTCAAGGTCAGGGTCATGGTTAGGGATCAGTCATTGTTAGGGTAGGGTCAGTGTTAGGTTTAGGTTCAGGGTGGATCAGGGTCAGCGTCAGGCTTAGTTTAGGCTTAGTGTTCAGGCAAGGATCATGATCTGGATAGGGTCAGGGTTATGGCTAGGATTATGGTTTGGGTCAGTCTCACAGTCCTGGTCCTGGTCAGGGTTATGGTTAGTGTTAGGATTAGGGTTACGTTTAGGGTTAGTGTTAGGTCAGGGTTAGGGTTAGACGTCATTAGGGTCAGGGTTAGCATTAGGGTTAAGGTAGGGGTCAGGGATAGGTTTAGGTTCAGGGTTAGGTTTGGGGTCAGGCTCACATCTTCTTCAGGGTTAGGGCTTGTGTCAGAGTAAGGGTCAGGGTCAGTGTTTGGAATAGGTTCGGTTTCAGTGGTGGTGTCAGGGTCTGGGTCAGGGTTAGAGTCTTGGTTAGGGTAAGGTCAGCTTTACGTTTAGGTTCTGTGTTAGGATTACGGTAGGATCAGGGTTAGCTTTAGGTTTATGGTTCTGGTCAGACTCACAGTCTGGGTCAGAGTTAGGATTACGGTAGGGTCAGGGTAAGCTTTAGGGTCAGCGTTAGGGTCAGGGCCAGGGTTCGGTTTAGGGTCAGGGTAAGGTTTCTGTTTAGAGTCAAGGTTAGGTTCAGGGTCAGGTATAGGCAAAGTTCAGGGTTAAGGTTATGGACAAGGTCAAGGATACTGTCACGGTCAGTGTTAAAGTTTCTGGTTAGGGTTAGGGTTAGAGTTAGGTTGAGGATTAGGTTTATTCCGTGTTAGGGTCAGGGTCAGGGTTATGGTTTGTGGGTAGTGTTAGGGTTAAGGTCAGCATTAGGTTTTTGGTCAGGGCCCATGTTAGGGTCTGTTTCAGGGTTACATTTAGGATTAGGGTTAGGGTCAAGTCACTGTCAGGGTCAAGGTCACTGTGAGGGTCAGGATTAAGTTTAGGGTCTGGGTCAAAGTCAAGGTCAGGGTGAAGGTCAGGGCCAGGGTCAGGTTGAGGGTCAGCGTCAGACTTTGGTATAGGGACCAGGTTCGAGTTAGGGACAGGGTTAGATTTGGGTCAGTGTTAGGGTCAGGGTTAGGTTTATGGTTCGGGTCAGGGTAAGGGTCAGGGTGAAGATCAGGGCCAGGATCAGGTTTAGGGCCAGGGTAAGGCTTTGCTTTAGGGTCAATTTTTGGTTCAGGGTCATGGTTAGGTTCAGGGGAACGATTTGGGCTTGGGGTTAGGTGTAAAATTAGAAGTAGGGTTATGTTTAGGGTTAGGATTAGACAGCATTAGGGACAGGGTTAGGGTTTGGTTTAGGGTAGGGGTTAGTGTTAAGGTTTGGATCAGCATTAGGTTTAGGTTCAGATTCCGTAATAGGGTCAGGGTTAGGCTTACCTTTAAGGTTAGTGTTAGGGTCAGGCTCACAGTCATGGTCAGGTTTAGGGTTAAGATCAGGGTTAGGTCAGGGTCAGGGTTAGGATTAGGGCCACGGTCAGGGTCACGGTTACGGATGAGTCAGGGTTAGGGTAAGGTCAGGGTTATGTTTAGGTTCAGGTCCGGATCAGGGTCAGCATCAGGCTTAGATTTAGGATTAGGGTCCAGGTCAGGATCTTGGTCAGCGTCAAGGTCAGGGTCAGGCCTAGGGTTAGGTTTTGGGTCAGGCTCACAGTCAGTGTCAGTGTCAGGGTTAGGGCTTATTGTTAGGGTTAGCCCCACACCTGGGTCATTGACCCGTCCCTGCAGGGTCTTAGGATAAACACTGGGCAGAAGAGTGCAGCCCCCACACCCGATCCCACCTAGCCAGCTTTAACCTGCGGTGTGAACATGACCTGCCCACCAGGCATCTGACCCCTCATCAGCCTAATCCTGCTCGGGGCGACTCCATCCCCGATGAACTCTCTTTACACACACACACACACACACACACACACACACACACTCACACACACTGGGAGAAGACCTAGGACTACACGGGTTGATCAGAAGGTGTGGGACTCTCTGACTCTGAGCCCCCCGGTGTCACCATTTGATTCTTTTAGCCAAAGGGCAGAGGCATGGGGAAAGTCTGACATGACCTGCCCAGTGAGGGGGCGTGTCTGACGGGTGAGCTCTCCTCTGCTAGCATTCTCTAGGCTTCGGTAGACAGCACAAGGACATGTCGCTTCCTTCAGGATGTGCCCAGAAATGAGCTGGGCTGGGGTGTTTTCTCTGGAATGTGGGTACCTGGATAAGTGGGTTCCAATTCTGTTGGGCTCTTTCGTCAGGAAAGTGAGGTCACCACTGCCTGGGGGCTCCTTTTTTTTTAAAGATATTATTTATTTATCAGAGAGAGAGAGGGAGAGAGCGAGCACAGGCAGACAGAATGGCAGGCAGAGGCAGAGGGAGAAGCAGGCTCCCTGCTGAGCAAGGAGCCCGATGCGGGACTCGATCCCAGGACGCTGGGATCATGACCTGAGCCGAATGCCTGGGGGCTCCTTAACGGAGTTCCTGCTTTCACCACACTTCCCTGAGGGCTCCCCTCCCCCAGCTGCTCAAGGCAAACACTCCACCCCATGCCTGTCCATGCAGTGATCCCAACACAGACTGCCCCCAATCCCTGGGAGGCCTGGGTGCAGCTGTTGTCCCCGCTGGGAGGGCACAGAGCTGGGTTCAGGCCGGGCTCCTGCTCCTGCCCAGGACTGTGAACCCGCACACACCCTGTGGCTCTCAGGGCTTCCTCAGCCTCCCTGACTGGACATTGCGGGTGTTCTGGCTTCTTCTTCTGGGGATGCCATCAGGGGTAGGTCCTCTCCATGAGTTCCATCCCCGTTCTCACAGGAGTCTGGTGCACACACTTGCCAAGGCACGGGTGTGCCTGGGGATGAGCGGGGGAATGGAACATAGCCCAGAGAGTCCTGGATCTGCTCTGGGATCCAGCAAAACCACCCTCCTCCTGCCTGAATACCATCCACCGTGACAAGGTTGCAGTGCATGGCTTCTGTCCTTGTGGACACAGACTTCCCGGGACTTCCATTAGGTTGAGGTCCAAGGGCCTCGTCTGCTCCCATGTACTGGCCAGCCCCCACAGTGGTCCACGGGCATTCCTGGATCCATCCTCCGAGGATGGATGGCCCGTGGGACTGATAAGGGGACAAAATGTTTGGCTGTGATTTCCAAGCTGATGCAGGAAAGTCTGGCAGTTCTGCTGGTTCCCTCTCTCCTGTGTTCAGTGTCTGTCTCTCTCTCTGTCTTTGTCTTTGTCTCTGTGTCTGCGTCTGCGTCTGTCTCTGTTCATGTGTGTCTCACAGGAGTAGGATCTGTGGGCTCGAGGGCTGATGGGCAAAACCGCTGGTGTCTCCCTTGTCCCTGTTTCCCTCTCCTGTGCTAGTGCTTGGTTCCTTGGTAAGTAAGGCCTTCTCACCCTGAGCAGAGCACTGACTCTGGAACCTCTTCCCAATGGGGACCCTGAGGCTGCCACAAGGAGGGTCCTGACCTTGGTCCCCAGGCCAGGGGCAAGTGCTCTGCATCATTCTGCAAGCTCACATTGTCAGTCCCCCGAGCCTCCAGGCTGTCTTCTGCTCAGAAGGACCTTGAGGGAGTAGAAAGCATTTTCCCAAGCCTGGGAGCACAGTGGGTCTCGGATAGAGATTCAAGGCCAACAGGCTCTTCTGCAAGCCTGTGGGAGACTAGCGACACCCTGTCTCTATGGCCCCATTGATAGAAGAGTAAGGGGAGGCTTTCGGTGTTGTAGCTCTGTCTACACAGGGTGGTTACCTCTTCCTACTTCCAGTAGTCCAGGGTGGTTATGGACACCAGACCCCCTACACTGTCCCCACCCAGTGCCCTTGCAAAGCCCCTGGTCCCCTTGGGGACCCTTTGAGCATCAGGCCGTCCTGTCTCCCCGCCCCATGCTTTGGATCTCGGTCCTGGTTAGGAGTCCTGATGCCCCGGACCCCATGGCCGAGCTGTCTCCCACCTCTTTCTTCTTTCACTCTTTTTACCCACCATTTTCCCTTAGTGTCCACCTATGACCCCTAGCTGTGCAGAGCGAGGTGTGTGTGTGTGTGTGTGTGTGTGTGTGTGTGTGTGTATGTGTGTCTTGCATGCGAGTGCTCAAACACATATGCCTCTAGCTATCTGGGGATGTCTGAAGTCATGTCCCCACATGGGATGGGGTGGGTAGCTCTCCCCAAGGATCTGAGAAGCTCTCATCCTCCATGCAAACCTCATGGGAGGATTAGGATTAGGGTTAGAGTTAGTTGAGGGTTAGGTTTAGACAGGTTTTGGGTCAGGGTTAGGGTTAGGGTTTAGTGTTAGGGTTAGTGTAAATGTTAGGTTTCGGGTCATGGCCTGTGTTAGGGTCAGGGTCAGGTTTACGTGTATGGTTAGGTTTAGAATCAGGCTCACAGTCAGGGTCAGGGTTGGCGTGAGTGTCAGGGCCTGGGTCAGTATTAGGGTGCGTGTTAGGTTTAGGGTCAGGGTTTTTTTCAGGGTCAGGGTGACGGTCAGGGATGGGGTCTGATTTAGGTTCAGTGTCAAGTATGGTTCAGGAGCAAGTTTCGGTTCAGGGTCAGGGTTTGGTTTGGGTCAGGGTTAGGGTTAGGGTCTGGGAGAGGGTTAGGTTCAGGGGAAAGGTTAGGGTTTGGTTTTAGGGTTAGTGTTAGAAGTACGGTTACGGTTAGGGTTAGGGTTAGACTGTGTTAGGGTCAGGGTTAGGGTTTGGGTTAGGGTAGGGTTTCGTTTCACCATTAGGGTCAGCATTAGTTTTAGTTTCTGGGTCCGTATTAGGGTCAGCATTTACGGTTACATTTAGGGTTATGGTTAGCGTTAGGCTCACAGTCATGGTCAGGGTTAGGGGTAGATTCAAGGTTAGGTCAGGGTCACGCTTTCGGTTAGGGTCTGAGTCAGGTTAGTGTAAGGTCAGGGATAGGTTTATGTTCAGGGTCCGAATCAGGGTCAGCGTTAGGCTTTGGTTTAGTTTAGGGTTCGGTCTGGTTCATGGTCAGGGTCTGGGTCAGGGTCAGGGCCGCTTATGGTTTGGGTCAAACTCATAGTCAGGGTTAGGGTTAAGGTTTTCGGTTAGTTTTTGGCTTAGGGTTAAGGTTAAGTGTAGAGTTAGGGTCAGGTTTAGGGTTAGACATTGTTAGGGTGAGGGTTATCGTTAGGCTTAGGGTAGGGGTCAGGGTTAGTGTTAGGTTCAGGTTTAGGTTTATGGTCAGGCTCACAGTCGGTGTCAGGGTTAGGGTTAGTGTTAGAGTAATGGTCAGGGTCAGGGTTAGGATTCGGGTCAGGTTCAGTGTAAGGGTCAGGGTCAGTGTTAGAGTCATGGTTAGGATAAGGTCAGCTTTACATTTAGATTCTGGGCTATGATTAGGGTCAGGACCAGGTTAGCATTAGGTTTAGGGTTCTGGTCAGCCTCACGGACTGGGTCAGAGTTAGGTTTTAAGTTAGCGTCAGTGTCAGTGTTAGGGTCAGTTTTAGGGTCAGGTCCAGGGTTAGGTTTAGGGTGAGGGCCAGGATTCTGTTTAGGTTCAAGGTTCATTCAGGGTCAAGTTAAGGCAAAGTTAAGGGTTAAGGTTAGATCAGAATCAGAAATAGGGACAGGATTAGGGTTAAATTATGGGGTTAGGGTGAGAATTAGAGTTACTTTGAGGGTTAGGGTAAGACTGGGTTAGGGTCAGGGTCAGCGTTAGGTTTAGGGGTTAGTTGTAGGGTTAGGGTCATTGTTATGTTTCGTGTCATGGTCCATGTCAGGGTCAGGGTCAGGATTACGTTTAGGGTTACATTTAGGGTCAGAATCACAGTCAGCTTCAGGGTTAGTGTTTGGGTCAGGGTCAGGGTCACCATTAGGGTCAGGTTTAGGTTTATGGTCAGGGTCCGGGTCAGGGTCAGGGTGAAGTTCAGGGCCAGTGTCAGGTTTAGGATCAGGATCTGGTTTTGGTTTAGGGTCCACGTTCAGCTCACGGACAGGGATAGTTTTGGGTCAGTGCTATTGTCAGGATTAGGTTTAGGGTCAGGGTCAGGTGAAGGTCTGGGCCGGGGTCTGGTTTATGGTCAGGGTCAGGATTTGGTATAGGGTCAATGTTCGGTTCAGTGTCAGGTTTAGGTTTAGGGGAAAGGTTTGGGTTTGGAGTTAGGATTAGGGTTAGAAGTAGGGTTATGGTTAGAGTTAGACAGCGTAAAGGTCTGGGTTAGGGTTTGGGTTAGGGTAGGGTTTAGTGTTAGGGTTAGCCTCAGCATTAGGTTTAGGTTCATGGTCGGTATTAGATCAGGGATAGGGTTACCTTTATGATTACGGTTAGGGTTGGGAACACATTCACGGTCAGGGTTAGGCTTAGGGTCAAGCTGAGGAGGGTGTCAGGCTTTGGATTAGGGAGAGGGTAAGGGTCACTGTGAAGGTCAGGGCCAGGGTCAGATAAAGGGTCAGGGTGAGGCTTTGGATTAGGGTCCAGGTTCGGGACGGGGGCAGGGTTACTTTTGGGTCAGTGTTAGGGTCAGGGTTAGGTTTAGAGTCAGGGTCAGGGTCAAAGTGAAGGTCAGGGCCAGAGTCAGTTTAGGGTCAGGGTCAGGCTTTGTTTTAGGGTCAAATCTTGGTTCAGGGTCAGGTTTAGTTTCAGGGGAGCCGTTTGAGTTTTTGGTTAGGGTTAGGTTTAGCAGTAGGGTTATGTTTCGTTTTAGGGTTAGAGAGCGTAGTGTCAGGGTTGGGGTTGTTTGGGTTGGGGTTAGTGTTAGGGTTAGGGTCAGCGTTAGTTTGAGGTTCAGGGTCCTATTACGGTCAGGGTTAGGATTACCTTTAGGGTTACGGTTAAGTTTAGGCTCAAAGTTTGGTGAGTGTTAGGTTTAGGGTCAGGATTTGTTTAGGGTCAGGGTTATGATTAGGGTCAGAGTCAGGGTCACGGTTATGGATGAGTCAGGGTTAGAGTAAGGTCAGGTTAGGTTTAGGTTCAGGGTCTGGATCAGGGTCAGCATCAGGCTTAGATTTATGATTATGGTTTGGGTCAGTGTCTCGGTATGGGTCAGAGTAGGTCACGGCTAGGTTTAAGTTTTGGGTCTGGCTCACACTCAGGGTCAGGGTCAGGGTCAGGGTCAGTGTCAGGGGTTAGTATTAGGCTTAGCCCCGCAACTGGGTCATTGACCCGTCCCTGTAGGGTCTCAGGATAAACACTGGGCAAAAGGGTGCAGCCCCCACATTCGCTCCCAGCAGTCTGCCCTAACCTGGGGCATGAACATGACCTGCCAACCAAGCATCAGTCCCCTCATAAGCCTGCTCCTGCTCAGGGCATCTCCACCCCCGATGATCTCTCTTTACACACACACACACACACACACACACACACACTCGGGGAGGAGTCCTAGGGCTACACGGGTCAATCAGAAGGTGTGGGATTCTCTGAATCTGAGCCCCTCGGTGTCACCTCGCGATTATTTTGCTAAAAGGGCCAGAGGCGCTGGGGAAGCCTGACATGACCTGCCCAGTGAGGGAACTTGTCTGGCGGGCGAGCTCTCCTCTGCCTGCATTCTCTGGGCTTCGGTAGACAGCGCAAGAACCTGTCGTTTCCTTCAGGCTGTTCCCAGGAATGAGCTGGGCATGGTGGTTTTCTCTGGAATGTGGTTGCCTGGATACGTGCGTTCCAATTCCGTTGGACTCTCCATTGTCCCTGTTTCCCTCTCCTGTGCTGGTGCTTGGTTCCGTGCTGAGTAAGGCCTTCTCACCCTGAGCAGAGCACGGATTCTGGAACCTCTTCCCAAAGGGGACCCTGAAGCTGCAACAAGGATGGTCCTGACCTTGGTCCCCAGGCCAGGGGCCTAGTGCTGTGCATCATTCTGGAAGCTCACAATGTCAGCCCCCAAGTCACCAGCCTGTCTTCTGCTCAGAAGAACCTCGAGGGATTAGAAAGCAGTGATCCAAGACTGGGTGCACAGTGGGTCTCGGAGAGAGATTCAAGGCCTACAGGCTGTTCTACAACCATGTGGGCGACTAGGGACACCCTGTCTCTATGGCCTCATTGATAAAAGAGTAAGGGGAGGCCTTCAGTGTTGTTGCTTTGTTCACACAGGTTGGTTATGTCTTCCAACCTCCTGTAGTCCAGGGTGGTGATGGACACCAGACCCCAAACACTGTCCCTACCCAGTGCCCTTGCTGAGCCCCCGGTCCCCTTGGGGACCCTTTGACCATCATCCCATCCTGTCTCCCCTCCCCTGCCTTTAGATTTCGTTAGTGGCCAGGAGTCCTGATGGCCAGCTGTCCTCATGGCCGAGCTGTCTCCAACCTCTTTCTTCTTTCACCCTTTTTACCCACCATTTTCCCATGATGTCCACCTCTGACCCCTTGCTGGGCAGAGATGTGTGTGTGCGTGTGTGTGTGTGTGTGTGTGTGTGCATGCGAGCGCTCAAACACATATGCCTCTTGCTGTCTGGGGATGTCCGAGGTCATGTCCCCACATGGGAAAGGGTGGGTAGCTCTCCCTAAGGATCTGAGGAGCTCTCATCCTGCAGGCAACCCTCATGGGACGGTTAGGGTTAGGGTTAGAGTTAGGTTGAGGGTTACGTTTAGACAGGGTTTGGGTCTGGGTCTGGGTTAGGGTTAGGGGTTAGTGTTAGGGTTAGGGTCAGCATTACGTTTCGGGTCATGGCCCCTGGTCAGGTCAGGTTCAAGTTTAAGTTTATGGTTAGGTTTAGTGTCAGGCACACAGGCAGGGTCAGTGTTAGTGTGAGCGTCAGGTTCTGCGTCAGTGTTAGGGTGAGGGTTAGGTTTAGGGTCAGCGTCAGTGTTCGGTTCAGGGTGAAATTCATGGACAGGGATAGATTTAGGGTCATATTCAGGATTTGTTTTATTGGCAAGGTTCGGGTCAGTGTCAGAGTTAGGATTGGTCAGGTTTAGGGTTAGGGTTAGGGTTAGGGTCAGGGAGAGTGTTAGGTTCAGGGGAAAGGTTACGGTTTGCTTTTAGGGTTAGGGTTAGAAGTATGGTTACGGTTAGGGTTAGGGTTAGACTGTGTTAGGGCCGGGGTTAGGGTTTGGGTTAGGGTAGGGTTTCGTTTTACCGTCAGGGTCAGCATTAGTTTTAGGTTCTGGGTCCATACTAGGGTCAGCACTTAGGGTTACATTTCGGGTTAGGGTTAGGGTCAGGCTCACAGTCATGGTCAGGGTTAGGGTTAGGGTTAGGGTTAGGGTCAGGGTTAAGGTTTGGGTTAGATTAGGGTTAGGGTTAGGGTTAGCGTTAGGGTTAGGGTTAGGGTTAGGTTATGGTCAGGCTCACAGTCAGAGTCAGGGTTTTCAGTTAGTTTTAGGCTTAGGGTTAAGGTCAGGATTAGAGTTAGGTTCAGGATTAGAGTTAGACATTGTTAGGTTCTGGATTATCGTTAGGCGTAGGGTAGGGGTCAGGGTTAGGTTTAGGTTCAGGGTTAGGTTTATGGTCAGGCTCACAGTCAGTGTAAGGGTTATGGTTTGTGTCAGAATAAGGGTCAGGGTCAGGGATAGGATTGGTGTCAGGTTCAGTGTTAGGGTCAGGTTCAAGGTCAGGGTTAGGGTCAAGGTTAGGGTAAGGTCTGGTTTATGTTTAGATTCTGGGTTATGATTAGGGTCAGGACTAATTTAGCATTAGGGTTAGTGTTCTGGTCAGGCTCACGGTCTGGGTCAGAGTTAGGTTTATGGTCAGTGTCAGTGAAAGTATTAGGGTCAGGTTTAGGGTCAAGGCCAGGGTTCTGTTTAGGGTCAAGTTTCGGATAAGTGTCATGTTTCGGCAAAGTTCAGGGTTAGGTTCAGGTCAGATTCAGGAATAGGTTCAGTGTTAGGTTTAAAATATGGGGTTAGGGTGAGTATTGGAGTTAGTTTGAGGATTAGGGTTGGACCGGTTTAGGGTCAGGGTCTTCATTAGTTTTAGGGGTTAGTTGTAGGGTTAGGGTCATTGTTATGTTTTGTGTCATGGTCCATGTCAGGGTCATGGTCAGGGTTACGTTTAAGGTTACAGTTAGCATCAGAATCACAGTCAGCTTCAGGGTTAGTGTTTGGGTCAGGGTCAGGGTCAGGGTCACCGTTAGGGTCAGGTTTATGTTTATGGTCAGGGTCTGGGTCAGGGTCAGGGTGAAGTTCAGGGCCAGGGTCAGGTTTAGGGTCAGGATCTGGTTTTGGTTTAGGGTCCACGTTCAGCTCAAGGACAGGGTTAGTTTTGGGTCAGTGCTATTGTCAGGGTTAGGTTTAGGGTCAGGGTCAGGTGAAGGTCTGGGCCGGGGTCTGGTTTATGGTCAGGGTCAGGATTTGGTTTAGGGTCAATGATCGGTTCAATGTCGGGTTTAGGTTTAGGGGAAAGGTTTGGGTTTGGAGTTAGGATTAGGGTTAGAAGTAGGGTTATGGTTAGAGTTAGACAGCGTAAAGGTCTGGGTTAGGGTTTGGGTTAGGGTAGGGTTTAGTGTTAGGGTTAGCCTCAGCATTAGGTTTAGGTTCATGGTCGGTATTAGATCAGGGATAGGGTTAACTTTAGGATTACGGTTAGGGTTGGGAACACATTCACGGTCAGGGTTAGGCTTAGGGTCAAGCTTAGGAGGGTGTCAGGCTTTGAATTAGGGTCAGGGTCAGGGTCAATGTGAAGGTCAGGGACAGGGTCAGATAAAGGGTCAGGGTGAGGCTATGGTTTAGGGTCCAGGTTCGGGACGGGGGCAGGGTTAGTTTTGGGTCAGTGTTAGGGTCAGGGTTAGGTTTAGAGTCAGGGTCAGGGTCAGGGTCAAAGTGAAGGTCAGGGCCAGAGTCAGTTTAGGGTCAGGGTCAGGCTTTGTTTTAGGGTCAAAAATCGGTTCAGGGTCAGGTTTAGTTACAGGGGAGCCATTTGAGTTTTTGGTTAGGGTTAGGCTTAGGGTTAGCAGTAGGGTTTAGTTTTAGGGTTAGACAGCGTAGTGTCAGGGTTGGGGTTGTTTTGGGTAGGGGTTAGTGTTAGGGTTAGGGTCAGAGTTAGTTTGAGGTTCAGGGTCCTATTAGGGTCAGGGTTAGGTTTACCTTTAGGGTTACGGTTAAGGTTAGGCTCAAAGTTTGGTCAGTGTTAGGATTAGGGTCAGGATTTGTTTAGGGTCAGGGTTATGATTAGGGTCAGAGTCAGGGTCACGGTGATGGATGAGTCAGGGTTAGAGTAAGGTCAGGTTAGGTTTAGGTTCAGGGTCTGGATCAGGGTCAGCATCAGGGTTTGGGTCAGTATCTCGGTAAGTTCAGAGTAGGGTCACGGCTAGGTTTAAATTTTGGGTCTGGCTCACAGTCAGGGTCAGGGTCAGGGGTTAGCATTAGGCTTAGCCCCGCAACTGGGTCATTGACCTGTCCCTGTAGGGTCTCAGGATAAACCCTGGGCAAATGGGTGCAGCCCCCACATTCGCTCCCACCAGTCTGTCCTAACCTGTGGCCTGAACATGACCTGCCCCCCAGGCATCAGTCCCCTCATAAGCCTGCTCCTGTTCAGGGCATCTCCGCCCCTGATGATCCTTCTTTACACACACACACACACACACACACACACACACACACACTCGGGAAGGAGTCCTAGGGCTACACGGGTCAATAAGAAGGTGTGTGATTCTCTGAATCTGAGCCCCACGGTGTCAACTCGCGATTATTTTGCCAATGGGCCAGAGGCGACGGGGAAGCCTACATGACCTGCCCAGTGAGGGAACTTGTCTGGCGTGCGAGCTCTCCTCTGCCTGCATTCTCTGGGCTTCGTTAGACAGCACAAGAACCTGTCGTTTCCTTCAGGCCGTTCCCAGAAATGAGCTGGGCAGGGTGGTTTTCTCTGGAATGTGGTTGCCTGGATACGTGCGTTCCAATTCCGTTGGACTCTCCATTGTCCCTGTTTCCCTCTCCTGTTCTGGTGCTTGGTTCCGTGCTGAGTAAGGCCTTCTCACCCTGAGCAGAGCACGGACTCTGGAACCTCTTCCCAAAGGGGACCCTGAAGCTGCAACAAGGATGGTCCTGACCTTGGTCCCCAGGCCAGGGGCCTGATGCTCTGCATCATTCTGCAAGCTCACACTGTGAACCCCCCAATCCTCCAGCCTGTCTTCTGCTCAGAAGGACCTAGAGGGATTAGAAAGCATTGACCCAAGACTGGGAGCACAGTGGGTCTCGGTAGAGATTCAAGGCCAACATGCTCTTCTACAAGCGTGTGGGAGACTAGGGACACCCTGTAGCTATGGCCCCATTGATAAAAGTGTAAGGGGAGGCCTTCAGTGTTGTTGCTTTGTTCACACAGGTTGGTTACCTCTTCCAACCTCCAGTAGTCCAGGGTGGTGATGGACACCAGACCCCAAACACTGTCCCTACCCAGTGCCCTTGCTGATCCCCAGGTCCCCTTGGGGACCCCTTGACAATCATCCCATCCTGTCTTCCCTCCCCCGCCTTTGGATTTCGGTCTTGGCCAGGAGTCCTGATGCCCCTGACCCCATGGCCGAGCTGTCTCCAACCTCTTTCTTCTTTCGCCGTTTTTACCCACCATTTTCCCATGGTGTCCACCTCTGACCCCTCGCTGGGCAGAGATGTGTGTGTTTGTGTGTGTGTTTGTGTGTGTGTGTGTGTGCATACGAGCGCTCAAACACATATGCCTCTTGCTGTCTGGGGATGTCCGAGGTCATGTCCCCACATGGGAAAGTGTGGGTAGCTCTCCTCAAGGATCTGAGGAGCTCTCATCCTGCAGGCAAACCTCATGGGATGGTTATGGTTAGGGTTAGAGTTAGGTTGAGGGTTACGTTTAGACAGGGTTTGGGTCTGGGTCTGGGTTAGGGTTAGGGGTTAGTGTTAGGGTTAGGGTCAGTGTTAGGTTTCGCGTCATGGCCCCTGGTAGGGTCAGGTTCAGGTTTAAGTTTATGGTTAGGTTTAGTGTCAGGCACACAGGCAGGGTCAGTGTTAGTGTGAGCGTCAGGTTCTGCGTCAGTGTTAGGGTGAGGGTCTGGTTTAGGGTCAGCGTCAGTGTTCGGTTCAGGGTGAAGCTCATGGACAGGGATAGATTTAGGGTCATATTCAGGATTTGTTTTATTGGCAAGGTTCGGGTCAGTGTCAGAGTTAGGTTTGGTCAGGTTTAGGGTTAGGGTTAGGCTTAGGGTCAGGGAGAGGGTTAGGTTTAGGGTTAGGGGAAAGGTTACGGTTTGCTTTTAGGGTTAGGGTTAGAAGTACGGTTATGGTTAGGGTTAGGGGTAGACTGTGTTAGGGTGAGCATTAGGGTTTGGGTTAGGGTAGGGTTTCGTTTTACCGTCAGGGTCAACATTAGTTTTAGATTCTGGGTCCATACTAGGGTCATCATTTAGGGTTACATTTAGGGTTTGGGTAAGGGTTAGGCTCACAGTCATGGTCAGGGTTAGGGTTAGGGTTAGGGTCAGGGTTAAGGTTAGGTTTAGAGTTAGGGTTAGGGTTAGCGTTAGGGTTAGGGTTAGGTTATGGTCAGGCTCACAGTCAGAGTCAGGGTTTTCAGTTAGTTTTAGGTTTAGGGTTAAGGTCAGGATTAGAGTTAGGTTCAGGGTTAGAGTTAGACATTGTTAGGTTCAGGATTATCGTTAGGCATAGGGTAGGGGTCAGGGTTAGGTTTAGGTTCAGGGTTAGGTTTATGGTCAGGCTCACAGTCAGTGTAAGGGTTAGGGTTTGTGTCAGAATAAGGGTCAGGGTCAGGGATAGGATTGGTGTCAGGTTCAGTGTTAGGGTCAGGTTCAAGGTCAGGGTTAGGGTCAAGGTTAGGGTAAGGTCTGGTTTATGTTTAGATTCTGGGTTATGATTAGGGTCAGGACTAATTTAGCATTAGGGTTAGTGTTCTGGTCAGGCTCACGGTCTGGGTCAGAGTTAGGTTTATGGTCAGTGTCAGTGAAAGTATTAGGGTCAGGTTTAGGGTCAGGGCCAGGGTTCTGTTTAGGGTCAAGTTTCGGATAAGTGTCATGTTTCGGCAAAGTTCAGGGTTAGGTTCAGGTCAGATTCAGGAATAGGTTCAGTGTTAGGTTTAAAATATGGGGTTAGGGTGAGTATTGGAGTTAGTTTGAGGATTAGGGTTGGACCGGTTTAGGGTCAGGGTCAGCGTTAGGTTTAGGGGTTAGTTGTAGGTTTAGTGTCATTGTTATGTTTTGTGTCATGGTCCATGTCAGGGTCATGGTCAGGGTTACGTTTAAGGTTACAGTTAGCGTCAGAATCACAGTCAGCTTCAGGGTTAGTGTTTGGGTCAGGGTCAGGGTCACCGTTAGGGTCAGGTTTAGGTTTATGGTCAGGGTCCGGGTCAGGGTCAGGTGAAGTTCAGGGCCAGTGTCAGGTTTAGGGTCAGGATCTGGTTTTGGTTTAGGGTCCATGTTCAGCTCAAGGACAGGGTTAGTTTTGGGTCAGTGCTATTGTCAGGGTTAGGTTTAGGGTCAGGGTCAGGTGAAGGTCTGGGCCGGGGTCTGGTTTATGGTCAGGGTCAGGATTTGGTTTAGGGTCAATGATCGGTTCAATGTCGGGTTTAGGTTTAGGGGAAAGGTTTGGGTTTGGAGTTAGGATTAGGGTTAGAAGTAGGGTTATGGTTAGAGTTAGACAGCGTAAAGGTCTGGGTTAGGGTTTGGGTTAGGGTAGGGTTTAGTGTTAGGGTTAGCCTCAGCATTAGGTTTAGGTTCATGGTCGGTATTAGATCAGGGATAGGGTTAACTTTAGGATTACGGTTAGGGTTGGGAACACATTCACGGTCAGGGTTAGGCTTAGGGTCAAGCTTAGGAGGGTGTCAGGCTTTGAATTAGGGTCAGGGTCAGGGTCAATGTGAAGGTCAGGGACAGGGTCAGATAAAGGGTCAGGGTGAGGCTATGGTTTAGGGTCCAGGTTCGGGACGGGGGCAGGGTTAGTTTTGGGTCAGTGTTAGGGTCAGGGTTAGGTTTAGAGTCAGGGTCAGGGTCAGGGTCAAAGTGAAGGTCAGGGCCAGAGTCAGTTTAGGGTCAGGGTCAGGCTTTGTTTTAGGGTCAAATTTCGGTTCAGGGTCAGGTTTAGTTACAGGGGAGCCATTTGAGTTTTTGTTTAGGGTTAGGGTTAGCAGTAAGGTTTTGTTTAGTTTTAGGGTTAGACAGCGTAGTGTCAGGGTTGGGGTTGTTTTGGGTAGGGGTTAGTGTTAGGGTTAGGGTCAGAGTTAGTTTGCGGTTCAGGGTCCTATTTTGGTCAGGGTTAGGTTTACCTTTAGGGTTATGGTTAAGGTTAGGCTCAAAATTTGGTCAGTGTTAGGATTAGGGTCAGGATTTGGTTAGGGTCAGGGTTATGATTAGGGTCAGAGTCAGGGTCACGGTGATGGATGAGTCAGGGTTAGAGTAAGGTCAGGTTAGGTTTAGGTTCATGGTCTGGATCAGGGTCAGCATCAGGCTTAGATTTATGATTATGGTTTGGGTCAGTATCTCGGTAAGGGTCAGAGTAGGGTCACGGCTAGGTTTCAGTTTTGGATCTTGCTCACAGTCAGGGTCAGGGTCAGGGTTTTGTGATAGTATTAGGCTTAGCCCCGCAACTGGGTCATTGACCCGTGCCTGTCGGGTCTCAGGATAATCCCTGGGCAAAGGGGTGCAGCCCACACATTCGCTCCCAGCAGTCTGCCCTAACCTGGGGCATGAACATGACCTGCCAACCAGGCATCAGTCCCCTCATAAGCCTGCTACTGCTCAGGGCATCTCCACACCTGATGATCTCTCTTTACATACACACACACACACACACACACACACACACACACACAGTCGGGGAGGTGTCCTAGGGCTACACGGGTCAATAAGAAGGTGTGTGATTCTCTGAATCTGAGCCCCTCGGTGTCAACTCGCGATTATTTTGCCAAAGTGCCAGAGGCCCCGGGGAAGCCTGACATGTCCTGCCCAGTGAGGGATCTTGTCTGGCGTGCGAGCTCTCCTCTGCCTGCATTCTCTGGGCTTCGGTAGACGGCAGAAGAACCTGTCGTTTCCTTCAGGCTGTTCCCAGAAAAGAGCTGGGCAGGGTGGTTTTCTCTGGAATGTGGTTGCCTGGATACGTGCGTTCCAAGTCCGTTGGGCTCTCCATTGTCCCTGTTTCCCTCTCCTGTTCTGGTGCTTGGTTCTGTGCTTCGTAAGGCCTTCTCACCCTGAGCAGAGCACGGAATCTGGAACCTCTTCCCAAAGGGGACCCTGAAGATGCAACAAGGAGGGTCCTGACCTTGGTCCCCATGCCAGGGGCCTAGTGCTCTGCATCATTCTGCAAGCTCACAATGTTAGCCCCCCCCCGAGCCACCCGCCTGTCTTCTGCTCAGAAGGACCTCGAGGGATTAGAAAGCATTAACCCAAGACTGGGAGTACAGTGGGTCTCGGATAGAGATTCAAGGCCTACAGGCTCTTCTACAAGCCTGTGGGAGACTAGAGACACCATGTCTTTATGGCCCCATTGATAAAAGAGTAAGGGGAGGCCTTCAGTGTTGTTGCTTTGTTCACACAGGTTGGTTACCTCTTCCAACCTCCAATAGTCCAGGGTGGTGATGGACACCAGACCCCAAACACTGTCCCTACCCAGTGCCCTTGCTGAGCCCCTGGTCCCCTTGGGCACACCTTGACAATCATCCCATCCTGTCTCCACTCCCCTGCCTTTGGATTTCGTTCCTGGCCAGGAGTCCTGATGGCCAACTGTCCCCATGGCCGCGCTTTCTCCAACCTCTTTCTTCTTTCATCCTTTTTACCCATCATTTTCCCATGGTGTCCACCTCTGACCCCTCGCTGGGCAGAGATTTGTGTGTGTGTGTTTGTGTGTGTGTGTGTGTGTGTGTGTGTGTGTGTGTGTGTGTTTGTGTGAATGCGAGCGCTCAAACACATATGCCTCTTGCTGTCTGGGGATTTCCGAGGTCATGTCCCCACATGGGAAAGGGTGGGTAGCTCTCCCCAAACATTGAGGAGCTCTCATTCTGCAGGCAAACCTCATGGGAGGGTTAGGGTTAGGGTTAGAGTTAGGTTGAGGGTTAGGTTTAGACAGGGTTTGGGTCTGGGTCTGGGTTAGGGTTAGGGGTTAGTGTTAGGGTTAGGGTCAGTGTTAGGTTTCGGGTCATGGCCCCTGGTAGGTTCAGTTTTATGTTTAAGTTTATGGTTAGGTTTAGTGTTAGGCGCACAGGCAGGGTCAGTGTTAGTGTTAGCGTCATGGTCTGGGTCAGTGTTAGGGTAAGGGTTAGGTTTAGGGTCAGCCTCAGTGTTAGGTTCAGGGTGAAATTCATGGACAGGGATAGATTTAGGGTCATTCAGGATTTGTTTTATTGGCAATGTTCGGGTCAGTGTCAGAGTAAGGTTTGGTCAGGTTTAGGGTTAGTGTTAGGGTTTGGGTTAGGGAGAGGGTTAGGTTCAGGGGAAAGGTTAGGGTTTGGTTTTAGGGTAGGGTTAGAAGTACGGTTACGATTAGGGTTAGGGTTAGACTGTGTTAGGGTCAGGGTTAGGGTTTGGGTTAGGGTAGGGTTTCGTTTTACCATCAGGGTCAGTATTAGTTTTAGGTTCTGGGTCCATACTAGGTCAACATTTAGGGTTACATTTCGGGTTAGGGTTAGGGTCAGGCTCACAGTCATGTTCAGGGTTAGGTTTAGGGTTAGGTTTAGGTTTAAGCTTAGGGTTAGAGTTAGGGTTATGATTAGGGTTAGGGTTAGGGTTATGGTCAGGCTTACAGTCAGAGTCAGGGTCAGTGTTTTCAGTTAGTTTTAGGCCTGGGTTAAGGTTAGGGTTAGAGTTAGGTACAGGGTTAGGGTTAGACACTGTTAGGGGCAGGGTTATTGTTCGGCGTAGCGTAGGGTTCTGGGTTAGGGTTAGGTTCAGGGTTAGGTTTATGGTCAGGGTCACAGTCAGTGTCAGGGTTAGGGTTAGTTTCAGAGTAAGGGTCAGGGTCATGGATAGGTTTGGTGTCATGTTCAATGTCACGGTTAAGGTCAAGGTCAGGATTAGTGTCATGGTTAGGATAAGGCCTGCTTTATGTTTAGATTCTGGGTTATGATTAGGGTCATGACTTAGTTTAGCATTAGGGTTAGTGTTCTGGTCAGGCTCATGGTCTGGGTCAGAGTTAGGTTTATGGTCAGTGTCAGTGAAAGTATTAGGGTCAGGTTTAGTTTCCGGGCCAGGGTTCAGTTTAGGGTCAGAGCCAGGGTTCTGTTTAGGGTCAAGATTCGGATCAGGGTCAAGTTTTGGCAAGGTTCAGGGTTACGGTCAGGTTAGATTCAGGGATAATTTCAGGGTTAGTGTTAAACTATGGGGTTAGGGTGAGAATTAGAGTTAGTTTGAGGATTAGGGTTAGACTGGTTTAGGGTCAGGGTCAGCGTTAGTTTTATGGGTTAGTTGTAGGGTTAGAATCATTGTTATGTTTTGTGTCATGGTCCATTTCAGGGTCAGGGTCAGGGTTACTTTTAGGGTTACAGTTAGGGTCAGAATCACAGTCAGCTTCAGGGTTAGTGTTAGGGTCAGGGTAGGGTCACCGTTAGGGTCAGGTTTAGGTTTATGTTCAGGGTCTGGGTCAGGGTCAGTGTGAATTTCAGAGCCAGTGTCAGGTTTAGGGTCAGGATCTGGTTTTGGTTTGGGTCCACGTTCAGCTCAAGGACAGGGTTAATTTTGGGTCAGTGCTATTGTCAGGGTTAGGTTTAGGGTCAGGGTCAGGTGAAGGTCTGGGCTGGGGTCCGGTTTATGGTCAGGGTCAGGATTTGGATTAGGGTCAATATACGGTTCAGTTTCAGGATTAGATTTAGGGGAAAGGTTTGGGTTTGGAGTGAGGATTAGGGTTAGAAGTAGGGTTATGGTTATGGTTAGGTTTAGGGTTAGACAGCCTTAAGGTTAGGGTTAGATTTTGGGTTAGCGTAGGGTTTAGTATTAGGTTTAGCCTCAGCATTAGGTTTAGGATCATGGTTGGTATTAGATCAGGGATAGGGTTACCTTAAGGATTGCGGTTAGGGTCGGGAACACAGTCACGGTCAGGGTTAGAGTTACTGTTAGGGTCAGGCTTAGGACTCCGTCAGGCTTTGAATTAGGGTCAGGGTCAGGGTAAGGTTGAAGGTCAGGGCCTGGGTCAGATAAAGTGTCACGATGAGGCTTTGGTTTAGGGTCCAGATTCGGGTAATGGGCAGGGTTAGTTTTGGGTCAGTGTTAGAGTCAGGGTTAGGTTTAGAGTCAGGGTCAGGGTCAGGGTCAAAGTGAAGGTCAGGGCCAGAGTCTGTTTAGGGTCAGGGTCAGGCTTTGTTTTAGGGTCAAATTTTGGTTCACGGTCATGTTTAGTTTCAGGGGAATGATTTGAGTTTTTGGTTAGGGTTAGGTTTAGCAGTAAAGTTATGTTTAGTTTTAGGGTTAGACAGCGTAGTGTCATGATTAGGGTTGTTTTGGGTAGGGGTTAGTGTTAGGGTTAGGGTCAGTGTTAGGTTTATGTTCAGGGTCCCTATAGGGTCAGGGTTAGGGCTACCTTTAGGGTTACAGTTAAGGTCAGCATCAAAGTTGGGTCAGTGTTACGGTTAGGTTCAGGATTTGGTTAGGGTCAGGGTTATTATAAGGGTTAGAGTCAGGGTCATGTTTAGGGATGAGTGAGGGTTAGAGTAAGGTCAGGTTAGGTTTAGGTTCAGGGTCTGGATCACGGTCAGCATCAGGCTTATATTTATGATAAGGGTTTTTGGTAGGATCTCGGTCAGAGTAAGTGTCAGGGCTAGGGTTAGGTTTTGGGTCAGGCTCACAGTCAGGGTCAGGGCCAGGGTCAGGGTCAGGGGTAGGTATTCGGGTTAGCCCCACACTTGGGTCATTGACCCGTCTCTACAGGGTCTCAGGATATACCCTGGCAAAAGGGTCCAGCCCCCACATTCGCTCCCACCTAGTCTGCCCTAACCTGGGGCATGATCATGACCTGCCAACCAGGCATCGGATCCCTCATAAGCCTGCTCCTTCTCAGGGCATCTCCATCCCCGATGATCTCTCTTTACACACACACACACACACACACACACACACACACACACACGGGGAGGAGTCCTAGGTCTACATGGATCAATCAGAAGGTGTGAGATTCTCTGACTCTGAGCCAATCGGTTTCACCTTGCGATTATTTTGCCAAAAGGGCCAGAGGCGACGGGGAAGCCTGAAATGACCTGCCCAGTGAGGGAACTTGTCTGGCGGGCGAGCTCTCCTCTGCCTGCATTCTCTGGGCTTCGTTAGACAGCACAAGAACATGTCGTTTCCTTCAAACTGTGCCCAGAAGTGAGCTGGGCAGTGTGGTTTTCTCTGGAATGTGGGTGCCTGGACACGTGGGTTCCAATTTCGTTGGGCTCTGTCGTCAGGGAAATAAGGTCAACCCTGCCTGGGGGCTCCTTACGGGACTTCCTGCTCCCATCCAGAGATCCCTGAGGGCACCCCTCCCACAGCTGCTCTGGGTTCACACTCCACCCCATGCCCTGTCCATCCAGTGACCCACACACAGCCTCCCCCCAACCCCTGGGAGCCCTGGGTGCTGCTGTTGTCTCTGCAGGGAGGGCACAGAGCTGGTTTCAGAGCGGGCTCCTGCTCCTGCCCAGGACTGTGAGCCCGCACACATCCTGTGGCTCTCAGGACCTCTTTGGTCTCCCCATCTGCACATTGGGGGTGTTCTGGCATCTCTTTCTGGGAACGCCTTCAGGGGTAGGCCCTCTCCATGCGTTCCATCCCCGCTCTCGCAGGAGTCTGGTGCACACACTTGGCAAGGCATGGGTGAGCCTATGGATGGGCAGGGGAAAGGAACATAGCCCAGAGAGGCCTGGATCTGCTCTGGGATCCAGCAAAACCACCCACCTCCTCCCTGTATCCCATCCCACGTGGCAAGGTTGCAGTGCATGGCTTCTGACCTCATGGACACAGACTTCCTGGGACATACATTAGGTTGAGGTCCAAGAGCCTCGTCTGCGCCCATGTACTGTCCAGCCCGCATAGTGGTCCGCGGGCATTCCCGCTTCCGTCCTCCTAGGATGGATGGACCGTGGGACTGATAAGGGGACATAATGTTTCACTGTCATCTCCAAGCTGATGGAGGAAAGTTGGCAGTTCTGCTTGTTCCCTCTCTCCTGTGTTCAGTGTCTATCTCTGTCTATGTCTTTGTCCTTGTCTCTGTGTCTGCGTCTGTCTCTGTATTTGTGTGTCTCACAGGAGCAGGATCTGTGGGCTCGAGGGCTGATGGGCGAAACCACTGGTGTCTCCCTTGTCCCTGTTTCCCTCTCCTGTGCTAGTGCTTGGTTCCTTGGTAAGTAAGGCCTTCTCACCCTGAGCAGAGCACTGACTCTGGAACCTCTTCCCAATGGGGACCCTGAGGCTGCCACAAGGAGGGTCCTGACCTTGGTCCCCAGGCCAGGGGCCTAGTGCTCTGCATCATTCTGGAAGCTCCCAATGTCAGCCCCCGAGCCTCCAGGCTGTCTTCTGCTCAGAAGGACCTAGAGGGATTGGAAAGCATTTACCCAAGACTGGGAGCACAGTCAGTCTCGGATAGAGATTCAAGGCCAACAGGTTCTTCTACAAGCCTGTGGGAGACTAGGGACACCCTGTCTCTATGGCCCCATTGATAGAAGAATAAGGGGAGGCCTTCAGTGTTGTTGCTTTGTTCACACAGGTTGGTTACTTCTTCCAACCTCCAGTAGTCCAGGGTGGTAATGGACACCAGACCCCAAACACTGTCCCTACCCAGTGCCCTTTCTGAGCCCCTGGTCCCCTTGGGTACCCCTTGACCATCAGCCCATCCTATCTCCCCTCCCCCGCCTTTGGATTTCGTTCCTGGCCAGGAGTCCTGATGTCCCTGACCCCATGGCCAAGCTGTCTCCAACCTCTTTCTTCTTTCACCGTTTTTACCCACCATTTTCCCTTGGTGTCCACCTCTGACCCCTCGCTGGGCAGAGCTGGGTGTGTGTGTGTGTGTTTGTGTGTGTGTGTGTGTGTGTGTGTGCATGCGATCTCTCAAACACATATGCCTCTTGCTGTCTGGGGATGTCCGAGGTCATGTCCCCACATGGGAAAGGGTGGGTAGCTCTCCCCAAGGATCTGAGGAGCTCTCATCCTGCAGGCAAACCTCATGGGAGGGTTAGGGTTAGGTTTAGAGTTAGGTTGAGTGTTACATTTAGACTGGGCTTGGTTCTGGGTCAGGGTTAGGGTTAGGGGTTAGTGTTAGGGTTAGGGTCAGCGTTAGGTTTCGGGTCATGGCCCCTGGTAGGGTCAGGCTCAGGTTTAAGTTTATGGTTAGGTTTAGTGTCAGGCGCACTGGCAAGGTCAGTGTTAGTGGGAGGGTTAGGGTCTGGGTCAGTGTTAGGGTGAGGGTTAGGTTTAGGGTCAGCGTCAGTGTTAGGTTCAGGGTGAAGTTCATGGACAGGGATAGATTTAGGGTCATATTCAGGATTTGTTTTATTGGCAAGGTTTGTGTCAGTGTCAGAGTTAGGTTTGGTCCGGTTTAGGGTTATGGTTAGAGTCAGGGAGAGGGTTAGGTTGAGGGGATAGGTTAAGGTTTGGTTTTAGGGTTAGGTTTAGAAGTACAGTTACGGCTAGGGTTAGGGTTTTGTTTTACCGTTAGGAGCAGCATTAATTTTAGGTTCTGGGCCCATACTAGGACCAGCATTTAGGGATACATTTACGTTTACGGTTATGGTCAGGCTCACTATCATGGTCAGGGTTAGGGTTGGGGTTAGGTTTAGGGTTAAGCTTAGGGTTAGAGTTAGGGTTAGAGTTAGGGTTAGGGTTAGGGTTAGGGTTAGGTTTATGGTCAGGCTCACAGTCAGAGTCAAGGTCAGTGTTTTCAGTTCGTTTTAGGCTTACGGTTAAGGTTAGGGTTAGAGTTAGGTTCAGGGTTAGGGTTAGACATTGTTAGGGTCAGGGTTATCGTTATGCGTAGCGTATGGATCAGGGTTAGGGTTAGGTTCAGGGTTAGGTTTATGATCAGGCTCACAGTCAGTGTCAGGGTTAGGGTTAGTTTCAGATTAAGGGTCAGGGTCAGGGATAGGTTTGGTGTCATGTTCAGTGTTACGGTTAAGGTCAAGGTCATGATTAGGGTCATGGTTAGGATAAGGCCTGCTTTATGTTTAGATTCTGGGTTATGATTAGGGTCATGACTTAGTTTAGCATTAGGGTTAGTGTTCTGGTCAGGCTCACGGTCTGGGTCAGAGTTAGGTTTATGATCAGTGTCAGTGAATGTATTAGGTTCAGGTTTAGGGTCAGGGCCAGGGTTCTGTTTAGGGTCAAGATTCGGATCAGGGTCAAGTTTTGGCAAAGTTCAGGGTAAGGGTCAGGTCAGATTCAGGGATAGGTTCAGGGTTAGGGTTAAATTATGGGGTTAGGGTAAGAATTAGAGTTAGTTTGAGGATTAGGGTTAGACTGGTTTAGGGTCAGGGTCAGCGTTAGTTTTATGGGTTAGTTGTAGGGTTAGAATCATTGTTATGTTTTGTGTCATGGTCCATGTCAGGGTCAGGGTCAGGGTTACTTTTAGGGTTACAGTTAGGGTCAGAATCACAGTCAGCTTCAGGGTTAGTGTTAGGGTCATGATAGGGTCACCATTAGGGTCAGGTTTAGGTTTATGTTCAGGGTCTGGGTCAGGGTCAGGGTGAAGTTCAGAGCCAATGTCAGGTTTAGGGTTAGGATCTGGTTTTGGTTTAGGGTCCACGTTCAGCTCAAGGACAGGGTTAGTTTTGGGTCAGTGCTATTGTCAGGGTTAGGTTTAGGGTCAGGGTCAGGTGAAGGTCTGGGCCGGGGTCCGGTTTATGGTCAGGGTCAGGATTTGGATTAGGGTCAATATACGGTTCAGTTTCAGGATTAGATTTAGGGGAAAGGTTTGGGTTTGGAGTTAGGATTAGGGTTAGAAGTAGGGTTATGGTTATGGTTAGGGTTAGGGTTAGACAGCCTTAAGGTTAGGGTTAGATTTTGGGTTAGCGTAGGGTTTAGTATTAGGTTTAGCCTCAGCTTTAGGTTTAGGATCATGGTTGGTATTAGATCAGGGATAGGGTTACCTTAAGGATTGCGGTTAGGTTCGGGAACACAGTCACGGTCAGGGTTAGGGTTTGGGTCAGGATCAGGATTAGGACTGTGTCAGGCTTTGAATTAGGGTCAGGGTCAGGGTCAGGGTGAAGGTCAGGGCCAGGGTCAGATAAAGAGTCACGAAGAGGTTTTGGTTTAGGGTCCAGGTTCGGGTAATGGGCAGGGTTAGTTTTGGGTCAGTGTTAGAGTCAGTTTAGAGTCAGGGTCAGGGTCAGGGTCAGGGTCAAAGTGAAGGTCAGGGCCAGAGTCCGTTTAGGGTCAGGGTCAGGCTTTGTTTTAGGGTCAAATTTTGGTTCAGGGTCATGGTTAGTTTCAGGGGAATGGTTTGAGTTTTTGGTTAGGTTTAGCCTTAGCAGTAAAGTTATGGTTAGTTTTCGGGTTAGACAGCGTAGTGTCATGATTAGGGTTTGGGTTGGGTAGGGTTAGTGTTAGGGTTAGGGTCAGCGTTAGGTTTATGTTCAGGGTCCTTATAGGGTCAGGGTTAGGGTTACCTTTAGGGTTACGGTTAAGGTCAAGCTCAAAGTTGGGTCAGTGTTACGGTTAGGTTCATGATTTGGTTAGGGTCAGGGTTATGATTAGGTTCAGAGTCAGGGAAACGGTTAGGGATGAGTCAGGGTTAGAGTAAGGTCAGGATAGGTTTAGGTTCAGGGTCTGGATCACGGTCAGCATCAGGCTTATATTTATGATTAGGGTTTTTGGTAGGATCTCGGTCAGAGTAAGTGTCAGGGCTAGGGTTAGGTTTTGGGACAGGCTCACAGTCAGGGTCAGGGCCAGGGTCAGGGTCAGGGGTAGGTATTCGGGTTAGCCCCACACTTGGGTCATTGACCCGTCTCTACAGGGTCTCAGGATATACCCTGGCAAAAGGGTCCAGCGCCCACATTCGCTCCCACCTAGTCTGCCCTAACCTGGGGCATGATCATGACCTGCCAACCAGGCATCGGATCCCTCATAAGTCTGCTCCTGCTCAGGGCATCTCCATGCCCGATGATCTCTCTTTACACACACACACACACACACACACACACACACAGACACACACACGGGGAGGAGTCCTAGGTCTACATGGATCAATCAGAAGGTGTCAGATTCTCTGACTCTGAGCCAATCGGTTTCACCTTGCGATTATTTTGCCAAAAGGGCCAGAGGCGACGGGGAAGCCTGACATGACCTGCCCAGTGAGGGAACTTGTCTGGCGGGCGAGCTCTCCTCTACATGAATTCTCTGGGCTTCGGTAAACAGCACAAGAACATGTCGTTTCCTTCAGACTGTGCCCAGAAGTGAGCTGGGAAGTGTGGTTTTCTCTGGAATGTGGGTGCCTGGATACGTGGTTTCCAATAACGTTGGGCTCTGTCGTCAGGGAAGTAAGGTCAACCCTGCCTGGGGGCTCCTTACGGGACTTCCTGCTCCCATCCAGAGATCCCTGAGGGCACCGCTCCCACAGCTGCTCAGGGCTCACACTCCACCCCATGCCCTGTCCATCCAGTGACCCACACACAGCCTCCCCCCAACCCCTGGGAGCCCTGGGTGCTGCTGTTGTCTCTGCAGGGAGGGCACAGAGCTGGTTTCAGAGCGGGCTCCTGCTCCTGCCCAGGACTGTGAGCCCGCACACATCCTGTGACTCTCAGGACCTCCTCAGTCTCCCCGTCTGCACATTGGGGGTGTTCTGGCATCTTCTTCTGGGAACACCTTCAGGGGTAGGCCCTCTCCATGCGTTTCATCCCCGCTCTCCCAGGAGTCTGGTGCACACACTTGGCAAGGCACGGGTATGCCTATGGATGGGCTGGGGAAAGGAACATAGCCCAGAGAGGCCTGGATCTGCTCTGGGATCCAGCAAAACCACCCACCTCCTCCCCGTATCCCATCCCACGTGGCAAGTTTGCAGTGCATGGCTCTGACCTCGTGGACACAGACTTCCTGGGACATCCATGAGGTTGAGGTCCAAGGGCCTCGTCTGCGCCCATGTACTGGCCAGCCCGCATAGTGGTCCGTGGGCATTCCCGCATCCATCCTCCTAGGATAGATGGCCCGTGGGACTGATAAGGGGACATAATGTTTGGTTGTCATTTCCAAGCTGATGGAGGAAAGTTGACAGTTCTGCTTGTTCCCTCTCTCCTGTGTTCAGCGTCTATATCTGTCTATGCTTTTGTCCTTGTGTCTGTGTCTGTGTCTGTCTCTGTATTTGTGTGTCTCACAGGAGCAGGATCTGTGGGCTCGAAGGCTGATGGGCGAAACCGTCGGTGTCTCCCTTGTCCCTGTTTCCCTCTCCTGTGCTGGTGCTTGGTTCCTTGGTAAGTAAGGCCTTCTCACCCTGAGCAGAGCACTGACTCTGGAACCTCTTCCCAATGGGGACCCTGAGGCTGCCACAAGGAGGGTCCTGACCTTGGTCCCCAGGCCAGGGGCCTAGTGCTCTGCATCATTCTGCAAGCTCCCAATGTCAGCCCCCGAGCCTCCAGGCTGTCTTCTGCTCAGAAGGACCTTGAGGGAGTAGAAAGCATTTACCCAAGACTGGGAGCACAGTCAGTCTCGGATAGAGATTCAAGGCCAACATGCTCTTCTACAAGCCTGTGGGAGACTAGGGACACCCTGTCTCTATGGCCCCATTGATAGAAGAATAAGGGAAGGCCTTCAGTGTTGTTGCTTTGTTCACACAGGTTGGTTACCTCTTCCAACCTCCAGTAGTCCAGGGAGGTGATGGACACCAGACCCCAAACACTGTCCCTACCCAGTGCCCTTGCTGAGCCCCTGGTCCCCTTGGGTACCCCTTGACCATCAGCCCATCCTATCTCCCCTCCCCCGCCTTTGGATTTCGTTCCTGGCCAGGAGTCCTGATGCCCCTGACCCCATGGCCAAGCTGTCTCCAACCTCTTTCTTCTTTCACCGTTTTTACCCACCATTTTCCCTTGGCGTCCACCTCTGACCCCTCGCTGGGCAGAGCTGGGAGTGTGTGTTTGTGTGTGTGTTTGTTTGTGTGTGTGTGTGTGTGTGTGTGCATGCGATCTCTCAATCACATATGCCTCTTGCTGTCTGGGGATGTCCGAGGTCATGTCCCCACATGGGAAAGGGTGGGTAGCTCTCCCCAAGGATCTGAGGAGCTCTCATCCTGCAGGCAAACCTCATGGGAGGGTTAGGGTTAGGTTTAGAGTTAGGTTGAGGGTTACATTTAGACAGGGTTTGGTTCTGGGTCAGGGTTAGGGTTAGGGGTTAGTGTTAGGGTTAGGGTTAGGGTTAGGGTTAGGGTTAGGTTTATGGTTAGGGTTAGGGTTAGGGTTAGGGTCAGGCTCAGGTTTAAGTTTATGGTTAGGTTTAGGGTCAGGCGCACTGGCAGGGTCAGTGTTAGTGGGACACTAACGTAAACATTTACGTTTACGGTTATGGTCAGGCTCACTATCATGGTCAGGGTTAGGGTTGGGGTTAGGTTTAGGGTTAAGCTTAGGGTTAGAGTTAGGGTTAGAGTTAGGGTTAGGGTTAGGGTTAGGGTTAGGTTTATGGTCAGGCTCACAGTCAGAGTCAAAGTCAGTGTTTTCAGTTCGTTTTAGGCTTACGGTTAAGGTTAGGGTTAGAGTTAGGTTCAGGGTTAGGGTTAGACATTGTTAGGGTCAGGGTTATCGTTATGCATAGCGTATGGATCAGGGTTAGGGTTAGGTTCAGGGTTAGGTTTATGGTCAGGCTCACAGTCAGTGTCAGGGTTAGGGTTAGTTTCAGATTAAGGGTCAGGGTCAGGGATAGGTTTGGTGTCATGTTCAGTGTTACGGTTAGGGTAAAGGTCAGGATTAGGATCATTGTTAGGATACGGCCTGCTTTATGTTTAGATTCTGGGTTATGATTAGGGTCATGACTTAGTTTAGCATTAGGGTTAGTGTTCTGGTCAGGCTCATGGTCTGGGTCAGAGTTAGGTTTATGATCAGTGTCAGTGAATGTATTAGGTTCAGGTTTAGGGTCAGGGCCAGGGTTCTGTTTAGGGTCAAGATTCGGATCAGGGTCAAGTTTTGGCAAAGTTCAGGGTAAGGGTCAGGTCAGATTCAGGGATAGGTTCAGGGTTAGGGTTAAATTATGGGGTTAGGGTAAGAATTAGAGTTAGTTTGAGGATTAGGGTTAGACTGGTTTAGGGTCAGGGTCAGCGTTAGTTTTATGGGTTAGTTGTAGGGTTATAATCATTGTTATGTTTTGTGTCATGGTCCATGTCAGGGTCATGGTCAGGGTTACTTTTAGGGTTATAGTTAAGGTCAGAATCACAGTCAGCTTCAGGGTTAGTGTTAGGGTCAGGGTAGGGTCACGGTTAGGGTCAGGTTTAGGTTTATGGTCAGGGTCCGGGTCAGGGTCAGGGTGAAGTTCAGGGCCAGTGTCAGGTTTAGGGTTAGGATCTGGTTTTGGTTTAGGGTCCACGTTCAGCTCAAGGACAGGGTTAGTTTTGGGATCCGTGCTATTGTCAGGGTTAGGTTTAGGGTCAGGGTCAGGTGAAGGTCTGTGCTGGGGTCTGGTTTATGGTCAGGGTCAGGATTTGGTTTAGGGTCAATGTTCGGTTCTGTGTCAGGGTTAGGTTTAGGAGAAATTTTTGGGTTTGGAGTTAGGATTAGTGTTAGAAGTAGGTTATGGTTAGAGTTAGCGTAAATTTCTGGGTTAGGGTTTGGGTTAGGGTAGGGTTGAGTGTTAGGGATATCCTCAGCATTAGGTTTAGGTTCATGCTCGGTATTAGATCAGGGATAGTGTTACCGTTATGATTACGGTTAGGGTTGGGAACACATTCACGGTCAGGGTTAGGGTTAGGGTCAAGCTTAGGACTGTGTCAGGCTTTGAATTAAGGTCAGGGTCAGGGTCAGGGTGAAGGTCAGGGCCAGGTTCAGATAAAGGGTCTGGGTGAGGCTTTGGTAGGGTCCAGCTTCGCTTCAGGGGCAGGGCTAGTTTTGGGTCAGTGTTAGAGTCAGGGTTAGGTTTAGAGTCATTTTCAGGGTCAGGGTTTGGATTAGGGTTAGGGTTAGGGTCCGATTTTGGGTCAGGGTGAGGCTTTAGTTTCGGGTCCAGTTTCCGGGATAGGGGCAGGTTTAGTTTTGGGTCTGTTTTAGGGTCAGGGTTACGTTTAGAGTCAGGGTCAGGGTCAGAATCTAAGTGAAGTTCAGGGCCAGAGTCAGTTTAGGGTCAGGGTCAGGCTTTGTTTTAGGGTCAAATTTTGGTTCAGGGTCAGGGTTAGTTCCAGGGGAACTGTTTGAGTTTTTGATTAGGGTTAGGGTTAGCAGTAGGATTATGTTTAGTTTTAGGGTTAGACAGCGTAGTGTCAGGGTTGGGGTTGGATGGGTAGTGGTTAGTGTTAGTGTTAGGTTCAGCGTTAGGTTTATGTTCAGGGTCCTTATTAGGGTCAGGGTTAGGGTTACCTTTAGGGTTACGGTTAAGGTTAGGCTCAACGTTGGGTCAGTGTTAGGGTTAGGTTCAGGGTTTGGTTAGGGTCAGGGTTATGATTAGGGTCAGTGTCAGGGTCATGGTTATGGATGAGTCAGGGTTAGAGTAAGGTCAGGTTAGGTTTAGGTTCAGGGTCTGGATCAGGGTCAGCATCAGGCGTAGATTTATGATTAGGGTTTGGGTCAGTGTCTCGGTAAGGGTCAGAGACAGGATCATGGCTAGGTTTAAGTTTTGAGTCTGGCTCACAGTCAGGGTCAGGATCAGAGTCAGGGTCAGGGGTTAGTATTAGGGTTAGCCCCACAACTGGGTCATTGACCCGTCCCTCAAGGGTCTCAGATAAACCCTGGGCAAAATGGTGCAGCCCCCACATTCGCTCCCACCTAGACTGCTCTAACCTGGGGTGTGAACATGACCTGCCAACCAGGCATCAGTCCCCTTATAAGCCTGCTCCTGCTGAGGGCATCTCAACCCCCGATGATCTCTATTTACACACACTCACACACACACACACACACACATATTCGGGGAGGAGTCCTAGGTCTAACGGGTCAATCAGAAGGTGTGGGATTCTCTGACTCTGAGCCCCTCAGTGTCAACTTGCAATTATTTTGCCAAAAGGGCCAGAGGCGACGGGGAAGCCTGACATGACCTCCAGTGAGGGGACCTGTCTGGCGGGCGAGCTCTCCTCTGCCTGCATTCTCCTCGCGTCAGTAGACAGCACAAGAACCTGTCGTTTCCTTCAGGCTGTGCCCAGATATGAGCTGGCCAGGGTGGTTTTCTCTGGAATGTGGGTGCCTGGATACGTGGGTTCCAATTCCGTTGGGCTCTGTCGTCAGGGTGTAAGATCAACAATGCCTGGGGGATGCTTATGGGACTTCCTGCTCCCATCCTGAGATCCCTGAGTGCACCCTTCCCACAGCTGCTCAGGGCTCACACTCCACCCCATGCCCTGTCCATCCAGTGACCCACAAAGAGCCTCCCCCCAACCCCTGGGAGGCCTGAGTGCTGCTGTTGTCTCTGCAGGGAGGGCACAGAGCTGGGTTCAGACCGGGCTCCTGCCCCTGCTCCCGCCTAGGACTGTGAACCTGCAAACATCCTGTGGCTCTCAGGGCCTCCTCAGTCTCCACGTCTGCACATTGGGGATGTTCTGGCATTTTCTTCTGGGCATGCCTTCAGGGGTCGGCTCTCTCCATGCGTTCCATCGCTGCTCTCCCAGGAGTCTGGTGCACACACTTGCCAAGGCACGGATGTTCCTGTGGATGGGTGGGCGAATGGAACATAGCCCAGAAAAGCCTCGATCTGCTCTGGGATCCAGCAAATCCACCCTCCTCCTGCCTGTATCCCATCCCCCGTGGCAAGGTTGCAGTGGCATGGCTTTAGACCTTGTGGAAACAGACTTCCCGGGACATCCATTAGGTTGAGGTCCAAGGGCCTCGTCTGCGCCCATGTGCTGGCCATCCGCCACAGTAGTCCGTGGGCTATCTCGCATCCGTCTTGCTAGGATGGATGGCCTGTGGGACTGATAAGCGGACAAAATGTTTGGCTGTCATTTCCAAGCTGATGGAGGAACATCTGGCACTTCTGCTGGTTCTTTCTCTCCACTCCCCATGTTTTGGATTTCGTTCCTGGCCAGGAGTCCTGATGCCCCTGACCCCATGGCCGAGTTGTCTTCAACCTCTTTCTTCTTTCACCCTTTTTACCCACCATTTTCCCTTGGTGTCCACCTCTGACCCCTAGCTGGGCAGAGCGGCGTGTGTGTGTGTAGATGTGTGTGTCTGTGCATGGGAGCGCTCAAACACATATGCCTCTTGCTGTCTGGGGATGTCCGAGTTTATATCCCCACATTGGATGGGGTGAGTAGCTCTCCCCAAGGATCTGAGGAGCTCTCATCCTCCAGGCAATTCTCATGGGAGGTTTAGGGGTAGGGTTAGAGTTAGGTTGAGAATTAGGTTTAGACAGGGTTTGGGTCAGGTTCAGGGTTAGGGTTAGGTGTTTGTGTTAGGGTTAGGGTCAGCTTTAGGTTTCAGGTCATGGCCCGTGTTAGTGTCAGGGTCAGCTTTACGTTTATGGTTAAATTTAGGGTCTGGCTCACAGTGAGGTTCAGGGTTAGTGTGAGGTTCAGATTCTTGGTCAGTGTTAGGGTGAGGGTTAGGTTTAGGGTCAGGGTCATGGTGAAGGTCAGGGACAGGGTCAGATTTTGAGTCAGGGTCAGGTTTTGGTTTAGGAACAAGGTTCGTGTCAGAATGATTGTTATGTTTGTGTCAGGGTTAGGGTTAGGTTTAGGGTTAGTGTCAGGGTTAGATTCAGGGTAAGGTTAGGGTTTGGTGTAAGGGTTAGTGTTAGAAGTAGGGTTATGGATAGGGTTAGTGTTAGACTTTGTTAGGGTCAGTGTTAGGGTTTAGGTTAGGGTAGGGTTTAGTTTTACCATTGTGTCAGCATTAGTTTTAGGTTCTGTGTCCGTATAAGGGTCAGGGTTTAGGGTTACATTTAGGGTTAGGTTTAGGGTCAGTCTCACAGTCAAAGTCAGTGTTCAGGTTAGGGTCAATGTTAGGTCAGGGTCAGACTCACGGTTAGAGTCTGAGTCAGTGTTAGTGTAAGGTCAGGGTTAGGGTTCTGGTCAGGCTCACGGTCTGGGTCTGAGTTAGGGTTAGTGTCAGGGTTAGGGTTAGGGTCACACTTAGGACTGGGTTAGGCTTAGGATTAGGGTCAGGGTCAGGGTGAAGGTCAGGGCCAGGGTCTGATTTGGGGTCAGGGTGAGGCTTTGGTTTCGGGTACAGGTTCGGGAGATGTGCAGCGTTAGTTTTGGGTCGGTGTTAGGGTCAGGGTTAGGTTTAGAGTCAGGATCAGGGTCAGAGTCAAAGTGAAGGTCAGGGCCAGAGTCAGTTTAGGGTCAGCGTCAGGTTTTGTTTTAGGGTGAAATTTCGGTTCAGGGTCAGGGTTAGTTTCAAGGGAACGGTTTGAGTTTTTGCTTAGGGTTAGTGTTAGCAGTAGGGTTATGTTTAGTTTTAGGTTTAGACAGCATAGTGTCAGGGTTACGGGTTGGGTTAGGTAGGGATTAGTGTTAGGGTTAGGGTCAGCATTAGGTTTAGGTTCAGGGTCCTTATTAGGGTCAGGGTTAGGGTTGCCTTTAGGCTTAAGGTTAAGGTCAGGCTCAAAATACGGTCAGTGTTAGTGTTATGGTCAGGCTTTGGTTAGGGTCAGGGTTATGATTAGGGTCAGAGTTAGGATCACGGTTAGGGATGAGTCAGGGTTAGAGTAGGTCAGGTTAGGTTTAGGTTCAGGGTCTGGATCAGGGTCAGCATCAGGCTTAGATTTAGGATTAGGGTTTGGGTCAGGATCTTGGTCAGTGTCAGAGTTAGGTTCAGGCCTGGGTTAGGTTTTGGAACAGGCTCAAAATCAGGGTCAGGGTCAGGGTCAGGGTCAGGGTCAGGGTAAGGGTTTAGTGTTCGGGTTGGCCCTGCACCTGGATCAAAGACCAGTCCCTGCATGGTTTTACGATAAACCTAGGGAAAACGGGTGCAGCGGCACACTCGCTCCCAGCTAGCCTGCCTTAACCAGGGACGTGAACATGACCTGCCAACCAGGCATCGGAACCCTCATAAGCCTGCTCCTGCTCCGGACTCTCCACACCCGATGAGCTCTCTTTACACAGACACACAAACACACCCACACACACATACACACACACACACACACACACACACACACACACCACACACACAGGGAGGAGACCTAGGGCTACACGGGTCAATCAGAAGGTTTGGGACTCTGACTCTGAACCCCTCGGTTTCACCTTGCGATTCTTTTTGCCAATACGGCCAGAGGCGTCAGGGAGGCCTGATATGACCTGCCCACTGAGGGGACTTGTCTGGCGGGTGAGCTCTCCTCTGCCTGCATTATCTGGGCTTCGGTAGACAGCAGAAGAACATGTCGCTTCCTCAGGCTGTGCCCAGAAATGAGCTGGGCAGGGTGGTTTTCTCTGGAATGTGGGTGCCTGGATACGTGGGTTCCAATACCGTTTGGCTCTGTCATCAGGAAAGTACGGTCACCACTACCTGGGGGCTCCTTACCGGACTTCCTGCTCCCATCCAGAGCTCCCTGAGGGCACCTCTACCCCAACTGCAGAGGGCTCACACTCCACCCCATGCCCTGCTCATCCAGTGATACACTAACAGCCTCCCCCCAACCCCTGGGAGGCCTGGGTGCAGCTGTTGTCTCCGCGGGGAGGGAACAGAGCTAGGGTTAGAACGGGTTCATGCTCCTGCCCAGGACTGTGAGCCCGGACACATCCTGTGATCCTCAGGGCCTCATTAGTCTCCCCGTCTGCACATTGTGGGTGTTCTGGCTTCTTCTTCAGGGGATGGTTCAGGGATAGGCCTTCTATATGCGTTCCATCGCCGTTCTCCCAGGAGTCTGGTGCACACACTTGCCAAGAAACGGGTGTGCTTGGTGATGAGCAGGGGAATGGAATATAGACCACAGAGGCCTGGATCTCCGCTGGGATCCAGCAAAACTACCCTCCTCCTGCCTCTATTCCATCCCCCGTGGCAAGGTTGCAGTGCATGGCTTCTGACCTTGTGCACACAGACTTCCCGGGTCTTCCATTATGTTGAAGTCTGTGGCACAGGGCTTCGTCTGTGCCCATGTACTGTCCAGCCCCCATCGAGTTCCGCGGGCATTCCCGCATCCATCCTCCTAGGAGGAATGGTCCATGGGACTGAAAAAGGGACAAAATGTTTGGCTGTCAGTTCCAAGCTGATGGAGGAAAGTCTGGGACTTCTGCTGGTTCTTTCTCTCCTGTGTTCAGTGTCTGTCTCTGTCTTTGTCCTTGTCTTTGTCTCCATGTCAGGGTCTGTCTCTGCTTTGGTGTGTATCACAGGAGCAGGATCTGTTGCCTCCAGGGCTGATGGGAGAAACCGCCGTTGTCTCCTTTGGCCCTGTTTCCCTCTTCTGTGCTGGTGCTTGGTTCCTTGGTAAGTAAGGCCTTCTCACCCTGAGCAGAGCACGGACTCTGGAACCTCTTCTGAATGGGAACGCAGAAGCTGCAACAAGGAGGGTCCTGACCTTGGTCCCCAGGCCAGGGGCCTAGTGCTCTGCCACATTTTGCAAGCTCACAATGTCTGCCCCCCGAGCCCTCAGGCTTTCTTCTGCTCAGAAGGACCTCGAGGGAGTAGAAAGCATGTACCCAAGACTGGGAGCACAGTGGGTCTCGGATAGAGATTCAAGGCCAACAGGCTCTTTTACAAGCCTGTGGGAGACTAGGGACACCATGTCTTATGGCCCCATTGATAGAAGGGTAAGCAGAGGCCTTCGGTGTTGTAGCTCTGTCCACACAGGGTGGTTACCTCTTCCAACTTCCAATAGTCCAGGGTGGTGATGGACACCAGACCCCCTACACTGTCCCCACCCAGTGCCCTTGCAAAGCCCTTGGGCCCCTTGGGGACCCCTTGACCATCAGCTCGTTCTGTCTCCACTCCCCATGCTTTGGATCTTGGTCCTGGCCAGGGGTCCTGATGCCCCTGACCCCATTGCCGAGCTGTGTCCAACCTTTTCTTTTTCACCCTTTTTACCCACCATTTTCCCTTGGTGTCCACCTCTGACCCCTAGCTGGGCAGAGCGGGGTGTGTGTGTGTGAGTGTGTGTGTGTGTGTGTGTGTGTATGTGTGTGTGTGTCTATGCATGGGAGCGCTCAAACACATATGCCTTTATCTGTATGGTGATGTCCGAGCTTATGTGCCCACATGGGATGGGGTGACTAGCTCTCCCCAAGGATCTGAGGAGCTCTCATCCTCCAGGCAAACCTCATGGGAGGGTTGGGGTTAGGGTTAGAGTTAGGTTGAGAGTTAGGTTTAGACAGGGTTTGTTTTAGGGTTTGGGTCAGCGTTAGGTTTCGGATCATGGGCCGTGTTATGGTCAGGGTCAGCTTTACGTTTATGGTTAGATTTAGGGTCTGGCTCACAGTCAGGGTCAGGGTTTGTGTGAGGGTCAGGTTCTGGGTCAGTGTTAGGGTGAGTGTTAGGTTTAGGTTCAGGGTCATTGTCAGGGTCAGGTGAAGGTCAGGGACAGGGTCAGATTTTGGGTCAGGGTAAGGTTTTTGTTTAGGGGTAAGGTTCGTGTTTGGGTCAGGGTTAGGGTTAGGGTTAGGGTTAGGGTTAGGTTCAGGGTAAGGTTAGGGTTTGGTGTTAGGATTAGTGTTAGAAGTAGGGTTATGGTTAGGGTTATTGTTAGACTGTGTTAGGGTCAGCGTTAGGGTTTGGGTTAATGTAGTGTTTAGTTTTACCATTAGGGTCAGCATTGGTTTTAGGTTCTGGGTCCGTATAAGGGGAGGATTTAGGGTTACATTTATCGTTATGTTTAGAGTCAGGCTCAGAGTCAGTTCAGGGTTCGGGTTAGGGTTAGGGTTAGGTCAGGGTCTGACTCTTGGTTACGGTCTGTGTCAGGGTTAGTGTAAGTTCAGGGTTAGGTTTAAGTTCAGGGTACGAATAAGTGTCAGCTTTAGGCTTTGGTTTAGGTTAGGGTCGGTCTGGCTCACGGTGAGGGTCATGGTGAAGTTCAGGGATGGTTTGGTTTGGGTCAGGTTCACAGTCAGGTTCAGGGTCAGGTTTTTCGGTGAGACTTTGGGTTAGGTTTAATGTTAGAGTTAGAGTGAGGGTCAGGGTTAGGGTTAGACATTGTTTGGGTCATAGTTATCGTTAGGCTTAAGGTAGGGGTCAGGGTTAGGTTTAGGTTATGGTTAGGTTTATGGACAGGCTCACATTCAGTGTCAGGGTTATGGTTTGAATCAGTGTAAGGGTCAGGTTCAGGGTTAGGATTAGGGTCAGGTTCAGTTTTAATTCAGGGTCAAGGTCAGGGTTAGGGTCATGGTTAGAATAAGGTCTGCTTTACGTTTAGATTCTGGGTTATGATTATAGTCAGGATCATGGTTAGCTTTGGGTTAGGGTTCTGGTCAGGCTCACGGTCTGGGTCTGAGTTAGGGTTAGTGTTAGGGTCAGGGTTAGGGTTAGGGTCAGGCTTAGGACTGGGTCAGGCTTAGTATTAGGGTCAGGGTCAGGGTGAAGGTCAGGGCCAGGGTCCGATTTAGGGTCAGGGTGAGGCTTTGGTTTAGGGTCCATGTTCGGGACAGGGGCAGGGTTAGTTTTGGGTCAGTGTTAGGGTCAGGGTTAGGTTTAGAGTCAGGGTCAGGGTCAGAGTCAAAGTGAAGATCAGGGACAGAGCCTGTTTAGGGTCCGGGTCAGGCTTTGTTTTAGGGTCAAATTTCGGTTCAGGGTCAGGGTAAGTTTCAGGGTAATGGTTTGAGTTTTTGGTTAGGGTTAGGGTTAGCAGGAAAGTTGTGTTTAGTTTTAGGGTGAGACAGCATAGTGTCAGGGTTAGGGGTTGGATTGGGTAGGCATTAGTGTTAGGGTTAGGGTCAGCATTAGGTTTAAGTTAAGGGTCCTTATTAGGGTCAGGGTTAGGGTTACCTTTAGAGTTATGGTTAAGGTCAGGCTCAAAGTACTGTTAGTCTTAGTGTTTGGGTCAGGATTTGGTTAGGGTCAGGGTTTTGATTAGGGTCAGAGTCAGGGTCACGGTTAGGGATGAGTCAGGGTTAGATTAGGTCAGGTTAGGTTTAGGATCAGGGTCTGGATCAGGGTCAGCATCAGGCTTAGATTTAGGATTAGGGTTGGGTCAGGATCTCTGTCAGGGTCAGGGTTAGGGTTAGGTTTTAGATCAGGCTCACAGTCAGGGTCAGGGTCAGGGTCAGGGGTTAGTGTTAGTGTGAGCCCCACACCTGGGTCATTGACCAGTACCTTCAGGGTCTCAGGATAAACCCTGGGCAAAAGGGTGCAGCGACACACCCGCTCCCAGCTAGCCTGCCTTAACCTGGGGCATGAACATGACCTCCCTACCAGGCATCGGACCCCTCATAAGCCTTCTCCTGCTCGGGACATCTCCTTCCCCAATGAGCTCTCTTTACACACACACACACACACACACACACACACACACACACAGACGGAAGAGACCCAGGGCTACACTGGTCAGTCAGAAGGTTTGGGACTCTGACTTTGAATCCCTCGGTTTCACCTTGCGATTCTTTTTGCCAATACGGCCAGAGGCGTCAGGGAGGACTGACATGACCTGCCCAGTGAGGGGACTTTTCTGGCGAGCGAGCTCTCCTCTGCTTGCATTCTCTGGGCTTCGGTAGACAGCAGAAGAACATGTCGCTTCCTTCAGGCTGTGCCCAGAAATGAGCTGGACAGGGTGGTTTTCTCTGGAATGTGGGTGCCTGGATACGTGTGTTCCAATTCCGTTGGGCTCTGTCGTCTGGGAAGTAGGTTCACCACTGCCTGGGGGCTCCTTACTGGACTTCCTCTCCCATCCAGAGCTCCCTGAGGGAGCCCCTAACCCAGCTGCTCAGGGCTCACACTCCACCCCATGCCCTGCCCATCCAGTGACCCACACACAGCCTCTCCCCAACCCCTGGGAGGCCTGGGTGCAGCTGTTGTCTCCGCTGGGAGGGAACAGAGCTGGGGTAAGACCGGATTCCTGTTCCTGCCCAGGACTGTGAGCCCGGACACATCCTGTGACTCTCAGGGCCTCTCTCAGTCTCCCTGTCTGCACATTGGGGGTGTTCTGGCTTCTTCTTCAGAGGATGCCATCAGGGGTAGGCCCTCTCCATGCGTTCCATCCCCGTCTCCCAGGAGTCTGGTGCAAACACTTGCCAAGGCACAGGTTTGCTTGGTGATGGGCGGGGGAATGGAATATAACCCACAGAGGCCTGGATGTCCTCTAGGGTCCAGCAAAACCACCCTCCTCCTGCCTGTAATCCATCCCACGTGGTAAGATTTCAGTGCATGGCTTCTGACCTTGTGGACACAGACTTCCAGGGACTTCCATTGGGTCGAGGTACAAGGGCCTCATCTGCGCCCATGTACTGGCCAGCCCCCATAGTGGTCTGCGGGCTTTCCCGCATACATCCTCCTAGGAGGGATGGCCCGTGGGACAGATAAGGGGACAAAATGTTTGACTTTCATTTCCAAGCTGATGGAGGAAAGTCTGGGACTTCTGCTGGTTCTTTCTCTCCTGTGTTCAGTGTCTGTTTCTGTCTTTGTCTTTGTCTTTCTCTCTGTCAGGGTATGTCTCTGTTTTGGTGTGTCTCACAGGAGCAGGATCTGTGGGCTCCAGGGCTTCTGGACGAAACCGCCGTTGTCTCCCTTGTGCTGTTTCCCTCTCCTGTGATGGTGCTTGGTTCCTTGGTAAGTAAGGCCTTCTCACCCTGAGCAGAGCACGGACTCTGGAACCTCTTCTCAATGGGGACCCTGAAGCTGCAACAAGGAGGGTCCTGACCTTGGTCCCCAGGCCAGGGACCTAGTGCTCTGCCACATTCTGCAAGCTCACAATGTCAGCCCCCCGAGCCCTCAGGCTTTCTTCTGCTCAGAAGGACCTCGAGGGAGTAGAAAGCATGTACCCAAGACTGGGAGCACAGTGGGTCTCGGATAGAGATTCAAGGCCAACAGGCTCTTTTACAAGCCTGTGGGAGACTAGGGACACCATGTCTTATGGCCCCATTAATAGAAGAGTAAGCAGAGGCCTTCGGTGTTGTAGCTCTGTCCACACAGGGTGGTTACCTCTTCCAACTTCCAATAGTCCAGGGTGGTGATGGACACCAGACACCCTACACTGTCCCCACCCAGTGCCCTTGCAAAGCCCTTGGGCCCCTTGGGGACCCCTTGACCATCAGCTCGTTCTGTCTCCACTCCCCATGCTTTGGATCTTGGTCCTGGCCAGGAGTCCTGATGCCCCTGACCCCATTGCCGAGCTGTGTCCAACCTTTTCTTTTTCACCCTTTTTACCCACCATTTTCCCTTGGTGTCCACCTCTGACCCCTAGCTGGGCAGAGCGGTCTGTGTGTGTGAATGTGTGTGTTTGTGTGTGTGTGTGTGTGTATGTGTGTGTGTGTGTCTGTGCATGGGAGCGCTCAAACACATATGCCTCTGTCTGGTGATGTCCGAGATTATGTGCCCACATGGAATGGGGTGAGTAGCTCTCCCCAAGGATCTGTGGAGCTCTCATCCTCCAGGCAAACCTCATGGGAGTATTAGTTGTCTGGTTAGAGTTAGGTTGAGAGTTAGTTTTAGCCAGGTGTTGGGTCAGGGTCAGGGTTAGGGTTAGGGGTTTGTTTTAGGGTTAGGGTCAGCGTTAGGTTTCTGGTCATGGCCCGTGTTATGGTCAGGGTCAGCTTTATGTTTATGGTTAGATTTAGGGTCTGGCTCACAGTCAGGGTCAGGGTTAGTGTGAGGGTCAGGTTCTGGGACAGTGTTAGGGTGAGGGTTAGGTTTAGGTTCAGGGTCATTGTCAGGGTCAGGTGAAGGTCAGGGACAGGGTCAGATTTTGGGTCAGCGTCAGGTTTTGATTTAGGGGCAAGGTTTGTGTCAGGATGAGGGTTATGTTTGGGCCAGAGTTAAGGTTAGGAATAGGGTTAGTTTCAGGGTTAAGTTCTGGTAAGGTTATGGTTGGTGTTAGGGTTAGTGTTAGAATTAGGGTTATGTTTAGTGTTAGCGTTAGACTGTGTTAGGGTCAGGGTTAGGGTTAGAGTATGTTTTAGTGTTATCATTAGGGTCAGCATTAGTTTTAGGTTCTGGGTACGTATATGGGTCAGAGTTTAGGGTTACATTTAGCATTAGGTTTAGGGTCAGGCTCACATTCAAGGTCAGGTTTCAGTTTAGGGTCAAGGTTAGGTCAGGGTCAGATACTCGGTTTGGGTCTGAGTCACGGTTAGTGTAAGGTCAAGGTTAGGTTTAAGTTCAGGGTCCAAATCTGTTCAGTGTTAGGCTTTGGTTTAGGATAGGGTCTGGTCTGGCTCATGGTCAGGATCATGGTGAGGTTCAGGGCTGTTTAGGTTTGGGTCAGGTTCACAGTCAGGGTCAGGGTCAGGGTTTTAGGTGAGATTAGGGTTAGGGTTAATGTTAGGGTTAGAGTGAGGGTCAGCATTAGGGGTAGACATTGTTAGGGTCAGGGTTAGCGTTAGGCTTAAGGTAGGGGTCAGGGTTAGGGTTAGGTTATGTTTAGGTTTATGGTCAGGCTCACAGTCAGTGTCAGGGTTAGGGTTTGTGTCAGAGTAAGGGTCAGGGTCAGGGTTAGGATTAGGGTCAGGTTTAGTTTTAGGGTCAGGGTCAAGGTCAGGGGTAGGGTCATGGTTAGGATAATGTCTGCTTTCCGTTTAGATTCTTGGTTTTGATTATAGTCAGGATCATGGTTAGCTTTGGGTTAGGGTTCTGGTCAGGCTCACGGTCTGGGTCTGAGTTAGGGTTAGGTTTAGGGTCAGGGTTAGGTTAGGGTCACATAGGACTGGGTCAGGCTTAGTATTAGGGTCAGGGTCAGGGTGAAGGTCCGGGCCAGGGTCCAATTTAGGGTCAGGGTGAGGCTTTTGTTTCGGGTCTAGATTCGGGACAGGGGCAGGGTTAGTTTTGTGTCAGTGTGAGGTTCAGGGTTAGGTTTAGAGTCAGGGTCAGGGTCAGTGTCAAATTGAAGTTCAGCGCCAGAGTAAGTTTACGGTCAGGGTCAGGCTTTGCTTTAGGGTCAAATTTCGGTTCATGGTCAGGGTTAGGTTCAAGGTAACGGTTTGAATTTTTGGTTATGGTTAGGGCTAGCAGTAGGGTTATGTTTAGTTTTAGGGTTAGACAGCATAGTGTCAGTGTTAGGGGTTGGGTTGGGTAGGGGTTAGTGTTAGGGTTAGGGTCAGCGTTAGGTTTAAGTTAAGGGTCCTTATTAGGGTCAGGATTAGGGTTACCTTTAGGGTTACGGTTAAGTTCAGGCCTAAGAACGGTCAGTGTTAGGGTTAGGGTTAGGATTTTTTTAGGGTCAGGGTTATGATTAAGGTCAGAGTCAGGGTCACGGTTAGGGATGAGTCAGGGTTAGAGTAGGTCAGGTTAGGTTCAGGATCAGGGTCTGGATCAGGGTCAGCATCAGGCTTAGATTTAGGATTAGGGTTTGTGTCAGGATCTCGGTCAGGGTCACAGTCAGGGTCAGGGCTAGGGTTAGGTTTGGGTCATGCTCACAGTCAGGGTCAGGGTCAGGGTCAGGGTCAGGTGTTGTGTTAGGGTTAGCCCCGCACCTGGGTCACTGACCAGTCCTTTCAGGGTTTCAGGATAAACCCTGGGCAAAAGGGTGCAGAGGCACACCCACTCCCTGCTAGCCTGCCTTAACCTGGGGCGTGAACATGACCTGCCAACCAGGCATAGGACCCCACATAAGCTTGCTCCTGCTCGGGACATCTCCACCCCTAATGAGCTCTCTTTACACACACAAACACACACAAATTGGGAGAGGAACTTGGGCTACACGGGGCAATCAGAAGTTGTGGGACTCTTTGTCTCTGAGCCCCTCGGTGTCACCTTTTGATTCTTTTTGCAAATACGGCCAGAGGCATTGGGGATTCCTGACATGACCTGTCCAATGAGGGGACTTGTGTGGCGGGTGAGCTCTCCTCTGCCTGCATTCTCTGGGCTTCGGTAGACAGCACAAGAACCTGTCGTTTCCTTCAGGCTGTGCCCAGAAATGAGCTGGGCAGGGTGGTTTTCTCTGGAATGTGGGTGCCTGGATACCTGGGTTCCAATTCTGTTGGGTTCTGTCGTCAGGGAAGTAAGGTCACCACTGCCTGTGTGCTCCTTACCGGACTTCCTGCTCCCATCAAGAGCTCGCTGAGGGCGCCCCTACCCCAGCTGATCCAGGCTCACACTCCACCCCATGCCCCGTCCATCCAGTGACCCACACACAGCCTCCCCCCAACCCCTGGGAGGCCTGGGTGCAGCTGTTGTCTCCGCTGGGACGGAATGGAGCTGGGTTCAGACCGGGTTCCTGTTCCTGCCCAGGACTGTGAGCCCGGACACATCCTGTGACTCTCAGGGCCTCCTCAGTCTCCCCGTCTGCACATTGGGAGTGTTCTGACTTCGACTTCAGGGGATGCCACCTGGGTAGGCCCTCTCCATGCGTTCCATCCCCACTCTCCCAGGAGTCTGGTGCACACAATTGCTAAGGCACGGTTGTGCTTGGTGATGCGCGGGTTAATGGAAGATAGCCCAGAGAGGCCTGGATCTCCTGTGGGATCTAGCAAAGCCCCCCTCCTCCTGTCTGTATCCCATCCCCCGTGGCAAGGTTGCAGTGCATGGCTTCTGACCTTATGGACACAGACTTTCCGGGACTTCCATTAGGTTGAGGTCCAAGGGTCTCGTCTGCACCCATGTACAGGCCAGTCCCCATAGTGGTCGCGGGCATTCCCGCATCCGTCCTCCTAGGCGGGATGGCCCGTGGGACTGATAAGGGGACAAAATGTTTGGTTGTCATTTCCAAGCTGATGGAGGAAAGTCTGGCACTTCTGCTGGTTCTTTCTCTCTTGTGTTCAGTGTCTGTCTCTTTCTTTGTCTTTGTCTCTGTGTCAGGGTCTGTGTCTGTTTTGGTTTTTCTCACAGGAGCAGGATGTGTGGGCTCCAGGGCTGATGGACGAAACCACCGTTGTCTCCCTTGTCCCTGTTTCTCTCTCCTGTGCTGGTGCATGGTTCCTTGGTAAGTAAGGCCTTCTCACCCTGAGCAGAGCACGGACTCTGGAATCTCTTCTCAATGGGGACCCTGATGCTGCAACAAGGAGGGTCCTGACCTTGGTCCCCAGGCCAGGGGCCTAGTGCTCTGCCACATTCTGCAAGCTCACAATGTCAGCCCCCGAGCCTCCAGGCTGTCTTCTTCTCAGAAGGACCTCCAGGGAGTAGAAAGCATGTACCCAAGACTGGGAGCGCAGTGGGTCTCGGATAGAGATTCAAGGCCAACAGGCTCTTTTACAAGCCTGTGGGAGACTAGGGACACCCTGTCTCTATGGTCCCATTGATAGAAGTGTAAGGGGACGCCATCGGTGTTGTAGCCCTGTCTACACAGGTTGGTTACGTCTTCCTCCTTCCAATAGTCCAGGGTGGTGATGGACACCAGACCCCCTACACTGTCCACACCCAGTGCCCTTGCAAAGCCCTTGGGCCCCTTGGGGACCCTTTGACCATTAGCTCGTCCTGACTCCACTCCCCATGCTTTGGATCTTGTTCCTGGCCAGGATTCCTGATGCCCCTGACCCCATGGCTGTGCTGTCTCCAACCTCTTTCTTCTTTCACCCTTTTTACCCACCATTTTCCCTTGGTGTCCACCTCTGTCCCCTAGCTGGTCAGATCGCGGTGTGAGTGTGTGTGTGTGTGTGTGTGTGTGTGTGTGTGTGTGTGAGTGCTCTAACACACATGCCTCTATCTGTCTGGTGATGTCCGAGGTTATGTCCCCACATGGGATGGGGTGACTAGCTCTCCCCAAGGATCTGAGGAGCTTTCATCCTTCAGGCAAACCTCATGTGAGGGTTAGGGGTTGGGTTAGAGTTAGGTTGAGAGTTAGGTTTAGACAGGGTTTGGGTCAGGGTCAGGGTCAGGGTTAGGGGTTTGTGTTAGGTTTAGGGTCCACGTTAGGTTTCAGGTCGTTGCCCGTGTTAGGGGCAGGGTCAGCTTTACGTTTATGGTTAGATTTAGGGTCTGGATCACAGTCAGGGTCAGGGTTAGTGTGAGGGTCAGGTTCTGGGTCAGTGTTAGGGTGAGGGTAAGGTTTAGGGACAGGGTCAGTGTCAGGGTCAAGGTGAGTCAGGGACAGGGTCAGATTTTGGGTTAGGGTCAGGTTTTGGTTTAGGAGCAAGGTTCGTGTCAGGATGAGTGTTATGTTTGGGTCTGGGTTAGGATTTGGGTTAGGGTTAGTCGCAGTGTTAGGTTCAGGGTAAGGTTAGGGTTTGGTGTTAGGGTTAGTGTTAGAAGTAGGGTTAGGTTTAGGGTTAGCGTTAGACTGTGTTATCGTCAGGGTTAGGCTTTGGGTTGGGGTAAGGTTTAGTTTTACCATTACGGTCATCATTAGTTTTAGGTTCTGGGTCCATATAAGGGTCAGGGTTTAGGGTTACATTTAGGGTTAGGTTTAGGGTCAGGCTCACAGTCTAGGTCAGGGTTAGAGTTAGCGCCAAGTTTAGGTTGGGTCTGACTCTCCGTTAGGGTCGGAGTCAGGGTTAGTAAGGTCAGGTTTAGGTTTAAGTTTAGGGTCCGAATCAGAGTCAGCGTTAGGCTTTGGTTAAGGTTAGGGTTTGGGTCTGGCTCATGGTCAGGGTCATGGTGAGGTCAGGTCTGGTTAGGTTTGGGTCAGGTTCACAGTCAGGGTCAGGGTCAGGGTTTTTGGTTAAATTTAGGGTTAGGGTTAATGTTAGGGTTAGAGTGAGGTCAGGGTTAAGGTTAGACATTGTTAGGGTCAGGGTTATCGTTAGGCTTAAGGTAGTGGTCAGGTTTAGCTTTAGGTTAGGGTTAGGTTTATGGTCAGGCTCACAGTCAGTGTCAGGGTTAGGGTTTGTGTCAGATTAAGGGGCAGGGTCAGGGTTACGATTAGGGTCAGGTTCAGTGTTAGGGTCAGGGTCAACATCAGGTTTTGGGTCATGGTTTTGAAAAGGTCAGCTTACGTTTAGATTCTGGGTTATGTTTATCGTCAGGATCATGGTTAGCTTTGGGTGAGGGTTCTGCTCAGTCTCCCGATCTGGGTCAGAATTAGGGTTAGGGTTAGGGTCAGGGTCAGGGTAAGGGTTGGGGTCAAATTAGGATTTGGTCAGGCTTAGGATTAGGGTCAGGGTCAGTGTCAGGGTGAAAGTCAGGGCCAGGGTCAGATTTAGGGTCAGGGTGAGGCTTTGCTTTAGGGTCCACGTTCGGGACAGGGGCAGGTTTAGTTTGGAACTTGTGTTAGGGTCAGCGTTTGGTTTAGATTCAGGGTCACGGTCAGAGTCAAAGTGAAGGTCAGGGCCAAAGTAAGTTTAGGGTCAGGGTCAGGCTTTGTTTTAGGGTCAAATTTCGGTTCAGGGTCTGGGTTTGTTTCAGGGGAAGGGTTTGAATTTTTGGTTAGGGTTAGTTTTAGCAGTAGGGGTAGGATTAGTTTTAGGGTTAGACAACATAGTGTCAGCGTTAGGGGTTCGGTTGGGTAGGGGTTAGTGTTAAGGTTAGGGTCAGCCTTACGTTTAGTTTAAGGGTCCTTATTAGGGACAGGTTTAGGGTTACCTTTAGGGTTACGGTTAAGGTCAGGCTCAAAGTACGGTCAGTGTTAGGGTTAAGGTCAGGATTTGGTTAGGGTCACGGTTATGATTAGGGTCAGAGTCAGGGTCACGTTTAGGGATGAGTCAGGGTTAGAGTAGGTCAGGTTAGGTTTAGGATCAGGGTCTGGATCAGGTTCAGCATCAGGCTTAGATTTAGCATTAGGTTTTGGGTCAGGATCTCGGTCAGAGTCAGAGTCAGTGTCAGGGCTAGTTTTAGGTTTTGGGTCAGGCTCACAGTCAGGGTCAGGGTCAGAGTCAGGGTTTTGCGTTAGGGTTAGCCCCGCACCTAGGTCATTGACCAGTCCCTTCAGGGTCTCAGGATAAACCCTGGGCAAAAGGGTTCAGCGGCACACTTGCTCCCAGCTATCCTGCCTTAACTTGGGGCGTGAACATGACCTGCCAACCAGGCATCGGACACCTCATATGCCTGGTCCTGCTCGGGACATCTCCACACACACACACACGGGGAGGAGAACTAGGTCTACACGGGTCAATCAGAAGGGTTGGGTCTCTGACTCTAACCCCTTGGTTTCACCTACTGATTGTTTTTGCCAATACGGCCAGAGGCGTCAGGGAGGCCTGACATTACCTGCCCAGAGAGGGTACTTGTCTGGCGTGCAAGCTCTCCTCTGCCTGCATTCTCTGGGCTCCGGTAGACAGCACAAGAACTTGTTGCTTTCTTCAGGTTGTGCCCAGAAATGAGATGGGCAGGGTGGTTTTCTCTGGAATGTGGGTGCCTGGATACGTTCGTTCCAATTCCATTGTGCTCTGTCATCAGGGAAGTAAGGTCACCACTGCCTGTGTGCTTCTTACCGGACTTCCTGCTCCCATTCAGAGCTCCCTGAGGGCGCCCCTACCGCAGCTACTCAGGGCTGTCACTCCACCCCATGCCCTGTCTATCCAGTGACCCACACACAGCCTCCCCCCAACCCCTGGGAGGACTAGGTGCAGCTGTTGTCCCCACTGGGAGGGAACAGAGATGGGGTAAGACCGGATTCCTGTTCCTGCCCAGGACTGTGAGACTGGACACATCCTGTGACTCTCAGGGCCTCCTCAGTCTCCCCGTCTGCACACTGGGGGTGTTCTGGTTTCTTCTTCAGGGGATGCCATCAGAGGTAGGCCCTCACCATGCGTTCCATCCCCGCTCTCCCAGGAGTCTGGTTCACATACTTGCCAAGGCACGGGTGTGCTTGTTGATCGCGGGGGAATGGTATATAGCCCACAGGGGCCTGGAACTCCACTGGGATAAAGCTAAACCACTCTCCTCCTGCCTGTATACCATCCCCCATGGCAAGGTTGCAGTGCATGGCTTCTGACCTTGTGGACACAGACTTCCCGGGACTTCCATTAGGTTGAGGTCTAAGGGCCTCGTCTGCGCCCATGTACTGGCCACCCCCCATAGTGTTGCGCGGGCATTCCCGCATGCGTCCTCCTAGGAGGGATGGCCCGTGGGACCGATAAGGGGACAAAATATTTGGCTGTCATTTCCAAGCTGATGGAGGAAAGTCTGGTACTTCTGCTGGTTCTTTCTCTCCTGTGCTCAGTGTCTGTCTCTGTCTTTGTCTTTGTCTCTTTGTCAGGGTCTGTGTCTGCTTTGGTGTGTCTCACAGGAGCAGGATCTGTGGGCTCCACGGCTGATGGACGAAACCACTGTTGTCTCCCTTGTCCCTGTTTCCCTCTCCTGTGCTGGTGCTTGGTTCCTTGGTAAGTAAGGCCTTCTCACCCTGAGCAGAGCACGGACTCTGGAACCTCTTCTGAATGGGAACCCTGAAGCTGCAACAAGGAGGGTCCTGACCTTGGTCCCCAGGCCAGGGGCCTAGTGCTCTGCCACATTCTGCATCTCACAATGTCAGCCCCCTGAGCCTCCAGGCTGTCTTCTGCTCAGAAGGATTTCGAGGGAGTAGAAAGCATATACCCAAGACTGGGAGCACAGTGGGTCTCGGATAGAGATTCAAGGCCAACATGCTCTTTTACAAGCCTGTGGGAGACTAGGGACACCGTGTCTCTATGGCCCCATTGATAGAAAAGTAAGGGGAGGCCTTCGGTGTTGTAGCTCTGTCCACACAGGGTGGTTACCTCTTCCTACTTCCTGTAGTCCAGGGTGGTCTTGGACATCAGACCCCAGAAACTGTCCCTACCCAGTGCCCTTGCAAAGCCCTTGGGCCCCTTGGGGACCCCTTGACCATCAGCTCATCCTGTTTCCACTCCCCATGCTTTGGATCTCGGTCCTGGCCAGCAGTCCGATGCCCCTGACCCCATGGCCGAGATGTCTCCAACCTCTTTCTTCTTTCCCCCTTTTTATCCACCATTTTTCCTTGGTGTCCACCTCTGACCCCTAGCTGGGCAGAGAGGGTGTGTGTGTGTGTGTGTGTGTGTGTGAGTGTGTGTGTGTCTGTGCATGGGAGTGCTCAAACACATATGCCTGTATCTTTCTGGTGATGTCCAAGGTTATGTCCCCACATGGGATTGGGTGATTAGCTCTCCCCAAGGATCTGAGGAGCTCTCATCCTCCAGGCAAACCTCGTGGGAGGGTTATGGGTACGGTTAGAGTTAGGTTGAGAGTTAGGTCTAGTCAGGGTTTGGGTCAGGGTCAGGGTTAGGGTTAGGGGTTTGTTTTAGGGTTAGGGTCAGCGTTAGGTTTCTGGTCATGGCCCGTGTTATGGTCAGGGTCAGCTTTACGTTTATGGTTAGATTTAGGGTCTGGCTCACAGTCAGGGTCAGGGTTAGTGTGAGGGTCAGGTTCTGGGACAGTTTTAGGGTGAGGGTTAGGTTTAGGGTCAGGGTCAGTGTCAGGGTCAGGTGAAGGTCAGGGACAGTTTCAGATTTTCGGTCAGAGTCAGGTTTTGGTTTAGGGGCAAGGTTTGTGTCAGGATGAGGGTTATGTTTGGGTCAGGGTTAGGGTTAGGGTTAGGTTCAGGGTAGGTTCAGGGTAAGGTTAGGGTTTGGAGTTCGGGTTAGTGTTATAAGTAGGGTTATGATTAGGGTTAGCGTTAGAGTGTGGTAGGGTCAGTGTTAGGGTTTGGTTTAGGGTAAGGTTTAGTTTTACCATTAGGGTCAGCATTGGTTTTAGGTTCTGTGTCCGTATAAGGGTCAGGGTTTAGGGTTTCATTTAGGCTTAGGTTTAGGGTCAGGCGCACAGTCAAGGTCAGGGTTCGTATTAGGGTCAAGGTTAGGTCAGGGTCAGTCTCTCGTTTAGGGTCTGAGTCAGGGTTAGTGTAAGGTAGGTTAGGTTTAAGTTCAAGGTCCGAATCAGTGTCAGCGTTTGTTTTTGTTTAGATTAGGGTTGGGTCTGGCTCATGGTCAGGGTCATGGTGAGGTTCAGGGCTGATTAGGTTTGGGTTTGGTTCACATTAAGGTTCAGGGTTAGGGTTTTTGGTGAGATTTAGGGTTAGGGTTGATGTTAGGGTTAGAGTGAGGGTCATGGTTAGGGTTAGACATTGTCAGGGTCAGGGTTATCGTTAGGCTTAAGGTAGGGGTCAGGGTTAGGGTTAGGTTAGGTTTAGGATTATTGTCAGGCTCACTGTCAGTGTCAGGGTTGTGGTTTGTGTCTAGTAAGGGTGAGGGTTCGGGTTAGGGTTAGGGTTAGGTTTAGGGTTAGGTTAGTGTTAGGTTTATGGTCAGACTCAAGTCAGTGTCAGGGTTAGGGTTTGTGTCTGAGTAAGGGTCAGGGTCAGGATTAGGATTAGGGTCAGGTTCTGTGTTAGTGTAGGGTCAAGTTCTGGGTTACGGTCATGATTAGGATAAAGTCTGCTTTACGTTTAGATTCTGGTTTATGATTATATTCAGGATCATGTTTAACTTTGGGTTAGGATTCTGATCAAGCTCACCGTCTGCGTCTGAGTTAGGGTTAGGGTGATGGTCAGGATTAGGGTTAGGGTCAAGCTTAGGACCGGGTCAGGCTTAATATTAGGGTTAGTGTCAGGGTCAGGGTGAAGGTCAGGGCCAGGGTCGCATTTAGGTTCAGGTTGAGGCTTTTGTTTCGGGTGCAGGTTCGGGACAGGGGCAGTGTTAATTTTGGGTCAGTGTTAGGGTCAGGGTTAGGTTTAGAGTCTGGGTCAGGGTCAGAGTCCACGTGAAGGTCATGGCCACAGTAAGTTTACGGTCAGGCTCAGGCTTTGTTTTAGGGTCAAATTTCGGTTCAGGGTCAGGTTTAGTTTCAGGGTAACGGTTTGAGTTTTTGGTTAGGGTTAAGGTTAGCAGTAGGGTTATGTTTAGTTTTAGGGTTAGACAGCATACTGTCAGGGTTAAGGGTTGGATTGGGTAGGGGATAATGTTAGGGTTAGTGTCTGCGTTAGGTTTAGGTTACGGGTCCTTATTAGGGTCAGGTTTAGAGTTAACTTTAGGGTTACGGTTAAGGTCAGGCTCAAAGTACGGTCAGATTTAGGGTTAGGGTCAGGATATGGTTATGATCAGGGTTATGATATGGTCAGAGTCAGGGTCACGGTTAGGGATGAGTCAGGGTTAGAGTAGGTCAGGTTAGGTTTAGGATCAGGGTCTGGATCAGGGTCAGCATCAGGCTTAGATTTAGGATTAGGGTTTGGGTAAGGATCTCGGTCAGGGTCAGAGTCAGGTAAGGGCTAGGGTTAGGTTTTAGATCAGGCTCACAATCAGGTTCAGTGTCAAGGTCAGTTCAGGGATTAGTGTTATTGTTAGCCCTGCAACTGAGTCATTGACCAGTCCCTTCAGGGACTCAGGATAAACCCTCGGCAAAAGGGTGCAGCAGCACACCCGCTCCAAGCTAGCCTGCCTTAACCTGGGTCGTGAACATGACCTGCCAATCAGGCATGGACCTCTCATAAGCCTGCTCCTTCTTGGGACATCTCCACCTCTGATGAGCTCTCTTTACACACACACACACACACACACACACACACACACACACGGAGGAGATCTAGGGCTACACGGGTCAATCAGAATGTTTGCGACTCTGACTCTGAACCCCTCGGTTTCAACTTGCGATTCTTTTTGCCATTACGGCCAGAGGCGTCAGGGAGGACTGACATGACCTGCCCAGTGAGGGGACTTGTCTGGCGGGCGAGCTTTCCTCTCCCTGCATTCTCTGGGCTTCGGTAAACAGCAGAAGAATATGTAGCTTCCTTCAGACTGTGCCCAGAAATGAGCTGGGCAGGGTGGTTTTCTCTGGAATGTGGGAACCTGGATATGTGGGTTCCAATTCCGTTGGGCTCTGTCATCAGGGATGTAAGGTCACCACTGCCTGAGGGCTCCTTACCGACTTCCTGCTCCCATCCAGAGCTCCCTGAAGGTGTCCCTACCCGAGCTGCTCAGGGCTCACACTCCACCCCATGTCCTGTCCATCCAGTGACCCACACACAGCCTCCCCCCAACCCCTGGGAGGCCTGGGTGCAGCTGTTCTCTCCGCTGGGAGGGAACAAGTCTGGTGTTAGACCGGTTTCCTGCTCCTGCCCAAGACTGTGAGCCCGGACACATCCTGTGACTCTCAGGGCCTCCTCAGTCTTCCCGTCTGCACATTGAGGGTGTTCTGGCTTCTTCCTCAAAGAATGCCTTCAGGGGTAGGCCATCTCCTTGCGTTCCATCCCCGCTTTCCCAGGAGTCTGGTGCACACACTTGCCAAGAAACGGGTGTGCTTGGTCCTGAGCGGGGGAATGGAATATAGCACACAGGGGCCTGGATGTGCGCTGGGATCCAGCAAAACCACCCTCCTCCTGCCTGTAATCCATCCCACGTGGCAAGGTTGCAGTTCATGGCTTCTGACCTTGTGGACACAGGCTTCCCGGGAATTCCATTAGTTTGAGGTCCAAGGGCCTCGTCTGCGCCCATGTACTGGCCAGCCCCCATAGTGGTCCGTGGGCATTCCCACATCCGTCGTCCTAGGAGGGATGGCCCGTGGGAATGATAAGGTGACAAAATGTTTGGCTGTCATTTCCAAGCTGATGGAGGAATGTCTGGCATTTCTACTGGTTCTTTCTCTCCTGTGTTCAGTGTCTGTCTCTGTCTTTGTCTTTTTCTTTGTCTCTGTGTCGGGGTCTGTCTCTGTTTTGGTGTGTCTCACAGGAGCAGGATCTGTCAGCTCCAGGGCTAATGGACGAAACCGCCATTTTCTCCCTTGTCCCTGTTTCCCTCTCCTGTGCTGGTGCTGGCTTCCTTGGTAAGAAAGGGCTTCTCACCCTGAGCAGAGCACGGACTCTGGAACCTCTTCCCAATGGGGACCCTGAAGCTGCAACAAGGAGGGTCCTGACCTTGGTCCCCAGGCCAGGGGCCTAGTGTTCTGCCACATTCTGTAAGCTCACAGTGTCAGCCCCCCGAGACTCCAGGCTGTCTTCTGCTCAGAAGGACCTCGAGGGAGTAGAAAGCATGTACCCAAGACTGGGAGCACATTGGGTCTCGGATAGAGATTCTAGGACAACAGGCTCTTTTACAAGCCAGTGGGAGACTAGGGACACCCTGTCTCTTTGGCCCCATTGATAGAAGAGTAAGGGGAGGCCTTCTGTGTTGTAGCTCTGTCCACACAGGGTGGTTACCTTTTCCTACTTCCAGTAGTCCAGGGTGGTGATGGACACCAGACCCCAGACACTGTCCCCACCCAGTGCCCTTGCAAAGCCCTTGGGCCCCTTGGGGACCCCTTGACACTCAGCTCATCCTGTCTCCACTCCCCATGCTTTGGATCTTGGTCCTGGCCAGGAGTCCTGACCCCTGACCCCATGGCCATGCTCTCTCCAACCTCTTTCTTCTTTCACCCTTTTTACCCACCATTTTCCCTTGATGTCCACCTCTGACCCCTAGCTGGGCAGAACAAGGTGTGTGTGTGTGCATGTGAGCGCTCAAACACGCCTCTATCTGTCTGGTGATGTCGGAAGTTATGTCCCCACATGGGATGTGTGAGTAGCTCAACCCAAAGATCTGAGGAGCTCTCATCCTCCAGGAAAACCTCATGGGAGTGTTCGGGGTCTGGTTAGTGTTAGGTTGAGAGTTAGGTTTAGGCAGGTTTTGGGTCAGGGTCAGGGTTAGGGTTAGGGATTTCTGTTAGGGTTAGGGTCAGCATTACGTTTCGGGTCATGGCCCGTGTTAGGGTCCGGGTCAGCTTTATGTTTATGTTTAGATTTAGGGTCTGGCTTACAGTCAGGATCAGGGTTAGTGTGAGGGTCAGGTTCTGGGTCAGTGTTAGGGTGAGGGTTAGGTTTAGGGTCATGGTCAGTGTCAGGGTCAGGTGAAGTTCAGGGACAGGGTCTGATTTTGGGTCAGGGTCAGGTTTTGTTTTACGGGCAAGTTTCGTGTCAGAATGAGGGTTATGTTTGGGTCAGGGTTAGGGTTAGGGTTAGGGTCAGGGTTAGGTTCAGCGTAAGGTTAGGGTTTGGTATTAGGGATAGTGTTAGAAGTAGGGTTATGGTTAGGGTTAGCGTTACACTTTGTTAGGGTCAGGGTTAGGCTTTGTGTTAGGGTATGGTTTAGTTTTACCATTAGGGTCAGCATTAGTTTTAGGTTCTGGGTTCGTATAAGGGTCAGGGTTTAGGGTTACATTTAGCGTTATGTTTAGGGTCAGGCTCACAGTCAAGGTCAGGGTTCGGGTTAGGGCCAAGTTTAGGTCAGGGTCAAACTCTCGGTTAGTGTCTGAGTCAGGGTTAGTGTAAGGTCAGGTTTAGGTTTAAGTTCAGGGTCCGAATCAGTGTCAGCATTAGGCTTTGGTTTTGGATAGGGTCGGAATGGCTCATGGTCAAGGTCATGGTGAGGTTCAGGGCGGTTAGGTTTGGGTCAGGTTCACAGTCTGGGTCTGGGTAAGGGTTTTCGGTGAGATTTAGGGTTAAGGTTAACTTTAGGGTTAGAGTGAGAGTCATGGTTAGGGTTAGACATTGTTAGGCTCAGGGTTATCGTTAGGCTTAAGGTAGTGGTCAGGGTTAGGGTTAGGTTAGTGTTAAGTTTATGGTCAGGCTCACAGTCAGTGCCAGGGTTAGGGTTAGTGTCAGAGTAAGGGTCAGGGTCAGGGTTAGGATTAGGGTCAGGTTCTGTGTTAGGGTCAGGGTCAATGTCAGGGTTAGAATCATGGTTAGGATAAGGTCAGCTTTACGTTTATATTCTGGGATATGATTATAGTCCGGATCATGGTTAGCTTTGGGTTAGGGTTCTGGTCAGGCTCACGGTCCATGTCTGAGTTAGGGTTAGGGTTGGGTCAGGGTTAGGGTTAGGGTCAGGCTTAGGACTGGGTCAGGCTTAGCATTAGTGTCAGGGTCAGGGTAAGGTGAAGGTCCGGGCCAGGGTCCAATTTAGGGTCAGGGTGAGGCTTTGGTGTCGGGTCCAGGTCCGGGAAAGGGGCAGGGTTAGTTTTGGGTCAGTGTTAGGGTCAGGGTTTGGTTTAGAGTCAGGATCGGGGTCAGAGTCAAAGAGAAGGTCAGGGCCCGGGTCAGTTTAGGGTCAGGGTCAGGTTTTGTTTTAGAGTCAAATTTCGGTTCAGGGTCAGGCTTAGTTTCAGGGCAACGGTTTGAGTTTTTGGTTAGGGTTAGGGTTAGCAGTAGGGTTATGTTTAGTTTTAGGGTTAGACAGCATAGTGTTAGGGTTCGGTGTTGGATTGGGTAGGTGTTAGTGTTAGAGTTAGGGTCAGCGTTAGGTTTAGGTTAAGTTTCCTTATTAGGATCAGGTTAGGGTTACCGTTAGGATTACGTTTAAGTTCAGGCTCAAAATACGGTCAGTGTTAGGGTTAGGGTCAGGATTTGGTTATGGTCAGGGTTATGATTAGGGTCAGAGTCATGGTCATGGTTAGGGATGAGTCAGGGTTTGAGTAGTTCAGGTTAGATTTAGGATCAGGGTCTGGATCAGGGTCTGCATCAGGCTTAGATTTAGTATTAGGGTTTGGGTCTGGATCTCGGTCAGGGTCAGAGTCAGGGTCAGGGCTAGGGTTAGGTTTTGGATCAGGCTCACAGTCAGGGTCAGGGTCAGGGTCAGGGTCAGAGTCACTGGTTAATGTTAGTGTTAGTCCCGCACCTGGGTCATTGACCAGTCCCTTCAGGGTCTCAGGATAACCCCCCACACACACACACACACACACGGGGAGGAAACCTAGGGCTACACGGGTCAATCAGAAGGTTTGGGACTCTAACTCTGAACCCCTCGGTTTCACCTTGCGATTCTTTTTGCCAATACGGCCTGAGGCGTCAGGGAGGACTGACATGACCTGCCCAGTGAGGGGACCTGTCTGGCGGGCGAGCTCTCCTCTGCCTGCATTCTCTGGGCTTCGGTAGACAGCAGAAGAACATGTAGCTTCCTTCAGGCTGTGCCCAGAAATGAGCTGTTCAGGGTGGTTTTCTCTGGAATGTGGGTGCCTGGAACCGTGGGTTCCAATTCCGTTGGGCTCTGTCATCAGGGAAGTAAGGTCACCACTGCCTAGGGGCTCCTTACCGGACTTCCTGCTCCCATCCAGAGCTTTGTGAGGGCGCCCTTACCCTAGCTGCTCAGGGCTCATACTCCACCCCATGCCCTGTCCATCCACTGACCCACACACAGCCTCCCACCAAACCCTGGGAGGCCTGCGTGGAGCTATTGTCTCCGCTGGTAGGGAACTGAGCTGGGGTTAGACCGGGTTCCTGCTCCTCCCCAGGACTGTGAGCCCGGACACATCCTGAGAATCTTAGGGTCTCCTCAGTCTCCCCATCTGCACATTGGGGGTGTTCTGGCTTCTTCTTCAGAGGATGCCATCAGGGGTAGGCCATCTCCATGTGTCCATCATCGCTCTCCCAGGAGTCTGGTTCATACATTTGGCACGCACGGGTGTGCTTGGTGATGAGAGGGTGAATGGAATATAGCCCACAGAGGCCTGGATCTCTGCTGGGATCCATCAAAACCACCCTCCTGCTGCCTGTATCCCATCCCCCGTGGCAAGATTGCAGTGCATGGCTTCTGACCTTGTGGACACAGACTTCCCGGGACTTCCATTAGGTTGAGGTCCAAGGGCCTCGTCTGCGCCCATGTACTGGCCAGCCCCCATAGTGGTCCGCGGGCATTCCCGCATCCGTCCTCCTAGGAGGGATGGCCCTTGGGACAGATAAGAGCACAAAATGTTTGGCTGTCATTTCCAAGCTGATGGAGCAAAGTCTGGCACTTCTGCTGGTTCTTTCTCTTGTGTTCCCTGTGTGTCTCTGTCTTTGTCTTTGTCTTTGTCTCCGTGTCAGGGTCTGTCTCTGTTTTGGTGTGTCTCACAGGAGCAGGATCTGTGGGCTCCAGGGCTTATGGACGAAACCGCCTTTGTCTCCCTTGTCCCAGTTTCCCTCTCCTGTGCTGGTTCTTGCTTCCTAGGTAAGAAAGGCCTTCTCACCCTGAGCAGAGCACGGACACTGGAACCTCCTCCCTATGCAACAAGGAGTGTCCTGACCTTGGTCCCCAGCACAGGGGCCTAGTGCTCTGCCACATTCTGCAAGCTCACAATCAGCCCCCCGAGCCTCCAGGCTGTCTTCTGCTCAGAAGGACCTCGAGGGAGTAGAAAGCATGTACCCAAGACTGGGAGCACAGTGCATCTCGGATAGAGATTCAAGGCCAACAGGCTCTTTTACAAGCCTGTGGGAGACTAGGGACACCCTGTCTCTATGGCCCCATTGATAGAAGAGTAAGGGGAGGCCTTCGTTGTTGTAGCTCTGTCCACACAGTGTGGTTACCTCTTCCTACTTCCAGTAGTCCAGGGTGGTGATGGACACTAGACACTAGACACTAGACACACCAGACACTGTCCCCACCCAGTGCCCTTGCAAAGCCCTTGGGCCCCTTGGGGATGCCTTGACCATCATCTTGTCCCGTCTCCACTCCCCATGCTTTGGATCTCGTTCCTGGCTAGGGGTCCTGATGCCCATAACCCCATGGCTGAGCTGTGTCCAACCTCTTTCTTCTTTCACCCTTTTTACCCACCATTTTCCCTTGGTGTCCACCTCTGACTCCTAACTGGGCTGAGCGGGGTGTGTGCGTGTGTGTGTGTGTGTGTGTGTGCATGGGAGCGCCTAAATACATATGCCTCTCTCTGTCTGGTGATGTCCGAGGTTATGCCCCCACATGGGATGGGGTGAGTAGCTCCCCCCCAAGGATCTGAGGAGCTCTCATCCTCCAGGCAAACCGCATGGGAGTGTTAGGGGTAGGTTTAGAGTTAGTTTGAGAGTTAGAGTTAGACAGGGTTTGGTTCAGGGTCTGATTAAGGTTATGGGTTTGTGTTAGGTTAGGGTTTCGTGTCATGGCCCGTGTTAGGGTCAGAGTCAGCTTTTCGTTTATAGTTAGATTTAGGGTCTGGCTCACAGTCAGGTTCAGGGTTAGTGTGAGGGTCAAGTTGTGGGTCAGTGTTAGTGTGAGGGTTGGGTTTAGGGTCAGGGTCAGTGTCAGGGTCAGGTGAAGGTCAGGGACAGTGTCAGATTTTGGGTCAGTGTCAGGTTTTGGTTTATGGGCAAGGTTCGTGTCAGGAAGAGGGTTATGTTTGGGTCAGGGTTAGGGTTAGGGTTAGGGTCAGGGTTAGGTTCAGGGTAAGGTTAGGGTTTGGTGTTCGGGTTAGTGTTAGAAGTAGGGTTATGGTTAGGATTAGCTTTAGACTGTGTTAGGGTCAGGGTTAGGATTTGGGTTAAGGTATGTTTTAGTTTTACCATTAGGGTCAGCATTAATTTTAGGTTCTGGGTCCGTATAAAGGTCAGGGTTTAGGGTTACATCTATGGTTAGTTTAAGGGTCAGGCTCACAGTCAAGGTCAGGGTTCGGGTTAGGGTCAAGTTTAAGTCTTGTTCAGACTCTTGTTTAGGGTCTGAGTCAGGGTTAGTGTAAGGTCAGGGTTAAGTTTAAGTTCAGGGTCAGTGTCAGCATTAGGCTTTCGTCTAGGTTAGGGTCGGGTCTGGCTCATGGTCAGGGTCATGTTGAAGTTCAGGTCTGGTTCGGTTTGGGTCTGATTCACATTCAGGGTCAGGGTCAGGGCTATCGGTGAGATTTAGTGTTAAGGTTAATGTTAGGGTTAGAGTGAGGGTTAGGGTTATGGTTAGACATTGTTAGGGTCAGGGTTAAATTTAGGCTTAATGTAGGGGTCAGATTAGGGTTAGGTTACGGTTAGGTTTATGGTCAGGCTCACAGTTAGTGTCAGGGTTAGGGTTTGTGTCTAAGTAAGGGTCAGGATCAGGGTTAGAATTAGGGTCAGGTTCAGTGTTAGGGTCAGGGTCAAGGTCAGGGTTAGGGTCATGGTTAGGATAAGGTCTGCTTTACGTTTAGATTCTGGGTTATGATTATAGTCAGGATCATGGTTAGCTTTGGGTTAGGGTCCTAGTCAGGCTCACGGTCCGGGTCTGAGTTAGGGTTAGGGTTAGGGTTAGGGTCACACTTAGTACTGGGTCAGGCTTAGTTAGGATTAGGGTCAGTGTCAGGGTCAGTTGAAGGTCATGGCCAGGGTCCGTTTTAGGGTCAGGGTGAGGCTTTGTTTTCGGGTCCAGGTTCAGGACAGGGACATGGTTAATTTGGGGTCAGTGTTAGGGTCAGGGTTAGGTTTAGAGTCAGGGTCAGGTTCAGAGTCAAAGTGAAGGTCAGGGCCAGTCAGTTTAGGGTCTGGGTGAGGCTTAGTTTTAGGGTCAAATTACGGTTCAGGGTGAGGGTTTGTTTCATGGGAATGGTTTGAGTTTTTGTTTAGGGTTAGGCTTAGCAGATGGGTTAAGTTTAGTTTAGGGTTAGACAGCATAGTGTCAGGGTTAGGCGTTGGATGGGTAGGGGTTAGTGTTAGGGTTAGGGTCACCGATAGGTTTAGGTTAAGGGTCCTTATTAGGGTCAGGGTTAGAGTTAACTTTAGAGTTACGGTTAAGGTCAGGCTCAAAGTTCGGTCAGTGTTAGGGTTAGGGTCAGGATTTAGTAGGGTCAGGGTTATGATTAGGGTCAGAGTCAGGGTCACGGTTAGGGATGAGTCAGGGTTAAATTAGGTCATGTTAGGTTTAGGATCATGGTCTGGATCAGTGTCAGCATCAGGCTTAGATTTAGGCTTAGGGTTTGGGTCAGGATATCGGTCAGGGTCAGAGTCAGGTAAGGGCTAGGGTTAGGTTTTGGGTCAGGCTCACAGTCAAGGTCAGGGTAAGGGTTAGTGTATGGGTCAGTTGAAGGTCTAGGACAGGGTCAGATTTTGGGTCAGGGTCAGGTTTTGGTTTAGGGGCAAGGTTCGTGTCAGGATGAGGGTTATGTTTGGGTCAGGGTTAGGGTTAGGGTTAAGTTTAGGGTCTGGGTTAGGTTAAGGGTAAGGTTAGTGTATGGTGTTAGGTTTAGCTTTAGAAATACGGTTATGGTTAGGGTTAGTGTTAGACTGTTTTTGGGTCATGATTAGGGTTTGGGTTAGGGTAGGGTTTAGTTTTACCATTAGGGTCAGCATTAGTTTTAGGTTCTGGGTTCGTATATGGGTCAGGGTTTACGGTTACATTTAGCGTTAGGTTTAGGGTCAGGCTCACAGTCAAGGACAGGGTTCGGGTTAGGGTCAAGGTTAGATCAGGGTCAGATACTCGCTTAGGGTCTGAGTCAGGTTTAGTGTAAAGTCAGGGTTAGGTTTAAGTTCAGGGTCCGAATCAGTGTCAGCATTAGTCTTTGGTTTAGGTTAGGGTCAGGTCTGGCTCATGGTCAGGGTCTTGGTGAGGTTCAGGGCTGGTTAGGTTTGGGTCTGGTTCACATTTAGGGTCAGGATCAGAGTTTTTGGTGAGATTTAGGGTTAGGGTTAATGTTAAGGTTAGAGTGAGGGTCAGGGTTAGGGTTAGATATTGTTACAGTCAGGGTTAACGTTATCTTAAGTTAGGGGTCAGGGTTAGGTTTAGGTTAGGGTTAGGTTTATGGTCAGGCTCTCATTCAGTGTCAGGGTGAGGTTTGTGTCAGAGTAAGGGTCAGGGTCAGGGTTAGGATTAGGGCCAGGATCAGAGTTAGGGTCAGGGTCAAGGTCAGGGTTAGAATCATGGTTAGGATAAGGTCAGCTTTACGTTTAGATTCTGGGTTATCATTATAGTCAGGATCATGGATTGCTTTTGTTTAGGGTACTGGTCAGGTTCATGGTCTATGTATGAGTTAGGGTTAGGGTTAGGGTCAGGGTTAGGGTTAGGGTCAGGCATAGGACTGGGTCAGCCTTAGGAATAGGCTCAGGGTCAGGGTCAGGGTGAAGGTCAGGGACAGGGTCCAATTTAGGGTCAGGGTGAGGCTTTGGTTACGGGTCCAGGTTCTCGTCAGGGGCAGGATTAGTTTTGGGTCAGTGTTAGGGTCAGGGTTAGGTTTAGAGTCAGGGTCAGGATCAGAGTCAAAGTGAAGTTCAGAGCCAGAGACAATTTAGTGTCAGGGTCACACTTTGTTTTAGGGTCAAATTTCGTTTCATGGTCAGGTTTTGTTTCAGGGTAACGGTTTGAGTTTTTGGTTAGGGTTAGGGTTAGCAGTAGGGTTGTTTAGTTTTAGGGTTAGACAGTATAGTGTCAGGATTAGGGGTTGGATTGGGTAGAGTTTAGTGTTAGGGTTAGGGTCAGCGTTAGGTTTAGGTTAAGGGTCCCTATTAGGGTCAGGGTTAGGGCTACCTTTAGTGTTATGGATAAGGTCAGGCTCAAAGTACGGTCAGTGTTAGGGTTAGGGCCAGGATTTGGTTAGGGTCAGGGTTATGGTCTGATTATGGTGAGAGTCAGGGTCACGGTTAGGGATGAGTCAGGGTTAGAGTAGGTCAGGTTAACTTTAGGATCAGGGTCTGGTTCAGGGTCAGCATCAGGCTTAGATTTAGGATTAGTGTTTGGGTCAGGTTATCGGTCAGGGTCAGTCAGGGTCAGGGGTAGGGTTAGGTTTTGGGTCAGGCTCACAGTTAGGGTTAGGGTCGGGGTTAGTGTTAGGGTTAGCCCCGCAGCTGGGTCATTGACCAGTCCCTTCAGGGTCTCATGATAAACCCTGGGCAAAAGGGTGCAGTGGCACACCCGCTCCCAGCTAGCCTGCCTTAACCTGGGGCGTGAACATGACCTGCCTACCAGGCATCGGACCCCTCATAAGCCTTCTCCTACTCCGGACATCTCCACACCCAATGAGCTCTCTTTACACACACACACACACACACACACACACACTCACACACGGAGAGTAGACCTAGGGATACATGGGTCAATCAGAAGGTTTGGGACTCTCTGACTCTGAGCCCCTCGCTTTCACCTTGCGATTCTTTTTGCCAATATGGCCTGAGGCGTCGGGGTGGCCTGACATGACCTGCCCAGTGAGGGGACTTGTCTGGCGGGCGAGCTCTCCTCTGCATGCATTCTCTGGGCTTCGGTAGACAGCACAAGAACATGTCATTTCCTTCAGGCTATGCCCAGAAATGAACTGGGCAGGGTGGTTTTCACTGGAATGTGGGTGCCTGGATACGTGGGTTCCAATTCCGTTGGGCTCTGTCGTCAGGGAAGTAAGGTCACCACTGCCTGGGGGCTCTTTACCGGACTTCCTGCTCCCATCCAGAGCTCCCTGAGTGCGTCCCTACCCCAGCTGCTCAGGGCTCACACTCCACCCCATGCCCTGTCCATCCAGTGACCCACACACAGCCTCCCCCCAACTCCTCGGAGGCCTGGGTGCAGCTGTTCTCTCTGATGGGAGGGAACAGAACTGTGGTTAGCCCGGGTTCCTGCTCTTTCCCAGGACTGTGAGCCCTGACACATCCTGTGACTCTCAGGGCCTCCTCATTCCCCTGTCCGCACATTGGGGTTGTTCTGGCTTCTTCTTCAGTGGATGCCATAAGGGGTAGGCCCTCTCCATGAGTTCCATCCCCGCTCTCCCAGGAGTCGGGTGAACATACTTGCTAAGGCACGGGTGTGCTTGGTGATGGGCGGGGGTATCTAATATAACCCACAGAGGCCTGGATCTCCTCTGGGATCCAGCAAAACCACTCTCCTCCTGCCTGTATCTCATTCCCCGTGGCAAAGTTGCAGTTCATGGCTTCTGACCTTGTGGACACAGATTTCCCGGGACTTCCATTAGGTTGAGGTCCAAGGGCCTCGTCTGCGCCCATGTACTGGCCAGCCCCCATAGTGGTCCGCGGACATTCCCGCATCCGTCCTCCTAGGAGGGATGGCCCGTGGGACTGATAAGGTGACAAAATGTTTGGCTGTCATTTCCAAGCTGATGGAGGAAAGTCTGGCACTTCTGCTGGTTCTTTCTCTCCTGTGTTCAGTGTCTGTCTCTGTCTTTGTCTTTGTCTCTGTGTCAGGGTCTGTCTCTGTTTTGGTGTGTCTCACAGGAGCAGTGTCTCTGGGATCCAGGGCTTCTGGACGAAACCGCCGTTGTCTCTCTTGTCCCTGTTTCCCTCTCCTGTGTTGGTTCTTGCTTCCTAGGTAAGAAAGGCCTTCTCACCCTGAGCAGAGCACGGACTCTGGAACCTCTTTCCAATGTGGACCCTGAAGCTGCAACAAGGAGGGTCCTGACCTTGGTCCCCAGACCAGGGGCCTAGTGCTCTGCCACATTCTGCAAGCTCACAATGTCAGCCCCCCGAGCCTCCAGGCTGTCTTCTGCTCAGAAGGACCTCGAGGGTGTAGTAAGCATGTACCCAAGACTGGAAGCACAGTGGGTCTCGGATAGAGATTCAAGGCCAACACGCTCTTTTACAAGCCTGTGGGAGACTAGGGACACCCTGTCTCTATGGCCCCATTGATAGAAGAGTAAGGGGAGGCCTTCTGTGTTGTAGCTCTGTCCACACAGGGTGGTTACCTCTTCCTACTTCCAGTAGTCCAGTGTGGTGATGGACACCAGACCCCAGACACTGTCCCCACCCAGTGCCCTTGCAAAGCCCTTCGGCCCCTTGGGGACCCCTTGACCCGCAGCTCGTCCTGTCTCCACTCCCCATGCTTTGGATCTCGGTCCTGTCCAGGAGTCCTGATGCCCCTGACCCCATGGCCATGCTCTCTCCAACCTCTTTCTTCTTTCCCCCTTTTTATCCACCATTTTCCCTTGGTGTCCAAATCTGACCCCTAGCTGTGCAGAGCGGGGTGTGTTTGTGTGTGTTTGTGTGTGTGTGTTTGTGTGTTTGTGCATGGGAGAGCTCAAAACATATGCCTCTATCTCTCTGTTGATGTCCGAGGTTATGTCCCCACATGGGCTGGGGTGAGTAGCTCTCCCCATGGATCTGAGAGGTCTCATCCTCGAGGCAAACCTCATGGGTTTCTTAGGGGTAGGGTTAGAGTTATGTTGAGAGTTAGGTTTAGTCAGGGTTTGGGTCAGGGTCAGGGTTAGGGTTAGGGTTTTGCGTTTGGGTTAGGGTCAGCGTTAGGTTTTGGGTCATGGCCCGTGTTAGGCTAAGGGTCAGCTTTACGTTTATGGTTAGATTTAGGGTCTGGCTCACAGTCAGGGTCAGGGTTTGTGTGAGGGTCAGGTTCTGGGTCAGTGTTAGGGTGAGGGTTAGGTTTAGGGTCAGGGTCAGTGTCAGGGTCAGGTGAAGGTCAGGGACAGTGTCCGATTTTGGGTCAGGGTCAGGTTTTGATTTAGGGGCAAGGTTCGTGTCAGGATGAGGGTTATGTTTGGGTCAGGGTTTAGTGTCAGGGATAGCCCCACACCTGGGTCATTGACCAGTCCCTGTAGGGTCTCAGGATAAACCCTGGGCAAAATGGTGCATCGGCACACGCGCTCCCAGCTAGCCTGCCTTAACCTGGGGCATGAACATGACCTGCCAACCAGGTATTGGACCCCTCATAAGCCTGCTCCTGCTCGGGACATCTCTACCTTCGATGATCTCTCTTTACACACACACACACACACACACACACACACACACACACACACGGGGAGGAGACCTAGGGCTACAGGGCTCAATCAGGTGGTTTTGGACTCTGACTCTGAACCCCTCGGTTTCCCCATGCGATTCTTTTTGCCAATATGGCCACAGGCGTCAGGGAGGCCTGACATGACCTTCCCAGTGAGGGGACTTGTCTGGCGGGCGAGCTCTCCTCTGCCTGCATTCTCTGGGCTTCAGAAGACAGCCCAAGAACATGTCGCTTCCTTCAGGCTGTGCCCAGAAATGAGCTGGGCAGGGTCGTTTTCTCTGGAATGTGGGTGCCTGGAAATGTGGGTTCCAATTCTATTGGGCTCTGTCATCAGGGAAGTAAGGTCACCACTGCCTGGGGGCTCCTTACCGGACTTCCTGCTCCCATCAAGAGCTCCCTGAGGGCGCCTCTACCCCTGCTGCTCAGGGCTCAAACTCCACCCCATGCCCTGTCCATCCAGTGACCCACACACAGCCTCCCCCCAACTCCTCGGAAACCTGGGTGCAGCTGTTGTCTCCGCTGGGAGGGAACAGAGCTAGGGTTTGACCGGGTCCCTGGTCCTGTCCAGGACTATGAGCCCGGACACATCCTGTGACTCTCAGGGCCTCCTCAGTCTCCCCGTCTGCACACTGGGGGTGTTCTGGTTTCTTCTTCAGGGGATGCCACCAGGGTAGGCCCTTTACATGCATTCCATTCCCGCTCTCCCAGGAGTCTGGTGCACACATTTGGCAAGGCACTGGTTTGCTTGGTGATGGGCGGGGGAATGGAATATAGCCCAGAGAGGCCTGGATCTCCTGTGGGATCCAGTAAAACCACCCTCCTCCTGCCTGTATCCCATCCCCCGTTGCAAAGTCCCAGTGCATGGCTTCTGACCTTGTGGACACAGACTTCCCGGGACTTCCATTAGGTTGAGGTCCAAGGGCCTCGTCTGTGCACATGTACTGGCCAGCCCCCACAGTGGTCCGCGGGCATTCCTGCATCCGTCCTCCTAGGAGGGATGGCCCGTGGGACTAATAAGGGCACAATATGTTTGGCTGTCATTTCCAAGCTGATGGAGGAATGTCTGGCACTTCTGCTGGTTCTTTCTCTCCTGTGTTCAGTGTCTGTCTCTGTCTTGTCTTTGCCTTTGTCTCTGTGTCAGGGTCTGTCTCTGTTATGGTGTGTCTCACAGGAGTAGGATCAGTGGGCTCCAGGGCTGATGGACGAAACTGCCATTGTCTCCCTTGTCCCTGTTTCCCTCTCCTGTGCTGGTGCTTTGTTCCTTGGTAAGTAAGGCCTTCTCACCCTGAGCAGAGCACGGAATCTGGAACATCTACCCAATGGGGACCCGGAAGCTGCATCAAGGAGGGTCCTGACCTTGGTCCCCAGGCCAGGGGCCTAGTGCTTTGCCACATTCTGTAAGCTCACAATGTCAGCCCCCCGAGCCTCCAGGCTGTCTTCTGCTCAGAAGGACCTCGAGGGAGTCCCAAGACTGGGAGCACAGTGGGTCTCGGATAGAGATTCAAGGCCAACAGGCTCTTTTACAGGCCTCTGGGAAACTAGGGACACCCTGTCTCTAAGGCCCCATTGATAGAAGAGTAAGGGGAGGCCTTCTGTGTTGTAGCTCTGTCCACAGAGGGTGGTTACCTCTTCCTACTTCCAGTATTCCAAGGTTGTGATGGACAACAGACCCCAGACACTGTCCCCACACAGTGCCCTTGTAAAGCCCTTGGGCCCCTTGGGGACCCGTTGACCATCAGCTCGTCCTCTCTCCACTCCCCATGCTTTGGATCTCGGTCCTGGCCAGGTTCCTGATGCCCCTGACCGCATGGCCGAGCTGTCTCCAACCTTTTTCTTTTTTCACCCTTTTTACCCACCATTTTCCCTTGGTGTCTACATCTGACCCCGAGCTGGGCAGAGAGGGGTGTGTGTGTGTGTGTGTGGGTGTGTGTGGGTGTGTGTGTTTGTGTCTGTACATTGGAGAGCTCAAACATATATGCCTCTATCTCTCTGTAGATGTCCGAGGTTATGTCCCCACATAGGATGGGGTGAGTAGCTCTCCCCAAGGATCTGAGGAGCTCTCATCCTCCAGGCAATCCTCATGGGTTTCTTAGGGGCAGGGTTAGAGTTAGGTTGAGAGTTAGGTTTAGACAGGGTTTGGGTCAGTGTCAGGGTTAAGGTTAGGGGTTTGTGTTAGTGTCAGCGTTAGGTTTCGGGTAATGGCCCGTGTTAGGGTCAGGGTCAGCTTTACATTTATGGTTAGATTTAGGGTCTGGCTCACATTCAGGGTCTCGATAGTGAGAGGGTCAGGTTCTGGGTCAGGGTTAGGGTGAGAGTTATGTTTAGGGTCAGGGTCAGTGTCAGGGCCAGGTGAAGTTCAGGGATAGGGTCAGATTTTGGGCCAGGGTCAGGTTTTGATTTAGGGGCAAGTTTCATGTCAGGATGAGGGTTATGTTTGGGTCAGGTTTAGGGCTAGGGTTAGGGTTAGGTTCAGGATTAGGTTCAGGTTAAGGTTAGGGTTTGGTGTTAGTGTTAGTGTTAGTGTTAGAAGTAGGGTTATGGTTAGGTTTAGCGTTAGACTGTGTTAGGGTCAGGTTTAGGGTTTGGGTTAGGGTCGGGTTTAGTTTTACCATTAGGGTCAGCATTAGTTTTAGGTTCTGGGTCCATATATGGTCTGGGTTTATGGTTACATTTAGCTTTAGGTTTAGGGTCGGCTCACAATCAAGGTCAGGGTTCTGGTTAGGGTCAAGTTTAGGTCAGGGTCAGACACTCAGTTAGGGTCTTAGTCAGGGTTAGTGTAAGGTCAGGGTTAGGTTTAAGTTCAGGTTCCGAATCAGTGTCAGCGTTTGGCTTTGGTTTAGGTTAGGGTCGGGTCTGGCTCATGGTCAGGGTCATGGTGAGGTTCAGAGATGTTTAGGTTTGGGTCAGGTTCACAGTCAGGGTCAGGGTCATGGTTATCGGTGAGATTTAGGGTTAGGGTTAATGTTAGGGTTAGAGTGAGGGACAGGGTTAGGGGTAGACATTGTTAAGGTCAGGGTTATCGTTAGGCTTAAGGTAGGGGTCAGGGTTAGGTTTAGATTAGGGTTAGGTTTATGGTCAGGCTCACATTCAGTGTCAGGGTTAGCTTTTGTGTCAGAGTAAGTGTCAGGGTCAGGGTGAGGATTAGGGTCAGGTTCAGTGTTAGGGTCAGGGTCATGGTCAGGATTTGGGTCATGGTTAGTAAAAGTCAGCTTTACATTTAGATTCTGGGTTATGATTATAGTCAGGATCATGGTTAGCTTTGGGTTAGGGTTCTGGTCAGGCTCACGATCAGGGTCAGAGTTAGGGTTAACGTTAGGGTCAGTGTTAAGGTTAGGGTGAGGCTTAGGACTGGGTCAGGCTTAGGATTAGGGTCAGGGTCCGGCTCAGGGTGAAGGTCAGTGCCAGGGTCCGATTTATGATCAGGGTGAGGCTTTGGTTTCGGGTCCAGGTTCGGGACAGGGGCAGGGTTACTTTTGGGTCAGTGTTAGGGTCAGCGTTAGGTTTAGAGTCAGGGTCAGGGTCAGAGTCACAGTGAACCTCAGGGCCAGAGTCAGTTTAGGGTCAGGCTCAGGCTTTGTTTTAGGGTCAAATTTCGGTTCAGGGTCAGGGTTAGTTTCAGGGGAATGGTTTGAGTTCTTGGTTAGGTTTAGGGTTAGCTTTTGGGTTATGTTTAGTTTTAGGGTTAGACAGCATAGTGTCAGGGTTCGGGGTTGGATTGGGTAGGGGTTGTGTTAGGGTTAGGGTCAGCGTTAGGTTTAGGTTAAGGGTCCTTCTTAGGGTCAGGGTTAAGGTTAACTTTAGGTTTACGGTTAAGTTCAGGCTCAAAGAACGGTCAGTGTTACACTTAGGGTCAGGGTTTGGTTAGGGTCAGCGTTATGATTAGGGTCAGAGTCAGGGTCACGGTTAGGGATGAGTCAGGGTTAGAGTAGGTCAGGTTAGGTTTAGGATCAGCATCTTTATCAGGGTCAGCATCAGGCTTAGTTTTAGGATTAGGGTTTGTGTCAGGATCTCGGTCAAGGTCAAAGTCAGCGTCAGGGCTAGGGTTAGTCTTTAGGTCAGGCTCACAGTAAGGTTCAGGGTCAGGTTCAGGGTCAGCGTCAGGGGTTAGTGTTAGGGAAAGCTCCGCACCTGGATCATTGACCAGTCCCTTCAGGGTTTCAGAATAAACCCTGGGCAAAAGGGTGCAATGGGACACCCGCTTCCAGCTAGCCTGCCTTAACCTGGGGCGTGAACAGGACCTGCCTACCAGGCATCCTATCCCTCATAAGCCTGCCCCGGCTCGGGACATCTCCACCCCCAAGAAGCTCTCTTTAAACACACACACACACACACACACACACACACACACACACACACACTCTCACACACACACACGGAGGAGACCTTGGCTACACGGGTCAATCAGAAGATTTGGAACTCTGACTCTTAGCCCCTCGGTTTCACCTATTGATTCTTTTTGCCAATACGGCCAGAGGGGTCAGGGAGGCCTGACATGACCTGCCCAGTGAGGGGACATGTCTGGCGGATGAGCTCTCCTCTGCCTGCATTCTCCGGGCTTTGATAGACAGCACAAGAACATGTCGCTTCCTTCAGGCTGTGCCCAGAAATGAGCTGGGCAGGGTCGTTTTCTCTGGAATGTGGGTTCCTCGATATGTGTGTTCCAATTCCATTGGGCTCTGTTGTCAGGGAAGTAATGTCACCACTGCCTAGGGGCTCCTTACCGGACTTCCTGCTCCCATCAAGAGCTCCCTGAGGGCACCCCTACCCAAGCAGTTCAGGGCTCACACTCCACCCCATGCCCTGTCCATCCAGTGACCCACACATAGCCTCCCCCCAACGCCTGGGAGGCCTGGGTGTAGCTGTTGTCTCCGCTGGGAGGTAACAGAGCTGGTGTTTGACCGGGTTCCTGCTCCTGCCCAGGACTGTGAGCCCGCACATATCCTGTGACTCTCAGGGCCTCTTCAGTCTCCCCGTCTGCACATTGGGGGTGTTGTGGCTTCTTCTTCAGGGGATGCCATCAGGGGTAGGCACTCTCCAAGCGTTCCATCCCCACTCTCCCAGGAGTCTGATGCACACCCTTGCCAAAGCATGGGTGTGCTTGTTGATGGGCCGGGGAATGGATTATAGCCCACAGAGGCCTGGATCTCTGCTGGGATCCAGCAAAACCACCCTCCTCCTCCCTGTATCCCATCCCCCGTTGCAAGGTTGCAGTACATGGTTTCTGACCTTGTGGACACAGACTTCCCGGGACTTCCATTAGGTTGAGGTCCAAGGGCCTGGACTGCGCCCATGTACTGGCCAGCCTCCATAGTGGTCCGCGGGCATTCCCGCATCCGTCCTCCTAGGAGGGATGGCCCGTGGGACAGATATGGGCACAAAATGTTTGCCTGTCATTTCCAAGCTGATGGAGGAATATCCTGCACTTCTTCTGGTTCTTTTCTTCCTGTGTTCAATGTCTATCTCTGTCTTTGTCTTTGTCTTTGTCTCTGTGTCAGGGTCTGTCTCTGTTTCGGTGTGTCTCACAGGAGCAGGATCTGTGGGCTCCAGGGGTGATGGACGAAACCGCTGGTGTCTCCCTTGTCCCTGTTTCCCTCTCCTGTGCTGGTGCTTGGTTCCTTGGTAAGTAAGGCCTTGTCACCCTGAGCAGAGCACGGACTCAGGAACCTCTTCCCAATGGGGACCCTGAAGCTGCAACAAGGAGTGTCCTGACCTTGGTCCCCAGGCCAGGGGCCTAGTGTTCTGTCACAGTTTGCAAGCTCACTATGTCAGCTGCCTGAGCCTCCAGGCTGTCTTCTGCTCAGAAGGACCTCGAGGGAGTAGAAAGCATGTACCCAAGACTGGGAGTAGAGTGGGTCTCGGATACAGATTCAAGGCCAACACGCTCTTTTACAAGCCTGTGGGAGACTAGGGACACCCTGTCTCTATGGCCCCATTGATAGAAGAGTAAGGGGAGGCCTTCGGTGTTGTAGCTCTGTCCACACAGGGTGGTTACCTCTTCCTACTTCCAGTAGTCCAGTGTGGTGATGGACACCAGACCCCACACACTGTCCCCACCCAGTGCCCTTGTTAAGCCCTTGGGCTTCTTGGGGACCCATTGACCATCAGCTCGTCCTGTCTCAACTCCCCATGCTTTAGATCTCTGTCCTGTCCAGGAGTCCTGATGCCCCTGACCCCATGGCCGAGCTGTGTCCAACCTCTTTTATTCTTTCACCCTTTTTATCCACCATTTTCCCTTGGTGTCCACCTCTGACCCCTAGCTCAGAGCGGGGTGTGTGTGTGTGTGTGTGTGTGTGTGTTTGTGTGTGTGTGTGCGTGCATGGGAGCGCTCAAACACATATGACTCTATCTGTCTGTTGATGTCCCAGGTTATGTCCCCACATGGGATGGGGTGAGTAGCTCAACTCAAAGATCTGAGGAGCTCTCATCCTTCAGGCAAACATCATGGGAGGGTTAGGGGTCTGGTTAGTGTTAGGTTGAGAGTTAGGTTTAGACAGGGTTTGGGTCAGGGTCAGGGTCAGGGTTACGATTACGGGTTTGTGTTAGGGTTAGCCTCAGCATTAGGTTTCGGGTCATGGCCCATGTTAGGGTCAGGGTCAGCTTTACGTTTATGGTTAGATTTAGGGTCTGGCTCACAGTTTGGGTCAGGTATTGTGTGAGGGTCAGGTTATGGCTCAGGGTTAGTGTGAAGTTCAGGTTCTGGGTCAGTGTTAGGGTGAGGGTTTGTTTTAGGGTCAGGGTCAGTGTCAGGGTCAGGGGAAGTTCAGGGATAGGGTCAGATTTTGGATCAGGGTCAGGTTTTGGTTTAGGGGCATGGTTCGTGTCAGGATGAGGGTTATGTTTGGGTCTGGGTTAGGGTTAGGGTTAGGGTCAGTTTAGGTTCAGGGTAAGGTTAGGGTTTGTTGTTAGGGTTAGTGTTAGAAGTAGAGTTATGGTTAGGGTTAGCGTTAGACTGTGTTAGGTTCAGGGTTAGGGTTTGGGTTAGGGTCTGGTTTAGTTTTACCATTAGGGTCAGCATTAGCTTTAGGTTCTGGGTCCGTATAAGGGTCAGCGTTTAGGGTTACATTTAACGTTAAGTTTAGGGTCAGGATCAGAGTCAAGGTCATGGTTCAGGTTAGGGTAATGGTTAGGTCAGGGTCAGACTCTGAGTTAGGGTCTGAGTCAGGGTTAGTGTAAGGTCAGGGTTAGGTTTAAGTTCAGGTTCCGAATCAGTGTCAGCGTTTGGCTTTGGTTTAGGTTAGGGTCGGGTCTGGCTCATGGTCAGGGTCATGGTGAGGTTCAGGGATGTTTAGGTTTGGGTCAGGTTCACAGTCAGGGTCAGGGTCAGGGTTTTCGGTGAAATTTAGGGTTAGGGTTAATGTTAGGGTTAGAATGACGGTCAGGGTTAGAGGTAGACATTGTTAAGGTCAGGGTTATCGTTAGGCTTAAGGTAGGGGTCAGGGTTAGGGTTAGGTTAGGGTTAGGTTTATGGTCAGGCTCACATTCAGTGTCAGGGTTAGGTTTTGTGTCAGAGTAAGTGTCAGGGTCAGGGTGAGGATTAGGGTCAGGTTCAGTGTTAGGGTCAGGGTCATGGTCAGGATTTGGGTCATGGTTAGTATAAGGTCAGCTTTACGTTTAGATTCTGGGTTATGATTATAGTCAGGATCATGGTTAGCTTTGGGTTAGGGTTCTGGTCAGGCTCACGATCAGGGTCAGAGTTAGGGTTAACGTTAGGGTCAGTGTTAAGGTTAGGGTGAGGCTTAGGACTGGGTCAGGCTTAGGATTAGGGTCAGGGTCCGGCTCAGGGTGAAGGTCAGTGCCAGGGTCCGATTTATGATCAGGGTGAGGCTTTGGTTTCGGGTACAGGTTCGGGACAGGGGCAGTGTTTGTTTGGGTCAGTGTTAGGGTCAGGTTAGGTTAGAGTCAGGGTAAGGGTCAAAGTCACAGTGAAGGTCAGGGCCAGATTCAGTTTAGGGTCAGGGTCAGGCTTTGTTTGAGGTTCAAATTTCGGTTCAGGGTCAGGGTCATTTTCAGGGGCCAGTTTGAGTTTTTGTTTCGGTTTAGGGTTAGCAGTAGGGTTATGTTTAGTCTTACACCGTAGTTTTAATGTTAGCCAGCATAGTGTCAGGGTTACCGGTTTGGTTGTTTAGGGGTTAGTGTTAGGATTAGAGTCAGCGTTAGGTTTAGGTTAAGGGTCCTTATTAGGGTCAGGGTTAGTGTTATATTTAGGGTTAGGGTTAAGGTCAGGCTCAAAGTACGGTCAGTGTTAGCATTAGGGTCAGGATTTTGTTAGGTTCAGGGTTATGTTTAGGGTCAGAGTCAAGGTCACAGTTAGGGATGAGTCAGGGTTAGAGTAGGTCAGGTTAGGTTTAGGATCAGGGTCTGGATCAGTGTCAGCATCAGGCTTAGATTTAGGATTATGGTTTGGGTCAGGATCTGGGTCAGGGTCAGAGTCAGGGTCAGGTCTAGGGTTCCCTTTTGGGTCAGGCTCACAGTCAGTGTCAGGGTCAGGGTCAGGGTCAGGGTCAGGGGTTAGTGTTCGGTTTACACCCGCACCTGGGTCATTGACCATTCCCTTCAGGTTCTCAGGATAAACCCTGGGCAAAACGGTGCAGCGGCACACCCGCTCCCAGCAAGTCTGCCTTAATCTGGGGCGTGAACATGACCTGCCAACCAGGTATCGGACCCCTCATAAGCCTGCTCCTTCTCGGGACATCTCCACCCCTGATGAGCTCTCTTTACAAACACACACACACACACACACACACACACACACACACGCTGAGGAGTCCTAGTGTAGCACGGGTCAATCAGAAGGTGTGGGACTCTGTGACTTGAGCCCCTCCCTTTCACCTTGCGATTCTTTTTGCCAATACGGCCCGAGGCGTCGGGGAGGCCTGATATGACCTGCCCATTGAGGGGACTTGTCTGGCGGGCGAGCTCTCCTCTGCATGCATTCTCTGGGCTTCGGTAGACAGCACAAGAACATGTCTTTTGCTTCAGGCTGTGCCCAGAAATGAGCTGGGCAGGGTGGTTTTCACTGGAATGTGGGTGCCTGGATACGTGGGTTCCAATTCGCTGGGCTCTGTTGTCAGGGAAGGAGGGTCACCACTGCCTGGGGGCTCCTTATCGGACTTCCTGCTCCCATCCAGAGCTCCCTGAGGGCGCCCCTACCCCAGCTGCCCAGGGCTCACACTCCACCCCATGCCCTATCCATCCCGTGACCCACACACAGTCTACCCCCAACCCCGGGGAGGACTAGGTGCAGCTGTTGTCCCCGCTGGGAGGGTAACAGAGCTGGGGTTAGACCGTGTTCCTTCTCCTGCCCAGGACTGTGAGCCCGGACACATCCTGTGACTCTCAGGGCCTCTCAGTCTCCCCGTCTGCACATTGTGGGTGTTCTGGCTTCTTCTTCAGGGGATGAAATTAAGGGTAGGCTCTCTCCATGTGTTCCATCCCTGCTCTCCCAGGAGTCTGGTGCACACACTTGACAAGGCACGGGTGTGCTTGGTGATGGGCGGGGGAATGGAATATAGCCCACAGAGGCCTGGATCTCCGCTGGGATCCCGCAAAACCACCCTCCTCCTGCCTGTATCTCATTCCCCGTGGCAAGGTTGCAGTGCATTGTTTCTGACCTTGTGGACACAGACTTCCCGGGACTTCCATTAGGTTGAGGTCCAAGAGCCTCGTCTGCACTTAATTACTGGCCAGCCCCCCTGGTGGTCCGCGGGCATTCCCGCAACCGTCTTCCTAGGAGGGATGGCCCATGGGACTGATAATGGGACAAAATGTTTGGCTGTCATTTCCAAGCTGATGGAGGAGTCTGGCACTTCTGCTGGTTCTTTCTCTCCTGTGTTCACTGTGTGTCTCTGTCTTTGTCTTTGTCTTTGTCTCTGTTTCAGGTTCTGTCTTTGTTTTGGTGTGTCTCACAGGAGCAGGATCTGTGGGCTCCAGGGCTGATGGACGGAACCGACGTTGTCTCTCTTGTCCCTGTTTCCCTCTCCTGTGCAGGTGCTTGGTTCTTTGGTAAGTAAGGCCTTCTCACCCTGAGCAGAACATGGACTCTGGAACCTCTTCCCAATGTGGACCGTGAGCTGCAAGAAGACCTTGGTCTCCTGGCTGACCTTGGTCTCCAGGCCGGGGGCCTAGTGCTCTGCCACATTCTGCAAGCTCACAATATCAGCCCCCAAGCCTCCAGGCTTTCTTCTGCTCAGAAGGACCTCAAGGGTGTAGAAAGCTCATACCCAAGACTGGGAGTACTGTGGGATTCGGATAGAGATTCAAGGCCAACAGGCTCTTTTACAAGCCTGTGGGAGACTAGGGACACCCTGTCTCTATGGCCCCATTGATAGAAGAGTAATATGTGTTTCTCCTTTGAGGATGAAGATAGAACAGGGAAGGAGTCCGATCACATTAAGTACTGTGAGTAAACGGCATGCTGTGGCGCTTAAGCCTGCCAAACACATATTGGATGTTCACCACCAGTGGTGATCCGCACTTAGTTTCTGCGTCTAAAACGCTTCCAACACTTAGAGGGAAGTGTGCTTTAGGAGGGATTCATTGCGGTGTTCTGTTAAAGAAGGGAGCTTTGGGGACTGACACTGTGGTAACCGCAATAGGCCCACATAGCTTTCCAGTCTCAGACGTCTAACCATTAGACTATAGGAAGTTCTGTTTAAGGTAAACTCCTTCATGTGGAATGTCACTTCTCACAGTGTCTTTCCAGTGGAGGAAAGAAGATAGAACTAGGACAGACAGAGAGAACATTGCAACCCATGAGTGAAGTACAGGGTAAGGCACCTAAACCTCTATGATGCATATTGGAAATTAAACACCTCGGATGTACCACAGTGTATACCACTTCTCAAAACACTTCCAATATATGAGGCAACTGTTCTACCGTAAGTTCTCACGACAAGGATGGATCTGTGCACAGTTGAAAACTCTAGGATGTGTCTGGGAAGCAATAATGAAGTGTCTCATTCAGGCCCCTTAGACGGGATGCATCGGAAGGTATTTGAAAAGGGAAGCTATTTCAGGTGCATACTCATTCATAACAGTGCTTCTCCTTGGAGGAATGAAGGTAGAACACGGACGGACTAGGGGCACATTAGGTACAGCGAGTAAAGGACAGGCTATGGCGCTTAAGCCTGCCAAACACATATTGGATGTTCAACACCAGTGTTGATCCGCACTTAGTTTCTGCGTCTAAAAGGCTTCCAACACTGAGAGGGAAGTGTGCTTTAGGAGGGATTCACTGCAGTGTTACGTCTGTTAAAGAAGGAAGTTTTGGGGGCTGACTCTGTGGTAACCGCATTAGGCGCACATAGCTTTCCAGTCTCAGACATCTAACCATAAGACTATAGGAGGTTCTGTTTAAGGGAAACTCCTTCATGCGGAATGTCACTTCTAACAGTGTTTTTCCAGTGGAGGTAAGAAGATAGAACAAGGACAGAGAGAACGTTGCAAACCGTGAGTGAAATACAGGGAAAGCACTAGGCCTCTATGACGCATACAGGCAGTTCAACACTGGAGATGTTCCACAGTGTCTACCTCTTCTCAAAACACTTCCAGTATATGAGGGAACTGTGCTACAGTATGTTCTCGCGACAGAGATGCGTCAGTGCACAGTTGAAAACTCTAGGATGTGTCTGGGTAGCAACCATGAAGTGTCCGATACAGGCCCCTTAGCGGAGATGCGTAGGAAGGTATCTGCTCAGGGAACCTACTTCAGGTTCGTACTCATTCAAAACAGTGTTTGTCTTTTGAGGATGAAGTAAGAACAAGAACGGATTAGGGGCAAATTAGGTACTGTGAGTAAAGGGCAGACGATGGCGCTTAAGCCATCCAAACACATATTGAATGTTCACCACCAATGGAGATCCGCACTTAGTTTCTGCGTCTAAAACGCTTCCAACACTGAGAGGGAAGTGTGTTTTAGGAGGGATTCACTGCAGTGTTACGTCTAGTAAAGAAGGAAGCTTTTGGGACTGACGCTGTGGTAACCACATTAGGTGCACATAGTTTTCCATTCTCAGCCGTCTATCCGTTGGACTATAGCAAGTTCTGCTTAAGGGAAAATACTTCATGCGGAATGTCACTTCTCATAGTGTCTTTCCACTGGAAAAAAGAAGATAGAACAAGGACGGAGCAGAGAGAACGTTGCAACCCGTGAGTGAAGTACAGGGTAAGGCACCTAAGCCTCTATGATGCATACTGGAGATTCAACACCTGGGATGTTCCACAATGTCTGCCACTTCTCAAAACACTTCCAATATATGAGGGAACTTTGCTACCGTAAGTTCTCACGACTGGGATGTATCTGTGCACAGTTGAAAACTCTAGGATGTGTCTGGGTAGAAATCATGAAGTGTCTCATGCAGGCCCCTTAGAGGGTATGCGTAGGAAGGTATCTTCTCAGGGAAGCTACTTCAGGTGCGTACTCATTCATAACAGTGCTTATCCTTGGAGGAATGAAGGTAGAACACGGACGGACTAGGGGCACATTAGGTACTGTGAGTAAAGGGCAGGCTATGGCGCTTAAGCCTGCCAAACACATATTGGTTGTTCACCACCAGCGGTGATCCGCACTTAGTTTCTACGTCTCAAACGCTTCCAAACTGAGAGGGAAGTGTGCTTTAGGAGGGATTCACTGCAGTGTTACGTCTGTTAAAGAAGGAAGCTTTTGGGACTGACTCTGTGGTAACCACAATAGGCGCGCATAGCTTTCCAGTCTCAGACGTCTAACCGTTAGACTATAGGAAGTTCTGTTTAAGGGAAACTCCTTCATGCGGAATGTGACTTCTCACAGTGTCTTTCCAATTGAGGTAAGAAGATAGAACAAGGACGGACAGAGAGAATGTTGCAAACCCTGAGTGAAATACAGGGTAAGCCACTTAGGCCTCTATGATGCATACTGCAAGTTCAGCACCGGAGATGTTCCACAGTGTCTACCTCTTCTCAATACACTTCCAGTATATGAGGGAACTGTGCTGCAGTAAGTTGTCAAGACAGAGATGCGACTGTGCTCAGTTGGAAAGTGTAGATCGTGTCTGGGAGCAACCATATAGTGTGTGATACAGGCCACTTAGAGGGGATGCAGAGGAAGGTATCTGCTCAGGGAACCTACTTCAGGTGTGTACTCATTCATAACAGTGTTTCTCCTTTGAGGATGAAGATAGAACAGGGAAGGACTATGGGCACATTAGGTACTGTGAGTAAAGGGCACGCTATGGCGCTTTAGCCTGCCAAACACATATTGGATGTTCACCACCAGTGGTGATCCTCACTTAGTTTCTGCGTCAAAAACGCTTCCTAACTGAGAGGGATGTGTGCTTTAGGAAAGATCACTGCAGTGTTATGTCTGTAAAAGAAGGAAGTTTTTGGACTGACTATGTGGTAACCGCCTTAGGAGCACATAGCTTTCCAGTCTCAGACGTCTAACCGTTAGACTTAGGAAGTTCTGTTTAAGGGACACTCCTTCATGCGGAATGTCACTTCCCACAGTGTCTTTCCAGTGGAGGTAAGAAGATAGAACAAGGACGGACAGAGGGAACGTTGCAAACCGTGAGTGAAATACAGGGAGAGCCACTTAGGCCTCTATGAGGCAACTGCAAGTTCAACACCGGAGATGTTCCACAGTGTCTACCTCTTCTCAAGACACTTCCAGTATATGAGGGAACTGAGGTACAGTAAGTTGACACGACAGAGATGTTTCTGTGCTCAGTTTGAAAGTGTAGGACGTGTCTGGGTAGCAACCATGAAGTGTCTGATACAGGTCCCTTAGTTGGGATGCGAAGGAAGGTATCTGCTCAGGGAACCTACTTCAGGTTCGTACTCATTCATAACAGTGTTTCTCCTTTGAGGATGAATGTAGAACAGGAAAGGATTAGGGGCACATTAGGTATTGTGAGTAAAGGGCAGGCTATGGCGCTTAGCCTGCCAAACACATATTGGATGTTCACCACCAGTGGTGATCCGCACTTAGTTTCTGCGTCTAAAATGCTTCCTATACTGAGAGGGAAGTGTGCTTTAGGAGGGATTAACTGCAGTGTTACGTCTTTTAAAGAAGGAAGTTTTTGGGACTGACTCTGTGGTAACCGCAATAGGCGCACATAGCTTTCAGTCTCAGACGTCTATCCTTTGGACTATAGAAAGTTCTGTTTAAGGGAAACTCCTTCATGCGGAACGTCACTTCTCACAGTGTCCTTCCAGTGGAGGAAAGAAGATAGAACAAGGACGGAGCAGAGAGAACGTTGCAACCTGTGAGTGAAGTACAGGGTAAGGCACCTAGGCCTCTATGATGCATACTGGAAGTTCAACACCTGGGATGTTCCACAGTGTCTATAAATTCTCAAAATACTTCCAATATATGAGGGTACTGTGCTACCGTAAGTTCACACGACATGGATGCGTCTATTCTCAGTTGGAAAGTGTAGGACGTGTCTGGGTAGAAATCATGAAGTGTCTTATTCAGGCCCCTTATAGGGGATGCAGAGGATGATATCTGCTGACGGAAAATACTTCAAGTTCGTACTCATTCATAACAGTGTTTCTCCTTTTTGGATGAAGATAGAACAAGGAAAGACTACGGGCACATTAGGTACTGTGAGTAAACGGCACGCTATGGCGCTTAAGCCTGCTAAACATATATTGGATGTTCACCACTAGTGTTGATCCGCACTTAGTTTCTGTGTCGAAAACGCTTCTTCCACTGAGAGGGAAGTGTGCTTTAGGAGGGATTCACTGCAGTGTTACGTCTAGTAAAGAAGGAAGCTTTTGGGACTGACTCTGTGGTAACCACATAGGCGCACATAGCTTTCCAGTCTCAGCCGTCTATCCGTTGGACTATAGCAAGTTCTGTTTAAGGGAAAATCCTTCATGCGGAGTGTCACTTCTCACAGTGTCTTTCCATTGGAGGAAAGAAGATAGAGCAAGGACGGAGCAGAGAGAACGTTGCAACCCGTGAGTGAAGTACAGGGTAAGGCATTAAGCCTCCTTGATTCATACTGGAAGTTCAACACCTGGGATGTTCCACAGTGTCTACCACTTCTCAAAACACTTCCAATATATGAGGGAACTGTGCTACAGTATGTTTTCACAACAGGGTTGCGTCTTCTCAGTTGGAAAGTGTAGGACATGTCTGTGTGCAATCATGAAGTGTCTGATACAGGCCCCTTAGAGGGGATGCAGAGGAAGGTATCTGCTCAGGGAACCTACTTCAGGTTCGTACTCATTCATAACAGTGTTTGTCTTTTGAGGATGGAGTAAGAACAAGAACGGATTAGGGGCACATTAGGTACTGTGAGTAAAGGGCAGACGATGGCACTTAAGCCATCCAAACACATATTGGATGTTCACCACCAATGGAGATCCGCACTTAGTTTCTGCGTCTAAAACGCTTCCAACACTGAGAGGTAAGTGTGCTTTAGGAGGGATTCACTGCAGTGTTACGTCTAGTAAAGAAGGAAGCTTTTGGGACTGACTCTGTGGTAACCGCAATAGGTGCACATAGTTTTCCATTCTCAGCCGTCTATCCGTTGGACTATAGCAAGTTCTGCTTAAGGGAAAATACTTCATGCGGAATGTCACTTCTCATAGTGTCATTCCACTGGAGGAAAGAAGATAGAACAAGGACTGAGCAGAGAGAACGTTGCAAACCGTGAGTGAAGTACAGGGTAAGGCACCTAAGCCTCTATGATGCATACTGGAGGTTCAACACCTGGGATGTTCCATAATGTCTGCCACTTCTCAAAACACTTCCAATATATGAGGGAACTGTGCTACCGTAAGTTCTCACGACAGGGATGTATCTGTGCACAGTTGAAAACTCTAGGATGTGTCTGGGTAGCAATCATGAAGTGTCTCATGCAGGCCCCTTAGAGGGTATGCGTAGGAAGGTATCTGCTCAGGGAGGCTACTTCAGGTGCGTACTCATTCATAACAGTGCTTCTCCTTGGAGGAATGAAGGTAGAACACGGACGGACTAGGGGCACATTAGGTACTGTGAGTAAAGGGCAGGCTATGGCGCTTAAGCCTGCCAAACACATATTGGTTGTTCACCACCAGCGGTGATCCGCACTTAGTTTCTACATCTCAAACGCTTCCAAACTGAGAGGGAAGTGTGCTTTAGGAGGGATTCACAGCAGTGTTACATTTGTTAAAGAAGGAAGCTTTTGTGACTGACTCTGTGGTAACCACAATAGGCGCACATAACTTTCCAGTCTCAGACGTATAACCATTAGACTATAGGAAGTTCTGTTTAAGGGAAACTCCTTCATGCGGAATGTGACTTCTCACAGTGTCTTTCCAATTGAGGTAAGAAGATAGAACAAGGACGGACAGAGAGAACGTTGAAAACCCTGAGTGAAATACAGGGTAAGCCACTTAGGCCTCTATGATGCATACTGCAAGTTCAGCACCGGAGATGTTCCACAGTGTCTACCTCTTCTCAATACACTTCCAGTATATGAGGGAACTGTGCTGCAGTAAGTTCTCAAGACAGAGATGCGTCTGTGCTCAGTTGGAAAGTGTAGGACGTGTCTGGGAGCAACCATATAGTGTGTGATACAGGCCACTTAGAGGGGATGCGGAGGAATGTATCTGCTCAGGGTACCTACTTCAGGTGCGTACTCATTCATAACAGTGTTTCTCCTTTGAGGATGAAGATAGAACAGGGAAGGACTACGGGCACATTAGGTACTGTGAGTAAAGGGCACGCTATGGCGCTTTAGCCTCCCAAATACATGTTGGATGTTCACCACCAGTGGTGATCCGCACTTAGTTTCTGTGTCGAAAACGCTTCCTACACTGAGAGGAAAGTGTGCTTTAGGAGGGATTCACAGCAGTCTTACGTCTGTAAAAGGAGGAAGTTTTTGGGACTGACTATGTGGTAACCGCATTAGGCGCACATAGCTTTCTAGTCTCAGAAGTTTAACCGTTAGACTTAGGAAGTTCTGTTTAAGTGAAACTCCTTCATGCGGAATGTCACTTCTCACAGTGTCTTTCCAGTGGAGGTAAGAAGATAGAACAAGGACGGACAGAGAGAACGTTGCAAACCGTGAGTGAAATACAGGGTAAGCAACTTAGGCCTCTAGGATGCATACTGCAAGTTCAACACCGGAGATGTTCCACAGTTTCTACCTCTTTTCAAAACACGTACAGTATATGAGGGAACTGTGCTACAGTAAGTTGTCATGACAGAGATGTTTCTGTGCTCAGTTGGAAAGTGTAGGACGTGACTGGGTAGCAATCATGTAGTGTCTGTTACAGTCCCCTTAGAGGGGATGCGGAGGAAGGTATCTGCTCAGGGAACATACTTCAGGTTCATACTCATCTATAACAGTGTTTCTCTTTTGATGATGAAGATAGAATCGGGACGGTTTTGGGGCAAATTAGGTACTGTGAGTAAAGGGCAGGTTATGGCGCTAAGCCTGCCAAACGCATATTGGATGTTCACCACCAATGTTGATCCGCACGTAGTTTCTACGTCCAAAACGCTTCCTACAGTGAGAGATAAGTGTGCTTTAGAAGGGATTCACTGCAGTGTTACGTCTGTTAAAGAAGGAAGCTTTTGGGACTGAATCTGTGGTAACTGCAATAGGCGCACATAGCTTTCCAGGCTCAGCCTTCTATCCGTTGGACTATAACAAGTTCTGTTTAAGGTAAACTCCTTCATGTGGAATGTCACTTCTCACAGTTTCTTTCCAGTGGAGGAAAGAAGATAGAACAAGGACGGAGCAGAGAGAACGTTGCACCCGTGAGTGAAGTACAGGGTACGGCACTTAGGCCTCTATGATGCATACTGGAAGTTCAACACCTGGGATGTTCCACAGTGTCTACCACTTCTCAAAACACTTCCAGTATATGAGGGAACTGTGCTACCGTAAGTTCTCACGACAGGGATGCATCTGTGCTCAGTTGAAAACACTTGGATGTGTCTGGGAAGCAATCATGAAGTGTCTCATACAGGCCCCTTAGAGGGGATGCGTATTAAGGTATCTGCTCAGGGAAGCTACTTCATGTGCATACTCATTCATAACAGTGCTTCTCCTTGGAGGAATGAAGGTAGAACACGGACGGACTAGGGGCGCATTAGGTACTGTGAGTAAGGGCAGTCTATGGCGCCTACGCTTGCCAAACACATATTGGATGTTCAGCACCAGTGGTTATCCGCACTTAGTTTCTGAGTCTAAAACGCTTCCAACACTGAGTGGGAAGTGTGCTTTAAGAGGGATTCACTGCAGTGCTACATCTGTTAAAGAAGGAAGCTTTGGGACTGACTCTCTGGTAACCGCACTAGGCGCACATAGCTTTCCAGTCTCAGACCTCTAACCGTTAGACTATAGCAAGTTCTGTTTAAGTGAAACTCCTTCATGCGGAATATTACTTCCCACAGTGTCTTTCCATGGAGGTAAGAAGATAGAACAAGGACGGACAGAGAGAACGTTGCAAACCGTGAGTGAAATATATTGTAAGCCACTTAGACCACTGTGATGCATACTGGAAGTTCAACATCGTGATGGTGCACAGGGTCTACCTCTTCTCAAAACACTTCCAGTATATGAAGGAACTGTGCTACAGTAAGTTCTCACGACAGAGATGCGTCTGTGCTCATTTGGAAAGTGTAGGACGTGTCTGTGTAGCAACCATGAAGTGTCTGATACAGTCCCCTTAGAGGGGATGCGGAGGAAGGTATCTGCTCAGGGAACCTACTTCAGGTGCATACTCATTCATAACAGTGTTTCTCCTTTGAGGATGAAAATAGAACAGGGAAGGACTACGAGCACATTAGGTACTGTGAGTAAAGGGCACCCAATGGCGCTTAAGCCTGCCAAACACATATTGGATGTTAACCACCAGTGGTGATCCGATCTTCGTTTCTGCATCAAAAACGCTTCTTTTTTTTTCCCAATTTATTTATTTTCAGAGAAACATTATTCATTATTTTTTCACCGCACCCAGTGTTCCATACAAGCTCTGCCCTCTATAATTTCCACCACCTGGTACCCCAAACTTCCACCCCCCCCCGCCAATTCAAACCCCTCAGACTGTTTTTCAGAGTCCATAGTCTCTCATGGTTCACCTCCCCTTCCAATTTACCCAAATTCCCTACTCCTCTCTAACGACCCTTGTCCTCCATGCTATTGGTTATGCTCCACAAATGAGTGAAACCATATGATAATTGACTCTCTCTGCTTGACTGATTTCACTCAGCATAATCTCTTCCAGTCCCGTCCATGTTGCTACAAAAGTTGGATATTCGTCCTTTCTGATGGAGGCATAATACTCCATAGTGTATATGGACCACATCTTCCTTATCCATTCATCCGTTGAAGGGCATCTTGGTTGTTCCATAGTTTGGCGACTGTGGCCATTGCTGCTATAAACATTGGGGTACAGATGTCCCTTCTTTTCACGACATCTGTATCTTTGGGGTAAATACCCAGGAGTGCAATTGCAGGGTCGTAGGGAAGCTCTATTTTTAATTACTTGAGGAATCTCCACACTGTTCTCCAAAGAGGCTGCACCAACTTGCATTCCCACCAACAGTGTAAGAGGGTTCCCCTTTCTCCACTTCCTCTCCAACACATGTTGTTTCCTGTTTTGTTAATTTTGGCCATTCTAACTGGTGTAAGGTGATATCTCAATGTGGTTTTAATTTGAATCTCCCTGAGGGCTAATGATGATGAGCATTTTTCATGTGTCTGATAGCCATTTGTATGTCTTGATTGGAGAAGTGTCTGTTCATATCTTCTGCCCATTTTTTGATATGTTTGTCTGTTTTGTGTGGGTTGAGTTTGAGGAGTTCATTATAGATCCTGGATATCAACCTTTTGTCTGTACTGTCATTTGCAAATATCTTCTCCCATTCCGTGGGTTGCCTCTTTGTTTTTTGACTGTTTCCTTTGCTGTGCAGAAGCTTTTGATTTTGATGAAGTCCCAGAAGTTTATTTTCGCTTTTGTTTCCTTTGCCTTTGGAGACGTATCTTGAAAGAAGTTGCAGTGGCTGATATCGAAGAGATTACTGCCTATGTTCTCCTCTAGGATTCTGATGGATTCCTGTCTCACGTTGAGGTCTTTTATCCATTTTGAGTTGATCTTTGTGTACGGTGTAAGAGAATGGTCGAGTTTCATTCTTCTACATATAGCTGTCCAGTTTTCCCAGCACCATTTATTGAAGAGACTGTCTTTTTTCCACTGTATATTTTTTCCTGTTTTGTCGAAGATTAATTGACCATAGAGTTGAGGGTCCATATCAGGGCTCTCTACTCTGTTCCACTGGTCTATGTGTCTGTTTTTATGCCAATACCTTGCTGTCTTGGTGATCACAGTTTTGTAATAAAGCTTGAAATCAGGGACGGTGATGCCGCCAGCTTTATTTTGGTTTTTCAACATTTCCTCAGCGATTCGGGGTCTCTTCTGATTCCATACAAATTTTAGGATTATTTGCTCCAGCTCTTTGAAGAATGCCGGTGGAATTTTGATCGGAATGGCATTAAAAGTATAGATTGCTCTAGGCAGTATAGACATTTTAACAATGTTTATTCTTCTGATCCAAGAGCATGGAATGGTCTTCCATCTTTTTGTGTCTTCTTCAATTTCTTTCATGAGTGTTCTATAGTTCCTCAAGTAGAGATCCTTTACCTCTTTAGTTAGGTTTATTCCCAGGTATCTTATGGTTCTTGTTGCTATAGTAAATGGAATCGATTCTCTAATTTCCCTTTCTGTATTTTCATTGTTAGTGTATAAGAAAGCCACTGATTTCTGCACATTGACTTTGTATCCTGCCACACTTCTGAATTCCTGTATGAGTTCTAGTAGTTTGGGGGTGGAATCTTTTGGGTTTTCCATATAAAGAATCATGTCATCTGCGAAGAGAGAGAGTTTGACTTCTTCATTACCAATTTGGATACCTTTTATTTCTCTCTGTTGTCTGATTGCTGTTGCTAGGACTTCTAATACTATGTTGAACAAGAGTGGTGTAAGTGTGGGACGCCTGGGTGGCTGGGATGCCTGGGTGGCTCAATTGGTTAAGTAGCTGCCTTCGGCTCAGGACATGACCCCGGCATCCTGGGATCGAGTCCCACATCGGGCTCCTTGCTCGGCGGGGAGCCTGCTTCTCCCTCTGCCTCTGCCTGCCTCTCTGTCTGCCTGTGCTTGCTCTCTCTCCCTCTCTCTCTGACAAATAAATAAATAAAATCTTAAAAAAAAAGGAGTGGTGAAAGTGGGCATCCTTTTCTTGTTCCTGATCTCAATGGGAAAGCTGCAAGCTTTTTCCCATTGAGGATGATATTTGCTGTCGGTCTTTCATAGATAGATTTGATGAGGTTCAGGAATGTTCCCTCTATCCCTATACTTTGAAGCGTTTTAATCAGGAATGGATGTTGGATTTTGTCAAATGCTTTTTCTGCATCAATTGAGAGGACCATGTGGTTCTTCTCTCTTCTCATATTAATTTGTTGTATCACATTGATTGATTTACGAATGTTGAACCATCCTTGTAGTCCAGGGATGAATCCCACCTGATCATGGTGGATAATCTTTTTTTTTTTTTTCCCCAATTTATTTATTTTCAGAAAAACAGTATTCATTATTTTTTCACCACACCCAGTGCTCCATGCAAGCTGTGCCCTCTATAATACCCACCACCTGGTACCCCAACCTCCCACCCCCCCGCCACTTCAAACCCCTCAGTCTGTTTTTCAGAGTCCATAGTCTCTCATGGTTCACCTCCCCTTCCAATTTACCCAAATTCCCTACTACTCTCTAACACCCCTTGTCCTCCATGCTATTGGTTATGCTCCACAAATGAGTGAAACCATATGATAATTGACTCTCTCTGCTTGACTGATTTCACTCAGCATAATCTCTTCCAGTCCCGTCCATGTTGCTACAAAAGTTGGATATTCGTCCTTTCTGATGGAGGCATAATACTCCATAGTGTATATGGACCACATCTTCCTTATCCATTCATCCGTTGAAGGGCATCTTGGTTCTTTCCATAGTTTGGCGACTGTGGCCATTGCTGCTATAAACATTGGGGTACAGATGGCCCTTCTTTTCACGACATCTGTATCTTTGGGGTAAATACCCAGGAGTGCAATTGCAGGGTCGTAGGGAAGCTCTATTTTTAATTTCTTGAGGAATCTCCACACTGTTCTCCAAAGAGGCTGCACCAACTTGCATTCCCACCAACAGTGTAAGAGGGTTCCCCTTTCTCCACATCCTCTCCAACACATGTTGTTTCCTGTTTTGTTAATTTTGGCCATTCTAACTGGTGTAAGGTGATATCTCAATGTGGTTTTAATTTGAATCTCCCTGAGGGCTAATGATGATGAGCATTTTTTCATGTGTCTGATAGCCATTTGTATTTCTTGATTGGAGAAGTGTCTGTTCATATCTTCTGCCATTTTTTGATGTGTTTGTCTGTTTCGTGTGGGTTGAGTTTGAGGAGTTCATTATAGATCCTGGATATCAACCTTTTGTCTGTACTGTCATTTGCAAATATCTTCTCCCATTCCGTGGGTTGCCTCTTTGTTTTTTTGACTGTTTCCTTTGCTGTGCAGAAGCTTTTGATTTTGATGAAGTCCCAGAAGTCTATTTTCGCTTTTGTTTCCTTTGCCTTTGGAGACGTATCTTGAAAGAAGTTGCTGTGGCTGATATCGAAGAGATTACTGCCTATGTTCTCCTCTAAGATTCTGATAGATTCCTGTCTCACGTTGAGGTCTTTTATCCATTTTGAGTTGATCTTTGTGTACGGTGTAAGAGAATGGTCGAGTTTCATTCTTCTACATATAGCTTTCCAGCTTTCCCAGCACCATTTATTGAAGAGACTGTCTTTTTTCCACTGTATATTTTTTCCTGTTTTGTCGAAGATTAATTGACCATAGAGTTGAGGGTCCATATCAGGGCTCTCTACTCTGTTCCACTGGTCTATGTGTCTGTTTTTATGCCAGTACCATGCTGTCTTGGTGATCACAGCTTTGTAATAAAGCTTGAAATCAGGTAAGGTGATGCCGCCAGCTTTATTTTTGTTTTTCAACGTTTCCTTAGCGATTCGGGGTCTCTTCTGATTCCATACAAATTTTTGGATTATTTGCTCCAGCTCTTTGAAGAATGCCGGTGGAATTTTGATCGGAATGGCATTAAAAGTATAGATTGCTCTAGGCAGTATAGACATTTTAACGATGTTTATTCTTCCGATCCAAGAGCATGGAATGGTCTTCCATCTTTTTGTGTCTTCTTCAATTTCTTTCATGAGTGTTCTATAGTTCCTCAAGTATAGATCCTTTACCTCTTTAGTTAGGTTTATTCCCAGGTATCTTATGGTTCTTGGTGCTATAGTAAATGGAATCGATTCTCTAATTTCCCTTTCTGTATTTTCCTTGTTAGTGTATAAGAAAGCCACTGATTTCTGCACATTGACTTTGTATCCTGCCACGCTGCTGAATTGCTGTATGAGTTCTAGTAGTTTGGGGGTGGAGTCTTTTGGGTTTTCCATATAAAGAATCATGTCATCTGCGAAGAGAGAGAGTTTGACTTCTTCATTACCAATTTGGATACCTTTTATTTCTCTCTGTTGTCTGATTGCTGTTGCTAGGACTTCTAATACTATGTTGAACAAGAGTGGTGAAAGTGGGCATCCTTGTCTTGTTCCTGATCTCAACGGGAAGGCTGCAAGCTTTTTCCCATTGAGGATGATATTTGCTGTGGGTCTTTCATAGATAGATTTGATGAGGTTCAGGAATGTTCCCTCTATCCCTATACTTTGAAGCGTTTTAATCAGGAACGGATGTTGGATTTTGTCAAATGCTTTTTCTGCATCAATTGAGAGGACCATGTGGTTCTTCTCTCTTCTCCTATTAATTTGTTGTATCACATTGATTGATTTACGAATGTTGAACCATCCTTGTAACCCAGGGATGAATCCCACCTGATCATGGTGGATAATCTTTTTAATGTGTTGTTGGATCCTGTTGGCTAGGATCTTGTTGAGAATCTTAGCATCCATATTCATCAGTGATATTGGTCTGAAATTCTCCTTTTTGGTATGGTCCTTGCCTGGTTTGGGGATCAGGGTAATGCTGGCTTCATAGAAAGAGTCTGGAAGTTTTCCTTCTGCTTCAATTTTTTGAAACAGCTTCAGGAGAATAGGTGTTATTTCTTCTTGGAAGGTTTGGTAGAATTCCCCAGGGAATCCGTCAGGTCCTGGGCTCTTGTTTTTTGGGAGATTTTTGATCACTGCTTCAATCTCGTTATTAGATATCGGTCTATTCAGGTTGTCGATTTCTTCCTGGTTCAATTTTGGTAGTTTATATTTTTCCAGGAATGCATCCATTTCATCTAGGTTGCTAAGCTTATTGGCATATAACTGTTCGTAGTAACTTCTGATGATTGTTTCTACTTCCTTGGTGTTAGTTGTGATCTCTCCCCTTTCATTCATAATTTTATGAATTTGGGATTTCTCTCTTTTCTTTTGGATTAGTGTAGCCAGTGGCTTATCGATCTTATTGATTCTTTCAAAAAACCAGCTTCTAGTTTCATTGATACGTTCTACTGTATCTCTGGTTTCTCCCTCATTGATCTCAGCTCTAATCTTGATGATTTCCCTTCTTATGTGTGGAGTTGGTTTGATTTGTTGTTGATCCTCCAGTTCTTTAAGGTGTAGAGACAGCTGGTGTGTTCTGGATTTTTCAATTTTTTTGAGCAAGGCTTGGATGGCTATATATTTTCCCCTTAGGACCGCCTTTGCTGTATCCCATAGGTTTTGGACCGAAGTGTCTTCATTCTCATTGGTTTCCATGAATTGTTTCAGTTCTTCTTTGATCTCCTGGTTGATCCAAGCATTCTTAAGCAAGGTGGTCTTTAGCTTCCAGGTGTTTGAGTTCCTTCGGAACTTTTCCTTGTGATTGAGCTCCAGTTTCAAAGCATTGTGATCTGAGAATATGCAGGGAATAATCTCAGTCTTTTGGTATCGGCTGAGTCCTGATTTGTGACCCAGTATGTGGTCTATTCTGGAGAAGGTTCCGTGTGCACTTGAGAAGAATGAGTATTCTGCTGTTTTAGGGTGGAATGTTCTGTATATATCTATGAGGTCCATCTGGTCCAATGTGTCGTTCAATGCTCTTGTTTCTTTATTGATTTTCTGCTTCGATGATCTGTCTAATTCTGAAAGAGGCGTGTTAAGATCACCTACGATTAGTGTATTCATATCAATATGACTCTTTATCTTGATTAACAGTTTTCTTAAGTAATTGGCTGCTCCCATATTGGGAGCATAGATATTTACAATTGTTAGATCATCTTGGTGGATAGTCCCTTTAAGGATTATGTAGTGTCCTTCTGTATCTCTGACTACAGTCTTTAGTTTGAAGTCTAATTTATCTGATATGAGAATCGCTACCCCAGCCTTCTTTTGAGTCCCATTGGCATGAAAGATGCTTCTCCACCCCTTCACTTTCAGTCTGCGTGTATCTTTAGGTTCAAAATGGGTCTCTTGTAGACAGCATATGGATGGGTCCTGTCGTTTTATCCAATCTGCAACCCTGTGCCGTTTTATGGGTGCATTTAGGCCATTCACATTGAGAGTGATTATTGATAGATACGTTTTTATTGACATCGAGTTTCCTTTGAAGTCTTTCTTTCTGTAGACTGTCTCTATATTTCTGTTCAATGCTATTCTTGGGATTTTTCCTCTTTTATAGAACCCCCCTTAGTATTTCCTGCAGTATCGGCTTGGTGGTTGCATAGTCTTTTAAGTCTTGCCGGTCTTGGAAACTCTTTATCTCTCCATCCATTTTGAATGTCAGTCTTGCTGGATAAAGTATTCTTGGCTGCATGTTCTTCTCATTTAGTGCCCTGAATATATCTTGCCAGCCTCTTCTGGCTTGCCAGGTCTCTGTGGACAGGTCTGACGTTATTCTGATGGGCTTCCCTCTGTAAGTAAGGAGCCTCTTTGCCCTGGCGGCTTTCAAGGGATTATACCTACAATTATAATTTCTCAATTTGACTATCAGGTGTCGTGATGTTTTTTTGGAGTGTATAATCTTGGGTGGAGACCGTTCAGCCTCTAGTACATGAACGCTGGTTTCATTCGCGAGATTCGGAAAGTTTTCATGAAGGACTTGTTCCACGACATCTTCTAGACTTCTTTCTTTCTCCTCCCCTTCAGGAATTCCAATAATTCTGACGTTGGAACGCTTCATGGCATCACTTATTTCCCTAATTCTGCTTTCATGGGATCTAAGCTGTTTGTTCCAGGCTTCCTCCTGATCCTTTCTCTCTATCTGTTTTTCTTCCAGATCACTAATTCTATCTTCTGTCTCAGTTACCCTAGCTTTGAGAGAGTTTAGATTGGATTGGAACTCATTGAGAGCATTGTGGACCTCCTCCCTGGTAGCTTTAAGCTCCGCCCTAACATTGTGAACATCCTGTCTGGTCGCTTTCAGTTCGGCTCTAATCAATTCTGTTTGGTCATCCATGGCTTTCTCCAACCTAGCTATTGCCTGGATAATTGTTAGCCTGAATTCTCTTTCCGACATATTGTCTATGTTGATAGCCGTTAGCTCTGTTGCAGAAGGTCCATCCTCTGTATTTTTCTTCTGTTGGGCATTCCTCCTCCTAGTCATTTTGGTGGGAGAAGACTGAACAGATGTAGCTGGATGTATCAACTCTGGTGCAGTCAAGGTGCACCCTGGAACACTTCCTGATCTCCGTCTCAGAAGCCTCAGTCTGGGTGCAGAAGCTGAATAAATTCCCCCTTGGACGCTGGCAGTGCAGGTTCCAAGTTGCAGACCCTGGGGGCGCAGGATCTTTTGCTCGTCCCCAAAGCCAAGGCAGTGGCGGCTGTCTGTGAGCTCCTGACCGCCAGAGAGGTTCCAAGCAGCGATCGCACACTGAGATTTTGCCGCTGGCCGGGGCTGGGAGTGCCCGGCTTGCGCGCACCTCTTTTCAGAGGCGGCTGTGGGTCGGGCGCGAGTCTGGGGCACTGAGAACGGGGCGCTGGTCCGTAAGCCGCAGGCTGGGCTTTTGCACGCCTCTGTCCGGGGAAGAGTTTCGCGGGCGCGCGGCTTAGACTTTGAAACAATGGCCCGGGTCAAGAAGCGCCCCAGGGCCTTAGAAACCCAGGAGAGCTGGAGCGACGTGCACGCGCATCTCAAGCTTTGTGGTAGGGCTAGCGCGCGTTCTGCAGACCGGCTCCCATCCCCTCACAGGAGCCGGAACCCCGCGCTCTGGGGCACGCTGGCGGCTTAGGGACCAGGAGCCGGTTTCTCCGCCGCACTCTCTCTGCCTCCGCGCCGGGGAGGCCGTCTGGGACCGGGGACTCAAGCCCCTGTCCCTAGCCGCCCCGATTCCCACAATTTGCCCCCGCGATCCTTTGCTCTTTTGGAGTGCTTTCAACCAGTCTCCGAGTTAATGCTGGTCCCCAGACGCAGGGCACTCTCGCTCGTATCGGGGTATTACTTTTGCACCGGTCGCCTCTGGTGGCTCCCTCCCCCTTTTGTTTATCTTCCGATATCAGTCCGCTGTTCCCATTCCGCTTTACCTGCTCACTGGCGTCTTCTGCCCCTGTAGAGATCCAGACGTGTATAATTCTGATCTCAGGCTGATTTCATGGGTGATCAGAGTTCTTTGGTAGGTAATCAGCTCACTTTGGGGTACCAGCTGAAAAGACGCCTCTTCCTAGTACCCCGCCATCTTGTCCCCCCGGTGGATAATCTTTTTAATGTGTTGTTGGATCCTGTTGGCTAGGATCTTGTTGAGAATCTTAGCATCCATATTCATCAGTGATATTGGTCTGAAATTCTCCTTTTAGATAGGGTCCTTGCCTGGTTTGGGGATCAGGGTAATGCTGGCTTCATAGAAAGAGTCTGGAAGTTTTCCTTCTGCTTCAATTTTTTGAAACAGCTTCAGGAGAATAGGTGTTATTTCTTCTTGGAAGGTTTGGTAGAATTCCCCAGGGAATCCGTCAGGTCCTGGGCTCTTGTTTTTTGGGAGATTTTTGATCACTGCTTCAATCTCGTTATTAGATATCGGTCTATTCAGGTTGTCGATTTCTTCCTGGTTCAATTTTGGTAGTTTATATTTTTCCAGGAATGCATCCATTTCATCTAGGTTGCTAAGCTTATTGGCATATAACTGTTCGTAATAACTTCTGATGATTGTTTCTACTTCCTTGGCGTTAGTTGTGATCTCTCCCTTTTCATTCATAATTTTATGAATTTGGGATTTCTCTCTTTTCTTTCGGATTAGTGTAGCCAGTGGCTTTTCGATCTTATTGATTCTTGCAAAAAACAAGCTTCTATTTTCATTGATACGTTCTACTGTATCTCTCATTTCTCCCTCATTGATCTCAGTTCTAATCTTGATGATTTCCCTTCTTATGTGTGGAGTTGGTTTGATTTGTTGTTGATCCTCCAGTTCTTTAAGGTGTAGAGACAGCTGGTGTGTTCTGGATTTTTCAATTTTTTTGAGCAAGGCTTGGATGGCTATATATTTTCCCCTTAGGACCGCCTTTGCTGTATCCCATAGGTTTTGGACCGAAGTGTCTTCATTCTCATTGGTTTCCATGAATTGTTTCAGTTCTTCTTTGATCTCCTGTTTTATTCAAGCATTCTTAAGCAAGGTGGTCTTTAGCTTCCAGTTGTTTGAGTTCCTTCGGAACTTTTCCTTGTGATTGAGCTCCAGTTTCAAAGCATTGTGATCTGAGAATATGCAGGGAATAATCTCAGTCTTTTAGTATCGGCTGAGTCCTGATTTGTGACCCAGTATGTGGTCTATTCTGGAGAAGGTTCCGTGTGCACTTGAGAAGAATGTGTATTCTGCTGTTTTAGGGTGGAATGTTCTGTATATATCTATGAGGTCCATCTGGTCCAATGTGTCATTCAATGCTCTTGTTTCTTTGTTGAGTTTCTGCTTCGATGATCTGTCTAATTCTGAAAGAGGCGTGTTAAGATCTCCTACGATTAGTGTATTCATATCAATATGACTCTTTATCTTGATTAACAGTTTTCTTAAGTAATTGGCTGCTCCCATATTGGGAGCATAGATATTTACAATTGTTAGATCATCTTGGTGGATAGTCTCTTTAAGGATTATGTAGTGTCCTTCTGTATCTCTGACTACAGTCTTTAGTTTGAAGTCTAATTTATCTGATGTGAGAATCGCTACCCCAGCCTTCTTTTGAGTCCCATTGGCATGAAAGATGCTTCTCCACCCCTTCACTTTCAGTCTGCGTGTATCTTTATGTTCAAAATGGGTCTCTTGTAGACAGCATGTGGATGGGTCCTGTCGTTTTATCCAATCTGCAAACCTGTGCCGTTTTATGGGTGCATTTAGGTCATTCACATTGAGAGTGATTATTGATAAATACGTTTTTATTGACATCGAGTTACCTTTGAAGTCTTTCTTTCTGTAGACTGTCTCTATATTTCTGTTCAATGCTATTCTTGGGATTTTTCCTCTTTTATAGAACCCCCCTTAATATTTCCTGCAGTGTCGGCTTGGTGGTTGCATAGTCTTTTAAGCCTTGCCGGTCTTGGAAACTCTTTATCTCTCCATCCATTTTGAATGTCAGTCTTGCTGGATAAAGTATTCTTGGCTGCATGTTCTTCTCATTTAGTGCCCTGAATATATCTTGCCAGCCTCTTCTGGCTTGCCAGGTCTCTGTGGACAGGTCTGACGTTATTCTGATGGGCTTCCCTCTGTAAGTAAGGAGCCTCTTTGCCCTTGCAGCCTTCAAGAGATTATACCTACAATTAAAATTTCTCAATTTGACTATCAGGTGTCGTGATGATTTTTTGGAGTGTATAATCTTGGGTGGAGACCGTTCAGCCTCTAGTACATGAACGCTGGTTCATTTGTGAGATTCGGAAAATTTTCATGAAGGACTTGTTCCACGATATCTTCTAGACTTCTTTCTTTTTCCTCCCCTTCAGGAATTCCAATAATTCTGACGTTGGAACGCTTCATGGCATCATTTATATCCCTAATTCTGCTTTCGTGGGATCTAAGCTGTTTGTTCCAGGCTTCCTCCTGATCCTTTCTCTCTATCTGTTTGTCTTCAAGATCACTAATTCTATCTTCTGTCTCTGTTACCCTAGCTTTGAGAGAGTTTAGATTGGATTGGAACTCATTGAGAGCATTGTGGACCTCCTCCCTGGTATCTTTGAGCTCCGCCCTAACATTGTGAACATCCTGTCTGGTCGCTTTCAGTTCGGCCCTAATCAAATCTGTTTGGTCATCCATGGCTTTCTCCAACCTAGCTATTGCCTGGATAATTGTTAGCCTGAATTCTCTTTCCGACATATTGTCTATGTTGATAGCCGTTAGCTCTATTGCAGAAGGTCCATCCTCTGTATTTTTCTTCTGTTGGACATTCCTCCTCCTAGTCATTTTGGTGGGAGAAGACTGAACAGATGTAGCTGGATGTATCAACTCTGGTGCAGTCAAGGTGCACCCTGGAACACTTCCTGATCTCCGTCTCAGAGAGAAGCCTCTGTCTGGGTGCAGAAGCTGAACAAATTCCCCCTTGGACGCTAGGCAGTGCAGGTTCCAAGTTAAAGACCCTAGGGGAGCACGATCTTTTGCTTGTCCCCAAATCCAAGGAAGTGGCGGCTGTCTGGGAGCTCCTGACAGCCAGAGAGGTTCCAAGCAGCGATCGCACACTGAGATTTTGCCGCCGTCCCAGGCTGGGAGTGCCCGGCTTGCGTGCACCTCTTTTCAGAGGCGGCTGTGGGTCGGGCGTGCGTCTGGGGCACTGAGAACGGGGCGCTGGTCCGTAAGCCGCAGGCTGGGCTTTTGCTCGCCTCTGTCTGGGGAAGAGTTCCGTGCGCCTGTGGCTTAGACTTTGAAACAATGGCAAGGGTCAAGAAGTGCCCCCAGGCCTTAGAAACCCAGGAGAGCTGGAGGGACATGCGCGCACATCTCAAGCTTTGTGGTAGGGCTAGCCTGCGTTCTGCAGACCAGCGCAGCTCCCATCCCCTCACAGGAGCTGGAACACGCGCGCTCTGGGGCATGCTGGAGGCTTAGGGACCAGGAGCCGGTTTCTCCACCACACTCTCTCTGCCTCCGTGCCGGGGAGGCCGTCTGGGACTGGGGACTTAAGCCCCTGTCCCTAGCCGCCCCGATTCCCACAATTTGCCCCCGAGATCCTTTGCTCTTTTGGAGTGCTTTCAACCAGTCTCCGAGTTACTGCTGGTCCCCAGACATAGGGCACTCTCGCTCGTATCAGGGTATTACTTTTGCACCGGTCGCCTCTGGTGGCTCCCTCCCCCTTTAGTTTATCTTCAGATATCAGTCCACTGTTCTCATTCCGTATTACCAGCTCACTGGCATCTTCTGCCCCTGTAGAGATCCAGACGTGTATAATTCTGATCTCAGGCTGATATCATGGGTGTTCGGAGTTCTTTGGTAGGTAATCAGCTCACTTTGGGGTACCAGCTGAAAAGACGCCTCTTCCTAGTATCCCTCCATCTTGTACCCCCACTGGAAAATGCTTCTTACACTGAGAGGGAAGTGTGCTTTAGGAGGGATTCACTGCAGTGTTACGTCTATTAAAGAAGGAAGCTTTTGGGACTGACTCTGTGGTAACCGCAATAGGCGCACATAGTTTTCCATTCTCAGCCGTCTATCCGTTGGACTATAGCAAGTTCTGCTTAAGGGAAAATCCTTCATGCGGAATGTCATTTCTCACAATGTCTTTCCACTGGAAGAAAGAAGATAGAACAAGGACGGAGCAGAGAGAACGTTGCAACCCGTGAGTGAAGTACAGGGTAAGGCACCTAAGCCTCTATGATGCATACTGGAGGTTCAACACCTGGGATGTTCCACAATGTCTGCCACTTCTCAAAACACTTCCAATATATGAGGGAACTGTGCTACCGTAAGTTCTCACGACAGGGATGTATCTGTGCACAGTTGAAAAATTTAGGATGTGTCTGGGTAGCAGTCATGAAGTGTCTCATGCAGGCCCCTTAGAGGGTATGCGTAGGAAGGTATCTGCTCAGGGAAGCTACTTCAGGTGCGTACTCATTCATAACAGTGCTTATCCTTGGAAGAATGAAGGTAGAACACGGACGGACTAGTGGCACATTAGGTAATGTGAGTAAAGGGCAGGCTATGGCGCTTAAGCCTGCCAAACACATATTGGTTGTTCACCACCAGCGGTGTTCCGCACTCAGTTTCTACATCTCAAACGCTTCCAAACTGAGAGGGAAGTGTGCTTTAGAAGGGATTCACTGCAGTGTTACGTCTGTTAAAGAAGGAAGCTTTTGGGACTGACACTGTGGTAACCACAATAGGCGCACATAGCTTTCCAGTCTCAGACGTCTAACCGTTAGACTATAGGAAGTTCTGTTTAAGGGAAACTCCTTCATGCGGGTTGTCCCTTCTCACAGTGTCTTTATGTGGAGGAAAGAAGATAGAACAAGGACGGACAGAGAGAACGTTGCAAACCGTGATTGAAGTACAGGGTAATCCACTTAGGCCTCTATGATGCATACTGTAAGTTCAACACCGGAGATGTTCCACAGTGTCTACCTCTTCTCAAAACACTTCCAGTATATGAGGGAACTCTGCTACTGTAAGTTCTCACGACAGAGTTGCGTCTGTGCTCAGTTGGAAAGTGTAGGACGTGTCTGGGTAGCAACCATGAAGTGTCTGATATAGGCCCCTTAGAGGGGATGCGGAGGAAGGTATCTGCTCAGGGAACCTACTTCAGGTGCGTACTCATTCATAACAGTGTTACTCCTTTGAGGATGAATATAGAACAGGGACGGATTAGGGCCACATTAGGTATGTGAGTAAAGGGCAGGCTATAGCGCTTAAGCCTGCCAAACACATATTGGATGTTCACCACCAATGGGGATCCGCACTTAGTCTCTGCGTCTAAAACACTTCCAACACTGAGAGGGAAGTGTGCTTTAGAAGGGATTCACTGCAGTGTTACCTCTGTTGAAGAAGAAAGCTTTTGGAACTGACTCTGTGGTAACCGCAATAGGCGCACATAGCTTTCCAGTCTCAGACGTCTAACCGTTAGTCTATAGGAAGTTCTGTTTAAGGGAAACTCCTTGATGCGGATTGTCACTTCTCACAGTGTCTTACCAGTAGAGGAAAGAAGATAGAACAAAGACGGACAGAGAGAACATTGCAAACCGTGAGTGAAGTACAGGGTAAGTCACTTAGGCCTCTATGATGCATACTGGTAGTTCAACACCGGAGATGTTCCACAGTGTCTCCCTCTTATCAAAACACTTCCAGTATATGAGGGAACTGTGCTACAGTAAGTACTCACGACAGAGATGCGTCTGTGCTCATTTGGAAAGTGTAGGACGTGTCTGGGAAGCAACTCTGAAGTGTCTGATACAGGCCCATTAGAGGGGATGCGGAGGTAGGTATCTGCTCAGGGAAGATACCTCAGGTGCGTACTCATTCATAACAGTGTAACTCCTTTGAGGATGAATATAGAACAGGGAAGAACTACGGGCACATTAGGTACTGTGAGTAAAGGGCACGCTATGGCGCTTAAGCCGGCCAAACACATATTGGATGTTCACCACCAGTGGTGATCCGCACTTAGTTTCTGTGTCTAAAACGCTTCCAACACTGAGAGGGAAGTGTGCTTTAGGAGGGATTCACTGCAGTGTTACGTCTGTTAAAGAAGGAAGCTTTTGGGACTGACTGTGGTAACCACAATAGGCGCATATAGCTTTCCAGACTCAGACGTTATCCGTTAGAATATAGCAAGTTCTGTTAAAGGGAGACTCCTTCATGCCGAATGTTACTTCTCACAGTGTCTTTCCAGTGGAGGAAAGAAGATAGAACAACGACGGACAGAGAGAACGTTGCAACCCGTGAGTGAAGTACAGGGTAAGGCACCTAAGCCTCTATGATGCATACTGGAAGTTCAACACCTGGGATGTTCCACAATGTCTACCTCTTCTCAAAACACTTCCAATATATGAGGGAACTGTGCTACCGTAAGTTCTCACGACAGGGATGCATCTGTGCACAGTTGAAAACTCTAGGATGTGTCTGGGAAACAATCATGAAGTGTCTCATGCAGGCCCCTTAGAGGGGATGCGTATGAATGTATCTGCTCAGGGAAGCTACTTCAGGTGCGTACTCATTCATAACAGTGCATCTCCTTTGAGAAATGAGGGAAGAACACGGTCGGACTAGGGGCACATTAGGTACTGTGAGTAAAGGGCAGCCTATGAAGCTTAAGCCTGCCAAACACATATTGGTTGTTCACCACCAGTGGTGATCCGCACTTAGTTTCTGCGTCTAAAACGCTTCCAACACTGAGAGGGAAGTGTGCTTTAGGAGTGATTCACTGCAGTGTTACGTCTGTTAAAAAGAATGCTTTTGGGACTGACTCTGTGGAAACCGCATTAGGCACATATAGTTTTCCAGTCTCAGATGTCTAACCGTTTGACTATAGGAAGTTCTGTTTAAGGGAAACTCCTTCATGCGGATTGTCACTTCTCAAATTGTCTTTATGTGGAGGAGAGAAGATAGAACAAGGACGGACAGAGAGAACGTTGCAAACCGTGAGTAAAGTACAGGGTAAGCCACTTAGGCCTCTATGATGCATACTGGCAGATCAAACCGGAGAAGAACCACAGTGCCTACCTCTTCTCAAACACTTCCAGTAAATAAGGGAACTGGGCTTCAGTAAGTACTAACGACAGAGATGCGTCTGTGCTCAGTTGGTTAGTGTAAGACGTGTCTGGGTAGCAACCATGAAGTGTCTGATACAAACCCCTAAGAGGGGATGCAGAGTAAGTTATCTCCTCAGGGAACCTACTTCAGGTTCGTACTCATTCATAACAGTGTTTCTCTTTTTAGGATGAAGATAGAACAGGGACGGATTAGGGGCACATTAGGAAGGTATCTGCTGAGGGAAGCTACTTCAGGTGCGTACTCATTCATAACAGTGTTTCTCCTATGAGGATGAAGATAGAAAAGAGAAAGACTATGGGCACATTATGTACTGTGAGTAAAGGGCACGCTATGGTGCATAAGCCTGCCAAATACATATTGGATGTTCACCACCAGTGGTGATCCGCTCTAGTTTCTGCATCTAAAACGAGGGAAGTGTGCTTTAGGGGGATTCACTGCAGTGTTACGTCTGTTAAAGAAGGATGCTTTTGGGACTGAATCTGTGGTATTCACATTAGGCGCAAATAGCTTTCCAGTCTCAGACGTATAACCGTTAGACTATAGGAAGTTCTGTTTAAGGGAAACTCCTTCATGCGGATTGTCACTTCTCACAGTGTCTTTATGTGGAGGAAAGAAGATAGAACAAGGACGGACAGAGAGAACATTGCAAACATGAGTGAAATACAGAGTAAGCCACTTAGGCCTCTATGATGCATACTGGCAGTCCAACACTGGAGATGTTCCACAGTGCCTACCTCATCTCAAAACACTTCCAGTATATGAGCAACTGTGCTACAGTAAGTTCTCATGACAGAGATGCGTCTGTGCTCAGTTGGAAAGTGTAGGACGTGTCTGGGTAGCCACCATGAAGTTTTTGATACAAGCCCCTAAGAGGGGATGCGGAGTAAGTTATCTGCTCAGGGCACCTACTTCAGGTGCGTACTCATTCATAACAGGGTTTCTCCTATGAGGATGAAGATAGAACAGGGACGGAAGAGGGTCACATTAGGTACTGTGAATAAAGGGCAGGCTATGGCGCTTAAGCATGCCAAACACATATTGGATGTTCACCACCAGTGGTGATCCGCACTTAGTTTCTGTGTCTAAAACCATTCCAACACTGAGAGGGAAGTGTGCTTTAGGAGGGATTCACTGCAGTGTTACGTCTGTTAAAGAAGGAAGCTTTTGGGACTGACTCTGTGGTAACCGCATTAGGCGCACAAAGCTTTCCAGTCTCAGACGTCGAACCGTTAGACTATAGGAAATCTGTTTAAGGGAAACTCCTTCATGCAGATTGTCACTTCTCACAGTGTCTTTATGTGGAGGAAAGAAGATAGAACAAGGACGGACAGAGAGAACGTTCCAAACCGTGAGTGAAGTACAGGGTAAGCCACTTAGGCCTCTATGATGGATACTAGAAGTTCAACACCGGAGATGTTCCACAGTATCTACCTCTTCTCAATACACTTCGAGTATATGAAGGAACTGTGCTACAGTAAGTTCTCACGACAGAGATGCGTCTGTGCTCAGTTGGAAAATATAGAACGTGTCTGGGTAGCAACCATGTAGTGTCTGATACAGGCCCATTAGAGGGGATGCAGAGGAAGGTATCTGCTCAGGGAACCTACTTCAGGTGCTTACTTATTCATAACAGTGTTTCTCCTTTGAGGATGAAGATAGAACCGGGAAGGACTACGGGCACACTAGGTACTGTGAGTAATGGGCAGGCTCTGGCACTTAAGCCTGCCAAACACATATTGGATGTTAACCACCAGTGGAGACCCGCACTTAGTTTCTGTGTCGAAAACGCTTCTTACACTGAGAGGGAAGTGTGCTTTAGGAGGGATTCACTGCAGTGTTACGTCTGTTAAAGAAGGAAGCTTTTGGGACTGACTCTGTGGTAACCGCAATAGTCGCACATAGCTTTCCAGTCTCAGATGTCTATCCGTTGGAATATAGCAAGATCTGTTAAGGGAAACTCCTTCATGCGGAATGTCACTTCTCACAGTGTCTTTCCTGTGGAAGAAAGAAGATAGAACAAGGACGGACAGAGAGAACGTTGCAAACCGCGAGTGAAGTACAGGTTAAGGTACCTAAGCCTCTATGATGCATACTGGAGGTTCAACACCTGAGATGTTCCACATGTCTACAACTTCTCAAAACACTTCCAATATATGAAGGAACTGTGCTACCGTAATTTCTCACGTCAGGGATGCATCTGTGCATAGTTAAAAACTCTAGGATGTGTCTGGGTTGCAATCATGAAGTGTCTCATACAGGCCCCTTAGAGGGGATGCGTAGGAAGGTATCTGCTCAGGGAAGCTACTTCAAGAGTGTACTCATTCATAACAGTGCTTATCCTTGGAGGAATGAAGGTAGAACACGGATGGACTAGTGGCACATTATGTACTGTGAGTTAAGGGCAGGCTATGACACTTAAGACTGCCAAACACATATTGGATGTTCACCACCAGTGGTGATCCGTACTTAGTTTTGCGTCAAAAACGCTTCCGACACTGAGAGGGAAGTGTGCTTTAGGAGGGATTCACTGCAGTGTTCCGTCTGTTAAAGAAGGAAGTTTTGGGACTGACTCTGTGGTAACCGCAATAGTCGCACATAGCTTTCCAATATCAGAGGTCAATCCATTGGACTATAGCAAGTTCTGATTGAGGAAACTTCTTCATGCAGAATGTCACTTATCACAGTGTCTTTCCAATGGAGGAAAGAAGATAGAACAAGGACGGAGCGGAGAGTACGTTGCAACCCGTGAGTGAAGTACACGGTAATGCACCTAGGCCTCTATGAATCATATTGGAAGTTCAACACCTGGGATATCCTATAGTGTCCTCCACTTCTCAAAAGCTTCCAATATCTGAGGGAACTGTGCTACAGTATGTTCTCACGAAAGGGATGCATCACGGTCAGTTGTAAAGTGTTGGACGTGTCTGGGTAGCAAACATGAAGTGTCTGATACAGGCCCCCTTAGAGGGGATGCGGAGGAAGGTATCTGCTAAGGGAACCTACTTTACTCATTCACAACAGTGTTTCTCCTTTGAGGATGAAGATAGAACAGGGAAGGACTACGGGCACATTAGGTACTGTGAGTAAAGGGCAGGTTATGGCGCTTAAGCCTGCCAAACACACATTGGACGTTCACCACCAATGATGATCCGCATTTAGTTTCTGTGTCGAAAATGCTTCCAACACTGAGAGGGAAGTGTGCTTTAGGAGAGATTCACTGCAGTGTACGTCTGTTAAAGAAGGAAGTTTTGGGACTGACTCTGTGGTAACTGCAATAGTCTCACATAGCTTTCCAGCCTCAGATGTCTATCCTTTGGATTATAGCAATTTCTGTTTAAGGGAAACTCCTTCAAGCGGAATGTGACTTTTCACAGTGTCTTTCCAGTGGAGGAAAGAAGATAGAACAACGACGGACAGAGAGAACGTTGCAAACCATGAGTCAAGTAAAGGGTAAGGCATCTAAGTCTCTATGATGCATACTGGAAGTTCAACACCTGGGATATTCCACAATGTTTACCAGTTCTCAAAACACTTCCAATATATGAGGGAACTGTACTACCGTAAGTTCTCACGACAGGGAATCATCTGTGCACAGTTGAAAACTCTAGGATGTGTCTGGGTAGCAATCATGAAGTGTCTCATACAGGCCCCTTAGAGGGGATGCGTAGGAAGGTATCTGCTCAGGGAGGCTACTTCAGGTGCATACTCATTCATAACAGTGCTTCTCCTTGGAGGAATGAAGTTAGAACACGGACGGACTAGGGGCTCATTAGGGACTGTGAGTAAAGGGCAGGCTATGATGCTTAAGCCGGCCAAACACATATTGGAGGTTCACCACCAGTGGTGATCCGCACTTAGTTTCTACGTCTACAACGCTTCTAACACTCAGAGGGAGGTGTGCTTTAGGAGGGATTCACTGCAGTGTTATGTCTAGTAAAGAAGGAAGCTTTGGGACTGACTTGTGGTAACCGCAATAGTCGCACATACCTTTCCAGTCTAAGATGTCTATCCGTTGGACTATAGCAAGTTCTGTTTTAGGGAAAATCCTTCATGCAGAATGTCACTTCTCACAGTGTCTTTCCAACGGAAGAAAGAAGAAAGAACAAGGACGGAGCAGAGAGAACGTTGCAACCCGTGAGTGAAGTACAGGGTAAGGAACCTAGGCCTCTATGATTCATACTGGAAGTTCAACACCTGGGATGTTCCACAGTGTTTACCACTTCTCAAAACACTTCCAATATATGAGGGAACTGTGCTACAGTATGTTCTCATGACAGGGATGCGTCTCTGCTCAGTTGGAAAATGTAGGACGTGTCTGGGTAGCAATCATGAAGTGTTTTATACAGGCCCCTGAGAGGGGATGTGGAGGAAGGTTTCTGCTCAGGAACCTACTTCAGGTTCGTACTCATTCATAACAGTGCTTCTCCTTTGAGGATGAAGATAGAACAGGGACGGATTAGGGGCACATTAGGTACTGTGAGTAAAGGGCAGGCTATGGTACTTAAGCCTGCCAAACACATATTGGATGTTCACCACCAGTGGTGATCCGCACTTAGTTTCAGCGTCTAAAACCCTTCCAACACTGAGAGGGAAGTGTGCTTTAGGAGTGATTAAATTCAGTGTTACGTCTGTTAAAGAAGGAAGCTTTTGGGACTGACTCTGTGGTAACCGCATTAGGCGCACATAGCTTTCCCGTCTCAGACGTCTAACCATTAGACTATAGGAATTTCTGTTTAAGGGATACTCCTTCTTGTGGAATGTCACTTCTCAGAGTGTCTTTCTCGGGGACGTAAGAAGGTAGAATTAGGATGGACAGAGAGAACCTTGCAAACCGTGAGTGAAGTACAGGGTAAGCCACTTAGGCCTCGGTGATGCATACTGGAAGTTCAACACCGGAGATGTTCCACAGTGTCTACCTCTTCTCTAAACACTTCCAGTATATGAGGGAACTGTGCTACAGTATGGTCTCACAACAGAGATGCGTCTGTGCTCATTTGGAAAGTGTAGGGTGTGTCTGGGTAGCAACCATGAAATGTCTGATACAAGTCCCTTAGAGGGGATGGGGAGCAAGTTAACTGCTCAGGGAACCTACTCAGGTGCGTACTCATCCAAATCCTACTTCAGGTGTTTCTCCTTTGAGGATGAAGATAGAACAGGGAAGGACTACGGGCACATTAGGTACTGTGAGTAAAGGGCACGCTATGGCGCTTAAGCCTGCCAAACACATATAGGATGTTCACCACCAGTGGTTATCCGCACTTAGTTTCTGCGTCGAAACCGTGAGTGAAGTACAGGGTAAGGTACCTAAGCCTCTATGATGCATAATGGAAGTTCAACACCAGAGATGTTCCACAGTGTCTATCTCTTCTCAAATACTTTCAGTATATGAGCGAACTGTGGTAGAGTAAGTCCTCACGACAGAGATGCGTCTGTACTCAGTTGGTATGTGTAGGACGTTTCTGAGTAGCAACCATGAAGTGTCTCATAATGGCCCCTTAGAGGGGATGCGGAGGAAGGTATCTGCTCAGGGAAACTACTTCAGAGGCTTAATCATTCATAACTGTGTTTCTCCTTTGAGGATGAAGATAGAACAGGGAAAGACTATGGGAACACTAGGTACTGTGAGTAAAGGGCAGGCCATGGCGCTTAAGCCTGCCAAACACATATTCGATGTTCCCCACCAGTGGTGAACCGCACTTAGTTTCTGCGTCTAAAACGCTTCCAACACTGAGAGGGAAGTGTGCTTTAGGAGGGATTCACTGCAGTGTTACGTCTGTTAAAGAAGGAAGCTTTTGGGACTGACTCTGTGGTACCCTCATTAGGCGCACATAGCTTTCCAGTCACTGACGTCTAACCGTTAGACTATAGGAAGTTCTGTTTAAGGGAAACTCCTTGATGATGAATGTTACTTCTCACATAATCTTTCCAGTGGAGGAAAGAAGATAGAACAAGGATGGACAGAGAGAATGTTGCAAACCGTGAGTGAAGTACAGGGTAATCCAATTAGGCCTCTATGATGCATACTATAAGTTCAACACCGGAGATGTTCCACAGTGTCTACCTCTACTCAAAACACTTCCAGTATATGAGGGAACTGGCTACTGTAAGTTCTCACGACACAGATCCGTCTGTGCTCAGTTGGAAAGTTAGGACGTGTCTGGGTAGCAACCATTAAGTGTCTGATACAGGCCCCTTAGAGGGGATGCGGAGGAAGGTATCTGCTCAGGGAAACGACTTCAGGTTTGTACTCATTCATAACAGTGTTTCACCTTTGAGGATGAAGGTATAACAGGGAAGGACTACGGGCACATTAGGTACTGTGAGTTAAGGGCACGCTATGGCGCTTAAGCCTGCCAAACATATATTGGATGTTCACCACCAGTGGTGATCCGCACTTAGTTTCTGCGTCTAAAACGCTTCCAACACTGAGAGGGAAGTGTGCTTTAGGAGGGATTCACTGCAGTGTTACGTCTGTTAAAGAAGGAAGCTTTTGGAACTGACTCTGTGGTAACCGCAATAGGCGCACATAGCTTTCCAGTCTCAGACGTCTAACCGTTAGACTATAGGAAGTTCTGTTTAAGGGAAACTCCTTCATGTGGAATGTCACTTCTCACAGTGTCTTTCCAGTGGATGAAAGAAGATAGAACAATGACGGACAGACTGAACATTGCAACCCGTGAGTGTAGTACAGGGTAAGGCACTTAAGCCTCTATGATGCATACAGGAAGTTCAACACCTGGGATGTTCCACAATGTCTACCACTTCTCAAAACACTTCCAGTATATGAGGGAACTGTGCTACCGTAAGTTCTCACGAAAGGTATGCATCTGTGCACAGTTGAAAACTCTAGTATGTGTCTGGGTAGCAATCATGAAGTGTCTCATGCAGGCCCCTTAGAGGCGATGCGTATGAAGGTATCTGCTCAGGGAAGCTACTTCAGGTGCGTACTCAATCATAACAGTGCTTCTCCTTGGCGGAATGAAGGAAGAACACGGACGGACTAGGGGCACATTAGGTACTGTGAGTAAAGGGCAGGCTATGAAGCTTAAGCCTGCCAAACACATATTAGATGTTCACCACCAGTGGTGATCCGCCCTTAGTTTCTGCGTCTAAAACGCTTCCAACACTGAGACTGAAGTGTGCTTTAGGGGTATTAACTGCAGTGTTACGTCTATTAAAGAAGGATGCTTTTGGGACTGACTTTGTGGTATCCCCATTAGGCGCACATAGCTTTCCAGTCTCAGACGTCTAACCGTTACACTATAGGAAGTTCTCTTTAAGGGAAAATCCTTCATGCGGATTGTATCTTCTCACAGTGTCTTTATGTGGAGGAAAGAAGATAGAACAAGGACGAACAGAGAGAACGTTGCAAACGTGAGTGAAATACAGGGTAAGCCACTTAGGCCTCTATGATGCATACTGGCAGTTCAACACCGGAGATGTGCCACAGTGCCTACCTCTACTCAAAACACTTCCAGTATATGAGGGATCTGTGCTACAGTAAGTTCTCACGACAGAGATGCGTCTGTGCTCAGTTGGAAAGTGTAGGACGTGTCTGAGTAGCAACCATGAAGTTTCTGATACAAGCACCTAAGAGGGGATGCGGAGTAAGTTATCTGCTCAGGGAACCTACTTCAGGTGCGTACGTATTCATAACAGGGTTTCTCCTATGATGATCAAGATAGAACAGGGACGGATTAGGGGAACATTAGGTACTGTGGATAAAGGGCACGCTATGGCACTTTAGCCTGCCACACACCTATTGGATGTTCACCACCAGTGGTGATCCGCACTTAGTTTCTGTGTCTAAAACCCTTCCATCACTGAGACGGAAGTGTGCTTTTGGAGGGATTCACTGCAGTGTTACGTCTGTTAAAGAAGGAAGCTTTTGGGACTGACTCTGTGGTAACCGCATTAGGCGCAGTTAGCTTTCCAGTCTCAGACGTCTAACCATTAGACTATAGGAAGTTCTGTTTAAGGGAAACTCCTTCATGCGGAATGTCACTTCTCACAGTATCTTTCCAGTGGAGGAAAGAAGATAGAACAAGGACGGACAGAGAGAACGTGGCAAACCGCGTGTGAAGTACAAGGTATGCCACTTAGGCCTCTATGATGCATACTGGAAGTTCAACACCGGAGATGTTACACAGTGTCAACCTCTTCTCAACACTTCCAGTATATGAAGGAACTGTGCTACAGTAAGTTCTCACGACAGAGATGCGCTGTGCTCAGTTGGACAGTGTAGGATGTGTCTGGGTTCCTACCATGTTGTGTCTGATACAGGCCCATTAGAGGGGATGCGGAGGAAGGTATCTGGTCAGGGAACCTACTTCAGGTGCTTACTTATTCATAACAGGGTTTGTACTTTGAGGATGAAAATAGAACAGGTAAGGACTACAGGTACATTAGGTACTTTGAGTAAAGGGCACGCTATGGCGCTTAAGGCTGCCAAACTTATATTGGATGTTCACCACCAGTGTTGATTCGCACTTAGTTTCTCTGTCGAAAACGCTTCTTACACTGAGAGGGAAGTGTGCTTTAGGAGGGATTCACTGCATTGTTACGTCTGTTAAAGAAGGAAGCTTTTGGGACTGACACTGTGGTAACCGCAATAGGTGCACATAGCTTTCCAGTCTCAGACGTCTATCCTTTGGACTATAGCAAGTACTGTTTAAGGGAAACTCCTTCATGCGGAATGTCACTTCTCAAAGTGTCTTTCCAGTGCTGGAAGAACATAGAACCACGACGGACAGAGAGAACGTTGCAACCCGTGAGTGAAGTACATGGTAAGGAACCTAGGCGTCTATGATGCATACTGGAAGTTCAACACCTGGATGTTCCACAGTGTCTACCACTTCTCAAAACACTTCCAATATATGAGGGAACTGTGGTACCGTACGTTCTCACGACAGGGATGCATCTGTGCAAAGTTGGAAAGTGTAGGACGTGTCTGGGTAGCAATCATGAAGTGTCTCATTCAGGCCCCTTAGAGGGGATGCGTGGAAGGTATCTGCTCAGGGAAGCTACCTCAGGTGCGTACTCATTCATAACAGTGTTTATCCTTTGAGGATGAAGATAGAACAGGGATGGATCAGGGGCACATTAGGTACTGTGAGTAAAGGGCAGGATATGACGCTTAAGCCTGCAAAACACATATTGGATGTTCACCACCAATGGTGATCCGAACTTAGTTTCTGTATCGAAAACGCTTCCAACATTGAGAGGGAAGTGTGCTTTAGGAGGGATTCACTGCAGTGTTACGTCTGTTAAAGAAGGAAGCTTTTGGGACTGACTCTGTGGTAAACGCATTAGGCGCACATAGCTTTCCAGTCTCAGACTTCTAACCGTTAGAATATAGGATGTTCTGTTTACGGGAAACTCCTTCATGCGGAATGTCACTTCTCCCAGTGTCTTTCCAGGGGAAGAGAGAAGATAGAACAAGGACGGACAGAGCGAACGTTGCAAACCGTGAGTGAAATACAGGGTAAACCACTTATGCCTATATGATGCATACTGGAAGTTCAACCCCGGAGATGTTCCACAGTGTCTAGCTCTTCTCAAAACACTTCCAGTATAAGAGGGAACTGTGCTACAGTAAGTCCTCACGAGAGAGATGCGTCTATGCTCAGTTGCAAAGTGTAGGACGTGTCTGGGTAGCAACCATGAAGTGTCTGATACAAGCTTCTAAGAGGGGATGCTGAGGATGGTATCTGCTCAAGGAACCTACTTCAGGTGCGTACTCATTCATAACAGTGATTCTCCTTTGAGGATGAATATAGAACAGGGAAGGACTACGGGCACATTAGGTACTGCCCTTTACAGGGCAGGCTATGGCACTTAAACCTGACAAACACATATTGGATGTTCACCACCAGTGGTGATCCGCACTTAGTTTCTGCTTCTAAAACGTTTCCAGCACTGAGAGGGAAGTGTGCTTTAGGAGGGATTCACTGCAGTGTTACGTCGGTTAAAGATGGAAGCTTTTGGGACTGACTCTGTGGTAACCGCAACAGGCGCATATAGCTTTCCGGTCTCAGCCGTCTATCCGTTAGACTATAGGAAGTTCTGTTTAAGGGAAACTCCTTCATGAGGAATGTCACTTCTCATAGTGTCTTTCCTGTGGAGGAATGAAGATAGAACAAGGACGGAGCAGAGAGAACGTTGCAACCCGTGAGTGAAGTACAGGGTAAGGCACCTAAGCCTCTATGATGCATACTTGAAGTTCAACACCTGGTATGTTCCACAGTGTAAACCACTTCTCAAAACACTTCCAACTTATGAGGGAACTATGCTACCGTAAATTCTCATGACAGGGATACATCTGTGCACAATTGAAAACTCTAGGATGTGTCTGGTTTGCAATCATGAAGTGTCTCATACAGTCCCCTTAGAGGGGATGCGTAGGAAGGTATCTGCTCAGGGAAAGTTACTTCAGGAGCATACTCATTCATAACAGTGCTTCTCCTTTGACGAATGAAGGTAGAACACGGACGGTGTAGGGGCACATTAGGTACTGTGAGTAAAGGGCAGGCTAAAGCGCTTAAGCCTGCCAAACACATATCGGATGTTCACCAGCAGTGGTGATCCGCCCTTCATTTCTGAGTCGAAAACGCTTCCTACACTGAGAGAGAAGTGTGCTTTAGGAGGGATCCACTGCAGTGTTACGTCTGATAAAGAAGGAAGCTTGGGACTGACACTTGGTAACCGCATTAGGCGCACATAGCTTTCCAGTCTCAGACGTCTAACCGTTAGACTATAGGAAGTTCTGTTTAAGGGAAACTCCTTCATGCGGTTGTCACTTCTCACAGTGTCTTTATGTGCTGAAAGAAGATAGAACAAGGACGGACAGAGAGAACGTTGCAAACCGTGAGAGAGGTACAGGGAGAGCCACTTAGGCCTCCATGATGCTTACTGGCATTTCAATACCGGAGAAGTTCCACAGTGCCTACCGTTTCTCAAAACACTTCAAGTATATTTGGGAACTATGCTTCAGTAAGTTCTCATGACAGAGAAGAGTCTGTCCTCATTTGGAAAGTGTAGGACGTGTCTGGGTAGCAACCATGAAGTGTCTGATACAAGCCCCTAAGATGGGATGCGGAGGAAGGTATCTGCTCAGGGAATCTACTTCAGGTGCGTACTCATTCATAACACTATTTCTCCTTTGAGGATGAAGAAAGTCAGGGAAAGACTACGGGCACATTAGGTACTGTGAGTAAAGGGCACGCTATGGCGCTTAAGCCTGCCAAACATATATTGAATGTTCACCACCAGTGTTGATCCGCACTTAGTTTCTTTGTCGAAAACGCTTCTTGCACTGAGAGGGAAGTGTGCTTTAGGAGGGATTTACTGCAGTGTTACGTCTAGTAAAGAAGTGAGCTTTTGGCACTGACTCTGTGGTAACCGCAATAGTCGAACATAGCTTTCCAGTCTCAGCCGTCTATCCGTTGGACTATAGCAAGTTCTGTTTAAGGGAAACTCCTTCATGCGGAATGTCACTTTTCACAGTGTCTTTCCACTGGAGGAAAGAAGATAGAACAAGGAATGAGCAGAGAGAACTTTGCTACCCGTGAGTGAAGTACAGGTAAAGGCACCTAAGCCTCTATGATTCATACTGGAAATTCAACACCTGGGTGTTCCACAGTGTCTACCACTTCTCAAAACACTTCCAATATACGAGGGAATTGTTCTACAGTTTGTCCTCATGACATGGATGCGTCTATGCTCAGTGGAAAGTGTAGGACTTGTGTGGGTAGCAATCATGAATTGTCTGATACAGGACCATTAGAGGGGATGCGGAGGAAGGTATCTGCTCAGAGAACCTACTTCAGGTTCGTACTCATTCATAACAGTGTTTAACCTTTGAGGATGAAGATAGAACAGGGATGGATTAGGGGCACATTAGGTACTGTGAGTAAAGGGGAGGCTATGGCGCTTAAGCCTGCCAAACATACACTGGATGTTCACCACCAGTGGTGATCCGCACTCAGTTTCTGTGTCTAAAACGCTTCCAACACTGAGAGGGAAGTGTGCTTTAGGAGGGATTTACTGCAGTGTTACTTACGTCTGTTAAAGAAGGAAGCTTTTTGGACTGACTCTGTGGTAACCGCATTAGGCGCACATAGCTTTCCAGTGTCAGACGTCTTACTGTTAGACGATAGGAAGTTCTGTTTAAAGGAAACTCCTTCATGCGGAATGTCACTTCTCACAGTGTCTTTATGTGGAGGAGAGAAGATAGAACAAGGACGGACAGAGAGAACGTTGCAAACCGTGAGTAAAGTACAGGGTAAGCCACTTAGGCCTCTATGATGCATACTGGAAGTTCAACACCGGAGATGTTCCACAGTGTCTACCAGTTTTCAAAACAGTTCCAGTATATGAGGGAACTGTGCTACAGTACGTTCTCACGACAGAGATGCGTCTGTGCTCATTTGGAAAGTGTAGGACGTGTCTGGGTAGCAACCATGAAGTGTCTGATACAAGCCCCTAATAGGGGATTGGAGGAAGGTATCTGCTCAGGGAAGCTACTTCAGGTGCGTACTCGTTCATAACAGTGCATCTCCTTTGAGGATGAAGATAGAACAGGGACGGACTAGGGGCACATTAGGTACTGTGAGTAAAGGGCAGGCTATGGCGCATAAGCCTGCAAAAAACATATTGGATTTTCAGAACCACTGGTGATCCGCACTTAGTTTCTGTTTCTAAAACTCTTCCAACACTAAGAGGGAAGTGTGCTTTAGGAGGGATTCACTGCAGTGTTACGTCTGTTAAAAAAGGAAGATTTTGGGACTGACTCTGTGGTAACCGCCATAGGCGCACATAGCTTTCCAGACTCAGACATCTATCCGTTGGAATATTGCAAGTTCTTTTTAAGGGAAACTCCTTCATGCGGAATGTGACTTCTCACAGTGTCTTTTCACTGGAGGAAAGAAGTTAGAACAATGACAGAGCAGAGAGAACGTTGCAACAGGTGAGTGAAGTACTGGGTAAGGAACCTAGGCCTCTATGATGCATACTGGAAGTTCAACACCTGGGATGTTCTATAGTGTCTACCACTTCTCAAAACACTTCCAATATATGAGGGAACTGTGCTACAGTTAGTTCTCACGACAGGGATGCGTCTATGATCAATTGGAAAGTGTAGGACGTGTCTGGGTAGCAATTATGAAGTGTCTGATACAGGCCCCTTAGAGGGGATGCGTAGGAAGGTATCTTCCTAGGGAACCTACTTCAGGTTCGTACACATTCATAACAGTGTTTATCCTTTGAGAATGAAGATAAAACAGGGACGGATTAGGGGCACATTAGGGACTGTGAGTAAAGGGCACGATATGAGGCTAAAGCCTGCCAAACATATATTGGATGTTCACCACCAGTGTTTATCCGCACTTAGTTTCTGTGTCAAAAACGCTTCCTACACTGAGATGGAAGTGTGCTTTAGGAGGGATTCACTGCAGTGTTACGTCTAGTAAAGAAGGAAGATTTTGGGACTGACTCTGTGGTGACCGCAGTAGTCGCACATAGCTTTCCAGTCTCAGACGTCTAACCGTTAGACTATAGGAAGTTCTGTATAAGGGAAATCCCTTCATGCGGAATGTCACTTCTCACAGTGTCTTTCCAGTGGAGGAAAGAAGATAGAACAAGGACGGACAGAGAGAACGTTGCAAACCGTGAGTGAAGTACAGGTTAAGCTACTTAGGCCACTGAGATGCATACTGGAAGTTCAACACCAGAGATGTTCCACAGTGTCTACCTCTTCTCGAAACACTTCAAGTATATGAGGGAAATGTGCTAGAGTAAGTTCTCATGACAGAGATGCGTCTGTGCTCATTTGGAAAGTGTAGGACGTGTCTGGGTAGCAACCATGAAGCGTCTGATACAGGCCCTTAATAGGGGATGCGGAGGAAGGTATCTGCTCAGGGAACCTCCTTCAGGTCGTACCCATTCATAACAGTGTTTCTCCTTTGAGGATGAAAATAGAAGAGGGAAGGATTACGGGCACATTAGGTACTGTGAGTAAGGGCACGCTATGGCGCTTAAGCCTGCCAAACACATATTGAATGTTCACCACCAGTGGTGATCCGCACTTAGTTTCTGCGTCGAAAACACTTCCAACATTGAGAGGGAAGTGTGCTTTAGGAGTGATTCACTGCAGTGTTACATCTTTTAAAGAAGGAAACTTTTGGGACTGACTCTTTGGTAACCGCAATAGTCTCACATAGCTTTCCAGTCTCAGCCGTCTATCCGTTGGACTATAGCAAGTTCTCTTTAAGGGAAACACCTTCATGTGGAATGTCACTTCTCACAGTGTCTTTCCAGTGGAGGAAATAAGATGGAACAAGGACGGAGCAGAGAGAACGTTGCAAACCATGATTGAAGTACAGGGTAAGGCACCTAGGCCTCTATGATGCATACTGGAAGTTCAACACCTGGGATGTTCCACAGTGTCTACCACTTATCAAAACACTTCCAACTTATGAGGGAACTGTGTTACCGTAAGTTCTCACGACAGGGATGCATCTGTGCACAATTGAAAACTCTAGGTTGTGTCTGCATAGCCATCATGAAGTGTCTCATACAGGCCCCTTAGAGGGGATGCGGAGGAAGGTATCTACTCAGGGAAGCTACTTCAGGTGCGTAGTCATTCATAACAGTGCTTATCCTTGGAGGAATGAAGGTAGAACACGGACGGAGTAGGGGCACATTAGGTACTGTGAGTAAAGGACTGGCTATGACGCTTAAGCCTGCCAAACACATATTGGATGTTCACCACCAGTGGTGATCTGCACTTAGTTTATGCGTCTAAAATACCTCCAACACTGAGCGGGTAGTGAGCTTTAGGAGGGATTCACTGCAGTGTTACGTCTTTTAAAGAAGGAAGCTTATGGGACTGACTCTGTTGTAAACGCATTAGGCGCACATAGCTTTCCAGTCTCAGACGTCTAACCGTTAGACTGTAGGAAGTTCTGTTTAAGGGAAACTCCTTCATGCGGTTTGTCACTTCTCACAGTGTGTTTTTGGGGAGGATAGAAGATAGAACAAGGACGGACAGAGAGAACATTGCAAACCATGTGTGAAGTACATGGTAAGCCACTTTGGCCTCTATGATGCATACTGGAAGTTCAACACAGGAGATGTTCCACAGTGTCTACCTCTTCTCAAAACACTTCCATTATATGAGGGAACTGTGCTACAGTAAGTTCTCACGACAGAGATGCGTCTGTGCTCAGTTGGAAAGTGTAGGACATGTCTGGGTAGCAATCATGAAGTGTCTGATACAGGCCCCTTAGAGGGGATGTGGAGGAAGGTATCTGCTAAGGGAACCTACTTCAGGTTCGTACTCATTCATAACAGTGTTTCCCTTTGAGGATTAATATAGAACAGGGACGGATTAGTGGCACATTATGTACTTGAGTAAAGGGCAGGCTATGACACTTAAGCCTGTCAAACACATATTGGATGTTCACCACCAGTGGTGATCCGCACTTAGTTTCTATACTAAAACGCTTCCAACACTGAGAGGGAAGTGTGCTTTAGGAGGGATTCACTGCAGTGTACGTATGTTAAAGAAGGAAGCATTTGGGACTGACTGTGTGGTAACTGCATTAGGCGCACATAGCTTTCCAGTCTCCGAAGTCTAACCGTTAGAATATAGGAAGTTCTGTTTAAGGGAAACTCCTTCATGCGGAATGTTACTTCTCACAGTGTCTTTCAAGTGGAGGAAAGGAGATAGAACAAGGACGGACAGAGAGAACGTTGCAAACCGTGAATGAAATACAGGGTAAGCCACTTAGGCCTCTATGATGCAATCTGGAAGTTCAACACAGGAGAAGTTCCACAGTGTCTACCTCTTCACAAAACACTTCCAGTATATGAGTGAACTGTGCTACAGTAAGTTCTCACGACAGAGATGCGTCTGTGCTTAGTTGGAAAGTGTAGGACGTGTCTGGGTAGCAACCATGAAGTGTCTGATACAGGCCCCTTAGAGGCAATGCGGAGGAAGGTATCTGCTCAGGGTAACTACTTCAGGTTCGTACTCATTCATAACAGTGTTATTCCTTTGAGGATGAAGATAGAACAGGCAAGGACTTCGGGCACATTAGGTACTGTGAGTAAAGGGCACGCTATGGCCCCTAATCCCTGCCAAACACCTATTGGATGTTCACCACCAGTGGTGATCCGCACTTAGTTTCTGCCTCTAAAACGCTTCCAACACTGAGAGGGAAGTGTGCTTTAGGAGGGATTCACTGCAGTGTTACTTCTGTTAAAGAAGGAAGCTTTTTGGACTGACTCTGTGGTAACCGCATTAGGCGTACATAGCTTTCCAGTCCCAGACGTCTAACTGTTAGACGATAGGAAGTTCTGTTTAAGTGAAACTCCTTCATGCGAATTGTCACTTCTCACAGTATCTTTATGTGGAGGAAAGAAGATGAAAAGGACGGAGAGAGAGAACGTTGCAAATCGTGAGTGAAGTACAGGGTAAGCCACTTAGGCCTAAATGATGCATACTGGACGTTCAACACCTGGGATGTTCCACAGTGTCTACATCTTCTCAAAACACTTCCAGTATATGAGGGAATTGTGCTACACTAAGTTCTCACGGCAGAGATGCTTCTGTGCTCAGTTCGAAAGTGTATGACGTGTCTGGGTAGCAACCATGAAGTGTCTGATAAAAGCCCCTAATAGGGGATGCGGAGGAAGGTATCTGCTCAGGGAACCTACTTCAGGTGCGTACTCATTCATAAGAGTGTTTCCGTTTGAGGATGAAGATAGAAAAGGGAAAGACTACGTTCACATTAGGTACTGTGTGTAAAGGGCACCCTAAGGCGCTTAAGCCTGCCAAACACATGTTGAATGTTCACCACCAGTGGTGATCCGCTCTTAGTTTCTGCGTCTAAAATGCTACCAACACTGAGAAAAAGTGTGCTTTAGGAGGAATTCACTGCATTGTTACGTCTAGTAAAGTAGGAGCTTTTGGGACTGACTCTGTGGTAACCGCAATAGTCACACATAGCTTTCGATTCTCAGATGTCTATCCGTTGGACTATAGCAACTTCTGTTTAAGGGAAACTCCTTCAGGCGGAAGTCAATTCTCACAGTGTCTTTCCACTGGAGGAAAGAAGATAGAACAAGGACGGAGCAGAGACAATGTTGCAACCCGTGAGTGAAGTACAGGGTAAGGCACCTAGGCCGCTATGATTCATACTGTAAGTTCAACACGTGGGATGTTCCACAGTGTCTACCACTTCTCAAAACACTTCCAATATATGAGGGATCTCTACTACAGTATGTTCTCATGACAGGGATGCGTCTATGCTCTGTTGGAAAGTGTAAGACGTGTCTGGGTAACAATCATGAAGTGTCTGATACAGGCCACTTAGAGGGGATGAGAAGGAAGCTATCTGCTCAGGGAAGCTACTTCAGGCGCATACTCATTCATAACAGTGTTTCTCCTTTGAGGATGAAGATAGAACAGGGACGGTTTAGGGGCCCATTAGGTACTGTGAGTAAAGGGCAGGCTATGGCGCTTAACCTGCCAAACACATATTGGTTGTTCACCACCAGTGGTGATCCGCACTTAGTTTCTGCGTCTAAAACGCTTCCAACACTGAGAGGGAATTGTGATTTAGGAGGGATTCACTGCAGTGTTACGTCTGTTAAAGAAGGAAGATTTCACTGACTCTGTGGTAACCGCATTAGGCGCTCATAGCTTTCCAGTCTCAGACGCCTAACCGTTAGACTATAGGAAGTTCTGTTTAAGCGAAACTCCTTCATGCAGATTGTCACTTCTCACAGTGTCTTTATGTGGAGGAGAGAAGATAGAAAAAGGACGGACAGAGAGAACCTTGCAAACCGAGAGTGAAGTACAGGGTAAGCCACTTAGGTCTCTATGATGCATAATGGAAGTTCAACACGGGATATGTTCCACAGTATCTACCTATTCTCAAAACACTTCCAATATATGAGGGAACTGTGCTACAGTAAATTCTCACGAAAGAGATGCGTTTGTGCTCAGTTGGAAAGTGTAGGACATGTCTGGGTAGCAAATATGAAGTGTCTGATACAAGCTCCTAATAGGGGATGGGAAGGAAGGTATCTGCTCAAGGAACCTACTTCAGGTGCGTACTCATTCATAACAGTGCTTCTCCTTGGAGGATGAAAATAGAACAGGGAAGGACTACGGGCACATTAGGTACTGTGAGTAAAGGGTACCGTATGGCGCTTTAGCCTGCCAAACATATTGGATGTTCACCTCCAGTGTTGATCCGCAATTAGTTTCTGTGTAAAACGCTTCCAACACTGAAAGGGAAGTGTGCTTAAGGAGGGATTCACTGCAGTGTTACGTCTGTTTAAAGAAGGAAGCTTTTTGGACTGACTCTGTGGTAACCGCATTAGGCGCACATAGCTTTCCAGTGTCAGACATCTTACTGTTAGACGATAGGAAGTTCTGTTTAAAGGAAACTCCTTCATGCGGAATGTCACTTCTCACAGTGTCTTTATGTGGAAGAGAGAAGATAGAACAAGGACGGACAGAGAGAACGTTGCAAACCGTGAGTAAAGTACAGGGTAAGCCACTTAGGCCTCTATGATGCATACTGGAAGTTCAACACCAGAGATGTTCCACAGTGTCTACCAGTTTTCAAAACATTTCCAGTATATGAGGGAACTGTGCTACAGTAAGTTCTCACGACAGAGATGCGTCTGTGCTCATTTGGATAGTGTAGGACGTGTCTGGGTAGCAACTATGAAGTGTCTGATACAAGCCCCTAATAGGGGATGCGGAGGAAGGTATCTGCTCAGGGAACCTACTTCAGGTGCGTACACATTCATAACAATGTTTCTCCTTTAAGGACGAAAATAGAACAGGAAGGACTACGGGCACATTAGGTACTGTGAGTAAAGGGCAGGCTATGGCGCTTAAGCCTGCCAAACACATATTGGATGTTCACCCCAAGTGTTGATCCGCACTTAGTTTCTGCGTCGAAAACGCTTCTTACACTGAGAGGGTAGTGTGCTTTAGGAGGTATTCACTGCAGTGTTACGTCTGTTAAAGAAGGAAGCTTTTGGGACTGACTCTGTGGTAACTGCAATAGGCGCACATAGCTTTCCAGTCTCAGCCGTCTATCCATTGGACTATAGCAAGTTCTGTTTAAGGGAAACTCATTCATGCAGAATGTCACTTCTCACAGTGTCTTTCCACTGGAGGAAAGAAGATAGAACAAGGATGGAGCAGAGAGAACGTTGCAACCCGTGAGTAAAGTACAGGGTAAGGCACCTAGGCCTCTATGATGCATACTGGAAGTTCAACACCGGAGATGTTCCACAGTGTCTACCACTTCTCAAAACACTTCCAATATATGAGGGAACTGTTCTACCATAAGTTATCACGACAGGGATGCATCTGTGCACAAATGAAAACTCTAGGATGTGTCTTTGTAACAATCATGAAGTGTCTCATAAAGGCCCCTTAGAAGGGATGCTTCGGAAGGTATCTGCTCAGGGAAGCTACTTCAGGAGCATACTCATTCATAACAGTGCTTCTCCTTGGAGGAATGAAGGTAGAACACCGACGGAGTAGGGGCACATTAGGTACTGTGAGTGAAGGGCAGGCTATGGCGCTTAAGCCTGCCAAAAACATATTGGATGTTCACCACCAGTGGTGATCCGCACTTAGTTTCTTCGTCTAAAACGCTTCCTATACTGAGAGGGAAGTGTGCTTTCGGAGGGATTCACTGCAGTGTTACGTCTCTTAAAGAAGGAATCGCTTGGATCTGACTCTGTGGCAACCGCATTAGGCGCCCATAGCTTTCCAGTCTCAGACGTCTAACCGTTAGATTATAGGAAGTTCTGTTTAAGGGAAACTCCTTCATGTGGATTGTCACATCTCACAGTGTCTTTATGTGGAGCAAAGTAGATAGAACAAGGACGGACAGAGAGAACGTTGCAAACCGTGAGTGAAGTACAGGGTAAGCCACTTAGGCCTCTATATGCATACTGGAATTTCAACACCGGAAATGTTCCACAGTGCCTACCTTTTCTTAAAACACTTCCAGTATATGAGGAACTGTGCTTCAGTAAGTTTTCACGACAGAGATGCGTCTGTCCTCAGTTGGAAAGTGTAGGACGTGTCTGGATGGCAACCATAAAATGTCTGATACAAGCCCTTAAGAAGGGATGCGGAGGAAGTTATCTGCTCAGGGAACCTACTTCAGGTGCTTACTCATTCATAACAGTGTTTCTCCTTTGAGGATGAAGATAGAAAAGGGAACGACTACGGGCACATTAGGTACTGTGAGTAAACGGCACGCTATGGCGCTTAAGCCTGCCAAACACATATTGGATGTTCACCACAAGTGGTGATCAGCACTTAGTTTCAGCGTTGAAAACGCATCCTACACTAAGAGGGAAGTGTGCTTTAGGAGGGATTCACTGCAGTGTTATGTCTGTTATAGAAGGAATCTTTGGGACTGACTCTGTGGTAACCGCATTAGGCACAAATAGCTTTCCAGTTCAGACGTCTAATCGTTAGACTATAGGAAGTTCTGTTTAAGGGAAACTCCTTCATGCGGAATGTCACTTCTCACAGTGTCTTCCCAGTGGAAGAAAGAAGATTGAACAAGGACGGACAGCTAGAACGTTGCAAACCGTGAGTGAAGTACATGGTAAGCCACTTAGGCCTCTATGATGCATACTGGAAGTTCAGCACCTGAGATGTTCCACAGTGTCTACCTCTTCTCAAAACACTTCCAGTATATGAGGGAACTGTGCTACAGTAAGTTCACACGACAGAGATGCGTCTGTGCTCACTAGGAAAGTGTAGGAAGTGTCTGGGTAGCAACCATAAAATGTTTGATACAGGCTCCTAAGAGGGGTGCGGAGGAAGGTATCTGCTCAAGGAACTTACTTCAGGTGCGTACTCATTCATAACAGTTTCTCCTTTGAGGATGAAGATAGAACAGGGAAGGACTACGGGCATATTAGGTACTGAGAGTATAAGTCACGCTATGGCGCTTAAGCCTGCCAAACACATATTGGATGTTCACCAGCAGTGGTGATCCGCACTTAGTTTCTGAATCGAAAATGCTTCCTACACTGAGATGGAAGTGTGCTTTAGGAGGGATTCACTGCAGTGTTATGTCTGTTAAAGAAGGAAGCTTTTGGGATTGACTCAGTGGTAACCGCAATAGGCGCACATAGCTTTCCAGTCTCAGACGTTTATCCGTAGGAGTATAGCAAGTTCTGTTTAAGGGAAACTCCTTCATGCGGAATGTCACTTCTCACAGGGTTTTTCCAGTGGTGGAAAGAAGATAGAACAACGACGGACAGAAAGGTCGTTGCAACCCGTGAGTGAAGTACAGGGTAAGGCACCTAAGCCTCTATGATGCATACTGGAAGTTCAGCACCTGGGATATTCCACAATGTCTACCAATTCTCAACACACTTCCAATATATGAGGTAACTGTGCTACCGTAAGTTCTAACGACAGGGATGCATCTGTGCACAGTTGAAAACTCTAGGATGTGTCTGGGTAGCTATCATGAAGTTTCACATACAGGCCCCTAAGAGGGCTTGCGTAGGAAGGTATCTGCTTAGGGAAGCTACTTCAGGTGTGTACTCATTCATAACAGTGCTTCTCCTTGGAGGAATGAAGGTAGATCATGGACCGAATTGGGGCACATTAGGTACTGTGAGTAAAGGGCAGGCTACGGCTCTTAAGTATGCAAAACACATACTGGATATTCACCACCAGTGGTGATCCGCACTTAGTTTCTGCGTCTAAAACGCTTCCAACTCTGAGAGGGAAGTGTGCTTTAGGAGGGATTCACTACAGTGTTACTTACGTCTCTTAAGGAAGGAAGCTTTTGGGACTGACTCTGTGGTAACCGCATTAGGCGCACATAGCCTTCCAATCTCAGACGTCTAACCGTTAGACTATAGGAGGTTCTGTTTAAGGGAAACTCCTTCATGCGGAATGTCACGCCTCACAGTGTCTTTCCAGTGGAGGAAAGAAGATAGAACAAGCACGGTCAGAGAGAACGTTGCAAACCGTGAGTGATGTACAGGTTAAGCCACTTAGGCCTCTATGATGCATACTGGAAGATCAGTACCGGAGATGTTCCACAGTGTCTACCTCTTCTCAAAACCCTTTCAGTATATGAGGGAACTGTGCTACAGGAAGTTCTCACGACAGGATGTGTCTGTGCTCAGTTGGAAATTGTAGGACGTGTCTGTGTAGCAACCATGAAGTGTCTGATACAGGCCCCTTAGAGGGGTTGCGGAGGAAGGTATCCGATCAGGGAAGCTACTTCAGTTGCCTAGTCATTCATAACAGTGTTTCTCCTTTGAGGATGAAGATAGAATAGCGAAGGACTACGGGCACATTCGGTACTGTGCGTAAAGGGTACGCTATGGCGCTTAAGCCTGCCAAACACATATTGGTAGTACACCACCACTGGTGATCCGCACTTAGTTTCTGAATCGAAAATGCTTCCTACACTAGGATGGAAGTGTGCTTTAGGAGGGATTCACTGCAGTGTTACGTCTGTTAAAGAAGGAAGCTTTTGGGACTGACTCAGTGGTAACCGCAATAGGCGCACATAGCTTTCCCTATCAGACGTCTATCCGTTGGACTATAGCAGGTTATGTTTAAGGGAAACTCCTTTTGTGGATTGGGATTTCTCACAGTGTCTTTCCAGTAGAGGGAAGAAGATAGAACAACGACGGATAGAGAGAACGTTGCAACCCGTGAGTGAAGTACAGGGTAAGGCACCTAAGCCTCTATGATGCAAACTGGAGATTCAACACCTGGGATGTTCCACAATGTCTACCACTTCTCAAAGCATTCCAACATATGAGGGAAATGTGCTACCGTAAGTTCTCACGACAGGGATGCATATGTGCACAGTTGAAAACTCTAGGATGTGTCTGGGTAGCAATCATGAAGTGTCTCATACAGGCCCCTTAGAGGGGATGCGTAAGAATGTATCGGCTCAGGGAAGCTACTTCAGGTGCTTACTCATTCATAACAGTGCTACTCCTTGGAGGAATGAAGGTAGAACACGGACGGACTAGGGGCACATTAGGTACGTGAGTGAAAGGCAGGCTATGACGCTTAATCCTGCCAAACACATATTGTATATTCACCATCAGTTGTGATCCGCACTTAGTTTCTGTGTCTAAAACACTTTCTACACTGAGAGGGAAGTGTGCTTTAGGAGGGATTCACTGCAGTGTTACGTCTAGTAAAGAAGGAAGCTTTGGGACTGACTCTGTGGTAACCGCAATAGTCGCACATAGCTTTCCAGTCTCAGATGTCTATCCGTTGGACGATAGCAATTTCTGTTTAAGGGAAACTCCTTCATGTGGAATTTCACTTCTCACAGTGTCTTTCCACTGGAGGAAAGAAGATAGAACAAGGACGAGGCAGAGAGAACGTTGCAACCCGTGAGTGAAGTAGAGGGTAAGGCACCTAGGCCTCTATGATGCATACTATAGTTCAACACCTGGGATGTACCACAGTGTCTACCACTTCTCAAAATACTTCCAATATATGAGGGAACTGTGCTACAGTATGTTCTCACGACAGGGATGCGTCTATGCTCATTTGGAAAGTGTAGGACGTGTCTGGGTAGCAATCATGAAGTGTCAGATACAGGGCCCTTAGAGGGGATGCGGAGGAAGGTATCTGCTCAGGGAACCTACTTCAGGTGTGCACTCATTCATAACAGTGTTTCTCCTTTGAGGATGAAGAATGAACAGGGACGGATTAGGGACACATGGTACTTTGAGTAAAGGGCAGGCTATGGCGCTTAAGCCTGCCAAACACAAATTGGATGTTCACCAGCAGTGGTGATCCGCACTTAGTTTCTGCGTCTAAAACGCTTCCAACACTGAGAGGGAAGTGTGCTTTAGGAGGGATTCACTGCAGTGTTACGTCTGTTAAAGAAGGAAGCTTTTGGGCCTGACACTGTGGTAACCCAAGTAGGCGCCCATAGCTTTCGGTCTCTGACGTCTAAAAGTTAGACTATAGGAAGTTCTGTTTAAGGTAAACTCCTTCATGCGGAATTTCACTTCTCACAGTGTCTTTCCAGTGGAGCAAAGAAGATAGAAAAGTACGGACAGAGAGAACGTTGCAACCCGTGAGTGAATTACAGTGTAAGGCACCTAAGCCTCTACGATACATACTGGAAGTTCAACACCTGGGATGTTCCACAGTGTCTACCACTTCTCAAAACACTTCCAATATATGGGGGAACTGTGCTACAGTAAGTTCTCACGACATGGATGAGTCTATACTCAGTTGGAAAGTGTAGGACGTGTCTGGGTAGCAATCATGAAGTGTCTGATACAGGCCCTTTAGAGGGGATGCGGAGGAAGGTATCTGCTCAGGGAACCTACTTCAGTTTCAAATCATTCATAACAGTGTTTCCCCTTTGAGGATGAAGATAGAACAGGGACGGATTAGGGGCACATTATGTACTGTGTGTAAAGGGCAGGCTATGGTGCTTAAGCCTGCAAAACACATAATGGATGTTCACCACCAATGGTGATCCGCACTTAGTTTCTGCGTCTAAAACGCTTCCAACACTGAGAGGGAAGTGTGCTTTAGGAGGGATTCACTGCAGTGTTACATCTGTTAAAGATGGAAACTTTTGGGACTGACTCTGTGGTAACCGCATTAGACGCACATAGCTTTCCAGTCTCAGACGTCTAACCGTTAGAGTATAGGAAGAATGTTTAAGGGAAACTCCTTCATGCGGAATGTCACTTCTCACAGTGTCTTCCCAGTGGAGGAAAGAAGATTGAACAAGGACGGACAGAGAGAACGTTGCAAACCGTGAGTGAAGTACAGGGTAAGCCACTTAGGCCTCTATGATGCATACTGGAGGTTCATAACCTGGTATGTTCCACAATGTCTACCTCTTCTCTAAACACTTCCAGTATATGAGGGAACTGTGCTACAGTACGTTCTCACGACAGAGATGTTTCTGTGCTCAGTTGGAAAGTGTAGCACGTTTCTGGGTAGCAACCATGAAGTTTCTGATACAGGGAAGCTACTTCAGGTGCGTACTCACAATAGGTGTTTGGCAGGCTAAAGCGCCATAGCGTGCCCTTTACTCACAGTAGCTAATGTGCCCGTAGTCCTTCCCTGTTCTATCTTCAACCAAAGGAGAAACACTGTTAAGAATGAGTACGCACCTGAAGTAGGTTCCCTGAGCAGATACCTTCCTCCGCATCCCCTCTAAGGGGTACCAGTGGTGATCCGCACTTATTTTCTGGATTTAAAACGATTCCAACACTGTGTGGGATGCATCCCTGTTGTGCGAACATACTGTAGCACAATTCCCTCATATATTGGAAGTGTTTTAGGAAGTGGTGCACACTGTGGAATTTCCCAGTTCTTGAACTTCCAGTATGCATCATAGAGGCCTAGGTGCCTTACCCTATACATCACTCACGGGTTGCAGCGTTCTCTCTGCTCCGTCCTTGTTCTATCTTCTTTCCTCCAATGGAAAGACACCGTGAGAAGTGACAATCCGCATGAAGGTGTTTCCCTTAAACAGAACTTCCTATAGTCTAACGGTAGACGTATGGGACTGGAAAGCTATGTGCGCCTAATGCGGTTACCATAGAGTCTGTCCCAAAAGCTTCCTTCTTTAACAGGTGTAACACTGCAGTGAATCCCTACTAAAGCACACTTCCCTCTCAGTGTTGGAAGCGTTTTAGACGCAGAAACTAAGTGCGGATCACCACAGGTGGTGAACATCCAATATGTGTTTGGCAGGCTTAAGCGCCATAGCCTGCCCTTTACTCAAGTACCTAAGTGCCACTAGTCCGTCCGTGTTATACCTTCATTCCTCCAAGGAGAAGCACTGTTATGAATGAGTACGCACCTGAAGTAGCTTCCCTGAGTAGATACCTTCCTACGCATACGGTCTTAAATGTCTGCATGAGACACTTCATGATTGCTACCCAGACACATCCTATTATTGAACTGAGCACAGATGCATTGCTGTCGTGACAACTTACGGTAGCACAGTTCCCTCATATATTGGAAGTGTTTTGAGAAGTGGTAGACACTGAGGAAATTCCAGCTGTTGAACTTCCAGTATGCATCATAGAGTTCTAGGTGCCTTACCTTGTAATTCACTCACGGGTTGCAACGTTCTCTCTGCTCCGTCCTTGTTCTATCTTCTTTCCTCCACTGGAAAGACACTGTGAGAAGTGACATTCCGCATGAAGGAGTTTCCCTTAAACAGAACTTGCTATAGTCCAGCGGATAGATATCTGAGACTGGGAAGCTATGTGCCACTATAGCGGTTACCACAGAGTCAGGCCCAAAAGATTCCTTCTTTACTAGACGTAACACTGCAGTGAATCCCTCCTAAAGCACTCTTCCCTCTCAGTGTAAGAAGTGTTATCGACAAAGAAACTAAGTACGGATCAAAACTGGTGGTGATTATCCAATATATGTTTGGCAGGCTTAAGCGCCATAGTGTGCCCTTTACTCACAGTGCCTAAAGTGCCCGTAGTCTTTCCCTGTTCTATCTTCATCCTCAAAGGAGAAACACTGTAATGAATGAGTACGCACCTGAAGTAGGTTACCTAGCAGATACCTTCCTCCACATCCCCTCTTAGGGACTTGTATCAGATACTTCATGGTTGCTACCCTGACACGTCCTACACTTTCCAACTGAGCACAGACGCATCTCTGTCATGAGAACTTACTGAAGCACAGTTCCCTCATATACTGGAAGTGTTTTGAGAAGAGATAGACACTGTGAAACATCTCCGTGTTGTACTGCCAGTATGAATCATAGAGACCTAATTACTTACCCTGTACTTCACTCACGGTTTGCAACGTTCTCTCTGTCGGTCCTTGTACTATCTTCTTTCCTGCACATAAATACACTGTGAGAAGTGACAATCCGCATGAAGGAGTTTCCCTTAGACAGAACTTCCTATAGACTAACGGTTAGACGTCTGAGACTGGAAAGCTATGTGTGCCTAATGCGGTTACCACAGAGTCAATCCCAAAAGCTTCCTTCATTAACAGACGTAACACTGTAGAGTGTCCCTCCTAAAGCACACTTCCCTCTCAGTGTAGGAAGCGTTTTCGACGCAGAAACTAAGTGCAGATCACCACTGGTGGTGAACATCCAATATGTGTTTGGCAGGCTTAAGCACCATAGCGTGCCCTTTACTCACAGTACCTAATGTGGCCGTAGTCCTTCCCTGTGCTATCTTCATCCTAAAAAAGAAGAAACACTGTTATGAATGAGTAAGCACCAGAAGTAGGTTACCTGAGCAGATACCTTCCTCCGCATCCCCTCTAAGGGGCCTGTATCAGACACTACATGGTTGCTACCCAGACACGTCCTACACTTTCCAACTGAGTACAGACGCATCTCTGTCGTGAGAACTTACTGTAGCACAGTACCCTCATATACTGGAAGTGTTTTGAGAAGAGGTAGACACTGTGGATCGTCTCCGGTGTTGAACTTCCAGTATGCATCATAGAGGCCTAAGTGGCTTACCCTGTATTTCACTCACGGTTTGCAACGTTCTCTCTCTCCGTCCTTGTTCTATCTTCTTACCTCCATTGGAAAGACACTGTGAGAAGTGACATTCCGCATGAAGGAGTTTCCCTTAAACAGAACTTCCTATAGACTAACGATTAGACGTCTGAGACTGGAAGCTATGTGCGCCTATTACTGTTATCACAGAGTCAGTCCCAAAAGCTTCTTTCTTTAACAGACCTAACACTGCAGTGAGTCACTCCTAAAGCACACTTCCCTCTCAGTCTTGGAAGCTGTTAAGACACAGAAACTAAGTGCGTATCAACACTGGTGGTGAATATCCAATATGAGTTTGGCAGGCTTAAGCGCCATAGCCTGCCCTTTACTCACAGTACCTAATGTGCCCCTAGTCCGTTCGTGTTTTACCTTCATTCCTCCAAGGAGAAGCACTGTTATGAATGAGTACGCACCTGAAGTAGCTTCCTTGAGAAGATACCTTCCTCCGCATCCACTCTAATGGGCCTGTATGAGACACTTCATGATTGCTACCCAGACGCATCCTAGAGGTTTCAACAGAGCACAGATGCATCCATTTCGTGCGTACTTACAGTAGCACAGTTCCCTCATATATTGGAAGTGTTTTGAGAAGTGGTAGACACTGTGGAACATCTACGGTGTTGAACTTCCAGTACGCATCAGAGAGGCCTAAGTGGCTTACCCTGTATTTCACTCACGGTTTGCAATGTTCTCTCTGTCCGTCCTTGTTCTATATTCTTAACTCCACTGGAAAGACAATGTGAGAAGTGACTTTCTGCATGAAGGAGTTTCCCTTAAACAGAACTTCTAATAGTCTAACGGTTAGATGTCTGAGACTGGAAAGCCATGTGCGCCTAATGTGGTTACCACAGAGTGAATCCCAAAAGCTTCCTTCATTAACAGACGTAACACTGCAGTGAATACCTCCTAAAGCACACTTCCCACAGTGTTGGAAACGTTTTAAACGCAGAAACTAAGGGCGGATCACCACTGGTGGTGAACATCCAATATATATTTGGCAGGCTTAAGCGCCATAGCCTGCCCTTTACTCACAGTACCTAAAGTGCTCATAGTACATCCGTGTTCTTCCTTCATTCCTCCAAGGAGAAGCACTGTTATGAATGAGTACGCACCTGAAGTAGGTTCCCTGAGCAGATACCTTCCTACGCATTCCGTCTAAGGGGCCTGTATCAGACACTTCGTGGTTGCTACCAGACTCGTCCTATACTTTCAACTGAGCACAGAGGCATCGCTGTCATAAGATCTTACTGCAGCACAGTTCCCTCATATACTAGAAGTGTTTTTAGAAGAGGTAGACACTGTAGAACATCCCAGGTGTTGAACTTCCAGTATGCATCATAGAGGCCTAAGTGGCTTACCCTGTACTTCACTCACGGTTTGCAACGTTCTCTCTCCGTCCTTGTACTGTCTTCTTTCCTCCATCGGAAAGACTCTGTGAGAAATGATATTCCGCATGAAGGAGTTTCCCTTAAACAGAACTTTCTATAGTGTGACGGTTAGACGTCTGAGACTGGAAAGCTATGTGCGCCTAATGCGGTTACCACAGAGTCAGTCCCAAAAGCTTCCTTCTTTAACAGCCGTAACACTGCAGTGAATCCCTCCTAAAGCACACTTCCCTCTCAGTGTTGGAAGCGTTTTAGACGCAGAAACTAATGCGGATCACCACTAGTGGTGAACATCCAATATGTGTTTGGCAGGCTTAAGTGCCATAGCCTGCCCTTTACTCACAGTACCTAATGTGCCCCTAGTCCGTCCGTGTTCTACCTTCATTCCTCCAAGGAGAAGCACTGTTATGAATGAGTACGCACCTGAAGTATCTTCCCTGAGCAGATACCTTCTTACGCATCCGCACTAAGGGGCCTGTATGAGACACTTCAAGATTGCTACCCAGACACATCCTAGAGTTTTCAACTGAGCACAGATGCAACCCTGTCATGAGAACTTACGGTAGCACAGTTCCCTCATATATTGAAAGTGTTTTGAGAAGTGGTAGACACTGTGGAACATGCCAGGTGTTGAATTTCCAGTAGGCATCATAGAGGCCTAGGTGCATTAACCAGTACTTCACTCACGGTTTGCAACGTTCTCTCTGCTACGTCCTTGTTCTATCTTGTTTCCTCCACTGGAAAGACACTGTGAGAAGTGACATGCTGCATGAAGGAGTTTCCCTTAAACAGAACTTGCTATAGTCCACGGATAGACGGCTGAGACTGGAAAGCTATGTGCGCCTATTGCGGTTACCACAGAGTCAGTCCCAAAAGCTTCCTTCTTTAACAGACGTAACACTGAAGTGAATCCCTCCTAAAGCACACTTCCCTGTCAGTGTAGGAAGCGTTTTTGACGCAGAAATTAAGTGCGGATCACCACTGGTGGTGAACTTCCAGTATGTTTGGCAGGCTTAAGCGCCATAGCCTGCCCTTTACTCACAGTACCTAATGTGCCCCTAGTCCGTCCGTGTTCTACCTTCATTCCTCCAAGGAGAAGCACTGTTATGAATGAGTACGCACCTGAAGTAGCTTCCCTGAGCAGATACCTTCCTCCGCATCAGCTCTAAGGGGCCTGTATGAGACACTTCATGATTGCTACCCAGACACATCCTAGAGTTTTCAACGGAGCACAGATGCATCCCTCTCGTGAGAACTTACGGTAGCACAGTTCCCTCATATATTGGAAGTGTTTTGAGAAGTGGTAGCCACTGTGGAACATCCCAGTTCTTGAACTTCCAGTATGCATCATAGAGGCCTAAGTGCCTTACCCTGTACTTCACTCACGGGTTGCAACATTCTCTCTGCTCCGTCCTTGTTCTATCTTCTTTCTTCCAGTGGAAAGACACTGTGAGAAGTGACATTCCGCATGAAGGAGTTTCCCTTAAACATAACTTGCTATAGACCAACGGATAGATATCTGAGATTGGGAAGCTATGTGCGACTATTGCGGTTTTCACAGAGTCAGGCCCAAAAATTCCTTCTTTACTAGACATAACACTGCAGTGAATCCCTCCTAAAGCACACTTCCCTCTCAGTGTAGGAAGCGTTTTCGACACAGAAACTAAGTGCGGGTCAAAACTGGTGTGATCATCCAATATATGTTTTACAGGATTAAGCGCCATTACGTGCCCTTTACTCACAGTGCCTATGTGCCCGTAGTCTTTTCCTGTTCTATCTTCATCCTCAAAGGAGAAACACTGTTATGAACGAGTATGCACCTGAAGTAGATTCCCTGAGCAGATACCTTCCTACACATCCCCTCTAAGGGGCTGTATGAGACACTTCATGATTGCTTCCCAGACACATCCTAGAGTATTCAACTGTGCACAGATTCATTGCTGTCGTGAGAACTTATGGTAGCACAGTTACCTCATATATTAAAAGTGTTTTGAGAAGTGGTAGACACTGTGGAACATCCCAGGTGTTGAACTGCCAGTATGCATCATAGTGGTCTAGGTGCCTTACCCTGTACTTCACTCACGGGTTGTAATGTTCTCTCTGCTCCGTCCTTTTTCTATCTTCTTTCTCCCAGTGGAAAGACACTGTGAAATGTGACATTCGGCATGAAGGAGTTTCCCTTAAAGAGAACTTGCTATAGTCCAACGGATAGACGGCTGAGACTGGAAAGCTATGTGGGCCTACTCCAGTTACCACAGTGTCAGTCCCAAAAGCTTCCTTTTTTAACAGACGTAACAGTGCATTGAATCCCTCCTAAGCACTCTTCCCTCTCAGTGTTGGAAGCGTTTTAGACGCAGAAACTAAGTGCGGATCACCATTGCTGGTAATAGCCAATATGTGTTTGGCAGGCTTAAGCGCCATAGCCTGCACTTTACTCACAGTACCTAATGTGACCCTAAACCGTCCCTGTTCTGTCTTCATCCTCAAAGGAGAAACAGTCTTATGAATGAGTACGCACTGGAAGTAGCTTCCCTGAGCAGATACCTTCCTCCTCATCCCCTCTCAGGGGCCTGTATCAGACACTTCATGATTTGCTACCCAGACACGTCCTACACTTTCCAACTGAGCATAGACGCAACCCTGTCGTGAGAACTTAAAGTAGCACAGAATCCTCATATATTGGAAGTGTGTTTAGTAGTGGTAGACACTGTGGAACATCCCACGTGTTGAACTTACAGTATGCCTCATAGAGGCCTAGGTGCCTTACACTGTACTTCACTCACGTGTTGCAACTTTCTCTCTGCTCCGTCCTTGTTCTATCTTCTTTCCTCCAGTGGAAAGACACTGTGAGAAGTGACATTCCGCATGAAGGAGTTTCCCATAAACAGAACTTGCTATAGTCCAACGGATAGACGGCTGAGACTGGAAAGCTATGTGCGCCTATTGCGGTTACCACAGAGTCAGTCCCAAAAGCTTCCTTCTTTACTAGACGTAACACTGCAGTGAATCCCTCCTAAAGCACACTTCCCTCTCAGTGTAAAAAGTGTTTTTGACGCAGAAACTTCGTGTGGATCAACACTGGTAGTGAATATTCAATATGTGTTTGGCAGGCTTAAGCAGGATAGCGTGCCCTTTACTCACAGTACCTAATGTACCCGTAGTCCTTCCTTGTTCTATTTTCATCCTCAAAAGAGAAACACTGTTATGAATGAGTACGCACCTGAAGTAGGTTCCCTGAGGAGATACCTTCCTCCGCATCCCCGCTAAGGGGCCTGTATCAACCACTACATGGTTGCTACACAGACACGTCCTAAACTTTCCAACAGAGCACAGACGTATCTCTGTCGTGAAAACTTACTGTAGCACAGTTTCCTCATATATTGGAAGTGTTTTGAAAAGAGGTAGACACTGTGGAACATCTCCGGTGTTGAACTGCCAGTATGCATCATAGAGGCCTAAGTGGCTTACCCTGTATTTCACTCACGGTTTGCAACGTTCTCTCTGTCCGTCCTTGTTCTATCTCCTTTCCTCCACCGGAAAGACATGGTGAGAAGAGAATTTCCACATGAAGGAGTTTCCCTTAATCAGAACATCCTATAGTCTAACGGTTAGAGTCTGAGACTGGTAAGCTATGTGCACCTATTGCGGTTACCACAGTGTCAGTCCCAAAAGCTTCCTTCTTTAACAGACATAACACTGCAGTGAATCCCTCCTAAAGCACACATCCATCTCAGTGTAGGAAGTGTTTTCGACGCAGAAACTAAGTGTGGATCACCACTGGTGGTTAACATTCAATATGTGTTTGGCAGGCTTAAGCGCCATAGCCTGCCTTTTACTCTCAGTACCTAATTAGCCCCTAGTCCGTCCGTGTTCTACCTTCATTCCTCCAAGGAGAAGCAGTGTTATGAATGAGTATGCACCTGAAGTAGCTTTCCTGAGCAGACCCCTTCCTACGCTTCCCTCTAAGGGGGCTGTCTCAGACACTTCATGATTGCTACCGAGACATATCCTAGAGTTTTCAACTGAGCACAGATGCATCCCTCTCCTGAGAACTTATGGTAGCACAGTTCCCTCATAATTGGAAGTGTTTGGAGAAGTGGTAGACACTGTGGAACATCCCAGGTGTTGAACTTCCAGTATGCACCATAGAGGCCTATGTGTCTTACCCTATACATCACTCACGGGTTGCAACGATCTCTCTGCTCCGTCCTTGATCTACCTTCTTTCCTCCACTGGAAAGACACTGTGAGAAGTGACATTCCGCATGAAGGGGTTTCCCTTACACAGAACTTGCTATATTCCAATGGATAGACGGCTGAGACTGGAAAGCTATGTGCGCCTATTGCGGTTACCACAGAGTCAGTCACAAAAGCTTCCTTCTTTAACTGACGTAACACTGCAGTGAATCCCTCCTAAAGCACACTTCCCTCACAGTGTAGGAAGTGTTTTAGACGTAGAAACTAAGTGCCGATCACCACTGGTGGTGAACATCCAATATGTGTTTGGCAGGCTTATGCGCCATAGCGTGCCCTTTACTCACAGTACCTAATGTGCCCGTAGTCCTTCCCTGTTCTATCTTCATCCTCAAAGGAGAAACACTGATATGAATGAGTATGCACCTGAAGTAGGTTCCCTGTGCAGATACCTTCCTCCGCATCCCATCTAAAGGGCACTGTATCAGACACTTCATAGTCGCTACCCAGACACGTTCTACACTTTCCAACTGAGCACAGACGCATCTCTGTCGTGAGAACTTACTGTAGCACCGTTCCCTCATATACTGGACGTGTTTTGAGAAGAGGTAGACACTGTGGAACATCTCCGGTGTTGAACTTCCAGTATGCATCATAGAGGCCTTAGTGGCTTGCCCTGTATTTCACTCACGTTTTGCAACGTTCTCTCTGTCCGTCCTTGTTCTATCTTCTTTCAACCACTGGAAAGACACTGTGAGAAGTGACATTCCGCATGAAGGAGTTTCCCTTAAACAGAACTTCCTATATTCTAACGGTTAGAGTTCTGAGACTGGAAAGCTATGTGCACCTATTGCGGTTACCACAGTGTCAGTCCCAAAAGCTTCCTTATTTAACAGACGTAACACTGCAGTGAATCCATCCTAAAGCACACATCCCTCTCAGTGTACGAAGTGTTTTCGACGCAGAAACTAAGTGCAGATCACCATTGGTGGTGAACATCCAATATGTGTTTGGCAGGCTTAAGCGCCATAGCCTGCCCTTTACTCACAGTACCTAATGTGCCCCTAGTCTGTCCGTGTTCTACCTTCATTCCTCCAAGGAGAAGCACTGTTATGAATGAGTACGCACCTGAAGTAGCTGCCCTGAGCAGATACCTTCCTACACATCGCCTCTAAGGTGCCTGTATGAGACACTTCATGATTGCTACCCAGACATATCCTAGAGTATTCAACTGAGCACAGATGCATCCAGCTCGTGAGGACTTACGGTAGCACAGTTCTCTCATATATTGGAAGTGTTTTGAGAAGTGGTAGACAGTGTGGAACATCTCAGGTGTTGACATCCAGTATGAAACATACAGGCCTAGGTGCCTTATCCTGTACTTCAATCACGGGTTGCAACGCTCTCTCTGCTCCGTCCTTGTTCTATATTCTTTCCTGCACTGGAAAGACACTGTGAGAAGTGACATTCCGCCTGAGGGAGTTTCCCTTAAACAGAACTTGCTATAGTGCAATGGATAGAGGTCTGAGACTGGAACGATATGTGCGCCTATTTCGGTTACTACATAGTCAGTCCTAAAAGCTTTCTTCTTTACTTGACGTAACACTGCAGTGAATCCCTCCTAAAGCACACTTCCCTCTCAGTGTAAGAAGCGTTTTCGACACAGAAACTAAGTGTGGATCAACACTGGTGGTGAACATCCAATATATTTTTGGCAGGCTTAAGCGCCATAGCCTGCCCTTTACTCACAGTACCTAATGTGCCCATAGTCTTTCCCTGTTCTATCTTCATCCGCAAAGGAGAAACACTGTTAAGAATGAGTACGCACCTGAAGTAGGTTCCCTGAGCAGACACCTTCCTCCGCATCCCCTTTAGGGGTTTGTATCAGACACTTCATGGTTCCTACCCGAAACGTCCTAACTTTCCAACAAGCACAGAGTCATCTCTGTCGTGAGAACATACTGTAGCACAGTTCCCTCAAATACTGGAAGAGTTTTGGGAAGAGGTAGACACTGTGGAACATCTCCGGTGTTGAACTTCCTGTATGCATCATAGAGGCCTATGTGTCTTACCCTGTACCTCACTCACGGTTTGCAACGTTCTCTCTGTCTGTCCTTGTTCTATCTTCTTTGCTCCACATAAAGACACTGTGAGAAGTTACAATCCGCATGAAGTAGTTTCCCTTAAACAGAACTTCCTATAGTCTAACGGTTAGACGTCTGAGACTGGAAAGCTATGTGCGCCTGATTCGGTTACACAGAGTCAGTCCCAAAAGCTTCCATCTTTAACAGATGTAACACTGCAGTGAATCCCTCCTAAAGTACACTTCCCTCTCAGTGTTGGAAGCGTTTTAGACGCAGAAACTAAGTGCGGATCACCACTGGTGGTGAACATCCAATATGTGTTTGGCAGGCTTAAGCGTCATAGCCTGCCCTTTACTCACAGTATCTCATGTGCCCCTAGTCAGTCCGTGTTCTACCTTCATTCCTCTAAGGAGAAGCACTGTTTTGAATGAGTACGCACCTAAAGTAGCTTCCCTGAGCAGATACCTTCCTACGCATCCTCTCTAAGGGGCCTGTATGAGACACTTCATGTTTGCTACCCAGTCACATCCTAGAGTTTTCTACTGAGCACAGATGCATCCCTGTCGTGAGAACTTACGGTAGCACAGTTACCTCTTATATTGGAAGTGTTTTGAAAGGGGTAGACACTGTGGAACATCCCAGGTGTTGAACTACCCGTATGCATCATAGAGGTTTAGGTGCCTTACCCTGTACTTCACTCACGGGTTGCAATGTTGTCTCTGCTCCGTCCGTGTTCTATCTTCTTTCCTCCAGTGGAAAGACACTGTGAGAAGTGACATTCTGCATGAAGGAGTTTCCCTTAAACAGAACTTGCTACAGTCCAACGGATAGATATCTGAGAATGGAAGCTATGTGCGCCTAATGCGGTTACCACAGAGTCAATCCCAAAAGGTTCCTTCTTTAAAAGACGTTACACTGCAGTGAATCCCTTCTAAAGCACACTTCCCTCTAAGTGTAGGAAGCGTTTTCGACACAGAAATTAAGTGCAGATCAACACTGGTGTTGAACATCCCATATATGTTTGTCAGACTTAAGCGCCATATCGTGCACTTTACTCACAGTACCTAATGTGCCCATAGTCCTTCCGTGCTCTATCTTCATCCTCAAAGGAGAAACAATGTTATGAATGAGTACGCACCTGTAGAAGTTTCCCTGAGCAGATACCTTCCTCGGCATCCCCTCTTAGGGGCTTGTATCGGACACTTCATGGTTGCTACCCAGACACGTCCTACACTTTCCAACAGAGCACAGACGCATCTCAGTCGTGAGAACTTACTATAGAACGGTTCCCTCAAATACTGTAAGAGTTTAGAGAAGAGGTAGACACTGTGGAACACCTCCGGTGTTGAACTGCCATTATGCATCATAGTGGCCTAAGTGGCTTACCCTGTACTTCACTCACGGATTGCAACGTTCTCTCTGTCCGTCCTTGTTCTATCTTCTTTCCTCCACATATAGACACTGTGAGAAGTTATAATCCCCATGAAGAAGTTTCCCTTAAATAGAACTTCCTATATCTAAATGTTAGACGTATGAGACTGTAAAGCTATGTGCGCTTATTGTGGTTACCACAGAGTCAGTTCCAAAAGCTTCCTTCTTTAACAGACGTAACACTGCAGTGAGTACCTCCTAAAGCACACTTCTGTCTCAGTGCTGGAAGCGTTTTAGATGCAGAAACTAAGTGCAGAAAACCACTGGTGGTGAACATCCAATATGTGTTTGGCAGGCTTAAGCGTCATAGCCTACCCTTTACTCACAGTACCTAATATGCCCCTAGTCAGTCCTTTTTCTACCTTCATTCCTCCAAGGAGAAGCACTGTATGAATGAGTATGAACCTGAAGTAGCTTCCCTGAGCAGATACCTTCCTACGCATCCCCTCTCAGGGGCCTGTTTGAGACACTTCATGATTGCTACCTAGACACATCCTAGAGTTTTCAACTGAGCTCAAATGCATCCCTGTCATGAGAACTTACGGTAGCACAGTTCCCTCATATATTGGAAGTGTTTTGAGAAGGGGTAGACACTGTGGAACATCCCAGGTGTCAATATTCCAGTATGAATCATAGAGGCCTAGGTGCATTACCCTGTAATTCACTCACGGGTTGCAACGTTCTCTCTGCTCTGTCCTTTATCTATCTTCTTTCCTCCACTGGAAAGACACTGTGAGAAGTGACATTCCGCATGAAGGTGTTTCCCTGAAACAGAACTTCCTATAATCCAATGGATAGATGGCTGAGACATGAAAGCTATGTGCGCCTATTGCGGTTACCACAGACTCAGTCCTAAAAGCTTCCTTCTTTAACAGACGCAACACTGCAGTGAATACCTCCTAAATCACACTTCCTTCTCAGTGTAGGAAGCGTTTTCGACGCAGAAAGTAAGTGCGGATCACCACTGGTGGTGAACATCCAATATGTGTTTGGCAGGCTTAAGTGCCATAGCCTGCCCTTTACTCACAGTACCTAATGTGCCCGTAGTCCTTCCCTGATCTATCTTCATCTTCAAAGGAGAAACACTGTTATGAATGAGTACGCACCTGAAGTAGATTCCCTGAGCTGATACCTTCCTCCGCATCCCTTCTTAGGGGCCTGTATGAGACACTTCATGGTTGCTATCCAGACACGTCCTACACTTTCCACCTGAGCACAGACGCATCTCTGTCGTGAGAACTTACTGAAGCACAGTTCCCTTATATACTGGAAGTGTTTTGAGATGAGGTAGACACTGTGGAACATCCCAGTTGTTGAACTTCCAATATGCCTCATAGAGGTCTTGGTGCCTTACCTTGTACTTCACTCACGGGTTGCAACGTTCTCTCTGCTCCGTCCTTGTTCTATCTTCTTTCCTCCCCTGGAAAGACACTGTGAGAAATGACCTTCCGCAAGAAGGAGTTTCCTTACACAGAACTGGCTATAGTCCAAAGGTTAGACGTCTGAGACTGGTTACCACAGAGTCAGTCCCAAAAGCTTCCTTCTTTAACAGACGTAACACTGCAGTGAATCTCTCCTAATGAACACTTCCCTCTCAGTGTAGTAAGTATATTCGACGCAGAAACTAAGTGCGGATCAACACTGGTGGTGATCATCCAATATGTGTTTTGCAGGCTTAAGTGCCATAGCGTGCCCTTTACTCACAGTACCTAATGTGCCTGTAGTCCTTTCCTGTTCTATCTTCATCCTCAAAGAGAAACACTGTTATGAATGAGTAAGCACTTGAAGTAAGTTCCCTGAGCAGATACATTCCTCCGCATCCGTCTAAGGGGCCTGTATCAGACACTACATGGTTGCTACCCTGAACTTACTGTAGCAGAGTTCCCTCATATACTGGAAGTTTTTTGAGAAGAGGTAGACACGGTGGAACATCTCCGGAGTTGAACTGCCAGTATGCATCATAGAGGCCTAAGTGCCTTACCCTGTCCTTCACTCACGGTTTGCAACGTTCACTCTGTCCGTCCTTTTTCTATCTCCTTTCCTCCACTTGAAACACACTGTGAGAAGGGAATTTACACATGAAGGAGTTTCGCTTAAACAGAACTTCCTATATTCTAACGGTTACATGTCTGAGACTGGAAAGCTTTTTGCGCCTATTGCGGTTACCACAGTGTCCGTCCAAAAAGCTTCCTTCTATAACAGACGTAACACTGCAGTGAATCCCTCCTAAAGCACAATTCCCTCTCAGTGTTGGAAGGGTTTTGACACAGAAACTAATTGCAGATCACCATTGGTGGTGAACATCCAATATGTGTTTGGCAGGCTTAAGCGCCATAGCCTGCCCTTTGCTCACAGTACCTAATGTGCCCCTAATCAATCCCTGTTCTATCTTCATCCTCAAAGGAGAAACACTGTTATGAATGAGTACGAACCTGAAGTTGGTTCCCTGAGCAGATAACTTCCTCTGCATCCCCTCTAAGGGGCCTGTATCAGACACTTCATGATTGCTTCCCAGACACATCCTACAATTTCCAACTGAGCATAGACGCATCCCTGTGTGAGCACATACTGTAGCACAGTTCCCTCATATATTGGAAGTTTTTAGAAGTGGTAGACACTGTGCAATTTCCCAGGTGTTTAACTTCTCGTAAGCATCATAGAGGCGTAGGTGCCTTACCTTGTACTTCACTCAAGGGTTGCAACATTCTCTCAGTCCGTTCTTGTTCTATCTTCTTTCCTCCACTGGAAAGACACTGTGAGAAGTGACATTCCACATGAAGGAGTTTCCCATTAAAAGAACTTCTTATAGTCTAATGGTTAGACGTCTAAAACTGGAAAGCTATGTGCGCCTATTGAGGTTACCACAGAGTCAGTCCCAAAATGTTCCTTCTTCAATGGTGGTAACACTGCAGTGAATCCCTCCTAAAGCACACTTCCCTCTCAGTGTAGGAAGCGTTTTAGACGCAGAAACTACGTGCGGATCACCACTGGTTGTTAACATCCAATATGTGTTTGGCAGGCTCAAGCGGCATAGCGTGCCCTTTACTCACAGTTCCTAATGTGCCTGTAGTCCTTCCCTGTTCTATCTTCATCCTCAAAGGAGAAACTCTGTTATGAATGTGTACGCACCTGAAGTAGCTTCCCTGAGCAGATACTTTCCTCCGTATCCCCTCTAAGGTGCCTGTAACAGACACTTCATGATTGCTACCCAGACACGTCCTACACTTTCCAACTTAGCACATACACATCTTTGTCGTGAGAACTTATTGTAGCACAGTTCCCTCATATACTGGAAGTTTTGAGAAGAGGTAGACACTGTGAAACATCTCCGGTTTTGAACTTCCAGTATGCATCATAGAGGCCTAAGTGGCTTACCCTGTACTTAACTCACGGTTTGCAAGGTTCTCTCTGTCCGTCCTTGTTCTATCTTCTGTCCTCCACTGGAAAGACACTGTGAGAAGTGACATTCCGCATGAAGGAGTTTCCCTTAAACAGAATTCCTATAGTCCAACGGATAGACAGCTGAGACTGGAATGCTATGTGTGTCTATTGCAGTTACCACAGAGTCAGTCCCAAAAGTTTCCTTCTTTACTAGACGGACACTGCAGTGAATCCCTCCTAAAGCACACTTCCCTCTCAGTGAAAGTAGTGTTTTCGACACAGATACTAAGTGCGGTTCAACACTGGTGGTGAACATCCAATATATGTCTGGCAGGCTTAAGCGCCATAGCATGCCCTTTACTCACAGTACCTAATGTGCCGGTAGTCTTTCCCTGTTCTATATTCATCCTGAAAGGAGAAACACTGTTATGAATGAGTTCGCACCTGAAGTAGGTTCACTGAGCAGATACCTTCCTGCGCATCCCCTCTTAGGGGCTTGTATCAGACACTTCATGGTTGCTACCCAGACACGTCGTACACTTTTCAACTGAGCACAGATGCATCTCTGTCGTGAGAACTTACTGAAGCACAGTTCCCTCATATACTGGAAGTGTTTTGACAAGAGGTAGACACTTTGGAACATTTCCGGTGTTGAACTTCCAGTATGCATCATAGAGGCCTAAATGGCTTACCCTGTAGTTCACGCACGGTTTGCAACATTCTCTCTGTCTGTCCTTGTTCTATCTTCTTACCTCCCCTGGAAAGACACTGTGAGAAAGGACACTCCGCATGAAGGATTTTCCCTTTAACAGAACTTCCTATAGTCTAAGGGTTAGACGTCTGAGACTGGAAAGCTATGTGCCCCTAATACGGTTACAACAGTGTAAGTCGCAAAAGCTTCCTTCTTTAACAGACGTAAAACTGCAGTGAATCACTTCTAAAGCACACTTCCCTCTCAGTGTTGGAAGCATTTTAGACGCAGAAACTAAGTGTGGATCACCACTGTTGGTGAACATCCAATATGTGTTTGGCAGGCTAAACTCACAGTACCTAATGTGCCCCTAATCCGTCCCTGTTCTATCTTCATACTAAAGAGAAACACTGTTATGAATGAGTCCGAAACTGAAGTAGATTCCCTGAGTAGATAACTTCCTATGCATCCCCTCTAAGGGGCCTGTATCAGACACTTCATGATTGCTACCCAGACATGTCCTACACTTTCCAACTGAGCATAGACGCATCCCTAGCGTGAGAACATACTGTAGCACTGTTCCCTCATATACTGGAAGTGTTTTGAGAAGTGGTAGACACTGTGGAGCATCCCAGGTGATAAACTTCCAGTATGCATCATAGAGGCCTAGGTGTCTTACCTGTACTTCACTCACGGGTTGCAATGTTCTCTCTGCTCCATCATTGTTCTATCTTCTTTCCTCCAGTGGAAAGACACTGTGAGAAGTGACATTATGCATGACGGAGTTTCCCTAAAACAGAACTTGCTATAGTCCAACGGATAGACATCTGAGATTGGAAAGCTATGTGCACCTAATGCAGTTACCACAGAGTCAGTCCCAAAAGCTTCCTTCTTTAGTAGACGTTACACTGCAGTGAATCCCTCCTAAAGAATACTTCCCTCTCCGTGTAAGAAGCGTTTTCGACACAGAAACTAAGTGCGGATCAACACTGATGGTGAACATCCAATATATGTTTGGCAGGCTTAAGCGCCATAGCGTGCCCTTTATCACAGTACGTAATGTGCCCGTAGTCTTTCCCTGTTCTATATTCATCCTCAAAGGAGAAACACTGTTATGAATAAGTACACCCTGAGGTAGGTCCCCTGAGCAGATAACTTCCTCCGCATCCCCTCTTGGGGGCTTGTATCAGATACTTCATGGTTGCTACCCAGACACGTCCTACACTTTCCACTGATCACAGACGCATCTCTGTCGTGAGAACTTACTGAAGCACAGTTCCTTCATATAGTGGAAGTGTTTTGAGAAGATGTATACACTGTGGAACATCTCCGGTGTTGACCTTCCAGTATGCATCATAGAGGTCTAAGTGGCTTACCCTGTACTTCAATCATGGTTTGCAACGTTCTCTCTGTCCGTCCTTGTTCTATCTTCTTTCCTCCACATAAAGACACTGTGAGAAGTGACAATCCGCATGAAGGGGTTTCCCTTAAACAGAACTTCCTATAGTCTATCGGTTAGACGTCTGAGACTGGAAAGCTATGTGCGCCTAATGCTGTTACCACAGAGTCAGTCCCAAAAGCTTCCTTCTTTAACAGACATAACACTGCAGTGAATCCCTCCTAAAGCACACTTCCATCTCAGTGTAGGAAGCATTTTAGATGCAGAAACTAAGTGCGGATCAACACTGGTGGTGAATATCCAATATGTGTTTGGCAGGCTTAAGCTTCATAGCACGCCCTTTACTCACAGTACCTAATGTGCCCCTAGTCCGTCCGTGTTCTACGTTCATTCCTCCAAGGAGAAGCACTGTTATGAAGAGTACGCACCTGAAGTAGGTTCCCTGAGCAGATACCTTCCTACGCATCCCTCTAAGGGGCCTGTATGAGACACTTCATGATTGTAACCCAGACACATCCTAGAGTTTTCAACTGTGCACAGATGCATCCCTGTCATGAGAACTTATGGTAGCAGGGTTCCCTCATATATTGGAAGTGTTTTGAGAAGGGGTAGACATTGTCGAACATCCAAGGTGTTGAACTTCCAGTATGCATCATAGTGGCTTAGGTGCCATACCCTGTACTTCACTCACGGGTTGCAGCGTTCTCTCTGCACCATCCTTGTTCTATCTTTTTCCTCCACTGGAAAGACACTGTGAGAAGTCACATTCCACATGAAGGAGTTTCCCTTAAACAGAACTTGCTATATTCCAACGGATAGACAGCTGAGACTGGAAAGCTATGTGCGCCTATTGCGGTTATCAAAGAGTCAGTCCCAAAAGCTTCCTTCTTTAACAGACGTAACACTTCAGTGAATCTTTCCTAAAGCACACTTCCCTCTCATTGTTGGAAGCGTTTTAGACACAGAAAGTAAGTGGGATCACCATTGGTGGTGAACATCCAATATGTGTTTGGCAGGCTAAAGCGCCATAGTCTGCCCATTACTCACAGTACGTAATGTGCCCCTAATCCGTCCCTGATCTATCATCATCCACAAAGGAGAAACACTGTTATGAATGAGTACAAACCTGGAGTAGATTCCCTGAGCAGATACCTTCCTCCGCATCCCCTCTAAGGGGCCTGTATGAGACACTTCATGATTGTTACCGAGACACGTCCTACACATTCCAACTGAGAATAGACGCATTGCTGTCGTGAGAACATACTGTAGCACAGTTCCCTCATATACTGGAAGTGTTTTGAGAAGTGTTAGACACTGTGGAACATCTCCGGTGTTGAACTTCCAGTATGCATCATTGAGGCCTAAGTTGCTTACCCTGTATTTCACTCACGTTTTGCAACGTTCTCTCTGGCTGTCCTTTTTCTATCTTATTACCTCCCCTGGAAAGACACTGTGAGAAGTGACATTCCGCATGAAGGATTTTCCCTTAAACAGAACTTCCTATAGTCTAACGGTTAGACGTCTGAGACTGGAAAGATATGTGCGCCTAAAGCGGTTACCACAGAGTCAGTCCCCAAATCTTCCTTCTTTAACAGACGTAACACTGCAGTGAATCCCTCCTAAAGCACACTTCCCTCTCAGTGTTGGAAGGGTTTTAGAAGAAGAAACTATGTGAGGATCACCACTGGTGGTGAACATCCAATATGTGTTTGGCAGGCTTAAGCGCCATAGCCTGACCTTTACTCACAGTACCTAATGTGCCCCTAATCCGTCCATGTACTATCTACATCTTCAAAGGAGAAACACTGTTATGTATGAGTACGAACCTGAAGTTGCTTCCCTGAGCAGATGCCTTCCTACACATCTCCTCTAAGGGGCCTGTATCAGACACTTCATGATTGCTACCCAGACACGTCCTACTCTTTACAACTGAGCATAGACGCATCCCTGTCGTGAGCACATACTGTAGCACAGTTCCCTCATATATTGGAAGTGTTTTGAGAAGTGGTAGACACTGTGGAACATCCCATGTGTTGAACTTCCAGTACGCATCATAGAGGCTTAGGTGCCTTACCCTGTACTTCACTCACGGGTTGCAACGTTCTCTCTGCCCCGTTTTGTTTCTATCTCCTTTCCTCCACTGGAAAGACACTGTGAGAAGTGACATTCCGCATGAAGTAGTTTCCCTTAAACAGAACTTGCTATAGTCCAACGGATAGACATCTGAGACCGGAAAGCTATGTGCGAATATTGCGTTTACACAGTGTCATCCCCAAATCTTCCTTCTTTACTAGACGTAACACTGCAGTGAATCCCTCCCAAAGCACACTTCCCTCTCCGTGTAAGAATCGATTTCGACACACAAACTAAGTGCGGATCAACACTGGTAGTGAACATCCAATATATGTTTGGCAGGCTTAAGCGCCATAGTGTGCCCTTTACTCACAGTACCTAATGTGCCCGTAGTCTTTCCCTATTCTATATTCATCCTCAAAGGAGAAACACTGTTATGAATGAGTTCACACTTGAAGTAGGTTCACTGAGCAGATACCTTCATCCGCATCCCCTCTAAGGGGCCTGAATCAGACATTTCATGGTTACTACCCAGTCATTTCCTCCACTTTCCAACTGAGCACAGACGTATTTCTGTCGTGAGAACTTACTGTAGCACAGTTCCCTCATATACTGGAAGTGTTTTGAGAAGAGGTAGACACTGTGGAACATCTCCGGTGTTGAACTTCTAGTATGCATCATAGAGGCCTAAGTGGCTTACCCTGTATTTCACTCACGGTTTGCAACGTACTCTCTGTTCGTCCTTCTTCTACCTTCATACCTCCACTGGAAAGTCACTGTGAGAAGTCACATTCCGCATGAAGGATTTTCCCTTAAACAGAACTTCCTATAGTCTAACGGTTAGACGTCTGAGACTGGAAAGCTATGTGTGCCTAATGTGGTTACCACAGAGTCAGTCCCAAAAGCTTCCTTCTTTAACGACGTAACACTGCAGTGAATCCCTCCTAAGGCACACTTCCCTCTCAGTGTAAGAAGCATTTTCGACACAGAAACTAAGTGCGGATCCCCAATGGTGGTGAACATGCAATATGAGTTTGGAAGGCTTAAGCGTCATAGCCTGCCCTTTACTCACAGTACCTAATGTGCCCCTAGTCCGTCCGTGTTCTATCTTCATTCCTCCAAGGAGAAGCACTGTTATGAATGGGTACACACCTGAAGTTGCTTCCCTGAGTAGGTACCTTCCTACGCATCCCCTCTAAAATGCATGTATGAGACACTTCATGATTGCTACCCAGACACATCCTAGAGTTTTCAACTGAGCACAGATGCATCGCTGTAGTCAGAACTTAAGGTAGCACATTCCCTCATATAATGGAAGTGCTTTGTGAAGTGGTAGATACTGTGGAACATTTCAGTTGTTGAACTTCCAGTATGAATAATAGAGACTTAAGTGCCTTACCCTGTACTTCACTCACGGGTTGCAACGTTCTCTCTGTTCCATCCTTGTTCTATCTTCTTTTCTCCAGTTTAAAGACACTGTGAGGAGTGACATACTGCATGAAGGAGTTTGCCTTAAACAGAACTTGCTTTAGCCCACGGATAGACATCTGAGACAGGAAAGGTTTGTGCGCCTATTGCGGTTACCACAGAGTCAGTCCCAAAACCTTCTTTCTTTACTAGACGGACACTGCAGTGAATCCCTCCTAAAGCACACTTCCCTCTCAGTGTAAGAAGCGTTTTTGACACAGAAACTAAGTGCGGATCAACACTGGTGGTGAACATCCAATATATGTCTGGCAGGCTTATGCGCCATAGCATGCCCTTTATTCACAGTACCTAATGTGCCCGTAGTCTTTCCTGTTCTATATTCATCCTGAAAGGAGAAACACTGTTAATGAGTTCGCACCTGAAGTAAGTTCCCTGAGCAGATCCCTTTCCTCAGCATCCCCTCTAAGGGGCCTGTTTCAGACACTTCATGATTGCTACCCAGACACGTCCTACACTTTCCAACTAAGCATAGACGCATCCCTGTCGTGAGAACATACTGTAGCACAGTTCCCTCATATATTGGAAGTGATTTGAGAAGTGGTAGAAACTGTGGTACATTCCAGGTGTTGAACTTCCAGTATGAATCATAGAGGCTTAGGTGCCTTACCCTGTACTTCACTCACGAGTTGCAACGTTCACTCGGCTCCGTCCTTTTTCTATCTTCTTTCCTCCAGTGTAAAGACACTGTCAGAAGTGACATTCAGCATGAAGGAGTTTCCCTTAAACAGAACTTGCTATAGTCCAACGGATAGACGGCTGAGACTGGAAAGCTATGTGCGACTATTGCGGTTACCACAGAGTCAGTCCCAAAAGCTTCCCTCTTTACTAGACGTAACACTGGAGTGAATCCCTCCAAAAGCACACTTCCCTCTCAGTGTAAGAAGTGTTTTCGACACAGAAACTAAGAGTGGATCAACACTGGTGGTGAACATCCTATATATGTTTGGCAGGCTTAAGCGCCATAGCGTGCCCTTTACAAAGAGTACCTAATGTGCCCGTAGTCTTTCCCTGTTCTATTTTCATCCTCACAGGAGAAACACTGTTATGAATGTGTACGCACCTGAAGTAGGTTCCCTGAGCAGATACCTTACTCCGCATCCCCTCCTAAGGGCTTGCATTAGACACTTCATGGTTGCTACCCAGACACGTCCTACACTTTTCAACTGAGCACAGACGCATCTCTGTCGTGAGAACTTACTGAAGCACAGATCCCTCATATACTGGAAGTGTTTTGAGAAGAGGTAGACAATGTGGAACATCTCCGGTGTTGAACTTCCAGTATACATCACAGAGGCATAAGTGGCTTACCCCGTACTTCACTCACGGTTTGCAACGTTCTCTCTGTCCGTCCTTGTTCTATCTTCTTTCCTCCCCTGGAAAGACCCTGTGAGAAGAGACATTCCGCATGAAGGAGTTTCCCTTAAACAGAACTTCCTATAGTCTAACGGTTAGACGTCTGAGACTGGAAAGCTATGTGCGCCTAATGCGGTTACCACAGAGTCAGTCCCAAAATCTTCCTTCTTTAACAGACGAAACACTTCAGTAGATCCCTCCTAAAGAACACTTCCCTCTCAGTGTTGGAAGCGTTTTAGACGCAGAATCTAAGTGCGGATAACCACTGGTGGTGAACATGCAATATGAGTTTGGAAGGCTTAAGCGTCATAGCCTGCCCTTTACTCACAGTACCTAATGTGCCCCTAGTCCGTCTGTTTTCTACCTTCATTCCTTCAAGGAGAAGCACTGTTATGAATGAGTACGCACCTGAAGTAACTTCCCTTAGCAGATACCTTCCTGCACATGCCCTCTATAAGGCCTGTATGAGACACTTCATGATTGCTACCCAGACACATCCTAGAGTTTTCAACTGAGCACAGATGTATCGCTGTCGTGAGAACTTACGGTAGCACAGTTCCCTCATATATTGGAAGTGGGTTGAGAAGTTGTAGACACTGAGTAACATCCCAGTTGTTGAACTTCCAGTATACATCATAGAGGACTAAGTGTCTTCCCCTGTACATCACTCACGGTTGTCAACGTTCTCTCTGTCCGTCCTTGTTCTATGTTCTTACCTCCACTGGAAAGACACTGTGAGAAGTGACATTCCGCACGAAGGAGTTTCCCTTAAACAGAACTTGCTATAGTCCAACGGTTAGACGTCTGACTGGAAAGCTAAATGCGCCTAATGTGGTTACCACAGAGTCAGTCGCAAAAGCTTCCTTCTTTAAGAGACGTAACACTGCAGTGAATCCCTCCTAAAGCACACTTCCCTCTCAGTGTAGGAAGCGTTTTCGACGCAGCAATTAAGGGCGGATGAACACTGGTGGTGAACATCCAATATGTGTTTGGCAGGCTTAAGCGCCATAGCCTGCCCTTTACTCACAGTAACTAGTTGCCCGAAGTGCTTTGTTCTATCTTCATCCTCAAAGGAGAAACACTGTTATGAATGAGTACGCACCTGAAGTAGCTTCCTTGAGCAGACACCTTCCTCCCCATCCCCTCTAAGGGGCCTGTATCAGAAACTTCATGGTTGCTACCCTGAAACATCCTACACTTTCCAAGTGAGCACAGACGCATCTCTGTCATGAGAAATTACTGTAGCCAGTTCCCTCATATACTGGAAGTGTTTTGAGTAGAGGTAGACACTGTGGAACATCTCTGGTGTTGAACTTCCATTATGAATCATAGAGGCCTATGTGGCTTAACCTGTATTTCACTCACGGTTTGCAACGTTCTCTCTGTCCGTCCTTGTTTATCTCCTTTCCTTCACCAGAAATACACTGTGTCAAGTGAATTTATACTTGAAGGAGTTTCCCTTAAACAGAACTTCCTATAGTCTAACGGTTAAACGTCTGCGACTGGAAAGCTATGTGCGCCTAATGCGGTTACCACAGGGTCAGTCCCAAAAGATTCCTTCTTTAACAGACGTAACACTGCAGTGAATCCCTCCTAAAGCACACTTCCCTCTCAGTGTAGGAATCGTTTTAGATGCAGGAACTACGTGCGGATCACCACTGGTGGTTAACATCCAGGAAGTGTTTGCTAGGCTTAAGCGCCTTAGCATGCCCTTTACTCACAGTACCTAATGTGCCCGTAGTCCTTCCCTGTTCTATCTTCATCCTCAAAGGATAAGCACTGTTATGAATGAGTACGCACCTGAAGTAGCTTCCCTGAGCAGATACCTTCTTCCGCATCCCCTATTAGGGGCTTGTATCAGACACTTCATGGTTGCTACACAGACACGTCCTACACTTTCCAAATTAGCACAGACTCATCTCTGTCGTGAGAACTTACTGTAGCACAGTTCCCTCATATACTGGAAGTATTATTCGAAGAGGTAGACACTGTGGAACATCTCCGGTGTTGAACTGCCATTATGCATCATAGAGGACTAAGTGGTTTACCATGTACTTCACTCACAGTTTGCAACGTTCTCTCTGTCCGTCCTTGTTCTATCTTCTTTCCTCCACCGGTAAGACACTGTGAGAAGTGTATTTCTACATGAAGGAGTCTCCCTTAAACAGAACTTCCTATAGTCTAAAGTTTAGACATCTGAGACTGGAAAGCTATGTGCGCCTAATGGGGTTACCACAGTGTCAGTCCAAAAAGCTTCCTTCTTTAACAGACGTAACACTGCAGTGAATCCCTCCTAAAGCACAATTCCCTCTCAGTGTAGGAAGCGTTTTAGATGCAGAAACTAAGTGCGGATCACCACTTGTGGTGAACATCCAATATGTGTTTGGCAGGCTTAAGCGCCATAGCCTGCACTTTAATCACAGTACCTAATGTGCCCCTAGTCCGTCCGTGTTCTACCTTCATTCCTCCAAGGAGAAGCACTGTTATGAATGAGTATGCACCTGAAGTAGCTTCCCTGAGCAGATACCTTCCTACGCATCCCCTCTATGGGGCCTGTATGAGACACTTCATGATTGCTACCCAGACATATCCTAGAGTTTTCAACTGAGGACAGATGCATCCCTGTCATGAGAACTTACGGTAGCACCGTACCCTCATATACTGGAAGTGTTTTGAGAAGTGGTAGACACTGTGGAACATCCCAGGGTTAGAACTTCCAGTATGAATCATAGAGGCCTAGGTGCCTTACCCTGTACTTCACTCACGGGTTGCAACGTTCTCTCTGCTCCGTCCTTGTTCTATCTTCTATCCTCCACTGCAAGACACAGTGATAAGTGACATTCCGCATGAAGGAGTTTCCCTTAAAAATTACTAGCTAAGCTCCATCGGATAGACTGCTGAGACTGGAAAGCTATGTGCGCCTATTGCGGTTATCACAGAGTCAATCCCAAAATCTTCCTTCTTTAACAGACGTAACACTGCAGTGAATCCCTCCTAAAGCACACTTCCCTCTCTGTGTAGGAAGCCTTTTAGACGCAAAAACTAAGTGTGGATCACCACTGCTGGTGAACATCCAATATGTGCTTGGCAGGCTTAAACGCCATAGGGTTCTCTTTACTCACAGTACCTAATGTGCCCGTAGTCCTTCCCTGTTCTATCTTCATCCTCAAAGGAGAAACACTGTTATGATTGAGTACGCACCTGAATTAGGTTCCCTGAGCAGATACCTTCCTCAGCATACCCTCTAAGGCGCCTGTATGAGACACTTCATGATTGTTACCCAGACACATCCTAGAGTTTTCAACTGAGCACAGATGCATCTCTCTCGTGAGAACTTACAGTAGCACAGTTCCCGCATATATTGAAGTGTTTTGAAAAGTGGTAGACACTGTGGAACATCCCAGTTGTTGTGCTTCCAGTATGAATCATAGAGGCCTTGGTGCCTTACCCTGTACTTCACTCACGGGTTGCAACGTTCTCTCTGCTCCGTCCTTGTTCTATCTTCTTTTCTCCACTGGAAAGACACTGAGAGAAGTGACATTCTGCATAAAGGAGTTTCCCTTAAACAGAACTTGCTATAGTGCAACAGATAGACGGCTGAGACTGAAAAGCTATGTGCGACTATTGCGGTTACAACAGAGTCAGTCCCAAAAGCTTCCTTCTTTACTAGACGTAACACTGCAGTGAATCCCTCCTAAAGCACACATCCCTCTCAGTGTAAGATGCGTTTTATATGCAGAAACTAAGTGCGGATCAACACTGGTGGTGAACATCCAATATGTGTTTGGCAGGGTTAAGCGCCATAAGCGTGCCCTTTACCCCAGTACCTAATGTGCCCGTAGTCCTTCCCAGTTCTATTTTTATCCTCAAAGGAGACACACTGTTATGAATGAGTACGCCCCTGAAGTAGGTTCCCTGAGAATATACCTTCCTCCGCATCCCTGTTAAGGGGCCTGTATCAGACACTTCATGGTTGCTACCCAGACACGTCCTACACTTTCCAAATGAGCACAGACGCATCTCTGTTGTGATAACTTATTGTAGCGCAATTACCTCATATACTGGAAGTGTTTTAAGAAGAGGTAGACACTGTGGAACATCTCCGGTGTGGAACTTCCAGTATGCATCATTGAGGCCTAAGTGGCTTACCCTGTACTTCACTCACGGTTTGCAACGTTCTCTCTGTCAGTCCTTGTTCTATCTTCTTTCTTCTAGTGGAGAGACACTGTTTGGAGTGAAAATCCGCAGGAAGGAGTTTCCCTTAAACAGTACTTCCTATTGTCTAACAGTTAGACATCTGAGACTGGAAACCTATGTGCGCCCAATGCGGTTACCACAGTGTCAGTACCCAAAGCTTCCTTCTTTAACAGACGTAGCACTACACTGAATCCCTCCTAAAGCACACTTCCCTCTCAGTGTTGGAAGCGTTTTAGATGCAGAAACTAAGTGCGGATCACCATTTGAGTTGAACATCCAATATGTGTTTGGCAGGCTTAAGCACCATAGACTGTCCTATACACACAGTACCTAATTTGCCTCTAGTCTGTCCCTGTTCTACCTTCATTCTTCCAAGGAGAAGCACTGTTATGAATGAGTATGCACCTGACGTAACTTCCCTGAGCAGATACCTTCCTACGCATCCCCTCTAAGGGGCCTATATGAGACACTTCATGATTGCTACCCAGACACATCCTAGAGTTTTCAGCTGTGCACAGATTCATCCTGTCATGAGAACTTAGGGTAGCAGAGTTCCCTCATATATTGGAAGTGTTTTGAGAAGTGGTAGACACTGTGGAACATCCCAGGTGTTGAACTTCCAGTATGCATCATAGAGGCTTAGGTGCCTTACCCTTTACTTCACTCACGGGTGCAACCTTCTCTCTGCTCCGTCCTTGTTCTATCTTCTTTCCTCCACTGGAAAAACACTGTGAGAAGTGACATTCCGCATGAAGGAGTTTCCCTTAAACAGAACTTGCTATAATCTAACGGATAGAATGCTGTGACTGGAAAGCTATGTGCGCCTATTGCAGTTTCCACAGAGTCAGTCCCAAAAGCTTCCTTCTTTAACAGACGTAACACTGCAGTGAATCCCTCCTAAAGCACAATTCCCTCTCAGTGTTGGAACGTTTTTAGATGCAGAAACTAAGTGCGGATCAACACTGGTGGTGAACATCCAATATGTGTTTGGCAGGCTTAAACGCCATAGCCTGCCCTTTACTCACAGTACCTAATGTGCCCCTACCGTCCCTGTTCTATCTTCATCCTCAAAAGACAAACACTGTTATGAATGTGTACGAACCTGAAGTAGGTTCCCTGAGCAGATACCTTCCTCCACATCCCCTATAATGGGCCTGTATCAGACTCTTCATGATTGCAACCCAGACACGACACACATTTTCCAACTGAGCATAGACGCATCCCTGTCTTGAGAACATACTGTAGCACAGTTCCCTCATATATTGGAAGTGTTTTGAGAAGTGGTAGACACTGTGGAACATCCCCGATGTTGAACATCCTGTATGAATCATAGAGGCTGAGGTGCCTTACCCTGTACTTCACTCACGGGTTGCAACGTTTTCTCTGCTCCGTCCTTGTTCTATCTTCTTTCCACCAGTGGAAAGACACTGTGAGAAGTGACATTCCGCATGAAGGAGATTCCCTTAAACAGAAATTGCTATAGTCCAACGGATAGACATCTGAGACTGGGAAGCTATGTGCGACTATTGCGGTTACCACAGAGTTAGTCCCAAAAGCTTCCTTCTTTACTAGACGTAACACTGCAGTGAATCCCTCCTAAAGCACACTTCCCTCTCAGTGTAATAAGCGTTTTCGACACAGAAACTAATTGCGAATCAACACTGGTGGTGATCATCCAATATATGGTTGGCATTCTTAAGCAGCATAGCGTGCCCTTTACACACAGTACCTAATGTGCCCGTAGTCTTTCCCTGTACTATCTTCATCCTCAAAGGAGAAACACTGTTATGAATGAGTATGCACCTGAAGTAGCTGCCCTGAGTAGATACCTTCCTCAGCTTCCCCTTTTAGGGGCTTGTATTAGACACTTCATGGTTGCTACCCAGACACGTCCTACACTTTCCAACTGAGCACAGACGCTTCTCTGTCGTGAGAACTTACAGTAGCAAGTTCCCTCATATACTGGAAGTGTTTTGAGAAGAAGTAGGCACTTTGGAACATATCCGGTGTTGAACTGCCATTATGCATCGAGAGGCCTAAGTGGCTTACCCTGTACTTCACTTACGGGTTGCAACGTTCTCTCTGTCCGTCCTTGTTCTATCTTCTTTCCTCCAGTGGAAAGACACTGTGAGAAATGACATTCCGCATGAAGGATTTTCCCTTAAACAGAACTTGCTATAGTCCAACGGATAGACGTCTGAGACTGGAAAGCTATGTGCGCCTATTGCGGTTACCACAGAGTCAGTCCCAAAAGCTTCCTTCATTTACTGACGTAACAGTGCAGTGAATCCCTCCTAAGGCACACTTCCCTCTCAGTGTAGGAAGCGTTTTCGACGCAGAAACTAAGTGCGGATCACCACTGGTGGTGAACAACCAATATGTGTTTGGCAGGCTTAAGCACCATAGCGTGCCATTTACTCACAGTACCTAATGTGCCCATAGTTCTTCCCTGTTACTATCCTCAACTTCAAAGGAGAAACACTGTTATGAATGAGTACCCACCTGAAGTAGCTTCCCTGAGCAGATACCTTCCTCCGCATCCCCTCTAAGGGGCCTATATGAGACACTTCATGGTTGCTACCCAGACACGTCCTACACTTTCCAACTGAGCACAGACGCATCTCTGTCGTGAGAACTTACTGTAGCACAGTTCCCTCATACACTGGAAGTGTTTTCAGAAGAGGTAGACACTGTGGAACATCTCCGCTGTTGAACTTCCAGTATGCATCATAGAGGCCTAAGTGGCTTACCCTGTACTTCACTCACGGGTTGCAACGTTCTCCTTGTTCTATCTTTTTCCTCCACAAAAAGACACTGTGAGAAGTGACAATCCGCATGAAGGTGTTTCCCTTAAACAGAACTTCCTATAGTCTAACGGTTTGACGTCTGAGACTGGAAAGCTATGTGCGCCTAATGCAGTTACCACAGAGTCAGTCCCAAAAGCTTCCTTCTTTAACAGACGTAACTATGCAGTGAATCCCTCCTAAAGCACACTTCCTTCTCTTTGTTGGAAGCGTTTTCGACGCAGAAACTAAGTGCGGATCACCACTGGTGGTGAACATCCAATATGTGTTTGGCAGTCTTAAGCATCATAGCCTGCCCTTTACTCACAGTATCTCATGTGCCCCTAGTCCGTCCGTGTTCTACCTTCATTCCTCCAAGGAGAAGCACTGTTATGAAAGAGTACGCACCTGAAGTAGCTTCCCTGAGCAGATACCTTTCTACGCATCCCCTCTAAGGGGCCTGTATGATACATTTCATGATTGCTTTACGGACACATCCTAGAGTTTTCAACTGAACACAGATGCATCCCTGTCGTGAGAACTTATGGTAGTACAGTTCCCTCATAAATTGGAAGTGTTTTGAGAAGTGGTAGACACTGTGGAACATCCCAGGTGTTGAACTTCCAGTATGCATCATAGAGGCCTAGGTGCCTTACCTGTACTTCACTCACGGGTTGCAACGTTCTCTCTGCTCCGTCCTTGTTCTGTCTTCTTTCCTCCAGTGGAAAGACACTTTGAGAAGTGACATTCCACATGAAGGAGTTTCCCTTAAACAGAACTTGCTATAATCCAACGGATAGACGGCTGAGACTGGAAAGCTATGTGCGCCTATTGCAGTTACCACAGAGTCAGTCCTAAAAGCTTCCTTCTTTAACAGACGTAACACTACAGTGAATCCCTCCTAAGAACAATTCCCTCTCAGTGTTGGAAGGGTTTTCGACGCAGAAACTAAGTGCGGATCACCACTGGTGGTGAACATCCAATATGTGTTTGGCATGCTTAAGCGCCATAGCCTGCCCTTTACTCACAGTACCTAATATGCCCCTAATCCGTCCCTATTCTATTCATCCTCAAAAGACAAACACTGTTATGAATGAGTACGAACCTGAAGTAGGTTCCCTGAGCAGATACCTTCCTCCGCATCCCGTCTAAGGGGCATGTATCAGACTCTTCATGATTGCTACCCAGACACGTCCTACACATTCCAATTGAGCATAGACGCATCCCTGTCTTGAGAACATATTGTAGCACAGTTCCCTCATATATTGGAAGTGTTTTGAGAAGTGGTAGACACTGTGGAACATCCCCGATGTTGAACATCCTGTATGAAACATAGAGGCTGAGGTGCCTTACCCTGTACTTCAGTCACGGGTTGCAACGTTCTCTCTGCTCTGTCCTTGTTCTATCTTCTTTCCTCCAGACGAAAGACAACAGTGAGAAGTGACATTCCACATGAAGGAGTTTCCCTTAAACAGAAATTGCTATAGTCCAACGGATAGACATCTGAGACTGGTAAGCTATGTGCGCCTATTGCGGTTACCACAGAGTCAGTCCCAAAAGCTTCCTTCTTTAACAGACGTAACACTGCAGTGAATCCCTCCTGAAGCACACTTCCCTCTCAGTGTAGGAAGCGTTTTCGATGCAGAAACTAAGTGTGGATCACCACTGGTGGTGAACATCCAATACGTGTTTGGCAGGTTTAAGCACCATAGCGTGCCCTTTACTCAAAGTACCTAATGTGCCCATAGTCCTTCCCTGTTACTATCTTCATCTTCAAAGGAGAAACAACGTTATGAATGAGAACGCACCTGAAGTAGTTTCCCTGAGCAGATACCTTCCTCCGCATCCCCTCTAAGGGGCCTGTATGAGACACTTCATGGTTGCTACCCAGACACGTCCTACACTTTCCAACTGAGCACAGACGCTTCTCTGTCGTGAGAACTTACTGCAGCACAGTTCCCTCATATACTGGAAGTGCTTTGAGAAGTGGTAGACACTGTGGAACATCTCCGGTGTTGAACTTCCAGTATGAATCATAGAGGCCTAAGTGGCTTACCCTGTATTTCACTCACGGTTTGCAACGTTCTCTTTGTCCGTCCTTGTTCTATCTTCTTACTCCACTGGAAAGACACTGTGAGAAGTGACATTCCGCATAAAGGAGTTTCCCTTAAACAGAACTTCCTGTAGTCTAACGTTTAGACGTCTGAGACTGGAATGCTATGTGCGCCTAATGCGGTTACCACAGAGTCTGTCACAAAAGCTTCCTTCTTTAACAGACGTAACACTGCAGTGAATCCCTCCTAAAGCACACTTCCCTCTCAGTGCAAGAAGCGTTTTCGAGGGGGGGGGACAAGATGGCGGGGTACTAGGAAGAGGCGTCTTTTCAGCTGGTATCCCAAAGTGAGCTGATTACCTACCAAAGAACTCCGATCACCCATGAAATCAGTCTGAGATCAGAATTATACACGTCTGGATCTCTACAGGGGTAGAAGATGCCAGTGAGAAGGTAAAGCTGAATGGGAGAAGAGGACTGATATTGGAAGATAAACAAAAGGGGGAGGGAGCCACCAGAGGCGACCAGTGCAAAAGTAATACCCCGATACGAGCGAGAGTGCCCTGCGTCTTGGGACCAGCAGTAACTCAGAGTCTGGTTGAAAGCACTCCAAAAGAGCAAAAGATCGTGGGAATCGGGGCGGCTAGGGACAGGGGCTTAAGTCCCCGGTCCCAGACGGCCTCCCCGGCGCGTAGGCAGAGAGAGTTCGGCGGGGAAACCGGCTCCTGGTCCCTAAGCCCCCACATGCCCCATAGCGCGGGGGTTCCGGCTCCTGTGAGGGGATGGGAGCGGCGCTGGTCTGCAGAATGCACGCTAGCCCTTCCACAAATCTTGAGATGCACGCGCACGTCCCTCCAGCTCTCCTGGGTTTCTAAGGCCCGGGGACGCTTCTTGACTCACGCCATTGTTTCAAAGTCTAAGCCGCGTGCCCGTGAAACTCTTCCCTGGCCAGAGGCGCGCAAAAGCCCAGCCTTCGGCTTAAGGACCAGCGCCCCGTTCTCAGTGCCCCAGACGCGCGCCCGACACACAGCCACCTCTGAAAAGAGGTGCGCGCAAGTCGGGCACTCCCAGCCCCGGCCGGCGGCAAAATCTCAGTGTGCGATCACTGCTTGGAACCTCTCTGGCGGTCAGGAGCTCCCAGACAGCCGCCACTGCCTTGGCTTTGGGGACGAGCAAAAGATCCTGCGCCACCAGGGTCTTTAACTTGGAACCTACACTGCCAGCGGCCAAGGGGGAATTTATTCAGCTTCTGCACCCAGACTGAGGCTTCTCTCTGAGACGGAGATCAGGAAGGGTTCCAGGGTGCACCTTGACTGCACCAGAGTTGATACATCCAGCTACATCTGTTCAGTCTTCTCCCACCAAAATGACTAGGAGGAGGAATGCCCAACAGAAGAAAAATACAGAGGATGGACCTTCTGCAACAGAGCTAACAGCTATCAACATAGACAATATGTCGGAAAGAGAATTCAAGCTAACAATTATCCAGGCAATAGCTAGGTTGGAGAAAGCCATGGATGACCAAACAGATTTGATTAGGGCTGAACTGAAAGCGACCAGACAGGATGTTCACAATGTTAGGGCAGAGCTCAAAGCCACCAGGGAGGAGGTCCACAATGCTCTCAATGAGTTCCAATCCAATCTAAACTCTCTCAAAGCTAGGGTAACTGAGACAGAAGATAGAATTAGTGATCTGGAAGAAAAACAGATAGAGAGAAAGGATCAGGAGGAAGCCTGGAACAAACAGCTTAGATCCCACGAAAGCAGAATTAGGGAAATAAATGATGCCATGAAGCGTTCCAACGTCAGAATTATTGGAATTCCTGAAGGGGAGGAGAAAGAAAGAAGTCTAGAAGATATCGTGGAACAAGTCCTTCATGAAAATTTTCCGAATCTCGCGAATGAAACCAGCGTTCATGTACTAGAGGCTGAACGGTCTCCACCCAAGATTATACACTCCAAAAAAACATCACGACACCTGATAGTCAAATTGAGAAATTATAATTGTAGGTATAATCCCTTGAAAGCCGCCAGGGCAAAGAGGCTCCTTACTTACAGAGGGAAGCCCATCAGAATAACGTCAGACCTGTCCACAGAGACCTGGCAAGCCAGAAGAGGCTGGCAAGATATATTCAGGGCACTAATTGAGAAGAACATGCAGCCAAGAATACTTTATCCAGCAAGACTGACATTCAAAATGGATGGAGAGATAAAGAGTTTCCAAGACCGGCAAGGCTTAAAAGACTATGCAAAAACCAAGCCGACACTGCAGAAAATATTAAGGGGGGTTCTATAAAAGAGGAAAAATCCCAAGAAAAGCATTGAACAGAAATATAGAGACAGTCTGCAGAAAGAAAGACTTCAAAGGTAACTCGATGTCAATAAAAACGTATCTATCAATAATCACTCTCAACGTGAATGGCCTAAATGCACCCATAAAACGGCACAGGGTTGCAGATTGGATAAAACGACAGGACCCATTCATATGCTGTCTACAACAGTCCCATTTTGAACCTAAAGATACACGCAGACTGAAAGTGAAGGGGTGGAGAAGCATCTTTCATGCCAATGGGACTCAAAAGAAGGCTGGGGAAGCGATTCTCATATCAGATAAATTAGACTTCAAACTAAAGACTGTAGTCTGAGATACAGAAGAACAATACATAATCTTTAAAGGGACTATCCACCAAGATGATCTAACAATTGTAAATATCTATGCTCCCAATATGGGAGCAGCCAATTACTTAAGAAAACTGTTAATCAAGATAAAGAGTCATATTGATATGAATACACTAATCGTAGGAGATCTTAACACGCCTCTTTCAGAATTAGACAGATCATCGAAGCAGAAACTCAACAAAGAAACAAGAGCATTGAATGACACATTGGACCAGATGGACCTCATAGATATATACAGAACATTCCACCCTAAAACAGCAGAATACTCATTCTTCTCAAGTGCACATGGAACCTTCTCCAGAATAGACCACATACGGGGTCACAAATCAGGACTCAGCCGATACCAAAAGACTGAGATTATTCCCTGCATAATCTCAGATCACAATGCTTTGAAACTGGAGCTCAATCACAAGGAAAAGTTTCGAAGGAACTCAAACACCTGGAAGCTAAAGACCACCTTGCTTAAGAATGCTTGGATCAACCAGGAGATCAAAGAAGAACTGAAACAATTCATGGAAACCAATGAGAAGGAAGACACTTCGGTCCAAAACCTATGGGATACAGCAAAGGCGGTCCTAAGGGGAAAATAGATAGCCATCCAAGCCTTGCTCAAAAAAATTGAAAAATCCAGAACACACCAGCTGTCTCTACACCTTAAAGAACTGGAGGATCAACAACAAATCAAACCAACTCCACACATAAGAAGGGAAATCATCAAGATTAGAGCTGAGATCAATGAGGGAGAAACCAGAGATACAGTAGAACGTATCAATGAAACTAGAAGCTGGTTTTTTGAAAGAATCAATTAGATCGATAAGCCACTGGCTACACTAATCCGAAAGAAAAGAGAGAAATCCCGAATTCATAAAATTATGAATGAAAAGGGAGAGATCACAACTAACGTCAAGATAGTAGAAACAATCATCAGAAGTTGTTATGAACAGTTATATGCCAATAAGCTTAGCAACCTAGATGAAATGGATGCATTCCTAGAAAAATATAAACTACCAAAATTGAACCAGGAATAAATCGATAACCTGAATAGACCGATACCTAATAACGAGATTGAAGCAGTGATCAAAAATCTCCCAAAAAACAAGAGCCCAGGACCTGACGGATTCCCTGGGGAATTCTACCAAACCTTCCAAGAAGAAATAACACCTATTCTCCTGAAGCTGTTTCAAAAAATTGAAGCAGAAGGAAAACTTCCAGACCCTTTCTATGAAGCCAGCATTACCCTGATCCCCAAACCAGGCAAGGACCATACCAAAAAGGAGAATTTCAGACCAATATCACTGATGAATATGGATGCTAAAATTCTCTACAAGATCCTAGTCAACAGGATCCAAAAACACATTAAAAAGATTATCCACCATGATCAGGTGGGATTCATCCATGTGCTACAAGGATGGTTCAACATTCGTAAATCAATCAATGTGATACAACAAATTAATATGAGAAGAGAGAAGAACCACATGGTCCTCTCAATTGATGCAGAAAAAGCATTAGACAAAATCCAGCATCCGTTCCTGATTAAAACGCTTCAAAGTATAGGGATAGAGGGAACATTCCTGAACCTCATCAAATCTTTCTATGAAAGACCCACAGCAAATACCATCCTCAATGGGAAAAAGTTTGCAGCCTTCCCGTTGAGATCAGGAACAAGACAAGGATGCCCACTTTCACCACTCTTGTTCAACATAGTATTAGAAGTCCTAGCAACAGCAATAAGACAACAGAGAGAAATAAAAGGTATCCAAATTGGTAATGAAGAATTCAAACTCTCTCTCTTCGCAGATGACATGATTCTTTATATCGAGTGCTTGCTTCGGCAGCACATATACTAAAATTGGAATGATTCTTTATATCGAAAACCCAAAAGACTCCACTCCCAAACTACTAGAACTCATACAGGAATTTAGCAGCGTGGCAGGATACAAAGTCAATGTGCAGAAATCAGTGGCTTTCTTATACACTAACAATGAAAATACAGAAAGGGAAAGTAGAGAATCGATTCCATTTACTATAGCACCAAGAACCATAAGATATCTGGGAATAAACCTAACTAAAGAGGTAAAGGATCTGTACTTGAGGAACTATAGAACACTCATGAAAGAAATTGAAGAAGACACAAAAAGATGGAAGACCATTCCATGCTCTTGGATCAGAAGAATAAACATTGTTAAAATGTCTATACTGCCTAGAGCAATATATACTTTTAATGCCATTCCGATCAAAATTCCCCCGGCATTCTTCAAAGAGCTGGAGCAAATAATCCTAAAATTTGTATGGAATCAGAAGAGATCCCGAATCGCGAAGGAAATGTTGAAAAAGAAAAATAAAGCTGGCGGCATCACCTTCCCTGATTTCAAGCTTTATTACAAAGCTGTGATCACCAAGACAGCATGGTACTGGCATAAAAACAGACACATAGACCAGTGGAACAGAGTAGAGAGCCCTGATATGGACGCTCAACTCTATGGTCAATTAATCTTCGACAAAACAGGAAAAAATATACAGTGGAAAAAAGAGAGTCTCTTCAATAAATGGTGCTGGGAAAACTGGACAGCTATATGTAGAAGAATGAAACTCGACCATTCTCTTACACCGTACACAAAGATCAACTCAAAATGGATAAAAGACCTCAACGTGAGACAGGAATCTATCAGAATCTTAGAGGAGAACATAGGCAGTAATCACTTTGATATCAGCCACAGCAACTTCTTTCAAGATACGTCTCCAAAGGCAAAGGAAACAAAAGCGAAAATAAACTTCCGGGACTTCATCAAAATCAAAAGCTTCTGCACAGCAAAGGAAACAGTCAAAAAAACAAAGAGGCAACCCACGGAATGAGAGAAGATATTTGCAAATGACAGTACAGACAAAAGGTTGATATCCAGTATCTATAATGAACTCCTAAAACTCAACCCACATGAAACAGACAAACACATCAAAAAATGGGCAGAAGATATGAACAGACACTTCTCCAATCAAGACATACAAATGGCTATCAGACACATGAAAAAATGCTCATCATCATTAGCCCTCAGGGAGATTCAAATTAAAACCACATTGAGATATCACATTACACCAGTTAGAATGGCCAAAATTAATAAAACAGGAAACAACATGTGTTGGAGAGGATGTGGAGAAAGGGGAACCCTCTTACACTGTTGGTGGGAATGCAAGTTGGTGCAGCCTCTTTGGAGAAGAGTGTGGAGATTCTTCAAGAAATTAAAAATAGAGCTTCCCTACGACCCTGCAACTGCACTCCTGGGTATTAAACACAAAGATACAGATGTCATGAAATGAAGGGCCATCTGTACTCCAATGTTTATAGCAGCAATGGCCACAGTCTCCAAACTATGGAAAGAACCAAGATGCCCTTCAACGGAGGAATGGATAAGGAAGATGTGGTCCATATACACTATGGAGTATTATGCCTCCATCAGAAAGGACGAATATCCAACTTTTGTAGCAACATGGACGGGACTGGAAGAGATTATGCTGAGTGAAATCAGTCAAGCAGAGAGAGTCAATTATCATATGGTTTCACTCATTTGTGGAGCATAACCAATAGCATGGAGGACAAGGGGCGTTAGAGGGGAGTAGGGAATTTGGGTAAATTGGAAGGGGAGGTGAACCATGAGAGACTATGGACTCTGAAAAACAGTCTGAGGGGTTTGAAGTGGCGGGGGGGTGGAAGGTTAGGTACCATGTGGTGGGTATTATAGAGGGCACAGCTTGCATGGAGCACTGGGTGTGGTGAAAAAATAATGAATACTGTTTTTCTGAAAATAAATAAATTGGGAAAAAAAAAGAAGTGACATTCTGTAAGAAGGAGTTTCCCTTAAACAGAACTTGCTATAGTCCAATGGATAGACATCTGAGACTGGAAAGCTATGTGCGACTATAGAGGTTACCACAGAGTCAGACCCAAAAGCTGCCTTCTTTACTAGACGTAACACTGCAGTGAATTCCTCCTAAAGCAAACTTCCCTCTCAGTGTTGGAAGCGTTTTAGACGTAGAAACTAAGTGCGGATCACCACTAGTGTTGAACATCCAATATGTGATTGGCAGGATTAAGCATCATAGCCTGCCCTTTACTCACAGTACCTAATGTGCCCATAGTCCGTCCGTGTTCTACCTTTATTCCTCCAAGGAGAAGCACTGTTATGAAGGAGTACGCACCAGAAGTAGGTTCCCTGAGCAGATACCTTCCTCCGCATCCCCTATTAGTGGCTTTTATCAGACACTTCATGGTTGCTACCCAGACACGTCCTACACTTTCCAACTGAGCACAGACGAATCTCTGTCGTGAGAACTTACTGTAGCACAGTTCGCTCATATACTGGAAGTGTTTTGAGAAGAGGTAGACCCTGTGGAACATCTCCGGTGTTGAACTTCCAGTATGCATCATAGAGGCCTAAATCGCTTACCCTGTACTTCACCACGGTTTGCAACGTTCACTCTGGCCGTCCTTGTTCTATCTTCTTTCCTCCACCTGAAAGACACTGTGAGAAGTGACATTCCGCATGAAGGAGTTTGCCTTAAACAGACTTCCTATAGTCTAACCGTTAGACATCTGAGACTGGAAAGCTATGTGCGCCTAATGCGGTTACCACAGAGTCTGTCCCAAAACCTTCCTTTTTAACAGACTTATGTAACACTGCAGTGAATCCCTCCTAAGGCTCACTTCCCTCTCAGTGTTGGAAGCGATTTAGACGCAGACTCAGTGCAGATCACCATTGGTGGTGAACATCCAGTATGTGTTTGGCAGGCTTAAGCGCCGTAGCCTGCCCTTTACTCACAGTACCTAATGTGCCCCTTTAACGACCCTGTTCTATCTTCACCTTCAAAGGAGAAACACTGTTATGAATGAGTACGAACCTGAAGTAGGTTCCCTGAGCAGATACCTTCCTTCGAATCCCCTCTAAGGGGGCTGTATCAGACACTTCATGATTGCTACCCAGACATGCCCTACACTTTCCAACTGAGCATAGACGCATCCCTGTCGTGAGAACTTACTGTAGCACAGGTCCCTCATATATTGGAAGTGTTTTGTGAAGTGGTCGACTCTGTGGAACATCCCAGGTGTTGAACTTCCAGTATGCATCATAGAGGCCTAGGTGCCTTAAGCTGTACTTCACTCAAGGGTTGCAACGTTCTCTCTGCTCCGTCCTTGTTCTATCTTCTTTCCTCCACTGGAAAGAGACTGTGAGAAGTGACATTCCGCATGAAGGAGTTTCCCTTAAACAGAACTTGCTGTAGTCCATCGGATAGACGGCTGAGACTGGAAAGCTATGTGCGACTCTTGCGGTTACCACAGAGTCAGTCCCAAAAGCTTCCGTCATTAACAGTCGTAACACTGCAGCGAATCGCTCCTAAAGCACACTTCCATATCAGTGTAAGAAGAGTTTTCGACGCAGAAAATGAGTGCGGATCAACACTGGTGTTGAGCATCCTATATGTGTTTGGCAGGCTTACGCGCCATAGCCTGTCCTTTACACACAGTACCTAATGTGCCCGTAGTCCTTACCTGTTCTATTTTAATCCTCAAAGGAGAAACACTGTTATGAATGAGTACGCACCTGAAGTAGGTTACCTGAGCAGATACCTTCCTCCGCATCCCCTATTAGGGGCCTGTATCAGACACTTCATGGTTGCTACCCAGACACGTCCTACACTTTCCAATTCAGCACAGACGCATCTCTGTCGTGAGAACATACTGTAGCACAGTTCCATCATATACTGGAAGTGTTTTGAGAAGAGGGAGATACTATGGAACATCTCCAGTGTTGAACTTCCATTATGCATCACAGAGGCCTAAGTGGCTTACCCTGTACTTCACTCATGGGTTGCAACGTTCTCTCTGTCCGTCCTTGTTCTATCTTCTTTCCTCCCCTGGAAAGACACTGTGAGAAGTGACATTCCACATGAAGGAGTTTCCCTTAAACAGAACTTCCTATAGTCTAACGGTTAGACGTCTGAGACTGGAAAGCTATGTGCGCCTAATGCGGTTACCACAGAGTCAGCCCCCAAAGCTTCCATCTTTAACAGACGTAACACTGAAGTGAATCCCTCCTAAAGCACACTTCCATCTCAGTGCTGGAAGTGTTTTAGATGCAGAAACTAAGTGCGGATCACCACTGGTGGTGAACATCCAATATGTGTTTGGCAGTCTTAAGCGCCATACCCTGCCCTTTACTCACAGTACCTAATGTGCCCCTATCCGTCCCTGATCAATTTCATCCTCAAAGGAGAAACACTGTTATGAATGAGTAGGAACCTGATGTAGGTTCCCTGAGCAGATACAATCCTCCGCATCCCCTCTAAGGGGCCTGTATGAGACAGTTCATGGTTGCTACCCAGACATGTCCTACACTTTCCAACTGAACACAGATGCATCCCTAAGTGAGAACTTACTGTAGCACAGTTCCCTCATATACTGGAAGTGTTTTGAGAAGAGGTAGACACTGTGGATCATCTCCTGTGTTGAACTTCCTGTATGCATCACAGTGGCCTAAGTGGCTTACCCGGTACTTCACTCAGAGTTTGCAACATTCTCTCTGTCCGTCCTCGTTCTATCTCCTTTCCTCCACCGTAAATACACTGTGAGAAGTGAATTTCTATATTAAGGAGTTTCCCTTAAACAGAACTTCCTATAGTCTAACGGTTAGACGTCTGAGACTGGAAAGCTATGTGCGCCTATTGCGGTTACCACATTGTCAGTCCTAAAAGCTTCCTTCTTTAACAGACGTAACACTCCAGTGAATACCTCCTAAAGCACACTTCCCTCCCAGTGTTGGAAGCGTTTTAGACGCAGAAACTAAGTGCGGATCACCATTGGTGGTGTACATCCAATATGTGTTTGGCAGGCTTAAGCACCATAGCCTGCCCTTTACTCACAGTACCTAATGTGCCCATAATCCGTCCCAGTTCTACCTTCATCCTCAAAGGATAAACACTGTTATGAATGAGTACACACCTGAAGTAGCTTCCCTGAGCAGATACCTTCCTCCGCATCCCCTATAAGGGGCCTGAATGAGATACTTCATGTATGCTACCCAGAAAAGTCCTATAATTTCCAACTGAGCACAGATGCATCCCTGTCCTGAGAACATATGGTAGCACAGTTCCCTCATATATTGGAAGTCTTTTGAGAAGTGGTAGACACTGTGGAACATCCAAGGTGTTGAACTCCCAGTATGCATCATAGAGGCTTAGGTGCCTTACCCTGTACTTCATTCACGGGTTGCAACATTCTCTCTGCTCTGTCCTTGTTCTATCTTCTTTCCTCCACTGGAAAGACACTGTGAGAAGTGACATTTCGCATGAAGGAGTTTTCCTTAAACAGAACTTGCTATAGTCCAACAGTTAGACGGCTGAGACTGGAAAGCTATGTGCGCCTCTTGCTGTTACCACAGAGTCAGTCCCAAGAGCTTCCTACTTTAACAGACGTAACACTGCAGTGAATACCTCCTAAAGCACACTTCCCTCTCAGTTTTGGAGGCGTTTTAGACGCAGAACCTAAGTGCGGATCACCATTCGTGGTGAACATCAAAATATGTTTGGCAGACATAAGCGCCATAGCTTGCCCTTTACTCACAGTACATAATGTGCCCCTAATCCGTCCCTGTTCTATCTTCATCCTCAAAGGATAAACACTGTTATGAATGAGTACGAACCTGAAGTAGCTTCCCTGAGCAGATACCTTCCTCCGCATCCCCTCTAAAAGGCCTGTATCAGACACTTCCTGGTTGCTACCCAGACACCTCCTACACTTTCCAAGTGAGCACAGATGCATCTCTGTCGTGAAAACTTACTGTAGCACAGTTCCCTCATATACTGGAAGTGTTTGAGAAGATGTAGACACTTTGGAACATCTCCGGTGTTGAACTTCCAGTATGCATCATAGAGGCCTATGTGGCTTACCCTGTACTTCCCTCACGGTTTGCAACATACTCTCTGTCCGTCCTTGTTCTATCTTCTTACCTCCACATAAAGACACTGTGAGAAGTGACAATCCGCATGAAGGAGTTTCCCTTAAACAGAACTTCCTATAGTCTAACGTTTAGACGTCTGAGACTGGAAAGCTATGTGTGCCTACTGAGGTTACCACAGAGTCAGTCCCAAAAGCTTCCTTCTTTAACAGACGTAACACTGCAGTGAATCCCTCCTAAAGCACACTTCCCTCTCAGTGTAGGAAGCGTTTTAGATACAGAAAGTAAGTGCGGATCACCATTGGTGGTGAACATCCAATATGTGTTTGGCAGGCTTAAGCGCCATAGCCTGCCCTTTCCTCACAGTACCTAATGTGCCCCTAATCCGTCCCTGTTCTATCTTCATCCTCAAAGGAGAAACACTGTTACGAATGAATACGAACCTGAAGTAGGTTCCCTGAGCAGATAACTTCCTCCGCATCTCCTCTAAGGGGCTTGTATCAGACACTTCATGATTGCTACCATACATGTCCTACTCTTTCCAACTAAGCATAGATGCATCCCTGTCGTGAGAACTTACTATAGCACTGTTCCCTCATATATTGGAAGTTTTTGAGAAGTGGTAGACACTGTGGAACATCCCAGGTGTTGAAATTCAGTATGCATCATAGAGGCCTAGGTGCCTTACTCTGTACTTCACTCACAGGTTGCAAAGTTCTCTCTGCTCCGTCCTTGTTCTATCTTCTTTCCTCCATTGGAAAGACACTGTGAGAAGTGACATTCCACATGAAGGAGTTTCCCTTCAACTAACTTGCTATAGTCCTACGGATAGACGGCTGAGACTGGAAAGCTATGTGCGACTTTTGCGGTTACCACAGAGTCAGTCCCAAAAGCTTCCTTCTTTACTAGACGTAACACTACAGCGAATCCCTCCTAAAGCACACTTCCCTCTCAGTGTAAGAAGCGTTTTCGACGCAGAAACTAAGTGCGGATCAACACTGGTAGGAACATCCAATATGTGTTTGGCAGGCTTAAGCGCCATAGCGTGCCCTTTACTAATAGTACCGAATGTGCCCGTAGTCCTTCCCTGTTCTATTTTCATCATCAAAGGAGAAACACTGTTATGAATGAGTACGCACCTGAAGTAGGTTCCTTAGCAGATACCTTCCTCCGCATCCCCTTTAGGGGCTTGTATCAGACACTTCATGGTTTCTACCCAGACATGTCCTACACTTTACAAGTGAGCCCCGACGCATCTCTGTCGTGAGAGCTTACTATAGCACAGTTCCCTCATATACTGGAAGTGTTTTGAGAAGAGGTAGACACTGTGGAACATCTCTGGTGTTGAACTTCCAGTATGCCTCATAGAGGCCTAAGTGGCTTACCCTCTACTTCACTCACGGTTTGCAACGTTCTCTCTATCCGTTCTTGTTCTATCTTCTTTCTTCCACTGGAAAGACACTGTGAGAAGTGACATTCTGCATGAAGGAGTTTCCCTTAAACAGAACTTCCTATAGTCTAAAGATTAGACGTCTGAGACTGGAAAGCTATGTGCGCCTAATGCGGTTACCACAGATTCAGTACCAAAAGCTTCCTTCTTTAACAGACGTAACACTGCAGTGAATCCCTCCTAAAGCACACTTCCCTCTCAGTGTTTGAAGCGTTTTCAACGCAGAAACTAAGTGCGGGTCACCACTGGTGGTGAACATGCAATATGTGTTTGGCAGTCTTAAGCGGAATAGTCTGCCCTTTACTCACAGTACGTAATGTGACCCTAGTCCATCCGTTGTCTACCTTCATTCCTCCAACGTGAAGCACTGTTTATGAATGAGTACGAACATGAAGTAGCTTCCCGGAGCAGATACCTTCCTTCGCATTCCCCCTAAGGGGCCTCTATGAGACACATCATGATTGCTCCCAGACACGTCCTACACTTTCGAACTGAGCACAGACGCATCCCTGTCGTGAGAACTTACTGTAGCACAGTTCCCTCATATTCTTGAAGTGTTTGTAGAAGTGGTAGACACTGTGGAACATCCCAGGTTTTGAACTTCCAATATGCATTATAGACGCCTAAGTGCCTTACCTTGTACTTCACTCACAGTTTGCAAAGTTCTCTCTGTCCGTCCTTGTTCTATCTTTTTTCCTCCACTGGAAGGACACTGAAGAAGTGACATTCCGCATGAAGGAGTCTCCCTTAAACAGAACTTCCTATACTCCAACGGAGAGACTTCTGAGACTGGAAAGCTATGAACGCCTATTGCGGTTACCATAGAGACAGTCCCAAAAGCTTCCTTCTTTAACAGATGTAACACTGCAATGAATCCCTCCTAAAGCACACTTCCCTCTCAGTTTGAAAGCATTTTTGACGCAGAAACTAAGTGCGGATCACCACTGGTGGTGAACATCCAATATGTGTTTGGCAGGCTTAAGCACCATAGCCTGCCCTTTATCACAGTACCTAATATGACCCTAGTCCGTCCGTGTTCTACCTTCATTCCTCCAAGGAGAAGCACTGTTATGAATTAGTACGCACCTGAAGTAGGTTCCCTGAGCAGATACCTTCCTACGCATTCCCTCTAAGGGGCCTGTATGAGACACTTCATGATTGCTACCCAGACACATCCTAGAGTTTTCTACTGAGCACAGTTGCATCCCTGTCGTGAGAACTTACTGTAGCACAGTTCCTTCATATATTGTAAGTGTTTTGATAAGAGACACTGTGGAACATCCCCGGTGTTGTAATTCCAGTATGCATCATAGAGGCCTAAGTGCCTTACCCGGTACTTCACTCACGGGTTGCAACATTCTCTCTCCTCCATCCTTGTTCTATCTTCTCTCCTCCACTGGAAAGACACTGTGAGAAGTGACATTCCGCATGAAGGAGTTTCCCTTAAGCAGAACTTGCTATAGTCCAACGGATAGACATCTGAGACTGGAAAGTTCAGTGCGACTATTGCGGTTACAACAGATTCAGACCAAAAAGATTCCTTCTTTACTAGACATAACACTGCAGTGAATCCCTCCTAAAGTTTACTTCCCTCTCAGTGTAGGAAGCGTTGTCGACGCTGAAAATAAGTGCGGATCACCACTGGTTGTGAACATCCAATATGTGTTTGGCACGATTAAGCGCCATAGCGTGCCCTTTACTCACAGTACCTAATGTGACCATAGTCCTTCCCTGTTCTATCTTCATGCTCAAAGGAGAAACACTGTTATGAATGAGTAAGCACCTGAAGTAGGTTCCCTGAGCAGATATTTCCTCCGCACCCCTTTAAGTGACAAGTGTCAGACCATCATGGTTGCTACCCAGAAACGTCCTACACTTTCCAACTAAAACAGACGCATCTCTGTCGTGAGAACTTACTTTAGCACATATACTGGAAGTGTTTTGAGAAGAGGTAGACACTGTGGAACATCTCCGGTGTTGAACTTCCAGTATGCAGCATAGAGGCCTAAGTGCCTTACCATGTAATTCACTCACGGTTTGCAACGTTCTCTCTGTCCGTCCTTGTTTTACCTTCTTTTCACCACTGGAAAGACACTGTGAGAAATGACATTCCGCATGAAGGAGTTTAGCTTAAAAAGAACTTCCTATCATATAACTGATAGACGTCTGTGAATAGAAAGCTATGTGCGCCTATTGCGGTTACCACAGAGTCAGTCCGAAAGGTTCCTTCTTTAACAGACGTAACACTGCAGTTAATCACTCCTAACGCACACTTCCCTTTCAGTGTTGGAAGGGTTTTAGATGCAGAAACTAAGTGCGGATCACCACTGGTGGTGAACATCCAATATGTGTTTGGCAGGCTTAAGCGCCATAGCCTTCCCTTTACTCTCAGTTCCTAATGTGCCCCTAGTCCGTCCCTGTTCTATCATCATTTCTCAAAGGAGAAACGCAGTTATAAAGAGTACACACCTGAAGTAGCTTCCCTGAGCAGATACCTTCATACGCATCCCCTCTAAGGGGCCTGTTTGAAACACATCATGTTGGCTACCCAGACACGTCCTTGAGTTTCCAACTGAGCACAGACACATCCCTGTCGTGAGAACTTACTGTAGCACAGTTCCCTCATATATTGGAAGGTTTTTGAGAAGAGGTAGACACTGTGGAACATCGCCGGTGTTGAACTTCCAGTATGCATCATAGAGGCCTAAGTGCCTTACCCTGTACTTCACTCACGGGTTGCAACGTTCTCTCTGCTCCGTCCTTGTTCTATCTTCTTTCCTGCAGTGGTAAGACACTGTGAGAAGTGACATTCCGCATGAAGGAGTTTCCCTTAAACAGAACTTGCTATAGACCAACGGATAGACGTCTGAGACTGGAAAGCTATGTGCGCCTATTGCGGTTTGCACAGAGTAAGTCCCAAAAGCTTCCTTGTTTAACACACGTAACACTGCAGTGAATCCCTCCTAAAGCACACTTCCCTCTCAGTGTAGGAAGCGTTTTCGACGCAGAAACTAAGTGCGGATCACCACTGATGGTGAACATCCAATATATGTTTGTCAGGCTTAAGCGCCATAGCCTGCCCTTTACTCATAGTTCCTAAAGTGCCCGTAGTCCTTCCCTGTTCTATCTTCATTCCTCAATGGAGAAACACTGTTATGAATGAGTAAGCACCTGAAGTAGGTTCCCTGAGCAGATACCTTCCTCCGCATCCCTTCTAAGGGGCCTGTATGAGACACTTCATGATTGCTACCCAGACACGTCCTACATTTTCCAACTGAACATAGACGCAACCCTGTCGTGAGAACTTACGGTGGCACAGATCCCTCATATATTGGAAGTATTTTGAGAAGTGGTAGACACTGTGCAACATCCCACGTGTTGAACTTCCAGTATGCATCATAGAGGCCTAGGTGCCTTACCCTGTACTTCACTCTTGGTTGTTCTCTCTGCTCCGTCCTTGTTTTATATTCTTTCCTCCTCTGGAAAGACACTGTGATAAGTGATTTTCTGCATGAAAGATTTTCCTTTAACCAGAACTTTCTATAGTCCAACGGATAGACATCTAAGACTGGAAAGCTATGTGCGACTATTGCGCTTACCACAGAGTCAGTCCCAAAAGCTTCCTTCATTAACAGATGCAACACTGCAGTGAATCCCTCCTAAACACACTTCCCTCTCAGGGTTGGAAGCGTTTTAGATGCAGAAACTAAGTGCGGATCACCACTGGTGGTGAACATCCAATATGTGTATTGCAGGCTTAAGCGTCATAGCCTGCCCTTTACTCACAGTACCTAATGTGCCCCTAATCCGTCCCTGTTCTATCTTCATCCATAAAGGAGAAACACTGTTAAGAATGAGTACGAACCTGAAGTAGGTTCCCTGAATGATACCTTCCTCCGCATCCCCTCTAAAGGGCCTGAATCAGACACGCATGATTGCTACCCACACACGTCCTACACTTTCCAACTGAGCATAGACGCATCCCTGACGTGAGAACTTATGGTAGCACAGTACCCTCATATATTGGAAGTATTTTGAGAATTGGTAGAAACTATGGAACATCCCAGGTATTGAACTTCCTGTATGCATCATAGAGGAGTAGGTGCCTTACCCTGTACTTCACTCACGGGTTGCTACGTTCTCTCAGCTCCGTCCTTGTTGTATCTTCTTTCCACCACTGGAAAGACACTGTGAGAAGTGACATTCCACATGAAGGAGTTTCCCTTAAACAGAACAGGCTATAGTCCAACGGATAGACGGCTGAGACTGAAAGCTGTGTGCCCCTATATCGGTTACCACAGAGTCATTCCCAAAAGCTTCCTTCATTAACAGACGTAACACTGCAGTGATACCCTCCTAAAGCACACTTCCCTCGCAGTGTAGGAAGCGTTTTTGATGCAGAAACTAAGTGCTCATTACCACTGGTGGTGAACATCCAATATGTGTTTGGCTGGCTTAAGCGCCATAGCCTGCCTTTTACTCACAGTACCTAATGTGCCCATAGTCCTTCCCTGTTACTATCTTCATCCTCAAAGGAGAAACACTGTTATGAATGAGTACGCACCTGAAGTAGGTTCCCTGAGCAGATACCTTTCTCCGCATCCCCTCTAAGGGGCTGTATCAGACACTTCATGGTTGCTACCCAGACACATCCTACACTATCCAAAGGAGCACAGACGCATCTCTGTCGTGAGAACTTACTGTAGCACAGTTCCCTCATATACTGGAAGTGTTTTGTGAAGAGGTAGAAACTGTGGAACATCTCCGCTGTTGAACTTCCAGTATGCATCATAGAGGCCTAAGTGGCTTGCCCTGTACTATACTCACGGTTTGCAACGTTCTCTCTGTCCGTCCTTGTTCTATCTTCTTTAATCCACTGGAAAGACACTGTGAGAAGTGACATTCCGCATGAAGGAGTTTCCCATAAACAGAACTTCCTATAGTCTAACGTTTAGTCGTCTGACACTGGAAAGCTATGTGCGCCTAATGCGGTTACCACAGAGTCAGACCCAAAAGCTTCCTTCTTTAACAGACGTAACACTGCAGTGAATCCCTCCTAAAGCACACTTCCCTCTCAGTGTAGGAAGCGTTTTTGATGCAGAAACTAAGTGCTCATTACCACTGGTGGTGAACATCCAATATGTGTTGGCAGGCTTAAGCGCCATATCCTGCCCTTTACTCACAGTACCTAATGTGCCCCTAGTCCGTCCGTGTTCTACCTTCATTCCTCCAAAGAGAAGAACTGTTATGAATGAGTACGCACCAGAAGTAGCTTCCCTGAGCAGATACCTTCCTCCGCATCCCCTCTAATAGGCCTGTATGAGACACTTCATGATTTCTATCCAGACACATCCTAGAGTTCTCAACTGAGCACCGATGCATCCCTGTCGTGAGAACGTACGGTAGCAGAGTTCCCTCATATATTGGAAGTGTTTTGAGAAGTGGTAGACACTGGAACATCCCAGGTGTTGAACTTCCAGTATGAATCATAGAGACCTAGGTGCCTTACCTGTACTTCACTCACGGGTTGAAATGTTTTCTCTTTTCCGTCTAGTTCTATTTTCTTTCCTCCACTGGGAAGACACTGTGAGAAGTGACATTCCGCATGAAGGAGTTCCCTTAAAAAAAACTTGCTATAGTCCAACGGATAAATGGCTGAGACTGGAAAGCTATGTGCGCCTTTTGCGGTTACAATAGAGTCAGTCCCAAAAGCTTCCTTCTTTAACAGACGTAACACTGCAGTGAAAACCTCCTAATGCACACTTCCCTGTCAGTGTAGGAAGCGTTTTAGACGCAGAAACTAAGTGCAAATCGCCATTGTTGGTGAACATTCAATATGTGTTTGGCAGGATTAAGCGCCATAGCCCGCCCTTTACTCACAGTACCTAAAGGCCCCTAATCCGTCCCTGTTCTATCTTCATCCTCAAAAAATAACACTGTTATGAATGAGTACGAACCTGAAGTAGGTTCCCTGAGCAGATACCTTCCTCCGCATCCCCTCTAAGGGGCCTGTATCAGACACTTCATGATTGCTACCCAGACACGCCCAACACTTTCCAACTGAGCATAGACTCATCCCTGTCATGAGAACATACTGAAGCACAGTTCCCTCATATATTGGAAGTGTTTTGAAAAGAGGTAGACACTGTGGAACATCTCCGTGCTGAACTTCCAGTATGCATTATAGAGCCTAAGTGGCTTACCCTGTACTTCACTCACGGTTTGCAACGTTCTCTCTGTCCGTCCTTATTCTATCATCTTTCCACCACTGGAAAGACACTGTGAGAAGTGACATTCCGAATAAAGGAGTTTCCCTTAAACAGAACTTCCTATAGTCTAACGGTTAGACGTCCGAGTCAGGAATGCTATGTGCGCCTAATGCGGTTACCACAGAGTCAGTCCCAAAAGCTTCCTTCATTAACAGACGTAACACTGCAGTGAATCCCTCGTAAAGCACACTTCCCTCTCAGTGTTGGAAGTGTTTTAGACGCAGAAACTAAGTGCGGATCACCATTTATGGTGAACATCCAATATGTGTTTTGCAGGCTTAAGCGCCATAGCCTGCCCTTTACTCACAGTACCTAATGTGCCCCTAATCCGTCCCTGCTCTATCTTCACCCTCAAAAGGGAAACACTGTTATGAATGAGTACGAACCTGAAGTAGGTTCCCTGAGCAGATACCTTCCTCCGCACCCATCTAAGGGGCCTGTATCAGACACTTCATGATTGCTACCCAGAGACGTCCTACACTTTCCAACTGAGGATAGACGCATCACTGTCATGAGAACTTACTGTAGCACAGTTCCCTCATATATTGGAAGTGTTTTGAGAAGTGGTAGACACTGTGGAACATCCCAGGTGTTGAACTTCCAGTATGCATCATAGAGGCTTAGGTGACTTACCCTATACTTCACTCACGGGTTGCAACGTTCTTCTGTCCGTCCTTGTTCTATCTTCTTTCCACCACTGGAAAGACACTAGGAGAAGTGACATTACACATGAAGGAGTTTCCCTTAAACAGAACTGCTATACTCCAACGGATAAACGTCTGAGACTGGAAAGCTATGTCCGCCTATTGCGGTTACCACAGAGGCAGTCCCAAAAGCTTCCTTCTTTAACAGACGTAACACCGCAGTGAAACCCTCCTAAAGCATACTTCCCTCTCAGTGTAGGAAGCGTTTTAGACGCAGAAACTAAGTGCGGATCACCATTGGTTGTGAACATCCAATATGTGTTTTGCAGGCTTATGCTTCATATCCTGCCCTTTACTCACAGTACCTAATGTGCCCCTAATCGGTCCGTGTTCTACCTTCATTCATCCTAGGATAAGCACTGTTATGAATGAGTACGCACCTGAAATAGGTTCCCTGAGCAGATACCTTCCTCCGCATCCCCTTTTTGGGGCCTGTATGAGAAACTTCATGATTGATACGTAGACACATCCTAGAGTTTTCAACTGTGCACACCTGCATCCCTGTCCTGAGAACGTAGGGTAGCACAGTTCCCTCATATATTGGAAGTGTTTCGAGAAGTGGTAGACACTGTGGAACATCCCAGGTGTTGAACTTCCAGTATGCATCATAGAGGCTTAGGTGCTTTGCCCTGTACTTCACTCACGGGTTGCAACGTTCTCTCTGTCCGTCGTTGTTCTATCTTCTTTCCACCACTGGAAAGACACTGTGAGAAGTGACATTCCGCATGAAGTAGTCCCCCTTTTTTTTTTTCCCCAATTTATTTATTTTCAGAAAAACATTATTCATTATTTTTTCACCACACCCAGTGCTCCATGCAAGCTGTGCCCTCTATAATACCCACCACCTGGTACCCCAACCTCCCACCCCCCCGCCACTTCAAACCCTTCAGACTGTTTTTCAGAGTCCATAGTCTCTCATGGTTCACCTCCCCTTCCAATTTACCCAAATTCCCTACTACTCTCTAACGCCCCTTGTCCTCCATGCTATTGGTTATGCTCCACAAATGAGTGAAACCATATGATAATTGACTCTCTCTGCTTGACTGATTTCACTCAGCATAATCTCTTCCAGTCCCATCCATGTTGCTACAAAAGTTGGATATTCGTCCTTTCTGATGGAGGCATAATACTCCATAGTGTATATGGACCACATCTTCCTTATCCATTCATCCGTTGAAGGGCATCTTGGTTCTTTCCATAGTTTGGCGACTGTGGCCATTGATGCTATAAACATTGGGGTACAGATGGCCCTTCTTTTCACGACATCTGTATCTTTGGGGTAAATACCCAGGAGTGCAATTGCAGGGTCGTAGGGAAGCTCTATTTTTAATTTCTTGAGGAATCTCCACACTGTTCTCCAAAGAGGCTGCACCAACTTGCAATCCCACCAACAGTGTAAGAGGGTTCCCCTTTCTCCACATCCTCTCCAACACATGGTGTTTCCTGTTTTGTTAATTTTGGCCATTCTAACTGGTGTAAGGTGATATCTCAATGTGGTTTTAATTTGAATCTCCCTGAGGGCTAATGATGATGAGCATTTTTTCATGTGTCTGATAGCCATTTGTATTTCTTGATTGGAGAAGTGTCTGTTCATATCTTCTGCCCATTTTTTCATGTGTTTGTCTGTTTCGTGTGGGTTGAGTTTGAAGGAGTTCATTATAGATCCTGGATATCAACCTTTTGTCTGTACTGTCATTTGCAAATATCTTCTCCCATTCCGTGGGTTGCCTCTTTGTTTTTTTGACTGTTTCCTTTGCTGTACAGAAGCTTTTGATTTTGATGAAGTCCCAGAAGTTTATTTTCGCTTTTGTTTCCTTTGCCTTTGGAGACGTATCTTGAAAGAAGTTTCTGTGGCTGATATCAAAGAGATTACTGCCTATGTTCTCCTCTAAGATTCTTATGGATTCCTGTCTCACGTTGAGGTCTTTTATCCATTTTGAGTTGATCTTTGTGTACGGTGTAAGAGAATGGTCGAGTTTCATTCTTCTACATATAGCTGTCCAGTTTTCCCAGCACCATTTATTGAAGAGACTCTCTTTTTTCCACTGTATATTTTTTCCTGTTTTGTCGAAGATTAATTGACCATAGAGTTGAGGGTCCATATCAGGGCTCTCTACTCTGTTCCACTGGTCTATGTGTCTGTTTTTATGCCAGTACCATGCTGTCTTGGTGATCACAGCTTTGTAATAAAGCTTGAAATCAGGTAAGGTGATGCCGCCAGCTTTATTTTTGTTTTTCAACATTTCCTTAGCGATTCGGGGTCTCTTCTATTCCATACAAATTTTAGGATTATTTGCTCCAGCTCTTTGAAGAATGCCGGTGGAATTTTGATCGGAATGGCATTAAAAGTATAGATTGCTCTAGGCAGTATAGACATTTTAGCAATGTTTATTCTTCCGATCCAAGAGCATGGAATGGTCTTCCATCTTTTTGTGTCTTCTTCAATTTCTTTCATGAGTGTTCTATAGTTCCTCAAGTATAGATCCTTTACCTCTTTAGTTAGGTTTATTCCCAGGTATCTTATGGTTCTTGGTGCTATAGTAAATGGAATAGATTCTCTAATTTCCCTTTCTGTATTTTCATTTTTAGTGTATAAGAAAGCCACTGATTTCTGCACATTGACTTTGTATCCTGCAACGTTGCTGAATTGCTGTATGAGTTCTAGTAGTTTGGGGGTGGAGTCTTTTGGGTTTTCCATATAAAGAATCATGTCATCTGTGAAGAGAGAGAGTTTGACTTCTTCATTACCAATTTGGATACCTTTTATTTCTCTCTGTTGTCTGATTGCTGTTGCTAGGACTTCTAATACTATGTTGAACAAGAGTGGTGAAAGTGGGCATCCTTGTCTTGTTCCTGATCTCAACGGGAAGGCTGCAAGCTTTTTCCCATTGAGGATGATATTTGCTGTGGGTCTTTCATAGATAGATTTGATGAGGTTCAGGAATGTTCCCTCTATCCCTATACTTTGAAGCGTTTTAATCAGGAACGGATGTTGGATTTTGTCAAATGCTTTTTCTGCATCAATTGAGAGGACCATGTGGTTCTTCTCTCTTCTCATATTAATTTGTTGTATCACATTGATTGATTTACGAATGTTGAACCATCCTTGTAGCACAGGGATGAATCCCACCTGATCATGGTGGATAATCTTTTTAATGTGTTGTTGGATCCTGTTGGCTAGGATCTTGTTGAGAATCTTAGCATCCATATTCATCAGTGATATTGGTCTGAAATTCTCCTTTTTGGTATGGTCCTTGCCTGGTTTGGGGATCAGGGTAATGCTGGCTTCATAGAAAGAGTCTGGAAGTTTTCCTTCTGCCTCAATTTTTTGAAACGGCGTTTCCAGGCATCCATGCTTAGACTCCTGCACTCGAATCTTTCTATATAGGGCATCCTGGAACCACCAAATAGGACTCAACTATCCTGCAGAAGGAAACATTGAGGTTTGGAGCAGCTCACAACTCCCAGCTTAGGGAAAACTCCCTGACCTAATAACTCCCCCTCCCCTTTCAAGAAGGAGCCATCATGGACACAAACTCCAGCCTGAGGCAACTTCTGATACTCGCCCTGACCTCAGATGCAGGAGATCTCTATTCAGCCTCTACAGATTGGGGCTGCCGTGCCCTCGGTCCCAAACCTCACACTAGCTTGTGTTTTCAGACTTCCTTCCTCACACTCCTGACAAACAAGCCCTCCAGACTGGGAAATCTGGAGTCATAACGCTGCCCTCTGCCTGCCCACGAGAAGAAAAACGTTGCCCTATGGGGCTCTCCAGAATCCCCAAATGAGTATCAACCTGCTCGGGCCTCGACAGCACCCCAATTGGATAGGCTGGCCTGGGCACTATTGCTGTCTGACACAGCCTTAAGCCAAACGTCCCGATAGACAAGGTGACAGTGGGATGCACACCTAGCACATTGGTCATGCCATGGCCTTAGGCCGACATCTCTTCCCTACCTTGGTTCTCAGACAGGCCCAATGTATAGACCTGGTGGGCAGCTCATCAGGAACTGTAAATCAGGTACCGTGAACTGTAAATCTGGTGGTAGTACATGCTTTTGTATCTGGGATGTGTGTCCAGGATGGCCTCGGAATGCAGGTGTGGTCTCATGGGTCCATGGGAGATTTTTCATAAGGATCCTGGCGGCTCCCAATAGTTTGCTGGCTTTCTTGGAGAAGGGTAGAGTGCTGTTTTCCATCTTAGGGGTGCCCCAAAACAGGGATTCCAGAGATGGGTTCTGGATCTCAGTGCCTCGAAAATCCCACCAAGCATTGGGATTTGGGTTGGGGGCATACCAGTCGTGCAATGCGGGATCCTGGAGGTGCAACTGAGATGTCTTGTTTGAAAGCATGCTCTGAAAGAGGGTCGCAATGCCTGCTTGTGCCCAGGGTATCTCACAGGAGTTGATGTGGTCTCTTTGGCCACCAGACGGCTCCCAGTCTGAGGATTGCACAGCTATCCCAACAGCAAGGATTGCTTCCATGTGGAAGGAACAGTTCTCTATTGTGCTTCAGTATCCCACATTGGCAGGGATTCCAGAAAAGGTCTGGGGACAGATGCCTGAATTACAAGGATGGTTAGAGATGATGTACCTGGGCCAGGCTGGTCTCAAATGCTGGATATGGGGGCCGCTTTCTGGGTGACTGAAACAAGGTCTGGGCTCAGGCTGTCAGACACAGCTCTAGTGGGCAGGGAAGCCTATAAATCGTGGTTCCCTTGAGGGCCAAGCAGATCTATACTCATTTGTATTTTCTGGGCAGACTCACCAGGACCTTATTCTTTCTAAGGGGAAGGCATAATGCTGTGGTGTGGCTCCAGAATTCCCTGTCAAGTGGGCTTGCAGACTAGTAGGTTGAGGATGGAATTGTAAACCCAAGTTATGGTTAAATTCAGTGCCAAGTGAAAGGCTGTTCCAGTGTGCAGTGGCTGATTCGAGATATCCAGCACCTGAGTAAGGATGGATGTCAGACTTTTCTCACTCTGGAGTTTGCATCTATGACCACCAACAAATGGAGGGGTGGCTTCAAGAAGTCATGAAGATTTCCAAAGATGGGGATTGTGAGATGCTCCACAAGAACAGCATGGCTTCCTTCTATCGGACAGGGGGTGTCTGGATTGTTTGCACCAGAGATCCCCATGTAGAAAGTTTGGGTAGCAGAGCTCTCCCACATGGATGCCTGGAAATACACCTCCACTGACCATTGCAGATGAGGAATATGGCAGGTTCATTCGGTGGCTCTGCTGCCAAGTACCAAAGCCTTGAGTTGACATGGAGACTCATGAAGATGGTTCACAATGCTGGTTGGTTACCAACAAGATCATAGAATGTGCTGGTGGCTAAGGGGATGTGCAGGATTCATCTTCTCTGAGGGTCTGACACAGGTCCAAGAGAACGGTTTCTTTCTGGGGACAGGAGATGTTCTCTTTTGTGACTCAGGGACCACATGATGTATCATAAGTTGGTATTGCAGAACAGGTCTCTGAGGACATATGCCTGAAAACCTAATATAGTGTTCCTTTGAGTCCTGGGGGCATGTCAGGTTCAATCTTCTGACACAGGACCATTGACTTGAGTGTCTGCCTGGATATAGGTGATCTGGGTGTTTCAGACTGTATTTGCGTCCAGAGCGGCCTCCAATATTCAGGTGGGCTCAAGGTCGTCGTAGGTTTCTCCTATTCTGGAGGGTTTGGGCTACTGGGACCTGCACAGTTTCCTTGGAGATGGCAGGCCCAGTTATGTGGAGTGGCTCCAGAGACCCCATCCCAAGGGTATGTGAGCAATGGTTATGGGAGAGAAGTCTGCAAACACAAACTCAGGTTAGGGCTAGTGGCTATGTGATCACAGGCCCAATGCAAAGACATGGAGGGCAGCTCGTCAGGAACTGTTAATCGGGTGACTCGAAGGCCATAGCACAGGCTTTTTTATCTGGATTGTGTGTCCAGGATGGCCTCACAATGCAGGTGTGTTCTCATGGGTCCATGGGAGATTATTCATAAGGATCCTGGTGGCTCCCTGTAGTTTGGTGGCTTTCTCGAAGAAGGGAAGAGTGCTGTTTTCCATCTTAGGGGTGAGCCAAACCAGGGATTCCAGACACAGGCTCTGGTTCCTGGCGCCTGGAAAATCCCACCAAGGGTTAGGATCTGGGCCTAGGGGCGTACCAGGCCTGCAATGCGGGATCCTGGAGGTTAAACTGAGAGCATTTGTTTGAAAGCATGCTCAGGCTGAGGGTCACAATTCCTGCTTGTGCCCAGAATGGCCCTGAGGAGTGGGAATGTTCTCATTGGCCATGCAGCTGGCTCCCACTCTGAGGGTTGGACAGCCATCCCAAAAGCCAGGTTTCCTGCCATAGAGAAGGAGGAGATCTCGATGTGCTTCAGGTTCCCCCATTGGTAGGGATTCCAGCAAAGGTCTGGGGACAGATCCCTAATACCAAGGATGGGTAAAGTTGACTGCCCTGGGACATGGCCGGTCTCAGATACGGGATATGGGGCCCGCCCTCTGGTGGCTGACACTAGTTCGGGGCTCACACAGCACTAGACACAGCACTAGAGGCCAGGGAAGCCTATAAATCTGGCTTCCCTCGAGGGCCGAGTAGATTCATCCTCATGTGCAGTTTCTGGGCAGACTAACCTGGCCCTATTTCTGTCTATGGGGAAGGCAGAATGCTGCATTGTGTCTCCAGAATTCCCTATCAAGAGGGCTTGCAGAGCAGTAGGGTAAGGATGGAATTGTAAACCCAAGCTATGGTTAAATTCAGTGCCAAGCTAAAGGCAGTTTCAGTGTGCAGTGGCTGATTTGAATATCCAGCACCTGAGTAAGGGGTATATCAGATATTTGCTAACACTGGAGTTTGTGTCTATGTTGACCAACAAATGGAGGGGTTGTGTCAAGAGGCCATGGAGAATTTCCCACGCTTTGGCTTGTGAGATGCTCCAAACAGCAAGGTTTCCTTCTATTGGACAGATGGAATCTGGTTTGTTTGCTCCAGGGTCCCCCATGAGGGAAGACTGGATATCAGAGCAGTCTCGCATGGGTGCCTGGAAAGCACACCTCCATTGACCATTGCAGCTGAGGAACATGGCAGGTTCGTTTTGGTGGCTCTGGGGCGAAGAATCAAGGCCATGAGTTGACATGGAGTCTCATGAAGATGAGTCACAACGTTGGTTTGTTACCAGAGAGTACTTAGAATGTGCTGCTGGCTATGGGCCCATGTAGGATTCATCTACCTTGAGCGTTTGACACAGGTCCAAGAGCATGATTTCCTTCTGGGGACAGATGTTCTGTTGTGTGGCTCAGAGACCACATGTTGTATCATAAGTTGGTTGTCCAGAACAGGCCTCTGAGGGCAGATGCCTGAAAACATAATCAAGGGTTCCAGTGAAGCCCAAGGGTTAATTCAGGTTCAGTCTTCTGACTCAAGACCAATGTCTTGGGTGTGTGCCTGGATGGAGGTGATCAGGGTGTTTCAGACTGCACAATTGCATCCAGAGCAGCCTCCCATTTTGCGGTTGGCTCAGAGTCCTTGCAGCTTTCTCCTAATTTGGAGGGATTAGGCAATTGTAATGGGCACAGTTTCCTTGGGGATGGCAGGCGCATTCCTCTGTTGTGGCTCCAGAGACACCATCCTAGAGGGCATCTGAGCCATGGTTTTAGGAGAGAAGTCTGCAAACACAAACTCAGGTTAGGGTTAGTGGCGATGTATTCGCAGGCCCAATGCATAGACATGGAGGGCAGCTCGTCAGGAACTGTAAATCGGGTGAATCGAAGGAGGTAGCACAGGCATTTCTATCTGGATTGTGTGTCCAGAATGGCCTCGCAATGCAGGTGTGGTCTCATGGGTTCATGGAAGATTTTTCATAAGAATTCTGGTGGCTCCCAATAGTTTGGTGGCTTTCTCAGGGAAGGGAAGAGTGCTGTTTTCCATGTTAGGTGTGCCCCAAAACAGGGATTCCAGAGATGGGCTCTGGGACTCAGCACCTGGAGTTAGGATTCCCACCAAGGGTTAGGATTTGGGCCTAGGGGTGTACCAGTCATCCATTGCGGGATCCTGGAGGTGCAACTGAGAGGGCTTGTTTGAAGCTTGCTCTGGCTGAGAGTCACAATGCCTGCTAGTGCACAAGACGGCCTACAGGAAGGGGTGTGGTCTCATTGGCCATGCAGTTGCCTCCCACTCTGAGGGTTGGACAGCCATCCCAACAGCCATGATTCCTGCCATGTGGAAGGAGCAGTTCTCTATTATGCTTCAGGTTCCCCAATTGGTAGGGATTCCAGCAAAGGTCTGAGGACAGATGCCTGAATTCAAAGGATCATTAGAGATGACAGACCTGGGCAAGGCCGGTCTCACATGCTGGATATGGGGCCCGCACTCGGGGTGGCTGACATGATGTCGGGTCCCAGGCTCTGTCAGACACAGCACTAGTGGCCCGGGCAGCCTATATATCGTGGTTCCCACAAGGGCTCAGCAGATTCATCATCATGTGTGGTGTCTGGTAGGACTCACCAAGCCCTTCTTCTTTCTATTGGGAAGGTGGAATGTTGTGTTGTGGTTCTAGAATTCCCTATCAAGAGGGCTTGGGTATCAGTAGGGTGAGGATGGAATTGTAAGCACAAGCTGCAGTTATATTCAGTGATAAGCAGAAGGCAGTTCCAGTGTGAAGTATCTAATTCGAGATATCTGGCACCTGGGTAAGGGCAAATGTCAGATGTTTGCTCTTGCTGGACATTGTGTCTATGATGACTGACAAATATAGGGGAGGCATCAAGAGGCCATGGAGGATTTCCCACGTTGGGGTTGTGAGATGCTGCAAACAGCATGGTTTCCTTCTACCGGACAGGGGAAGTCTGGCTTTTTTGCTCCTGGTTCCCCCATGTAGAAACTATGGGTAACAGAGCACCCCTGCATGGATGCCTGGAAAGCACACCTCCATTGACTATTGCAGCTGAGGAACATGACAGGTCCATTCTGGTGGCTATGGGACGATGAACCAAGGCCTTGAGTTGACATGGATTCTCATGAAGATGGGTCACAATGCTGGTTTGTTACCAGGGAGATCTTAGAATGTACTGATGGCTAACGGGCCATGCAGGATTCATCTACCCTGAGTGCTTGTTACAGGTCCAAGAGTACGGCTTCCTTCTGGAAACAGGTGTTCTCTTGTGTGGCTCAGGGACCACATGTTGTATCATATGTTGGTATTCCAGAACAGACCTCTGTAGACAGATGCCTGAAAAACCAATCTAGGGTTTCAATGAAGTCCTAGGGGCATGTCAGGCTCAATCTTCTGACTCAGGATCATTGTCTTCCTTGTCTGACTGGATGGAGGAGATGAGAGTGTTTCACACTGCGCATTTGCATACAGAATATCCTCCAGTATTGGGGTTGGCTCAAGGACCTTGCAGGTTTCTCGTAATCTGGAGGGTTTGGGCAGCTGTGACAGGCACAGTTTCCTTGGGGATGGCAGGCCCATTCCTGTGGTGTGGGTCCAGATACCGCATCCTGGAGGGCATGTGAGCCAATTTTTTGGGAGAGAAGTCTGAAAACACAAACTCAGGGTAGGGTTAGTGGCTGGGTGTTCACAAGCCCAATCCACAAACCTAGAAGGCAGCTCATTAGGAACTGTAAATCGGGAGACTCAAAGGCAATAGCACAGGCTTTTCTATCAGGATTGTGTGTCCAGGATGGCCTCTCAATGCAGGTGTGGTCTCATGGGTCCATGGGAGATTTTTCCTCTCTACGGAACCTGGAGTCTCCCAATAGTTTGGTGGCTTTCTCAGGGAGGGGAAGAGTGCTGTTTTCCATCTTAGGGGTGGCCCAAAGGGGAATCCCAGAGAGGGGCTCAGGGTCTCGGCGCCTGGAAAATCCCACTAAGGGTTAGGATTTGGGCCTAGGCGTGTCAGGCCTCCAATGTGGGATTCTGGAGGTACAACTGAGAGCATTTCTTTGAATTCATGCTCAGGCTGAGGGTACTCTGCCTGCTTTTGTCCAGGGTGGCACTCAGGAGAGTGCGTGTTCTCATTGGCCATGCAGCTCACTCACACTCTGAGGGTTGGACACCCACCCAACAGCCAGGAATCCTCCATGGGGAAGGAGGAGTTCTCTATTGTGCTCCAGTTTCCCCCATTGGTAGGGATTCCAGAAAGGGTATGGGGACATATTTCTGAATGCCAAGAATGGGTCAAGATGATGGCCTTGGGCCATGGCTGGTCTCACATGCTGGGTATAGGGCCCATGCTTGGGGTAGCTGACATGAGGTCGCTGCTCAGGCTATGTCAGACACAGCACTAGTTGCCAGGGCAGCCTATAAATCTGGGTTCCCTCGAGGGTCAAGTAGATTCATCCTCATGTGGAGTTTATGGGCAGACTCACCAGGCCCTTCTTCTTTCTATGGGGAAGGCAAAATGTTGCGTTGTGGCTCCAGAATTCCCTATCAAGAGGGCGTGTGGACCAGTTGAGTGAGGATGGAATTGTAAACCCAAGTTATGATTCAACTCAGTGCAAGCCAAAGGCAATTCATTTGTCCAGTGGCTGAATCGAATATCCAGCACCTGAGTAAGGTGGATGTCAGATGTTTGCTCGTGCTGGAGTTTGTGTCTATGATGACCAACAATGGAGGTGTGGCTTCAAGAGGCCATGGAGGATTTCCAAAGATGGGGATTGTGAGATGCTCCAAACAGCATGGTTTCCTTCTACTGGAAAGGGACAGTCCAGTTTATTTGCTCCAGGTTCCCCCATGTGGAAAGTTTGGGTAGCAGAGCACTCCCTCATGGATGCCTGGATAGCATAACTCTATTGACCATTCCAGCTGAGGAACATGGCATGTTCATTCTGGTAGCTCTGGTGCGAAGTACCAAGGCCTTGATTTGACATGGAATCTCATGAAGATGTGTCACAATGTTGGTTTGTTACCGGGGAGATCGTAGAATGTCCTGGTGGCTAAGGGGCCGTGCAGGATTCATCTACCCTGAGGGTTTGACACAGGTCCAAGAGCATGGCTTCTTTATGGGGACAGGAGATGCTCTTTTGTTGGGCTCATGGACCATATGTTGTATTAAAAGTTGGTATTCCAGTACAGTCCTCTGAGGAGAGATGCCAAAAAACCGAATCTAGTGTTCCAATGAGGTCCTAGGGGCATGTCAGGTTCAATCCTCTGACTCTGGACCATTGACTTCATTGTCTGCCAGGATGGAGGTTATCAGGGTATGTCAGAATGCACATTTGCATCCAGAGTGGCCTCCAGTCTTGGGGTTGGCTCAGAGTCCTTGCAGGTTTCTCCTAATCTGGAGGGGTTTGCAAATGTGATGGGCACAGTTTCCATGGGGATGACAGACACAGTCAGGTGGTGTGGCTCCAGATATCCCATCCTGGAGGGCATGTGAGCCATGGTTTTGGAAGAGAAGTCTGCAAGCACAAACTTGGGTTAGGGTTAGTGGCGAGGTAATCAGAGACACAATGCATAGACATGGAGGGCATCTCGTCAGGAACTGTAAATCAGGTGACTCAAAGGCGGAAGCACAGGCTTTTGTATCTGGATTGTGTATACACGATGGCCTCAAAATGCAGGTGTGGTCTCCTGCATCCGTGTGAGATTTTTTCTCTCAAGTATCCTGGAGTTTCCCTATACTATGGGGGCTTTCTAGGGGAAGGGACGAGTACTGTTTTCCATCTTAGGGGTGCCCCCAAACAGGAATCCCAGGGACGACCTGTTGGTCTGGGCGCCTGGAACATCCCACCAAGGTTTAGGATTTGGACCTAGGGGCATAGCAGGCCTGCAATGCAGGATCCTGGAGGTGCAACTGAGAGTATTTGTTTGAAAGCATGCTCAGCCTGAGGGTCACAATGCCTGCTTGTGCCCAGGGTGGTGCTCAGGAGTGGGAGCCACCAGAATGAACATGCCATGTTCTTAGGCTGTAATGGTCAGTGGAGATGTGCATTCCAGGCATCCATGTGGGAGAGCTCTGCTACCCAAACATTCCACATGGGGTATGCTCCACCCGGGAGCAAAGAAACCAAACTCGACCTGTCCAGGAGAAGGAAACCTTGCTATTTGGAGCATCTCACAAGCCTCAGCGTGGGAAATCCTCCATGGCCTTGAGGCCACCTCTCCATTTGTAGGTCATCATAGACACAAACTCCAGTGTGAGCAAATACCTGACATCTGCCCTTACTCAGGTGCTGGAGTTCTCAAATAAGCTGCTGTCCATTGGAATTTCCTTCTGCTTGGCACTGAATTGAACTGTAGCTTGTGATTACAATTCCGTCCTCACCGACTAGTCCTCAAGCCCACGTCATTGGGAATTCTGGAGCCACAACACAGCATTCTGCCTTCCCCATAGAAAGAAGAAGTGCCTGATGAGTCTGCATAAAACTCCACATGAGTATCAATCTGCTGGGCTTCGAGGGTAACCCAATTTATAGGCTGCCCTAGCCATTAGTGCTGTGTCTGACAGTCCCTGAGCCCTGGCCTCATGTCCGCCACCCAGAGAGCGGGGCCCATATCCAGCATGTGAGACCGGCTATGACCCAAGTCCGTCCTCTCTACACATTATTGGCATTCAGGCATTTGTCCCCAGAACTTTGATGGAATCCATGCAAATGGGGAAACCTGAAGCACAATAGAGAACTCCTCCTTCCCCATGGCAGGAATCCTGGCTGTTGTGATGGGTATCCAACCCTCAGAGTGGAAGATAGCTGCATGGCCAATGAGACCAGGCCCATTCCTGAAGGCCACCCTGGGCACAAACAATCATTGTGACCCTGAGCCTGAGCATGCTTTCAAACAAGCCCTCTGAGTCACACCACCAGGATCCCGCATTGCAGGCCTGGTACTCCCCTAGGCCCAAATCCTATCCTTTGGTGGGAATTTCTTGGTGCCCAGACCCAGAGACCACCTCTGGAATCACTGTTTTGGGGTACCATTAAGACGGAAAGAAGCACTCCTCACTTCCCCGAAAAAGCCACCACACTATTTGGAACAAGCAGGATCCTTAGAGAAGCAAAATCACCCATGGATCCATGAGACCCCACCTGCATTCCGAGGCCATCCTGTACACACAATCCAAATTCATAAGCCTATGCTACTGTCTTCAGGTCACCCTAATTTCAGTTCCTGAGGAGCTGCCATCCAGGTGTATGCTGTGGGACAGCTGTCACCTCGCCACTAACTCTAAACCGAGTTTGTGTTTAGAGACTTCTCTCCCAAAACCATGGCTCACATGCCCTCCAGGATGGGGTCTTTGGAACTGCACCACAGACTGGACTTCCCATCTCCAAGGAAACTGTACATGTCACAGTTGCCCAAACCCTCCAGAATAGGAGAAACCTGCAAGGCCCCCGAGCCCACCCCTCTATTGGAGGCCACTCTGGACGCAAATGTGCAGTCTGAAATACCCTGATCACCTACATGCAGGCAGACAGCCAAGTCAGTGGTTCTACGTCAGAAGATTGAAACTGACATGCCCCTAGGACCTCACTGGAGCCTTAGATTAGGTTTTCAGGCATTTTTCCTCAGAGGCCTCTCTGGAATACCAACTTATGATACAACTTGTGGTCCCTGAGACACACAACAGAACATCTCCTGTTCCCAGAAGGAAACCGTGCTCCTGGACCTGTGTCAAACTTTCAGGATAGGACTATCCTGCATGGAACCTAGACACCAGACATTCTAAGATCTCCCTGGTAACAAACCAGCATTGTGACCCATATGCAAGAGATTCCAAGTCAACTCAAGGCCTTGGTACTTCTCCCAAGAGACACCAGAACGAACCTGCCAGATTCCTCAGCTGTAATAGTCAATGGAGTTGTGCTTTCCAGGCATTCATGAGGGAGAGCTCTGCTACCCAAACTTTCCACATGGGGCACACCAGAGAAAAGAAACCAGGCTCAAACTGCCCAGTAGAACGAAACCTTGCTATTTGGAGCATCTCACAAGCCTCCATGATTTCTTGACGCCACCTCGCCATTTGACGTTCATCATAAAAACAAACTCCATTGTGAGCAAACAACTGACATCCACCTTACGCAGGTGCTGGAGGTCTCAAATAAGCTGCTGCACACTGTAACTGCCTTTCCCTCTGCACTGAATTTAACCATTGCTTATGTACAATTCCATCCTCACCCAAATGGTGCCATAGCACTCTTAATAGGGAATTCTGGAGCCGCAACGCAGCATTCTGCCTTCCCCATAGAAAGAAAAAGTCCCTGTCGAGTCTGCAGTAAAATCCCGTATGAGGATCACTCTGCTCGTCCGTCGATGGAACCCTGATTTATAGGCTACCCAGGCCGCTAGTACTGTGTTTGACAGAGCCTGAACCCCGTCGTTGTGACAGCCACCCATAGAGCGGGTCCCATATACACCATGTGAGACTGGCCATGTCCCAAGTCGGTCCTCTCTGCCCATCCTTGGCATTCAATCATCTGTCCCCAGACATTTGCTGGAATCCCTGCCAATGGGGGAACCTGAAGCACAATAGAATACTGCTGCTTCCCCATGACCAGAATAATGGCTGTTGGGATAGGTGTCCAACCCTCAGAATGGGAGACAGCTCCATGGCCAATGAGACAATGCCCCCTCTGGAGGGCCTCCCTAGGCACAAACAGGCATTGTGACCCTCAGCCTGAGCATGCTTTCAAATAATCCCTCTTAGCTGCACCACCAGGATTCTACTTGGCAGGCCTGGTATGACCCTTGGATCAAAAAAATAATCCTTGGTGGGAATTTCTTGGTGCCCAGACCCAGAGCCCATCTGCAGAATCCCTGTTTTGGGACACACCTAAGATGTAAAACAGCACTCTTTCCTTCCCCAAAAAAGCCACCAAACTATTGGGAGCTGCCAGGATCCTTAGAGAGGTAAATTTTCCCATGGACCTATGAGACCACACCTGTATACTGAGGCTACCCTGGACACACAATCCAGATACAAAACCAGGTGCTCTGGCCTTTGATTAACCGTAATTACAGTTCCTGATAAGCTGCCTTCCAGGTTTACGCTTAGCGCCTGCTATCATTTGGCCACTAACACTAACCCGAATTTGTGTTTGCAGACTTCTCTCCAAAAACCATGGCCACATGCCCTCCAGGATGGGGTCTCTGGAGCCACACACGGGACATGGCCTGCCATCCCCAAGGAAACGTTGCCCGTCACAGTGGCCAAACCCTTCAGATTAAGAGAAACCTGTAAGGCCCCTGAGCCCAAACCTCTATTAGAGGCCGCTCTGGCTGCAAATGTGCAGACTGAAAACCCTGATCACCTACATCCAGGCAGACAGCAAAGTCAATCTTCCTGGGTAAGAAGATTGAACCTGACATGCCCCTAGGACCTCATTGGAACCCTGTTAGGCTTTCAGGTATCTGTCATCAGAGGCCTATTCTGGAATACCAACTTATGATACAACATGTGGTCCCAGAGCCACACAACAGATCATCTCCTCTACATAGAAGGAAACCATGCTCTTGGACCTGTGTCAAACCCTCAGGTTAGGAGAATCCTGCATGGCACCTTAGCCACCAGCACATTCTAAGATCTCTATGTTAACAAACCAGCATTGTGACCCATGTGCAAGAGATTCCAAGTCAACTCAAGACCTTTGTACTTCACCCAAGATCCACCAGAAGAAACCTGCCATGTTCCTCAGCTGCAGTGATCAATGGAGGTGTGCTTTCCAGACAACCATGCAGGAGCGCTCTGTGACCAAAACTTTCCACATGGGGGACCCCGGAGCATACAAACCAGACTCCACCTGTCCAGCAGAAGGAAACCTTGTTATTTGGAACAACTCCCAAGCATCAGCAAGGGAAATCCTCCATGTTGTCTTGACGCCACCTCTCCATTTGTCGGTCATCATAGACACAAAATCCAGCGTGAACAAATATCTGACATCCCCCCTTATTCAGATGCTGGATGTCTCGAATAAGCCGCTGCACATTGGAACTGCCTTCTGCTTGGCACTGAGTTTAACCATAGATTGTGTTTACAATTCCATCCTCACACTACTGGTCCCCAAGCCCTCTTGATAGGGGATTCTGGAGCCACGACACAACATTCTACCTTCTCCAAAGAAAGAAGTCATCCCTGGTGTGTCTGTCCAAAAAACGCACATGAGGGTCAATCTGCTCATCCCTCGATGGAACCCCAATTTATAGGCTGCCCGGGCCATTTGTGCTGTGTCTGACTGAGCCTGAACCCCGACCTCGTGTCAGCCAGCCAGAGAGGAGGGTTCCCATATCCAGCATGTGAGACTGGCCATGGCCCAAGTCCGTCATCTCTATGCATCCTTGACATTCAGGCACCTGTACCCAGTCCTTTGCTTGAATCCCTGCCAATGGGGGAACCTGAAGTACAATAGAGAACTCCTCCTTACCCATGTCAGGAAACCTGGATTTTGGCATGGGTGTCCAGCACTCAGAGTAAGAGACAGCTGCATGGCCAATGAGACCACACCCACTCTTGAGGGTTGCCTAGGGCACAAACAGGCATTGTGACCCTAAGCCTGAGCATGCTTTCAAAAAGCCCTCTCAGTTGCATCACCAGGATCCCGCATTGCAGGCCTGGTATGCCACTAGGACCAAGTCATAACCCTTGGTGGGAATTTTGTGGCACCCAGACCAAGAGTCGGTCTCTGGAATTCCTGTTTTAGGGCTCTCCTAAGACGGAAATCAGCACTCTTCGCTTCCCTGAGAAAGCCACCAAACAATTGGGAGCTGCCAGGATCCATAGAGAGGAAAAATCTCCCCTAGACCCATGAACCACACCTGCATTCTGAGGTCATCCTGAACAGGCAATCCAGATACAAAGCCTTTGCTACCGCCTTCGTGTCACCCAGATTACAGCTCCTGAAGTGCTGCCCTCCAGGGCTATGCATTGGGCCTGAGATCACCTTGACACTAACCCTAACCCAAGGTTATGTTTGCAGGCTTCTCACCCAAAACCATGGGTCACATGCCCTCCAGGATGGGGTCTCTGTAGCCACACCACAGGACTGTGACTGCCATCCCCAAGGAAACTGTGCCCTTCACAGTTGCCCAAACCTTCCAAATTAGGAGAAACCTGAAAGGCCCCAGAGCCCAGCCCAATATTGGTGGCCACTCTGGATGCAAATGCACAGTCTGAAACACCCTGATCACCTACACTCAGGCAGACAGCCAAGTCAATATTCCTGAATCAGATGACTGAACCTGAAATGTCCCAGGACCTCATTGTAATAGTAGATTAGGTTTTCAGGCATTTGTCCTCAGAGGTCTGTTCTGGAATAAAAACTTGTGATACAACATATGGTCCCTGAGCCACGCAACAGAATGTCTCCTATGCTCAGAAGGAAACGGGGCTCTTCGACCTGTGCTAAATCCACAGGGTTGGAGAATCCTGCATGGCCCCTTAGCCAACATCACATTCTTATATCTCCCTGGTAACAAACCAGCACTGTGACCCATGGATAAGAAATTCCAAGTCAACTCAATGCCTTGGCATGTCGCCCAAGAGCCACCAGAAGGAACCTGACATGTTCTTCAGCGGCAATGGTCAATGGAGTTGTGCTTTCCATGCATCCATGCGGGAGAGCTCTGCTACCAAAACTTTCCACATGGGGGACCCCGTAGCAAACCAAGCAGACTCACCCATCCAGAAGAAGGAAACCTTGTTATTTGGAGCATCTCACAAGACTCAGCGTGGGAAATCCTCCATGGCCTCTGGACGTCACCACTCCATTTGTTGGTCATCATAGACACAAATTGCAGTGTGTCCAAACATCTGACATCTGCCCTTACTCAGGTGTTGGATGTCTTGATGCAGTAGCTACACATTGGAACTGCCTTCTGCTTGACACTGAATTTAATCAAAGCTTGTGTATACTATTCCTTCCTCACCAGATTGGTCCCCAAGCCCACTTGATAAGGGATTCTGGAGGAACGACACAGCATTCTGCCTTCTCCATAGAAAGAAGAAGTGCCTGGTGAGTCTGCCCAAAATCCCCACATGAGGATCAATCTGCTCGGCCTTCAAGGGAAACCCGATTTTTAGGCTGCCCTGGCCACGTGTGCTGTGTCTGACAGAGCCTGAACCCCGACCTCATATCAGCCACCCAGAGGGGGTCCTATTTCCAGTATGTGAGACCAGCAATGGCCCAAGTCCTTCATCACTACCCATCCTTGGTATTCAGCCACCTGTGCCAGACCTTTGCTGGAATCCCTGCCAATGGGGGAACCTGAAGCACAATAGAGAAATCCTCCTTCCATATGGCAGGAAACCTGGCTGTTGGAATGGGTGTCCAACCCTCAACGTGGGGCAAAGCTGCAATTCCAATGAGACCACAGACACTCCTGAGGGCCACCCTGGGCACAAACAGGCATTGTGTCCCTCAGCCTGATCCTGCTTTCAAACAAGCCCAATAAGTTGCACCATGAGGATCCCGCATGACAGGCCTGGTAAGCCCTTAGGCCCAAATATTAATCCTTAGTAGGATTTTCCAGGCACCCAAAACCAGAGCTCATCTCTGGAATCCGTTTTGGGGCACCTACAAGATGGAAAACAGCACTCTTCCCTTCCCCGAAAAAGCCAACAAACTATGGAGAGCCACCAGGATTCTAAGTGAGGTAACATCTCCCATGGACCCAAGAGACCACACCTGCATTCAGTGTCCATACTGGACACACAATCCAGATAAAAAAGCCTGTGCTACAGCCTTCTAGTCACTCTAATAACAGTTCCTGACGAGCTGCACTCCAGGTCTACACATTGGGCCTGCAATCACCTCGCCACTAACACTAACCCACATTTGTGTTTGCAGACTTCTCTCACAAAACAATGGCTCACATTCCCTCCAGGATAGGGTCTCTGGATCCACACCACAGGACTGTGCCTGCCATCCTTAAGGAAAGTGTGCCCATCAAAGTTGCCAAACCTGTCCAGATTTAGAGAAATCCGCAAGGTCCCTAAGCCCACCTCAATATTGTTGGGAGCACTGGATGCAAATGCACAGTCTGAAACACCCTGATCACCTACATCCAGGCAGACACCCAAGTCAATAATCCTGAGTCAGAAGATTGAACCTGACATGCCCCTAGGACCTCATTGGAACCCTAGATTAGATTTTCAGGCATCTGTCCTCAGGCTCCTGTTCTGGAATACCATTTTAGGATACAACATGTGGTCCCTGAGCCACATAACAGAACATATCCTGTCCCCTGAAGGAAACCGTGTCCTGCGACCTGTGCCTAACCTTCACCGTAGGAGAATCCTGCACAGCACCTTACACACCAGCACCTATGCTGAGTTTGTAAATTTCTCCAAACCACAAGGTTTCCTTCTTCAGGACAATCGAGTCCTGTTGGATGGCTGCAGGATGTCCCATACAGAAAGACTGGAGAGCAGGGTTTGAAGGATGGTTGCCTGTACAGCATACCTCACATTCCCACTGGCTATTAGTGATCAGACATGTTTGATCTGCTGGCTCTGGAGCGAGCTACCCTGGGGGCTGAGTTGAAATGGACTCTACTGAGGATGGGTCGTAATGTGGGTTTGTGTCCATGGAGACCTTGGAATGTGCTGGTGGCTCAGGGGCCTTGCAGGATTTGCCTACCCGAAGGGGTGATACAGCTCCAGTGAAAAAGCTCCCCATGTGGAGATGAGAGAGGTTATGTTTGGTGCCTCAGAAAAGCCCCAGATGCTGGTCTTTGAAACCATTCCTCTGAAGAGAGAAACCTTGAAACCAAAGCTAGGTTCAGATTAAGGCCTAGTGTCCTGTCCATTTCAATCTTCTGTCTCTGGGGACACTGTCTATGTGTCTAAGTGGAGATGGTTTCTCAGCTTGTGTAGGAGTGCCCATCCTAGTCCAGGGCGGCCTACAATATTGGGATGGCACTAGATGCCTTGGAGATTTCTCCTAATCTGTAGGGTTGTGACCAAATTATTGGGCACAGTTTCCTTGGAGAGGACAGGTCCTTCATTGTGTGTCCAGAGGCCCTAGCCTGGGGAATGTGTGGGTCTGGGCTGTGGGCACAGAAGTCTGAAAACAAAAACTCTGGTTAGATGTGGCTCCGAGGGTATGGCAGGCCGGATCCACAGACCATGAGGGGAGCTCCTCAGGTTATGAAAGAAGGACGAGTGGGAGGCAGTCCCTCAGGATTTTGTCTCTAAATGTTGTGTCCAGGATAGCCATGGAATGTAGGTGTGGCCTCAGGGGCTATGTAAGAGTCTCCCTCTCTGGGGATTTGGCCCAGCTCCCAAGAGTTTGGGGTCATTTTTTGGGAAGGGTGGAATCCTGTAGTCTGTCTCCAGTGTCTATCCAAGAAGAGACTCCAGATCACAGCCCTGGGTACAGGCGACTGGAAAACTCGAACTCTGGTGAGGTTTGGGAGCAGAGGGGCTTGCAAGCCCCATATGCGTGCTCTTAGTCCAGGCCCTGAGAGGTCTTACTTCGACATGGGGGACACACTGAGGGTCAAAATGCGAGTTTGTGCACAAGGCTGAACTCAAGTTTGGGCATGTCATCAGGGTCCATGAAGGTTTTTCCTATCCTGCAAGTGTGACTCCATGCCAACAGCAAGCTTTACAGACATGGGGAAGGAGGAGTTCTGATTTGTGCCTCAGGTACCCACCTGTGTGGGGATTTGATATAATGTCTAGGTTCAGATGTCAGAAAACCCAGGTTGGGAAGAGATGATGGCCTAAGGCCAGGTCGTGTCCAAAGAACTGGGTGTGCGGCCAGCTGTCTCCTTGTCTGTCAGGACGTCTGGCCTCAGGTTGTGTCAGACAGAGCATTAGTGCCCAGGGAAGCCTATCAAATAGGGGTGTAGTCAAGGCCTGAGCAGGTTGATCCTCATTGGGGTTTCTGAAGAGCCCTACAGGGCAACGTTTTTCTTCTGATGGGCAGGCAGAGGGCTGTGTTGTGGTTCCGGAATTCCCAGTCTGGAGGGCTTGTTGGCCAGGAGTGTGAAGAAGGAAGTCTGAAAACACAAGCTAGTGTTAGGTTTGGGGACGAGGGCATGGCAGGCCCACTCTGCAGAGGCTGAATCGAGATCTCCTGTATCTGAAGTCAGGGCGAGTATCAGACGTTGCCTCAGGCTGGAGTTTGTGTCCATGCTGGCCCCTTCCTGAAGGGGGTGGGGGCGTCATGAGGCCAGGGGTGTTTCCCTATGCTGGAGGTTGTGAGCTTCTCCAAACCTCAAGGTTTCCTTCTGCAGGACAGTCGAGTCCTATTGGATGGTTCCAAGACGCCCCAAACAGAAAGACGGGAGAGCAGGGCTCTGAGTATGGATGCTTGGAAACGCCACCTCACATTCTCATTGGATGGTCGGGATGAGGCAGGCTCAATCTGCGGGTTCTTGGGAGAGCTACCCAGAGAGCTGAGTTGAAATGGACTCTCCTGCGGATACCTCATAATGTGGATTGGTGGCCATGGAGGCCTTGGAATGTGGCGGTGGCTCAGGGACTCTGCAGGATTCTCCAACCCAAAGGGTTTGACACAACTCCAACAAGGAAGCTTCCCATGTCTAGACGAGAGGTGTTCTGTTTGTGCCTCAGGAAAGCCCCATATGCTGGTCTTCGAACCCACTTCTCTGAGGAGTGACACCTGGAAACCAATGCAAGAGCCGCCTATCCGGTTCAATCATCTGTCTCTTCAGACATCTGTCTGCATGTCTGCATGGAGGTAGTTGCTCAGCTTGTGTCAGAATCCCCCTGTTTGTACAGGGTGGCGTATAGTAGTGGGATGTCCTCAGGGACCTTGAAGTTTCTCCTATTCTGTAGGGTAGTGGCCAATGGAATGGGCACAGTCTCCTAGGAGAGGGCAAGACAGTCCTGTGATGTTGCTCCAGAGGCCCTTATCTGGAGGCTGTGTGGGATAGGGACGTGGGGACAGACATCCAAAAACACAAACTCGGCTGGGGTTTGGGGCTGAGGTTATGGCAGGCCTGATCAAAAGTCTGTGAGGGAAGCTCCTCGCGATATGAAGGAGGGAGAGTGGGAGGAAGTCATTCAGGCTTTTGTCTCTGGATGTTGTGCCCACGATGGTCGTTTAATGTAGGGGTGGCCTCATGGGCCATGGAAGATTCTCCCTCTCTGGTAACTTGCCCAGCTCCCAAGAGTTTGGTGAAATTCTGTGGGAAGGGAGGAGTCCTGTTTTCTATCTCAGGGGTTCCCCCAATTGAAGGAATCTAGAGCAGAGCATTGGGTATTGACAATTGGAATACCTGCACTCTGGTTAGGCCTGGGTGACTATGGGCATGGCAAGCCCCATATTCAGGCTCTTGGTCCAGCCACTGAGAAGCCTTACTTGAATAGTGGACTCACACTGAGGGTCACAATGTGTGTTTGTGCCCAAGGTTCCCCTCAAGCATGGGCATGGCCTCATTGACCATGCAGGTTTCTCCTACACTGAACGTTGGACAACATGCCAACCACAAGGTTTCCAGCCATGGGGAAGGAGGAATTCTGATTTCTGCATCATTCTCACCCCTGGGCAGTGATTGGAGATAAGATCTAGGTTCTGAAGCCTGAAAATCGAGGTTGGGAAGAGATGACGACCTAAGGCCTTGGCTGATCCGATGTGTTCAGTTTGTGGCCAGCTTTCTGGGTGTAGTTCAGGAGGTCTGGGCTCAGGCTGTGCCAGACAGGAAATTAGTGCCCAGATAGGCTGTATAATTGTGGTACAGTCGAGTGGTGTGCAGAAAATAACCATTTGGGGTGTGTGAGTAGCTCCATAGGGCACAGTTTTTTTTTCTGGAGCTCAGGGAGAGTACTGCATTCTGGCTACTGAATTGCCAAACTGGAGGGCTTTTGGGCCAAGAGTGTGAGGATGGAAGTCTAAGAACACAAGTTAGGCTTAGGTTTTGGGGCCAGGGCACGGCAGGCACACTCCACAGAGCTGAATTGAGATCTCGTGCATCTGAAGTCAGGGCGAGGATCAGATGTTGGCTCAGGTTGGAGTTTCTGTCCATGATGGCCCCTTCAAAAAGGGGGATCATCACGAGTCCTTGGAGGTTTTCCATTGATTGTTGTTGTGAGATGCTCCAAACCACAAGGATTTTCTGCGGGACAACTGAAAACTGTTGGATGGCTCAAGGATGTCCCATAAGGAATGACTCCAGAGCTGGATTCTAAGGATGAATGCCTGGACAGCCCACCTCACATTCCAATTGTCTCCTAGTGACAAGACACATTTGATCTGCTAACACTGGCATGCCAAGTGATTGGGCTAGTTGAAATGGACTCTCCTGAGGATGGGCCATAATGTAGGTTTTTTGTCCATGGAGACCTTGGAATAGGGCAGTGGCATGGGACTCAAAAGAATTCTCCTAACTGGAAGTTTTGACACAATTCCAATGAGCAAGTTTCCCATGGGGAGATGAGATTTGTTCTCACTGATGCTTCAGGAAACCCCAATATGCTGGTATTGGAAACCGGACTACTGAGGAGAGATCCCTGGAAACCAAAGCAATGGATCCGATTAGGGCCTAGGGACCTGTCTGATTCAATCTTCCTCTGGGGACATCTGTCTACGGTATGAGTGGAGGTACTTTCTCAGCTGTTGTCACACCGTCCCTGTTTGTCCCGAGTGGCTTACATTATTGGGATGGGATGGTCCTGTGGACTTTGGAGGTTTTTCCTAATTTGTACAATTGTGGACAATGGAATGGGCAAAATTCCCCTGGAGTGGGCATGCACAGTCCTGATGTGTGGCTCCAAGGGCCCCAGCCTGCAGGGTGTGTGGGCCAGGACTGTGGGGACAGAAGTCTGAAAACACAAACTCAGCTTAGATTTGGGAATGTAGGTATAGCAGGCCCGATCTACAGACCATGAGGAGCACTTCGGGATATGAATAAAGGGCGAGTGTAAGGCACTTGCTCAGGCTTTTGTCTCTGAGTTTTGTGCAATGATGGACGTGGAATGTCGGGGAGGCCTCATGGGCCATGCACGAGTCTTCCTCTTTGTGGATTTATCCTGATCCCAAGAGTTTTGGGTCAATCTGTGGGATGGGAGGAGTCCTTTCTGTTTTGTTACCTGAGGTGTTCCACAAAAAGAGGGATTCCAGAGCAGAGCCCTGGGGAGGGGCAAATGGACAACCTGAAATCTGGTTAAAAACTGGGGTCTAGGGGCATGGCAAGCCCAATATGCCATCTCTTGGTATAGCCACTGAGAGCCCTTACTTGAGGACTGGGCTCATGCTGAGGGTCACAATGTGTGTTTATGCCCTCACAGCACTCAAACATGTGCAGGGCCTCATGGACCATGCTGGTTTCTCCTAAAATGAACGTTGGACAACATGCCAACCACAAGATTTCTTGCCATGGGGAAGGAGGAGTTCTGATTTCTGCATCACGTTCACCCCTTGGCAGTGATTGAAGTTAAGGTCTACGTTCTGAAACCTGAAAAGCTAGGTTGGGAAGAGATGACGACCTAAGGCCATGGCGGGTCTGATGTGTTCAGTGTGCTCTCTGCTGTCTGGGTGTCGGTTGGAAGGTCTGTGCTAAGGCTGCGTGAGACAGGGCATTAGTGTCCAGGATAGACTGTATAATTGGGGTACAGTAGAGTGGCGTGCAGGTTGATAATCCTTTGGTGTTTCTGGGCAGCCCCATATGGCAAAGCTTTTCTTCTGGAGGGCAGGCAGAGTGCTGTATTGTGGGTCCAGAATTGCCAGACTGGGGGGGCTTGTGAGCCAGGAGTGTGAGGACAGAAATGTGAGAACACAAGGTAGAAGTAGGTTTTGGGGCAAGGGCACGGCAGGCATACTTTGCATAGCTGAATTGAGATTCTGTGCATCTGAAGTCAGGGCAAGGATCAGACGTTGCCTCAGGTTGGAGTTTCTGTCCATGATGACCCCTTTATGAAGGGAGTGGGGCATCCTGAGGCCATGGAGGTTTTCCCATGTCGGGAGTTGTGAGATGCTCCAAACTGCAGGGATTCCTTCTGTGGGACAATTGAGACCTGTTGGATGGCTCCAGGACATCCCATACGGAGAGACTCCAGAGCAGGGTTCTAAGGATGGAAGCCTGGGCAGCACGACTAGGATTCCAATTGTTTCCTAGTGACAAGACAATTTCGATTGGCTGGCTCTTGTGGAGAAAACGAAGGGGTTAAGTTGAAATGGTCTATTCTGCAAATGGGTCCTAATATGGGTATGTGTACATGGAAACCTTGGAATTGGGTGGTGGCATCAGGGCTCTTAAGGATTCTCCTAACCGGTGGTTTTGACATAGCTCCAACGAGCAAGTTTCCAATGTGGAGACGAGATGTGTTCTGATGGGTGCCTCAGGATACCCCCATAGGCTGGTATTGGAAACCAGGCCTCTGAGGAGAGATGCCTGGAAACAAAAGCAATGGATCCGATTAGGGCCTAGGGGCCTGACCACTTCAAACTTCTCTGTGGACATCTGTCTACGTGTCGGAGTGGAGGTAGTTCCTCAGCTGGTGTCAGATCGCCCCTGTTTATCTGAGGCGGCCTACGCTATTGGGATGGCCTCGGGGACTTTGGAGGTTTCTCCTAATTTGTACGGTTGTGGCCAATGGGATGGGCAGAATTCCCTTGGAAAGGACAGGCAAAGACCGGAGTTGTGGCACCAGGTGCCCCAGACTGGAGGGTGTGTGGTCCAGGGCTGTGGGGACAAAAGTCTTAAAATACAAACTTGGCAAAAAAAAAAAAAAATACAAACTTGGCTTAGGTTTGGGAACGGAGGTATGGCAGGCCCCATCTACAGACCGTGAGTAAAACTCTTAGGGATATGAACAAAGGGCAAGTGTGGGACACTTGCTGAGGACTTTGCCTTTTGATTTTGTCTCAACAATGGCCGTGGAATGTCGGGGTAGCCTCATGGGCCATGGACGAGTTTCACTCTATTTGGATTTACCCTGATCCCAAGAGTTTGGTGACATTCTGTGTGATGGGAGCAGAATTTTCTGTTTTTATACCTCAGGTGTCCCACCAAAAGACGGATTTCAGAGAAAAGCCCTGGGGAGGGGACACTGGACAACCCGAACTCTGGTTAGGAATGGGGGCCTAGGGGCATAGCAAGCCCCTTATGCGGGCTCTTGGTCCAGCCACTGAGAGGCCTTACTTTAGGACAGGTCTCAAGCTTAGGGGCACAGTGCGTGTTTGTGCCCAATGTGGCCCTCAAGCATGGGCCTGGCCTCATGGGCCAGGAGAGTTTCTCCTATACTGAACGTTGGAGAACATGCCAACCACAAATTCTCTTGCCATGGGGAAGCAGCAGTTCTGATCTGCATCTCTTTCACCCCTGGACAGTGATTGGAGATAAGGTCTAGGTTCTGAAGTCTGAAAACCGAGTTTTGGAAAAGATGTGCATCTTCTATAGGGGCGACTAAGGCCATGTCAGGTATGATGTGCTCAGTGTGAAGGCAGCTGTGGGTGTTGGTGGGGAGTTCTGGGCTCAGGCTGTGTCATATAGGACATTAGTGCCCAATGTAAGTTAGATAATTGGAGTACAGTCGAGTGGCATGCAGGTTGATCCTCATTTGGCATTTCTGGGTAGCCCCATAGGGCAAAGTTTTTCTTCTGGAGGGCAGGCAGAGTGCTGCATTGTGGCTCCGGAATTCCCAAACTGGATGGCTTGTGGGCCAGGAGTGTGAGGACGGAAGTTTGAGAACACGAGTTAGGCATAGATTTCGGGGCAAGGGCACGGCAGGCACCCTCTGCAGATCTGAATTGAGATCTCGTGCTTCTGAAGTCAGGGAGAGGATCAGACGTAGGTTCAGGTTGGAGTTTCTGTCCATGATGGCCCCTTCATGAAGGTGTCAGAATCTCGAGGCCATGGAGGTTTTCCCACAATGGCAGTTGTGAGATGCTCTAGAATGCAAGGATTCCTTCTGATGGACAATTGAGCCCTGTTGGATGGCTCCAGGACATCCCATATGGAATGACTCCAGAGCACAATTCTAAGGATGGATTCTTAGGCATCCAGCCTCGCATTCCAATTGTCTCCTAGCGACAAGACAGGTTCGATCTGATGGCTCTGCAGGAACAACCGAAGGGGCTGAGTTGAAATGGACTTACCTGAGGATGGTTCCTAATGTGGGTTTGTGTCCATGAGGTCCTTGGAATGGGGCGGTGGCACCAGGGCCCTGAAGGATTCTCCTAACCAGAGGTTTTGACACAGCTACAATGTGCAAGTTGCCCATGTGGAGACGAGAATTGTTCTGATGGGTGCCTCAGGAAACCCCCATATGCTAATTTTGTAAAGCAGGCCTCTGAGGAGAGACGCCTGGAAAGCAAAGCATTGGATCCGATAATAGCCTAGGGTCCTGTCTGGTTGAATCTTCTTCTCTGGGGACATCAGTCTATGGGTATAAGTGAAGGTGGTTGCTCATCTGGTGTCAGATTGCCCCTGTTTGTCCTGGGAGGTTTCCACTTTTGGGATGGCCTTGGGGACTTTGGAGGTTTCTCCTATTTGTATGGCTGTGGCCAATGGAATGGGCAGAATTCCCTTGGAGAGGGCACACACAGTCATGAGGTGTGGCTCCAGTGGCCCCAGTCTTTAGGGTGTTTGGGCCAGGGCTATGGGGACAGTTTTCTGAAAACACAAACTCGGCTTAGGTTTCGGGCTGTAGGTATGGCAGACCTGATCTACCTACCGACTGGAACGAAAACTCTCCAGGATAAAAACAAAGGGAGAGTGTGAGGCACTTGTTCAGACTTTTGTCTCCGGAGTTTGTGTCACCTATGGCAGTGAATGTCCTGGGTGGCCTCAGGGGCCATAGACAAGTATCCCTGCGTGGGGATTTGGCCCGATCCCAAGAGTTTGGCGTCCTTCTGTGGGATAGGATCAGACTTTCTGTTTTTATACCTCAGGTGTGTCACCAAAAGAGGGATTCCAGAGCAGAGCCCTGGGTAGGGGCGACTGGACAACACAAACTCTGGTTAAGATTAGGGGCCTAGGGGCATGGCAAGCCCCATATGTGGGGCTCTTGTTCCAGCCACTGAGAGGCCTTTATTAAGGACAGGGCTCACGCTGAGGGTCACAATGCGTCTTTGTGCCCAACACAGCCCTCAAGCATAGGCGGGTCCTGAAGGGCCATGCTGGTTTCTCCTACACTGAACCTTAGACAGCATGCCAATCATAAGATTTCTTGCCATGGGGAAGGAGGAGTTCTGATTTCTGCATCACGTTCACCCCTGGACAGTGACTGGAGATAAAGTCTAGGTTCTGAGGCCTGAGAAGCTAGGATGGGAAGAGATGATGACCTAAGGCCATGGCGGGTCTGATGTGTTCAGTGTGCGGTCAGCTGTCTGGGTATTGGTTATGAGGTCCGGGCTCACGCTGTGTCAGACAGTGCATTAGTGCCCAGGTTAGACTATATAATTTGGATACAATCGAGTGCCTTGTAGGTTTATCCTCATTTGGGGTGTCTGGATAGCTCCAGAGGGCAACATTTTTCTTCTGGAGGGCAGGCAGAGTGCTGCAATGTGGGTCCGGAATTGCCAAACTGGAGGGCTTGGGGGCCAGGAGTGTGAGAATGGAAGTCTGAGAACACAAGCTAGACTTAGGTTTCAGGGAGAAGGCAAGACAGGCACACTCTGCAGAGCTGAATTGAGATCTCGTGCATCTGAAGTCAGAACGAGGATCATACATGCTCAGGTTGGAGTTCCTGTCCATGATGGCCCCTTCACGAAGGGAGCGGCATCATGAAGCCTTTGAGGTTTTTCCACGTTGGGAGCTGTGAGATGCCCCAAAACGCAAGGTTTCCTCTGCATGACAATTGAGACCTGTTGGATGGCTCCAGGATGTCCCATACAGAACAACACCAGAGCAGGGTTTTAAGAATGGATGCCTGAGGAGCCCGCCTCGCATTCCAATTGTCGACTAGCAACAAGACAGGTTCGATCTGATGGCACTGGGGGATCAACTGAGGGGGCTGAGTTGAAATGGAATCTCCTGTGGATGGGTCCTAATGTGGGTTTGTGTCCATGGGGCCCTGGGATGGGGCGGTGGCACCAGGTCTCTTAAGGATTCTCCTAACCCGAGGTTTTGAGACAGCTCCATAGAGCTAGTTTCCCATGCGGAGAAGAGATTTGTTCTGGTGAGTGCCTCAGGAAACCTTCATACGCTGGTATTGGAAACCAGGACTCTGAGGAGAGATGCCTGGAAACCAAAGCAATGCATCCAATTAGGGTCTAGGGGCCTGTCTGGTTCAATCTTCTTCTCTAGAGACATCTATCTATGGTATGAACGGAGGTAGTTCCTCAGCTGTTGTCACACCGTCCCCATTTGTCCCGGGCGGCCAGCACTATTGGGATGGTCAGGGGAACTTTGGAGGTTTTTCCTAATTTGTACAATTGTGGACAATGGAATGGGCAGAATTCCCCTGGAGTGGGCATGCACAGTCCTGATGTGTGGCTCCAAGGGCCCCAGCCTGCAGGGTGTGTGGGCCGGGACAGAAGTCTGAAAACACAAACTCAGCTTAGGTTTGGGGAAGTAGGTATGGCGGGCTCAATCTACAGACTGTGAGCACTCTTCAGGATATGTATAAAGGACGAGTGTGAGGCGCGTGCTCAGGGCTTTGTCTCTGGATTTTGTGTCAACGATGGACGTGGAACGTTGGGGAGGCCTCAGTGGCCATGGACAAGTCTTCCGCTCTGTGGATTTGGCCTGATCCCAAGAGTTTTGGGTCAGTCTGTGGGATGGGAAGAGTCCTTTTTGTTTTTTTACCTATGGTGTCCCACCAAAAGAAGGATTCCTGAGTGGAGCCCTGGGAATGGGCGACTGGACAACCCGAACTCTGGTTAAAAATTGGGGCCTAGGGGCATGACAAGCCCAATATGCCGTCTCTTGGTCCAGTCACTGAGAGGTCTTACTTGAGGACAGGACTCACGCTGAGAGTCACACTGTGTGTTTGTGCCCTCGCAGCGCTCAAGCATGGGCAGGGCCTCATGGTCCATGCCGGTTTCTCCTACACTGAACTTTGGACAATATGCCAAACAAGGTTTCTTGCCATGGGGAAGGAGGAGTTCTGATTTCTGCATCACATTCACCCCTTGGCAGTGATTGGAGTTAAGGTCTAGGTTCTGACCCTGAAAAGCTAGGTTGGGAAGAGATGACGACCTAAGGCCATGGCGGGTCCGATGTGCTCAGTGTGCTCTCAGCTGTCTGGGTGTCAGTCGGGAGGTCTGTGCTCAAGCTGTGTCAGACAGGGCATTAGTGCCCAGTGTAGACTGTATATTGGGGTACAGTTGAGTGGCGTGCAGGTTGATAATCCTTTGGTGTTTCTGGGTAGCTCCATAGGGCAAGGTTTTTCTTCTGGAGGGCAGGCAGAGTGCTGCATTGTGGATCCAGAATTGCCAAACTGGAGTGCCTGTGGGCCAGGAGTGTGATGACGGAAGTCTGGGAACACAAGCTAGACTTAGGTTTCAGGGTGAGGGTAAGGCAGGCACACTCTGCAGAGCTGAATCGAGATCTCGTGCATTTGAAGTCAGGGAGAGGATCAGACTTTGGCTCAGGTTGGAGTTTCTGTCCATGAAGGCCCCGTCATGGAGGGGTGTGGGGCAACAGGAGGCCATGGAGTTTTTCCCTTGATCAGAGTTTTGAGATGCTCCAAACCACAAGGATTCCTTCTACAGGAAAATTGATCCCTGTTGGATGGCTAAAGATGTCTCATATGTAATGACTACAGAACAGTGTTCTAAAATTTGATGCCTGGTCAGCCCTCTCCATATTCCAATTGTCTCCTAGCGACAAGAGAAGTTTGATGCTGGCTCTGGGGGAGCAACTGAGAGGGATGTGTTGAAATGGACTCTCCTGCGGATCGGTCATAATGTGGGATTGTGTCCATGGAGACCTTGGAATGGGGCGGTGGCACTGGGGCCCTGAAGGAGTCTCCTAACTAGAGGTTTTGACACAGCTCCAACAAGCAAGTTTCCCTGTGGAGACAAGATTTGTGCTGATCGGTGCCTCAGGAATCCTCTTTATGCTGGTATTGGAAACCAGGCCTCTGTGGATAGATGCCTGGAAACCAAAGCAATGGATCTGATTAGAACCTAGGGGCCTGTCCAGTTTAATCTTTTTCACAGGGGACATCTGTCTACGGGTCTGAGTGGAGGTAGTTCCTCAGCTGTTATCAGATCACCCCTGTTTGTCCTGGGTTGCCGACATTATTGGGATAGCCTTGGGCACTTTGGAGGTTTTTCCTAATTTGTACGGTTGTAGCCAATGCAATGGGCAGAATACCCTTGAAGAAGGCATGCACAGTCCTGAGGTGTCACTCCAGGGACCCCAGCCAGGAGGGTGTGTGGGCCAGGGCTGTGGGGACAGAAGCCTGAAAACACAAACTTGGCGTAGGTTTGGGGACGTAGGTATGGCAGGGCGAATCTACAGACCGTGAAGAGAACTCTTTGGGTTATGAACAATGGGTGAGAGTGAGGCACTTGCTCAGGCTTTTGTCTCTGGACTTAGTGTCACCAATGTCTGTGGAATGTCCAGGTGGCCTCTAGGGCCATGGACGAGTCTCCCTCTCTGGATATTTGTTCCAATCCCAGGAGTCTGGGGTGATTCTGTGGGATGAGAGGAGTCCATTCTGTTTTTTTTGTTTTTTTTTTAACCTCAGGTGTCCCACCAAAAGAGGGATACCTGATCATAGCCCTGGGGAGGGGCGAATGGACAAACCAGCCTCTGATTAAGAATGGGGGCATAGAGGCATGGCAAGTCCCATATGCGGGATCTTGGTCCAGTCACTGACAGGCTTTACTTGAGGACAGGACTCATGCTGAGGTTCACAATGTGTGTTTGTGCCCAATGCAGCTCTCAAGCATGGGCGGGGCATCATGGACCATGCTGGTTTCTCCTACTCTGAACGTTAAAAACTCCATGGCCTCATGATGCCCCCCCACCTTCATGAATGGGCCATCATGGACAGAAACTCCAGCCTGGGCCAATGTGTGATCCTCGCCCTGACTTCAGATACAGGAGATCTCGACTCAGGTCTGCAGAGTGTGCCTGCCATGTCCTCGCCCTGAAACCTAAGCCTAGCTTGTGCTCTCAGACTTCCGTCCTGAAACTCCTGGCCAACAAGCCCTACAGTTTGGGAATTCTGGAGCCACCATGGACCACTCTGCCTGCCCTCCAGAAGAAAAACTTTGCCCTACGGGGCTACCCAGAAATGCCAAATGAGGATCAAGATGCACGCCTCTCCACTGTACCCCAACTATACAGTCTAGCCTGGGCACTAATGCCTTGTCTGACACAGCCTGAGCCCGGACCTCGGACCGACACCCAGACAGCTAGGGCCATACCTCAGGACTGTCACTGCCCTCTCCATGTGAATTCTGCCTATTCCAATGGAAACAACCATACAGATTAGGAGAAACCTCCAAAGTCCCTGAGACCATCCCAGTAGTGTAGGCTGCCCGGGACAAACAGGGACTATCTGACACAAGCTGAGCAATGCCCTCCACTGAGAACCATAGACAGATGTGCCCAGAGAAGATTGAAGCAGACAGGCCCCTAGGCATGAATCGGATCTATTGCTTTGGATTCCAGGCATCTCTCCTCGATGCCTGGTTGCCAATACCAGCTTATGGGGGGTCCTGAAGCACCAATCAGAACAAATCTCGTCTCCACATGGGAATCTTGCTCTTTCGAGCTGTGTGAAAACCTCAGGTTAAGAGAATCCTTCAGGGCTCCGTTGCCACGGCACCTTTCCAAGGTCTCCATGGACACAAACCCGCATTATGACCGATTCTCAGGAAAGTCCATTTCAACTCAGCCCCCTCAGTTGCTCCCCTAGAGCCAGGAGATCAAACCTGCCTGGTCGCTAGGAGATATTGGAATGCGAGGTGGGCTGCCCAGTCATCCATACTTAGAGCCTGATCTGGAGAACTTCCTTATGGGACATCCTGGATCCATCCAACAGGTCTCGACTGTCCCACAGAATGAATCCTTGCTGTTTGGAGTATCACACAATCCCACCGTGGGAAAACCTCCATTGCCTCATGATGCCCCCCCCACATTCATGAATGGGCCATCATGGACAGAAACCCTATCCTCAGCCAAAATCTGATCCTCGCCCTGAATTTAGAAGTACGAGATCTCAATTCAGCTCTGCAGAGTGTGCCTGCCGTGTCCTCGCCCCAAAACCTAAGCCTAGCTTTTGTTCTCAGACTTCCGTCCTCACAATCCTGACCACAAGCCCTCCACTTTGGCAATTCTGGAGACAAATGATGTACTCTGCCTGCCTTCCAGAAGAAAAACGTTGCCCTATAGGGCTAACCGGAAATGCCAAATGAGGAACAACCTGCATGCCACTCGACAGTACCCCAATTATACAGTCTAGCCTGTGCACTAAAGCCCTGTCTGACACAGCCTGAGCCCAGACCTCCCATCCGACACCCACACAGCTGGCCGTACTCTGAGTCCATCACAAGCACAATGGCTTTAGGTCATCATCTCTACCCAACCTCAGTTTTCAGGCTTCAGAACCTAGACATTATCTCCATTGATTGCCCAAGAGTGAACGTGATGCAGAAATCAGAACTCCTTTCCCATGGCCAGAAACCTTGTGGTTGGCATGTTGTTGAACATACACTGTAGGAGAAAGCAGCGTGGCCCATGAGATCCTGCCTATCCCTTAGGGCAGCAATTTGTACAAACACAAATTGTGACCCTCAGAGTTAGCCCTGTCCTCAAGTAAAGCCTCTCAGTGACTGGAACAAGAGCCCGCATATGGGGATTGCCAAGCCCCTGTTACCCCAATATCAACCAGATTTTGAGATGTCTAGTCACCCCTATTCAGGGCTCTTCTCTGGAATCCCTCTTTAGTGGGACGCCTGAGGTAGAAAAAAAAAATACAGAAAGGACTCCTCCCATCTACAGAATGACCCCAACCACTTGGGATCGGGCCAAATTCCCAGAGATAAAGACTTGTCCATGAGTGTTGAGGCCACCCCGACATTCCACTGCCACCCTTGACACAAAATCCAGAGACAAAATCCTGAGCAAGCGCCTCACACTCGCCCTTTGTTCTAGCCTGAAAAATTCTCCTCAGGGTCTATAGGTCAGGCCTTTCATACATATGTCCCCAAACCTAAGCAGAGTTTGTGTTTTCAGACTTCTGTCCCCACAGTCCTGGCTCACACAACCTCGAAGCTTGGGCCCCGGGAGCCACACCTCAGGACTGTGCCTGCCCTCTCCATGGGAATTCTGCCCATTCCATTGGCCACAACCCTACAGATTAGGAGAAACCTCCAAACTCCCCAAAGCCATCACAATAGTGTTGGTCGCCCAGGACAAACAGGGGTGATCTGTCACAAGCTAAGCATCCAGCTCCACTCAGACCCAGAGAGAGATATCCCCACAGAAGAAGATTGAACTACACAAGCGCTTAGGCCCTAATCGGATCCATTGCTTGTTTCCAGGCATCTATCCTCAGAGGCCTGGTTTCCAATACCAGCATATGGGGGATTACTGAGGCACTCATCAGAAAAATCTCGTCTCCATATAGGAAACATACTCTTTGGAGCTCTTTCAAAATCTCTGGTTAGGAGAATATTTAAGGGCCCCGGATCAAGCGCACCATTCCAAGGTCTCCATGGACACAAACCCACATTATGACCCATCCTCAGGAGAGTCCATTTCAACTCAACCCCCTTGGTCTCTCCCCCAGAGCCAGCAGATCAAACCTGCCTTGTTGCTAGGAGACAACTGGAATGGGAGGCAGTCTGCCCAGGCATCCATCCTTAGAACCCTGCTCTGGAGTCCTTGCATATGGGACAACCTGGAGCCATCCAACAGGTCTCGAGTGTCCCACAGAAGGAATCGTTGCGGTTTGGAGCATCTCACAACTCCCATCATGGGAAAACGTCCATGGCCTCGTGAGACGCTCAACTTTATAAAGGGGCCATCATGGACAGAAACTCCAACCTGAGCAAACGTCTGATATTTGCCCTGGCTTCAGGTGCATGAGATCTCGATTCAACTCTGCAGAGTGTGCCTGCCATGCCCTTTCCCCAAAACCTAAGCCTTGCTTGTGTTCTCAGACTTCCGTCCTTACGCTCCTGGCCCAAAAGCCCTCCAGTTTGGGAATTCTGGAGACACAATGCAGCACTCTCCCTGCCCTCCGGAAGAAAAACATTGCCCTATGGAGCTACCCAGAAACCCCAAAAGAGGATCAACCAGAACGCCACTCAACTGCACCCCAATTAAACAGTCTACCCTGTCTAATGCCCTGTCTGACACAGCCCGAGTCCACACCTCCAGACCTACACTCAATAGCTGGCCGCACATTGAGCTCACCTGATGCGGCAGGTCCTTAGGTCTTCATCTCTTCTCAACTTCGGCTTTCAGGCTTCAAAACCTAGACCTAAACTCCAATCACTGTCCAGGTGTGAATGTGATGCAGAAATCAGAAATCGTTCTTCCCCATGGCCAAAAACCTTGTGGTTGTCATGTTCTCCAAGGTTCAGTGTAGGAGAAACCAGGGTGGCCCATGAGGCCCCACCCATCCTTGAGGGTCTTGTTGGGCACAAATAGGCATTGAAACCCTCAGCATGAGCCCTGTCCTCAAGGAAGTCCTTTCAGTGTCTGGGCCAAGAGCTCGCATATGGGACTTGCCATGCCCCTAGGCCCCCAAACTTAACCAGAGTTGTCCAGTTGCCCCTCCCAAGGGCTCTGCTCTGGAATCCCTCTTGACGGGACACAGGAGGAAAAAAAAAACTAGAAAGGACTCCTCCCATCCCACAGAATGTACCCAAACTCTTGGGATCAGGCCAAATCCTCAGAGAAGGAAAAATGTCCATGGCCCATAAGGTCACACCAACATTCCACCCACTCTGTTGACACAAATACAGAGACAAAGCCTGAGCAAGCACCACAAACTCACCCTTTTTCATATCCCGAAGAGCTCTCCTCACGGTCTGTACCTATGTCTCAAATCTTAAGCAGAGTTTGTGTTTTCAGACTTCTGTTCCCAAAGGCCTGGCCACACACCCTCCAGGCTGGGTCCCTAGAGCCACACCTCAGGTCTGTGCCTGCCCTCACCAGGGGAATTCTGCACATTTCATTGGCCACAACCCTAAAGATAGGAGAAAACTCCAAAGTCCCGAGGCCATCGCAATATTATAGGCCGCCCAGGACAAACAGGGACGATCTGACACAAGCTGAGCAACTACCTCCCCTCAGACCCATAGACAGATATCCCCAGATAAGAAGATTGAAGCAGACAGGCACCTATGCCCTATTCAGATCCATTGCTTTTGTTTCCAGGCATCTCTCCTCAGAGGCCTGGTTTCCAATACCAGCATATGAGAGATTCCTTAGGCATTCACCAAAACAATTCTCATCTCCTCATAGGAAAAGTACTCCCTGGAGCTCCATCAAAACCTCCAGTTATGAACATCCTTCAGGGCCCTGGATCTACCGCCCCATTCCAAGGTCTCCGTGGACACAAACGCACATTGTGACCCATCATCAGAAGAGTCCATTTCAACTCATCCCCCTCGGTTGCTCCCCAAGATCCAGCAGATCAAACTTCCTTCTCGCTAGGAGAAAACTGGAATGGGAGGCGGGCTACCCAGGCATCCATCCTTAGAACCCTGCTCTGGAGTCCTTGCATATGGGACAACCTGGAGCCATCCAACAGGTCTTGGCTGTCCCACAGAAGGAATCATTGAAGTTTGGAGCATCTCACAACTCCCATTGTGGGAAAACCTCCATGGCCTCTTGAGACCCTCCCCTTCATGAAGGGGCCGTCATGGACAGAAACTCCAACCTGAGCCAACGTCTAATCCTAGATCTGTCTTCAGGTGCAAAATATCTCGAATCATCTCTGCAGAGGCATCTCTGCAGAGTGCCTGCTGTGCACTCGCCCTGAAACCTAAGTCTCGCTTGTGTTCTCAGAATTTCGTCCTCACACACCTGGCCCACAAGCCCTCCAGTTTGGAAATTCTGGAGTCACATTGCGGTACTGTGCCTGCCCCCCAGAAGAAAAACGTTGCCCTCTGGGGCTACCCCGTAACCACAAATGCAAATCAACCTGCACGAAACTCAACTGCACCCCAATGATACAGTCTAGCCTGGGCACTAATTTTCTGTATGCCACAGCCTGAGCCCACAACTCCCGACCCAAACTCAACAGCTGGCTGAACACTGAGCACATCGGACACACCATGGCCTTAGGTCTTCATCTCTTCCCAACCTTGGTTTTCAGGCTTCAGAACCTAGACCTTAACTCTAACCACTGTCCAGGGTGAACGTGATGCAGAAATCAGAACTCCTCCTTCCCCATGGCCAGAAACCTTGTGGTTGGAAGGTTGTGCAATGTTCAGTGTAGGAGAAATCAGCCCGCCCAGGCTTGAGGGGCTCGTTGGGCACAAATACGCATTGTGAACCTCAGGGTGAGTCCTATCCTCAAAGAAGGCCTCTCAGTGTCTGGACCAAGAGCCCGCATATGGGGCTTGTCATGCCCCTAGGTACCCAATGTTAACCAGAGTTCCGGTTGTCCAGCTGCCTTCACCAGGACTCTGCTCTGGAATCCCTCTTTTGGTGGAACACCTGAGGTAAAAACCAGAAAGGCCTCCTCACTTCCCACAGAAAGACCCAAAACTCTTGGAATTTTGCCAAATCCCCAGAGAGGGAGAATCGTCCATGTCCCATGAGGCCACCCTGACATTCCATGGCCATCGGTGACACAAAATCCTGAGACAAAAGCCTGAGCAAGTGCCTTACACTTGCCCTTTGTTCATATTCCGAATAGCTCTCCTCACGGTCTATAGATCGGGGCTGCCATACCTACGTCCCCAAATCTAAGCGGAGTTTGTGTTTTCAGAATTCTGTCCCTGGCACACACACCCTCCACACTAGGGTCCCTGGAGCCACACCTCAGGACTGTGCCTTCCCTAAGGGAATTCTTCCCATTCCATTGGACACAACCTTGCAAATTAGGAGAAACCTCTAAAGTCACCGAGGCCATCCCAACAGTGTAGGCCACCCAGGACAAACAGGGGTGATCAGACACCAGCTGAGAAGCTCCACTCAGACCCGTCGACAGATGTCCCCTGTGAAGAAGATTGAACCAGACAGCACCCTAGGCACTAACCCGATCCATTGCTTTGGTTTCCAAGCATCTCTCCTCAGAGGACTGGTTTCCAATAGCAGAATACTGTTGTTTCCTAAAGCACAAACAAGAACAAATCTCATCTCCCCATGGAAAACTTGCTCATTGGAGCTGTGTCAAAATCTCTGGTTAGAAGAATCCTTCAGGGCCCTGGTGCCACTGCCCCATTCCAAGGTCTCCATGGACTCAAACTCACATTATGACCCATCCTCAAGAGAGTCCATTTCAACTCAGCCCCCTAGGTTGCTACCCCAGAGCCAGCAGGAGAAACGTGTCTTGTCGCTAGAAGACAATTGGAATGTGAGGCTGGCTGCCCAGGCATCCATCCTTAGAACACTGCTCTGGAGAACTTCTTTATGGGACGTCCTGAAGCCATCCAACAGGTCTTAATTGTCCCGCAGAAGGAATACTTGCGGTCTGGAGCATCTCACAACTCCCATCGTGGGAAAACCTCCATGGCCACATAATGAACCCCCCCTTCATGAAGGGGCCAACATGGACAGAAACTCCAACCTGAGCCAATGTCTGATCCTCGCCCTGACTTCTGATGCATGAGATCTTGATTCAGCTCAGCAGAGTGTGCCTGCCATGCCCTTGCACCAAAACTTAAGTCTAGCTTGTGTCCTCAGAATTCCGTCCTCATTCTCCTGGCCCACCAGCCCACCAGTTTGGGAATTCCGGAGCCACGATGCAGCACTCTGCCTGCCCTCCAGAAGGAAAACTTTTCCCTATGCTGCTAATAAGAACCCCCAAATGATTATCTAATGCACTCCACTCGACTGTAAAGCAATTATAGAGCCTACCCTGTGTACTAATGCCCTGTCTGGCACAGCCTGAGACCAGATATCCCAAATGACACCCAGACAGCTGGTCCCAAACTGAACACATCGGACCCGCCATGGCCTTAGGTCTTCATCTCTTCCCAACCTCGGTTTTCAGGCTTCAGAACCTAGATCTTATCTCCAATCCCTTCCCAGGGGTGACCGTGATGCAAAATCAGAACTCCTCCTTCTTCATGGCAAAAAACCTTGTGGTTGGCATGTAGTCCAACGTTCAGTGTAGGAAAACCTGCATGGTCCGACAGGCCACGCCAGTGCTTGAGGTCCGCCTTGGACACAGACACGCATTGTACCCTCATCATACCCGTATTCATGTAACCTCTTAGTTGCTGGACCAAGAGCCCACATATGGGGCTTGCCATGCACATAGGCCCCCAGGCCTTACCAGAGGGCATGTAGTGCAGTTTTCAGTACCCACTGCTCCGCTCTAAAATCCCGCTATTTGGGGGGAACCCTGAGGCAGAATACGGGACTCCTCCCTTCCCACAGAATTACCTCAAACTCTAGGGAGCTGGGCAAATCACCAGAGAGGGAATACTCTTCCTCAGCACATGAGGCCCCCCTACATTAAATGGCCATTGTGGACACAACATCCAGAGACAAAAGCCTGAGTGACTGCCTCCAAATCACCCCCCTTTCATAACCTGAGGTGATCCCTTCACGGACTGTACATGAGTCCTGCCATAACCTCGGTCCCAAACCTGAGCCGAGTTTGTGTTTTTGGACGTCTGTCCCCACAGCCCTGGCACACAGACCCTCCAGGCTGGGGCCTCTGGAGCCACACCACAGGACTGTGCCTGCTCTCTCCTAGGAAGCTGTGCACATTCCATTGGCCACCACCCTACAGAATAGGAGAAACCTCAAGGTCCCCAAGAACATCCCACTACTGTAAGCTGGCCTGGACACACAGGGGCATTCTGACACAAGCTGAGCAACTCCCTCCACACAGACACACAGACAGATGTCCACAGAGACTGAAGATTGAACTGGACAGGACCCTAGGCCCTAATCTGAACTCTTGCTTTGGTATCTAGGTGTCACTCCTCGGAGGCCTGGGTTCTAAGACCAGCATATGGGGCTTTCTTGAGGCACCAAACAGAACACCTCTCAACTCCACACGGGAAGCTTCCTTGTTGGAGCTGTGTCAAACTCTTTGGGTTGGAGAATCCTGCAAAGACTTTGAGCCACCACCACATTGCAAGGTCTCCATGGCCACCAACCCACATTATGACCCATCCTTAGGAGAGTCCATTACAACTCAGCCCTCTGGGTAGCTCACCCAAGATCCCGCAGATTGAGCCTGCCTTATATCAATCAGTCAATGGTAATATGAGGTGGTGTTTCCAGGCATCCATGCTTAAACCCCTGCTCTCGAGTCTTTGCATATGGGGCTTCCTGGAACCATCCAATAGGACTCGACTGTCCTGCAGAAGGAAACCTTGAGGTTTGGAGCAGCTCACAACTCCCAGCTTAGGGAAACGACTCTGGCCTCATGACGGCCCCACCCCCTTCAGGAAGGGGCCATCATGGACACAAACTCCAGCCTGAGGCAACGTCTGATACTCGCCCTGACCTCAGTTGCAGGAGATCTCGATTCAGCCTCTACTGAGTGGGCCTGCCATGCCCTCGGCCCCAAATCTCACGCTAGCTTGTGTTTTCAGACTTCCTTCCTCACACTCCTGGCCAACAAGCCCTCCAGACTGGGAATTCCAGAACCACAATGCAGCCCTCTGCCTGCCCACCAGAAGAGAAACTTTGCCCTGTGGGCTCTCCAGAAACCCCAAATAAGGATCAACCTGCTCGGGCCTCTACCGCACCTCAATTGGATAGGCTGCCCTGGGCACTAATGCTCTGTCTGACGCAGCCTGAGGCCAGATGTCACGACAGACAAGGAGACATCTGGCTCCACACCCAGCGCATTAGACCCAGCGCTATGGCCTTAGGCCATCATCTCTTCCCAACCTGGGTTTTCAAACATCTGAACCTAGACATTATATCAAATCCCTGCACAGGTGGGTACCTGAAGCAGAAATCATAACTCCTCCTTCCACATGGCTGTAAAGCTTGATGTTGGCAAGGAGTCACACATTTAGGGTAGGAGAAACCTTCATAGCTCCTGAGCCCACTCCCAAACTTGAGTGCCGACGTTGGCACAAACTTGCATTGTGACCCTCAGCATGATCCCCATGTTGAAGTAAGGCCTCTCAGAGCCTGGACCAAAAGCTCACATATGGGGCTTGCCAAGGCCCTATGTTCCCAATCCTCACCGAGTTCGAGTTTTCCAGTTGCCCATACCTGGGGTTCTGCTCTGGAATCCCTCTCTTGGAGAGACACCTGAGCCAGACAACAGGACTCCACCCTGCCCACAAAATGACCCCAAAATCTTGGGAGCTGGGCCAAATCCCGAGAGGGAGACTCCTCCATAGCCCCTGAGGCCACCCTAAGCTGTACAATCCACAGCTATCCTGGACACAACATCCAGAGACAAAAGCCTGAGGGACTGGCTTCCACTCGCCCTTCTTTCAATAGCCAAGGAGCTACCCCATGGTCTGTAGATCCGGCCTGCCATACCCTCGGTGCCACACCTAACCCGAGGTTGTGTTTTCAGACTTTTATACTCACAGCACGGACCCACACACCTTCCTGACTAGGGCCTATGGAGCCACACCAAAGGACTGCGCCTCTCCTCTCCAAGGAAACTCTGCCCAATCCATTGGCCAAAACCCTACAGATTACTAGAAATCTCCAAGGTCCCGGACGCCATCCCGATAGTGTAGGCTGCATGGACTAAGAGGGGCACTGTGCCACCAGTTGAGCAACTATCTCCACTTAGACACTCAGACAGTGTCCACAGAGACAGAATATTGAAAAAGACAGCCCCCTAGGTCCTAATCTGCAACCTATCTTTTGTTTCCAGGTGTCTCTCCTCAGAGGATTGGTTTCGAAGTCCAGCATATGGGGCTTTTCTGAGGCATCAAAGAGAACCTCTCTCATCTCCACATGGAGAGCTTACTTATTGGAGCTGTATCAAACACTTCAGGCAGGCGAATTCTGCAGGGCCCCTGAGCCACCAGCACATTCCAATGTCTCCATGAACACAAATCCACATTATGACCCATGCTCAGGAGAGTCCATTTCATCTCAGCTTCCTGGGTAGCTTGACCCAGAGCCAGCAGTTCAAACATGTCTTGTCACAAAAAGCCAATGAGAATGTGATGTATGCTGTATAGGCATCCATCCTTTGAACCCTGCTCTCCTGTCCTTCTGTATGGGATGTCCTGGAGCCATCCAACAGGACTCGACTGTCCCACAGAAGGGAACCTTGTGGTTTGGAGCAACTCACAAACTCAGCATGGGAAAACATCCTTAGCCTCATGAGGCCCCTGCTTCATGAAGGGGCCATCATGGACACAAACTCCAGCCTCAGCCAACGTTTGATTCTCACCCTGATTTCAGATGCAGGATATCTCAATTGAGCCTCTGCAGAGTATTCCTGCCATGCCCTTGGCCCCAAACCTCACCCTAGCTTGTGTTTTCAGACTTCCGTCCTCATACTTCTGGCCCAGAAGCCCTCCTGACTGGGAATACTGGGGCCAAAATGAAGAAATCTGTCCGCCCACCGGAAGAAATGCATTGTCTATGGCCTTGCACAAAAACCCAAAAGGAAGATCAATCTGATCGGCCCTCGGCAACACCCCAATTCCATAGGCTACCCTGAGCACTAATGCTCTGTCTTACATAGCCTGAGCCCAGACCATCCCACAGCCACTGAGACAGCTGGCCGCACACCCAGCACCTTGGGCCCACCATGGTCTGAGGTCATTCATCCCTTCCCATTGGCCTGCATGTCTTCCTGGAGGTATGTTCTGAGGCTGTGTAAGACTGTGCATTTTTCCAGAGCGGCCTATGGAATTGGGGTGGGCTTAGTGGCCTTGCAGGTTTCTGCTAAACTGCAGGGCTTGGGAAACTGAGACAGACAGAGTTTCCTAGGAAGATCAGGCCCAGTGATGTGATGTGGTTGTGGAGGCCCCATCCTGTAGTGCATGTGGGTCAGGATTTTGGGACCAAAGTCTCAGACACAAACTTGGGTAAGAGTTAGGGGGCAGGTGATGGCAGGCCTGATCTTCAGACCCTGAGGGCAGCTGCTCGGGATTTGAAATTCAGACGGCTGGGAGGCAGGAGCACAGCCTTTTCTGTCTAGATTGTGTGTCTAGGATGGCCATGGAATGGAGGGATGGCCTCATGGGTCCATGGGAGATTTTACCTCTCTGAGGATTATGCCTGGCACCACAGAGTTTGGTGTCTTTCTGGGGGAGGGGAGAGCATGTTTTTCCATCTCAGGGGTCCCATCCAAACAGGCATTCCAGAGATTGGTTTTGGGTCCGGGCACCTGGATAACCCCACCACGGCTTAGGATTTGGGCCTAGGCCCCTGCTAAGGGCGGTGCAATTCCGCCTGGGGCAAAGGCACTTGAGAATCACTACACCAGGCCCCTCCCACAGAAGATCCACAAGAAATCCAGGCAAGACCAAGTTCACCTATCAAGGAGTGCAGTTTCAATACCAAGGAGAGCAGCAGAAATCCAGAGGAGGAGAAAACAAACCACGGAACTCATGGCTTTCTCCCTGTGATTTTTTAGTCTTGCAGTTAATTTAATTTTTTTTCTTTTACATTTTTTTTCTTTTCTTCTGCTAAAATTTTTTTAAACTTTTACCCTTTTCTTTTTTAACGTTTTTTAACTAGTTTATATAATATATATATTTTCTTTTTTATACTTTTTTATTTGTTTCTTTTTAAATTCTTTTTTTCTTTCTTTATTTTTGAATATCTTTTTATCCCCAAATCAGAAGAGATCCCAATCTCTTCAATCTCTTTTTTTTAATTCTTTTTTAATTCTTGATTGAATTTTTAATTCAATCTCTTTTTTTAAGTCTTTTTTTTTCTTTTTTTTTCTTTCTTTCTTTTTGAACCTCTTTTTATCTCCAAATCAGAAGAGACCCCAATCAGAAGAGATTGGGATATCCCAATCAGAAGAGATCCCAATCAGAGGAGATCCCTCACCCAATCATGAGGGGGGAGAAATTTCTCCCCCCTCACGATTGGGTGTCTCTTCTGATTAGGTTAAAGCATATTTCCCTGGGATTGTTGCCACCCTTTTAGTATTTTACTTGCTCCTTCATATACTCTTAGCTGGACAAAATGACAAGGCGGAAAAATTCACAACAAAAAAAAGAACAAGAGGCAGTACCGTAGGCTAGGGACCTAATCAATGCAGACATTGGTAATATGTCAGATCTAGAGTTCAAAATGACAATTCTCAAGGTTCTAGCCGGGCATGAAAAAAGCATGGAAGATATTAGAGAAACCCTCTCCAGAGTTATAAAAGCTCTTTCTGGAGAAATAAAAGAACTAAAATCTAACCAAGTTGAAATCAAAAAAGCTATTAATGAGGTTCAATCAAAAATGGAGGCTCTCACTGCTAGGGTAAATGAGGCAGAAGAAATAATTAGCGATATAGAAGACCAAATGACAGAGAATAAAGAAGCTGAGCAAAAGAGGGACAAACAGCTACTGGACCATGAGGGGAGAATTCGAGAGATAAGTGACACCATAAGACGAAACAATATTAGAATAATTGGGATTCCAGAAGAAGAAGAAAGAGAGAGGGGAGCAGAAGGTATACTGGAGAGAATTATTGAGGAGAATTTCCCCAATATGGCAAAGGGAACGAGCATAAAAATTCAGGAGGTTCAGAGAACGCCCCTCAAAATCAATAAGAATAGGCCTACACCCCGTCACTTAATAGTAAAATTTACAAGCCTTAGTGACAAAGAGCAAATCCTGAAAGCAGCCCGGGAAAAGAAGTCTGTAACATACAATGGTAAAAGTATTAGATTGGCAGCTGACTTATCCACAGAGACCTGGCAGGCCAGAAAGAGCTGGCATGATATTATCAGAGCACTAAGCGAGAAAAACATGCAGCCAAGAATACTATATCCAGCTAGGCTATCATTGAAAATAGAAGGAGAGATTAAAAGCTTCCAGGACAAACAAAAACTGAAAGAATTTGCAAACACCAAACCAGCTCTACAGGAAATACTGAAAGGGGTCCTCTAAGCAAAGAGAGAGCCTACAAGTGGTAGATCAGAAAGGAACAGAGACAATATATAGTAACAGTCACCTTATAGGCAATAAAATGGCACTAAAATCATATTTCTCAATAGTTACCCTGAATGTTAATGGGCTAAATGCCCCAATCAAAAGACACAGGGTATCAGAATGGATAAAAAAAAAAAAAAACAAAATCCATCTATATGTTGCCTCCAAGAAACTCATTTTAAGCCCGAAGACAACTCCAGATTTAAAGTGAGGGGGTGGAAAAGAATTTACCATGCTAATGGACATCAGAAAAAAGCAGGAGTGGCAATTCTTATATCAGATGAATTCGATTTTAAGCCAAAGACTATAATAGGAGATGAGGAAGGACACTATATCATACTCAAAGGGTCTGTCCAACAAGAAGATCTAACAATTTTAAATATCTATGCCCCCAACGTGGGAGCAGCCAACTATATAAACCAATTAATAACAAAATCAAAGAAACACATCAACAATAATACAATAATAGTAGGGGACTTTAACACTCCCCTCACTGAAATGGACAGATCATCCAAGCAAAAGATCAACAGGGAAATAAAGGCCTTAAATGATACACTGGATGAGATGGACATCACAGATATATTCAGAACATTTCATCCCAAAGGAACCGAATACACATTCTTCTCTAGTGCACATGGAACATTCTCCAGAATAGATCACATCCTTGGTCCTAAATCAGGACTCAACCGGTATCAAAAGATTGGGATAATTCCCTGCATATTTTCAGACAACAATGCTCTGAAGCTAGAACTCAACCACAAGAGGAAGTTTGGAAAGAACCCAAATACATGGAGACTAAACAGCATCCTTCTAAAGAATGAATGGGTCAACCGGGAAATTAAAGAAGAATTGAAAAAAATCATGGAAACAAATGATAATGAAAATACAACGGTTCAAAATCTTTGGGACACAACAAAGGCAGTCCTGAGAGGAAAATATATAGCAGTACAAGCTTTTATCAAGAAACAAGAAAGGTCTCAGGTACACAACCTAACCCTACACTTAAAGGAGCTGGAGAAAGAACAAGAAAGAAACCCTAAGCCCAGCAGGAGAAGAGAAATCATAAAGATCAGAGCAGAAATCAATGAAATAGAAACCAAAAAAAAAAAAAACAATAGAACAAATCAACGAAACTAGGAGCTGGTTCTTTGAAAGAATTAATAAAATTGATAAACCCCTGGCCAGACTTATCAAAAAGAAAAGAGAAAGGACCCAAATAAATAAAATCATGAATGAAAGAGTAGAGATCACAACTAACACCAAAGAAATACAAACTATTGTAAGAACATACTATGAGCAACTCTACACCAACAAATTTGACAATCTGGAAGAAATGGATGCATGCCTAGAAACATATAAACTACCAAAATTGAACCAGGAAGAAATAGAAAGCCTGAACAGACCCATAACCAGTAAGGAGATTGAAACAGTCATTAAAAATCTCCAAAGAAACAAAAGCCCAGGGCCAGACGGCTTCCCCGAGGAATTTTACCAACCATTTAAAGAAGAACTAATTCCTATTCTCCTGAAACTGTTCCAAAAAATAGAAATGGAAGGAAAACTTCCAAACTCATTTTATGAGGCCAACATCACCTTGATCCCCAAACCAGACAAGGATCCCATCAAAAAAGAGAGCTATAGATCAATATCCTTAATGAACACAAATGCGAAAATTCTCACCAAAATAGTAGCCATTAGGATTCAACAGTACATTAAAAGGATTATTCACCACAACCAAGTGGGATTTATCCCAGGGCTGCAAGGTTGGTTCGACATCCGCAAATCAGTCAATGTGATACAACACATCAATAAAAGAAAGAACAAGAACCATATGATACTCTCAATAGATGCTGAAAAAGCATTTGACAAAGTACAGCACCCCTTCCTGATCAAAACGCTTCAAAGTGAAGGGATAGAGGACACATACCTCAATATCATCAAAGCCATCTATGAAAACCCCACCTCAAATATCAATCTCAATGGAGAAAAACTGAAAGCTTTTCCACTAAGGTCAGGAACACGGCAGGGATGTCCATTATCACCACTGCTATTCAACATAGTACTAGAAGTCCTAGCCTCAGCAATCAGACAACAAAAGGAAATTAAAGGCATCCAAATTGGCAAAGAAGAAGTCAAATTATCAGACCTCGAATAGCCAAAGGGATATTGAAAAAGAAAGCCAAAGTTGGTGGCATCACAATTCCGGACTTCAAGCTCTATTACAAAGCTGTCATCATCAAGACAGCATGATACTGGAACAAAAACAGACACATATATCAATGGAACAGAATAGAGAGCCCAGAAATAGACCCTCAACTCTATGGTCAACTAATCTTTGACAAAGCAGGAAAGAATGTCCAATGGAAAAAAGACAGCCTCTTTAATAAATGGTGTTGGGAAAATTGGACAGCCACGTGCAGAAAAATGAAATTGGACCATTTCCTTACACCACACACAAAAATAAAGTCAAAATGGATTAAGGACCTCAATGTGAGAAAGGAATCCATCAAAATCCTTGAGGAGAACACAGGCAGCAACCTCTTCGACCTCAGCCGCAGCAACATCTTCCTAGGAACATTGCCAAAAGCAAGGGAAGCAAGGGCAAAAATGAACTTTTGGGATTTCATCAAAATCAAAAGCTTTTGCACAGCAAAGGAAACAGTTAACAAAATCAAAAGACAACTGACAGAATGGGAGAAGATCTTTGCAAACGACATATCAGATAAAGGACTAGTGTCCAAAATCTATAAAGAACTTAACAAACTCAACACCCAAAGAACAAATAATCCAATCAAGAAATGGGCCGAGGACATGAACAGACGTTTCTGCAAAGAAGACATCCAGATGGCCAACAGACACATGAAAAAGTGCTCCATATCACTCGGCATCAGGAAAATACAAATCAAAACTACAATGAGGTATCACCTCACACCAGTCAGAATGGCTAAAATCAACAAGTCAGGAAATGACAGATGCTGGCGAGGATGCGGAGAAAGGGGAACACTCCTACACTGTTGGTGGGAATGCAAGCTGGTGCAACCACTCTGGAAAACAGCATGGAGGTTCCTCAAAATGTTGAAAATAGAACTGCCCTATGACCCAGCAATTGCACTCCTGGGTATTTACCCTAAAGATACAAACATAGTGATCCAAAGGGGCACGTGCACCCGAATGTTTATAGCAGCAATGTCCACAATAGCCAAACTATGGAAAGAACCTAGATGTCCATCAACAGATGGATGGATCAAGAAGAAGTGGTATATATACACAATGGAATACTATGCAGCCATCAAAAGAAACGAAATCTTGCCATTTGTGACAACATGCATGGAACTAGAGCGTATCATGCTTAGTGAAATAAGTCAAGCGGAGAAAGAGAACTATCATATGATCTCCCTGATATGAGGAAGTAGTGATGCAACATGGGGGCTTAAGTGGGTAGGAGAAGAATCCATGAAACAAGATGGGATAGGGAGGGAGACAAACCATAAGTGACTCTTAATCTCACAAAACAAACTGTGGGTTGCTGGGGAGAGGGGGGTTGGGAGAAGGGGAGTAGGGTTATGGATATTGGGGAGGGTATGCGCTTTTGGGTAAATTGGAAGGGGTGGTGAACCATGAGAGACTATGGACTCTGAAAAACAATCTGAGGAGTTTGAAGTGGCGGAGGGGTGGGAGGTTGGGGTACCAGGTGGTGGGTATTATAGAGGGCACGGCTTGCATGGAGCACTGGGTGTGGTGAAAATATAATGAATACTGTTTTTCTGAAAATAAATAAATTGATAAAAAAAAAAAGGATTTGGGCCTAGGGGCATGACAGGTCCGTTCTGTAGACTCCTCGTCCAGCTCCCGCCGTGGCTTGTTGGAAATGGGTCTCAGGGTGAGGGTCACAATGCCTGTTTGTGCCCAGCTGTCCATCCTGAGTTGGCGTGGTCTCATGGGCCATGCACCTGTCTCCCACTCTGAGGGTTGGACTGTCATCTGAACATTCAGTTTTCCTGCCATGGGGAAAGAGTAGTACTCATTTCTGCTTCAGGGTCCCACATGGGCAGGAATTTGAGCTAAGTTCTGGGACAAGTACCTGATTACCCAGGTTGATTCATGATGCCGGGCCAAGGCAGGACTCACTTGCCATATATGGGGCCCGCTGTCTGGTGACTGACCGGAGGTAGGGGTTTGAGCTGTGTCAGACAGAGCATTTGGGCAGAGCACAGCCTATGGTATTGGGGTGCCGTTGAGAGCTGTGCAACTGGATCCTCATGTGGGGTTTCTGCTCAGACCCATAGGGCACTTCTTCTTTCTGGTGGGCAGGCAGTAGGCTGTGTTGTGGCTCCAGAATTCCCAATATGGAGAATTTGCAGGCGAGAACTGTGAGGACAGAAACCTGAAAACACAAGCTATGGTTAAGCTCAGTGCCGAGCACATGGTCGTTCCAATGTACAGCGGTTGTTTTGAGATCTCAAGCACCTGAGTATGATCGAGGGTCAGATGTCTGCTCACGCTGGAGTTTGTATCCATGATAGCCAACAAATGGTGGGGTTTTCTCAAGAAGCCTTGGAGGTTTTCCCAAGCTGGAGCTTGTGAGCTGCTCCAAACAGCAAGGTCTCCTACTGCGGGACAGGGGAAGTCCGCTTAGAGGGCTCCAGGTTCCCCCGTATGGAAGATTTGATAGCACAGGTCTCTGAATGGAGGCCTGTAATGCCCACCTCACCATTATCGCTGAGGAACGGGGCAAGCTTGATCCGCTGTATCTGGTTCCAAGTTCCAAGTGATCTGAGTTGATGGAAGTTCTCAGTGTAATGTGTCCCAATGTTGCTTCATGTCCAGGGAGACCTTAAAATGTGGCAGAGGCCCTGGGGCTATGCTGGAATCTCCTATCCTAAGGGTTAGACCCAGTTCCCAGGAGAAAGGTTTCCTTCTTGGAACAGGAGGGGTTCTCTTGTATGGCTCACAGATCACAGGTTGGACCATATATTGGTTTTCCAGAACAGGCCTCTGGGGATAGACGCCTGAAAACCTAAGCTAGGTTTCTAATGAGGTACTAGGTGCATGGCAGATTCAATCTTTGGACTCAGCGCCATTGACCTGCGTGTCTTCCTGGAGGTAAGTGCTGAGGCTGTGTCAGACCGTGCATTTTTTCCAGAGCGGCCTATGAAATTGGGGTGAGCTCAGGGGCCTTGAAGTTTCTCCTAATGTGGAGGGTTTGGGCAACTGAGACGGGCAGAGTTTCCTGCGGAGAGCAGGCCCAGAGATGTGTTGTGGTTCTGGAGGCCCCATCCTGGAAGACGTGTGGTTCAGAGCTCTGGGACCAAAATTTTCAGACACAAAATCGGGTACGAGTTAGGGGTGAGGTGATGGCAGGCCCGATCTGCACACCCTAAGGGTAGCTCTTCGGATTTGAAATTCGAGTGGCTGGGAGGCAGGAGCACAGGCTTTTCTTCCTGGATTGTGTCTAGGATGGCCACGGAATGGATCAGTGTCCTCATGTGCCCATGGGAGTTTCTTCCTATCTGGGGTTTCTGCCTGGCACCCAAGAGTTTGGTGTCTTACTCGGGAAAGGGAGACCATGTTTTACTGTGTCAGGATTCCTGTCAAAACATGGATTCCAGAGATGGGTTCTGGGTCCTGGTGCCTCGGTAACCCCACCAAGGCTTAGGATTGGGGTCTAGGGGCCTAACAGGCCTGATCTGGGGGGTCCTGGTCCAGCTCCCATGGAGGCTTTTTGAAAATTGGTCTCAGGGTGAGATTCACAATGCCTTTTGTGCCCAGCTCCCCATCCTGAGTGGGTGCTGTTTCTTTTTCCATGCACCTGGATCCCAATATGAGGGTTGGACAACCATCTCAACATTTAGTTTTCCTGCCTTGGGGAAGGAGGAGTACTCTTTTGTGCTTCAGGGTCCCCCATGGGCAGGAATTTGAGCTATGCTCTGGAACAGGTACCTGAATACCCAGGTTAGTTTGAGATGAAAGACTCATGTCAAGGCTGCTCACACCTTTAGGATATGGGGCCCACTATCTGTGTGGCTGCCAGGTGGTCGGGGCTTGGGCTGTGTCAGACAGAGCATTAGTGCACAGGGTGGCCTATGATATTGGGGTGCCATAGAGGGTCATGCAGCTGTATCCTCATGTGGATTTTCTGCACAGACCCTTAGGGCACTTCTTTCTGGTGGTCAGGCAGAAGGCTGCATTGTGGCTCCCAAATTCACAGTATGGAGGACTTATAGGTGAGGAGTGTGAGGACAGACATCTGAATAGACAAGCCACATTTAAGCTCATTGCCGAGCACATTGCTGTTCCAATATGCAGTGGTTTTTTCGAGATCTCTGAGTATGGGCGAGGTCAGATATCTGCTCACGCTGGAGTTTGTATCTATGATGGCCAACAAACGAGATATTCAACATCTGAATAAGGGTGGATGAATGATGTTTTCTCACACTGGAGGCAGTGTCTATGATGACCAACAAATGCAGAGGTGGCATCAAGAGGCCATGGAGGATTCCCCACGCTGATGCTTGTGAGATGCTCCAAACAGCAAAGTTGTTTTTTCTACTGACAGGTGGAGTCTGGTTTGTTTGCTCCAAAGTCCCCCACGTGGAAAGTATGGATAGCAGAGCTCTTCTGCATGGATGCCTGGAAAGCACACCCCAAATGACCATTGCAGCTGAGGAACACAGCAGTTTCCTTTTGGTGGCTCTGGGGCGAAGTACCAAGGCCTTGGGTTGACATTGAATCTCTTGCAGAAGGGTCACAATGCTGGTTTTTTACCAGGGAGATCTAAGAATGTGCTGGTAGCTAAGGATCCATGCAGGATTCTCCTACCCTGAGGGTTTAACACAGGTCGAAGAGCTGTGTCCCCTTCTGTGGACAGGAGATGTAATGTTGTGTGGCTCAGCAACCATATGTTATATCATAAGTTCATATTCCAGAACAGGCCTCTGAGGAGAGATGCCTGAAAACCTAATCTAGTGTTCCAATGAAGTCCTAGGGGCATGTCAGATTCAATCTTCAGACTCAGTTCAGTTGACTTGGTTGTTTGCCTAGATGTAGGTGATCAGAGAGTTTCATAGTGTGCATTTGCATCCAGAGTGGCCTTCAATATTGCGGTGTTATCAGGGGATTGACAGGTTTCTCCTAATCTGCTGGTTTGGGAAACTGTGGCATGTACAGTTTCCTAGGGGATGGCATGCACAGTGCTGTGTTGTGATTCCAACACCCCACCCTGGAGGGCATGTGAGCCATAGTAATGGAGAGAAGTCTGCAAACACAAACTCAGTTTAGGTATAATAGGGAGTTGATCACAGTCCCAATGCGTAGACTTGGAGGGCATCTCATCAGGAACTGTAATTAGGGCTTTGCAACGGCAGTAGCACAGGCTTTTATATCTGGATTCTGTATCCAGGATGGCCTCGGAATGCAGGTGTGGTCCCATGAGTCCATGGGAGATTTTGCTCTCTAAGGATCCTGGCGTCTCCCAATAGTTTGGTGGGTTTTTGGGGGAAGAGAAGAGTGCTGTTTTCCATCTTAGGGGTGCCCCAAAACAGGGATTCCAGAGACGGGCTCTGGGTCTGAATGCTTGGAATACCCCACCAAGGGTTAGGATATGGGCCTAGGGGCGTCCCTGGCCTGCAAAGGGGGATTCTGGTGGTTCAACTGAGAGGGATTTTTTGAAAGCATGCTCAGGCTGAGAGTCACAATGCCTGTTTGGGCCCTAGGAAGCCCTCATCTGTGGTTGTGGTCTCATTGGCCATGCAGCTGGCTCCAACTCGGAGAGGTGGACACCCATCCCAACACTTAGGTTTCCTGCCATGGAAAAGGTGGAGTTCTTTGTTGAGCTTCAGGTTCCCCCATTGGCAGGGTTTCCAGCAAAGGTCTGAGGACAGAAGCCTGAATACCAAGGATGAGTAGATCTGATAAAGCCTTGTTCAGTCCCACATGGTAGATACGGGTCCTGCTCTCTGGGTTGCTGATACTAGGTCAGGGCTCAGACTCTGACAGACACCATACTTGAGGCCAGGGAAGCCTATAAATCAAGGTTCCCTCGAGGGCCTCGCAGATTGATCCTCCTGTGGGCTTTTTGGGCAGACTCACCAGGCACTTCTTCGTTCTATGGGTAAGGCAGAATACCATGTTGTGACTCTGGAATTCCATATCCAGAGGACTTGGGTCCAGTAGGGTGAGAATGGAATTGTAAACACAAGCTACGGTTAAATTCAGTGCCAAGTGGAAGGCTATCCCCATCTGCAGTGAATTCTTTGAGATATCCAGCACCTGAGTAAGGGAGGATGTCAGATGTTTGCTCACACTTGAGTCTGTGTCTATGATGGCCAACAAATGGAGTGGTGGCATCAAGAGGTTATGGAGGATTTCCAGCGCTGGGGCTTGTGAGATGCTTCAAACATCAAGGTTTCCTTCTACTGGACAGGTGGAGTCTGGTTTGTTTGCTCCAGGGACCCCCATGTGATAAGTTAGGTAGCAGAATTCGCCCAGTTGGACGCCTAGAAAGCAAAACGTTGTGGTCCATTTAAGCTGAGTAACATGGGAAATTCGATCTGGTGGCTCTGGGGATAAGTTCCAAGTTGCCTGAGTTGACATGGAGTTTCATGCTGTTGGATCACAATGCTGGTTGGTATCCATGGAGAAATTAGAATGTTTATTGGTCAGAGGGCCACGCAGGATTCTCCTACACTGTATCTGGGACACAGCTACCAAGAGCAAGGTATCCTACTTGGGACAGGAGGGGTTCTTTAGTGTGGCTCAGGGACCACATGTTGGAATATAAGTTGGTATTGGGGAACAGGCCCCTGTGGACAGGCACCTGAAAACCTAAGCTCGGCTATTGATGAAGTCCTAGAGTAATGTCAGGTTCAATCTTCTGACTCAGGGCCTTTGATTTGAATGTCTGCTTGGAGTCAGGTGCTGATTGTGTGTCAGAATGCACACTTAGGTCCAGAACGTTCTTCAAAATGGTGGTGGGCTCAGGGGCTTTGTACTTTGCTCCTAATCTTCAGGGTTTGGGCAACAGTGAAGGGCAGAGTTTCCTTCGGGAGGATAGGCACAGTCGTCTGGTGTGGCTCCAGAGTCCCCTTCCTGAGGGCATGTTGGCCAGTGCTTTGGGGACAGAAATCTGCAAACGCGAACTAGGGTTATGGTGAGGGCCGAGGAAATCACAGTCCCGATCTGCAATCCCTGAGTGCAGCTCATATTGTACTGAAATTAAGGTGTCATGGAGGCAGTAGTGCAGGATTTTCTGTCTGGATTGTGTGTCCAGGGTGGTTACAAAATGTAGGGGTGGATAATGGGGCCATGGGAGATTCTTTGTCTCTGGGGATTCTGCTCGGATCACAAGAGTTTGGTTTCTCTGGGGGAAGGGAAGACTGCTGTTTTCAGTCTCAGGGGACCCCCAAAAGAGGGATACCAGAGACAGGTTCTGTGAGGGAGCCTGGAAATAATGAAAGGTGGTGAGGATTTGGCCCTAGGAACCTGGGAGGCTTGCTCTGATCGCTCCTGGCCCAGTAACCAAGGGGGTTTCTTTGAAAGCAGCTCATGCTGAAGATAACAAAGCTTGTTTGTTCCCAGGGTGGCTCTCATGAGTGACCGTGGTCTTTTTACCCATGCAGCTGGTTTCAATCTGAGGGTTGGAAACCCATCTCAACAGCCAGGATTCCTGCCATCGGGAAGGAGGAGTATTCCTGGTCTTCAGGTTCCCCCATAGGCAGGGATTTGAGCTATGGTCTGGGGAGAGATGCCTGAATATCCAGGTTGAGTAGATGTGATGGCTTCGTTCCACGACAGGTCCCACCTGCAGGATATGGGGTCCACTGTCTACGTGGCTCTCTGGAGGTCGTGGCCCAGGCTGTGTCAGACAGATTCTCAGTGCCCATGGCGGCCTAAGATATAAGGTGCTTTTTAGGGCCATGTAGGTTGATCCTCATGTGGGTTTTCTGTGCAGACTTACCAGGCACTTCTTCTTCTGTGAGGCAGGCTGAGTGCTACGTTGTGGCTCAAGAATTCCCTATAAAGAGGGCTTGGGGACAAGGAGGGTGAGGATGGAATTATAAACACAAGATATGGTTCAATTCAGTGACAAGCGGAAGGCAGTTCTAGTGTGCAGCGTCTGATTTGAGATATCCAGCACCTGAATAATGGTGGATGTCATGAGTTTGCTCACACTGGAGTCTGTGTCTATGATGACTGCCAATTGGAGGGGGTGCGTCATGACGCCATAGAGGATTTCCCACTCTCAGGCTTGTGAGATGCTCCAAACAGCAATATTTCCTTCTACTGGACAGGGGGAGTCTGGTTTGTTTGATCCAGGGTCCTCCATATGGAAACTTTGGGTAGCAAAGCTCTCCCTCATAAATGCCTGGAAATCACAACTCCATTAACCATTGTAGTTGAGGAACATGATAGGGTCAATCTGGTGCCTCTGCGGCGAAGTTCCAAGCGGCCTGAATTGTCATGGACTTTCATGCTGTTGTATCCCAATGCTGGTTGATATCCATGGAGACGTTAGAATGTTGGGGTGGTCAAGGGGCCATGCAGGTTTCTCCTACACTGAGTCTTAGACACAGCTACCAAGAGCAAGGAATGCTTCTGGGGACAGGAGGGGTTCTGTAGTGTGGAGCAGGGACCATATGTTGGAATATAAGTTGATTTTGGCAAAAAGGCCTCTGGGGACAGGCGCCTGAAAATCTCAACTAGGGTATTTTTTTTTTTTATTTATTTGAGAGAGAGAGACAGTGAGAGAGAGCACGAGCGAGGAGAAGGTCAGAGAGCGAAGCAGACTCCCCATGGAGCTGGGAGCCCGATGCGGGACTCGATCCTGGGACTCCAGGATCACGCCCTGAGCCGAAGGCAGTCGTCCAACCAACTGAGCCACCCAGGCGTCCCTCAACTAGGGTATTGATGAGGTCCTAGAGGCATGTCAGTTTCAAACTTCTGACTCAGGGCCTTTGACTTGGATGTCTGCCTGGAGGCAGGTGCTCATTATGTATGAGAATTTGCATTAGGGCCAGGGCATTTTCAAATTTGAGCTGGGCTCAGGGGCTTTGTACTTTGCTCCTAATCTTCAAAGTTTGGGTAACCATGAAGGGCAGAATTTCCTTTGGGAACGTAGGGACAGTCATCCGGTGTAGCACCAGAGGCCACATCCTGGAAGTAATGTGGGCCAGTGCTTTGGGTACTGAAATCTCCAAAAGCAAACTAGGGTTAGCGTAAGGGCCATGGTGATTACAGGCCCGATCTGCAGGCTCTGTGGGCAGCTCATAGAGCATTGAAATTAAGGTGTCATGCAGGCGGTGGGGAAGGCATTTCTGTCTGGATTGTGTGTCTAGGATGGTCGCAAAATGTAGGGTAGTCTTCATGGTGCCATGGGAGATTCTTAGTCTCTGGGGATTCTACCCAGCTCCTAAGAGTTTGGTGTCTCTGGTGGAGAGTAAGATTGCTGTTTCCATCTCAGGGAATACCCAATTGTGGGATTCCAGAGAGTTTCGGGGTCTGTTTGCCATGAAATACAAACAAGGGTGAGCATTTGGCTCTAGGGACGTTTCAGGAACGCTCTGCAGGCTCCTGGTCTAGCTACCGAGGGCCTTTGTTTGAAAGCAGGCTCATGCTGAGGGTCACAATGCCTGTTTATTCCCAGGGAGGCTACCAAGAGTGGCCGTGGTCTTAAGGGCCATGCAGCTAGTTCCCACTCTGAGGGTTGGACACCCATCTCAAAAGCCAGGTTTCCTGCCATCTGGAACTAGGAGTACTCTTGTGCATCATGTTCCCCCATAGTCAGGGATTTGAGCTACGGTCTGGGGAGAGATGCCTGAATATCCAGGTTGAGTAAATGTGACGGCTTCGGGACAAGGCAGGTACCACCAGCAGGTTATGGGACCCACTGACCACGTGTCAGACTAGAGGTCGTGGCTCAGACTCTGTCAGACAGAGCCTGAGTGATCTTGGTGGTCTATGATATTAGGGTGCCGTTGAGGGGCATGCAGGTGGATCCCCATGTGGGGTAACTGGGTAGGCTCAGCACGCAATTCTTCTTTCTGTTAGGCATGCAGAATTCTGATTTGTGGTTCCAGAACTCCCTATCAAGAGGGCTTGGGGACCAGGAGGTTGAGGATGGAATTGTCAACACAAGCGACAGTTAAATTCAGTGCCAAGGAGAAGGCAGTTCCAGTGTGTAGTGGCTGATTCGAGATTTCCAGCACCTGAGTAAGGACAGATGTCGGATGTCTGATCATACTGGAGTTTGTGTTTATGATGACCACCAAATGGAGGGGTGGCATCACGAGGCTATGGAGGATTTCCCATGCTGGGGTTTGTGAGATTCTCCAATCAGCTAGGATTCCTTCTACTAGACAGTGCGAGTCAGTTTTTTTTTTTTTTTTTTTTTTTTTTTTTTTTTTTTTTGCTCCACCGTGCCCCTATGGAAAGTTTGGGCAGCAGAGCTCTCTCGCATGGATGCCTGGAAAGCACACCTCCATTGACGATTAGGGCTGAGGAACATGGCATGGTCGATCTGTTGGCTCTAGGGAAAAGTTCCTTCCAGCTTGAATTGACATGGAGTTTAATGCTGTTGGATAACAAAGCTGGTTTTTAATCCAGGCAGATGTTAGAATGTTGGTGTGGTCAGGGGTTATGCAGGATTCTCCTACACTGAGTCTTGGACAAAGCTACCAAGAGCAAGGTATCCTTCTGGGGACAGGAGGGGTTCTGTAGTGTGGCTCAGGGACCACATGTTGGAATATAAATTGGTATTGGAGAACAGGCCTCTGGGGACTGGCACCTGAAAATCTAAGATAGGGTATTGATGAAGTTCTAGGGGCATGTCAGGTTCAATCTTCTGACTCAGGGCCTTTTACTTGGATGTCTGTCTGGAGGCAGGTGCTCATTGTGTGTCAGAATAGGCATTTCGGTCCAGAGCGTCCTTTGAAATTGACATGGGCTCAGGGACTTTTACTTTGCTCTTAATCTTCAAGGTTTGGGAAACAGTGAAGTGTACAGACTCCTTCAGGAGAGTTGGCACAATCATCTGGTGTTGCAACAGAGGCCCCATCCTGGAGGGCATGTGGGCCAGAGCTTTGTGGACAGAAATCTGCAAACGCAAACTAGGGTTAGGGTGAGGCCCGAGGTGATCACAGGCCCGATCTGTAGGCTCTGAGGGCAGCTCATATTGTACTGAAATTAAGGTGTCATGGAGGCGGTACTAAAGGCTATTTTGTCTGGATTCTGTGTCCAGGACAGTCACAAAATATAGGGGTGGCTTTATAGGGCCATGGATGTTTCTTCGTATCTGGGTATTCTGCCCAGCCTCCAAGAGTTTGGTGTCTCTGGGGGAAGAGAAAACTGCTGTTTTCAGTTTCAGGAGAACCCGAAAAGAGAGATTCCGGAAACAGTTTCTGTGTCTGTGTGCCTGGAAAACACCAACGGGCAAGAGGATTTGGCTGTAGCAACCTGGTAGGCCCGCTCTGCAGACTCCTGGTGCAGCTAACGTGGGGTATTTTTTGAAAGCCTGCTCATGCTGAGGGTTACAATGCCTTTCTGTGCCCAGAACGTCTCCCATGAGTGACCGTGGCCTCAAGGGCCATGCAGCTGGTTCCCACTCTGAGGGTTGGACACCCATTTCACAGGCCAGATTTCCTACCATTAAGAAGGAGGAGTACTCTTGTGCTTCAGGTTCCCACATAAGCAGGGATTTGAGCTAAGTTCTGGGGATGGAAGCCTGAATAACCAGGTTAAGAAGAGATGACAGTTTTGGGCCACGCCAGGTCCCACTTGCAGGATATGGGGCCCAATGTCTAGGTGGCTAACTGGAGGTTGTGGATCAGGCTATGTCAGACAGAGCTTTAGTGCCCATGGTGACCAATGATATTAGTGTGTTGTTAAGGGCCATGAAGGTGGATCGTAATGTGGGGGATCTGGGCAGATTCCCCAGGCACTTCTTCTTTCTATGGGGCAGGCTAAATGCTGGGTTGTGGTTCCAGAATGCCCTATTAAGAGGGCTTGGGGAAAATTAGGGTGAGGATGGAATTGTAAACACAACTATGGTTAAATTCAGTGCCAAGCAGAAGGCAGTTCCAATGTGCAGGGGTTTATTCGAGATATCCAGCACCTGGGTAATGGCAGATGTCAGATGTTTGCTCACACTGGAGTTTGTGTCTATCATGGACGACAAATGGAGGGGTGGCGTCAATCGCCATGGAGGATTTTCCACGTGGAGACTTGTGACATGCTCCAAAGAGCAATGTTTCCTTCTACTGGACAGGTGGAATCTGGTTTGTTTGTTCCAGGGTCCTCCATGTTGAAATTCTGGATAGCAGAGCTCTCCGACATGGATGCCTGGAGACCACACCTCCATTGACAATTGCTGAGGAACATGGCAGTTTCTTTCTGGTGGCTCTGGGGCGAAATACCAAGGGTGATGAGTTAACATAGAATCTCCTTCAGATGGGTCACAATGCTGGTTTATTACCAGGGAGATCTTAGAATGTGGTGGTGGCTAAGGTGCCGTGTATGATTCTCTTATCCTGAGGGTTAGACACATGTCAAAGAGCACGTTTAGGGGCACCTGGGTGGCTCAGTGGGTTAAAGCCTCTGCCTTCGGCTCGGGTCATGATCCCAAGGTCCTGGGATCGAGTCCCACATCGGGCTCTCTGCTCAGCAGGGAGCCTGCTTCCTCCTCTCTCTCTGCCTGCCTCTCTGTCTACCTGTGATCTCTGTCAAATAAATAAATAAAAATCTTTAAAAAAAAAAGAGCACGTTTACCTTCTGGGGACAGGAGATGTTCTGTTGTGTGGCTCAGGGACCACATGTTGTATCATAAGTTGGTATTCCAGAATAGGACCCTGAGGACATATGCTTGACAACCTAATCAGGGGTTCCAATGAGGTCCAAGGGCATGTCAGGTTCAATCTTCTGACTCAGGACCAAGGGCATGGCTGTCTGCCTGGATGGAGGGGTTCAGGTTGTTTCAGACTGCGCATTTGTGTCCAGAGTGGCCACCAATATTGGGGTGGGCTCAGGGGCCTTGCAGGTTTCTCTTAATCTGTAAGTTTTGGGCAAATTTGATGGGCACGGTTTCCTTGGAGATAGCAGCCACAGTACTTTGGTGCACATCAAGTGACCCTATCCTGGAAGGAATGTGAGCCATGGTTTTGGGAGAGAAGTCTTCAAACACAAATTCCGGTTCAGGTTATTCGAGAGGTGATCGCAGGCCAAATGCATAGACCTGGGGGGCAGATCGACAGGAACTGTAATTAGGGTGACTGGAAGATGGTAGCACAGACTTTTCTATCTGGATTGTGTGTCCAGAATGGCTTCGGAATGCAGGTGAGATCTCATGGGTCCATGGGAGACTTTTCCACTCTAAGGATTCTGGCAGCTCCACATATTTTGGTGGCTTTTTCAGGAAAGATAACAGTGCTGTTTTCCATTTTAGAGGTCCCCCAAAACAGGGATTCCAGAGATGGGCTCTGGCTCTGGGCACCTGGAAAATCCCACCAAGGGTTAGGATTTGGGACTAGGTGCATACCAGGCCTGCAATGTGGGAACCTTGTGGTGGAACTGAGAGTGTTTGTTTGAAAGCATACTCAGGTGATGGTCACAATGCCTGTTTGTGACCTGGGCAGTCCTCAGGAGTTGGTGTGGGCACATGGGCCATGCACCTGGTTCCCACTTTGAGGGCTGGACACCCATCCCATCAGCCAGGTTTCCTTTCATGGGGAAGGAGTAGTACTCAATTATGCTTCAGGTTCCCCCATTGGAAGGATTCCAGCAAAGTCTGCGAAAAGGTGCCAGAATACCAGGATAGGTAGAGATGATGGACTTGAGCCATGGCCAGTCCCACATGCTAGATATGGGGTCCGCTCTCTGGGTGACTGACACTAGGTTGGGGTTCAGGCTCTGTCAGACACAGCACTAGTGGCCAGGGTAGTCCATATATAGGGGTTCTCTCCAGAGCCAAGCATATTGATCCTCATGTGGGGATTCTGGACAGACTCAGCAGGCACTTCTTCTTTCTATGGAGGAGGCAGAATGCTGCACTGTGGCTCCAGAATTCAATATCTAGAGGCCTTGGGGAACAGTAGGGTGAGGATGGAATTGTAAACACAAGCTACTGTACAACTCAGTGCCAGTGGAACACAGTTCCAATGTGAAGCATCTTTCTCGAGATATCCAGCACCTGAGTAAGGGAGTATGTCAGATGTTTGCTCACACTAGAGTTTGGGTCTATGATTACCAAAAATTGGAGGGGTGGCATCAAAAGCCCATGGAGGATTTCCCCCGCTGAAGCTTGTGAGATGCTCCATACAGCAAGGTTTCCTTCTACTGGACAGTTGGAGTCTGGTTTGTTTGCTCCACATTACCCCATGTCGAACGTTTAGGTAGCAGAGCTCTTCGGCATGGATGCCTGCAAAGCACACCTTCATTCTCCATTGCAGCTGAGGAACATAACAGGTTCATTCTAGTGGCTCTGGGGCGAAGGACCAAGGCTTTGAGTTGACATGGAATCTCTTGCAGAGGAGCTACAATGCTGGTTTGTTACCAAGGAGATCTTAGAATGTGCCGGTGGCTAAGGTGCCATGCAGGATTCTCCTACACAGAGGGTTTGACACAGGTCGAAGAGCACGGTTTCCTTCAGAGGATGGGGGATGCTCTTTTGTGAGACTCTGGGACCACCTGTTGTATCATAAGTTGTTATTCCTGAACAGGCCCTGGAGCACAGATGACTGAAAACCTAATCTAGGGTTCCAATGAAGTCCTACGGGCATGACAGTTTCAATCTTCTGACTCAGCAACTTTGACTTAGCTGTCTGCCTAGATGTAGGTGATTACGGCTTTTCAGATGCACATTTGCGTCTAGATCAGCCCCCTATATTGGGGTGGGCTCAGGGGCCTTGCAGGATTCTCCTAATCTGGAAGGTTTGGGCAACTGTGATGGGCACAGTTTCCTTGGGGATGACAGGCACAGTCCTGTGGTTTGGACCGAGAGACCCCATTCTGGAGGACATGTGATGCATGTTTTTGGGAGAGAAGTCTTCAAACACAAATTTGAATTAGGGTTATTGGTGAGTAGATCGCAGGGCCAATGAGTAGACCTGGATGGCAGCTCATCAGGAAATGTCAAGGTGACTGGAAGGCGGTAGCACAGGCTTTTTTATCTGGATTGTGTGTCCAGGATGGCCTCGGAATGCAGGTGTGATCTCCTGCGTCAATGTGAGATTTTTCTTCTCTACGGATCCTGGTGACTCCCCATAGTTTGGTAGCTTTTTTGGGGAAGGGAAAGTGCTGTTTTCAATCTTAGGGGTGACCCAAAACAGGGATTCCAGAGACGGGCTCTGGGTGTCAGCGCCTGGAAAATCCCACCAAGGGGTAGGATTTCGGCCTAGGGGCATACCAGGCCTGCAATGCGGTATCGTGGTGGTGCAACTGGAGGGTTTGTTTGAAAGCATGATCAGGCTGAAGGTCACAATGCATGTTTGTTCCCAGGGTGGACTGAAGGAGTGGGTGTGGTCACTTTGGCCATGCACCTGGCTCCCACTCTGAGGGTTGGTCACCCATCCCAACCATCAGGTTTCCTCCCATGGGGAAGGAGTAGTTCTCAATTGTGCTTCAGGTTCCCCCATTGGAAGGATTCCAGCAAAGTCTGGGGAAAGGTGCCAGAATAACAAAAATGGGTAGAGAGATGGACTTGGGTTATGGCCGATCTCACATGCTAGATATGGGGCCCGTGCTCTGGGTGGCCAACACTGCTTTGGGGCTCAAGCTCTGTCAGACACAACGCTAGTGGCAAGAGCAGCCTATAAATAGGGGTTCTCTTCAGGGCTGAGTAGATTGATCCTCATGTGGGGATTCTGGACAGACTCAGCAGGCACTTCTTCTTTCTATGGGAGAGGCAGAATGCTGTGTTGTGGCTCCAGAATTCAATATCAAGAGGCCTTGGGGAGCATTAGGGTGAGGATGGAATTGTAAACACAAGCTACAGTTCAATTCAGTGCCAAGAAAAACACAGTTCCAATGAGAAGCGTCTTTTCCAAGATATCCAGCACCTGAGTAAGGCAGTTGTCAGATGTTTGCTCACAGTAGAGTTTCTTTTTTGATGTGTCACAAATGGAGGGGTGGCGTCAAGAGGCCAGGGAGGATTTCCCCTGATGAGGCTTGTGAGATGCTCCAAACAGGAAGGTGTCTTTCTACTGGACAGATGGATTCTGGTTTGTTTGTTCGAGGGTCCCCCATGTGGAAAGTCTGGATGGCAGAACTCTTTGGCATGGATGCCTGGAAACAACACCTCCATTTACCACTGCAGTTGAGGAACATGGCAGGTTCGTTCTGGTGGCTCTGGGGCGAAGGACCAAGGTCTTCAGTTGACATGGAATCTCTTGCAGATGGGCCACAATGCTGGTTTGTTACTAGGGAGATCTTAGAATGTGCTGGTGGTAAGGTCACGCCACTGTTTCAGAGCCTAAGACGTGTGTCCCAATCTCTCCCCTGACAGAGGTGCACAAAAGCCCAGCCTGGTGCCTTGGAACCTGTGCTCTCTTTTCAGTGCCTGAGAAGCACGCAGGTGACCCATAGCCGTCCCTGAAAGAGGTGCACGCAAGCCTGGCACTCAGACCCAGAAAGACCAGGCACTCCTAGCCTGGGCCAGTGGGAATATCTCACTGTTTGATTGCTGCTTGGAAACTCTCTGGCGGACGGGAGTTTCCAGACAGCTGCCACTGCTTTGGCTTTGGGTACAAACAAAAGATCCTGTGTCCCCAGGGACCGTGACTTGGAACAAACTCTGCCAGCGGCCAAGGGGGAACTTATTTAGGCTCTGCACCCAGACTGAGGCATCCTCTCAGAGAGCGATCAGGGTGCTGTTTGTTTTCCTCTAAAACTACAAAAAACCTCAAAAGCTGTCAAGGTGAGAGAAAAAAAAAGTGAAAAAACATAAAAACTGCCAGAGAACAAAAGCCTGAAAAAAAAAAAAACAGTTTCCTCAGAGCACACCCCCTTGAGGGGTGCGGGAGGACATAACTCAGGAAATATCATTGAATGATAACCCACGTGGCAGGCCCCTCCCCCAGAAAACAAACCAAGAAAGAAAAAAAAAAGAGAAAAATCAAAAGGACTACAAGAGAACAACCACAAATTCATAGGAAAACTTTTATTTTCCTCTTGCTCCCACTATTATGGTTCATTTTTTTTTTACACATAGGTAATTTTTTTTCCAATTTATTTATTTTCAGGAAAACAGTATTCATTATTTTTTCACCAGACCCAGTGCTCCATGCAAGCCGTGCCATCTATAATATCCACCACCTGGTACCCAAACCTTCCACCCCCACCCCCACCACTTCAAACCCCTCAGATTGTTTTTCTGAGTCCATAGTCTCTCATGGTTCACCTCCCCTTCCAATTTACCCAAAAGCACATACCCTCCCCAATGTCCATAACCCTACCCACCTTCTCCCAACCCACCTCCTCCCAGCAACCCACAGTTTCATTCATGAGATTAAGAGTCACTTATGGTTTGTCTCCCTCCCTATCCCATCTTGTTTCATGGATTCTTCTCCTACCCACTTAAGCCCCCATGTTGCATCACCACTTCCTCATATCACGGAGATCATATGATAGTTGTCTTTCTCCGCTTGACTTATTTCGCTAAGCATGATACGCTCTAGTTCCATCCATGTTGTCGCAAATGGCAAGATTTCGTTTCTTTTGATGGCTGCATAGTATTCCATTGTGTATATATACCACATCCTCTTTATCCATTCATCTGTTGATGGACATCTAGGTTCTTTCCATAGTTTGGCTATTGTGGACATTGCTGCTATAAACATTCGGGTGCACGTGCCCCTTTCGATCACTACGTTTGTATCTTTAGGGTAAATACCCAGTAGTGCAATTGCTGGGTCATAGGGCAGTTCTATTTTCAACATTTTGAGGAACCTTCATGCTGTTTTCCAGAGTGGTTGTACCAGCTTGCATTCCCACCAACAGTGTAGGAGGGTTCCCCTTTCTCCGCATCCTCGCCAGCATCTGTCATTTCCTGACTTGTTGATTTTAGCCATTCTGACTGGTGTGAGGTGATATCTCATTGTGGTTTTGATTTGTATTTCCCTGATGCCGAGTGATATGGAGCACTTTTTCATGTGTCTGTTGGCCATCTGGATGTCTTCTTTGCAGAAATGTCTGTTCATGTCCTCTGCCCATTTCTTGATTGGATTATTTGTTCTTTGGGTGTTGAGTTTGTTAAGTTCTTTATAGATTTTGGACACTAGACCTTTATCTGTTTGCAAATATCTTCTCCCATTTTGTCAGTTGTCTTTTGGTTTTGTTAACCATTTCCTTTGCTGTGCAAAAGCTTTTGATTTTGATGAAATCCCAAAAGTTCATTTTTGCCTTTGCTTCCCTTGCCTTTGGCGATGTTCCTAGAAAGATGTTGCTGCGGCTGAGGTCGAAGAGGTTGCTGCCTGTGTTCTCCTCAAGGATTTTGATGGATTACTTTCTCACATTGAGGTCCTTAATCCATTTTGAGTCTATTTTTGTGTGTGGTGTAAGGAAATGGTCCAATTTCATTTTTCTGCACGTGGCTGTCCAATTTTTCCAGCACCATTTATTAAAGAGGCTGTATTTTTTCCATTGGACATTCTTTCCTGCTTTGTCAAAGATTACTTGAACATAGAGTTGAGGGTCTATTTCTCGGCTCTCTATTCTGTTCCATTGGTCTACGTGTCTGTTTTTGTGCCAGTACCATGCTGTCTTGATGATGACAGCTTTGTAATAGAGCTTGAAGTCCTGAATTGTGATGCCACCAACCTTGGCTTTCTTTTTCAATATCCCTTTGGCTATTCGAGGTCTTTCCTGGTTCCATATAAATTTTAAAATTATTTGTTCCATTTCTTTGAAAAAGATGGATGGTACTTTGATAGGAATTGCATTAAAATTGTACATTGCTTAAGGTAGCATAGACATTTCAATATTTATTCTTCCAATCCAGGAGCATGGAACATTTTTCCATTTCTTTGTGTCTTCCTCAATTTCTTTCATGAGTACTTTATAGTTTTCTTTGTTTAGATTCTTAGCCTCTTTGGTTAGGTTTATTCCTAGGTATCTTATGGTTTGGGGTGCAATTGTAAATGGGATTGACTCCTTAATTTCTCTTCTGTCTTGTTGTTGGAGTAGAGAAATGCAACTGATTTCTGTGCATTGATCTTATATCCTGACACTTTACTGAATTCCTGTATAAGTTCTAGCAGTTTTGGAGTGGAGTCTTTTGGGTTTTCCACATAGAGTATCATATCATCTGCGAAGAGAGATAATTTGACTTCTTCTTTGCCGATTTGGATGCCTTTAATTTCCTTTTGTTGTCTGATTGCTGAGGCTAGGACTTCTAGTACTATGTTGAATAGCAGTGGTGATAATGGACATCCCTGCCGTGTTCCTGACCTTAGTGGAAAAGCTTTCAATTTTTTCTCCATTGAGAATGATATTTGCAGTGGGTTTTTCATAGATGGCTTTGATGATATTGAGGTATGTGCCCTCTATCCGTACACTTTGAAGAGTTTTGATCAGGAAGGGATGCTGTATTTTGTCAAATGCTTTTTCAGCATCTATTGAGAGTTTCATATGGTTCTTGTTCTTTCTTTTATTGATGTGTTGTATCACATTGACTGATTTGCGGATGTTGAACCAACCTTGCAGCCCTGGAATAAATCCCACTTGGTCGTGGTGATTAATCCTTTTAATGTACTGTTGAATCCTATTGGCTAGTATTTTGGTGAGAAATTTTGCATCTGTGTTCATCAAGGATATTGGTCTATAGCTCTCTTTTTTTGATGGGATCCTTGTCTGTTTTTGGGATCAAGGTAATGCTGGCCTCATAAAATGAGTTTGGGAGTTTTCCTTCCATTTCTATTTTTTGGAACAATTTCAGGAGAATAGGAATTAGTTCTTCTTTAAATGTTTGGTAGAATTCCCCCGGGAAGCCCTCTGGCCCTGGGCTTTTGTTTGTTTGGAGATTTTTAATGACTGTTTCAATCTCCTTACTGGTTATGGGTCTGTTCAGGCTTTCTATTTCTTCCTGGTTCAATTTTGGTAGTTTATATGTTTCTAGGAATGCATCCATTTCTTCCAGATTGTCAAATTTGTTGGCATAGAGTTGCTCATAGTATGTTCTTATAATAGTTTGTATTTCTTTGGTGTTAGTTGTGATCTCTCCTCTTTCATTCATGATTTTATTTATTTGGGTCCTTTCTCTTTTCTTTTTGATAAGTCTGGCCAAGGGTTTATGAGTTTTATTAATTCTTTCAAAGAACCAGCTCCTAGTTTGGTTGATTTGTTCTATTGTTTTTTTGGTTTCTATTTCATTGATTTCTGCTCTGATCTTTATGATTTCTCTTCTCCTGCTGGGCTTAGGGTTTCTTTCTTGTTCTTTCTCCAGCTCCTTTAGGTGTAGGGTTAGGTTGTGTACCTGAGACCTTTCTTGTTTCTTGAGAAAAGCTTGTACCGGTATATATTTTCCTCTCAGGACTGCCTTTGTTGTGTCCCACAGATTTTGAACCGTTGTATTTTCATTATCATTTGTTTCCATGATTTTTTTCAATTCTTCTTTATTTTCCCGGTTGACCCATTCATTCTTTAGAAGGATGCTGTTTAGTCTCCATGTATTTGGGTTCTTTCCAAACTTCCTCTTGTGGTTGAGTTCTAGCTTCAGAGCATTGTGGTCTGAAAATATGCAGGGAATTATCCCAATCTTTTGATACCGGTTGAGTCCTGGTTTAGGACCGAGGATGTGATCTATTCTGGAGAATGTTCCATGTGCACTAGAGAAGAATGTGTATTCTGTTGCTTTGGGATGAAATGTTCTGAATATATCTGTGATGTCCATCTCATCCAGTGTATCATTTAAGACCTTTATTTCCCTGTTGATCTTTTGCTTGGATGATCTGTCCATTTCAGTGAGGGGAGTGTTAAAGTCCCCTACTATTTTTGTATTATTGTTGATGTGTTTCTTTGATTTTGTTATTAATTGGTTTATATAGTTGGCTGCGCCCACGTTGGGGGCATAGATATTTAAAATTGTTAGATCTTCTTGTTGGACAGACCCTTTGAGTATGATATAGTGTCCTTCCTCATCTCTTATTATAGTCTTTGGCTTAAAATCTAATTGATCTGATATAAGCATTGCCACTCCTGCTTTTTTCTGATGTCCTTTAGCATGGTAAATTCTTTTCGACCCCCTCACTTTAAGTCTGGAGGTGTCTTCGGGTTTAAAATGAGTTTCTTGGAGGCAACATATAGATGGGTTTTGTTTTTTTATCCATTCTGATACCCTGTGTCTTTTGATTGGGGCATTTAGCCCATTAACATTCAGGGTAACTATTGAGAGATATGATTTTAGTGCCATTGTATTGCCTATAAGGTGACTGTTACTGTATATTGTCTCTGTTCCTTTCTGATCTACCATCTCTCTTTGCTTAGAGGACCCCTTTCAGTATTTCCTGTAGAGCTGGTTTTGTGCTTGCAAATTCTTTAATTTTTTTTTGTCCTGGAAGCTTTTAATCTCTCCTTCTATTTTCAATGATAGCCTAGCTGGATATAGTATTCTTGGCTGCATGTTTTTCTCGTTTAGTGCTCTGAAAATATCATGCCAGCTCTTTCTGGCCTGCCAGGTCTCTGTGGATAAGTCAGCTGCCAAACTAATACTTTTACCATTGTATGTTACAGACTTCTTTTCCCGGACTGCTTTCAGGATTTTCTCTTTGTCACTAGGGCTTGTAAATTTTACTATTAGGTGACGGGGTGTGGGCCTATCCTTATTGATTTTGAGGGGCGTTCTCTGAACCTCCTGAATTTTGATGCTCATTCCCTTTGCCATATTGGGGTAATTCTCCCCAATAATTCTCTCCAGTATACCTTCTGCTCCCCTCTCTCTTTCTTCTTCTTCTGGAATCCCAATTATTCTAATGTTGTTTCGTCTTATGGTGTCACTTATATCTCGAATTCTCCCCTCATGGTCCAGTAGCTGTTTGTCCCTCTTTTGCTCAGCTTCTTTATTCTCTGTCATTTGGTCTTCTATATCGCTAATTCCTTCTTCTGCCTCATTTATCCTAGCAGTGAGAGCCTCCATTTTTGATTGCACCTCATTAATAGCTTTTTTGATGTCAACTTGGTTAGATTTTAGTTCTTTTATTTCTCCAGATAGGGATTTTATATGTCTGGAGAGGGTTTCTCTAATATTTTCCATGCCTCTTTCTAGCCCGGCTAGAATCTTGAGAATTGTCATTGTGAACTCTAGGTCTGACATATGTCCAATGTCTGTATTGATTAGGTCCCTAGCCTTTGGTACTGCCTCTTTTTCTTTTTTTTTTTTGTTGTGAATTTTTCCGCCTTGTCATTTTGTCCAGCTGAGAGTATATGAAGGAGCAAGTAAAATACTAAAAGGGTGGCAACAATCCCAGGAAAATATGCTTTAACCAAATCAGAAGAGATCCCAAATCGTGAGGGGGGATTTCTCCCCCCTCACGTTTGGGTGAGAGATATCCTCTGATTGGGATCTCTTCTGATTGGGGGATAAAAAGAGGTTCAAAAAGAAAGCAAGAAAAAAAAATTAAAAATAGAGATTGAATTAAAAATTCAATCAAGAATTAAAAAAAGAATAAAAAAAGTGATTGAAGAGAACGGGATCTCTTCTGATTTGGGGATAAAAAGAGGTTCAAAAATAAAGAAAGAAAAAAAAGAAAAAAAAAGAATTAAAAAAAGAAAACGGATAAAGAAAAGTATAAAAAAGAAATATATATATATATATATATATATATATATTAGATAAACTAGTTATAAAAACGTTAAAAAAGAAAAGGGTAAAAGTTAAAAAAAATTTAGCAGAAGAAGAGAAAAAAAATGAAAAAGAAAAAAATTAAATTAACTGCCACACTAAAAAATCACAGGGAGAAAGGATGAGTTCCGTGGTTTGTTTTCTCCTCCTCTGGAATTCTGCTGCTCTCCTTGGTATTGTACCTGCACTCCGTGGTAGGTGAACTTGGTCTTGCCTGGATTTCTTGTTGATCTTCTGGGGGAGGGGCCTGTTGTAGTGATTCTCAAGTGTCTTAGCCCCAGGCGGAATTGTACCGCCCTTACCAGGGGCCAGGCTGAGTGATCCGCTCGGCTTTGCTTGCAGGAGCTTTTGTTCCCTGAGCGCTTTCCGTAGAGTTCTGGAGGACGGGAATACAAATGGCAGCCTCCTGGTCTCCAGCCCGGAGGAGCCGAGAGCCCGGGGCCCCGCTCCCCAGTGCACCCTCTGCAAACAGCTCCTAGTAACTCCCATCTGCCTAACTTCTGGCCCCGCTCTGAGCTCACCGAGCCTGCGACCGGTTCAAGGCAACACCGAGCTGTGAGCTTACTGTCGGCTCTGTCTCTGTAGCAGGCTTTCCCATTCCCATATCCGCAAGCTCTGAAACACTCAGACACCCCCGATCCTTCTGTGACCTTACGAGACCTGAGGCCACGCCGACCCCGCGTGGGCTTTACCCCGGTTTAGCCTGTGGAGCAATGTCCCTCAGCGGAACAGACTTTTAAAAGTCCTGATTTTGTGCTCCGTTGCTCCACCGCTTGCCGGGAGCCGGCCCCTCCCCCCGGGGTCTAACTTCCTGTCGCTTTCGATTCACTTCTCCGCCAGTCCTACCTTTCAGAAAGTGGTTGTTTTTCTGTTTCTAGAATTGCTGTTCTTCTTCTCTTCGATCTGCCGATGGATTTGCAGGTGTTTGCAATCTTTAGATAAGCTCTCTAGCTGATCTCCTGCTAGCTGAAGTAGTCTCAGCCTGCTACTTCTCCGCCATCTTGACTCCTCCCCCAGTATTTTTTTTAACCTATTTACCATCACAGCGAGCTGTACAGTACATCAAATTCCATAATACCTTTCTAAACTGAACTTTTTGATATATACACCTTTTGTTTTTTTGCATTTCTATTTTTTGAATTTCTTTTTTTTTAATTTTAGTTTAGTTTAGTCTAGTTTATTCCTTTTTATTTTTATCTTCTAATATTCATATAGATTTGAACTTCAAAGTAATCCCATTTCCCCAATCAATACTACCCCTATAGGTAAACCAATTATTAATCGCCTTAATCTTAGAAAAGTTGAGTCATTTAACAAAGATATCAAGATACATCAAGGAAGAATAAAAACAACCTTCCTCGGACACACTGAAAATTTATAACCACTCTCCCATCCCCTTCGTCCACCAGTGTTTCTGTGATATTGTGTTTGTCCTGATAGCATATAAATCTTACACACTTGGGATTCTTTTTGACGAGGTTCTTCATTATTTGCATATATATATTTTTTTCTCTTCTCGTATACTTGTGTCAGTCTTTTTTTTTTTTTTTTTTTGTTTACTTCATAAATCTTAACTTGCGGCCCATCTGGGCTGAAACGTCTCTTTCATCTTCCCTTTCTTTCCTGCCTCTCTCTACTTTTTTTTTCTTTTCTTTTCTTTTTCTTTTCTTTTGTCTCTTGTTTGGATGGGTAATCCTGATTGCTCAGAAGTGTTCCAGGGTGCACCTTGACTGCACCACGGTTGATACATCCAGCTACATCTGTTGAGTCATCTCCCACCAAAATGACTAGGAGGAGGAATTCCCAACAGAAGAAAAATACAGAGGAAGAACCTTCTGCAACAGAGCTAATGGCTATCAACATAGACAATATGTCGGAAAGAGAATTCAGGCTAACAATTATCCAGGCAATAGCTAGGTTGGAGAAAGCCATGGATGACTAAAGGCAGAGCTGAAGGCGATGAGAGATGATGTTCACAATGTTAGGGTGGAGCTTAAAGCTACCAGGGAGGAGGTTTACAATGCTCTCAATGAGTTCCAATCTAATCTAAATTCTCTCAAAGCTAGGGTAACTGGGACAGAATATAGAATTCGTGATCTGGAAGACAAACAGATAGAGAGAAAGGATCAGGAGGAAGCCTGGAACAAACAGCTTAGAAACCACGAAAAAGGAATCAGGGAAATAAATGATGCAATGAAGCATGCCAATGTCAGATTTATTGGAATCCCTGAAGGGGAGGAGAAAGAAAGAAGTCTAGAAGATATAGTGGAACAAGTCCTTCATGAAAAATTTCCCAGTCTCGCGAATGAAACCAGCATTCATGTACTAGAGGCTGAACGGTCTCCACCCAATATTATACATTCCAAAAAATCAGCAGGACACCTAATAGTAAAATTGAGGAATTATAATTGTAGATATAATCTCTTGAAAGCCACTAGGGCAAAGAGGCTCCTTACTTGCAGAGGGAAGCCCATCAGAATAACGTCAGACCTGTCCAAAGAGACCTGGTAAGCCAGAAAGGGCTGGCAAGATATAGTCAGGGCACTAAATGAGAAGAACATGCAGCCAAGAATACTTTAACCAGCAAGACTGACATTCAAAATGGATGGAGAGATAAAGAGTTTCCAAGACCGGCAAGGCTCAAAAGACTATGCAACCACCAAGCCGACACTGCAGGAAATATTAAGGTGGGCTCTAAAAAAGAGGGAAATAGCTTTGAACAGAAATATAGAGACAATCTGCAGAAAGAAAGACCTTAAAGGTAACTCAATGTCAATAAAAACTTATCTATCAATAATCACTCTCAATGTGAATAGCCTAAATGCGCCCATAAAATGGCACAGGGTTGCAGATTGGATAAAACGACAGGACCCATCCATATGTTGTCTACAAGAGACACATTTTGAACCTAAAGATACACACAGACTGTAAGTGAAGGGATGCAGAAGATTCTTCATGCCCATGGGCTTCAAAAGAAAGCTGGGTTAGCGATTCTCATATTAGATAAATTAGACTTTAAACTAAAGACTGTAGTCAGAGATACAGAAGCACCCAATAATCCTTAAAGGGACTATCCACCAAGATGATGTACCAATTTTAAATATCTATGCTCCCAATATGGGAGCAGCCAATTACTTAAGAAAACTGTTAATCAAGATAAAGAGTCATATTGATATGAATACACTAATTGTAGGAGATCTTAACACATCTCTCTCAGAAATAGACAGATCATCGAAGCAGAAAACCAATAAAGAAATAAGAGCATTGGGGGTGCCTGGGTGGCTCAGTGGGTTAAGCTGCTGCCTTCGACTCAGGTCATGATCTCGGGGTGCTGGATCGAGTCCCCCATCAGGCTCTCTGCTCAGCGAGGAGCCTGCTTCCTCCTCTCTCTCTCTGCATGCCTCTCTGCCTACTTGTGATCTCTCTCTGTCAAATAAATAAATAAAATCTTTGGAAAAAAAAGAAATAAGAGCATTGAATGACACATTGGACCAGATGGACCTCATAGCTATATACAGAACATTCCACCCTAAAACAACAGAATACTCATTCTTCTCAAGTGCACACAGAACCTTCTCCAGAATAGACCACATACTGGGTCACAAATTAGGACTCAACCGATACCAAAAGACTGAGATTATTCCCTGCATATTCTCAGATCACAGTGCCTTGAAACTGGAGCTCAATCACAAAGAAAAGTTCAGAAGGGACTCAAACACCTGGAAGCTAAAGATCACCTTGCTTAAGAATGCTTGGATTAACCAAGAAATCAAGGAAGAACTGAAACCATTCATGGAAACCAATGAGAATGAAGACACTTTGGTCCAAAAACCTATGGGATACAGCAAAGGCAGTCCTAAGGCGGAAATACATAGCCATCCTGGCCTTCCTCAAAAAAATTGAAAAATCCAGAACACTGCAGCTGTCTCTACACCTTAAAGAACTGGGGAATCAACAACAAACCAAACCAACTCCACACATAAGAAGGGAAATCATCAAGATTAGAGCTGCGATCAATGAGGTAGAAAACAGAGTTACAGTAGAACGTATCAATGAAACTAGAATCTGGTTTTTTGAAAGAATCAATAAGATCGATAAGCCATTGGCCACACTAATCCAAAAAAAAAGAGAGAAATCCCAAATACATAAAATTTGAATGAAAAGGGAGAGATCACAACTAACACCAAGGAAGTAGAAACAATCATCAGAAGTTATTTTCAACAGTTATATGCCAATAAGCTTAGCAACCTAGATGAAATGGATGCATTCCTGGAAAACTATAAACTCCCAAAATTGAACCAGGAAGAAATCGACAACCTGAATAGACTGATATCTAGTAACGAGATTGAAGCAGTGATGAAAAACCTCTCAAAAAACAAGAGCCAAGGACATGACGGATTCCCTGGGGAATTCTTCCAAACTTTCAAAGAAGAAATAACACCTATTCTCCTGAAGCTGTTTCAAAAAATTGAGGTAAAAGGAAAACATCCAGACTCCTTCTATAAAGCCAGCATTACCCTGATCCCCAAAACAGGCAAAGACCCTACGAAAAAAGGAGAATTTCAGACCAATATCACTGATGAATATGGATGCAAAGATTCTCAACAAGATCCTAGCAAACAGGATCCAACAGCACATTAAAAAGATTATCCACCATGATTAGGTGGGATTCATCTTTGGGCTACAAGGATGGTTCAACATTCATAAATCAATCAATGTGATAGAACAAATTAATAGGAGAAGAGAGAAGAACCACATGGTTCTCTCAATTGATGCAGAAAAAGCATTTGACAAAATCCAGCATCCATTCCTAATTAAAACACTTAAAAGATTAGGGATAGAGGGAACATTCCTGAACTTCATCAAATCTATCTATGAAAGACCCACAGCAAATATCATCCTCTATGGGATAAAGCTTGCAGTCTTCCGGTTCAGATCAGGAACAAGACAAGGATTCCCACTTTCATCAGTCTTGTTCAACATAGTATTAGAAGTCCTAGCAACAGCAATCAAACAACAAAGAGAAATAAAAGGTATCCAAATTGGCAATGAAGAAGTCAAACTCTCTCTATTCGCAGATGAAATGATTCTTTATATGGAAAACCCAAAAGATTCCACCCCCAAACTACTAGAACTCATACAGCAATTAAGCAATGTGGCAGGATACCAAGTCAATGTGCAGAAATCAGTAGCTTTCTTATACACTAACAATGAAAATACAGAAAGAGAAATTAGAGAATCGATTCCATTTAGTATACCACCAAGAACCATAAGATACGTGGGAATAAACCTAAGCAAAGAGGTAAAGGATCTGTTCTTGAGGAGCTACAGAACACTCATGAAAGAAATTGAAGAAGACACAAAAAGATGGAAGACCATTCCATGCTCTTGGATCAGAAGAATAAACATTGTTAAAATGTCAATACTGCCTAGAGCAATATATACTTTTAATGCCATTCCAATCAAAATTACATCGGTATTCTTTAAAGAGCTGGAGCAAATAATCCAAAAATTTGCATGGAATCAGAAGAGACCCCGAATCGCTAAGGAAATGTGAAAAACAAAAATAAAACTGGGAGCATCACAATAGTCAATGAGGGCCTTGATGTTTGTGGAACCATTGGTACATTGAGCATGGTATGAGCAGCCAATCACAGGAGTTCCCGAGTGCTAGGAACATATAAGCAACCTATATGCCCCTTACACTTAAGTGACCTGGACTATACCAGCCTTTACATTTTCTCTGGGAAGCATCACCCTCAAATATGCTCACACATCATCCATCTCATGGTTGCATGTCTCCCACTTTGCAGGTCCCTTGAAGTTCATTTCAACCCCCACAAGAAACTTCCTCATGGCTCCCATCTGTGTATTCCCACGTGCTGTGGGCACACTGTCATTACTGACCTCAGCCCAGGAGTCACAGCTCTAGGCACTTCCCCTACAGTCTCAGTGGTGTCAAATGTAGACACCAGATCACTGGCATTTGCACCACACCTACAACCTCACTCCACATGCCTGCAGCTAAAATGGACCATAGCCCAGGAGGGGCCATCCAGGAATCTCACCTTCCAACTCCATTCTGACCCCAGTGTCCAATTTATCAGAAGGTCAGTATTGAGTCTTGGATGTGGCCCCATTTTTCATACCCAAGCAGACACTACAGTCCCCAAGGTGCTCCTCTTCCCACCTCTCTCCCACTGAGCCTTATTCTGTGCAGACACCCATGCACCTAAAGCACCCATTGTTAATCCCACATTTCTCCCCAATTCCTGCAGTCCTTCCTTGGTAAAAATGGTGCCCACAGCCTGGCCACTCATACCATTCTGCTTCCTGCTCTGATGCCAAACCTACTCAGACAGACACAGGTAATCATACCCTGCCTCTGGAATCGCTCTACTCTTCTTGCATGGTCTTGTTACATTTGTTCTTTCAAAGACTGAATCACAGACAAATCTGTACTGGATCAACAGCTGTATTTATGGCCACTGTCTGAAGCCGTAACATCAGGGGTCAACCTCAAATTTAGCAAAAATCTGAAAAATTGGTCTCTGCCAAAGCTTTATGCAGAAATACCTGTGAACAGACGCACGGATTGTCTATTCCTTCAAATCAAAATGCTCCTAAACTTTAGTATGTCTGAACAAGTTGATGAGGACAGGCAGGTTATGCTCAATGTCAACTCTGCATGTTTAACCAACATATTCTTCGAGCCATGGAGACCCCAACCTCAGGAGAATGTGATAGATAGTAAGGGATAGTAGTAACTCTAAGACAGAATTCCCTTTACAATCATCCAGGGGTTGTCTTTTGCAAATCAGTTATTTAGAAATAATAAGTTTTGTTTATTTTTATTGTTTGAATTTTAAATGCTCTATTTGCCTATTTTTCAAATTCATACCATACCATTAATTGGGGAGATGAACACATATTTCCCATCTCCCCTTCTATGCCATAGTGAGTGGGTGCACAAACATTAACACTTGGGCACTGCATGTAAGGCAGAAATGTCCACAAAGACCTTCATTTGAATGAAGAAACTCTCCAACTCAAGGAGCTGTGCCTGCCTCTCAGTACCTTGCTTGGCTTCTTGCTTTAAGGCCTCCACCTCTCCTTTGAAGATGTAACACTTCTCCTTCAGCTGGAGTATCTCAGCCAATGTCTCCACAGTTTTCATGGCCTGGATCTCCTCCACAATTTCCTCCAATTGTCCCTCTTCATTTCATTCCATAAATTTGAATAAAAGTATTCAATCCACTGGACTGTTTCATCATCTAGGGTATGGTGTAGTTATCTTCTCAGGGGGAGAACTCCCCCCAGAATGAATATTGTATAGATAGCAGGCCAAAAGGACCTCATGCTGAAGGAGATCAAAACTAAGAAGAAACTTGAATACTCACTTTTCTATAAAGGTGAAAAACATACTACCATAGATTTTTAAGGCAAATTGGCATCTTAGTCCCGTGCTGTCCTGGGATGGAGGGCTCATAGTTTGGAGGTTCCCAGATCCCCATGGCTTCACTGGACAAATCAGTTCAATGCTGAGAGGGTTTGGAGGTCGCATAATCTCATGCCAGCTGGAAAGCTGAGTGTTAGAGTGTTCTGCACTTTGGGGAGAAGGAACGATCTGTTTCCAAGGAAACATGCTGAACTTGTTGTCTAATTGCCTTCTTGGCCCAGTGCAGAGCGTTATTATTAGTCTCCAGGTCCTTGGGGACACAGTTAAATTGCTGTCCAGGTTCCTGATGGGCCTATTAGACAGCTTAATTATTGGTCTCCAGTTCCAAGGACAAATGGTGAACCCACATTCATCATGCCGCTTGGCCTAGCACACAGTTGATTTTTTGGTCTACTGGGCCAAGTGTCCATGGTAAGTCTGCTATCAGCATTCCTAATTGCTTGAGCACAGAGCTGAGTTGTTGGTTTTGAGATCCAATATCCCAAGGTGCACCTGATTACCAGGTGCCTATGTTGCATATCAGACAGCCGAGTTTCTCTCCAGGTCAAAGGTCACATGGAGATCCTACTGCCTGGGTGTCCACTTGGCCTACCAGACAGCCCATTTTTTGGTCTCCTGGCCAAAGGGCAGATGGTGGGCCCACTATTTGTCTGGTTGGCCTGGGTCAGAAATGTGTGTTTCTTATTGCCATTGAAGAACACATGGTGAGCCTGCTATCCAGGCGCCCTCTTGGCCTATCAAAGTGCTGTGTTGTTAGTTTCAGGTCCAAGGGTACATGGGATCCCACTCTCAAGGTATGTGCTTGGCCTAGTTGAGGGTTCTTTTACTGGTCACCATGTCCAAAGTCTCATGGCAAGCCTGCTATCCAAGTGGCTGTTTGACCCAATAGAGAGATGATTTGTTGGTCTCGAGGCCCAAGGGCACATGGTGAGCCAACTGTCCAGGGGCCTGCTTAGCCTAGTAGAAACCTCACTGTTCGTTTTCCAGGTCCATGGGTACATGTTGAGCCAACTGTGAAGTTTCCCGCCTGGCTTGTCACAGAGTTGTATTGTTGGTCTACAGATCCAAGGGTGACATCATTATCCCACTGACAAGGAGACTGCTTAACATAGCAGACAACTCAGTTTCTGGTCTCCAGGTCAAGGGCACACGGTGAGCCTGCTGTCAATGTGTATCCTTGGCCAAGCTACAAAGCGAGTTGTCTTTAGGCATAAGGGCCTATGTTGAGCTTCCTGTCTGGGTGTCTGTTTGGCCTAGTACAGACCTGGTATTGTGGCTTCCATGCCCATGGGTCCATGATGAGCCAGATGTGAAGCTGTCTCCTTGGCTTGTCACAGAGGGACATCGTTGGTCTCCAGGTCCAAGGGCACCCAGTAAACTGACTGTCAGCATGCCAGTGTAGCCCATTACACAACTCAGTTGTCATTCACCAGGTCCAAGGACACATGGAAAGCCTGTTGCTAAGTTGGCCACTTGGCCAAGCAAAGAGCTGAGTTGCAGATCTCCAGGTCCAGGTGCACACAGTGAGCCTCCTGTCTAGGTGTCTGACTGTCCTGTCCCAGGTCTCCTTTCTTGGCCTCAACGTCCAATAGCACAGGTTTAGCCCACTATCCAGGTGCCTGCTTAACCCACCAGACTGCTGTTATTGGTCTCCAGGTCCAAGGGCACTTGGTGAGTCCTTTGTAAAGGTGCCCCCTTGGCCAGGCATAAAGCTGAGTTGTTGGTCTCAAGGACCTTGGACACATGGTAAGCCACGTGTCTAGATGGCTGCTTGGCTTATCCCAGAGCTCTCTTATTGGTCTCCAGGTCCAAAGGCACATGATGAACCATCTGTCCAGGTGCCTGCTTGGCCTGGTACGGACCTGATTTTGTGGTTTCCAGTTCCATGGGCCCGTGTTGAGACAGACGTGAAGTCACCTGCTTGGCTTATCTCAGAGCTCCGTTGTTGGTCTCCAGATCCAAGGGCACATGGTTAGCCCACTGTCAACATGCCTTCTTAACCCACGGGACAGCTCAATTGTTGGTCTCCAGGTCCAAGGGCACATGGTAATCCCACTGTCATGGTGCCTGCTTGGCCAAGCAAAGATCTGAGTTGTTGGTTTCCAGGTCTAAGGGCACATGGTGGGGCTCAAGTCCAGTTATCTGCTTGACCTAGGCCAGGGCTCCTTTTTTGGGCTTAATATCCAAGGGACCATGGTGATCCCACTGCCATGGTGCCTGCTTAGCTTACCAGACAGCTCACTTGTCAGTCTCCATGTCCAAGAGCACATGGTGGACCTGCTGTCCAGGTGCCTGTTTGGTGTAACTGAAAACAGATTTGTTAGTCTCCATGTCCATGGGAGAATGGTGAGATGGCTCTTCAAGGTGCCTGCTTGACCTAGCATACACCTGAATTGCTGGTCTCCTAGTCCATGGGCACATGGTGAGTCTGGTGTCCAGGTGCCTTCTTGGCCTAGTGGAGAGCTGAGTATTTGTCCACTGGGTACAAAGACCATGGTATTGCTTCTGTAGAGTTGATTCATTTTACCAAAACCAGCTGAGATGCAGGACCCATGGTTTCTTGGCACTTGGCAAACATGTTCTCTGTGATTTTTTGCCTTGTGCTTCACTGGGCTGGCCAGGGTGAGGTATGGAGGATCCCTGTCCACCCAGTGTCTGTGTGACACATCTGCCCAGTGTCAAATGGAATCAGAAGCCTCCCAGTCTTTGGGTTCCTGGGAGGAGCTCTATCCTGAGGTCTGAAAGTCTATTTGTTAAGCTGTATTTGAGGATTGATGGTCTGTGGGTTAGCCAGGTTTCTGTAAATTATTTTGTGCACTGCTGAGTTTTTTCAGACAGTCCATGGACTGAGTGTCAGTGCTCCAAGGACTAACATTGCATAATGAGACGTGGTGATTCTTTTTCCCAGTACCTACTTGTTGTGTAAAATCCCCCCTCTGCCTGATGTCTCCAGATATTCCACATATTGTGCACATCTGTGTTGGCTGGATGTTCAGAGCACACATGTGCCCTGTGCTGAGCCAGGGTTGGAGGGCTTCAGAGTGGTAGTGTGCCAAATATTCCTTCAGGACATGGACTCTGCTTTTCTCTACTGAAGTTACATATGACCCCAGGGGTGAGGGACTTTGATGTCAGATAATCCATGGTATTCTGATAGACAGTGTCCCACTCCCACACGTCAAATGAGAATGTCTCCCTGAGGACCTTAGCCAGCCTCATAGTGTGGAATGGGTCTAGGTTTTGCCGTGTATGTGTATGAGGACTCTCTGGACCACAGAGGGGGCAAAAACATAGGTGCTAACATGATGGTGCTGTGTAGAGTATTGGAGAGGGCCACAGCCGGAATTTTGAGTAGGCGGCTTGTCATGGGCAGGGGCAGGGAACAGGGCAGAGAAGTCAAGGAAGAGAAGGAAGAGTTGTGACTGAACTGCCATCTCTATCTTCACTGGAGCCTGGGCTGTTGCCAAGTTTTTATAACCACCCTGGGACACCAGAATGCCTTCATGTGATGTCACCACCATGGAATGTCACCACTATGTCCTGGCCAATCACCAGGGATTTTTCAGATTGGCATCATTCTGATGACGAATGACAAGTCAGATCAGCTGGCCAATTACTGATGGATTTCTCAGTGACACCCCTGACTGATATCATCACCTGGAAACCATGTTTTAAAGGAAAAGAGTTAAACTGTGGTTCAAGTGGAAAATTTTATATTTGGGTTGTATTTACAGTGATGGTCATAAACACTGCAAAGTATATGTGCCACACAGAGGCACCATTAATTAAAACATTGACATGAATATTAATGAAAACATGGGCCGTTAGAACCCATGGAAGGTCACAGGTGTACGTAAGTCAGACAACATGGCAATAGAGAAATCATTACTCTCAGCTTATCCAACAAAGCTTAAATATAAGTGGAGAATATGGTAGACATTATGTTTAGGACATCTTACCACAGTAAACCTAAGCCTGGAAGGTATGAATATGTGTCACCAGTAAGGATCTGCTTTCCAATATCATTGTGGCATTCAGCTCTCATAGACTGGGAACAACAAAATCCGTCCTGTCACCAGGTTCAGAGTCTTCATATCCAGCATCCAATGAGAGAATTCTGCGGGGAATAATTAAATTTTTCTCTGCCCTCAAATACAATTACATACTTAATAAATCATTCTGAACACTCAAGAAATCAGTCAAAGGTGTGATCATATAAATGTGACAAGGCTACAGGTAGATAGTGACCACTATTTTGAAGGCAGGAGGATGGAGACTTGGATTTGGTGTGGTATAGCTGAGGATACAGTGCAGGGGAGGGAGTCTTATTCAGAAAGGTGCCAAAAAGTATTATAAACAGCTGGGTGCAAAAACAGAACATTTTAAAGTCTGGATAAAGAAGATGTGGTTCATAAATAGGATGGAATATTACTCAGCACCCCAAAAAACTGAAATATTGTCTTTTGTAAGGATGAGGATGGAACTGGAGGGCATAATGCTAAGGGAATAAGTCAGTCGCAGAAAGACAAATACCATATGATTTCTATCATAAGCGTAATATGAGAAACAAGACCAATGAACATAGGGGAAGGGCAGAAAAAAAAAATAAAACAAGATGCATATAGGGAGGGAGGCAAACCATAAGAGACTCAACAACTTGGGAACAAATTGAGGGTTTTTGGAGAGGAGGTAGCTGTGACATGGGGAAACTGGGTGATGGGCATTACAGAGGGCATTTGATGGAATGAGCTCTAGGTATTATATGGAACTGATGCATCCCTAAATTGTACCCCTGAAACTTTTTTTTTAAAGATTTTATTTATTTATTTGATAGAGAGAAATCACAAGTAGGCAGAGAGGCAGGCAGAAAGAGAGAGAGGGAAGTAGGCTCCCTGCTGAGCAGAGAGCCCAATGCGGGACTCGATCCCAGGACCCTGAGATCATGACCTGAGCCGAAGGCAGCGGCTTAACCCATTGAGCCACCCAGGCGCCCCTGTACCCCTGAAACTTAAAAAAAATAATGTTTTCAGGAAAATTCCATAGATTTTCCCCACCAGCACATAGGAAGTTCCCATAAATTACTTGTTGAAAGAGTGAGCTGCCAGGTGGAGCTCTCTCATCCTTCTGCCCATCCACAGGCTCTAGAGCTCAAGGGAGTGATTATTAAAAGCAGAGAGGTACCCTCAGGAAATGGGAGGAAATGGGCTTCCCTGTGTGAGCCATGAAGAGAAGAAGAGCATGTGGCCAGGGACTGACCACCTACCAAAAGGGCGCCCAGGAAAAGCTGCCAACAGAAGCTGAAACAGAATTCTGCAAAGCAGTGAACTAGAAGTAAATCTCCACAGAAGTGAAGAGTCGGGTCTCCCCAGGAGACAAGTTACCTTTCACCCCTGGACTGGTTGAGTGAGGATAATTTCAGCTAGATTGCCCTTAGGTTTCTGTCACTCTCAGACAAACCCATTCCTGTTATATTTGTATACTTTATAACTCATTATTATTTTCTGTAGCATAGTTGACACACAATAATTTGTTAATGTCAGGTGACCATTATAATGATTGGACAAGTTTTTACTTTATATTATAATGATAAAAAGTGTAGCTACCATCAGTCAACAGAGACAATATTCCAATACAATTGTCATATTCCCTATGCTGTGCCTTTCATCCCCATGACCTACTCAACCCACAATGGGAAGACTGTGTCTCCTTCACCCCTTCACTTATTTCTTCCATGCCCCCCTCAACTCCCTTCTGAGAACCATCTCTCTCTTATCTATAGTGACATTCTGATTGTGCTTTGTATTTGTTTATTCATTTGTTTTGCTTTTCAGAATATAGACAGAAGTGAAATCCTATAGTGTTTGTCCATCCTGTCTTACCTATTTCACGTTAGTGTATGACCTCTGGGTCCATCAATGATCCAAAGGACATAAATCCCATCCTATTCTAAAGCTGAGTAATTTTCCATTTCCTCTAGGTTGCTTACCTTATTGGCATATAGTTGTTGGTCATAATTTCTGATGGTTCTTCTTATTTCCTTGGTGTTAGTCATGATCTCTCCCATTTCATTCATAATTTTATTGATTTGGAAATTCTCTTCTTTTGGAATAGTTTGGCCAGCGATTTATCAATCCTCTTGATTCTTTTAAAGAACCAGCTGCTAGTTTTGTTTTGTGTTCTGTGTCTCCAGTTCCTAACTCATTGATCTCTGCTTTAATCTTGATTCTTTCCCTGTCTTTGTCTGGAAACAAAGGCATACTGCTTGGCCCCTGAGAAAGGTAGTCCAGGAAACCCAGAGGGGAGGGGCACACGGAGTATACTGGTCTCACCCACAGACGCCTCCATGGCGCACTAGATAGGCTCAGGCCAATGCTCATGTAGGCCATCAAGTATTTCTTCACACCTACAGGTGGAAAGATAAAGGGACCAGGGGGACTGTTACCAGCTCCCTGCCTTGGAACCACACTGAGGTCCTTTGGGGAAACCCTGGGTATCCACAGAGAATCTGTGTTGTGGCATCCTCCTCCTTCCCTCACTGGGGACTATCATCCACCCAGCATAACTGTAGACCCTCCCAACCACTCTACCCTCAGGGCCAAATGGACAGCAGGCTCTCTTCCAGATGAAGAGCAGAGGTGCCAAAACACAATGTCGTGGGTCTTGCCATTCCTCCAGAATCTCTCTGTGAGAAGAGATGGGGAAAGTTCCCAGCATCTGAGGAAGAAATGAACCATTTGGACTCTTGAGTATTTTAATTTTGTCATTTTCCAGTGGCTTCTACCTTGCGTTTCTCCTTGCAGTACTACTAAAAATGTCAAAATAATTGTTCCTCCAAGAATACAAGTCAGCCATCAGATCTACCCAGAAATCAGATCCTAAGTACCATCTAGATGGGATGTCCTCAAATCTTCTTAGTGGGATGCAGTCCGAAGGCTCAACTAGCTTGGATGACCCAGGAACTAGGAAACTGCCATTTTGCAGGGGAAGAAGGGCCTGAAGCAGGGATGGTATGAAAACACACTCGGATCATTGGTGTTTTCCTGTTAGAATGATGGCAGAAAAGAGATGGAGGAGAATTCTCAATGAAGAGTCATAACAAAGGAAGCTTTGCTAAGAGAGCCACTCTGAAACTAGAGTGTGAAGGACAATCAGGAAGGAAATCATAGGCCCATCTCCTGTTTCAAGTATCTGAGCACCGTGAACTTTTGAATTCTGGCACAAGGACCTGCTCATTGGGAATCCACCACAATCTGGTACACATCCTTCTACTCTGGACTGAAAGAGAGACAAAGTAACGCCTGTTAGCTGCCAGCATTCATCATCATTCTTTCAAAACAAGTGCCTGTGCTTTTCCCTCGTGAACCTGTACTCCCTGCTCAAAATCAGTAGCACACCTGATTTCTCTACATGCTGTGTTTCCCAGATGATGGTCCATAAATCCCCAAACAGAAGTGTCCTTTTTTGCTTCTTTCTTTCCCAGCAGCCACTTATTGTCTGACTTGATGATGTTCCAATGCAAAGGGTCATGTGAAGCTATTTGTACATCATCAGGTCATGGCAAACGTCAGAGAAAACATTAAAATGCTGAAGTCCACCTCACCTTAAATTCAGATTCCTGAAATTGATGTGTTCCCAATTTGGTCTTTTCAGAAAATTTTTTTTCAAAGAACCAGCCCTGGGTGTCGGAATTGAAATGTCTATTTTGATAGAACATCAGAAATCCATGCAATTTCCTCCATTGTAGTCTATAAGGTACTCGAAATAGCTATACTTTTTTTTTCCACACCACCACCACCAAGTCGTAAACTCCAATTAACTGTTATCTGACATTTGCCAAAGTGACAGAGAGTACTTGATATTGTTCAAAACTTAATTCCTTAAAAGTACATATGCTCATAAGATCATTAAGAAATTTTTCCAAAACTGTGCCAGAAAAATGATTGATTTAGATATCAATTAGATAAAATTGTATCATTGTGTTACCAGAAGTGGCTTGACAATTGTATTGTCATGTATAAATATGTGCTGTTACTCGGGGTTGTGTTTTCCTCCCATAGTATTATGTTGCAAAAATCATAAAATATTTTTATTTACGTTTCATTTTTATTAATGTGTTTATTTATTGTGTAAGAATTGTACTCACTTCTTTGCCAGAGACATAGAGCTCACAAGTAGGCAGAGCAGCAGGCTGAGGCAGCGGGAGAAGCAGGCTCTCCTCCCCTAAGCAGAGATCTCAACTTGGGCCTGGACCTGAAATGAAAGCAACTGCTTAAGCGACTGAGAAACCCAGGTACCCCAAGTAGAAATTATTTTAAAGAGTTCACTTTATTTTGCTGCCTGCAAATGCCTATTTACCCTGGGATTTTTCCAAGGATTTCTGAATTGTCACTTTCCAAGAGACCAAATGGCAGTGGCCAGTCCTGCAGGGACTTACAATGTTGTGGCCCCCAGAATGCCAAGCTCCAGGGAGTGCAAGGATAAGGGGTGAAACCAGCAGAGAAGTTTTGGGTCCAAACACTCCAGAGTGCACAGACTGACCTTGGCAGTCAAGATGGGCCTGCCCAGATGTCACCTGCCTCATCCTCTGTGTCCATGTAAGGACACCACACATGCATGCCATGTATGCAGGCCCCGGAGGTGCCATCCAGTGATCGAGATGACCCACTGTCCACAAAGGGTGACCCTCCCTGCAGACAGGAAATTGAGGATGGGTGGGAGGCAAGAGGGAGGTCAGTGCACTAAGGGCCTTTCAAATCAGACACTCACAGGAATCCAGTGTTCTCAAAGAGTATCTGTCTGTCCCCGGAAGAAAGGGCACCTTGTGATCCAAATTAATGCAATTCACTGGAAAATGACAGACATATGTTTGTATCCTTAGCTCATGGCTCAGGCAGTCTGCCCCACAGACAATATTAGTAACTGTCACCCTTGGCTCCAAGGGGCTCCTGGAAGGAAAACAAGCCCCGCAGAGACCCGCAGGAAGTACTTTTTTTTTTAACATATTTTACTTATTCGACACAGCAGGCATGACTTGTGTGACAGGCATAGGGAGAAATTCACCCCCTGAGCAGGGAGTCTGATGCTAGGGTTGATCCCTGGACTCCAACAGCAGTACCTGAGCCGATGGCCAATACTTAACCCACTGAGCCACCCAAGAACTCCTCGAGAGACTTTGTGAAACAATGTCTTATAAATAGGAGTTTTACAGAGTAGCAGATGTAAAATGAACATTTAAGTCTCCTATGTGCCCTCAGGAATATCTTTTTTTTTAAATTAAAAATAAAGTTACTTAAATGCAGTGCAGCTTTGCTTTCTGCAGTAGAATTCATGGACTCATCACTTATATCCACCACTCAGAGCTGATCACAAGAAGTGCCTTCTTCAATGCCCATCATCCATCGACCCCTCCCCAACCCACTTCCCTCCATGACCCCACAGTGTGCAGGGATGCCTTCACTCTGAGAATTTTGACATGAACCATCGCCATGGTGACCTTATGACATGAATCTATCCTTCTGTTTCAACTGCCACTCTGTTAGCTGAGCCCCTTGCAGTTTGATTAAGAAGTGTAAAAGTCCCCATGATGGGAAATCTCAACTTCTGTTCTACGGGTATGTGCCTATCAATTTTCTGAATTCTCTTCTCTCAGATTGGCTGTCTCACTTTTACAGAGACTGGGTTCTTCTCTTCGGGTTTTCCTTTCCATCCTCTGATTTCTCCTCCTGGTTCGATGCCTGTATTTGTTAGTTCTTCTGCGTTATTTCAGTGTGACTTCTTGGTGAAGCTATCTTCCTTAAATAACTTTTATGTTCAGAAAACCGTACTATTTCTCAATGCCAATTTCAGACACAGTCATACAGTGAACACACACAGGTCACACGCCACTCTGTTGTCCCTGGATCAAGAGTACCTTGGTGTGACCCAGGCAACACATTTGAGGGAGAGGAATTGCTGGTCACTTCTTCTCAATGGAGATGACAAAATCAGAGAGGAACAGTCAGCAGTCAAAATGCAGCTGTTTTTAGAAGGAGAGACGCTGGAAGATATCGGGGTGTTTTCATGGGTTGATGTGGAGGGTTTCCTGGGCCATCTGCATGATGCTTGGGAGTGGATGAAAATGGACTGTGACACTGGGTGCGTGGAAAGAACAACTGGCAGCTGAACAGTGGACTGTCTGTTGGTCTCAAAGATACTGCTGGCCTGGGTTCTCAAGGTCCAGCCTATGGAGGGAGACAGGAGACTATAGGTTTAGTAGACAGTCTACTAAACCTACAGTCTCCAGAGGAGATCAAGAGACCTGCGAGTAGACACAGGATGTTGGGGAGGAATGAGAGAGTAGGAAGGAAATCACTCCAGCCAGGGTAGCCTCACTTCCATCTAGGCTCCTCAGGACAATCCTCACATCAAGAGTAGTCCATTCAGCATCATACATCTCCTTCCTTAAACCAACCATTCCCAGCCCAGAAGGCCACCTCCATGTTAACTCTTACCATGAACTGCTCCTCAGGATTGGCCAGCTGGAGGCAAGTGAATTCTCGGCAGGGTCATAGTGTGATAGTTGGGAGTGGAATGATCTGGAATTTGAATAGCTTGGGAGCCAAGCAGAACATCAGTAGCAGTGGGGATCCACTGGCCTTCAGGAAGGCCATGGGAGACAGTGCTGACCTTGCAAACAGGTGGGGGACCATGGCCAATGCTACACATTCCTGGTTCTTCACTAGAGCAACATTTGGAAGAAACTGTTTTATTTTTTACGTCAGGGCCCCAAACACAGAGGTGACTGAGGAATGAGTCTGGTTTCATGGCACTCGGTCTCCCCTAAAGAAACACTGGCAAAGGGGAATTTAAGATTGTGAGAGCAGCTCTTGGTTCAGGGGTTCAGAGTGTTTTCTCAGGGGCACTGGGTATTTTTAAGGGGCTTGGGGAACTCCATCCACAGGGAAACAACGGCATTCCTGTCCCAGATCCATCCCTCATCAGGGTGGCAACTCTCGACAGTCCCTTTACCACATTACATTTCAGTGCCTTCCACTGTGAAATGGGGCTTCCAGGCTGTTTCCACTCCCATTGATGCTGCTGTGGGGAGGAGAGGAGAAAGGGACATGGATTCTCTGTTGGCTGTAAAGCATCATTCTCATGTGAAGGATAAAGATGGGGCTTCCATCCTCCCGTGCAGTGGAGCCATCCCAAGTCCCATGTCTGGATTCATCCACAGCCAGCCGTCTAGCTGATTACCTAGGCAGTATGTTCCTCAATACCTACAGAGCAACTGGGAAGCATCCCGCTCTTTCCTATGTCCCAGGGGCTCCTTGTGGTAAATTACTTGGGACACTCTGACGGCACACTAATGTCTAGGCTGGAGGAGAGGGAAACCGGGCACAGAGGGCTCTCAGGGATGCTCTTGGTTAGGTGTGGCTACTCAATGGGATATAAACCCAGGCCATAAGGCATGCTGATTGCTCTCTGCTGCATTTCTGTAATGTCTAGGCTAAATACAAGCAGTTGCCCACAGAACCTGTGGTGTGGGAGGGGGCGGAATTCAGAGCACAGCACATGGTGACATCTTCCTAAGTCCCACCTGGAGGGAGCAATGCCTGCTGGGCAGCTGGTGAGTAGGGGAAGGAGATGGTTGGACTAGAAGTAAAGAATGTCGAATCCCAGGCGCCTGGGTGGCTTAGTGGGTTAAAGCCTCTGCCTTCGGCTCGGGTCATGATCTCAGGGTCCTGGGATTGAGGCCCACATTGGGCTCTCTGCTCAGCAGAGAGCCTGCTTCCTCCTTCTCTGCCTGACTCTCTGCTTACTTCTGATCTCTGTCTGTCAAGTAAATAAATAAAAATATTTAAAAAAAATGAATGTTGAATCCACCTATGGTCTTCTGACAACAAGATGACAACACTGCTCTCTATTTCTATGTGTCACCCAGCAATCTCTGTGGAGCATCCCCCTGAGAATGTGAAGGCACCCACAAACATGCCAGCCCATCCAAAACCACCCAAGAGGAAAGTCCGGTCTTCCTCCAGGATCAGGTCTACCCCATCAGGGACACCCAGGAAGGTACCTTGGATATTGACTCATTACGTTGATTGGAGACACGTTTTTCTACTCAGTAACACAGACATAACCAAAGCTTTCAAAACACTGAGACACAATTTCCCATGATTTCACTGGTAGCAGTTTCCCTCTATGCCATCCGTCACCATTAAATCCAGAAGTCAAGATGGAATTCTGATTCAAACTGGATCCAAGGGACACAGGAAAAAAAATGTCTACTAGCTGAAGGGATGGATCTTAGGTCTTTTTGGAACACAGGTCCATATAGCTCTCTCCAGGAAACATCTTTCTGAGATGTGTAGGAAGGAAGAGACTATGTTTTCCACAAGTAACACTGAACAAAACAATGGAACAGAATACAAAAAAGGTTTTACGATCCCCTCCCCATCCACTTCGGTCCATTAGCCACATCTTATGTGAGTGTGCTAGGTGCCTTGAAAGGAACAAAACGACCTCACATTTGGGGAACTAAAGTACCAAGTACATTCCATGTGTTTACCGTTCTACAAATTGAGAAAATGCATTCTGTGATGTCTTCTCATTCTGGAAACAGAAATCTGTGCACAAATATCTAACAGCTGGGTTCGCAATAGCCATAGACAGGCACAGCCCCCAAATCCATCATGGGAGGAAAGGACACATTAAATGGCATACATATGCATCATGGAGTGCTATTCAGGCATAAGAAGAAACAAAACTTTCCAATATTTTAGGAAAGAGATGGGCCTTGGAAACCTAACACACATTTTGAGAGCATGCACACAAGGAAAGAGGTACATTACACGATCCCAGGCTTTGAGGACACTAGGGTAGGGACATTCGTAGACCCAGAAAATGGAAAGTACAGTGCAGGGAGGAAAGGGGGAGGGTCGGTCATGTTGTCATGGGTACAGAGGTTCCATGAGATAGGATGGCAAAGTTTTCCACGTAGATGGCAGTTATGTCTACAAAGCATCAGGCATGTGAGCAGTGTCACTAAACATACATGTACTAACAAATATAACCGTCAATATTACTTAGAATCCATCACCAAAAAAAACCCCACTACTCCAAGGCAATAGAGAACCTATAGGGTCACAGCAGAGATGCAAGGAAGACAGCTGAATTGGCCCCATGACCAGGTGAAGAAGTGGCAAGCTGGCTTGGCTTCACAGTAGGACAGAGGGTTCAGGGGACTGCGCCCTGAAGCCTAGTGTGCCTTGAGTGTTTCCCATATTTACCCTGATGCTCAAGTCAAAACCCACTGATCAGCCCCCCATTTGAAAACCAAGGACCCGTTTCCCTTTTCCATGCTTCTCCCTTCCTCTGTGTTTCTATGTACACCAAGGACGTTGGCCCAGCAGCAAATCAGGCATTGCTTGGTCATTCTCACATTCATTCACTCTGGGCCCCCATACACATCAAGCAGAGTTAACTCTTGAGTCATTCCTGAGTAGTGAAGCCAATGTCCTGACAGCTCTTCTATGTTCTCGTAGATCCTGTAGAGGGTCAGTCTAATGACCTTCTTAGGTACTGGACAGAGGAAGGTGCTCCAACTCTCTCTGAGGTAAGCTCGCCTCTCTTTCTGAGAGACTGAAATGTTCCTTCCTTGATTTCTTCCATCAGTGGAGGATGAAAATCTGGCACTTTACCTCCCAGGGGAAGGGGGCAGCAGTCTTCCCTCATGGAGGAATGCTGGGTCCAACCCCTTATGGAGAGTGGACCCAAAAAGGGTGATGACACAGGACAGCCTCAGTTACAATCTCAATGGGATCAAACAACTTCTACAGCAGAAATGGTTTCTACTTGAAAAAGAATGTTCTATCTGTTGATCAGAATGAACTTTGGAGATCTGCCAAGAAAAGCTCCAGAATCATTCTAAGTGTCCTCTTTAACTCGGGTTGGGGGACATGGACTCAACCACGGGACCTCATCCCATTAACTGCCTGAAGTCCTCCCCAAACCAAAGAGCTGGACCAACAGAGTACAGGATGCTGGGATCCTCACTGCGTTTTTTTTTTTTTTTTCTCAAGCACAGGTAGATGCTGGGAGGAATGACAGCTGTACATATTTAAAAGCATTGGGCTCTGGGAGGAAATCTAGAATACAAAGAAGCCTGCCCCTGATTCTGGGTTCCAACAAGGAATGGAGGTTGGGAGATACTGACTGAGACTGTCCAGTGAGGCATGCTCACCACACTGTACAGGGCCTGGAAGAACTAGTACCTATGGAAGGGTGATTTGTGTGCATGTAGGATGAAGGCCCTGTATGTGTGGTTGCATGGTTGTGTGTCTGTCTCTGTCTATGTGTTATGCTTGTGAACACAAATGTGTGCCTTTCTCAGGAGATCTTTCTCACACTTTCATCACATTCAAAGTGTCACCAGCCAAAACACTCTCATCACCCTGGCACACTTTACATACTCCTTCCCCTGCTCACCATAGATGTACCTGGAGGATGTTTCTGTTTGCTTTTCTGAGATGGCCATGGCTCAGAGATGAATGATCCAAACCCTTGACCTCCTATTTGGAAAGCCAAGATTTGAGCTCAGGTTTCAATATGAAAGTTGCTCTGGGCTACACACCTGTGTTAAACCCTCATCCAGGTGTTCATGATGTACCATAGGTGCTAGTTAGCAAATGGGCACCAGCATCGGTGCATACAGCCAACAACCTAGATTCTATGAAGGTCCCCGAAAAGTCCCATCACAACACAGTGGCTTCCAAGGTCACAGAAGCTGGGGCTTCTGTAAAGATTACAGCCTGGTCCCTGGACTCAAGGGCACAGAGAAAAGCCACATCCTCGTGCTCAAGCCTATAATGCTGGAAAGTGTGTGGACCAATGGAGGACAGAATAGGGTAGCATTAGTCATATCCATTCTCAATGTGTACACACGACCAACGGCAGAAAAGTATAACAGAGGGAATTTAGTGTACTTGATAAGATTTCTGTAAGCCTCAGGAAGGATCAAATTCTGTAAGCACACACTCACAAACCACTGGCAAATAGGAAATCAAGGTCAAGCCTGGTTCGAAGCTTTGGACCCAACACTCCCGGGGAATATCTCCTGCAAAGATGGCCTACAGAGTGTCATCACACACTCCAAGAGTCCTTTGTGTAAGGAACTTCCCACTGGTCCGAACACCTGGGAGGGTTTGGACAGCCACTTTCTTCGTCGGAAACACACACACACAGAACAGCTCAAGAATAGTGGAAGGAATATATCAAACTCATCGATGGTGCCAGCTGTTTATGTAAGCTACGATGTCAGTTTTCTCCAGAATTGTACATGGGATTTTCTGAAGACAAATGATGAGTGAAGCAAACTACTAGGCTTCTTTTCTGAGGGTTGTATTCGGCCCGGCAAGCAAAGCTGCTTTTTATGCCGTGCAAAAACTTAGAGACGTGATGCATACAGTCATAGTATATGGCGATATTGGGCCCAGAGCTCCAAAGAAGCAGCGTGTGACACCTTAGTGGCATGTCATTCAGGAGAGGTTATGTGACTTGGTCCTCACACAGAAGCCAGGTTAAGGTTCACGTGTATTGTACTGACTATTTGACTTTGATCAGGCTCGTTATAGCTAGAAAGACAAAAACCTTCTCATTTCCTTCCTGCTCCTCTCGCATTCCTTCCTCTCTGCACCGAGGAGAAGGTCCAGCAGCAGTGCGGTCTGTACCTCCTATGCACGAACACATACACACACAAACACACTTGCCTCCTGTCTTCATCCATCCAAACTCCAAGCCTACTTCCTGAGCAGCCACACCAGTGTCCTCTCAGTGCCTCTGTATCCTCCTAGCTCCCCCAGAGGACCTGATGGAAGAGCTAACCATTTTGAGGGCAGAGGAATTAACACCAACTCTTCTTCAGGTAAACCCATTTTTCTTCAAGATTTTATTTATTTGAAAGAGAAAAATAAAGAGTGAGAGAGAGAGAGAGACAGACAGACAGAGCATGATAGTGCAAGCAGCGGGAGTAGCAGAGGGAGAGGAAGAAGCAGGCTCCTTTTTTGAGCAGGGTGCCAAATGTGGGGCTCCATCCCAGGACCCTAGGATCAGGTCCTGATCTGAAGGCAGAAGCTTCAATGTCTGTGCCGCTCGGTCCCCTCAGTAAAGTAATTTTGTGCTTCTGATGGACAACCAGTGTTTGATTTCTTTTTCCACGAATATCTGAGTATGTACATGCCAGAGGGGAGAGACAATTTCCTTGGTGCTGAGAGCCTGCAGTGAGTTTATATCAGTAAGGGACACCGTATTTAGAGGGGCACTGAGAAAACACCACCACCATTCCTTAAGCAATGGTCATGAGCATTTTCCACCAGGTCATTCCATCTATGGAAAATAGCTTTGATTTGAGTTGCTGAAGAAAATAGACTTGGGAGATTTCACATTCCAAGCTGGAGCCTTTTCTGGAGGTCATTTTCTCCTTCTCTGGATCATAAACTCAATGACTACATCACATATGGCTTGCTTCTGACACCAAGAGCACATTGATGAGTGCACATGGTGTGCACAGGATGCTGGGATCCTCACTGGGTTTCCCTTTCTCCAACTGCAGGAGGCAGTAACTGGAAATGGACCATGTACATATTCTCCCATAAGTCACTTTTGGGGTACAGATCTAGCTGAAGAACAAGGTAGGGCTTTGTCTCCTCATTTGGTCTGGAGGGCTTCCTCCATTCTGAGTTCCTGATCAGAACGGAGGCTGGGGCTGACTGAACAAATGGAGTATCCTGTAGAAAACCAGGAGCCTGTGCTACAGTCCCTGCAAACCAGTAGGTCATTCAGGTGGTGTGCTTGGTGTGTTTGAGTGTTGGGGCTTGTTTTTGTGTGGGTCGATGTAATGGGACTGGGCCTGTGGATGTGATGAGTGCGTGCGTTTCATCAGAAGACATCTCCCACTTAATGGAGTTCAGAACATGGGTCAAAGTTACAAAGCCAAACCTCCTTCATCCCCACTGCACACACCCACCTAGGACATCACATTCCTCGCTGACCACAGATACACCTGGAGGGTTTCTTAGGATTCCCTTTCCTCAAATAGGGATTGGGAGAAATGAAGGGCCACACATCTGTCCTAGCTGGGGACATTTCTCAGACAGGGTCAAACACAAAAGAATCAGAACCTACTTTAGTCTACCAAAACATCATTACCAGCCTTATAAAAATGCTCACATCTTGAATGCACAGAGGGAAGGCTTACTGGCAAACCGCAACTGCCAGGAAAGCCTCATCATTAGCTTGGCACGCGATCAAATTTCCTGACAATCTGCTACATGGCCAGGTTAGCAAGTACCCTTCTCTTGCCTGGCCTCCGCTATCTCCTGAAATTGTTGGTTCCTGGTTGAGGACAGGTTGGGGGCGTCTCCTGCGAAACAGGGTTCTGCTGACTCAAAGGACACACCCGCATACCACAGGAAAGGAAGACTGGGAAGAATAAGCACAAGAGGATGGGGACTCTTTTGGAATGCACAGATATCAGGACATAGAAATCCTGTGTCTTTGGTTTTCCTGACCATGCATGTCTCAGGAACAAATAGAAACCTCTAGGGTACTTGTGCTTCCATTGAATGCAACCCTGCCACACAGTGTTCTTCTAAAGAAATACAATCTCCTAGAAGAGGTGAGAGATAGGGAGGAGCCTCACAGGTTGATCCTGGCAAAGAAACAGTCTTGACAATGACCACGACACAGTCGCTGGTTGGAGGAACTTGCCTGTCAGTACAAAACAGCATGCACATTAGTGTTTACCCTCTTTTGATTAAAGAGATCACCCTGATTCAATTCCCTGTAGCTAAAGTTCAGGGTCAATGTTTCTATCTCCATCCCAGCTCCTTTCACTGACCATTCTTGATGCAGCAACAGCTTGCTCAGTCCATACCCATGTAACCCAACGTCTCCATCCATTCCCATGTATGCTGGCCCCAAGCTAAACTCCATGAACTCTTCCTGCCGAACCCTGCCAGTGGACTGAACATTCTGGGTATCTCTCCCTAGCTTCGCTGGATGGACAGGCATGTGAACATTCCACAGGAATGAAAGAGGAAGACACCCCATTTTGTATCAGAGCAGTATTTCAGCCTTTCTTTGTAGGAGACACAAAATTCTTCTGGCTTTTTAAATCAAGGTTACATACAAAAATCACAGCATGCACAATTTACAATGTAGGGAGAAGTCTGAGTAATAGTCTGTTAACAAATGTTACCTAATCCCAAAGACATTGCAGGGAGGTGAGACAACTACAGCAGGATCATCTACCATCTGTAGGGCAGTAAGCTTTGGTACGGGTAGCAGCTATTCCTCCTTGCTACCTATTTTGTCCAGTGGGACCCAGAACGTGGAACCTGTAGGAAGACTTGGCCCATTTGTGCATGACTCATTTTACTCTTTATACTTTTGGGCTTACAGGCCTCTAGCACACTTCCCCATCTTCCCCAGGAATGAGGGGTTCTCTGCGCATTGCAATGTGGTGAAAGAGAACCTCAAACCTCAAATCTCCCATCCCCCAGGGAACAAAAGAATCATGCCAACAGGACAACGCATGATTTGATGATCATACTGTATTCTTTCCTGAGATCACATATGTCCCAGCTAGAAGGGGAGGGTGGTAAGTACTCTGTACTCTAGAGTCAAGGTTGTTAGCTTTTTCATGGGTACTATTTACACTGCCTTGGCCCCTGTTTTGTCCAATGGACCAAGGGAATGCAATCTCTAGGTATCCATATCACTGCCCATGGCCCTGCCCATCACCAAGAGAAAAAAAGAACTGTGCACACAGGACAAGGCATGATTTGATGTCCATATTTTCTTTTCTGAAATCACAGGTCGACCTGCTGAAAAGGGAGAGTGGTAAGTATGCTGTATTCTAGAGTTACTCATTGGTTTGGAGCAACCTGGATAATGGGCAAGGTGGGGCTTCATTGCAGGCTCCATCTCGAGGGCCACCCAGAATCCAGATCCTGCAACAAGATTAAAGGTCATTTTCCAGACCGTGACCCGAGGCCTCATGACCCTGCCCCCGGAAGCTATTGTGCTGGTCTTAGGTAGGATTGGGTGCTGTAGGATTGGGTGCTGGGTAGGAGGTGTGTTTACATGGGAACCCATGTGCTGTGATTCTCAGGGTTGGTTTTTGTGTCAGTTGGGTGAATGGTATGTTCTCATATGTGTCTGTTCCCTTCCACATGGCGATTAATGGTGTCCACTTTCTCAGGGAAGTGTCCCATCACCATCATGTCATGAACGTCCATGCACATGAAAACTCTTCAACACCTACAATTTAAATAGGCGTTCATTTTCTTTTAAGATTTTATCTATTTATTTGATAGACAGAGATCAAAAATAGGCAGAGAGGCAGGCAGAGAGAGAGGAAGGGATCCTGCTTCCTGATTTTGAGCCTGATGCGAGGCTCAATCCCAGGACATTGGGACCATGACCTGAGCCAAAAGTGGAGGCTCAACCCACTGAGCCACCCAGGCGCCCATTTAATAGGTGTTCTTTCCTTGCAAATATACATCAATTCCCCTAGAAAACAGATCCCATCGCTAACTAGGAAGGGGAAAACTGTGTCCCAAAGACACAAGTGTGTCTTTTCCAATCCCTTTTACTGAGTCAGTGTCCATGGGTCTCTAATGTCAGGGACATGAATGGTCACAGTACCTCTCTCTTGCCACTTCACTCACACACACACACGCCTCTGCATCAGAGGCCCCATGATGCATCTTCCCAACCTCATTGGAAGCACTGAGTGCTGGGACAGAGTGCTTCCTTCTGCAGGTGGCTTCTGGGGCAGCCTCATGTAACAGCCCATTCAGGGAAGACCCTGACAAAGGAGCAGTGGCCAGGAATAGATGGGGCCAATTCACTTCGTGTTTCTCCGTTGAGATCTACCATTTCCCTGAAGATAATGTGTCTAAGAATTAAACTGGCCTTCTCCCATAGGAAATCACACACCCACCACTGGCCCTAGCTGGGGCTCTCTGAGGTAGGCCCAAAAGGTGTCCTATTAAAGGAGAAATGAAGTCGTCTTCAGGGACTGAGCATCACTGTTGGGACCTCGGCACCCTCCATGCAGGAACTTGGTGTGCTCTGTGCATTGAAAAGTGGTGAAAGAGAACCTCAAACCTCAACAGGTGTGACAGGACAATCACCACACATTTCACTAGCCATCTGTCCATGCAAGAGGGGCTTGTTTTATTCAGAATGTTTGGGCCAATAGACAAGTCAAGGGAGGTCAATGCCTGGGAATGGAAACAGCCAAGTTAGGGTTTCAAGATTCTTTGACAGCAAACAAGACTTTCTCTTGGTGAGAAACACGTGTTTGAAAAGAATCTGATTTTCTGACATCTCTTTTCCTTACTCGCACGTGTGAGATCCACGGGAGTATCTTTTGCTGCTCTCTGAGGACACTCTATAGTCTCTTCCCGGGTTGATGCAACATTCTGCATTCCACTAGTTGCATACAAAGTTTCAAATTTTCTGCATCTTTCCAACATTGGTTTTGGGCTTGAATTCCTGGTTTGGGTCCTCACTATCCTAACAGACAATGCCAGAGCTCAGCGTCCTTTGGATTGGCATTGCCCTAACGATGCTTTATATTGAGCATCTTTTCATAAGTGTCTCCAATCTGTTGGCTGCCTTTTCATTCTGTTTGGTGTTTTAGAAGAGGATGCTTTTTCTAGGCGGTCCTCTTGACAAGTATTGGGATGCCAACAAGAGTGCATTTCTTTGGGCATTTCTATTTAACTCCCATGTGCCCCTGCCTATTTTTAGGCCAGCACCATCCTGTTAGCTCAGGGGAGTGATCCAATGTATTGGAAGGTCAGCTTCTAGGGACCCACCACCAACTTCTCCATATTCAGAAACGTTTTGACTACTTGTGTTCTTTGTGGTTACATATCTATTCTAGCAGTTTCTCTGTTTTGAGAGCACCACATTGTGATTTTGGTCAGTGCTGTACTGAATCTGTTCCCCACTTATTCTAGGAACGGGGAGTTCACCTTAATCTCTTAGGGTCCAACGGCCTCCAACATTGCCTGGTGCGTGGGCATGAGCCTGGGAACATCTTATGCATCAATGGTCCTGTCAGGCCAACCAATAAGGCTGGAGAAATATGCTGGAGAGCAGGGCTTGTCTCTCGCTCCTGGTTGGTTTCTAATTCTGAGCTAACCAGGAAAGAGTCAGTCTACAATCCGTTTTACAAAGTCATTTATTATATCAATGAGCTATAGGGAAAGCATCCAGGAAAAGAAAATATCCAGTTGCTCACTCCCACTAGCCACATGTCAAGAGTGCCATAACGACTAGAGTTTTAGATGGTTGCATTGGGAGGGGACAGCCATCATGGGCATGTAGAACTGACACTGAGGTGACTGCTGCATCATCCTGGTCTCATTAGAAGCGATGAAACTCTAATCCCTGTCTCCTTGAAGGCCTCTGGCTCCACCAGTCCCATGGACATTTGACATTTGACAGCAGAGGAAAAGGCTCAGACAAATGCTGCATGGCCCATAGACATCTCAATAGAACTGGGATGAACGGGTGAGGCAATCTCTCTCATAACAGCATTTCTCCTGTTTCAGTTCTTACAGATTTGGGTAGAGACAGCACTGACAACTCCAGCAGTGAGGACGAATTCTCTTCAGGTAGGGAACAGCACAGAGGAAGGGATCAGTGGGACAGGGCCCCTGGGAACAGGGTGTTGCCCCTGGTGCTCTGGAGAAAGAAGAAGGTGGATAAAAAACTGCCAAGGAAGGGATGCATTGGCAACAGGCATGGTTTGCTCATTTCATAGTTTCTGAATGAAAAGAACAGACACTGTGACCACAGTTCTTTAGGGTAGGCTATGTTTGTCATCACCGCTCAACTCCTTGGGCAGCTATTTTAAGGACCTTTCCCATCAAACCTGCTCTTGCCTCTCTTTGCTGCTGCCACATGTCAAAGATTGGTCTCTTTACTCATGGCCTCTCAGCAATGGTGCACAATAGATTCTGGGTCTTTCTTGGCACAGGCCCAGACCTTGTCATTGTCATGACTTTGCAGACCCAACCACATTTTCCTGTGCAAGAGAACCAGGACACTACGTTCTATTGAGAACCAGGAAGTGGAAGAAACGTAAACTCTCTCCCTCTTAACGTCTACTGCCAAACCTTCCTGGTTATATCCAAGCTTCTGTACCTTCAAGAGGACTCCCAGAGCTGGAGTAGGTAAAGAAAACTTCCCCTGGGTTCACTACACAGGCTCCCATGATCCTTAGCTTTTGCCAGCCTTCACACCCCAGCTGAGTCTTACTGTGTACATGTTCCCAAAGAAGAACTCCCCCATGAAGGTGCCCTGGATACACAGTCATGGGCCAGGGTCCTCCAAACCTGTGTTAAGGTGCTCCTGGGCTTGCTTCACACACTTGCTGTCCCACCTGCACCATGCAGAGATCAAGCGACCAAGGACAGGGAGAACTCAGAGCTGAGGCCCCACCCAACTGAGGGCAGAGCTATCATACCCAAAGCAGCAGGCCATAAATCGTCAGCTCCACTAACTCCCCTTTATCCTCTATCACAGCCACCTCAGCATCCTCGCTGCTTTCTGACCCAGAGGAGGATTCCACAGAAGACAACGATTCTGAGGGAAGGAGCCACACTGTGCCGATAATTCATTTCCACCTCCCTCTCGTGGGTTTCCTTTCTCATATGTCCATTAGCACCTCCTCCCTGCTTTTACGATGCCCACCCTGGAGGCTCTAATCTCTGGCAGGCATTCAGGCTTTGCATCTGAACTGCTGCATGATATCCGTGGGCAGCCCTCTTCACTCTGTTCCTCATACCACCCTGACCCAATCTGAGAAGCAGCACTGGACAGAAGAGCAGTGAGTATGGCTGGGCGTTGGCAGGGCACAGGTCACCCTGCTGGAGGGACCTCAGGAAGGGAGGCTGGGCCTGGGTGTCCCCACTTGGTTCTCCGCTGCCAGGGAATCTGTGCTCATGCCCTATTCTGCTCTTGCTTTCAGCTTTCAAGAAGCTTCCCTTCTGTGGACTTGACAGAAACTACAAGTGAAGCAGAAGAGAAGGACTTGGGAATGGGGTGAGTTGGGCAAGAAGAGGGACAGGCAAACATGGACACATGCTCTACCTCATTGCCCTGACCTCGAGAAACAACACAAAATCCGTGGTGCTTCCCTGGCCTCTGACAAGAAAGAGGAGATTAGAAGAAGTTCACAGTATCTTCAGGCAGTAGGAAGCCTGAGAACATCCCACGGGGAACCTCCACCTGATCCGTACAACTCCCTGTGGTGGTTGGGCACTGTCGTCCAGTAGCCACTGCACTTGGAGGGAGGGCACTGGTTGCCTGGAGGTACTGGGCCCCAGGCAGCCCATGTTCTGTTCTCTTCTGGAAAAAAGCCCCTCACCCCAGTGACCCCTCACTCTGCACAACCCAAGACTTGCTCTCCTACCCTGCAAAACTCAGCAGACGGCTTGCTCCCAAACAACACTAGTCGAGAAGAGATAGTGGTGGGGTGGCCACATATCCCACATCAGACATCTGAGAAATTAGCAAAAAAGACAGGCCCCAGGCTCATAGGAGTCAGACAGCTCACCTCTCCCAGCGCTATATCCTTCTGGGCATGGAGTAGGCAACGGTTTCTGGCTGAGTCATATATGCTGGCCACTCCTGTTGTACCTGACCAACACCTCCAGTCCCCCAAGCCTCCAAAACACATCAGGGGTGGTAGCCGGTCCCCTCATGGCACCATTTCACTATGTGAGTTTGATATTCTAGAGACTCTCCTCAATCTCTAAATCCGCAGGGAAGACCCATCAGGGAAAGGCCACGCTGCCTGCTTCCACCTTGCCCACTACCTGCCCACGGTGTGGGGCCCATGCAAACTCACTTCCCATGGGAGTCGGGAGCATGCCTTCTCTGTCATGCCACCTGCAACACTCGTATGGGCCAAGGCTCCCGCCACAGAGAAGGGCATGTCGAGGGCTCTCAGAGAGGCTGGAGAAGCGACAGCCCGGCAGGAGGAGGAGCTGGCAGTAATGGAGGAAGATGGTCAGGTAAGGAGCCTGAGTAACCCTGGGACTGTAGCCTTCATTCAGCCACAGTGGGCCCATGGGAAACTTCCCTGTCTTCATGTCACACATGGGTCCTGCAGGGAAACTTCTACTTCAACATCTCAGAAGACATGTCCCACAAAAGCCCACAGGCCTCTTGTAAGACCTGCCCCAGGACACATGCCACTCGCTATCTCATACCACTCCACCTTCTGTCTCCACAGCTGCACCACAGGACAGTCTGCCCATGACCCCAAGGCACAAGCGTCTCCAGAGGTGCTCAGACAAAGGGAGCCAGGAGTGCCCTGGGGCCCCTCTTGTGACTTCAATTTGGGCCTGGAGGAGGACTCTGCATGAAAACACAAGGAAACACGCCTGCAGGAATGGGTTTCTTGCACCTGACCTCCACAGGCCAAACAAAGAGAACACTTCTTTGCAGCCCTCCAGAAGACGACAATGGATCCCTGAGGATGAGACAAGAGGACCCTCTGAGTTGGCCACCACACCCACAGTTGGCTGCCCAAGCACTGCTGATGACTGACACTTGAGGCAAGAAGCAATTATCTAGGCCCACAACAGTCCATTGTCTGGTGAGACTGGGCCTCCCTGGGACTGGGTGGGACAGCAGCCTTCCGGTCATTTCCCCTACCTGCTGCAGGGACAGCTCCTCCTCCCACTGACCCCTCCAGTACCCATCAACCATGCAGAGCATGACAGATGCATAAAGAAGCATGATTTCCAGGGCCCCTTGATCACCATGGAATTGACTTGAGGGGCAGCAGCCACCCCAGCTGTATTCCTCCAGGGTGCCACCCCAGAAACAAACTGTCGTTTCCACACACAGGACCATGACCAATGCTGGGCTCAACACTGGCAGTGGCCACACAAAACGGGCCCTGCTCAGTTTGTGTGTTCTGCAGCAGCAACAGGTGTAGGGAGGAGAGGCTGTCCCTAAACTTAGTTTCACCTCTGGAGCAGCCAGACACCACAGCAGAGGAACTGGGACCCCAAGCACCACGCTGTACATCGGGGAAAACATGAGCTTCAAGTTTGGCAGTGCTAGACACCTAGGGTGTACAGAAATGGGATCCAACATTCCTTTGATGGAAATGCAAGCTGGTGCAGCCAATTTGGAGAACAGTGTGGATATTCCTTAAGAAATTAAAAATATAGCTTCCCTATGACCCTACAATTGCACTACAAGGTATTTACCCCAAAGATACAGATGTAGTGAAAGAATGGCCATCTGTACCCCAATCTTCATAGCAGCAATGGCCAACATTCCTTAGGAAGCATGTTGAAGCATTGCACGTATTGCTCTACCTGAGGCCTCCAAGTCCAAAAGTCTCAGGAACCATTTCTTCTCCTACAGCAACCCTAATCTGTCTCCCCATGTTCAAGAAGAATCTCTTCTCCTTGTAGCGGGGCATCATTGGAAACATGGGTGATATGAACAAGGCTTGGACAGGGCTGTCCTATGGAGAGAGCTAGACAGAGACTTAGATGGGACCAAAGGGCTTTAAGGAACTAAGGCTGACTTGGATATATCAGACACCTCATGAAGAGGAATGTGCCCAAATCCACAGGTATCACATGCATATCTGATGGCAAGACCTTCCCTTGGCTGCTGGCCTGGAGAGACAATGATCAGAGATTCCTCAAAAAAGTCCCAGTGATGCAGAGTCTAAGTAATCACCATCATTGTTCACTAGGCTTGCTAAGCTTAAGTCAATAATTGTACCAGTGGGTTAAAGCAGGACTTGCTTTACAAGGACATGAGCCCTGAGGTGGCTGTCTCTGGAAAGGAACATTCTTTTGAAACATAGTCTTCAAAAACCCACCTCTGTGGACGTTCAAATCTAACTCTGGTGGCCTTTCCATATGTGTTGCTTACCTAAGCAAGACAACTTGAGATCATCTTCAGAAACATTTCCACATTAGCTCATGGACAGGCAATTCTCCTTCTTATTCTGTGGGGATACCATGAACCCATGGGCTCAGGTCTAATTCAACACCTGGAACATGCAATTGATTCCCCCATGACTGTAGAACTCAACTAGCACCTTGACCAATTGGATGGGGCTGGGATGAGGAACTCATTCCTTCAAAGCCAGAGAACATACACCACTCCACAGGGTTCTCTGGGGACATATGGAGACAATGAAGGACCCAGCTTCCCTGTAACTGGAGTGGAGGGTGCACTAAGGAAGGCCCTTATCTGCCAGCAAAGTTTTCTCCCACTCACTGGAGACTACTACTAACAAGGATATTCAGGCGAGACCTCAAAATAAAAAGGGCTTCCTGCAATGGTTTCTTCACTCCCAGTACTACTGACCAAGTACAATGGCAAACAAAGGCTTTAACTAAGCATCCAACTGCTCACCTGGGAAAACGAACCTCCTGATTCATATGGGGATGGCCCCTGACTCTAAGGACTTGGCATCAGCTCCAGAGCATCACAGAGAATAAAGGCCACCAAACGATGACAGGAGGCTGACTTATCAAGTACCAGCTTACATTTCGAGATATGCCTGAACTAATGCTGGAAACCAGCCCAACTTTAAACCCAGCCACCCTTAGGCCTGGACCCGACAACTCTACTCCTATGGCTCCTAACTCTTGAAAGGTTCTTAAGTCGACCAGACTTAAGATGCCCCACGAAAATGCAGAGGACAGGTGCTTTAGCAATGGCAACAGTTTCATGGAAAGGGATAAGAAAAACCAGGTATGCTGCCATCAATCGAACTCAGACTGCTGAGGCCAAAGCCTGTCAGCAAACATGTCTGCCCCCAAATCAGAGATCCTACTGCCCACCTGTTGGTTGTAATTGGCAAAAGTCTTACAAGTATTTCTCCTGACTCCAACAGACCTTCTTTGTCTGCTACGCCCATGAAGCAATTGACAGAAAAGACTCTTCTTCCCAAGCCATAACTCGCCAACCCAACATGGGCCTGAAATGATTGCACATCCCAAGAATGGCCCTCCAAACCCGAGGAGCCCTTGAAAGCCTGACTGCAGCTCAAGGAGAATCAGGATTAGATAAGGGCCCCTAGCTGGGACAAATGGCCTTGAAGCTCTAACCTGTGCCCATGGATTCCCCAAGCTCCAGAGGCCACTGGACACTTAGGGTGGGCCCAGATGCATGGGCTCATTATGAAAACCATCACCGACCCAGCCAACCTTCCCCATTTCAAGAAACAGTGCACACGTGCTTTGTTTCATTGACATGGTCACCTAGTATCCATCTTTGCCCCTCTTTGGGACTGGAGGATGTTGTGTGGCATGGGAAAGTCCTTACAGAGTACACAGTCAAGGCCCTATATGTCAGCTCCAATAGGTTTTCTCAATGAAATAAGGGAATTATCCAAATGCATGGAACAGTTATACAAAACACAAAGACTTTAGATGTTGTAACTGCTGCACAAGGTGGAGCTTGTGCCAGTAATAACAGAACGATGTGGGTACATTCCCTACTACCACCAAGAGATTTCTGGGTTCCTGACAGATACCACTGCCCAAATTCGCATGTCCAATGATCCCTCTCTTTAAGGATTGGCTCAACTCTTGGCCTGGAGGAGCATTATCACCCAATATCAAAGGACTCTTCATGGGGATTTTCCTTCTCTTTCTTCTTCTAACCCTGTTGTGTTGTTCCCCATCCATCCCGTCTGTCTCTGCAGGTGGTTCCAGGAACCCTTCACTGCAGTAACTTCCAGAGGACAGATGGTCCTTTCCACTTAACTGGATCCAGTTAAAACTTCTCCCCTGCACTCAGTGACCTCTTCATTTTACAACTCTGACACAGAGAGACCCCCCAACTGACCAGGAATGACCCACAGGTATGGAAAGTTCTATGCCCCTACTCAGCAGGAAGAAGTTACAGAAGATGAGACCATCCTCCTTCAACAACCTTAATGACAGAAGAGTCTAACTGTTCAGGGGTACACGAGGAGGGAGGAGAAAGCCAGCTGAGCACCAAGCAGGAACTGTCACACTACAAAGCCCCCATCCCCAACATTTGATATGAGTGACATTAATCAGGTGCTCTCACTGCCCTAAAATAAGGAAAGGAAAAAACAGATTCTCCACAAATAGAGATAAAAACCCTGCAAGATTAGAATCTTCCTCAGTTTATAAAAGTCCTCATGATTCTCAAGGAAGAGGCTAGCTAACATCCAGAGACCCATAACTGAGTTTCCTGAATTCCTAACTTCCCCCTCCCTTCCATCACACTGAGGAAGGCTGAGGCAGAAGGAAATGTCAATAAAATGAAATTTCTATTCAGACGTGCAGTCCCTTTAGAAGGACTTGTGAGAGGAGGAAAGCAATATTCCTCCAGGAAGCTCCCAACTATCTTTCTATTAATGCCTTCCTAGAAGGAAAAACTACCTTCATTTGAGAAGAGCAGTATCCTGTATCCTGTGTGTCCTCTGTCCTACTGCAACATTCTTGCAAAACCTCCGTTTTGCCTGACCACCCCCAACCCCATCATAGAGTCGGCCTCCCATCATGACCCCAGCACAGCACAGAAATCTGAATAGTTTTATTTCTGGACTGAAATGCACCTCAGGTCAAACCATCGCCTGAGTGTCTGTAACAGTCACTGTCTTGAACACGACTCACTGATAGAGTTTGAAATTCAAACATCTAAAATTTAATCAGCAGTTGACATGGATGTGAGGCTACCATGTAGAAAGATTTATCTGAATTCTGGAAAGTAACATGGAACCAGACTACAAGTGGCATGCAGAGGTTGATGCAGAGACAATTCCTGAAGATAGGGGCTGGTATTCGTATGTTTAGTCAGGAAGGGAGGAGCATGAGTGAGCAGTCCTTCCACAGCCCCTCCTGTTTTGGACATTAGCAGAGGGTTCACCCTGCATAGGAACCCAGCCAATGCTGGGCACAGGAGGGAGATTTCTCACGTACCTCACCTCATTCCATGTGTGCTATGTCCTGGGAAGAGAAACCTTGTATTTACAGACAATGTGGAAGAACCTTTAGCCATGTGTCCACAGTTCAAATGACATCAGAACTCGTTCATCCTGGATTGCACCACACACATCCCCCCAGTGTGGGAGTGCCTTTGGTTGGGGACCTAACCTCGGGAGACACAAGAGAACTCACCCTTCTGAGGAAAGTAGACATGATACACATGGGGAAAACAATTCTAGGCCAGGGCTCACCTCTGCACACAGCAAAACCACGGGAGAGTCACCTTAGGGATGTAAAAAGGATGGGAGACCCTTCATTCAGAGAGCTCTGTTCTTATTCTTCCCCATGACCTCACATGGGTTAGAAGCCTTGTGGTGGCATTGCTGTACCAGAGCCCGCAGCAACATGCATCCCTTCGCGGCCATGGGCACGTTGCCACAGACAGAAACTGGTTGAATCCACCTTCAAGGAAAAGCATTTAGTATAGCCATACCCTTAGCCAGCATCTGAGGATCCACACCGGTGGGAACCCCTACAAATGTGGTCAACATGGAAGAACTGTTAGATACAGCTCTCACATTTGGAGACACCAGACAACTCAGAGCAGGGAAACCTGTGTCTGTCATTACTGTGGTCCTTCCTGTACCCAGAGTGCCCACCTTTCTCACCACCACAGAAATCAGAGAGTACAAACTGTGTGTCTCTGATCACTGAGGCAGAGACTTCTGCCAGATTTGGTCACTTTCCCAACACCAAAGAATTCACACGGGGAGAGCCACTAGCGCTGTACCTTGGTGGAAGAAGCTTCAGCTGGGGCTCAGGCCTGAGCTCCTGCTACCATCTCAGAGAGCAGGTCATCCCTCATTAAGGAGCGAAGGTGCAGGGACCTCCTGGGACACCCTGCATCATTGCTGCTACTGAATGCTGATGAAATCCATGTGGGAATCCCATTCCTCATGAATCCAACATGTGACGGACCTGGGAGGATTCACACAGAAGAAAATCCTCCCGGAGTGATGAGGAAAGGAATGTTCTCAGGTATCCCTTCTTCCTTAGCCAACAACGACACCCTCACACCGAGGAAACATTGATCCCAATGCAATGGGGGAAATTCTTACCCGGACACTCACATGAGAAAATCACTGGCCAAATACCTCCAAAGGAATTTCTTAGGATGAAAATGAGATACAAACCCAGACACTGACAATTTTTCACTACAAACACATACAACTGCGTCACATTCTGAGGGATGCTGAATGCAGTATTTCAGTAACCAATAGCTAGAAATAAAGCAAATCTGCTCCCATCCATCAGTACTTGCATAAAGGCCAGGATCACTGAAATGGAGGTGGTCTCACAACCATGCACATTGTGCCAATTTAAGAACGGGGGATTTTTCCTTTACTAGTTCTCACAACTGACACTGGTACTGTCTCTTTGTAGGAAGTTTGACACATATATACACTGCCTGGGATCCATGAGAACATCAATTGAATGGTTAACTTAGAATCTTAGAACAAAAGGTGATTGACGTACGTTCACGAAAACATTAATCTATCAACGTAGGTAGATTGCAAGGATGAATGGCGACAAGACTCAACAAACATATGGTTTGTGATCTACCTCTCATGTGTCCTTAATTCTACTAATATTGTCCTCATAAATTGGAAAGGATTTATAAATTAATTACATGCTTAGAAATATTTCTATTTTCATTACTTATTTGAGAGTGAGAGAGCTAGAGAGGGAGCAAGAAAAGTACGAGTTGGAAAGCAGAGAAGAGGGCGAGAAAACAGGCTTCACATTGAGATGGGTGCCCAATGCAGGGCCTGATGCTCCAGGATCCAGTGATCCTGACTTCATCCAAAGGCAGATGCTTAACCAACTGTGCCATCCAGGGACTTGCAAATTAATTTCATCTTTTACAATGGTGCTATTTTTGAAGAACTGTGTGTATCAGGACAGGAATTAAACTCTACTGTTCAGATTCAGGCAGTGAGGGCTTCCTCCCACTCTATGAGAATTTGGTAGCCAACTGCTTTTCTCCACCACCAAGAATAGCTCCTTATCTCTTGTCCTGAGAAGGTGTAAGATCACTGCCAATAAGGAAACAGTTCCCTATTTAGAAGATTTAGAACAGGAGGGGATACATATGCTCCCTTCCATAAACACAAAGCATATCCAGGAACACCTGTATGGTTCTTTTATTTAAGGGACAAACACTTGATTTTTCTCAAGTCCTGATATCAGGGTTGTTAGATCCAGCCCCTGACATGTATCATGCTCTGCACCATAGGTGGAGAATGTGTTAAGGTCTCTCCCCCCTCCATACCTCACCTTCCAAACTTGGCTACCAGAAGTTCCATGATGTCTATGCCAGACTAAAGGAGGAGTGGGTAGAACAAGAGGTATCCCAGACGTCAATCACCATTGGCAACTTGTGAAAAGAGACTAAATAAATTTCCTGCTGCTCCCAGAACCAAACAGAAGACTTGCAGAAACCTATTACAACTGCATTTCACATGACCATCTTAGCGATACATACTTCTCCTAGAATCTTCGTATTAGAAATATGTTCTCATTCATCTACCCTGAGTCTTCAGTGATATGGAATTCCTACAGGAGCTGTGTAAACACTCTACATCCTCATGTCCTCTCTACCTTATGTGAGTGACCTTAGTGACGCTCTTGATTTTGGCTGAGATGATGATCCCAGGTTTGTGAGATCGAGCCCTGTGTCATGCTCTGCAAAGTGTGTGGCGCCTGCCCAGTGTCTCTCTCTCGTTCCTCCCCCTCTAAAGGAAAAAAAAAAGCACATTCACTCAGAGATCCATTTGTAAAGATGCCCGATATTCTTTAATCAGTTTACTGGCCCCCAAAAGAATGTGTTCACAGAAAACACTATTTTGGAGAGAATGTCTATTTATAAGACAAACCTGCAATAACTCAGGATTCTGCTAACAGAAGCAAACCATAGTTCAGATGTTTTGTTTGGAGCAGGGACTTGCACAACCTTCTCCATACGTGCCACTAAGTAATTTTCCCCAATCAACAAACTCTAGATATTCTAGTTAAGGGTACATCTCCAATTGAATCAAAAATAAAAGGGTATCTTTCACTCTGGAAGAAAGACTGAAGCCCGCAAAAGAGGCAACCACGTCAAGCAATGAATCTCAACCCAGGCAGAAGTTTCAGAACCAGGACAACTTACTGCTGTGATGCCATCCACCATGGAGACGACAGGGGTCACACTCCTGTATGTGTTGCTCTTGAATCTGCACTGAAGAGACAGATGCCAGACACACTGGATGCTGCCAAGGAGGCCAAGTCACTTTAGCCTCGAAGCACCATCTGTAAAAAGAGAGAGAGCATTTAGCTGAGATGTTAGGACCCATACTCAGGAAGACACAATGTCATACAAAACTGAAAGCATGCTCCTCCCTTCCAGCAGAGAGCACAAGCTCAAAGAGGCCAAATCCACAGGATCCCGAAATTTGTGAAAGAATTAGCATTGCTGCTGACAGAACTTCAAACAATACATGCATGGTAAATTGGCTACCAGGAGTTCCATGATATCTATGCCAGTCCCAAGCAGGAGGATGGGGGCCAGGAGATGGCCCAGATGTCAATCACCATTTGCAACTAGTGACGAGAGTCAAAGTAAAGTTCTTGCTGCTCTGAGAAGCCGAAGAATGCAGAAACCTTATTTCAACTGCATTTTGCATGACCGTCCTAGGGTTCCTTACTTCTCCTTGAATCTTTTTTCACCTTTGACATGTGTTCTCATTAATCTACCCCATAATTTCCATGACACAGAACTCCCATAGGAGATGTGCACATACTCTACCTTCTCAAGGTCTTTTCTACTCTACGTGAGTGAGTGTTAGTCTTTCTCTCTTCACAACTCTATTTGGCTGAAATGAGCCTCTGGTCTTTCCTTTCTAAGACATGCCTTTCATGGACCCTGGAACTCAACAAAAAAGAAAAGAAATTAAAAAACCAACAACTAATCACCACCCAATATGAATGTAACCTATACCTTCGAGATTGAAGTTGTTTCACTCCTAACCAGCGACTATGATACTGACCCAAAGGGCCAGCCCTCCAGAAACTAGCTTCTAGAGGATTCTGGGAAAATTTGGGGTATAGTTCTGATAGGATTTTCCCAATAAGAAAACACTGCCAGCCTCCAAACCTGATTGCAAACTAAATGGAATCATAGCTTCACGGGTTTAATTGTGAGGCAAAGAAATGCCTGGTGGTGGTGGCAGCGGGTGCCAGTCCACGTGGCTGATGGATTTCAGTTCAAAGGATCTGGGATGGTTTCTTAGATGCAAGAAGGCAGCCGCAAGCACAATTGGTTTATTAGCCTCTATTCTAACTAAGTCTGGCAGGCATAGTGACGGACCATTTCATCCAGATTTTGAAACCCTGCTGTGCTGTATCTTTTAATGAGGAATATCTAGAGTGAACTTTCAGTAGTGTCCAAGCCAAAGCCAAGCGTGATACTCCCATAAGACTTGACTGCAATACTTGTCAATCTGGGTTGATTCCTCTTCTTGAGGTCCCCCAAATATCCTGAGGTTCCTATACCTGCCAACAAGTAACTTTTCCTACTCATCTGGCAAGGCTCCTGGGCACTGTGTCATCGAGGTGTGAAGCAGCTATTGCCAAGGGGCTCCACAAAGCCACCCTTAATTCCTGAAAATTGTTGGGTCATTATCTGACTCTATACACGTTACTCTCAAATTGGACATTTATCTCAATACCTTGGTAAAATAATCAATGTTTCCAGCAGTGTCCTGTTACAAGAAAAAGGCACTTGTGCTGATCCTACGCAAACAATCCTAAGTACCTTGGAAGAAAGAATTCTCCTTGAGAGCTTCTGAATGATGGAATATTCAGGGAGGGAGAGAAGTTAAATGCTCCCATTTGCTCACACAGAAATATTTCATCACATTTCTGTAGATCATGGATACTTTCAGATACAGAAATACAGATAAATGGATACAGATACAGATACATGGGTACTTTCCCTCAATCTGGAAGAAGAAACATTAAAGAATCAGCAATGTTTTATACAAGAGTCACAAAGGTAGACTCATCTTCCTCAACTCACTCTGCCCCCCCCCCTTAGTAATTCTTGTTCGGCTTGAATGCAGCTTTTCCATGAGTTCTGCAAATCTGTACTCAGTTGAGTTTGAGAATTTTCATGATCAGACACTAAGACACCATGAGACACATCACCGTGTAAAGTGACAGGCATTTAGTGGTAGAGTAGGAATGAAAGGCCTGTGGACACACGCTTAATGAGATATATTTTCACCAAACATTGAAGGCAAGACATCAGCATGGAGGCAGAGAGGCCACAGGACCTTCATCCTGGTCCCTAGGGCATGGCGTGTCCATGAGTTTCCATATCTCCAAGCCGAACACACTCATGTCTTCTGAGATAGGGGTTCTTCTTCTAGAATTTTCTCCCAAGGAGAAAACCAGAGGGGTTGTAAAGGATTTGCAACAGTGTTCATAGAGGCTTCCTGGATGATGGTGAAACCCTGCAGCTCACCGTCTTGCCCAAGGCCCACAAAACTGTTCAGTGCCCACTTTGCATCCACTAAGGTCAGGCATGTCTAGCCCTTTCTCCCCCAGTTGCACAGCACATCCTCTCCTGGTGTCCACCAGGCCACTCAGCCTCCTCCATGTCCTTGATGGATCTCTTTGGAAGATGGTAACATGCATAGCGGTGGAAGGAGCAAATATACTCCTTCCCACCCTTTCTCCCTCCTTGAACCCATCCAAGGTTTGTGCAGAGGGAGCAGAGCTGCAGGGACATGCAGATAGGGTTCTTCTTCTGTGGAGTTTCCAAGAATCCCCTTGCACAGAGTCTGAGCCTTAGCACTTAGCAGGGTATTTTGGTCTATAATCCCACCACCCACCCCAGCCACGAGGCAGCATTCCCTCCATCCAACACCCAAGTGCTGACCTAGGCATTAAAAATGAGACTGGATTAGGAGACACACACACTGTACCCAGGTGCCTGACTGCGCTCCACACCACACCTTATACTTCAGGGTTGTGGTGATGGCAGAATTTCCGCTGTGTGCTTTTTGTCATGTGACATGCCAAACCTCCAATGTATCGAGAGTACAGAGCCAGATTTCAGCCCCCCTGTGATCTGACTGTCTGATGAGGCTGCCTGGGCCTGCCCACCTCCATCTCTGCCTCCAGTCCTTTCCTATGAGGATCTGCCTAGGCCCTGTGACTCTGGCTCTGCTCCGGTGCCCCAGGCCCTGGTTGCAGGCCATCAACAGTCAGTTGAGGAGCCACACACTCTGGCTTGCTGGCCCGGTGCTCCCCTCAACCCAACCACCATGGTGACCAATGTAGACCCAAGTGCCAGATAGGACTGAAGCCCCTGCCTTCCTGCTCATCCTCAGGGGTCACTTCTGAAGCAAGGCACGTCAGACCCAAATACCTGCTCCCAGCACCCTCCCCACCAGCCTAATAACACCTAGGGACAGATGTATATGGAAGCCAACATATTCTTAAAAGGATTTTTTTTAATTTATTTGATAGACACAAATCACAAGTAGGCATAGAGGGAGGCATAGAGAGAGGGGGAATCGGGCTCCCCGCTGAGCAGAGAGTCCAACACGGGACTCGATCTCAGGACCCTAAGATCACAACCCGAGCTGAAGGAGGAGGTCCAACCCACTGAACCACCCAGGTGCCCAGGGAAGCCAACATATTCTTCACTCCAGGCATTGCATATCACTCACCCTCTCATGGTATGCAGGTGGGTCCGAGGAGGATTCAGAACAACAGCACAAACAACACGAGTAGTGAGCAAATGTGTTTCTCCTGGGGAAGCAACATTTCAAGATACCCTGCAGTAGGCCTGGTTGTCAGCCAACGTGTGCACCAGTAAGAGCCCTGCTCTGACATTGATGAGCAAGCCACAGACCAAGAGTACCTCTGCAGGTAAATGGGCCCAAACATATCCTGGATCCTTTCATTTTATTGTTTTGATTTTGCTCCAAAGTCCAGGGAGATATCTCTGGGGCATGGATGGGGCTCTCCACTCAAGAGCACAGGATGTTAATGAGCCATATGTTCCCCTCAACACAACTCCTGGGATAGGCCCAGTCAAGCTAATACCCACGGGTTCTGTGTGACCTCAGCAGGGCCAAAGCACAGCCTGCTCCATGGATGTGCAGAGAACAGGGATGCAGTCCCTGTGCCTCACATTTGGAAGCCAGAACTCTAAGGGAACTATGCATGTGGGCTGTTTGTAGCACAGAAACTGGCAGGCATCACGCTGCCCTTAAAGCCACCCAGGCTCCTAGAAGCCTCAGAGAAGGGTTTTAGTAGCTGGTCTGTATTCCAGATCGCCCCTGCCCTGTCCTGACATTGACCTAACCTGGAATCCCTGTGGTCCTTCCACGGTCAGGTGTCATAAAAAGGGCCTAGAGTAGTTGTGGTGGCCCTGAGAAAAGACACCACTAAGGCAAATCCCAAAATGAGGCTGGAGGACATATCAGGGGCTCACTGATATGGGAACCCACAACATATTGCTGTGGGAACAGGGAGCCCAGAGTCTGGGGAGGGTGTTCACATCACTGCCTCAACAGCTGTGTCCCTGTCGAATGACTGAATCTGTCTGTGCCCCACATCTTCCATAGAAGTGGGCCTCACAGCACTTTGTACCCCAGGATTTGGAGAGGAGAAACCAAGACAATGAACAATAAAAGCACCTCACCAGTGCTTAGAACAGAAGTGGCATCCATGAAGACACATCTCCCTAGGATTGCTTGGTAGAAAACGCGTTTTGGAACCCCTGGCTCAGCTGGTCATGTCGTTTTGACCATCAGAGAAAAATCACCTGGCTTCAGGGAGCCTGCCTCCAACATGGTGACTCAGAGCCATCCTGATCCAGTTACACAACATCCCCTCCAGGGGCATTCCTGCCAGTCTGGTAAATATCGTGGTGTGTAGACACACTACCCTGCAAGCTCTGCCCCAAGAAGCTGTGGATCCAGCAAATTTGTGGCTCCCAACTGGGCCCAGCTGTTCTCCCCATGTCACCAGGACAGTAGACCTGGGCCGCTGACCTTACCTCGCTTCTCAGTGAAGATGACAGTGGCCTCTAGGAACTCCCCCAACCCTGCCTCATCTTGGTCATCAGTCTGAAGATGTACACTGACTCTGGGGCCAGCTAAGAGGCTGTGAATTGCCTCAACATGGCACTCATCTCCACTGTGGTGAACGTGCTGGTGTTGCTGTTGGCCAGACAGTAGATGATCTGATACACTGTGGGTGGGAAAGGAAGGTCACACATCAGTCTCATCACCCCCTCGAACCCCACATTCCCGCCACCCCACCATCAGCACTCTGCCATGTTTCCGCCATGTCCTTCCTCCTCTGCCAGCATCTGAGAGGAATGGCACAGCCACAGTGGCAAATGGAGCCTCTGAGTGCTGGGCCCCCATGACTCTCATTCCCCTTCATCCATCCCACCACCAAGATGTGGAAACACTTTAATCTTTAGTGATTCAATACTTACATAAAACACCAGTATTCATCATATCAGCAATTTAAAACCTCCCAAAAAAGTTCCAGAACCAGAATTATTCCGTGGTAAATTTTACCATTCATGGAAGGATTCATAGCAGTCGGTTGCCCACTTTTCCAAAAACTAGAAGAGAAAGCTTCTAAACTCATTTGCTGAGGCCAAAATAACCCTAATGGAAAATAAATGAGGAGCCTCCAATAAAACAGTCTTACGTTCCAATATCCCTGATGACCATAGATGCAAAAATGTTCAACAAAATACTAGCAACTCAAGCTCACCAATATGCTGAGAAGATCATACACTCTGATCAAGTGATATCTTGTAGGAATGCAACCATGCTTTACAGGTGCACATTGATCAAAGTGATACAGCACATTAAGAAAATAAATAATAAAAATATGTGATCATCTTGAGATGCAGGGAAGCATTTGACATACTTTAATAACCATTTGTAATCAAAATTCTCAATAGTGTGTGTAGACCAGGAACATACTTCAGCACCGAAAAGGTCATATATGGGGTGCCTGGGTGGCTCAGCGGGTTAAAGCCTCTGCCTTAAGCTCAGGTCATTATCCCATGGTCCTGGGATCGAGCCCGCATCAGGCTCTCTGCTCAGCAGGAAGCCTGCTTCCTCCTCTCTCTGCCTTTCTGCCTACTTGTGATCTCTCTCTATATATATCAAATAAATAAATAAAATATTTTATAAAAAAGGCCATATATGACAACCACACAGATTACATCACATCTGATAGTGAAAAATTTTAGCTGTTTCTATTTCCTCTAAGATCGCCTAAGTTAGGAACATTGCCAATCTTCCCTTGCCACTTTTGCCGAACACAATATTGAAAATCCAAGGAAGAACAATTATGCAAGAAGATAATCAGAAGGCATCAAAACTGGAAAGAAAGAAGTAAAACTGTCACTACACTCCTGGGTATTTACCCCAAAGACACAGATGTCGTGAAAAGAAGGGACATCTGTACCCCCATGTTTATAGCAGCAATGGCCACAGTCCCCAAACTATGGAAAGAACCAAGATGCCCTTCAACGGATGAATGGATAAGGAAGATGTGGTCCATATACACTATGGAGTATTATGCCTCCATCAGAAAGGATGAATACCCAACTTTTGTAGCAACATGGACGGGACTGGAAGAGATTATGCTGAGTGAAATAAGTCAAGCAGAGAGAGTCAATATCATATGGTTTCACTTATTTGTGGAGCATAACAAATAGCATGGAGGACAAGGGGCGTTAGAGAGGAGTAGGGAATTTGGGTAAATTGGAAGGGGAGGTGAACCACGAGAGACTATGGACTCTGAAAAACAATCTGAGAGGATTGAAGTGGCGGGGGAATGGGAGGTTGGGGCACCAGGTGGTGGGTATTGTAGAGGGCACGGCTTGCATGGAGCACTGGGTGTGGTGAAAAAATAATGAATAATGTTTTTCTGAAAATAAATAACTTGAAAAAAAAACTGTCACTACTTGGAGATGATATAGAATATAAGGAAAACCTCAAAAAAGCCAGTGAAAAATTGTTCAAACTATGACTAAATTCAGTAAAGGGGCAGGATACAATATCACTACCCCAAAAATCTGCTGTGTTTCTATATGCTAATAATGAATCATCAGAAAATAAATTAGGAAGATCATCCCACCTGAAGTTATATGAAATAGAATAAAACACCCAGGAATATACTTCACCCAGAGGTAAAATCCTGTATGATGAAAATGACAAGACAGGAAGGAAAGAAACTGAAGGCAACACACATAAACCAAGAGACACCACATATTCATGGATGAGAAAAATTAATAATGGTAAAATGTCCATCCTTCTCTAAGCCATCTACAGTTTCATTGCAATTCTTGTCAAAATTCTAAGGACATTTTTCACAGAAAGAGAAGAAAGATCCTAAAAATTTGTATGATGCCACAAAAGACTCTGAATACCAGAGCAATCTAGATAAAGAACCACACTAAAGGCATCGTGCTTGCTCATTTCAGACTAATGGCAAAGCTAGAGTAATCTAAACAATCTAGCATTGTCAAAACAACAGACACACATATCAGAAGATAGGAGAGATCCCAGAAGTAAACACACACACCTATGATCCAGGGCTTTTTAACAAAGGAGCCATGAATAAACAAGGGGGGGAAACAGTCTCTGTCATCAATGGTGCTGGGCACCCTGGAGAGCCACATGCAAAAGAACAAAACTGCACCATTCTCTTACACCATACAGAAAAATTAACTCAAAATGGGTCAAACAATATAAGTCCTGGAACTATAAAACCTGTAGCAGAAAACACAGGGCTTTGAAAGGTCCTTGCTGAAAGGTCTTGGTAGTGGTGCTTTTAAGCAGATACCAAAGGAAAAATAAACAAAGAAGCAAAGTGTGGGCCTACATCTAACTATAAAACATCCAAACAACAAAGGAAACCATCAACAGAATAAAACGGTAACCTAAGGTAAAACATTTGTAAATTATATATCTGGTAAGGGGTTAATATTCAAAATATAAAGAACTCATGCAACTCAACAACAAAACAAAACAAAACACACAAAAGCAACAAAAACAAAAAACCCACATAAGTTATCTAGTGTATCAGGAGAAGTTCCAAATAGACATTTTCCTAAAGAAGACATACAGATGGTCTACAGGAACATGAAAAGATGCTCATCATTAATCATTATTGAAATGCAAATCAAACCAAATTAGGCACTACTTCACAAGTCAGAAGAGCCATTATCAAAAACAGAAGAAATAGCAAGTTTTGGTAAAGATGTGGAGTAGAGGAAAACTCCAGTGCACCATTACGGGGAGTCTATATGGGTGCGGCCACTATGGAAAACATTACAAAAGTTCCTCAATAAATGAGAAATAGAGCAACCAAAGGAGCAATCAATTCCCTTTCTGAGGATTTATCTGAAGGGAATGGAAACATTCATTCACAAAGGTATATTCACCCATGTGTACACTGCAGGATTATTTACAACAGTGAAAATAAAGAACCAACCTAAATGTCATCAGTGGCTGAATGAATAAAGAACTTGTGGGGGTAAACACAGTGGAATCCTGCTTACCCATAATAAAGGATGAAATCTTTTGATTTACAACATGGTGGCCCTTGAAGGCATTATGCTAATTAAAACAGGCCAGACAGAAAGAAAAATACTAGAGATCACTTACATGTAGAACCTTAAACAAAACAAAAACAAAAATGTGAGCTCACAGACAGAACAGATGGGGTCTGGCAGAAGTTTGGGTTGGAGGTGGGAGAAATGGGTGAAGGTGTCAAAAGGAAAAAAAGAAAAAAAAACCCAAATATAGCATCTTTTTTTTTTCAATTAAGTAATCTGTACCCCAAACCTGACTCAAACTCATAATCTGGAGATCAAGAGTCACACACTCCACCAACCCTGCCAGCCAGGGTCCTGGAATTGTAGCATCTTCTGATACTCAATGTAGGGAGAAAGGGGAAACTAATTTAATCTAGGGTATTTTTTGGTAAATGTACAAATGAAAGAACGCATTCTTCAGGGTCACACTCTCAAAACTGTATCTAGTTCTAATATTTGTCATGACACTGAGAAATTAACTTGCCTTTTTAATTTAATTATTTATTTGAGAGACAGAGAAGGGGGGGACATAAGCAGGGGGAGGGACAGAGGGAGACGGAGAAGACACTCCCCACTGAGCAGGGAGTATGAACTGGGGTTTGATCCCAGGAACCTAGGATTATGTCCTGAGCCAAAGGCAAGCTTCAACAATTGAACCACCACCCTACTTAACCTCTTTTCTGCTTGTTTCCCCACCTCTGAGGACATTATGAATATTTGCTCTTGGAACAGCTTCTATTTTTAATTTAATAACAGTTTTTATATTTGTTTCTTTTTTTTCCAATTTATTTATTTTCAGAAAAACAGTATTCATTATTTTTTCACCACACCCAGTGCTACATGCAAGCTGTGCCCTCTATAATACCCACCACCTGGTACCCCAACCTCCCACTCCCCCGCCACTTCAAACCCCTCAGACTGTTTTTCAGAGTCCATAGTCTCTCATGGTTCACCTCCCCTTCCAATTTACCCAAATTCCCTACTACTCTCTAACGCCACTTGTCCTCCATGCTATTGGTTATGCTCCACAAATGAGTGAAACCATATGATAATTGACTCTCTCTGCTTGACTGATTTCACTCAGCATAATCTCTTCCAGTCCCGTCCATGTTGCTACAAAAGTTGGATATTCGTCCTTTCTGATGGAGGCATAATACTCCATAGTGTATATGGACCACATCTTCCTTATCCATTCATCTGTTGAAGGGCATCTTGGTTCTTTCCATAGTTTGGCGACTGTGGCCATTGCTGCTATAAACATTGGGGTACAGATGGCCCTTCTTTTCACGACATCTGTATCTTTGGGGTAAATACCCAGGAGTGCAATTGCAGGGTCGTAGGGAAGCTCTATTTTTAATTTCTTGAGGAATCTCCACACTGTTCTCCAAAGAGGCTGCACCAACTTGCATTCCCACCAACAGTGTAAGAGGGTTCCCCTTTCTCCACATCCTCTCCAAAACATGTTGTTTCCTGTTTTGTTAATTTTGGCCATTCTAACTGGTGTAAGGTGATATCTCAATGTGGTTTTAATTTGAATCTCCCTGAGGGCTAATGATGATGAGCATTTTTTCATGTGTCTGATAGCCATTTGTATTTCTTGATTGGAGAAGTGTCTGTTCATATCTTCTGCCCATTTTTTGATGTGTTTGTCTGTTTCGTGTGGGTTGAGTTTGAGGAGTTCATTATAGATCCTGGATATCAACCTTTTGTCTGTACTGTCATTTGCAAATATCTTCTCCCATTCCGTGGGTTGCCTCTTTGTTTTTTTGACTGTTTCCTTTGCTGTGCAGAAGCTTTTGATTTTGATGAAGTCCCAGAAGTCTATTTTCGCTTTTGTTTCCTTTGCCTTTGGAGACGTATCTTGAAAGAAGTTGCTGTGGCTGATATCAAAGAGATTACTGCCTATGTTCTCCTCTAAGATTCTGATAGATTCCTGTCTCACGTTGAGGTCTTTTATCCATTTTGAGTTGATCTTTGTGTACGGTGTAAGAGAATGGTCGAGTTTCATTCTTCTACATATAGCTGTCCAGCTTTCCCAGCACCATTTATTGAAGAGACTGTCTTTTTTCCACTGTATATTTTTTCCTGTTTTGTCGAAGATTAATTGACCATAGAGTTGAGGGTCCATATCAGGGCTCTCTACTCTGTTCCACTGGTCTATGTGTCTGTTTTTATGCCAGTGCCATGCTGTCTTGGTGATCACAGCTTTGTAATAAAGCTTGAAATCAGGTAAGGTGATGCCGCCAGCTTTATTTTTGTTTTTCAACGTTTCCTTAGCGATTCGGGGTCTCTTCTGATTCCATACAAATTTTAGGATTATTTGCTCCAGCTCTTTGAAGAATGCCGGTGGAATTTTGATCGGAATGGCATTAAAAGTATAGATTGCTCTAGGCAGTATAGACATTTTAACGATGTTTATTCTTCCGATCCAAGAGCATGGAACGGTCTTCCATCTTTTTGTGTCTTCTTCAATTTCTTTCATGAGTGTTCTATAGTTCCTCAAGTATAGATCCTTTACCTCTTTAGTTAGGTTTATTCCCAGGTATCTTATGGTTCTTGGTGCTATAGTAAATGGAATCGATTCTCTAATTTCCCTTTCTGTATTTTCATTGTTAGTGTATAAGAAAGCCACTGATTTCTCCACATTGACTTTGTATCCTGCCACGCTGCTGAATTGCTGTATGAGTTCTAGTAGTTTGGGGGTGGAGTCTTTTGGGTTTTCCATATAAAGAATCATGTCATCTGCGAAGAGAGAGAGTTTGACTTCTTCATTACCAATTTGGATACCTTTTATTTCTCTCTGTTGTCTGATTGCTGTTGCTAGGACTTCTAATACTATGTTGAACAAGAGTGGTGAAAGTGGGCATCCTTGTCTTGTTCCTGATCTCAACGGGAAGGCTGCAAGCTTTTTCCCATTGAGGATGATATTTGCTGTGGGTCTTTCATAGATAGATTTGATGAGGTTCAGGAATGTTCCCTCTATCCCTATACTTTGAAGCGTTTTAATCAGGAACGGATGTTGGATTTTGTCAAATGCTTTTTCTGCATCAATTGAGAGGACCACGTGGTTCTTCTCTCTTCTCATATGAATTTGTTGTATCACACTGATTGATTTACGAATGTTGAACCATCCTTGTAGCCCAGGGATGAATCCCACCTGATCATGGTGGATAATCTTTTTAATGTGTTGTTGGATCCTGTTGGCTAGGATCTTGTTGAGAATCTTAGCATCCATATTCATCAGTGATATTGGTCTGAAATTCTCCTTTTTGGTATGGTCCTTGCCTGGTTTGGGGATCAGGGTAATGCTGGCTTCATAGAAAGAGTCTGGAAGTTTTCCTTCTGCTTCAATTTTTTGAAAGAGCTTCAGGAGAATAGGGGTTATTTCTTCTTGGAAGGTTTGGTAGAATTCCCCAGGGAATCCGTCAGGTCCTGGGCTCTTGTTTTTTGGGAGATTTTTGATCACTGCTTCAATCTCGTTATTAGATATTGGTCTATTCAGGTTGTCGATTTCTTCCTGGTTCAATTTTGGTAGTTTATATTTTTCCAGGAAAGCATCCATTTCATCTAGGTTGCTAAGCTTATTGGCATATAACTGTTCGTAGTAACTTCTGATGATTGTTTCTACTTCCTTGGTGTTAGTTGTGATCTCTCCCTTTTCATTCATAATTTTATGAATTTGGGATTTCTCTCTTTTCTTTTGGATTAGTGTAGCCAGTGGCTTATCGATCTTATTGATTCTTTCAAAAAAACAGCTTCTAGTTTCATTGATACGTTCTACTGTATCTCTGGTTTCTCCCTCATTGATCTCAGCTCTAATCTTGATGATTTCCCTTCTTATGTGTGGAGTTGGTTTGATTTGTTGTTGATCCTCCAGTTCTTTAAGGTGTAGAGACAGCTGGTGTGTTCTGGATTTTTCAATTTTTTTGAGCAAGGCTTGGATGGCTATATATTTTCCCCTTAGGACCGCCTTTGCTGTATCCCATAGGTTTTGGACCGAAGTGTCTTCCTTCTCATTGGTTTCCATGAATTGTTTCAGTTCTTCTTTGATCTCCTGGTTGATCCAAGCATTCTTAAGCAAGGTGGTCTTTAGCTTCCAGGTGTTTGAGTTCCTTCGGAACTTTTCCTTGTGATTGAGCTCCAGTTTCAAAGCATTGTGATCTGAGAATATGCAGGGAATAATCTCAGTCTTTTGGTATCGGCTGAGTCCTGATTTGTGACCCAGTATGTGGTCTATTCTGGAGAAGGTTCCGTGTGCACTTGAGAAGAATGAGTATTCTGCTGTTTTAGGGTGGAATGTTCTGTATATATCTATGAGGTCCATCTGGTCCAATGTGTCGTTCAATGCTCTTGTTTCTTTATTGATTTTCTGCTTCGATGATCTGTCTAATTCTGAAAGAGGCGTGTTAAGATCACCTACGATTAGTGTATTCATATCAATATGACTCTTTATCTTGATTAACAGTTTTCTTAAGTAATTGGCTGCTCCCATATTGGGAGCATAGATATTTACAATTGTTAGATCATCTTGGTGGATAGTCCCTTTAAGGATTATGTAGTGTCCTTCTGTATCTCTGACTACAGTCTTTAGTTTGAAGTCTAATTTATCTGATATGAGAATCGCTACCCCAGCCTTCTTTTGAGTCCCATTGGCATGAAAGATGCTTCTCCACCCCTTCACTTTCAGTCTGCGTGTATCTTTAGGTTCAAAATGGGTCTCTTGTAGACAGCATATGGATGGGTCCTGTCGTTTTATCCAATCTGCAACCCTGTGCCGTTTTATGGGTGCATTTAGGCCATTCACATTGAGAGTGATTATTGATAGATACGTTTTTATTGACACCGAGTTATCTTTGAAGTCTTTCTTTCTGTAGACTGTCTCTATATTTCTGTTCAATGCTATTCTTGGGATTTTTCCTCTTTTATAGCACCCTCCCTTAATATTTCCTGCAGTATCGGCTTGGTGGTTGCATAGTCTTTTAAGTCTTGCCGGTCTTGGAAACTCTTTATCTCTCCATCCATTTTGAATGTCAGTCTTGCTGGATAATGTATTCTTGGCTGCATGTTCTTCTCATTTAGTGCCCTGAATATATCTTGCCAGCCTCTTCTGGCTTGCCAGGTCTCTGTGGACAGGTCTGACGTTATTCTGATGGGCTTCCCTCTGTAAGTAAGGAGCCTCTTTGCCCTGGCAGCTTTCAAGAGATTATACCTACAATTATAATTTCTCAATTTGACTATCAGGTGTCGTGATGTTTTTTTGGAGTGTATAATCTTGGGTGGAGACCGTTCAGCCTCTAGTACATGGACGCTGGTTTCATTCGCGAGATTTGGAAAGTTTTCATGAAGGACTTGTTCCACGACATCTTCTAGACTTCTTTCTTTCTCCTCCCCTTCAGGAATTCCAATAATTCTGACCTTGGAGCGCTTCATGGCATCACTTATTTCCCTAATTCTGCTTTCGTGGGATCTAAGCTGTTTGTTCCAGGCTTCCTCCTGATCCTTTCTCTCTATCTGTTTGTCTTCCAGATCACTAATTCTATCTTCTGTCTCAGTTACCCTAGCTTTGAGAGAGTTTAGATTGGATTGGAACTCATTGAGAGCATTGTGGACCTCCTCCCTGGTAGCTTTAAGCTCCTCCCTAACATTGTGAACATCCTGTCTGGTCGCTTTCAGTTCGGCTCTAATCAATTCTTTTTGGTCATCCATGGCTTTCTCCAACCTAGCTATTGCCTGGATAATTGTTAGCCTGAATTCTCTTTCCGACATATTGTCTATGTTGATAGCCGTTAGCTCTGTTGCGGAAGGTCCATATTCTGTATTTTTCTTCTGTTGGGCATTCCTCCTCCTAGTCATTTTGGTGGGAGAAGACTGAACAGATGTAGCTGGATGTATCAACTCTGGTGCAGTCAAGGTGCACCCTGGAACACTTCCTGATCTCCGTCTCAGAAGCCTCAGTCTGGGTGCAGAAGCTGAATAAATTCCCCCTTGGACGCTGGCAGTGCAGGTTCCAAGTTAAAGACCCTGGGGGCGCAGGATCTTTTGCTCGTCCCCAAAGCCAAGGCAGTGGCTGCTGTCTGGGAGCTCCTGACCGCCAGAGAGGTTCCAAGCAGCGATTGCACACTGAGATTTTGCCGCCGGCCGGGGCTGGGAGTGCCCGGCTTGCGCGCACCTCTTTTCAGAGGCGGCTGTGGGTCGGGCGCGCGTCTGGGGCACTGAGAACGGGGCGCTGGTCCGTAAGCCGCAGGCTGGGCTTTTGCGCGCCTCTCTCCGGGGAAGAGTTTCGTGCGCGCGCGGCTTAGACTTTGAAACAATGGCCCGGGTCAAGAAGCGCCCCAGGGCCTTAGAAACCCAGGAGAGCTGGAGCGACGTGCACGCGCATCTCAAGCTTTGTGGTAGGGCTAGCGCGCGTTCTGCAGACTGGCTCCCATCCCCTCACAGGAGCCGGAACCCCCTCGCTCTGGGGCGCGCTGGCGGCTTAGGGACCAGGAGCCGGTTTCTCCGCCGCACTCTCTCTGCCTCCGCGCCGGGGAGGCCGTCTGGGACTGGGGACTCAAGCCCCTGTCCCTAGCCGCCCCGATTCCCACAATTTGCCCCCGCGATCCTTTGCTCTTTTGGAGTGCTTTCAACCAGTCTCCGAGTTAATGCTGGTCCCCAGACGCAGGGCACTCTCACTCGTATCGGGGTATTATTTTTGCACCGGTCGCCTCTGGTGGCTCCCTCCCCCTTTTGTTTATCTTCCGATATCAGTCCGCTGTTCCCATTCTGCTTTACCTGCTCACTGGCGTCTTCTGCCCCTGTAGAGATCCAGACGTGTATAATTCTGATCTCAGGCTGATTTCATGGGTGATCAGAGTTCTTTGGTAGGTAATCAGCTCACTTTGGGGTACCAGCTGAAAAGACGCCTCTTCCTAGTACCCCGCCATCTTGTCCCCCCCCAGTTTTTATATTTGAATGAAATAGAGGTCACTTAGAATAATACCTATGACAGTAAGCTCTCAAAAATGTTTTAAAATCTTATTCTGGGGGTACCTGGGTGGCACAGTCAGTTAATCAGCTGACTCTTTTTTTTATAAACACATATTTTTATCCCCAGGGGTACAGCTCTGTGAATTGCCAGGTTTACAAACTTCACAGCACTCACCATAGCACATACCCTCCCCAATGTCCATAACCACACTCCCTTATCCCAACCCCCTCCATAAGCAGCTTACTCTTGATTTGGGCTCAAATCAAGATCACAACTCCTGGGAGAGAGCCCCACACCAGGGTCCACACTCAACGGGTACACTGCTGGAGGATTCCCTCTCTCCCTCTGACTCTCCCCTCTCTAGCATATGCTTGTGCATGCAATCTCCTTCTGTCTCTACAATAAATAAATATGTCTTAAAAAATCTTATCTTGAACATTTGGTGGTTGCATAACCATTTTCATAATTGGGCAGTATCTCCTAGCTTACAAAGCACTCTTATATATACTTTCTTATTGGAGTCAGGATATCAACCTGGTAGAATAATTTACTGTGTTTATTTATATAGGAAAATAAAGAAAACCAGACTTAGAGCAGGGCTGTGCTTTCTCCTGGCTGCAGAGCTAACAGATGATCTTCTGATTTTCAGTCCAATGGAGGAAGAAAAGAAAAAATACAGACACTGTAACAAGAGCCAATGAAGGGCAATAGAAACTGATAATGGAATCAATGCAGTAAAACAATGCAAGCAATATTTATAAATATTTACCCACACAGCAGTGAAGCAACTAAATATGTAGAGCATATATAAACAGACCTAAGAGAAGCAATCAGCACTAATACCATAGGGAATTTTAATACCTCACACTTCTGTCAATGATACATCATCCAGACAGAAGATCACAAAGGAAACATCAGCCTCAGACAACCCGTTACTTAGATGGACTTGACAGATACACACAGAACCCTCCATCCAAAAGCAGCACATGGAATGCATTTCTCTCAAGTGAACCTAGAACATTCTCCACCATAGGTAATATGTGAGGCCACAAGACAAGTCAATAAACTCCAGAAGCCTATGGTTTTCCCAAATGGTGAGTGAAACCAAATCGACCATCTTTTCCAAACACAGTGGTATAGAACTAGAAATCAATTACAAGAAGAAAACTGGAAAATCATAAACACAGAGACTAAATGACATGCTACTGAACAACCAACTGAATTCATGGGCAAACTGAAATAGGAACACAGAAATACTTTGAGGCAAATGAAAAAATAATACAATCAAACAAAAGTTATGGAATGCAGTAAAATGGGTTCTAAAATGGGGCACCCAATTAGTCAGTGGAGCACTGTGACTCTTGATCTTGCGATTTTGGATTTCAACCCCACGCTGGGCATAGAGATCGCTTTAATTTTTTGAAGATGTCATTTATTTATTTGACACAGAGGGAGAGAGAGAAGAGACTGAGCAAAGTGGAAGGAGCAGCAGGCAGTAGAAGAGGGAAAAAGTGGTTCCCCATGCTGACCAGAGAACTGATGCAGCGCTCAATTCCAGGACCCCAAATTCATGACCTGCTCCAAAGTCCAATGCCTAACAGAATGAACCACACAGGCACCCCTTAGAGCTAACTTAAAAAAATGGTTCTAAGAAGGAAGTTTATAGTGATACAGGCCTAACTCAAGAAACAAGAAACATCTCAAATAAACAACCTAAATTGATACCTCAAGGAAACTTAAAAAGAACAAATGAAATCCAAAGTTAGAACAAAGGAAGGAACACATCAGAACTGAAATAAGTAAAATACAGACTAAAAAGACAACAGAAAGATAAAAAAAAACATAAAAGAACAAGAACAACAGATCAAAAATGAGCTGGTTCTTTGAAAAGAACAAAGCTGACAGAGTCTCAGCAAGACTCAGGCTAACAAAAAAGAAAGAGGACTCATCAGAAATGAAAGAGATGCTGCCTGATACCGTAGATATGCAAAGTCTAATAAGAAAGTCCTATGAACAATTACACCCCAAAAAGCTGGATAATCCAAAAGAAAAGGATACATTCCCAGAAACATAAACCCTGCCAAGACTGAATCCTGAAGAAACAGAAATTCTGAACAAACCAATGACCCATAGGGAGATTAAATAAGAAACCAAAAACTTCCAACAAGCAAAAGTCCAGGACCCCATCGTTTCACCGGTGAATTCTATGAATCATCCACAGAAAAAAATGAATACCAATCCTTCTCAAACTTCTAGAAAAACAAGAGGAAGGAAAGCTCCCCGCCTCATTTTATGAGGCCAGAATGGCCCTTATTGAAACCTCCTAGTGTGTCCCCAAGAAAATGTCAGACTAGTATCTGTCATGAACATCGACATAAAAATAGTCCCACAAATCAAACTAATGTGCCGCATTCACAAAACGAAGGGTCAGCATCATAGGACCATCTCAACATATGCAGAAAAAGCATTTGATAGCGCTGCTACCAAATCACTGCCCCCCCATCTGTGCTTCTGCTGCCTGGCTGGTCCCCACACCCTGTACAATGGCCACTCCACTGTGCCATCCCCCCACTACCACCCTGCTGTGCCCCACACACACACCGCTGTCCCTTCCACACCCCATTGCTGACAGGCCGCTGCCAGCGGCGCTGCCACCCTACACCCTGCTACGCCACAGCAGTGCCCCTTTGTCCCACAATAGCTAACCCTCGCCAGAGCTGCTCTGCTGCCCTGTGCTTGCAATTGATGTCCTGATCTGCCACCCCCAGTGCCCCTACCACTCCCTTGTGCACCCCCAGGACTCTGTCACCTGCTGCGCCACTCTCCAGTGCTTCTACTGGTGCCTGTGTTTCCAACACCACCACCACTGCTACCATGATCACCCTGCTGCTCCTGACCGTCTCTACCACCCTGTCCTGCCCCCAAGCGATGCCATGCCATTGCCAGGCAGCTGCTGCCCCGCTGGTCCCTCCCAACCACATCCGGGCCATCCCTCCCCACTTCACCTCCACATCTGCTGCCATCCAACTGCACTTTCTTAAGTCTCTGACTTTCTCAAGTCACTGCTGTTTCACGGCCCCCCACTGCCATTTCTTCACTGCATACTGTCCACTTGCTGCCACAGCTGTGCAGGGCCCCTGCCTTGCCCACACAGATATTAACCTTATGCCCTTGCCGTGCTGGTCCCACCAAACACCCCCGAAATGCTACCACCTGTTGTCCCCCCATCCCTGCTTCAGTGCCTCCAGATTCCCTCCCCGTTGACCTGCTGCTGCCGCCCCACTCATCCCAGCCTTCTCCCAATGCTGCTACTTCCTGGCTGCCCCCGCCTCGTGACCCTGCCGTCTGCAGCACATTCCTCATTCTGTCCACATTACCACCACTGCTGTTGCTAAGCTTCTACCCTGTGCCCCAGGCCACTGGTTACCTTCACTGTCCAGTCTCCACTGACATGCATTAAGGCCCTACACCGCCCTTCATGCCCTTCCTTTGCAGTTGCTGTGCCACTGCCTCCCAGTTGGTTCCATCCCCCCTTCTCCCCATGCCACCACCCGCCTGCCACCCTGCATGCACCTGTGCAGCCACATTGTCCCATCCCGCCCACCACCATGCTCATTACTGTCCTGCTGCCCCACCACATTGCTCCTACCATCCCTCTGTGCTCTTCCCGCACTTCTATCCTGCCGGGTGCCCCACACCCCCACTACCAATTTCCTGCCCTCACTGTCATTGCCCCTTTACCGCCACCATGCTTCTGATCTGCTGCCGCCCTGTGTCCCACTCTTGCCCTATGTCCTGCTGCTGCCCCGATGCTGCTGGTCTTCATAGCCCAGCCTATGCAGCCCTGCCCTGTTGACTTGCATGCCTGCCTCACCTTCCAAGCTGCCCCCGTGCTGTTCCAGATACCCCTCCCTGCAGCTACTACCTAGTGCGAACCCTGCCCCCAACTCTGGAGCCTTCCCGATTCCCTACCCCTGTTCCCATGCTGCTGCCACCCCTCGAGTCCTACTCCACCTTCCCCGCACTGGTACCACCAGGTTGCCCCCACAACATGAGCCGCTCCCACCACGCTGCAACCCCGTCCACAGTGCCCCCACTTACAACCACCATTTCCTCTCCACTGCTATCCTGGGTCCCCGCTGCTTCCGCTATCAGTGGTGCCGCCCTCTAGACATGCACCGAGCCCAGCAAAGCCAGGCCCTTGCTCACTGCCTGACCCACCACACCATGTATTGGTACCCCACTTATACCCAGCTAGTCCTGCCCGGGCCCAAGCCACACTACCGCCTAGTTACTCCACTCCCCCACTCCAATGCCTCCTGTCTGCCAAGTGTGTGACTGCCCGGCAGGTCCACCACATGCCGCACTGCTACCAGCTTGCTGCCCCCCAAAAATGGACCCCTGCCACCCTGCTGTGCTCCCCCTCAAGTCCCCTTACTGCTGCGCCACCTCTGTCCTGTGCCCATGGCCTCTGCTGTGCTTCACCACCCCACATTGTTGGCATGCACTATGAGCAGGCCCAGTAAGCCAGCCAAGCTGTCGCTGTGCGGGTGCCTCAGGGCTGGTTCCACACTCCCTATGCTGCCCTGCCACCTATATTCCATCCCGCCACAGGTGCCACACAGCTGCCCCACTCGGGTGTCACACAGCTTCCCCTTACCTCAAGAAGCTTCCCCTCCCTGTACCAGTGCTGCCTGGTGACACCCACACTCCCTCCCCTCTGGCCCCAGCCCCTGAGTGTTCTACCCTCTCTGCCACCTCCTCACCCCCATGGAGCTGGGCAGCCTTGCCCACCAGACCATGACACTGACGCCCCGCTGATGCCAGGCTGGTCCCTCCCCTCCACCCGCCACGACCAAGTACCTTCTTCCCCCTCCCCCTGCTCCATTGCCTCACTGCGGCCACACGCATTACTGCTTCACATGCCCGCCCTCCTGCCCCCCTCATGCTGCCACCATCTTGCTGCCCCCCACATGTACCCTTACCACCCTGCTGTACGCCCCCACACAACCCTCTTTACCACTGCTGCCGCTGTTCCACTGTTGCCCTGTGTCCCAGCCTCTACTGTGCTTTGGTGCCCCGCCCACTTGACATACACAAAGGGCCTGCCCTCCATGCCTGCCCTACTGATGCTGCCCCTCCCTCTTTACGTGTACTATGGGCCCGACCCCCAAGCCTGCCCCACTGATGCTCCCCCGCCCACTTTACCTGTTCTATGGCCCGCCCCCCACGCCTGCGCCACTGCTGCTACCCCACCCCCATGACCTGCACTATGGGCCCTCCCCCCACGCCTGCCCCACTGATGCTGCCTGTCCCCTTGATATGTATGATCGACCGGCACACTCCACCCTCCTAACTACTGTAACCCGGAACCCATTGACGTGCATGATGGGCCCGCCAACCACGCCCTCCTAACTGTTGCTGCCCCCATCCCTGACCTGTACGATGGGCCCGCCCACCACATCCTCCTAAGTTTGATGCCCTGCCCCCTTGACGTGCACGACGGACCCGCCCACCAACACCCTCCTAACTGATGCTGCCTCGCCCCCTTGACCTGCACGATGGCCCTGCCCACCACACCCACCCCGCCGCTGCTGCCCCACCCCTTTGACGTGCACAATGCGCCCGCCCACCACGCCTGCCTCACTGTTGCCGCCCCACCCCCGTGACGTGCACAATGCGCCCGCCCACCACGCCTGCTTCACTGTTGCCGCCCCGCCCCCTTGACGTGCAGGATGGGCCCGCCCACCACGCCCTCCCTGCTGCTGTTGCCCCGCCCCTTGACCTGAACCATGGGCCCGCCCACAACGCCATCCTAACTGCTGCTGCACTGCTGCCTGGGGCTGCTCCCACCCTCTCACCGCCTCTCTGGCTGCCTAGATTCCACCATTCTCCACAGTTGCCACACATCTCCCACTGCTCCCAGTGCCACTACTGCCTGCCCCCATCCCTGCCTCTGGTGAGCCCTGCTCCCTCCCCTGTGATCCCGTCCTCCTTCCTCAGTGTTGTCTGCTGGGTGCCAACTCCTCAGGCCCATGCAGCCCCGCCCACCGTGCCATGACCTTGACGTCCCGCTGACGCCCGGCTGGTCCCGCCTCCCCCCACACGCCACGACTGCCTAACGGCTACCCCTCCCCCAGCTCCATTGCCTCCCCACTGCCAGGTGCATTACCACGCTACTTCCACCCTGAATATCTGCCCCCCTCCCCACGCAGCTCACATTGCTACTGCCACATGCACCTCTGCCACCTTTCTGTACCCCTCACACTGCCTGCCTTACCTCAGCTGCCGCGGCTCTGTGGCTGCCCGGTGCCTCCCGGTCTCTGCCGAGCTTCGGCGCCCCGCCCCCTTGACGTGCAGGATGATCCCACCCACCACGCCCTCCTAACTGCTGCTGCCCGGCCCCCATGACGTGCACAATGGGCCCACCCACACGCTCGCCTACCTGCTGCTGCCCCTCCTCCATGACGTGCACTCTGAACCTGCACACCACGTCCTCCTAACTGTTGCTGCCCCGCCCCCATGACGTGCACCTGAGCCTGCCAACCACGCCCTCCTAACTGCTGCTGACCTGACCCCATGACGTGCACTCTGAGCCCACCCACCATGCTCGCCTACCTGCTGCTGCCCCTCCCCCATGACGTGCACTCTGAACCCGCCCACAACGTCCTCCTAACTGTTGCTGCCCCGCCCCCATGACGTGCACCTGAGCCTGCCAACCACGCCCTCCTAACTGCTGCTGACCTGACCCCATGACGTGCACTCTGAGCCCACCCACCATGCTCGCCTAACTGCTGCTGCCCCTCCCCCATGACGTGCACTCTGAACCCGCCCACCACGTCCTCCTAACTGTTGCTGCCCCGCCCCCATGGCGTGCACTCTGAGCCCGCCAACCACGCCCTCCTAACTGCTGCTGCCCTGCCCCCATGATAGTGCGCTCTGAGCCCACCCACCACGCTCACGTAACTGCTGCTGCCCTGCCCCCAGGAGTGCACTCTGGGCCCACCCACCACGCCTGCCCATGTTGCTATTGCTGCTCAGCCGCTACCTCCCCGCTGACCGCACCTCCACTCCTGGTTGCTGCTGCCTAGATTCCACCCACCCCCGACAGTCACTGCAGGGCTGCCCCACCTGGCTGTCACACAACTGCCTCACCATGGGCCCTCCACCGTTCCCTGTGCCACGATCGCCTGGCTGTCCCCTCACCTGCCTCTTGTGACACCTGTTCCCTCCCCTGGGTCCCGCCCCCCTACCATAGGGTCATCACCTGGCTGCCACCTCCTCCCACTTGGGCAGCCCCACGGCCCTACCTACTACCCCATGCCGTGATGGCCACATTGCCCCACTGAGTTGCCCTTGATTCCCGCTACCACACCCCGCCCCCACAGCTACCATACCTCAGGGTCTTGCTGTCCCGCTGCACATCCCCCGATCGCCACTGCAGCCCTCCCAAACTACTCTCCACGTCGCCCCTTCTTGCCACCCTGACTCCGCCCCTCTCCCCGCCACACCGCCCGCTGTCCTGGTGCTGCTGCCAGTGATTAAAAGGCAACTGCCCCTTCCTTAGTTGCCCTGCTGCTGCTGCCTTGCCCCACTACCATGAGACCGCCGCCCTGATGGTTCTGCCCACCCCCCACCATTAACCCCCACTACAGGACTGTCCTGCTTCACACCCCCCACTCTGCTGCTGACCCACTGTGCCCTGCCAACGCCACTGCCACCCCACTACACCTCCCCAATGCCGCCGTGACTGTGACCCAGTGATATTGCTTCCCTGCTGCTCCCCTCCTTGCCCCTGCTGCCTCACTGCACACCTCTGGTTTCTGCCTTCCCTCCCCACTCCTGCTTCCCACCCCGCCACTGTCGCGTCCCCCATGCAGGCCCTCAGTACCATCCTACTGCTGCCCAGGGGCTGCCTGGCTGTTCCGACGTCACTGGCGTGCCCTGGAAATCATCAGTGTGAGACCGGCCCTAAGAGAATTTCGGCATAGGTACTGGCACCAGGTGTGTTCTGGAAGTGGGTTTGTGGTCTAGGCAAGGGGGTAAATCCCAAGAAGGAAAATAGCATAATTATGTTACCTGTTAAAATAGCCTAAAGAGCTAAATTTAACGTGCTTTTAATGTATCCTTATTTTCAATACAGTGACTTTAGTCATCATACTGTGCACCTGAAAATAATATAATCTCAAGTTAGCTAACTGGAATGAAAATCAAAACTGTAAAAAAGATAAATACAAATCTTTTAACATCATGCATTGATTGATATACAGACATTAAGGGAACAGTTTGCATAATAAAATGTGTATATGTGTCTAGGTGCTCTTTCTCAACAAAGACTGGTCAAAATCATGGAAAAGGTGAGTTTTATTTATCTTCAGAATCACTCACTGTTCTGGGCTTTCATGTATAGTGTACATACATATGAACAAGCTTTTCTCAAAAACTAAAAGAAACGAAAGCTCCCAAGAACCAGCACTAGATGTTCACTGTAGAATTGCATGAGCAGAAATGCCCTCATTAGTTTTGTAGTATGAGAAGACCTTGGGTTATACTCATTAGAGAAATAAGTGTCAAGTGAAATACATCATAAACAAGAACTTCTTCCTTACCCCTTACCATAATGCTCACTGGGGAACTTAACACTCGATTTTATTTTTCTCTGGTCACCAGAAAAAATCAAAACTTAACAGCACACATAGCCCATTGGCTATATTAAATCTATGCTTTGCTCTCTGTTAGTGGTAGAACTGAAACCTTGCGGCTGACTCTGTGATCATACATGTGTTACTTTTAGGATAAGATGTACATTAATTTAAGTATATGAATAAATTCACTCTCGTTATGTTTTCCACTATGTTTTCATCCTCATTATGTTTTCAAGCATTTTCACTGACATAATTTCATGGGATCTTCATCACAATTGTGGGACTCGATCCCAGGCCCCTGGGATGATGACCTGAGATGAAGGTAGAGGCTTTAATCCAATGAGCCACCCAGGCACCCCTCTACATTGGTTTTGTATTCTGCACATTGCTGATTTTCTGTATGAGTTCTAATAGTATCGATTTTCCATATAAAGTATCATGTCATCTGCCAAAAGAGAGAGTTTGACTTATTCTTTGCCAATTCGAATACATTTTACTTCTCTTTACTGTCTGATAGCTGTTGCAAAGACATTTATTAAAATGTTGAACAGTAGTGGTGAGAGTGGGCATCCTTTCATGTCCCTGATCTCAAAGGGAAGGCTGTCAACTTTTCCCCGTTGATAATGATATTTGTTGTGGGTTTTTCATAGATAGATTTGATGAAGTTTAGGAATGTTTCCTCTATCCATATACTTTGAATGGTTTTAACCAGAAATGGATGCTGGATTTTGTCAAATGCTATTTCTGCATCAACTGAGAGGACCAGGCGGTTTTCCTCTCTTCTCTTATTGATTTTTTCTATCACAATGACTGACTTGCAAATGTCAAACCGCCCCTGCATCCCAGGGATAAATCCCACCTGTTCATGGTGCATCCACCTCTCAATGTACTGTCAAATCCTATAAATTGAGATCTTGTTGAGAATCTTGGCATCTATATTCATCAGGGATATTGGTCGGAAATTCTCCTCTTTGTTGGGGTCTTTCCCTGGTTTGGGGATCAGGGTAATTCTGGCTTCATTGAAAGCAGTTTCCCTAGACAAATGTTGGTTGCAGTTTTAGTAGCACCGTGGTGCACAGACAAGCTGGAGCTCCTATGACCCCTGAGACAGTGGCTGGGGCCGTGCTCTGCCAGTGGAAGTTGGCAGAGGAGGAGTCTATGTTCCCAGAGGGGAATAGACTGAGGCCTCCCTCTGAGGTGGAAGTCTGGGTAAAGTTTGCTTTTCTCTAAACTTTCAAAGAACTGTCCTTTTTCTTGATAGCCATTATATTTGGAGAAGCACTCTAATTGTTCCCATACAGAGATCAAAAGACTAACTTTAATGAGTCTGGCTGGGGTCTCACCTCAATCAGCAACTCCAGGAAATAATCCTGAACAGAGGGAAGCCCAGCTCAGGCAGCTCCTGGTTCTGATAAATGCTGCATGACTATCCCTTCTCATAGTATAAACATTTCATCTCTGTCTTCCACAGAGGAGTGTTTCCTGCTCTCAAAAACACCTGCTGAGATGTTAGAGGAAAAACCATACATTCTGCAGGCTAACGCCAGCAAAGAAAAGTGGACACTTGAAATAATTAGCAACATAATTCATGTCCCCGCCAAAGACATTCAAGGACCAGCATGGCAGTACTCTCTACTATGGTTGCTGTTCTTATATTGAATTGCTTGGAGAATTCTTGACACAACTGTGAGTGGGCAGGAAATAGACTACAATTTAATCTCTGAAGAACACCAGATCAGCCAAATAATTAGCTTTGTGTATTTAGCATCCACTTAAAACTACTGGAAGTTGTTTATTCTCCACAGTAAGATCAAGCTGTATTCTATTTCTTCATATCATATTTGGTCCATAAGCAGCATTACCACCATTCAGGGAGGAAGGTGCGATGAAGACCTAGGTCTCAGATAGCTTTGAAGTTACAGTAAACCAATTATCACACATCTACCCAGACATTAAATAATGGAGTTTTAAAATGATGTGGAATTTAGGATATTTTCAGTATTTCTTGGTCATTTATTAAAATCCAAGCATGGCATCAAATTTAGCCCTAAATGTTAGACTGTTAATTTGCTTTGGACCAACAATGTAAATGTTTCCCCTGGAGTTCCACTGTTTCCACTGATGTGTTGTTTCTAAATCCCACTAGACTGGAGAAAACATCTCATTCACATTTGTATTCTCAGAAATTGGCACAGCTGTCCATCATAATGCAGGTTCTCTGGAACATTTACAGGATGAATGCTGGCATAAAACTTTGCGGGCCTACTGTGCAATGCCTTCTGTGATCTTGCCAAAGTCTCTTTTCTGGAGAAATCATTCTGCTTCTGAAATTTCTAAGAACAAAACTTGGGAATGATTTCTCCCCATTTTAATATTTGTGTTTTATATGCATGGTCAATGAGCTTCTTTTGAAACAAAATGGAAAATACACTTTTTTTTTTAACTAAGCCTTGGTTATCCATAGAGAATGTTGCTGAGGCTATGAATGACTTAGTTATCAGTGTTATCAGTGTTTTGCAGATGTCTGCTTTTTATTATTTTTAACAGGTCCCGCAGCTCAGATGTGTGAGTTGTGTGAAGCTCACACCATTGCATAAATCTGGGAACCCACTGTTTGCCTCCAACCAAGGTGTTGCATGATGGCGTCAGTGCAGAGGTTAGTGTCCCCCCCCAAGCACCTCACCAACAGACCGATAATGCACAAATAACCTCCATTACCAAGAGTCTCTCAGGCCTCAGGTGTTTGGTTTTGGTTTTGTATTTTTTAATGTAAAATATGTAGCAAAGGGAAGGTTCACAGTTGGAAGCCATTTTCTCAAGCCATGAAGCCACCATCATGAAGAACTTGATCATATCATTGCTACCACATCAATCGTTGATGCCAGGCTTTCCAAGCATGAGCTGCTTTTGTTTTGAACACTTGCTCTACCAAACAACACAAGCAAAATCACCCTGCAGTAAAATAAACTCACATTATGGTGGCTTCAAACAACATAGCCACTATGATTCCCTGCATTCTTCTCATTAAGGACCTGAGCCTGCACAGTGGCCAGTCTTTGCAGAACTGATGCTACCTCTGGCAGTGGGAGGACAGTCTTCAAGTGCCCTTAGGAATGAACATGACGCTGCCATTCACATTTTATTGGTCAAAGTAAAGAACAAGGGGATTGCCATTTTCACTTGTTTCTAGAATACAAAAATTTGGGAATACTTTAATAAACAGCACTAAAGTATGTCGCAATTACAGCTGATAAACAAAAATTTCTCTTAAAAATACTTCATTCTGATATGGTCTAGCTGTATTAACCATCTCTCAAACACATTTCGAAATAATATGCTGTACAAAATACAAGGGAAAGATTTGTATTAGCATTGTTTCTATTACTTTTGCTTGTATTTGCCATGATTTTTCTTGTTCACTGTCTGACATTTAAACCACTTGCCATAGGAAGATTCACCAAAGATCCTGCATTAGGGTCCACCATTATGGTAGGTGGTAGTTTTTCTTCACAGGAAATGTGTAAAATTTTTGATAGGCACTGCGAGATCAATAAATGAATAAATAAATATATTCAATAAATGAATAGATAATAATTATTATACAAAATATGAAAAGATATTTCATTTTTAAAAATATGTGAAATCTGGATGGATCCTGGCAGTTGGAAGAACATAAAACCTCCCAGTCATCCAAACTAGTTTTTGTCCTGTAACCTAGTCATAACCTGTATACAGGAATCCAGTCATTAAAAATTAATAAATTAATTAAAAAAGAGAGGTACTCATTCACAAGTTGCATTATAATGGTGGACTGGAAAACAATTTGGAGATCTTTTGCTGATCATCCTCGTTATAAATTAATCTCTATTCATCCTTTCTTTGACCTTCACACACAAAGGCTATAGCCTTGTTCTGCATAACCAAGGCTAGTATAATAGATATCCAGAGGTGAGGGTTAGCCCACCTGAACACTGTCAGAATATGCCTAGTCTAGAGGAAGCTTCAGGATTTCTCCTTCTTACTCCTGGTTGTAGCTCTGAAGTGAGAGCAATTGCAATGTTCCTTCACACTGTAGAATTTTAAGAGGCACAGCTTCGTCTTCAGATTATCTCCTTGTTTTTTGTCCCCAGGGGATGCAGTGGCTTCCAGCAGTAGCTCATCTCTGGGTTGTCAGACCCATGCTTGCTCCCCTTCAGTAAATTCTACTCATTGCAATGATTCCAGGGAATCCAGTTCTTTACTGGACCCTAATGGATACCCCTATGCAAATCAAGGGATCATCACTTTCTCTGTGTGTGTACTCATTTACAGAAAATGGGTCAAATCAGGAATACAGTCACCAAAAGACCAAACTGCTTCTGCTTTAAACAGAAAATACCTGAGCTCTGAAAATGTAAAATCAGTTTCTGAATTCGACTCTCTTTCTCAACTTCTGGAAGCCAATCCTCAAACTTTATATCTCATAATAATTTCCAAGATTTCCTACTCTTGTGAAGATTTATTGAGCTATTGTTGTCGTTGTTATTTTTATAAATTTGTCATAGTGTGAGGAGGTTTTATATCACATTTTGCTGGTTCCAATTAGCTTGTTAATGGCCAAGTACATCTGGACTTAGATCAATAATCTTCTACTGTCTATAGACTCCCATCTAGGCAATAAATGGTCTGTTTACTTTAATAAAACATGGTGGGTTTTTTTCTCCTTTGAAATGATATATGCTCTGCCAAGTATTATATTGTTTTCCTAAGCTTCAACCCATACTTCTCTTTTTGGGGTTTGTGGGTCATCTCAGACAAAAGACTACCATATTCCCCATGAGTTTCCAACTCCATCCTTGGGGTAGCACAAAGTGAGCCCCAGAGGGGTATGTCTTGGTGAGAGGAGTGGTACAGGATGACTTCTGCCCATTTCTGCACTCCCTTCAGTTACAACAGCAATGACTGCATTATCTGAGGTCAAGATGGCAGCACTGTGATCCCTCTGAGCCACAGAAGGACTTACACTAAGTGCACAGCTCTTTCTATGCCAAGCTCAGCTCTAGCCACATAGGTCAGATGTGTGTCAAATGTTCAGACTTGGAAGCTATTTGTTAACAGCAGTATCACTTAGGGCCACTTGGTGCAGATGGCAGACAGGACGAAATCGGTGGGGCCACTCTCTCTAAAGGATGTATTACTAGGGAGAGGGAGGATGTGGAGACACCTTTATGCTGTGATGCAGGGTAATGTGTGGGCCAAGAGAAAGGAGGGTCAAAGGGCTTTGTAAGGAGCATCTTGAACTTATGCAGTTGCAAGGAAACCCCGGTCAGACTGATGGGTGTTTTGAGCAAGTAAAATTTTAAAAGTCAAGAAACACATGACAACTGGCATATGATCCATACCCAATCAGTATGGTTGAAACGCTAAACACACCACCAGATTAGCATAGCTCTTTTAATGAAACCAATATGTTTCCTAGATATCAGCACATGTTTGTTATGAAAGATTAGGTTATATGTAATTCGAAATGGAGAAACAGAAAGCAAAAATGGCAGTCTTTTGCATTTTATGCACGTTGGTGCTTTGTTCGTAAAGCTCCATCACTTGTCCCTCTTGACTTTTGCTCAAGGTACAAACACATCACTGGTCTCTGTTCCTCTCACTTCAGCATCACTGTGGTTGTGTCTGTGCTGAATACATAATTCAGCATATTCTCTCATTTATACTCTGGAAACATACACTCTTATTTATGGTGAGCTATTCAAAACTTACTGTGGATTTTACTGAGGAGATTAATGCAATTCTTTATATCACACATCCCACAATTTAAAAAAAACTTAAAAATAACCATGACAATTTGTTTTCTCTCACAATTACAGTATCAACCCTGATCAGAGAGCTATCTACATTTTCTTACCCTACTTCCTCCACCAGTATTTGGCCTCTTCTTAACAGATTTCACTGAGATAACTATTTTGCTACACACAATGATTTGGTTGGTCCTTCCTGAGCTGACACCCCATCATCAATATGTCCAAAACCGTCTTGATGAACTAAATGCCTGTGTTCATCATCTCTGCCCTCTTTTGAAGACAAGCACCTGCTACATGAGTATGGCGCTCATGGCTCTACACTGCTCTAAACCATTTTTTCTCAAATATACATAAAGCTCAGTCCCAGGGGACTACCAATAAATAAAATTTCCTCATATTATAAAAAAATCCACTTTTGCATGATATTTTGATTTCATGATATTTTCACTCCCTTTTCCACATAAAATATACTGTGGATATTATTCCAAGTCAGTTAATGGATAATGATGGATGATCTCTCTTTGTGTCAGTGCTAGATAATGGTTTGATTTCTTCTTTGCTGATTTGGATGGCTTTAATTATTTTTGTTGTCTGATTGCGGAGGGAAGGACTTCTAGTACTATGTTGAATAACAGTGATAACAGTGGTGATAATAGACATCCTTGCCATGTTCCTGACCTTACCAGAAAAGCTCTCAGTTTTTCTCCCTTGAGAGTTATATTCGCTGTGGGTTTTTCATAGATTGCTTTGATGATATTGAGGTAGGTACTATCTACCATTCCCCACACTTTGAAGAGTTTTGATCAAGAAAAGATGTTGTACGTTGTCAAATGCTTTTTCAGCATATATTGAAAGTATCATATGGTTCATGTTCTTTCCTTTATTTATGTATTGTAACGCATTGATTGATTTGTGGATGTTGAACCATCCTGGCAGCCCTGGAATAAATCCCACTTGGACATGGTGACTAAACCTTTTAATGTATGCTTGGATCCTATTGGCTCGTATTGCGTTGAGAATTTTCACATCTGTGTTCATCAAGGATACTGGTGTGTAATTCTGTTTTTTGATGGGGTCATTGTCTGGTTTTGGGATCAAGGTAATGCTGGCCACATAAAATGGGTTTGGAAGTTTTCCTTCCATTTTTGGGGGGGGAACATTTTCAGAATAGGTGTTAATTATTCTTTAAATGTTTGGTAGAATTTCCCTGGGAAGCCATCTGGCCCTGGACTCTTGTTTGTTGGGAGATTTTTGATGACTACTTCAATCTCCTTACTGGTTATGGGTCTGATCATTTTTTTTATTTCTTCCTGGTTCAGTTGTTGTAGTCTATACATCCCTAGGAATGCATCCATTTTTCTAGATACATATATTTGCTTCCAGGACATATATTTGCTCATAATATGTTCTTATAATTGTTTGCGGGTTTTTTTTTTTTTTTTTGGTGTTGCTTGTGATCTCTCCTCTTTCGTTGATGATTTTATTTATTTGGGTCCATTCTCTTTCTTTTTGAAAATTCTGGCCAGGGATTTATCAAACATATTAATTCTTCCAAAGAACTAGCTCTTAGTTTCGTTGATTCCGTCTACTGTTTTTCTTTTTACACTTTTTTGTGGTTTCTATTTCATTGATTTCTGCTCTGATTTGTATTATTTCTATTCTCTGGCTGGGTTTAGGCTTTCTTTTCTGTTCTTTCTCCAGCTCCTTTAAGTGTAAGGTTAGGTTGTATATTTGAGACCTTTCTTTTTTTCTTGAAAAAGGCTTGAATCACTATATACTTTCCTCTCAGGACTTCCTTTGCTGTGTCCCACAGATTTTGAACCACTGTGGGTTTTTTTAAAATTATTTTTTATTTATTTTCAACATAACAGTATTCATTATTTTTCACCACACCCAGTACTCCATGCAATCCGTGCCCTCCATAATACACACCACCCTGTACCCCAACCTCCCACCCCCGGCTACTTCAAACCCCTCAGATTGTTTTCTAGAGTCTGTAGTATCTCATGGTTCACCTCCCTTTCCAATTTCCCCCCAAATCCCTTCTCCTCCCAAACTCCCCATGTCCTCCATGCTATTTGTTATGCTCCACAAATAAGTGAAACCATATGATAATTGACTCTCTCTGGTTGACTTATTTCACTCAGCATAATCTCTTCCATTCCTGTCCATGTTGCTACAAAAGTTGGGTATTCATCCTTTCTGATGGAGGCATACTACTCCATAGTGTATATGGAACACATCTTCCTTATCTATTCATCCATTGAAGGGCATCTTGGTTCTTTCCACAGTTTGGCGATGGTGGCCATTGCTGCTATAAACATTGTGGTACAGATGGCCCTTCTTTTCACGACATCTGTATCTTTGGGGTAAATACCCAGGAGTGCAATGGAAGGGTCATAGGGAAGTTCTATTTTTAATTTCTTGAGGAATCTCCACACTGTTCTCCAAAGAGGCTGCACCTACTTGCATTCCCAACAACAGTGTAAGAGGGTTCCCCTTTCTCCACATCCCCTCCAATACATGTTGTTTCCTGTCTTGTTAAATTTGGCCATTCTAACTGGTGTAATGTGATATCTCAATGTGGTTTTAATTTGAATCTCCCTGATGGCTAGTGATGATGAACATTTTTTTCATGTGTCTGCTAGCCATTTGTATGTCTTCATTGGAGAAGTGTCTGCTCATATCTTTTACCCATTTTTTGATAAGATTGTCTGTTTTGTGTGTGTTGAGTTTGAGGAGTTCATTATAGATCCCGGATATCAACCTTTTGTCTCTACTGTCATTTGCAAATATATTCTCCCATTTCGTGGGTTGCCTCTTTGTCTTTTCGACTGTTTCCTTTGATGTGCAGAAGCTTTTGATTTTGATGAAGTTCCAAAAGTTTATTTTTGCTTTTGTGTCCTTTGCCTTTGGAGACATATCTTGAAAGAATTTGCTGTGGCTGATATCGAAGAGATTACTGCCTATGTTCTCCTCTAGGATTCTGATGGATTCCTGTCTCACGTTGAGGTCTTTTATCCTCAATTTGAGTTTATCTTTATGTATGGTGTAAGAGAATGGTCGAGTTTCATTTTTCTACTTATAGCTGCCCAGTTTTCCAGCACCATTTATTGAAGAGACTGTCTTTTTTCCACTGTATATTTTTTCCTGCTTTGTCGAAGATTATTTGCCCATAGAATTGAGGGTCCATATATGGGCTCTCTACTCTGTTCCATTGGCTTATGTGTCTGTTTTTATTCCAGTACCATGCTGTCTTGGTGATCACAGCTTTGTACTAAAGCTTGAAATCAGGTAATGTGATGCCCCCAGTTTTATTTTTGTTTTTCAACATTTCCTTAGTGATTCGCGTTCTCTTCTGATTCCATACAAATTTTTGGATTATTTGCTCCAGCTCTTGGAATAATACTGGTGGAATTTTGATCAGAATGGCATTAAAAGTATAGATTGCTCTAGGCAGTATAGACATTTTAACAATGTTTATTCTTCCGATCCAAGAGCATGGAATACCCTTCCATCTTTTTGTGTCTTCTTCAATTTCCTTCATGAGTGTTCTGTAGTTCCTCAAGTACAGATCATTTACCTCTTTGGTTAGGTTTATTCCCAGGTATCTTATGGTTCTTGGTGCTATAGTAAATGGAATCGATTCTCTAATTTCCCTTTCTGTATTTTCATTGTTAGTGTATGAGAAAGCCACTGATTTCTGCACATTGACTTTGTATCCTGCCACGTTGCTGAATTGCTGTATGAATTCTAGTAGTTGTGGGGTGGAGTCTTTTGGGTTTTCCATATAAAGAATCATGTCATCTGCGAAGAGAGGGAGTTGGCTTCTTCATTGCCAAATTGAATACCTTTTATTTCTCTTTGTTGTCTGATTGCTGTTGCTAGGACTTCTAATACTATGTTGAACAAGAGTGGTGAGAGTTGGCATCCTTGTTGTGTTCCTGATCTCAACAAGAAGGCTGCAAGCTTTTTCCCATTGAGGATGATATTTGCTGTGGGTCTTTCATAGATAGATTTGATGAAGTTCAGGAATGATCCCACTATCCCTATACTTTGAAGTGTTTTAATCAGGAATGGATGCTGGATTTTGTCAAATGCTTTTTCTGCATCGATTGTGCAGACCATTTGGTTCTTTTCTCTTCTCATATTAATTTGTTCTATCACATTGATTGATTTGCGAACATTGAACCATCTTTGTAGCCCAGGGGTGAATCCCACCAGGTCATGGTGGATAATCTTTCAAATGTGCTGTTGGATCCTGTTTGCTAAGATCTTGTTTTCATTATCATTTGTTTCCATGCATTCTTTCAATTCTTTAATTTCCTAGATGCTCTTTAGCCTGCATGTATTTGGGTTCTTCCCAACTTTCCTCTTGTTATTGAGTTCTAGCTTCCGAGCATTGTAGTCTTAAAATATGCAGGGAATGAGCCCAAACCTTTGGTCCTGATTGAGATTTGGTTTGTGACCCAGGATGTGATCTATTCTGGAGAATGTTCCATGTGTTCTAGAGAAGAATGTTTATTCTGTTACTTTGGGATGGAATGTTCTAAATATATCTCTGATGTCCATCTAGTCCAGTGTGTCATTTAAGGCCTTTATTTCCTTATTGAACTTTTGCTTGGATGATCTGTCCATCTCCGTGAGGGAAGTGTGAATGTCCCCTCCTATTATAGTATTACTGTTGATGTGTTTCTTTGATTGTGTTGTTAATTGGTTTATATAGTTCGCAGCTTCCATGGTATAAATATTTAAAATTGTTAGATATTCTTGTTGGACAGACCTGTTGAGTATGATATAGTGTCCTTCATCATCTCTTCTTATAGTCTTTGTCTTAAACGCTAAATGATCTGATATACGGATTGCCTCCCCAGCTTTCTTCTGATGTCTATTAGCATGGTAAGTTGTTTTCTACTCCCTCACTTAAAATATGGAGGTGTTTGTGGTGCTAAAATGAGTTTCTTGTAGATCACATATTGATGGGTTTTGTTTTTGTATCTCCTGTGCCTTTCAATTGGGGTGTTCAGACCATTTACATTCAGGGTAGCTATTGAAAGGGTACATTCAGTGTAATATTGAAAGATATGAATTGAGTGCCATCACATTGCCTGTAAGGTGACTGTTACCGTTATTGTCTCTGTTCCTTTCTGGTCTACTACTTCTAGGCTCTCTCTTTGCTTAGAGGACCCATTTCAGTATTTCCTGTAGGGCTGGTTTAGTGTTACACATTTTTTTTAGTTTTTGTTTGTCCTGGGAGATTTAGTCTCTCTTTCCATTTTCAATGATAGCATAGCTGGACATAGTATTCTTAGCTGCATGTTTTCCTCATTTAGTGCTATGAATATGCCATACCAGTTCTTTCTGGCCTGCCATGCTCTGTGGGTAAGCCTGCTGCCAAAATAATATTTATATCATTGTATGCTACAGACTACTTGCCCCAAGCTGCTTTCAGGATTTTTCTCTTTGTCACTAAGACTTGCATTTCTACTACTAGATGACAGGGTGTGGTCCTATTTTTATTGACTTTGAGAGGGGTTCTCTGTGCCTCTTGGATTTGATTCTTGTTTCTTTTTCCATATTAAGGAAATTCTCTATTATAATTCTCTCCAATATGCTTTCTGCCCCCCTGTCTCTTCTTCTTCTGGAATCAAAATTATTCTAATTTTATTTCTCTTATGGTATCACTTGTCTCTCTAATTCTCCCCTTATAGTCCAGCAATTGTTTGTTTCTCTTTTGCTCAGCTTTTTTATTCTCCATCACTTGTTCTTCAATACCTCTAATTGTCTCTTCTGCCTCATTTATAATAGCATAAGAGGCTCCATTTTTTTGCACCTCATTAATAGCTTTTTTTAAATTTCAGCTTCATTAGATTTTAGTTCTTTTATTTCTCCAGAAAAGGTTTCCCTAATATCTCCTATGCCTTTTTTGATCGCAGCTAGCACATTGAGAATTTTCAGTCTGAACTGTAGTCTGACATATTACCAATGTCTGTATTGATTAGGTCCATAGCCTTCAGTACTTCTTGTTCTTCATTTTTCTTGTTCTTTTTTGTTGTTGTTGTTGAGTTTTTCAGCCTTGTCATTTTATTTAGATAAGAATATATGAATGAGAGGGGCGCCTGGGTGGCTCAGTGGGTTAAGCCGCTGCCTTCGGCTCAGGTCATGATTTCAGGATCCTGGGATCGAGTCCCGCATCGGGCTCTCTGCTCAGCAGGGAGCCTGCTTCCTCCTCTCTCTCTCTCTGCCTGTCTCTCTGACTACTTGTGATCTCTCTCTGTCAAATAAATAAATAAAATCTTTTAAAAAAAGAATATATGAATGAGAGAATAAAATACTAAAAGGTTGGCAAAGACCCCATAAAAAGCATGCTAACCACATCAGAAGGGACCCAAAGTCAGTGGGAGAAAAAATGGGGTAAAAAGGTTTAAAAAATGTATATGTGTGTGTGTGTGTGTGTGTGTGTATACCCAAAATTTTCATCATACAGTTTGTGACATTTAAAACGATTCTTGGCTATGTATGTTCTATAACCATTTTATTATCATTTGTCAACATTGTTTCTATTTATTTATTTTATTTTTCTTAAATTACATTTTATTTATTTTCGGCATAGCAGTATTCATTATTTTTTCACCACACCCAGTGCTCCATGCAATCCGTGCCCTCTATAATACCCAAACCTGTTACCCCAACCTCCCACCCCTGCCACTTCAAACTCTTCAGATTGTTTTTCAGGGTCCATAGTCTCTCATGTTTCACCTCCCCTTCCAATTTACCCCAACTCTCTTCTCCTCTCTAACTCCCCATGTCCTCCATGCTATTTGTTATGCTCCACAAATAAGTGAAACCATATGATAATTGACTCTCTTTGCTTGACTGATTTCACTCGACATAGTTTTTAAAACTTTGCTTGATTTGATAACAAAAATGGTATTTCTTTTTTACTAGTGTGCATTTCTTAACTAGTAAGATTGATTTTTTTCATGTTTGTTATTGATCTCTTGAATTTAATTTTTCAGTTTGTAAGTCTGGGAACTTGAGTCACATATTGGTTCCATCTGAACCTTGACTTCCTTTTCTAAAATACTGAGCCAATAATAAGAACTATGCAAATAATTTGAGACCTACATTATACAATAAATGTAAAGTATTTAGACAGTGTCAGAGGCCACAATTCAGAATATCACATATCATGACTCTCTTTCCATCCTTGGAGCTTGTATTACCTACTATATTGAAAATTAATAACCTTTATCTGATTATATTGACTAGAATATGCTGCTTATTTTTTATATTTTTTTTATTCAATATATGTTTAATAACAAGGAATTGTTAGGATCTGTCACTCAGATTCTTCACTTATGAAGTGGAAATACACATAGTACTTATGGGCTTTTGTGAAAACTAAGTGGGTTTATGTATGTAAAATTCTTGGAACAAGACTTGGCAGACAGGTATTACTAAATACATGTTATTTCTTACTAGAATTTTTATACCTATTATCATTTATTATTAGTATATGGAAAACACCAAAATGTTAACATTACAAAAGAAAATACACTTTCTCGGCACCTGGGTGGCTCAGTGGTTTAAGCCCCTGCCTTCATCTCAGGTCATGATCTCAGGGTCCTGGGATGGAGCCCCACATTGGGCTCTCTGCTCAGTGGGGTGTCTGCTTCTCCCTCTTCTTTTGCCTGCCTCTCTGTCTACTTGTGATCTTTCTATCAAATAAATAAATAAAATCTTTAAAAAAATACACTTCTTTAAAAGACTTAAAGGCTTAGAACTTCCTTATACCACCCCGTAAGATTTTATTGGAGATCAAGTTGAAGAATGCAATATTCATTGCATTGCACAAGTGAATTGTGGAAGGGACACCTGGGAGGCTCAACTGGTCAAGCATCTGGCTCTAGATTTTGTCTTAGGTCATAATCTCAGGATTGTGAGATGAGCCACATGCCATCTCCACACTCACATTGGAATTTGCTTGAGTTTCTCTCCTTCTCCCTCTGCCCTTCCATGTTCATGTGCACTTCCCACTCTCTCTCTTTCTTTATAAAATAAATAAATAAGTCTTATTTTTAAAAGTGGACTGTGGAAAATTCAGATTTGGATACATTCTTTAGTTCTTTTATTCAACAAGCATTGATTTAGCACTATTCTGTGGCTAATATTGTGCTACATATCTTGGGAATATGTTTGTGACTAATAATAATAATATACATTATGCAATAATACATAGCATATATGATAAACTATAATATGATTATATCTATATCTATATATAGATTTTATATACTGCTTTTATAGTAAGTATATTACTGCTTTTATAGTAAGCTTTATAGCCAACTTTACAGATTACTCACTATGAGTCAGGCTCAGAATTTTTCTAAGCATATGATTTTCAGAAACACAAAATAAAGAAGATGTGGTCCATATACACTATGGAGTATTATGCCTCCATCAGAAAGGACGAATACCCAACTTTTGAAGCAACATGGATGGGACTGGAAGAGATTATGCTGAGTGAAATAAGTCAAGCAGAGATAGTCAATTATCATATGGTTTCACTTATTTGTGGAAGATAACAAATAGCATGGAGGACAAGGGGAGATGGAGAGGAGAAGGGAGTTAAGGGAAATTGGAAAGGGAGGTGAGCCATGAGAGACTATGGACTCTGAAAAACAATCTGAGGTTTTTGAATAGGTGGGGGATGGGAGGTTGGGGGAACCAGGTGGTCGGTATTAGAGAGGGCACAGATTGCATGGAGCACTGGGTGTGGTGCAAAAACAATGAACACTGCTATGCTGAAAAAATTAAACTAATCAAAAAAATAGACAAAAAAAATGAGACCTGTATAATAACACCACTGATGTATAGGTGAGTAAATGAGGGTCTGAGGTGGGCCACTCTCTTAAGACTGTAAACCAGTAAAAGTCATAGATAGCAATATTGTACCTCTAGGCATTATGTGGAAGACGCCTCTGAGATGAGCATGTGTTCTCAGAAAACTTAAAGACTGGCACAAGGAACCAAATAGTTATAATAAAGCATGACAAAAGCTACAGTGTGTTGTATTTAAGGTGTTAATGAGAATATATATAAGAACTCTCTAACCCAAGGAATGAGAACAGGAAAGACCCATCTAAACTGAAGCCTGATTCATCAAGTGTGATGATGGATGCTGTGATGAGAGGTCAAAATGTTTCAGGGAGAGGAAACAGTGTAAAGGTCCTGAGGTGATGGAGAATAAGGATTGAGGAATGACATAAAGTTCACTGAACCTGAAAGGGAGGATAATGAAAATGAGCACAGAGATTTAAGATAACCAAGTCCAGAAGCTAGAGCAGCAGACCCCCTCTTCTCTTACAGGTCTGTCCAGAAAGGTAGTGTCCGACCCACCTTCCAATGACCCACTTACAGTAAACAGTGCCTGAGTATCTGAAAGGGCCACAACCTTGCAGGCAGAACATTTCCAGGGAGAATTCATGGGAAACCTGCCTCTCTACTTACGTCCCTTTTTTTTCTTTTGATAATCCATAGCATACTATATTTCCTTTGAATAAAGTATATAAAGGTTTTTGTAGGATAGTTTTAGAGCAAAAAAAAAAAATCAACATATAATGGTAAACAGAGGATGAGTTTTGGGAACAGGACAAACTTCCTAGGAAGTTGGATTAAGAGAGTGAATGGTGGATGGCCCTTTTAAAATGTCAGAGTGTGAGTGAAAAAGTTAAGGTGATATGAAGAATGGTTTTGAAAGGGGATGAGTAGAGGCAAGTCTTTCAAGGAGCAATTCAATATTCTATAAGACTGCAGAAACTTTTGATGGACAACGTAAGAACAGAACAGCAAAGGAGAGAAAATAATTTAAGGATAACATAGCCAAAATATGAGTACAGGTGAGAAAATCTGTCTATACCGTCAAGGTAGAAAGTATAAAGAAGAGTTCAGACAAGAACAATATGTCACACAGGAAACATGGAATGTACAAAGAAAAGGAAATTAGGATTGATTTTTCACATATTAAAAATAAGCAGTAAAAGTACAAACAATTCTTTAAAAAAGAAAATGATATGTTACATAAAACAGAAATTATGTGTGCCAATGCCAATAAGTTAATCAAGAAGTTAAAATTTATGTTTTAATTGTTTATTTTTATTAACATATAATGTATTATTAGCCCCAGGGGTACGAGTGTGAGAATCTCCTAGTTTAGCCACTTCACAGCACTCACCATAAGAGATACCTTCCCCGAGAGAAGCTAAAAATTATTTTATGGCAAACATATCAACTAAAAATTCGCACAGAGTGAATAAGGTAGAATGTGATATTTCTCTTGGTCTTGACATTTGATGGTTCTCCACTGAGTCTTTCAGCTCTTTAAACAAAAGGGATTCTAAAAAGCTTTTGGATTAAAGGTATATGACCAAAAGGGCAAAAGGTCAGCACAAGGAAAACTACCAATAATAATTACAAAGGAGAGAAGAAAGGCATTAGAACCCAGAAACCAGGAGCATAACTGAGTACTGATCAGAAGATTTACATAGATATGTTGCTGCAATGGTTAGAAAGTTTAGCAGAAGGCATGATACACTGGACAAATGATGTGTCAGACATCCAAAAATGGCTGATTGTGTTTTTCAGAGAAGATCTGAAATGGGCCAAAATAGAGAGGTGGGAAAATTCTTAGTTTATTCAAAAATATGGCTTTGATGCTGAACTACAATGATTATTTCTGTAAATCTGGACCCAAAATAATGTTTGGCAGATAAGCTGCAAAAATAAGTGAGGATGTTATCTATCAAATTGACCCACATTCTAATGCTCAGTGGTTAGGGGAAGAAATAAATTAATGTAACAAGGAGCATAAGGCAAGTTTACCCACACAGTCCTTTACTTTCATGTGTGCTCTGTAAACTCTCTCAACAGAAAATAAATAAAAAATCAGAGAGAAGACAAATGGAAATGATGTGAAAAAGAGATGCTATTGGAGGTTAGTTAATAAGCCTAGGTGCCTTCTGCCAATAACTCATTTTTACAGTAATGGACAAACCAAACATGAGAATATTTAAAATCTATAAAGGCTTCTTCTCTTTGGCAAGAGTAACAGTGCCATCAAATGAGACAGAAGGAGATGATATTGAAAACGTCAAAGTGGGGCGCCTGGGTGGCTCAGTGGGTTAAGCCGCTGCCTTCGGCTCAGGTCATGATCTTGGGGTCCTGGGATCGAGTCCCGCATCGGGCTCTCTGCTCAGTGGGGAGCCTGCTTCCTCCTCTCTCTCTCTGCCTGCCTCTCTGCCTACTTGTGATCTGTCTCTGTCAAATAAATAAATAAAATCTAAAAAACAAAAAAGACTCTTGTTAAAAAAAAAAAAAAAGAAAGAAAACGTCAAAGTGCAGGCCAAGCTACTGGCAATGCTTGACTTGCTTTGGAGAGGAAGAAGACACGGAATGGCATTAGTGTAGTGAAAATAAGAGAACAGAAGATGGATCACTATGTTTGCATCTTTAGGGTAAATTCCCAGTAGTGCAATTGCTGGGTCATAGGGCAGTTCTATTTTCAACATTTTGAGGAACCTCCATGCTGTTTTCCAGAGTGGTTGCACCAGCTTGCATTCCCACCAACAGTGTAGGAGATGGAAATAACTAGAGGGGATTTGAACAATATTGGGAAGCAAGACATGTATACTTAAGCATTGCCAAGTGCCAATCCATTTGTACACATGACAGTTCCCACTATTGCATGCAGATCCTTCTTTAAAGAATCATTTGAAAGTCCTCATGGCACAACAAGGGCAAGGAAACTTAACGGGATTGTTCGTACTTCTTAGGAGAGAGTGTTCTCTGTCAAGGGACTTCATCAGTCAGTGTTTTTGTTTTTCAAATACACGGAGGCAGAAGGTGGCCAAAACTGTGCCAAGTGGTGATGCACAGCAGTGTGGAAAAGCATCCGCTTTGGCAGAAACAGACCCCCCTGAAATCAGATTCAACCATTTCAGCTGCAGGGCCGAGCCATTGAAAATCCCACTGGAATCTATTTTCTTATGTGTGCATCCTAAAGTGACAGTGAGAATTAGGGTGATAGACGCAAAGTGCTCAAAGACTTCTGTAGACTTTAGTGGGGGTAGAATTTCAAAATCTATAGACTCAGAAGGGGGGATGGGAAGACAACACTGAAATAGTAAAACAAAATTGAAGAATTTAAATGAAGGGTTTAGACATATTTCTAGGAAGATGCTAGAAGTCACTGTGATATGAAGTGTTCCATAGAACACAACATCACAGAAAGCACTAAGCATGAGAATGTGAGGAGACAACAGACAACAGACAGCTTCTAGAGACACTCCTTTACAGGTTGGGGGTTGAGGGGATGAGTCAACTAGAGTCACAGGTTGGGTCACGATTGGAAGCGAATAGCACAGAGAGCAAACACAGTTGGAAAATGCTCTGCAGGGGATGGCAGAATGGTAAAGCATTATTCATTTACTCATTCATTCATTCATTCACTCACTCATTCATTCCCTCACAGATTTCACAAGTATTTACTGTGCTAGTCATAGTGAAATAGTGAAGAGAACTGATGAGAAAAGAAATTACATAGAAAAAGAGATAAAAATCACCACACACATTTGACTATAATATGCTGGATGGTGATCATAGGGGAGTAAGAATCTATATCCAGAAATTTAGGGTTACCTGGGTTGGTTCAGTCAGTAGAACATGTGATTCTTGATCTCAAGGTCTTTCAGTTCAAGGCTGGCACTGGGTGTAAAGTTTACTTTTAAAAAAGAGAAGATGCTTATGCTTTTATACCAAAAAGAAGGAGGAGGAAGAAGAGGAGGAGGAGAAGAAGGAGGAGGAAGAGGCAGGGAAGGAGAAGAAAGAGCAGAAGGGGGAGGAAGAGGAGAAGGGGTGAAATTTGGGGTGCTACATATAGTACATAGCCTCATCTGAAACTCATGGTCTGATTTTCATAAATTTCAGAAAGGATTTAGTTGGTCTGACTCAACCTGCCAGTTGCACTTGGGGAATAAGGAGGGAGGCATGCTTCTCAGAGGTTTTTTGATTTGCCCTTGAGATGCTTTGAACATCCACAGTTCTTAACCTTGAAGGAAGAGGAGAAGAGATGTATGGATTTAACAATGGTTAGCACTCCTTCTGAACAATGTCTAAGGGACCAGCTTGTTATGAATAATGCATAAATAAACATTAAGCTGTTCGCTTCATTTTCAGCTTAAAAATATTTGAAAGATATAAGTCATGAAAGTTATAAGGGACTATTATTTACCATTGATCTATGAACTACATAAGGGATAGGACTTTTTCATATATATCCCTACCTACAGAGCTAGCACCCAGTATAGTGCACTGCACGGAAATGGCATTTCGTATTTGTGGAACTTCATAAAGGATCTGTTTATCCTTTAGTGACACTGTTTACTTAAGCCTTTACCTATCAGTTTGTAAAAATAATTTCACAGATATGCTTAAGACTAATAAAATTATATCCCAGAGTGTTCTTTCAAACATATTAACAAGTGACAGGAGGAGGCTCACATAATATTGTCTCCAGTCTTTCTCAAATAGAAATTTTAAGAAATATTTCTCAAAACTAAAAAAAAAAATAGACAAGATAGTGACTTGTTGGTCTGGCAGCATAGCTGAGCTAATCCAGTAAGTATCTCTTTAAGGATTTCTTCACAAAGCAGCATAACTAAACAAGAAAAAAATAAAACAAGTATTACTTCAGTTAGGATATACTGACAAGGTCAAAATGACATACAGTTTCTGTAGTTACAATGTTGCTATTATTCAGTAAGTGGCTGAAGAAATTAGAAATAGTATGAGAAAGTAATCCATCAAAATCCTTGAGAAGAACAAAGGCAGCAAGCTCTTCAACCTCAGGTGCAGCAACTTCTTCCTAGACACATCACCAAAAGCAAGGAAAGCAAGGGCAAAAATTAACTATTGGGACTTCATCAAGATCAAAAGCTTTTGCACGGCAAAGGAAACAGTCAGCAAAACCAAAAGACAACTGACAGAGTAGGAGAAGATATTTGCAAATGACATATCATATGAAAGGCTAGTATCTAAAATCTATAAGGAACATATCAATTTCAACACCCAAAGAACAAATAATCCAATCAAGTAATGGGCAGAGAACATGAACAGACATTTCTGGAGAGGAGACATCCAGATGGCCAAAAGAAACATGAAAAAGCACCCCACATCACTTGGCATCAGGGAAATACAAATCAAAACCACAATGAGATACCACCTCACGCCAGTCAGAATGGCTGAAGTTAACAAGTCAGGAAACGACAGGTGCTGGCGTGGATGTGGAGAAAGGGGAAACCTCCTACACGTTTGGTGGGAATGTAAGCTGGTGCAACCACTCTGGAAAACAGCATGGAGTTTCCTCAAAATGTTGAAAATAGAACTACCCTATGATCCAGCAATCACACTACTGGGTATTTACTCTAAAGACACAAATATAGTGATCTAAAGGGGCATGTGCACCTGAATGTTTATAGCAGCAATGTCCACAGTAGCCAAACTATGGAGAGAACCTAAATGTCCATCAACAGATAAATGGAAAAAGGAGATGTGATATATATATATATACATATATATATATATCACATATATCACATATATATATATATCATATATATTTATATATCACATATATATATATATATCATAACATATATATATGATATGATATATGTATAATATATATACATATATTTATGATATGATATGATATGATATATATCTTATATATGATATATTTTATATATATGATACATATATATGATTATATATATGATATATATGATATATATATATATCATTTCTTTTGATGACTGCATAATAGTCCTATATATATATATAGGAATGTTGAGGGAGCATATATATATATATTCAAAAGAAATTATATATATCATATATATGTATCATATATATGTATATATGATATACATATACATATACATATATACATACATATTATATTTATGATATATATGACATATATATTTATATAATATTCTTATATTTATAGGACTATTGTGCAGTCATCAAAAGAAATGATATATATATCATATATATGTATCATATATATATCATATACATGTATCATATATATGTATATATATACACCAAATTCATATATATATATATGAATATTATACAGTCATCAAAAGAAATGATATCTTGTCATTTCCAATGATGTGGATGGAACTAGAGGGTATTATTCTGAGTGAAATAAGTCAATCAGAGAAAGATAATTATCATATGATCGCCCTGATAAGAGGAAGTTGACAAGCAAAGTGAGGGTCATGGGGGGTAGGAAAGGAAAAAATGAAACAAAGTGGAATGTTGAGGGAGCCAAACCATAAGAGAATCAATATCACAAAACAAACTGAGGGGATCGCGGCTAGGGGGGTATGGAGAAGGTGGTTGGGTTATGGACATTGGGGAATATATGTGCTATGGTGATTGCTGTGAAGTGTGCAAACCTGGTGATTCACAGACCTGCACCCCTGGGGCTAATAATACATTGTATGTTAATAAAAATTAAAAATTAAAAATGAAATTAGAAATAGAGCACATTATTACCCACTTTCTAAACATAACACAACAGAAAATGTTGCCAAGATACTGAGCTTTATCATCTCTAACATTTGTTCTCCTGGTTACTTTTGTTCTGTCTACCCTATGTGACAATGTTTGTTGCTATAGTTAAATCCAGTTTTCATTTTTGGTGCTGCTGCATGCTGCTGAGATGCGCAAAGGCTAACGAGACTGTCTTTTTTGGCAACATTTCTCTATCAGGGTACAGCCTAAGTTTATTTCCGAGTGCTTTTTAGAAATCTAAATGGCATCAAGAATGCTTAGTTTGTGTCTGGTTTTTCCAGGTAAAAATATTTTCTCACGTATCTGGTAATTGTGTTATGGGGTAGAGAACTCCCATTTGAACACTTATGTATTATTTCTATACAATATGTCTTATACAGTACTGGCTGGATATTGAAATTTTGCCTGGTAAGAGTTGATACTTAATGGATCTCATCTTCAAAAGACTTTATGATCTCATCATCAAAAGACTTTATCTTTGATCATGGGCTTAACAACCTTGAATAAATTCAGTTTACATTTTCAAAGAATCTGCAGCTTAAGGGTGGACCCAGACAAGTAAATTGCAGTGTTTATTGCTTTGAAGTGGAATCTAGATGGAAGAAGGATAAGTTATATATATGTATATGTATATATATATATATATATGACATATAAATATACTCAGTGACATAAATATGTCTATGTATTTAAGTCAGTGATATAAATATATATATGAATCACTATATATATATATAATTGAGATCAAATTTCTATACTTTCAGAACTTTCTCTATTAAATTGCTTATCTGTTTCAAAAAAATGATAATACATGCCTAAAAAATACAGTTTCAAATCTGGCATAATCAGGGTCTAAGGTGCTTTGAAGACAAATCCGCCAGTATTGAAGAAAGATGTTCAAGGCTTGGAGATAGGAATTAGCAAATGGTGTGTGGAGAAAAAGAAAAAAAGCAGCAAGTAATGATAATTCAGATTTGAGCTGACATATTACTTTAATTCTCTTCTCCATGCCTTCCTGTATTCCACCCTATCATTAGAAAGCATTCATGATTCATCATCAGAGTCCATTATCTCTTTCAAAACTCAATACACTCGTCCATCACTGTTTCATTAGATAACTAGAAATATCGTTTTTAGGTAGTCTATCCTGAAAAATTCCATCCTAATTTTAAATCCTGTACTTTTTTTATATCAACTGCTAATATTCAAGGTTAGAGAAAATCCAGATTCATATCAATATTTGTGTGCCAAGGGGTGATGTAGCTGCCAACATTTAGTGCATCTGTAAACTACATCTCATATCAACTTTATAGAATTGTAGGGCTTAGACCAAGAAAGATAATGATGTTGTGTGTCCTCAGATTTCATGCACATATTTGAAGTATAATGACTGCTGTAATGTCATATTCAAACATGTTCATAAAAAGGGACAAAATGGTAATCATTGGAACTCTTAAAAGAATGGACATATTTCACCTGAAATAAAGAGGATTTGATATATGTGGTCTCTTTATTAGTGCATCTGAAAGATTTTACATGAAAGAAGGAATAGAAATGTTATGTATGTTTCCAAAAGGAAAGTGCTAGGATGACTGTCAAGGAGGCGATAATATGTTCTCAGCTCAACATGAAAGAGAAGTTTCTTTTTCTTTCTTTTTTGATTAAGATTTTGTTTATTTTATTTGACAGATAGAGATCACAAGTAGGAAGAGAGGCAGGCAGAGAGAGAGGAGGAAGCAGACTCCCTTCTGAGCAGGGATCCTGATGCAGGGCTCGATCACAGGACCCTACGATCATAAACTGAGCCAAAAGCAGGGTTTTTAATCTTTTTAAAAGATTTTTAATTATTTGCTTGACAGACAGAGATCCCAAGTAGGCAGAGAGGCAGGCAGAGAGAGAGGAGGAAGCAGGCTCCCCACTGAGAAGAGAGCCTGATGCAGGGCTCAATCCAATGTCCCTGGGATCATGACCTAGGCCAAAGGCAAAGGCTTTAACCCACTGAGCCACGCAGATGCCCCAAGAGAACTTTCTAATAATAAATGTTAAAAAAAAATTATACTGACATTTTTCAAATATGGTAAGGAAGACTTTTGTCAAAACTACAAAGGGGGTATTAAGCAGGGAAGAGAGATTAGGTTCAACTCCAAATATAACAAATACTGTTGGGGATATTTAGAGATGAAAAGCAGAGTGAGGGGGTCAGTGGATGGAAAATTACCAAAAGGGCACAAGAACAGGGGATTCTTACTAAACTTATGTAATAGGATTCTTATAGAAGTCAGAAAGAGGGATTAGATATAAAGGGTGGGTATGTGGAATCTGATCAGCTACCAAGTGTTCTCTGTCAAGTAGACATCCATCATGGGTGGGGACTCTTGATAATTGACTTAGCAGAATTCTTGCTAAATCGGAGATGGCAACAGAGACGTAGTTTAGAAGAGGGCTCAAAGGAGCTTAACTCAAGTCTTCTCAGAGAGTCTTTGTCAATAATGGTTATACCAATCATAGTAATAACATTACTTTTTAAAGAAGTGATGACATTGAGGCTTCTGGAGGTTAAACTTCCCAAGGTCCTTCACCAAGTGAGCTGGGATTCAAACACAGAATGCAAGAACTCTAGAGCTCCAACACTCAACCATGGAATTCTTCCACCTATATCTTAGAAAAACCTGCTTTATAAGATGAAGAGCTTCTTCTCAGAGTTAGTCTTCAGTTATAGATTACTGAACCAATGATGCTAAAGAAGAATTCCTGAACTGGACAGGAGGAGAAGTCATTGCTGAGGTCTCTTCTAACTTTAAGTGCTCATGGTTTTATGATTGGGATGATTGATTGCTTTCATTTTTGATCTGGACTAGAAGGAATCTCAAATTAGTCTAACATTTCTCCATATCCTTGCCAACACTTGTTATTTGTGGTCTTTGAGAAAATAACAGTCATTCTATTAAATGTGAGGTAATAACTTGTGGAGAACACAGTGACTATAGCTAATAATTATTTTAACTATAGTTAACAATGTATTGCACATTTGAAAGTTGCTAAGAGGATAGACTTTAAGAGTTCTCATCCCAAGAAAAAATGTGTAACTATATGTGGTAATGTATGTTAACTTGTTTTATTATGATGATCCCTTCACACTATGTTGTACATATGACACTAGTCAAATGTTATATGTCAGTCATTTCTATCTCAATAAAATAATAAATGTGTATATACAAGCCTACAAAAACTAGTATAATGAATACTGTTTTTCTGAAAATAAATAAATTGGTAAAAAGAAAAGCAACCCACAAAACAATATATTTTTATATATCCCCATTATGATAAAATAATAAAAATATACATGTAAAAAAACTAGTATAACACCCTTATTTTATTTTTAAATGTATATTTTCCTGTGAAAAGTGTTTTAGTTTTCACAGAATTTTCTTTCTTTATTTAATTTAACAGTATTTAAATTTCACAGTAATTTTCAATTTTCACAGTATTTTCACAGAAATGACAAGATTATTTTTTTTAATCAACTGTAGTTGGCACACAATGTTACATTAGTTTCAGGTGTACAAAATAGTGATTTGACAGCTCTCCATTTTTCTCTGCTCACCACGAGTGGAGTCATGACCTGTCACCATATAATGTATTACAATACTGTTGACTATTTTCTTTATGCTAGAACTTTCATCCCCTGGCTTATTCATTCTATACGTGGAAGACTGGACCTCCCACTCCCCATTATTTTTTCTTCCATTTGAAAATCAGCAATTTGTTCTCTGTATATATGGGTCTGTTTCTGCCCCCTTTTTAACACCCTCATTTTAGAAGTGATAAAACAGAAACTAAGAAACAAGACAAATTATGCATGATCACATGGTAGGTTTGTGAAAAAACAGATAATACATAATACCCCCCAAATCCTGGGTCTGAGACTGTGTTTCTCTATTATTTTTTAAGGATTAAACCATACCCAAACACCTTGTTGACTAGTTTTTCTTAAACACTATTTTTTTTTCATTCTTGCAGAAGTTCAGGAAAGTTCAGCATTTTCTAACACAACCGATACAAAGGATTCTTAACTTTTAGGATCTGCAGAATCTGGTCTTTAACTGTCCTTGGAGTGGATGGCTTTTATTTAATGATAATGAAAAAAAGTAACCTGAAGGATGTTTCCTCTAAAGTATTATTAATCCTTTAAGTGCTTCCAAGATGTCTGCAACTTAAAATATGATCTACTATTCCAAATGAGGCTGGAAGAGAAGTTTCAGTTGGTATGACTGTATTTTTTAAGAGAAAAGAGTTCTTTGGGAATAGAAATAGCTCTCACTTTGCAGAAGAGATGAAATATCTCATCTTCCTGCATACTCCAAAGTGATTGATCCAGAAGCCTAAGAACCACAGGCACAACATTTTTTTAAAATTTTTTAAAAATTAAATTATTTTTTTTATTTTCAGAAAAACAGTATTCATTATTTTTTCACCACACCCAGTGATAGTTGCAATCCGTACCCTCTATAATACCCACCACCTGGTACACCAACCTCCCACCCTCCCCTCCGCCATTTCAAACCCCTCAGATTATTTTTCAGATTCCATAGTCTCTCATGGTTCACCTCCCCTAACAATTTCCCCCAACTCTTCCACAAAACAGGAAAAAATATACAGCGGAAAAAAAATACAGTCTCTTCAATAAATGGTGCTGGGAAAACTCGATAGATATATGTAGAAGAATGAAACTCTACCATTCTCTTACACCGTACACAAAGATAATATCAGAATGGATAAAAGACCTCAACGTGAGACAGTAATCCATCAGAATCCTAGAGGAGAACATAGGCAGTGATCTCTTTCATATCAGCCACAGCAACTTCTTTCAAGATATGTCTCCAAAGGCAAAGGAAACAAAAGCAAGCATAAACTTTTGGGACTTCATCAAAAACAACATTTTTTTTTTAATCACAGCTGACTCTAGACATGCTGAGATAATTCCAGGATTCATAAGGTCTTCTCAAATCCAACTCTACTTATATTATGCTATGCACATAAGGAGATGTTTTTGTCCCAATCAACTGTGTCAATAGGAAACTGCTGGAGTCTCATCTACAATTTCCCAGGAAGGGAGCTACGGTATGGGTAACTGAACAATCAGCATTGCATACCTCTGCACAGGATACTTCTATGTAATATCTGCCTATGGCAGTTCACTTTCATGGATCGGTATTCAGGAAACATGAATATCTGGGTTCAATTCAGAAGACAAAGTCTTCAGGCCTTCCTTTCCAAAATAAACTATGGTAGTTTATGAAGCTAAGTCATTTAGGTAATCTTAGGGAAAATAAACAACTAAGAATAATAGTGATGAATTTCATTTTTCTTTATTTGATATATAACAAATAATGTATAAAGTTATGATGAAAATCCAAATATTTGCTGGTAATTTCACAGTGCAGGATTGAAGTAAACAAAAATAATTTGTAAAGTGCCTCCTGGAAGAATGGGAGCTAAAATGTTATTTTTAATTATACCAAAAGTTATTCCTATTAACTTAAGCAACAACAATAATAATATTGAAGGAAAGATTTACAACTTTGCGACCAAAGATTACAAGTTGGATTTTGAAAATACATGACTCATTGGAACGTGGGATAAAAATGATGCCTTTCCAGCCCAAGTTATGCTCAACTTCAAAGCTAAAAGATACTTTATATTTTGGATGGGAAGATGAGATGGCTGTGCAGGAGCTTTGTTACCACCTCAGGGAACGGGTTCTCAAAGGTAATGGAGAAATAAGTCTGAAGCCTTCCCTATGAAAAAACTGTTATTGTTTCTGGATTCAATACAATGAATGGACTTTGTGCATAGAGTGGAGTAATCAGAAAGTCACTCTAGCATGTGTTGTGCTTGAGTTTTCGTGTCTGAGAGACCACCAAGGAGCCAAACACTGATGCAATCACCCGAGGGTTTTTTTGACAAGCTTAAGCTTGGGCCCAAATATACCTGGCACAGCGGAGTAGGGACTTGGACCCCAAGCTTAGTTATGGCAGGGGTATGTGTTAATTTCTGTTACTAAAGCAGGGTGGGATTCCTGGAAACAAAGCAGGGTGGGGATGTCTGGAACCAAAGCATGGTGGGTTTTCCTGTAACTAAAACAGGGTGGGGGGTTACTAAAGCAGGCTGGCAAAGTTCAGCCCTTGGGCACAGGGGTCTGAGATGGCTGCCAGAGCTAAGATGGCTGTACTTATGCTAAAGCTAAACCTGAGGTGGGATGTCCTGGATTTTCTCAACCTCCACACAGGGAGGCCTGTCTCTTGGAGAGTTAGATTTCTCTGATTATTTTCTAAAGATTTTATTTATTAATTGACAGAGAAGGTGAGAGAGCATAAGCAAGGGGCGCAGCAGAAGGAGAGGGAGAAGCAAGCTCCCTGCTGAGCACAGAGCCCCATGCAGGGCTTGATCCCAGGACCTGGTATCATGACCTGAGGACCTTCTAAACCATCTGAGCCACCAGGTGCCCCCATATCTATAATTCTTATGTTATGCCTTCTTCAGGAATATTAAGAGAAACTTAGAGGACTTTATCAAATGCTATGTGTGTATAAATGCTGTTATTTTCAAAAGAATAGGTGCTTGGTAGAAATTATTTAGCAAAGTAGGAAGAACATCAAGTTTGATGGGATCAAGTGAAGGGATTGCCTAGGTGTGAGCTCCATCTCTGCCATATTTTGTCCAGAGTGACTTTGACAAAATCAACTTCTTCCTCCTCTCCTCTTAGGTTTATCTCACTTGTTGGAAAAAAAAAAAGTTCATACTACATTTTACATAGTTTGCTGTAAGAAACAAATGAAACACTTCAGGTGAATCATAAATGGTGAGGAGTTAAGCTAAATCACTTACTGAATTTTCAAAATATTTATTTTATTGTGAAATGTTCCAGTATTTGAAATGGTAGGAACTAGAAGGGATATATGCATCTAATGACATTTCGTTTAAAATGCTGCTAGTACCCTCAATTTCCTTGTTATAATGGCCACACCTACTTTTCTTTGGTACAAATTCAACACTGCTAACTTCCATTATAAGCATAGTGGTTTAGGATACTGATTCTGAATCCAAATTCATGAGTTTGACTCCCATTTCTGTCACTTATTAGTGAGCTACGTTAATTCTTCTTACTTTTTACCGCCTTGTTTCTTCCTCATAATGGGGATTATAATAAACACCACTTACCCAATGAAGTTATTTGGTGTATTAAATGACATAATACTTGTCACACACATAGTGAGGAACCAAACATGATGGCTATTTTTCTTATTTTCACACCAGCTCACCAAGACTAATAAAGCAAAAGCACTTATCCCACCTAGAGGCTACTTAATCCCCCCACCTGTGTCCCCCAGCCCATCCGTTCCTCTTCTTCAAAGACCCTGATTCTTGCTATACTTCTCCCTTTTCTCTTTCCTGAGAACTTTTGATTTTCAATGTTTATTGTATGATATCCTTAAACTTCACAAATCTCAATTTTTCACCAGTAAACAGCTCTTTGGTTAGACGATGAGAACTGATGTTCCAAATGAACTTTCCCTATCTTCTCTATTCTTGCCTTTCCATGCTTCAAATAATCCTAAATAAACTACCTTTGGGGGAAAAGGTAATGCTTTGAAAATTTCTATGTCTAGTATAAGTTCATTTCCAACTTCTTGATTCTATAACTTCTCTCCATCTAACCGCCTAACCATAACTTCTTTCTTCTTTTTAAAAAATTTTATTTATTTATCAGAGAGGGGGGAGAGAGCGAGCACAGGCAGACAGAATGGCAGGCTGAGGCAGAGGCAGAGAGAGAAGCAGGCTCCCCGCTGAGCAAGGAACCCGATGTGGGACTCGATCCCAGGATGTTGGGATCATGACCTGAGCTGAAGGCAGCTGCTTAACCAACTGAGCCACCGAGGCGTCCCCATAACTTCTTTCTTAAACTTCTTTTATTTTTCTGTTTCATTGAAGAAGACTCATTCATTTTCTTGGCTTCAGTAATAATCTCTATGAGGACAACTCAAAAATTCTATCATGGGAACTGATCTCTCTCTGGTCCAAATTTTCATTGAATGGTTTATCACAAAAATTAAAAAAAAGATATTTATTCCAAACACAAAGTTTCCACTCAGAATTATCTTTTTTTGTCTAATTTACCTGTCTCTGTTAACGGTGTTTCCATTGTCCCAGCCCCTCAGATCTGAAGCTATAAAGATATGTTTGAATAATTCCTCTTATTTATTTACTATATTCTGTAAATATAGAGAACTCCATAGTTTTACTTATAAAGAATTATTTTGTTCTTCACCTTCTTCCTAGTCCACAGTTATGGGCCACATTTCAACCATTATAAAATGACAGTTATAGCCCTTTTTTTAGCTTTACCAAGATTTCTGTTGCTTTATCATCCAATTTTTATGATTATAATTAACAGCCAAGAGAGATAATTACATTGGTTTTCATTTTATGAGCCCCTGACTGAAAGCCTAAAAGTCCATCATCATTGCCAGACCAAATCTAAAGTCCAGTGACGTGTTTTCAGATTTCCCATTACCTGAATAAGACATACTTAAAATGCTCATAACTCATTACTTTGTAACACTTCAATTCTACTCAGGCTTACCTCTTTAATGCTCCCCAAAAACATTTTGCAGCATTGTTTACTCATAGCTGCAATTGTTATATGTGGATATGTCTTTGCTACCACCAAACAAATTCAGTCTGAGGGGTTTGAAGTGGCGGGGGGGTGGGAAGTTGGGGTACCAGGTGGTGGGTATTATAGAGGGCATGGCTTGCATGGAGCACTGGGTGTGGTGAAAAAATAATGAATACTCTTTTTCTGAAAATAAATTAATTGGAAAAAAAAACAAATTCAATCATGCTGTGTTAGTCAGCTTTGTATATGTCATAGTTGAGTAAGACGCAATTCCTACTTCTTAGTAATTTACAACAAAAACAAAAAATTCTCACTTGTGCTGCCCTAATATCAGTAGCTCTGTGATTCTCTACATAATCTCAGTGCTGACCTTAAATTTAGAGAGTAGTCTCACCTGTGACAATGACATTTTTCTTGTGGAAGTCACATTAAACAAAATGGTAGGGGTTGTCAAAGCTTTTCCTCTAAGTGTAACATTTCATATCAGTTCACATTCCTCTAGACAAAGCAAGCCACTTGGTGAAGCTTGATGTCAGTAAACTCTCTACAACTCAAGGGCTGTGACGTGTTCTTATTACATGAAAAGGATGCCTTTTCACATTAAAAGGCAGAAAAAATCCCATGGCCATGCCTGATTTCATAGAATTAGGATGTATTTCCAAAAAGTGGAACAGCTAACATTTTGAAAATGTATAAAGTCTACTGCAGGTTATTCTGATTGTCACAAATATTGACTTTCCACTCCTTTGCCCACCAAATAGGCCCACAAAATATACTCATATCCTCCTCAAGAAACAAAAGTCATCATATGAGATCAACATGTTAATCTTATGATATTCTATATCAGGTCAGACCATGGTTGATCTTGATTTACATATTTAAGAACTAAAAAGGCAAATTATATGTCCACCACATACCCTATGATAGTACAGGGACTTTAAAATAATTGGACATATTTACATTTGGAAACGAAAAAATAAGCAGCATATGGCAGTGATGGGCCAATAATAATGTTCAAAAGTGGCTATAGAGAAGTTATGAGGCAAGATATCCTGGACAGGATGTAAGTTCTGAATCAGACTCTAGGTCTACTCCTTCAGAGCAGCTACCTGGTGTGCTGTTCCCTGTATTCTCCAGGCCACACAGACTTGCTGCTTTTATGAATTCATGGAGTACTAGTAATAAGTGTTATCACAATTTGTGTGTTTATTTTAAACATTCTGATATTATTTCATATATATTAATATGATCCTTCTAAACAATTTGTAACTATTTAAATTAGAGGGACTGAATCTTAACAGTGTTGCCAATGCATAAGAATGCATGTATGTAGTAGCACTTAGGGCAAATAACTAGAAGTACAGTAAAAAAATTGTCCATTTGATTCAAGCTGACCCTTGCTGAAGATAGGCTAGTCCACCAAATTGAGTTCCAAAAGTCCCAACTTTATAAGAATTATGTACATAACAAAGGGTGGAAGTGTGTATATAACAGGCTGATATCATTTTTTTCCAATTAATTAATTTTCAGAAAAAGAGTATTCATTATTTTTTCACCACACCCAGTGCTCCATGCAAGCTGTGCCCTCTATAATACCCACCACCTGGTACCCCAACCTCCCACCCCCCCGCCACTTCAAACCCCTCAGATTGTTTTTCAGAGTCCATAGTCTCTCATGGTTCACCTCCCCTTCCAATTTACCCAAAACCACATACCCTCCCCAATGTCCATAACCCTATCCCCCTTCTCCCAACCCCCCTCCCCCCAGCAACCCACAGTTTGTTTCGTGAGATTAAGAGTCACTTATGGTTTGTCTCCCTCCCTATCCCATCTTGTTTCATGGATTCTTCTCCTACCTACTTAAGCCCCAATGTTGCATCACCACTTCCTCATATCAGGGAGATCATATGATAGTTGTCTTTCTCCGCTTGACTTATTTTGCTAAGCATGATACAGTCTAGTTCCATCCATGTTGTCGCAAATGGCAAGATTTCATTTCTTTTGATGGCTGCATAGTATTCCATTGTGTATATATACCACATCTTCTTGATCCATTCATCTGTTGATGGACATCTAGGTTCTTTCCATAGTTTGGCTATTGTGACATTGCTGCTATAAACATTCAGGTGCGACATCGATCCAGAGGCTAAACGGGGGTGAAGCCCAGGCAGGGTCGGCGTGATATCATTTTTTAACCTTTTGTAAAATTAATTTATTTTCAGAAAAACAGTATTCATTATTTTTTCACCACATCCAGTGCTCCATGCAATCCATGCCCTCTATAATACCCACCACCTGGTACCTCAACCTCCCACCCCCCCAGTACTTCAAACCCCTCAGTTTGTTTTTCAAAGTCCATAGTCTCTCATGATTCACCTCCCCTTCAAGTTTACCCCAACTCTCTTCTCTCTAACACCCCTTGTCCTCCATGATATTTGTTACGCTCCACAAATAAGTGAAACCATATGATAATTGACTCTCTCTGCTTGACTTATTTCACTCAGCATAATCTCTTCCAGTCCCGTCCATGTCGCTACAAAAGTTGGGTATTCATCCTCTCTGATGGAGGCATAATACTCCATAGTGTATATGAACCACGTCTTCCTTATCCATTCGTCGGTTGAAGGGCATCTTGGTTCTTTCCATAGTTTGGCGACCGTGGCCATTGCTGCTATAAACATTGGGGTTCAGATGGCCCTTCTTTTCACCACATCTGTATCTTTGGGGTAAATACCCAGGAGTGCAATGGAAGGGTCATAGGGAAGTTCTATTTTTAATTTCTTGAGGAATCTCCACACTGTTCTCCAAAGAGGCTGCACCAACTTGCATTCCCAACAACAGTGTAAGAGGGTTCCCCTTTCTCCACATCCTCTCCGAAACATGTTGTTTCCTGTTTTGTTAATTTTGGCCATTCTAACTGGTGTAAGGTGATATTTCAATGTGGTTTTAATTTGAATCTCCCTGAGGGCTAGTGATGATGAACATTTTTTCATGTGTTTGCTAGCCATTTGTATGTCTTTATTGTAGAAGTCTGTCCATATCTTCTGCCCATTTTTTGATAAGATTGTCTGTTTTGTGTGTGTTGAGTTTGAGGAGTTCATTATAGATCCTGGATATCAACCTTTTGTCTGTACTGTCATTTGCAAATATCTTCTCCCATTCCGTGGGTTGCCTCTTTGTTTTCTTGACTGTTTTCCTTTGCTGTGCAGAAACTTTTGCTTCTGATATTTTTAAGAGCGTACATGGTTTTTGACCATAGTTCTCTTGATTTCATGCATCTTTTTAGACCTGGGTTTTGCTTCTGCTTTTTTTAAAATTATTATTTCTTTTCAGTGTAACAGTATTCATTGTTTTTGCACCACACCCAGTGCTCCATGCAATCCATGCCCTCTCTAATACCCACCACCTGTTTCCTCCAACCTCCCACCTCCCACCTCTTCAAAACCCTCAGATTTTTTTTCAGAGTCCATAGTCGTCATGGTTCATCTCCCCTTCCAATTTCCCTCAACTCCTTTCTCCTCTTGTTTCACTAATTTATGGAGCTTATGTTTTTATTAAGGAGATGTTATTGGTGCCAGGAAGTCTAAGCAGCAGTCAGTAAAACACTAGCAGCCAGTTGTCCTAGCACCTTCCTGACCCTCACCCTATATATCCAGGGCTCCATTTCTAGATTGGAGAAATTATACTCTACCCTTCACTGTAACCAAGTTGTTACAGGACTGATAATTGACACTTTCAAATATTTTACTGCTTGTATAAAAATTTCAATGTGATTATTAAAGTCAGGTTTAGATAAAGCTGTAAAGTAAGCAGGTGTGTCATTAAGCTATTTGGTCTCTATATGCACTTTTATGAAGTTAGGAAGGAGAGAATACTTTAGAAGTAAGTATGTTGGTTGTGGTACTAAGGGGATAATTTTGGACAATGAGCCATTTATGACCTTCTCAAGAATACAATCAACAATACTTGCCTCTTAGATAGCATAGAAAACTGTCTCCCCACACAATCCTTTGAAATAGATGTTTAATAAGTGTCTCTTTAGAGGCGAGAGGCACAGGGAGATGGAAAGAGAGAATCTTAAGCATGGAGATGAATGCAGGATTCCATCTCACGATTGTGAGGCTCAATCAGGAATCTCATGTTTAACCAGCTGAGCCACCCAAGTGCCCCAAGAATTTTTCATAGTACAACCACTATAGTATACAATAGAATTTAGAGGAAAATGCACTGCAAAGTAGATAGACTGTGAATCTGAATTTTCTCTTCTAATTGGAGTCTTTATAAAGTTCGTATTTCTCACAGCTCTGTTACCTCTTAATGACATTCCTTAGTTTTATTCTGGTCTCTAATATATAATAAATTCTCTCTCGCTCTCTCTCGCTCTCTCTCTCCCTCTCTTCTATATTCTGTGTATTACCACATTTTAGGATGGTGTGGAGACCTTCTGGTTTAGCGTCTTATGTGGGCAAGGTATATAAGAAATGAGAAAGTTATCAAACTGGATTACAACTGAAGAGTTTTGATATGTGCATATTATGCACTGGCAAAACACAAATGGATTTTAGATATTATGAGATGCCAAGCAGCCAGGGAAGATTGTAAACTCTAAATTAATTGCTAGCACTTCATATCCTGAATTGTTAACAAAAAATGAACACTTTCTGAGAGTTCAACATAAAATGTCAGCCTTTTGGTAAAGGATGCTATCTCTTTCTTATGCTGTGATATTAATAAGAGCTCACATTTGTTGAAGGTTTCCTATACCTCAGACACAATTCTCAGCACATTGCATTTGTTGACTAACTTAATCCTGTAATAACACTGAGATATGTATTCTTATTATTCCCATTTTGAGATGAGAAACTGAAGCAAAGTAAAATTACATAATCTCCCTAGAGTTATTCACCCAGTATCCAATCCAGGAAGTTTTGTTTTATAGAGTGTGCATTGATCACTATGCAAAGGAGTTTTTCTGGTGATAACAGTTATTCTGAAAATAAGAAGAGAGTAACTGCTGCAAGCCTGAGTATGGTGCTGTCATGGTCATCTGAAGTTCATTACTATCATCTTTATGAAAGTCTTATTTTCCATGTCATAACCTGAATCAATGGCCAGCCTATTCAAAGGGCCCACAGGGTTCATGGTATATATAAAATTCCCTGGAGTCTGTGAGCCAGACTGTCTTCGCTGTGTATCATTGGAGAGCAGAGTATGATAAGGAGGCCTGAATGGATATATATGCATATATATGCATAAAATGTATAATATATATATATATTCATATAAATATTTTAAATAATATATATTTATACAAATATTATACATAAATATATAATATAAATAATATATAATGTATATATGTATAAAATGGATATATATGTATAAAAGAAAATCTATATATGTATAAAATAATACATGTATACGTATAAAATCTATATATAAAAGAAAATTTATATATGTATAAAAGGAAGTCTATCATATACATGTATATATATACATATATGTATATATAATATACATATTATACATACATAATATACATGTTACACACATAATATATACATATATTATACTTATTTTATTATATTATTATATATTTATATATGAATATATAAATACATATTCATATTTAAATATGAATATATAAATATATATATATTATATTTAAATACATATCAAGCCTTAAACCAGGTAGCAGGTATGAGGAATTGCATCATTAACCTGAGGTCAATACTTTTGCCTAGTTCATTTCTGATCTCAATGATGTAACTCACAAATCTTGAGCCTTAGTGTATGTCTGACTGAGTTCTTCAAACAAGTACAGTGTTCTCCCATGGCTGTTGATGAACAAGTGGCTGTCATCTCTGCTGGTGTAAACAGGTATTTGTAATCTGGAATCTGACAGAAGAACAATGTTTGAGAATGTTTTATTAGCTCATCTTGTTGCCAGCACCATTGCTTGAGCAACCTCAAAACAGAAAGAACAGACTCAATACAGTCAGATGCAGCACTGAAAGATTCAACAAATTTTGGGGCTGGTATAGAAACTTAAACTTATATATTCACATAAAATATCAGTTGTTTTTGTCATTGTTTCTTCTAGACATCACTTCCATTTGCATATACATTCTCATCTTCCTAACCTAGTGTGATTGTGTTAGAAATAAAGAATACGGGGGGACAAGATGGCGGGGTACTAGGAAGAGGCGTCTTTTCAGCTGGTACCCCAAAGTGAGCTGATTACCTACCAAAGAACTCCGATCACCCATGAAATCAGCCTGAGGTCAGAATTATACACGTCTGGATCTCTACAGGGGCAGAAGACGCCAGTGAGCAGGTAAAGCAGAATGGGAACGGCGGACTGATATCAGAAGATAAACAAAAGGGGGAGGGAGCCACCAGAGGCGACCGGTGGGAAAGTAATACCCCAATACGAGTGAGAGTGCCCTGCGTCTGGGGATCAGCATTAACTTGGAGACTGGTTGAAAGCACTCCAAAGGAGCAAAGGATCGCGGGGACAAATTGTGGGAATCAGGGCGGCTAGGGACAGGGGCTTAAGTCCCCGGTCCCAGACGGCCTCCCCGGCGCAGAGGCAGAGAGAGTGCAGCGGAGAAACCAGCTCCTGGTCCCTAAGCTGCCAGCGAGCCCCAGAGCGTGGGGGTTCCAGCTCCTGTGAGGGGATGGGAGCTGCGCCAGGCTGCAGAACGCGCCCTAGCCCTACCACAAAGCTTGAGATGCGCGCGCACGTCCCTCCAGCTCTCCTGGGTTTCTAAGGCCCGGGGGCGCTTCTTGACCTGCGCCATTGTTTCAAAGTCTAAGCCGCGTGCGCGCAAAACTCTTCCCCGGAGAGAGGCGCGCAAAAGCCCAGCCTGCGGCTTACGGATCAGCGCCCCGTTCTCAGTTCCCCAGACGCGCGCCCGACACACAGCCGCCTCTGAAAAGAGGTGCGAGCAAGCCGGGCACTCCCAGCCCGGGCCGGTGGCAAAATCTCAGTGTGCGATCGCTACTCTCTGGCGGACAGGAGCTCCCAGACAGCCGCCACTGCCTTGGCTTTGGGGACGAGCAAAAGATCCTGCGCCCCCAGGGTCTGCAACTTGGAACCTGCTCTGCCAGTGGCCAAGGGGGAATTTATTCAGCTTCTGCACCCAGACTGAGGCTTCTCTCTGAGACGGAGATCAGGAAGTGTTCCAGGGTGCACCTTGACTGCACCAGAGTTGATACATCCAGCTACATCTGTTCAGACTTCTCCCACCAAAATGACTAGGAGGAGGAATGCCCGACAGAAGAAAAATACAGAGGATGGACCTTCTGCAACAGAGATAATGGCTATCAACATAGACAATATGTCGGAAAGAGAATTCAGGCTAACAATTATCCAGGCAATAGCTAGGTTGGAGAAAGCCATGGATGACCAAACAGAATTGATTAGGGCCGAACTGAAAGCGACCAGACAAGATGTTCACAATGTTAGGGCGGAGCTTAAAGCTACAAGGGAGGAGGTCCACAATGCTCTCAATGAGTTCCAATCTAATCTAAACTCTCTCAAAGCTAGGGTAACTGAGACAGAAGATAGAATTAGTGATCTGGAAGACAAACAGATAGAGAGAAAGAATCAGGAGGAAGCCTGGAACAAACAGCTTAGAAACCACGAAAACAGAATCAGGGAAATAAATGATGCCATGAAGCGTTCCAACGTCAGAATTAATGGAATTCCTGAAGGGGAGGAGAAAGAAAGAAACCTAGAAGATATCGTGGAACAAGTCCTTCATGAAAATTTTCTAAATCTCGCGAATGAAACCAGCGTTCATGTACTAGAGGCGGAACGGTCTCCACCCAAGATTATACACTCCAAAAACACATCACGACACCTGATAGTCAAATTGAGATATTATAATTGTAAGTATAATCTCTTGAAAGCCTTAATTACAGAGGGAAGCCCATCAGAATAACCTCAGACCTGTCCACAGAGACCTGGCAAGCCAGAATAGGCTGGCCAGATATATTCAGGGCACTAAATGAGAAGAACATGCAGCCAAGAATACTTTATCCACCAAGACTGACATTCAAAATGGATGGAGAGATAAAGAGTTTCCAAGACCTGCAAGGCTTAAAAGACTATGCAACCACCAAGCCGACACTGCAGGAAATATTAAGGGGGGTTCTATAAAAGAGGAAAAATCCCAAGAATAGCATGGAACAGAAATATAGAGACAGTCTAAAGAAAGAAAGACTTCAAAGGTAACTCGATGTCAATAAAAACATATCTATCAATAATCACTCTCAATGTCAATGGCCTAAATGCACCCATAAAATGGCACAGGGTTGCAGATTGGATAAAACGACAGGACCCATCCATATGCTGTCTACAAGAGACCCATTTTGAACCTAAAGATACACGCAGACTGAAAGTGAAGATGTGGAGAAGCAACTGTCATGCCAATGGGACTCAAAAGAAGGCTGGGGTAGCGATTCTCATATCAGATAAACTGGACTTCAAACTAAAGACTGTAGTCAGAGATACAGAAGGACACTACATAATCCTTAAAGGGACTATCCACCATGATGATCTAACAATTGTAAATATCTATGCTCCCAATATGGGAGCAGCCAATTACTTAAGAAAACTGTTAATCAAGATAAAGAGTCATATTGATATGAATACACTAATCGTAGGAGATCTTAACACACCTCTTTCAGAATTAGACAGATCATCGAAGCAGAAAATCAATAAAGAAACAAGAGCATTGAATGACATATTGGACCAGATGGACGTCATAGATATATACAGAACATTCCTCCCTAAAACAGCAGCCTACCCATTCTTCTCAAGTGCACACGGAACCTTCTCCAGAATAGACCACATACTGGGTCACAAATCAGGACTCAACCGATACCAAAAGACTGAGATGATTCCCTGCATATTCTCAGATCACAATGCTTTGAAACTGGAGCTCAATCACAAGGAAACGTTCCGAAGGAACTCAAACACCTGGAAGCTAAAGACCACCTTGCTTAAGAATGCTTGGATCAACCAGGAGATCAAAGAAGAACTGAAACAATTCATGGAAACCAATGAGAATGAAGACACTTCGGTCCAAAACCTATGGGATACAGCAAAGGCGGTCCTAAGGGGAAAATATATAGCCATCTAAGCCTTGCTCAAAAAAATTGAAAAATCCAGAACACACCAGCTGTCTCTACACCTTAAAGAACTGGAGGATCAACAACAAATCAAACCAACTCCACACATAATAAGGGAAATCATCAAGATTAGAGCTGAGATCAATGAGGGAGAAACCAGAGATACAGTAGAACGTATCAATGAAACTAGAAGCTGTTTTTTTGAAAGAATCAATAAGATCGATAAGCCACTGGCTACACTAATCCAAAAGAAAAGAGAAAAAGCCCAAATTCATAAAATTATGAATGAAAGGGGAGAGATCACAACTAACGCCAAGGAAGTAGATACAATCATAGGAAGTTATTACAAACAGTTATATGCCAATAAGCTTAGCAACCTAGATGAAATGGATGCATTCCTGGAAAAGTATAAACTACCAAAATTGAACCAGGAAGAAATCGACAACCTGAATAGACCGATATCTAATAACGAGATTGAATCAGTGATGAAAAACCTCCCAAAAAACAAGAGCCCAGGACCTGACGGATTCCCTGGGGAATTCTACCAAACCTTCAAAGAAGAAATAACACCTATTCTCCTGAAGCTGTTTCAAAAAATTGAAGCAGAAGGAAAACTTCCAGACTCTTTCTATGAAGCCAGCATTACCCTGACCCTCAAACCAGGCAAGGACCATACCAAAAAGGAGAATTTCAGACCAATATCACTGATGAATATGGATGCTAAGATTCTCAACAAGATCCTAGCCAACAGGATCCAACAGCACATTAAAAAGTTTATCCACCATGATCAGGTGGGATTCATCCCTGAGCTACAAGGATGGTTCAACATTCGCAAATCAATCAATGTGATACAGCAAATTAATATGAGAAGAGAGAAGAACTACATGGTCCTCTCAATTGATGCAGAAAAAGCATTTGACAAAATCCAACATCCGTTCCTGATATAAACGCTTCAAAGTATATGGATACAGGGAACATTCTTGAACCTCATCAAATATATCTATGAAAGACCCACAGCAAATATCATCCTCAATGGGAAAAAGCTTGCAGCCTTCCCATTGAGATCAGGAACAAGACAAGGATGCCCACTTTCACCACTCTTGTTCAACATAGTATTAGAAGTCCTAGCAACAGCAATCAGACAACAGAGAGAAATAAAAGGTATCCAAATTGCTAATGAAGAAGTCAAACTCTCTCTCTTCGCAGATGACATGATTTTTTATATGGAAAACCCAAAAGACTCCACCCCCAAACTACTAGAACTCATACAGCAATTCAGCAACATGGCAGGATACAAATTCAATGTGCAGAAATCACTAGCTCTCTTATACACTAACAATGAAAATACAGAAAGAGAAATTAGAGAATCGATTCCTTTTACTATAGCACCAAGAACCAGAAGATATCTTGGAATAAACCTAACTAAAGAGGTAAAGGATCTGTACTTGAGGAACTATAGAACACTCATGAAAGAAATTGAAGAAGACACAAAAAGATGGAAGACCATTCCATGCTCTTGGATCGGAAGAATAAACATTGTTAAAATGTCTATACTGCCTAGAGCAATCTATACTTTTAATGCCATTCCGATCAAAATTCCACAGGCATTCTTCAAAGAGCTGGAGCAAATAATCCTAAAATGTGTATGGAATCAGAAGAGACCCCGAATCGCTAAGGAAATGTTGAAAAACAAAAATAAAGCTGGCGGCATCACCTTACCTGATTTCAAGCTTTATTACAAAGCTGTGATCACCAAGACAGCATGGTACTGGCATGAAAACAGACACATAGACCAGTGGAACAGAGTAGAGAGCCCTGATATGGACCCTCAACTCTATGGTCAATTAATCTTTGGAAAAAAGGAAAAAAATACAGTGGAAAAAAGACAGTCTCTTCAATAAATGGTGCTGGGAAAACTGGACAGCTATATGTAGAAGAATGAAACTCGACCATTCTCTTACACCGTACACAAAGATCAACTCAAAATGGATAAAAGACCTCAACGTGAGACAGGTATCCATCAGAATCTTAGAGGAGAACATAGGCAGTAGTCTCTTTGATATCAGCCACAGCAACTTCTTTCAAGATACGTCTCCAAAGGCAAAGGAAACAAAAGCGAAAATAAACTTCTGGGACTTCATCAAAATCAAAAGCTTCTGCACAGCAAAGGAAACAGTCAAAAAAACAAAGAGGCAACCCACGGAATGGGAGAAGATATTTGCAAATGACAGTACAGACAAAAGGTTGATATCCAGGATCTATAATGAACTCCTCAAACTCAACCCACACGAAACAGACAAACACATAAAAAAATGGGCAGAAGATATGAACAGACACTTCTCCCATCAAGACATACAAATGGCTATCAGACACATGAAAAAAATGCTCATCATCATTAGCCCTCATGGAGATTCAAATTAAAACCACATTGAGATATCACCTTACACCAGTTAGAATGGCCAAAATTGACAAAACAGGAAACAATATGTGTTGGAGAGGATGTGGAGAAAGGGGAACCCTCTTACACTGTTGGTGGGAATGCAAATTGGTGCAGCCTCTTTGGAGAACAGTGTGGAGATTCCTCAAGAAATTAAAAATAGAGCTTCCCTACGACCCTGCAATTGCACTCCTGGGTATTTACCCCAAAGATACAGATGTCGTGAAAAGAAGGGCCATCTGTACCCCAATGTTTATAGCAGCAATGGCCACAGTCGCCAAACTATGGAAAGAACCAAGATGCCCTTCAACGGATGAATGGATAAGGAAGATGTGGTCCATATACACTATGGAGTATTATGCCTCCATCAGAAAGGACGAATATCCAACTTTTGTAGCAACATGGACGGGACTGGAAGAGATTATGCTGAGTGAAATAAGTCAAGCAGAGAGAGTCAATTATCATATGGTTTCACTTATTTGTGGAGCATAACCAATAGCATGGAGGACAAGGGGCGTTAGAGAGGAGTAGGGATTTGGGTAAATTGGAAGGGGAGGTGAACCATGAGAGACTATGGACTCTGAAAAACAGTCTGAGGGGTTTGAAGTGGCGGGGGGCTGAGAGGTTTGGGTATCAGGTGGTGGGTATTATAGAGGGCACGCCTTGCATGGAGCACTGGGTATGGTGAATAAATAATGAATGTTTTTCTGAAAATAAATAAATTGGAAAAAAATGAAATAAAGAATACCTATTCCTTAGTGAAAAAAATATATATAATATCATGTTTTACTATTCTTTGAGGAAAACTTAAGGACAAATTAGCAGAATAGATGGTGATATTGGGGAGGATAGCTCTTATTTTAGAATGGATATGGCTGGGATAACCTTCTCTTCAGGTGAAAATTTAAAAAAAAGCTTAGATGGAGTAAAGGACATGAATCAAGAAATCATTCAACAAATGATAAGATGATAGTATGGAAAGTAATTGAGGGTGATATGAGTATTATGCACGTGGAGTCTTGCATATAATTTAGAAAAGATTTGCTGTTTCATAATAAAAAAAAATAAGTTTTATTTGTTTGGAGCTTAGAGGCAAAAATGTCCAAATCCATCAAGTGAGATCAAAGAAAACAAGAGACTTCCATGTGTGATAGTCTATTTCTTTAACATTTATGTATGTTTATATTAAATTAAATATGTATAGAGTGACACAGGCCTTCCCTCTACTCTCCGCATGTCTTTTGTAATCATGGAACAAACATTTTAATAACAAATCCTAAGGCAAAAGTTACAACTTGATAAAAATAATAAAAATAAATACAATGTGCTAAAGGGTAACTGCATTTTAATCAATTAGGCGGTTACATGAACACACTCAAGAAGACATATACATTGAAAGAAATGACTGTCATAGATGTCTTGTCCATGAAGAATATTGTAGAAAAAATAAATCATTAAGGCATGAAGAGACTTGATCCATGAATTTCCACAGTTGAGGAACAGAAACCATGATGGGGAAGAGTTAGATTCACCATTCCCTCAATTAATTGTTTCATATATTATTCGGATTCAAAAATTCACTGAGGAGGGACGCCTGAGTGGCTTAGTTGGTTAAGCAGCTGCCTTCGGCTTAGGTCATGATCCCAGCATCCTGGGATCGAGTCCCACATCGGGCTCCTTGCTCGGCAGGGAGCCTGCTTCTCCCTCTGCCTCTGCCTGCCTCTCTGTCTGCCTGTGCTCACTCTCTCTCCCTCTCTCTCTGACAAATAAATAAATAAAATCTTTAAAAAAATTTACTGAGGAGGCTCCCTTTATGACTAGGATGTGGAGTACACACAGCACTAGGAGCGATGTACTGATACCATCCACCTGCCCCAGACTGTGGCCATCTTCCCTTTCCTCTCTGCTCCCCACTTCAGCTTCCTCTGATCACCCTGGCCTCCTTTCTGATCCCCACTCCGGGAACATCATATTCTGCTTCCAATCCTCTGCACCGTGGTTCCCTATGCCGGACTAAATGTACTCAGATTTGTGCAGGACTGTTTCCTTTTCCTGCCGCAGGAATTCTCAATGTCATCACAGCAGGGACCTGTCGGACCCATCATCTGATGGAGTTCAGGATCCAGTTGTAGTCCTTTGCTCTTATGGAGAAAATGCTCTTTTCATTCACCTTTTCAGTTCACATTTACCCATCTGCCCTTCCAGACCCTGAGCTCCTAGGGGGAGGAACTGGTTGCCTGATAAACACTGGAACCACCGGAGTGGTCAGGGCCCAGTGGCTGCATGAACAACTGAGAGGATCCAGTCCACGACTGATGAACTCTATTGTCCAAGCCGAATTGACTTTGGTCATGTGTAAGTCCTGCTGTTTTCTTTTGTTTCCTACATCAACTCTGTGTTCCATGTGGGGCTCAAACTCATGACACCGAGGTCAAGTACAATATGCCCTACTGACTGAAGAAGCCACGACTTCTCTTGTCATTTTTTCCTAGGTTTTAGTGTCATAACTATTGATTTTTTTTTAATTTATACATGTTGCATGTATATTACGTTATGCTGAATTACCAAATAACTCCCCAAATTATGGTAGCATGTTACCATAGTTTTCTTAAGTGGAACTTCAGGTTGTAGACTAAGTTACTTCATGTAGACTTTTAGGAATCCAACGTCTCTCCACCAAGGGCCTTCTCACACCCTGGCTTGTCATGCACGTCTGACGCTATACGTGCATGGGGAACATCCCTGACTTAAAGATGGTCAAGTGGCAAATTGGGGCAGAATCCCAGGCATGTCAGTATGATCTCAAGTTCCCAGTGGTCACAAGAAGAACAGTGAGGGCCTGAATGATTCAGTCCTCAGATATCAGTTGGGGAAATCTGGCTGGAAAACGACGAGGCTAGGTGCTGGCTTTCTGTCCTGTGTAACCCTAAACTTCGAATCCTAGCACAGCTGGGTGATAGTATTCATGGGAGGAGTCCAGCAAAACAGAAACATGGGAATACCTCCAACTCCCAGGAGGTACAGCGTGACTCTGTGCCACAGAAATCTACAGAATTTGAATTTGAAACTTAGTCTCATCCCTGAGAAAAAAATGCTTTGTCACTGGCAGTGTGAACACAGAGCTCTGACAGAAACTGGTGAGATTAGACTGATGGATCACTTTTCTGTGAGTGCTCACTGAAGAGTTGGGGTGCAAATTTTCAGCTCCTTGGTAGAGAGTAGGATGCAGCCATATTGTCCCAACCTATTTATACTGCAAGCCTTCAGGGAGTAAAACAGAATCACGACCTGGAATCTAGAGTTGATTACATGGAGACCTGGCTCTGCTTAGGAGAGGTGCGTTTGCACTAGCTGAAGTACCTTTGAGAGTCAGTGCAACAGGCACTTCCCTCAGAAGACCATCACAATCAACTCACTCCTGTCAAGTTTACTGATCATAGAGGGCTGCAAAGCATCAACTTTTAGGGAAAACACTAAGTAGCATTTTTTTGTATTTTTAATTTTTAGACTTGTGTTTATTTTTTCAGTTTTTTCTTATTTTCACCTCTTTTTGAATAATTTTCATATATATATATGAATATATATATATGTATATATATATATATTTCCTTTCTTTTGTGGAAGTATTAAGATAATTAGAAATACCAAACAACTAAATTGGATGCTTACTTTTCAACTTTAAAATGTTGAGACCAAACTAGATTTTTATATTCCATAAATGATGAGATTTTATTCTGCAAATCAAATACTTCAACAAAAATTTTCTTTGTAATAGCCATTATACTGAGCATGAAGCAACATTTTTTATTAGCTTTTGTATTATGTCGTCACAATTTGTACTATATCACTAAATAGAATATTTAGTGCATCTTACTTAAAAAAATAAAAACATTTTAACAATGTTTATTCTTCTGATCCAAGAACATGGAATGGTCTTCCATTTTTTGTGTGTCTTCTTCAATTTCTTTCATGAGTGCTCTGTAGTTCCTCAAGTACAGATCTTTTACCTCATTGGTTAGGTTTATTCCCAGGTATCTTATAGTTCTTGGTGTTATAGTAAATGGAATTGATTCTCTAATTTCCCTTTCTGTATTTTCATTGTTGGTGTATAAGAAAGCCACTGATTTCTGTACATAGACTTTGTATCCTGCCATGTTGCTGAATTGCTGTATGAGTTCTAGTAGTTTGGGGGTGGAGTCTTTTGGGTTTTCCATACAAAGAATCATGTCATCTGCGAAGAGAGAGAGTTTGACTTCTTCATTACCAATTTGGACCCTTTTATTTCTCTTTGTTGTCTGATTGCTGTTGCTAGGACTTCTAATACTATGTTGAACAAGAGTGGTGAGAGTGGGCATCCATGTCGTGTTACTGATCTCAATGGTAAGGCTGCAAGCTTTTTTTCATTGAGGATGATATTTGCTGTGGGTCTTTCATAGATAAATTTGATGAAGTTCAGGAATGTTCCCTCTATCCCTATACTTTGAAGCGTTTTAATCAGGAATGGATGCTGGATTTTGTCAAATGCTTTTTCTGCATCAATTGAGAGGACCATGTTGTTCTTTTCTCTTCTGTTATTAATTTGTTCTATCACATTGATAGATTTGCAAATGTTGAACCATTCTTGTAGCCCAGGAATGAATCCCACCTGGTCTTGGTGGATAATCTTTTTAACGTGTTGTTGGATCCTGTTTGCTAGGATCTTGTTGAGAATCTTAGCATCCATATTCATCAGTGATATTGGTCTGAAATTCTACTTTATGGTAGGGTCTTTGCCTCGTTTGGGGATCAAGGTAATGCTGGCTATATGTAGAAGAATGAAACTCGAACATTCTCTTACACTGTACACAAAAAGAAACTCAAAATGGATAAAATACTTCCACGTGAGTCAGGAATCCATCAGAATCCTAGAGGAGAATATAGGCAGTAACCTTTTTGATATCAACCACAACAATTTCTTTCAAGATAAGTCTCCAAAGGCAAAGGAAAGAAAAAGCGAAAGTAAACTTTTGGGACTTCATCAAAATCAAAGCTTCTGCACAGCAAAGGAAACAGTCAACAAAACAAAGAGGCAACCCACGGAATGGGAGAAGATATATGCAAATGACAGTACAGACAAAAGGTTGATATCCAGGATCTATAATGAACTCCTCAAACTCAACCCACACGAAACAGACAAACACATAAAAAAATGGGCAGAAGATATGAACAGACACTTCTCCAATGAAGACATACAAATGGTTATCAGACACATGAAAAATGTTCATCATCATTAGCCATCAGGGAGATTCAAATTAAAACCACATTGAGATACCACCTTCCACCACTTAGAATGGCCAAAATTAACAAGACAGGAAACAACATGTGTTGGAGGAGATGTGGACAAAGGGAACCCTCTTCCACTGTTGGTGGGAATGAAAGTTGGTGCAGCCTCTTTAGAGAACAGTGTGGAGAATCCTCAAGAAAATAAAAATAGAACTTCCCTATGACCCTGCCATTGCACTCCTGGGTATTTACCCCAAAGATACAGATGTAGTGAAAAGAAGGTCCATCTGAACCCCAATGTTCATAGCAGCAATGGCAACTATTACTAAACTGTGGAAAGAACCAAGATGCCCTTCAACCGACGAATGGATAAGGAAGATGTGGTCCATATACACTATGGAGTATTATGCCTCCATCAGAAAAGATGAATACCCAACTTTTATAGCAACATGGATAGGACTGGAAGAGATTATGCTGAGTGAAATAAGTCAAGCAGAAAGAGTCGATTATCATATGGTTCCACTTATTTGTGGAGCATAACAAATAGCATGAAAGACAAGGGGAGTTAGAGAGGAGAAGGGAGTTGAGGGAAATTGGAAGGGAAGGTGAACCATGAGATTCTATGGACTCTGAAAATCAACCTGAGGGTTTTGAAGGAGCGGGGAGTGGGGTGTTGGGGGAACCAGGTGGTGGGTACTGGAGAGGGCACAGATTGCATGGAGCACTGGGTGTGGTGCAAAAACAATAAATACTCTTACGCTGAAAATAAATTAAAAAAAATTAAAAACTAATAAAAATAATAAAATCATTTCAGTGAAGTAAAAATGTGGAGATTAACAACATTCTGCCACCACCACCTAAATCCAGATAGTGACTCCAGAATGCTAACTTGCCTTGGCAGCTCTACCACTAGAGGATACTCTTACACAGAACTTGAAGAACTCCAAACTGGTTATTTTTATATGCTTCATGTCCAGGTGTGGGGTTTTTTTTGGCACTGAAGCTAAAAACCGTTTAGGTGCAAATTGCACAGATCCTGAATTATTGCTGTGCTAGAAATATCTCAGGATTTGTTAAACTGCTCGAAAACATTTTGCTAACTTTATTTAATGACTTAGTCTTGTCTATCATTGGCTTGTTTCTGCAGTTGAGGCTGATATCATTGAAGTGTGGTACTTGCATGAGCTTTTTGCTCACAGTTTTCTAAGCTAATGCCTCTGAAATGGTGTCATGCTGAGAACTCAGTGGATACATACACATATACATATGCATATACATATACATAGTCTTCTATTATTAGCTCAGAATGCCACTGCATTCAGCTCCCAAAACATGAATGTTCATATAGAAAATATTAAATGGTTACTTCCCTCAACTTTTTAATTCAATATCTTTCTTTTATTTTAAAAAGATTTATCTTTTTTCTGACAAAAGTCCCCAGTGAAGCTTACTTGAATCATCATAATTAAGTTAGTGTTAAAAATAAATAATAGAGATTTGTATTTCCTGGATTAACTAATAACATTGAGATGTAAATTATATACAAGGCTTTATTAAAAATGAAAATGACAGGGGCACCTGGGTGGCTCACTGGATTAAAGCCTCTGCCTTGAACTCAGGTCTTGATCTCAGGGTTCTGGGATTGAGCCTTGTTTCTTCCTCTCTGCTCTGCATCGAGCCTGCTTCCGTTCCTCTCTCACTGCTTCCCTCCCTTCCTACTTGTGATTTCTGTCTGTCAAATAAATAAAGAAAATCTTTATTAAAAATGAAAATGACCTTACAAATAACTTGAAAATATAGAAGTCTTTAAATATGCTCACATGTTCATACAAATGTGGTTTAAAGTTGTCAAAAAAAGCAATCTTATAGTATAATATGGTCTTACTAGGTGTTTCGAGTAAACAGATCATGTTATATTATTCACTGTGCGGGTTCAGAAACACTAAAACTTTTCCAAAACACAAGTTCATTAATCATGAACGTGAGTGTCATGTCAATGTCAAATAACTATAATAGCTTCTGAATAGTGTTTCTCCTGCATTTATATTGTCAAAACCTGTAAGAAATGGTTCATGGACTGATAGCATTAAGAGTGAAATAAGTCAAGCAGAGAGAGTCAATTATCATATGGTTTCACTTATTTCTGGAGCATAACAAGTAGCATGGAGGACAAGGGGTGTTAGAGAGGAGTAGGGAATTTGGGTAAATTGGAAGGGGAGGTGAACCATGAGAGACTACGGACTCTGAAAAACAATCTGAGGGGTTTGAAGTGGCGGGGGGGTGGGAGGTTTGGGTACCAGGTGGTGGGTATTATAGAGGGCACGGCTTGCATGGAGCACTGGGTGTGGTGAAAAAATAATGAATACTGTTTTTCTGAAAATAAATAAATTGAGGAAAAAAAAAGAGTATCACTACTATGCACATACTTATGGCTCCTGAAGTGGTGAGTTTAAACCCTACACAACCTCTGTGAGGTGCAGTGTGTTTGTGTACCAGAGAAGGGAGAGTTAATATGAGGGGGAGAAACCCTAGAACATGGAGAGCCTAGAAATATTAACAGAGGAATCTGATCTTATAGCTTCAGGTACTTGGGAGCCAGCACAGCTTCTTGAGCAAAAGGAAAGCATGAGGGTAGTCACATTTTAGCAGCCAGATCTCTGCAGGAGGTTGAAACATCATAGTGATCTTGTGCAACCTACTCATTTTAAGGATAAGAAAACCATTATGTAAATAATTCACCAATAAAAAGCTAGCACCAAAGCTAGCACCCCAAAACTAACGCTCCAAAATATAAACGTATTACAAAGAATGTTTTGAACAAAAAACTGAATAAAATATGCACAGGAAATAGCTTGTATGGCTTGCCATATTTAAGGTTAGGTAACACTCTTGTTCAACATAGTATTAGATGTCCTAGCAACAGCAATCAGACAATAAAGAGAAATAAAAGGTATTCAAGTTGGCAATGAAGAAGTCAAACTCTCTCTTTTCACAGATGACATGATACTTCATATGGAAAACCCAAAAGGCTCCACCCTAAAACCACTAAAGCTCATACAGCAATTCAGTAACGTGACAGGATACAAAGTCAATGTACAAAAATCAGTTGCTTTCTTATACACTAAAAATGAAAATACTGTAAGGGAAATTGGAGAATAGTTTCCATTTACTATAGCACCAAGAACTGTAAGATACCTGGGAATAAACCTAACCAAAGTGGTAAAGGATGTGTACTCAAAAAACTACAGAACACTCATAAAAGACATTGACAAAGACACAAAAAGATGGAAGACCATTCCATGTTCATGGATTGGAAAAATAAACATTGTCAATATGTCTATACTGCCTAGAGCTATCTAGATTTTCAATGCCATTCTTTTTTTTCACAATTTATTTATTTTCAGAAAAACATTATTCATTATTTTTTCACCACACCCAGTGCTCCATGCAAGCCGTGCCCTCTGTAATACCCACCACCTGGTTCCCCAACCTGCCACACCCCCCGCCACTTTAAACCCCTCACATTGTTTTTCAGAGTCCATAGTCTCTCATGGTTCACCTCCCCTTCCAATTTACCCAAATTCCCTACTCCTCTCTAACGCCCCTTGTCCTCCATGCTATTTGTTATGCTCCACAAATAAGTGAAACCATATGATAATTGACTTTCTCTGCTTGACTTATTTCACTTTCAATGCCATTCTGACCAAAATTCCACGACATTTTTCAAGGAGGGGGAATAAACAATTCTCAAATTTTATAGAATCAGAAGAGACCCTGAATTGCTAAGGAAATGTTGAAAAAAAAAAAACTGGGGCATCACGTTGCCTGATTTCAAGATGTACTACAAAGCTGTAATCACCAAGACAGCATGGTAATCACATCACAACAGAAACATAGACTAGTGGAACAGAGAAGAGATCCCAGAGAGGGACCCTCAACTCTATGGCCAAATAAACATCACCAACGAAAATAATGTACAGTGGAAAAAAGACAGTCTTTTCAAAAAATGGTGCTGGGAAAATTGTCCTGCTATGTGTAGAGAAATGAAACTCGACCATTCTCTTACACCGTACACAAAGATAAACTCGAAATGGATAAGACCTCAACGTGCGTCAAGAATCCATCAGAATCCTAGAGGAAAACATAGGCAGTAACCTCTTCAACATCGGCTATAAAAACTTCTTTCAAGATGTGTCTCCAAGGGCAAAAAGAACAAAAGCAAAAATGAACTTTTGGCACTTCATCAAGGTCAAAAGCTTCCCACAGCAAAGGAAACAGTCAACAAAACAAAAAGGCACTCACAGACTGCGAGAAGATATTCGCAAATGACAGGACAGATAAATGGCTGATATCCAGGATCTATAAAGAACTCCTCAAAGTCAACACACACAAAACAGATAATCATATCACGAAATGGGCAGAAGATATGAATAGACACTTCTCCAATGAAGCCATACAAGTGGCTAACAGACACATGAAAAAATATTCATCATCACTAGCCATCAGGGAAATTCAAATGAAAACCATGTTGAGATACCAACTTACACCAGTTAGAATGGCCAAAATTAACAAATCTTCTCAACAAGATCCTAGCCAACAGGATCCAACAGCACATTAAAAGGATTATCCACCATGTTCAGGTGGGATTCATCCCTGGGCTACAAGGATGGTTCAATATTCGCAAATCAATCAATGTGACACAAAAAATTAATATGAGAAGAGAGAAGAACCACATGGTCCTCTCAATTGATTCAGAAAAAGCATTTGACAAAATCCAACATCATTAGTTTTTGATGTAGTGTTCACCAACTCATTAGTTTCAGGTAATACCCAGTGCTCACCACAACAAATGCCCATTACCCGATTGCCCCATCTTTCCATGCCATTTCCTTCTGTAACCCATGTTTTGTTTTCTGGACTCCAGGGTCTCTCATGATTTGTCTCCCTCTCTGATTTCTTCTTACTGATGAATCAGAAAATTAATTTAAATAACAGTTATTGACACATCTATATAGAAGATATTGGTCATTTTTCTGGAGGTACTGAATCTAATTTATCTGATATGAGAATTGTTACATCAGCTTTCTTTTAAGGTTGATTGCCATGAAAGATGGTTCTCCATCCCTTCACTTTCAGTCTGGATCTATCTTTAGGTTCCAAAGTGTCTCTTTTAGACAGCATATGTACAGGTCCTGTCAATTTATCCAATCTGCAACCCTGTGACATTTTATGGCAGCATTTAGGCCATTCACATTCAGAGTTATTATTGAAGTATATATTTTTATTGATATCATGTTGCCTATGAATTTCTTGTTTCCATAGATTGTCACTGTAAATTTCTGTTCTTTGTCACTCTGTGACTCTTTGTTCTTTTATAGAACCTTTCCGCCTTAATATTTATTGTAGTGCCAGCTTGGTAGTCATGTACACTTTTAAACCTTGCCATTCTTGGAAGCTCTTTATCTCTCCATCCATGTTGAGTGTCACCCTGGGGGGATAAAATATTCTTGGCTGAATATTCTTCTCATTTATTGCCCTAAACACGCCTTGCCAGCCTTTCTGGCTTTCCAGGTTCCTGTGGACAGGTGTAACGCTTTTCTGATGGTCCTCCCTCTGTATGACGGATTCTCTTCCTCCTAGCTGCCCTCAAGACGTATTCTGATTTTATAAATCAGGAATTTTACATTTATGAGTCTAGAGGTCTTTCTAGTCTCATTGTTCTTGGGTGATGTCCTTTCTGTCTCTAGGACATGAACACTTGCTCCATTCTCCAGATTAGGAAACTTTTCATCCAGTATTTAATCAACTATCTTCTACTGTTCTCTCTTTCTCCCTCCCCGCCCCCATTCTTCCCAATATTTTTGACACTGGAACATTTCATAGCATCATTTATTAGCCTAAGTCTGTTGTCATGGCTTCTAAGCTATTTTTCCAAGCCTCCTCCTTATTCTTCTTCTCTATCCATTATTTTCTAGATCAGAAAGTTGATCTTCTGCCTTTTTTACCCTAGATGTTAGAGTACTTAGATTAGTTTGGATCTCATTGATAGCAATTTTAACTTCTGCCAGATTTGCTCTCACTTTAGCCCTTAGAGATTCTATGTTGTCACTAATGGTCTTCGTAAACCTAGGTAGTGCCTGAATAATTGTTTCCCTGATTTCTTTTTCCAACACCTTGTTTATGTTGATATCCAATAGTTCTGTACCAGGGGTCACAGTCACTGGATTTCTTCTCTGTTAAGTGTTCCTCCTAATAATTTTGCTGAGAGGTGGGTGAGGGGATGTACAACTGAATATATGAGCCACAATCCAGGCAAGGTGCGATCTTTAAAATTGCAGAGTATTGGTAGTCACTACCAAAAAGAAAGAAAAATAAGAAAAAAGAAAAAAAGAGAGTGAGAAAGAGACAGAGAGAGAAAAAGGAGATGGTCCAGCCAAAAGGAACCCTGAAGTAAGATTTATAATGTATACGAACAGCAATGAACCAAAAAAAAAAAAAGTCTGATAAAAGTAAATTGGAAAAAAAGAAACCAGACAAAATAAAATCCAAGAATAAGATTTATATAATACCAAAGAGAGAGAGAGAGAGAAGGAAAAAGATGCAGAAACACTGACAGAAGAAAAAGTTGGAAGGTGGTTATAAATCCTCAGTATGGGTGAGAAATGTTAATTTTGTTCTTCCTGGGAGTATCTTTATATCTTTGTTAAAGGACTCAAATTTCCAGAGATAAAGGGAGATTAAAACTGGTTTATATATAGGGATATTATTGAATAGGGAAAAAGGAATACCTTGACGCTTGTATCTATTTGTATATTTAAAAAGAGAAAAAAAAAGAAAAGAAAAAGAACATATGATCATATTTATATATATGAAAAAAGTTCAAGTTAAAAGGTTATCATGAATTATGTTGTATTAAACCTCTAATTGTAATGGTAAGTATGTTCAAATTTCTTTAAAAGACGAGAATCCTGAAAATTAATTTAAAAAAAGTTATATATATATGAAATTTACAGGTTTTAGGGAAATACATTTAGCTAATATATTGTTTTTTTCCCCTGATGTTAGAGTTTTATAGTTTTTGGAGACCCTGTGATGATTATTTTCTCATTCTTTTGGCTTGCCTTATGGAGGAGGAGCCTGCTGCATGGTTTTCCAGTCAGTCTTCCTTGGGCTGAATCTCCCTGATGCCTCTCAAGGTGCTGGGTTCTGTGGAAATCAGTTTTTCAGGGTTTTGTTCTCTGGAGGTTTTATTCTTTTATTCCTTTGGTGGCTTTTTGGAGGTGGAAGCAAACTGCACCCAATCCTCTTCCTTAGAGAGAAGCCTCAGCCTGCTCCCCTCTGTGGTCCAGATCATGTAGACCCCCCATCTCTGCAAACTTCGCTGAACAGCACAACCTCCCACAATCAGTGAGCTTCCCCAGCCACTGTCTCAGTGTTCACCAAAGGTGCCTGCTTGTCTCTTCACCCGCCTTGTCACTAAAAGTGTGAGTGGTATTGGTTCAGGGAATCCCCTTCTGGAGGCTGCCTTTGCCAGGACTATGGTCCAGGCCCAAGGCAGGGTGCGTTCAGACCTCAAACTCACGTAGTTTGTGGAAGGCTGTCATTGAGGGATCCTGACCAGAGATCATGCAGCATTCTCTCAGGCATGGCCTGGAATCACTCAGACCCTTTGGCCAGTGACAGAAAATCACAGTCATAGAGAGCACCAGCTGGTGCCCACACCAGACTCTCTCACACGTGGGCAATAGTGCACAGAACCCATAGTCCATGCAGGGCATGAATAGTGTGGAAGTCTGTGGACCTAGAGAGAATAAGCTGGAGCCCACACCGGACTCTCATGTGCGGGCAGGAATCCACCCAGCCAAGTGGTGGTGCAGGCATAAGAAAGATGGGAGCTCAGGGACCATGGACTGGAGGCTCTGCCACACTCATCATTGGTAGTGGCCATCCTGGGTCAGTGGGATTAGGCCATGTTCCTGACTACCTGATTCCATCAGTTACCCCTTAAGATTTTTTTGTTCTTTTTGAGTTCTTTTAACCAGACTCCAATTTAATGCTCGTCCCCTACCACAGGGCACTTTTGTATTGGGGTATTGTTTTCCAATGGGGTTCTTCTGGTGGATCCCTCCTCCTTCTGTTTATGCTCTGATATCAGTCTGAGCATCCCCACTCTGTTTTACCTCTCAACTGATGTCTTCTGGTCTCATAGAGATCTAGACGTGTATAATCTTACATCTCAAACTGATTTCCTAGATGTTCAGAGTGTTCTGGTAGATATGTAGCTCAAATTAGGGGATTGGTTGAAACAGTGTCTCCTACTACTCCACCATCTTCCCCACCTTCCCAAGGACACTACTTAATGCTCAGTTCATTATCACATTCAGAAAGTGATGGGAGTTTAAGATTCATTTTATCCTGAAAATAATAAAACTCTGGGAATATAGTTAAGAGAAAAGTATAGGAAGTAAGCATCATGTTGGACCAACTGGAAATTTTCCAAGTTCATAATTTTGTTTTCAAGGTCTTTTCTATGATGAATCAGAAGTGTTCCCATAAGAAGCCAAAGTTTCTACTATGACAACTAGATTCTTTACTGCATTGCCTAGAGGCAAAAATATACATAAATACCATTACTTTGAAAAATAAATTTTGCTTTATATAACATGCTTTTTAGGTTAAAAACAAGATATATTTTTGGGAAAGCATACAGAGTCTTACTATTATAGTAAAAAAGTACTATTTGCACTACAAGCAAGAAGTACAAAGTTAAACAAGTATATTTTAACCAATTCTATTTACAGCATGAGAAAACATTATTGTATTTTAACTTAGGTTTTATAAAATCAGTAAATTTGTTGCAGAAATTCTCAAGAATTTTTTTTCCTCTCAAGGAAGAAATCCAATTCTTCTTTTTCTTAAGAAGTTGCCCATATAATTATTATTATAACTCTAAAGTAGCCCAAAGAGGAGAAAAGGGGAGGTGAATCATGAGAGACTATGGACTCTGAAAAACAATCTGAGGGGTTTGAAGTTGCAGGGGTGTGGGAGGTAAGTGTACCAGGTGGTGGGTATTATAGAGGTCACGCATTGCATGGAGCACTGGGTGTGGTGAAAAAATAACACTGCTATGCTGAAAATAAATAAATTAATAAAAAAATTATGTTTCAGTTGGAAACCAAATTGGAATGGGTTCTACTATTTATAATTTCAATCATGAAATTAACCATAAATGTATATTCTGGTAACATTCCAACATTCAAATAGCATGCCCTTGAAACTCGTGATGTTTCCCTGAAATTGGGTCTGCAAAAAACTCTGGAATCATAACTGTTAATATTACACCAGTTGTATATAACTTTTTCAACAAGTGAAGTCAATGAGAAAGTCAGGATCCTTGTAGGGCAGATTAATTTGGGATGGAAGGAAAGTGCTTAGAGTAAAAAATGGTGTCTTTTTTAGTCATAATTTAACTTCAGATAAAACTTGAATATAAAACGTGCTTTTTTAGGGGCACCTGCATGGTTCAGTTGGTTAAACACTTATCTTTGGCTCAAGTCATGATCCTGGAGTCCCTGGCTGGAGCCCAGTTTCTTGTCAGCCTCCCTACTTGGAGGAGAGTCTGCTTTCTTCCTCTCCCCTGCCCCTGCCCCTACTTATTCTTTCTTTAAAAAAATAACTGAAATATTTGAGATGTGTTTTTAGTGAAGGTATGCTAAAACAAAACTAATTCTGATCAGTGTAATATTTGATAAGGCTAGCATAAAAACACTTCTGAAAATCATAAATGCTTCAAATAGAGGTTTTAGAAATATTGGCATTTTATTTCTAAATTTAAGGTATTGCAAATACTTTGAGGGTACCACTTTAAACATTGCCCTAGTCAAAATACTGGACTGCTTCTCATGTGAGAAGAAGATTTTCCATAAAATCGGAAATCAAAGAGATGTACTTAAGTATTAGAAGTGGACATGGGATCCATATTTGAGGCTAAAAGGCTAATCTGATAAATCATCAAGCACCTATGGAAATGGATTCCTATTCTGACAAGTGACAATGTATTGCTTAATAAACTTCCATGTTTAAATCAGGTTGAGCCATTCAATAGCTGTAACTTTGGGCAAGTTACATAATGTCTTGAATCTCTTTTTCTATGGAAACTAAGAACAATCAGTACCTCATAACTCATTGTGGATGAAGGCCATGGTAAAGACTAATTGTTTAACAAGTTTCCTTACTTTTACTATGTGTTGAGCATTTCCAAACCACCTAAAGTCTGTGTATCTCTAATAATATATTTTTTCAATTTATTTATTTTCAGAAAAACATTATTCATTATTTTTCACCATACCCAGTGCTCCATGCAAGCCGTGCCCTCTATAATACCCACCACCTGGTACCCCAACCTCCCACCCCCCCCGCCACTTCAAACCCCTCAGATTGTTTTTCAGACTTTTATCTGCTATTCCATTTTCCCCCACAGATAAAAGTTCCAATGAAGATATTTCTCAAAATATCTTCTTCCTTCAATTGCCGAAGAACACTCCATAGGGCTAGAACGTATCTTTGTCTTCTTGAGGACTTTCCCCTGATTTTATCAAGATATATTGGAAAGAATAGAATGGCAAACCAATTCTGAAATCCCAGATGGGAGACCCCATGAAAACAAATGATACATACATGAAAGTCAGCTGGCTGATTGTGATTGGAGTGTCATTGGATAAAGAACACAAACGTATCATCAAACATGAGTGTAATAATGGAGGGATTGATCAAGAGATTCTTTTTCCCTCATGAAACAAAGGTATGTGCTTATAGAAAAAAATAAAACCAGCTAGAATCTATTTTTTCCACCAAAGGGAATACTGTAACTTTCTGTAAAGTATTAATGGAAAACAAAGGACCAGAAGTCTTTCTTTCATGTTGATGCTTTTAACAGTAGCATAAACATCCTGCTATATGTCCCCATGGAGTAAAAATAGTAGAGGTTTTGGAATATACAGAGAAAATGAAAAAGACAAAATCACTTGCCCTTTCTCCTCTTAGTTTCGTCATCCAAAATATTAAGGTAACATTGATTTTTTAGGGTCATCATGTGCATCAAATGAAACAATACACATGAAAGCACCTAGCAACCTCACACACAATAAACTCACAAAAGAGAACCACTTTTGATAATCTTACTTGATCAGGAAATAAGAACAATTAGACATCTTTCAGGAATGTTTTAGTCAGCATTCAAATCCCCTCTCATTTCAATTTTGCTCGACTTATAGTATAAATCATAAACACTAAGATCAAGGCAACAAAATACTGTTCATTTCTTGGAGCCACATTGCAGCTCTACAGAAAATAATAATTTGGCTCCTGAGTTTTTAATATGGTCTTGGGTCTCTCAAATTTAGATTTTATATATGACTGTAAGGTGAAATTTCAAGTGAAGATTTGGTGAGTCTAACGTGTCTATTTTTCCATTGTATACAAGGAATGTATTCCTTACCATTGGTAAATGCTGCTCAGCAAACATTATTACACTTCTAGTATGTGATAGGTGTGGGAGGGATGCAGGATGTGCTACTGTCTCAAGGAGGATGACTACAGTAAGGCCAATATACTTTCCCTAACCACTCAAGGTTATTTGTGATTCAGGCATGGTATGCCAAATTAACCTCATTGGACAGTCTCTGGTCATACTTAGAAAGTGTGTGCAGATGGCTGAATGTTCTCTGGCCAAGCAGTGGATCAGTAACTCACCAGATTCAGAAATCAACTCCTGAGCATTCACATCACGGATTAAGGCTCCAGAGAGCCCATGCAGAGGAACTTTTGTTTGTACTTTTCCCTGTTCTTAAAGAGAAAATTTTCAGTGGTGGGTGGAAAGCACATAACAAGACCTGTGAAGAAATTCCTATATAGAAGTCTTAAATTTTATAGTCAGTCTTCATCTTCTTGGGTCTGTTAAAAAGAAAGCCATAGAGATTCCTGGGTGTCTCCATTGGTTAAGTGTCTGCCTTATTCTGCTCAGGTCATGATCTGAGAGTTCTGGGATCAAGTCCCACTTAAGGATCCCTGATCTTCTCCCTCTGCCTGCTGCTCACCTGGATTGTGTTTTCTCTCTCTCTCTCTATCTCTCTCTCTCTCTCTCTCACTCTCTCTCTCAGAATAAATAAATAAATAAATAAATAAAATCTTAAAGAAAAAAAAAAAAAAACCTACAGACCCAAAATGGCAACCTTCAACTTAAGGCCCAGGTCACTAAACCAAAAATTACTACTTGACTCAAGTAGAATTTCAACCCCCAGAAGAGACCTTTAAGCAGGGAACATCAGAGTTTCCTGTTCAGCCCCAGGAAGATTCCTGATTGATCCCTCCTACTTCTCTGAGGAGGGAAATAATACCTAATACAATGGATTTTTTTAAAAAAGATTTTACCCATTTATTTGACAGCAGAGACTGCAAGTATGCAGAGGGGCAGACAGCAGGGCGGGGAGGAAAGCCTCCCTGCTGAGCACTGAGCCCAATTGGGACTCCATCCCAAGACCCTGAGATCACGACCTGTGCCAACGGCAGAGGCTTAACCCACTGAGCTACCCAGACATTCCACAATGGACTTTTTGTTAATGATTTCCCTTGTTTCTCCTTTTCATTTGCTGTAATCCTTTGGAGCTCACCTATACTTGCAAGGTGGGATGATGCCTCAATCATGAATTGATTGATTAATACAGCCTTTGTGTCTTTAACATTTACTTGGTTGAATTTTTGTTATTTAATGAATTTGGTGGCAGCAAAGGGATAAGAAGTGGACTTCCAAGGACATTCAGACAAAAGGAGAAACAGGTGTGGGAGCCCTGAGTCCTTTGTGTTTCCTGTCTTCCCTGCTATTTTGAAGTACTGTAGGTGAGTTCCTCTTAGTTATGAGTTACCCTATCTTTCTATTCAGGCTCCTGATCTAATTGGCTTTCATGTCAACATGGGCTGGCCAAGGGTGATGCCCAGAGCCCGGCTGAGCTGGCATGTTTGTCTAGAGCTCTATTGAGCTTGCATATTTTCCCAGAGTCCAATTGAACTGGCAGAAACATCTGCCCTGAGCCAAGCCCCTACGCTTTCAGATCCCAGTTCCCTGGGTATAATCCAAGCATGGTTCCAGAGAGAATTGTTGATGAACACAGAGGCTTCCTTGTTCAGAACTCAGTAGCATCTTTACTGTCCATACACCAAGGTGTACATTATTGTTGTCTTGTTTTGTTTGTAGATAAAGACTACTCCTAACAGGAATCTCAGAGGCAGAATAACCTGCAAAAATTGAAAGACATTGGTCAAACATTCAAAAGCTACTAGAGCCCTCCCCACCCCAAGAACACCCCCTTGTTAATATCAGTTGTTCAGGGAGCAGGTAGGCAGGACAATAGGTCAGTCATTATCCTCAAGAAAACTCGTGTACTGAGATCTAACACTGTAACACACACACAATCCCCAATTCCAGGACACATTCCTGCAATGTGTTAGCTCTGCTCAGAGAAGTCTCAGCTAGGATCCTTAAATTATGATGAGTCAAGCTCACCACCTTCTAGTACACTTGCTTATTGTACAACTAACAACTATTGTCCCAAATATTACAGATATATAGCAAAAATGGCAAGATCCTACTAAGCCTGTTTTGTGTCCTAAGGAACTGGCTTGGTAACTGTCAGGTTGGAGATCCAAAAATAAGTTCTGACAGAAGTGTTAACTACAACTTATTTGTTGATATAGAGCTGGGCAGAAAGGGATGTTAATTCCATTAGTGGCTAGTTTTCATTCTGCTGCCATCCCTCAGGACAATTAGAACCTAGAAATACAATGTCCAAAATGGGGAGATTTCCAATGAGATAACAGCACTTAAGAAATGCATTTAGAAGCAAGCATTCTCCAATTAAGCAGACTAAGAGGCCTCTGTTAATTGGCAAGAGAAGTCTATAAAATGTTTCAAAATTCCAAAGTTATCCAAACATTCATAGTAAAAGTTTAATGAAAAATTAAAGGTTGGAGAAGTACCTAAAACAGAAAAATCTATTGAAGACGGATATAACTCTTCATGCTCCCATTTTTGATCCTTTGAGCACCTATTCTAGTCTTAATTGTTTTTCCATTCTGCAGACTACACAGCCATAAACAGATGTCTGCCACAGTCATGGCCTTCGACACACCCCAGTATCTACCTTCATGAGAGGGCCCCCAAGTGATCTCCTCTCAGATCTGATAAAACTGCATGATTTCTGGAAAGCTATTATATAGGTATAATACTATACCCTCAAACAGCCAAGTGGAAATTCTAGTAAAGTCCGCCCGCAGAAGGGGTCCTGCAAAAACTGGCAATGTAGAGCGATGGTTACAAACCCTTAGAATTAGTTCCTTCCAAATATCTCTGTCTGCAGTTCTTGATCCAGAGAGGATAATAAAATTTCACATTGTCTCATCTTTCTAAGTCCAGACCCATTCCTATGGATCCCTTCTCTCACAGAGATAGGCTATTGCCTTCTTGCTGGTGGTATCCTGCGTAATTGTTCTTAGATTTATGCCTGCTGGGGACCTGAGGCTGGTTGGTTCCTTCGTTTGGCTCTCACTGTGAGTGACTCTGGATCTTGGGAGAGAGTATATTTGCACCCCCTTTGGGAACCCATCTTATACCCAAGTGGGGTCATTCCATACTACCAAAAATCCTTAAAATTAAAATTATGCACCCAGAGGGAAGGAAGAAAATTGAAACTATTATGCAGGATAGGTTGGATGAACATAGAATATCATTTCATGTAAATACAAGTCTGTGAGTCATTGACAGCAACAGTCCCCACAAATCTGAACAGAACTAATGCAGCTCTTTCAGCAATTCAAAGTTCCACTATTCCTTTTCCCAATCTCACAACTTCTCCTGCTTATAAGAGGAGGCTTATAAAAGATTGGATATTTTTCTCCTTGAAGTTATACATCTTATAGTATCTTTGAAATATAAAACCAACCTATAGATGCCCAAGACTGAAGGAAAAAAAAAGGAAAGATGCCTTTTGAAAATAGAAACTGCAAATAGTACATAAATATAAAATACAAACTGCTAAAGGCCTCCTGTGCCTAAATTATAGCATAGTCTCCTTAAAATTCCAGGGACACATACAGATCATAACGTTTTCTCTACACATGTTAGTGACTCTAGGCTCCATGCAGTGGTCTTTGTGTCTACAAATATATGTTATCCATGTGAGATATTTTTTCTCACTGGATGGATATTGCCCAAATTAATTTGTAGAGGGCCCTATCTCCTTGGATTGGATACAAGTACGTGTAAGGATTGGGCATTCTAAAACTGTCAGAAATATAAAAACTATCCTAAATATGTTTCAAATTCATATGATCTGGGCAAATAGACTTGGCTTTAGTTATCAGCACTAAAAATAAAACTGTCATGTGCCTTGGTTTATATAAAATAAGTAGATGTGATCTCTATTCAAAATGTTAAAAAAATAGATTGGAAGAATGACAGGCTTTTATGTTTCCTAATTTTTTTAAAAATTTTATTTTAGTTAATTATTATTTTATATTTTGAAATTTTATTTTAATTCCAGCTACTGAACACACCATGTTATATTAGTTCCATGTGCACAGTATAGTGATTCAACACTGCCATCCACCACCTGTGCACATCAGGACAAGCACAATGTGCAGTCCTCATCTCCTATTTCACTGATCCCACCCCATGTCTCACACAATTTTTATGTGTAATCTCAGTGAAACTGTTAGGAACAAGTTACATTGAATAGATGTAAATAAAATTAGAAATTGTAGATAAAGTCTTAGTCTTCCAAATCTTTTTGGTAAACTAAAACTTTAATTTTTTGATGAGATAGGTCAATTGTTAAATGAAATTACTTTAATTAAATATCTAGATCATTACTGCTAAGATAATACTAAGTTATTAGTAAAAGAACATGAGTTTATCTCCTCTTGGTTAGCTTATTGCAAAGAAACTAGGATTGTTTTTAAATGAATTCTGTGCTTTCCTGAAAGATTGTTTAATGAAGAAGCCCATATTTCAGCAAATTATGAAATGCATTCATAAATTTCCCAACCTAAAGAATACTTTTTCACAGTTCACAACTGCTTTCTTTAAAAATGAAAGATTCGGGGGGAGGAGTCAAGATGGTGGAGAAGTAGCAGGCTGAGACTACTTCAGCTAGCAGGAGATCAGCTAGAGAGCTTATCTAAAGATTGCAAACACCTGCAAATCCATCAGCAGATCGAAGAGAAGAAGAACAGCAATTCTAGAAACAGAAAAACCACTTTCTGAAAGGTAGTACTGGCGGAGAAGTGAATCCAAAGTGACGGGAAGATAGACCCCGGGGGGAGGGGCCGGCTCCCGGCAAGCGGTGGAGCAACGGAGCAAAAATCAGGACTTTTAAAAGTCTGTTCTGCTGAGGGACATCGCTCCAGAGGCTAAAACGGGGTGAAGCCCACGTGGGGTCGGCGTGGCCTCAGGTCTCGCAGGGTCACAGAAGGATCGGGGGTGTGTGAGTGTCGCAGAGCTTGCGGATATTGGAACGGGAAAGCCAGCTGCAGAGACAGAGCCGACAGTAAACTCACAGCTCGGTGTTGCCTTGAACCGGTCGCAGGCTCGGTGAGCTCTGAGCGAGGCTGGAGGTCAGGCAGATGGGAGTTACTGGGAGCTGTTCGCTGAGGGCGCTGGGGAGCAGGGCCCCGGGTTCTCGGCTCCTCCGGGCCAGAGACCAGGAGGCCGCCATTTGTATTCCCGTCCTCCGGAACTCTACGGAAAGCGCTCAGGGAACAAAAGCTCCTGAAAGCAAAGCCGAGCGGATCACTCAGCCTGGCCCCTGGTAAGGGCGGTGCAATTCCGCCTGGGGCAAAGACACTTGAGAATCACTACAACAGGCCCCTCCCCAAGAAGATCAACAAGAAATACAGGCAAGACCAAGTTCACCTACCAAGGAGTGCAGTTTCAATACCAAGGAGAGCAGCAGAATTCCAGAGGAGGAGAAAACAAACCACGGAACTCATGGCTTTCTCCCTGTGATTTTTTAGTCTTGCAGTTAATTTAATTTTTTTCTTTTTCTCATTTTTTTTCTCTTCTTATGCTAAAATTTTTTTTTAATTTTACCCTTTTATTTTTTAACGTTTTTAACTTGTTTATCTAAGATATATATAAAAATATATATTTTTTTTCTTTTTTATACTTTTCTTTATTCGTTTTCTTTTTTTTAATTCTTTTTTTCTTTTTCTTTCGTTCTTTATTTTTGAACCTCTTTTTATCCCCAAATCAGAAGAGATCCCAATCTCTTAAATCTCTTTTTTTAATTCTTTTTTTTAAAGATTATATTTATTCATTTGACAGAGAGAGATCACAAGTAAGCAGAGAGGCAGGCAGAGAGAGAGGAAGGGAAGCAGGCTACCTGCCGAGCAGAGAGCCCGATGCGGGACTCGATCCCAGGATCCTGAGATCATGACCTGAGCCGAAGGCAGCGGCTTAACCCACTGAGCCACCAAGGCGCCCCTCTTTTTTTAATTCTTGATTGAAATATTATTTCAATCTCTTTTTTTAATTTTTTTTCTTTTTTTCTTTCTTTCTTTTTGAACCTCTTTTTATCCCCAAATCAGAAGAGATCCTAATCAGAAGAGATTGGGAGATCCCAATCAGAGGAGATCCCAATCAGAGGAGATCCCTCACCCAATCGTGAGGGGCGAAAGCCCGAAGACGCCTCACGATTTGGGATCCCTTCTGATTTGGTGAAAGCATATTTTCCTGGGTTTGTTGACACCCTTTTAGTATTTTACTTGCTCCTTCATATACTATTAGCTGGACAAAATGACAAGGCGGAAAAATTCACAACAACAACAAAAAAAAAAAAAAAAAAAAAAACAAGAGGCAGTACCGAAGGCTAGGGACCTAATCAATAAAGATATTGGTAATATGTCAGATCTAGAGTTCAAAATGACAATTCTCAAGGTTCTAGCCGGGCTTGAAAAAGGCATGGAATATATTAGAGAAACCCTCTCCAGAGATATAAAAGCCCATTCTGGAGAAATAAAAGAAGTAAAATCTAACCAAGTTGAAATCAAAAAAGCTATTAATGAGGTGCAGTCAAAAATGGAGGCTCTCACTGCTAGGATAAATGAGGCAGAAGAAAGAATTAGTGATATATGAGACCATATGACAGAGAATAAAGAAGCTGAGCAAAAGAGGGACAAACAGCTACTGGACCATGAGGGGAGAAATCGAGAGATAAGTGACACCATGAGACGAAACAACATTAAAATAATTGGGATTCCAGAAGAAGAAGAAGAAAGTGAGAGGGGAGCAGAAGGTATACTGGAGAGAATTATTGGGGAGAATTTCCCCAATAAGGCAAAGGGAACGAGCATCAAAATTCAGGAGGTTCAGAGAACACCCACACCCCGTCACCAAATAGTAAAATTTACAAGCCTTAGTGACAAAGAGAAAATCCTGAAAGCAGCCCGGAAAAGAAGTCTGTAACATACAATTGTAAAAGTATTAGATTGGCAGCTGACTTATCCACAGAGACCTGGCATGCCAGAAAGAGCTGGCATGATAGTTTCAGAGCACTAACCGAGAAAAACATGCAGCCAAGAATACTATATCCAGCTACGCTATCATTGAAAATAGAAGGAGAGATTAAAAGCTTCCAGGACAAACAAAACCTGAAAGAATTTGCAAACACCAAACCAGCACTACAGGAAATACTGAAAGTGGTCCTCTAAGCAAAGAGAGAACCAACAAGTGGTAGATCAGAAAGGAACAGAGACAATATACAGTAACCGTCACCTTACAGGCAATACAATGGCACTAAAATCATATCTCTCAATAGTTACCCTGAATGTTAATGGGCTACATGCCCCAATCAAAAGACACAGGGTATCAGAATGGATAAAAAAACAAAACCCATCTATATGTTGCATCCAAGAAACTCATTTTAAGCCCGAAGACGCCTCCAGATTTAAAGTGAAGGGGGTGGAAAAGAATTTAGCATGCTAATGGACATCAGAAAAAAGCAGGAGTGGCAATTCTTATATCAGATCAATTAGATTTTAAGCCAAAGACTATAATAAGAGATGAGGAAGGGCACTATATCATACTCAAAGGGTCTGTCCAACAAGAAGATCTAACAATTTTAAATATCTATGCCCCCAACGTGGGAGCAGCCAACTATATAAACCAATTAATAACAAAATCAAAGAAACACATCAACAATAATACAATAATAGTAGGGGACTTTAACACTCCCCTCACTGAAATGGACAGATCATCCAAGCAAAAGATCAACAGGGAAATAAAGACCTTAAATGATACACTGGACGAGATGGACATCACAGATATATTCAGAACATTACATCCCAAAGCAACAGAATACACACTCTTCTCTAGTGCACATGGAACATTCTCCAGAATAGATCACATCCTCGGTCCTAAATCAGGACTCAACCGATATCAAAAGTTTGGGATCATTCCCTGCATATTTTCAGACCACAATGCTCTGAAGCTAGAACTCAACCACAAGAGGAAGTTTGGAAAGAACCCAAATACATGGAGACTAAACAGCATCCTTCTAAAGAATGAATGGGTCAACCGGGAAATTAAAGGAGAATTGAAAAAAATCATGGAAACAAATGATAATGAAAATACAACGGTTCAAAATCTGTGGGACACAACAAAGGCAGTCCTGAGAGGAAAATATATACCGGTACAAGCTTTTCTCAAGAAACAAGAAAGGTCTCAGGTACACAACCTAACCCTACTCCTAAAGGAGCTGGAGAAAGAACAAGAAAGAAACCCTAAGCCCAGCAGGAGAAGAGAAATCATAAAGATCAGAGCAGAAATCAATGAAATAGAAACCAAAAAACAATAGAACAAATCAACCAAACTAGGAGCTGGTTCATTGAAAGAATTAATAAAATTGATAAACCCTTGGCCAGACTTATCAAAAAGAAAAGAGAAAGGACCCAAATAAATAAAGTCATGAATGAAAGAGGAGAGATCACAACTAACACCAAAGAAATACAAACTATTATAAGAACATACTATGAGCAACTCTACGCCAACAAATTGGACAATCTGGAAGAAATGGATGCATTCCTAGAAACATATAAACTACCAAAATTGAACCAGGAAGAAATAGAAAGCCTGAATAGAACCATAACCAGTAAGGAGATTGAAACAGTCATTAAAAATCTCCAAACAAACAAAAGCCCAGGGCCAGATGGCTTCCCGGGGGAATTCTACTAAACATTTAAAGAAGAACTAATTCCTATTCTCCTGAAACTGTTCCAAAAAATAGGAATGGAAGGAAAACTCCCAGACTCATTTTATGAGGCCAGCATCACCTTGATCCCAAAACCAGACAAGGATCCCATCAAAAAAGAGAGCTATAGACCAATATCCTTGATGAACACAGATGCGAAAATTGTCACCAAAATAATAGCCATTAGGATTCAACAGTACATTAAAAGGATTATTCACCACGACCAAGTGGGATTTATCCCAGGGCTGCAAGGTTGGTTCAACATCCGCAAATCAGTCAATGTGATACAACACATCAATAAAAGAAAGAACAAGAACCATATGATACTCTCAATAGATGCTGAAAAGCATTTGACAAAGTACAGCATCCCTTCCTGATCAAAACCCTTCAAAGTGTAGGGATAGAGGGCACATACCTCAATATCATCAAAGCCATCTATGAAAAACCCACTGCAAATATCATTCTCAATGGAGAAAAACTGAAAGCTTTTCCACTAAGGTCAGGAACACGGCAGGGATGTCCATTATCACCACTGCTATTCAACATAGTACTAGAAGTCCTAGCCTCAGCAATCAGACAACAAAAGGAAATTAAAGGCATCCAAATCGGCAAAGAAGAAGTCAAATTATCTCTCTTCGCAGATGATATGATACTCTATGTGGAAAACCCAAAAGACTCCACTCCAAAACTGCTAGAACTTATACAGGAATTCATTAAAGTGTCAGGATATAAGATCAATGCACAGAAATCAGTTGCATTTCTCTACACCAACAACAAGACAGAAGAAAGAGAAATTAAGGAGTCAATCCCATTCACAATTGCACCCCAAACCATAAGATACCTAGGAATAAACCTAACCAAAGAGGCTAAGAATCTATACTCAGAAAACAATAAAGTACTCATGAAAGAAATTGAGGAAGACACAAAGAAATGGAAAAATGTTCCATGCTCCTGGATTGGAAGAGTAAATATTGTGAAAATGTCTATGCTACCTAAAGCAATCTACACATTTAATGCAATTCCTATCAAAGTACCATCCATCTTTCAAAGAAATGGAACAAATTATTTTAAAATTTATATGGAACCAGAAAAGACCTTGAATAGCCAAAGTGATATTGAAAAAGAAAGCCAAAGTTGGTGGCATCACAATCCCGGACTTCAAGCTTTATTACAAAGCTGTCATCATCAAGACAGCATGGTACTGGCACAAAAACAGACACATAGACCAATGGAACAGAACAGAGAGCCCAGAAATAGACCCTCAACTCTATGGTCAACTAATCTTTGACAAAGCAGGAAAGAATGTCCAATGGAAAAAAGACAGCCTCTTTAATAAATGGTGTTGGGAAAATTGGACAGCCACGTGCAGAAAAATGAAATTGACCATTTCCCTACACCACACACAAAAATAGACTCAAAATGGATTAAGGACCTCAATGTGAGAAAGTAATCCATCAAAATCCTTGAGGAGAACACAGTCAGCAACCTCTTCGACCTAAGCCGCAGCAACATCTTCCTAGGAACATAGCCAAAGGCAAGGGAAGCAAGGGCAAAAATGAACTGTTGGGATTTCATCAAAATCAAAAGCTTTTGCACAGCAAAGGAAACAGTTAACAAAATCAAAAGACAACTGACAGAATGGGAGAAGATATTTGCAAACGACATATCAGATAAAGGACTAGTGTCCAAAATCTATAAAGAACAAACTCAACACCCAAAGAACAAATAATCCAATCAAGAAATGGGCAGAGGAGAGGGGGACAAGATGGCGGGGTACTAGGAAGAGGCGTCTTTTCAGCTGGTACCCCAAAGTGAGCTGATTACCTACCAAAGAACTCTGATCACCCATGAAATCAGCCTGAGATCAGAATTATACACGTCTGGACCTCTACAGGGGCAGAAGACGCCAGTGAGCAGGTAAAGCGGAATGGGAACAGCGGACTGATATCGGAAGATAAAAGGGGGAGGGAGCCACCAGAGGCGACCGGTGGGAAAGTCATACCCCGATATGAGCGAGAGCGCCCTGCGTCTGGGGACCAGCATTAACTCGGAGACTGGTTGAAAGCACTCCAAAAGAGCAAAGGATCGCGGGGGCGGCTAGGGACAGGGGCTTGAGTCCCCGGTCCCAGACGGCCTCCCCGGCACGGAGGCAGAGAGAGTGCGGCGGAGAAACCGGCTCCTGGTCCCTAAGCCGCCAGCGTGCCCCAGAGCGCGGGGTTCAGGCTCCTGTGAGGGGATGGGAGCTGCGCCGGTCTGCAGAACGCGCGCTAGCCCTACCACAAAGCTTGAGATGCGCGTGCACGTCGCTCCAGCTCTCCTGGGTTTCTAAGGCCCTGGGGCGCTTCTTGACCCGGGCCATTGTTTCAAAGTCTAAGCCGCGCGCCCGCGAAACTCTTCCCCGGACAGAGGCGCGGAAAAGCCCAGCCTGCGGCTTACGGACCAGCGCCCCGTTCTCAGTGCCCCAGACGCGCGCCCGACCCACAGCCGCCTCTGAAAAGAGGTGCGCGCAAGCCGGGCACTCCCAGCCCCGGCCAGCGGCAAAATCTCAGTGTGCGATCGCTGCTTGGAACCTCTCTGGCGGTCAGGAGCTCCCAGACAGCCGCCACTGCCTTGGCTTTGGGGACGAGCAAGAGATCCTGCGCCCCCAGGGTCTCCAACTTGGAACCTGCACTGCCAGCGTCCAAGGGGGAATTTATTCAGCTTCTGCACCCAGACTGAGGCTTCTGAGACGGAGATCAGGAAGTGCTCCAGGGTGCACCTTGACTGCACCAGAGTTGATACATCCAGCTACATCTGTTCAGTCTTCTCCCACCAAAATGACTAGGAGGAGGAATGCCCAACAGAAGAAAAATACAGAGGATGGACCTTCTGCAACAGAGCTAACGGCTATCAACATAGACAATATGTCGGAAAGAGAATTCAGGCTAACAATTATCCAGGCAATAGCTAGGTTGGAGAAAGCCATGGATGACCAAACAGAATTGATTAGAGCCGAACTGAAAGCGACCAGACAGGATGTTCACAATGTTAGGGCGGAGCTTAAAGCTACCAGGGAGGAGGTCCACAATGCTCTCAATGAGTTCCAATCCAATCTAAACTCTCTCAAAGCTAGGGTAACTGAGACAGAAGATAGAATTAGTGATCTGGAAGACAAACAGATAGAGAGAAAGGATCAGGAGGAAGCCTGGAACAAACAGCTTAGATCCCACGAAAGCAGAATTAGGGAAATAAGTGATGCCATGAAGCGTTCCAACGTCAGAATTATTGGAATTCCCGAAGGGGAGGAGAAAGAAAGAAGTCTAGAAGATGTCGTGGAACAAGTCCTTCATGAAAACTTTCCGAATCTCGCGAATGAAACCAGCGTTCATGTACTAGAGGCTGAACGGTCTCCACCCAAGATTATACACTCCAAAAAAACATCACGACACCTGATAGTCAAATTGAGAAATTATAATTGTAGGTATAATCTCTTGAAAGCCGCCAGGGCAAAGAGGCTCCTTACTTACAGAGGGAAGCCCATCAGAATAACGTCAGACCTGTCCACAGAGACCTGGCAAGCCAGAAGAGGCTGGCAAGATATATTCAGGGCACTAAATGAGAAGAACATGCAGCCAAGAATACTTTATCCAGCAAGACTGACATTCAAAATGGATGGAGAGATAAAGAGTTTCCAAGACCGGCAAGACTTAAAAGACTATGCAACCACCAAGCCGATACTGCAGGAAATATTAAGGGGGGTTCTATAAAAGAGGAAAAATCCCAAGAATAGCATTGAACAGAAATATAGAGACAGTCTAAAGAAAGAAAGACTTCAAAGGTAACTCGATGTCAATAAAAACGTATCTATCAATAATCACTCTCAATGTGAATGGCCTAAATGCACCCATAAAACGGCACAGGGTTGCAGATTGGATAAAACGACAGGACCCATCCATATGCTGTCTACAAGAGACCCATTTTGAACCTAAAGATACACGCAGACTGAAAGTGAAGGGGTGGAGAAGCATCTTTCATGCTAATGGGACTCAAAAGAAGGCTGGGGTAGCGATTCTCATATCAGATAAATTAGACTTCAAACTAAAGACTGTAGTCAGAGATACAGAAGGACACTACATAATCCTTAAAGGGACTATCCACCAAGATGATCTAACAATTGTAAATATCTATGCTCCCAATATGGGAGCAGCCAATTACTTAAGAAAACTGTTAATCAAGATAAAGAGTCATATTGATATGAATACACTAATCGTAGGTGATCTTAACACGCCTCTTTCAGAATTAGACAGATCATCGAAGCAGAAAATCAATAAAGAAACAAGAGCATTGAATGACACATTGGACCAGATGGACCTCATAGATATATACAGAACATTCCACCCTAAAACAGCAGAATACTCATTCTTCTCAAGTGCACACGGAACCTTCTCCAGAATAGACCACATACTGGGTCACAAATCAGGACTCAGCCGATACCAAAAGACTGAGATTATTCCCTGCATATTCTCAGATCACAATGCTTTGAAACTGGAGCTCAATCACAAGGAAAAGTTCCGAAGGAACTCAAACACCTGGAAGCTAAAGACCACCTTGCTTAAGAATGCTTGGATCAACCAGGAGATCAAAGAAGAACTGAAACAATTCATGGAAACCAATGAGAATGAAGACACTTCGGTCCAAAACCTATGGGATACAGCAAAGGCGGTCCTAAGGGGAAAATATATAGCCATCCAAGCCTTGCTCAAAAAAATTGAAAAATCCAGAACCCACCAGCTGTCTTTACACCTTAAAGAACTGGAGGATCAACAACAAATCAAACCAACTCCACACATAAGAAGGGAAATAATCAAGATTAGAGCTGAGATCAATGAGGGAGAAACCAGAGATACAGTAGAACGTATCAATGAAACTAGAAGCTGGTTTTTTGAAAGAATCAATAAGATCGATAAGCCACTGGCTACACTAATCCAAAAGAAAAGAGAGAAATCCCAAATTCATAAAATTATGAATGAAAGGGGAGAGATCACAACTAACACCAAGGAAGTAGAAACAATCATCAGAAGTTACTACGAACAGTTATATGCCAATAAGCTTAGCAACCTAGATGAAATGGATGCATTCCTGGAAAAATATAAACTACCAAAATTGAACCAGGAAGAAATCGACAACCTGAATAGACCGATATCTAATAACGAGATTGAAGCAGTGATCAAAAATCTCCCAAAAAACAAGAGCCCAGGACCTGACGGATTCCCTGGGGAATTCTACCAAACCTTCCAAGAAGAAATAACACCTATTCTCCTGAAGCTGTTTCAAAAAATTGAAGCAGAAGGAAAACTTCCAGACTCTTTCTATGAAGCCAGCATTACCCTGATCCCCAAACCAGGCAAGGACCATACCAAAAAGGAGAATTTCAGACCAATATCACTGATGAATATGGATGCTAAGATTCTCAACAAGATCCTAGCCAACAGGATCCAACAACACATTAAAAAGATTATCCACCATGATCAGGTGGGATTCATCCCTGGGCTACAAGGATGGTTCAACATTCGTAAATCAATCAATGTGATACAACAAATTAATATGAGAAGAGAGAAGAACCACATGGTCCTCTCAATTGATGCAGAAAAAGCATTTGACAAAATCCAACATCCGTTCCTGATTAAAACGCTTCAAAGTATAGGGATAGAGGGAACATTCCTGAACCTCATCAAATCTATCTATGAAAGACCCACAGCAAATATCATCCTCAATGGGAAAAAGCTTGCAGCCTTCCCGTTGAGATCAGGAACAAGACAAGGATGCCCACTTTCACCACTCTTGTTCAACATAGTATTAGAAGTCCTAGCAACAGCAATCAGACAACAGAGAGAAATAAAAGGTATCCAAATTGGTAATGAAGAAGTCAAACTCTCTCTCTTCGCAGATGACATGATTCTTTATATGGAAAACCCAAAAGACTCCACCCCCAAACTACTAGAACTCATACAACAATTCAGCAGCGTGGCAGGATACAAAGTCAATGTGCAGAAATCAGTGGCTTTCTTATACACTAACAAGGAAAATACAGAAAGGGAAATTAGAGAATCGATTCCATTTACTATAGCACCAAGAACCATAAGATACCTGGGAATAAACCTAACTAAAGAGGTAAAGGATCTATACTTGAGGAACTATAGAACACTCATGAAAGAAATTGAAGAAGACACAAAAAGATGGAAGACCATTCCATGCTCTTGGATCGGAAGAATAAACATCGTTAAAATGTCTATACTGCCTAGAGCAATCTATACTTTTAATGCCATTCCGATCAAAATTCCACCGGCATTCTTCAAAGAGCTGGAGCAAATAATCCTAAAATTTGTATGGAATCAGAAGAGACCCCGAATCGCTAAGGAAACGTTGAAAAACAAAAATAAAGCTGGCGGCATCACCTTACCTGATTTCAAGCTTTATTACAAAGCTGTGATCACCAAGACAGCATGGTACTGGCATAATAACAGACACATAGACCAGTGGAACAGAGTAGAGAGCCCTGATATGGACCCTCAACTCTATGGTCAATTAATCTTCGACAAAACAGGAAAAAATATACAGTGGAAAAAAGACAGTCTCTTCAATAAATGGTGCTGGGAAAGCTGGACAGCTATATGTAGAAGAATGAAACTCGACCATTCTCTTACACCGTACACAAAGATCAACTCAAAATGGATAAAAGACCTCAACGTGAGACAGGAATCTATCAGAATCTTAGAGGATAACATAGGCAGTAATCTCTTCGATATCAGCCACAGCAACTTCTTTCAAGATACGTCTCCAAAGGCAAAGGAAACAAAAGCGAAAATAGACTTCTGGGACTTCATCAAAATCAAAAGCTTCTGCACAGCAAAGGAAACAGTCAAAAAAACAAAGAGGCAACCCACGGAATGGGAGAAGATATTTGCAAATGACAGTACAGACAAAAGGTTGATATCCAGGATCTATAATGAACTCCTCAAACTCAACCCACACGAAACAGACAAACACATCAAAAAATGGGCAGAAGATATGAACAGACACTTCTCCAATCAAGAAATACAAATGGCTATCAGACACATGAAAAAATGCTCATCATCATTAGCCCTCAGGGAGATTCAAATTAAAACCACATTGAGATATCACCTTACACCAGTTAGAATGGCCAAAATTAACAAAACAGGAAACAACATGTGTTGGAGAGGATGTGGAGAAAGGGGAACCCTCTTACACTGTTGGTGGGAATGCAAGTTGGTGCAGCCTCTTTGGAGAACAGTGTGGAGATTCCTCAAGAAATTAAAAATAGAGCTTCCCTACGACCCTGCAATTGCACTCCTGGGTATTTACCCAAAGATACAGATGTCGTGAAAAGAAGGGCCATCTGTACCCCAATGTTTATAGCAGCAATGGCCACAGTCGCCAAACTATGGAAAGAACCAAGATGCCCTTCAACGGATGAATGGATAAGGAAGATGTGGTCCATATACACTATGGAGTATTATGCCTCCATCAGAAAGGACGAATATCCAACTTTTGTAGCAACATGGACGGGACTGGAAGAGATTATGCTGAGTGAAATCAGTCAAGCAGAGAGAGTCAATTATCATATGGTTTCACTCATTTGTGGAGCATAACCAATAGCATGGAGGACAAGGGGCGTTAGAGAGTAGTAGGGAATTTGGGTAAATTGGAAGGGGAGGTGAACCATGAGAGACTATGGACTCTGAAAAACAGTCTGAGGGGTTTGAAGTGGCGGGGGGGTGGGAGGTTGGGGTACCAGGTGGTGGGTATTATAGAGGGCACAGCTTGCATGGAGCACTGGGTGTGGTGAAAAAATAATGAATACTGTTTTTCTGAAAATAAATAAATTGGGGAAAAAAAAAAAAAAGAAATGGGCAGAGGACATGAACAGACTTTTCTGCAAAGAAGACATCCAGATGGCCAACAGACACATGAAAAAGTGTTCCATATCACTCGGCATCAGGGAAATACAAATCAAAACCACAATGAGATATCACCTCACACCAGTCAGAATGGCTAAAATCAACAAGTCAGGAAATGACAGATGCTGGCGAGGATGCAGAGAAAGGGAACCCTCCTACAGTTTTGGTGGGAATGCAAGCTGGTGCAACCACTCTGGAAAACAGCATGGAGGTTCCTCAAAATGTTGAAAATAGAACTGCCCTATGACCCAGCAATTGCACTACTGGGTATTTGCCCTAAAGATACAAACGTAGTGATCCAAAGGGGCACGTGCACCCGAATGTTAATAGCAACAATGTCCACAATAGCCAAACTATGGAAAGAACCTAGATGTCCATCAACAGATGAATGGATAAAGAGGATGTGGTATATATACACAATGGAATAGTATGCAGCCATCAAAAGAAATGAAATCTTGCCATTTGCGACAACATGGATGGAACTAGAGCGTATCATGCTTAGCGAAATAAGTCAAGCGGAGAAAGACAACTATCATATGATCTCCCTGATATGAGGAAGTGGTGATGCAACATGGGGGCTTAAGTGTGTAGGAGAAGAATCCATGAAACAAGATGGGATAGGAAGGGAGACAAACCATAAGTGACTCTTAATCTCACGAAACAAACTGTGGGTTACTGGGGGAGGGGGGTTGGGAGAAGTGGGGTAGGGTTATGGACATTGGAGAGGGTATGTGCTTTTGGGTAAATTGGAAGGGTAGGTGAACCATGAGAGACTATGGACTCTGAAAAACAATCTGAGGGGTTTGAAGTGGCGGGGGGATGGGAGGTTCGGGTACCAGGTGGTGGGTATTATAGAGGGCATGGCTTGCATGGAGCACTGGGTGAGGTGAAAAAATAATGAATACTGTTTTTCTGAAAATAAATTAATTGGAGAAAAAAATTTAAAATAATTTCAAATAGAAAAAAATAATGAAAGATTCCAAGAGTTAAGAATTCTAAGTAATGTAATGAAGGCTACTGAAAATAATAAGAAAAAACAGCTCAGAATGCAAAGAATGTAAGATGTGTGTTTTTCATAAGTAAATGAATGAGAAATGGAAATCTTCCCCTCCCAGGGGAAAAAAGAAAGGAATTTTGTTTTACAGCAAAGCTGGTTACCTAAAGAGGGTAAACTCGGGCCATAAATCTTAATGTAAAAGAAATAGTTGTAAATCCTTCTAAAAAAGGAATGTTTGGAAAGGAATGATATGAGTGGTCAGGATGGTCTATGATTGTAATGAAGAATTTTCCAATCAAAAGTAAGGTGGTAAAACATCAGAATTTGGGCTGCCTGGTGGCTTAGTGTGTTAAGCCTCTACCTTCGGATTGGGCTATGATCTCAGGCTTCTAGGATAGAGTCCCGCATAGGCTTCCTGCTGGATGGGGAGACTGCTTCCTTCTCCATCTCTCTCTCTCCCTCTCTGCCTACTTGTGATCTCTCTCTGTCAAATAAATAAAATCTTTATAAAAAATTAGAAATTGCTTTTCCTTCCTGAAGAGAATAAAGAATTTTGTTGTGTGTGTGTGTGTGTTTTTTTGTTAATTTTCTTTGGAGTATTAGCCCTCTTAAGTCTCTTTGACCTGGACCATCCCAAAGGATTTGCTAAATTAATTTAGCTTATTTAATATGTTAAATTACAAGGGAACCATTGCCAAATAAAACTTCCTACTAAGTTTTTTTTTCTATTATAATTGTAAGATTGTGGCACATGTAAATAAGTTCCATTCCAGTTTGACAAAACATGACTCCTCATTGCCAGATGCAGGCCATCCTGATGTCCTTGTAACATGGCACCTGTTTCCTTCTGAATCAGAGAGAAGAAGGTGGGTAAATAATGGGAGTGGTTTTTTTTTTAAGATTTTATTTATTTATTTGACAGAGAGAAATCACAAGTAGATGTAGAGGCAGGCAGAGAGAGAGGGAAGCAGGCTCCCTGCTGAGCAGAGAGCCCAATACGGGACTCGATCCCAGGACCCTGAGATCATGACCTGAGCCGAAGGCAGCGGCTTTACCCACTGAGCCACCCAGGCGCCCAATAATGGGAGTGTTTTAAAGAAAGAGTCAGGCTAAGGGAAAAGCAATACAACAACTTGGTTCTTCCCAGACCCCTGGCAAACCCCATTTTTATTCTTCTTCTTCTTCTTTTTTTTTAATTCCTTCACCCACCATTGGGCATTTAAGATGATTCAAATGATAAATGGACATCAGTGGGAAGCCTCTGAAACAGTAAAAACAAAACAAAACAAAAACAAAACAACAAAACAAAACAAAACACAACTATTTACCAGTAGTGTCTAACTTGTCAGGTCCATAATCCTGAACAACTTTTTGTCTCCAGAGGTTTCAGGCCTCATTACTTTGGACTCTTTGAACACCTGAAGCTGGGTTCCTTCCACTGCCTCTTAGTAGGGTTTGTCATATACCCTTGTTGTTGTTTCTCTATTTTATGCATCAGTTAAAGCATTTCCCTGCCAAGAGGCTGATGATTGCACTATGGCAAAGACCCTATTAAAATGGGTTTTTCACTTGGGGAACACTTTCTGTGATCTCCAGTAACCAAGGCACATATTTCACTGGGCAAATCACAGGGGCCTTTAGGAAATCCTTGCAGACTTCGTTGAATTGTTTTGATGTACAACCTTTTACTGATCCATTGTGTTGCATGCTGGTCTATCCAACTACTGTAAGTCTGAGATGTCCGGTGCTCAAGCCTGTCATCAAGAGGTTATGGAATACTTCCTAGATAACAGTTAAAAAGATCATCTCTATCACAGTTTAAAGCCTGGTGATTAAGTATTTGAGATACATCATTAGAGGAAGACAGCCCTTGAAAGCCAGTGAAAGAGGGACTTTATCAAATCTCTTTCTGTAAAACTCAAAGGTATTGAGCCTCCGGTGCACATCCCACAGCTACAGAAGTCTCCACCTGACACCTAGTCCTACACAGACACTTGATATTTCTGAATCTACTTGGAAGAAAGTGAAATAGCTGACATCTAGGTAGACTATGCTCACCCAAGACAATGGATCAAGACTCCAAGCTTTGACCAAACATGTGACCTTTATTTCTCTTCTCTTTTCCTTTATGCTGGCAATGACATGGAAAGGTAACACCCTCATCTGTATTTTCCAGTTTTTTATAACAGCAGTATCCTCTGGAATTTAGAGCAACATTTTATTTCTGGCTACCAGAAAATTCAACTGTGTTCTGAAAATTACTCAAGCTAAATAAGACATCTCATTGGTTAACTTCCCTACATTCATGTACTGAGTTAAAAGCGAACTACCAGGAAAAATTGTGTTCCAAGATTCATGCCTTTTGCTGGCCTCACTCCCCAGGTTAGGGATAAACGTAGATGGAGTATGATGAAGACCTTTTCCTTCATTCTTGAAATTTTTGAAGAACCCCTTGCCAAAGCAATGTCTGCCCAATAAGAATCCTTAAACTATGGCCAAAGGAGTTCTTGAAAAGAAGATAGTCCTTGGTTATCTCTTAGCTGAGAAAGTCTGGGTCTGTGCTGTAGACAACAGCATGTGCTAAACCCAGATGAGCAGTTCTGGGGGAGGTTGAAGCCCAATAACATCAGGTTACTGAGGAAGCCACGTGGCTTAAAAGAGTGACTCCTTCAGCAGGGTCTTTATTACTCATTTGTTTTTAATTGCATTGAGTCTTGGAGTACATAACCTCAAATAGCACTCCAAATATTGGGAATTATCTTGTTTATTGTAATCAATATAATGTGTGTGGTGCTTTATGTTTTATCAAAAGCTCTAGATACAAATACAGAGACAATAACCTGCACACTAATCTTTCTAAGACTGAAACATCAGAAAAACAAACAAACAGAAAGATCATAACCAGCTCAAAAATTGTAAGACTGCAGTGGTGACCTGTGAACATCACAGTGGTTAATCAGAAATGTCAAGAACTTTGAATACTACACTGAGGAACAACAAGTATTGTGAGCACTTCAGAGCAGTTGCTGAGAGTGATGTTAAAGCCTTCAATTTAGAACCCATGTGTCAGTTGAGAGTCTGATCAAAACGTGGTGTTGTTCAAAAGGTAAACCACAGGCTCAAAATGCCCTCACATGGGTTAAGGCCCTACGTTGGTTACCCAAGACTTAATAATGACCTGACTGCAGTTGCAATATCCAGAACTATATAACATTTAGCCAGCCCAGGTGGGAATTTCCTGGTCAGCGCTAGGAAGTCTACTGATTGCCCCCCTATGTTTCCCTTAGGAGGGTGATCTTGCCTAAAACAATGGATTCTTACCTGATTCTGTTTTGTTTTCTCCCTTGATGTCTTATTTTTAAGATTTATTTATTTATTTTTGTGGGGAGGTCAGAGGGAGAGGGAGAGCGAAACACAAAACAGGATCTGTGCTGAGCACAGATACCTGTGAAGGGCTGGATACCAAGACCCTGAGAACAGGACCTGAGCCAGAGCCAAGAGTGTGAAACCTAACTGACTGCACCACCCATGTACTCCATCTCACAGGCTGTCTTGGTAGTTTTTTCTTTCTTGTGGCCATTTGGAGTGCCCCTCTATCTACTGGATAGGATACTATCCAAGACATTAGTAGATCAATTAATACTGCCTATTAGGTCTTAAAACTTACTGTGCTGCATTTGTTGTATTTCACAGATTCTTATTTTGTGCATTTACCTTTGCTTACCTTTTATATACCATAAACCTTTACCTTTGCTTTCACCTGAACTGTGATGAAGATCCTATGAAATTATGTCAGTGAAGATGCTTGCTGTGGAAAACATAACGAGGGTCAATTTATTCATATACTTAAATTAATGTACATCTTATCCTAAAAGTAATAAATATATGATCACAGAGTCAGCCCCAAGGTTTCAGTTCTACCACTAACAGAGAGCAAAGCATAAATTTAATATAACCACTGGGCTATGTGTGCTATTAAGTTTTTATTTTTCTGTTGATCAGAGAAAAATAAAATGGAGTGTTAAGTTCCCCAGTGAGCATTATGGTAAGGGAGAAGTTCTTGTTTATGTTGTATTTCACTTGACACTTATTTCTGAAATGAGTATCTCCCAAGGTCTTCTCATCAACAAAGCTAATAAGGGCACTTCTGTTCATGCGATTCTACAGAGGACATCTAGTGCTGGTTCTTGGGAGCTTTTTTTTTTTTCTTTTAGTTTTTGAGAAAAGCTTGTCATATGTATGTACACTATACATGAAAGCCCAGAACAGTGAGTGATTCTGAAGAGAAATAAGACTCATCTTTTCCATGATTTTGACCAGCCTTTGTTGAGAAAAAACACCTAGACACAGATACACATTTTATTATGCAAACTGTTTCCTTAATGTCTGTATTTCAATTGATGCATGATGTCAAAAGATTTGTATTTATTTTTTTTACAAGTTTGATTTTCACTCCAGTTAGTTAACTTGAGATTATATTATTTTCAGGTGCACAATATGATGAATAAAGTCATTGTATGGAAAAGAAGGAGACATTAATAGCACTTTAAATTTAGCATTTTAGGCTATTTTAACACTTAACATAATTATGCTAACATTTTCCTTCTTGGGATTTACCCGCATGCCTATACCTCCAACCCATTTCCAAAACGTACCTGCCACCAGCCCCAATGCAGAAATTCTCTTAGGGCCGGTCTCCCACTGAGGATGTCCAGGCCACGCCAATGACGTCAGAGCAGTCAGGCAGCCCCTGGGCAGCAATAGGGTGGTACGGAGGTCCTGCATGGGGGACACAACTGTGGTGGTGGGGGAAGCAGCAGCGGGGAGGGGAGGCAGAAACCAGTGGGGTGCAGTGAGGCAGCAGGGGCAATGGGGGGGCAGCGGGGAAGCAATATTACTTGGTCACAGTCACAGCGGCATTGGGGAGGTGCAGTGGGGTGGCAGTCGTATTGGCAGGGCACAGTGTGTCAACAGAAGTGCTGGGGGGGTGAAGCAGGACGGTACTGGAGTGGGGGTTAAGGGTGGGGGCAGGAAGGACCAGCAGGGCGGTGGTCTCATGGTAGTGGGGCAAGGCAGTAGCAGCAGGGCCACCAAGGAAGGGGCAGTTGCCTTGTAATCACTGGCAGCAGCACCAGGCCAGCAGGGGGTCGGGCAGGGAGGGGGCGGGGTCAGGGTGGCAATAAGGGGAGACGTGGAGAGTAGTTGGGGAGGGCTGCAGTGGCGATGGGGGGATGTGCAGCGGGACAGCAAGACCCTAGGGTGTGGTAGCTGTTGGGTGTGGGGTGTGGCAGCGGGAATCAAGGGCAATTGAGTGGGGCAATGGGGTCATCACAGCAAGGGGTAGTAGGTGGGGCCAAGGGGCTGCCCAAGCTGGAGGATGTGGCAGCCATATGATGACCCTATGGTAGGGGGGTGGGACCCATGGGGGAGGGAGCAGGGGTCACCATAGGCAGGTGAGGGAACAGCCAGGCGGTAGTGGCACACTTAGCGGAGGAGGGCCCCTGTTGTGGGAGCTGTGTGACAGCCAATGGGGGCAGCCCTGCAGTGACTGTCGGGGGTGGGTGGAATCTAGGCAGCAGCAACTGGGATTGGGGGTGGGGCCAGCCCTGAGGCAGCGGCTCTGCAGCAATAGCAGCGGGGGGGCATGGTGGGCAGGCCCAGACTGCAATCTTGGGGGCGGGGCAGCAGCAGTTAGGCTAGCGTGGTGGGCGGGATCATCCTGCACGTCATGGGGGTGGGGCAGCAGCAGTTAGGCGAGCGTGGTGGGTGGGCCCAGTGTGCACGTCATGGGGGCGGGGCAGCAGCAGTTAGGAGGGCGTGTTGGGCAGGCTCAGAGTGCCCATCACCTAGCGGGGCAGCAGCTGTTAAGAGGGTGTGGTGGGCGGGCTCAGAGTGCATGTCACGGGGGCGGGGCAGCAGCAGTTAGACCAGCGTGGTGGGCGGGCCCATCATGCACGTCAAGGGGGCGGGGCGCCGAAGCTCGGCAGAGACAAGGGGCACAGGGCCGCCACAGAGCAGCGGTAGCTGAGGTAAGGCGGGCAGTGTGAGGGGCACAACAGGGTGGCAGGGGTGCATGTGGCGGGAGCAATGTGAGTTGCGTGGGGAGGGGGGCAGATATACAGGGTGGAAGTATCCGTGGTAATGCATCTGGCAGCAGGGAGGCAACAGAGCAGGGGGAGGGGTTGCCGTTAGGCAGTCGTGGCATGTGGTGGGAGGCAGGACCAGCCGGGCGTCAGGACATCAAGGTCATGGCACGGTGGGCGGGGCTGCATGGGCCTGAGGAGTTGGCAGCCAGGAGAAAACACTGAAGAAGGGGTTTGGGATCACATGGGAGGGAGCAGGAGTCATAAGAGGCAGGGATGGGGACAGGTAGTAGTGGCACTGGGAGCAGTGAGAGCTGTGTGGCACCTGTGGAGGGTGGGTGGAATCTAGGCGGCCGCAGAGGCGGTGAGAGGGTGGGTGGAATCTAGGCGGCCGCAGAGGCGGTGAGAGGGTGGGAGCAGCCCCAGGCAGCAGTGCAGCAGCAGTTAGGATGGCAAGGTGGCGCGCCAGTGGTTCACGTCAAGGGGCGGGGCAACAGCAGCAGGGAGGGCGTGGATGGGCGGGCTCATCGTGCACGTCAAGGGGGCGGGGCGACGACAGTTAGGCAGGTTTGATGGTCGGGCACATTGTGCACGTCAAGGGGGCGGGATGGCGACAGTTAGGCAGGTGTGATGGGCGGGCACATTGTGCACGTCTAAGGGGTGGGGCAGCAGCGGCGGGGTTGGTGTGGTGGGCGGGTCCATAGTGCACGTCAAGGGGACAGGGCATCAACGTTAGGAGGACGTCGTGGGCGGGCCCATCATGCAGTACAAGGGGCAGGGCATCAAACTTAGGAGGACGTGGTGGGTGGGCCCATCATGTAGATCAAGGGGGTGGGGCAGCAACAGTTAGGAGGGCATGGTGGGCGGGTCCATCGTGCAGGTCAAGGGGACGGGTCAGCAACAGTTAGGAGGTTGTTGGTGGGTGGCCCCTCTTGCAGGTCAAGGGGGCAGGGCATCAGTGTTCGGAAGTGGTGGGCAGGCCCATCGTTCAGATCAAGGGGGTGGGGCAGCAACAGTTAGGAGCCCGTGGTGGGCGGGCCCACCGTTCATGTCAAGGGGTTGGGGTAACAGTAGTTAGGAGGGTGGGGTGAGCAGGTCTATCATACATATCAAGGGGATGGGCAGCATCAGTGGGGCAGGCGTGGGGGGCGGGCCCATAGTGCACAGTAATGAGGACGGGATATCATCAGTAGGGCAGGCGTGGAGGGCAGGCCCTTTGTGCATGTCAAGGGGGCGGGGCACTGAAGCACAGAAGAGGCTGGGACACAGGGCAACACTGGAATGGCAGCAACAGTGGTAAAGAGGGTTGTGTGTGGGGGGTGCAGCAGGGTGGTAAGGGTACATGTGGGGGGCAGCAGGATGGTGGCAGCGTGAGGGGGCAGGGGGAGGGCGTGTGAAGCAGTAATGAGTATGGGCGTGGCGAGGCAACAGAGCAGGGGGAGGGGGAAGTAGCTACTTGGTCATGGTGGGTGGAGGTGAGGGACCAGCCTGGCATCAGGGGGGCGTCAGTGTCATGGTGTGGCAGGCAAGGCTGCCAAGCTCCATGGGGGTGAGGAGGTGACAGAGAGGGTAGAACACTCAGGGGGCAGGGCCAGCAGGGGAGGGAGTGCAGGTGTCACCAGGCAACACTGGTACAGGGAGTGGGAGCTTCTTGAGGTAAGGGGAAGCTGCGTGACACCCGAGTGGGACAGCTGTGTGGCACCTGTTGGGAGGGTGGAATATAGGCGGCAGGCCAGCTTAGGGAGTGTGGGACCAGCCCTGAGGCAGCAGCACAATGACAGCTTGGCTGGCTTACTGGGCCTGCTCATAGTGCATGCCAACAATGTGGGGCAGTGAAGCACAGCAGAGGCCATGGGCACAGGACAGAGGTGGTGCAGCAGTAAGGGGGCCTAAGGGGGCACAGCAGGGTGGCAAGGGTACATTTTTGGGGGGCAGCAAGCTGGTAGCAGCTCGGGAGGTGATGGACGTGCTGGGCAGCCACACGCTTGACAGACAGGAGGCATCAGAGTGAGGGGAGGGGAGTAGCTAGGCGGTAGTGTCTCTTGGGCCTGGGCAGGACTAGCTGGGTATAAGCGGGATGACAATATCATGGTATGGTGGGTCAGGCAGCGAAGCAAGGTCCTGGATTTGCTGGGCTTGTTGTGTGTCCACAGGGAGGGACCACTTGTAGCAGAAGCAGCGGGGACCCAGGGTAGCAGCGGAGAAGCAATGGTGATTTTAAGTGGGGACACTGTGGACGGGGGTGCAGCGCAGTGGGAGAGGCTTATGTTGTGGGGACAGGCTGGTGGTACCAGTGCAGGGAAGGTGGAGTAGGACTCGTGGGGCAGCAGCAGTATGGCAACAGGGGTAGGGAATGATTCATAGAATTCGCCGGTGAAACCATGGGGTCCTGGACTTTTACTTGTTGGAAGTTTTTGGTTTCTGATTTAATCTCCCTACTGGTCATTGGTCTGTTTAGAATTTCTGTTTCTTCAGGATTCAGTCTTGGCCGGTTGTATGTTTCTGGTAATGTATCCTTTTCTTTTGGATTATCCAGCTTGTTGGGGTGTAATTGTTCATAGGACGTTCTTATGAGCCTTTGCATGTCTATGGTATGAGGGAACATCTATTTCATTTCTGAGGATGAGTCCTCTTTTTTGTTAGCTTGAGTCTGGCTGAGACTCTGTCAGCTTTGTTCTTTTCAAAGAACCAGCTCTTTGTTGATCTGTGCTTCTTGTTGTTTTAAGTTTTTTTTTTTATCTTTCTATTGTCTTTTTAGTCTGTATTTCACTTATTTCAGTTCTGATGTGTTCCTTCCTTTGTTCTACTAACTTTGGACTTCATTTGTTCTTTTTCTCTTTCCTTGAGGTATCAAGTTAGGTTGTTTATTTGAGATGGTTCTTGTTTCTTGAGTTAGGCCTGTATCACTATAAAGTTCCTTCTTAGAACCACTGTTTTTTTTTTTTTTTTTTAAGTTAATTCTAAGGTGGCTCATTCTGTTAGGCATTGGACTTTGGCTCAGGTCATGAATTTAGGGTCCTGTAAATGAGCGCTGCGTCAGCTCTCTGGTCAGCACAGGGAACCACTTTTTCCCTCTTCTACTGCCTGCCGCTCCTTCCACTTTGCTCAGTCTCTCTCTCTCTCTCCCCCTCTGTGTCAAATAAATAAATGGCGTCTTCAAAAAATTAAAGTGATCTGGGTGGCTCAGTGGGTTAAAGCCTCTGCCTTCAGCTCAGGTCATGATCCCAGGGTCCTGGGATCGAGCCCCGCATCGGGCTTCTCTGCTCTGCAGGGAGCCTGCTTCCCCCTCTCTCTGTGCCTGCCTCTCTGCCTACTTGTGATCTCTATCTGTCAAATAAATAAATAAAATCTTTAAAAAAAATTTAAAGTGATCCCTATGCTCAGCATGGGGTTGAAACTCAAACCACAAGATCAAGAGTCACAGCAGTCCACTGACTAATTGGGTGCCCCATTTTAGAATCCTTTTTCTGCATTCCATAACTTTTGTTTGATTGTATTATTTATTCATTTGCCTCAAAGTATTTCTGTGTTCCTATTTCAGTTTGCCCATGAATTCAATTGGTTGTTCAGTAGCATGTTGTTTAGTCTCTGTGTTTATGAATTTCCAGTTTTCTTCTTGTAGTTGATTTCTAGTTCTATACCACTGTGTTTGGAAAAGATGGTCGATTTGGTTTCACTCATCATTTGGGGAAATCCTAGGCTTCTGGAGTTTATTGACTTGTCTTGTGGCCTCACATATGACCTATGGTGGAGAATGTTCTAGGTGCACTTGAGAGGAGTGAATTCCATGTGCTGCTTTTGGATAGAGGGTTCTGTGTGTATCTGTCAAGTCCATGTAAGTAACGGGTTGTCTGAGGCTGATGTTTCCTTTGTGATCTTCTGTCTGGATGGTGTATCATTGAGAGAAGTGTGAGGTATTAAAGTTCTCTATGGTATTAGTGCTGATTACTTCTCTTAGGTCTGTTCATATATGCTCTATATATTTAGTTGCTCCACTGCTGGGTGGGTAAATATTTATGAATGTTGCATTGTCTTACTGCATTGATTCCATTATCAGTTTCTAGTGCCCTTCATTGGCTCTTGTTACATGTTTGGATTTTTTCTTTTCTTCCTCCATTGGACTAAGAATCAGAAGATCATCTGTTAGCTCTGCAGTCATGAGCAAAGCACAGCCCTGCTCTAAGTCTGGTTTTCTTTAGTTTCCAATATAAATAAACACAATAAATTCGTCTCCCAGGACCATATCCTGATTGCAATAAGAAAGTATGTATAAAAGTGCTTTGTAAACTAGGAGATACTGCCCAACTATTAAAATGATTATGCAACCACCAAATGTTCAAGATAAGGTTTTTAAAGACATATTTATTAATTGTAGAGACAGAAAGACATTGCTTGCACAAGCATATGCTAGAGAGTGGAGGTTCAGAGGGAGAGAGGGAATCCTTCAGCAGCGTACCCGCTGAGTGTTGAGCCTGGTGTGGGGCTCTCTCCCAGTAGTTGGGATCTTGATTTGAGCCCAAATCAAGAGTCAGCTGCTTAACTGACCGTGCCACCCAGGTACCCCCAGAATAAGATTTTTTAAAACATTTTTGAGGGCTTACTCTCATAGGTATTATTCTAAGTGACCTCTATTTCATTCAAATCTAAAAACTATTATCAAATTAAAAATAAAACTATTCTAAAAGCAAATATTCATAATATCCTCAGAGGTGAGGAAGTATGTGGAAAAGAGGTTAAGTAGCCGCACCAGGATGGTTCAGTTGTTGAAGCTTCTGCCTTTGGCTCAGGACATATCCAAGGTTCCTGGGATCAAACCTCACTTCACACTCCATGCTGAGTGGGGAGTCTTCTTCTCCATCTCCCTCTGTCCCTCCCCCTGTTTATGCACCCCTTCTCTGTCTCTCAAATAAATAATTAAATTAAAATGCAAGTTACTTTCTCAGTGACATGATAAATATTACAACTATATACAGTCCTGAGTGTGTGACTCTAAAGAATGTGTTCTTTCATTTGTACATTTACCAAAAAATACCTAGTCCTCAAAATATCATAGATTAAATTAGTTTCCCCTTTCTCCATACATTGAGTATCGGAAGATGCTACAATTCCAGGACCCTGGCTGGCAGGGTCGGTGGAGTGTGTGACCCTTGATCTCCAGTTATGAGTTTGAATCATATTGGGGGTACAGATTACTTAATTTAAGAAAAAAAAGATGCCATATTTGGGTATGTTTTCTTTTTTCCTTTTGACACCTTCACCCATTTCTCCCACCTCCAACCCCAAAGTTCTACCAGCCCCAATCTGTTCTGTCTGTGAGCTCGTATTTTTGTTTTTGTTTTGTTTGTTTTAAGGTTCTATGTGTAAGTGATTTCTAGTATTTGTCTTTCTGTCTGGCCTGTTTTACATACCATTATGCCTTCAAGGGCCACCATGTTGTAAATCGAAAGATTTCATCCTTTATTATGGCTGGGTAGGATTGCAATATATTTATCGACCTCAATTTCTTTATTCATTCAGCCACTGATGGCATTTAGGTTGTTTCTTTATTTTCACTGTTGTAAATAATCCTGCAGTGTACGCAGGGGTGAATATACCTTTGTGAATTAGTGTTTTCCTTCCCTTCAGATAAATACTCAGAAAGGGAATTGCTGGCTCCTTTGGTTGCTCTATTTCTCTTTTTTTTTTTTTTTTTTTTTTTTTTTTTTTTTTTTTTTTTGAGGAACCTCTGTACTGTTTTCCATAGTGGCCGCACCCTTTTATACTGCCAGTAGTGGTGCACTAGAGTTTTCCTCTACTCCACATCTTCACCAAAATTTGCTATTTCTTCTGTTTTTGATAATGGCCCTTCTGACAGGTGTGAAGTGGTGCCTCATTCTGGTTTGATTTGCATTTCCCTGATGATTAATGAAGAGCATATTTTCATATTTGTGTAGACCATCTGTATGTCTTCTTTAGGAAAATGTCTATTTGGAACTTCTCCTGATACACTAGATAACTTGTGGGGTTTTTGTTGTTTTAGTGCCTTTGTGTGTTTTGTTTTGTTTTGTTTTATTGTTGAGTTGCATGAGTTCTTTATATTTTGAATATTAACCCCTTACCAGATATATAATTTACAAATGATTTACTTTAGGTTACCGTTTTATTTTGTTGATAGTTTCCTTTGTTGTTTGGATGTTTTGTAGTTAGATGTAGGCTCACACTTTGCTTCTTTGTTTGTTTTTACTATGGTATCCACTTTAAAGCACCACTACCAAGAACATCGGTCAAGAACCTTTCCAAACCCTGTGTTTTCTGCTACAGGGTTTATAGTTCCAGGACTTATATTCAATAGTTTGATCCATTTTGAGTGAATTTTTGTGTATGGTGTAAGAGAATGGTTCAGTTTCGTTCTTTTGCATGCTTTCCAGTATTCCCTACACCATTGATGAAAGAGACTGTTTGTCCCCCTTGTTTATTCTTGGCTCCTTTGTCACAAGGTCCCGGACCATAGATGTGTGTGTTTACTTCTGGGCTCTCTCCTGTCTTCTGGTGATGTGTGTGTCTGTTGTTATGACAATGCTAGATTGTTTTGATTACTCTAGATTTGTCATTAGTCTGAAATGAGCAAGCATGATGCCATTAGTGTGGTTCTTCTTTCTCTAGATTGCTCTGGTATTCAGAGTCTTTTGTCGCATCAAACAATTTTTTAGATCCTTTGTTCTCTTTTTTTGAAAAATGTCCTTAGAATTATGACAGGAATTGCAATGAAACTGTAGATTGTTTAGGGAAGTATGGACATTTTACAATTATTAATTTTTCTCACCCATGAATATGCGATGTCTCTTGGTTTATGTGTGTTGCCTTCAGGTATCTTCCTTACCATTTTGTCGTTTTCATCATATAAGATTTTACCACTTGGTGAAGTATATCCTTGGGTATTTTATTCTTTTTGATGCAACTTTAGATGAGATGATCTTCCTAATTTATTCTCTGATGATTAATTATTAGCATATAGAAACACAGCAGATTTTTGGGGTAGTGATATTGTATCCTGCCCCTTTATTGAATTTAGTCATAGTTTGAACAATTTTTTACTGGCTTCTTTGAGGTTTTCCTTATATTCTATACCATATGCAAGTAGTGACCATTTTATTTCTTTCTTTCCAGTTTTGATGCCTTCTGATTATCTTCTTGTATAATTGTTCTGCCTTGGATTTTCAATATTGTGTTAAGTGAAAGTGGCAAGGAAACATCATCAATTTTCCTAACTTAGGCGATGTTAGAGGAAATAGAAACAACTAAAACTTTCACTATCAGATGTAATGTAATCTGTGTGGCTGTCATATATGGCTTTTTTAAAAATGGGTTTATTTATTTATTTGACAGAGAGAGAAAGATCACAAGTAGGCAGAGAGAGGAGGAAGCAGGCTCCCTACTGAGCAGAGAGCCAGATGCGGGGCTGGATCCCAGGACCGTGGGATAATGACCTGAGCTTAAGGCAGAGGCTTTAACCCACTGAGCCACCCAGGCACGCCATATATGGCCTTTTCGGTGCTCATGTATGTTCCTGGTCTACACACTCTGTTGAGAATTTTGATTGCAAACAGATATTAAAGATTGTCAAATGCTTCCCTGCATCTCAAGATGATCACATAATTTTTCTTCTTCATTTTGTTAATGTGCTGTATCACGTTGATCGATATGTACCTGCAAACAATATTGCATTCCTGCAAGATTGCACTTGATCATAGTATATGATTTTCTCAGCCTATTGGTGAACTTGAGTTGCTAGTATTTTGTTGAACATTTTTTATCTATGGTCATCAGGGATATTGTACTGTAAGACTCTTTTCTTGGGGGCTCCTCATTTATTTTCCATTAGGGTTATGTTGGCCTCAGCAAATGAGTTTAGAAGCTTTCTCTTCTGGTTTTTAGAAAAGTGGGAAAAAAAACTGGTATGAATCCTTCCCTGAATGGTAGAATTTACCACGAAAGGCATCTGGTTCTTGAAGTTGGTTTTTTGGGAGGTTTTAAATTTCTGATATGATGAGTACTGGTGTTTTATGTAAGTATTGAATCACTAAAGATGAAACTGTTTCCACATCTTGGTGATGGGATGGATGAAGGGCAATGAGAGTCATGGGGTCCCAGCACTCAGAGGCTCCATCTGCCACTGCGGCTGTACCACTCCTCTCAGATGCTGGCAGAGGAGGAAGGATGTAGCGGAAACATGGCAGAGTGATGGTGGTGGGGTGGTGGGAATGTGGGGTCCAAGGGGGTGATGAGACTGATGTGTGGCCCTCCTATCCCACCCACAGTGTATCAGATCATCTACTGCTGGCCAACAACAACACCAGCACGTTCACCAGAGTGGAGATGTGTGCCATGTTGAGCCAATTCACAGCCACTTAGCTGGCCCCAGAGTCAGCGTACATCTTCAGACTGATGACCAAGATGAGGCAGGGCTGGGGAACTCCTAGAGGCCACTCTCATCACCACTGAGAAGTGAGGTAAGGCCAGAGGCCCAGGTCCACTGTCCTGGTGACATGGGGAGGACAGCTGGGCCCAACTGGGAACCACAAACTTGCTGGGTCCACAGCTTCCTGGGGCAGAGCTTGCAGGGTAGTGCGTCTACACAACCCGATATTTACCAGACAGGCAGGAATGTCCCTGGAGAGGAGGTTGTGTAACTGGATCAGGGTGGCTCTGAGTCTCCATGTTGGAGGGAGGCTCCCTGAAGCCATGTGATTTTTCTCTGATGTTCAAAACGACATGAACAGCTGAGCCAGGGATTCTAAAACACGTTTTCTACCAAGCAATCCTAGGGAGATATGTCTTCATGGATGTTGCTTCTGTTCCAAGCACTGGTGAGGTGCTTTTATTGTTCATTGTCTTGGTTTCTCCTCTCCAAATCCTGGGGTACAAAGTGCTGTGAGGCCCACTTCTATGGAAGATGTGGTGCACACACAGAGTCAGTCATTCAACAGGGACACAGCTGTTGAGGCAGTGATGTGAACACCTTCCACAGACTCTGGGCTCCCTGTACCCACAGCAATCTGCTGTGGGTTCCCATATCAGTGAGACCCTGATATGTCCTCTAGCCTCATTTTGGGATTTGCCTCAGTTTTTTCCCTTCCCAAGGCCACCCCAACTACTCTAGGCCCTTTTTATGCCACCCGTCCTTGGAGGGACCACAGGGGTTCCAGGTTAGGTCTATGTCAAGACAGAGCAGGGACGATCTGGAATGCAGAGCAGCCACTGAAACCCCACTCTGAGGCCTCCAGGAGCCTGGGAGGGTTTAAGGGCAGCGTGATACCTGCCAGTTTCTGTGCTACAAACAGCCCACATGCAAAGTTCCCTTAGAGTTCTGGCTTCCAAATGTGAGGCACAGGGACTGCATCCCTGCTTTCTCCACATCCACAGAGCAGGCTCTGGTTTGGCCCTTCTGAGGTCACACAGTAGCCCATGGGTAGTAGCTTGACCCGGCCTATCCCAGGAATTGTGTTGAGGGGAACATATGGCTCATTAATATCCTGTGCTCTTGAGTGGAGAGCCCCATCCATGCCCCAGAGATATCTGCCTGGACTTTGGAGGAAAATCAAAACAACAAAATGAAAGGGTCCAGGATATATTTGGGCCCATTTACCTGCAGAGGTACTCTTGGTCTGTGGCTTGCTCATCAATGTCAGAGCAGGGCTCTTACTGGATCACAGGTAGGCTGACAACTAGACTACTTCAGGGTATCTTGAAATGTTGCTGCCCCGGGAGTAACACTTTTGCTCACTACTCGTGTTGTTTGTGCTGTTGTGGTGAATACTTCTCTGACCCACGCGCGTACCATTTGGGTCTGACGTACATTGCTTCAGAAGTGCCCCCTGAGGTTGAGCAGGAAGGCATGAGCTGCAGTCCTATCTGGCACTTGGGTCCACATTGGTCACCATGGTGGTTGGGTTGAGGGGAGCACAGGGCCAGCAATCTAGAGTGTGTGGCACCTCAACTGCCTGTTGATGGCCTGAAACCAGGGCCTGGGGCACCAGAGCAGAGCCAGAGTCGCAAGGCCTAGGCAGATGCTCATAGGAAAGTACTAGGGGCAGGGAGGGAGGTGGGCAGGCACAGGCAGCCGAATCAGACAGCCAGATCACAGGGGGGCTGAAAAACATCTCTGTACTCTGTGACACATTGGAGGGTTGGCATGTCTCTGGGCAAAAAGGACGCCTGGGGATAAGGTTAAGCAGCTGCCTTCGGCTCAGGTCATGATCCTAGCGTCCTGGGATCGAGTCCCACATCGGGCTCCTTGCTCAGCAGGGAGCCTGCTTCTCCCTCTGCCTCTGCCTGCCATTCTGTCTGCCTGTGCTCTCTCCCTCTCTCTCTCTCTGATAAATAAATTTAAAAAAAAAAAAAGCAAACAGCAGGAATTCTGCCATCACCACAACCCTGACGTAGAAGGTGTGGTGTGCCGTGCAGTCAGGCACCTGGTTATAGTGTGTGTGTCTCCTTATCAAGTCTCCTTTCGAATGCATAGGTCAGCACTTGGATGTTGGATGGAGGGAAGCTAGCTAGGGTGCAGGAGTTCTTTCTGAAGAGGCTGGCTGGTGGAATGCTGTCTCGTGCCTGGGGTGGGTGGTGGGGTTAGAGACCAAAATATCCTGCTAAGTGCTAAGTATCAGGCTCTGTGAAAGGGGATTCTTGAGCTCCACAGAAGAAGAACCCTATCTGCATGTCCCTGCAGCTCTGCTACCCCTGCACAAACCTTGGATGGGTGCAAGGAGGGAGAAAGGGAGGGAAGGAGTATATGTGCTCCTTCCACCCCTATTCAGGTTACCATCTTCCAAAGAGATCCATCAAGGACATGGAACACAGAGGCTGAGTGGCCTGGTGGACACCAGAAGAGGGTGTTCTGTGAAACCTGGGGAGAAAGGGCAAGACTTGTCTGACCATGGTGGATGCAAAGTGGGCACTGAACAGTTTTGTGGGCCTCGGGCAAGATGGTGGGCTGTAGGATTTCACCTTCATCCAGGAAGCCTTCATGAACACTGTTGCAAATCCTTTAACACCCCTCTAGTTTTCTCCTTAGGAGAAAATTCTAGAAGCAGAACCCTTAGCTCAGAAGACATGAGTGTGTTTGGCTTGGAGATATGGAAACTCATGGACACGCCATGCCCTAGGGACCAGGATGCAGGTCTTGTGGCCTCTCTGCTTCCATGCTGATGTCTTGCCTTCAATATTTGGTGAAAATATATCTCATTAATCGTGTGTCCACAGGCCTTTCATTCCTACTATACCACTAAATGCCTGTGATTTTACATGGTGATTTGTCTAATGGGGTCTTAGTGTCTGATCGTGAAAATCCTCAAACTCAACTGGGTAAAAATTTGCAGAACTCATGGAAAAGCTGCATTCAAGTCGAACAACAATTAGTAAGGGGGGGACTGAGTGAGTTGAGGAAGATGAGTCTACCTGTGTGACTCTTGTTTGAAACATTGCTGGTTCTTTAATGTTTCTTCTTCCAGATTGAGGGAAAGTATCCATGTATCTGTATCTGTATCCATGTATCTGTACTTCTGGATCTGAAAGTATCCATGATCTACACAAATGTGATGAAATATTTCTGTGTGAGCAAATGAGAGCATTTAACTTATCTCCCTCCCTGAATCCTCCATCATTCAGAAGCTCTCAAGGAGAATTCTTTTCTCCAAGGTACTTAGGATTATTGGCGTAGGTTCAGCACAAGGGCTTTTTTCTTGTAACAGGACACTGCTGGAAACATTGGTTATTTTACTAAGGGATTGAGTGAAATGTTCAATATGAGAGTAACGTGTATAGAGTCAGATAATGACCAGACAATTTTCAGGAATTAAGGGTGGCTTTGTGGGCCCCCTTGGCAATAGAAGCTTCACACTTCGATGACACAGTGCCCAGGAGCCTTGCCAGATGAGTAGGGAAAGTTATTTGTTGGCAGTTATAGGAACCTCAGGATATTTGGGGGACCTCGAGAAGATGAATCAACCCAAATTGACAGGTATTGCAGTCAAGTCTGATGGGAGTATCGTGCTTGGCTTTGGCTTAGACACACTACTGAAATTTCACTCTAGAGATTCCTCATGAAAAGTTCTAGCACAGAAGGGTTTCAAAATCTGGATGAAATGGTCCATCACTATGCCTGCCAACCTTAGTTAGAATAGATGCTAATAAACCAAGTGTGCTTGCGGCTGCCTTCTTGCATCTAAGAAACCATCCCAAATCTGTTCAACTGAAATCCATCTCGCATGGACTGGCATCTGCTTCCACCACCGCCAGGCATTTCTTTGCCTCACAGCGGGTCCCATGAAGCTCTGAATCTATTTAGTTTGCAATCAGGTTTGGAGGCTGGCAGTGTTTAATTATTGAGAAAATCCTATCAGAACTGTACCCCAAATTGTCCCAGAATCCTCTAGAAGCTAGTTGTTGGAAGGCTGGCCCTTTGGGTCAGTAGCATGGTCGCTGGTTAAGAGTGAAACAACTTCGATCTCGAAGGTATAGGTTACATTCATATTGGGTGGTGATTAGTTGTTGGTTTCTTTCTTTCTTTCTTTCTTTCTTTCTTTCTTTCTTTTTTTTTTTTTTTTTGAGTTCCAGGGTCCATGAGAGGCATGTCTTAGAAAGGAAAGACTAGAGGGTCATTTCAGTCAAATAGAGTTGTGAAAAGAGAAAGAAAGACTAAAAGAGTCATTCACGTCGAGTAGAAAAGACATTGAGAAGGTAGAGTATGTGCACATCTCCTATGAGTTCTGTGTCATTGAAGTTACAGGGTAGATTAATGAGAACGTGTGTCAAAGGTGAAAAAAGATTCAAGGAGAAGTAAGCAACCCTAGGATGGTCATGCAAAATTCAGTTGAAATAGGGTTTCTTCAGATCTTCTGTTCAGGTTCTCAGAACAGCAGGAACTTTACTTAGACTCTCGTAACTAGTTGCAGATGATGATTGACCTCGGGGCCATTTCCTGGCCCCCATCCTCCTGCTTGGGACTGACATAGATATCATGGAACTCCTGGTAGCCAACTTACCATGCATGTATTATTTGAAGGTCTGCCAGAAGCAATGCTAACTCTTTCACAAATTTCGGGATCCCGTGGTTTTGTCCTCTTTGAGCTTGTGCTCTCTGCTGGAAGGGAGGAGCATGCTTTCAGTTTTGTATGACATTGTGTCTTCCCGAGTATGGGTCCTGAGACCTCAGCTAAATGTTCTCTGTGATTTTACAGGTGGTGCTTCGAGGCTCAGGTGACTTGGCTTCCTTGGCAGCATCCAATGCATCTGGCCTCTGTCTCTGTCTCTTCAGTGCAGATTCAAGTGCAACACGTATAGTAGCGTGACCCCTGTCGTCTCCATGGTGGATGCTCATCACAGCAGTAAGTTGTCCTGGTTCTGAACTTTCTGCCTGGGTTGAGGTTCATGGTGTGACTTGGGTGTCTCTTATGCTGGCTTCTGTCTTTCTTCCGGAGGGAAAGATACCTTCTTGTTTTCGATTAAACTGGAGATGTACCCTTAGCCAGAATATCTAGAATTTGTTGCTTGGGGAAAATTACTTAGTGGCACATATGGAGAAGGTTCTGCAAGTCCCTGCTCCAAACAAAACATCTGAACTACTGTTTGCTTCTGTTAGCAGAATCCTGAATTATTGCAGGGTTTTCTTATAAATAGACATTCTCTCCAAAATAGTGTTTTCTGTCAACACATTCTTTTTAGGGCCAGTAAACTAGAGTAAAAAATATTGGGCATCTTTACAAATGGACCTCTGAGTGGACGATCTGTGTTTTTGTTTGTTTCTTTGTCTTTTTTTTTTTGAGGGGGAGGTGCGAGAGAGAGAGAAAGAGAGGGAGACACTGGGCAGGCGCCACACACTTTGCAGGGCTCGATCTCACAACCCTGGAATCATCATCTCAGCCAAAATCAAGAGGGTCAGTAAGAAGGTCACTCACATAGAGTAGAGAAGACATGAGGAGGTAGAGTGTTTGCACATCTCATGTAGGAATTCCATATCACTGAAGTTTCAGGGTAGATGAATGAGAAAATATTTCTAATATGAAGATTCTAGGAGAAGTAAGCATTGCTAAGATGGTCATGTGAAATGCAGTTGTAATAGGGTTTCTGCAATTCTTCTGTTTGGTTCTGGGAGCAGCAGGAAGTTTATTGAGTCTCTTGTCACTAGTTGCCAATGGTGACTGACGTCTGGGTTCCCTCTTGTCCTACACGCTCCTCCTTTAGTCTGGCATAGACATCGTGGAACTTCCGGTAACCAAGATTGGAAGGGGAGGTATAGAGGAAGAGTGAGAACTTTACGCAGGCTCCACCTGCGATGCAAAGCATGACAAATGTCAGGGGCTCAATCTGACAACCCTTATATCAGGATCTGAGCCAAAATCAAGAGTTTGTCCCTTAAATAAAAGAACCATGCAGTCATTCCTGGACGTGCTTTGTGTTTATGGAAGAGGACATACATATACCCTCCTGTTCTAAATCTTCTAAATTGGGGACTCTTTCCCTAACGGCAGTGGATTTACACCTTCTCAGGCCATGAGATAAGGAGCTATTCTTGGTGGTGGAGAAAAGAAGTTCTCCAACACCCTGGAGGTATGGTGTGGTCAGGTGCCCAGCTCCATGGGGAGTCTGCTTCTCTCTCTTACCTTCTCCCATCTCATTCTCTCTCTCACTTTCTCTCTAATATAAACAAATAAAATCTTTAAAAATAGAAAATTGGGGTTAGAACTCAGTCACGTGCCTGAGATAAAAATGCCTTGTCATTGGCAGCATGAACACAGAGTTCTGACAGAAACGGAGGAGTAAAGACTGGTGGATTTTGTTCCCCTGTGATGGCTCACTGCAGATCTGGGGTGCATATTATCAGCTCCTAAGTAGAAAACAGCGTTCAGTGATACTCATCTCACCCGTTTGTGCTGCATGCCTTCAGTGAGTAATACAGCACCACATAATAGAATCCAGACCTGCTTACCCAGAGGCCGGTCTTTGCTGCTTAGGAGAACTGCATTTGCATCAATTGGAGTCCACTTGAGGATCAGGGCAAGAGATCCTTCCATAGAAGACCAGCATGAACAATTCACTCCTTTCAAGTTTACTGATAATAGAGGCCTAGAAAGCTTCAGAGCTAAGGGAAAACACTAGGTAGCATTCTTTGTATTTTCATATTTAGCCTTTTATTTATTTTTTCAGGTCTTTCTTATTTTTCATCTCTTTTCAAATAATTTTTATTAGAGGGAAAGAGTGTGTTGGGGAGGCTGTTGGGAAGAGACAGAGAATCTTCAAGCAGACACCCTACTGAGCATAAAGTCGAACTCTGGGCAGGATCCCAGGGTCCAAAAGAAAATACCTGAGCTGAAACTCAACAAATGGTCCTCCTAGGCTCCTCTCCAGGAGTAGCTTCAAATGAAAGGAAATTAAAATTATATCAATCCTAAATATGTAAGAATAAACAGGAAGAGTAGGAGAAGGACAAGAGAAAAGAATGACAAGAGCAGAGGAAGAGTAGTCAAGAAGTAATATGAATTTTACTAAAGTGTGACATGAGACAAAACTAGAAAGAAAGGAATAACTGTATCAGTAGTATCATTGGGGTATGACCAAATGTGTTTTGGTCCTATAGCCACCGGCACACTCTTGGGTCTTCCTGGACACCAAGCATCATTGTGACCCATCAGACTAGAACCTACGTCAACTCAAATCACGTGGAACTTCGAACCAGAGTCAGCAGATCAATCCTGCCCTATTTCTCAGCTGCAATGGTAATGCAAGGTGTCCTTTCAGGCATCCATTCAGAGAGCTCTGCTGTCAAATCTTTCCATATGGGGGAATGAGGAGCTCTCTAACCGGACTTCCCCTGTCCAACAGAAGGAAATACTGCTGTTTGGAGCAGCTCACAAGCTCCAGCTTGGGAAACCCTCCAAGGCTTCTTGAGGCCACCACACCATTTGTTGACCATCATGGATACAAACTCCAGCGTGAGCAGACACTCGTCCTTACTCATTTACTTGAGATCTCAAAACAGCTGCTGCACATTGGAACTTCCATTCACTCGGCACTGAGCTTAACCATAGCTTGTGTTTTCAGAATGCTGTCACAACACTCCTCGACTGCAAGCCCTCCATATTGGGAATTCTGGAGCCACAACGCAACCTTCTGGCTGCCCACCAGAAAGAAGAAGTGCCCTATGGGTGTTCCCAGAATCCCCACATGAAGATCCACCTGCACTGCCCTCAATGGCACCCCAACATCATAGGCCTCCCTGTGCACTAATACTTTGTCTGACACAGTCTGAGGCCCCACATCCTGTCAGCCACCCGGAAGTGAACCCCATATCCTGCAGGTGGAAACTTCCATGGTCCGAGGCTGTCCTCTCAAACCAACCTGGGTATTCTGGTATCTGTCCACAGAATGTAGCTCACGTTTCTGCACATGGGGGAACCTAAGAATAAAAGAGTAATTATTCTTCCCCAAGGTAGGAAAACAGGATGTTGAATTGGTTGTGCTAACCTCAGAGTGGGAGCCAGCTGCATGGCCCATGAGACCGTGCCCAAACAAGAAGGGCAGATGGCACAAACAGGCACTGTGACCCGCATCCAGAGACCCCTTTCAAACAAGCCCCCTTGGGAGCATGACTAGGAGCCCACAGAGTGGGCTTCTCATTCCCCTAGGCCCAAATGCTAACCCTTGGTGGGGTTATCCAGGCGCCCAGACCCAGAACCTGCCTTTGCATTTCCTGTTTGGGCGGGACCCCTGAGACGGAAAACAGCATTCTTCCCTTCCCCGAGAAAGACACTAAACTCTTGGGAACTGGGCAGAATCCCCCGATAGGAAGAATCTCCCATGGACCCATGAGGTGACCCGTCCATTCCATGGCCATTCTAGACTCACAATCCAGACAGAGAAGCCTGTGCTACTGCCTCCCAGTTGCCTGAATACCATATCCCGAGGAACTGCCCTCAGGGTCTACAGATCGGACCTGCCATCACCTCGCCCCTAACCTTACCCGATTTTGTGTCTGAAGATTTCAGTCCCAAAGCCCTGACTCACATGCCTTCCAGGAAGTGGCTACCAGAACCACACTGCATCACTGGGCCTGCACTCCTGAGGAAAATCTGCCAATCTCAGTAGCCCCAAACCTCCAGATTAGGAGAATCCTGCAAGGTCCCTGAGACCACTCCAATTTCACAGGCCACTTTGTAACAAAATGCACAGACATAAACACCCTCAGCAACTACCTCAAGGAGGGCACGCAGATCTATGGCCCTGAGTCTGAATATTGAACCTGACATGTCCCTAGGACCTCACATATACCCTTTTTTTAGGTTTCCTGGCCTCTGTCCCAAGAGACCTGCTCTGGAAAACTACTTATGGTCCACATGTGGTCCCTGAGGCATACAGCAGAATCCCTCCTGTCCCAAGAAGGAAACCTGGCTCTTGGGACCTGGGGTCAACCCTCACCATAGGAGAATACTGCATGGTCCCAGAGCCACCGGCACATTCTTAGGTATTCCTGGAATCAGCATCACTGTGACCCATCAGACTGAGAACCTCTGTCAACTCAAATCATGTGGAACTTTGAAGCAGAGCCAGCGGATCAAGCTGGTCCTGTTCCTCGGCTGTAATAGTAACACAATGTGGCCGTTCCAGATCTCCATTCAGAGAGCTCTGCTGTCGAATCTCTACTTATGGGGACCCAGGAGTACTCTTACTGGACTTCCCCCGTCCTGCAGAGGATACTTTTCTGTTTGGAGCAGCTTACAAGATCCAGCTTGGGAAAGCCTCCAAGGATTCTTGAGGTAACCCCACCAAACGTTGGCCACAATGCATGCAAACTCCAGTGTGAGCAGACACCTGACACTCTTCCTTATTCAGGTGCTTGAGATCTCAAAACAGCCGCAGCACATTGGAACTGCCATGCGTTCGGCCCTGAAATTAACCTTAGCTGGTGTGTTCACACTTCTGTCCACACATTGCATGAAAGTAAGCCCTCCATATTGGTAATTCTTCAGCCACAACACAGCCTTCTGCCTTCCCACCAGAAAGAAGAAGTGCCCTATGGGTCTGCCCAGAAACCCCACATGAGGATCTACCTGCACGGCCCTCAACAGCACCCCAATACCATTGGCCACCCTGTGCACTAATGATCTGTGTGCCACAGCCCGAGCCCCGACCTCCTTTCAGCCACCCAGATATCAATCCCCATATCCAGCAAGTGGGACCTACCTTGGCCCGAGGCTGTCATCTTAACCAAAATGGATATTCAGGTACATGTCTCCAAAACGTAGCTCAAATTCCTGCCCATGTCAGATCCTGAAGCAAAAATGAGTGTGCCTCCTTCCCCGTGGCAGGAAAACTGGAGGTTGAGATGGTTGTCCAACCCACAGAGTGGGAGCCAGCTGCATGGTGCATGAGACCACACCTACTCAGGAGGGGCAGTTTGACACAAACAGACATTGTGCCTCAGGCCTCAGCCTGAGACCCCTTTCAAACAAGCCCCTGAGGTGGTTGGAGCAGGAGCCCACAGAGAAGGCCTGTCATGCCCCTAGGCCCAATTCCTAACCCTTGTTTGGTTGAGGCAATGCCCAGACCCAGAAGCCCTTTCTGTAATCCCTGTTTGGGTGAGACCCATGAGACAGAAAACAGAACTCTTCACTTCTCCGAGAAAGACAGCAAAATCTTGGGAGAAGATCAGAATCCTCAGATAGGAAGGATCTACCCTGGACCCATGAGGCGACCCATCCATTCCGTGGCCATCTGAGACACACAGAACAGACAGAAAACCTGTGCTACTCTCTCCCAGCTGCCCGAATTTCAAGCTGGAGGAGCTGACAACAGGGTCTGCAAATATGGCCTGCCATTACCTCGACCCCAAACCTTACCAAATTGGGTCTGAAGACTTCCGTCCCAAAGCCCTGAACCACATAACCACAAGGATGGGGCCGCCAGAACCACACTGCATCACTGGGCCTGCTCTCCTGAGGAAAATCTGCCCGTCTCAGTTGCCCAAACCCTCCAGATAAGGAGAAACCCGCAAGTCCCCTGAGCCCACCCTAATTTCATAGGCCGCTCTGGAAAAAATGCACAGTCTGACACATCCTCAGCACTTACCTCCAGGAAGACACACAGGTCTTCCTAAGGACCTAAGAAACCTAAGAATGGCCCTGAGTCCGAAGATTGAACCGGACATGCCCCTAGGACATCATCAGAACCCTAGCTTAGGTTTTCAGGCTTCTGTCCCCAGAGGCCTGTTCTGGAAAACCAACATATACTCCAACATGTGGTTCCTGAACCATACAACCAAAAGCCTCCTGTCCCGAAAAGGAAACATGGCTCTTGAGAACAGGGCACAAGTCTCGGCATAGGAGAATCCTGCATGGCCCCAGAGCCACCACCACATTTCTAAGGTCTCCCTGGACACCAAGCCCCATTGTGACCCATCAGACTGAAAACCTCTGTCAACTCAGAATACTTGGAACTTCGTCTCCAGAGCCAGCGGATCAAGCCTGCCCTGTTCCTAAGCTTCAATGTTAATGCAAGGTGGGCTTTCCAGGCCTCCACTGAGAGAATTTTGCTATCAAATATTTCCATATGAGGGACCCTGGAGCCCTCTAACTGGACGTCCCCTATCTCGCAGAAGGAAACCTTGCTATTTGGAGCAGCTTACAAGCTCCAGCTTGGGAAAGTCTCCAAGGATTCTTGAGGTGACACCACCATTCCTTGGCTATCATGGATACAAATTCCAGCTTGAGCAGACATCTGACTCTCACCCTTACTCAGGTGCTGGACATCTCGAAACAGCCACAGTATAATGGAACTGCCATGCACTCGGCCCTGAATGTAACCTTAGCTGGTGTTTTCATACTTCCATCCTCACACTCCATGCCTGAAAGCCCTCCATATTGGGAATTCTGCAGCCACAACACAACCTTCTGCCTGCCCACAAGAAAGAAGAAGTGCCCCATGGGTCGGCCCAGAAATCCCACATGAGGATCTACCTGCACGGTACTCAACAGCGACCCAATAACATAGGTCTCCCAGTGTACTAATGATATGTGTGACACAGCCCAAGCCCCTACCTCCTGTCATCCACCTAGATAGCCTTGGTCTGAGGCCATCTTCTCAACCCACCTTGTATACAGGTACCTGTCCCCAGAACGTAGCACAGATTCCTGCCCATGGCAGATCCTGAAGCACAAAAGAGTACGCCTCTTTTCTATGGCAGGAAAACTGGATGTGGAGATGGTTGTCCAACCCTCAGAGTGGGAGGCCAGCTGCATGGCACATGAGACCACACCCACTCAAGAGGGTCAACTGGGCACAAACAGGCATTGTGACATTCAGCCTGAGACCCCTTTCAAAGAAGCCCCCTCGGTAGTTGCAGCAGGAGCCCGCAGAGCGGGCCTGTCATGCCCTTAGGCCCAAATCCTAACCCTTGTTTGGGTGAGGCAGCGCACAGACCCAGAACAAGTCTCTGGAAACCCTGTTTGGGCGGGACACCTGAGACGGAAATTTGCACTCTTCCCTTCCCCCAGAAAGACACCAAACTCTTGGGAACCGGGCAGAATGCCCGAATAGGAATAATCTCCCATGGCCCCATGAAGCCACCCGTCCATTTCCTGGCCATACTAGACACACACTCCAAACAGAAAAGCCTGTGCTACTGCCTGCCAGCCACCTGAATTTCAAATCCAGAGGAGCTGAACTCAGCGTCTGCAGATATGGCCTGCCATCACCGCGCCCCTAACCCTTACCCGAGTTTGGGTCTGAAGACTTCTGTCTCAAAGCCCTGACCCACATGCCCTCCAGGATGCTGCCTCCAGAACCACACCGCATCACTGAGCCTGCTCTCCCAAGGAAAATCTGCCTGTCTCAGTTGCCCAAACCCTCCAGATTAGGAGAATCCTGCAAGGCCCCTGAACCCACACCAATTTTGTAGTCCTCTCTCAAAAAATGCGCAGTCTGACACATCCTCATCACGTACCTCCAGGAAGACACACAGGTCAATGTCCCTGAGTCTGAAGATTGAACATGACATGTCCCTAGGACCTCATAGCATCCCTGCCTTTGGTTTTCAGGCCTGTGTCCCCAGAGGCCTGTTCTGGAAAACAAACATATGATCAAGCATGTGGTAACTGAGCCATACAACAGAACCCCTCTGTCCCGAGAAGGAAACCTGGCTTTTGGGAACTTGATCCAGCCCTCAATCCAGGAGAATCCTGCATGGCCCGAGAGCCACCGCCACATTTTAAGGTCTCCCGGACACCAAGCAGCATTGTGACCCATCAGACTGAGAACCTCCATCAACCCAGATCACTTGGAACTTCGAACCACAGCCTTCAGATCAAGCGAGCCCTGTTTCTCAGCTGCAATGGTAACAGGGGTAGGGCTTTTCAGGCATCCATTCAGAGAGCACTGATGTCCAATCTTTCCACATGGAGGATCCTGGAGCCCTCTAGCTGGACTTCCCTTGTGTCGCAAAAAGGTACCTTGCTGTTTGGAACAGCTCACAAGCTCCAGCTTGGGAAAACACCCAAGGATTCTTGAGGCCACCCCACCATTTGTTGGATTATGCATACAAACTCCATCTTGAGCAGACATCTGACACTCACCCTTTCTCGGGTGCTGGAGATCTCAAAACAGCTGCTGCACATTGGAACTGCCATGCATTCGGCACTGAATTTAACCAGAGCTAGTGTTTTCAGACTTCCGTCCTCACACTCCTCGCCTTCAAGACCTCCATATTGGGAATTCTGGAGCCACAATGTAGCCTTCTGCATGCAAAAAAGAAAGAAGTAGTACCCTATGGGTTTTCCCTGAAACAACACTGGAGTGTCCACCTGCACGGCCCTCTCCGACCCCCCAATATACTGGCCACCCTGTGCATTAATGATCTGTGTGACACCGCCTGAGCCCTGACCTCCTGACAGCCACCCAGATAGCAGGGCCCGTATCCTGCTGATGAGAACTGATTTGGCTCAAGGCTGTCATCTCAACCAACCTGGGTATTCAGGAACCTCACCCCAGAACATAGCTCAAATTCTTGCCCAGGGGGGATCCTAAAGCACAAAAGAGTACGCCTCCTTCCCCATGCAGGAAAACTGGATGTTGAGATGGTTGTCCAACCCTCAGTGTGGGAGTCAGCTTCATGGCGAATGAGACCACGCCCACTCAGGAGGGGCAACTGGGCACAAACAGGAATTGTGACTCTCAGCCTAAGAACCCTTTAAAACAAGCCTCCAAGGTGGTTGGAGCAGGAGCCCACTGAGCGGGCCTGTCATGCCCCTAGGCCCAAATCCTAACCCTTGTTTGGCTGAGGCCGTGCCCAGACCCATCTCTGGAAACCCTGTTTGGGCGGGACCCCTGAGATGGAAAACAGCACTCTTCCCTTCCCCCAGAAAGACACCAAACTCTTGGGAGCAGGGAAGAATCCCCAGATAGGACGATTCTCCCATGGACCCATGAGGCCACCTGTCCATTCTGTGGCCATCCTAGGCATACAATACGTACAGAAAAGCCTGTGCTACTGCATCCCAGCCACGCAAATTTCACAACCAGAGGAGCTGACCTCAGAGTGTGCAGATGTGGCCTGCCATCACCATGCCCATAACCCTAACCCGATTCTGGGACTTAAGCACTGCTGTCGAATTGTTCCATATGGGGGATCCTGGAACCCACTAACCGGACTTCCATTGTCTCACAGAAGGGCACCTTGCTGTTTAAGAGCACCTCACAAGCTCCAGCTTGGGAAAACCACCAAGGATTCTTAAGGCCACCCAACCATTTGTTGGACCATGCATACAAACTCCACCCTGAGCAAACATCTGACACTCGCCCTTTCTCAGGTGCTGGAGATCTCGAAACAGCCACAGCACACTGGAAATGCCATGCGTTCGGCACTGAACTTAACCGGAGCTAGTGTTTTCAGACTTCTGTCCTCACACTCCTCACCTGCAAGACCTCCTTATTGGGAATTCTGAAGCCACAACACAGTCTTCTGGCTGCCCACCAGAAAGAAATGCCCTATGGGTTTACCCTGACACCCCCATGAGGATCCAAATGCATGCCCTCATTGGCATCCCAATATCATGGGCCGCCCTGTATACTAATGATCTGTGTGACACAGCCCGAGCCCCGACCTCCTGTCAGCCACCCAGATAGCAGGCACCATATCCTGCAGGTGTGACCTTCCTTGGCCCAAGGCCGTCATCTTTACCAACCTGGGATTCAGGTACCTGTCCCCTGAAAGCCAAAAGTCCTGCCAATGGGGGAAGCTGAAGCACAAAAAAGTGCTCCTCTTTCCCCATGCCAGTAAAACTGGATGTTTAGATGGTTGTCCAACCCTCAGAGTGGGAGTCGGCTGCATGGCGCATAAGACCACGCCCACTCAGGAGGGGCAGCTGGGCAGAAACAGGCATTGTGACCCTCAGCATGAGACCCCTTTCCAACATGCCCACTCGGGAGCATGACTAGAAGCCCACAGAGCAGGCCTGTCATGCCTATAGCCCAAATCCTAATCCTTTCTGGGGTTATCCAGGTGCCCGGACCCAGAAGCCATCTCTGGAATCACTGTTTGGCCAGGACTCCTGAGACAGAAAAGAGCACACTTCCCTTCCCCCAGAAAGACACCCAACTCTTGGAATCCAGGCAGAATCCCCAGATAGGAAGCATCTCCCAAGGACCCATGAGACCACCTGTCCATTCCATGGTCATCCAAGACACACAATCTAGACAGAAAAGCCTGTGCTACTGCCTCCCACCCACCCAAATTTCAAAACCCGAGGAGCTGACCTCAGGGTCTGCAGATATGGCTTGCCATCACCTCGTCCCTAACCCTTACCTGAGTTTGGGTCTGAAGACTTTCGTCCCAAAGCCCTGACACAAAAGCCCTATAGGACGGAGCCTCCAGAACCACACCCCATCACTGGGCCTGCTCTCCCGAGGAAAATGTGCCTGTCTCAGTTGAACAAACCCTCCAGATTAGGAGAAACCTGAAAGTCCCGTGAGCCCACACCAATTTCGTAGGCCACCCTGGAAAAAAAATGCGCAGTCTGACACATCCTCAGCACATACCGCCAGGAAGACATGCAGGCCAATGTCTCTGAGTCCAAAGATTGAACCTGAAATGTCCCTAGGACTTCATTGGATCCCTGGTTTAGGTTTTCAGGCCTGTTCCATGGAGGCCTATTCTCAAAAACCAACATATGATCCAACATGTTGTCCCTGAGTCATACAACAGAACACTCACCGTCCAGAGAAGGAAACCTGGCTTTTGGGAACTGGGTACAACCCTCAGTGTAGGAGAATCCTTCATGGCCCCAGAGCCACCGCCACATTCTAAGGTCTCCTTGGATACTAAGCAGCATTGTGACCTATCAGACTGAGAAACTCCATCTAGCCAGATCACTTAGAACTTCGAACCACAGCCTTCAGATCAAGCCTGCCCTGTTCTTCGGCTACAATGGTAAAGCAAGTAGGGCTTTTCAGGCATCCATTCAGAGAGCACTGCTGTAGAATCTTTCCATATGGGCTAACCTGGAGCCCTCTAACCAGACTTCCCTTGTCTAGCAGAAGGGCACCTTGCTGTTTGGAGCAGCTCACAAGATCCAGCTTGGGAAATCCTCCAAGGCTTCTTGAGGCCACCCCGCCATTTGTTGGATCATGCATACAAACTCCAGCGTGAGCAGAGATCTGACACTCGTCCTTTCTCAGGTGCTGAAGATCTCGAAACAGCTGTTGCACATTGGAACTGCCATTCGCTCGGCACTGAGATTAACTGGACCTAGTGTTTTCAGACTTCCATCCTCACACTCCTTGCCTGCAAGCCCTCCATATTGAAAATTCTGGAGACACAACACAGCCTTCTGCCTGCCCAACAGAAAGATGAAGTGTCCTATCGGTTTGCCCTGAAACCCCACGTGAGGATCCACCTGCACGGCCCTCATCGGTACCCCAATATCATGGGCCGCCCTGTTCAGTAATGATCTGTGTAACACAGCCTGAGCCCTGACCTCCTGTCAGCCACCCAGATAGAGGGCCCCATATCCTGCAGGTGGGAACTACTTTGGACCGAGGCCATCATCTCAACCAAGCTGGGTATTAAGGTCATATCCCCAGAATGTAGCTCAAATTCCTGTCCAGGGGAGAACCTAAAGCCCAAAAGAGTACGCCTCCTTCACCAAGCAGGAAAACTGGATGTTGAGATGGTTGTCCAACACTCAGGGTGGGAGCCAGTTGCATGGCGCAAGAGACCACACCCACTCAATTGGGGCAGCTGGGCAGAAACAGGCATTGTGACCCTCAGCATGAGACCCCTTTCAAATACCCCCCTTGGGAGACGGGTAGAATCCCCAGACAGGAAGGATCTCCCATGGACCCATGAGGTCACCCTTCCATTCTATGGCCATCCTAGACACAAAATTCAGACAGAAAAGTCTGTGCTACTGCCTCCCAGCTGCACGAATTTCAAATCCCGAAAAACTGACCTCAGGGCCTGCAGTTGTGGCCTGTCATCATCTCGCCCTTAATCCTTACCCGAGTTTTGGTTAGAAGACTTCCATCCTAAAGCTCTCATCCACATGCCTCCAGGATGGGGCCTCAAGAACCACACCGCATCACAGGGCCTGCTCTCCCGAGGAAAATCTGCCTGTCTCAGTCGCCCAAACCCTCCAGATAAGGAGGAATCTGCAAGGCCCCTGAGCCCACACCAATTTCTTTGGAAAAAATGTACAGTCTGACACATCCTCAGCACATACCTCTAGGAAGACACACAGGTCAATGGACCTCAATGGATCACTGGCTTAGGTTTTCAGGCCTGTATCCCCAGAAGGCCTGTTCTGGAAAACCAAAATATGGCCGAACATGTGGTCCCTGAGGCATACAACAGAAACCCTCCTGTCCCGAGAAGGAAACCTGGCTCTTGGGAAATGGGTCCAACCCTCAGTATAAGAGAATCCTGCATGGCCCCAGATCCACTGCCACATTCTAAGGTCTCCCTGGATACTAAGTAGCATTGTGACCTATCAGACTGAGAAACTCCGTTCTACCCAGATCACTTGGAACTTCGAACCACAGCCTTCAGATCAAGCGAGCCCTGTTCCTCGGCTGCAATGGTAATGGGGGCAGGGCTTTTTCAAGCATCCATTCAGAGAGCACTGCTGTCGAATCTTTCCATATGGAGGATCCTGGAGCCCTCTAACTGGACTTCCCTTGTGTTGCAAAAAGGTACCTTGCTGTTTGGAACTGCTCACAAGCTCCAGCTTGGGAAAGCCCCCAAGGATTCTTGAGGCCACCCCACCATTTGTTGGATTATGCATACAAACTCCAGCTTGAGCAGACATCTGACATTCGCCCTTTCTCAGGTGCTGGAGATCTTGAAACAGCCACAGCCCATTGGAACTGCCATGCGTTCGGCACTGAACTTAACTGGAGCTAGTGTTTTCAGACTTCAGTCCTCACACTCCTCACCTGCAAGTCCTCTGTATTGGGAATTCTGGAGACACAACACAGCCTTATGCCTGCCCACCAGAAAGTCGAAGTGCCCTATGGGTTTGCCCTGAAACCCCACGTGAGGATCCACCTGCACGGCCCTCATCTGCACCCCAATACCATGGGCCACCCTGTGCACTAATGATCTGTGTGACACAGCCTGAGCCCCGACCTCCTGTCAGCCACCCAGATAGAGGGCCCCATATCCTGCAGGTGGGAACTGATTTGGCCTGAGGCCATCATCTCAACCAATATAGGTAGTCAGGTCCTGTCCCCAGAATGTAGGTCAAATTCCTGTCCAGGGGCAACCTAAAGCACAAAAGAGTACGCCTCTTTCACCAAGCAGGATAACTGGATGTTGAGATGGTTGTCCAACCCTCAGAGTGGGAGCCAGCTGCATGGCACATGAGATCACGTCCACTAAGGAGGGGCAGCAGGGCAGAAACAGGCATTGTGACCCTGAGTGTGAGACCCCTTTCAAAAAAGCCCCCTCCTGAGCCTACAGTTTGGGCTTCACATGCCAATAGCCCAAATCCTAATCCTTGCTGTGATTATCCTGGCGACCAGACCCAGAACCTGTCTCTGGAATCCCTGTTTTGCCGGGACTCCTGAGACGATAACAGCACTCTTCCCTTCCCCCAGAAAGACACCCAACTCTTGGGAGCCGGGTAGAATCCCCGAACAGGAAGGATCTCCCATGGATCCATGAGGCAACCCATCCATTCTGTGGCCATCCTAGACACACAATCCAGACAGAAAAGCCTGTGCTACTGCCTCCCAGCTGCACTAATTTCAAATCCCGAGGAGCTGACCTCAGGGTCTGCAGATGTAGCCTGCCATCACCTCGCCCCTAACCCTTACCCGAGTTTGGGTCTGAAGACTTCTGTCTCAAATCCCTGACCCATATGCCTCCAGGATAGGGCCTCCAGAATCACACCACATCACTGGGTCTGCTCTCCCGAGGAAAATCTGCCCGTCTCAGTTGTCCAAACCCTCCAGATAAGGAGAAACCTGCAAGACCCTGAGCCCACACCAATTTCGTAGGCTGCTCTGGAAAAAATGCATAGTCTGACACATTCTCAGCACATATGTCCAGGAATACATGCAGGTCAATGTCCCTGAGTATGAATATTGAACCTGACATGCCCCTAGGACCTCATTGGATCCTTGGCTTAGGTGTTCAGGCCTGAGTCCCTGGAAGCCTGTTTTTAAAAAAAACTTAGGATCCAACTTGTGGTCCCTGATTCATACAACAGAACCCCTCCTTTACCGAGAAAGAAAGCTGGCTCTTGAGAACTCGGTCCAACCTTCAGTGTAGGAGAATCCTTCATGGCCCGAGAGCCATCGCCACATTCTAAGGTCCCCCTGGACACCAAGCAGCATTGTGACCCATCAGACTGAGAACCTCCGTCTACGCAGATCACTTGGAACTTGGAACCACAGCCTTCGGATCGAGCCTGCCCTGTTCTTCGGCTGCAATGGTAAAGCAAGTAGGGCTTTTCAGGCATCCATTCAGAGAGCACTGCTGTGGAATCTTTCCATATGGGCGAACCTGAAGCCCTCTAACCGGACTTACCTTGTCTAGCAGAAGGACACCTTGCTGTTTGGAGCAGCTCACAAGCTCCAGCTTGGAAAAGCCTCCAAGGCTTCTTGAGGCCACCCCACCATTTGTTGGATCATGCATACAAACTCCAACATGAGCAGACATCTGACACTCGCCCTTTCTCAGGTGCTGGAGATCTTGAAACAGCCACTGCTCGTTGGAACTGCCGTGCGTTCAGCACTGAACTTAATCAGAGCTAGGGTTTTCAGACTTCCATCCTCACACTCCTCGCCTGCAAGTCCTACATATTGGGAATTCTGGAGCCACAACACAGCCTTCTGCCTGCCCACCAAAAAGAAGAACTTCCTGATGGGTTTGCCCTGAAACCCCACATGAGGATCCACCTGCACAGCCCTCATCAGCACCAGAATACCATGGACCGCCCTTTGCACTAATGATCTGTGTGACACAGCCTGAGCCCCAACCTCCTGTCAGCCACCCAGATAGCAGGCCCCATATCCAGCAGGTGGGAACTGCTTTGGACCGAGGCTGTCATCACAACCAACCTGCGTATTCAGGTACCTATCCCAGAACGTAGCTCAAATTCATGCCCAGGGGGGAACCTAAAGCAAAAAAGAGTTCGCCTCCTTCCCCATGCAGGAAAACTGGATGTTGAGATGGTTTTCCAACCCTCAGTGTGGGAGCCAGCTGCATGGCGCAAGAGACCACGCCCACTCAGGAGGGGCAGCTGAGCACAAAGAGGCATTGTGACCCTCAGCTTAAGACCCCTTTCAAACAAGCCCCCTCGGGAGCATGACTAGGAGTCCACTGAGCAGGCTTCTCACGCCCATAGCCCAAATCCTAATTCTTGTTGGGGTTATCCGGGTGCCCAGGCCCAGAACCTATCTCTGGAATCCCTGTTTATGCAGGATTATTCAGATGGAAAACAGCATGCAAACCTTCCCCCAGATAGACACCATACTTTGGGGAGCAGAGCAGAATCTCCAAATAGGAAGCATCTGCCATGGACCAATGAGGCCACCCGTCCATTCCGTGGCCATCCTAGATACACAAGCCCGATAGGACAGCCTATGCTACTGACTCACAGCTGCCTGATTTTCAAATCTCGAGGAGCTGACCTCAGGGTCTGCAGATATGGCCCTGCAGATATGGCCTGCCATCACCTCGCCCCTAACCATTACCAGAGTTCGGGTCTGAAATCTTCGGTCCCAAAGCCCTAACTCACATGCCCTCCAGGATGGGGCCTCCAGAACCACACCACATCACTGGGCCTGCTATCCTGAGGAAAATCTGCCCATCTCAGTTGCCCAAACCCTCCATATAAGGAGAAACCTGCAAAGCCCCTGAGCCCACACCAATTTCATAGGCCGCTCTCGAAAAAAAAATGTGCTATCTCACACATCCTCAGCACATACCTCCAGGAAAGCAGGCAGGTACATGTCCCTGACTCCGAAGATTGACCCTGACATGCCCCTAGAACCTCACTGGATCCTTGGCAAAGTTTTGAAACCTGTGTCCCCAGAGACATGTTCTGGAAAACCAAAATGTGGTCCAACATGTGGTCCCTGAGCCATACAACAGAACCTCTCCTGTTCCACGTAGGATAACTGGCTCTTGGGAACTGCATCCAACCCTGAATGTAGGAGAACCCTGCATGGCCCCAGAGCCACCACCACATTCTAAGGTCTCTCTGGACACCAAGCAGCATTGTGACCCATCAGAATGAGAACATACATCAACTCAGATCACTTGGAACATCGTCCCCAGAGCAAGCGGATAAAGCCTGCCCTGTTCCTCAGCTGCAATGGTAACGCAAGGGTGGCTTTCCAGTCCTCCATTCAGAGAGCTCTGCTCTCCAATATGTCCATATTGGGGACGCTGGAGCCCTCTAACCGGACTTCTCTTGTCTCGCAGAGGGACACCTTGCTGTTTGGAGCAGCTCCCAGGCTCCAGCTTGGGAAAGCCTCCAAGGCTTCTGGATGTGACCTCACCATTCCTTGGCCATCATGGATACAAATTCCAGCTTGAGCAGAAATCTGACCCTTGCCCAAACTCAGGTTCTAGAGATCTCAAAACAGCCACTGCACATTGGAACTGCCATGCACTAGGCCCTGAACTTAACCTGAAGCTGGTGTTTTCACACTTCCATCCTCACACTTCTCGCCTGCAAGCCCTCCATATTGGGAATTCTGAAGCCACAACACAGCCTTCTGCTTGCCCACCAGAAAGAAGAAGTGCCCTATGGTTTTTCCCAGAAACCCCACATGAGGATCTACCTGCATGGCTCTCAACAGCAACACTATATCATAGGACGTCCTGTGCACTAGTGATCTGTGTGACACAGCCCAAGCCCCGACCTCCTGTCACCCACACCCAGATAGAGATCCCCATATCGTGTAGGTGGGACCTGCCTTGCCCGAGGCCATCATTTCAACCAACCTGGGTATTCAGGTACCTATCCCCAGAACATAGATCAAATCCCTGCTAATGGCAGAACCTGAAGCACAAAAAAGCAGGTCTCCTTCACCACGGCAGGAAAACTGGATGTTGAGATAGTTGTCCAATCCTCAGAGTTGGAGCCAGCTGCATGGCTCACGAGACCACACCCACTCGGGAGGGGCAGCTGGGCACAAACAGGCATTGTGACCCTCAGCCTGAGACTCCTTTCAAAGAAGCGTCCGAGGTGGTTGTAGCAGGAGTCCACAGAGTGGGCCTGTCATGCCCCTAAGCCCAAATCCTTAGCCTTGTTTGGGTGAGGCAGCACCCAGACCCAGTGTTGGGGTCCGTGATCAAAGGAACAAGACTGATACAAAGCGAAGGTCAAGCAAAGCTTTATTTCTTACCAAGCATCAAGAATCAAACTGACCGGTCAGGGCTGTCTCTTATGAAAATGTGATAGCGATGACCCCGGCAAGGCCTCTCCCAATGTGGCCACTCTGGACGAGGCTGCTCCCCAGTCACTGTTGCTATCTGGAGAGAGGATGCTCTGGCAAGACCACTCCCTGAGCCCAAGGCTCGGGGTGGTGGGGCCACTGACAAGGGGACTGCTGGCGGCTCTCACAGCTCTGACGGCTCTGACAGCTCTTACAAGAGCTCTGTCAGCTCTGACAGCTCTTATAAGAGCTCTGACAGCTCTGACAGTTCTGACAGCTCTTACAGCTCTTACTCGAGATCTGATGGCTCTTACAGCTCTTACAATAGTTCTTAGAGCTCTTACAGCTCTTACAAGAGCTCTGACAGCGCTCCGGGCTCTGACGACTCTCCCACTCCTCAGACGACTCTCCTACTCCTCTGACGACTCTCCTACTCCTCCAACGAAACTTATAATCCTCCAAAGACTCTTATACTCCTCTAATTGCTCTCTTACTTCTCCGATGACTCTCCTACTCCTCCCCAGCCTCAGCCTCACAGACTTACCTTTATAGGGGTGGTTGTTCCCCGACCCCACACAGGTGACCAATAGGATTTAAACTCACCTCAATAAATATATGCACGGCCTTCTGATTGGATGTCTTCACCTGGCCTGACTCGCCCTTTTATCTATGCTTTGCAAGTAAGTTCCTCTGGGAGGGACAGGGTAAATCTAAGTTCACTGCAACAAAATGGCTCCCTCTGACCAACCAGGCCCTTACCTTCCCCCCTTTTCTTTGGAGATTAGTCAAATCCTTGATTTTTCAGCCATTTCTATGTTATATTGAGCATGTAAGACTAACATTTTATAGCTCTAATTTTCTTTTGTATAAATGACATTAAGGCGTTTATAATACAGGGGCCATCGAAGTAACAGTAGTACACAGTCGATTGATAAGTTAGCCATTCAACGCTTTGTATAACCATTTCCATTTTTCCTAATTCCGTTCATCTAATTTCCCACCTATAATTTACATAAACAGGTAACAATAGGAGCAAGGAAAGGAGATCCATCCATCCACCGCCAGTCTCCAGAATTAGTTTTGTCAAGGTCTCTTTAAGAGTCCGGTTCATTCTGTCTACTTGCCCAGAACTCTGGGGCTGATAGGCACAATGTCGTTTCCAATAAGTGCTCACGGCCTTGAGCAAAGCCTGTAAGACTGAACTGACAAATGCAGGGCCATTGTCTGACCCAATCACGAGAGGCAGCCCAAACATAGGAATTATTTCTTCTAGTAGCTTTTGGCCACCACTCGTGCCATCTCATGTTTTGTGGAAAAAGTCTCTACCAAGCCTAAAAAGGTATCTACAAAAAACTAACATATATTTGTGCCCATATTTTCTGGGTTTCATTTCTATAAAATCTATTTCCCAACAAATTCATGGTTCCTTTCCTCTTTCTCTTTTCCTTCTTCCCATTTTAGTTCTTCCCACATTAACTGCCTGGCATTGAGCAAATCTATCAACTACATCCTCAACCATATGTACTAATTTAGAAATCTGAAATTGCTTGCCTATAAGGTGATTGAGTTTGTGTATCCCCAAACGAGTACCCTGATGTATCTGGTCTACTAACTTCTTACCTAGTTTTTGAGGAAGAATTATTTTTCCTACTTCAGTCTTAGCCCAATCCCCTTCATAGTCCAATTTAACCCATTTCTGTAAATACTTTAAATCTTCGTCTGAATAGTTCTTTTTTTTTTTTTCCTGGTAGGGGTGGTTCCAGGAGTGTAACCAGTTCTTGCACTGTTTATGGGGCTGCTTGCTTTGCGGCTTGATCTACTAAGTGGTTTTTTTTCTAAATCAGATCAGTCCCCTTTTGGTGTCCTGGACAATGCATAAGACGCAGCTGTTATGGGTCCCAAATAGCCTCGAGGAGAGCCAATATTTCTCCTCTATTTTTAATTCACTTTCTTTCTGCTGTTAATAGGCCCCTTTCTTTATAAATAGCCCCGTTTATATGGAGAGCAGCAAAGCCATACCTACTGTCCATATAGATGTTGGCAGTTTCACCTTTGGCCATCTGCAGTACCTTAGTGAGTGCCATCAGTCCTGCTTTTAGTGCCGAAGTTCCATGTGGCAGGGCTGCTGTCCAGAGAAAGCACCACAGCCCCTGCATACCTCTTTTCATTGACCATGTAGCTACTCCCATCTGTGAACAGAGTCATCTTGCATTGGGAAGGGAATGTCTCTGAGATCCGGCCTTTTTCCTGTGACATGGGTTAGGACCTCCCTACAGTCAAATGGATGGTCAGCTAGCTCCTCTGGCAGCACTGTGGCTGAATTTAGCACGGCCGGGGGCTGGAAGGTCACTCTTGGTTCATTGAGGAGAAGGGTCTGATACCCCATCTCTCGGGCATTCGTCATCCATCGGTCTGGTGGAGTCCGGAGAAGGCCCTCAATAGCGTGTGTGGTGGTTACGATGAGATTTTGACCCAAAGTCAATTTACTTATATCCTTGACTAGTAGGGCTGTTGCAGCAGTTATGCAGAGGCAAGTGGGAAACCCAGCTGCTACTGGATCTAGTTTCTTGCTAGGATAGTCTTCTGGCCTTCACCAAGGCCCCAGAGTCTGAGTTGAAACTCCTTTGGTCACCCCTGCTTTTTTCATCCACATATAATTGGAAGGGCTTGGTAACATCTGGGATGGCTAATGCTGGGGCACTCAGCAAGGCTGTCTGTAATTCCAAAATGCTCCTTCTGCCTCAACTGTCCACTCTATCATAGTGAACCCTCCATTTTCCAGTTCGTAGAGAGGTCAGGCAATCTCTGCAAACCGCAGTATCCACAGCCTACAGTAGCCCACCATCCCAAGAAACTACCTCACTCCTTGGGACATGGTGGGGCGGGGATATTGGGTGATCACATGTTTCCTGGACTCAGAAAGTGAATGAACTCCCTCATGGAGAACAAAGCCTAGATAAGTGGCTCTGACAGAGCCGTGCTTTCTTCACTGACACCCAATACCCTTTTTCCTGCAGAGTCTGTAAGAGAGCTCTCATCCCCTGCAAACATGACTCATAGTTCCCAGTGGCTACTAGAAAGTCATCAATGTACTGTAACAGAGTGACTCCTGGGTTGGAGCTTCTGTACTCATGCAAATCCTCGTGTAGGGCCTCGTCGAAGATAGTGGGGAAATTCTTGAACCCTTGGAGAAGTCTTGTCCAGGTGAGCTGGCCTTGAAACTCTTTCTGTGGGTCAGACCACTCAAAAGCAAAAAGGGGCTGAGATTCCTTTGCTAAAGATATACAGAAAAATGTATCCTTGTGATCTAAGAATGTATACACAGTTCTTTGTGGGCCCATGAGGGAGAGTAGGGTATAGGGGTTAGACACCATTGGGTGGATACCTTAAACCCTTTTATTATCTTCCAGCAAGTCCTGGACTGGTCGGTACTCCCCAGTCTCGGCGTTTTTAATGGGCAGCAAAGGTGTGTTCCATGGAATTTTGCAAGGAACTAGGATCCTGTCTCCTCAGAGGTGGTTAATGTGTTTTCTGATCCCTTCCTTTGCTTCACGGGAAAAGGGGTACTGCCGAATGCAAATAGCCGTAGCTGTCACCTTTAATTGTACCACCAATGGGGGTTGTTCCTTGGCCAAGCCATGGGGCTTCCCTTCTGCCAAGACCTGGGGAAACTCGTTCTGTAGGATTTGGAGAAGGCTTCGACCCCGCCTTTGTTTTCTCTGATTTTGAGACTGGCTTGTAAAGGAGGTATTCATGTACTGCTGCCATAATCACTTGTACAGTGGGTTGTCTCAAGGTTACAGTCATGCCTTCTTCCGAGAACTGAATGCCAGCTCTTAACTTGTAGAGGAGATCTCTTCCCATCAAGTTATATGGGGCATTAGGGAGGACCAAAAATCGATGTTTAACTACTCCTGAGGCGAAATTCAAAGTCCTTTCTGTTGTCAATTTATGTCTCTCCGTGCCATTTGCTCCCTATACCCAAGCTTCCTCTCCATATAGTTTTCCCATAGGTTTAAGTAATAATGAACATTGGGCTCCCATGTCCAATCCCCTGTGTCCTGGAATGCAAGCCCTGCAGGCTAGGGAATCTGGAACCAGGCCACAGGAGTCGCCCTCCCCTCCATAGGAAATCATTCCCTACGGAGCTGCACAAAACCCCTCGATTAGGGCAAATTCGCATGGCCTCTGATGCCACCCCACTTTCATTCTCCACCCTGGACATTAATATGCAGTCTGCCACAACGTGATTCCTGACCTCCAATCAGTCACATGGTTACAGAGCCAGCACATCAGACCTGCCATGCCCTAGGGCCTAATCATAACCCTGGATTGGGGTTTCAAGCATCCATACCCAGAGTCCTCCTCTCAAATCACACCACACAGATGACACCTGAGAAACAAAACAAAATGTCTTATACCCCCGAGAAGGAATCCTTGCTTTTTGCAGCTATGTATAACCCTCAGAGGTGGAAGAACACTTTGTTGCCACTGAGGCCACACACAAATTTACACGCAGCTCAGGACACAAACACCCATTGTGACGCTTAGCCTGAGCCCCATTTTTCTACACAGGCCCATGGGTAGCTCTTTGCAGAGCCAAGATATGAGGTCTGCCATAACACTAGGACCTAACCCTAAACATAGGATGGGTCTTCTGGCATCCATACGTGGAAATCTGCTCTCAAATACCTCTGTATGGGGGACCCATGAGCCATAAAACAGGACACCACCATCCCCCAGAATAGGCCAAACTATTTGGAACTGTGCAAAAACCCCAGAGTGGGAGAAAACTCCTTGGCCCCTTGAGGCCACCCCCACATTCAGCAGATCACATGGACACAATCTCTAGCCTGAGTGACCTCCTGACACTTGCCTTCCCCTCAGATCCTCAGGAGCTCATGCAGTGCCTATAGATTGGGCCTGCCATGACCTATGCTCTAACCCTAAACATAGCATCAGTTTTCAGTCTTCCGTCCTGAGAGCCCTGGCCCACAAAAACTCCAGATAGAGAACTCTAGAGCCACACCATCGACTCTGCATAAACTACAGAAGGAAACCATGCTCATTGGAGGTGCAGCAAAGCCCCAGATTTGGAGATACCAGCACAACGAATAAGGCCACACCCATTTACAGAGCACAACCCTGGATCTTAATACACATTTTGTCTCCAGCCTGAACTCTGAACCCCAGTCAGCCACCCACGTAGCTGGCCCCAGAGGCAGCAAATTGGACCTGACATGCCCTGAGTCCCTAATGCTAACCTTAGGTTGGGTTTTCAGGCATCCATACCCAGAGTCCTGCTCTCAAATCTCTCCATATGGGGACATCTGTGTCATATAACAGGACTCCACATCTCCCCCAGAATGAAGTCAAACTTTGTGGGGCTGAAAAAATCCCCCAGAGGAGGAGACAACTCCAAGGACCCAAGAGGCCACCAACTCTTTAGGCAGCCTAAGTGGACACAAATTCTTGTCTGGTCTGAGCGAAAGGCTGACACTCAGCATAATTTCAGAATCTGGGGTGCTCACCTCAGCTTCTGCAGATCAGGGATCTATGACCTACACCCTAACCATAAGGGGAACTTAGGATGTCAGAATTCTATCCCTTGAGACTTGGAAAGCAAGGTCTATAGATTAGGGAATCTGGAACCACACCACAGGAATCTTCCTGCCCTCCAAAAGGAAACCCTGCCCTATGGAGCTGCACACAACCCCTAGATCAGGGGAAACCTGCACGGCTCCCAATGCCACCCCACTTTCATTCTCCACCCTGGACACTAATACACAGTCTAACACAAAATGAGCCCATATTCCAATCAGGTACTGGGACAGCTAGCATAGAGCCAGCAAATCTTACCTGCCTGAATCAAAACCCTTGGTTTGGGTTTCAGGCATCCATCCCCAGAGCCCTCCACCTGAATTACTGCACACGGGGGATGCCTGATCCACAAAACCAAACAAAACAGCTCCTGCCCATCAGAAGGAAACCTTGCCTTTTTGAGCTATGTAAAACCCCCAGAGTTGGAAGAAACCTGAGTAGCTTCTGAGGCCATGCTCACTTTTGCAGGCCGACCTGGACATAAATACCCATTGTGATCCTTAGCCTGAGCCCCATTTTCAACCCAGCACTATGAGAAGCTCACCCCAGATCCAGGATAAAAGGACTGCCATGCCACTACGATATAACCCTTATAATAGTTTGGGTTTTTAAGCATCCACACCTGGAACACTGCTCTCAAGTCCCTCCATATGGGGGAAACCTAAGCCATAAAACTGGACAGCACCTATCCCTCAGAATAGACCAAAGTATTTGGAATTGTGCAAAAAGCCCAGAGTGGGACAAAACTCTATAGCCCCATGAGGCCACCCACACATTAGGTGGACCTCATGGACACAAACTCCAAGCTGAGTGACCTCCTGACACTCACCATCACCTCAGATCCGCAGGAGCTTACATCAGCCTCTGTAGTTTGGGCCTGCCATGACCTACGACCTAACCCTAACCCTAGCTTTGGTTCAGACTTCCGTCCCAAGAGTTCTGGCCCTCAAGCCCTCCAGATAGAGTAATCAGGAGCCACACCTCGGGTCTCTGCCTACCCTGCAAAAGGAAACTTTGTTCACTGGGGCTGCACAAAACCCCCAGATTAGGAGAAACCTGCACAGCAAATGTGACCTCTATGATTTTCAGAACTCAACCCAGGACACTAATACACCCCTCAACTTGAGACCAACCTCCAGTCAGCCACCCAGGTAGCTAGCCGCAGTGTCAGCAGATCAGACTTCCATTGCCCCAGTCCCTAATGCTAAACCTAGGCTGGGTTTTCAGGAGTCCACTCCCAAAACGCTGCTCTCAGATCCCTCCATATGGAGACCCCTGATTCAAACAGCAGGTCTCCCCCTCTCCCCCAGAATGAAACCACACTCTTTGGAGCTGCACAAAACCCCCAATTTAGGAGAAACCTGCATGTCCAACAAGGCCTCCCTGATTTACAGAACCCGACCCAGGACACTAATACACATTTTGTTCCTCAGGCTGAGCCCCGATGTCCACTCAGACTCCCACATAGCTGGCCACAGCGTCAGAAGATTACACCTTCCATGCCCCTAGTCCATAATGCTAACACTATGTTGGATTTTCAGGCATCCATACCCAGAGCCCTGCTCTCAAATACTCCCATAAAGGGACCCCTGAGCCATGCAACAGGACTCCATGTCTCCCCCAGAGTAAAACAATAATTTTCGCAACTATGCAACAACCCCAGTAGGAGAAAATTCCTAACCCAGGAGGCCACCAACACATTTGGCAGCTCAGGTGGATACAAATTCTTATAAGGTTTGAACAAATGCGTGGGATTTGCTCCCAGGGATTTGGGATTCCCAAACGTCAGAATCCAATGCCACCCCACTTTTGTACTCCAACATGGACAATGTTATGCAGTCTGACACACTCCGAGTCCCTTTCTCCAATAAGCCACCAGGACAGCTGGCCCCAGAGCCAGCAGTTCAGACCTGCCATGCCCATAGGTCCTAATCCTAACCCTAGGTTGGCATTTCAAGCATCCATACCCAGAGCCCTCCACACGAATCCCTCCATATGGGGGAGCCCTGAGCCACAAAACAGAATTCCTACTGCCCCCCAAAAGTAAACCTTGCCTTTCTGAGCTATGTAAATGCCTCAGAGTTGGAAGAAAACTCTGTAGGCCCTGAGGCCTTGCCCATTTTGCAGCCCATCCTGGACACAAACATACATGGTGATCCTTTGCCTGAGCCACTTTTTCAACACAGCCCTTTGGGTATCTCACCACAGAACCAGGATATAAGGACTGCCATGCTCCTCGGACCTGACCCTTATTATAGCTTGGGTTTTCAGGCATCCATACCCACAACCCTGATCTTAAATCCCACCATATGAGGGACTCCTGGGATATAAAACAGGACAACACACAACCCCCAGACTAGACCAAACCATTTGTAACTGCAAAAACCCCAGAGGGGGGAAAAACTCCATGGCCCCATGAGGCCACAGCCACATTTTGCAGATCTCATGGACGCAAACTCCAGGCTGAGCAACATCCTAACACTTGCCTTAACCTGAAATCCATGGGAGCTTACCTGAGAGTTTGTATATTGGTCCTGCCATGTCCTAGGCCCTAGTCCTAAACATAGTATGGCTCTTCAGACTTCCATCACTAGAGTCCTGGCTCACAAGTCTTCCAGATAGATAACTCCAGAGCCATACCATGGGACTCTGGCTACCTCCAAAAGGATGCCATGCTCAATGGAGCTTCACAAAACCCCCAGACTTGGAGAAACCTCCATGGCCAAAGGGCCATAACCTTTGATGCAACCGGACCCTGGATTTTTTTTCCAATTTATTTATTTTCAGAAAAACAGTATTCATTATTTTTTCACCACACCCAGTGCTCCATGCAAGCCGTGCCCTCTATAATACCCACCACCTGGTACCCCAACCTCCCACCCCCCCACCACTTCAAACCCCTCAGACTGTTTTTCAGAGTCCATAGTCTCTCATGGTTCACCTCCCCTTCCAATTTACCCAAATTCCCTACTCCTCTCTAACACCCCTTGTCCTCCATGCTATTTGTTATGCTCCACAAATAAGTGAAACCATATGATAATTAACTCTCTTTGCTGGACCCTGGATCTTAAAACAAATTCTGTCTCTCAGCCTGAGCCCTGAACTCCAGTCAGTCACTCACACAGCTGGCCCCAGAATCTGAAAACCCACCTGCCATGCCCCTAGTGCCCAACGTGAACTCTAGGTTGGGTTTTCAGGCATCCATACCCAGAGCTCTGCTCTCAAATACTTCCAAATGGGGATCCCTGAGCCATACAACAAGACTCCACCTCTCCCCAAGAATGAAACCATGCTATTTGAAGCTGCACAGAACTTCCAGAGCAGGAGAAAATTCTATGGTCCCAGGAGAACACCCACACATTCGACAGACCTAGTTGACCCAAATTCTAGTCTCGTCTGAGCGAATGCCTGACAATTGCCCTAACTTCAGAGTCTGGGGAGCTTGCCTCAGAATCTGCAGATTGTGCATTCATGCCTAGACCCTAACCATAAACCGAGCTTTGATTTTTAGAATTCCATTCCTTGAGTCCTGGAGTGCAAGGACTCCAGATTGGAGACCACAGGGCCACACCACAGGACTCTCCATGCTCTCCAGGAGGAAACCATGCCTTATGGAAATTCACAAAACCCCTAGATCCCGGGAATCATTCATGGCCCACAATGTCACCCCTTTCTTTCACTACCATGGATGCCAATTTGAAGTCTGACACAATCTGTGTCCTATATTCTAATCAGCCACCAGGACAGCTGGCCCCAGAGCCAGCACTTTGGATGTGTCATGCTGTTAGGCCCTATTCCTAACCCTGGGTTAGGTTTTCAGACATCCATAACCAGCGCCCTTGTCTTGAGTCTCTCCATATGGGGAACCCCTGAGAGACAAAAGAGAACTACTCCTGTCCCCCAGAAGGAAACCGTGCTTATTGGAGCTATGTAAAACCCTCATATTTGGAAGAAAACTGCATTGGCCCGTAGGCCATGCCCACATTTGCAGGCTGCCCTGGGCACAAACACCTATTGTGACCCTTAGCCTGAGCCTCATTTTCAAAAAAACCCCAATGGTTAGCTCACCCTAGAATCAGGATATAAGGACTGACATGCCATTAGGACCTAACCCTTATTGTACCTTGGGTTTTAGGACATCCATACGTGGAACCCTGCTCCTAAATCCCTCCATATGGAGTACCCCTGAGCAGTAAAACTGGACACCACCTATACCCAGAATAGACCAGTCTGCTCAGAACTGTGCACAAATCCCAGAGTAGGAGAAACCTCCAAGGCTGCATGAGGCCACACCATATTTGGAGGATGGCATGGACACAAACTCCAGTCTGAGTGACATCCTGACCCAAGACTTAACTTTGATTCTTGGGAGCTCGCTTCAGGGTCTGTACATTGGGCCTGCAATTTCCTAGGCCCAAGCCCTAGACCTAGATTGGGTTTTCAGACTTCTGTCCTCAGAGTCCTTGTCCTTGTCCAAAAGCCAGAGTTGGCACATTGGACCGGATAAGCTCTTCGGCCCTATATCTAATGCTATGTTGTGTTTTTAGGCATCCATCTGCAGAAGCCTGCTTGTGAATCCTTCCAAATGGGGGTACCCTAGAACCATACAAGAACACTCCACCCGTCTCCCAGAATGAAACCTCTATTCGGCATTGTGCAGAAGCCCCAATGCAGGAGAAACCTCCATGTACACCTCAACTTATGGTAGCCTTAGTGCTCACAAATTGTAGTCTGAGCGAATACCTGACATTTGCCCTAAGCTCAGATCCTGAGGAGCTCAACATAGCATCTGCATATCCGACCTGCCATGCCCTGGGGCCTTTCCCAAACCCTAGCTTGGGTTTTCTGTCTTTATTCCCCTGAGTCCTGGCTCACAAGCTTTCCAGACTGGGGACTCAGGAGCCATACCACAGGACTCTCCCTGCCCTTCAGAAGAAAACTTACCTATGGAACTGAACAAAACCCCCTGATTAGGAGAAACATGCACAGGCTTCAGGCCACTCCCATTTACAAAAGCCAGTCTTGGTCAATAATACACATTCTGTCATTCATCCTGAGCCCTGACCTCTACTCTGCCACCCACATAGCTATCCCAAGAGCCAGCATATCCGACCTGCCTTGTGCCCAGGCCCTAATTTTCACCCTACTTTGTGTTTACAGATATCTATCTCCAGTGGCTTAGTCTCAAACCCCTCCATATGGGATATCTCTTAGCCAGAAAACAGAACTCCTCCTGTCCTCTGGAAAGGATTTCTAGCTGTTTAGAGATATGTAAAATCCAGAGAGTAGGAGACACCAGCATGGCAGATGCCATGCCCTCTTTCTGAGGACTCACTGTACACAAACTTGCTTCGAGACCCTCAGCCTGTGCTCCATTTACAAATGAGTGTCCCAGGTAGCTCCCCAAAGGACAGCTGATAGGGTATGCCATGCACCAAGGCCCATACCTAACCCTAGCTTGGGTTTTCAGACTTCCATCCCAAAAGTGCTGTCCCACAAGCCCTCCAGATAGAGAACTCCAGAACGACACAAAAGGACTCTGCCTGCCCTCCAGAAGGAAACCATGCTCCGTGGAGCTGCACGAAATCTCCAGATTAGGAGAAACCTGCACGATCAATGAGGCCACCCCCATTTCAGGAACCTGTCCCTGGATACTAATACATACTCTGTCCCTCAGCCTGAGCACCTGTTGGGGTCCATAATCAAAGGAGTGAGACTGATACAAAGTGAAGGTCAAGCAAAGCTTTATTTCACACCAAGCATCGAGAATCAAACTGCCCGGTCGGGGCTGTCTCTTATCAAGAGGCAACAGCGCCCAGCCTCAAAAACTAACTTTGTGTGTGTGTGTGTGTGTGTGTGTGTGTGTGTTGTAAGAGAATGATTGAGTTTCATTATTTTTTTTGTAAAGATTTTATTTATTTATTTATTTATTTTTCCCAATTTATTTATTTTCAGAAAAACAGTATTCATTATTTTTTCACCACACCCAGTGCTCCATGCAAGCCGTGCCCTCCACAATACCCACCACCTGGTACCCCAACCTCCCACCCCCCCGCCACTTCAAACCCCTCAGATTGTTTTTCAGAGTCCATAGTCTCTCATGGTTCATCTCCCCTTCCAATTTACCCAAAAGCACATACCCTCCCCAATGTCCATAACCCTACCCCCCTTCTCCCAACCCCCCTCCCCCCAGCAACCCACAGTTTGTTTCGTGAGATTAAGAGTCACTTCATTATTCTACATATTGCTGTCCAGGTTTCCCAGCACCATTTATTAAAGAGAGTGTCTTTTTTTCCACTGTATATCTGTTCCTTCTTTGTTGAGGATTAGTTTACCATAGAGTTGAGGGTCCCTATCTGGGGTCTCTAATCTGTTCCACTGGTCTATGTGTTTGTTTTTATGCCAGTACCATACTGTCTTGGTGATCACAGCTTTGTAGTAAAGCTTGAATCAGGTAATGTGAGGCCATTTTATTTTTGTTTTTCAACATTTCCTTAGCAATTTAGGGTCTATTTCTTATTCCATACAAATTTTAGGATTATTTGTTCTAGCTCTTTGGAAAATACTGGTGGAATTTTGATCAGAATGGCATTAAAATTATAGATTGCTCTAGGCAATATAGACATTTTAACAATGTTTATTCTTCTGATCCAAGAGCATGGAATGGTCATCTATCTTTTTGTGTCTTCTTCAATTTCTTTCATGAGTGTTCTTTAGTTCCTTGAGTACAGATCATTTACCTCTTTGGTTAGGTTTTTTTTCCCCAGGTATCTTATGGTTCTTGGTGATACAGTAAATGGAATCAATTCTCTAATTTTCCTTTCTGTATTTTCATTGTCAGGGTATAAAAAAGCAACTGATTTCTGTACATTGATATTGTATCCTGCCACTTTACTAAATTGCTGTATGAGTTCTAGCAGTTTGGCAGTGGAGTCTTTTGGGTTTTCTATATAAAGTATCATGTCATCTGTGAAGAGAGAGAGTTTGACTTCTTCATTGCCAATTTGGATACCTTTTATTTCTCTTTGTTATCTGATTGCTGTTGCTAGGACTTCTAATACTATGTTGAACAAGAGTGGTGAGAGTGGTCATCCTTGTCATGTTCCTGATCTCAATGGGAAGGCTGTGAGCTTTTTACCATTGAGGATGATATTTGCTGTGGATTTTTCATAGATGTTATGAAGTTCAGGAATGTTCCCTCTATCCTTGTCATTTGAAGCATTTTAATCAGGAACAGATGCTGAATTTTGTCAAATGTTTTTTCTGGATCAATTGAGAGGACCATGTGGTTCTTCTGTCTTCTCTTATTGATTTGTTCTATCACATTGATTTATTTGCAAATGGTGAACCATCCTTGTAAATCAGGGATGAATCCCACCTGGTCATGGTGGAAAATCTTTTTAATGTGCTGTTGGATCCCGTTTGCTAGGATCATGTTGAGAATCTTAGCATCCATATTCATCAGCGATATTAGTCTGAAATTCTCCTTTTTGATGAGGTCTTTGCCTGGATTGGGGATCAGGGTAATGCATGTTCCATAAAAAGATTCTGGAATTTTTCTTTCTACTTCAATTTTTGTAACAGTTTCAGGAGAATAGGTGTTATTTCTTCTTTGAAAGTTTGGTAGAATTCCCCAGGGAATCTGTCAAGTCCTGGGCTCTTGTTTTTTGGGAGTTTTTAAAAAAATAAGTAATTTATTTATTTTCAGCATAACAGTATTCACTACTTTTTCACCACACACAGTGTTCCATGCAATCCGTGCCCTCTATCATACCCACCACCTGGTACCCCAACCTCCCACACCCTCGCCACTTCAAACCCCTCAGATTGTTTTCCAGAGTCCATAATCTCTCATGATTCACCTCCCCTCCCAATTTACTCCAACTCCCTCTCCTCTCTAACTCCCCGTGTCCTTCATGCTATTTCTTATGCTCCACAAATAAGTGAAACCATATGATAATTGACTCTCTCTGCTTGACTTATTTCACTCAGCATAATCTCTTCCAGTCCCGTCCATGTTGCTACAAAAGTTGGGTATTCATCCTTTCTGATGGAGGCATATACTCCATAGTGTATATGGACCACATTTTCCTTATCCATTCATCCGTTGAAGGGCACCTTGGTTCTTTCCACAGTTTGGCGACCGTGGCCATTGTTGCTATAAACATTGGGGTACAGATAATCCTTCTTTTCATGACATCTGTATCTTTGGGGTAAATACCCAGGAGTGCAATGGCAGGGTTTTTTGATCACTGCTTCTATCTTGTTAAGAGATATCAGTCTATTCAGGTTGTCAATTTCTTCCTGGTTCAATTTTGGCTGTTTATAGTTTTCCAGGAATGCATCCCTTTCATCTAGGTTGCTTAACTTATCAGCATATAACTGTTGATGATAAATTCTGATGATTGTTTCCATTTCCTTGGTGTTAGTTGTGATCTCTCCCTTTTCATTCATAATTTTATTAATTTGCGCTTTCTTTCTTTTCTCTTGTACTAGTGTGGCCAATGGTTTATCTATCTTATTGATTGAAAAAAACAGCTTCTAGTTTCATTGATATGTTTTACTGTATCTCTAGTTTCTGCATCATTGATCTTTGCTCTAATCTTGATTATTTCCCTTCTTATGTGTGGAGTTGGATTAATTTGTTATTGATTCTCCGGTTCTTTAAGATGTAGAGACAGCAGGTGCATTCTGAATTTTTTAATATTTTGAGGGAGGCTTGGATGGCTATGTATTTCCCCCTTAAGGCCACCTTTGCTGTATCCCATAGGTTTTGGACAGAAGTTTCTTCATTCTCATTGGTTTCCATTAATTGTTTCAGTTCTTCTTTGATCTCCTTATTGATCCAAGCATTCTTAAGCAAGGTGGTCTTTAGCTTCCAGGTGTTTGAGTTCCTTCCGAACTTTTCCTTGTGATTGACCTCCAGTTTCAAAGTATTTTGATCTGAGAATATGCAGGGAATAATCTCAGTCCTTTGGTATCGGTTGAGTCCTGATTTGTGACCCAGTATGTGGTCTATTCTGGAGAAGGTTACATGGGCACTGGAGAAGAAAGAGTATTCTGTTGTTTTAGGGTGGAATGTTCTGTATGTGTTTATGAGGCCCAGCTGGTCCAATGTGTCATTCAATGCTCTTGTTTCCTTATTGATTTTCTGCTTGGATGATCTGTCTATTACTGAGAGAGGCGTGTTAAAATCTCCTACTACTTATGTATTCATATCAATATGATTCTTTATGTTGATTAATAGATTTCCTTTGTAATTGGCTGCTCCCATATTGGGGGCATACATATTTACAATTATTAGATCATCTTGGTGCATAGTCCCTTTAATAATTTTGTAGTATCCTTCTGTATCTCTGAGTACAGTATTTAGTTTAAAATCTAATTTATTTGATATGGAAATAAGTACCCTGGCCTTCTTTTGAGACCCATTGGCATTAAAGGTGCTTCTCCATCCCTTCACTTTCAGTCTGGTTGTATCCTTAGGTTCAAAATGAGTCTCTTGTGGACAACATATGGATGGGTCCTGTCGTTTTATCCAATCTGCAACCCTGTGTCATTTTATGGGTGCATGTAGGGTATTCACATTGAGAGTGATTATTGAGAGATAAGTTTTATTGACATTGTATTACCTTTGAAGTCTTTCTTTCTGTAGATTGTCTTTTTATTTCTGTTCAATGATACTCTTGTGATTTTTCCTCTTTTATAGAACCCCCCTTCATGTTTCCTGCAGTGTCGGTTTGGTGGTTGCATAGTCTTTTAAGCCTTGCCGGTCTTGGAAACTCTTTATCTCTCTATCCATTTTGAATGTCATTCTTCCTGGATTATTGGCTGCATGCTCTGCTCATATAGTGCCCTGAATATATCTTGCCAGCCCTTTGTGGCTTGCCAGGATTCTGTGGACAGGTCTGATGTTATTCTGATGGGCTTTCCTCTGTACATAAGGAGCTTCTTTGTCCTAGCTTTTAGAGAATTTAGATTAGATTCGAACTCTTTGAGAGCATTATGAACATCATCCCTGGTGGCTTTCAGTTCTGCCCTAATCAATTCCGTTTAATCAGCCATGGCTTTCTCCAACCTAGCTATTGCCTGGATAATTGTTAGCCTGAATTCTCTTTCTGACATGTTGTCTATGTTGATAGCCATTAGCTCTGTTGCAGAAGGCCCATCCTCTGAATTTTTCTTTTGTTTGGTATTCCTCCTCCTAGTAATTTTGGTGAGAGATGGCTGAATGGAAGTAATTGGATGTATCGGCCATGGTGCAGTCAAGGCTTCCCGTGGAATGCTTCTGAGCAATCAGGATTCCCCGCCCAAAGGAAAGAAAAAAGAAAGAGAAAAAAGAAAAGAGAGAGAGAGAGATACAGGAAAAAAGAAAGATAAAAGATAATTCTCAGCCCAGTTGGCCTCCAGGGTAAGATTAATGAAGTATACAAACCAAAACAGACAACAAAAAGATTAATAAATGTATATGACAAGAGAAAAAAATATATATATATAAAAAAAAGAACCTCGTCAAAAAAAACCCCAAGTATAAGATTTATATACTATCAAGACAAACACAAAAACACAGAAACACTGGTGGAAGAAGAAGATGGGAGAGTAGTTATAAATTCTCATTGTGGGCGAGAAAGTTTATTTTGATTCTTCCTGGAAGTATCTTGATATCTTTGTTAAAGGACTCAACTTTCCTAAGAAAAAGGGTGATTAAAAATTGGTTTACCTATAGGGGTAACATTGACTGGAGAAGGGGGATTACCTTGAAGTTTAACTATATATATATAATAAAAAATAAAAATAAAAAAAGAATAAACTAAACTAAACTAAAATTAAATTAAAAAAAAAATTAAAAATAGAAAAGCAAAAGAAAAACACCGGTATATGTATCAAGAAGTTCAGGTTAGTTAGAGAGGGGAAGGAAATCGGGGAAAATTGGAAGGGGAGGTGAAACATGAGAGACTATGGACTCTGAAAAACTATCTGAGCGTTTTGAAGGGGCGGGGAGTGGGAGGTTGGGGTACCAGGTGATGGGTATTATAGAGGGCACGGATTCCATGGAGCACTGGGTGTGGTGCAAAAATAATGAATACTGTTATGCTGCAAATAAATAAAAAATAAATTTAAAAAAGTTCAGGTTAGAAGGTTATTATGGAATTTGATGTACTAGACATCTCACTGTGATGGTAAATAGGTTAAAAATTATCTATATACAAAAAAAGAACCAGAATAGTGGGAATAAATTAAAAATAAAAGTTGTATCTATGCAGTAGTGGTGGTTGTTCTCTTGTCGTCTTTTCTTTTTCTTTCTTTTTTTTTCCCCGGTTGGCTTTCTTGGGGAGGGGCCTGCCACGTGGGATTTCAGGAAATGTTCCCTGAGTTAAGTTCTCCCGCCCCCCCTCGAGGGGTTGGGTTCTGAGGAAACCGATTTTTCAGGCTTTTTTTTCTCTGGAGGTTTTTATGTTTGTTTATTTGTTCGTTTGTTTTCACTCACGTTGACAGCTTTTGTTGGTTTTTGGAGGTTTAGCAGAAAGCAAACTGCACCCAGACCTCGCTCCCAGAGCGAAACCTGAGTCTGTTCCCCTCTGGGTTCTTCAGAGAACATAAGTTCCCCCTCGGCCTGTTGCAAAACATTTTCTGATTCGCGTTCCCTGTGGACACAGGAACTCCTGATTGTACCCAAAACCATTACAGTGGCTGCTGTATGGGCAGCTCCAGACAGCCAAAGAGGTATCCAACCATGATCACACACTGAGATTTTCCTGCCGGCTTGGGTTGGGAGTGCCTGGTCTTTCCGGTCTGAGAGCGCCGGGCTGGCAACTGCACGCACCTCTTTCAGGGGAGAGTGTGGGGTGTGACTCAGGCTCTGATAGCACAGCACAGCAAGCATGTGGGGACTGCAAAAAGCCTGTGCTTCTCCCAACTGTCGAGACTCCCAGCCTCTCACAGGAATCTGACCCCATGTACTCTCAGCCTCGCTCACGGCTCAGGGACCAAGAACTCTCTTCTCCACCACACCCTCTCTGGCTCAGCACCAGGGGTGGCTGTCCTTGCTCCAGGGACTTAGACCTCCCCCTAACTTCAGATACGGGGGAGGTCGCCTCAGCATGTGCTGATAGTGCCTGCCATGCCATAGACCCTAGGGCAATCCAACCCTAACTTGGATTCTCAGACGTCTTTTCCCAGAGTTCTGGCTCACAAGCCTCCCAGGTTGGGGACTCAGAGCACATACCACAGGTCTCCCCCTGCCCTCCAGAAGGAAATGGTGCCCAGGAGCTGCAAAAACCCCCAGATTAGATAGGAGAGACAAGAAGGCAGGGAAGTAGGAGGGGGCGCCCTTTCAACCTGCACCCTAAAATGAGCTGATTACCTTCCAGAAAACTCCGATCACCCACGAAATCAGCCTGAGATCAGAATTATACACGTCTGGAGCTCTACCGGAGCAGAAGACTCCAATGGGCAGGTAAAGTGGAGTGGGAATAGTGGACTGATATCAGAAGATAAGCAAAAGGGGGAGGGAGCCACCAGAGGTGACTGGTTGGAAAGTAATACCCCAATATGATCAAGAGTGCCCTGCATCTGGGGACCAGCATTAACTTGGAGACTGGATGAAAACACTCCAAAAGAGCAAAGGATCGTGGGGGAAATTGTGGGAATTGGGGCAGTTAGGGACAGGGGCTTAAGTTGCTGGTCCCAGGACAGCCTCGCCTGGTGCTGAGGCAGAGAGAGTGCAGTGGAGAAACCAGGTATTGGTCCCTAAGCTGCCAGCGCGCCCAAGAATGCGTGGGTTCTAGCTCCTGTGAGGGGATGGGAGCCACGCTGGTTGGCAGAATGCACAAGCCCTTCTACAAAGCCCGAGATACGCGTGCAAGTCCCTCATACTCCCCTGAGAGAGTTACAAAGGCCTGGCCGGTGCTCTTCGACCCACGCCATCGTTTCAGAGCCAAAGACGTGCGTCCCAATCTCTCCCCTGGCAGAGGAGTACAAAAGCCCAGCCTCATGCATTCGTGCCTGCACCCCATTCTCCATGCCTGAGATGCGCGCGCGACCCATAGCTGCCCCTGAAAGAGGTGCATGCAAGGCTGGCACTCTTAGACCCAGAAAGACCAGGCACTCGCAGCCCGGGCCAGCTGGAAAAAATCAGTGTGTGATTGCTGCTTGGAACCTCTGGCGATTGGGAGTTTCCAGACAGCCGCCACTGCCTCGGCTTTGGGTACAAGCAAAAGATTCTGCGTCCCCAAGGACCGCGACTTGGAACCGGCCCTGCCAGTGGCCAAGGGGGAACTTATTTAGGTTCTGCACCCAGACTGAGGCTTATCTCTGAGAGGGAGATCAGGGTGCAATTTGTTTTCCTCTAAAACTACAAAAACCATCAAAAGCGGTCAAGGTGAGAGAAAAAAAAATTGAACAAACATAAAAACCGCCAGAGAACAAAAGCCTGAAAAAAAAGCAGTTTCCTCAGAGCCCACCCCCTTGAGGGGGCCAGGAAGACTTAACTCAGGAAACATTGACTGACAACCCACATGGCAGGCCCCTCCCCCAAAAAACAAACCCAAAAAGAAAAAAAATAGAGAAAAAAAATTGGACTACAAGAGAACAACCACTACTTCATAGGAAAACTTTTATTTTTCATTCGTTCCCACTATTCTGGTTCATTTTTGTTTTTACACATAGGTAATTTTTTTAACCTATTGACCATCACAGCAAGCGGTACAGTACATCAAATTCCATAATACACTTCTAACCTGAACTTTTTGATGCAAACATCTATGTTTTTCTTTTGCATTTCTATTTTTTGAATTCCTTTTTTATTTTAGTTTAGTTTAGTTTATTCCTTTTTATTTTTATCTTCTAATATTCATATAGAGTTAAACTTCAGGGGATTGGGGATTACTTTCCCCAATCAATACTACCCCTATAGGTAAACCAATTTTTAATCCCCTTTATCTTAGGAAAGTTGAGTCCTTTAACAAAGATATCAAGATACATCCAGGAAGAATCAAAACAACCTTCCTCGCACACACTGATAATTTATAACCACTCACCCATCCTCCTCTTTCACCAGTGTTTCTGTGTTTTTGTGTTTGTCCTGATAGCATATAAATCTTACACTTGGGGTTCTTTTTGACGAGGTTCTTCCTTTATTTGCACATATATATATATATATATATATATATATTTCTCTTGTCATATACTTGTATCAGTCTTTTTGCTTGTCTGTTTTTGTTTGTCTACTTCATAAATCTTACATTGGGTCCCATCTGGGCTGAACCTTCTCTTTCATCTTCCCTTTCTTTCCTGTCTCTCTCTCTCTCTCTTTTTTTTTCTTTTCTTTTTCTTTTTCTTTTCTTTTGTCTCTCATTTGGGTGGGGAATCCTGATGGCTCGGAAGTGTTCCAGGGTGCACCTTGACTGCACCATGGTTGATACATCCAGCTACGTCTGTTCAGTCATCTCCCACCAAAATGACTAGGAGGAGGAATGCCAAACAGAAAAAATACAGAGGATAAACCTTGTGCAACAGAGCTAATGGCTATCAACATAGACAATGTGTCGGAAAAAGAATTCAGGCTAACAATTATCCAGGCAATAGCTAGGTTGGAGAAAGCATGGATGACCAGATGGAATTGATTAGGGCTGAGCAGAAAGTGGCGAGAGATGATGTTCACAATGTTAGGGTGGAGCTTAAAGCTACCAGGGAGGAGGTTCACAATGCTCTCAATGAGTTCCAATCTAATCTAAACTCTCTCAAACCTAGGGTAACTAAGACAGAAGGTAGAATTACTGATCTGGAGGACAAACGGATAAAGAGAAAGGATCAGGAGGAAGCCTGGAACAAACAGCTTAGAAACCACAAAAACAGAAGCAGGGAAATAAATTATGCCATGTAACATTCCATCGTCGGAATTATTGGAATCTCTGAAGGGGAGGAGAAAGAAAGAAATCTAGAAGATATAGTGGAATAAGTCCTTCATGAAAATTTTCGCAATCTCGCGAATGGAACCAGCGTTCATGTACTAGAGCTGAAAGGTCTCCACCCAAGATTATATTCCAAAAAAAAAAAATCACGACACCTGATAGTCAAATTGAGGAATTATAATTGTAGGTATAATCTCTTGAAAGCCGCTAGGGCAAAGAGGCTACTTACTTGCAGAGGGAAGCCCATCAGAATAACATCAGACCTGTCCTCAGAGACCTGGCAAGCCAGAAAAGCCTGGCAAGATATATCCAGGGCACTAAATGAGAAGAACATGCATCCAATAATACTTTATCCAGCAAGACTGACATTCAAAGTGGATGGAGAGATAAAGAGTTTCCACGACCGGTAAAGCTTAAAAGACTATGCAACCACCAAGCCGACGCTGTAGGAAATATTAAGGGAGGTTCTATAAAAAACAAAAATACTAAGAATAGCACTGAACAGAAATATAGGGACAATCTACAGAAAGAAACACTTTAAAGCCAACTCAATATCAATAAAAACGTATCTATCAATAATCACTCTCAATGTGAATGGCCTAAATGTGCCCATAAAATGGCACAGGGTTTTAGATTGGATAAAACGACAGGACCCATCCATATGTTGTCTACAAGAGACACATTTTGAACCTAAAGATACACACAGACTGAAAGTGAAGGGATGGAAAAGCATCTTTCATGCCAATGGGCCTCAAAAGAAACCTGGGGTAGCGATTCTCATATCAGATAAATTAGACTTTAAACTAAAGACTGTAGTTAGAGATACAGAAGGACACTACATTATCCCTAAAGGGACTAACCACCAATATGATCTAAAAATTGTAAATATCTATGCTCCCAATATGGGACAACCAATTACTTAAAAAACTGTTAATCAAGATAAAGAGTCATATTGATATGAAAACACTAATCTTAGGATATTTTAACATGCCTCTCTCAGAAATAGACAGATCATCGAAGCAGAAATTCAGTAAAGAAACAAGAGCATTGAATGACACATTAGACCAGATGGGCCTCTTAGATATATATACAGAACATAATACCCTATAACAACAGAATTCTTCTCAAGTGCATGGAACCTTCTCAAGAAGAAAACACATACTGAGTCACAAATCAGGACTCAACCGATTCCAAAAGACTGAGATTATTCCCTGCATATTGTCAGATCACAATGCTTTGAAACTGGAGGTCAATCACAAAGAAAAGTTCAGAAGGGACTCAAGCATCTGGAAACTAAAGGCCACATTGCTTATGAATGCTTGGATCAACTAGGAGATCAAAGAAGAACTGAAACAATTCATGGAAAACAATGAGAATGAAGACACCAAAGTGTCTTCACCAAAGACACTTTGGTGTCTTCCAATCCAAATTCCACCGGTTTTTTTCAAAGAGCTGGAGCAAATAATCCAAAAATTTGTATGGAATCAGAAGAGACCCCGAGTCACTAAGGAAATGTTGAAAAACAAAAATAAAGCTGGGGGCTTCACGTTACCTGATTTCAAGCTTTATTACAAAGCTGTGATCACCAAGACAGCATGGTACTGACATAAAAACAGATACATAGACCAGTGGAACAGAGTAGAGAGCCCAGATATGGACCCTCAACTCTATGGTCAATTAATCTTCGACAAAACAGGAAAAAATATACAGTGGAAAAAAGAGAGTCTCTTCAATAAATGGTGCTGGGAAAACTGGACAGCTATATGTAGAAGAATGAAACTCGACCATTTTCTTACACTGCACACAAAGATAAACTCAAAATGGATAAAAGACCTCAACGCGAGACAGGAATCCATCAGAATCCTAGAGGAGAACATAGGCAGTAATCTCTTCGATATATCAGCCACAGCAACTTCTTTCAAGATATGTCTCCAAAGGCAAAGGAAACAAAAGCAAAAATAAACATTTGAGACTTCATCAAAATCAAAAGCTTCTGTACAGCAAAGGAAACAGTCAAGACAACAATGAGGCAACCCACGGAATGGGAGAAGATATTTGAAAATGACAGTACAGACAAAAGGTTGATATCCAGGATCTATAATGAACTCTTCAAACTCAACTCACACGAAACAGGCAATCATATCAAAATATGGGCAGAAGATATGAACAGACACTTCTCCAATGAAGACATACAAATGGCTATCAGACACATGAAAAAATGTTCATCATCACTAGCCCTCAGGGAGATTCAAATTAAAACCCCATTGAGATATCACCTTACACCAGTTAGAATGGCCAAAATTAACAAAACAGGAAACAACATGTGTTGGAGGGGATGTGGGGAAAGTGGAACCATCTTTAGCTATTGGTGGGAATGCAAGTTGGTGCAGCCACTCTGGAGAACAGCGTGGAGATTCCTCACGAAATTAAAAATAGAACCTTCCTATGAGCCTCCAATTGCACTACTGGGTATTTACCTCAAAGATACAGATGTCGTGAAAAGAAGGGCCATCTGTTCCCTAATGTTTATAGCAGCTATGGCCACAGTGGCCAAACTATGGAAAGAACCAAGATGACCTTCAATGGATAAATGGATAAGGAAAATGTGGTTCATATGCAATATAGAGTCTTATGCAATATATATATTTTAATTTTGCAACTTGAAGCTTTTCCAAAAAATTTTCAGGTATTAGTCAAATTTAAAACAATGTCAAATAGAGATTCCCTATTCCCTGCAATTGCACTACTGGGTATTTACCCCAAAGTTACAGATGTAGTGAAAAGAAGGTCCATCTGTACCCCAATGTTTATATCAGCAATGGCCACAGTTGCCAAACTGTGGTAAGAACCAAAATGCACTTCAACGGACGAATGGATAAGGAAAATGTGGTCAATATACACTATGGAGTATTATGCCTCCATCAGGAAGGATGAATACTCAACTTTTGTGGCAACATGGACGGGACTGGAAGAGATTATGCTGAGCGAAATAAGTCAAGCAGAGAGAGCCAATTGTCATATGGTTTCACTTATTTGTGGAGCATAGGAAATATCATGGAGGACAAGGAGTGTTAGAGAAGAGAAGGGAGTTGGGGTAAATTGGAAGGGGAGGTGAATCATGAGAAATTATGGACTCTGAAAATCAATCTTGGGGTCTGAAGTGGTTGGGGGTTCAGAAGTTGGGGTACCAGGTGGTGGGTATTATAGAAGGTGCGGATTGCATGGACCACTGGTTGTGGTGAAAAAATAATGAATACTGTTATGCTGAAAATAAATTAATTCTTTTATAAATAAATAAATAAATAAATAAAATTATCTACATATATATAAAAAAATGAACCAGAATAGTGGGAATGAGTTGAAAATAAAATTTGGCCTATGAAGAAAAAAAAAAAAAACAGATTAGGAGAAATGGGCACTGCCCCCAATGCTACCCCACTTTTGTACACAAACCCAGACTTTAATGCACAGTTTTACACAACCTGAGTTCCGTCCTCTAATCAGCCACCATGGCAATTGGCCCCTGATTCAGCAGATTGGATATGTCATGGCCCTAGGCCCTAATCCTAACCCTTGGTTAATTTTCCAGGCCTCCATTCAGAGCCCTGCTCTTGTAAAGCCTAATGGAACCTCCAACCAAATTCCCTGAAGCACTGGGGGCAAGGTGGAGGCAATGTTTTCAGCATGTGAAAAGCCATTCCCCTGGGGATTCTGGAAGCCAGAGCCACTTAACGTTGGCATACAGCAAGAGTACATCTTTCTGTAACAGATGTCTCCAACCAAGTAACTCTGTAGTGGACTACAGTAGAATGTGGGTTCCTGGTTGCAGTTTTTTAAATTCTTCTAGGTTCTGTGGTCCAGGAATTGACTACACTGCCTGAGATCACCTACCCAATTCTGCCCTGGATTATCACCTACACAAACAGTGCTCAGGATGCTGTCTGCTCATCTCATTTCTGTATGTGAGACCACGTCTGTACACACTGACACCAATACACATATCTCCACAGGCCCCCAAGGAAGGGCTGAGTGCAGCCAGGGCCCCACCTGGTTTCAGAGACAACTCTCTACTCTTACTTGTTTGTGAACCTGGATAAGCCATTATGCCTGTCAGGGGTGGTCTGCATCTTCTCTGTACAATAGAGATGATTGTAGCATGGTCTTCCTCCAAATATCCACCAGCATATGTGGAATAATATGCATGATATTGGAGGAGTGGTGTCATAAGAAGGAAATCCCTCCAAGCACATTTTCGCCTCTTCTCAATATCTTTGAGTCTGCTACTCCTCAGATCCCACCCTGCATTCCCTAATGCTGTGTGAAAGTGTGTGTGTATGTGTGTGTGTGTGTGTGTGTGTGTGTGTGTGTGTGTGTGCATGCACAGTCGCTCCTGTGGGCACACATCTGTTCATCAGTGCTCATATTCTGGTGTACGACAAGTTGACAGCACCATCTACTGAGGGGTGGACCATACTTTCCCAAGAACTTAGGCTTTTCAATTCTCAAAGCAAACCCTAAAGAAGGTATTGGAGCTTTGGCACTTGATGGTCAGAATCCACCTTTACCACTAGGGACTTGTGCTGAGAGCTATTAAATTCTTCCCAATTGGCGTGATGTGGATAGGGGTCCATACAGTGGGTTGCCATGACCTGGGCTCTCCCTCAGAAAAGAACTTGCTGAAATGCCTCCTTTCTACAGTATCAATGCTCTCCCTCACCGTGATACCATCTCCATGTCTGTAGCCCCTGACTTCAACACAACTTTTTCCAGAGCCCTCCAGTGGGTCCTAGGTGCATCCAGGGCACCATCTTTGAGGACATTCACAAAGAGCTGGGTTCATGCTTGGTTCAGCCTTCTTAACAGTCTGTGATTCTGGGCAGAGCACTCACCATGCAGTGGTTTTCACCTTCTCCAACCAGTGTTCCCTGGAATCTCATAGCCTTTTTAATCATCTTTGTATAAACCTGTCCCTTGGAGTGTGTTTTGGACTGAATGATTCCTTCCATTTCACAGAACATGGCCACATGACCCAACAACCCAGTCTTAGATTTAGCTCTACAAACCCATTGCCCATCCACGTACTGCCTCTGACCCATGTTCTTTCTCATATCCTCACCCTGGAGTACAAGTCCCTATGCTGAGCCTTGACACACACACACATATGGGCCCAGGACCTAGCAAGGGGAACCAAGAATAGACAGAAGAACTCAGGCCTTTTGAGATGGACTGAATCCTGCTAACAGCCCTAAGTGAACTCAGATTCTCAGTGATGCAGACCCTGCACTGATGTTTTCAAGAACCCCAAAGTACTGTGGTGCTCTGGCAGGAGCCCCTAGGTAAGCACTCCTGGATTCCTATACTTAAATACTCCTCATAGAATGTGAAATGGTGTGTATTGGTTAAGGCACTGAGTGTGGGGTAATGTGATCACATAGCACTAGAAGCAGGGAACATATAGTGTCCACCAGTACCTGGTCATAGCCCTTCTCACTTTCCTCTGCTCCCCCCTTCAGAATCTTCATTTCTAGCACGCTGGCTTCCTTTCTAATCCTCACTCCAGGAACATCATATTCTGCTTCCAATCCTCTGCACCACGGCACCCTCTTCTGGGCTAAATAAAGTCGGATTTGTGCAGGGCTGCCTTCTTCTTTTCCTGCCACAGAAATTCTCAATGTCATCTCAGCATAGCCTTGTCAGATCCCTCCCCTAGTGGAGTTCAGGACCCAGATTAGTCCTTTATACTTTTCTCATGGAGCAAATGCTTCTTTTATTCACTTTTTCAGTTCATGTTTATACATCTGCCCCACTAAATCCTGAGCTCCTAGTGGGAGGAAATGTGTGCCTGAAAGGGAATGGAACCACCTGAGTTTTCAGGGCCCAGTGGCTGAATGAACAGGAGAGAGGATCCAGCCCACAACCGACCAGATCTATTGTCCAAGTCCAACTGATTTAGGTCATGAGCAAGTCCTATTGTTTTCTTTTGTTTCCTACATCAACCCTGTGTTCCATGTGGAGCTCAAACTCATGACCCTGAAATCAAGTACCTCGTGTCCTACTGACTGAGGAAGCCAGGTGTTTCTTTGGTCATTTTCTCTAGGTTCTAGGCTGATAACTATGGACTTTTGTTTGCAGATTTCCCCGAATTATGGTGGCATTTTGCCATAGATTTCCTCACATGACAGTGCTCAGTGGATCTTCAGATTGGAGACTGAGCTCCTTCCTTTGGTCTTTCAGGAGCCCAGAGTCCTTTCACCATGGACTTTGTCACCCCTTTGATTGTCAAGAACTTCTGACGCCATCAGGACAAGGGGAATGTAACTGAATTAAAGTCTTCAAGTGGTGAAACTTGTAGGAATCATACAGAAAGAGACAGATTTGTGGCACAGATGTACTTAGCACTTGAACGATGAGAGTCAAATAATTGGAAATGGCTCAGTTGTTCAATGATGGGTCTTTGAGTGCTGTCATTGAGAATGCCCAAGAGGACAGCAGTGACAGTGCCTGTCCACAGTGGGGAATCAGGTAGAAGAAAAGCCCAGCCCAAAAACTTTCACTACCTGCCCCCCACAGCATAACACACACACACACACACACACCAGAGGGAAAATCACTGGAATTGGGATAAAATCCATCATGGGTGATTATTTCTTGGAGAAGAAACTTGTCTTCTTTTTGTTTTATTTAAGTCATTATTTTATTACATAAACACAGTCTGGAGTAAAACTAAAGAACTGTATACTCTATTACCTGGCTTGTTAGTAATAAATGGGAAGATTTAAGATGTGTTTTTAATATTTATTTATAAATTGCCCACTAGAATAATTTAAGCATCGCCTATGCAGGATAATGAAAGAATTAAAAGGTGTCTCATGGACCCAGGTTTTCCCCCTGTTTCTGCCATTCAAGATATCCTTATGAAAGGGAACACTACCCCAGATAATGAGACTAGCTTCTTTTGGGACGTCCCATGATGATAGTTTTTTCAAGAACATTCGTTTATAATAAACTGTTACTTTAATAAAACAATGAAAAATTATATATCTTTCTTATATTCTGTAGCCAGACAGAGAAGGTCATATTGTAGGACTCAAGTCACATGAAAATTCCAGACAAGGTATAGTACCAGAGATAGAGCAAAGAGCAGTGGTTGCAGGTACTGGGGTGTGTTAATGAGCAGTGAGTAATAAGTAGTCCAGGTTTCTCTGCGATGGAAATGTTCTACAAGTAATTAGTTGTGCAACACTCTTAACGTAATAAAAGTCACCTCAGTATACCTTTGAAAAGGATCAGAGGAAAAGGGATTTGAGGGAAATTGGAAGCGGTGGTGAACGATGAGAGAATATGGACTCTGAAAATCTATCTGAGGGTTTTGAAGGGGGGGGATGGGAGGTTGGGGGAACCAGGTGGTGGGTATTAGAGAGGGCATGGATTGCATGGAGCACTGGGTGTGGTGCAGAAACAATGAATACTGTTACACTGAGAAGAAATAAAAAATTAATTAATTAATTAATTAAAAAATGAAAAGGATCAGAGTATACTTTTTAAGTAAACTCTAATAATACTTTATCTAACGAACAAAATTAAACCATTTTACAAGTGTATACAAAACACAAAAATTACAAAGAGGGCAAGAAACCACATCCCTGGGGTTCCAACCAGCATGAGATGCCGCTTGGTGGCTGAGTCTGGTTATTCCACTGAGACAAGTGCTGGCTCAAGCCCCTCAGGATCCAAAAAAGAGCATAGGCAGAACCCTGCTGGACCATCTGGTCAGGTAAATGGGATGATAGTTCTTCCATCTCAGGAGAATAATTTAGATCCCTGACTACCACCTAGACTCACACCAACAGGGCAGTTGCCACCACTGCTCTTGCTGAGGGGTGAGCTCCTGCACCAGGGATGGGGTGGGCCAGCTTTGTTTGTGAAGATACAGAAGGTGCCACAGTGGGAGCTGGGCTTATTCCTGTGGTGGTTCAGGATCTTTCTCTGGACATAGTGCTGTAGGTCTTTGAAGAGAAAGTTTCATCAGCATGATTGACTTCCCATGTCCCTTCGAAATAAAGGAAAATTTTCCCAGCACTCAATGTCTTTTGTGTCCAAGAACCAATCCTTGGGAGGTGTCCCTGACAAAAGACCATGGGGACAGGGACCTGGGACTACTCACTCCTCTCAACTCAAGTGTACTATAGGCGTGGCCAGTGTGCCCCTCTCATCCCCCTCCACAGGTCCACACCAGGCTGTCCAGATCTTCCCATTCCCAGACTCTGTCTCTGTGGGCTCAAGCTGTTGCAGCTTGGAGAGCAGAAGCTGGGCATGGTGCTCCAAATCTGAGCCTGGCATATTGAGCCCCAGGTATGCCAGCAGCATATTCAGGCTGGGAAATTCTTGGGGCTGGACAAAATCATCGGGCTATTGTTCTAGCCATGTGTTCAAGATGGAGGAGATGGCCCTCTGAAGATACTCTTAGGCAGAGGAGTCAGAAGACAGGGCACCCTCCCAAACTTGTACCCCAGGAAACCCCAGTGTGATTCTTGATCCCTGGACTTCCAGCTCCTGTCAGAGACCAGTTCTAGTCTTTGTCCACCTGTCATCTAGCTGTCCTGCCTTAGACATGTCTCTTCATAGACGACAGGGTGCAAAAAAGCCCTATGAGTGTAATTCCTGATCAACCCTGTGAGAATTTCTTTCCTTCCTGGGGAGCTGGACACATTCCTCAGTCTTTCTCCTTGTCCACTTGCCACAGAATTCAATTGCATGCTCCTAGGAAGGGGTGGTGTCTGGCCTCTTAATTACCCTTGCTGCACATGCCACTGTGCTATGAAGATCCAACCAAGGGGTGAACTAAGGGACTTTGTCTCTAGCTGAGCTTTTCCAGGGCCCTCCCATTACCTCAAATGTTACCTCCTTTGCCCTTGTGCTGCCTCTTTCACTATATTCCATGAGTGGGTCTCCTTCCTCTGACACTATTCTTCCACAGGGTTTGGAATGTATGGTCCCTGAGCTCTCACTGGGTCTTCTGAGCACCCAGTGTCCATGTCCCATCAGATTGCTAAGTGTGATGGTTCATACAGCCTCTGTTCTGCATCCCTGGATTGGTGTAGAGTCAGGGCTGGGAGAGGGATGAGTGGGGAATGATGCCCTTAGAGGCTAATTCCAGCCCCCTCTTCTCTGCAAAGGTGCCTACATCCACAGTTCTACCAGGCCCCTTCTTTTCTCCAGAAGGAACTCTCAGATACTCACCCTTAAGGAGGAATCACATACATGTGGGATGAGGATCCAAGTGTCCCTCCAACTCACAGTTCCCTGGCTTCCCTGGTGGTGAGAGAAGGCCCTCATGTATCATCCAAAGCTCACTTACATATTCCACTTCTCATGGGCTCTGCCGACCTCATGATAACTGGAGAAAATACACTCATATCTAGTGGAAGCCAGGGGTCATCACATATAATGTCCTGTGAATGCTACCTCTCATTGTGTCCAGTGTCAGTTTGACCCCTAACTAGTCTGGAGCGCTGGGGTGCTGTCTGCTCTGTGCAGAGTTCACAGTCAGCTCCTAGAGGATCGCCTTTAGTGACTGGGAATTCCTGAATGTTTCCAGAATGAAAAGGCCCAAACCTTTGAATGGGCCTGGAGCCTCTGCTCACCCCCAGGGACCCCTCCTCTGGTTTTGGCCAGGCACAGCCCTCAGACAGTCTCATATCTCATATCTCATATCTCTTTATATATATATATATATATATATATATATATATATATATATATTACTTTTCAGTGTTCCAGAATTCATTGTATATGGTTGTCCGGTTCAATCTTCTTCTCTGGGCATATCTGTCTATAGGTCTGAGTGGAGGTGACTAAGCTTGTGTCAGATCGCCCTTGTTTTTCCTGGATTTCCTACACTATTGGGATGTCCGGGGACATTGGAGGTTTCTCCTAATCTGTAAGGTTGTGTCCAAAGGAATGAGCAGAATTCCTTTGGACAGGGCAGGCACAGTCCTGAGGTGTGGCTCCAGGGGTCCCACCCTTGAGGGTGTGTGGACCAGGACAATTGAGACAGAAGTCTGAAAACACAAACTCGGCTTAGGCTTGGGTACATAGGTATGACAGCCTGGATCTACAGACCATGAGGAGAATTTTGGGGGCTATGAACAACGGGCGAGTGTGAAGTACTTTTTCAGGCTTTTATCTCCAGATTTTGTGTCAACGGTGGCCATGGAATGTCGGGCTGGCCTCATTGGCCATGGACGAGTTTTTCTCTCTGTGGGTTTGGCCCGATTCCAAGTGTTTGGGGTCATTCTTTGGATGGAAGGAGTCCTTTCTCTTTTTTTTTTTTTTTTTTTTTTTTTTTTTTTGCCTCATGTTTCACACCAAAGAGGCATTGCAGAGAAGAGCTCTGAAACGGGGTGACTAGACTTATCGAGATCTGGTTAAGATTGGGGGACTAGGGGCATGGCAAGTCCCATATGCGTGCTTTTGGTCTAGCCACTAAGAGGCTTTACTTGAGGACAGGGCTCTTGCTGAGGGTCCCAATATGTGTTTGTATCCATCGCGGCCCTCAAGCATTGCCGGAGCCCCATGGGCCACGCTGGTTTCTTCTACACTGAATGTTCGACAACATGCCAACCACAGGGTTTCTTGCCATGGGGAAGGAGAAGTTCTGATTTCTGTATCACGTACACCGCTTGGCAGTGAGTGGAGATAAGGTCTAGGTTCTGACGCCTGAAGACCGACGTTGGGAAGAGTTGATGACCTAAGGCCATAGTGTGTCCGATGTGCTCCATGTGCGGTCAGATGTCTGGGTGTCGGTCATGAGGTCCGGGTTCAGGCTGTGTCAGACAGTGCATTACTGTCCAGGCTGGACTGTATAATTGGGGTACAGTCGAGTGGCGTGCACGTTGATTCTCATTTGGGGTTTCTGGGTAGCCCTGCAGGGCTACGTTTTTCTTCTGGAGGGCAGGCAGATTGCTGCATTGTGTCTCCAGAATTCCCAAACTGGAGGGCTTGTGAGCCAGGAGTGTGAGGATGGAAGTCTGAGAACACAAGCTAGGCTTAGGTTTTGAAGCAAGGGCACAGCAGGCACGCTCTGCAGAGCTGAATCAAGATCTCATGCATCTGAAGTCAGGGCCAGGATCAGACATTGCCTCTGGTTGGAGTTTCTGTCCAGGATGTCCCCTACATGATGGTGGGGGCATCACGAGGCCATGGAGGTTTTCCCATGGTGCGAGTGTGTGATGCTGCAAACCACAGTGATTCCTTCTGCAGGACACTCGAGACCTGTCAGCTGGATCAAGGACGTCTTATAAAAAATTTCTCCAGAGCAGGGACCTGGGCAGCCCAACATGTATTCTAATCTTCTCTTAGCGACAATGCAGGTTCGTTCTGCTGGATCTGGGGGAGTAACGTAGGAGGGTGAGTTGAAATGGAGTCTCCTGAGGATGGGTCATAATGTGGGTTTGTGTCCATGAAGACCTTGGAATGGGGCAGTGGTGCCTGCACCCTGAAGGATTCTCCTATCCAGAGGTATTCACACAGATCCAAAGAGCAAGTTTCTCATGTGGAGACGAAATTCGTTCTGATTGTTGCCTTGGGAAACCCCATAAGCTGGAAATCAGGCCTCTGAGGAGAGATGCCTGGATACCAAAGAAATGGATCCAATTAGGGCCCGTCTGCTTCAATCTTCTTCTCTGGGAATGTCTGTCTAGGTTTCTGAGTGGAAGTCGTTGCTCACCTTGCGTCTAATTGCCACTGTTTCTCCCAGGAGGCCTACAGTATTGGGATGGTCTCGGGGTCTTTAGAGGTTTCTCATAATCTGCAGAGTTGTGGCCAATGGAATGGGCAGAATTTACTTAAAGAGGACAGGCACACTCCTGAGGTGTGGCCCCAGCTGTCCGGATATCAGTTGGGAGGTCTGGGCTCAGGCTGTGTCAGACAGCACATGAGTGTGCAGGGTACACTGTACAATTGGGGTACAGTCGAGTGGGGTACATGTTGATACTCATTTGGGGTTTATGGGCATTCCCAATTAGGGCCTAGGTGCTTGTCAGGTTCAATCTTCTTCTCTGGACTTATCTGTCTATGGGTCTGAGTGGAGGTAGTGGCTCAGCTTGTGTCAGATTGCCCATGTTTGTCCTGGATGTCCTACACTATTGGGATGGCCTAGGGGCTTTGGAGGTTTCACCTAATCTGTAGGGTTGTGTTGAACGTAATTAGCAGAATTCCCTTGGAGAGCACAGGCACAGTCCTGAGGTGTGACTCCAGGGCCCCCGGCCTTGAGGGTGTGTGGGTCAGGACAATGGAGACAAAAGTCTGAAAACACAAACTCAGCTTAGGTATGGGGACATAGGTATGCCAGGACCAATCTACATAGTGTGAGAAGAATTTTTTGGGCTATGAACAAAGCGCGAGTGTGAGATGCTTTTTCAAGCTTTTGTCTCTGGATTTTGTGTCAACAGTGGCTGTGGAATGTCGGGCTGGCCTCATTGGCCATGGATGAATTTTTCTCTCTGTGGATTTGGCCTGATTCCAAGTGTTTAGAGTCATTCTTTGGATGGTAGGAGTCCTTTCTCTATTTTTTTTTTTTTAACCTCATGTGTCCCACAAAAGAGGGATTCCAGAGAAGAGCTCTGAGTAGGGATGACCAGACTTCTCGAGCTCTGTTTAAGATTGGAGGACTAGGGGCATGGCAAGCCCCATATGCGTGCTCTTTGTCCCGCCCATTAGAGGCTTTACTTGAGCACAGGGCTCACGATGAGGGTCCCAATGTGTGTTTATGCCCATCGTGGCCCTAAAGCATGGATGGGGCCTCATGGGCCACGTTGGTTTCTCCTATACTGAACGTTGAACAAAATGCCAACCACAAGGTTTCTGGTCGTGGGGAAGGAGGAGTTCTGATTTCTGCATCACGTACACAGCTTGGCAGTGATTGGAGATAAGGTCTAGGTTCTGAAGCATGAAAACCGAGGTTGGGTAGAGATGATGACCTAAGGTCATGGTGTGTCCAATGTGCTCAGTGTGCAGCCAGCTGTCTGGGTGTCGGTCACGAGGTCGGGGCTCAGTCTGTGTCAGACTAGGCATTACTGCCCAGGCTAGACTGTATAATTGGAGTACAGTCAAGTGGCGTGCAGGTTGATCCTCATTTGGGGTTTCTGGGTAGCCCCATAGGGCAACGTTTTTTTTCTGGAGGGCAGGCAGAGTGCTGCATGGTGTTTCCAGAATTCCCAAACTGGAGGGCTTGTGGGCCAGGAATGTGAGGATGGATGTCTGAGAACACAAGCTAGGCTTAGGTTTTGGGTCGAGGGCACAGCAGGCACACTCTGCAGAGCTGAATCGAGATCTCATGCATCTGAAGTCAGGGCAAGGATCAGGCATTGCCTCAGGTTGGAGTTTCTGTCCATGATGTCTCCTGCATGAAGATGGTGGCATCACGAAGCCATGGAGGTTTTCCCACGGTGTGAGTGTGTGATGCTGCAAACAACAAGGATTCCTTCTGCAGGACAGTTGAGACCTGTGAAAGGATCAAGGACGCCCCTAAGGAAGTTCTCCAGAGCAGGGTCCAATGATGGATGCCTGGGCAGCCCAACTCGCATTCCAATTGTCTCCTAGCGCCAAGGCAGGTTCGATCTGCTGGCTCTGGGGGAGCAACCGAGGGGCCTGAGTTGAAATGGGCTTTCCTGAGGATGGGTCATAATGTGGGTTTGTGTCTATGGAGATCTTGGAATGGGACGGTGGCTCCAGGGACCTGAAGGTTGATCCTAAATAGAGGTTTTGACACAGCTCCAAACAGCAATTTTCACATGTGGAGACGAGATTTGTTCTGTTTGGTACCTCCGGAAACCCCAATATGCTGGTATTGGAAACCAGGCCTCTGAGGAAAAATGACTGGAAACAAAAGCAATGGATCTGATTAGGGCCTAGGTGCCTGTCCGTTTCAATCTTCTTCTCTGGGGATATCTGTCTACGGGTCTGAGTCGAGGTCACTGCTCAGCTTGTGGCAAAACGCCCCTGTTTGTCCTGGGTGGCCTACACTATTAGGATGGCCTCAGGGACATTTTAAGTTTCTCCTAATCTGTAGGGTTGTGGCCAATGGTATGGGCAGAATTCCCTGGAGAGAGCATGATGGCCCCTTCTTGAAGGTGGGGGTGCATTATAAGGCCATGGAGGATTTCCCATGGTGGGATTACGTGATGCTCCAAACTGCAAGGAGTCCTTTTGCGGGACAGTCAAGACCTGTTGGATGTATCCAGTACGTCCCATAAGGACCTTCTGCAGAGCAGGGTTCTAACTATGGATGCCTGGGCAGCCCAACTCGCATTCCAATTGTTCCCTAGCGACAGGGCAGTTTCAATCTGTTGGCTCTGGGGGAGCAACCGAGGGGGCTGAGTTGAAATGGACTCTACTGAGGATTGGTTGTAATGTGGGTTTGTGTCCATGGAGACCTTGGAATGGGGCAGTGGCTCCGGGGCCCTGAAGGATTCTCCTAACCAGAGGTTTTGAGACACCTCCAAAGAGCAAGATTCCCATGTGGATACGAGATTTGTTCTGATGGGTGCCTCAGGAACCACAATAAGGTGGTATTGGAAACCAGGCATCTGAGGAGAGATAGCTGGAAACCAAAGAAATTGATCCAATTACTGCCTAGGGGTCTGAACAGTTCAGTCTTCTCTGGAAACATCTGTCTGTGGTTCTGAGTAGAGGTCGTTGCTCAGCTTGTGTCAGATCGCCCCTGTTTCTCCCGAGTAGCTGAAACTATTGGGATGGTCTAAGGTCTTTGGAGGTTACTCCTAGTCTGCAGGGTTGTAGCCAATGGAATGGGCAAAATTCCCATGAAGAGGGCAGGCACAGTCCTGAGGTGTGGCCCCAGATGTCTGGGTGTTGGTCGGGAGGTCTGCACTCAGGCTGTGTCAGACAGGGCATTATTACCCAGGATAGACTATATAATTGGGGTACTGTTGAGTGGCGAACATTTTTATCTTCATTGGGTTTTCCGGGTAGCCCCATAGGGCAACATTTTTCTTCTGGAGGGCAGGCAGAGTGCTCAATTTTGGCTCCGGAATTCCCAAACTGGGGTGCTTTTGGCCCAGGTCTGTGAGAACAGAAGTCTCAGAACACAAGCTAGGCTAGTGTTCTGGGGCAAGGGCATGGCAGGCATGCTCTACAGAGCTGAATCAAGATCTCGTGCATCTGAAGTCAGGTCGAGGAGAAAACATTGGTTCAGGTTATTGTTTCTTTTCATGATCCCCTTCATGAATGGGGGTGGCATCATGAGGCCATGGAGGTTTTTCCATGATGGTTGTTGTGAGATGCTCTAATCGGCAAGGATTACTTCTGCGGGACAGTCGAGACCTGTCGGATGGCTCCATGTGTCCCATATGGAACACTGCCATAGCAGTGTTCTAAGGTAGATGCCTGGAGAGCCTGGCTGGCATCCCTATAGTCTCCTGCAACAAGGCTCGTTTAATCTACTGGTTCTGAGGGAGCAACTGAGTGGGCTGAGTTGAAATAGACTCCTGAGGATGGGTCATAGTGTGGGTTTGTGCATGGAGACCTTGGAATGGGACGGGGGATCCGGGGACCTGAAGGTTTCTCCTATCTGGAAGTTTTGACACAGCTCCAAAGAGCAAGTTTCCCATGTGGAGATGAGATTTGTTCTGATTGGTACCTCTGGAAACCCCATATGCTGGTAATGGAAACCAGGCCTCTGAGGAGAGATGCCTGGAAGCAAAAGCAATGGATCCTACTATGGCCTAGGTGCCTGTCCGCTTCAATCTTCTTCTCTGGGGATATCTGTCTATGGGTCTGAGTGGAAGTAGTTGCTCAGTTTGGGATAGATCGCCCCTGTTTGTCCTAGGGGGCTGACACTATTGGGATGGCCTCGGGGACTTTGGAGATTTCTCCTAATCTGTAGGGTTGTGGCCAATGAAATGGGCAGAATTACCCTGGTGAGGACACGCACAGTCATGAGTTGTGGCTCTAGGGCACCAAGCATGGAGGGTGTGTGGGCCAGAACTGTGGGGACAGAAGTCTGAAAACACAAACCTGACTTAGGTTTGGGGATGTAGGTATGGCAGGACCGATCTACAGACCGTGAGAATTTTTCAGGCTATTAACAAAGGACAAGTGTGAGGCCCTTGCTTAGGCTTTTGTCTCTGTATTTTGTGTCAAAGGTGAGCATGGAATTTTGGGGTGGCCTCATGGGCCATTGACAAGTCTTTTTCTCTGAGGATCTGGCCCGATCCCAAGGGTTTGGGAAGGGAGGAGTCCTTTTTGTTTTTATACCTCAGTTGTCCCACCAAAAGAGGGATTCCAGAGAAGAGCATTGGGGAAGGGCGATTGGACAACCCAAATTCCGGTTAAGAATGGGGGCCTATGGGCATGAACGCCCCATATGTTGGCTCTTGTTCCAGCCACTGAGAAGACTTTCTTGAGAACAGGGCACACACTGAGGGTCACAATGTGTGTTTGTGCCCAACATGGCCCTCAAGCATGGGCAGGTCCTCATGGGCAATGCTGGTTTCTCCTATACTGAACGTTGGAGAACATGCCAACCACAAGTTTTCTGGCCATTAGGAAGGAGGAGTTCTGATTTCTGCATCACGTTCACCACTGGGCAGTGAATGGAGATAAGGTCAAGGTTCTGAAGCCAGAAAACCGAGATTGGGAAGAGATGACGACCTAAGGCCTTGGCGGGTCCAATGTGCTCAGTGTGCGGCCAGCTGTCTGGGCTTTGGAGAATTTCACAACTCCTTTCATGGGAAAACCTCCATGGCCTCGTGATGCACCCACACCTTCATGAAGGGGACATCACGGCCAGAAACTCCAACCTGAGCCAACGTCTGATCTTCGCCCTGACTTCAGATGCACAAGATCTCGATTCAGCACTGCAGAGTGTGACTGCCGTGCCCTCGCCCCAATACCTATGCCTAGCTTGGGTTCTCAGAATTCCGTCCTCAAACTCTTGGCCCACAAGCCCTCAGGATGGCAAATAAGCACACTGCCTGCCCTTCAAAAGATAAACGTTGCCCTATGGGGCTACCCAGAAACCCCAAATGAGGATCAACCTGCATTCAACTCTACTGTACCCCAATTTTACAGTCTACCCTGAGCACTAAATCCCTGTCTGACACAGCCTGAGCCCGGACCTCCCGACCGACACCCATACAACTGGCCGCATACTGAGCACATCGGACCCGCCATCGCCTTAGGTCGTCATCTCTTCCCAACCTCGTTTTTCAGGCTTCAGAACCTAGACCTTAACTCCAATCAAGGCCCAGGAGTGAACGTGATGCAGAAATCAGAACTCCTCCTTCCCTGTGGCAAGAATCCTAGTGGTTGGCATGTTTTCAAACGTTCTGTGTAGGAGAAACCAGCATGGCCCATGAGGCCACACCCATGCGTGAGAGCTGCATTTGGCACAAACACGCCTGGGCTATGCTCTGGAATCCCTCTTTTGGTGGGACACCTGAGGTAAAAAAAACAGAACGGACTCCTCCTATCCCACAGAATTCCCCCAAACTCCTGGGATGGGACCAAATCCCCAGAGATGGAGACTCATCCATGGCCCATGAGGTCACCTCGACATTCCACACCCATCGGTAACACAAAATCCAGAGACAAAAGCCTGAGCAAGCACCTCACTCTCGCCCTTTGTTCATATCCCAAAGAGTTCTCCTCATGTTCTATAGATTTGGCCTGCCATACCTATGTCCCCAAACTGAAGCCAAGTTTGTGTTTTCAGACTTCTGTCCCCACAGCCCTGGCCCACACACCCTCCAGGCTGGGGTCCCTGGAGTGACACCTCAGGACTCTGCATGCTTTCTCCAAGGTATTCTGCCCATTCAATTGGCCACAACCGTACAAATTAGGAGAAACCTCCAAAGTGCCTGAGGCTATACCAATAGTGTTGGCCCCCCGGACAAACAGGGTTGATCTAACACCAGCTAAGCATCTACCTCCACTCAGACCTGTAGACAGATATCCCCGGTGAAAAAGATTGAACCGGACAGGCCCCTAGGCCCTAATCATATCCATTGCTTAGGGTTCCAGGCATCTCCACAGAGGACTAGTTTCCATTACCAGCATACGGGGGATTCCTGAGGCAACGATCAGAACACATCTCGTCTCCACATTAGAAACTTGCTCATTGGGGATGATTCAAAACTTCTAGTTAGGATAATCCTTCAGGTCCCCAGTGCCACCGCCCTGTTCCAAGGTCTCCATGGACACAGCCATATTATGACCCATCCGCAGGAGAGTCCATTTCAACACACCCCCTTGGTTTGTCCCCTAGAGCCAGCAGATTGAACTTTGCTTGTCCCAAGGAGACAATTGGAATATGAAGAGGGCTGCCCAGGCATCAAATTTTAGAACACTGTTCTGGAGTTGTTCCGTATGGGACGACCTTAAGCCATCCAACATGTCTCAATTGTCCCACAGAAGGAATTCTACCAGTTTGGAGCATCTCAAAACTCCCATCGAGGGAAAAATTCCATGGCCTTGTGTTCCCCCACCCCCCTTCCTGAAGGGGCCACCATGGACAGAAATTATGACCTGAGCCAATGTCTGATCCTCGCCCTGACTTCAGGTGTACAAGATCTCGATTCAGCTCTATAGAGTGTGTATTCATTGCCCTAATCCCAAATTTATGCCTAGTTGTGTTCTCATATTTCAGTCCTTCCACTCCGGGCCCACAAGTCCTCCAGTATGGCAATTGTGGAGCCATTATTCAGCACTCTGCCTGCCCTCCAGAAGAAAAACATTGCCCTCTGGTTCTACCCAGAGACCCCAAATGAGGATCAACCTGCACGCCACTCGACTATACCTCAATTATATAGTCCACCCTGGACACTAGTGCCCTGTCTGACACAGCCTGAGCCCTGACCTCCTGACCAACACCCAGACAGCTCACCACACACTGAGCACATCGGACCCGACATGGTCTTAGCTCGTCTCCTCTTCCGAACCTAGCTTTTCGGAACTTAGACCTTAACTCCAAACCCTGCCAAGGGGCGAACGTGATGCAGAAATCAGAACTCCTCCTTCCCCATGGCAAGAAACCTTGTGTTTGTTATGTTGTCCAATGTTTAGTGTAGGAGAAACCAGCATAGCCCTTGAGGCTCTGCCCATGCTAGAAGGCAGCATTAGGCACAAACACACATAGAAACACTCAGTGTAAGCCCTGTCCTCAAGTAAGGCCCCTCAGTGGCTGGACCAATAGCCCACATATGGGGCTTGACATACCCCTAGGCCCCCAATCTTAACTAGAGGTCTGGTTGTCCAGTTACCCCACTCAGGTCTATGCTCTGGAATTCCTGTTTTGGTGGGACACCTGTGTGGGAAAAAAAAAAAAAAAAAAACAGACTCCTTCCCATGACCCCAAACTCTTGAGATCAGGCTAAATTCCCAGAGAGGGACACACGTCCATGTCACATGAGGCCACTCTGACATTCCACGGCTATCATTGACACAAAATCCAGAGACAAAAGCCTAAGCAAGCGCTCACACACGCCCTTTGTTCATATGACAAAGAGTTCTCCTCATGGTCTGTAGATCAGGTCGGCCATACCTGTGTCCCAAAACCTAAGCCCAGTTTGTGTTTTCAGACTTCTGTCCACACAGCCCTGGCCCACACACCCTCCAGACTGGGACCCTTGGTGCCACACCACAGGACTGTACCTGCCCTCTCCAAGGGAATTCTGCCATTCCATTGGCCAAAGCCATATAAATTTAGAGAAACCTCCAAAGTCCCTGAGGCCAGCCCAATATTGTAGGCTGCCAAGGACAAACAGGGTTGATCTGACACCAGCTGAGAAATTACCTCCACTCCGACCCATACACAGATGTCCCCAGAGAAGAGATTGAACCGGACAGGGCCATAGGCCCTAATCAGATCCAACGCTTTGGTTTCCAGGCATCTCTCCCCAAAGGCCTGGTTTCCAATATCAGCATATGGGGGTTTCCAGAAGGCCCCATCAAAACACATCTCGTCTCCACATGTGAAACTAGCTCGTTGGATCTGTGTCAAAACATCCGATTAGGAGAATCCTTCAGGGCACCGGTGCCACCACACAGTTCCAAGGTATCCATGGACACAAACCGACATTGTAGCACATTGAAGGATGCTCTTTACTCCCCCACAGCCAGCCGATCGAACCTGTCTTGTCCCAAGAAGACAATTGGAATGTGATGCAGCCTGCCCAGGCATCCATCCTTAGAAACCTGCTCTGCAGTCATTCCGTATGAGAGGTCCTGGAGCCAACCAACATGTCTCAATTGTCCCGCAGAAGGAATCCTTGCTGCATGGAGCATCTCAAATCTCCATCGTGGGACAACCTCCTTTGACCTGTGATGCCCGATCCCCTTCATGAAAGGGCCATCATGGATAGAAACTCTAACATGAGCCAAGGTCTGATCCTCGCCCTGAATTCAGATGCACGAGATCTCGATACAGCTCTGCAGAGTGTGCCTGCCGTGCCCCCGCCCTGAAACACAAGCCTAGCTTCTGTTCTCAGACTTCAATCATCATATTCCTGGCCCACAAGCCTTCCAGTTTGACAATACCGGAGCCACAATGCAGCACTCTGCCTGCCCTCCAGAAGAAAAACGTTGCCCTATGGGGCTACCTAGAAACCCCAAAAGAAGATCAACCTGCTGGGGCGCCTGGGTGGCTCAGTGGGTTAAAGCCTCTGCTTTTGGCTCAGGTCATGATCCCAGGATCCTGGGATCAAGCCCCACATCAGGCTCTCTGCTCAGCATGGAGCCTGCTTCCCCCTCTCCCTCTGCCAGCCTCTCTGCCTACTTGTGATCTCTCTGTCAAATAAATAAATAAAATCTTTAAAAAAAATAAGAAGATCAACCTGCATTCACTCGACTAGATCCCAGTTATAGAGTCCTGATGTCCTGTCTGACACAGTCTGAGCCCAGACCTCCCGACTGACACCCAGACTGCTGACCGCACAGTGAGCACATCGGACCCGCCACTGCCTTAAGTCATCATCTCTTTCAACATCATTTTTCAGGCTTCAGAACCTAGACCTTATCTGCAATCACTGCCCAGGGGTAAATGTGATACAGAAATCAGAAACCAGCATAGCCCATGAGGCCCCGACCATGCTTAAGGGCTGCATTAGGCACAAAAAACCATTCTGACCCTCAGCGTGTGTCCTGTCCTCAAGTAAGGCCAGTCTGTGGCTGGAAAAAAAGCCCGTATATGGGGCAACCATGACCCTAGCCCCCATTCTTAATTAGAGGTCGGTTGGTCCATTTGCCACTCCCCAGGGCTTTGCTCTGGAATTCCTCTTTGGTGGGACACCTGAGGTAAAAAAACAAAACAGACTGCTCCCATCCCACAGAATGACCCCAAACTCTTGGGATCGGGCCAAATCCCCAGAGAGGAAGACTCGTCCATTGCCCATGAGGGCACTCAGACATTCCATGGCCATCGGTGACACAATATCCAGAGACAAAAGACTGAGCAAGCATCTCACATACACCCTTTTTTCCTATCCTGAAGAGTTCTCCTCACGGTCTGTAGATCATTCCTGCCATACCTACGACCTGAAACCTAAGCCGAGTTTGTGTTTTCAGACAACTGTCTCCAAAGCCCAGGCCCACACACCCTACAGGCTCAGGCCCCTGGAGCCAAACCTGAGGACTGTACCTGCCCTCTCCAAGGGAATTCTGCCCATTCCATTGCCACAACCCTACAAATAGTCAAAGTCCCCGAGGCCATCCCAATAGTGGTGGCTTCCCAGGACAAACAGGGGCAATCTGAGCTCATCTGAGCACCTACCTACACTCAGACCTGTAGACAGATGTCCCCAGAGGTAAATTGGAAGAAACCGGCCCCTAGTCCCTAATCGGATCCATTGCTTTTGTTTCCAAGCATCTCTTTTCAGAGACCTGGATTCCAATACCAGCATATGGCTGTTTCTTGAGGCACCCATCAGAACAAATATCGTCTCCACATGGGAAACTTGTGTGTTGGAGTGGTGTCAAAGCCTCTGGTAAGGGGATCCCTTCAGGGCCCCAGGGCCAGCGGCTCATTTTAAGGTCTCCATGGACACAAACCCACATTAGGACCCATCCGAAGAGAGTCCCTTTCAAATCAGTCCCCTCGGTTGCTCCCCCAGATCCAGCAGGTCTAACCTATCTTGTCGCTAGTAGACAACTGGAACATCCTTAGAACCCTGCTCGGAATCCTTCCAAATGGGAGGTCCTGGAGCCAACCAACAGGTCTCAATGGTCCCACAGAAGAATATTTGCGGTTTGGAGCATCTCACCACTTTCATCGTGGGAAAATCTCCATGGCCTTGTGATCCTCCCCCCTTCATGAAGGGGCCATCAGGGACTGAAACTCCAACCTGAGCGATCGTCTGATCCTCGTTCTGTCTTCAGATGCACGAGATCTCGATTCAGCTCTGCAGAGTGTGCCTGCTGTGCCTCGCCCAGAAACCTAAGCCTAGCTTGTGTTCTCAGACATCCATCCTCACACTCCAATCCCAAAGCCCTCCAGTTTGGCAATTCCAGAACTACAATGCAGCACTCGGCCTGCCCTCCAGAAGAAAAACATTGCCCTCTGGGGCTACCCAGAAACCACAAATGAGGATCAACGTGCACACCACTTGACTGTACACCAATTTTACAGGCTGCCCTGGGCACTAATGTACTTTCTGACACAGCCTGAGCCTGGACCTCCTGACCCTCACACATCCAGCTGGCCTTACACTGAGCACACCGGACCCGTCATGGCCTTAGGTCATCATCTCTTCCTAACCTCGGTTTTCAGGTTTCAGAACCTAGACCATATCTCCAATCACTGTCCAGGGTTGAACATGATGCAGAAATCAGAACTCCTTCCCCATGGCAAGAAACCTTGTGGTTGGCATGTCCAACGTTCAGTGTAGTTGAAACACGTGTGTCCCATGAGGCCCCGCCATGACTGAGGGCCGCGTTGGTCACAAACATGCATTGTGACCCTCAGCATGAGCCCAGTCCTCAAGTAAGGCCTCTCAGTGGCTGGACCAAGAGACAGCATATTGGGCTTGCCATGCCCCTAGGCCCCAATTTTTAACCATATTTAGTACCTTTCTCATTGCCTTTTGTGTCTTCTGGGAGTGTTTTCCTTGTGGTTACCTTAGAGATTCCTTAAAACAACATTGTTGTAAAACAGTTTAAAACTCAGTGTCAATCCCATAAAGAATTCTTCTTCCTGTCTCTACCCCTGCACCCCCACACTTGGATACTACAAATTCTTTTATGTTGTATACTTTATTTAGGGTTGTCCATTCACTATTCCCCAGGTCTCTGCTTTGGAATCCCTCTTTTGATGGTACACCTGAGGTGACAAAACTGAGAGGACTCTTTCCATCCCACAGATTGACCCAAAACAATTGGGATCTGGCCAAAACCACAGAAAGGAAGACTCGTCCATGGCCCATGAGGCCTCCCCAAAATTCCACGGATATCGCTGACTCAAAATTCTGAGACAAAAGCTTGAATAAGCACCTCACACTCGCTCTTTCTTCATATCCTGAAGAGTTCTCCTCACGGACTGTAGATCAGGTCTGCCATACCTACGTACCCAAACCTAAGCCGAGTTTGTGTTTTCAGACTTCTGTCCCCACAGTCCTGGCCCACACACCTTCCAGGCTGGGGCCCCTGGAGCCACACATCAGGTCTGTTCCTGACCACTCCACGAGAATTCTGCCCATTCCATTGTCCCCAATCGTACAAATTAGGAGAAACCTCCAAATCCCCGAGGCCATCCCATTAGTGTGGCCGCCTGGGACAAAAAAGGGTGCTCTGACACCAGCTGAGCATCTACCTCCACTCATACCGTAGATGGATATCGCCAAGGAAGATGATTGAACCAGACAGAGCCCTAGGCCCTAATAGGATCCATTGATTTGGTTTCCAGGTCTCTTTCTTCAGAGGCCTGGTTTCCAATATCAGCATAGGGGGGTTTCCTGAGGAACCAATGAGAACAAATCTCGTCTCACATGGGAAACTTGTCCTTTGGAGATGTCTCAAAACTTCTGGTTAGGTGAATCCTCCAGGGCCCGTGTGCCACCGCCCCATTCCAAGGTCTCCATGGACACAAACCCACATTAGGATACATCCGTAGAAGAATCCATTTCAACTCAGGCCCCTTGGTTGCTCCCCCATAGCCAGCATATCAAACGTGTCTATTCACTAGGAGACAACTGGAATGTGAGGTGGGCTGGCCAGGCATCCATCCTTAGATCCCTGCTCTGGCCTCATTCCATATGGGATGTCCTGGAGCGATCCAACAGGTCTCAGTTATCGATCAGAAGGAATCCTTGCGGTTTGGAGCATCTCACAACTCCCATCGTGGGTTAACCTTCATGGCCTTGAGATGATGCCCCCTTCATGAAGGGACCATAATGGACAGAAATTCAAACCTGAGCCTAGGTCTGAACCTCGCCCTGGCTTCAGATGCATGAAATCCCGATTCAGATCTGCAAAGGGTGCCTGCCATGCCCTCGCTTCAAAACTTATGCCTAACATGTGTTCTCAGAATTCCGTCCTCACACTCCTCGCCCACAAGGCATCCAGTTTGGGAATTCCGGAGCCACAATGCAGCACTCTGCCTGCCCTCCAGAAGAAAAACGTTGCCCTTGGGGCTACCCAGAAACCCCAAATGAGGATCAAACTGCCTGGCACTCGACTGTACCCCATTGATACAATATACCCTGGGAACTAATGCCCTGTCTGACACAGCCTGAGCCTGAACCTCCTGAAGAACACCCAGACAGCTGGCTCCACACTGAGCACATCGGACCCGACATGGCCTTATGTCGTCATCTTTTCCTAACCTTGGTTTTCAGACTTCACAACCTAGACCTTATCTCCAGTCACTGCTCAGGGGTGAATGAGATGCAGAAATCAGAACTACTACTTCCCCATGACAAGAATACATGTTGTTGGCATGTTGTCCAACATTCAGTTTAGGAGAATCAAGCATGCACCATGAGTCCCCGCCAATGCTTGAGCTCCACGAGGGCATAAACATGCATTGTGACCCTCAGCGTGAGTCCTGTCCTCAAGGAAGGCCTCCCAATAGCTGGACCATTAGAAGGCATAATGTGCTTGCCATGTCCCTAGGCTCCAATTTTTAACCAGATTCCTGGTTGTCCATTTGCCCCTCCCAAGGGCTCTGCTCTGGAATCCCTCTTTTGGTGGGACACCTGAGGTAACAAAATGGAAAGGACTCCTCCCATCCCACAGATTGACCCCAAACTCTTGGGATCGGGCCAAATCCAAGGAGACGAAGACTCGTCCAAGGCCAATGAGGCCTCCCCGACATTCTACGGCCATTGTTGACCCTAAGTCCAGAGACAAAAGCCTGAGCAAGAGCCTCACAGTTGCTCTTTCTTCATATCCCGAGGAGTTCTCCTCACGGTCTGTAGATCGGGCCTTCCATACCTACGTCCCAAAACCTAAGCTGAGTTTGTGTTTTCAGACATCTGTCCCCACAGTCCTAGACACACATATCCTCCAGGCTGGGGTCCCTGGAGCCACATATGAATTGTGCCTGCCCACTCCACGGGAATTCTGCCCCTTCCATTGTCCATAATCATACAAATTTGGAGAAACATCCAAAGACCCCGAGGCCATCACAAAAGTGTAGGCCGCCTGGACAAAGAGGGGCAGTCTGACACCAGCTGAGGAACTACCTCCACTCATACCATAGACATATGTCGCCAGAGAAGAAGATTGATCCAGACCAGCCCCTAGGCCCTAATCAGATCCATTGCTGTGGTTTCCATGTATCTCTCCTCAGAGACCTGGTTTCCAATACCAGCATATGGGGGGTTCCTGAGGCACCAATTAGAACAAACCTTGTCTCCAAATGGGAAACTTGTTCTTTGGAGCTGTCTCAAAATCACCGGTGAGGAGAATCCTTCAGGGCCCCAGTGCCACTGCCCCATTCCAAGGTCTCCATGGACACAAACCCACATTAGGACCCATCCACAGGAGATTCCATTTAAACTCAGCCACCCTGGTTGCTCCCCCAGAGCCAGCAGATCGAACCTGTCTTGCCGCTAGGAGACAATGGGAATGCGAGGCGGGCTGCCCAGGCATCCATCCTTAGAACCCTGCTCTGGCGTTGTTTCGTATATGAAGTCCTGGAGCCATCCAACAGGTCTCAAATGTCCTGCAGAAGGAATCCTTGCATTTCGGAGCATCGCACAACTCCCAACATGGGAAAACCCTGATGGTTTTCAGATGCCCCCCCTTTTTGAAGGAGAAATCATGGACAGGAACTCCAACCTGAGCCATTGTCTGATCCTCGCCCTGACTTTAGATGCACAAGATCTCGCCCTCGCCCTGAAACCTACGTCTAACTTGTGTTCTCAGACTTCCGTCCTCACACTCCTGGCCCCCAAGCCCTCAAGTTTGGCAATTCCAGACCCACAATGCAGCACTCTGCCTGCCCTCCAGCAGAAAATTGTTGCCCTATGGAGCTTCCCTGACACCCCAAATGAGGATAGACCTACACGGCACTCTACTGTACCCAAATTATGTAGTCTAACCTGGGCACTAATACACTGTCTGACACAGCCTGAGGCCAGACGGCCTGACCAACACCCATCCAGCTGACTGCACACTGAACACATCGGACCCGCCATGGCCTTGGCTCGTCATCTCTTCCCAACTAAACTTTTCAATTTTCAGAGCTTAGACCTTAACTCTAAACCCTGCCAAGGGGCGAGCGTGATGCAGAAATAAGATCTCCTCCTTCCCCATGTCAAGAAACCTTATGGTTGGCATGTTGTCCAACATTCAGGGTAGGAGAATCCAGCGTTCACCATGAGGCCCTGCCCATGGTTGAGTGCTGCGAGGGCATAAACACGCAATGTGATCCTCAGTGTGAGTCCTGTCCTCTAGGAAGTCCTCTAAGTGGCAGGATCATTAGACGTCATAATGGGCTTGTCATGGCCCTAGGCCCCAATTTTTAACCATGTTTGTGGATGTCCAGTCACCCCTCCCCAGGGCTCTGCTCTGGAATTCCTCTTTTGGTGGGACACCTGAGGTCAAAAAACAAAACGGACTCCTCCCATCCCACAGAGTGAGCACAAACTCTTGAGATTGGCCCAAATCCCCAAAGAGGAAGACTCTCCTTTGCCCCTGAGGCCACCTGGACATTCCACGGGATCAGTGACACAATATCCAGAGACAAAAGCCTGAGCAAGCGTCTCACATTCACCCTTTGTTCATATCCCAAAGAGTTCTCATGGTCTGTAGATCAGTCCTGCCATACCTACGACCCGAAACCTAAGCCGAGTTCGTTTTCAGACAACTGTCCGAACAGCCCTGGCCCACACACCGTACAGGCTCAGGACCCTGGAGCCAAATCTGAGGACTGTACCTGCCCTCTCCAAGGGAATTCTGCCCATTCCATTTCCACAACCATACAAATAGGATAAACCTCCAACATCCCAGAGGCCATCCCAATAGTTTTGACTGCCCAGGACAAACAGGGGCAATCTGAGCCTATCTGAGCACCTATCTGCACTCAGACCCATAAACAGATGTCCCCAGAGGTAAATTGGAATGAATAGGCCCCTAGGCCCTAAACGGATAATTTGCTTTGGCTTCCAAGCACCTCTCCTCAATGACTGGATTCCAATACCAGCATATGGCTGTTTCCTGAGACAACCATCAGAACAAATCTCGTCTCTACATGGGAAACTTGCACGTTGGAGCTGTGTCAAGGCCTCTGGTTAGGAGAACCCTTGAGGGCCCCGGTGCCAAGACCTCACACCAAGGTCTCCATGGACTCAAACCAACATGAGGACCCATCCATAAGAGTGTCCATTTCAACTCAGTACCCTCGGTGGCTCCCCAGATCCAGCAGATCGAACCTGTCTGGTCACTAGGAGACAATTGGAATGAGAGGCGGGCTGTCCATCCATCCATCCTTAGAACCCTGCTCCAAATCGTTCTGTATGGGAAGTCCTGGAGCCAAAGAACAGGTCTCAATGGTCCCACAGAAGAATATTTGCGGTTTGGAGCATCTCACAACTTCCATCGTGAGAAAACCTCCATGGACTCGAGAACCAGCCCCCCCTTCATGAAGGGGCCATCAGGGACAGAAACTCCAATCTGAGAGATTGTCTGATCCTCGCTCTGACTTCAGATGCACGAGATCTCGATTCAGTTCTGCAGAATTTGCCTGCTGTGCTGTTGCCCGGAAGCGTAAGCCTAGCTTGTGTTCTCAGACATCCGTCCTCACACTCCTGACCCACAAGCCCTCCAGTTGGAAATTCCAGAACTAGAATGTAGCACTCTGCCTGCCCTCCAAAAGAAAAACATTGCCCTCTGGGGCTACCCAGAAACCACAAATGAGGATTAACCTGCACGCCACTTGACTGTACCCTTATTCTACAGGCTGCCATGGACACTAATGCCCTTTCTGACACATCCTGAGCCTGGACCTCCCGACCCACACCCAGCCAGCTGGCTGCACACTGAGCACATGGGACCCGCCATGGCCTTAGGTCATCATCTCTTCCCAACCTCAGTTTTCAGGCTTCAAAACGTAGACCTTATCTGCAATGTCTGTCCAGGGTTGAACATGATGCAGAAATCAGAACCCCTTCTCCATGGCAAGAAACCTTGTGATTGGCATGTTGTCCAATGTTCAGTGTAGTTGAAACCAGGGTGGCCCATGAGGCCCCGCCCATTCTTGAGGGCCATGTTGGCCACAAACATGCATTGTGTCTCTCAGCGTGAGCCCAATCCTCAAGTAAGGCCTCTCAGTGGCTGGACAAAGAGATGGCATATTGGGCTTGCCATGCCCCTAGTCACCAATTTTAAACCATAGTTCAGGTTGTCTATTCGCTCCTCCCCAGGGCTCTGCTTTGGAATCCCTCTTTCGGTGAGTCACCTGAGGTAACAAAACTGGAAGGACTCCTCCCATCCCACCGATTGACCCAAAACAATTGAGATCTGGCCAAATCCACAGAGAGAAGACTCGTCCATGGCCCATGAGGCCTCCACGACATTCCACGGCCATCATTGACACAAAATCCAGAGAAAAAGCCTAAATAAGCACCTCACACTCCCTCTTTCTTCATATCCCAAAGAGTTCTCCTCACAGTCTGTAGATCAGGCCTACCATAACTACATCCCCAAACCTAAGCCGAGTTTGTGTTTTCAGACTTCTGTCCCCACAGTCCTGGCCCACACACCCTCCAGGCTGGGGCCCCTGGAGCCGCACATCAGGTCGGTGGCTGCCCACTCCATGGGAATTTTGCCCATCCCTTTGTCCACAATAGTACAAATAGGATAAACCTCCAAAGTCCCCGAGGCCATCCCAATAGTGTAGGCTGCCCACGACAAACAAGGGTGGTCTGACACCAGCTGAGCATCAACCTCCACTCATACAGTAGATGGATGTCCCCATAGATGAAGATTGAGCTGGACAGTCCCCTAGGCCCTAATCGGATCCATTGCTTTGATTTGTAGGTATCTCTCCTCAGAGTCCTGGTTTCCAATATTAGCATATGAGGTTTTCCTGAGGCTTGGTTGCTTGAGTTTGTGAGGGCACAAACACGTATTAGGACCCTCAGTGTGTGGCCTGTGCTCAAGTAAGGCCTTTCAGGGGCTGGACCAAGAGATCGCATATTGGACTTGCCATTCCTCTAGGCCCCAATCTTTAACCAGATGTCGTGTTGTTTAGTCGCACCTCACCAGGGCTCTGCTTTGGAATCCCTCTTTTTGTGGGACACTTGAGTTAACAAAACAGAACTGACTCATCCCATCCCACAGATTGAACCAAAACTCTTGAGATAGGGCCCAATCCACAGAGAGGTAGACTTGTCCATGGCGCATGAGGCCTCCCTGACATTCCACAGCTATCATTGCACAAAATCCAGAGACAAAAGCCTGAGCAGGCACCTCACACTTGCCATTTGTTCATATCCTGAAGAGTTCTCCTCAGTTTGTAGATCGGGCCTGCCATACCTACGTCCCCAAACCTAAGCTGAATTTGTGTTTTCAGACTTCTGTCCCCACTGCCCTGATGCACACACCTTCCACGCTTGGGACCTTGCAGCCACACCTCAATAGTGTGCCTTCCCTTTCCAAAAGAATTTTGCCCATTCCATTGGCCACAACCTTGCAAATTAAGAGAAACCTAATGTCACTGAGGCGAGCCCAATAGTGTAGGCCGCACAGGACAAACAGGGGCGATCTGACAATAGCTGAGCAACTACCTCCACTCAGAGCCATAGACAGATGTCCACATAGAAGACTGAACCGGATAGGCCCAAAAGGACATCCCACTACTGTAAGCTGCCCTGGACAAACAGGAACATTCTGACACTAGCTGAGCAACTACATCCATGCAGCCACACAGACATATGTCCGCAGAGGCAGAAAATTGAACCAGACAGGCCCCTATGCTTAATCTGAACTCTTGCTTTGGTTTCCAGGTGTCACTCCTCAGGGCCTGGGTTCGAAGACCATCATATGGGGCTTTCCTGAGGCACCAAACAGAACCTCTCTCATCTCCACATGGGGAGCTTTCCTTTTGGAGCTGTATCAAACCCTTCACATAGGCGAATTCTGTAGGGCCCCTGAAACACCAGCACATTCTAAGGTCTCCATGGACACAAACCCACATTACGACCCATCCTCAGGAGAGTCCATTTCAACTCAGCCCCCTGGGTAGCTTGCACCAGAGCCAGAAGATCAAACATGTCTTGTCGCAAATAGCCAATGGGAATGCGAGGTATGCTGTATAGGCATCCATCCCTTGAATACTGCTCTCCGGTCCTTCCATGTGGGACGTCCTTTTAGCCATCCAAAAGGACTCGACGATCCTGCAGAAGGAAACCTTGTGGATTGGAGCAACTCACAAACTCAGTGTGGGAAAACCGCCTTGGCCTCATGAAGCCCCCGCTTCATGAAGGGGCCATCACGGACACAAACTCCAGCATTATCCAACGTCTGATCATCAACCTTGATACAGATGCAGGAGATCCCGTTTCAGCCTCTACAGAGTGAGCCTGCTGTGCCTTGGGCCTCAAACATCACCCTAGCTTGTGTTTTCAGACTTCCGTCCTCACACTCCTTGCCCACTAGCCCTCCCTATTGGGAATTCTGGGGCCACAACAAATCACTCTGCCTGCCACATAGAAGAAAAACATCATCTATACCTTTGCCCTGAAGCACAAATCAGAACTCTTCCTTTCCCATGGCTGGAAAGCTTGCTGTTGGCATGGAGTCAGGGAGTCAAGGAGTCAGTTTCTCCAACCTTCAGGGTAGGAGAAACCTTCATGGCCCCTGAGGCCACGCCCAAACATGAGTGCCGCCTTAGGCACAAACTTGCATTGTGACCCTCAGCGTGAGCCCATGTTGAAGTAAGGCCTCTCAGGGCCTGGACCAAGAGCCTGCATATGGGGCTTGCCAAGTCCCTATGCTCCCAATCCTCACCAAAGTTCGAGTTTTCCAGTCGCCCATACCTGGGGCTCTGCTCTGGAATCCCTCTCTTGGAGAGACACCTGAGCCAGACAACAGAACTCCACGTTTCCCACAAAATGACCCCAAACTCTTGGGAGCTGGGCCAAATGCCCAGAGAGGGATACTCGTCCATTATCCCTGAGGCCAACTCTACAATCCATGGCTATCCTGGACACAACATCCAGAGACAAAAGTCTGAGGGAACGCCTCCAACTCACCCTTCTTTCAACAGCTGAGGAGCTCCCCTCACGGTCTGTAGATCCGGTCTGCCATACCCTCGGCACCACACCTAAGCCGAGTTTGTGTTTTCAGACTTCGGTGCCCACAGCCTGGACCCATACAACCTCCAGGCTAGGGCCTCTGGAGCCACACCAAAAGACTGTGCCTGTCTTCTCCAAGGAAACTGTGCCCAATCCATTGACCACAACCCTACAGGTTAGGAAAATCCTCCAAGTCTCCTGAGGCCATCCCGATAGTGTAGGCTGCCCTCGACTAAGAGGGGTACTCTGACACCAGCTGAGCAACTATCTCCACTTAGACATTCAGATAGTGTCCCCAGAGACAGATGATTGAAAAAGACAGGCCCCAGGCCCTAATCTGAACCCCAGGTTTCATTTCCAGGTGTCCCTCCTCAGAGGACTGGTTTCGTAGACCAACATATGGGGCTTTTCTGAGGCACCAAACCGAACCTCTCTCATCTCCACATGGAGAGCTTTCTTATTGGAGCTGTATCAAACCCTTCAGGTAGGAGAATTCCGCAGGGGCCCTGAACCACCAGCACATTCCAAGGTGCCCATGGACAAAGACCACATTATGAGGCATCCTCTGGAGAGTCCATTTCAAATCAGCCCCCTGGGTAGCTTGCCCCAGAGCCAGCAGATCAAACATGTCTTGTCGCTAATGGCAATGGGAATGGGAGGCATGCTGTACAGGGATCCATCCTTCGAACCCTGCTCTCCAGTCCTTCTGTATGGGACATGATGGAGCTATCCAACAGGACTCGACTGTCTCACAGAAGGAAACCTTGTAGTTTGGAGCAACCTGCAAACTCAGCGTGGAAAAATTCCTTGGCCTCATGAGGTTCCTGCTTCATGAAGGTGCCATCATGGACACAAACTCCAGCCTCAGCCAACATCTGATCCTCACCCTGAAATCAGATGCAGATTTCGATTCAGCTTCTGCAGAGTGGGCCTGCCGTCCCCTTGGCTCTAAACCTCACCCTAGCTTATGTTTTCAGTCTTCCCTCCTCACACTCCTGGCCCATAAGCACTCCTTATTGAGAATTCTGGGGCCACAACAAATCACTCTGCCCGCCCCCCAGTAGAAAAACATTGTCTATGGCATTGCTCAGAAACCCCAAATGAAAATCAACCTGCTTGGCCCTCAGCAACACCCCAATTGAATAGGCTACCCTAAGCACTAATGCTCTGTCTTACATAGCATGAGCCCAGACCTTCCAACAGACAATGAGACTGCTGGATGCACACCCAGCACATCAGATACACCATAGTCTTAGGCCATTCATCCCTTCCCATTGACCTGTGTCTCTTCCTGGAAGTATGCTCTGAAGCTGTGTAAGACTGTGTATTTTTTCTGGAGTGGCCTATGAATTTGGGGTGGGCGTAGGGGTCTAGCAGATTTCTCCTAATCTGGTGGATTTTGGAAACTGAGACAGGCTGAGATTCCTCGGGAGAGCAGGCCCAGTGATGTGGTGTAGTCCTGGAGGCCCTATCCTGGAGAACGTATGTGTCAGGACTTTGGGTCCAAAGTCTTCAGACACAAAATCGGGTAAGAGTTAGGGGCAAGGTGAGGGCAGAACAGATTGCAGACCCTGAGGGCAGCTCCTCGGGATTTGAAATTCAGACGTCTGGGAGGCAGGAGCACAGGCTTTTCTGTCTGGATTGTTTGTCTATCATGGCCACGAAATGGAGGGATGGCCTCATGGGTCCATGTGAGATTCTACCTCTCTGGGAATTCTGCCCAGCACCCAAGAGTTGGTGTCTTCCTGGGGGATGGGGGGAGTGCGGTTTTCCGTGTCAGGGGTCCTGTCCAAACAGGCATTTCAGAGATGGGTTCTGGGTCCGGGAGCCTGGATCACCCCAACAAAGCTTAGAATTTGGGCCTAGGGTCATGGCAGGCCCTCTCTATGTTCTCCTGGTACAGCTCAAGAGGGGGCTTATTGGAAATGGGTCTCAGACTAAGGGTCACAATGCCTGTTTGTGCCCAGATTCCCATGCTGAGTGGGCGTGGTCTCACGGGCCATGCTCTTGGCTCCCACTCTGAGGGTTGGACAGCCATCCCAACATTCCGTTTTCCTGTCATGAGGAAGGAGGTATACTTTTTTTGTGATTAAGGGTCCCCCATGGGGAGGAATTTGAGCTAAATTCTGGGACAGGTACCTGAATACACAGGTTGCTTCAAGATGAGGTTCTCGGGCCAAGGCAGGACCCACCTGCAGGAAATTGGGCCTGCTGTCTGGGTGGCTGACAGGAGGTCGGGCTCGAGCTGTGTCAGACAGAAAATTTGTGCAGAGGGCAGCCTATGATACTGGGGTGCCGTTGAGAGCTGTGCAACTGGATCCTCATGTGGGGTTTCTGCGCAGACCCTTAAGGCACTTCCTCCTTCTGGTAATCAGGAAGATGGATGCATTATGGCTCCTGAATACCCAAGATGGAGGGCTTGCAGGCGAGGAGTGTGAGGACAGAAGTCTGAAAACATAAGCTACGGTTAAGCTCAGTTCCGAGCACATGTCCGTTCCAATGTATAGCAGTTGTTTCGAGATCTCCAACACCTGGGCAAGGGTCAGATGTCTTCTCACGCTGGAGCTTGTATCCATGATGGCCAACGAATGGTGGGGTGGCCTCAAGAATTCTTGGAGTTTTTTCCAAGCTGGAGCTTGTGAGCTGCTCCAAACATCAAGGTGTCCTATTTTGGGAAAGGAGAAGTCTGCTTACAGGGCTCTAGGGTCCCCCATATGGAAGATTCGATAGCAAAGCTCTCTGAATGGAGGGCTTGGAAGTCCATCTCGCGTTACTATTGCAGCTGAGGAACAGGGCAGGCTTGATCCAATGACACTGATTCCAAGTTCCAAGTGATCTGCATTAATGGACGTTCTCAGTCTAACAGTTCCCAATACTGCTTGGTGTCCAGGGAGACATTAGAATTTGGTGGCGGCTCTTGGGCCATGCAGGATTCTCTATCCTGAGGATTAGACCCAGTACCCAGGAGCCAGGTTTCCTTCTCGGGACAGGAGGTGTTTTCTTGTACAGCTCACTGTCTGGGTGGCTGAAAGGAGGTCGGGGTTTGGGATGTGTCAGACAGAGCTTTTGTGCAGAGGTCGGCCTATTACATTGGGGTGCCGTTGAAGGCCATGAAGGAGGATCCTCATGTGGGTTTCTGCGAAGACCCATAGGGCACTTCTTCTTTCTGGTGGGCAGGCAGAAGGCTGTGTTGTGGCTCCAGAATTTCCAGTATGGAGGGCTTGAAGGCGAGGAGTGTAAGGACAGAAGGCTGAAAACACAAGCTACTGTTACGCTCAGTGCCGAGCACTTGGCTGTTCCAATTTGTAACAGTTGTTTCAAGATCTCCAGCACCCAAGTACGGGCGAGGGTCAGATGTCCGCTCACGATGAAGTCTGTATCTATGATGTCCATCAAAATAAATATCCAGCAGCTGAGTAAGGGTGGATGTCAGATGTTTGCTCACACTGGAGTTTGTGTCTATGATGACCAAGAAATGGAGGAGTGGCGTCAAGAGGCCATGGAGGATTCCACACGCTGATACATGTGAGGTTGCTTTTTCACTGGACAGGTGGAGACTGGTTTGTTGCTCCAGGGTCCCCCCTGTGAAAAGTATGGGTAGCAGAGCTCTTCTTCATGGATGCCTGGAAAGTGCACCTCCATTGACCAATGAATGATGAACATGACAGGTTCTTTAGGTTGGCTCTGGGGCGAAGTACCAAAGCCTTGAGTTGACATGGAATCCATTACAGATGGGTCACAATGCTGGTTTGTTAACAGGTAGATCTTAGAATGTTTTGGTGGCTAAGGTGCCATGCAGGATTCTCCTACCCTGAGGGTTTAATACAGGTCAAAGAGCACGACTTCCTTCTGGGGAGAGGAGATGTATTTTTGTGTGGCTCAGGGACCACATGTTGTATCATAAGTTCGTATTCAAGAACAGGCCTCTAAAGACAGATGCCTGACAACATAATCTAGGGTTCCAGTGAGGTCCCAAGGGCATGATAGGTTCAATCTTCAGACTCAGGACAGTTGACTTGGGTGTGTGCCTGGATGTTGGTGATCAGGGTGTTTCAGACTGCACACTTGTGTCCAGAATAGCCTCCAATATTGGGGTGGCCTCAGGGGCCTTGCATGTTTCAAACTACTCCGGTGGGTTTGGGTAACTGTGACAGGCACAATTTCCATCGGAATGGCAGGCACAGTCCTGTGGTGTGGCTCCAGAAACCCCATACTGGAGGGCATTTGAGCCATGGTTTTGGGAGAGAAGACTGCAAACACAACTTGGGTTATGGTTAGTGGTGAGGTAATCACAGGACAGTGTGTAGACCTGGAGGACTACTCGTCAAGAACAGGAATTGGAGTGACTCGAAGGAGGAAGCACAGGCTTTATATCTAGATTGTGTGTACAGGATGGCCTCGGAATGCAGCTGTGGTCTCATGGGTCCATGGGAGATTTTTTTTCTTTCTTAGGATCCTGGCGGCTAACAATAGTTTGATGGCTTGTTGGGATTGGAAGAGTGCCATTTTCGATCTTAGGGTTGTCCTAAAACAGGGATTCCAGAAACGGGCTCTGAGTCTGGGAGCCTGGAAAATCCCATCAAGGGTTAGGATTTGGGCCTATGGGCATACCAGGCCTGCAATGCGGGATCCTGGTGGTGCAACTGAGAGGGCTTGTTGGAAAGCATGCTCAGGATTAGTGTCACAATGCCTGTTTGTGCTCAAGGCGGCCGCAGGAGTGGGCGTGGTCCCATTGCCCGTGTGCTGGCTCCCACCCTGAGGGACGGACATCATTCTAATGGCCAGGTTTCCAGCCATGGGGAAGGAGGAATTCTCTATTGTGCTTCAGGTTTACCCATTGGCAGGGATTACAGCAAAGGTCTGGGGACAGATGCCTGCATACCAAGGATGCGTAGAGATGACAGATTTGGGCCATGGCTGTTCTCACATGCTGGATATGGGCCCCGCTTTCTGGGTGGCTGACACGAGGTCTGGGCTCAGGCTCTGTCGGAATCAGCACTAGTGGCCAGAGAAGCCTATAAATCGGGGTTCTCTCAAAGGCCAAGCAGATTGATCCACATGTGGCGTTTCTGCAAGACTCATGAAGCACTTCTGTCTATGGGGCAGGCAGAATGCTGTGTTGTGGCTCCACAATTCCCTATCAAGGGGGCTTGGGAGCAAGTAGGGTGAGAATGCAATTGTAAACACCAGCTATGCTTTAATTGAGTGTCAAGCGCAAGTCAGTTCCAATGTGCAGCAGCTTATACGAGACATCCAACACCTGAGTAAGGGCAGATGTCAGATGTTTGCTCACATTGGAATTTGTGTCTATGATGACTGACAAATGGAGGGGTGGCTTCAAGAGGCCATGGAGGATTTCCCACGCTGAGGCTTGTGAGATGCTCCAAACAGCAATGTTTCCTTCTAATGGGCAGGAAGTCTGGTTTATTTCCTCCAGGGACCCCCATGTGGAAAGTTTGGGTAGCAGAGCCCTCCTGCATGGATGACTGGAAATCACACGTCCAATGACCATTGCAGCTGAGGAACATAACAGGTTCATTTTGGTGGTTCTAGAGCCAAGTACCAAGGCCTTGAGTTGACTTGGAATCTCTTGCAGAGGTGTCTCAATACTGGTTAGTTACAAGGGAGGTCTTAGAATGTGCTGGTGGGTAAGGGGCCATGAAGGATTCTCCTACCCTGAGGGTTTGGCACAGGTTGATGTGCAGTTTCCTTCTTGGGAGAGGAGATCTTCTGTTTTGTGGCTCAGGGTACATATGTTTTATCCTAACTTGGTATTCAAGAACAGCCCTCTGAGGACAGATGTTTGAAACCTAATCTAGGGTTCCAGTGATGTCTTAGGTGCAAGTCAGGTTCAATTTTCTGAGTAAGGACCATTGACATGTGTGTCTGTCTGGGTGTAGATTATCAGGGTGTTTCAGACTGTGCATTCGCATCCACAGCCACTTCCAATATTGGGGTGGGCTCAGGGGCATTGCAGGTTTCTCCTAATTTGGATGCTTTGGGCAAGTGTGATGGGCACAGTTTCCTTGGGGATGGCAGAACAGTCCTGTGGTAAGGCTCCAGAGACCCCACCCTGGAGGGCATGAAAGCCATGGTTTTGGGAGGGAAGTCTGCAAACACAAATTCGGGTTAGGGATAGTGGCGAGGTGATCGCAGGTCCAATGCATAGACCTACAGGGAAGCACATCGGGAATTGTAATTAGAGTGACTGGAAGCTGGTAGCACAGGGTTTTCTATCTGGATTGTGTGTCCAGGATGGGCTTGGAATGTAGGTGTGGTCTCATGGTTCAATGGGAGACTTTTCCTCTCAAAGGATCCTGGTGGCTCTCCATAGATTGGTGGCTTTTTCGGAAAAGAAAAGATTGCTCTTTTCCATATTAGGGGTGCCCCAAAACGGGAACATATGGTTTCTGAACCCCACAACAGAACATCTTCTGTACCTAAATGAAAGTCGGGCTCAGGACCTTTGTCAAACCCTCAGGGTATATGAATCTTGCACAGACCCTTAGCCACCAGAACATTCTAAGATCTCCCTGGTGAAAAACCAGCATTGTGACACATCTTCATGAGACTCCATGTCAACTCATGGCCTTGGTAATTCGACCCAGAGCCACGAGAATGAACCTGCCATGTTCCTCAGATGCAATGGCCAATGCAGGTGTGTTTTCCAGGCATCCATGTTGAAGAGTTCTGCTATCCAGACTTTCCACATGGGGGAACCTCGAGCAAACAAACCAGACTCCACATTCCCAGTAGAAGGACACCTTACTGTTTAGAGCATCTCAAAAGCCTCATCGGGGGAAATCCTCTATGGCCTCTTGACACCACCCCTGCATTTTTTGGTCATCATAGACACAAACCCCAGCATGAGCAAACATCTGACATCCACCCTCACTCAGGTGCTGTATATCTCGAATCAGCTGCTGCACATTGGAACTGCCTTCTGCTTGGCCATGAATTGAACCGTAGCTTGTGTTTAAAATGCCTTCCTCACCCTACTGGTCCACAAGCACTCTTGATAGGGAATTCTGGAGCCACCACCCAACATTCTGCCATGCGCATAGAAAGAAGGGCCTGGTGCATCTGCCCAAAAACTCTACATGAGGATAGATCTGCTCAGCCCTTGAGGGAACCCCGATTTATACACAGCCTTGGTCACTAGTGCTGTGTGACAGAGCCTGAGCCCTGACCTCGTGTCAGGCACCCAGGGGGCGGGGCCCATATCCAGCATATGAGACAGGCTGTGGCCCAGGGCTATCATCTGTACCCATCCTTGGTATTCAGGGACCTGTCCCCAGAACTTTTCTGGAATCCCTACCAATGGGGGAACCTAAAGTACAATAGAGAACTCCTCCTTCCCCATGGCACGAATCCTGGAAGTTGGGATGGGTGTCCAACCCTCAGAGTGGGAGCCAGCTGCATGTCCAATGATACCACGCCCACTCCAGAGGACTGCCCTGGGCACAAGAAGGCATTGTGATTCTCCGCCTGGGCATGCTTTCAAACAAATGCTCTCAGTTGCACATCCAGGACTCGCACTGCAGGCCTGGTAGGCCCCTATGCCCAAATCTTAAATCTTGGTGGGATTTTCCAGGTGCCCAGAACAAGAACCCATCTCCGGAATCCCTGTTTTGTGGCACCCCTATGATGGAAAACAGCACTCTTCCCTTCCTTGGTTAAGGCACTAAACTATTGGGAGCCGCCAGGATCATTACAGAGGAATAATCTCCCATGGACCCATGAGAACACACTTGCATTCTGAGGCCATCCTGGACACATTATACAGACACAAAAGCCTGTGCTTCTACCTTTGAATCATATGATTTACATTTCCAGACGAACTGCCCTCCAGGTCTACACAATGGGCCTGCGATCACTTGCCATTAACCCTAACCCAAATTTATGTTTGAAGACTTCTCTCCCAAAACCATGGCTCACATGCCCTCCAGGATGGGCTCTCTGGATCCACACCACAAGAGTGCCTGCCATTCCCAAGGAAAAAGTGTCCATCACAGTTGCCCAATAATGTCCAGATTAGGAGAAACCTGTAAGGCTTCTGAGCCCAGCCCAATATTGGAGGCTGCTCTGGACGCAAATACACAGCCTGAAACACTCTGATCACCTCCTTCTAAGAAGACACCGAGTCAGTGGTCCTGAGTCAGAAGATTGAGCCTGACATGTCCCTAGGACCTCACTGGAACCCTAGATTATGTTTTCAGGCATCTGGCCTGAGAGGCCTGTTCTGGAATACCAATATGATACAAAATATGGCCCCTGAGCCCCACAATAGAACATCTCCAGACCCCAGACGGAATACGTGCTCTTGGACCTGTGTCAAACCCTCACGGTAGATGAATCCTGCATGGCCCCTTAGCCACCGGTGTTTCTAAGATCTCCCTGGTAACAACCAGCATTGTTACCCATGTTCATGAGATTCCATGTCAAAATAAGCCCTTGGTACTTCGCCCCAGAGTGACCAGAATGAACCTGCCATGTTCCTAACCTGCAATGGTCAGTGGAAGTGTGGTTTCCTGGCATCCATACGGGAGTGCTCTGCTACACAAACTTTCCACATGGGGTACCCTGGAGACAACAAACCAGAATGCCCCTGTCCGGTAGAAGGAAACCCTCTATTTGGAGCATCTCACAAGCCCCAGCATGGGAAATTACCCATGCTGGTCGTCTTGACGTCCAGGCTACATACCTCTTGACACCACCCCTCATTTGTCGGTCATCATAGACACAAACTACAGCATGAGCAAACATCTGACATCCACCCTTACTCAGGTACTGAATTTTCGATTCAATTGCTGCACACTGGAAATGCCTTTCACTTGACTGAATTTAACCATAGCTTGGGTATACAATTCCGTCCTCAACCTCCTGGTCAGCAAGCCTTCTTGAGAGGGAATTCTGGAGCCAAAAAGCAACATTCTGCCTTCCCCACAGAAAGAAGAAAGACATGGTGGGTCTTCCCAGAAACTCCACATGAAGATCAATCTGCTTGGCGCTCAAGGAAACCCCGATTTATAGGCTGCCCTGGGAACTAGTGCCATGTCTGACAGAGCCTGAGCCAAGACCTAGTGTCAGCCACCCAGAGATCGGGGCCCATATCCAGCATGTGATACCAGCTATGGCCAAAATCCATCATCTCTTCCTATCCTTGGGATTCAGCCATCTGTCCCCAGACCATTGCTGGAATTCCTGCCAATGGGGGAAACTGAAGCACAATAGAGAACTCTTCCTTCCCATGGCAGGAATCCTGGCTCTTGGGATGGGTGTTCAACCCTCAGCTTTGGAGCCAGCTGCATGGCCAAGGAGACCATGACCACTCATGAGCACATGAGTGGGCACAAGCAGGCATTGTGACCCTCAGCCTGAGCATGCTTTCAAACAAACACTCTCAGTTGCACCACCAGGATCCCACACTGCAGGCCTGGTACACACTTAGGCCTAAATCCTAACCCTTGGTGGGATTTTCCAGGGGCCCAGACACAGAGCCGTCTCTGGAATCCCTATTTTGGGGCATCCTTAAGATGGAAAACAGCACTTTTCCCTTCCCCGAGGAAGCCACCAAACTATTGGTAGCCATCAGGACCTTGAGGGGAAAAATCTGCCATGGTCCCATGAGACCACACCTGCATTCTGAGGCCATCCTGGACATACAATCCAGATACAAATCGTATGCTACCACTTTCAAGTCATCCGTTTTACAGTTCCTGACGAGTTGCCTTCCAGGTCTATGCATGGGGCCTGCAATCACCTCACCATTAACCCTAAAGCGAGTTTGTGTTTGCACACTTTCCTCCTAAAACCATGGCTCACTTGACCTCCAGGTTCTGGTATCTGAAGCCACACCACAGGACCGTGCCCGTGATCCTCAAGGAAACTGTGCCCATCACTTTTGTCCAATACCTCTAGATTAGGAGAAACCTGCAAAGCCCCTGAGTCCAGCCCAATAATGGAGGCCGCTCTGCATGCAAATGCACAGTCTGAAAAACCCTGATCACCTCTGCCCAGGAAGACACCCATGTCAATGGTCCTGAGTCATAAGATTGAACCTGAAATTCCCCGAGGACTTCATTGGCACACTAGATTAGGTTTTCAGATATCTGTCCTAGAGACCTGTTCTGGAATATCAACTTATGACACAACATATGGTCCCTGAGCCACAGAACAGAACATCTCCTCCACGAGAAGGAAGCCGTGCTCCTGGACCTGGGTCAAACCCTCAGAGTAGTTGAATCCTGCATGGCCCCCTAGAAACCAGCACATTCTATGGTTTCCGTGGTAAGAAACCAGCATTGTGACCCATCTTCATGAGACTCCATGTTAACTCAAGGCCTTGATACATCACCCAAGAGCCACCAGAATGAACCTTCCATGTTCCTCAGCTGCAAAGGTCAATGGAGGGGTGCTTTTCAGGCACCCATGCAGGGTGCTCTGCTACACACACTTTCCACATGGAGAAACCGGAGAAAACAATCCAGACTCTCCCTTCCAGTAGAAAGAAACTTTGCTATTTGGAGCATCTCACAATCCCCAGCATGGGAAATTCTCCATGGTCTCTTTTTTTTTTTTTTTTTTTTGGAGTTTCAGACGGTTTTATTTTTATTTTTATTTTACTTGTTTTCAGATGGTTTTAATTCTGAGGGATTTTTTTTTAAATATTTTTTTTCCCAATTTATTTATTTTCAGAAAAACAGTATTCATTATTTTTTCACCACACCCAGTGCTCCATGCAAGCTGTGCCCTCTATAATACCCACCACCTGGTACCCCAACCTCCCACACCCCCGCAACTTCAAACCCCTCAGACTGTTTTTCAGAGTCCATAGTCTCTCATGGTTCACCTCCCCTTCCAATTTACCCAAATTCCCTACTACTCTCTAACGCCCCTTGTCCTCCATGCTATTGGTTATGCTCCACAAATGAGTGAAACCATATGATAATTGACTCTCTCTGCTTGACTGATTTCACTCAGCATAATCTCTTCCAGTCCCGTCCATGTTGCTATAAAAGTTGGATATTCGTCCTTTCTGATGGAGGCATAATACTCCATAGTGTATATGGACCACATCTTCCTTATCCATTCATCCGTTGAAGGGCATCTTGGTTCTTTCCATAGTTTGGCGACTGTGGCCATTGCTGCTATAAACATTGGGGTACAGATGGCCCTTCTTTTCACGACATCTGTATCTTTGGGGTAAATACCCAGGAGTGCAATTGCAGGGTCGTAGGGAAGCTCTATTTTTAATTTCTTGAGGAATCTCCACACTGTTCTCCAAAGAGGCTGCACCATGGTCTCTTGACGCCACCCTTCCATTTGTGGGTAATCATAGACACAAACTCCAGCATGAGCAAATATCTGACATCGACCCTTACTCAGGTGCTGGATATTCCAAACAGCAGCTGCACACTGGAACTGGCTTTCGCTTCGCACTGAATTTAACCATAGCTTTGTATTACTATTCCCTCCTCACCCTACTGGTCCGCAATATCTCTTGATAGGGAATTCTGGAGCCACAATGCAGTATTCTGCCTTCCACATAGAAATAAGAAGGACCTGTTGAGTCTGCCCATAAACTGCACATGAGGATCAATCTACTTGGCCCACGAGGCAACCCCGATTAATAGTTTTCCCTGGCCACTAGTGCTGTTTCTGACAGAGCCTGAGCGTCGACCTCGTGTCAGATACCCAGAGTTCAGGGCCCATATTTAGCATGAGAGATAGGCCATGGCCTGGGCCGTCAACTCTACCCATCCTTGGTATCCCGGCATCTGTCCCCCGACCTTTGCTCGAATCCCTACCAATGAACCTGAATCACAATAGAGAACTCCTCCTGAACCATGGCAGGAATCATGGCTGTTGGGATGGTTGTCCAACCCTCAGCATAGTAGCCAGATTCATGGCCAATGAGACTATGCCCAGTCCTGAGAGCCGACCTGGGCACAAGTAGGCATGGTGATCCTCAGCCTGAGCATGCTTTCAAACAAACACTCTCATTTGCTCCTCCAGTACCCGCATTGCAGACCTGCTATGCCTCTAGGTCCAAATCCTAACGCCTGGTGGGATTTTCCAGGTTCCCAGACCCAGAGCCCATCTCAGAATCCCTGTTTGGGTCACCCATAAGGTGGAAAAAAGCAGTCTTCCCTTCCGTGAGAAAGGCATGAAACTATTGGGAGCTGCCAGGATCCCTAGAGAGGAAAAATCTCCCATGGACCCGTTAGAACAAACCTGAATTCTGAGGCCATCCTGGACACACAATCCAGATATAAAAGCCTGTGCTACCACCTCGAGTCACCCTATTTACAGTTCCTGATGAGCTGCCCTCCATGTCTATGCATTGGACCTGCGATCATCTCGCCACTAACCCTAAGCCCAGTTTGTCTTTGCAGACTTCTCTCCCAAAACCATGGCTCACATGCCCACCAGGATGTGGTCTCTGGAGCCTCACCACAAGAAAGTGCCTGCCATCCCCAAGAAAACTGTGCCTGTCATAGTTGCCCAAACCCTCCAGATTAGGAGAAACCTGCCAGGTCCCTGAACCCACCCCAATATTGTAGGCCGCTCTTGATGCAAACATGCAGTCTGAAACACGCTGAGCACCTCCATCCAGGCAGACAGCCAAATCAATGGTTCTGAGTCAGATGTTTGAACCTGACATGCCTCTAGGACTTCACTGGAACCCTGGATTGGGTCTTCAGACATCTGTTCTCAGAGTCCTGTTCTGGAACACCAAGTTATGATACATCATGTGGTCCCTGATCACCACAACAGAACATCTCCTCTCTCCAGAAGGAAACGATGCTCTTGGACCTGTGTCCAACTTTCAGGGTAGATGAATCCTGCACGGCTCATTAGCCCCAGCACATTCTATGATCTCCCTGGTAACAACCAGCTTTGTGACCCATCTTCATGAGACTCCATGTCAACTAAAGGTGTTGGTACTTTCCCCAAGAGCCACGAAACGAACCTGCCATGTTCCTCAGCTACAATGGTCAATGGATGTGTGCTTTCCAGGAATCCATGAGGTAGTTCTCTGCTACCCAAAAATTTCACATGGGGCACCCTAGAGCAAACAAACCAGATTGCCTTGCTGTTTGGAGCATCTCATAAGCCCCAGCACGGGAAGTCCTCCATATTCTCTTGATGCCACCCCTCCATTGGTTGGTCATCATAGACACAAATTCCAGCATGAGCAAACATCTGATGTCTGCCCTTACTCAGGTGCTGGATAATCGAATCAGTCACTGCATACTGGAAATGCCTTTCACTTGACACTGGATTCATGCCTAGTTTGGGTTTACAATTCCATCCTCACCCTACTGGTCTTTAAGCCCTCTTGAGAGGGAATTCGGGAGACAAAACGCAACATTCTGCCTTCCCCATAGAAAGAAGAAGGGCCTGGTGAGACTGCCCAGAAACTCCCCATGAAGATCAATCTACTCGGCCCTCAAGGGAAACCCGATTTATACTTTGCCCTGGCCACTAGCGCTGTGTCTGACAGAGCGTGAGCCCCAACCTCATATCAGCCACCCAGAGTGTGGGGCCCTTATCCAGCATGTGAGACCGGCCATGGCACATGTCAGTCACCTCTACCCATCCTTGGTATTTAGGCAACTATCTCAGACCTTTGCTGGTATCCCTACCAATGGGAGAACCTGAAGCACAATTGAGAACTCCTCCTTCCCCATGGCAGGTAGCCTGGCTGTTTCGATGGGTGCCCAACCCTCGGAATGGGAACCAGCTGCATGGTCAATGAGACAAGGCCCATTCTTGAGGGTCGCCCTGGGCGAAAGCAGGCATCATGTCTCTCAACTTTAGCATGCTTTCAAACAAGCGCTCTCAGTTGAATCTCCAGGACCCCACATTGCAGGCCTGGTATGCCCCTAGGACCAAATCCTAACACTTGGTGGGATTTTCCAAGTGCCCATATCCAGAGCCCGTCACTGGAATTCCTGTTTTCAGACAGCCCTAAGATGGAAAACAGCACTCTTTGCTTCCCTGAGAAAGCCACCAAACTATTGGGATCCCCCAGGATCCTTGAGAAGAAAAATCTCCCATGGTCCCATGAGTCCACACCTGCATTCCGAGGCCATCATGGATACACAATTCAGATACAAGAGACTGTGCTACTGCCTTCAAGTCACCTGATTTACAGTTCCTGACGTGCTGCCCTCCAGGTCTATGGATTGGGTCTCCGAACACCACGCCACTAACCCTATTCCGAGTTTGTGTTTGCAGATCTCTCTCCCAAAACCATGGCTCACATGCCCTCCAGGATGGGGCCCCTAGAGTCACACCACAAGACTGTGCCTGCCATCCCCAAGGAGAGTGGGCCCATCACAGTTGCCCAAACTCTCCTGATTAGGAGAAACCTACAAGACTCCTGAGCCCACCACAATATATGAGGCTGCTCTAGATGCAAATGCACAGTCTGAAACACCCTGATCACCTCCATCCAGGCAGACACCCAAGTCAATGGTACTGAGTCAGATAATTGAACCTGACATGGCCCTAAGACCTCATTAAAAGCCTAGAATAGATTTTCAGGCATCTGTCCTCAGAGTCTTCTTCTGGAATACCAACTTATGATACAACATATGGTGCCTGATCCCCACAACAGAACATCTCCTGTCCTCTGATTGAAGCCGTACTCTTGGACCTGTGTCCAACCCTCAGAGTATGAATTCTGCACAGCCCCTTAGTCACCAGAACATTCTAAGATCTCCCTGGTAACAAAACTGCATTGTGACCCATCTTCATGAGGATCCATGTCAACTCAAGGCATTGGTACTTCACCCCAGAGCCACCAGAACAAACCTGCCATGTATCTCAGCTACAAGGTCAATGCCGATGTGCTTTCCAGGCATCGATGTGGACTGCTCTGCTACCCAAACTTTCCTCATGGGGAACATTAGAGCAAACAAACCTGACTCCCCCTGTCTGGTAGAAAGAAACTTTGAAGTTTGGATCATCTCACAAGCCCCAGGGTGGGAAATCCTCCATGGCTTCTTGACGCCACCCTTCCATTTGTCAGTCATCATAGACACAAACTCCAACATGAGCGAACATCTGACATCTGCCCATACTCAGGTGCTGATATTGGAATCAGCTGCTGCACACTGAAACTGCCTTTCGCTTGGCACTGAATTTAACCCTAGCTTCGGATTACAATTTCATCCTCACCCTACTGGTCTGCCATATCTCTTGATAGGGAATTCTGGAGCCACAACACAACGTTCTGCCTTCTGCGTAGAAAGAAGGACCTGGTGAGTCTGCCCAGAAACTGTGCATGATGATTCATATACTCAGCCCAGGAGGGAACCCCTATTTATAGTTTGCCCTGGCCACTAGTGCTCTGTCTGATAGAGCTTGAGCCCTGACCTCATGTCAGCCATCCAGTGGGTGGGGCCCATATCGAGCATGTGAGAATGGCCATGGCCCAGGGCCGTATTCACTGCCCAACCTTGGTATTCAGGCATCTGTCCCCTAGACCTTAGCTGGAATCCCTACCAATGGGCGAAACTGAAGCACAATAGAGAACTCCTCCTTCTCCATGGAAGGAATCCTGACTTTCAGAGGGGTGTCCAACCCTCAGAATGGGAACTGGTTGCATAGCCAAGTAGACAACACTCACTCCTGATGGCCTGCTGGGCACAAGCAGGAATTGTGACCCTCTGCTTGAGCATACTTTCAGACAAACACTCTCAGTTGCACCTCCAGGATCACGCATTGCAGGGGCCTGGTATGGCCCTAGGCCCAAATCCTAAACCTTGGCGGGATTTTCCAAATGCTCAGACCCAGATCCCATCTCTGGAATCCCTGTTTTGGAGCAAACATAAGCTGGAAATCAGCACTCATTCCATCCCCGAGAAATCCACCAAACTATTGGGAACCGCCAGGATCCTTGAGAGGAAATATCTCCTATGTACCACATCTGCATTAAAAGCCATCCTGGGGGGACACCTGGGTGGCTCAGTTGGTTGGACTACTGCCTTTGGCTCAGGTCATGATCCCGGAGTCCCGGGATTGAGTCCCACATCGGGCTCCCAGCTCCATGGGGAGTCTGCTTCGCTCTCTGACCTTCTCCTTGCTCATGCTCTCTCTCACTGTCTCTCTCTCAAATAAATAAATAAAATCTTTAAAAAAAAAGTCATCCTGGGGGGGGGGGGACAAGATGGCGGGGTACTAGGAAGAGGCGTCTTTTCAGCTGGTACCCCAAAGTGAGCTGATTACCTACCAAAGAACTCTGATCATCCATGAAATCAGCCTGAGATCAGAATTATACACGTCTGGATCTCTACAGGGGCAGAAGACGCCAGTGAGCAGGTAAAGCGGAATGGGAACAGCGGACTGATATCGGAAGATAAACAAAAGGGGGAGGGAGCCACCAGAGGCGACCGGTGCAAAAGTAATACCCCGATACGAGCGAGAGTGCCCTGCATCTGGGGACCAGCATTAACTTGGAGACTGGTTGAAAGCACTCCAAAAGAGCAAAGGATCGCGGGGGCAAATTGTGGGAATCAGGGCGGCTAGGGACAGGGGCTTAAGTCCCCGGTCCCAGACGGCTTCCCCGGCGTGGAGGCAGAGAGAGTGCGGCGGAGAAACCGGCTCCTGGTCCCTAAGCCGCCAGCGCGCCCCAAAGCGCAGGGGTTCCAGCTCCTGTGAGGGGATGGGAGGTGCGCCAGTCTGCAGAACGCGCGCTAGCCCTACCACAAAGTTTGAGATGCGCGCACACGTCGCTCCAGCTCTCCTGGGTTTCTAAGGGCCGGGGGCGCTTCTTGACCCGCACCATTGTTTCAAAGTCTAAGCCGAGTGCGCGCGAAACTCTTCCCCGGACAGAGGCGCGCAAAAGTCCAGCCTGTGGCTTACGGACCAGCGCCCCGTTCTCAGTGCCCCAGACGCGCGCCTGACACACAGCCGCCTCTGAAAAGAGGTGCGCGCAAACCGGGCACTCCCAGCCCAGGCCGGCGGCAAAATCTCAGTGTGCGATCACTGCTTGGAACCTCTCTGGCGGTCAGGAGCTCCCAGACAGCCGCCACTGCCTTGGATTTGGGGACGAGCAAAAGATCCTGTGCCCCCAGGGTCTGCAACTTGTATCTGCACTGCCAGCGTCCAAGGGAGAATTTATTCAGCTTCTGCACCCAGACTGAGGCTTCTCTCAGAGACGGAGATCAGGAAGTGTTCCAGGGTGCACCTTGACAGAACCAGAGTTGATACATCCAGCTACATATGTTCAGTCTTCTCCCACCAAAATGACTAGGAGGAGGAATGCCCAACAAAAGAAAAATACAGAGGATGGACCTTCTGCAATAGAGCTAACGGCTATCAACATAGACAATATGTCGGAAAGAGAATTCAGGCTAAAAATTATCCAGGCAATAGCTAGGTTGGAGAAAGCCATGGGTGACCAAACAGAATTGATTAGGGCCGAACTGAAAGCGACCAGACAGGATGTTCACAATGTTAGGGCGGAGCTTAAAGCTACCAGGGAGGAGGTCCACAATGCTCTCAATGAGTTCCAATCCAATCTAAACTCTCTCAAAGCTAGGGTAACTGAGACAGAAGATAGAATTAGTGATCTGGAAGACAAACAGATAGAGAGAAAGGATCAGGAGGAAGCCTGGAACAAACAGCGTAGATCCCACGAAAGCAGAATTAGGGAAATAAGTGATGCCATGAAGCGTTCCAACGTCAGAATTATTGGAATTCCTGAAGGGGAGGAGAAAGAAAGAAGTCTAGAAGATGTCGTGGAACAAGTCCTTCATGAAAACTTTCCGAATCTTGCAAATGAAACCAGCGTTCATGTTCTAGAGGCTGAATGGTCTCCACCCAAGATTATACACTCCAAAAAAAACATCACGACACCTGATAGTCAAATTGAGAAATTATAATTGTAGGTATAATCTCTTGAAAGCTGCCAGGGCAAAGAGGCTCCTTACTTACAGAGGGAAGCCCATCAGAATAACGTCAGACCTGTCCACAGAGACCTGGCAAGCCAGAAGAGGCTGGCAAGATATATTCAGAGCACTAAATGAGAAGAACATGCAGCCAAGAATACTTTACCCAGCAAGACCGACATTCAAAATGGATGGAGAGATAAAGAGTTTCCAAGACCGGCAAGGCTTAAAAGACTATGCAACCACCAAGCCGATACTGCAAGAAATATTAAGGGGGGTTCTATAAAAGAGGAAAAATCCCAAGAATAGCATTGAACAGAAATATAGAGACAGTCTACAGAAAGAAAGACTTCAAAGGTAACTCGATGTCAATAAAAACGTATCTATCAATAATCACTCTCAATGTGAATGGCCTAAATGCACCCATAAAACGGCACAGGGTTGCAGATTGGATAAAACGACAGGACCCATCCATATGCTGTCTACAAGAGACCCATTTTGAACGTAAAGATACACGCAGACTGAAAGTGAAGGGGTGGAGAAGCATCTTTCATGCCAATGGGACTCAAAAGAAGGCTGGGTAGCGATTCTCATATCAGATAAATTAGACTTCAAACTAAAGACTGTAGTCAGAGATACAGAAGGACACTACATAATCCTTAAAGGGACTATCCACCAAGATGATCTAACAATTGTAAATATCTATGCTCCCAATATGGGAGCAGCCAATTACTTAAGAAAACTGTTAATCAAGATAAAGAGTCATATTGATATGAATACACTAATCGTAGGTGATCTTAACATGCCTCTTTCAGAATTAGACAGATCATCGAAGCAGAAACTCAACAAAGAAACAAGAGCATTGAATGACACATTGGACCAGATGGACCTCATAGATATATACAGAACATTCCACCCTAAAACAGCAGAATACTCATTCTTCTCAAGTGCACACGGAACCTTCTCCAGAATAGACCACATACTGGGTCACAAATCAGGACTCAGCCGATACCAAAAGACTGAGATGATTCCCTGCATATTCTCAGATCACAATGCTTTGAAACTGGAGCTCAATCACAAGGAAAAGTTCCGAAGGAACTCAAACACCTGGAAGCTAAAGACCACCTTGCTTAAGAATGCTTGGATCAGCCAGGAGATCAAAGAAGAACTGAAACAATTCATGGAAACCAATGAGAATGAAGACACTTCGGTCCAAAACCTATGGGATACAGCAAAGGCGGTCCTAAGGGGAAAATATATAGCCATCCAAGCCTTGCTCAAAAAAATTGAAAAATCCAGAACACACCAGCTGTCTCTACACCTTAAAGAACTGGAGGATCAACAACAAATCAAACCAATTCCACACATAAGAAGGGAAATCATCAAGATTAGAGCTGAGATCAATGAGGGAGAAACCAGAGATACAGTAGAACGTATCAATGAAACTAGAAGCTGGTTTTTTGAAAGAATCAATAAGATCGATAAGCCACTGGCTACACTAATCCGAAAGAAAAGAGAGAAATCCCAAATTCATAAAATTATGAATGAAAAGGGCGAGATCACAACTAACACCAAGGAAGTAGAAACAATCATCAGAAGTTATTATGAACAGTTATATGCGAATAAGCTTAGCAACCTAGATGAAATGGATGCATTCCTGAAAAAATATAAAATACCAAAATTGAACCAGGAAGAAATCGACAACCTGAATAGACCGATATCTAATAACGAGATTGAAGCAGTGATCAAAAATCTCCCAAAAAACAAGAGCCCAGGACCTGATGGATTCCCTGGGGAATTCTACCAAACCTTCATAGAATAAATAACACCTATTCTCCTGAAGCTGTTTCAAAAAATTGAAGCAGAAGGAAAACTTCCAGACTCTTTCTATGAAGCCAGCATTACCCTGATCCCCAAACCAGGCATGGACCATACCAAAAAGGAGAATTTCAGACCAATATCACTGATGAATATGGATGCTAAGATTCTCAACAAGATCCTAGCCAACAGGATCCAACAACACATTAAAAATATTATCCACCATGATCAGGTGGGATTCATCCCTGGGCTACAAGGATGGTTCAACATTCGCAAATCAATCAATGTAATACAAGAAATTAATATGAGAACAGAGAAGAACCACATGGTCCTCTCAATTGATGCAGAAAAAGCATTTGACAAAATCCAACATCTGTTCCTGATTAAAACGCTTCAAAGTATAGGGATAGAGGGAACATTCTTGAACCTCATCAAATCTATCTATGAAAGACCCACAGCAAATATCATCCTCAATGGGAAAAAGCTTGCAGCCTTCCCGTTGATATCAGGAACAAGACAAGGATGCCCACTTTCACCACTCTTGTTCAACATAGTATTAGAAGTCCTAGCAACAGCAATCAGACAACAGAGAGAAATAAAAGGTATCCAAATTGGTAATGAAGAAGTCAAACTCTCTCTCTTCGCAGATGACATGATTCTTTATATGGAAAACCCAAAAGACTCCACCCCCAAACTACTAGAACTCATACAGCAATTCAGCAGCATGGCAGGATACAAAGTCAATGTGCAGAAATCAGTGGCTTTCTTATACACTAACAATGAAAATACAGAAAGGGAAATTAGAGAATCGATTCCATTTACTATAGCACCAAGAACCATAAGATACCTGGGAATAAACCTAACTAAAGAGGTAAAGGATCTATACTTGAGGAACTATAGAACACTCATGAAAGAAATTGAAGAAGACACAAAAAGATGGAAGACCATTCCATGCTCTTGGATCGGAAGAATAAACATTGTTAAAATGTCTATACTGCCTAGAGCAATCTATACTTTAAATGCCATTCCGATCAAAATTCCACCGGCATTCTTCAAAGAGCTGGAGCAAATAATCCTAAAATTTGTATGGAATCAGAAGAGACCCCGAATCTCTAAGGAAATGTTGAAAAACAAAAATAAAGCTGGCGGCATCACCTTACCTGATTTCAAGCTTTATTACAAAGCTGTGATCACCAAGACAGCATGGTACTGGCATAAAAACAGACACATAGACCAGTGGAACAGAGTAGAGAGCCCTGATATGGACCCTCAACTCTATGGTCAATTAATCTTCGACAAAACAGGAAAAAATATACAGTGGAAAAAAGACAGTCTCTTCAATAAATGGTGCTGGGAAAACTGGACAGCTATATGTAGAAGAATGAAACTCGACCCTTCTCTTACACCGTACACAAAGATCAACTCAAAATGGATAAAAGACCTCAACGTGAGACAGGAATCTATCAGTATCTTAGAGGAGAACATAGGCAGTAATCTCTTTGATTCAGCCACAGCAACTTCTTTCAACATACGTCTCCAAAGGCAAAGGAAACAAAAGCGAAAATAAACTTCTGGGACTTCATCAAAATCAAAAGCTTCTGCACAGCAAAGGAAACAGTCAAAAAAACAAAGAGGCAACCCACGGAATGGGAGAAGATATTTGCAAATGACAGTACAGACAAAAGGTTGATATCCAGGATCTATAATGAACTCCTCAAACTCAACCCACACGAAACAGACAAACACATCAAAAAATGGGCAGAAGATATGAACAGACACTTCTCCAATCAAGAAATACAAATGGCTATCAGACACATGAAAAAATGCTCATCATCATTAGCCCTCAGGGAGATTCAAATTAAAACCACATTGAGATATCACCTTACACCAGTTAGAATGGCCAAAATTAACAAAACAGGAAACAACATGTGTTGGAGAGGATGTGGAGAAAGGGGAACCCTCTTACACTGTTGGTGGGAATGCAAGTTGGTGCAGCCTCTTTGGAGAACAGTTTGGAGATTCCTCAAGAAATTAAAAGTAGAGCTTCCCTACGACCCTGCAATTGCACTCCTGGGTATTTACCCCAAAGATACAGATGTCGTGAAAAGAAGGGCCCTCTGTACCCCAATGTTTATATCAGCAATGGCCACAGTCGCCAAACTATGGAAAGAACCAAGATGCCCTTCAACGGATGAATGGATAAGGAAGATGTGGTCCATATACACTATGGAGTATTATGCCTCCATCAGAAAGGACGAATATCCAACTTTTGTAGCAACATGGACGGGACTGGAAGAGATTATGCTGAGTGAAATCAGTCAAGCAGAGAGAGTCAATTATCATATGGTTTCACTCATTTGTGGAGCACAACCAATAGCATGGAGGACAAGTGGCGTTAGAGAGTAGTAGGGAATTTGGGTAAATTGGAAGGGGAGGTGAACCATGAGAGACTATGGACTCTGAAAAACAGTCTGAGGGGTTTGAAGTTGCGGGGGTGTGGGAGGTTGGGGTACCAGGTAGTGGGTATTATAGAGGGCACAGCTTGCATGGAGCACTGGGATGGTGAAAAAATAATGAATAATGTTTTTCTGAAAATAAATAAATTGGGAAAAAATAAACTTTTGGTTGCGTGAAATAGATCATGGTGAGAGCATTCACATCATGGAAATCAATAAATGTTATATACATTGGGGAAAAAAAAGTCATCCTGGAAATTAAATCCAGAAACAATAGCCTGTGCTACTGACTTTGAGTCACCTGTTTTACAGTTTCAGACTTGCTGCCCTCCAGGTCTATGGATTGGGACTATAATCACCTCGCTGCTAGCCCTAACCCGAGTTTGTGTTTGCAGACATCTCTCTCAAAACCATGGCGCACATGCCCTCTAGGATGGCGTCTCTGGAGTCACACCACAGGACTGTGCCTGCCATCCCCAAGGAAACTGCCCGTCACAGTTGTCCAAACCCTCCAGATAAGGATAAACCTGCAAGGATCCTGAGCCCACTGGACATGACACTGTTCTGGATGCAAATGTGCAGTCTGAAACACCCTGATCACCTCCATCCAGTCAGACACCAGAGTCAATGGTCCTGAGTCAGAAGATTGAACTTGACATTCCCCTAGGACCTCATCGAACCCTAGATTAGGTTTTCAGGCTTCTGTCCTCAGAGGCCTTTTCTGGAATACCAACTTATGATACTACATGTGGTCCATGATTTCCACAACAGAACATGTCTGGTCCCAGAAGGAAACTGTGCTCTTCAACCGGTGTCAAACACTCAGGGTAGATGAATCTTACATGGTCCCTTAGCCACCAGGACACTGTAAGATCTCCCTGGTAACAAACCAGCATTGTGACCCATCTTCAAGAGATTCCATGTCAATTCCAGGCCTTGGTACTTCGCCCCAGAGCCACCAGAACAAACCGGCCATGTTCCTCACCTGCAATTGTCAATGGAGGTGTGCATTTCAGGCATCCATGAGGGAGTGCTCTGGTACGCAAACTTTCCACATGGGGGACCCTGGGGTAAACAAACCAGACTCCCTCTCTCCGGTAGAAGGAAACCTTGCTGTTTGGAACCTCTCACAAGCCCCAGGGTGTGAAATCCTCCATGGCCTCTTGACTCCACTCCTCCATTTCTCGGTCAACATAGACAAAAACTCTAGTGTGAGCAAATATCTGACATCCACACTTATTGTGGTGCTGGATGTCTCGAATAAACCGCTGCACATTGGAACTGCCTTCTGATTGGCACTGAATTGTATCTTAGCTTGTGTTTACAATTCCATCTTCACCCGACTGGTCCCCAAGCCCTCTTGATAGGGAAATCTGGAGCCACAACGCAGCATTCTGCCTTCTCCATCGAATGAAGAAGTGCCTGGTGAGTCTGGTCAGAAACCCCACATGAGGATCCATTTGCTCGGCCCTTGAGTCAACCCCGATTTATAGGCTGCCATGGCCACTAGTGCTATGTCTGACAGAGCCTGAGCCCCGACAGAGTTTAGGCCACGAAAGAGCAGGCCCCTTATCTAGCATTTGGGATGGTCATGACCCAAGTATGTCATCTCTACCCATGCTTGGTATTCGGGCACCTGTTTCCAGATCTTTGCTGGAATCCCCACCAATCGGGGAACCTGAATCACAGTAGAGAGCTCCTCATTCCCCATGGCAATAAACCTGGCTGTTGGGATGGGTATCCAAACCTCAAGAAGTGAGCCAGTTACAAGACCAATGAGACCATGCCCACTTCCGAGGGACGCCCTGGGCACAAACAGGCTTGTGACCTTCAGTCTGAGAATGCTTTCAAAAAATCCGCCTCAGTTGCACCACCATGATCTCGCATTGCAGGCCTGGTACACCTCTAGGCACAAATACTAAAACTTGGTGGAATATTTTAGGTGCCCAGACCCAGAGCCCTTCTCTGGAATCCCTGTTATGCGGCACCCCTAAGATGGATAACAGCACTCTTCCCTTCCCCGAAAAAGCCACCAAAGTATGGGGAGCTACCAAGATCCATAGAGAGGAAAAGTCTCCTATGGACCCATGAGAACTCACCTGCATTCCGAGACCACCCTGGACACACAATCCAGAGAGAAAAGACTGTGCTATCGCCATCCAGTCACCCTAATTACAGTTCCAGAAGAGATGCCCTCCAGGTCTATGCACTGGGCGTGGGATCACATCACCACTCACCATAATCCGAATTTGTGTTTGCAGAATTCTTTACCAAAACCATGGCACACATGCCTTCCAGGATGGATCCACACCACAGGACTGTCCTTGCCATCCCCAAGGAATATTTGCCTGTCACAATTGCCCAAACCTTTTAGATTAGGAGAATCCTGCAAGGCCCCTAAGCCTACACAAATAGTGGCAGCTGCTTTGAACGCAAATGGGCAATCTGAAACACCCTGATCACCTACATCCAGGCAGACAGCCAAATCAATGGTCCTCAGTCAGAATAGTGAACCTAACATACCTCTAGGACCTCATTTGAACCCTAGATTCGATTTTCAGACATCTGTCCTCAGGGGCCTGGTCTAGAATGCAAACTTATGATACAACACGTGGTCCCTGGGCCACACAACAGAACATCTCCTCTCCCCAGAAGGAAACCGTGCCCTTCCATCTGTGCCAAAGCCCTGGTTAGTAGAGTCCTGTACAGCACTTTTGCCACCAGCACAACCCCAGGGCAGTAGAATTCTGCACAGTACTTTAGCCACAAGTGCATTCTAAGATCTCTCTGGTAACAAACCAGCATTTTGACCCATCTTCAAGAGATTCCGTGTCAACTCAAGGATTTGGTACTTCGCTCCCTCTGGAGTGAACGAACCCTACATGTTCCTCAGCTGCAATGGTCAATGGAGTTGATTTTTCCAGGCATCCATGCGTTAGAGCTCTGCTACCCAAACTTTCCACAAGGGGAATCCTGGAGCAAATAAACCAGACTCCACTTGTCCAGTAGAACGAAACCTTGCTGTATAGAGCAGCAACGTGAAAACCCCTCCATGGCCTCTTGACGCCACCCCTCCATTTGTCAGTCATCATAGACACAAACTCCAGTGTGAGCAAATATCTGAGATCCGCCCTTACTGAGGTGCTGGATATTTCAAATAAGCCGCTGCACATAGGAACTACCTTCTACTTGGCACTGAATTGAACCGTAGCTTGTATTTACAATTCCATCTTCACTCGACTGGTCCCCATGCCCTTTTGATAAGGAATTCTGGAGACACAAGGCAGCATTCTTCCTTCTCTATAGAAAGAAGAGCTTGTTGAGTCTGGCCAGAAACCCCAAATGAGGATCAATCTCCTCAGCCCTTGAGGGAGCCCCGATGTGAAGATTGCCCTGGCCACGAGTGCTGTGTCTGAAAGGGCCTGAGCCCCGACCTAGTGTCAGTCACCAGAGAGTGGGCCCCACATATAGCATTTGAGATTGCCATGGCCCAAGTACGTCATCTCTACCCATCCTTGGTTTTCAGGCACCTGTCCCCAGACCTTTACTGGAATCCCTGCCAATGGGGGAACCTGAATCACAATAGAGAACTCCTCCTTCCTCGTGGCAGAAAACCTGGTTGTTGGGGTGTCCAACACTCAAAGTGGGAGCCAGTTACAAGACCAATTAGACCACGCCCACTTCTGAGGGCCGCCCTGGGTGCAAACAGGCATTGTTACCCTCAGCCTGAAATGCCTTCAAACAATCCCTCTCAGTTGCACCACCATGATCCCACATTGCAGGCATCGTACACTCCTAGGCCCAAATCCTAACCCTTGGTGGGATGTTCCAGATGCCCAGAAACAGAGCCCGTCTCTGGAATCCCTGTTTTGCGGAACCCTAAGATGGAAAATAGCACTCTTCTCTTCCCCGAAAAAGCCACCAAACTATGGAGAGCGGCCAAGATCCATAGAGAGGAAACTTCTCCCATGCACCCATGGGACCACACCTACATTCTGAGGCCAATCTGGACACACAATACATAGAGCACAGCCTAAGCTACTGCCCTCAGGTCACCCTAATTAAAGTTCCTGACGAGCTGCCCTCCAGGTCTACGAATTGGGCATGCGATCACATTGCCACAAATTCGCTAAACTGATTTTGTGTTTCCAGACTTCTCTCCCAAAACCATGGCTCACATGCCCATCAGAATGGGATCTCTGGAGCCACACCACAGAATTCTGGCTGCCATTCCCAAGGACACTGTGCATATCAAATTTGCCCAAGCCTTCCAGATTAGGAGAAACCTGGAAGGCCATTTGGCCCACAACAATGTTGCCAGCCACTCTGGACGCAAATGCACAGTCTGAAACACCCTGATCACCTACATCCAGGGAGACAGCTAAGTCAATAACCTTGAGTTAGAAGATTGAACCTAAAATGCCCCTGGGCCTTCAATGGAACCCCTTTAGGTATTCAGGCATCTGTGCTCAGGGGCCTGTTCTGGAATACCAATTTATGACACATCATGTGGTCCCTGAGCCACACAAGAGAACATGTCCTGTCCCCAGAATGATACCGTGCTCTTTGAACTGTGCCAAACCCTCAGGGTAGGAAAATCCTGCATGGCACCTAACAACAAGCACATTCTAAGATCTGCTTGGTAACCAAATATCACTGTGGCCCATCTGCAAGAGATTCCATGTCAACCCAAGGCCTTGGTACTTTGCCCCAGAACCTCCAGAACGAACCTGCAATGTTCCACAGGTGAAATGGTCAACGGAGGTGTGCTTTCCAGGCATCCGTGTGGGAGAGCTCTGCTTCACAAACTTTCCACATGTGGGAACCTAGAGCAAACAAACCAGACTTCACATTGCCAGTAGAAGGAAATCTTGTTTGGAGTGGCTCACAGGCCTTAGCGTGTGAAATCCTCCATGGTCTCTTGATGCCACACCTCCACTGGTCAGTCATCAAAGATACAAACTCCAGTGTGAGCAAACATCTGACATGCACCTTTATTCCGGTGTTGGATGTCTCAAATAAACCGCTGCACAATGGAACTGCCTTCTCCTTGGCACTGAATTGAACCGTAGCTTGTGTTTACAATTCCATCCACACCCGACTGGTAGGGATAGGGAAATCTAGAGCCACAACACAGCATTCCGTCTTCCACATTGAATGAAGAAGTGCCTGGTGAGTTTGCCCAGAAATCCCACATGAGGATCAATCTGCTCGGCCCTAGAGTCAACCCCGATTTATAGGTGGCCATGACCACTAGTGCTGGGTCTGACAAAGCCTGAGCCTCGACTGAGTTTCAGACACCAGAGAGCGGGCCCCATATCTAGCATTTGGGATGGTCATGGCCCAAGTACGTCATCTCTATGCATCCTTGGTATTCAGGCACCTGTCCAAGACCTTGGCTGGAATCCCTGCCAATGGGGGAACCTGAAGCACAATAGAGATCTCCTCTTTCCCTATTGCAATAAACGTAGCTATTGGGATGGGTGTCCAGCCCTAAAAGGGGGAACCAGTTACAGGACCAATGAGACCACACTCACTCCTGACGGCTGCCCTGGGCACAAACAGGCATTGTGATCCACAGCCTGAACATGCTTTCAAATAATCCCTTTCTCTTGCACCACCATGATCTCGCATTGCAGACTTGTTATGCCTCTATGCAAATATCCTGGGATTTTCCAGGTGCCCATACCCACAGCCCGTCTCCAAAATCCCTGTTTGGGGCACCACTATGATGGGAAACGGCACTATTCCCTTCCACAAAAAAGCCACCAAACTATGGGAGCCACCAGGATCCACAGAAAGGAAAAGTCTCCCATGGACTAATGAGAACACACCTGCATTCCGAGGCCACTCTGGACACACAATCCAGAGAGAAAAGCCTGTGCTACCGCCATCCAGTCACCTTAATTACAGTTCCAGACGAGATGCCCTCCAGGTCTATGCATTGGACCTGGGATCACCTCGCCATTCAACCTAATCTGAAATTGTGTTTGCAGACTTCTCTACCAAAACAATAGCACACATACCCTCCAGGATGGGGTCTCTGGATCCACACCACAGGACTGTCCCTGCCATCCCCAAGGAAGCTGTGCCCGTCACGATTGCCCAAACCGTGTAAATTAGGAGAAAGCTGCAAGGCCCCTGAGCCTTCCCCAATATAGGCAGTCGCTCTGAAACCAAATACACAGTCTGAAACACCCTGATCACCTACGTCCAGGAAGACAGCCAAATAAATGGTCCTGAGTGAACTTAACATGCCCCTAGGACCTCATTGGAACCCTAGATTCGGGTTTCAGACACCTGTCCTCAGAGGCCTGTTCTGGAATGCGAACTTATGATACAACATGTGGTCCCTGGGCCACACAACAGAACATCTCCCCAGAAGGAAACCGTGCCCTTCCATCTGTGCCAAAGCCCAGGGTAGTAGAATCCTGCACAGCACCTGAGCCACAAGCATATTCTAAGATCTCCCTGGTAACAAACCAGCATTGTGGCCCATCTGCAAGAGATTCCATGTCAACTCAAGGACTTGGTACTTCGCTCCAGAGACACCAGAACGAACCTGCCATGTTCCTCAGCTGCAATAGTCAAAGGAGTTGAGCTTTCCAGGCATACATGCAGTAGAGCTCTGCTACACAAATGTTCCACATGAGGGAACCTGGAGCAAATAATCCAGACTCTACCTGTCCAGTAGAACAAAACCTTGCTGACTAGAGCAGCTCGTAAGCCTCAACGTGAAAACCCCTCCATGGTCTCTTGATGCCACCGCTCCATTTGTCAGTCATTATAGACGCAAACTCCAGTGTGAACAAATATCTGACATCCGCCCTTACTGAGGTGCTGGATATCTTGAACAAGCTGCTGCACATAGGAACTGCCTTCCGCTTGTCACTGAATTAAACCATAGCTTGTGTTTAAAATTCCATCCCCACCCGACTGGTCTCCAGGCCCTCTTGATAGGGAATTCTGGAGCCACAAGGCAGCATTCTGCCTTTCCTATAGAAAGAAATGGCTGGGGAGTCTGGCCAGAAACCCCACATGAGGATCAATCTGCTCGGCCCTCGAGGGAACCGCGATTTATAGGTTGCGCTGGCCACTAGTGCTGTGTCTGAAAGAGCTTGAGCCCTGACCTAGTATCCATCACAAGAGAGTGGTCCCCAATCTAGCATTCAGGATTGCCATGGCCCAAGTATGTCATCTCTACCCATCCTTGGTATTAAGGCACCTGTCCTCAGACCTTTGCTGGAATCCCTGCAAATGGGGGAATCTGAAGTACAATAGAGAACTTCTCCTTCCTCATGGTAGGAAACTTGGCTGTTGGGATGGTTGTCCAACCCACAAAAAGGAGCCAGTTACAAGACCAGTGAGATGACACCCACTCCTGAGGGCTGTCCTGGGAACAAACAGGCATTGTGTCCCTTAGCCTGAGCATGCTTTCCAACAATCCCTCTCAGTCGCACCACCATGTTCCCACATTGCAGGCCTTGTATGCCCCTAGGACCAAATCCTAACCCTTGGTGGGATGTCCCAGATGCCCAGAACCAGAGCCCATCCTTGGAATCTCTGTTTTGGGGCACTCATAAGATGGAAAACAGCACTCTTCTATTCCCTGAAAAATGCACCAAACTATGGAGAGCTGCCAGGATCCATAGAGTGGAAATGTCTCCTTGGACCCATGAGACCACACCTGCATTCCGAGGCCACCCTGGATACACAATCCAGAGAGAAAAGCCTGTACTACTGCCTTCCAGTCACCCCAAATATACTTCCTGATGAGCTGCCCTCCAGGTCTACAAATTGGGCCTGCGACCACATTGCCAGAAAGGCGCTAACCCGAATTTGTGTTCCCAGACTTCTCTCCCAAAACCATGGCTCACATGCCCAGAAGAATGGGATCTCTGGAGTCACACCACTGAACGCTGGCTGCCATCTCCAAGGACACTGTGCATATCAGAGTTGCCCAACCTTCCAGATTAGGAGAAACCTGGAAGGCACCTGAGCCCACCCCAATATTGCTGGCCACTCTGGACGAAAATGTACAGTCTGAAACACCCTGATCACCTACATCCAGGGAGACAGCCACGTCAATGATCGTGAGTTAGAAGATTGAACCTGAAATGCCCCTAGGCCCTCAAAGGAACCCCATTAGGTTTTCAGACATCTGTTCTCAGGGACCTGTTCTGGATTACCAATTTATGATGCATCATGTGGTCCCTGAGCCACACGACAGAACATCTCCTGTCCCCAGAAGGATACCGTGCCCTTCCATCTGTGCCAAAGCCCAGGCTGGGTAGAATCATGCACTGCATCTTAGCGACCAGCACATTCTAAGATCTCCCTGGTAACAAACCAGCATTGTGGCCCATCTGCAAGATATTCCATCTCAACTCAATGACTTGTTACTTTGCTCCAGAGACACCAGAACGAACCTGCCATGTTCCTCAGTTGCAAAGGTCAATGGAGTTGAGCTTTCCAGGTATCCATGTGGTAGAGCACTGCTACCCAAACTTTCCACATGGAGGACCCTGGAGCAAATAAAACAGACTCCACCTCTCTAGTAGAACGAAACCTTGCTATTTGGAGCAGCTCATAAGCATCAACGTGAAAACCCCTCCATGGCCTCTTGACACCACCCCTCCATTTGTCAGTCATCAGAGACAGAAACTCCAGTGTGAGCAAACATCTGACATCCGCCCTTACTGAGGTGCTGGATATCTCAAATAAGCCGCTGCACATAGGAACTGCCTTCCACTTGGCACTGAATTGAACCGTAGATTGTGTTTAAAATTCCATCCTCACCCGACTGGTCTCCACGCCCTCTTGATAGGGAATTCTGGAGCCACAACGCAGCATTGTGCCTTCCCTATGGAAAAAAGTGCCAGGTGAGTCTGCCCAGAAACCCCACATGAGGATCAATCTGCTAGGCCCTCGAGTCAACTCCAATTTATAGGCTGCCAGAGCCACTAGTGCTGTGTCTGACAGAGCCTGAGCCCTGACCGAGTTTCAGCAACCAGAGAGCAGACCCTATATCTAGCATTTGGGATGGCCATTTCCCAGGTCCGTCGTCTCTACCCATCCTTGGTATTCAGGCACCTGTCCCCAGACCTTTGCTGGAATCCATGCCAATGGGGGAACCTGAAGCACAATAGAGAACTCCTCTTTCCCTATTGCAATAAACCTGGCTATTGGGATGGGTGTCCAACCCTCAAAGGGGGAGCCAGATACAGGACCAATGAGACCACGACTACTCCTGAGGGACGACCTGGGCACAAACAGGCTTGTGACCCTCAGCCTGAGCCTGCTTTCAAACAATCCCTCTCAGTTGCACCACCACAATTCTGCATTTCAGGCCTGGTAAGCCCCTAGGTACTAATTCTAAAACTTGGTGGGATTTTCCATGTGACCAGACCAGAGCCTGTCTCTGGAATCCCTGCTTTGTGGCACCCTTAAGATGGAAAATAGCACTCTTCCCTTCCCTGAAAAAGCCACCAAACTATGGGGAGCCACCAGGATCCACAGAGAGGAAAAGTCTCCCATGGACCCATGAGAATCCACCTGCATTCTGAGGACATCCTGGACACACAAACCAGAGAGAAAAGCTTCTGCTACCGCCTTCCAGTCACCCTAATTACAGTTCCAGACGAGCTGCCCTCGAGGTCTATGCATTGGACCTGTGATCACCTCACCACTCACCCTAATCTGAATTTGTGTTTGCAGACTTCTCTACCAAAACCATGGCACGCATGCCCTCCAGGGTGTGTTCTCAGGATCCACACCACAGGACTGTCCCTGCTATCCCCAAGAAAACTGTGCCTGTCACAGTTGCCCAAACTTTCTAGATTAGGAGAAACCTGCAAGATTCCTGAGCCTACCCCAATATTGGAGGCTGCTCTGAATGCAAAAGCAGTTTGAAACACCCTGATCACCTACATCCAGGCAGACAGACTAATCAATTGTCCTTAATCAGAATAGTAAACCTAACATGTCCCTAGGACGTAATTGGAGCCCTAAATTCTGTTTTCAGGCATCTGTCCTCAGGGGCCTGTTCTGCAATCACCATTTATGACACATCATGTGCTCCCTGAGCCACACGACAGAACATCTCCTGTCCCCAGAAGGATACCGTGCTCTTCGACCTGTGCCAAACACTCAGGGTAGGAGAATCCTGCATAGCACCTTAGCAACCAGCACATTCTAAGATCTCCTTTATAACAAACCAGGATTGTGGCCCATGTGCATAAATCCATGTCAGATCAAGGCCTTGGTACTTCACCCCAGAGCCACCAGTACAAACCTCCCATGTTCCTCAGCTGCAATGGTCATTGGAGGTGTGCTTTCCAGGCATCCATGCCGGAGAGCTCTGCTTCATAAACTTTCCAAATGGGAGAACCTAGAGCAAACCAACCAGACTTCACATGCCCAGTAGAAGGAAATCTTTCTGTTTACAGCATCTCACAGGCCTCATTGTGTGAACTCCTCCATGGCCTCTTGACGCCACGCCTCCATTTGTCCGTCATCATAGACACAAACTCTAGTGTTAGCTAACATCTGACATCCGCCCTTATTTTGGTGGTGGATGTCTCGAATAAACTGCTGCACATAGGAATTACCTTCCACTTGGCACTGAATGGAATCGTAGCTTGTGTTTACAATTCCATCCTCACGCTACCGGTCCCCAGGTCCTCTTGTTAGGGAATTCTGGAGCCCTTCGACCTGTGCCAAACCCTCAGGGTTGGAGAATCCTGCACATCACCTTAAACACCAGCACATACGCTAGTTTGTTCATTGCTCCAAACCACAAGGTTTTCATCCGCAGGAGAGTCGAGTCTTGTTGAATGGCTACAGGACGTCCCATACAGAAAGACTGGAGAGCAGGTTCGATGGATGGATGCCTGTATACCATACCTCCCATTCCCATTGGCTATTAGTGACAAGACATGTTTGAACTGCTTGCTCTGGGGCAAGCTATGCAGTGGCTGAGTTGAAATGGACTCTCCTGAGGATGGGACATAATGTGGGTTTGTGTCCATGGAGACCTTGGAATGTGCTGGTGGCTCAGGGGCCTTGAAGAATTTGCCTAACCGTATCCGTATCCCCGATACCGGGGATCCGTATCAAACCCTTTTGATAAAAAAGCTCCCCAATTGGAGATAAGAGAGGTTCTGTTTGGTGCCTTAGAAAAGCCCCAGATGCTGGTCTTCAAACCTGTTCTCTGAGGAGAGACACCTGGTAAACAAAGCTAGGGTTCAGATTAGGGCCTAGTGGCCTGTCTATTTCAATCTTCTGTCTCCGGGGACACTGGCTGAGTGTCTAAGTGGATATAGTTGCTCAGCTGGTGTCAGAGTGCCCCTCTTAGTTCAGGGCAGCCTACACTATTGGCATGGCCTTGGCCTTGGAGGTTTCTCCTAATCTGTAGGGTTGTGGTCAATGGATTGGGTACATTTTTCTTGGAGAGGACAGGCACAGTCCTTTGGTGTGTCTCTCTTGGCCCTAGGCTGGAGGGTGTGTGAGTCTGGGCTTTGGGCACAGAAGTCTGAAAACACAAACTCGGCTTAGGTGTGGCGCCGAGGTTATGACAGGCTGTATCCACAGACCATGAGGGGAGCTCCTTGGCTTATGAAAGAAGGGCAAATGGGAGGCTGTCTCACAAGCTTTTGTCTCTGGGTGTTGTGTCCCCCATAGCCGTGGAATGTCCGGGTGGCCTCTTGGGCTATGGAAGTCTCCCTCTCTGAGGAGTTGGGCAAGCTCCCAAGATTTTGGGGTCATTTTGTAGGAAGGGTGGAGTCCTGTTGTCTGGCTCAGGTATTTCTCCAGGAGAGGGACTCCAGATGACAGCCCTGGATACGAGCGATTGGAAAACTTGAATTCTGGTAAGGATTAAGAGCATAGGGGATTGGCAAGCCCCATATTCGGGCTCTTGGTCCAGGCCGTGAGAGGCCTTACTTCGACATGGGGCTCACGCTGAGGTTCACAATGCGAGTTTGGGCCCAAGGCGGCACTCAAGTTTGGGCGTGGCCTCAGGGGCCATGAAAGATTCTCCTACCCTGAAGGTGTGACTCCATGCCAACATCAAGCTTTCCAGGCATGGGGAAGGGGGAGTTCTGATTTGTGCTTCGGGTACCCACCTGTGAGGAGATTTAATATAATGTCTAGGCTCAGATGTCTGAAAACACAGGTTGGGAAGAGATGACGGCATAAGGCCATGGAGTGTCCGATGTGCTGGTTGTGAGGTCAGCTGTCTCCTTGTCTGTCGGGATGTCTGGCCTCAGGCTGTGTCAGACAGAGCATTAGTGCCCAGGGTAGCCTATCCAGTTGGGGTGCGGTTGAGGCCCGAGCAGGTTGATCCTCATTTGGGGTGTCTGGAGACTTCCATAGGGCAATGATTTTCTTCTGGTGGGCAGGCAAAAGGCTGCATTGTGATTCCGGAATTCCCAGTCTGGATGGCTTGTTTGCCAGGCGTGTGAGGAAGGAAGTCTGAAAACACAAGCTAGCATTAGGTTTGGGGCCGAGGGCATGGCAGGCCCACTCTGTAGAGTCTGAGTCGAGATCTCCTGCATCTGAGGTCAGGACGAGTATCAGACATTGCCTCAGGATGGATTTTGTGTCCATGATGGCCCCTTCATGAAGGGGGTGGGGCTGTCATGAGGCCAGGTAGGTTTCCCTACACTGGGAGTTGTGAACTGCTCCAAACCTCAAGGTTTCCTTCTACAGAAAAGTTGGTCCTATTGGATGGTTCCAGGACGCCCCATTTTGAAAGATTCGAGAGCAGGGTTCTAAGCATGGATGCCTGGAAATGCGACCTCACATTCCCACTCGCTGCTCGGGGCAAGGCAGGCTCAATCTGCGGGCTCTTGGGTGAGTTACCCAGAGGGCTGAGTGGAAATGGACTGTCCCGAGAATGAGTCATAATGTGGGTTGGTGGCCATGGAGACCCTGGAACGTGGCAGTGGCTCAGGGATTCTGCAGGACTCTCCAACCCGAAGGGTTTGACACAGCTCCAGCAAGGAAGCTTCCCATGTGGAGATGAGAGTTGTTCTATTTGGTGCCTCAGGTAAGCCCCATATGCATGTCTTCGAACCCAGGCCTCTGAGGAATGACACCTGGAAACCAAAGCAAGAGTTCAGATTAGGGCCTAGGGGCCTGTCCAGTTCGATCTTCTGTCTCTGCAGACATCTGTCTGCGTGTCTGTGTGGAGGTAGTTGCTCAGCTTGTGTCAGGATGCCCCTGTGTGTCCAGGGCTGCTTACAGTAGTGGGATGTCCTCAGGGTCCTTGAGGCCTCTCCTATTCTGTGGGGTTGTGGGCAATGGAATGGGGACAGTCTCCTAGGAGAGAGCAGGAAAGTTCTGTGCTGTGGCTCCAGAGGTCCCGGCCTGGAGGCTCTGTGGGCCAGGGCTGTGGGGAACGACATCCAAAAACACAAACTCGGCTGAGGTTTGAAGCCAAGGTTATGGCAGGAGTGATCTACAGTCCATGAGGGGAGTTCCTCACGATTAGAAAGGAGGGCGAGTGGGAGGCGGTCTTTCAGGTTTATATCTCTGGATGTGGTATTCACGATGGTCATTTAATCTGGTGGTGGCCTCATCGGCCGTGGAAGAGTCTCCCTCTCTTGTTATTTGCCGATTTCCCAAGAGTTTGGGGTCATTCTGTGGGAAGGGAGGAGTCCTGGTTTCTGCCTCATGTGTCCCCCCAACAGAGGGATTCTAGAGAATAACACTGGGTATAGACAACTGGAATACCCACCCTTTGGTTAGGCCTGGGGGGCTATGGGCATGGCAAGTCCCATATGCGGACTCTTGGTCCAGCCACTGAGAGGTGTTACTTGAATAGGGGACTCACGCTGAGGGTCATAATGCATGTTTGTGCCCAACACGGCCCTCATTCATGGGCGGGGCCTCATTGAGCATGCAGGTTTCTCCTACCCTGAGCCTTGGACATGCCAACCTCAAGGTATCCTGCCGTGGGGAAGAGGAGTTCTGATTTCTTCATCACATTCACCTCTGGGCAGTGATTAGAGATAAGGTCTAGGTTCTGAATCCTGAGAACCGAGGTTGGGAAGAGATGTCGACTTAAGGCCATGGCAGGTCCGATGTGTTCAGTTTGGGGCCAGCTTTCTAGGTGTCGTTCAGGAGGTCTGTGCTCAGGCTGTGCCAGACAGGGCATTAGTGCCCAGATATATATATCAATTATATATATATATCAATTATATATATATATCAATTATATATATATATATATATATATATATATATATATATATATATATAATTGGGGTACAGTCCAGTGGTGTGCAGAAGATAATCATTTGAGGATTCTCGGTGGCCCCATAGGACAAAGTTTTTCTTCTGGAGGGCAGGCAGAGTGCTGCATTCTTTCTCTGGATTTGCCAAGCTGGAGGGCTTTTGGGACAGGAGTGTGAGGATGGAAGTTTGAGAACACAAGCTTGACTTTGGTTTTGGGACGAGGGCACGGCAGGCACACTCTGGAGAGCTGAATCGAGATTTCGTTCATCAGAATTCAGGGGAGGTTCAGAAATTGGCTCAGGTTGGAATTTCTAACCATGATGGCCCCTTCATGAAGGGGGGTCATCATGAGGCCATGGTGGTTTTCCCATGATGGGTGTAGTGAGAAGCTCCAAACCACAAGGATTTTCTGTGGGTTAATTGAAACCTTGTGGATGGCTCCAGGACATGCCATATGGAACGCCTCCAGAGCAGGGTTCTAAGGATGGATGGCTGGGCAGCCAGCTTCTCTCCAATTGTCTCCTAGCAACAGGACACGTTTGGTCTGCTGGCTTTGGCATAGCAATTGATGGGGCTGAGTTGAAATGAATTCTCCTGAGGATGGGTCATAATGTGGGTTTGTGTCCATGGAGACCTTAGATGGGGCGGTGGCTCCGGGGCCCTGAAGGATTCTCCTAACTGAAGGTTTTGACACAGCTCCAATGAGCAAGTTTCCCATGGGGAGACAAGATTTGTTCTCACTGGTGCTTCAGTAACCCCCATATGCTGGTATTGGAAACCAGAACTCTGAGAAGAGATGCCTGGAAACCAAAGCAATGGATAAGATTAGGGCCTAGGGTCCTGTCTGGTTTAATCATCTTCTCTCGGGTCATCTTTCTACGGGTCTGAGTGAAGGTAGTTCCTTAGCTGGTGTCAGATCGCCCCTGTTCGTCCGGGCGGTATACACTATTGGGATGGCCTCAGTGAATTTGGAGGTTTCTCCTAATTTGCAAGTTTGTGGCCAATGAAATGGGCAGAATTCCTTTGGAGAGGGAAGGCACAGTCCTGAGGTGTGGCTCCAGGGGCACAAGTGTGTAGGGTGTGTGGGCCAGAGCTGTGGGAACAGAAGTCTGAAAACAGAAACTCGTCTTAGGTTTGGGGACGTAGGTATGGGAGGCCCGATCTATAGACCTTGAGGATATCTTCAGGATATGAACAAATGGCGAGTGTGAGGAGCTTGCTGAGGCTTTTGTCTCTGGATTTTGTGTCACCAATGGCCGTGGAGTGTCGGGGTGGCCTCATGGGCCATGGACGAGTCTCCCTGTCTGGGGATTTGGCCTGATCCCAAGTTTTTGGGGTCATTCTGAGGGACGGGAGGAGTCTGTTCTGATTTTTTTACCTCAGGTGTGCCACTGAAAGAGGGATTCCAGAGTAGCACCCTGGGGAGGTGCAACTGGACAACCCGAACTCTGGTTAAGATTGGGGGCCTAGGGGCATGGCAAGCCCCATATGCGGGAACTTGGTCCAGCCACCGAGAGGTCTTACTTGAGGACAGGGCTCACACTAAGGGTCACAATGCATGTTTGTGCCAAACGCAGCCTTCAAGCATAGAGGGGATTCATGGGCCATGCTGGTTTTTCCTTCACTGAAATTTGGACAACATGCCAACCACAAGGATTCTTGCCATGGGGAAGGAGGAATTCTGATTTATGCATCACGTTCACCCCTGGGCAGTGATTGGAGATAAGATCTAAGTTCTGAAGTCTGAAAACCGAGGTTGGGAAGAGATGATGACCTAAGGCCATGGCAGGACCGATGTGCTCAGTGTGTGGTCAGCTGTCTGGGTGTTGGAGGAGATCCGGGCTCAGGCTGTGTCACACAGTGCATTACTTCCCATATTAGACTATATAATTTGGGTACAGTCGAGTGCCATGTAGATTTATCCTCATTTAAGGTGACTGGGAAGCTCCATAGGGCAACATTTTTCTTCTGAAGTGCAGGCAGATTGCTGCATTGTGGGTCCGGAATTGCCAAACTTGAGGGCTTGTGTGCCAGGAGTGTGAGGACAGAAGTCTGAGAACACAAGCTAGACTTAGCTTTCAGGGTTAGGCATGGCAGGCAACCTCTGCAGGTGTGCATCAAGATCTCGTGCATCTGAAGTCAGGGCGAGGATCAGAAGTTGGCTTAGGTTGGAGTTTCTGTCCATGATGGCCCCTTCATGAAGGGGGTAGAATTTGAGGCCATGGAGGTTTCCCCATGTTGGGAGGTGTGGGATGCTCCCAACCACAAGGATTCCTTCTGCGGGACAATTGAGACCAGTTGGATGGCTCCAGGAGGTCCCATATAGAATGACTCCAGAGCACCCTTCTAAGGATGGATTCCTGGGCAGCCTGTCTCGCATTCCAATTGTCCCCTAGCAACAAGAGAGGTTCGATCTGATGGCCCTGTGGGAGCAACGGGGGTGGGGGGCTGAGTTGAAATTGACTCTCCTGAAGATGGGTCCTAATGTGTGTTTGTGTCCATGAGGACCTTGGAATGGGTGGTGGCACCGGGTCCATGAAGGATTCTCCTAAGCCTTTGACACAACTCCAACGCTCAAGTTTCCATGTGGAGACAAGATTTGTTCTGATCGTGCCTCAGGAAAACCCCTATGCTGCTATTGGAAACCAGGCCTCTGAGGAGCCATGCCTGGAAACCAAAGCAATGGATCCGATTATAGCCTAGGGGCCTGTCTGGTTCAATCTTCTTCTCTGGGGATATCAGTCTACGGGTATGATGGAGGTAGTTGCTCAGCTGGTATCAGATCGCCCCTGTTTGTCCTGGGCAGCATACACTATTGGAATGGCCTCGGGGACTTTGGAGGTTTCTCCTATTACGGTTGTGGTCAATGGAATGGGAAGAATTCCATTGGAGAGGGCATGCACAATCGTGAGGTGTGGCTCCAGGGGCCTCAGTCTATAGGGTGTTAGGGGAGTGCTATGGGGAAAGTTGTCTGAAAACAAAAACTTGGCTTAGGTTTCTAATGTAGGTATGGCAGACCTGATCTACAGACCATGAGGAAAACTCTTCAGGATATAAACAAAGTGCTAGTGCGAGGCACATGCTTAGGGTTTGTCTCTGGATTTTGTGTCACTGATGGCCATGAATGTCCGGGTGGCCTCAGGTGCCATGGACGAGTCTCCCTCTCTGGAGATTTGGTCCCATGCCAAGAACTTGGGGTCCTTTTGTGGAATGGGAGAAAACCCTGCTGTTTTTATACCTCGGGTTTGCCACCAAAAGAGGGATTCCAGAGCAGAGCCCTGGGGAGGGGCGACTGGACAACTAGAACAGTGGTTAAGATTGGGGGTCTAGGGACATGACAAGCCCCATATGCAGGCTCTTGGTCCATACACTGAGAGGCCTTACTTGATGACAGGGCTCACACTGAGAGTCACAAAGCGTGTTTGTGCCAAACACAGCCCTCAAGCATGGGCGGGGATTCATGGGCCATGCTTGTTTCTCCTACAATGACGTTGGACAACACGCCCAACACAATATTTCTTGACATGTGGAAGGGAGTTTCTGATTACTGCATCACGTTCACCACTGGGCAGTGATTGGAGATAAAGTCTAAGTTCCAAGCCTGAAATCTGAGGTTGGGAAGGGATGATGACCTAAGGCCATGGCGGGTCCGATGTGCTCAGTGTGCGGTCAGCTGTCTGGGTGTTGGTCAGGATGTCCGGACTCAGGCTGTGTCAGAGAGTGCATTAGTGCCCAGGTTAGACTATCTAATTTGGATACAGTCGAGTGCCGTGTAGGTTTATCCTCATTTAAGGTGTCTGGGAAGCTCCATAGGCAACATTTTTCTTCTGGAGGGCCAGCAGGGTGCTGCCTTGTGGCTCAGAATTGCCAAACATGAAAGCTTGGGGAACAGGACTGTGAGGACGGAAGTCTGAAAACACAAGCTAGACATAGGTTTAAGGGCAAGGCAGGCACACTCTGCAGAGCTAAATTGAGATCTCATGCATCTGGAGTCTGGGCGAGGATCAGACGTAGGCTCCGGTTGGAGTTTCTGTCCATGATGGCCCCTCCATGAAGCGGGGGGGGGAGGGGCGCATCACAAAGCCATCGAGATTTCCCAACGTTGGGATTTGTGAGATGTTCCAAAACGTAGGGATTCCTTCTGCAGGACGGTTGAGTCCTCTGGGATGGCTCTAGGACATCCCATACAGAACAAGGCCAGAGCAGAGTTCTAAGGATGGGTGCCTGGGCAGCCCACTTCACAATCCAATTGTCTCCTAGCGTCGAGACAGGTTCAAACTGCTGGCTCTGGGGGAGCAACCAAAGCGGCTGAGTTGAAATGGAATCCCCTGTGAATGGGTCATAATGTGGGTTTGTGTCCATGGAGACTGTGGAATGGGGAAGTGGCACTGGGGCCCTGAAGGATTATCCTAACCAGAGGTTTTAAGACAGCTCCAAAGAGCAAGGTTCCCATGTAGAGTTGAGATTTGTTCTGACTGGTGTCTCAGGAATCCCCCATATGCTGGTATTAGAAACCAGGCCTCTGAGGAGAGATAACTGGAAACCAAAACAATGGATCCGATTAGGGTCTAGGGGACTGTCGGTTCAATCTTCTTCTCTGGCAACATCTGTCTATGGTATGAGGGGAGGTAGTTGCTCAGGTGGTGTCAGATTGCCCCTGTTTTTCCAGGCGGCCTACACTGTTGGGATGGCCTCGGGGACTTTGGGGGTTTCTCCTAATTTGTACAATTATGGACAATGGAATGGGCAGAATTCCTGTGGAGTGGGCAGGCACAGACCTGATGTGTGGCTCCAGGGGCCCCAGCCTGGAGGGTTTGTAGGCCAGGACTGTGGCGACAAATGTCTGAAAACACAAACCCCGCCTAGGTTTGGGAACGTAGGTATGACAGGACCAATCTACAGACCGTGAGGAGAACTCTTCGGGATATGAAGAAAGGGCGAGTGTGAGGCGCTTGCTCAGGCTTTTGTCTCTGCATTTAGTGTCAACAATGGCCGTGGAATGTCGGAAAGGCCTCATGGGCCATGGAAAAGTCTTCTTCTCTGTGGATTTGGCTCGATCCCAAGAGTTTTGGGTCAATCTGTGGGATGGGAGGAGTCCTTTCTGTTTTGTTCCCTCAGGTGTCCCAAAAAAAGAGGGATTCCTGAGCAAAGCCCTGGGGAGGGGCGACTGGACAACCAGAAATCTGGTTAAAATTTGGGGCCTAGGGGCATGGCAAGCCCATTATGACATCTAATGGTCCAGCCACTGAGAGGACTCACTAGAGGATAGGACTCACCCTGAGGGTCACAATGCCTGTTTATGCCCTCACAGCACTCAAGCATGGGCAGGGCCTCATGTTGAATGCTGGTTTCTCCTACACTGAATGTTGGACAACATGCCAAACACAAGGTTTCTTGCCATGGGGAAGGAGGAGTTCTGATTTCTGCATCAGGTTCACCCCTGGGCGGGGTTTGGAGTTAAGGTCTATGTTCTGAAGCCTGAAAAGCTAGGTTGGGAAGAGATGACAATCTAAGGCCAAGGCGGGTCCGATGTGCTCAGTGTGCGTTCAGCTGTCTGGGTTTTGGTTAGGAGGTCCGGGCTCAGGCTGTGTCAGAGAGTGCATTTGTGCCCAGGTTAGACTATATAATTTGGGTACAGTAGAGTGCCGTGTAGGTCTATCCTCATTTGGGGTGTCTGTGAAGCTCCATAGGGCAACATTTTTCTTTTGGAGGGCACACAGAGTGCTGCTTCATGGGTCTGGAATTGCCAAACTTGATGGCTTGGGGGCCAGGAGTGTGAAGACGGAAGTCTGAAAACACAGGCTACAATTAGGTTTCAGGGCGAGGGCACGACAGGCACCCTCTGCAGATGTGAATCGAGATCTCATGCATCTGAAGTCAGGGTGAGGATCAGACGTTGACTCAGGTTAGAGTTCCTGTCCATGATTTCCCTTCATAAAGGTGGGGGGATCACAAAGCCGTCGAGATTTTCCCACGCTGGGAAATGTGCGATGCACCAAAATGCAAGGATTCCTTCTGCAGGACATTTGAGGATAGACCTGCATGGCCCTCGACGACACCCTAATATCATAGGTCGCCATGGGCTCTAAGGCTCTGTCTGACACAGCCTGAGCCACGACCTCCAGTCTGCCACACAGACAGTGGATCCCATATCCTGCAGATGGGACCTGCCATGGCCCGAAATCAATATCTCTGCTCTACCTGGTTATTCAGGTATCTGTCTCCAGACTGTAGCTCAAAACCCTGAATATGGGGGTACTTAAAGCAGAAGAGTTCTTCTTCCTGATGGCAGGAAATCTGGCCTGTGAGATGGGTGTCCAACACTCAGAGTGGGAACCAGCTGCATGGGCCTGGAGATCACGGTCAAACATGAGAGTTGCAATGGGCACAAACAGGCATTGTGTCCCTCAGCGTGAGCTTATTTTCAAACAAATGACCTTGGTAGCTGGACCAGGAGCCCGCAGAGCAGGCCAGACAGGTTGCTACAGCCAAATCGTCTCCCTCATTGGTGTTTTCCAGGCGCCCAGACCCAGAAACTGTCTCCGGAATCTTTCTTTTCTGGTTAACCTAAGACTGAAAACAGCAGTCTTCCCTTCCCCCAGAGACACCAAAGTCTTGGGAGTTGGGCAGAATACCCAGAGACGAAGAATCTCCCATGGCCCCATGATGCCACCCCTACTTTTTGCGACCATTCTGGACACAGAATCCAGACAATATAGCATGAGCTACCGCCTCCATGACACCTTAATTTCAGTACATTATTAGCTGCCTTCAGGGCCTGGAGATCGAACCTGTGATTACCTCGGCCCTCACCCTAACCCTAGTTCGCGTTTGCAGATTCTGTCTCCAAAATCCTGGCCCTCATGCCCTCCAGGATGGGGCCTCTGGAGCCACAACAGATAACTGTGCCTACCCTACTGAAGGAAACTCTGCCCTGCACTGTTGCCCAAATCTTGAAGATTAAGAGCAAAGTACAAACCCCCTGGGCCCATCTCAATTTCCCAGTATGCTCCGGACCGAAGTGTACATTCTGACACATAATGAGCACCTGCCTCTAGGTAGACATCCAAGTCAAGGGTCCTGAATCAGGAGTTTGAACCTGCCATGACTATAAGACTTCATAAATACCCTAGTTTAGATTTTTAGGTGACTGTACCCAGAGGTCTCTTCTCCAATACCAACTTATATTCCAACATGTGGTCCTTGAGCCACACAACAGAACCCCCGCTGTCCCCAGAGGGATAAGTTTCTCTTGGCAGCTGTGTCCAAGACTCAGTGTAGGAGAATCCTGCATGGGCCCCTGACCACTCCAACATTCTAACGTCTCCCTCCTCGATACAAACCAGCATTGTGATCCAACAGCATGAAACTCAATGTCAAATCAGCCCCCTTAAATCTTCACCCCAGAGCCACCAGATTGAACCTGCCATGTTCCTGAGATGCAATGGTCAATGCAGGTGTGCTTTCCAGGCATCTATGCAGGAGAGCACTGCTACCCAAACTTTCCATATGGGGGACACTGGAGCAAACAAACCAGACTCCTCCTGTCCAGTAGAAGGAAACCTTGTTGTTTGGAGCATCTAACAAGAGACAGAGTGTGAAATCCTCCAGGGACTCTAAATGCCACCCCACCATTTGTCCGTCATCATAGACACAAACTCCAGTGTGAGCAAACATCTGACATCCGCCCTTACTCAGGTGCTGGATAACTTGAATCAGCCTCTGCACACTGGAACAGCCTTCCGCGTGGCACTGAATTTAACAGTAGCTTGTGTTTACAACTCCATCCTCACCCTCCTGGTCCACAGGCCCTCTTAATTGGGAATTCTGGAGACATAACACAGAAATCCGCCTGCTCCATCGAAAGAGGAAATGCCTGGTGAGTCTTCCCAGAAACCCCATATGAGGATCTACCTGTATGGTCCTCGACAACACTGTAATATTATAGGTTTCCATGTGTACCAAGGCTCTGTATGACACAGCCTGAGCTACTACCTCCAGTCAGCCACCCAGACAGTGGGCCCCATTTCCTGCCGGTGTGACTTCCTGTGGCCCGGAACCAACATCTCTACTCAACCTGGATATTCAGGCCTCTGTCCCAAACTGTAGCTCAAATCCATACCTATGGGGGAAACTGACACACAAGAGTACACCTCCTTCCCAACCCTCTGAATGGGAACCAGCTGCATGGCCCATGAGACCACGGTCACACATGGAAGGCTCACTGGATACAAGCAGGCATTGTGATCCTCAGCGTGAGCTTGCTTTCAAACAAAACCTTTTGGTAGCTGGATCAGGAACCCACAGAGTGGGACTGCCAGATCCCTAGGGCCAAATCCTCATCCTCATTCGTGTTTTCCAGGCACCCAGACTCAGAATTTGTCTCTGGAACACCTCTTTGGGTGTCCTCTGAGACGGACAACAGTCTTCCCTTCCCCCAGAGACACCAAACTCTTGAGAGCTGAGCAGAATTCCCAGAGACAAAGAATTTCCCATGGCCTGATGAAGCCACCCCTACCTTTTGCGACCATCCTGGACACACATCCGACAGAAAAGCCTGCACTACCACCTCCATGACACCTTAATTTCAGTATCTATGAACTGCCCTCAGGGCCTGCACATCGCGCCTGTGATCACCTCAGCCCTCACTCTAACCCTAGTTTACTTTTGCAGAATTCTCTCCCCAAAGGGCTGGTCCACATGCCCTCCAGGATGGGGCCTCTGGTGCCACACCAGATGACTGTCCCTATGCTCCCGAAGGAAAATCTGCCCTTCACAGTTGCCCAAACCCTGAAGATTAGGAGCAAAGTAAAAATCCCCTGAGACCACCTCATTTTGAAGAAGGCTCTGGACCCATATGCACATTCTGACACACAAGGAGTCCCTGCCTACAGGCAGACATCCAAGTCAAAGGTCCTGAGTCAGAAGTTTGAACCTGCCATGACTATAGGACTTCATTTATACCCAAGTTTAGATGTTTAGGCACCTGTCCGCAGAAGCCTGTTCTCCAGTACCAACTTACATTCCAAAATGTGTTCCTTGAGCCACACAACAGAACCCCTGCTGTCTCCAGAAGGGTCCCTTGCTCTTGGGAGCTGTGTCCATGACTCAGTGTAGGAGAATCCTGCATGGCCCCTGACCACCCCAACATTCTATGTCTCCCTGTATACAAACCAGAAATTGTGATAAAACAGCATGAAACGCCATGTCAACTCAGGTCACTTGGAACTTCGCCCCAGAGGCACCAGACTGAACCTGCCATGTTCCTTGGATGCAGTGGTCAATGGAGTTGTGATTTTCAGGCACCCATGTGGGAGAGCTCTGCACCCAAACTTTCCATATGGGGGACACTGGAGCAAAGAAACCAGACTCCCCCTGTCCAGTAGAAAGAAACCTTGCTATTCAGAGCATCTCACAAGACCCAGGGTGGGAAATCCTCCATGACCTCATGACGCCACCCCTCCATTTGGTGGTCTATGTAGACTCAAAGTCCGGTGTGAGCAAGCATCTGACATCCGTCCTTACTCAGGTCCTGGATACCTCGCATCGGCCGCTGCACACTGGACTGCCTTCTGCTTGGCAGTGAATTGAACCATAGATTGTGTTTCAAATTCCATCTTCACCTCCTCGTCCCCAAACCCTCTTGATAGAGAACTTTGGAGCCACAATGCAGCATTCTGCCTACCACAAAGAAAGAAGACGTGCCTGTTGAGTCTGCCTGAAACCCCACATGAGGATCCACCTGCCTGGCCCTCGATAGCACCTTAATATCATAGGCCACTATGGGCACTCAGGCTTTGTTTGACACAGCCTGAGCCATGTCCTCCAGACAGCCACGCAGACAGTGGGCCCCATATACTGCAGGTGGGACCTGCCATAGCCCCAAACCATCATCTCTACCCAACAGGGGTATTCAGGCATCTGTCTACAGACCGTAGCTCAAATCCCTGCCTATGGGGAACCTAAAGCACACGAGTACTCCTCATTCCCGATGGCAGGATACCTGGTTGTTGAGATGGGTGTCCAACCCTCAGAGTGGGAACCAACTGCATGGCCCATGAGACCACGGTCACTGATGGAAGCCACCCTGGGCACAAACAGGCATTGGACCCCTACGTCTGAGCATGAATTCAAACAAGCCCTCTCAGTTGCACCATGAGGATACCGCATTGCAGGCCTGGTACTCCCCTAGTCCCAAATAATAACACTTGGTGGGATATTCCAGGCACCCAGACCCAGAGCCCGTCTCTGGAATCCCTGTTTTGAGGCACCCCTAATATGGAAAACCGCCCTATTCCCTTCCAGGAAAAGACCACCAAACTATTAGAAGCCTCTAGAATCCTTAGAGAGGAAAAATCTCCCATGTATCCATGAAACAACATCTGCATTCTGAGGCCATCCGGGACACAAAATCCAGATATAATAGCCTGTGCTTCTGCATTTGTGTCACCCTCTTTACAGTTCCTGATGAGCTGCTCTCCAAGTCTACCCATTGGGCCTGTGACACTAACTCTAACCCAAGTTTTTCATTGCAGACATCTCTCCCAAACCATGGTTCACATGACCTCCAGGATCTCGTATTTGAAGTCACACCACAGGACTGTGCCTGCCATTCCCAAGGAAACCATGCCCATCACAGTTGCCCAAAACCTCTATATTAGGAGAAACCTGCAAGGTCCCTGAGCCCAACCCAATACTGGAGGACAATATGCACGCAAATGCACACTCTGAAACATCCTGATTCCCTATGTCCAGGCAGACACCCAAGTCAATGGTCCTGAGTCAGAATATTGAACCAGACACGCCCCTAGGACCTTATTGGAAGCCTCCATTGGTTTTTCATACATCTGTCTTCAGAGGTCTATTCTGGAATAACAACTTATGATACAACATGTGGACCCTGACACACAACAGAACAACTCCTGTCCCCAGAAGGAAACCGTGCTCTTGGACTGTGTCAAACGCTTAGTGTAGGAGAATCCTGCAAGTCCCCTTTGTCAACAGAGCATTCTAAGATCTCCCTGGTAACAAACCAGCATTGTGACCCATGTGCAAGACATTCCAAGTCAACTCAAGGTGTTGGTACTTCGCCTCAGAGTCACCAGAATGAATCTGCCATGTTCCTCAGCTGCAATGGTCAATGGAGGTGTGCTTTCCAGGCATCCATGTCGAAGAGCTCAGGTACTCAAACTTTCCACATGGGGTACTGTGGAGCAAATAAACCAGACTCCACCTGTCCAATAGAAGGAAACCTTGCTGTTTGGAGCATCTCACAAGCCTCAGTGTGGGAAATCCTCCATGGGCTCTTGATGCCACCCCTCCATTTGTTGGTCATCATAGACAAAAACTCTAGTGTGAGCAAACAACTGACATCCCCCCTTACTCAGGTGCTGGATATATCGAAAAAGACGCTTCACTTTGGAACTGCATTCCACTTGGTACTGAATTTTACAGTAGCTTGTGTTTACAATTCCACCCTCACTCTACTGCTCTTCAAGGCCTCTTGTGGAATTCTGGAGCCACAATGCAGCATTCTGCCTCCCCCCATAGAAAGAAGAAGTGCCTGGTTAGTCTGCCCAGAATCCCCACATGAGGATCAATCTGCTCGACCCTGGAGGGAACCCGATTTATAGACTGCCCTAGCCACTAGTGTTGTGTCAGACAGAGCCTGAGCCCCGACCTAGTGTCAGTCACCAAGAGAGCGGGACCCATATCTAGCATGTGGGACTGGCCATGGCCCAAGTCCGTCATCTCTACCCATATTTGGTATTCTGGCACCTTTCCCAGACCTTGCTGAAATCCTTCCAATGGGGGAACCTGAAGCACTATAGAGTACTACTCCTTCCCCATGGAAGGAAACCTGGCTGTTGGGATGGGTGTCCAGCCATCAACGTGGGAGCAAGGTACAAGGCCAATGTGACCACGCCAACTCCTGAGGGCTTCCCAGGGCACAAACAGGCATTGTGACCCTCAACCGGATATGCTTTCAAACAAACCCTCTCAGTTCCCACAAGGTTCCCGGATTGCAGGCCTGGTACACCCCTAGGCCCAATTCCTAACCCTTGGTGGGATTTTACAGGCGCCCAGGCCAGAACCCGTCTCTGGAATCCCTGTTTTGGGGCACCTCTAAGATGGAAAACAGCACTCTTACCTTCCCCGAAAAAGCCAACAGACTAAGGGGAGCCGCCAGGATCCTTAAAGAGGAAAAGCCCCATGGACCCATGAGACCTCACCTATATTCCGAGGTCATTCTGGACACACAATCCAGATAGAAAAGTCTGTGCTACCATCTTCCAGTTACCCTAATTACAGTTCCTGAGGAGCTGACCCCCTGGTCTATGCATTTGGCCTGCAATCGCCTCATGACTAACCCGAACCCTAATTTGTGTTTGCACACTTCTCTCCCAATACCATGGCTCACATTCCCTCCAGTATGGGGTCACTCGAGGTGCACCACAGGACTGTGGCTGCATTCCCCAAGAAAACTGTGCCTATCACAGTTGCCCAAACCTTACAGATTAAGAGAAACCTGCAAGGCCCCTGAGCCCACCCCAATTTTGCCGGCCGCTCTGGATGCAAATGCGCAGTCTGAAACACCCTGATCAGCTACATTCAGCTAGACAGCCATGTCAATGGTCCTGAGTCAGAAGATTGAACCTGACATGCCCTTGGACCTCATTGGAACCCTTGATTAGGTTTTCAGGCATCTGTCCTCAGGGGCCTATTCTGGAATACCAACTTATGATACAACATGTGGTCCCTGAGCCACACAACATAACATTTCCTGTTACCAGAAGGAAACCATGCTCTTCGACCTGTGCCAAACCCTCAGAAGAGGAGAATCCTGTACCACACCTTAGCCACCAGCACATTCTACGATCTCCCTGGTAACAAACCAGCAGTGTGACCCATCTGAAAGAGATTCTATGTTAACTCATCGTCCTTGGTACTTTGTACCAGAGCCACCAAAATGAACCTGCTATGTTCCTCAGCTGCAATAGAGAATGGAGGTGTGCTTTCCAGGCATCCATGTTCGAGAGCTTTGCTACCCAGAATTTCTACATGGGGGACCCTGGAGCAAACAAATCAGATTCTACCTGTCCAGTAGAAGGAAACCTTGCTGTTTGGATCATCTCACAAGCCTCAGCGTGGGAAACCCTCCATGGTCTCTTGACAGCACCCCTCCTTTTGTCCGTCATCCTAGACACAAACACTAGTGTGAGCAAATATTGGACAACCGCCCTGACTCAGGTGCTGGATTTCTCAAATCAGCTGCTGCCAGTTGGAACTGCCTTCCGCTTGTCACTGAATTTAATCATAGCTTGTGTTTACAATTCCATCCTCAACCTACTTGTCCCCAAGCCCTATTAATAGGGAATTCTGGGGGCACAATGCAGCATTTTGCCTGTCCCATAGAAAGAAAAAGTGCCTGGTGAGTCTGCCCAGATCCCCCACATGAGGATCTACCTTCATGGCTCTCGACAACCCCCTAATATCATAGGCTACCATGTGCACAAAAGCTCTGTCTGACATAGCATGATCCACGACCTCCAGTCAGCCACCTAGACATTGGGCCCCATATCCTGCAGATGGGACCTGCCGTGGCCCAAACTCATCATCTCTGCTAAACCTGGTTATTCAGGCATCTGTCCCCAGAACTTAGCTCAAATCCCTTCTTATGGGGGAACTTGAGGCACAAGTGTTGTCCTCCTTCCCGATGGCAGGAAATATGGCCTGTGAAATGAGTGTCCAACCCTCAGAGTGGAAACCAGCTACATGGGCCTTGAGACGACGGTCACTCATGGGAGACGCCCTGGGCACAAACAGGCATTGTGACCCTCAGAGTGAGCCTGCTTTCAAACAAAGCCCCTCAGAAGCTGAACGAGGAGTCTGTAGAGCAGGCCTACCAGGTTGCTATGGCCAAATCCTCTCCCTTGTTGTTGTTTCCAGGCACCCAGACCCAGAAGATGTCTCCGGAATCTCTCTTTTCCAGTTACCCTGAAACGGAAAACAGCCGTCTTCCCTTCCCCTGGAGATACCAAAGTCTTGAGAGCTGGGCGGAATATCCAGAGACAAAGAATCTCCCATGGCCCCATGAAGCCACCCCTATATTTTGCGACCGACCTGGACACAAAATCCAGAGCAAGTAGCCTGCACTACCTCCTCGATGACACCTTAATTTCAGTACACTATGAGTTGCCCTCAGGGCCTGCAGATCGGGCCTGTGATCACCTCGGCCCTCACCTTAACCTTTGTTCGTGTTTACAGATCTGTCCTCAAAGCCCTGGCCCACATGAACTCCAGTATAGGGACTCTGGTGCAACACCAGATGATTATGCCAACCCTCCCGAAGGAGACTCTACACTTCACTGTTGCCCAAACCCTGAAGATTAAGAGCAAAGTAAATTCCCCTGAGCCCATGTCAATTTTGAAAGATGCGCTGGACCGAAATGCCTATTCTCACACACAATGAGCACCTGCCTCCAGGCAGACATCCAAGTCAAAGGCCCTGAGTCAGTAGATTTGAACTGACATGCCCCTAAGTCTTCATCGATACCCTAAATTAGATTTTCAGGTGCCATCCCCAGAGGTCTGTTCTCCAATACCAACTTATATACCAACATGTGGTCCCTGAGCCACATTACAGAACCCCTCCTGTCCCCAGAAGGATACCTTGCTCTTGGTAGCTTTGTCCAAGACTCATGTAGGAGAATCCTACATGGACCCTGACCACTCCAATATTCTAACATCTCCCTGGATACAAACCAGCATTGTGATCCAAAAGCATGAAACTCCATGTCAATTCAAGCCGGAAGGAACTTTTCCCCAGAGCCACCAGATTGAACCTGCCATGTTGCCCATCTGCAGTGGTCAATGGAGTTGTGCTTTCCAGGCATCCATGCGGGAGAGCTCTGTTGCCCAAACTTTCCATATGGAAAACAGTGGAGCAAAAAAACCAGACTCGCCCTGTCCAGTAGAAGGAATCCTTGCTGTTTGGAGCATCTCACAGGCCCCAGCGTGGAATATCCTCCATGGCCTCGTGATGCCTCCCCTCTATTTGGTGGTCATCATAAACACATACTACAGTATGAGCAAACATCTGACATCTGCCTTACTCAGGTGCTGGATATCTCGAATCAACTACTACACAGTGGAACTGCCTTCTGCTTGGCACCGAATTGAACTGTAGCTTCTGTTGACAATTCAATACTCACCCTCCTGGTCTCTAAGCCCTCTTGATAGGGAATTCTGGAGCCACAATGCAGCATTCTTCATGCCCCACAGAAAGAAGAATTGCCTGGTGAGACTGCCCAGAAACCCCACATGAGGATCCACCTGCCTGGCCCTTGATGGCACCCCAATATCATAGGCCACCAAGAGCTCTCAGGCTCTGTGTGACACAGCCTGAGCCACGACCTCTAGTCTGGCACACAGACAGTGGACCCCATGAACTGCTGGTGGGACCTGCCTTGGCCTGAAGCCATCACATCTGTTCAACCTGGATATTCAGGCATCTCTCGCTAGACTGTAGCTCAAATCCCTGACTGTGGGGGAACCTGATACACAAGAGTACTCCTCATTCCAAATGTCAGGAAACCTGGCTATTGAGATCGGTGTCCAACCCTCAACGTGGGAAATAGCTGCAAGGCCCATGAGACCATGGCCACTCTTGGTATCCGCCCTGGGCACAAACAGGCATTGTGACCCTCAGCGTGAGCCTGCTTTGAAACAAACGCCCTTGGTAGCTAGACCAGGAGCCCATCGAGCCTGCCTGCCAGGTCCCTAGTACCAAATGCCTACCCTAGTTCATGTTTCATTGCGCCCAGACCTAGAACCTGTCTCTGGAATTCCACACTTGGGTATTCCTTGAGTTGAAAAACAGCATTCTTCCCTTCCCCCAGAGACACCAAACTCTTAGGAGATGGGCCGAATCACCAGAGACGAAGAATCTCCCATGGCTTCATGAAGCCACCCCTACCATTGTCCTGGACACACAATCCCGACAGAAAAGCCTGTGCTAATGCCTCCAAGACACCTTAATTTCAGTACACTATGCACTGCCCTCAGGGTCTGCATTTCGGGCCTGTGGTCACCTCTGCCCTCTCCCTAACCCTAGTTCACATTTGCAGATTTCTGTCCCCAAAGCTCTGGCCCACATGCCATCAAGGATGGCGGTCTGAAGGTACACTGAATGACTGTGCTTGCCCTCCCGAAGGAAACTTTGCCCTTCATTGTTGCCCAAACCCTGAAGACTAGGAGCAATATTCGAAGTAACTGAGCCCACCTCAATTGCGAGGAAAACTCTGGACCAAAATGCGCATTCTGGCACACCAGGAGCACCTGCCTCCAGGCAGACATCCATGTCAAAGGCCCTGAGTCAGAAGATTGATCCTGACATGCTCCTAGGACTTTATTGATACCATAGATTAGATTTTCAGGCACATGTCCACAGAGGCCTTTTCTCTAATAACAACTTAAATTCAAACATGTGGTCCGTGAGCCACACAACAGAATCCCTCCTGTCTCCAGTAGGATAGCTTGATCTTGGTAGCTATGTCCAAGACTCAGTGTAGGATAATCCTGCATGGCCCCTGACCACCCCAACATTCTAACATCTCCCTGGATACAAACCATCATTATGACCCAAGAGCATGAAACTCCATGTCAACTCAGGCGGCTTGGAACGTCGCCCCAGAGTCACCAGAATGAACCTGCCATGTTCCTCAGCTACAATGGTCAATGGAGGTGTGCTTTCCAGGCATCCACTTTGGAGAGCTCTGCTACCCAAACTTTCCATATGGGGTATGGTGGAGCAAACAAACCAGACTCACCCTGTCCAGTACAAGGAATCCTTGCTGTTTGGAGCATCTTACAAACCCCACTGTGGGAAATCTGCCTTACCAATAGAATTCTGCCTTCTCCATAGAAAGAAGAAGTGTCTGGTGAGTCTTCCCAGCAACCCCACATGAGGATCAGTTTTCTCGGCCCTCGAGGGAACCCCGATGTATATGCTGCCCAGGCCACTATTGCTGTGTCTGACAGAGACTGAGACCAGACTTAGTTTCAACCTTCCAGAAAGTGGGCCCCATATCCAGTATGTGAGAAGGGCCATGGCCCAAGTCTGTCATCTCTACCCATCCTTGGTATTCAGGCACCTGTCCCCAGACATTTGTTGGAATCCCTGGCAATGAGGGAACCTAAATCATAAGAGAGAACACCTCCTTTCCCATGGGAGGAAACCTGGGTTTTGGGATATGTGTCCAGCCCCCAAAGTGGGAGCCAGCTGCATGGCCAATGAGACCACGCCCACTCCTGAGGGCTGCCCTTGGCACAAACAGTCATTGTGACTCTCATCCTGAGTATGCTTTCAAACAAGCTCTCTCTCAGTTTCACCTCCAGTATCCAGCATTGAAGGCCTGGTATGCCCCTAGGCCTAAATCCTAACCCTTGGTGGGATTTTCCAGGGGCCCAGACCCAGAACCTGTCACTGGAATCCCTGTTTTGGGGACTCCTAAGATGGAGAACAGCACTCTCCCCTTCCCCGAAAAAGCCACCAAACTATGGGGAACCACCAGGAACCTTAGAGAGGAAAAGTCTGTATGGATCCACGAGACTACACCTGCATTTGGAGTCCATCCTGGACACACAATCCAGATAGAAAAGCCTGTGCTACTGCCTTCTAGTCATGCTAATTACAGTTCCTGACATCCTGCCCTCTTGGTCTATGCACTGGGTCTGCGATCACATCACCACTAACCCACACTCATATTTGAATTAGCAGCTTCCCTCCCAAAACCATGGCTCTCGTGCCTTCCAGCATGGGGTCTCTGCAGGCATACCACAGGACTGTGTCTGCTATCCTCAAGACAACTGTGACCATCACAGTTTTCCAGATCTTCCAGAGTATGAGAAACCTTAATGTCCCTGAGCCCACCCCAATATTGGCTGCCGATCTGGATGCAATGCACAGTCTGAAACACCCTGATTACCTACATCCAGTCAAAAGGCCAAGTCAATGGTCCTGAGACAGATGGTTGAAACTGACATGCTCCTAGGACCTCACTGGAATGCAACATTAGGTTTTCAGGCATCTATCATCTGGGGCCTGTTCTGGAATACCAGCTTAGTATACACCATGTGGTCCCTGAACCACACAATAAAACAAATCCTGTCCCCAGAAGCATACAGTTATCTTAGACCTGTGCCAAACCCTGAGGGTAAGAGTATCCTGCATGGCACCATAGCCACCAGCACATTGTGAGATCTCCCTGGTAACAAACCAGCATTGTGGCCCATCTGTAATAGATTTCCTGTCAACTTAAGGCCTTGGTACTTCACCCAGAAGCACCAGAATGAACCTGCCATGTTCCTCAGCTGCAATCGTCAATGGAGGTGTGCTTTCCTTTTTTTTTTAATTTTTATTTATTTATTTGATAGACAGAGAGAGATCACAAGTAGGCAGAGAGGCAGGCAGAGAGAGAAGGGGAAGCAGGCTCCCTGCTAAGCAGAGAGCCCGATGCGGGGCTCGATCCCAGGACCCTGAGATCATGACCTGAGCTGAAGGCAGAGGCTTAAACCACTGAGCCACCCAGGCGCCCCGGAGGTGTGCTTTCCTGGCATCCATGCGGGAGAGCTTTGCTACCCAAAATTACCACATGGGGGACACTGGAGCAAACAAACCAGACTCCCCCTGTCCGGTAGAAGTACACCTTGCTTTTTGGAGCATCTCACAAGCCTCACCATGGAAAATCCTCCAAGGCTTCTTGATGCAAACCCTCCACTTGTTGGCCATCACAGACACAAACCCCTGTGTGAGCAAACATCTGACATCCGCCCTTACTCAGGTGCTGGATATCTTGAATCTGACACTGCACATTGGAACTGCCTTTTGCTTGGCACTGAATTGAGCCATAGCTTGTGTTTACAATTCCATCCTCACCCTACTGGCTCCCAAGGCCTCTTGATAGGGAATTCTGGAGCCACAATGCAGCATTCTGCCTTCCCCATAAAAAGAAGTGCCTGGTGAGTCTGCCCAGCAACCACACATGAGGATCAATTTGCTCGACCCTCGAGGGAACTCCGATATATAGGCTGCCCTGGATACTATTGCTGTGTCTGACAGAGCCTGAGACCAGACTTAGTTTCAACCCTTCAAAATGTGGGCCCCATATCCAGCATGTGAGACCGGCCATGGCCCCAGTCTATCATCTCTGCCCATCCTTGGTATTCAGGCACCTGTCTCCAGACATTTTCTGGAATCCCTGACAATGTGGGAGCCTGAAGCACAATAAGGAACTCCTCCTTGCCCATGGGAGGAAACTTGGCTGTTGGGAAGGGTGTCCATCCCTCAAAGAGGGAGCCAGTTGTATGACCAATGAGACCACGCCTACTCCTGAGGGCTTCCCTGGGCACGAACAGGCATTGAGACCCTCAGCCTGAACATGCTTTCAAACAAGCCATCACAGTGGCACCACCAGGATCCCCCATGCAGGCCAGGTATGACCATAGGCCCAAATCCTAACCTTTGGTGGGATTTTCTAGGTGCCCATACTCAGAGCCCATCTCTGGAATCCCTGTATTGGGGCACCCCTAAGATGAAAAACAATACTCTTTCTTTCCCGAAAAAGATACCAAACTATGGAGAGCCTCCAGGATCCTTAAAGAGGAAAACTCTCCCATGGACCCATGAGACCACACCTGCATTCTGAGGCCATCTTGGACACACAATCCAGAGAGAAAAGCCTGTGCTACTGCCTTCTATTCACCCTATTTACAGTCCTGATGTACTGCCCCTTAGGTCTATGCATTGGAACTATTCGCCTCACCACTAACCCTAACCCGAATTTCAGTTTTCAGAATTCTCTCCCAAAACCATGGCTCTCATGCCACCAAGGATGGGGCCTTTGGAGGCACAACACAGGCCTGTGCCTGCCATCCCCAAGGAAACTGTGCCCGTCACAGTTGCCCAAACCTTCAAGATTAGGAGAACCCTGCAAATCCCCTGAGCCCACCTCTATGTTGGCGGTCACTGTGGTGCAAACTTGGAGTCTGAAACACCCTGATCACCTACATACAGTCAGACAGCCATATCAAAGGTCCTGAGTCAGAAGATTGAACCTGTCATGCCCGTATGACCTCATTGGAACCCTAGATTAGCTTTTCAGGCATCTGTACTCAGGGTCCTGGTCTGGAACACCAACATATAATACATGTGGTCCCTGAGCCTAACTACAGAACATCTCCTGTCCTGAGAAGAAAACCATGCTATTCGACGTGTGCCAAATCCTCAGGGTTGGAGAATCCTGTATGGCACCTTAGCCACCAGCACATTCTAAGATCTGCCTGCTAACAAAGCAGCATTGTGGCCCATCTTCAGGAGATTCCATGTCAACTCAAGGCCTTGGTCCTTCGCCGGAGAGGCACCAGAATGAACCTGCCTTGTTCCTCAGCTGCAATGCTCAATGGAGTTGTGCTGTCCAGGCATCCATACGGGAGAGCTCTACTACCCAAACTTTCCACATGGAGGACCCTGGAGCAAACAACCCAGACTCCACCATTCCAGTAGAAGGAAACCTTGCTATTTGGAACAACTCACAAGCCTCAATGTGGGAAATCCCCCATGGCCTCTTGACACCACCCCTCCATTTGTCGATCATCAAGACACAAACTCTAGTGTGAGCAAACATCTGACATCCACACTTACTCAGGTGCTGAATATCTTGAAAAAGTTGCTTCACATTTGAACTGCCTTCTGCTTGGCACTGAATTGTACAGTAGCTTGTGTTTACAATTCCATCCTCACTGTACTAGTCCCCAAGGCCTCTTTATATTGAATTCTGGAGCCACAATGCAGCATTCTACCTTCCCAATAAAAAGAAGTAGTGCCTGCTGAGTGTGCCCAGAATTCCCACAAAAGAATCCCTCGGCTCTCGAGGGAACTCCGATTTGTAGGCTGCTCTGGCCACTAGTGCTGTTTCTACAGAGCCTGAGCCCAAACCTAGTGTCAGCCAACCATAGAGTGGGCCCCATATCTAGCATGTGGGACTGGCCATGGCCGAGGTCCATTATCTCTACCCATCTTTTGTATTCTGGCTTCATTCCCCATACATTGCTGGAATCCTTCCAATGGGGGAACCTGAAGTACAATAGAATACTAATCCTTCCCCAAGGCAGGAAACCTGGCTGTTGGGATGAGTGTCCAACCCTCAAAGTGGAAGCCAGGTGCATGGCCAATGTGACCACGCCCACTCCTGAGGGCTGCCCTGGGCACAAGAAAGCATTGTGGCCCACAGCCTGAGTATGCTTTCAAACAAGTCCTCTCAGTTTCACCACAAGGTTCCCGCATTGCAGGCCTGGTACGCCCCTAGGCCCAAATTCTAAACCTTGGTTGGATTTTACAGGCATCCAGACCCAGATCCTGTCTCTGGAATCCCTGTTTTGGGGCACCTCTAAGATGGAAAACAGCAATCTTATCTTCCCCGAAAAAGCTACCAAACTTTGGGGAGCCGCCAGGCTCCTTAGAGAGGAAAAGTCTTCCATGGACCCATGAGACTACACCTGCATTCCGATGCCATTCTGGACACACAATCCAGATAGAAAAGCCTATGCTACCACCTTCCAGTCACCCTAAATACAGTTCCTGATGTGCTGCCCTCCAGGTCTATGTACTGGGCCTGTGATCGCCTTGCGACTAACCCAAACCTGAATTTGTGTTTAGACTTCTTTCCGAAAACCAAGGCTCACATGCCCTCCAGGACGGGGTCTCTCAAGACACACCACAGGACTGTGCCTGCCATCCCCAAGGAAAATGTACCCACCACAGTTTCCCAAAACTTACAGATTAGGAGAAAACTGAAAGGCCTGAGCCCACCCCAATATTGGCAGAACTCTGGATGCAAATGTTCTGTCTGAAACAACCTGAACAGCTCCATCCAGGCAGATAGCCAAGTCAATGGTCCTGAGTCAGAAGATTGAACCTGACATGCCCCTAGAACCTCATTGGAACCCTAGATTGGGTTTTCAGGCATTTTCCCTCAGGGACCTGTTCTGAATACCTACTTATGATGCAACATGTGGTCCCTGAGCCAAAAAACAGAAAATCTCCTGTCCCCAGTAAGATACCGTGCTCTTTGTGCCAAACTCTCAGTGTAGGAGAATCTTGAACGTAACATTAGGCACCAGCACATTCTAAGATATCCCTGGTAACAAACACGCATTGTGACCCATCTGCAAGACATTCCATGTCAAATCAAGGCCTTTGTACTTCGCCCCACAGGCACCAGAAAGAACCTGCCATCTTCTGAAGCTGCAATCGTCAACTGAGGTGTGCTTTTCAGGCACCCATGAGGGAGAACTCTGCATCCTAAAATTTCCACATAGGGAACACTTGAGCAAACAAACCACCTGCCCAGGGGTAGGAAACATTGCTGTTTGCAGCATCTCACAAGCCTCAGAGTGGGAAATCCTCCATGGCCTCTTGACGCCACTCCTCCATTTGTTGGTGATAATGGACACAAACTCCAGTGTGAGCAAATATCAGACATCTGCCCTTCCTCAGGTGCTGGATATTCGAATCAGCCGCTGCACACTGGAACTGCCTTTCGCTTGGCACTGAATTGAACCCTAGCTAGTGTTTACAATTCCATCCTCACCCTACTGGTCCCCAAGGTCTCTTTATAAGGAATTTTAGAGCCTAAACAGAGCATTCTGCCTTCCCGATAGAAATAAGAAGTGCCTGGTGAGTCTGCCGAGAAAACCCACATGAGGATCACTTTGCTCGGCCCTCGATACAACCCCAATTTATAGGCTGTTCTGGCCACTAGTGCTGTGTCTGACAGAGGCTGAGCCCCGACCTAGTGTCAGCCACCCAGAGAGCGGAACCTATATCTAGCAGGTGGGGCCGAACATGGCTCTACTCCATCATCTCTACAAATCCTTGGTATATTGTCGCCTGTCCCCAGACTTTTGCTGGAATCCCTGTCATTGGGGGAACCTGAAGCACAATAGAGAACTCCTCCTTCCCATGGCAGGAAACCTGGCTATTGGAATGAGTGTCCAACCCTCAACGTGGAAGCAAGCTCCATGGCCAATGAGCCAACGCCCTCTCCTAGGGGACGCCCTAGGCACAAACAGGCATTGTGACCCTCAGTCTGAGCATGCTTTCAAACAAACCCTCTCAGTGGCACCACCAGGATCCCGCATTTCAGGCCTGGTATGCCCCTAGGCCCAAATCCTAATCTTTTTTGGGAATTTCCAGGCACCCAGACTCAGAGCCCGTCCCTGGAATCCCTGTTTTGGGCACTCCTAAAATGGAAAATAGCACTCTTCAGTTCCCCGAAACAGTCACCAAACTATGGGGAGCCTCCAGGATCCTTAGAGAGGAAAAGTGTCCCAGGGACCCATGAGACCACACCTAAATTCCGAGCCCATCCTGGACACACAATCCAGATAGAAAAGCCTGTGCTACCAACTTCCAATCACACAAATTACAGTTCCTGATGAGCTCACCTCAACGTCTACGAATTGGGCCTGTGACCACCTTGCAACTAACACTAACCCAAATTTTTGTTTGCAGACTTCTCTCCCAAAACCATGACTCACCTGTCCTCCAGGATTGGGTCTCTGGTGCCACACCACAGGACTGTGCCTGCAATCCCCAGGAAACTTTACCCATCACATTTCCCCAAACCCTCCTGATTAGGAGAAACTTCCAGGCCCCTGATCCCACCCAATATTGGAAGCCACTCTGGATGCAAATGCACAGTCTGTAACACCCTGATCAACTACATCCAGGAAGACACCCACGTCAATGGTCCGGAGTAAGAAAATTGAAACAGATGTGAACCTAGGACATCATAGGACCCGAGATTACGTTTCTGGTATCTGACCTCCGAGGCCTTTTCTGGAATACCAACTTAGGATACAACATGTGGACCATGAGCCACACAACAGAACATCTCCTGTCTCAAGAAGGAAACTGCACTTCGACCTGTGTCAAACCCATCGGGTAGGAGAATCCCTTATGGTCCCTTAGCCACCAGCACATTCTAAGACCTACCGGGTAACAAACCAGTATTGGGACCCATCTGTAAGAGATTCCATGTCAACTCAAGGCCTTGGCACTTGTCCCAAGGGCCACCAATATGAACCTGTCATGGTCGTCAGCTGCAATGGTCATTGCACTTGTGCATTCCAGGCATCCATGAGGAAGGACTCTGCTACCAAAAATTTTCACATGGGGGACCCTGGAGCAAACAAACCAGACTCCACCTGTCCAGTAGAAGGAAACCTTGCTATTTGGAGCATCTCAGAAACCTCAGCATGAGAAATCCTCCATGGTCTCTTGACACCACCTCTCCATATGTTGGTCATCATAGACACAAACTCGAGTGTGAGCAAACATCCTTCTTTTGCCCTTACTCAAGTGCTGGATGTCTCTAATGAGTTGCTGCACATTTGAACTGCCTTCTGCTTTGAACTGAACGTAATCCTAGATTGTGTTTACAATTCCATCCTCACCCTACTGGTCCCGAAGTCCACTTGATAGGGAATTCTGGAGGCACAGTGCAGCATTCTGCCTTCCCCATAGAAAGAAGAAGTGGTGGTAAGACGACCCAAAAAACCCACATGAGTATCATCTGCTCTGCCCTCACGGATCCCCGATTTATAGGCTGCTGTGGCCACTAATGCTGTGTCTGACAGAGCCTGAGCCCCGACCTCGTGTCAGCCACCCAGAGAGCAGGACCCATATCCAGCATGTGAGACCAGCCATTCCCAGTCCGTCCTCACTACCCATTCTTGGAATTCGGGCATCTGTCTCCAGACCTTTGCTGGAATCCCTGCCAATGGAGGAACCTGAAGCCCAAGAGAGAACTGCTCCTTCCCCATGGCAGGAAACCTAGCTGTTTGGATGGATGCCCAACCTTCAGAGAGGGAGCCAGCTGCATGGTCAATGAGACCATTCCCACTCCTGAAGTGTGTTCTTGGAATAAACAGGCATTGTGATCCTCAGCCTGAGCATGCTTTCAAACAAGGCCTCTCAGTTGCACCACCAGGATCCTTCATTGCAGGCCTGGTAGTCCCCTAAGCCCAAATCCTAACTGTTAGTGGGAATTTCTTGGTGCCCAGATCCAGAGCCCATCTCTGGTATCCCTGTTGTTGGGCACCACTAAGATGGAAAACATCACTCTTCCCTTCCCTGAAAAAGCCACCAAATGATGGGGATCCGCTAGGATCTTTAGAGAGGAAAAATCTCCCATGGACCCATGAGACCACACCTGCATTCTGAGGCCATCCTGGACACACAATGCCAATAGAAAAGGCGATGCTACTGCCATTGAGTCACCCTAATTACAGTTGCTGATGAGCTGTCCTCCAGGTCGGCTCATTGGACTGCCATCACTAAGCCTAGTTTTCGTTTTCAGACTTCTCTCCCAAAACCATGCCTCACATGTCCTCCAGGATGGGGTCTCTGGAGCCACACCACACGACTGTGCCTGCCATCCCCAAGGAAATTTTGCCCATCACATTTGCCCAAACCTTCCAGATTAGGAGAAACCTCAAAATCCCCTGATCCCACCCCAATATAGGAAGCCACTCTTGATGCAAACGCAATGTCTGAAACACCATGATCACCTACATTCAGGCAGACACCCAAGTCAATGATCCTGAGTCAGAAAATTGAACCTGACATGCCCCTAGGACATACTTGGAATCCTAGATTAGGCTTCAGGCGTCTGTCCTCAGAGGCCTATTCTGGAATACCAAGTAAGGATACAACAGGTGGACTCTGACCTACACAACAGAACATCTCCTGTCCCAAGAAGGAAACTGCTCCTTGACCAGTGCCAAACCCTCAAGGTAGGAGTATCCTGCATGGCACCTTAGCCATCAGCACATTCTAAGATCTCCATGGTAACAACTCAGCATTGGGACCCATCTGTAAGAGATTCCATGTCAACTCAAGGCCTTGTCACCTGGCCCCAGAGCTACCAGAACTAACCTGTCATGTTCGTCAGCTGCAATGTTCACTGGATGTGTGTTTTACAGGCATCCATGAGGGAGAGTCCTGCTATCCAAACTTTCCACATGGGGGACCCCGGAGCAAACAAACCAGACTCCACCTGTCCAGTAGAAGGAAACTTTGTTGTTTGGAGAGTCTCACAATCCTAAGCATGGGTAATCCTCCGTGGCATCTTGAAGTCACCCCTCCATTTGTTGGCCATCATAGACACAAACTGCAGTGTGAGCAAACATCTGACATCGGCCCTTACTCAGGTGCTGGATATCTCGAAAAAGCCACTGCACATTTGAACTGCCTTCTGCTTGGCAATGAATTGAACCCTAGCTTGTGTTTACAATTCCACCCTCACCTATTGGTCCCCAAGCCCTTTCGATAAGGAAATCTGGATCCACAATGCAGCATTATGACTTCCCCATAGAAAGAAGTTCCTCGTGAGACTGTCCAAAAACCCCACATGAGGATCATCTGCTTGGCCCTCGAGGATCCTGATTTATAGGCTGCCCTGGCCACTAGTGCTGTGTCTGACAGAGCCTGACACCCAACCTCGTGTCAGCCACCCAGAAAGCGGGGCCCATATCCAGCATGTGAGACTGATCATGACCCAATTCATCCTCCCTCCGCATCCTTGGTATTCGGGCATCTGTCTCCAGACCTTTGCTGGAATCCCTTCCAATGGGCAAACCTGAAGTCCAATGGAGAACTGCTCCTTGCCCAAGGCAGGAAACCTAGATGTTGGGAGAAGGAGAACTGCTCCTTGCCCAAGGCAGGAAACCTAGATAGAGGGAGACAGCTGCATGGCAATAAAAGCATGCCCACACCTGAGGGGTGCCCTAAGAACAAACAGGCATTGTGACATTCAGCCTGAGCATGCTTTCAAACAACCCTCTCTATTGCACCACCAGGATACCACACTGCATGCCCGGTATGCCCCTAGGCCCAAATCCTAACCCTTGGTGGGAATTTCTTAGTGTCCAAACCCAGAGCCCGTCTCTGGAATCCCTGTTTTTCAGCACCCCAAGATGGAAAACAGCACTCTTCCTTTCCTCGAAAAAGCCACCAAACAATTGGGAGCCACCTGGATCCTTAGAGAGGAAAAACCTCCCATGGACCCATGAGACCACACCTCCATTCCGAGGTCATCCTGGACACAAAATGCTGATAGAAAAGGCTGTGCTACCGTCATCGAGTCACCCTTGTTATAGTTTCTGACGAACTGCCCTCCAGCTCGACGCATTGGGTTACAATCACCGCGCCACTAAACCTAAACCTGGTTTTTGTTTGCAGACTTCTCTCCCAAAACCATGCCTCACATGTCCTCCAGGATAGGGTCTCTAGAGCCACACCACACGACTGTGCCTGCCATCCCCAAGGAAACTTTGCCCATCACATTTTCCCAAACCCTCCAGATTATGAGAAACCTCCAAGGCTACTGATTTCACCACAATATTGGAAGCGGTTCTGGATGCAAATGCACAGTCTGAAACACCTTGATCACCTACATCCAGGCAGACACCAAAGTCAATGATCCTGAGTCAGAAAATTGAACCCGACATGCCCCCTGAACATCATTTGAACCCAAGAATAGGTTTTCAGGTATCTGTCCTCAGATGGCTGTACTCTAAAACCAACTCGTGATATAACATCTGTTCCCTGAGTCACTCAACAGAACATCTCCTGTCCCTAGAAGGAAATTCTCCCCATTCCAATGTCTTCTTGGAGCCAAACCCACAGTAAGACCCATCCGCAGGATAGTCCATTTCAACTCAACCCCTTCTGTTGCTCCCCCTGAGCCATCAGATCGAAACTTTCTTGTCACTAGGAGACAGTAGGAATGTGAGGCAGGCTGCCCCGGCATCCATCCTTAGAACCGTGCTCTGGGTCCTTCCGTATAGGACGTCCTGGACCATTCCAACATGTCTCAATTATCCTGCAGAAGGAATTCTTGCGGTTTGGAGAATCTCACAAGTCCCATCGTGGGAAAAAATCCCATGGCCTCGTGATGCTGCCCCCCCCACTTCATGAGGGGGCCATCATGGACAAAAACACCAAACTGAGCCAACGTCTGATCCTCGCCCTGACTTCAGATGCATGAGATCTCAATTCAGCTCTGCAGAGGTTCCTTCCATGCCCTCACCCTGAAACCTAAGCCTAGCTTGTGTTCTCAGACTGCTGTCCTCACACTACTCGCCCACAAGCGCTCCAGTTTGACATTACTGGAGCCAAAGTGCAACACTCTGCCTGCCCTCCAGAAGAAAAATTTTACTCTCTGGGGCTACCCATAAACACCAAGTGACTATCAACCTGCATGCCACTAGACTCTACCCCAATTATACAGTCTATCCCTGAGCACTAATGCCCTGTCTGACAGAGCCCAGAACTCCCAACAGACACCCAGACAGCTGGCCACACACTGAGCACCCCATGGCCTTAGGTCTTCATCTCTTTCCAACCTCATTTTTCAGGCTTCAGAACCTAGACCTTATCTCCAATCATTGCCCAGGAAAGAACGTGATGCAGAAATCAAAACTCATCCTTCCCCATGTCAAGAAATATTGTGGATGTCATGTTGTCCAGCATTCAGTGTAGGAGAAACCAGTATGGCCCATGAGGCCCCGCCCATGCTTGAGGGCAGCTTTTGGCACAAACACGAATTGTGACCCTCAGTGTGAACCCTGTTCTTAAGTAAGGCCTCTCAGTGGCTGGACCAAGATCCAGCTTTTGGGGCTTGCGTTGCCCCTAGGCCCCATCCTTAACCAGAGTTCGGGCTGTCAAGTCGCCCCTTCCCAGGGCTCTGTTCTAGAATCTCACTTTGGTGAGACAACAAAGGTTAAAAAAAAAAAAAAAAGAAAAAAATGCATCCCACAAAATGCGCCCAGACTCTTGGGATTGGGCCAAATCCCCACAGAGGATCACTCCTCCATGGCCTTGAGGCCACCCGGACATTCCATGGCCATCGTTGACACAAAATAAAGAGGCAAAATCCTGAGCAAGCCCCTCACACTCACCATTTGTTGATATCCTGAAGAATTATCCTCACAGTCTGTATATCGGGTCTACCATACCTATGTCCCCAAACCTAAGCTGAGTTTGTGTTTTGAGACTTCTGTCCCCACAGCCCTGCCCAAACGCCCTCCATGCTGGGACCCCTGTTGCCACAACTCAGGACTGTGCCTGTCCTCTCCAAGGGAATTCTGCCCATTCCATTGGCAACAACCATACAAATTAGGAGAAACCTCCAAAGTCCCCGAGGCCATCCCAATAATGTAGGCCGCCCAGGAAAAAAAGGGGTGATCTGACACCAGCTGAGTAACAGCCTCCACTCAGAACCGTAGACAATTGTCCACAGAGAAGAAGATTGAACCAGACAGGACCATAGGCCCTAATCGGACCCATTGCTTTGTTTTCCAGGCATCTCTCCTCAGACGCCTGTTTTCCAGTACCAGCATATGGGGGTTTCCTAAGGCACCTATCAGAACATATATCGTGTCCACATGGGAAACTTGATCTTTGGAGCTGTCTCAAAATCTCCGGTTAGGAGAATCCTTAAGGGCCCCAGTGCAACTGTTCCATTCCAAGGTCTCCATGAGCACAAACCCATGTTAGGACCCATATGCAGGAGAGTCCATGTCAACTCAGCCGCCTTGGTTGCTTCCCCAGGGACAGCAGATCTTACCCGTCTTGTCACTAGCAGAAAATTGGAATGCGAGGTGGGCTGCCCAGGCATCCATCCTTAGAACCCTATTCTGGAGTCTTTCCGTATGGGACGTCCTGGAGCCATCCAACAGGTCCTCACGGTCCTGCAGAAGGAATCCTGGTGGTTTGGAGCATATCAGAACTCCCACCATGGGAAAACCTCCATGGCCTTGTGATGCCCGCCCCCTTCATGAAGGGGTCATCATGGACAGGAACCCTAACCTGAGCCTACGGCTGAGCCTTGCCCTGACTTCAGATGCACGGGATCCCGATTCCGCTCTGCAGAGGGTGCTTTCTGTGCCCTCGCCCCGAAACCTTAGCCTAGCTTGTGTTCTCAGACTTCCATCCTCACACTCCTGGCCCGCAAATGCTCCAGTTTGGCAATACTGGAGCCATAATGCAGCAATCTAACTGCTCTCCAGAAAAAAAAAAATTGCCCTATGGGGCTACCCAGAAACCCCAAATGGGGATCAACCTGCATGCCACTCGACTATACCGCAATTATAAAGTCTACCTTGGGCATTAATACACTGTTTCACACAGACTGAGCCTGGAATTCCTGACCGACACCCAGACAGCTAGCAGCACACTGAGCACAGCAGACCCGCCTTGGCCTTAGGTCGTCATCTCTTCCCAACCTCGTTTTTCAGGCTTCAGAACCTAGACCTTATCTCCAATCACTGCCAAGGGTGAACGTGATGCAGAAATCAGAACTCCTCCTTACCCATGGCAAAAATATTGTGGTTGGCATGTTGTCCAACATTCAGTGTAGGAGAAACCTTGTGGCACATGAGTCCCCGCCCATGCTTGAGGGCAGCATCACGAATTCTGGGCACAATCACGAATTGTGACCCTCAGCGTGAGCCCCATCCTCAAGAAAGGTCACTCAGTGGCTGGAGCAAGACCACGTATACAGGGCTTGCGACACCCCTAGGCCCCCAATCTTAACCAAAGGTCGGGATGTCCAGTCGCCTCTCCCCAGGGCTCTGCTCAAGAATCCCTCTTTTGGTGGGCGACCTGGTTAGGAAACAGAAAGGACTCCTACCATCCCATGAATGACACCTAACTCTTGGGATTGGGCCAAATCCCCACCGTTCAGAGACTCGTCCATGTCCCATGAGGCCACCCCGTCATTCCACAACCATCAGTGACAAAATAACAGAGACACTAGCCTAAACATGCACCTCACACTCACCCTTTGTTCATATCCTGAAGATGTCTCCTCACGATCTGTAGATCGGGCCTGCCATACCTAAGTCCCCAAACCTAAGCCAAGTTTGTGTTTTCAGACTTCTGTCCCCACAGTCCTGCCCAAACACCCTCCATGCTGGGGACCCTGTTGCCACAACTCAGGACTGTGCCTGACCTCTCCAAGGGAATTCTACCCATTCCATTGGAAACAAACTTACATATTAGGAGAAACCTCCAAAGTCCCCAAGGTCATTACAATAGTGAAGGCCACCCAGACAAACAGGGGCAGTCTAACACCAGCTGAGCAACTGCCTCCACTCATACCATAGACAGATGTAGCCAGAGAAGAAGATTTAACCGGACTGGCCTCTAGGCCCTAATCGGATCCATTGCTGTGTTTTCCAGGTGTCTCTCCTCAGTGCTGGTTTCCAATACCAGCCAAAGGGAGTTTCCTGAGGCACCAATTAGAACAAATCATGCCTCCACATAAGAAACTTGCTTTTTGGAGCTGTCTCAAAATCTTCGGTTAGGAGAATCCTTCAGGTCCCCGGTGCCAACACCCCATTCCAAGGTCTCCATGGACACAAACCCACATTAGGTCCCATCCGCAGAAGAGTCCATTTCAAATCAGCCCCCTCCTTTGCTCCCCTAGATCCAGCAGATCTAACCTGTCTTGTCTCTAGGAGACAATTGGAATGAAAGGCTGGCTGCCCAGCCATCCATCCTTAGAACCCTGCTCGGAATCATTCCCTATGGGAAGTCCTGGAGCAAACCTACAGTCTCCATTGTCCTGCAAATGAATCTCTGCGGTTTGTTGCATCTCACAGCTCCCATCGTGGGAAAACCTCCATGGCCTCATGATCCCTTCCCCTTCATGAAGGAGCCATCAGGGACAGAAATACCAAACTGAGCAATCGACTGATCCTCACCCTGACTTCATAAGCATGAGATCTCGATTCATATCTGCTAGTGTGCCTGCCGTGCCCTCACCCAGAAACCTAAGCCTAGCTTGTGTTCTCAGACTTCCGTCCTCACCCTCCTGGCCCACAAGCCCTCCAGTTTGGTAATTCCAGAACCACACTGCAGCAGTCTGCTTGCCCTCCAGAGGAAAAACATTGCCCTCTGGGTCTACCCATAAACCCCAAATGAGGATCAACCTGCACGCAACTTGACTGTACCCCAATTATTCAGGCTGCCCTGGGCACTAATGCCCTTTGTGTCACAGCCTGAGCCTGGACCGCCCGATCCACACCCAGCCAGCTGGCCGCACACTGAGCACATTGGACCCGCCATGGCCTTAGGTCATCATCTCTTCCCAACCTCGGTTTTCAGACTTCAGAACCTAGACCTTATCTCCAATTACTGCCCAGGGTTGAACATGATGCAGAAATCTGAACTCCTTCCCCATGGCAAGAAACCTTGTGGTTGGCATATCTTCCGACATTCAGTGTAGCTGAAACCAGTGTGGCCCATGAGGCCCCACATATTCTTTAGTGTTGCGTTGGTCACAATCACGCATTGCGACCCTCAGTGTGAGCCCAGTCCTCAAGAAAGGCCTCTCAGTGGCTGGACCAAGGGATGACATATTGGGCTTGTCATGCCCTTAGGCATTTTTGACCATAGTTCAGGTTGTCCATTCGCCCCTCCCCAGGACTTTATTTGGAATCCCTCTTTTGATGGGACACCTAAGGTAACAAAACTGAAAGAACTCCTCCCATCCCACAGATTGACCCAAAACAATTGGGATCGGGCCAAATTCACAGAGAGGAAGACTCATCCATGGCCCATGGGGCCTCCCCGACATTCCACGGCCATCTTTGACACAAAACCCAGAGATAAAAGCCTGAATAAGCGCCTCACACTCGCCCTTTGTTCATATCCCGAAAAGTTCTCCTCACGGTCTGTAGATCAGGCCTGCCATACCTACGTCCCCAAACCTAAGCCGAGTTTGTGTTTTCAGACTTATATCCCCACAGTCCTGACCCACACACCCTCCACGCTGGGGCCCCTGGAGCCACTCATTAGGACTGTGCCTGCCTTACCATGGGAATTCTGCCCCTTCCATTTTCCACAATTATACAAATTAGGAGAAGCCTCCAAAGTCCCCGAGGCCATCCCAATAGTGTAGGCCGCCCTGGACAAAGAAGTATGTTGTGAAATCATCTAAGCATCTACCTCCACTCAGACCATAGATGGATGTACCCAGAGAAGAATTGAACCAGACAGACCCCTAGGCCATAATCGGATCCATTGTTTTGGGTTCCATGCATGGCTCCTCAGTGGCCTGGTTTCCAATACCAGCATATGGGGGTTTCCTGTGGCACCGATCAGAACAAATCTCGTCTCCACATGGAAACTTGTGTGTTCGAGCTGTATCAAAAGCTTAGGAGAATCCTTCAAGTACCCAGTGCCACTACCCCCTTCCAAGGTCCTCATGGACATAAACACACATTAGGACCCATCCTGAGGAGAGTCCACTTCAACTCATCCCACCCGAGTTGCTCCCCCAGTACCATCAGATTGAACCTGTGTTGTTGCTAGGAGACAATTGGAATGCGTGGCAGGCTGCCCAGGCATCCATCCTTAGAACAGTGCTCTGGAGTCATTCCATATGGAACATCCTGGAGCCATCCAACAGGTCTCAATTGTCCCGCAGAAGGAATCCTTGCAGTTTGGAGCATCCCATAACTCCCACTGTGGAAAACCTCCATGGCCTCGAGATTCTGCCCCCTTCATGAAGGGGCCATCATGGACAGAAACTCCAACCTGAGCCAACGTCTGATCCTCGCCCTGAATTCAGATGCACGAGATCTCGATTCAGATATGCAGAGTATGCCAACCTTGCCCTCGCCCTGAAACCTAAGTCTAGCTTGTGTTCTCAGACTTCTGTCCTCACACTCCTGGCCTCGAAGCCCTCAATTTGGCAATTCTGGACCCACAATGCAGCACTCTGCCTGCCCTCCAGAAGAAAAATGTTGCCCTAATGAGCTTCCCAGACAACTTAAATGAGGATAAACCTAAACAGCACTCGACTACCCAAATTATATAGTCTAACCTGGGCACTAATGCACTGTCCAACACAGCCTGAGCCTGGACCTCCTGACCAACATCCAGACAGCTGACCGCACACTGAGCACATCGGACCCACCATGGCCTTAGTTCACCATCTCTTCCCAACCTCGGTTTTCAGGCTTCAGAACTTAGACCTTATCTCCAATCACTGACCAGCGGTGAACATGATGCAGAAATCAGAACTTCTCCTTCCGCATGGCAAGAATCCTTGTGGTTGGCATGTTGTCCAAAGTTCAGTGTAGGAGAAACCACTCATGACCCATGAGTACCCGCTCATGCTTGAAGGCTACGTTGGGCACACACATGCATTGTGACCCTCAGTGTGAGACCTGTCCTCAAGTAAGACTTCTCAGTGGCTGGAACAAGGTCCCGCATATGGGGCTTGCCATGCCCCTAGGCCCCCGATCTTAACCAGTATTCTGGTTGTCCATTCGCCCCTCCCTGGGCTCTGCTCTGGAATCCCTCTTTTAGTTGCACACCTGAGGTAAAAAATCAGAACAGACTCCTTCCATCCCACAGAATGACCTCAAAATCTTGGGATCAGACCAAATCCCCAGAGAGGGAGACTCGTCCGTGGCCCATGAGGCCACCCCGACATTACATGGCCATCAGTGACACCAAATCCAGAGACAAAAGACTGAGCAAGCACCTCACACTCATCTTTTGTTCATATCCTGAAGAGTTCTCCTCAAGGTCTGAAGATTGGGCCTCCCATACCTACGTCCCCAAATCTAAGTTGAGTATCTGTTTTCAAACTTCTGTCCCCACAGCTCTGACCCACACACCCTCCATGCCTGGGTCCCTGGATCCACACCTCAGGACTGTGCCTTCCCTCCCCAAAGGAATTCTGTCCATTTCATTGGCCACAAACTTGCAAATTAGGAGAAACCTCCAACGTCACAGAGGCCATCCCAATAGTGTAGACAGCCCGGGATGAACAGGGGTGATCTGACACCAGCTGAGGAACTACCTCCACTCAGACCCGTAGACAGATGACATGAGAGAAGAAGATGAAATTGGACAGGACCTTTGGCCCTAATCTTATCCATTGCTTTGTTTTCCAGGCATCTCTCCTCAGAGTTCTGGTTTCCAATACCAGCATATGGGGGTTACTAAAGCACCAATGAGAACAAATCTTTCTCCCCATGTGAAACGTGCTCACTGGAGCTGTGTCAAAACCTCCGGTTAGGAGAATCCTTCAGGGTCCCATTGTCACCGCCCCTTTCCAAGGACTCCAAGGACACAAACCAAAATTAAGATCCATCCTCAGGAGAATTCATTTCAACTCAGCCCCATCAGTTGCTAGCCAGAGCCAGCAGATCAAACGTTTCCTGTCGCTAGGAGACAATTAGAATGCGAGGTGGGCTGCCCAGGCATCCATCCTTAGAACCCTGCTCTGGAGTCGTTCCATATGGCATGTCCTGGAGCCATCGAACTGGTTTCAATTGACCCGCAGAAAATCTCTGTGGTTTGGAGCATCTAACTACTCCCATCATGGGAAAACCCCCATGGCCTCGGGATGACCCCCCTTCATGAAGGAGCCATTATGGACAGAAACTCCAACCTGAGCCAATGTCTGAACCTTGCCCTGATTTCAGATGCACGAAATCTCGATTCAGCTCTGCAGAGTGTGCCTGGGGTGCCCTTGCCCCAAAACCAAAGCCAAGCTAGTGTTCTCTGACTTCCGTCCTCACACTCTGGCCCCAAAGCCCTCCAGTTTGGCCATTCCAGAGCCAGAATGCAGCACTCTGCCTGCCCTCCAGAAGAAAAACTTTGCCCTATGGTGCAGCTGAGAAACCCCAAATGATTATCTTCTGCACACCGCTAGACTGTACCATAATTTAACATCCTATCTGGGCACTAATGCCCTGTCTGTCACAGCCTGAGTGCAGACCTCCTGAACAACACCTAGAAAGCTGGTCCCAAACTGAACACATCAGACCCGTCATGGCCTTAGGTTGTCATCTCTTCCCAACCTCAGTTTTCAGGATTCAGAACCTAGACCTTATCTCCAATCACTGCCAAGAGGTGAACGTGATGCAGAAATCAGAACTCCTCCTTCCCCATGTCAAGAAACCTTGATGTTGGCATGTCCAAGGTTCAGTGTAGGAGAAAACTGCATGCTCAATGAGGCCCCACTTATGAAGAGGGCTGCCTTGGGCACAAACACACGTTGTGACCCTAAGTGTGAGTTCACTATTCAAGAAATGCCTCTCAGTGGCTGGACCAAGAGCCCGCATATGCGGATTGCCATGTCCATAGGCCTCCAGGCATAACCAGAGGCCGTGTATTCCAGTTGTCTGTACCCAGTGTTCTGTTCTAGAATCCCTCTATTGGGGGGACACATGAGGCAGAAAACAGGACTCCTCCCGTCTCACAGAATGACCCCAATCTCTTGGGAGCTGGGCAAATAACCAGAGAGGGAGACTCTTCCACGGCCCATGAGGCTACCCATACATTAAACGACCATCGTGAATACAACATCCAGAGACATAAACCTAAACGATCGCCTCTCATTCACTCTCCTTTCTAATCGCGAAGAGCTCCCCTCATGGACTGTAGATCACTCCTGCCATAACCTCGGCCCCAAACCTCAGCCTAGTTTGTGTTTTCAGATGTCTGTCCCCACAGCCCTGGCCCACACAGACTCCATGCTGGGGCCTCTGGAGCCACAGCACAGGACTGTCCTGCTCTCTCTTAGGAGACTGTTCCCATTCCATTGTCCACAACCCCACAAAATAGGAGAAACCTCAAGGTCCAGGAAAACATCCCACTAGAGTAAGCCACCCTGGACCAACAGGGACAACCTTACACACGCTGAGCAACTACCTCCACACAGACACGCAGACAGATGTCAGCAGAGACAGAAGATTGAACCGGACTAACCCCTAGGCCCTAATTTGAACTCTTGCTTTGGTTTCCAGGTGTCACTCCTCAGAGGCCTGGGTTCGAAGACCAGCATATGGGGCTTTCCTGAGTCACCAAACAGAACACCTCCATCTCCACATGGGAAGTTTCCTTGTTGGAGCTGTGTCAAACCCTTCAGGTTAAAGAATCCTGCAGAGTCCCTGAGCCACCGCAACATTCCAAGGTCTCCATGGCCACCAACCCACATTATGACTCATCCTCAGGAGAGTCCATTTCAACTCAGCCCTCTGGGTAGCTCGCCCAAGAGACAACAGATTGAGCCTGCCTTGCCCTGACCAGCTAGTGGGAATGTGAGGGGGCGTTTCGAGGCATCCATGATTAGACCCCTGCTCTCGAGTCTTTCCTTATGGGGCGTCCTGGAACCATCCAATAGGACTCAACTGTCCTGCAGAAGGAAACCTTGAGGTTTGGAGCAGCTCACAGCTCCCAGTGTAGGGAAAGCTCCCTGGCCTCATGACGCCCCCACCCCCTTCAGGAAGGGGCCATCATGGACACAAACTCCAGCCTCAGGCAACGTCTGATACTCACCCTAACCTCAGGTGCAGGAGATCTTGATTCAACATCTACAGAGTGGGCCTGTTGTGCCCTTGGCCCCAAACCTCACGCTAGCGTGTTTTCAGACTTCCTTCCTCACACTCCTGGCAAACAAGCCCTCCAGACTGGGAATTCCGAAACCACAACACAGACCTCTGCCTGCATACCAGAAGAAAAACGTTGCCCTATGAGGCTCTCCAGAAACCCCAAATGAGGATAAACCTGCTTGGGCCTCTACCGCACCCCAATTTGATAAGCTTCCCTGGTGACTAATGCTCTGTCTGACACAGCCTGTGGCCAGACGTCTCGACAAACAAGAAGACAGCTGGCCGCACACCCAGCACATTGGACACACCATGGTCTTAGGCCGTCATCTCTTCCCAACCTGGGTTTTCAGACATCTGAACCTGAAGCAGAAATCAGAACTCCCCCTTCCACATGGCTGTAAAGTTTGCTGTTGGCATGGAGTCACACCTTCAGGGTAGGAGAAACCTTCATGGCCCCTTAGGCCAAGCCCAAATCATAGTGCCGCCTTAGGAACAAGCTCGCATTGTGACCGTCAGCATGAGCCCCATGCCAAAGTAAGGCCTCTCAGGGCCTGGACCAAGAGCCCACATATGGGGCTTTCCAAGCTCCTATGCTCCCAAACCTCACCAGAGTTTGAGTTTTCCAGTCTCTCATACCCAGGGCTGTGATCTGGAGTCCATCTCCTTGAGAAACACCTGAGCCAGACAACAGGACTCCACCCTTCTCACAAGATGACCCAAAAATCTTTGGAGCTGGCACAACTCCTCAGAGAGGGAGACTCTTACATAGCCCCTGAGGACACCCCTACATTCCACGGCTATGGTGGACACAACCTCCAGAGACTAAAGCTTATGTGACTGCCTCCTATTCACCTTTATTTCATAAGCCGAGGAGCTCCCCTCATGGTCTGTGGATCCGGCCTGCCATACCCGCGGTGCCAAACCTAAGCTGAGTTTGTGTTTTTCAGACTTCTGAGCCCACAGCCCGGACCCACACCCTCCAGGCTAGGGCCAATGGAGACACACCGAAGGACTGTGCCTGTCCTCTATAAGAAAACTGTGCTTAATCCATTGGCCACAACCCTACAGATTAGGAGAAACCTCCAAGGCCTCCAAGGCCATGCCAATAGTGTAGGCTGCCCTGGACTAAGAGGTGTACTCTGACACCAGCTGAGCAACTATCTCCACTTAGACACTCAGACAGTGTCCCCAGAGACAGAAGATTGAAACGGACAGCCACCTAGGCTCTAATCTGAACCCTAGTTTTGGTTTCTATGTGTCTATCCTCAGAGAACTGGTTTGAAGACCAGCATCTGGGGCTTTTCTGAGGCACCAAACAGATCCTCTCTCCTCTCCACATGGGGAGCTTTTTTTATTGGAGCCATATCAAACCCTTCAGTTAGGCGAATTCTGCAAGGCCACTGAGCCACCAGCACATTCCAAGGTCTCCATGGACAAAAACCCACATTATGACCCATCCTCAGGAGAGTCCATTTCAACTCAGCCCCTGGGTAGCTCACCCCAGAGCCAGTAGTTCAAACAAGTCCAATGGGAATGTGAGGTATGATGTACAGGCATCCATCCATCAAAACCTGCTCTCCAGGGGCACCTGGGTGGCTCAGTGGGTTAAGCCGCTGCCTTCGGCTCAGGTCATGATCTCAGGATCCTGGGATCGAGCCCCGCATCGGGCTCTCTGCTCAGCAGGGAGCCTGCCTCCTCCTCACTCTCTGCCTGCCTCTCTGCCTGCTTGTGATCTCTGTCTGTCAAATAAATAAAAAATCTTTAAAAAAAAAAAAAACCTGCTCTCTAGTCCATCCGTATGGGACGTCCTGGAGCCATTCAACAGGACTTGACTGTCCTGCAGATGTAAACTTTGTGGTTTGCAGGAACACACAAACTGTGTATGTGCTGGTGTCTAAGGTGTTGTGCAGGATTCTCCAACCCTGAGTGGTTGGCACAGGTCGAAGGGCACGGTATTCCTTCTGGGGACTGGGGATGTACTGTTGTGTGGCTCAGGGACAATATGTTGTATCCTAAGTTGGTATTTCAGAACAGGACCCTGAGGACAGATTCCTGAAAACCTAATCTAGGGTTCCAATGAGGTCCTAGGGGCATGTCAGGTTCAATCTTCTGACCCAGGAACATTGATTTGGCTGTCTGCTTGGATGTAGGTGATCAGGGTGTTTCCAACTGTCATTTGTGTCCAGCGCTGCCAACAATATTGGGGTAGGCACAGGGGTTTGCATTTTTCTTCTCATCTGGAAGGTTTGGACAGCTTTTACGGGTATAGTTTCCTTGGGGATGGCAGGCACAGTCCTGTGTTGTGGATCCAGAGACCCTATCCTGGAGGGCTATGAGCCATGGTTTTGGGAGAGAAGTCTGGAAACACAAATGTGGGTTAGGGTTAGTGGAAAGGTGATTGCAGGCCCAATGCGTAGACCTGGAGTGCAGCTTGTCAGGAATTGTAATTAAGGTGACTGGAAGGCGATAACACAGGCTTTTCTATCTGGATTGTGTGTCCAGGATGGACTCTGAATGCAGGTGTGGTCTCTTGGGTCCATAGTACACAGCCTCACTTAGGATCCGGGTGGCTCTCCATAGTTTGGTGGCTTTTTCAGGGAAGGGAAGAGTGCTGTATTCCATCTTAGGGGTGGCCCAAAACAGGGATTCCTGAGATGAGATCTGGACCTGGGCCCCTGGAAAATCCCAAGATTTAGAATTTAGGCTTTAAGGGAGTATCAGGCCTGCAGTGTGGAATCATGTTGGTGCAACTGAGAGGGCTTGTTTCAAAGCATGTTCAGGCTGAGGGTCACAATGCCTGTTTGTGCCCAGGGCAGCCCTCAGGAGTGGCCGTGGTCTCATTGGCCATGTAGCTGGCACCCACTGTAGGGGTTGGACGCCCATCCCAACAACCAGGTCTCCTGCCATGGGGAAGGAGGAGTTCTCTATTGTGTTTCAGGTTCTTCCATTGACAGGGATTCCAGCAAAAATCTGGAGACAGGTTCCTGAATAAAAACGATAGGTAGAGATGACATACTTGGGCCATGGCCATGCCAAATGCTAGATGTGGGGCCCGATCACTGGTGACTGACACAAAGACTGGGATCAGGATCTCTCAGACACAGCACTAGTGGCCAGGGCAACCTATAAACTGGGGTTCCCTCGAGGGCCAAGCAGATTAATCCTCAAGTTTGTTTCTGGCCAGACTCACCAGGCGCTTCTTTCTATAGGGAAGGCAGAATTCTGTGGGGTGACACCAGAATCCCCTTTCAAGAGGGCCTGGGACCAATGGGTGAGGATGGAATTGTAAACACAAGCTACGGTTCAATTCAGTCCCAAGCGGAAGGCAGTTCCAATGTGCAGTGGTTTATTTGAGACATCCATCACCCGAAGAAGGGTGGATGTCAGATGTTTGCTCACACTAGATTTGTGTCTATGATGACCGACCAATGGAGGGGTGGCGTCATGAGGCCATGGAGGAGTTCATATGCTGACGCCTTTGAGCTGCTCCAAAAATAAGGTTTCCTTCTCCTGGTCAGGTGAAGTCTGGTTTGTTTGCTCTAGGTTCCTCCATGTGGAAAGTTAGTGAAGCAGAGCTCTCCAGCATGGATGCCTAAAAAGCACACCTCCGTTGACCATTGCAGCTGAGGGACATGGCAGGTTCATTCTGGTGTATCTGGGGCCAAGTACCAAGGCCTTGAGTTGACAGGGACCTCTTGTAGATGGGCCACAATGCTGGTTTGTTACCAAGGAGAGCTTATAATGTGCTGGTTGCTAAGGTGCCATGCAGGATTCTCCTACCCTGAGGGTTTGGCACAGGTCGAGGAGCACGGTATCCTTCTGGGGACAGGAGATGTTCTGTAGTGTGGCTCAGGGACCACATGATGTGTCATAAATTGGTATTCCAGAACAGGGCCCTGAGGACAGATGCCTGAAAACCTAATGGGCTACCATTGAGGGCTTCGGGGTATTTTTGGTTCAATCCTATACCTCACGAACATTGACTTGGCTTTCTCCCTGGATGTAGGTGATCAGGGTGTTTCAAACTGAACATTTGCATCCAGAGTGGCCAGCAATATTGGGGTGGGTTCATTGGCCTTCCAGGTTTCTCCTAATCTGGAAGGTTTTTTCAACTCTGATATGCAGAGTGTCCTTGAGGATGGCAGCCCGATTTCTGTGGTGTGGCTCCAGAGATCCCATTCTACTGGTAATGTAAGACATGGTTTTGGGAGAGAAGTCTGGGAACGCAAATTCTGGTAATCGACTTTATGGTGATGTGATCGCAGGCCCAATATGTAGACCTGAGGGGCAGCTCATCAGGAACTTTAATTAGGGTGACTGGAAGGCAGTAGCACAGGCTTTTCTCTCTGCATTGTGTGTCCAGGATGGCCCCGGAATGGAGGTGTTTTCTCCTGGGTCCATGGGAGACTTTTCCTCTCTATGGATCCTGGTGGATCTCCATAGTTTGGTGGCTTTTTCGGGGAAGGGAAGAGTATTTTTTCCATCTTACCAGTGCCCCAAAACAGGGATTCCAGAGACGGGCTCTGGTTCTGGGCGTCTGGGACATCCCACCAAGAGTTAGGATTTGGACCTAGGGGCGTATGAGGCCTGCAATGCCAGATCATGGTGGTGCAACTGAGAGGGATTGTTTGAAAGCATGCTCAGGATGAGGGTCACATGCCTGTTTGTGCCCAGGGTGGCCCTCAGGAATGGGGATTCTCTCATTATTCTTGTAACTGGCTCCCCCTTTGAGGGTTGGACACCCATGCCAACAGCCAGGAATATTGGGGTGGGCTCAGGGGCCTTACAGGTTTCTTCTAATCTGGAAGGTTTGGGAAATCTGATATGCAAAGTGTCTTTCGGGATGACAGGCAGAGTTCGGTGGTGTGGCTCCAGAGATCCTATTCTGGTGGACATGTGAGTCATGGTTTTGGGAGAGAAGTCTGCAAACTCAAATTCAGATTAGGGTGGGGGGCAAGGTGATCATAGACCCAATGCATAGACCTGGAGGGCAGATCATCTGGAACTGTAATTAGGGTGACAGGAAGGTGGCAGCACAGGCTTTTCTTTCTAGATTATGTGTCCAGGATGGCCTCAGAATGTAGATGTGGTCTCATGGTTCCATGGAAGACTTTTCCCATGTTAGTGTCTATGATGATCAACCAATGGAGGGGTGTTGTCAAGAGGCCATGGAGGGTTTTCACATTGAGGCTTATGAGCTGCTCCAAACAACAAAGTTTCATTCTACTGGACAGGTGGAGTCTGGTTTATTTGCTCCAGGGTCCCCCATGTGGAAAGTTTGGGTAGCAGAGGTCTACGATATGGATGCCTGTAAAGCTCAACTCCATTGACCATTGCAGCTGAGGAACATGGCAGGTTCATTCTGGTGTCTCTGGAGCGAAGTACCAAGTCCTTGAGTTGACATGGAATCTCTTGCATATGGGCCACAATTCTAGTTTGTTACCAGGGAGATCTTAGAATGTGCTGGTGGCTAAGGTGCTATGCAGGATTCTACTATCCTGGGCATTGGCACAGATGGAAGGACACTGTTTCCTTCTGGGGACAGGAGATGTTCTGTTGTGTGGCCCAGGGACCACATGTTGTATCATAAGTTCACATGTCAGAACAGGACTATGAGGACAGATGTCTTAAAACCAAATCTCGGGTTCCAATGACGTCCTAGGGGCAATTTGGTTCACTAATCTGACTCAGGACCATTGATTTGGCTGTCTGCCTGGATGTAGGTGATCAGAGTGTTTCAGACTGCGCAATTGCGTTCAGAGAGGTCACCAATATTGGGGTAGGTTCAGGGGCCTTGCAGGTTTATCCTAATCTAGACGGTATGGGCAACTCTGATGGGGACAGTTTCCTTGGGGATGACAGGGACAGTATGCTTGGGGATGGCGAGCACAGTCCTGTGGTGTGGCTCCAGAGACCCCATCCTGGAGGGCATGTGAGCCTTGGTTTTGGGAAGGAAGTCTGCATACACAAACAGGGGTTAGGTTTAGTGGCGATGTGATCGCAGGCCCAATGCATAGACTTGGAGGGCAGCTTGTAGGGAACTGTGAATCACATGCCTTGAAGGTGGTAGCACAGGTTTTTGTATCTGGATTGTGTATCCACTATGGACTAGGAATACCTATGTATCCACCTATGGACTAGGTGTGGTCTCAGGGGTCCATGAGTGACTTTTCCTCTCAAGTATCCTGGCGGCTCACTATAGTTTGGTGGTTTTCTCAGAGAGGGAAGAGTTCTGTTTTCCATATTAAGGGTGTCCCATAACAGGGATTGCAGAGACGTGCTTTGGCTCTGGGCACCTGGAAATACACACCAAAGGCTATGATTTGGGCCTAGGGGCTTACCATACCTCCAATGCAAGTCCTGGAGGTACAACTGAAAATGTTTGTTTGAAAGCATGCTCAGACTGATGGTCACTATGCCACCTTTTGCCCAGTGTGGCCCTCAGGAGTGGGTGTGTCTCAATGGCCATGCAATAAGCTACCACACTGAGTGTTGGACAACTTTCCCAACTTCCAGGAATCCTGCCATGGGGAAGTAGGATTTCTCTATTGTGATTCAGGTTCCCCCAATGGTAGGGATTCCAGGAAAGGTCTGGGGACAGATACCTGAATAACAAAAATGGGTTGAGATGACGTCCCTGGTCCTTGTCCTGTCTCACGTGCTGGATATGGGCCTGCCCTCTGGATGGCTGACATGAGGTAGGGGCTCAGGCTCTGTCAGACATGGCACTAGGGGCCAGGTCTGTCTATAATTTGGGGTTCCTTCAAGGGCCGAGTAGATTGATCCTCAGGTGTGGTTCCTGGGCAGACTCACCAGGCACTTCTTCTTTCTATGGGGAAGGCAGAATGCTGCATTGTGGCTCCAGAATTCCTTATCATGAGGGCTTGCAGACCAGTAGGATGAGGATGGAATTGTAAACCCAAGTTACGGATAAATTCAGTGACAAGCGAGTGGCATTTCCAGTGTGCAGCAGCTGATTCGAATATCCAGCACCAGAATAAGGGCAGACGTCAGATATTTGATCATGCTGGAGTTTGTGTCCATGACGAATGACAAATGGAGGGGAGGTGACAAGAGGCCATGGAGGATTTTCCACACTTGGGTTTGTGAGATGCTCCAAACAGCAAGGTTTCCTTCTACCAGGCAGGGGCAGTCTGGTTTGTTTGCTCGAGAATCCCCCGTGTGGAAAGTTTGGGTAGCAGAGCATTCCCACATGGATGCCTGGAAAACACACCTCCATTAACATTGCAGCTGAGGAACATGGCAGGTTCATTCTGGAGGTTCTGGAGCGAAGTACCAAGGCCTTGAATTGACATGGAATCTCATGAAGATGGGTAACAATGCTGGATTGTTACAAGTGAGATCTTAGAATCTGCTGGTGGCTATGGGCTGAGGAGGATTCATCTATCCTGAGGGTTTGACACAGGTCCAAGAGCATGGCTTCCATCTGGGGAAAGGAGATGTTCTGTTGTGGGGCTCAGGGACCATATGTTGGATCATAAGCTGGTACTCCAGAACAGGTCTCTGAGGACAGATGCCTGAAAACCTAATATAGGGTTACAATGAGGCCATAGGGGCATGTGAGGTTCAATCTTCTGACTCAGGACCATGGACTTGGGTGTCTGTCTGGATTCAGGTGATCAGGGTGTTTCAGACTGCGCATTTGTGTCCATAGTGGCCACCTATATTGGGGTGGCTTCAGGGGCCCTGCAGGTTTCTCCTATTTTTTTTCTCAATTTATTTATTTTCAGAAAAACAGTATTCATTATTTTTTCACCACACCCAGTGCTCCATGCAATCCGTGCCCTCTATAATACCCACCACCTGGAACCCCGACCTCCCACACCCCCGCCACTTCAAACCGCTCAGATTGTTTTTCTGAGTCCATAGTATCTCGTAGTTCACCTCCCCTTCCAATTTACCCCAACTCCCTTCTCTCTAACACCCCTTGTCCTCCATGCTATTTGTTATGCTCCACAAATAAGTGAAACCATATGATAATTGACTCTCTCTGCTTGACTTGTTTAACTCAGAATAATCTCTTCCAGTCCCGTCCATGTTGCTACAAAAGTTGGGTATTCATCCTTTCTGATGGAGGCATAATACTCCATAGTGTATATGGACCACATCTTCCTTATCCATTCATCCGTTGAAGGGCATCTTGGTTCTTTCCATAGTTTGGCGACTGTGGCCATCGCTGCTATAAACATTGGGGTACAGATGGCCCTTCTTTTCACAACATCTGTATCTTTGGGGTAAATACCCAGGAGTGCAATTGCAGGGTCGTAGGGAAGCTCTATTTTTAATTTCTTGAGGAATCTCCACACTGTTCTCCAAAGAGGCTGCACCAACTTGCATTCCCACCAACAGTGTAAGAGGGTTCCCCTTTCTCCACATCCTCTCCAACACATGTTGTTTCCTGTTTTGTTAATTTTGGCCATTCTAACTGGTGTAAGGTGATATCTCAATGTGGTTTTAATTTGAATCTCCCTGAGGGCTAATGATGATGAACATTTTTTCATGTGTCTGATAGCCATTTGTATGTCTTGATTGGAGAAGGGTCTGTTCATATCTTCTGCCCATTTTTTGATATGTTTGCCTGTTTCGTGTGTGTTGAGTTTGAGGAGTTCATTATAGATCCTGGATATCAACCTTTTGTACTGTCATTTGAAAATATCTTCTCTCATTCCGTGGGTTGCCTCTTTGTTTTTTTGACTGTTTCCTTTACTGTACAGAAGCTTTTGATTTTGATGAAGTCCCAAAAGTTTATTTTCGCTTTTGTTTCCTTTGCCTTTGGAGACATATCTTGAAAGAAGTTGCTGTGGCTGATATCGAATGGATTACTGCCTATGTTCTCCTCTAGGATTCTGATGGATTCCTGTCTCATGTTGAGGTCTTTTATCCATTTTGAGTTTATTTTTGTGTACAGTGTAAGAGAATGGCCGAGTTTAATTCTTCTACATATAGTTGTCCAGTTTTCCCAGCACCATTTATTGAAGAGACTTTCTTTTTTCCACTGTATATTTTTTCCTGTTTTGTCGAAGATAAATTGACCTTAGAGTTGAGGGTCCATATCAGGGCTCTCTACTCTGTTCCACTGGTATATGCGTCTGTTTTTATGCCAGCACCATGCTGTCTTGGTGATCACAGCTTTGTAATAAAGCTTGAAATCAGGTAACGTGATGCCACCAGCTTTATTTTTGTTTTTCAACACTTCCTTAGCGATTCGGAGTGTCTTCTGATTCCATACAAATTTTAGGATTATTTGCTCCAGCTGTTTGAAGAATGCCAGTGGAATTTTGATCGGAATGGCATTAAAAGTATAGATTGCTCTAGGCAGTATAGACATTTTAACAATGTTTATTCTTCCGATCCAAGAGCATGGAATGGTCTTCCATCTATTTGTGTCTTCTTCAATTTCTTTCATGAGTGTTCTGTAGTTCCTCGAGTACAGATCCTTTACCACTTTGGTTAGGTTTATTCCCAGGTATCTTATGGTTCTTGGTGCTATAGTAAATGGAATCGATTCTCCAACTTCCCTTTCTGTATTTTCATTGTTATTGTATAAGAAAGCCACTGATTTCTGCACATTGACTTTGTATCCTGCCACGTTGCTGAATTGCTGTACGAGTTCTAGTAGTTTGGGGGTGGAGTCTTTTGGGTTTTCCATATAACGAATCATGTCATCTGCGAAAAGAGAGATTTTGACTTCTTCATTACCAATTTGGATACCTTTTATTTCTCTTTGTTGTCTGATTTCTGTTTCTAGGACTTCTAATACTATGTTGAACATGAGTGGTGAAAGTGGGCATCCTTGTCTTGTTCCTGATCTCAACGGGAAGGCTGCAATTTTTCCCATTAACGATATTTGCTGTGGGTCTTTCAATAGATAGATTTGACGAGGTTCAGGAATGTAACTTCTATCCCTATACTTTGAAGTGTTTTAATCAAGAACGGATGCTGGATTTTGTCAAATCCTTTTTCTGCATCAATTGAGAGGACCATGTGGTTCTTCTCTCTTCTCATATTAATTTCTTGTATTACATTGATTGATTTGCGAATGTTGAACCATCCTTGTAGCCCAGGGATGAATCCTACCTGATCATGGTGGATAATCTTTTTAATGTGCTGTTGGATCCTTTTGGCTAGGATCTTGTTGGCTAGAATTTTAGCATCCAAATTCATAAGTGATATTGGTCTAAAATTCTCCTTTTTGGTAGGGTCTTTGCCTGGTTTGTGGATCAGGGTAATGCTGGCTTCATAGAAAGAGTCTGGAAGTTTTCTTTCTGCTTCAATTTTTTGAACCAGCTTTAGGAGAATAGGTTTTATTTCTTTTTTGAAGGTTTGTTAGAATTCCCCAGGGAATCCGTCAGGTCCTGGGCTCTTGTTTTTTGGGAGGTTTTTGATCACTGATTCAATCTCGTTATTAAATATTGGTCTGTAAAGGTTGTCGATTTCTTCCTGGTTCAATTTTGGTAGTTTATAGTTCCCAGGAATGCATCCATTTCATCTAGGTTGCTAAGCTTATTGGCATATAACTGTTGATAATAACTTCTGATGATTGTTTCTACATCTTTGGTGTTGGTTGTGATCTCTCCCTTTTCATTCATAATTTTATAAATTTGGGCTTTCTCTCTTTTCTTTTTGATTAGTGTGGCCAATGGTTTATCGATCTTATTGATTCTTTCAAAAAAACAGCTTCTAGTTTCATTGATATGTTCTACTGTGTCTTTGGTTTGTACCTCATTGATCTCAGCTCTAATCTTGATGATTTCCCTTCCTATGTGTGGAGTTTGTTTGATTTGTTGTTGATTCTCCAGTTCTTTAAGGTGTAGAGACAGCTGTCGTGTTCTAGATTTTTCAATTTTTTTAAGGGAGGCTTGGATGGCTATGTATTTTCCTGTTAGGACCGCCTTTGCTGTATCCCATAGGTTTTGGACCGAAGTGTCTTCATTCTCATTGGTTTCCATGAATTGTTTCAGTTCCTCTTTGATCTCCTGGTTGATTCAAACATTCTTAAGCAAGGTGGTCTTTAGCTTCCAGGTGATTGAGTTCCTTCAGTACTTTTCCTTGTGATTGAGCTCCACTTTCAAAGCATTGTGATCTGAGAATATGCAGGGAATAATCTCAGTCTTTTGGTATCGGGTGAGTCCTGATTTGGGACCCAGTATGTGGTCTATTCTGGAGAATGTTCCATGTGCACTTGAGAAGAATGAGTATTCTGTTGTTTTAGGGTGTAATGTTCTGTATATATCTATGAGGTCCATCTGGTCCAATGTGTCATTCAATGCTCTGGTGTCTTTATTCTTTTTCTGCATCGATGATCTGTCTAATTCTGAAAGAGGGATGTTAAGATCTCCTACAATTAGTGTATTCATATCAATATGACTCTTTATCTTGATTAACAGTTTTCTTAAGTAATTGGCTGCTCCCATATTGGGGGCATAGATATTTACAATTATTAGATCATCTTGGTGGATAGTCCCTTTAAGGATTATGTAGTGTCCTTCTGTATCTATGACTACAATGTTTAGTTTGAAGTCTAATTTATCTGATATGAGAATCGCTACCCCAGCCTTCTTTTGAGTCCCATTGGCATGTAAGATGCTTCTCCACCCCTTCACCTTCAGTCAGCGTGTATATTTAGGATCAAAATGGGTCTCTTGTAGACAACATATGGATGGGTCCTGTCGTTTTATCCAATCTGCAAACCTGTGCCTTTTTATGGGTGCATTTAGGCCATTCACATTGAGAGTGATTATTGATAGATACGTTTTTATTGACATCGAGTTACCTTTGAAGTCTTTCTTTCTGTAGACTGTCTCTATATTTCTGTTCAATGCTATTCTTGGGATTTTTCCTCTTTTATAGAACCCCCCTTAATATTTCCTGCAGTATCGGCTTGGTGATTGCATAGTCTTTTAAGCCGGTCTTGGAAACTCTTTATCTCTCCATCCATTTTGGATGTCAGTCTTGCTGGATAAAGTATTCTTGGCTGCATGTTCTTCTCATTTAGTGCCCTGAATATATCTTGCCAGCCTCTTCTGACTTTCAGGTGTCTGTGGACAGGTCTCACATTATTCTGATGGGCTTTCCTCTGTAAGTAAGGAGCCTCTTTGCCCTGGAGGCTTTCAAGAGATTATACCTACAATTATAATTCCTCAATTTGACTATCAGGTGTCATGATGTTTTTTTGGAATGTATAATCTTTGGTGGAGACTGTTCAGCCTCTAGTACATGAAGGCTGGTTCCATTCTCGAGATTAGGAAAATTTTCATGAAGGACTTGTTCCACGGTATCTTCTAGACTTCTTTCTTTCTCCTTCCCTTCAGGGATTCCAATAATTCTGACATAGGAATGCTTCATGGCATCATTTATCTCCCTTATACTGTTTTCGTGGTTTCTAAGCTGTTTGTTCCAGGCTTCCTCCTGATCCTTTCTCTCTATCTGTTTGTCTTCCAGATCACTAATTCTATCTTCTGTCTCAGTTACCCTAGCTTTGAGAGAGTTTAGATTAGATTGGAACTCATTGAGAGCATTGTGTACCTCCTCCCTGGTAGTTTTAAGCTCCGCCCTAACATGTGAACATCCTGTCTGGTCGCTTTCAGTTCGGCCCTAATCAATTCTGTTTGATCATCCATGGCTTTCTCCAACCTAGCTATTGCCTGGATATTTGTTAGCCTGAATTCTCTTTCCGACATGTTGTCTATGTTGATAGCCATTAGTTCTGTTGCAGAAGGTCTATCCTCTATATTTTTCTTCTGTTGGGCATTCCTCCTCCTAGTCATTTTGGTGGGTGATAACTGAACAGATGTAGCTGGATGTATCAACTCTGGTGAAGTCAAGTTCTCCGCACGGAGAAGCATCTTCCCAGGGACCGCTTACTCTGTCATCCTCTGCATCGACCTTGAGGAGGAAGTACAGGAGGTGAAAAAGGGCGTCCTCAGGCCAGTGGCCATGGTTCTGGAGGTTCTGCACACACCAGGGCAAGGAAGCGGGATCCAGAGACGTCAGGCAAGAAGCAAGCCTCACAGGGGGGACAAGATGGCGGGGTACTAGGAAGAGGCGTCTTTTCAGCTGGTACCCCAAAATGCGCTGATTACCTACCAAAGAACTCTGATCACCCATGAAATCAGCCTGAAATCAGAATTATACACGTCTGGATCTCTACAAGTGCAGAAGACGCCAGTGAGCAGGTAAAGCGGAATGGGAACGGCGGACTGATATCAGAAGATAAACGAAAGGGGGAGGGAGCCACCAGAGGCGACCGGTGCAAAAGTAATACCCCAATACGAGCAAGAGTGCCCTGCGTCTGGGGACCAGCATTAACTTGGAGACTGGATGAAAGCACTCCAAAAGAGCAAAGGATTGCTGGGGGGAATTGTGGGAATCGGGGCGGCTAGGGACAGGGGCTTAAGTCCCCGGTCCCAGACGGCTTCCCCGGCGCAGAGGCAGAGAGAGTGTGGCGGAGAAACCAGCTCCTGGTCCCTAAGCCTCCAGCGCGCCCCAGAGCGCATGGGTTCCAGCTCCTGTGAGGCGATGGGAGCTGCGCCGGTCTGCAGAACGCGAGCTAGCCCTACCACAAAGCTAGAGATGCGCGCGCACGCCCCTCGAGCTCTCCTGGGTTACTAAGGCCCGGGGGCGCTTCTTGACCAGTAACCATTGTTTCAAAGTCTAAGCCGCGCATGCGCGAAACTCTTCCCCGGACAGAGGCGCGCAAAAGCCCAGCCTGCGGCTTACGGACCAGCGCCCCGATCTCAGTGCCCCAGACACGCGCCCGACCCAAAGCCGCCTCTGAAAAGAGGTGCGCGCAAGCCGGGTACTCCCAGCCCGGGCCGGCGGCAAAATCTCAGGGTGCGATCGCTGCTTGGAACCTCTCTGGCAGTCGGGAGCTCCCAGACAGCCACCACTGCCTTGGCTTTGGGGACGAGCAAAAGATCCTGCGCCCCCAGGGTCTGCAACTTGGAACCTGCGCTGCCAGCGTCCAAGGGGGAATTTATTCAGCTTCTGCACCCAGACTGAGGCTTCTCTCTGAGACGGAGATCAGGGTGCAGTTTGATTTCTTTTAATACTACAAAAACCATCAAAGGCGGTCAAGAAGTGTTCCAGGGTGCACCTTGACTACACCAGAGTTGATACATCCAGCTACATCTGTTCAGTCTTCTCCCACCAAAATGACTAGGAGGAGGAATGCCCAACAGAAGAAAAATTCAGAGGATGGACCTTCTGCAACAGAGCTAACGGCTATCAACATAGACAATATGTCGGAAAGAGAATTCAGGCTAACAATTATCCAGGCAATAGCTAGGTTGGAGAAAGCCATGGATGATCAAACAGAATTGATTAGGGCCGAACTGAAAGCGACCAGACAGGATATTCAAAATGTTAGGGAGGAGCTTAAAACTACCAGGGAGGAGCTCCACAATGCTCTCAATGAGTTCCAATCTAATCTAAACTCTCTCAAAGCTAGGGTAACTGAGACAGAAGATAGAATTAGTGATCTGGAAGACAAACAGATAGAGAGAAAGGATCTGGAGGAAGCCTGGAACAAACAGCTTAGATCCCACGAAAGCAGAATCAGGGAAATAAATGATGCCATGAAGCGTTCCAACGTCAGAATTATTGGAATTCCTGAAGGGGAGGAGAAAGAAAGAAGTCTAGAAGATATCATGGAACAAGTCCTTCATGAAAATTTTCCTAATCTCACGAATGAAACCAGCATTCATGTACTAGAGGCTGAATGGTCTCCACCCAAGATTATACACTCCAAAAAAACATCACGACACCTGATAGTCAAATTGAGAAATTATAATTGTAGGTACAATCTCTTGAAAGCCGCCATGGCAAAGAGGCTCCTTACTTACAGAGGAAAGCCCATCAGAATGATGTGAGACCTGTCCACAGAGACCTGGCAAGCCAGAAGAGGCTGGCAAGATATATTCAGGACACTAAATGAGAAGAACATGCAGCCAAGAATACTTTATCCAGCAAGACTGACGTTCAAAATGGATGGAGAGATAAAGAGTTTCCAAGACCGGCAAGGGAATGCAAGTTGGTGCAGCCTCTTTGGAGAACAGTGTGGAGATTCCTCAAGAAATTAAAAATAGAGCTTCCCTATGACCCTGCAATTGCACTCCTGGGTATTTACCCCAAAGACACAGATGTCGTGAAAAGAAGGGCCATCTGTACCCCAATGTTTATAGCAGCAATGGCCACAGTCGCCTAACTATGGAAAGAACCAAGATGCCCTTCAACGGATGAATGGATAAGGAAGATGTGGTCCATATACACTATGGAGTATTATGCCTCCATCAGAAAGGACGAATATCCAACTTTTGTAGCAACATGGACGGGACTGGAAGAGATTATGCTGAGTGAAATCAGTCAAGCAGAGAGAGTCAATTATCATATGGTTTCACTCATTTGTGGAGCATAACCAATAGCATGGAGGACAAGGGGCGTTAGAGAGGAGTAGGGAATTTGGGTAAATTGGAAGGGGAGATGAACCATGAGAGACTATGGACTCTGAAAAACAGTCTGAGGGGTTTGAAGTGGCGGGGGGGTGGGAGGTTGGGGTACCAGGTGGTGGGTATTATAGAGGGCACAGCTTGCATGGAGCACTGGGTGTGGTGAAAAAATAATGAATACTGTTTTTCTGAAAATAAATAAATTGGGAAAAAAAAATAGACTATGCAACCACCAAGCCGATACTGCAGGAAATATTAAGGGGGGTTCTATAAAAGAGGAAAAAATCCCAAGAATAGCATTGAACAGAAATATAGAGACAGTCTACAGAAAGAAAGACTTCAACGGTAACTCGATGTCAATAAAAACGTATCTATCAATAATCACTCTCAATGTGAATGGCCTAAATGCACCCATAAAACGGCACAGGTTTGCAGATTGGATAAAAGGACAGGACCCATCCATATGCTGCTACAAGAGTCCCATTTTGAACGTAAAGTTACACGCAGACTGAAAGTGAAGGGGTGGAGAAGCATCTTTCATGCCAATGGGACTCAAAAGAAGGCTGGGGTAGCGATTCTCATATCAGATAAATTAGACTTCAAACTAAAGACTGTAGTCAGAGATACAGAAGGACACTACATAATCCTTAAAGGGACTATCCACCAAGATGATCTAACAATTGTAAATATCTATGCTCCCAATATGGGAGCAGCCAATTACTTAAGAAAACTGTTAATCAAGATAAAGAGTCATATTGATATGAATACACTAATTGTAGGTGATCTTAACATGCCTCTTTCAGAATTAGACAGATCATCGAAGCAGAAAATCAATAAAGAAACAAGAGCATTGAATGACACATTGGACCAGATGGACCTCATAGATATATACAGAACATTCCACCCTAAAACAGCAGAATACTCATTCTTCTCAAGTCACACGGAACCTTCTCCAGAATAGACCACATACTGGGTCACAAATCAGGACTCAACTGATACCAAAAGACTGAGATGATTCCCTGCATATTCTCAGATCACAATGCTTTGAAACTGGAGCTCAATCACAAGGAAAAGTTCCGAAGGAACTCAATCACCTGGAAGCTAAAGACCACCTTGCTTTAGAATGCTTGGATCAACCAGGAGATCAAAGAAGAACTGAAACAACTCATGGAAACCAATGAGAATGAAGACACTTCGGTCCAAAACCTATGGGATACAGCAAAGGCGGTCCTAAGGGGAAAATATATAGCCATCCAAGCCTTGCTCAAAAAAATTGAAAAATCCAGAACACACCAGCTGTCTCGACACCTTAAAGAACTGGAGGATCAACAGCAAATCAAAACAACTCCACACATAAGTAGGGAAATCATCAAGATTAGATCTGAGATCAATGAGGGAGAAACCAGAGATACAGTAGAAAGTATCAATGAAACTAGAAGCTGGTTTTTTGAAAGAATCAATAAGGTCGATAAGCCACTGGCCACACTAATCTGAAAGAAGAGAGAGAAATCCCAAATTCATTAAATTATGAATGAAAAGGGAAAGATCACAACTAACGCCAAGGAAGTAGAAACAATCATCAGAAGTTATTATGAACAGTTATATGCCAATAAGCTTAGCAACCCAGATGAAATGGATGCATTCCTGGAAAAATATAAACTACAAAATTTGAACCAGGAAGAAATCGACAACCTGAATAGACCGATATCTAATAACGAGATTGAATCAGTGATCAAAAACCTCCCAAAAAGCAAGAGCCCAAGACCTGACGGATTCCCTGGGGAATTCTACCAAACCTTCCAAGAAGAAATAACACCTATTCTCCTGAAGCTGTTTCAAAAAATTGAAGCAGAAGGAAAACTTCCAGACTCTTTCTATGAAGCCAGCATTACCCTGATCCCCAAACCAGGCAAGGACCCTACCAAAAAGGAGAATTTCAGACCAATATCACTGATGAATATGGATGCTAAGATTCTCAACAAGATCCTAGCCAACAGGATCCAACAGCACATTAAAAATATTATCCACCATGATCAGGTGGGATTCATCCCTGGGCTAAAAGGATGGTTCAACATTCACAAATCAATCAATGTGATACAACAAATTAATATGAGAAGAGAGAAGAACCACATGGTCCTCTCAATTGATGCAGAAAAAGCATTTGACAAAATCCAACATCCGTTCCTGATTAAAATGCTTCAAAGTATAGGGATAGAGGGAACATTCTTGAACCTCATCAAATCTATCTATGAAAGACTCACAGCAAATATCATCCTCAATGGGAAAAAGCTTGCAGCCTTCCCATTGAGATCAGGAACAAGACAAGGATGCCCACTTTCACCACTCTTATTCAACATAGTATTAGAAGTCCTAGCATCAGCAATCAGACAACAGAGAGAAATAAAAGATATCTAAATTGGTAATGAAGAAGTCAAAATCTCTCTCTTCGCAGATGACATGATTCTTTATATGGAAAACCCAATAGACTCCACCCCCAAACTACTAGAACTCATACAGCAATTCAGGAACGTGGTAGGATACAAAGTCAATGTGCAGAAATCAGTGGCTTTCTTATACACTAACAATGAAAATACAGAAAGGGAAATTAGAGAATCGATTCCATTTACTATAGCACCAAGAACCATAAGATACCTGGGAATAAACCTAACTAAAGAGGTAAAGGATCTGTACTTGAGGAACTATAGAATACTCATGAAGAAATTGAAGAAGACACAAAAAGATGGAAGACCATTCCATGCTCTTGGATCGGAAGAATAAACATTGTTAAAATGTCTATACTGCCTAGAGCAATCTATACTTTTAATGTCATTCCGATCAAAATTCCACCAGCATTCTTCAAACAGCTGGAGCAAATAATCCTAAAATTTGTATGGAATCAGAAGAGACCCCGAATCTCTAAGGAAATGTTGAAAAACAAAAATAAAGCTGGCGGCATCACCTTACCTGATTTCAAGCTTTATTACAAAGCTGTGATCACCAAGATAGCATGGTCCTGGCATAAAAAACAGACACATAGACCAGTGGAACAGAGTAGAGAGCCCTGATATGGACCCTCAACTCTAAGGTCAATTTATCTTCGACAAAACAGGAAAAAATATACAGTGGAAAAAAGAAAGTCTCTTCAATAAATGGTGCTGGGAAAACTGGACAACTATATGTAGGAGAATTAAACTCGGCCATTCTCTTACACTGTACACAAAAATAAACTCAAAATGGATAAAAGACCTCAACATGAGACAGGAATCCATCAGAATCCTAGAGGAGAACATAGGCAGTAATCTCTTTGATATCAGCCACAGCAACTTCTTTCAAGATACATCACCAAAGGCAAAGGAAACAAAAGCGAAAATAAACTTCTGGGACTTCATCAAAATCAAAAGCTTCTGCACAGCAAAGGAAACAGTCAAGAAAACAAAGAGGCAACCCACGGAATGGGAGAAGATATTTGCAAATGACAGTACAGACAAAAGGTTGATATCCAGGATCTATAATGAGCTCCTCAATCTCAACCCACACGAAACAGACAAACACATCAAAAAATGGGCAGAAGATATGAACAGGCACTTCTCCAATCAAGACATACAAATGGCTATCAGACACATGAAAAAATGCTCATCATCATTAGCCCTCTGGGAGATTCAAATTAAAACCACATTGAGATATCACCTTACACCAGTTAGAATGGCCAAAATTAACAAAACAGGAAACAACATGTGTTGAAGAGAATATGGAGAAAGGGGAACCCTCTTACACTGTTGGTTGGGAATGCAAGTTGGTGCAGCCTCTTTGGAGAACAGTGTGGAGATTCCTCAAGAAATTAAAAATAGAGCTTCCCTATGACCCTGCAATTGCACTCCTGGGTATTTACCCAAAGATACAGATGTCGTGAAAAGAAGGGCCATCTGTACCCCAATGTTTATAGCAGCGATGGCCACAGTCGCCAAACTATGGAAAGAACCAAGATGCCCTTCAACGGATGAATGGATAAGGAAGATGTGGTCCATATACACTATGGAGTATTATGCCTCCATCAGAAAGGATGAATACCCAACTTTTGTAGCAACATGGACGGGACTGGAAGAGATTATGCTGAGTTAAACAAGTCAAGCAGAGAGAGTCAATTATCATATGGTTTCACTTATTTGTGGAGCATAACAAATAGCATGGAGGACAAGGGGCGTTAGAGAGGAGTAGAGAATTTGGGTAAATTGGAAGGAGAGGTGAACCATGAGAGACTATGGACTCTGAAAAACAGTCTGAGGGGTTTGAGGTGGCAGGGGGGGTGGGAGGTTGGGATACCAGGTGGTGGGTATTATAGAGGGCACGGCTTGCATGGAGCACTGGGTGTGGTGAAAAAATAATGAATAGTGTTTTTCTGAAAATAAATAAATTGGAAAAAAAATTAAAAAAAAGAAAAAAAGAAGCAAGCCTCACAGAAGGCTGGGAAATGGGAGCTGGTCGCCCGCACTCAGCCGAGGCATCTCGGTGACCTGCCCCTTCCCAGGTTTCTCCTTTTCTCGAGGTTTTAAGCAACTGTGACAGACACATTTTCCTTGGGGATGGCACGCACAGTCCTGTGGTGTGGCTCCAGAGACCCCTTCTGGAGGACATATGATCCATGGTTTTGGGAGAGAAGTCTGCAACACAAACTCGGGTTAGGGTTAGCGGCGAGGTGATCTCAGGCCCAATGCATAGACCTGGAGGGCAGCTCATCAGGAACTATAAATCAGTTCAAAGGCGGTAGCACAGGCTTTTTTATCTGACTTGTGTGTCCAGGATGGCCTCAGAATGCTGGTGTGGTTTCATGGGTCCATGGGAGATTTTTCCTCTTAAGGATCTTGGCGGCTCCCTATACTATTGTGGCTTTCTTCGCAAAGGGAAGAGTGCTATTTTCCATCTTAGGGGTGCCCCAAAACGGGGATTCCAGAGACGGGCTGTGGTTATGGGCGCCTGAAAAATCCCAACAGGGGTTAGGATTTGGGCTTAGGGGCATACCAGGCCTGCAATGTGGGATCCTGGAGATGCTACTTAGAGCATTTGTTTGACAGCATGCTCTGGTTGGGGGTCACAATGCCTGCTTGTGTCCAGGGCGGCCCTTCATGAGTGGGAGGGTCTCCTTGGCCATTCAGCTGGCTACCACTCTGAGGTTTAGATACCCATCCCAACAGCCAGAATTCCTGCCATGGGGAAGGAGGATTTCTTTATTGTGCTTCAGGTTCCCCCATTGGCATGCATTCCAGCAAAGGTCTGAGGACAGATGCCTGAACCAAGAATGGGAAGAGATGACAGCCCTGAGCCATGGCCGGTCTCACATTCTAGAGATGGGACCCGCCCTCTGGGTCCTGACACGAGGTCCGAGATGAGGTTCTGTCAGACACAGCAGTAGTGGCCAGGGCAACCTATAATTTGGGGTCCCTCTAGGGTCGAGTAGATTTATCATCATGTAGGGTTTCTGGGCAGTCACACCAGGCCCTTTTTCTTACCATGGGGAAGGCAGAATGCTGCATTGTGGCTCCAGAATTCCCTATCAAGAGGGCTTTCTAAACACTAGGTTGAGGATGGAATTGTAAACCTAAGCGACATTTAAATTTAGTGCCAAACAAAAGGTAATTCCAGTGTGTAGCAGCTGATTCAAATATCCAGCACTTGAGTTAGCATGGATGTCAGTTGATTGCTCATGCTGGAGCTTGTGTTTATGATGATCAACAAATGGATGGGTGGCCTCAAGAGGCCATGGAGGATTACCCACAATCGGGCTTGTGAGATACTCCATACAGCAAGGTTTCCTTTTACCGGACAGGGGAGTCTGGTTTGTTTTTTCCAGGGTTCCCCATGTGGAATGTTGGTATCAGAGCACTCCCGCTGGATGCCTGGAAAGTTCACCTACATTGACCATGGCAGCTGAGGAACATGGCAGTTTCGTTCTGGTGGCTCTGGGGCGAAGTACCAAGGCCTTGATTTGTCATTGAGTCTCATGAAGATGGGTCACAATGCTGGTTTGTCAGGGAGATCATAGAATGTGCTGGTTGCCAGGGAGCCTTGCAGGATTCATCTACTCAGAGTGTCTGACACAGGTCCAAGAGCATGGCTTCCTTCTGGGGACAGGATATATCTGTTGTGTGGCTCAGGGATTATATTGTATCATAAGTTGATATTCAGAACATCCCTCTGAGTACAGATACCTGAAAACATAATGTAGTGTTCCAATGAATCCTAGGGGCATGTCAGGCTCAATCTTCTGTCTCAGGACCATTGACTTAGCAATCAGCCTTGATGTAGGTGATAGGGTGTGTCAGACTGTGCATTTGCATCCAGAGCAGCCTCCAATATTGGGGTTGGCTCAGGGGCCTCGCAGGTTTCTCCTAATCTAGAGGGTTTGTGCAATATTGACAAGCACAGTTTCCTTGAGGAAGACAGGTACACTCCTGTGGTGTGGCTCCAGATACTGCAACCTGGAGGGCGTGTGAGCCATGGTTTGGGAGGGAAGTCTGCAAATACAAACTCAGGTTAGGGTTAGTGGCAAGGTGATCGCAGGCCCAATGCATAGACATGGAGGGCAGCTCATCAGGAACTGTTAATCAGGTGACTCAAAGGCGGTAGCACAGGCTTTTCTCTCTGGATTGCGTGTCCAGGATGGCCTGAATGCAGGTGTGGCCTCATGTGTCCGTGGGATATTTTTCCTCTCTAAGGATCCTGGTGGCTCCCAATAGTGGTGTCTTAGGGAAGGGAAGAGTGCTGTTTTCCATGTTAGGGGTTCCCCAAAATAGGGATTCCAGAAACAGGATCTGGGTCTGGACCCCGGGAAAATCCCATGAAGTGTTAGGATTTGGGCCTAGTGGCTTGCCAGGCCTCATGCAGGATCCTGGAGGTGCAACTGAGAGGGCTTGTTTGAAATCATGCTCAGGCTTAGGGTCACAATGTCTGCTTGTGCCCAGGGTGGCCCTCATGAGTGGGTGTGGCCTACTTGCCCATGCAGCTGGCTCCCAGTTTGGGGGTTGGACACCCATCCCAACAGCAAGAATCCTGCCATGGGGAAATGTCTGCCTGGATGGAGGTGATCAGGGTATTTCAGACTGTGCCTTTGTGTCCAGAGTGGCATCCAGTATTGTGGTGGGCTCATGGTCCTTGCAGTTTTCTCCTTAACTGGAGGTTTTGGGGAACTGTGAAGGACACGGTTTCCTTGGGGATGGCAGGCAGTATTTTGGTGTGTCTCCAGAGACCCCATCCTGGAGGCATGTGAGCCATAGTTTTGGGAGAGAATTCTGCAAACACAAACTCGGGTTAGGGATAGTGGCGTGGTGATCACAGGCCCAATGCATAGACCTGGAGGGCAGCAAGTCAGGAACTGTAAGTCAGGTGACTCGAAGACGGTATCACAGGCTATTTTATCTGGATTGAATTTCCAGGATGGCCTTGGAATGCAGGTGTAGTCTCATGGGTCCATGGTAGATTTTTCTTCTCAAGGATTTGGTGGGTCCCAATGGTTTGGTAGCTTTCTCATGGAAAGGAAGAGTGTTGTTTTCCATCTTAGGGGTGCCCCAGGACATGGATTCCAGAGACAGGCTTTGGGTCTGGGCACATGGAAAATCCTACCAAGGGTTAGGATTTGGGTCTAGGGACATACAAGGCCTGCAATGCGGGTCCTGGAGGTGCAACTGAGAGCATTTGTTTGAAAGCAGGCACAAGTTGAGGGTCACAATGCCTGCTTGTTCCCAGGAAGCCCTCAGGTGTGGGTGTGGTCTCATTTCCCATGCAGCTGGATCCCATTCTGAGGGTTGGACACCCATTCCAAAGCCAGGATTCCTGTCATAGGGAAGGAGGAGTTCTCTATTGTGCTTCAGGTTCCCCCATTTGTAGGGATTCCAGCAAAGGTATAGGGGACAGATGCCTGAATACCTTGGATGGGTAGAGATGACAGACATGGGTCATCGCCGGTCTCACATGCTGGATATGGGCTCCGCTCTCTGGGTGGCTGACACGAGGTCGGGGCTCAGGCTTTGTCAGCCACAGCACTAGTGGCAAGGGCGAACTATAAATCAGGGTTCCCTCATGGGCCGAGTGGATTGATCCTCATGTGCAGTTTCTGGGCAGACTCAACAGGTCCTTCTTCTTTCTATGGGGAAGGCAGAATGCTGCGTTGTGACTCCAGAATTCCCTATCAAGAGGGCTTGCAGACCAGTAAGGTGAGGATGGATTTATAATCCGAAGCTATGGTTAAATTCATTTCCAATCGAAAGGCAGTTCCAGTGTGCATCGGCTGATTGCAATATCAGCACCTGAGTATGGGCAGATGTCGTATGTTTGCTCAGACTGGAGTTTGTGTCTATGATGACCGACAAATGGAGGGGTGGTGTCAAGAGGCCATGGAGGATTTCCCAGACTGAGGCTTGTGAGATGCTGAAAACATCAAATTTCTTTCTACCAGACTGGAGGAGTCTGGTTTGTTTGCTCAGGTTTCTCCATGTGGAAAGTTTGTGTAGCAGAGCACTCCCACATGGATGCCTAGAAAGCACACCTCCATTGACCATTGCAGCTGAGGAACATGGAAGGTTCGTTCTGGTGGCTCTGGAGCGAAGTATCAAGGCCTTGAGTTGACATGGAGACTCATGAAGGTGGGTCACAATGCTGGTTTGTTACCAGGGAGATCATAGAATGTCCTGGTTGCTAAGGGGCCATGTAGGATTCATCTACCCTGAGGGTTTGACACAGGTCTACAAGCACTGCTTCCTTCTGGGTCCAGGAGATGTTCTGTTCTGTGGCTCAGGGACCACATGTTGTATCATAAGTTGGTATTCCAGAACAGGCCTCTGTGGACAGATGCCTGAAAATGTAATCTAGTGTTCCAATGAAGTCCTCGGGGCATGTCAGGTTCAATCTTCTGATTCAGGATCATTGACTTGGGTGTCTGCCAGGATGGAGATGATCAGGGTTTTTCAGACTGCGAATTTGAGTCCAGAGTGACCTTCATTATTGAGGTGGGCTCAGTGTCCTTGCAGGTTTCTCCTAATCTTGAGATTTTGGGCAACAGTGATGGGCACAGTTTCCTCGAGGAAGGCAGGCATAGTCCTTAGGTGTGGCTCCAGATACCACAATCTGGAAGGCACGTGAGCCATGGTTTAGGGAGTGAAGTTTGCAAACACAAACTCGGGTTAGGGTTAGTGTTGAAATGATCACAGGCCCAATGCATAGACTTGGAAAGCAACTCATCAGGAATTGTAAATTAGATGACTCAAAATGGGTAGCACAGGCTTTTGTAACTGCATTGTGTGTCCAGGATGGCCATGGAATGCAGGTGTGGTCTAATGGGTCCATGGAGATTTTTCCTCTCTAAGTTACCTGGTGGCTCCCAATAGTTTGGTGGCTTTCTCGGGGAAAGGAAAAGTGCTGTTTTCCATCTTGAAGAATCCCCAAAATAGGGAATTCCAGAGACCTGCTCTGGGTCTTGTCCCCTGGATAATCCCACTAAGTGTTAGGATTTGGGCCAAGGGGCATACCTGGCCTGCAATGCGGGATACTTTTGGGTCAACTGAGAGGGCTTGTTAAAAGCATGCTCAGGCTGAGGATCACATTGCCTGCTTGTGCCCAGGGCGGCAGTCATGAGTGGGCATAATCTCCTTGGCCATGCAGCCAGGGCCAACTTTGAGGTTGGACACCCATCCCAACAGTCAGGATTCCTGTCATGGGGAAGGAGGAGTTCTCTATTGTGCTTCAGGTTCCCCCATTGGAAGGGATTACAGCAAATGTCTAGGGACTGATGCCTGAATACCAAGGATGGTATAGGTGATGGACTTGGGCCATGGTCGGTCTCACATGCTGGATATGGGCACTGATCTCTGGGTGGTTGACACAAGTTCTTTGCTCAGGCTCTTTCAGACACAACTCTAGTGTGCAGTGCAACCTATAAATTGGGGTTCCCTTGAGGACCGAGCAGACTGATCCTCATGTGGAGTTTCTGGACAGATTCACCAGATCTTTTTCTTTCTATTGGGAAGGCAGAATGCTGCGTTGTGGCTCCAGAATTCCCTATCAATAGGCCCTGTGGACCAGGAGGCTGAGGATGGAATTGTAAACCAAAGCTATGGTTAAATTCAATGTCAAGTGAAAGGAACTTCCAGTGTGCAGAAGTTGAATTGAATATCCAGAACTTGAGTAGGAGCGGATGTCAGATATTTGCTCCTGCTGGAGTTTGTGTCTATTATGACCCAAAAATGGAGGGATGGGGTCAAGAGGCCATGGAGGATTTCCCAGGCTGGGGCTTGTGAGATGCTCCAAACAGCAAGGTTTTCTTCTACCGGACAGGGGCAGTCTGGCTTGTTTGCTCTATGTTTCCCCATGTGGAAAGATTGGATAGTATAGCTCTCCCACATGGATGCCTGTAAAGAACAACTCCATTGACCATTGCAGCGGAGGAGCATGGCAGGTTCATTCTGGTGGCTCTGAGGTGAAGAACCAAGGACTGGATTGGACATGGAACCTCATGAAGATGGGTCAAAATGTTGGTTTGTTACCAGGGAGATCTTAGAATGTGCTGGTGTTTAAGGGGCCGTGCAGGATTCATCTAGCCTGAGGATTTGACACAGGTCCAAAATCCCGGATTCCATCTGGGGACAGGCGATGTTCTGTTGTGAGGCTCAGAGACCATATGTTGTATCACAAGTTGTTAATCCAGAACAGGCCTCTGAAGACAGAAGCCTGAAATACTAATCTAGGGTTCGAATGAGGTCCCAGGAGAATCTCAGGTTCAATCTTCTGACTCAGGACCATTGACTCTAGTGTATGACTGGATGCAGGTGATCAGGGTGTTTCAGATTGCGCATTTGCATCCAGAGCAGCCTCCAATATTGGGGTGGGCTCAGGGACCTTGCAGGTTTCTCCTAATCTGGAGGGTTTGGGAAACTGTGACGGGCACAGTTTCTTTGAGGATGGCAGGCACAGTCCTGTGGTGTAACTCCCATCCTGAACGGCATGTGAGCCATGTTTGGGGAGAGATGTCTTCAAACAAAAACTCGGGTTAGTGTTAGTGGTGAGGTGATCGCAGGCCCAATGCATAGACCTGTAGGGCAGCACGTCAGGAACTGTAAATCAGGTGACTCGAAGGCAGTAGCACAGGCTATTTTATCTGGATTTTGTATCCATGATGGCCATGGAATGCAGGTGTTCTCTCATGGGTCTATGGGAAATGTTTTCTCTGAACGATCCCGGCAGCTCCCAATAGTTTGGATGCTTTATAAGGGAAGCAAAGAGTGCTGTTTTCCACCTAAAGGGTGCCCCAAAACAGGGATTCCAGTGATGGACTCTGGGAATGGGCACATGGAAAATCCCACCAAGAGTTAGGATTTGGGCCTAGGTGTGTACCAGTCATGCAATGCTGGATCCTGGAGTTGCAACTGAGAGTGCTTGTTTGAAAGCATGCTCAGACTGAGGGTCACAATGCCTGCTTGTGTTCAGCTCGGCCCTCAGGAGTGGGCGTGGTCTCCTTGGCCATGCAGCTGGTTCCCATTCTGAGGGTTTGACACCTATCCCAACAGTCAGGATCCTGCCATATGGAATGAGGAATTCTCTATTTTGCTTCAGGCTCACCCATTGGTAGGGATTTCAGCAAAGGTCTGGGGCAGTTGCATGAATACCAAGATGGGTAGAGATACGGCTCTGGGCCATGGCTGGTCTCACATGCTGGATATGGACCCTGCACTCTGGGTAGCTGACACGAAACCAGGGCTCAGGCACTATCAGACACAGCACTGGTAGCCAGGGTAAAGTATAAATCCGGGTTCCCTCGAGAGCCGAGTAGATTGATCTTCATGGGGAGTTTCCGGGCAGACTCACCAGGCCCTTCTTCATGCTTTCAAACACGCCCTCTCAGTTACACCACCAGGATCCTGCACTTCAGTTCCGTTACACACCTAGGCCCAAGTTGTAACACTTGGTGGGCTTTTCCAAGTGCCCAGACCCAGGACCCATCTCTAGAATCCCTGTTTTGGGGCACCCCTAAGATGGAAAAGTGCATTATTCTCTTCCCAGAAAATGCCATCAAACTATGGGGAGCCGCCAGTATCCTTCGAGAGGAAAAGTGTCCCACGGACCCATGAGAACACACCTGCATTCCGAGGCCATCCTAGACACACAATCCTGATAGAAAAGTCCGTGCTACTGCCCTCCCGTCACCCCAATTACAGTTCCTGACGAGTTGCCCTCCAGGTGTACACATTAGGCCTGCAACCACCAGGTCACTAACCCTACCCTGAATTTGTGTTTGCAGATTTCTCTCCAAAAAACATGGATCACATGCCCAACAGGATAGGGTCTCTGGAGCCACACTACAGGACTGTGCTGCTATCACCAAGGAAACTGTGCCCATCACAGTTGCCCAAACCTTCCAGATTAGGAGAAACCTGCAAGGCCCCTGAGCCAACCCCAATATTGGCTCCCACTCTGGACACAAATGCACAGTCTGAAACAACCTGATCACCTATATCCAGGCAGACAGCCAAGTCAATGGTCCTGAGTCAGAAGATTGAACCTGACATGCCCCTAGGACTGTATTGGAACCCAAGAATAGGATTTTAGACATCTGTGCTCAAGGGCCTGTTCTGGAATACCAAGTTAGGATACATCACGTTGTCACTGGGCCACACAAAAGAACATCTCCTGTCCTAGGAAGGAAACCTTGCTCTTTGACCTGTGCCAAACCCTCCATGTATGAGAATCCTGCATGGCACATTAGCCACCAGCACATTCTAAGATCTCCCTCATAACAAACCAGCATTGTGACCAAACTGCAAGAGATTCCTGTCAACTCTAGGCCAGGGTACTTCGTCCCAGAGCCACCAGAATGAACCTATCATGTTCCTAAGCTGCAAATGTCAATGGAAGTGTGCTTTCCAGGCATCCAAGTTGGAGGGCTCTTCTACCCATACTTTCCACATGGGGAATCCTGGAGCAAGCAAACCAGACTCCAAATGTCCTGTAGAAGGAAAACTTGCTCTTCGAGCATCTCACAAGATTTTTCGTGGGAAATCCCCCAAGGCCTCTTGGTGCCACCCTCCATTTGTCGGTCATCATAACACAAATTCAGTGTGAGCAAAGATCTGACATCTGCCCTTACTTGGCTGCTGGATATCTCGAATAAACCACTGCACATTGGAGCTGCTTTCTACTTGGGACTAAATTGAACCATATCTTGTGTTTACAAATCTATCGTCAACCTACTAGTCCCCAAGCCCTCATGATAGGGAATTCTGGAGCCACAATGCAGCATTCTGCCTTCCCTATAGAAAGAAGAAGTGCCTGGTGGGTCTGCCCAGAAACCCCACATGAGGATAAATATGCTCAGCCCTCAAGGGAACACCGCTATATAGACTGCCCTGGCCACTACTGCTGTGTCTGACAGAGCATGAGCCCCGACAAAGTGTCAGCCACCAAGAGAGCGGACCCCATTACCAGCATGTGAGAACGGCCATGACCCAAGTCCGTCATATCTACTCATCCTTCCTATTCAGGCACCTTGACCCAGACCTTTGCTGGAAACCCGGCCAATGAGGGTACCTGAAGCACAATAAAAAACTCCTCTTTCCATGGCAGGAAACCTGGCTGTTGTGATGGGTGTCCAACCCTCAAAGTAGTAGTCCGCTATATGGCCAGTTAGACCACACCCTCTCCTGAGGGCCCGCCTGAGCACAAACAGGCATGGTGACGCTCAGTCTGAGCATGCTTTCAAACAAGCCCTCTCAGTTACACCTATAGGATCCTGCATTGCAGGCCCAGAACGCCCCAAGGCCCAAGTCTTAACACTTGGTGGGAATTTCCAGGCTTACAGACTCAGAACCCGTCTCTAGAATCCCTGCTTTGGGGTACAACTAAGTTGGAAAATATCACTCTTCTCTGCTTTGGGGCACCCCTAAGATGGAAAAGAGCACTCTTCTTTTCTAAAAAAGCCACCAATCTATGGAGAGCCACCAGGATCCTTAGAGAGGAAAAGTCTCCCATTGAACCATGAGACCACACCTACCTTCCGAGCCCATCCTGGACACACAATCCAGATAGAAAAGCCTGTGCTACCAGCTTTCAGTCACCCTAATTACAGTTCCTGACGTGCTGCCCTCTAGGTCTATGCATTGGACCTGCGATCACCTCGCCACTATCCCTAACCCAAATTTGTGTGTGCAGACTTCCCTCCCAATACCATGGTTCTCATGTCCTCCAGGATGGGGTCTCTGGAGCTTTACCACAAGACTGGGCCTGCCATCCCCAAGGAAACTGTGACCATCACAGTTACCCAAACCCTCCTGATTAAGAGAAACCTGCAAGGATCCTGAGCCCACCCCAATATTGGAAGTGGCTCTGGATCCAAATGCACAGTTCAAAACACCCTGATCACCTATATCCAGACAGACACCCAAGTCAATGGACCTTAGTCAGAAAACTGAACCTGAACGTGCACCTAGTACATCATTGGAACCCTAGATTAGGTTTCAAACATCTGTCCTCAGAGGCCTGTTCTTGAATACCAAGTGAGGATACAACATATGTACCCTGAGCCACAAAACAGAACATCTCCTTTCCCAGGAAGGAAACTGTGCACATCGACCTGTGTCAAACGCTCAGGGTAGGTGTATCCTTCGTGGCCCCTTAGCCTCCAGCACATTATAAGACCTACCTTGTAACAAACCAGTATTGGGACACCTCTGCAAGAGACTCCAAGTCAACTCAAGGTCTTGGTACCTGGCCCCAGAACCACCAAAATGAACCTGTCATGTTCCTCAGCTGCAATGGTCTTTGGACGTGTGCTTTCCAGTCATCCATTCTGGAGGGCTCTGCTACCCAAACTTTCCACATGGGGGACGCTGAAGTAAATAAAACAGACTCCTGCTGTCCATTAGAAGGAAACCTTGTTTGGTGCATCTCACAATCCTAAGCGTGGGTAATCCTCCATGGCTTCTTGAAGCCACCCCTCCACCTCCATTTGTCAGTCATCATAGACACAAACTCCACTGTGAGCAAACATCTGACATCTGCCCTTACTCAGGTGCTGGATATCTCATATAAGTTGCTACACATTGGAACTGACTTCCGCTTGGAACTCAATTTAAGCATAGCTGGTTTTTACCATTGCATTCTCACCCTACTTGTCCCCAAGCCCTCTTGATAGGGAATTCAGGAGCCACAATGCAGCATTCTGCCTGCCCCATAGAATGAAGTGCTTCGTGAGTCTTCCCAGAAACCCCACATGAGGATCAATCTGATCGGCCCTCGAGAGAACCCTGATTTATATGCTTCTCTGGCCACTAGTACTGTGTCTGACAGAGCCTGAGCGCAGTCCTTCTGTCAGCCACCCAGAGAGCGGGGCCGGTATCCTGCATGTGAGAATGGCCATGGCCCAAATCTGTCATCTCTACGAATCCTTGGTATTCATGCATCTGTCCCCCAGACCTTTGCTGGAATCCCTGCCAATGGGGGAACCTAAAGTACAAAGAGAATTCCTCCTTCCCCATGGCTGGAAACCTGGCCATTGGAATGGGTGTCCATCCCTCAGGGTGGGAGCCAGCACATGGGCAATGAGACCACGCTCACTCCTGAGGGCCTCCCTGGGCACAAACAGGCATTGTGATGCTCAGCTTGAGCATGCTTTCAAACAAGCCCTCTCAGTTGCACCACCAGGATCCCGCATTGCAGGCCTGGTATGCCCAGAGGCCCAAATCCTAACCCTTGGTGGGATTTTCTAGGCGCCCAGATCCAGAGTCCGTCTCTGGAATTCCTATTTTAGGGCACCCTTATGATCGAAAATAGCACTCTTCCCATCCTGAAAAGCTATCAAACTATTTGGAGCTGCCAGTATCCTTAGAGAATAAAAATCTCCCATGGACCCATGAGACCACAGCTCCATTCCAAGGCCATCCTGGACACACAATCCACATATAAAAGCCTAGCTTCTGCCTTCGAGTCACTCGAATTACTGTTCCTGACTAGTAGCCCTCCAGGTCTTCACATTGCCCTGAGGAGAACTCTTCAGAATATGAAGAAAGAGCGAGTGTGAGGCGCTTATTCAGGCTTTTGTCTCTGGATTTTGTGTCAATGATGGCCGTGGAATGTCGGGGAGGCTTCATGGGCCATGGATGAGACTTCCTCTCCATGGATTTGGCCCGATTCCAGTTGTTTTTGGTCAATCTGTGGGATAGGAGGAGTCCTTTCAGTTTTGTTACCTCAGATGTTCCACCAAAGGAGGGATTCCAGAATTAGAGCCCTGGGGAATGGGCAACTGGACAACCAGTAATCTGGTTAAAAATTGGGGCCTAGGGGCATGGCAAACCCAATATGCCTTCTAATGATCCAGCCACTGAGAGGCCTTCCTTGAGGACAGAACTCACGCTGAGGGTCACAATGTGGGTTTATACCCTTGTGACACTCAAGCATGGGTGGGGACCAGCATGCTGGTTTCTCCTACACTGAACGTTGGACAACATGCCAACCACATGTATTCTTGCTATGGGGAAGAAGTAGTTCTGATTTCGGCATCTCATTCACCCCTAGGCAGTGATTGGAGATAAAGTCTAGGCTGTGAAGTCTGAAGACAGGTTGGAAAGAGATGACAACCTAAGGCCATGTCGGATCCAATGTGCTCAGTGTGGAGCCAGCTTTCTGGGGTTTGGTCGGGAGGTACAGGCTCAGGCTGTGTCAGACAGGGCATTAGTGCCCAGGATAGAGTGTATAATTGGGGTACAGTCGAGTGTATAATTGGGGTACAGTCGAGTGCCGTCCAGGTTGATCTTCTTTGTCATTTCTAGATAGCCCAAGGGCAAAGATTTTCTTCTGGAGGGCAAGAAGAGAGCTGCATTATGGCTCCAGAATTCTAAAACTGGATGCCTTGTGGGAGAGGAGTGTGAGAGCGGAGGTCTGAGACACATATTACGCATAGGTTTCGGGGAGAGGGCACAGCAGGCACCCTCTGCAGATCTGAATCAGGAGTTCGTGCATCTGAAGTCAGGGCGAGGTTCAGACCTAGGCTCAGTCTAGGAGTTTCTATCCATTATGACCCCTTCATGAAAGGGCCAGCATCTCGAGGCCAAGGAGTTTACCCACGATGGGAGTTGTGAGATGCTCCAAACCACAGATTTCCTTCTGATCGACAACTGAGACCTGTTGGATCACTCCAGGACATCCCATAGAAAATGACGCCAGAGCAGGGATTTAAGGCTGGATGCCTGGGCAGCCCGCCTCACATTCCAGTGGTCTCCTAGCAAACAGACAGGTTTGATATGCTGGCTCTGGGGGAGCAACAAAGGGGGCTGAGTTGAAATGGACTCTCCTGAGGATGGGTCCTAATGTGAATTTGTGTCCATGGATACCTTGGAATGGGGCGGTGGCACACGGGCCCTGAAGGCTTCTCTTAACTGGAGGTTTTCAGACATCTCCAAAGGACAAATTACCCATGTGGAGATGAAATTTGCTATGATTGGTGCCTCAGGAAACCCCCATATGTGATAATGGAAACCAGGTCTCTGAGAAGAGATACCTGGAAACCGGTGTCCTGTTAGAAATATCCGGTATCTGGTTAGCAACAGATCCGATTAGGGCCTAGGGGACTGTCCGGTTTAATCTTCTTCCTTGGGGACATCCATCTACAGTATGAGTAGAGGTGAATGGTCATCTGGAGTCACACAGCCCTTGTCTGTTCTGGGCAGCCTTATACTATTGGGATGGCCTCGGGGATTTTGGAGGTTTCTCCTAATTTGTACAATTGTGGACAATGGAATGGGCAGAATTCTTGTGGAGTGGGCAGGGACAGTCCTGATGTGTGTCTCCAGGGTCCCCAGCCTGGAGGGTATGTGGGCCAGAATTGTGTGGACAGAAGTCTGAAAACACAAACTAGGCTAGGTATGGGACGTAGGAATGGGATGCCCAATCTACAGACGGTGAGGAGAACTCTTCGGGATATGAAGAAAGAGCGAGTGTCAGGCACATATTCAGGCTTTTGTCTCTGGATTTTGTGTCAACGATGGCCGTGGAATGTCGGGGAGGCCTCATGGGTCATGGACGAGTCTCCCTCTCTGTGGATTTGGGCCAATCCCAATCGTTTAGGGTCAATCAGTGGGATGGGAGGAGTTTTTCAGTTTTGTTACCTCGAAAGTCTCACCAAAAGAGGGATTCCAGAGCAGAGCCCTGGGGAGGGGAGAATAGACAACCCGAAATATGGTTAAAAATTGGGGACTAGAGGCATGGCAAGCCCAATAGGCCGTCTCTTGGTCCAGCCAATGAGAGGCCTTACTTGAGGCCTAGGCTCACGCTGAGGGTCACAATGCGAGTTTGTGAACAACACGGTCCTAAAGCATGGGCAGGGACTCATGGGCAACATTGGCTTCAACTACACTGAACGTTGGACAACATGCCAACCACAAGGTTTCTTGCTATGGGGAAGGATATCTGTTTTCTGCATCATGATCGACCCTGGGCAGTGATTGGTGATAAGGCCTAGGTTTTGAAGCCTGAAAACCGAGGTTGGGAATAGATGATGACATAAGGCCATGATGGGACCGATGTACTCAGTGTGCAGTCAGCTGGCTGGGTGTGGGTCGGGAGGTCCAGGGTCAGGCTGTTCCAGAAAGGGCATTAATGCACAGGGCAGACTGTATAATTGGGGTACAGTCAAGTGGCGTGGAGGTTGATCCTCATTTGGGGTTTCTGGATTGCCCCAGAGGGCAATGGTTTTCTTCCGGAGGGCAGGCAGAGTGCTGCATTGTAGTTCTGAAATTGCCAAACTGGAGGGCTTGTGGGCCAGGAGTGTGACGATGAAAGTCTGAGAACACAACCTAGGCTTAGGATTCTGGGAGAGTGCACGGCAGGCACACTCTGCAGAGATGAATCGAGATCTCATGCATCTGATGTCAGGGCGAGGATCGGGAGATTGCTCAGGTTGGAGTTTCATTTCCTGATGACCCCTTCATGAAAGGGGGAGATCACTAGGCCACGGAGGTTTTCCCACAATGGGAGATGTGAGATGCTCCAAAACGCAAAGATTCTTCTGCGGGACCATAGAGACCTGTTGGTTGGCACAAGGATTTCCCATACAGAACGATTCCGTGCAGGGTTCTAAGGATGGATGGCTGGGCAGCCCACCTCGCATTCCAATTGTGTCCTAGCGACAAGACAGGTTAGATCTGCTGGAGCTGGCGGAAAAACATGGGGGGCTGAGTTGAAATGGACTCTCCTGCGGATGGGTCCTAATGTGGGTTTGTGTCCATGGAGACCTTGGAATGGGGCGGTGGCACCAGGGCCATAAAGTGTTCTCCTAACCAGAGGCTTTGACAGAGCTCCAACACGCAAGTTTCCCATGTGGAGACGAGATTCGTTCTGATGGGTGCCTCAAGAAACAGCCATATGCTGATATTGAATCCAGGCCTCTGAGGAGAGATGGCTAGGAAACCAAAGCAATGGATCCGAATATGGCCTAGGGGCCTGATCGTTCCAATACCTCCGGGGATATCTGTCTACGGGTCTGAGTGCAGGTAGGTGCTCAGATGTGCTCAGGTTGCCCCTGCTTGTCCTGGGCAGCCACCACTATTGGGATGGCCTTGGGGACATTGTAGGTTTATCCTATGTGCAGGGTTGTGGCCAATGGAATGGGCAGAATTCCCTTGGAAAGGGCAGGTACAATCCTCAGGTTTGGCTCCAGGGGCCTCAGCCTGTAGGATGTTTGGTCCAGGGCTGTGGGGACAGTTGTCTGAAAACGCAAACCCGGCTTAGGTTTCAGGTCGTAGGAATGGCAAGACTGATCTACAGACTGTGAGAAGACCTCTTCGCGATATGAATAATGGGTGAGTGTGAAGCGCTTGCTCAGGCTTTTGTTTCTGGATATTGTGTCACGAAAGGCTGTGTAATATTCGAGTGACCTCATGGGTAATGGACGAGTCTTCCTTTCTGGGGATTTGGCCCGATCTCAAGAGATTGGGGTTATTCTGTGAATGGGAGGAGTCCTTTTTTTTTTTTTCCCCCTCAGGTGTCCCACCAAAAGTGGGATTCCAGAGCAGAGCCCTGGGGTGGGGTGACTGGACAACCAGAAATCTGGCTAAAAATTGGGGCCTAGGTGCATGGCAAGCCCATTATGACATCTAATGGTCCAGCCACTGAAAGGACTTACTAGAGCACAGGACTCACATTGAGGGTCCCGATGTGTGTGTATACCCATGTGGCGCTCAAGCATGGGCGGGGACTCATGGTGCACACTGGTTTCTCCTACACTGAACGTGGGACAACATGCCAACCACATGTATTCTTTCCATGGATAAGCAGTAGTTCTGATTTCTGCATCTCATTCACCCCTGGGAAGTGATTGGAGATAAGGTCTAGGTTGTGAAGTCTGAAGACTGAGGTTGGAAGAGATGACAACCTAAGGCCATGTCAGATCTGATGTACTCAGTGTGGGGCCACCTGTCCGGTTGTTGGTCGGGAGGTTCAGGCTCAGGCTGTGTCAAACAGGGCATTAGTGCCCAGGGTAGAGTGTATAATTGGGGTACAGTCGAGTGACGTCCAGGTTGATCTTCATTTGGCATTTCTAGGTAGCCCAAGGGCAACGTTTTTCTTCTGGAGAGCAGGCAGAGTGCTGCATTGTGGCTCCGGAATTCCCTAACTGGATGCCTTGTGGGTGAGGAGTGTGAAGACGGAATTCTGAGACACATGTTAAGCATAGGTTTCGGGGAGAGGGCACGGCAGGCACCCTCTGCAGATCTGAATCAGGAGTTTGTGCATCTGAAGTCAGGGCGAGGTTCAGACCTAGGCTCAGTCTAGGGGTTTCTGTCCATTATGGCCCCTACATGAAGGGGGCAGCATCTCGAGGCCATGGAGGTTTACCCACGATGGGAGTTGTGAGATGCTCCAAACCGCAAGTTTTCCTTCTGATGACAATTGAGACCTGTTGCATCGCTCCAGGACGTCCCATATTGAACAACGCCAGACCAGGGATCTAAGGGTGGATGCCTGGGCAACCCGCCTTGCATTCCAATTGTCTCCTAGTGAATAGACAGGTTTGATATGCTGGCTCTTGGGGAGCAACCGAGGGGGCTGTGTCGAAATGACTCTCCTGAGGATGGGTCCTAATGCAAGTTTGAGTCCACGGAGACCTTGGAATGGGGCGATGGCACACGGGCCATGAAGGCTTCTCTTAACTGGAGGTTTTGAGACATCTCCAAAGGACAAGTTACCCATGTGGAGACGAGATTTGCTATGATTGGTGTCTCAGGAAACCCCCATATGCTGATATTGGAAACCAGGCCTCGGAGGAGAGATACCTGGAAACCAAAGCAACAGATCCAATAAGGGGCTAGGGGACTGTCCGATTCAATCTTCTTTTTTGGGGACATCCATCTACGGTATGAGTGGAGGTAGATGCTCAGCTGGTGTCAGACCTCCCATGTCTGTCCCGGGTGCCCTTACACTATTGGGATGACCTCGGGAATTTTGGAGATTTCTCCTAATTTGTATGATTGTGGACAATGGAATGGACAGAATTCCTGTGGAGTCGGCAGGCACAGTCCTGATGTGTGTCTCCAGAGTCCCCAGTCTGGAGGGTATGTGGCCCAGGACTGTGTGTAGAAGGTCTGAAAACACAAACTAGGCTAGGTTTGGGGAGGTAGGTATGGCATGCTCGATCTACAGACCTTAAGGAGAAATCTTCATTATATGAAGAAAGAGCAAGTGTGAAGTGCTTATTCAGGCTTTTGTCTCTGGATTTTGTGTCAACGATGGCCGTGGAATGTTGGGGAGGCCTCATGGGCAATGGATGAGTCTTCCTGTCTGGGGATTTGGCCTGATCCCCATTGTTTTGGTTCAATCTGTGGGATAGGAGGAGTCCTTTCAGTTTTTTTTTACCTCAGGTGTCCCACCAAAAGAGGTATTCCAACGCAGGGCCATGGGGAGGTGCAAATGAACGACATGAACAATGTTAAAAATTTGGGCCTATACCCATGGCAAGCCCAATATGCCATCTCTTGTCCAGCCACTAAGAGGCCTTACATGAGGACTGGGCCCATGCTGAGAGTCAAAATGCGTGTTTGTGACCAACACAGCCCTCAAGCATGGGCCAGGCCTCATGGTGAATGCTGCTTTCTCCTACACTGAACGTTGGACAACATGCCAACCACAAGGTTTCTTGCCATGGGGAAGGAGGAAGTCTGATTTCTGCATCATGTTCAATACTGGACAGTGATTGGAGTTAAGGTCTAGGTTCGGAAGCTTGAAAAGTGACGTCGGGAAGAGATGATGACCTAAGGCCATGGCAGGCCCGATGTGCTCAGTGTGCGGCCAGCTGGCTGAGTGTGGGTCGGGAGGTCCAGGCTCAGGGTGTGTCAGAAAGGGCATTACTTCCCAGGGCAGACTGTGTAATTGGGGTACAGTCAAGTGGCGTGCAGGTTGATCCTCATTTGGCGTTTCTGGTTTGCGCCAGAGGGCAATATTTTTCTTCTGGAGGGCAGGCCAAGTGCTGCATTGTAGTTCTGGAATTGCCAAACTGGAGGACTTGAGGGCAAGGAGTGTGAGGATGGAATTCTGACAACACAAGCTAGGCATACGTCTTGGGGAGAGGGCACGGCAGGCACACTCTGTAGAGCGGAATCAAGATCTTGTGAATTAGAGTTCAGGGCGAGGATCAGATGATCACTCAGTTTGGAGTTTATGTCCCTGATAGCCCCTTCATAATAAGGGGGGAGGATCACTAGGCCAGAGAGGATCACTAGGCCACGATGGGAGTTGTGACATGCTCCAAACCACAAAGAATCTTCTGCTGGACCATTGAAACCTGTTGGTTGGCTCTAGGACTTCCCATAAGGAACAATTCCGAGCAGGGGTCTAAGGATGGATGGCTGGGCAGCCCGCCTCTCATTCCAATTATCTCCTACCGACAAGACAGGTTAGATCTGCTGGATCTTGGGGAGCAACTGAGGGGGCATAGTTGAAATGGACTCTCCTGCGGATGGGTCCTAATGTGGGTTTGTGTCCATGGAGACCTTGCAATGAAGCGGTGGCACCAGGGCCCTGAAGTGTTCTCCTAACCAGAGGCTTTGAGAGAGCTCCAATGCGCAAGTTTCCCATGTGGAGATGAGATTGTTCTGATGAGTGCCTCAAAAAACAGCCATATCCTGGTATTGGAACTCAGGCCTATGAGGAGAGAAGCCTGGACACCAAAGCAATGGATCCTATTAGGGCCTAGTGGCCAGTTCGTTCCAATTTACTTCTGGGGACATCTGTCTTCGGACCTGAGTGCAGGTAGGTGCTTAGATGGGCTCAGATTACCCCTGTTGGTCCTGGGCAGCCAACAATATTGGGATGGCCTCGGGGACTTTGGAGGTTTCTCTTTTTGTAGGGTATGGCCAATGGAATTGGCAGAATTCCCTTGTAGAGGGCAGGTACAGTCCTCAGGTTTGGCTCCAGGGGCCTGAGCCTGTAGGGTGTGTGGGCCAGGGCTGTGGGGACAGTTGTCTGAAAACACAAACTTGGCTTAGGTTTCGGGTCATAGGTATGGCAAGACTGATCTACAGATTGTGAGGAGAACTCTTCCGGATATGAACAAAGGGCGAGTGTGAGGCGCTTGCTCAGGCTTTTGTCTCTGGATATTGTCTCACCGTTGGCTGTGTAATATTAGGTGACCTCATGGGCAATGGACAAGTCTTCCTCTCTGGGCTTTTGGCCCGATCCCAAGAAATTGGGGTCATTCTATGGGATGGGAGGAGTCCTTTTTTTTTTTTTTTTTTTTTTACCTCGGGTGTCCCACGAAAAGAGGGATTCCAGAGCAGAGCCCTTGGGCGCGGCGACTGGACAACCAGAACTCTGGTTAAATTTGGGCCTGGGGCATGACACGCCCATTATGACGTCTAATGATCCAGTCACTGAGAGTACTTACTAGAGCACAGGAATCACACTGAGGGTCACAATGCATATTTATGCCCTCGTAGCACTCAAGCATGGACGGGGCCTCATGGTGAACACTGGTTTCTCCTACACTGAACGTTGGACATCATGGCAACCACAAGGTTTCTTGTCATGTGTAAGGAGGAGTTCTGATTTCTGCATCATGTTCACCGCTTGGCAGGATTTGGAGTTAAGGTCTAAATTCTGAAGCCTGAAAAGCTAGGGTGGGAAGAGATGACAAGCTAAGGCCATGGCGGGTCTGATGTGCTCAGTGTGCGGTCAGCTGTCTGGGTGTTGGTCAGGAGGTCCGAGCTCAGAGTGTGTCAGACAGTGCATTAATGCACAGGTTAGACTATATAATTTGGGTGCAATAGAGTGCCGTGTAGGTCTATCCTCATTTGGGGTGTCTGGGAAGCTCCTGAAGGCAATATTTTTCTTCTGGAGGGCAGGCAGAGTGCTGCATTGTGGGTCCAGAATTGCCAGACTTGATGCATTGGGGGCCACAAGTGTGAGGACAGAAGTTTGAGAACACAAGCTAGTCTTAGGTTTCATGGAGAGGGCAAGGCAAGCACAGTCTGCAGAGCTGAATCGAGATCTCGTGCATCTGAAGTCAGGGAGAGGATCAGACGTTGGCTCAGGTTGGAGTTCCTGTCCATGATTTCCCCTTCATAAAAGCAGGTGGGAATCACAAAATAATCGAGGTTTTCCCACGTTGGGAGTTGTGAGATGTTCCAAACGCAAGGATTCCTTCTGCAGGACCTTTGAGACTTATTAGATGGCTCCAAAATGTCCCATACGGAATGACAGCAGAGCAGGGTTCTAAGGATAGATGCTTGGGCAGTCTGCCTCGCATTCCCATTGTCTCCTAGCGACAAGACAGGTTCGATCTGCTGTCTCTTGGGTAGCAACCAAGGGGGCTGATTTGAAATGGACTTTCCTGCAGATGGGTCCTAATGTGTGTTTGTGTCCATGGGGACCTTGGAATGGGGCGGTGGCACTGGGCTCTGAAGGATTCTCCTAACCAGAGATTTTGAGACAGCTCCAAAGAGCAAGTTTCTTATGTGGAGGCAAGATTTGTTCTAATTGGTGCCTCAGGAAACCCCCATATGCTGGTATTGGAAACCGGCACTGAGGAGAGATACCTGGAAAACACAACAGTGGATCCAATTAGGGCCTAGGGGCCTGTCCGGTTCAATACTCTTCTCTGGTGACATCTGTCTATGTTATGAGTGGAGGTAGTTGCTCAGCTGATGTCAGACCGCCCGTCTTTGTCTGGGTGGCCTACACTATTGGGATGGCCTCAGGGACTTTGGAGGTTTCTCCTAATTTGTACGGTTATGGACAATGGAAGGGGCAGAATTCCCATGGATTGGGCAGACACAGACCTGATGTGTGGCTCCAGGGGTCCCCCGCCTGGAGAGTGTGTGTTTCAGGGCTGTGGGGATGGATGTCTGAAAACACCAACTCAGCTTAGTTTTGGGGACGTAGGTATGGCAGGCCCGATCTACTGACCTTGAGGAGAACTCTCCAGGATATGAAGAAAGAGTGAGTGTGAGGCGCTTGGTCAGACTTTTGTCTCTGGATTTAGGGTCAACGATGGCCATGGAATGTTGGGGAGGCCTCATGGGCCATGGACGAGTCTTCCTCTCTTTGGATTTGGCCCGATCCCAATTGTTTTGGGTCAATCTGTGGTTTGGGAGGAGTCCTTTCAGTGTTGTTACCTAAGGTGTCCCACCAAAAGGGGGATTCCAGAGCAGAGCCCTGGGGAGGGACAACTGTACAACCAGAAATCTGGTTAAAAGTTGGGGCCTAGGGGCATGCAAGCCCAATATGCCTTTTAATTGTCCAGCCACTAAGAGGGCTTCCTTGAGGACAGAACTCACGCTGAGGGTGACAATGCATGTTTATGTCCTCATGGCGCTCAAGCATGGGCGGTGACTCATGGTGTCCGCTGGTTTCTCCTACACTGAATGTTGGACAATATGCCAACCACATGTATTCTTGCCATGGGGAAGTAGTAGTTCTGATTTCTGCATTGCATTCACCGCCCCCCCCCGGGCAGTGATTGGAGATAAGATCTAGTTTCTGAAGTCTGAAGACCGAGGTTTGGATGAGATTGCGACCTAAGTCCATGTTGGGTCTGATGTGCTATGTTTGGAGCCAGCTCTCCCTGTGTTGGTCGGGAGATTTAGGCTCAGACTGTGTCAGACAGGGCATTAGTGCCCAGGGTAGATTGTAGAATTGGGATACAGTCGAGTGCTGTTCTGGCTGATCCTCATTTGGCGTTTCTGGGTAGCCCCAAGGGCAACGTTTTTCTTCTCGAGGGCAGGCAGAGTTCTACATTGTGCCTCCGGTATTCCCAAACTGGATGTCTTATGGACGAGGAGTGTGAGGATGGAAGTGTGAGAACACATGTTAGGCATAGTTTTTGGGGCGAGGGCACAGCAGGCACCCTCTGCAGATCTGAATCGGGATTTCTTGCATCTGAAGTCAGGGCAAGGTTCAGGCCCAGGCTCAGGTTGAGTTTCTGTGCATTATGGCCCCTTCATGAAGGGGGCAGCATCTCGAGGCCATGGAGATTTACCTACAATGGGACTTGTGAGATGCTCCAAACTGCAAGATTTCCTACTGTTCGACAATTGAGACCTGTTGGATCGCTCCAGGACATCCCATAGGGAATGATGCCAGAGCAGGGATCTTAGGTTGGATGCCTACGCAGGCCACCTCGCATTCCAATTATCCTAGCGAATAGACAGATTTGATATACTGGCTCCAGGGTAGCAACCGAGGGGGCTGAGTTGAAATGGACTCTCCTGCGGATGGGTCCTAATGTGGGTTTGTGTGCATGGAGACCTTGGAATGCTGACATTGGAAACCAAACCTCTGAGAAGAGATACCTGGAAACCAAAGCAATCGATCTGATTAGGGCCTAGACAGCTGTCCGGTTCAATCTTCTTCCTTGGGGACATCCATCTACGGTATTAGTGGAGGTAGATGCTCAGCTGGTGTCAGACCGCCCTTGTTTGTCCCGGGCAGCCTAAAACATTGGGATGGCCTTGGGGAATTTGTGGATTTCTCCTAATTTGTACGATTGTGGACAATGGAATGGGCAGAATTCCTTTGGTGGGCAGGAACAGTCCTGATGTGTGGCTTCAGGGGCCCCAGCCTGGAATGTGTGGGACAAGACTGTGGGGATAGAAGTCGGAGAACACAAACTCGGCTTAGGTTAATAGACGTAGATATGGTAGGCCCGATCTACAGACTGTGAGGAGAACTCTTCAGGATATGAAAAAAACATCGAGTGTGAGGCGCTTATTCAGGCTTTGTCTCTGGATTTTGTGTCAAAGATGGCCGTGGAATGCCGGGGAGGCCTCATGGGCCATGGACGAGTCTTCCTCTCTCTGAATTTGGCCCGATCCCAGTTTTTTTGGGTCAATCTGTGGGATGGGAGGAGTCCTTTCAGTTTTGTTACCTCAGGTGTCCCACCAATAGAGGGATTCCAAAGCAGAGCCCTGGGAGGGGCGAATGGATATTTTGAACAATGTTAAAAATTGAGGCCTAGAGCCATGGCAAGCCCAATATGCCATCTCTTGTCCAGCCACTGAGAGGCCTTACTTGAGGACTGGGCTCATGATGAGGGTCAAAATGCGTGTTTGTGACCAACATGGCCCTCAAGCATGGGCGGGGCCTCATGGGCCACACTAGATTCAACTACACTGAACGTTGGACAACATGCCAACCACAAGGTTTCTTCCCATGGGGAAGGATTTCTGATTTCTGCATCATGTTCAGCCCTGGACAGTGAGTGGAGATAATGTCTAGGCTCTAAGCCTTAAAACCAAGGGTGGGAAGAGACGACGACCTAAGGGTATCGTGGGTCTGATGTGCTCAGTGTGCGGCCAGCTGGCTGGCTGTGGGTCAGGAGGTCCAGGCTCAGGCTGTGTCAGAAAGGGCCTCAGTGCCCAGCGCAGCCTGTAGAATTGGGGTAGAATCATGTGACATGTAGGTTGATCCTCATATGGGGTTTATGGGTTGCCCTAGAGGGCAATGTTTTTCTTCTGAGGGCAGGAAGGGTGCTCATTGTAGTTCTGGAATTGCCAAACTGGAGGGGTTGTGGGCCAGGAGTGTGAGGACGGAAGTCTGAGAACACAAGCTACACATAGGTTTCAGGGCTAGGGCAAGGCAGTCACACTGTGTAGAGCTGAAACAAGATCTCGTGCATCTGAATTCAGGGTGAGGATCAGACGTTGGCTCAGCTTGGAGTTCCAGTCCATGAATTCTCCCTCATAAAGGGGGGGCATTACAAAGCCATTGATTTTTTGCCACGTTGGGAGTCGTGAGATGCTCCAAAACGCAAGGATTCTGTCTCCAGGACATTTGACCTGTTGGATGGCTCCAGGACATCCCATACAGAACACTGCCAGAGCAGGGATCTAAGGTTGGATGCCTGGGCAGCCCGCCTCACATTCCAATTGTCTCCTAGTAAAAAGACAGGTTTGATATGCTGGCTCTAGGAGAGCAACCGAGGGGGCTAAGTTGAAATGGACTCTCTTGCGGATGGGTCCTAATGTGGGTTTGTGTCCATGGAGACCTTGGAATGGGTGGGTGACACAGGGGCCATGAAGGATTCTGCTAACCAGAGATTTTGAGACTTCTCCAAAGGACAAGTTACTCATGTGGAGACGAGATTTGTTCTGATTGGTGCCTCAGGAAACCCCCATATTCTGACATTGAAACCAGGCCTCTGAGGAGAGATATCTAGAAACCATAGCAATGGATCTGATTAGGGCCTAGGTGCCTGTACGGTTCTTTCTTCTTCTCTGGGGACATCCAACAATGGTATGAGTGGAGGTAGATGCTCAGCTGGTGTCAGGCCGCCTCTGTGTGTCCTGGGCATCCTATACTAATGGGATGGCCTTGGGGATTTGGAGGTTTCTCCTAATTTTTACGATTGTGGACAATGGAATGGGCAGAATTCCCGTGGATTGGGCACTTACAGTCTTCATGTGTGACTCCAGGGACCCCAGCCTGGAGGGTATGTGGGCCAGGATTGTGGGGACAGACGTCAGAAAACACAAACTTGGTTTAGGTTTCGGGACATAGGTATGGCAGGCCTGATCTACAGACCGTGAGGGGAACTCTTTGGGATATGAAGAAACAGCAAATGTGAGGTTCTTATTCAGGCTTTTGTCTCAGGATTTTGTGTCAATGATGGCCGTGGAATGTCGGGGAGGCCTCATGGGCTATGGATGAGTCTCCCTCTCTGTGGATTTGGCCCGATCCCAATTGTTTGGGGTCAATCTGTGGGATGGGAGGAGTCTTTCAGTTTTCTTACCTCAGGTGTCCCACCAAAAGAGGGATTCCAGAGAAGAACCCTGGGGAGGGGCGACTGGACAACCAGAAATCTGGTTAAAAATTGGTGCCTAGGGGCATGGCAAGTCCATTATGACGTCTAATGGTCCAGCCACTGAGAGGACTTACTAGAGTACAGGACTCACGCTTAGGGTCACAATGGGTGTTAATGCCATTGCAACACTCAAGCATGGGCGGGTCCTCATGGTGAACACTGGTTTCTCCTAGACAGAAAGTTGGAAAACATGCCAACCACAAGACTTCTTGCCATGGGGAAGGAGTTCTGATTTGTGCTTCATGTTCAACCCTGGGCAGTGAATCGAGATAAGGTCTAGTTTCTGAAGCCTTAAAACCGAGCTTGGGAAGAGATGACGACCTAAGGCCATGGCGGGTCTGATGTTCTCAGTGTGCGGCCAGCTGGGTGTGTGTGTGTCAGCAGGTCCAGGATCAGGCTATGTCAGAAAGGGCATTAATGCCCAGGGAAGTCTTTAGAATTGGGATACAGTCAGTGGAGCGCGGGTTGATCCTTATTTGAGGTTTCTGGGTAGCCCCAGATGGCAATGTTTTTCTTCTGGAGGGCAGGCAGTGTGCTGCATTGTAGTTCTGGAATTGCCAAAATGGAGGGCTAGTGGGCCAGGAGTGTGAGGACAGACGTCTGAGAACAGAAGCAAGGCTAAATGTTCTGGACAAGGGTACAGCAGGCACACTCTGCAGAGCTGAATCATGATCTCATACATGTGAAGTCAGGGCGAGGATCGGACGATCACTCAGGTTGGAGTTTCAGTCCCTGATGGCCCCTTCATGAAGTGGGGAGGATCACGAGGCCATGGAGTTTCTCGCACGATGGGAGTTGTGAGATGCTCCAATCTGCAAAGATTCTTCTGCGGGACAATTGAGACCTGTTGGTTGGCACCAGGACTTCCCATACAGAATGATTCTGAGCAGTGTTCTAAGGATGGATAGCTGGGAAGCCTGCCTCCCATTCCAAGTGTGTCCCAGCGACAAGACAGGTTAGATCTGCTGGAATTGGGGGAGAAACCGAGGTGGTTGAGTTGAAATGGACTCTGCTGTGGATGGGTCCTAATGTTGGTTTGTGTCCATGGAGACCTTGGAATGAGGCGATGGCACTGTGGGCCTGAAAGGTTCTCCTAACCAGAGGCTCTGACACATCTCCACTGCGCAAATTTCCCATGTGGAAACGAGATTTGATCTGATGGGTGCCTCAAGAAACAGCCATATGCTGGAATTGGAATCCAGGCCTCTGAGGAGAAATGCCTGGAAACCAAAGCAATGGATCCGATTAGGGCTTAGGGGCCTGTTCCTTCCAATTTACCTCTGGGGACATCTGTCTCCGGGTCTGAGTGCACGTAGGTGCTCAGATGGGCTCAGATTGTGCCTGTTTATCCTGGACAGCCAACACTATTAGGATGGCCTCGGCGACTTTGGAGGTTTATCCTATTTGTAGCGTTGTGGCCAATGGAATGGGCAGAATTCCCTCGGAGAGGACAAGTACAGTCCTCAGGTTTGGCTCCAGGGGCCTGAGCCTGTAGGGTGTGTGGGCCAGTGCTGAGGGGACAGTTGTCTGAAAACACAAACTCGGCTTAGGTTTTGGGTCTTAGGAATGGCAGGACTGATCTACAGACCGTGAGGAGAACTCTTCCGGAAATGAACAAAGGGCGAGTGTGAGGAGCTTGCACAGTCTTTGATATTGTGTCACCAATGGCAATGGAATGTCCGGGTGGCCTATGGGCAATGGACAAGTCTTACTCTCTGGGAATTTGGCCCGATCCCAAGAGTTTGTGGTAATTCTGTGGGATGGGAGCAGTCTCTTTTGTTATTTTACCTATGGTGTCCCACCAAAAAAGGAATTCCAGAGCAGAGACCTGGGGCAGGGTGATTGGACAACTAGAAATCTGGTTAAAAATGGGGGCCTACCAACCCCGTCACTTAATAGTAAAATTTACAAGCCTTAGTGACAAAGAGAAAATCCTGAAAGCAGCCTGGGAAAAGAAGTCTGTAACATACAATGTTAAAAGTATTAGATTGGCAGCTGACTTATCCACAGAGACCTGGCAGGCCAGAAAGAACTGGCATGATATTTTCAGAGCACTAAACGAGAAAAACATGCAGCCAAAAATACTATATCCAGCTAGGCTATCATTGAAAATAGAAGGGGAGATTAAAAGCTTCCAGGACAAACAAAACCTGAAAGAATTTGCAAACACCAAACCAGCTCTACATGAAATACTGAAAGGGGTCCTCTAAGCAAAGAGAGAGCCTACAAGTGGTAGATCAGAAAGGAACAGAGACAATATACAGTAACAGTCACCTTATAGGCAATGAAATGGCACTAAAAACATATCTCTCAATAGTTACCCTGAATGTTAATGGGCTAAATGCCCCAATCAAAAGACACAGGGTATCAGAATGGATAAAAAAACAAAACCCATCTATATGTTGCCTCCAAGAAACTCATTTTAAGCCTGAAGACACCTCCAGATTTAAAGTGAGGGGGTGGAAAAGAATTTAGCTTGCTAATGGACATCAGAAAAAAGCAGGAGTGGCAATTCTTATATCAGATCAATTAGATTTTAAGCCAAAGACTATAATAAGAGATGAGGAAGGACACTATATCATACTCAAAGGGTCTGTCCAACAAGAAGATCTAACAATTTTAAATATCTATGCACCCAACGTGGGCGCAGCCAACTATATAAACCAATTAATAACAAAATCAAAGAAACACATCAACAATAATACAATAATAGTAGGGGACTTTAACACTCCCCTCACTGAAATGGACAGGTCATCCAAGCAAAAGATCAAAAGGGAAATAAAGGCCTTAAATGATACACTGGATGAGATGGACATCACAGATATATTCAGAACATTTCATCCCAAAGCAACAGAATACACATTCTTCTCTAGTGCACATGGAACATTCTCCAGAATAGATCACATCCTCGGTCCTAAATCAGGACTCAACCGGCATCAAAAGATTGGGATCATTCCCTGCATATTTTCAGACCACAATGCTCTGAAGCTAGAACTCAACCACAAGAGGAAGTTTGGAAAGAACACAAATACATGGAGACTAAACAGCATCCTTCTAAAGAATGAATGGGTCAACCGGGAAATTAAAGAAGAATTGAAAGAAATCATGGAAACAAATGAAAATGAAAACACAACGGTTCAAAATCTGTGGGACACAACAAAGGCATTCCTGAGAGGAAAATATATAGCAGTACAAGCTTTTCTCAAGAAACAAGAAAGGTCTCAGGTACACAACCTAACCCTACACCTAGAGGAGCTGGAGAAAGAACAAGAAAGAAACCCTAAGCCCAGCAGGAGAAGAGAAATCATAAAGATCAGAGCAGAAATCAATTAAATAGAAACCAAAAAACAATAGAACAAATCAAACAAACTAGGAGCTCGTTCTTTGAAAGAATTAATAAAATTGATAAACCCCTGGCCAGACTTATCAAAAAGAAAAGAGAAAGGACCCAAATAAATAAAATCATGAATGAAAGAGGAGAGATCACAACTAACACCAAAGAAATACAAACTATTATAAGAACATACTATGAGCAACTCTACACCAACAAATTTGACAATCTGGAAGAAATGGATGCATTCCTAGAAACATATAAACCAAAATTGAACCAGGAAGAAATAGAAAGCCTGAAGAGACACATAGCCAGTAAGGAGATTGAAACAGTCATTAAAAGTCTCCAAAGAAACAAAAGCCCAGGGCCAGACGGCTTCCCCGGGGAATTCTACCAAACATTTAAAGAACTAATTCCTAGTCTCCTGAAACTGTTCCAAAAAATGGAAATGGAAGGAAAACTTCCAAACTCACTTTATGAGGCCAACATCACCTTGATCGCCAAACCAGACAAGGATCCAATCAAAAAAGAGAGCTATAGACCAATATCCTTGATGAACACAGATGCGAAAATTCTCACCAAAATACTAGCCAATAGGATTCAACAGTACATTAAAAGGATTATTCACCACGACCAATTGGGATTTATCCCAGGGCTGCAAGGTTGGTTCAAATCCGCAAATCAATCAATGTGATACAACACATCAATAAAAGAAAGAACAAGAACCATATGATACTCTCAATAGATGCTGAAAAAGCATTTGACAAAGTACAGCATCCCTTCCTGATCAAAACTCTTCAAAGTGTACGGATAGAGGACACATACCTCAATATCATCAAAGCCATCTATTAAAAACCCACTGCAAATATCATTCTCAAAGGAGAAAAACTGAAAGCTTTTCCACTAAGGTCAGGAAAACGGCAGGGATGTCCATTATCACCACTGCGATTCAACATAGTACTAGAAGTCCTAGCCTCAGCAATCAAACAACAAAAGGAAATTAAAGGCATCCAAATCGGCAAAGAAGAAGTCCAATTATCACTCTTCGCAGATGATATGATACTCTATGTGGAAAACCCAAAAGACTCCACTCCAAAACTGCTAGAATTTATACAGGAATTCAGTAAATTGTCAGGATATAAGATCAATGCACAGAAATCAGTTGCATTTCTCTACACCAACACCAAGACAGAAGAAAGAGAAATTAAGGAGTCAATCCCATTTACAATTGCACCCCAAACCATAAGATACCTAGGAATAAACCTAACCAAAGAGGCTAAGAATCTATACTCAGAAAACTATAAAGTACTCATGAAAGAAATTGAGGAAGACACAAAGAAATGGAAAAATGTTCCATGCTCCTGGATTGGAAGAATAAATATTGTGAAAATGTCTATGCTACCTAAAGCAATCTACACATTTAATGCAATTCCTATCAAAGTACCATCCATCTTTTTCATAGAAATGGAACAAATAATTTTAAAATTTATATGGAACCAGAAAAGACCTCGAATAGCCAAAGGGATATTGAAAAACAAAGCCAAAGTTGGTGGCATCACAATTCCGGACTTCAAGCTCTATTACAAAGCTGTCATCATCAAGACAGTATGGTACTGGCACAAAAACAGACACATAGATCAATGGAACAGAATAGAGAGCCCAGAAATAGACCCTCAACTCTATGGCCAACTAATCTTTGACAAAGCAGGAAAGAATGTCCAATGGAAAAAAGACAGCCTCTTCAATAAATGGTGTTGGGAAAATTGGACAGCCACGTGCAGAAAAATGAAATTGGACCATTTCCTTACACCACACACAAAAATAAACTCAAAATGGTTTAAGGACCTCAATGTGAGAAAGGAATCCATCAAAATCCTTGAGGAGAACACAGGCAGCAACCTCTTCGACCTCAGCCGCAGCAACATCTTCCTAGGAACATCGCCCAAAGCAAGGGAAGCAAAGGCAAAAATGAACTGTTGGGATTTCATCAAGATCAAAAGCTTTTGCACAGCAAAGGAAACAGTTAACAAAATCAAAAGACAACTGACAGGAGAGGAGTCAAGATGGCTGAGAAGTAGCAGGCTGAGACTACCTCAGCTAGCAGGAGATCAGCTAGAGAGCTTATCTAAAGATTGCAAACACCTTCAAATCCATCGGCAGATCGAGAAGAAGAACAGAAATTCTAGAAACAGAAAATCAACCACTTTCTGAAAGGTAGGACTGGCGGAGAAGTGTATCCAAAGCCACGGGAAGATAGACACCGGGGGGGAGGGGCCGGCTCCCGGCAAGGAGCGGTGCAACGGAGCACAAAATCAGGACTTTTAAAAGTCTGTTCCTGCTGAGGGACATCGCTCCGGAGGCTAAACCGGGGCGAAGCCCCACGGGGTCGGCGTGACCTCAGGTCCTGCGGGGTCATAGAAGGATCGGGGGTGTCCGAGTGTCGCAGAGCTTGCGGATATTGGAACGGGAAAGCCGGCTGCAGAGACAGAGCCGACAGTAAGCTCGCAGCTTGGAGTTGCCTTGAACCGGTCGCAAGCTCGGTGAGCTCGGAGCGCGGCCGGAGGTTGGGCAGACGCGAGTTACTGGGAGCTGTTCGCTGAGGGCGCACAGGGGAGCGGGGCCCCGGGCACTCGGCTCCTCCGGGCCGGAGACCAGGAGGCCACCATTTGTATTCCCGTCCTCCGGAACTCTACGGAAATCGCTCAGGGAACAAAAGCTCCTGAAAGCAAAGCCGAGCAGATCACTCAGCCAGGCCCCTGGTAAGGGCGGTGTAATTCCGCCTGGGGCAAAGACACTTGAGAATCACTACACCAGGCCCCTCCCCCAGAAGATCAACAAGAAATCCAGGCAAGACCAAGTTCACCTACCAAGGAGTGCAGTTTCAATACCAAGGAGAGAGCAGCAGAATTCCAGAGGAGGAGAAAACAAACCACGGAACTCATGGCTTTCTGCCTGTGATTTTTCAGTCTTGCAGTTAATTTAATTTTTTTCTTTTTCATTTTTTTCTCTTCTTCTGCTAAAATTTTTTATAACTTTTACCCTTTTCTCTTTTAACGTTTTTTAACTAGATTATCTAATATATATATTTTTCTTTTTTATACTTTTGTTTATTCATTTTCTTTTTTTTAACTCTTTTTTTCTTTCTTTCTTTTTGAACCTTTTTTATCCCCAAATCAGAAGAGATCCTAATCTCTTCAATCTTTTTTTTCTTAATTCTTTTTTAAATTCTTGATTGAATTTTTAATTCAATCTCTTTTTTTTAATTCTTTTTTTCTTTTTTTTCTCTCTTTCTTTTTGAACCTCTTTTTATCCCCAAATCAGAAGAGATCCCAATCAGAAGAGACTGGGAGATCCCAATCAGAAGAGATTGGGAGATCCCAATCAAAGGAGATCCCAATCAGAGGAGATCCCTCACCCAATCGTGAGGGGGGAGAAATCCCCCCTAACGATTTGGGACCTCTTCTGATTTGGTTAAAGCATATTTCCCTGGGCTTGTTGCCACCCTTTTAGTATTTTACTTGCTCCTTCATATACTCTTAGCTGGACAAAATGACAAGGCGGAAAAATTCACAATAAAAAAAAAGAACAAGAGGCAGTACCGAAGGCTAGGAACCTAACCAATACAGACATTGGTAATATGTCAGATCCAGAGTTCAAAATGACAATTCTCAAGGTTATAGCCGGGCTTGAAAAAGGCATGGAAGATATTAGAGAAACCCTCTCCAGAGATATAAAAGCCCTTTCTGGAGAAATAAAAGAACTAAAATCTAACCAAGTTGAAATCAAAAAAGCTATTAATGAAGTTCAATCAAAAATGGAGGCTCTCATTGCTAGGATAAATGAGGCAGAAGAAAGAATTAGCGATATAGAAGACCAAATGACAGAGAATAAAGAAGCTGAGCAAAAGAGGGACAAACAGCTACTGGACCATGAGGGGAGAATTCGAGAGATAAGTGACACCATGAGACGAAACAACATTAGAATAATTGGGATTCCAGAAGAAGAAGAAAGAGAGAGGGGAGCAGAAGGTATACTGGAGAGAATTATTGGGGAGAATTTCCCCAATATGGCAAAGGGAACGAGTATCAAAATTCAGGAGGTTCAGAGAACGCCCCTCAAAATCAATAAGAATAGGCCCACACCCCGTCACCTAATAGTAAAATTTACAAGCCTTAGTGACAAAGAGAAAATCCTGAAAGCAGCCTGGGAAAAGAAGTCTGTAACATTCAATGGTAAAAGTATTAGATTGGCAGCCGACTAATCCACAGAGACCTGGCAGGCCAGAAAGAGCTGGCATGACATTTTCAGAGCACTAAACGAGAAAAACATGCAGCCAAGAATACTATATCCAGCTAGGCTATCATTGAAAATAGAAGGAGAGATTAAAAGCTTCCAGGACAAACAAAAACTGACAGACTTTTCAAACACCAAACCAGCTCTACAGGAAATACTTAAAGGGGTCCTCTAAGCAAAGAGAGAGCCTACAAGTGGTAGATCAGAAAGGAACAGAGACAATATACAGTAACAGTCACCTTACAGGCAATACAATGGCACTAAAATCATATCTCTCAATAGTTACCCTGATGTTAATGGGCTAAATGCCCCAATCAAAAGACACAGGGTATCAGAATGGATAAAAAAACAAAACCCATCTATATGTTGCCTCCAAGAAACTCATTTTAAACCCGAAGACACCTCCAGACTTAAAGTGAGGGGGTGGAAAAGAATTTACCATGCTAATGGACAGCAGAAAAAAGCAGGAGTGGCAATCCTTATATCAGATCAATTAGATTTTAAGCCAAAGACTATAATAAGAGATGAGGAAGGACACTATATCATATTCAAAGGGTCTGTCCAACAAGAAGATCTAACAATTTTAAATATCTATGCCCCCAACGTGGGCGCAGCCAACTATATAAACCAATTAATAACAGAATCAAAGAAACACATCAACAATAATACAATAATAGTAGGGGACTTTAACACTCCCCTCACTGAAATGGACAGGTCATCCAAGCAAAAGATCAACAGGGAAATAAAGGCCTTAAATGATACACTGGATGAGATGGACATCACAGATATATTCAGAACATTTCATCCCAAAGCAACAGAATACACATTCTTCTCTAGTGCACATGGAACATTCTGTAGAATAGATCACATCCTCGGTCCTAAATCAGGACTCAACCGGTATCAAAAGATTGGGATCATTCCCTGCATATTTTCAGACCACAATGCTCTGAAGCTAGAACTCAACCACAAGAGGAAGTTTGGAAAGAACACAAATACATGGAGACTAAACAGCATCCTTCTAAAGAATGAATGGGTCAACCGCGAAATTAAAGAAGAATTGAAAAAAATCATGGAAACAAATGATAATGAAAATACAACGGTTCAAAATCTGTGGGACACAACAAAGGCAGTCCTGAGAGGAAAATATATAGCGGTACAAGCTTTTCTCAAGAAACAAGAAAGGTCTCAGGTACACAACCTAACCCTACACCTAAAGGAGCTGGAGAAAGAACAAGAAAGAAACCCTAAGCCCAGCAGGAGAAGAGAAATCATAAAGATCAGAGCAGAAATCAATGAAATAGAAACCAAAAAAACAATAGAACAAATCAACCAAACTAGGAGCTGGTTCTTTGAAAGAATTAATAAAATTGATAAACCCTTAGCCAGACTTATCAAAAAGAAAAGAGAAAGGACCCAAATAAATAAAATCATGAATGAAAGAGGAGAGATCACAACTAACACCAAAGAAATACAAACTATTATAAGAACATACTATGAGCAACTCTACGCCAACAAATTTGACAATCTGGAAGAAATGGATGCATTTCTAGAAACATATAAACTACCAAAATTGAACCAGGAAGAAATAGAAAGCCTGAACAGACCCATAACCAGTAAGGAGATTGAAACAGTCATTAAAAATCTCCAAACAAACAAAAGCCCAGGGCCAGATGGCTCCCGGGGGAATTCTTCCAAACATTTAAAGAGCAAATAATTCCTAATCTCCTGAAACTGTTCCAAAAAATAGAAATGGAAGGAAAACTCCCACACTCTTTTTATGAGGCCAGCATCACCTTGATCCCAAAACCAGACAAGGATCCCATCAAAAAAGAGAGCTATAGACCAATATTCTTGATGAACACAGATGCAAAAATTCTCACCAAAATACTAGCCAATAGGATTCAACTGTACATTAAAAGGATTATTCACCACGACCAAGTGGGATTTATTCCAGGGCTGCAAGTTTGGTTCAACATCCGCAAATCAGTCAATGTGATACAACACATCAATAAAGAAAGAACAAGAACCATATGATACTCTCAATAGATGCTGAAAAAGCATTTGACAAAGTACAGCATCCCTTCCTGATCAAAACCCTTCAAAGTGTAGGGATAGAGGGCCCATACCTCAATATCATCAAAGCCATCTATGAAAAACCCACTGCAAATATCATTCTCAATGGAGAAAAACTGAAAGCTTTTCCACTAAGGTCAGGAACACGGCAGGGATGTCCATTATCACCACTGCTATTCAACATAGTACTAGAAGTCCTAGCCTCAGCAATCAGACAACAAAAGGAAATTAAAGGCATCCAAATTGGCAAAGAAGAAGTCCAATTATCACTCTTCGCAGATGATATGATACTCTATGTGGAAAACCCAAAAGACTCCACTCCAAAACTGCTAGAATTTATACAGGAATTCAGTAAATTGTCAGGATATAAGATCAATGCACAGAAATCAGTTGCATTTCTCTACACCAACACCAAGACAGAAGAAAGAGAAATTAAGGAGTCAATCCCATTTACAATTGCACCCCAAACCATAAGATACCTAGGAATAAACCTAACCAAAGAGGCTAAGAATCTATACTCAGAAAACTATAAAGTACTCATGAAAGAAATTGAGGAAGACACAAAGAAATGGAAAAATGTTCCATGCTCCTGGATTGGAAGAATAAATATTGTGAAAATGTCTATGCTACCTAAAGCAATCTACACATTTAATGCAATTCCTATCAAAGTACCATCCATCTTTTTCAAAGAAATGGAACAAATAATTTTAAAATTTATATGGAACCAGAAAAGACCTCGAATAGCCAAAGGGATATTGAAAAACAAAGCCAAAGTTGGTGGCATCACAATTCCGGACTTCAAGCTTTATTACAAAGCTGTCATCATCAATACAGCATGGTACTGGCACAAAAACAGACACATAGACCAATGGAACAGAATAGAGAGCCCAGAAATAGACCCTCAACTCTATGGTCAACTAATCTTCGACAAAGCAGGAAAGAATGTCCAATGGAAAAAAGACAGCCTCTTCAATAAATGGTGTTGGGAAAATTGGACAGCCACGTGCAGAAAAATGAAATTGGACCATTTCCTTACACCACACACAAAAATAGATTCAAAATGGATTAAGGACCTCAATGTGAGAAAGGAATCCATCAAAATCCTTGAGGAGAACACAGGTAGCAACCTCTTCGACCTCAGCCGCAGCAACATCTTCCTAGGAACATCGCCAAAGGCAAGGGAAGCAAGGGCAAAAATGAACTTTTGGGATTTCATCAAAATCAAAAGCTTTTGCACAGCAAAGGAAACAGTTAACAAAACCAAAAGACAACTGACAGAATGGGAGAAGATATTTGCAAACGACATATCAGATAAAGGACTAGTGTCCAAAATCTATAAAGAACTTAACAAACTCAACACCCAAAGAACAAATAATCCAATCAAGAAATGGGCAGGGGACTTGAACAGATGTTTCTGCAAAGAAGACATCCAAATGGCCAACAGACACATGAAAAAGTCTCCATATCACTCGGCATCAGGGAAATACAAATCAAAACCACAATGAGATATCACCTCACACCAGTCAGAATGGCTAAAATCAACAAGTCAGGAAATGACAGATGCTCGCGAGGATTCGGAGAAAGCGGAACCCTCCTACACTGTTGGTGGGAATGCAAGCTGGTGCAACCACTCTGGAAAACAGCATGGAGGTTCCTCAAAATGTTGAAAATAGAACTGCCCTATGACCCAGCAATTGCACTACTGGATATTTACCCTAAAGATTCAAACGTAGTGATCCAAAGGGGCACGTGCACCCGAATGTTTATAGCAGCAATGTCCACAATAGCCAAACTATGGAAAGAACCTAGATGTCCATCAACAGATGAATGGATAAAGAAGAAGTGGTATATATACACAATGGAATAGTATGCAGCCATCAAAAGAAACGAAATCTTGCCATTTGCGACAACATGGATGGAACTAGAGCGTATCATGCTTAGTGAAATAAGTCAAGCAGAGAAAGATAACTATCATATGATCTCCCTGATATGAGGAAGTAGTGATGCAACATGGGGGCTTAAGTGGGTAGGAGAAGAATCCATGAAACAAGATGGGTTAGGGAGGGAGACAAACCATAAGTGACTCTTAATCTCACGAAACAATCTGTGGGTTGCTGGGGAGAGGGGGGTTGGGAGAAGGGGGTAGGGTTATGGACATTGGGGAGGGTATGTGCTTTTGGGTAAATTGGAAGGGGTGGTGAACCATGAGAGACTATGGACTCTGAAAAACAATCTGAGGGGTTTGAAGTGGCGAAGGGGTGGGAGGTTGGGGTACCAGGTGGTGGGTATTATAGAGGGCAGGGCTTGCATGGAGTACTGGGTTTGGTGAAAAAATAATTAATACTGTTTTTCTGAAATAAATAAATTGGAAAAAAATAATAATAAAAAAAGTGGGAGCCTAGGGGCATGGCAAGCCTATATGATGTCTAATGGTTCAGCCACTGAGAGGACTTACTAGAGGACAGGACTCATGCTGAGGGTTACAATCCGTGTTTATGCCCTCGCAGCACTCAAGCATGGGTGGGGTCTCATGATGAACGCTTGTTTCTCCTACACTGAATGTTGAACAGCATGCCAACCACATGGTTTATTGCCATGGGTAAGGAGGAGTTCTGATTTCTGCATCATGTTCACCTCTGGGCATTGATTGGAGTTAAGGTCTAGGTTCTGAACCCAGAAGGCTAGGTTGGAAAGAGATGAAGACCTAAGGCCATGGTGGGTCCAATGTGCTCAGTGTGGGACCAGCTGTCTGGGTGTCAGTCGATAGTGTCGGCCCAGGTTGTCATTCAGGGCATTAGTGCCCAAAGTAGGCTGTATAATTGGGTTACAGACTAGTGGCGTGCAGGTTAATAATCATTTGGAGTTTCTGAGTAACCCCATAGGGCAACATTTTTCTTCTGAAGGTCAGGAAGAGTGCTGCACTGTGGCTGTGGAATTCACAAACTGGAGGGCTTGTGGGCCAGGAGTGTGAGGATGGAAGTCTGAGTGCACAAGAGAGGCTTAGGTTTCGAGGCAAGGGCACGGGAGGCACACTCTGCAGAGTTGAATCGGGATCCCATGCATCTGAAGTCAGGGCGAGGATCAGACGTTGGCTCAGTTTGGTGTTTCTGTCCATGATGGCCTTTTCATGAAGGGAACAGGGCAACACGAGGCCATGGAGTTTTTTTCTCAATGGGAGTTTTGAAATGCTCCAAGCCGCCAGGATTCATTTTGCGGGACAATTGAAACCTGTTGAAAGGCTCCAGGACGCCCAATATGGAATGACTCCAGAGCACGGTTCTAAGGATGTATGCCTGGGCAGCCTGCCTCACATTCCAATTGGCTCCTAGTGACAAGACAGGTTCGATCGGTGGGATCTTGTAGAGAAAGCGAGGGGGTTGAGTTGAAATGAACTTTCCAGAAAATGGGTCTTAATATGGGTTTGTGTCCATGCAGACCTTGAAATGGGGCGATGGCACCGAGGCCCTGAAGGATTCTCTTAACCAGAGGTTTTGACACAGCTCCAACCCGCAAGTTTTCCATGTGCAGACGAGATTTGTTCTGATGGGTGCCTCAAGAAACAGCCATATGCTGGTATTGGAAAACAGGCTTCTGAAGATAGTTGCCTGGAAAACAAAGCAATGGATCCAATTAGGGCCTAGGGTCTGTCTGGTTCAATCTTCTTCTCTGTGGACATCTGTCTACGGTTCTGAGTGAAGGCTGTTGCTCAGCTGGTGTCAGATCACACCTGTTTGTCCTGGGCGGCCTACACTATTGGGATGGTCTCGGGGACTTGGGAGGTTTCTCCTAATTTGTACGGCTGTTCCCAATGAAATGGGCAGAATTCCCTTGGAGAGGATAGGGACAGTCCTGAGTTGTGGCATCAGGGGCCCCAGCATGGAGGGTGTTTTGTCAGGGCTGTAGGGACAGAAGTCTGAAAACACAAACTCGGCTAAGGTTTGGGGATGTAGGTATGGCAGACCTGATCTACAGACTGTGAGGAGAACTCTTCGGGATATGAACAAATGGAGAGTGTGAGGCACTTGCTCAGGCTTTTGACTCTGGATTTTGTGTCAACGATGGCTGTGGAATGTCGGGGTGGCCTAAAGGGCCTTGGACAAGTGTCCCTCTGTGGGGATTTGGCCCGATCCCAAGAGTTTGGGTGCATTTTGTGGGACGTGTTTTTTGTTTTGTTTTGTCTTTTGTTTTTGTTGTTGTTGTTGTTGTTGTTTTTTAACCTTTGTTGTCTCACCAAAGTGGGATTCTAGAGCAGAGCCCTGGGAAGTGGCGATTTGACAGCCCGGACTTTGGTTAAGGATGGGGCCTAGGGGCTCGGCAAGCCCCATAAGCGTGCTCTTGGTCCAGAAACTGAGAGGCCTTACTTGAGAACAGGGCTCGCTCACGCTGAGGGTCACAATGCATGTTTGTGCTGAACGCTGCCCTCAAGCATGGGCGGGGCCTCATGGGCCATGCTGATTTCTCCTACACTGAATGTTGGACAACATGACATCCACAATATTTCTTGCCATGGGGAAGGATGAGTTCTGATTTCTGCATCACGTTCACCCCTGGGCAATGTTGGGCAATAAGGTCTAGGTTCCGAAGCCTGAAAAATGAAGTTGGGAAGAGATGAGAACCTAAGTCCATGGCGGGACTAATGTGCTCAGTGTGAGGCCAGCTGTCTGGGCGTTGGTCGAGAGTTCCGGGCTCAGGCTGTGTCAGACAGGGCATTAGTGCCCAGGATTAGACGTATAATTGGGGTAGAGTCTAGTGGCATGCAGGTTGATAGTCACTTGGCATTTTTGGGTAGCCCCAGAGGGTAACATTTTTCTTCTGGAGGGCAGGCAGAGTGCTGCATTGTGGCTCCAGTACTGCCAAACTGGAGCACTTCTGGGCCAGGAGTGTGAGGACGGAAGTCTGAGAACACAAGCTAGGCTTAGGTTTCGGGGAAAGGGCATGGGAGGCACCCTCTGCAGAGTTGAATCGAGATCTCATGCATCTGAAGTCAGGGCGAGGATCAGACGTTGGCTCAGTTTGGTGTTTCTGTCCATGATGGCCCCTTCATGAAGGGCGGGTAGCATCATGAGGCCATGGAATTTTTCCCATGATGGAACTTGTGAGATTCTCCAAACCACAAGGATTCCTTCTGTGGGACAATTGAGACCTGTTGGTTGGCTCCAGGACATCCCATACAGAATGACTCCAGAGAACCGTTCTAAGGATGTATGCCTGGGTAGCCCACCTCACATTGAATTGTCTCCTAGCAACAAGACATGTTCGAGCAACTGAGGGTCATGAGTTGAAATGTACTCTCCTGAGGATGGGTTCTAATTTGTGTTTGTGTCCATGAGGACCTTGGAATGTGGCAGTGGCCCCGGCTTCCTGAAGGATTCTCCTAACCGGAAGTTTTGACACAGCTCCAACGCACAAGTTTCCCATGTGGAGACGAGATTTGTTCCTATGGGTGCCTCAGGAAACCCCCATATGCTGGTATTGGAGACCAGGCCTCTGAGTAGAGATGCTTGGAAACCAAAGCCATGGATCTGATTATGGCCTAGGGTCCTGTCTGGTTCAATCTTCTTCTCTGGGAACTTCTGTCTACAGGTCTGAGTGGAGGTGGTTACTCATCATGTGTCATATCGCACCTTTTCGTCCTGGGCGGCCTACACTATTGGGATGGCCTCGGAGACTTTGGAGGTCTCTCCTAATTCGTACGGTTTTGGCTAATGGAACAGGCAGAATTCCATTTGAGAGGGTACACACAGTCGTGAAGTGTGGCTCCAGGGGCCCCAGTCTGTAGGATGTTTGGTCATGGCTGAGGGGACAGAAGTCTGAAAACACAAACTTGGCTTAGGCTGGGGACATAGGTATTTCAGGCATGATCTACAGACCTTGTAAATCTCTTCAGGGTAAACTCTTCGGGATATGAACAAAGGGCAAGTGTGAGGTGTATGCTCAGGCTTTTGTCTCTGGATTTTTGACACTGATGGCTGTCGAATGTCGGGGTGGCCTCAAGGGCCATGGAAAAGTCTCCCTCTCTGGCGTTTTAGCCTGATCCCAAGAGTTTGGAGCCATTCTGTTGGATGGGAGGAGACCTTTCTGTTTTAATGCCTCAGGTGTGCCACCAAAGGAGGGATTCAAGAGCAGAGCCCTGGGGAGGGGCAACTGGACAACCTGAACTCTGGTTAAGAAGGGGGCCTAGGGGCATCACAAGCCCCATATGCCGGCTCTTGGTCCAGCCACTGAGAGGCCTTACTTGAGGAAAGGACTCATGCTGTGGATCACAATGCTTGTTTGTGCCCAACGCAGCCCTCAAGCGTGGGCAGGACCTCATGGGTCACACTGGTTTCTTCTACACTGAACATTGGACAACATGCCAACCACATGGTGTCTTGCCATGGGGAAGGAGGAGTTCTGATTTCTGCATCACAGAAATCACGGCTGGGCAGTGATTGGAGCTAAGGTCTAGGTTCTGAAGCCAGAAAACCGAGATTGGAAAGCGATGAGGGCCTAGTGCATGGCGGGTCCAAATGTGCTCAGTATGCAGCCAGCTCTCTGGGTGTGGGTCGGCAGGTCCAGGCTCAGGCTGTGTCAGACAGGGCATTAATGCCCAGGGTAGACTGTATAATTGGGGTACAGTCGAGTGGCATGCAGGTTGATCCTCATATGGGGTTTCTGGGTAGCCCCAGAGGGCAATTTTTTTTCTTCTTGAGGGCAGTCAGAGTGCTGCATTGTGGCTCCGGAATTCCCAAACTGGAGGGCTTGTGGCCAAGAGTGTGAGGACAATAATCTGAGAACACAAGATAGGCATAGGTTTCGGAGCGATGGCACGCCAGGCACACTCTGGAGAGCTGAATCGAGATCTCGTGCATCTGAAGTCAAGGCGAAGATCAGATGTTGGCTCAGGTTGGAATTTCTGGCCATGATGGCCCCTTCATGAAGGAGGTGTCATCACGAGGCCATGGAGTTTTTCCCACGATGGGAGTTGTGAGATGCTCCAAACCAGAAATATTCTTTCTATGGGAAAATTGAGACCTGTTGAAATGCTCCAGGACATCCCATATGGAACGACTCCAGAGCAGGGTTCTGAGGATGGATGCCTGGGCAGCCCGCCTCGCATTCCAATTGTCTCCTAATGACAAGACAGGTTCGATCTGCTGGCTCAGGGGGAGGAACAGAGGAGGTTGAGTTGAAATGGACTCTCCTGCAGATGGGTCCTAATGTGGATTTGTGTCCATGGAGACATTGGAATGGGGAGAATTTCCTTCTAGGGACAGGAAATGTTCTGTTGAGTGACTCAGGAAACAGATGTTATATCATGAGTTGGTTTTAGAGAACAGCCATCTGAGGACAGATGCCTGAAAACCTATTCTTGGGTTCCAATGATGTTCTAGGGGCATGTCGGGTTCAATTTTCTGACTCAGGATCATTGACTTTGTGTCTGCCTGGATGTAGGTGATCAGGGTGTTTCAGACTGTGCATTTGCATCCAGAACCCCTTCCAATATTGCGGTGGGATCAGTAGCCTTGGAGGTTTCTCATAATCTGGAGGGTTTGGGCAAATGTGATGGGCAAAGTTTTTTGGGGGATGGCTGGCACAGGTCATGTGGTGTGGCTCCAGAGACCCCATCCTGGAAAACATGTGAGGCATGGTTTTGGGAAAGAAGTCTGCAAACGAAAACTAGGTTTATGCTTAGTGGCACGGTGATCACAGCCCAATGTGTTGACCTGGAGGGCAGCTCATCAGGAACTGTAATAAGGGTGACATGATGACTGTAGCACAGCCTTTTCTATCGGCATTGTGTGTCCAGGATGACCTGGGAATGGAGGTGTGATCACATGGGCCCATGGGAGTTTTTCCTCTCTAAGGATCCTGGCAGATCCCCATAGTTTGGTGGCTTTTTCGGGGAAGGGAAGAGTGCTGTTTTCCATCTTAGGGGTGCCCCAAGACAGGGATTGAAGAGATGGGCTCGGGGTCTGGGTGCTAAGAAATTCCCACCAACAGTAAGGATTTAGGCCTAGGGGCGTATCAGACCTGCAATGCGGGATCCTGGTGGTGCAACTGAGAGGGCTTGTTGGAAAGCATGCTCAGGCTGAGGGTCACAATGCCTGTTTGTTCCCAGGACACCCTTCAGGAGTGGGAATGGTCTCATTGCCCATGCAGCTGGCTCCTTCTCTGAAGGTTGGACACCCATCCCAACAGCTAGGTTTCCTGCCATGGGGAAGGAGCAGTTCCCTCTTGGGCTTCAGTTTCCCCGATTGGCAGGGATTCCAGCAAATGTCTGGAAACAGTTGCCCGAATACCAAGGATGGGTAGTGAGGATGCACTGGGACATGGCTGGTTTCACATGCTGGATATGGGCCGTGCTCTCTGGCTGGCTGACACGAGGTCGGGTTCAGGGTCTGTCAGACACAGCACTAGTGGCCAGGGCAGCCTAAATTCGGGGATCCGCGAGGGCCTAGCAGATGATACTCATGTAGGTTTTTTGGGCAGTCTTACCACCTCCACTTCTTTCTATGGGAATGGAAGAATGCTGTGTTGTGGCTCCAGAATTCCCTATCCAGAGGGCTTCGGGACCAGTGTGGTAAGGATGAAATTGTAAACACAAGCTAGGGTTAAATTCAGTTCAAAGAAGAAGGCAGTTCCTATGTGCAGCAAGTCATTCAAGACGTCCAACACCTGAGTAAGGGCGGATGAAAGATGTTTGCTCACAGTGGAATTTGTGTCTATGATGACCGACAAATGGAGAGGTGGCGTCAAGAAGCCATGGAGGATTTCCCATGCTGAGGCTTGTGAGATGCTCCAATTAGCAAGGTTTCCTTCTACTGGACAGGTAGAGTATGGTTTGTTTGCTCCGGGGTCCCCCATGTAGAAATATTTGGTAGCAGAGCCCTTCAGCATGGATGCCTGGAATGCACAAGTGCAATGACCATTGCATCTGATGAACATGACAGGTTCGTAATGGTGAGTCTGGGGCCCAGTACCAAGGCCTTGAGTTGACATGGATTCTCTTACAGTTGGGTCCCAATACTGGTTTATTATCTGGTAGGTCTTAGAATGTGCTGGTGGCTAAGGGGCCATGAGGGATTCTCCTACCCTACGGGTTTGGCACAGGTCGATGTGCACAGTTTCCTTCTTGGGACAGGAGATATTCTGTTGTGTGGCTCAGGGTCCATATGTTGTATCCTATCTTGGTATTCCAGAAGAGGCCTCTGAGGTCAAATGCCAGAAACGTAATCTAGGGTTCTTATGATGTCCTAGGTTCACGTCAGGTTCAATTTTCTGACTCTGGATCATTGACCTGGGTGTCTGCCTGGATGTAGGTGATCGGGTGTTTCAGATTGTGCATTTGTGTCCAGAGCGGCTTCCAATATTGGGGTGAGATCAGGGGCCTTGGAGGTTTCTCCTAATCAGGAGGGTTTGGGGAAATGTGATGGGTAAAATTTCCTTGGGTATTTCAGGCACTGTCCTGTGGTGTCGCTCCAGAGACCCCATCGTGGAGGGCATGAGAGTCATGTTGTTGGGAGACAAGTCTGCAAACAAAAATTCGGGTTAGTGTTAGTTGCAAGGTGGCCACAGGCCCAATTTGTAGACGTTGAGGTCAGCTCGTTACGAAATGTAATTAGGGTGATTGAAAGTCGATAGCACAGGCTTTTCTATCTGGATTGTGTGTCCAGGATGGGCTCAGAATTTAGGTGTGGGCCCATGGGTCCATGGGAGACTTTTCCTCTCTAAGGATCCTGACTGCTCACCATAGTTTGGTAACTTTTTTTTGGGAACTGAAGAGTGCTGTTTTCCATCTTAGGGGTGCCCAAAACAGGGATTCCAGGGACAGGCTCTGAGTCTGGGTGCCTGGAATATCCCACCAAAGGATAGGATTTGGGCCTAGGGGCATACCAGGCCTGCAATGCGGGATCATGGTGATGCCACTGAGAGGGCTTGTTTGAAAGCATGCTCAGGCTGAGGGTCACAATGCCTGTTTGTGTCCAGGGTGGCCCTTAAGATAAGACATTGGCTCATTGGCCATATACCTGGCTCCCATTTTGAGGGTTGGACACCAATCCCAACAGCCAGGTTTCCTGTCTTGGGGAAGGAGCAGTTCTCTATTTTGCTTCAGGTTCCCCCATTGGAAGGATTCCAGCAAATTCTGGGGAAAGAAGCCAGAATAACAAGGGTGAGTAGAGATGACAGACTTGGGCCATGGCCAGTCCCACATGCTAGATATGGGGCCCCGTTCTCTGGGTGGCTGAAAGTAGGTCTAGGCTCAGATACTCTCAGAAAAAGCACTAGTGGCCAGTGCAGCCTACAAATCAGGGTTCCCACGAGAGCCGACCCGAATGATCCTTTTGTGGGAATTCTGGAAAGACTCAGCAGACACTTCTTCTTTCTATGGGGAAAGTAGAATGCTGTGTTGTGGCTCCATAATTCAATATCAAGAGGCCTTGGGGACCAGTATGGTGAGGATGGAATTGTAAACACAAGCTAAGGTTCAATTCAGTGCCAAGCAGAAAGCAGTCAAACATGAAGCATCTTTTTCGAGATATCCAGAACCTGAGTAAGGGCAGATGTCAGATGTTTGCTCACACTAGAGTTTGTGTCTTGATGACTGACAAATGGAGGGGTGTCGTCAAGAGGCCATTGGGGATTTCCCACATTGAGCCTTGTGAGATGCTCCAAATAGCAATGTTTCCATCTACTGGAATGGTGGAGTCTGGATGGTTTGCTCCAGGGTCCTCCATGTGGAAAGTTTGGGTAGTAGAGCTCTCCTGTATGGATGCCTGGACAGCACAACTCCATTGAGCATTGCAGCTGAGGAACAAGGCAGGTTCGTTCTGGTGCCTCTGGTGAAGGACCAAGGCCTTGAGGTGACATGGAATCTCTTGCAGATGGGCCACAATGCTGGTTTGTTACGAGACAGATCTTAGAATATGCTGGTGGCTAAGGTGTCATGCAGGATTCTCCAACCCTGAGGGTTTGGCACACGTCAAAGAGCACGGTTTATTTTTCAGGACAGGAGATGTTCTGTTGTGAGGCTTAGGGACCACATGTCATCTGTTGGTATTCCAGAACATGCCCCTGAGGACAGATGCCTGAAAACCTAATCTAAGTTTCCAATGAGGTCGTCCGGGCATAACAGGTTCAATCTTCTGACTCAGGACCTTTGACATGGCTGTCTGCCTGGATGGAGGTGATCAGGGTGCTTCAGACTGGGCTTTTGCATCCAGAGCTGCCTCTCATATTGGGGTGAGCTCAGGGGCCCTTCAGGTTTATCCTAATCTAGAGAGTTTGGGCAACTGTGACGGGAACAGTTTCCTTGAGGATGGCAGGCACAGTCCTGTGCTGTGGCGCCAGAGACCCCATTCTGGAGGACATATGAGCCATGGTTTTGTGAGAATAGTCTGCAAACCCAAATCGGGTTATCGTTAGTGGTGAGGCAATTGAAGGCTCAGGGCGGAAACCTGAAGGGCAGCTCATCAGGAAATGTAATTATGGTGACTTGAAGGCAGCAACACAGACTTTTCTATTGGGATTGTGTGTCTAGGATGGCTTCAGAATGCATGTATGGTCTCATGGGTCCATAGGAGATTTTTTCGTCTCTAAGGATCCTGGCGGCTCCCCATAATTTGGTGGCTTTTTCAGGGAAAGGAACAGTGCTGTTTTCCATCTTAGGGGTGCCCAACAACAGGGATACCAGAGATGGGCTCTGGGTCTGGGCACCAAGAAATTCCCACCAAAGCTTAGGATTTGGGCCTAGGGGCCTACAAGGCCTGCAGTGAAGGATCCCGGGGGTACAACTGAGAGAGCTTGTTTGAATGCATGCTCAGGCTGAGGATCACAATGTCTGTTTGTTCTCAGGACACCCTAAGGAGTGGGAATTGTCTCATTGCCCATGCTGCTGCTCCCTCTCTGAAGGTTGGACACCCATTCCAACAGCTAGGTTTCCTGCCATGGGGAAGGAGCAGTTCTCTCTTGGCTGCCCTCAGGATTGGGTGTGGTCTCATTGGCCATGAAGCTGGCTCCCACTCTGAGTATTGGACACCAATCTCAACAGACAGGTTCCTGCCATCTGGAAGAAGGAGTTCTCTGTGGTGCTTAAGCCTCCCTTGTAAAGGTCTGGCTGGCCAAAGGGAGTCATTTTGTGTTTATGTAGTGAACTTAGATTAACCCTATGCAGTAAACTTAGATTGACCCGCCCTTCCCAGAAGAACTTACTTGCAAAGCCTATATACAAGGGCGGTTCAGGCGAGGTGAAGTCCTCCAATCAGAGGGGCACGCATATATCTACTATGGTAAATTGAAATAAAATTGGGCACCCGTGAGTTACCTAGCAGTGTTCTCTGTGTATTGCAAGCTCATTGGCCATGTGCGTTTGCCCTGCTAAATACCTCTATAAGAGTTAGTCTGTGAGGCTGGGAGGGGTCGACTCTTTGCAAGAGATGGCCCTGAACAGTCAGTTTGATTCTCAATGCTAGTGCGAAATAAGCTTTGCTTGACCTTCATTTTGCATCAGTCTCGCTCCTTTGATTACAGACCCTAACATTGGAGGGGGCACATAGATTCAAACAACGAGAACTGAGCCAGCATTGGAATTTTTGGGAAAAGCCTCCAGAAGTAAGATCACGGGATCCTATCTGTCTGTCTGGTTAGAGCTCCAGGGTATGGCCCACCAGGGAGAAGATGGATGCAGCCGTGCCCTCCAGGGTTGGAGTGGATGCGGGGATGCCCCATCCCTCTGCTGGTAGATTGACGTGGGGGGGCTCGAGTACCCAGGGCAGTTAAGGGTTTTGAGTCCCCCTAGGCTGTTGGGGGTTCAAGTACCCCTAGATGGTCAGGGGGTTCAAGTCCCCCTAGGTGGTCAGGGGATAAAGCCCCCACCAGTGGCATGTTATGGGTAAGAATCCTCGGGCCTGCGGCTGTCTTTGCCTGGTCCTTTTGTTGTCTGTTGTGTTGTTTGTTATAATTGAAGGAATGGGGCAAACAGAGAGCAAGGGGACTCGGACTTTCATCTCTCCGTTCTTCATAATAGATGTTAGGGTTCTCGCTCACTCTTTGTGTGTTAAGGGCTAAGACTGGTGTCAACTGGGGTTAGTGAATGCCAGGTTAAGGTGCCCAATGCTGGCTCATCAGAGGTGGCGTGGAATATAGTGCCTAGTGGGCCACTTTTGATAGCAGAACTGGCACTGCAGGATGAACCAACCTCGAGACAGAGACTTTAAGGAATATTCCCAAGCAGCTGCAGAAACTCCCTTTGTTTTGGGGAATTCCTTGCCTTTTCTGGCCCAACGTGGCCTGCATAGCCCCTCCCCCTTGATGGCCGGAGAGCGTGGCATCTGACGTGGAGATGGTTATTTGTCTGTCTCAAGGTTTTAGTGAGTAATTGTTAAAGTGGCTTCCGAAGTCTTTGGTAATCTGAAATTCTGAAGGGTTGCTTGAATGACAAATGGAATTAAATTTGTTGTATATGTAGGTTTCAACCAAATAGGATAAAATGCTAGAGCGTTGGCTGCTGGAACTGGGTTTGTCCTTTTGAAATCTGCTGGTGAACACGTTCTGTGCTTAACTGATTGATAAATTTGCCATCTAAAGAATTCTGTTGTACTAACTCACAATTGGTTTATATTTAGTCTTCAGTAGAGGTTCAGGTATTTCTAAGAGTACAAAATTCTCTTAAGTGTAATTAAGACTGATGGAAATGAGAAAAGCAACTCTGTACGTGTAAAGTAGGAGATATGTAAAAGTTTGAATCTGAAAAGTGCCTGACTGTGTGAATATGTCTGCATGGCCCCACATCCGCTATGGAGTCTGAGTGGGCTGCACCCTGAGTCTCGTGGGGCGTCATATGGCATAATGGTCATCTACTCCACAGAGTGTCCTGGTCTGAGGTTTATACAGACTGACCTTAGCTAAGATGCTCCTAAGTTCCTGCAAGTGACGCAAGCAGGACAGCATCTGAAAGGTCCCCCTCCTTTTGTCTGCAACATCATTCACGATGGGAGGAAAACCTAGTAATCTCATTATCTGCTTACTTAAAAAAAAAGACGCTGGTATAGAAAAGATGGTTTTCTCTCTGTTTAAAAAGACAAAGTTTTCTTAAGTTAATTAATCTGTTATGGTTTTCTCTTTGCCTGCCCAGAAAATTCAGTTTCTATGTTTTGTTTTATCAGGTGTTTAACATCCGTAATTATATTTAGGCATGTGTTGTAAAACTTTCTAAGGTTTTAGCAATTGTTGATAGGATTTAAACCAATGGTAAACCTTGGGTAACATTTGGGAAAATGCTATGCATTTCATAAAGTTTGAATATGATGATGGATCAATACTTGATTTTGTGATTATGGAAATGTTATGTGTCACAGAAGTAACCTGATTTTCGTGCCAGTTACATTGTAAATTCTCATCTCACCAGCTCTTTACCATATCTGTTCTGATTTTTTGACATTTGTAATTGTTTTAATTCTCTTGTAAGATAAATTCCGTCTCAAAGAAAATTCATATGGGAGACTTTCAGGACAAATAGAGGTCTTTGATATGTGGAAATTCTGGAACTGAAATGGGTAAGAATTTACAGAAGTAAAAGCTGCATTCGGACTAAACCAGAATTATTAACATGGGACTAGGTAAACTGAAAGACTGTAATGTTGTATCTCTTGATGTTTTGTCTTATGATATTTCTAGGGAAACTTATTCTTAAGTTTTCTGTAACTTACAGAGATAAAATGTAGTCATTTGTAACCAAATGAAGGTATTCAACTCTTTCTCTCTATCTGAAATCCTTCTGAAATCAAAAGGCCTCAGCAGGTATACTTTCTTCCATGGCAATCAGTCATTTGCATAAGTTCAATAAGAATCCATTCTCCTTGTAATAGGACACCAATGGAAACATTTGTTATTTTATTTTACCATGGCTTTGACTGGAATGCAATATTATAAAAGACTCATATATAACTAGACAGCTTAAAGGAAATAAGGTTGACTTTATAAAACCAGGAACTGTAAAGCCCTTTGGAACTGTTGGCCTGATACTTTGCTTACAGAGTTCCCAGCAGCCTCACCAAGTGAATAAAGGATGTAACTTCCTGGAAGGTGTAGGAACCTCATGATTCTTTGGGGGCCTCAGAAAGAAATTCACCCAAATCAACAGGTATTGCAAGCATGGCTCATGGCAAGTATGTAGCTTGGCTTCTGGCCTGGAGAGACTATCCTACGTTCAACCTAGACATTCACTATGAGAAGTTCCAGCAGAGCAGATTCTAAAAGATTTATATGATCCTTCACTGTTCTGGCTGAGCTTATGTAAATAATAAGGCCAATCTTGTTAAAACTGGACTTGTTTTTCAAATAAATTAGTCCTGATTTGGCTATCTCTGAAAACAAGGGTTATTTTAGAGAGAAAAATTATGTTTTAATAACACACCTTTAAGGATGTTAAATTCTAGATTTGATTGTCTTTAAATGTTTGTTTACTTAAGCTAGACAACTTGAGGTAAACTTCAGGGAAGTTGCACGATAGCTCACTTAGACGATCTTGCTTTGTCAGTCAGTCACTCCAAATATAGGAAACTTCAGAAAGTTGAAGGATTTGAAGGGAAGAATCTGACTGAATTAGTGGGAATAGCAGTAAAGGTGTTTAACAACAGGGATGCACAGGAGGATGAAAAACAGACAAAAAAAACTGGTTAAGGTTTTGGAATTGCATGAGACAGAGAGGAGATGGGTAGGGGATAGTAAATGGAAGGAAAAGCCTAAGCACAGAAAAGGTAGGTGGGAAGACTTAGATTCAGATGAGTGTGCTTACTGTTAGGAAAGAGGACATTGGGCCTGGGAGTACCCCAAAAGGAAGACAACAATGCTTGCCACCAGAGATTGAAGGGGTTATGGTTCGGAGTCTTTTGCCAAACCTCGGATAAAAATTGAAGTGGAGGGGAAATCAGTTTATTTTTTGGTGGACATGGGAACCCGATTTTCATCATTACTTAAACCTATTGGAACACTACTTGGAGAGGAAGTCTGGGTACAAGGAGCAAATGGCACATAGAGACATAAATTGGCAACAGAAAGGACTTTAAATTTGGCCTCAGGAATAGTTAAACACCAATTTTTGGTCCTCCCTAATGCCCCATATAACTTGATGGGTAGAGATCTCTTCCACAAGTTAAGAGCTGGCATTCCGTTCTCAGAAGGAGGCATGACTGTAACCTTGAGACAACCCACTGTACAAGTGCTTATGGCAGCAGTAGCTGAATACCTCTTTTATGAGCCAGTCTCAAAACCAGAGGAAACAAAGTGGGTGGAGCCTTCTCCAAATCCTACAGGAGGAGTTTCCCGAGGTCTGGGCTGAAGGGAAGACCCCTGGCTTGGCCAAGGAACAACCTCCAGTTGTGATACAAGTAAAGGCGACACCTATGGCCATTCGCGTTTGGCAGTACCCACCTTCCCCACGAAACAAAGGAAGGAATCAGAAAACACAGTAACCACCTCCAAGGAGCGGGGGTCCTAGTTCCTTTCAAATCTCCATGGAACACACCTTTGCTGCCCGTCAAAAAGGCTGACGCTGGGGAGTACCAAGAGGTCCAGGACTTGCGGGAAGTTAATAAATGTGTTGAAGATATCCACCTGACGGTGCCTAACCTCTCTACCCTCATCTCCCTCCTGGGCCCCAAATGAACTGTGTATACCGTCTTAGAGCTCAAGGATGCATTTTTTCTGCATGTCTTTAGCAAAGGAATTCTCAGCACCTTTTTGCTTTTGAGTGGTCTGACCCACAGGAAGGATTCCAAGGTCAGCTCACCTGGACTAGACTTCCCCAAGGGTTCAAGAATTCGCCCACTATCTTCGATGAGGCCCTACATGAGGATTTGCATGAGTACAGAACCTCCAACACAGGACTCACTCTGTTACAGTACTTTGATGACTTCCTAGTAGCCACTGAGGGCTATGAGTCATGTTTGCGGGGGACGAGAGCTCTCTTACAGACTCTGCATGAAAAAGGGTTTTGCGTGTCAGCGAAGAAAGCACAGCTCTGTCAGAGCCATGCCACTTAAAGGCTTTGATCTCCATGAGGGAGTGCATTCACTGTCAGAGTCCAGGAAACAGTTGATCACCCGATACGCCTGCCCCACCATGTCCCAACAAGTGAGGGAGTTTCTTGTGACAGTGGGCTACTGTAGGCTGTGGATACTGCGGTTTGTGGAGATTGCATGACTCTCTACGAACTGGCAAAAGGAGGGCTCACTATGAGAGAGTGGACAGTTGAGGCAGAAGGAGCATTTCAGGAATTACAAACAGCCTTAATGAGTGCCCCAGCATTGGCCATCCCAGATGTTACCAAGCCCTTCCACATTGCCCGGGACACCAAAAGGGGACTTATCTGATTTCAAAAGGAAACCACTTAGATCAAGCTGAAAAGCAAGCAGCCTGAGAAACAGTGCAAGAGCTGGTTACATTCCCGGCTCTAGCCCTACCAGAAAAAACAGACTATTCAGAGGAAAATTTAAACTATTTACCAAAATGGGATAAATTAGACTACGAAGGAGAGTGGGCTAAGACTAAAAGAGGAAATTTAATTCTTCTTCAAGGACTAGGTAAGAAGATAGTAGACCAGATACATCAGGGTACTTATTTCGGGATACACAAAGCCAAGGACCTTATAGGCAAGCAATTCCAGGTTTCTAAATTAGGGCATATGGTTCAGGATGCAGTTGATAGATGTGCTCAATGCCAGGAAGTTGATGTGGGAGGAACTAGAATTTGAAGAGAAAAGAGAAAGAGGTAAGGAACCAGAAATTTATTGGGAAATTGATTTTATAGAAATGAAACCTCTAAAATATGGGCACAAGTATTTGTTAGTTTTTGTAGATACCTTTTCAGGCTGGGTAGAGGCTTTTTCCACCAAACGTGAGATGGCAGGAGTGGTAACACACAAAAAGATTACTAGAAGAAATAATTACTAGGTTTGGGCTGCCTCTCGTGATTGGGTCAGACAATGGCCCTGCATTTGTGAGCTCAGTGTCACAGACATTGGCCAAGGCCGTGGGCACAAATTGGAAACTACATTGTGTCTATTGGCCCCAGAGTCCCGGGCAAGTAGAGAGAATGAAACGGACTCTTAAAGAGAACTCGACAAAGCTAATTCTGGAGACTGGCAGTGGATGGGTGGATCTCCTTCCTTCACCCTCCTCAGGGAATAACGTACACCCTATTTAAACAAGGTGACCCCATTTGAAATAATGTTTGGGAGACCACCCCCCCACACTCTGCCCTCGGCTACAAGAGGTTGCCCTAGCAGAAATTACTTATCAGGCTGTACTCCAGTCACTGCAGGCATTACAGTCTGTCTTAAAATAAAAGCCCATACCGGGATCCGGACTGCCCACACTAGGATGGAGATGGAGGTGGAACCACATCCTTACCAACCCAAGGAATTGGATTGGATACATCAGTATCAAGTGGAGAACTTGGAGCCTCACTGAATGGGACCATTCACTGTTATCGTAACCACCACTACAGCAATAAAAGTAGAAGGCATCAGGGCCTGGATTCACGAGGGTCACATCAAGCGATGTGAGGATGTATATGCCCCCCACAGGTGGAAGCCTCAGCCAATGGACCCCGCTGGCCATTGACTAAAGCTAAGACTCAAAAGACTATGAGTTTATTGTTGCTCTTATTGTTACCTGTTTATGTAAAGGATAGATAGGAAATTAGATGAAGCGGTAAATGGCTAACTCACTAGCTAACTGTGCACTAGTGTCATTTGTACAAAAGAAAACTAGAGCGATCAAAATGTTAGACTTACCTGCTCAGTATAACCTCTTACAACCAGAGAACATAGAACTGGATGAAAAGTCAAGGATTTGACTAATCTCCAAAGAAAAGAGGGAATGTAAGGGCCTGGTTGGCCAGAGGGCGTCATTTTGTGTTCACGTATTGAACTTAGATTGACCCTATGCACTAAACTTAGATTGACCCTGCCCCTCCAGAGAAACTAAATTGCAGAGGCTAGATACAAGGGCGAGTCAGGCCACATGAAGACATCCAATCAATGGGGCACACATATATCTCCTAGGGTAAATTGAAAAAAAAGTTGGGCACACGTTTGTTACTTAGCATTTTTTTTTTCCTGTGTGAGGCAGACATACCATGCATGTGCAGTATTCTCTGTGTACTGCTATATCCTTGGCCACCTGTGTATAGCCTGGATAAACTACCTCTATAAAAGTTAGTCTGTAAGGATCGTAGGGGCTGCCTCTTTGCAAAAGACGGCCCTGACTGGTCAGTTTGATTCTCGATGCTTGGAACTAAATAAAGCTTTGCTTGACCTTCACTTTGTATCAGTCCTGCTTCTTTGATTATGGACCCTAACACCCCAATTTGCAGGGATTCCAGGAAAGGACTGGGGAGAGATGCCTGAATAACAAGGATGAGTAGAGATGATGGATGTGAGCCATGACTGGTCTCACATGCTGGGTATGGGCCCCGCTCTCTGGGAGGAGGGCACTAGGTAGGGGCTCAGCCTCTGTAAGACAAAGAAGTAGTAGCCAAAGCAGCCTATAAAACGTGGTTCCCTCGAGGGCCGAGCAGATTGATCCTCAAGTGGGGTTTTGGGACAGACTCACCAAGCACTTCTTCTTTCTATGGGGATGGCAGAATGCTGTGATGTGGCTGGAGAATTCACTTGGCTTCACATGGAATTTCTTGCTGATGGGTCTCAATGTTAGATTGTTACCAGGGAGATCTTAGAATGTGCTGGTAGCTAAGGGGCCATGCAGGATTCTCACACCTTGAGGGTTTGACACAGGTCGAAGGGCAGAGTTTCCTTCTAGGGACAAGAGATACTCTGTTGTGTGGCTCAGGGAACATATGTTGTATCCTAAGTTGGTATTCCAGAACAGGCCTCTGAGGAAAGATGCCTGAAAACCTAATCCACGGTTCCAGTGAGGTCCTAGGAGCATGTCACTTTCAATCTTCTGACTCAGGACCATTGGCTTGGGTGTCTGCCTCGATGGAGGTGATCAGGGGGTTTCAGATGCACATTTGCATTTAGACCGGCCTCCAATATTGGGATGGGCTCAGGGGCCTTGCAGGTTTCTTTTAAACTGGAGGGTTTGGGCATGTGTAACACCCACAGTTTCCTTGGCGATGGCCGGCACAGCCCTCTGGTGTGGCTGCAGAGACCCCATCCTGGAGGGCATGTGAGCCATGGTTTTGGGAGAGAACTCTGCAAATACAAACTCAGGTTATGGTAAATGGCGAGGTGATGGCAGGCCCAATGCATAGACCTGGAGGGCAGCTCATCAGGAACTGTAATTAGGGTGCCTCGAAAGCAGTAGCACAGGCTTTTATATGTGGATTGTGTGTCCAAGATGGCCTCGAAATGCAGATGTGGTCTCATGAGTTCATGGGAGACATTTCCCCTCTATGGAACCTGCTGGCTTCCTGTAATTTGGTGGCTTTTTCATGGAAGGGAAGAGTGATGGTTTCCAACTTATGTGTGCCCCAGAAAAGGGATTCCAGAGATGGGCTATGGGTCTGGGCACCTGAAAAATCCCACCAAGGGTTAGGATTTGAGTCTAGGGGCATGCCAGGCCTTCAAAGCCTGGTCATGGTGGTGAAACTGAGAGGGCTGAATTGAAAGCATCCTCAAGCTGAGGGTCACAATGCCTGTTTGTCCCCAGAGCGGCCCTGAGGAGTGGGCGTGGTCTCATTGGCCATGAACCTGGTTCCCACTCTTAGGGTTGAAAACCCATCCCAAAAGCCTCGTTTCCTGCCTTGGGGAAATAGGAGTTTTCTATTGTGCTTCAGGCTCCCCCATTGGCAGGGATTCCAGCAAAGGTCTGGGGACAGATGATTGAATACTAAGGATGGGTAGAGATGACGGATGTGGGCCATCTCTGGATGTAAGGGTCTGCCCCTCCCAGAGGAACTTGCTTGTGGGCCCTGAATGTAAGGGTGGGGCAGACTGAGTGGAGACATCCAATCAGTAAGCCGTATGTATATCCACTGGGAAAATTGGAATTCAATTGGCCACCTGTGTAGGGGCGGGGCTTAACCACCCCCATAAAGGTTACTCTGCCAGGCTGTCAAAGGGGGGCTGCTGCAGGAGAGCAGCGGCTGCTACAGGAGGGATGGAGTCGGCGGAGAGCAGTGAAGTCCGCGGAGAGCGGTGAAGTCCGCGGAGAGCGGTGAAGTTGGCAGAGAGCGGTGAAGCGCTGCGGAGAGCGGTGGAAGTCGGCGGAGAGCAGGGGAGTCAACGGTGAATAGAAGAGCTGTAACAGCTCTTGTAAGAGCTACAACCGCGTTTGCAGTCTCCAGCCTCCCGCCGGCCCCAAGCCGCCGCCTGCAGCCTCCGGCGGCAGCCCCCAGCGCCGCCGCCTCCAGCCTCCAGCTTCCGGCGGTCTAGCCTCCGGCGGCGGCCCCGAGCGCCGCCGCCTCCAGCCTCCGGCGGCGGCCCCGAGGCTGCAGCTTCCAGCCTCCAGCTTCCGGCGGTCTAGCCTCCGGCGGCGGCCCCGAGCGCCGCCGCCTGCAGCCTCCAGCCTCCGGCGGCGGCCCCGAGCGCCGCCGCCTGCAGCCTCCAGCCTCCAGCGGCGGCCCAGCAGTCCAGTTGTCAGCGGTCCCTCGACGCCTGCGGTCCTGAGACATCTGTGGTCCAGTTGTCAGCGGTCCCTCGACGCCTGCGGTCCTGAGACATCTGCGGTCCGGTTGTCAGCGGTCCCTCGACGCCTGCGGTCCTGATGCCTACAGACCCTAGATGCCAGCAGTCGGTCCTGACACCTGCAGCCCCTAGATGCCAGCGGTCTGGAGTCGTGAGCAGCCCTGAGATGCCAACGGCCCCTAGACACCAGCAGCCTCGCTGCAAAATGCCTCGCCACCCCGAACCACAAGTGGCCTTGTCCGCAGTGGTGGCTTCCTCCGGGTGGAAGCCTGGTCAGAGTAGCATCGTGGGGAGCAGAGTCTGTGTCATCTGGGTTGTCCTCCTTGTCATTGTTGCTTCTTCGTCATTGGGAGTGGCCTCATCCAGGAAATGGTCTTGTCCAGAACAGCCTCTTCTTGGGAGCGGCCTTGTCCGGGGAGCAACTTCATTGAGCAGTGGCCTTGTCTTGGGAGTGGCCTCTTCTTGGGAACGGCTCCAATCATGGAGCGGCCTCATCTGCGGAGCAGCAACGTCATCTAGAGTGGCCTCGTCCAGAGTGGCCTTCTTGGAAGTGACCTTGTTGGGTTCATCGTCAACGCCTTTTCGTAAGAGGTAGCTCTGACCGGTAGTTTGATTCCTGATGCTTGGCGCGAAATAAAGTTTTGCTTGACCTTCGCTTTGTATCAGTCTCGTTCCTTTGATCACGGACCCTAACACTCTGGTCTCACATGCTGAATATGGGCCCGGCTCTCTGGGTGGCTGACAAGAGGTCAGGGCTCAGGCTCTTTCAGACACAGCAGTAGTGACCAGTGTTACTATAAATTGGGGTTCCATTGAGGGCCGAGCAGACATCCTCCTGTGGGGTTTTCTGGCAGTCTCACCAGCACATCTTCTTTCTATGGGGAAGACAGGATGCTGTGTTGTGGCTCTAGAATTCCTTATCAAGAGGGCATGAGGATGAGTACGGTGAGGATGGAATTGTAAACCCAAGCCACGATTATATTCAGTGCCAGGCGAAGACAGTTCCAATGTGCAGAGTCTTATTCAAGATACCCAGGGCATGAGTAAGCGAGGATTTCAGATGATTGCACACACTGGAATTTGTGTCTATGATGACCATGAAATGGAGGGGTGGCGTCAAGAGGCCCCATAGGATTTCCCACTCTGAGGCTTGTGAGATGCTCCAAACAGAACGGTTTCCTTCTACCTGACAGATGGACTCTTTTTTGTTTGCTGCAGGGTCCCCCATGTGGAAACTTTGGATAGCGGATCTCTCCCACATGGAAGCCTGGAAAGCACACCTCCATTGAGCATTGCAGCTGAGGAACATGACAGGTTAATTCTGGTGGCTCTGGGCAGAAGTACCAAGGCCTTGAGTTGACATTGAATGTTTTGCAGAAAGGCCACAATGATGGTTTGTTACCAGGGAGATATTCTAATGTGCTGGTGGGTAATGTGCCATAAAGGATTCTCCTACCCTGAGGGATTGGCACAGTTCGAAGTGCACAGTTTCCTTCTGGGGATAGATGTTCTCTTGTGTGGCCCAGGGCCCAAATGTTGTATCATAACTTGGTATTCCAGAACAGAGCCCTGAAGACAGATTCCTTAAAACCTAATTGAGGGTTCCAATGTGGGCCTAGGGGCATGTCAGGTTTAATATTCTGACTTGGGACCATTGACTTGGCTGTCTGCCTGGATAGAGGCAATCAGGTTTTTTCCAACTGTGCATTTCTGTCCAGAATGGCTGCTGATATAGGGGTTGGATCAGTGCCTTGCTGCTTTCTCCTAATCTGGAAGGTTTGCGCAACTGTGACGGGCACAGTTTCTTTGGGGATGGCAGGCACAGTCCTGTGGTGTGGCTCCAGAGACCCCATACTGGAGGGCATGAGAGCCATGGTTTTGGGATTGAAGTCTGCATACACAAATTCAGGTTAGGGTTAGTGGAGTGGTGGTCGCAGGCCCAATGCATAGACCTAGAGGGAAACACATCAGGAAAAGTAAATAGGGTGTCTGGAAGGTGGTAGCACAGGGTTTTTCTATCTGGATTGTGTGTCCAGTATGGGTTGGGAATGCAAGTGTGGTCTCATTGGTCCATGGGAGACTTTTACTCTCTAAGGATCCTGGTGGCTGTCCATAGATTGGTGTCTTTTTGGGAGAAGGGGAGATTGCTCATTTCCATCTTAGGGGTGCCACAAAACAGGGATTCCCGAGATGGCCTCTGGGTCTGGGCTCCAGCAAAATCCCACCATATGTTAGAATTTGGGCCTAGGGCGTACCAGGCAAGCAATGCAGGATCCTGGTAGTGCAACTGAGAGGGCTTGTTTGAAAGCATGCTCAGGCTGAGGGTCACAATGCCTGTTTGCGCAGAGGCCAGCCCTCAGGAGTGTGCATGGTCTTATTGTCCATGCATCTGGCTCCCACATTGAGGGTTGGACACCCATCCCAACAGCCAGGCTTCCTTCCATGGGAAAGAAGAGTTCTCTATTGTTCTTCAGGTACCCACATTGGCAGTGTTTCCAGCAAAGGTCTGGGGACAGGTGCATGAATACCAAGGATGTGTAGAGATGACGGATTTGGGCCATGGCCTTTCTCACATGCTGGTAATGGAACCCACTCTCTGTGTGGCTGACATGATTTCAGGGCTCATGCTCTGTCAGACACAGCACTAGTGGCCAGGGCACCCTTTAATTGGGGTTCCCTTGAGGGCCAAGCAGAAGATCCTCATGTGGGGCTTCTGGGTAGATTCGCCAGGCCTTTCTTCTTTCTATAGAGCAGGCAGAATGTTACGTTGTGGCTCAAGAATTCCCTATCAAGAGGGCTAAGGGACCAGTAGGGTGAGGATGGATTTGTAAACACAAGCTATGGTTCAATTCAGTGTCATGCGGAATCTACTTCCAATGTGCAGCGGCTTATTCGAGATATCCAGCAGCCGAGTAAGGGCGGATGTCAAATGTTTGCTCACAATGGAGTTTGTGTCTATGATGACCATCAAAAGGATGTGTGGCGTCTTTATCCCATGGAGGATTTCCCACGCCGAGGCCTGTGATATGCTCCAAACCTCAAGGTCCTTCGCCTTGACAGGTGGAGTCTGGTTTGTTTGCTCCAGGATCCCCCATGTGGAAAGTATGGGTAGCAGAGATCTCCCACATGGATGCCTGGAAATCACACCTCCATTGACCTTTGAAGCAGAGGAACATGACAGGTTCGTTCTGGTGCTGCTGGGGCAAAGTTCCAAGGCCTTGATTTGACATGGAATCTCTTGCAGATGGGTCACAATGTTGGGTTGTTACCAGGGAGATCATAGAATGTGCTGGTAGCTAAGGTGCTGTGCAGGATTCTCCTACCCAGAGGGTTTGCAAAGGTCGAAGATCAAGGTTTCCTTGTGGGGACAGGAGATGTTCTGGGGTGTGGCTCAGAGAAAACCCATTGTATCATTAGTTGGTATTCCAGAACAGGCCACTGAGGACAGATGCCTGTAACATAATCTAGGGTTCCAATGAGGTCCTAAGGGTATGTCAGTTTCAATCTTCTAACTCAGGACCATTGATTTGGTTGTCTGCCTGAAAGTTGGTAAGCAGGGAGATTCAGACTGCGCATTTGTGTCCAGAGTGGCCGACAATATTGGGGAGGGCTCAGGCGCCTTGCTGGTTTCTCCTAATTTGGAATGTTGGGCAACTGTGACGGGCACAGTTTCCTTGGGGATGGCAGGCACAGTCCTGTGGTCTGGCTCCAGGGACCCTATCCTGGAGGGCATGAGAGCCATGGTTTTGAAAGCGAAGTCTGTAAACTAAAATTCGGTTTAGGGTTAGTGGTGAGGTGATCATAGGCCCAATGCATAGACATGGAATGCAGCTCATCAGGAACTGTAAATCGGATGACTCGAAGGTGGTAGCACAGGCTTTTGTATCTTGATTGTGTTTCCAGGATGGCCTCCGAATTCAGGTGTGCTCTCTTGGGTCCATGGCAGATTTTTCCTCTCAATGTTTCCTGGCGGCTCCCCATAGATTGGATCCTCAGATAGTAAAAATCTCCCATGGAGCCATGAGAACACCGCTGAATTCTGAGGCCATCCTGAACACACAATCCAGATAGAAAAGCCTGTGCTACTGCCTTCGAGTCACCTAATTACAGTTCCCAATAAGCCGCTGTCTAGGTCTATGCATTGGGCCTACGATCACCTTGCAATTAACCGAATTCCAATTTGTGTTTTTGCAGACTTCTCTCCCAAAACCATGCCCTCCAGGATGGTGTCTCCAGAGCCACACCACAGGACTGTACCTGCCATTCCCAAGGAAACTGTGCCAGGAACAGTTGCCCAAACCTTGCAAGGACCCTGAGCCCACTCCCATATTGGTGTCTGCTCTGGATGCAAATGTGCAGTCTGAAACACCTTGATCACCTACATATTGGCAGACAACCATGTCATGGTCCTGAGTCAGAAGATTGAACCTGACATGCCCCTAGATCCCCATTGGAACCCTAGATTAGTTTTTCAGACATCTGTCCTCAGGGGCCTGTTCTGGAATACCAACTTAGGATAAAATATGTGGTCCCTGAGCCACACAACAGAAAATCTCCTGTCCCCAGAAGGAAACCGTGAGCATCGGCCTATGCCAAACCTTCAATTTTGGAGAATCTTGCATGCAACCTTAGCCCCCAGCATCATCTAAGATCTCCCTTGTTTCAAATCAGCATTGTGACCCATCTGCAAGAGATTCCATGTCAATTCAAGGACTTGGTCCTTCGCCCCAGAGCCACCAGAAGGAACCTGCCATGTTCCTCAGCTGCAATTGTCAATGGAGGTGTGCTTTCCAGGGATCTATGCGGGAGAGCTCTCCTCCCCAAACTTTCCCAATGGGGACCCTGGAGCAAACAAACCAGGCTTCACCTGTTCTGTAGAAGGAAACCATGCTGTCTGGAGAATCTCACAATCCTCATCGTGGGAAATTGTCCATGGACTCTTGATGCCACCGCTTCATTTTTCGTTCATCAGACACAAACTCCAGTGTGAGCAAACATCATCCATCCACCCTTACTCAGGTGCTGGATATCTTGTTCGTTGGTCATCATAGATACAAACTGCAACGTGAGCATACATCTGACCTCACCCATACTCAGGTGCTGGAGATCTCGAAAAAACTGCTGCACATTGGAACGACCATGTGCTTAGCACTCAGCTTAAATGAGGCTTGTCTATTCAGACTTCTGTCCTCACACGCCTCGCCTGTAAGCCCTCCATATTGGGAATTTGGGAGCCACAATGCAGCCCTCTGCCTGCCCACCAGAAAGAAGAAGTGCCCTATGGGTCTCTGCAGAAAATACACATGAGGATCCAGCTGCACAGCCCTCTATAGCACCCCAATATAATAGACCACCCTGTGGACTAATGCTCTGTCTGACACAGCCCAAGCCCCGACATCCTGGCAGTCACACAAATAGCGGATCCCATATCCTACAGGTGTGTCCTGCCTTGACCTGAGTCTTTCATCTCGAACCAACCTGGGTATTCAGGTACCTGTCTCAGAACATAGCTCGAATTCCTGTTCATGGGGGATCCTGAAGCACAAAAAGATACCCCTCCTTCCCCATGGCAGGAAAACTAAATGTTGAGATGGTTGTCCAACCCACAGATTGGGATCCAAGTGCATGGAACAAGAGATAGCGCACACACAGGATGGGCAGCTGGGCACAAACAGGCATTGTGACTCTCACCCTGAGACCCATTTCCAACAGGCCCACAGAGTGGGCCTGTCAGGACCCTAGGCCCAAATCCTAAGCCTTGGTGGGATTACCCTGGCACTAGGACCCAGAACCCATTTCTGGAATCCATGTTTTGACAGGAACCCTCACACGGTAAAATGCGGTCTCTCCTTCCCCCAGTAAGACACCAAATTCTTGGGTGCCAGGCAGAATCCCCAGATAGGAAGAAACTCCCTTGGACACATGATGACACCCCTCCATTCCGTGGCCATCCTAGACACAATCCAGACAGAAAAGCCTGTGCTCCTGCTTCCCAGCTGCCCGAATTTCAAATCCCGAGGAGCTGCCCTCAGGGTCTGCAGATCGGGTCTACCACCACCTCGCCCCTAACTTTTACCCAATTTTGTGTCTGAAGATTTTGGTCGCAGAGACTTGACCCACATGCTTTCCAGGATGGGACCTCCAGAACCACAGCACATCACTGGGCCTGCTCTCTGGAGGAAATTATTCACGTCTCAGTTGCCCAAACCCTCCAGATTAGGAGAAAACTGCAAAGACCCTGAGCCCACCCCAATTTCATAGGCTTCTCTTGAAAGAAATGTACAGTCTGTCACAGCCTAAGCACCTACCTCCAGGAAGACATGAAGGTCAATGGCGTTGAGTCCGAATATTGAATCTGCCATACCCCTAGGACCTCATCAGAACCCTAGCTTAGGTTTTCAGGCCTCTGTCCCTAGAGGCCTAATCTGGAAAACAAATATATGGTCCAACCTGTGGCCCGTGAGCCATACAAGAGATCCCCTCCTGTCCCGAGAAGGAAACTTTTCTCCTGGGAACTGGGTCTAACCCTTAGGATAGGAGAATCCTGCATGACCCCAGGGCCTCTGCTATATTCTAGGGTCTCCCTGGATACAAAAGAAACATTGGGACCCATTAGACTGAGAAATTACATCAACTCAGATCACTTGGAACTTGGAATTAGAGACAGCATATCAAGCCTGCCCTGTTCCTCGGCTGTAATGTTAACCCGAGGTGGGCTTCCCAGGCCTCCATTCAGAGAGCTGTGCTATTGAATCTAAGTGGACTACCCCTGTCCCACAATGGGTCGCCTTGCTGTCTGGAGCAGCTCACAAGCTCTTTCTTGGAAAAACCTCCAAGGCTTCTTGAGAAAACCCCACCATTCGTTGGCCATAATGGATACAAACTCCACCGTGAGCAAACATCTGACCCTCACGCATACTAAGGTGCTGGAGATCTCGAAAAAACCACTGCACATTGGAACGGCCATGTGCTCAGCACTGAGCTTAACCATAGCTTGTGTTATCAGACATCTGACCTCACGCTTCTTGCCAGCAACCCCTCCATATTGGGAATTCTGGAGCCACAAAGCAGTCTTCTGCCTGCCCACCAGAAAGAAGTGCCCTAAGGGTCTGTGCAGAAACCCCACATGAGGATCCAGATGCACAGCTCTCAACGGCACCCCATTATCATAGGCCGCCCTCTGCACGAATGCTCTGTCTGACACAGCTTGAGCTCCGACCTCCTGTCAGCCACCCAGACAGCAGGCCCCCATATCCTGCAGGTGGGCCCTGCCGTGGCCTGAGACCATCATCTCGAACTGACCTGGGTATTCAGGTACCTGTCCCAGAACGTAGAACAAATTCCTGCCCATGGGTGACCCAGAGGCATAAGAATACTTCTCATTCCCCATGGCAGGAAAACTGAATGTTGAGATGGCTGGCGAACCCTCAGGGTGGGAGCCAGGTGCATGGCCTATGAGACAACGCCCACCCCATGTGGGTTTCTGGGCACAAGTAGGCATTGTTACCCTTACCTGAGTACCCTTTCCAACAATCCCCCTCGGGAGCTGGACCAGGAGCCAACAGAGTGGGCCGTTCATGCCCCTAGGCCCAAATCCTAAGCCTTGGTGGGGTTATCCAGGTGCCTGGACCCAGAACCAATCTCCGGAATGCCTGTTTGGACAGGACCCTTGAGATGGAAAACTGCGCTCTATCCTTCCACCAGAAATACACCAAACTCTTGGGTGCTGGGCAGAATCCCCAGAGAGGTAGAATCTCCCATGGACCCATGAGGCAACCCCTCCATTCTATGGCCATCCTAGGCATACAATCCAGACAGAAAAGCCTGTGGTCCTGCCTCCCAGCCGTCCAAATTTCGAATCCCTAGCAGTTTCCCTCAGGGTCTGCAGATCGAGCCTGCCATCACCTCGCCCCTAACTATTACCCGAGTTTGTGTCTGAAGACTTTGGTCCCAAATCCCTGACCCACATGCCCTCCAGGATGGGGCCTCCAGAACCACATCACATCACTGAGCCTGCTCTTCTGAGGAACCTCTGCCCGGCTCCGTTTCCCAAGCCCTCCAGATTAGCAGAAACCTGCAAGGCCCCTAAGTCCACCCCAATATCATAGGTCGCTCTGGAAAAACGTACAATCTGACACAGCCTCAGAACATACATCCAGGAAGACACAAAAGTCAATGGGAATGGATGAATGCCCTAAGGCCATGGTGGGTCCAAGGTGCTGGGTGTGCGGCCAGCTGTCTCAATGTCTGTCGGAAGATCTGGGCTCAGGCTATGTAAGACAGAGCATTAGTGCTTAGGGTAGCCTATGCAATTGGGGTGTTGCCAAGGGCCGAGCAGGTTGATTCTCATTTTGGGTTTCTGAGCAACGCCATAGACAATGTATTTCTTCCAGTGGGCAGGCAGAGTGCTTCGTTTTGGCCCCAGTATTTCCAATCAGGAGGGCTTGTGGACCAGGAGTGTGAGGACGGAAGTCTGAAAACACAAGCTAGGGTGAGGTTTGGGGCCAAGGGCATGACAGGCCCACTCTGCAGAGGCTGAATTGGGATCTCCTGCATCTGAAGTCAGGGTGAGGATCAATCGTTGGCTGAGGCTGGCGATTGTGTCCATGATGGCCCCTTCATGAAGCGGGGGCCACATGAGGCTAAGGAGGTTTTCCTTTACTGAGTCTGTGAGTTGCTCAAAACCACAAGGTTTCCTTCTGCAGGACAGTCGAGTCTTATTGGATGTCTCCAGGACGTCCCATATGGAAGGACTGGAGAGCAGGGTTTGAAGGATGGATGCCTATACAGAGTACCTCGCATTCCCATAGACTCTTTGTGACAAGACATGTTTGAATACTGGCTCTGGGGCGAGCTACCCAGGAGGCTGAGTTGAAATGGACTCTCCTGAGGATGGGTCATAATGTGGGTTTGTGTCCATGGAGACCTTGGAATGTGCTGGTTGTTCAGGGGACCTGCAGAAATCGCCTACCTGAGGGGTTTGATATAGCTCCAATAAGAAAGCTCCCTATGTGGAGACGAGAGAGTTTCTGTTGGGTGCCTCAGAAAAACCCCAGATGCTGGTCTTCGAAACCAGTCCTCTGAGGAGAGACACTTGGAAACCAAAGCTAGGGTTCAGATTAGGGCCTAGGGGACTGTACGTTTCAATCTTCTTTCTCTGGGGACACTGAGTGTCTAAGTGGAGATAGTTGCTCAGCTAGTGTCAGAGTTCCTCTCTTAATCCAGGGCAGCCTACACTATCGGGATGGCCTCAGAGGTCTTCGTGATATCTCCTAATCTGTAGAGTTGTGGACAATGGATTAGGCACAGTTTCCTTGGAAAGGACAGGCACAGTCCTTCCGTGTGACTCCATAGGCCCTATCCTAGAGAGTGTGTGGGTCCATGCCGTGAGCACAGAAGTCTGAAAACACAAACTCGGCTTAGGTGTGGTGCAGAGGGTATGGCAGGCCGGATATACAGACCTTGAGTGGAGCTCCTCGGCTTATGAAAGAACGGCAAGTGGGAGGCAGTCCTTCAGGCTTTTGTCTCTGGATGTTGTGTCCAGGATAGTTGTGGATTGTAGGGTGGCCTCAGGATCTATGGACGAGTCTCCCTCTCTGGAGATTTGGCCCAGCTCCCAAGAGTTTGGGGTCATTTTGTGGGAAGGGTGGAGTCCTGTTGGCTGGCTCAGGTGTCTCTCCAAGAGAGGGAATCCAGAGCAGAGCCCCAGGTATGGGTGACTAGAAAACTCGAACTCTGATGAGGATTGGTAGCATAGGGGCTTGGCGAGCCCCATTTTGGTCCAGGCCCTGAGAGACCTAACTTCGACATGGTGCTCATGCTGAGGGTCACAATGAGAGTTTGTGCCCAAGTCGGCGCTCAAGTTTGGGCATGACCTCAGGAGCTATGAAGGTTTCTCCTATGCTGAAAGTGTGACTCCATGCCAACAGCAAGCTTTCCAGCCATGGGGAAGGAGGAGTTCTGATTTGTGCTTAAGGGACCCACCTGTGAGAGGATTTGATATAATGTCTAGGTTGATGTCTGAAAACCAAGTTTGGGAAAAGATGACAGCCTAAGGCCTAGGGTCCTGTCTGGTTCAATCTGCTTCTCTAGAGACATCTGTCTACGGTCTAAGTGGAGGTAGTTGCTCAGCTTGTGTCAAATCGCTGAGGGTCACAAAGCATGTTTGTGTCCAAAGTGGCCCTCGACATAGCCGGGGCCTCATGATCCACACTGGTTTCTCCTACACTAAATGTTGGACAACATGTGAACGAAAGGTTTCTGGGTATGGAGAAGGAGGAATTCTGATATCTGCATCACGTTCACTGCTAGGCAGTGACTGGAGATAAGGTCTAGGTTCTGAAGCCAGAAAACCGAGGTTGGACAAAAGGATGACTTATGTCCCTGGTGGGTCCGATGTGCTCATTGTGTGGCCAGCTGTCTGGGTGTCAGTCGGAAAGTCAGGGCTCAGGCTGTGTCAGACAGGGCCTTAGTACCCAAGGTAGACTGTATTATTGGGGAACAATAGAGTAGCGTGCAGGTTGATTCCCATTTGTGATTTCTGTGTAGCCCCATAGGGTAATGTTTTTCTTCTGGAGGGCAGGCACAATGCTGCATTGTGGCTCCGGAATTCCCAAACTGGAGGGCTTGTGGGCCAGGAGTGTGAGGTCGGAAGTCTGAGAACACAAGCCAGGCTTAGGTTTCGATGCGAGGACACGGCAGGCACACTCTGAAGAACTGAATCAAGATCTTGTGGTTCTGAAGTCAAGATGAGGATAAGCCATTGGCTCAGGTTGGGGTTTCTGCCCATGATCCACCTTCATGAAGATTGGGGGCATTATGTGGCCTGGTAAGTTTTCCCATGATGGGAGTTGTGAGATGTTCCATGCACAAGGATTCCTTCTGCGGGACAGTCAAGACCTGTTGGATGGCTCCAGGATGTCCCATAAGGAACAACGCCAGAGCAGTGTTCTAAGGATGGATGCCAGAAGAGCCCGCCTCTCATTTTAATTATCTCCTAGGGACAAGGACTGTTCGACCTGCTGGCTGTGGGGGAGCTTCTGACGGGGTTGAGTTAAAATGGACTCTCCTGAGGATGGGTCATAATGTGGGATTTTGTCCATAGAGACATTGGAATGGGGTGGTGGCTCCAGTGACCTGAAGTTTTCTCCTAACGGGAGGTTTTGATACAGCTCCATAGAGCAAAGTTTCTATGTGGAGACCAGATTTGTTTTGATTGGTACCTCTGGAAACCCTGATATGCTGTTATATGAATCCAGGCCTCTGAGGAGACATGCCTGGAAACAAAAACAATCGATCCTATTAGGGCCTAGGTGCTTGTCCAGTTCAATCTTCTTCTCTGGGCATATCTGTCTACGGGTCTGAGTGGAGGTAATTGCGCAGCTTGTGACAGATCGCCCCTGTTTGCCCTGGGTGGCCGACACTATTGGGATGGCCTCGGGGACTTTGGAGGTTTTTCCTAATCAGTCAGGTTGTGTCCAAAGGAAGGAGCAGAATTCCCTTGGAGAGGGCAGGTGCAGTCCTGAGGTGTGGCTCCAGGGGCCCCAGCCTGGAGGGTGTGTGGGCCAGAACTAAGGGGACAGAAGTCTGAAAACAAAAAAAAAAAACTCGACTTAGGTTTGGGGACGTAGGTATGGCAGGACGGATATACAGACCTTGATGAGAATTTTTCAGGCTGTGATCAAGGGGCTAGTGTGAGGCGCTTTTTCAGGCTTTTGTCTCCGGATTTTGCATCAACGGTGGCCAGGGAATGTCGGGCTAGCATCATCAGCCATGGACGAGTTTTTCTTTCTGGGGATTTGGCCCGATTCCAAGTGTTTGGGGTCATTCTTTGGATGTTAGGAGTCCTTTCTCTCTTTTTTTTACATCATGTGTCCCAGCAAAGAGGGATTCCAGAGAAGAGCACTGAGTAGGGGTGACTAGACTTCATGAGATCGGGTTAAGATTGGGGGACTAGGGGCATGGCAAGCCCATATGCGGGCTTTTGGTCCAGCCCCTGAGAGGCTTTACTTGAGGAAAGGGCTCAGGCTGAGGGTCCCAATGTGTGTTTGTGCCCAATGCGGCCACAAGCATGGGCGGGGCTTCATGGGACACGCTAGTTTCTCCTATCCTGAATGTTGGACAACATGCCAACCACAAAGTTTCTGGCCATGGGAAAGGAGGAGTTCTGATTTCTGCATCATGTACATCACTTGGCAGAGAGTGGAGATAAGGTCTAGGTTCTGAAGCCTGAAAACCGAGGTTGGGAAGAGATGACGACCTAAGGCCCTGGCATGTCCTATGTGCTCAGTGTGCGGCCAGCTGTCTGGATGTCAGTCGGAAGGTCCAGGCTCAGGCTGTGTCAGACAGGGCATTAGCGCCCAGGCTAGACTGTATAATTGGGGTACAGTCGAGTGGTGTGCAGGTTGATCCTCATTTGCGGTTTCTGGGTAGCCCCATAGGGCAATGTTTCCCTTCTGGAGGGCAGGCAGAGTGCTGCATTGTGGCTCCAGAATTCCCGACTTGAGGGCTTGTGGGCCAGGAGTTTCAGGACAGAAGTCTGAGAACACAAGTTAGGCTTAGTTTTCCCAGTGGTGGCATGGCAGGCACACTCTGCAAAGCTGAATCGAGATCTTGTGAATCTGAAGCCAGGGTGAGGATCAGACGTTGGCTTAGGTTGAAGTTTCTGTCCATGATTTCCCTGACATGAAGGTGGGGGCGGGCATCAGGAAGCCTTGGATGTTTTCCCACTGTGCGAGTGTGTGATGCTCCAAACCACAAGGATTCCTTCTGTGGGACAGTCGAGACCTGTTGGATGGATCAAGGATGTCCCATAAGGAACTTCTCCAAAGCACGGTTCTAATGATGGGCAGCCCAACTCTCATTCCAATTGTCTCCTAGTGACAAGGCAGGTTCGATCTGCTGGCGCTGGGGGAACAACCGAGGGTGCTGAATTGAAATGGACTCTCCTGAGGATCGGTCATAATGTGGGTTTGTGTCCATTGAGATCTTGGAATGGGGCAGTGGCTCCAGTGCCCTGAAGAATTCTCCTAACCTGAGGTTTTGAGACAGCTCCAAAGAGCAAGTTTCCCATGTGGAGACAAGATTTGTTCTGATCAGTGCCTCAGGAACCCCCATGAACTTGTATTGGAAACCAAGCATCTGAGGAGAGATACCTGGAATCCAAAGCAATGGATCCGATTAGGGCATAGGGGCCTTTCCGCTTCAACATTCTCCTCTGAGAACCTCTGTCTACAATTCAGAATGGAGGTCATTGCCCATGTCAGATCGCACCTGTTTGTCCTGGGTGGCTGACACTACTGGGATGGCCTCAGGGACTTTGGAGGTTTCTCCTAATCTGTAGGGTTGTGTCCAATGGAATGGGCAGAATTCCCCTGGAGAGGGCAGGCACAGTCCTGAGGTGTGGCTCTAGGGACCCCAGCCTGGAGGATGTGTGGGCTAGTATTGTGGGGACAGAAGTCTGAAAACCCAAACAGGGCTTAGGTTTGTGGACGTATGTATGACAGGCCCGATCTATAGACTGTGAGGAGAATTTTTTGGGCTATGAACAAAGGGCAAGTGTGAGGTGCTTGCCCAGGTTTTTGTCTCTGGATTTTGTGTCAACAGTGGCCATGGAATGTCGGGTGGGCCTCATGGGCCATTGACGAGTCTTTCTCTGTGGATTTGGCCAGATCCCAAGTGTTTGGGATCATTCGGTGGATGGGAGGAGTCCATTCGGTAATTTTTTACCTCATGTGTCCCACCATAGAAGGATTCCAGAGCAGAGCCCTGAGTAGTGGTTACTAAACATCTCAACCTCTGGTTAAGATTGGGGGACTAGGGGCATGGCAAGGCCCATATGCATGCTCTTGGTCGTGCCCCTGAGATGTTTTCCTTGAGGACAGGGCTCACGCTGAGGGTCACAATGTGTGTTTGTGCCCATTGCGGCCCTCAAGTATGGGCGGGGCCTCATGGGCCACACTGGATTCTCCTACACTGAATTTTGGACAACATGCCAACCACAAGGTTTCTTGCCTTGGGAAGGAGGAGTTCTGATTTCTGCTTCACGTTCACCCCTGGGTAGTGAGTGGAGATAAGTTCTAGGTTCTGAAGCCTGAAAACCGTGTTAAGGCCATGGCAGGACCAATGTGCTCAGTGTGCGGCCAGCTGTCTGGGTGTCGGTCGGGAGTTCTGAGCTCAGGATGTGTCAGACAGGGCTTTAGTGCCCAGGCTAGACTGTATAATTGGGGTACAGTCATGTGGCATGCAGGTTGATCCTCATTTGGCATTCCTCCGTAGCCTCATAGGGCAACGTTTTTCTTCTGGAGGGCAGGCAGAGTGCTGCACTGAGCACGTTGGGATTGTGTGATACTCCAAACCGCAAGGATTCCTTCTGCGGGACAGTCGAGACCTGTCAGATGGATCCAGGACTCCGCATAAGGAACTTCTCCAGAGCAGGGTTCTAACGATGGATGCCTGGGAAGTGCAACTCGCATTCCAATTGTCTCTTAGCGAATAGGCAGGTTCAATCTTCTGGCTCTGGGGGAGCAACCGAGGGGGCTGAGTTGAAATGGACTCTCTTGGGGATCGGTCATAATGTGAGTTTGTGTCTATGGAGACCTTGGAATGGGGCAGTGGTGCCGGCGCCCTGAAAGAATCTCCTAACAAAAGTTTTTGAGACAGTTCCAAAGACAAGTTTCCCATGTGGAGTTGGGAATTGTTCTGATTCATTCCTCAGGAACCACAATAAGATGGTATTGGAAACCAGGCACCTGAGGAGAGATGCTTGGAAACCAAAGCAATGGATCTGTTTAGGTCCTAGGGGCCTCTCTGCTTCAATCTTCTTCTCTGGGAACATCTGTCTATGGTTCTGAGTGGAGGAAATTGCTCAGCTTGTGTCAGATCACCCCGTTTGTCCCAGGCAGCTGACACTATTGGGATGGTCTCGGGGTCTTTGGAGGTTTCCCCTAATCTGTAGGGTTGTGGCCAATGGAATGGACAGAATTTTCTTGGAGAGGGCAGGCACAGTCTTGAGGTGTGACCTCAGCTGTCTTGGTTTCGGTCGGGACAGCGGGCTTAGGCTGTGTTAGACAGGGCATTGGTGCCCAGGCTCGAGTGTATAATTGGGCTACAGTCGAGTGGCATGCAGTTTGATCCTCATTTGGGGTTTCTGGGTAGCCCCCTAGGGCAATGTTTTTCTTCTGGAGGGCAGGCAGAGTGCTGCATTGTGCCTCCGTAATTCCCAAACTTGAGGGCTTGTGGCCCAGGAGTGTGAGGATGGAATTCTGAGAACACAAGCTAGTCCAGGTTTCGGGGCGAGAGCATGGCAGGCATGCACTGCAGAGCTAAATCCAGATCTCATGCATCTGATGTCAGGGCGAGGATCAGACGTTGGCATAGGTTGGAGTTTCTGTCCATGATGTCTCCTTCATGAAGTGGGGGGGGGCATCATGTGGCCATGGATTTTTTACTTCGATGGGAGTTGTGAGAAGTTCCAAACCGCAAGGATTCCTTCTGCGAGACAATTGAGACCTGTTGGGTGGATCAAGGACCTCCTATCCAGAATGACTCCAGAGCAGGTTTCTAAGGATAGATGCCTGTGCAGCCCACCTCGCATTCCAATTGTATACTCTCAACAAGACAGGTTTGATATGCTGGTCTGGGGGAACAACTGAGGGGGCTGAGTTGAAATGGACTCTCCTGAGGATGGGTCATAATGTGGGTTTTTGTTCATGGAGACCTTGGAATGGGGCAGTGGCACTGGAGCACTGAAGGATTCTCCTATCCGGAGGTTTTGACACATCTCCATCAAGCATGTTTCCCATGTGGTGATGAGATTTGTTATGATTGGTGCCTCAGGAAACCTCCATATACTGGTATTGAAAACCAGGCCTCTGAGGAGAGATGCCTGGAAACCAAAGCAATGGATTCGATTAGGGCCTAGGAGCCTGTCCAGTTCAATCTATTTCCCTGGGAAATCTGTCTATTGGTCTGAGTGGAGGTAGTTGCTCTGCTGGTGTCAGATCACCCCTGTTTCTCGCGGGCGGCCTACACTATTGGGTTTGCCTCTGAGACTTTGGAGGTTTCTCCTAATCTTTATGGTTTGACCAATGGAATGGGAAGAATTCCCTTGGAGAGAGCAGGCATAGTCCTGAGTTGTGGCTCCAGGGGCCCCAGTCTGGAGGGTATGTGGGCCAGGGCTGTGGGACAGAAGTCTGAAAACATAAACTCGGCTTAGGTTTCAGAGCTAGGTTAAGCAGGCCCGATCTACAGACCGTGAGGAGAACTCTTTGGGATATGAACAAAGTGCAACTGTGAGGCGCTTACTCAGGCTTTTCTCTCTGGATTTTGTGTCACCGATAGCTGTGCAATGTTGAGGTGGCCTCATGGGACATGGACGAGTCTCCATTTCTGGGGATTTGGCCCAGTCCCAGGAGTTTAGTGTAATTCTGTGGGATGGGAAGAGTCCTTCCTGTTTTTTCACCTCAGGAGTCCCACCAAAAGAGGGATTCAAGAACAGAGGCCTGGAGAGGGTCAACTGGACAACTCGACCTCTGGTTAAGATTGGGGGCCTAGGGGCATGGAAGCACCATATGTGGGCTCTTTTTCCAGCCACTGAGAGGTCTTACTTGAGGAAAGGGATCACACTGAGGGTCACAATTCGTGTTTGTGCCAAACGTGGCACTCAAGCATGGGCGGGGCCTCATGGGCCACACTGGATTCTCCTACACTGATCGTTGGACAATATGCCAACCACAACGTTTCTGGCCATGGGGAAGGCAGAGTTCTGATTTCTGCATCACGTTTGCCCCGTGCAGTGATTGGAGATAAGGTCTAGGTTCTGAAGCCAGAAAACCGAGGTTGGAGACATGACGACCTAAGGCCTTGGCGGATCCGATGTGCTCAGTGTGTGGCCAACTGTCCGGGTTTCAGTCGGGAGGTCCGGGCTCAGGCTGTGTCAGACTGGGCATTAGTGCCTAGGGTAGACTGTAAAATCAGTGTGCAGTTGAGTGACGTGTAAGTTGATCCTCATTTAGGGTTTCTGGGTAACCCCAGATGGCAAAGTTTTTCTTCTGGAGGGCAGGCAGAGTGCTGCAGTGTGGCTCCAGAATTCCCAAAATGGACGTCTTGTGGGTCAGGAGTGTGAGGACGGAAGTCTGAGAAATCAAGCTAGGCTTAGGTTTTGAGGCGAGGCAGGCACACTCTGCAGAGCTGAATCGAGATCTCGTGCATCTGAAGTCAGCTTGAGGATCAGACGTTGGCTCAGGTTGGAGTTTCCACCCATGAGGGCCCGTTCATGAAGGGGAGGATCTCACAAGGCCACCGACGTATTCCAATGATGGGAGTTGTGAGATGCTCCAAACCCCATGTATTCCTTCTGTGGGACTGTTGAGAACTATTGGATGGCTCCAGGATGTCCCAAACAGAACGATTCCAGAGCAGGGATCTAAGGATGGATGCATGGGCAGCCCTTCTCACATTCCAATTATCTCCTAACAACAAGGTAGGTTCGATCTGCTGGCCCCGGGGGAGCTACCGAGTGGACTGAGTTGAAATGGACTCTCCAGAGGATGGGTCATAATGTGGGTTTGTGTCCATGGAGACCTTGGAATGGGGCGGTGACTACGGGGCCTTGATGGATTCTCCTAAGTGGAGGTTTTGACACAGCTCTGAAGAGCAAGTTTCCCATTTGGAGAGGACATTTTTTCTGTTTGGTACCTCAGAAAATCCCCATATACTGGTATCGGAAACCAGGCTTCTGTGGAGAGATGCCTGGAAACCAAAGCAATGGATCCGATTAGGGCCTAAGGGCGTGTCTGGTTCAAACTTCTCTGGGGACATCTATCTACCGGTCTGAGTGGAGGTAGTTGCTAAGCTTGAGTCAGATCGCCCCTGTTTGTCCTAGGCGGCCCACAGTATTGGGATGGCCTCTGAGTCTTTGGAGGCTTCTTCTAATCTGTAGTTTTGGGGCCAATGAAATGGGCAGAATTCCCTTGGAGAGGGCAGGCACAGACCTGAGGTGTAGCTCCAGGGGCCCCGTCCTGGAGGGTGTGTGGGCCAGGGCTGTTAGGACAGAAGTGTGAAAACACAAACTCGGCTTAGGTTTGGGGCCGTATGTATGGCAGGCACGATCTACAGACAGTGAGGAGAACTCTTGGTGATATGAACAAAGGGCGAATGTGAGGTGCTTCCTCAAGCTTTTGTCTCTGGATTTTGTGTCAACGATAGCCTTTGAATGTCGAGGTGGCTTCATTGGCCATGTACGTGTATCCCTATCTGGCTATTTGGCCCGATCCCAAGAGTTAGCTGTCATTCTTTAGGATGTGAGGAGTCCTTTCTGTTTTTTTTTTTTTAACTCAAATGTCCCACCAAAAGATGGGTTCCAGAAGAGAGTCCTGGGGATGGGTGACTGGACAACCCGACCACTGGTTTAGAATGGGGGCCTAGGGGCATGGCAAGCCCTATATGCTGGCTCCTTGTCCAGCCACTGAGATGCCTTACTTGAGGACAAGGCTCACGCTGAGTGTCACACTGTGAGTTTGTGCCCAACCTGGCCCTCAAGCATGGGTGGGGCCTCATGGGCCATGCTGGTTTCTCCTAATCTGAACGTTCAAAAACATGCTAACCACATGGTTTCTTGCCATGCGGAAGGAGGAGTTCTGATTTCTGCATCATGTTCAACCCTGGGCTGTGATTGGAGGTAAGGTCTGGATTCTGAAGCCTGAAAACTGAGGTTGGGAAGAGATGATGATATAAGGCCATGGTCGGGTCCGATGTGCTCAGTGTGTGGTCAGCTGTCTGGGTGTAGGTCAGGAGGTCCAGACACAGGTTGTATCAGACAGGGCATTAGTGCCCAGTGTAGACTGTATAATTGGGGTAGAGTCGAGTGTCGTGTAGGCTGATCCTCATTTGGGGTTCCTGGGTAGCCCCAGAGGGCAAGGTTTTTCTTCTGGAGGTCAGGCAGAGTGCTGCATTGTGGCTCCAGAATTCCCAAACTGGAGGGCTTGTGGGCCAGGATTGTGAGAATGGAAGTCTGAGAACACAAGTTAGGCTTAGGTTTCGGGGCGAAGGCACAGCAGGCACGCTCTGCAGAGCTGAATCGAGATCTCGTGCATCTGAACGCAGGGCATGGATCAGTCTTTGGCTCAGGTTGGAGTTTCTGTACATGATGGCCTCTTCTTGAAGGGGGAGGTTCTCAAGAGTCCATGTAGGTATTCCCACGATGGGAGTTGTGAGAGGCTACAAACAGCAAGGATTCCTTCTTTAGGTCCCTCGAGAACTGTTGGATGATTTCCGGAGGTCCCATACGAAATGACTCCAGAGCAGGATTCTAAGGATGGATGCGTGGTATGCCAGCCTCACATTCCAATTATTTTCTAGCGACAAGGCAGGTTCAATCTGCTGGCTCTGGGGGAGCAACCGAAGGGGATGAGTTGAAATGGAGACTCCTGAGGATGGGTCATACTGTGTGTTTGTGTCCATGGAGATCTTGGAATGGGGCGGTGGATTCGGGGCCCTGAAGGATTTTCCCAACCAGAGGTTTTGACAGAGCTCCAAATTTACGTTTTCGAAGTGGAGATGAGATTTGTTCTGATGGGTGCCTCTGGAAACCCCCATATGCTGGTATTGGAAACCAGGCCTCTGAGAAGAGATGCCTGGAAACCAACACAATGGATCTGATTAGGGCCTATGGGCCAATCCGGTTCAATCTTCTTTTCTGTGGACATCTATCTTTGGGTCTGTGTGGAGCTAGCTGCTCAGCTGGTGTCAGATCCCCCCTGTTTGTCCCAGGTGGCCTACACTATTGGGATGGCCCTGGGGACTTTGGAGGTTTCTCCTAATTTGTTCAGTTGTGGCCAATGCAATGGGCAGAATTCCCTTGGAGAGAGCAGGAACAATCTTGAGGTATGGCTCGAGGGGCCCCAGCCTGGAGGATGTGTGGGCCAGGGCTGTGGGGACAGAATTCTGAAAACAGCAACTCGGCTTAGGTTTGGGGACATAGGTATGGCAGGACCTATCTACAGATCTTGAGAACTCTTCGGGATATAAGCAAAGTGCGAGTGTGAGGCGCTTGCTCAGGTTTTTGTCTGATTTTGTGTCAACGATGGCCATGGAATGTTGGGGTGGCACCACTCAGAACAAATTAGGAGAAAACTCCAATGTCCCCAAGGCTATCCTAAGAGTTTAGGCTGCCCAGGACAAACAGAGGCTATATGCTACCAGCTGAGTAACTACCTCCACTCAGACCTGGAGACAGATGTCCCCAGAGAGAAGATTGAATGGGACAGGCCCCTAGGACCTCATCAGACCCATTGATTTGGTTTACAGCCATCTCCTTAGAGTCCTGGTTTCCAATAGCAGCATATGGGGCTTCACTGAGGCACCCATCAGAACAAATCTCGTCTCCATATGGGAAACTTGCATGTGGGAGCTGTGTCAAAAACTCTGCTTAGTAGAAACCTTCGGGACCCTGGTGCCACTGCCACATACCAAGGTCCCCAAGGACACAAACCCACATTATGACCCATGCGAAGGAGAGTCCATTTCAGCTCAGCAACTTCGGTTGCACCCCCAGAGCCAGCAGATCGAACCTGCATTATCGCAAGGAGACAACTGGAATGCTAGTCGGGCAGCCCAGGCATCCATCCTTAGAACCCTGCTCTGGAGTCATCCCTCTGGGATGTCCTGGAGCCATCCAACAGGACTCAATGGTCCCACAGTAATAATCCTTGCGGTTTGGAGAATCTCACAACTCCCATCATGGGAAAACATCCATGGCCTCCTGATCCCCCCCTTCATGAAGGGGCCATCAGGGACAGAAACTCCAACCTGAGCGATGGTCTGATCCTCGCCCTGACTTCAGATGCACGAGATCTCGATTCAGCTCTGCAGAGTGTGCCTGCCGTGCCCTTGCCCCGAAATCTATGCCTACCTTGTCTTCTAACACTTCCGTCCTCACACTCTTCGCCCACAAGCCCTCAGGATGGCAATTCCGGAGCCACAATGCAGCAGTATGCCTTCACTCCAGAAGATAAACGTTGCCCTATAAGGCTAACCAGAAACCTCAAATGAGGATCAACCTGAACGCACTAATGACCTGTCTGACACAGCCTGAGTCCGGACCTCCCGACTGACACCCATAGAGCGGGCCACACACTGAGCACATCAGACTCACCATAGCCTTAGTTCATCATCTCTTCCCAACCTCGTTTTTCAGGCTTCAGAACGTAGACCTTAACTCCAGTCAAGGCCCAGGGATGAACGTGATGCAGAAATCAGAACTCCTCCTTCCCTGTGGCAAGAATCCTAGTGGTTGACATGTTTTCCAACGTTCAGTGTAGGAGAAACCAGCATGGCTCATGAGGCCCCACCAATGCGTGAGAGCTGCATTGGACACAAACACACATTGTGACCCTCAGCGTGAGTCCTGTCCTCAAGTAAGGCATGTCAGAGGCTGGACCAAGAGCCCACATATGGGGCTTGCCATGATAGAGCCTGTTTTGTCGCTAGGAGACAATTGAAATGTGAGGTGGGCTGCCCAGGCATCCATCCTTAGAACTCTGCTGTGGCGTTGTTCTGTATGGGACATCCTGGAGCATCCAACAGGTATCAAATGTCTTGCAGAAGGAATTATTGCGTTTTGGAGCATCTCACAACACCCATCGTGGGAAAACATCGATGGCTTCGTGATGTCCCCCGCCTTTATGAAGGGGAAATCATGGACAGGATCTCCAACCTGAGCCAACGTCTGATCCTCGCCCTGACTTTAGATGCACGAGATCTCGATTCAGATCTGAAGAGGGTGCCTGCCTTGCCCTCGCCCTGAAACCTAAGTCTAGCTTGTGTTCTCAGACTTCCATCCTCACACTCTTGGCCCCCAAGCGCTCAAGGTTGGCAATTCCGGACCCACAATGCAACACTCTCCTGCCCTCCAGAAGAAAAATGTTGCCCTATGGAGCTTCCCACACACCCCAAATGAAGATAGACCTACACGGCACTCTACTGTATCTAAATTACATAGTCTAACCTGGGTACTAATACACTGTCTGAACAGCCTAAGCCAGGGCCTCCTGACCAACACCCAAACAGCTGACCGCACACTGTGCACATTGGATGCGCCATGGCCTTAGGACATCATCTCTTCCCACCATAGCTTTTCAGGCTTCAGAACTTAGAACTTAACTCCAAACCCTGCCAAAGGGGTGAACGTGATGCAGAAATCGGAACTCCTCCTTACCCATGGCAAGAAACCTTGTGGTTGGCATGTTGTCCAACATTCAGTGTAGGAGAAGCCAGCATTCACCATGAGGCCCCGCCCATGCTTGAGTGCTGTGAGGGCATAAACACGCATTGTGACCCTCAGCGTGAGACCTGTCCTCTAGTAAGTCCTCTTCGTGGCTGGACCATTAGACATCATAATGAGCTTGCCATGTCCCTAGGCCCCAATTTTTAAGCAGATTTCTGGTTGTCCAGTCGCCCTTTCCAGGGTTCTGCTCTGGAATCCCTCTTTTGGTGGGACACCTGAGGTAAAAAAACAAAACGAACTCCTTCCATCTCACAGAATGACCCCAAACTCTTGGGGTCAGGCCAATTCCACAGAGAGGAAGACTCATTCATTGCCCATGAGGTCAATGGGCATTCCACGGCCATCAGTGACACAATATCCAGAGACAAAAGCCTGAGGAAGCGCCTCACACTCACTCTTTGTTCATATCCCAAAGAGTTCTCCTCACAGTCTGTAGATCAGTCCTGCCATACCTACAACCCGAAACCTGCCGAGTTTGTGATTTCAGACAATTGTCCCCACAGCCCTGGCCCACACACCCTACAGGCTCAGGCCCCTGGAGCCAAACCTGAAGACTGTACCTGCCCTCTCCACAGGAACTCTGCCCATTCCATTGGTCACAACCCTGCAAATGGGATAAACCTCCAAAGTCCCCGAGGCCATCCCAATAGTGGTAGCTGCCCAGGACAAACAGGGGCAATCTGAGCCCATCTGAGCACCTACCTTCACTCAGACCTGTAGACATAAGTCCCCAGATGTAAATTGGTATGGACAGGCCCCTAGGCCATAATCTGATCTATTACTTTGGTTCCCAGCCATCTCTCCTCAGAGGCCTGGATTCTAATACCAGCATATGGCTGTTTCTGGAGGCACCCATCAGAACAAATCTCGTCTCCACATGGGAAACTTGTGCGTTGGATCTGTATCAAAGCCTCTGGTTAGGAGATCCCTTCAGGGCCCCAGTGCCACCACCTCATTCCAAGGTCTCCATGAACACAAACCCACATTAGGACCCATTCACAGGAAAGTCCATTTTAACGCCTCCCCCTCAGTTGCTCCCCCAGATACAGCATATCTAACCTGTCTTGTCGCTAGGAGAATGAGAGGCTGGATGCCCATCCATCCATCCATCCTTTGAACCCTGCTCAGAATTGTTCTGTATGGGAAGTCCTGGAGCCAACCAACAGGTCTCAATGGTCACAGAAGAATCTTTGTGGTTCAGAGCATCTCAAAACTCCCATCGTGGGAAAACGTCCATGGCCTCATGACACCCCCCGTCCATGAAGGGGCCATCAGGGAAATAAACTCCAACCTGAGCAATCGTCTGATCATCGCCCTGACTTCAGATGCATGAGATCTCGATTCAGCTCTGCAGAGTGTGCCTGCCATGCCCTCGCCCAGAAACCTAAGACTAGCTTGTGTTCTCAGAATTCCATCCTCACTCTCCTAGCCCACAAGCCCTCCAGTTTGGAAATTCCAGAAGTACAAAGCAGCACTCTGACTGCCCTCCAGAATTAAAACAGCGCCCTCTGGGGCTACCAAGAAACACCAAATGAGGGTCAACCTGCACGCTTCTTGACTCTACCCCAATTATACAGGCAGCCCTGGGCACTAATGCCCTTTTTCACACGGCCTGAGCATGGACATCCCGATCCACACACAGCCAGCTTGCCTCACACTGAGCACATTGGACCTGCCATCGCCTTAGGTCGTCATCTCTTCCCAACCTCAGTTTTCAGGCTTCAGAACCTAGACCTTATCTCCAATCACTGCCCAGGGTTGAACATGATGCAGAAATCAGAACTCTGTCCCCATGGCAAAAAACCTTGTGGTTGGCATGATGTCCAACGTTCAGTGTAGTTGAAACCAGTGTGGCCCTTGAGGCCCTGCCTATGCTTGAAGGTCGCATTGGTCACAAACATGCATGGTGACCCTCAGCATGAGCCCAGTCCTCAAATAAGGCATCTCAGGGGCTGGACCAAGAGATGGTATATTGGGCTTGCCATGCCTCTAGGCCCCAATTTTTAACCATAGTTCGGGTTGGCCATTCGACCCTCCCCAGTTTGCTTTGGAATCCCTCTTTTGGTGGGACACCTGAGATAACAAAACTGAAAGGACTCCTCCACCCAGAGATTGACCCAAAACAATTGAGATTGGGCCAATTCCACAGAGAGGAAGAATCGTCCATGGCCCATGACGCCTCCCCGACATTCCAAGGCCATTGTTGACTCAATATTCAGAGACAAAAGCCTGAGGAAGCGCCTCACATTAGCTCTTTCTTCATATCCTGAAGTGTTCTCCTCATGGTCTGTAGATCGGGCCTGGCATACCTATGTCCCCAAAGCTAAGTCGAGTTTGTGTTTTCAGACTTCTGTCCCCACAGTCCTGGCCCACACACCCTCCAGGCTGGGGCCCCTGGAGCCACACATCAGGTCTGTGCCTGCCCACTCCATGGGAATTCTGCCCATTCCATTGTCCACAAGAGTACAAATTAGGAGAAACCTCCAAAGAACCTGAGGCCATCCCAATAGTGTAGGCCACACAGGACAAAAAAGGGTGGTCTGACACTAGCTGAGCATCTACTGACACTCATACTGTAGATGGATGTCCCCAAAGAAGAAGATTGAACCGGATAGACCCCTGGGCCCTAATCGGATCCACTGCTTTGGTTTCCAGGTATCTTTCCTCAGAGGCCTTGTTTCCAATATCAGCATATGGGGTTTTACTGAGGCACCAATCAGAACAAATCTCTTCTCTACATGGGGTATTTGTCCTTTGGAGATGTCTCAAAACCTCCAGTTAGGAGAATCCTTCAGGTACCGTGTGCCACCGCCACATTCCAAGTTCTGCATGGACACAAACCCACATTAGGACCCATCCGCAGGAGAGTCCATTTCACTCACCCCCCTCAGTTGGTCCCGCAGAGCCAGCATATCAAACCTGTCTATTCGCTAGGAGACAATTGGAATGCAAGGTGGGCTGCCAAGGCATCCGTCCTTAGATCCCTGCTCTGGCAACGTTCCGTATGTGACATCCTGGAGCAATCCAACAGGTCTCAATTTTCGATCAGAAGGAATCCTTGCAGTTTGTAGCATCTCACAACACCCATTGTGGGTAAACCTCCATGGCCTCGAGATGCTGCCCCCTTCGTGAAGGGGCCATAATGGACAGAAACTCCATCTTGAGCCTAAGTCTGAACTTCGCCCTGACTTCAGATGCACGAAATCCCTATTCAGATTTGCAGAGGGTGCCTGCCGTGCCCTCGCCTTGAAACTTATGACTGACATGTGTTCTCAGACTTCTGTCCTCACACTTGTCGCCCACAAGGCTTCCAGTTTGGGAATTCCAGGAGCACAATGCAACACTCTGCCTGCCCTCCTGAAGAAAAATGTTGCCCTTGGGGCTACCCAGAAACGCCAAATGAGGATCAACCTGCACAGCACTTGACTGTACCCCAATTATTCAACCTACCCTTGGCACTAATGCCCTGTCTGACACAGCCTGAGCCTGAACCTCCCGATCAACAACTGGACAGCTGGCTGCACACTGAACACACAAACCCAATATGGCCTTAGATCGTCATCTCTTCCCAACCTCGGTTTTCAGACTTCACAACCTAGACCTTACCTCCAATCCCTTCCCAGGGATGAATGAGATGCAGAAATCAGAACTACTAGTTCCCCATGGCAAGAATACATGTGGTTGGCATGTTGTCCAACGTTCAGTGTAGGAGAAACCAGCGTATACCATGAGTCCCTGCCCATGCATGAGTGCCACAAAGGCATAAACACGCACTGTGATCCTCAGCATGAGTTCTGTCCTCAAGGAAGGCCTCTCAGTGGCTGGACCATTAGAAGGCATCTTGGGCTTGCCATGCCCCTATGCCCCAATTCTGAACCAGATTTCTGGTTGTCCAGTCGCCCCTCCCCAGGGCTCTGCACTGGAATCCCTCTTTTGGTGGGACATCTGAGGTAACAAAACTGAAAGGACTCCTCCCATCCTACAGATTGACCCAAAGCAATTGGGATCGGGCCAAAGCCACAGAGAGGGAAACTCGTCCATGGACCATGAGGACTCCCCAACATTCCACGGCCATTGTTGACACAAAATTCAGAGACAAAATCCTGAGCAAGCCCCTCAAACTCGCCCTTTCTTCATATCCTAAAGTGTTCTCCTCATGGTCTATAGATCAGGCCTGCCATACATATGTCCAAACCTAAGCTGAGTTTGTGTTTTCAGACATCTGTTCCACAGTCCTGGCCCACACAACCTCCAGGCTGGGGCCCCTGGAGCCACACATCAGGTCTGTGCCTGCCCACTCCACGGGAATTCTGCCCTTTCCATTGTCCATAATCGTACAAATTAGGAGAAACACCCAACATTCCCGAGGCCATCCCAAAAGTGTAGGATGCCCGGACAAACAGGGTTCATCTGACACCAGCGGAGCAACTACCTCCACATACACCATATACTGATGTTGCCAGAGAAGAAGATTGAACCGGATAGGCCCCTAAGCCCTTATAGGATCTATTGTTGTGGTTTCCAAGTATCTCTCCTCAGAGGCCTGGTTTCCAATACCAGCATATGGGGTTTCCTGAGGCATCAATCAGAACAAATCTCGTCTCCACATGGGAAACTTGTCTTTTGGAGCTGTCTCAAAATCTCTGATTTGGAGAATCCTTCAGGTCCCCCCTTCTACCGCCCCATTCCAAGGTCTCCATGGACACAAACCTACATTAGGACCCATCAGCAGGAGATTCTATTTTAACTCAGCCCCCTTGGTTGCTCTCCCAGAGCCAGCAGATCGAACCTGTCTAGTGGCTAGGAGAAAATTGAATGCAAGGAGGGCTGCCCATCCATCCATCCTTAGAAACCTGCTCAGAATCATTCCATATGGAATGTCCTGGAGCCAACCAACACATCTCAATTGTCCCTCAGAAGAATATTTGCGATTTGGAGCATCTCACAACTCCCAACGTGAGAAAACGTCCATGGCCTTGTGATCCCCCCCATTCATGAAGGGGCCATCAGGGTCAGAAACTCCAGCCTGAGCGATTGTCTGATCCTCACCCTGACTTCAGATGCACGAGATCTCGATTCAGCCCTACAGAATGTGGCTGCCGTGCCCTCACCCAGAAACTTAAGTCAAGCTTGTGTTCTCATACTTCCGTCCTCACACTCCTGGCCTACAAGCCCTCCAGTTTGGCAATTCCAGAACTACAATGCAGCACTCTGTCTGCCCTCCAGAAGAAAAATATTGCCCTCTGGGGCTACCCTGAAACCCCAAATCAGGATCAACCTGCATGCCACTTGACTCTACCCCAATTATACAGGCTGCCCTGGGCACTAATGTCCTTTCTCATACGGCCTGAGCATGGACCTCTTGACCCACACCCAGCCAGCTGGCCACACACTAGGCACATCGGACCCACCATGGCTTTAGGTCGTCATCTCTTCCCAAGATCCGTTTTCAGGCTTCAGAACCTAGACCTTATGTCCAATCACTGCCCAGGGTTGAACATGATGCAGAAATCAGAACTCCTTCCCCATGGCAAGAAACCTTGTGGTTGGTATGTTGTCCAACGTTCAGTGCAGTTGAATCCAGTGTGGCCCTTGAGACCCCACCCATGCTTGAGGGCCACGTTGGTCACAAGCACGCATTGTGACCCTCAGCATGAGCCCAGTCTTCAACTAAGGCCTCTCACTGGCTGGACCAAGAGACGACATATTGGGGTTGCCATGCCCCTAGACCCCAGTTTTTAGCCATAGTTCGGGTTGTCAATTCGCCCCTCCCCAGTGCTCTGCTTTGGAATCCTCTTTTGGTGGGACACCTGAGATAACAAAACTGAAAGGACTCCTCCAATCCCACAAATTGACCCAAGACAATTGAGATTGGGCCAGTTGCACAGAGAGGACGACTCGTCCATATCCCATGAGGCCTCCCTGACATTCCACGGCCATCGTTGACACAAAATCCAGAGGCAAAAGCCTGAGCAAGGGCCTCACACTCGCTCGTTCTTCATATCCCGAACTGTTCTCCTCACGGTCTGTAGATCGTGCCTTCCATACCTACGTCCCCAAACCTAAGCTGAGTTTGTGTTTTCAGACTTCTGTCCTCACAGTCCTGGCCGACACATCCTCCAGGCTGGGGCCCCTGGCCCACACAACAGGACTGTGCCTGCCCACTCCACGGGAATTCTGCCCATTCCATTGTCCACAATAGTACAAATTAGGAGAAACCTCCAAAGCACCCAAGGCCATCCCAATAGTGTAGGCCTCCCGGGACAAACAAGGGTGGTCTGACACCAGCTGAGCATCTACCTCCACTCATACCGTAGATGGATATCCCCAGAGAAGAAGATTGAACCATACAGACCCCTAGGCCCTAATTGGATCCATTTATTTGGTTTCCAGGTATCTCTCCTCGTAGGTCTGGTTTCCAATATCAGGATATGGGTGTTTCCTAGGCTTGGTTGCTTCAGTGTTGTGAGGGCACAAACACGCATTGGGACCCACAGTGTGAAGCCTGTCGTCAAGTAAGGCCTTTCAGAGGCTGGACCAAGAGTTGGTATATTGGACTTGCCATCCCCCTAGGCCCCAATCTTTAACCAGTGGTCAGGTTGTCCAGTTGCCTCTCACCAGGGCTCTGCTCCCTAATCCCTCTTTTGGTGGGACATCTGAGGTAACAAAACAGAAATGACTCATCCCATCCCACATATTGACCCAAAACTCTTGGGAATGGGCCAAAAACACAAAGAGGGACTCGTCCATGGACCAAGAGACCTCCCCAACATTCCACGGCCATCGTTGACACAAAATCCAGAGACAAAAGCCTGAGCAAGCACCTCACACTCGCCCTTTGTTTATATCCTGAAGAGTTCTCCTCATGGTCTGTGAATCAGGCCTTCCATACCTGCGTCCCCAAATCTATGCCGAGTTTGTGTTTTCAGACTTCTGTCCCCACAGAACTGACCCACACACCTTCCACGCTTGGGCCCTTTGAACCACACCTCAATACTGGAACATTCCAAAAAAGAGAACTTTCCAAAGTAATTCTGCCCATTCCATTGGCCACAACCTTGCAAATTAAGAGAAACCTCCAAAGTCACTGAGGCGATCCCAATAGTGTAGGCCACCCAGGACCAACAGGGGCGATCTGACAACAACTGAGCAACTACCTCAACTCAGACCTGTAGACAGATGTCCACACAGAAAAAGATTGAACCGGATAGGCCCCTAGGGATATCCCACTACTGTAAGCCACCCTGGACAAACAGGGACATTCTGACACAAGGGGAGCAACTACATCCATGCAGACACACAGACGGATGACCGCAGAGACAGAAGATTGAACCGGACAGGCCCATAGGCTTAATCTGAACTCTTGCTTTGGTTTCCTGGTGTTACACCTCAGAGGCCTGTGTTCGAAGAACAGCATATGGAGCTTCCTGAGGTACCAAACACAACTTCTCTCATCTCCACATGGGGAGGTTTCTTAATGGAGCTCTATCAAACCCTTCAGGTAGGTGAATGCTCTAGGGTCCCTGAAACACCAGCATATTCTAAGGTCTCCATGGACACAAACCCTCATTACGACCCATCATCAGGAGAGTCCATTTCAACTCAGCACCCTGGGTGGCTTGCCCCAGAGCCAGCAGCTCAAACATGTCTTGTCACAAATAGCCAATGGGAATGCAAGGTATGCTGTATAGACATCCATCCTTCGAACCCTTCTCTCCAGTCCTTCCATATGGGACGTCCTTTTAGCCATCCAAAAGGACTCGACTGTCATGCAGAAGGAAACCTTGTGGTTTGGAGCAACTCACAAACTCCGTGTGGGATAACCGCCTTGGCCTCATGAAGCCCCCACTTCATGAAGGGGCCTTCACAGACACAAAATTCAGCATAATCCAAAGTCTGATCATCACCTTGAATCCAGATGCAGGGAATCCTGATTCAGCTTCTGAAGAGTGGGCCTGCTGTGCCCTTGGCCCCAAACCTCACCCTAGCTTGTGTTTTCAGACTTCCATCCTCACACTCCGGGCCCACAAGCCCTCCCGACTGGGAATTCTGGGGCCACAATGAAGCACTCTGCATGCCCCCCAGAAGAAAAACATTGTTTATACCGTTGCCCAGAAACCCCGAATGAGGATCAAACTGCTTGGACCTCGGCAACACCCCAATTGCATAGGCTACAATAAGCACTAATGCTCTGTCTTACATAGCCAGAGCTCAGACTTTCCAACTGACACAGAGACAGTTGGCTGCACACCCAGCACATTGGACCCACCACGGCCTTAGACCATCATCCCTTCCCAACCTAGGTTTTCTGGCATTGGAACCTAGACCTTATCTCCAATCCCTGCACAGGGGGGAACCTGACACACAAGTCAGAACTCCTCCTTCCCCATGGCAAGAAACCTTGCTGTTGGAAGTGAGTCAAACCTTCAGTGTAGGAGAAACTTGCATGGCCTATGAGGCCACGCCCATGCTTGAGGGCCGCCTTGGGCAGAAACACGCATTGTGACCCTCAGCGTGAGTCCCTTATTCAAGTAACGCCTTTCAGTGGCTGGACCAAGTGCCCACATATGGGGCTTACCATTCCCATAGGCACCCAGGCCTAACCAGATGGCAGGTATTTCAGTTGTCAGTACCCACTGCTCTGCTCTAGAATCCCTTTACTGGGGGGACACCTGTGGCAGAAAACAGTACTCTTCCCTTCCCACAGAATGACCCCAAACACTTGGGAGCTTGGTCAATCCCCAGAGAGGGAGACTCTTCCATGGCCCATGAGGCAACCCCTACATTAAACGGCCATTATGGACACAACACCCAGAGACAAAAGCCTGAGCCACTGCCTCCCACTTGCCCTCCTTTCATATCCAGAGGAGCTCCCCTCATGGACTGGAGATCAGGCCTGCCATAACCTTGGCCCCAAACCTGAGCCAAGTTTGTGTTTTCGGACATCTGTTCCCACAGCCCTAGCAAACACAGCCTCCAGAATGGGTCCTCTGGAGCCATACCACAGGACTGTGCCTGCTCTCTCCTAGGAGACTGTGCCCATTCCATTGGCCACAACCCTACAGAACAGGAGAAACCTCAAGGCCCCCGAGGACATCCCACTACTGTAAGCCGCCCTGGACAAACAGGAGCATTCTGACACAAGCTGAGCAACTACCTCCATGCAGGCATGCATACAGATATCTACGGAGACAGAAGATTGAACCAGACAGGCCTCTAGGCCCTAATCTGAACTCTTGCTTTGGTTTCCAGGTGTCATTCCTCAGAGACCTGGGTTCAAAGACCAGCACATGGGGCTTTCCTGAGGCACCGAAAAGAACACCTCTCATCTCCACATGGGAAGCTTCCTTGTTGGAGCTGTGTAAAAGCCTTTGGGTTGGAGAGTCCTGCAATGTCCCTGAGCCACCGCCACATTCTAAGGTCTCTATGGGCATCAACAAACATTATGACCCATCCTCAGAAGAGTCCATTTAAACTCAACCCTTAAGGTAGCTCACCCAACAGCCCCAAGATTGAGCCTGCCTTGTCCTGACCAAACAATGGGAATGTGAGGTGGCATTTCCAGGCATCCATGCCTAGATCCCTGCTCTCAAGTCTCTCCGTATGGGGCATCCTGGAACCATTCAATAGGACTCGACTGTCCTGCACAAGGAAACCTTGAGGTTTGGAGTAGTTCACAACTCCCATCGTAGTGAAACCTCCCTGGCCTCATGAAGCCCCTACCCCCTTCAGGAAGGGGCCATCATGGACACAAACTCTAGCCTGAGGCAACGTCTCATACTCGCCATGACCTCAGATGCAGGAGATCTCTATTCAGCCTCTGCAGAGTGGCCTGCCATGCTCTTGGCCCCAAATCTAACACTAGATTGTGTTTTCAGACTTCCTTCCTCATACTTCTGGCAAACAAGCCCTCAAGACTGGGAATTCTGGAACCACAACACAGCCCTCTGCCTGCCCACCAGAAGAAAAACGTTGCCCTATGGGGCTTTCCAGAATCCCCAAATGAGGATCAACCTGCTCGGGCCTTGACCGCACTCCAATTGGATAGGTTGTCCTGGGCACTAATGATCTGTCTCACACAGCCTGAGGACAGACGTCCCGACAGACAAGTAGACAGCTGGCCACACACCCAGCACATCAGACACGCCATGGCCTTAACCCGTCATCTCTTCCCAACCTGGGTTTTCAGACATCAACCTAGACATTATATTAAATTCCAACACAGTTGGGTACCTGAAGCACAAATCAGAACTCCTCCTTCCCCATGGATGGAAAGCTTGCTGTTGGCATGGAGTCAAACCTTCAGGGTAGGAGAAACCTTCATAGCCCCTGAGGCCACGCCCAAACTTGAGTGCTGCCTTGGGCACAAACTTGCATTGTGAACCTCAGCGTGAGCCCCATGAGGAAGTAAGGCCTCTCAGGGCCTGGACCAAGAGCCCATATATGGGGTTTGCCAAGCCCCTATGCTCCGAATCCTGACCAGACTTCGAGTTTTCCACTTGCCTGTACCTGAGGCTCGGCTCTGGAATCCCTCTCTTGGAGAGACACCTGAGACATACAACAGGACTTCACCCTTCCCACAAAATGTCCCAACACTCGTGGAAGCTGGACCAAATCCTCAGAGAGGAAAACTCGTCCATAGTCCCTGAGGCCACCCCTACAATCCACGGCTATCCTGGACACAACATCCAGAGACAAAAGCCTGAGGGAACGCCTCCCACTCGCCGTTCTTTCATAAGCCAAGGAGCTCCCCTCTCAGTCTGTAGATCCGGCCTGTCATATCCTTGGTGCCACACCTAAGCTGAGTTTGTGTTTTCAGACTTCTGTGCCCACAGCCTGGACCCACACACCTTCAGGCTAGGGCCTCTGGAGGCACACTGAAAGACTGTGCATGTCCTTTTCAAGGAAACTGTGCCGAATCTATTGACCACAACCCTACAGGTTAGGAAATACCTCCAAGGCCCCTAAGGCCATCCCAATCGTGTAGGCTTCCCTGGACTACGAGGGGCACTCTGACACCACCTGAGCAACTATCTCCACTTAGACACTCAGACAGTGTCCCCAGAAATAGAAGATTGAAATGGACTGGCCCCTAGGCCCTAATTTGAACCCTAGCTTTGGTTTCCAGGTGTCCCACCTCAGAGGACTGGTTTTGAAGACCAGCATCTGGGGCTTTTCTGAGGCACCAAACCGAACCTCTCCCATCTCCACATGGGGAGCTTTCTTATTGGAGCTATTTCAAACCCTTCAGGTAGGCGAATTACGCTGGGCCCCTGAACCACCAGCACATTCCAAGGTCTCCATGGACACAAACCCACATTATGACACATCCTCAGGAGATTCCACTTCAACTCAGCACCCTGGGTAGCTTGCCCCAGAGCCCGCAGATCAAACATGTCTTGTCGCTAATGGCCATTGGGAATGCGAGGCATGCTGTACAGGGATCCATCCTTCGAACAGTGCTCTCCAGTCGTTCTGTATAGGAAGTCCTGGAGCCATCCAACAGGACTCGACTGTCACACAGAAGGAAACCTTGTGGTTTGGAGCAACCTCCAAACTGAGCGTGGGAAAGTTTCCTCGGCCTCATGAGGCCCCCGCTTCATGAAGGTGCCATCAGGGACACAAACACCAGCCTCAGCCAACATCTGATCCTCACCCTGACTTCAGATGCAGGAGATTTTGATTCGGCCTCTGCAGAGTGGACCTGCCGTGTCCTTGGCTCCAAACCTCACCCTAGCTTGTGTTTTCAGACTTCTGTCCTCACACTCCTGGCCCACAAGTCCTCCAGATTGGGAATTCTGGGGCCACAATGAAGCACTCTGCCTGGTCCCCAGAGGAAAAACATTGTCTATGGCATTTCCCAGAAACCCCAAATGAAAATCAACCTGCTCGGCCCTCAGCAACACCCCATGCATAGTCTACCCTAAGAAATAATGCTCTGTCTTACATAGCCTGAGCCCAGACCTTCCGACAGACACAGAGACAGCTGGCTGCACACCCAGCACTTCGGACCTGCCATGGTCTTAGGCTATTCATCCTGGAGGTATGTTCTGAGGCTATGTCAGACTGTGCATTTTTTTTAGAGCGGCCTATGAAATTGGGGTGGGCTTAGGGTCCTTGCAGGTTTCTCCTAATCTGGTGGGTTTGGAAAAATGAGACGGGCTGAGATTCCTCGGGAGAGCAGGCCCAGTGATTTGGTGTAGTCCTGGAGGCCCCATCTGGAGGGCATATGTGTCAGGAATTTGAGTCCAAAGTCTTCAGACACAAACTCGGGTCAGAGTTAGGGGAGAGGTGATGGCACACCCGATCTGCAGACCCTGAGGGCAGCTCCTTGGGATTTGAGATTCGGATTGCAGGCGGCAGGAGCACAGGCTTTTCTGTCTGATTTGTTTGTCTACAATGGCCACGAAATGGAGGGGTGGCCTCATGGGTCCATGTGAGATTCTACCTCTCTGGGAATTCTGCCCAGCACCCAAGAGTTTGGTGTCTTTCTGGGGGATGGGAGGAGCGTGGTTTTCCGTTTCATGGGTCCCGTCCAAACAGGCATTCCAGAGATTGGTTCTGGGCCCGGGAGCCTGGATCACACAATCAAGGCTTAGGATTTGGGCCTAGGAGTATGGCAGGCACACTCTATGTTCTCCTGGTACAGCTCCCGAGGGGGGGTGTTGGAAAGGGGTCTCAGGCTGAGGGTCACAATGCCTGTTTGTGCCCAGATGCCCATGCTGAGTGGGCGTGGTCTCATGAGCCATGCACTTGGCTCCCACTCTGAGGGTTGGACAGCCATATCAACATTCAGTTTTCCTGCCATGGGGAAGGAGGTATATTTTTTGTGCATCACGGTCCCCCACGGGCAGGAATTTGAGCTATGTTCTGGAACAGGTACCTGAATAACCAGGTTGCTTCAAGATGAGGTCCTCGGGCCAAGGCAGGACCCACCTGCAGGAAATGGGGCCCACTGTCTGGGTGGACTTCAGGAGGTCGGGCTTGAGCTGTGTCAGACAGAGAATTCGTGCAGAGGGCCGCCTATGATATTGAGAGCTGTGCAACTGGATCCTCATGTGGTGTTTTGCGCAGACCCTTAGGGTACTTCTTTTTGGGGAGCAGGCAAATGGCTGAATTTTAGCTCCAGAATACCCAAGATTGAGTGCTTGCAGGTGATGAGTGTGAGGACAGAAGTCTGACCGCAAGCTATGGTTAAGCTCAGTGCCGAGCACATGTTGGTTCCAATGTATAGCAGTTGTTTCGAGATCTCCAGCACCTGGGCGAGGGTCAGAAGTCTGCTCACGCTGGAGTTTGTATCCATGATGGCCAACGAATGGTGGTGTGGCCTCAAGAATTATTGGAGGTTTTACCAAGCTGGAGCTTGTGAGCTGCTCCAAACATCAATGTGTCCTACTGCGGGACAGGAGAAGTCTGCTTACAGGGCTCCAGGGTCCACCATATGGAAGATTCGATAGCAGAGCTCTCTGAATGCAGGACTGGGAAGCCCATCTCGTGTTACCATTGCAGCTGAGGAACAGGGCAGACTTGATCCAATGACACTGATTCCAAGTTCCAAGTGATCTGCGTTGACAGAAGTTCTCATTCTAACGGGTCCCAATGCTGCTTGGTGTCCAGGGAGACCTTGGAATGTAGTGGCAGCTCTCGGGCCATGCAGGATTCTCTATCCTGAGATTAGACCCAGTACCCAGAAGCCAAGTTTCCTTCTCAGGACAGGAGGTGTTCTCTTGTATGGCTCACGGACCACAAGTTGGACCATATGTTGAATTTCCAGAAAAGGCTTCTGGGGAGAGAGGCCTCAAAACCTACGCTAGGATTCTGATGAGGTTGTATGGGCATGGCAGGTTCAATCTTCAGACTCAGTGCCATTGACCTGCGTGTCATCCTGGAGGTAGGTGCTGAGGCTGTGTCAGCCTGTGCATTTTTTCCAGAGCGGCCTATGAAATTGGGGTGGGCTCAGGGGAATTGCATGTTTCTCCTAATCTGGAGGGTTTGGGCAACTGAGATGACAGAGTTTCCTCTGAAGAGAAGGTCCCATGCTGTAGTGTGGTTCTGGTAGCCCCATCCTGGTGGGCATGTAGTTAAAGGCTCTGGGACCAAAGTCTTCAGACACAAAATTGGGTAAGAGTTAGGGGCAAGATGAGGGCAGGCCCTACCTGCAGACCCTGAGGGTAGCTCCTCGGGATTTGAAATTTGTGTGGCTGGGAGGCAGGAGCAAAGGCTTTTCTGTCTGCATTTTGTCTAGGATAGCCTCAGAATGGTGGGGTGTCCTCATGTGTCCATGGGATATTCTACCTTTCTGGCGATTTTGTCCGGCAGCCAAGAGTTTGTTGCCTTACTGTGGGAAGGAGAGAGCACGGTTTACAGTGTCAGGGTTCCTGTCAAAACATGGATTCCAGAGATGGGTTCTGGGTCCTTGAGCCTGGAAAACCCCACAAAGGTTTAGGATTTGGGCCTAGGTGCATGACAGGTCTACTCTGTGGGGTCCTGGTCCAGCTCCCACAGGGACTTGTTGGAAATGGATCTCAGGGTGAGGGTCACAATGCCTTTTTGTGCCCAGCTGCCCATCCTGAGTGGGCGTTGTCTCTTTTTCCATGCACCTGGATCCCAATCTGACGGTTGGACCACCATCTCACTTTGAGTTTTCCTGCTATGGGGAAGGAGGAGTACTCTTTGTTGCTTCAGGTTCTCCCATGCGCAGGAATTTGAGCTATGTTCTGGGACAGGTATGTGAATACCCAGGTTGGTTCGAGATGAAGGACACAGGTCAAGGCAGGTTATACATGCTGTATCTGGGACCCGCTATCTGGGTGGCTGCCAGGAGGTAGGGGCTCAGGCTATGTCAGACAGAGCATTAGTGCACAGGGTGGCCTGTGATATTGGGGTGCAATAGGGGGCCGTGCAGGTGGATCATCATGTGGGGTTCCACGCAGACCCATAGGGCACTTCTTTCTGGTGGGCATGCAGAAGGCTGCATTGTGGCTCCCAAATTCCCAATATGGAGGGCTTGAAGGCAAGGAGTGTGAGAACAGAAGTCTGAAGAAACAAGCTACAGTTAAGCTCAGTGCCGAACACATGGCCATTCCAATGTGCAGCGGTTGTTTCGAGATCTCCAGCACCCAAGTACTGGCGAGGGTCAGATGTCTACTCACAATGGAGTTTGTATCTATGATGGCCAACAAATGAAATATCCAGCACCTGAGTAAGGGTAGATGTCAGATGTTTGCTCATACTGGAGTTTGTGTCTATGATGACCGAGAAATGGAGGAGTGACATCAAGAGGCCATGGAGAATTCTCCACGCTGATGCATGCAAGATGCTCCAAACAGCAAGGTTGCATTTTTTTTTTTACTGGACATGTGGAGTCTGGTTTGTTTGCTCTAGGGTCCCCCATGTGAAAAGTATGGATAGCAAAGCTCTTCCACATTGAGGCCTGGAAAGCACACCTCCATTGACCAATGCAGCTGAGGAACATGGCAGGTTCTTTAGGTTGGCTCTGGGGCGAAGTACCAAGGCCTTGAGTTGACATGGAATCTCTTGCAGATGGGTTACAATGCTGGTTTGTTACCAGGTAGATCTTAGAATGTGTTGGTGAGGGACGCCTGGGTGGCGCAGTTGGTTGAACGACTGCCTCCGGCTCAGGGCGTGATCCTGGAGTCCCGGGATCGAGTCCCACATCAGGCTCCCAGCTCCATGGGGAGTCTGCTTTGCTCTCTGACCTTCTCCTCGCTCATTCTCTCTCTCACTGTCTCTCTCTCTCAAATAAATAAAATAAAATCTTTAAAAAAAAAAAAAAAGAATGTGTTGGTGACTAAGGTGCCATGCAGGATTCTCCTACCCTGAGGGTTTAACACAGGTCGAAAAGCACGGTTTCCTTCTGGAGACAGGAGATGTAGTGTTGTGTGGCTCAGGGACCACATGTTGTATCATAAGTTCATATTCAAGAACACGCCTTTGAATACAGATGCCTGACAACCTAATCTAGGGTTAAATGAGGTCCAGGTGCATGAGAGTTTCAATCTTCAGACTCAAGACATTTGACTTGGGTGTCTGCCTGGATGTAGGTGATCAGGGTGTTTCAGACTGCGCACTTGTGTTCAGAGTAGCCTCCAATATTGAGGTGGCCTCTGGGGCCTTGCATGTTTCAACCTACTCTGGAGGTTTTGGGTAAAAGTGACAGGCACAATTTTTATGGGGATGGCAGGCACAGTCCTATGGTGTGGCTCCAGAGACCCCATCATGGAGGGCATGTGAGCCATGGTTTTGTTACACTCCCATTTGCATCTCCAGGAGCCTGCACTGCCCCTAAGCCCAAATCCTAACCTCTGGGGGGATTTTTCAGGCACCCAGAACCACAGCCCGCCTCTGGAATCCCTGTTTTGGGTTACCACTAAATGGAAAATATCACTCTTCCCTTTGCCGAGAAAGCCACCATAGTATAGGAAGCCGCAAAGATCCTTGAGAGGAAAAATCTCCCATGGACCCATGAGACCACACCTGCATTCCGAGGCTATCCTGGACACACAAGCCAGATTCAAAAGCCTGTGCTACTGCCTTCGAGTCACCCTATTTACAGTTCCTGACGAGCTGCCCTCCAGGTCTATGCATTGGGCCTGCGATCACCTCGCCGCTAACCTTAACCCGAGTTTGTGTTTGCAGACTTCTCTCCCCAAACCATGGCTCATATGTCCTCCAGGATGGGGTCTCTGGAGGCACACCACAGTACAGTGCCTGCCATCCCCAAGGAAAATGTGTCCGTCACAGTTGCCCAAAACCTCGAGATAAAGAGAAACCTGCAAGGCCACTGAGCCCACCCCAATATTGGAGGACGCTCTGGACACAAATGCGCAGTCTGAAACACTCTGATCACCTGAATCCAGGCAGACACCCACGTCAATGTTTCTGAGTAAGAAGATTGAACCTGACATGCCCTATGACCTCATTGTAACCCTAGATTAGGATTTCAGGCATCTGTCCTCAGAGACCTGTTCTGGAATACCAATTCATGATACAACATATGGTCCCAGAGCCCCACAACAGAACATCTCCTTTCCCCAGATGGAAACCGTGCTCTTGGACTTGTGTCAAACCCTCAGGGTAGATGAATCCTACCTGGCCTGTAGCCATTAGCAGATTCTAAGATCTCACTGCTAACAAACCAGCATTGTGGCCCATCTTCATGAGATTACATGTCAACTCAAGGCCTTGGTACTTCACCCCAGAACCTCTAGAATGAATCTTCCATGTTCCTCAGCTGCAATGTTCAATGGAGGTGTGCTTTCCAGGCATCCATGCGTGAGTACTCTGATACCCAAACTTTCCCCATGGGAGACCCTGGAGCAAATAAACCAGACTCCCCCTGTCTGGTAGAAGGAAACTTTGTTATTTGGAGCATCTCACACGCCCCAGCGTGTGAAATCCTGCATGGCCTCTTGAAGCCATCCCTCCATTTGTCGGTCATCATAGACAAAAACTGCAGCATGAGAAAACATCTGACATCCACCTTTACTCCGGTGCTGGATATCTGGAATCAGCCACTGCACACTGGAACTGCCTTTTGCTTGGCACTGAATTGAACCGTAGCTTGGGTTTACAATTCCATCCTCACCCTACTGGTCCCCAAGCCCTCTTGATAGGGAATTCTGGAGCCAAAGCAGCTTTCTGCCTTCCCATTAGAAAGAAGATGGGCCTGGTGATTCTTCCCAGAAGATCTACATGAGGATCAATCTGCTGGGCCCTCGAGGGATCCCCGATTTATAGTCAGCCTGGCCACTAGTTCTGTGTCTGACAGAACCTGAGCCCTCAACTCATGTCAGCCACTCAGAGTCGAGCCCATATCCAGCAGGTGAGACCAGCCATGTCTCAGGGCGCTCATCTATACTCATCCTTGGTATTCAGGCATCTGTCCCCAGACATTTGCTGGAATCCCTAACAATGGTGGAACCTGAAGCACAATAGAGAAATCCTCCTTCTTCATGGCAGGAATGCAGGTAGTTGGGATGAGTGTCCAACCCTCAAAGGGGGAGCCAGTTACAAGACCAATAATAACACAACCACTCCTGAGGGCCACCCTGGACACAAACAGGCATTATGACCCTCAGCCTGAGCATGCTTTAAAACAATCCCTCGCAGTTGCACCCCTATGATCCCGCATTGCAGGACTGGTACGCCTCTAGGCACAAATCCTAAAACTTGGTGGGATTTTGCAGGTGCCCAGACCGAGAATCCATCTCTGGATTCCCAGTTTTGGGACACCCATAACATGGAAAACAGCACTCTTCCATTCCCAGAAATAGCCACCAAACTATGGGGAACCACCAGGATCCACGGTGAGGAAAAGTCTCCCATGGACCCATGAATACAAACCTACATTCCGAGGCCATCCTGGACACACAGTCCAGAGAGAAAAGCCTCTGCTACCACCTTACAGTCACCCTAATTACATTTCCAGACAAGCTGCCCTCCAGGTCTATGCATGGGGCCTGCGATCACCTCAACACTCACCCTAATCCGAATTTGTGATTGCAGACTTCTCCGCCTAAACCGTGGCACACATGCCTTCCAGGATGAGGTCTTTGGATCCACACCACAGGACTGTCCCTGCCATCCCCAAGGAAAGTGTATTCATCACAGTTGCCAAAAAATTCTAGATTAGGAGAAACCTGCAAGGCCCCTGAGCCTACCCAATATTGGTGGCCGCTCTGTACGCAAACGGGCAGTCTGAAATACCGTGATCCCCTACATCCAGGCAGACAGCCAAATCAATGGTCCTGAGTCAGAATAGTGAAACTAACATGCCCCAAGGACGTCACTGGAACCCTAGATTTGGTTTTCAGGCATCTGTCCTCAGGGAACTGTTCTGGAATATCAATTTATGACACAACATGTGGTCCCTGTGCCACACGACAGAACATGTCCTTTCCCCAGAAAGTTAACATGCTCTCCGACCTGTGTCAAACCCTCAGGGTAGGAGAATCCTGTATGGCACCTTAGCAACCAGCACATTCTAAGATCTCCTTGGTAATAAACCACCATTGTGACCCATCTGCAAGAGATTCCATGTCAAATCAAGGCCTTGGTACTTCGCCCCAGAGCCACTGTAACAAACCTGCCATGTTCCTCAGCTGCAAAGGTTAATGGAGGTGTGCTTTCCAGGCATCCAGGCTGGAGAGTTCTGCTTCACAAACTTGCCACATAGGGGAACCTAGGGCAAACAAACCAGACTTCACCTGCCCAGTACAAGGAAATCTTATGTTTGGAGCAGCTCACAGACCTCTGTGTGTGAACTCCTTGATGGCCTCTTGACGTCACCCCTGCATTGGTCGATCATCAAAGACAAAACCTCCAGTGTGAGCAAATATCTGACATGCACCCTTATTCCACTGCACATTGGAACTAACTTCCGCTTGGCACTGAATTGAATCGTAGCTTGTGTTTACAATTCTATCCTCACCCTACTGGTCCCCAAGCCCTCTTGATAGGGAAATGTGGAGCCGCAACACAGCATTCTGGTTTCCCCAATGAATGAGGAAGTGCCTGATGAGTCTGGCCAGAAACCCCACATGAGGATCAATCTGCTCGGTGCTCGAGTCAACCCCGATTTATAGGCTGCCATGGCCACTAGTGCTGTGTCTGACAGAGCCTGAGCCCTGACCGAGATTCAGCCACCAGAGAGCGGGCCCCATATCAAGTATTTGGGATGGTAATGGGGCAAGTACGTCATCTCTATCCATCCTTAGTATTCAGGTACCTGTCCCCAGACCTTGGCTGGAATCCCTGACAATGAGGGAACCTGAAGCAAAAAAGAGAAATCCTCTTTCCCCATGGTCATAAACCTGGCTGTTGGGATGGGTGTCAAACCCTCAAAGGGGGATCAAGTTACAACATCAGTGAGACAACGCCCACTCCTGAGGGCTGCCCTGGGCACAAACAGGCATTGTGACCCACTCAGTTGCACCACAATGATCCCGCATTGCAGGCCTGGTATGCCTCTAGGCAGAAATCCTAAACCATGGTGGGGTTTTCCAGGTGCCCAGACCCAAAGTCCATCTCTGGAATCCCTGTTTTGGGGCACGCCTAAGATGGAAAACAGCACTCTTCCCTTCCCTGAAAAAGCCACCAAACTATGGGGAGCGACCAGTATACATAGAGAGGAAAAGCTCCCATGGACTCATGAGAACACACCTGCATTCCGAGGCCATCCTGAACACACAATCCAGAGAAAAAAGCCTGTGCTACCGCCTTCCATTCACCCTAAATACAGTTCCAGATGATCTACCTTCCAGGTCTGTGCATTGGGTCTATGATCACCTTGCCACCCACCCTAAACTGAATTTGTGTTAGCAGACTTCTCTACCAAAACCATGGCACACATGCCTTCCAGGATCGGGTCTCTGGATCCACACTACAGGACTGTCCCTGCCATCCCCAAGGAAACTGTGTCCGTCACAGTTGCCCAGACCTTCTAGATTAGGAGAATCCTGCAAGGCCCTTGAGCCTACCTCAATATTGGCGGCCGCTCTGAATGCAATTGTGCAGCCTGAAATACCCTGATAACCTACATCCAGGCAAATAGCCAAATCAATGGTCCTGAGTCAGATTAGTGAACCTAATATGCCCCTAGGACATCATTGGAACCTTAGATTCGGTTTTCAGACATCTGTCCTCAGAGGCCTGTTCTGAAATGCGAACTTATGGTACAACATGTGGTCCCTGGGCCATACAACAGAACATCTCCTCCCCCCAGAAGGAAACCGTCCTCTTCCATATGTGCCAAAGCCCAGGATAGTAGAATCCTGCACAGCACCTTAGCCAACAGCAAATTCTAAGTTCTCCCTTGTCACAAAGCAGCTTGTGGCCCATCTGCAAGAGATTCCATGTCAACTTAAGGACTTGGTACTTCACTCCAGAGACACCAGAACAGGCCTGCCATGTTCCTCAGCTGCACTGGTCAATGGAGTTGAGCTTTGCAGGCATCCATGTGGTAGTGCTCTGCTACCCAAACTTTCCACATAGGGGACCCTGGAGGAAATAAACCAGACTCCACCTGTCCAGTAGAACAAAACCTTGCTGTTTGGAGCAGCTCATAAGCCTCAACGTAAAAACCCCTCCATGACCTCTTGATGCCACTCTTCCATTTGTCAATCATAGGCACAGACTCCAGTGTGAGCAAATATCTGACATCCGCCCTTACTCATGTGCTGGGTATCTCCAATAAGCCGCTGCACATAGGAACTGCCTTCCGCTTGGCACTGAATTGAACCGTAGCTTGTGTTTACAATTCCATCCTCACCCAACTGGTCCCCAGGCCCTCTTGATAGGGAATTCTGGAGCCACAATGCAGCATTCTGCCTTCCCTATAGAAAGAAGTGCCTGGTGAATCTGGCCAGAACCTCCACATGAGGATTAATCTGCTCGGCCCTCGAGGGAACCCCAATTTATAGTTTTCCCTGGCCATAGGGCTGTGTCTGACAGAGCCTGAGCCCCAACCTAGTGTCAGTCAATAGAGAGTCGACCCCACATCTGGCATTTGGGATTGCCATGGCCCAAGTACGTCATCTCTACCCATCCTTGGTATTTAGGCACCTGTCCCCAGACCTTGGCTGGAATCCCTCCCAATGGGGGAACCTGAAGCACAATAGAAAACTCCTCCTTCCTCATGGCAGGACATTTGGCTCTTGGGATGGGTGTCCAACCCTCAAAGGGGGAGCCAGTTACAAGACCAATGAAACCACGCCCACTCCTGAGGTCCGCTTGGGCACAAACAGGCATTTTGACCCCCAGCCTGAGCATGCTTTCAAACACTCCCTCTCAGGTGCACCACCATGATCCCAGGCTGCAAGCCTCATACGCCCCTAGGCCCAAATCCTAACCCTCGGTGGGATGTTCCAGACTCTCAGAACCAGAGCACAGATCTGGAATCCTTGTGTTGGGGCACCCATAAGATGGAAAACAACACTCTTACCTTCCCCGAAATAGCCACCAAACTATGGAGAGCTGCCAGGATCCATACAGAGGAAAAGTCTCTCATGGACCCATGAGACCACACCTGCATTCCAAGGCCATCCTGGACACACAATTCAGAGAAAAAAGCCTGTGCTACTTCCTTCCAGTCACCCTAATTAAAGTTCCTGATGAGCTGCCCTCCAGGTCTATGAATTGGGCCTGCGATCACATTGCCACAAAGTCACTAACCCAAATTTGTGTTTCCAGACTTCTCTGTATATAATTTGTGTACAGTAGAGTGCCGAGTAGGTCTACCCTCATTTGGGGTGTCTGGGAAGCTCCAGAGGGCAACATTTTTCTTCTAGAAGCCAGGCAGTGTGCTGCATTTTTGGTCCAGAATTGTCAAATGTAAGGGCTTGGGGACTAAGAGTGTGAGGACAAAAGTCTGAAAACACAAGCTAGACATAGGTTTCAGGGCTAGGGCAAGGCCAGCACACTCCACAGAGCTGACTCGAGATCTCGTGCATGTGAAGTCAGGGCGAGGATCAGACGTTGGCACAATTTGGAGTTCCTGGTCATGATTTCCCCTTCATAAAGGGGTGGTGGCATCACAAAGCTATCGAGGTTTTCGTAAGTTGGGAGTTGTGAAATGCTCCAAAACCCAAGGATTCCTTCTGCAGGACATTTGAGACATGTTCGATGACTCTAGGACATCCCATACAGAACGACACCAGAGCAGGGTTCTAACGATGGATGCCTGGGCAGCCCACCACTTATTCTAATTGTCTCCTAGCCACAAGACAGGTTCGATCTGCTGGCTCTGGGGGATGAGTCAAGGGGGCTGAGGTGAAATGGAATTTCCTGCCGATGGATCATAATGTGGGTTTGTGTCCATGGAGACCTTGGAATGGGGCGGTGGCACCAGGCCCCTGAAGGATTGTCCTAACCAGAGATTTTGAGACAGCTTCAATGAGCAAGTTTCCCATGTGGAGACAAGATTCGTTTTAATTGGTGCCTCAGGAAACCCCCATATGCTGGTATTGGAAACCAGCCATCTGAGGAGAGATACCTGGAAAACACAACAATGGATCTGATTAGGGACTAGGGGTCTGTCTGGTTCAGTCTTATTCTCTGGCGACATCTGTCTATGGTATGAGTGGAGGGAGTTGATCAGCTGATGTCAGACAGCCCCTGTTTTTCTGGGTGGCCTACACTATTGGGATGACCTTGGGAACTTTGGAGATTTCCCCTAATTTATACGATTATGGACAATGGAAGTGAAAGAATTCCCGTGGAGTGAACAGGCACAGACCTGATATGTGGCTCCAGGCAACCCAACCTGGAGGGTGTGTGTTCCAGGACTGTGGGGACAGATGTCTGAAAACTCAAACTCAGCTTAGGTTTGGGGACATAGGTATGGCAGGCCAGATCTAGAGACCGTGAGGAGAACTCTTCAGGATATGAAGAAAGGGCGAGTGTGAGGCACATGCTTAGGCTTTTGTCTCTGGATATTGTGTCACCAATGGCCATGGAATGTCAGGGTGATTTCATGGGCAATGGACGAGTCTTCCTCTCTGGGGATTAGGTCCGATCCCAAGAGTTTGGGGTCATTCTGTGGGATGCGAGGTGTCCATTTTGTTTTTTTAACCAAGGTGTCGCACCAAAAGAGGGATTCCAAAGCCGAGCCCTGGGGAGGGGTGACTGGACAACCAGAAATCTGTTTAAAAATGGGGCCTAGGGGCATGGCAAGCCCATTAGGATGTCTAATGGTCCAGCCACTGAGAGGACTTACTAGAGGACAGGACTCAAGCTGAGGGTCACAATGCGTGTTTATGCCCTCACCCACTCAAGCATCAGTGGAACTTCATGGTGAATGCTGGTGTCTCCTACAATGAACGTTGGACAACATGCCAACCACAAGGTTTCTTGCCATGGTTAAGTAGGAGTTCCGATTTCTGCATCAAGTTGACCCCTTGGCAGGGTTTGGAGTTAAGGTCTAAGTTCTGAAGACTGAAAAGCTAGGTTTGGAAGAGATTATGAGCTAAGGCCATGGCGGGTATGATGTGCTCAGTGTGCGGTCAGCTGTCTGGGTGTTGGTCAGGAGGTCCAGGCTCAGGCTGTGTCAGACAGTGTATTAGTGCCCAGGTTAGAGTATACAATTTGGGTACAGTAGAGTGCCGTGTAGGTCTATCCTCATTTGGGGCGTCGTGGAAGCTCCATAGGGCAACATTTTTCTTCTGGAGGGAAGGCAGAGGGCTGCATTGTGAGTCCGGAATTGCCAACCTTAAGGGTTTGGGGGCGCAGAGTGTGAATAGGGAAATATAAGAACAAAAACTAGACATAGGTTTTAGGGCAAGGGCAATACTGGCACACTCTGCAGAGCTGAATCGAGATCTCATGCATCTGAAGTCAGGGTGAGGATCAGACATTGGCTCAGGTTGGAGTTCCTGTCCATGATTTTCCCTTCATAAAGGGCGGGTGGCATCACAAAGCTATTGAGGTTTTCACAAGTTGGGAATTTTGAGATCCTCCAAAACGCAAGGATTCCTTCTGCAGGACATTTGAGACCTGTTGTATGGCTCCAGAAAGTTCCATACAGAACAACGCCAGAGCAGGGTTCTAAGGAAGGATTCCTGGGTAGCCCGTCTTGCATTCCATTTGTCTCCTAGCCACAAGACAGGTTCGATCTGCTGGCTCTGGGGGAGCAACCAAGGGTGCTGAGTTGAAATGGACTCTCCTGGGGATGGCTCCTAATGTGGGTTTGTGTCCATGGAGACCTTGGAATGGACCGGTGGCACCAGGGCCCTGAAGGATTCTACTAACCGGAGATTTTGAGAAAGCTCCAAAGAGCAAGTTTCCCATGTGGAGCCAAGATTTGTTTTAATTGGTGCCTCAGGAAACCCCCATATGCTGGTATTGGAAACCAGCCATCTGAGGAGAGATACCTGGAAATCACAGCATTGGATCTGATTAGGTCCTAGGGGCCTGTCCGGTTCAATCTTCTTATCTGGCGACATCTGTCTATAGTATGAGTGGAGGCAGTTGCTCAGCTGGTGCCAGACCCCTTCTGATTGTCCGGGCAGCCAACACTTTTGGGATGGCCTCGGGGACTTTGGAGGTTTCTCCTAATTTGTACGATTATGGACAATGGAAGGGGCAGATTTCCCATGGACTGGGCAGGCAGAGACCTGATGTGTGGTTCCAGGGGCCCCAGCATGGATGGTGTGTGGGCCAGGACTGTGGGGACAGATGTCGAAAACACAAACTCAGCTTAGGTTTGGGGACGTAGGTATGGTAGGCCAAATCTAGAGACCGTGAGGAGACCTCTTCGGGATATGAATCAAGGGCAAGTGTGAGGCACTTGCTCAGGCTTTTGTCTCAATGATGGCTGTGGAATGTCACAGAGGCCTCATGGGCCATGGACGTGTCTTCCTCTCTGTGTATTTGGCCCGATCCCAATTGTTTTGGGTCTATCTGTGGGATGGGAGGAGTCCTTTCAGTTTTGTTACCTGAGATGTCCCACCAAAAGAGGGATTCTAAAGCAGAGCACTTTGGAGGGACGACTGGACAACCAGAAATCTGGTTAAATATTGGGACCTAGGGGCATGACAAGCACAATATGCCTTCTAATTGTCCAGCCACTGAGAGGCCTTCCTTGAGGACAGAACTCACGCTGAGGGTCACAATGCATGTTTATGCCCTCATGGCACTCAATTATGGGCAGGGACTCATGGTACATGCTGGTTTCTCCTTCACTGAACATTGGACAACATGCCAACCACAGTTTTGCCACAATGGGGAAGCATTAGTTCTGATTGCTGCATCTCATTCACCCTTGGGCAGTGATTGGAGATAAGGTCTTGGTTCTGAAGTCTGAAAACCGAGTTTGGGAAGAGATGACAACCTAAGGACATGTCGTGTCTCATGTGCTCAGTGTAGAGCCAGCTGTCTGCATGTCGGTCGGAAGGTCCGGGCTCAAGCAGTGTCAGACAGGGCATTAGTGCCCAGAGTAGATTGTATAATTGGGGTACAGTCGAGTGCCATGCAGGTTGATCCTCATTTGGCATTTCAGGGTATCCCCAAGAGCAAAGATTTTCTTCTAGAGGGCAGGCAGAGTGCAGCATTGTGGCTCTGGAATACCCGAAGTGGATGCCTTGTGGGCAAGGAGTGTGAGGACGGAAGTCTGAGAACACATGTTAGGCATACGTTTCGGGGCAAGGGCACGGCAGGCACCCTCTGCAGATCTGAATCGGGATTTCAACATCTGAAGTCAGGTCAAGATCAGACGTAGACTCAGCTTGGAGTTTCTGTCCATTATGGCCCCTTCATGAAGGGGACAGCATCTCGAGGCCATGTAGGTATTCCCATGATGGGAGTTGCGAGATGCTCCAAACTGCAAGGATTCCTTATGATTGACAATTGAGACCTGTTAGATCGCTCCAGGACGTCCCATACGGAACGACGCCAGAGCAGGGATCTAAGTATGGATGCCTGGGCAGCAAACCTCTCATTCGAATTGTCTCCTAGCGAATAGACAGGTTCGATATGCTGGCTCTGGTGGAGCAACAGGGGGGGCTGAGTTGAAATGGAATCTCCTGTGGATGGGTCCTAATGTGGGTTTGTGTCCATGAGACCCTTGGAATGGGGCGGTGGCACCGGGGCCCTGAAGGATTCTCCTAACCGGAGATTTTGAGATATCTCCAAAGGACAAGTTTTCCATGTGGAGACGAGATTTGTTCTGATTGGTGCCTCAAGTTACCCCCATATGCTGATATTGGAAACCAGGTCTCTGAGGAGAGATACCTGGAAACCAAAGAAATGGATCTGGTTAGGGCGTAGGGGCCTGTCCGTTTCAATCTTCTTCTCTGGGGACATCTGTCTATGGGTCTGAGTGGAGGTAGTTGCTCAGCTGGTGTCAGATCGCCCCTGTTTGCCCTGGGAAGCCTAGACTATTGGGATGGGGTTGGGGACTTTGGAGGTTTCTCCTAATTTTTATGGTTGTGGGAAATGGAATGGGCAGAATTCCCTTGGAGAGGGCAGGCACAGTCCTGTGGTGTGGTTCCAGGGGTCCCAGCCTGGAGGTTGTGTGGGTCAGTGCTGTGGGGACAGAGGGACGTATGTATGGCAGGCCCTATCTATAAACCGTCCGGAGAACTCTTTGGGATATGAACAAAGGGCGAGTGTGAGGAGCTTGCTCAGTCTTTTTTCTCTGGATTTTGTGTCAGTGAGAGACGTGGAATGTCGGGATGGCCTCATGGGACATGGAAGTATCCCCCTCTCTGGGGATTTAACCCTATCCCAAGAGTTTGGGGTCATTCTGTGGGATGGGAGGAGTCTGTTCTGTTTTTGTTGTTGTTGTTTGTTTGTTTGTTTTTACCACAGGTGTCCCACCAAAGAGGAATTTCAGAGCAGAGCCCTGAGTGGAGTGACTGGAAAACCCAACCTCTATTTAAGACTGGGGGCCTAGGGGCATGGCAAGCCCATATGCAGGCTATTGGTCCAGCCACTGAGAGGCCTTACTGGAGGACAGGACTCACGCTGAGTGTCACAATGCATGTTTGTGCCTAACGCTGCCTTCTAACATGGGCGGAGCCTCAAGGTCCAGGCCAGTTTCTCCTACACTGAACATTGGACAACATAACAAACACAAGGTTTCTTGCCATGAGGAAGGAGGAGTTCTGATTTCTGCCTCACGTTCACCCCTGGGAAGTGATTGGAGATAAGATATAGGTTCTGAAGCCTGAAAACCTAGGTTGGGAAAAGATGACAACATAAGGCCTTGGTGGGTCCGATGTTCTCAGTGTGTGGCCAGGTGTCTGGGTGTCGGTCAGGAGGTCTGGGTTTAAGCTGTGTCCGACAGGGCATTAGTGACCAGGGTGGACTATATAATTGGGGTACAGTAGAGTGGGGTGCAGGTTGATCCTCATTTGGGGTCTCTGGGTATACCCAGAGGGCAATGTTTTTCTTCTGGAGGGCAGGCAGAGTGCTGCATAATGGCTCCAGAATTGCCAAACTGGAGGGATTGTGGGCCTGGAGTGTGAGGACTGAAGTCTGAGAACACAAGCTAGGCATAGGTTTGGGGTGAGGGCACTGAAGGCACACTCTACAGAGCTGAATCGAGATCTCGTGCATCTGAAGTCAGGGCGAGGATCAGACGTTGGACAGTTGGAGTTTCTGTCCATGTGGCTCCTTCAGGAAGGGGGGTGGGGCAACACGAGGCCATGGAGTTTTTCCCTCGATGGGAGTTTTGAGATGCTCCAAACTGCTAGAATTCCTTCTGCGGGACAATTGAGACATGTTGGATGGCTTAAGAACATCCCATACAGAACAACTCCAGAACAGTGTTCTAAAATTTGATGCCTGGGCAGCCCTCTTCATATTCCAATTGTCTCCTTGGTACAAGAGAAGTTCAATCTTCTAGCTCTGGGGTAGCAACCGAGGTGGATGTGTTGAAATGAAGGGGGTGGGGGGCATCATGACGCTATGGAGGTCTTCCCACGATGGGAGTTGTGAGATTCTCCAAAGCTCTAGGATTCCTTCTTCGGGACAATTGAGACCTGTTGCATGACCTAGGACATCCCATAGGGATGACTCCAGAGCAGGGTTTCAAGGATGGATGCCTGGGCAGCCCAACTCACATTGTTGTGCATGATGTGCAATGTTCAGTGTAGGAGAAACAAGCCTGGTACATTAGGCTCCACCCAAGAGCCCACATATGGGGTTTGCCCTGCCCCTAGGCCCCCATTCTAAACCAGAGGTCAGGTTGTCCAGTCTCCCCTCCCCAGGGCTCTCCTCTGGAATCCGTCTTTTGGAGAGACACTTGAGGTAAAAAAAAACAAAACAAAACAAACAAACAACAAACAAACAAACAAACAAAAAAAAACAGAATGGACTCCTCCATCCTAAAGAATGACCCCTAACTCTTTGGATTGGGCCAAACCGCCAGAGAGGGATACACGTCCATGGCCAATGAAGCCACCTTGACATTCAACGGCTATCGTTGAAATAAAATCCAGACAAAAGCCTCAGCAAGTGCCTCACAATTGCTCTTTGTTCATATCCCAAATAGTTCTCCTCACAGTTCGTAGATCAGGCCTGTCATACATACGTCCCAATCCTAAGCCAAATATGTGTTTTCACACTTCTATCCCCACAGCCATGGCACACACACCAGCGTGGACCATGAGGACCCGCCCATGCTTGAGGGCCGTGTTGGGCACAAACACGCATTGTGACCCTAAGAGTGAGCCCTGTCCTCAAGTAAGGCCACTCAGTGACTGGAACAAGAGCCCACATATAGCGCTTGCCATGCCCCAAGGTCCTCAGTCTTAACCAGAAGTCGGGTTTTCCAGATGCCCCTCCCCAAGGCTCTGCTCTGGAATCCCTCTTTTGGTGGGACGCCTTAGGTTAAAAACAAACAAACAAAAACAAAAAAAAGACCCCAAAACAGAAAGCATTCCTCCCATCCCACAGAATGACCCATTCTCTTGGGATTGGGCCAAATACCCACTAAGGGAGACCCGTCTATGGCCTATGAGGCCACCCCGACATTCCATGACTATTTTTGACAGTAAATCCAGAGACAAAAGCCTTAGCAATTGCCTCACACTCACCCTTTCTTCATATCACGAAGAGTTCTCCTCTTGGTCTGTATTTCAGGTCGTCCATACATTCATCCCCAATGCTAAGCCGAGTTTGTGTTTTCAGACTTCTGTCCCCACAGTCCTGACCCATACACCCTCCAGGCTGGGGCCCCTAGAGCCACACCTCAGGTCTGTGCCTGCCCTCTCCAAGGGAATTCTGCTCATTCCTTTGGATACAACCTGACAGATTAGGAGAAACCTCCAAAGCCCCCGAGGCCATCCCAACAGTGTTGGCCGCCCAGGACAAACAGGGGTGATCTGTCACAAGCTACGCAACTACCTCCACTCAGACCCATAGACAGATATCCCCTAGAAGAATAATGAACTGGACAGGCACCTAGGCCCTAATCGGATCCATTGCTTTTGTTTCCAGACATCTCTCCTCAGAGGCCTGGTTTCCAATACCAGCATATGTGGGTTCCTGGAGGTATCAATCAGAACAAATCTCGTCTCCACATGGGAAACTTGCTCTTTGGAGCTGTGTCAAAACCTCCAGTTAGGAGAAACCTTCAGGTACACGGAGGCACTGTCCCATTCCAAGGTCTCCATGGACATAAACCCACATTAAGACCCATCCTCAGGAGAGTCCATTTCAACTCAGCCATCTCGGTTACACCCCCGAGCCAGTGATGGAACCTGCCTTATAGCAAGTAGATAATTGGAATGTGAGGTGGACTGCCCAGGATTCCATCATTAGAACCCTGCTCGGGAATCGCGTGTAATGGACTTCCTGGAGACATCCTACAAGTCTCGATTGCCCCACAGAAGGAATCCTTGGGGATTGGAGCATCTCACTACTCCCATCTTGATAAAACCACCATGGCCTCATGATGCCCACCCCCCCGCTTTGTGAAGGGGGGAAATGGAGAGAAACTCCAACCTGAGCCAAAGTCTGATCCTCACCCTGACTTCATATCCACGAGATCTCAATTCAGCTCAGCAGAGTGGGCCTGCCGTGCCCTCACTCCGAAACCTATGCTAGCTTGTGTTCTCAGACTTCCTTCATCACAGGCCTGGGATACAAGCACTCCAGTTTGGGAATTCTGGAGCCACAATACAGCACTCTGCCTTCCCTCCAGAAGAGAAACTTTGCCCTATGGGGCTACCCAGAAACCCCAAATGAGGATCAACCTGCATGCCACTCGACTGTACCCCAATTGTATGATCTACCCTGGGCACTAATATGCTGTCTGACACAGCCTAAGCCCTGACCTCCCGACTGACACCCAGACAGCTGCGGCCACACCTCAGGACTGTGCCTGCCTCTCCAAGGGAATTCTGCCCATTCCATTGGCCACAACCCTACAGATTACTAGAAACCTCCAAAGACCCCGAGACCATCCCAATAGTGTAGGCTTCCTGGGAGAAACAGTGGCGATATGAAGCAAGCAGAACAACAACCTCCACTCAGAACCGTAGACAGATGTTCCCAGAGAAGAAGATTGAAGCAGACAGGCCTCTAGGCCCTAATAGGATCCATTGCTTTTTTTCCAGGCAAGTCTCCTCGGAGGCCTGGTTTCCATACAAGCTAATGGGGTTTCCTGAGGCAACAATCAAAACGTATCTCGTCTCCACATGGGAAACTTGCTCTTTGGAGCTGTGTCAATACCTCTGGTTAAGGAGAATCCTTCAGGGTGCTGGCGACACTGCCCCATTCCAAGGTCTCCATGGACACAAACCCACATTATGTCCGATCCTCAGGAGAGTACATTTCAACTCAGCCCCTCGGTTCCTCCTCCAGAGCCAACAGACCGAACCTGCCCTGTCGTTAGTAGACAATTGGAATGAGAGTTGGGGTTCCCAGGCATCCATCGATAGAACCCTGCTCTTGATAACTTCCTTATGGTACATCCTGGATCCATCCAACAGGTATCGACTGTCTCACAGAAGGAATCCTTGCGGTTTGGAGCATCAGACAATGCGACCGTGGAAAAAATTCCATTGCCTCTTGATTGCCCCCACACTTCATTAAGGGGCCATCATGGGCAGAAATTCCAACCTGAGCCAATGTCTGATCCTGTCCTGACTTCAGATGCACGAGGTCTCGATTCAGCTCTTCAGAGTGTGCCTGCTGTACCCTCGCCTCAAACCTAAGCCTAGCTTGTGGTCTTAGACTTCCATCCTCACCGTTCGGGCCCACAAGCCCTCCAGTTTGGCATTCCAGAGCCACAATGCAGCACTCTGCCTGCCCTCCAGAAGAGAAACGTTGCTCTATGGGGCTACCCAGAAACCCCAAATGAGGATCAACCTGCACGCCACTCGACTATACCTCAATTATACAGTCTGGGTACTAATGCCCTGTCTGACACAGCCTGAGCCTGGAATTCGCGACTTACATCCAGACAGCTGGACGCACACTGAGCATATTGGACCTGCCATGGCCTTAGATCATCATCTCTTCCCAAACTTGGTTCCCCGGCATCAGAACCTAGACCTTATCTCCAGTCACTGTCCACCATTGAACGTGATGCACAAATCAGAAGTCCTCATTACCCATGGCCAAAAACCTTGTGGTTAGCATGTTGTCCAATGTTCAGTGTAGGAGAAAACAGCATGGCCCATGAGCGCCCGCCCGTGCTTGAGGGCCACCATGAACACAAACACACATTTTGACCCTCAGCCTCAGCCCTAACCTCAAGTAAAGTCTCTCAGTGACTTGACCAAGAACTCGGATATGGGGCTTGCATTGCCCCTAGTCCCCCATCTTAACTAGAGCTTGAAATCTCTAGTCACCTCTACTCAGGGCTCTGCTCTGTAATCCCTCTTTGGTGGGACTCCTGTGGTAAAAAAAAAAAAAAAAAAAAAAAAAACTACAGAAAGGACTCCTCCCATCCACAGACTGACAGCAAACACTTGGGATCGGGCCAAATCCCCAGAGAGAAAGGATCTTCCATGGCGCATGAGGCCAGCATGACATTCCACAGCCACCATTGACACAAAATCCAGAGACATAAGCCTAAGCAAGCGCCTCACACTCGCCCTTTGTTCATAGGCCAAAAAATTCTCCTCTTGGGCTGTAGATCAGTCCTGTCATACATACATCTGCAAACCTAAGCGGAGGTTGTGTTTTCAAACCTCTGTCCCCACCATCAAGGTCCACACAACCTCAAGACTGGGGCCCCTGTAGCCAAACGTCAGGACTATGCCTGCCCTCTCCCGGGGAATTCTGTCCATTCCATTGGCCACAACTCTACAGATTAGGAGAAACCTCCAAAATCCCCGATGCCATCCCAATAGTGTAGGCCGCCCATGACAAACAGGGGCGATCTGTCAGAAGCTGAGCAACTACATCCATTCAGACACTTAGACAAATATCCCAAGAGAAGAAGATTGAACTGGACAGGCACCTAAGCCCTAATCAGATCCATTGCTTTGGTTTCCAGGCATCGCTCCTCAGAGTCCTTGTTTCCAATACCAGCATATAGGTTCTTCCAGAGGTACCAATCAGAACAAATATCGTCTCCACATGGGAAACTTGCTCTTTGGAGCTGTGCCAAAGCCTCCAGTTAAGAGAAACCTTCAGGTCCCCGGAGCCCCTGCCCCATTACAAGGTCTCCATGGACACAAACCCACATTATGACCCATCCTCAGAATAGTCCATTTCAACACAGCTTCCTTGGTTGCTCCCCCAGACCCAGCAGATCAAACCTGCCTCGTCACAAGGAGACAATAGGAATGTGAGGCAGGATCTCCAAGCAACCATCCTTAAAACCCTGCTCTGGCATCGTTCTGTATGAGATGGCCTGGAGCCATCTGACAGGTCTCGACTGTCCCACAGAAGGAATACTTGCCAACTGGAGCATCTCACAATTCCCATCGTGGGAAAATCTCCATGATCCCACGATGCCCCCCACCTTCATGAAGGGGCCATCCTGAAGAGAAACTCCAACCTGAGCCAAAGTCTGATCCTGGCCCTGACTTTGGATGCACGAGATCTCGATTTAGCTCTGCAGAGTGTGCCTGCCATGCCCTTGCCCCGAAACCTACACCTAGCTTGTGTTCTCAGACGTCCTTTCTCACACTTCTGGCCCACAAGCCCTCCAGTTTGGGAATTCTGGAGGCACAATGTAGCACTATGCCTGCCCTCCAGAAGAGAAACGTTGCCCTATGGGACTACCCAGAAACCCCAAATGAGGATCAAACTGCACGCCAATCGACTGTACCCCAATTATACAGTCTAACCTGGGCACTAATGCCCTGTATGACACAGCCTGAGGCCTGACTTCCCGACCAACACCCAGACAGCTGCCGCCATGGCCTTAGTTCTTCATCTCTTCCCAAATGCGGTTTTCAGGCTTCAGAAACCTAGACCTTATCTCCACTCACTTCCCACAGGTGAACGGGATGCAGAAATCAGAACTCCTTCTTCCCTCTCGACAGAACCTTGTGGTTGGAATGTTGTCCAAAGTTCAGTGTAGGAGAAACCAGCTGGCCCATGAGGCCCCAACCATGCTTTAGGGCTGCGATGGGCACAAGCACACATTGGGACACTCTGCATGAGCCATGACCTCAATTAAAGCCTCTCAGTGACTGGACCAAGAGCCCTCATATGGGGCTTGACATGCCCCAAGTCTCCCAATCTTAACCAGAGTTTGAGATATCTAGTCACCCCTACTCAGGGCTCTGCTCTGGAATCCCTCTTGGGTTTGACAGCTTAGGCAAATAAATACAGAAAGTACTCTTCCCATCCACAGGATGATCCCAACCACTTGGGATCAGGCCAAATCCCCAGAAAGAAACACTCTTCCATGGCCAATGAGGCCAGCTCTACATTCCACAGCCACTTTTGACACAAAATCCAGAGACATAAGCCTGAGCAAGCGCCTCACACTCGCCCTTAGTTCATAGCCTGAGAAATTATCCTCACATTCTGTAGATTGGACCTGCCATACCTATGTCCACAAACATAAAGTGAGTTTTTTTTTTTCAGACTTCTATACCCACAGTCCTGGCCCACACATACTCCAGGTTGGGGCCCCTGGAGTCACACCTCAGGACTGTGCCTGCCCTCTCAAAGGGAATTCTGCTCATTCCTTTGGACACAACCCTACAGATTAGGAGAAACCTTGAAAGTCCCCGAGGCCATCCCAATAGTGTAGGACATCCAGGACAAACAGGGGCGATCTGACACAAACTGAGCCACTATCTCCACTCAGACCCATACACAGATATGTCCAGAGAAGAAGATTGAACCAGACAAGCACCTAAGCCCTAATCAAATCCATTGCTTTTGCTTCCAGGCATCTCTCCTCAGAGGCCTGTATTCCAATACCTGCATATGGGGGTTTCCGGAGGTACCAATCAGAACAAATCTCGTCTCCACATGGGAAACTTGTGCTATGGAGCTGTGTCAAAACCTCCAGTTAGGAGAAAACTTCAGGTCACCGGAGCCACCTCCCCATTCCAAGCTCTCCATGGACACAATCCCACATTATGACTCATCCTCAGGAGAATCTATTTCAACTCAACCCCCTTGTTTGCTCCCCCAGTGCCAGCATATCGAACCGGCCTTGTCGCTAGGAGACAACTGAAATGCGAGGCGGGCTCTTCAGGCATCCATCCTTAGAACACTGTTCTTGTGTTGTTCCTTATGGGACATCCTGGAGCCAGCCAACAGCTCTCGACTGTCCCGCAGAAGGAGTCTTCGTGGATTGGAGCATCTCACAGCTCACATCGTGGGAAAACTTCCCTGCCACATGATTTCCCCAATCTTCATGAAGGCAGATCATGGACAGAAACTCCAACCTGAGCCAATAGCTGATCCTCGCCTTGAATTCAAATGCATGAGATCTCGATTCAGCTCTTTAGAGTATGCCTGTCGTGCCCTTGCCCCAAAACCAAAGTGTAGCTTGTGTTCTCAGACTTCAGTCCTCACTTTCCTGGACCACACCCCCTCCAGTTTGGGAATTCCAGAGCCACAATGCAACACTCTGCCTGCACTCCAGAAGAAAAACTTTGCCCTATGGGTCTACCCAGAAATGACAAATGAGGCTCAACCTGCAAGCCACTCGACTGTACCCCAATTATTCAGTCTACCCTGGGCACTAATGCCCTGTCTGACACAGCCTGAGCCTGGACCTCCCGACCATCACCCGGACAGCTGGGGCCACATCTCAGGACTGTACCTGCGCTCTCTAAGGGAATTCTGCCTATTCCATTGGCCACAACCCTACAGATTAGGAGAAACCTCCAAAGTCCCTGAGACAATCCCACTAGTGTAGGCCACCCAGGACAAACAGGGTCGATCTGACACAAGCTGAGCAACGGCCTCCACTCAGAACCATAGACGTGCCCAGAGAAGATTGAAGGAGACAGGCCCTAGGCGCGAATTGGATGAATTCCTTTGGATTCCAGGCATCTCTCCTCAGATCCATGGTTTCCAATACCAGCTTATAGGGGTTCCTGAGTCACCAATCAGAACAAATCTCTTCTCCACATGGGAAACTTGCTCTTTGGAGATGTGTGAAAACCTCCGGTTAGGAGAATATTTCAGGGCCCCAGAGCCACCACCCCATTCCAAGGTTTCCATGGACACAGTCTCATATTATGACCAATCCTCAGGAGAGTCCATTTCAACTCAGCCCCCTCGGTTGCTACCCAGAGCCAGTAGATCGAACCTGACTTGTTGTTAGGAGACAATTGGAATGCGGGGTGGACAGCCAAGGCAACCATCGTTAGAACCCTGCTCTGGAGAATACCCTTATGGGACTTCCTGGATCCATCCAACAGGTCTCGACTATCCCACAGAATGAATCCTTGCAGTTTGGAGCATAACATACTCCCACCATGGGAAAACCTCCATGGACTCATGAGATGCTCCACTTTATAAGGGGGCCGTCATGGACAGAAAATCCAACCTGAGCAAATGTCTGATATTTGCCCTGCCTTCAGGTGCATGAGATCTCGATTCAGCTCTGCAGATTGTGCCTGCTGTGCCCTCGCCCCAAAACCTAAGCCTAGCTTGTGCTCTCAGACTTCCATCCTCACAGTCCTGGCCCACAAGCCCTCTAGTTTGGGAATTCTGGAGACACAATTCTGTACTCTCCCTGCCCTCCAGAAGAAAAACATTGCCCTACGGGACTACCCAGAAACCCCAAGTGAGGATCAACCTGAACGCCACTCAACTGCACCCCAATTATACAGTCTATCCTGTCTAATGCCCTGTCTGACATAGCCTGAGCCTGCACCTCTGGACCTACACTCAACAGCTGGCCACATATTGAGCTCATCAGACCCGCCAGGTCCTTAGGTCTTCATCTCTTCCCAACCTTGGTTTTCAGGCTTCATAACCTAGACCTAAACCCCAATCACTGTCCAGGGGTCAACATGATGCATCAATCAGAACTCCTCCTTCCCCATGGCCGGAAAACTTGTGGTTGACATGTTCTCCAACATTCAGTGTAGGAGAAAACAGCATGGCCCATGAGACCTCGCCCATGCTTGAGGGCCTTGTTGGGCACAAATAGGCATTGTGACCCTCAGCATGAGCCCTATACTCAAGGAAGGCCTCTCAGTGTCTGGACCAAAAGCCTGCATATGGGACTTGCCATGACCCTAGGCCCCCAAACTTAACCAGTGGTGGGGATGTCCAGTTGCCCCTCCCAAGGGCTCTGATCTGGAATCCCTCTTTTGGTGGCCACAGGTGAAAAAAAAAAAGAAAGGATTCCTCCCATCCCACAGAATGTACCCAAACTCTTGGGATCAGGCCAAATCCTCAGAGAAGGAAAACAGTCCATGTGACACAAATCCAGAGACAAAGCCTGATCAAGCACCTCAAACTCACCCTCTTTGCTATTCTGAAGACTTCTCCTCACATTCTGTAGATCGGGCGTGCCATACCTACATCCCAAATCCTAAGCAGAGTTTGTGTTTTTAGACTTTTGTCCCCACAGGCCTGGCCCACACACCCTCCAGGCTGGGGCCCCTAGAGCCACACCTCAGGACTGTGCCTGCCCTCTTCAGGGGAATTCTGCCCATTTCATTGGCCACAGCCCTACAGATTAGAAGAAAACTCCAAAGCCCCAGGCCATCCCAATATTATAGGCCAACCAGGACAAACAGGGGCAATCTGTCACAAGCTGAGCAACTACCTCCCCTCAGACCCGTAGACAGATATCCCCAGAGAAGAAGATTGAACCGGACAGGCTCCTAGGCCCTAATCAGATCCATTGCTTTTCTTTCCAGGCATCTCTCCTCAGAGGCCTGGTTTCCAATACCAGCATATGGGCGATTCCTTAGGCACTCATCAAAACAATTCTCATCTCCACATAGGAAACATACACCTTGGAGCTCCATCAAAACCTCCGTTTATGAACATCCTTCAGGGCCCTGGATCTACTGCCCCATTTCAAGGTCTCCATGGACACAAACACACATTATGACCCATCCTCAGGAGAGTCCATTTCACTCACCCCCTTGGTTGCTCCCCCAGAGCCAGCAGATCGAACTTGCCTTGTCGCTAGGAGACAACTGGAATGGGAGGCGGGTTGCCCAGGCATCCATCCTTAGAACCATGCTCTGGAGAACTTCCTTATGGGACTTCCTGGAGCCATCCAACAGGTCTTGGCTGTCCCACAGGAGGAATCATTGCAGTTTGGAGCATCTCACCACTCACATCGTGGGAAAACCTCCAAGGCCTCATGAGAACCTCCCCTTCATGAAGGGGCCGTCTTGGACATAAACTCCCTCCTGAGCCAACGTCAGATCCCAGCTCTGTCTTCAGGTGCACGAGATCTTGAATAATCTCTGCAGAGGGTGCATGCTGTGCCCTTGCCACGAAACCTAGGTCTCACTTGTGTTTTCAGAATTTCGCCCTAACACTCCTGGCCCACAGTCCCTCCAGTTTGGGAATTCCAGAGCCACAGTGCGGCACCGTGCCTGCCCTCCAGAAGAAAAACGTTGCCCTCTGGGGCTACCCGGTAAGCACAAATGAGTATCAACCTGCACGAAACTCGACTGCACCCCAATTATACAGTCTACCCTGGGCACTAGTTCCCTGTCTACCACAGCCTGAGCCCGCACCTCCTGACCCACACTCAACATCTGGCCGAACACAGAGCATATCATACATGCTATGGCCTTAGGTCTTCATCTCTTCCCAACCTCGGTTTTCAGTCTTCAGAACCTAGACCTTAACTCCAATCACTGTCCAGGGGTGAATATGTTGTAGAAATCAGAACTCCTCCTTCCCCATGGCCAGAAACCTTGTGGTGCATGTTTTGCAACATTCAGTGTAGGAGAAACCAGCATGGTACATTAGGCCCCGCCCAGGCTAGAGGGGCTCGTTGGGCACAAATACGCATTGTGAACCTCAGCCTGAGTTCTATCCTCAAGGAAGGCCTCTCAGTGTCTGGACCAAGAGCCTGCATATGGAGCTTTCCAAACCCCTTAATCCCCAATGTTAACCTGAGGTCATGTTGTCCAGTCGCCCGTCCCGAGGATTCTACTCAGGAATCCGTCTTTTGGTGGTATACCTGAGGTAAAAAACAGAAAGGCCTCCTCGCTTCCCACATAATTACCCAAAACTCTTGGGATCATGCCAAATCCCCAGAGAGGGAGACTCATCCATGGCCCATGAGGCCAAGACGACATTCCATGGCCATCGGTGACACAAAATCCAGAGACAAAAGCCTAAGCAAGCGCCTCACACTCGCCGTTTGTTCATATCCCGAAGAGTTCTCCTCACGGTCTTTATTTGGGCCTGCCATACCTACATCCCCTAAACTAAGCAGAGTTTGTGTTCTCAGACTTCTGTCTCGACAGCCCTGGACTACACACCCTCCACGCTTGGGTCCCTGGAGCCACACCTCAGGACTGTGCCTTCCCCCTCCAAGGGAAGTATTCCCATTCTATTGGCCACAACCTTGAAATTAGGAGAAACCTCCAACGTCACCGAGGCAATCCCAATAGTGTAGGCCGTCCAGGACAAACAGGGGTGATCTGACACCAGCTGAGCAGCTACCTCCACTCAGGTCCCTCGACAGATGTCCCCAGAGAAGTAGATTAAACCGGACAGGCCCCTAGGCCCTAATCGGATCCATTGCTTTTGTTTCCAGGCATCTCTCCTCAGTGGCCTGATTTCCAATACCAGCATACGGTGGTTTCCTGAGGCACCAATAAGAACAAATCTCGTCTCCCCATGGAAAACTTGCTCATTGGAGCTGTGTCAAAACCTCTGGTTAGGAGACTCCTTCAGGGTCCTGGTGTCATGGCTCCATTCCAAGGCCCCCATGGACTCAAACCCACATTATGACCCAACCTCAGGAGAGTCCATTTCAACTCAGCCCCCTTGGTTGCTACCCCAGAGCCAGCAGATCAAACATGTCTTGTTGCTAGGAGACAATTGGAATGTGAGGCTGGCTGCCCAGGCATCCATCCTTAGAATGCTGCTCTGGAGAACCTCCTTATGGGACATCCTGGAGCCATCCAACAGGTCTTAATTGTCCCACAGAAGGAATCCTTGCTGTTTGGAGCATCTCACAACTCCAATCGTGGGAAAACCTCCATTGCCTTGTAATGCACCCCTCCCTTCATTAAGGGGCCAACATGGACAGAAACTCCAACCTGAGCTAACGTGTGATCCTCGCCGTTACTTCAGATACATGAGATCTTGATTCAACTCTGCAGAGTGCCTGCCAAGCCCTCGCCCCGAAACCTAAGTGTAGCTTGTGTTCTCAGACTTAAGTCCTCACTCTCCTGGCCCACAAGCCCTCCACTTAGGGAATTCTGGAGCCACAATGCAGAACTCTGCCTTCCCTCCAGAAGAAAAACTTTGCCCTATGTTGCTAGTGAGAAACCCCAAATGATTATCTAATGCATGCCACTCAGCTCTACCACAATTATATAGCCTACACTGTGTACTAATGCCTTGTCTGGCACAACCTGAGACCAGACGTCCCAAACGACACCCAGATAGCTGGCCCCAAACTGAACACATTGGACCCACAATGGCCTTAGGTCATCATCTCTTCCCTCCTTCGATTTTCAGGCTTCAGAACCTAAGAACTTATCTCCAGTCACTGCCCAGGTGTGGACGTGATGCAGAAATCAGAATTCCTCATCCATGGAAAGAAACCTTGTGGTTGCCATATTGTCCAACGTTCAGTGTAGGAAAACCTGCGTGGTTTGAGAGGCTACGCCAGTGCTTGAAGGCTGCCTTGGGCATGGACATGCATTGTGACACTCAGCGTGAGTCTGGTATTCAAGTAACGCCTTTCAGTGGATGGACCAAGAGCCCACATATGGGGCTTGCCATGCCCATAGGCGCCCAGGCCTTTCCAGAGGGCAGGCATTCCAGTTGTCAGTAACCACTGCTCTGCTCTAGAATACCTTCACTGGGGGGATACCTGAGACAGAAAACAGGACTCCTCCAATCCCACAGAATGACCCAAAACTCTAGGGAGCTGAGCAAATTCCCAGAGAGGGAATACTCTTCCTCGGCCCATGAATCCAACCCTGTAATTAATGGCCATCATGGACACAGCATGCAGAGAAAAAAGCCTGAGAGACAGCCTCACACTGGCCCTCATTTCATATCCCGAGGAGATACCCTCACGGACTGTAGATCAGGCCTACCATAACCTTGGCCCAAAACCTGAGCCGAGTTTGTGTTTTCAGTCATCTGTCCCCATATCCCTGGAACACACAGCCTCCAGCCTGGGTCCTCTGGAGCCACACCACAGGACTGTGCCTGCTCTCTCCTAGAAAACTTTGCCCATTCCATTGGCCACAACCCTACAGAAGAGGAGAAACCTCAAGGCCCCGGAGGACATCCCACTACTGTAAGCCGCCCTGGACAAACAGCGGCATTCTGACACAAGCTGAGCAACTACCTCCATGCAGACACGCAGACAGATGTCCACAGATATAGAAGATTGAACCAGGACCCTAGGCCCTACTCTGAACTCTTGCTTTGGTTTCCAGGTGTCACTCCTCAGAGGCCTGGGTTCAAATACCAGCATATGAGGCTTTCCTGAGGCATCAAAGAGAACACATCTCATCTCCACATGGGAGACTTCTTTGTTGGAGCTGTGTCAAACCCTTTGAGTTGGAGAATCCTGCAAACACCCTGAGTCACCACCACATTCAAAGGTCTTCATGGACACCAACCCACATTATGACCCATCCTCAGCAGAGTCCATTTCAACTCAGCACCCTGTGTAGCTCTCCCCAGAGCCAGCAGTTTAAACATATCTTATCACAAATATCCAATGGGAATGTAATGTATGCTATACAGGCATCCATCCATCGAACCCTGCTCTCCAGTACATCAGTATGGGACTTCCTGGAGCCATCTAAAAGGACTTGACTCCCGCAGAAGGAAACCTTGTGGTTTGGAGCAACTCACAAACTCAGCGTGGGAAAACCTACTTAGCCTCATGAGCCGCCACATCATGAAGGGGCCATAATGGACACAAACTCCAGCCTCAGCCAAAGTTTGATCCTCACACTGACTTCAGATGCAGGAGATCTCAATTCAGCCTCTGCAGAGTGGGCCTGTCAGCCCTTGGCCCCAAACCTCACCCTAGTTTGTGTTTTCAGACCTCAGTCCTCACACTCCTGGCACACAAGCCTTTCCGATTGGGAATTCTGGGGCCACAAAGAAGCATTCTGCCTGCCTACCAAAAGAAAAAAAAAATTGTCTATTGCATTGCCCAGAAACCCCAAATGAGGATCAACCTGCTCATCCCTAGGCAACACTCCAACTGCACAGGCTACCCTAAGCACTGATGCTGTGTCTTACATAGCCTGAGCCCAGACATTCCAACAGACACCGAGACAGCTGGCTGCACACCCAGCACATCTGACCCACCATGGCCTTAGGCCATCATCCCTTCCCAACCTGGTTTTTCAGGAATTGGAACCTAGACCTTATCTCCAATCCCTGCACAGGGGGAAACTGATGCATGAGTCTGAACTCCTTCTTCCCCATGGCAAAAAAAAAAAAAAAAACTGTTGCTGGCAGGGAGTCAAATCTTCAGGGTAGGAGAAACCTGCAAGGCCCATGAAGCTACACCCGTGCTTGAGGGCCGCCTTGGGCACAAACACAGATTGTGACCCTCAGCAGAGAGGGAATACTCTTCCTCGGCCCATGAGTCCACCCCTATATTAAACGGCCATCATGGACACAACATCCAGAGACAAAAGCCTGAACGACTGCCTCCCACTCGCCCTCCATTCATATACCAAGTTAATCGCTTCACGGACTGTAGATGAGGCCTGCCATAACCTCGGTCCCAAACCTGAGCCGAGTTTGTGTTTTCAGACGTCTCTCCCCACAGCCCTGGCACACACAGCCTCCAGGCTGGGTCCTCTGGAGCCACACAACAGGACTATGCCTGCACTCTCCTAGGTAACTTTGCCCATTCCCTTGGCCACAACCCTACAGAAGATGAGAAACCTCAAGGCCCCGGAGGACATCCAAATACTGTAAGTCACCCTGGACAAACAGGGGCATTCTGACACAAGCTGAGCGACTACATCCACGCAGACACGCAGACAGATGTCCACAGAGACAGAAGATTGAACCCAACAGTCCCCTAGGCCCTAATCTGAACTCTTGCTTTGGTTTCCAGGTGTCACTTCTCAGAGGCTTGGGTTTTAAAACCAGCATATGAGGCTTTCCTGAGGCACCAAACAGAACATCTCTCATCTCCACATGGGAAGCTTCCTTGGTGGAGCTATGTCAAACACTTTGGGTTGGAGAATCCTGCAAAGACCCTGAGTCACCACCACATTCCAAGGCCTCCATGGCCACCAACCCACATTATGACCCATCCTCAGCAGAGTCCATTTCAACTCATCCCTCTGGGTAGCTCGTGCAAGATGCCACAGATTGAGCCTGCCTTATCACGACCAGTCAATGGGAATCTGAGGTGGCGTTTTCAGGCATCCATGCTTAGACCCCTGCTCTCAAGTCTTTCCTTATGAGGAGTCCTGGAACCATCCAATATAACTCGACTGTCCTGTAGAAGGAAACCTTGAGGTTTGGAGCAGCTCACAGCTCCCAGAATAGGGAAACGTCTCTGGCCTCATGATGGCCCCACCTCCTTCAGGGAGGGGCCATCGTGGACACAAACTCTAGCCTGAGGCAATGTCTGATACTCGCCCTGACCTCAGATGCAGGAAATCTCGATTCAGCCTCTGCAGAGTGGGCCTGCCATGCCCTCGGCCACAAACCTCATGCTAGTTTGTGTTTTCAGACTTCCTTCCTCACACTCCTGGCCAACAAGCCCTCCAGACTGGGAATTCTGGAACCACAATGCAGCCCTCTGCCTGCCCAGCAGAAGAAAAACGTTGCCCAATGGGGCTCTCCAGAAACCCCAAATGAGGATCAACCTGCTCGGGGCTAAAGTGCACCACAATTGGATAGGCTTCCCTGGGCACTAATTCTCTTTCTGACACAGCCTGAGGCCAGAAGTCCCGACAGACAAGGAAACAGCTGGCCACAAACCCAGAACATCAGACACGCTATGACCTTAGGTTGTCATCTCTTCCCAACCTGGGTTGTCAGACATCTGAACCTAGACATTATATCAAATCCCCAAAAAGTTGGGTACTTGAAGCACAAATCAGAACTCCTCTTTCCCATGGCTGTAAAGCTGTGGCATGGAGTCACACCTTCAGGGTAGGAGAAACCTTCAGAGCCCCTGAGGCCATGCCCAAACCTGAGTGCCGACTTGGGCACAAACTCACATTGTGACCCTCAGCGTGAGCCCTATGTCGAAGTAAGGCCTCTCAAGGCCTGGACCAACAGCCCACATATGGGCCTTGCCAGGCCACTATGCTCCCAATCCTCACCAGAATTCGAGTTTTCCAGTCGTGTGTACCTGGGACTCTGCTCAGGAATCCCTCTCTTGGAGAGACACCTGAGCCAGACAACAGGAATCCACCCTTCCCACAAAATGACCCAAAACTCTTGGGAGCTGGGCCAAATCCCAGAGAGGGAGACTCGTCCATAGCCCCTGAGGCCACTCTACAATCCATGGCTATATTGGACACAACATCCAGAGAAAAAAGCCTGAGGGACTGCCTCCCACTTGCCCTTCTTTCAATAGCCGAGGAGCTCCCCTTACAGTCTGTAGATCCGGCCAGCCATACCCTCGGTGCCACACCTAAGCAGAGTTTGTGTTTTCAGACTTCTGTGCTCACAGCACGGACCCACACACTTTCCAGGCTATGGCCTATGGAGCCACACCGAAGGACTGTACCTGTCCTCTCCATTGAAACTGTGCCCTATCCATTTGCCACAACCCTAGAGATTTGGAGAAATCTCCAAGGCCCCCGAGGCCATCCCGATTGTGTAGGCTGCCCTGGACTAAGAGGGGCACTCTGACACTAGCTGAGAAACTATTTCCACTTAGACTCTCAGACAGTGTCCCCAGAGACAGATGATTGAAATGGATAGGCCCCTACGCCCTAATCTGAACCCTAGCTTTGGTTTCTAGGTGTCTCTCCTCAGAGGACTGGTTTTGAAGACCAGCATCTGGGGCTTTTCTGAGTCACCAAACAGAACCTCTCTCGTCTCCACATGGAAAGCTTTCTTATTGGAGCTGTATCAAACCATTCAGTCAGATGAATTCTGCAGGGTCTCTGAGCCACCAGCAGTTTCCAAGGTCTCCATAGACACAAACCCACATTATGACCCATCCTCAGGAGTTTCCATTTCAACTCAGCACCCTGAGTAGCTCGCCCCAGAGCCAGCAGTTCAAACATGTCTTTTCACAAATATCCAATGGGAATGTGATGTATACTGTACAGGCATCCAACCATCGAACCCTGCTCTCTAGTCTTTCCGTATGGGATGTCCTGGAGCCATCTAAAAGGACTTGACTGTCCCACAGAAGGAAACCTTGCAGTTTGGAGCAACCCACAAACTCAGTGTGGGAAAACCTCCTTAGCCTCCTGAGACCCCTGCTTCATGGAAGAGCCATCATGGACACAAACTCCAGCCTCAGCCAATGTTTGATCCTCAGCCTGACTTCAGATACAGGAGATCTCAATTCAGCCTCTGCAGAGTATGCCTGTCATGTCCTTCACCCCAAACCTCACCCTAGCTTGTGTTTTCAGACTTCCGTCCTCAGACTCCTGGCCCACAAGCCCTCCTGATTGGGAATACTGGGGCCAAACAAAGCACTCTGCCTGCCCACGGGAAGAAATATATATTCCATGGCATTGCCCAGAAACCCATAATGAGGATCAACCTGCTCAGCCCTCGACAACACACCAATTGCATAGGCTACGCTAAGCAAATGCTCTGTCTTACATAGCCTGAGCCCAGACCTTCCAACAGAAACCGAGACAGCTGGCTGCACACCCAGTACCTTGGACCCACCATGGTCTTAGGGCATTCATCCCTTTCTATTGACCTGCATGTTTCCCTGGAGGTATGTTCTGAGGATGTGTCAGACTGTGCATTTTTCCAGAGCGGCCTATGGAATTGGGGTGGGCTTAGGGACCTTGCAGGTTTCTGCTAATCTGGAGGGTTTGGGAAACTGAGACAGGCAGAGTTTCCTCGGAAGAGCAGGCCCAGTGATGTGATGTGGTTCTGGAGGCCCCATGGAGTGCATGTGGGTCAGGATTTTGGGACCAAAGTCTTCAGACATAAACTCGGGTAACAGTTAGTGGGGGGAGGTGATGGCAGGCCCTATCTGCAGACCCTGAGGGCAGCTGCTTGGGATTTGAAATTCGGACTGCTGGGAGGCTGGAGCACAGGCTTTTCTGTCTGGATTGTGTGTCTAGGATGGCCATGGAATGGAGGGGTGGCCTCATGGGTCCATGGGAGATTCTACCTCTCTGGGGATTCTGCCCAGCACCCCAGAGTTTGGTGTTTTTCTGTGCTAAAGGGAGAGCACTGTTTTCCATCTCAAGGGTCCCATCCAAACAGGCATTCCAGAGATTGGTTCTGGATCTGGGCACCTGGATAACCCCACCAAGACTTGGGATTTGGGCCTAGGAATATGACAGATATGCTCTGTGGGTTCCTGGTCCAGCTCTCGAGGGGGCTGTTGGAAATGGTCTTAGGTTGAGGGTCACAATATCTGTTTGTGCCCAGCTGCCCATCCTGAGTGGGTGTAGTCTCATGGGCCATGCACCTGGATCACACTGTGAGTGCTGGACTGTCATCTCAACATTCAGTTTTCCTTCCATGTGGAAGGAGGAGTACTCATTTGTGCTTCAGGGTCCCCCATGGGCAGGAATTTGAGCTAAGTTCTGGGACAGGTACCTGATTACCCAGGTTGCTTCAAGTGATGGCCTCGGGCCAAGGCAGGACAAACCTGCCAGATATGGGACCCGCTGTCTGGGTGTCTGACCAGAGGTCGGGGCTTGAGTTGTGTCAGACAGAGCATTCATGCAGAGGGCGGCCTATGATATTGGGGTGCCATTGAGAGCTCTGCAACTGGATCCTCATGTGGGGTTTCACGCAGACCCATAGGGAACTTCTTCTTTCTGGTGGGCAGACAGTAGGCTGCGTTTTGGCTCCAGAATACCCAATAAGGAGGGCTTGTGGGCAAGGACTTTGAGGACAGAAGCCTGAAAACACTAGCTACGGTTAAGCTCAGTGCCAAGCACATGGCCATTTCAATATACAGTGGTTTTTTCGAGATCTCCAGCACCTGAGTATGGTCGAGGGTCAGAAGTCTACTCATGCTGGAGTTTGTATCCATGATGGCCAATGAATGGTGTGCTTTTCTCAAGAAGCCTTGGAGGTTTTCCCAAGCTGGAGCTTGTGAACTGCTCCAAACAGCAAGGTGTCCTAATGAGGGTCAGGGGAAGTCTGCTTAGAGGGCTCCAGGGTCCCCCATATGGAAGATTCAATAGCACAGGTCTCTGAATGGAGGCCTGGGAAGCCCACCTCACGTTACCGTTACAGCCGAGGGCAGGCTTGATGCGCTGTCTCTGGTTCCAAGTTCCACGTGATCTGAGTTCACGGAAGTTCTCAATCTAATGGTTCCCAATACTGCTTCATGTCCAGGGAGACATTAGAATGTGGAGGAGGCCCTGGGGCCATGCTGTATTCTTCTATCCTAAGGGTTAGACCCAGTTCCCAGGAAGCAGGTTTCCTTCTTGGGACAGGAGGGGCTCTCTTATATGGCTCGCGGACCAGAGGGTGGACCATATATTAGTTTTCCAGAACAGGCCTCTTGGGACAGAGGCCTGAAAACCTAAGCTAGGGTTCTGATGAGGTGCTGGGGGAATGGCAGAATCAATCTTCAGACTCAGCGCCATTGACCTGTATGTCTTCCTGGAGGTAGGTGCTGAAGCTGTGTCAGACAGTGCATTTTTTTTCAGAGAGGCCTATGAATTGGGTGAGCTCAGGGGCCTTGCAGGTTTCTCCTAATTTGGAGTGTTTGGGCAACTGAGACAGGCAGAGATTCCTCCAGAGAGCAGGCCCAGTGATGTGCTGTTGTTCTGGAGGCCCCATCCTGGAGGGCATTTGGTTCATTGCTCTGGGACCAAAATCTTCAAACACAAAATTGGGTACGATTTAGGGGCGAGGTGATGGCAGGCCTGATCTGCAGACCCTGAGTGCAGCTCCTCGGATTTGAAATTCGGGCGTCTAGGACACAGGAGCACAGGCTTTTCTGTTTGGATTGTGTCTAGGATGGCCACGGAATGGAGGGGGTGTCCTCATGGATCCATGGGAGTGTCTTCCTCTCTGGGAATTCTGCCCGGCACCCAAGAGTTTGGTATCTTACTGGGGAAGGGTAGACCACGTTTTACCGTGTCAGGGTTCCTGTCAAAACATGGATTCCAGGGATGGGTTCTGGGTCCTGGTGACTGAGTAACCCCACCAAGGCTTAGGATTTGGACCTAAGGGCCTGACAGACCCACTCTGTGGGGTCCTTGTCCAGCTCCCATGGGGTCTCATTGGAAATGGGTCTCAGGGAGAGGGTCACGATGCCTTTTTGTGCCCAGCTCCCCATCCTGAGTGGGCACTGTTTCTTCTTCCATGAACCTGGATCCCAATCCGTGGGTTGGACAACCATCTCAACATTTACTTATCCTGCCATGGGGAAGGAGGAGTACCCTTTTGTGTTTCAGGGTACTCCATGGGCAGGAATTTGATCTATGTTCTGGGACAAGTACCTGAATACCCAGGTTGGATCAAGATGAAGGACTCAGATCAAGACAGGTCACACTGGTAAGAGATGGGGCTGCCAGGTGGTCAGGGTTCGGGCTGTGTCAGACAGAGCATTAGTGCACAGGGTGGCCTATGATATTGGTGCCATAGAGGGCCCTACAGGTGTATCCTCATGTGGATTTTCTGCGCAGACCCATAGGGCACTTCTTTCTGGTGGGCAGGCAGAAGGCTGCATTGTGGCTCCCAAATTCCCATTATGGAGGGCTTACAGGTGAGGAGTGTGAGGACAGAAGGCTGAATAGACAAGCTATATTAAAGCTCAGTGCCGAGCACATGGCCGTTCCAATGTGCAGCAGTTTTTTCGAGATATCCAGCACCTGAGTATGGGCGAGGTCAGATGTCTGCTCACACTGGAGTTTGTATCTATGATGGCCAATGAACAAGATATCCATCACCTGAATAAGGGCAGATTAATAATGTTTGCTCACACTGGAGGTTGTGTCTATGATGACCGACAAATGGAGAGGTGGCATAAGAGGCCATGGAGGATTCCCCACGCTGATGCTTGTGAAATGCTCCAAACAGCAAGATTGTTTTTTCTACTGACAGGTGGAGTCTGGTTGGTTTGCTCCAGAGTCCCCCACGTGGAAAGTATGGATAGCAGAGCTCTTCCGCATGGATGCCTGGAAAGCACACCCTGAATGACCATTGCAGCTGAAAAACATGACACGTTCCTTCTGGTGGCTCTGGGGAGAAGTACCAAGGCCTTGAGTTGACATTGAATCTCTTGCAGATGGGTCACAATGCTGGTTTGTTATCAGGGAAATCTTAGAATGGAATGTGCTGGTAGCTAATATACCATGCAGAATTCTCCTACCCTGAGGGTTTAACACAGGTCAAAGAGCTGTGTCCTCTTCTGGGGACAGGAGATGTAGTGTTGTGTGGCTCAGTGACCACATGTTGTATCGTAAGTTCATATTCCAACACAGGCCTCTGAGGAGTGATGCATAGAAACCTAATCTAGGGTTCCAGTGAAGTCCTAGGGTCATCTCAGTTTCAATCTTCAGACTCAGGACCGTTGACTTAGGTGTCTGCCTAGATGTAGGTGATCAGAGTGTTTCAGACTGTGCATTTGTGTCCATAGTGGACTCCAATACTGGGGTGTGCTCAGGGGATTTGAAGGTTTCTCCTAATATGAGGTTTGGGAAACTGTGAAGTGTACAGTTTCCTAGGGAATAGCATGCAAAATGCTGCGGTGTGTTTCTAAGACCCCACCTTGGAGACCGTGTGAGCCATGGTTATGGAGAGATGTCTGCAAACACAAACTCGGGTTAGGGACAATGGCGAGGTGATCGCAGTCCCAATGCGTGGACCTGGGGGGCAGCTCATCAGGAAGTGTAATTAGGGTGACACGAAAGCAGTAGCACAGGCTGTTATATCTGGATTCTGTATCCATGATGGCCTCAGAATGCAGGTGTGATCCCATGAGGCCAAGGAAGATTTTACTCTCTAAGGATCCTGGCGTCTCCCAATAGTTTGGTGGGTTTTTTTGGGAAGGGAAGAGTGCTTTTTTTCTTTCTTAGGGGTTTCCCTAAACAGGGATTCCAGAGAAGGGCTCTGGGTCTGAATGCTTGGAATATCCCACCAAGGGTTAGGATATGGGCCTAGGGGCATCCCTGGCCTACAAAGCGGGATCCAGGTGGTGCAACTGAGAGGGCTTGTTTGAAAGCATGTCAGACTGAGGGTCACAGTGCTTGTTTAGGCCCCAGGCAGCCCTCATGTGTGGGTGTGGTCTTATTTGCCATGCAGCTGTGTCCAAGACAGTTGGACACTCATACCAAAAATTAGAATTCCTGCCATGGAAACGGTGGAGTTCTCTGTTGTGCTTCAGGTTCCCTCATTGGCAGGGATTTCAACAAATGTCTGGGGACAGATGCCTCAATACCAAGGATGAGTAGAGATGATGGAGTAAGGCCATGTTCAGTCTCACATGCTAGATACGGGTCCCCCTCTCTGGGTTGCTGCCACTAGGTCGGGGCTCAGGCTCTGACACCATATAAGAGGCCAGGGCAGCCTATAAATCGGGGTTCCCTCGAGGGCCTAACAGATTGATCCTCATGTGGGCTTTCTGGGCAGTCTCACAAGGCATTTCCTCTTTCTATGGGGAAGGCAGAATACTGGGTTGTGACTCTGGAAATCCATATCCAGAGGGCTTGGGGACCAGTAGGGTGAGAATGGAATTGTAAACACAAGCTACTGTTCAATTCAGTGCCAAGAGGAAGGCTGTCCCCATCTTCAGCGGATTCTGTGAGATATCCAGCACCTGAGTAAGAGAGGATGTCAGATGTTTGTTCACACTTGAGTCTGTGTCTATGATGACTGACAAATGGAGAGGTGGCATCAAGAGGCCATGGAGTATTTCCAATGCTGGGGCTTGCGAGATGCTCCAAACATCATGGTTTCCTTCTACTGGACAGGTGGACTCTGGTTTGTTTGCTCCAGTGCCCCCCATGTGATAAACTAGGTAGTAGAGTTTGACTGAATGGATATCTGGAAAGCACAACTCCATTGACCATTGCAGCTTAGGAACATGACAGAATCTTTCTGGTGGCTCTGGGGAGAAGTACCAAGGCCTTGAGTTGACATGGAATCTCTTGCAGATGGGCCACAATGCTGGTTTGTTACCGGGGAAATCTTACAATGTGCTGGTGGCTAAGGGGTCATGCAGGATTCTCGTACCCTGAGGTTTTAACACAGGTCGAAGAGCACGGTTTCCTTCTGGGGACAGAAGAAGTTCTGTTGTGTGGCTCAGGTATACATATTGTATCATGAGATGTTATTCCAGAACAGGCCTCTGAGGACGGATGCCTGAGAACCTAATCTAGGGTTCCAATGAGGGGCGCCTGGGTGGCTCAGTGGGTTAAGTCGCTGCCTTCGGCTCAGGTCATGAACTCGGGGTCCTGGGATCGAGTCCCGCATTGGGATCTTTGCTCAGCAGGGAGCCTGCTTCCCTCTATCTTCCTCTCTGCCTGCCGCTTCATCTGCTTGTGATCTCTCTCTGTCAAATAAATAAATAAAATCTTTAAAAAAAAAAGATAAAGTAGGGTTCCAATGAGGTCCTAGGGGCATGTCAGTTTCAATCTTCTGACTCAGGACCATTATCTTGGTGTTGGCCTGGATGTAGGTAATCAGTGTGTTTCAGACTGTGCATTTGCATCCAGAGTGGCGACCAATATTGGTGTGGGCTCAGGGGCCTTGCAGGTTTCTCCTCATGTCGAGGGTTTGTGCAACTGTGACGGGCAAAATTTCCTTGGGGATGGCAAGCACAATCCTGTGCTGTGGCTCCAGAGACCCAATCGTAGAGAACATGTGAGCCATGGTTATGGAGAGAAGTCTGTAAGCACAAACTCGGGTTGGGGTTAGTAGCGTGGTGATCGCAGGTCCAAAGCGTAGACCTGGAGGGGAGCTTATCAGGAACTGTAATTAGGGTAACTTAAAGATGGTCGCAGAAGATTTTATATCTGGATTGTGTGTCCAGGATGGCCTCGAAATGCAGGTGTGGTCTCATGGCTCCATGGGAGATTTTTCCTCTCTGAGGATCCTGGGGTATCCCAATAGTTTGGTGGCTTTTTCACGGAAGGGAACAGTGCTGTTTTCCATCAGATGGGTGCCCCAAAACAGGGATTCCAGAGACAGACACCGGGTCTGGGTGCCTGGAAATACAACCAAGTGTTAGGATTTGGGCCTAAGGACGTACAGGGCTGCAATGCAGGATCTTGGTGGTGCACCTGAGAGCGCTTGTTTCAAATCATGCTCAGGCTGAGGGACACAATGCCTGTTTGGGCCCTAGGCGGCCCTATGAGTGTGCGTGGTCATATTGGCCATGCAGCTGGTTCCCACTCAGAGTTGGACAACCATCCGAACAGCGACATTTCCTTCCATGGGGAAGGAGGAGTTCTCTGTTGTACTTCAGGATCCCCCATTGGCAGGGATTCCAGCAAACGTCTGGGGAGAGATGCCTAAATACAAAGGATGGATAGAGACAACAGAATTGGGCCATGGCCGGTCTCACGTGCAGGATATGGGACAGGCTCCCTGGTTTGCTGACTCTAGGATGAGACTCAGGCTCTGTCAGACACAGCAATAGTGGACAGGGCAGCCTATAAATTGGGGTTCCATCAAGTGAAGAACAGATGGATCCTCATGTGGTGTTTCTGGGAAGACTCACCAGGAACAACTTCTTTCTATGGCGAATTCAGAATGCTGTGTTGTGGCTCCAGATTTCCCTATCAAGAGGGCTTGGGGACCAGGAAGTTGAGGATGGAATTGTAAACACAAGCTACGGATAAATTCAGTTCCAAGTGAAAGGCAGTCCCAATATGCAGTGGCTTATTAAAGATATCCAAAACCTGAGTAAAGGCAGATGTCAGATATTTGCTTACACTGGAGTTTGTGTCTATGATGACCGACAAATAGAGGGGAGGCGTCAAGAGACCATGGAGGACTTCCCACGCTGAGGCTTGTGAGATGCTCTAAATAGCAAGGTTTCCTACTACTAGACAGGAGGAGTTTTGTTTGTTTGCTCCGGGGTCCCCCATGTGGAAAGTTTGGGTCGCAGAGCTCTCCCGCATGGATGCTGGGAAAGGACACCTCCATTGACCATTGCAGCTGAGGAACATGGCAGGTTTGTTCTGGTGGCTCTGGGGAGAAGTACCAAGGCCTTGAGTTCACTTGGAATCTCCTGCACATCAGTCACAGTGCTGTTTTGTTACCAGGGAGATCTTAGAATGTGCTGGTGGATAAGGTGCCATGCAGGATTCTCCTACCCTGAGGGTTTGACACAAGTCCAAGAGCACGGTTTCCTTCTGGGAAAGGAGATGTTCTGTTGTGTGGCTCAGGGAACACATGCTGTATCATAAGTTTTTATTCCAGAATAGGCCTCTGAGGAAAGATGCCTGAAAACCAAATCTAGGGTTCCAATGAGGTCCTAGGGGCATGTCATGTCCAATATTCTGACTCAGGACCACTGACTGGGGTGTCTGCCTGGATGTAGGTGATCAGGGTGTTTCAGACTGTGCATTTGCATCCAGAGTGGCCTCCATTAGTGGGGTGGGCTCAGGGGCCTTTCAGTTTTCTCCAAATCTGGAGGGTTTGGGCCACTGGGATGTCACAGTTTCCTTGAAGATGGCAGGCCTAGTGCTGCGGTGTGGCTCCAGAGACCCCATCCTGGAGGGCATGTGAGCCATGGTTTTCAGAGAGAAGTCTGCAAACACAAACTTGGGTTGGGGTTAGAGGTGAGGTGATCGCAGGCCCAATGCACAGACCTGGAGGGCAGCTCGTCAAGAACATTAATTAGGGTGACTCGAAGGCGGTGACATAGGCTTTTGTATCTGGTTTGTATGTCCTGGATGGCCTCGGAATGCAGGTATGGTCTCGTGGGTCCATGGGAGATTTTTCCTCTCTAAGGATCCTGGCGGCTCCCAATAGTTTGTTGGCTTTTTCAAGGAAGGGAAGAGTGCTGTTTTCCATCTTATGGGTTCCCCAAAACAGGGATTCCAGAGATGGGATCTGAGTCTGGCGCCAAGACATTTACACCTAGGGTTAGGATTTCGGCCTAGGGGCATCCCAGGACTGCAATGCGGGATCCTGGTGATGCAACTGAAAGGGTTTGTTTGAAAGCATGCTCAGACTGAGGGTCCCAATGCCTGCTTGTGCCCAGGGCGGCCCTCAGGAGTGGACATGGTCTCATTTCTCATGTAGCTGGCTCCCACCCTATGGGTTGGACAACCAATCCAACAGCCAAGTTTCCTGCCTTTGGGAAGGAGGATTTCTCTATTGTGCTTCAGGTTCTCCCATTGGCAGGGATTCCAGCAAATGTCTGGGGACAGATGCCTGAATACCAAGGATTGGTTAAGATGACAGATTTAGACCATGGCAGGTCTCACATGCTGGATAATGGCCCTGCTTTCTGGGTGGCTGACACTAGGTCTGGGCTCAGGTTCCTTCAGTCACAGTACAAGTGGCCAGGACAGCCTACAAAACAGGGTTCCCTCGAGGACTGAGCCAATGATCCTCATGTGGGTTTCTAGGCAGACTATCCAGGCACTTCTTCTTTCTATGAAGAAGGAAGAATGCTGAGTTGTGGCTCCAGAATTCCCTATCAAGAGGGCTTGGGGACCAGTAGGGTGAAAATGGAATTGAAAACACAAGCTACGGTTCAATTCAGTGCCAAGTGGAACGAAGTTCCAATCGCAGCATCTTATTGGAGATATGCAGCACCTGAATAAGGGTGGCTGTCTGATGTTTGCCCACAGTGGAGTTTCTTTATATGATGACCAACTAATGGAGGGGTTCTGTCAAGAAGCTATGGAGTATTTCTTATGCTGAGGCTTGTGAGATGCTCCAAACAGCAAGGTTTCCTTCTACTGGAAAGGAGGAGTCTGCTTTCTTTGATCCAGTGTACCCACGTGGAAAGTTTGTGTAGCAGAGCTCTCCTGCATGGATGCCTGGAAAGGACACGTCCAATGACCATTGCAGCTGAGGAACATGACAGGTCCGTTCTGGTGGCTCTGAGGTGAAGCACCAAGGCCTTGAGTTGACATGGAATCTCTTACAGATGGGTCCCAATGCTGGTTTGTTACCAGGGAGGTCTTAGAATGTGCTGGTGGCTAAGGGGCCATGAAGTATTTTCCTACCTTGAGGGTTTGGCACAGGTGGAAGAGCACACTTTCCTTTTTAGGATAGGAGATGTACTGTTGTGTGGTTCAGGGTCCATATGCTGTATCCTAACTCATTATTCCTGAACAGTCCTCTGAGGACAGATGCCTGAAACCTAATCTAGTGTTCCAATGATGTCCTAGTGGCATGTCAGGTTCAATCTTCTGACTCAGGACCATTGACTTGGGTTTCTGCCTGGATGTAAGTGATCAGGGTATTTAAGACTGTGCCTTTGAGTCCAGAGCAGCTTCCAATATTGGGGTGGGCTCAGGGGCCTTGCAAGTTTCTCATAATCTGGAGGGTTTGAGCAATTGTGATGGGCAAAGTTTCCTAGGGGATGGCAGACACAGTCCTGTGGGGTGGGTCGAGAGACCCCATACTGTAGGGCATGTGAGCCATGGTTTTGGCAAAGAAGCTTGCAAATGCAAACTCGGGTTAGGCTTAGTGGCACGGAGATCACAGCCCAATGCATAGACCTGGAGGGCAGCTCGTCAGGAACTGTAATTAGGGTGACTTGATGGCGGAGGCACAGGCTTTTCTATCTGAATTGTGTGTCCAGGATGGCCTCGGAATGCAGGTGTGGTCTCATAGGTCCATGGGAGAGTTTTCCTCTCTAAGGATCCTGGTGGCTCCCAGATGTTTGTTGGCTTTTTCGAGGAAGGGAATAGTGTTGTTTTCCATCTTAGGGGTGCCCCAAAACAGGGATTCCAGAGACAGGCTCTGGGTCTGGGCGCCAAGAAATTCCCACCAAGAGTGGGATTTCGGCCTAGGGGCATCTCAGGCATTCAGTGCAGGATCCTGGTGGTGCAATATAGAGGACTTATTTGGAAGCATGCTCAGGCTGAGGGTCACAATGCCTGTTTGGTCCCAGGGAGCCCCTCAGGAGAGGGCATGGTCTCACTGCCAGTGCAGCTGGCTCCCTCTCTGAGGGCTGGAAACCCATCAAACAGCTAGGTTTCCTGCAATGGGGAAGTAGCACTTCTCTACTGGGCTTCAGGTTCCCCTGTTGGCTGGGATTCCAGCAAAGGTCTGGGGACAGATGCCCGAATACCAAGGATGGGGAGAGAGGACAGATTGGGCAATGGCCAGGCTCACTTGCTGGATATGTGCCCTGCTCTCTGGGTGGCTGACAAGGTCGGGGCTCAGGCTCTGTCAGACACAGCACTAGTGGCCAGGTCAGCCTATAAATCAGGGATCCTCGAGGGCCAAGCAGATGATGCTCATGTGGGATTGTTGGGCAGTCTCAGCAGGCACTTCTTTTATGGGGAAACAAGAATGCTGCACTGTAGCTCCAGAATTCCTTATCAAGATGGCTTGGTGACCAGTAGGGTGAGGATGGAATTGTAAACACCAGCTACGGTTAAATTCAGTTCCATACAGAAGACAGGTCCAATGTGGAGCAGCTCATTCGAGACATCCAGCACCAGAGTACGGGCAGATGAAAGATGTTTGCTCACACTGGAGTTTGTGTCTATCATGAACGTCAAATGGAGAGGTGGCATCAAGAAGCCATGGAGGATTTCCCATGCTGGGGCTTGTGAGATGCTTCAAACAGCAAAGTTCCTTCTACCAGACAGGGGGAGTCTGATATGTTTGCTCCAATTTCTTCATGCGGAAAGTTTGTGTAGCAGAGCACTCCCGCATGGATGCCTGGAAAGCACACATCGATTGAAAATTGCAGCTGAGGAACAAGGCCGGTTCATTCTGGTGGCTCTGGAACGAAATATCAAGGCCTTGATTTGACATGGAGTCTCATGAAAATGGGTCACAATGATGATTTGATACCAGGGAGATCATAGAATGTGCTGGTTGCTAAGGGGCTGTGTGGGATTCATCTACCCTGAGGGTTTGACACAGGCCCAAGATCACAGCTTCCTTCTGGTGACAGGAGATGTTCTTTTGTGTGACCCAAGGGCAACATGTTGTATCATAAATTAGTATTCCAGAGCAGGCCTCTGAGGACAGATACCTGAAAACATAATCTAGGGTTCAAATGAAGTCCTCGGGGCATGTCAGGTTCAATCTTCTGACTCAGGATCATTGACTTGGGTGTCTGCCTTGATGGAGGTTATCAGGGTGTTTCAGACTGCGCATTTGCATCCACAGCTGCCTCCAATATGGGGGTGGGCTCAAGGGCATTGCAGTTTTCTCCTAATCTAGAGGGTTTGGGCAACAGTGACAGTCACAGATTCCTTGGGGATGGTAGGCACAGTCCTGTGGTGTGGCTCCAGATACCACAACCTGGAGGGAATGTGAGCCATGGTTTGGGGATGGAAGTCTGCAAACACAAACTCAGGTTAGGGTTAGTGGAGAGGTTATCACAGGCCCAATGCATAGACCTGGAGGTAAAGCACCTGAGTAAGGGCGGATGTCACATGTTTGGTCAAGATGGAGTTTGTGTCTATGACGACCGACAAATGTAAGAGTGTCTTCAAGAGGCCATGGAGGATTTCCCACTCCAGGTCTTGTGACATGCTCCAAACCACAAGATTTCTTTCCATGGGACAGAAGGAGTCTGGTTTGTTTGCTCCAGGGTCCCCCATGTGGAATGATTGGGTCGCAGAGCACTCCCACATGGATGCATGGAAAGCACACCTCCATTGAGCATTGCAGCTGAGCAACAAGGCAGGTTCATCTGGTGGCTCTGGGGCAAATTAGCAAGGCCTTGAGTTGACATGGAGTCTCATGAAGATGGGTCACAATGCTGGTTTGTTATCAGGGAGATCTTAGAATATGTTGATGGCTAATTGACCATGCAGGATTCATCTACCATGATCGTTTGACAAAGGCCAAATAGGACGACTTCATTCTGGGGAAAGAGATGTTCCTTGTGGGTTTCAGGGACCACATGTTTTATCATAAATTGTTATTCCAGAACAGGCCTCTGAGGACAGATGCCTTAAATCCTAATGCAGGGTTCCATGAACATCTAGAGGCATGTAGGGTTCATTCTTCTGACTCAGGACCATTGACTTGGGTGTGTGCCTGGATCAAGGTGATCAGGGTGTTTCAGACTGAGCATTTGTATACAGAGCAGCCTCCAATATAGGGCTGGGCTCAGTGACCTTGCAGGTTTCTCCTAATCTGGCAGTTTTTGGCAACTGTGATGGGCAACATTTTCTTGGGGATGGCAGGCACAGTCCTGTGGTGTGACTCCAGAGACCCCATCCCGGAAGTCATGTGAGCCATGCTTTTGGGAGAGAAGTTTGCAAACACAAACTCGGGTTAGGGTTAGTGGCGAGGTGATCTCAGGCCCAAGGCATAGACCTGGAGGACAACATGTCAGGAAATGTAAATCAGGACACTGGAAGGCGGCAGCACGGCCTTTTGTATCTGGATTGTGTGTCCAGGATGGCCTCGGAATTCATATGTGATCTCATGGGTCCATGGGAGATTTTTCCTCTCTAAGGTTCCTGGCGGGTCCCAATAGTTTGGTGGCTTTCTCAGGGAAGGGAAGAGTGCTGTTTTCCATCTAAGGGGTACCCCAAAACAAGGATTCCAGAGATGTGCTCTGGGTCTGGGCGCCTAGAAAAGCCCACCAAGGGTTAGGATATGGGTCTAGGGACATACCAGGCCTGCAATGTGGGATCCTGCTGATGCAACGGAGAGGGCTTGTTTGAAAGCATGCTCAGGCTGATGGTTACAAAGCCTGCTTATTCCCAGGGGAGCCCTCAGGAGTGGGCGTGCTCTCATTGGCTATGCAGCTGGCTCCCATTCTGAGGTTTGGACACCCATCCCAACAGCCAACATTTCTGCCATGAGGAAGGAGGGGTTCTCTATTATGCTTCAGGTTCTCCCATTGGTAGGGATTCCAGGAAAGGTGTGGGGAGAGATGCCTGAATACCAAGGATGGGTAGATATGATGGCTCTGGGCCATGGCCAGTCTCACATGCTGGATATGGGCCCTGGTCTCTTGGTGGCTGACACGGTGTTGGGGATCAGGCTCTGTAAGACACTCCACTAGTGGTCAGGTCAGCTTATAAATTGAGGTTCCCTCGAGGACCGAGTAGACTGATCCTCAGGTGGAGTTTCTGGGCAGACTCAGCAGGCCCTTCTTTCTATAGAGAAGGCAGAATGCTGCATTGTGGCACCAGAATTCCTTATCAAGAGGGCTTGTAGACCACTAGGGTGAGGATTGAATTGTAAACCCAAGCTATGGTTAAATTCAGTGCCAAGAGAAAGGCAGTTCCAGTGTGCAGGGGCTGATTCGAATATCTAGCACCTGAGTAATGGAGAATGTCAGATGTTTGCTCACACTGGACTTTGTGTCTATGATGACCAACAAATCGAGGGGAGGCGTCAAGAGACCACTGAGGACTTCCCACGCTGGGGCTTGTGAGATGCTCCAAACAGCAAGGTTCCTTCTACCAGACAGGGGGATTCTGGTATGTTTGCTCCGGTTTCCCCATGGGGAAAGTTGGTGTAGCAGAGCACTCCCGCATGGATGCCTCGATAGAAAATTGCAGCTGAGGAACAAGGCCGGTTCGTTCTGGTGGCTCTGGGGCAAAATATCAAGGCCTTGATTTGACATGGAGTCTCATGAAAATTGGTCACAATGATGGTTTGTTACTGGGGAGATCATAGAATGTGCTGGTTGCTAAGGGGCCGTGCAGGATTCATCTACCCTGTGCGTTTGACACAGATCCAAGAGCACGGCTTCCTTCTGGCAACAGGAGATGTTCTTTTGTGTGGCCCAGGGACAATATGTTGTATCATAAGTTGGTATTTCAGAAGGCCTCTGAGGACAGATACCTGAGAACCTAATCTAGAACTCAAATGAAGTCTTAGGGGCATGTCAGATTCAATCTTCTGACTCAGGACCATGGACTTTGGTGTCTGCCTTGAGGAAGGTGATCAGGGTGTTTCAGACTGTGCATTTGCATCTAGAGCAGCCTCCAATATTGTGGTGGGCTCAATGGCATTGCAGATTTCTCCTAATCTAGAAGGTTTGGGCAACATTGACAGGCAGTTTCCTTGTGGATGGCAGGCACAGTCCTGTGGTGTGGCCCAGATACCATAACCTGGAAGGCATGTAAGCCATGGTTTTAGGAGAGAAGTCTCCAAACACAAACTTGGGTTAATGTTAGTGGCGAGGGGATCCCAGGCCCAATGCATACCTGGAGGGCAGCATGTCAGGAACAGTAAATCAGGTGACTCGAAGGCGGTAGCACAGGCTTTTGTATCTGATTCTGTGTCCAGGATGGCTTCAGAATGCAGCTGTGGTCTCATGGGTCCATGGGAGATTTTTCCTATCTAAGGATTCTGGTGGCTCCCGATAATTTGGTGGCTTTCTCAGGGAAGTGAAGAGTGCTGTTTTCCATCTTAGGGGTGCCCCAAAACAGGGAATCCAGAGACAGGCTTTGGGTCTGGGCACCTGGAAAATCCCACCAAGGGATAGGATTTGGTCCTAGGGGCATACCAGGCCTGCATTGCGGGATCCTGGTGGTGTCACTGAGAGGGCTTGTTTGAAAGCATGCTCAGGCTGAGGGTCAAAATGCCTGCTTGTGCCCAGGGTTACCCTCATGTGTAGGCGTGATCTCATTGGCCATGCAGCTCTCTCCCACTCTGAGGGTTGGACACCCATCACAACAGCCAAGATTCCTGCCATGGGGAAGTAGGAGTTCTCAATTGTGATACAGGTTCCCCAATTGGCAGGGAGTACAGCAAAGGTCTTGCGACCGATACCTGAATAACAAGGATGGGTAGAAATGACAGTCGTGGGCCATGGTCACTCTCACATACTGGTTATGGGTCCTGCTCTCATGGTGGCTGACACTATGTCATGGCTCAGACTCTGTCAGACACAGCACTAGTGACCCGGGCAGCATAAAATTTGGGGTTCCATCGAGGGCCAAGCTGATTGATCCTCACGTGGAGTTTCTGGGCAAACTCCTCAGGCACTTTTTCTTTCTACAGGGAAGGCAGAATGCTGCATTGTGGCTCCAGAATTCCCTACGAAGAGGGATTGCGGACAAGTCAGTTGAGGACGGAATTGTAAGCCCAAGCTATGGTTAAATTCAGTGTCAAGCGAAAGGCAGCTCCAGTGTGTAGCAGATGAATAGAATATCCTGCACCTCAGTAAGTGTGGATGTCAGATATTTGTTCACACTGGACTTTGTGTCTATGATGACCGACAAATGGAGGCATGGCATTAAGAGGCCATGGAGGATTTCCCACGCTGGGGCTTGTGAGATGCTCCAAACAGCAAGGTTTCCTTCTACCGGACAGGGGCAGTCTGGTTTGCTTGCTCCAGGGTCCCCCATGTGGAAAGTTTGCGTAGCAGATCACTCCCGCATGGATGTCTGGAAAGCACACCTCCATTGACCATTACAGCTGAGGAACATGGCAACTTCGTTCTGGTGGCTCTGAGGCGAAGTAGCAAGGCCTTGATTTGACATGGAATCTCATGAAGATGGGTCAAAATGCTGGTTGTTACCAGGGATTTCTTAGAATGTGTTGGTGGCTAAGGGGCCATGCAGAATTCATCTACCCTGAAGGTTTGACACAGGTCCAAGAGCAGGGATTACATTTGGGGACAGGAGATGCTCTGTTGTGGGGCTCAGGGACCATATGTTCTATTATATTGGTATTCCAGAGCAGGCCTCTGAGGACAGGTGCCTGAAAACCTAATCTGAGTTTCCAATGAGATCCTAGGGGGATGTCAGGTTCGATCTTCTGACTCAGAAACATTGATTTTGGTGTCTGCTTGGATGGAGGTCATAAGGATATTTCAGACTGCACATTTGTGTCCAGAGTGGCCTCTAAAATTGGGGTGGGTTCAGGAGCCTTGCAGGTTTTTCCTAATCTGGAGGGTTTCGACAACTGTGACGGGCACAGTTTCCATGCGGATGGCAGGCACAGTCCTGTGATGTGTTTCCACAGACCCCATCCTGGAGGGAATGTGAGCCATGGTTTTGAAAGAGAAGTCAGCAACATAAACTCGAGTTAGGGTGGCGAGGAGATTGCAGGCCCAATGCATAGACCTGAAGGGCAGTATGTCAGGAAATGAAAATCAGGTGACTGTAGCACACGCTATTGTATCTGGATTCACTTTGCAGGATGGCCTAGGAATGCAAGGGTGGTATCATGGGTCCATGGGGGATTTTTCCTCTCGAAGGATCCTGGCGGCTCCCCATAGTTTGGTGGCTTTTTCCTGTCAGCGAAGAGTTCTGTTTTTCCATCTTAGGGGTGCCCCAAAACAAGGATTCCAGAGATGGGCTCTGGGTCTGGGTACCTGTAAAATCCAACCAAGTGTTAGGATTTGGGCCTGGGGCATACCAGGCCTGCAATGTGGGATTTTGGAGGTGCAACTGAGATCGTTTGTTTGAAAGCATGCTCAAGCTCAGAGGGTCACAATGCCTGCTTGTTCCCAGGGCGGCCCTCAGGTGTGGGCATGGTCTCATTGACTATGCAGCTGGTTCCCATTCTGAGGGTTGGACATCCATCTCAACAGCCAGGATTCCTGCCATGGGGAAGAAGTTGTCTCTATTGTGCTTAAGGTTCCCCCATTGGTACGGATTCCATCAAAGGTCTGGGGTAGATGCCTGAATACCTAGGATGGGTAGAGTTGACGGCCCTGGGCCAGGGCTCGTCTCACAAGCTGGATATGGGCCCCACCCTCTGGGTGGCTGACATGAGTTAGGGGATCAGGCTCTGTCAGACACAGCACTAGTGGATAAGGCAAACTATAAATCGGGGTTCCCTCGAGGGCTGAGTAGATTGATCTTCATGGGAAGTTTCTGGGCAGACTCATCAGGCCATTCTCCTTTCTAAGGAGAAGGCAGAATGTTGCATTGTGGGTCCAGAATTCCTTATCAAATGGGCTTGCAGACTAGTAGAGTTAGGATGTAATTGTAAACCCAAGCTATGGTTAAATTCAGTGTCAAGCGAAAGGCATTTCCAGTGTGCAGCAGCTGATTCAAATATCCAGCACCTAAGTAAGGTCAGATGTCAGATGTTTGCTCATGGTGGAGTTTGTGTCTATGATGACTGACAAATGGAGGGGTGGCTTCAAGAGGCCATAGAAGGTTTCCAGCGCTGGGGCTTGTGTGATGCTCCAATCAGCAATGTTTCCTTCTACTGGACAGGGGGAGTCTGGTTTGTTTGCTACAGTGTCCCCCATGTGAAAAGTTTGGGTAGCAGAGGACTCCAGCATGGATGCTGGAAAGTACATATCCATTGACCATTGCAGCTGAGGAACATGGAAAATTCATTCTGGTGGCTCTGGGACAGAGTAGCCAGGCCTTGAGTTGACATGGAGTCTCATGAAGATGGGTCACAATGCTGCTTTGTTACCAGGAAGATCTTAGAATGTGCTGGTGGCTAAGGTGCTGTGCAGGATTCATGTACCCTGAGGGTTTGACGCAGGTCCAAGACAACGGCTTCCATCTGCGGACAGGAGATGTTCTGTTGTGGGTCTCAGGGACCATGTGTAGTATCATAAGTTGGTATTCCAGAACAGTCCTCTGAGGACAGATGACTAAAAAGCTAATCTAGGTTTGCAATGATGTCCTAGGTGCATGTCAGGTTCAATCTTCTGACTCTGTACCATTGACTTGAGTGTCTGCCTGGATTCAGGTGACCAGGGTCTTTCAGAATGTGCATTTGTTTCCAGAGCAGCCTCCAATATAGGGGTGGGCTCAGGGACCTTGCAGATTTCTCCTAATGTGGAGGGTTTGTGCAACTGTGACAGGCACAGTTTCCTTGGGGATGGCAGGCACAGTCCTGTGGTTTGACTCCAGAGACCCCATCCTGGAGAGCATGGGTTTTGGGAAAATAGTTTGCAAACACAAACTCAGGTTAGGGTTAGTGGCAAGGTGATCCCAAGCTCAATACATAGACCTAGAGTGCAGCTTGTAAGGAACTGTAGATCAGGTGACTCAAAGGCGGTAGCACCGGCTTTTGTATCTGGATTGTGTGTCCACGATGTCCTCAGAATGCAGGTGTGGTTTCATTGGTCCATGGGAGATTTTTCCTCTCTAAGGATCCTGGCGGCTCCCTATAGTTTGGTGGGTTTCTCAGGGAAGGGAAGAGGGCAGCTCCACCTACGGCGGGTCTAAAATAGGGATTCCAGAGATGGGCTCTGGGTCTGGGCACCTGGAAAATCCCACCAAGGTTTAGCATTTGGGCCTAGGGGTGTACCAGACCTGCAATGCGGGATCCTGGAGGTGCAACTGAGAGTGTTTGTTTGAAAGCATGCTCAAGATGAGGGTCACAATGACTGTTTGTGTCTAGGGAGGCCCTCAGTAGTAGGCATGGTCTCATTCGTCATGCAGCTGGATCCCACTCTGAGGGTTGGACACCCATCCTAACAGCCAGGATTTTTGCCATGGGGAAGGAGGAGTTCTCCATTGTGCTTCATGTTCCCCCATTGGATGGGATTCAAGCAAAGGTCTAGGACAGATGCCTGAATACAATGGATGGGTAGAGATGATGGCCCTGCACCATGGCTGGTCTTACATGCTGGGTATGTGCCCCTCCCTCTTGTTGGTGACACAAGGTCGGGGATCAGGCTCTGTCCAACCCAGCACTAGTGGCCTAGGTAGCCTAATAATCAGGGTTCCCTTGAGGGCCGAACAGATTGAGCCTCATGTGGAGTTTCTGAGCAGACTCACCAGGCCTTTCTGCTTTCTATGGGGAAGGCCAAATGCTGCATTGTGGCTCCAGAATTCCCAATCCAGACTGCTTGGGGACCAGTAGGGTGAGGATGGAATTGCAAACATAACTACGGTTCAATTCATTTCCAAGCGGAAGCCAGTTCCAATGTGCAGCGGTTGATTTGAGATATCTAGCACCTGATATCAGGGAAGATTTCAAGTATTTGCTCATACTGGAGTTTGTGTCTATGATGACCGACAATTGGGAAGGGTGGCATCAAGAGGCCATGGAGGATTTCCCACGCTGGACCTTGTGAGATGCTCCAAACAGCAAGGTTTCCTTCTACTGGACAGGTGGAGTATGGTTTGTTTGCTCCAGCGTCTCCCATGTGGTAAGATTGGTAGCAGAGCTGTCCCGCATGGATGCCTGGAAAGCAGACTTCCATTGACCTTTGTAGCTGAGGATCATAGCAGGTTCATTCTGGTGGCTCTGTGGTGAAATACCAAGGCCTTGAGTTGACATGGAATCTCTTGCAGATGGGCCACAATGCTGGTTTGTTACCAGGGAGATCTTAGAATGTGCTGGTGGCTAAGGGGCCTTGCGGGATTCTCCTATTCTGAGGGTTTGGCACAGGTCGAAAAGCACGGTATCCTTCTGGGGACAGGACATATTCTGTTGTGTGGCTCAGGGACCACATGTTGTATCATAAGTTTGTATTCCAGAACAGGCCCCTGAGGACAGATGCCTGAAAACCAGATCTGGGTTTCCAATGAGGTCCTAGGGGCATGTCAGATTAAACTTTCTGACTCAGGATCTTTGACTGGTTTTCTGCCTGGAAGTAGGTGATCGGGGTGTTTCAGACTGCGCATTTGTATCCAGAGTGGCCGCCAATTTTGGGGTGGGCTCAGAGGACTTGCAGGTTTCTCCTAATCTGGAAAGTTTGGGCAACTGTGATGGGCACAGTTCCATGGGGATAGCAGCCACAGTACAGTGGTGTGTCTCCAGAGAACACATCCTGGAGGGTATGTGAGCCATGGTTTTGGGAAAGAATTCTGCAAACAGAAATTCGGGTAAGGGTTAGTAGCGAGATGATCGCAAACCCAATGGGTAGACCTGGAGTGCAGCTCATTAGGAAATGTAATTAGGGTGAGTGGAAGGTGGTAGCACAGGCTTTTCTTTCTAAATTATGTGTCCCAGATGGTCTCGGAATACTGGTGTTGTCTCATGGGTCCATGGGAGACGTTTCCTCTTTAAGGATCCTGGCAGCTCTCCATAGTGTGGTGGCATTTTCCAGGAAGGGAAGAGTGTGGTTTTCCATCTTAAGGATGCCCCATAACAGTGATTCTAGAGACAGTATCAGATCTGGGCACCTGGAAAATCCCACCAAGGGTTAGGATTTGGGCTTATGGGCATACCAGGCTGCTGATCCTGGTGGGGTAACTGAGAGGGCTTGTTTGAACGCATACTCAGGCTGAGGGTCTCCATGCCTTTTTGTGCCTAGGACAGCCCTCAGGAGTGGGCGTGGTCTCATTGGCCATGCAGCTGGCTCCCACTTTGAGGGTTGGACACCCATCCCAACAGCCATGTTTTTTTTTCCCCCATGGGGAAAGAGGAGTTCTCTATTATGCTTCTGTTTCCCCCAATGACACGGATTCCAGTCAAGTTCTGGGGACAGGTGACTGAACACCAAGTATGGGTAGAGATGATGGACTCAGGCGATATCTGGTCTCACATGCTAGGTATGGGGCCCAGTCTCTGAGTTCTTGACACTAGGTCGGGGCTCAGGCTCTGTCATACACAGCACTTATGGCCAGGGTATCTTATAAATCGGGGTTCCCTCAAGGGCCGAGCTGATTGATCCTTTTTGGGATTTCTGGGCAGTCTCACTAGGCACTTCTTCTTTCTATGGACAGGGCAGAATGCTGTGTTGTAATTCCAGAATTCTCTATCAAGGGGGCTTGGCGACCAGTAGGGTGAGGATGGAATTGTAAACACAAGCTACGGTTCAATTCAGTGCCAAGCTGAAGGCAGTTCTAATGTTCAGTGGCTTATTCGAGATACCCAGCACCTGAGTAAGGGCAGATCTATGTTTGCTCACTCTGGATTTTGTGTCTATGATGACTGACAAATGGAGGAAGGTGGCATCAAGAGGCCATGGAGGATTCCCAAGCTGAGGCTTGTGAGATGCTCCAAACAGCAAGGCTTTCTTCTGCTGGAAAGGCACAGTGTGGTTTGTTTGCTCCAGGGTCCCCTATGTGGAAGTTTGTTAGCAGAGCTCACCCGCATGGATGCCTGGAAAGCACACCTCCATTGACCATTGCAGGTGAGGAACATTGCAGGTTCTTTCTGCTGGCTCTGGGGCAAAGTACCAAGGCCTTGATTTGACATGGAATATCTTGCAGTTGGGCCACAGTGCTGGTTTGTTACCAGGGAGATCTTAGAATGTGCTGTTGGCTAAGGTGCTGTGCAGGATTCTCCAACCCTGAGGGTTTGTCACAGGTTCAATGCATGGTTTCATTCTGGGAAACGGACAAGTTCTGTTGTGTGGCTCAGGGACCAAAATTTGTATTATAAGGTGATATTTCAGAACAGGCCTCTGAGGACAGATGCTGAAAAACCTATTTTAGGGTTCCAATGAGGTCCTAAGGGCATGTCTGTTACAATATCCTGCCTCAGGCCCATTGACTTGGGTGTTTGCCTGAATCTATGTGATCAGGGTTGTTCAAACTGTGCATTTGCTTCCAGAATGGCCTCCAATATTGAAGTTGGCTCAGGGTCCTTGAAGATTTCTGCTAATCTGGAGGAATTGTGCAACGGTGACTGGCAAAGATTCCTTGGGGATGGCAGGCCCAGTCCTGTGGTGTGGCTCCAGAGACCCCAAACTAGAGGGCATGTGAGCCATGGTTTTGGGAGAGAACTCTGCACACACAAACTCGGGTTAGGGTTAGTGGCGAGGTGATCACAGGCCCAATGCTTAGATCTGGAGGGCAGCTTGTCAGGAACTATAATTAGGTTGACTGGAAAAAGGTAGCACAGGCTTTTCTATCTGGATTGCTTGTCCAGGATGACCTCGGAATGCAGGTGTGGTCTCATGGGTCCATGGGAGATTTTTCATCTCTAAGGAACCTGCTGGCTTCTTATACTTTGGTGGCTTTTTTGGGGAAGGGAAGAGTGCTGTTTTCCATCTTAGGGGTGTACCAAAACAGGGATTCCAGAGACAGGCTGTGGGTCTGGACGCCTAGAAAATCCCATCAAGAGTTAGGATTTGTGCTTAGGGGTGTACCAGGCTTGCATTGCGGAATCCTGGTGGTGCAACTGAGAGGGCTTGTTTGAAAGCATGCTCAGTCTGAGGGTCACAATGCCTGTTTTGCCCAGGGTGGCCCTCAGGAGTGGGCGTGGTCTTATTGACCATGCAGCAGGCTCCCACTCTGAGGGTTGGACACCCATTCCAACAGCCAGGTTTCCTGCCATGGGGATGGAGGAGTTCTCTATTGTACTTCAGGTTTCCCCATTGGCAGGGATTCCAGTAAAGTTCTGGGAACAGATGCTTGAATACCAGTGATGTGTAGAGATGACGGACTTGGGCCATGGCCGGTCTCACATGCTGGATATGGGCCCTGCTCTTTAGAAGACTGACATGAGGTCAGGGCTCAGGCTCTGTCAGACACAGCACTAGTGACAAGGACAGCCTATAAATTGGTGCTCCCTCGATGGAGGAGCAGATTGATCCTCACGTTGCATTGCTGGGCAGACTAACCAGGCAATTCTTCTTTCTTTGGGCAAGGCAGAATGCTGTGTTATGGCTCCAGAATTCCCTGCCAAGATGTATTGGGGAACAGAAGGTGAGGATGCAATTGTAAACAGCAGCTACGGTTAAATTCAGTGCCAGGCAGAAGGCAGTTTCAATGTGCTCCTTCTTATTCTAGATATCCAGCACATGAGTAGGGACTGATGTGAGATGTTTGCTCACACTGGAATTTGTGTCTATGTTGACCGACAAATGGAGGGATCGTGTCCAGAGGTTATGGAGGATTTCCCATGCTGGGAATTGTGAGATGCTCCAAACAGCAAGGTTTCCTTCAACTGGACAGGTAGAGTCTGGTGTGTTTGCCCCAGGATCCCCCATGTGGAAAGTTTGGGTAGCAAAGCTCTTCAAAATGGATTCGAGGAAAATACATCTCCATTGACCACTGCTGCAGAAGAACATAGCAGGTTTATTCTGGCGGCTCTGGGGCGAAGTACCAAGGTCTTGAGTTGACATGGAATGTCTTGCACATGGGTCACAATGCTCATTGGTTAACAGGGAGATCTTAGATTGTGCTGGTGGCAAAGGTGCCTTGCAGGATTCTCCTTCCCTGAGCGTTTGACACAGGTCCAAGAGCACAGTTTTCTTCTGGGGACAGGAATTGTTCTGTTTTGTGGCTCAGGGACCACATGTTGTAGCATAGGTTGGTGTTCCAGAGCAGGCCTTTGAGGACAAATGACTGAAAACCTAATCTAGGTTTTGAATAAGGTCCTATAAGCATGTCAGGTTCAATCTTCTGACTCAGGACCATTGACTTGGGTGTCTTCCTGGATGTAGGGGATCAGGGTGTTTCTGACTGTGCCTTAGCGTTCAATGCGGCCACCAATTTTGGGGTAGACTCAGTGGCCTTGCAGATTTCTCCTTATCGGGAGGCTTTGGGCAACTGTGATGGGCAAAGTTTCCTTGGGGATGGCAGGCACAGTCCCGTGGGGTGGCTCCAAAGATCAGATGCTGTGAACATGTCAGCCATCGTTTGGGAGAGAAGTCTGCAAAGACAAACTTGGGTTAGGGTTTGTGGCAAGTCAATCACATGCCCAATGCATAGACCTAGAGGGCAGCTTGTCAGAAACTGTAAATACGGTGACTCTAAGGCAATAGCACAAGCTTTTATATCTGGATTGTGTGTCCCGGATGGCCTCAGAATGCAGATGTTGTCTCATGGTTACTTGGGAGATTTTTCCTCTGTAAGGATCCTAGCAGCACCCAATAGGTTGGTGGCATTTTCAGGGAAGGGAAGAGTGCTGTTTTCCATCTTAGGGTTATCCCAACACAGGGATTACATAGATGGGCTCTGGGTCAGGGCGTCTGGAATATCCCACCAAAGGTTGGGATTTGGGACAAGGGGAGTTCCAGGCCTGCAATGCGTGATCCAGAAGGTGCAAGTGAGAGGGTTTGATTGAAAACATGCTCAGGCTTAGGTCACAATGCCTGTTTGTGACCAGGGTGGCTCCCATGAGTGAGCGTAGTTTCATGGGCCATGCAGTTGGTTCCCACTGTGATGGTTTGACACCCATCCCGGCATCCAGGGTTCCTGCCTTCGGGAAGGAGGAGTACTCCTGTGCTTCAGGTTCCCCCATAGGAAGGGAGTTGAGCTACGGTCTGGGGAGAGATGCCTGAATATCCAGGTTGAGTAGATGTGACGGCTTCGAGCCAAAACAGGTCCCGTCTGCAGGATATGGGGCCCACTGTCTGCATGGCTGACTGGAAGTTGTGGCTCAGGCTGTGTGAGACAGAGCCTGAGTGCCCATGGCGGCCTATGATATTAGGGTGCCGTTGAGGGCCGTGCAGAGGAATGCTCATGTGGGTATTCTGGGCAGACTCACCAGGCACTTCTTCTTTCTGTGGGGCACACAGAATGCTGCATCGTGGCTCCAGAATTCCCTATCAAGAGGGTTTAGGGACCAGGAGGGTGAGGATGGAATGGTAAGCACAAACTACGGTTAAATTCAGTGCCAAGCAGAAAGCAGTTCCAGTGTGCAGTGGCTGATTCTAGCTATTCAGCACTTAAGTAAGGGCGGATGTCAGATGTTTGCTCACACTGTAGTTTGTGTCTATGATGACCAAAAAATGGAGAGGTGTTGCAAGAGGCCATGGAGGATTTCCCACGGGGTGACTTGTGAGATGCTCTAAACAGCAAGGTTTCCTTCTACAATACAGGGTGAGTCTGGTTTTTTTTTGCTCCACCGTACCCCATATGGAAAGTTTGGGTAGCAGAGCTCTCCCGAATGGATGCCTGGAAAGCACACCACCAAGATCCATTTCAGCTGAGTAACATGGCAGGTTTGATCTGGTGGCTCTGAGGATAAGTTCCAAGCAGCCTGAGTTGACATGGAGTTTCATGCTGTTGGATCACAATAATGGTTCGTATCCATGGAGAAATTAGAATGTTGATTGGTCAGAGGGCCATGCAGGATTCTCCTACACTGTATCTGGGACACAGCTACCAAAAGCAAGATATCCTACTGGGGACAGGAGGGGTTCTTTAGTGTGGCTCAGGGACCACATGTTGGAATATAAGTTGGTATTGGGGAACAGGCCCCTGTGGACAGGCACCTGAAAACCTAAGCTCGGGTATTGATGAAGTCCTAGAGGAATGTCAGGTTCAATCTTCTGACTCAGGGCCTTTGACTTTAATATCTGCTTGGAGGCAGGAGCTCATTGTGTGTCACAATGCGCATTTGGGTCCAGAATGTTCTTCAAAATGGAGGTGGGCTCAGGGCCTTTTTACTTTGCTCCTAATCTTCAGGGTTTGGGCAACAGAGAAGGGCAGAGTTTCCTTCGGGAGGATAGGCACAGTCGTCCGGTGTGGCTCCAGAGGCCTCTTCATGAGGGCATTTTGGTCAGGGCTTTGGGGACAGAAATCTGCAAACGTGAACTAGGGTGAGGGTGAGGGCCGAGGTAATCACTGGCTCGATCTGCAGTCCCTGAGTGCAGCTCATATTGTACTGAAATTAAGGTGTCATGGAGGGGGTAGCACAGTTTTTTCTGTCTGGATTGTGTGTCCAGGACAGTCGCAAAATATAGGGGTGGATCATGGGCCCATGGGAGATTCTTCGTCTCAGGGGATTCTGCTCAGATCCCAAGAGTTTGGTTTCTCTGGGGGAAGGGAAGACTGCTGTTTTCGGTCTCAGGGGACCCCCATAAGAGGGATAACAGAGACAGGTTCTGGATTGATGCCTGGAAATGACAAAAGACCTTGAGGATTTGGCCCTAGGAACCTGGAAGGCCTGCTCTGTGGGCTCCTGGCCCAGTTACTGAGGGGGTTTATTTTAAAGCAGGCTCATGCTGAAGGTCACAATGCTTGTTTGTGCTGAGGGCGGCTCCCATGAGTGACTGTGGTCTTATGGCCCATGCAGCTGGTTCCACTCTGAGGGTTGGACACCCATCTCATCACCGAGGTTTCCTGCCATCAGGAAGGAGGAGTACACCTGGGCTTCAGGTTTCCACATAGGCAGGGATTTGAGCTAAGGTCTAGGGAGAGATGCCTGAATATCCAGGTTGAGTAGATGAGATGACTTCGTTCAATGGCAGGTTCCTCCTGCAGGATATGGGGTCCACTGTCTATGTGGCTGTCTGGAGGTTGTGGCCCAGGCTGTGTCAGACAGTGTCTCAGTGCCCATGGCGGCCTACAGTGCTTTTTTAAAAAAAATCATTCTCAGGATTCTTGTTTTTAAAGAAATTTGAACATACTTACCATTAAAATTAGAGGTTTAATACAACATAATTCATGACAACATTTTTCCCCAATTTATTTATTTTCAGAAAAACAGTATTCATTATTTTTTCACCACACCCAGTGCTCCATGCAAGACGTGCCTTCTATAATAACCACCACCTGGTACCCCAACCTCCCACCCCCCTGCCACTTCAAACCACTCAGATTGTTTTTCAGAGTCCATAGTCTCTCATGGTTCCCCTCCCCTTCCAATTTACCCAAAAGCACATACCCTCCCCAATGTCCATAACCCTACCCCCCTTCTCCCAACCCCCCTCCCCCCAGCACCCCACAGTTTGTTTCATGAGACTAAGAGTCACTTATGGTTTGTCTCCCTCCCTATCCCATCTTGTTTCATGGATTCTTCTCCTATCCACTTAAGCCCCATGATATGAGGAAGTGGTGATGCATCATGACAGCATTTACCATGAACTTTTTAATATATATACATGTGTTTTTCTTTTTCTTTTCTTTTTTTTCCCTCTTTTTAAAATATACAAATAGATACAAGCGTCAAGGTATTCATTTTTCCCTATCCAACCGTATCCCTATATATAAATGAGTTTTAATCTCCCTTTATCTCCAGAAAGTTGAGTCATTTAACAAAGATATCAAGATACTCCCAGGAAGAACCAAAATAACATTCCTCACCCACACTGAGGATTTTTCTTCCAATTTATTTATTTTCAGAAAAACAGTATTCATTATTTTTTCAACACACCCAGTGCTCCATGTAAGCTGTGCCCTCTGTAATACCAACCACCTGGTACCCCAACCTCCCACCCCCCCGCCACTTCAAACCCCTCAGATTATTTTTCAGAGTCCATAGTCTCTCATGGTTCATCTCCCCTTCCAATTTACCCCAAAGCACATACCCTCCCCAATGTCCATAACCCTAACCTCCTTCTCCCAACCCCCTCCCCCCAGCAAACCACAGTTTGTTTCGTAAGATTAAGAGTCACTTATGGTTTGTCTCCCTCCCTATCCCATCTTGTTTCATGGATTCTTCTCCTACCCACTTAAGCCCCCAAGTTGCATCACCACTCCCTCATATCAGGGAGATCATATGATATTTGTCTTTCTCCGCTTGACTTATTTCGCTAAGCATGATACGCTCTAGTTCCATCCATGTTGTCGCAAATGGCAAGATTTCGTTTCTTTTGATGGCTGCATAGTATTCCATTGCGAATATATACCACTTCTTCTTTATCCATTCATCTGTTGATGGACATCTAGGTTCTTTCCATAGTTTGGCTATTGTGGACATTGCTGCTATAAACATTCGGGTGCACGTGCCCCTTTGGATCACTACGTTTGTATCTTTAGGGTAAATTCCCAGTAGTGCAATTGCTGGGTCATAGGGCAGTTCTATTTTCAACATTTTGAGGAATCTCCATGCTGTTTTCCAGAGTGGTTGCACCAGCTTGCATTCCCACCAACAGTGTAGGAGGGTTCCCCTTTCTCCGCATCCTCGCCAGCATCTGTCATTTCCTGACTTGTTGATTTTAGCCATTCTGACTGGTGTGAGGTGATATCTCATTGTGGTTTTGATTTGTATTTCCCTGATGCCGAGTGATATGGAGCACTTTTTCATGTGTCTGTTGGCCATCTGGATGTCTTCTTGGCAGAAACGTCTGTTCATGTCCTCTGCCCATTTCTTGATTGGATTATTTGTTCTTTGGGTGTTGAGTTTGTTAAGTTCTTTATAGATTTTGGACACTAGTCCTTTATCTGATATGTCATTTGCAAATATCTTCTCCCATTCTGTCAGTTTTCTTTTGGTTTTGTTAACTGTTTCCTTTGCTGTGCAAAAGCTTTTGATTTTGATGAAATCCCAAAAGTTCATTTTTGCCTTTGCTTCCCTTGCCTTTGGCGATGTTCCTAGGAAGATGTTGCTGCGGCTGAGGTCGAAGAGGTTGCTGCCTGTGTTCTCCTCAAGGATTTTGATGGATTCCTTTCTCACATTGAGGTCCTTAAACCATTTTGAATCTATTTTTGTGTGTGGTTTAAGGAAATGTTCCAATTTCATTTTTCTGCACGTGGCTGTCCAATTTTCCCAACACCATTTATTGAAGAGGCTGTCTTTTTTCCATTGGACATTCTTTCCTGCTTTGTCGAAGATTAGTTGACCATAGAGTAGAGGGTCTATTCCGTTCCATTGATCTATGTGTCTATTTTTGTGCCAGTACCATGCTGTCTTGATGATGACAGCTTTGTAATAGAGCTTGAAGTCCGGAATTGTGATGCCACCAACCTTGGCTTTCTTTTTCAATATCCCTTTGGCTATTCGAGGTCTTTTCTGGTTCCATATAAATTTTAGGATTATTTGTTCCATTTCTTTGAAAAAGATGGATGGTACTTTGATAGGAATTGCATTAAATGTGTAGATTGCTTTAGGTAGCATAGACATTTTCACAATATTTATTCTTCCAATCCAGGAGCATGGAACATTTTTCCATTTCTTTGTGTCTTCCTCAATTTCTTTCATGAGTACTTTATAGTTTTCTGAGTATAGATTCTTAGCCTCTTTGGTTAGGTTTATTCCTAGGTATCTTATGGTTTGGGGTGCAATTGTAAATGGGATTGACTCCTTAATTTCTCTTTCTTCTGTCTTGTTGTTGGTGTAGAGAAATGCAACTGATTTCTGTGCATTCATCTTATATCCTGACACTTTACTGAATTCCTGTATAAGTTCTAGCAGTTTTGGAGTGGAGTCTTTTGGGTTTTCCACATAGAGTATCATATCATCTGCGAAGAGTGATAATTTGACTTCTTCTTTGCTGATTTGGATGCCTTTAATTTCCTTTTGTTTTCTGATTGCTGAGGCTAGGACTTCTAGTACTATGTTGAATAGCAGTGGTGATAATGGACATCCCTGCCGTGTTCCTGACCTTAGTGGAAAAGCTTTCAGTTTTTCTCCATTGAGAATGATATTTGCAGTGGGTTTTTCATAGATGGCTTTGATGATATTGAGGTATGTGCCCTCTATCCCTACACTTTGAAGGGTTTTGATCAGGAAGGGATGCTGTACTTTGTCAAATGCTTTTTCAGCATCTATTGAGAGTATCATATGGTTCTTGTTCTTTCTTTTATTGATGTGTTGTATCACATTGACTGATTTGTGGATGTTGAACCAAACTTGCAGCCCTGGGATAAATCCCAATTGATCGTGGTGAATAATCCTTTTAATGTACTGTTGAATCCTATTGGCTAGTATTTTGGTGAGAATTTTTGCATCTGTGTTCATCAAGGATATTGGTCTATAGCTCTCTTTTTTGATGGGATCCTTGTCTGGTTTTGGGATCAAGGTGATGGTGGCCTCATAAAATGAGTTTGGGAGTTTTCCTTCCATTTCTATTTTTTGGAACAGTTTCAGGAGAATAGGAATTAGTTCTTCTTTAAATGTTTGGTAGAATTCCCCCGGGAAGCCATCTGGCCCTGGGCTTTTGTTTGTTTGGAGATTTTTAATGACTGTTTCAATCTCCTTACCGGTTATGGGTCTGTTCAGGCTTTCTATTTCTTCCTGGTTCAATTTTGGTAGTTTATATGTTTCTAGGAATGCATCCATTTCTTCCAGATTGTCAAATTTGTTGGCGTAGAGTTGCTCATAGTATGTTCTTATAATAGTTTGTATTTCTTTGGTATTAGTTGTGATCTCTCCTCTTTCATTCATGATTTTATTTATTTGGGTCCTTTCTCTTTTCTTTTTGATAAGTCTGGCCAAGGGTTTATCAATTTTATTAATTCTTTCAAAGAACCAGCTCCTAGTTTGGTTGATTTGTTCTATTGTTTTTTTGGTTTCTATTTCATTGATTTCTGCTCTGATCTTTATGATTTCTCTTCTCCTGCTGGGCTTAGGGTTTCTTTCTTGTTCTTTCTCCAGCTCCTTTAGGTGTAGGGTTAGGTTGTGTACCTGAGACCTTTCTTGTTTCTTGAGAAAAGCTTGTACCGCTATATATTTTCCTCTCAGGACTGCCTTTGTTGTGATCCACAGATTTTGAACCGTGGTATTTTCATTATCATTTGTTTCCATGATTTTTTTCAATTCTTCTTTAATTTCCCGGTTGACCCATTCATTCTTTAGAAGGATGCTGTTTAGTCTCCATGTATTTGTGTTCTTTCCAAACTTCCTCTTGTGGTTGAGTTCTAGCTTCAGAGCATTGTGGTCTGAAAATATGCAGGGAAAGATCCCAATCTTTTGATACTGGTTGAGTCCTGATTTATGACCGAGGATGTGATCTATTCTGGAGAATGTTCCATGTGCACTAGAGAAGAATGTGTATTCTGTTGCTTTGGGATGAAATGTTCTGAATATATCTGTGATGTCCATCTCATCCAGTGTATCATATAAGGCCTTTATTTCCCTGTTGATCTTTTGCTTGGATGATCTGTCCATTTCAGTGAGGGGAGTGTTAAAGTCCCCTACTATTATTGTATTATTATTGATGTGTTTCTTTGATTTAGTTATTAATTGGTTTATATAGTTGGCTGCTCCCACGTTGGGGGCATAGATATTTAAAATTGTTAGATCTTCTTGTTGGACAGACCCTTTGAGTATGATATAGTGTCCTTCCTCATCTCTTATTATAGTCTTTGGCTTAAAATCTAATTGATCTGATATAAGGATTGCCACTCCTGCTTTTTTCTGATGTCCATTAGCATGGTAAATTCTTTTCCACCCCCTCACTTTAAGTCTGGAGGTGTCTTCGGGTTTAAAATGAGTTTCTTGGAGACAACATATAGATGGGTTTTGTTTTTTTATCCATTCTGATACCCTGTGTCTTTTGATTGGGGCATTTAGCCCATTAACATTCAGGGTAACTATTGAGAGATATGATTTTAGTGCCATTGTATTGCCTGTAAGGTGACTGTTACTGTATATTGTCTCTGTTCCTTTCTGATCTACCACTTGTAGGCTCTCTCTTTGCTTAGAGGACCCCTTTCAGTATTTCCTGTAGAGCTGGTTTGGTGTTTGCAAATTCTTTCAGTTTTTGTTTGTCCTGGAAGCTTTTAATTTCTCTTTCTATTTTCAATGATAGCCTAGCTGGATATAGTATTCTTGGCTGCATGTTTTTCTCGTTTAGTGCTCTGAAAATATCATGCCAGCTCTTTCTGGCCTGCCAGGTCTCTGTGGATAAGTCAGCTGCCAATCTAATACTTTTACCATTGTATGTTACAGACTTCTTTTCCCGGGCTGCTTTCAGGATTTGCTCTTTGTCACTAAGGCTTGTAAATTTTACTATTAGGTGACGGGGTGTGGGCCTATTCTTATTGATTTTGAGGGGCGTTCTCTGAACCTCCTGAATTTTGATGCTCGTTCCCTTTGCCATATTGGGGAAATTCTCCCCAATAATTCTCTCCAGTATACCTTCTGCTCCCCTCTCTCTTTCTTCTTCTTCTGGAATCCCAATTATTCTAATGTTGTTTCATCTTATGGTGTCACTTATCTCTCGAATTCTCCCCTCATGGTCCAGTAGCTGTTTGTCCCTCTTTTGCTCAGCTTCTTTATTCTCTGTCATTTGGTCTTCTATATCGCTAATTCTTTCTTCTGCCTCATTTATCCTAGCAGTGAGAGCCTCCATTTTTGTTTGAACTTCATTAATAGCTTTTTTGATTTCAACTTGGTTAGATTTTAGTTCTTTTATTTCTCCAGAAAGGGCTTTTATATCTCTGGAGAGGTTTTCTCTAATATCTTCCATGCCTTTTTCAAGCCCGGCTATAACCTTGAAAATTGTCATTTTGAACTCTAGATCTGACATATTACCAATGTCCGTATTGATTAGGTCCCTAGCCTTCGGTACTGCCTCTTGTTCTTTTTTTTGTTGTGAATTTTTCCGCCTTGTCATTTTGTCCAGCTAAGAGTATATGAAGGAGCAAGTAAAATACTAAAAGGGTGGCAACAATCCCAGGAAAATATGCTTTAACCAAATCAGAAGAGATCCCAAATCGTGAGGGGGGATTTCTCCCCCCTCACGATTGGGTGAGGGATCTCCTCTGATTGGGATCTCCTTTGATTGGGATCTCCCAATCTCTTCTGATTGGGATCTCTTCTGATTTGGGGATAAAAAGAGGTTCAAAAAGAAAGAAAGAAAAAAAAAGATAAAAAGAATTAAAAAAAAGAGATTGAATTAAAAATGCAATCAAGAATTTAAAAAAGAATTAAGAAAAAAAAGATTGAAGAGATTAGGATCTCTTCTGATTTGGGGATAAAAAGAGGTTCAAGGATAAAGAAAGAAAAAAAAGAAAAAAAAAGAATTAAAAAAAAGAAAATGAATAAAGAAAAGTATAAAAAAGAAAAATATATATATATTAGATAATCTAGTTAATAAACGTTAAAAAAGAAAAGGGTAAAAGTTATAAAAAATTTTAGCAGAAGAAGAGAAAAAAAATGAAAAAGAAAAAAATTAAATTAACTGCAAGACTAAAAAATCACAGGCAGAAAGCCATGAGTTCCGTGGTTTTTTTTCTCCTCCTCTGGAATTCTGCTGCTCTCTCCTTGGTATTGAAACTGCACTCCTTGGTAGGTGAACTTGGCCTTGCCTGGATTTCTTGTTGATCTTCTGGGGGAGGGGCCTGTTGTAGTGATTCTCAAGTGTCTTTGCCCCAGGCGGAATTACACCGCCCTTACCAGGGGCCTGGCTGAGTGATCTGCTCGGCTTAGCTTTCAGGAGCTTTTGTTCCCTGAGCGCTTTTTGTAGAGTTCCGGAGGACGGGAATACAAATGGTGGCCTCCTGGTCTCCGGCCTGGAGGAGCCGAGATCCTAGGGCCCCGCTCCCCAGTGCGCCCTCAGCGAACTGCTCCTAGTAACTCGCGTCTGCCTAACCTCCGGCCGCGCTCCGAGCTCACCAAGCCTGCGACCGGTTCAAGGCAACTCCGAGCTGCGAGCTTACTGTCGGCTCTGTCTCTGCAGCCGGCTTCCCCGTTCCAATATCCACAAGCTCTGCGACAGTCAGACACCCTCGATCCTTCTGTGACCCCGCGGGACCTGACGTCACGCCGACCCCGCGTGGGCTTCTCCCCAGTTTAGCCTCCGGAGCGATGTCCCTCAGCGGAACAGACTTTTAAAAGTCCTGATTTTGTGCTCCGCTGCTCCGCCGCTTGCCGGGAGCCGGCCCCTTCCCCCGGGGTCTATTTCCCGTGGCTTTGGATTCACTTCTCCGCCAGTCCTACCTTTCAGAAAGTGGTTGTTTTTCTGTTTCTAGAATTGCTGTTCTTCTTCTCTTTGATCTGCCAATGGATTTGCAGGTGTTTGCAATCTTTAGATAAGCTCTCTAGCTGATCTCCTGCTAGCTGAGGTAGTCTCAGCCTGCTACTTCTCCGCCATCTTGACTCCTCCCCCTCCACACTGAGGATTTATAGCCACCTTCCAAGTTTTTCTTTTTCTTCTGTCAGTGTTTCTGCATCTCTATCTCTCTCTCTCTTTCTTGTATTATATAAATCTTATTCTTGGAGTTTAGTTTATCTGGGTTCTTTTTTTTTTCCAATTTAATTTAGTCAGCCTTTTTGTTTGTTCATTGCTGTTCATATACATTATAAATCTTACATTGAGGGTTCATTTTGATTGGGCCTTCTTTTTTCCTCTCTCCCTCTCTTCTTCTTCTTCTTCTTCTTTTTGGTGGTGACTTCCAATATTCTGCAATGTTAAAGATTGCACTTGCCTGGATCGTGTTGATATATTCAGCTTTACATCTCCTCACCCACCTCTCAGCAAAATTACTAGGAGGGGGAACACCTAACAGAGAAGAAATTCAGAGACTGTGACCTCTGGTACAGAACTATTGGATATCAACATAAATAAGGTGTTGGAAATGGAAATCAGGGTAACAATTATCCAAGCACTGCATAGGTTTTTGAAGACCATTAGGGACAACATAGAATCTCTAAGGGCTGCAGTGAGAGCAAATCTGGCAGAAGTTAAAATTTCTATCAATGAGATCCAATCTAATCTAAGTACTCTAACAGCTAGGGTAAAAAAAGGCAGAAGATCAACTTTCTGATCTAGAAAGTAATGGATAGAAAAGAAGAATAAGGAGGAGGTTTGGAACAAATAGCTTAGAAACCATGACAACAGACTTAGGCTAATAAATGACGCTATGAATGTTCCAGTGTCAAAAATATTGGGAATAGTGGGGGTGTAGAAAGAGAGAACAGTAGAAAATATAGTTGAATAAATCCTGGATGAGAAGTTTCCTAATCTGGAGAATGGAGCGAGTTTTTATGTCCTAGAAGGAAAAAGGACACCACCCAAGAACAATGAGACTAGGAAGATGTCCAGACTCATAAATGTGAAATTCCTGATTTATAAAATCAGAATATGTCTTGAGGGTAGCTCATACAGAGACCCCTTCATACAGAGGGAAGACCATCAGAATAACATCACACCTGTCCCCAGGAACCTGGCAATCCAGAAAAGCTGGCAAGACGTATTCAGGGCAATAAATCAGAACAACATTCATCCAAGAATATTTTATCCAGCCAGGCTGACATTCAAAATGGATGGAGAGATAAAGAGCTTCCAAGACTGGCAAGGTTTAAAAGTGTAAATGACTACCAAGCTGGCACTACAAGAAATGTTAAGGGGGATACTGAAGGGACAAGATGGCGGGGTACTAGGAAGAGGCGTCTTTTCAGCTGGTACCCCAAAGTGAGCTGATTACCTACCAAAGAACTCTGATCACCCATGAAATCAGCCTGAGATCAGAATTATACACGTCTGGATCTCTACAGGGGCAGAAGACGCCAGTGAGCAGGTAAAGCGGAATGGGAACAGCGGACTGATATCGGAAGATAAACAAAAGGGGGAGGGAGCCACCAGAGGCGACCGGTGCTAAAGCAATACCCCGATACGAGCGAGAGTGCCCTGCGTCTGGGGACCAGCATTAACTTGGAGACTGGTTGAAAGCACTCCAAAAGAGCAAAGGATCGCAGGGGCAAATTGTGGGAATCAGAGCGGCTAGGGACAGGGGCTTAAGTCCCTGGTCCCAGACGGCCTCCCCGGCGCGGAGGCAGAGAGAGTGCGGCGGAGAAACCGGCTCCTGGTCCCTAAGCCGCCAGCGTGCCCCAGAGCGCGTGGGTTCCGGCTCCTGTGAGGGGATGGGAGTTGTGCCGGTCTGCAGAACGCGTGCTAGCCCTACCACAAAGCTTGAGATGCGCGCACACGTCGCTCCAGCTCTCCTAGGTTTCTAAGGCCCGGGGGCACTTCTTGACCAGGGCCATTGTTTCAAAGTCTAAGCCTCGCGCGCGAAACTCTTCCCCGGACAGAGGCGCTCAAAAGCCCAGCCTGCGGCTTACGGACCAGCGCCCCGTTCTCAGTGTCCCAGATGCGCGCCCGACGCACAGCCGCCTCTGAAAAGAGGTGCGCGCAAGCCGGGCACTCCCAGCCCCGGCCGGCGGCAAAATCTCAGTGTGCGATCGCTGCTTGGAACCTCTCTGGCGGTCAGGAGCTCCCAGACAGCCGCCACTGCCTTGGCTTTGGGGACGAGCAAAAGATTCTGCGCCCCCAGGGTCTTTAACTTGGAACCTGCACTGCCAGCGTCCAAGGGGGAATTTATTCAGCTTCTGCACCCAGACTGAGGCTTCTCTCAGAGACGGAGATCAGGAAGTGTTCCAGGGTGCACCTTGACTGCACCAGAGTTGATACATCCAGCTACATCTGTTCAGTCTTCTCCCACCAAAATGACTAGGAGGAGGAATGCACAACAGAAGAAAAATACAGAGGATGGACCTTCCACAATAGAGCTAACGGCTATCAACCTAGACAATATGTCGGAAAGAGAATTCAGGCTAACAATTATCCAGGCAATAGCTAGGTTGGAGAAAGCCATGGATGACCAAACAGAATTGATGAGGGCCGAACTGAAAGCGACCAGACAGGATGTTCACAATGTTAGGGCGGAGCTCAAAGCTACCAGGGAGGAGGTCCACAATGCTCTCAATGAGTTCCAATCCAATCTAAACTCTCTCAAAGCTAGGGTAACTGAGACAGAAGATAGAATTAGTGATCTGGAAGACAAACAGATAGAGAGAAAGGATCAGGAGGAAGCCTGGAACAAACAGCTTAGATCCCACGAAAGCAGAATTAGGGAAATAAGTGATGCCATGAAGCGTTCCAACGTCAGAATTATTGGAATTCCTGAAGGGGAGGAGAAAGAAAGAAGTCTAGAAGATGTCGTGGAACAAGTCCTCCATGAAAACTTTCCGAATCTCGCGAATGAAACCAGCGTTCATGTACTAGAGGCTGAACGGTCTCCACCCAAGATTATACACTCCAAAAAAACATCACGACACCTGATAGTCAAGATGAGAAATTATATTTGTAGGTATAATCTCTTGAAAGCTGCCAGGGCAAAGAGGCTCCTTACTTACAGAGGGAAGCCCATCAGAATAACGTCAGACCTGTCCACAGAGACCTGGCAAGCCAGAAGAGGCTGGCAAGATATATTCAGGGCACTAAATGAGAAGAATATGCAGCCAAGAATGCTTTATCCAGCAAGACTGACATTCAAAATGGATGGAGAGATAAAGAGTTTCCAAGACCGGCAAGACTTAAAAGACTATGCAACCACCAAGCCGATACTGCAGGAAATATTAAGGGGGGTTCTATAAAAGAGGAAAAATCCCAAGAATAGCATTGAACAGAAATATAGAGACAGTCTACAGAAAGAAAGACTTCAAAGGTAACTCGATGTCAATAAAAACGTATCTATCAATAATCACTCTCAATGTGAATGGCCTAAATGCACCCATAAAACGGCACAGGGTTGCAGATTGGATAAAACGACAGGACCCATCCATATGCTGTCTACAAGAGACCCATTTTGAACCTAAAGATACACACAGACTGAAAGTGAAGGGGTGGAGAAGCATCTTTCATGCCAATGGGACTCAAAAGAAGGCTGGGGTAGCGATTCTCATATCAGATAAATTAGACTTCAAACTAAAGACTGTAGTCAGAGATACAGAAGGACACTACATAATCCTTAAAGGGACTATCCACCAAGATGATCTAACAATTGTAAATATCTATGCTCCCAATATGGGAGCAGCCAATTACTTAAGAAAACTGTTAATCAAGATAAAGAGTCATATTGATATGAATACACTAATCGTAGGTGATCTTAACACGCCTCTTTCAGAATTAGACAGATCATCGAAGCAGAAAATCAATAAAGAAACAAGAGCATTGAACGACGCATTGGACCAGATGGACCTCATAGATATATACAGAACATTCCACCCTAATACAGAAGAATACTCATTCTTCTCAAGTGCACACGGAACCTTCTCCAGAATAGACCACATACTGGGTCACAAATCAGGACTCAGCCGATACCAAAAGACTGAGATTATTCCCTGCATATTCTCAGATCACAATGCTTTGAAACTGGAGCTCAATCACAAGGAAAAGTTCTGAAGGAACTCAAACACCTGGAAGCTAAAGACCACCTTGCTTTAGAATGCTTGGATCAACCAGGAGATCAAAGAAGAACTAAAACAATTCATGGAAACCAATGAGAATGAAGACACTTCGGTCCAAAACCTATGGGATACAGCAAAGGCGGTCCTAAGGGGAAAATAGATAGCCATCCAAGCCTTGCTCAAAAAAATTGAAAAATCCAGAACACACCAGCTGTCTCTACACCTTAAAGAACTGGAGGATCAACAACAAATCAAACCAACTCCACACATAAGAAGGGAAATCATCAAGATTAGAGCTGAGATCAATGAGGGAGAAACCAGAGATACAGTAGAACGTATCAATGAAACTAGAAGCTGGTTTTTTGAAAGAATCAATATGATCGATAAGCCACTGGCTACACTAATCCAAAAGAAAAGAGAGAAATCCCAAATTCATAAAATTATGAATGAAAAGGGAGAGATCACAACTAACACCAAGAAAGTAGAAACAATCATCTGAAGTTATTACGAACAGTTAAATGCCAATAAGCTTAGCAACCTAGATGAAATGGATGCGTTCCTGGAAAAATATAAACTACCAAAATTGAACCAGGAAGAAATCGACAACCTGAATAGACCAATATCTAATAACGAGATTGAAGCAGTGATCAAAAATCTCCCAAAAAACAAGAGCCCAGGACCTGACGGATTCCCTGGGGAATTCTACCAAACCTTCCAAGAAGAAATAACACCTATTCTCCTGAAGCTGTTTCAAAAAATTGAAGCAGAAGGAAAACTTCCAGACTCTTTCTATGAAGCCAGCATTACCCTGATCCCCAAACCAGGCAAGGACCATAGCAAGAAGGAGAATTTCAGACCAATATCACTGATGAATATGGATGCTAAGATTCTCAACAAGATCCTAGCCAACAGGATCCAACAACACGTTAAAAAGTTTATCCACCATGATCAGGTGGGATTCATCCCTGGGCTACAAGGATGGTTCAACATTCATAAATCAATCAATGTGATACAACAAATTAATATGAGAAGAGAGAAGAACCACATGGTCCTCTCAATTGATGCAGAAAAAGCATTTGACAAAATCCAACATCCGTTCCTAATTAAAACGCTTCAAAATATAGGGATAGAGGGAACATTCCTGAACCTCATCAAATCTATCTATGAAAGACCCACAGCAAATATCATCCTCAATGGGAAAAAGCTTGCAGCCTTCCCGTTGAGATCAGGAACAAGACAAGGATGCCCACTTTCACCACTCTTGTTCAACATAGTATTAGAAGTCCTAGCAACAGCAATCAGACAACAGAGAGAAATAAAAGGTATCCAAATTGGTAATGAAGAAGTCAAACTCTCTCTCTTCGCAGATGACATGATTCTTTATATGGAAAACCCAAAAGACTCCACCCCCAAACTACTAGAACTCATACAGCAATTCAGCAGCGTCGCAGGATACAAAGTCAATGTGCAGAAATCAGTGGCTTTCTTATACACTAACAATGAAAATACAGAAAGGGAAATTAGAGAATCGATTCCATTTACTATAGCACCAAGAACCATAAGATACCTGGGTATAAACTTAACTAAAGAGGTAAAGGATCTGTACTTGAGGAACTATAGAACACTCATGAAAGAAATTGAAGAAGACACAAAAAGATGGAAGACCATCCCATGCTCTTGGATCGGAAGAATAAACATTGTTAAAATGTCTATACTGCCTAGAGCAATCTATACTTTAAATGCCATTCCGATCAAAATTCCACCGGCATTCTTCAAAGAGCTGGAGCAAATAATCCTAAAATTTGTATGGAATCAGAAGAAACCCCGAATCACTAAGGAAATGTTGAAAAACAAAAATAAAGCTGGCGGCATCACCTTACCTGATTTCAAGCTTTATTACAAAGCTGTGATCACCAAGACAGCATGGTACTGGCATAAAAACAGACACATAGACCAGTGGAACAGAGTAGAGAGCCCTGATATGGACCCTCAACTCTATGGTCAATTAATCTTCGACAAAACAGGAAAAAATATACAGTGGAAAAAAGACAGTCTCTTCAATAAATGGTGCTGGGAAAACTGGACAGCTATATGTAGAAGAATGAAACTCGAACATTCTCTTACACCGTACACAAAGATCAACTCAAAATGGATAAAAGACCTCAACGTGAGACAGGAATCCATCAGAATCTTAGAGGAGAACATAGGCAGTAATCTCTTTGATATCAGCCACAGCAACTTCTTTCAAGATACGTCTCCAAAGGCAAAGGAAACAAAAGCGAAAATAAACTTCTGGGACTTCATCAAAATCAAAAGCTTCTGCACAGCAAAGGAAACAGTCAAAAAAACAAAGAGGCAACCCACGGAATGGGAGAAGATATTTGCAAATGACAGTACAGACAAAAGGTTGATATCCAGGATCTATAATGAACTCCTCAAACTCAACCCACACGAAACAGACAAACACATCAAAAAATGGGCAGAAGATATGAACAGACACTTCTCCAATCAAGAAATACAAATGTCTATCAGACACATGAAAAAATGCTCATCATCATTAGCCCTCAGGGAGATTCAAATTAAAACCACATTGAGATATCACCTTACACCAGTTAGAATGGCCAAAATTAACAAAACAGGAAACAACATGTGTTGGAGAGGATGTGGAGAAAGGGGAACCCTCTTACACTGTTGGTGGGAATGCAAGTTGGTGCAGCCTCTTTGGATAACAGTGTGGAGATTCCTCAAGAAATTAAAAATAGAGCTTCCCTACGACCCTGCAATTGCACTCCTAGGTATTTACCCCAAAGATACAGATGTCGTGAAAAGAAGGGCCATCTGTACCCCAATGTTTATAGCAGCAATGGCCACAGTCGCCAAACTATGGAAAGAACCAAGATGCCCTTCAACGGATGAATGGATAAGGAAGATGTGGTCCATATACACTATGGAGTATTATGCCTCCATCAGAAAGGACGAATATCCAACTTTTGTAGCAACATGGACGGGACTGGAAGAGATTATGCTGAGTGAAATCAGTCAAGCAGAGAGAGTCAATTATCATATGGTTTCACTCATTTGTGGAGCATAACCAATAGCATGGAGGACAAGGGGCGTTAGAGAGTAGTAGGGAATTTGGGTAAATTGGAAGGGGAGGTGAACCATGAGAGACTATGGACTCCGAAAAACAGTCTGATGGGTTTCAAGTGGCGGGGGTGTGGGAGGTTGGGGTACCAGGTGGTGGGTATTATAGAGGGCACAGCTTGCATGGAGCACTGGGTGTGGTGAAAAAATAACGAATACTGTTTTTCTGAAAATAAATAAATTGGGAAAAAATAAAATAAAAAAAATAAAAAGCAAAAAAAAATGTTAAGGTGGGAGGTTCTATAAAAGAACAAGAAACCACAGAGTGACAAAGAACAGAAATTTACAGTGACAATCTATGGAAACAAGAACTTCATAGGCAAGATGATGTCAATAAAAAATATATATTTCAATAATAACTCTGAATGTGAATGGCCTAAATGCTCCCATAAAATGTCACAGGGTTGCAGATTGGATAAATTGACAGGACCTGTACATATACTGTCTAAAGGAGACCCTTCTGGAACCTAAAGTTAGATCCAGACTGAAAGTGAAGGGATGGAGAACCATATTTCATGGCAACGGACCTCAAAAGAAAGCTGATGTAGCAATTCTCATATCAGATAAATTAGATTTTAAAGTAAAATCATTATTCCGAAATAGAGAAGGAAACTACATCATTCTTCATGGGTCTATCCACCAAGATGATCTAACAATTGTAAATATTTATGCCCCCAGTATGGGAGCAGCCCACTACATCAGCGAACTGCTAATCAAAATAATCATATTGATATGACTAATTAGTAGTATGGGATCTTAACATGCCATGCCACATGTAATAGATGGATCAACCAAGCAGATATTCAATAAAGTAATAAGAGCTTTGAATGACACATTGGACCAGATGGACCTCAGAGATATATACAGAACATTCCATTCAAGTGAACATGGAATTTTCTTCAGAATAGACCACATACTGAGTCACAAATCAGTGCTCAACCACTACCAAAAGATTGACATTATTGCATGCCCATTCGCACACCACAATGCTTTAAAAATGGAGCTCAACCACAGGAAAAACTTTGGAAGGAATTCAAACACTTGGAAGCTAAAGACAATCCTGCTTAAGAATGTTTGGATCAACTAGGAAGTCAAATAAGAACTTAAACAATTCATGGAACCAATGAGAATGAAGACTTATAGGTCGAAAACCTATGGTATATGGCAAAGGTGGTCCAAAGGGGAAATAGATAGCCATCCAAGCCTCACTCAAAAAAAATGATAAATCCCAAATATACTAGCTCTCTTTTCACCTTAAAGAACTGGAAAATCAAAACCAAATTAAGTCAACCCCATGCATAAGAAGGGAAATAATCAAGTTTAGAGAAGTGGTCAATGAGATAGAATCTAGAGATACAGTGGAACACATCAAAAAATCAAGAAGATGGTTCTTTGAAAGAATCAGTAAGATAAATAAAGCAAAGGCCAAACTAATCCAAAAGAAAATAGAGAGGACCCATTCATAAAACTATGAATGAAAGGGGAGATATCATGACTAAAACAAAGGAAATAGAAACAATAATCAGAAATTAGAAACAGTTTTACGCCAATAAGTTAAGCAATCTAGGAGTACTGGATACTTTTCTGGAAACAAATAAACTTCCAAGACTGAAATAGGAAGAAATTGACAACCTGAATAGAGTAATATCTAGTAACGAGACTGAAGCAGTGATCAAAAACCTCCCAAAAAAACAAGAGCACAGGACCTAACGGATTCCCTGGGGATTCTACCAAACATTCACAGAAGAAGTAATACCTGTTTTCTTGAATATTCTTTCTTCAGATTCTCTTGAAAATTCATGAAAGAAACATAAGGAAAAATTCCAGATTCATTCTATGAAGCCAGCATTACCCTTTTCCCCAAAACCAGGCAAAGACCCCATCAAAAAGGAGAATTTTAGACCAATATTCCTGATGCCAAGGTTCTCAACAAGATCCTAGCTATTAAGATCGAACAGTAAATTAAAAAGATTATCCGCCATGACCAGGTGGGGTTTACCCTTGCGATGCAGGGTTGGTTCAGCACTTGCAAATGACTGTGATACAATGAATCAATAATAGAAGAGAGAAAAAGCACATGGTCCTCTCAATTGATGCAGAAATAGCATTTGACAAAGTGACAAATAGCAAAATCATAAACAAAGATCATTTGTTTATGATTAAAAGCATTCAGAGTATAGGGATAGAGGAAACATTCCTAAAGTTCATCAAATCTATCTATGAAAAACCCACAGAAAATATCATTGTCAATGGGGAAAGCTGGCAGCCTTCCCTGTAAGATCAGGAACACGAAAAGGATGCTCACTCTTACCACTACTGTTCAACATAGTGTTAAAAGTCCTAGCAACAGCAATCAGACAACAAACAGAAATAAAAAAAATATTCAAATTGGCAATGAAGTAGTCAAACACTCTTTCTTCACAGATGACCCGATACTTTAATATGGAAAACCCAAAAGACTCCACCTGCAAACTACTAGAATTTATACAGCAATTCAGCAATGTGCAGGATACAAAACCAATGTAAAGACATTGGTTGGTTTCCTATACATGAACAATGAAAATATAGAAAGGGAAATTGGAGAATCGATTACATTTACTATGGCACCAAAAACCATAAGATACCTGGGAAAAAACCTAACCAAAGGGGTAAAGGATGTAGACTGGAGGATCTCCCTGAGGGAATCTTCCTGATGGCTAATAAAAATGAGCAGGTTTTTTTTTTTTTCTCGTGTTTGTTATCATTTGTATGTCTGCTTTGGAGAAGCGTCTATTAATGTCTTCTGCCCTTATTATTTTTTTAATGTGATTATCTGTTTTTTTGAGTTTTGAGGTTGAGGTGTTCTTTATAAATCTTTGATATCAGCCCCTTGTCTGTCGTGTCATTTGCAAACGTATTTTACAATTCTTTAGGTTGCCTCTTTGTTTTGTTGACTTTTCCCTTTGCTATGCAGAATCTTTGATCTCAATGAATTCCCAAAATTTTATTTTCGCTTTTTTCTTCCTTTGCCTTTGGAGACATGTCTTGAGAGAAGTTGCTGTGGCCCATGTCAAAGTGGTTACTATCAATGTTATCCTCTAGGATTCTGATGAATTCCTGCCACACGTTGAGTTCTTTTAACCATTTTCAGTTTATCTTTGTGTATGGTGTGATAGCATGGTCGAGTGCCTTCTTCTTTATTAGCCATCAGGAAGATTCCATCAGGGAGATCCTCCATAGCTCTCCAATTATCTCAGCAGCATTTATTGAAGAGGCTGCCTTTTTTCCACTGGATATTTTTTCCTGTTTTGTCAAAGATTATTTGACCATAAAGCTGTGGGTCCATCTCTGGACTCTCTACTCTGTTCCACTGGTCGATATGTCTGTTTCTGTGTCAGTACAATGCTGTCTTGATGACCACAGTTTTGTAGTAAAGCTTGAAATCAGGTAGCGTGATACCCCCAGGTTTTTTTTTTTTTTTCAACATTTCCTTAGCAGTATGGTGTCTCTTCTGGCTTCCTACAAATTTTAGGATTTCTTATTCCAGCACTTTGAAAAATGCTGGTGGAGTTTTGATCAGGATGGTATTGGAAATATAGACTCCTCTAGGTAGTATAGGCATTTTAACAATGTTTATTCTTCAGATCTGAGACCATAGAATCCTTTTCCATCTTTTTATGTCTTCTTCAGTTTCTTTCATGAGTGTTCTGTAGTTCCTTGAGTACAGATCCTTTACCTTTTTGGCTAGGTTTATTCCAAGGTATCTTATGGTTTTTGGTGCTATAGTTAATGGAATAAATTCTCTAATTTCCCCCTTTATATTTTCATTGTTAGTGTATAAGAAACCAAATGATTTCTGTACCTTGATTTTTTAAAAGATTTTATTCATTGATTTGACAGACGGAGATCACAAGTAGGCAGAGAAGCAGGCAGAGAGAGAGGAGGAAGCAGGCTCCATGCTGAGCAGAGAGCGCATTGTGGGACTGGATCCCAGGATCCTGGGATTATGACCTAAGCTGAAGGCAGAGGCTTTAACCCACTGAGACACCCAGGCACCCCTGTACATTGGTTTTGTATCCTTCACATTACTGATTTGTTGTATAAGTTCTAATAGTCTCGGTTTTCCATATAAAGTATCATGTCATCTGTCAAAAGAGAGAGTTTGACTTATTCTTTGCCAATTTGAGTACATTTTACTTCTTTTTGTTGTCTGATTGCTGTTGCTAGGACATTTAATACTATGTTGAACAGTAATGGTGTGAGTGGGCATCCTTTCATGTTCCTGATCTCAAAGGGAAGGCTGTCAACTTTTTCCCATTGAGAATGATATTTGTTGTGGAGTTTTTCATAGATACATTTGATCAAGTTTAAGAATTTTCCCTCTTTCCCTATACTCTGAATGGTTTTAATTAGAAACAGATGCTGGATTTTGTCAAATGCTATTTCTGCATCAATTGAGTGGACCAGGTTGTTTTCCTCTCTTCTCTTATTGATTTGTTCTATCACAATGTTTAATTTGAGAATGTCGAACCACGCTTGCATCCCAGGGATAAATCCAACCTATTTGTGGTGCATACTACTCTCAATGTACTGTCGGATCCTATTAATTGCGATCTTGTTGAGAATCTTGACATCTATATTCATCAGGGATATTGTTCTGAAATTCTCCTCTTTGTTGGGGTCTTTGCCTGGTTTGGGGATCAGGGTAATTCTGGCTTAATAAAAATCAGTTTCCCTGGACAAATGTTGCTTGCAGTTTTAGTAGCACTGTGGTGCAGAGATAAACTGGAGCTCCTATGACCCCTGAGACAGTGGCTGCAGCCGTCCTATGCCAGTGGAAGTTGGCAGAGGGGGAGTCTATGTGTTCTGGGCCGCCCAGAGGGGAATAGACTGAGGCCTTTCTCTGAGGTGGAAGTCTGGGTACAGTTTGCTTTTCTCCAAATTTTCAAAGAACTGTCTTTCCTCTTGATAGCCATTATATTTGGAGAAGCAATCCAGTTGTTCTCATATAGTGATAAAAAGACTAACTTTAATGCATCTGGTTGGGGTCTCACCTCAGTCAGCACCTCCAGGAAATAAACCTGAAGAGCGCGAAGCCCAGCTCAGGAAGCTCCTGGTTCTGATAAATGCTGCATGACTATCCCTTCTCATAGTATAAACATTTCATCTCTGTCTTCCACAGAGGAGTGTTTCCTGCTCTCAAAAACACTCGCTGAGATGTTGGAGGAAAGAACCATACATTCTGCACGCCAATGCCAGCAAAGGAAAGTGGATATTTGAAATAAGTAGCAACATAATTCAAGTCTCCCCAAAAGATATTCAAGGACCAGCATGGCAGGAATACTCTCTACCATGGTTGCTGTTCTTAGATTGCATTGCTTGGAGAAATCTTGACACAACAGTGAGTGGGCAGGAAATAGACTACAATTTAATCTCTGAAGGACACCAGTTCAGGAAAATAATTAGCTTTGTGTATTTAGCATCCACTTAAAACTATGGGAAGATGTTTATTCTCCACAGTAAGATCAGGCTGTATTCTACTTCTTCATATCCTATTTGGTCCATCATCAGCACTACCGCAATTCAAGGAGGGAAGCGGGATGGAGATCTAGGTCTCAGATGACTTTGAAGTTACAGTAAATCAATTATCACACATCGACCCAGACATTAAAGAATGGAGTTTTAAAATGAGCAGGAATTTAGGATATTTTCAGTATTTCTTGGTCATTTATTAAAAGCCAAGCATGGCACCAAATTTAACCCTAAACGTTAGACTGTAAATTTGCTTTGAACCAACAATGTAAATGCTTCCACTAGAGTACCACTCTGTTTCCACTGATGTGTTGTTTCTAAATCCCACTAGACTAGAGAAAATGTCTCATTCACATTTGTATTCTCAGAAATTGGCACAGCCGTCCACCATACTACAGGGTCTCTGGAACGTTAACAGGATGAATGCTGTCATAAAACTTTGCGGGCTTACTGGGCAATGCCTTCTGTGATCTTGCCAAAGTCTCTTTTCTGTAGAAATAAGTCTGCTTCTGAAATTTCTAAGAAAAAAATTTTGGAATAAGTTCTCCCCATTTTAATATTTATGTTTTATTTGCATGGTCAATTAGCTTCTTTTAAAACAAAATGGAAAATACATTTTTTTTTAACTAAGCCTTGGTTATCCATAGAGAATGTTGCTGAGGCTATGAAGGCCTCATTAATCAGAGTTTTGCAGATGTATACTTTTAATTATTTTAATAGGCCCCACAGCTCAGATGTGTGAGCTGAGTGAAACTCAGCCATTGCATAAATCTGCGAATTGACTGTTTGCTACCAACCAAAGTGTTGCATGATGGCGTCAGTGCAGAGGTTATTGTTCCCCCAAGCACCTCATCAACAGACTGATAATGCACAAATAACCTCCATTACCAAGAGTCTCTCAGGCCTCAGTTGTTTTGTTTTGATTTTGTATTTTTTATGTAAAATATGTAGCAAAGGGAAGGCTCACAGTTGGGAGCCATTTTCTCAAGCCATGTGGGAGGTTGGGGTACCAGGTGGTGGGTATTATAGAGGGCATGGATTGCATGGAGCACTGGGTGTGGTGAAAAAATAATGAATACTGTTTTTCTGAAAATAAATAAATTGAAAAAATTTAAAAAAAACAAAATTAAAAAATTAGTTTGGAAGAATTACAAGCCTTTATGTTTCCTATTTTTTTAATTTTTATTTTAATTAATTTTTATTTTATATTTTAAAATTTTATTTTAATTCCAGCTACTGAACACACCATGTTATATTAGTTCCATGTGCACAGTATAGTGATTCAACACTTCCACCCATCACCTGTGTACATCAGGACAAGCACAACCTTCAGTCCTCATCTCCTACTTCATTGATCCCACCCCATGTCTCACACAATTTTTATGAGTGATCTCAGTGAAACTCTTAGGAAGAAGTTGCATTGAATAAATGTAAATAAAATTAGAAATTTTAGATAAAGTCTTAGTCTTCCAAATATTTTTGGTAAACTAAAACTTTAATGTTTTGGTGAGTTAGGTCAATGGTTAAATGAAATTACTTTCATTAAATATCTAGATCTTTACTAGTAAGATAATACTAAGTTATTAGTACATGAACATGAGTTTATCTCCTTTTGGCTACCTTATTGCTAAGAACCTGGGCTTGTTTTTAAATGCATTGTGTGCTTTCCTGAAATATTGTTTAATGAAGAAGCCCATATTTCAGCAAATTGTGGAATGCATTCATAAATTTCCGAACCTAAAGAATACTTGTTCACAGTTCACAACTGCTTTAAGAATGAAAGTCTCCAAGAGTTAAGAATTCTAAGTAATGTAATGAAGGCTACTGAAAATAATAAGAAAAAACAACTCAGAATGCAAAGACGATAAGATGTGTGTTTTTCATAAGTAAAGGAATGAGAAATGGAAATGTTTCCCCCCCAGGAGAAAAAAGAAAGAAATTTTGTTTTACAGCAAAGCTGGTTACCTAAAGAGGGTAAACTCAGGACACAAATCTGGATGTAAAAGAAAAAGTTGTAAAGACTTCTAAAAAAGAATGTTTGTAAAGGAATGATATGAGTAGTCAGAATGGTCTAAGATTGGAATGAAGAATTTTCCAATCAAAAGTAATCTGGAAGGGGCACCTGGGTGGCTCAGTGGATTAATCCTCTGCCTTCGGCTCAGGTCATGATCTCAGGGTCCTGGGATCGAGCCCCACATCGGGCTCTCTGCTCAGCAGGGAGACTGCTTCCTCCTCTCTCTTTCTCTCTGCCTGCCTCTCTGCCTACTTGTGAGCTCTGTCTGTCAAATAAATAAATAAAATCTTAAAAAAAAAAGTAATCTGGTAAAATATCAGACTTTGGGCTGCCTGGATGCTCAGTGGCTTAAGCCTCTACCTTCGGCTTGGGTTATGATCTCAGTGTCCTGGGACTGAGTCCCACATCAGGCTCTTTGCTGGACGGGGAGCATGCTTCCTCCTCCATCTCTCTCTCTCTCTCTCCCTCTCTGCCTGCTTGTGATCTCTCTCTGTCAAATAAATAAAATCTTAAAAAATCAGAATTTGGTTTTCCTTCCTGAAGAGAATGAAGGGTTTTGTGTGTGTGTGTGTGTGTGTGTGTGTGTGTTTGGAGTATTAGCCATCTTTGACCTGGAACATCCGAAAGGATTTGCTAAATTAATTTAGCTTATTTTTTTTAAAGATTTTATTTATTTATTTGACAGAGAGAGATCACAAGTAGGCAGAGAAGCAGGCAGAGAGAGAGAGAGGAGGAAGCAGGCTCCCTGCTGAGCAGAGAGCCCGATGTGGGACTCGATCCCAGGATCCCGAGATCATGACCTGAGCTGAAGGCAGCAGCTTAACCCACTGAGCCACCCAGGTGCCCCCCAATTTAGATTATTTGATATGTTAAATTACATGTGAACCATTGTTAAATAAAACTTCTTACTAATTTTTTTTTCCTATTATAGTTGTAAGATTGTGGCACATGTAAATAAGGTCCATTCCAGTTCGACAAAACATGGCTCCTCATTGCCAGACGCAGGCCATCCTGATGTCCTTGTAACATGGCACCTGTTTCCTTCTGAATCAGAGAGAAGAAGGTGGATAAATAATGGGAATGTTTTAAAGAAAGAGTCAGGTTAAGGGAAAACCAAGACAACAACTTGGTTCTTCCCAGATCCCTGGCAAACCCCATTTTTCTTCTTTTTTTTTTCCATTCCTTCACCCACCATTGGGCATTTATGATGATTCAAATGATAAATGGGCATCAGTGGGAAGCCTTGTAAAACAGTAAAAACAAACAAACAAACAAACAAAAGAAAACCTGTTTACCAGTGGTGTCTAACTTGTCAGGTCCATAATCCTGAACAACATTTTGTCTCCAGAGGTTTCAGGCCTCATTCCTGTGGACTCAATGAACACCTGCAGCTGGGTTTATTCCACTGCCACTTAGTAGGGTTTTTCATATACCCTTGTTGCTGTTTCTGTATTTTCTGCATCAGTTAAAGCATTTCCCTGCCAAGAGGCTGGTGATAGCACTATGGAAAAGACCCTGTTAAAAATGGGTTTCTCACTTGGGGCACACTTTCTGTGATCTCAAGTAACCAGGGCACATATTTCACTCACCAAATTACAGGAGTCTTTAGGAAATCCTTGCAGACTTCGTTGAATTGCTTTGGTGTACAACCTTTTACTGATCCATTGTGTTGCATGCTGGTCTATCCAACTACTGTAAGTCTGTGATATCCAGTGCTCAAGGCTGTCATCAATAGGTTATGGAAGACTTCCTAGATAACAGTTAAAAAGAGCCTCTCCATCACAGTTTACATCCTGGTGATTAAGTATTTGAGACACATCATTAGAGGAAGACAGCCCTTGAAATCCAGTAAAATAGGGAATTTACTAAATCTCCTTCTGTAAAACTCAAAGGTATTGAGCCTCCAGTGCACATCCCATAGCTACAGAAGTCTCCACCTGACACCTGGTCCTACACAGACACTTGATATTTCTGAATCTACTTGGAAGAAAGTGAAATAGCTAACATCTACGTAGACCATGCTCACCCAAGACAATGGATCAAGACTCCAATCTTGGACCAAACATGTGATCCTTTATTTCTCTTCTCTTTTCCTTTATTCTGGCAATGGCCTGGAAAGGTAACACCCTCATCTTCATTGTCCAGTTTATTACAACAGCAGTATTATCCTCTGGAATTTAGAGCAACCTTTTATTTCAGGCTACCAGGAAATTCAACCCTTGTCTGAAAATTACTCAAGCTAAATAAGACATTTCATTGGTTAACTTCCCTACATTCATGTTCTGAGTTAGAAGGGAACTACCAGGAAAAAAATGGTGTTCCAAGATTCATGCCTTTGATCTGCCTTACTTTCCAGGTTAGGGATAAACGTTGATGGAGTATGATCAAGACCTTTTCCTTCATTCTTGAAATTTTTGAAGAACCCCTTGACAAAGAAATGTCTGCCCAAAAAGAATCCTTAAACTCTTGCCAAAGGAGTTCTTGAAAAAAAAAAGATAACCCTTAGTTATCTCTTAGCTGAGCAAGGCTGGGTCTGTGCTGAAGACAAGGGCATGTGCTAAACCCCGATGAACAATTCTGGGGGAAGTTGAAACCCAATAACATTAGGATACTGATGAAGCCACGTGGCTTAAAAGAGTGAGTCCTTCAATAGGGTCTTTCTTACTCATTTGTTTTTAATTTCTTTGAGTCTTGGAGTACATAGCCTCAAATTGCACTCCAAACATTGGGAACTATCTTGTTTATTGTAATCAATATAATCTGTGTGGTGCTTTATGTTTTATCAAAAGCTCTAAATACAAATACAGAGACACCAACCTGCACACTAATGATCTTTCTAAGACTAAAACATCAGAAAAACAAACAAAAATAATATCATGACCATCTCAAAAATTGTAAGACTTCACTGGTGACCTGTGAACATCACAAGGGTTAATCAGAAAGGTCAAGAACTCTGAATACTACACTGAGGAACAACAAGTACTGTGAGCACTTCAGAGCAGTTGCTGAGAGTGATGTTAAAACCTTCAATTTAGAGCCCATGTCTCAGTTAAGTTGAGAGTCTGATCAAAAGGTGGGATTCTTCAAAAGGAAAACCACAGGCTCAAAATGCCCTCACTTGGCTTAAGGCCCTAAATTGGTTAGCCAAGACTTAATAATGACCCAACTGCAGTTGCAACATCCAGAACTATATAACCTTTAGCCAGCCCAGGTGGGAATTTCCTGGTCAGCACTAGGAAGTCTACTGATTGGCCCCTTATGTTTCCCTTAGGAGGGTGATATTGCCTAAAACAATGGATTCTTAGCTGATTATATTTTCTCACTTGATGTCTTATTTTTATGATTTATTTTTTTGTGGGGAGGTCAGAGGGAGAAGGAGAGTGAAACACAAACAGGCTCTGTTCTAATCACAGATTCTTGTGAAGGTCTGGATTCGAAGACCCTGAGAACAGGACCTGAGCCAAAGCCATGAGTGTGACACTTAACTGACTGCACCACCCATGTACTCCATCTCACAGGCTATCTTGGCAGTCTTCTTTCTTGTGGCCATTTGGTGCGCCCCTCTATCTACTAGATAGGATACTATCCAAGTCATTAGTAGATCAATTAATACTGCCTATTAGGTCTTTTTAAAAATTTATTTATTTTCAACATAACAGTATCATTATTTTTTCACCACACCCTGTGCTCCATGCAATCTATAATACCCTCTATAATACCCACCACCTGGTACCCTGACCTCCTCCCCCAACTTCAAACCCCTCAGATTATTTTTCAGAGTCCATAGTCTCTCATGATTCACCTACCCTTTCAATTTACCCCAACTGGGCTGCACTTGTCTTATTTCACAAATTCTTATTATGTGCATTTACCTTTGCTTACCTTTTATACACCATAAACACTTACCTTTTCTTTTATCTGGATTGTGATGAAGAACCCATGAAATTATGTCATTGAAAATGCTTGCTGTGGAAAACATAACGAGGTTGAATTTATTCGTATACTTAAATTAATGTACATCTTATCCTAAAAGTAACACATGTATGATCACAGAGTAAGCACCAAGGTTTCAGTTCTACCACTCACAGAGAACAAAGCATAAATTTAATATAAACACTGGGCTGCTATGTGTGCTGTTAAGTTTTGATTTTTCTGGTGATCAGAGAAAAATAAAATGGAGTGTTAAGTTCCCCAGTGAACATTATGGTAAGGGGTAAGGGAGAAGTTCTTGTTTATGATGTATTTCACTTGACACTTATTTCTGAAATGAGTATCTCTCAAGGTCTTCTCATACAACAAAGCTAATGAGGGCATTTCTGTTCATGCGATTCTGCAGTGGATATCTAGTGCTCATTCTTGGGAGCTTTTTTTTTTTTTTCTTTTAGTTTTTGAGAAAAGCTTGTTCATATGTATGTACACTATACATGAAAGCCCAAAATAGTGCTTCTGAAGAGAAATAAAACTCATCTTTTCCATGATTTTGACCAGCCTTTGTGGAGAAAGAGCACCTAGACAAATATACACATTTTATTATGCACATTGTTCCCTTAATGTCTGTATGTCAATCGATGCATGACGTTAAAAGAGTTGTATTTATCTTTTTTACAGTTTTAATTTTCACTCCAGTTAGATACCAATCGATGCATGATGTTAAAAGAGTTGTATTTATCTTTTTTACAGTTTTAATTTTCACTCCAGTTAGATAACTTGGGATTATATTATTTTCAGGTGCACCATATGATGAATAAAGTCACTGTATGGAAAAGAAGGAGACATTAAAAGCACTTTAAATTTAGCATTTTAGGCTATTTTAACACTTAACATAATTATGCTAACATTTTCCTTCTAGAAATTTACCCCTGTGGCTATGCCTCCAACCCACTTCCAGAACACACCTGCCGCCAGTCCCTATGCAGAAATTCTCTTAGGGCCGGTCTCCCACTGATGATTTCCAGGGCATGTCAGTGACGTTGGAACAGCCAGTCAGACCCTGGGAAGCAGTAGGGTGGTACGGAGGGCCTGCATGGGGGATGCGACAGTGGTGGGGTGAGAAGAAGCAGCGGGGAGGGGAGGCAGAAACCACAAAGGTGCAGTGAGGCAGCAGGGGCAATGGGGGGAGCAACAGGGAAGCAATGTCACTGGGTCACAGTCACATCGACATTGGGGAGGTACAGTTGGGTGGCAGTGGTGTTGGCAGGGCACAGTGGGTCAGCGTCAGAGTTGGGGGGGTGAAGCAGGACAGTGCTGGAGTGGGGGTTAATGGTGGGGGGCGGGCAGGACCAGCAAGGCAGCGGTCTCATAATAGTGGGGCAAGGCAGCAGCAGCAGAGCAACCAAGGAAGAAGCAGTTGCCTTTTAATCACTGGCAGCAGCACCAAGCCAACGGTCGTAGGGCGGGGAGGGATGCGGGGTCATAGTGGCAAGAAGGGACGACGTGGAGAGTAGTTGGAGAGGGCTGCAGTGGCGATGGGGAGATATGCACGGGACAGCAAGACCCTGGGGTGCTTTAGCTGTAGGGAGTGGGGTGTGGCAGCGGGAATCAAGGGCAACTCAGTGGGGCAATGGGGACATAATGGGATGGGTTGGTTGGTGGGTCCGTGGGGCTGCCCAAGGGGGATGAGGTGGCAGCCAGGTGATGACCCTTTGGTAGGGGGGTGGGACCCATGGGGGAGGGAGCAGGGGTCACCAGAGGCAGGTGAGGGGACAGGCAGGCGGTAGTAACACAGGGAGCGGTGGAGGGCCCGTGGTTGGGGAGCTGTGTGACAGCCAAGTGGGTCAGCCCTGCAGCGACTGTGGGGGGTTGGGTGGAATCTAGACAGCAGCAACTAGGAGTGGGGGTGGGACCAGCCAGCAGGCAGAGGCTCAACAGCAGTAGCAGCGGTTCGGGCGTGGTGGATGGGCCCAGAGTGCACTCCTGGGGGCGGGGCAGCAGCAGTTACGAGGGCGTGGTGGGCGGGCCCATTGTGCACGTCAAGGGGGCGGGGCAGCAGCATTTAGGCGAATGTGGTGGGCGGACCCATCATGCACGTCAAGGGGGCGGGTGCCAAAGCACAGCAGAGGCCAGGGGCACAGGGCAGCTGCAGAGCAGCTGCAGCTGAGGAAAGGCGAGCAGTGTGAGGGGCACAGCAGGGTGGCAGGGGTGTATTGTTGGGAGACAGCAAGCTGGTAGTAGCATGTGTTGTGGTGGACATACTGGGAAGCCACACGCTTGGCAGACAGGAGGCACTGGAGTGTGGGGGCGAGTAGCTAGGCGGTAGTGTCGCTTGGGCCTGGGCAGGACTAGCTGGGTATAAGTGGGATGTCAGTGTCATGGCATGGTGGGTCAGGCAGCGAGCAAGTGCCTGGCTTTGCTGGGCTTGGTTCATGTCTACAGGGCGGGACCACGGATAGCAGAAGCAGCGGGGACCCAGGATAGCAGCGGAGAGGCAATGGTGGTTGTAAGTAGGGGCGCTGTGGATGGGGGTGCAGCACGATGGGAGTGGCTCATGTTGTGGGGGCAGCCTAGTGGTTCCAATGCGGGGAAGGTGGAGTAGGACTCATGGGATGGCAGCAGCGTGGCAACAGGGGTAGGAAATCAGGAAGGCTCCAGAGTGGGGGGCAGGGTTCACACTAGGTAGTAGCTGCAGGAGGAGTGGCTGGAACCACACGGGGGCAGCTTGGCAGGTGGGGCAAGCATGCAAGTCAAAGGGCAGAGCTGCATAGGGCTGGGCTAAGAAGACCAGCAGCAACGGGACACAGGGCAGCAGCAGGACATAGGGTAAGAGTGGGACACAGGGCGGCAGTAGATCAGAAGCAGGGTGGTGGTAAGGGGGAAATGACAGGGAAGGCATGGGTTTGGTAGTGGGGGTGTGGGGCACCCGGCAGGGTAGAGGTGCGGGGAAAGCACAGAGAGATGGTAGCAGCAAATGTGGTGGGGCAGCAGGACAGTAATGAGCATGGTGGTTGAAGGGGTGAGACAGCATGGCTGTACAAGTGCATGTGGGATGGCAGGCGGGTAGTGGCGTGGGGAGAAGGGGACGACGGAACCAACAGGGAGGCAGTGGGACAGCAAGTGCACAGAAAGGGCATGAAGGGCGGGGTAGGGTCTTAATGCATGTCAGTGGGGACTGGACAGTGAAGGTCAGCAGTGGCCTGGGGCACAAGGCAGAAGCTTAGCTACAGCAGCGGTGGTAATGTGGACAGAATGAGGGGTGTGCTCCAGACGGCAGGGTCATGAGGTTACCCAGAATGGAGCAGCATTGGGAGAAGACTGGGACGAGTGGGACAGCAGCAGGTCAACGGGGAGGGAATCTGGAGGCACTGGAGCAGGGATGGGGGCACGACAGACGGTAGCATTTCGGGGGTGTTTGGTGGGACCAGCAGGGCAAGGGCAAGGTTAATACCTGTGTGGGCAGGGCAGGGGCCCTGCACAACTGTGGCAGCAAGGGGACAGTATGCAGTGAAGAAATGATAGTGGGGGCCTGAGAAAGCAGTGACTTGAGAAAGGCAGTGACTTAAGGAAGTGCAGTTGGATGGCAGCAGAAGTGGAGGCGAAGTGGGGAGGGATTGGCCCAGATGTGGTTGGGAGGGACCAGCGGGGCAGCAGCTGCCTGGCAATGGCATGGCATGGCTTGGGGCAGTGTGGGGTGGTGGATATGGGCAGGAGTAGCAGGGTGACCACGGTAGCAGTGGTGGTGTTGTTGGAAACACAGGCACCAGGCCAGTAGAAGCACTAGAGAGTGGTGCAGCAGGGTGGCAGAGTCCTGGGAGTGCACAATGGAGTGGTAGGGGCACTGGGGGTGGCAGAGCAGGGCATCTGTTGCAACACACAGGGCATCAGGGCAGCTATGGCGAGGGTTAGCTGTTGTGGGACAAAGGGGCACTGCTGTGGAGTAGCAGGGTGGAGGGTGGCAGCACTGGTGGCAGTGGCCTGTCAGCAATGAGGGGTGGAAGGGACAGAGGCTGGTGTGTGGGGTGCAGCAGGGTGGCAGTGGGGGGATGGCACAGTGGGGTGGCCATGGTACGGGTGTGGGGACCAGCCAGGCAGCAGAAGCACAGATGGGGGGGCAGTGATTTGATAGTGGCACTATCAAATGCTTTTTCTGCATATGTTGAAATGGTCCTATGATGCTGAACCTTCGTTGTGTGAATGCGGCACATTAGTTTGATTTGTGGGACGATTTTTATGTCTATGTTCATGACAGATACTAGTCTGACATTTTCTTAGGGCACATTGGGAGGTTTCGATAAGGGTCATGCTGGCCTCATTAAATGAGATGGGGAGCGGGGGGGGACAAGATGGCGGGGTACTAGGAAGAGGCGTCTTTTCAGCTGGTACCCCAAAGTGAGCTGATTACCTACCAAGAACTCTGATCACCCATGAAATCAGCCTGAGATCAGAATTATACACGTCTGGATCTCTACAGGGACAGAAGACGCCAGTGAGCAGGTAAAGCGGAATGGGAACTGCGGACTGATATCGGAAGATAAACAAAAGGGGGAGGGAGCCACCAGAGGCGACCGGTGCAAAAGTAATACCCCGATACGAGCGAGAGTGCCCTGCGTCTGGGGACCAGCATTAACTTGGAGACTGGTTGAAAGAACTCCAAAAGAGCAAAGGATCTCGGGGGGAAATTGTGGGAATCGGGGCGGCGAGGGACAGGGGCTTAAGTCCCCGGTCCCAGACGGCCTCCCCAGCGCAGAGGCAGAGAGAGTGCGGCGGAGAAACCGGCTCCTGGTCCCTAAGCCGCCAGCGCGCCCCAGAGCGCGGGGGTTCCGGCTCCTGTGAGGGGATGGGAGCCGCGCCGGTCTGCGGAACGCGCACTCGCCCTACCACAAAGCTGGAGATGCGCGCGCACGTCGCTCCAGCTCTCCTGGGTTTCTAAGGCCCGGGGGCGCTTCTTGACCCGCACCATTGTTTCAAAGTCTAAGCCGAGTGCGCGCGAAACTCTTCCCCGGACAGAGGCGCGCAAAGGCCCAGCCTGCGGCTTACGGACCAGCGCCCCGTTCTCAGTGCCCCAGACGCGCGCCGGACCCACAGCCGCCTCTGAAAAGAGGTGCGCGCAAGCCGGGCACTCCCAGCCCCGGCCGGCAACAAAATATCAGTGTGCGATCGCTGCTTGGAACCTCTCTGGCGGTCAGGAGCTCCCAGACAGCCGCCACTGCCTTGGCTTTGGGGACGAGCAAAAGATCCTGCGCCCCCAGGGTCTGCAACTTGGAACCTGCACTGCCAGCGGCCAAGGGGGAATTTATTCAGCTTCTGCACCCAGACTGAGGCTTCTCTCTGAGACGGAGATCAGGAAGTGTTCCAGGGTGCACCTTGACTGCACCAGAGTTGATACATCCAGCTACATCTGTTCAGTCTTCTCCCACCAAAATGACTAGGAGGAGGAATGCACAACAGAAGAAAAATACAGAGGATGGACCTTCTGCAATAGAGCTAACGGCTATCAACCTAGACAATATGTCGGAAAGAGAATTCAGGCTAACAATTATCCAGGCAATAGCTAGGTTGGAGAAAGCCATGGATGACCAAACAGAATTGATTAGGGCCGAACTGAAAGCGACCAGACAGGATGTTCACAATGTTAGGGCGAAGCTTAAAGCTACCAGGGAGGAGGTCCACAATGCTCTCAATGAGTTCCAATCCAATCTAAACTCTCTCAAAGCTAGGGTAACTGAGACAGAAGATAGAATTAGTGATCTGGAAGACAAACAGATAGAGAGAAAGGATCAGGAGGAAGCCTGGAACAAACAGCTTAGATCCCACGAAAGCAGAATTAGGGAAATAAATGATGCCATGAAGCGTTCCAACGTCAGAATTATTGGAATTCCTGAAGGGGAGGAGAAAGAAAGAAGTCTAGAAGATGTCGTGGAACAAGTCCTTCATGAAAACTTTCCGAATCTCGCGAATGAAACCAGTGTTCATGTACTAGAGGCTGAACGGTCTCCACCCAAGATTATACACTCCAAAAAAACATCAAGACACCTGATAGTCAAATTGAGAAATTATAATTGTAGGTATAATCTCTTGAAAGCTGCCAGGGCAAAGAGGCTCCTTACTTACAGAGGGAAGCCCATCAGAATAACATCAGACCTGTCACAGAGACCTGGCAAGCCAGAAGAGGCTGGCAAGATATATTCAGGGCACTAAATGAGAAGAACATGCAGCCAAGAATACTTTATCCAGCAAGACTGACATTCAAAATGGATGGAGAGATAAAGAGTTTCCAAGACCGGCAAGGCTTAAAAGACTATGCAACCACCAAGCCGATACTGCAAGAAATATTAAGGGGGGTTCTATAAAAGAGGAAAAATCCCAAGAATAGCATTGAACAGAAATATAGAGACAGTCTACAGAAAGAAAGACTTCAAAGGTAACTCGATGTCAATAAAAACGTATCTATCAATAATCACTCTCAATGTGAATGGCCTAAATGCACCCATAAAACGGCACAGGGTTGCAGATTGGATAAAACGACAGGACCCATCCATATGCTGTCTACAAGAGACCCATTTTGAACCTAAAGATACACACAGACTGAAAGTGAAGGGGTGGAGAAGCATCTTTCATGCCAATGGGACTCAAAAGAAGGCTGGGGTAGCGATTCTCATATCAGATAAATTAGACTTCAAACTAAAGACTGTAGTCAGAGATACAGAAGGACACTACATAATCCTTAAAGGGACTATCCACCAAGATGATCTAACAATTGTAAATATCTATGCTCCCAATATGGGAGCAGCCAATTACTTAAGAAAACTGTTAATCAAGATAAAGAGTCATATTGATATGAATACACTAATCGTAGGTGATCTTAACACGCCTCTTTCAGAATTAGACAGATCATCGAAGCAGACTCAACAAAGAAACAAGAGCATTGAAGGACACATTGGACCAGATGGACCTCATAGATATATACAGAACATTCCACCCTAAAACAGCAGAATACTCATTCTTCTCAAGTGCACACGGAACCTTCTCCAGAATAGACCACATACTGGGTCACAAAGCAGGACTCAGCCGATACCAAAAGACTGAGATTATTCCCTGCATATTCTCAGATCACAATGCTTTGAAACTGGAGCTCAATCACAAGGAAAAGTTCCGAAGGAACTCAAACACCTGGAAGCTAAAGACCACCTTGCTTAAGAATGCTTGGATCAACAAGGAGATCAAAGAAGAACTGAAACAATTCATGGAAACCAATGAGAATGAAGACACTTCGGTCCAAAACCTATGGGATACAGCAAAGGCGGTCCTAACAGGAAAATATATAGCCATCCAAGCCTTGCTCAAAAAAATTGAAAAATCCAGAACACACCAGCTGTCTCTACACCTTAAAAAACTGGAGGATCAACAACAAATCAAACCAACTCCACACATAAGAAGGGAAATCATCAAGATTAGAGCTGAGATCAATGAGGGAGAAACCAGAGATACAGTAGAACGTATCAATGAAACTAGAAGCTGGTTTTTTGAAAGAATCAATAAGATCGATAAGCCACTGGCTACACTAATCCGAAAGAAAAGAGAGAAATCCCAAATTCATAAAATTATGAATGAAAAGGGAGAGATCACAACTAACACCAAGGAAGTAGAAACAATCATCAGAAGTTATTACAAACAGTTATATGCCAATAAGCTTAGCAACCTAGATGAAATGGATGCATTCCTGGAAAACTATAAACTCCCAAAATTGAACCAGGAAGAAATCGACAACCTGAATAGACTGATATCTAATAACGAGATTGAAGCAGTGATCAAAAATCTCCCAAAAAACAAGAGCCCAGGACCTGATGGATTCCCTGGGGAATTCTACCAAACCTTCCAAGAAGAAATAACACCTATTCTCCTGAAGCTGTTTCAAAAAATTGAAGCAGAAGGAAAACTTCCAGACTCTTTCTATGAAGCCAGCATTACCCTGATCCCCAAACCAGGCAAGGACCCTACCAAAAAGGAGAATTTCAGACCAATATCACTGATGAATATGGATGCTAAGATTCTCAACAAGATCCTAGCCAACAGGATCCAACAACACATTAAAAAGATTATCCACCATGATCAGGTGGGATTCATCCCTGGGCTACAAGGATGGTTCAACATTCGTAAATCAATCAATGTGATACAACAAATTAATATGAGAAGAGAGAAGAACCACATGGTCCTCTCAATTGATGCAGAAAAAGCATTTGACAAAATCCAACATCCGTTCCTGATTAAAACGCTTCAAAGTATAGGGATAGAGGGAACATTCCTGAACCTCATCAAATCTATCTATGAAAGACCCACAGCAAATATCATCCTCAATGGGAAAAAGCTTGCAGCCTTCCCGTTGAGATCAGGAACAAGACAAGGATGCCCACTTTCACCACTCTTGTTCAACATAGTATTAGAAGTCCTAGCAACAGCAATCAGACAACAGAGAGAAATAAAAGGTATCCAAATTGGTAATGAAGAAGTCAAACTCTCTCTCTTCGCAGATGACATGATTCTTTATATGGAAAACCCAAAAGACTCCACCCCCAAACTACTAGAACTCATACAGCAATTCAGCAACGTTGCAGGATACAAAGTCAATGTCCAGAAATCAGTGGCTTTCTTATACACTAACAATGAAAATACAGAAAGGGAAATTAGAGAATCGATTCCATTTACTATAGCACCAAGAACCATAAGATATCTGGGAATAAACCTAACTAAAGAGGTAAAGGATCTATACTTGAGGAACTATAGAACACTCATGAAAGAAATTGAAGAAGACACAAAAAGATGGAAGACCATCCCATGCTCTTGGATCGGAAGAATAAACATTGTTAAAATGTCTATACTGCCTAGAGCAATCTATACTTTTAATGCCATTCCGATCAAAATTCCACCGGCATTCTTCAAAGAGCTGGAGCAAATAATCCTAAAATTTGTATGGAATCAGAAGAGACCCCGAATCGCTAAGGAAATGTTCAAAAACAAAAATAAAGCTGGCGGCATCACCCTACCTGATTTCAAGCTTTACTACAAAGCTGTGATCACCAAGTCAGCATGGTACTGGCATAAAAACAGACACATAGACCAGTGGAACAGAGTAGAGAGCCCTGATATGGACCCTCAGCTCTATGGTCAATTAATCTTCGACAAAACAGGAAAAAATATACAGTGGAAAAAAGACAGTCTCTTCAATAAATGGTGCTGGGAAAACTGGACAGCTATATGTAGAAGAATGAAACTCGACCATTCTCTTACACCGTACACAAAGATCAACTCAAAATGGATAAAAGACCTCAACGTGAGACAGGAATCCATCAGAATCTTAGAGGAGAACATAGGCAGTAATCTCTTTGATATCAGCCACAGCAACTTCTTTCAAGATACGTCTCCAAAGGCAAAGGAAACAAAAGCGAAAATAAACTTCTGGGACTTCATCAAAATCAAAAGCTTCTGCACAGCAAAGGAAACAGTCAAAAAAACAAAGAGGCAACCCACGGAATGGGAGAAGATATTTGCAAATGACAGTACAGACAAAAGGTTGATATCCAGGATCTATAATGAACTCCTCAAACTCAACCCACACGAAACAGACAAACACATCAAAAAATGGGCAGAAGATATGAACAGACACTTCTCCAATCAAGAAATACAAATGTCTATCAGACACATGAAAAAATGCTCATCATCATTAGCCCTCAGGGAGATTCAAATTAAAACCACATTGAGATATCACCTTACACCAATTAGAATGGCCAAAATTAACAAAACAGGAAACAACATGTGTTGGAGAGGATGTGGAGAAAGGGGAACCCTCTTACACTGTTGGTGGGATTGCAAGTTGGTGCAGCCTCTTTGGAGAACAGTGTGGAGATTCCTCAAGAAATTAAAAATAGAGCTTCCCTACGACCCTGCAATTGCACTCCTGGGTATTTACCCCAAAGATACAGATGTCGTGAAAAGAAGGGCCATCTGTACCCCAATGTTTATAGCAGCAATGGCCACAGTCGCCAAACTATGGAAAGAACCAAGATGCCCTTCAACGGATGAATGGATAAGGAAGATGTGGTCCATATACACTATGGAGTATTATGCCTCCATCAGAAAGGACGAATATCCAACTTTTGTAGCAACATGGACGGGACTGGAAGAGATTATGCTGAGTGAAATCAGTCAAGCAGAGAGAGTCAATTATCATATGGTTTCACTCATTTGTGGAGCATAACCAATAGCATGGAGGACAAGGGGCGTTAGAGAGTAGTAGGGAATTTGGGTAAATTGGAAGGGGAGGTGAACCATGAGAGACTATGGACTCTGAAAAACAGTCTGAAGGGTTTGAAGTGGCGGGGGGGTGGGAGGTTGGGGTACCAGGTGGTGGGTATCATAGAGGGCACAGCTTGCATGGAGCACTGGGTGTGGTGAAAAAATAATGAATAATGTTTTTCTGAAAATAAATAAATTGGGGAAAAAAAATGAGATGGGGAGCATTCCTGCCTCTTGTTTTTCTGGCAGAGTTGGAGAAGGATTGGTATTCATTTTTTTTTTTTTTTTCCCTGTGGACGATTCATAGAATTCACCGGTGAAACCATGGGGTCCTGGACTTTTGCTTGTTGGAAGTTGTTGGTTTCTTATTTAATCTCCCTACTGGGCATTGGTCTCTTCAGAATTTCTGTTTCTTCAGGATTCAGTCTTGGCAGGTTGTATGTTTCTGGGAATGTATCCTTTTCTTTTGGATTATCCAGCTTGTTGGGGTGTAATTGTTCATACGACTTTCTTTTATTTTTTTTAAGATTTTATTTATTTATTTGGCAGAGAGAGATCACAAGTAGGCAGAGAGGCAGGCAGAGAGAGAGGAGGAAGCAGGCTCCCTGCTGAGCAGAGAGCCCGATGTGGGGCTCGATCCCAGGACTCTGTGATCATGACCCGAGCCAAAGGCAGTGGCTTAACTCACTGAGCCACCCAGGTGCCCCTTCATACGACTTTCTTATGAGCCTTAGCATATCCATGGTATCAGGGAACATCTCTTTCCTTTCTGATGAGTCCTCTTTCTTTTTTGTTAGCTTGAGTCTGGCTGAGACTCTCTTAGCTTTGTTCTTTCCAAAGAACCAGCTCTTTGTTGATCTGCTGTTCTTGTTGTTTTATTTACTTATTTTTTTAATCTTTCTGTTGTCTTTTTAGTCTGTATTTCACTTATTTCAGTTCCGATGTGTTCCTTCCTTTGTTCTACTAACTTTGGACTTCATTTTTTTTCTTTTTCTTTTTTTTTTAAAGATTTTATTTATTTTATTTGACAGTGAGAGAGATCACAAGTAGGCAGAGAGGCAGGCAGAGACAGAGAGGGAAGCAGGCTCCCTGCTGAGCAGAGAGCCTGATGCGGGGCTCGATCCCAGGACACTGAGATCATGACCTGAGCCGAAGGCAGCGGCTTAATCCACTGAGCCACCCAGGCACCCCCATTTGTTCTTTTTCTGTTTCCTTGAGCTACCAAGTTAGGTTGTTTATTTTATATGTTTCTTGTTGCTTGAGTTAGGCCTGTATCACTATAAACTTCCTTCTTAGAACCACTTTTTTTAAAATTAGCTCTAAGGGGTACCTGTGTGGCTCAATCTGTTAGGCATTGGACTTTGGCTCAGGTCATGAATTTAGGGTCCTGGAATTGAGCACTGCATCAGCTCTCTGGTTAGCATGGGGAGCCACTTTCACCCTCTTCTACTGCCTGCTGCTCCTTCCACTTTGCTCAGTCTCTCTCTCTCTCCATCTGTGTCAAATAAATAAATGACATCTTCAAAAAATTAAAGCGATCTCTATGCCCAGCGTGGGGTTGAAACCCAAAACCGCAAGATCAAGAGTCACAGCGCTCCACTGACTAATTGGGTGCACCATTTTAGAACCCATTTTACTGCATTCCATAACTTTTGTTAGATTGTATTATTTTTTCATTTGCCTCAAAGTATTTCTGTGTTCTATTTCAGTTTGCCCATGAATTCAATTGGTTGTTCAGTAGCATGTTGTTTTCTCTCTGTGTTTATGAATTTCCAGTTTTCTTCTGTAATTGATTTCTAGTTCTATACCAATGTGTTTGGAAAAGATGGTTGATTTGGTTTCACTCATCATTTGGGGAAATCCTAGGCTTCTGGAGTTTATTGACTTGTCTTGTGGCCTCACATATTACCTATGGTGGAGAATGTTCTAGGTGCACTTGAGAGGAGTGAATTCCATGTGCTGCTTTTGGATGGAGGGTTCTGTGTGTATCTGTCAAGTCCATCTAAGTAACGGGTTGTCTGAGGCTGATGTTTCCTTTGTGATCTTCTGTCTGGATGGTGTATCATTGAGAGAAGAGTGAGGTATTAAAGTTCCCTATGGTATTAGTGCTGATTGCTTCTCTTAGGTCTGTTCATATATGTTCTACATATTTAGTTGCTCCACTGCTGGGTGGGTAAATATTTATAATTATTGCATTGTCTTACTACATTGATTCCATTCCATCAGTTTCTAGTGCCCTTCATTGGCTCTTGTTATAGTGTCTGGATTTTTTTTTCTTTCCCCATTGGACTGAAAATCAGAAGATCATCTTTTAGCTCTGCAGTCATGAGCAAAGCACAGCCCTCCTCTAAGTCTGGTTTTCTTTATTTTCCTATATAAATAAACACAATAAATTCTTCTCCCAGGACCATATCCTGACTCCATTAAGAAAGTATGTATAAAAGTGCTTTGTAAACTAGGAGATACTGCCCAATAATGAAAAATGATTATACAACCACCACATGTTCAAGATTAGATTTTTAAGACATATTTATTTATTGTAGAGACAGAAAGAGATTGCATGTACAAGAATATGCTAGAGAGGGGAGGGTCACATGGAGAGAGGGAATCCTCCAGCAGGGTCCCCGCTGAGTGTGGAGCCTGGTGTGCGGCTCTCTCCCAGAAGTTGGGAACCTGATTTGAGCCCAAATCAAGAGTCAGCTGTTTAACTGACTGTGCCACCCAGATAACCCCAGAATAAGATTTTTAAAAACATTTTTGAGGGCCTACACTCATTCATATTATTCTAAGTGACCTCTATTTCATTCAAATCTAAAAACTATTATTAAATTAAAATGGAAGCTGTTCTAAAAGCAAATATTCGTAATATCCTCAGTGGTGGGGAAACAGGCACTAAAGAGGTTAAGAAGGGACACTGGGGTGGTTCAGTTGTTGAAGCTTGCCTTTGGCTCAGGACATAATCCCAGGTTCCTGAGATCAAACCCCAGCTCAGACTCCCTGCTCAGTGGGGAGTCTTCTTCTCCGTCTCCCTCTGTCCCTTCCCCTGCTTATGTCCCCCCTTCTCTGTCTCTCAAATAAATAATTAAATTAAAAGGAAAAGTTACTTTCTCAGTGCCATGATAAATATTAGAACTAGATACAGTCCTGAGTGTGCGATCCTGAAGAATGTGTTCTTTCATTTGTACATTTACCAAAAAATACCTAGCCCTCAAAATACCATAAATTAAATTAGTTCCCCCTTTCTCCATACCCTGAGTATCAAAATATGTAACAATTCCAAGACCCTGGCTGGCAGGGTCGGTGGAGTGTTTGACTTTTGATCTCCAGGTTATGAGCTTGAGTCATGTTGTGGGTACAGATTACTTAATTGAAAAAAAAAAAAAGAAGCTACATTTGGGTTTGTTTTCTTTTTTCCTTTTGAGAAATTCACCCATTTCTCCCAGCTCCAACCCCAAACTTCTTCCAGACCCCATCCGTTCTGTCTGTGAGCTCACATTTTTGTTTTGGTTTTGTTTTAAGGTTCTACATGTCAGTGATTTCTAGTATTTGTCTTTCTGTCTGGCCTGTTTTATTTAGCATAATACTTTCAAGGGCGATGATGTTGTAAATCAAAAGATTTCATCCTTTATTATGACTGAGTAGGATTCCACTGTGTTTATCAACCACAATTTCTTTATTCACTCATCCACTGATGGCATTTAGGTTGTTTCTTTATTTTCACTATTGTAAATAATCCTGCAGTGTACACAGGGGTGAATATACCTTTGTGAATTAGTGTTTTTATTCCCTTCAGATAAATACTCAGAAAGGGAACTGCTTGTTCCTTTGGTTGCTCTATTTCTCATTTTTTTTGAGGAACTTCCATACTGTTTTCCATAATGGCCGCACCCATTTATACTCTCCGTAATGATGGACTAGAGTTTTCCTCTACTCCACATCTTTACCAAAACTTGCTATTTCTCCTGTTTTTGATAAGGGCCCTTCTGACAGGTATGAAGTAGGGCCTCATTCTGGTTTGATTTTCATTTCCCTGATGATTAATGATGAGCATCTTTTCATGTTCAAGTAGAACATCTGTATGTCTTCTTTAGAATAATGTCTATTTGGAGCTTCTCCTGATACACTGGATAACTTGTGGGGTTTTTGGTGCTTTTGGTGCTTTTGTGTGTTTTGTTTTGTTTTGTTGTTGAGTTGCATGGGTTCTTTATATTTTGAATATTAACCCCTTACCGGATATATAATTTACAAATGTTTTACCTTAGGTTACCATTTTATTTTGTTGATGGTTTCCTTTGTTGTTTGGATGTTGTATAGTTAGATGTAGGCCCACACTTCGCTTCTTTGTTTATTTTTACTTTTGTATCCGCTTAAAAGCACCACTACCAAGACCTTTCATCAAGGGCCTTTCCAAACCCTGTGTATTCTGCTACAGGTTTTATAGTTCCAGGACTTATATTCAATTGTTTGACCCATTTTGAGTTAATTTTTGTGTATGGTGTAAGAGAATGGTACTGTTCTGTTCTTTTGCATGTGGCTCTCCAGTGTTCTCAGCACCATTGATGAAAGAGACTCTTTTCCCCCCTTGTTTATTCTTAGCTCCTTTGTCATAAAGTCCCGGCCCATAGATGTGTGTGTTTACTTCTGGGCTCTCTCCTGTCTCCTGGTTATGTGTGTGTCTGTTCTTATGACAATGTTAGATTGTTTTGATTACTCTACCTTTGTCATTAGTCTGAAATGAACAAGCACGATGCCTTTAATGTGGTTCTTCTTTCTCTAGATTTCTCTGGTATTCAGAGTCTTTTGTGCCATCATACAAATTTTTAGGAACTTTCTTTTCTTTCTGTGAAAAATGTCCTTAGAATTTTGACAGGAATTGCAATGAAACTGTATATGGCTTAGAGAAGTATGGACATTTTACCATTATTAATTTTTCTCACCCATGAATATGCGGTGTCTCTTGGTTTATGTGTGTTGCCTTCAGTTTCTTTCCTTCCCATCTTGTCGTTTTCATCATACAAGATTTTACCTCTTGGTGAAGTATATTCCTGGGTGTTTCATTCTTTTTCATGTAACTTCAGGTGGGATTATCTTCCTAATTTTCTGATGATTCATTATTAGCATATAGAAACACAGCAGATTTTGGGGTAGTGATATTTTATCCTGCCCCTTTACTGAATTTAGTCATAGTTTGAACAATTTTTCACTGGCTTCTTTTAGGTTTTCCTTATATTCTATATCATCTGCAAGGAGTGACCATTTTACTTCTTTCTTTCCAGTTTTGATGCCTTCTGATTATCTTCTTGCATAATTTTTCTGCCTTGGATTTTCAATATTGTGTTAAAAAAAAGTGGCAAGGAAAGATAGGCAATGTTCCTAACTTAGGTGCTCTTAGAGGAAACAGAAACAGCTAAAACTTTTCACTATCGGATGTGACGTAATCTGTGTGGTTGTCATATATGGCCTTTTTAAAAAAGATTTATTTTATTTTATTCTATTAATTTAATTTAATTTAATTTAATTTTTATTTATTTTATTTATTTATTATTTATTTGATTTTATTTGATTTATTTATTTGAGAGAGAGAGATCACAAGTAGGCAGAGAGACAGAGAGAGGAATGAGCAGGCTCCCTGCTGAGCAGAGAACCTGATGCGGGGCTTGATCCCAGGAACCTGGAATAATGACCTAAGCTTAAGGGAGAGGCTTTTACCCCCTGAGCCACCCAAGCACCCCATATATGCCCTTTTCGGTGTTGAGTATGTTCCTGGTCTACACAATGTTGAGAAATTTGATTGCAAACGGATATTAAAGTATGTCAAATGCTTTCCCGGATCTCAAGTTGATCGCATCATTTTTATTCTTTATTTTCTTAATGTGCTGCATCACTTTGATCAGTGTGTACCTGTAAAGCATCATTGCATTCCTGCAAGATCCCACTTGATCACAGTATATGATTATCTCAGCATATTGGTGAACTTGAGTTGCTAGTATTTTGTTGAACATTTTTGCATCTATGGTCATCAGGGATATTGGACTGTAAGACTCTTTTCTTGGGGGATCCTCGTTTATTTTTGCATTCGTTTATTTTTGCATTAGGGTTATGTTGGCCTCAGAAAATGAGTTTAGAAGATTTCTCTTCTAGTTTTTGGAGAAGTGGGCAAATGACTGCTATGAATCTTTCCCTGAATGGTAGAATTTAGCACAAAATGCATCTCTTTCTGGAACTTGGTTTTTTGGGAGGTTTTAAATTGCTGATATGATAAGTACTGGTGGTTGATGTAAGTATTGAATCACTAAAGATGAAACTGTTTCCACATCTTGGTGCTGGGTTGGATGAAGGGGAATGAGAGTCATGAAGGCCCAGCATGTGGCTCTGCCATTCCTCTCAGATGCTGGCAGAGGAGGAGGACATGGCAGAAACATGGCAGAGTGGTGGTGGCAGGGTGGTGGGAATGTGGGGTTCAAGGGGATGATGAGACTGATGCATGGTCCTCCTGTCCCACCCACAGGATATCAGATCATCTACTGCCTGGCCAACAGCAAATCCAGCATGTTCACCACAGTGGAGATGGGTGACATGGTGGGGCGATTCACGGCCACTGAGCTGGCCTCAGAGTCAGCGTACATCTTCAGACTGATGACCAAGATGAGACAGGGCTGGGGGAGCCCCTAGAGGCCACCATCATCACCATTGACAAGCGAGGTAAGGCCACAGGCCCAGGTCCACTGTCCTGGTGACACGGGGTGGACAGCTGGGCCCAATTGGGAGCCACAAACTTGCTGGATCCACAGATTCCTGGGTCAGAGCTTGCAGGGTAATGTGTCTACACAGCCTGATCTTTACCAGACTGGCAGGAATGTCCCTGGAGAGGAGGTTGTCTAACTGGATCAGGGTGGCTCTGAGTCACCATGTTGGAGGGAGGCTCCCTGAAGCCAGGTGCTTTTTCTCCGATGTTCAATACGACATGACCAGCTGAGCCAGGGGTTCTAAAACATGTTTTCTACCAAGCAATGCTAGGGAGATATGTCTTCATGGATGCTGCTTCTTTTCCAAGCACTGGTGAAGTGCTTATTGTTCATTGTCTTGGTCTCTCTTCACCAAATTATGGTGGACAAAAGGCTGTGAGGCCCAGTTCTATAGAAGATGTGGGGCACAGACAGATTCAGTCATTTACCAGGGACACAGCTGTTGAGGCAGTGATGTGAACACCCTCCACAGACACTGGGCTCCCACTTCCCACAGCAATCTGCTGTGTATTCTCATATCAGTGAGCCCCTGCCATGTCCTCCATCCTCATTCTGGGATCTGCATCAGTGGGTTCCCTTCCCAGGGCCACCCCAAACACTCTAGGTCCTTTTAAAGCCACCTGACCTTGGAGGGACCACAGGGGTTCCAGCTTAGGTCTGAGTCAGGAAAGAGCAGGGGCAATCTGGAGTGCAGATCAGGCACTGAACACCCTCTCTGAGGCTGCCAGGAGCCTGGGTGGCTTTCAAAACAGCATGATGCCTGCCAGTTTCTGTGCTACAACCTGCCCACATGCCTAGATCCCTTAGAGTTCTGGTTTCAGAATGTGTGGTTCAAGGACTGAATCCCTGTTCTCTCCACATTTAGGAAGCAGGCTGTGCATTGGCCCTGCTGATGTCACAGGATAACACACAGGTAGTAGCTTGACCTGGCCTAACACAGGAGTGGTGTTGAGGGGAACATATGGCTCATTTACCTCCTGTGCTCTTGAATGGAGAGCCCTATCCATGCCCAGAGATATCTCACTGGACTTTGGAGCAAAATCAAAACAACAAAATGAAAGGGTCCAGGATACATTCGGGCCTATTTACCTGCAGAGGTGCTCTTGGTCTGTGGCTTGCTCATCAATGTCAGAGGAAGGCTCTTACTGTAGCACAGGTCGGCTGACAACCAGGCTGACTGCAGGGTATCTGGAAATGTTGCCACCCTGGGAGAAACACATTTGCTCACTATTCAAGTGTTGTTTGTGCTGTTGTGCTGAATCCTTCTTTGATTCAACTGTGTACCATGAGAGGCTGAGTGATATGCAAAGCCTGGATTGTAGATTGTGTTGGCTTCCCTATACATCTGTCACTAGGGGTTATTTGGATGTTGGGGAGGGGGCTGGGATCAGGTATTTGGGTCTGATGTGCCTTCCTTTAGAAATGCCCCCTGAGGTTGAGCAGGAAGGTGGGGACTGTAGTCCTATCTGTCACTTGGGTCCACATTGGTCACCATGATGGTTGGGTTTATGGGAGAACAGGTCCAGCAAGCCAGAGTCTGTGGATCCTCAACTGCTTGTTGACGGCCTGTAACCAGGGCCTGGGGCACCAGAACAGAGCCAGAGATGCAGGGCCCAGGCATATGCTCACAGGAAAGGACTGGATTCAGGAAGGTGGTCAGGCCCAGGCAGCCACATCAGACAACCAGATCACAGTGGGGCTGAAGCCCTGCTCTGTACTCTGTGACACATTGGAGGGTTGGCATGTCTCAGGGCAATAAGCATGGGACATTCTGCCATCACCGCAACCCTGAAGTAGAAGGTGTGGTGTGGAGCACAGTCAGGCACCTGGGTCCAGTGTGTGTGTCTCCTAATCCAGCCTCAGTCAGCACTTGGGTGTTGGATGAAGGGAAGCTAGCTAGGGTGCAGGAGTTCTTTCTGTGGAGGCTGGCAGGTGGAATGCTGCCTCGTGGCTTGGGTGGGTGGTGGAATTATAGACCAAAATATCCTGCTAAGCACTAAGGCGCAGGCTCTCTGCAAGGGGATTCTTGGAAGCTCCACAGAAGAAGAACCCCATCTGCATGTCTCTGCAGCTCTGCTCCCCCTGCACAAACCTTGGATGGGTGCAAGGAGGGAGTAAGGGTGAAAAGGAATATATTTGTTCCTTCCATGTCTATGCAGGTTACCATCTTCCAAAGAGATCCATCAAGGACATGTAACACAGAGGCTGAGTGGCCTGGTGGACACCAGGAGAGTGTGTGCTGTGTATCCAGGGGAGAAAGGGCTATACCTGCCTGACCATGGTGGATACAAAGTAGGCACTAAACAGTTTTGTGGGCCTCGGGCAAGGCGGTGGGCTGCATGGTGTCATCATCATCCAGGAAGCCCCCATGAACACTGTTGCAAATCCTTTACAATCCCTCTGGTTTTCTCCTTGGGAGAAAATTCTAGAAGCAGAACCCTTAGTTCAGAAGATAAGAGTGTGTTTGGCTTGAAGATATGGAAACTCATGGACAGGCCATGCCCTAGGGACAGGGATGCAGGTCTTGTAGCCTCTATGCTTCCATGCTGATGTCTTGCCTTCAATGTTTGGTGAAAATATATCTCATTAAGCATGTGTCCACAGGCCTTTCATTTCTACTCTACCACTAAATGCCTGTGACTTTACATGGTGATGTGTCTCATGGTGTCTTAGTGTCTGATCGTGAAAATCCTCAAACTCAACTGGGTAAAAATTTGCAGAACTCATGGAAAAGCTGCATTCAAGCCAAACAATAATTAATAAGGGGGGTACTGAGTGAGTTGAGGAAGATGAGCCTACCTTTGTGACTCTTGTTTGAAACACTGCTGGTTCTTTAATCTTTATTCTTCCAGATTGAGGGAAACTGTATCTGAAGGTATTCATGATCTACAGAAATGTGATGAAATATTTCTGTGTGAGCAAATGGGAGAATTTAACTTTTCTCCCTCTCTGAACCCCCATCATTCAGAAACTCTCAGAAAGAATTCTTTCTTCCAAGGTTCTTAGGATTATTGGCATAGGTTCAGCACAAGTGCCTTTTTCTTGTAACAGGACACCGCTGGAAACATTGGTTATTTTACCAAAGAATTGTGTGAAATGTCCAATTTGTGAGTAACGTGTATAGACTCAGATAATGACCAGACAATTTTCAGGAATTAAGGATGGTTTTGTGGAGCCCCTTGGCAATAGAAGCTTCACACCTCGATGACACAGTGCCCAGGAACCTTGCCAGATGAGTAGGGAAAGTTACTTGTTGGCAGGTATAGGAACCTCAGGATATTTGGGGGACCTCAAGAAGAGGAATCAACACAAATTGACAGGTATTGCAGTCAAGTGTGATGGGAGTATCTTGGTTGGCTTTGGCTTGTACACACTACTGAAATTTCACTCTAGAGATTCCTCATGAAAAGTTCGAGCACAGCAGGGTTTCAAAATCTGTATGGAATGGTCCATCACTATGCCTGCCAGGCTTAGAATAGATGATAAGAAACCAAGTGTGCTTGCGGCTGCCTTCTTGCATCTAAGAAACCATTCCAAATCCGTTGAATTGAGATCCATCACCTATGTGGACTGATACCCACTGTCACCATTGCCAGGCATTTCTGTGCCTCACAATGTGTCCTGTGAAGCTCTGAAACTATTTAATTCACAATCAGGTTTGGGGACCTCACCTTGGAGGCTGGCAGTGTATTCTGTTTGGGAAAATCCTATCAGAACTATACCCCAAATCGTCCCAAAATCCTCTAGAAGCTGGTTGTTGGAGGGCTTGCCCTTTGGGTCAGTAGAATAGCCACTGGTTAGGAGTGAAACAATCTTCAATCTCTAAGGTGTACTTTACAATCATTTTGGTTGGTGATTAGTTGTTGGTTTTTTATTTCTTCTTTTGAGTTCCAGGGTCCATGAGAGGCATGTCTTAGAAATGAAAGACCAGAGGCTCATTTCAGCCAAATAGAGTTGTGAAAAAAGAAAGAAAGACAGACTAACAGAGTCACTCATGTAGAGTAGAAAAGACACCGAGAAGGGAGAGTATATGCACGTCTCCTATGGGAGTTCTGTGTCAGTGAAGTTACAGGGTAGATTAATGAGAATGCTTGTCAAAAGTGAAAGAAGTTTGGGGGGAGGAGTCAAGATGGTGGAGAAGTAGCAGACTGAGACTACTTCAGCTAGCAGGAGATCAGCTAGAGAGCTTATCTAAAGATTGCAAACACCTGCAAATCCATCCGCAGATCGAAGAGAAGAAGAACAGCAATTCTAGAAACAGAAAAACAACCACTTTCTGAAAGGTAGGACTGGCGGAGAAGTGAATCCAAAGCGACGGGAAGATAGACCCAAGGGGGAGGGGCCGGCTCCCGGCAAGCGGCGGAGCAATGGAGCACAAAATCAGGACTTTTAAAAGTCTGTTCTGCTGAGGGACATCGCTCCAGAGGCTAAACCGGAGGGAAGCCCAAGCGGGGTTGTCGTGGCCTCAGGTCTCGCAGGGTCACAGAAGGATCGGAGGTGTCTGAGTGTTGCAGAGCTTGCGGATATTGGAGCGAGAAAGCCGGCTACAGAGACAGTGCCGACAGTAAGCTCACAGCTCGGTGTTGCCTTGAACCGGCCGCAGGCTCGGTGAGCTCCTAGAGCAGCCAGAGGTTAGGCAGACGGGAGTTAATAGGAGCTGTTCGCTGAGGGCGCACTGGAGAGGGGGGCCCCGGGCTCTTGGCTCCTCCGGGCTGGAGACCAGGAGGCCACCATTTGTATTCCCGTCCTCTGGAACTCTACAGAAAGCGCTCAGGGAACAAAAGCTCCTGAAAGCAAAGCTGAACAGATCACTCAGCCCGGCCCCTGGGAAGGGCAGTGCAATTCCTCCTGGGGCAAAGACACTTGAAAATAACTACAACAGGCCCCTCCCCCAGAAGATCAACAAGAAATCCAGGCAAGACCAAGTTCACCTACCAAGGAGTGCAGTTTCAAAACCAAGGAGAGCAGCAGAATTCCAGAGGAGGAGAAAACATACCACAGAACTCATGGTTTTCTCCCTGTGACTTTTTAGACTTGCAGTTAATTTAATTTATTTCTTTTTCATTTTTTTCTCTTCTTCTGCTAAAATTTTTTTAACTTTTACCCTTTTCTTTTGTAACGTTTTTTAACTAGTTTACTATATATATATATATATATATATATATATATATATATATATATAATACTTTTCTTCATGTGTTTTCTTTTTTTTAATTCTGATTTTTCCTTTTTTTCTTTCTTTATTTTTGAACCTCTTTTTATCCCCAAATCAGAAGAGATCCCAATAACAAGAGATAGGGAGATCCCAATCAGAAGAGATCCCAATCAGAGGAGATCCCTCACCCAATCGTGAGGGGGGAGAAATCCCCCCTCACGATCTGGGATCTCTTCTGATTTGGTTAAAGCATATTTTCCTGGGATTGTTGCCACCCTTTTAATATTTTACTTGCTCCTTCATATACTCTTAGCTGGACAGAATGACAAGGCGGAAAAATTCACAACAACAACAAAAAAAAAAAAAAAAAACAAGAGGCAGTACCAAAGGCTCGGGACCTAATCAATATGGACATTGGTAATATGTCAGATCTAGAGTTCAATATGACAATTCTCAAGGTTCTAGCCGGGCTAGAAAAAGGCATGGAAGATATTAGAGAAACCCTCTCGGGAGATATAAAAGACCTCTCTGGAGAAATAAAAGAACTAAAATCTAACCAAGTTGAAATCAAAAAAGCTATTAATGAGGTGCAATCAAACATGGAGGCTCTCACTGCTAGGATAAATGAGGCAGAAGAAAGAATATAGAATACCAAATGACAGAGAATAAAGAAGCTGAGAAAAAGAGGGACAAACAGCTACTGGACCATGAGGGGAGAATTCGAGAAATAAGGGACACCATAAGACGAAACAACATTAGAATAATTGGGATTCCAGAAGAAGAAGAAAGAGAGAGGGGAGCAGAAGGTATACTGGAGAGAATTATTGGGGAGAATTTCCCCAATATGGCAAAGGGAACGAGCATCAAAATTCAGGTGGTTCAGAGAACGCCCCTCAAAATCAATAAGAATAGGCCCACATCCGGTCACCTAATAGTAAAATTTACAAGTCTTAGTGACAAAGAGAAAATCCTGAAAGCAGCCCGGGAAAAGAAGTCTGTAACATACAATGGTAAGAGTATTAGATTGGCAGCTGACTTATCCACAGAGACCTGGCAGGCTAGAAAGAGCTGGCATGATATTTTCAGAGCACTAAACGAGAAAAACAAGCAGCCAAAAATATTATATCCAGCTAGGCTATAATTTAAAATAGAAGGAGAGATTAAAAGCTTCCAGGACAAACAAAAACTGACAGACTTTTCAAACACCAAACCAGCTCTACAGGAAATACTTAAAGGGGTCCTCTAAGCAAAGAGAGAGCCTACAAGTGGTAGATCAGAAAGGAACAGAGACAATATACAGTGACCATCACCTTACAGGCAATACAATGGCACTAAAATCATATCTCTCAATAGTTACCCTGAATGTTAATGGGCTAAATGCCCCAATCAAAATACACAGGGTATCAGAGTGGATAAAAAAAACAAAACCCATCTATATGTTGCCACCAAGAAACTCATTTTAAGCCCGAAGACCCCTCCAGATTTAAAGTGAGGGGGTGGAAAACAATTTACCATGCTAATGGACATCAGAAAAAAGCAGGAGTGGCAATCCTTATATCAGATCAATTAGATTTTAAGCCAAAGACTATAATAAGAGATGAGGAAGGACACTATATCATACTCAAAGGGTCTGTCCAACAAGAAGATCTAACAATTTTAAATATCTATGCCCCCAACGTGGGAGCAGCCAACTATATAAACCAATTAGTAACAAAATCAAAGAAACACATCAACAATAATACAATAATAGTACGGGACATTAACACTCCCCTCACTGAAATGGACAGATCATCCAAGCAAAAGATCAACAGGGAAATAAAGGCCTTAAATGATACACTGGATGAGATGGACATCACAGATATATTCAGAACATTTCATCCCAAAGCAACAGAATACACATTCTTCTCTAGTGCACATGGAACATTCTCCAGAATAGATCACATCCTCGGTCCTAAACCAGGACTCAACCAGTATCAAAAGATTGGGATCATTCCCTGCATATTTTCAGACCACAATGCTCTGAAGCTAGAACTCAACCACAAGAGGAAGTTTGGAAAGAACCCAAATACATGGAAACTAAACAGCATCCTTCTAAAGAATGAATGGGTCAACCGGGAAATTAAAGAAGAATTGAAAAAAAATCATGGAAACAATTGATAATGAAAATACAATGGTTCAAAATCTGTGGGACGCAACAAAGGCAGTCCTGAGAGGGAAATATATAGCAGTAAAAGCTTTTCTCAAGAAACAAGAACGGGTTTGGCTTGGGATATAGGTCAAGATGGCGGAGAAGTAGCAGGCTGAGACTATCTCAGCTAGCAGGAGATCAGCTAGAGAGCTTATCTAAAGATTGCAAACACCTGCAAATCCATCGGCAGATCGAGGAGAAGAAGAACAGCAATTCTAGAAACAGAAAAACAACCACTTTCTGAAAGGTAGGACTGGCGGAGAAGTGAATCCAAAGCGACGGGAAGATAGACCCCGGGGGGAGGGGCTGGCTCCCGGCAAGCGGCGGAGCAACGGAGCACAAAATCAGGACTTTTAAAAGTCTGTTCCGCTGAGGGACATCGCTCCGGAGGCTAAACCGGGGCGAAGCCCACACGGGGTCGGCGAGACCTCAGGCCCTGCGGGGTCACAGAAGGATCGGGGGTGTCCGAGTGTCGCAGAGCTTGCGGATATTGGAACGGGAAAGCCGGCTGCAGAGACAGAGCCGACAGTAAGCTCGCAGCTTGGAGTTGCCTTGAACCGGTCGCAGGCTCGGTGAGCTCGGAGCGCGGCCGGAGGTTGGGCAGACGCGAGTTACTGGGAGCTGTTCGCTGAGGGCGCACAGGGGAGCGGGGCCCCGGGCTCTCGGCTCCTCCGGGACGGAGACCAGGAGGCCGCCATTTGTATTCCCGTCCTCCGGAACTCTACGGAAAGCGCTCAGGGAACAAAAGCTCCTGAAAGCAAAGCCGAGCAGATCACTCAGCCAGGCCCCTGGTAAGGGCGGTGTAATTCCGCCTGGGGCAAAGACACTTGAGAATCACTACACCAGGCCCCTCCCCCAGAAGATCAACAAGAAATCCAGGCAAGACCAAGTTCACCTACCAAGGAGTGCAGTTTCAATACCAAGGAGAGAGCAGCAGAATACCAGAGGAGGAGAAAACAAACCACGGAACTCATGGCTTTCTGCCTGTGATTTTTCAGTCTTGCAGTTAATTTAATTTTTTTCTTTTTCATTTTTTTTCTCTTTTTCTGCTAAAATTTTTTATAACTTTTACCCTTTTCTCTTTTAACGTTTTTTAACTAGATTATCTAATATATATATTTTTCTTTTTTATACTTTTGTTTATTCATTTTTTTTTAATTCTTTTTTTTCTTTTTTTTCTTTCTTTCTTTTTGAACCTTTTTTTATCCCCAAATCAGAAGAGATCCTAATTTCTTCAATCTTTTTTTCTTAATTCATTTTTAAATTCTTGATTGAATTTTTAATTCAATCTCTTTTTTTTAAATTCTTTCTTTCTTTCTTTCTTTTTGAACCTCTTTTTATCCCCAAATCAGTAGAGATCCCAATCAGAAGAGATTGGGAGATCCCAATCAGAAGAGATTGGGAGATCCCAATCAGAAGAGATTGGGAGATCCCAATCAAAGGAGATCCCAATCAGAGGAGATCCCTCACCCAATCGTGAGGGGGGAGAAATCCCCCTCACGATTTGGGATCACTTCTGATTTGATTAAAGCATATTTTCCTGGGATTGTTGCCACCCTTTTAGTATTTTACTTGCTCCTTCATATACTCTTAGCTGGACAAAATGACAAGGCGGAAAAATTCACAACAAAAAAAAGAACAAGAGGCAGTACCGAAGGCTAGGGACCTAATCAATACAGACATTGGTAATATGTCAGATCTAGAGTTCAAAATGACAATTCTCAAGGTTATAGCCGGGCTTGAAAAAGGCATGGAAGATATTAGAGAAAACCTCTCCAGAGATATAAAAGCCCTTTCTGGAGAAATAAAAGAACTAAAATCTAACCAAGTTGAAATCAAAAATGCTATTAATGAAGTTCAATAAAAATGGAGGCTCTCACTGCTCGGATAAATGAGGCAGAAGAAAGAATTAGCGATATAGAAGACCAAATGACAGAGAATAAAGAAGCTGAGCAAAAGAGGGACAAACAGCTACTGGACCATGAGGGGAGAATTCGAGAGATAAGTGACACCATAAGACGAAACAACATTAGAATAATTGGGATTCCAGAAGAAGAAGAAAGAGAGAGGGGAGCAGAAGGTATACTGGAGAGAATTATTGGGGAGAATTTCCCCAATATGGCAAAGGGAACGAGTATCAAAATTCAGGAGGTTCAGAGAACGCCCCTCAAAATCAATAAGAATAGGCCCACACCCCGTCACCTAATAGTAAAATTTACAAGCCTTAGTGACAAAGAGCAAATCCTGAAAGCAGCCCGGGAAAAGAAGTCTGTAACATACAATGGTAAGAGTATTAGATTGGCAGCTGACTTATCCACAGAGACCTGGCAGGCCAGAAAGAGCTGGCATGACATTTTCAGAGCACTAAACGAGAAAAACATGCAGCCAAGAATACTATATCCAGCTAGGCTATCATTGAAAATAGAAGGAGAGATTAAAAGCTTCCAGGACAAACAAAAACTGAAAGAATTTGCAAACACCAAACCAGCTCTACAGGAAATACTGAAAAAGGTCCTCTAAGCAAAGAGAGAGCCTACAAGTGGTAGATCAGAAAGGAACAGAGACAATATACAGTAACAGTCACCTTACAGGCAATACAATGGCACTAAAATCATATCTCTCAATAGTTACCCTGAATGTTAATGGGCTAAATGCCCCAATCGAAAGACACAGGGTATCAGAATGGATAAAAAAACAAAACCCATCTATATGTGGCCTCCAAGAAACTCATTTTAAACCCGAAGACACCTCCAGACTTAAAGTGAGGGGGTGGAAAAGAATTTACCATGCTAATGGACATCAGAAAAAAAGCAGGAGTGGCAATCCTTATATCAGATCAATTAGATTTTAAGCCAAAGACTATAATAAGAGATGAGGAAGGACACTATATCATACTCAAAGGGTCTGTCCAACAAGAAGATCTAACAATTTTAAATATCTATGCCCCCAACGTGGGCGCAGCAAACTATAAAAACCAATTAATAACAAAATCAAAGAAACACATCAACAATAATACAATAATAGTAGGGGACTTTAACACCCCCCTCACTGAAATGGACAGATCATCCAAGCAAAAGATCAACAGGGAAATAAAGGCCTTAAATGATACACTGGATGAGATGGACATCACAGATATATTCAGAACATTTCATCCCAAAGCAACAGAATACACATTCTTCTCTAGTGCACATGGAACATTCTCCAGAATAGATCACATCCTCGGTCCTAAATCAGGACTCAACCGGTATCAAAAGATTGGGATCATTCCCTGCATATTTTCAGACCACAAAGCTCTGAAGCTAGAACTCAACCACAAGAGGAAGTTTGGAAAGAACACAAATACATGGAGACTAAACAGCATCCTTCTAAAGAATGAATGGGTCAACCAGGAAATTAAAGAAGAATTGAAAAAAATCATGGAAACAAATGATAATGAAAATACAACGGTTCAAAATCTGTGGGACACAACAAAGGCAGTCCTGAGAGGAAAATATATAGCGGTACAAGCTTTTCTCAAGAAACAAGAAAGGTCTCAGGTACACAACCTAACCCTACACCTAAAGGAGCTGGAGAAAGAACAAGAAAGAAACCCTAAGCCCAGCAGGAGAAGAGAAATCATAAAGATCAGAGCAGAAATCAATGAAATGGAAACGAAAAAAACAATAGAACAAATCAACCAAACTAGGAGCTGGTTCTTTGAAAGAATTAATAAAATTGATAAACCCTTGGCCAGACTTATCAAAAAGAAAAGAGAAAGGACCCAAATAAATAAAATCATGAATGAAACAGGAGAGATCACAACTAACACCAAAGAAATACAAACTATTATAAGAACATACTATGAGCAACTCTACGCCAACAAATTTGACAATCTGGAAGAAATGGATGCATTCCTAGAAACATATAAACTACCAAAATTGAACCAGGAAGAAATAGAAAGCCTGAACAGACCCATAACCAGTAAGGAGATTGAAACAGTCATTAAAAATCTCCAAACAAACAAAAGCCCAGGGCCAGATGGCTTCCCGGGGGAATTCTACCAAACATTTAAAGAAGAACTAATTCCTATTCTCCTGAAACTGTTCCAAAAAATAGAAATGGAAGGAAAACTCCCAAACTCATTTTATGAGGCCAGCATCACCATGATCCCAAAACCAGACAAGGATCCCATCAAAAAAGAGAGCTATAGACCAATATCCTTGATGAACACAGATGCAAAAATTCTCACCAAAATACTAGCCAATAGGATTCAACAGTACATTAAAAGGATTATTCACCACGACCAAATGGGATTTATTCCAGGGCTTCAAGGTTGGTTCAACATCCGCAAATCAGTCAATGTGATACAACACATCAATAAAAGAAAGAACAAGAACCATATGATACTCTCAATAGATGCTGAAAAAGCATTTGACAAAGTACAGCATCCCTTCCTGATCAAAACCCTTCAAAGTGTAGGGATAGAGGGCACATACCTCAATATCATCAAAGCCATCTATGAAAAACCCACTGCAAATATCATTCTCAATGGAGAAAAACTGAAAGCTTTTCCACTAAGGTCAGGAACACGGCAGGGATGTCCATTATCACCACTGCTATTCAACATAGTACTAGAAGTCCTAGCCTCAGCAATCAGACAACAAAAGGAAATTAAAGGCATCCAAATCGGCAAAGAAGAAGTCAAATTATCACTCTTCGCAGATGATATGATACTCTATGTGGAAAACCCAAAAGACTCCACTCCAAAACTGCTAGAACTTGTACAGGAATTCAGTAAAGTGTCAGGATATAAGATCAATGCACAGAAATCAGTTGCACTTCTCTACACCAACAACAAAACAGAAGAAAGAGAAATTAAGGAGTCAATCCCATTTACAATTGCACCCCAAACCATAAGATACCTAGGAATAAACCTAACCAAAGAGGCTAAGAATCTATACTCAGAAAACTATAAAGTACTCATGAAAGAAATTGAGGAAGACACAAAGAAATGGAAAAATGTTCCATGCTCCTGGATTGGAAGAATAAATATTGTGAAAATGTCTATGCTACCTAAAGCAATCTACACATTTAATGCAATTCCTATCAAAGTACCATCCATCTTTTTCAAAGAAATGGAAAAAATAATTTTAAAATTTATATGGAACGAGAAAAGACCTCGAATAGCCAAAGGGATATTGAAAAACAAAGCCAAAGTTGGTGGCATCACAATTCCGGACTTCAAGCTCTATTACAAAGCTGTCATCATCAAGACAGCATGGTACTGGCACAAAAACAGACACATAGACCAATGGAACAGAATAGAGAGCCCAGAAATAGACCGTAAACTCTATGGTCAACTAATCTTCGACAAAGCAGGAAAGAATGTCCAATGGAAAAAAGACAGCCTCTTCAATAAATGGTGTTGGGAGAATTGGACAGCCACGTGCAGAAAAATGAAATTGGACCATTTCCTTAAACCACACACAAAAATAGATTCAAAATGGATTAAGGACCTCAATGTGAGAAAGGAATCCATCAAAATCCTTGAGGAGAACACAGGCAGCAACCTCTTCGACCTCAGCCGCAGCAACATCTTCCTAGGAACATCGCCAAAGGCAAGGGAAGCAAGGGCAAAAATGAACTTTTGGGATTTCATCAAAATCAAAAGCTTTTGCACAGCAAAGGAAACAGTTAACAAAACCAAAAGACAACTGACAGAATGGGAGAAGATATTTGCAAACGACATATCAGATAAAGGACTAGTGTCCAAAATCTATAAAGAACTTAACAAACTCAACACCCAAAGAACAAATAATCCAATCAAGAAATGGGCAGAGGACATGAACAGACGTTTCTGCCAAGAAGACATCCAGATGGCCAACAGACACATGAAAAAGTGCTCCATATCACTCGGCATCAGGGAAATACAAATCAAAACCACAATGAGATATCACCTCACACCAGTCAGAATGGCTAAAATCAACAAGTCAGGAAATGACAGATGCTGGCGAGGATGCGGAGAAAGGGGAACACTCCTACACTGTTGGTGGGAATGCAAGCTGGTGCAACCACTCTGGAAAACAGCATGGAGATTCCTCAAAATGTTGAAAATAGAACTGCCCTATGACCCAGCAATTGCACTACTGGGAATTTACCCTAAAGATACAAACGTAGTGATCCAAAGGGGCACGTGCACACGAATGATTATAGCAGCAATGTCCACAATAGCCAAACTATGGAAAGAACCTAGATGTCCATCAACAGATGAATGGATCAAGAAGATGTGGTATATATACACAATGGAATACTATGCAGCCATCTAAAGAAACGAAATCTTGCCATTTGTGACAACATGGATGGAACTAGAGCGTATCATGCTTAGCGAAATAAGTCAAGCGGAGAAAGACAACTATCATATGATCTCCCTGATATGAGGGAGTGGTGATGCAACATGGGGGCTTAAGTGGGTAGGAGAAGAATCCATGAAACAAGATGGGATAGGGAGGGAGAAAAACCATAAGTGACTCTTAATCTCACGAAACAAACTGTGGGTTGCTGGGGGGAGGGGGGTTGGGAGAAGGGGGGAAGGTTATGGACATTGGGGAGGGTATGTGCTTTTGGGTAAATTGGAAGGGGAGATGAACCATGAGAGACTATGGACTCTGAAAAACAGTCTGAGGGGTTTGAAGTGGCGGGGTGGTGGGAGGTTGGGGTACCAGGTGGTGGGTATTATAGAGGGCACAGCTTGCATGGAGCACTGGGTGTGGTGAAAAAATAATGAAAACTGTTTTTCTGAAAATAAATAAATTGGAAAAAAAAAAAAAAAGAAACAAGAACGGTTTCAGGTACACAACCTAACCCTACACCTAAAGGAGCTGGAGAAAGAGCAAGAAAGAAACCCTAAGCCCAGCAGGAGAAGAGAAATCATAAAGATCAGAGCATAAATCAATGAAATAGAAACCAAAAAAACAATAGAACAAGTCAACGAAACTAGGAGCTGGTTCTTTGAAAGAATTAATAAAATTGGTAAACCCTTAGCCAGACTTATCAAAAAGAAAAGAGAAAGGACCCAAATAAATAAAATCATGAATGAAAGAGGAGAGATCACAACTAACACCAAAGAAATACAAACTATTATAAGAATATAGTATGAGCAACTCTACACCAACAAATTTGACAATCTGGAAGAAATGGATGCATTCCTAGAAACATATAAACTACCAAAATTGAACCAGGAAGAAATAGAAAGCCTGAACAGACCCATAACCAGTAAGGAGATTTAAACAGTCATTACAAATCTCCAAACAAAGAAAAGCCCAGGGCCATACGGCTTCCCGGGGGAATTCTACCAAACATTTAAAGAAGAACTAATTGCTATTCTCCTGAAACTGTTCCAAAAAATAGAAATGGAAGGAAAACTTCCAAGCTCATTTTATGAGGCCAGTATCACCTTGATCCCAAAACCAGACAAGGATCCCTTCTAAAAAGAGAGCTTACACCAATATTCTTGATGAACACAGATGCGAAAATTCTCACCAAAATACTAGCCAATAGGATTCAACAGTACATTAAAAGGATTATTCACCACGACCAAGTGGGATTTATCCCAGGGCTGCAAGGTTGGCTCAACATCCGCAAATCAGTCAATGTGATACAACACATCAATAAAAGAAAGAACAAGAACCATATGATACTCTCAATAGATGCTGAAAAAGCATTTGACAAAGTACAGCATCCCTTCCTGATCAAAACTCTTCAAAATGTACGGATAGAGGGCACATACCTCAATATCATCAAAGCCATGTATGAAAAACCCACTGCAAATATCATTCTCAATGGAGAAAAACTGAAAGCTTTTCCACTAAGGTCAGGAATACGGCAGGGATGTCCATTATCACCACTGCTATGTAACTTAGTACTAGAAGTCCTAGCCTCAGCAATCAGACAACAAAAGGAAATTAAAGGCATCCAAATCGGCAAAGAAGAAGTCAAATTATCACTCTTCGCAGATGATATGATACTCTATGTGGAAAACCCAAAAGACTCCACTCCAAAACTGCTAGAACTTGTACAGGAATTCAGTAAAGTGTCAGGATATAAGATCAATGCACAGAAATCAGTTGCATTTCTCTACACCAACAACAAAACAGAAGAAAGAGAAATTAAGGAGTCAATCCCATTTATAATTGCACCCCAAACCATAAGATACCTAGGAATAAACCTATCCAAAGAGGCTAAGAATCTATATTCAGAACACTATAAAGTACTCATGAAAGAAATTGAGGAAGACACAAAGAAATGGAAAAATGTTCCATTCTCCTGGATTGGAAGAATAAATATTGTGAAAATGTCTATGCTACCTAAAGCAATCTACACATTTAGTGCAATTCCTATCAAAGTCCCATCCATCTTTTTCAAAGAAATGGAACAAATAATTTTAAAATTTATATGGAACCAGAAAAGACCTCGAATAGCCAAAGGGATATTGAGAAAGAAAGCCAAAGTTGGTGTCATCACAATTCTGGACTTCAAGCTTTATTACAAAGCTGTCATCATCAAGACAGCATGGTACTGGCACAAAAACAGACACATAGATCAATGGAACAGAATACAGAGCCCAGAAATAGACCCTCAACTCAATGGTCAACTAATCTTTGACAAAGCATGGAACAATGTCCAATGGAAAAAGACAGCCTCTTTAATAAATGGTGTTGGGAAAATTGGACAGCCACGTGCAGAAAAATGAAATTGGACCATTTCCTTACACCACACACAAAAATAGACTCAAAATGGATTAAGGACCTCAATGTGAGAAGGGAATCCATCAAAGTCGTTGAGGAGAACACAGGCAGCAACCTCTTCGACCTCAGCCGCAGCAACATCTTCCTAGGAACATCGCCAAAGGCAAGGGAAGCAAAGGCAAAAATAAACTATTGGGATTTCATGAAGATCAAAAGCTTTTGCGCAGCAAAGGAAACAGTTAACAAAATCAAAAGACAACTGACAGAATGGGAGAAGATATTTGCAAACGACATATCAGATAAAGGACTAGTGTCCATAATCTATAAAGAACTTAACAAACTCAACACCCAAAGAACAAATAATCCAATCAAGAAATGGGCAGAGGACATGAACAGACGTTTCTGCAAAGAAGACATCCAGATGGCCAACAGACACATGTAAAATGCTCCATATCACTCGGCATCAGGGAAATACAAATCAAAACCACAATGAGTTATCACCTCACACCAGTCAGAATGGCTAAAATCAACAGGTCAGGAAATGACAGATGCTGGTGAGGATGCGTAGAAAGGGGAACCCTCCTACACTGTTGGTGGGAATGCAAGCTGGTGCAACCACTCTGGAAAACAGCATGGAGGTTCCTCAAAATGTTGAAAATAGAACTGCCCTATGACCCAGCAATTGCACTACTGGGTATTTATCCTAAAGATACAAACGTAGTGATCCAAAGGGGACGTGCACCCGAATGTTTATAGCAGCAATGTCAACAATAGCCAAACTATGGAAAGAACCTAGATGTCCATCAACAGATGAATGGATAAAGAAGATGTGGTATATATACACAATGGAATACTATGCAGCCATCAAAAAAAAACGAAACCTTGCCATTTGCGACAACATGGATGGAACTAGAGCGTATCATGCTTAGCGAAATAAGTCAAGCGGAGAAAGACAACTATCATATGATCTCCCTGATATGATGAAGTTGTGATGCAACATGGGGGCTTAAGTGGGTAGGAGAAGAATCCATGAAACAATTGGGATAGGGAGAAAGACAAACCATAAGTGACTCTTAATCTCACGAAACAAACTGTGGGTTGCTGGGGGGATGGGGGTTGGGAGAAGGGGGGTAGGGTTATGGACATTGGGGAGGGTATGTGCTTTTGGGTAAATTGGAAGGGGAGGTGAACCATGAGAGACTATGGACTCTGAAAAACAATCTGAGGGATTTGAAGTGGCGGGGGGGTGGGAGGTTGGGGTACCAGGTGGTGGGTATTATTGAGGGCACAGCTTGCATGGAGCACTGGGTGTGGTGAAAAAATAATGAATACTGTATTTCTGAAAATAAATAAATTGGGGGAAAAAAAGTGAAAGAAGTTGCAAGGAGAAGTAACAAACCCTAGGATGATCATGCAAAATGCAGTTGAAATGTGGTTTCTACAGATCTCCTCTTCTGGTTCTTGGTGCAGCAGGAACTTTACTTAGACTCTCGTCAATAGTTGCAAATGGTGAGTGACCTCTGGGCCATCACTTGGCAAACGTCCTCCTGCTTGGGACTGGCATAGATATCACGGAACTCCTGGTAGCCAATTTACCATGCATGTATTATTTGAAGGTCTACCAGCAGCAATTCTAAGTCTTTCAACAATTTCAGGTTCCTGTGGTTTTGGCCTCTTTGAGCTTGTGCTCTCTGTTGTAAGGGAGGAGCATGCTTTCAGTTCTGTATGACATTGTGTCTTCCCGAGTATGGGTCCTGACACCACAGCTAAATGTTCTCTCTGTTTTTACAGGTGGTGCTTCAAGGATCAGGAGACTTGGCCTCCTTGGCAGCATCCAATGTATCTGGCCTCAGCTAAATGTTCTCTGTGTTTTTACAGGTGATGCTTCGAGGCTCAGGTGACTTGGCCTCCTTTGCAGCATCCAATGCATCTGGCCTCTGTCTCCTCAGTGCAGATATAAGTGCAACACGTACAGGAATGTGACCCCTGTCATCTCCCTGATGGATGTGCATCACAGCAGTAAGTTGTCCGGGTTCTGAAACTTCCACCTGGGTTGAGGTTCAGGGCTTGACTTGGGAGCCTCTTTTTCTGGCTTCTAACTTTCTTCTGGAGGCAAAGATACCCTCTTCTTTGTTATTAAATTGAAGATATACCCTTAGCCAGAACATCGAGAGTTTGTTGCTTGGGGAAAATTACTTAGTGGCACATATGGAGAAGGTTCTGAAAGTCCTTGCTCCAAACAAAACATCTGAACTACAGGTTGCTTCTGTTAGCAGAATCCTGAGTTATTGCAGGGTTATCTTATAAACAGACATTCTCTCCAAAATAGTGTTTTCTGTCAACACATCCTTTTTAGGGCCAGTAAACTAGAGTAAAGAATATTGGGCATTTTTACAAATGGATCTCTGAGTGGACGTGCTTTATTTATTTATTTATTTATTTATTTATTTATTTTTGAGCGGGAGGTGCGAGAGAGAGAGAGGGAGACACTGGGCAGGCTCCACACGCTTTGTAGAGCATGACACAGGGCTTGATCGCACAATGCTGGGATCATCATCTCAGCCAAAATCAAGAGTGTCAGTAAGAAGGTCACTCACATAGAGTAGAGAAGACATGAGGAGGTAGAGTGTTTGCACATCTCCTGTAGGAATTCCGTATCACTGAAGATTCAGGATAGATGAATGAGAACATATTTCTTTTTTTTCCATTTTTTTAAATTTATTTTTTTTATTTTCAGCATAACAGTAATCATTATTTTTGCACCACACCCAGTGCTCCATGCAATCCGTGCCCTCTATAATACCCACCACCTGGAACCCCGACCTCCCACCCCCTGCCCCTTCAAAACCCTCAGAATGTTTTTCAGAGTCCATAGTCTCTCATGGTTCACCCCCCCTTCCAATTTCCCCCAACTCCCTTCTCCTCTTTATCTTCCCATGTCCTGCATGCTACTTGTTATGCTCCACAATTAAGTGAAACCATATGATAATTGACTCTCTCTGCTTGACTTATTTCACTCAGCATAATATCTTCCAGTTTCATCCATGTTGCTACAAAAGTTGGGTATTCGTCCTTTCTGATGAAGGAATAATACTCCATATTTTATATGGACCACATCTTCCTTATCCATTCGCCCGTTGAAGGGCATCTTGGTTCTTTCCACAGTTTGGCAACCATGGCCATTGTTGCTATAAACACTGAGGTACAGATGGCCCTTCTTTTCACTACATCTGCATCTTTGGGGTAAATACCCGGGAGTGCAATGGCAGGGTCATAGGAAATTTCTGTTTTAATTTCTTGAGGAATCTCCACACTGTTCTCCAAAGAGGCTGCACCAACTTGCATTCCCACCAACAGTGTAAGAGGGGTCCCCTTTCTCCACATCCTCTCCAACACATGTTGTTTCCTATCTTGCTGATTTTGGCCATTCTAACTGGTGTAAGGTGATATCACAATGTAGTTTTAATTTGAATCTCCCTGATGGCTAGTGATGATGAACATTTTTTCATGTGTCTGATAGCCATTTGTATGTCTTCATTGGAGAAGTGTCTGTCCATATCTTCTGCCCATTTTTTTGATATGATTGTCTGTTTTGTGTGTGTTGAGTTTGAGGTGTTCATTATAGATCCAGGATATCAACTTTTTTTCTGTACTGTCATTTGCAAATATCTTCTCCCATTCCATGGGGTGCCTCTTTGTTTTCTTGACTGTTTCCTTTGCTGTGAAGAAGGTTTTGATTTTGATGAACTCCCAAAAGTTCATCTTCGCTTTTGCTTCCTTTGCCTTTGGAGACAAATCTTGGGAAAGAAGTTGCTGTGGCTGATATCGAAGAGATTACTGCCTATATTCTTCTCTAGGATTCTGATGGATTCCTGTCTTACGTTGAGATCTTTTATCCATTTTGAGTTTATCTTTGTGTATGGTGTAAGAGAATGGTCGAGTTTCATTCTTCTACATATAGCTGCCCAGTTTTCCCAGCACCATTTATTGAAGAGACTCTCTTTTTTCCACTGTATATTTTTTCCTGTTGTGTCAAAGATTATTTGACCATAGAGTTGAGGGTCCATATCTGGGCTCTCTACTCTGTTCCACTGGTCTATGTGTCTGTTTTTATGCCAGTACCATGCTGTCTTGGTGATCGCAGCTTTGTAGTAAAGCTTGAAATCAAGTAACGTGATGCCCCGTGTTTTATTTTTGTTTTTCAACATTTCCTTAGTGATTCGGGGTCCCTTCTGGTTCCATACAAAATTTAGGATTATTTGCTCCAGCTCTTTGAAGAATACCAGTGTAATTTTGATCAGAATAGCATAAAATTATAGATTGTTCTAGGCAGTATAGACATTTTAACAATGTCTATTCTTCTGATCCAAGAACATGGAATGGTCTTCCATCTTTTTGTGTCTTCTTCAATTTATTTCATAAGTGTTCTGTAGTGCCTCAAGTACAGATTCTTTACCTCTTTGGTTATGTTTATTCCCAGGTATCTTATGGTTCTTGGTGCTATAGTAAATGGAATCGATTCTCTAATTTCTCTTTCTATATTTTCATTCTCAGTGTATAAGAAAGCCACTGATTTCTGTATATTGACTTTGTATCCTGCCACATTGCTGAATTGCTGTATGAGTTCTAGTAGTTTGTGGGAGGAGTCTTTTGGGTTTTCCATATAAAGAATCATGTCATCTGCAAAGAGAGAGAATTTGACTTCTTCATTACCAATTTGGATACTTTTTTTTTCTCTCTGTTGTCTGATTGCTGTGCTAGGACTACTAATAGTATGTTGAACAAGAGTGGTGAGAATGGGCATCCTAGTCGTATTACTGATCTCATCAGGAAGGCTGCAAGGATTTTCCCATTGAGGTTGATATTTGCTGTGGGTCTTTTATAGATAGATTTGATGACGTTCAGGAATGTTCCCTCTATCCCTAAACTTTGAAGCGTTTTAATCAGGAACGGATGTTGGATTTTGTCAAAAGCTTTTTCTGCATCAATTAAAAGGACTATGTGGTTCTTCTCTCTTCTCTTATTAATTTGTTGTATCATTTTGATTGATTTGGGAATGTTGAACCATCCTTGTAGCCCAGGGATGAATCCCACCTGGTCATAGTGGATAATCTTTTTAATGTGCTGTTGGATCTTGTTTTCTAGGATCTTGTTGAGAATCTTAGCATCCATATTCATCAGTGATATTGGTCTGAAATTCTCCTTTTTGGTAGGGTCGTTGCCTTGTTTGGGGGTCAGGGTAATGCTGGCTTCATAGAAAGATTCAGGAAGTTTTCCTTCTGCTTCAATTTTTTGAAACAGCTTCAGGAGAATAGGTGTTATTTCTTCTTTGAAAGTTTGGTATAATTCTTCAGGGAATCCATCAGGTCCTGGACTCTTGTTTTTTGGGAGGTCTTTGATCACCGCTTCAATCTCGTTACTAGATATTGGTCTAATCAGATTGTCAATTTCTTCCTGGTTCAATTTTGGGAGTTTATAGTTTTCCAGGAATGCATCCATTTCATCTAGGTTGCTTAACTGATTGGCATATAACTGTTGATAATAACTTCTGATGATTGTTTCTACTTCCTTGGTGTTTGTTGTGATCTCTCCTTTTTCATTCATAATTTTATGTATTTGATCTTTCTCTCTTTTCTTTTGAATTAGTTTCGCCAGTGGTTTATCTATCTTATTGATTCTTTGAAAAAAAAAAACAGATTCTATTTTCATTGATACATTCTACTGTATCTCTGGCTTCTACCTCATCGATCTCAGTTCTAATCTTGATTATTTACCTTCTTATGTGTGTAGTTAGTTTTATTTGTTGTTGATTCTACAGTTCTTTAGGGTGTAGAGACAGCTGCTGTGGTCTGGATTTTTCAATTTTTTTGAGGGAGGCATGGGTGGCTCTGTATTTCTCCCTTAGAACTGCCTTTGCTGTATCCCATAGGTTTTGGATTGAAGTGTCTTTATTCTCATTGGTTTCCATGAATTGCCTCAGCTGTTCTTTGATCTCCTGGTTGATCCAAGCATTCTTAAGCAGGGTTCTCTTTAGCTTCCAGGTATTTGAGTTCCTTCGGAAATTTGCCTTGTGATTGGGCTCCAGTTTCAGAGCATTGTGATCTGAGAATGTGCAGGGAATAATCTCAGTCTTTGGTATCGTTGAGTCCTGATTTGTGACCCAGTATGTGGTCTCTTCTGTAGAAAGTTCCATGTGCACTTGAGAAGAATGAGTATTCTGTTGTTTTAGGGTGGAATGTTCTGTATATATCTATGAGGTCCATCTGGTCCAATGTGTCATTCAGTGCTCTTGTTTCTTTACTGATTTTCTGCTTCGATGATCTGCCTGTTTCTGAGAGAGGCTTGTTAAGATCTCCAACGATTAGTGTATTCATATCAATATGACTCTTTATATTGATTAACAGTATTTTATGTACTTGGCTGCTCCCATATTGGGGGCATAGATATTTACAATTGTTAGAACATCTTGGTGGATCGTCCCTTTAAGAATGATGTAGTGACCTTCTGTATCTCTGACTACAGCCTTTAGTTTAAAAACTAATTTTTCTGATATTAGAATCGCTACCCCAGCCTTCTTTTGAGGCCCATTGGCATGAAAGATGCTTCTCCATCCCTTCACTTTCAGTCTGGGTGTATCTTTAGTTTCAAAATGGGTCTCTTACAGACAACATATGGATGGGTCCTGTCGTTTTATCCAGTCTGCAACACTCTGCAATTTTCTGGGTGCATTTAGGCCACTCACATTGAGGGTGATTATTGATAGATAGGTTTTTATTGACATCGTGTTACCTTTGAATTCTTTCTTTGTTTAGATTGTCTCTATATTTCTGTTCAATGCTATTCTTGGGCTTTTTCCTCCTTTAAAGAAGCCCCCTTAATATTTCCTGCGGTATCGGCTTGGTGGTTGCATAGTCTTTTAAGCCTTGCCGGTCTTGGAAACTCTTTATCTCTCCATCCATTTTGAATGTCAGTCTTGCTGAATAAAGTATTCTTGGCTGCATGTTCTTCTCATTCAGTGCCCTGAATGTATCTTGCCAGCCCTTTCTGGCTTGCCAGGTCCCTGTGGACACGTCTGACATTATTCTGATGGGCTTTCCTCTGTACGTAAGGATCTTCTTTGTCCTAGCTGCTTTCAAGAAGTTCTGCCTACAATTAAATTCTTTATTCTTACTATTTAGGTGTCTCGAGGACTTTCAAGAATCTGTAATCATGGGGGGAAACCTTTTGGCCTTTAGTACGTAAACTCTGATTCCATTCACGAGATTTGGAAAATTTTCATGAAGAACTTGTTCCACTATATCTTCTAGACTTCTTTCTTTCTCCTCCCCTTCAGGGATTCCAATAATTCTGATGTTGGAACATTTCATGCATCATTTATTTCCCTGATTCTGTTTTCTCGGCTTCTAAGGTGTTTGTTCCAGTCTTCCTCCTGATCCTTTCTCTCTATCTGTTTGTCCTCAAGATCACTTATTCTATCTTCTGTCTCAGTTACTCTAGCGTTGAGAGAATTTAGATTAGATTGGAACTCATTGAGAGCATTGTGAAGTTCATTCCTGCTAGCTTTCAGCTCTTCCCTAATATTGAAAACACAATCTCTGGTCGTTTTCTGTTTGGCCCTAGTCAATTCCGTTTGGTCACCCATGGCTTTCTCCAACCTAGCTATTGCTTGGATAATTGTTAGCCTGAATTCTCTTTCCGAGATATTGTCTAAGTTGATAGCCGTTAACTCTGTTGCAGAAGGTCCATCCTCTCTATTTTTCTTCTCTTAGGCATTGCTCCTCCTAGTCATTTTGGTGAGAGATGCCATTTTGGTGTAGCTGGGTGTATCAACTGTGGTGCAGTCAAGGTGCACCCTGGAATGCTTCTGAGCAATCAGGGTTTCCCACCCAAATGAGAGGAAAAAGAAAAGGAAAAGAAAAAAAGAGAGAGGGAGAGAGAGAGACAGGAAAGAAAGGTTAGATAAAAGAGAAGGTTTCGCCCAAATGGTCCCCAAGGTAAGATTTATGAAGTATACAAACAGACACAGACAAACAAAAAGACTGATAAAAGTATATGACAAGAGAAATATATATATATAAAATAAATATATATGACAAGAGAAATATATATATATATATATATGCATATATATATATATACACAAATAAAGGAAGAACCCCATCACAAAGAACCCTGAGTGTAAGATTTATATACTATCAGGACAAACACAAAAACACAGAAATACTGGAGGAAGAAAAAATGGGAGAGTGGTTGTAAATTCTCAGTGTGAGTGAGGAAGTTTGTTTTGATTTTCCTGGATGTATCTTGATATCTTTGCTTTTTATTTTCTCCCAATTTATTTATTTTCAGAAAAACAGTATTCATTATTTTTTCACCACACCCAGTGCTCCATGCAAGCTGTGCCCTCTATAAAACCCACCACCTGGTACCCCAACCTCCCACCCCCCCGCCACTTCAAACCCATCAGACTGCTTTTCAGAGTCCACAGTCTCTCATGGTTCATCTCCCCTTCCAATTTACCCAAATTCCCTACTACTCTCTAACGCCCCTTGTCCTCCATGCTATTGTTTATGCTCCACAAATGAGTGAAACCATATGATAACTGACTCTCTCTGCTTGACTTATTTCACTCAGCATAATCTCTTCCAGTCCCGTCCATGTTGCTACAAAAGTTGAGTATTCATTCTTTCTGATGGAGGCATAATACTCCATAGTGTATATGGACCACATCTTCCTTATCCATTCATCCGTTGAAAGGCATCTTGGTTCTTTCCATAGTTTGGCGACTGTGGCCATTGCTGCTATAAACATTGGGGTACAGATGGCCCTTCTTTTCACGACATCTATATCTTTGGGGTAAATACCCAGGAGTGCAATTGCAGGGTTGTAGGGAAGCTCTACTTTTAATTTCTTGAGGAATCTCCACACTGTTCTCCAAAGAGGCTGCACCAACTTGCATTCCCACCAACAGTGTAAGAGGGTTCCCCTTTCTCCACATCCTCTCCAACACATGTTGTTTCCTGTTTTGTTAATTTTGGCCATTCTAACTGGTGTAAGGTGATATCTCAATGTGGTTTTAATTTGAATCTCCCTGAGGGCTAATGATGATGAGCATTTTTTCATGTGTCTGATAGCCATTTGTATTTCTTGATTGGAGAAGTGTCTGTTCATATCTTCTGCCCATTTTTCGATGTGTTTGTCTGTTTCGTGTGGGTTGAGTTTGAGGAGTTCATTATAGATCCTGGATATCAACCTTTTGTCTGTACTGTCATTTGCAAATATCTTCTCCCATTCCGTGGGTTGCCTCTTTGTTTTTTTGACTGTTTCCTTTGCTGTGCAGAATCTTTTGATTTTGATGAAGTCCCAGAAGTTTATTTTCGCTTTTGTTTCCTTTGCCTTTGGAGACGTATCTTGAAAGAAGTTGCTGTGGCTGATATCGAAGAGATTACTGCCTATGTTCTCCTCTAAGATTCTGATGGATTCCTGTCTCATGTTGAGGTCTTTTATCCATTTTGAGTTGATCTTTGTGTACGGTGTAAGAGAATGGTCGAGTTTCATTCTTCTACATATAGCTGTCCAGTTTTCCCAGCACCATTTATTGAAGAGATTCTCTTTTTTCCACTGTATATTTTTTCCTGTTTTATCGAAGATTAATTGACCATAGAGTTGAGGGTCCATATCAGGGCTCTCTACTCTGTTCCACTGGTCTATGTGTCTGTTTTTATGCCAGTACCATGCTGTCTTGGTGATCACAGCTTTGTAATAAAGCTTGAAATCAGGTAAGGTGATGCCGCCAGCTTTATTTTTGTTTTTCAACATTTCCTTAGCGATTCGAGGTCTCTTCTGATTCCATACAAATTTTAGGATTATTTGCTCCAGCTCTTTGAAGAATGCCGGTGGAATTTTGATCGGAATGGCATTTAAAGTATAGATTGCTCTAGGCAGTATAGACATTTTAACAATGTTTATTCTTCCGATCCAAGAGCATGGGATGGTCTTCCATCTTTTTGTGTCTTCTTCAATTTCTTTCATGAGTGTTCTGTAGTTCCTCAAGTATAGATCCTTTACCTCTTTAGTTAGGTTTATTCCCAGGTATCTTATGGTTCTTGGTGCTATAATAAATGGAATCGATTCTCTAATTTCCCTTTCTGTATTTTCATTGCTAGTGTATAAGAAAGCCACTGATTTCTGCACATTGACTTTGTATCCTGCGACGCTGCTGAATTGCTGTATGAGTTCTAGTAGTTTGGGGGTGGAGTCTTTTGGGTTTTCCATATAAAGAATCATGTCATCTGCGAAGAGAGAGAGTTTGACTTCTTCATTACCAATTTGGATACCTTTTATTTCTCTCTGTTGTCTGATTGCTGTTGCTAGGACTTCTAATACTATGTTGAATAAGAGTGGTGAAAGTGGGAATCCTTGTCTTGTTCCTGATCTCAAAGGGAAGGCTGCAAGCTTTTTCCCATTGAGGATGATATTTGCTGTGGGTCTTTCATAGATAGATTTGATGAGGTTCAGGAATGTTCCCTCTATCCCTATACTTTGAAGCGTTTTAATCAGGAACGGATGCTGGATTTTGTCAAATGCTTTTTCTGCATCAATTTAGAGGACCATGTGGTTCTTCTCTCTTCTCATATTAATTTGTTGTATCACATTGTTTGATTTATGAATGTTGAACCATCCTTGTAGCCCAGGGATGAATCCCACCTGATCATGGTGGATAATCTTTTTAATGTGTTGTTGGATCCTGTTGGCTAGGATCTTGTTGAGAATCTTAGCATCCATATTCATCAGTGATATTGGTCTGAAATTCTCCTTTTTGGTAGGGTCCTTGCCTGGTTTGGGGATCAGGGTAATGCTGGCTTCATAGAAAGAGTCTGGAAGTTTTCCTTCTGCTTCAATTTTTTGAAACAGCTTCAGGAGAATAGGTGTTATTTCTTCTTGGAAGGTTTGGTAGAATTCCCCAGGGAATCCGTCAGGTCCTGGGCTCTTGTTTTTTGGGAGATTTTTGATCACTGCTTCAATCTCGTTATTAGATATCGGTCTATTCAGGTTGTTGATTTCTTCTTGGTTCAATTTTGGTAGTTTATATTTTTCCAGGAATGCATCCATTTCATCTAGGTTGCTAAGCTTATTGGCATATAACTGTTCGTAATAACTTCTGATGATTGTTTCTACTTTCTTGGTGTTAGTTGTGATCGCTCCCTTTTCATTCATAATTTTATGAATTTGGGATTTCTCTCTTTTCTTTTGGATTAGTGTAGCCAGTGGCTTATCGATCTTATTGATTCTTTCAAAAAACCAGCTTCTAGTTTCATTGATACGTTCTACTGTATCTCTGGTTTCTCCCTCATTGATCTCAGCTCTAATCTTGATGATTTCCCTTCTTATGTGTGGAGTTGGTTTGCTTTGTTGTTGATCCTCCAGTTCTTTAAGGTGTAGAGACAGCTGGTGTGTTCTGGATTTTTCAATTTTTTTGAGCAAGGCTTGGATGACTAAATATTTTCCCCTTAGGACCGCCTTTGCTGTATCCCATAGGTTTTGGACCGAAGTGTCTTCATTCTCATTGGTTTCCATGAATTGTTTCAGTTCTTCTTTGATCTCCTTGTTGATCCAAGCATTCTTAAGCAAGGTGGTCTTTAGCTTCCAGGTGTTTGAGTTCCTTCGGAACTTTTCCTTGTGATTGAGCTCCAGTTTCAAAGCATTGTGATCTGACAATATGCAGGGAATAATCTCAGTCTTTTGGTATCGGCTGAGTCCTGATTTGTGACCCAGTATGTGGTCTATTCTGGAGAAGGTTCCGTGTGCACTTGAGAAGAATGAGTATTCTGCTGTTTTAGGGTGGAATGTTCTGTATATATCTATGAGGTCCATCTGGTCCAATGTGTCATTCAATGCTCTTGTTTCTTTATTGATTTTCTGCTTCGATGATCTGTCTAATTCTGAAAGAGGCGTGTTAAGATCACCTACGATTAGTGTATTCATATCAATATGACTCTTTATCTTGATTAACAGTTTTCTTAAGTAATTGGCTGCTCCCATATTGGGAGCATAGATATTTACAATTGTTAGATCATCTTGGTGGATCGTCCCTTTAAGGATTATGTAGTGTCCTTCTGTATCTCTGACTACAGTCTTTAGTTTGAAGTCTAATTTATCTGATATGAGAATTGCTACCCCAGCCTTCTTTTGAGTCCCATTGGCATGAAAGATGCTTCTCCACCCCTTCACTTTCAGTCTGCGTGTATCTTTAGGTTCAAAATGGGTCTCTTTTAGACAGCATATGGATGGGTCCTGTCGTTTTATCCAATCTGCAATCCTGTGCCGTTTTATGGGTGCATTTAAACCATTCACATTGAGAGTGATTATTGATAGATACGTTTTTATTGACATCGAGTTACCTTTGAAGTCTTTCTTTCTGTAGACTGTCTCTATATTTCTGTTCAATGCTATTCTTTGGATTTTTCCTCTTTTGTAGAACTCCCCTTAATATTTCCTGCAGTATCGGCTTGGTGGTTGCATTGTCTTTTAAGCCTTGCCGGTCTTGGAAACTCTTTATCTCTCCATCCATTTTAAATGTCAGTCTTGCTGGATAAAGTATTCTTGGCTGCATGTTCTTCTCATTTAGTGCCCTGAATATATCTTGCCAGCCTCTTCTGGCTTGCCAGGTCTCTGTGGACAGGTCTGACGTTATTCTGATGGGCTTCCCTCTGTAAGTAAGGAGCCTCTTTGCCCTGGCAGCTTTCAAGAGATTATACCTACAATTATAATTTCTCAATTTGACTATCAGGTGTCGTGATGTTTTTTTGGAGTGTATAATCTTGGGTGGAGACCGTTCAGCCTCTAGTACATGAATGCTGGTTTCATTCGCGAAATTCGGAAAGTTTTCATGAAGGACTTGTTCCACGACATCTTCTAGACTTCTTTCTTTCTCCTCCCATTCAGGAATTCCAATAATTCTGACGTTGGAACGCTTCATGGCATCACTTATTTCCCTAATTCTGCTTTCGTGGGATCTAAGCTGTTTGTTCAAGGCTTCCTCCTGATCCTTTCTCTCTATCTGTTTGTCTTCCAGATCACTAATTCTATCTTCTGTCTCAGTTACCCTAGCTTTGAGAGAGTTTAGATTGGATTGGAACTCATTGAGAGCATTGTGGACCTCCTCCCTGGTAGCTTTGAGCTCCGCCCTAACATTGTGAACATCCTGTCTGGTCGCTTTCAGTTCGGCCCTAATCAATTCTGTTTGGTCATCCATGGCTTTCTCCAACCTAGCTATTGCCTGGATAATTGTTAGCCTGAATTCTCTTTCCGACATATTGTCTATGTTGATAGCCGTTAGCTCTATTGCAGAAGGTCCATCCTCTGTATTTTTCTTCTGTTGGGCATTCCTCCTCCTAGTCATTTTGGTGGGAGAAGACTGAACAGATGTAGCTGGATGTATTTACTCTGGTGCAGTCAAGGTGCACCCTGGAACACTTCCTGATCTCCGTCTCTGAGAGAAGCCTCAGTCTGGGTGCAGAAGCTGAATAAATTCCCCCTTGGCCGCTGGCAGTGCAGGTTCCAAGTTGCAGACCCTGGGGGCGCAGGATCTTTTGCTCGTCCCCAAAGCCAAGGCAGTGGCGGCTGTCTGGGAGCTCCTGACCGCCAGAGAGGTTCCAAGCAGCGATCGCACACTGATATTTTGTTGCCGGCCGGGGCTGGGAGTGCCCGGCTTGCGCTCACCTCTTTTCAGAAGCGTCTGTGGGTCGGGCGCGCATCTGGGGCACTGAGAACGGGGCGCTGGTCCCTAAGCCGCAGGCTGGGCTTTTGCGCGCCTCTGTCCCGGGAAGAGTTTCCCGCGCAGGCGGCTTAGACTTTGAAACAATGGCCCGGGTCAAGAAGCGCCCCCGGGCCTTAGAAACCCAGGAGAGCTGGAGCGAAGTGCGCGCGCATCTCAAGCTTTGTGGTAGGGCTAGCGCGCGTTCTGCAGACCAGCGCGGCTCCCATCCCCTCACAGGAGCTGGAACCCCCGCGCTCTGGGGCGCGCTGGCGGCTTAGGGACCAGGAGCCGGTTTCTCCGCCGCACTCTCTCTGCCTCCGCGCTGGGGAGGCCTTCTGGGACCGGAGACTTAAGCCCCTGTCCCTCGCCGCCCCGATTCCCACAATTTCCCCCCGAGATCCTTTGCTCTTTTTGAGTGCTTTCAACCAGTCTCCAAGTTAATGCTGGTCCCCAGATGCAGGGCACTCTCGCTCGTATCGGGGTATTACTTTTGCACCGGTCGCCTCTGGTGGCTCCCTCCCCCTTTTGTTTATCTTCCGATATCAGTCCGCTGTTCCCATTCCGCTTTACCTGCTCACTGGCGTCTTCTGCCCCTGTAGAGATCCAGATGTGTATAATTCTGATCTCAGGCTGATTTCATGGGTGATCAGAGTTCTTTGGTAGGTAATAGCTCACTTTGGGGTACCAGCTAAAAGACGCCTCTTCCTAGTACCCCGCCATCTTGTCCCCCCTCTTGATATCTTTGTTAAAGGACTCAACTTTCCTAAGATAAGGGGGGATTAGGAATTAGTTTACCTATAGGGGTGGCATTGATTGGGGAAATTGGATTACCTTGAAGTTTAACTCTATATGAATATTAGAAAATATTAAAAAAAGCAATAAACTGAACTAAACTAAAATTTAAAAAAAATTAAAAAATAAGAAATTCAAAAGGAAAACACAAGTGTATGTATCAAAAAGGTCAGATGATAAGGTTATTATGGAATTTGTGGTACTGGACATCTCACTGTGACGGTAAATAGGTTAAAAATATAATAATAAAAAATTAATCATATAAAAATGAACAGAATACTGGGATTGAATTAATAATAAAAATTATCTTATGAAGTAGTGGTGATTGTTCTCTTGTCATCTTTTTTTTTTTCCTTTCCCAGTTGGTTTTCTGGGGGAGGGGCCTGCCACGTGGGTTTTCAGTCCCTGAAGTTCTCTCAGCTAAGTCCTCCCGCCCCCTCAAGGGGGTGGGATCTGAGGAAACTGATTTTTTCAGGCTTTTGTTCTCTGGAGGTTTTTGTATTTGTTCACTTTTGTTTTTATCTCTTGCCTTGACTGCTTTTAATGGTTTTTGTAGGTTTAGATGAAAGCAAACTGCACCCTGACCTCCCTCTCAGAGAGAAGCCTCAGTCTGGCTGCAGAGCCCATATAAATCCCCCCTTGGCCGCTGGCAGAGCAGGTTCCCAGTCGTGGTCCCTGGGGACTCAGGATTTTTTGCTTCTACCCAAAACCATGGCAGCAGCGGCTGTCTGGGCAGCTCCAGTCCGCCAGAAAAGTTCCAAGCAGCGATTGCACACTGAGATTTTCCCACTGGCCTGGGCTGGAAGTGCCTGGTCTTTCCGGTCTGAGAGCACCCGACTGACGTTTCTGTGCACCTCTCTCAGGGGAGGGCGCCAGGCAGGACTCGGACTTTGATGGCACGTCGGGACACTTGCGTGGGGACTGCAAAAAAAGCTGTGCTTCTGTTGGCTGGCGAGGCTCCCAGCCCCTTACGGGATCCGGGCGCCATGCACTCTCAGGCACGCTGGTGGTTCAGGGACCGAGACCTGGTTTCTCTGTTACACTCTCTCTGGCTCTGTGACAGGGTGGCTTTCCTGGTTCTGGGGACTTACGCCCGGACCCTAACACCCTGATTCCCGCAATTTCCCCCCTGGTGATCCTTTGCTCTTTTTGAGTGCTTTCTACCAGACTCCCGAGTTAATACTGGTCCCCAGGTGCAGGATACTCTCGTATTGAGATATTACTTTCCAACGGGTCGCCTCTGGTGGCTCCCTCGCCCGATGTTTACTTTCCGATATCAGTCCAACTTTCCCACTCTGCTTTACCTGCCCACTGGCGTCGTCTGCTCCAGTACAGATCCAGACGTGTATAATTCTGATATCAGTCTGATTTAGTGGGTGAGGGTCAGGGTCAGGGCTAGGATTAGGGTTTGGGTCAGGCTCACAGTCAGGGTCAGGGTCAGGGTTAGGGGTTAGTGTTAGGGTTAGTGTTAGTGTTAGGTTTCGGTTCAAGACCCTTGTTAGGGTCAGAGTTAGGGTTACTTTTAGGGTTAGTGTTAGGGTCAGGCTCACAGTCAGCGTCAGGTTAGTGCTAGGGTCAGGTTCAGGGTCACTGTTAGGTTCAGGGTTAGGTTTAGGATCAGGGTCATGGTCAGCGACAGGGTGAAGTTCAGGGCCAGGGTCAGGTTTATGGTCAGGGTCAGGCTTTGGTTTAGGGTCCAGGTTCAGGTCAGGGACAGGGTTAGGTTTGGGTCAGTGTTAGGGTTAGGGTTCGGTTTAGGGTCATGGTCATGGTCAGAGTCAGTGTGAAGGTCAGGGCCAGGTTCAGTTTTAGGGTCAGGTTCAGGCTTTGGTTAGGGTCAAGTTTTGGTTCAGGTTCAGGGTTAAGTTCTGGGGAAAGGTTTGTGTTTGTTGTTAGGGTTAAGGTTAGAATTAGGGTTATGGTTAGGGTTAGGGTTAGACAGCATTAGGGTGAGGGTTAGGGTTTGGGTTAGGGTAGGGTTTAGTGTTACCATAAGGGTCAGCGTTGGGTTTACATTCTGGGTCCGTTTTAGGGTCAGGATAAGGGTTACCTTTAGGGTTAGGGTAGGGTCAGGCTCACAGTATGGTCAGAGTTAGGTCAGGTTCAGGGTCACGGTTAGGGTCTGGGTCAGGGTTAGGGTAAGGTAGGTTTAGGTTTAGGTTCAGGTTCCTGATCAGGGTCAGCGTCAGGTTTAGTTTTAGGGTTAGGGTTCGGGTCAGCCTCACGGTCCGGGTCAGGGTAGTGTCACGGCTAGGATTAGGGTGTGGGTCAGGCCCACACTCAAGATCCACTTCAGGGTAAGGGGTTAGTGTTAGGGTTAGGACTAAGGTTAGGGTTAGAGTAAGGGTCAGAGTTAGGATTAGACATCGATAGGGTCCGGCTTAGCGTTAGCGTTAAGGTAGGGGTCAGGGTATAGGGTTTGGTTCTGGGTTATGTTTAGGGTCAGGCTCACAGTCAGTGGCAGTGTTAGGGTTAGTGTCAGAGTAAGGTCAGGGTCCGGGTTAGGATTAGGGTCAGGATGATTGTTAGGGTCAGGGTCAGCGTCAGGGTTAGGGTCATGGTTAGGGTAAAGTCAGCTTTACATTTAGGTTCTGGGTTATGTTTAGGGTCAGGTTCAGGGTTAGGTTTATGGTCAGGTTCACATTCAGTGTTAGGGTTAGGGTTAGTGTCAGAGTAAGGGTCAGTGCAGGTTTTGGATTAGGGTAAGGGTCAGGGTTAGGTTCAGGGGTAAGTTTTGGGTTTGGGGTTAGGGTTAAGGTTAGAAGTAGGGTTATGGATTTGTGGTTTAGGATTAGTTTCAGGTTTAGGATTAGGGTCAGGTTAGGGTTAGTTAGGTTGAGGGTTAGGGTTAGACCGGGTTAGGGTCAGGTTCAGGGTTAGGGTTAGGCGTTAGTGTTACAGTTAGGGTCAGCGTTAGGTTTCGAGTCAGGGCCCGTGTTAAGGAGATGGTCAGGTTTACATTTAGGGTTAGGGTTAGGTCAAGATCACAGTCAGCGTCAAGGTTACCGTTAGGGTCAGGGTCAATGTTAGGGTCAGTGTTAGGTTGAGGGTCAGGTTCAGTGTCAGGGTCAGTGTTAAGGTCAGGTCAGGGTCAGGCTTTGGTTAAGGTCCAGGTTTGGGTCAGGACAGGGTTAGATTTGGGTCCGTGTTAGGGTCACAATTATGTTTAGGGTCAGGGTCAGGCTTTGGTTTAGGGACAAGTTTTCAGTTCAGGGTCATGGTTCTGGTTAGTGGTTAATGTTAGGGTTAGGGTCAGCATTAGGTTTCGGGTCAGGGCCCGTGTTATGGTCAGAGTCAGGTTTACATTTAGGGTTAAGGTTAGGGTCAGGCTCACAGTCAAGTTCAGGGTTAGTGTTAGGGTCATGGTCAGGGTCATTGTCACTGTTAGGGTCAGGGTTAGATTTAGGTTCTGGGTCAGGGTCAGGGTCAGAGTGAATGTTCAGGACCAGGGTCAGGTTTAAGGTCAGGGTCAGGCTTTTGTTTGGGGTCAAGGTTCGGGTCAGGAACAGGGTTAGATTTGGGCCAGTGTTAGGTTCAGTGTTAGGTTTAGGGTCAGGCTCACATCCTCTTCAGTGTTAGGCTTTGTGTCAGAGTAAGGGTCAGAGTCAGTGTTCGAATTAGGTTTAAGTTCAGTGTTAGGGTCAGGGTCTGGCTCAGGGTCAGGGTTAGGGTTATGGTTTGGGTCAGGGTCACAGTCAGGGTCAGGGTCAGGGTTAGGGCTTAGTGTTAGGGTTAGCCCCGCACCTGGGTCATTGACCCGTCTCTGCAGGGTCTCGGTATAAATCCTGGGAGGAAGGGTGCAGCCCCCACACCCGATCCCACCTAGCCAGCCTTAACCTGGGAGTGAACATGACCTGCCTACCACACATCTGACACCTCATCAGCCTGCTCCTGCTCGGGGCGTCTCCAACTAGATGAGCTCTCTTTACACACACACACACACACACACACACACACACACACACGGCAAGGAGACCTAAGCCCACACAGATCGATCAGAAGGTGTGGGACTCTCTGACTCTGAGCCCCCCGGTGTCACCTTTTGATTCTTTTTGCCAAAGGGCCAGAGGCATCGGGGAAGCCTGACATGACCTGCCCAGTGAGGGGACTTGTCTGGCTGGCGAGCTCTCCTCTGCCTGCATCCTCTGGGCTTCGGTAGACAGCACAAGAACATGTCACTTCCTTCAGGATGTGCCCAGAAATGAGCTGGGAAGGGTGGTTTTCTCTGGAATGTGGGTGCCTGGATACGTGGGTTCCAATTCCGTTAGGCTCTGTCATCAGGGAAGTGAGGTCACCACTGCCTGGGGGCTCCTTACCAGACTGCCTGTTCCTACCAGAGTTCTCTGAGGGCGTCCCTCCCACATCTGCTCAAGGATCACCCACCACCCCATGCTCTGTCCATCCAGTGACCCCCACACCCTCTCCCCCCAGTCCCTGAAAGGCCTGGGTGCAGCTGTTTTCCCCGCAGGGAGGGCCCAGAGCTGGGTTCACACCTGGCTCCTGCTCCTGCCCAGGACTCTGAACCCGCACACACTCTGTTACTCTCAGGGCCTCCCTAGTCTCCCCGTCTGCACATAGGGGGTGTTCTGGCTTCTACTTCTAGGGACTGTGGGGACATACGTCTAAAAACACAAACTCAGGTTAGGTTTGGGAATGTAGGTAGAGCAGGCCCGATCTACAGACCGTGAGGAGCACTCTTCAGGATATGAATAAAGGGCGAGTGTGAGGCACTTGCTCAGGCTTTTGTCTCTGAGTTTTGTGCAATGATGGACGTGGAATGTCGGGGAGGCCTCATGGGCCATGGGCGAGTCTTCCTCTTTGTGGATTTATCCTGATCCCAAGAGTTTTGGGTCAATCTGTGGGATGGGAGGAGTCCTTTCTGTTTTGTTACCTGAGGTGTTCCACCAAAAGAGGGATTCCAGAGCAGAGCCCTGGGGAGGGGCAACTGGACAACCTGAACTCTGGTTAAAAATTGGGGCATAGGGGTATGGCAAGCCCAATATGCCATATATTGGTCCAGCCACTGAGAGCCCTTACTTGAGGACTGGGCTCATGCTGAGGGTCACAATGTGTGTTTATGCCCTCACGGTGCTCAAACATGTGCGGGGCCTCATGGGCCATGCTGGTTTCTCCTAAACTGGATGTTGGACAACATGCCAACCACAAGATTTCTTGCCATGGGGAAGGAGGAGTTCTGATCTCTGCACCATGTTCACCCCTTGGCAGTGATTGGAGTTAAGGTCTAGGTTCTGAAGCCTGAAAAGCTAGGTTGGGACGAGATGACGACCTAAGGCCATGGCGGGTCTGATGTGTTCAGTGTTCTCTCAGCTGTCTAGGTGTCAGTTGGGAGGTCTGCGCTAAGGCTGTGTGAGACAGGGCCTTAGTGCCCAGGGTAGACTGTATAATTGGGGTAAAGTAGAGTGGCGTGCAGGTTGATAATCCTTTGGTGTTTCTGGGCAGCCCCATATGGCAAAGTTTTTCTCCTGGAGGGCAGGCAGAGTGCTGCATTGTGGGTCCAGAATTGCCAGACTGGGGGGCTTGTGAGCCAGGAGTGTGAGGACGGAAATGTGAGAACACAAGGTAGAAGTAGGTTTCGGGGCAAGGGCACGGCAGGCATACTTTGCATAGCTGAATCGAGATCCCGTGCATCTGAAGTCAGGGTGAGGATCAGATGTTGCCTCAGGTTGGAGTTTCTGTCCATGATGACCCCTTTATGAAGGGAGTGGGGCATCCTGAGGCCATGGAGGTTTTCCCATGTCGGGAGTTGTGAGATGCTCCAAACTGCAAGGATTTCTTCTGTGGGACAATTGAGACCTGTTGGATGGCTCCAGGACGTCCCATATGGAAAGACTCCAGAGAAGGGTTCTAAGGATGGAAGCCTGGGCAGCACGCCTAGGATTCCAATTGTTTCCTAGTGACAAGACAATTTCGATCGGCTGGCTCTTGTGGAGAAAGCAAAGGGGTTAAGTTGAAATGGTCTATCCTGCAAATGCGTCCTAATATGGGTATGTGTACATGGAGACCTTGGAATTGGGCGGTGGCATCGGGGCTCTTAAGGATTCTCCTAACCGGAGGTTTTGACATAGCTCCAATGAGCACGTTTCCAATGTGAAGATGAGATGTGTTCTGATGGGTGCCTCAGGATACCCCCATAGGCTGGTATTGGAAACCAGGCCTCTGAGGAGAGATGCCTGGAAACAAAAGCAATGGATCCGATTAGGGCCTAGGGGCCTGACCACTTCAAACTTCTCTGTGGACATCTGTCTATGTGTCTGAGTGGAGGTAGTTCCTCAGCTGGCGTCAGATTGCCCCTGTTTATCCGGGGCGGCCTACACTATTGGGATGGCCTCGGGGACTTTGGAGGTTTCTCTTAATTTGTACGGTTGTGGCCAATGGGATGGGCAGAATTCCCTTGGAAAAGACAGGCAAAGACCGGAGTTGTGGCACCAGGTGCCCCAGCCTGGAGGGTGTGTGGTCCAGGGCTGTGGGACAGAAGTCTGAAAATACAAACTTGGCTTAGGTTTGGGGACGTAGGTATGGCAGGCCCAATCTACAGACCGTGAGTAAAACTCTCAGGGATATGAACAAAGGGTGAGTGTGGGGCACTTGATGAGGCTTTTGCCTTTTGATTTTGTTTCAACAATGGCCGTGGAATGTCGGAGTAGCCTCATGGGTCATGGACGAATTTCACTCTATCTGGATTTACCCTGATCCCAAGAGTTTGGTGACATTCTGTGTGATGGGAGCAGAATTTTCTGTTTTTATACCTCAGGTGTCCCACCAAAAGACGGATTCCAGAGCAAAGCCCTGGGGAGGGGACACTGGACAACCCGAACTCTGGTTAGGAAGGGGGACCTAGGGGCATAGCAAGCTCCTTATGCGGGCTCTTGGTCCAGCCACTGAGAGGCCTTACTTTAGGACAGGTCTCACGCTTAGGGGCACAGTGCATGTTTGTGCCCAATGTGTCCCTCAAGCATGGGCCTGGCCTCATGGGCCAGGAGAGTTTCTCCTATACTGAACGTTGGAGAACATGCCACAAAGTTCTCTTGCCATGGGGAAGCAGGAGTTCTGATCTGCATCTCATTCACCCCTGGGCAGTGATTGGAGATAAGGTCTAGGTTCTGAAGTCTGAAAACCGAGTTTTGGAAGAGATGTGCATCTTCTATGGGGGCGACTAAGGCCATGTCAGGTATGATGTGCTCAGTGTGAAGCCAGCTGTGGATGTTGGTCAGGAGTTCGGGGCTCAGGCTGTGTCATATAGGGGGGCATTAGTGCCCAATGTAAATTAGATAATTGGAGTACAGTCGAGTGGCATGCAGCTTGATCCTCATTTGGCGTTTCTGGGTAGCCCCATAGGGCAAAGTTTTTCTTCTGGAGGGCAGGCAGAGTGCTGCATTGTGGCGCCGGAATTCCCAAACTGGATGGCTTGTGGGCCAGGACTGTGAGGATGGAAGTCTGAGAACACAAGTTAGGCATAGGTTTTGGGGCGAGGGCACGGCAGGCACCCTCTGCAGATTTGAATTGAGATCTCGTGCTTCTGAAGCCAGGGAGAGGATCAGATGTAGGCTCAGGTTGGAGTTTCTGTCCATGATGACCCCTTCACGAAGGGGGCGGAATCTCGAGGCCATGGAGGTTTTCCCACAATGGCAGTTGTGAGATGCTCCAGAATGTAAGGATTCCTTCTGATGGGCAATTGAGTCCTGTTGGATGGCTCCAGGACATCCCATATGGAAAGACTCCAGAGCACAATTCTAAGGATGGATTCCTAGGCATCCAGCCTCGCATTCCAATTGTCTCCTAGCGACAAGACAGGTTCGATCTGATGGCTCTGCGGGAACAACCGAAGGGGCTGAGTTGAAATGGACTCACCTGAGGATGGTTCCTAATGTGGGTTTGTGTCCATGAGGTCCTTGGAATGGGGCAGTGGCACCGGGGCCCTGAAGGATTCTCCTAACCGGAGGTTTTGACACAGCTACAATGTGCAAGTTGCCCATGTGGAGACGAGAATTGTTCTGATGGGTGCCTCAGGAAACCCCCATATGCTAATATTGTAAAGCAGTCCTCTGAGGAGAGACGCCTGGAAAGCAAAGCAATGGATCCGTTAACGGCCTAGGGTCCTGTATGGTTGAATCTTCTTCTCTGGGGACATCAGTCTATGGGTATAAGTGAAGGTAGTTGCTCTTCTGGTGTCAGATTGCCCCTGTTTGTCCTGGGAGGTCTCCACTTTTGGGATGGCCTTGGGGACTTTGGAGGTTTTTCCTATTTGTATGGCTGTGGCCAATGGAATGGGCAGAATTCCCTTGGAGAGGGCAGACACAGTCTTGAGGTGTGGCTCCAGTGACCCCAGTCTTTAGGGTGTTTGGGCCAGGGCTATAGGGACAGTTTTCTGAAAACACAAACTCGGCTTAGGTTTCAGGCCGTAGGTATGGAAGACCAGATCTACCTACCGACCGGAACGAAAACTCTCCAGGATAAAAACAAAAGGAAAGTGTGAGGCACTTGTTCAGATATTTGTCTCTGGAGTTTGTGTCACCTATGGCAGTGAATGTCCGGGTGGCCTCAGGGGCCATAGACGAGTATCACTGCGTGGGAATTTGGCCCAATCCCAAGAGTTTGGCGTCCTTCTGTGGGATAGGATCAGACTTTCTGTTTTTATACCTCAGGTGTGTCACCAAAAGAGGGATTCCAGAGCAGAGCCCTGGGTAGGGGTGACTGGACAACATGAACTCTGGTTAAGATTAGGGGCCTAGGGGCATGGCAAGCCCCATATGTGGGGCTCTTGTTCCAGCCACTGAGAGGCCTTTATTGAGGACAGGGCTCACGCTGAGGGTCACAATGCGTCTTTGTGTCCAACACAGCCCTCAAGCATGGGCGGGGCCTTAAGGGTCACGCTGGTTTCTCCTTCACTGAACCTTGGACAGCATGCCAACCATAAGATTTCTTGCCATGGGGAAAGAGGAGTTCTGATTTCTGCATCACATTCACCCCTGGGCAGTGATTGGAGATAAAGTCTAGGTTCTGAGGCCTGAGAAGCTAGGATGGGAAGAGATGATGACCTAAGGCCATGGCGGGTCTGATGTGCTCAGTGTGCGGTCAGCTGTCTGGGTGTTGGTCATGAGGTCCGGGCTCACGCTGTGTCAGACAGTGCATTAGTGCCCAGGTTAGACTATATAATTTGGATACAATTGAGTGCCGTGTAGGTTTATCCTCATTTGGGGTGTCTGGATAGCTCCCGAGGGCAACATTTTTCTTCTGGAGGGCAGGCAGAGTGCTGCATTGTGGGTCCGGAATTGCCAAACTGGAGGGCTTGGGGGCCAGGAGTGTGAGAATGGAAGTCTGAGAACACAAGCTAGACTTAGGTTTCAGGGCGAAGGCAAGGCAGGCACACTCTGCAGAGCTGAATTGAGATCTCGTGCATCTGAAGTCAGGACGAGTATCAGACAGGCTCAGGTTGGAGTTCCTGTCCATGATGGCCCCTTCACGAAGGGGGCAGCATCATGAAGCCTTCAAGGTTTTTCCACGTTGGGAGTTGTGAGATGCCCCAAAATGCAAGGTTTCCTCTGCATGACAATTGAGACCTGTTGGATGGCTCCAGGATGTCCCATACAGAACAACGCCAGAGCAGGGTTCTAAGGATGGATGCCTGAGGAGCCCGCCTCGCATTCCAATTGTCTACTAGCGACAAGACAGGTTCGATCTGATGGCACTGGGGGATCAGCTGAGGGGGCTGAGTTGAAATGGAATCTCCTGCGGATGGGTCCTAATGTGGGTTTGTGTCCATGGGGCCCTGGAATGGGGCAGTGGCACCGGGTCTCTTAAGGATTCTCCTAACCCGAGGTTTTGGGACAGCTCCATAGAGCAAGTTTCCCATGCGGAGAAGAGATTTGTTCTGGTGGGTGCCTCTGGAAACCTTCATAGGCTGGTATCGGAAACCAGGACTTTGAGGAGAGATACCTGGAAACCAAAACAATGGATCCAATTAGGGTCTAGGGGTCTGTCTGGTTCAATCTTCTTCTCTAGAGACATCTATCTACAGTATGAACGAAGGTAGTTTCTCAGCTGGTGTCACACCGTCCCCATTTGTCCCGGGCGGCCAACACTATTGGGATGCTCCCGGGGACTTTGGAGGTTTTTCCTAATTTGTACAATTGTGGAAAATGGAATGGGCAGAATTCCCCTGTAGTGGGCATGCACAGTGCTGATGTGTGGCTCCAGGGGCCCCAGCCTGCAGGGTGTGTGGGCCAGGACTGTGGGGACAGAAGTCTGAAAACACAAACTCAGCTTAGGTTTGGGGAAGTAGGTATGGCAGGCTCGATCTACAGACTGTGAGGAGCACTCTTTGGGATATGTATAAAGGACGAGTGTGAGGCGCGTGCTCAGGGTTCAAGCGCACCATTCCAAGGTCTCCATGGACACAAACTCACGTTATGACCCATCCTCAGGAGAGTCCATTTCAACTCAACCCCCTTGGTCTCTCCCCCAGAGCCAGCAGATCAAACCTGCCTTGTTGCTAGGAGACAACTGGAATGGGAGGCAGGCTGCCCAGGCATCCATCCTTAGAACCCTGCTCTGGAGTCCTTGCATATGGGACAACCTGGACCCATCCAACAGATCTCGAGTGTCCCACAGAAGGAATCGTTGCAGTTTGGAGCATCTCACAACTCCCATCATGGGAAAACGTCCATGGCCTCGTGAGATGCTCAACTTTATAAAGGGGCCGTCATGGACAGAAACTCCCACCTGAGCAAACGTCTGATATTCGCCCTGGCTTCAGGTGAATGAGATCTCGATTCAACTCTGCAGAGTGTGCCTGCCGTGCCCTTGCCCCAAAACCTAAGCTTAGCTTGTGTTCTCAGACTTCCATCCTTACACTCCTGGCCCACAAGCCCTCCAGTTTGGGAATTCTGGAGACACAATGCAGCACTCTCCCTGCCCTCCGGAAGGAAAACGTTGCCCTATGGAGCTACCTAGAAACCCCAAAAGAGGATCAACCAGAACGCCACTTAACTGCACCCCAATTAAACAGTCTACACTGTCTAATGCCCTGTCTGACACAACCCGAGTCTGCACCTCCAGACCTACACTCAATAGCTGGCCGCACACTGAGCTCACCTGATGTGGCAGGTCCTTAGGTCTTCATCTCTTCCCAACCTCGGTTTTCAGGCTTCAAAACCTAGACCTAAACTCCAATCACTGTCCAGGTGTGAACGTGATGCAGAAATCAGAAATTGTTCTTCCCCATGGCCAGAAACCTTGTGGTTGTCATGTTCTCCAAGGTTCAGTGTAGGAGAAACCAGGGTGGCCCATGAGGCCCCACCCATCCTTAAGGGTCTTGTTGGGCACAAATAGGCATTGAGACCCTCAGCATGAGCCCTGTCCTCAAGGAAGTCCTCTCAGTGTCTGGACCAAGAGCTCGCATATGGGACTTGCCATGCTCCTAGGCCCCCAAACTTAACCAGAGTTGTCCAGTTGCCCCTCCCAAGGGATCTTCTCTGGAATCCCTCTTGATGGGACACAGGAGGAAAAAAAAAACTAGAAAGGACTCCTCCCATCCCACAGAATGTACCCAAACTCTTGGGATCAGACAAAATCCTCAGAGAAGGAAAAATGTCCACGGCCCATAAGGCCACACCAACATTCCACCCACTCTGTTGACACAAATACAGAGACAAAACCTGAGCAAGCACCTCAAACTCACCCTTTTTCATATCCCGAAGAGCTCTCCTCACGGTCTGTAGATCAGATGTGCCTTACCTATGTCCCAAATCCTAAGCAGAGTTTGTGTTTTCAGACTTCTGTTCCAAAAGGCCTGGCCACACACCCTCCAGGCTGGGGTCCCTAGAGCTGCACCTCAGGACTGTGCCTGCCCTCACCAGGGGAATTCTGCACATTTCATTGGCCACAACCCTACAGATAGGAGAAAACTCCAAAGTCCCGAGGCCATCGCAGTATTATAGGCCGCCCAGGACAAACAGGGATGATCTGACACAAGATGAGCAACTACCTCCCCTCAAACCCGTAGACAGATATCCCCAGATAAGAAGATTGAACCGGACAGGCACCTATGCCCTATTCAGATCCATTCCTTTTGTTTCCAGGCATCTCTCCTCAGAGGCCTGGTTTCCAATTCCAGCATATGGGAGATTCCTTAGGCATTCATTAAAACAATTCTCATCTCCTCATAGGAAAAGTACTCCTTGGAGCTCCATCAAAATCTCCAGTTATGAACATCCTTCAGGGCCCCGGATCTACCGCCCCATTCCAAGTTCTCCGTGGACACAAATGCACATTGTGACCCATCCTCAGAAGAGTCCATTTCAACTCATCCCCCTCGGTTGCTCCCCCAGAGCCAGCAGATCAAACTTCCTTGTCACTAGGAGAAAACTGGAATGGGAGGCAGGCTACCCAGGCATCCATCCTTAGAACCCTGCTCTGGAGAACTTTCTTATGGGACGTCCTGGAACCATCCAACAGGTCTTGGCTGTCCCACAGAAGGAATCATTGCAGTTTGGAGAATCTCACTACTCCCATCGTGGGAAAACCTCCATGGCCTCTTGAGACCCTCCCCTTCATGAAGGGCCGTCATGGACAGAAACTCCAACCTGAGCCAAAGTCTGATCCTAGCTCTGTCTTCAGGTGCAAAATATCTCGAATCATCTCTGCAGAGGCATTTCTGCAGAGTGCCTGCTGTGCACTCGCCCTGAAACCTAAGTCTTGCTTGTGCTCTCAGAATTTCGTCTTCACACACCTGGCCCACAAGCCCTCCAGTTTGGAAATTCTGGAGTCACATTGACGCACTGTGCCTGCCCCCCCCCCGGGGCTACCCGGTAACCACAAATGCGTATCAACCTGCATGAAACTCAACTGCACCCCATTGATACAGTCTAGCCTGGGAACTAATTTCCTGTATGCCACAGCCTGAGCCCGCAACTCCCGACCCACACTCAACAGCTGGCTGAACACTGAGCCCATCGGACACGCCATGGCCTTAGGTCTTCATCACTTCCCAACCTCGGTTTTCAGGCTTCAGAACCTAGACCTTAACTCCAATCACTGTCCAAGGGTGAACGTGATGCAGAAATCAGAACTCCTCCTTCCCCATGGCCAGAAACCTTGTGGTTGGAATGTTGTGCAACGTTCAGTGTAGGAGAAACCAGCATGGTATATTAGGCCCCGCCCAGGCTTGAGGGGCTCGTTGGGCACAAATACGCATTGTGAACCTCAGGGTGAGCCCTATCCTCAAAGAAGGCCTCTCAGTGTCTGGACCAAGAGCCCGCATATGAGGCTTCCCATGCCCCTAGGTCCCCAATGTTAACCAGAGTTCGGGTTGTCCAGCTGGCCTTCACCAGGACTCTGCTCTGGAATCCCTCTTTTGGTGGAACACCTGAGGTAAAAAACAGGAAGGCCTCCTCACTTCACACAGAAAGACCCAAAACTCTTGGGATTTTTCCAAATCCCCAGAGAGGGAGAATCGTCCATGGCCCATGAGGCCACCCTGACATTCTATGGCCATTGGTGATACAAAATCCTGAGACAAAAGCCTGAGCAACTGCCTCACACTTGCCCTTTGCTCATATCCTGAATAGTTCTCCTCAAGGTCTATAGATCGGGCCTGCCATACCTACGTCCCCAAATCTAAGCAGAGTTTGTGTTTTCAGAATTCTGTCCCTGGCACACACACCCTCCGCACTAGGGTCCCTGGAGCCACACCTCAGGACTGTGCCTTCCCTAAGGGAATTCTTCCCATTCCATTGGACACAACCTTGCAAATTAGGAGAAACCTCTAAAGTCACTGAGGCCATCCCAATAGTGTAGGCCGCCCAGGACAAACAGGGGTGATCAGACACCAGCTGAGAAGCTCCACTCAGACCCGTCGACAGATGTCCCCTGTGAAGAAGATTGAACCAGACAAGACCCTAGGCACTAACCTGATACATTGCTTTGGTTTCCAAGCATCTCTCCTCAGAGGCCTGGTTTCCAAAAGCAGCACACTGTGGTTTCCTGAGGCACAAATAAGAACAAATCTCATCTCCCCATGGAAAACTTGCTCGTTGGAGCTGTGTCAAAACCTCTGGTTAGAAGAATCCTTCAGGGCCCTGGTGCCACTGCCCCATTCAAAGGTCTCCATGGACTCAAACCCACATTATGACTCATCCTCAGGAGAGTCCATTTCAACTCAGCCCCCTAGGTTGCTACCCTAGAGCCAGCAGGTGAAACGTGTCTTGTCGCTAGGAGACAATTGGAATGTGAGGCCGGCTGCCCAGGCATCCATCCTTAGAACACTTCTCTGGAGAACTTCTTTATGGGACGTCCTGGAGCCATCCAACAGGTCTTAATTGTCCCGCAGAAGGAATACTTGCGGTCTGGAGCATCTCACAACTCCCATCATGGGAAAACCTCCATGGCCACATAATGAACCCCCCCTTCATGAAGGGGCCAACATGGACAGAAACTCCAACCTGAGCCAACGTCTGATCCTTGCCCTGACTTCTGATGCATGAGATCTTGATTCAGCTCTGCAGAGTGGGCTGAATCGAGGGCCTGCCATGCCCTTGCACCAAAACTTAAGTCTAGCTTGTGTTCTCAGAATTCCATCCTCACTCCCCTGGCCCACCAGCCCACCAGTTTGGGAATTTCAGAGCCACAATGCAGCACTCTGCCTGCCCTACAGAAGGAAAACTTTGCCCTATGCCGCTAATAAGAAACCCCAAATGATTATCTAATGCACTCCACTCGACTGTAAAGCAATTATAGAGCCTACCCTGTGTTCTAATGCCCTGTCTGGCACAGCCTGAGACCAGATATCCCAAACGACACCCAGACAGCAGGTCCCAAACTGAGCACATCGGACCCGCCATGGCCTTAGGTCGTTATCTCTTCCCAACCTCGGTTTTCAGGCTTCAGAACCTAGAACTTATCTCCAATCCCTTCCCAGGGGTGAACGTGATGCAAAATCAGAACTCCTCCTTCTTCATGGCAAGAAACCTTGTGGTTGGCATGTAGTCCAACGTTCAGTGTAGGAAAACCTGCATGGTCCGATAGGCCACGCCAGTGCTTGAGGTCCGCCTTGGGCACAGACATGCATTGTACCCTCAACATGCCCGTATTCATGTAACACCTCTCAGTTGCTGGACCAAGAGCCCACATATGGGGCTTGCCATGCACATAGGCCCCCAGGCCTTACCAGAGGGCAGGTAGTGCAGTTTTCAGTACCCAGTGCTCTGCTCTAAAATCCCGCTATTGGGGGGAACCCTGAGGCAGAATATGGGACTCCTCCCTTCCTACAGAATTACCTCAAACTCTAGGGAGCTGGGCAAATCACCAGAGAGGGAAAATCTTCCTCGGCACATGAGGCCCCCCTATATTAAACGGCCATTGTGGACACAACATCCAGAGACAAAAGCCTGAGCGACCGCCTCCAAATCACCCCCCTTTCATAACCTGAGGTGATCCCTTCACGGACTGTACATGAGTCCTGCCATAACCTCGGTCCCAAAACCTGAGCCAAGTTTGTGTTTTTGGAAGTCTGTCCCCACAGCTCTGGCACACAGAGCCTCCAGGCTGGGGCCTCTGGAGCCACACCACAGGACTGTGCCTGCTCTCTCCTAAGAAACTGTGCACATTCCATTGGCCACCACCCTACAGAATAGGAGAAACCTCAAGGTCCCCAAGGACATCCCACTACTGTAAGCCGGCCTGGACACACAGGGGCATTCAGACACAAGCTGAGCAACTACCTCCACAAAGACACGCAGACAGATGTCCACAGAGACTGAAGATTGAACTGGACAGGACACTAGGCCCTAATATGAACTCTTGCTTTGGTATCTAGGTGTCACTCTTTGGAGGCCAGGGTTCTAAGACCAGCGTATGGGGCTTTCTTGAGGCACCAAACAGAACACCTCTCATCTCCACATGGGAAGCTTCCTTGTTGGAGCTGTGTCAAACCCTTCGGGTTGGAGAATCCTGCAAAGACCCTGAGCCACCACCACATTCCAAGGTCTCCATGGCCACCAACCCACATTATGACCCATCCTTAGGAGAGTCCATTACAACTCAGCCCTCTGGGTAGCTCACCGAAGATCCTGCAGATTGAGCCTGCCTTATATCAATCAGTCAATGGTAATATGAGGTGGTGTTTCCAGGCATCCATGCTTAGACCCCTGCTCTCGAGTCTTTGCATATGGGGCGTCCTGGAACCATCCAATAGGACTCGACTGTCCTGCAGAAGGAAACCTTGAGGTTTGGAGCAGCTCACAACTCCCAGCTTAGGGAAACGTCTCTGGCCTCATGCCAGCCCCAACCCCTTCAGGAAGGGGCCATCATGGACACAAACTCCAGCCTGAGGCAACGTCTGATACTCGCCCTGACCTCAGATGCAGGAGATCTCGATTCAGCCTCTACAGAGTGGGCCTGCCATGCCCTCAGCCCCAAATCTCACACTAGCTTGTGTTTTCAGACTTCCTTCCTCACACTCCTGGCCAACAAGCCCTCCAGACTGGGAATTCCGGAACCACAATGCAGCCCTCTGCCTGCCCACCAGAAGAGAAACTTTGCCCTGTGGGGCTCTCCAGAAACCCCAAATGAGGATCAACCTGCTCGGTCCTCTACCGCACCTCAATTGGATAGGCTGCCCTGGGCACTAATGCTCTGTCTGACGCAGCCTGAGGCCAGATGTCCCGACAGACAAGGAGAGAGCTGGCTTCACACCCAGCACATTAGACCCAGCGCCATGGCCTTAGGCCATCATCTCTTCCCAACCTGGGTTTTCAGACATCTGAACCTAGACATTATATCAAATCCCCACACAGGTGGGTACCTGAAGCAAAAATCATAACTCCTCCTTCCCCATGGCTGTAAAGCTTGATGTTGGCAAGGAGTCACACATTCAGGGTAGGAGAAACCTTCATAGCTCCTGAGCCCACCCCCAAACTTGAGTGCCGACGTTGGCACAAACTCGCATTGTGACCCTCAGCATGAGCCCCCATGTCGAAGTAAGGCCTCTCAGAGCCTGGACCAAGAGCCCACATATGGGGCTTGCCAAGGCCCTATGTTCCCAATCCTCACCAGAGTTCGAGTTTTCCAGTCGCCCGTACCTGGGGCTCTGCTCTGGAATCCCTCTCTTGGAGAGACACCTGAGCCAGACAACAGGACTCCACCCTGTCCACAAAATGACCTCAAACTCTTGGGAGCTGGGCCAAATCCCCAGAGAGGGAGACTCCTCCATAGCCCCTGAGGCCACCCTACAATGCACGGCTATCCTGGACACAACATCCAGAGACAAAAGCCTGTGGGACTGCCTTCCACTCGCCCTTCTTTCAATAGCCAAGGAGCTCCCCCATGGTCTGTAGATCCGGCCTGCCATACCCTCGGTGCCACACCTAACCCGAGGTTGTGTTTTCAGACTTTTGTACTCACAGCACAGACCCACACACCTTCCAGACTAGGGCCTATGGAGCCACACCAAAGGACTGCGCCTGTCCTCTCCAAGGAAACTCTGCCCAATCCATTGGCCACAACCCTACAGATTACTAGAAATCTCCAAGGTCCCCGACGCCATCCCGATAGTGTAGGCTGCCCTGGACTAAGAGGGGCACTGTGCCACCAGTTGAGCAACTAGCTCCACTTAGACACTCCGACAGTGTCCACAGAGACAGAAGATTGAAAAAGACAGGCCCCTAGGCCCTATTCTGAAACCTAGCTTTGGTTTCCAGGTGTCTCTCCTCAGAGGACTGGTTTCGAAGTCCAGCATATGGGGCTTTTCTGAAGCAACAAACAGAACCTCTCTCATCTCCACATGGAGAGCTTACTTATTGGAGCTGTATCAAACACTTCAGGCAGGCGAATTCTGCAGGGCCCCTGAGCCACCAGCACATTCCAAGGTCTCCATGGACACAAATCCACATTATTACCCATCCTCAGGAGAGTCCATTTCATCTCATCCCCCTGGGTAGCTTGCTTCAGAGCCAGCAGTTCAAACATGTCTTGTCACAAAGAGCCAATGGGAATGTGATGTATGCTGTACAGGCATCCATCCTTTGAACCCTGCTCTCCTGTCCTTCCATATGGGACGTCCTGGAGCCATCCAACAGGACTCGGCTGTCCCACAGAAGGAAACCTTGTGATTTGGAGCAACTCACAAACTCAGCATGGGAAAACCTTAGCCTCATGAGGCCCCCACTTCATGAAGGGGCCATCATGGACACAAACTTCAGCCTCAGCCAACATTTGATTCTCACCATGACTTCAGATGCAGGATATCTCAAATCAGCTTCTGCAGAGTGCTCCTGCCGTGCCCTTGGCCCCAAACCTCACCCTAGCTTGTGTTTTCAGACTTCCATCCTCATACTCCTGGCCCAGAAGTCCTCCTGACTGGGAATACTGGGGCCAAAATGAAGCAATCTGTCTGCCCACCGGAAGAAATGCATTGTCTATGGCGTTGCACAAAAACCCAAAAGGAGGATCAACCTGCTCGGCCCTCGGCAACACCCCAATTCCATAGGCTACCCTAAGAACTAATGCTCTGTCTTACATAGCCTGAGCCCAGACCATCCCACAGACACTGAGACAGCTGGCCGCACACCCAGCACCTTGCGCCCACCATGGTCTGAGGTCATTCATCCCTTCCCATTGACCTGCATGTCTTCCTGGAGGTATGTTCTGAGGCTGTGTCAGACTGTGCATTCTTCCAGAGTGGCCTATGGAATTGGGGTGGGCTTAGTGGCCTTGCAGGTTTCTGCTAATCTGCAGGGCTTGGGAAACTGAGACAGTTTCCTAGGAAGGTCAGGCCCAGTGATGTGAAGTGGTTGTGGAGGCCCCATCCTGTAGTGCATGTGGGTCAGGATTTTGGGACCAAAGTCTCAGACACAAACTTGGGTAAGAGTTAGGGGGCAGGTGATGGCAGGCCCGATCTGCAGACCCTGAGGGCAGCTGCTCAGGATTTGAAATTCATACAGCTGGGAGGCAGGAGCACAGGCTTTTCTGTCTGGATTGTGTGTCTAGGATGGCCATGGAATGGAGGGATGGCCTCATGGGTCCATGGGAGATTCTACCTCTCTGAGGATTATGCCTGGCACCCCAGAGTTTGGTGTCTTTCTGGGGGAAGGGGAGAGCGTGTTTTTCCATCTCAGGGGTCCCATCCAAACAGGCATTCCAGAGATTGGTTCTGGGTCCGGGCACCTGGATAACACCACCAAGGCTTAGGATTTGGGCCTAGGGGCATGACAGGCCCGCTCTGTGGACCCCTCGTCCAGCTCCCACGGGGGCTTGTTGGAAATGGTTCTCAGGGTGAGGGTCACAATGCCTGTTTGTGCCCAGCTGTCCATCCTGAGTTGGCGTGGTCTCATGGGCCATGCACCTGTCTCCCACTCTGAGGGTTGGACTGTCATCTCAACATTCAGTTTTCCTTCCATGGGGAAAGAGTAGTACTCATTTCTGCTTCAGGGTCCCACATGGGCAGGAATTTGAGCTAAGTTCTGGGACAGGTACCTGATTACCCAGATTGATTTATGATGACGGGCCTTCAGGAGGCCTTCAGGAGGGCTTTCAGGAGAGAACTGTGAGGACAGAAGCCTGAAAACACAAGCTATGGTTAAGCTCAGTGACGAGCACATGGCCATTCCAATGTACAGAGGTTGTTTCGAGATCTCCAGCACCTGAATATGGTCGAGGGTCAGATGTCTGCTCACGCTAGAGTTTGCATCCATGATAGCCAACTAATGGTGGGGTTTTCTCAAGAAGCCTTGGAGGTTTTCCCAAGCTGGAGCTTGTGAGCTGCTCCAAACAGCAAGGTGTCCTACTGCGGGACAGGGGAAGTCCGCTTAGAGGGCTCCAGGTTCCCCTGCATGGAAGATTTGATAGCACAGGTCTCTGAATGGAGGCCTGGGATGCCCACCTCACCATTATCGCCGAGGAACAGGGCAAGCTTGATCCGCTGTATCTGGTTCCAAGTTCCAAGTGATCTGAGTTGATGGAAGTTCTCAGTCTAATGTGTCCCAATATTGCTTCGTGTCCAGGGAGACCTTAAAATGTGGCAGAGGCCCTGGGGCCATGCTGGATTCTCCTATCCTAAGGGTTAGACCCAGTTTCCAGGAGAAAGGTTTCCTTCTCAGAACAGGAGGGGTTCTCTTCTATGGCTCACAGATCACAGGTTGGACCATATATTGGTTTTCCAGAACAGGCCTCTGGGGATAGAGGCCTGAAAACCTAAGCTAGGGTTCTAATGAGGTACTAGGTGCATTGAAGATTCAATCTTTGGACTCAGCGCCATTGACCTGCATGTCTTCCTGGAGGTAAGTGCTGAGGCTGTGTCAGACAGTGCATTTTATCCAGAGTGGCCTATGAAATTGGGGTGAACTCAGGGGCCTTGCAGTTTCTCCTAATGTGGAGGGTTTGGGCAACTGAGACGGGCAGAGTTCCTGCAGAGAGCAGGCCCAGTGATGTGTTGTGGTTCTGGAGGCCCCATCCCGGAAGGCATGTGGTTCAGAGCTCTGGGACCAAAATTTTCAGACACAAAATCGGGTACGAGTTAGGGGCGAGGTGATGGCAGGCCCGATCTGCACACCCTAAGGGCAGCTCCTCGGATTTGAAATTCGGGTGGCTGGGAGGCAGGAGCACAGGCTTTTCTTTCTGGATTGTGTCTAGGATGGCCACGGAATGGATCAGTGTCCTCATGTGCCCATGGGAATTTCTTCCTATCTGGGGTTTCTGCCTGGCACCCAAGAGTTTGGTGTCCTACTGGGGAAGGGGAGACCACGTTTTACCGTGTCAGGATTCCTGTCGAAACATGGATTCCAGAGATGGGTTCTGGGTCCTGGTGCCTCGGTAACCCCACCAAGGCTTAGTATTGGGGTCTAGGGGCCTGACAGGCCCGCTCTGGGGTGTCCTGGTCCAGCTCCCATGGGGGCTTTTTGAAAATTGGTCTCAGGGTGAGGTTCACAATGCCTTTCGTGCCCAGCTCCCCATCCTGAGTGGTCGCTGTTTATTTTTCCATGCACCTGGATCCCAATATGAGGGTTGGACAGCCATCTCAACATTTAGTTTTCCTGCCTTGGGGAAGGAGGAGTACTCTTTTGTGCTTCAGGGTCCCCCATGGGCAGGAATTTGAGCTATCTTCTGGAACAGGTACCTGAATACCCAGGTTAGTTTGAGATGAAAGACTCATGTCAAGGCTGCACACACCTTTAGGATATGGGGCCCAGTATCTGTGTGGCTGCCAGGTGGTCGGGGCTTGGGCTGTGTCAGACAGAGCATTAGTGCACAGGGTGGCCTATGATATTGTGGTGCCATAGAGTGTTGTGCAGCTGTATCCTCATGTGGATTTTCTGCACAGACCCTTAGGGCACTTCTTCTTTCTGGTGGCAGGCAGAAGTCTATCCCCATCTGCAGTGAATTCTTTGAGATATTCAGCACCTGAGTAAGGGAGGATGTCAGATATTTGTTCACACTTGAGTCTGTATCTATGATGGCCAACAAATGGAGTGGTGGCATTAAGAGGTCATGGAGGATTTCCAGCGCTGGGGCTTGTGAGATGCTCCAAACATCAAGGTTTCCTTCTACTGGACAGGTGGAGTCTGGTTTCTTTGCCCAGATGGATGCCTAGAAAGCAAAAGTTTGTGGTCCATTTAAGCTGAGTAACATGGGAGATTCGATCCGGTAGCTCTGGGGATAAGTTCCAAGCAGCCTGCGTTGACATGGAGTTTCATGCTGTTGGATCACAATGCTGGTTGGTATCCATGGAGAAATTAGAATGTTGATTGGTCAGAGGGCCACGCAGGATTCTCCTACACTCTATTTAAGACACAGCTACCAAGAGCAAGGTATACTACTTGGGACAGGAGGGTTTCTTTAGTGTGGCTCAGGGACCACATGTTGGAATATAAGTTGGTATTGGGGAACAGGCCCCTGTGGACAGGCACCTGAAAACCTACACTCGGGTATCGATGAAGTCCTAGAGTAATGTCAGGTTCAATCTTCTGACTCAGGGCCTTTGATTTGAATGCCTGCTTGGAGTCAGGTGCTCATTGTGTGTCAGAATGCACACTTGGGTCCAGAACGTTCTTCAAAATGGAGGTGGGCTCAGGGGATTTGTACTTTGCTCCTAATCTTCAGGGTTTGGGCAACAGTGAAGGGCAGAGTTTCCTTCGGGAGGATAGGCACAGTCATTTGTTGTGGCTCCAGAGTCCCCTTCCTGAGGGCATGTTGGCCAGTGCTTTGGGGACAGAAATCTGCAAACACGAACTAGGGTTATGGTGAGGGCCAAGGAAATTACAGTCCCGATCTGTAATCCCTGCGTGCAGCTCATACTGAAATTAAGGTGTCATGGATGCAGTAGTGCAGGCTTTTCTGTCTGGATTGTGTGTCCAGGGCGGTTGCAAAATGTAGGGGTGGATAATGGGGCCACGGGAGATTCTTCGTCTCTGGGGATTCTGCTTGGATCACAAGAGTTTGGTTTCTCTGGGGGAAGGGGAGACTGCTGTTTTCAGTCTCAGGGGACCCCCAAAAGAGGGATACCAGTGACAGGTTCTGTGAGAGAGCCTGGAAATAAAGAAAGACGGTGAGGATTTAGCCCTAGGAACCTGGGAGGCCTGCTCTGCTCGCTCCTGGCCCAGCTACCAAGGGGGTTTGTTTGAAAGCAGCTCATGCTGAAGATAACAAAGCTTGTTTGTTCCCAGGGCGGTTCTCATGAATGACCGTGGTCTTATTACCAATGCAGCTGATTTCAATCTGAGGGTTGGAAACCCATCTCAACAGCCAGGATTCCTGCCATCGGGAAGGAGGAGTACTCCTGGTCTTCAGGTTCCCCCATAGGCAGGGATTTGAGCTATGGTCTGGGGAGAGATTCCTGAATATCCAGGTTGAGTAGATGTGATGGCTTCGTTCCACGACAGGTCCCTCCTGCAGGATATGGGGTCCACTGTCTACGTGGCTGTCTGGAGGTCGTGGCCCAGGCTGTGTCAGAGATTCTCAGTGCCCATGGCGGCCTATGATATAAGGTGCCATCGAGGGCCATGCAGGTGGATCCTCATGTGGGTTTTCTTTGCAGACTTACCAGGCACTTCTTCTGTGGGGAAGGCTGAATTCTATGTTGTGGCTCAAGAATTCCCTATAAAGAGTGCTTGGGGACAAGGAGGGTGAGAATGGAATTATAAACACAAGATATGGTTCAATTCAGTGACAAGTGGAAGGCAGTTCTAGTGTGCAGTGTCTGATTTGAGATATCCAGCACCTGAGTAATGGTAGATGTCATGAGTTTGCTCACACTGGAGTCTGTGTCTATGATGACTGCCAATTGGAGGGGGGGTGTCATGAGGCCATGGAGGATTTCCCACTCTCGGGCTTGTGAGATGCTCCAAACAGCAAGATTTCCTTCTACTGGACAGGGGGAGTCTGGTTTGTTTGCTCCAGGGTCCTCCATATGGAAACTTTGGGTAGCAAAGCTCTCCCTCATAAATGCCTGGAAAGCACAACTCCATTGACCATTGTAGTTGAGGAACATGATAGGGTCGATCTGGTGCCTCTGCGGCGAAGTTCCAAGCGGCCTGAATTGTCATGGACTTTCATGCTGTTGTATCCCAATGCTGGTTGATATCCATGGAGACGTTAGAATGTTGGGGTGGTCAAGGGGTCATGCAGGTTTCTCCTACACTGAGTCTTGGACACAGCTACTAAGAGCAAGGAATGCTTCTGGGGACAGGAGGGGTTCTGTAGTGTGGTGCAGGGACCATATGTTGGAATATAAGTTGGTTTTGGCGAAAAGATCTCTGGGAACAGGCGCCTGAAAATCTCAACTAGGGTATTGATGAGGTCCTAGAGGCATGTCAGTTTCAAACTTCTAACTCAGGGCCTTTAACTTGGATGTCTGCCTAGAGGCAGGTGTTCATTATGTGTCAGAATTTTCATTAGGGCCAGGGCATTTTCAAATTTGAGCTGGGCTCAGGGGCTTTGTACTTTGCTCCTAATCTTCAAAGTTTGGGCAACCATGAAGGACAGAATTTCCTTTGGGAACGTAGGGACAGTCATCCGGTGTGGCACCAGAGGCCGCATCCTGGAGGTAATGTGGGTCAGTGCTTTGGGTACTGAAATCTTCAAAAGCAAACTAGTGTTAGGGTAAGGGCCATGGTGATTACAGGCCCGATCTGCAGGCTCTGTGGGAAGCTCATAGAGTACTGAAATTAAGGTGTCATGCAGGCGGTAGGGCAGGCATTTCTGTCTGGATTGTGTGTCTAGGATGGTCGCAACATTTAGGGTAGTCTTCATGGTGCCATGGGAGATTCTTCGTCTCTGGGGATTCTACCCAGCTCCTAAGAGTTTGGTGTCTCTGGTGGAGGGTAAGATTGCTTTTTCCATCTCAGGGAATACCCAAATGTGGGATTCCAGAGACAGTTTCGGGGTCTGTGTGCTGTGAAATACAAACGAGGGTGAGCATTTGGCTCTAGGGACATTTCAGGAACGCTCTGCAGGCTCCTGGTCTAGCTACCGAGGGTCTTTGTTTGAAAGCAGGCTCACGCTGAGGGTCACAATGCCTGTTTATGCCCAGGGCGGCTACCAAGAGTGGCCGTGGTCTTATGGGCCATGCAGCTGGTTCCCACTCTGAGGGTTGGACACCCATCTCAACAGCCAGGTTTCCTGCCATCTAGAATGAGGAGTGCTCTTGTGCATCAGGTTCCCCCATAGTCAGGGATTTGAGCTACAGTCTGGGGAGAGATGCCTGAATATCCAGGTTGAGTAAATGTGATGGCTTCGAGATAAGGCAGGTACCACCAGCAGGTTATGGGACCCACTGACCACGTACCAGACTAGAGGTCGTGGCTCAGGCTCTGTCAGACAGAGCCTGAGTGACCTTGGCGGTCTATGATATTAGGGTGCCGTTGAGGGCCATGCAGGTGAATCCCCATGTGGGGTAACTGGGCAGGCTCAGCACGCAATTCTTCTTTCTGTCGGGCATGCAGAATTCTGATTTGTGGCTCCAGAACTCCCTATCAAGAGGGCTTGGGGACAAGGAGGGTGAGGATGGAATTGTCAACAGAAGCTACAGTTAAATTCAGTGCCAAGGAGAAGGCAGTTCCAGTATGTAGTGGCTGATTCGAGATTTCCAGCACCTGAGTAAGGGCAGATGTCAGATGTTTGGTCATACTGGAATTTGTGTATATGATGACCACCAAATGGAGGGGTGGCATCACGAGGCCATGGAGGATTTCCCATGCTGGGGCTTGTGAGATGCTCCAATCAGCTAGGATTCCTTCTACTAGACAGTGCGAGTATGGTTTTTTTGCTCCACAATGCCCCGTATGGAAAGTTTGGGCAGCAGAGCTCTCTCGCCTGGATGCCTGGAAAGCACACCTCCATTGACGATTGCAGCTGAGGAACATGGCATGGTCGATCTATTGGCTCTAGGGAAAAGTTCCTCCCAGCTTGAATTGACATGGAGTTTAATGCTGTTGGATAACAAAGCTGGTTTTTAATCCAGGCAGATGTTTGAATGTTGGTGTGGTCAGGAGCTATGCAGGATTCTCCTACATTGAGTCTTGGACAAAGCTACCAAGAGCAAGGTATCCTTCTGGGGACAGGAGGGGTTCTGTAGTGTGGTTCAGGGACCACATGTTGGAATATAAATTGGTATTGGAGAACAGGCCTCTGGGGACTGGCACCTGAAAATCTAAGGGTATTGATGAAGTCCTACAGGTATGTCAGGTTCAATCTTCTCACTCAGGGCCTTTTACTTGGATGTCTGTCTGTAGGCAGGTGCTCATTGTGTGTCAGAATAGGCATTTCGGTCCAGAGCATCCTTTGAAATTGACATGGGCTCAGGGACTTTTACTTTGCTCTTAATCTTCAAGGTTTGGGAAACAGTGAAGTGTATAGACTCCTTCGGGAGAGTTGGCACAATCATCTGGTGTTGCAGCAGAGGCCCCATCCTGGAGGGCATGTGGGCCAGAGCTTTGCGGACAGAAATCTGCAAGTGCGAACTAGGGTTAGGGTGAGGCCCGAGGTGATCACCGGCCCGATCTGTAGGCCCTGAGGGCAGCTCATATTGTGCAGAAATTAAGGTGTCATGGAGGCGGTACTAAGGGCTATTTTGTCTGGATTCTGTGTCCAGGACGGTCGCAAAATATAGGGGTGGCTTTATAGGGCCATGGGTGTTTCTTTGTCTCTGAGTATTCTGCCCAGCCCCCAAGAGTTTGGTGTCTCTGGGGGAAGATAAAACTGCTGTTTTCAGTTTTAGGGGAACCCGAAAAGAGAGATTCTGGAAACAGTTTCTGGGTCTGGGTGCCTGGAAAACACCAACGGGGGAGAGGATTTGGCCGTAGCAACCTGGTAGTCCTGCTCTGCAGACTCCTGGTGCAGCTAACGTCGGGTATTTTTTGAAAGCAGGCTCATGCTGAGGGTCACAATGCCTTTCTGTGCCCAGGACGTCTCAAGGGCCATGCAGCTGGTTCCCACTCTGAGGGTTGGACACCCATTTCACAGGCCAGATTTCCTACCATTAAGAAGGAGGAGTACTCTTGTGCTTCAGGTTCCCACAGAAGCAGGGATTTGAGCTAAGTTCTGGGGACAGAAGCCTTAATAACCAGGTTGAGAAGAGATGACAGTTTTGGGCCACGCCAGGTCCCATTTGCAGGATATGGGGCCCAATGTTTAGGTGGCTCACTGGAGGTTGTGGATCAGGCTATGTCAGAGAGAGCTTTAGTGCCCATGGTGACCAATGATATTAGTGTGTTGTTGAGGGCCATGAAGGTGGATCGTAATGTGGGGGATCTGGGCAGATTCCCCAGGCACTTCTTCTTTCTATGGGGCAGGCTAAATGCTGGGTTGTGGTTCCAGAATGCCCTATCAAGAGGGCTTGGGGAAAATTAGGGTGAGGATGGAATTTGTAAACACAACTATGGTTAAATTCAGTGCCAAGCAGAAGGCAGTTCCAATGTGCAGGGGTTTATTCAAGATATACAGCACCTGGGTAATGGCGGATGTCAGATGTTTGCTCACACTGGAGTTTGTGTCTATCATGGACGACAAATGGAGGGGTGGCGTCAATCGCCATGGAGGATTTTCCACGTGGAGACTTGTGACATGCTCCAAAGAACAATGTTTCCTTCTACTGGACAGGTGGAATCTGGTTTGTTTGTTCCAGGGTCCCCCATGTTGAAATTCTGGATAGCAGAGCTCTCCGACATGGATGCCTGGAGAGCACACCTCCATTGACAATTGCGGCTGAGGAACATGGCAGTTTCTTTCTAGTGGCTCTGGGGCGAGATACCAAGGGTGATGAGTTAACATGGAATCTCCTCCAGATGGGTCACAATTCTGGTTTATTACCAGGGAGATCTTAGAATGTGCTGGTGGCTAAGGTGCCGTGTAGGATTCTCTTATCCTGAGGGTTAGACACATGTCAAAGAGCACGGTTACCTTCTGGGGACAGGAGATGTTCTTTTGTGTGGCTCAGGGACCACATGTTGTATCACAAGTTGGTATTCCAGAATAGGCCCCTGAGGACATATGCTTGACAACCTAATCAAGGGTTCCAATGAGGTCCAAGGGCATGTCAGGTTCAATCTTCTGACTCAGGACCAATGACATGGCTGTCTGCCTGGATGGAGGGGTTCAGGTTGTTTCATACTGCGCATTTGTGTCAAGAGTGCCCACCCATATTGGGGTGGGCTCAGGGGCCTTGCAGGTTTCTCTTAATCTGTAAGTTTTGGGCAACTTTGATGGGCACGGTTTCCTTGGGGATAGCAGCCACAGTACTTTGGTGCACCTCAAGTGACCCTATCCTGGAGGGCATGTGAGCCATGGTTTTGGGAGAGAAGTCTTCAAACACAAATTCCAATTCAGGTTATTTGAGAGGCGATCGCAGGCCAAATGCATAGACCTGGGGGGCAGATCGACAGGAACTGTAATTAGGGTGACTGGAAAATGGTAGCACAGACTTTTCGATCTGGATTGTGTGTCCAGAATGGCCTCGGAATGCAGGTAAGGTCTCATGCGTCCATGGGAGACTTTTCCGCTCTGAGGATTCTGGCAGCTCCACATATTTTGGTGGCTTTTTCAGGGAAGATAACAGTGCTGTTTTCCATTTTAGAGGTGCCCCAAAACAGGGATTCCAGAGATGGACTCTGGCTCTGGGCACCTGGAAAATCCCACCAAGGGTTAGGATTTGGGACTAGGGGCGTACCAGGCCTGCAATGTGGAAACCTTGTGGTGGAACTGAGAGTGTTTGTTTGAAAGCATACTCAGGTGAGGGTCACAATGCCTGTTTGTGCCCTGGGAAGTCCTCAGGAGTTGGTGTGAGCATATGGGCCATGCACCTGGTTCCCACTTTGAGGGCTGGACACCCATCCCATCAGCCAGGTTTCCTTCCATGGGGAAGGAGTAGTACTCAATTATGCTTCAGGTTCCCCCATTGGAAGGATTCCAGCAAAGTCTGGGGAAAGGTGCCAGAATACCAGGATAGGTAGAGATGATGGACTTGGGCCATGGCCAGTCCCACATGCTAGATATGGGGTCCGCTCTTTGGGTGACTGACACTAGGTTGGGGCTCAGGCTCTGTCATACACAGCACTAGTGGCCAGGGCCGTCCATATATAAGGGTTCCCTCGAGAGCCGATCATATTGATCTTCATGTGGGGATTCTAGACAGACTCAGCAGGCACTTCTTCTTTCTATGGAGGAGGCAGAATGCTGCACTGTGGCTCCAGAATTCAATATCAAGAGGCCTTGGGGAACAGTAGGGTGAGGATGGAATTGTAAACACAAGCTACTGTACAACTCAGTGCCAGCAGAACACAGTTCCAATGTGAAGCATCTTTCTCGAGATATCCAGCACCTGAGTAAGCCAGTATGTTTGCTCACACTAGAGTTTGTGTATATGATTACCAACAATTGGAGGGGTGGCATCAAAAGCCCATGGAGGATTTCCCCCGCTGAGGCTTGTGAGATGCTCCATACAGCAAGGTTTCCTTCTACTGGACAGTTGGAGTCTTGTTTGTTTGCTCCACATTACCCCCTGTCGAACGTTTAGGAAGCAGAGCTCTTCGGCATGGATGCCTGCAAAGAACACCTTCATTCTCCATTGCAGCTGAGGAACATATCAGGTTTATTCTGGTGGCTCTGGGGCGAAGGACCAAGGCTTTGAGTTGACATGGAATTTCTTACAGATGAGCTACAATGCTGGTTTGTTACCAAGGAGATCTTAGAATGTGCCGGTGGCTAAGGTGCCATGCAAGATTCTCCTACACCGAGGGTTTAGCACAGGTCGAAGAGCACGGTTTCCTTCAGGGGACGGGACAGCCTCTTTTGTGAGGCTCTGGGACCACCTGTTGTATCATAAGTTGTTATTCCAGAACAGGCCCTGGAGGACAGATGACTGAAAACCTAATCTAGGGTTCCAATGAAGTCCTACAGGCATGACAGTTTCAATCTTCTGACTCAGCAACTTTGACTTAGCTGTCTGCCTAGATGTAGGTGATTATGGCTTTTCAGATGCACATGTGCGTCTAGAGCAGCCCCCTATATTGGGGTAGGCACAGGGGCCTTGCAGGATTCTCCTAACCTGGAAGGTTTGGGCAACTGTGATGGGCACAGTTTCTTTGGGGATGACAGGCACAGTCCTGTGGTTTGGACCCAGAGACCCCATTCTGGAGGACATGTGATGCATGTTTTTGGGAGAGAATTCTGCAAACACAAATTTGAATTAGGGTTATTGGTGAGTTGATCGCAGGGCCAATGAGTAGACCTGGAAAGCAGCTCATCAAGAAATGTAAAGGTGACTGGAAGGCGGTAGCACAGGCTTTTTTATCTGGATTGTGTGTCCAGGATGGCCTCGGAATGCAGGTGTGGTCTCCTGCGTCAATGTGAGATTTTTCTTCTCTAAGGATCCTGGCGACTCCCCATAGTTTGGTAGCTTTTTTTGGGGAAGGGAAAGTGCTGTTTTCAATCTTAGGGGTGACCCAAAGCAGGGATTCCAGAGACGGGCTCTGGGTGTCAGCGCCTGGAAAATCCCACCAAGGGGTAGGATTTCGGCCTAGGGGCATACGAGGCCTGCAATGCGGTATCATAGTGGTGCAACTGAGAGGGTTTGTTTGAAAGCATGATCAGGCTGAAGGTCACAATGCATGTTTGTTCCCAGGGCGGACTGAAGAAGTGGGCGTGGTCACTTTGGCCATGCACCTGGCTCCCACTCTGAGGGTTGGTCACCCATCCCAACCATCAGGTTTCCTCCCATGGGGAAGGAGTAGTTCTCAATTGTGCTTCAGGTTCCCCCATTGGAAGGATTCCAGCAAAGTCTGGGGAAAGGTGCCAGAATACCAAAAATGGGTAGAGAGATGGACTTGGGTCATGGCCGATCTCACATGCTAGATATGGGGCCCGCTCTCTGGGTGGCCAACACTGGTTTGGGGCTCAAGCTCTGTCAGACACAACGCTAGTGGCAAGAGCAGCCTATAAATAGGGGTTCCCTCCAGGGCTGAGCAGATTGATCCTCATGTGGGGATTCTGGACAGACTCAGCAGGCACTTCTTCTTTCTATGGGTGAGGCAGAATGCTGTGTTGTGGCTCCAGAATTCAATATCAAGAGGCCCTGGGGAGCAGTAGGGTGAGGATGGAATTGTAAACACAAGCTACAGTTCAATTCAGTGCCAAGAAAAACACAGTTCCAATGTGAAGCATCTTTTCTAAGATATCCAGCACCTGAGTAAGGTGGTTGTCAGATGTTTGCTCACAGTAGAGTTTCTATTTTGATGAGTCACAAATGGAGGGGTGGCATCAAGAGGCCATGGAGGATTTCCCCCGATGAGGCTTGTGAGATGCTCCAAACAGGAAGGTATCCTTCTACTGGACAGGTGGAGTCTGGTTTGTTTGCTCGAGGGTCCCCCATGTGGAAAGTCTGGATGGCAGAACTCTTTGGCATGGATGCCTGGAAACAACACCTCCATTTACCACTGCAGTTGAGGAACATGGCAGGTTCGTTCTGGTGGCTCTGGGGCGAAGGACCAAGGTCTTCAGTTGACATGGAATCTCTTGCAGATGGGCCACAATGCTGGTTTGTTACTAGGGAGATCTTAGAATGTGCTGGTAGGTAAGGTTCCATGCAGGATTCTCCTACCTTGAGGGTTTGACACAGGACAAAGAGCACGGTTATCTTCTGGGGACAGGAGATGTTCTGTTGTGTGGCTCAGGGACCACATGTTGTATCATAAATTGGTATTCCAGAACAGAACCCTGAGGACAGATGCCTAAAAACCTAATCAAGGTTTCCAATGAGGTCCAAGGGCATGTCAGGTTCAATCTTCTGTCTTAGGACATTGAATTGGCTGTATGCCTGCATGTAGATAATCAGGGAATTTCAGACTGTATTTGCATATAGAGCGGACGCCAATGTTGTGGTGGGCTCAGGGGTCTTACAGGTTTCTCCTAATCTGGAAGGTTTGGGCAACTGTGATGAGCACAGTTTCCTTGGGGATGGCAGGCACAGTCTTGGTGGATCCAGAGACCCCATCCTGGAGGGCCTGTGACCCATGGTTTTGGGAGAGAAGTCTGCATACACAATTTCGGGTTAGGGTTAGTGGCGAGGTGATCTCAGGCCCAATGCGTAGATCTGGATGGCACGTCGTCAGAAACTGTAACTAGGGTGAAGGAAAAGCAGTAGCACAGGCTTTTATATCTGGATTGTGTGTCCATCATGGCCACATTTCCATGATGGCCTCGACATACAGGTGTGGTCTCCTGGGTCCATGGAGACTTTTCCCCTCGAAGGATCCTGGTGGCTCCCATAGTTTTGTGGCTTCCTTGGGAAAGGGAAGAGTGCTGTTTTCTATCTTAGGGGTGCCCCAAAACAGGAAATCCAGAGACTGGCTCTGGGTCGGGGCATCTGGAAAATCCCACCAATGGTTAGGATTTGGGCCTAGGGGCGTACCAGGCCTGCAATGCATGATCGTGATAGTGCAACTGAGAGGGCTTGTTTGATAGCATGCTCAAGATGAGGGTCACAATGCCTGTTTGTGCCTAGGACGGCCCTCAGAAGTAGGTGTCGTCTCATTGGCCATGCAGCTGACTCCCTATTTGAGGACCGGACACCCATCATATCAACCATCATTCCTCCCATAGGGAGGAGGAGTTCTGTATTCTAATTCAGGTCCACCATTGCCAAGGTTTCCAACAAATGTCTGGGGACAGGTGCCTGAATACCAAGGATGGTTACAGACGACAGACTTGGGCCATGACCGGTCTCACATGCTAGATATGGGTCCCTCTCTCTGGGTGGCAGACACTAGGTCGGGGCTCAGGCTCTATCAGACACAACAATAGTTGCCAGGGCAGCCTATAAATCGTGATACCCTGGAGGGCCGAGCAGATTAATTCTCAGTGGGGTTTCTGGGTAGACTCACTAGGCACTTCTTTCTATGGGTAAGGCAGAATGCTGCCTTGTGGCTCCAGAATTCCCAGTCAAGAGGGCTTGGGGACCAGTAGGGTGAGGATGGAATTGTAAACACCACCTACGGTTCAATTCAGTGGCAAGCAGAAGGTAGTTCCAATGTGCTGTGTCTGATTCGAAATTTCCAGCACCTCAATAAGGGCAGATGTCAGATGTTTGCTTACACTGGAGTTAGTGTCTATGATGACGGACAAATGGAGGCGTGGCATCAAGAGGCCATGGATGATTTCCCACGCTGAGGCTTGTGAGATGCTCCAAACTTCAAGGTTTCCTTCTATTGGACAGGTGGAGTCTGTCTTTTTTTGCTCTAGGGTCTCCCATATGGAAGATTTGGATAGCGGAGCTCTCCCGCATAGATGCCTGGATAGCAGACCTCCATTGTCCATTTCTGCTGAGGAACGTGGCAGGTTCATTCTCGTGGCTCTTGGGCGAAGTACAAAGGCCTTGAGTTGACATGGAATCTCTTGCAGATGGGCTACAGTGCTGGTTTGTTACCAGGGAGATCTTAGAATGTGCTGGTGGTTAAGGTGCCGTGCAGGATTCTCCTACTCTGAGGGTTTGGCTCAGATCGAAGGGCACGGTTTCATTCTGGGGACAGGAGATGGTCTGTTGTGTGGCTCAGGGATCACATGTTGTATCATAAGTTGGTATTCCAGAACAGGCCCCTAAGGACAAATGCCTGAAAACCTAATGTAGGGTTCCATTGAGATCCTAGGGGCATGTCAGGTTCAATCTTCTGACTCAGGAACATTGACGTGGCTGTCTTCCTGGATGTAGGTGAGCAGGGAGTTTCAGACTGCACATTTTCGTTAAGAGCAGCCACCAATATAGGGGTGGGCTCAGGGGTCTTGCAGCAATCTCCTAATCTGGAAGGTTTGGGCAACTGTGAAGGGGAGAGTTTCCTTGGGGATGGCAGTCACAGTCCTGTGGAATGGATCCACAGACCCTATCCTGGAGGTCATGTGAGGAACATGGCAGTTTTGTTCTCGAGGCTCTTGGGTGAAGTACAAAGGCCTTGAGTTGACATGGAATGTCTTGCAGATTGGCTACAGTCCCCATGGGTAGAGATGACTTCTATTTTCTATGTGTAAGGCAGAATGCTGCCTTGTGGCTCCAGAAGTCCTCATCAAGAGGGCTTGGGGACTGCCAGGGTGAGGTTGGAATTGTAAACACAAGCTATGGTTCAATTCCGTGCCAAGTGGAAATCAGTTCCAATGTGCAGTGGCTGATTAGAGATATCTATCACTTGAGAGAAGTCTGCAAAGACTAATTCAGGTTAGGGTGTGTGGCCAGGTGATCACAGGCCCAATGAATAGACCAGGAGGGCAGCTCATCAGGAACTGCAATGAGGGGGCCTGGAAGAATGTAGCACAGGCTTTTCTATCTGGATTGTGTGTCCAGGATGGCCTCGGGTTGCAAGTGTGGTCTCATGGATTCATGGGAGACATTTCCTCTCTAAGGATCCTGGCAACTCCCTATAGTTTGGTGGCCTTTTCGGGAAGGGAAGAGTGCTGTTTTCCAATTTAGGGGTGCTGCAAAACAGGGATTCCAGAGGAGGGCTCTGGGTGTGCTTGCCTGGAAAATGCCACGAAGGGTTAAGATTTGGGCCTTGGGTATATCAGACCTTCAATGCGGGATCCTGGTGGTGCAAATGAGAGGGCTTGTTTGAAAACTTGCTCAGACTGAGGGTCACATTGCCTGTTTGTGCCCAGGGCGTCCCTCAAGTGTGAGCATGATCTTATTGGCCAAGTAGCTGTCTCCCACGTTAAGGGTTGGACACCCATCCCAATACCCAGGTTTCCTGCTGTGGGGTAGGAGGAATTCTCTATGTGATTCATGTTCCTCATTGGCAGGGATTCCACCAAAAGTCTGAGGAAAGTTGCCCAAATACCAAGGATGGGTAGAGATGACGGACTTGTCCCATGGCGGGTCTCATATGATGGATATGGGGCCCACTCTCTGGGTTGCTGCCACTAGATCGGGACTCAGGCTCTGTCAGACACAGCACTAGTGGCCAGAGAAGCCTATAAATCGGGGTTCCCTCGAGGGCCGAGCAGATTGATCCTCATGTGGGGTTTCTGGGCAGTCACACCAGGGACTTCTATTTTCTATGTGTAAGGCATAATGCTGCCTTGTGGCTCCAGAAGTCCTCATCAAGAGGGCTTGGGGACTGCCAGGGTGAGGTTGGAATTGTAAACACAAGCTATGGTTCAATTCCGTGCCAAGCAGAAATCAGTTCCAATGTGCAGTGTCTGATTAGACATATCCATCACGTGAGTAAGGGCAGATGTCAGATGTTTGCTCACACTGGAGTTTGTGTCTTGATGACCGACAATTGGAGCGATGCTGCCAAGAGGCCATGGAGGATTTCCCGTGCTGAGCCTTGTGAGATGCTCCAAACAGCAAGGTTTCCTTCTACTGGACAGGTGGAGTCTGGTTTGTTTGCTTCAGGATCCCACATGTGGACAGTCTGGGTAGCAGAGCTTCCCTGCAAGGATCTCAGGAAAGCACACCCCCATTGACCTTTTCATCTGAGGAACATGGCAGGTTCATTCTCGTGGCTCTGGGGCGAAGGACCATGCCTTGAGTTGACTTGGAATCTCTTGCAGATTTGCCACAATGCTGGTTTGTTACCAGAGAGATCTTAAAATGTGCTGGTGGCTAAAGTGCCATGCAAGAATCTGCTAACCTGAGGGTTTGGCTCAGGTCGAAGAGCACAGTTTTCTTCTGGGGACAGGAGATGTTCTGTTGTGTGTCTCAGGTACTACCTGTTGTATCATAAGTTGGTATTCCAGAACAGGCTCCTGAGGACAGGTGCCTGAAAACCTAATCCCGGGTTCCATTGAGGTCATAGAGGCATATCATGTTCAATCATCTGATTCAGGATCACTGACTTGGCTGTCTAACTGGATGTAGGTGATCAGGGTGTTTTTTACTGTGTATTTGAGTCTAGAGCGGCTGACAGTATAGGGTGGGCTCAGGGACATGCAGGTTTCTCTTAATCTGGAAGGTTTGGGCAACTGTGATGGGTACAGTTTCCTTGGGGATGGCTGACACAGTCCTGTGGTGTGGATCCAGAGACCCATATCCTGGAGGGCATGTGAGCCATGGTTTTTGGAGAGAAATCTGGAAACACAAATTCATGGTAGGGTTAGTGGCGTGGAGGTCGCAGGCCCAATGCATAGACCTGGAGGGCAGCTTGTCAGGAACTGTAATTAGTGTGATGGGAATTCGGTAGCACAGGCTTTTCTATCTGCATTGTGTGTCCAGGATGGACTCCAAATGCAGGTATGGTCTCATGGGTACATGGGAGACATTTCTGTCTAAGGATCCTCAGCACTGGAAATCCTCCATGGCGTCTTGATGGCACCCCTCCATTTGTCAGTCATCATAGACACAATCTCCAGTGTGAACATATATCTGACACCTGCCCTGACTCAGGTTCTGGATATCTCAAATAAGCAGCTGCACATTGAAACTACCTTCTGCTTGGCACTGAATTGAACCGTAGCTTGTGTTTACAAATCCATACTCACCCTGCTTGTCCCAAGCCCTCTTAATAGGGAATTCTGGAGCCACAAGGCAGCATTCTGCCTTCCCTATAGAAAGCCTCCAGGGCCTCTTGACCCCACCCCTCCATTTGTTGGCCATCATAGACACAAGCTCCAGTGTGAGCAAACATCTGACATCCGCCCTTACTCACGCCCTGGATATCTTGAATAAGACTGCTCATTGGAACTGTCTTCTGCCTGGCACTGAATTTAACCATGGCTTGGGTTTACAATTCCATCCTCACCCTACTCGTCCTCATGCCCTAGGGATGAGGAATTCTGGAGCCCAATGCAGCATTCTCCTTCCCCATAGAAAGAAGATGTGGCTGGTGAGACTACCATAAAATCCCACATGAGGATCTGTCTGCTCGGCCCTCAAGGGAATCCAATATATAGGTACACTGGCCACTAGTGCTGTGTCTGACAGAGCCTGAGCCCTGACCTCTTGTCAGCCACCCAGAAAGCCGGGCCCATATCCAGCATGTGAGACCAGTGATGGCCCACGTCGGTCATCTCTAGCCATCCTTAGTATTCAGACATCTGTTCCCAGACCGTTGCTGGAATCCCTGCCAGTGGTGGAACCTGAAGCACAATAGAAAACTCCTATTTCCCCAAGGCAGGAAACATGGCTTTTGCGATGGGTTTCCATCCTCAGAGTGGGATCCAGGCGCATGGCCTGTGAGACCACGCCCACTCCTGAGGGCCTCCCTGAGGAAAAACAGGCATTGCGACCCTCAGTTTGAGCATGTTTTCAAGCCAGCCATCTCAGTTGCGCCACCAGGATAGGGCTTTAAAGGCCTGGTACGCCCTTAGACACAAATACTAACCCTTGGTGGGATTTTCCAGGCGCCCAGACCCAGAGCCCATCTCTGGAATTCCTATTATGGGGACCCCTAAGTTGGAAAACATTACTCTTCCCTTCCACGAAAACTCACCAAACTACAGGGAGCCAGCAGGTTCATTAGAGTGGAAAAATCTCTCATGGACCCATTAGACCACACCTGCATTCCGAGGCCATCCTGGACACACAATCCAGATATAAAAGCCTGTGCTACCATTTTCGAATCACCCTAATTACATTTCCTGATGAGTTGCCCTCCAGGTTTATGCATTGGGCCTGTTATCACCTCTCCACTAACCCTAACCTGAGTTTGTGTATGCAGACTTCTCGCCAAAAACCATGGCTCATATGCCCTCCATGATGGGGTCTCTGTAGCCACACCAGAGGACTGTGCCTGCAATCCCCAAGGAATCTATGACTGTCACATTTTCCCAAAGCCTCCACTTTAGGAGAAACCTGCAAGGCCCCTGAACCCATCCCAGTATTGGAGTCCGGTCTGGTTGCAAATGCACAGTTTGAAACTCTCTGATCACCTCCATCAAGGAAGACACCCAAGTCAATGGTCCTGAGTCAGAAGATTGAACCTGACATGCCTTAGGACTTCATTGGAACCCTAGGTTAGGTTTTCAGGCATCTTTCGTCAGAGGCCTGTTCTGGAATACCAACTTAGGGTACAACATGTGGTCCCTGAGCCACATAACAGAACATCTCCTGTCCCTAGAAGCAAACCGTGCTATTGGACCCATTTAAAGCCCTCAAGGTGGGAGAATCCTGCATGACCCCTTAGCCACCAGCACATTCTAAGATCTCTCTGGTAACAAACCAGCATAGTGAAACATCTGCAAGAGATTCCATGTCAACTCCAGGCCTTAGTAATTTGCCCCAGAGGCAACAGTAGGAACATGCCATGATCCTAAGTTGCAATGATTAATGGACGTGAGCTTTCCAGGCATCCATGCGGGAGAGCTCTCCTACCCAAACTTTCCACATGGAGGACTGTGGAGCAACCAAAGCAGACTCCACCTGTCCAGTAGAAGTAAACCTTGCTGTTTGGAGCATCTCACAAGCCTCAGCGTGGGAAATCCTCCATGGTCTCTTGACACCACCCCTCCATTTGTTGGACATCATAGACACAAACTCCAGTGTGAGCAAATATTTGACATCCCCCCTTACTCAGGTGCTGGCTCTCTCGAAAAAGCTGCTGCCCTTTGGAACTGCCTTCCGCTTGGCACTGAATTTAACTGTAGCTGGTGTTTAAAATTCCATCATCACCCAACTGGTCCCCAAGCCCTCTTGATAGGGAATTCTGGAGCGACAACGCAGCATTCCACCTTCCCCTTAGAAAGAAAAATTTCCTGGTGAGACTGTCCAGAAACCCCACATGAGGATCATCTGCTCATCCCTCAAGGATCCCTGATTTATCGACTGCCCTGGCCAGTAGTGCTGTGTCTGACAGATCCTGAGACCCGACTTCGTGTCAGCCACCCAAAGAGTGGTTACCATATCCAGCATGTGAGACCAGCCATGGCTCAATCCGTCCTCTCTACCCATCCTTGGTATTTGGGCATCTGTCCCCAAACCTTTGCTGGAATTCCTGCCAGTGGGGGAACCTGAAGCCCAATTGCAAACTGCTCCTTCCACATGGCATGAAACCTAGCTGTTGGGATGGGTGTCCAACCCTCAGAGAGAGAGAGAGCTGTTTGGGCAATGAGACCATGACCACTCCTATTGGTCGCCCTGGGTACAAACAGGCATTGTGACCCTCAGCCTGAGCATGCCTTCAAATAAGCCCTCTCTATTGCACCACCAGGATCCCGTATTGCAGGGCTGGTATGCCCCTAGGCCCAAATCCTAACCCTTGGTTGGAATTTCTTGGCACCCAGACTCAGAGCCCGTCTCCAGATTCCCTGTTTTGAGGCACCACTAAGATAGAAAACAGCACACTTCCCTTCCCCGAGAAAGCCATCAAACAATTGGGAGCCACCAGGATCCATAAAAAAGAAAAAATCTACCATGGACCCATGATACCACATATGCATTCTGAGGTCAGCCAAACACACAATCCAGATAGGAAAGCCTGTTCTTCTGCCCCCCAGTCACCCTAATTACAGTTCCAGACGAGCTCTCCTACAGGTCTACACATTGGGCCTGTGATCACATCATCAGTAATCCTATCCCAAGTTTGAGTTTGCAGTCTACTCTCCCAAAACCATGTCCCCAGGATGGGGTTTTTGGAACCACACCACAGGACTGTGCCTGCCATCCCCAAGGAAAATTTGCCCGTCCCAGTTTCCCAAACCATCTAGATTAGGAAAAACCTCAAAGGCACCTGGGCCCACCACCATATTGGGGGCTGCTCTGGATGCAAATGCTCAGTCTGAAACACCCTGATCATCTACATTCGGCACACGCCAAAGTCAATGGTCCTGAGTCAGAAGTTTGAACCTGACATACCCCTAGGACCTCACTGGAATCCTACATTAGGTTTACAGGCATTGTCCTCAGAGGCTTGTTCTGGAATACCAACTTATGATATACCATGTGGTTCCTGAGCCACTGACAAGAACATCTCCTGTCCCCAGAAAGAAACCGTGCTCTTCGACCTATGTCAAACCCTTCGGGTAGTAGAATCCTGCTTGGCCCCTTAGCACCAGGACATTCTAAGCATTCCTTGGTAAAAAACCAACATTTTAACCCGTCTGAAAGAGATTACGTGTTAACTCATTGCCTTTGGTACTTCGCACCAGAGCCACCAGGACAAATCTGCCATGTTTCCCAGCTGCAATGGAGAATGGAGGTTTGCTTTCCAGGTATCCACGTGGTAGTGCTCTGCTACCCAAACTTTCCACATGGGGGAACCTAGAACAAACAAACCGGACTACACATGTCCAGTAGAAAGAAAGCTTGCTGTTTGGAACATCTCACAATCCTCAGCATGGGAATTCCTCCATGGCTTCATGACACCACCCCTCCATCTGTTGATCATCATAGATACAAACTCCAGTGTGAGCAAACATCTGACATACACCCTTACTCAGTTGCTGGTTTCTCAAATAAGGTGCTACATATTGGAACTGCCTTCCGCTTGGCACTGAATTGAACCGTAGTTTGGTTTTACAATTCCATCCTCACCCTACTGGTCTCCAAGAATTGTTGAGAGGTAATTCTGGAGCCACAAAGCAGCATTCTGCCTTCCCCATAGAAAGAAGTAGTGCCTGGTGAGTCTGTTCAGAAACCCCATATGAGGATCAATCTGATCAACCCTCGAGAGGACACCGATTTATAGGCTGCCCTAGGCACTAGTGCTCTGTCTGACAGAGCATGAGACCCCATCTAATGTCATCCACCCAGAGGGTGGGGCCCATATCCAGCATGCAGACCGGCCATGGCTCAAGACCATCATATCTACCCATCCTTGATATTCAGGCATCTGTCCCCAGTCTTTTGTTGGAATCCCAACCAATGGGGGAATTTGAAGCACAATAGAGAATTCATCCTTCCCCATGGCAGGGAACCTGGCTGTTGGGATGGGTGTCCAACCATCAGTGTGGGAGCCAGCAGCATTGCCAATGAGACCACACCCACTGCTGAGGGCCACCCTGGGATCAAACAGGCACTGTGACCCTCAGCCTGAGCATGCTTTCAGAGAAGCGCTCTCAGTTTAACCACCAAGATCCTGCTTTGTCAACCTGGTACACCCCTAGGCCCAAACCCTAACACCTGGTGAGATTTTCCAGGTGTCCATACCCAGTTCCCATCTCTGGAATTTCTCTTTTGGGGCACCCTTAGATGGAAACAGCACTCTTCTCTTCCCCGAAAAAGCCACCAAAGTATTGGGAGCTGCCACGATCCTTAGGAAAAATATCCCATCGACCCATGAGACCACACCTGCAATCCGAGGCCATCCTGGATTCACAATGTAGATAGAAAAGCCTGTGCTACCTCTTTCAAGTAACCCTAACTACAGTTCCTGACGAACTGCAATCCAGGTCTATGCATTGGGCCTGTGATCACCTCGCCACTAACCCTAAACCGAGTTTATGTTTGCAGATTTCTCTCCCAAAACCATGGCTCAAATGACCTTCAGGATGGGGTCTCTGGAGCCAAACCACAGGACTGTGTCTGTCATCCCCAAGGAAAAATTTGTGTGTCCCAGTTTCCCAAACTCTCCAGGTTAGGAGAAACCTGCAGGGTCCCTGAGCCCACCACAATACTGGAGTCCGCTCTGGAAGTGAATGTGTATTCTGAAACACCCTGAGCACCTACATCCAGCAGACACTCAAATCAATGGTCTTTAGTCAGAAGATTGAAACTGACATGTCTCTAGGACCTCACTGGAACCCTAGATTAGGTGTTCAGGCATCTGTCCTCAGAGGCCTGTTCTGGAGTACCAAATTATGATACAAGATGTGGTTCCTGAGCCACAGAAAAGAACATCTCCTGTATCCAGAAGGAAACCATGCCCTTCGACCAGAGTCAAACTCTCTAGGTGGGAGAATCCTGCATGGCCCCTTAGCCACCAGGACATTCTAAGATTTCCTTGGTAACAAACCAACATTGTGACCCATCTGAAAGAGCTTCCATGTTAATTCATCGCCCTTGGTATTTCACACCAGAGCCCCAGAACAAACCTTCCATATTCCTCAGCTACAATGGACAATGGAGGTGGGCTTTCAAGGCAGCCATGCAGGAGAGCTGAGCTACCCAAAGTATCTACATGGAGGACACTGGAGCAAACAAACCAGACTCCCCAACTCCAGTAGAAGAAAGCCTTGCTGTTTGGAGAATCTCACAAGCCCCAGCGTAGGACATCCTCCATGGCTTTTTGATGCCACCCTTCCTTTAGTCGGTCATAATAGATACAAACTCCAGTGTGAGCAGACATCTGACATCCGACCTTACTCAGGTGCTGGATATCTCGAATCAGCCACTACACACTGGAGCTGCCTTACGGTTGGCACTGAATTTAACCATAGCTTGTGTTTACAATTCCATCCTCACCCTTAAGGTCTCCATGGCCTCTTGATAGGTAATTCTCGAGCCACGTCAGAGCATTCTGCCTTCCTCATAGAGGGAAGAAGTGCCGGTCAGTCTTCCCAGAAAGCCCACATGAGGATCAATCTGCTCAACCCTCAAGGGAACCCCGATTTATAGACTGTCCTGGCCACAGGCACCTGACAGAGCCTGAGCCCTGACTTCGTGTCAGCCATCAAGAGACCGGGGACCATATCCAGCATGTGAGACTGGCCATGGCTCAAGTCCGTCATCTGTACCCATCCTTGGTATTCAGGCATCTGTCCCCAGACCTTTGCTGGAATCCCGGTCAGTGGGGGAACTTGAAGCACAATAGAGAATTCCTCCTTCCCAATGGCAGGAAACCAGGCTGTTGGGATGGTTTTGCAACCCTCAGAGTGGGAGCCAGCCATATCACCAATGAGACCATGCCCACTCCTGAGGGCTGCCCTGGGATCAAACAGGCATTGTGACCCTCAGCCTGAGCATGCTTTCAAACAAGCCCTCTCAGTTTCACCACCAGGATCCCTCATTGTAAGCCTAGTATGCCCCTAGGCCCAAATCCTCACCCTTTGTGGGATTTTCCAGGCTCCCTGACCCAGTGCCCATCTATGTGATTTCTGTTTTGGGCCACCCCTAAAATGGAAAACAGCACTCTTCCCTTCCCCGAAAAAGCCACTGAACTATTGGGAGATGCCAGGATCCTTAGAGGTTAAGTCTCCCATGGACCCATGGGACCATACCTACATTCCGAGGCCTTCCTGGACACACAATCCAGATAGAAAATCATTTGCTACTGCCTTCGAGTCACCCTAATTACAGTTCCTGACGAACTGCCTTCCAGGTCTATGCATTGAGCCTGCGATCACCTTGCCACTAACCCTAACCTGAGTCTGTGTTTGCAGAATTCTCTCCAAAAACCATGGCTCAAATGCCCTGCTGGATGGGCTCTCTAGAGACACATCACAGGACTGTGCCTGCCATCGCCAAGGAAAATTTGCCCATCACAGTTTCCCAAACACTCCAGAATAGGAGAAACCTGCAAGGCCCCTGAGCCCACCCCATTATTGGAGGCTGCTCTGGTCACAAATGCTCAGTCTGTAACATCCTGATAACCTACATCCAGGAAGACACCCAAGTCAATGTTCCTGAGTCACAAGAATGAATATGACATGCCCCTAGGACCTCATTGAAACCCTAGATTAGGTTTCCAGACACCTTTCTTTAGGAATGGGTCACAATGCTGGATTGTTCCTAGGGAGATCTTAGAATGTGCCGGTGGCTAACGTGCTGAGCAGGACTCTCCTACCCTGAGGCTTTGGCACATGTCGAAGAGCACGGTTTCCATCGAATACTAACTTATGACATAACATGTGGTCCCTGAGCCACACAACAGTACATCTCCTGTCCCCAAAAGGAAACTGTGTTCTTGGACCTGTATCAAACCCTCAGGGTAGGAGAACACTGCATGGCCCCTTAGCCACCAGCACATTCTAAGATCTCCGTGTTAACAAACCAGCATTGTGACCCATCTGCAAGAGATTCAGTGTCAACTCACGGCCTTGGTACTTCACCCCAGAGCCACCAGAACGAACCTGCCATGTTCCTCAGCTGCAATGGTCAATGGAGGTGTGCTTTCCAGGCATCCATGTGGAAGAGCTCTGCTCCCAATCTTTCCACATTGGGGACCCTGGAGGTAACAAACCAGACTCCAACTGTCCAGTAGAAGGAAACCTTGCTGTTTGGAGCATCTCACAAGCCCCAGTGTGGGAAATCCTCCATGGCCTCTTGACGCCACCACTCCATTTATCAGTCATCATAGACACAAACTTCAGGGTGAACAAACATCTGACATCTGCTCTTACTCTGGTGCTGAGTATCTCGAATTAGCCTCTGCACATTTGAACTCCCTTCCGCTTGGCACTGAATTGAACCGTAACTTGTGTTTACAATTCCATCCTCAACCTACTGGTCCCCAAGCCCTCTTGATGAGGAATCTGGAGCCACAACGTAGTATTCTGTCTTCCACATAGAAAGAAGAATTGCCTGGACAGTCTGCCCAGAAACCCCACATGAGAATCAATCTGTTTGGCACTCTAATGAATTCTGATTTATAGGCTGTCCTTGCCACTAGTGCTGTGCCTGACAGAGCCTAAGTCCTGATCTAGTGTCAGCCACCCAGAGAGCGGGCCCCATATCCAGCATGTGAGACCGGCCATGGCCCAAGTCAATCATCTCTATCCATCATTGGATTCAGGTACCTTTCCCTAGACTTTTGCTGGAATACTTGCCAATAGGGGAACATGAAGCACAATAGATTATTCCTCCTTTCCCATGACAGAAAACCTGGCAGTTGGGATGTTCGTCGAAACCACACAGCGGGAGCCAGCTTCATGGACAATGAGACCACGCCTACTCCTGAGGACCGCCCTGGGCACAAACAGACTTTGTGACCCTCAGCCTGAGCATGCTTTCAAACAAGCCCTCTCAGTGGCACGAACAGAATCCCGCATTTTAGGCCTGGTACACCCCTAGGCCCAAATCCTAACCCTTGGTGTGATTTTCCAGGCACCCAGTCTGAGAGCCCGTCTCTGGAATCCCTGTTTTGGGGCACCCCAATGATGGGAAACGGTACGTTTCCCTTCCCGAAAGAGCCTCCAAACTTGGGGAGCCGCCAGAATCCTAAGAAGCGAAAAATATTCTATGGACCCATGAGTCCACACCTGCATTCCGAGGCCATCCTGCAAACACAATCCAGATAGAAAAGCCTGTGCTAACGCCTTTGAGTCACCCTAATTACAGTTCCTCCAGAGCTGCCCTCCAGGTGAAAGCACTGGCCCTGTGATCACCTCGCCACTAACTCTCACCCAAATTTGTGCTTGAAGACTTCTTTCCCAAAACTATGGCTCACTTGCCCTCCAAGTTGGTGTCTCTGGAACCAGATCACCAAGGACTCTGGTTTTTCTGGGCAGACTCACCAGGCAATTCTTCTTTCTTTCTGAAGGACTGTGCCTGCCAATCTCAAGGAAAATGTGCCTGTCTCAGTTGCCCAAACATTTCAATTTTGGAGAAACCTGCAAGGCCACAGAGCTCACCTCACTATTGTCAGCCCCTCTGCATGCAATGCCCAGTCTGAAACACCCTGATCACCTGCATTCAGTCAAACACCCAAGTCAATGGTTCTGAGTCAGAAGTTTGAAACTTACATGCCCCTAGGACCTCATTGGAACCCTAGATTATGTTTTCAGGCACCTGTCCTCAGAGGCCTGCTCTGGATTACCAACTAATGATACAACATGAGGTCCCTGAGCCCCACAACAGAACATCTCCTGTCCCCAGAAGGAAATGGTGCTCCTCGACCTCTGCCAAACCCTCAGAGTAGGAGAATCCTGCACGTCCCCTTATCCACCAGCACATTCTAAAATCTCCCTGGTAACAAACCACAATTATGATCCATTTTCATGAGACTCCATGTCAACTCAAGGCCTTGGTACTTCGCCCCAGAGCCACCAGAAAGAACCTGCCATATCCCTCAGCTGCAATGGTCAATGAAGGTGTGATTTCAAAGCATCCATATGGGAGTGCTCTGCTACACAAACTTTACTCATGGGGTACCCTGAAGCAAACAAACCAGAATGCCCCTGTCCGGTTGAAGGAATCCTTGCTGTTTAGAGCATCTCACAAGCCCCAGCATGGGAAATCCTCCATGGCCTCTTGACACCACCCTCCATTTGTTGGTCATCATTCACACAAACTATTTTGTGAGCAAACAGCTGACATCCACCCTTACTCAGGTGTTGGATATCTCCAATCAGCCGCTGCACACTGGAATTGCCTTCCACTTGGTAATGACTTTAACAGTAGCACGTGTTTATCATTCCTTCTTCATCCTCCTGGTCCACAAGCCCTCTTGATAGGGAGTTCTGAAGCAACAACGTAGCATTCTGTTTGCCCCAAGAAAGAAGAATTGCCTGGTGAGTCTGCCCAGAAAACCCACATGAGGATCCATCAGCAGGGCCCTTGATGGCACCCTAATATCTTAGGCCACCATGGAAACTAACGCTCTCTCTGACAGAGACTGAGCCACGACCTCCAGTCAGCCACCCAGACAGTGGGCCCCATTTCCTGCAGGTGGGACTTGTTGTGGCCCAAAGCTGTCATCTCTACTCAACCTGGATAATCAAGCCTCTGTTCCCAGCCCGTAGCTCAAATCCCTGCCTATGGGGTACCTGAAGCACAAGGGTACTCCTCCTTCATGATGGCAGGAAGTCTGACTGTTGGGATGGGTGTCCAAACCTCAGAGTGGGAACCAGCTGCATGGACATGAGACAACGGCCACACATGGGAGCCGCCCTGGGCACAAACAAGCATTGTGACCATCAGCGTGAACCTGCTTCCAAATGAACCACCACGGTAGCTTGACCAGGAGTCCACAGAGAGGGACATCCAGGCCCCTGGGGCAAATCCTTACCCTTGTTGGTGTTTTTCAGTCGCCTAAACCCAGAAACTGTCCCTGGAATCCCTCTTGTGGGGGTTCATTGAGACAGAAAACAGCAGTCTTCCCTTCACCCAGAGACAGCAAATTATTGGGAGATGGGCAGAATCCCCAGAGATGAAGAAAGTTCTATGGCCCCATGAAGCCACCCCTACATTTTGCGTCCATTCTGGACACACAATCCAGACAGAAAAGTCTGCCCGACTGCCTCAATGACACTTTAATTTCACTATACAATGACCTGCTCTCAGAGCCTGCAGATCGGGGCTGTGATCACCTCGGGCCTCACCCTAACGCTAGTTCGCATTTTCTGATTTCTGTCTCCAAAACCCTATTGCACATGCCCTCCAGGATGGGGCCTCTGGAGCCACACCGGATGACTGTGCCTACGCTCCAGAAGGAAACTTTGCCCTTCACTGTTGCCCAAACCCTGGAGCTTAGGAGCAAAGTACAAAGCCCCTGAGCCCACCTCAATTTCCAAGAACTGTGTGGATCCAAGTGTGCATTTTTTTAAAGATTTTATCTATCCACAAGCCATAGAGAGAGATCACAAGTAGGCAGAGAGACAGGGAGAAGCAGGCTCCCCGCTGAGCAGAGAACCCTACGTGGGGCTCAATCCCAGGACCCTGGGACCATGACCTGAGGCGAAGACAGAGGCCCAACCTACTGAGCCACGCAGGTGCCCCCCCCCCAGTGTGCATTTTGACACACAGTGAGCACCTGTCTCCAGGCAAATATCCAACTCAAAGGCCCTGAGTCAGAAGATTGAACCTGACATGCTCCTAGGACTTCATCGATGCCCTAGCTTAGGTTTTCAAGCGTCTGTCCCGAGAGGACTTTTCTCCCATACCTTCTTATATTCCAACACATTGTCCCTGAGACACACAACAGACCCCTCTGGTCCCAGAAGGATACCTTGCTCTTGGTAGCTGTGTCCAAGACTCAGTATATTAGAATCCTGCATTGCCCCTGACCATCCCAACATTACAGTGTCTCCCTGGATAAAAACCAGCATTGTGATCGAACAGCATCAAACTCCATGTCAACTCAGTCCCCTTGGAACTTCGCCCCAGAGCCACCAGATCAAACCTGCCATGTTCCTGAGCTTCAATGGTCAATGGAATAGTGCTTTCCAGGAATCCATGAGGGATAGCTCTGCTACCAACCTTTCCATATTGGGGACCCTGGAGCAAACAAACCAGACTCCCCATGTCCAGTAGAAGGAAACCTTACTGTTTGGAGCATCTCACAAGCCACAGAATGGGAAATCCTCCATGGCCTCTTGACACAAACCCACCGTTTGTCTGTCATCCTAGACACAAACACCAGTGTGAACAAATATCTGACATCCGCCCTTACTCAGGTGCTGGATGTCTCGAATCAGCTGCTGAATGCTGGAAGTGCCTTCTGCTTGTCACTGAATTGAACCGTAGCTTGTGTTTACAATTCCATCCTCACCCTTCTGGTCCCCAAGCCCTCTTGTTAGGGAATTCTGTACCCACAATGCAGCATTCTTCCTTCCCCATAGAAAGAAGTGCCTGGTGAGTCTGCCCAGAAACCCCACATTAGGATCCACCTGCATGGCCCTCGATGACACCCTAATATCTTAGGCTGCCTTGGGCTCTCAGGTTCTGTCTGACACAGCCGAAGCCATGACCTCCAGGCAGCCACGCAGACAGTGGGCCCCATATCCTGCAGGTGGGATCTGCTGTGGCTGGAAGCCATCATCTCTATTCAAACTGGTTATTCAGGTGTCTTTCCCAAACCACAGCTCAAATCCCTGCCTTTGGGGGAACCTGAAACACAGGAGTATCCTTATTCCCGATGGCAGGAAACCTGGTTGTTGAGATGGGCACTAAGACTCTGTCTGACACAGCCTGAGCCACGACCTAGAGTCAGCCATGCATATAGTGGGCCCCATATTCTGCAGGTTGGACTTGTTGGGTCCCAAAGCCATCATCTCTACTCAACCTGGATAGTCAAGCATCTTTCCCAGATTGTAGCTCAAATCCCTGACTATGGAGGAACCTGAAGTACAAGAGTACTCCTCCTTTCCAAAGGCAGGAAGCCTGGATGTTGAGATAGGTGTCCAACCCTCATAGTGGAAACCAGCTGCATGGCCCATGAGACCACGGCCAGTCATGGGAGCCACTCTAGGAACAAACTTTCATTGTTACCCTCAGCGTGAGGCTGCTTTCAAACAAAACCCTTTGGTAGCCGTACCAGGAGCCTTGAGAGTGCGTCTACCACCCTTGGGCCAAACATTCACCCTCGTAGGTGTTTTCCAGGCCCCCACACCTAGAACCTGTCTCTGGAATCTCTCTTTTGGGGGTTCCCTGAGACGGAAAACAGCAGTGTTCCCTTATTCCAGAGACAACAAACTCTTGGGAGCTGAGCAGAATCCCCAGAGCCCAAGTATCTCCCATGGCCCCATGAAGCCACCCCTACATTTTGCAAAAGTCTGGGACAAACAATACAGACAGAAAAGCCAGCACTACCGCCTCCATGATACCTTAACTTCAGTACACCATGAGCTTCCAACAGGGCCTGCAGATCGGGCCTGTGACCACCTCAGCCCTCAACCTAACTCTAGTTCGTGTTTGAAGATTTCTGTCCCAAATCCCTGGTGCACATGCCCATTAGGATGGGGCCTCCAAAGCCACATCAGACGACTGTGCCTACACACCCGAAGGAAACTGCCCTTCTCTGTTGCCCAAACCCTGAAGATTAGGAGCAAAGTACAAAGCCCGTAAGCCCACCTCAATTCCAACAGAAACTCTGGAACCAAGGGCACATTCTGACACTCAATGAGCCCCTGCCTCCAGGAAGATATCCAAGTCAAAGGCCCTGAGCCAGAAGATTGAACCTGACATGCCTCTAAAACTTTATCAGCACCCTAGCTTAGATTTACAAGTGCCTGTCCCCAGAGGCCTGTTCTTCAATACCAACTTATATTACAACATGTGGTCCCTGAGCCACACAACAGAACCCCTCCTGTCACTTAAGGATATATTGCTCATGGTAGCTGTGTCCAAGGCTCAGTGTAGGAGAATACTGCATGGTCCCTGACCGCCCAACATTCTAACGTCTCCCTGGATACAAAACAACATTGTGATCCAACAGCATGAAACTCCATGTCAACACCAGCAACTTTGAACTTCACCCCAGCGTCACCAGTACGAAACTGCCATTTCCTCATCTGCAATGGACGCTCCACCAGTCAGTTAGAAGGAAAGCTCACTGTTTGGAGCATCTCACAAGCCCCAGGGTGGTAAATCCTCCATGGCTTCATGACATCTCCCCTCCATTTGTCGGTCATCACAGACACAAACTCCAGTGTGAGCAAACATCTGACATCCGCCCTTATTCAGGTGCTGGATGTCTCGAATCAGCCGCTGCACATGGGAAGTACCTTCCGCTTGGCACTACATTTAACCACAGCTTGTGTTTACAATTTCATCCTCACCCTCCTGGTCCCCAAGCCCTCTTGATAGGGAATTCTGGAGCCACAACGCAGCATTCTGCCTGCCCCATAGAAAGAAGAAGTTCCTGATGAGTCTGCCCAGAAACCCCACATTAGGATCCACCTGCATTGCCCTCGACGACACCCTAATATCATAGGCTGCCATGGGCATTAAGGCTCTGTATGACACAGCCTGAGCCATGGCCTCCCGTCAGCCACGCAGACAATGAGTCCCATATCCTTCAGATGGGACCTGCCATGGCCCGAAATCAACATCTCTGCTCTACCTGGTTATTCAGGCATCTGTCTCCAGAATGTAGCTCAAATTCCTGACTATGGAGGTACTTAAAGCACAAGAGTTCTCCTCCTTCCCAGTGGCAGGAAATCTGGCCTGTGAAATGGGTGCCCAACCTTCAGAATGGGAACCAGCTGCATGGGCCTTGAGATCACGGTCACACATGGAAGTCACCCTGGGCACAAACAGGCATTGTGATCCTCACTGTGAGCCTGCTTTCAAACAAACACCCTTGGTAGCTGGAACAGCAGCCTGCAGAGCGTGCCTGCCAGTTCCCTAGGGCCAAATGTTCACCATTATGTGTGTTTTCCTCGTGCCCAGACCAAGAACCTGTCTCCGGAATCCCTCTGTTTGGGGTCCCCTGAGACTGAAAACAGCAGTCTTCCCTTCTCCGAGAGACACCAAAAACTTGGGAGATGTGCAGAATCCCCAGAGATGAAGAAAATCCCATGGTCTCATGAAGACACCCCTACCTTTTGCGACTGTCCTGGACACACAATTCAGACAGAAAAGCCTGCTGTACCGCCGGCAAGGCACCTTAATTTCAGTACTCTATGAGCTGCCCACAGAGCCAGCAGATTGGGCCTCTAGTCACCACAGCCCTCACACTAACCCTAGTTTGCTTTTGCAGATTTCTGTCCCCAAAGCACTGGCCCACATGCCCTCCAGGATGGGGCCTCTGATGCCAAACCAGACGACTGTCCTACACACCTCAAGTAAACTCTGCCCTTCACGGTGGCCCGAACCCTGAAGATTAGGACCAAAGTATAAAGTCCCTAAGCCCACCTCAATTTCGAAGAAGGTTCTGGACCCAAATTCGCATTCTGACACACAATGATCCCCTGACTCCAGGCAGACATCCAAATCCAAGGCCCTGAGTCAGAAGTTTGAACCTGCCATGACTATAAGACTTCATCAATACCCCAGTTTAGAGTTTTAGGCGCCTGTCCCCAGAGGCTTGTTATGCAATACCAACTTATACTCCAACATGTGGTCGCTGAGCCACACAACAGAACCTCTCCAGTCCCCAGAAGGATCCCTTGCTCTTGGTAGCTTTGCCCATGTCTCAGTGTAGGAGAATCCTGCATGGCCCCTGACCTCCCCAACATTCTAACGTCTCCCTGGATACAAACCACCATTGTGATCCAACATCATGACCTTCCATGTCAACTCAGGCTGCTTGGAACTTCACCCCAGAGCCACCAGATCAACCTGCCATGTTCCTTGGTTGCAGTGGTCAATGGAGTTGTGCTTTTCAGGCATCCATGCAGGAGAGCTCTGCACCCAATCTTTCCATATGGGGGACACTGGAGCAAATAAACCAGACTCCCCCTGTCTAGTAGAAAGAAACCTTGCTATTTGGAGCATCTCACAAGCCCCAAGATAGATAATCCTCCATGGCCTCGTGACACCACCCCTCCATTTGGCGGTCATTGTAGACACAAACTCCAGTGTGATCAAGCATCTGACATCCACCCTTACTCAGGTCCTGGATACATCACATCAGCCACCGCACACTGGAGCTGCCTTCTGCTTGGCACTGAATTGTACCGTAAATTGTGTTTACAATTCCATCTTCACCCTCCTCATCCCCTCACCCTCTTGATAGGGAACTTTGGAGCCACAGTGAAGCATTCTGCCTACCACAAAGAAAGAAGATGTGCCTGTTGAGTCTGCCTGAAACCCCACATGAGGATCCACCTTCCTGGCCCTTGACACCACCTTAACATCATAGGCTGCTATGGGCACTCAGGCTCTGTATGACACAGCCTGAGCCATGACCTCCAGACAGCATGCAGACAGTGGGCCCCATATCCTGCAGGTGGGATCTGCCATAGCCCGAAACCATCATCTCTACCCAACATGGGTATTCAGGCATCATTCCCAGACCATAGCTCATATTTCTGACTATGGGGGAACCTGAAGCACACGAGTACTTCTCACTCCCAATGGCAGGAAACCTGGCTGTTGAGATGGGTGTCCGACCCTCAGAATGGGAACCAGCTGCATGGCCCATGAGACCACGGTCACTCATGGGAGCCACCCTGTGTACAAACAGGCATTGTGCCCTTAAGCCTGAGCATGCATTCAAACAAGCCCTCTCAGTTACACCACCAGGATACCGCATTGCAGGACTGGTACTCCCCTAGTCCCAAATACTAACACTTGGTGGTATATTCCAGGCACCCAGACCCAGAGCCCGTCTCTGGAATCCCTGTTTTGGGGCACCTCTAATACAGAAAACAGCCCTATTCCCTTCTGCAAAAAGGCCACCGAACTATTGGGAGCCACTACAATCCTTAGAGAAGAAAAATCTCCCATGTATCCATGAGACTACATCTGCATTCCGAGGCCATCTGGACACACAATCCAGATATAATAGCCTGTGCTACCGCATTCATTTCACCGTCTTTACAGTTCCTGACGAGCTGCTCTCCAGGTCTCCATACTGGGCCTGCATCACCTTGACACTAACTCTAACCTAAGTTTTCCTTTGCAGACATCTCTCCCAAACCATGGCTCACATGCCCTCCAGGATCTCGTTTTTGGAGCCACACCACAGGACTGTTCCTGCCATTCCCATGGAAGCTTTTCCCATCACAGTTGCCCCAAACCTCTAGATTAAGAGAAACCTGCAAGGTCCCTTAGCCCACCCCAATATTGGAGGACACTCTGCATGCAAATGCACACTCTGAAACACCCTGATACCCTATGGCCAGGCATACACCCAAGTTAATGGTCCTGAGTCAGAATATTGAATCAGACACACCCCTAGGACCTCATTGGAACCCTCCAGTAGTTTTCAGGCATCTGTTCTCAGAGACCTATTCTGAATTAACAACTTATGATACAACATGTGGTCCCTGAGCCACACAACAGAAAAACTCCTGTCCCCAGAGGAAACCATGCTCCTGGACCTGTGTCAAACACTCAGGGTAGGAGAATCCTGCAAGTCTCCTTTGCCAACAGTGCATTCTAAGATCTCCCTGGTAACAAATCAGCTTTGTGACCCATGTGCAAGACATTCCATGTCAACTCAAGGCCTTGGAACTTCGCCCCAGAGTCACCAGAATGAACCTGCCATGTTCCTCAGCTGCAATGGTCAATGGAGGTGTGCTTTCCAGGCATCCATGCCGAAGAACTCTGCTACCCAAACTTTCCCCATGGGGTACCATGGAGCAAACAAACCAGACTCCACCTGTCCAGTAGAAGGAAACCTTGCTGTTTGGATATTCTCACAAGCCTCAACGGGGGAAACCCTCCATGCGCTCTTGATGCCACCCCTCCATTTGTTGGTCATCATAGACACAAACTCTACTGTGAGGAAACATCTGACATCCGCCATTACTCAGGTGCTGGATATATCGAATAAGATGCTTCACATTGGAAATGCATTCTGCTTGGCACTGAATTGTACAGTAGCTTGTGTTTACAATTCCATTCTCACCCTACTGCTCCCCAAGGCCCTTTGATATTGAATTACGGAGCTGCAATGCAGCATTCTGCCTCCCCCATAGAAAGAGGAAGTGCCTGCTGAGTCTGCCCAGAATCCCCACATGAGGATGAGTCTGCTTGACTCTGGAGGGAACCCCAATTTATAGACTTCCCTGGCCACTGTGTTGTGTCTGACAGAGCCTGAGCCCCAACCTAGTGTCAGTCACCCAGAGAACAGGCCCCATATCTAGCATGTGGGACTGGCCATGGCCCAAGTCTGTCATCTCTACCCATACTTGTTATTCTGGCACCTTTCCCCAGACTTTGCTGAAATCCTTCCAATGGGGGAACCTGAAGCACTATAGAGTACTACACCTTCCTCATGGAAGGAAACCTGGCTGTTGGAATGGGTGTCCAGCCATCAAATTGGGAGCAAGGTACATGGCCAATGTGACCACGCCAACTCCTGTGGGCTGCCCAGGGCACAAACAGGCATTGTGACCCTCACCTGAGTATGCTTTCAAACAAACCCTCTCAGTTCCACCACAAGGTTCCCATATTGCAGGCCTGGTATGCCCCTAGTCCCAAATCCTAACCCTTGGTGGGATTTTCCAGGCGCCCAGACCCAGAGCCTCTCTGTGGAATCCCTGTTTTGGGTCATCTCTAAGGTAGAAAACAGCACTCTTATCTTCCCCGAATAAGCCACCAAACTAAGGGGAGCCTCCAGGATCCTTAGAGAGGAATAGTATCTCATGGATGCATGGGACCTCACCTACATTCCGAGGTCATTCTGGACACACAATCCAGATAGAAAAGCCTGTGCTTCCATCTTCCAGTCACCCTAATTACAGTTCCTGATGAGCTGACCCACAGGTTTATGCATTTGACCTGCAATCGCCTTGCAACTAACCCGAGCCCGAATTTGTGTTTGCAGACTTCTCTCCCAAAACCGTGGCTCACATGCCCTCCAGGATGGGGTCACTCGAGGTGCACCACAGGACTGTGGCTGCATTCCCCAAGGAAACTGTGCCTATCACAGTTTCCCAAACCTTACAGATTAAGATAAACCTGCAAGGCCCCTGAGCCCACCCCAATTTTGGTGGCCATTCTGGATGCAAATGCGCAGTCTGAAACACCCTTATCAGGTACATTCTGCTAGACAACCATGTCAATGGTCCTGAGTCAGAAGATTGAACATGACATGCCCTTGGACCTTACTGGAACCCTTGATTATGTTTTCAGACATCTGTCCTCAGGGGCCTATTCTGGAATAACAACTTATGATACAACATGTGGTCCCTGAGCCACACAACAGAACATTTCCTGTCCCCAGAAGGAAACCTTGCTCTTCGACCTGTGCTAAACCCTCAGAAGAGAAGAATCCTGTACCGAACCTTATCCACCAGCACATACTAAGATCTCCCTGGTAACAAATCACCAGTGTGACCCATCTGAAAGAGATTCCATGTTAATTCATCGCCTTTGGTACTTTGCACCAGAGCCACCAGAATGAACCTGTCATGTTGTGCAGCTGCAATGGAGAATGGAGGTGTGCTTTCCAGGCATCCATGTCAGAGAGCTTTGCTACCCAGAATTTCCACTTGGGGGACCCTGGAGAAAACAAATCTGATTCCACCTGTCCAGTAGAAGGAAACCTTGCTGTTTGGAGCATCTCACAAGCATCAGCGTGGGAAATCCTCCATGGCATCTTGACGCCACCCCTCCATTTGATGGTCATCATAGACACAAGCTCCACTGTGAGCAAACATTGGACAACTGCCCTGAATCAGGTGCTGAATCTCTCGAATCAGCTGCTACACATTGGAACTGCCTTCCCCTTGGCACTGAATTTAACGGTAGCTTGTGTTTACAATTCCATCCTCACCCTACTTGTCCCCAAACCCTCTTAATAGGGAATTCTCGGGGCACAAAGTAGCATTTTGCCTGCCCCATAGAAAGAAAGACCTGGTGAGTCTGCCCAGATCCCCCACAGGAGGATCCACCTGCATGGCCCTCGACAATGCCCTAATATCATAGGCCATCATGGGCACTAAATCTCTGTCTGACATAGCCTGATCCACGACCTCCAGTCAGCCACCTAGACATTGGGCCCCATATTCTGCAGGGGGGACCTGCCATGGCCCGAAACCGTCATCTCTGCTCAATCCGGTTATTCAGGCATCTGTCCCCAGAACTTAGCTCAAATCCCTTCCTATGGGGGAACTTGAGGCACAAGTGTTCTCCTCCTTCCCGATGGAAGGAAATCTGGCCTTTAAATAGGTGTCCAACCCTCAGAGTGGCAACCAGCTGCATGGTCCTTGAGACCACAGTCACTCATGGGAGACGCCCTGGGCACAAACAGGCATTGTGACCCTCAGTGTGAGCCTGCTTTCAAACAAACCCCCTCAGTAGCTACACCAGGAGTCCGCAGAGCAGGCCTACCAGGTTGCTACGGCCAAATACTCTCCCTCGTTGGTGTTTTCCAGGCAGCCAGAACCAGAAAATGTCTCCGGAATCTCTCTTTTCTGGCTTCCCTGAGACTGAAAACAGCAGTCTTCCCTTCCTCCAGAGTTACCAAACTCTTGGGAGCTGGGCAGAATACCCAGAGATGAAGAAGCTCCTGTGGCCCCATGAAGCCCCTATATTTTGCGACCATCCTGGACGCAAAATCCAGACAAAATAGCCTTCATGACCACCTCCATGACACTTTAATTTCAGTACACTATGAACTGCCCTCAGGGCCTGCATATCGGGCTTGTGATCACCTCAGTCCTCACCCTAACCCTAGTTCACGTTTGCAGATCTGTCCCCAAAGCCCTGGCCCACAAGCCAGGGGACTCTGGTGCAATACCAGATGATTGTGCCAACCCTCCCGAAGGAGACTCTAGACATCATTGTTTCCCAAACCCTGAAGATTTAAGAGCAAAGTAAATGCCCCTGAGCCCATGTTAATTTTGAAGGACATGCTGAACCGAAATGAACATTCTGACACACAATGAGCACCTGCCTCCAGGTATACATCCATGTCAAAGGGCCTGAGTCAGAAGATTGACGCTGACATGCCCCTAGAATTTTATCAATACCCTAGATTTTCTGGCGTCTGTCCCCATATGCCTTTTCTCCAATACCAACTTATATACCAACATGTGGTACCTGAGCCACACTACAGTACCCCTCCTGTCCCCAGAAGGATACCTTGCTCTTGGTAGCTTTGTCCAAGACTCATGTAGGAGAATCCTGCATGGCCCCTGACCACCCCAACATTTAACATCTCCCTGGATACAAACCAGCATTGTGATTCAACATGAAACTCCATGTCAACTCAGGCTGGAAGGAACTTTTCCCCAGAGCCACCAGATCGAACCTGCCATGTTCCTCATCTGCAGTGGTCAATGGAGGTGTGGTTTCCAGGCATCCATGTGAGAGCTCTGTTACCCAAACTTTCCATATGGAGAATGGTGGAGCAAAAAAAATCAGACTCGCCCTGTCCAGTAGAAGAAAACCTTGCTGTTTGGAGCATCTCACAAGCCCCAGCGTGGGAAATCCTACATGCCTTCGTAACGCCACACCTCCATTTGGTGGTTGTCATAAACACATACTCCAGTATGAGTAAACATCTGACTTCTGCTGGATATCTCGAATCAGCCACTAAACACTGGAACTGCCTTCTGCTTGGCACTGAATTTAACTGTAGCTTGTGTTTACAATTCCATCCTCACCCTCCTGGTCCCCAAGCCCTCTTGATAGAGAATTCTGGAGCCACGATGCAGCATTCTTCATGCCCCACAGAAAGAAGTGCCTGGTGAGACTGTCCAGAAACGCCACATGAGGATCCACCTGCATGGCCCTTGACGGCACCCTAATATCTTAGGCCACCAAGAGCACTCAGGCTCTGTCTGACAAAGCCTGAGCCACGACCTCTAGTCTGGCACACGGACAGTGGGCCCCATAAACTGGTGGTGGGACCTGTACTGGCCTGAAGTCGTCACATCTGCTCAACCTTGATATTCAGGCATCTCTCCCCAGACTGTAGCTCAAATTCCTGACTATGGGGGAACCTGATTCACAAGAGTACTCCTCATTCCAGATGGCAGGAAATCTGGCTGTTGAGATTGGTGTCCAAACCTCAAAGTGGTAAATAGCTTCAAGGCCCATGAGACCACCGCCACTCTTGGTAGCCACCCTGGGCACAAACAGGCATTATGACCCTCAGCATGAGCCTGCTTTGAAACAAATGCCCTTGGTAGATAGACCAGGAGCCCGCTGAGCATGCCTGCCTGGTCCCTAGTACTAAATGCTTACCCTAGTTCATGTTTCATTGTGCCCAGACACAGAACCTGTCTCTGGAATCCCACATTTGGGTGCTCCCTGTGACAGAAAACAGCAGTCTTCACTTCCCCCAGAGATACCAAACTCTTAGGAGCTGATCAGAATACCCAGTGATGAAGAATCTCCCATGGCCTCATGAAGCCACCCCTACCATTTGCGACCATCCTGGACACACAATCGTGACAGAAAAGCCTGCGCTAATGCCTCCAAGACACCTTAATTTCAGTACACTATGCACTTCCCTCAGGTCCTGCATATCGGGCCTGTGATCGCCTTGGCCCTCACCCTAAACCTAGTTCGTGTTTCCAGATTTCTGTCCCCAAAGCCCTGGCCCACATGCCCGCCAGGATTGGGCCTCTGAAACCACACCAGATGTATGTGCCTACCCTCCCGAAGGAAACTCTACCCTTCTTTGTTGCCCAAACCCTGAAGATTAGGAGCAATATACGAAGTAACTGAGCCCACCTCAATTGCAGGGAAAACTCTGGACTGAAATGTGCATTCTGGCACACCAAGAGCACCTGCCTCCAGGCAAACATCCATGTCAAAGGACCTGAGTCAGAATATTGATCCTGACTTGCCCCTGAGACTTCAACGATACCATAGATTAGATTTTCAGGCACCTGTTCCCAGAGGCCTTTTCTCCAATAACAACTTAAATTCCAATGTGTGGTCTGTTAGCCACACAACAGAATCCCTTCTGTCTCTAGTAGGATAGCTTGCTCTTGGTAGCTATGTCCAAGACTCAGTGTAGGAGAATCCTGCATGGCCCCTTACCACCCCAACATTCTAACATCTCCCTGGATACAAACCATCATTATGATCCAACAGCATGAAACTCCATGTCGAGTTCGGCCTCTTGGAACTTTGCCCCAGAGTCACCAGAACAAACCTGCCATGTTCCTCAGCTGCAATGGTCAATGGAGGTGTGCTTTCCAGGCATCCATTTTGGAGAGCTATGCTCCTGAAACTTTCCATATGGGATATGGTGGAGTAAACAAACCAGTCTCACCCTGTTGAATAAAGGGATCCTTGCTGTTTGGAGCATCTCACAAGCCCCAGTGTGGAAAATCCTCCAGGGCCTCATGAAGCCACCCCTTCATTTGGTGGCCAACATAGACACAAAGTCCAGTGTAAGCAAACATCTTACATCAGCCCTTACTCAGGTGCTGATATCTTGAATCAGCTGCTGCACACTCCCAACTGCCTTCTGCTTAGCACTGAATTTAATCGTAGCTTGTCTTTACAATTTTATCCTCACCCTCCTCGTATCAAAGCCTTCTTGACAAGGAATTCTGGAGCCAAAACGCAGCATTCTGCCTACCCCACAGACAGAAGTGCCTGGTGAGTCTGCCCAGAAACCCCACATGTGGATCCACCTGTATGGCCCTCAACGGCACCCTAATATAATAGGCCGCCATGGGCACTCAGGCTCAGACTGACAGCCTGAGCCACGACCTCTAGTCAGCCACAAAGTCAGTTTGCTCCATATCCTGCAGGTGGTACCTGTTGTGGCCCGAAGCCGTCACATCTACTCAACCTGGATATTCAGGCATCTCTCCCCAGACCATAGCTCAAATCCCTACCTATGGGGAAACCTGAAGCACAGGAGTACTCCTCCTACCTGATGACAGGAATCCTGGCTGTTTAGATGGGTGGGAACCAGCTGCATGGCCCATGAGACCATGGCCACACATGGGAACCGGCACAAGCAGGCATTGTGACCCTCAGTGTGAGCCTGATTTCAAACAAATTGCCTTGGTAGCTGGACCAGGAGCACACAGAACAGGCCTGCCAAGTCCCTAGGGCCAAATCCTCACCCTCGATGTTTTCCAGACTCCCAGTCCCAGAACCTGTCTCTGGAATCCCTCTTTTGGGGGTCCCCTGAGACAGAAAATAGTAGTACCCCCTTACCCCAGACACACCAAACTCTAGGGAGCTGGGCAGAATCCCCAGAGTCAAAGAATCTCCCATGGTCCCATGAAGAATCCCGTACATATTGCGACTCTCCTAAACACACAGGCCAGACAGAAAAGCCAGTACTACAGCCTCCATGATACCTTAATTTCAGTACACAATGAGGTGCAATCACTCCCTGCAGATTAGGCCTGTGATCACACTGGCCCTCACCATAACCATAGTTTGCATTTGCAGATTTCTATCCCCAAAGCCCTGGCCCACATGTCCTCCAGGATGGGGTCTCTGGTGCCACCCCAGACGAGTGTGCTTACACCCCATAAGAAAACTCTGCACTTCATGTTTGCCAAAACCATGAATCTTAGGAGCACCTCAGCCCATCTCAATTTCAAAGAATGCTCTGGACCCAAGTTCATATTCTGATACACAATGAGCACCTGCCTCCAGACAGACATCCAAGTAAAAGGCCCTGAGTCAGAAGATTGAACCTGATATGCCTCTAGGACTTCATCAATACCCTAGCTTAGGTTTTCAGGCTCCTGCACCCAGAGGCCTGTTCTCCAATACCAACTTATATATCAACATGTGGTCCCTCAGCCGCACAACAGAACCCCTCCTGTCCTAAGAAGGATACCTTGCTCTTGGTAACTGTGTCCAAGACTCCGTGCTGGAGAATCCTGCAATGGCCCCGTGATAACCCCAACATTCTAACATCTCCCTGGATAACAACCAGCATTGTGACCCAACAGCATATAACTCCACGTAAACTCTGGCCTCTTGGAACTTAGCCTCAGAGGCACCAGATCAAACCTGCCATGTTCCTCAGCTGCAATGGTCAATGAAGTTGTGCTTTCAGGCACCCATGAGGGAGAGCTCTGCTACACAAACTTTCCATAATGTGGACCCTGTAGCAAACAAACTAGACACCACCTGTCCAGTAGATGGAAACATTGTTGTTTGGAGCACCTCATAAGTCACAGCGTGGGAAATCCTCCATGGCCTTGTGACGCCACCCTTCCATTTGACAGTCATCATAAACACAAACTCCAGTGTGAGCAAATATCTGATATCCACCCTTACTCAGGTGCTGAATATCTTGTATCAGCCACTGCACACCAGAACTGCCTTCTGCTTGTCACTGCATTTATCCTTAGCTTGTATTTACAATTCCGTACTCACCCTCCTTTTGCCCATGCCCTCTTGATAGGGAATTCTTGAGCCACAATGCAGCATTCTGCCTGCCCTACAGAAAGAAGTGCCTGGTGAGTCTTCCCAGAAATCCCACATTAGGATCCACCAGCATGGCCCTCGATGGGACCCTGATATCTTAGGCTGCCATGGGCACTCAGGCTCTGTCTGACACAGCCTGAGCTACGACTCTCAGTCAGCCATGCAGACAGTGGACCTCATATACTTTAGGTGGGACCTGCCGTGGCCTGAACATTTACTCAATTTGTTTATTCAGGCATCACTCCCCAGACTATAGCTAAAATCCCTGCCTATGTGGGAAATTGTAGCAGCGGAGTACTCTTCCTTCCAGATGGCAGGAATTCTGGCTTTTGAGATCGGTGTCCAACCCTCAGAGTGGGAACAAGCTGCATGGCCCATGAGACCACAGTCACTCATGGGAGCCAGCCTGGGCACAAACTGGCATTGTGACCCTAAGCGTGAGCCTGCTTTCAAACAAACCCCCTCAGTAGCTGGACCAGGAGCATGCAGAGAAGGCCTGCAAGGTCCCTAGGGCAAAAGCCTCACATTCGTTCGTGTTTTCTAGGCACCCAAACCCAGAAATTGTCTCTGGAATACCTCTTTTGGTGGTCTCCTGAGACGGAACACAGCAATCTTCCCTTCCCCAAGAGACACCAAACTCTTGGGAGCTGGGTAGAATCCCCAGAGACAAAGAATCTCCCATGGCCCCATGAAGACTCCCATACATTTTGCGACTGTCCTGGACACACTATCCAGACGGAAAAGCCTGTGCTACAGCCTCCATGATGCCCTAATTTCAGTACACTATGAGTTGCCCTCAGGGCCTTCAGATCGGGCCTCTGATCACCTCGGCCCTACACTTACCTTAGTTTGCTATTATAGATTTCTGTCCCCAAAGCCAGGCCCACATGCCCTCCAGGATCGGGTCTTTGGAGCCCCAGACAAGTGTGCGTCTGTTCCCGAAGGAAACTCTGCCCTTCACTTTTGATAAAACCCTGAAGATTAGGAGCAAAGTACAAAGCCCCTGAGCCCACCTCAATTCAAAGGAAAACTCTGGACCCAAATGCACATTCTGACACACAATGAGGACCTGCCTCCAGTTAGACATCCAAGTCAAAGGCCCTGAGTCAGGAGATTGAAACTGACATGCCTCTGGGACTTCATCTATACCCGAGCTTAGGTTTTCAGGTGCCTGTCGCCAGACACCTGTTCTCCAATACCAACTTATATTTCAACATGTGGTTCCTGAGCCACATAACAGAACCTCTCGTGTCCCCAGAAAAATGCGTTGCTTTTGGTAGCTGTGTCCAAGACTCCATGTAGGAGAATCCTGCATGGGACCCTGACCACCCCAACATTCTAACGTCTCACTGGATGCAAACCAGCACTGTGGTCCAACACCATGAAACTCCATGTCAACTCAGGCCTCTTGTAACTTCACCCCAGAGGCACCATAACAAACCTGTCACGTTTCTCAGCTGCAAAGGTCAATGGAGTTGTGCTTTCATGCCATCCATGTGAGATTGCTCTGCTACCCAAACTTTCAATATGGGGGACCCTTGAGCAAAGAAACCAGACTCCCCTTGTCCAGTAGAAGGAAACCTTGCTGTTTGGAGCATCTCACAAGCCCCAGTGTGGGAAATCCTCCATGGCCTCAGGACGCCACCCTGCCATTTGATGGTCATCGTAGACACAAACTCCAGTGTGAGCAAGCATCTGACACCCACCCTTAGTCAGGTGCTGGATATCTCGAATCAGCCACTGCACACTGGAGCTGCCTACCGCTTGGCACTGAATTTAACCATAGCTTGTGTTTACAATTCCATCCTCAACCTCCTGTTCCAAAAACCCACTTGATAGGGAATTCTGGAGCCACAACACAGCATTCTGCCTACCACACAGAAAGAAGTCCTGCCTGATGATTCTACCCAGAGACCCCACATGAGAATCCAACTGCATGGCCCTCGATGGCACACTAATATCATAGACTGCAATGGGCACTCAGTCTCTGTCTGATACATCCTGAGCCACAACCTCTAGACAGTCATGCAGACAGTGGTCCTGTATTCTGCAGGTGGGAAATGCTGTGGCCTGAAGCCGTCATCTCTACTCAACCTGGATATTCAGATGTCTCTCCCCAGACCATAGCTCAAATCCCTGCCTATAGGGGAACTTTAAGCAGCAGAGTGCACCTCATTCCTGATGGCAGGAAACCTGGCTGTTGAGATGGGTGTCCAACCCTCAGAGTGGGAACCAGCTACATGACTCATAAGACCACAGCCACGCATGAGAGCCACCTTGGGCACAAAGAGGCATTGTGACTTTCATCATGAGCCTTCTTTCAAACAAACTCCTTTGGTAGATGGACCAGGAGCCCTCAGAGCGGGACTACCAGGTTCTTGGTCCAAATCCTCACCCTCATTCGTGTTTTCCAGGTGCCCAGAACAAGGATCTGTCTCTGGAATCCTTCTTGTGGGTGTCCCCTGAGACAGAAAACAGCAGTCTTCCCTTCCCCCAGAGACACCAAACTCTTGGGAGGTGGGCAGAATCCCCAGAGAAGAGGAATCTCCCATGGCACCATGAAACACTTCTACATTTTGCGACCGTCCTGGACACACAATCCAGACAGAAAAGTCTGTGCTACCGCCTCTATGACACCTTAATTTCAGTACAATATGAGCTGCACTCAGGGCCTGCATATCGGGCCTGTGATCTTCTCGGCCTTCACCCTAAACCTAGTTCGCGTTTCCTGATTTCTGTCTCCAAAGGCCTGGCCCACATGCCTTCAGGATGGGGCCTCTGGTGCCACACAAGGTGACTGTGCCTACCCTCCAAAGGAAACTCTATCCTCACTGTGGCCAAAACCATGAAGATTACGAGCAAAGTAAAAAGCCCCTGAGCACATTTCCATTTGGAAGAACGCTCTAGACCCAAATGCACATTCTGACACACAATGAGACCCTGCCTCCAGGCAGACATCCAAGTCAAAGGCCCTGAGTCAGCAGATTGATCCTGACATGCCTCTTGAACTTCATCGATACCAGACCTTAGATTTTCAGGTACCTATCCCTAGGGGCCTGTTACCCAATACCAACTTATATTCCAACATGTGGTCCCTGAGCCACACTACAGAACCCCTCCTTTCCGCAGAAGTATACCTTCTTTTGGTAGCTGTGTCCAAGTCACAGTGTAGGAGAATCCTGCATGGCCCTCTGACAACACCAACATTCTAACTTCTCCATGAATCCCAACCAGCATTGAGATCCAACAGCATGAAACTCCATGTCAACTCAGGCTGCTTGGAACTTAGCCCCAAAGCCACCAGAACGAAGCTGCCATTTCCTTAGCTGCAATGGACCATGGAGCTGTGCTTTCTAGGCATCGACGAGGGAGAACTCTGCTACCCAAACTTTCCATATGGGGGACCCTGGAGCTAACAAACCAAAATCCCCCTGTTCAGTAAAAGGAAACCTTGCTGTTTGGAGCATCTCACAAGTCACAGCATGGGAAATCCTCCATGCTCTCTTGTGCCACCCCTCCATTTGTCGGTCATCATAGACACAAACTAAGTGTGAGCAAACATCTGACATTCGCCCTTACTCAGGTGCTGAATAGCTCGATTCAGCCTTCTGATTGGCATTGGATTGAAATGTAGTTTGTGTTTACCATTCCATCCTCACCCTCCTGGTTCCCAAGGCCTCTTGATAGGGAATTCTGGAGCCACAATGCAGCATTCTGCCTGTCCCCCAGAAAGAAGTGCCTGGTGAGTCTGCCAAGAAAACCCACATGAGGATCCATCTGCATGGCCCTTGATGGAACCATAATATCATAGGCCACCGTGGGCACTCAGGCTCTGTCTGACACAGCTTGAGCCATGACCTCCATTCAGCCACGGAGACAGCGGGCCCCATGTTCTGCAGGTGTGACCTGTATTGGCCCAAGCTGTCACATCTACTCAACCTGTATATTCAGGTATCTCTCCTCATACCATAGCTCAAATCCCTGCCTATGGGGGAAACTGAAGCACAGGAGTACTCCCCATTCCCGATGGAAGGAAACCTGGTTGTTGGGATGGGTGTTCAACCTTCAGAGTGGGAACCAGCTGCGTGGCTCATGAGGCCACGATCACTCATGGGAGCTGCCCTGGGCACAAACAGGCATTGTGAACCACAGCCTGAACATACTTTCAAACAATATCTCTCAGTTGCAACACCAGGATCCCGCATCGAAGGCCTGGTATGCCCCTTGTCACAAATACTAACCCTTGTTGGGATATTCCAGGGGCCCAGACCGAGAGTCTGTATCTGGAATCTCTGTTTTGGGTCACCCCTATGATGTAAAATGGCACTCTTCACTTCCCCAAAAAAGCCACCAAACTATTGGGAGCCTTTAGGATCCTAAGAGGAAAAATCTCCCATGTACCCATGAGACAACATCTGCATTCCGAGGCCATCCAGGACAAGAGTCCAGATATAAAAGCTTGTGCTACTGCCTCGCATCACCCTAATTACAGTTCCTGATGAACTGTCCTCCAGGTCTACGCACGGGGCCTGCAATCACATCGCCACTAACCTTAACCCTAATTTGTGTTTGCAGACTTCTCTCTCAAACCATGGATCACATTCCCTACAGGATGGTGTCTCTGGAGCCACACCACAGGACTTTGCCTGCCATACCCAAGGAAACTTTGCCCATCCCATTTGCCCAAACCCTTCAGATTAGAAAAACCTGCAAGGCCCCTGACCCCACCCCAATACTGGAGGGTGCTCTAGATGCGAATGCACAGTCTGAAACACCTTTAGTCCCTACATCTAGGCAGACAATCAAGTCAATGGTCTGGAGTCTGAAGATTGAAACACACACACCCCTAGGACCTCATTGGAACCCCAATTAGGTTTTCACGCATCTGTCCTCAGAGATCTGTTCTGGAATACCAGCTTACGATACAACATGTGGTCCCTAAGCTAAAAAGCATAAAAACTCCTGTCCCCAGAAGAAACTTGCTCTTGGACCTGTGTCAAGCCCTCAAGGTAGGAAACTCCTGAAGGGCATTTTAGCCGCCAGCACAGTTAAGATCACCCTGGTAACAAACCAGCATTGTAACCCCTGTGTAAGACATTCCATGTCAACTCAAGGCCTTGGTACTTCACCCCAGAGTCACCAGAACGAAGCTTCCATGTTCCTCAGCTGTGTGGTCCATGGAGATATGCTTTCCTGGCACCCATGCGGGAGAGCTCTGTTACCCAAAATTTCACTATGGGGGACCCTGGAGCTAACACTCCAAACTCCTACTGTCCAGTAGAAAGAAAGCTTGCTGTTTGGAATATCTCAGAAGCTCAGCGCGGGAAATCCTCCATGGCCTATGGATGCCAAACCTCCATTTGTCGTTCATCATAGACACAAACTCCAGTGTGAGCAAACATCTGACATCCACTCTTACTCACATGCTGGATATCTCGCATAAGAAACAGCCCATTGGAACTGCCTTCCACCTGGCACTGAATTTAACCATAGCTTGTGTTTACAATTCCATCCTCACCCTACTGGTCTCCAAGCTCACTTGGTAGGGAATTCTGGAGCCACAACGCAGCATTCTGCCTTCCCCATAAAAAAGGAGTGCCTGGTGAGTCTGCCCACGAACCCCACATGAGCATCAATCTACTCCTGCCTTGAGGGAAGCCTGATTTATAGACTGCCCTGGGCACTAGTGTTGTGTCTTACAGAGCCTGAGCACCGACCTCGTGTCAGGCTTCCAGAGAGCGGGGTCCGAATCCAGCATGTAAGATCGTCCATGGCCCAAGGCCATCATCTCTACCCATCCTTGTTATTCAGGCATCTGTCCCCAGAACTTTGCTAGAATCCTTGCAAATGGGGAATTCTGAAGCACAATGGAGAACTCCTCCTTCCCCATGACAGAAAACCTGGCTGTTGCTGTGGGTGTCCAATCCTCGAAGTGCGAGCCAGGTGCATGTCCAATGAGACGACGCCCACTACTGAGAGCCGCCCTGGGCACAAACCAGCATTGTGACCCTAAATCTGAGCATGCTTTCAAACAAGCCCTCTCAGTTACACCACCAGGATACCGCATTGCAGGCCTGGGGCACCCCTAGGCCCAAATCCTAAACCTTGGTTGGATTATCCAGGTGCCCAGACACAGAGCCCGTCTCTGGAATCCCTTTTTTGGGACACCCCTAAGATGGAAAACAGCCCTCTTCCCTTTCCGTAAAAAGCCACCATACTATTGGGAACTGCCAGGATCCTTTGAGAGGAAAAATCTCTCATGGATTCATGAGACAACACCTGCATTCCGAGGCCATTATGGACACACAATCCAGATATAAAAGCCTGTGCTACAGCCTAGAGTCACCCTAATTACAATTCCTGACAATCTATCCTCCAGGTCTATGCAGTGGTCTTGCGATCACATCGTCACTAACCCTAACCCAAGTTTCTGTTGGCAGACTTCTCTCTCAAAACACTGGCTTACATACCCTCCAGGATCTGGTCTCTGGAGCCACACCACAGGACTGTGTCTCCATCCCCAAGGAAACTTTGTCCATCACAGTTACCCAAACCCTCCAGATTAGGAGAAACCTGCAAAGCCCCGGAGCCCACCCCAATATTGGATGCTGCTCTGGACATAAATGCACAGTCTGAAAAACTCTGATTCCCTACATCCAGACAGACATCCAAGTCAATGGTTCCGAGTCTGAAGATTGAGCCTGACACGCCCCCAGTACCTCATTGGAACTCCAATTAGGTTTTCAGGCATCTGTCATCAGAGGCCTGTTCTGGAACAACAACTTATAATACAACATGTGGTCCCTGAGCCACAAAACAGAAAAACTCCTGCCCCTAGAAGGAAACCGTGCTCTTGGACCTGTGTCAAACCCTCAGGGTAAGAGAATCCTGCATGGCACCTTAGCCACCAACGCATTCTAAGATGTCCCTTGTAACAAACCAGCATGGTGTCCCCTTTGTTAGAGATTCCATGTCAACTCAAGGCCTTGGTACTTCGTCACTGAGCCACCAGAATGAACCTGCCATGCTCCTCAGCTGCATGGTCCATGGAGATGTGCTTTCCAGGAATCCACGAGGGAGAGCTCTGCTACCCAAACTTTCCACATGGGGGACCCTGGAGCAATCAAATCAGACTCCACCTGTCCAGTAGAGGGAAACCTTGCTGTTTGGAGCATCTCACAAGGCTCAGTGTGGGAAATCCTCCAGGGCCTCTTTACGCCACCTTTCCATTTGTTGCTCATCATAGAGACAAACGCCAGTGTGAGCAAACATGTGACATCTGCCCTTTCTCACGTGCTGGATATCTAAAATAAGATGCTGCACATTAGAACTGTCTTCAGCCTGGCACTCAATTTAACTGTTGTCACCCTACTCTTCACTATGCCATCTTGATAGGGAATTCTGGAGCCAAAATTCAGCATTCTGACTTCCCCATAGAAAGAAGACGTGCCTGGGAGACTGTCAGGAAATCCCACATGAGGATCTGTCTGCTCGGCCCTCGAGGGAACACCGATTTATAGGTTCACTGGTACTAGACCTGTGTCTGACAGAGCCTGAACCCCGACCTCATTTCAGCTACCCTGAGAGTCGGGCCCATATCCAGCATGTAAGACAGGCCAAGGTCAACGTCTATCCTCTCTACCCATCCTTGGTATTCAGGCATCTGTACCCAGACCTGTGCTAGAATGGCTGCCAATGGGGGAACCTTGAGCACAATAGAGAACTCCTATTTCCCCAAGGCAGGAAACGTGGCTTTTCGGATGGGTTTCCAACCCTCAGAGTAGGAGTCAGCTGAATGGCTAGTGAGACCACGCCCACTCATGGGGGCCACCCTAGGCACAAACAAGCATGTAGACCCTCAGCCTGAGCATGATTTCAAGCCTTCCCTCTTAGTTGAACCACCATGATCTAGGTTTGAAGGCCTGGTACACCCCTAGGCCCAAATCCTAACCCTTGGTGGGATTTTCCATGCGCCCAGACCCAGAGTCCATCTCTGGAATCCCAGTTTTGGGACACCCCTAAAATGGAAAACAGGACTCTTACCTTCCCTGAAAAAGCCAACAAAGTATTGGGAACCACTGGGATCCCAGAGGAAAAATCTCCCATGGATCCATGAGACAACACCTGCATTCTCGGCCATCCTGGACACACAATCCAGATAGAAAAACCTGTGCTACCGCCTTCGAGTCACCGTAATTACAGTTCCTGACGAGCTGCCCTCCAGGCCTATGCATTGGGCATGCGATCACCTCACCACTAACCCTAACCAGAGTTTGTGTTTGCAGATTTCTCTCCCAAAACCATGCCTAACATGCCCCCCAGGACTGGGTCTCTGGTTCCACACCACAGGACTGTGCCTGCCATTTCCAAGGAAAATGTGCCCATCACATTTGCCCAAACCCTCCAGATTAGGAGAAACCTGTAAGGCCCCTGAGCCCACTGAAATATTGGAGGCCGCTAAAGATGCAAATGCGCAGTCTGAAACACCCTGATAACCTACATCCAGGCAGACACCCAAGTCAATCTTCCTGAGTTAGAAGATTGAACCTGACATGCCCCTAGGACCTCATTGTAACCCCAGATTAGGTTTTCAGGCCTCTGTCCTCAGAGGCCTGTTCTGGAATACCAACGTATGATACAACATGTGGTCCCTGAGCCACACAACAGAACATCTCCTATCCCCATAAGGAAACTGTGCTCTTAGATCTGTGTCAAACTCTCTGGGTGGGAGAATCCTGCATGGACCCTTAGCAACCAGCACATTCTAAGATCTCCCTGGTAACAAACCAATATTTTGACCCTTCTGCAAGTGATTACCTATCAACTCAAGGCCTTGGTACTTGCCCTAGAGCCATCATAACGAACCTGCCATGTTCCTCAGCTGCAATGGTCAATGGAGGTGTGCATTCCAGGCATCCATGCAATAGAGCTCTGCTACCCACACTTTTCACATGGAGGACCATGGAGCAAACAAACCAGTCTCCACCTGTCCAGGAGAAGGAAACCTTGCTCTTTGGAGCATCTGACAAGTCTCAACTTGGAAAATCCTCCATGGCTGTTTGACGCCACCCCTCCATTTGTTGGTCATCATAGACACAAACTCCAGTGTGAGAAAACATCTGACATCCGCCCTTACTCAGGTGCTGGATATCTCGAATCATCTGCTGCACATTGGTACTGCCTTCCGCTTTGCACTGAATTAACTGTAGGGTATGTTTACAAATCCTCTCTCACCCTGCTGTTGCCAAGCCCTCTTGATAGGGAATTCTGGAGCCACAACGGAGCATTCTGCCTTCTCCACAGCAAGAAGTAGTGCCTGGTGAGATTGCTGGGAAATCCCACAGAAGGTTCAATCTGCTCGGCCCTCGAGAGATTTATAGGCTGTCTCGATTTATAAGCTACCCTGGCCACTAGTTCTGTGTCTGACAGAGCCTGAGCCCCGACCTCCTGTCAGCCACTCAGATAACCGGGCCCAGATCCAGCATGTTAGACCATGTCCCAGGTCCTTCATCTCTACCCATCCTTAGTATTCAGACATCTGTCCCGAGACCTTTGCTGGAATCCCTGCCAATGGGGGAACATGAAGCAAAATAGAGAACTCCTATTTCCCCAAGGCAGGAAATGTGGCTTTTGGGATGGGTTTCCAACCCTCAAAGGGGATCCAGCTGCATGGCCAATGAGACCATGCCCACTCCTGAGGGCCACCATGGGCACAAACAGGCATTGTGACACTCAGCTTTAGCATGATTTCAAGCCAGCACTCTCAGTTGCACCACCAGGATCAGGCATTGATAGCCTGGTATGCCCCTAGGACCAAATCCTAACCCTTGGTGGGATTTTCCAAGCGACCAGACCCAGAGCCCATCTCTGGAATCCCTATTTTGGGGCACCCCTATGTTGGAAACCATCACTCTTCCCTTCCACGAAAAAGCCACCAAAGTATTGGGAGCCACTGGTATCCTTAGAGAGGAAAAATCTCTCATGGACCCATGAGAACACACCTGCATTCCGAGGCCATCCTGGACACACAATCCAGATAATAAAGCCTGTATTACCACTTTCAATTCACCATAATTACAATTCCTGATCAGCTGTCCTCCAGTTCTATGCATTGGGCCTGCAATCACCGTGCCACTAACCCTAACCTGAGTTCATATTTGCAGACTTTTCTCCTAAAACCATGGCTCACATGCCCTCCAAGATGGGGGTCTCTGCATCCACAGCAGAGGGCTATGCCAGCCATCCCCAAGGAAACTGTGGGTGTCACATATGCCCAAATCCTCCAGTTTAGGAGAAACCTGCAAGGCCCCTGAGCCCTTCCCAATATTGGAGGCCTGTATGGATGCAAATGCGTGTCTAAAACACCCTGATCACCTCCATAGAGGCACACACCCACGTCAATTGTCCTGAGTTAGAAGATTGAAACTGATATGCCCCTAGGACCTCATTGGAACCCTAGATTAGGTTTTCAGGCATCTGTCCTCAGAGGCCTGTTCTGGAATACCAACTTAGGATACAACATGTGTTTCCTGAGGAACACAACAGAACATCTCCTGTCCCTGGAATGAAACTGTGCCCTTCGACCTGTGTCAAACCCTCAAGGTGCGAGAATTCTGCATGGCCTCTTAGCGACAAACACATTCTAAGATCTCCCTCATAACAAACTAGCATTGAGACCCATCATCAAGAAATTCCATGTGAAGTCAACTGAATTCTCCAGCCACATCACAGCATTCTGCCATCCCCATAGAAAGAAGAAGTGTTTGTGAGTCTGTCCCGAAATCCCACTTGAGGATTAATCTGCTTGGCCCTCACGGGAATCCCGATTTATAGGCTGCTTTGGCCACTAGTTTGTTGTCTGTCAGAGCCTGAGCCGTGACCTAGTGCCCTCCTCACAGAAAGCGGGGCCCATACCCAGCATGTGAGACCGGTCATGGCTCAAGTCCATCATCTCCCCCCATGCTTGTTATTCAGGCATCTCTCCACAGTCCTTTCCTGGAATCCCTGCAAATTGGGGTGCTAGGGTCCATAATCAAAGAAGCAGGAATGATACAAAGCAAAGGTCAAGCAAAGCTTTATTTTCTGCAAAGCATCGAGAATCAACTGACTGGTCAGGGCTATCTCTTGCAAAGAGGCGACCCCGCCCAGCATCACAAACTAACTTTTATAGACGCAGTTTAGCCAGGCTATACACAGGTGGCCAATGAGATTTCAGTACACAGAGAATACTGCACATACATGGTGTATCTACCTCACACAGAAAAAAAAAAAAATGCTAAGTAACACCCGTGTGCCCTATTGAATTTTAATTTACCCTTGGAGATATAAGCATGCCCCACTGATTGGATGTCTTCATCTGGCCTGACCCACTCTTGTGTATAGGCTCTGCAATTAAGTTACTCAGGGAGGGGCAGGGTCAACCTAAGTTTAGTGCCGAGGGTCATACTAAGTTCACTACATAAACACAAAATGACCTGCTCTGGCCAACCAGGCCCTTACATTCCCTCTTTTCTTTGGAGATTAGTCAAATCCTTGACTTTTCAGCCAGTTCTATGTTCTCTGGTTGTAAGGGGTTATATTGAGCATGTAAGTCTAACATTTTTATCGCTCTAGTTTTCTTTTGTCCAAATGACACTAGTGCACAGTCAGCTGATGAGTTAGCCATTTACCGCTTCATCTAATTTCCTAACTATACTTTACATAAACAGGTAACAATAAAAGCAACAATAAACTCATAGTCTTTCGAGTCTTAGCTTTAGTCCATGGTCAGCGGAGTCCATTGGCTGAGGCTTCTACCTCTGGGGGACATCTTCATCCTCAGCTCTCTTGACGTGACCCTCATGAATCCAGGTCCTGATGCCTTCTACTTTTATTGCTGTGGGGGTGGTAAGGATAACAGTATATAGTCCCTTTAAGCAAGGCTCCAGTTCTCCACATGATAGCGATGTATCCAATCCAAGTCCTTGGGTTGGTAAGGATGTGATTGCACCTCTGTCTCCATCCCAGTGTGGGCAGTCCGGATCCTGACATGGGCTATTATTTAAGACAGACTATAATGCCTGAAGTGACTGGAGTACAGACTGATCAGCAATTTCTGCTAGGGCAACCTCTTGTGGCCGAGGACAGACTGGGGGGGGCAGACTTTCAAAAATTATTTGAAATGGGGTCACCTTGTTTAAATAGGGTGTACATCATTCCCTGAGGAGCGCGAAGGAAGGAGATCCACCCATCCACCGCCAGTCTCCAGAATTAGCTTTGTCAAGGTCTCTTTAAGAGTCTAGTTTATTCTCTCTACTTGCCCATATCTCTGGGGCCAATAGGAACAATGTAGTTTCTAATTTGTGCCCACAGCCTTGGCAAATGTCTGTGAGACTGTGCTCACAAACGCAGGGCCATTGTCTGACCCAATCGCGAGTGACAGCCCAAACCTAGGAATTATTTCTTCTAGTAACCTTTTTTTACCTACCACTCCTGCCATCTCACGTTTGGTGATAAAAGCCTCTACCCAGCCTGAAAAGGTATCTACAAAAACTAACATATCCTTGTGTCTATATTTTAGAGGTTTCATTTCTGTAAAATCAATTTCCCAATAAATTCCTGGTTGCTTACCTCTTTCTCTTTTCCCTCTTCCAATTCTAGTTACTCCCACCTCAACTGTCTGGCATTGAGCACATCTATCAACTACATCCTGAACCATATGCCCTAATTTAGAAACCTGGAATTGCTTTCCTATAAGGTCTTTGAGTTTGCTATCTCCAAATAAGTACCCTGATGTATATGGTCTATTAACTTCTTACCTAGTCTTCGAAGAAGAATTAAATATCTCTTTTAGTCTTAGCCCAGTCTCCTTCGTAGTCTAATTTATCCCATTTTGGTAAATAGTTTAAATCTTCCTCTGAATAGTTCAGTTTTTCTGGTAGGGCTAGAGCTGGGAGTGTAACTAGCTCTTGCATTGTTACTCAGACTGCTTGCTTTGTGGTTTGATCTGCTAAGTGGTTTCTTTTTGAAATCAGATTAGTCCCCTTTTGGTGACCCAGCAATGTGGACGGGCTTGGTAACATCTGGGATGGCCAGTGCTGGGGTACTCATTAAGGCTGTTTGTAATTCCTAAAATTCTCCTTCTGCCTCAGCTGTCCACCCTCTCATAGTGAGCCCTCTTTTTGCCAGTTTGTATAGAGGTCAGGCAATCTCCGCAAACTGTGGTATCCACAGCCTACAGTAGCACACTGTCCCAAGAACCTCCCTCACTTGTCAGGACGTGGTGGGCCAGGCGTATTGGGTGATCACAGGTTTCCTGGACTCAGACAGTGAATGCACTCCCTCATGGAGATCAAAGCCTTTAAGTGGCATGGCTCTGACAGAGCTGTGCTTTCTTCGATGACAGCCAATACCCTTTTCCTGCAGAGTCTGTAAGAGAGCTCTCATCCCCCACAAACATGACTCATAGTCCTCAGTGGCTACTAGCAAGTCATCAACTAATTGTAACAGAGTGAGTCCTGGGTTGGAGGTTCTGTACTCACAAAAATCCTCCTGTAGGGTCTCCTCAAAGACAGTGGGTGAATTCTTGAACCCTTGGAGAAGTCTTGTCCAGGTGAGCTGGCCTTGGAATCCTTCCTGTGGGTCAGACCACTCAAAAGCAAAAAGGTGCTGAGAATTCCTTTGCTAAAGACATTCAGAAAAAAATGCATCCTTGAGCTCTAAGACGACATAAACAGTTCTTTTGGGGCCTAGGAAGGAGAGTAGGGTATAAGGGTTAGGCACCGTCGGGTGGATATCTTCAACCCATTTATTAACTTCCTGCAAATCCTGGACCGGTCGTTACTCCTCAGTCTCGGCCTTTATGGTGGGCAGCAATGGTGTGTTCCATGGAGATTTGTAAGGAACCAGGATCCCCTCTCCTTGGAGGTGGTTATTGTGTTTTCTGATTCCGAACGTGAACAGCCGAATGTGAACATCCATAGCTGTCACCGTTACTTGTAGGTGACAACTAAAGGTTGTTTACAACTGTAGGTTGTTACTTGCCAAACCAGGGGACTTCCCTTCTTCCCAGACCTCAGGAACACCTCCTGTAGGATTTAGAGAAGGCTCCCCCAACTTTGTTTCCTATGGTTTTGAGACTGGCTCATAAAGTAGGGATTCATCTACTGATGCCATAAGCACTTGTACAGTGGGTTGTCTCAAGTTTACAGTCATGCCTCCTTCTGAGAACTGAATGCCAGCTCTTAACTTGTGGAGGAGATCTCTGCCCATCAAGTTATATGGGGCATTAGGGAGGACCAAAAATTGATGTTTAACCATTTCCGAGGCCAAATTTAAAGTCCTTTCTGTTGCCCATTTATGTCTCTCTGTGCCATATTCTCCTTATACCTAGAATTCCTCTCCAAGTAGTGTTCCCATAGGTTTAAGTAATCATGAAAATTGGGCTCCCATGTCCACCAAAAAATAAACTGATTTCCCCTCCATTCCAATTTTTACCCGAGGTTTGGGGGGGGGGGCTCCGAACCATAAAGCCTTCAATCTCTGGGGGCAAGCATTGTTGTCTTCCTTTGGGGCACTACCTGGCTCAATGTCCTCTTTCCTTACAGTAAGCACACTGAACTAAATCTTAATCTTCCAGCCTTCCTTCTCTGTGCTTAGGCTTTTCCTTCCCTTTACTATCCCCTACCAATCTCCTCTCTGCCTTATGTAATGCCAAAACCTTAACCAGCTTTTTTGTCTGTTTTTCATCCTCCTGTGCATCCCTGTTGTTAAACACCTTTTTCTGCTATTACCACTAACTCAGTCAGATTCTTCCCTTCAAATACTTCATTTTTCTGAAGTTCTCTATATCTGGGGTGACTGACTGACAAAGCAAGATTGTCTAATTGAGCTATCGTGCAACTTCCCTGAAGTTTACCTCAAGATGTCTAGCTTAAGTAAACAAATATTTAAAGACAATCAAATCTAGAATTTAGCATCCATAAAGGTGTGTTATTAAGACATAATTTTTCTCTCTAAAATAACCCTCGTCTTCAGAGATAGCTAAATCAGGACTAATTTATTTGAAAAACAAATTCTATTTTAACAAACTTGGCCTAATTATTTACATAAGCTCAGCAAGAACAGTGAGGAATCATATAAATATTTTAGAATCTGCTCTGCTGGAACTTCTCGTAAGGAATTTCTAGGTTGAACTTATGATAGCCTCTCCAGGCCAGAAGCCAAGCTACATACTAGCCATCAGACATGCCTGCAATACCTGTTCATTAGGGTGAATTCCTCTTCCTGAGGCCCCAAAGAATCCTGAGGTTCCTGCACCTGCCAGGAAGTAACATCTTTTATTCACCTGGTGAGGCTGCTGAGAAAACTGTAAGCCAAGTATCAGGCCAACATTTCCAAAGGGCTTCACAGTTCCAGGTTTTATAAAGTCAACCTTAGTTCCTTTAAGCTCTTTAGTCATATCTGAGTCTTTTCTAATATGGCATTCCAGTCAAAGGCATGGTAAAATAAAATAACCAATGTTTCCAATGGTGTCCTGTTACAAGGAGAACGGATTCTTATTGAACTTCTGCAAATGACTGATTGCCATGGAAGAAAAAATACTTGCTGAGGTCTTTTGATTTCAGAGGGTTCAGATAGAGAGAGAGAGTTGAATATCTTGATTTGGCTACAAATGACTACATTTTATCTCTGTAAGTTACAGATAACTTAAGAATAGGTTTCCCTAGTCTGGAAGAGCAAACATAAAACAAAACATCAAGAGATACAACATTACAGTCTTTCAGTTCACCTAGTCCCATGTTAATAATTCTGGTTTAGTCCGAATGCAGCTTTTACTTCTATAAATTCTTACCCATTTCAGTTCCAGAATTTCAAAATATCAAAGACCTGTATTTGTCCTGAAAGTCTCCCATATGAATTTTCTTTGACACGGAATTTATCATCCAAGAGAATTAAAACAATTACAAATGACAAAAACTCAGAACAGATATGGTAAAGAGCTGGTGAGATGAGAATTTACAATGTAACTGGCAAGAAAATCAGGTTAATTCTGTGACACGTAACATTCCCATAATTACAATATCAAGTGGTGATCTATCAACGTATTAAAACTTTAGGAAATGCATGGCATCTTCCTAAATGTAACCCAAGGTTTATCATTGGTTTAAATCCTGTCAACAATTGCTAAAACCTTAGAAAGTTTTAAAACACATGCCTAAATATAATTAGGGATGTTAAACACCTGATAAAACAAAACATAGACACTGAATTTTCTGGGCAGGCAAAAAGAAAACCATAACAGATCAATTAACTCAAGAAAACTTTGTCTTTTTAAACAGAGAGAAAACTACCAGTGTCTTTTTTTAAAGTAAATACATAATGAGTTTACTAGGTTTCCCTCCCTTCGTGAATGATGCTGCAGACAAAGGGAGGGAGATCTTTCAGATGCTGTCCTCTCGCATCCCTCGCGGGAACTTAGGAGCGTCTTCGCTAAGGTCTGTCCGTACAATCCCCGGACCAGGACACTTCGTGGAGTAGATGACCGTTATGCCATATGAAGCCCCGCGAGACTCAGGGTGCAGCCCACTCAGACTCTATAGGGGATATGGAGCCATATAGACACATTCATGCAGTCAGCCACTTTTCGAATTCAAACTTTTACATATCTCCTACTTTTTACATACAGAGTTGCTTTTCTCATTTCCATCAGTCTTAATTACACTTAACAGAATTTTGTACTCTTAGAAATACCTGAACGTCTACTGAAGACTAAATATAAACCAATTGTGAGCTAATAGAACAGAATTCTTTAGATGGCAAATTTATCAATCAGTTAAACACAGAACATGTTCCCCAGCAGATTTCAGAAGCATAAACACAGTTCCAGCAGCCAACGCTCTAGCTTTTTATGCCATTTGTTTAAGACCTACATGTCCAACAAATTTAATTCCATTTGTCATTCAACCAACCCTTCAGAGTTTCAGGTTACCAAAGACTTTGGAAACCACTTTAACAATTACCCATTAAAATCTTGAGATAGACAAATAACCATCTCCATGTCAGATGCCATGCTCTCCCGCCAGCAAGGGGCAGGGGCTATGCAGTCCACATTGGGCCAGAAAAGGCAAGGAATTCCCCAAAACAAAGGGAGTTTCTGCAGCTGCTTGGGAATATTCCTTAAAGTCTTTGTCTCGAGGTCGGTTCATCTCGCAGTGCCAGTTCTGCTTACCAAAAGTGGCCCACTTGGCACTATATTCCACGCCCAGCTCCAATGATCCAGCATTGGGCACCTTAACCTGGCATTTGACTAACCCCAGTTCACTCCAGTCTTAGTCCTTAACACACAAAATGAGTGAGCGAGAAGCCTTACATCTATTATGAAGAATGGAGAGATAAAGTCAGAGTCCCCTTACTCTCTGCTTGCCCCATTCCTTCAATCATAAAAAACAACAGAATAGACAACAAAAGGACCAGGCAAAGACAACCGCAGGTCCAAGGATTCTTACCATAACCTGCTACTGGTGGAGGCTTTATCCCCCGACCACCTAGGGGGATTCGAACCCCTCAACCGCCCAGGGGGACTCGAACCCCTCAACCACCCAGGAGGACTCGAACCCCCAACCGCCCAGGGGCATTTGAACCCCATGACTGTCTAGGGGGACTCAAACCCCTGACTGCCCATGGGGACTCGAACCCCTTGACCGTCTAGGGGGACTTGAAACCCCTGGCCGTCTAGGGAGACTTGAACTCCCCCAACCGCCTAGGGGGACTCGAACCCCCCAGCAGGCCCCTGACTGACTGGGTGACTCGAACACCCCAGTGACAGCCTAGGGGGACTCGAACCCCCCGTCAATCTACCAGCAGAGGGATGGGGCATCCCCACATGCACTCCAGACCTGGAGGGGCACAGCTGCATCCATCTTCTACATGGTGGGCCATACCCTGGAGCTCTAACCAGACAGACAGATAGGATCCCGTGATCTTACTTCTAGAGGCTTTTCCCCAAAATTCCGATGCTGGCTCAGTTCTTGTCATTTGAATCCGGGTGCCCTCTCCAATGTTAGGGTCTGTATCAAAGGAGCAAGACTGATACAAAATGAAGGTCAATCAAAGCTTTATTTTGCACCAGCATTGAGAATCAAACTGACTGGTCAGGTTTGTCTCTTGCAAAGAGGCCACACCTTCCAGCCTCACAGACTAACTTTTATAGAGTTTTATGCCTGCACAGCACCATAGCCACCAGCACATTCTAAGATCTCCGTGGTAACAAACCAGCATTGTGGCCCATCTGTAATAGATTCCCTGTCAACATAAGGCCTTGGTACTTCACCCAGATCCACCGGAATGAACCTGCCATGTTCCTCAGCTGCAATGGTCAATGGAGGTGTGCTTTCCAGGCATCTATGTGGGAGAGATATGCTACCCAAACTTTCCACATGGAGGACACTGGAGCAAACAAACCAGACCTCCCTTGTCTGGTAGAAGGAAACCTTGCTCTTTGGAGCACCTCACAAGCCTCAGCATGGGAAATCCTCCAAGGCTTCTTGACGCAACCTCTCCACTTGTTGACCATCATAGACACAAACTCCAGTGTGAGCAAACATCTGACATCTGCCCTTACTCAGGTGATGAATATCTTGAATCCGACACTGCACATTGGAAATGCCTTTTTCTTGGCACTGAATTGAACCATAGCTTGTGTTTACAATTCCATCCTCACCCTACTGGCTCCCAAGGCCTCTTGATAGGGAATTCTGGAGATACAATGCAGCATTCTGCCTTCCCCATAGAAAGAAGTGCCTGGTTAGTTTGCCCAGCATTGACACATGAGGATCAATCTGCTCAGCCCTCGAGGGAACCCCAATGTATAGGCTGCCCTGGCTACTCTTGCTGTGTCTGACAGAGCCTGAGATGAGACTTAGTTTCAACCCCCAGAATGTGGGCCCCATATCCAACATGTGAGACTGGCCATGGCCCAAGTCTATCATCTCTACCCATCCTTGGTATTCAGGCACCTGTCCCCAGATATTTGCTGGAATCCATGACAATGGGGGAACCTGAAGCACAATAGAGAACTCCTCCTTCTCCACGGAAGGAAACCTTGCTGTTAGGATGGTTGTCCAACACTCAAAGAGGGAGCCAGCTTTATGGCCAAAGAGACCACGCCCACTCCTGATATCTGCCCTGGGCACAAACAGGCATTGTGACGCTCAGCCTGAGCATGCTTTCACACCAGCCCTCACAGTGGCACCACCAGGATACCGCAGGCAGGCCAGGTACGCCCCTAGACCCAATTCCTATCCTTTGGTGGGATTTTCCAGGCGCCCAAACCCAGGGACCGTCTCTGGAATCCCTCTATTGAGGCACTCCTAAGATGTAAAACAGCACTCTTTTCTTTCCCCAAAAAAGGTACCAAACTACAGAGAGCCACCAGGATACTTATAGAGGAAATTCTCCCAAGGACCTATGAGACCACACCTGCATTCCGAGGCCATCTTGGACACACAATCCAGAGAGAAAAGCCTGTGCTACTGCCTTCTTTTCACCCTATTTACAGTTCCTGATATACTGTCCACTAGGTCTATGCATTGGGCCAATTCGCCTCCCCACTAACCCTAACCGAATTTCAGTTTTCAGAATTCTCTCCCAAAACCATGGCTCTCATGCCACCAGGGATGGGGCCTTTGGAGCCACAACACAGGACTGTGCCTGCCACCCCCAAGGAAACTGTGCCCGTTGCAGTTGCCCAAACCTTCAAGATTAGGAAAAACCTGCAAATCCCCTGAGCCAACCTCTATATTGGTGGTCGCTCTGGTGCAAACTTGCAGTCTGAAACACCCTGATCACCTACATCCAGTCAGACAGCAATGTCAAAGGTCCTGAGTCAGAAGATTGAACCTGTCATGCCCGTATGACCTCTTTGGAAACCTAGAGTAGGTTTACAGGCATCTGTCCTCAGGGTTCTGCTCTGGAATACCAACATATGATACATGAGGACCCTAAGCCTCACAACAGAACATCTCCTGTCCTGAAAAGGAAACCATACTCTTTGACGTGTGCCAAATTCTCAGGGTTGGAGAATCCTGTATGGCACCTTAGCCACCAGCACATTCTAAGATCTACCAGGTAACAAATCAGCATTGTGGCCCATCTGCAAGAGATTCCATGTCAACTCAAGGCCTTGGTCCTTCGCCGCAGAGGCACCAGAATGAACGTGCCTTGTGCCTCAGCTGTAATGCTCAATGGAGGTGTGCTGTCCAGGCATCCACACAGGAGAGCTCTACTACTCAAACTTTCCACATGGAGGACCCTGGAGCAAACAATCCAGACCCCACCATTCCAGTAGGAAACCTTGCTATTTGGAGCATCTCACAAGCCTCAATGTGGGAAATCCCCAATGGCCTCTTGACGCCACACCTCCATTTGTCAGTCATCAAGACACAAACTCTAGTGTGAGCAAACATCTGACATCTGCCCTTACTCAGATGATGGTTATCTCGAAAAAGATGCTTCACATTTGAACTGCCTTCTGCTTGGCACTGAATTGTACAGTAGCTTGTGTTTATAATTCCATCATCACCGTACTGGTCCCCAAGGCCTCTTGATATTGAATTCTGGAGCAACAACGCAGCATCTCACCTTTCCCATAGAAAGAAGAAGTACATGCTGAGTCTGCCAAGAATCCCCACAAGAGGATCAATTGGCTCGGCTCTAGAGGGAACCCCGATTTGTAGGCTGCTCTGGCCACTAGTGCTGTTTCTGACAGAGCCTGAGCCCAGACCTAGTGTCAGCCACACAGAGAGTGGGCCCCATATCTAGCATGTGGGAGTGGTCATGGCCCAACTCCGTCATCTCTACCTATCCTTGGTATTCTGGCTTCTTTCCCCAGACATTGCTAGAATCCTTCCAATGGGGGAATCTGAAGTACAGTAGAATACTATTCCTTCCCCAAGGCAGGAAACCTGGCTGTTGGGATGGGTGACCAACCCTCAAAGTGGGAGCCAGGTGCATGGCCAATGTGACCACGCCCACTCATGACCGCTTCCCTGGGCACAAGCCGGCACTGTGACCCACAGCCTGAGTAGGATTTCAAACAAGTCCTCTCAGTTCCATCAAAAGGTTCCCACATTGCAGGCCTGGTACGGCCCTAGGCCCAAATTCTAAACCTCGATTGGAATTTACAGGTGCCTAGACCCAGAGCCCGTCTCTGGAATCCCTGTTTTGGGGCACCTCTATGATGGAAAACAGCAATCTTACATTCCCCGAAAAAGCTACCAAACTATGGGGAGCCGCCAGGGTCCTTAGAGAGGAAAAGTCTCCCATGGACCCATGAGACTACACCTGCATTCCAATGCCATTCTGGACACACAATCCAGATAGAAAAGCCTATGCTACCACCTTCCAGTCACCCTGATTACAGTTCCTGATGTGCTGCCCTCCAGGTCTATGCATTGGGCCTGCGATCTCCTTGCGACTAAACTGAACCCGAATTTGTGTTTGCAGACTTCTCTCCCAAAACCATGGCTCGCATGCCATCCAGGATGGGGTCTCTTGAGGCACACCACAGGACTGTGCCTGCCATCCCCAAGGAAAATTTACCCATCACAGTTTCCCAAACCTTACAGATTCGGAGAAAACTGAAAGGCACCTGAGCCCACCCCAATATTGGCAGCCACTCTGGACGCAAATGTGCAGTCTGAAAAAACCTGAACAGCTCCATCCAGGCAGACAGCCAAGTCAATGGTCGTGAGTCAGAAGATTGAACCTGACATGCCCCTAGGACCTCATTGGAACCCTTGATATGGTTTTCAGGCACCTTCCTCAGGGACCTGTTCTGTATATCAACTTTTGATGCAACATGTTGTCCCTGAGCCACAAAACAGAAAACCTCCTCAGAAGGAAAAACTTCCTCAGAAGGAAACTGTGCTCTTCGACCTTTGCCAAACCCTCAGTGTAGGAGAATCTTGCACATAATATTAGGCATCAGCACATTCGAAGATATCCCTGGTAACAAACGTGCATTGTGGCCCATCTGCAAGACAGTCCATGTCAAATCAAGGCCTTTGTACTTTGCCCCACACCCACCAGAAAGAACATACCATGTTCCTCAGCTGCAATCGTCAATTGAGGTGTGCTTTCCAGGCATCCATGGAGAGCTCTGCATCCGAAACTTTCCACATGGGGAACACTTGAGCAAACAAACTGGACTTCACCTGTTCAGTGGTAGGAAACCTTGTTGTTTGGAGCATCTCACAAGCCTCAGCGTGGGAAATCCTCCATGGCCTCTTGACACCACCCCTCCATTTGTTGTTCATAATAGACAAAAACTCCAGTGTGAGCAAATATCAGACATTCGCCCTTCCTCAGGTGCTGGATATTCGAATCAGCCACTGCACACTGGAACTGCCCTTCACTTGGCAGTGAATTGAACCTTAGCTAGTGTTTGCAATCCCATTTTCACCCTACTGGTCTCCAAGGTCTCTTGATAAGGAATTCTAGAGCCTAACGCAGCATTCTGCCTTCCCCATAGAAATAAGAATTGCCTGGTGAGTCTGCCCAAAAAACCCACATGAGGATCAATCTGCTCGGCCCTTGAGGGAACCCCGATTTATAGGCTGTCCTGGCCACTAGTGCTGTGTCTGACAGAGGCTTAGACCAGACCTAGTGTCAGCCACCCAGAGAGCAGGACCTATATCTAGAAGATGGGGCCGACCATGGCCCTACTCCATCATCTCTACAAATCCTTGGTATTCAGGCACCTGTCCCCAGACCTTTACTGGAATCTCTTCCATTGGGGGAACCTGAAGCACAATAGAGAACTCCTCCTTCCTATGTCAGGAAACCTGGCTGTTGGGATGGGTGTCCAACCCTCAACACGGGAGCCTGCTCCATGGCCAATGAGCCAACGCCCTCTCCTGGGCCGCCTTGGGCACAAACAGGCATTGTGACCCTCAGCCTGAGCATGCATTCACCACCAGGATCACGCATTGTAGGCTTGGTATGCCCCAAGGCCCAAATCCTAACATTTGGTGGGATTTTTCAGGCACCCAAACTCAGACACTGTCCCTGAAATCCCTGTTTAGGGCACCCCTATGATGGAGAACAGCACTCTTCTGTTCCCCGAATAAGTAACCAAACTATCGGGAGCCGCTAGGCCCCTTAGAGAGGAAAACTCTCCCATGGACCCATGAGACCACATCTAAATTCCGAGCCCATCCTGGACATACAATCCAGATAGAAATGCCTGTGCTGGTGTGCCTGGGTGGCTCAGTGGATTAAAGCCTCTGCCTTCAGCTCAGCTCATGATCCCAGGGTCCTGGGATAGAGCCCCACATCAGGGTCTCTGCTCAGCGGGGAGCCTGCTTCCTCCTCTCTCTCTGTCTGCCTCTTTGCCTATTTGTGATCTCTGTCTGTCAAATAAATAAATAAAATCGTTAAAAAAAAAAAGAAAAAGAAAAGCCTGTGCTACCGACTTCCAATCTCCCTAATTACAGCTCCTGACGAGCTGCCCTCAAAGTCTATGGATTGGGCCTGAGACCACCTTGCAACTAGCACTAACCCGAATTATTGTTTGCAGACTTCTCTCCCAAAACCATGGCTCACATGCCCTCCAGGATGGGGTCTCTAGAGCCACACCACAGGACTGTGCCTGTAATCACCAAGGAAACTTTACCCATCACATTTTCCAAAACCCTCCTGATTAGGAGAAACCTCCAAGGCCCTGATCCCACCACAATATAGGAAGCTACTCTTGACGCAAATGCACAGTCTGAAACACCCTGATCACCTACATCCAGGCAGACACCCTCGTCAATGGTACTGAGTCAGAAAATTGAACCTGACATACACCTAGGAAATTATAGGAACCCTAGATTACGTTTCCAATATCTGACCTCAGAGGCCTCTTCTGGAATACCAGGTTAGGATACAACATGTGGAACCTGAGGCACACAACAGAACATCTCCTGTCCCCAGAAGGATACCGTGCATTTTACTTGTTTCAAAACCATAGGGTAGGATAAATCCTAATGGCCCCTTAACCACCAGCACATTCTAAGAGCTACTGGGTAAAAAAACAGTATTGGGACCCATCTGTAAGAGATTCCATGTCAAGTCAAGGCCTTGGCACTTGGACCAAGAGCCACCAATACAAACCTGTCATGTTCATCAGCTGCCATGGTCATTGCACTTGTGCATTCCAGGCATCCATGCGGAAGGACTCTGCTACCAAAAATATCCACGTAAGGGACTCCGGAGCAAACAAACCAGACTCCAACTGTCCAGTAGAAAGAAACCTTGCTATTTGGAGCATCTCACAAGCCTCAGCAAGGTAAATCCTCCATGGCCTCTTGACGCTACCTCTCCATATGTTGGTCATCATAGACACAAATTCGAGTGTGAGCAAACATCTTTCATTTGTCCTTACTCCGGTGCTGGATGTCTCCAATGAGTGGCTGCACATTTGAACTGCCTTCTGCTTTGAACTGAATTTAACCCTAGCTTGTGTTTACAATTCCATCCTCACCCTACTGGTCCCGAAGTCCTCTTGATAGGGAATTCTGGAGCCACAACACAGCATTCTGCCTTCCCCATAGAAAAAAGAAGTGCCTCGTAAGACTGCCCAAAAAACCCACATGAGTATCATCTGCTCGGCCCTCATGGATCCCCGACTAATAGGCTGCTCTGGCCACTAATGCTGTGTCTGACAGAGCCTGAGCCCCGACCTCATGTCAGCCACCCAGAGAGCAGGACCCATATCCAGCATGGGAGACCGGCCATGGCCCAGTCCGTCCTCACTACCCATCCTTGGTATTCGGGCATCTGTCTCCAGACCTTTGCTGGAATCCCTGCCAATGGGGGAACCTGAACCCCAAGAGAGAATGGCTCCTTCCCCACGGGAGGAAACCTAGCTATTGGGATGGGTGTCCAACCTTCAGAGAGGGAGCTACCTGCATGGGCAATGAGACCATTCCCATTCCTGAAGGGTGTCTTGGGAATGAACAGGCATTGTGACCCTCAGCCTGAGCATGCTTTCAAACCAGCCCCCTCAGTTGCACCAACAGTATCCTTCATTGCAGGCCTGGTAGGCCCCTAGACCCAAATCCTAACCCTTGGTGGGAATTTCTTGGTGCCCATACCCAGAGCCCGACTCTGGTATCCCTATTGTCGGGCACCCCTATGATGGAAAACAGCACTCTTCCCTTCCCCGAAAAAGCCACCAAACTATGGGGATCAGGCAAGATCCTTAGAGAGGAAAAATCTCCCATGGACCCATGAGACCACACCTGCATTCCGAGGCCATCCTGGACACACAATACTGATAGAAAAGGCTATGATACCGCCAATGATTCACCCTAATTACAGTCCCTGATGAGCTTCCCTCCTGGTCGAATCATTGGACTGTGATCACCGCGACACTAAGCCTAAACCTAGTTTTTGTTTGCAGATTTCTGTCCCAAAACCATGCCTCACATGTCCTCCAGGATGGGGTCTCTGGATCCACACCACAGGACTGTGCCTGCCATCCCCAAGGAAACTTTGCCCATCACATTTGCCCAAAACCTCCAGATTAGGAGAAACCTCAAAAGCCCGTGATACCAGCACAATATAGGAAGCCGCTCTGGACCCAAACACAAAGTTTGAATCACCCTGATCACCTACATCCAGGCAGAAAACCAAGTCAATGATCCTGAGTCAGAAAATTGAACCTGACCTGCCCCTAGGACATAGTTGGAAACTTAGATTAGGCTTCAGGGATCTGTCCTATGAGGCCTATTCTGGAATACCACACAAGGATACAACATGTGTACCCTGACCCACACAACAGTCCATCTCCTGTCCTAAGAAGGAAACTGTGCTCTTCGACCTGTGCCAAACCCTCAGGGTAGGGGTATCCTGCATAGCACCTTAGCCACCAGCACTTTCTAAGATCTCCATGGTAACAAACCAGCATTGGGACCCATCTGTAAGAGATTCTATGTCAACTCAAGGCCTTGGCATTTGGCCCCAGAGCTACCAGAACTAACCTGTCATGTTTGTCAGCTGCAATATTCATTGGACTTGTGCTTTACAGGCATCCGTGTGGGAGAGCTCTGCTACCCAAACATTCCACATAGGGAACCCAGAGCAAACAATCAGACTCCACCTGTCCAGTAGAAGTAAACCTTGTTGTTTGGAGCATCTCACCATCCTAAGCATGGGTAATCCTCCATGGCCTCTTGAAGCCATGCTCCATTTGTCGGCCATCATAGACACAAACTCCAGTGTGAGCAAACACCTGACATCTGCCCTTACACAGGTGCTGGATATCTCGAATAAGCCGCTGCACATTGGAACTGCCTTCTGCTTGGCACTGAATTTAACCATAACTGGTGTTTACAATTCTATCCTCACCCTACTCTTCCCCAAGCCCTCTTGATAGGGAATTCTGGAGCCAAACCGCAGCGTTCTGTCTTCCCCTTAGAAAGAAGAATTGCCTGGGGAAACTGCCCAAAAACCTCACATGAGGATCATCTTTTCGGCCCTCGAGGATCCCCGATTTATAGGCTGCCCTGACCACTAGTGCTGTGTCTGACAGAGCCTGACACCCAACCTTGTGTCAGCCACCCAGAAAGCGACGCCTATATCCAGCATGTGAGACTGGTCATGACCCAAACCATCCTCTCTCTGAGTCCTTGGTATTCTGGCATCTGTCTCCAGACATTTGCTGGAATCCCTGCCAATGGGGAACCTGAAGTCCAATAGAGAACTGCTCCTTCCCCAAGGAAGGAAACCTAGCTGTTGGGATGGTTGTCCAACACTCATAGAGGCAGCCAGCAGCATGGGCAATGAGACCATGCCCACTCCTGAGGGGCGCCCTAAGAACATTCAGGCATTGTGACACTCAGCCTGAGCATGCTTCCAAACAAGCCCTCTCTATTGCACCACCAGGATCCCACATTGAAGGCCTGGTACACCCCTAGGCCCAAATCCTAACCTTTGGTGGGAATTTCTTGGTGCCCAAACCCAGATCCTGTCTCTGGAGTCCCTGTTTTGTGGCACCCCAAGATGGAAAACAGCACTCTTCCCTTCCCCGAAAAAGCCACCAAACAATTGGGAGCCACCTGGATCCTTAGAGAGGAAAAATCTCCCATGGACCCATGAGATCACACCTCCATTCCGAGGTCATCCTGGACACACAATGCCAATAGAAAAGGCTGTGCTACCATCCTCGAGTCACCCTAGTTACAGCTCCTGACGAGCTGCCCTCCCGGGCGACGCATTGGGCTGTGATCACCCTGCCACTAAGCCTAAACCTAGTTTTCATTTGCAGACTTCTCTCCCAAAACCATGCCTCACATGTCCTCCAGGTTAGGGTCTCTGGAGCCACACCACAGGACTATGCCTGCCAACCCAAAGGAAACTTTGCCCATCACACTTTCCCAAACCCTCAGATTAGGAGAAACATCCAAGGCCCCTGATCTCACCGCAATATTGGAAGTGGCTCTGGATGCAAATGCAGAGTCTGAAACACCCTGATCACCTACATCCAGGTAGACACCAAAGTCAATGATCCTGAGTCATAAAATTGAAACCAACATGCCCCTAGGACATCATTGGAACTCAAGAATAGGTTTTCAGGCATCTGTAATCAGATGGCTGTTCTCTAAAACCAACTTATGATACAACATCTGTTCCCTGAGTCACAAAACAGAACATCTTCTGTCCCTAGAAAGAAATTCTCCCCATTCCAATGTATACATGGACCCAACCCACATTAGAAACCATCCAAAGGAGAGTCCATTTCAACTCATCCCCCTCTGTTGCTCCCCTTGAGCCAGCAGATCGAAACTGTCTTGTCACTAGGAGACAATTGGAATGCAAGGCGGGCTGCCCAGGCATACATTCTTAGAACCGTGCTCTGGAGTCCTTCCGTTTGGGACGTCCTGGAGCATTCCAACATGTCTCAATTGCCCCTCAGAAGGAATCTTTGCGCTTTGGAGCACCTCACAGGTCCCATCGGGGGAGAAATTCCTTGGCCGCGTGATGCTGCCACCCCTTCATGAAAGGGTTATCCTGGACAGAAATACCAAACTGAGCCAAAGTCTAATCCTTGCCCTGACTTCAGATGCATGAGATCTCGATTCAGCTCTGTAGAGGGTGCCTTCCGTGCCCTCACACAGAAACCTAAGCTAGCTTGTGATCTCAGACTTCCGTCCTCACACGCCTGGCCCACAAGTGCTCCAGTTTGGCAGTACTGGAGCCACAGTGCAGCACTCTGCCTGCCCTCCAGAAGAAAAATGTTACCCTTTGGGGCTACCCAGAAAAGACAAATGACTATCAACCTGCACGCCAGTAGAATCTACCCCAATTATACAATCTATCCCTGAGCACTAATGCCCTGTCTGATACAGCCTGAGCCCGGAACACCCGACCGACACCCAGACAGCTGGCCGCACACTGAGCACATTAGACCCGCCATGGCCTTAGGTCCTCATCTATTCCCAACCTCTTTTTTCAGGCTTCAGAACCTAGACCTTATCTCCAATCATTGCCCAGGGGTAAACGTGATGCAGAAATCAGAACTCATCCTTCCCCATGGCAAGAAATATTGTGGATGCCATGTTGTCCAACATTCAGTGTAGGAGAAACCAGCGTGTCCCATGAGGCCCCGCCCATGTTTGAGGGCAGCGTTTGGCACAAACACGCATTGTGACCCTCAGCATGAACCCTGTTCTCAAGTAAGGCCTCTCATTGGCTGGAACAAGAGCCCACTTATGGGGCTTGCCGACCCCCTGGGCCCTATCCTTAACCGGAGTTTGGGATGTCGAGTTTCCCCTTCCCAGGGCTCTGTTCTAGAATCCCACTTTAGTGAGACAACAAAGGTTAAAAAAAAAAAAAAAAAAAAAAGAAACAAACAAAAAAAACGCATCCCACAAAATGCGTCCAAACTCTTGGGAACGGGCCAAATCCCCGCAGAAGGACACTCGTCCATGGCCTTTGAGGCCACACCGACTTTCCACGGCCATCGTTGACACAAAATCCAGAGGCAAAAGCTTGAGCAAGCGTCTCACAGTTGCCATTTGTTCATATCCCGAAGATGTCTCCTCATGGTCTGTAGATCGGGTCTGCCATACCTACGTCCCCAAACCTAAACCGAGTTTGTGTTATCAGACTTCTGTCCCCACATCCCTGACCAAACACCCTCCCTGCTGGGGCCCCTGTTGCCACAACTCAGGACTGTACCTCTCCTCTCCAAGGGATTCTGCCCATTCCGTTGGCAACAACCATACAAATCAGGAGAAACCTCCAAGTCCCCGAGGCCCCAATAGTGTAGGCTGCCCAGGGCAAACAGGGGTGATCTGAAACAAGCTGAGCAACAACCTGTACTCAGAACTGTAGACAGATGAGAGAGAAGAAGATTGAACCAGACAGGACAATAGGCTCTAATCGGACCCATTGCTTTGGTTTCCAGGCATCTTTCCTCAGAGGCCTGTTTTCCAATACCAGCATATGGGGGTTTCCTGAGGCACCTATCAAAACAAATCTCGTCTCCACATGGGAAACTTTGTTTTTCAACATTTCCTTAGCGATTCGGGGTCTCTCTTTTTTTTTTTAAGATTTTATTTACTTATTTGACAGAGAGAGATTACAAGTAGGCAGAGAAGCAGGCAGAGAGAGAGGAGGAAGCAGGCTCCCTGCTGAGCAGGGAGCCTGAAGCGGGACTCGATCCCAGGACCCTGAGATCATGACCTGAGCCGAAGGCAGCGGCTTAACCCACTGAGCCACCCAGGCGCCCTCGGGGTCTCTTCTGATTCCATACAAATTTTAGGATTATTTGCTCCAGCTCTTTGAAGAATGCCGGTGGAATTTTGATCGGAATGGCATTAAAAGTATAGATGGCTCTAGGAAGTATAGACGTTTTAACAATGTTTATTCTTCCAATCCAAGAGCATGGAATGGTCTTCCATCTATTTGTGTCTTCTTCAATTTCTTTCATGAGTGTTCTGTAGTTCCTCAAGTACAGATCCTTTACCTCTTTAGTTAGGTTTATTCCCAGGTATCTTATGGTTCTTGGTGCTATAGTAAATGGAATCGATTCTCTAATTTCCCTTTCTGTATTTTCATTGTTAGTGTATAAGAAAGCCACTGATTTCTGCACATTGACTTTGTATCCTGCCACGTTGCTGAATTGCTGTATGAGTTCTAGTAGTTTGGGGGTGGAGTCTTTTGGGTTTTCCATATAAAGAATCATGTCATCTGCAAAGAGAGAGGGTTTGACTTCTTCATTACCAATTTGGATACCTTTTATTTCTCTCTGTTGTCTGATTGCTGTTGCTAGGACTTCTAATACTATGTTGAACAAGAGTGGTGAAAGTGGGCATCCTTGTCTTGTTCCTGATCTCAATGGGAAGGCTGCAGGCTTTTTCCCATTGAGGATGATATTTGCTGTGGGTATTTCATAGATAGATTTGATGAGGTTCAGGAATGTTCCCTCTATCCCTATACTTTGAAGCGTTTTAATCAGGAACGGATGCTGGATTTTGTCAAATGCTTTTTCTGCATCAATTGAGAGGACCATGTGGTTCTTCTCTCTTCTCATATTAATTTGTTGTATCACATTGATTGATTTGTGAATGTTGAACCATCCTTGTAGCCCAGGGATGAATCCCAAATGATCATGGTGGATAATCTTTTTAATGTGTTGTTGGATCCTGTTGGCTAGGATCTTGTTGAGAATCTTAGCATCCATATTCATCAGTGATATTGGTCTGAAATTCTCCTTTTTGGTAGGGTCCTTGCCTGGTTTGGAGATCAGGGTAATGCTGGCTTCATAGAAAGAGTCTGGAAGTTTTCCTTCTGCTTCAATTTTTTGAAACAGCTTCAGGAGAATAGGTGTTATTTCTTCATTGAAGGTTTGGTAGAATTCCCCAGGAAAAACGTCAGGTCCTGGGCTCTTGTTTTTTTGGAGGTTTATGATCACTGCTCCAATCTCGTTATTAGATATTGGTCTATTCAGGTTGTTGATTTCTTCCTGGTTCAATTTTGGTAGTTTATATTTTTCCAGGAATGCATCCATTTCATCTAGGTTGCTAAGCTTATTGGCATATAACTGTTCATAATAACTTCTGATGATTGTTTCTACTTCCTTGGTGTTAGTTGTGATCTCTCCCTTTTCATTCATAATTTTATGAATTTGGGCTTTCTCTCTTTTCTTTTGGATTAGTGTAGCCAGAGGCTTATCGATCTTATTGATTCTTTCGAAACTTGCTCTTTGGAGCTGTCTCAAAATATCTGGTTAGGAGAATCCTTCAGTGCCCCGGTGCCACCACCCCATTCCAAGGTCTCCATGAACACAAACCCACATTAGAACCCATATGCAGGAGAGTCCATGTCAACTAAGTCCCCTTAATTGCTCCCCCAGAGCCAGCAGATCTTACCCGTCTTGTCACTAGCAGACAATTGGAATGCGAGATGGGCTGCCCAGGCATCCATTCTTAGAAACCTCCTCTGGAGTCATTCCGTAAGGGATATCCTGGAGCCATCCAACAGGTCCTGAAAGTCCTGAAGAAGGAATCCTTGTGTTTTGGAGCATCTCAGAACTCCCACCATGGGAAAACCTCCATGGCCTTGTGATGCCTGGCCCCTTTATGAAGGGGCCATCATGGACAGGAACCCTAAACTAAGCCTACATCTGAACCTCGCCCTGACCTCAGATGCATGGGATCTCGATTCAGCTCTGCAGAGGGTGCATTCAATGCCCCAGCCAGAAACCTAAGTCTAGCTTGTGTTCTCAGACTTCTTTCCTCACACTCCTGGCCCGCAAGTGCTCCAGTTTGGCAATACTGGAGCCACAATGCAGCAATCTAACTACCCTCCAGAAAAAAAACGTTGCCCTATGGGGCTACCCAGAAACCACAAATGGGGATCAACCTGTATGCCACTAGACTATACCACAATTATACAGTCTACCCTGGGCATAAATGAATTGTTTGACACAGTCTGAGCCTGGAAATCCCGAACGACACCCAGACAGCTGGCCACACACTGAGCACATTAGAACCGCCGTGGCCTTAGGTCCTCATCTATTCCCAATCTCGTTTTTCAGGCTTCAGAACCTAGACCTTATCTCCAATCATTGCCCAGGGGTAAACGTGATGCAGAAATCAGAACTCATCCTTCCCCATGGCAAGAAATATTGTGGATGCCATGTTGTCCAACATTCAGTGTAGGAGAAACCAGCGTGTCCCATGAGGCCCCGCCCATGTTTGAGGGCAGCATTGGGCACAATCACGAATTGTGACACTCAGCGTGAGCCCTGTCCTCAAGTAAGGCCTCTCAGTGGCTGGAGCAAGAGCCCGCATATGGGGCTTGCAATGCCCCTTGGCCCCCAATCTTAACCAAAGGTCAGATGTCCAGTCGCCTCTCCCCAGGGCTCTGCTCAAGAATCCCTCTTTTGGTGGGAGACCTGGTTAGGAAACAGAAAGGATTCCTACCATCCCAGGAAGGACCCCTAACTCTTGGGATCAGACCAAATCCCCTAGTTTGGAGACTCGTCCATGTCCCATGAGGCCACCCCATCATTCCACGGCCAACGGTAAACAAAATCCAGAGACAAAAGCCTGAGCATGTGCCTCACACTCGCCCTTTGTTCATATCCTGAAGATGTCTCCTCACGAACTGTAGATCGGGCCTGCCATACCTACGTCCCCAAAACTAAGCCAAGTTTGTGTTTTCAGACTTCTGTCACCCTGACCAAACACCTTCCATGCTGGGGTCCCTGTTGCCATAACTCAGGACTGTGCCTGTCCTCTCCAAGGGAATTCTTCCCATTCCATTGGCAACAACCATACAAATTAGGAGAAACCTCCAAAATCCCCGAGGCCATCCCAATAGTGTAGGCCGCCCAGGACAAACAGGGGTGATCTGACACCAGCTGAGCAACAGCCTCCACTCAGAACCGTACACAGATATCCACAGAGAAGAAGATTGAACTGGACAGGCCCCTAGGCCATAATAGGATCCATTGCTTTGTTTTCCAGGCATCTTTCCTCAGAGGCCTCGTTTCCAATACCAGCATATGGGAGTTTCCTGAGGCACCATCAGAGCAAATCTCGTCTCCACTTGGGAAACTTGTGTGTTGGAGCTTTGTCATACCCTCCGATTAGGAGAATCCTTCAGGGCCTCAGTGACACCGCCCCATTCCAAGATCTGCATGGACACACACCCACATTAAGACACATTTGCAGGAGAGTCCTTTTCAACTCAACCCCCTCGCTTTCTCTACAAGAGCCAACCAATCGAACCTGTCTAGTCACTTCAAGACAATTGGAATGCGAGGCGTGCTGCCCAGGCATACATCCTTAGAACCAAACTCTGGAGTCATTCCATATGGGGCGTCCTGGAGCCCTCCAACAGGTTTCAATTGTCCCACAGAAGGAATCCTGGCAGTTTGGAGCATATGAAAACTCTCACTGAGGGAAAAACTCCATGGACTAGTGTTGCCCCATTTCCTTCATGAAGGGGCCATCATGGACAGAAACACCAAACTGAGACAACGTCTGATCCTCGCCCAGACTTCAGATGCATGGGATCTCGATTCAGCTCTGCAGAGTGTGCCTTTCGTGCCCTCGCCTTGAAACCTAAGCCTCTCTTGTGTTCTCAGACTTCCATCCTCACACTTCTGGCCCACAAACCCTCCAATTTGGGAATTCCAGAACCACTTTGCAGCACTCTGCCTGCCCTCCAGAAGAAAACCGTTGCCCTATGGGGCTACTCAGGAACCCCAAATGATTATTAACCTGCATGCCACTCCAGGTGGTGGGTATTATAGAGGGCATGGCTTGCATGGAGCACTGGGTGTGGTGAAATAATAATGAATACTGTTTTTCTGAAAATAAATAAATTGGAAAAAAACCAAAACTAAACAAATGAAATAAAGTAAAATAAAACAAACAAACAACAACAAAAAAAAAAAACCTGCATGCCACTCAACTGTACCTGATTTATACAGCCTACGTTGGGCATTAGTGCCCTTTCTGACACAGCCTGAGCCTGATATTCCCGACCAACATCCAGACAGATGGCCCCACACTGAGCACATTGGACCCGCCAAGGCCTTAGGTCGTCATCTCTTCCCAACTGAGCCTTCAGGCTTCAGAACCTAGACCATAACTCCAATCAAGGCCCAGGGGAGAACGTGATGCAGAAACAACAACTCATCCTTCCCCATGGCAAGAAACTTTGTGGTTGGCATGTTGTCCACCATTCAGTGTAAAAGAAACCAGTGTGTCCCATGAGGACCTGCCCATGCTTGAGTGCCGTGAGGGGCAAACACGCATTAGGACCCTCAGCATGAGACCTGTCCTCAAGTAAGGCTTTACTGTGACTGGACCAAGAGATGGCATATTCGACTTGCCATCCCCCTAGGCCCCAATCTTTAACCAGAAGTCGTGTTGTCCAGTCGCACCTCACCAGGGCTCTGCTCTGGAATCCCTCTTTTGGTGGGACACCTGAGTTAACAAAACATAAATCACTCATCCCATCCCAAAGATTGTCACAAAACTCTTGGGAACTGGCGAAATCCACAGAGAGGGAGCCTCGTCCATGGATCATGAGGCCTCCCCAACAATCCACAGCCATAGTTGAGCACACGGAGCACATCAGACCCGACATGGCCTTAGGTTGTCATCTCTTCCCAACATCGGCTTTCAGTCTTCACAACCTACACCTTGTCTCCAATCACTGTCCAGGGGTGAATGAGATGCAGAAAACAGAACTACTACTTCCCCATGGCAAGAATACATGTGGTTGGCATGTTGTCCAACGTTCAGTGTAGGAGAAACCAGAGTGTGCCATGAGTCCCCGCCCATGCTTGAGTGCCATGAGGGCATATACACGCATTGTGAACCTCAGCGTGAGTTATATCCTCAAGGAAGGCCTCTCAGTAGCTGGACCATTAAAAGGCATATTGGGCTTGCCATGCCCCTAGGTCCCAATTTTTAACCAGATTTCTGGTTGTCCAGTCACCCCTTCCCAGGGCTTTGCTCTGGAATCCCTTTTTTCATGGGACACCTGAGGTAACAAAACTGAAAGGACTCCTCCCATCCCACATATTGACCAGAAAAATTAGGGTCAGGGTAATACAGAAAGAGGAAGACTCGTCCATGGCCCATGAGTCCTCCCCGACAAACCACGGCCATTGTTGACACAAAATCCAGAAACAAAAGCCTGAGCAAGCGCCTCACATTCACCCTTTCTTCATATCCCTAAGAGTTCTCCTCATGGTCTGTAGATCGAGTCTGCCATACCTAGGTCACCAATCCTAAGCTGAGTTTGTGTTTTCAGACATCTGTCCTCACAGTCCTGGCCCACACACCCTCCAGGCTGGGGCCCCTGGAACCACACACCAAGTCAGCGCCTGCCCACTCCACGGGAATTCTGCCCCTTCCATTGCCCAAAAATGTACAAATTAGGAGAAACCTCCAAAGTCCCCGAGGCCATCCCAATAGTGTAGGCTGCCCGGACAAACAGGGGCCGTCTGACAGAAGGTAAGCAACTACCTACACTCATCCCATAGACAGATATCGCCAGAGAAAAAGATTGAACCAGACAGGCCCCTAGGCCCTAATCAGATCCATTGCTCTGGCTTCTAGGTATCTCTCCTCAGAGGCCTGGTTTCCAATACCAGCTTATGGGGTTTTCCTGAGGCACCAATTAGAACAAATCTTTCCTTCACATGGGAAACTTGCTCTTTGGATCTATCTCAAAATCTCCGGTTAGGAGAATCCTTCAGGGCCCCACTGCTACCATCCCATTCCAAGGTCTCCATGGACACAAACCCACATTAGGATCCATCCGCAGGAGATTCCATTTCAACTCCGCCCCCTTGGTTGCTCCTTCAAAGCCAGCAGATAGAACCTGTCTTGTCACTATAGGACAACTGGAATGCGAGGTGGGCTGCCGAGGCATCCATCCTAAGAACCCTGCTCTGGCGTTGTTCTGTATGTGACGACCTGGAGCCATCCAACAGGTCTCAAATATCCTATAGAAGGAAACCTTGCATTTTGGAGCATCTCACAAATCCCAACGTGAGGAAACCTCGATGGCTTTGTGATGCCACTCGCTTTATGAAGGGGAAATCATGGACAGGAACTCCAACCTAAGCCAACCTCTGATCCTCGCCCTGACTTCAGATGCACAAGATCTCGATCCACCTCTGTAGAGTGTGCTGGCCATGCTCTCACCCTGAAACCTATGTCTAGCTTATGTTCTCAGACTTCTGTCCTTACATTCCTGGCCCCTAAGCCCTCAAGTTTGGCAATTCCGGACCCATAATGCAGCATCCTCCCTGCCCTCCAGAAGAAAAATGTTGCCCTATGGAGCTTTCCACACACTCCAAATAAGGATAGACCTACACGGCACTCTACTGTATCCAAATTATATAGTCTAACCTGGGCACTAATACACTGTCTGACACAGCCTGAGCCCGGACATCTTGACCAACATCCAGACAGCTGACCATACACTGAGCACATCAGAGCTGCCATGGCCTTAGCACATCATCTCTTCCCAACCTAGCTTTTCATGCTTCAGAACTTAGACGTTAACTCCTAACCCTGCCAAGGGGTGAAAATGATGCAGAAATCAGAACTCCTCCTTACCCATGGCAAGAAACCTTGTGGTTGGCATGTTGTCCAACGTTCAGTATAGAAGAAACCAGCATTCACTATGAAGGCCGGCCCATGCTTGAGTGCTGCGAGGGCATAAAAACGCATTGTAACCCTCAAAATGAGTCCTGTCCTCTAGTAAGTCATCGCAGTGGCTGGATCATTAGACGTCATAATGTGATTGCCATGCCCCTAAACTCCAATTGTTAACCAGATTTCTGGTTGTCCTGTGGCACCTCCCCAGGGCTCTGCCCTGGAATCCCACTGTTGGTGAGACACCTGAGGTTAAAAATACAAAACGGACCCCTTCCATCCCACAGTATGACCCCAAACTCTTGGGATAAGGCCAAATCCCCAGAGAGGAAGACTTGTCCATTTTCCATGAGGTCACCCGGACATTCCACAGCCATCGGTGACACAATATTCAGAAACAAAAGCCTGAGCAAGCGCCTCACATTCACCCTTTCTTCATATCCTGAAAAGTTCTCCTCATAGTCTGTAGATCAGTCCTGCCATACCTATGACCCAAAACCTAAGCTGAGTTTGTGTTTTCAGACAACTGTCCCCACCGCTCTGGCCCACACACCCTACAGGCTCAGGACCCTGGAGCCAAATCTGAGGACTGTACCTTCCCTCTCCAAGGGAATTCTGCCCATTCTATTGGCCACAACCCTACAAATAGGATAAAGCTCCAAAGTCCCTGACGCCATCCCAATAATGTTGGCTGCACAGGACAAACAGGGGCAATCTGAGCCCATCTGAGGACCTACCTGCACTCACACCTGTAGACAAATGTCCCCAGAGGTAATTTGCAATGAACAGGCCCCTAGGACCTAATCGGATCCATTGTTTTGGTTTCCAGGCATCTCTCCTCAGAGGCCTGGATTCCAATTCCAGCATATGGTTGTTTCTTGAGGCACCCATCAGAACAAATCTCGTCTCCACATGGAAACTTGCATGTTGGAGCTGTGTCAAAGCCTCTGATTAGGAGAACCCTTCAGGGCCCCCATGCCACCGCCTCATTCTAAGGTCTCTAAGGACACAAAACCACATTAGGACCCATCCTCAAGAGTGTCCATTTCAACTCAGCCCCCTCGGTTGCTCCCCAGATCCAGCAGATCTAAACTGTCTTGTCGCTAGGTCAATATTGGAATGAGAGGTGGGCTGCCCAGACATCCATCCTTAGAACCCTGCTCCGAATCATTCTGAATGGGAAGTCCTGGAGCCAACCAACAGGTCTCAATTGTCCCACAGAAGAATCTTGCGGTTTGGAGCATCTCACAATTCCCATCGTGGGAAAACCTCCATGGCCTCGTGATCCCTCCCCCGCTTCATGAATGGGACATCAGGGACAGAAACTCAAACCAGAGCGGTCGTCTGAGCCTCGCCCTGACTTCAGATGCATGGGATCTCTATTCAGCTCTGCAGAGTGTGGCTGCCGAGCGCTAGCCCAGAAACCTAAGCCTCGCTTGTGTTCTCAGACTTCCGTCCTCACACTCCTGGCCCACAAGCCCTCCAGTTTGGCAATACCAGAACTACAATGCAGCACTCTGCCTGCCCTCCAGACAAAAAACATTGCCCTCTGGGGCTACCCAGAAACCCCAAATGAGGATCAACCCTCACGCCACTTGACTGTACCACAATTATACAGGCTGCCCTGGGCACTAATGCCCTTTCTGACACAGACTGAGCCTGGATCTCCCAACCCACACCCAGCCAGCCAACTGCACACTGAGCACATTGGACCCGCTATGGCCTTAGGTCATCATCTCTTCCCAACCTCGGTGTTCAGGCTTCAGAACCTAGACCTTATCTCCAATAACTGCCCAGGGTTGAACATGATGCAGAAATCAGAACTCCTTCCCCATGGCAAGAAACCTTGTGATGGGCATGTTGTCCAAAGTTCAGTGTAGTTGAAAGCAGTGTGGCCCGTAAGGCTCCACCTATGCTTGAGGGCCGTGTTGGTCACAGACACGCATTGTGCCCATCAGCATGAACACTGCCTCAAGTAAGACCTCTCAGTGGCTGGACGAAGAGACGCTTGCCATGCCCCTAGGCCCCATTTTTAACCATAGTTCTGGTTGTCCATTCACCCCTCCCCAGAGCTCTGCTTTGGAATCCCTCTTTTGGTGTGACACCTGAGGTAACAAAACTGAAAGGACTCCTCCCATCCCACAGATTGACCCAAACAATTGGGATTGGTGCAAATCCACAGAGAGAAGGACTTGTCCATGGCCCATGAGGCCTCCCTGAGATTCCACGGCCATTGTTGACACCAAATCCAGAGACAAAAGCCTGAGCAAGCTCCTCACACTTACTCTTTCTTCATATCCCGAAGAGTTCTCCTCACGGTCTCTAGATCGGGCCTGCCATACCTATGTCCCTAAACCAATGCCGAGTTTGTGTTTTCAGACTTCTGTCCCCACAGTCCTGGCCCACACACCCTCCAGGATGGAGCCCCTGGAGCCAAACATCATGTCTGTGCCTGCCCACTCTATGGGAATTCTGCCCATTCCATTGTCCACAATAATAAATTAGGAGAAACCTCCATAGTTCCTGAGGCCATCCCAATAGTGTTGCCGCCCGGGACAAACAAGGGCCGTCTGATGCCAGCTGAGCATCTACCTCCACTCATATGGTAGATGGATGTCCCCAGAGAAGAAGATTGAACCAGAGAGACCCCTAGGTCCTAATCAGATCCATTGCTTTGGTTTCCAGGTATCTCTTCTCAGAGGCCTGGTTTATAATATCAGCATATGGGGGTTTCCTGAGGCACCAATCAGAACAAATCTCATCTCCACATGGGAAACTTGTACTTTAGAGATGTCTCAAATCTTCCGGGTAGGAGAATCCTTCAGGGCCCATGTGCCACCGTCCCATTCCAAGGTCACCATGGACAGAAACCCACATTAGGACCCATCCACAGGAGAGTCCATTTCAACTCAGCTCCCACAGTTGCTCCCCCAGAGCCAGCATATCAAACCTGTCCATTCACTAGGAGACAATTGGAATAGGAGGCGGGCTGCCAAGGCATCCATCCTTAGATAGCTGCTCTGGTGTCTTTCTGTATGGGACGTCCTGGAGTGATCCAGCAGGTCTCAATTGTCGATCAGAAGGAATCCTTGTGTTTTGGAGCATCTCACAATTCCCATCGTGGGTAAATGTCCATGGCCTCGAGATGCTGCCCCCTTCATGAAGGGGCCATAATGGATGGAAACTCCATCCTGAGTCTAGGTCGGAAACTTGCCCTGACTCAGATGCATGAAATCCCGATTCAGATCAGCAGAGGTTGCCTGCCGTGCCCTTGCCCCCAAACCTATGCCTAACATGTGTTCTCAGACTTCCGTCTTCACACTCCTTGCCCACAAGGTATCCAGTTTGGGAATTCCAGAGCCACACTGCAGCACTCTGCCTGCCCTCCAGAAGATAAACATTGCCCTTGGGGCTACCCAGAAATGACCAATGAGGATCAACCTGCACGGAACTCGACTGTATCCCAATTATACAATTTACCATGGGCACTAATGCCCTCTCTGACACACCCTGATCCTGAACCTCCTGCCCAACACCCAGACAGCTGGCTCCACACTGAGCACATCAGACCCGACATGGCCTTAGGTCGTCATCTCTTCCCAACATCTGTTTTCAGACTTCACAACCTAGACGTTATCTCCAACTGCCCAGGGGTGAATGAGATACAGAAATCAGAACTACTACTTCCCCAAGGCAAAAATACATGTGGTTGGCATGTTGTCCAATGTTCAGTGTAGGAGAAACCAGCATGCACCATGAGTCCCCGCACATGCTTGAGCACCACGAGGGCATAAACACGTATTGTGACCCTCAGTGTGAGTTCTGTCCTCAAGGAAAGCCTCTCACTGGCTGGACCATTAAAAGGCATATTGGGCTTGCCATGCCCTTAGGTCCCAATTTTTAACCACATTTCTTGTTGTCCAGTTGCCCCTCCCCAGGGCTCTGCTGTGGTATCCCTCTTTTGGTGGGACACCTGAGGTAAAAAAACTTAAAGGACTCCTCCCATCCCACAGATTGACCCAAACAATTGGGATCGCGCCTAATCCACAGAGAGGAAGACTCGTCCATGGTCCATGAGGACTTCCTGACATTCCGTGGCCATCATTGACACAAAATCCCGAAACAAAAGCCTGAGCAAGCGCCTCACACTTTCCCTTTCTTCATATCCCAAAGAGTTCTCCTCATAGTCTGTAGATCTGGCCTGCCATACTTATGTCCCCAAACCTATGCTGAGTTTGTGTTTTTAAACATCTGTCCCCACAGTCCTGGCCCCTACACCCTCCAGGCTTGGTCCCCTGGAGCCACACATCTGGTAAGTGCCTGCCCTCTCCATGGGAATTCTGCCCATTGCGTTCTCCATAATCGTACAAATTAGGAGAAACCTCCGAAGTCCCTGAGAAACCTCCAAAGTCCCTCCAAAGGGACTCTGAAGGCCCTTAACTCCAAACCCTGCCAAGGGGTAAACCTGATGCAGATATCGGAACTCCTCCTTACAGAGGGAGGAGTCAAGATGGCGCAGAAGTAGCAGGCTGAGGCTACTTCAGCTAGTAGGAGATCATCTAGATAGCTTATCTAAAGATTACAAACACCTACAAATCCATTGGCAGATCGAAGAGAAGAAGAAGAACAGCAATTCTAGAAACAGAAAAACAACCACTTTCTGAAAGGCCAGACTGGCGGAGAAGTGAATCCAAAGCGACGGGAAGATAGACCCCGAGGGGAGGGGCGGTTTCCGGCATGCGGCGGAGCAATGGAGCACAAAATCAGGACTTTTAAAATTCTGTTCTGCTTAGGTACATTGCTCCAGAGGCTAAACCAGGGTGATGGCCACTGGGGGTCAGCCGGGCCTCAGGTCACGCATGGTCACAGGAGGATCGGGGGTGTCTGAGTGTCACAGAGCTTACAGGTAGTAGAACGGGGAAGCCAGCTACAGAGACAGAGCCAATAGTGAGCTCACAGCTCGCAGTTACCTTGAACCAGTCGCAGTCTCGGTGAGCTTGGAGCACGGCCGGAGGTGAGGCAGACGGGAGTTACTGGGTGCTATTCTCTGAGGGCGCACTGAGGAGTGTGGCCCCAGGCTCTCGACTCCTCTGGGCCAGAGACCAGGAGGCCGCCACTTGTATTCCAGTCCTCTGGAACTCTACAGAGAGCGCTCAGGGAACAAAAGCTCCTGAAAGCAAATCTGAGTGGATTAATCAGCCCAGCCCCTGGTAAGGGCGGTGCAATTGCCCTGGGGCAAAGACACTTGAGAATCACTATAACAGGACCCTCCCCCAGAAGATCAACAAAAAATCCAGCTAGGACCAAGTTCACTTACTAAGGAGTGCCGTTTCAATACCAAGGAGAGCAGCAGAATTCCAGAGGTGGAGAAAGCAAAGCATGGAACTGATGGCTTTCTCCCCATGACTCTTTAGTTTTGCAGTTAATTTATTTTTTTTTCTTTTTCATTTTTTTATCTTCTTCTGCTAATTTTTTAAAAATTTTTACCCTTTTCTTTTTTAACGTTTTTTAACTAGTTTATCATATATATGTATACATATAAAGTATAAAGTATAAAAAGAATAGGTATATATAATATATAGATATACTATATTAGTACATAGATATATACATATATACATATATATATGTATATACATATATATGATTCTTTTTCTATTTTTATTCTTTTTTCTATTTTATTTTTCTTCTTTTTTTTTCTTTTTTTCTGAACCTCTTTTTATTCCCTTTCTCCTCCCTCACGATTTGGGATCTCTTCTGATTTGGTTAAAGCATATTTTCCTGGGGTTGTTGTTACCCTTTTAGTATCTTATTTGCTCCTTCATATACTCTTATCTGGACAAAATGTAATCAGAAAATTTCACCACCAAAAAAACAAAATAACAAGAGGCAGTACCAAAGGCTAGGGACTTAATCAATACAGACATTGATAATATGTCAGATCTAGAGTTCAGAATTGCAATTCTCAAGGTTCTAGCTGGGCTCGAAAAAGGCATGGACGATATTAGGAAACCCTCTCGGGAGATATAAAAGCCCTTTCTGGAGAAATAAAAAAAAACTAAAATCTAACCAAGTTGAAATTAAAAAAGCTATTAATGAGGTGCAATAAAAAATGGAGGCTCTCACTGCTAGGATAAATGACCCAGAAGAAAGAATTAGCGATATCAAAGACCAAATGACAGAGAATACAGAAGCTGACCACAAGAGAGACAAACAGGTACTGGAGGAGAGGACTCGAGAGATATGTGACAGCATAAGATGAAACAACATTAGAATAATTGGGATTCCAGAAGAAGAAGAAAGAGAGAGGGGAGCAGAAGGTATACTGGAGAGAATTATTGGGGAGAATTTCCCCAATATGGCAAAGGGAACAAGCATCAAAATTCAGGAGGTGCAGAGAATGCCCCTCAAAATCAGTAAGAATAGGCCCACACCCCATCACCTAATAGGAAAATTTACAAGTCTTCATGACCAAGAGAAAATCCTGCAAGCAGTCCTGGAAAAGAAGTCTGTAACAAACAATGGTAAAAATATTAGATTGGCAGCTGACTTATCCACAGACACCTGGCAGTCCAGAAATAGCTGGCATGATATATTCAGAGCACTAAAGGAGAAAACATGCAGCCAAGAATACTATATCCAGCTAGGCTATCATTGAAAATAGAAGGAGAGATTAAAAGCTTCCAGGACAAACAAAAACTGAAAGAATTTGTAAACACCAAATCAGATCTACAGTAAATATTGAAAGGGGCCCTCTAATTAAAGAGAGAGCCTACAAGAGGTAGATCAGAAAGGAACAGAGCAATATACAGTAGCAGGCATTTTACAGGCAATACAATGACACTAAATTTATATCTCTTAATAGTTACCCTGAATGTTAATGGGCTAAATTCCCCAATCAAAAGACACAGGGTATCAGAATGGATAAAAAAAAAGCCCATCTATATGTTGCCTACAAGAAACTCATTTTAAGTCCGAAGACACCTCCAGATTTAAAGTGAGGGGGTGGAAAAGAATGTACCATGCTAATGGACATCAGAAGAAAGCAGGACTGGAAATCCTTATATCAGATTAATTAGATTTTAAGCCAAAGTTTATAATAAGAGATGAGGAAGACACTATATCATACTCAAAGGGTCTTTCCAACAAGAATATCTAACAATTTTAAATATCTATGCCCCCAACGTGGGAGCAGCCAACTATATAAACCAATTAATAACAAAATCAAAGAAACACATCAACAATAATATAATAATAGTAAGGGACTTTAACACTCCCCTCACTGAAATGGACAGATCATCCAAGCCAAAGATCAACAAGGAAATAAAGGCTTAAATGACACACTGGACCAGATGGACATCACAGATATATTCAGAACATTGCATCCCAAAGCAACAGAATACACATTCTTGTCTTGTGCACATGGAACATTCTCCAGAATAGATTACATCCTCGGTCCTAAATCAGGACTCAACCGGTATCAGAAGATTGGGATCATTCCCTGCATATTTTCAGACCACAATGCTCTGAAGCTAGAATTCAACCACAAAAGGAAGTTTGGAAAGAACCCAAATACATGGAGACTAAACATCCTTCTAAAGAATGAATGGATCAACTAGGAAATTAAAGAAGAATTGAAAAAAAAGCATGTAAAACAAATGATAACGAAAACACAATGGTTCAAAATCTGTGGGACACAACAAAGGCAGTCCTGAGAGGAAAACATATAAATATATAGCGGTACAAGCCTTTCTCAACAAGCAAGAAAAGTAAAAAAAAAAAAAAGCAAGAAAAGTCTCAGGTACACAACCTAACCCTACACCTCAAGGATCTGGAGAAAAACAGGAAAGAAACCCTAAACCCAGCAGGAGAAGAGAAATCATAAAGATCAGAGCAGAAATCAATGAAATAAAAACAAAAACAAAAACAAAATAGAACAAATGAACGAAACTAGGAGCTGGTTCTTTGAAAGAATTAATAAAATTGATAAATCCCTGGCCAGACTTACCAGAAAGAAAAGAGAAAGGACCCAAATAAATAAAATCATGAATGAAAGAAGAGAGATCACAACTAACACCAAAGAAATACAAACAATTATAAGAGCACACTATGAGCAACTCTACGCCAACAAATTTGACAATCTGGAAGAAATGGATGCATTCCTAGAAACATATAAACTACCACAATTGAACCAGGAAGAAATAGAAAGCCTGAACAGACCCACCAGTAAGGAGATTTAAACAGTCATTAAAAATCTCCAAACAAAGAAAAGCCCAGGGCCAGACGGCTTCCCGGGGGATTTCTACCAAACATTTAATGAAGAACTAATTCCTGTTCTCCTGAAACTGTTCCAAAAAATAGAAATGGAAGGAAAACTTCCAAAGTCATTTTATGAGGCCAGCATCACCTTGATCCTAAAACCAGACAAGGATCTCATCAAAAAAGAGAGCTATACACCAATATCCTTGATGAACACAGGTGCGAAAATTCTCATCAAAATACTTGCCAATAGGATTCGACAGTATATTAAAAGGATTAATCACCACGACCAAGTGGGATTTATTCCAGGCCTGCAAGGTTGGTTCAACATACGCAAATCAATCAATGTGATACAACACATCAATAAAAGAAAGAACAAGAACCATATGATACTCTCAATAGGTGCTGAAAAAGAATTTGACAAAGTACAGCATCTCTTCCTGATAAAAAGTCTTCAAAGTGTAGGGATAGAGGGCACATACCTCAATATTATCAAAGCCATTTATGAAAAACCCACTGAAAATATCATTCTCAATGGAAAAAACTGAAAGCTTTCCCACTAAGGTCAGGAACATGGCAGGCATATCCATTATCACCACTGCTATTCAACATAGTACTAGAAGTCCTAGCCTCAGCAATCAGACAACAAAAGGAAATTAAAGGCATCCAAATCGGCAAAGAAGAAAAGAAACGATCACGCTTCGCAGATGATATGATACTCTATGTGGAAAACCCAAAAGACTCCATTCCAAAACTGTTAGAACTAGTACAGGAATTCAGTAAAGTGTCAGGATATAAAATCAATGCACAGAAATCAGTTGCATTTCTCTACACCAACAACAAGACAGAAGAAAGAGAAATTAAGTAGTCAATCCCATTTACAATTGCACACCAAACCATAAGATACCTAGGAATAAACTTAACCAAAGAGGCACAGAATCTATACTCAGAAAACTATAAAGTACTCATGAAAGAAATTGAGGAAGACACAAAGAAATGGAAAAATGTTCCATACACCTGGATTGGAAGAATAAATATTGTGGAAATGTCTATACTCCCTAAAGCAATCTACACATATAGCAATTCCTATCAAAGTACCATCCACCTTTTTCAAAGAAATGGAACAAATCATCCTAAAATTTATATGGAACCAGAAAAGATGTCGAAAGCCAAAGGAATATTGAAAAAGAAAGCCAAAGTTGGTGGCATCACAATTCCAGACTTCAAGCTCTATTACAAAGCTATCATCATCAAGACAGCATGGTACTGGCACAAAAACAGACACATAGATCAATGGAACGAAATAGAAAGCCCAGAAATAGACCCTCAACTCTATGTTCAAGTACTCTTCAACAAAGCAGGAAAGAATGTCCAATGGAAAAAAGACAGCCTCTTCAATAAATGGTGTTGGGAAAATTGGACAGCCATATGCAGAAAAATGTAATCGGACCATTTCCTTACACCACACACAAAGATAGATTCAAAATTGATGAAGGACCTCAATGTGAGAAAGGAATCCATCTAAATCCTTGAGGAAAACACAGGCAGCAACCTCTTTGACCTCAGCCTCAGCAACATCCTTCTCAGTACATCACCAAAGGCAAGAGAGCAAGGGAAAAATTGAACTATTGGGATTTTATCAAGATCAAAAGCTTTTGCACAGCAAAGGAAACAGTTAATAAAACCAAAAGACAACTGACAGAATGGGAGAAGATATTTGCAAACGACATATCAGATAAAGGGCTAGTGTCCAAAATCTATAAAGAACTTAGCAAACTCAACACCCAAAGAACAAATAATCCAATCAAGAAATGGGCAGAAGGGGTGCCTGGGTGGCTCAGTGGGTTAAGCCGCTGCCTTCGGCTCAGGTCATAATCTCAGGGTTCTGGGATTGAGTCCCGCATCGTGCTCTCTGCTCAGCAGCGAGCCTGCTTCCTCCTCTCTCTCTCTGCCTGCCTCTCTGCCTACTTGTGATCTCTCTCTGCCAAATAAATAAATAAAATCATTAAAAAAAAAAAGAAATGGGCAGAAGACATGAACAGACATTTCTGCAAAGAAAACATCCAGATGGCCAACAGACACATGGAAAAGTGCTCCATATCACTCGGCATCAGGGAAATACAAATCAAAACCACAATGAGATATCACCTCACACCAGTCAGAATGGCCAAAATTAACAAGTCAGGAAATGACAGATGCTGGCGAGGATGCGGAGAAAGTGGAACACTCCTACACTGTTGGTGGGAATGCAAGCTGTTGCAACCTCTCTGGAAAACAACATGGAGGTTCCTCAAAATGTTGAAAATAGAACTTCCCTATGAACTAGCAATTTCACTACTGGGTATTTACCCTAAAGATACAAACTTAGTGTTCCGAAGGGACCCGAAGATACAAACTTAATGTTCCGAATGCACCCGAATGTTTATAGCAGCAATGTCCACAATAGCCAAACTATGGAAAGAACCTAGATGTCCATCAACAGATGAATGGATCAAGAAGAGTGGTATATATACACAATGGAATACTATGCAGCATTCAAAAGAAATGAAATCTTGCTATTTGCGACCACGTGGATGGAACTAGAGTGTATCATGATTAGCGAAATAAGTCAAGCAGAGAAAGGCAACTATCATATGATCTTCCTGATATGAGGTAGTGGTAATGCAACATGGGGGCTTAAGGGGGTAGGAGAAGAATAAATGAAACAAGATGTAAATGGGAGGGAGACAAGCCATAAGTGACTCTTAATCTCACAAAACAAACTGAGGGTTGCTGGGGGGAGGGGGATTGGGAGAAGGGGGGTGGGATTATGGACATTGGGGAGGGTATGTGCTTTGGTGAGTGCTGTGAAGTGTGTAAACCTGGCGATTCACAGACCTGTAGCCCTGGGGATAAAAATATATTATATGTTTATAAAAAATAAAAAATTAAAAAAAAAAAGAAAAGCCAGTGCTACTGCCTTCGAGTCACCCTAATTACAGTTACTAACGAACTGCCCTCCAGGTCTATGCATTGGGCCTGTGATCACCTCGCCACTAACCCTAACCCGAGTTTGTGTTTGCAGACTTCTCTCCCAAAACCATGGCTCATATGCCCTGCAGGATGGGGTCTCTAGAGCCACACTACAGTACTATGACTGCCATCGCCAAGGAAAATTTGCCCGCCACAGTGTCCCAAACCCTCCAGATTAGGAGAAACCTGGAAGGCCCCTGAGCGCACCCCAATATTGGAGGCCGCTCTGGACGTAAATGCATCTTCTGAAACACCCTGATTACCCACATCCGGCAGACAATCATGTCAATGGTCCTGAGTCAGGATATTGAACCTGACATAAACCTAGGACTTCATTGGAACGTTAGATTAGGTTTTCAGGCATCTGTCCTTAGAGTCCTGTTCTAGAATACCATCTTATAGTACAACATGTGGTCCCTGAGCCACACAACAGAACAACTCCTGTCCCTAGAAGGAAACCGTGATCTTGGACCTGTGTCAAACACTCAGGGTAGGAGATTCCTGCATGGCCCCTTAGCCACCAAAACATTCTAAGATTTCCTTGGTAACAAACAAGCATTGGGGCCCATCTGAAAGAGATTCCATGTTAATTCATCGTCCTTGGTAATTTGCACCAGAGCCACATGAACAAACCTTCCATATTCCTCAGCTGCAATGGACAACAGAGGTGGGCTTTCAAGGCAGCCATATGGGAGAGCTCTGCTACCCAAAATTTCCACATGGAGGTCACTGGAGCAAAGAAACCAGACTCCCCATGTCCAGTAGAAGGAAACCTTGCTGTTTGGAGCATCTCATAAGCCTTAGCTTGGGACAACCTGCATGGCCTTTTGAAGCCACCCCTCCGTTAGTCGGTCATCAGAGATACAAACTCCAGTGTGAGCAAACATCTGACATCCGCCCTTACTCAGGTACTAGATATCTTGAATCAGCTGCTGCACTCTGGAACTGCCTTCTGCTTGGCTGAATATAACCTGAGCTTCTGTTTACAATCCCATCCTCACCCTCTTGGTCTTCAGGGCCTCTGGATAGGTAATTCTCGAGCCACGTCACAGCATTCTGCCTTCCCCACAGAAAGAAGTGCCTGGTGAGTCTGCCCAGAAAGCCCATATGAGGATCAATCTGCTTGGCCCTCGAGGGAGCCCCGATTTATAGGATGCCCTGGCCACTAATGCTGTGTGTGACAAAGCCTGAGCCCTGACCTTGTGTCAGCCACCCAGAGACCAGGGCCCATATTGAGCATGTGAGACCCCCATGGCTCAAGCCTTTCATCTCTGCCCATCCTTGTTATTCAGGCATCTGTCCCAGACCTTTGCTGGAATCCCTGCCACTGGGATAACCTGAAGCAAAATAGAGAACTCCTCCTTCCCCATGGCAGGAAACCTGCTGTTGGGATGGGTGTCCAAACCTAAGAGTGGTAGCCAGCTGCATCGCCAATGAGACCACGCCCAACCTGTGGGCCGCCCTGACTACAAACAGGCATTTTGACCCTCAGCCTAGCACGCTTTCAAAAACGACCTCTCAGTTGCACCACCAGGATCCTGCTTTGCAGGCCTGGTACACCCCTTGGACTAAATCCTAACACTTGGTGGGATTTTCCCGGTGCCCAGACCCAGAGACTGTCTCTCGAATCCCATTTTGGGGCACCCCTAAGATAGAAAACAAAACTCTTCCCTTCCCCCCAAAAGCCACCAAACTATTGGGAGTCACTAGGATCCTTAGAGAGGAATAATCACCTATAAACGCATAAGACCACACCTACATTCCGAGCCCATCCTGGACACATAATCCAGATAAAAAAACCCTATGCTACTGCCTTCGAATCACCCTAATTCCAGTTCCTGATGAGGTGCCATCCAGGTCTATGCATTGGGCTTGCGATCACCGCACCATTAAGCCTAACCTGAGTTTGTGTTTGCAGACTTTTTCTGAAATCCATGGCTCTCATGTCCCCCAGAATGGGGTCTCTGGAGCCCACCACAGTACTGAGCCTGCCATTCCCAAGGAAAATTTGCCCGTCACTGTTGCCCAAACCCTCCATATTAGGAGAAACCTGCAAGGCCCCTGAGCCCACACCCGTATTGAAGGCTGCTCTGAACACAAATGCACAGTCTGTAACACCCTGATCACCTACATCCTGGCAGACCTGCAAGTCAAAGTTTTTGAGTCAGACGATTAAACCTGACATACCCCTAGGGCCTCATTGGAACCCTAGATTAGGTTTCCAGGCATCTTTCCTCAGAGGCCTGTTCTGGAATACAATCTTATGATATAACATATGGTCCCTGACCCACACAACAGTACATCTCCTGTCTGCAAAAGGAAACCGTGCTCTTGGAGGTGTGTCAAGCCATCAGGGTAGGAAAATCCTGCATGGCCTCTCAGGCACCACCACATTCTAAGTTCTCTGTGATAACAAACCAGATTGTGACCCATGTGCTAAAGATTGATGTCAACTCAAGGCCTTCATAGTTTGCCCCAGCGTCACCAGAACCTGCCATATTCCTCAGCTGTAATGGACAGTGGAGGTGTGCTTTCAAAGCAGCCATGCGGAAGAGCCCTGCTTTTCAAACTTTCCACATGGAGGACACTGGAGCAAACAACCACACTCCCCATGTCCAGTAGAAGGAAACCTTGCTGTTTGGAGCATCTCACAAGCCCCAGTGTGGGAAATCCTCCATGGCCTTTTGATGCCACCCCTCTGTTACTTGGTCATCATAGATACAAACTCCAGTGTAAGCAGACATCTGACATCTGCCCTTACTCAGGTGCTGGATATCTTGAATCAGCCGATGCACACTAGAATTGCCTTTTGCTTGACACTGAATTTAACCTTAGCTTGTGTTTATAATACCATCCTTATCCTTTTGGTCCCCATGGCCTCTTGATAGGTAATTCTTGAGCCACGTCACAGCATTCTGCCTTCCCCATAGAAAGAAGGGCCTGTTGAGTATGCCCAGAAAGCTCACATGAGAATCTATCTGCTTGGCCCTTGAGGGAACCCCGATTTATAGGCTGCCTTGGCCACTAGTGTTGTGTCTGATGGAGCCTGAGCTCTGACCTCGTGTCAGCCACTCAGAGATCGGGGCCCATATCCAGCATGTGAGACCGGCTGTGGCCCAGGTCCGGCATCTCTACCCATCCCTGATATTCAGGCATCTGTCCCCATACCTTGATGGAATCCCTGCCAATGGGAGAACCTGAAGCACAATAGAGAACCCCTATTTCCCCATGGCAGGAAACCTGTCCATTGGTTTGGGTGTCAACCTTCAGAGTGGGAGCCAGCTGCATGGCCAATGATTCCACGCCCTCTTCTGAGGGCCACTCTGGGCACAAAAAGGCATTGTGTCCCTCAGCCTGTGCATGCTCTCAAACAAGTCCTCTCATTTTCACCACCAGGATCCCACATTGCAGGCCTGGTACGACCCTAGGCCCAAATCTTAACCGTTGGTGGGATTTTCCAGGTTCCCAAACCCAGAGCCCGTCTCTGGAATCCCTGTTTTGGGGCACCCCTATGATGGAAAACAGCACTGCTCCCTTCCCCAAAAAAGCCACCAAATTATTGGGAGACACTAGGATCCTTAAGGGGAAAATTCTCCCATCGACCCATGAGACCACACCTACATTCGGAGGCCATCCTGGACACACAATCCAAATAAAAAAGCCTGTGCTACCGCCTTCCAGTCACCCTAATTACAGTTCGTAACGAGCTGCCATCCAGGTCTATGCATTGGGCCTCTGGTCACCTCACCACTAATCCTAACCTGAGTTTGTGTTTGCCGACTTCTCTCCCAAAACCATGGCTCACATGCCTTCTAGGATCGTGTCTCTGGAGCCAAACCACAGGACTGGGCCTGCAATCCCCAAGGAATCTTTGCCAGTCACAATTGCACAAACCCTCCAGATTAGGAGAAATCTGCAAAGACCCTGAGTCAGCTCCAATATTGGAGGCTGTTCTGGAGGCAAATGCACAGTCTGAATGACCCTGATCACCTAAAAGCAGGCAGACATCCAAGTCAATTGTCCTGAGGCAGAAGATTGTATGAGACATGCCCCTAGGACCTCATAGGAACCCTAGAATAGGTTTTCAGGCATCTGTCCTCTGAGGCCTGTTCTGTAATACCACATTATAATACAACTTTTGATCCCTGAGCCACACAACAGAATGTGTCCTTTCCCCAGAATGAAACCGTGCATTCGACCTGTGCCAAACCTCAGGGTAGGAGAATCCTCCACAGCACCTTAGCTACCAGCATAATCTAAGATCTCCATTGTAACAAACCAGCATTTGGGCCCATCTGCAAGATATCCATGTCAACTCAAGGACTTGGTGGTTTGCCCCAGAGCCACCAGAACAGACCTGCGATGTTCCTCAACTGCAGTGGTCAATGGAGGTGTACTTTCCAGGCATCCATGTGGGAGAACTCTGCTACCCAAACTTTTCACATGGGGGATCCTGGATCAAAAACACCACACCCCTAGGTCCAATTCCTAACACTTGGTGGGATTTTCCAGGCGTCCAGAACCAGAGCTAGTCTCTGGAATCCCTGTTTTGGGGCACCCCTAAGATAGAAACAGCACTCTTCCCTTCCCCGAAAAAGACACCAAATTATGGAGATCCTCCAAGATCCTACGAGATGAAAAATCTCCCATGGACCCATGTAACTTCACCTGCATTCCGAGGCCATCCTGGACACACTATCCAGATAGAAAAGCTTGTGCTACCGCCATCTAGTCACCCTAATTACAGTTCCTGATGAGCTGTATGCATTGGGCCTGCGATCACCTCACCACTAACCCTAATGCGAATTTGTGTTTGCAGACTTCTCTCCCAAATCCATGGCTCACATGCCCTCCAGAAAGGTGTCTCTGGAGCCACACCACAGGACAGTGGCTGCCATCCCCAAGGAAACTGTGCCCATTGTAGTTGCCCCAAACTTCCAGATTAGGAGAAATCTGCAAGGCCCCTGAGCCCACCCCAATATCAGTGCCCGCTCTGGACTTAAATGCACAGTCTGAAAAAACCTGATCACCTACATCCAGGAAGACAGCCAAGTTAATTATCATGAGTCAGAAGATTGAACCTGACATGCCCCTAGGACCTCATTAAATCCCTAGATTAGGTCTTCAGGCATCTGTCCTCAGAGGCCTGTTCTGGAATACCAACTTGTGATACAATATGTGGTCCCTGAGTCACACAACAGACATCTCCTGTCCCCAGAAGGAAACCGTTCCTTCGACCTGTGCCAAAACCTCAGCATAGGAGAATCTTGCATGGGACCTTAGGCATCAGTACATTCTAAGATCTCCGTGATTACAAACCAGCATTGGGGCCCATCTGCAAGAGATTCCATGTCAACTCAAGGCCTTTGAACATTGCCCCAGAGCCACCAGAACGAACCTGCCAAGTTCCTCAGCTGCAATGGTCAATAGAGGTGTGCTTTCCAGGCATCCATGTGGGAGATCTCTGTTACCCAAACTTTTCACATGGGGGAATCTGGAGCAATAAACCAGACTCCACGTGACCAGTAGAATAAAACCTTAGAGTTAGGAGAATCTCACAAGCCTCAGCGTGGGAAATCCTCCATGGCCTCTTGACGCCACTCCTCCATTTGTCAGTCATCATAGACATAAACTCCAGTGTGAGCCAACATCTGACATCTGCCCTTACTCATGTGCTGGATATGTCGAATCAGGCGCTGCACATTGGAACTGCCTTCAGCTTGGCACTGAATTGAACAGTGGCTTGTGTTTACAATTCCATCCTCATCTACTGGTCCATAAGCCCTCTTATGGACCAGTATTCTGACTGCTGAAGTCAGCATTCTGACTTCCCCATAGAAAGAAGAAGTACCTGGTGATTCTGCCCAGAAACCCCACATGAGGATCAATCTGCTCGGCCCTTGAGGGAACCCCGATTTATAGGCTGCCCTGGCCACTAGACCTGGGTCTGACAGAGCCTGAGCCCTGACCTAGTGTCAGCCCCCCAGAGAGTGGGCCCCATATCTAGCATGTGGGACCAGCCATGGCCCAAGTCTGTCATCTCTACCCATCCTTGGTATTCAGCCTCCCCCCTCCACAGACACTTGCTGGAATCCCTGCCAATGGAGAAACCTGAAGCACAAGAGAGAACTCCTCCTTCCCCATGGTAGGAAACCGAGCTGTTGGAATGGTTGTCCAACCCTCAAAGTAGGAGCCAGCTACATGGACTAATGAGACCACGCTTACTCCTGAGGGCCACCCTGGGCAAATACAGGCATTGTGACCCTCACCCTAAGCATGCTTTCAAACAAGCCTTCTCATTTGCACCTCAAGGATCCCGCATTGCAGTCCTGGTATGCCCCTAGGCCCAATCCAAACCCTTGGTAGGATTTTCAAGGCGCCCAGACCCTGAGCCCATCTCTGGAATCCCTGTTCTGGGGCACCCCTAAGATTGAAAACAGCACTCTTCTGTTCCGTGATAAGGCCACCAAACTATGGAGAGTTGCAAGGATCCTTAGAGAGCAAAAGTCTCCCCTGGACCAATGAGACCACACCCATATTCTGAGGCCATCCTGGACACACAATCCAGATAGAAAAGTTGTGCTACCACCTTGAAGTCACCGTAGTTACAGTATCTGACGAGATGCCCTCCAGGTCTATGCATTAAGCCTGTGAACACCTCCCCACTAACCGTAAACCTAATTTGTGTTTACAGACTTCTCTCCCGAAACCATGGCTCTCATGCCTCAAAAATGATGTCTCTGGGGGCGGCTGGGTGGCTCAGTGGCTTAAAGCCTCTGCCTTCGGCTCAGGTCATGATTCCAGGGTTGTGGGATCGAGCCCTGCATTGGGCTCTCTGCTCACTGGGGAGCCTGCTTCCCCCACTCTCTGCCTGTCTCTCTACCTACTTGTGATCTCTGTCTGTCAGATAAATAAATAAATAAAATATTTTTAAAAAATGATGTCTCTGGACCCACACCACAGGACTGTGCCTATTATCCCCAAGAAAACTTTGCCCGTCACATTTGTCCAAACCTTCCAGATTAGGAGAAACCTGTAAGGTACCTGAGCCCACCCCAATATTGGCAGATGCTGTGGACATAAATGCGCACTCTGGAAAACCCTGATCACCTCCACCAAGGCAGACAGCCAAGTCCATGGTCCTGAGTCAGAATATTGAAATTGACTTGACCCTAGGACCTCATTGGAACCCCAGATTAGGTTTTCAGGAATCTGTCCCAAGGGGCCTGTACTGGAATACCAACTTATGATACAATATGTGGTCCCTGAGCCACACAACGGAACATCTCCTGTCGCCAGAAGGATACCTGTTCTTCGACCTGTGGAACACACTCAGGTTAGGAGAAACATACATGGCACCCTAGCCACCAGCACATTCTAAGATCTCCCCGGTAACAAAGCAGCATTGTGGCCCATCTGCAAGAGATTCCATGTCAACTCAAGACCTTGGTACTTCGCCCCTGAGCCACCAGAATGAACCTGCCATGTTCCTCAGCTGCAATGGTCAATGGAGGTGTGCTTTCCAGGCATCCATGCGAGAGACTTCTGCTAGCCAAAATTTCCACATGGGAGCAAACAAACCCGACTCCACCTGTCCAGTAGAAGGAAACCTTGCTGTTTGGAGCATCTCACAGGCCTCAGCCTGGGATATCCTCCATGGCCTCTTGACACCACTTCTCGTTCGGTCATCATAGACACGAACTAGAGAGTGAGAAATCATCTGACATCTGCCCTTTCTCAGGTGCTAGATATCTCAAATCAGCCACTGCACATTGGAACAGCCTTCTGCTTGGCACTGAATTGAACCGTAGGTTGTGTTTACAATTCCATCCTCACCTTACTGGTCCCCAAGCCCTCTTGATAGGGAATTCTGGAGCCACAAGGCTTAATTCTGCCTGATGACTTGCCTAGAAACCCCACATGAGGATCAATCAGCTCGTCCCTCGAGGGAACCCTGTTTTATAAGCTGCCCTGGCCATTAGTACTGTGTGTGACAGAGCCTGAGCTCCGACCTCATGTCAGCCACCCAGAGAGTGGTCTCTTATCTAGCATGTGGGTCCGACCATGGCCCAAGTCTGTCATCTCTACCCATCCTTCGTGTTCAGTAACCTGTCCCCAGAACTGTGCTGGAATCCCTGCCAATGGGGGAACATGAAGCAAAATAGAGAACTCCTCCTTCCCCATGGCAGGAAACCTGGATGTTGAGATGGGTGTCCAACCTTCAAAGTGGGAGCCAGCTACAATGACATTGAAACCACGCCTACTCCTGAGGGCCACCCTGGGCAAAAACAGGCATTGTGACCCTCAGCCTGAGCATGCTTTCTCACAAGCCCTCTCATTTGCACCACTAGGATCCCGAATTGCTGACCTAGTATGCCTCTAGGCCCAAATCAGAAGCCTTTGTGGGATTTTCCAGGCACCCAGACCCAGAGCCTGTCTCTGGAATCCCTGTTTTGGGGCACCCCTTAGATGGAAAAAAACCCTTTTCCCTTCCTCGATAATGCCACCAAACTATGGAGAGCTGCAAGGATCTTTAGAGATGGGAAAAGTCTCCCATGGATGCATGAGATCCCACTTACATTCTCAGGCCATCCTGGACACCCAATCCAGATAGAAAAGCTGTGCTACTGCCTTCCTTTCACCCTAATTACAGTTCCTAACGAGATGCCCTGAAGGTCTAATCATTAAGCCTGATATCACCTCGCCACTGACCCTATCCTAAATTTGTTTTTGCAGACTTCTATCCTAAAACCATGGCTCTCATGCCCTCCAGGATGATGTCTCTGGAACACACCACGGGACGGTGCCTGCCATCTCCAAGGAAACTCTGCCCATCACAGCTGTCCAAACTTTCCAGATTAGGAATAACCTTCAAGGTCCCTGAGCCCACCAAATATTGGCAGCCACTCTGGACGCAAATGTGCAGTCTGACATAACGTGATCACCTACATCTATGCAGACACCCACGTCAATGTTCCTGAGTCAGAAGATTGAACCTACATGCCCCTAGGACATCATTGGACTCCAGATTACGTTTTAGGGCACCTGTCCTCAGGGGCCTGTTCTGGAATACCAACTTATGATACAACATGTGGTCCCTGAGCCACACAACATAATATCTCCTGTCCCCAGAGGATACCGTGCATTCAACCTGTGCCAAACCCTCAGTGTAGGAGAATCCTGCACGGAACCTTAGGCACCAGCACATTCAAAGATCTCCCTGGTTACAAACCAGCATTGTGCCCCATCTGCAAGAGATTCCATGTCAACTCAAGGCCTTTGAACTTCGCCCCAGAGCCACCAGAACGAACTTGCCATGTTCCTCAGCTGCAATGGTCAATGGAGGTGTGCTTTCCAGGCTTCCATGCTGAAGAGCTCTGCTACCCAAACTTTCCACATGGGGGAACCTGGATCAACAAACCACACTCCACATGTCCAGTAGAATGAAACCTTGCAGTCTGGAGAATCTCACAAGCTTCAGTGTGGGAAATCCTCCATGGCAACTTGACGGCACCCTTCCATTTGTCGGTCATCATAAACACAAAGTCCAGTGTGAGCAACCATCTGACATCTGCCCTTACTCATGGCTGGATATTTCGAATCAGGCACTGCACATTGGAACTGCCTTCAGCTTGGCACTGAATTGAACAGCAGCTTGTGTTTACAGTTCCATCCTTACCCTACTGGTCCCTTAGCCCTACTGATAGGGCTTTGTGGAGCCACAAGGCAGCATTATGCCTTGCCCATAGAAAGAAGAAATGCCTGGTGAGTTTGCCCAGAAACCCCACATGAGGATTAATCTGTCCAGCCCTCAAGAGAACCCCGATTTATAGCCTGCCCTGGCCAAAAGTGCTGTGTCTGACAAAGCATGAGCCCAGACCTCGTATCAGCCACCCAGAGAGCAAACCCCATATCTAGCATGTGAGACCGCACATGGCTAAAGTCCGTCATTTCTATCCATCCTTGGTATTCAGGCACCTGCCCCCAAACCTTTGCTGGAATACCAGCCAATTAGGAACCTGAAGCACAAGATAACTTTTCCTTCCCCATGGCAGGAAACTGGCTGTTGGGATGGGTGCCCAACCCTCAGAGTGGGAGCCAGTTGCATAACCAATGAGATCACGCCCATTCCTGAGGGCTCCCTGGGCACAAACAGATAGTGACTCTCAACCTGAGCATGCTTTCAAACAAGGCCTCTAGATGCACCAGCAGGATCCCTTATTGCAGGCCTGGTACAGCCCTACACCCTAATCCTAACACTTTGTGGGATTTTCCAGGAACCCAGACCCAGAGTCTGTCTCTGAATCCTTGTTTTGGAGCACTCCTAAGATGGAAAACAACACTCTTCCTTTCCCCGAAAAGCCACCAAACTATGGGGACCTGCCAGGAAGCTTACAGAAGAAAAATCTCCCATGGAACCATGAAATCACACCCGCATTCTGAGGCCATCCTGGACACACAATTCAGATAGAAAAGCCTGTGCTACCACCTTCAGTCACCCTAATTACTGTTCCTGACGAGCTGTCCTCCAGGTCTACGCATTGGGCTTGTGATCACATCACCAAAAATCCATACTAAATTTAGTTTTTGCAGACGTCTCTCGCCAAACTATGTCTCTCAAGCCCTCCAGGATAGGGTCTCTGGAACCACACTACAGGACTGTGCCTACAAACACCAAGGATACTGTGCCCATCACATTAGCCCAAATATTCCATATTAGGAGAAACCTTCAAGGCCCCTGAGCCCACCCCAATATTGGTGGCTGCTCTGGACGCAAATGTGCAATCTGAAACAACCTGATCACCTACATCCAGGCAGACAGCCAAGACAATGGTCCTGAGTCAGAAGATTGAATCTGGCATGCACCTAGGACCTCATTGGAATCCCTAATCAGTTTTTCAGGCACCTGTCCAAAGGGACCTGTTCTGGAATACCAACTTCTTATATAACATGTGGTCCCTGGGCCACACAACAGAACATCTCCTGTCCCCAGAAGGAAACCGTGCTCTTCAACCTGTGTCAAACCCTCAGGGTAAGAGAAACCTGCAGGGCACCTAGCCACCAGCACATTCTAAGATCTCTCTGGTAAAAAACCAGCATTGTGGCCCATCTTCAAGAAATTCCATGTCAACTCAAGGCCTTGGTACTTCGCCCCAGAGCCACCAGAATGAACATGCCATGTTCCTCAGCTGCAATGGTCAATGGAGGTGTGCTTTCCAGGCATCCATGCAGGAGATTTCTCCTAGCCAAACTTTCCACATGGGAGACACTGAAGCAAACAAACCAGACTCCACCTGTCCAGTAGAAGGAAACCTTGCTGTTTGAAGCATCTCACAAGCCTCAGTGTGGGAAATCCTCCATGGCCTCTTGACGCCACCCCTCCATTAGTCAGTCATCATACACAACTCCAGTGTGAGCAAACATCTGACATCCGCCCTTACTCAGGTGCTGGATATCTCAAATCAGGAGATGCACATTGGAACGGCCTTCCTCTTGGCACTGCATTGAACCGTAACTTGTGTTTACAATTCCATCCTCTCACTACTGGTCCCCAAGCCCTCTGGATAGGGAATTCTGAAGCCACAATGCAGCATTCTGCCTTCCCCATAGAAAGACGAAGGACCTGGTGAGTCTGCCCAGAAACCCCACTTGAGGATCAATCTGCACGGTCCTCAAGGGAACCCTGATTTATAGGCTGCCCTGTACACTAGACCTGTGTCTGACCGAGCCTGAGCCCCGACCTAGTGTTAGCCACCCAGTGTGGGCGCCATATCTAGCATGTGGCACCGGCCATTCCCCAAGTCCATCATCGCTACCCATCCTTGGTATTCAGGCAACGCTCCCTGGACTTGTGCTGTAATCCCTGCCAATGGGGGAACAGAAGCACAATAGAGAACTCCTGCTTACTATTGGCAGAACCCTGGCTGTTTGGATGGGTGTCCAACCCTCAGAGTGGTAGGCAGCTGCATGGTCAATGAAACGACGCCCACTCCTGAGGGACACCCTGGGCAAAAGCAGGCATTGTGACCCTCAGCCTGAGCATGATATCAGCCAAGCCCTCTCAGTTGCACCACCAGCATCATGCATTGCAGGCCTGGAACACCCCTAGGCCCAAATCCTAACTCATAGTGGGATTTTCCCAGCACCCAGACCCAGAGTCCGTCTCTGGAATCCCTGTTTAGGAGCACCCCTATGATGGAAAACAGCACTCTTCCCTTCCCCCGAAAAAGCCAACAAACTATGGAGAGCACCAAGGATCCTTAGAGAGGAAAAGACTCCCATGGACATATGTGACCTTACCTGCATTCCGAGGCCATCCTGGACACACAATCCAGATAGAAAATCTGTGCTACCACATTCCAGTCACCCTAAATACAGTTTTGACGAGCTGCCCTCCAGGTGTATGCATTGGGTCTGTGATCCCTTCGCCATTAACCCTAACCCGAGTCTGTGTTTGCAGACTTCTCTCCCAAAACCATGGCTCACATGCCCTCCAGGATGGGGTCTCTGGAGCCAAAGCACAGGACTGGGCCGGCCATTCACAGTGAAACTGTGCCTGACACAGATGCACAATCCCTCCAGATTAGGAGAAATCTGCAAGGCCCCTGAGCTCATTTCAATATTGGAGCCTGTTTTGGAGGCAAATGTGCAGTCTGAATGACGCTGATCACCTACATGTAGGCAGACACCCAAGTCAATGGTGCTGAATCAGATGATTGAACCTGACATGCCCCCAAGACCTCATTGGAACCCTAGATTAGGTTTTCAGGCATCAGTCCTCAGAGGTCTGTTTTGGAATACCAAGTTATGATACAATGTGTGGTCCCTGAGCCACACTTCAGAACATCTCCTGTCCCCAGAAGTAAACCGTCCTCTTCGACCTGTTTCAAACCCTCAGGGTAGGAAAATCCTGCATGGCACCTTAGCCACCAGCACATTCTAAGATCTCCCTGGTAACAAATGAGCATTGTGACCCATCTGCAAGAGATTCCTTGTCACCTCAAGGCCTTGGTACTTCACCACAGAGCCACCTGAACTAACCTTCTATGTTCCTCAGCTGCAATTGTAAATCCAGGTGTGCTTTCCAGGCATCCATGGGGGAGAGATCTGTCCTCCCCATGGAGGACGCTGGGGAAAACAAACCAGACTCCACCTGTCCAGTAGAAGGCAACCTTGCTGTTTGGAGCAACTCACAAGCCTCAGTGTGGGAAATCGTCCATGACCTCTTGACGCCACCCCTCCATTTTTCTGTCATCATTGACACGAACTCTAGTCTGAGCAAACATCTGACATCCACCCTTACTCAGGTGTTGGATATCACGAATCAGCCGCTGCACATTGCAACAACCTTCTGCTTGGCACTGAATTGAACCGTAGGTTATGTTTACAATTCCATCCTCACCTTACTGGTCCCCAAGATCTCTTGATAGAGAATTCTGGAGACACAACGCAGTATTCTGCCTTCCATAGAAAGAAGTGCCTGGTGAGTCTTCCCAGAAACCCACATGAGGATCAATCTGATCGGCCCTATGGGTGCCCCGATTTATAGGCTGTTCTGGCCACTAGTGCTGTGTCTGATGGAGCCTGAGCACTGACCTAGTGTCAGCCACCCAGAGAGTGGACCCCATATCCATCATGAAAGTCCAGCCATGGCTCAAGTCCATCATCTCTACCCATCCTTGGTATTCAGGCACCTGTCCCCAGGCTTTTGATGGATTCCCTGCTAATGGGGGAACCTGAAGCACAATAGAGAACTCCTCCTCCCACTTGGTAGGAAACCTGGCTGTGGGGATTGACATCCAACCCTCAAAGTGGGAGACAACTGCATAACCACTGAGACCATGCCCAATCCTGAGGGTTGGCCTGGGCACAAACAGGTATTGTGACCCTCAGCCTGAGCATGCTTTCAAACAAACCCTCTTAGTTGCACCACCAGGATGCCACATTGCAGGCCTGGTACGCCCCTAGGCCCAAATTCTAACACTTGGTGGGATATTCCAGGTGCGCCGACCCTGATGCCATCTCTCGAATCCCTATTTGGGGCACCCCTAAGATGGAAAACAGCACTCTTCCCTCCCCTGGGAAATCCACCAAACTATGGGGAGCCACCAGGATCCTTAGAGAGGAAAAATCTCCCATGAACCCAGGAGACCACACGTGCCATCCGAGGCCATCCTGGACACACAATCCTCATATAAAAGCCTGTGCTACTGCCTGCCAGTCACCCTAATTACATTTCCTGACGAGCTCCCCTCCAGGTCTACTCACTGGGGCTGTGATCACCTCACGACTAACCCTAACCCGAATTAGTGTTTGCAGATTTCTCTCCCAAATCCATGGCTCTCATGCCCTCCAGGATGGGGTCTCTGGAGCAACATCAGAGGACTGTGCCTGTCATGCCCAAGGAAACTGTGCCTGTCACAGTTGCCAAAACCTTCCAGATTAGGAGAAACCTGCAAGGCCCCTGAGCCCACCCCATATATTGGCGGCCGCTCTGGATGCAACTGCACTGTCTGAAGCACCCTGAAAACTTACATCCAGGTAGACAGCAAGTCAATGGTGCTGAGTCAGAAGATTGAACCTGACATGCCCCCAAGACCTCACTGGAATCCTAGATTAGGTTTTCAGACATCTGTCCTCAGAGGCCTGTTTTGGAATACCAAGTTATGATACAATGTGTGGTCCCTGAACCACACTTCAGAGCATCTCCTGTCCCCAGAAGTAAACCGTCCTCTTTGACCTGTTTCAAACACTCGGGGTAGGAGAATCCTGCATGGCACCTTAGCCACCAGCACATTCTAAGATCTCCCTGGTAACAAATGAGCATTGTGACCCATCTGCAAGAGATTCCTTGTCATCTCAAGGCCTTGGTACTTCGCCACAGAGCCACCTGAACTAACCTGTTATGTTCCTCAGCTGCAATGGTAAATTCAGGTGTGCTTTCCAGGCATCCATGCGGAGAGATCTGCTACCCAAACTATCCCCATGGAGGATGCTGGGGCAAACAAACCAGACTCCAACTGTCCACTAGAGGGAAACCTTGATGTTTGGAGCATCTCACAAGCCTCAGCGTGGGAAATCGTCCATGGCCTCTTGACACCACCCCTCCATTTTTCTGTCATCATAGACACGAACTCTAGTGTGAGCAAACATCTGACATCCGCCTTACTCAGGTGCTGGATATCTCGAATCAGCCGCTGCACTTTGGAACAGCCTTCTGCTTTGCACTGAATTGAACTGTAGGTTGTGTTTACAATTCCATCCTCATCTTACTGGTGCCCAAGCCCCGTTGATTGGGAATTCTGGTGCCACAAGGCAGCATTCTGCCTTCTCCATAGAAAGAAGAAGTGCCTGGTGACTTGCCTCGGAACCCCACATGAGTTTCAATCTGCTCAGCCCTCGAGGGAACCCCGCTTTATAAGTTGCCCTGGCCATTAGTACTGTGTCAAACAGAGCAAGAGCCCCGACCTCGTGTCAGCCACTCAGAGAGTGCCCCTCTTATCTAGCATGTGGGTCCGGCCATGGCCGAAGTCCATCATCTCTACCCATTCTTGGTGCTCAGTCACCTGTAACCAGAACTGTGCTGGAATTCCTGCCAATGGGGAGCCTGAAGCACAATAGAGAAATCCTCCTTCCCCATGACAGGAACCTGGATGCTGAGATGGGTGTCCAACCGCAAACTGGGAGCCAGCTACAGTGACAATGAAACCCTACTCCTGAGGGCCACCCTGGGAACAAACAGGCATTGTGACCCTCAGCCTCAGCATGCTTTCTAACAAGCCCTCTCATTTTCACCACCAGGATCCCGCATTGCAGGGCCTGTATGCCCCTAGGCTCATATCAGAACATTGGAGGGATTATCAAGGTTCCCAGACCCATAGCCCGTCTCTGGAATCCCTGTTTTGGGGCACCCCTAGGATGGAAAACAGCAGTCTCCACTTACCCAAAAAAGCCACCAATCTATGGAGAGCCAACAGGAACGGTAAAGAGGAAAAGTCTCCCAAGGAACTATGAGACCACACCTGCATTTTGAGGCCATAGTGGACAAAAAATCCAGATAGAAAAGCCTGTGCTACCGCCTTCCTTTCACCCTAATTACAGTTTCTGAAGAGCTGCCCTCCAGGTCTATGCCTTAAGCAATCAGTCACCTAGTCACTAACCCTAACCTGAATTTATGTTTTCACTTCTCTCCCAAAACCATGGCTCTAATGCCCTAGAGGATGAGGTCTCTAGAGCCACACCACAGGACGGTGCCAACAAACCCCAAGAAAACTGTGCCCGTCACAGATACCCAAATCTTCCAGATTAGGAGAAACTTGCAAGGCTCCGGGTCCCACCCCCACACTGGCTGCCACTCTGGACGCAAATACACAGTCTGAAACAACCTGATCACCTACATCCAGGCAGACAGCCAAGACAATGGTCCAGAGTCAGAAGATTGAACCAAAAAAAACCCTAGGACCTTATGGGAACCCTAGATTAGGTTTTCAGGCATCTTTGCTCAGAGGCCTATTCTGGAATACCAACATATGATACAGCACGTCGTTCCTGAGCCACACAACAGAACATCTCCTGTCCCCAGAAGGAAACCGTGCTCTTCAACCTGTGTCAAACCCTTAGGGTAAGAGAAACCTGCAGGGCACCTAGCCACCAGCACATTCTAAGATCCCCCTGGTAAAAAACCAGCATTGTGGCCCATCTGCAAGAAATTCCATGTCAACTCAAGGCTTTGGTACTTCACCCCAGAGCCACCAGAATGAACATGCCATGTTCCTCAGCTGCAATGGTCAATGGAGGTATGCTTACCTGGCATCCTTGCGAGAGAGCTCTGCTAACCAAAATTTCCACATGGGAGACACTAAAGCAAACAAACCAGACTCCACCTGTCCAGTAGAAGGAAACCTTGCTGTTTGAAGCGTCTCATAAGCCTCAGCATGGGAAACCCTCCATGGCTTCTTGACGCCACCCCTCCATTTGTCAGTCATCATAGACACAATCTCCAGTGTGAGCAACATCTGACATCCGCCCTTACTGAGGTGCTGGATATCTCGAATCATGAGATGCACATTGAAACTGCCTTCCGCTTGGCACTGAATTGAACTGTAGATTGTGTTTACAATTCCATCCTCACCCTAATGGTCCCCAAGCCCTCTGGATAGGGAATTGTGTAGTCACAATGCAGCATTCTGCCTTCCCAATAGAAAAAAGAAATGCCTGGTGAGTCTGCCCAGAAACCCCACATGAGGATCAATCTACTTGTTCCTCGAGAGAACCCAGATTTATAGGCTACCCTGGCCATTAGTGCAGTGTTTGAGAGAGCCTGAGCTCCAATCTAGTGTCAGCCACTCAGAAAGGGGCTCCATATCCAGCATGAGGGACAGCCATGACCCAAGTACGTCATCTCTACCCATCCTTGGTATTCAGGCACCTGTCTCCAGATCATTGCCTGAATTCCTGCCAATGTTGGAACCTGAAACACAATATAGAACTCCTCCTTCCCCATGGCAGGAAACCTGGCTATTGGGATAGGTGTCCAACCCTCTAAGTGGGAGCCAGCTACATGTGCAATGAAACCACGCCCACACCTGAGGTCTGCCCTGGGCACAAACAGACATTGTGACCCTCAACCTGAGCATGCTTTCAAACAAGTCTTGTCAGTTGCACCACCAGCATCCCACATTGCAGGCTTCTTAAGCCCATAGGTCCAAATCTTAACCCTTGGTGGGATATTACAGGCACCCAGACCCAGAGCCCGTCTCTGGAAATCCTATTTTGGGGCACCCCTAAAATGGAAAACAGCACTTTCCCCTTCCCCGAAAAAGCCACCAAACTATGGAGAGCCACCAGGATCCTTAGAGAGGAAAAGTCTCCCATGGGCCGAAGGGAACAAACCTGCATTCTGAGGCCTTCCTGGACACACAATCCAGATAAAAAAGTGGAAGAGCTACCGCCTTCCAGTCGCCCTAAATACAGTTCCTCACAAGCTGCCTTCCAGGTCTATGCATTGGGCCTGCAATCACTTCGCCCCTAACCCTATCCTGAACTTGTGTTTGCAGACTTCTCTCCCAAAACCATGGCTCACATGCCCTCCAGGATGGGGTCTCTGGATCCACACCACAGGACTGTGCCTGCCATCACCAAGGAAACTGTGCCCGTCACAGTTGCCCAATCCTTCCAGATTAGGAGAAACCTGCAAGGCCTCTGAGCCCACCCCAATATTGGCAGCTGCTCTGGATGCAAATGCGCAGTCTGAAAAAACCTGATCACCTACATCCAGGCAGAACACCATGTAAATGGTCCTGAGTCAGAAGATTGAACCTGAAATGCCTCTAGGACCTCATTGGAACCCTAGATTAGGTTTTCAGGCATATCTCCTCAGGGCCCTGTTCTAGAATACCAACTTATGATAGAACATGTGGTCCCTGACCAACACAACAGAATATCATTTGTCCCCTGAAGGAGACATAGCACTTCGACCTGTACCAAACCCTCAAGTTAGGAGAATCCTGCATGGCACCTTAGCCACCAGCACATTCTAAGGTCTATCTGGTAAAAACCAGCATTGTGACCCATCTTCAAGAGATTCCATGTCAACTCAAGGCCATGGTATTTTGCCTCAGATCCAACACAATGAACCTGCCATGTTCCTCAGCTGCAATGGTTAGTGGAGGTGTGCTCTCCAGGCATCAATGCGGGAGAGCTCTGCTACCCAAACGTTCCACATTGGGGAGACTGAAGCAAACAAACCAGACTCCACCTGTCCAGTAGAAGGAAACCTTGCTGTTTGGAACATTGCACAAGCCTCAGCATGGGAAATCCTCCATGGCCTCTTGACGGCACCCCTCCATTTTTCGGTCATCACAGACACAATCTTCAGTGTGAGTAAACATCTGACATCCACCCTAACTCAGGTGCTGGATATCTCGAATAGCCGATGTACATTGGACATGCATGGCACTGAACTAAACCGTAGGTTGTGTTTACAATTCCATCCTCAGCCTACTAGTCCCCAAGCCCTCTTGATAGGGAATTCTGGAGCCACAACGCAGCATTCTGCCTTCCCCATAGAAAGAAGAAGGGCATGGTGAGTCTGCCCAGAAAATCCACTTGAGGATCAATCTGCACAGTCCTCGAGGGAACCCTGATTTATAAGCTGCTCTGGACACTAGACCTGTGTCTGACCAAACCTGAGCCCTGACCTAGTGTCAGCCACCCAGAGTGTGGGCGCCATATCTAGCATCTGGGACCGGCCATGATCCAATTCCGTCATCTCTACCCATCCTTGGTATTCAGGCACCTTTCCCCGGACCTGTGCTGTAATCCCTGCCAATGGGGGAAACTGAAGCACGATAGAGAATTCCTCCTTCCACTTAGCAGGATCCTGGCAGTTGGGATGGGTGTCCAACTTTCAGAGTGGTAGCCAGCTGCATGGCCAATGAAACGACGCCCACTCCTGAGGGCCACCCTGGGCACAAACAGGCATTGTGACCCTCAGTCTTAGCATGCTTTCCAACAATCCCTCTCAGCACCACCATGATCCCGCATTGAAGGCCTGGTGTGCCCCTAGAATAAAATCCTAACCCTTGTTGGGATTTTCCAGGTGCCCAGACCCAGATCTCCTCTCTGGAATCCCTGTTTTGGGGCACCCCTAAGATGGAAAACAGCACCCTTCCCTTCCATGAGAAATTCACCAAACTATTGGGACCCACTGCAATCCTTAGAAAGGAAAAATTTCCCATGGACCCAAGAGACTGCACCTGCATTCCAAGACTATAATGGACACAAAATTCAGATACAAAAGTCTTTGAAACCTTCTTTGAGTCACCCGATTTACAGTTCCTGACGAGTTGCCCTCCAGGACTATGCATTGGGCCTGTGATCACTTCGCCATTAACCCTAACCCGAGTTTGTGTTTGCAGACTTCTCTCCCCAAAACCATGGCTCACATACCCTGTTGGATGGGGTCTCTGGAGTCAAATCACAGGACTGGGCTGGCCATTCACAGGGAAACTGTGCCCCACACAGATGCAAAATCCCTCCAGATTAGGAGAAATTTGCAAGCCCCCTTAGCCCATTTCAATATTGGAGGCCATTATGGAGCAAATGCGCAGTCTGGACAATGCTGATCACCTACATGTAGGCAGACACCCAAGTCAATGGTGCTGAATCAGAAGATTAAACTTGACATGCCCCTTGGACCTCATCGGAACCCTAGATTGTATTTTCAAGCATCTGTCTTCAGGGGCCTATTCTGGAATACCACTTTATGAGACAACTTGTGGTCTGTGTACCACACAACAGAACTTGGCCTGTTCCCAGAAGGAATCCGTGCTCTTTGACCTGTTCCCAACTCTCAAGTTAAGAGGATCCTGCATGGCTCCTTAGACAGCCACACATTCTAAGAGCACCCTGGTAACAAACCAGAATTGGGACCCATCTGCAAGAGATTTCATGCCACCTCAAGGCCTTGGTACTTTGCCCAAGAGCCACCAGATCAAACCTGCCATGTTCCTCAGCTGCAATGTGCACTTTCCTGGCATCCAAGGGGGCGGGCTCTGCTCCCCAAACATTCCACATGTGGGATCCTGGAGCAAACAAACCAGACTCCACCTGTCCATTAGAAGGAAAACTTGCTGTTTGGAGCATCTCACAAGCCTCAGCGTGTGAAATCCTCCATGGCCTCTTGACGCCACCCCTCCATTTTTCGGTTGTCATAGACACAATCTCCAGTGTGAGGAAACATCTGACATCCGCCCTTACTCAGGTGCTGGATATCTCACAAAAGGTGCTAAACATTGGAACTGCCTTCCGCTTCATACTGAATTGAACCGTAGCTGGTGTTTACAATTCCATCCTCACCCTACTGGTCCCCACGCCCTCTTGATAGGGAATTCTGGAGACACAATGCAGCATTCTGCCTTCCCCATAGAAAGAAGTGCCTGGTGAGTCTACCCAGAAATCCCATATGAGGATCAATCTGCTCGGCCCTGGAGCGGACCCCAATTTATAGGCTGCTCTGGCCACTAGTGCTGTGTCTGACAGAGCTTGAACACTGACCTAAGGTCAGCCACAAAGAGAGCATGCCCCATATCCAACATGAGAGACTGGTTAAGGCCCAAGTCTGTCATCTCTACCCATCGATGGTATTCAGGCACCTGTCCCTAGACCTTTGCTGGAATCCCTGCCAATGGGGGAACCTGAAGCACAATAGAGATCTCCTCCTTTCTATAGGCAGGAAACCTGGCTTTGGGGATTGGCGTCTAACCCTCAAAGTGGGAGACAGTGCCTAGCCAATGAGACCACGCCCACAATTGAGGGCCGCCCTGGGCACAAACAAGCATTGTGACCCTCAGTCTGAGCATGTTTTCCAACAAGCCCTCTCAGTTGCACCACCAGGATCCCGCATTGCAGGCCTGCTATGTCCCTAGGCCCAAATCCTAACACTTGGTGGGATATTCCAGGTACACAGACCCAGAGCCCGTCTCTCAAATCCCTGTTTGGGGCACCCCTAAGATGGAATACAGCACTCTTCCCATCCCTGTAAAATCCACCAAACTATGGTTAGCCTCCAAGATCCTTAGAGAGGAAAAATCTCCAATGGACCCAGGAGACCACACGTGCAATCCGAGGCCATCCTGGACACACAATCCACATAGAAAGCCTGTGCTACCACCTTCTAGTCACCATAATTACATTTCCTGACGAGCTCCCCTCCAGGTCTACTCACTGGGGCTGTGTTCACCTCACCCCTAACCTTAACCTGAGTTTGTGTTTGCAGATTTCTCTCCCAAATCCATGGCTCTCATGCCCTCCAGGATGGGGTCTCTGGAGCCTGTCATCCCCAAGGAAACTGTGCCCATCACAGTTGCCCAAACCTTCCAGATCAGGAGAAACCTGCAAGACCCCTGAGCCCACCCCATATATTGGCGGCCTCTCTGGATGCAACTGCAGTCTGAAGCACCCTGATCACTTACATCCAGTCAGACAGTAAGTCAGTGGTCCTGAGCCAGAATATTGAACCTGACATGCCCCTAGATCCTCACTGGAACCCTAGATTAGGTTCTCAGTCACCTGTCCTCAGAGGCCTGTTCTGGAATACCAAATTATGATACAAAACATTTTCTGTCCCCAGAAGTTAACAGTGTTCTTTGACGTGTGCCAAAACCTAGGTTAGGAGAATCCTGTGTGACACCTTTGCCACCAGCACATTCTAAGATATCCCTGGTAACAAACCAGCATTGTGAACCATCTGCAAGATATCCCATGTCATCTCAAGGCCTTGGTACTTCGCCACAGAGCCACCAGATCTAACCTGCTATGTTCCTCAGCTCCAGTGGTTTGCTTTCCAGGCATCCATGTGGGAGAGCTCTGCTACCCAATCTTTCCCCATGGAGGATGCTGGGGCAAACAAACCAGACTCCTCCTGTCCAGTAGAAGGAGACCTTGCTGTTTGGAGCATCTCACAAGCCTCAGCCTGGGAAATCCTTCATGGCCTCTTGATGCCACGCCTCCATTTGTCAGTTGTTATAGACACAAACTCCAATGTGAGCAAACATCTGACATCCGCCCTTTCTCAGATGCTGGATAATTCAAATAAGACAGTGCACATTGGAACTGCCTTCGCTTAGCACTGAATTTAACCATAGCTTGTGTTTACAATTCCATCCTAACCCTACTGTTCCACAAGTCCTCTTGATAGGGAATTCTAGAGCAACAATGCAGCATTCAGCCTTCCCCATAAAAAGAAGAAGTGCCTCGTAAGTCTGCCCAGAAACCCCACATGAGGATCAATCTGCTCATCCCTTGAGGGGACCCCAATTTATAGGCTGCCCTTGCTACTACTGATGTGTCTGACAGAGCATGAGGCCCGACCTAGAAGCAGCAACCCAGAGAGAGGGCCCCATATCCAGCATGTGAGACCAGCCATGGCCCACGTCCGTCATCTCTACCCATCCTTGGTATTCAGGCACATGTGCCAAGGCCTTTGCTGGAATCTTTGCCAATGGGGAACCCTGAAGCACAATAGAGAACTCCTCCTTCCCCATGGCAAGAAACCTGGCTGTTGGTATGGGTATCCAAACCACAAATTCGGAGCTAGCTGAATGGCCATTGAAACCACGCCTACTTTTGAGGGCCGCCCTGGGCAGAAACAAGCATTGTGACCCTCAGCCTGAGCATGCTACCCAACATCCCCTCTCAGTTGCACCACCAGGATCCCACATTGCAGGTCTGAAAAACCCTTGGGCCAAAATCCTAACACTTGGTGGAATTTTCTAGGTGCCCAGACCAAGAGCCCATCTCTGGAATCCCTGTTTTGGGGCACCCCTAAGATGGAAAACAGCACACTTCCCTTCCCCAAAGAAGCCACCCAACTTTGGTAGCCGCCAGGATCCTTAGAGAGGAAAAATCTCCCATGGATCCATGAGACCACACCTGCATTCCCAGGCCATCCTGGACACACAATCCCGATAGGAAAGGCTGTATTACCACCTTCCATTCACTGTAATTACAGTTCCTGACGAATTGCACTCCAGGTCTGTGCATTGGGTCTGCAATCACCTTGCCACTAACCCTAACCCAAATTTGTGTGTGCAGACGACTCTCCCAAAAGCATGATTCACATGCCTTCCAGGATGGTGTCTCTGGAGCTAAACCACAAGACTGTGTCTGCCATCCCCAAAGAAAGTGTGCCCGTCACAGTTGCCCAAATCATTCAAATCAGGAGAAACCTGCAAGGCCGCAGAGCCCACCCCAATACTGGCGGCCCTTCTGTATGAAAATGCACAGTCAGAAACACCCTGATCACCAAAACCCAAGAGACAGCCAAGTCAATGGTCCTGAGTCAGAAGATTGAATCTGACATGGCCTAGTAACTCATTGGAACCCTAGATTAGGTTTTCAGGCATCTGTCCTCAGGGACCTGTTCTGAAATACCAACTTATGATACAACACGTGGTCCCTGAAACCCACAACAGAATATCTCCATCCCCAGAGGGAAACCGTGCTTTTTGACTTCTGCCAGACCTTCAGGGTAGGAGAATCCTGCTGGGAAACTTAGCCACCAGCACATTCTAAGTTCTCTCTGGTCAGAATACAGCATTGTGACCCATCTGAAAGAGATTGCATGGCAACTCAAGGCTTTGGTACTTCGCCCCATAGCTACCAGAAGTAACCTGCCATGTTCCTCTGCTGCAATGCTCGATGGAGGTGTGCTTTCCAGGCATCCATGCGGTAGAGCTCTGCAACCCAAACTTTCCACATGGGGGAACCTGGAGCAAACAAACCACCTCCACCTGTCCAGTAGAAGGAAACCAGGCTGTTTGAAGCATCTCACAAGCCTCAGAGTGGGAAATCCTTCTTGGCTTCTTGACATCACCCCTCCATTTGTCTGTCATCATAGACACAAACTACAGTGTGAGGAAACATCTGAAATCCGCCCTTACTCACGTGCTGGATATCCCGAATAAGGTGCTGCACATTGAACTGCCTTCCCCTTGACACTGAATTGAACCCTGGCTTGTGTTTAAAATTCCATCCTAACCCTACTGGTCCAGAAGCCATCTTGATGAGGAATTCTGGAGCCACAATGCAGCATTCTGCCTTCCCCATAGAAAGAAGAAGTGCCTGGTGAGTCTGACCAGAAATTGCACAAGAGAATCAATCTGCTCGGCCCTCAAGGGAACCCGGATTTATACTCTGCCATGGCCACTAGTTCTGTGCCTGACAGAGCCTGAGTCCTGACCTAGTGTCAGCCACCCAGAGAGTGGGGCCCATATCCAGCATGGGAGACCGGCCATGGCCCATGTCCGTCATCTCTACCGATCGTTGGTATTCAGGCATCTGTCCCCAGACCTTTGCTGGAATCCCTACCAATGGGGGAAATGGAAGCACAATAGAGAACTCCTCCTTTCCCATGGCAGGAAAACTGGCTCTTTGGATGGGTATCCAATCATCAAAGTGGGAGCCAGCTGCATGGCCAATGACCAGGCCCACTCCTGAGGGCATTGTGATGCTCAGCCTGAGCATGCTTTCAAACAAGACCTCTAAGTGGCACCAACAGGATCCCGCAATGCAGGCATGGTACACCGCTAGGCCCAAATCCTAACATTTGGTGGGATTTTCCAGGTGCCCAGACCCAGAGCCTGTCTCTGGAATCCCTGTTTTGAGGCACCCTTAAGATGGAAAACAGCACTTGACCCTTCCCCGAAAAAAACCCTAAATTATGGGGAGCCGCCAGGATCCTTAGAGAGGTAAAATCTCCCATGGACCGATGAGACCACAGGTGCATTCCGAGGCCATCGTGGATGAACAATCCAGATACAAAAGCTTGTGCTACCACCTTCGAGTCACCCGATTTACAGTTCCTGATGAGCTGACCTCCAGGTCTATACATTGGGCCTGCGATCACCTTGACACTAACCGTAACCCGAGTTTGTGTTTGCAGACTTCTCTTGCAAAACCATGGCTCACATGCCCTCTAGAATGGCATCTCTGCAGCCACACCACAGGACTGTGCCTGCTATCCCCAAGGAAACTGTGCCTGTCACGGTAGCCCAAACCCTCCAGATGAGGAGAAACCTGCAAGGCCCCTGAGGCCACCCCAATATTGGAGGCTGCTCTGGACCCAAATGCGCAGTGTGAAACACCCTGATCACCTCCATCCAGGCAGACACCCAAGTCAATGGTCCTGAGTCAGAACATTGAACCTGACATGCCCCTTGGACTTCACTGGAACCCTAGATTAGGTTTTCAGGCATCTGTCCTCTGACGCCTCTTCTGGAATACCAAGGTACGATACAACATGTGGTCCCTGAACCCCACAACAGAACATCTTCTGTCGCTGAAATGAAGCCGTGCTCTTGGACCTGTGTCAAACACTCAGGTTAGATGAATCCTGCATAGCCCCTTAGACATCAGCACATTCTCCATGGTAACAAACCAGCATTGTGACCCATCATAATGAGACTCCATGTCAACTCAAGGCTTTGACACTTCACCCCAGAGCCACCAGAACTAACCTGCCATATTCCTCAGCTGCAGTGGTCAATGCCGGTGAGCTTTCTAGGCATCCATGTGGGAGTGCTCTGCTACCCAAACTTTCCTCATGGGGAACACTGGAGCAAACAAGCCAGACTCCCCCTGTCTAGTGGAAGGAAACATTGCTGTTTGGAGCATCTCAGAAGCCCCAGCATGGGAAATACTCCATGGCCTCTTGACGCCACCCCTCCATTTGTCAGTCATCATAGACACAAATTCCAGCCTGAGCAAACATCTGACATCCGTCCTTACTCAGGTGCTGGATATTTGAATCAGCTGGTGCACACTGGAACTGCCTTTCCCTTGGAACTGAATTTAAAGGTAGCTTGATTTTACAATTCCATCCTCACCATATTGGTCTGCAAGCCCTCTTGATAGGGAATTGTGGAGCCACAATACAGCATTCTGCCTTCCCTATAGAGAGAAAGGCCTGGTGAGTCTGCCCAGAAACTCCACATGAGGATCAATCTACTCGGCCCTCATGGGAACCCCGATTATAGGCTGCACTGGACACTAGTGCTGTGTCTCACGGAGCCTGAGCCTGACCTCATGTCAGCCACCCAGAGGGCGGTGTGCATATTCATCATGTGAGTCCGGCCAATGCCCAGGACCGTCATCTCTACCAATCCTTGGTATTCAGGCATCTGTCCCCAGACCTTTGCTGGAATCCCAGCCAATGGGGGAACCTGAAGCACAATAGAGAACTCTTCCTTCCCCATAGCAGGAATCCTGGCTGTTAAGAGGGGTGTCTAACCTCACAGTGGGAGGCAGCTGCATGACCAATGAGACCATGCCCACTCACTAGGGCCACCCTGGGCAGAAACAGGCATTATTACCCTCAGCCTGAGCATTTTTTTCAAACAAATGCTCTCAGTTGCACCATCAGTATCCCGCATTGCAGGCCTGATACGCCACTAGGCCCAAATTCTAACACTTGGTGGGATTTAACAGGTGCCCAGACCCTAAACCCGTCTCTGGAATCCCTTTTTGCGGCCGTCCTAAGATGGAAAACAGCACTCTTCCCTTCCATCAGAAAGCCACCAAACTAATGGGAGCCACCAGGATCCTTATAAAGTAAAAACTACCTATGGACCCATGAGACCACACCTGCATTCCGAGGCCATCTTGGACATACAATCCAGATATAAAAGCCTAGGCTACCACCTTCGAGCCACCCAATTTACAGTTCCTGACGAGCTGCCCTCCAGAACTATGCATTGGGCCTGCGATCACCTCGCCACTAAACCTAACCCAAGTTTGTGTTTGCATACTTCCCTCCCAAAACCATGGTTCAATGCCCTCCAGGATGGGGTTAGATCCACACCACGGGATTGTGCCTGCCATCCTGAAGGAAACTGTGCCCGTCACAGTTGCCCAAACCCTCCAGATAAGGAAAAACCTGCAAGGCCCTTGAACCCACCCCAATAATCGAGGCTGCTCTGGATGCAAATGTGCATTCTGAAAAACCCTGGTCACCTCCATTCAGGCAGACACCCAAGTCAATAGGCCTGAGGCAGAAGATTGAGCCTGACATGCCCCTGGGACTTCATTGGAACCCTAGGTTAAGTTTTTAGGCATCTGTCCTCGGGGACCTGTTCTGGAATACCAAGTAATAATACAACATTTGGTCCCTGAGCCCCACAATATAATATATCCTGTCCCCAGGTGGAAACCTTGCTCTGGGACCTGGGTCAAACCCTCAGGATAGATGAATCCTGCATGGCTCCTTAGACACCAGCACATTCTAAGATACCCCTGGTAACAAATCAGCATTGTGACCCATTATCATGAGAGCCCATGTCAACTCAAGGCATTGGTATTTCGCCCTAGAACCACCAGAACCAACCTGCCATGTTCCTCAGCTGCAATGGTCAATGCAGCTGTGCTTTCTAGGCATCCATGCGGGAGTGCTCTGCTACCCAATCTTTCCACATGCGGGACCCTGGAGCAAACAAACCAGACTCCCCCTGTCTGGTAGAAGGAAACCTTGCTCTTTGGAGCATCTTACAAGCCTCAACGTGGGAAATCCTCCATGGCCTCTTGACACAACCGCTCCTTTTGTCAGCCATCATAGACACAAACTCCACATAAGCAAACATATGACATCCACCATTACTCGGGTGCTGGATATTAGAATCAGCTGCTGCACAATGGCACTGAAATTAACCGTAGCTTGGGTTTACAATTCCATCCTCACCCTACTGGTCCCCAAGGCTTCTTGATAGGGAATTCTGGAGGCACAATGCAGCATTATGCCATACCCATAGAAAGAAGGGCCTGGTGAGTCTGCACAGAAACTCTACATGAGGATCAATCTGCTTGGCCCTCAAGTGAACCCCGATTTATAGGCTACCATGGCCACTAGTGCCGTGTCTGACAGAGCAAGATTCCTGACCTCGTGTCTGCTACCCAGAGAGTGGGCCCCATATCCAGCATGTGGGATCAGCTATGACCCAGGTTCGATATCTCTACCCATACTTGGTATTCAGGCATCTGTCTCCAGACCTTTGCTGGAAATCCTGCCACTGTGGGATGCTGAAGCACAATAGACAACTCCTTCTTCCCCTTGGCAAGAAACCTGGCTGTTGGATGGGTGTCCAACCCTCAGAGTGGGAGACAGCTGCATGGCAACTGAGACCACACCCATTATGACGGCCTCCCTGGGCACAAGAAGGCATTGTGACCCTCAGCCTGAGTATGCTTTCAAAAAAACGCTCTCAGTTGCACCTCCAGGATCCCCCATTGCAGGCCTGGAATGCCTCTAATCCCAAATCCTAACCCTTGGTGGCATATTCCAGGTGCCCAGACCCAGAGCCCATCTCTGGAATCCCTCTTTTGGGACACCCCTAAGATGGAAAAAAAACAATGTTCCCTTCCCTGAGAAAGCCATCAAACTATGGGGGGCCTCCAGGATCCTTAGAGAGGAAAAATCTCCCATGGACCCAGGAGACCACACCTGCATTATGAGGCCATCCTGGACACACAATCCAGATACAAAAGCCTGTGCTACAGCCTTCGAGTCACCCGATTTACAGTTCCTAACGAGCTGCCTTCCTTGTCTATGCATTGGGCGTGTGATCACCTCACCACTAACCACAACCCAAGTTTGTGTTTGCAGACTTCTCTCCTAAAATCAAAGATCACATGCCCTCCAGGATTCGGTATCTGGAGGACACCACAGGACTGTGACTGCCATCCCCAAGGAAAATGTGCTCATCAAAGTTGCCCAAACCCTCCAAATTAGGAGAAACCTGCAAGGCCCCTGAGCCCACCCCAATACTGGAAGCTGCTCTGGACCCAAATGCGCAGTCTGAAACACCCTGATCACCTCCATCCAGGCAGACACCCAAGTCAATGGTTCTGAGTCAGAACATTGAACCTGGCATGCCCCATGGACTTCACTGGAACCCTAGATTAGGTTTTCAGGCTTCTGTACTCAGAGGCCTGTTCTGGAATACCAAGTTATGGTACAACATGTGATCCCTGAACCCCACAACAGAACATCTCCTGTACCCGAAAGGAAGCCGTGCTCTTGGACCTGTGTCATACCCTCAGGGTAGATGAATCTTACATGGCTCCTTAGCCACCAACAAATTTTAAGATCTCCCAGCTACAAACCAGCATTGTGACCCATTTCATGAGACTCCATGTCAACTCAATGCCTTGCCACTTCGCCCCAGAGCCACCAGAATGAACCTGCCATGTTCCTCAGCTGCAATGGTCAATGCAGCTGTGCTTTCTAGACATCCATGTGGGAGTGTTCTGCTACCCAAACTTTCCTCATGGCGAATACTGGAGCAAACAAACCAGACTTCCCCTGGCCGTTAGAAGGAAATCTTGTTGTTTGGAGCATCTCACAAGCCTCAGCGTGGAAAATCCACAATGGCATCTTGATGCAACCCCTCGATTTTTCGGTCATCATAGACACAAACTCCAGCGTGAGCAAACATCTGACATCCATCCTTACTCAGGTGCTGGATATTCAAATCAGCTGCTGCACAGCTTTTTGCTTGGAACTGAATTTCAGCGTAGCTTGTTTTTATAATTCCATCCTCACCGTACTGGTCACCAAGCCCTCTTGATAGGAAATTCTGGAGCCACAATACAGCATTCTGCCTTCCCCTTAGAGAGAAAGGCCTGGAGAGTCTGCCTAGAAACTCCACATGAGGATCAATCAACTCGGCCCCCAAGGGAACCCCGATTTATAGGCTGCATTGGACACTAGTGCTGTGTCTCAGAGCCTGAGCCCCGACCTCATGTCAGCCACCCAGAGAGCGGGACACATATCCATCATATGAGTCTGGCCATGGCCCAGGGCCGTCATCTCTACCCATCCTTGGTATTCACACCTGTCCCCAGACCTTTGCTGGAATCCCAGCCAATGGGAGAACCTGAAGCACAATAGAGAACTCCTCCTTCCCCATGGCAGGAATCCTGGCTGCTAGGAGGTTGTCCAACCTCAGAGTGGGAGGCAGCTGCATGGCCAATGAGACCATGCCCACTCATGAGTGCCACCCTGGGCAAAAGCAGGCATTGTGACCCTCAGCCTGAGCATGAGTTCAAACAAATGCCCTCATTTGCACCTCTAAGATCCCGCATTGCAGCCCTGGTATGCCCCTAAGCCCAATTCCTAACCCTTGGTAGGATTTCCCAGGCACCCAGACCCTGAGCCCGTCTCTGGAATCCCTGTTTTGGGTCATTCTTAAGATGGAAACAGCACTCTTCCCTTCCCTTTGAAAGCCCCCAAACTAATGGGATCCACCAGGATCCTTAGAAAGTAAAAATCTCCCATGGACCCATGAGACCACACCTGCATTCCAAGGCAACTCTGGACACACAATCCAGATACAAAAGCCTGTGCTACAGCCTTCAAGTCACCCGATTTACTGTTCCTGACGAGCTGCCCTCCAGTTCTATGCATTGGGCCTGCGATCACCTCGCCAATAAACCTAACACAAGTTTGTGCTGCATACATTCCTCCCCAAACCATAGTTCATATGCCCTCCAGGATGGGGTTTCTGGAGCCACACCACAAGAACGTGCCTGCCATCCCCACGGAAACTGTGCTTGTCACAATTGCCCAAACCCTCCAGATGAGGAGAAACCTGCAAGGCCCCTGAACCCACTCCAATAATCAAGGCCACTCTGGATGCAAATGTGCATTCTGAAACACCCTTGATCACCTCCATCCAGGCAGATATCCAAGCCAATGGTCCTGAGTCAGAACATTGAACCGGACATGCCCCTAGGACTTCATTGGAACCCTAGATTATGTTTTCAGGCATCTGTCCTCAGGGGCCTGTTCTGGAATACCAACTTATGATACAACATTCGGTCACTGAGCCCCACAACAGAATATCTCTGTCCCTAGGTGCAAACCTTGCTCTTGGACCTGGGTCAAACCCTCAGCGTAGATGAATCCGGCATGGCACCTTAGACACCAGCACATTCTAAGATATCCCTGGTAACAAACCAGCATTGTGATCCATGTTCAAGAGACCCCATGTCAACTCAAGTCATTGGTACTTCACCTTAGAGCCAACAGAACGAACCTGCCATGTTCCTCAGCTGCAATGGTCATTGTGGCTGTGCTTTCCAGGCATCCATGCAGGAGTGCTTTGCTACCCAAACTTTCCATATGGGGGACCCTGGAGCAAACAAACCAGACTCCCCCTGGCTGGTAGAAGGAAACCTTGCTGTTATAACGCCACCCCTCCATTTGTCAGTCATCATAGACACAAACTCCAGTGTGAGCAAACATCTAACCTCCGCCTCACTGAGGTGCTGGATATCTCGAATCAGCTGCCGCACACTGGATCTGCCGTTCCCTTTGCACTGAATTTAACCGTAGCTTTGGTTTACTATTCCTTCCTCACCATACTGGTCACCAAGCCCTCTTGATAGGGAATTCTGGGACCATAACATGGCATTCAGCCTTCCCCATAGAAAGAAGAATGCCCTTTTGAGTCTGCCCAGAAACTCCACATGAGGATCAATCTGTTCAGACCTTGAGGGAACCCCGATTTATAGGCTGCCCTGGCTACTAGTGCTGTGTCTGACAGAGCCTGAGCCCTGACCTAGTGTAAGCCACCCAGAAAGGGGGCCCCATGTCTAGCATGTGGGACTGTCCATGGCCCATGTCCATCATCTCTACCCATCCTTGGCATTCAGGCATCTGTCCTGAGACCTTTGATGGAATCCCTTCCAATGGGGGAACATGAATCACAATAGAGAACTCCTCCTTCACCATGGCAAGAATCCTGCTATTGGGATGGGTGTCCAACACTCAGAGTGGATGTCAGCTGCATGGCCAATGGGACTACATCCACTCCCGAGGCCACCCTGGGCACCAGCAGGTATTGTGACCCTCAACCTGAGCATGCTTTCAAACAAATGCTCTCAGTTCCACCTCAAGGATCCCGCATTGAAGGCCTTGTACACCCCTAGGCCCAAATCCTACCACTTGGTGGAATTTTCCAGGCACCCAGACCCATAGCCCATCTCTGGAATCCCTGTTTTGGAGCATCCCTAAAATAGAAAACAGCACTCTTCACTTCCCTGAGAAAGGCACCAAACTTTTGGGAGTGCCAAGATCCTTAGTGAGGAAAAATCCCCCATGGACCATATGAGAACACACCTGCATTCCGAAGTCATCCTGCACACACAATCCAGATACAAAGCCTGTGCTACTGCCTTCGAGTCACCAAATTTAGATTTCCTGACGAGCTGCCCTCCAGGTCTATGCATTGGGCCTGTAATCACCTCGGCACTCACCCTAAATTGAGTTTTTGTTGGCAGACTTCTCTCCCAAAACCATGGCTCACATGCCCTTTAGGATGGGGTCTCTGGAGTCCAGAGGATTGGGCCTGCCTACCCAAGGTAATTTTTCCCGTCCCAGTTGCCAAACCCTCCAGATTAGGAGAAACCTATAAGTCCCCTGAGCTCACACCTATATTGGAGGCTGCTCTGGACACAAATGCACTGTGTGAAACACCCTGATTGCCTTAATCCAGGAAGACATCAAGTCAATGGTCCTGAGTCAGAAGATTGAACCTGACGTGCCCCTAGGACTTCATTGGAACTTTAGATTAGGTTTTCAGGCATCTGTCCTCAGTGGCCTGTTCTGGAATATCAACTTATGATACAACACGTGGTCCCTGAGCCCCACAACAGAACATCTCTTGTCCCCAGAAGGTAACCGTGTTCTTGGACCTCTGTCAAACCCTCAGGGTAGATGAATCCTGCATGGCCTCTTAGCCACCAGCACATTCTAAGATCTCCCTGGTAACAAAACTGCATTGTGACACATCTTCTTGAGACTCCATGTCAACTCTAGGCCTTTGTACTTCACCCAAGAGGCACTAAAATGAACCTGCCATGTTGCTCAGCTGCAATGGTCAATGGAGGTGTGCGTTCCAGGCATCCATGCAGGAGTGCTCTGCTACCCAAACTTTGCACATGGGGCAACCTGCAGCAAAAAAACCAGACTACCCTTGTCTGGTAGAAGGAAAGATTTCTGATTGGAGCGTCTCAGAAGCCCCAGTGTGGGAAATCCTCCATGACTTCTTGACACCACCCCTCCATTTGTCGGTCATCATAGACCCAAACTCCAGTGTGAGCAAACATCTGACATCCGCCCTTACTCAGGTGCTTGATATCTCAAATCTGCTGCTGCACACTGGAACTGCCTTCTGCTTGGCACTAAATTGAATCGTAGCTTGTGTATACAATTCCATCCTCACCCCTCACCCACCCTCACCCGGGACCCTCCTGGTCCCGGAGCCCTATTGATAAGGAATTCTGGAGCCACAACCCAGCATTCTGCCTACCCCATAGAAAGAAGAAGTGTCTGGTGAGTCTGCCCAGAATCACCACATGAGGATTCACCTGATTGGCCTTCAAATTCACCTTAATATCGTAAGCCGCCATGGGCTCTAACACTCTGTCTGACACAGCCTGAGCCACCAATTCCAGTCAGCCATGCAGATAGTCGGCCTCATATCTTGCAGGTGCTATCTGCCATGGCCCGTCATCTCTACTCAACCTGGATATTCAGGCATGTGTCCCCAAACCTTAGCTCAAATCCCTGTCTATGGGGGAACCTGAAGCACAAGAGTACTCCTCCTTCTCGATGGCAGGAAACATGGCTATTGAGATGGGTGTCCAACCCTCATAGTGAGAACTAGATGCATGGCCCATGAGACCCTGGGCAGTCATGGGAGCTGCCCTGGGTACAAACAGGCATTTTGAACCTCAGTGTGAACCTGCTTTCAAACACACCACCTCAGTAGCTTGACCAGGAGCCCGCAGATCGGGCCTGCCAGGTCCCTAGGGCCAAATCATCACCCCTTGGTGTTTTCCAGGCACCCAGACCCAGAACTTGTCTCTGGAATCCCTCTTGTGGGGGTCCCCTGAGACAAAAAACAGCTGTCTTCCCTTCCCTCAGAGACACAAACCTCTTGGGAGGTGGCAGAATCCCCAGAGACAAAGATTCTCCCATGGCCCTTTGAAGCCACCCCTACATTTTGCGACCGTCCTGGACACACAATCCAGACAGAAATGCCTCGCTACCACTTCCATGACATGTTAATTTCAGTACAGTTGAGCTGCCCTCATGGCCTGCAGATCGAGCCTGTGATCACCTCGGCCCTAACCCTAACCCTACTTTGTGTTTGCAGATTTCTGACCCCAAAGTCCTGGCCCACATGCCCTCCAGGATGAGGCCTCTGGAGCCACACCGGATGACTGTGCCTACCCTCCCAAAGGAAACTCTCCCTTTTACTGTTGCCCAAATCTTGAAGATTAGGAGCAAAGTACAAAGTCCCTGAGTCCACCTCAATTTTGCAGAACACTCTGGACCAAAATGCACATTCTGACACACAATGAGCACCTGTCTCCAGGCTGACATCCAAGTCAAAGGCCCTCAGTCAGTAGATTGAATCTGACGTGGCCCTAGGACTTCATCAATTTAAGGGTCTAATTGGCCAGAGGGAGCCATTTTGTTACAGTAAACTTATATTGGCCCTATGCAGCGAACTTAGATTATCCGTGCCCCTCCCAGAAAAACTTACTTGCAAAGCCTAGATACAAGGGCGGGTCAGGCCAAGTGAAGTCATCCAATCAGTGGGGCATGCATACATTTAGTGAGGGGATGGCCACCTATTTGTGGGCCGGGCTCAACCACCCCTATAAAGGTTAGTTTGCGAGGCTGAGGAATAGGAGGAGTAGAAGAGTCATCAGATCCGTTAGAGTCGTCAGAGCCGTCAGAAATGTCAGAGCCATAAGAGACGTCAGAGCTATCAGAGCCCTCAGAGCTGTCAGAGCTGTCAGAGCCGTTGGAGCTCTCAGAACCGTCAGAGCTGTCAGACCCTCGAGACCTGTCAGAGCCACGACCCTCGGTGGCGGCGCCGCAGGAAATGGCCTCACCGCCAGCAGACTTGCCAACACCGAGCCGCAGCCCCGCCGTGAACGGCCTCACCGCCCCCAGCGGCTTTACCACCCCAATCCACGAGCGTCCTTGTTGCCCTGAGTTGCAGCCCTGCCACGAGGGGCCTCGCTGCAGTGGAGTCATTCTGGGGAGCGGCCTTGTCAGCGTGTGACCACATATGGAGTGGTGGCCTCCTCTGGGGAGCAACCTTGTCAGAGTGGCATCATGGGGAGCAGAGTTTGTTTCTTCGGGGTTGTTGTCCTCCTTGACATCATCGCTGTCACTGTTGCCTCTTCGTCTTTGGGAGTGGCCTCATCCGGAGAGCATCCTTGTCCAGAGTGGGCTCTTCTTGGGAGCGGCCCTGACCTGACCAAGCCGTTCCACTTGTATATGGATGAAAAAGCAGGGATGGCCAAAGGAGTTTTAACTCATATTCTGGGGCCTTGGCAAAGGCCAGTAGTCTATCTTAGCAAGAAAGTAGAATAGCAGCTGGGTTCCCCCCTTTCCTTAGCATAATTACTGCCACGCCCTCCTGGTCAAGAATGCAAGTAAATTGAATTTGGGTCAAAATCTCATCGTGACCACCACCCATGCTATCGAGGACTTCTCGGGACTCCCCCAGACCAATGGATGATGAACGCCCGAGTGATAGGGTATCAGGCCCTTCTCCTCAATGAACCAAGACTGACCTTCTGGCCCCCAGCAGTGCTGAATACAGCCACACTTCTGCCAGAGGAGCTGGCTGACCATCCACACGACTGTGGGGATGTTCTACCCCAAGTCACAGGAATAAGGCCGGATCTCAGAGACATTCCCCTCCCCAATGCTGAGATGACTCTGTTCAAAGATGGGAGTAGCTATATGGTCAATGGAAAGAGGTATGTGGGGACTGTGGTGGTTTCTCCTGAGCAGACTCTCTGGACAGCAGCCATGCCACATGGAACTTCAGCACAAAAAGAGGAACTGATTGCACTCACTAAGGCACTGCAGACGGCCAAAGGTAAAACCACAAACATCTATACGGACAGCATGTATGCCTTTCTACTCTCCATATACATGGGGCTATTGATAAAGTAAGGGTCCTATTAGCAGCAGAAGGAAAAGGAATTAAAAACAGTGGAGAAATATTGGCTCTCCTCCAGGCTATTTGGGACCCAAAAGAGGTGGCTCTTATGCACTGCCTGGGACACCAAAAGGGGACTGATCTGATTTCAAAAGGAAACCACTTAGCAGATCAAGCTGCAAAGCAAGCAGCCTGAAAAACAGTGCAAGAACTGGTTACACTCCTGGCTCCAGCCCTACCAGAGAAACCAAACTATACAGAAGAAGATTTAAAGTATTTACAAAAATAGGCTAAATTAGCCTATGAAGGAGACTGGGATAAGATTAAAGCAGGAAAAATAATTCTTCCTCGAAGACTAGGTAAGAAGTTAGTAGAACAGATACATCAGGATACTCTTTTGGGTATATGCAAACTCAAGGACCTTATAGGCAAGCAATTCCAGGTTTCTAAATTAGGGCATATGGTTCAGGATGTAGCTGATAGATATGCTCAATGCCAGGCAGTTGATGTGGGAATAACTAGAATGGGAAGAGGGAAAAGAGAAAGAGGTAAGGAACCAGGAATTTATCGAGAAATAGATTTTACAGAAATGAAACCCAGAAAATATGGGCACAAGTATATGTTAGTTTTTGTAGATACCTTTTCAGGCTGGGTAGAGGCTTTTTCCGCCAAACATGAGACAGCAGGAGCGGTAGTCAAAAAGGCTACTAGAAGAAATGATTCCTAGGTTTGGACTGCCTCTCGCAATTGGGTCAGACAATGGGCCTGCATTTGTGAATTCAGTCTCACAGGCATTGGCCAAGGCCATGGGCACTAATTGGAAAATACATTGTGCCTATCGGCCCCAGAGTTCTGGGCAAGTAGAGAGAATGAACTGGACTCTTAAAGAGACCTTGACAAAACGAATTCTGGAGACTGGTGGTGGATGGGTGGACCTCTTTCCTTTTGCCCTCCTCAGGGCACAATGTACAACCTATTTAAACAGGGTGACCCCATTGGAGATAATGTTTGGGAGACCTTCCCCCTGCTCTGTCCTTGGCTACAGGAGGTGGGCCTAGCAGAAATGACTGATCAGTCTGTACTCCAGTCACTGCAGGCATTACAGTCTGTCTTTGAAAAGCCCATGCAGGGATCTGGACTGCCCACACTGAGACAGAGATGGTGGTGGAAACACATCCTTACCAACCTGGGGACTTGGTTTGGATACGTTGCTATCAAGTGGGGAACTTGGAGCCTCACTGGAAGTGACCATTTACTGTTATCCTGACCACCCCCATGGCAGTAAAAGTAGAAGGCAGTAGGGCCTAGGTTCATGCTGGTCATGTCCAACGAGCAGAGTGTAAGGACGCCCCCCAGAGATAGAAGCTGCAGCCGACAGACCCCGCTGAACATGGACTGAAGCTAAGACTAAAAAACTGTGAGTTTATTGTTGCTCCTATTGTTACCTGTTTATGTAAAATATAGGTGGGAAATTAGATTAACGGAATTAGGAAAAATGAGCCGACTGTGCACTAATGTCATTTGTATAAGAGAAAATTAGAGCGATAAAATGCTAGTCTTACATGCTCAATATAACATAGAGCTGTCTGAAAAGTCAAGCATTTGACTAATCTCCAAAAAAAAAAGGGAGGAATGTAAGGGCCTGGTTGGTCAGAGGGAGCCATTTTGTTGCAGTAAACTTAGATTAACCCTATGTAGTGAACTTAGTTTGACACTTCCCCTCCCAGAGGAACTTACTTGCAAAGCCTACATACAAGGGTGGGGCAGGCCAAATGAAGACATCCAATCAGTGAAGTGTGCATATATTTACTGAGGTGAGTTTAAATCCCATTGGACACCTGTGTGTGGGGCCTCCTCAGGGCACAATGTACAACCTATTTAAACAGGGTGACCCCATTGGAAATAATGCTCAACCACCCCTATAAAGGTTAGTTTGCAAGGCTGAGGAGTAGGAGGAGTAGGAGAGTCATCAGAGCTCTTAGAGTCATCAGAGCTGTCAGAGCCTTTAGTGCTGTCAGAGCCATCAGAGATGTCAGAACCATCAGAGCCGTCAAAGCCATCAGAGCCATTAGAGCTGTCAGAGCCCTCAAAGCCGTCAGAGCCCTCAGAACTGTCAGAGCTATCAGAGCCGTCAGAGTTCTCAGAACCGTGAGAGCTGTCAGAGCCATGGCCCTCGGCAGCAGTGCCACGGGGAATGGCCTAGCCATTAGCAGCCTCGCTACCACCGATCGCAACCCCGCCATGAATGGCCTCACCGCCCCCAGCGGCCTTGCCACCCCAAGCCATGAGAAGCCTTGTCGCCCTGAGCCACAGCCCAGCCACAAGGGGCCTCACCGGAATGGCATCATTCTGGGGAGTGGCCTCGTTGACGTGTGGCCACGTCCAGAGTGGTGGCCTCCTCTGGCGAGCAGCCTTGTCAGAGTGGCGTCATGGGGAGCAGAGTCTGTTGTCATCAGGTTGTTGTTCTCCTTATCATCGTCACTGTCGTAGTCGCCTCTTCATCATCGGGAGCAGCCTCATCTGGGGAGTGGTCTCGTCCAGAGTGGCCTCTTTTTGGGAGCGGCCCAGACTGGGGAGCGGCCCTCACCAAAGCAGCTCCTGTCCAGGGAACGGTCCTCTCCAGGGAGTGACCTCGTCAACAGCAGCCTCGTCCTGGGAGCGGCCTCGACCAGAGTGGCCTCCTCTTGGGAGCGGCCCAGACTGGGGAGCGTCCTCTCTGGAGCAGCCCCTATCTGGAGAGCGGCCCTAACCCTAACCCTCGTCCAGAGTGGCCTCAGCCAGAGAAGCCTCATCCAGAGCAGCATTCGTGGGAGTGACCTTGTCAGGGTCATAGTCGTCGTGTCTTCATAAGAGATGGCCCCTACCAGTCACTTTGGTTTTGATGTTTGGCATGAAATAAAGCTTTGTTTGACTTCCACTTTTTGTCAGTCTTTTTTCTTTGATCACGGACCCTAACAATCAATACCCTAGCTTAGGTTCTCAGGTGCCTGTTTCCAGAAGCCTGTTCTCCAATACCAACTTATATTCCAACATGTGGTCCCTGAGCCACACAACAGAACACCTCCTGTCCCCAGAAGGATACCTTGCTTGGTATCTGTGTCCCAGACTCAGTGTAGGAGAATCCTTCATGGCCCCTGACCACCCCAACATCCTAAGGTTTCCCTGGTAACAAACCAGCATTGTGACCCATCTGCATGAGATTCGATGTCAACTCAGCTCCCTTGGTACTTCACCCCAGGGCCACCAGAGCAAACCTGCCATGTTCCTCAGCTGCAAAGGTAAGTGGAGGTGTGCTTTCCAGGCATCCAAGAGGGAGTTGTCTGGTACTCAAACTTTCCATATGGGGAACCCTGGGGCACACAAACCAGATTCCCCCTGCCCAGTAGAAGGAAACCTTTCTGTTTGGAGCATCTCACAAGCCCCAGCGTGGGAAATCCTCCATGGCCTCTTGACGTCACCCCTCCATTTGTCAGTCATCATAGACCCAAACTTCAGTGTGAGCAAACATCTGACATCCCCCCTTACGCAGGTGCTGGATATCTCGAATCAGCCGCTGCACATTAGAAGTGCCTCTGCACAATCTAGATATAAAAGCATGTGCTACCACTTTCCAGTCACCCTAATTACAGTTCCTGAGGAGCTGCCCTCCAGGTCTACGCTTTGGGCCTGCGATCACCTCACCCCTAACCTTAACCTGAGTTTTGGTTTGCAGACTTCTCTCACAAAACCATGGCTCACATGCCCTGCAGGATGTGGTCTCTGGAGCCACACCACAGGATTGGCCTGCCATCCCCAAGAAAACTGTCCCCGTCACAGTTGCCCAAACCCTCCAGGTTAGGAGAAAACTGCAAGGCCTCTGAGCCCACCCCAATATTGGAGGCAGCTGTGGATGCAAATGCACAGTCTGAAACACCCTGATCACCTCCATCCAGGTAGACACCCAAGTCAATGGTCCTGAGTCATGCCTAGGGTCCTGGCATGACCCTAGGACGTCATTGGAACTCTAGATTAGGTTTTCAGCATCTGTCCTCAGAGGCCTCTTCTGGAATACCAACTTATGATACAACATGTGGTCTCTGAGCCACACAACAGAACATCTCTTGTCCCCAGAAGGAAACCGTGTTCTTGGACCTATGCCGAACATTCAGGGTAGTAGAATCCTGCATGGTCCCTTAGCCACCAGCACATTCTAAGGTCTCCCTGCTCACAAACCAGCACTGGGACCCATCTGCACGAGGCTCCATATCAACTCAAGGCCTTGGTACTTCCCCCCAGAGCCACCAGATCGAACCTGCCATATTCCTCAGCTTTAATGGTAACACGAGGTAGGCTTTCCATGTATCCATGTGAAGAACTCTGCTATCCAATCTTTCCATATGGGGGACACTGGATCCATTAAAACTGGACTCCCCCTTTTTCACAGAAGGAATTCTAGCTTTTTGGATAAGTTCGTAAGCCCCAGCATGGAAAACCTCCATGGCTTCATGAGGACACACCTCCATTAGTTGGCCAGCTTGGACACAAACTCGAGCGTGTGTGAACATCTGACATTTGCCCTTACTTAGATGCTTGAGATCTCGAATCAGCAGCTGCACATTGGAACTTCTATGCACTCGACACAGAACTTAACCAGAGCTTGTTTTTCTAGATTTCCATCCTCACACTCTTAGCCATCAAGCCCACCAGGTGGGGAATTTTGGAACCACAATGCAGCATTTTGCCTGCCCACCAGAAAGAAGAAGTACCCAATTAGTATGCCCAGAAACCCCACATGAGGATCAACCTGCACACACCTCGAGGGGACCCCAATATCATAGGCCACCCTGTGCACTATGCTCTATCTGACACAGCCTGAGCCACGACCTCCTCTCAGCCACCCAGATAGCAGGCGCCATATCCTGCAGGTGGGACCTGCTGTGGCCTAAGGCTGTCATCTCGACCCAACCTGGATATTCAGGCATCTGTCCACAGACCTTAGGTCAAATCCCTGCCTATGGAGGAGCCTGAAGCACAAAAGGGTACACTTCCTTCCCCATGGCAGGAACCCTGGCTGTTGGGATGGGTGTCCAGCCCTCAGAGTGGGAGCCATCTCATGGACCATGGGACCACGCCCACTCATGCGGGGCTGCCCTGGGCATAAGCAGGCAATTGTGTCTCTCAGCCTGAGCCTGCTTTCAAACAACCCACCTCAGAAGCTGGAACTTGAGCCGCCATATTGTGCCTGCCACGCCCTTAGGCCCAAATCCTAAACCTCCGTGGGGTTTTCCAGCCGCCTGGATCCAGAGCCTGTCTCTGGAATCCCTGCTCTGGGGGTCCCTTGAGACGGAAAATAGGACTCTTCCCTTCCCTGAATGATACCAAACTATTGGGAGCCAGGCATAATCCCCAGAGTGGGAGAATCCCCAGAGGGGGGAAGCTGCCATGATGCCACCCCTACATTCTGGGGCCATCCAAGACACACAGTCGAGAGACAAAATCCTGAGCTACCACCTCTCACTTGCCCTAATTTCAGATCTGGGGAGCTCCCCTCAGGAGCTGCAAATCGGTCCTGCCATCAACTCGGCCTTAATCCCAAACCAAATTAGACTTTGCAGACTTCAGTCCCCAAAGCTCTGGCCCACACGCCCTTCAGGGTGGGGATTCTGGTGTCTCACCACAGTGCTGTACCAGCCCTCCCAAAGGAAATTCAGCCCATCATAGTTGCCCAAATCCTCCTGATTAGGAGAAACCCGCAGACCCCTAAGCCTGCCCCAATTTCATAGGTCGCTCTGGCCAACAATCCAGACATATCATGAGCACCTACCTCCAGGCAGACAACAGGTCAATGTCTCTAGAGACAGAAGATGGAACCTGACATGGCCTAGGACCTAATCAGAGCTCTAGCTTAGGTTTTGCAGGAATCTGGCCCAGAAACCTTTTCTCCAATACCAACAGACGGTCCAACTTGTGGTATCTGAGCCACATGGCAGCACACCTCCTGTCACCAGACGCAAACCTTGCTCTTGGGAGATGGGTCCAACCCTGAGGGGAGGAGAATCCTCCATGGCCCCTCAGCCACCGCCACATGCCAAGGTCTCCCTGGACACAAGCCAGCATTGTGACCCATAGGCATGAGACTCCATGTCAGTTCAACCCCTTGGTATTTTGCCTCCAAGGCACCAGATCGAGCCTGCCATGGTCCTTGGCTGCAATGATAACCTGGGATGGGATTTCCAGGGATCCATGCCTTGAGCTCTGATATTTAATCATTCCATGTGGGTTAACATGGAGTCATCAAACAAGACTCCCCCTATCTTGCACATGGGAACCTAGCTGTTTGGAGGAGCTCACGAGCCACAGTGTCGGAAACCTCTATGGCCTAATGAGACCACACTACCATTAGTCGGGCTTCATGGACACAAACTTCAGCATGAGTGAACGTCTGACACTCGCCCTTTCTCAGGGGCTGGAGATCTCGTATCAGCTGCTGCATGTTGGAACTCCCATTCGCTCGGCCCTGAACTGAACCATAGCTTGTGTTTTCAGATTTCAGTCTTCACAGGCCTAGCCCACAAGCCCTCCAGTTTGGAAATTTTGAAGCCACAATTCAGCATTATGCCTGCCCACCAGAGAGAAGTGTCCTATGGGTCTGCCCAGAAACCGCATATGAGGATCAACCTGCATGTCCCTTGAGGGCATCCCACTATCAGAAACTGCTCTGTGCACTAATGCTCTGCCTGACACAGCCTGAGGCACGACCTCCTATAAGCCACCCAGATAGCGGACCCCATATCCTGGAGGTGGGACCTGCCATGGCCCAAGGCTGTCATCTCTACCCAATCTGGATATTCAGGCATCTGTCCCCAGACCTTAGCTCAAATCCCTGCCTATGTAGAGAATCTGAAGCATAAAAGAGTACACCTCCTTCCCCATGGCAGGAAAACTTGCTGTTGGGATGGGTTTCCAACCCTCAGAGTGGGAGCCAGCTGCATGGAACATGAGACCACACCCACTCATTAGAGATGCCCTGGGCATAAACAGGCCTTGAGAACCTCATCCTGAGCCTTTCAAACAAGTCCCCTCAGGAGCTGGACCAGGAGCCCGCATACAGGACCTGCCAACCCCCTTGGCCCATATCCTAAAACTAGGTGTAGTTTTCCAGGCCCCCAGACCCAGAAACTGCCTCTGGAATCCCTGTTTTGGGGGTACCACTGAGACGGAAAACAGCACTCTTCCCTTCCTGCATTAAGACACCAAACTATTGGGAGTTAGGCAGAATCCCCAGAGAGGAAGAATATCCCATGGCCCCATGAGGCCACCCCTGCATTACACGGCCATTCTGGATACACGTTATAGAAAAAAAAGCTTGAACTACTGCCTCCTAGGCACCTTAACTTCAGATCACGAGGGGCTCTCTTTAGGGCCTGCAGATGGAGTATGCGATCACATTGCCCCTAACCATAATCCGAATTTGTGTTTGCTGTATTCTTTCCCCAAAGCCATGGCCCACATGCCCTACAGAATGGGTCCTCTGGAACCACACCACAGGATTGTGCCTGCCCTCCTGAAGGAAACTCTGCCCATCACAGTTGCCAAAACGTTCCATATTAGAAGAAACCTCCAAGGTCCCTGAGCCCACCTCAATTTCGTAGGACTCTCTGGACCCAAATGCACAGTCTGACACACCCTGAGCACCTACCTCTATGCAGACACTCAGGTCAATGGCGCTGAGTCAGGACATTGAACCTGACATGCCCCTAGCACCTCATTGAAAACCTAGCTTAAGTTTCCAGGCATCTGTCCCTAGAGGCCTGTGCTGGAACACCAACATATTGTCGAACATGTGGTCCCTGTCCTACAAAACAGAATACCTCCTGTCTCCAGAAGGAAATCTTAGTTGGGAGCTGGGTCCAACTTTCAAGGTAGCAGTATCCTGTATGGCTCCTGATCCACCACCACATTCTAAGGTCTCCCTGGACACAAACCAGCATTGTGACCCATCAGCATGAGACTTCATGTCAACTCATCCCCCCTTGGTACCCAACACCAGAGCCACCAGAACGAACCTGCCATGTTCCTTGGCTTCAATGGTAATGCAAAGTTGGCTTTCTAGGCCTCCATGCAGAGAGTTCTGCTACACAATATTTCCATATGGGGGACCCTGGAGCCACCAAACCCAATTCCCCCTGTCCTGCATATTTAAACCTTGCTGTTTGGAGCAGCTTACAAACCCCAGCATGGGAAATCCTCCATGGCTTCATTAGGCCACCCCTCCATTAGTCAGCCATCATGGACACAAACTCCAGCATGAGCAAACATCTGACACCTGCCTTACTCAGGTGCTGGAGATCTCGCATCAGCCACTGCACACTGGAACTACCATGCCCTCGGCACTGAACTTAAACGTAGCTTGTGTTTTCAAACTTCCGTCTTCACACTCCTGACCCACACGGCCTCCAGACTGGGAATTCTGGAGCCACAACACAGCATTCTGCATGCCCACCAGTTAGGGGAAGTGCCGTATAGGTCTGCCCAGAAACCACACATGAGAATTAACATGCACGGCCCTCAAGGGCACCTCAATGTCATAGACCACCTGTGCACTAATGCTCTGTATGACACAGCCTGATACTCGATCTCCTGTCAGTTACCCAGATAGTGGACCCCATATCCAGGATGTGGTTACTGCCATGACCCGAGTCCATCATTTCTACCCAACCTGTTATCCAGTCATTTGCCCACAGACCTTAACTCAAATCCCTGTTTACGGGTGGAACCTGAAACAGAAAAGAGTACACCTCCTTCCCCAAGGCAGGAAACCTTTCTCTTGGGATGATTGTCCAACTCTCAGTTTGATTTTTGATAATCACTCAAAAAAAAAAAATACATAGGAATTGTTTTCACCCGGAAATGAAAGACCTGCTTACTGAAAAGTTAAATCAGTAATGAAAGAATCTGAAGAAGACAGACTTAAGTCTGGAGACATCCTATACTAATGGAGACCTAGAATATATGTAATGCAAAGGCCCACACTACATAAAGCAATCTAAATATTCAGTGCAAACCACATCAAGATCTAATGGCATTTTCTTAGAAATAAAACCAATAATCCTACAAAGTGAATAATATCACAGAAGGCCCTGAATAACTAAAGCCATCTGGAGAAAAAACAAGCCTGAAGGCATTATGCTCTCTGAATTCAAAATGTGTTACAAAGTTGTAGAAATGGAAATCATATGGTATTGACCTACAGACAGACACGCAGATCAATGAAACAGAGCAGAAAACCCAGAAAAAAACACACATATTTAGTCAATTGATTTACAACAAAAGCTCCAAGAATATAAAATAGGCAAGCAACAGTATATACAATAAGTACTTTGGAATCACTGGTAACCTCATGTAAAGCAGTGCAACTGAATGTCTATCCCACCTGATCCACAACAATGAAGTTGCAATGTGTCAAGGACTTCAACAAAACAGCTGCACCCATAAAATACCTAGCTGGAAATTGGGCAGAATGTTATTAAAATCCCTGCCTTTTTATAATAAGCTCCATGACCAAAATTTGAACTCCAGATTCTGAGATCAAGACTCAGATGCTGTGCTGTCTATGCCATTCAAGAACCTATTAAAACTATGTGGCACAGTCTGAAGAGATCTATTCATTCATCCCCTTAACGCATTTTTTTGGAAGAATGTTTCTTTTTTTAAATTTTTTTATTTTTTATAAATATATAATATATTTTTATCTCCAGGGGTGCAGGTCTGTGAATCGCCAGATTTACACACTTCACAGCACTCACAAAAGCACATACCCTCCCCAATGTCCATAGTCCCAACCCCCTTCTCCCAACGCCCCTCCCCCAGCAACCCTCAGTTTATTTTGTGAGATTAAAAGTCACTTATGGTTTGTCTCCCTACCAATCCCATCTTGTTTCATTTATTCTTCTCCTACCCCCTTAAGCCCCCATGTTGCGTCACCGCTTCCTCATATCAGGGAGATCATGATAGTTGTCTTTCTCCGCTTAACATATTTCACTAAGCATGATATGCTCTAGTTCCATCCACGTTGTCACAAATGGCAAGATTTCATTTCTTTTTATGGCTGCATAGTATTCCATTGTGTATATATACCACAACCTCTTTATCCATTCATCTGTTGATGGACATCTAGGTTCTTTCCATAGTTTGGCTATTGTGGACATTGATGCTATAAACATGTGGGTGCACATGCCCCTTCGGATGACTACGTTTGTATCTTTAGGGTAAATACCCAGTAGTGCTATTGCTGGGTCATAGGGTAGTTCTATTTTCAACATTTTGAGGAACCTCCATGTTGTTTTCCAGAGAGGTTGCAACAGCTTGCATTCCCACCAACAGTGTAGGAGGGTTCCCCTTTCTCCGCATCCTCGCCAGCATCTGTCATTTCCTGACTTGTTGATTTTAGCCATTCTGACTGGTGTGAGGTGATATCTCATTGTGGTTTTGATTTGTATTTCCCTGATGCCGAGTGATATGGAGCACTTTTCCATGTGTCTGTTGGCCATTTAGATGTCTTCTTTGCAGAAATGTCTGTTCATGTTCTCTGTCCATTTCTTGATTGGATTATTTGTTCTTTGGGTGTTGAGTTTGCTAAGTTCTTTATAGATTTTGGACACTAGCCCTTTATCTGATATGTCGTTTGCAAATACCTTCTCCCATTCTGTCAGTTGTCTTTTGGTTTTGTTAACTATTTCCTTTGCTGTGCAAAAGCTTTTGATCTTGATAAAATCCAAATAGTTCATTTTTTCCCTTGCTTTCTTGCCTTTGGCGATGTTCTGAGAAAGATGTTGCTGCGGCTGAGTTCGAAGAGGTTGCTGCCTGTGTTTTCCTCAAGGATTTTGAAGGATTCCTTTCTCACATTGAGGTCCTTCATCGATTTTGAATCTATTTTTGTGTGTGGTGTAAGGAAATGGTCCAATTACATTTTTCTGCATGTGGCTGTCCAATTTTCCCAACACCATTTATTGAAGAGGATGTCTTTTTTCCATTGGACATTCTTTCCTGCTTTGTCGAAGATTACTTGACCATAGAGTAGAGGGTCTATTCCGTTCCATTGATCTATGTGTCTATTTTTGTGCCAGTACCATGCTGTCTTGATGATGACAGCTTTGTAATAAAGCTTGAAGTCCGGAATTGTGATGCCACCAACTCTGGCTTTCTTTTTCAATATTCCTTTGGCTTTTCGACATCTTTTTTGGTTCCATATACATTTTAGGATGATTTGTTCCATTTCTTTGAAAAAGATGGATGGTACTTTGATAGAAATTGCATTAAATGTGTAGATTGCTTTAGGTAGCATAGACATTTTCACAATATTTATTCTTCCAAACCAGGAGCATGGAACATTTTTCCATTTCTTTCTGTCTTCCTCAATTTCTATCATGAGTACTTTATAGTTTTCTGAGTATAGATTCTGTGTCTCTTTGGTTAGGTTTATTCCTAGCTATCTTATGGTTTTGGGTGCAATTGTAAATGGGATTGACTCCTTAATTTCTCTTTCTTCTGTCTTGTTGTTGGTGTATAGAAATGCAACTGATTTATGTGCATTCATTTTATATCCAGACACATTACTGAATTCCTGTACAAGTTCTAGCAGTTTTGGAGTGGAGTCTTTTGGCTGTTCCACATACAGTATCATATCATCTGCGAAGAGTGATAGTTTGACTTCTTCTTTGCCAATTTGGATGCCTTTAATTTCCTTTTGTTGTCTGATTGCTGAGGCTAGGACTTCTAGTACTATGTTGAATAGCACTGGTGATAATGGACATCCCTGCCATGTTCCTGACCTTGGGGAAAAAGCTTTCAGTTTTTCTCCATTGAGAATGATATTTGCGGTGGGTTTTTCATAAATGGCTTTGGTAATATTGAGGTATGTGCGCTCTATCCATACACTTTGAAGAGTTTTGATCAGGAAAGGATGCTGTACTTTGTCAAATGCTTTTTCAGCATCTATTAAGAGTATCATATGGTTCTTGATCTTTCTTTTATTGATGTGTTGTAACACACTGATTGGATTTGCAGTTGTTGAACCAAACTTGGAGCCCTGGAATACATTCCAATTGGTTGTGGTGAATAATCCTTTTAATGTATTGTTGAATCCTATTGGCTAGTATTTTGGTGAGAATTTTCGCATCTGTGTTCATCAAGGATATTGGTCTATAGCTCTCTTTTTTATTGGATCCTTGTCTGGTTTGGGGATCAAGGTGATGCTGGCCTCATAAAATGAGTTTGGAACTTTTCCTTCCATTTCTACTTTTTGAAACAGTTTCAGGAGAATAGGAATTAGTTCTTCTTTAAATGTTTGGTAGAATTCCCCCGGGAAACCATCTGGTACTGGGCTTTTGTTTGTTTGGAGATTTTTAATGACTGTTTCAATATCCTTACTGGTTATGGGTCTGTTCAGGCTTTCTATTTCTTCCTGGTTCAATTTTGGTACTTTATATGTTTCTAGGAATGCATCCATTTCTTCCAGATTTTCAAATTTGTTGGCGTAGAGTTGCTCATAGTATGTTCTTATAATTGTTTGTATTTCTTTGGTGTTGGTTGTGATCTCTCCTCTTTCATTCATAATTTTATTTATTTGGGTCCTTTCTCTTTTCTTTTCTCTTCTTTTTTTTTTATTTTCCCCGCAAAATTTATTAAGTACAAAAGGGAAATAGTTATTTTATACTTGAGAAACCCACCTTAGCAGACACCTCCTTATCCCAGTGACCATAGGTATTACAACCAGTAATGTGAATTATGGATAACAAGTATCCTTGATAGATGTGCTGATGATGTACCTCATCTTTTTTGAAGTATTCTTCTTAATACTTCTTATTAGAGTATGTCTTAATACTTATTCTACTTTCTACTTCCGGCTGCTGCCCCTGTAATGCAAGGCTATGTGCAAGGACCAGAATGGGTCCTCTTAGTACTGAGGATAACCACTGGCAAACAGCCAGCAAACAGGGGCCTCTGTCCTATAATCCATAAGGAACTGGATTTTGGCAATAACCTGAATGAAATTGATATGCCTTCTTCCCAGAGCTTCCCAGTAAGAGGAGAGTCACACTAACGCCTTGATTTCTTCCTTGTGTAACCTAGAGCAGAAGAATCATGAGAGACTATGGACCCTTTCTCTTTTCTTTTTGATAAGTCTGGCCATGGGTTTATCAATTTATTAATTCTTTCAAAGAACCAGCTCCTAGATTCATTGATTTGTTCTATTGTTTTTTTTGGTTTCTATTTCATTGATTTCTGCTCTGATCTTTATGATTTCTATTCTCCTGCTGGGTTTAGCGTTTCTTTCTTGTTCTTTCTCCAGCTACTTTAGGTGTAGGGTTAGGTTGTGTACCTGAGACCTTTCTTGCTGCTTTTTTCCCCCAATTTATTTATTTTCAGAAAAACAGTATTCATTATTTTTTCACCACACCCAGTGCTCCATGCAAGCTGTGCCCTCTATAATACCCACCACCTGGTACCCCAACCTCACACCCCCACGCCCCTGCAAACCCCTCAGATTGTTTTTCAGAGTCCATAGTCTCTCATGGTTCATCTCCCCTTCCAATTTACCCAAAAGCACATACCCTCCCCAATGACCATAACCCTACCCCCTTCTCCCAACCCCCCTCCCCCCAGCGACCCACAGTTTGTTTCGTGAGATTAAGAGTCACTTATGGTTTGTCTCCCTCCCTATCCCATCTTGTTTCATGGATTCTTCTCCTACCCACTTAAGCCCCCATGTTGCATCACCACTTCCTCATATCAGGGAGATCATATGATATTTGTCTTTCTCCGCTTGACTTATTTCGCTAAGCATGATATGCTCTAGTTCCATCCATGTTGTCGCAAATGGCAAGATTTCGTTTCTTTTGATGGCTGCATAGTATTCCATTGTGTATATATACCACAACCTCTTTATCCATTCATCTGTTGATGGACATCTAGGTTCTTTCCATACTTTGGCTATTGTGGACATTGCTGCTATAAACATTCGGGTGCACGTGCCCCTTTGGATCACTACGTTTGTATCATTAGGGTAAATTCCCAGTAGTGCAATTGCTGGGTCATAGGGCAGTTCTATTTTCAACATTTTGAGGAACCTCCACGCTGCTTTCCAGTGTGGTTGCACCAGCTTGCATTCCCACCAACAGTGTAGGAGGGTTCCCCTTTCTCCGCATCCTCGCCAGCATCTGTCATTTCCTGACTTGTTGATTTTAGCCATTCTGACTGGTGTGAGGTGATATCTCATTGTGGTTTTGATTTGTATTTCCCTGATGCCGAGTGATATGGAGCACTTTTTCATGTGTCTGTTGGCCATCTGGATGTCTTCTTTGCAGAAACGTCTGTTCATGTCCTCTGCCCATTTCTTGATTGGATTATTGGTTCTTTGGGTGTTGAGTTTGTTAAGTTCTTTATAGATTTTGGACACTAGTCCTTTATCTGATATGTCGTTTGCAAATATCTTCTCCCATTCTGTCAGTTGTCTTTTGGTTTTGTTAACTGTTTCCTTTGCTGTGCAAAAGCTTTTGATTTTGATGAAATCCCAAAAGTTCATTTTTGCCCTTGCTTCCCTTGCCTTTGGCGATGTTCCTAGGAAGATGTTGCTGCGGCTGAGGTCGAAGAGGTTGCTGCCTGTGTTCTCCTCAAGGATTTTGATGGATTCCTTTCTCACATTGAGGTCCTTAATCCATTTTGAATCTATTTTTGTGTGTGGTGTAAGGAAATGGTCCAATTTCATTTTTCTGCACGTGGCTGTCCAATTTTCCCAACACCATTTATTGAAGAGGCTGTCTTTTTTCCATTGGACATTCTTTCCTGCTTTGTTGAAGATTAGTTGACCATAGAGTTGAGGGTCTATTTCTGGGCTCTCTATTCTATTCCATTGGTCTATGTGTCTGTTTTTGTGCCAGTACCATGCTGTCTTGATGATGACAGCTTTGTAATAAAGCTTGAAGTCCGGAATTGTGATGCCACCAACTTTGGCTTTGTTTTTCAATATCCCTTTGGCTATTCGAGGTCTTTTCTGGTTCCATATAAATTTTAAAATTATTTGTTCCAGTTCTTTGAAAAAGATGGATGGTACTTTGATAGGAATTGCATTAAATGTGTAGATTGCTTTAGGTAGCATAGACATTTTCACAATATTTATTCTTCCAATCCAGGAGCATGGAACAATTTTCCATTTCTTTGTGTCTTCCTCAATTTCTTTCATGAGTACTTTATAGTTTTCTGAGTATAGATTCTGTGCCTCTTTGGTTAGGTTTATTCCTAGCTATCTTATGGTTTGGGGTGCAATTGTAAATGGGATTGACTCCCTAATTTCTCTTTCTTCTGTCTTGTTGATGGTGTAGAGAAATGCAACTGATTTCTGTGCATTGATCTTATATCCTGACACTTTACTGAATTCCTGTACTAGTTCTAACAGTTTTGGAATGGAGTCTTTTGGGTTTTCCACATAGAGTATCATATCATCTGCGAAGAGTGATAATTTGACTTCTTCTTTGCCGATTTGGATGCCTTCAATTTCCTTTTGTTGTCTGATTGCTGAGGCTAGGACTTCTAGTACTATGTTGAATAGCAGTGGTGATAATGGACATCCCTGCCGTGTTCCTGACCTTAGTGGAAAAGCTTTCAGTTTTTCTCCATTGAGAATGATATTTGCAGTGGGTTTTTCATAGATGGCTTTGATGATATTGAGGTATGTGCCCTCTATACCTACACTTTGAAGGGTTTTGATCAGGAAGGGATGCTGTACTTTGTCAAATGATTTTCAGCATCTATTGAGAGTATCATATGGTTCTTGTTCTTTCTTTTATTGATGTGTTGTATCACATTGACTGATTTGCGGATGTTGAACCAACCTTGCAGCACTGGGATAAATTCCACTTGGTCGTGGTGAATAATCCTTTTAATGTACTGTTGAATCCTATTGGCTAGTATTTTGGTGAGAAATTTTGCATCTGTGTTCATCAAGGATATTGGTCTATAGCTCTCTTTTTTTGATGGGATCCTTGTCTGGTTTTGGGATCAAGGTAGCTTCAGGAGAATAGGTGTTATTTCTTCTTGGAAGGTTTGGTAGAATTCCCCAGGGAATCCATCAGGTCCTGGGCTCTTGTTTTTTGGGAGATTTTTGATCACTGCTTCAATCTCGTTATTAGATATCGGTCTATTCAGGTTGTCGATTTCTTCCCGGTTCAATTTTGGGAGTTTATAGTTTTCCAGGAATGCATCCATTTCATCTAGGTTGCTAAGCTTATTGGCATATAACTGTTCGTAATAACTTCTGATGATTGTTTCTACTTCTTTGGTGTTAGTTGTGATCTCTCCCTTTTCATTCATAATTTTATGAATTTGGGATTTCTCTCTTTTCTTTCGGATTAGTGTAGCCAGTGGCTTATCGATCTTATTGATTCTTTCAAAAAACCAGCTTCTAGTTTCATTGATACGTTCTACTGTATCTCTGGTTTCTCCCTCATTGATCTCAGCTCTAATCTTGATGATTTCCCTTCTTATGTGTGGAGTTGGCTTGATTTGTTGTTGATCCTCCAGTTTTTTAAGGTGTAGAGACAGCTGGTGTGTTCTGGATTTTTCAATTTTTTTGAGCAAGGCTTGGATGGCTATATATTTTCCCCTTAGGACCGCCTTTGCTGTATCCCATAGGTTTTGGACCGAAGTGTCTTCATTCTCATTGGTTTCCATGAATTGTTTCAGTTCTTCTTTGATCTCCTGGTTGATCCAAGCATTCTTAAGCAAGGTGGTCTTTAGCTTCCAGGTGTTTGAGTTCCTTCGGAACTTTTCCTTGTGATTGAGGTCCAGTTTCAAAGCATTGTGATCTGAGAATATGCAGGGAATAATCTCAGTCTTTTGGTATCGGCTGAGTCCTGATTTGTGACCCAGTATGTGGTCTATTCTGGAGAAGGTTCCGTGTGCACTTGAGAAGAATGAGTATTCTGCTGTTTTAGGGTGGAATGTTCTGTATATATCTATGAGGTCCATCTGGTCCAATGTGTCATTCAATGCTCTTGTTTCTTTGTTGAGTTTCTGCTTCGATGATCTGTCTAATTCTGAAAGAGGCGTGTTAAGATCACCTACGATTAGTGTATTCATATCAATATGACTCTTTATCTTGGTTAACAGTTTTCTTAAGTAATTGGCTGCTCCCATATTGGGAGCATAGATATTTACAATTGTTAGATCATCTTGGTGGATAGTCCCTTTAAGGATTATGTAGTGTCCTTCTGTATCTCTGACTACAGTCTTTAGTTTGAAGTCTAATTTATCTGATATGAGAATCGCTACCCCATCCTTCTTTTGAGTCCCATTGGCATGAAAGATGCTTCTCCACCCCTTCACTTTCAGTCTGCGTGTATCGTTAGGTTCAAAATGGGTCTCTTGTAGACAGCATATGGATGGGTCCTGTCGTTTTATCCAATCTGCAGCCCTGTGCCGTTTTATGGGTGCATTTAGGCCATTCACATTGAGAGTGATTATTGATAGATACGTTTTTATTGACATCGAGTTACCTTTGAAGTCTTTCTTTCTGTAGACTGTCTCTATATTTCTGTTCAATGCTATTCTTGGGATTTTTCCTCTTTTATAGAACCCCCCTTAATATTTCTTGCAGTATCGGCTTGGTGGTTGCATAGTCTTTTAAGCCTTGCCGGTCTTGGAAACTCTTTATCTCTCCATCCATTTTGAATGTCAGTCTTGCTGGATAAAGTATTCTTGGCTGCATGTTCTTCTCATTTAGTGCCCTGAATATATCTTGCCAGCCTCTTCTGGCTTGCCAGGTCTCTGTGGACAGGTCTGACGTTATTCTGATGGGCTTCCCTCTGTAAGTAAGGAGCCTCTTTGCCCTGGCAGCTTTCAAGAGATTATACCTACAATTATAATTTCTCAATTTGACTATCAGGTGTCGTGATGTTTTTTTGGAGTGTATAATCTTGGGTGGAGACCGTTCAGCCTCTAGTACATGAACGCTGGTTTCATTCGCAAGATTCGGAAAGTTTTCATGAAGGACTTGTTCCACGACATCTTCTAGACTTCTTTCTTTCTCCTCCCCTTCAGGAATTCCAATAATTCTGACGTTGGAACGCTTCATGGCATCACTTATTTCCCTAATTCTGCTTTCGTGGGATCTAAGCTGTTTGTTCCAGGCTTCCTCCTGATCCTTTCTCTCTATCTGTTTGTCTTCCAGATCACTAATTCTATCTTCTGTCTCAGTTACCCTAGCTTTGAGAGAGTTTAGATTGGATTGGAACTCATTGAGAGCATTGTGGACCTCCTCCCTGGTAGCTTTGAGCTCCGCCCTAACATTGTGAACATCCTGTCTGGTCGCTTTCAGTTCGGCCCTCATCAAATCTGTTTGGTCATCCATGGCTTTCTCCAACCTAGCTATTGCCTGGATAATTGTTAGCCTGAATTCTCTTTCCGACATATTGTCTATGTTGATAGCCGTTAGCTCTATTGCAGAAGGTCCATCCTCTGTATTTTTCTTCTGTTGGGCATTCCTCCTCCTAGTCATTTTGGTGGGAGAAGACTGAACAGATGTAGCTGGATGTATCAACTCTGGTGCAGTCAAGGTGCACCCTGGAACACTTCCTGATCTCCGTCTCAGAGAGAAGCCTCAGTCTGGGTGCAGAAGCTGAATAAATTCCCCCTTGGCCGCTGGCAGTGCAGGTTCCAAGTTGCAGACCCTGGGGGCGCAGGATCTTTTGCTCGTCCCCAAAGCCAAGGCAGTGGCGGCTGTCTGGGAGCTCCTGACCGCCAGGTAGGTTCCAAGCAGTGATCGCACACTGAGATTTTGCCGCAGGCCCGGGCTGGGAGTGCCCGGCCTGCGCGCACCTCTTTTCAGAGGCGGCTGTGGGTCCGGTGTGCGTCTGGGGCACTGAGAACGGGGCGCTGGTCCGTAAGCCGCAGGCTGGGCTTTTGCGCGCCTCTGTCCGGGGAAGAGTTTCGCGCGCTCTCGGCTTAGACTTTGAAACAATGGTGCGGGTCAAGAAGCGCCCCCGGGCCTAGAAACCCAGGAGAGCTGGAGCGACGTGCCCGCGCATCTCAAGCTTTGTGGTAGGGCTAGCGCGCATTCTGCAGACTGGCGCAGCTCCCATCCCCTCACAGGAGCCGGAATCCCCGCGCTCTGGGGCGCGCTGGCGGCTTAGGGACCAGGAGCCGGTTTCTCCGCCGCACTCTCTCTGCCTCCACGCCGGGGAGGCCGTCTGGGACCGGGGACTTAAGCCCCTGTCCCTAGCCGCCCTGATTCCCACAATTTGCCCTTTTGGAGTGCTTTCAACCAGTCTCCAAGTTAATGCTGGTCCCCAGACGCAGGGCACTCTCGCTTGTATCGGGGTATTACTTTTGCACCGGTCGCCTCTGGTGGCTCCCTCCCCCTTTTGTTTATCTTACGATATCAGTCCGCAGTTCCCATTCCGCTTTACCTGCTCACTGGCGTCTTCTGTCCCTGTAGAGATCCAGACGTGTATAATTCTGATCTCAGGCTGATTTCATGGGTGATCAGTGTTCTTGGTAGGTAATCAGCTCACTTTGGGGTACCAGCTGAAAAGACGCCTCTTCCTAGTACCCCGCCATCTTGTCCCCCCTGAAGTAGTCCCCTTAAACAGAACTTGTTATACTCCAACGGATAAACGTCTGAGACTGGAAAGGTATGTGCGCCTATTGCGGTTACCACAGTGGCAATCCCAAAAGCTTCTTTCTTTAACAGACATAACACTGCAGTGAATCCCTCCTAAAGCAAACTTCCCTCTCAGTGTAGGAAGCGTTTTCGGCACAGAAACTAAGTGCGGATCACCACTAGTGGTGAACATCCAATATGTGTTTGGCAGGCTTAAGCGTCATAGCCTGCCCTTTACTCAAGTACCTAATGTGACCCTATTCCGTCTGTGTTCTACCGTCATTCCTCCAAGAAGAGGCACTGTTATGAATGAGTAGGCACTTGAAGTAGATTCCCAGAGCATATACATTGCTACGCATCCCCTCTAAGGGGCCTGTATGAGACACTTCACGATTGATACCCAGACACCTCCTAGAGTTTTCAACTGGGCACAGATGCATCCCTGTCGTAATAACTTACGGTAGAACAGTTCCCTCATATATTCGAAGTGATTTGAGAAGTAGTAGACACTGTGGAACATCCCAGGTGTTGCAATTCCAGTATGCATCATAGAGGCTTAGGTGCCTTACACTCTACTTCACTCACGCTTGCAACGTTCTCTCTGTCAGTCCTTGTTCTCTCTTCTTTCTTCCACTGGAAAGACACTGTGAGAAGTGACTTTCCGCATGAAGGAGTTTACCTTATTCAGAACTTCCTATAGTCTAACGGTTAGACGTCTGAGACTGGAGAGCTATGTGCGCCTATTGCGGTTACCACAGAGTCAGTCCCCAAAGCTTCCTTCTTTAACAGACGTAACACTGCAGTGAATCCCTCCTAAGCACAATTCCCTCTCAGTGTGGGAAGAGTTTTCGATGCAGAAACTAAGTGCGGATCACCACTGGTGGTGAACATCCAATATGTGTTTGGCATGCTTAAGCGCCATAGCCTGCCCTTTACTCACAGTACCTAGTGTGCCCGTAGACCTTCCCTGTTCTATCTTCATCCTCAAAGGAGAAACACTGTTATGAATAAGTAAGCACCTGAAGTAGGTTCCCTGAGCAGATACCTTCCCCCGCATCCCCTCTAAGAGGCCTGTATCAGACACTACATGGTTGCTACCAAGACACGTCCTACACTTTCCAACTGACCACAGACTTATCTCTGTCGTGCGAACTTACTGTAGCACAGTTCCCTCATAAATTGAAGTGTTTTGAGAAGAGGTAGATACTGTGGAACATCTCCGGTGTGAAACTTCTAGTATCCATCTTAGAGGCCTAAGTGGCTTACCCTGTACTTCACTCACGGTTTGCAACGTTCTCTCTATCCGTCCTTGTTCTATCTTCTTTCCACCACATAAAGACACTGAGAGAAATGACAATCCGCATGAAGGAGTTTCCCTTAAACAGAACTTCCTATACTCTAACGGTTCCACGTCTGAGACTGGAAAGGTATGTGCACCTAATGCGGTTACCACAGAGTCAGTCCCAAAAGTTTCCTTCTTTAACAGACGTAACACTGCCGTGAATCCCTCCTAAAGCACACTTCCCTCTCAGTGTTGGAAGGGTTGTAGACGCTGAAACTAAGTGCGGATCACCACTGGTGGTGAACATCCAATATGTGCTTGGCAGTCTTAAACGCCATATCCTGCCCTTTATTCACAGTACCTAGTGTGCCCCTATCCGTCCCGGTACTTTCTTCATCCTCATAGGAGAAACACTGTTATGAATGAGTACGCACCTGAAGTAGGTTCCCTGAGCAGATAACTTACTCCACATCCCCTCTTAGGGGCTTGTATCAGAATCTTCATTGTTGCTACCCAGACACGTCCTACACTTTCTAACTGAGCACAGACTCATCTCTGTCGTGGTAACTTACTGAAAAACAGTTCCGTCATATACTGGAAGTGTTTTGAGAAGAGGTAGGCACTGTGGAACATCTCCGGTGTTGAACTGCCAGTATGCATCATAGAGGCCTAAGTGGCTTACCATGTACTTCACTCACGGTATGCAACGTTCTCTCTGTCCGTCCTTGTTCTATCTTCTTTCCTCCACTGGAAGACACTGTGAGAAGTGACAATCCGCATGAAGGAGTTTCCCTTAAACAGAACTCCCTATAGTCTAACGGATAGACATCTCAGAGTGGAAAGCTATGTGTGCCTATTGCGGTTACCACATTGTCAGTCCCAAAATCTTCCTATTTAACAGACGTAACACAGCAGTGAATCCCTCCTAAAGCACACTTCCCTCTCAGTGTAGGAAGCGTTTTCGACGCAGAAATTAAGTGCAGATCACCACTGGTGGTGAACCTCCAATATGTGTTTGGCAGTCTAAAGCGTCATAGCCTGCCCTTTATTCACAGTACCTAATGTGCACCTAGTCCGTCCGTCTTCTACCTTCATTCCTCCAAGGAGAAGCACTGTTATGAATGAGTACGCAACTGAAGTAGCTTCCCTGAGTAGATACCTTCCTACGCATCCCCTCTAAGGGGCCTGTATGAGACACATTTTGATTGTTACCCAGACACATCTTAGAGTTTTCAACTGAGGACAGATGCATCCCTGTCATGAGAACTTAAGGTAGCACAGTACCCTCATATATTGGAAGTGTTTATAGAAGTTTTAGACACTGTTTAACATCCAAGGTGTTGACCTTCCAGTATGCATCATAGAGGCCAAGGTGCCTTACCCTGTACTTCACTCTCGGGTTGCAATGTTCTCTCTGCTCCGTCCTTGTTCTATGTTCTTTCCTCCACTGGAAAGACACTGTGAGAAGTGACATTCCACATGAAGGATTTTCCCTTAAACAGAACTTGCTATAGTCCAACGGATAGAAGGCTGAGACTGGAAAGCTATGTGCGCCTATTGCGGTTACCACAGAGTCAGTCCAAAAGCTTCCTTCTTTAACAGACGTAACACTGCAGTGAATCCCTCCTAAAGCACACTTCCCTCTCAGTGTAAGAAGCGTTTACGACGCAGAAACTAAGTGCGGATCACCACTGGTGGTAAACATCCAATATGTGTTTGGCAGGCTTAAGCGCCAAAGCCTGACCTTTACTCACAATACCTAATGTGCCCGTAGTCCTTCCTTGTTCTATCTTCATCTTCTAAGGAGAAACACTGTTATGAATGAGTACGCACCTGAAGTAGCTTCCCTGAGCAGATAACTTCCTCCGCATCCCCTATTAGGGGCTTGTATCAGACACTTCATGGTTGCTACCCAGACACGTCCTACACTTTCCAACTGACCACAGACGCATCTCGGTCCTGAGAACTTACTGTAGCCAAGTTCCCTCAGATACTGGAAGTGTTTTAAGAAGAGGTAGACACTTTGGAACTTCTCCGGTATTGAACTTCCAGTATGCATCATAGAGGACTAAGTGGCTTACCCTGTACTTCACTCACGTTTTGCAACGTACTCTCTGTCCGTCATTATTCTATCTTCTTACGTCTCCTAGAAAGACACTCTGAGAAGTGACATTCCGCAGGAAGGAGTTTCCCTAAAACAAAAGTTCCTATAGTCTAACGGTTAGACGTTGAAGACTGGAAAGCTATCTGCGCCTAATGCGGTTACCACAGAGTCAGTCCCAAAAGCTTCCTTCTTTAACAGACGTAACACTGCAGTGAATCCCTCCTAAAGCACACTTCCCTCTCAGTGTGGAAGGGTTTAAGACGCAGAAACTAAGTGCGGATCACCACTGGTGGTGAACATCCAATATGTGTTTGGCAGGCTTAAGGGCCATGGCCTGCCCTTTTCTCAAAGTACCTAATGTGCCCCTGATCCGACCCTTTACTATATTCATCTTCAAAGGAGAAACACTGTTATGAATGAGTACGAACCTGAGGTAGGTTGCCTGAGCAGGTACCTTCCTCCGCATCCCCTCTAAGGGGCCTGTATCAGACACTTCATGATTGCTACCCAGACATGTCCTACACTTTCCAACTGTGCATAGACGCATCCCTGTCGTGAGAACATACTGTATCACAGTTCCCTCATATATTGTAAGTTTTTTGTGAAGTGGTAGACACTGTGGAACATCCCAGGTATTGAACTTCCAGTATGCATCATGAGGCTGAGGTGCCTTACCCTGTACTTCACTCACGGGTTGCAACGTTCTCTCTGTTTCGTCCTTGTTCTATCTTCTTTCCTCCAGTGGAAAAACACTGTGAGAAGTGATATTCCGCATGAAGGAGTTTCCCTTAAACAGAACTTGCTATAGTCCAACGGATAGACATCTGAGACTGGAAAGGTATGTGCGACTATTTCGGTTACCACACAGTCAGTCCCAAAGCTTCCTTCTTTACTAGACGTAACACTGCAGTGAATCCCTCCTATAGCACACTTCCCTCTCAGTGTTGGATGCATTTTCGACACAGAACTAAGTGCGGATCACCAATGGTGGTGAACATCCAATATGTGTTTGGCAGGCTTAAGCGCCATAGCCTGCCCTTTACTCAAAGTACCTAGTGTGCCCGTTGTCCTTCCCTGTTCTATCTTCATCCTCAAAGGAGAAACACTGTTATGAATGAGTACGCACCTGAAGTACGTTCCCTGAGCAGATACCAACTCCGCATCCCCTCTAAGGGACCCGTATCAGACACTACATGTTTGCTACCCAGAAATGTCCTACACTTTCCAACTGAGTACAGACGCATCTCTGTCGTGAGAACTTACTGTAGCACAGTTCCATCATACACTGGAAGTGTTTTCAAAAGAGGTAGACACTGTGGTACATCTCCGGTGTTGAACTTCCAGTATGCATCATAGAGCCCTAAGTGGCTTACCCTGTACTTCACTCACGGTTTGCAACGTTCTCTCTGTCCGTCCCTGTTCTATCTCCTTTCCTCCACAGGAAGACACTGTGAGTAGTAAATTTCTGCATGAAGGAGTTTCCCTTGAACAGAACTTCCTATAGCCTATCGGATAGTCGTCTGAGCTTGGAAAGCTATGTGTGCCTATTGTGATTACCACAGTGTCAGTCCCAAAAGCTTCCTTCTTTAACAGACGTAACACTGCATGAATCCCTGCTAAAGCACACTTCCGTCCAGTGTTGGAACCGTTTTAGATGCAGACTAAGTGCGGATCACCACTGGTGGTGAACATCCAATATGTGTTTGGCAGGCTTAAGCGTCATAGCCTGCCCTTTACTCACAGTACCTAATGTGCCCCTAGGCCGTCCGTGTACTACCTTCATTCCTCCAAGGAGAATCATTGTTACGAATGAGTACGCACCTGAATGAGCCTCCCTGAGCAGATGCTTCCTACGCATCCCCTCTAAGGGTCCTGTATGAGACACTTCAAGATTGCTACCCAGACACATCCTAGAGTTTTCAACTGTGCACAGATGCATCCCCGTCGTGAGAACTTAAGGTAGCACAGTTCCCTCATATATTGGAAGTGTTTTGAGAAGTGGTAGACATTGTGGAACACCCCAGGTGTTGAACCTCCAGTATGCTTCATAGAGGCTTAGGTGCCTTACTCTGTACTTCACTCACGGGTTGCCAATTTCTCTCTGTCTGTCGTTGTTCTATCTTTTTTTCTCCACAAGAAAGACACTGTGAGAAGTCACATTCCGCATGAAGGAGTTTCCCTTAAACAGAACTTGCTATAGTCCAAGGGATAGATGTCTGAGACTGGAAAGCTATGTGCGCATAATGCGGTCACCATAGAGTCAGTCCCAAAAGCTTCCTTCTTTAACAGATGTAACACTGCAGAGAATCCCTCCTAAAGCACACTTCCCTCTCAGTGTAAGAAGCGTTTTCGAGGGGTTTGAAGTGGCAGTGTGGTGGGAGGTTGGGGTACCAGGTGGTGGGTATTATAGAGGGCACAGCTTGCATGGAGCACTGGGTGTGGTGAAAAAATAATGAATACTGTTTTTCTGAAAATAAATAAATTGGGAAAAAAAAAAGAAGCGTTTTCGACACAGAAACAAAGTGTGGATCACCATTGGTGGTGAACATCCAATATGTGTTTGGCAGGCTTAAGCGCCATAGCCTGCCCTTTACTTACAGAACCTAGTTTGCCCGTAGTCCTTCCATGTTCTATCTTCATCCTCAAAGGAGAAACACTGTTATGAATGAGTACGCACCTGAATTAGGTTCCCTGAGCAGATACCTAGCTCCGCATCCCCTCTAAGGGACCCGTATCAGACACTACATGTTTGCTACCCAGACACGTCCTACACTTTCCAACTAAGCACAGACGCATCTCTGTCGTGAGAACTTACTGTAGCACAGTTCCCTCATATACTGGAAGTGTTTTCAAAAGAGGTAGACACTGTGGAACATCTCTGGTGTTGAACTTCCAGTATGCATCATAGAGCTCTAAGTAGCTTACCCTACTTCACTCACGGTTTGCAACGTTCTCTCTGTCCGTCCCTGTTCTATCTCCTTTCCTCCACAGGAAGTCACTGTGAGTAGTAAATTTCTGCATGAAGGAGTTTCCCTTAAACAGAACTTCCTATAGCCTATCGGATAGACATCTGAGCTTGGAAAGCTATGTGTGCCTATTTTGATTACCACAGTGTCAGTCCCAAAAGCTTCCTTCTTTAACAGACGTAACACTGCAGTGAATCCCTCCTATAGCACACTTCCCTCTCAGTTTAGGAAGCCTTTTAGATGCAGAAATTAATGCAGATCACCACTGGTGGTGAACATCCAATATGTGTTTACAGGCTTATGCGCCATTGTGTGACCTTTACTCATAATGCCTAATGTGCCCGTAGTCCTTCCGTGTTCTATATGCATCCTCAAAAGAGAAAAACTGTTATGAATGAGTACGAACCTGAATTAGGTTCCCTGAGCAGATACCTTCCTCCGCATCCCCTCTAAGGGGCCTGTATCATACACTTCATGATTGCTACCCAGTCCTGTCCTTCACTTTCCAACTGAGCATAGACACATCCGTGTCGTGAGAACATACTGTAGCACAGTTCCCTCATATATTGGAAGTGTTTTTAGAAGTGTTAAACACTGTGGAACATCCCAGGCGTTGAACTTCCAGTATGAATCATAGAGGCCTAGGTGCCTTACCCTGTACTTCACTCAAGAGTTGCAACGTTTCCTAGCTGCGTCCTTGTTCTTTCTTCTTTCCTCCAGTGGAAAGACACTGTGAGAAGTGACATTCCGCATGAAGGAGTTTCCCTTAAACAGAACTTGCTATAGTCCAACGGATAGACATCTGAGACTGGAAAGTTATGTGCGACTATAGCGGTTACCAAAGAGTCAGTCCCAAAGCTTCCTTTTTTACTAGACGTAACACTGCAGTGAATCCCTCCTAAAGCACACTTCTCTCCAGTGTTGGAAGCGTTTTAGATGCAGACTAAGTGCGGATCACCACTGGTGGTGAACATCCAATATGTGTTTGGCAGGCTTAAGCGTCATAGCCTGCCCTTTACTCACAGTACCTAATGTGCCCCTAGGCCGTCCGTGTACTACATTCATTCCTCCAAGGAGAATCACTGTTACGAATGAGTACGCACCTGATTGAGCCTCCCTGAGCAGATGCTTCCTACGCATCCCCTCTAAGGGGCCTGTATGAGACACTTCATGATTGCTACCCAGACACATCCTAGAGTTTTCAACTGTGCACAGATGCATCCCCGTCGTGAGAACTTAAGGTAGCAAAGTTCCCTCATATATTGGAAGTGTTTTGAGAAGTGGTAGACATTGTGGAACACCCCAGATTTTGAACCTCCAGTATGCTTCATAGAGGCTTAGGTGCCTTACTCTGTACTTCACTCACGGGTTGCCAATTTCTCTCTGTCTGTCGTTGTTCTATCTTTTTTTCTCCACAAGAAAGACACTGTGAGAAGTCACATTCCGCATGAAGGAGTTTCCCTTAAACAGAACTTGCTATAGTCCAAGGGATAGACGTCTGCGACTGGAAAGCTATGTGCGCATAATGCGGTTACCATAGAGTCAGTCCCAAAAGCTTCCTTCTTTAACAGACGTAACACTGCAGTGAATCCTTCCTAAAGCACACTTCCCTCTCAGTGTAAGAAGCGTTTTCGAGGGGTTTGAAGTGGCAGAGGGGTGGGAGGATGGGGTACCAGGTGGTGGGTATTATAGAGGGCACAGCTTGCATGGAGCACTGGGTGTGGTGAAAAAATAATGAATACTGTTTTTCTGAAAATAAATAAATTGGGAAAAAAAGAAGCGTTTTCGACACCGAAACTAAGTGCGGATCACCATTGGTGGTGAACATCCAATATGTGTTTGGCACGCTTAAGTGTCATAGGGTGCCCTTTACTCACAGAACCTAGTTTGCCCGTAGTCCTTCCCAGTTCTATCTTCATCCTCAAATGAGAAACACTGTTATGAATGAGTACGAACCTGAAGTAGGTACCCTGAACAGATACCTTCCTCCGCATCCCCTATTAGGGACCTGTATCAGACACTACAAGGTTGCTACCCAGACATGTCCTACACTTTCCAACTGAGCACAGACGCATCTCTGTCGTGAGAACTTACTGTAGCACAGTTCCCTCATATACTGGAAGTGTTTTGAGAAGTGGTAGACACTGTGGAACATCTCCGGTGATGAACATCCAGTATGCATCATAGAGGCCTAAGTGGCTTACCCTGTACTTCACTCATGGTTTGCAACGTTCTCTCTGTCCGTCGTTGTTCTATCTCCTTTCCTCCACGGGAAGACACTGTGAGTTGAGAATTTCTTTATGAAGGAGTTTCCCTTAATCAGAACTTCCTATCGTCTAACGGATAGACGTCTGGTCCTGGAAAGCTATGTGCGTCTATTGCGGTTACCAAAGTGTCAGTCCCAAAAGCTTCCTTCTTAAACAGACGTAACACTGCAGTGAATCCCTCCTAAAGCACACTTCCCGCTCAGTGTTGGAAGGGTTTTATATGCAGAAACTAAGTGCGGATAACCACTGGTGGTGAACATCCAATGTGTTTGGCAGGCTTCAGCGCCATAGCCTTCCCTTTACACACAGTACCTAATGTGCCCGTAGTCCTTCCCTACTCTATATTCATCCTCAAAGGAGAAAAACTGTTATGAATGAGTACGCACCTGAAGTAGGTTTCCTGTGTAGATACCTTCTTCCGCATCCCCTCTAAGGGGCCTCAATGAGACACTTCATGATTGCTACCCAGACACCTCCTAGAATTTTCAACTGTGCAAAGATGCATCCCTGTCGTGATAACTTACGGTAGAACAGTTCCCTCATATATTGGAAGTGATTTGAGAAGTGGTTGACACTGTGGAACATCCCAGGTGTCGAACTTCCAGTATGCATCATAGAGGCTTAGGGGCCTTACACTGTACTTCAGTCACGGGCTGCAACGTTCTCTCTGTCAGTCCTTGTTCTATCTTCTTTCCTCCACTGGAAAGACACTGTGAGAAGTGACATTCCGCAAGAAGGAGTTTACCTTAAACAGAACTTCCTATAATCTAACGGATAGACATCTGAGACTGGAATGCTATGTGTACCTATTGCGGTTACCACAGTGTCATTCCAAAAGCTTCCTTCTTTAAAAGACGTAACACTGCAGTGAATCCCTCCAAAAGCACACTTCCTTCTCAGTGTAGGAAGCGTTTTCGACGTAGAAAGTAAGTGCGGATCACCACTGGTGGTGAACATCCAATATGTGTTTGGCAGGCTTAAACGCCATACCGTGCCCTTTACTCACAGTTCCTAATGTGCCCGTAGTCCTTCCCTGTTCTATCTTCATCGTCAAAGGAGAAACACTGTTATGAATAAGTACGCACCTGAAGTAGCTTCCCTGAGCAGATAACTTCCTCCGCATCCCCTCTAAGGGGCCTGTATGATACACTTCATGGTTGCTACCCAGACACGTCCTACACTTTCCAACTGAGCACAGACGCATATCTGTTGTGAGACCTTACTGTAGCACAGTTTCCTCATATACTGGAAGAGTTTTGAGAAGAGGTAGACATGTGGACATCTCCGGTGCTGAACTTCCAGTATGCATCATAGAGGACTAAGTGGCTTACCCTGTACTTCAGTCACGGTTTGCAACGTTCTCTCTGTGCGTCCTTCTTCTATCTACTTACGTCCCCTAGAAAGACACTCTGAGATGTTACATCCGCAAGAAGGAGTTTCCTTTAAACAGAACTTCCTATAGTCTAACGGTTAGGCGTCTGAGACTGGAAAGCTATGTGCGCCTAATGCGGTTACCACAGAGTCAGTCCCAAAAGCTTCCTTCTTTAACAGACGTAACACTGCAGTGAATCCCTCCTAAATCACACTTCCCTCTCAGTGTTGGAAGGGTTTTAGACGCAGAAACTAAGTGGGGATCACCACTGGTGGTGAACATCCAATATGTGTTTGGCAGGCTTAAGCGCCGTAGCCTGCCCTTTACTCACAGTACCTAATGTGCTCCTAATCCGTCCCTGTTCTATCTTCATCCTCAAAGGATAAACACTGTTATGAATGAGTATGCACCTGAAGTAGCTTCCCTGAGCAGATACCTTCATCCGCATCCCCTCTAAGGGGCCTGTATCAGACTCTTCATGATTGCTACCCAGACACATCCTACACTTTCCAACTGAGCATAGAAGCATCCCTGTAGTGAGAACATACTGTAGCACAGTTCCCTCATATATTGGAAGTGTTTTGAGAAGTGGTAGACACGGTGGAACATCCCAGGTGTTGAACTTCCAGTATGATTCCTAGAGGCCTATTTGCATTACACTGTACTTCACTCACGGGTTGCAAAGTTCTCTCTGCGCCGTCCTTGTTCTATCTTCTTTCCTCCACGGAAAGACTTTGTGAGAAGTGACATTCCGCATGAAGGAGTTTCCCTTAAACAGAACTTGCTATAGTCCAATGGACTGACCTCTGAGACTGGAAAGCTATGTGCGACTATTGCGGTTACCACAGAGTCAGTCCCAAAACTTCCTTCTTTATTGACGTAACACTGCAGTGAATCCCTCCTAAAGCACACTTCCCTCTCAGTGCTGGAAGCGTTTTAGACGCAGAAAGTAAGTGCGGATCACCACTGGTGGTGAACATCCAATATGTGTTTGGCAGTCTTTATTTTTTTTTTCGCAATTTATTTATTTTCAGAAAAACAGTATTCATTATTTTTTCACCACACCCAGTGCTCCATGCAAGCTGTGCCCTCTATAATACCCACCACCTGGTACCCCAACCTCCCACCCCCCCGCCACTTCAAACCCCTCAGACTGTTTTTCAGAGTCCATAGTCTCTCATGGTTCACCTCCCCTTCCAATTTACCCAAATTCCCTACTACTCTCTAACGCCCCTTGTCCTCCATGCTATTGGTTATGCTCCACAAATGAGTGAAACCATATGATAATTGACTCTCTCTGCTTGACTGATTTCACTCAGCATAATCTCTTCCAGTCCCGTCCATGTTGCTACAAAAGTTGGATATTCGTCCTTTCTGATGGAGGCATAATACTCCATAGTTTATATGGACCACATCTTCCTTATCCATTCATCCGTTGAAGGGCATCTTGGTTCTTTCCATAGTTTGGCGACTGTGGCCATTGCTGCTATAAACATTGGGGTACAGATGGCCCTTCTTTTCACGACATCTGTATCTTTGGGGTAAATACACAGGAGTGCAATTGCAGGGTCCTAGGGAAGCTCTATTTTAATTTCTTGAGGAATCTTCACACTGTTCTCCAAAGAGGTTGCACCAACTTCCATTCCCACCAACAGTGTAAGAGGGTTCCCCTTTCTCCACATCCTCTCCAACACATGTTGTTTCCTGTTTTGTTAATTTTGGCCAGTCTAACTGGTGTAAGGTGATATCTCAATGTGGTTTAATTTTAATCTCCCTGAGGGCTAATGATGATGAGCATTTTTTCATGTGTCTGATAGCCATTTGTATGTCTTGATTGGAGATGTGTCTGTTCATATCTTCTGCCCATTTTTTGATGTGTTTGTCTGTTTCATGTGGGTTGAGTTTGAGGAGTTCATTATAGATCCGGGATATCACCCTTTTGTCTGTACTGTCATTTGCAAATATCTTCTCCCATTCCTGGGTTGCCTCTTTGTTTCTTTGACTGTTTCCTTTCTGTGCAGAAGCTTTTGATTTTGATGAAGTCCCGGAAGTTTATTTTCGCTTTTGTTTCCTTTGCCTTTGGAGACGTATCTTGAAAGAAGTTGCTGTGGCTGATATCGAAGAGATTACTGCCTATGTTCTCCTCTGAGATTCTGATAGATTCCTGTCTCACGTTGAAGTCTTTTATCCATTTTGAGTTGATCTTTGAGTACGGTGTAAGAGAATGGTCGAGTTTCATTCTTCTACATATAGCTGTCCAGTTTTCCCAGCACCATTTATTGAAGAGACTGTCTTTTTTCCACTGTATATATCCACAAATGAGAAACACTGTTATGAAGGAGTACGAACCTGAAGTAGGTTCCCTTAGCAGATATCTTCCTCAACATCCCCTCTAAGGGGCCTGTATCAGACACTACATGATTGCTATCCAGAAACATCCTACACTTTCCAACTGAGCATAGACGCATCTCTGTCGTGAGAACATACTATAGCACAGTTCCCTCATATATTGGAAGTGTTTTGAGAAGTTGTAGATACTGTGGAACATCCCAGGTGTTGAACTTCCAGTATGAATCATAGAGGCTTATGTGCCTTACCCTATACTACACTGACGGGTTGCAACGTTCACTCTGCTCCGTCCTTGTTCTATCTTCTTTCATCTAGTGGAAAGACACTGTGAGAAGTGACATTCAGTGACATTCCGCATGAAGGAGTTTCCCTTAAACAGAACTTGCTATAGTCCAACGGATAGACATCTGAGACTGGAAAGATTTGAGCGACTATTGCGGTTACCACAGAGTCAGACCCAAAAGCTTCCTCCTTTACTGGACGTAACACTGCAGTGAATCCCTCCTAAAGCACAATTCCCTTTCAGTGTAAGAAGCGTTTTTGAAACCGAAACTAAGAGGTGATCAACACTGGTGGTGAACATCCTATATATGTTTGGCAGGCTTAAGCGTCATAGTGTGCCCTTTACTCACAGTACCCAATATGCCCATAGTCTTTACCTGTTCTATCTTCATTCTCATAGGAGAAACACTGCTATGAATGAGTACGCACCTGAAGTGGTTCCCTGAGGAGACACCATACTCCGTAACCCCTCCTAGGGGCTTGTATCAGACACTTCATGGATGCTACCAAGACACGTCCTACACTTTCGAACTGAGCACAGACACATATCTTTCGAGAGAACTTACTGAAGCACAGTTCCCTCATATAATGTAAGTGTTTTGAGAAGAGGTAGACACTGTGGAACATCTCCGGTGTTGAACATCCAGTATGCATCATAGAGGACCATGTGGCTTACCCTGTACTTCACTCACGATTTGCAACGTTCTCTCTGTCCGTCCTTGTTCTATCTTCTTTCCTCCACCAGAAAGACACTGTGAGAAGTGACATTCCGCATGAAGGAGTTAACCTTAAACAGAACTTCCTATAGTCTAACGATTAGACGTCTGAGACTGGAAAGCAATGTGCGCCTTGCGGTTACCACAGAGTCAGTCCCAAAAGCTTCCTTCTTTAACATACGTAACACTGCAGTGAATCCCTCCTAAAGAACACTTCCCTCTCAATGTTGGAAGCGTTTTAGACGCAGAACCTAAGTGCGGATCACCCCTGGCGGTGAACATCCAATATGTGTTTGGCAGGCTTAAGGGCCATAGCCTGCCCTTTACTCACAGTACCTAGTGTCCCCGTAGTCCTTCCCTGTTCTATCTTCATCCTCAAAGGAGAAGCCCTGTTATGAATGAGTAAGCACCTGAAGTAGGTTCCCTGAGCAGATACCTTCCTCCGCATCCCCTATTAGTGGCTTTTATCAGACACTTCATGGTTGCTACCCAGACACGTCCTACACTTTACAACTGAGCACTGACGCATCTCTGTCGTGTGAACTTACTGTAGCACATTTCCCTCAAATACTGGAAGTGTTTCGAGAAGAGGTAGACACTGTGGAACATCTCCGCTGTTGAATTTCCAGTATGCATCCTAGAGGCCTAAGGGGCCAACCCTGTATTTCACTCACGGTTTGCAACGTTCTCTCTGTCCGTCCTTGTTCTATCTTCTTTCCTCCACTGGAAAGACACAGTGAGAAGTGACATTCCGCATGAAGGAGTTTCCCTTAAACAGAACTTCCTATAGTCTAAAGGTTAGACGTCTGAGACTGGAAAGCTATGAGCGCCTAATGCGTTTACCACAGAGTCAGTCCCAAAAGCTTCCTTCTTTAAGAGACGTAAGTAACACTGCAGTGAATCTCTCCTAAAGCACACTTCCTTCTCAGTGTTGGAAGGGTTTTAGACGCAGAAAATAAGTGTGGATCACCACTGGTGTCGAATATCCAATATGTGTTTGGCAGGCTTAAGCGCCATAGCCTGCCCTTTACTCACAGTACCTAATGTGCCCCTAATCCATCCCTGTTCTATCGTCATCCTCAAAGGAGAAACACTGTTATGAATGAGTACGCACCCGAAGTAGCTTCCCTGAGCAGACATCTTCCTACGCATCCACTCTAACTGGCCTGTATGAGACACTTCATGATTGCTACCCAGACACATCGTAGAGTTTTCTTTTGCGCACAGATGCATCCCTGTTGTGCGAACTTACGGTAGCACCGTTCAATCATATATTTGAAGTGTTTTGAGAAGTGGTAGACATTGTGGAAATTCCAGGTGTTGAACTTCCAGTATGCATCATAGAGACCTAGGTGCCTTATATTGTGCTTCACTCACGGGTTGCAACATTCTCTCTGTCAGTCCTTGTTCTATCTTCTTTCCTCCAGTGGAAAGACACTGTGAGAAGTGACATCCCGCATGAAGGAGTTTCCCTTAAACAGAACTTGCTATAATCCAACGGATATACGTCGGAGACTGGAAAGCTATATGCGCCTATTGCGGTTACCGAGAGGCAGTCCCAAAAGCTTCCTTCATTACATGACGTAACACTGCAGTGAATCCCACCTAAAGCACACTTCCCTCTCAGTGTAGGAAGCGTTTTAGACGCAGAAACTAAGTGCGGATCACCACTGTGTGGTGAACATACAATTGTGTTTGGCAGGCTCAAGTGCCATAGCGTGGCCTTTACTCACAGTACCTAATGTGCTCGTAGTCCTTCCCTGTTCTATGTTCATCTTCAAAGGAGAAACACTGTTATGAATGAGTACGCACCTGAAGTAGCTTCCCTGAGCAGATACCTTCCTCCACATCCCCTCAAAGGGGCCAGTATCAGACACTTCATGGTTGCTACGCAGACACGTCCTACACTTTCCAACTGAGCACAGACGCATCTCTGTTGTGAGAACTTACTGTAGCACATTTCCCTCATATACTGGAAGTGTTTTGAGAAGAGGTAGACACTGTGGAACATCTCTGGTGTTGAACTTCCAGTATGCATCATAGAGGCCTAAGTGGCTTACCCTGTACTTCACTCACGGTTTGCAACGTTCTCTCTGTCCGTCCTTGTTCTATCTTCTTTCCTCCACTGGAAAGACACAGTGAGAAGTGACATTCTGCATGAAGGAGTTTCCCTTAGACAGAACTTTTTATAGTGTAACGGTTAGACGTCTGAGACTGGAAAGATATGTGCACCTATTACGGTTACCACAGAGTCAGACCCAAAAGCTTCCTCCTTTACTAGACGTAACACTGTAGTGAATCCCTCCTAAAGCACAATTCCCTCTCAGTGTAAGAAGCGTTTTTGACACCGAAACTAAGAGCTGATCAACACTGGTGGTGAACATCGTATATATGTTTTGCAGGCTTAAGCGCCATAGCGTGCCCTTACACACAGTACCTAATATGCCCGTAGTCTTTCCCTGTTCTATCTTCATTCTCATAGGAGAAACACTGTTATGAATTAGTACGCACCTGAAGTGGTTCCCTGAGGAGACACCTTACTCCGCAAACCCTCCTAGGGGCTTGTATCAGACACTTCATGGATGTTACCCAGACACGTCCTAGACTTTCGAACTGATCAAAGACACATTTCTGTCGTGAGAACTTACTGAAGCACAGTTCCCTCATATACTGGAAGTGTTTTGAGAAGAGGTAGACACTGTGGAACATCTCCGGTGTTGAACTTCCAGTATGCATCATAGAGGACCATGTGGCTTACCCTGTACTTCACTCACGGTGTGCAACGTTCTCTCTGTCCGTCCTTGTTCTATATTCTTTCCTCGACATAAACATTGTGAGAAGTGACAATCCGCATGAAGGAGTTTCCCTTAAAAGGAACTTCCTATAGTCTAACGATTAGACGTCTGAGACTGGAAAGCTATGTGCGCCTTGCGGTAACCACAGAGTCAGTCCCAAAAGCTTCCTTCTTTAACATACGTAACACTGCAGTGAAACCCTCCTAAAGCACACTTCCCTCTCAATGTTGGAAGCGTTTTAGACGCAGAAACTAAGTGCGGATCACCCCTGGTGGTGAACATCCAATATGTTTTTGGCAGGCTTAAGGGCCATAGCCTGCCCTTTACTCACAGTACCTAGTGTCCCCGTAGTCCTTCCCTGTTCTATCTTCATCCTCAAAGGAGAAACCCTGTTATGAATGAGTAAGCACCTGAAGTAGGTTCCCTGAGCAGAAACCTTCCTCCGCATCCCCTATTAGTGGCTTTTATCAGACACTTCATGGTTGCTACCCAGACACGTCCTACACTTTACAACTGAGCACTGACGCATCTCTGTCGTGAGAACTTACTGTAGCACATTTCCCTCAAATACTGGAAGTGTTTTGAGAAGAGGTAGACACTGTGGAACATCTCCGCTGTTGAATTTCCAGTATGCATCCTAGAGGCCTAAGGGGCTTACCCTGTATTTCACTCACGGTTTGCAACGTTCTCTCTGTCCGTCCTTGTTCTATCTTCTTTCCTCCACTGGAAAGACACAGTGAGAAGTGACATTCCGCATGAAGGAGTTTCCCTTAAACAGAACTTCCTATAGTCTAAAGGTTAGACGTCTGAGACTGGAAAGCATGTGCGCCTAATGCGTTTACCACAGAGTCAGTCCCAAAAGCTTCCTTCTTTAAGAGACGTAAGTAACACTGCAGTGAATCCCTCCTAAAGCACACTTCCTTCTCAGTGTTGGAAGGGCTTTAGACGCAGAAAATAAGTGTGGATCACCACTGGTGTCGAATATCCAATATGTGTTTGGCAGGCTTAAGCGCCATAGCCTGCCCTTTACTCACAGTACCTAATGTGCCCCTAATACGTCCCTGTTCTATCTTCATCCTCAAAGAAGAAACACGTTATGAATGAGTACGAACCTGAAGTAGGTTCCCTGAGTAGATACCTTCCTCCGCATCACCTCTAAGTGCCTTTAACAGACACTTAATGATTGCTACCGAGACACGTCCTACACTTTCCAACTGAGCATAGACACATCCCTGTCCTGAGAACATACTGTAGCATAGTTCCCTCATATATTGGAAGTGTTTTGAGAAGTGGGAGACACTGTGGAACATCTCCGGTGTTGAACTTCCAGTATGCATCATAGAGGCCTTGGTGCCTTACCCTGTACTTCACTCACGGGTTGCAACGTTCTCTCTGCTCCTTCCTTGTTCTATCTTCTTTCCTCCAGTGGAAAGACATTGTGAGAAGTGACATTTCGCATGAAGGAGTTTCCCTTAAACAGAACTTGCTATAGTCTAACGGATAGACATCTGAGACTGGAAAGCTATGTGCGACTATTGCGGTTACCACAGTCAGTCCTAAAAGCTTCCTTCTTTACTAGACATAACACTGCAATGAATCACTCCTAAAGCACACTTCCCTCTCAGTGTAAGAAGCGTTTTCGACACAGAAACTAAGTGCGTATAAACCTTGTTGGTGAACATCCTATATATGTTTGGCTGGCTTAAGCACCATAGCGTGGCCTTTACTCACAGTGCCTAATGTGCCCGTAGTCCTTCCCTGTTCTATTTTCATCCTCAAAGGAGAAACACTGTTATGAATGAGTACGCACCTGAAGTAAGTTCCCTGAGCAGATGCCTTACTCCGCATCCCCTCCTAGGTGCTTGTACCAGACACTTCATGGTTGCTACACAGACACAACCTACACATTCCAACTGAGCACAGACGCATCTCTGTCGTGAGAACTTACTGAAGCACAGTTCCCTCATATACTGGAAGTGTTTTGAGAAGAGGTAGACACTGTGGAACATCTCCGGTGTAGAACTGCCGGTATGCATCATAGAGGACCATGTGGCTTACCCTGTACCTCACTCACGGTTTGCAACCTTCTCTCTGTCCGTCCTTGTTCTATCTTCTTACTTCCCCTGAAAGATACCGTGATCATTGACATTCCGCATGAAGGAGTTTCCCTTAAACAGAACTTCCTATAGTCTAACGGTTAGGTGTCTGAGACTGGAAAGCTATGAGCGCCTTATGCGGTTACCACAGAGTCAGTCCCAAATGCTTCCTTCTTTAACTGACGTAACACTGCAGTGAATTCCTCCTAAAGCACACTTCCCTCTCAGTGTAGGAAGCGTTTAGACGCAGAAACTAAGTGTGGATCACCACTGGTGGTGAACATCCAATATGTGTTTGGCAGACTTATGTGCCATACCCTGCACTTTACTCACAGTACCTAATGTGCCCCTAATCCGTCCCTGTTCTATCGTCATCCTCAAAGGAGAAACACTGTTATGAATGAGTACGCACCCGAAGTAGCTTCCCTGAGCAGACATCTTCCTACGCATCCCCTCTAACTGGCCTGTATGAGACACTTCATGATTGCTACCCAGACACATCGTAGAGTTTTCTTTTGTGCACAGATGCATCCCTGTTGTGCGAACATACGGTAGCACCGTTAAATCATATATTGGAAGTGTTTTGAGAAGTGGTAGACATTGTGGAACATCCCAGGTGTTGAACTTCCAGTATGCATCATAGAGACCTAGGTGCCTTATATTGTGCTTCACTCACGGGTTGCAACATTCTCTCTGTCAGTCCTTGTTCTATCTTCATTCCTCCAGTGGAAAGACACTGTGAGAAGTGACATTCCTCATATAGGAGTTTCCCTTAAACAGAACTTGCTATATTCCAACGGATATACGTCGGAGACTGGAAAGCTATATGCGCCTATTGCGGTTACCACAGAGGCAGTCCCAAAAGCTACCTTCTTTACTTGACGTAACATTGCAGTGAATCCCACCTAAAGCACACTTCCCTCTCAGTGTAGGAAGCGTTTTAGACGCAGAAACTAAGTGCGGATCACCACTGTGTGGTGAACATACAATTGTGTTTGGCAGGCTCAAGCGCCATAGCGTGGCCTTTACTCACAGTACCTAATGTGCTCGTAGTCCTTCCTTGTTCTATGTTCATCTTCAAAGGAGAAACACTGTTATGAAAGAGTACGCACCTGAAGTAGCTTCCCTGAGCAGATACCTTCCTCCACATCCCCTCTAAGGGGCCAGTATCAGACACTTCATGGTTGCTACGCAGACACGTCCTACACTTTCCAACTGAGCACAGATGCATCTCTGTTGTGAGAATTTACTGTAGCACATTTCCCTCATATACTGGAAGTGTTTTGAGAAGAGGTAGACACTGTGGAACATCTCCGCCGTTGAACTTCCAGTATGCATCATAGAGGCCTAAGTGGCTTACCCTGCACTTCACTCACGGTTTCCAACGTTCTGTCTGTCCGTCCTTGTTCTATCTTCTTTCCTCCACTGGAAAGACACACTGAGAAGTGACATTCCGCATGAAGGAGTTTCCCTTAGACAGAACTTCCTATAGTGTAACGGTTAGACGTCTGAGACTGGAAAGCTATGTGCACCTATTGCGGTTACCACAGAGTCAGTCCCAAAGCGTCCTTCTTTAACAGACGTAAAACTGCAGTGAATCCCTCCTAAAGCACACTTCCCTCTCAGTGTTGGAGCGTATTAGACGCAGAAACTAAGTGCAGATCACCATTGGTGGTGAACATCCAGTATGTGTTTGGCAGGCTTAAGCGCCATAGCCTGCCCTTTACTCACAGTACGTAATGTGCGCCTAATCCATCCCTCTTCTATCTTCATCCTCAAAGGAGAAACACTGTTATGAAGGAGTACGAACCTGAAGTAGGTTCCCTTAGCAGATACCTTCCTCCACATCCCCTCTAAGGGGCCTGTATCAGACACTACATGATTGCTACCCAGACTCTTAATACACTTTCCAACTAGGGATAGACGCATCCCTGTCGTGAGAACATACTATAGCACAATTCTCTCATATATTGGAAGTGTTTTGAGAATTCGTAGATACTGTTGAACATCCCAGGTGTTGAACTTCCAGTATGAATCATAGAGGCTTATGTGCCTTACCCTATACTACACTCACGGGTTACAACGTTCACTCTGTTCCGTCCTTGTTCTATATTCTTTCATCCAGTGGAAAGACACTGTGAGAAGTCACATTCCGCATGAAGGAGTTTCCCTTAAACAGAACTTGCTATAGTCCAACGGATAGACATCTGAGACTGGAAAGATTTGTGCGACTATTGCGGTTACCACAGAGTCAGCCCCAAAAGCTTCCTCCTTTACTAGACGTAACACTGCAGTGAATCCCTCCTAAAGGACACTTCCTTCTCAGTGTAAGAGGTGTTTTTGACACCGAAACTAAGTGAGGATCAACACTGGTGGTGAACATCCTATATATGTTTGGCCGGCTTAAGCACCATAGCGTGCCCTTTACTCACAGTACATATTATGCCCGTAGTCTTTCCCTGTTCTATCTTCATCCTCATAGGAGAAACACTGTTATGAATGAGTACGCACCTGAAGTGGTTCCCTGAGGAGACACCTTACACCACAACCCCTCCTAGGGGCTAGTATCAGACACTTCATGGATGCTACCCAGACACGTCCTACACTTTCGAACTGAGCACAGACACATCTCTGTCGTGAGAACTTACTGAAGCACAGTTCCCTCATATAATGTAAGTGTTTTGAGAAGAGGTAGACACTGTGGAACATCTCCGGTGTTGAACTTCCAGTATGCATCATAGAGGACCATGTGACTAACCCTGTACTTCACTCACGGTTTGCAACGTTCTCTCTGTCCGTCCTTGTTCTATCTTCTTTCCTCGACATAAAGACACTGTGAGAAGTGACAATCCGCATGAATGTGTTTCCCTTAAACAGAACTTCCTATAGTCTAACGGTTAGAAGTCTGAGACTTTAAAGCTATGTGCGCCTAATGCGGTTACCACAGAGTCAGTCCCAAATGCTTCCTTCTTTAACAGACTTAACACTGCAGTGAATCCCTCTTAAAGCACACTTCCCTCTCAGTGTAGGAAGCGTTTTAGAAGCAGAAACTAAGTGCGGATCACCACTGGTGGTGAACATCCAATATATATTTGGCAGGCTTAAGCGTCATAGCCTGTCCTTTACTCACAGTACCTAATGTGGCCCGAGTCGTCCGTGTTCTACCTTCATTCGTCCAAGGTGAAGCACTGTGATGAATGAGTACGCACCTGATGTAGCTTCCCTGAGCAGATTCATTCCTACGCATCCCCACTAAGGGGCCTGTATGAGACACTTCATGATTACAACCAGACACATCCTAGAGTTTTCAAATGTACACAGATGCATCCCTGTCGTGAAACCTTACGGTAGCATAGTTCCCTCATATATTGGAAGTGTTTTGAGAAGTGGTCGACATTTAGAAACATCCCAGGTGTTGAACTTATACTATGCATCATAATAGCATAGGTGCCTTACCCTGTACTTCACTCACGGGTTGCAACGTTCTCTCTGTCAGTCCTTATTCTATCTTCTTTCCTCCACTGGAAATACACTGTGAATAGAGACATTCCGCATGAAGGAGTTTCCCTTAATCAGAACGTGCTACATTCCAACGGATACACGTCGGAGACCTGAAAGTATGTGCGCCTATTGCGGTTACCACACAGTCAGTCCAAAAAGCTTCCTTCTTTAACAGACGTAACACTGCGGTGAATCCCTCCTAAAGCACACTTCCCTCTCAGTGTTAGAAGCGTTTTAGACACAGAAACTAGTGCGGATCACAATTGGTGGTGAACATCCAATATGTAATTGGCTGGCTTAAGCGCCATAGCGTGCCCTTTACACACAGTAACTTTGTGCCCGTAGTCCTTTCCTGTTCTATCTTCATACTCAAAGGAGAAACACTGTTATGAATGAGTACGCACCTGAAGTAGGTTCCCTGAGCAAATACCTTCCTCCGCATTTCCTCTAAGGGGCCTGTATGAGACACTTCATGGTTGCTACCCAGACACGTCCCACACTTTCCAACTGAGCACAGACGCATCTCTGTTGAGAGAACTTATGAAGCACAGTTCCCTCATATACTGGAAGTGTTTTGAGAAGAGGTAGACACTGTGGAACATCTCGGTGTTGAACTTCGATTATGCATCATGGAGACCTATGTGGCTTACCCTGTAATTCACTCACGGTTTGCAACGTTTTCTCTGTCCTTCCTTGTTCTATCTTCTTACCTCCTCTGGAAAGACACTGTGAGAAGTGACATTCCGCATGAAGGGGTTTCACTTAAATAGAACTTCCTATAATCTAACGGTTAGAAGTCTGAGACTGGAAAGCTTATGTGCGCCTATTGCGGTTACCACAGAGTCAGTCCCAAAAGCTTCCTTCTTTAACAGACGTAGCAATGCAGTGAATCCCTCCTAAAGCACACATCCCTCTCAGTGTTGGAAGCGTTTTAGACACAGAAACTAAGTGCGGATCACCACTGGTGGTGAACATCCAATATGTGTTTGGCAGGCTTAAACGCCATACCGTGCCCTTTACTCACACTACCTAAATTGCCCCTAATCCGTCCCTGTTCTATCTTCATACTCAAAGGAGAAACACTGTTATGAATGAGTAAGAACCTGAAGTAGCTTCCCTGAGCAGATACATTCCTCCGCATCTTCTCTAAGGGGCCTGTATCAGACACTTCATCGTTGCTACTCAGACACGTCCTACACTTTCCAACTGAGCACAGACGTATCTCTGTCGTGAGAACTTACTGTAGCACAGTTCCCTCATATACTGGTAGTGTTTTGAGAAGAGGTAGACACTTTGGAACATCTCCGGTGTTGAACTTCCAGTATGCATCATAGCGGCCTACGTGTCTTACCCTGTACTTCACTCACGGTTTGCAACGTTCTCTCTGTCTGTCCTTGTTTTGTCTTCTTACCTCCCCTGGATAGATACTGTGAGAAATGACATTCCGCATGAAGGAGTTTCCCTTAAACAGAACTTCCTATAGTCTAACGGTTAGACGTCTGAGACTGGAAAGCTATGTGCGCCAATTGCGGTAACCACAGAGTCAGTCCAAAAAGCTTCCTTCTTTAACAGACGTAACACTGCAGTGAATCCCTCCTAAAGCACATTTCCCTCTCAGTGTTGGAAGGGTTTTAGACGCAGAAAATAAGTGTGGATCACCACTGGTGGTGAACATCCACTATGTGTTTGGCAGGCTTAATAGCCATAGCCTGCCCTTTACTCACAGTACCTAAAGTGCCCCTAATTCGTCCCTGTTCTATCGTCATCCTCAAAGGAGAAACACTGTTATGAATGAGTACGAAACTGAAGTAGCTTCCTTGACCAGATACATTCCTCCGCATCCCCTCTAAGGGGCCTCTATCAGACACTTCATGATTGCTACCCAGATAGGTCCTATAATTTCAACTAGGATAGACGCATCCCTGTCGTGAGAACATACTGTAGCACAGTTCCCTCAAATATTGGAAGTGTTTTGAGTGTGGTAGACACTGAGGAGCATCCCAGGTGTTGAACTTCCAGTATGAATCATAGAGGCTTAGGTGCCTTACCCTGTACTTCAATCACGTGTTGCAACCTTCTCTCCGCTCTGTCCTGTTCTATCTTCTTTCCCTAAGTGGAAAGAAACTGTGAGAAGTGACATTCCGCATGAAGGAGTTTCCCTTAAACAGAACTTGTTTAGTTCAACGGATAGACATCTGACCTGGAAAGCTATGTGCGACTATTGCGGTTACCTCAGAGTCAGTCTCAAAAGCTTCCTTCTTTAACAGACGTAACTCTGCAGTGAATCACTCTTAAATCACACTTCCTTCTCAGTGTAAGAAGCGTTTTCGACACAGAAACTAAGTGCGGATCAACCTTGTTGGTGAACATCCAATTATGTTTGGCAGGCTTAAGTGCCATAGCGTGCACTTTACTCACAGTACCTAATGTGCCCGTAGTCTTTTCCTGTTCTATATTCATCCTCAAAGGAGAAACACTGTTATGAATGAGTACGCACCTGAAGTAGGTTCCCTGAGCCGATACCTTCCTCCGCATCCCCTCTTAGGGTCTTTTATCAGACACTTCATGGTAGCTACCGAGACACGTCCTACACATTCCAACTGAGCACAGACGCATCTCTGTCGTGAGAACTTACGTAAGCACAGTTCCCTCATATACTGGAAGGTTTTGAGAAGAGGTAGACACTGTGGAGCATCTCGGTGTTGAACTTCCAGTATGCATCATAGAGGCCTAAGTGGCTCACCCTGTATTTCACTCACATTTTGCAATGTTCTCTCTGTCTGTCCTTGTTCTATCTTCTTACCTACCCTGGAAAGACACTGTGAGAAGTGACATTCCGCATGAAGGAGTTTCCCTTAAACAGAACTTCCTATAGTCTAACGGTTAGACTTCTGAGACTGGAAAGCTATGTGCGCCTAATGCGGTTACCACAGAGTCAGTCCCAAAAGCTTCCTTCTTTAACAGACGTAACACTGCAGTGAATCCCTCCTAAAGCACACTTCCTTCTCAGTGTTGGAAGCGTTTTAGACGCAGAAACTAATTGCGGATCACCATTGCTGGTAACATCCAAATGTGTTTGGCAGGCTTAAGCGCCATAGCCTGCCCTTTACTCACAGTACCTAATGTGCCCCTAGTCCGTCCCTGTTCTATCTTCATCCTCAAAGGAGAAACCCTGATATGAATGAGTACGAACCTGAAGTAGCTTCCCTGAGCAGATACCTTCTTCTGCATCCCCTCTAAGGGGCCTGTATGAGACACTACATGATTGGTACCCTGACACGTCCTACACTTTCCAACTGAGCATAGACGCATCCCTGTCGTGAGAACATACTGTAGCACAGTTCCCTCATACTGGAAGAGTTTTCAGAAGTGGTAGACACTGTGGAGCATCCCAGGTGTTGAACTTCCAGTATGAATCATAGAGGCTTAGGTGCCTTTCCCTGTACTTCACTCACGGGTTGCAACGTACTCTCTGCTCCGTCCTTGTTCTATCTTCTTTCCCAAAGTGGAAAGACACTGTGAGAAGTGACATTCCGCATGAAGGAGTTTCCCTTAAACAGAACTTGCTTTAGTACAACGGATAGACATCTTAGACTGGAAATCTATGTGCGACTATTGCGGTTACCACAGAGTCAGTCCAAAAAGCTTCCTTCTTTAATAGATGTAACACTGCAGTGAATCCCTCCTAAAGCACACTTCCCTCTCAGTGTAGGAAGCGTTTTCGACACAGAAACTTACTGCGGATCAATACTGGTGGTGAACATCCAATATATGTTTGGCAGGCTTAAGCGCCATAGCATGCCCTTTACTCACAGTACCTAATGTGCCCGTAGTCTTTCCCCGTTCTATATTCATCCTCAAAGGAGAAACACTGTTATGAATGAGTACGCACCTGAAGTAGGTTCCCTGAGCAGATACCTTCTTCCGCATCCCCTCTTAGGGGCTTGTATCAGACACTTCATGGTTGCTACCCAGACACGTCCTAAACTTTTCAACTGATCACTGACGCATATCTGTCGAGAGAACTTACTGAAGAACAGTTCCATCATATTTTGTAAGTGTTTTTTTTTATTTTTATTTTTTTCCTCCCAATTTATTTATTTTCAGAAAAACAGTATTCATTATTTTTTCACCACACCCAGCTCCATGCAATCTGTGCCCTCTATAATACCCACCACCTGGTACCCCAACCTCCCACCCCCCCCCGCCACTTCAAACCCCTCAGACTGTTTTTCAGAGTCCATAGTCTCTCATGGTTCACCTCCCCTTCCAATATACCCAAATTCCCTACTACTCTCTAACGCCCCTTGTCCTCCATGCTATTGGTTATGCTCCACAAAAGAGTGAAACCATATGATAATTGACTCTCTCTGCTTGACTGATTTCACTCAGCATAATCTCTTCCAGTCCCGTCCATGTTGCTACAAAAGTTGGATATTCGTCTTTTCTGATGGACGCATAATACTCCATAGTGTATATGGACCACATCTTCCTTATTCATTCATCCGTTGAAGGGCATCCTGGTTCTTTCCATAGTTTGGCGTCCGTGGCCATTGCTGCTATAAACATTGGGGTACAGATGGCCCTTCTTTTCACGACATCTGTATCTTTGGGGTAAATACCCAGGAGTGAAATTACAGGGTCGTAGGGAAGCTCTATTTTTAATTTCTTGAGGAATCTCCACACTGTTCTCCAAAGAGGCTGTACCAACTTGCATTCCCACCAACAGTGTAAGAGGGTTCCCCTTTCTCCACATCCTCTCCAACACAGGTTGTTTCCTGTTTTGTTAATTTTGGCCATTCTAACTGGTGTAAGGTGATATCTCAATGTGGTTTTAATTTGAATCTCCCTGAGGGCTAATGATGATGAGCATTTTTTCATGTGTCTGATAGCCATTTGTATGTCTTGATTGGAGATGTGTCTGTTCATATCTTCTGCCCATTTTTTGATGTGTTTGTCTGTTTCGTGTGGGTTGAGTTTGAGGAGTTCATTATAGATCCTGGATATCAACCTTTTGTCTGTACTGTCATTTGCAAATATCTTCTCCCATTCCGTGGGTTGCCTCTTTGTTTTTTTTGACTGTTTCCTTTGCTGTGCAGAAGCTTTTGATTTTGATAAAGTCCCAGAAGTTTATTTTCGCTTTTGTTTCCTTTGCCTTTATAGACGTATCTTGAAAGAAGTTGCTGTGGCTGATATCAAAGAGATTACTGCCTATGTTCTCCTCTAAGATTCTGATAGATTCCTGTCTCACGTTGAGGTCTTTTATCCATTTTGAGTTGATCTTTGTGTACAGTGTAAGAGAATGGTCGAGTTTCATTCTTCTACATATAGCTGTCCAGTTTTCCCAGCACCATTTATTGAAGAGACTGTCTTTTTTCCACTGTATATTTTTTCCTGTTTTATCGAAGATTAATTGCCCATAGAGTTGAGGGTCCATATCAGGGCTCTCTACTCTGTTCCACTGGTCTATGTGTCTGTTTTTATGCCAGTACCATGCTGTCTTGGTGATCACAGCTTTGTAATAAAGCTTGAAATCAGGTAAGGTGATGCCGCCAGCTTTATTTTTCTTTTTCAACATTTCCTTAGCGATTCGGGGTCTCTTCTGATTCCATACAAATTTTAGGATTATTTGCTCCAGCTCTTTGAAGAATGCCGGTGGAATTTTGATCGGAATGGCATTAAAAGTATAGATTGCTCTAGGCAGTATCGACATTTTAACAATGTTTATTCTTCCGATCCAAGAGCATGAATGGTCTTCCATCTTTTTGTGTCTTCTTCAATTTCTTTCATGAGTGTTCTATAGTTCCTCAAGTATAGATCCTTTACCTCTTTAGTTAGGTTTATTCCCAGGTATCTTATGGTTCTTGGTGCTATAGTAAATGGAATCGATTCTCTAATTTCCCTTTCTGTATTTTCATTGTTAGTGTATAAGAAAGCCACTGATTTCTGCACATTGACTTTGTATCCTGCAACGCTGCTGAATTGCTGTATGAGTTCTAGTAGTTTGGGGGTGGAGTCTTTTGGGTTTTCCATATAAAGAATCATTTCATTGCAAAGAGAGAGAGTTTGACTTCTTCATTACCAATTTGGATACCTTTTATTTCTCTCTGTTGTCTGATTGCTGTTGCTAGGACTTCTAATACTATGTTGAACAAGAGTGGTGAAAGTGGGCATCCTTGTCTTGTTCCTGATCTCAACGGGAAGGCTGCAAGCTTTTTCCCATTGAGGATGATATTTGCTGTGGGTCTTTCATAGATAGATTTGATGAGGTTCAGGAATGTTCCCTCTATCCCTATACTTTGAAGCGTTTTAATCAGGAACGGATGTTGGATTTTGTCAAATGCTTTTTCTGCATCAATTGAGAGGACCATGTGGTTCTTCTCTCTTCTCCTATTAATTTGTTGTATCACATTGATTGATTTACGAATGTTGAACCATCCTTGTAGCCCAGGGATGAATCCCACCTGATCATGGTGGATAATCTTTTTAATGTGTTGTTGGATCCTGTTTGCTAGGATCTTGTTGAGAATCTTAGCATCCATATTCATCAGTGATATTGGTCTGAAATTCTCCTTTTTGGTATGGTCCTTGCCTGGTTTGGGGATCAGGGTAATGCTGGCTTAATAGAAAGAGTCTGGAAGTTTTCCTTCTGCTTCAATTTTTTGAAACAGCTTCAGGAGAATAGGTGTTATTTCTTCTTGGAAGGTTTGGTAGAATTCCCCAGGGAATCCGTCAGGTCCTGGGCTCTTGTTTTTTGGGAGATTTTTGATCACTGCCTCAATCTCTTTTTTAGATATCGGTCTATTCAGGTTGTCGATTTCTTCCTGGTTCAATTTTGGTAGTTTATATTTTTCCAGGAATGCATCCATTTCATCTAGGTTGCTAAGCTTATTGGCATATAACTGTTCGTAATAACTTCTGTTGATTGTTTCTACTTCCTTGGCGTTAGTTGTGATCTCTCCCTTTTCATTCATAATTTTATGAATTTGGGATTTCTCTCTTTTCTTTCTGATTAGTGTAGCCAGTGGCTTATCGATCTATTGATTCTTTCAAAAAACCAGCTTCTAGTTTTATTTATACGTTCTACTGTATCTCTGGTTTCTCCCTCATTGATCTCAGCTCTAATCTTGATGATTTCCCTTCTTATGTGTGGAGTTGGTTTAATTTGTTGTTGATCCTCCAGTTCTTTAAGGTGTAGAGACAGCTGGTGTGTTCTGGATTTTTCAATTTTTTTGAGCAAGGCTTGGATGGCTATTTTTTTCCCCTTAGGACCGCCTTTGCTGTATCCCATAGGTTTTGGACCGAAGTGTCTTCATTCTCGTTGGTTTCCATGAATTGTTTCAGTTCTTCTTTGATCTCCTGGTGGATCCAAGCATTCTTAAGCAAGGTGGTCTTTAGCTTCCAGGTGTTTGAGTTCCTTCGGAAATTTTCCTTGTGATTGAGTTCTAGTTTCAAAGCATTGTGATCTGAGAATATGCAGTGAATAATCTCAGTCTTTTGGTATCGGTTGGTCCTGATTTGTGACCCAGTATGTGGTCTATTCTGGAGAAGGTTCCGTGTGCACTTGAGAAGAATGAGTATTCTGCTGATTTAGGGTAGTATGTTCTGTATATATCTATGAGGTCCATCTGGTCCAATGTGTCATACAATGCTCTTGTTTCTTTATTGATTTTCTGCTTCGATGATCTGTCTAGTTCTGAAAGAGGCGTGTTCAGATCTCCTACGATTAGTGTATTCATATCAATATGACTCTTTATCTTGATTAACAGTTTTCTTAAGTAATTGGCTGTTCCCATATTGGGAGCATAGATATTTACAATTGTTAGATCATCTTGGTGGATAGTCCCTTTAAGGATTATGTAGTGTCCTTCTGTATCTCTGACTACAGTCTTTAGTTTGAAGTCTAATTTATCTGATATGAGAATCGCTACCCCAGCCTTCTTTTGAGTCCCACTGGCATGAAAGATGCTTCTCCACCCCTTCACTTTCAGTCTGCATGTATCTTTAGGTTCAAAATGTGTCTCTTGTAGACAGCATATGGATGGGTCCTGTCGTTTTATCCAATCTGCAGCCCTGTGCCGTTTTATGGGTGCATTTAGGCCATTCACATTGAGAGTGATTATTGATAGATACGTTTTTATTGACATCGAGTTACCTTTGAAGTCTTTCTTTCTGTAGACTGTCTCTATATTTCTGTTCAATGCTATTCTTGGGATTTTTCCTCTTTTATAGAACCCCCCTTAATATTTCCTGCAGTGTCGGCTTGGTGGTTGCATAGTCTTTTAAGCCTTGCCGGTCTTGGAAACTCTTTATCTCTCCATCCATTTTGAATGTCAGTCTTGCTGGATAAAGTATTCTTGGCTGTATGTTCTTCTCATTTAGTGCCCTGAATATATCTTGCCAGCCTCTTCTGGCTTGCCAGGTCTCTGTGGACAGGTCTGACATTATTCTGATGGGCTTCCCTCTGTAAGTAAGGAGCCTCTTCGCCCTGGCAGCTTTCAAGAGATTATACCTACAATTATAATTTCTCAATTTGACTATCAGGTGTCGTGATGTTTTTTTGGAGTGTATAATCTTGGGTGGAGACCGTTCAGCCTCTAGTACATGAACGCTGGTTTCATTCGCGAGAATCGGAAAATTTTCATGAAGGACTTGTTCCACGATATCTTCTAGACTTCTTTCTTTCTCCTCCCCTTCAGGAATTCCAATAATTCTGACATTGGAACGCTTCATGGCATCATTTATTTCCCTAATTCTGCTTTCGTGGGATCTAAGCTGTTTGTTCCAGGCTTCCTCCTGATCCTTTCTCTCTATCTGTTTGTCTTCCGGATCACTAATTCTATCTTCTGTCTCAGTTACCCTAGCTTTGAGACAGAGTAGATTGGATTGGAACTCATTGAGAGCATTGTGGACCTCCTCCCTGGTAGCTTTGAGCTCCCCCATAACATTGTGAACATCCTGTCTGGTCGCTTTCAGTTCGGCCCTAATCAATTCTGTTTGGTCATCCATGGCTTTCTCCAACCTAGCTATTGCCTGGATAATTTTTAGCTTAAATTCTCTTTCTGACATATTGTCTATGTTGATAGCCGTTAGCTCTGTTGCAGAAGGTCCATCCTCTGTATTTTTCTTCTGTTGGGCATTCCTCCTCCTAGTCATTTTGGTGGGAGAATACTGAACAGATGTAGCTGGATGTATCAAACTCTGGTGCAGTCAAGGTGCACCCTGGAACACTTCCTGATCTCCGTCTCAGAGAGAAGCCTCAGTCTGGGTGCAGAAGCTGAATAAATACCCCCTTGGATGCTGGCAGTGCAGGTTCCAAGTTAAAGACCCTGGGGGCGCAGGATCTTTTGATCGTACCCAAAGCCAAGGCAGTGGCGGCTGTCTGGGACCTCCTGCCCGCCAGAGAGTTTCCAAGCAGCGATCGCACACTGAGATTTTGCCGCCGGCCCGGGCTAGGTGTGCACGGCTTGGGCGCACCTCTTTTCAGAGGCGGCTGTGGGTCGGGCGCGCATCTGGGGCACTGAGAACGGGGCGCTGTTCCGTAAGCCGCAGGCTGGGCTTTTGCGAGCCTCTGTCCAGGGAAGAGTTTCACGAGCGCCCGGCTTAGACTTTGAAACAATTGCGCGGGTCAAGAAGCGCCCCCGGTCCTTAGAAACCCAGGAGAGCTGGAGGGACGTGCGCGCGCATCTCAAGCTTTGTGGTAGGGCTAGTGCGCATTCTGCAGACCAGCGCAGCTCCCATTCCCTCACTGGAGCCAGAACCCCAGCGCTCTGGGGCACGCTGGCAGCTTAGGGACGAGGAGCCGGTTTCTCCGCCGCACTCTCTCTGCCTCCGCGCCGCTGGGAATGCTGTCTGGGACCTGGGACTTAAGCCCCTGTCCCTAGCAGCCCCGATTCCCACAATTTGCCCCCGCGACCTTTGCTCTTTTGGAGTGCTTTCAACCAGTCTCCAAATTAATGCTGGTCCCCAGATGCAGGGGGCTCTCGCTCCTATCGGGGTAACTTTTGCACCAATCCCCTCTGGTGGCTCCCTCCCCCTTTTGTTTATCTTCCAATATCAGTCCCCTGTTCCCATTCCGCTTTACCTGCTCACTGGCGTCTTCTGCCCCTGTAGAGTTCCAGTCGTGTATAATTCTAATCTCAGGCTGATTTCATGGGTGATCGGAGTTCTTTGGTAGGCAATCAGCTCACTTTGGGGTACCAGCTGAAAAGACGCCTATTCCTAGTACCCCGCCACTTGTCCCCCCTGGAAGTGTTTCGAGACGAGGTATCCACTGCGGAACATCTCCGGTGTTGAATTTCCGTATGCATCATAGAGGCCTAAGTGGCTTACCCTGTACGTCACACACGGTTTGCAATGTTCTCTCAGTCCGTCCTTGTTCTATCTTCTTTCCTTCACTGGAAGACACTGTGAGAAGTGACATTCTGCATGAAGGAATTTCTCTTAAGCAAAACTTGCTATAGTCCAACGGATAGACATCTGAGACTGGAAAGCTATGTGCGTCTATTGCAGTTACCACAGAGTCAGTCCCAAAAGTTTCCTTCTTTACAGATGTAACACTGCAGTGAATCCCTCCTAAAGCTCACTTCCCTCTCAGTGTTGGAAGCGTTTAGAAGCAGAAACTAGGTGCGGATCACCACTGGTGGGGAACATCCAATATGTGTTTGGCAGGCTTAAACACCATAGCCTGTCCTTTACTCACAGCACCTAATGAGCCCCTAGTCCGTCCATCTTCTACCTACATTCCTCCAAGGCGAAGCACTGTTATGAATGAGTACGCACCTGAAGTAGCTTCCTGAGCAGATACCTTCCTACGCATCCCCCGTAAGGGGCCTGTATGCGACACTTCATGATTGCTACCCAGACACATCCTAGAGTTTCAACTGTGCACAGATGCATCCCTGTCGTGAGAACTTATGGTAGCCCAATTCCCTCATATATTGGAAGAGTTTTGAGAAGTGGTAGACACTGTGGAACATCCCAGGTTTGAACTTCGAGTATGCATCATAGAGGCTTAGGTGCCTACCCTGTACTTCACTCACGGGTTGCAATGTACTATCTGTCCGTCCTTGTTCTGGCTTCTTTCCTCCACTTGAAAACACTGTAAGAACCGACATTCCGCATGAAGGAGTTTACCTTAAACAGATCTTCCTATAGTCTAACGGTTAGACATCTGAGTCTGGAAAGCTATGTTCGCCTATTGCAGTTACCACAGTGTCTGTCCCAAAAGCTTCCTTCTTTAACAGACGTAACACTGCAGTGAATCCCTCCTAAAGCACACTTCCCTCTCAGTGTAGGAAGTGTTTTAGACGCAGAAACTAAGTGCGGATCACCACTGGTGGTGACATCCAATATGTGTTTGGCAGGCTTAAGCGCCATAGCCTGACCTTTACTCACAGTACCTAATGTGCCTGTAGTCCTTCCCTGTTCTATCTTCATCCTCAAAGGAGAAACACTGTTATGATTGAGTACACCCCTGAAGTAGGTTTCCTGAGCAGATACCTTCCTCCGCATCCCCGCTAAGGGGCCTGTATCAGACATTTCATGGTTGCAACAAAGACACGTCCCACACTTTCCACTGAGCACAGACGCATCTCTGTCGTGAGAACTTACTGTAGCACAGTTCCTTCAAATACTGGAAGTGTTTTGAGAAGAGGTAGACACTGTGGAACATCTCTGGTATTGAACTGCCAGTATGCATCATAGAGGCCTAAGTGGCTTACCATGTACTTCACTCACGGTTTGCCACGTTCTCTCTGTCCGTCCTTGTTCTAACTTCTTTCCTCCACCGGGAAGACACTGTGAGAAGTGAAGTCCACATGAAGAAGTTTCCGTTAAACAGGACTTGCTATAGTCCAACGTATAGACGGCTGAGACTGGAAAGCTATGTGCGACTATTGCGGTTACCACAGAGTCAGACCCAACAGCTTCCTTCTTACTAGACGAAACACTGCAGTGAATCCCTCCTAAAGCACAATTCCCTGTCAGTATAAGAAGCGTTTTAGATGCACAAACTAATTGCGGATCAACACTGGTGGTGAACATCCAATATGTGTTTGGCAGGCTTAAGCGCCATAGCGTGCCCTTTACTCACAGTACCTAATGTGCCCGTAGTCCTTCCCTGTTCTATTTTCATCACCAAAGGATATACACTGTTATGAATGAGTACGCACCTGAAGTAGGTTCCCTGAACAGATACTTACCTCCACATCCCCTATTAGGGGCCTGTATCAGACACTTCATGGTTGCTACCCAGACACGTTCTACACTTTCCAACTGAGCACAGTCGCATCTCTGTCGTGAGAACTTATGTAGCACAGTTCCCTCATATACTGGGAGTGTTTTGAGAAGAGGTAGACACTTTGGAACATCTCCGGTGTTGAACTTCCAGTATGCATCATAGAGGCCTAGGTGCATGCCCCTGTACTTCACTCACGGGTTGCAACGTTCTCTCAGCTCCGTCCTTGTTCTGTCTTCTTACATCCACTGAAAAAACACTGTGAGAAGTAAAATCCGCATGAAGGAGTTTCCCTTAAACAGAACTTCCTATAGTCTAATGGTTAGACGTCTGAGACTGGAAAGCTACGTGGCCCTAAGTGGTTACCGCAGAGTCAATCCCAAAAGCTTCCTTCTTTAACAGACGTAACACTGCAGTGAATCCCTCCTAAAGCTCACTTCCCTCTCATTGTTGGAAGCATTTTAGATGCAGAAACTAAGTGCGCATCACTACTGGTGGTGAACATCCAACATGTGTTTTGCAGGCTTAAGCGCCATAGCCTGCCCTTTACTCACAGTACCTAATGTGCCCCTAGTCTGTCTGTGTTCTACCTTCATTCCTCCATGTAGAAGCACTGTTATGAATGAGTACGCACTTGAATTAGCTTCCCTGAGCAGATTATTTCCTACGCACCCCCTCTAAGTGGCCTCTATGAGACACTTCATGATTGCTATACAGACATCCTAGAGTTTTCAACTGTGCACAGATGCATCCCTGTCGTGAGAACTTACGGTAGCACAGTTCCCTCCTATATTGGAAGTGTTTTGAGAAGTGGTAGACACTGTAGAACATCCCAGTGGTTGAACTTCCAGTATGCATCATAGAGGCTTAGGTGCCTTACCCTGTACTTCACACACGGGTTGCAACGTTCTCTCTGTCCGTCCTTGTTCTGTCTTCTTTCCTCCACTGGAAAGACACTGTGAGAAGTGACATTCCGCATGAAGGAGTTTACCTTAAACAGAACTTCCTATATTCTAACGGTTAGACGTCTGATACTTGAAAGCGATGTGCGTCAATTGCGGTTACCACAGTGTCTTTCCCAAAAGCTTCCTTCTTTAACAGAAGTAACACTGCAGTAAATCCCTCCTAAAGCACACTTCCCTCTCAGTGTAGGAAGTGTATTAGATACAGAAACTATGTGCGGATCACCATTGGTGGTGAATATCCAATATGTGTTTGGCAGGCTTAAGCGTCAGAGCCTGCCCTTTACTCACAGTACCTAATGTGCCTGTAGTCCTTCCCCGTTCTATCTTCATCCTCAAAGGAGAAACACTGTTATGAATGAGTACGCACCTGAAGTAGGTTCCCTGAGCAGATACCTTCCTCCGCATCCCCGCTAAGGGGCGTGTATCAGACACTTCATGGTTGCAACCCAGACACGTCCTACACTTTCCAACTGAGCACAGACACATCTCTGTCGTGAGAACTTACTGCAGCACAGTTCCCTCATATAGTGGAAGTGTTTTGAGAAGAGTTAGAAATTGTGGAACATCTCCGGTGTTGAACTGCCATTATGCATCATAGAGGCCTAAGTGGCTTACCCTGTACTTCACTCACGGTTTGCAACGTTTTCTCTGTCCGTCCTTGTTCTATCTACTTTACTCCTCTTAAAGACACTGTGAGAAGTGAAAATCTGCATGAAGGAGTTTCCCTTAAACAGAACTTCCTATAGTCTAACGGTTAGACGTCTGAGACCGGAAAGCTAAGTGCGCCTAATGCGGTTACCACAGAGTCAGCCCCAAAGTTTCCTTCTTTAACAGACGTAACACTGCAGTGAATCCCTCCTAAAGCTCACTTCCCTCTCAGTGTTGGAAGCGTTTAGACGCAGAAACTAAGTGCAGATCACCACTGGTGGTGAACATCCAATATGTGTTTGGCAGGCTTAAGGACCATAGTCTGTCCTTTACTCACAGTACCTAATGTGTCCCTAGTCCGTCCGTGTTCTACCTTCATTTTCCAAGACAAAGCACTGTTATGAATGAGTACGCACCTGAAGTAGCTACCCTGAGCAAATACCTTCCTACGCATCCCCTCTAAGGGGCCTGTATTAGACACTTCATGATTGCTACCCAGACACATCCTAGAGTTTTCAACTGTGCACAGATGCATCCCTGACGTGAGAACTTACGGTAGCACAGTTCCCTCATATAGTGGAAGTGTTTTGAGAAGAGGTAGACACAGTGGAACATCTCCGGTGTTGAACTGCCAGTATGCATATTAGAGGCCTAAGTGGCTTACCATGTATTTCACTCACGGTTTGCAACGATCTCTCTGTCCGTCCTTGTTCTATCTACTTTACTCCACTTAAAGAAACTGTAGGAAGTGAAAAGCCGCGTGAAGGAGTTTCCCTTAAACAGAACTTCCTATAGTCTAACGGTTAGACGTCGAGACTGGAAAGCTATGTGCGCCTAATGCGGTTACCACAGAGTCAGTCCCAAAAGCTTCCTTCTTTAACAGACGTAACACTGCAGTGAATCCCTCCTAAAGCTCACTTCCCTCTCAGTGTTGGAAGCATTTAGACGCAGAAACTAAGTGCGCATCACCACTGGTGGTTAACATCCAATATGTGTTTGGCAGGCTTAAGCACCATAGCCTGTCCTTTACTCACAGTACCTAATGTGCCCCTAGTGTGTCCGTGTTCTACCTTCATTCCTCGAAGGCGAAGCACTGTTATGAATGAGTACGCACCTGAAGTAGCTTCCTTGAACAGATACTTTTCCACGCATCCCCTCTAAGGGGCATGTATGAGACATTTCATGATTTCTAACCAGACACATCCTAGAGTTTTCAACTGTGCACAGATGCATCCCTGTCGTGGAAATTACGGTAGAACAGTTCCCTCATATATTGGAATTGTTTTGAGAAGTGGTAGACACTGTGGAACATCCCAGGTGTTGAACTTCCAGTATGCATCATAGAGGCTTAGGTGCCTTACACTGTACTTCACTCACGGGTTGCAACGTTCTCTCTGTCCGTCCTTGTTCTGTCTTCTTTCGTCCACTTGAAAGACACTGTGAGAAATGACATTCCGCATGAAGGAGTTTACCTTAAACAGAACTTCCTATAGTCTAACGGTTAGACGTCTGAGACTGGAAAGCTATATGCGCCTATTGCGGTTAACTCAGTGTCTGTCCCAAAAGCTTCCTTCTTTAACAGAAGTAACACTGCAGTGAATCCCTCCTAAAGCACACTTCCCTCTCAGTGTAGGAAGTGTTTTAGACGCAGAAACTATGTGCGTATCACCACTGGTGGTGAACCTCCAATATGTGTTTGGCAGGCTTAAGCGCCATAGCCTGCCCTTTACTCACAGTACCTAATGTGCCCATAGTCCTTCCCTGTTACTATCTTCATCTTCAAAGGAGAAACACTGTTATGAATGAGTACGCACCTGAAGTAGGTTCCTTGAGCAGATACCTTCCTCCGCATCCCCTCTAAGTGGCCTGTATGAGACACTTCATGGTTGCTACCCGGACACGTCCTACACTTTACAACTGAGCACAGACGCATCTCTGTCTTGAAAATTTACTGTAGCACAGTTCCCTCATATACTGGAAATGTTTTGAGAAGAGGTAGACACTGTGGAACATCTCCGGTGTTGAACTGCCAGTATGCATCATAGAGCCCTAAGTGGATTACCCTGTACTTCACTCACGGTTTGCAACGTTTCTCTGTCCGTCCTTGTTCTATCTTCTTTCCTCCACTGCTAAGACGCTGTGAGAAGTGACATTCGGCATGAAGGAGTTTCCCTTAAACAGAACTTCCTATAGTCTAACGGTTAGACGTATGAGACTGGAAAGCTATGTGCGCCTAATGCGGTTACCACAGAGTCAGTCCCAAAAGCTTCCTTCTTTAACAGACGTAACACTGCAGTGAAACCCTCCTAAAGCACACTTCCCTCTCAGTGTAAGAAGCGTTGTCGAGGGGGGGACAAGATGGCGGGGTACTAGGAAGAGTCGTCTTTTCAGCTGGTATCCCAATGTGAGCTGATTACCTACCAAAGAACTCCGATCACCCATGAAATCATCCTGAGATCAGAATTATACACGTCTGGATCTCTACAGGGGCCGAAGATGCCAGTGAGCAGGTAAAGCAGAATGGGATCAAAGGACTGATATTGGAAGATATACAAAAGGGGGAGGGAGCCACCAGAGGCAACCTGTGCAAAAGTAATACCCCGATACGAGAGTGCCCTGCGTCTTGGGACCAGCAGTAACTCAGAGACTGGTTGAAAGCACTCCAAAAGAGCAAAGGATCGCAAGGGCAAATTGTGGGAATCGGGGCGGCTAGGGACAGGGGCTTATGTCCCCGGTCCCAGATGACCTCCTTGGCGTGGAGGCGGAGAGAGTGCAGCGGAGAAACCGGCTCCTGGTCCCTAAGCCCCCACAAGCCCCAGAGCGTGCAGGCATTCCGGCTCCTGTGAGGGGATGGGAGCTGTGCTGGTCTACAGAATGCACGCTAGCCATACCACAAAGCTTGAGATGCACGCGCACGTCCCTCCGCTCTCCAGGGTTTCTAAGGCCCCGGGGCGCTTCTTGACCCGCGCCATTGTTTCAAAGTCTAAGCGGCCTGCGCATGAAACTCTTCCCCGGACAGAGGCGCGCAAAAGCCCAGCCTTAGGCTAATGGACCAGTGTCCCGTTCTCAGTGCCCCAGATGTGCGCCCTACCCACAGCCGCCTCTGAAAAGAGGTGCGCGCAAGCCGGGCACTCCCAGCCCCGGCCGGCGGCAAAATCTCACTGTGCGATCACTGCTTGGAACCTCTCTGGCGGTCAGGAGCTCCCAGACAGCCGCCACTGCCTTGGCTTTGGGGACGAGCAAAAGATCCTGCGCCCCCAGGGTCTTTAACTTGGAACCTGCACTGCCAGCGTCCAAGGGGGAATTTATTCAGCTTCTGCACCAACACTGCAGGAAATATTAAGGGGGGTTCTATAAAAGAGGAAAAATCCCAAGAATAGCATTGAACAGATATATAGAGACAGTCTACAGAAAGAAAGACTTCAAAGGTAACTCGATGTCAATAAAAACGTATCTATCAATAATCACTCTCAATGTGAATGGCCTAAATGCACCCATAAAACGGCACAGGGTTGCAGATTGGATAAAACGACAGGACCCATCCATATGCTGTCTACAAGAGACACATTTTGAACCTAAAGATACACGCAGACCAAATGGGAAGGGGTGGAGTAGCATCTTTCATGCCAATGGGACTCAAAAGAAGGCTGGGGTAGCGATTCTCATATCAGATAAATTAGACTTCAAACTAAAGTCTGTAGTCAGAGATACAGAAGGACACTACATAATCCTTAAAGGGACTATCCACCAAGATGATCTAACAATTGTAAATATCTATGCTCCCAATATGGGAGCAGCCAATTACTTAAGAAAACTGTTAATCAAGATAAAGGGTCATATTGATATGAATACACTAATCGTAGGAGATCTGAACACGCCTCTTTCAGAACTAGACTGATCATCAAATCAGAAAATCAATAAAGAAACAAGAGCATTGAATGACACATTGGACCAGATGGACCTCATAGATATCTACAGAACATTCCACCCTAAAACAGCAGAATACTCATTCTTCTCAAGTGCACGCGGAACCTTCTCCAGAATAGACCACATACTGGGTCACAAATCAGGACTCAGCCGATACCAAAAGACTGAGATTATTCCCTGCATATTCTCAGATCACAATGCTTTGAAACTGGAGCTCAATCACAAGGAAAAGTTCCTACGGAACTCAAACACCTGGAAGCTAAAGACCACCTTGCTTAAGAATGCTTGGATCAACCAGGAGATCAAAGAAGAACTGAAACAATTCATGGAAACCAACGAGAATGAAGACACTTCGGCCCAAAACATATGGGATACAGCAAAGGCGGTCCTAAGGGGAAAATAGATAGCCATCCAAGCCTTGCTCAAAAAAATTGAAAAATCCAGAACACACCAGCTGTCTCCACACCTTAAAGAACTGGAGGATCAACAACAAATCAAACCAACTCCACACATAAGAAGGGAAATCATCAAATTAGAGCTGAGATCAATGAGGGAGAAAACAGAGATACAGTAGAAGGTATCAATGAAACTAGAAGCTGGTTTTTTGAAAGAATCAATAAGATCGATAAGACACTGGCTACACTAATCCGAAAGAAAAGAGAGAAAGCCCAAATTCATAAAATTATGAATGAAAAGGGAGATCACAACTAACGCCAAGGAAGTAGAAACAATCATCAGGAGTTACTACGAACAGTAATATGCCAATGAGCTTAGCAACCTAGATGAAATGGATGCATTCCTGGAAAAATATAAACTACCAAAATTGAACCAGGAAGAAATCGACAACCTGAATAGACCGATATCTAAAAACGAGATTGAAGCAGTGATCAAAAATCTCCCAAAAAACAAGAGCCCAGGACCTGACGGATTCCCTGGGGAATTCTACCAAACCTTCCAAGAAGAAATAACACCTATTCTCCTGAAGCTGTTTCAAAAAATTGAAGCAGAAGGAAAACTTCCAGACTCTTTCTATGAAGCCAGCATTACCCTGATCCCCAAACCAGGCAAGGACCATACCAAAAAGGAGAATTTCAGACCAATATCACTGATGAATATGGATGCTAAGATTCTCAACAAGATCCTAGCCAACAGGATCCAACAACACATTAAAAAGATTATCTACCATGATCAGGTGGGATTCATCCCTGGGCTACAAGGAGGGTTCAACATTCGTAAATCAATCAATGTGATACAACAGATTAATATGAGAAGAGAGAAGAACCACGTGGTCCTCTCAATTGATGCAGAAAAAGCATTTGACAAAATCCAACATCCGTTACTGATTAAAACGCTTCAAAGTATAGGGATAGAGGGAACATTCCTGAACCTCATCAAATCTATCTATGAAAGACCGACAGCAAATATCATCCTCAATGGGAAAAAGCTTGCAGCCATCCCACTGAGATCAGGAACAAGACAAGGATGCCCACTTTCACCACTCTTTTTTTTTAAGTTTTTATTTATTTATTAGTCAGAGAGAGAGGGAGAGAGAGCAAGCACAGGCCGACAGAGAGGCAGGCAGAGGCAGAGGGAGAAGCAGGATCCCCGCTGAGCAAGGAGCCCGATGTGGGACTCGATCCCAGGGCGCTGGGATCGTGTCCTGAGCCGAAGGCAGCTGCTTAACCAACTGAGCCACCCAGGCGTCCCAGCCACCCAGGCGACCCACTTACACCACTCTTGTTCAACATAGTATTAGAAGTCCTAGCAACAGCAATCAGACAACAGAGAGAAATAAAAGGTATCCCAGTTGGTAATGAAGAAGTCAAACTCTCTCTCTTCGCAGATGACATGATTCTTTATATGGAAAACCCAAAAGACTCCACCCTCAAATCACTAGAACTCATACAGCAATTCAGCAGCGTGGCAGGATACAAAGTCAATGTGCAGAAATCAGTGGCTTTCTTATATACTAACAATGAAAATACAGAAAGGGAAATTAGAGAATCGATTCCATTTACTATAGCACCGAGAACCATAAGATACCTGGGAATAAACCTAACTAAAGAGGTAAAGGATCTATACTTGAGGAACTATAGAACACTCATGAAAGAAATTGAAGAAGACACAAAAAGATGGAAGACCATTCCATGCTCTTGGATCGGAAGAATAAACATTGTTAAAATGTTTATACTGCCTAGAGCAATCTATACTTTTAATGCCATTCCGATCAAAATTCCACCAGCATTCTTCAAAGAGCTGGAGCAAATAATCCTAAAATTTGTATGGAATCAGAAGAGACCCCGAATCGCTAAGGAAATGTTGAAAAAGAAAAATAAAGCTGGCGGCATCACCTTACCTGATTTCAAGCTTTATTACAAAGCTGTGATCACCAAGACAGCATGGTACTGGCATAAAAACAGACACATAGACCAGTGGAACAGAGTAGAGAGCCCTGATATGGACCCTCAAATCTATGGTCAATTAATCTTCGACAAAATAGGAAAAAATATACAGTGGAAAAAAGACAGTCTCATCAATAAATGGTGCTGGGAAAATTGGACAGCTATATGTAGAAGAATGAAACTCGACCATTCTTCTACACCGTACACAAAGATCAATTCAAAATGGATAAAAGACCTCAACGTGAGACAGGAATCTATCAGAATCTTAGAGGAGAACATAGGCAGTAATCTCTTTGATATCAGCCACAGCAACTTCTTTCAAGATACGTCTCCAAAGACAAAGGAAACAAAAGCGAAAATAAACTTTTGGGACATCATCAAAATCAAAATTCGAAGGGGAGGTGAACCATGAGAGACTATGGACTCTGAAAAACAGTCTGAGGGGTTTGAAGTGGCGGGGGGGTGGGAGGTTGGGGTACCAGGTGGTGGCTATTATAGAGGGCACAGCTGCATGGAGCACTGGGTGTGGTGAAAAAATAATGAATACTGTTTTTCAGAAAATAAATATATTGGGAAAACAAAAAGAAGTGTATTCGACACAGAAAGTAAGTGCGGATCACCATTGGTGGTGAACATCCAATATGTGTTTGGCTGGCTTAAGCGCCATAGCGTGCCCTTTACTCACAGTACCTAGTGTGCCCGTAGTCCTTCCCTGTACTACCTTCATCCTCAAAGGAGAAACACTGTTATGAACGGGTAAGCACCTGAAGTAGGTTCCCTGAGCAGATACCTTCCTCCGCATCCGCTCTAAGCGGCCTGTATCAGACACTACATGGTTGCTACCCGGACACGTCCTACACTTTCCAACTGAGCACAGATGCATCTCTGTCGTGAGAACTTACTGAAGCACAGTTCCCTCATATACTCAAAGTGTTTTGAGAAGTGTTAGACACTGTGGAACATCTCCGGTGTTGAACATCCAGTATGCCTCATAGAGGCCTAAGTGGCTTACCCTGTACTTCACTCACGATTTGCAACGTTCTCTCTGTCCGTCCTTGTTCTATATCCTTTCCTCCACAGGAAGACAATGTGAGAAGTGAATTTCCGCATGAAGGAGTTTCCCTTAAACAGAACTTCCTATAGTCTAACGGTTAGACGTCTGAGACTGGAAAGCTAAGTGCGCCTAATGCGGTTACCACAGAGTCAGTCCCAAAAGCATCCTTCTTTAACAGACGTAACACTGCAGTGAATCCCTCCTAAAGCACACTTCCCTCTCAGTGTAGGAAGCGTTTTAGACGCAGAAACTAAGTGCGGATCACCACTGGTGGTGAACATCCAATATGTGTTTGGCAGGCTTAAGCGCCATAGGCTGCCCTTTACACACAGTACTTAATGTGCCCCAAGTCCGTCCGTGTTCTACCTTCATTCCTCCAAGGAGAAGCTCTGTTATGAATGAGTACGCACCTGAAGAAGGTTCCCTGAGCAGATACCTTCCCCCGCATCCCCTCTAAGGGCCTGTATGAGACACCTCATGATTGCTACCCAGACACATCCTAGAGATTTCAACTGAGCACAGATGCATCCCTGTCGTGAGTACTTACGGTAGCACAGTTCCCTCATATATTGGAAGTGTTTTGAGAAGTGGTAGACACTGTGGAACATCCCAGGTGTTGAACTTACAGTATGCATCATAGAGGTCTAAGTGGCTTACCCTGTACTTCACTCATGGGTTGCAACGTTCTCTCTGCTACGTCCTTGTTCTATCTTCTTTCCTCCACTGGAAAGACACTGTGAGAAGTGATATTCCGCATGAAGGAGTTTCCCTTAAACAGAACTTGCTATAGTGCAAGGGATAGACGGCTGAGACTGGAAAGCTATGTGCGCTTATTGCGGTTACCACATAGTCAGTCCCAAAAGGTTTCTTCTTTACTTGACGTAACACTGCAGTGATCCCTCCTAAAGCACACTTCCCTCTCAGTGTAAGAAGCGTTTTTGACACAGAAACTAAGTGCGGATCAACACTGGTGGTGAACATCCAATATATTTTTGGCAGGCTTAAGCGCCATAGTGTGCCCTTTACTCACAGTACCTAATGTGCCCGTAGTCTTTCCCTGTTCTATCTTCATCCTCAAAGGAGAAACACTGATAAGAATGAGTACGCACCTGAGGTAGGTTCCCTGAGCAGATACCTTCCTCCGCATCCCCTTTAGGGGTTTGTAACAGACACTTCATGGTTCCAACCCAGACACGGACTACTCTTTCCAACAGAGCACAGACACTTCTCTGTCGTGAAAACTTACTGTAGCACAGTTCTCTCAAATACTGGAAGAGTTTGAGAAGAGGTAGACACTGTGGAACATCTCCGGTGTTGAACTTACTGTATGCATCATAGAGGCCTAAGTGGATTACCCTGTACTTCACTCACGGTTTGTATCGTTCTCTTTGTCTGTCCTTGTTCTATCTTCTTTCCTCCACATAAAGACACTGTGAGAAGTGACAATCCGCATGAAGGAGTTTCCCTTAAACAGAACTTCCTATAGTCTAACGGTTAGAAATCTGAGACTGTAAAGCTATATGCGCCTAATGCTGTTAAACAGAGTCAGTCCCAAAAGCTTCCTTGTTTAACAGACGTAACACTGCAGTGAATCCCTCCTAAAGTACACTTCCCTCTCAGTGTTGGAAGCGTTTTAGACGCAGATAATAAGTACGGATCACCACTGGTGGTGAACATCCAATATGTGTTTTGCAGGCTTAAGCGTCATAGCCTGTCCTTTACTCACAGTACCTCATGTGCCCCTAGTCCGTCCGTGTTCTACCTTCATTCCTCCATGGAAAAGCACTGTTATGAATGAGTACGCACCTGAAGTAGCTTCCCTGAGCAGATACCTTCCTACGCATCCTCTCTAAGGGGCCTGTATGAGACACTTCATGATTGCTACCCATACACATCCTAGAGTTTTCAACTGAGCACAGAAGCATCCCTGACGTGAGAACTTACGGTAGCACAGTTCCCTCATATATTGGAAGTGTTTTTAAAGGGATAGACACTGTGGAACATCCCAGGTGTTGAACTTCCCGTATGCATCATAGAAGGTTTAGGTGCCTTACCCTGTACTTCACTCATGGGTTGCAAAGTTGTCTCTGCTCCGTCCTTGTTCTATCTTCTTTCCTCCAGTGGAAAGACACTGTGAGAAGTGACATTCCGCATGAAGGAGTTTCCCTTAAACAGAACTTGCTATAGTCCAACGGATAGATATCTGAGACTGGAAAGCTATGTGCGCCTAATGCGGATACCACAGAGTCAGTCCCAAAAGGTCCCTTCTTTAACAGACGTAACACTGCTGTGAATCCCTCCTAAAGCACACTTCCCTCTCAGTGTATGAAGCATTTACGACACAGAAATTAAGTGCAGATCAACACTGGTGGTGAACATCCAATATATGTTTGGCAGGCTTAAGCGCCATATCGTGCCCTTTACTCACAGTACCTAATGTGCCCGAAGTCCTTCCGTGTTCTATCTTTATCCTCAAAGGAGAAAAAATGTTATGAATGAATACGCACCTGAAGAAGGTTCCCTGAGCAGATACCTTCCTCCGCATCCCCTCTTAGGGGCTTGTATCAGACACTTCATGGTTGCTACCCAGACACATCCTACACTTACCAACTGAGCACAGACGCATCTCAGTCATGAGAACTTACTATAGCACGGTTCCCTCAAATACTGGAAGAGTTTAGAGAAGAGATAGACACTGTGGAACATCTCTGGTGTTGAACTTCCAGTATGCATCATAGAGGCCTAAGTGGCTTACCCTGTACTTCACTCACGGATTGCAACGTTCTCTCTGTCCTTCCTTGTTCTATCTTCTTTCCTCCACATAAAGACACTGTGAGAAGTTATAATCCGCATGAAGGAGTTTCCCTTAAACAGAACTTCCTATAGTGTAAATGTTAGACGTCTGAGACTGTAAAGCTATGTGCGCCTATTGCGGTTACCACAGAGTCAGTCCCAAAAGCTTCCTTCTTTAACAGGCGTAACACTGCAGTGAGTACCTCCTAAAGCACACTTCCGTCTCAGTGTTGGAAGCGTTTTAGACGCAGAAACTAAGTGCGGATCACCACTGGTGGTGAACATCCAATATGTGTTTGGCAGGCTTAAGCGCCATAGCCTGCCCTTTACTCACAGTACCTAATGTGCCCCTAATCTGTCCCTGTTCTATCTTCATCCTCAAAGGAGAAACACTGTTATGATTGAGTATGAACCTGAAGTAGGTTCCCTGAGCAGATACCTTCCTCCGCATCCCCTCTAAGGGGCCTGTATCAGACACTTCATGATTGCTACCCAGACAAGTCCTACACTTTCCAACTGAGCATAGTGGCATCCCTGTGTGAGAACATACTGTAGCACAGTTCCCTCATATATTGGAAGTGTTTTGAGAAGTGGTAGACACTGTGGAACATCTGAGGTGTTGAACTCCAGTATGCATCATAGAGGCTTAGGTGCCTTACCCTGTACTCACAAACGGGTTGCAACGTTCTCTCAGTCCGTCCTTGTTCTATCTTCTTTCCTCCAGTGGAAAAACACTGTGAGAAGTGACATTCCGCATGAAGGAGTTTCCCTTAAACAGAACTTGCTAAAGTCCAAAGGATAGACATCTGAGACCGGGAAGCTATGTGCGACTATTTCGGTAACCACAGAGTCAGTCCCAAAAGCTTCCTTCTTTACTAGACGTAACACTGCAATGAATCCCTCCTAAAGCACACTTCCCTCTCAGTGTAAGAAGCGTTTTCGACACAGAAACTTTGTGCGGATCAGCACTGGTGGTGAACATCCAATATATGTTTGGCAGGTTTAAGCGCCATAGCGTGCCCTTTACTCACAGTACCTAATGTGCCCGTAGTCTTCAACTGTTCTATTTTCATCCTCAAAGGAGAAACACTGTTATGAATGAGTACGACCTGAAGTAGCTTCCCTGAGCAGATACATTCCTCCGCATCCCGGCTAAGGGGCCTGAATGTGACACTTCATGATGGCTACCCAGACACATCCTAGAGTTTTCAAGTGAGCACAGATGCATCCCTCTCGTGAGAACTTACGGTAGCACAATTCCCTCATATATAGGAAGTGTTTTGAGAAGTGGTATACACTGTGGAACATCACAGGTGTTGAACGCCCAGTATGCATCATAGAGGTCTAGGTGCCTTACCCTGTACTTCACTCACGGGTTGCAACGTTCTCTCTGCTACGTCCATGTTTTATCTTCTTTCTTCCACTGGAAAGACACTGTGAGAAGTGACATTCCTCATGAAGGAGTTTCCCTTAAACAGAACTTGCTATAGTCCAACAGATAGACGGCTGAGACTGGAAAGCTATGTGCGCCTATTCGGTAACCACAGAGTCAGTCCCAAAAGCTTCCTTCTTTACTAGACGTAACACTGTAGTGAATCCCTCCTAAAGCACACTTCCCTCTCATTGTAAGAAGGGATTTCAACTTAGAAACTAAGTGCGGATCAACACTGGTGGTGAACATCCAATATATGTTTGGCAGGTTTAAGCGACATACCGTGCCCTTTACTCACAGTACCTATTATGCCCGTAGTCCTACCCTGTTCTATCTTCTTCCTCAAAGGAGAAACACTGTTATGAATGAGTACGCACCAGAAGTAGGTTCCCTGAGCAGATACCTTCCTCCGCATCCCGTCTTAGGGGCTTCTATCAGACACTTCATGGTTGATACCCAAACACGTCCTACACTTTCCAACTGAGCACAGACGCATCTCTGTGGTGAGAACTTACTGAAGCACACTTCACACAAATACTGGAAATGTTCTGAGAAGAGATAGAAACTGTGGAATATCTCCGGTGTTTAACTGCTAGTACGTATCATAGAGGCCTAAGTGGCTTACCCTGTACTTCACTCAGGTTTGCAACGTTCTCTCTGTCCGTCCTTGTTCTATCTTCTTTCCTCCACATAAAGACACTGTGAGAAGTGACAATCCGCATGAAAGAGTTTCCCTTAAACAGAACTTCCTATAGTCTAACGGTTTGACATCTGAGACTGGAAAGCTATGTGCTCCTAATGCGATTACCACAGAGTCAGTCCCAAAAGCTTCCTTCTTTAACAGACGTAACACTGCAGTGAATCCCTCATAAAGCACACTTCCCTCTCAGTGTTGGAAGCATTTTAGACACAGAAACTAAGTGCGGATCACCACTGGTGGTGAACATCCAATATGTGTTTGGCAGGCTTAAGCGCCATAGCGTGCCCTTTACTCACAGTACCTAATGTGCCTGTAGTCCTTCCCCGTTCTATCTTCATCTTCATAGGAGAAACACTGTTATGAATGAGTAAGCACCGGAAGTAGATTCCCTGAGCTGATACCTTCCTCCGCATTCCCTCTAAGGGGCCTGTAACTGACACTTCATGGTTGCTACCCTGACACGTCCAACACTTTACAACTGAGCACGGAGGCATCTCTGTCCTGAAAACTTACTATAGCACAGATCCCTCATATACTGCAAGTGTTTTGAGAAGTGGTAGAAACTGTGGAACATCTCCGGTGTTGAACTTCCATATGCATCATAGAGGCGTAAGTGGCTTTCCCTGTACTTAACTCACGGTTTGCAAAGTTCTCTCTGTCCGTCTTTGTTCTATCTTCTTACCTCCACTGGAAAGAGACTGTGAGAAGTGACATTCCACATGAAGGAGTTTCCCTTAAACAGAACTTGCTATAGTCCAAATGATAGACATCTGAGACTGGGAAGCTACATGCGACTATTTCGGCTACCACAGAGTCAGTCCCAAAAGCTTCCTTCTTTACTAGACGGAACACTGCAGTGAATCCCTCCTAAAGCACACTTCCCTCTCAGTGTAAGAAGCGTTTTCGACACAGAAACTAAGTGCGGATCAACACTGGTGGTGAACATCCAATATATGTCTGGCAGGCTTAAGCGCCATAGCATGCCCTTTACTCACAGTACCTAATGTGCCCGTAGTCTTTCCCTGTTCTATATTCATCCTCAAAGGAGAAACACTGTTATGAATGAGTACGCACCTGAAGTAGGTTCCCTGAGCAGATACCTTCCTGCATATGCCCTCTTAGGGGCTTGTATCAGACACTTCATATTTGCTACCCAGACATGTCCTACACTTTCCAACTGAGTACAGACGCATCTCTGTTGTGAGAACTTACTGAAGCACAGTTCCCTCATATACGGGAAAGGTTTTGAGAAGAGGTAGACACTGTGAAACATCTCCGGTATTGAACTTCCAGTATGCATCATAAAGGACTAGGTGCCTTACTCTGTTTTTCACTCACGGTTTGCAATTTTTGTCTGTCCGTCCTTGTTCTATCTTCTTACCTCCACTGGAAAGACACTGTGAGAAGTGACATTCGCCATGAAGGAGTTTCCTATAAACAGAACTTCCTATAGTCTGACGGTTTGACATCTGAGTCTAGAAAGCTATGTTCTCCTAATGCGGTTACCACAGAGTCAGTCCCAAAAGCATCCTTCTTTAACTGACGTAACACTGCAGTGAATCCCTCTTAAAGCACACTTCCGTCTCAGTGTTGGAAGCGTTTTAGACGCAGAAACTAAGTGCGGATCACCACTGGTGTTGAACATCCAATATGTGTTTGGCAGTCTTAAGCATCATAGCCTGCCCTTTACTCACAGTACCTAATGGGCCCCTAGTCCGTCCGTGTTCTACCTTCATTCCTCCAAGGAGAAGCACTGTTATGATGAGTACGCACCTGAAGTAGCTTCCCTGAGCAGATACCTTCCTACGCATCCCCTCTAAGGGGCCTGTATGAGACACTTCATGATTGCTACCCAGACACATCATAGAGTTTTCAACTGAGCACAGATGCATCCCTGTCGTGAGAACTTACGGTAGCACAGTTCCCTCATATATTGGAAGTGTTTTGAGTTGTGGTAGACACTGTGGAACATTCCAGGTGTTGAACTTCCAGTATGCATCATAGAGGCCTAGGTGCCTTACCCTGTACTTCACTCACGGGTTGCAACGTTCTCTCTGCTCCATCCTTGTTCTATCTTCTTTCCTCCACTAAAAAGACACTGTGAGAAGTGACATTCTGCATGAAGGAGTTTACCTTAAACAGAAATTGCTATAGTCCAACGGAGAGAAGGCTGAGACTGGAAAGCTATGTGCGCCTATTGCGGATACAACAGAGTCAGTCCCAAAAGCTTCCTTCTTTAACAGATGTAACCCTGCATTGAATCCCTCCTCAAGCACATATCCCTCTCAGTGTAGGAAGCGTTTTAGATGAGAAACTATGTGCGGATCACCACTGGTGTTGAACATCCAATATGTGTTTGGCCGGCTTAAGCGCCATAGCGTGCCCTTTACTCACAGTACCTTAGGTGCCAGTATTCCTTCCCTGTTTTATTTTCATCCTCAAAGGAGAAACACTGTTATGAATGAGTACCTACCTGAAGTAGGTTCCCTGAGCAGATACCTTCTTCCGCATCCCCTCTTAGGGGCTTGTATCAGACTCTTCATGGTTGATACCCAGACACGTCCTACAAATTCCAACTGAGCACAGATGCATCTTTGTCGTGAGAACTTACTGAAGCACAGTTCCCTCATATACTGGAAGTGTTTTGAGAAGAGGTAGACACTGTGTAACATGTCCGGTGTTGAACATCCAGTATGCATCATAGATGCCTAAGTGGCTTCTCTTTACTTCACGCACGGTTTGCAACGTTCTCTCTGTCTTTCCTTGTTCTATCTTATTACCTACCCTGGAAAGACACTGTGAGAAGTGACATTCCGCATGAAGGATTTTCCCTTTAACAGAGCTTTCCTATTGTCTAACGGTTAGACGTCTGAGACTGGAAAGCTATGTGCGCCTTATGCGGTTACCACAGAGTCAGTCCCAAAAGCTCCCTTCATTAACAGACGTAACACTGCAGTGAATCCCTCCTAAAGCACACTTCCTTCTCAGTTTTGGAAGCGTTTTAGATGCAGAAACTAAGTGTGGATGATCACTGGTGTTGAACATCCAATATGTGTTTGGCAGTCTTAAGCATCATAGCCTGCCTTTTACTCACAGTACCTAATGTTCCCCTAACCCGTCCCTGTTCTATCTTCTTCCTTAAAAGAGAAATACTGTTATGAATGAGTACGAACCTGAAATTGTTCCCTGAGCAGATACCTTCCATGCATCCCCTCTAAGGGCCTGTATGAGACACTTCATAATTGCTACCCAGACACATCCTAGAATTTTCAACTGAGCTCACATGCATCCCTGTCATGGGAACTTACTGTAGCACTGTTCCCTCATATATTGGAAGTGTTTTGAGAAGAGGTAGACACTGTGGAACATCTCCGGTGTTGAACTTCCAGTACACATCACAGAGGCCTAAGTGGCTTACCCTGTACTTCACTCACGGTTAGCAACGTTCTCTCTGTCCATCCTTGTTCTATCTTCTTTCCTACACTGGAAAGACACTGTGAGAAATGACATTCCGCATGAAGGAGTTTCCCTTAAAAAGAACTTCCTATAGTATAACGGTTAGACATCTGTGAATAGAAAGCTATGTGCGCCTATTGCGGTTACCACAGAGTCAGACCTAAAAGCTTCTTTCTTTAACAGACGTAACACTGCAGTGAATCACTCCCAAAGCACACTTCCCTCTTAGTGTAGGAAGCGTTTTCGACGCAGAAACTAAGTGCGGATCAACACTGGTAGTGAATATGCAATATGTGTTTGCAGGCTTAAGCGCCATAGCCTTCCCTTTACTCACAGTTCCTAATGTGCCCCTAGTCTGATCCTGTTTTATCTTCATTCCTAAAAGGAGAAACGCTGTTATGAATGACTACGCACCTGAAGTAGGTTCCCTGAGCAGATACATTCCTCCGCATCCACTCTAAGGGGCCTGTATCAGACAGTTCATGATTGTTACCCAGACACGTCCTACACTTTCCTACTGAGCACAGATACATCCCTGTCGTGAGAACTTACGGTAGCACAGTTCCCTCATATATTGGAAGTGTTTTGATAAGTGGTAGACACTGTGGAACATCCCAGTTGTTGAACTTCCAATATGCATCATAGAGGCCTAGTTGCCTTACCCTGTACTTCACTCACGGGTTGCAACGTTCTCTCTGTCCGTCCTTGTTCTACCTTCTTTCCTCCACAGGAAAGACACTGTGAGAAATTTCATTCCGCATGAAGGAGTTTCCCTTAAACAGAACTTCCTATAGTCTAACGGTTAGACGTCGAAGAGTGGAAAGCTATGAGCGCCTATTTCGGTTACCACAGAGTCAGTCCCAAAAGCTTCCTTCTTTAACAGACGTAACATTGCAATCAATCCCTCCTAAAGCACACTTCCCTCTCAGTGTTGGAAGCGTTTTAGACGCAGAAACTAAGCCGTATCAACACTGGTGGTGAACATCCAATATGTGTTTGCCAGGCTTAAGCTTCATATACTGCCCTTTACTCATAGTACCTAATGTGCCCCTAGTCCGTCAATTCTACCTTCATTCCTCCAAGGAGAAGCACTGTTATAAATGAGTACGCACCTGAAGTAGCTTCCCTAACCAGATACCTTCCTACGCATCCCCTATAAGGGGCCTGTATGAGACCCTTCATGATTGCTACCCAGACACATCCTAGAGTATTCAACTGAGCACAGATGCATTCCTCTTGTGAGAACTTACGGTAGCAGTTCCCTCATATATTGTAAGTGTTTTGAGAAGTGGTAGACACTGTGGAACATCCCAGGTGTTGAACTTCCAGTATGCATCATAAAGGCTTAGGTGCCTTACCCTGTACCTCACTCACGGGTTGCAACGTTCTCTCTGCTCCGTCCTTGTTCTATCTTCTTTCCTCCTATGGAAAGACACTGTGAGAAGTGGCATTCCGCATGAAGGGATTTCCCTTAAACAGAACTTGCTATTGTCCAACGGATAGACGGCTGAGACTGGTTAGCTATGTGGGTCTATTGCGGTTACCACAGAGTCAGTCCCAAAAGCTTCCTTCTTTAATAGACATAACACTGCCGTGAATCCCTCCTAAAGCACACTTCCCTCTCAGTGTTGGAAGCATTAGACGCTGAAAATAAGTGCGGATCAACATTGGTGTTGAATATCCAATATGTGTTTGGCAGGCTTATGCGCTATAGCCTACCCTTTACTCACAGTACCTAATGTGCCCCTAATCCGTCCCTGTTCTATCTTCATTCTCAAAGGAGAAACACTGTTATGAATGAATACGCACATGAAGTAGGTTCCCTGAGAAGATACCTTCCTCCGCATCCCCTCTAAGGTGCCTGTATCAGACACTTCATGGTTGCTACCCAGACACGTCCTACAATTTTCAAATGAGCACAGATGCATCTCTGTCGTGAGAACTTACTGTAGCACAGTTCCCTCATATAATGGAAGTGTTTTGAGAAGAGGTAGACACTGTGGAACATCTCCGCTGTTGAATTTTTAGTATGCATCATAGAGGCCTAAGGGGCTTACGCTGTATTTCACTCATGGTTTGCAACGTTCTCTCTGTCCGTCCTTGTTCTATCTTTTTCCTCCACTGGAAAGACACAGTGAGAAATGACATTCCGCATGAAGGAGTTTCCCTTAAACAGTACTTCCTATAGTCTAACGATTAGACATCTGAGACTGTAAAGATAAGTGTGCCTATTACGGTTATCACAGAGTCAGTCCCAAAAGCTTCCTTCTTTAACATACGTAACAGTGCAGTGAATCCCTCCTAAAGCACACTTCCCTCTCAGTGTTGGAAGCGTTTTAGACGCAGAAACTAAGTGCGGATCAACACTGGTGGTGAACATCCAATATGTGTTTGTCAGGCTTAAGCTTCATAGCCTGCCCTTTATTCATAGTACCTAAAGTGCCCCTGGTCCGTCCGTGTTCTACCTTCATTCCTCCAAGGAGAAGCACTGTTATCAATGAGTACGCACCTGAAGTAGCTTCTTTGAGCAGATACATTCCTTCGCATCCCCTCTAAGGGGCCTGTTTGAGACACTTCATGATTGCTACCCAGACACATCCTAGAGTTTTCAACTGAGCAAGATGCATCCCTTTCGTGAGAACTTACGGTAGCAGTTCCCTCATATATTGTAAATGATTTGAGAAGTGGTAGACACTGTGGAACATCCCAGGTGTTGAACTTCCAGTATGCATCATAGAGGCCTGGGTGCCTTACCCTGTACTTCACTCACGGATTGCAACGTTATCTCTGCTCCGTCCTTGTTCTATCTTCTTTCCTCCACTGGACAGACACTGTGAGAAGTGACATTCGGCATGAAGGAATTTCCCTTAAACAGAACTTGCTATAGTCCAACGGATAGACGGCTGAGCCTGTAAAGCTATGTGGGTCTATTGCGGTTACCACAGAGTCAGTCCCAAAAGCTTCCTTCTTTAACAGACGTAACACTGCTCTGAATCCCTTCTAAAGCACACTTCCCTCTCAGTGTAGGAAGTGTTTTAGACGCAGAAACTGAGTGCGGATCACCATTGGTGGTGAACATCCTATATGTGTTTGGCAGGCTTATGCGCCATAGCCTACCCTTTACACTCAGTACCTAATGTGCCCATAATCCGTCCCTGTTCTATCTTCATCCTCAAGGAGTAACACTGTTATGAATGAGTACGCACATGAAGTAGGTTCGCTGAGCAGATACCTTCCTCCGAATCCCCTCTAAAGGGCCTGTATCAGACACTTCACGGTTGCTACCCAGACGCGTCCTACTCTTTCCAAATGAGCACAGACGCATCTCTGTCGTGAGAACTTACTGTAGCACAGTTCCCTCACATAATGGAAGTGTTTTGAAAAGAGGTAGACACTGTGGAACATGTCCGCTTTTGAATTTCCAGTATGCATCATAGAGGCCTAAGGGGCTTACCCTATACTTCACTCACGGTTTGCAACGTTCTCTCTGTCCGTCCTTGTTCTATCTTCTTTCCTCCACTGGAAATACACTGTGAGAGGTGACATTCCGCATGAAGGAGTTTCCCTTAAACAGAACTTCCTATAGTCTAACGATTAGACGTCTGAGACTGGAAAGCTATGTGCGCCTATTGCGGTTACCACAGAGTCAGTCCCCAAAGCTTCCTTCTTTAACAGACGTAACACTGCAGTGAATCCCTCCTAAAGCACACTTCCCTCTCAGTGTAAGAAGCGTTTTATAGGCAGAAACTAAGTGCGGATCACCACTGGTGGTGAACATCCAATATGTGTTTGGCAGGCTTAAGGGCCATAGCCTGCTATTTAGTCACAGTACCTAGTGTGCCCGTATTCCTTCCCTGTTCTATCTTCATCCTCAAAGGAGAAACACTGTTATGAATGAGTAAGCACCTGAAGTAGGTTCCCTGAGTGATACCTTCCTCCCCATCCCCTATTACTGTCTTGTATCAGACACTTCATGGTTGCTACCGAGACACGTCCTACACTTTACAACTGAGCACAGACGCATCTCTGTCGTGAGAACTTACTGTAGCACAGTTCCCTCAAATACTGGAAGTGTTTTGAGAAGAGGTTGACCCTGTGGAACATCTACGGTGTAGAACTTCCAGTACGCATCACAGAGGCCTAAGTGGCTTACCCTGTACTTCACTCACGGTTTGCAACCTTCTCTCTGTCCGTCCTTGTTCTATCTTCTTTCCTCCTCTGGAAAGACACTGTGAGAAGTGACATTCAGCATGGAGGAGTTTCCCTGAAACAGAACTTCCTATAGTCTAACGGTTAGACGTCTGAGACTGGAAAGCTATGTGCGCCTAATGCGGTTCCCACAGAGTCAGTCCCAAAAGCTTCATTCTTTACTAGACGTAACACTGCAGTGATTCCCTCCTAAAGCACTCTTCCCTCTCAGTGTAAGAAGCGTTTTCGACACAGAAACTAAGTGCGGATCAACACTGGTGGTGAACAACCTATATATGTTTGGTAGGCTTAAACGCCATAGCGTGCCCTTTACTCACAGTGCCTAATGTGCCCGTAGTCCTTCCCTGTTCTATTTTCATCCTCAAAGGAGAAACACTGTTATGAATTAGTACTCACCTGAAGTAGGTTCCCTGAGCAGATGCCTTACTCCGCATCCCCTCCTAGGGGCTTGTATCAGACACTTCATGGTTGCTATGCAGACATGTCCTACACCCTACAACTGAGCTCAGACGCATCTCTGTCGTGAGAACTTACTGTAGCACAGTTCCCTCATATACTGGAAGTGTTTTGCGAAGAGGTAGACACTGTGGAACATCTCCGGTGTTGAACCTCCTGTATGCATCACAGAGGCCTAAGTGGCTTACCCTGTACTTCACTCACGGTTTGCAACGTTCTCTCTGTCCGTCCTTGTTCTATCTTCTTTCTTCCCCTCGAAAGACACAGTGAGAAGTGTAATTCCGCATGGAGGAGTTTCCCTTAAACAGAACTTCCTATAGTCTAACGGTTAGACGTCTGAGACTGGAAAGCTAAGTGCGCCTAATGCTGTTACTACAGAGTCAGTCCCAAAAGCTTCCTTTTTTAAGAGATGTAAGTAACATTGCAGTGAATCCTTCATAAAGCACACTTCCCTCTCAGTGTTGGAAGGGTTTTAGACGCAGAAAAATAAGTGCGGATCACGACTGGTGTCGAATATCCAATACGTGTTTGGAGGGTTAAGCGCCATAGCCTGCCCTTTACTCACAGAACCTAATGTGCCCCTAATCCGTCCCTGTTCTATCTTCATCCTCAAAGGAGAAACACTGTTATGAATGCGTAAGAACCTGAAGTAGTATCTGCAGTAGATACCTTCCTCCGCATCCCCTCTAAAAGGACTGTATGAGACACTTCATGATTGCTACCCAAACACATCTTAGAGTTTTCAACTGAGCACAGATGTATCGCTGTCGTGAGAACTTACGGTAGCACAGTTCCCTCATATATTGGAAGTGGTTTGAGAAGTGGTAGACACTGAGGAACATCCCAGTTGTTGAACTTCCAGTATGCATCATAGAGGACTGAGTGTCTTCCCCTGTACTTCACTCACGGTTGTCAATGTTCTCTCTGTCCGTCCTTGTTCTATGTTCTTACCTCCACTGGAAAGACACTATGTGAGAAGTGACATTCAGCATGAAGGAGTTTCCCTTAAACAGAACTTGCTAGTGTCCAACGGTTAGACGCCTGAGACTGTAAAGCTATGTGCGGCCATTGCGGTTCCCAGAGAGTCAGTCCCAAAAGCTTCCTTCTTTAACAGACGTAACAGTGCAGTGAATCCCTCCTAAAGCACACTTCCCTCTCAGTGTAGGAAGCATTTTCGACACAGCAACTAAGGGCGGATCAACACTGGTGGTGAACATCCAATATGTGTTTGGCAGGCTTAAGCGCCATAGCCTGCCCTTTACTCACAGTATCTAGTGTGCCCGAAGTGCTTTGTTCTATCTTCATCCTCAAAGGAGGAACACATTTATGAATGAGTAAGCACCTGAAGTAGGTTCCCTGAGCAGACACCTTCCTCCGCATCCCCTTAATGGGGCCGTATCAGAAACTACATGGTTGCTACCCAGACACGTCCTACACTTTCCAACTGAGCACAGACGCATCTCTGTCATGAGAAATTACTGTAGCCAGTTCCCTCATATACTGGAAGTGTTTTGAGTAGAGGTAGACACTGTGGAACACTTCCAATATGCATCATAGAGGCCTAAGTGCCCTACCCTCTACTTCACTCACGGTTTGCAACGTTCTCTCTGTCCGTCCTTGTTCTATCTCCTTTCCTTCACCGGAAATACACTGTGAGAAGTGAATTTCCACATGAAGGCGTTTTCCTTAAACAGAACATCCTATAGTCTAACGGTTAGACATCTGAGACTGGAAAGCTATGTGCGCCTATTGCGGTTACCACAGGGTCAGTCCCAAAGATCCCTTCTTTAACAGACGTAACACTGCATTGAATCCCTCCTAAAGCACAATTCCTCTCAGTGTTTTAGCGTTTTAGACGCAGAAAATAAGTGCAGATCACCACTGGGTGAACATCCAATATGTGTTTGGCAGGCTTAAGCGCCATAGCGTGCCCTTTACTCACAGTACCTAATGTGCCCCTAGTCCGTCAGTGTTCTACGTTCATTCCTCCAAGCAGAAGCACTGTTATGAATGAGTACGCACATGAAGTAGCTTCCCTGAGCAGATACCTTCCTACGCATCCCCTCTATGGGGCATATATGAGACACTTCATGATTGATATCCAGACACATCCAAGAGTTTTCAACTGAACACAGATGCATCCCTGTCGTGAGAACTTCTGGTAGTACAGTTCCCTCATATATTGGAAGTGTTTTGAGAAGTGGTAGACACTGTGGAACATCCCAGGTGTTGAACTTCCAGTATGCATCATAGAGGCCTAGGTGCCTTACCCTGACTTCACTCACGGGTTGCTACGTTCTCTCTGCTCCGTCCTTGTTCTATCATCTTTCCTCCACTGGAAAGACACTGTGAGAAGTGACATTCCGCATGAAGGAGTTTCCCTTAAAAAGAACTTGCAATAGTCCAACGGATAGACGGCTGAGACTGGAAAGCTATGTGCGCCTATTGCGGTTACCACAGAGTCAGTCCCAAAATATTCCTTCTTTAACAGACGTAACACTGCAGTGAATCCCTCCTAAAGCACACTTCCCTCTAAGTGTAGGAAGCGTTTTAGACACAGAATAAGTGCGGAGCACCACTGGTGGTGAACATCCAATATGTGTTTGGCAGGCTTAAGCGCCATAGCATGCCCTTTACTCAATTACCTAATGTGCCCCTAATCCGTCCCTGTTCTATCTTCATCTTCAAAGGAGAAACACTGTTATGAATGAGTAAGCACCTGAAGTAGGTTCTCTGAGCTGATACCTTCCTCCTCATCCCCTCTAAGGCCCTGTATGAGACACTTCATGGTTGCTACCCAGACACGTCCTAAGCTTTCCAACTGAGCACAGACGCTTCTCTGTCGTGAGAACTTACTGTTGCACAGTTTCCTCATATACTGGAAGTGTTTTTAGAAGAGTAGACACTGTGGAACATCTCCGGTGTTGAACTTCCAGTATGCATCATAGAGGCCTAAGTGGCTTACCCTGTACTTCACTCACGGTCTGCAATATTCTCTCTGTCCGTCCTTGTTCTATCTTCTTTCCTCCACATAAAGACACTGTGAGAAGAGACAATCCGCATGAAGGAGTTTCCGTTAATCAGAACTTCCTATAGTCTAACGGTTAGATGTATGAGACTGGAAAGCTATGTGCGCCTAATGCGGTTACCACAGAATCAGTCCCAAAATCTTCCTTCTTTAACAGACGAAACACTTCAGTGAATCCCTCCTAAAGCACTCTTCCCTCTCAGTGTTGGAAGATTTTAGACGCAGAACTAAGTGCGGATCATCACTGGTGGTGAACATCCAATATGTGTTTGGGAGGATTAAGGGCCATAGTCTGTCCATTACTCAGTACATAATGGGCCCCTAGTCCGTCCGAATTCTACCTTCATTCCTCCAAGGAGAAGCACTGTTATGAATGTGTACGCACCTTAAGTAGTTTCCCTGAACAGATACCTTCATACGCATCCCCTCTAAGGTGCCTGTATGAGACACTTCATGAATGTTACCCAGATATATCCTAGAGTTTTCAACTGAGCACAGATGCATCTCTGTCATGAGAATTAGTGTAGCACAGTTCCCTCATATACTGGAAGTGTTTTGAGAATTTGTAGACACTGTGGAACATCCCAGGTGTTGACCTTCCAGAATGCATCATAGAGGCTTAGGTGCCTTACCCTGTACTTCACTCTCAGGTTGCAACGTTCTCTCTGTCCGTCCTTGATCTATCTTCTTTCCTCCACTGGAAAGACACTCTGAGAAGTGACATTCCGAATGAAGGAGTTTCCCTTAAACAGAACTTGCTATAGTCCAATGGATAGACATCTGAACCTGGAAAGCTATGTGCGACTATTGCGGTTACCACAGAGTCAGTCACAGAACTTCCTTCTTTACTAGACAAAACACTGCAGTGAATCCCACCTAAAGCACATTTCCCTCTGAGTGTTGGAAGTGTTTTAGACGCAGAAACTAAGTGCGAATCAACACTGGTGGTGAACATCCAATATGTGTTTGGCAGGCTTAAGCGTCATAGCCTGCCCTTTACTCACAGTACCTAATGGGCCCCTAGTCCGTTCGTGTTCTACTTTCATTCATCCAGGAGAAGCACTGTTATGATGAGTACGCACCTGAAGTAGCTTCCCAGAGCAGAAACCTTCCTACGCATCCCCTATAATGGGCCTGTATGAGACACTTCATGATTGCTACCCAGTCAAATCCTAGAGTTTTCAACTGTGCACAGATGTATCCCTGTCGTGAGAACTTACGGTAGCACAGTTCCCTCATATATTGCAAGTGTTTTGAGAAGTGGTAGACATTGTGGAACATCCCAGGTGTTCAACCTCCAGTATGCATCATAGAGGCTTAGGTGCCTTACCCTGTACTTCACTCACGGGTTGCAATGTTCTCTCTGTCCGTCGTTGTTCTATCTTCTTTCCTCCACTGGAAATACACTGTGAGAACTGACATTCCATATGAAGGAGTTTCCCTTAAACAGAACTTGCTATAGTGCAACGGATTGATGTCTGAGACTGGAAAGCTATATGCGCCTAATGCGGTTACCAAAGAGTCAGTCCCAAAAGTTTCCTTCTTTAACAGACGTAACACTGCAGTGAATCCCTCCTAAAGCACACTTCCCTCTCATTGTAGGAAACGTTTTCAACGCAGAAACTAAGTGCAGATCACCACTGGTGGTGAACATCCAATATGTGTTTGGCAGGCTTAAGCGCCATACCGTGCCCTTTACTCACAGTACCTAATGGGCCCGTAGTCCTTCCCTGTTCTATCTTCATCCTCAAAGGAGAAACACCCTTATGAATGAGTACGCACCTGAAGTAGGTTCCCTGAGCAGATACCTTCCTCCGCATCCCCTCTAAGGGGCCTGTATCAGACAATTCATGCTTGCTACCCAGACACGTCCTACACTTTCCAACTGAGCATAGACGCATCCCTGTCTTGAGAACATACTGTAGCACAGTTCCCTGATATATAGGAAGTGTTTTGAGAAGTTTAGACACTGTGGAGCAGACAGGGGTTGAACTTACAGTATGAATCATAGAGGCTTAGTTGTCTTACCCTGTACTTCACTCAAGGGTTGCAACGTTCTCTCTGCTCCGTCCTTGTGCTATCTTCTATCCTCCACTGCAAGACACAGTGATAAGTGACATTCCGCATGAAGGAGTTTCCTTTAAACAGAACTTCCTTTAGTCCAACTGATAGACAACTGAGACTGGAAAGCTATGTGTGACTATTGTGGTTACCCCAGATTCAGTCCCAAAAGCTTCCTTCTATAATAGACGTAACACTGCAGTGAATAACTCCTAAAGCACACTTCCCACTCAGTATTGGAAGGGTTTTAGAGGAAGAAACTATGTGCGGATCACCACTGGTGGTGAACATCCAATATGTGTTTGCAGGCTTAAGCACCATAGCCTGCCCTTTACTCACAGTACCTAATGTGCCCCTAATCCGTCCCTGTTCTATCTACATCCTCTAAGGAGAAACACTGTTATGTATGAGTACGAACCTGAAGTTGCTTCCCTGAGCAGATGCCACCTACACATCCCCTGTAAGGGGACTGTATGAGACAATTCAATTTGCTACCCAGACACGTCCTACACTTTCAAACTGAGCATAGAAGCATCCCTGTCGTGAGAACATACTGTTGCACAGTTCCCTCATATATTGGAAGTGTTTTTAGAAGTGGTAGACACTGTGGAACATCCCTGGTGTTGAACTTCAAGTAAGAATCATAGTGGCTTAGGTGCCTTACAATGTACTTCACTCAGGGGTTGCAACGTTCTCTCTGCTCCGTCCTTGTTCTATCTTCTTTCCTCCAGTGGAAAGACACTGTGAGAAGTGACATTCAGCATGAAGGAGTTTCCCTTAAACAGAACTTGCTAGAATCCAACAGATAGACATCTGAGACTGGAAATCTATGTGCGACTATTGCGTTTACCACAGAGTCAGTCCCAAAAGCTTCCTTCTTTACTAGACATAACACTGCAGTGATTCCCTTCTAAAGCACACTTCCCTCTAGTGTAAGAAGCGTTTTCGACACACAAACTAAGTGTGGATCAACACTGGTGGTGAACATCCAATATATGTTTGGCAGGCTTAAGCGCCATAGCGTGCCCTTTACTCACAGTTCCTAATGTGCCCGTAGTCATTCCCTATTCTATATTCATTCTCAAAGGAAAAACACTGTTATGAATGAGTATGCACCTGAAGTAGGTTCCCTGAGCAGATACCTACCTCCGCATCCCCTCTTGGGGGCTTGTATCAGACACTTCATGGTTGCCACCCAGACACTTCCTACACTTTCCAACTGAGCACAGACGCATCTCTGTCGTGAGAACTTACTCAAGCACCGTTCCCTCATATATTGGAAGTGTTTTGAGAAGAGGTAGACACTGTGGAACATTCCGGTGTTGAACTTCCAGTATGAAGTATAGAGCCTTAGGTGCCATACCCTGTACTTCACTCACGGGTTGCAACGATCTCCCTGCTCCGTCCTTGTTCTATCTTCTTTCCTCCAGTGGAAAGACAGTGTGAGAAGTGACATTCCGCATGACTGAGTTTCCCTTAAACAGAACTTGCTATAGTCCAATGGTAAGACGTCTGAGACTGGAAAGCTATGTGCGCCTAATGCGGTTACCACAGAGTCAGTCCCAAAATCTTCCTTCTTTAGTAGACGTTACACTGCTGTGAAACCCTCCTAAAGCATACTTCCCTCTCAGTGTAAGAAGCGTTTTCGACAGAGAATATAAGTGCGGATCAACACTGGTGGTGAACATCCAATATATGTTTTGCAGGCTTAAGCGCCATAGAGTGCCCTTACTCACAGTACCTAATGTGCCCATAGTCTTTCCCTGTTCTATATTCATCCTCAAAGGAGAAACACTCTTATGAATGAGTACGCACTTGAAGTAGATTCACTGAGCAGATACCTTCCTCCCCATCCCCTCTTAGGGGCTTGTATCAGACATTTCATGGTTGCTACCCAGACACGTCCTACACTTTCCAACTGAGCACAGACGCATCTCTGTCGTGAGAACTTACTGAAGCACAGTTCCCTCATATACTGGAAGTGTTTTGCGAAGAGGTAGACACTGTGGAACATCTCCAGTGTTGATCTGCCAGTATGCATCATAGAGGCCTAAGTGGATTACCCTGTATTTCACTCATGGTTTGCAATGTTCTCTCTGTCCTTCCTTGTTCTATCTTCTTTCCTCCACTGGAAAGACACTGTGAGAATTGACATTCTGCATGAAGGAGTTTCCCTTAAACAGAACTTGCTATATTCCAACGGATAGACGTCTGAACTGGAAAGCTATGTGCGCATATTTCGGTTACCACAGAGTCAGTCCCAAGATTCCTTCTTTAACAGACGTAACACTGCAGTGAATCCCTCCTAAAGCACACTTCCCTCTCATTGTTGGAAGCTTTCTAGACGCAGAAAGTAAATGGGATCACCATTGGTGGTGAACATCCAATATGTGTTTGGCAGGCTTAATGACATAGCCTGCCCTTTACTGACAGTACCTAATATGCCCCTAATCCGTCCCTGTTCTATATTCATCCTCAAAGGAGAAACACTGTTATGAATGAGTAAGACCTGAAGTAGGTTCCCTGAGCAGAAACCTTCCTCCACATTCCCTGTAAGGGGCCTGTATCAGACACTTCATGATTGCTACCCAGACCCGTCCTACACTTTCAAACTGAGCATAGACGCATCCCTGTCATGAGAACTTACTGTAGCACATTTCCCTCATATATTTGAAGTGTTTTGAGATGTGGTAGACACTGTGGAACAACCCAGGTTTTGAACTTCCAGTATGCATCATAGAGGCCTAGGTGCCTTACCCTGTACTTCACTCACCGGTTGCAACGTTCTCTGTACTCCGTCCTTGTTCTATCTTCTTTCCTCCAGTGGAAAGACACTGTGAGAAGTGACATTCCGCATGAAGGAGTTTCCCTTAAACAGAACTAGCTATAGTCCTACGTATAGACGGCTGAGACTGGAAAGCTATGTGCGACTATTGCGGTTACCACAGAGTCAGTTCCAAAAGCTTCCTTCTTTAACAGACATAAGACTGCTGTGAATTCCTCCTAAAGTACAATTCCCATCAGTGTATAAAGCCTTTTCACGCAGAAACTACGTGCAGATCACCACTGGTGGTGAACTTCCAATATGTGTTTGGGAGGCTTAAGCGCCATAGCCTACCCTTTACTCACAGTACCTAATGTGCCCGTAGTCCTTCCCTGTTTTATCTTGATCCTCTAAGGAGAAGCACTGTTATGAATGAGTACAGACCTGAAGTAGATTCCCTGAGCAGATACCTTCCATCGCATCCCCTCTTAGGGGCTTGTATCAGACACTTCATGGTTGCTATCCAGACACTTCCTACACTTTCCAACTAAAGCACAGACGCATCTATGTCTGAGAACTTACTGTAGCACAGTTCCCTCATATACTGGAAGTGTTTTGAGAAGATGTAGACACTGTGGAAAATCTCCGGTGTTGAACTTTCAGTATGCATCATACAGGCCTAAGTGGCTTACCCTATATTTCACTCACGGTTTGCAACGTTCTCTCTGTCCGTACTTGTTCTATCTTCTTACCTCCACTGGAAAGACACTGTGAGAAGTGACATTACACATGAAGGAGTTTCCCTTAAAAAGAACTTCCTATAGTATAACGGTTAGACGTCTGAGACAGGAAAGCTATGTGCGCCTAATGCGGTTATCACAGAGTCAGTCCCAAATGCATCCTTCTTTAACACACGTAACATGCAGTGAATCCCTCCTAAAGCACACTTCCCTCTCAGTGTCTGAAGCGTTTTAGACGCATTAACTAAGTGCGGATCACCACTGGTGGTGAACATCCAATATGTGTTTGGCAGGCTTAAGCTTCATAGCATGTCCTTTACTCACAGTACCTAATGTGCCCGTAGTCCGTCCGTGTTCTACCTTCATTCCTCAAAGGAGAAGCACTGTTATGAATGAGTACACACCTGAAGTAGGTTCCCTGAGTAGATACCTTCCTACGCATCCCCTGTAAGGGGCCTGTATGAGACACTTCATTGATTGCTACCCAGACACATCCTAGAGTTTTCAACTGAGCACAGATGCATCCCTGTCTTGAGAACTTACAGTAGCACAGTTCCCTCATATATTGGAAGTGTTTTGAGAAGTGGTAGACACTGTGGAACATCCTAGGTGTTGAACTTACAGTATGCATCATAGAGGCCTAGGTGCCTTACCCTGTACTTCACTCACGGTTTCTACGTTCTCTCTGCTCCGTACTTGTTCTATCTTCTTTCCTCCAGTGGAAAGACACTGTGAGAAGTGACATTCCGCATGAAGGAGTTTCCCTTAAACAGAACTTGCTATATTCCAAGGGATACACGTCAGAGACTGGAAAGCTATGTGCGCCTATTGCGGTTACCACAGAGTCTTCCCAAAATCTTCCTTCTTTAACAGATGTAACACTGCAGTGAATCCCTCCTAAAGCACACTTCCCTCTCAGTGTAGGAAGCGTTTTAGAATCAGAAACTAAGTGCGGATCACCACTGGTGTTTAATATCCAATATGTGTTTGGCAGGCTTAAGTGCAACAGCGTGCCCTTTACTAAAAGTACTTAATGTGCCCGTACTCCTTCCCTGTTCTATCTTCAATCTCAAAGGAGAATCACTGTTTTGAATGAGTACGCACCTGAAGTAGCTTCCCTGAGCAGATACCTTCCTCCGTATCCCCTCTAAGGGGCCTGTATGAGACACTTCATGTTTGCTACCCAGACACGTCCTACACTTTCCATCTGAGCATAGAACCATCTCTGTCATGAGAACTTACTGTGCACAGTTCCCTCATATACTGGAAGTGTTTTGAGAAGAGGTAGACACTGTGGAAAAACTAGGGGGTTGAAATTGCAGTATGCATCATAGAGGCCTAAATGGCTTAACCTGTATTTCCCTCACGGTTTGCAACGTTCTCACTGTCCGTCCTTGTTCTATCTTCTTACCTCCCCTGAAAGACACCGTGATAAGTGACATTCCGCATGAAGGTATTTCCCTTAAACAGTACTTCCTATAGTCTCACGGTTAGACGTCTGAGACTGGAAAGATAAGTGCGCCTAATGCGGTTACCACAGATTCAGTCTCAAAAGCTTCCTTCTTTAACTGACGTAACACTGCAGTGAATCCCTCCTAAAGCACACTTCCCTCTTAGTGTTGGAAGCGTATTAGACGCAGAAAATAAGTGTGGATCACCACTGGTGGTGAACATCCAATATGTGTTTGGCAGGCTTAAGCGCCATAGTCTGCACTTTACTCACAGTACCTAAAGTGCCCCTAATCCGTCCCTGTTCTATCGTCATCCTCAAAGGAGAAACACTGTTATGAATGAGTACGCACTCGAAGTAGCTTCCCTGAGCAGACACCTTCCTACGCATCCCCTCTAAGGGGCCTGTATGAGACAGTTCATGATTGAAACCCAGACACATTATAGAGTTTTCAACTGTGCACAGATGCATCCCTGTCGTGAGAACTTACTGTAGCACAGTTCCTTCATATTTTGGAAGTGTTTTAAGAAGTGGTAGACATTGTGGAAGATCCCAGGTTTTGAACTTCCAGTATGCATCATAGAGACTTATGTGCCTTACATTGTACTTAACTCACAGGTTGCAATGTTCTCTCTGTCAGTCCTTGTTCTATCTTCATTCCTCCAGTGGAAAGACACTGTAAGAAGTGACATTCCGCATGAAGGAGTTTTCCTTAAACAGAACTAGCTATATCCAACGGTTATACGTCAGAGACTGGAAAGCTATGTGCGCCTATTGCGGTTATCACAGAGTCAGACCCAAAAGCTTCCTTCTTTAACAGACGTATCACTGCAGTGAATCCCTCCTAAAACACACTTCCATCTCAGTGTTGGAAGCGTTTTAGACGCAGAAACTAAGTGCGGATCACCACTAGTGGTGAACATTCAATATGTGTTTGGCAGGCTTAAGCGCCATAGCGTGCCCTTTACTCACAGTATCTAATGTGCCCGTAGTCTTTCCCTGTTCTATCTTCATCCTCAAAAGAGAAACACTTTTATGAATGAGTACGCACCTGAGTAAGTTCCCTGAGCAGATACCTTCCTCCGCATTCCGTCTAAGTGGCCTGTATGAACACTTCATGGTTGCTACACAGACACGTCCTACACTTTCCAACTGAGCACAGCCCCATCTCTGTCGTGAGAACTTACTGTACCACAGTTCCCTAATATACAGGAAGTGTTTTGCGAAGAGGTAGACACTGTGGAACATCTCTGGTGTTGAACTTCCAGTATGCATCCCAGAGGCCTAAGTGGCTTACCCTGTACTTCACGCACGGTTTGCAATGTTCTCTCTGGCAGTCCTTGTTCAATCTTCTTTCCTCCCCTGGAAAGACACTGTGAGAAGTGGCATTCCGCATGAAGGAGTTTCCCTTAAAAAGTACTTCCTATAGTCTAACGGTTAGATGTCTGAGACTGGAAAACTATGTGTGCCTAATGCCGATACCACAGAGTCAGGCCCAAAAGCTTCCTTCTTTAACAGACGTAACACTGCAGTGAATCCCTCCTAAAGCACACTTCCATCTCAGTGTTGGAATTGTTTTAGACACAGAAAATAAGTGCAGATCACCACTGGTGGTGAACATCCAATATGTGTTTGGCAGGCTTAAGCGCCATAGCCTGCCCTTTACTCACAGTACCTAGTGTGCCCCTAATTCGTCCCTGTTCTATCTTCATTCTCAAAAGAGTAACACTGTTATGAATGAGTAGGAACCTGAAGTAGGTTCCCTGAGAGATACCTTCTTCCGCATCCCCTCTAAGAGGCCTGTATGGGACAGTTCATGATTGCTACCCAGACACGTCCTACTCAATCCAACTGAGCATAGACGCATCCCTGTCGTGAGAACTTACTGTAGCACAGTTCCCTCATATATTGGAAGTGTTTTGAGAAGTGGTAGACTCTGTGGAACATCCCAGGTTTTGAACTTCCATTATGCATCATAGAGGCCTAGGTGCCTTACCCTGTACTTCACTCACCGGTTGCAAAATTCTCTCTGCTCTGTCCTTGTTCTATCTTCTTTCCTCCAGTGGAAAGAGACTGTGAGAAGTGAAATTCCATATGAAGGAGTTTCCCTTAAACAGAACTTGCTATAGTCCTATGGATAGACATCTGAGACTGCGAAGCTATGTACGACTATTTCGGTTACCACAGAGGCAGTCCCAAAAGCTTCCTTCTTTAACAGACCTAACAATGCAGTGAATCCCTCCTAAAGCACACTTCCCTCTCAGTGTAAGAAGCGTTTTCGACACAGAAATTTAGTGCGGATCAACACTGGTGGTGAATATCCAATATAGGTTTGGCAGGCTTAAGTGCCATAGCACGTTCTTTACTCACAGTACCTAATGTGCCCGTAGTCTTTCCCTGTTCTATCTTCATCCTCAAAGGAGAAACACTGTTATGAATGAATACGAACCTGAAGTAGGTTCCCTTAGCAGATACCTTATTAGGCATCCCCTCTAAGGGGCCTGTATGAGACACTTCATGGTTGCTACCCAGACACGTCCTATACTTTCCAACTGACAGAAACGCATCGCTGTCATGAGAACTTACTGTAGCACAGTTCCCTCATACACTGGAAGTGTTTTGAGAAGTGGTAGACACTGTGGAACAACTAAGGGGTTGACTTGCAGTATGCATCATAGAGGCCTAAATGGCTTAACCTGTATCATTCAAGGTTTGCAACGTTCTCTCTGTCCGTCCTTGTTCTATCTTCTTACCTCCACTGAAAGACACCATGATAAGTGACATTCCGCATGAAGGAGTTTCTCTAAAACAGTACTTCCTATAGTCTAACGGTTAGACATCTGACACAGGAAAGCTATGTGCGCCTAATGCGGTTACCACAGAGTCAGTCTCAAAAGCTTCCTTCTTTAACTGACATAACACTGCAGTGAATCCCTCCTAAAGCACACTTCCTTCTCAGTGTTGGAAGCGTATTAGACGCAGAAACTAAGTCGGATCACCACTGGTGGTGAACATCTAATATGTGTTTGGCAGGCTTAAGCGCCATAGCCTGCACTTTACTCACAGTACCTAAAGTGCCCCTAATCCGTCCCTGTTCTATCGTCAGACTCAAAGGAGAAACACTGTTAAGAATGAGTACGCACCCGCAGTAGCTTCCCTGAGCAGACACCTTCCTACGCATCCCCTCTAAGTGGCCTGTATGAGACACTTCATGATTGCTACCCAGACACATCCTAGAGTATTCAACTGTGCACAGATGCATCCCTGTCGTGAGAACTTACTATAGCACAGTTCCCTCATATATTGGAAGTGTTTTGAGAAGTGGTAGACACTGGATCATCCCAGGTGTTGAACTTCCAGGATGCATCATAGAGGCTTAGGTGCCTTACCCTGTACTTCACTCACGAGTTGCAACATTCTCCCCGTCCGTCGTTGTTCTAATCTTCTTTACTCCACTGGAAAGACACTGTGAGAAGTGATATTCCGCATGAAGGAGTTTCCCTTAAACAGAGCTTGCTATAGTCCAACAGATAGACGGCTGAGACTGGAAAGCAATGTGTGCCTAATGCGGTTACCACAGAGTCAGTCCCAAAAGCTTCCTTCTTTAACAGACCTAACACTGCAGTGAATCCCTCCTAAAGCACACTTCCCTCTCAGTGTAAGATGCGTTTTCGACGCAGAACTAAGTGCGTATCCACACTGGTGGTGAACATCCAATATGTGTTTGGCAGGCTTAAGCGCCATAGCGTGCCCTTTACTCACAGTACCTAATGTGCCTGTAGTCCGTCCCTGTACTATCTTCATCCTCAAAGGAGAAACACTGTTATGAATGAGTACGCACCAGAAGTAGGTTCCCTGAGCAGACCTTCCTTCGCATCCCCTCAAAGGGGCCTGTATAGACACTTCATGGTTGCTATCCAGACACGTCCTACACTTTCCAACTGAGCACAGACGCATCTCTGTCGTCAGATCTGACTGTAGCACAGTTCCCTCATATACTGGAATTGTTTTAAGAAGAGGTAGACACTGTGCCACATCTCCGGTGTTGAACTTCCAGTATGCATCATAGATGCCTACGTGGCTTACCCTGTACTTCACTCACGGTTTGCAATGTTCTCTCTGTCCATCCTTTTTCTATCTTCTTTCCTCCACTGGAAAGACACTGTGAGAAGTGACATTCCGCATGAAGGAATTTCCCTAAAACAGAACTTCCTATAGTCTAACGGTTAGACGTCTGAGACTGGAATGCTATGTGCGCTAATGCTTTTACCACAGAGTAGGTCCCAAAGGATTCCTTCTTTAACAGACGAAACACTGCAGTGAATCCCTCCTAAAGCATACTTCCCTCTTAGTGTTGGAAGCGTTTTAGACGCAGAAACTAAGTGCGGATCACCATTGGTACTGAACATCCTTTATGTGTTTGGCAGGCTTAAGCGCCATAGCCTGCCCTTTACTCACAGTACCTAATGTGCCCCTAATACGTCCCTGTTCTATCTTCATCCTCAAAGGAGAAGCACTGTTATAATGAGTACGCACCTGAAGTAGCTTCCCTGAGCAGATACCTTCCTCCGCATCCCCTATTAGTGGCTTGTATCAGACACTTCATGTTTGCTACCAAGACACGTCCTACACTTTCCAACTGAGCACAGACACATCTCTGTCGTGAAAGCCTACTGTATCACACTCCCCTCATATACTGGAAGTGTTTTGAGAATAGGTAGACACTGTGGAACACCTCCGGTGTTGAACTACCAGTATGCATCATAGAGGCCAAAGTGGCTTACCCTGTATTTCACTCACGGTTTGCAACGTTCTCACTGTCCGTCCTTGTTCTATCTACACTCCTCCACACAAAGACACTGGTGGTAGTGACTTTCCGCATGAAGGAGTTTCCCTTACAGAACTTCCTATAGTCTATCGGTTAGACGTTTGAGACTGGGAAGCTATGTGCGCCTAATGCGTTTACCATAGAGTCAGTCCAAAAGCTTCCTTCTTTAACAGACTTAACACTGCAGTGAATCCCTCCTAAAGCAAACTACTCTCTCAGTGTTGGAAGCGTTTTAGACGCAGTAACTAAGTGCGGATCACCACTGGTGGTGAACATCCAATATTTGTTTGGCAGGTTTCTGAGTCATAGCCTACACTTTACCTACAGTACCTAATGTGCCTCTACTCCGTCCGTGTTCTACATTCATTCCTCCAAAGAGAAGCACTATTATGAATGAGTACGCACCTGAAGTAGCTTCCCTGAGCAAATACCTTCCTAGTATCCCCTCTAAGGGGCCTGTATGAGACACTTCATGTTTGTTATCCAGACACATCCTAGAGATTTCAAATGGGCACAGATGCATCCCTGTCGTGAGAACATACGGTAGAACAGTCCCCTCATATATTGGAAGTGTTTTGAGAAGTGGTAGTCACTGTGGAACATCCCTGGTGTTGAACTTCCAGTATGCATCATAAAGGCTTAGGTGCCTTACCCTGTACTTCACACACGGGTTACAGCGTTATCTCTGTTCGTACTTGATCTATCTTTTTCCTCCACTGGAAAGACACTGTGAGAAATGACATTCCGCATGAAGGAGTTTCCCTTAAACAGAACTTGCTATAGTCCAACGGATAGACGGTAGAGACTGGAAAGCATTGTGGAACTATTGCGGTTACCACAGAGTCAGTCTCAAAATCTTCCTTCTTTAACAGACGTAACACTGCCGTGAATCCCTCCTAAAGCACACTTCCCTCTCAGTGTAAGAAGCGTCTTTGATGCAGAACTGAGTGCGGATCAACACTGGTGGTGAACACCCAATATGTGTTTGGCAGGCTTAAGCGCCATAGCGTGCCCTTTACTCACAGTACCTAATGTGCCCGTAGTCCTTCCCTGTTCTATTTTCTACCTCAAGGAGTAACACTGTTATGAATGAGTACGCACATGAAGTAGGTTCCCTGAGCAGATACCTTCCTCCGCATCCCCTATTTGGGGCTTGTTTCAGACAATTCATGGTTGCTACCCAGACACGTCCTACACTTTCCAACTGAGCACAGACGCCTCTCTGTCGTGAGAACTTACTGTGGCACAGTTCCCTCATATACTGGAAGTTTTTTGAGAAGAGGTAGACACTGTGGAAATCTCCGGTGTTGAACTTCCATTATGCATCACAGAGGCCTAAGTGGCTTACCCTGTAATTCACTCATTTTTTGCAACGTTCTCTCTGCTCCGTCCTTGTTCTATATTCTTTTCTCCCCTGGAAAGATACTGTGAGAAGTGAAGGAGGTTTCTCTGAAACAGAACTTCCTATAGTCTAACGGTTAGTCGATTGAGACTGGAAAGCTATGTGCGCCTAATGGGGTTACCACAGAGTCAGTCCCAAGAGCTTCCTTCTTTAACAGATGTAACACTGCAGTGAATCCCTCCAAAAGCACACTTCCCTCTCAGCGTTGGAAGCGTTTTAGACGCAAAAACTAAGTGCGGATCACCATTGGTGGTGAATATCCAATATTTGTTTGGCAGGCTTAAGCTCCATAGCGTGCCCTTTACTCACAGTACCTAATCTTCCACAAATCCGTCCCTGTTCTTTCTTCTTCCTCAAAGGAGAAACACTGTTATGATTGAGTACGAACCTGAAGTAGGTTCACTGCGCAGATACCTTCTCCGCATCCCTTCTAAGGGGCCTGTATCAGACACTGCAAGGTTGCTACCCAGACACGTCCTATACTTTCCAACTGAGCATAGACGCATCCCTGTCTTGAGAACTTACTGTAGCACAGTTCCCTCTTATATTGGAAGTGTTTTGAGAAGTGGTAGACTCTGTGGAACATCCCAGGTGTTAATCTTACAGTATGCATCATAGAGGCCTAGGTGCCTTACCCTGTATTTCACTCACCGGTTACAACGTTCTCTCTGCTCCGTCCTTGTTCTGTCTTCTCTCCTCCAGTGGAAAGACACTGTGAGAAATGACATTCTGCAAGAAGGAGTTTCCCTTACACATTACTTGCTATAGTCCATTGGTTAGACGTCTGAGACTGGAAAGCTATGTGTGCTATTGCGGTTACCAAAGAGTCAGTCCAAAAAGCTTCCTTCTTTAACAGACGTAACACTGCAGTGAATCCCTCCTAATGCACACTTCCCTCTCAGTGTAGGAAGTATATTCGACGCAGAAACGAAGTGCGGATCATCACTGGTGGTGAACATCCAATATGTGTTTGGCAGGCTTAAGCGCCATAGCGTGCCATTTGCTCACAGTACCTAATGTGCCCGTAGTCCTTCCCTGTTCTATCTTCATCCTCAAAGGAATAACACTGTTATGAATGAGTACGCACCTGAAGTAGCTTCCCTGAGCAGATACCTTCCTCCGCATCCCCTCTAAGGGGCCTGTATCAGACACTTTATGGTTGCGAGCCAGACACGTCCTACACTTTTAAACTGAACACAGACGCATCTCTGTCGTGAGAACTTACTGTAGCACAGTAACCTCATATACTGGAAGTGTTTTGAGAAGAGGTAGACACTGTGGAACATCTCCGGTGTTGAATTTCCAGTATGCATCATAGAGGCCTAAGTGGCTTACCCAGTATTTCACTCACGGTTTGCAACGTTCTCTCTGTCCTTCCTTGTTCTATCTTCTTACCTCCACTGGAAAGACACTGTGAAAAGTGACATTCCGCATGAAGGAGTTTCCCTTAAACAGAAATTCCTAGTCTAACGGTTAGATGTCTGAGAATGGAAAGCTATGTGCGCCTAATGCAGTTACCACAGAGTCAGTCCCAAATGCTTCCTTCTTTAACAGACGTAACACTGCAGTGAATCCCTCCTAAAGCACACTTCCCTCTCAGTGTTGGAAGCGTTTTAAACGCAGAAACTAAGTGCGGATCACCACTGGTGGTGAACATCCAATATGTGTTTGTCAGGCTTAAGCGCTATAGCCTACCCTTTACTCACAGTACCTAATGTGCTCCTAATCCGTCCTTGTTCTATCTTCATCCTCAAAGAGAAACACTGTTATGAATGAGTATGAACCTGAAGTAGGTTCCCTGAGCAGATACCTTCCTCCGCATCCCCTCTCAGTGGCCTGTATCAGACACTTCATGAATGCTACCCAGACACGTCCTACACTTTCAACTGAGCATAGAAGCATCCCTGTCGTGAGAACATACTGTAGCACAATTCCCTCATAATTGGAAGTGTTTTGAGAAGTGGTAGACACTGTGGAACATCCCAGGTGTTGAACTTCCAGTATGAATCATAGCGGCCTAGGTGCCTTACCCTGTACTTCCCTCACGGGTTGCAACGTTCTCTCTGCTCCGTCCTTGTTCTGTCTTCTTTCCTCCAGTGGAAAGACACTGTGAGAAGTGACATTCCGGGGGACAAGATGGCGGGGTACTTGGAAGAGGCGTCTTTTCAGCTGGTACCCCAAAGTGAGCTGATTACCTACCAATGAACTCCGACCACCCATGAAATCAGCCTTGATCAGAATTATACACGTCTGGGTCTCTACAGGGGCAGAAGACGCCTGTGAACAGGTAAAGCGGAATAGGAACAGCGGACTGATATCAGAAGATAAAAAAAAGGGGGAGGGAGCCACCAGAGGCGACCGGTGCAAAAGTAATACCCCAATATGAGCGAGAGTGCCCTGCCTCTTGGGACCAGCAGTAACTTGGAGACTGGGTGAAAGCACTCCAAAAGAGCAAAGGATCGCGTGGGCAAATTGTGGGAATCGTTCAGGCTAGGGACAGGGGCATAAGTCCCCGGTCCCAGACAGCCTCCTCGGCGCGGAGGCAGAGAGAGTGCGGTGGAGAAACTGGCTACTGGTCCCTATGGCGCCAGCTCGCCCCAGAGCGCGGGGGTTCCGGCTCCTGTGAGGGGATGGGAGCTGCGCCGGTCTGCAGAACGCACGCTAGCCCTACCACAAAGCTTGAGATGCGCGCACGTCCGTCCAGCTCTCCTGGGTTTCTACGACCCGGGGGCGCTTCTTGACCTGCGCCATTGTTTCAAAGTCTAAGCTGAGTGTGCGTGAAACTCTTTCCCCAACAGAGGCGCACAAAAGCCCAGCCTGTGGTTTACGGACCAGCGCCCCTTTCTCAGTGCCCCAGACGCGCGCCCGACCCACAGCCGCCTCTGAAAAGAGGTGCACGCAAGCCGGGCACTCCCAGCCTGGGCCGGCGGCAAAATCTCAGTGTGCGATCGCTGCTTGGAAACTCTCTGGCGGTCAGGAGCTCCCAGACAGCCGCCACTGCCTTGGCTTTGGGGACGAGCAAAAGATCCTGCGCCCCCAGGGTCTTTAACTTGGAACCTGCACTGCCAGCGTCCAAGGGGGAATTTATTCAGCTTCTGCACCCAGACTGAGGCTTCTCTCTGAGACGGAGATCAGGAAGTGTTCCAGGGTGCACCTTGACTGCACCAGAGTGGATACATCCAGCTACATCTGTTCAGTCTTCTCCCACAAAAATGACTAGGAGGAGGAATGCCCAACAGAAGAAAAATACAGAGGATGGACCTTCTACGATAGAGCTAACAGCTCTCAACATAGACAATATGTCGGAAAGAGAATTCAGGCTAACAATTATCCAGGCAATAGCTAGGTTGGAGAAAGCCATGGATGACCAAACAGAATTGATTAGGGCCGAACTGAAAGCGACCAGACAGGATGTTCACAATGTTAGGGCGGAGCTTAAAGCTACCAGGGAGGAGGTCCACAATGCTCGCAATGAGTTCCAATCCAATCTAAACTCTCTCAAAGCTAGGGTAACTGAGACAGAAGATAGAATTAGTGATCTGGAAGACAAACAGATAAAGAGAAAGGATCAGGAGGAAGCCAGGAACAAACAGCTTAGATCCCACGAAAGCAGAATTAGGGAAATAAATGATGCTATGAAGCGTTCCAACGTCAGAATTATTGGAATTCCTGAAGGGGAGGAGAAAGAAAGAAGTCTAGAAGATATCGTGGAACAAGTCCTTCATGAAAATTTTCCGAATCTCGCAAATGAAACCAGCGTTCATGTACTAGAGGCTGTACGGTCTCCACCCAAGATTATACACTCCAAAAAAAACATCACGACACCTGATAGTCAAATTGAGAAATTATAATTGTAGGTATAATCTCCTGAAAGCCGCCAGGGCAAAGAGGCCCCTTACTTACCGAGGGAAGCCCATCAGAATAATGTCAGACCTGTCCATAGAGACCTGGCAAGCCAGAAGAGGCTGGCAAGATATATTCAGGGCACTAAATGAGAAGAACATGCAGCCAAGAATACTTTATCCAGCAAGACTGACATTCAAAATGGATGGAGAGATAAAGAGTTTCCAAGACCGGCAAGGCTTAAAAGACTATTCAACCACCAAGCCAACACTACAGGAAATATTCTATAAAAATTCTATAAAAGAGGAAAAATCCCAAGAATAGCATTGAACAGAAATATAGAGACAGTCTACAGAAAGAAAGACTTCAAAGTTAACTCGATGTCAATAAAAACGTATCTATCAATAATCACTCTCAATGTGAATGGCCTCAATGCACCCATAAAACGGCACAGGGTTGCAGATTGGATAAAACGACAGGACCCATCCATATGCCGTCTACAAGAGACCCATTTTGAACCTAAAGATACACGCAGACTGGAAGCGAAGGGGTGGAGAAGCATCTTTCATGCCAATGGGACTCAAAAGAAGGCTGGGGTAGCGATTCTCATATCAGATAAATTAGACTTCAAACTAAAGACTGTAGTCAGAGATACAGAAGGACACTACATAATCCTTAAAGGGACTATCCACCAAGATGATCTAACAATTGAAAATATCTATGCTCCCAATATGGGAGCAGCCAATTACTTAAGAAAACTGTTAATCAAGATAAAGAGTCATATTGATATGAATACACTAATCGTAGGTGATCTTAACACGCCTCTTTCAGAACTGGACAGATCATCGTAGCAGAAAATCAATAAAGAAACAAGAGCATTGAATGACACATTGGACCAGATGGACCTCATAGATATCTACAGAACATTCCACCCTAAAACAGCAGAATACTCATTCTTCTCAAGTGCACACGGAACCTTCTCCAGAATAGACCACATACTGGGTCACAAATCAGGACTCAGCCGATACCAAAAGACTGAGATTATTCCCTGCATATTCTCAGATCACAATGCTTTGAAACTGGAGCTCAATCACAAGGAAAAGTTCCGAAGGAACTCAAACACCTGGAAGCTAAAGACCACCTTGCTTAAGAATGCTTGGATCAACCAGGAGATCAAAGAAGAACTGAAACAATTCATGGAAACCAACGAAAATAAAGACACTCCGGTCCAAAACCTATGGGATACAGCAAAGACGGTCCTAAGGGGAAAATAGATAGCCATCCAAGCCTTGCTCAAAAAAATTGAAAAATCCAGAACACACCAGCTGTCTCTACACCTTAAAGAACTGGAGGATCAACAACAAATCAAACCAACTCCACACATAAGAAGGGAAATCATCAAGATTAGAGCTGAGATCAATGAGGGAGAAACCAGAGTTACAGTAGAACGTATCAATGAAACTAGAAGCTGGTTTTTTGAAAGAATCAATAAGATCGATAAGCCACTGGCTACACTAATCCAAAAGAAATGAGAGAAATCCCAAATTCATAAAATTATGAATGAAAAGGGAGAGATCACAACTAACGCCAAGGAAGTAGAAACAATCATCAGAAGTTATTACGAACAGTTATATGCCAATAAGCTTAGCAACCTAGATGAAATGGATGCGTTCCTGGAAAAATATAAACTACCAAAATTGAACCAGGAAGAAATCGACAACCTGAATAGACCGATATCTAATAACGAGATTGAGGCAATGATCAAAAATCTCCCAAAAAACAAGAGCCCAGGACCAGACGGATTCCCTGGGGAATTCTACCAAACCTTCCAAGAAGAAATAACACCTATTCTCCTGAAGCTGTTTCAAAAAATTGAAGCAGAAGGAAAACTTCCAGACTCTTTCTATGAAGCCAGCATTACCCTGATCCCCAAACCAGGCAAGGATCATACCAAAAAGGAGAATTTCAGACCAATATCACTGATGAATATGGATGCTAAGATTCTCAACAAGATCCTAGCCAACAGGATCCAACAACACATTAAAAAGATTATCCACCATGATCAGGTGGGATTCATCCCTGGGCTACAAGGATGGTTCAACATTCGTAAATCAATCATAGTGATACAACAAATTAATATGAGAAAAGAGAAGAACCACATGGTCCTCTCAATTGATGCAGAAAAAGCATTTGACAAAATCCAACATCCGTTCCTGATTAAAACGCTTCAAAGTATAGGGATAGAGGGAACATTCCTGAACCTCATCAAATCTATCTATGAAAGACCCACAGCAAATATCATCCTCAATGGGAAAAAGCTTGCAGCCTTCCCATTGAGATCAGGAACAAGACAAGGATGCCCACTTTCACCACTCTTGTTCAACATAGTATTAGAAGTCCTAGCAACAGCAATCAGACAACAGAGAGAAATAAAAGGTATCCAAATTGGTAATGAAGAAGTCAAACTCTCTCTCTTCGCAATGACATGATTCTTTATATGGAAAACCCAAAAGACTCCACCCCCAAACTACTAGAACTCATACAGCAATTCAGCAGCGTGGCAGGATACAAAGTCAATGTGCAGAAATCAGTGGCTTTCTTATACACTAACAATGAAAATACAGAAAGGGAAATTAGAGAATCGATTCCATTTACTATAGCACCAAGAACCATAAGATACCTGGGAATAAACCTAACTAAAGAGGTAAAGGATCTATACTTGAGGAACTATAGAACACTCATGAAAGAAATTGAAGAAGACACAAAAAGATGGAAGACCATTCCATGCTCTTGGATCGGAAGAATAAACATTGTTAAAATGTCTATACTGCCTAGAGCAATCTATACTTTTAATGCCATTCCGATCAAAATACCACCGGCATTCTTCAAAGAGCTGGAGCAAATAATCCAAAAATTTGTATGGAATCAGAAGAGACCCCGAATCGCTAAGGAAATGTTGAAAAACAAAAATAAAGTTGGCGGCATCACTTTACCTGATTTCAAGCTTTATTACAAAGCTGTGATCACCAAGACAGCATGGTACTGGCATAAAAACAGACACATAGACCAGTGGAACAGAGTAGAGAGCCCTGATATGGACCCTCAACTCTATGGTCAATTAATCGTCGAAAAACAGGAAAAAATATACAGTGGAAAAAAGACAGTCTCTTCAATAAATGGTGCTGGGAAAACTGGACAGCTATATGTAGAAGAATGAAACTCGACCATTCTCTTACACCGTACACAAAGATCAACTCAAAATGGATATAAGACCTCAACGTGAGACAGGAATCTATCAGAATCTAAGAGGAGAACATAGACAGTAATCTCTTTGATATCAGCCACAGCAACTGCTTTCAAGATATGTCTCCAAAGGCAAAGGAAACAAAAGTGAAAATAAACTTCTGGGACTTTATCAAAATCAAAAGCTTCTGCACAGCAACGAAAACAGTCAAAAAAACAAAGAGGCAACCCACGGAATGGGAGAAGATATTTGCAAATGACAGTACAGACAAAAGGTTGATATCCAAGATCTATAATGAACTCCTCAAACTCAACCCACACGAAACAGACAAACACATCAAAAAATGGGCAGAAGATATGAACAGACACTTCTCCAATCAAGACATACAAATGGCTATCAGACACATGAAAAAATGCTCATCATCATTAGCCCTCAGGGAGATTCAAATTAAAACCACATTGAGATATCACCTCACTCCACTTAGAAGGCCAAAATTAACAAAACAGGAAACAACATGTGTTGGAGAGGATGTGGAGAAAGGGGAACCCTCTTACACTGTTGGTGGGAATGCAAGTTGGTGCAGCCTCTTTGGAGAACAGTGTGGAGATTCCTCAAGAAATTACAAATAGAGCTTCCCTACGACCCTGCAATTGCACTCCTGGGTATTTACCCCAAAGATACAGATGTCATGAAAAGAAGGGCCATCTGTACCCCAATGTTTATAGCAGCAATGGCTACAGTCGCCAAACTGTGGAAAGAACCAAGATGCCCTTCAACGGATGAATGGATAAGGAAGATGTGGTCGTTATACACTTTGGAGTATTATGCCTCCATCAGAAAGGACGAATATCCAACTTTTGTAGCAACATGGACGGGACTGGAAGAGATTATGCTGAGTGAAATCAGTCAAGCAGAGAGAGTCAATTATCATATGGTATCACTCATTTGTGGAACATAAACAATAGCATGGAGGACAAGGGGCGTTAGAGAGTAGTAGGGAATTTGGGTAAATTGGAAGGGGGTGTGAACCATGATAGATTATGGACTCTGAAAAATAGTCTGAGGTGTTTGAAGTGGCGGGGGGTGGGAGGTTTCGGTACCAGGTGGTGGGTTTATAGAGGGCACGGCTTGCATGGAGCACTGGGTGTGGTGAAAAATATTGAATACTGTTTTTCTGAAAAACAATAAATTGGGAAAAAAAAAAGAAGCAAGCTTTTGGGGCTGACTCTGTGGTAACCGCCATTGACACACATAGCTTTCCTGTATCAGACATCTATCCGTTGGACTATAGCAAGTTTTGTTTAAGGGAAACTCCTTCATGCGGAATGTCACTTCTCACAGTGTATTTCCAGTGGAGGAAAGAAGATAGTACAAGAATGGACAGAGAACGTTGTAACCCTGAGTGAAGTACAGGGTAGGAACATAAGCCTCTATAATGCATACTAGAAGTTCAACACCTGGGATGTTCCACTGTGTCTACCACTTCTCAAAACACTTCCAATATTGAGGGAACTTTGCTAAAGTAAGTACTCACGACAGGGATGCATCTGTGCTCAGTTGATAACGATAGGATGTGTCTGGGTAGCCTTCATGAAGTGTCTCATACAGGCCCCTTAGAGGGGATGCCGAGGAAGGTATCTGCTCAGGGAAGCTACTTCAGGTGCGTACTCATTCATAACAGTGCTTCTCCTTGGAGGAATGAAGGTAGAACACGGACTGATTAGGGGCACATTAGGTACTGTGAGTAAAGGGCAGGCTATGACACTTAAGGCTGCCAAACACATATTGGATGTTCACCACCAGTGTTGATCCGCACTTAGTTTCTGTGTCGAAAACGCTTCTTACACTGAGAGGGAAGTGTGCTTTAGGAGGTATTCACTGCAGTGTTACGTCTAGTAAAGAAGGAAGCTTTTGGGACTGACTCTGTGGTAACCGAAATAGTGGCACATAGCTTCCCAATCTCAGATGTCTAACCGATGGACTATAGCAAGTTCTGTTTAAGGGAAACTCCTTCATGCGGAATGTCACTTCTCACAGTGTCTTTCCTGTGGAGGAAAGAAGATAGAACAAGGACGGACAGAGAGAACGTTTCAACCCGTGAGTGAAGTACAGGGTAAGGTACCTAGTCCTCTATGTTTCATACTGGAAGTTCAACACCTGGGATGTTCCAGTGTATACCACTTCTCAAAACACTTCCAATATATGAGGGAATTGTGCTACAGTATATTCTCACGACAGGGATGCGTCTGTGCTCAGTTGGAAAGTGTAGGGCGTGTCTAGATAGCAACCATGAAGTGTCTCATACAGGCCCCTTAGAGGGAATGCGGAGGAAGGTATCAGCTCAGGGAACCTACTTCAGGGGCGTACTCATTCATAACAGTTTTTCTCCTTTGAGGATGAGAATAGAACAGGGAAGGACTACGGGCACATTAGGTACTGTGAGTAAAGGGCAGGCTATGGCGCTTAAGCCTGCCAATCATATTGTATGTTCACCACCAGTGGTGATCCGCACTTAGTTTCTGCATCTAAAACACTTCCAACACTGAGAGGGAAGTGTGCTTTAGGAGGGATTCACTGCAGTGTTACGTCTGTTAAAGAAGGAAGCTTTTGGGACTGACTCTGTGGTAACCGCAATAGCGGAAATAGCTTTCAAGTCTCTGCTGTCTATCCATTGGATTACAGGAAGTTCCGTTTAAGGGAAACTCATTCATGTGAATGTCACTTCTCACATTGTCTTTCCAGTGGAGGAAAGAAGATAGAACAAGGACGGACAGAGAGAACGTTGCAACCCGTGAGTGAAGTACAGGGTAATGCACCTAGGCCTCTATGATTCATACTGGAAGTTCAACACCTGGGATGCTCCAAGGTGTCTACCACTTCTCAAAACACTTCCAAAATATGAGGGAACTGTGCTACCGTAAGTTCTCACGACAGGGAGGCATCTGTGCTCAGTTGAAAACGATAGGATGTGTCTGGGTAGCAATCATGATGTGTCTCATACAGGCCCCTTAGAGGGGATGCGGATGAAGGTATCTGCTCTGGGAAGCTATTTCAGGTGCGTACTCTTTCATAACAGTGTTTCTCCTTTGAGGATGAAGATAGAACAGGGAAGGACTACAGGCACATTAGGTAATGTGAGTAAAGGGCACGCTATGGCGCTTGAGGCTGCCAAACATATATTGATGTTCACCACCAAGGTGATCCGCACTTTGTTTCTGCGTCTAAAACACTTCCTACACTGAGAGGGAAGTGTGCTTTAGGAGGGATCACTGCCGTGTTACCACTATTAAAGAAGGAAGATCTTGGGACTGACTCTGTAGTAACTGCAATAGGCGCACATAGCTTTCCAGTCTCAGCCGTCTATCCATTGGACTATAGCAAGTTCTGTTTAAGGGAAACTCCTTCATGCGGAATGTCACTTCTCACAGTGTCTTTCCACTGGAGGAAAGAAGATAGAACAAGGACGGAGCAGAGAGAACGTTGCAACCCGTGAGTGAAGTACAGGGTAAGGCACCTAGGCTTCTATGATTCATACTGGAAGTTCAACACCTGGGATGATCCACAGTGTCTACCTCTTCTCAAAACACTTCCAGTATATGAGGGAACTGAGCTACAGTAAGTTCTCACGACAGAGATGCTTCTGTGCTCAGTTGGAAATTGTAGGACGTGTCTGGGTAGCAACCATGAAGTGTCTGATACACCCAGTTAGAGGGGATGTGGAGGAAGGTCTCTGCTCAGGGAACCTACTTCAGGTGCGTACTCATTCACACCAGTGTTTCTCCTTTGATGATGAAATTAGAACAGGGAAGGACTACGGGCACATTAGGTACTGTGAGTAAAGGGCACGCTATGGCGCTTGAGCCTGTCAAACATATATTGGATGTTCACCACCATGGTGATCCGCCCTTAGTTTCTGCGTCTAAAACGCTTCCTACACTGAGAGGGAAGTGTGCTTTAGGAGGGATTCACTGCCGTATTACCACTATTAAAGAAGGAAGCTTTTTGGACTGACTCTGTGGTAACCGCAATAGGCGCACATAGCTTTCCAGTCTCAGCCGCATATCCGTTGGACTACAGCAAGTTCTGTTTAAGGGAAACTCTTTCATGCGGAATGTCACTTCTCACAGTGTCTTTCCACTGGAGGAAAGAAGATAGACAAGGACGGAGCAGAGAGAACGTTGCAACCCGTGAGAGAAGTACAGGGTAAAGCACCTAGGCCTCTATGATTCATACTGAAGTTCAACACCTGGGATGCTCCAAGTGTCTACCACTTCACAAAACACTTCCAATATATGAGGGAACTGTGCTACAGTAAGTTCTCATGACACTGATGCATCTGTGCACAGCTGAAAACTCTAGGATGTGTCTGGGTAGTCATCATGAAGTCTCTCATACAGGCCCCTTAGAGGGAACGCGTAGGAAGTTATTGGCACCGGGAAGCTACTTCAGGTGCGTACTCATTCATAACAGTGCTTCTCCTTGGAGGAATGAAGGTAGAACACGGACGGACTAGAGGCACATTACGTACTGTGAGTAAAGGGCAGGCTTAGACGCTTAAACCTGCAAACACATATCGGATGTTCACCACCAGTGGTGATGCGCACTTAGTTTCTGCGTCTAAAACGCTTCCAATACTGAGAGGGAAGTGTGCTTTAGAAGGGATTCAATGCATTGTTACTTCTGTTAAAGAAGGAAGCTTTTGGGACTGACTGTGTGGTAACCGCTTTAGGCGCACATAGTTTTCCAGTCTCAGACGTCTAACCGTTAGACTTTAGGAAGTTCTGTTTAAGGGAAACTCCTTCATGCGGAATGCCACTTCTCACAGTGTTTTTCCAGTGGATGTAAGAAGACAGAACAAGGACGGAGCTGAGAGAACGTTGCAACCAGTGAGTGAAGTAAGGTGCATGCTCCTAGGCCTCTATGATGCATACTGGATGTTCAACACCGGAGATGTTCCAAATTGTCTACCTCTCTCAAAACACTTCCAGTATATGAGGGAACTGTGCTACAGTAAGATCTAACGACAGATTTGCGTCTGTGCTAAGTTGGAATGTGTAGTACGTGTCTGGGTATCAACCATGAAGTGTCGGATACAAGTCCCTAAGAGGGGATGCGGAGGTAAGTATCTGTTCAGGGACCCTACTTCAGGTGCGTACTCATTCATAACACTGTTTATACTTTGAGGATGAAAATAGAACAGGGAAGGACTACGGCACATTAGGTACTGTGAGTAAAGGGCACGCTATGGCGCTTAAGCCTGCCAAACACATATTGGATGTTCACCACCAGTGTTGATCCGCATAGAGTTTGTGCATCGTAAACGCTTCTTACACTGAGAGGGAATTGTGCTTTAGGAGGGATTCACTGCAGTGTTATGTCTAGTAAAGAAGGAAGCTTTTGGGTCTGACTCTGTGGGAACCCCAATAGTCGCACATAGCTTTCCAGTCTCGGCCGTCTATCCTTTGGATTATAGGAATTTCTGTTTAAGGGAAACTTCTTCATGTGGAAATTCACTTCTCACAGTGTCTTTCCGGTGGAGGAAAGAAGTTAGAACAAGGACGGACAGAGAGAACGTTGCAAATGATGAGTGAAGTACAGGTTAAACCACTTAGGCCTCTATGATGCATACTGGCAGTTCAACACCGTAGATGTTCCACAGTGTCTACCTCTTCTCAAAACACTTCCAGTATTTGAGGGAACTGTGCTACATTAAGTTCTAACAACAGAGATGCGTCTGTGCTCAGTTGGAAATTGTAGGACGTGTCTGGGTTGCAACCATGAAGTGTCTGATACAGGCCCCTTTGAGGGGATGTGGAGGAAGGTATCTGCTCAGGGAACCTACTTCAGGTGCGTACTCATTCATAACAGTGTTTCTCCTTTGAGGATGAAGATAGAACGGGGAAGGACTACAGGCACATTAGGTACTGTGCGTAAAGGGCAGGCTATGGCGCTTAAGCCTACCAAACACATATTGGATGTTCACCACCATTGGTGATCCGCACTTAGTTTCTGCATCTAAAACATTTCCTAAAATGAGAGAGAAGTGTTCTTTAGGAGGGATTCACTGCAGTGTTACTTCTGTTAAAGAAGGAAGCTTTTGGGACTGACACTGTGGTAACTGCAATAGGCGCACATAACTTTCATTTTTTATTTTTTTATTTTTTTATTTTATTTTTTCCCCCTATTTATTTATTTTCAGAAAAACAGTGTTCATTATTTTTTCACCACACCCAGTGCTCCATGCAAGCTGTGCCCTCTATAATACCCACCAACTGGTACCCCAACCTCCCATGTCCCCGCCACTTCAAACCCCTCAGACAGTTTTTCAGAGTCCATAGTCTCATGTGGTTCACCTCCCCTTCTAATTTACCCAAATTCCCTACTACTCTCTAAGTATCAGACGTCTAACCGTTAGAATATAGGAAGTTCTGTTTTATGTATACTCCTTCATGCGGAATGTCACTTCTCACAGTGTCTTTCCAGTGGAGCAAAGAAGACAGAACAAGGACGGACAGAGAGAACGTTGCAACCAGTGAGTGAAGTACAGAGTAAGACACCTAGGCCTCTATGATGCATACTGTAAGTTCAACACCTGGGATGTTCCACAGTGTCTACCACTTCTCAAAACACTTCCAATATATGAGGGAACTGTTCTACCGTAAATTCTCATGACAGGGATGCATCTGTGCACAGTTGAATACTCTAGGATGTGTCTGGGTAGCAATCATGAAGTGTCTCATAGAGGCCCCTTAGAGGGGATGCTTAGGAAGGTATCTGCTCAGGGAAGCTACTCAGGTGCGTACTCATTCATAACAGTGCTTCTCCTTGGAGGAATGATGGTAGAACACTGACTGACTAGGGGCACATTAGGTACTGTGTGTAAAGGGCAGCTATGGCGCTTAAGCCTGCCAAATACATATTGGATTTTCACCACCAGTGGTGATGCGCACGTAGTTTCTGCGTCTAAAACGCTTCCAACACTGAGATGGAATTCTGCCCTAGGAGGGATTCACTGCAGTGTTACGTCGTTAAAGAAGGAAGCTTTTGGGATTGACTCTGTGGTAACCGCTCAGGCGCACGTAGCTTTCCAGTCTCAGACGTCTAAATGTTAGACTATAGGAAGTTCTGTTTAAGGGAAACTCCTTCATGTGGAATGTCACTTCTCACAGTGTTTTTCAAGTGGATGTAAGAAGACAGAACAAAGACGGAGCTGAGAGAACGTTGCGACCCGTGAGTGAAGTACAGAGGCATGCACCTAGGCCTCTATAATGCATTCGGGAAGTTCAACACCGGAGATGTTCGAAAGTGTGTATCTCTTCTCTAAACACTTCAAGTAATGAGGGAACATAGTTCTCACGACAGAGATGCTTCTGTACTCAGTTGGAAAGTGTAGGACGTGTCTGGGTAGCAAACATGAATTGTTTCCTACAGGCCCCTTAGAGGGGATGCGAAGGAAGGTATCTGCTCAAAAAACCTACTTCAGTTGTGTACTCATTCATAACAGCGTTTCTCCTTTGAGGAATGAAGATAAAACAGGGACGGACTAAGGGCACATTAGGAACTGTGAGTAAAGGGAAGGCTATGGCGCTTAAGCCTGCCAAACACATATTGGATGTTCCCCACCAGTGGTGATCCTAACCTAGTTACTGCGTCTAAAGGCTACCAACACTGAGAGGGAAGTGAGCTTTAGGAGGGATTCACTGCAGTGTTACGTCTAGTAAAGAAGGAAGCTTTTGGGACTGACTCTGTGGTAACCGCATTAGGCGCACATAGATTTCCAGTCTCAGCCGTCTATACGTTGGACTATAGCAAGTTCTGTTTAAGGGAAACTGCTTCATGCGGAATGTCACTTCTCACAGTGTCTTTCCAGTGGAGGAAAGAAGATAGAAAAAGGACGGAGCAGAGAGAACGTTGCAACCCGTGAGTGAAGTACAGGGTAAGGCACCTGGGCCTCTATGATGCATACTGGAAGTTCAACACCTGGGATGTTCAACAGTGCCTACCTCTTATCAAAACACTTCCAATATATGAGGGAACTGTGCTACCGTAAGTTCTCACAAGAGGGATGAATCTCTGCTCAGTTGAAAACTCTAGGATGTGTCTGGGTAGCAACCATGAAGTGTCTGATACAGGCCCCTTAGAGGGAATGCGTAGGAAGGTATCTTCTCAGGGAAGCTTCTTAGGGTACATACTCATTTATAACAGCGCTTCGCCTTGGAGGAATGAAGGTAGTACACGGACGGACTAGGGGCACATTAGGTACTGTGAGTAAAGGGCTGGCTATGGCGCTTAAGCTTGCCAAACACATATTGGATGTTCACCACCTGTGGTGATCCGCACTTAGTTTCTGCGTCTATAGTGCTTCCTACACTGAGAGGGAAGTGTGCTTTAGGAGAGATTCATTGCGGGACGCCTGGGTGGCTCAGTGGGTTAAGCCGCTGCCTTCGGCTCAGGTCATGATCTCAGAGTCCTGGGATCGAGCCCCACATCGGGCTCTCTGCTCAGCGGGGAGCCTGCTTCCCCCCCTCTCTCTGCCTGCCTCTCTGCCTGCTTGTAATCTCTGTCTGTCACATAAATAAATAAAATCTTTAAAAAAAAAAAAAAGGAGAGATTCATTGCAGTATTACGTTGTTAAAAAAGGAAGCTTTTGGGACTGACTCTGTGGTAACCGCAATAGGCGCACATAGCTTTCCAGTCTACGCCGTCTATCCGTCGGACTATAGCGAGTTCTGTTTAAGGGAATCTCCTCATGCGGAATGTCACTTCTCACAGTGCCTTTCCAGTGGAGGAAAGAAGATAGAACAAGGACGGAGCAGAGAGAACGTTGCAATCCGTGAGTGAAGTACAGGGTAAGGCACCTAGGCCTCTATGATGCATACTGGAAGTTCAACAACTGGGATGTTCCACAGTGTCTACCACTTATCAAAACACTTCCAATAATGAGGGATCTGGGCTACCGTAATTGTTCACGACAGGGATGCATTTGTGCTCAGTTGACATCTCTAGGATGTTTCTGGGTAGCAATCATGAAGTGTCTGATACACCCAGTAGGAGGCGATGCATAGGAAGGTATCTACTCAGGGAAGCTACCTCAGGTGCGTACTCATTAATAACAGTGCTTCTCCTTGGAGGAATGAAGGTAGAACTCGGACGGACTTGGGGCACATTAGGTACTGTGAGTAAAGGGCAGGCTATGGCGCTTAAGCCTGCCAAACACATATTGGATGTTCACCACCAGTGTTGATCCGCACTTAGTTTCTGCGTCTAAAACGGTTCCAACACTGAGAGGGAAGAGTGCTTAAGGAGGGATTCACTGCCGTGTTACGTCTGTTAAAGAAGGAAGCTTTTGGGACTGACTCTGTGGTAACCGCATTAGGGGCACATAGCTTTCCAATCTCAGATTTCTAACCGTAAGACAATAGGTAGTTCTGTTTAAGGAAACTACTTCAGCGGATTGTCCTTCTCACATTGTCTTTAAGTGGAGGAAAGAAGATCGAACAAGGACGGACACAGAGATCGTTGCAAACCCTGAGTGAAGTAAAGGGTAAGCCACTTAAGCATCTATTATGCATACTGCAAGTTCAACACTAGAGATGTTCAACACTGTCTCCCTTTTCTCAAAACACTTCCAGTATATGAGGGAACTGTGCTACAGTAAGTTCTCACGACAGAGATGCGTCTGTGCTCAGTTGGAAAGTGTAGGACGTGTCTGGGTAGCAATATGAAGTGTCTGATACAGGACCCTTAGAGGGGATGCGGAGGAAGGTTTCTGATCAGGGAACCTACTTCAGGTGCGTACTCATTCATAACAGTGATTCGCCTTAGAGGAATGAAGGTAGAACACGGACAGACTAGGGGCACATTAGGTACTGTGAGTAAAGGACAGGCTATGGTGTTTAAGCCTGCCAAACACATATTGGATATTCTCCCCCAGTGGTGATCCGCACTTAGTTTCTGCGTCTAAACGCTTCCAACACTGAGAGGGATGTGAGATTTAGGAGGGAGTCACTGCAGTGTTACGTCTGTTAAAGAAGGAAGCTTTTGGGACTGACTCTGTGGTAACCGCATTAGGCGCACATAGCTTTCCAGTCTCAAACGTCTAACCATTAGACTATAGGAAGTTCCGTTTAAGGGAAACTCCTTAATGCGGATTTTCACTTCTCACAGTGTCTTTAAGTGGAGTAAAGAAGATAGAACAAGCACGGGCAGAGAGATCGTTGCAAACCGTGAGTGAAATACAGGGTAAGCCACCTAGGCCTCTAGGATGCATAATGTCAGTTTAACACCGGAGATGTTCCACAGTGTCTACCTCATCTCAAAACACTTCCAGTATATGAGGGAACTGTGCTACAGTATGTTCTCACGACAGAGATGCGTCTGTGCTCAATTGGAAACTGTAGGACGTGTCTGGGTTGCAACCTTGAATTGTCTGCTACAGGCGCTTAGCGGGGATTTGGAGGAAGGTATCTGCTCAGGGAACCTACTTCAGGTGCGTACTCATTCATAACAGTGTTTCTCCTTTGAGGATGAAGATAGAACATAGAAGGACTACAGGCACATTAGGTACTGTGAGTAAAGGGCAGGCTATGGCGTTTAAGCCTGCCGAACACATATTGGATGTTCACCACCAGTGGTGATCCACACTTAGTTTCTGCGTATTAAACACTTCCTACACTGAGAGGGAAGTTTGCTTTAGGAGGGATTCACTGCAGTGTTACTTCTGTTAAAGAAGGAAGCTTTTGGGACAGACACTGTGGTAACCGCAATAGGCGCACATAGCTTTCAAATATCAGACGTCTAACCGTTAGAATATAGGAAGTTCTGTTTAAGGTAAACTCCTTCATGCGGATTGTCACTTCTCACAGTGTCTTTCCAGTCGAGGAAAGAAGACAGAACAAGGACGGACAGAGAGTACGTTGCAACCCGTGAGTGAAGTACAGGGTAAGGCACCTAGGCCTCTATGATGCATACTGGAAGTTCAACACCTGGGATGTTCCACAGTGTCTACCACTTCTCAAAACAATTCCAATATATGAGGGAACTGTTCTACCGTAAGTTCTCACGACAGGGATGCTTCTGTGCACAGTTGAAAACTCTAGGATGTGTCTGGGTAGCAATCATGAAGTGTCGCATACAGGCCCCTTAGAGGGGATGCGTAAGAAGGTATCTGCTCAGGGAAGATACTTCAGGTGCGTACTCATTCATAAAAGTGCTTCTCCTTGGAGGAATGCAGGTATAACACGGACGGACTAGGGGCACATTAGGTACTGTGAGTAAAGGGCAGGCTATGGCGCTTAAGCCTGCCAAACACATATTGGATGTTCACCACCAGTGGTGATCCGCACTTAGTTTCTTCGTCTAAATCGCTTCCAACACTGAGAGGGAAGTGTGCTTTAGGAGGGATTCACTGCAGTGTTACGTCTGTTAATGAAGGAAGCTTTTGGGATTGACTCTGTGGTAACCGCTTAGGCGCACGTAGCTTTCCAGTTTCAGACGTCTAACCATTAGACTATAGGAAGTTCTATTTAAGAGAAATTCCTTCATGAGGAATGTCACTTCTCACAGTGTTTTTCCAGTGGATGTAAGAAGACAGAACAAGGACGGAGCTGGGAGAACGTTGCAACCCGTGAGTGAAGTAAAGGGGCATGCACCAAGGCCTCTATGATGCATACTGGAAGTTCAACACCTGGGATGTTCCACAGTGTCTACCACTTCTCAAAACACTTCCAATATATGAGGGAACTGTGCTACCGTAACTTCTCACCAGAGGGATGCATCTGTGCTCAGTTGAAAACTCTAGGATGTGTCTGGGTAGCAATCATGAAGTGTCTCATACAGGCCCCTCAGAGGAGATGCATACGAAGGTATCTGCTCATGGAAGCTACATCATGTGTGTACTCATTCATAACAGTGCTTCTGTTTGGAGGAATGAAGGTAGAACCTGGACGAACTAGGGGCACATTAAGTACTGTGAGTAAAGGGGACGCTATGGCACTTAAGCCTGCCAAACATATATTGGATGTTCACCACCCATGGTGATCCGCACTTAGTTTCTGCGACTAAAACTCTTCCAACACTGAGAGGTAAGTGTGCTTTAGGAGTGATTCACTGCAGTGTTACGTTAAAGAAGGAAGCTTTTGGGACTGACTCTGTGGTACCTGCATTATGCGCACATAGCTTTACAGTCTCAGAAGTCTAACCGTTAGACTATAGGAAGTTCTGTTTAAAGGAAACTCCTTCATGCGGATTGTCACTTCTCATAGTGTCTTTAAGAGGAGTAAAGTAGATAGAACAAGGACGGACAGAGAGAACGTTGCAAACCATGAGTGAAGTACATTGTTAGGCACTTAGGCCTCTCTGATGCATATTGGAAGTTCAACACCCGAGATGTTCCACAGTGTCTACCTCTTCTCAAAACACTTCCAGAATATGAGGGAACTGTGCTACAGTAAGTTATCACGACAGAGTTGCGTCTGTGCTCAGTTGGAAAGTGTATGACGTGTCGGTTTGCAACCATGAAATGTCTGATACAAGCCCCTAATAGGGGATGAGGAGGAAGGTATCTGCTCAGGGAACCTACTTAAGGTGCGTACTCATTTATAACAGTGTTTCTACTTTGAGGATGAAAATAGAACAGGGAAGGACTACGGGCACATTAGGTCCTGTGAGAAAGTGCACGCTATGGCGCTTAAGCCTGCCAAACACATATTGGATGTTCACCACCAGTGGTGATCCGCACTTAGTTTCGGCGTCGAAAACGCTTCCTACACTGAGAGGGAAGTGTGCTTTAGGAGGCATTCACTGCAGTGCTACGTCTGTTAAAGAAGGAAGCTTTTGGGACTGACTCTGTGGTAACCGCATTAGGCGCACATAGCTATCAAGTCTCAGACGTCTAACCGTTAGACTATAGGAAGTTCTGTTTACAGGAAACTCCTTCATGCGGAAAGTCACTTCTCACAGTGTCTTTCCAGTGGAGGTAAGAAGAGAGAACAAGGACGGACAGAGAGAACGTTGCAAACTGTGGGAGAAGAACAAGGTAAGCCAAATAGGCCTCCATGATGCATACTGGAATTTCAACACCGGAGATGTTACACAGTGTCTACCTCTTCTCAAAACACTTCCAGTATATGAGGGAACTGTGCTACAGTAAGTTCTCACGAGAGAGATGCGTCTGTGCTCAGTTGGAAATTGTAGGACGTGTCTGGGTAGCAACCAAGAAGTGTCTGATACAGGCCCCTTAAGGGGATGCGGAGGAAGGTATCTGCTCAGGGAACCTACTTCAGGTGCGTACTCATTCATAACAGTGTTTCTCCTTTGAGGATAAAGATAGAACAGGGATGGACTACGGGCACATTAGGTACGGTGAATAAAGGGTACGCTATGGTGCTTAAGCCTGCCAAACACATATTGGATGTTCACCACCAGTGTTGATCCGCACTTAGTTTCTGCGTCGACAATGCTTCCTACACTGAGAGGGAAGAGTGCTTTAGGAGGGATTCACTGCTGTGTTATGTCTAGTAAAAAAGGAAGCTTTTGGGACTGACTATGTGGTAACCGCAGCAGTCGCATATAGCTTTCCAGTCTCAGATGTCTATCCGTTGGACTATAGCAAGTTCTGTTTAAGGGAAACTCCTTCATGCGGAATGTCACTTCTCAAAGTTTCTTTCCCCTGGAGGAAATAAGATAGAACAAGGACGGAGCAGAGAGAACATTGCAACCCGTGAGTGAAGTACAGGGTAAGGCACCTAGGCCTCTATGATGCTTACTGGAAGTTCAACACCGGGGATGTTCTACAGTGTCCACCACTTCTCAAAACACTTCCAATATATGAGGGACTGTGCTACCGTATGTTCTCACGACAGGGATGCATCTGTGCTCAGTTGAAAACTCTAGGATGTGTCTGAGAAGCAGTCATGAAGTGTCTCATACAGGCCCCCAAGAGGGGATGCGTAGGAAGGTATCTGCTCAGGGAAGCTACTTCAGGTGCGTACTCATTCATAACAGTGCTTCTCCATGAAAGAATGAAGGTAGAACACGGACGAAATAGGGGCACATAAGGTACTGTGAGTAAAGGGCAGTCTATGGCGCTTAAGCCTGCCAAACACATATTGGATGTTCACCACCAGTGGTGATCCGAACTTAGTTTCTGCATCGACAATGCTTCCTACACTGAGAGGGAAGTGTGCTTTAGGAGGGATTCACTGCTGTGTTACGTCTAGTAAAAAAGGAAGCTATTGGGACTGACTATGTGGTAACCGCAATAGTCGCATATAGCTTTCCAGTCTCAGATGTCTATCCGTTGGACTATAGCAAGTTCTGTTTAAGGGAAACTCCTTCATGCGGAATGTCACTTCTCACAGTGTCTTTCCACTGGAGGAAAGAAGGTAGAACAAGGACGGAGCAGAGAGAACGTTGCAACCCGTGAGTGAAGTACAGGGTAAGGCACCTAGGCCTCTATGATGCATACTGGAAGTTCAACACCGGGGATGTTCCACCGTGTCTACCTCTTCTCAAAACACTTCCAATATATGTGGGAACTGTGCTACTGTAAGTTCTCACGACAGGGTTGCATCTATGCTCAGTTGGAAAGTGTACGACGTGTCTGGGTAGCAATCATGAAGTGTCTGATACAGGCCCCTTAGAGGGGATGCGGAAGTAGGTGTCTGCTCAGGGAACCTACTTCAGGTGCGTACTCATTCTTAACAGTTTTTCTCCATTGAGGAATGAAAATAGAACAGAGTAGGACTTCGGACACTTTAGGAACTATGAGTAAAAGCAGGCTATGGCACTTAGGCCTGCAAACACATATTGGGTGTTCACCACCAGTGGTGATCCGCACTTAGTTTCTACGTCTAAAACGATTCCTACACTGAGAGGGAAGTGTGCTTTAGGAGGGATTCACTGAAGTTTTACGTCTGTATAAGAAGGAAGATTTTGGAATGACTCTGTGGAAACCGCAGTAGGCGCACATAGCTCTCCAGTCTCAGACGTCTATCCGTCGAATTATAGCAAGTTCTGTTAATGGAAACTCCCTCAGGCGGAATGACACTTTTCACAGTGTCTTTCCAGTGGAGGAAAGAAGATAGAACAAGGACGGAGAAGGGAGAATGAAGCAACCCGTGAGTTAAGTACCAGGTAAGCCAATTAGGCCTCTATGATGCATACATGAAATTCAACACCAGAGAAGTTCCACAGTGTCTACCTCTTCTCAAAACACTTTCAGTATATGAGGGAACTGTGCTACAGTAAGTTCTCACGATAGAGATGCGTCTGTGCTCTGTTGGAAAGTGTAGGACGTGTCTGGGTAGCAACCATGAAGTGTCTGATACAGGCCCCTTAGAGGGGATGCGGAGGAAGGTATCTGCTCAGGGAACCTACTTCAGGTGCATACTCATTCATAACAGTGTTTCTCCTTTGAGGATGAAGATCGAACAGGGAAGGACTACGGGCACATTAGGTACTGTGAGTAAAGGGCACACTATGGCGCTTAAGCCTGCAAACACATATTGGATGTTCGCCACCAGTGGTGATCCGCACTTAATTTCTGCGTCTAAAACGCTTCCTACACTGAGAGGGAAGTGTGCTTTAGGAGGGATTCACTGCAGTGTTAGGTCTGTTAAAGAAGGAAGCTTTTGGGACTGATTCTGTGGTAACCGCATTAGGTGCACCCTGCTTTCCAGTCTCAGCCGTCTATCATTTGGACCATAGGAAGTTCTGTTTAAGGTAATCTCCTACATGCGGAATGTCACTGCTCACAGTGTCTTTCCAGTGGAGGAAAGAAGATTGAACAAGGACGGAGCAGTGAGATCGTTGCAACCCGTGAGTGAAGTACAGGGTAAGGCACCTAGGCCTCTGTGATGCATACTGGAAGTTCAAAACCTGGGGTGTTCCACAGTGTCTACCATTTTCAAAACACTTCTAATATATGAGAGAACTGTGCTACCGTAAGTTCTCACGAAAGGGATGCATCAGTGCTCAGTTGAAAACTCTAGGATGTGTCTGGGTAGCAATCATGAAGTGTCTCATAGAGGACCCTTAGAGGGGTGTGTAGGAAGGTATCTGCTCAGGGAAGCTACTTCAGGTGTGTACTCATTCATAACAGTGCTTCACCTAGAAGGAATGAAGGTAGAACACAGACGGACTAGGGGCACCGCAGGTGATCCGCACTTAGTATCTGCGTCTAAAACGCTTACAACACTGAGAGGGAAGTGTGCTTTAGGAGGGATTATTGTAGTGTTTCGTCTGTTAAAGAAGGAAGCTTTTGAGACTAACTGTGTGGTAACCGCATTAGGGGCACATAGCTTTCCTGTCTCAGACGTCTAACCATTAGACTATAGGAAGTTCTGTTTAAGGGAAACTCCTTCATGCACAATGTCACTTCTCACAGTGTCTTTATGTGGAGGAAAGAAGATAGAACAAGGACGGACAGAGAGAACGTTGCAAACCGTGATTGAAGTACAGGGTAATCCACTTAGGCCTCTATGATGCTAACTGGAAGTTCAACACCGGAGATGTTCCACAGGGTCTGCTCTTTTCAAAACACTTCCAGTATATGAGGGAACTATGCTACAGTAAGTTCTCACGACAGAGATGCGTTTATGCTCAGTTGGAAAGTGTAGGACGTGTCTGGGTAGCAACCATGAAGTATCTCATACAGGCCCCTTAGAGGGGATGTGGAGGAAGGTATCTGCTCAGGGAACCTACCTCAGGTGTGTACTCAATCATAACAGTGCTTCTCCTTGGAGGAATGAAGGTAGAACACGGACGGACTGGGGCACATTAGGTATTGAGAGTATAGGGCAGTCTATGGCGCTTAAGCCTGCCAAACACATATTGGATGTTCACCACGAGTGGTGATCCGCACTTAGTTATTGCGTCTAAAACGCTTCCAACACTGAGAGGGAAGTGTGCTTTAGGAGGGATTCACCGCAGTGTTACGTCTGTTAAAGAAGGAAGCTTTTGGGACTGACTCTGTGGTAACCGCATTAGGCGCACATAGCTTTCCAGTCGCAGACGTTTAAACTTTAGACTATAGGAAGTTCTGTTTAAGGGAAACTCCCCATGCTGAATGTCACTGCTCAAAGTGTCTTTAAAGTGGAGGTAAGAAGATAGAACAAGGATGGATGAGAGAACGTTGCAAACCGTTTGTGAAATATAGGGTAAGCCACTTAGGCCTCTACGATTCATACTGGAAGTTCAACACCAGAGATGTTCCACAGTGTCTATCTCTTCTCGAAACACTTCCAGTATATGAGGAAACTGTGCTACAGTAAGTTCTCATGACAGAGATGCGTCTGTGCTCAGTTGGAAAGTGTAGGACGTGTCAGTGTAGCAACCAGGAAGTGTCTGATAAAGGCCCTTTAGAGGGGATGCGTAGGAAGGTATCTGCTCAAGGAAAGCTACTTCAGGTGCGTACTCATTCATAACAGTGTTTCTCCTTTGAGTATGAAGATAGAACAGGAAAGGCGTATGGCCACATTAGGTACTGTGAGTAAAGGGCACGCTATGGCGCATAAGCCTGCCAAACACATTGGATGTTCACCACCAGTTGTGATCCGCACATAGTTTCTGCGTCTAAAACGCTTCCTACACTGAGAGGGAAGTGTGCTCTGGGAGGGATTCACGGCAGTGTTACGTCTTTTAGGAAGGAAGCTTTCGAGAATGACACTGTGGTAACTGCAATAGGCTCACATAGCTCTTCAGGCTCAAACATCTAAACGTTAGACTCTAGGAAGTTCTGATTAAAGGAAACTCCTTCATGTGGAAATTAACTTCTCACAGTGTCTTTCCGGTGGAGGAAAGAAGATAGAACAAGGACGATCAGAGAGAACGTTGCAAACCGTGAGTGAAGTACAGGGTAAGCCAAGTAGTCCTCTATGATGCATACTGGAAGTTCATCACCGGAGAGTTCCACAGTGTCTACCTCTTCTCAAAACACTTCCAGTATATGAGGGAACTGTGCTACAGTAAGTTCTCATGACAGAGATGCGTCTGTGCTCAGTTGGAAAGTGTAGGACGTGTCTGGTTACCAACCTTTAAGTGTCTGATACAGGCCCCTTAGAGGGGATGCGTAGGAAGGTATCTACTTAGGGAACCTACTACAGGTGCATACTCATTCATAACAGTGTTTCTCCTTTGAGGATGAAGATAGAACAGGGAAGGACTTCGGGCACATTAGGTACTCTGAGTAAAGGATACAAAATGGCGATTAAGCCTACCAAACACATATTGGATGTTCAACACCAGTGGTGATCCGCACTTAGTTTCTGCGTCTAAAACGCTTCCTACACTGAGAGGGAAGTGTGCTTTAGGAGGGATTCACTGCAGTGTTACGTCTGTTAAAGAAGGAATTGTTGGGAATGACTATGTGGTAACCGCAATAGGCGCACATAGCTTTCCAGTCTCAGCCGTCTATCTGTTGGACTATAGCAAGTTCTGTTTAAGGTTAACTCCTTCATGCGGAATGTCACTTCTCACAGTGTCTTTACACTGGAGGAAAGAAGATAGAACAAGGACGGAGCAGAGAGAATGTTGCAACCCGTGAGTGAAGTACAGGGTAAGCCACTTAGTCCTCTATGATGCATACGAGAAGTTCAACACCGGAGTTGTTCCACAGTGTCTACCTCTTCTCAAAACACTTCCAGTATATGAGGGAACTGTGCTACTGTAAGTTGTCACGACAGAGATGCGTCTGTGCTCAGTTGGAAAGTGTAGAACGTGTCTGGGTAGCAACCATGATGTGTGTGATACAGGCCCTTTAGAGAGGATGCAGAGGAAGGAATCAGCTCAGGGAACCTACTTCACGTGCGTACTCATTCATAACAGTGTTTCTCCTTTGAAGATGAAATAGAAAAGGGACGGATTAGGGGCACATTAGGTACTGTGAGTAAAGGGCACGCTATGGCGCTTAAGCCTGCCATACACATATTGAATGTTCACCACCAGTGGTGATCCGCACTTAGTTTCTGCGTCTAAAACGCTTCCTACACTGAGAGGGAAGTGTGCTTTAGGAGGGATTCACTGCAGTGTTACATCAGTTAAAGAAGGAATTTTTGGGAATGACTCTGTGGTAACCGCAAGAGACGCACATAGCTTTCCAGTCTCAGCCGTCTATCCGTTGGTCTATGGCAAGTTCTGTTTAAGGGAAACTCCTTCATGCGGAATGTCACTTCTCACAGTGTCTTTCCACTGGAGGAAAGAAGATAGAACAAGGACGGAGCAGAGAGAACGTTGCAACCCGTGAGTGAAGCACAGGGTTAAGCACCTAGGCCTCTAAGCTGCATACTGGAAGTTCAACACCGGAAATGTTCCACACTGTCTACCTCTTCTCAAAACACTTCCAGTATATGAGGGAACTGTGCCACAGTATGTACACACAAAAGATATGCGTCTGTGCTCATTTTGAAAGTGTAGAACGTGTCTGGGTAGCAAACATGAAGTGTCTGATACAAGCCCCTAAGAGGGTATGCGGAGGAAGGTGTCTGCTCAGGAAACTTATTCAGGTGCGTACTCTTTCATAACAGTGTTTCTCCTTTGAGGTTGAAGATAGAACAGGTAAAGACTACGGGCACACTAGGTACTGTGAGTAAAGGGCAGGTTATGCAACTTATGCCTGCCAAACACATATTGGATGTTCACAACCAGAGGTGATCCGAACTTAGTTTCTGCATCTAAAACGCTTCCAACACTGAGAGGGAAGTGTGCTTTAGGAGGGATTCACTGCAGTGTTACGTCTAGTAAAGAAGGAAGCTTTTGGGACTGACTCTGTGGTAACAGCAATAGGCGCACATAGCTTTCCAGTCTAAGGCGTCTAACCGTTGGACTATAGGAAGTACTGTTTAAGGGAAACTCGTTCATGCGGAATGTCACTTCTCCCAGTATCTTTCCGAATGAGGAAAGAAGATAGAACAAGGACAGACAGAGAGAACGTTGCAAACCGTGAGTGAAGTACAGGGTAAGCCACTTAGGCCTCTATGATGAATACTGGAAGTTCAACACCAGAGATGTTCCAGAGTATCTACCTCTTCTCAAAACACATCCAGAATATAAGGAACTGTGCTACAGTATGTTCTCACGACAGAGATGCGTCTGTGCTCAATTGGAAAGTGTAGGACGTGTCTGGGTAGCAACCTTGAAGTGTCTGATACAGGCCCCTTAGAGGGGAAGCGTAGGAAGGCATCTGCTCAGGGAAGCAACTTCAGGTTCATACTCATACATAACAGTGTTTCTCCTTTGAGGATGTAGATAGAACAGGGACGAATAGGGGCACATTAGGTACTGTGAGTAAAGGGCACGCTATGGCACTTTAGCCTGTCAAACACAATTGTATGTTCACCACCAGTGGTGATCCGCACTTAGCTTCTGCGTCTAAAACGCTTCCTACACTGAGAGGGAAGTGTGCTTTAGGAGGGATTCACTGCAGAATTACGTCTGTTATAGAAGGAAGCCTTTGGGTCTGAATCTGTGGTTACCGCATTAGGCGCACATAGCTTTCCCGCCTCAGACGTCTAACCGTTAGACTATAGGAAGTTCTGATGAAGGGAAACTCCTTCATGTGGAATGTCACTTCTAACAGTATCTTTCCGAATGAGGAAAGAAGATAGAACAAGGACGGACAGAGAGAACGTTGCAAACCGTGAGTTAAGTACAGGGTGAGCCAAATAGGCCTCTATGATGCATATTGGAAGTTCAACACCGGAGATGTTCCACAGTGTCTACCTCATCTCAAAACTATTCCAGTATTTGAGGGAACTGTGCTACAGTAAGTTCTCACGAGAGAGATGCGTCTGTGCTCATTTGGAAAGTGTAGGACGTGTCTGGGTAGCAACCATGAAGTGTCTGATACAAGCCCCTAAGAGGGGATGCGGAGGAAGGTATCTGCTCAGGGACCTTACTCAGGTGCGTACTCATTCATAACAGTGTTTCTCCTTTGAGGTTGAAGATAGAACAGGGAAAGACTACGGGCACATTAGGTTCTGTGAGTAAAGGGCACGCTATGGCGCTTAAGCCTGCCAAACACTTATTGGATGTTCACCACCAGTGGTCTTCCGCACTTAATTTCTGCATCTAAAATGCTTCCTACACTGAGAGGGAAGTGTGCTTTAGGAGGGATTCACTGCAATGTTACGTATGTTAAAGAAGGAAGCTTTTGGGACTGATTCTGTGGTAACCGCTTTAGGCGCACATAGCTTCCCAGTCTCAGATGTCTAACCGTTGGACTATAGCAAGTTCTGTTTAAGGGAAACTCCTTCATGCGAATGTCAGTTTTCACAGTGTCTTTCCACCTTAGGAAAGAAGATAGAACCAGGACGGAGCAGAGAACGTTGCAACCCATGAGTGATGTACAGGGTAAGGCACCTAGGCCTCTATGATGCATACTGGACGTTCAACACATGGGTTGTTCCACAGTGTGTACCACTTCTCAAAACACTTCCAATATATGAGGAAACTGTACTACAGTACGTTTTCATGACAGGGATGCGTCTATGCTCAGTTGTAAAGTGTAGGACGTGTCTGGGTAGCAACCATGAAGTGTCTGATACAAGCCACTAATAGGGGATGTGGAGGATGTTATCTGCTAAGGGAACCTACTTCAGGTGCTTACTCATTCATAACAGTGTTTCCTCTTTTGGATGAAGATAGAACAGGGAAGGACTATGGGCACACAGGTACTGTGAGTAAAGGGCAGGCTATGGTACTTAAGCATGCCAAACACATATTGGATGTTCACCACCAGTGGTGATCCGCACTTAGTTTCTGCATCTAAAACGCTTCCCACACTGAGAGGGAAGTGTGCTTTAGGAGGGATTCACTGCAGTGTTACGTCTGTTAAAGAAGGAAGCTTTTGAGACTGACTCTGTGGTAACCGCAATAGGCGCACATAGCTTTCCAGTCTCAGACGTCTAATCGTTAGACTATAGGAAGTATTGTTTAAGGGAAACACCTTCATGTGGAATGTCACTTCTCACAGTATCTTTCCGAATGAGGAAAGAAGATAGAACAAGGACGGACAGAGAGAACGTTGCAAACCGTGAGTGAAGTACAGGGTAAGCCACTTAGGAATCTATGATGCATACTGGAAGTTCAACACCTGGGATGTTCCACCGTACCTACCTCTTCTCAAAACACTTCCGGAATATGAAGGAACTATGCTACATATGTTCTCATGACAGAGATGCGTCTGTGCTCAGTTGGAAAGTGTAGGACGTGTCTGGGTAGCAACCATGAAGTGTCTGATACAGGCCCTTTAGAGGGGATGCAGAGGAAGGTATCTACTCAGGGTAACTACTTCAGGTGCGTACTCATTCGTAACAGTGTTTCTCCTTTGAGGATGAAAATAGAACAGGGAAGGACTACGGGCACATTAGGTGCTGTGATTAAAGGGCACGGTATGGCGTTTACGCCTGCCAAACCCTTATTGGATGTTCACAACCAGTGGTGATCCGCTCTTAATTTCTGCGTCTAAACGCTTCCTACACTGAGAGGGAAGTGTGCTTTAGGAGGGATTCACTGCAGTGTTACGTCTGTTAAAGAATTAAGCTTTTGGGACTGACTCTGTGGTAACCGCATAGGAGCACATAGCTTTCCAGTCTCAGACGTCTAACCGTTAGACTATAGGAAGTTCTGTTTAAGGGAAACTCCTTCATGCGGAATGTCACTTCTCACAGTGTCTTTACATCGTAGGAAAGAGATAGAACAAGGACGGACAGAAAGAATGTTGCAACCGGTGAGTGAAGTACAGGGTAAGGAACCTAGGCTCTATTATGCATACTGGAAGTTTAAAACCTGGGATGTTCCACAGTGTCTACCACTCCTCAAAACACTTCCAATATATGAGGGAATGTTCTACCGTAAGTTCTCACGACAGGGATGCATCTGTGCCCATTTGAACACTCTAGGATGTGTCTGGGTAGCAATCATGAAGAGTCACATACAGGCCCCTTAGAGGGGATGCGTAGGAAGGTATCTGCTCAGGGAAGCTACTTCAGGGGCATACTCATTCATAACAGTGCTTCTCCTTGGAGGAATAAAGGTAGAACACGGGTGGATTTGGGGCACATTAGGTACTGTGAGTAAAATGCAGGCTATGGCGCTTAAGCCTGCCAAACACATATTGGATGTTCACCACCAGTGGTGATCGGCACTTAGTTTCTGCGTCTAAATTGCATCCATCACTGAGAGGGAAGTGTGCTTTAGGAGAGATTCACAGCAATGTAACATCTGTTAAAGAAGGAAGCTTTTGGGACTGACTCTGTGGTAACCGCTTTAGGCGCACATAGCTTTCCAGTCTCAGACGTCTAACCGTTAGACTATAGGATGTTCTGTTTAAGTGAAACTCCTTCATGCGGATTGTCACTTCTCAGAGTGTCTTTATGTGGAGGAAAGAAGATAGAACAAGGACGTACAGAGAGAATGTTGCAAACCATGAGTGAAGTACAGGGTAAGTCACGTAGGCCTCTATGATGCATACTGGTAATTCAACACCGGAGATGTTCCACAGTGTCTACTGCTTCTCAAAACACTTCCAGTACTTGAGGGAACTGTGCTACTGTAAGTTCTCACGACAGAGATGCGTCTGTGCTCAGTTGGAAAGTGTAGTACCTGTCTGGGTAGCAACCATGATGTGTCTGATACAAGAACCTAATTGGGGATGTGGAGGAAGGTATCTGCTCAGGGAACCTACTTCTGGTGCCTACACATTCATAACAGTGTTTCTCCTTTGAGGATGAAGACAGAACAGGGAAGGACTACGGGCTCATTAGGTACTGTGAGTAAAGGGCACGTTATGGCGCTTAAGCCTTCCAAACACATATTATATGATCACCACATGTGTTTATCCGCACTTAGTTTCTGCATCGAGAACGCTTCTACACTGAGAGGGAAGTGTGCTTTAGGAGGGATTTACTGCAGTGTTACGTCTAGAAAAGAAGGTAGCTTTTGGGACTGACTCTGTGGTAACCGAAATAGGCGCACATAGCTTTCCATTCTCAACCGTCTATCCGTTGGACTATAGCAAGTTCTGTTTAAGGGAAACTCCTTCATGCGGAATGTCACTTCTCACAGTGTCTTTCCACTGGAGGAAAGAAGATAGAATAAGGACGGAGCAGAGAGAACGTTGCAACCGGTGAGTGAATTACAGGGTAAGGCATCTAGACCTCTATGATGCATACTGGAAGTTCAACACCTGGGATGTTCCACAGTGTCTACCACTTCTAAAAACACTTCCAGTATATGAGGGAACTGTGCTACAGTAAGTTCTCATGACAGGGATGTTTCTATGCTCAGTTGGAAAGTGTAGGACGTGTCTGGGTAGCTATCATGAAGTGTCTGATACAGGCCGCTTAGAGGGGATGCGGAGGAAGGTATCTACACAGGAAACATACTTCAGGTTCGTACTCATTCATAACAGTGTTTCTCCTTTGAGGATGAAGATAGAACAGGGAAGGATTAGGGGCACATTAGGTACTGTGAGTAAATGATAGGCAATGGCGATTAAGCCTGCCAAACACATATTGGATGGTTACCACCAATGGTGATCCGCACTTAGTTACTGCCTCGAAAATGCTTCCAAAACTGAGAGGGAAGTGTGATTTAGGAGGGATTCACTGCACTGTTACGTCTGTTAAAGAAGGAAGCTTTTGGGACTGACTCTTTGGTAACCGCAAAGGGGCACATAGCTTTCCAGTCTCAGCCGTCTATCCGTTGGACTATAGCAAGTTCTGTTTAAGGGAAACTCCTTCATGCGGAATGTCACTTCTCACAGTGTCTTTCCACTGGAGGAAGGAGATAGAACAAGGACGGAGCAGAGAGAACGTTGCAACCCGTGCCTGAAGTACAGGTTAAGGCACCTAGGCCTCTATGATGCATACTTTAAGTTCAACACCTGGGATGTTCGACATGTCTACCACTTCTCAAAACACTTCCAATATATGAGGGAATTGTGCTCCGTAAGTACTCACGACAGGGATGCATGTGTGCTCAGTTGAAAACTCTAGGACGTGTCTGGGTAGCAACCATGAAGTGTCTGATACAGGCCCCTTAGAGGGGATACGGAGGAAGGTATATGCTCAGGGAACCTACTTCAGGTGCCTACTCATTCATAACAGTGTTTCTCCTTTGAGGAGGAAAATAGAGCAGGGAAGGACTACGGGCACATTAGGTACTGTGAGTAAAGGGCATGCTATGGCGCTTAAGCCTGCCAAACACTTATTGGATGTTCACCACCAGTGGTCATCCGCACTTATTTTCTGCGTCTAAAACGCTTCCTACACAGAGAGGGAAGTGTGCTTTAGGAGGGATTCACTGCAGTGTTACGTATGTTAAAGAAGGAAGCTTTTGGGACTGACTCTGTGGTAACCGCATTAGGCTCACATAGCTTTCCAGTCTCATACGTCTAACCGTTAGACTACAGGAAGTTCTGTTTAATGGAAACTCCTTAATGCGGAAATCACTTCTCACAGTGTCTTTCGAGTGGAGGAAAGAAGATAGAACAAGGACGGACATAGAGAACGTTGCAAACCTCTGTAAAATGCAGGGTAAGCCAATTAGGCCTTTATGATGCATACTGGAAATTCAACACTGGAGATGTTCCACAGTGTCTACCCCTTCTCAAAACACTTCCATTATATGAGGGAGCTGTGCTACAGTAAGTTCTCACGACAGTGATGCGTCTGTGCTCAGTTGGAAAGTGTAGGAAATGTCTGGGTAGCAACCATGAAGTGTCTGATACAGGCACCTTAGAGGGGATGGGGAGGAAGGTATCTACTCAGGGAACCTACTTCAGGTGCTTACTCATTCATAACAGTGTTTCTCCTTTGAGAATGAAGACAGAACAGGGAAGGACTACGGGCACATTAGGTTCTGTGAGTAAAGGGAAAGCTATGGCGCTTAATCCTGCCAAACACTTATTGGATGTTCACCACCACTGCTGATCCTCACTTAATTTCTGCGTCTAAAACGCTTCCTACACTGAGAGGGAAGTGTGCTTTATGAGGGATTCACTGCAGTGTTACGTCTGTTAAAGAAGGAAGCTTGTGGGACTGCCTTTGTGGTAACCGCAATAGGTGCACATATCTTTACAGTATCAGCCGTCTATCCGTTGGACTATAGCAAGTTCTGTTTAGGGAAACTCCTTCATGCGGAGTGTCACTTCTCACAGTGTCTTTCCAGTGGAGGAATGAAAATAGAACAAGGACGGGCCAGAGAGAATGTTGCAACCTGTGAGTGAAATACAGGGTAAAGCACCTAGGCCTCTATGATGCATACAGGAAGTTCAACATCTGTGATATTCCACAGTGTCTACCACTTCTCAAAACATTTCCAATATATGAGGGAACTGTGCTACCGTAATTTCTCACGACAGGGATGCATCTGTGCTCAGTTGAAAATCTAGGATGTGTCTGTGTAGCAATCATGAAGTGTCTCATACAGGCCCCTTACAGGAGTGCGTAGGAAGGTATCTGCTCAGGGAAGATCCCTCAGGTGCGTAATCATTCATAAAAGTCCTTCTCCTTGGAGGAATCAACGTAGAACACAGACGGACTATGGGCAGATTAGGTAGTGAGAGTAAAGGGCAGGCTATGGCGCTTAAGCCTGCCAAACACATATTGGATTCACCACCAGTGTTGATCCGCCCTTAGTTGCTGCGTCGAAAATGCTTCCTACACTGAGAGGGAAGTGTGCTTTAGGAGGGATTCACTGCAGTGTTACGTCTGTTAAAGAAGGAAGCTTTTGGGACTGTTATTGTGGTAACCGCAATAAGCGCACATAGTTTCCCAGTCTCAGATGTCTAACCGTTAGTCTATAGGAAGTTCTGTTTAAGGGATACTCCTTCATGTGGAAATTCACTTCTCACAGTGTCATTCCAATGGAGTAAAGAAGATAGAACAAGGAGGGACAGAGAGAACCTTTCACCCCGTGTGTGAAGTACAGGGTAAGGCACTTAGGCATCTATGATGCATACTGGAAGTTCAACACCGGGGATGTTCCACAGTCTGTAACTGTTCTCAAAAACCTTCCAATTATGAGGCAACTGTGCTATAGTAAGTTCTCACAAATAGATGTGTCTGTGCTCAGTTGGAAACTCAAGGACGTGTCTGGGTAGCCAACATGAAGTGTTTCATACAGGCCCTTTAGAGGCGATGCGAAGGAATGTATCTGCTCAGGATACCTACTTCAGGTGCGTACTCATTCAAAACAGCGTTTCTCCTTAGAGGAATGAAGATAAAACAGGGACGGTTAGGGCACATTAGGAACTGTGATTAAAGGGAATGCTATGGCACTTAAGCCTGCCAAACACATATTGGATTTTCACCACCAGTGTTGATAAGCACTTAGTTTCTGCGTCTAAAATGCTTCCAACACTGAGAGGGAAGTGTGCTTTAGGAGGGATTCACTGCAGTGTTACGTCTGTTAAAGAAGGATGCTTTTGGGACTGACTCTGTGGAAACCGCAAGAGGCGCACGTAGCTATCCAGTCCAGGACGTGTAACCGTTAGACTATAGGAAGTTCTTTTTAAGGGAAACTCCTTCATGCGGAATGTCACTTCTCACAGTGTCTTTCCAGTGGAGGTAAGAAGATAGAACAAGGACGGACAGAGAGAACCTTGCAAACCGTGAGTGATATACAGGGTAAGCAACTTAGGCCTCTATGATGCATAGTGGAAGTTCACACCGGAGATTTTCCACAGTGTCTACCTCTTCTCAAAGACTTCCAGTATATGAGGGAACTGTGCTACAGTAAGTTCTCATGACAGAGATGAGTTTGTGCTCAGTTGGAAAGTGTAGGACGTGTCTGGGTAGCAATCATGTAGTGTCTGATACAGGCCCCTTAGAGGGGATGCGGAGGAAGGTATCTGCTCAGGGAACCTACTTCAGGTGCTTACTCATTCATAACAGTGTTTCTCCTTTGAGGATGAAGATAGAACTGGGAAGGACAACGGGCACACTAGGTACTGTGAGTAAAGGGCAGGCTATGGTGCTTAAGCCTGAAAAACACATATTGGATGTTCACCACCAGTGGTGATCCGACGTAGTTTCTCCGTCTAAAACACTTCCAACACTGAGAGGGAAGTGTGCTTTAGAAGGGATTCACTGCAGAGTTACGTCTGTTAAAGAAGGAAGCTTTTGGGACTGACTCTGTTGTAACCGCATTAGGCGCTCATAGCTTTCCAATATCAGACGTCTAACCGTTAGACTATAGGAAGATCTGATTAAGGGAAACTACTTCATACAGAATGTCACTAATCACAGTGTCTTACTAGTGGAGGAAATATTTAGAACAAGGACGGACAGAGAGAACGTTGAAAACCGTGAGTGAAGTACATGGTAAGGAACCTAGGCCTCTATGATGCATACTGGAAGTTCAACACTGGAGATGTTCCACAGTGTCTACCACTTCTCAAAACACTTCCAATATATGAGGAAACTGTGCTACCGTAAGTTTCATGACAGGGATGCATCTGTGCTCAGTTGAAAACTCTAGGATGTGCCTGGGTAGCAATCATGAAGTGTCTCATACAGGCCCCTTAGAGGGGATGCGTAGGAAGGTATCTGCTCAGGAGGCTACTTCAGCTGCGTACTCATTCATAACAGTGCATCTCCTTGGAGGAATGAAGGTAGAACACGGACGGACTAGGGGCACATTAGGTACTGTGAGTAAAGGGCAGGATATGGTGCTTAAGCCTGCCAAACACATATTAGATGTTCACCAGAAGTGGTGATCTGCAATTATTTTCTGCGTCTAAAACGCTACCAACACTGAGAAGGAAGTGTGTTTAAGAGGGATTCACTGCAGAGTTATGTCTCTTAAAGAAGGAATGTTTTGGGACTGACTCTGTGGTAACCGCATTAGGTTCATATACCTTTCCAGGCTCAGACGTCTAACCGTTACACTCTAGGAAGTTCTATTTAAGGGAAACTCCTTCAAGCGGAATGTGACTTCTCACAGTGTCTTTCCAGTGGAGGTAAGAAGATAGAACAAGGACGGACAGAGAAAACGTTGCAAACTGTGAGTGAAATACAGGATAAGCCACTTAGGCCTCCATGATGCATACTGCAAGATCAACACCGAAGATGTTCCACAGTGTCTATCTCTTATCAAAACACTTCCAGTATATGACTGAACTATGCTACAGTATGTTCTCACGACAGAGATTCGTTTGTGCTCAGTTGGAAAGTGTAGGACGTGTCTGGGTAGCAACCATGAAGTGTCTCATACAGGCCCCTTAGAGGCGATGTGGAGGAAGGTATCTGCTCAGGGAACCTACTCAGGTGCTTACTCATTCATAACAGTGTTTCTCCTTAGAGGATGAAGATCGAACAGGGAAGGACTACGGGCACATTAAGTAATGTGAGTAAAGGGAACGCTATGGCGCTTAAGCCTGCCAAACACATATTGGATGTTCACAACCAGTGGTGATCCGCACTTAGTTTCTGAGTCTAAAACCCTTCCTACACTGAGAGGGAAGTGTGCTTTAGGAGGGATTCACTGCACTGTTACGACTGTTAAATAAGGAAGCTTTTGGGACTGACTCTGTGATAACCGCAATAGCACACATAGCTTTCCAGTTTCAGACGTCTATCCGTTGGAATATAGCAAGTTCTGTTTAAGGGAAACTCCTTCAGGCAGAATGTCACTTCTCACAGTGTCTTTCCAGTGGAGGAAAGAAGATAAACAAGGACGGAACAGAGAGAATGTTGCAACCCATGAGTGAAGTACAGGGTAAGGCACCCAGGTCTCTATGATACATACTGGAAGTTCAACACCTGGGATGTTTCACAGTGTCACCACTTCTCTAAACACTTCCAATATATGAGGGAACTGTGCTACCGTAATTTCTCACGACAGCGATGTATCTGTGTTCAGTTGAAAACTCTAGGATGTGTCTCGGTAGCAATCATGAAGTGTCTCTAACAGGCCTCTTACAGGGGATGCGTAGGATGGTATCTGCTCAGGGAATCTACTTCAGGTGCGTACTCATTCATAACAGTGTTTCTCCTTTGAGGATGAATATACAACAGGGAAAGACTACCGGCACATTAGGTACTGTGAGTAAAGAGCATGCTATGGCGCTTAAGCCTGCCAAACACATATTGGATGTTCACCACCAGTGTTGATCCGCACTTAGTTTCTGTGTCGAAAAGGCTTCTTATACTTTGAGGGAAGTGTGTTTTAGGAGGGATTCACTGCAGTGTTACGTCTAGTAAAGAAGGAAACTTTTGGGACTGACTCTGTGGTAACTGCAATAGACGCACATAGCTTTCCAGTCTCAGATGTCTATCCGTTGGACTATAGCAAGTTCTGTTTAAGAGAAACTCCTTCATGTGGAATGTCACTTCTCACAGTGTCTTTCCAGTGGAGGAAAGAAGATAGAACAAGGACGGAGCAGAGAGAACGTTGCAACCCGTGAGTTAAGTATAGGGTAAGGCACCTAAGCTTCTATGATTCATACTGGATGTTCAACACCTGGGATGCTCCACAGTGTCTACCACTTCTCAAAACACTTCCAATACATGAGGGAACTGTGGTACAGTATGTTCTCACGACTGGGATGTGTCTATGCTCAGTTGGAAAGTGTAGGACGTGTCTGGGTGGCAATCATGAAGTGTCTGATACAGGCCCCTTAGAGGGGATGCGGAGGAAGATATCTGCTCAGGGAACCTACTTCAGGTTCGTACTCATTCATAACAGTGTTTCTCCTTTGAGGATGAAGATAGAAAAGGGACGGTTTAGGGGCATATTACGTACTGTGAGTAAAGGGCAGGCTACGGTGCTTAAGCCTGCCAAACATATATTGGATGTTCAACACCAGTGGTGATCCGCACTTAGTTTCTGCGTCTAAAACCATTCCAACACTGAGAGGGAAGTGTGCTTTAGGAGGGATTCACTGCAGTGTTACGTGTGTTAAAGAAGGATGCTTTGGGGACTGACTCTGTGATAACCGCATAGGAGCACATAGCTTTCCAGTCTCAGACGTCTAACCGTTCGACTATATGAAGTTCTGTTTAAGGGAAACTCCTTCATGCGGAATGTCACTTCTCACTATGTCTTTGCAGGGGAGGTAAGAAGATAGAACAAGGACAGACAGAGCGAACGTTGCAAACCGTGAGTGAAGTACAGGGTAAGCCAATTAGACCTCTATGATGCATATTGGAACTTCAACACCGGAGGTATTCCACAGTGTCTACCTATTCTCAATACATTTCCAGTATATGAGGGAACTGGCTACAGTAAGTTCTCTCGACAGAGATGCGTCTGTGCTCAGTTGGAAAGTGTAGGACTTGTCAGGGTAGCAATCATGTAGGGTCTGATACAGGCCCCTTAGAGGGGATGCGGAGGAAGGTATCTCCTCAGGGAACCTACTTCAGGTTCATACTCATTCATAACACTGTTTCTCTATTGAGGATGAAAAGAGAACAGAGAAGGACTACGGGCACATTAGGTACTGTGAGTAAAGGGCAGGCTATGGCGCTTTGCCGGCCGAAACACATATTGGATGTTCACCTCCAGTTTGAACCGCACTTAGTCTCAGCTTCGAAAACGCTTTTTACACTGAGAGGGAAGTGTGCTTTAGAAGGGATTCACTGCAGTGTTACGTCTAGTAAAGAAGGAAGCTTTTGGGACTTACTCTGTGGTAACCGCAATAGTCGCACATAGCTTTCCAGTCTCAGGCGTCTATCCGTTTGACTATAGCAAGTTGTATTTAAGGGAAACTCCTTCATGCGGAATGTCACTTCTCACAGTGTCTTTCCACTGAAAGAAAGAGGATAGAACAAGGACGGAGCAGAAGGACTGTTGGACCGGTGAGTGAAGTACAGCGTAAGGCATCTAGGCTTCTATGATGCATACTGGAAGTTCAACAACTGGAATGTTCCACAGTGTCTACCACTTCTCAAAACACTTCCAATATATGAGTGAACTGTGCTACCGTAAGTTCTCACGACAGGGATGCGTCTATGCTCAATTGGAAAGTGTTGGACGTGTCTGGGTAGCAATCATGAAGTGTCTGATACAGGCTTCTTATCGGGGATGCGGTGGAAGGTATCTGCTCAGGGAACCTACTTCATGTTCGTACTCATTCATAACAGTGTTTCTCCTTTGAGGATGAAGATAGAACAGGGACGGATTAGGGGCACATTAGGTACTGTGAGTAAAGGGAAGGCTATGGCGCTTAAGCCTGCCAAACACATAGTGGATGTTCACCACCAATGGTGATCCGCACTTAGTTTCTGCGTCTAAAACGCTTCCAACACTGAGAGGGAAGTGTGCTTTAGGAGGGATTCCCTGCAGTGTTACGTCTGTTAAAGAAGGAAGCTTTTGGGACTGACTCTGTTGTAACCGCATTAGGCGCACATAGCTTTCAAGTCTCAGACGTCTAACCGTTAGACTATAGGAAGGTCTATTTAAGGGAAACTCCTTCATGTGGAATGTCACTTCTCACAGTGTCTTTCCTGTGGAGGTAAGAAGATAGAACACGACGGACAGAGAGAACCTTGCAACCTGTGAGTGAAGTACAGGGTAAGCCACTTAGGACTCTATGATGCATACTGGAAGTTTAACACCGGAGATGTTCCACAAAGTCTACCTCTTCTCAAAACACTTCCCGTATATGAGGGAACTGTGCTACAGTAAGTTATCACGACAGAGATGCGTCTGTGCTCAGTTGGAAAGTGTAGGACATGTCTGTGTAGCAACCATGAAGTGTCTGATACAGGCCCGTTAGAGGGGTTGCGGAGGAAGGTATCGGCTCAGGGAACCTACTTCAGGTGCTTATTCATTCATAACAGTGTTTCTCCTTTGAGGATGAAAATAGAACAGGGAAGGACTACGTGCACATTAGGTACTGTGAGTAAAGGGCACGCTATGGCGTTTAAGCCTGCCAAACACATATTGGATGTTCCCTACCAGTGTTGATCCGCACTTGTTTCTGCATCAAAAACGGTTCTTACACTTTGAAGGAAGTGTGCTTTAGGAAGGATTCACTGCACTGTTACGTCTGTTAAAGAAGGAAGCTTTTGGGACTGACTCTGTTGTAACCGCAATAGGCGCACATAGCTTTCCCGTCTCAGACGTCTATCCGTTGGACCATAGCAAGTTCTGTTTATTGGAAACTCCTTCATGCAGAATGTCACTTCTCACAGTGTCTTTCCAGTGGAGGAAAGAAGATATAAAAAGGACGGAGCAGAGAGAACGTTGCAGACCGTGAGTGAAGTACAGGGTACGGCACCTAGACCACTATGATGCATACTGGAAGTTCATCCTCTTGGATGTTCCACAGAGTCTACCACTTCTCTATACACTTCCAATATATGAGGGAACTGTGCTACCGTAAGTTCTCATGACAGCAATGCATCTTTGCACAGTTGAAAACTCTAGGATGTGTCTGGGTAGCAATCATGAAATGTCTCATACAGGCCCCTTAGAAGGGATGCGTAGGAAGGTATCTGCTAGCAAGCTACTTCAGGTGCGTACTCATTGATAACAGTACTTCTCCTTGGAGGAATGAAGGTAGAACTCAGACGGACTAGGGGCACATTAGGTACAGTGAGTAAAGGGCAGGCTATGGGCCTTAAGGCTGCCAAACACATATTGGATGTTTACCACCAGTGGTGATCCACACTTAGTTTCTGCGTCTAAAATCCTTCCAAAACTGAGAGGGAAGTCTGCTTTAGGAGGGATTCACACCAATGTTACGTCTGTTAAAGAAGGAAGCTTTTGGGCCTGACTCTATGGTAACCGCATTAGGCGCACATAGCTTTCGAGTCTCAGACGTCTAACCGTTAGACTATAGGAAGTTCTGTTAAAGGGAAACTCCCTCATGCGGAATGTCACTTCTCACAGTGTCTTTCCAGGGGAGGTAAGAAGATAGAACAAGGACAGACAGAGAGAACGTTGCAAACCATGTGTGAAATACAGGGTAAGCCCCTTAGGCCTCTATGATGCATACTGGGTATTAAACACCGGAGATGTTTCACAGTGTCTACCTCTTCTCAAAACACTTCCAGTATATGAGGGAACTGCGCTCAGTAAGTTCTCACGACAGAGATGCTTCTGTACTCAGTTGGAAAGTGTAGGACTTGTCTGGGTAGCAAACATGAAGTGTCTGATACAAGCCCCTAAGAGGGGATGCGGAGGAAGGTATCTTCTCAGGGAACCTACTTCAGGTGCGTACTCATTCATAACAGTGTTTCTCCTTTGAGGATGATTATAGAACAGGGAAGGACTACGGGCACATTAGGTACTGTGAGTAAAGGCACGCTATGGCACTTAAGCCTGCCAAACATATATTGGATGTTCACCATCACTGTTGTTCCGCACTTAGATTCTGTGTCGAAAACGCTTCTTACTGAGAGGGAAGTGTGCTTTTGGAGGGATTCACTGCAATGTTACGTCTAGTAAAGAAGGAAGCTTTTGTGACTGAATCTGTGGTAACTGCAATAGTCGTACATAGCTTTCCAGTCTCAGATGTCTATCCGTTGGAATAAAGCAAGTTCTGTTTAAATGAAACTCCTTCATGCGAAATGTCACTTCTCACAGTGTCTTTCCAGTGGAGGAAAGAAGATAGAACAACGACGGACAGAGAGAACGTCACAACCCGTGAGTGAAGTACAGGTTAAGGCACCTAAGCCTCTATGATTCATACTGGAAGTTCAACACCTGGTATGTTCCACAGTGTCTACCACTTCTAAAAACACTTCCAATATATGAGGGAACTGTGCTACAGTATGTTCTCACGACAGGGATTCGTCTATGCTCAGTTGGAAAGTGTAGGACATGTCTGGGTAGCAATCATGAAGTTCTGATACAGGCCCCTTAGAGGGTATGCGGAGTTAGGTATCTGCTCAGGGAAGCTACTTCAGGTTCGTACTATTCATAACAATGTTTCTCCTTTGAGGATGAAGATAGAACAGGGTCGGGAGGGTTACATTAGGTACGGTGAGTAAAGGGCAGGCTATGGCGCTTAAGCCTGCCAAACACATATTGGATGTTCACCACCAGTGTTGATCCGCACTTAGTTTCTGCACCGAAAACGCTTCTTACAGTGAGGGGGAAGTGTGCTTCAGGAGGGATTCATAGCAGTGTTACGTCTAATAAAGATGAAGCTTTTGGGTCTAACTCTGTGCTAACCGCAATAGTCGCACAAGCTATCCAGTCTCAGCAGTCTATGTGTTGGTAATAGCAAGTTCTGTTTAAGAGAAACTCCTTCATGTGGAATGTCACTTCTCACAGTGTCTTTCCAGTGGAGGAAAAAAGATAGAACAAGGACGGAGCAGAAGGAATGTTGCAACCGGTGAGTGAATTACAGGGTAAGGCACCTAGACCACTATGATGCATACTGGAAGTTCAACCACTGGGATGCTCCACAGTGTCTACCACTTCTCAAAACACTTCCAATATATGAGGGAAATGTGCTACAGTAAGTTCTCATGACAAATATGCGTCTATGCTCAGTTGGAAAGTGTATGACGTGTCTGGGTAGCAATCATGAAGTGTATGCCAGAACACTTAGAGGGGATGCGGAGGAAGGTATCTGCTCAGGGAACCTACTTCAGGTTCGAACTATTCATAACAGTGTTTCTCCTTTGAAGATGAAGATAGAACAGGGACGGATTAGGGGCACATTAGGTACTGTGAGTAAAGGGCAGGCTATGGCGCTTAAGCCTGCCAAACAGATATTGGATGATCACCACCAATGGTGATCCGCACTTAGTTTCTGTGTCTAACAGGCTTCCAACATTGAGAGGGAAGTGTGCTTTAGGAGGGATTCACTGCAGTGTTAAGTCTGTTAAAGAAGGATTCTTTTGGGACTGACTCTGTGGTAACCGCAATTGGCGCACATACCTTTCCAGTTTTAGACGTCTATCCGGAGGAATTAGCAAGTTCTGTTTAAGGGAAACTCCTTCATGCGGAATGTCACTTCTCACAGTGTCTTTCCAGTGGAGGAAAGAGGATAGAACAACGACGGACAGGGAGAACGTTGCAACCCGTGAGTGAAGTACAGGGTAAGCCACTGAGGCCTCTATGATGCATACTGTAAGTTCAACACCTGGGATATTCCACAGTGTCTACCACTTCTCAAAACACTTCGAGTAATTTAGGGAACTTTGCTACCGTAATTTCTCATGACAGGGATGCATCTGTGCTCATGTGAAAACTCTAGGATGTGTCTGGGTAGCAATCATGAAGTGTCTCCTAAAGGCCCCTTACAGGGGATGCGTAGGATGGTATCTGCTCACGGAACCTACTTCAGGTGTGTACTCATTCATAACAGTATTTCTCCTTTGAGGATGAATATAGAACAGGGAAAGACTACGGGCACATTAGGTACTATGAGTAAAGGGCACGCTATGGCGCTTAAGTCTGCCAAACACATATTGGATGTTCACCACCAGTGTTGATCCGCACTTAGTTTCTGTGTCGAAAACGCTTCTTACACTTTGAGGGAAGTGAGCTTTAGAAGGGATTCACTGCAGTGTTACGTCTAGTAAAGAAGGAAGCTTTTGGGACTGACTCTGTGGTAACCGCAATAGTCGCACATAGCTTTCCGGTCTCAGATGTCATTCCTTTGGACTATAGCAAAATCTGTTTAAGGGAAACCTCTTCATGAGGAATGTCACTTCTCACAGTGTCTTTCCAGTGGAGGAAAGATGATAGAACAAGGACGGAGCAGAGAGAACGTTGCAACACGTGAGTGAAGTACAGGGTAAGGCACCTAAGCCTCTATGATGCATATGGAAGTTAAACCCCTGGGATGCTCCACAGTGTATACCACTTCTCAAAACACTTCCAGTATATGAGGGAACTGGCTATAGTAAGTTCTCATGACAGAGAAGCGTCTGTCTAAGTTGGAAATTGTAGGACGTGTCTGTGTAGCCATCATATAGTGTCTGATACAGGCCCCATAGAGGGGATGCGGAGGAAGGTATCTGCTCAGGGAACCTACTTCAGGTGCGTACTCATTCATAACAGTGTTTCTCTTTGAGGATGAAGTTAGAACAGGGATGGATTAGGGGCACATTAGGTACTGTGAGTATAGGGCAGGCTATGGCGCTTAAGCCTTCCAAACACATATTTGATGTTCACCACCAGTGGTGATCCGCACTTAGTTTCTGAGTCTATAACGCTTCCTACACTGAGAGGGAAGTGTGCTTTAGGAGGTATTCACTGCAGATTTACGTCTGTTAAAGAAGGAAGCTTTTGGGACTGACTCTTTGGTAACCGCAATAGCACACGTAGCTTTCCAGGCTCTGACGAATATCCTTTGGAGTATAGCAAGTTCTGTATAAGGGAAACACCTATATGCGGAATGTCACTTCTCACAGTGTCTTTCCACTGGAGGAAAGAAGATAGAACAAGGATGGAGCAGAGAGAACTTTGCAACCGGTGAGTGAAGTACAGGGTAAGGCACCTAGGCCTCTATGACGCAGCTGGAAGTTCAACACCTGGTATGTTCCACAGTGTCTACGACTTCACAAAACACTTCCAATATATGAGGGAACTGTGCTACAGTAAGTTCTCACGACAGGGATGCGTCTGTGCTCAGTTGGAAAGTGTAGGACATGTCTTTGTAGCAACCATGAAGTGTCTGATACAGGCCCCTTAGAGGGGATGAGGAGGAAGGTATCTGCTCAGGGAACCTAATTCAGGTTCGTACTCATTCATAACAGTGTTTCTCCTTTGAAGATGAAGATCGAACAGGGTCGGATTAGGGGCACATTAGGTACTGTGAGTAAAGGGCGGGCTATGGCCCTTAAGCCTGCCAAACACATATTGGATGTTCACCACCAATGGTGATCCGCACTTAGTTTCTGCTTCTAAATCGCTTCCAACACTGAGAGGGAAGTGTACTTTAGGAGGGATTCACTGCAGTGTTACCTACGTCTGTTAAAGAAGATAGTCAAATTGAGAAATTATAATTGTAGGTATAATCTCTTTTTTTTTTCCCTTTTTATTTTCCCCAATTTATTTATTTTCAGAAAAACAGTATTCATTATTTTTTCACCCCACCCAGTGCTCCATGCAAGCTGTGCCCTCTATAATACCCACCACCTGGTACCCCAACCTCCCACCCCCCCCGCCACTTCAAACCCCTCAGACTGTTTTTCAGAGTCCATAGTCTCTCATGGTTCACCTCCCCTTCCAATTTACCCTTAATTCCCTACTACTCTCTAACGCCCCTTGTCCTCCATGCTATTGGTTATGCTCCACAAATGAGTGAAACCATATGATAATTGACTCTCTCTGCTTGACTGATTTCACTGAGCATAATCTCTTCCAGTCCCGTCCATGTTGCTACAAAAGTTGGATATTCGTCCTTTCTGATGGAGGCATAATACTCCATAGTGTATATGGACCACATCTTCCTTATCCATTCATCCGTTGAAGGGCATCTTGGTTCTTTCCATAGTTTGGCGACTGTGGCCATTGCTGCTATAAACATTGGGGTACAGATGGCCCTTCTTTTCACGACATCTGTATCTTTGGGGTAAATACCCAGGAGTGCAATTGCAGGGTCGTAGGGAAGCTCTATTTGTAATTTCTTGAGGAATCTCCACACTGTTCTCCAAAGAGGCTGCACCAACTTGCATTCCCACCAACAGTGTAAGAGGGTTCCCCTTTCTCCACATCCTCTCCAACACATGTTGTTTCCTGTTTTGTTAATTTTGGCCATTCTAACTGGTGTAAGGTGATATCTCAATGTGGTTTTAATTTGAATCTCCCTGAGGGCTAATGATGATGAGCATTTTTTCATGTGTCTGATAGCCATTTGTATTTCTTGATTGGAGAAGTGTCTGTTCATATCTTCTGCCCATTTTTTGATGTGTTTGTCTGTTTCGTGTGGGTTGAGTTTGAGGAGTTCATTATAGATCCTGGATATCAACCTTTTGTCTGTACTGTCATTTGCAAATATCTTCTCCCATTCCGTGGGTTGCCTCTTTGTTTTTTTGACTGTTTCCTTTGCTGTGCAGAAGCTTTTGATTTTGATGAAGTCCCAGAAGTCTATTTTCGCTTTTGTTTCCTTTGCCTTTGGAGACGTATCTTGAAAGAAGTTGCTGTGGCTGATATCGAAGAGATTACTGCCTATGTTCTCCTCTAAGATTCTGATAGATTCCTGTCTCACGTTGAGGTCTTTTATCCATTTTGAGTTGATCTTTGTGTACGGTGTAAGAGAATGGTCGAGTTTCATTCTTCTACATATAGCTGTCCAGTTTTCCCAGCACCATTTATTGAAGAGACTGTCTTTTTTCCACTGTATATTTTTTCCTGTTTTGTCGAAGATTAATTGACCATAGAGTTGAGGGTCCATATCAGGGCTCTCTACTCTGTTCCACTGGTCTATGTGTCTGTTTTTATGCCAGTACCATGCTGTCTTGGTGATCACAGCTTTGTAATAAAGCTTGAAATCAGGTAAGGTGATGCCGCCAGCTTTATTTTTGTTTTTCAACGTTTCCTTAGCGATTCGGGGTCTCTTCTGATTCCATACAAATTTTTGGATTATTTGCTCCAGCTCTTTGAAGAATGCCGGTGGAATTTTGATCGGAATGGCATTAAAAGTATAGATTGCTCTAGGCAGTATAGACATTTTAACGATGTTTATTCTTCCGATCCAAGAGCATGGAATGGTCTTCCATCTTTTTGTGTCTTCTTCAATTTCTTTCATGAGTGTTCTATAGTTCCTCAAGTATAGATCCTTTACCTCTTTAGTTAGGTTTATTCCCAGGTATCTTATGGTTCTTGGTGCTATAGTAAATGGAATCGATTCTCTAATTTCCCTTTCTGTATTTTCCTTGTTATTGTATAAGAAAGCCACTGATTTCTGCACATTGACTTTGTATCCTGCCACGCTGCTGAATTGCTGTATGAGTTCTAGTAGTTTGGGGGTGGAGTCTTTTGGGTTTTCCATATAAAGAATCATGTCATCTGCGAAGAGAGAGAGTTTGACTTCTTCATTACCAATTTGGATACCTTTTATTTCTCTCTGTTGTCTGATTGCTGTTGCTAGGACTTCTAATACTATGTTGAACAAGAGTGGTGAAAGTGGGCATCCTTGTCTTGTTCCTGATCTCAACGGGAAGGCTGCAAGCTTTTTCCCATTGAGGATGATATTTGCTGTGGGTCTTTCATAGATAGATTTGATGAGGTTCAGGAATGTTCCCTCTATCCCTATACTTTGAAGCGTTTTAATCAGGAACGGATGTTGGATTTTGTCAAATGCTTTTTCTGCATCAATTGAGAGGACCATGTGGTTCTTCTCTCTTCTCATATTAATTTGTTGTATCACATTGATTGATTTACGAATGTTGAACCATCCTTGTAGCCCAGGGATGAATCCCACCTGATCATGGTGGATAATCTTTTTAATGTGTTGTTGGATCCTGTTGGCTAGGATCTTGTTGAGAATCTTAGCATCCATATTCATCAGTGATATTGGTCTGAAATTCTCCTTTTTGGTATGGTCCTTGCCTGGTTTGGGGATCAGGGTAATGCTGGCTTCATAGAAAGAGTCTGGAAGTTTTCCTTCTGCTTCAATTTTTTGAAACAGCTTCAGGAGAATAGGTGTTATTTCTTCTTGGAAGGTTTGGTAGAATTCCCCAGGGAATCCGTCAGGTCCTGGGCTCTTGTTTTTTGGGAGATTTTTGATCACTGCTTCAATCTCGTTATTAGATATCGGTCTATTCAGGTTGTCGGTTTCTTCCTGGTTCAATTTTGGTAGTTTATATTTTTCCAGGAATGCATCCATTTCATCAAGGTTGCTAAGCTTATTGGCATATAACTCTTCGTAGTAACTTCTGATGATTGTTTCTACTTCCTTGGTGTTAGTTGTGATCTCTCCCCTTTCATTCATAATTTTATGAATTTGGGATTTCTCTCTTTTCTTTTGGATTAGTGTAGCCAGTGGCTTATCGATCTTATTGATTCTTTCAAAAAACCAGCTTCTAGTTTCATTGATACGTTCTACTGTATCTCTGGTTTCTCCCTCATTGATCTCAGCTCTAATCTTGATGATTTCCCTTCTTATGTGTGGAGTTGGTTTGATTTGTTGTTGATCCTCCAGTTCTTTAAGGTGTAGAGACAGCTGGTGTGTTCTGGATTTTTCAATTTTTTTGAGCAAGGCTTGGATGGCTATATATTTTCCCCTTAGGACCGCCTTTGCTGTATCCCATAGGTTTTGGACCGAAGTGTCTTCATTCTCATTGGTTTCCATGAATTGTTTCAGTTCTTCTTTGATCTCCTGGTTGATCCAAGCATTCTTAAGCAAGGTGGTCTTTAGCTTCCAGGTGTTTGAGTTCCTTCGGAACTTTTCCTTGTGATTGAGCTCCAGTTTCAAAGCATTGTGATCTGAGAATATGCAGGGAATAATCTCAGTCTTTTGGTATCGGCTGAGTCCTGATTTGTGACCCAGTATGTGGTCTATTCTGGAGAAGGTTCCGTGTGCACTTGAGAAGAATGAGTATTCTGCTGTTTTAGGGTGGAATGTTCTGTATATATCTATGAGGTCCATCTGGTCCAATGTGTCGTTCAATGCTCTTGTTTCTTTATTGATTTTCTGCTTCGATGATCTGTCTAATTCTGAAAGAGGCGTGTTAAGATCACCTACGATTAGTGTATTCATATCAATATGACTCTTTATCTTGATTAACAGTTTTCTTAAGTAATTGGCTGCTCCCATATTGGGAGCATAGATATTTACAATTGTTAGATCATCTTGGTGGATAGTCCCTTTAAGGATTATGTAGTGTCCTTCTGTATCTCTGACTACAGTCTTTAGTTTGAAGTCTAATTTATCTGATATGAGAATCGCTACCCCAGCCTTCTTTTGAGTCCCATTGGCATGAAAGATGCTTCTCCACCCCTTCCCTTTTGGTCTGCGTGTATTTTTAGGTTCAAAATGGGTCTCTTGTAGACAGCATATGGATGGGTCCTGTCGTTTTATCCAATCTGCAACCCTGTGCCGTTTTATGGGTGCATTGAGGCCATTCACATTGAGAATGATTATTGATAGATACGTTTTTATTGACATCGAGTTACCTTTGAAGTCTTTCTTTCTGTAGACTGTCACTATATTTCTGTTCAATGCTATTCTTGGGATTTTTTCTCTTTTATAGAACCCCCCTTAATATTTCCTGCAGTGTCGGCTTGGTGGTTGCATAGCCTTTTAAGCCTTGCCGGTCTTGGAAACTCTTTATCTCTCCATCCATTTTGAATGTCAGTCTTGCTGGATAAAGTATTCTTGGCTGCATGTTCTTCTCATTTAGTGCCCTGAATATATCTTGCCAGCCTCTTCTGGCTTGCCAGGTCTCTGTGGACAGGTCTGACGTTATTCTGATGGGCTTCCCTCTGTAAGTAAGGAGCCTCTTTGCCCTGCCGGCTTTAAAGAGATTATACCTACAATTATAATTCCTCAATTTGACTATCAGGTGTCGTGATTATTTTTGGAGTGTATAATCTTGGGTGGAGACCGTTCAGCCTCTAGTACATGAACGCTGGTTTCATTCACGAGATTCAGAAAATTTTCATGAAGGACTTGTTCCACGATATCTTCTAGACTTCTTTCTTTCTCCTCCCCTTCAGGAATTCCAATAATTCTGACGTTGGAACGCTTCATGGCATCATTTATTTCCCTAATTCTGCTTTCATGGGATCTAAGCTGTTTGTTCCAGACTTCCTCCTGATCCTCTCTCTATCTGTTTGTCTTCCAGATCACTAATTCTATCTTCTGTCTCAGTTACCCTAGCTTTGAGAGAGTTTAGATTGGATTGGAACTCATTGAGAGCATTGTGGACCTCCTCCCTGGTAGCTTTAAGCTCCGCCCTAACATTGTGAACATCCTGTCTGGTCGCTTTCAGTTCAGCCCTAATCAAATCTGTTTGGTCATCCATGGCTTTCTCCAACCTAGCTATTGCCTGGATAATTGTTAGCCTGAATTCTCTTTCCGACATATTGTCTATGTTGATAGTCGTTAGCTCTATTGCAGAAGGTCCATCCTCTGTATTTTTCTTCTGTTGGGCATTCCTCCTCCTAGTCATTTTGGTGGGAGAAGACTGAACAGATGTAGCTGGATGTATCAACTCTGGTGCAGTCAAGGTGCACCCTGGAAGACTTCCTGATCTCCGTCTCAGAGAGAAGCCTCAGTCTGGGTGCAGAAGCTGAATAAATTCCCCCTTGGACGCTGGCAGTGCAGGTTCCAAGTTAAAGACCCTGGGGGCGCAGGATCTTTTGCTCGTCCCCAAAGCCAAGGAGGTGGCGGCTGTCTGGGAGCTCCTACCGCCAGAGAGTTTCCAAGCAGCGATAGCAGACTGAGATTTTGCCGCCGGCCCAGGCTGGGAGTGCCCGGCTTGCGTGCACCTCTTTTCAGAGGCGGCTGTGGGTCGGGCGCGCATCTGGGGCACTGAGAAAGGGGCGCTGGTCCGTAAACCGCAGGCTGGGCTTTTGTGCGCCTCTGTTGGGGAAAGAGTTCGCGCGCACTCAGCTTAGACTTTGAAACAATGGCGCAGGTCAAGAAGCGCCCCCGGGCCTTAGAAACCCAGGAGAGCTGGACGTATGTGCGCGCATCTCAAGCTTTGTGGTAGGGCTAGCGTGCGTTCTGCAGACCGGCGCAGCTCCAATCCCCTCACAGTAACAGGAACCCCCGCGCTCTGGGGCGAGCTGGCGCCTTAGGGACCAAGAGCCGGTTTCTCCACCGCACTCTCTCTGCCTCCGCGCCAGGGAGGCTGTCTGGGACCGGGGACTTAAGCCCCTGTCCCTAGCCTCCACGTTTCCCACAATTTGCCCATGCGATCCTTTGCTCTTTTGGAGTGCTTTCAACTAGTCTCCAAGTTACTGCTGGTGCCCAGAGGCAGGGCACTCTCGCTCATATTGGGGTATTACGTTTGCACCGGTCGCCTCTGGTGGCTCCCTCCCCCTTTTTTTTATCTTCTGATATCAGTCCATGTTCCTATTCCGCTTTACCTGTTCACAGGCGTCTTCTGCCCCTGTAGAGACCCAGAGGTGTATAATTCTGATCAAGGCTGATTTCATGGGTGGTCGGAGTTCTTTGGTAGGTAATCAGCTCACTTTGGGGTACCAGCTGAAAAGACGCCTCTTCCAAGTACCCCGCCATCTTGTCCCCCGGAATGTCACTTCTCACAGTGTCTTTCCACTGGAGGAAAGAAGATAGAACAAGGACAGAGCAGAGAGAACGTTGCAACCCGTGAGGGAAGTACAGGGTAAGGCACCTAGGCCGCAATGATTCATACTGGAAGTTCAACACCTGGGATGTTCCACAGTGTCTGCCACTTCTCAAAACACTTCCAATATATGAGGGAATTGTGCTACAGTATGTTCTCACAACAGGGATGTTTCTATGCTCAGTTGGAAAGTGTAGGACGTGCCTGGGTAAAATTCATGAAGTGTCTGATACAGGCCACTGAGAGGGGTTGCGGAGGAAGGTATCTGCTCAGGGAACCTACTTCAGGTTCGTACTCATTCATAACAGTGTTACTCCTTTGAGGATGAAGATAGAACAAGGACGGATTAGGGGCACATTAGGTACTGTGAGTAAAGGGTAGGCTATTGTGCTTAAGCCTGACAAACACATATTGGATGTTCACCAAAGTGGTGATCCGCACTTAGTTTCTGCGTTTAAAACGCTTCCAACACTGAGAGGGAAGTGTGCTTTAGAAGGGATTCACTGCAGTGTTACGTCTGTTAAAGAAGGAAGCATTTGGGACTGACTCTGTGGTAACTGCATTAGGCGCTCATAGCTTTCCAGTCTCAGACGTCTAACCGTTAGACTAGGAATTTCTGTTTAAGGGAAACTCCTTCATGCGGAATGTCTCTTGTCACAGTGTCTTTCCAGTGGAGGTAAGAAGATAGAACAAGGAAGGACAGAGAGAACGTTGCAAACCGTGAGTGAAATACACGGTAAGCCACTTAGGCTTCTATGATGCATACAGGAAATTCAACACCGGAGATGTTCCACAGTGTCTATCTCTTCTCAAAACACTTCCAGTATATGAGGGAACTGTTCTACAGTAAGTTCTCACGACAGAGATGCGTCTGTGCTCAGTTGAAAAGTGTAGGACGTGTCTGGGTCGCAACCATAAAGTGTCTGATACAGGCGCCTTAGAGGGGATGCGGAGGAAAGTATCTGCTCAGGGAAGCTACTTCAGGTGCGTACTCATTCATAACAGTGTTATTCCTTTGAGGATGAAGATAGAACAGGGAAGGACTACGGGCACATTAGGTACTGTGAGCAAAGGGCACGCTATGGCGCTTAAGCCTGCCAAACACATATTGGATGTTCACCACCACAGGTGATCCGTACTTAGTTTCTGCGTCGAATATACTTCCTACAATGAGAGGGAAGTGTGCATTAGGAGGGATTCACTGCAGTGTTACGTCTGTTAAAGAAGGAAGCTTATGGGACTGACTATTTGGTAACCACAATAGCACACATAGCTTCAAGTCTCAGACGTCTAACCGTTGGACTATAGCAAGTACTGTGTAAGGGAAACACCTTCTTGCAGAATGTCATTTCTCACAGTGTCTTTCCACTGGAGGAAAGAAGACAGAACAAGGACGGAGTAGAGAGCACGTTGCAACCCGTGAGTGAGGTACAGGGTAAGGCAACTAGGCCTCTATGATGCATACTGTAAGATTTACACCTGGGATGTTCCACAGAGTCAACCACTTCTCAAAACACTTCCAATATAAGAGGGAACTATGCTACAGTAAGTTCTCAAGACAGGGATGCGTCTAAGCTCAGTTGGAAAGTATAGGACGTGTCTGGGTAGCAACCTTGCAATGTCTGATACAGGCCCCTTAGAAGGGATGCGGAGAAGGTATCTGCTCAGTGAACCTACTTCAGGTTCGTACTCAATCATAACAGTGTTTCTCCTTTGAGGAAGAAGATAGAAGAGGGACGGATTAGGGGAAGATTAGGTACTGTGAGTAAAGGGCACGCTATGGAGCTTAAGCCTGCCAAACACATATAGGATGTTCACCACCAATGGTGATCCGCACTTAGTTTCTGCGTCTAAAACGCTTCCAACACTGAGAGGGAAGTGTGCTTTTGGAGGGATTCACTGCAGTGTTACATCTGTTAAAAAGGAAGCTTTTGGGACTGACTCTGTGGTAACCGCATTAGGCGCACATAGCTTTCCAGTCTCAATCGACTAACCGTTAGACTATAGGAAGTTCTGTTTAAGAGAAACTCCTTCATGCGGAATGTCACTTCTCACAGTGTCTTTCCAGGTGAGGAAAGAAGATAGAATAAGGACGGAGCAGAGAGAACGTTGCAAACCATGAGTGAAGTACAGGGTAAGCCCATAGGCCTCTATGATGCATACTGGAAATTCAACACCGGAGATGTTAACAGTGTCTATCTCTTCTCAAAACACTTCCAGTATATGAGGGAACTGTGCTACAGTAAGTTCTCACGACACAGATGCCTCTGTGCTCAGTTGGAATGTGTAGGACGTGTCTGGGTAGCAACCATGAATTGTCTGATACAAGCCCCAAATAGGGGAGGCGGAGGAAGGTATCTGCTCAGGGAACCTACTTCATGTGCGTACTCATTCATAACAGTGTTTCTCCTTTGAGGTAGAAAATAGAACAGGGAAGGACTACGGGCACATTAGGTACTGTGAGTAAAGGGCACGCTATGGCGCTTAAGCCTGCCAAACACATATTGGGTGTTCACCACCAGTGTTGATCCGCACTCACTTTCTGCGTCGATGACGCTTCTTACACTGATAGGGAAGTGTGCTTTAGGAGGGATTCACTGCAGTGTTACTTCTGTTAAAGAAGGAAGATTTTGGGACTGACTCTGTGGTAACTGCAATGGTTCCACATTGCTTTCCAGTCTCAGCCGTCTATCCGTTGGACTATAGCAAGTTCTGTTTAAGGGAAACTCCTTCATGCGGAATGTCATTTCTCACAGTGTCTTTCCAGTGGAGGAAAGAAGATAGATCAAGTACGAACAGAGAGAACGGGGTAACCCGTGAGTGAAGTACAGGGTAAGGCACCTAAGCCTTTATGATGCATACTGGAATTTCAACACCAAGGATGTTCCACAGTGACTACCACTTTTCAAAACACTTCCAATATATGAGGGGACTGTTCTACCGTAAGTTCTCACGACAGGAATGCATCTGTGCCCATTTGAAATCTCTAGGATGTGTCTGAATAAAAATCATGAAATGTCTCATACAGGCCCCTTAGAGGGGATACTAGGAATGTATTTGCTCAGGGAAGATACTTCAGGTGCGTACTCATTCATAACAGTGCTTCTCTTTGGAGGAATGAATGTAGAACACGGACGGAGTAGAGGCACATTAGGTACTGTAGGTAAAGGGTAGGCTATGACGCTTAAACCTGCCAAACAAATATTGGATGTTCACCACCAGTGGTGATCCGCACTTAGTTACTGCGTCTAAAACGCTTCCAACACTGAGAGAGTAGTGTGCTTTAGGAGGGATTCACTGCAGTGCTACGTCTGTAAAGAAGGAAGCTTTTGGACTGACTCTATGGTAAACGCATTAGGCGCGCATAGCTTCCCAGTCTCAGACGCCTAACCGATAGACTATAGGAAGTTCTGTAAGGGAAACTCCTTCATGCGGAAAGTCTCTTCTACCAGTGTCTTTATGTGGAGGAGAGTAGATAGAACAAGGACGGACAGAGAGAACGTTGCAAACTGTGAGTGAAGTATAGGGTAAGCCACTTTGGCCTCTATGATGCATACTGGAAGTTCAACAACGGAGATGTTCCACAGTGTCTACCTATTCTCAAAACACTTCCAGTATATGAGGGAAGTGTGGTACAGTAAGTTTTCACGACAGAGATGCGTCTGTGCTCAGTAGGAAAGTGTAGGACGTGTCTTGGTAGCAAACATGAAGTGTCTGATACAAGTCACTAATAAGGGATGCGGGGGAAGGTATCTGCTCAGGGAAGCTACTTCAGGTGCGTACTCATTTATAACAGTGCTTCTCCTTTGAGGATGAAGATAGAACAGGGACGTATTAGGGGCACCTTAGGTACTGTGAGTAAAGGGCAGGCTATGGCGCTTAAGCCTGCCAAACACATAATGGATGTTCACTACCAATGGTGATCCGCACTTAGTTTCTGCGTCTAAAACGCTTCCAACACTAAGAGGGATGTATGCTTTAGGAGGGATTCACTGCAGTGTTTCGTCTGTTAAAGAAGGAATCTTTTGGGACTGACTCTGTGGTAAACGCATTAGGCGCACATAGCATTCCAGTCTCAGATGTCTAACCGTTAGACTATAGGAAGTTCTGTTTAAGGGAAATTCCTTCATGCGGAATGTCACTTCTCACAGTGTCTTTCCAGTGGAGGAAAGAAGATAGAACAAGGACGGACAGAGAGAACATTGCAAACCGTTAGTGAAGTACAGGGTAAGCCACGTAGGCATCTATGATGCATACTTGAAGTTCAACACCGGAGATGTTGCCCAGTGTATACCTCTTCTCAAAACAATTCCAGTATATGAGGGAACTGTGCTACAGTCAAATCTGACGACAGAGATGCATCTGTGCACAGTTGAAAACTCTAGGATGTGTCTGGGTAGCAATCATGAAGTGTCTCATACAGGCCAATTAGAGGGGATGCGTAGGAAGGTGTCTGCTCAGGGAAGCTACTGCGGGTGCGTACTCATTCTTAACAGTGTTTCTCCTTTGAGTATGATGATAGAACTGGGACGGATTAGAGGGACTTTAGGTACTGTGAGTAAAGTGCAGGCTATGGCGCTTAAGCCTGCCAAACACATATTAGATGTTCACCACCAGTGGTGATCCGCACTTAGTTTCTGCGTCTAATACGCTTCCAACACTGAGAGGGAAGTGTGCTTTAGGAGGGATTCACTGCAGTGTTACGTCAGTTAAATAAGGAAGCTTTTGAGACTGACTCTGTGGTAACCGCATTAGGCGCACATAGCTTTCCAGTCTCAGACAATTAACCGTTATACTATAGGAAGTACTGTTAAAGGAAACTCCTTCATGCGGAATGTCACTTATCACGGTGTCTTTCAGGGGAGGTAAGAAGATAGAACAAGGAAGGACAGAGAGAACGTTGCAAACCATGAATGATACAGGTTAAGCCATTTAGGCCTCTATGATGCATACTGCAAGTCAACCCCTTAGTTGTTCCCAGTGTCTACCACTTCTCAAAACACTTCCAGTATATGAGGGAACTGTGCTACAGTATGTTCTCACGACAGAGATGCGTTTGTGTCAGTTGGAAAGTATAGGACGTGTCTGGGTAGCAACCATGAAGTGTCTCATACAGGCCCCTTAGAGTGGATGCGTAATAAGGTATCTGCTAAGGTAACCTACTTCAGGTTTGTACTCATTCATAACAGTGTTTCTCCTTTGAGGATGAAGATAGAACAGGGAAAGACTACGGGCACATTAGGTACTGTGAGTAAAGGGCACGCTATGGCGCTTAAGCCTGCCAAACATATATTGGATATATACCAGCAGTGTTGATCCGCACTTAATTTCTGTGTCGAAAACGCTTCTTACACTGAGAGGGAAGTGTGCTTTAGGTGGGATTCACTGCAGTGTTACGTCTAGTAAAGAAGGAAGCTTTTGGGACTGATTCTGTGGTAACCGCAATAGTCGAACATAGCTTCCCAGTCTCAGATGTCTATCTGTTGGACTATAGCAAGTTCTGTTTAAGGGAAACTCCTTCATAAGGAATGTCACTTCTCACAGTGTCTTTCCACTGGAGGAAAGAAGATAGAACAAGGACAGTGCAGAGAGAATTTTGCAACCGGTGAATGAAGTACAGGGTAAGGCACCTTGGCCTCTATGATGCATACTGGAAGTTCAAAACCTGGGATGTTCCACAGAGTCTACCACTTCTCAAAACCCTTCCAATATATGAGGGAACTGTGCTACAGTAAGTTCTCACGACAGGGATGCGTCTATGCTCAGTTGGGATGAGTAGGACGTGTCTGGGTAGCAATCATGAACTGTTTGATACAGGCCTCTTAGAGGGGATGCGGAAGAAGGTATCTGCTCAGGGAACCTACTTCAGGTTCGTACTCATTCATAACAGTGTTAATCTTTTGAGAATGAAGATAGAACAGGGACGAATTAGGGGCACAGTAGGTACTGTGAGTAAAGGGCAGGCTATGGCGCTTAAGCCTGCCAAACACATATTGGATGTTCACCACCAGTGGTGATCTGCACTTAGTTTCTGTGTCTAAAACAATTCCAACACTGAGATGGAAGTGTGCTTTAGGAGGGATTCACTGCAGTGTTACATCTGTAAAAGAAGGAAGCTTTTGGGCCTGACTCTGTGGTAACGGCATTAGGCGCACATAGTTTTCCAGTCTCAGACATCTAACCGTTAGACTATAGGAAGTTCTGTTTAAGGGAAACTCCTTCATGCGGAATGCCACTTCTCACAGTGTCTTTCCAGGGGAGGAAAGAAGATAGAACAAGGATGGACAGAGAGAACGTTGCAAACCGTGCGTGAAGTACAGGGTAAGCCACTTAGGCCTCTGGGATGCATACTGGAAGTTCAACACCGGAGATGTTCCACAGTGTCTACCTCTTCGCAAAACACTTCCAGTATATTAGGGAACTGTGGTACAGTAAGTTCTCACGACAGAGATGGGTCTGTGCTCTGTTGTAAAGTGTAGGACGTGTCTGGGTAGCAACCATGAAGTGTCTCATACAGGCCCCTTAGAGGGAATGCGGAGGAAGGTATCAGCTCAGGGAACTTACTCAGGTGCGTACTCATTCATAACAGTGTTTCTCCTTTGAGGATGAAGATAGAACAGGGAAAGACTACGGGCACATTAGATACTGTGAGTAAAGGGCACACTATGGCGCTTAAGCCTGCCATACACATATTGAATGTTCACCACTAGTGGTGATCCGCACTTAGTTTCTGCGTCTAAAACGCTTCCAACACTGAGATGGAAGTGTGTTTTAGGAGGGATTCACTGCAGTGTTACGTCTGTTAAAGAAGGAAGCTTTTGGGTCTGACTCTGTGGTAACCGCCATAGGCACACATAGCTTTCTAGTCTCCGACGTATATCCTTTGGATATAGCAAGTTCTGTTTAAGGAAAACTCCTTCATGCGGAATGTCACTTCTCACAGTGTCTTTCCACTGGAGGAATGAAGATAGAACAAGGACTGACAGAGAGAGCGTTGCAACTCGTGAGTTAAGTACAATGTAAGGCACATAAGTCTCTATGATGCATACTGGAAGTTCAAAACCTGGGATCTTCCACAATGTCTACCACTTCTTTGAACACTTCCAATATATGAAGGAACTGTGCTAAAGTAAGTTCTATCGACAGGGATGCATCTGTGCACAGTTGAAAACTCTAGGATGTGTCTGGGTAGCAATCATGAAGTGTCTCATACAGGCCACTTAGAGGGGATGTGTAGGAAGGTGTCTGCTCAGGGAAGCTACTTCGGGTGCATACTCATTCAAAACAGTGTTTCTCCTTTGAGATTGAAGATAGAACAGGGAAGGAGTACGGGCACATTAGGTACTTTGAGTAAAGGGCACGCTATTGCACTTAAGCCTGCCAACCACATATTGGATATTCACCACCAGTTGTGATCCGCACTTAGTTTCTGCTTCTAAAACGCTTCCTACACTGAGAGGGAAGTGTGCTTTAGGAGGGATTCACTGCAGTGTTACGTCTGTTAAAAAGGAAGATTTTGGGACTGACTCTGTGGTAACCGCAATAGGCGCACATAGCTTTCCAGTCTCCGACGTGTATCCCTTGGAATATAGCAAGTTCTGTTTAAGGGAAACTCCTTCATGCGGAATGTTACTTCTCACAGTGTCTTTCCAGACGAGGAAAGAAGATAGAACAAGGACAGTGCAGAGAGAACGTAGAAACCGTGAGTAAAATATAGGGTAAGGCACCTAGGCCTCTATAATGCATACTGGAAGTTCAACACATGGGATTTTCCACAGTGTCTACCACTTCTCAAAACACTTCCAATATATGAGGGAAATCTGCTACCGTAAGTTTTCACGACAGGGATTCATCTGCGCTCAGTGGAAAACTCTAGGATATGTCTGGGTAGCAATCATGAAGTGTCTCATTCAGACCCCTTAGAGGGAATGCGTAGGAAGGTATCTGCCTAGGGAAGTTAGTTCAGGTGCGTAATCATTCATAACAGTGTTTGTCCTTGGAGGAAGGAAGGTAGAACTTGTACGGAAAGGGGGCAGATTAGGTACTGTGAGTAAAGGGCAGGCTATTACGCTTAAGACTGCCAAACACATATTGGATGTTCACCACCAGTGGTGATCCGCACTTAGTTTCTGCGTCTAAAACGCTTCCAACACTGAGAGGGAAGTGTACTTTAGGAGGGATTCACTGCAGTGTTATGTCTAGTAAAGAAGGAAGCTTTTGGGACTGACTCTGTCGTAACCGCATTAGGCGCACATAGCTTTCCAGTCTCTGACGTCTAACCGTTAGATTATAGGCAGTTCTGTTTAAGGGAAACTCCTTCATGCGGTCAGTCACTTCTCACAGTGTCTTTCCAGTGGAGATAAGAAGATAGAACAAGGACGGACAGAGAGAACATTGCAAACCGTTAGTGAAGTACAGGGTAAGCCACGTAGGCATCTATGATGCATACTGGAAGTTCAACACTGGAGATGTTCCACAGACTCTACCTCTTCTCAAAACACTTCCAGTATATGAGGGAACTGTGCTACCGTAAGTTCTCACGACAGAACTGTGCTCAGTTGGAAAGTGTAGGACGTTTCTGGGTAGCAAACTTGAAGTGTCTGATACAGGCCACTTAGAGGGAATGCGGAGGAAGCTATCTGCTGAGGGAACCTACTTCAGGTGCGTACACTTTCATAACAGTATTTCTCCTTTGAGGTGTAAATAGAACATGGAATGACAACGGACACATTAAGTAATGTGTGTAAAGGGCACGCTATGGCTCTTAAGCCTGCCAAACATATATTGGATATATACCACCAGTGTTGATCCGCACTTAATTTCTGCGTTGAAAACTCTTTCTACGGGATGCCTGGGTGGCTGAGTGGATTAAGCCGCTGCATTCGGCTCAGGTCATGATCTCAGGGTCCTGGGATCGACTCCCGCATTGGGCTCTCTGCTCAGCTGGGAGCCTGCTTCCTCCTCTCTCTCTCTGCCTGGCTCCCTGCCTACTTGTAATCTGTCTCTGTCAAATAAATAAATAAAATCTTTAAAAAAAAAAGAAAAGAAAACTCTTCCTACACTGAGAGGGAAGTATGTTTTAGGAGGGATTCACTGCAGTGTTATGTCTGTTAAAGAAGGAAGCTTTTGGGACTTACTCTGTGGTAACTGCAATAGACACACATAGCTTTCCAGTCTCAGCCTTCTATCCGTTGGACTATAGCAAGTTCTGTTTAAGGGAAACTCCTTTATGCGGAATGTCACTTCTCACAGTGTCTTTCCAGTGGAGGAAAGAAGATAGAACAAGGACGGACAGAGAGAACCTTGCAAACCGTGAGTGAAAACAGGGTAAGCCACTTAGGCTTCTATGATGCATACTGGAAGTCAACACCGGAGATGTTTCTCAGTGTCTACTTCTTCTCAAAACACTTCCAGTATATTAGGGAACTGTGCTACAGTAAGTTCTAACGACAGAGATGTGTCTGTGCTCAGTTGGAAAGTGTAGGACGTGGCTGGGTAGCAACCATGAAGTGTCTATTACAGGCACCTTAGAGGGGATAAGGAGGAGAGTATCTGTACCCCAATGTATATAGCAGCAATGGCCACAGTCGCCAAACTATGGAAAGAACCAAGATGCCCTTCAACGGATGAATGGATAAGAGAGTATCTGCTCAGGAAAGCTACTTCAGATGGGTACTCATTCATAACAGTGTTTCTCCTTTGAGGATGAAGATAGAACAGGGAAGGACTACGGGCACTTTAGGTACTGTGAGTAAAGGGCACGCTATGGCGCTTGAGCCTGCCAAACACATATTGGATGTTCACCACCAATGGTGATCCGCACTTAGTTTCTGCGTCTAAAACGCTTCCTACACTGATAGGAAAGTGTGCTTTAGGAGGGATTCACTGCCGTGTTACCACTATTAAAGAAGGAAGCTTTGGGGACTGACTCTGTGGTAACCGCAATAGGCGCATATAGCTGTCCAGCTTAGACGTCTAACCGTTAGACTATAGGAAGTTCTTTTCATGGGAAACTCCTTCATGTGGAATGTCACTTCTCACAGGTCTTTCCAGTGGAGGAAAGAAGATAGAACATAGACGGACAGAGAGAATGTTGCAAACCGTGAGTGAAGTACAGGGTAAGGCATCTAAGCCTCTATGATGCATACGAGAAGTTAAACACCTGGGAAGTTACACAGTGTCTACCAATTCTCAAAACACTTCCAATATATGAGGGAACTGTGCGAAAGTATGTTCTCACACAGGGATGCGTCTATGCTCTGTTGGAAATTGTAGGACGTGTCTGGGTAGCAATCATGAAGTCTGATACAGGCCCCTTAGAGGGGATGCGGAGGAAGTTATCTGCTCAGGGAACCAACTTCAGGTTCGTACTCATTCATAACAGTGTTTCTCCTTTGAGGATGAATATAGAACAGGGAGGGATTAGGGGCACATTAGGTACTGTGAGTAAAGGGCAGGCTATGGCGCTTAAGCCTGCCAAACACATATTGGATGTTCACCACCAATGGTGATCTGCAATTAGTTTCTGTGTCTAAAACGCTTCCAACACTGAGAGGGAAGTGTGCTTTAGGAGGGATTCACTGCAGTGTTAAGTCTGTTATAGAATGAAGCTTTTGGGACTGACACTGTGGTAACCGCAATAGGCGCACATAGCTTTCCAGTCACAGACATGTAACCGTTAGACTATAGAAGTTCTGTTTAAAGGAAACTCATTCATGTGTAAATTCACTTCTCACAGAGTCTTTCCAGTGGAGGAAAGGAGATAGAAAAAGGACAGACATAGAGAACGTTGCAAACCATGAGTGAAGGACAGGGTAAGGCACTTAGGCCTCTATGATGCATACTGGCAGTTCAACTCTGAGGATGTTCCACCGTGTCTACCACTTCTCAAAAAACTTCCAGTATATGAGGGAACTGTGCTACAGTAAGTTCAGGGTAGCAACCATGTAGTGTCTGATACAGGCCCCTTAGAGGGATGCAGAGGAAGGTATCTGCTCAGGGAACCTACTTCAAGTGCTTACTCATTCATAACAGTGTTTCTCTTTGAGGATGAACATAGAACAGGAAAGGACTACGGGCACACTAGGTACTGTGATTAAAGGGCACGCTATGGCACTTAAGCCGCCAAACACATATAGGATGTTCACCACCAGTGTTGATCCGCACTTAGTTTCTGCGTCGAATATACTTCCTACACTGAGAGGGAAGTGTGCATTAGGAGGGATTCACTGCAGTGTTACGTCTGTTAAAGAAGGAAGCTTTTGGGACTGACTCTTTGTTAACCGCAATAGCACACGTAGCTTTCCAGTCTCAGACGTCTAACTGTTGGACTATACCAAGTTCTGTGTAAGGGAAACTCCTTCTTGCGGAATGTCATTTCTCACAGTGTCTTTCCAGTGGAGGAAAGAAGATAGAACAAGGACGGAGCAGAGAGAACGTTTCAACCCATGAGTGAAGTACAGGGTAAGGCACCTAGGCCTCTATGATGCATACAGGAAGTTCAACAACTGGAATGTTCCACAGTGTCTACCACTTCTCAAAACACTTCCAATATATGAGGGAACTGTGCTACAGTAAGTTCTCACGGCAGGGATGCATCTATGCTCAGTTGGAAAGTGTTGGACGTGTCTGGATAGCAATCATGAAGTGTCTGATACAGGCCCCTTAGAGGGGATTCGGAGGAAGGTATCTGCTCAGGGAAGCCACTTCAGGGCGTACTCGTTCATAACAGTGTTTCTCCTTGAGGATGAAGATAGAACAGGGAAGGACCACGGGCACATTAGGTACAGTGAGTAAAGGGCACGCTATGGTGCTTAAGCCTGCCAAACACATATTGGATGTTCACCACCAGTGGTGATCCGCACTTAGTTTCTGCGTCGAAAACGCTTCCTGCACTGAGAGGGAAGTGTGCTTTCAGAGTGATTCACTGCTGTGTTACGTCTGCTAAAGAAGGAAGGTTTGGGGACTTACTCTGTGGTAACCGCAATAGGAGCACATAACTTTTCAGTCTCAGATGTCTATCCGTTAGACTATAGGAAGTTCTGTTTAAGGGAAATTCCTTCATGCGGATTGGCACTTCTCACAGTGTCTATATGTGGAGGATAGAAGATAGAACAAGGACGGACAGAGAGAACGTTGCAAACCGTGATTGAAGTACAGGGTAAGCCACTTATACCTCTATGATGCATACTGGAAGTTCAGCACCGGAGGTGTTCCACAGTGTCTACCTCTTCTCAAAACGCTTCCAGTATATGAGGGAACTGTGCTTCTGTAAGTTTTCACGACAGAGATGCGTCTGTCTCTGTTGGAAAGTGTAGGACGTGTCTGGGTAGCAACCATGAAGTGTCTGATACAAGCCCCTAAAAAGGGATGCGGAGGAAGGTATCTGCTCAGGGAACCTACTCCAGGTGCGTACTCATTCATAACAGTGTGTCTCCTTTGAGGATGAAGATAGAACAAGCAAAGACTACGGTCACATTAGGTGCTGAGTAAAGTCCAGTCTATGGCGCTTAAGCCTGCCAAACACATATTGGATATTCACCAACAGTGGTGATCCGATCTTAGTTTCTGCATCTAAAATGCTCCAACCCTGAGAGGGAAGTATGCTTTAGGAGGGATTCACTGCAGTGTTACTTACGTCTGTTAAAGAAAGAAGCTTTTGAAAAAAAAAAAAAAAAAAAAAAAAAAAAAAAGAAAGAAGCTTTTGGGACTGACTCTGTGGTAACCACATTAGGCGCACATAGCTTTCCAGTCTCAGACGTCTAACCATAAGACTATAGGAAGTTCTGTTTAAGGGAAACTCCTTCATGCGGAATGTCACTTCTCACAGTGTCTTTCAAGTGGAGGTAAGAAGATAGAACAAGGACGGAGCAGAGAGAATGTTGCAAACCGTGAGTGAAATACAGGGTAAGCCACTTAGGCCTCTATGATCCATACTGGAAGTTCAGCACCGGAGGTGTTCCACAGTGTCTACCTCTTCTCAAAACACTTCCAGTATATGAGGGAACTGTGCTACAGTAAGTTCTCACGACAGAGATGCGTCTGTGCTCAGTTGGAAAGTGTAGGACGTGTCTGGGTAGCAATCATGAAGTGTCTGATACAGGCCCCTTAGAGGGGATGCGGAAGAAGGTATCTGCTCAGGGAACCTACTTCAGGTTCGTACTCATTCATAACAGTGTTTTTCCATTTAGGATGAATATAGAACAGGAAAGTTTACGGGCACATTAGGTACTGTGAGTAAAGGGCATGGTATGGCGCTTAAGCCTGCCAAACACATATTGGATGTACAGCACCAGTTGTGATACGCACTTAGTTTCTGCGTCTAAAACCATTCCAACACTGAGAGGGATGTGTGCATTAGGAGGGATTCACGACAGTGTTACATCTGTTAAAGAAGGAAGATTTGGGGGCCTACTCTGTGGTAACCGCATTAGGCGCACATAGCTTTCCAGTCTCAGACGTCTAACCGTTAGACTATAGGAAGGTCTGTTTAAGGGAAACTCCTTCATGTGGAATGTCACTTCTCACAGTGTCTTTCCAGTGGAGGAAAGAAGATAGAACAAGGACGGACAGATAGAACGTTGCAAATCATGAGTGAAGTACAGGGTAAGGCACCTAGGCCTCTATGATGCATACTGGAAGTTCAACACCGGAGATGTTCCACAGTGTCTACCTCTTCTCAAAACACTTCCAGTATATGAGGGAACTGTGCTACAGTAAGGTCTCATGAGAGAGATGCGTCTTGCTCAGTTGGAAAGTGTAGGACGTGTCTGGGTAGAAACCATGAAGTGTCTCATACAGGCCCCTTAGAAGGGATGCGTAAGAAGTATCTGCTCAGGGAACCTACTTCAGGTTTGTACTCATTCATAACAGTGTTTCCCCATTGAGGATGAGAATAGAACAGGGAAGGACTACGGGCAATTTGGTACTGTGAGTAAAGGACACGCTATGGCGCTTAAGCCGGCCAAACACATATTGGATGTTCGCCATCAGTGGTGATCTGCACATAGTTTCTGCGTCTAAAACACTTCCTACACTGAGAGGGAAGTGTGCTTTCGGAGGGATTCACTGCAGTGTTACGTCCGTTAAAGAAGGAAGCTTTTGGGACTGACTCTGTAGTAACCGCATAGGCGCACCTAGCTTTCCAGTCTCAGACGTCTATCCGTTGGACTATAGCAAGTTCTCTTTAAGGGATACTCCTTCATGTTGAATGTCACTACTCACAGTGTCTTTCTAGTGGAGGAAAGAAGATAGAACTAGGCCGGAGCAGAGTGAATGTTGCAAGCCATGAGTGAAGTACATGGTAAGGCACCTAGGCTTCTATGATGCATACTGGAAGTTCAACACCTGGGATGTTCCACAGTGTCTACCCCTTCTCAAAACACTTCCAATATATTATGGAACTGTGCTTTCATAAGTTCTCACGACAGTGATGCCTCTGTGCTCAGTTGAAACTCTAGGATTTGTCTGCATAGCAATCATGAAGTGTCTCATACAGGCCCCTTAGAGGGGATGCGTAGGAAAGTATCTGCTCAGGGAAGCTACTTCAGGTGCGTTCTCATTCATAAGACTGCTTCTCCTTGGAGGAATTAAGGTAGAACACGGAAGGACTACGGGCACATTAGGTACTGTGAGTAAAGGGCACGCTATCTCGCTTACGCCTGCCAAACACATATTGGATGTTCACCACCAGTGGTGATCCGCACTTAGTTTCTGCGTCTAAAACGCTTCCTACACTGAAAGGGAAGTGTGCTTTAGGAGGGATTCACTGCAGTGCTACGTCTGTTAAAGAAGGAAGCCTTTGGGACTGACACTGTGGTAACCGCAATAGGCGCACATAGCTTCCCAGTCTCAGACGTCTAACCTTTAGACTATAGGAAGCTCTGTTTAAGGGAAACTCCTTCATGAGGAATGTCACTTCTCACAGTGTCTTTCCAGTGGAGGAAAGAAGATAGAACAAGGAATGATAGAGAGAACGTTGCAAACCGTGAGTGAAGTACAGGGCAAGTCACTTAGGCCTCTATGATGCATACTGGAAGTTCAACACCAGATATGTTCCACAGTGTCTATCTCTTCTCAAAACACTTCCAGTATATGAGGGAACTGTGCTACAGTAAGTTCTCACGACAGAGATGCCACTGTGCTCAGTTGGAAAGTGTAGGACGTGTCTGGGTAGCAAGCATGAATTGACGGATACAGGCCCCTTAGAAGGGATGCGGAGGAAGGTATCTGCTCAGGGAACCTACTTCAGGTGCGTACTCATTCATAAGGGAGTTTCTCCTTTGAGGATGAAGATAGAACAGGGAAGGACTATGGGCACATTAGGTACTGTGAGTAAAGGGCACGGTATGGCGCTTAAGCCTGCCAATCACATATTGGATGTTCACCACCAGTGGTGATCTGCACTTAGTTTCTGCGTCGAAAATGTTTCCTACACTGAGAGGGAAGGGTGCTTTAGGAGGGATTCACTGCAGTGTTACGTCTGTTAAAGAAGGAAACTTTTGGGACTGACTCTGTGGTAACCGAATTAGGCGCATATAGCTTTCCAGTCTCAGACGTCAATCCGTTGCACTATAGCAAGTTCTGTTTAAGGGAAACTCCTTCATACGGAATGTTGGTTCTCACAGTGTCTTTCCAGTGGAGGAAAGAAGATAGAACAACGACGGACAGAGAGAAGGTTGCAACCCGTGAGTGAAGTACAGGATAAGGCACCTAAGACTCTATGATGCATACTGGAAGTTCAACACCTGGGATGTTCCACAATGTCTACCACTTCTCAAAACACTTGCAATATATAAGGGAACTGTGCTACCGTAAGTTCTCACGACAGGGATACATCTGTGCACAGTTGAAAACTCTAGGATTTGACTGGGTAGCAATCATGAAGTGTCTCATACAGGCCCCTTATAGGGGATGCGTAGGAAGGTTTCTGCTCTGGGAAGCTACTTCAGGTGCGTACTCATCATAACAGTGCTTCTCCTGGAGGAATGAAAGTAGAACACGAACAGACTAGGGGCACATTAGGTACTGTGAGTAAAGGGCAGGCTATGACGCTTAAGCCTGCCAAACACATATTGGATGTTCACCACCAGTGTTGATACGCACTTAGTTTCTGCGTCTAAAACGCTTCCAACACTCAGAGGGAAGTGTGCTTTAGGAGGGATTCACTGCAGTGTTTTGTCTAGTAAAGAAGGAAGTTTTGTGACTGACTCTGTGGTAACCGCAATAGTCGCACATAGCTTTCCAGGTTCAGATGTCTATCCATTGGACTATAGCAAGTTCTGTTTAAGGGAAATTCCTTCATGCGGAATGTCACGTCTCATAGTGTCTTTCCACTGGAGAACAGAATGTAGAACAATGTCGGAGCAGAGAGAACGTTGCAACCCGTGTGTGAAGTACAGGGTAAGGCACCTAGGCCTCTATGATGCATACAGGAAGTTCAACACCAGGGATGTTCCACAGTGTCTACCACTTCTCAAAACACTTCCAATATATGAGGGAACTGTGCTACAGTAAGTTCTCACGGCAGGGATGCATCTATGCTCAGTTGGAAAGTGTTGGACGTGTCTGGATAGCAATCATGAAGTGTCTGATACAGGCCCCTTAGAGGGGATGCGGAGGAAGGTATCTGCTCAGGGAACCTACTTCAAGTCATACACATTCGTAACAGTGTTTCTCCTCTGAGGATGAAGATAGAACCGGGACGGATTAGGGGCACATTAGGTTCTGTGAGTAAAGGGCACGCTATGTCGCTTAAACCTGCCAAACACATATTGGATGTTCACCACCAGTGGTGATCCGCACTTAGTTTCTTCTTCAAAAACGCTTCCAACACTGAGAGGGAAGTGTGTTTTTGGTGGGATTCACTGCAGTGCTACGTCTGTTAAAGAAGGAAGCTTTTGGGCCTGACACTGGTAACCGCGATAGGCGCACATAGCTTTCCAGTCTCAGACGTCTAACTGTTAGACTATAGGAAGTTCTGATTAAGTGAAACTCCTTCATGCGGAATGTCACTTCTCACATTGTCTTTCCAGTGGAAAAGAAGATAGAACAAGGACGGACAGAGAGAACGTTGCAAACCGTGAGTGAAGTACACGGTAAGCCACTTATGCCTCTATGATGCATACTGGAAGTTCAGCACCGGAGATGTTCCACAGTGTCTACATCTTCTCAAAACACTTCCCGTATATGAGGGAACTGTGCTACAGTAAATTCTCAGGACATAGATGCGTCTGAGCTCAGTTGGAATGTGTAGGACGTGTCTGTGCAGCAACCATGAAGTGTCTAATACAGGCTCCTTAGAGGGGATGCGGAGAAAGTTATCTGCTCAGGGAACCTACTTCAGGTGTGTACTCATTCATAAGAGTGTATCTCCTTTGAGATGAAGATAGAACAGGGAATGACTACGGGCACATTAGGTACTGTGAGTAAAGGGCAGGCTATGAAGCTTAAGCCTGCCAAACACATATTGGATGTTCACCACCAATGGTGATCCGTACTTAGTTTCTGCGTCTAAAATTCTTCCTACACTGAGAGGGAAGTGTGCTTTAGGAGGGATTCACTGCAGTATTACGTCTCTTAAAGAAGGAAGCTTTTGCGACTGACTCTGTGGTAACCGAATTAGGCGCACTTAGCTTTCCAGTCAGACGTCTAACCGTTAGACTATAGGAAGTTCTGTTTAAGCGAAACTCCTTCATGCGGAATGTCACTTCTCACAGTGTCTTTCCAGTGGAGGTAAGAAGATAGAACAAGGACACACAGAGAGAACGTTACAAACCGTGAGTGAAATACAGTGTAAGCCACTTAGACCACTATGATGCATACTGGAAGTTCAGCACCGGAGATGTTCCACAGTGTCTACCTCTTCTCAAAGCACTTCCGATATATGAGGGAACTGTGCTACAGTAAGTTCTCATGACAGATATGCGTCTGTGCTCTGTTGGAAAGTGTAGGACGTGTCTGGGTAGCAAGCATGAAGTGTCTGATACAGGCCCTTACAGGGGATGCGGAGGAAGATATCTGCTCAGGGAACCTACTTCAGGTGCCTACTCATTCATAACAGTGTTTGTCCTTTGAGGATGAAGATAGAACAGGGAAGGACTACGGGCACATTAGGTACTGTGAGTAAAGGGCACGCTATGGTGCTTAAGCCTGCCAAATACATATTAGATGTTCACCAACAGTGGAGATCCGCACTTAGTTTCTGCGTCTAAAACGCTTCCTACACGGAGAGGGAAGTGTGCTTTAGGAGGGATTCACTGCAGTGTTACGTCTGTTAAAGAAGGAAGCATTTGGGACTGACCTTGTGGTAACCGCATTAGGCGCACATAGCTTTCCAGTTTCAGACTTTAACCTTTACACTAAACTAAGTTCTGTTTAAGGGAAACTCCTTCATGCGGAATGTCACTTCTCACAGTGTCTTTCCAGTGGAGGTAAGAAGATAGAACAAGGACGGACAGAGAGAACGTTGCAAACTGTGAGTGAAGTACAGCGTAAGCCACTTTGGCCTCTATGATGCATACTGCAAGTTCAATACCGGAGATGTTCCACAGTGTCTACCTCTTCTCAAAACACTTCCAGTGTATGAGGGAACTGTGCTACAGTAAGATCTCACGACAGGTATGCGTCTATGCTCAGTTGGAAAGTGTAGGACGTGTACGGCTAGCAATCATGAAGTGTCTGATACAGGCCCCTTAGAGAGTATGCGTAGGAAGGTATCTGCTCAGGGAACTTACTTCAGGTTCATACTCATCCATAACAGTGTTTGTCTTTTGAGGATGAAGATAGAACAGGTACGGATTAGCGGCACATTAGGTACTGTGAAAAAGGGCAGGCTAAGGCGCTTAAGCCTGCCAAACACATATTGGATGTTCACCAACAATGTTGATCCGCACTTAGTTTCTGCGTCGAAAACGCTTCCTACACTGAGAGGGAAGTTCGGTTTAGGAGGGATTCACTGCAGTGTTACGTCTGTTAAATAAGGAAGCTTTTGGGACTGACTCTGTGGTAACCGCAATAGGCACACATAGCTTTGCAGTTTCAGCCTTCTATCCGTTGGACTATAACAAGTTCTGTTTAAGGGAAACTCCTTCATGCGGAATGTCACTTCTCACAGTGTCTTTCCAGTGGAAAAAAGAAGATAGAACAAGGACGGAGCAGAGACAACGTTGCAACCCGTGAGTGAAGTACAGGGTAAGGCACCTAGGCCTATATGATGCATACTGGAAGTTCAACACCTGGGATGTTCCACAATGTCTAACACTTCTCAAAACACTTCCAATATATGAGGGAACTGTGCTGCCGTAAGCTCTCACGACAGGGATGCATCTGTGCTCAGTTGAAAACTCTAGGATGTGTCTGGGTAGCAATCATAAAGTGTCTCATACATGCCCCTTAGAGGGGATGCGTAGGAAAGTATCTGCTCAGGGAAGCTACTTCAGGTGCGTACTCATTCATAACCGTGATTCTCCTTGGAGGAATGAAGGTAGACCACGGACGGATTAGGGGTACATTAGGTACTGTGAGTAAAGGGAAGGCTATGGCGCTTAAGCCTGCCAAACATATATTGGATGTTCACCACCAGTGGTGATCCGCACTTAGTTTCTGTGTCAAAAACGCTCCCAATACTGAGAGGGAAGTGTGCTTTAGGATGGATTCACTGCAGTGTTACGTCTGTTAAAGAAGAAGCTTTTGGGACTGACTCTGTGGTAACCGCAATACTCACACCTAGCTTTCCAGTCAGATGTCTATCCGTTGGACTATAGCAAGTTCTGTTTAAGGGAAACTCCTTCATGCGGAATGCCAGTTCTCACAGTGTCTTTCCAGTGGAAGAAAGAAGATAGAACAAGGACGGAGCAGAGAAAACGTTGCAACCCGTGAGTGAAAAACAGGGTAAGGCACCTAGGCCTCTATGATGCATACTGGAATTTCAACACCTGGGATGTTCCACAGTGTCTACCACTTCTCAAAACACTTCCAATATATGAGGGATCTGTGCTAATTTAAGTTCTCACAACAGGGTTGCGTCTATGCTCAGTTGAAAACTCTAGGATGTGTCTGTGTAGCAATCATGAAGTTTCTAATTCAGGCCCCTTAGAGGGGATTCGGAGGAATGTATCTGCTCAGGGAAGCTACTTCAGGTGCGTACTCATTCATAACAGTGCTTCTCCTTGGAGGAATGAAGGTAGAACACGGACGGTCTAGGGGCACTTTAGGTACTGTGAGTTAAGTGCAGGCTATGACGCTTAAGCCTGCCAAACACATATTGGATGTTCACCACCAGTGGTGATGCGCACTTAATTTCTGCGTCTAAAACGCTTCCAACACTGAGAGGGAAGTGTGCTTTAGGAGGGATTAAATGCAGTGTTACATCTGTTAAAGAAGGAAGCTTTTGGGATTGACTCTGTGGTAACCGCTTAGGCGCACGTAGCTTTCCAGTCTCAGCCATCTATCTGTTAGACAATAGCAAGTTCTGTTTAAGGTAAACTACTTCATGTGGAAATTCACTTCTCACAGTGTCTTTCCGGTGGAGGTAAGAAGTTAGAACAAGGACGGACAGAGAGAACGTAGCAAACCGTGAGTGAGGTACAGGGTAAGCCACTTTGGCCTCTATAATGCGTACTTGAAGTTCAACACCGGAGATGTTCCTCAGTGTCTAGCTCTTCTCAAAACAGTTCCAGAATATGAGGGAACTGTACTTCAGTAAGTTCTCACGACAGAGATGCGTCTGTGCTCAGTTGATAAGTAGGACGTGTCTGGGTAGCAACCATGAAGAGTCTGATACAGGCCCCTTAGAAAGGATGCGGAGGAAGGTATCTGCTCAGGGAACCTAGTTCACGTTCGTACTCATTCATAACAATGTTTCTCCTTTGAGGATGAATATAGAACAGGGACGTACAGGGGCATATTAGGTACTGTGAGTAAAGGGCAAGCTCTGGCGCTTAAGCCTGCCAAACACATATTGGATGTTCACCACCAGTGGGTATCCGCACTTAGTTTCTGCGTGTAAAACGCTTCCAAAACTGAGAGGTAAGTGTGCTTTAGGAAGGATTCACTGCAGTGTTACGTCTGTTAAAGAAGGAAGCTTTTGGGACTGACTCTGTGGTAACCGCAATAGGCGCACATAGCTTTAAAGTCTCAGCCGTCTATCCGGTGGACTATACCAAGTTCTGTTTAAGGGAACCTCCTTCATGCGGAAAGTCACTTCTCACAGTGTCTTTCCAGTGGAGGAAAGAGGATAGAACAAGGACTGAGCAGAGACAACGTTGCAACCCGCGAGTGAAGTACAGGATAAGGCACCTAGGCCTCTATGATGAATACTGGAAGTTCAACACCTGGGATGTTCCACAGTGTCTACCTCTTCTCAAAACTATTCCAATAATTGAGGGAACTGTGCTACCGTAAATTCTCACGAGAGGGATGCATCTGTGCTCAGTTGAAAATCTAGGATGTGTCTGGGTAGCATCATGAAGTGTCTCATACAGCCCCTTAGAGGGGATGCGTAGGAAGGTATATGCTCAGGTAAGCTACTTCAGGTGCGTACTCATTCATAACAGTGCTTCTCCTTGGAGCAATGAAGGTAGAACACAGACGGACTTGGGGCACATTAGATACTGTGAGTAAAGGGCAGGCTATGGTGCTTAAGCCTGCCAAACACATATTGGATGTTCACCACCAGTGTTGATCCGCACTTAGTTTCTGCGTCTAAAACGCTTCCAACACTGAGAGGAAGTGTGCTTTAGGAGGGATTCACTGCAGTTTTACGTCTGTTAAAGAAGGAAGCTTTTGGGACTAACTCTGTGGTAACCCCATTAGGCGCATATACTTTCCAGTCTCAGACTTATAACCGGTAGACTATAGGAAGTTCTGTTTAAGGGTAACTCATTCAGGAGGAATGTCACTTTTCACAGTTTCTTAACACTGGAGGTAAGAAGATAGAACAAGGACGGACAGAGAGAACGTTGCAATCCCTGAGTGAAATACAGGGTAAGACACTTAGGCCTCTATGATGCATACTGGAAGTTCAACACCGGGGATGTTCCACAGTGTCTACCTCTTCTCAAAACACTTCCAGTATATGAGGGAACTGTGCTACAGTATGTTCACATGACAGAGATGCGTCCATGCTCAGTTGGAGACCGTAGGACGTGTGTGGGTAGCAACCATGAAGTGTCTGATACAAGCCCCTAATCGGGGATGCGGAGAAAGATATCTGCTCATGGAATATACTTCAGGAGCGTACTCATTCATAACAGGGTTTCTCCTTTGAAGATGAAGATAGAAAAGGGAAGGTTTACGGGCACATTATGTACTGTGAGTAAAGGGCAGGCTATGGCGCTTCAGCCTGTCAAACACATATTGGATGTTCACCACCAGTGGTGATGCGCACTTAGTTTTTTGTCTAAAACGATTCCAACACTGAGAGGGAAGTGAGCTTTAGGAGGGATTCACTGCTGTGTTACGTCTGTTAAGGAAGGAAGCTTTTGGGACTGACTCTGTGGTAACCGCATTAGGCGCACATAGCTTTCCAGTCTCAGAGGTCTAAACGTTGGACTATAGGAAGTTCTGTTTAAGGGAAACTCCTTCATGCGGAATGTCACTTCTCACAGTGTCTTTCCAGGGGAGGAAAGAAGATAGAACAAGGACGGACAGAGAGCAAGTTGCAAACCGTGAGTGAAATACAGGGTAAGCCACTTAGGCCTCTAAGATGCATACTGGAAGTTCAACACCGTAGATGTTCCACAGTGTCGACCTCCTCTCAAAACACTTCCAGTATATGAGAGAACTGTGCTACAGTTAGTTCTCACGACAGCGATGCATCTGTGCTCAGTTGGAAACTGTAGAACGGGTCTGGGTAGCAACCATGAAGTGTCTGATACAGGCCCCTTAGAGGGGATGTGGAGGAAGGTATCAGCTCACGGAAGCTACTTTGGTGCGTACTCATTCATAACAGTGTTTTTCCCTTGAGGATGAAGATAGAACAGGGAAGGACTACGGGCACATTAGGTACTGTGAGTAAAGGGCACTCTATTGCACACAAGCCTGCCAAACACATATTGGATGTTCACCACCAGTGGTGATCGGCACGTAGTGTCTGCGTCTAAAACACTTCCTACACTGAGAGGGAAGTGTGTTTTTGGAGGGATTCACTGCAGTGTTACTTCTCTTAAAGAAGGAAGCTTTTGGGACTGACACTGTGGTAACCGCAATAGGCGCACATAGCTTTCCAGTCTCAGACGTCTAACCGTTAGACTATAGGAAGTTCTGTTTAAGGTAAACTAATTCATGCGGAATATCACTTCTCAGAGTGTCTTTCCAGTGGAGGAAAGAAGATAGAAGAAGGACGGACAGAGAGAACGTTGCAAACCGTGAGTGAAGTACAGGTAAGGCACCTAAACCTCTATGATGCATACTGGAAGTTCATCACCTGGGATGTTCCACAGTGTCTACCACTTCTCAAAACACTTCCAATAATGAGGGAATTGTTCTACCGTAAGATCTCTACGACAGGGATGCCTCTGTCCTCAGTTGAACTCTAGGATATGTCTGGGTAGAAGTCATGAAGTGTATCTTACATGCCCCTTAGAGGGGATGCGGAGGAATGTATCTGCTCAGGGAAGCTACTTCAAGTACGTACTCATTCATAACATTGCTTCTCCTTGGTGGAGTGAAGGTAGAACACGGACGGACTAGGGGCACATTAGGTACTGTGAGTTAGGGCAGGCTATGGCGCTTAAGCCTGCCAAACACATATTGGATGTTCACCATCAATGGTGATCTCACATAGTTTCTGCGTCGAAAACGCTTCCTACACTGAGAAGGAAGTGTGCTTTAGGAGGGATTCACTGCAGTGTTACATCTGTTAAAGAAGGAAGCTTTTGGGACTGACACTGCGGTAACCGCAATAGGCGCACATAGCTTTCCAGTCTCAGATCTCTAACCGTTAGACTATAGGATGTTCTGTTTATTGGAAACTACTTCATGTGGAAATTCAGTTCTCACAGTGTCTTTCCAGTGGAGGAAAGGAGATAGAACAAGGACGGACAGAGAGAACGTTGCAAACCGTGAGTGAAATACAGGGTAAGCCACTTAGGCCACTATGATGCATACTGGAAGTTCAACACCAGAGATGTTCCACAGTGTCCACCTCTTCTCAAAACATTTCCAGTAGATGAGGGAACTGTGCTACAGTAAGTTCTCACGACAGAGTTGCGTCTGTGCTCAGTTGGAAAGTGTTGGACGTGTCTGGGTAGCAACCATGAAGTGTCTGATACAGGCCCCTTAGAGTGGATGTGGAGGAAGGTATTTTCTCAGTGAACCTACTTCAGGTGCGTACTCATTCATAACAGTGTTTCTCCTTTGAGGATGAAAATAAAACAGGGATGGACTACGGGCACATTAGGTACTGTGAGTAAAGGGTACGCTCTGGCGCTTAAGCCTGCGAAACACATATTGGATGTACACCACCAGTGGTGATCCGCACATAGTTTCATCTTCTAAAACGCTTCCTACACTGAGAGGGAAGTGTGCTTTAGGAGGAATTCACTGTAGTGTTACGAATGTTAAGGAAGGAATATTTTTGGACTGAATCTGTGGAAACCGCAATAGGCGCACATAGCTGTCTAGTTTCAGAAGTCTATCCGTTGGACTATAGCAAGTTCTGTTTAAGGGAACCTCCTTCATGTGGAAAGTGACTTCTCACAGTGTCTTTCCAGTGGAGGAAAGAAGATAGAACAAGGACGGAGCAGAGAGAACGTTGCAACCTGTGAGTGAAGTACAGGGTAAGGCACCTAGGCCACTATGATGCATACTGGGAGATCAACACGTGGGATGTTCCACAGTGTCTACCACTTCTAAAAACACTTCCAATATATGAGGGATCTGTGCTACTTTAAGTTCTCATGACAGGGTTGCGTCTATGCTCAGTTGGAAAGTGTAGGACGTGTCTGGGTAGCAATCATGAAGTGTCTGCTATAGACTCCTTAGAGGGGATGCGGAGGAAGGTATCTGCTCAGGGAAACTACTTCAGGTGCGTACTCATTCATAACAGTGCTTCGCCTTGGAGGAATGAAGGTAGAACACGGACGGACTAGGGGCACATTAGGTACTGTGAGTAAAGGGCAGGCTATGGCGCTTAAGCCTGCCAAACACATATTGGATGTTCACCACCAGTGGTAATGCACACTTAGTTTCTGCATCTAAAATGCTTCCAACACTGAGAGGGAAGTGTGCCTTAGGAGGGATTCACTGCAGTGTTACGTCTGTTAAAGAAGGAAGCTTTTGGGATTGACTCTGTGGTAACCGCTTAGGCGCACGTAGCTTTCCTGTCTCAGACGTCTAACCATTAGACTATAGGAAGTTCTTTTTAAGGGAAACTCCTTCATGTGGAATGTCACTTCTCACAGTGTTTTTCCAGTGGATGTAAGAAGATAGAACACGGACAGAGCTGAGAGAACTTTGCAACCCGTGACTGAAGTACAGGATCATGCACCTATGCCTCTATGATGCATACTGGAAGTTTAACACCGGAGATGTTCCAAAGTGTCTACCTCTCTCAAAACACTTCCAGTATATGAGGGAACTGTGCTACAATAAGTTCTCACGACAGAGATGCGTCTGTTCTCAGTGGGAGAGTGTAGGACTTGTAGGGTTGCTATCATGAAGTGTCTGATACAGGTCCCTTACTGGGGATGCGGAGGAAGGTATCTGCTCAAGGAACCTACTTCAGGTGCGTACTCATTCATAACAGTGTTTCTCTTTGAGGATGAAGATAGAACAGGGAAGGAGTACAGGCACATTAGGTACTGTAGTAAAGGGCAGACTATGGCGCTTAAGCCTGCCAAACACATATTGGATGTTAACCACCAGTGGTGATCCGCACTTAGTTTCTGCGTCTAAAACACTTCCGACACTGAGAGGGAAGTATGATTTAGGAGGGATTCACTGCAGTGTTACTTCTGTTAGAGAAGGAAGCTTTTGGGACAGACACTGTGGTAACCGCAATAGGCGCACATAGCTTTCCAGTCTCAGACGTCTAACTGTTAGACTATAGGAAGTTCTGTTTAAGGTAAACTCCTTCATGCGGAATGTCACTTCTCACAGTGTCTTTCAAGTGGAGGAAAGAAGACAGTGCAAGGACGGACAGAGAGAACGTTGCAACCCCTGGGTGAAGTACAGGGTAAGGCACCTAAGCCTCTATGATGCATACTGGAAGTTCAACACCTGGGATGTTCCACAATGTCTACCACTTCTCAAAAAACTTCCAATATATGCGGGAAGTGTTCTACCGTAAGTTCTCACGACAGGGACGCATCTGTGCACAGTTGATAACTCTAGGATGTGTCTGGGTAGCAATCATGAAGTGTCTCATACAGGCCCCTCAGAGGGGATGCGTAGGAAAGTATCAGTTCAGAGAAGCTACTTAGGTGCGTACTCATTCATAACAGTGCTTCGCCTTCGAGGAATGAAGGTAGAACACGGACGGACTAGGGGCACATTAGGTACTGTGAGTAAAGGACAGGCTATGGTGCTTAAGCCTGCCAAACACATATTGGATGTTCACCACCAGTGGTGATCCGCACTTAGTTTCTGCGTCTAAATGCTTCAAACACAGAGAGGGAAGTGAGCTTTAGGAGGGATTCACTGCACTGTTACGTCTGTTAAAGAAGGAAGCTTTTGGGACTGACTCTGTGGTAACCGCATTAGGCGCACATAGCTTTCCAGTCTCAGACTTCTAACCGTTGGACTATAGGAAGTTCTCTTTAAGGGAAACTCCTTCATGCCAAATGTCACTTCTCACAGCGTCTTAGCAGTGGAGGAAAGAAGATAGAACAAGGACGGACAGAGAAACGTCATGCGGATTTTCACTTCTCACAGTGTCTTTAAGTGGAGTAAGAAGATAGAACAAGGACGGACAGAGAGAACGTTGCAAACCGTGAGTGAAATACAGGGTAAGCCACTTAGGCCTCTAGGATGCATACTGGCAGTTCAACATCGGAGATGTTACACAGTGTCTACCTCTTCTCAAAACAATTCCAGTATATGAAGGAACTGTGCTACAGTAAGTTCTCACGACCGAGATGCGTCTGTGCTCAGTTGGAAAGTGTGGGACGTGTCTGGGTTGCAACCATGAAGTTCTTATACAGGCTCCTTACCGGGGATGCGGAGGAAGGTATCTGCTCAGGAAACCTACTTCAGGTGCGTACTCATTCATAACAGGGTTTCTCCTTTGAGGATGAAGATAGAACAGGGAAGGACTACAGGCACATTAATTACCGTGAGTAAAGGGCAGGCTATGTCGCTTAAGCCTGCCAAACACATATTGGATGTTCACCACCAGTGGAGATCCGCACTTAGTTTCTGCATCTAATACAATTCCTACACTGAGAGGGAAGTTTGCTTTAGGAGGGATTCACTACATTGTTACTTCTGTTAAAGAAGGAAGCTTTTGGGATGACACAGTGGTAACCGCAATAGGCGCACATAGCTTTCAAGTATCAGTCGTCTAACCGTTAGAATATAGCAAGTTCTGTTTAAGGTAAACTCCATCATGCAGAATGTCACTTCTCACCGTGTCTTTCCAGGCGAAAAAGAAGAAAGAACAAGGACGGACAGAGAGAACGTTGCAACCCGTGAGTGAAGTACAAGGTAAGGCACCTAAGCCTCTATGATGCATACTGGAAGTTCAACACCTGGGATGTTCCACAGTGTCTACCACTTCTCAAACGACTTCCAATATATGAGGGAACTGTTCTACCGTAAGTTCTCACGACAGGGATGCATCTGTGCACAGTTGAAAACTCTAGGATGTGTCTGGGTAGCAATCATGAAGTGTCTCATACAGGCCCCTTAGAGGGGATGCGTTGGAAGGTATCTTCTCAGGGAAGCTACTTCAGGTGCGTACTCATTTATAACAGTGCTTCTCCTTGGTGGAATAAAGGTAGAACACGGATGGACTATGGGCACATTAAGTACTGTGAGTAAAGGGCAGGCTATGGTGCTTAAGCCTGCCAAACACATTGGATGTTCATCACCAGTGGTGATGCGCACTTAGTTTCTGCGTCTGAATAGCTTCCAATGCTGAGAGGGAAGTGTGCTTTAGGATGGATCACTGCAGTGTTACGTCTGTTAAAGAAGGAAGCTTTTGGGATTGACTCTGTGGTAACCGCTTAGGTGCACGTAGCTTTCCAGTCTCAGACGTCTAACCATTAAACTATAGGAAGTTCTGTTTAAGAGAAACTCCTTCACGGGGAATGTCACTTCTCACAGTGTTTTTCAAGTGGATGTAAGAAGACAGAACAAGAACGGAGCTGAGAGAACGTTGCAACCCGTGAGTGAAGTAAAGGGGCATGCACTAGGCCTCTATGATGCATACTGTAAGTTCAACACCGGAGATGTTCCAAAGTGTCTACCTCTTATCAAAACACTTCCAGTATATGAGGGTACTGTGCTACTGTAAGTTCTCACGACAGAGATGCTTCTGTGCTCTTTGGAAAGTGTAGGAGATATCTGGGTATCAACCATTAAGTGGCTGATACAAGCCCCTAATAGGGGATGAGGAGGTAAGTAACTGCTCAGGGAACCTACTTCAGGTGCGTACTCATTCATAACAGTGTTTATCATTTGAGGATGAAAATAGAACAGGGAAGGACTACGGGCACGTTATGTACTGTGAGTAAAGGGCACGCTATGGCGCTTAAGCCTGCCACACACATATTGGATGTTCACCACCAGTGTTGATCCGCACTTAGTTTGTGCATCGAAAACGCTTCTTACACTGAGAGGGATTTGTGCTTTAGGAGGGATTCACTGCAGTGTTACGTCTGTTAAAGAAGGAAGCTTTTGGGACTGACTCTGTGGTAACCGCAATAGGCACACATAGCTTTCCTGTCTCAGACGTCTATCCGTTGGACTATAGCAAGTTCTGTTTAAGGGAAACTTCTTCTTGTGGAAATTCACTTCTCACAGTGTCTTTCCGGTGGAGGAAAGAAGTTAGAACAAGGACGGACAGAGAGAACGTTGCAAACCGTGAGTGAAGAACAGGGTAAGACACTTAGGCCTCTATGATGCATACTGGCAGTACAACACCGGATATGTTCCACAGTGTCCACCTTTTCTCAAAACACTTCCAGTATTTGAGGGAACTGTGCTACAGTAAGTTCTCAAGACAGAGATGCATCTGTGCTCAGCTGGAAAGTGTAGGACGTGTCTGGGTAGCAAGCATGAAGTGTCTGATACAGGCCCCTTAGCGGGGATGCGGAGGAAGGTATCTGCTCAGGGAAGCTACTTCGGGTGCTTACTCATTCATAACATTGTTTCTCCTTTGAGGATGAAGATAGAACAGGGAAGGACTACAGGCACATTAGGTACTGTGAGTAAAGGGTAGGCTATGGCGCTTAAGCCTGCCAAACACATATTGGAAGTTCACTACAATTGGTGATCCGCACTTAGTTTCTGCGTCTAAAACACTTCCTACACTGAGAGGGAAGTGTGCTTTAGGAGGGATTCACTGCAGTGTTACTTCTGTTAAAGAAGGAAGCTTTTGGGACAGACACTGTGGTAATCCTAATAGGCACGAATAGCTTTCCAGTTTCAGACTTCTAACCGTTAGACTATAGGAAGTTCTGTGTAAGGGAAACCCCTTCATGCGGATTGTCACTTCTCACAGTGTCATATTTGGAGGAGAGAAGATAGAACAAGGACGGACTGAGAGAACGTTGTAAACGGTGAGTGAAGTACAGGGTTAGCCATTAGGCCTCTAGGATGCATACTGGCAGTTCAACACCGGAGATGTTCCACAGTGTCTACCTCTACTCAAAACACTTCCACTATATGAGGGAACTGTGCTACAGTAAGTTCTCACGACATAGATGCGTCTGTGCTCAGTTGGAAAGTGTAGGACGTGTCTGGGTTGCAACCGTGAAGTGTCTGATACAGGCCCCTTAGCGGGGATGCGGAGGAAGGTATCTGCTCAGGGAACCTACTTCAGGTGCGTACCCATTCATAACAGTTTTCCTTCTTTGAGGATGAAGATAGAATAGGGAAGGACTACTGGCACAATAGGAACTGTGAGTAAAGTGCAGGCTATGGCGCTTACGCCTGCGAAACACATATTGGATGTTCACCACCAGTGTTGATAAGCACTTAGTTTCTGCATCGAAAACCCTTCCAACACTGAAAGGGAAGTGTGCTTTAGGAGGGATTCACTGCAGTGTTACGTCTGTTAAAGAAGGAAGCTTTTGGGACTGACTCTGTGGTAACCGCAATAGGCACACATAGCTTTCCTGTCTCAGACGTCTATCCGTTGGACTATAGCAAGTTCTGTTTAAGGGAAACTCCTTCATGCGGAATGTCACTTCTCACAGTGTCTTTCCAGTGAGGAAAGAAGATAGAACAAGGACAGTGAGAGAGAACGTTGTAACCGTGAGTGAAGTACAGGGTATGGCACATAAGCCTCTATAATGCATACTGGAAGTTCAACACCTGGGATGTTCCACAGTGTCTACCACTCAAAACACATCCAATATATGAAGGAACAGTGCTACAATATGTTCTCACGACAGGGATGAATCTGTGCACATTTGAAAACTCTAGGTTGTTACTGGGTAGCAATCATGAAGTATCTCATACAGGCCCCTTAGAAAGGATGCGTAGGAAGGTATCTGCTCAGGGAAGCTACTTCAGGTGCGTACTCATTCATAACAGTGCTTCTCCTTGGAAGAATGAAGGTAGAACACGGACGGACTAGGGGCACATTAGGTACTCTGAGTAAAGGGCAGGCTATGAAGCTTAAGCCTGACAAACACATATTGGATGTTCACCACCAGTGTTGATCCGCACTTAGTTTCTGCGTCTAAAACGCTTCCAACACTGAGAGGGAAGTGTGCTTTAAGAGGGATTCACTGCACTGTTACGTAGGTTAAAGAAGGAAGCTTTTGGGACTGACTCTGTGATAACCGCAATAGGCGCACATATCTTTACAGTCTCAGACGTCTAATCGTTAGACTATAGGAAGTACTGTTTAAAGGAAACTCCTTCATGCGGAATGTCATTTCTCACTGTGTCTTTCCAGTGGAGGAAAGAAGATAGAACAAGTCCGGACAGAGAGAACGTTGCAAACCGTGAGTGAAATACAGAGTAACCCCCTTAGGCCTGTATGATGCATACTGGAAATTCAACAGCGGAGATGTTCCACAGTGTCTACCTCTTCTCAAAACACTTCCATTATATGAGGGAACTGTGCTACACTAAGTTCTCACGACAGAGTTGCATCTGTGCTCATTTGGAAAGTGTAGAACGTGTCTGGATAGCAACCATGAAGTGTCTGATACAGGCACCTTAGAGGGGATTCGGAGGAAGGTATCTGCTCAGGGAACCTACTTCATGTGCGTTCTCATTCATAACAGTGTTTCTCCTTTGAGAATGAAGATAGAACAGGGACGGATTAGGGGCACATTAGGTACTGTGAGTAAAGGGTAGACTATGGCGCATAAGCCTGCCAAACACATATTGGATATTCACCACCAATGGTGATCCGCACTTATTTACAGCGTCTAATGCTTCCAACACTGAGAGAGAAGTGTGCTTTAGGAGGAATTCACTGCAGTGTTATATCTGTTAAAGAAGGAAGCTTTTGGGACTGACTCTGTGGTAACCGTAATAGACCCACATAGCTAACCAGTCTCAGCCGTCTATCCGTTGGGCAATAGCAAGTTCTGTTTAAGGGAAATTCCTTCATGTGGAATGCCACTTCTCACAGTATCTTTCCAGATGAGGAAAGAAGATAGAACACGGACGGAGCAGAGAGAACGTTGCAACCCGTGAGTGAAGTACAGGGTAAGGCAACTAAGCCTCTATGATGCATACTGGAAGTTCAACACCTGGGATGTTCCACAGTGTCTACCACTTCTCAAAACACTTACAATATATGAGGGAACTGCTACCGTAAATTCTCACGAGAGGAATGCATCTGTACTCAGTTGAATACTCTAGGATGTGTCTGGGTAGCAATCATGAAGGGTCTCATACAGGTCCCTTATAGGGGATGTGTAGGAAGGTATCTGCTTAGGGAAGCTACTTCAGGTGCGTACTATTTATAACAGTGCTTCTCCTTGGAGGGATGAAGGTAGAACTCGGACGGACTAGGGGCACATTAGGTACTATGAGTAAAGGGCAGTAATGAAGATTAAGCCTGGCAAACACATATTGGATGTTCACCACCAGTGTTGATCCGCACTTAGTTTCTGCGTCTAAAACGCTTCCAACACTGAGAGGGAAGTGTGCTTTAGGCGGGATTGATTGCAATGTTACGTCTGTTAAAGAAGGAAGCTTTTGGGACTGACTATGTGGTAACCGCAATAGGCGCTCATAGCTTTCCATTCTTTGACGTCTAACCGTTTGACTATAGGAAGTTCTGTTTAAGGGAAACTCCTTCATGCGGAATGAAACTTCTCACAGTGTCTTTCCAGTGGAGGAAAGAAGATAGAACAAGGAAGGACAGAAAGTACGTTGCAAACCGTGAGTGAAATACTGGGTAAGCCACTTAGACCTATATGATGCATACTGGAAGTTCAACACCGGAGATGTTCCACAGTGTCTACCTCTTCTCAAAACACTTCCAGTATATGAGGGAACTGTGCTTCAGTAAGTTCTCACGACAAAGATGCATCTGTGCTCAGTTGGAATTTGTAGGACGTGTCTGGGTATCAACCATGAAGAGTCTGATACAAGCACCTAAGAAGGGATGCGGAGGAAGGTATCTGCTCAGTGAACCTACTTCAGATGCGTAATCATTCATAGCACTGTTTCTCCATTGAGGATGAAAATAGAACAGGGAAGGAATACTGGCACCTAAGGTACTGTGAGTAAAGGGCAGGCTATGGCGCTTAAGCCGGCCAAACACATATTGGATGTTCAACACCAGTGGTGATCCGCACATAGTTTCTGCGTCTAAAACGCTTTCTACACTGAGAGGGAGATGTGCTTTAGGAGGGATTCAATGCAGTGTTACGTCTGTTAAAGAAGGAAGCTTTTGGGACTGACTCTGTTGTAACCGCAATAGGCGCACATAGCTTTCTAGTCTCAGATGTCTCTCCATGGACTATAGCAAGTTCGGTTTAAGGTAAACTCCTTCATGCGGAATGTCACTTCTCACAGTGTCTTTTTAGTGGAAGAAAGAAGATAGAACAAGGACGGAGCAGAGAGAACATTGCAACCCGTGAGTGAAGTACAGGTTAAGGCACCTAGGCCTCTATGATGCATACTGGAAGTTCAACACCTGGAATGTTCCACAGTGTCTACCACTTCTCAAAACACTTCCAATATATGAGGGAACTGTGCTACCGTAAGTTCTCACGACAGGGATGCATCTGTGCTCAGTTGAAAACTTAGGATGTGTCTGGGTAGCAATCATGAAGTGTCTCATACAGGCCCCTTAGAGGGGATGCGTAGGAAGGTATCTGCTCAGGGAAGCTACTTCAGGTGCGTACTCATTCATACAGTGCTTCTCCTTGGAGGAATGAAGGTAGAACACGGACGGACTAGGGGCACATTAGGTACTGTGAGTAAAGGCAGGCTATGAAGCTTAAGACTGCCAAACACATATTGGATGTTCAACACCAGTGGTGAAACACACTTAGTTTCTGCGTCTAAAACGCTTCCAACACTGAGAGGGAAGTGTGCTTTAGGAGGGATTCACTGAAGTGTTACGTCTGTTAAAGAAGGAAGCTTTTGGGACTGACTCTGTGGTGACCGCATTAGGAGAACATAGCTTTCTAGTCTCCGACGTCAAACCGTTAGACAATAGGAAGTTCTGTTTAAAGGAAACTCCTTCATTGGGAATGTCACTTCTCACAGTGTCTTTCCAGTGGAGGTAAGAAGATAGAACAAGGACGGACAGAGAAAACTTGCAAACCGTGAGTGAAAAACAGGGTAAGGCACCTAGGCCTCTATGATGCATACTGGAAGTTCAATACCGGAGATGTTTCACAGTGTCTACCTCTTCTCAAAACCTTTCCCGTATATGAGGGAACTGTGCTTCAGTAAGTTCTCACGACAGAGATGCGTCTGTGCTCAGTTGGAAAGTGTAAGACGTGTCTGGGTAGCAACCATGAAGTGTCGGATACAAGCCCCTAAGAGGGCATACGCAGGAAGGTATCTGCTCAGGGAACCTACTTCAGGTGCGTACTCATTCATAACAGTGTTTCTCCTTTGAGGATGAATATAGAACAGGGAAAGACTACGGGCACATTAGGTACTGTGAGTAAAGGGCATGCTATGGCGGGTAAGCATGCCAGACATATATTGGATGTTCACCACCAGTGTTTACCCGCACTTAGTTTCTGTGTCGAAAACGCTTCTTACACTGAGAGGGAAGTGTGCTTTAGGAGGGATTCACTGCAGTGTTCCGTCTAGTAAAGAAGGAAGCTTTTGGGATTGACTCTGTGGTTACCGCAATAGGCGCACATAGCTTTCCTGTCTCAGATGTCTATCCGTGGGCTAAAGCAAGTTCTGTTTAAGGGAAACTCCTTCATGCGGTATGTCACTTCTCACAGTGTCTTTAAACTGGAGGAAAGAAGATAGAACAAGGACGGAGCAGAGAGAACGTTGCAACCCGTGAGTGAAGTACAGGGTAAGGCACCTAAGCCTCTATTTTTCATACTGGAAGTTCAACAACTGGGATGTTCCACAGTGTCTACCACTTCTCAAAGCACTTCCAATATATGAGTGAATGTGCTACCGTAAGTTCTGACGACAGCGATGCATCTGTGCTCCTTTGAAAACTCTAGGATGTGTCTGGGTAGCAATCATGAAGTGTCTCATACATGCATTTTAGAGGGGATGCGTAGGAAGGTACCTACTCAGGGAAGCAACTTCAGGTCCGTACACATTCATAACAGTGCTTCTCCTTGGAAGAATGAAGGTAGAACACGGACGGACTAGGGACACATTAGGTACTGTGAGTAAAGGACAGGCTATGGTGCTTAGCCTGTCAAACACATATTGGATGTTCACCACCAGTGGTGATCCGCACTTAGTTTTTTGCATTTAAAACGCTTCCAACACTGAGAGGGAAGTGTGCTTTAGGAGGGATTCACTGCAGTGTTACGTCTAGTAAAGAAGGAAGCTTTTGGGACTGACTCTGTGGTAGTCGAAATAGTCGCATGTAGCTTCCCAGTCTCAGTTGTCTATCATTTGGACTATAGCAAGTTCTGTTTAAGTGAAGCTCCTTCATGTGGAATGTCACTTCACACAGTCTCTTTCCAGTGGAGGTAAGAATATAGAACAAAGACGGACAGAGTGAACGTTGCAAACTGTGAGTTAAGTACTGGGAAAGCCACTTAGGCCTCTATGATGCATATGGAAGTTCAACACCGGAGATGTTCCACAGTGTCTACCACTTCGCAAAACACTTGCAGTATATGAGGGATCTGTGCTATAGTAAGTATTCAGGACAGAGATGTCTCTGTGCTCAGTTGGAAAGTGTAGGACGTGTCTGGGTAGCAACCATGAAGTGTCAGTTACAGGCCCGTTAGAGGGAATGCGTAGGAAGGTATCAGCTCAGGGAACCTACTTCCGGTGCATACTCATTCATAACAGTGTTTCTCCTTTGAAGATGAAGATAGAACGGGGAAGGACTAAGGCACATTAGGTACTGTAAGTAAAGGGCACGCTATGGCGCTTAAGCCTGCCAAACACATATTGGATGTTCACCACCAGTGGTGATCTGCACTTAGTTTCTGCGTCAAAAACGCTTCTTACACTGAGAGGGAAGGAGGGATTCATTGCAGTGTTACGTTTGTTAAAGAAGAAAGCTTTTGGGACTGACTCTGTGGTATACGCATTAGGCGCACATAGATTTCCAATCTCAGTCGCCTATCCGTTGGACTATAGCAAGTTCTGTTTAACGGAAACTCCTTCATGAGGAATGTCACTTCTCACAGTGTCTTTCCAGTGGAGGAAAGAAGATAGAACAAGGACGTAAAAGGAAGAACGTTGCAACCCGTGAGTGAAGTACAGGGTAAGGCACCTAAGCCTTTATGATTCATACTGGAAGTTCAACAACTGGGATGTTCCATAGTGTCTACCACTTCTCAAAACACTTCCAATATATGAGGGAACTGTGCTACCGTACGTTCTCACGACAGGGATGCATCTGTGCTCAGCTGAAAACTCTAAGATGTGTCTGGGTAGCCATCATGAAGTGTCGCATACAGGCCCCTTAGAGGGGATGCAGAGGAATATATCTGCTCAGGGAAGCTACTTCAGGTGCGTACTCATTCATAACAGTGCTTCACCATGGAGGAATGAAGGTAGAACACGGACGGACTAGGGGCACATTAGGTACTGTGAGTAAAGGGCACGCTATGGCGCTTAAGCCTGTAAAAAACATATTGGATATTCACTACCAGTGGTGATCCGCACTAAGTTTCTGTGTCTAAAATGCTTCCAACACTGAGAGGGAAGTGTGCTTTAGGAGGGATTCACTGCAGTGTTACGTCTGTTAAAGAAGGAAGCTTTTGGGACTGACTCTGTGGTAACCGCATTAGGAGCACATAGCTTTCCAGTCTCAGACGTCAAACCGTTAGACTATAGGAAGTTCTGTTTAAGGGAAACTCTTTCATGCGGATTGTCACTTCTCACAGTGTCTTTATGTGGAGGTAAGAAGATAGAAAAAGGACGGACAGAGAGAACGTTGCAAACCTGAGTGAAGTACAGGGTAAGCCACTTAGGCCTCTATGATGCGTACTGGCAGTTAAACACCGGAGATATTCCACAGTGTCTATCTCTTCTCAGAACATTTCCAGTATTTGAGAGAAGTGTGCTTCAGTAAGTTCTCACGACAGAGATGCGTCTGTGCTCAGTTGGAAAGTGTACGACGTGTTTGGGTATCAACCATGAGGTGTCTGATAGAAGCCCCTAAGAGGGGATGCGGAGAAAGGTATCTGCTCAGGGAACCTACATCAGGTGCGTACTCATTCATAACAGTGTTTCTCCTTTGAGGAAGTAGATAGAACAGGTGAAGACTACGGGACATTAGGTACTGTGAGTAAAGGGCACGGTATGTCGCTTAAACCTGCCAAACATATATTGGATGTTCACCACCAGTGTTGATCCGCACTTAGTTTCTAAGTCGAAAACACTTCTTACAATGAGAGGGAAGTGTGCTTTAGGAGGGATTCACTACAGTGTTACGTCTAGTAAAGGAGGAAGCTTTTGGGACTGACTCTGTGGTTACCGAATAGGCGCACATAGCTTTCCAGTCTCAGCCGTCTATCTGTTGGACTATAGCAAGTTCTGTTTAGGTGAAACTCCTTCATGCGGAATGTCACTTCTCACAGTGTCTTTCCAGTGGAAGAAAGAAGATAGAACAAGGACGGAGCAGAGAGAACATTGCAACCCGTGAGTGAAGTACAGGGTAAGGCACCTAGGCCTCTATGATGCATACTGGAAGTTCAACACCTGGAATGTTCCACAGTGTCTACCACTTCTCAAAACACTTCCAATATATGAGGGAACTGTGCTACCGTAAGTTCTCACGACAGGGATGCATCTGTGCTCAGTTGAAAACTCTAGGATGTGTCTGGGTAGCAATCATGAAGTGTCTCATACAGGCCCCTTAGAGGGGATGCGTAGGAAGGTATCTGCTCAGGGAAGCTACTTCACGTGCGTACTCATTCATAACAGTGCTTCTCCTTGGAGGAATGAAGGTAGAACACGGACGGACTAGGGGCCCATTAGGTACTGTGAGTAAAGGGCAGGCTATGAAGCTTAAGACTGCCAAACACATATTGGATGTTCAACACCAGTGGTGAAACGCACTTAGTTTCTGCGTCTAAAACGCTTCCAACACTGAGAGGGAAGTGTGCTTTAGGAGGGATTCACTGAAGTGTTACGTCTGTTAAAGAAGGAAGCTTTTGGGACTGACTCTGTGGTGACCGCATTAGGAGAACATAGCTTTCTAGTCTCCGACGTCAAACCGTTAGACAATAGGAAGTTCTGTTTAAAGGAAACTCCTTCATTGGGAATGTCACTTCTCACAGTGTCTTTCCAGTGGAGGTAAGAAGATAGAACAAGGACGGACAGAGAAAACTTGCAAACCGTGAGTGAAAAACAGGGTAAGGCACCTAGGCCTCTATGATGCATACTGGAAGTTCAATACCGGAGATGTTTCACAGTGTCTACCTCTTCTCAAAACCTTTCCCGTATATGAGGGAACTGTGCTTCAGTAAGTTCTCACGACAGAGATGCGTCTGTGCTCAGTTGGAAAGTGTAAGACGTGTCTGGGTAGCAACCATGAAGTGTCGGATACAAGCCCCTAAGAGGGCATACGCAGGAAGGTATCTGCTCAGGGAACCTACTTCAGGTGCGTACTCATTCATAACAGTGTTTCTCCTTTGAGGATGAATATAGAACAGGGAAAGACTACGGGCACATTAGGTACTGTGAGTAAAGGGCATGCTATGGCGGGTAAGCATGCCAGACATATATTGGATGTTCACCACCAGTGTTTACCCGCACTTAGTTTCTGTGTCGAAAACGCTTCTTACACTGAGAGGGAAGTGTGCTTTAGGAGGGATTCACTGCAGTGTTCCGTCTAGTAAAGAAGGAAGCTTTTGGGATTGACTCTGTGGTTACCGCAATAGGCGCACATAGCTTTCCTGTCTCAGATGTCTATCCGTGGGCTAAAGCAAGTTCTGTTTAAGGGAAACTCCTTCATGCGGTATGTCACTTCTCACAGTGTCTTTAAACTGGAGGAAAGAAGATAGAACAAGGACGGAGCAGAGAGAACGTTGCAACCCGTGAGTGAAGTACAGGGTAAGGCACCTAAGCCTCTATTTTTCATACTGGAAGTTCAACAACTGGGATGTTCCACAGTGTCTACCACTTCTCAAAGCACTTCCAATATATGAGTGAATGTGCTACCGTAAGTTCTGACGACAGTGATGCATCTGTGCTCCTTTGAAAACTCTAGGATGTGTCTGGGTAGCAATCATGAAGTGTCTCATACATGCATTTTAGAGGGGATGCGTAGGAAGGTACCTACTCAGGGAAGCAACTTCAGGTCCGTACACATTCATAACAGTGCTTCTCCTTGGAAGAATGAAGGTAGAACACGGACGGACTAGGGACACATTAGGTACTGTGAGTAAAGGACAGGCTATGGTGCTTAGCCTGTCAAACACATATTGGATGTTCACCACCAGTGGTGATCCGCACTTAGTTTTTTGCATTTAAAACGCTTCCAACACTGAGAGGGAAGTGTGCTTTAGGAGGGATTCACTGCAGTGTTACGTCTAGTAAAGAAGGAAGCTTTTGGGACTGACTCTGTGGTAGTCGAAATAGTCGCATGTAGCTTCCCAGTCTCAGTTGTCTATCATTTGGACTATAGCAAGTTCTGTTTAAGTGAAGCTCCTTCATGTGGAATGTCACTTCACACAGTCTCTTTCCAGTGGAGGTAAGAATATAGAACAAAGACGGACAGAGAGAACGTTGCAAACCGTGAGTTAAGTACTGGGAAAGCCACTTAGGCCTCTATGATGCATATGGAAGTTCAACACCGGAGATGTTCCACAGTGTCTACCACTTCGCAAAACACTTGCAGTATATGAGGGATCTGTGCTATAGTAAGTATTCAGGAAAGAGATGCCTCTGTGCTCAGTTGGAAAGTGTAGGACGTGTCTGGGTAGCAACCATGAAGTGTCAGTTACAGGCCCGTTAGAGGGAATGCGTAGGAAGGTATCAGCTCAGGGAACCTACTTCCGGTGCGTACTCATTCATAACAGTGTTTCTCCTTTGAAGATGAAGATAGAACGGGGAAGGACTAAGGCACATTAGGTACTGTAAGTAAAGGGCACGCTATGGCGCTTAAGCCTGCCAAACACATATTGGATGTTCACCACCAGTGGTGATCTGCACTTAGTTTCTGCGTCAAAAACGCTTCTTACACTGAGAGGGAAGGAGGGATTCATTGCAGTGTTACGTTTGTTAAAGAAGAAAGCTTTTGGGACTGACTCTGTGGTATACGCATTAGGCGCACATAGATTTCCAATCTCAGTCGCCTATCCGTTGGACTATAGCAAGTTCTGTTTAACGGAAACTCCTTCATGAGGAATGTCACTTCTCACAGTGTCTTTCCAGTGGAGGAAAGAAGATAGAACAAGGACGTAGAAGGAAGAACGTTGCAACCCGTGAGTGAAGTACAGGGTAAGGCACCTAAGCCTTTATGATTCATACTGGAAGTTCAACAACTGGGATGTTCCATAGTGTCTACCACTTCTCAAAACACTTCCAATATATGAGGGAACTGTGCTACCGTACGTTCTCACGACAGGGATGCATCTGTGCTCAGCTGAAAACTCTAGGATGTGTCTGGGTAGCCATCATGAAGTGTCGCATACAGGCCCCTTAGAGGGGATGCAGAGGAATATATCTGCTCAGGGAAGCTACTTCAGGTGCGTACTCATTCATAACAGTGCTTCTCCATGGAGGAATGAAGGTAGAACACGGACGGACTAGGGGCACATTAGGTACTGTGAGTAAAGGGCACGCTATGGCGCTTAAGCCTGTAAAAAACATATTGGATGTTCACTACCAGTGGTGATCCGCACTAAGTTTCTGTGTCTAAAATGCTTCCAACACTGAGAGGGAAGTGTGCTTTAGGAGGGATTCACTGCAGTGTTACGTCTGTTAAAGAAGGAAGCTTTTGGGACTGACTCTGTGGTAACCACATTAGGAGCACATAGCTTTCCAGTCTCAGACGTCAAACCGTTAGACTATAGGAAGTTCTGTTTAAGGGAAACTCTTTCATGCGGATTGTCACTTCTCACAGTGTCTTTATGTGGAGGTAAGAAGATAGAAAAAGGACGGACAGAGAGAACGTTGCAAACCTGAGTGAAGTACAGGGTAAGCCACTTAGGCCTCTATGATGCGTACTGGCAGTTAAACACCGGAGATATTCCACAGTGTCTATCTCTTCTCAGAACATTTCCAGTATTTGAGAGAAGTGTGCTTCAGTAAGTTCTCACGACAGAGATGCGTCTGTGCTCAGTTGGAAAGTGTACGACGTGTATGGGTACCAACCATGAGGTGTCTGATATAAGCCCCTAAGAGGGGATGCGGAGAAAGGTATCTGCTCAGGGAACCTACATCAGGTGCGTACTCATTCATAACAGTGTTTCTCCTTTGAGGAAGTAGATAGAACAGGTGAAGACTACGGGAATTTAGGTACTGTGAGTAAAGGGCACGGTATGTCGCTTAAACCTGCCAAACATATATTGGATGTTCACCACCAGTGTTGATCCGCACTTAGTTTCTAAGTCGAAAACGCTTCTTACAATGAGAGGGAAGTGTGCTTTAAAGGGATTCACTACAGTGTTACGTCTAGTAAAGGAGGAAGCTTTTGGGACTGACTCTGTGGTTACCGAATAGGCGCACATAGCTTTCCAGTCTCAGCCGTCTATCTGTTGGACTATAGCAAGTTCTGTTTAAGGGAAACTCCTTCATGCGGAATGTCACTTCTCACAGTGTCTTTCTAGTGGAAGAAAGAAGATAAAACATGGACGGAGCAGAGAGAACGTTGCAACCCGTGAGTGAAGTACAGGGTAAGGCACCTAGGCCTCTATGATGCATACTGGAAGTTCAACACCGGAGATGTTCCACAGTGTCCACCACTTCTCAAAATACTTCCAATATATGAGGGAATTGTGCTACCGTAAGTTCACACGAGAGGGATGCATCTGTGCTCACTTGAAAACTCTAGGATATGTCTGGGTAGCCATCATGAAGTGTCACATACAGGCCCCTTAGCCGGGATGCGGAGGAATGTATCTGCTCAGGGAAGCTACTTCAGGTTCGTACTCTTTCATAATAGTGTTTCTCCTTTGAGGATGAAAATAGAACAGTTGAAGACTACGGGCACATCAGGTACTGTGAGTAAAGGGCACGCTATGGCGCTTAAACCTGCCAAACATATATTGGATGTTCACCACCAGTGCTGATCCGCACTCAGTTTCTGTGTCGAAAACGCTTCTTACACTGAGAGGGAAGTGTGCTTTAGGAGGGATTCACTGCAGTGTTACGTCTAGTAAGGAAGGAAGCTTTTGGGACTGACTCTGTGGTTACCGAAATAGTCGCACATAGCTTCTCGGTCTCAGATGTCTATCCTTTGGACTTTAGCAAGTTCTGTTTAAGGGAAACTCCTTCATGCGGAAAGTCACTTCTCACAGTGTTTTTCCACTGGAGGAAAGAAGATAGAACAAGGACCGACCGAGAGAAGGTTGCAACCCGTGAGTGAAGTACAGGGTAAGGCACCTAAGCCTCTATGATGCATACTGGAGTTCAACACCTGGGATGTTCCACAGTGTCTACCACTTCTCAAAACACTTCCAATATATGAGGGAAGTGTGCTACAGTATGTTCTCACACAGGGATGCCTCTATGCTCAGTTGGAAAGTGTAGGTCGTGTCTGGGTAGCAATCATGAAGTGTCTGATACAGGCACCTTAGTGGGGATGCGGAGGAAGGTATCTGCTCAGGGAACCTACTTCAGGTTCGTACTCATTCATAACAGTGTTTCTCCTTTGAGGATGAAGATAGAACAGGGACAGATTAGGGGCACATTAGGTACTGTGAGTAAAGGGCAGGCTATGGCGCTTAAGCCTGCCAAACACATATAGGATGTTCACCACCAATGGTGATCTGCACTTAGTTTCTGCGTCTAACGCTTCCAACACTGAGAGGGATGTGTGCTTTAGGAGGGATTCACTGCAGTGTTATGTCTTTATTTGGATGAAAGAAGATAGAACAAGGACGGAGCAGAGATAACGTTGCAACCTGTGCGTGAAGTACAGGGTAAGGCACCTAAACCTCTATGATGCATACGGGAAGTTCAACACCTGGGATGTTCCACAGTGTCTACCCCTTTCAAAACACTTCCAATATATGAGGTAACTGTGCTAACGTAAGTTCTCACGACAGCGAAGCATCTGTGCTCAGTTGAAAACTCTAGGATGTGTCTGGGTAGCAATCATGAAGTGTCTCATACAGGACCCTTAGAGGGGATTCGTAGGTAGTTATCTACTCAGGAAGCTACCACAAATGCGTACTCATTCATAACAGTGCTTCTCCTTGGAGGAATAAATGTATATCACGGACGGACTAGGGGCACATTAGGAACTGTGAGTAAAGTTTAGGCTATGGCGCTTAAGCCTGTCAAACACATATTGGATGTTCACAACCAGTGGTGATCCGCACTTAGTTTCTGCGTCTAAAATGATTTCAACACTGAGTGGGAAGTGTGCTTTAGGAGGGATTCACTGCAGTGTTACGTCTGTTAAAGAAGGACGTTTTTGGGACTGACTCTGTGGTAACCGCATTAGGCGCACATAGCTTTCCAGTCTCAGACGTCTAACCGTTAGACTATAAGAATTTCTGTTTAAGGGAAACTCCTTGAAGCGGACAGTCACTTCTCAGAGCGTCTTACCAGTGGAGGAAAGAAGATAGAACAAGGACGGACAGAGAAACGTTGCAAACCGTGAGTGAAGTACAGCGTAAGCCACTTAGGCCTCTATGATGCATACTGGAATTTCAACACCAGAGATGTTCCACAGTGTCTACCTCTTCTCAAACACTTCCAGTATATGAGGGAACTGTGCTACAGTAAGTTTTCACGACAGAGATGCGTCTGTGCTCAGTTGGAAATTGTAGGACGTGTCCGGGTAGCAACCATGAAGTGTCTCATACAGGCCCCTTAGAGGGAATGCGGAAAAGCTATCTCCTCAGGGAACCTACTTCAGGTGCGTACTCATTCATAACAGTGTTTCTCCTTTGAAGATGAAGATAGTAACAGGGAAGGACTATGGGCACATTAGGTACTGTGAGTAAAGGGCACGCTATGGCGCTTAAGCCAGCCAAACACATATTGGATGTTCACCACCACTGGTCATCCGCAGTTAGTTTCTGCGTCTAAAACGCTTCCTATACTGAGAGGGAAGTGTAATTAAGGAGTGATTCACTGCAGTGTTACGTCTGTTAAAGAAGGAAGCTTTTGGGACTGACTCTGCGGTAACCGCAATAGGCACACATAAATTTCAGTCTCAGACATCTATCCGTTGGACTATAGCAAGTTCTGTTTAAGGGAAACTCCTTCATTAGAATATCACATCTCACAGTGTCTTTCCAGATGAGGAAAGAAGATAGAACAAGGACGGAGCAGAGAGAACGTTGCAACCCGTGAGTGAAGTACAGGGTAAGGCACCTAGGCCTCTATGATGCATATTGGAAGTTCAACACCGGAGATGTTCCACAGTGTCTATCAATTCTCAAAATACTTCCAATATATGATGGTACTGCCTACCGTAAGTTCACACTACAGGGATGCGTCTATGCTCAGTTGGAAAGTGTAGGACGTGTCTGGGTAGCAATCATGAATTGTATGATACAGGCCCCTAAGAGGGCATTCGGAGGAAGGTATCTGCTCAGGGAACTTACTTCAGGTACGTACTGATTCATAACAGTGTTTCTCCTTTGAGCATGAAGAATGAACAGGGACGGATTAGGGGCACATTAGGTACTGTGAGTAAAGGGCAGGCTATGGCGCTTAAGTCTGCAAAACACATATTGGATGTTCACCACCAGTGGTGATCCGCACTTAGTTTCTTAGTCGAAAACGCTTCCTACACGGAGAGGGAAGCGTGCTCAAGGAGGGATTCACTGCAGTGTTACATCTGTTAAAGAAGGAAGCTTTTGGGACTGACTCTGTGGTAACCTCAATAGGCGCAATAGCTTTCCAGTCTCAGAGGTCTAACCGTTAGACTATAGGAAGTTCTGTTTAAGGGAAACCCCTTCATGTGGATAGTCACACTCACAGTGTCTTTATGTGGAGGAAAGAAGATAGAACAAGGACGGACAGAGAGAACGTTGCAACCCGTGAGTGAAGTACATGGAAAGGCATCTAAGCCTCAATGATTCATACTGGATATTCAGCTTCTGGGATGTTACACAGTGTCTACCACTTCTCAAAACACTTCCAATATATGAGGGAACTGTGCTACAGTATGTTCTCACAAAAGGGATGCCTCTATGCTCAGTTGGAAAGTGTAGGACGTGTCTGGGTAGCAATCATGAAGTGTCTGATAAGGGCCCCTTAGAGGGGATGCGGAGGAAGGTATCTGCTCAGGGAACCTACTTCAGGTTCGTACTCATTCATAACAGTGTTTGTCTTTTGAGGATGAAGGTAGAACAGGGACGGATTAGGGGCACATTAGGTACTGTGAGTAAAGGGCAGGCTATGGCACTTAAGCCTGCCAAACACATATTGGATGTTCACCACCAGTGGTAATCCGCACTTAGTTTCTGCGTCTAAAACACTTGCTACACTGAGAGGGAAGTGTGCTTTAGGAGGGATTCACTACAGTGATACGTCGGTTAAAGAAGGACGCTTTTGGGACTGACTCTGGTAACCGCAATAGGCGCACATAGCTTTCCAGTCTCAGACGTCTATCCGTTGGACTATAGCATGTTCTTTTTAAGGGAAACTCCTTCAGACGGAATGACACTTTTCACAGTGTCATAACACTGGAGGAAAGAAGATAGAATAAGATCCGAGCAGAGAGAATGTTGCACACCGTGAGTGAAGTACAGGGTAAGGCAATTAGGCCTCTAAGATGCATGCAGGAAGTTCAACACCGGGGATGTTCCACAGTGTCTACCTCTTCTCAAAAACCTTCCAATATATGAGGGAACTGTGCTACAGTAAGTTTTCACGACAGAGATGTGTCTGTGCTCAGTTGGAAACTCAAGGACGTGTTGGGTAGCCAACATGAAGTGTTTCATACAGGCCCCTTAGAGGGGATGCGAAGGAAGGTATCTGCTCAGGGAACCTACTTCAGTTGTGTGCTCATTCATAACAGCGTTTCTCCTTTGAGGAATGAAGATAAAACAGGGACGATGAGGGGCACATTAGGAACTGTGAAAAACGGAAGGCTATGGCGCTTAAGCCTGCAAAACACATATTGGATGTTCACAACCATTGTTGAAAATCACTTAGTTTCTGCGTCGAAAACCCTTCCAACACTGAGAGGGAAGTGTGCTTTAGGAGGGATTCAATGCAGTGTTACGTCTGTTAAAGAAGGAAGCTTTTGGGACTGACTCTGTGGTAACCGCAATCAGCACACATAGCTTTCTATTCACAGACGTCTAACCGTTAGACTATAGGAAGTTCTGTTTAAGGGAAACTCCTTCATGCGGATTTTCACTTCTCACAGTGTCTTTACGTGGAGTAAAGAAGATAGAACAAGGACGGACAGAGAAAACGTTGGAAACCGTGAGTGTAATACAGGGTAAGCCACTTAGGCCTCTATGATGCATACAGCAAGTTCAACAAAGGAGATGTTCCACAGTGTCTACCTCTTCTCCAAACACTTCCAGTATATGAGGGAACTGTGCTACAGTAAGTTCTCACGACAGAGATGCGTCTGTGCTCAGTTGGAAAGTGTAGGACGTGTCTGGGTTGCAACCATGTAGTGTATGATACAGGCCCCTTATCGGGGATGCAGAAAGGTATCTGCTCAGGGAACCTACTTCAGGTGAGTACTCATTCATAACAGTGTTTCTCCTTTGAGGATGAAGATAGGACGGGAAAGGACTAGAGGCACATTAGGTACTATGAGAAAAAGGCAGACTATGGCGCTTAAGCCTGCTAAACACATATTGGAAGTTCACCACCAGTGGTGATCAGCACTTAGTTTCTGCGTCTAAAACCCTACCTACACTGAGAGGGTAGTGTGCTTTAGGAGGGATTCACTGCAGTGTTACTTCTGTTAAAGAAGGAAGCTTTTGGGACAGACACTGGGGTAACCGCAATAGGCGCACATAGTTTTCAAGTATCAGACGTCTAACCGTTAGATTATAGGAAGTTCTGTTTAAGGCAAACTCCTTCATGCCGAATATCAGTTCTCACAGTGTCTTTCAAGTGGACGAAAGAAGACAGAACAAGGACGGACAGAGAGTACATTGCAACCCGTGAGTGAAGTACAGGGTAAGGCACCTAAGCCTATATGATGCATACTGGAAGTTGAACACCTAGGATGTTCCACAGTGTCTACCACTTCTCAAAACACTTCCAATATATTAGGGAACTGTTCTACCGACAGGGATGCATCTGTCACAGTTGAAAACTCTAGGATATGTCTGGGTAGCAATCATGAAGTGTCTCATTCAGGCCCCCTAGAGGGGATGCGTAGGAAGGTATCTGCTCAGGGAAGCTACTTCAGGTGCGTACTCATTCATAACAGTGCTTCGCCTTCGAGGAATGAAGGTAGAACACGGACGGACTAGGGGCACATTAGGTACTGTGAGTAAAGGGCAGGCTATTGTGCTTAAGCCTGCCAAACACATATTGGATGTTCACCACCAGTGGTGATGCACACTTAGTTTCTGCGTCTAAAACGCTTCCAACACTGAGAGGGAAGTCTGCCTTAGGAGGGATTCACTGCAGTGTTACGTCTGTTAAAGAAGGAAGCTTTTGGGATTGACTCTGTGGTAACCGCTTAGGTGCACGTAGCTTTCCAGTCTAAGACGTCTAACCATTAGACTATAGGAAGTTCATTTTAAGGGAAATTCCTTCATGCGGAATGTCACTTCTCACAGTGTTTTTCCAGTGGATGTAAGAAGACAGAACAAGGATGGAGCTGAGAGAACGTTGCAACCCGTGAGTGAAGTACAGGGGCATGCACGTAGGCCTCTATGATGCATAATGGAAGTTCAACACCGGAGATGTTCTAAAGTGTCCTCCTCTCTCAAAACACTTCCAGTATATGAGGGAACTGTGCTACAGTAAGTTCTCATGACAGAGATGCCTCTGTGCTCAGTTGGAAAGTGTAAGACGTGTCTGGGTATCAACCATGAAGTGTCTGATACAAGCCCCTAATAGGGGATGCGGAGGTAAGTATATGCTCAGGGAACCTACTTCAGGTGCGTACTCATTCATAACAGTGTTTATCCTTTGATGATGAAAATAGAACAGGGAAGGACTACGGGCACATTAGTTACTGTGAGTAAACGGCACGCTATGGCGCTTAAGCCTGCCAAATACATGTTGGAAGTTCACCAACAGTGTTGATCCGCACTTAGTTTGTGCATTGAAAACGCTTTTTACACTGAGAAGGAATTGTGCATTAGGAGGGATTCACTGCAGTGTTACGTCTGGTAAAGAAGGAAGCTTTTGGGTCTGACTCTGTGGTAACCGCAATAGTCGCACATAGCTTTCCAGTCTCAGCCATCTATCCGTTGGACTATATCAAGTTCTGTATAAGGGAAACTTCTTCATGTGGAAATTCACTTCTCACAATGTCTTTCTGATGGAGGAAAGAAGTTAGAACAAGGACGGACAGAGAGAACGTTGCAAACCGTAAGTGAAGTACAGGGTAAACCACTTAGGCCTCTATGATGCATACTGGCAGTTCAACACCGGAGATGTTCCACAGTGTCTACCTCTTCTCAAAACACTTCCAGATTTGAGGGAACTGCGCTACAGTAAGTTCTCACGACAGAGATGCGTTTGTGCTCAGTTGGAAAGTGTAAGACGTGTCTGGGTTGCAACAATGAAGTATCTGATATAGGCCCCTTAGCGGGGATGCGGAGGAAGGTATCTGATCAGGGAACCTACTTCAGGTGCGTACTCATTCTTAACAGTGTTTCTCTTTTGAGGATGAAAATAGAACAAGGAAGGACTACAGGCATATTAGGTACTGTGAGTAAAGGGCAAGCTATGGCGCTTAAGCCTGCCAAACACATATTGGATGTTCACCACCAGTGGTGATATGCACGTAGTTTCTGCATCTAAAACACTTCCTACACTGAGAGGGAACTGTGCTTTAGGAGGGATTCACTGCAGTGTTACTTCTGTTATAGAAAGAAGCTTTTGGGACAGACACTGAGGTAACCGCAATAGGCGCACATAGCTTTCCAGTCTCAGACGTCTAACCATTAGACTATAGGAAGTTCTGTTTAAGGTAAACTCCTTCATGCGGAATGTCACTTCACACAGTGTCTTTCAAGTGGAGGAAAGAAGACGGTGCAAGGACGGACAGAGAGAACGTTGCAACCCGTGATTGAAGTACAGGTTAAGGCACCTAAGCCTCTATGATTCATACTGGATGTTCGACACCTGGTATGTTCCACAGTGTATACCACTTCTCAAAACACTTCCAGTATATGAGGGAACTGTGCTACCGTAAGTTCTCACGACAGGGATACATGTGTGCACAGTTGAAAACTCTAGGATGTGTCTGGGTAGCAATCATGAAATGTCTCATACAGGCCCCTTAGAGGGGATGCGTAGGAAGGTATCTGCTCTGGGAAGCTACTTCAGGTGCGTACTCATTCATAACAGTGCTTCTCCTTGGTGGAATGAAGGTAGAACACGGACGGACTAGGGGCACATTAGGTACTGTGAGTAAAGGGCAGGCTATGGCGCTTAAGCCTGCCAAACACATATTGGATGTTCACCACCAGTTTTGATCCGCACTTAGTTTCTGAGTCTAAATCGCTTCCAACACTGAGAGAGAAGTGTGCGTTAGGAGGGATTCACTGCAGTGTTGCGTCTGTTAAAGAAGGAATCTTTTGGGACTGTCTCTGTGGTAACCGCATTAGGTGCACATAGCTTTCCAGTTTCAGTCGTCTAACCGTTAGACTATAGGAAGTTCTGTTTAAGGGAAACTTGTTCATGCGGAATGTCACTTCTCACAGTGTCTTTCCAGTGAAGGAAAGAAGATAGAACAAGGACGGACTGAGAGAACGTTGCAAACCGTGAGTGACGTACAGGGTAAGCCACTTAGGCCTCTATGATGCATACTGAAATTCAACACCGGAGATGTTCCGCAGTGGATACCTCTTCTCAAAACACTTCCAGGGGGGACAAGATGGCGGGGTACTAGGAATAGGAGTCTTTTCAGCTGGTACCCCAAAGTGAGATGATTACCTACCAAAGAACTCCGGTCACCCATGAAATCAGCCTGAGATTAGAATTATACACGACTGGATCTCTACAGGGGCAGAAGACGCCAGTGAGCAGGTAAAGCGGAATGGGAACAGGGGACTGATATTGGAAGATAAACAAAAGGGGGAGGGAGCCACCAGAGGCGACTGGTTCAAAAGTTACCCGATAGGAGCGAGAGCCCCCTGCATCTGGGGACCAGCATTAACTTGGAGACTGGTTGAAAGCACTCCAAAAGAGCAAAGGATCGCGGGGGCAAATTGTGGGAATCAGGGCTGCTAGGGACAGGGGCTTAAGTTCCAGGTTTTAGACAGCATTCCCAGCGGTGCGGAGGCAGAGAGACTGCGGCGGAGAAACCGGCTCCTGGTCCCTAAGCTGCCAGCGTGCCCCAGAGCGCTAGGGTTCTGGCTCCTGTGAGGGAATGGGAGCTGCGCTGGTCTGCAGAATGCGCACTAGCCCTACCACAAAGCTTGAGATGCGCGCGCACGTCCCTCCAGCTCTCCTGGGTTTCTAAGGCCTGGGGGCACTTCTTGATTCGCGCCATTGTTTCAAAGTCTAAGCAGAGCGCGTGCGAAACTCTTCCCCTGACAGAGGCGCGCAAAAGCCCAGCCTGCGGCTTAAGGACCAGTGCCCCGTTCTCAGTGACCCAGATGCGCGCCCGACCAACAGCCGCCTCTGAAAAGAGGTGCGCCCAAGCCGGGCACTCCCAGCCCCGGCCGGCGGCAAAATCTCAGTGTGCGATCGCTGCTTGGAACCTCTCTGGCGGGCAGGAGGTCCCAGACAGCCGCCACTGCTTTGGCTTTGGGGACGATCAAAAGATCCTGCGCCCCCAGGGTCTTTAAATTGGAACCTGCACTGCCAGCATCCAAGGGGGAATTTATTCAGCTTCTGCACCCAGACTGAGGCTTCTATCTGAGACGGAGATCAGGAAGTGTTCCAGGGTGCACCTTGACTGCACCAGAGTTTGATACATCCAGCTACATCTGTTCAGTCTTCTCCCACCAAAATGACTAGGAGGAGGAATGCCCAACAGAAGAAAAATACAGAGGATGGACCTTCTACAATAGAGCTAACGGCTATCAACATAGACAATATGTCGGAAAGAGAATTCAGGCTAACAATTATCCAGGCAATAGCTAGGTTGGAGAAAGCCATGGAAGACCAAACAGAATTGATTAGGGCCAAACTGAAAGCGACCAGACAGGATGTTCACAATGTTAGGGCGGAGCTCAAAGCTACCAGGGAGGAGGTCCACAATGCTCTCAATGAGTTCCAATCCAATCTAAACTCTCTCAAAGCTAGGGTAACTGAGACAGAAGATAGAATTAGTGATCTGGAAGACAAACAGATAGAGAGAAAGGATCAGAAGGAAGCCTGGAACAAACAGCTTAGATCCCACGAAAGCAGAATTAGGGAAATAAATGATGCCATGAAGCGTTCCAATGTCAGAATTATTGGAATTCCTGAAGGCGAGGAGAAAGAAAGAAGTCTAGAGGATATCGTGGAACAAGTCCTTCATGAAAATTTTCCGAATCTCGCGAATGAAACCAGCGTTCATGTACTAGAGGCTGAACGGTCTCCACCCAAGATTATACACTCCAAAAATAATCACGACACCTGATAGTCAAATTGAGAAATTATAATGGTAGGTATAATCTCTTGAAAGCTGCCAGGGCAAAGAGGCTCCTTACTTACAGAGGGAAGCCCATCAGAATAACGTCAGACCTGTCCACAGAGACCTGGCAAGCCAGAAGAGGCTGGCAAGATATATTCAGGGCAATAAATGAGAGGAACATTCAGCCAAGACTACTTTATCCAGCAAGACTGACATTCAAAATGGATGGAGAGATAAAGAGTTTCCAAGACCGGCAAGGCTTAAAAGACTATGCAACCACCAAGCCGACACTGCAGGAAATATTAAGGGGGGTTCTATAAAAGAGGAAAAATCCCAAGAATAGCACTGAACAGAAATATAGAGACAGTCTACAGAAAGAAAGACTTCAAAGGTAACACGATGTCAATAAAAACGTATCTATCAATAATCACTCTCAATGTGAATGGCCTAAATGCACCCATAAAACGGCACAGGGTTGCAGATTGGATAAAACGACAGGACCCATCCATATGCTGTCTACAAGAGACCCATTTTGACCCTAAAGATACACGCAGACCAAAAGGGAAGGCGTGGAAAGCATCTTTCATGCCAATGGGACTCAAAAGAAGGCTAGGGTAGCGATTCTCATATCAGATAAATTAGACTTCAAACTAAAGACTGTAGTCAGAGATACAGAAGGACACTACATAATCCTTAAAGGGACTATCCACCAAGATGATCTAACAATTGTAAATATCTATGCTCCCAATATGGGAGCAGCCAATTACTGAAGAAAACTGTTAATCAAGATAAAGAGTCATATTGATATGAATACACTAATCGTAGGAGATCTTAACACGCCTCTTTCAGAATTAGACAGATCATCGAAGCAGAAAATCAATAAAGAAACAAGAGCATTGAATGACACATTGGACCAGATGGACCTCATAGATATATACAGAACATACTACCCTAAAACAGCAGAATACTTATTCTTCTCAAGTGCACACGGAACCTTCTCCAGAATAGACCACATACTGGGTCACAAATCAGGACTCAGCCGATACCAAAAGACTGAGATGATTCCCTGCATATTCTCAGATCACAATGCTTTGAAACTGGAGGTCAATCACAAGGAAAATTTCCGAAGGAACTCAAACACCTGGAAGCTAAAGACCACCTTGCTTAAGAATGCTTGGATCAACCAGGAGATCAAAGAAGAACTGAAAAAATTCATGGAAACCAATGAGAATGAAGACACTTCGGTCCAAAACCTATGGGATACAGCAAAGGCGGACCTAAGGGGAAAATAGATAGCCATCCATGCCTTGCTCAAAAAAATTGAAAAATCCAGAACACACCAGCTGTCTCTACACCTTAAAGAACAGGAGGATCAACAACAAATCAAACCAACTCCACACATAAGAAGGGAAATCATCAAGATTAGAGCTGAGATCAATGAGGGAGAAACCAGAGATACAGTAGAACGTATCAATGAAACTAGAAGCTGGTTTTTTGAAAGAATCAATAAGATCGATAAGCCACTGGCTACACTAATCCGAAAGAAAAGAGAGAAAGCCCAAATTCATAAAATTATGAATGAAAAGGGAGAGATCACAACTAATGGCAAGGAAGTAGAAACAATTATCAGAAGTTATTACGAGAGGGGGGACAAGATGGCGGGGTACTAGGAAGAGGCGTCTTTTCAGCTGGTACCCCAAAGTAAGCTGATTACCTACCAAAGAACTCTGATCACCCATGAAATCAGCCTGAGATCAGAATTATACACGTCTGGATCTCTACAGGGGCAGAAGACGCCAGTGAGTAGGTAAAGCGGAATGGGAACAGCGGACTGATATCGGAAGATAAACAAAAGGGGGAGGGAGCCACCAGAGGCGACCGGTGCAAAAGTAATACCCCGATACGAGCGAGAGTGCCCTGCGTCTGGGGACCAGCATTAACTCGGAGACTGGTTGAAAGCACTCCAAAAGAACAAAGGATCGCGGGGGCAAATTGTGGGAATCGGGGCGGCTAGGGACAGGGGCTTGAGTCCCGGGTACCAGACGGCCTCCCCAGCGCGGAGGCAGAGAGAGTGCGGCGGAGAAACCGGCTCCTGGTCCCTAAGCCGCCAGCGTGCCCCAGAGCGCGGGGTTCCGGCTCCTGTGAGGGGATGGGAGCCGGTCTGCAGAACGCGCGCTAGCCCTACCACAAAGCTTGAGATGCGCGTGCACATCGCTCCAGCTCTCCTGGGTTTCTAAGGCCCTGGGGCGCTTCTTGACCCGGGCCATTGTTTCAAAGTCTAAGCCCCGCTCCCGCGAAACTCTTCCCCGGACAGAGGTGCGCAAAAGCCCAGCCTGCGGCTTACGGACCAGCGCCCCGTTCTCAGTGCCCCAGACGCGCGCCCGAACCACAGCCGCTTCTGAAAAGAGGTGCGCGCAAGCCGGGCACTCCCAGCCCCGGCCAGCGGCAAAATCTCAGTGTGCGATCGCTGCTTGGAACCTCTCTGGCGGTCAGGAGCTCCCAGACAGCCGCCACTGCCTTGGCTTTGGGGACGAGCAAAAGATCCTGCGCCCCCAGGGTCTTTAACTTGGAACCTGCACTGCCAGCGTCCAAGGGGGAATTTATTCAGCTTCTGCACCCAGACTGAGGCTTCTGAGACGGAGATCAGGAAGTGTTCCAGGGTGCACCTTGACTGCACCAGAGTTGATACATCCAGCTACATCTGTTCAGTCTTCTCCCACCAAAATGACTAGGAGGAGGAATGCCCAACAGAAGAAAAATACAGAGGATGGACCTTCCGCAACAGAGCTAAAGGCTATCAACATAGACAATATGTCGGAAAGAGAATTCAGGCTAACAATTATCCAGGCAATAGCTAGGTTGGAGAAAGCCATGGATGACCAAACAGAATTGATTAGAGCCGAACTGAAAGCGACCAGACAGGATGTTCACAATGTTAGGGCGGAGCTTAAAGCTACCAGGGAGGAGGTCCACAATGCTCTCAATGAGTTCCAATCCAATCTAAACTCTCTCAAAGCTAGGGTAACTGAGACAGAAGATAGAATTAGTGATCTGGAAGACAAACAGATAGAGAGAAAGGACCAGGAGGAAGCCTGGAACAAACAGCTTAGATCCCACGAAAGCAGAATTAGGGAAATAAGTGATGCCATGAAGCGTTCCAACGTCAGAATTATTGGAATTCCTGAAGGGGAGGAGAAAGAAAGAAGTCTAGAAGATGTCGTGGAACAAGTCCTTCATGAAAACTTTCCGAATCTCGCGAATGAAACCAGCGTTCATGTACTAGAGGCTGAACGGTCTCCACCCAAGATTATACACTCCAAAAAAACATCACGACAACTGATAGTCAAATTGAGAAATTATAATGGTAGGTATAATCTCTTGAAAGCTGCCAGGGCAAAGAGGCTCCTTACTTACAGAGGGAAGCCCATCAGAATAACGTCAGACCTGTCCACAGAGACCTGGCAAGCCAGAAGAGGCTGGCAAGATATATTCAGGGCACTAAATGAGAAGAACATGCAGCCAAGAATACTTTATCCAGCAAGACTGACATTCAAAATGGATGGAGAGATAAAGAGTTTCCAAGACCGGCAAGACTTAAAAGACTATGCAACCACCAAGCCGATACTGCAGGAAATATTAAGGGGGGTTCTATAAAAGAGGAAAAATCCCAAGAATAGCATTGAACAGAAATATAGAGACAGTTTACAGAAAGAAAGACTTCAAAGGTAACTCGATGTCAATAAAAACGTATCTATCAATAATCACTCTCAATGTGAATGGCCTCAATGCACCCATAAAACGGCACAGGGTTGCAGATTGGATAAAACGACAGGACCCATCCATCTGCTGTCTACAAGAGACCCATTTTGAACCTAAAGATACACGCAGACTGAAAGTGAAGGGGTGGAGAAGCATCTTTCATGCCAATGGGACTCAAAAGAAGGCTGGGGTAGCGATTCTCATATCAGATAAATTAGACTTCAAACTAAAGACTGTAGTCAGAGATACAGAAGGACACTACATAATCCTTAAAGGGACTATCCACCAAGATGATCTAACAATTATAAATATCTATGCTCCCAATATGGGAGCAGCCAATTACTGAAGAAAACTGTTAATCAAGATAAAGAGTCATGTTGATATGAATACACTAATCGTAGGTGATCTTAACACGCCTCTTTCAGAATTAGACAGATCATCGAAGCAGAAAATCAATAAAGAAACAAGAGCATTGAACGACACATTGGACCAGATGGACCTCATAGATATATACAGAACATTCCACCCTAAAACAGCAGAATACTCATTCTTCTCAAGTGCACACGGAACCTTCTCCAGAATAGACCACATACTGGGTCACAAATCAGGACTCAGCCGATACCAAAAGACTGAGATTATTCCCTGCATATTCTCAGATCACAATGCTTTGAAACTGGAGCTCAATCACAAGGAAAAGTTCCGAAGGAACTCAAACACCTGGAAGCTAAAGACCACCTTGCTTAAGAATACTTGGATCAACCAGGAGATCAAAGAAGAACTGAAACAATTCATGGAAACCAATGAGAATGAAGACACTTCGGTCCAAAACCTATGGGATACAGCAAAGTCGGTCCTAAGGGGAAAATATATAGCCATCCAAGCCTTGCTCAAAAAAATTGAAAAATCCAGAACACACCAGCTGTCTCTACACCTTAAAGAACTGGAGGATCAACAACAAATCAAACCAACTCCACACATAAGAAGGGAAATCATCAAGATTAGAGCTGAGATCAATGAGGGAGAAACCAGAGATACAGTAGAACGTATCAATGAAACTAGAAGCTGGTTTTTTGAAAGAATCAATAAGATCGATAAGCCACTGGCTACACTAATCCAAAAGAAAAGAGAGAAATCCCAAATTCATAAAATTATGAATGAAAGGAGAGAGATCACAACTAACACCAAGGAAGTAGAAACAATCATCAGAAGTTACTACGAACAGTTATATGCCAATAAGCTTAGCAACCTAGATGAAATGGATGCATTCCTGGAAAAATATAAACTACCAAAATTGAACCAGGAAGAAATCGACAACCTGAATAGACCGATATCTAATAACGAGATTGAAGCAGTGATCAAAAATCTCCCAAAAAACAAGAGCCCAGGACCTGACGGATTCCCTGGGGAATTCTACCAAACCTTCCAAGAAGAAATAACACCTATTCTCCTGAAGCTGTTTCAAAAAATTGAAGCAGAAGGAAAACTTCCAGACTCTTTCTATGAAGCCAGCATTACCCTGATCCCCAAACCAGGCAAGGACCCTACCAAAAAGGAAAATTTCAGACCAATATCACTGATGAATATGGATGCTAATATTCTCAACAAGATCCTAGCCAACAGGATCCAACAACACATTAAAAAGATTATCCACCATGATCAGGTGGGATTCATCCCTGGACTACAAGGATGGTTCAACATTCGTAAATCAATCAATGTGATACAACAAATTAATATGAGAAGAGAGAAGAACCACATGGTCCTCTCAATTGATGCAGAAAAAGCATTTGACAAAATCCAACATCCGTTCCTGATTAAAACGCTTCAAAGTATAGGGATAGAGGGAACATTCCTGAACCTCATCAAATCTATCTATGAAAGACCCACAGCAAATATCATCCTCAATGGGAAAAAGCTTGCAGCCTTCCCGTTGAGATCAGGAACAAGACAAGGATGCCCACTTTCACCACTCTTGTTCAACATAGTATTAGAAGTCCTAGCAACAGCAATCAGACAACAGAGAGAAATAAAAGGTATCCAAATTGGTAATGAAGAAGTCAAACTCTCTCTCTTCGCAGATGACATGATTCTTTATATGGAAAACCCAAAAGACTCCACCCCCAAACTACTAGAACTCATACAGCAATTCAGCAGCGTGGCAGGATACAAAGTCAATGTGCAGAAATCAGTGGCTTTCTTATACACTAACAAGGAAAATACAGAAAGGGAAATTAGAGAATCGATTCCATTTACTATAGCACCAAGAACCATAAGATACCTGGGAATAAACCTAACTAAAGAGGTAAAGGATCTATACTTGAGGAACTATAGAACACTCATGAAAGAAATTGAAGAAGACACAAAAAGATGGAAGACCATTCCATGCTCTTGGATCGGAAGAATAAACATCGTAAAAATGTCTATACTGCCTAGAGCAATCTATACTTTTAATGCCATTCCGATCAAAATTCCACCGGCATTCTTCAAAGAGCTGGAGCAAATAATCCAAAAATTTGTATGGAATCAGAAGAGACCCCGAATCGCTAAGGAAACGTTGAAAAACAAAAATAAAGCTGGCGGCATCACCTTACCTGATTTCAAGCTTTATTACAAAGCTGTGATCACCAAGACAGCATGGTACTGGCATAAAAACAGACACATAGACCAGTGGAACAGAGTAGAGAGCCCTGATATGGACCCTCAACTCTATGGACAATTAATCTTCGACAAAACAGGAAAAAATATACAGTGGAAAAAAGACAGTCTCTTCAATAAATGGTGCTGGGAAAACTGGACAGCTATATGTAGAAGAATGAAACTCGACCATTCTCTTACACCGTACACAAAGATCAACTCAAAATGGATAAAAGACCTCAACGTGAGACAGGAATCTATCAGAATCTTAGAGGAGAACATAGGCAGTAATCTCTTCGATATCAGCCACAGCAACTTCTTTCAAGATACGTCTCCAAAGGCAAAGGAAACAAAAGCGAAAATAAACTTCTGGGACTTCATCAAAATCAAAAGCTTCTGCACAGCAAAGGAAACAGTCAAAAAAACAAAGAGGCAACCCACGGAATGGCAGAAGATATTTGCAAATGACAGTACAGACAAAAGGTTGATATCCAGGATCTATAATGAACTCCTCAAACTCAACCCACACGAAACAGACAAACACATCAAAAAATGGGCAGAAGATATGAACAGACACTTCTCCAATCAAGAAATACAAATGGCTATCAGACACATGAAAAAATGCTCATCATCATTAGCCCTCAGGGAGATTCAAATTAAAACCACATTGAGATATCACCTTACACCAGTTAGAATGGCCAAAATTAACAAAACAGGAAACAACCTGTGTTGGAGAGGATGTGGAGAAAGGGGAACCCTCTTCCACTGTTGGTGGGAATGCAAGTTGGTGCAGCCTCTTTGGAGAACAGTGTGGAGATTCCTCAAGAAATTAAAAATAGAGCTTCCCTACGACCCTGCAATTGCACTCCTGGGTATTTACCCCAAAGATACAGATGTCGTGAAAAGAAGGGCCATCTGTACCCCAATGTTTATAGCAGCAATGGCCACAGTCGCCAAACTATGGAAAGAACCAAGATGCCCTTCAACGGATGAATGGATAAGGAAGATGTGGTCCATATACACTATGGAGTATTATGCCTCCATCAGAAAGGACGAATATCCAACTTTTGTAGCAACATGGACGGGACTGGAAGAGATTATGCTCAGTGAAATCAGTCAAGCAGAGAGAGTCAATTATCATATGGTTTCACTCATTTGTGGAGCATAACCAATAGCATGGAGGACAAGGGGCGTTAGAGAGTAGTAGGGAATTTGGGTAAATTGGAAGGGGAGGTGAACCATGAGAGACTATGGACTCGGAAAAACAGTCTGAGGGGTTTGAAGTGGCGGGGGGGTGGGAGGTTGGGGTACCAGGTGGTGGGTATTATAGAGGGCACAGCTTGCATGGAGCACTGGTTGTGGTGAAAAAATAATGAATACTGTTTTTCTGAAAATAAATAAATTGGGAAAAAAAAAGAAGTTATTACGAACAGTTATATGCCAATAAGCTTAGCAACCTAGATGAAATGGATGCATTCCTGGAAAAATATAAACTACCAAAATTGAACCAGGAAGAAATCGACAACCTGAATAGACCGATATCTAATAACGAGATTGAGGCAGTGATCAAAAATCTCCCAAAAAACAAGAGCCCAGGACCTGACGGATTCCCTGAGGAATTCTACCAAACCTTCCAAGAAGAAATAACACCTATTCTCCTGAAGCTGTTTCAAAAAATTGAAGCAGAAGGAAAACTTCCAGACTCTTTCTATGAAGCCAGCATTACCCTGATCCCCAAACCAGGCAAGGACCATACCAAAAAGGAGAATTTCAGACCAATATCACTGATGAATATGGATGCTAAGATTCTCAACAAGATCCTAGCCAACAGGATCCAACAACACATTAAAAAGATTATCCACCATGATCAGGTGGGATTCATCCCTGGGCTACAAGGATGGTTCAACATTGGTAAATCAATCAATGTGATACAACAAATTAATATAAGAGAGAAACACATGGTCCTCTCAATTGATGCAGAAAAAGCATTTGACAAAATCCAACATCCGTTCCTGATTAAAAGGCTTCAAAGTATAGGGATAGAGGGAGCATTCCTGAACCTCATCAAATCTATCTATGAAAGAACCACAGCAAATATCATCCTCAATGGGAAAAAGCTTGCAGCCTTCCCGTTGAGATCAGGAACAAGACAAGGATGCCCACTTTCACCACTCTTGTTCAACATAGTATTAGAAGTCCTAGCAACAGCAATCAGACAACAGAGAGAAATAAAAGGTATCCAAATTGGTAATGAAGAAGTCAAACTCTCTCTCTTCGCAGATGACATGATTCTTTATATGGAAAACCCAAAAGACTCCACCCCCAAACTACTAGAACTCATACAGCAATTCAGCAGCGTGGCAGGATACAAAGTCAATGTGCAGAAATCAGTGGCTTTCTTATACACTAACAAGGAAAATACAGAAAGGGAAATTAGAGAATCGATTCCATTTACTATAGCACCAAGAACCATAAGATACCTGGGAATAAACCTAACTAAAGAGGTAAAGGATCTATACTTGAGGAACTATAGAACACTCATGAAAGAAACTGAAGAAGACACAAAAAGATGGAAGACCATTCCATGCTCTTGGATCGGAAGAATAAACATTGCTAAAATGTCGATACTGCCTAGAGCAATCTATACTTTTAATGCCATTCCGATCAAAATTCCACCGGCATTCTTCAAAGAGCTGGAGCAAATAATCCTAAAATTTGTATGGAATCAGAAGAGACCCCGAATCGCTAAGGAAATGTTGAAAAACAAAAATAAAGCTGGCGACATCAACCTTACCTGATTTCAAGCTTTATTACAAAGCTGTGATCACCTAGACAGCATGGTACTGGCATAAAAACAGACACATAGACCAGTGGAACAGAGTAGAGAGCCCTGATATGGACCCTCAACTCTATGGTCAATTAATCTTCGACAAAACAGGAAAATATATACAGTGGAAAAAAGACAGTCTCTTCAATAAATGGTGCTGGGAAAACTGGACAGCTCTTTGTAGAAGAATGAAACTCGACCATTCTCTTACACCGTACACAAAGATCAACTCAAAATGGATAAAAGACCTCAACGTGAGACAGGAATCTATCAGAAACTTAGAGGAGAACATAGGCAGTAATCTCTTCTATATCAGCCACAGCAACTTCTTTCAAGATACGTCTCCAAAGGCAAAGGAAACAAAAGCGAAAATAAACTTCTGGGACTTCATCAAAATCAAAAGCTTCTGCACAGCAAAGGAAACAGTCAAAAAAACACAGAGGCAACCCACGGAATGGGAGAAGATATTTGCAAATGACAGTACAGACAAAAGGTTGATATCCAGGATCTATAATGAACTCCTCAAACTCAACCCACACGAAACAGACAAACATATCAAAAATGGGCAGAAGATATGAACAGACACTTCTCCAAACAAGACATACAAATGGCTATCAGACACATGAAAAAATGCTCATCATCATTAGCCCTCAGGGAGATTCAAATTAAAACCACATTGAGATATCACCTTACACCAGTTAGAATGGCCAAAATTAACAAAACAGGAAACAACCTGTGTTGGAGAGGATGTGGAGAAAGGGGAACCCTCTTCCACTGTTGGTGGGAATGCAAGTTGGTGCAGCCTCTTTGGAGAACAGTGTGGAGATTCCTCAAGAAATTAAAAATAGAGCTTCCCTACGACCCTGCAATTGCACTCCTGGGTATTTACCCCAAAGATACAGATGTCGTGAAAAGAAGGGCCATCTGTACCCCAATGTTTATAGCAGCAATGGCCACAGTCGCCAAACTATGGAAAGAACCAAGATGCCCTTCAACGGATGAATGGATAAGGAAGATGTGGTCCATATACACTATGGAGTATTATGCCTCCATCAGAAAGGACGAATATCCAACTTTTGTAGCAACATGGACGGGACTGGAAGAGATTATGCTGAGTGAAATCAGTCTAGCGGAGAGGGTCAATTATCATATGGTTTCACTCATTTGTGGAGCATAACCAATAGCATGGAGGACAAGGGGCGTTAGAGAGTAGTAGGGAATTTGGGTAAATTGGAAGGGGAGGTGAACCATGAGAGACTATGGACTCTGAAAAACAGTCTGAGGGGTTTGAAGTGGCGGGGGGGTGGGAGGTTGGGGTACCAGGTGGTGGGTATTATAGAGGGCACAGCTTGCATGGAGCACGGGGCGTGGTGAAAAAATAATGAATACTGTTTTTCTGAAAATAAATAAATTGGGAAAAAATAAAACACTTCCAACACTGAAAGGGAAGTATGCTTTAGGAGGGATTCAGGGCAGTGTGACGTCTGTTAAAGAAGGAAGCTTTTGGGACTGACTGTGTGGTAACCACAATAGGCGCACATAGCTTTCCAGTCTCAGACGTCTAACCATTAGACTATACGAAGTTCTGTTTAAGGGAAACTCCTTCATACGGACTGTCATTTCTCACAGTGTCTTTCCAGTGGAGGAAAGAAGATAGAACAACGACGGACAGAGAGAACTTTGCAAAACCCTGAGTGAAGTACAGGGTAAGCCACTTAGGCCTCTATGATGCATACTGGAAGTTCAACACCTGAGATGTTCCACAGTGTCTACCACTTCTCAAACATTTCCAATATATGAGGGAACAGTGCTACAGTAAGTTCTCACGACAGGGATGCCTCCATGCTCAGTTGGAAAGTGTAGGACATGTCTGGGTAGCAACCATGAAGTGTCTCATACAGCCCCTTAGAGGGAATGCGGAGGAGGGTATCTGCTCAGGTAACCTACTTCAGGTGCGTACTCATTCATAACAGTGTTTCTCCATTGAGGAATGAAGATAGAACAAGGAAGGACTCCGGGCACATTAGGTACTGAGAGTAAAGGGCACGCTATGGCGCTTACGCCTGCCAAACACATATTGGATGTTCACCACCAGTGGTGATCAGCACTTAGTTTCTGCGTAGAAAATGCTTCCTACACTGAGAGGGAAGTGTGCTTTAGGAGGGATTCACTGCAGTGTTACGTCTGTTAAAGAAGGAAGATTTTGGGTCTCTTTTGTAACCGCAATAGGCACACATAGCTTTCCAGTCTCAGATGTCTATCCATTGGACTCTAGCAAGTTCTGTTAAAGGGAAACTCCTTCATGCGGAATGTCACTTCTCACAGTGTCTTACCATTGGAGGAAAGAAGTTAGAACAAGGAAGGAGCAGAGAGAATGTTGCAACCCGTGAGTGAAATACAGGGTAAGGCACTTAGGCCTCTATGATGCATACTGGAATTACAACACCTGGGATGTTCCACAGTGTCTATCTCTTCTCAAAACACTTCCAATATATGAGGGAACTGTGCTATAGTAAGTTCTCACGACAGGGATGCATCTGTGCTCAGTAGAAAACTGTAGGATGTGTCTGGGTAGCAATCATGAAGTGTTTCATACAGGCCCCTTAGAGGGGATGCGTAGGAAGGTATCTGCTCAGCGAAACTACTTCAGGTGCGTACTCATTCATAATAGTGCTTCTCCTTGGAGGAATGAAGGTAGAACACGGTCGGACTAGGGGCACATTAGGTACTGTGAGTAAATGGCAGGCTATGGCGCTTAAGCCTGCCAAACACATATTGGATGTTCACCACCAGTGGTGATCCGCACTTAGTTTCTGCGTCTAAAACCCCTCCAACACTGAGAGGGAAGTGTGCTTTAGGAGGGATTTACTGCAGTGTTACTTCTGTTAAAGAAGGAAGCTTTTGGGACTGACTCTGTGGTAACTGCAATAGGCGCACATAGTTTTCTATTCAGAGACGTCTAACCGTTATACTATAGGAAGTTTTTCTAAGGGAAACTCCTCATGTGGAATGTCACTTCTCACCGTGGCTTTCCTGTGGAGGAAAGAAGATAGAACAAGGACCAACAGATAGAACGTAGCAAACCGTGAGTTAAGTACAGGGTAAGGCACGTAGGCCTCTATGATGCATACTGTAATTACAACACCGGAGATGTTCCACAGGGTCTACGTCTTCTCAAAACACTTCCAGTATATGAGGGAACTGTGCTACAGTAAGTTCTAATGACAGGGATGCATCTGTGCTCAGTTGAAAACTCTAGGATGTGTCTGGGTAGCAATCAAGAAGTGTTTCATACAGGACCTTTAGAGAGGATGCGTAGGAAGGTATCTGCTCAGGGAACCTACTTCAGGTGCGTACTCTTTCATAACAGTGCTTCACCTTGGAGGAATGAAGGTAGAACACGGACGGACTAGGGGCACATTAGGTACTGTGAGTAAATGGCAGGCTATGGCGCTTAAGCCTGCCAAACACATATTGGATGTTCACCACCAGTGGTGATCAGCACTTAGTTTCTGCATCTAAAACACTTCCAACACTGAGAGGGAACTGTGCTTTAGGACGGATTCACTGCAGTGTTACGTCTGTTAAAGAAGGAAGCTTTTGGGACTGACTCTATGGTAACCGCAAAAGGCGCACATAGCTTTCCAGACTCAGACGTCTATCCGTTGGACTATAGTAAGTTCTGTATAAGGGAAACTCTTTCATGTGGAATGTCACTTCTCACAGTGTCCTTACCGTGGAGGAAAGAAGATAGAACAAGGACGGACAGAGAGAATGTTGCAACCCATGTGTAAAGTACAGGGTAAGGCACTTAGGCCTCTAGGATGCATACTGGAAGTTCAACACCTGGGATGTTGCACAGTGTCTACCACTTCTCAAACACTTCCAATATATAGGTAACTGTGCTACAGTAATTTCTCACGACAGGGATGCGTCTGTGCTCATTTGGCAAGTGAAGGACGTGTCTGTGTAGCTATCATGAAGTGTCTATAACAGGACCATTAGAGGGGATGCGGAGGAAGGTATCTGCTCAGGGAACGTACCTCAGGTTCGTACTCAGGTATCTGATCAGGGTAACAACTTCATTGAATACCCATTTATAACAGCGTTTCTCCTTTGAGGAATGAAGATAGAACAGGGACGGACTAGGGGCACATTAGAAACTGTGAGTAAAGGGCAGGCTATAGCGCTTAAGCCTGCCAAACACATATTGCATGTTCACCACCAATGTTGATCCGCACTAGTTTCTGCATCTAAAACCCTTCGAACACTGAGAGGGAAGTGTGCTTTAGGAGGGTTTCACTGCAGTGATACGTCTGTTAAAGAAGGAAGCTTTTTGGCTGACTCTGTGGTAACCTCAATAGGCGCTCATAGCTTTCCAGTCTCAGACGTCTCTCCGTTGGACTATAGTAAGTTCTGTTTAAGGGAAACCCTTCATGCGGAATGTCACTTCTCACAGTGTCTTTCCAGTGGAGAAAGAAGATAGAACAAGGACGGAGCAGAGAGAACGTTGCAACCCGTGAGTGAAATACAGGGTAAGGCACCTAGGCCTCTATGATGCATACTGGAAGTTCAACACCTGGGATGTTCCACAGTGTCTACCACTTCTCAAAACACTTCCATTATATGAGGGATCTGTGCTACATTAAGTTCTCACGACAGGGTTCCGTCTATGCTCAGTTGGAAAGTGTAGGACGTGTCTGGGTAGCAATCATGAAGTGTCTGATACTGGCCCCTTAGAGAGTATGCGGAGGTGGGTATCTGCTCAGGGAACCTACTTCAGGTGCGTACTCATTCATAACAGTGTTTCTTCATTGAGAAATGAAGAAAGAACAGGGAAAGACTACGGGCACTTTAGGAACTATGAGAAAAGTGCAGGCTATGACGCTTACGCCTGCCAAACACATATTGGATGTTCAACACCAGTGGTGATCCGCACTTAGTTTCTGCGTCTAAAATGCATCCTACACTGAGAGGGAAGTGTGCTTTAGTCGGGATTCACTGCAGTGTTACACCTGTTAAAGAAGGAAGCTTTTGGGACTGACTCTGTGGTAACCGCAATAGGCGCACATAGCTTTCCAGTCTCACACGTCTGTCCGTTGGACTATAGCAAGTTCTGTTAAAGGGAAACTCCTTCATGCGGAATGTCACTTCTCACAGTGTCTTACCACTTGAGGAAAGAAGTTAGAACAAGGACGGAGCAGAGAGAATGTTGCAACCCGTGAGTAAAATACAGGGTAAGGCACTTAGGCCTCTATGATGCATACTGGAATTACAACACCTGGGATGTTCCACAGTGTCTATCTCTTCTCAAAACACTTCCAATATATGAGGGAACTGTGCTACAGTAAGTTCTCACGACAGGAATGCATCTGTGCTCAGTAGAAAACTCAAGGATGTGTCTGGGAGCAATCATGAAGTGTCCCATACAGGCCCCTTAGAGGGGATGCGTAGGAAGGTATCTGCTAGGGAACCTACTTCAGGTGCGTACTCATTCATAATAGTGCTTCTCCTTGGAGGAATGAAGGTAGTACACGGACGGACTAGGGGCACATTAGGTACTGTGAGTAAATGGCAGGCTACGGCGCTTAAGCCTGCCAAACACATATTGAATGTTCACCACCAGTGGTGATCCGCACTTAGTTTGTGCATATAAAACCCCTCCAACACTGAGTGGGAAGTGTGCTTTAGTAGGGATTCACTGCAGTGTTACGTCTGTTAAAGAAGGAAGCTTTTGGGACTGACTCTGTGGTAACTGCAATAGGCGCACATAGCTTTCTATTCAGAGACTTCTAACCGTTATACTATAGGAAGTTCTTTCTAAGGGAAACTCCTCATGTGGAATGTCACTTCTCACAGTGGCTTTCCTGTGGAGGAAAGAAGATAGAACAAGGACCAACAGATAGAACGTAGCAAACCGTGAGTTAAGTACAGGGTAAGGCACGTAGGCCGCTAAGATGCATACTATAATTACAACACCGGAGATGTTCCACAGCGTCTACGTCTCCTCAAAACCCTTACAGTATATGAAGGAACTGTGCTACAGTAAGTTCTAATGACAGGGATGCATCTGTGCTCAGTTGAAAACTCTAGGATGTGTCTGGGTAGCAATCAAGAAGTGTCTCATACAGGACCTTTAGAGAGGATGCGTAGGAAGGTATCTGCTCTGGAAACCTACTTCAGGTGCGTACACATTCATAACATTGTTTCTACTTTCAGGGTGAAGATAAAACAGGGATATGATACGGGCACATTAGGTACTGTGTGTAAAGGGCAGACTATGGCGCTTAAGCCTGCCAAAAACATATTGGATGTATACCACCAGTGGTGATCCGCACTTAGTTTCTGGGTCTAAAACGCTTCCTACACTGAGAGGGAAGTGTGCTTTAGACAGGATTCACTGCATTGTTACATCTGTTAAAGAAGGAAGCTTTTGGGACTGACTCTGTGGTAACCGCAATAGGCGTACATAGCTTTCCAGTCTCTGACGTCTATCTGTTGGACTATAGCAAGTTCTGTTTAAGGGAAACTCCTTGTCACATCTCACAGTTTCTTACCACTGGAGGAAAGAAGTGAGAACAAGGACGGAACAGAGAGAATGTTGCAACTCTTGAGTGAAGTACAGGGTAAGTCACTTAGGCCTCTATGATGCATACTGGAATTACAACACTGGGGATGTTCCACAGTGTCTATCTCTTCTCAAAACAATTCCAATATATGAGGGAACTGTTCTACAGTAAGTTCTCACGACAGGGATGCATCTGTGCTTATTAGAAAACTGTAGAATGTGTCTGGGTAGCAATCATGAAGTGTCTGTAACAGGACCATTAGAGAGGATGCGGAGGAAGGTATCTACTCAGGGAGCCTACTTCAGGTTCGTACTCATTCATAACAGTGTATCTCTTTGAGGATGAAGATAGAACAGGGACGAACAAGGGGCACATTATGTACTGTGCGTAAAGGACAGGCTATGGGGCTTAAGCCTGCCAAACACATATAGGATGTTCACCACCAGTGGTGATTCGCAATTAGTTTCTGCGTCTAAAACGCCTCCAACACTGATAGAGAAGTGTGCTTTAGGAGGGATTCACTGCAGTGTTACGTCTGTTAAAGAAGGAAGCTTTTGGACAGACTCTGTGTTAACTGCATTAGGCGCTCATAGCTCTCCAGTCTCAGACGTATAACCGTTAGACTATACGAAGTTCTGTTTAAGGGAAACTCCTTCATGCGGAATGTCACTTCTCACAGATCTTTCCAGTGGAGAAAAGAAGATAGAGTAAGGACGGAGCAGATAGAAATTTGCAACCCGTGAGTGAAGTACAGGGTAAGGCACTTAGGCCTCTATGATTCATACTGTAAGTTCAACACCGGGGATGTTCCACAGTGTGTACCTCTTCTCAAAAACCTTACAATATATGAGGGAACTGTGCTACTGTAAGTTCTCACGACAGGGATGCGTCTGTGCTCTGTTGGAAACTCTAGAACGTGTCTCCGTAGCCAACATGAAGTGTTCCATACAGTCCCCTTAGAGGGGATGCGAAGGAAGGTATCTGATCAGGGTAACTACTTCATTGAATACTCATTTATAACAGCGTTTCTCCTTTGAGGAATGAAGATAGAACAGGGACGGACTAGGGGCACATTAGAAACTGTGAGTAAAGGGCAGGCTATAGCGCTTAAGCCTGCCAAACACATATTGCATGTTCACCACCAATGTTGATCCGCACTAGTTTCTGCATCTAAAACCCTTCCAACACTGAGAGGGAAGTGTGCTTTAGGAGGGTTTCACTGCAGTGTTACGTCTGTTAAAGAAGGAAGATTTTTGGACTGACTCTGTGGTAACCGCAATAGGTGCACATAGCTTTCCAGTCTCAGATGTCTATCCGTTGGACTATAGCAAGTTCTGTTTAAGGGAAACTCCTTCATGCGGAATGTCACTTCTCATAGTGTCTTTCCAGTGGAGGAAAGAAGATAGAACAAGGACGGAGCAGAGAGAACGTTGCATCCCGTGAGTGAAATACAGGGTAAGGCACCTAGGCCTCTATGATGCATACTGGAAGTTCAACACCTGGGATGTTCCACAGTGTCTACCACTTCTCAAAACACTTCCAATATATGAGGGAACTGTGCTGCCGTAAGTTCTCACGACAGGGATGTATCTGTGCTCAGTTGAAAACTCTAGGGTGTGTCTGGGTAGCAATCATGAAGTGTCTCATACTGGCCCCTTACAGGGGAAGCGAAGGAACGTATCTGCAGAGGGAAGCTACTTCAGGTGCGTACTCATTCATAACAGTGCTTCTCCTTTGAGGAATGAAGGTAGAACACGGACGGACTAGGGGCACATTAGGTAATGTGAGTAAATGGCAGGCTATGGCGCTTAAGCCTGCCAAACACATATTGGATGCTCACCACCATTGGTGATACGCACTTAGTTCTGCGTCTAAAACGCTTCCTAAACTGAGAGGGAAGTGTGCTTTATGAGGGATTCACTTATGTGTTATGTCTGTTAACGAAGGAAGCTTTTGGGACTGACTCTGTGGAAACCGCAATAGGCGCACATAGCTTTCCAGTCTCAGACGTCTATCCATTGGACTATAGCAAGTTCTATAACTCCTTCAGGCGGAATGATACTTCTCACAGTGTCTTACCACTGGAGGAAAGAAGACAGAACAAGGACGGAGAAGAGAAAATGTTGCAAATCGTGAGTGAAGTACAGGGTAAGGCACGTAGGCCTCTATGATGCATACTGGAAGTTCAACACCGGGGATGTTCCACAGTGCCTACCAATTCACAACATACTTCCAATATATGAGGGTACTGTGCTACCGTAAGTTCTCATGACACGGATGTGTCAGGGCTCATTTGGAAACTCAAGACGTGTCTGTGTAGCCAACATGAAGTGTTTCACACAGGCACCTTAGAGGGGATGCGAAGGAAGGTATCTGATCAGGGAACCTATTTCAGGTGCGTACTCTTTATAACTGCGTTTCTCCTTTGAGAAATGAAGATAGAACAGGGACGGACTAGGGCACATTAGGAACTGTGAGTAAAGGGAAGGCTATGGCGCTTAAGCCTGCCAAACACATATTGGATGTTCACCACCAGTGTTGATCCGCACTTAGCTTCTGCATCTAAAACACTTCCAACACTGAGAGGGAAGTGTGCTTTAGGAGGGATTCACTGCAGTGTTACGTCTGTTAAGAAGGAAGCTTTTGGGACTGACTCTGTAGTAACCGCAATAGGCGCACATAGCTTTCTATTCACAGACGTCTAAACGTTTACTATAGGAAGTTCTTTTTAAGGGTAACTCCTTCATGCGGAATGCCACTTCTCACAGTGTCTTTCCAGTGGAGGAAAGAAGATAGAACAAGGACAGACAGAGAGAACATTGCAAACCGTGAGTGAAGAACAGGGTAAGCCACTTAGGCCTCTATGATGCATACTGGTAGTTCAACACCGGAGATGTTCCACAGTGTCTACCTCTTCTCAAAACACTTCCAGTATATGATGGAACTGTGCTACAGTAAGTTCTCTTGACAGAAATGTGTCTGTGCTCAGTTGGAAAGTGTAGGACGTGTCTGGGTGGCAACCATGAAGTGTCTGATACAGGCCCCTTAAGTGATTGAGGAGGAAGGTATCGGCTCAGGGAACCTACTTCAGGTGCTTACATATTATTAACAGTGTTCCTCCTTTGAGGATGAAGATAGAACAGGGAAGGACTACGGGCACATGAGGTACTGTGTGTAAAGGGCACGCTATGGCGCTTAAGCCTGCCAAACACATATTGGATGTTCACCACCAGTGGTGATCCGCACTAAGTTTCTGCGTCTAACGTTTCCAACACTGAGAGGGAAGTGTGCTTTAGGAGGGATTCACTGCAGTGTTACGTCTAGTAAAAATGGAAGCTTTTGGGTCAGACTCTGTGGTAACCGCAATAGTCGCACATAGCTCTCCTGTCTTAGATGTGTATCCATTGGACTATAGCAAGTTCTGTTTAAGGGAAACTCCTTCATGCGGAATATCACTTCTCACAGTGTCTTTCCAATAGAGGAAAGAAGATAGAACAAGGACTGAGCAGAGAGAACATTGCAACCTGTGAGTGAAGAATAGGGTAAGGCACCTAGGCCTCTATGATGCATACTGAAAGTTCAATACCTGGGATGTTCCATAGTGTCTACCACTTCTCAAAACACTTCCAATATATGAGGGATCTTTACTACCGTAAGTTCTCACGACAGGGATGCGTCTATGCTCAGTAGGAAAATGTAGGAGGTGTTTGGGTAGCAATCATGAAGTGTCTGATACAGGTCCCTTAGAGGGGATGCGGAGGAACGTATCTGCTCAGGGAACCTACTACAGGTGCGTACTCATTCATAACAGTGTTTCTCCATTGAGGAATGAAGATAGACCAGGGAAGGACTACAGGCACTTTAGGAACTATGAGTAAAGGGCAGGCTACCGCGCTTAAGCCTGCCAAACACATATTGGATGTTCACCTCCAGTGGTGATCCGCACTTAGTTTCTGCGTCGAAAAGCTTCCTACACTGAGAAGGAAGTGTGCTATAGAGGGATTCACTGCAGTGTTAGGTCTAGTAACAAAGAAAGCTTTTCGGACTGACTCTGTGGTAACCGCAATAGTCGCTCATAGCTTTCCAGTCTCAGATGTCTATGCGTTGGACAATAGCAAGTTCTGTTTAAGGGAAACTCCTTCATGCGGAATGTAACTTCTCACAGTGTCTTTCCACTGGAGGAAAAAAGATAGAACAAGGACGGAAAGAGAGAACGTTGCAAACCGTGAGTGAAATACAGGGTAAGCCACTTAGGCCTCTATGATGCATACTGGAAGTTCAACACCGGAGATGTTCCACAGTGTCTACCTCTTTGTCGCCCTCGGCCCGCAAGAACGACAACCAGCCTGGCATGGTGTTATTGCTTCTTCTCTTTATTTCGACAACTTTCTTAGCTTATATGTGTCAGGGTGACCAATAAGGGGCCAAACAATGGGGAGAGCCAATGAGAGTCCTGTTATTATACTGATTAAATTTGAAACAGCCAATGACTATGTCCTCCTTCAGGTGGGCTTCACCAGAAAGTTCGGTGTTTACTTGCAGCATATTTTGCTGGCAGTGAGCCAAGCGCCATCTTGTAATGGCGGGGACTTTCCCGGCCGGAGGTGGTCCCCGACATCTCCCCCTTTTTTGTTTTATGGCGGAGATCGTGCCTGTCTTAGGTTGTCAGTAGCAGAAAACATCCTTACCCGTCATCAGACACAAGATATCGATGATCTCTGTCCTGTCTTAGGTTGGTATGTTTCTCTACTGATCTTACCCGTCTTTGACTACCGATCTAGCATGCTTAGCCACATCTGGGGAGATGCCCCAGCCTCTATTGACATAAGGTCTTGTACTATAGCTCGGCTCTGCTCTCGCTGCTGTGTTCTCCACTGGCGAACTTTTCTGAATAGAAGCAGAATGCCAATAAGAAGGAGGACAAGAAGACCAATTGTGCCAGCCCATTGTTTGGTAAACTGGAACATATTGCTGAATGTTTGAAATAGCTCTGGGAGGGAAGTTGGTTGCACACACGTACTCGTGTGAAATTTTGAAAATCGTCAGAAAATCGTCAGACCAAGCACCCTGCAAATACTGGGAGAGCTGTCAGGAGACATTCTGTAAGTTACTCATATTAGCATAGGCTATGGGAGTTACACAAATTGCCGGGAAGGGTGCTACACATCCCAGTCCCAATAGGGCCCCCAATATGTCCACTTGTTCTTGAACCAAATCCACTCTCTGGTTGACTATCAGGATTCCTGCTTGCAGATGTGCATTGATATGTGTCTGTGTTTGAAGGGCAGCCACCGTTCCTTCTGCAAGGGTGTTCACAGCTTCCGCAGTGGGTCTAGTTGCAGCAAGCGAGACTGCTGCTGCCGTGGCAGCTGCTGTAGATATAGCCAATGCTGTCACAATGGCAGCTGTGATACCAAAGTCTCTCTTCTTTCTGGATAGCACCATCGGTAACTTGTCATCTGGAATGAAAACTGGGATAGGAGTAGGGATACACATAATCACAGCCAGCTTGAAGGCCATGACATTCCAGCACTGGGAAAGATAGCCAATTAAATAATATTATTAGGACAAGACACATTAACTGTTGTCTCAAAGGTACCAGAGTCATTTTGTTTATAAGAACAGTTGAGGAATTTGCCACCATTTAACATGGACACTGCTGAGATATAAGTACATGCTCCTAACAAGTTACAGACCTGCCATGCATCAAAGGGAGAGGAGGGAATATGAGAAAAGAATTAGTCACTGGTAAAGGATATAGCCATGCTTTAACCACTGCTCACAGCTCTCTGGCTTGAGTCTGCCGCAGGAGGTGTAGCATCCCCAGCGTTATCATCAGCATCTTCAGCATCATGACTGGTGTTTGGAGGCAAGGCTGCACGCACCAGCCGCTCTGGGATCCAAATTGGAGCCTCTTTTTCCTGTGGAAAAACACATACAGACCCCCTACTCCATACTAACACTGGATCTGGTCCATTCCACTTTCCTGTGAGGATGTCCTTCCAAAGTACTAAAGGCTTAGGGGGAGCAGCAGCAGCACTTGCATGTCTGTCTGCAGCTGATTTACCTGTTTTATCCAACGTTAAAAAATTCAAAATAAAGAGAATGGTGTTGAGCTTATCTTTAGGGGACCTGAAGGTGTCCCCTATTCCCCCTTTTTGTTTATAAAGCGCATTTTTTATTGTAAGATGCGCGCGCTCCACAACACTCTGTCCTTGTGGGTTATAGGGTATTCCATGTATCAAGTGAATGTCAAGTTGTTGTAGGAAGGCTTTAAAGGGTTGTGAGGTGTAGGCTGGACCATTATCTGTCTTTAACTGGCGTGGCTTTCCCCATGCCACGAAAGCCTGTAGGCAATGGGCGATAACATCTCTGGATTTTTCCCCCGTATGCACTGAGGCAAAAATTATTCCAGAGCAGGTATCTACAGAGACATGAACATATCTTAACTTTCCAAATTCTGAAACATGTGTGACATCCATTTGCCATATATGATTAGGTAACAGACCCTTAGGATTAACCCCCAAAGACGGTGTAGGTAGTAAAGTCACGCAGTTTCTGCAGGAGACTACTATGTCCCGTGCCTGTGCTTTTGTTATGTTAAATTTGAGGCGAAGAGTTAAAGCATTCACATGGAACAGCTTATGATAATGTCTCGCCTGTTGCACCGGGTCCTCAATGGCAAAGACAAATTCTCCTCTGGTTAAGGAGTCTGCTAACCGATTACCTTGTGTCAGGGGGCCTGGTAAGGTTGTATGAGCTCTTATGTGGCCAACATAAAATGGAACCTTCCTGTCCCAAACTAATGTTTGGATTTCTTGTAATGCCTTAGAGATAGTAGACCTGGCATTAATAGAACCCACATTTTCAATGATAGAGACAGCTTGCACCACATATCTACTATCTGATAAAAGGTTGAAGGGTTCTTGATGAAACATTTGAAATGCTTTTATCACTGTGAGCAGCTCGGTTTCTTGGGGAGAGGTGCTTTGAAATAGGAAAGTCCAACTCTCTTCTTTGGTAACTATAGCTCCTACTCCTTGCTTAGATCCATCAGTGAATATAAGCCTTACATTACTGAGGGGTTTATGGTGAGTGATCCTAGGGTATATGATTGGATTGGATAAACTGAACTGTAGCCATGGATGTGATGGGTAGTGGTTATCAAATTGAGCGCACGTTATAGTTATCAAAATGGCCCAGTCATCATCACAGGCTGCTAGGCACTTTATTTGTTCCTGCGTATATGGTGTTATTATAGTATCTGGTTGTTTACCAAACGCTGCTATACTAAGTTTAATCCCTTTAAGTATAATTTGCGCAACGGCGCTTGGGTACCAAGGCAAGACCTTCCTTGGAGAGTGGGCCAAACTAACCCATGATATGGGGCCAGATTGCCAAAAAACTGCAGTGGGAGCTCGTTTTTCGGCAAGGACACAAAATAACAAAGGTTTGGAATAGTCAATTCTGTCTATATGAGCAGCTTCTAGCCTTTTCTGGATCAGACTGATGGCTGCTTTTGCCCCCTCAGTCAACTGACGAGGAGAGGTGAGGTTAGGGTCTCCTTTAAGTGTCTCAAATAAGGGTGACAATTCCTGATCAGTGAGTTTTAGGTAGGGCCTGATCCAATTGATATCTCCTAACAATTTTTGAAAACCATTTAATGTGTTTAGGTGATCTGTCCGCAGGGTTATCTTTAAAGGTCTGACTTTAGTATTCTCTAACCTAGTTCCCAAATACTCTTTAATGGGCGTCATTTGGACCTTTTCTGGTGCTATGTGTAATCCGAATCTCTCAAAATGTTTGAAAAGAAAGGAAAGGGCCTTCTCAATATACTGTTCTTCTTTATGGCACAGCAAAATATCATCCATATAATGATACACAATGAGTGGGGGAAATTGTGTTCTCACCTCCTTTAGGGCTTGATCTACATATAATTGGCACATTGTAGGGCTGTTGGCCATGCCCTGAGGCAATACCACCCATTCATAGCGTTGATCCGGACTAGAATGATTAATGGTAGGTACTGTGAAAGCAAAACATTGGGTGTCCTCGGGGTGCAATGGGATGGAAAAGAAACAATCTTTAACATCGATTACCACAGAGGGCCAACCAGAGGGCAGGGCTGAGACTAAAGGCAGCCCCAGCTGTACTGCTCCCATGGCCACCATCCTTTCATTAACAGCTCGTAAGTCATGTAACAATCGCCACTTCCCAGACTTCTTTTTAATCACAAAAATAGGCGTATTCCATGGTGATGTGGAGGGCCGAATATGCCCGGCGGCAAGTTGCTCTTTTACCAACGTGTGGGCAGCTTCACATTTTTCTTTAGGCAGGGGCCACTGAGAAACCCACACGGGTTTACTGTTTTTCCATTGAATTTTTAGAGGTTCAGTGGCCCCTAAGAAAAACCCAGCCTCGGCCCACCTATTCTTATAGGTTCAGGAGTGCCCTGCAGCTATTTCCCTAGGCCTCCCGTTCCAGGATAACCAGACTTAGTCACTAAGGCTTGAGCTTCCTCACTATAGAATAATTCTGTAGTCAACTTCAGGTTCATTTGGGCCAAAACATCCCGTCCCCACAATGAAATGGGAATTTTAAGGACATATGGCTGCACAAGTCCATGGTGGCCTTCATCATCCTTCCATGGCAGTGTAGCTGCACTGCACATGGGGCTATGAGCAATCCCTAATCCTCGAAGTGTTTGATCAGCCTTTTGCACAGGCCAATCTTTAGGCCAATCAGCTTCATTGATGATACTGCGATCCGCTCCAGTGTCCAATAAGCCTAAGAATTTCTTGCCTCTTATCCAAAGAGAGTAAAGGGGTCTATTTTCCATGCCTAGCGTGACGCATGCTAGAGGAGCTCCAGATGAACCGAGCCCCTTTTGTTCCCGCGTAACCTCATGGCTTCCAAAAAGCTTGTGACAACTAGGCAATACCAGGATCTGAGCTATCTTATCACCTGGACTAATAGCTGTAATTCCACGTGGGGAAGATACCAGGATTTTCACTGTTCCTTTATAATCAGCATCTATAACTCCGGGGTGAACAATGAGTCCTGATAACGCCATGGAGCTCCGTCCTAGCAAGAGGCCCACGGTGTCCTCAGGTAATGGACCCTTAAAATCTGATTCGACTACCTGGGTCCCCATCTCTGGAGTCAATATGAGTCTGGTGGTGGCACGGATGTCCAATCCTGCACTCCCTGTTGTGGCTCGCCTTGGCTCGTCGGTGGATAATGCGAGCGAGCCACCTGTTGGAGCACCCCATACATTTGAGGGCCCTGGGGTGTGGGGCCCCCCTTCCCGTTTTTTGACCCTCTTGGAAGCAGAGAGTTTCCTCGTATATCCCTTATTGAGCGACATTTATTTGCCCAGTGGGCACCTCTCCCACATCTTGGGCAGATACCTGGTTTTTTAGGCTCCTGATAAGACACCTTTATCTCTGGGCACTCATGCTTAAGGTGTCCTGGCTCCTTGCAGTAATAACAAACTCCAGGAATACCCCTATGTTTATATTGTTGAGATCCCTGTAATCCTTGTAAACCTTGAGTGATAGCTGCAGCCATAACCTGCCCTTGAATAACACTGTCATTGATATCCCTGCAAACTTTAATATATGTACTCAAGTCTTTGCTTTTCCAAGGTCTGATGGCTTCTTTACACCACTTATTAGCTTGCTCATAAGCCAACTGTTTTATCAATGGCATGGCTGCCTCTACCTCCCCAAATATTCGACCAGCTGTTTGCATCAGCCTCGCTACAAAATCAGCATATGCCTCATTTGGTCCTTGTATTACCTTAGACAGCTGACCCTGTAAATCCCCACTGCCTTGAATGGTTTTCCATGCTTTAGTGGCCGCCGCAGCTATTTGCAGATACACTGCAGGGTTGTATTGTATTTGGGCCTGCTTTCCCATGTACGGTCCCATTCCCATTAACATTTCTAGGTCCCACTGAGGATTTCCAGCCGCTGCATTACGGCGGGCAGTGTCCTGTGAGTATTCATGCCAGGCTGTTTTCCATACTAGATATTGCCCTCCTGACAAGGTTGCGCGGGCTAGATTACCCCAGTCTTCAGGGACTAAGTTCATTCCCGCTATGGTCTCCAACAAAGATACTGTAAAGGCTGCCTGAGGGCCATACTGCATGACTGCTTCCTTTAATTGCTTAACTAGTTTAAAATCAAGAGGCTGATGATACCGCTGGTTGTTTTGGTCCTCTAAAACCGGAAAGGCAGAGGTCAGGTCATGATCTCTCCAGCTCGAAACCCTGCCACTACCGCATGTGGTGCAGCAGCTACAAGCTCCTTGGCACGCCATAGGATTATACGGCGGAGGGGCACTAGGCGTTGCTGGAGTCGACAGTTTCAACTGTTCAAACTTGGAGTACATTTTACGGTCTAACTTTTCCCCTGACATTTCTTCTTCCTCTTCACTAGAACTACCCCCCTCTGAGGCACAAGAAGAACACTCTTTAGATACTTCAGATCCCATTATGAACACAAAGACAACAGACGCAGATGTTAAAGACACTAACCAACACATTGACTTTTTACACGCATATAGTTCAGTCGACCTTTACTCCCCGCTTTACCGCGGAAGAAAATCCCGGCTCTATGGCCGCCCGCTTCTTGTTGAGGTCTTGTACAAGATTCCCACCACTTTAATCGTGGTCCCTTAAGAAAATCCCGGCTCTATGGCCGCCTGCTTCTTATTGCGGTCTTGTACAAGATTCCCACCACTTTAATCGTGGTTCCTTCCCCGCTTACCTGCGGTTTTTCTCCTTGCAAGGTTTACTTACTCATTAACTATTCCCGGGTCTCAGCACCATTTGTCGCCCTCGGCCCGCAAGAACGACAACCAGCCTGGCATGGTGTTAATGCTTCTTCTCTTTATTTCGACAACTTTCTTAGCTTATATGTGTCAGGGTGACCAATAAGGGGCCAAACAATGGGGAGAGCCAATGAGAGTCCTGTTATTATACTGATTAAATTTGAAACAGCCAATGACTATGTCCTCCTTCAGGTGGGCTTCACCAGAAAGTTCGGTGTTTATTTGCAGCATATTTTGCTGGCAGTGAGCCAAGCGCCATCTTGTAATGGCGGGGACTTTCCCGGCCGGAGGCGGTCCCCGACACCACTTCTCAAAACACTTCCAGTATATGAGGAAACTGTGCTACAGTCAGTCTCAAGACAGAGATGTGTCTGTGCTCAGTTGGAATGTGTAGGATGTGTCTGGGTAGCAACCATGAAGTGTCTGTTACAGGCCCCTTTGAGGGAATGCAGAGGAAGGTATCTGCTCAGGGAAGCTATTGCAGGTGCGTACTCATTCATAACAGTGTTTCTCCTTTGAGGATGAAGATAGAACACGGAAGGACTACGGGCACATTAGGTACTGTGAGTAAAGGGCACGCTATGGCGCTTAAGCCTGCCAAACACATATTGGATGTACACCACCAGTGGTGATCCGCACTTAGTTTCTGCGTCTAAAACGCTTCCTACACTGAGAGGAAAGTGTGCTTTAGGAGGGATTCACTGCAGTGTTACGTCTGTTAAGGAAGGAAGCTTTTCGACTGACACTGTGGTAACCGCAATAGGTGCACATAGCTTTCCAGTCTCAGACGTCTATCCGTTAGACTATAGGCAGTTCTGTTTAAGGGAAACTCCATCATGCGGAATGTCACTTCTCACAGTGTCTTTCCAGTGGAGGTAAGAAGATAGAACATGGACGGACAGAGAGAACCTTGCAAACCGAGAGTGAAATACAGGGTAATCCATTTAGGCCTCTTTGATGCATACTGGAAGTTCAACACCGGAGATGTTCCACAGTGTCCACCTCTTCTCAAAACACTTCCAGTATTGAGGGAACTGTGCTACCGTAAGTTCTCACGATAGAGATGCATCTGTGCTCAGTTGGAAGTGTAGGACGTGTCTCGGTAGCAACCATGAAGTGTCTGATACAGGCCCCTTAAGGAGATGCGGAGGAAGGTATCTGCTGAAGGAAGCAACTTCAGATGCGTACTCATTCATAACAGTGTTTCTCCTTTGAGGATGAAAGATACTACAGGGAAGGACTACGGGCACATTATTTACTGTGAGTAAAGGGCACGGTATGGCGCTTAAGCCTGCCAAACACATATTGGATGTTCACCACCAGTGTTGATCCGCACTTAGTTTCTGCGTCTAATACGCTTCCGACACTGAGAGGGAAGTGTGCTTTAGGAGGGATTTACTTCAGTGTTACGTCTGTTAAAGAAGGAAGCTTTTGGGACTGACTCTGTGGTAACCTCATTAGGCGCACATTGCTTTCCAGTCTCAGATGTCTAACCGTTAGACTATAGGAAGTTCTGTTTAAGGGAATCTCCTTCATGTGGAATGTCACTTCCCACAGTGTCTTTCCAGTGGAGTTAAGAAGATTGAACAAGGACGGACAGAGAGAACGTTGCAAACCGTGAGTGAAATACAGGGTAAGCCATTTAGGCCTCTATGATGCATACAGGAAGTTCAACACTGGAGATGTTCCACAGTGTCTACCTCTTCTCAAAACACTTCCAGTATATGAGGGAACTGTGCTACAGTAAGTTCTCACGACAGAGATGCGTCTGTGCTCAGTTGGGAATTGTATGACGTGTCTGGGTATCAATCATGAAGTGTCTCATACAGGCCCCTTAGAGGGAATGCGGAGGAAGGTATCTGCTCAGGGAAGCTACTTCAGGTGCGTACACATTCATAACATTGTATCTCCTTTGAGGATGAAGATAGAACAATGAAAGACTACGGGCACATTAGGTACTTTGAGTAAAGGGCACGCTTTGACACTTAAGCTTGCCAAACATAAATTGGATGTTCACCACCAATGGTGATCCGCACTTAGTTTCTGTGTCGAAAATGCTTCCTACACAGAGAGGGAAGTGTGCTTTAGGAGGGATTCACTGCAGTGTTACGTCTAGTAAAAATGGAAGCTTTTGGGACAGACTCTGTGGTAACCGTAATAGTCGCACATAGCTCTCCTGTCTTAGGTGTGTATCCGTTGGACTATAGCAAGTTCTGTTTAAGGGAAACTCCTTCATGCGGAATGTCACTTCAAACAGTGTCTTTCCACTGAAGGAAAGAAGATAGAACAAGGACGGAGCAGGGAGAATGTTGCAACCCGCGAGTGAAGTACAGGGTAAGGCAACTAAGCCTCTATAATGCATACTGGAAGTTCAACACCTGGGATGTTCCACAGTGTCTACCACTTCTCAAAACACTCCAATATATGAGGGAACTGTGCTACAGTATGTTCTCACGACAGGGATGCGTCTATGTTGAGTTGGAATGTGTAGGACGTTCTGGGTAGCAATCATGAAGTGTCTGATACAGGCCCCTTAAAGGGGATGCGGAGGAAGGTATCTGCTCAGGGAACCAACTTCAGGTTCGAGTCAATTATAACAGTGTTTCTCCTTTGAAGATGAAGATAGAAATGGGACGGAAAGGGGCACAATAGCTACTGTGTATAAAGGGCAGGCTATGGCGCTTAAGCCTGCCAAACACATATTGGATGTTCACCACCAGAGATGATCTGCACTTAGTTTCTTCGTCTAAAACCCTTCCAACACTGAGAGGGATGTGAGCTTTTGGAGGGATTCACTGCAGTGTTACGTCTGTTAAAGAAAGAAGCTTTTGGGACTGACTCTGTTGTAACCGCATTAGGCGCACATAGCTTTCTAGTCTCAGACGTCTAACCGTTAGACTATGGGAAGTTCTGTTTAAGTAAACTCCTTCATGCGGAATGTCTCTTCTCATAGTTTCTTTCCAGGGGAGGTAAGAAGAAAGAACAAGGACGGACAGAGAGAACGTTGCAAACCATGAGTGAAGTACAGGGTAAGGCACCTAAGCCTTTATGATGCATACTGGAAGTTCAACACCCTGGGATGTTCCACAGTGTCTACCAATTCTCAAAAACTTCCAATATATGAGGGTACTGTGCTACCGGAAGTTCTCACGTCAGGGATGCTTCTATGCTCAGTTGGAAAGTGTAGGACGTGTCTGGGTAGCAATCATGAAGTGTCTGATACAGGCCCCTTAGAGGGGATGCGGAGGAAGGTATCTGCTCAGGGAACCTACTTCAGGTATGTACTCATTCATAACAGTGTTTCTCCTTTGAGGATGAAGGTAGAACAGGGACGGATTGGGGGCACAAAGCTACTGAGATTAAAGGGTAGGCAATGGAGTTTAATCCTGCCAAACACATATTGGATGTTCACCACCAGTGGTGATCCGCACAAGTTTCTGCGTCTAATACGCTTCCAACTCTGAGTGGGAAGTGTGCTTTAGGAGGGATTCACTGCAGTGTTACTTACATCTGTGAAAGAAGGAAGCTTTTGGGACTGACTCTGTGGTAACCGCGTTAGGCGCACATAGCTTTCCAGTCTCAGACGTCTAACCGTTAGACTATAGGAAGTTCTGTTTAAGGGAAACTCCTTCATGCGGAATGTCACTTCTCACAGTGTCTTTCCACTGGAGGAAAGAAGATAGAACAAGGACAGACAGAGAGAAACATGCAAACCGTGAGTGAAGTTCAGGGTAAACCACTTAGGCCTCTAAGATTCATACTGGATGTTCAGCACCGGAGATGTTCCACAGTGTCTACCACTTCTCAAACCACTTCCAATATATGAGGGAACTGTGTGAAAGTATGTTCTCATGACAGAGATGCGTCTGTGCTCAGTTGGAAAGTGTAGGACGTGTCTGGGTAGCAACCATGAAGTGGCTGATACAGGTCCCTTAGAGGGGATGCGGAAGAAGGTATCTGCTTAGGGAAGCTATTTCATGTGCGTACTCATTCATAACAGTGCTTCTCCTTGGAGGAATGAAGGTTGAACACGGACGGACTAGGGGCACATTAGGTACTGTGAGTAAAGGGCACGCTATGACGCTTAAGCCTGTCAAACACATATTGGATGTTCACCACCAGTGGTGATCCGCACTTAGTTTCTGCGTCGAAAACGCTTCCAACACTGAGAGGGAAGTGTGCTTTAGGAGGGATTTACTGCAGTGTTATATCTATTAAAGAAGGAAGCTTTTGGGACTGACTCTGTGGTAACCGCATTAGGCGCAAATAGCTCTCCAGTCTCAGACTTGTAACCGTTAGATTATAGGAAGTTCTGTTTAAGGTAAACTTCTTCATGCGGAATGTACTTCTCACCGTGTCTTTCCAGTGGAGGAAATAAGATAGAACAAGGACGGACAGAGAGAACGTTGCAAACCGTGAGTGAAATACAGGGTAAGCCACTTAGGCCTCTATGAAGCATACTGCAAGTTCAACACCGGAGATGTTCCACAGTGTCAACCTCTTCTCAAAACACGTCCAGTATTTGAGGGAACTGTGCTACAGTAAGTACAGACGACAGAGATGCGTCTGTGCTCAGTTGGATAGTGTAGGACGTATCTGGGTAGCAACCATGAAGTGTCTGATACAAGCCCCTCAGAAGGGATGCGGACGAAGTTATCTGCTCAGGGAACCTTCTTCAGGTGCGTCCTCATTCATAACCTACTTCAGGTGTTTCTCCTTTGACGATGAAGATAGAACAGGGAAGGACTATGGGCACATTAGGTTCTGTGAGTAAGGGGCACACTATGGCCCTTAAGTCTGCCAAACACATATTGGATGTTCACCACCCGTGGTGATCCGCACTTAGTTTCTGAGTTGAAAAGGCTTCCTATACTGAGTGGAAAGTGTGCTTTAGGAGGGATTCACTGCAGTGTTACGTCTGTTAAAGAAGGAAGCTTTTGGGACTGACTCTGTGGTAACCGCAATAGGCGCACATAGCTTTCCAGTCTCAGACGTCTATCCGTTGGACTATAGCAAGTTCTGTTTAAGGGAAACTCCTTCATGCGGAATGACACTTCTCACAGTGTCTTTCCAGTGGAGGAAAGAAGATAGAACAAGGGCGGAGCAGAGAGAACGTTGCAACCCGTGAGTTAAGTACAGGATAAGGCATCTAGACCTCTATGATGCATACTGGAAGTTCAACAACTGGGATGTTCCTCAGTGTCTACCACTTCTCAAAACACTTTCAATATATGAGGGATATGTGCTACCCTATGTTCTCACGACAGTAATGCATCTGTGCACAGTTCAAAACTCTAGGACGTGTCTGGGTAGCAATCATAAAGTGTCTCATACAGGCCCCTTAGGGGCATGCGTAGGAAAGTATCTCCTCAGGGTAGCTATTTCAGGTGCATACCCATTCATAACAATGCTTCTCCTTAGAGGAATGAATGTAGAACACGGACGGACTAGGGGCACATTAGGTACTTTGAATAAAGGGCAGGCTATGGCGCTTAAGCTTGCCAAATGCATATTGGATGTTCACCACCAGTGGTGATCCGCACTTAGTTTGTGCATCTAAAACGCTTCCAACACTGAGAGGGAAGTGTGCTTTACGAGGGATTCACTGCAGTTTTACGTCTGTTAAGGAAGGAAACTTTTGGGACTGACTCTGTGGTAACCGCATTAGGCGCACATAGCTTTCCAGTCTCAGACGTCTAACCCTTAGACTACAGGAAGTTCTATTTAAGGGAAACTCTTTCATGCTGAATGTCACTTCTCACAGTGTCTTTCCACTGGAGGTAAGAAGATAGAACAGGGGGACAAGATGGCGGGGTACTAGGAAGAGGCGTCTTTTCAGCTGGTACCCCAAAGTGAGCTGATTACATACCAAAGAACTCCGATCTCCCATGATATCAGCCTGAGATCAGAATTATACATGTCTGGATCTCTACAGGGGCAGAAGACGCCAGTGAGCAGGTAAAGCAGAATGGGTACAGCGGACTGATATGGGAAGATAAACAAAAGGGGGAGGGATCCACCAGAGTCGACTGGTGCAAAAGTAATACCCCGATACAAGCGAGAGTGCCCTGCGTCTGGGGACCAGCATTAACTTGGAGACTGGTTGAAAGCACTCCAAAAGAGCAAAGGATCGCGGGCGCAAATTGTGGGAATCGGGGCTGCTAGGGACAGGGGCTTAAGTCCCAGGTCCCAGATGGCCTCGTCGGCGCGGAGGCAGAGACAGTGCAGCGGAGAAACCGGCTTCTGGTCCCTAAGAGGCCTTCGTGCCCCAGACATGGGGGTTCCGGCTCCTGTGAGGGGATGGGAGCTGCGCTGGTCTGCAGAACGCGCACTAGCCCTACCACAAAGCTTGAGATGTGCACGCACTTCCCTCCAGCTCTCCTTGGTTTCTAAGGCCCGGGGGCACTTCTTGATTCGCGCCATTGTTTCAAAGTCTAAGCAGAGCGCCTGCGAAACTCTTCCCCTGACAGAGGCGCGCAAAAGCCCAGCCTGCGGCTTACGGACCAGCGCCCCGTTCTCAGTGCCCCAGATGCGCGCCCGACCCAGAGCCACCTCTGAAAAGAGGTGCGCGCAAGCCGGGCACTCCAAGCCTGGGCCGGTGGCAAAATCTCAGTGTGCGATCACTGCTTGGAACCTCTCTGGCGGGCAGGAGCTCCCAGACAGCGGCCACTGCCTTGGCTTTGGGGAGGAGCAAAAGTTCTTCTGCCCCCAGGGTCTTTTACTTGGATCCTGCACTTCCAGCGTCCAAGGGGGAATTTATTCAGCTTCTGCACCCAGACTGAGGCTTCTCTCTGAGATGGAGATCAGGAAGTGTTCCAGGGTGCACCTTGACTGCACCAGAGTTGATACATCCTGCTACATCTACTCAGTCTTCTCCCACCAAAATGACTAGGAGGAGGAATGCCCAACAGAAGAAAAATAGAGAGGATGGACCTTCTGCAACAGAGCTAACGGCTATCAACATAGACAATATGTCGGAAAGAGAATTCAGGCTAACAATTATCCAGGCAATAGCTAGGTTGGAGAAAGCCATGGATGACCAAACAGAATTGATTAGGGCCGAACTGAAAGCGACCAGACAGGATGTTCACAATGTTAGGGCGGAGCTCAAAGCTACCAGGGAGGAGGTCCACAATGCTCTCAATGAGTTCCAATCCAATCTAAACTCTCTCAAAGCTAGGGTAACTGAGACAGAAGATAGAATTAGTGATCTGGAAGACAAACAGATAGAGAGAAAGGATCAGGAGGAAGCCTGGAACAAACAGCTTAGATCCCACGAAAGCAGAATTAGGGAAATAAATGATGCCATGAAGCGTTCCAACGTCAGAATTATTGGAATTCCTGAAGGGGAGGAGAAAGAAAGAAGTCTAGAAGATATCGTGGAACAAGTCCTTCATGAAAATTCTCCGAATCTCGTGAATGAAACCAGCATTCATGTACTAGAGGCTGAACGGTCTCCACCCAAGATTATACACTCCAAAAATAATCACGACACCTGATAGTCAAATTGAGAAATGATAATGGTAGGTATAATCTCTTGAAAGCTGCCAGGGCAAAGAGGCTCCTTACTTACAGAGGGAAGCCCATCAGAATAACGTCAGACCTGTCCACAGAGACCTGGCAAGCCAGAAGAGGCTGGCAAGATATATTCAGGGCACTAAATGAGAAGAACATGCAGCCAAGAATACTTTATCCAGCAAGACTGACATTCAAAATGGATGGAGAGATAAAGAGTTTCCAAGACCAACAAGGCTTAAAAGACTATGCAACCACCAAGCCGACACTGCAGGAAATATTAAGGGGGGTTCTATAAAAGAGAAAAAATCCCAAGAATAGCATTGAACAGATATATAGAGACAGTCTACAGAAAGAAAGACTTCAAAGGTAACTCGATGTCAATAAAAACGTATCTATCAATAATCACTCTCAATGTGAATGGCCTAAATGCACACATAAAACGGCACAGGGTTGCAGATTGGATAAAACGACAGGACCCATCCATATGCTGTCTACAAGAGACCCATTTTGAACCTAAAGTTACACGCAGACTGAAAGTGAAGGGGTGGAGAAGCATCTTTTTTGCCAATGGGACTCAAAATAAGGCTGGGGTAGCGATTCTCATATCAGATAAATTAGACTTCAAACTAAAGACTGTAGTCAGAGATACAGAAGGACACTACATAATCCTTAAAGGGACTATCCACCAAGATGATCTAACAATTGTAAATATTATGCTCCCAATATGGGAGCAGCCAATTACTTAAGAAAACTGTTAATCAAGATAAAGAGTCATATTGATATGAATACACTAATCGTAGGAGATCTTAACACGCCTCTTTCAGAATTAGACAGATCATTGAAGCAGAAAATCAATAAAGAAACAAGAGCATTGAATGACACATTGGACCAGATGGATCTCGTAGATATATACAGAACATTCCACACTAAAACAGCAGAATACTCATTCTTCTCAAGTGCACACGGAACCTTCTCCAGAATAGACCACATACTGGGTCACAAATCAGGACTCAGCCGATACCAAAAGACTGAGATGATTCCCTGCATATTCTCAGATCACAATGCTTTGAAACTGGAGCTCAATCACAAGGAAAAGTTCCGAAGGAACTCAAACACCTGGAAGCTAAAGACCACCTTGCTTAAGAATGCTTGGATCAACCAGGAGATCAAAGAAGAACTGAAACAGTTCATGGAAACCAACGAGAATGAAGACACTTCGGTCCAAAACCTATGGGATACAGCAAAGGCAGTCCTAAGGGGAAAATAGATAGCCATCCAAGCCTTGCTTAAAAAAATTGAAAAATCCAGAACACACCAGCAGTCTCTACAACTTAAAGAACTGGAGGATCAACAACAAATCAAACCAACTCCACACATAAGAAGGGAAATCATCAAGATTAGAGCTGAGATCAATGAGGGAGAAACCAGAGATACAGTAGAAAGTATCAATGAAACTAGAAGCTGGTTTTTTGAAAGAATCAATAAGATCGATAAGCCACTGGCTACACTAATCCGAAAGAAAAGAGAGAAAGCCCAAATTCATAAAATTATGAATGAAAAGGGAGAGGTCACAACTAACGCCAAGGAAGTAAAAACAATCATCAGAAGTTATTACGAACAGTTATATGCCAATAAGCTTAGCAACCTAGATGAAATGGATGCATTCCTGGAAAAATATAAACTACCAAAATTGAACCAGGAAGAAATCGACAACCTGAATAGACCGATATCTAATAACGAGATTGAAGCAGTGATCAAAAATCTCCCAAAAAAACAAGAGCCCAGGACCTGACGGATTCCCTGGGGAATTCTACCAAACCTTCCAAGAAGAAATAACACCTATTCTCCTGAAGCTGTTTCAAAAAATTGAAGCAGAAGGAAAACTTCCAGACTCTTTCTATGAAGCCAGCATTACCCTGATCCCCAAACCAGGCAAGGACCATACCAAAAAGGAGAATTTCAGACCAATATCACTGATGAATATGGATGCTAAGATTCTCAACAAGATCCTAGCCAACAGGATCCAACAACACATTAAAAAGATTATCCACCATGATCAGGTGGGATTCATCCCTGGGCTACAAGGATGGTTCAACATTGGTAAATCAATCAATGTGATACAACAAATTAATATGAGAAGAGAGAACCACATGGTCCTCTCAATTGATGCAGAAAAAGCATTTGACAAAATCCAACATCCGTTCCTGATTAAAAGGCTTCAAAGTATAGGGATAGAGGGAGCATTCCTGAACCTCATCAAATCTATCTATGAAAGAACCACAGCAAATATCATCCTCAATGGGAAAAAAGCTTGCAGCCTTCCCATTGAGATCAGAACAAGACAAGGATGCCCACTTTCACCACTCTTGTTCAACATAGTATTAGAAGTCCAAGCAACAGCAATCAGACAACAGAGAGAAATAAAATGTATCCAAATTGGTAATGAAGAAGTCAAACTCTCTCTCTTCGCAGATGACATGATTCTTTATATGGAAAACCCAAAAGACTCCACCCCCAAACTACTAGAACTCATACAGCAATTCAGCAGCGTGGCAGGATACAAAGTCAATGTGCAGAAATCAGTGGCTTTCTTATACACTAACAATGAAAATACAGAAAGGGAAATTAGAGAATCGATTCCATTTACTATAGCACCAAGAACCATAAGATACCTGGGAATAAACCTAACTAAAGAGGTAAAGGATCTATACTTGAGGAACTATAGAACACTCATGAAAGAAATTGAAGAAGACACAAAAAGATGGAAGACCATTTCATGCTCTTGGATAGGAAGAATAAACATTGTTAAAATGTCTATACTGCCTAGAGCAATCTATATTTTTAATGCCATTCCGATCAAAATTCCCCCGGCATTCTTCAAAGAGCTGGAGCAAATAATCCTAAAATTAGTATGGAATCAGAAGAGACCCCGAAACGCTAAGGAAATGTTGAAAAGCAAAAATAAAGCTGGCGGCATCACCTTCTCTGATTTCAAGCTTTATTACAAAGCTGTGATCACCAAGACAGCATGGTACTGGCATAAAAACAGACACATAGACCAGTGGAACAGAGTAGAGAGCCCTGATATGGACCCTCAACTCTATGGTCAATTAATCTTCGACAAAACAGGAAAAAATATACAGTGGAAAAAAGACAGTCTCTTCAATAAATGGTGCTGGGAAAACTGGACAGCTATATGTAGAAGAATGAAACTCGACCATTCTCTTACACCGTACACAAAGATCAACTCAAAATGGATAAAAGACCTCAACGTGAGACAGGAATCTATCAGAATCTTAGAGGAGAACATAGGCAGTAATCTCTTTGATATCACCCACAGCAACTTCTTTCAAGATACGTCTCCAAAGGCAAAGGAAACAAAAGTGAAAATAAACTTCTGGGACTTCATCAAAACCAAAAGCTTCTGCACAGCAAAGGAAACAGTCAAAAAAACAAAGAGGCAACCCACTGAATGGGAGAACATATTTGCACATGACAGTACAGAAAAAAGGTTGATATCCAGGATCTATAATGAACTCCTCAAGCTCAACCCACACGAAACAGACAAACACATCAAAAAATGGGCAGAAGATATGAACAGACACTTCTCCAATCAAGACATATAAATGGCTATCAGAGACATGAAAAAATGCTCATCATCATTAGCCCTCAGGGAGATTCAAATTAAAACCACATTGAGATATCACCTTACACCAGTTAGAATGGCCAAAATTAACAAAACAGGAAACAACATGAATTGGAGAGGAAGTGGAGAAAGGGGAACCCTCTTACACTGTTGGTGGGAATGCAAGTTGGTGCAGCCTCTTTGGAGAACAGTGTGGAGATTCCTCAAGAAATTAAAAATAGAGCTTCCCTACGACCCTGCAATTGCACTCCTGGGTATTTACCCCAAAGATACAGATGTCGTGCAAAGAAGGGCCATCTATACCCCAATGTTTATAGCAGCAATGGCCACAGTCGCCAAACTATGAAAAGAACCAAGATGCCCTTCAACGGATGAATGGATAAGGAAGATGTGGTCAATATACACTATGGAGTATTATGCCTCCATCAGAAAGGACGAATATCCAACTTTTGTAGCAACATGGACGGGACTGGAAACGATTATGCTGAGTGAAATCAGTCTAGCGGAGAGGGTCAATTATCATATGGTTTCACTCATTTGTGGAGCATAATAATAATGAATACTGTTTTTCTGAAAATAAATAAATTGGGAGGAAAAAAATAAAAATTAAAAAAAAAAACACTTCCATAATATGATGGAACTGTGCTTCAGTAAGTTCTCTCGACAGATATGCGTCTGTGAACAGTTGAAAAGTTTAGGACATGTCTGGGTAGCAACCATGAAGTGTCTGATACAAGCCCCTAAGAGGGGATGCAGAAGAAGGTATCTGCTCAGGGAACCTACTTCAGGTGCGTACTCATTCATAACAGTGTTTCTCCTTTGAGGATGAATATAGAACGGGTAAAGACTACGGGCACATTAGGTACTGTGAGTAAAGGGCACGCTATGATGTTTAAGCCTGCCAAACATATATTGGATGTTCACCACCAGTATTGATCCGCACTTAGTTTCTGTGTCGAAAACGCTTCCTACACTGAGAGGGAAGTGTGCTTTAGGAGGGATTCACTGCAGTGTTACGTCTAATAAAGAAGGAATCTTTTTGGACTGACTCTCTGGTAACCGCAATAGTCGCACATAGATTTCCAGTCTAAGATGTCTATGCGTTGTACTAAAGCAAGTTCTGTTTAAGGGAAACCCCTTCATGCGGAATGTCACTTCTCACAGTGTATTTCCACTTTAGGAAAGAAGATAGAACAAGGATGGAGCAGAGAGTACGTTGCAACCCGTGAGTGAAGTACAGGGAAAGGCACCTAAGCCTCTATGATTCATACTGGAAGTTCAACACCTGGGATGTTCCACAGTGTCTACCACTTCTGAAAACTCTTCCAGTATGAGGGAACTGTGCTACAGTATGTTCTCACGACAGGGATGCGTCTATGCTCAGTTGGAAAGTGTAGGACGTGTCTGGGTAGCAATCATGTAGTGTCTCATACAGGCCCCTTAGAGGGGATGCGGAGGAAGGTATCTGCTCAGGGAAGCTACTTCAGGTTCGTACTCATTCATAACAGGGTTTCTCCTTTGAGGATGAAGATAGAACAGGGACGGACTAGGGACACATCAGTACTGTGAGTAAAGGGCAGGCTATGGCGCTTAAGCCTGCCAAACACATTTGGATGTTTCCAGCAATGGTGATCCGCAATTAGTTTCTGCGTCTAAAACGCGTCTAACACTGAGAGGGAAGTGTGATTTACGAGGGATTCACTGCATTGTTACGTCTGTTAAAGAAGGAGGCTTTTGGGACTGACTCTGTGGTAAACGCATTAGTCGCACATAGCTTTCCAGTCTCAGACGTCTATCCGTTGGATTATAGCAAGTTCTGTTTAAGGGAAACTCCTTCATGCGGAATGTCACTTCTCACATTGTCTTTCCACTTTAGGAAAGAAGATAGAACAAGGACGGAGCTGAGAGAACGTTGCAACGCTTGAGTGAAGTACAGGGTAAGGCACCTAAGCCTCTATGATACATACTGGAAGTTCAACACCTGGATGTTCCACAGTGTCTACCACTTCTCAAAACACTTCCAATATACGAGGGAACTGTGCTACAGTATGTTCTCACGACAGGAATGCGTCTATGCTCAGTTGGAAAGTGTAGGACGTGTCTGGGTAGCAACCATGAAGTGTCTGATACAGGCCCATTAGACGGGATACGGAGGAAGGTATCTGCTCAGGGAAGCTACTTCAGGTTCGTACTCATTCATAACAGTGTTTCTCCTTTGAGGAAGAAGATAGAACAGGGAAGATAAGGGACACATTAGGTACTGTGTGTAAAGGGTAGGCTATGGCGCATAAGCCTGCCAAACACATATTGGATGTTCACCAACAGTGGTGATCCGCACTTAGTTTCTACGTCTAAAATCCTTCCAACACTGAGAGGGAAGTGTGCTTTAGGAGGGATTCACTGCAGTGTTACTTCTGTTAAAGAAGGAAGCTTTTTGGACGGACTCTGTGGTAACCGCAATAAGCGCACATAGCTTTCAGGTCTCCGACGTGTATCCGTTGGAATTTAGCACGTTCTGTTTAAGGGAAACTCCTTCATGCTGAATGTCTCTATTCACAGTGTATTTCCAGTGGAGGAAAGAAGATAGAATAAGGACTGACAGAGAGAACGTTGCAACCCGTGAGTGCAGTACAGGGTAAGGCCCCTAAGATATTATGATGCATAGTATAAGTTCAACAACTGGGATGTTTCTAAATGTCTACAATTTCTCAAAACACTTCCAATATATGAGGGATCTGTGCTACCATAAGTTCTCACGACAGGGATGCATCTGTGCACATTTGAAAACTCTAGGATGTGTCTGGTTGTAATCATGAAGTGTCTCATACAGGCCCCTTAGTGGGGATGCGTAGTAATGAATCTGCTCAGGTAAGCTACATCAGGTGCGTACTCATTCATTACAGTGCTTCACCTTGGAGGAATGAAGGTAGAACACGGACGACTCGGAGCACATTAGGTACTGTGAGTAAAGGGCAGGCTATGACGCTTAAGCCTGCCAAACATATATTGGATGTTCACCACCAGTGGTGATCCGCACTTAGTTTCTGCTTCTAAAAAGCCTCCTACACTGAGAGGGAAGTGTGCTTTAGGTGGGATTCACTGCAGTGTTACGTCAAGTAAAGAAGGAAGCTTTTTGGACTGCCTCTGTGGTAACCGCATTAGGCGCACTTAGCATTCCAGTCTCAGACGTCTAACCTTTAGATTATAGGAAGTTCTGTTTAAGGGAAACTCCTTCATGCGGAATGTCACTTCTCACTGTGTCTTTCCAGTGGAGGAAAGAAGATAGAACAAGGACGGACAGAGAGAACGTTGCAAACCGTGAGTGAAATACAGGGTAAGCCCCTAAGGCCTCTATGATGCATACTGGAAATTCAACAGCGGAGATGTTCCACAGTGTCTACCTCTTCTCAAAACACTTCCAGTATTTGAGGGAACTGTGCTACAGCAAGTTCTCACGACAGAGATGCATCAGTGCTCAGTTGTAAAATGTAGGACGTGTCTGGGTAGCAACCATGAAGTGTCTGATACAAGCCACTAATAGGGGATGCGGAGGAAGGTATCTGCTCAGGGAACCTACTTCAGGTGCTTACTCATTCATAACATGGTTTCTCCTTTGAGGATGAAGATAAAACAGGGAAGGACTACGGGCACACTAGGTAGTATGAGTAATGGGCCGGCTATGGTGCTTATGCCTGCCAAACACATATTGGATGTTCACCAGCAGGGGTGATCCGCACTTAGTTTCTGCGTCTAAAACGCTTCCTACACTGTAGGAAAGTGTGCTTTAGGTGGGATTCACTGCAGTGTTACGTCAAGTAAAGAAGGAGGCTTTTGGGACTGCCTCTGTGGTAACCGCAATAGGCGCATATAGCTTTCCAGTCTCCAACGTATATCCGTTGGAATATAGCAAGTTCTGTTTAAGGGAAACTCCTTCATGCGGAATGTCACTTCTTACAGTGTCTTTCCACTGGAGGAAAGAAGATAGAACAAGGAGTGACAGAGAGAATGTTGCAACCCCTGAGTGAAGCACAATGTAAGGCACCTAGGTCTCTATGATGCATACTGGAAATTCAACACCTGGGATGTTCCACAATGTCTACCACTTCTCAAAACACTTCCAATATATGATTGAACGGTGCTACCGTAAGTTCGCACAACAGGGATGCATCTGTGCACAGTAGAAAACTCTACGATGTGTCTGGGTAGCCATCATGAAGTTCTCATAAGGCCACTTAGAGGGGATGCGTAGGAAGGTGTCTTCTCAGGGAAGCTACTTCGGGTGCGTACTCATTCATAACAGTGTTTATCCTTTTAGGATGACGATAGAACAGGGACGGATTAGGGGCACATTAGGTACTGTGAGTAAACGGCAGGCTATGGCGCTTAAGCCTGCCAAACACATATTGGATATTCGACACCAGTGGTGACCGCACTTATTTTCTGCGTCTAAAACCCTTCCAACACTGTGAAGGAAGTGTTCTTTAGGAGGGATTCACTGCAGTGTTACTTACGTCTCTTAAAGAAGGAAGCTTTTGGGACTGACTCTGTGGTTACCGCATTAGGCACACATAGCTTTCCAGTCTCAGACGTCTAACCGTTAGACTATAGGAAGTTCTGTTTAAGGGAAACTCCTTCATGCGGAAAGTCACTTCTCACTGTGTCTTTCCAGTAGAGGAAAGAAGATAGAACAAGGACGGACAGAGAGAACGTTGCAAACCGTGAGTGAAATACAGGGTAAGCCCCTTAGGCCTCTATGATGCATACTGGAAATTCAACAGCGGAGATGTTCCACAGTGTCTACCTCTTCTCAAAACACTTCCAGTATTTGAGGGAAATGTGCTACAGTAAGTTCTCACGACAGAGATGCGTCAGTGCTCAGTTGTAAAGTGTAGGACGTGTCTGGGTAGCAACCATGAAGTGTCTGATACAAGCCACTAATAGGGGATGCGGAGGAAGGTATCTGCTCAGGGAACCTACTTCAGGTGCTTACTCATTCATAACAGGGTTTCTCCTTTGAGGATTATGATAGAACAGGGAAGGACTACGGGCACACTAGGTACTGTGAGTAAAGGGCAGGCTATGGCGCTTAAGCCTGCCAAACACATATTGGATGTTCACCACCAGTGGTGATCCGCACTTAGTTTCTGCGTCTAAAACGCTTCCAACACTGAGAGGGAAGTGTGCTTTAGGAGGGATTCACTGCAGTGTTACGTTTGTTAAAGAAGGAAGCTTTTGGGACTGACTCTGTAGTAACAGCAAGGCGCACATAGCTTTCCAGTCTCAGACGTCTAATCGTTAGACTATAGGAAGTTCTCTTTAAGGGAAACTCCTTCATGCAGATTGTCTCTTCTCACAATGTATAAGTCGAGGAAAGAAGATAGAACAAGGACGGACAGAGAGAACATTGCAAACCGTGTGTAAAATACAGTGTAAGCCACATGGTCCTCTATGATGCATACTGGAAGTTAAACACCGGAGATGTTCCACAGTGTCTACCTCTTCTCAAAACACTTGCAGTATATGAGGGAACTGTACTTCAGTAACTTCTCACGACAGAGATGTGTCTGTGCTCAGTTCGAAAGTGTAGGACTTGTCTGGGTAGCATCCATGAAGTGTCTGATACAAGCCCCTAGGAGGGGTTGCGGAGTAAGGTGTCTTCTCAGGGAACCACTTCAGGTGCGTACTCATTCATAACAGTGTTTCTCCTATGAGGATGAAGATAGAACAGGGAAAGACTACGGGCATATTAGGTACTGTGAGTAAAGGGCACGCTATGTCTCTTAAGCCTGCCAAACACATATAGGATGTTCACCACCAGTGTTGATCAGCTCTTAGTTTCGGTGTCAAAAACGCTTCTTACACTGAAAGGGAATTGTGCTTTAGGAGGGATTAACAGCAGTGTTACGTCTAGTAAAGGAGGAAGCTTTTGGGTCTGACTCTGTGGTAACCGCAATAGTCGCACAAATCTTTCCCTTCTCAGATGTCTATCCGTTGGACTATAGCAAGTTCTGTTTAAGGGAAACTCCTTCATGCGGAATGTCACTTCTCACAGTGTCTTTCCTCTGGATGAAAGAAGATAGAACAAGGACGGAGCAGAGTGAACGTTGCAACCCCTCAGTGTAGTATAGGGTAAGGCACATAAGCCTCTATGATTCATACTGGAACTTCAACACCTGGGATGTTCCACAGTATCTACAACTTCTCAAAACACTTCCAATATATGAGGGAACTGTGCTATAGTATGTTCTCACAACAGAGATGCTTCTAGGCTCAGATGGAAACTGTAGGACTTGTCTGGGTAGCAATAATGTAGTGTCTTATACAGGCCCCTTAGAGGGGATGCTGAGGAAGGTATCTGCTAAGGGAACCTAATTCAGGTTCGTAATCCTTCATAACAATGTTTCTCCTTTGAGGATGAAGATAGAACAGGGATGGATTAGGAGCACATTAGGCACTGTGAGTAAAGGGCAGGCTATGGCGCTTAAGCCTGCCAAACACATATTGGATGTTCACCACCTAGAGTGATCTGCACTTAATTTCTGCATCAAATACGCTTCCAAGACTGAGAGGGAAGTGTGCTTTAGGAGGGATTCACTGCAGTGTTACGTCTGTTAAAGAAGGAAGCTTTTGGGACTGACTCTGTGGTAACCGCATTAGGCGCACATAGCTATCCAGTCTCAGACGTCTAACCGTTAGACTGTAGGAAGTTCTGTTTAAGGGAAACCCCTTCATGCGGAATGTCACTTCTCACTGTGTCTTTCCAGTGGAGGAAATAAGATAGAACAAGGACGGACAGAGAGAACGTTGCAAACCGTGAGTGAAGTACAGGGTAAGACACTTAGGCCTCTATGATGCATACTGGAAGTTCAACACCGGAGATGTTCCACAGTGTCTACCTCTTCTCAAAACATTTCCAGTATATGAGGGAAATGTGCTTCAGTAAGTTCTCACGACAGAGATGCGTCTGTGCTCAGTTGGAAAGTGTAGGACGTGTCTGGGTAGCAACCTTGAAGTGTCTGATACAGGCCCCTTAGGGGGGATGCAGAGGAAGGTATCTGCTCAGGGAAGCTACTTCAGGTGCGTACTCATTCATAACAGTGTTTCTCCTTTGAAGATGAACACAGAACAGGGAAGGACTACGGGCATATTAGGTACTGTGAGTAAAGGGCACGCTATGGCGCTTAAGCCTGCCAAACACATATTGGATATTCGACACCAGTGGTGACCTGCACTTATTTTCTGCATCTAAAACCCTTCCCACACTGAGAAGGAAGTGTGCTTTAGGAGGTATTCACTCCAGTGTTACTTACGTCTCTTAAAGAAGGGAGCTTTTGGGACTGACTCTGTGGTAACAGCATTAGGCTCACATAGCTTTCCAGTCTCATACGTCTAACCTTTAGACTATAGGAAGTTCTGTTTAAGGGAAACTCCTTCATGCGGAATGTCACTTCTCACTGTGTCTTTCCAGTGGAGGAAAGAAGATAGAACAAGGACGGACAGAGAGAACGTTTCAAACCGTGAGTGAAATACAGGGTAAGCCCCCTAGGCCTCTATGATGCATACTGGAAATTCAAGAGCGGTGATGTTCCACAGTGTCTACCTCTTCTCAAAACACTTCCAGTATATGAGTGAAATGTGCTACAGTCAGTTCTCATGACAGAGATGCGTCAGTGCTCAGTTGTAAAGTGTAGGACGAGTCTGGGTAGCAACCATGAAGTGTCTGATACAAGCCACTAACAGGGGATGCGGAGGAAGGTATCTGCTCAGGGAACCTACTTCAGGTGCTTACTCATTCATAACATGGTTTCTCCTTTGAGGATGAAGATAGAACAGGGAAGGACTAAGGGCACACTAGGTACTGTGAGTAAAGGGCCGGCAATGGTGCTTATGCCTGCCAAACACATATTGGATGTTCACCACCAGGGGTGAACCGCACTTAGTTTCTGCGTCTAAAACGCTTCCAACACTGAGAGGGAAGTGTGCTTTATGAGGGATTCACTGCAGTGTTACGTATGTTAAAGAAGGAAGCTTTTGAGACTGACTCTGTGGTAACCGCAAGGTGCACATAGCTTTCCAGTCTCAGACGTCTAATCGTTAGACTATAGGAAGTTCTGTTTAAGGGAAACTCCTTCATGCGGATTGTCACTTCTCACAATGTTTATGTCGAGGAAAGAAGATAGAACAAGGACGGACAGAGAACGTTGCAAACTGTGAGTGAAGTACAGTGTAAGCCACATGGTCCTCTATGATGCATACTGGATCTTCAACACCGGAGATGTTCCACAGTGTCTACCTCTTCTCAAAACACTTGCAGTATATGAGGGAACTGAGCTTCAGTAAGTTCTCATGACAGAGATGTGTCTGTGCTCAGTTCGAAAGTGTAGGACGTGTCTGGGTAACATCCATGAAGTGTCTGATACAAGCCCCTAGGAGGGGTTGCGGAGTAAGGTGTCTCCTCAGGGAACCTCTTCAGGTGCGTCCTCATTCATAACAGTGTTTCTCCTATGAGGATGAAGATAGAACAGGGAAAGACTACGGGCATATTAGGTACTGTGAGTAAAGGGCATGCTATGGCTCTTAAGCCTGCCAAACATATATAGGATGTTCACCACCAGTGTTGATCAGCTCTTAGTTTCGGTGTCAAAAACGCTTCTTACACTGAAAGGGAATTGTGCTTTAGGAGGGATTCACAGCAGTGTTACGTCTAGTAAAGGAGGAAGCTTTTGGGTCTGACTCTGTGGTAACTGCAATAGTCGCACAAATCTTTCCAGTCTCAGATGTCTATCCGTTGGACTATAGCAAGTTCTGTTTAAGGGAAACTCCTTCATGTGGAATGTCACTTCTCACAGTGTCTTTCCTCTGGATGAAAGAAGATAGAACAAGGACGGAGCAGAGTGAACGTTGCAACCCCTCAGTGTAGTATAGGGTAAGGCACATAAGCCTCTATGATTCATATGGAAGTTCAACACCTGTGATGTTCCACAGTATCTACGACTTCTCAAAACACTTCCAATATATGAGGGAACTGTGCTATAGTATTTTCTCACGACAGTGATGCGTCTATGCTCAGTTGGAAAGTATAGGACGTGTCTGGGTAGCAATCATGTAGTGTCTGAAACAGGCCCCTTAGAGGGGATGCTGAGGAAGGTATGTGCTAAGGGAACCTACTTCAGGTTCGTACTCCTTCATAACAGTGTTTCTCCTTTGAGGATGAAGATAGAACAAGTATGTATTAGGGGCACATTAGGCACTGTGAGTAAAGGGCAGGCTATAGCGCTAAAGCCTGCCAAACACAAATTGGATATTCACCACCGATGGTGATCTGCACTTAGTTTCTGCGTCTAATACGCTTCCAACACTGAGAGGGAAGTGTGCTTTAGGAGGGATTCACTGCAGTGTTACGTCTGTTAAAGAAGGACGCTTTTGGGACTGACTCTGTGGTAACCGCATTAGGCGCACATAGCTTTCCAGTCTCTGACGTCTAATCGTTAGTCTATATGAAGTTCTGTTTGAGGGTATCTCCTTCATGCAGAATGTCACTTCTCACTGTGTCTTTCCAGTGGAGGAAAGAAGATAGAACAAGGACGGACAGAGAGAAAGTTGAAACCGTGAGTGAAGTACAGGGTAAGCCACTTAGGCCTCTATGATGCATACTGGAAGTTCAACACAGGAGATGTTCCACAGTGTCTAACTCTTCTCAAAACACTTCCAGTATATGAGGGTAATGTGCTACAGTAAGTTCTCATGACAGAGATGCGTCTGTGCTCAGTTGGAAACTGTAGGACGTGTCCAGGTAGCTACCATGAGTGTCTGATACAGGCCCCTTATAGGGGATGCGGAGGAAGGTATCTGCTCAGGAAGCTACTTCAGGTGCGTACTCATTCATAACAGTGTTTCTCCTTTGAAGATGATCATAGATCAGGGAAGGACTACGGGCACATTAGGTACTGTGAGTAAAGGTCACGCTATGGCGCTTAAGCCTGCCAATCACATATTGGATGTGCACCACCAGTGGTGATCCGCACCTAGTTTCTGCGTCGAAATCTCTTCTACACTGAGAGGGAAGTGTGCTATAGGAGGGATTCACTGCAGTCTTACGTCTGATAAAGAAGGAAGCTTTTGGGACTGACTCTGTGGTAACCGCAATTGGCGCACATAGGTTTCCAGGCTATGTTGGACTAGAGCAAGTTCTGTTTAAGGGAAACTCCTTCATGCGGAATGTCACTACTCACACTGTCTTTCCAGTGGAGGAAAGAAGATAGAACAAGGACAGAACAGAGAGAACGTTGCAACCCGTGATGAAGTACAGGGTAAGGCACCTAGGCCTCTATGATGCATACTAGAAGTTCAACACCGGATATGTTCCACTGTGTCTCCCACTTCTCAAAACACTTCCAATATATGAGGGACCTGTGCTACAGTATGTTCTCACGACAGGGATGTGTCTATGCTCAGTTGGAAAGTGTAAGACGTGTCTGGGTAGCAATCATGAAGTGTCTGATACAGGCTCCTTAGTGGGGATGCGGAGGAAGGTATCTGCTCAGGGAACCTACTTCAGGTGCCTACTCATTCATAACAGTGTTTCTCCTTTGAGGATGAAGATAGAACAGGGACGGATTAGGGGCACTTTAGGTACTGTGAGTAAAGGGCAGGCTATGGCGCTTAAGCCTGCCAAACACATATTGGATGTTCACCAACAGTGGTGATCCGCACCTAGTTTATGCGTCTAACGCTTCCAACACTGAGAGGGAAGTGTGCTTTAGGAGGGATTCACTGCAGTGTTACGTCTGTTAAAGAAGGAAGCTTTTGGGACTGACTCTATGGTAACCAAAATAGGCCCACATAGCTTTCCAGTCTCAGCCATCTATCCGTTGGACTATAGCAAGTTCTGTTTAAGGGACATTCCTTAATGCGGAATGTCACTTCTCACAGTGTCTTTCCACTGGAGGAAAGAAGATAGAACAAGGACGGAGCAGAGAGTACGTTGCAACCCGTGAGTGAAGTACAGGGTAAGGCACCTAAGGTTCTAGGATTCAGACTGGAAGTTCAACACTTGGGATGTTCCACAGTTTCTACCACTTCTCAAAACACTTCCAGTATATGAGGGATCTGTGCTACAGTATGTTCTCACGACAGGGATGCGTCTATGCTCAGTTGGAAAGTGTAGGACGTGTCTGGGTAACAATCAAGAAGTGTCTGTTACAGGCCCTGAGAGGTGATGCGGAGGAAGGTATGTACTCAGGGAACCTACTTCAGGTTCGTACTCATTCATAACAGTGATTCTCCTTTGAAGATGAAGATAGAAAAGGGACGGATTAGGGGCACATTAGGTACTGTGAGTAAAGGGCAGGCTATGGCGATTAAGCCTGCCAAACACATATTGGATGTTCACCAACAGTGGTGATCCGCACCTAGTTTCTGCGTCTAAAATTCTTCCAACACTGAGAGGGAAGTGTGTTTTAGGAGGGATTCACTGCAGTGTTACTTCTGTTAAAGAAGGAAGCTTTTGGGACTGACTCTGTGGTAACCGCATTAGGCGCACATAGCTTTCCAGTCTCAGACGTCTAACCGTTAGACTATAGGAAGTTCTTTTTAAGGGAAACTCCTTCATGTGGAATGTCACTTTTCACAGTGTCTTTCCAGGGGAGGAGAGAAGATAGAACAAGGACGGACAGAGAGAACGTTGCAAACTGTGAGTGAAGTACAGGGTAAGCCACTTAGGCCTCTGTGATGCATACTGGAAGTTCAACATCGGAGATGTTCCACAGTTTCTACCACTTCTCAAAACACTTCCACTATATGAGGGAACTGTGCTAATGTAAGTTCTCACGACAGAGATGCGTCTGTGCTCAGTTAGAAAGTGTAGGACGTATCTGGGTAGCAACCATTAAGTGTCTCTTACAGGACCCTTAGAGGGAATGCGGAGGAAGGTATCTGCTCAGGGAACCTACTTCAGGTGCGTACTCATTCAAAACAGTGTTTCTCCTTTGAGATTGAAGATAAAACAGGGAAGGAGTACGGGAACATTAGGTACTGTGAGTAAAGGGCACGCTATTGCACTTAAGCCTGCCAAACACATATTGGATGTTCACCTCCAGTGGTGATCTGCACTTAATTTCTGCGTCTAAAACGCTTCCTACATTGAGAGGGAAGTGTGCTTTAGGAGGGATTCACTGCAGTGTTACGTCTGTTAAAGAAGGAAGATTTTTGACGACTCTATGGTAACCGAAATAGGCGCACATAGCTTTCCAGTCTCTGACGTGTATCCGTTGGAATATAGCAAGTTCTGTTTAAGGGAAACTCCTTTATGCGGAATGTCACTACTCACAGTGTCTTTCCAGAGGAGGAAAGAAAATAGAACAAGGACAGAGCAGAGAGAACGTAGAAACCGTGAGTGAAGTACAGGGTAAGGCACCTAGGCCTCTATAAAGTATACTGGAAATTCAACACCTGGGTTTTTCCTCAGTGTCTACCACTTCTCAAAACACTTCCAATATATGAGGGAACTCTGCTACCGTAACTTCTCACGACAGGGATGCGTCTGTGCTCAGTTCATAACTCTAGGATATGTCTAGGTAGCAATCATGAAGTGTCTCTTTCAGGCCCCTTAGAGGGGATGCGTAGGAAGGTATCTGCCTAGGGAAGCTACTTCAGGTGCATACTCATTCATAACCGTGCTTGTACTTGGAGGAATGAAGGTAGAACACGGACGGACTAGGGGCACATTAGGTACTGTGAGTAAAGGGTAGGTTTGACGCTTAAGCCTGCCAAACAGAAAAATGAATGTTCACCACCTGTGGTGATCCGCACTTTGTTGCTGCGTCTAAAACACATCCAACACTGAGAGGAAAGTGTGCTTTAGGAGGGATTCATTGCAGTGTTACGTCTGTTAAAGAATGAAGCTTTTGGGACTGCCACTGTGGTAACCGCAATAGGCGCACATAGCTTTCCCGTCTCAGTCGTCTATCCCTTGCACTATAGCAAGTTCTGTTTAAGGGAAACTCCTTCATGCGGAATGTCACTACTCACAGTGTCTTTCCACTTCAGGAAAGAAGATAGAACAAGTACGTAGCAGAAAGAACGTTGCAACCCTTGAGTGAAGTACAATGTAAGGCACCTAAGTCTCTATGATGCATACTGGAAGTTCAACACCTAGGATGTTCCACAATGTCTACCACTTATCAAAACACCTCCAATATATGATTGAACGGTGCTAACGTAAGTTCGCACAACAGGGATGCATCTGTCCACAGATGAAAACTCTACAATGTGTCTGGGTAGCAATCATGAAGTGTCTCATACAGGCCACTTAGAGGGGATGCGTAGGATGGTGTCTGCTCAGGGAAGCTACTGCGGGTGCGTACTCATTCATAACAGTGTTTCTCCTTTGAGGATGAAGATAGAACAGGGACGGATTAGGGGCACATTAGGTACTGTGCGTAAAGTGCAGGCTATGGTGCTTAAGCCCTCCAAACACATATTGGATGTTCACCACCAGTGGTGATCCACACTTAGTTTCTGCGTCTAATACGCTTCCAACACTGAGAGGGAAGTTTGCTTTAGGAGGGATTCACTGCAGTGTTACGTCTGTTAAAGAAGGAAGCTTTTGAGACTGACTCTGTGGTACCGCATTAGGCGAACATACCTTTCCATTCTCAGACGTCTAACCGTTAGACTATAGGAAGTACTGTTTAAGGGAAACTCCTTCATGCGGAATGTCACTTATCACGGTGTCTTTCAGGGGAGGTAAAAAGATAGAACAAGGACGGACAGAGAGAACGTTGCAAACCGTGAGTGAAGTACAGGGTAAGCCACTTAGGTCTCTATGATGCATACTGGAAGTTCAACACCGGAGATGTTCCAGAGTGTCTACCACTTCTCCAAACACTTCCAGTATATGAGGGAACTGTGCTACAGTAAGTTCTCATGACAGAGATGCGTTTGTGTCAGTTGGAAATTGTAGGACGTGTCTGTGTAGCAACCATGAAGTGTCTCATACAGGCCTCTTAGAGGGGATGCGGAGGAAGGTATCTGCTCAGGGAACCTACTGCAGGTGCGTACTCATTCAAAACAGTGTTTCTCCTTTGAGATTGAAGATAGAACAGGGATGGAGTACGGGCCCCTTAGGTACTGTGAGTAAAGGGCACGCTATTGCGCTTAAGCCTGCCAAAACATATTGGATGTTCCCCACTTGTGGTGATCCGCACTTAGTTTCTGCGTCTAAAGTGCTTCCTACACTGAGAGGGAAGTGTGCATTAGGAGGGATGCACTGCAGTGTTACGTCTGTTAAAGAAGGAAGATTTTGGGAAGACCCTGTGGTAACCGCAATAGGCGCACATAGCTTTCCAGTCTCTGACGTGTATCCGTTGGAATATAGCAAGTTCTGTTTAAGGGAAACTCCTTCATGCGGAATGTCACTTCTCACAGTGTCTTTCCAGAGGAGGAAAGAAGATAGAACAAGGACGGAGCAGAGAGAACGTAGAAAGCGAGAGTGAAGTACAGGGTAAGGAACCTAGGCCTCTATAATGCATACTGGAAGTTCAACACCTGGGTTTTTCCACAGTGTCTACCACTTCTCAAAACACTTCCAATATATGAGGGAACTCTGCTACCGTAAGTTCTCACGACAGGGATGCATCTGTGCTCAGTTGATAACTCTAGGATATGTCTGGGTAGCAATCATGAAGTGTCTCATTCAGGCCCCTTAGAGGGGATGCGTAGGAAGGTATCTGCCTAGGGAAGCTACTTCAGGTGCATACTCATTCATAACAGTGCTTGTCCTTGGAGGAATGAAGGTAGAACTCGGACGGACAAGGGGCACATCAGGTACTATGAGTAATGGGCAGGCTATTACGCTTAAGACTGCCAAACACATATTGGATGTTCACCACCAGTTGTGATCCGCACTTAGTTTCTGCATCTAAAACGCTTCCAACTCTGAGAGGGAAGTGTGCTTTAGGAGGGATTCAATGCAGTGTTACGTCTGTTAAAGAAGGAAGCTTTTGGGACTGAATCTCTGGTAACCGCAATAGGCGCACATAGCTTTCCTGTCTCAGACATCTATCCGTGGGAATATAGCAAGTTCTATTTAAGGGAAACTCCTTCCTGCGGAATGTCACTTCTCACAGTGTCTTTCCACTGTAGGAAAGAAGATAGAACAAGGACGGTGCAGAGAGAATGTTGCAACCCGTTAGTGAAGTACAGGGTAATGCACCTAAGCCACTATGGTGCATATTGTAAGTTCAACACCTGGGATGTTCCACAATGTCTACCCCTTCTCAAAACACTTCCTATATATGAGGGAACCCTGCTACCATAAGTTCTCATGACAGGGATGCATCTGTGCACAGTTGAAAACTCTAGGATGTGTCTGGGTAACAATCATGAAATGTCCCATAGAGCCCCAGAGTGGGTATGCGGAGGAAGGTATCTGCTCATGGAAGCTACTTCAGGTGCGTACTCATTCATAACAGTGCTTCTCATTGCAGGAATGAACGTAGAGCACGGACGGACTAGGGGCAGATTAGGTACTGTGAGTAAACGGCAGGCTATGAAGCTTAAGCCTGCCAAACACATATTGGATGTTCACCACCAGTGTTGATCCGCACTTAGTTTCTGCATCTAAAACGCTTCCTACACTGAGATGGAAGTTTGCTTTAGGAGGGATTCACTGCAGTGTTATGTCTGTTAAAGAAGGAAGCTTTTGGTACTGACTCTGTGGTAACCAATAAGCGCACATAGCTTTCCAGTCTCAGACGTCTATCCGATAGACTATAGGAAGTTCTGTTTAGGGAAACTCCTTCATGCAGATTGTCACTTATCACAGTGTCTTTATGTGGAGGAAAGAAGATTGAACAAGGACGGACCGAGAGAACGTTGCAAACCGTGAATGAAGTACAGGGTAAGCCACATAGGCCTCTATGATGCATACTGGCAGATCAACACCGGAGATGTTCCACAGTGTCTACCTCTTCTCAAAACACTTCCAGTATATGAGGGAACTGTGCTTCAGTAAGTTCTCACGACAGAGATGCGTCTGTGCTGAGTTGGAAAGTGTAGACGTGTCTGGGTAGCAACCATGGAGTGTCTGATACAAGCCCCCAAGAGGGGATGCGGAGAAATGTATCTGCTCAGTGAATCTACTTCAAGTGCGTACTCATTCCTAACAGCGTTTCTCCTTTGAGGATGAATATAGAACAGGGATAGACTACGGGCACATTACGTACTGTGAGAAAGGGCACGCTATGGCGCTTAAGCCTGCCAAACATATATTGGATGTTCACCACCAGCGGCGATCCGCACTTAGTTTCTGTGTCGAAAACGCTTCTTACACTGCGAGGGAAGTATGCTTTAGGAGGGATTCACTGCAGTGTAACGTCTAGTAAAGAAGGAAGCTTTTCGGACTGACTCTGTGGTAACCGCATTAGGCGCACATAGCTTTCAAATCACAGATGTCTATCCGTTGGACTATAGCATGTTCTGTTTGTGGGAAATTCCGGCATGCGTAATGTCACTTCTCACAGTGTCTTTCCACTGGAGGAAAGAAATAGAACAAGGATGGAGCAGAAAAACGTTGCAACCCGTGAGTGAAGTACAGTGTAAGGCACCTAAGCCTATATGATTCATACTGGAAGTTCAACACCTGGGATGCTCCACAGTGTCTACCACTTCTCAAAACACTTCCAATATATGAGGGAACTGTGCTACAGTAGTTCTCAGGACAGGGATGCGTCAACGCTCAGTTGGAAAGTGTAGGACGTGTCTGGATAGCAATCATGAAGTGTCTGATACAGGCCCTTAGAGGGGATGCATAGGAAGGTATCTGCTCAGGGAACCATTTCAGGTTTGTACTCATTCATAACAGTATTTCTCTTTAGAGGATGAAGATAGAACAGGGACGGATTAGGGGCACATAAGGTACGGTGAGTAAAGGTCAGGCTATGGCACTTAAGCCTGCCAAACACATATTGGATGTTCACCACCAGTGGTCATCCACACTTAGTTTCTGCGTCTAAAACAATTCCAACACTGAGAGGGAAGTGTGCTTTAGAAAGGATTCAATGCAGTGTTACTTCTGTTAAAGAAGGAAACTTTTGGGAATGAATCTGTGATAACCGCATTAGGCGCACATAGCTTTCCAGTCTGAGACGTCTAACCGTTAGACTATAGGAAGTTCTGTATAAGGGAAAATCCTTCATGCGGAATGTCACTTCTCATTGTGTCTTTCCGTGGGAGGTAAGAAGATAGAACAAGAACGTTGCAAACCTTGAGTGAAGTACAGGGTAAGCCACTTAGGCCTCTATGATGCATACTGGCAGATCAACACCGGAGATGTTCCACAGTGTCTACCTCTTCTCAAAACACTTCCAGTATATGAGGGAACTGTGCTTCAGTAAGTTCTCACGACAGAGATGCGTCTGTGCTCAATTGGAAAGTGAAGGACGTGTCTGGGTAGCAACCATGAAGTCTCTGATACAAGACCCTAAGAGGGGATGCGGAGTAAGGTATAACTCAGGGAACCTCCTTCAGGTGCGTACTCATTCATAACAGTGTTTCTCCTTTGAGGATTAAAATAATACATGGAAGGACTACTGGCTCCTTAGGTACTGTGAGTAAAGGGCACGCTATGGCGCTTAAGCCGGCCAAACACATATTGGATGTTCACCATCAGTGGTGATCCGCACATAGTTTCTGCGTATAAAACGCTTCCTACCCTGAGAGGAAAATGTGCTTTAGGAGGGATTCACTGCAGTGTTACGTCTGTTAAAGAAGGAAGCTTTTGGGACTGACTCTGTCGCAACGCAATAGGCGCACATAGCTTTCCAGTCTCAGCCGTCTCTTCGTTGGACAATAGCAATTTCTGTTTAAGGTAAACTCGTTCATGCGGATTGTCACTTCTCACAGTGTCTTTCTAGTAGAGGAAAGAAGATAGAACAAGGACGGAGCAGAGAGAACGTTGCAACCCTTGAGTGAAGTACAGTGTAAGGCACCTAGGCCTCTATGATGCATACTGGAAGTTCAACACCTGGAATGTTCCACAGTGTCTACCACTTCTCAAAACACGTCCAATATATGAGGGAACTGTGCTACCGTATGTTCTCACGAAAGGGATGCATCTGTGGTCAGTTGAAAACTCTAGGATGTGTCTGGGTAGCAATCATGAAGTGTTTCATAGAGGCCACTTAGAGGGGATGCGTAGGAAGGTATCTGCTCAGGGAAGCTACAACCGGTGCGTACTCATTCATAACAGTGCTTCTCCTTGGAGGAATGAAGGTAGAACACAGACGGACTAGGGGCACATTTGGTAATGTGAGTAAACGGCAGGCTATGAAGCTTAAGACTGCCAAACACATATTGGATGTTCACCACCAGTGGTGATCCGCACTTAGTTTCTGCGTCTAAAATGCTTCCAACACTGAGAGGGAAGTCTGCTTTAGGAGGGATTCACTGCAGTGTTACGTCTATTAAATACGGAAGCTTTTGGAACTGACTCGTGGTAACCGCATTAGGTGCACATAGCTTTCCAGTCTCAGAAGTCTAATCGTTAGACTATAGAAAGTTGTGTTTACGGGAAACTCCTTCATGCGGAATATCACTTCTCACAGTGTCTTTCCAGTGGAGGAATGAAGATAGAACAAGGACGGACAGAGCGAACGTTGCAAACCGTGAGTAAGTACAGGGTAAGCCACTTAGGCCTCTATGATGCATACTGGAAGTTCAACACCGGAGATGTTCCACAGTGTCTATCTCTTCTCAAAACAATTCCAGTATATGAGGGAACTGTGCTTCAGTAAGTTCTCACGACAGAGATGCATCTGTGCACAGTCGGAAGTGTAGGACGTGTCTGGGTAGCAACCAGGAAGTGTCTGATACAGGCCCTGTAGAAGGGATGTGGAGGAAGGTATCTGCTCAGGGAAGGTACTTCAAGTGAGTAGTCATTCCTAACAGTGTTTCTCCTTTGAGGATGAAGATAGAACAGGGAAGGACTACGGGCACATTAGGTACTGTGAGTAAAGGACACGCTATGGCGCTTAAGCCTGCCAAACACATCATGGATGTTCACCACCAGTGTTGATCCGCACTTAGTTTCTGCGCCGAAAAGGCTTCTTACACTGAGAGGGAAGTGTGCTTTAGGAGGGATTCACTGCAGTGTTACGTGTAGTCAAGAAGGAAGCTTTTGGGACTGACTCTGTGGTAACCGCAATAGTCGCACATAGCTATCCTGTTCCAGCAGTCTATCCATTGGATTATAGCAAGTTATGTTTAAGGGAAACTCCTTCATGCGGAGAGTCACTTCTCACATTGTCTTTAGAGGAGGTAAGAAGATAGAACAAAGACAGACGGAGAGAACGTTGCAAACCATGTGTGAAATACATGGTAAGCCACTTAGGCCTCTATGATGCACACTGGAAGTTCAACACCGGAAATGTTCCACAGTGTCTACCTCTTCTCAAAACACTTCCAGTATATGAGGGAACTGTGCTTCAGTAAGTTCTCACGACAGAGATGCGTCTGTGTGCAGTTGGAAAGTGTAAGACGTGTCCGGGTAGCAATCATGAAGTGTCTGATACAAGCCCCTAAGTGGGGATACGCAGGAAGGTATCTACTCAGGGAACCTAATTCAGGTGCGTACTCATTCATAACAGTGTTTCTCCTTTGAGGATGAATATTCAACAGGGAAAACTGCTGGCATATTAGGTACTGTGAGTAAAGGGCACGCTATGGTGCTTAAGCCTGCCAAACATATATTGGATGTTCACCACCAGGGGTGATCCGCACTTAGTTTCTGCGTCGAAAACGCTTCCTAAACTGAGAGGGAAGTGTGATTTAGGAGAGATTCATTGCAGTGTTACGTCTGTTAAAGAAGGAAGCTTTTGGGACTGACTCTGTGGTAACCGCAATAGTCGCACATACCTGTCCAGTCTCAGCCAACTATCCTTTGGACTATAGCAAGTTCTGTTTAAGGGAAACCCCTTCATGCAGGATGTCACTTCTAACAGTGTATTTCCAGTGGAGGAAAGAAGATAGAACAAGAACGTAGAAGAGAGAACGTTGCAACCCATGAGTGAAGTACAGGGTAAGGCACCTAGGCCTTTTGATGCATACTGGAAGTTCAAAACCTGGTATGTTCCACAGTGTCTACCACTTCTCAAAACACTTCCAATATATGAGGGAACTGTGCTACCGTACGTTCTCACGACAAGGATGCATCTGTGTACAGTTGAAAACACTAGGATGTGTCTGGGTAGCCATCATGAAGTGTCGCATACAGGCCCCTTAGAGGGGATGCGTAGGAAGGTATCTGCTCAGGGAAGCTACATCAGGTGCGTACTAATTCATAACAGTGCTTCTCTTTGGAGGAATGAAGGTAGAACACGGACGGACTAGGGGCACATTAGGTACTATGAGTAAAGGGCACGCTATGGCGATTAAGCTTGTAAATAACATATTGGATGTTCACCACCAGTGGTGATCCGCACCTAGTTTCTGCGTCTAAAACCCTTCCAACACTGAGAGGGAAGTGTGCTTTAGGAGGGATTCACTGCAGTGTTACGTTTGTTAAAGAAGGAAGTTTTTGGGACTGACTCTGTGGTAACCGCTTTAGGCGCACACAGCTTTCCAGTCTGAGACGTCTAACCATTAGACTATAGCAAGTTCTGCTTAAGGGAAACTCCTTCATGCGGATTGTCACTTCTCACAGTGTCTTTATGTGGAGGAAAGAAGATAGAACAAGGATGGACAGTGAGAACGTTGCAAACCTGAGTGAAGTACAGGGTAAGCCACTTAGGCCTCTATGATGCATACTGGCAGTTAAAAACCGGAGATATTCCACAGTGTCTACCTCTTCTCAAAACATTTCCAGTATTTGAGTGAAGTGTGCTTCAGTAAGTTCTCACGACAGAGATGCGTCTGTGCTCAGTTTGAAAGTGTAGGACGTGTTTGGGTATCAACCCTGAAGTGTCTGATACAGTCCCCTTAGAGGGGATGCGGAGTAAGGTATCTGCTCAGGGGCCCTACTTCAGGTGCGTACTCATTCATAACCGTGTTTCTCCTTTGAGGATGAAGATAGAACAGGTGAAGACTACGGGCACATTAGGTACTGTGAGTAAAGGGCACGCTATGGCGCTTAAACCTGCCAAACATATATTGGATGTTCACCACCAGTGTTGATCCGCACTTAGTTTCTTGTCCAAAACGCTTCTTACACTGAGAGGGAAATGTGCTTTAGGAGGGATTCACTGCAGTGTTACGTCTAGTAAAGAAGAAAGCTTTTGGGACTGACTCTGTGGTTACCGAATAGTCACACATAGCTTCCCAGTCTCAGATGTCTATCCTTTGGACTATAGCATGTTCTGTTTAAAGGGAAACTCCTTCATGCGGAATGTCACTTCTCACAGTGTCTCTCCAGTGGAGGAAAGAAGATAGAACAAGGACGGACAGTGAGAACTTTACAACCCGTGAGTGAAGTCAGGGTAAGGCACCAAAGCCTCTATGATTCATATTGGAAGTTCAACACCTCGGATGTTCCACAGTGTCTACCACTTCTCAAAACACTTCCAATATATGAGGGAACTGTGCTACCGTAAGTTATCACGACAGGGATGCATCTGTGCTCAGTTGAATACTCTAGGATGTGTCTAGGTAGCAATCATGAAGTGTCTCATACAGGCCCCTTAGAGGGGATGCGTAGGAAGGTTTCTGCTCAGGGAAGCTACTTCAGGTTGTACTCATTCATAACAGGACTTCTCCTTGGAGGAATGAAGGTAGAACATGGACGGACTAGGGGCACACTAGGTACTGTGAGTAAAGGGCACGCTATGGCGCTTAAGCCTGACAAACACATATTGGATGTTCACCACCAGTATGATCCGTACTTATTTCTGCGTCTAAAATGCTTCCAACATTGAGAGGGAAGTGTGCTTTAGGAGGGATTCACTGCAGTGTTACGTCTGTTGAAGAACGAAGCTTTTGGGACTGACTCTGTCGTAACCACATTAGGAGCACATAGCTTTCCAGTCTCAGACGTCAATCCATTAGACTATAGGAATTTCTGTTTAAAGGAAACTCCTTCATGCGGAATGTCACTTCTCACAGAGTCTTTCCAGTGGAGGTAAGAAGATAGAACAAGGATGGAGAGAGAGAACCTTGCATACCGTGAGTGAAGTACAGGGTAAGGCACCTAAGCCTCTATGACGCATACGGGTGTTCAACACCTGGGATGTTCCACAGTGTCTACCACTTCTCAAAAAACTTCAAATATATGAGGGAACGGTGCTACATTATGTTCTCACACAGGGTTGCTTCTAAGCTCAGTTGGAAAGTGAAGGACGTGTCTGGGCTGCAATCATGAAGTGTCTGATACAGTCCCCTTAGAGGGGATGCGGAGGAAGGTATCTGCTCAGGGAACCTACTTCAGGTTCGTTCTCATTCATAACAGTGTATCTCCTTGAGGATGAAGATAGAACAGAGACAGATTAGGGGCACACTAGGTACTGTGAGTAAAGGGCAGGCTATGGCTCTTAAGCCTGCCAAACACATATTGGATGTTTACCACCAATGGTGATCCGCACTTAGTTTCTGCGTCTTAAACGCTTCCAACACTGAGAGGGAAGTGTACATTAGGAGGGATTCACTGCAGTGTTACGTCTGTTAGTGAAGGAAGCTTTTGTGTTGACACTGTGGTAACCGCAATAGGCGCACATAGCTTTCCCGTCTCAGACGTCTAACCGTTAGACTATAGGAAGTTCTGTTTAAGGGATACTCCTTCATGTGGAAATTCACTTCTCACAGTGTCTTTATGTTGAGGAAAGAAGATAGAACAAGGACGGAGCAGAGAGAATGTTGCAACCCGTTAGTGAAGTAGAAGGTAATGCACATATACCTCTATGATGCATACTGGACGATCAACAACTGGGATGTTCCACAGTGTCTACCACTTCTCAAAACACTTCCAATATATGAGGGAACTGTGCTACCGTAAGTTCCACGACAGCGATGCATCTGTGCTCAGTTGAAAACTCTAGGATGTGTCTGCGTAGCAATCATGAAGTGTCTCATACAGGCCTTTTAGAGGGGATTCATAGGAAGTTATCTACTCAGGGAAGCTACTTCAAATGCGTACTCATTCATAACAGTGCTTCTCCTTGGAGGAATAAAGGTATAACACGGACGGACTAGGGGCACATTAGGTACTGTGAGTAAAGGGCAGGCTATGGCGATTAAGCCTGCCAAACACATATTGGATGTTCAGCACCAGTGGTGATCCGCACTTAGTTTCTACGTCAAAAGGCTTCCAACACTGAGAGGTAAGTGTGCTTTAGGAGGGATTCACTGCAGTGTTATGTCTGTTAAAGAAGGGAGCTTTTGAGACTGACTCTGTGGTAACCGCATTAGGCGCACATAGCTTTCCTGTCTCAGACGTCTAACCGTTAGATTATAGGAAGTTCTGTTTAAGGGAAACTCCTTCATGCGGACAGTCACTTCTCACAGTGTCTTTCCAGTGGAGCTAAGAAGATAGAACAAGGACGGACAGAGAGAAACTTGCAAACCGTGAGTGAAGTACAGGGTAAGCCACTTAGGCTCTATGATGCATACTGGAAATTCAACACTGGCGATGTTCCACAGAGTATACCTCTTCTCAAAACACTTCCATTATATGAGGGAACTGTGCTACAGTAAGTTCTCACGACAGAGATGAGTCAGTGCTCAGTTGAAAAGCGTAGACGTGTCTGGGTAGCAACCATGAAGTGTCTGATACAGGCCCCTTAGAAGTAATGCGGAGGAAGGTATCTGCTCAGGGAAACTACTTCAGGTGTGTACTCATTCATAACAGTGTTTCTCCTTTGAGGTGAAGATAGAACATGGAATGACAACGGACACATTAAGTAATGTGTGTAAAGGGCACGCTATGGCGCTTAGGCCTGCCAAACATATATTGGATATTAACTTCCAGTGTTGATCCGCACTTAATTTCTGCGTTGAAAACTCTTCCTACGGGGCGCCTGGGTGGCTGAGTGGATTAAGCCACTGCCTTCGGCTCAGGACATGATCTCAGGATCCTGGGATCGAGCCCCGCATCGGGCTCTCTGCTCAGCAGAGAGCCTGCTTCCTCCTCTCTCTCTCTGCCTGCCTTTCTGCCTACTTGTAATATGTCTCTGTCAAATAAATAAATAAAATCTTTAAAAAAAAAAAGAAAACTCTTCCTACACTGAGAGGGAAGTGTGCTTTAGGAGGGATTCTCTGCAGTGTTAAGTCTTTTATAGAAGGAAGCTTTTGGGACTGACTCTGTGGTAACTGTAATAGACACACATAGCTTTCCAGTCTCAGCCGTCTATACGTTGGACTATAGCAAGTCTGTTTAAGGGAAACTCCTTAATGCGGAATATCACTTCTCACAGTGTCTTTCCAGTGGAGGAAAGAAGATAGAACAAGGACGGACAGAGAGAACCTTGCAAACTGTGAGTGAAATACAGGGTAAGCCACTTAGGCCTCTATGATGCATACTGCAAGTTCAACACCGGAGATGTTTCACAGTGTCTAACTCTTCTCAAAACACTTCCAGTATATGAGGGAACTGTGCTGCAGTAAGTTCTCATGACTGAGATGTGTCTGTGCTCAGTTGGAAAGTGTAGGACGTGTCTGGGTAGCAACCATGAAGTGTCTGTTACAGGCACCTTAGAGGGGATACGGAGGAAAGTATCTGCTCAGGGAAGCTACTTCAGGTGCGTAATCATTCATAACAGTGTTTATCCTTTGAGGATGAAGATAGAACAGGGAAGGACTATGGGCACATTAGTTACTGTGAGTAATGGGCACGCTATGGCGCATGAGCCTGCCAAACACATATTGGATGTTAAACACCAGTGGTGATCCGCACTTATTTTCTGCGTCTAAAATGCTTCCTACACTGAGAGGGAAGTGTGCTTTAGGAGGGATTCACTGCCGTGTTACCACTATTAAAGAAAGAAGCTTTTGGGACTGACTCTATGATAAACGCAATAGGCTCACATAGCTTTCCAGCCTTAGTCGTCTAACCGTTAGACTATAGGAAGTTCTTTTTATGGATACTCCTTCATGCGGATTATAACTTCTCACAGTGTCTTTATGTGAACGAAAGAAGATAGAACAAGGACGGACAGAGAGAATGTTGCAACCCGTGAGTGAAGTACAGTGTAAGGCACCTAAGCCTCTATGATGCCTACGGGAACTTCAACACCTGGGAAATTACACAGTGTCTACCACTTTTCAAAACACTTCCAATATATGAGGGAACTGTGCTACAGTATATTCTCACACAGGGATGCGTCTATGCTCAGTTGGAAAGTATAGGACGTGTCTGGGTAGAAATCATGAAATGTCTGATACAGGCACTTTAGAGGGGATGCGGAGGAAGTTATCTGCTCAGGGAACCAATTTCAGGTTCGTACTCTTTCATAACAGTGTTTCTCTTTGAGGATGAAGATAGAAAAGGGTCGGACTAGGCGCACATTAGGTACTGTGACTAAAGGGCAGGCTATGGCGATTAAGCCTGCCAAACACATATTGGATGTTCACCACCAATGGTGATCTGCAATTAGTTTCTGTGTCTAAAACGCTTCCAACACTGAGAGGGAAGTGTACTTTAGGAGGGATTCACTGCAGTGTTACGCCTGTTAAAGAAGGAAGCTTTTGGGACAGAGTCTGTGGTAACCGCATTAGGCGCACATAGCTTTCCTGTCCCAGACGTCTAAACATTAGACTATAGGAAGTTCTTTAAGGGAAACACCTTCATGCGGATTGTCACTTCTCACAGTGTCTTTATGTGGAGGAAAGAAGATATAAAAGGACAGAGAGAGAGAACGTTGCAAACCGTGATTTAAGTACAGGGTAAGCCACTTAGGCCTCAATGATGCATACAGGAAGTTCAACACCGGATATGTTCCACAGAGTCTACATCTTCTCAAACACTTCCAGTATATGAGGGAACTGTGCTACACCAAGTTCTCACGAAAGATATGCGTCTGTGCTCAGTACGAATGTGTAGGACGTGTCTGAGTAGCAACCATGAAGTGTCTGATACAGGCCCCTAATAGGGGATGCGGAGGAAGGTATCTGCTCAGGGAACCTACTTCAGGTGCGTACTCATTCATAATAGTGTTTCTGTTTGAGGATGAAGATAGAACAGGGATAGACTACGGGCACATTAGGTACTGTGAGTAAAGGGCACGCTAAGGCGCTTAAGCCTGCCAAACTCATATTGGATGTTCACCACCAGTGGTGATCTGCACTTAGTTTTTGCATCTAAAACGCTTCCAACACTGAGAGAAAGAGTGCTTTAGGAGGTATCCACTGCAGTGTTACGTCTAGTAAAGAAAGAAGCTTTTGGGACTGACTCTGTGGTATCCGCAATAGTCGCACATAGCCTTCCAGTCTCAGATGTCTATCCGTTGGACTATAGGAAGTTCTGTTTTAGGGAAACTCCTTCATGCTGAATGCCAATTCTCACAGTGTCTTTCCACTGGAGGAAAGAAGATAGAACAAGGACAGAGCAGAGAGAACGTTGCAACCCGTGAGTGAAGTACAGTGTAAGTCACCTAGGCCGCTATGATTCATACAGGAAGTTCAAAACCTGGGATGTTCCACAGTGTCTACCACTTCTCAAAACACTTCCAATATATGAGGGAACTGTGCTACAGTATGTTCTCACGACAGGGATGCTTCTGTGCACAGTTGAAAACTCTAGGGTGTGTCTGGGTAGCAATCATGAAGTGTCTCATACAGGCCCCTTAAAGGGGATGCGTAGGAAGGTATCTGCTCAGGGAAGTTACTTCAGGGGAGTACTCATTCATAACAGTACTTCTCCTTGGAGGAATGAAGGTAGAACAAGGACGGACTAGGGGCACATTAGGTACTGTGATTAAAGGGTAGGCTATGACGCTTAAGCCTGCCAAACACAATTTGGATGTTCACCACCAGTGGTGTTCCGCACTCAGTTTCTGCGTCTAAAACGCTTCCTACACTGGGAGGGAAGTTGGCTTTAGGAGGGATTTTCTGCCGCGTTACGTCAAGTAAATAAGGAAGCTTTTGGTACAGACACTGTGGTAACCGCAATAGTCACACACAGCTTCCCTGTCTCAGATGTCTATCCGTTGGACTATAGCAAGTTCTGTTTAAGGGAAACTCCTTCATGCGGAATGTCACTTCTCACAGTGTCTTTCCAGTGGAGGACAGAAGATAGAACAAGACGGAGCAGAGAGAACGTTGCAACCCGTGGGTGAAGTACAGGGTAAGGCACCTAGGCCTTTATGATTCATACTGGAATTTCAAGACCTGGGAAGTTCCACAGTGTGCACAACTTCCTAAAACACTTCCAATATATGAGGGTATTGTGCTACCGTATGTTCTCACGACAGGGATGCATCCCTCACAGTGTTGGAATCGTTTTAAATCCAGAAAATAAGTGCGGATCACCACTGGTACCCCTTAGAGGGGATGCGGAGGAAGGTATCTGCTCAGGGAACCTACTTCACGTACGTACTCATTCTTAACAGTGTTTCTCCTTTGGTTGAAGATAGAACAGGGAAGGACTTCGGGCACATTAGGTACTGTGAGTAAAGGGCACGCTATGGCGCTTTAGCCTGCCAAACACATATTGTGAGTACGCACCTGAAGTAGCTTCCCTGTATCAGACACTTCGTGGTTGCTACCCAGACACGTGCTACACTTTCCAACTGAGCACAGAAGCATCTCTGTCGTGAGAACTTACTGTAGCACAGTTCCCTCATATACTGGAAGTGTTTAGAGAAGAGGTAGACACTGGGGAACATCTCCGGTGTTAAACTTCCAGTATGCATCATAGAGGCCTAAGTGGAATACCCTGTATTTCACTCATGTTTTGCAACGTTCTCTCTGTCTGTCCTTGTTCAATCTTCTTTCCTCCAGTGGAAAGACACTGTGAGAAGTTACATTCCGCATGAAGGAGTTTCCCTTAAACAGAACTTGCTATAATCCAACGGATAGACATCTGAGACTGGAAAGCTATGTGCGACTATTGCGGTTACCACAGGGTCAGTCCCAAAAGCTTCCTTCTTTACTAGACGTAACACTGCAGTGAATCCCTCCTAAAGCACACTTCCCTCTTAGTGTTGGAAGCGTTTTAGACGCAGAAAGTAAGTGCGAATCACCAATTGGTGGTGAACATCCAGTATGTGTTTGGCAGGTTTAAGCACCTATCGGTCCCTTACTCACAGTACCTAATGTGCCACTAATCCTTCCCTGTTCAATCTTCATCCTCAAAGGAGAAACAATGTTATGAATGAGTACGCTTCCGATGTAGGTTCCCTGAGCAGATACCTTCCTCCGCATCCCCTCTAAGGGGCCTTATCAGACACTTCATGATTGCAACCCAGACACATCCTACACTTTCCAACTGAGCCCAAACGCATCGCTGTCGTGACAACGTACTGTAGCACAGTTCCCTCATATACTGGAAGTGTTTTGAGAAGAGGTAGACACTGGGGAACATCTCCGGTGTTGATCTTCCAGTATGCATCATAGAGGCCTAAGTGGCTTACCCTGTATTTCACTCATGTTTTGCAACGTTCTCTCTGTCTGTCCTTGTTCAATCTTCTTTCCTCCAGTGGAAAGACACTGTGAGAAGTTACATTCCGCATGAAGGAGTTTCCCTTAAACAGAACTTGCTATAATCCAACGGATAGACATCTGAGACTGGAAAGCTATGTGCGACTATTGCGGTTACCACAGGGTCAGTCCCAAAAGCTTCCTTCTTTACTAGACGTAACACTGCAGTGAATCCCTCCTAAAGCACACTTCCCTCTTAGTGTTGGAAGCGTTTTAGACGCAGAAAGTAAGTGCGAATCACCAATTGGTGGTGAACATCCAGTATGTGTTTGGCAGGTTTAAGCACCTATCGGTCCCTTACTCACAGTACCTAATGTGCCACTAATCCTTCCCTGTTCTATCTTCATCCTCAAAGGAGAAACAATGTTATGAATGAGTACGCTTCCGATGTAGGTTCCCTGAGCAGATACCTTCCTCCGCATCCCCTCTAAGGGGCCTTATCAGACACTTCATGATTGCAACCCAGACACATCCTACACTTTCCAACTGAGCCCAAACGCATCGCTGTCGTGACAACGTACTGTAGCACAGTTCCCTCATATACTGGAAGTGTTTTGAGAAGAGGTAGACACTGGGGAACATCTCCGGTGTTGATCTTCCAGTATGCATCATAGAGGCCTAAGTGGCTTACCCTGTATTTCACTCATGTTTTGCAACGTTCTCTCTGTCTGTCCTTGTTCAATCTTCTTTCCTCCAGTGGAAAGACACTGTGAGAAGTTACATTCCGCATGAAGGAGTTTCCCTTAAACAGAACTTGCTATAATCCAACGGATAGACATCTGAGACTGGAAAGCTATGTGCGACTATTGCGGTTACCACAGGGTCAGTCCCAAAAGCTTCCTTCTTTACTAGACGAAACACTGCAGTGAATCCCTCCTAAAGCACACTTCCCTCTTAGTGTTGGAAGCGTTTTAGACGCAGAAAGTAAGTGCGAATCACCAATTGGTGGTGAACATCCAGTATGTGTTTGGCAGGTTTAAGCACCTATCGGTCCCTTACTCACAGTACCTAATGTGCCACTAATCCTTCCCTGTTCTATCTTCATCCTCAAAGGAGAAACAATGTTATGAATGAGTACGCTTCCGATGTAGGTTCCCTGAGCAGATACCTTCCTCCGCATCCCCTCTAAGGGGCCTTATCAGACACTTCATGATTGCAACCCAGACACATCCTACACTTTCCAACTGAGCCCAAACGCATCTCTGTCGTGACAACGTACTGTAGCACAGTTCCCTCATTTACTGGAAGTGTTTTGAGAAGAGGTAGACACTGGGGAACATCTCCGGTGTTGATCTTCCAGTATGCATCATAGAGGCCTAAGTGGATTACCCTGTACTTCACACAAGGTTTGAAACGTTCTCTATGACGGTCCTTGTTCTATCTTCTTTCCTCCAGTGGAAAGACACTGTGAGAAGTGACATTCCGTATGAAGGAGTTTCCCTTAAACAGAACTTGCTATAATCCAACGGATAGACATCTGAGACTGGAAAGCTATGTGCGACTATTGGTGTTACCAAAGAGTCAGTCCCCAAAGCTTCCTTCTTTAACAGACGTAACACTGCAGTGAATCCCTCCTAAAGCACACTTACATCTCAGTGTAAGAAGCGTTTTCGACACAGAAATTAAGTGCAGATCACCACTGGTGGTGAACATCCAATATGTGTTTGGCAGGCTTAAGCGCAATAGCATGCCCTTTACTCACAGTAACTAATGTGCCCGTAGCCCTTCGTGTTCTATCTTCATCCTCAAAGGAGAAACACTGTTATGAATGAGTAGGCACCTGAAGTAGGTTCCCTGAGCAGATACCTTCCTCAGCATCCCCTCTTAGGGGCTTCTATCAGACACTTCATGGTTGCTACCCAGACACGTCGTTCACTTTCCAACTGAGCACAGACGCATCTCTGTCGTGAGAACTTACTGAAGCACAGTTCCCTCATATACTGGAAGTGTCTTGAGAAGAGGTAGACACAGGGGAACATCTCCGTTGTTGAAATTCCAGTATGCATCATAGAGGTCTATGTGGCTTATCCGGTACATCACTCACGGTTTGCAACGTTCTATGTCCGTCCTTGTTCAATCTCCTTTCCTCCTCTGGAAAGACACTGTGAGAAGTGACATTCCACATGAAGGAGTTTCCCTTAAACAGAACTTCCTATAGTCTAACGGATAGACGTCTGAGACTGGAAAGTTTTGTGCGCCAATTGTGGTTACCACAGTGTCAGTCCCAAAAGCTTCCTTCTTTAAAAGACGTAACACTGCAGTGAATCCCTCCTAAAGCACTCTTCCCTCTCATTGTAGGAAGCGTTTTATACGCAGAAACTAAGTTCGGATCACACTGGTAGTGAACATCCAATATGTGTTTGGCAGGCTTAAGTGCCATAGCGTGCCCTTTACTCACAGTACCTAATGGGCCCGTAGTCCTTCCCTGTTCTATTTTCATCCTCAAAGGAGTAACACTGTTATGAATGTGTACGCACCTGAAGTAGGTTCCTTGAGGAGATACCTTCCTCCACATACCCTCTAAGGGACCTGTATGAGACACTTCATGATTGCTACCCAGAGACATCCTAGAATTTCAACTGTGCACAGATGCATCCCTGTCGTGAGAACTTACGGTAGCACATTTCTCTCATATATTGGAAGTGTTTTGAGAAATGGTAGACATTGTGGAACATCCCAGGTGTTGAACCTCCAGTATGCATCATAGAGGCTTAGGTGCCTTACCCTGTACTTCACTCATGGGTTGCAACGTTCTCTCTGTCCCTCGTTGTTCTATCTTCTTTTCTTCACTGGAAAGACACTGTGTGAAGTCACATTCCGCATGAAGGAGTTTCCATTAAACAGAACTTGCTATAGTCCAACGGATAGACTTCTGAGACTGGAAAGCTATGTGCGCCTGTTGCGGTTACCACAGATTCAGTCCCAAAAGCTTCATTCTTTAACAGACGTAACACTGCAGTGAATCCCTCCTAAAGCACACTTCCCTCTCAGTGTTGGAAGCGTTTTAGACGCATAAACTAAGTGCGAATCACCACTGGTGGTGAACATCCAATATGTGTTTGGCAGGCTAAAGCGCCATAGCGTGCCCTTTACTCACACTACCTAATGTGCCCGTAGTCCTTCCCTGTTCTTTCTTCATCCTCAAAGGAGAAACACTGTTATGAATGAGTAGGCACATGAAGTAGCTTCACTGAGCAGATACCTTCCTCTGCATCCCCTCTAAGGTGCGTGTATCAGACACTCCATGGTTGCTACCCAGACACGTCCTACACTTTCCAACTGAGCACAGACGCATCCTGTCGTGAGAACTTACTGTAGCACAGTTCCCTCATATACTGGAAGTGTATTGAGAAGAGGTAGACACTGTGGAACATATCCGGTGCTGAACTTCCAGTATGCATCATAGAGGCCTAAGTGGCTTACTCACGGTTTGCAACGTTCTAGCTGTCCGTCCTTGTTCAATCTTCTTCCACTGGGAAGACACTGTGAGAAGTGACATTCCGCATGAAGGAGTTTCCCTTATACAGAACTTCCTATAGTCTAACGGTTAGACGTCTGAGACTGTAAACCTATGTGCGCCTAATGCGGTTACCACAGAGTCAGTCCCAAAAGCTTCCTTCTTTAACAGACGTAACACTGCAGTGAATCCCTCCTAAAGCACACTTCCTTCTCAGTGTAGGAAGCGTTTTCGCCGCAGAAACTAAGTACTGATCACCACTTGTGGTGAACATCCAATATGTGTTTGGCAGGCTTAAGCGCCATAGCGTGCCCTTTACTCACAGTACCTAATGTGCCCGTAGTCGTTCCCTGTTCTATCTTCATCCTCAAAGGAGAAACACTGTTATGAATGAGTAAGCACCTGAAGTAGGTTCCCTGAGCAGATAACTTCCTCCTCATCCCTTCTTAAGAGCTTGTATCAGACATTTCATTTTTTATTTTTTTATTTTTTTTTATTTTTATCTTTTTCCAATTTATTTATTTTCAGAAATACAGTATTCTCTAATTTTTCACACACCCAGTGCTCTATGCAAGATGTGCCCTCTATAATACCCACCACCTTGTACCCCAACCTCCCACCCCCCTGCCACATCAAACCCCTCAGATTGTTTTTCAGAGTCCTTAGTCTCTCATGGTTCATCTCCCCTTCCAATTTACCCAAAAGCAAATACACTCCCCAATGTCCATAAACCTACCCCCCTTCTCCCAACCCCCCTCCCCCCAGCAACCCACAGTTTGTTTCGTGAGATTAAGAGTCACTTATGGTTTGTCTCCCTCCCTATCCTATCTTGTTTCATGGATTCTTCTCCTACCCACTTAAGCCCCCATGTTGCATCACCACTCCCTCATATCAGGGAAATCATATGATAGTTGTCTTTCTCCGCTTTACTTATTTCGCTAAGCATGATACGCTCTAGTTCCATCCATGTTGTCGCAAATGGCAAGATTTCGTTTCTTTTGATGGCTGCATAGTATTCCATTGTGTATATATACCACTTCTTCTTGATCCATTCATCTGTTGATGGACATCTAGGTTCTTTCCATAGTTTGGCTATTGTGGACATTGCTGCTATAAACTTTCGGGTGCACGTGCCCCTTTGGATCACTACGTTTGTATCTTTAGGGTAAATTCCCAGTAGTGCAATTGCTGGGTCATAGGGCAGTTCTATTTTTAACATTTTGAGGAACCTCCATGCTGTTTTCCAGAGTGGTTGCACCAGCTTGCATTCCCACCAACAGTGTAGGAGGGTTCCCCTTTCTCCGCATCCTCGCCAGCATCTGTCATTTCCTGACTTGTTGATTTTAGGTATTCTGACTGGTGTGAGGTGATATCTCATTGTGGTTTTGATTTGTATTTCCCTGATGCTGAGTGATATGGAGCACTTTTTCATGTGTCTGTTGGCCATCTGGATGTCTTCCTTGCAGAAACGTCTGTTCATGTCCTCTGCCCATATCTTGATCGGATTATTTGTTATTTGGGTGTTGAGTTTGTTAAGTTCTTTATAGATTTTGGACACTAGTCCTTTATCTGATATGTCGTTCGCAAATATCTTCTCCCATTCTGTCAGTTGTCTTTTAGTTTTGTTAACTGTTTCCTTTGCTGTGCAAAAGCTTTTGATTTTGATGAAATCCCAAAAGTTCATTTTTGCCCTTGCTTCCCTTGCCTTTGGCGATGTTCCTAGGAAGATGTTGCTGTGGCTGAGGTCGAAGAGGTTGCTGCCTGTGTTCTCCTCAAGGATTTTGATGGATTCCTTTCTCACATTGAGGTCCTTAATCCATTTTGAATCTATTTTTGTGTGTGGTGTAAGGAAATGGTCCAATTTCATTTTTCTGCAGGTGGCTGTCCAATTTTCCCAACACCATTTATTGAAGAGGCTGTCTTTTTTCCATTGGACATTCTTTCCTGCTTTGTCGAAAATTAGTTGACCATAGAGTTGAGGGTCTATTTCTGGGCTCTCTCTTCTGTTCCATTGGTCTATGTGTCTGTTTTTGTGCCAGTACCATGCTGCCTTGATGATGACAGCTTTGTAGTAAACCTTGAAGTCCGGAATTGTGATGCCACCAACTTTGGCTTTCTTTTTCAATATTCCTGTGGCTATTCGAGGTCTTTTCTGGTTCCATATAAATTTTAAAATTATTTGTTCCATTTCTTTGAAAAAGATGGATGGTACTTTGATAGGAATTGCATTAAATGTGTACATTGCTTTAGGTAGCATAGACATTTTCACAATATTTATTCTTCCAATCCAGGAGCATGGAACATTTTTCCATTTCTTTGTGTCTTCCTCAATTTCTTTCATGAGTACTTTATAGTTTTCTGAGTATAGATTCTTAGCCTCTTTGGTTAGGTTTATTCCTAGGTATCTTATGGTTTGGGGTTCAATTGTAAATGGGATTGACTCCTTAATTTCTCTTTCTTCTGTCTTGTTGTTGGTGTAGAGAAATGCAACTGATTTCTGTGCATTGATCTTATATCCTGACACTTTACTGAATTCCTGTATAAGTTCTAGCAGTTTTGGAGTGCAGTCTTTTGGGTTTTCCACATAGAGTATCATATCATCTGCGAAGAGTGATAATTTGACTTCTTCTTTGCCGATTTGGATGCCTTTAATTTCCTTTTGTTGTCTGATTGCTGAGGCTAGCACTTCTAGTACTATGTTGAATAGCAGTGGTGATAATGGACATCCCTGCCGTGTTCCTGACCTTAGTGGAAAAGCTTTCAGTTTTTCTCCATTGAGAATGATATTTGCAGTGGGTTTTTCATAGATGGCTTTGATGATATTGAGGTATGTGCCCTCTATCCCTACACTTTGAAGGGTTTTGATCAGGAAGGGATGCTGTACTTTGTCAAATGCTTTTTCAGCATCTATTGAGAGTATCATATGGTTCTTGTTCTTTCTTTTATTGATGTGTTGTATCACATTGACTGATTTGCGGATGTTGAACCAGCCTTGCAGCCCTGGGATAAATCCCACTTGGTCGTGGTGAATAATCCTTTTAATGTACTGCTGAATCCTATTGGCTAGTATTTTGGTGAGAATATTTGCATCTGTGTTCATCAAGGATATTGGTCTATAGCTCTCTTTTTTGAGGGGATCCTTGTCTGGTTTGGGGATCAAGGTGATGCTGGCCTCATAAAATGAGTTTGGGAGTTTTCCTTCCATTTCTATTTTTTGGAACAGTTTCAGGAGAATAGGAATTAGTTCTTCTTTAAATGTTTGGTAGAATTCCCCGGGAAGCCATCTGGCCCTGGGCTTTTGTTTGTTTGGAGATTTTTAATGACTGTTTCAATCTCCTTACTGGTTATGGGTCTGTTCAGGCTTTCTATTTCTTCCTGGTTCAAATTTGGTAGTTTATATGTTTCTAGGAATGCATCCATTTCTTCCAGATTGTCAAATTTGTTGGCGTAGAGTTGCTCATAGTATGTTCTTATAATAGTTTGTATTTCTTTGGTGTTAGTTGTGATCTCTCCTCTTTCATTCATGATTTTATTTATTTGGGTCCTTTTTCTTTTCTTTTTGATAAGTCTGGCCAAGGGTTTATCAATTTTATTAATTCTTTCAAAGAACCAGCTCCTAGTTTGGTTGATTTGTTCTATTGTTTTTTTGGTTTCTAGTTCATTGATTTCTGCTCTGAACTTTATGATTTCTCTTCTCCTGCTGGGCTTAGGGTTTCTTTCTTGTTCTTTCTCCAGCTCCTTTAGGTGTAGGGTTAGGTTGTGTACTTGAGACCTTTCTTGTTTCTTGAGAAAAGCTTGTACCGCTATATATTTTCCTCTCAGGACTGCCTTTGTTGTATCCCACAGATTTTGAACCGTTGTATTTTCATTATCATTTGTTTCCATGATTTTTTCAATTCTTCTTTAATTTCCCGGTTGACCCATTCATTCTTTAGAAGGATGCTCTTTAGTCTCCATGTATTTGTGTTCTTTCCATACTTCCTCTTGTGGTTGAGTTCTAGCTTCAGAGCATTGTGGTCTGAAAATATGCAGGGAATGATCCCAATCTTTTGATACCAGTTGAGTCCTGATTTAGGACCGAGGATGTGATCTATTCTGGAGAATGTTCCATGTGCACTAGAGAAGAATGTGTATTCTGTCGCTTTGGGATGAAATGTTCTGAATATATCTGTGATGTCCATCTCATCCAGTGTATCATTTAAGGCCTTTATTTCCCTGTTGATCTTTTGCTTGGATGATCTGTCCATTTCAGTGAGGGGAATGTTAAAGTCCCCTACTATTATTGTATTATTGTTGATGTGTTTCTTTGATTTTGTTATTAATTGGTTTATATAGTTGGCTGCGCCCACGTTGGGGGCATAGATATTTAAAATTGTTAAATTGTTGGACACACCCTTTGAGTATGATATAGTGTCCTTCCTCATCTCTTATTATAGTCTTTGGCTTAAAATCTAATTGATCTGATATAATGATTGCCACTCCTGCTTTTTTCTGATGTCCATTAGCATGGTAAATTCTTTTCCACCCCCTCACTTTAAGTCTGGAGGTGTCTTCGGGTTTAAAATGAGTTTCTTGGAGGCAACATATAGATGGGTTTTGTTTTTTTTATCCATTCTGATACCCTGTGTCTTTTGATTGGGGCATTTAGCCCATTAGCATTCAGGGTAACTATTGAGAGATATGATTTTAGTGCCATTGTATTGCCTGTAAGGTGACTGTTACTGTATATTGTCTCTGTAACTTTCTGATCTACCACTTGTAGGCTCTCTCTTTGCTTAGAGGACACCTTTCAGTATTTCCTGTAGAGCTGGTTTGGTGTTTGCAAATTCTTTCAGTTTTTGTTTGTCCTGGAAGCTTTTAATCTCTCCTTCTATTTTCAATGATAGCCTAGCTGGATATAGTATTCTTGGCTGCATGTTTTTCTCGTTTAGTGCTCTGAAAATGTCATGCCAGCTCTTTCTGGCCTGCCAGGTCACTGTGGATAAGTCAGTTGCCAATCTAATACTTTTACCATTGTATGTTACAGACTTCTTTTCCCGGGCTGCTTTCAGGATTTTCTCTTTGTTACTAAGGCTTGTAAATTTTACTATTAGGTGACGGGGTGTGGGCCTATTCTTACTGATTTTGAGGGGCGTTCTCTGAACCTCCTGAATTTTGATGCTTGTTCCCTTTGCCATATTGGGGAAATTCTCCCCAATAATTCTCTCCAGTATACCTTCTGCTCCCCTCTCTCTTTCTTCTTCTTCTGGAATCCCAATTATTCTAATGTTGTTTCGTCTTATGGTGTCACTTACCTCCCGAATTCTCCCCTCATGGTCCAGTAGCTGTTTGTCCCTCTTTTGCTCAGCTTCTTTATTCTCTGTCATTTGTCTTCTATATCGCTAATTCTTTCTTCTGCCTCATTTATCCTAGCAGTGAGAGCCTCCATTTTTGATTGAACTTCATTAATAGCTTTTTTGATTTCAATTTGGTTAGATTTTAGTTCTTTTATTTCTCCAGAAAGGGCTTTTATATCTCTGGAGAGGGTTTCTCTAATATCTTCCATGCCTTTTTCAAGCCCGGCTATAACCTTGAGAATTGTCATTTTGAACTCTAGATCTGACATATTACCAATGTCTGTATTGATTAGGTCCCTAGCCTTCGGTACTGCCTCTTGTTCTTTTTTTTTGTTGTGAATTTTGTCCAGCTAAGAGTATATGAAGGAGCAAGTAAAATACTAACAGGGTGGCAACAATCCCAGGAAAATATGCTTTAACCAAATCAGAAGAGATCCCAAATCATGTGGGGGGGAATTTCTCCCCCCTCACGATTGGGTGAGGGATCTCCTCTGATTGGGATCTCCTTTGATTGGGATCTCCCAATCTCTTCTGATTGGGATCTCCCAATCTCTTCTGATTGGGATCTCTTCTGATTTGGGGATAAAAAGAGGTTCAAAAAGAAAGAAAGAAAAAAAAAGAAAAAAAGAATTAAAAAAAAGAGATTGAATTAAAAATTCAATCAAGAATTTAAAAAAGAAATAAGAAAAAAAAAGATTGAAGAGATTAGGATCTCTTCTGATTTGGGGATAAAAAGAGGTTCAAAAAGAAAGAAAGAAAAAAAAAGAAAAAAAAAGAATTAAAAAAAAGAAAATGAATAAAGTATAAAAAAGCAAAAAATATATATATTAGATAATCTAGTTTAAAAACGTTAAAAAAGAAAAGGGTAAAATTATAAAAAATTTTAGAAGAAGAGAAAAAAAGTGAAAAAGAAAAAAAAATAAATTAACTGCAAGACTAAAAAATCACAGGCAGAAAGCCATGAGTTCCATGGTTTGTTTTCTCTTCCTCTGGAATTCTGTTGCTCTCTCCTTGGTATTGAAACCGCACTCCTTGGTAGGTGAACTTGGTCTTGCCTGGATTTCTTGTTGATCTTCTGGGGGAGGGGCCTGGTGTAGTGATTCTCAAGTGTCTTTGCCCCAGGCGGAATTACACCGCCCTTACCAGGGGCCGGGCTGAGTGATCTGCTCGGCTTTGCTTTCAGGAGCTTTTGTTCCCTGAGCGCTATCTGTAGAGTTCCGGAGAACGGGAATACAAATGGCGGGCTCCTGGTCTCCGGCCCGGAGGAGCCGAGAGCCCAGGGCCCCGCTCCCCTGTGCGCCCTCAGCGAACAGCTCCTAGTAACTCGCGTCTGCCTAACCTCCGGCCGCGCTCTGAGCTCACCAAGCTTGCGACCGGTTCAAGGCAACTCCGAGCTGAGAGCTTACTGTCGGCTCTGTCTCTGAAGCCGGCTTTCCCGTTCCAATATCCCCAAGCTCTGCGACACTCAGACACCCCCGATCCTTCTGTAACCCCGCGGGACCTGAGGTCACGCCAACCCCGTGTGGGCTTCGCCCCGGTTTAGCCTCCGGAGCGATTTCCCTCAGCGGAACAGACTTTTAAAAGTCCTGATTCTGTGCTCCGTTGCTCCGCCGCTTCCCTGGAGCCGGCCCCTCCCCCCGGGGTCTATCTTCCCGTCGCTTTGGATTCACTTCTCCGCCAGTCCTACCTTTCAGAAAGTGGTTGTTTTTCTGTTTCTAGAATCGCTGTTCTTCTTCTCTTCGATCTGCCGATGGATTTGCAGGTGTTTGGAATCTTTAGATAAGCTCTCTAGCTGATCTCCTGCTAGCTGAGGTAGTCTCAGCCTGCTACTTCTCCGCCATCTTGACTCCTTATATCAGACATTTCATGGTTGCTATCCAGACACGTCCTACACTTTCCAACTGAGCACGGACGCATCTCTGTCGTGAGAACTTACTAAAGCACAGTTCCCTCATATACTGGAAGTGTTTTGAGAAAAGGTAGGCACTGTGGAACATCTCCGGTGTTGAAATTCCAGTATGCATCATAGAGGCCTAAGTGGCTTACCCTGTACTTCACTCACGGTTTGCAACGTTCTCTCTGTCCGTCATTGTTCTATCTTCTTTGCTCCACATAAAGACACTGTGAGAAGTGACAATCCGCATGAAGGAGTTTCCCTAAAACAGAACTTCCTATAGTCTAACGGTTAGACGTCTGAGACAGGAAAGCTATGGGCGTCTAATGCGGTTACCACAGAGTCAGATCCAAGCGCTTCCTTCTTTAAGAGACGTAACACTGCAGTGAATCCCTCCTAAAGCAACACTTCCCTCTCAGTGTAGGAGGCGTTTTAGATGAAGAAACTAAGTGCGGATAACCACTGGTGGTGTACATCCAATATGTGTTTGGCAGGCTTAAGCACCATAGCCTGCCCTTTACTCACAGTACCTAATGTACCCCTACTCCGTCCGTGTTCTACCTTCATTCCTCCAAAGAGAAGCACTGTTATGAATGAGTACGTACCTGAAGCAGATTCCCTGAGCAGATACCTTCCTACGCATCCCTTCTAAGGGGCCTGTATGAGACACTTCATGATTGCTACCCAACAGATCCTAGAGTTTTCAATTGTGCACAGATGCATCCCTGTCGTGAGAACTTACGGTAGAACAGTTCCCTCATATATTGGAAGTGTTTTGAGAAGTGGTAGACAATGTGGAACATCTCCGGTGTTGAACTTCCAGTATGCATCATAGAGGCCTAGGTGCCTTACCCTGTACTTCACTCACGGGTTGCAACGTTCTCTCTGCTCCGTCCTTGTTCTATCTTCTTTCCTCCAGTGGAAAGACACTGTGAGAAGTGACATTCCGCATGAATGAGTTTCCCTTAAACAGAAACTGCTATAGTCCAACGGATAGACGGCTGAGCCTGGAAAGCTATGTGCGCCTATTGCAGTTACCACAGAGTCAGTCCCAAAAGCTTCCTTCTTTAACAGATGTAACACTGCAGTGAATACCTCCTAAAGCACACTACCCTTCAGTGTTGGAAGCGTTTTAGACGCAGAAACTAAGTGTGGATCACCACTGGTGGTGAACATCCAATATGTGTTTGGCAGGCTTGAGCTTCATACCCGGCCCTTTACTCACAGTACCTAATGTGTCCCTAGTCCGTTTGTGTTCCTCCTTCATTCCTCCAAGGAGAAGCACTATTATGAATGAGTACGCACCTGAAGTAGCTTCCCTGAGCAGATACCTTCATACGCATCCCCTCTAAGGGGCCTGTATAAGACACTTCATGATTGCTACCCAGACACAACATAGAGTTTTCAATTGTGCACAGATGCATCCCTGTCGTTACAACGTACGGTAGCATGTTCCCTCATATATTGGAAGTGTTTTGAGAAGTGGTAGACATTGGGGAACATCCCAGGTGTTGAACTCCCAGTATGCATCATAGAAGCTTAGGTGCCTTACTCTGTACTTCACTCACGGGTTGCAACGTTCTCAATGTCCGTCGTTGTTTTATCTTCTTTCCTCCAATGGAAAGACACTGTGAGTAGTCACATTCCGCATGAAGGAGTTTCCCTTAAACAGAACTTGCTATAGTCCAACGGATAGACGTCTGAGACTGGAAAGCTATGTGCGCCTATTGCTGTTACCACAGTGTCAGTCCCAAAAGCTTCCTTCCTTAACAGACGTAACACTGCAGTGAATCCCTCCTAAAGCACGCTTCCCTCTCAGTTTAGAAAGCGTTTTAACCGCAGAAACTAAGTGCAGATCACCACTGGTGGTGAACATCCTAAGGGTGTTTGGCAGGCTTAGGGGCCATAGCGTGCCCTTTACTCACAGTACCTAATGTGCCCGAAGTCCTTCCCTGTTCTATCTTCATCCTCAAAGGAATAACACTGTTATGAATAAGTACGAACCTGAAGTAGGTTCCCTGAGCAGATACCTTACACCGCATCCCCTCTTAGGGGCCTGTATCAGACACTTCATGTTTGCTACCCAGACATGTCCTACACTTTCCAACTGAACACAGACGCATCTCTGTCGTGAGAACTTACTGTAGCACAGTTCCCTCATATACTGGAAGTGTTTTGTGAAGAGTTAGACACTGTGGAACTTCTTCGGTGTTGAACTTCCAGATTGCATCATAGAGGCCTAAGTGGCTTACCCTGTATTTCATTCACGGTTTGCAACGTTCTCTCTGTCCGTCCTTGTTCTATCTCCTTTCATCCAGTTGATAGACACTGTGAGAAGTAACATTCCGCCTGAAGCAGTTTCCCTTAAACAGAACTTCCTATAATCTAACGGTTAGACGTCTGAGACTGGAAAGCTATGTTCGCCTAATGCCGTTACCACAGAGTCAGTCCCAAATGCTTCCTTCTTTAACCGACGTAACACTGCAGGGAATCCCTCCTAAAGCACACTTCCTTCTCAGTGTTGGAAGCGTTTTAGACGCAGAAACTAAGTGCGGATCACCACTGGTCGTGAACATCCAATATGTGTTTTGCAGGCTTAAGCGCCATAGCCTGCCCTTTACTCAAGTACATAATGTTCCCCTAATCCGTCCCTGTTCTATATTAATCCTCAAAGGAGAAACACTGTTATGAATGAGTACGAACCTGAAGTAGGTTCCATTAGCAGATACATTCCTCCGCATTCCCTCTTAGGGGCCTGTAGCAGACACTTCATTATTGCTACCCAGACATGTCCTACACTTTCCAACTGAGCACAGACGCATCTCTGTCGTGAGAACTTACTGTAGCACAGTTCCCTCATATACTGGAATTGTTTTGAGAAGAGGTAGACACTGTGGAACATACTGGTTTTGAACTTCCAGTATGCATCCTAGAGGCTTAAGTGGATTACCATGTACTTCACACACGGTTTGCAACGTTCTCTCTGTCCGTCCATGTTCTATCTTCTATCCTCCCCATAAAGACACTGTGAGAAGTGACAATCCGCATGAAGGAGTTTCCCTTAAACAGAACTTGCTATAGTCCAACGGTTAGATGTCTGAGACTTGAAAGCTATGTGCGCCTAATGTGTTTACCACAGAGTCAGTCCCAAATGCTACGTTTTTAACAGACGTAACACTGCAGTGAATCCCTTCTAAAGCACACTACACTCTCAGTGTTGGAAGCGTTTTAGACGCAGAAATTAAGTGCGGATCTTCATTGGTGGTGAACATCCAATATGTGTTTGGCAGGCTTAAGGTCATAGCCTGCCCTTTACTCACAGTACTTAATGTGCCCCTACTCCATCCGTGTTCTTCCTTCATTCCTCTAATAGAAGCACTGTTATGAATGAGAACGCAACTGAAGTAGCTTCCCTGAGCAGATACATTCCTCCGCATCCCCTCTAAGGGGCCTGTATCAGACACTTTATGCTTGCTACCCAGACACGTCATACACTTTCCAACTGAGCACAGAAGCATCTCTGTCGTGAGAACTTACTTAGCACAGTTCCCTCATATACTGGAAGTGTTTTGAGAAGAGGTAGACACTGTGGAACATCTCCGGTGTTGAACTTCCAGTATGCATCATAGAGGCCTAAGTGGCTTACCATGTACTTCACTCACGGTTTGCAACGTTCTCTCTGTCCGTCATTGTTCTATCTTCTTTCCTCCATTGGAAAGAACTATGAGAAGTGAAATTCCGCAGGAAGGAGTTTCCCTTAAAAACACTTGCTATAGTCCAACGGATAGACGTCTGAGACTGGAAAGCTATGTGCGCCTAATAGGTTAACACAGTGTCAGTCCCAAAAGCTTCCTTCTTTAACAGACGTAACACTGCAGTGAATCCCTCCTAAAGCACACTTCCCTCTCAGTGTAGGAAGTGTTTTCGATGCAGAAACTAAGTGCGGATCAACACTAGTGGTGAACATCCTATATATGTTTGGCAGGCTTAAGCGACATACCCTGCCCTTTACTCACAGTACCTAATTTGCCCGTAGTCCCTCCCTGTTCTGTTTTCTTCCTCTAAGGAGAAACACTGTTATGAATGAGTACGCACCTGAAGTAGGTTCCCTTAGCAGATACCTTCCTCCGCATCCCCTATTAGGAGCTTGTATCAGACACTTCATGGTTGCTACCCAGACACGTCCTACACTTTCCAACTGAGCACAGACGCATATCTCTCGTGAGGACTTACTGTATCACAGTTCCCTCATATACTGGAAGTGATTTGAGAAGAGGTAGGCGCTGTGGAACATCTCCGGTGTTGAACTGCCAGTATGCATCATAGAGGCCTAGTTGCATACCCAGTACTTCACTCACTGGTTGCACTGTTCTCTCTGTCCGTCCTGTTCTATCTTGTCTCCTCCCCTGGAAAGACACTGTGAGATGTGACAATGCGCATGAAGGAGTTTCCCTTAAACAGAACTTCCTATAGTCTAACGGTTAGACGTCTGAGACTGGAAAGCTATGTGCGCCTAATGGGGTTACCACATAGTCAGTCCCAAAGCTTTCTTCTTTAACAGACGTAACACTGCAGTGAATACCTCCTAAAGCACACTTCCCTCTCAATGTTGGAAGGGTTTTAGATGAAGAAACTAAGTGCGGATCACACTGGTGTCGAACATCCAATGTGTTTTTGGCATATTTAAGCGCCATAGCCTGCCCTTTACTCACAGTACCTAATGTGCCCCTAATCTGTCCCTGTTCTATCTTCATCCTCAAAGAGAAACACTGTTATGAATGAGTACGAACCTGAGGTAGGTTCCCTGAGTAGATACCTTCCTCCGCATCCCCTCTCATGGGCCAGTATCAGACAATTCATGATTGCTACCCAGACACGTCCTACACTTTCCAACTAGCATAGACGAATCTCTGTCGTGAGAACATACTGTAGCTCAGTTCCCTCATATATTGGAAGTGTTTGGAGAAGTGGTAGACACTGTGGAACATCCCAGGTGTTAAACTTCCAGTATGAACCATAGAGGCTTAGGTGCCTTTCCCTGTACTTCACTCACGGGTAGCAACGTTCTCCCTGCTCTGTCCTTGTTCTATCTTCTTTCCTCCAGAGGAAAGACACTGGGAAAAGTGACATTCCGCATGAAGGAGTTTCCCTTAAACAGAACTTGCTATAGTCCAACGGATAGACGGCTGAAACTGGAAAGCTATGTTCGACTATTGCGGTTACCACAGAGTCAGTCCCAAAAGCTCCCTTCTTTACTAGACGTAACACTGCAGTGAATCCCTCCTAAAGCACACTTCCCTCTCAGTGCAAGAAGCGTTTTCGACACAGAAACTAAGTGCGGATCAACACTGGTGGTGAACATTCAATATATGTTCGGCAGGCTTAAGCGCCATAGCGTGCCCTTTAATCACAGTACCTAATGTGCCCGTAGTCTTTCCCAGTTCTTTCTTCATCTTCAAAGGAGAAATACTGTTATGAATGAGTACGCACCTGAAGTAGGTTCCCTGAGCAGATACCTTACTCCGCATCCCCTCTTAGGGGCCTGTATCAGACACTTCATGGTTGCTACCCAGACACGTCCTACACTTTCCAACTGAGGACAGACGCATCTCTGTCATGAGAACTTACTGAAGCACAGTTCCCTCATATACTGGAAGTGTTTTGAGAAAAGTTAGGCACTGTGGAACTTCTCCGGTGTTGAAATGCCAGTATGTATCATGGAGGCCTTAGTGGCTCTCCCTGTACTTCTCTCACGGTTTGCAACGTTCTCTCTGTCCAACCTTGTTCTATCTTCTTTCCTCCACATAAAGACACTGTGAGAAATGACAATCCGCATGAAGGAGTTTCCCTTAAACAGAACTTCCTATAGTCTAACGGTTAGACGTCTCAGACTGGAAAGCTATGTGCGTCTAATGCGGTTACCACAGTGTCAGTCCCAAAAGCTTCCTTCTTTATCATACGTAACACTGCTGTGAATCCCTCCTAAAGCACACTTCCCTCTCAGTGTAGGAAGCGTTTTCGACGCAGAAACTATGTGCGGATCACCACTGGTGGTGAACATCCGATATGTGTTTGGCAGGCTTAAGCTTCATAGCCTGCCCTTTACACACAGTACCTAATGTGCCCCTACTCCGTCCGTGTTATACCTTCATTCATCCAAGGAGAAGCACTGTTATGAATGAGTATGCACCTGAATTAGCTTCCCTGAGCAGATACCTTCCTACGCATCCCCTCTAAGGGGCCTGTATGAGACACTTCATGATTGCAAACCAGACACATCCTAGAGTTTTAAATTGTGCACAGATGTATGCCTGTCATGAGAATTTACGGTAGAATAGTTCCCTCATTTATTGGAAGTGTTTGGAGAAGTGGTAGACACTGTGGAACATCCCAGGTATTGAAATTCCAGTATGCATCATTGAGGCTTAGGTGCCTTACCCTGTACTTCACTCACGGGTTGCAACGTTCTCTCTGTGCTACTTGTTCTATCTTCATTCCTCCACAGGAAAGACACTATGAGAAGTGACATTCCGCATGAAGGAGTTTCCCTTAAACAGACTTCCTATAGTCTAAAGGTTAGACGTGCGATACTGGAAAACTATGTGCGCCTAATGCGGTTACTACAGTCAGTCCCAAAAGCTTCCTTCTTTAACAGACGTAACACGGCAGTGAATCCCTCCTAAAACACACTTCCCTCTCAGTGTTGGAAGCGTTTTAGACGCAGAAACTAAGTGCGGATCACCATTGGTGGTGAACATCCAATATGTGTTTGGCAGGCTTAAGCGCCATAGCCTGCCGTTTACTCACAGTACCTAATGTGCCCCTGATCCAGCCCTGTTCTATCTTCATCCTCAAAGGATAAACGCTGTTATGAATGAGTACGCACATGAAGTAGCTTCCCTGAGCAGAGATCTTCCTCCGCATCCCCTCTAAGGGGCCTGAATGAGACACTTCATGATTGCTACCCAGACACGTCCTACACTTTCCAACTGAGCACATTACATCCCTTTCGTGAGAACGTACGGTAGCACAGTACCCTCATATATTGGAGTGTGTTGAGAAGTGGTAGACACTGTGGAACATCCCATGTGTTGAACTTCCAGTATGCATCATAGAGGCCTAGGTGCCTTACCTTGTACTTCACTCACGGGTTGCAACGTTCTCTCTGCTCCGTCCTTGTTCTATCTTCATTGCTCCACTGGAAAGACACTGTGAGAAGTGACATTCCGCATGAAGGAGTCTCTCTTAAACAGAACTTGCTATAGTCCAACGGATAGACGGCTGAGACTGGAAAGTTATGTGCCCCTTTGCGGTTACCACAGAGTCAGTCCCAAAAGCTTCCTTCTTTAACAGGTGTAACATTGTAGTGAATCCCTCCTAAAGCACACTTCCCTATCAGTGTAAGAAGCTTTATCGATGCAGAAACTAAGTGCGGATCAACACTGGTGGTGAACATCCAATATGTGTTTTGCAGGCATAAGCGTCATACCCTGCCCTTACTCACAGAACCTAATGTGCCTGTAGTCCTCCCCTGTTCTATCTTCATCCTCAAAGGAGAAACACTGTTATGAATGAATACGCACCTGAAGTAGGTTCCCTGAGAAGATACCTTCCTCCACATCCCCTCTAAGGGGACTGTATCAGAGACTTCATGATTGCTACCCAGACACGTCCTACACTTTCCAACTGAGCACAGACGCATCTCTGTCGTGAGAACATACTGTAGCACAGTTTCCTCATATACTGGAAGTGTTTTGAGAAGAGGTAGACACTGTGGAACATCTCCGGCGTTGAACTTCCAGTATGCATCATAGAGGCCTAAGTTGCTTACCCTGCACTTAACTCACGGTTTGCAACGTTCTCTCTGTCTTTCCTTGTTCGATCTTCTTTCCTCTACATAATGACACCTTGAGAAGTGACAATCCGCATGAAGGAGTTTCCCTTAAACAGAACTTCCTATTGTCTAACGGTTAGATGTCTGAGACTGGAAAGCTATGGGCGCCCAATGCGGTTACCACAGAGTCAGTCCCAAAAGCTTCCTTCTTTAACAGACATTACACTGCAGTGAATCCCTCGTAAAGCACACTTCCCTCTCAGTGTTGGAAGCGTTTTAGAAGCAGAAACTAAGTCGGATCACCACTGGTGATGAACATCCAATATGTGTTCGGCAGGCTTAAGTGCCATAGTCTGCCCTTTACTCACAGTACCTAATGTGCCCCTAGTCTGTCCGTGTACTACCTTATTCCTCCAAGGAGAAGCACTGTTATGAATGAGTACGCATCTGAAGTTGCTTCCCTGAACAGATACCTTCCTAGGCATCCGCTCAAAGGCGCCTGTATGAGACACTTCATGATTGCTACCCAGACACATCCTAGAGTTTTCAACCGAGCACAGATGCATCCCTGTGTGAGAACTTACGGTAGCACAGTTCCCTCATATATTGGAAGTGTTTTGAGAAGTGGTAGACACTGTGGAACATCCCAGGTGTTGAACTTCCAGTATGCATCTTAGAGGCCTAGGTGCCTTACCCTGTAATCTACTCACGGGTTGCAACGTTCTCCCTGCTCCATCCTTGTTCTATCTTCTTTTCTCCTCTAGAAAGACACTGTGATATGTGACATTCCGTATGAAGGAATTTCCCTTAAACAGAACTTGCTATAGTCCAACGAATAGACGGCTGAGACTTGAAAGGTATGTGCGCCTATTGCGGTTACCACAGAGTCAGTCCCAAAAGATTACTTCTTTAACAGACGTAACAGTGCAGTGAATCCCTCATAAAGCACACTTAACTCACAATGTTGGAAGCGTTTTAGACGCAAAAACTAAGTGCGGATCACCATTGCTGGTAACATCCAATATGTGTTTGGCAGGCTTAAGCACCATAGCGTGCCCTTTACGCAAAGTACCTAGTGTGCCCGTAGTCCTTCCCTGTTCTATCTTCATCCTCAAAGGAGAAAAACTGTTATGAATGAGTAAGCACCTGAAGTAGGTTCCTTGAGCAGACCTTCCTCCGCATCCCCTCAAAGGGGCCTACATCAGACACTACATGGTTGCTACCCAGACTCATCCTACACTTTCCAACTGAGCACAGACGCATCTCTGTCGTGAGACTTACTATACCATGGTTCACTCTATACTGGAAGTGTTTTGAGAAGAGGTAGACACTGTGGAACATCTCCGGTGTTGAACTTCCAGTATGCATCATAGAGGCCTAAGTGGGTTACCCTGTACTTCACACACGGTTTGCAATCTTCTCTCTGTCCATCATTGTTCTATCTCCTTTCCTCCACCGGAAAGACAATGTGAGAAGTGAATTTCAACATGAAGGAGTTTCCCTTAAACAGAACTTCCTATAGTCTAAAGGTTAGACGTCTGAGACTGGAAAGCTATGTGCGCCTATTGCGGTTACCACAGAGTCAGTCCCAAAAGCTTCTTTTTTTAACAGACGTAACACTGCAGTGAATACCTCCTAAAGCACACTTTCCTCTCAGTGTTGGAATCTTTTTAGACGCAGAAACTAAGTGTGGATCACCACTGGTGGTGAACATCCAATATGTGTTTGGCAGGTTTAAGCATCATAGCCTACCCTTTACTCACAGTTCCTAATGTGCCCCTAGTCGGTCCGTGTTCTACCATCATTCCTACAAGGATAAGCACTGGTATGAATGAGTACGCACCTGAAGTAGCTTCCCTGAGCAGATACCTTCCTACGCATCCCCTCAAAGGGGCCTGTATGAGACACTTCATGATTGGTACCCAGACACATCCTAGAGTTTTCAACTGAGCTCAAATGCATCCCTGTCGTGAGAACTTACGGTAGCACAGTTCCCTCATATATTGGAAGTGTTTTGAGAAGGGGTAGACACTGTGGAACATCCCAGGTGTTGAAAATCCCGTATGCATCATAGAGGCTTAGGTGCCTTACTCTGTACTTCACTCACGGGTTGCAACTTTCTCTCTTTCCGTCCTTGCTCTATCTTCTTTCCTCCACTGGAAAGACACTGTGAGAAGTGACATTCCGCATGAAGGAGTTTCCCATAAAAAGAACTTCCTATAGTCTAACGGTTAGATGTCTAAGACTGGAAAGCTATGTTCGCCTATTGCGGTTACCACAGAGTCAGTCCCAAAAGCTTCCTTCTTTAACAGACGTAACACTGCAGGGAATCCCTCCTAAAGCACACTTCCCTCTCAGTGTAGGAAGCGTTTTAGACGCACAAACTAAGTTCAGATCACCACTGGTGGTGAACATCCAATATGTGTTTGGCAGGCTTAAGCGCCATAGCGTGCCCTTTACTCACAGTACCTAATGTGCCTGTAGTCCTTCCGTATTCTGTTTTCATCCTTAAAGGAGAAGCACTGTTATGAATGAGTACGCACCTGAAGTAGGTTCCCTGAGTAGATATCTTCCTCTGCATCACCTCTAAGGGGCCTGTATCAGAAACTTCATGGTTGCTACCCAGACATGTCTTACATTTCCAACTGAGCACAGACGCATTTCGGTCGTGAGAACATACTGTAGCACAGTTCCCTCATATAATGGAAGTGCTTTGAGAAAAGGTAGACACTGTGGAACATCTCCGGTGTTGAACTTCCAGTATGCATCATAGAGGCCTAAGTGGCTTACACTGTACTTCACTCACGGTTTGCAACGTTCTCTCTGTCCGTCCTTGTTCTGTCTTCATACCTCCACTGGAAAGACACTGTGAGAAGTGACATTCCGCATGAAGGAGTTTCCCTTAAACAGAACTTCCTATATACTAACGGTTAGACATCTGAGACTGGAAAGCTATGTGCGCCTAATGCGGTTACCACAGAGTCAGTCCCAAAAGCTTCCTTCTATAACGGACGTAACACTGAAGTGAATCCCTCCTAAAGCACACATCCTTCTCAGGGTTGGAAGCGTTTTAGACGCAGAAACTAAGTGCGGATCACCACTGGTGGTGAATATCCAATATGTGTTTGGCAGGCTTAAGTGCCATAGCCTGCCCTTTATTCAAAGTACCTAATGTGCCCCTAGTCCGTCCGTGTTCTACCTTCATTCCTCCATGGAGAAGCACTGTTATGAATGAGTACGCAGCTGAAGTAGCTTCCCAGAGCAGATACCTTTCTACGCATCCCCTCTAAGGGGCCTGTATGAGACACTTCATGATTGCTACCCAGACACATCCTAGTGTTTTCAACTGAGCACAGATGCATTGCTGTCGTGAGAACTTACGGTAACAGAGTTCCCTCATATATTGGAAGTGTTTTGAGAAGTGGTAGAAACTGTGGAACATCCAGTTGTTAAACTTCCAGTATGCATCATAGAGGTCTAGGTGTCTTACCCTGTACTTCACTCACGGGTTGCAATGTTCTCCCTGTCCGTCCTTGTACTATCTTCTTTCCTCCACTGGAAAGACACGGTGAGAAGTGAATTTTCGCATGAAGGAGTTTCCCTTAAAAGGAACTTGCTATAGTCCAATGGATCGACGAAAAGACTGGAAAGATATGCGTGCTATTGCGGTTACCATAGAGTCAGCTCCAAAAGCTTCCTTCTTTAACAGACGTAACAGTGCAGTGAATCCCTCCTAAAGCACACTTCCTTCTCAGTGTTGGAAGCGTTTTAGATGCAGAATCTAAGTGCGGATCACCATTGCTGGTAACATCCAATATGTGTTTGGCAGGCTTAAACGCCATAGCCTGCCCTTTACTCACAGGACCTAATGGCCCCTAATCCGTCTCTGTTCTAACTTCATCCTCAAAGGCGAAACACTGTTTTGAAATACTACAAACCTGAAGTAGGTACCCTGAGCTGATACCTTCGTCCGCATTCCCTATAAGGGGCCTATATCAGACACTTCATGATTTTTACCCAGACACGTCCTACACTTTCCAACTAGCATAGAAGCATCCCTGTCGTGACAAATTACTGTAGCACATTCCCTCATATATTGGAATTGTTTTGAAGAGTGGTAGACACTGTGGAACATTCCAGGTGTTGAACTTCCAGTATGCATCATAGAGGCCTAGGTGCCTTACCCTGTACTTCACTCAATGGTGCAACGTTCTCTCTAGGCCGTCCTTGTTCTATCTGCTTTCCTCCACTGGAAAGACACTGTGAGAAGTGACATTCCGCATGAAGGAGTTTCCCTTAAACAAAATTTGCTATAGTCCAACGGATAGACAGCTGAGACTGGAAAGCCATATGCGCCTATTGCAGTTACCACAGAGTCAGCCCAAAAGCTTCCTTCCTTACTAGACGTAAGAGTGCAGTGAATCCTCCTAAAGCACACTTCCCTCTCAGTGTAAGAAGCGTTTTCGATGCAGAAACTAAGTGCGGATCACCACTGGTGGTGAACATCCAATATGTGTTTGGCAGGCTTAAGCGACATAGCATGCTTTTTACCTGCAGTCCCTAATGTGCCCGTAGTCCTTCCCTGTTCTATCTTCATCCTCAAAGGAGAAATACTGTTATGAATGAGTACGAAACTGAAGTAGGTTCCCTGAGCAGATACCTTCCTCCGCATCCCCTAAAAGGGGCCTGTATCAGACACTTCATGATTGCTAACCAGACACGTCCTATATTTTCCAACTGAGCAGAGACGCATCTCTGTCATGAGAACTTACTGTAGCACAGTTCCCTCATATACTGGAAGTGTTTTGAGAAGAAGTCGACACTGTGGAACATCACCGGTGTTGAACTTCCAGTATGCATCAAGGAGGGCTAAGTGGCTTACCCTGAACTTCACTCATGGTTTGCAACGTTCTCTCTGTCCGTCCTTGTTCTATCTTCTTTCCTCCACTGGAAAGACACTGTGAGAAGTGACATTCCGCATGAAGGAGTTTCCCTAAAACAGAACTTCCTATAGTCTAACGGTTACACGTCTAAGACTGGAAAGCTATCTGCGCCGAATTTGGTTACCACAGAGTCAGTCCCAAAAGCTTCCTTCTTTAACAGACGTAACACTGCTGTGAATCCCTCCTAAAGCACACATCCCTCTCAGTGTTGGAAGCCTTTTAGACGCAGAAACTAAGTGCGGATCACCATTGGTGGTGAACATCCAATATGTTTTTGGCAGACTTAAGCGCCATAGACTGCCCTTGACTCACAGTACCTAATGTGCCCCTAATCCGTCCGTGTTCTACGTTTATTCCTCCAAGGAAAATCACTGTTATGAATGAGTATGCTCCTGAAGTAGCTTCCCTGAGCAGTACCTTCCTCCGCATCCCCTCTAAGGGGCCTGTATAACACACTTCATGATTGCTACCCAGACATATCCTATATTTTCCAACTGAGCATAGACGCATCCCTGTAGTGACAACTTACTGTAGCACATTTCCCTCATATACTGGAAGTGTTTTGAGAAGAGGTAGACACTGTGGAACATCCCAGGTGTTGAACTTCCAGTATGCATCATAGAGGCCTAGGTGTATTACCCTGTACTTCACTCACGGGTTGCAACGTTCTCTCTAGGCCGTCCTTGTTCTATCTTCTTTCCTCCACTGGAAAGACACTGTGAGAAGTGACATTCCGCATGAAGGAGTTTCCCTTAAACAGAACTTCCTATAGTCTAACGGTTAGACGTCTGAGACTGGAAAGCTATGTGCGCTTAATGCGGTTACCACAGAGTCAGTCCCAAAAGCTTCCTTCTTTAACAGACATAACACTGCAGTGAATCCCTCCTAAAGCACACTTCCCTCTCAGTGTAGGAAGCGTTTTCGACGCAGAAACTAAGTGCTGATCACCTCTTGTGGTGAACATCCAATATGTGTTTGGCAGGCTTAAGCGCCATAGCGTGCCCTTTACTCACAGTACCTAATGTGCCCGTAGTCCTTCCCTGTTCTATCTTCATCTTCAAAGGAGAAAAACGGTTATGAATGAGTACGCACCTGAAGTAGTCTACCTGAGCAGATACCTTCCTCCACATCCCCTCTAAGGGGCCTCTATGAGACACTTCATGGTTGCTACCCAGACACGTCCTACACTTTCAAATTGAGCTCAGACGCATCTCTGTCGTGAGAACTTACTGTAGCACAGTTCCCTCAAATACGGGAAGTGTTTTGAGAAGAGGTAGACACTGTGGAACATCTCTGGTGTTGAACTTCCATTATGCATTAAAGAGGGCTAAGTGACTTACCCTGTACTTCACTCACGGTTTGCAACGTTCTCTCTGTCCGTCCTTGTTCTAGCTTCTTAGCTCCACTGGAAAGACACTGTGAGAAGTGACATTCCGCATTAAGGAGTTTCCCTTAAACAGAACATCCTATAGTCTAATGGATAGACGTCTGAGACTGGAAAGCTATGTGCGCCTAATGCGGTTACCACAGAGTCTGTCCCCAAAGCTTCCTTCATTACTAGACGTAACACTGCAGTGAAACCCTCCTAAAGCACACTTCCCTCTCAGTGTTGGAAGCGTTTTAGACGCAGAAACTAAGTGCGGATCAACACTGGTGGTGAACATCCAATATGTGCATCGCAGAATTAAGCGCCATAGCGTGCCCTTTACTCACATACCTAATGTGCCCATAGTCGTTCCCTGTTCTATTTCATCCGCAAAGGAGAAACACTTTATGAATGAGTAAGTCGCTGAAGTAGGTTCCCTGAGCAGATACCTTCCTCCACATCCTCTCTAGGGGCCTGTATCAGACGCTATATGATTGCTACCCAGACACGTCCTACACTTTCCAACTGAGCACAGACGCATCTCCGTCGTGAGAAGTTACTGTAGCACAGTTTCCTCATATATTGGAGGTGTTTGAGAAGAGGTAGACACTGTGGAACATATCAGGTGTTGAACTTCCAGTATGCATAATAGACGCTTAGGTGCCTTACCCTGTACTTCACTCACGGTTTTCAACGTTCTCTCTGTCCTTCTTTGTTCTATCTTCTTTCCTCCACATAAAGGCACTGTGAGAAGTGACAATCCACATGAAGGAGTTTCCCTTACACAGAACTTCCTATAGTCTAACGGATAGACGTCTGAGACTGGAAATCTATGTGCGCCTATTGCGGTTACCACAGTGTCAGTCCCAAAAGCTTCTTTCTTTAACAGACGTAACACTGCAGTGAATCCCTCCTAAAGCACACTTTCCTCTCAGTGTAGGAAGCGTTTTCGATGCAGAAACTAAGTGGGGATCAACACTGGTGGTGAAAATCCAATATGTGTTTGGCAGGCTTAAGCGACATAGCGTGCCGTGTACTCACAGTACGTAGTGTGCCCGTAGTCCTTCCCTGTTCTATCTTCTTCCTCAAAGGAGAAACACCTGAAGTATGTTATGAATGAGTACGCACATGAAGTAGGTTCCCTGAGCAGATTCCTTCCTCCGCATCGCCTCTAAGGGGCCTGTATCAGACACTTTATGGTTGCTACCCAGACACGTCATACACTTTCCAACTGAGCACAGAACCATCTCTGTCGTGAGAACTTACTGTAGCACAGTTCCCTCATATACTGGAAGTGTTTGAGAAGAGGTAGACACTGTGGAACTTCTCCGGTGTTGAACTGCCAGTAAGCATCATAGAGGCCTAAGTTGCTTACCCTGTACTTCACTCACGGGTTGAAACATTCTCTCTGTCCGGACTTGTTCTATCTTCTTTCCTCTTCTGGAAAGACACTGTGAAAAGTGACATTCCCCATGAAGGAGTTTCCCTTAAACAAAACTTCCTATAGTCTAACGGTTAAACGTCTGAGACTGGAAAGCTATGTGCGCCTAATGCGGTTACCACAGAGTCAGTCCCAAATGCTTCCTTCTTTAACAGACGTAACACTGCAGTGAATCCCTCCTAAAGCACACTTCCCTCTCAGTGTTGGAAGCGTTTTCTGCGCAGAAACTAAGTGCGGATCACCACTGGTGGTGAATATCCAAAATGTGTTTGGCAGGCTTAAGGGTCATTGCCTGCCCTTTACTCACATTACCTAATGTGCCCCTAGTCCATCCGTGTTCTACTTTCATTCCTCAAAGGAGAATCACTGTTATGAATGAGTACGCACCTGAAGTAGTTTCCCTGAGCAGATACTTTCCTATGCATCCCCTCTAAAGGGCCTGTATGAGACACTTCATGATTGCTACCCAGACACATCCTAGAGTTTTCAACTGTTAACAGATGCATCCCTGTCCTGAGAACATACGGTAGTACAGTTCGTCATTTATTCTAAGTGTTTTGAGAAGTGGTAGACTTTGTGGAACATCCCAGGTGTTGAACCTCCAGTATGCATCATAGAGGCTTAGGTTCCTTACCCTGTACTTCACTCATGGGTTACAACGTTCTCTCTGTCCATCGTTGTTCTATCTTCTCTTTCCACTGGAAAGACACTGTGAGAAGTCACATTCCACATGAAGGAGTTTCCCTTAAACAGAACTTGCTATAGTCCAACGGATAGACGTCTGAGACTGGAAAGATATGTGCGCCTATTGCGGTTAGAACAGAGTCAGTCCCAAAAGCTTCCTTCTTTAACAGACGTAACACTGCAGTGAATCCCTCCTAAAGCACACTTCCCTCTCAGTGTAGGAAGCGTTTTCGATGCAGAAACTAAGTGCGGATCACCATTGGTGGTGAACATCCAATATGTGGTTGGCAGGCTTAAGCGCCATAGCGTGCCCTTTACTCACAGTACCTAATGTGCCCGTAGTCCTTCCCGGTTCTATCTTCATCCTCAAAGGACAAAATTGTTATGAATGAGTAGGCACCAGCAGTAGGTTCCCTGAGCAGATACCTTCCTCCGTAGCCCCTCTAAGGAGCCTGTATCAGACACTTCATGGTTGCTACCCAGGCAAGTCCTACACTTTCCAACTGAGCATAGAGGCATCCCTGTCGTAGGAACATAGTGTAGCACAGTTCCCTCATATATTTGAAGTGTTTTGTGAAGTGGTAGACACTGTGGAACATATCAGGTGTTGAACTTCCTGTAAGCATCATAGAGGCCTAGGTGCCTTACCCTGTACTTCACTCACCAGTTGAAACGTTCTCTCTGCTCCGTCCTTGTTCTATCTTCTTTCCTCCACTGGAAAGAGACTGTGAGAAGTGACATTCCGCATGAAGGAGTTTCCCTTAAACAGAACTTCCTATAGTCTAACGGTAAGACGTCTGAGACTGGAAAGCTATGTTCGCCTAATGCGGTTACAACAGAGTCAGTCCCTAAAGCTTTCTTCTTTAACAGACGTAAGACTGCAGTGAGTCCCTCCTAAAGCACACTTCCCTCTCAGTGTAGGAAGCGTTTTAGACGCAGAAACTAAGTGCGGATCACAACTGGTGGTGAACATCCAATATGTGTTTGGCAGGCTTAAGCGTCATAGAGTGCGCTTTACTCAAAGTACGTAATGTGCCCGCAGTCTTTCCCTGTCTTATCTTCATCCTCAATGGAGAAACACTGTTATGAATGAGTACGCACCTGAAGTAGGTTCCCTGAGCAGATACCTTCCTCCGAATCCCCTCTTAGAGGCATGTATCAGACACTTCATGGTTGCTACCCAGACACGTCTACACTTTCCACTAAGCACAGCCGCATCTCGTCGTGAGAACTTACTGAAGCACCGTTCCCTCATGAAAGAGTTTCCCTTAAACAGAACTTCCTATAGTCTAAAGGTTAGACGTCTGAGAGTGGAAAGCTATCTGCGCCTAATGCGGGTACCAAGAGTCAGCCCCAAAAGCTTCCTTCTTTAACAGACGTAACACTGCAGTGAATTCCTCCTAAAGCACACTTCCCTCTCAGTGTTGGAAGCATTTTAGATGCAGAAACTACGTGCGTATCGACACTGGTGGTGAACATCCAATATGTGTTTGGCAGGCTTAAACGCCATAGCCTGCCCTTTACTCACAGTACCTAATGTGCCCCTAGTCCGTCCGTGTTCTACCTTCATTTCTCCAAGGAGAAGCACTGTTATGAATGAGTACGCACCTGAAGTAGCTTCCCTGAGCAGATAACTTCCTACGCATCTCCGCTAAGGGGCCTGTATCAGACCCTTCATGGTTGCTACCCAGACACATCCTAGTTTTCAGCTGTGCACTGACGCATCTCTGTCGCGAGAACTTACTGTAGCACAGTTCCCTCATATACTGGAAGTGTTTTGAGAAGAGGTAGACACTGTGGAACATCTTCAGTGTTGAACTGCCAGTATGCAGCATAGAGGCCTAGTGGCTTTCCCTGTATTTCACTCACGGTTTGCAACGTTCTCTCTGTCCGTCCTTTTTCTATCTTCTTACCTCCACTGGAAAAACACTGTGAGAAGTGGCATTCCGCTTTAAGGAGTTTCCCTTAAACAGAACTTCCTATAGTCTCATGGTTAGACGTCTGAGACTGGAAAGCTATGTGCGCCTAATGCGGTTACCACAGAGTCCGCCCCAAAAGCTTCCTTCTTTAACAGACGTAACACTGCAGTGAATCCCTCCTAAAGCCCACTACACTCTCAGTGTTGGAAGCCTTTTAGACACAGAAACTAAGTGCGGATCACCACTGGTGGTGAACATCCAATATGTGTTTGGCAGGCTTAAGCGCCATAGCCTGCCCTTTACTCACAGTACCTAATGTGCCCCTAGTCCTCCCTGTTCTATTTTCATCCTCCAAGGAGAAGCACTGTTATGAATACTACGCACCTGAAATAATTTCCCTGAGCAGACACCTTCCTACCCATCCCCTCTAATATCCTGTATCAGACACTTCATGGTACCTACCCAGAAACATCCTAGAGTTTTCAACTGAGCACAGATGCATCCCTGTCGTGAGAACTAACGGTAGCACAGTTCACTCATATATTGGACGTGTTTTGAGAAGTGGTAGACACTGTGGAACATCCCAGGTGTTGAACTCCAGTATGCATCATAGAGGCCTAGGTGCCTTACCCTTTACTTCACTCACGGGTTGCAACGTTCTCTCTGCTCCGTCCTTGTCTATCTTCTTTCCTCCACTGGAAAGACACTGTGAGAAGTGACATTCCGCATGAAGGAGATTCCCTTAATCAAAACTTGCTATATTCCAACGGATAGACGTCTGAGACTGGAAAGCTATGTGTGCTCTTGCGGTTACCACAGAGTCAGTCCCAAAACTTCCTTCTTTAACAGAAGTAACAGTGCAGTGAATCCCTCCTAAAGCACACTTTCCTCTCAGTGTAGGAAGCGTTTTAGACGCAGAAACTAAGTGCGGATCACCACTGGTGGTGAACATCCAATATGTGTTTGGCAGGCTTAAGCGCCATAGCCTGCCCTTTACTCACAGTACCTAATGTGCCCCTAGTCCTCCCTGTTCTATTTTCATCCTCCAAGGAGAAGCACTGTTATGAATAACACGCACCTGAAATAATTTCCCTGAGCAGACACCTTCCTACCCATCCCCTCTAATATCCTGTATCAGACACTTCATGGTTGCTACCCAGAAACATCCTAGAGTTTTCAACTGAGCACAGATGCATCCCTGTCGTGAGAACTAACGGTAGCACAGTTCACTCATATATTGGACGTGTTTTGAGAAGTGGTAGACACTGTGGAACATCCCAGGTGTTGAACTTCCAGTATGCATCATAGAGGCCTAGGTGCCTTACCCTTTACTTCACTCACGGGTTGCAAAGTTCTCTCTGCTCCGTCCTTGTTCTATCTTATTTCCTCCACTGGAAAGACACTGTGAGAAGTGACATTCCGCATGAAGGAGATTCCCTTAATCAAAACTTGCTATATTCCAACGGATAGACGTCTGAGACTGGAAAGCTATGTGTGCTCTTGCGGTTACCACAGAGTCAGTCCCAAAACTTCCTTCTTTTTTTTTTTTTTTCCCAATTTATTTATTTTCAGAAAAACAGTATTCATTATTTTTTCACCACACCCAGTGCTCCATGCAAGCTGTGCCCTCTATAATACCCACCACCTGGTACCCCAACCTCCCACCCCCCCGCCACTTCAAACCCCTCAGACTGTTTTTCAGAGTCCATAGTCTCTCATGGTTCACCTCCCCTTCCAATTTACCCAAATTCCCTACTACTCTCTAACGCCCCTTGTCCTCCATGCTATTGGTTATGCTCCACAAATGAGTGAAACCATGTGATAATTGACTCTCTCTGCTTGACTGATTTCACTCAGCATAATCTCTTCCAGTCCCGTCCATGTTGCTACAAAAGTTGGATATTCGTCCTTTCTGATGGAGGCATAATACTCCATAGTGTACATGGACCACATCTTCCTTATCCATCCATCCGCTGAAGGGCATCTTGGTTCCCTCCATAGTTTGGCGACTGTGGCCATTGCTGCTATAAACATTGGGGTATAGATGGCCCTTCTTTGCACGACATCTGTATCTTTGGGGTAAATACCCAGGAGTGCAATTGCAGGGTCGTAGGGAAGCTCTATTTTTAATTTCTTGAGGAATCTCCACACTGTTCTCCAAAGAGGCTGCACCAACTTGCACTCCCACCAACAGTGTAAGAGGGCTCCCCTTTCTCCACATCCTCTCCAACACATGTTGTTTCCTGTTTTGTTAATTTTGGCCATTCTAACTGGTGTAAGGTGATATCTCAATGTGGTTTTAATTTGAATCTCCCTGAGGGCTAATGATGATGAGCATTTTTTCATGTGTCTGATAGCCATTTGTATTTCTTGATTGGAGAAGTGTCTGTTCATATCTTCTGCCCATTTTTTGATGTGTTTGTCTGTTTCGTGTGGGTTGAGTTTGAGGAGTTCATTATAGATCCTGGATATCAACCTTTTGTCTGTACTGTCATTTGCAAATATCTTCTCCCATTCCGTGGGTTGCCTCTTTGTTTTTTTGACTGTTTCCTTTGCTGTGCAGAAGCTTTTGATTTTGATGAAGTCCCAGAAGTCTATTTTCGCTTTTGTTTCCTTTGCCTTTGGAGACGTATCTTGAAAGAAGTTGCTGTGGCTGATATCGAAGAGATTACTGCCTATGTTCTCCTCTAAGATTCTGATAGATTCCTGTCTCACGTTGAGGTCTTTTATCCATTTTGAGTTGATCTTTGTGTACGGTGTAAGAGAATGGTCGAGTTTCATTCTTCTACATATAGCTGTCCAGTTTTCCCAGCACCATTTATTGAAGAGACTGTCTTTTTTCCACTGTATATTTTTTCCTGTTTTGTCGAAGATTAATTGACCATAGAGTTGAGATGCTGACCCTGATCCAGACCTTGATTCTAAACCTAACCTGACCTACTCTAACCCTGACTCATCCCTAACTGTGACCTTGACTCTGACCCTAACTATAACCCTGAACCTAACAAAATCCTGACCCTAATGCTAACACTGACCGTACTTTGAGCCTGACCTTAACCGTAACCCTAAATATAACCCTAACCCTGACCCTAATAAGGACCCTTAACCTAAACCTAACGCTGACCCTAACCCTAACACTAACCCCTAACCAACCAAACCCCTAACCCTGACACTATGCTGGCTAACCTTAAAACTACGGTGTAAGACTAAACATAACCCTACTGCTAACCCTAAACCGAACCAAAAACTCAAACTGTCCCCTGAAAATGACCCTGACCCTGAACCGAAATTTGAACCTCAAACAAAGCCTGACCCTGACCTAAATTGAATCTGGCCCTGACCTTCACTGTGACTCTGACCCTTACCCTGACTCTAACCTAACCTGACTCTAACACTGACCCAAACATAACCCTGCCCCTGTCCCGAACCTGTACCCGAAACCAAAGCCTCACCCTGACCCTAAATCGGACCCTGGCACTGACCTTCACCCTGAGCCGGACCCTGACCCTAATCCTAAGCCTGACCCAGTCCTAAGCCTCACCCTAACCTTAACACTGACCCTAACGTTAACCCTAACTCTGACCCTGATCGTGAGCCTGACCAGAACCCTAACCCAAAGCTAACCATGATCCTGACTATAATCATAACCCAGAATCTAAACGTAAAGATGACCTTATACTAACCATGACCCAAATCCTGACCATGACCCTGACCCTAACACTGAACCTGACCCTAATCCTCACCCTGACCCTGACACTTACTCTGACACAAAACCTAACCCTGACACTGACTGTAAGCCTGACCATAAACCTAACCCTAACCTAACCCTAACCCTGACGCCTACCTTAAACCTAACGATAACTCTGACCCTAACAATGTCTACCTCTAACCCTGACCTAACATTAACCCTAACCCTAAATCTCACCGAAAACCCTGACCCTGACCCTGACTGTGAACCTGACCCAAACCTAACCATGCCTGAACCTCACCATGACCCTGACCATGAGCCAGACCCGACCCTAACCTAAACCAAAGCCAAACGCTGACACTGATTCGGAACCTGAACTTAAACCTCACCCTGACCTTACATTAACCCTGACTCAGACCCTAACTCAGAGTCTGAGCCTGACCTAACCATTACCCTAACCTGAACCATGACCTTGACTCTGATCCTGACCCTAAACCTAACGTTAAATGTAACCCTAAACGCTGACCCCTATACGGACCCAGAACCTAAAACTAATGCTGACCCTAATGGTAAAACTAAACCCGACCCTAACCCAAACCCTAACCCTGAACCTAACACAGTCTAACGCTAACCCTAACCATAACTCTACTTCTAACACTAACCCTAACACCAAACCCTAACCTTACCCTGAACCTAAACTGACCCTAACCCTAACCCTAACCCAGACCCAAACATAACCCTCATCCTGACACGAACCCTAAACCAAAACCTGACCCTGATCCAAAATCTGACCCTATCCCTGAACTTCCCCTGGCCCTGACACTGACCCTGACCCTAAAACAAACCCTCACCCTAACACTGACCCAGAACCTGAACTTCACACTAACCCTGAGCCATAACCTGACCCTCACAATATACCTGACCCAAACTGTGAGCCAGACCTTAAATCTAACCATAAACGTAAAGCTGACCCTGACCCTAACATGGGCCATGACCCGAAACCTAATGCTGAGGCTAACCCTAACACAAACCCCTAATCGTAACCCTGACCCTAACCCTGACCCAAACCCTGTCTAAACCTAACTCTCAACCTAACACTAACCAGACCCCTAACCCTCCCATGAGGTTTGCCTGGAGGATGAGAGCTCCTCAGATCTTTGAGTTGAGCTACTCACCCCATCCCATGTGGGGACATAACCTGGGACATCAACAGACAGATAGAGTCATATGTGTTTGAGCGCTCCCATGCACACACACACACACACACACACACACACACACCCCGCTCTGAGCTAGGGGTCAGAGGTGGACACCAAGGGAAAATGGTGGGTAAAAAGGGTGAAAGAAGAAAGAGGTTGGAGACAGCTCGGCCATGGGGTCAGGGGCATCAGGACTCCTGGACAGAACAGAGATCTAAAGCATGGGGAGTGGAGAAAGGACGAGCTGATGGTCAAGGGGTCCCCAAGGGGCCCAAGGGCTTTGCAAGGGCACTGGGTGGGGACAGTGTCTGGGGTCTGGTGTCCATCACCACCCTGGACTACTGGAAGTAGGGAGAGGTAACCACACTGTGTGGACAGAGCTACAACACCGAAGGCCTCCCCTTACTCTTCTATCAATGGGGCCATAGAGACAGGGTGTCCCTAGTCTCCCACAGGCTTGTAAAAGAGCGTGTTGGCCTTGAATCTGTATCCGAGACCCACTGTACTCCCAGTCTTGGGTACATGCTTTCTACTCCCTCGAGGTCCTTCTGAGCAGAAGACAGCCTGGAGGCTCGGGCAGCTGACTAGTGAGCTTGCAGAATGTGGCAGAGCACTAGGCCCCTGGCCTGGGGCCCAAGGTCAGGACCCTCCTTGTTGCAGCTTCAGGGTCCCCATTGGGAAGAGGTTCCAGAGTCCGTGCTCTGCTCAGGGTGACAAGGCCTTACTTACCAAGGAACCAAGCACCAGCACAGGAGAGGGAAACAGGGACAAGGGAGACACCGGCGGTTTCGTCCATCACCCCTAGAGCCCACAGATCCTGCTCCTGTGAGACACACCGAAACAGAGACAGACCCTGACACAGAGACAAAGACAAAGACAGAGATAGACATTGAACACAGGAAGAAAAGAACCAGCAGAAGTGCCAGATGTTCCTCCATCAGCTTGGAAATGACAGCCAAACATTTTGTGCCCTTATCTGTCCCACGGGCCATCCCTCCTAGGAGGACGGATGCGGGAATGCCCGCGGACCACTATGGAGGCTGGCCAGTACATGGGCGCAGACCAGGCCCTTGGACCTCAACCTAATGGAAGTCCCGGGAAGTCTGTGTCCACAAGGTCAGAAACCATGTACTTCAACCTTGCAACGGGGGATGGGATACAGGGAGGAGGAGGGTGGTTTTGCTGGATCCCAGCAGAGATCCAGGCCTCTGTGGGCTATAATCCATTCCCCGGCCCATCAACTAGCACACCCATGCTTTGGCAAGGGTGTGCATCAGACTCCTGGGAGAGTGGGGATGGAACGCATGGAGAGGGCCTACCCCTGATGGCATCCCCTGAAGAAGAAGCCACAACACCCCCAATGTGCAGACGGGGAGACTGAGGAGGCCCTGAGAGTCACAGGATGTGTGCGGGCTCACAGTCCTGGGCAGGAGCAGGAACCCGGTCAAACCCCAGCTCTGTTCCCTCCCAGCGGAGAAAACAGCTACACCCAGGCCTCCCAGGCGTTGGGGGGAGGCTGTGTGTGGGTCACTGGATGGACAGGGCATGGGGTGGAGTGTGAGCCCTGAACTGCTTGGGTAGGGGTGCCCTCAGGGAGCTCTTGATGGGAGCAGGAATTCCGGTAAGGAGCCCCTAAGCAGTGGTGACATTACTTCCCTGATGACAGAGCCCAATGGAATTGGAACACACATATCGAGGAACCCACATTCCAGAGAAAACGACCCTGCCCAGCTCATTTCTGGGCACAGCCTGAAGGAAGCGACATGTTCTTGTGCTGTGTACCAAAGCCCGGAGAATGCAGGCAGAGGAGAGCTCGCCCGCCAGACATGTCCCCTCACTGGGCAGGTCATGTCAGGCCTCCCTGACGCCTCTGGCCGTATTGGCAAAAAGAATCAATAGGTGAAACCGAGGGGCTAAGAGTCAGATTTCCAAATCTTCTGATTGACCCGTGTAGCCAAGGTCTCCGTGTGTGTGTGTGTGTGTGTGTGTGTGTGTGTGTGTGTGTGTGTTTAAAGAGAGCTTCTCGGTGGTGGAGATGTCCCGAGCCGGGGCAGGCTTACGAGGGATAGGATGCCTGGTAGGCAGGTCCTGTTCACGCCCCAGGTTAAGGCAGGCTAGCTGGAAGCGGGTGTCCCATTGCACCCTTTTGCCCAGGGTTTATCCTGAAACCCTGAAGGGACTGTTCAATGATCCAGGTGCGGGGCTTTCCCTAACACTAACCCCTGACGCTGACCCTGAACCTGACCCTGACCCTTACTGTGAGCCTGACCTAAAACCTAACCCTAGCCCTGACGCTGACTCTGACCTTGACCGAGATCCTGACACAAACCCTAATCCTAAAACTAAGCCTGATGCTGACTCTGATTAAGATGCTGATCCTAAACCTAACTGACCTACTCTAACCCTGACTCATCCGTAACCGTGACCCTGACTCTGACCCTAATCATAACGCTGACCCTAACCAAACCCTGAACCTAAGTGTAACACTGACCGTTCTTTGAGCCTGAACTTAACCGTAAACCTAAAGTTAACCTTAACCCTGACCCTAAGAAGGACCCTTAAACTAAACCTAATGCTGACCCTAACCCTAACACAACCCCTACCCAATCCAACCCCGAACCCTGACACTATGCTGTCTAACCCTAAAACTAAACATAACCCTACTTCTAACCCTAACCCTAACCAAAAACTCAAACCATTACCCTGAAACTAACCCTGACCCAGAACCGAAATTTGACCCTAAAACAAAGCCTGACCCTGACCCTAAACTCACTTTGGCCTTGACCTTCACTTTGACTCTGACCCTAACACTGACTCTACACCTAACCCTGACCAAAACACTGACCCAAAACTAACCCTGCCCCTGTCCCGAACCTGGACCCGAAACCAGAGCCTCACCCTGAGCATAAATCTGACCGTGGCCCTGACCTTCAACCCGACCATGACCCTGACCCTAATCCTAAGCCAGACCCAGTCCTAAGCCTGACCCTAACCCTAAAACTGACCCTAACCCTAACCCTAACTGTGACCTAGATCGTGAGCCTGACCAGAACGCTAACCCTAAGCTAACCATGATCCTGACTATAATCATAACCCAGATTCTAAATGTAAAGCTGAACTTATCCTAACCATGGCCCTAACCCTGACCTTGACCCTGACCCTAACACTGAACCTGACCCTAATCCTAACCCTGACCCTGACACTTACTCTGACACAAACCCTAACCCTGACACTGACTGTGAGCCTGACCATATACCTAACCCTAACCTAACCATAACCCCGACCGCTATCTTAAGCCTCACAATAACCCTGACCCTAACAATGTCTAACCATAACCCTGACACTCACTCTAACCCTAACATTAACCCTAACACTAAATCTCACCGAAAACCCTGACCCTGACCTAACTGTGAACCTGACCCAAATCTAACCAGCCCTGAACTTCACCATGACCCTGACCCTGAGCCAGATCCGAACCCAAACCTAAACCAAAGCCTAACGCTGACACAGTTTCGGACCCTGAACATAAACCGAACCCTGACCTTACACTAACCCTGACTCAGACCCTAACAGAGAGTCTGACCCTGACCTAACCTTGACCCTAAACCTAACCCTGACTTTGTCTGTGAGCCTGACCCTAATTCTAACCCTAAATGTAACCGTAAACCCGGACCCTTATACGGACCCAGAACCTAAAACTAATGCTGACCCTAGTGGTAAACTAAACCCTACCCTAACCGAAACCCTAACCCTCACCCTAACACGGTCTAATGCTAACCCTAAAAATAACCCTACTTCTAACACTAACCCTACCACCAAACCATAACCTTACCCTGAACCTAACCCTGACCCTAACCCTAACCCTAACCCTGAACCAAACATAACCCTCATCCTGACACGAACCTTGCCCCTAAATCAAAACCTGACCCTGACCCAAAATCGGACACTGTCCCTGACCTTCACCTGACCCTGACACTGACCCTGACCCTAAACCTAACCCTCACCCTAACACTGACCTAGAACCTGACCCTCACACAAACCCTGACCCTGACTGTAAGCCAGACCCTAAATCTAACCATAAACGTAAAGCTGACCCTGAGCCTAACACGGGCCATGACCCGAAACCTAACTCTGACCCTAACACAAACGCAAAACCCTAACCCTAACCCTGACCCTGACCAAAACCCTGACTAAACCTAACTCTCAACATAACTCTAACCCTACCCCTAAGAAACCCATGAGGTTTGCCTCGAGGATGAGACCTCTCAGATCCATGGGGAGAGCTACTCACCCCATCCCATGTGGGGACATAACCTCGGACATCAACAGACAGATAGAGGCATATGTTTTGAGCGCTCCCATGCACAAACACACAAACACACACACACAAACACACACCCCGCTCTGCACAGCTAAGGGTCAGATGTGGACACCAAGGGAAAATGGTGGGTAAAAAGGGTGAAAGAAGAAAGAGGTTGGACACAGCTCGGCCATGGGGTCAGGGGCATCAGGACTCCTGGACAGGACAGAGATCCAAAGCATGGGGAGTGGAGACAGGATGAGCTGCGGGACAAGGGGTCCCCCAGGGGCCCAAGGGCTTTGCAAGGGCACTGGGTGGGGACAGTGTCTGGGGTCTGGTGTCCATCACCACCCTGGACTACTGGAAGTAGGAAGAGGTAACCACCCTGTGTGGACAGAGCTACAACACCGAAGGCCTCCCCTTACTCTTCTATCAATGGGGCCATAGAGACAGGGTGTCCCTAGTCTCCCACAGGCTTGTAAAAGAGCCTGTTGGCCTTGAATCTCTATCCAACCTCACTGTGCTTCCAGTCTTGGGTACATGCTTACTACACCCTCGAGGTCCTTCTGAGCAGAAGACAGCCTGGAGGCTCGGGCAGCTGACATTGTGAGCTTGCAGAATGTGGCAGAGCACTAGGCCCCTGCCCTGGGGCCCAAGGTCAGGACCCTCCTTGTTGCAGCTTCAGGGTCCCCATTGGGAAGAGGTTCCAGAGTCCGTGCTCTGCTCAGGGTGAGAAGGCCTTTCTTACCTAGGAAGCAAGCACCAACACAGGAGAGGGAAACAGGGACAAGAGAGACAACGGCGGTTTCGTCCAGAAGCCCTGGATCCCAGAGACACTGCTCCTGTGAGACACACCAAAACAGAGACAGACCCTGACACAGAGACAAAGACAAAGACAGAGACAGACACTGAACACAGAAGAGAAAGAACCAGAAGAAGTACCAGACTTTCCTCCATCAGCTTGGAAATTACAGCCAAACATTTTGTCACCTTATCAGTCCCATGGGCCATCACTCCTAGGAGGATGGATGCGGGAATGTCCACGGACCACTATGGGGGCTGGCCAGTACATGGGCGCAGACGAGGCCCTTGGACCTCAACCTAATGGAAGTCCCGGGAAATCTGTGTCCACAAGGTCAGAAGCCATGAACTGCAACTTTGCCACGGGGGATGAGATACAGGCAGGAGGAGACTGGTTTTGCTGGATCCCAGAGGAGATCCAGGCCTCTGTGGGTTATATTAGATACCCCCGACCATCACCAAGCACACCCGTGCCTTGGCAAGTATGTTCACCCGACTCCTGGGAGAGCGGGGATGGAACTCATGGAGAGGGCCTACCCCTTATGGCATCCCCTGAAGAAGAAGCCAGAACAACCCCAATGTGTGGACAGGGGAATGAGGAGGCCCTGAGAGTCACAGGATGTGTCGGGGCTCACAGTCCTGGGAAAGAGCAGGAACCCGGGCTAACCACAGTTCTGTTCCCTCCCATCAGAGACAACAGCTGCACCCAGGCCTCCGAGGGGTTGGGGGGAGGCTGTGTGGGGGTCACTGGATGGACAGGGCATGGGGTGGAGTGTGAGCCCTGAGCAGCTGGGGTAGGGACGCACTCAGGGAGCTCTGGATGGGAGCAGGAAGTCCGGTAAAGAGCCCCCAGGCAGTGGTGACCTTACTTCCCTGACGACAGAGCCCAACGGAATTGGAACACACATATCGAGGAACCCACATTCCAGAGAAAACCACCCTGCCCAGCTCATATCTGGGCATAGCCTGAAGGAAATGCCATGTTCTTGTGCTGTCTACCGAAGTCCAGAGAATGCATGCAGAGGAGAGCTCGCCCGCCAGACAAGTCCCCTCACTGGGCAGGTCATGTCAGGCCACCCCGACGCCTCTGGCCATATTGGCAAAAAGAATCGCAAGGTGAAAGCGAGGGGCTCAGAGTCAGAGAGTCCCAAACCTTCTGATTGACCCGTGTCGCCCTAGGTCTACTCTCCGTGTGTGAGTGTGTGTGTGTGTGTGTGTGTGTGTAAAGAGAGCTCATTGGGTGTGGAGATGTCCGGAGTAGGAGAAGGCTTATGAGGGGTCCGATGCCTGGTTGGCAGGTCATGTTCACGCCCCAGGTTAAGGCAGGCTAGCTGGGAGCGGGTGTGCCGCTGCACCCTTTTGCCCAGGGTTTATCATGAGACTCTGAAGGGACTGGTCAATGACCCAGCTGCGGGGCTAACCCTAACACTAACCCCTGACCCTAACCCTAACTGTGAGCCTGACCCAAAACCTAACCCTAGCCCTGACCCTGACTGACCCTGACCAATATCCTGACCCAAACACTAATCCTAAATCTAAGCCTGATGCTGACCCTGAACCAGACCCTGATCCTAAAGTTAACCTGACCTACTCTAACCCAGACTCATCCCTAACCGTGACCCTGACTCTCACCATAATCAGACCATAACCCTGACCCTAACCAAATCCTGGCCCTAACCCTAACACTGACCGTACTTTGAGCCTGACCTTATCCTTAACACTAAAGGTAGCCCTAACCCTGACCCTAATAAGGACCCTTAACCTAAACCTAACGCTGACCCTAACCCTAACACTAACCCCTACCCAATCCAACCCCTAATCCTGACACTATGCTGTCTAACCCTAAAATTAACAACCCTACTGCTAACCCTAACCGTAACCAAAAACTCAAACCGTTACCCGGAAACAAAACCTGACCATGAAACGAAATTTGACCAAAAAACAAAGCGTGACACTGACACTAAATTGTCTCTGGCTCTGTACTTCACTTTGACTCTGATCCTGACCCTGACTCTAAACCTAACCCTGACCCTAACACTGACCCAAAACTAATCCTGCCCCTGACGAGAACCTGGACCCGAAACCAAAGCCTCACCCTGACCCTAAATTGGACCCTGTCCCTGACCTTCACCCTGCCCCTGACCCTGACCCTATTCCTAAGGCTGACCCAGTCCTATGCCTGACCCTAACCCTAACCCTGACCCTAACCCTAACCCTAACTCAGACATAGACCGTGAACCTGACCAGTACCCTAAACCAAAGCGATCCATGATCCTGACTATAATCATAACCCAGAATCTAAGCGTAAAGCTGACCTTATCCTAACCATGACTCTAACCCTGACCTTGACCCTGACCCTAACTGTGATCCTGGCCCTAATCCTAACCCTGACCCTGACCCTTACTCTGACACAAACCTCACCCTGACACTGACTGAGAGCCTGACCATAAACCTAACCCTAGCCTAAACCTAACCCTGACCCCTACCTTAAGATAACATTAACCCTGACTGTAACAATATCTAACCCTAACCCTGACCCTCACTCTAACCTTAACATTAACCCTAACCCTAAATCTCACCAAAAACTCTGATCCTGACCCAAAATGTGAACCAGACCCAAACCTAACCAGCCCTGAACCTCACCATGACCCTGACCATGAGCCAGACCCGACCCTAACCTAAACCAAAGACTAATGCTGACACTGATTCGGAACCTGAACTTAAACCTAACCCTGACCTTACACTAAACCTGACTCAGAACCTAAGCGAGTATCTGACCCTGATCTAACCTTGACCCTAACCCGAACCCTGTCCTTGACTGTGAGCCTGACCCTAAACCTAACGCCAAATGTAACCGTAAACCCTGACCCTTATACGAACCCAGAACCTAAAACTAATGCTGACCCTAATGGTAAAACTAAACCCTACCCTAACCCAAACCCTAACCCTGACCCAAAAACAGTCTAACACTAACCCTAACCATAACCCTATTTCTAAAGCTAACCCTAACACCAAACACTAACCTTACCCTGAACCTAACCCTGACCCTAAACTTAACCCTAACCCTAACCCTGACCCAACATAACCCTCATCCTGACACGAACCTTGCCCCTAAACCAAAACCTGACCCTGACCCAAAATCTGACCCTGTCCTAGACCTTCAACTGACCCATACACTAACCCTTACCCTGACCTTGACTGTGAGCCTGACCCAAAACCTAACCCTAGCCCTTTCCTGACTCTGACCCTGACCGATATCCTGACCCAAACCCTAAGCCTAAATATAAGCCTGATGCTGACACTGATCCAGACCATGATCCTAAACCTAACATGACCTAATTTAACCCTGATTCATCCCTAACCGTGACCCTGACTCTGACCCTAATCATAACCCTGACCCTACTAAATCCTGACCCTAACCCTAACACTGACCGAACTTTGAGCCTGACCTTAACCATAACCCTAAAGTTAACTCTAACCCTGACCCTAATAAGGACCCTTAACTTAAACCTATGGGTGACCCTAACCCTAACACTAACCCCTACCCAATCCAACGCCTAACCCTGACTAACCGGGTTAATGTTGTCTAACCCTAAACTAAACTTAACCCATCTGCTAAGCCTAACCCTAAACAAAAACTCAAACCATTCCCATGAAACAAACCCTCACCCTGAACCGTAATTTGACCCTAAAACTAAGCCTCACCCAGACCCTAAACTGACTGGCCCTGACCTTCACTTTGACTCTGAACCTGACCCTGACTCTAAACCTAACCCTGACCCTAACACTGACCCCAAATTAACCATGTCCCTGTCCTGAACCTGGACCCGAAACCAAAGCCTCACCCTGACCCTAAATCAGACCCTGGCCATGACCTTCAACTGACCCTGACACTGACCCTAATCCTAAGCCTGACCCAGTACTAAGTGTGACCCTAACCCTAACCCTGACCCTAACACTAACCCTAACCCTAACTCAGACCCGGACCGTGAGCCTGAATAGGACCCTAACCCAAAGCTAAGCATGATCCTGACTATAATCATAACCCAGAATCTAAACGTAAAGCAGACCTTATCCTAACCATGACCCTAACCCTGATCCTGACCCTGACCCTAACACTGAACCTGACCCTAATTCTAACCCTGATCCTGACCCTTACTTAGACACAAACCCTAACCCTGACACTAACTGTGAGCCTGACCATAAACCTAACCGTAACCTAACCCTAATCTGACCCCTACATTAAGCCTAAATTTAACCCTGACCCTAAAAATGTCTAACCATAACCCTAACCCTCACTCTAACCCTAACATTAACCTTAACACTAAATCTCACAGATAGCCCTGACCCTGACCCTGAATGTGAACCAGACCCAAACCGAACCAGACCTGAACTTCAACATGACCCTGACCATGAGCCAGACCCGACCCTAACCTAGACGAAAGCCTAATGCTGACACTGACCCTGAACTTAAACTTAACCCTGACCTTACACTAACCCTGACTCAGACCCTAAACAAGAGTCTGAACAAGACTTAAACTTGACCCTAACCCGAACCCTGACCTTGACTGTGAGCCTGACCCTTAAACTAACCATAAATGTAACCCTAAACCCTGACCCTTATACGGACCCAGAACCTAAAATTAATGCTGACCCTAATGGTAAAACTAAAACATACCTTAACCCAAATCCTAACCCTGACCCTAACACAGTCTAAAGCTAACCCTAACCATAACCCTACTTCTAACACTAACCCGAACACCAAACGCTAACCTTACCCTGAACCTAACCCTGACCCTAACCCTAACCCTAACCCTGACCCAAACATAAACCTCTTCCTGACACGAACCTTGCCCATAAACCAAAACCTGACACTGACCCAAAATCTGACACTGTCCCTGACCTTCACCTGACCCTGACACTGACCCTGACCCTAAACCCAACCCTCACACTAACACTGACCCACAACTTGACCCTCACACTAACCGTGAACCTGACTGTGAGCCAGACCCTAAATCTAACTATAAACGTAAAGCTGACTCTGACCCTAACACGTGCCATGACACGAAACCCTAACCTAACACAAACCCATAACCTTAATCAGACCCTGAACCAAACCCTGTCTAACTCTAACTCTCAAACTAACTCTAACCCTACCCCTAACAATCCCATGCAGTTTGCCTGGAGGATGAGAGCTCCTCAGATCCTTGGGGAGAGCTATTCACCCCATCCCATGTGGGGGCATAACCTCGGACATCACCAGACAGAGAGAGGCATATGTATTTGAGCGCTCCCATGCACACACACACACACACACACACACACCCCGCTCAGCCCAGTTAGGAGTCAGAGGTGGACACCAAGGGAAAATGGTGGGTAAAAAGGGTGAAAGAAGAAAGAGGTTGGACACAGCTCGGCCATGGGGTTATGGGCATCAGGACTCCTAGCCAGGAACGAGATCTAAAGCATGGGGAGTGGAGACAGGACAAGATGATGGTCAAGGCATCCCCAAGGGGCCCAAGGGCTTTTCAAGGGCACTGGGTGGGGACAGTGTCTGGGGTCTAGTGTCCATCACCACCCTGGACTACTGGAAGTAGGAAGAGGTAACCACACTGTGTAGACAGAGCTACAACAACGAAGGCCTCCCCTTACTCTTCTATCAAAGGGGCCATAGAGACAGGGTGTCCCTAGTCTCCCACAGGCTTGTAAAAGAGCGTGTTGGCCTTGAATCTCTATCCGAGATACACTGTGCTCCCTGTCTTGGGTACATGCTTTCTACTCCCTCGAGGTCCATCTGAGCAGAAGACAGCCTGGAGGCTCAGGGGGCTGACTAGTGAGCTTGCAGAATGTGGCAGAGCACTAGGCCCCTGTGCTGGGGACCAAGGTCAGGACACTCCTTGTTGCATAGGGCGGAGGTTCCAGTGTCCGTGCTCTGCTCAGGGTGAGAAGGCCTTACTTACCAAGGAACCAAGCACCAGCACAGGAGAGGGAAACAGGGACAAGGGAGACAAAGGCGGTTTCGTCCATAAGCCCTGGAGCTCACAGATCCTGCTCCTGTGAGACACACCAAAACAGAGATAGACCCTGACACGGAGACAAAGACAAAGACAAAGACAGAGACACACAGTGAACACAAGAGAAAGAACCAGCAGAAGTGCCAGACTTTCCTCCATCAGCTTGGAAATGACAGCCAAACATTTTGTGTCCTTATCTGTCCCAAGGGCCATCCCTCCTAGGAGGACGGATGCGGGAATGCCCGCGGACCACTATGGGGGCTGGCCAGTACATGGGTGCAGACGAGGCCCTTGGACCTCAACCTAATGGAAGTCCCGGGAAGTCTGTGTCCACAAGGTCAGAAGCCATGCACTGCAACCTTGCCACGGGGGATGGTATACAGGCAGGAGGAGAGTGGTTTTGCTTTATCCCAGTCGAGTTCCAGGCCTCTGTGGGCTATATACCATTCCCCCGCGATCAACAAGCACACCCGTGCCTTGGCAAGTGTGTGAACCAGACTCCTGGGAGTGCGGGGATGGAACGCATGGTGAGGGCCTACCTCTGATGGCATCCCCTGAAGAAGAAGCCAGAACACCCCCAGTGTGCAGACGGGGAGACTGAGGAGGCCCTGAGAGTCACAGGATGTGTCCGGGCTCACAGTCCTGGGCAGGAACAGGAATCCGGTCTTACCCCAGCTCTGTTCCCTCCCAGCGGGGTCAACAGCTGCACCTAGTCCTCCCAGGGGTTGGGGGGAGGCTGTGTGTGGGTCACTGGATAGACAGGGCATGGGGTGGAGTGACAGCCCTGAGTAGCCGCGGTAGGGGCGCCCTCAGGGAGCTCTGAATGGGAGCAGGAAGTCCGGTAAGAAGCACACAGGCAGTGGTGACCTTACTTCCCTGATGACAGAGCCCAATGGAATTGGAACGAACGTATCCAGGCACCCACGTTCCAGGGAAAACCACCCTGCCCAGATCATTTCTGGGCACAACCTGAAGAAAGCAACAAGTTCTTGTGCTGTCTACCGGAGCCCAGAGAATGCAGGCAGAGGAGAGCTTGCCCGCCAGACAAGTACCCTCTCTGGGCAGGTAATGTCAGGCCTCCCTGACGCCTCCGGCCGTATTGGCAAAAAGAATCAATAGGTGAAACCAAGGGGTTCAGAGTCAGAGCCCCAACCCTTCTGATTGACCCGTGTAGACCTAGTTCTCCTCCCCGTGTGTGTGTGTGTGTGTGTGTGTGTGTGTGTAAAGAGAGCTCATGGAGGGTGGAGATGTCCCGAGCAGGACCAGGCATATGAGGTGTCCGATGCCTGGTTGGCAGGTCATGTTCACGCCCCAAGTTAAGGCAGGCTAGCTGGGAGCAAGTGTGCCGCTGAACCCTTTTGCCCAGGGTTTATCCTGAGACCCTGAAGGGACTGGTCAATGACCTAGGTGCGGGGCTAACCCTAACACAAAACCCTGACTCTGACCCTGACCCTGACTGTGAGCCTGACCCAAAACCTAATTCTAGCCCTGACCCTGACTCTGACTTTGACCGAGATCCTGACCCAAAACCTAATCCTAAATCTAAGCCTGATGCTGACCCTGATCCAGACCCTGATCCTAAACCTAACCTGACCTACTCTAACCCTGACTCATCCCTAAACGTGACCCTGACTCTGACCCTAATCATAACCGTGACCCTAACCAAATCCTGACCTTAACCCTAACACTGACCGTACTTTGAGCCTGACCTTAACCGTAACCCTAAAGGTAACCCTAACCCTGTCCCTAATAAGGACCCTTAAACTAAACGTAAGGGTGACCCTAACCCTAACACTAACCCCTACCCAACCGAACCCCTAACGCTGACACTATGTTGTCTAACCCTAAAACTAATCATACCCCTTCTGCTAAAACTAACCCTAACCAATAATTCAAACCCTTCCCCTGAAACAAACCCAGACCCTGAACCGAAATTTGACCCTAAAACAAAGCCTGACCCTGACCCTAAACTTACTCTGGCCCTGACCTTCACTTTGACTCTGACCGTGACCCTGAATCTAAACCAAACGCTGACCCTAACACAAGTTCCAAACTAAACCTGCCCCTGTCCTGAACTTGGACCCTAAAGCAAAGCCTCACCCTGACCCTAAATCTGACCCTGGCCCTGACTTTCACGCTGACACTGACCCTGACCTAATCCTAAGCCTGACCAAGTCCTAATTTGACCCCAACCCTAACCCTGACCCTAACCCTAACCCTAATTCTGACCGAGATCGGGAGCCTGAGCAGAACCCTCACCCAAAGCTAACCATGATCCTGACTATAATCATAACCCAGAATCTAAACGTAAGCTGACCTTTTCAAAACCATGACCCAAAACCTGATGTTGACCCTGACCCTAACACTGAACCTGACCCTAATCGTAACCATGACCCTGCCCCTTAATCTGACACAAACCCTAACCCTGACACTGACTGTGAGCCTGACCATAAACCTAACCCTAACCTTAAGCTAAACCTGACCACTACCTTAAGTCTAACGATAACCCTGACCCTAACAATGTCTAACCTTAACCCTGACCTCACTCTAACCCTAACATTAACCCTAACCCTAAATTCAACCAAAAACCCTGACCCTGACCCTGACTGTGAACCTGACCCAAACCTAACCAGATCTGATCCTCACCATGACCCTGACCATGAGCCAGACCCAAACCCTAACCTTAACCAAAGCCTAAAGCTGACTCTGATTCGGACCCTGAACTTAAACCTAAACCTGACCTTACTAACCCTGACTCCGACCCTAACGGAGAGTCAGACCCTGACGTAAACTTGACGCTAACTCTAACCCTGACCTAGACTGTGAGCCTGACCCTAAACCTAACCCTAAATGTAACCCTAAACCCTGACCCCTATACGGACCCAGAACCTAAAACTAATGATGACCGTAATGGTAAAACTAAACCTTACCCTAACCCAAACCCTAACCCTGACCATAACACAGTCTAACGCTAACCCTAAACCTAACCCTACTTCTAACACTAACCCTAAAACCATACCCTAACCTTACCCTGAACCTAACACTGCGAATAACCCTAACCCAAATCCTAATCCAGACCCAAACATAACACTCATCCTGACACGAACCTTGCTCCTAAACCAAAACCTGACCCTAAACCAAAATCTGAACCTGTCCCTGACTTTCACCTTGACCCTGACACTGACCCTGACCCTAAACCTAACCCTCACCCTAACACTGACCCAGAACCTGACCCTCACACTAACCCTGACTCTGACTGTGATCCAGACCCTAAATCTAACCATAAACGTAAAGCTGACCCTGCCCCTAACACGGGCAATGACCTGAAACCTAACGTTGACCCTAAACCTAACACAAACCCCTAACCCTAACCCTGACCCTGACCCAAACCCTGTCTAAACCTAACACTCAACCTAACTCTAACCCAACCCCTAACCCTCACATGAGGTTTGCCTGAAGGATGAAAGCTCCTCAGATCCTTGGGGAGAGCTAGTCACCCCATCCCATGTGGGGACATAACCTCGGACATCACCAGACAGATAGAGGCATGTGTGTTAGAGCACTCCCACGCACACACACACACACACACAAACACTCACAAACCGCGATCTGACCAGCTAGGGGACAGAGGTGGACACCAAGGGAAAATGGTGGTAAAAAGTGTGAAAGAAGAAAGAGGTTGGAGACAGCACGGCCATGGGGTCAGGGGCATCAGGACTCCTGGCCAGGAACAAGATCCAAAGCATGGGGAGTAGAGACAGAACGAGCTGATGGTCAAGGGGTCCCCAAGGGGCCCAAGGGCTTTGCAAGGGCACTGGGGGGGACAGTGTAGGGGGTCTGGTGTCCATCACCACCCTGGACAATTGGAAGTAGGAAGACGTAACCAACCTGTGTAGACAGGGCTACAACACCGATGGCGTCCCCTTACACTTCTATCAATGGGACCATAGAGACAGGGTGTCCTAGTCTCCCACAGGCTTGTAAAAGAGCCTGTTGGCCTTGAATCTCTATCCGAGACCCACTGTGCTCCCAGTCTTGGGTACATGCTTTCTACTCCCTCGAGGTCCTTCTGAGAAGAAGACAGCCTGGAGGCTCGGGGGCTGACATTGTGAGCTTGCAGAATGTGGCAGAGCACTAGGCCCCTGGCCTGGGGACCAAGGTTAGGACCCTCCTTGTTGCAGCATCAGGGTCTCCATTGAGAAGAGGTTCCAGAGTCAGTGCTCTGCTCAGGGTGAGAAGGCCTTACTTACCAAGGAACCAAGCACCAGCACAGGAGAGGGAAACAGGGACAAGGGAGACAACGGTGGTTTCGTCCATCAGCTCTGGAGCTCATGCATCCTGCTCCTGTGAGAAAAACCCAAACAGACACAGACCCTGACACAGAGACAAAGACAAAGAAAGAGACAGACACTGAACACATGAGAGAAAGAACCAGCAGAAGTGCCAGACTTTCCTCCATCACCTTGGAAATGACAGCCAAACATTTTGTCTCCTTATCAGTCCCACGGGCCATCCTTCCTAGGAGGATGGATGCAGGAATGCCCGTGACCACTATGGGGACTGGCCTGTACATGGGTGCAGACGAGACCCTTGGACCTCAACCTAAAGGAAGTCCCGGGAAGTCTGTGTCCACAAGGTCATAAGCCATGCACTGCAACCTTGCCACGGGGGATGGGATACAGGCAGGAGGAGGGGGGCTTTGCTAGATCCCAGAGGAGATCCAGGCCTCTGTGGTCTATCTTCCATTCCCCCGCGCATCACCAAGCACACCCGTGCCTTAGCAATTGTGTGCACCAGACTCCTGGGAGAGTGGGGATGGAACGCATGGAGAGGGCCTACCCAGGTGGCATCCCCTGAAGTCGAAGTCAGAGCACTCCCAATGTGCAGACGGGGAGACTTAGGAGGCCCTGAGAGTCACAGGATGTGTCCTGGCTCACAGTCCTGGGCAGGAACAGGAACCCGGTCTGAACCCAGCTCCGTTCCGTCCCAGCAGAGACAACAGCTGCACGCAGGCCTCCCAGGGGTTGGGGGAGGCTGTGTGTGGGTCACTGGATGGACAGGGCATGGGGTGGAGTGTGAGCCTGGAGCAGCTGGGGTAGGGGCGCCCTCAGCGAGCTCTTGATGGGAGCAGGAAGTCCGGTAAGAAGCACACAGGCAGTGGTGACCTTAGTTCCCTGACGACAGAACCCAACAGAATTGGAACCCAGGTATCCAGGCACCCACATTCCAGAGAAAACCACCCTGCCCAGCTCATTTCTGGGCACAGCCTGAAGGAAACGACAGGTTCTTGTGCTGTCTACCGAAGCCCAGAGAATGCAGGCAGAGGAGAGCTCACCCGCCACACAAGTCCCCTCATTGGGCAGGTCATGTCAGGAATCCCCAATGCCTCTGGCCGTATTTGCAAAAAGAATCAAAAGGTGACACCGAGGGGCTCAGAGACAGAGAGTCCCACAACTTCTGATTGCCCCGTGTAGCCCAAGTTCCTCTCCCCATTTGTGTGTGTTTGTGTGTGTAAAGAGAGCTCATTAGGGGTGGAGATGTCCCGAGCAGGAGCAAGCTTATGTGGGGTCCTATGCCTGGTTGGCAGGTCATGTTCACGCCCCAGGTTAAGGCAGGCTAGCAGGGAGCGGGTGTGCCGCTGCACCCTTTTGCCCAGGGTTTATATTGAAACCCTGAAAGGACTGGTCAGTGACCCAGGTGCGGAGCTAACCCTAACACAACACCTGACCCTGACCCTGACCCTGACTGTGAGCATGACCCAAACCTAACCCTAGCCCTGACCCTGACTGTGAACCTGATCGAGATCCTGACCCAAACCCTAATCCTAAATCTAAGCCTGATGCTGACCCTGATCCAGACCCTGATCCTGAACCTAACCTGACCTACTCTAACCCTGACTCATCCCTAACCGTGACCCTGACTCTGACCTTAATCATAACCCTGACCGTAAAAAAATCCTAACCCTAACCCTAACACTGACCGTTCTTTAGCCTGACCTTAACCATAACTCTAAAGGTAACCCTAACCCTGACCCTACTAAGGACCCTTAACTTAAACCTAACGCTGACCCTAACCCTAACACTAACCCCTACCCAACCCAACCCCTAACATTGACACTATGCTGTCTAACCCTAAAACTAAACATAACCCTACTGCTAACCCTAACCCTAACCAAAAATTCAAACCATTACCTTGAACCTAACCCTGACCATGAACCGAAATTTGACCCTAAAGCAAAGCCTGACCCTGACCGTAAACTTACTCTGGCGCTGAACTTCAATTTGACACTGACCCTGACCCTGACTCTAAACCTAACCCTGACCCTCACACTGACCAAACCATAACCTTACCCAGAACTTAACCCTATTAAACTAACTCTATTCCTAACCTTAACCCTGGCCCAAACATAACCCTCATCCTGACACAAACCTTGCCCCTAAATCAAAACCTGACGCTGACCCAAAATCTGACCCTGTCCCTACCTACACCAGACCCTGACAATGACCCTGAACCTAAACCTAACCCTCACCCTAACACTGTCCCAGAACCTGACCCTCACACAAACCCTGACCCTGACTGTGAGCCAGACCCTAAATCTAACCATAAACGTAAAGCTGACCCTGACCATAACACGGGCCATGACCAGAAACCTAACGCTGACCCTAACCCTAAAACAAACCCCTAACCCTAACCCTGACCCTGACCCAAAACCTGTCTAAAACTAACTCTCAACCTAACTCTAACCAGACAACTAATACTCCCATGAGGTTTGCCTGGAGGATGAGAGCTCCTCAGATCCTTGGGGAGAGCTACTCACCCCAATCCATGTGGAAACAGAACCTCGGACATCACCAGACGGAGGCATATGTGTTTGAGCGCTCCCATGCACAGACACACACACACACACACACACACACACACACACACACACACACATTCACACACACAGACCGCTCTGCCCAGCTAGGGATCAGAGGTGGACACCAAGGGAAAATGGTGGGTAAAAAGGGTGAAAAAGAAAAGGTTGGGCACAGCTCGGCAATGGGGTCAGGGGCATCAGGACTCCTGGCCAGGACCAAGATCCAAAGCATGGGGAGTGGAAACAGAACGAGCTGATGGTCAAGGGGTCCCCAAGGGGCCCAAGGGCTTTGCAAGGGCATTGGGTGGGGAGAGTGTAGGGGTCTGGTGTCCATCACCACCCTGGACTATTGGAAGTTGGAAGAGGTAACCACCCTGTGTGGACAGAGCTACAACACCGAAGGCCTCTGCTTACTCTTCTATTAATGGGGCCATAGAGACATGGTGTCCCTAGTCTCCCACAGGCTTGTAAAAGAGCCTGTTGGCCTTGAATCTCTATCCGAGACCCACTGTGCTCCCAGTCTTGGGTACATGATTTCTACTCCCTCGAGGTCCTTCTGAGCAGAAGAAAGCCTGAGGGCTCCGGGGGCTGACATTTTGAGCTTGCAGAATGTGGCAGAGCACTAGGCCCCTGGCCTGGGGTCCAAGGTCAGGACCCTCCTTGTTGCAGCTTCAGGGTCCCCATTGAGAAGAGGTTCCAGAGTCCGTGCTCTGCTCAGGGTGAGAAGGCCTTACTTACCAAGGAACCAAGCACCATCACAGGAGAGGGAAACAGCACAAGGGAGACAACGGCGGTTTCGTCCAGAAGCCCTGGAGCCCACAGATCCTGCTCCTGTGAGACACACCAAAACAGAGACATACCCTGACAGAGAGAAAGACAAAGACAAAGACAGAAACAGACACTGAACACAGGAGAGAAAGAACCAGCAGAAGTCCCAGACTTTCCTCCATCAGCTTGGAAATGAAAGTCAAACATTTTGTCCCCTTATCTGTCCCACGGGCCATCCCTCCTAGGAGGATGTATGCGGGAAAGCCCGCAGACCACTATGGGGGCTGGCCAGTACATGGGCGCAGATGAGGCCCTTGTACCTCAACCCAATGGAAGTCCCTGGAAGTCTGTGTCCACAAGGTCAGAAGCCATGCACTGAAACCTTGCCACGTGGGATGGATTACAGGCAGGAGGAGGGTGGTTTTGCTGGACCCTAGAGGACATCCAGGCCTCTGTGGGTTATATTCCATTCCACCGCCCATCACCAAGCAAACCTGTGCCTTGGCAAGTGTTTGCACCAGACTCCTGGGAGACGGGGATGGAACGCATGGAGAGGGCCTACCCCTGATGGCATCCTCTGAAGAAGAAGCCAGAACACCCCCAATGTGCAGACAGGGAGACTGAGAGAGGCCCTGAGAGTCACAGGATGTGTCTGGGCACACAGTCCTGAGCAGGAACAGGACTCCGGTCTTTCCCCAGCTCTGTTCCCTCCCAGCGGAGACAACAGCTACACCCAGGCCTCCCAGGGGTTGGGGAGAGGCTGTGTGTGGGTCACTGGATGGACAGGGCATGGGGTGGAGTGTGAGCCCTGAGCAGCTGGGTTAGGGGCTCCCTCAGGGAGCTCTGGATGGGAGAGGAAGTCTGGTAAGGAGCCCTCAGGCAGTGGTGACCCTACTTCCCAGACGACAGAGCCCAACGGAATTGGAACACACATATCGAGGAACCCACATTCCAGAGAAAACGACCCTGCCCAGCTCATTTCTGGGCACAGCCTGAAGGAAGCGACATGTTCTTCTGCTGTCTACCGAAGCCCAGAGAATGCCAGCAGAGGAGAGCTCGCTCGCCAGACAAGTCCCCTCACTGGGCAGGTCATGTCAGTCCTCCCTGACGCCTCTGGCCGTATTGGCAAAAAGAATCGCAAGGTGAAACTGAGGGATTCAAAGTCAGAGTCCCAAACCTTCTGATTGACCCGTGTAGCCCTAGGTCTCTTCCGTCTGTGTGTGTGTGTGTGTGTGTGTGTGTGTAAAGAGAGCTCATTGGGGAAGGAGATATCCCGAGCAGGAGAAGGCTTATGAGGGGTCCGATGCCTGGTAGGGAGGTCATGTTCATGCCCCAGGTTAAGGCAGGCTAGCTGGGAGCGGGTGTGTCGCTGCACCCTTTTGCCCAGGGTTTATCCTGAGACCCTGAAGGTACTAGTCAATGACCCAGGTGTGGGGCTCACACTAACACTAACCCCTGACCCTGACCCTGACCCTGACTGTGAGCCTGACCCAAAACCTAACCCTAGCCCTGACCCTGACAGAGATCCTGACCCAACCCTAATCCTAAATCTAAGCCTGATGCTGACCCTGATCCAGACCCTGATCCTAAACCTAACCTGACCTACTCTAACCCTGACTCATCCCTAACCGTGACCCTGACTCTGACCCTAATCAAAACCCTGACCCTAACCAAATCCTGACCCAAACACTAACACTAACAGTACTTTGAGCCTGACCTTAACCAAAACTCTAAAGGTAACCCTAATCCTAATAAGGACCCTTAACTTAAACCTAACGCTGACCCTAACCCTAACACTAATGCCTACCCAATCCAACCCCTAACCCTGACACTATGCTGTCTCACCCTAAAACTAAACATAACTTTCCTGCTAACCCTAACCCTAACCAAAAACTCAAACCATTACCCTGAAACTTACCCTGACCCTGAACCGAAATTTGACCCTAAAACAAAGCCTGACCCGGACCCTAAACAGACTCTGTCCCTGATCTTCACTTTGACTCTGACCCTGACCCTGACTCTAAACCTAACCCTGACCCTAACACTGACCCAAAACTAACCCTGCCCCTGTCCCGAACATGGACCCTAAACCAAAGCCTCACCCTGACCCTAAATCGGACCCTGGCCCTGACCTTCACCCTGACCCTGACCCTAATACTAAGCCTGACCCAGTCCTAAGCCTGACCCTAACCCTAAACCTGACCCTAACACTAACCCTAACTCAGACCCAGACCGTGAGCCTGACCAGAACCCTAACCCAAAGCTAACCATGATCCTGACTATAATCATAACCCAGAATCTAAACGTAAAGCAGACCTTATTCTAACCATGACCCTAACCCTGACCTTGACCCTGAATTAAAACTGAACCTGACCCTAATCCTAACCCTGAACCTGACCCTTACACTGATTCAAACCATAACCCTGACACTGAATGTGAGCCTGTCCATAAACCTACCATAACCTAAACCTAACCCTGACCCCTACCTTAAGCCTAACGATAACTATGACCCAAACAATGTCTATCCCTAACCCTGACCCTCACTCTAACCCTAACATTAAACCTAACCCAAAGTCTCACCGAAAAACCTGACCCTGAACCTGACTGTGAACCTGACCCAAAACAAACCATCCCTGAACTTCACCATGACCCTCACCGTGAGCCAGACCGACCCTAACCTAAACCAAAGCCTAACGCTGACACTGATTCGGACCCTGAACTTAAACCTAACCCTGAACTTACACTAATCCTGACACAGACCGTAACCAAGAGTCAGACCCTGACCTAACCCTAACCCTAACCCGAACCCTGAACTGACTCTGAGCCTGACTCTAAACATAACGATAAATGTAACCCTAAATCCTCCCCTTATACGGACCCAGAACCTAAAACCAATGCTGACCCTAATGGTAAAACTAAACACTACATTAACCCAAACCCTAACGCTGACCCTAACACAGTCTAACAATAACGCTAACCATAAACCTACTTCTAACACTAATCCTAACACCAAACCCTAACCTTACCCTGAACCTAACCCTAACCCTAACCCTAACCCTCATCCTGACACGAACCTTACCCCTAAAAAAAACCTTACCCTGACCCAAAATCTGACCCTGTCCCTGACCTTCACCTGACCCTGACACTAACCCTGAACCTAAACCTAACGCTCACCCTAACACTGACCCAGAACCTGACCCTCACACTAAACCTGACCCTGACTGTGAGCCAGACCCTAAATCTAACCATAAACATAAAGCTGACCCTGACCATAACACGGCCCATGATCCAAAACCTAACGCTGACCCTAACCCTAAAACAAACCCCTAACCCTAACTCTGACCGTGACCCAAAACCTGTCTAAACATAACTCTCAACCTAACTCTAACCCTACCCCTAACCCTCCCATGAGGTTTGCCTGGAGTATGAGAGCTCCTCAGATCCTTGGGAAGAGCTAGTCACCCCATCCCATGTGGGCACATAACCTCGGACATCACCATACAGATAAAGGCATATGTGTTTGAGCGCTCCCATGCATAGACACACACACACATACACACACACACACACACACCCCGCTCTGCCCAGCTAGGGGTCAGAGGTGGACACCAAGGGAAAATGGTGGGTAAAAAGGGTGAAAGAAGAAAGAGGTTGAAGACAGCTCGGCCATGGCATCAGGGGCATCAGGACTCCTGGCCAGGACCGAGATCCAAAGCATGGGGAGTGGAGACAGGAAGAGCTGAAGGTCTAAGGGTCCCCAAGGGGAACAAGGGCTCTGCAAGGGCACTGGGTGGGGACAGTGTAGAGGGTCTGGTGTCCATCACCACCCTGGACTACAGGAAGTAGGAAGAGGTAACCACCCTATATGGACAGAGCTACAACACCGAAGGCCTCCCCTTACTCTTCTATCAATGGTGCCATAGAGACATGGTGTCCCTAGTCTCCCACAGGCTTGTAAAAGAGCCTGTTGGCCTTCAATCTCTATCTGAGACCCACTTTGCTCCCAGTCTTGGGTACATGCTTTCTACTCCCTCGAGGTCCTTCTGAGCAGAAGACAGCCTGGAGGCTCAGGGGCTGACATTGTAGCTTGCAGAAAATGGCAGAGCACATGGCCCCTGGCCTGGGGAGAAAGTTCAGGACCCTCTTTCTTGCTGCTTCAGGGTCCCCATTGGGAAGAGGTTCCAGAGTCCGTGCTCTGTTCAGGGTTAGAAAGCCTTACTTACCAAGGAACCAAGCACCAGCACAGGTGAGGGAAACAGGGACAAGGGTGACAATGGCTGTTTCGTCCATCCGCCGTGGAGCCCACAGATCCTGCTCCTGTGAGACACACCAAAACAGAGACAGACCCTGACACAGAGACAAAGACAAAGACAAAGACAGAACAGACACTGAACACAGGAGAGAAAGAACCAGCAGAAGTGCCAGACTTTCCTCCATCAGCTTGGAAATGACAGCCAAACATTTTGTCCCATTTTCAGTCCCACGGGCCATCCCTCCTAGGAGGATGGATGCGGGAATGCCCGAGGACCACTGTGGGGGCTGGCCAGTACATGGGCACAGACGAGGCCCTTGGACCTCACCCTAATGGAAGTCCCGGGAAGTCTGTGTCCACAAGGTCATAAGCCATGCACTGAAACCTTGCCACGTGGGATGGCTTACAGGCAGGAGGAGGGTGGTTTTGCTGGACCCTAGAGATCCAGGCCTCTGTCGGTTATATTCCATTCCCCCGCCCATCAACAAGCACACATGTGCCTTGGCAAGTGTGTGCACCAGACGCCTGGGAGACGGGGATGGAACGCATGGATAGGGCCTACCCCTGATGGCATCCCCTGAAGAAGATGCCAGAACACCCCCAATGTGCAGACAGGGAGACTGAGGAGGTCCTGAGGGTCACAGGATGTGTCCGGGCTCACAGTCCTGGGCAGGAGCAGGAACCCGGTCTAACCCCAGCTCCGTTCCCTCCCAGCAGAGACAACAGCTGCACGCAGGCCTCCCAGGGGTTGTTGGGAGGATGTGTTTGAGTCACTGGATGGACAGGGCATGGGGTGGAGTGTAAGCTCTGAGCAGCTGGGGTAGGGGAGCCCTCAGGGAGCTCTGGATGGGAGCAGGAAGTCCAATAAGGAGCCCCAAGGCAGTGGTGACCTTACTTCCCTGACGACAGAGCCCAACGGAATTGGAACACACGTATCCAGGCACCCACATTCCAGAGAAAACCACCCTGCCCAGCTCATTTCTGGGCACAGCCTGAAGGAAGCGACATGTTCTTGTACTGTCTACCGAAGCCCAGAGAATGCAGGCAGAGGAGAGCTCGCTCGCCAGACAAGTCCCCTCACTGGGCAGGTCATGTCAGTCCTCCCTGACGCCTCTTGCCATATTGATAAAAAGAATCGAAAGGTGAAACCGAGGGGTTCTGAGTCAGAGTCCCAAACCTCCTGATTGACCCGTGTAGCCCTAGGTCTCTTCCCCGTGTGTGTGTGTGTGTGTGTGTCTGCATGGGTGTCTGAAGGTTGTGGCTCAGGATGTGTCAGACAGAGCCTGAGTGCCCATTGCAGCCTATGATATTATTGTGCTGTCAAGGACCATGCGGGTGTATTCTCATGTGGGGTTTCTGGGCAGAATCACCAGGAAGGACTTCTTTTTGTGTGGTAGGCAGAATGCTGTGTTGTGGCTCCAGAATTCCCTATCAAGTGGGTTTGTGGACCAGGAGGTTGAGGATGGAATTGTAAACACAAGCTACAGTTAAATTCAGTGCCAGGTTGTAGGCAGCTCCAGTGTGCAGTGGCTGATTTGAGATATCCAGCACCTGACTAAGGGCGGATGTCAGAGGCTTGCTCACACTGAAGTTTGTGTCTATGATGACTGACAAATGGCAGGTGGCATTCCGAGGTCATGGAGGATTTCCCACACTGGGGCTTCTGAGATGCTCCAAACAGCAAGGGTTCCTTCTACTGGAAAGTGGGGAGTCTAATTTCTTTGCTCCAGGGTCCCCCATATGGAAAGTTTGGATAGCAGAGCAATCTTGCTTGGATGCCAGGAAAGTACAACTCCACTGACCTTTGCAGCTGAAAAACATGACAGGTTCGAGCTGGTGCCTCTGGGGCGAAGTTCCAAGAGGCCCGAGTTCACATGGAGTTTCATGCTGTTGGATCACAGTGCTGGTCTACAACCAGGGAGACGTTAGAATGTTGGGGTGGTCAGGGACCCATGCAGGATTCTCCTACACTGAGGCTTGGACACAGCTACTGAGAGCAAGATATCCTTCTGGGGACAGGAGGGGTTCTCTATGTGGCTGAGGGACCACATGTTGATATATAAGTTGGTATTGGAGAACAGGCCTCTGGGTGCAAGTGCCTGAAAACTTATGCTAGGGTACCGATGAAGTCCTAGAGGCATGTCAAGTTCAATCTTCTGACTCAGGGCCTTTTACCTAGATGTCTGTCTGGAGGCAGATGCTTGTTGTGTATCAGAATATGCACTTGGGTCCAGAATGTTCTTTGAAATTGAGCTGGGCTCCGGTGCTTTGTACTTTGCTCCTAAGATTCATGGTTTTGGCAAACTTGAAGGGTAGAGTTTTCTTTGGGAGTGTAAGCACACTCGTCCAATGTGGGACCAGAGGCCCTATCTTGGAGGACATGTTGGCCATGGCTTTGGGGACAGAAATCTGCAAATGTAAACTATGGTTAGGGTGAGGGACAGTGTGCTCATAGGCCAAATCTTCAGGGTGTGAGTGCACCTCATAGTGTACTGAAATTAAAGTGTCATGGAGGCGGCAGCACTGGCTTTTCTGTCTGGACTGTGTGTCTAGGACAGTCACAAAATGTAGGGGATTCTTCTTGAGGCCATGGGAGATTCTTCGACTCTGGGGATTCTTCCCAGATCCCTAGAGTTTGTTGTGTCTGGGGGAAGGGAAGACTGCGGTTTCCTGTCCCAGGGGACCCCCAAAAGAGGGATTCCAGAGACAGATTCTGGGACTGCACATCTGGAAAACATCGACGGTTAGGATTTGGCCCTAGGGACTTGGCAGGCCTGCCCTGTGTGCTCCTGGTACAGCTACGAAGGTGATTTGTTTGAAAGCAGGCTCACGCTGAGGGTCACAATGCCTGTTTGTGCCCAGGGTGGCCCTCATGAGTAGCCGTGGTCTCATGGACCATGCAGCTGGTTCCCACACTGAGGTTTGGACACCCATCTAAACAGCCTGGATTCCTGCAATCAGGTAGGAGGAGTACTCCTTTGCTTCAGGTTCCCCCATAGGCAGGGATTTGAGCTATGGTCTGGGGAGAGATGCCTGAATATACAGGTTGAGTATATGTGATGGCTTCAGGCCATGAGAGGTACCAACTGCAGGATATGGAGCAAACTGTTTGTGTGGCTGACTAGAAGTCATGGCTCAGGCTGTGTAAGACTGAGCCTGAGTGCCCATGGTGGCCTATGATATTAGGGTGCCATTGCCAGCCATGCAGGTGGATCCACATGTAGTGTTTCTGGGCAGACTCACCAGGCACTTCTTCTCTTTGTGGGGTAGGCTGAATGCTGTGTTTTGGCTCCAGAATTCCCTGTTAAGAAGGGTTGGTGACGAGGAGGTTGAGGACAAAATTGTAAACACAAGTTATGGTTAAATCCAGTACCAAGTGGAAGGCAGTTCCAGTGTACAGCGGCTGATTCGAGATACCAACACCTGAGTAAGGGCTGATGTAAGATGTTTGCTTACACGGGACTTTGTGTCTATGTTGGCCTCTAAATGGAGGGGTGGCATCATGAGGCCATGGGGGATTTCCCACACCAGGGCTTGTGAGATGCTCCAAACAGCAAGGATTCCTTGTACTGGACAGGGCGAGTCTGTTTTGTTTGCTCCACTGTACCCCATATGGAAAGTTTGGGTAGCAGGGCTCTCCAAAATGGATGCCTGGAAAGCACACCTCCATTGACCATTGCAGCTGAGGAACATGGCAGGTTCATTCTGGTGACTCTGGGGTGAAGTTCCAAGCAGCCTGAGTTGACATGGAGTTTCATGCTGTTGGATCATAATGATGGTTTGTATCCAGGGAGACGTTAGAATGTTGAGGTGGTCAGGGGTCATGCAGGATTCCGCTACACCGAGTCTTGGACATAGCTACCAAGAACAAGCTATCTTACTGGAGACAGGAGGGATTCTGTTGTGTGGCTCATGGACTACATGTTGGAAATTAAGTTGTTATTGGAGAAAAGGCCTCTGTGAACAGGCGCCTGGAAATCTAATCTATGGTATCGATAAAGTCCTAGGGGCATGTCAGGATCAATCTTCTGACTCAGGGCCTTTGACATGGATGTATGCTTGGAGGCAGGTGCACATGGTGTGCCAAAATGCGCATATCAGTCCTGAGTTTTGCTCGCAATTGAGGTGAGCTCACTTAATTTGTATATTGTTCCTAATCTTCAAGTTTTGGGCAACAATGAAGGTCAGATTTTCCTTCGGGTGTGTAGGCACAGTCGGCTGGTCTGGCTCCAGAGGGGCCATCCTGGAGGCCATGTGGCCAGAGCGTTGGCACAGAAATCTGCCAACTAGGGTTAGGGTGAGGGCCGAGGTGATCACAGGCCCGATCTGCAGGCCCTGAGGGCAGCTTATAGTGTACTGAAATTAAGGGGTCATGGAGGCGGTAGTGCAGGCTATTTTGTCTGGATTCTGTGTCCAAGACGATCACAAAATATAGGGGTGGCTTCATGGGGCCATGAAAGATTCTTCGTCTCTGTGGATTCTACCCAGCTCCCAGTGTTTGGTGTCTCTCGGAGAAGGGAAGACTGATGTTTTCCGTCTCAGGGGACCCCCAAAAGAGGGATTCAAGAGATTGTTTCTGGGTCTGGACGCCTGGAAAGCACAAAAAAGCATGAGGATTGGGCCCTAAGGACCTGGCAGGCCCACTCTGTGGACTCCTGGTCTAGTTACTGAGGGTTTTTGTTTGAAAAGAGGCTCACGCTGAGGGAGCATGAGCCTCTCATGCACAAACACATTGCCTGTTTGTGCCCAGGGCGTCTGTCATGGGTGGCCGTGGTCTCATGGGACATGCAGCTGGTTCCCACTCTGAGGGTAAGACACCCATATCAACAGCCAGGTTTCCTGCCATCAGAAATGAGGAATAATCCTGTGCTTCGGGTTCTCCCATAGACAGGGATTTGAGCTACTTTCTGGGCACAGATGCCTGATTATCCAGGTTGTGTAGAGATGATGGCTTCGGGCCATGTGTCCACCTGCAGGACATGGGGCCCATTCTCTGTTTGGCTGCCTGGAGGTTGTGGTTCCAGCTGTGTGAGACAGAGTCTTAGTGCCCATGGCGGCCTATGATATATCGTGCTCATAGTGCACTGAAGTTAAGGTATCATGGGGGCGGTAGTGCAGGCTTTTCTGTCTGCATTGTTTGTCCCGGACTTTCACAAAATATAGGGTTGGCTTCATGGGGACATGGCTCTGGGGATTCTGCTCAGCTCCAAAGAGTTTGTTGTCTCTGGGAGAAGGAAACACTGCTGTTTTCCATCTCAAGGAACCCCCAAAAGAGGGATTCTGGAGACAGGTTCTGTGTGTGGTCTCCTGGATAACACCTACGAAGGTGAGTGTTTGGCCCTAGGGTGGTAGGTGTGCTCTGTGGGCTCCTGGTCCAGCTACCAAAGGGTGTTGTTTGAAAGCAGCCTCACACTGACGGTAACAATGCAAGTTTGTTCCAGAGTGGCTCGCATGAGTGGCTGTGGTCTCATGGGCCATGCAATTGGTTCCCACTCTGAGGGTTGGACACCTATCTCAACAGCCAGCCTACCTGCTTTTGGGAAGGAAGAGTACTCTTGTGCTTCAGGTTCCTATGCAGTCAGGGATTTGAGCTACAATCTGGGATAGATGCTTGAATATCCAGTTTGAGTAGAGATGATGGTTTGGGCCATGGCAAGTCCAACCTGCATAAAATGAGGCCGACTATCTGCATGGCTGACTCTAGGTCGTGGCTCAGGCTGTGTCAGACAGAGTCTTAGTACCCATATCAATAACCAGGTTTCCTGCCATCAGGAATACGGATACTCCTGTGCTTCAGGTTCCCCCATAGTCAGGGATTTGAGCTACAGTTTGGGAAAGATGTCTGAATACCGACGTTAAATAGAGATGACGGCTTCTGGCCATGGCAGCTCCCACCTGCAGGATATGGGGCCCACTGTCTGCATGGGTGCCTGGAGGTCATGGCTCTGGCTGTTTCAGACAGAGCCTGAGAGCCCATGGCAGCCTAAGATATTAGGGTGCCATCGAGGGCCATGCAGGTGGATCCTAATGTGGGGATTCTACGCAGACTCACCAGGTACTTCTTCTTTCTATGGGGAAGGCAGAATGCTGCGTTGTGGCTACAAAATTCCTATCAAGAGGGCTTGGGGACCAGCAGGGTGAGGATGGAATTAAAAACACAAGCTTTTGTTCAATTCAGTGACAAGCAGAAATCACTTCCAGCATGCAGCAGCTGATTCGAGACGTCCAGCACCTGAATAAGGGTGGCTATCAGGTATTTGCTCACACTGGTGTTTGTGTCTAGGATGACGGACAAATGGTGGGTTTGCATCAAGAGGCCATGTAGGATTTCCCACTCTGCAGCTTGTGAGATGCTCCAAAGAGCAAGGTTTCCTTCTACTGGACAGGGGGAGTCTGGTTTGTTTGCTCCAGGTTCCCCCATATGGAAAGGATGAAAGCAGAGCTTTCCATCCTCTATGAGGCCTGGAAAGCACTATTCCATTGACCATTGCAGCTGAGGAACATGGCAGGTTCGATCTGGTGGCTCTCTGGCGTAGTTCAAGGGGGCTGAGTTGACATGGAGTTTGATGGTGTTCGAACACAATGCTGGTTTTTATCCAAGGAGACACTGGAATGTTGGGATGGTCAGGGACAATGCAGGATTCTAATACACTGAGTCTTGGACACAGCTACCAAGAGCAAGGTATCCTTCTCAGGACAGGAGGGGTCTGTTGTGTGGCTCAGGCACAACATGTTGGAATATAAGACGGTATGGGGGAATAGTCCTCTCGGTACAGGTTCCTGAAAACCTAAGCTAGGGCATCGATTAAGTCCAAGGGGCATGTCAGTTTCAATCTTCTGACTCAGTGCCTTTGACTTGGATGTTTGCCTGGAAGCAGGTGCTCACTGTGTGTCACAATGTACACTTGGGTCCAGACCATTCTTGGAAATTGAGTTGGGCTTAGGGGCTTTCCACTTTGCTCCTAAGCTTCGGGGTTTAGGTTTTCTTCTGGTGGGTAGACACAGTCATCCGATGTGACTCCAGAGGCCCCATCCTAAAGGGCGTGTGTGATAGGGATTTGGAGACAGAAATCTGCAAACACGAACTAGCGGTAGGGTGAGGCCCGAGGTGATCACAGCCCCGATCTGCAGCCTCTGAGGGCAGCTCATTGTGTAGTGAAATTAAGGTGTCATCGAGGCAGTTGGGCAGACTTTTCTGTCTGGATTGTGTGTCCAGAATGGTAAAAAAATGTAGGGGTGGCTTCATGGAGCCATGGAACATTCTTCATTTCTGTGGATTCTGCCCATCTCCCAAGAATTTGCTGTCTCTGGGGGAAGGGAAGACTGCTCTTGTCCATCTCAATGGACCCACACAAGAGGGTCACACAGTTTCTGTGTCTAGGAGACTGGAAAACACCAAACAGTGTGAGGATTTGCCCCTAGGGGCTAGGATGTCCCACTCTCCGGGCTCCTGGTCCAGCTCCCGTGGGGGTTTGTTTGGAAGCAGTTTCACGCTGCCGGTCCAATGCCTGTTGGTGCCCAGGGTGGCTCCCATTTGTGGCCGTGATCTCATGTCCATGCAGCTGTTTCCCACTCTGAGGGTTGGACACCCATCCCAACATCCAGATTTCCTTCCATCAGGAAGGAGGAGTACCCTTGTGCTTCAGGTACCCCATAGGCAGGGATTTGAGCTACGGACTGGGCACAGAGGCTTGAATATCCAGGTTGAGTAGAGATGATGGCTTTGTGCCACAACAAGTCCCACCTGCAGGAAATGGGGCCCAGTATCTGGGTGGCTGACTGCAGATAGTGGCTCAGGCTCTGTCAGAGAGAGCCTTAGTTCCCAAGGTGGCCTAAGATATTAGGGTGTCATCGAGGGCCCTGCAGGTGGATCCTCATGTGGGGTTACTGGGCAGACTCACCAGGCAATTATTCTTTCTTGGGGCAGGCAGGAGGCTGCATTGTAGCTCCATAATTCCCTATCAAGAGGGCTTGTGGACCAGGAAGGTGAAGATGGAATGGCAAACACACGCAACTGTCAAAGTCATTAACAAGCGGAAGGCAGTTCCAGTGTGCAGCAGCTGATTGGATATATCCAACACCTGAGTAAGTGCGGATGTCAGCTGTTTGAGCACACAAGAGTTTGTGTCTATGATGACCAACAAATGGAGGGTGGCGTCAAGAGTTCAAGGAGAAATTACATAGACGAGCACTGGGTCCGGGTGCCTGGAAAATCCCACCAAGGGTTAGGCTTTGGACCTAGGGGCGTACCAGGCCTAAAATGCAGGATCCTGGTGGTGAAACTGAGAGGGCTTGTTTGAAAGCATGCTCAGGCTGAGGGTCACAATGCTTGTTTGATCCCAGGGTGGCCCTCAGGAGTGTTCGTGGTCTCATTAAGATACTGCTGGCTCCCACTCCGAGGGCTGCACACCCATGCCAACAGACAGGTTTCCTGCCATTGGGAAGGAGGAATTCTCTATTTTGCTTCAGGTTCCCCCATCACTGGGATTCCAGCAAAGTTCTAGGGACAGATGCCTGAATACCAAGGATGGGTAGAGATGACCAACTTGAGCCATGGCTGGTCTCACATGCTGGATATGGTCCCCTGTCTCTTTGTGGCTGACACGAAGTCGGGGCTCAGGCTCTGTCAGACACAGCGCTAGTGACCAGGGCAGCCTACAAATCGGGGTTCCCTTGAGGGTCGATCAGATTGATCCTCCTGTGGGCTTTCTTGGAAGACTGACCGGCACTTCTTCCTTCTATGAGGAAGGCAAAATGCTCTGATGTGGCTCGAGAATTACCTATTATAAGGCCATGGAGACCTTGAGGGTGAGGATAGAATTGTAAACAAAAGCTATGGTTAAATTCAGTGCCAAGCGAGGGGCGGCTGGGTGGCTCAGTGGGTTAAGCCGCTGCCTTCGGCTCAGGTCATGATCTCAGGGTCCTGGGATCGAGTCCCGCATTGGGCTCTCTGCTCAGCAGGGAGCCTGCTTCCCTCTCTCTCTCTCCGCCTGCCTCTCCATCTAATTGTGATCTCTCTCTGTCAAATAAATAAATAAAATCTTTAAAAAAAAATTCAGTGCCAAGAGGAATGCTGCTCCAGTGTGGAGCTGCTGATTCGAGATATCCAACACCTGAGTAAAGGTGGATGTCAGATGTCTGCTCACACTGGAGTTTGTATCTATAAATACTGACTAAAGGAAGGGTGGTGTAAAAAAGCCATGGAGGATGTCCTACGCTGGGGCTGGTGAGATTCTCCAAATAGCAAGGCTTTCTTCTACTGGAGTTGGGGAGTCTGGTTTTTTTGCTCCGTTGTCCTTCATATGGATAGTTTGGGTAGTACAGCTCTCGTGCATGGCTGCCTTGAAAGCCCACCTCAATTGTGCATTGCAGCTGAAGAATATCAAGGTTCGTTCTGGTGGCTCTGGTGTGAAATACCAAGGGCAATGAATTAACATGGAATCTCTTTCAGATGGGTCACAATGCTGGTTTGTCACCAAGGAAATTTTAGAATGTCTTGGTGGCTAATGGGCCATGCAGGATTCTCCCACCCAGAGGGTTTGACACAGGTCGAAGGGCATGGTTTCCTTCTGGGGACAGGTGATGTTCTTTTCTGTGGCTCAAGAACCACATGTTGTGTCATAAGTTGGTATTCCAGAACAAGCCTCTGAGGACAAATGCCTCAACACCTAATCTAGGGTTCCAGTGAGGTTCTAGGGGCATGCCAGTTTCAATCTTCTGACTCAGGACCATTGACTTGAGAGTCTGCTGGATGTAGGTGATCAGGGTGTTTCAGAATACGCATTTACATCCAGAGCGGCCTCCAATATTGTGGTGGGCTCAGGGGCCTTGCAGGTTTTTCCTAATCTGGAGGGTTTGGGAAACTGTGACAGGCAAATTTTCCTTAAGGATGACTGGCACAGTCCTGTGGTTTGGCTCCAGAAACCCCAACTTGGAGGACATTTGAACCATGGTTTTGGGAGAGAGATCTGCAAATATAACCTCGGGTTAGGGCTAGTGGCAAGGTGATCACAGGCCCAATGCATAGACCTGGATGGCAGCTCGTCTGGAACTGTACTTAGGGTGACTTGAAAGAGGTAGCACAGGCTGTTCTGTCTGCATTGTGTGTCTAGGATGGCCTCGGAGTGCAGGTGTGGTGTCATGGGTCCATGCAATATTTTTCCTCTCTAATGAACCTGGCAGATCATAATGCTTTGGTGGCTTTTTCGGGGAAGAGAAGAGTGCTGTTTTCCATCTAAGGGGTGCTCCAAAAGAGAAATTCCAGAGATGGGAACTGGGTATGGGCACCTGGAAAATCTCACCAAGGGTTAGGATTTGGGCCTAGGGGTGTACCGGGCTGGCAAATAGGATTCTGGTCCTGAGAGTGCTTGTCTGAAGGCATGCTCAGGTTGAGGATCACAATGCCTCTTTGATCCCAGGGCGGCCCTCAGGAGTGGATGTGGTCTCATTGGCAATGCAGCTGGCTCCCACACTGATGGTTGGACAGCCATGCCAACAGCCAGGTTTCCTGTCATGGGGAAGGAGGAGTTCTCTATTGTGCTTCAGGTTCCCCCATTGGCAGTGATTCCAACAGAAGACTGGGGACAGATGCCTGAATACAAAGGATGGGTAGATATGACGGACTTGAGCCATGGTCGGTCTGCCTCCTGGATATGGGCCCCACCCTCTGAGTGGATGACACAAGGCCAGGGATTACGCCCTGTCAGACACAAAACTAGTTGTCAGGGCAGCCTATAAATCAGGGTCCCCTCGAGGGCTGAGCAGATTGATCCTCATATGGGGTTTCTGAGCAGACTCACCAGGCACTTGTTCTTTCTATGGGGAAGGCAGAATGTTGCACTGTGGCTCCAGAATTCCCTCTCAACAAGGCTTGGAGACCAGTAGGGTGAGGATGGAATTGTAAAACCAAGCTACAGTTCAATTCAGTGCCAAGCGGAAGGCAGGTCCAATATGTAGCGCCTTATTTGAGAAACCAGCACCTGAGTGAGGGCGGTTGTCAGATATTTGCTCACACTGGAATTTGTATCTATGATTATCGACAAATGGAGGGGTGGTGTCAAGATGCCATTGAGGATTTCCCACGCTGAGACTTGTGAGATGCTCCAAACAGCAAGCTTTCCTTCTACTGGACATGTGGAGTCTGGTTTGTTTGTTCTAGGTTCCCCCATGTGGAAAGTTTGGGTAGCAGAGCACTACCACATGGATACCTGGAAAGCAAACCTCCATTCTCCATTGCAGGTGAGGAACATGGCAGGTTTGTTCTGGTGGCTCTGGTGCGAAGTACCAAGGGCGATGAGTTTACATGGAATCTCTTTCAGATGGGTTACAATGTTGGTTTCTTACCAAGGAACACGTAGAATGTCCTGGTGCTAAGGGGCCAAGCAGGATTCTACTACCCTGAAGGTTTGACAGAGGTCGAAGAGCACGGTTTCTTTCTGGGGACAGGAGATGTTCTTGTTATATCATGTTATATCATAAGTTGGTATTTCAGAACAAGCCTCTGAGGACAATACCTTTAAACCTAATCTAGGATTCCAGTGAGGTCCTAGGGGCATGTCAGGTTCAATCTTCTGACTGAGGACCATTGACTTTGGCATCTGCAGGATGTAGGTGATCAGAGTGTTCCAGACTGTGCATTTGCGTACAGAGCAGCCTCCAATATGGTGGAGGGCCCATGCGCCTTTGAGGTTTCCCTTAATCTAGATGGTTTGAGAAACTGGGATGGGCAAATTTTCCTTGTGGATGGCAGGCAGAGTCCTGTGGTATGGCTCCAAAAACCCCATCCTAGAGGACATATGAGTCATGGATTTGGGAGAGTAGACTGCAAAATCAAACTCGGGATAGGCTTAGTGGTGAGGTGATCACAGGCCCAATTCATAGACCTGGAGGAAAGCTCATAAGGAACTCTAATTAGGGTAACTGGAAGGCAGTAGCAAAGGCTTTCCTATCTGGATTGTGTGTTTGGATGGCCTCAGAATGCAGGTGTGGTCTCATGGGTCCAAGGGAGATTTTTCTTCCATAAGGATCCTGGCGGCTCCCAATAGTTTGGTGGCTTTCTCAGGGAAGGGGAGAGTGCTGTTTTCCATCTTAGGGGTGCCAAAAACAGGGATTCCGGAGACGGTCTCTGGGTCTGGGCGCCAAGAGATTCTCACCAAGGGTTAGGATTTGTGCCTCGGGGCATACCGGCCCTGCAATGCGGGATCATGGTGGTGCAATAGAGAGGACTTATTTGAAAGCATGCTCAAGCTGATGGTCACAATGCCTTTTTTCCCCCCCAGGGCGACCAATAGGAGTGGTCATGATCTCATTGCCCATACAGCTGGCTCCCTCTCTGAGGGCTGGACACCCATCCCAACCACTAGGTTTCATGCGATGGGGAAGGAGCAGTTCGCCATTGGGCTTCAGGTTCCCCCATTGGCATGGATTCCAGCAAAGGGTTGGGGAGAGATGCCCGAATACCAAGGATGGGTAGAGAGGACGGATTGAGCCATGGCTGGTCTCATATGCTGGATATGGGAACCACTCTCTGGGTGGCTGACACAAAGTCATGGCTCAGGCTCTGTCAGGCTGAGCACTACTGGTCGGGCAGCTGATAATTCAGGGATCCTCGAGGGCTGATCAGATGATCCTCATGTGGGATTTCTGGACAGGCTCATCAGGCAATTCTTCCTTCTATGGGAAATGTGGAATGCTGTGTTGTGGCTCCAGAATTCCCTATCAAGAGGGCTTGGGGACCAATCGGGTGAGCATGGAATTGTAAACACTAGCTATGGTTAAATTCAGTGCCAAGCTGTAGGCAGTTCCAAAGGGCAGCAGCTTATTCGAGATAGGCAGAACCTGAGTAAGGGAGGATGTCAGATATTTGCGCACACTGGAGTTTGTGTCTATGATGTCTGACAAATGGAGAAGTGTTGTCAAGAGGCTACAGAAAATTCCTTAGGCTGAGGCTTGTGAGATGCTCCAAACAGCAAGGTTTCCTTCTACTGGACAGGTGGAGTCTGCTTTGGTTGCTCCACAATGCTCCATGTAGAAAGTTTGGGTAGCAGAGCTCACCTGCAGGGATGCCTGGAAAGCACACATCCATTAATCATTGCACTTGAGGATCATGGCATGTTCCTTTTGTTGCCTCTGGGGCGAAGTACCAAGGCCTGGAGGTGACATGGAATCTCTTGAAGATGTTTCACTATGCTGGTTTGTTACCAGAGAGAAGTTAGAATGTACTGGTGGCTAAGGGGCCATGTAGGATTTTACCACCTTGAGGGTTTTATATAAGGTCCGAGGGCACTGTTTGTTTCTAGGGACAGGAGATGTTCTGTTTTGTGACTCAGGGATCACATGTTGTACCCTAAGTTGGTATTCCAGAATAGACGACCAATGCCTGAAAACCTAATCTAGGCTTCCAATGAGGTCCCAGGGGCATGTCAGGTTCAATCTTCTGACTCAGGCCCATTGACTTGGGTGTCTGCCTCGATGGAAGTGATCAGGGTGTTTCACACTGTGCATTTGCAAATAGACAGGCCTCCAATCCTGGGATGGGCTCAGGGGCCTTGCAGGTTTCTCCTAAACTGAAGGGTTTGGGCAAATGTGACGGCCATTGTTTCCTTGGGGATTGCAGGCACAGTCCTCTGGTGTGGGTACAGAGACCCCATCCTGGAGGGCATTTAAGCCATGGTTTTGGGCTAGAAGTCTGCATAAACAAACCCGGTTTAGGGTTAGTGGAGAGGTGAACACCGGCCCAAAACATAGACCTGGAGGGCAGCTCATCAGGAAAGGCAATTAGGGTGCCTCAAAAGTGGTAGCACAGGCTTTTCTATCTGGATTGTGTGTCCAGGATGGCCTCGGAATGCAGGTGTGGTCTCATGGGTCATTGGGAGACTTTTCCTCTCTATGGAATCTGCTGGCTCCCTGTAATTTGGTGGCTTTTCGTGGAAGGGAAGAGTGATGGTTTCCAACTTATGTGCCTCCCAAAATAGGGATTCCAGTGATGGGCTCTGGGTCTGGGCGCCTGAAAAATCCCACCAAGGGTTTGGATTTGGGTGTAGTGGCATACCAGCCCTTCAAAGCTCGATCCTGGCGGAGCAACTGAGAGGGCTGCCTTGAAAGCATGCTCAAGCTGAGGGTCACAATGCCTGTTTGTCCCCAGGGCTGCCCACAAGTGTGGGCGTGGTATCATTGGCCATGCATCTGGTTCCCACTCTGAGGGTTGGAAACCCATCCCAAAAACCATGGTTCCTGCCTTGGGGAAATAGGAATTTCTATTGTGCTTCAGGCTCCTCCATTGGCAGGGATTCCAGCAAAGGTCTGGTGACAGATGAGTGAGTACTAAGGATGGGTAGAGATGATGGACATGAGCCATCTCTGGTCTCACATGGTGGATATGGGCCCAGCTCTCTGGGTGGCTGACAAGAGGTCGGGGCTCAGGCTCTGTCAGACACAGAAGTAGTGGCAAGTGTACCTATAAATTGGGGTTCCCTTGAGAGCCGAGCAGACAGATCCTCATGTGGGATTTTCTGGAAGTCTCACCAGGAGCATCTCCTTTCTATGGGGAAGACAGAATGCTGCGTTGTGGCTCCAGAATTCCTCATCAAGAGGGCATGAGGATGAGTACAGTGAGGATGGAATTGTAAACCTAAGCCACGGTTATACTCAGCACCAGGCAGAAGACAGTTCCAATGTGCAGAGTCTTATTTAAGATATCCAGGGCGTGTGTAAGGGTGGATGTCAGATGTTTGCTCACACTGGAGTTTGTGTCTATGATAACCAACAAATGGAGGGGTGGCATCAAGAGGCCCTGTAGGATTTCCCACGCTGAGGATTGTGAGATGCTCCAAACAGAAAGTTTCCTTCTACTAGACAGACGGAGTCTGGTTTGTTTGCTCTAGTGTCCCCCATGTGGAAAGTCTGGGTAGCGGATCTCTCCCTCATGGATGCCTGGAAAGCACATCTCCATTGAGCATTGCAGCTGAGGAACATGACAGGTTCGTTCTGGTGGCTCTGGGGCAAAGTACAAAGGCCTTGAGTTTACACTGAATGTCTTGCAGAAAGGCCACAATGACGTTTTGTTACCAGGGAGATATTCGAATGTGCTGGTGGGTAAGGTGCCATATAGAATTCTCCTACCCTGAGGAATTGGCACCTTTCGAAGAGCACGGCTACCTTCTGGGGTCAGGAGATGTTCTCTTGTGTGGCCCAGGACCCAAATGTTGTATCATAACTTGGTATTCCAGAACAGGCCCCTAAGACAGTTTCCTGAAAACCTAATTGAGGGTTCCAGTGTGGTCCTAGGGGCATGTCAGGTTTAATCTTCTGATTCAGGACCATTGACTTGGCTGTATGCCTTGATGTAGGTGATCAGGTTTTTTCAGACTGTGCATTTCCGTCCAGAATGGCCGCTAATATAGGGGTGAGATGAGGGCCTTGCTGATTTCTCCTAATCTGAAAGGTTTGGGCAACTGTGACGGGCACAGTTTCTTTGGGGATGGCAGGCATAGTCCTGTGGTGTGACTCCAGAGACCCCATCCTGGAGGGCATGAGAGCCATGATTTTGGGATTGAAATCTGCATACACAAATTCGTGTTAGGGTTAGTGGAGTGTTGGTTGCAGGCCCAGTGCATAGACCTAGAGGGAAACACGTCAGGAAAAGTAAATAGGGCTATTGGAAGGCAGTAGCACAGGGTTTTCTATCTGGATTATGTGTCCAGTATGTGTTGGGAATGCAGGTGTGGTCTCATGGGTCCATGGGAGACTTTCCTCTCTAAGGATCCTCCTCGCTCTCCATAGATTGGTGTCTTTTTCGGAGAAGGGAAGAGTGCTCTTTCCCATCTTAATGTTGCCACAAAACAGGGATTCTGGAGACCGGCTCTGGGTGTGGGCTCCTGCAATATCCCACCATATGTTAGGATTTGGGCCTAGGGTGTACCAGGCAAGCAATGCAGAATCTTGCTAGTGCAACTGAGAGGGCTTGTTTGAAAGCATGCTCAGGTTGAGGGTCACAATGCCTGTTTGTGCCCGGGATGGCCCTCAAGAGTGTGCATTGTCTTATTGTTCATGGAGCTTTCTCCCACCTTAAGGGTTGGACACCCATCCCAACAGCCAGGCTTCCTGCCATGGGAAAAAAAGAGTTCTCTATTGTTCTTCAGGTACCTTCATTGGCAGTGTTTCCAGCAAAGGTCTGGGGACAGGTGCCTGAATACTAAAGATGTGTAGAGATGACTGACTTGGGCCATGGCCTTTCTCACATGCTGGTAATGGGACCCACTCTATGTGTGGCTGACACTATTTCAGGGCTCATGCTCTGTCAGACACAGCACTAGTGGCCAGAGCATCCTTTAAATTGTGGTTCCCTCAAGGCCCAAGCAGATGATCCTCATGTGGGGTTTCTGGGTAGATTCACCAGGCACTTCTTTCTATAGGACAGGCAGAATGTTACATTGTGGCTCAAGAATTCCTATCAAGAGGGCTAGGGGACCAGTAGGGTGAGGATGGATTTGTAAACACAAGCTATGGTTCAATTCAGTGCCATGTGGGATCCACTTCCAATGTGCAATGGCTTATTCGAGATAGCCATCAGCCGATTAAGGGCTGATGCCAGATGTTTGCTCTCACTGGAGTTTGTGTCTATGATGACCATCAAAAGGAGGGGTGGTGTTAATATCCCCTGGAGGATTTCACACGCCGAGGCCTGTGAGATGCTCCAAACCACAAGGTCCTGCTCCTTGACAGGTGGAATCTGGTTTGTTTGCTCCAGGGTCCCCCATGTGGAAAGTATGGGTAGCAGAGCTCTCCCAAATGGATGCCTGGAAAGCACACCTCCATTGACCTTTGAAGCAGAGGAACATGGTGGCCAGCCAGGAGGCGCTAGGACGAAGTTCCAAGGCCTTGAGTTGACATGGATTCTCTTGCAGATGGGTAACAATGCTGGATTGTTACCAGGGAGATCATAGAATTTGCTGGTGGCTAAGGTACTGTGCAGGATTCTCCTACCCTGAGCGTTTGCAAAACCAAAGATCATGGTTTCCTTCTGGGGACAGGAGATGTTCTGGGGAGCGGCTCAGAGAAAACCCATTGTATCATTAGTTGGTATTCCAGAACAGGTCTCTGAGGACAGATGCCTGAACACCTAATATAGGGTTCCAATGACATCCTGGGGGCATGTCAGTTTCAATCTTCTGACTCGGGATCATTGATTTGGTTGTCTGCCTGGATGTAGGTAAGAAGGCTGATTCAGACTGCACATTTGCGTACAGAGCAGCCGACAATATTGGGGAGGGCTCAGGCGCCTTGCAGGTTTCTCCTAATTTGGAATGTTTTGGCAACTTTGACGGGCACAGTTTCCTTGGTGATGGCAGGCATAGTCCTGTGGTCTGGCTCCAGGGACCATATCCTGGAGGGCATGTGAGCCATGGTTTTGAAGGCGAAGTCTGTAAACAAAAATTCGGTTTAGGGTTAATGGTGAGGTGATCACAGGCCCAATGCATAGACATGGAAGGCAGCTCGTCAGGAACTGTAAATCGGATGACTCGAAGGTGGTAGCACAGGCTTTTGTATCTTGATTGCGTGTCAAGGATGGCCTCTGAATGCAGGTGTGGTCTCTTGGGTCCATGGCAGATTTTTTCTCTCTATGTATCCTGGTGGCTCCCAATAGATTTGTGGCTTTCTCTGGGAAAGGAAGAGTGTTGTTTTCCATATTATGGGTGCCCCTGAACAGGGATTCAAGAATCCCAACAGCCCTCTTTCCTGCATTGGAGATGGAGACGTTCTGTATTGGGCTTCAGGTTCCCCCATTGGCAGGGATTTTAGCAAAGTTCTGGGGAAAGATTCCTGAATACCAAGGATGTGTAGAGATGAGGAAGTAGGTCCATGGCCCGTCCCACATGCTAGATATGGGTCCAGCTCTGTAGGTGGCTTACACTAAGTCGGGGCCCATTCTCTGACAGACACAGCATTAGTGGTTAGGGCAGCCTATAAATCAGGGTTCCCTCGAGGGCCGAGCAGATTGATCCTCATGTGGGGTTTCTGGGCAAATTCACCAGGCACATCTTCTTTCTATAGAGAAGGCAGAATGCTGCGTTGTGGCTCTAGAATTATCAATCAAGGGGTGTTGTGGACCAGTAGAGTATGGATGGAATTGTAAACACAAGCTACCGTTCAATTTAGTGCCACACAGAAGGCAGTTCCAATGTGTAGGGGCTTATTCAAGATATCCAGCACCTGAGTAAGCGCAGATGTCAGATATATGCTCACACTGGAGTTTGTGTCTATGATGACTGACAAATGGAGGGTGGCATCAAGAGGCCATGGAGGGTTTCCCATTGGGAGGATCCTTAGAGAGAAATGTCTCCCATGAACCCATGAGACCACACCTGCATTTGGAGTCCATCCTGGACACACAATCCAGATAGAAAAGCCTGTGCTAACGCCTTCCCATCACGCTAATTACAGTTCCTGATGAGCTGCCCTTTAGGTCTACACCTTGGGCCTGCAATCACCATGCCACTAACCCTAACCCAAATTTGTGTTTGCAGACTTCTCTCCCAAAACCATGGATCATATGCCCTCAAGGATGGGTTCTTTGGATCCACACCACAGGACTGTACCTGCCATCCCAAAGGAAACTGTGCCCATCACAGTTGCCCAAACATTCCAGATTAGTAGAAACTTGCAAGACCCCTGAGCCCACCCCAATATTGGCATCCGCTCTGTATGCAAATACCATCTGAAACTCCCTGATCATATACACCCAGGCATACAGCCAATTCAGTGGTCCTAAGAGAGAAGATTGAACCTGACATGCCCTTGTACCTCATTGGAAAGCTTGATTAGGTTTTCAGGCATCTGTCCTGAGGGTTCTGTTCTAGAATACCACTTATGATACAACATGGGGTCCCTGAGTCACACAAAGGAATATCTCCTGTCCCCAGAAAACCGTGCTCTTTGTCCTGTGTCAAACCCTCAGGGTAAGAGAATATTTCACGGAACCTTACCAACCAGCACATTCTAAGATCTCCCTTGTAACAATGCAGCATTATGGCCCATCTGCAAGAGACTATATGTCAACTCAAGGCCTTGGTCCTTCGTCCCAAAGCCACCAGAACGAACCTGCCATGTTCCTCATCTGCAGTGGTCAATGGAGGTGTGCTTTCCAGGCATCAATGCCCAAAAGTTCTGCTAGCCAGACTTTCCACATGGGGGACCCTCGAGCAAACAAATCAGACTCCACCTGTCCAGTAGAAGGAAACCTTACTGTTTGGAGCATCACACAAGACCCAGCGGGGGAAATCCTCCATGGCCTCTTGATGCAACCCCTCCATTTGTGGGTCATCAAAATAGAAACTCTAGTGTGAGCAAACATCTGACAACCGCTTACTCAGGTGCTGGATACTTGGAAAAGACGCTTCACATTTGAACTGCGTTCCACTTGGCACTGAATTGAACTGTAGATTGTGTTTACAATTCCATCCTCACCCTACTGCTCCCCAAGGCCTCTTGATATTAAATTCTGGAGCTGCAATGTAGCATTCTGCCTCGCCCATTGAAAGAAGAAGTGCCTGCTGAGTTTGACCAGAATCCCCACATAAGGATCAATCTGCTCAGCCTGGGGGGGGAATCCCGATTTATAGGCTGTTCTTGCCACTAGCGTGTGTCTGACAGAGTTTGAGCCCCAAACCAGTGTCAGCCACCCAGAGAGAGGGCCCCTAACCCAGCGTGTGATATTTTCCATGGACAAAATCCATCTTCTCTACCCATCCTTGGTATTCTGGCACCTTTCCCCAGGCTTTGCTGGAATCCTTCCAATGGGGAACCTGAAGCACAATTGAGAACTACTCCTTCCCCATGGAAGGAAAGCTGACTGCTGGGATTGGTGTCCAACCCTCAGAATGGGACCCAGGTGCATGGCCAAAGTGACCACGCCCACTCCTTCAGTCAGCCCTGGGCACAAACAGGCATTATTACCTTCAGCCTGAGCATGCTTTCAAACAAACCCTCTTAGTTGCACCACCATGATCCCACATTGCAGGCCTGGTACTCCCCTAGGCCAAAATCCTAGCCCTTTGTGGGATTTTCCTGGCATGGAGACCCAGAGCCCTTCTCTGGAATCCCTGTTTTGGGGCAACCCTAAGATGGAAAACTGCACTTTTCCCTTCCCTGAAAAAGCCACCAAACTATGGGGAGTCACCAGGATCCTTAGAGAGAAAAAAAAAAAAATCTCCCATTGACGCAGGAGACCACACCTGCATTCCGAGGTCATCCTGGACACACAATCCAGATAAAAAAGCCTGTGCTACCACCTTCCAGTCACCTTTACATTTCCTGACGAGCTGCCATCCAGGTCTACGCATTGGTCCTGCAATCACAGGCCAATAACCCTAACTGGAATTTGTGTTTGCAGACTTCTCTCCCAAAAACATGCATCACATGTCCTCCAGGATGGGGTCTTTGGGGCCAAACCAGAGGATTGTGCCTGCCATCGCCAAGGAAACTGTGCCCATCACAGTTGCCCAAACCTTCCAGATTAGGAGAAACCTGCAAGGCCCCTGAGCCCAACCCATTATAGGTGGCTGCTCTGGACGCAAATGTGTATCTGAAAAACCGTGCTAACTTACATCTAGGCAGACAGCCAAGTCAATGGAGCGGAGTCAGAAGATTGAAACTTTCATGCCCGTAGGACTTCATTGGAACCCTAGATTAGGTTTTCAGTCATCTGTACTCCAGGGCCTGTTCTGGAATACCAACTTATGATACAACAGGTAGTCCCTGAGCCTCACATAAGAACATCTCCCGTCTCCTAAAGGAAACCGTGCTCTTCGACCTGTGCCAAACCCTCAGTGTAGGAGAATACTGCACGGCACCTTAGCCACCAGCACATTCTAAGATCTCCTTGGTAACAAACCAGCATTGTGGCTCATCTGCAAGAGATTCCATGTCAACTCAAAGCCTTGGTCATTTGCCCCGGAGCCACCAGAATGAGCCTTCCATGTTCGTCAGACTCAGTGGAGAATGGAGGTTTGCTTTGCAGACATCCATGTGGAAGAGCTCTGTTACCCAAACTTTCCACATGGGGTACCGTGGAGCAAACAAACCAGACTCCATCTGTCCAGTAGACAAAAACCTTGCTGTTTGGAGCATCTCACAAGCCTCAGCGGGGGAAATCATCCATGGGCTTTTGATGCCACCCCTCCATTTGATGGTCATCATAGACACAAACTCTAATGTGTGCAAACATCTAACATCCGCCCTTACTCAGGTGCTGGATATCTCAAAAAAGACGCTTCACATTGGAACTGTGTTCCTCTGGCACTGAATTGTACAGTAGCTTGTGTTTACAATTCCATCCTCTCTCTACTGGTCCCCAAGGCCTCTTGAGCATGAAACTCCATGTCAACTCAAGCCTCTTGGAACATCGCCTCAGAGGCACCAGATTGAACCTGCCATGTTCCCCAGCTGCAATGGTCAATGGAGGTGTGCTTTCAGGCATCCATGAGGGAGAGCTCTGCTACACAAACTTTCCATATTGGGGACCCTGGATCAAACAAACCAGAATCCACCTGTCCAGTAGAAGTAAACATTGCTGTTTGGAGCATCTCACAAGTCACAGAGTGGGAAATCACCCATGGCCTCGTTACGCCAACCTTTCATTTGGCAGTCATCATAGACTCAAACTCCAGTGTGAGCAAATATCTGATATCCATACTTACTCCAGTGCTGGATATCTCGTATCTGCTGCTGCACACTGAAACTGCCTTCTGCTTGCCACTGCATTTAACCTTAGCTTGTGTTTACAATTCCATCCTCCTTTTGCACACGCCCTCTTGATAGGGAATTCTTGAGCCGCAACACAGCATTCTGCCTGCCCCACAGAAGAAGTGCCTAGTGAGTCTGCACAGAAAACCGACATGAGAATCCACCTTCATGGCCTTATGGCACCCTTATATCATAGGCCACCATGGGCACTGGGGATCTGTCTGACACAGCCTACACCACGACCTCATGATAGTCACTTAGACAGTGGACCCCATATACTGCAGGAGGGACCTGCCATGGAACAAAGCGATCACATCTACTCAACCTGGATATTCAGGCATCTCACCCCAGACCGTAGTTCAAATCCCTGCCTATGGGGGAACCTGAAGCTTAGGTGTACTCCTCCTTCCTGATGGCAGGAAACCTGGCTGTTGAGATGGGTGTCCCACCCTCAGAGTGGAGCCAGCTGCATGGGCCATAAGACCATGGTCACTCATGGGAGCCACCCTTGGCATAAACAAGCTTTGTGACCCTCAGCATGAGCCTGCTTTTGAACAAACCCCCTCAGTAGCTGGGCCAGGAGTCCGCAGAGTGAGCCTCCCAGGTTCCTAGGGCCAAATTCTTACCGTATTTTATTATTTCCAAGCTCACTTCCATTTTGAAGAACGTTCTGCACCCAAATACACATTGTGACACACAATGAGCACCTGCCTCCAAGCAGACATTAAAGTCAAAGGCTTTGAGTCAAAAGATTGACCCTGACACTCCTCTAGGACTTCATTGATACTGAGCTTAGGTTTTCAGGTGCCTGTCCACAGGGGCCTGTTCCCCAATACCAACTTATATTCCAACATGTGGTCCCTGAGCCACACTAAAGACCCCCTGCTGTCCCCAGTAGGATAGCTTGATCTAAGTACTTGTGTCCCCCAGATACAGTATAGGAGAATCCTGCATGGCTCTCCGACCAACCAACAATCTAATTTCTCCATGGATACCAACCAACATTGTGATCCAACAACATAAAACTCCATGTCAATTAAAGCCAGAAGGAACTTTTCCCCAGAGCCACCATGTTACTCAGCTGAAATGGACCATGGAGGTGTGCTTTCCAGGCATCTATCCGGGCAAATTCTACTACCTAACTTATCACATGGGGGACACTGGAACAAACAAACCAGACTCCACCTGTCCAGTAGAAGGAAACCTTGCTGTTTGGAGCATCTCACAAGTCCCAGCATTGGAAATCCTCCATGGCCTCTTGACGCCACCTCTCCATTTGTCAGTCATCATAGACACAGACTCAAATGTGAGCAAACATCTGAAATCCTCCCTTACTCAGGTGCTGGATATCTCACAGAGTCTGCTGCAGATGGGAACAGCCTTCCACTTGGCACTGAATTTAACTGTAGCTTGTGTTTACAATTCCATTCTCACCCTACTGGTCCCCAAGCCCTCTGTATATGGAACTCCAGAGTCACAGCACGATATTCTGCCTTCCCCATAGAAAGAGGAAGTGCCTGGTGAGTCTTCCCAGAAAACCCACATGAGGATCAACTGCGAGGCCCTCGAGGGAACCCCGATTTATAGGCTGCCTGGCCTCTTATGTGGTGTCTGTCAGAGCCTGAGCCCCAATCTAGTGTCAGCAACCCAGAGAGCGGGACCTGTATCTAGCCTGTAAGACTGAACATGGCCTTACTCCATCATCTCTACTCATCCTTGTTATACAGGCATCTGTCCTCAGACATTTGCTGGAATCCCTGCCAATGGGGGAACCTGAAGCTCAGCAGAGAACTCCACCTTTTCCATGGCACGAATCCTAACTGTTGGGATGGGTGTCCAACTCTCAAAGTTGGAGCCAGCTGCATGGCCAATGAGACCACAACCACACAATCCTGCATTTTGACCCTCAGCCAGAGCATGCTTTCAAACAAGCCCTCTCAGTTGCACCACCAGGATCCCGCTTTGTAGGCCAGGGATGCCCCTAAGCCCATATCCTAAACCTTGGTGGGATATTCCAAGAATTCAGACCCAGAACCCGTCTCTGGAATCCCTGTTGTGGGGCACCCCTAAGATGGAAAACAGCACTCTTCCCTTCCCCAAAAAACCCACCAAAGTATTGGGAGATGCCAGGATTATTAGAAAGTAAAATCTCCCATGGACTCATGGGATGACACCTGCATTCCAAGGCTATCCTGGATATAAAACCCATATATAAAAGCCTGCCCTAATTACAGTTCCTAAAAAGCTACCCTCAGGTATATGCCTTGGGCCTGTGATGAACTCACCATTATCCCTAACCCAAGTTTGTGTTTGTAGACTTCTCTCCATAACCATGGCTCACATGCCCTCCAGAGTGGGGTCTTGGAATCACACCAAAGCACTGTGTGTGCCATCCCCTAGAAGACTATACACGTCACAGTTTCCTAACCGTCCAGATTAGGAGAAACCTGTAAATCCCCTGAGCACACCCCAATATTGGAGGCCGCTCCCGACGTAAATGCACATTCTGAAACACTCTGATCATCTACATCGAGGCAGACACCCAAGTCAACTGTCCTGAATCTGAAGATTGAAACTGACACGCCCCTAGGACTTCATTGGAACTCTAGATTAGGTTTTCACGCCTCTTTCCTCAGAGGCCTATTCTGGGATATGAACTTTCGATACAACATGTGGTCCCTGAGAAACGCAACACTACATCTCCTGTCCCCAGAAGGGGACACAGCTCTTCGACCTGTGTTAAACCCTCAGTGTAGGAGAATCCTGCATGGCACCTTAGCTACCAGCACATTCTAAGATCTCCCTGGTAACAAACCAGTATTAGGATCCATCTGCAAGAGATTCAATGTCAACTCAAGTCCTTGGTACTTCATACCAGAGCCACCAGAATGAACCTGCCATGTTCCTCAGCTGCAATGGTCATTTGGGGTGTGCTTTCCAAGCATCCATGTGGAAGAGCTCTGCTATCCATACTTTCCACGTGGGCGACTGAGGAGCAAACAAACCAGACTCCACCAGTCAGTACAAAAAACAACCTTGCTGTTTGGAGCATCTCACAAGCATCAGTGTGCGGAATCCTCCATGGCCTCCTGACATCACCTCTCCATTTGTCGGTCATCATAGACACAACCTCCAGTGTGAACAAACATCATTCATCCGTCCTTATTCTGCTGCTGAATATCTCGTTCATTGGTCACCATAGATACAAACTCCAGTGTCAGCAGACATCTGACCTCGCCCATACTCAGGTGCTGGAGATCTCAAAAAAACCGCTGCCCATTGAAATGGCCATGTGCTCTACACTGAGCTTAAATGTAGCTTGTCTATTCAGACTTCTGTCCTCACACTCCTCACCTCCTAAGCCCTCCATATTGGGAATTTGGGAGCCACAATGCAGTCTTCTCCTGCCCAGCAGAAAGAAGAAGTGCCCTATGGGTGTGCTCGGATAATCCACATAAGGATCCATCTGCATGGCCCTCTATGACACCCGAACATAATAGGCCACCCTGTGCACTAATGCTCTCACACAGCCCGAGCCCTGGCCACATGGCAGCAACAAAGATAGTGGGCCCCATATCCTACAGGTGTGACCTGCCTTGACCTGGGTCTTTCTTCTCGAATCAACCTGGGTATCCAGGTACCTGTTCCAGAACATAGCTCAAATTCCTGCCCATGGGGGACCCTGAAGCATAAAAGAGTACTCTTCCTTCCCCACGGCAGGAAAACTAAATGTTGACATGGTTGTCCAAACCTCAGATGTATCCAGGTTCATGGAAGAAGAAACAGCGCCCACTCAGGATGGGGAGCTGGGCACAAATAGGCATTGTGACCCTCACCCTGCGACCCATTTCCAACAACCCCCCTCGGGAGCTGGAACAGGACCCCACAGAGTGGGCCTGTCAGGCCTCTAGGCCCAAATCCTAAGCCTTGGTGGGGTTACCCAGGCACCAGGATGCAGAACCCATCTCTGGAATCCATGTTTTGACAGGAACCCTGACACGGTAAAACACGGTCTCCCCTTCCCCAGTAAGACACCAAACTCTTGGGTGCTGGGCAGAAACCCAGGATAGGAAGAAATTCCCATGGTTACATGAGGACACCCATCCATTCCGTGGCCATCTTAGACACAATCCAGACAGAAAAGTCCTTGTTCCTGCCTCCAAGCTGCCCGAATTTCAAATGCGAGGAGCTGCACTCAGGGTCTGCAGATCTGGCCTGCCATCACCTCGCCCCTAACTCGTACCCGATTTTGTGTCTGAAGATTTTGGTCCCAGAGCCCTGAAACACATGCCCTCCAGATGGGACTTCCAGAACCACAGCAAATCACTGGGCCTGCTCTCCAGAGAAAACTCTGCCCGTCTCAGTTGCCCAAACCCTCCATATTAGGAGAAACCTGCAAGGCCCCTGAGCTCACCCCAAATTCATAGGCCGCTCTGGAAAAAATGCACTATCTCACACAGCCTCAGCAGCTACCTCCAGGAAGACACGCAGGTCAATGGCGCTGAGTCCGAAGATTGAATCTGCCATGCCTCTAGGACCTCATCAGAACCCTAGGTTAGCTTTTCAGGCCTATGTCTCCAGAGACCTGTCCTGGAAAACCAATATATGGACCAACCTGTGGTCCGTGAGCCATACAAGAGAACCCCTCCTGTCCCAAGAAGGAAACATTTCTCGTGGGAACTGGGTCTAACCCTTAGGATAGGAGAATCCAGCATGGCCCCAAGGCCTCTGCCACATTCTAAGGTCACACTGGACATGATGCAGCATTTTTACCCGTTAGACTGAGAACTTCTGTCAACTCAGATCAGTTGAGACTTGCAACCAGAGACAGCGGAATAAGCCTGCCCTGTTCCTCGGCTGTAATGGTAATGCGAGGTGGGCTTCCCAGGCCTTCATTCAGAGACCTGTGCTATCGAATCTCCATATGGCGGAACCTGGAGCCCTCTAAGCCGACTTCCCCTGTCCCGCAGTAGGACACTTTGCTGTTTGGAACAGCTCACAAGATCCAGCGTGGGGAAACCTCCATGGCTTCTTGAGAAAACCCCACCATTCATTGGCCATCATGGATACAAACTCCAGCGTGAGCAGTCATCTGACCCTTGACCATACTCAGGTGATGGAGATCTCAAAACAACCGCTGTACATTGGAAGGGCCATGTGTTCTGCACTGAGCTTAACCGTAGTTTGTGTTTTCAGGCTTCTGTCCTCATATTCCTCGCCTGCAAGCCCTCCATATTGGGAATTCTGGAGCCACAAGGAAGCTTACTGCCTGCCCACCAGAAAGAAGTGCCCTATGGATCTGCGCAGAAACCCCACATGAGGATCCAGTTTCACAGCTCTCAACAGCACCCCAGTATCCTAGGCCGACCTCTGCTCTAATGCTCTGTCTGACACAGCTCAAGCCCCGACCTCCAGTCAGCCACCCAGACAGTGGGCCCCATATCCAGCAGGAGGGTCCTGCCTTGGCCTGAAGCTGTCATCTTGAAACAACCCGGGTAATCAGGTACCTGTCCCAGAACTTAGCTCAAATTCCTGCCCATGGCGGACCCTGAAGCAGAAATGAGTACTACTCCTTCCCCATGGAAGGAAAACTGAATGATGAGATGACAGCCCAAACCTCAGAGTGGGAGCCAGGTGCATAGCCCATGAGACCACGCCCACTCAGGATGAGGATCTGGGCACAAACAGGCATTGTGACCCTCACCCTAAGACCCTTTCCAACAACCCCTTAGCGAGCTGGACCAGGAGCCCACAGAGCGGACCTGTTATGCTCCTAGTCCCAAATCCTAAGCCTTGGTCGGGTTATCCAGGAGCCCGGACCCAGAACCAATCTCTGGAATGCCTATTTGGATGGGAACTCTGAGATGGAAAACCGCGTTCTCCCCTTCCCCCAGAAGGACACCAAACACTTGGGTGCCGGGCAGAATCCCCAGAGAGGTAGAATCTCCCATGGACCCCTCCATTCCATGGCCATCCAAGACACACAATCCAGACAGAAAAGCCTGTGCTCCTGCCTCCCAGCTGTCCGAATTTCAAATCCCGAGAAGCTTCCCTCAGGGTCTGCAGATCGGGCCTGCCATCACCTCCCACCTCACTCTTACCCGAGTTTGTGTCTGAAGACTTTGGTCCCAAAGTCCTGACCCACATGTATTCCAGGATGGGGCCTCCAGAACCACATCACATCACGGGACCTGCTCTTCTGAGGAAACTCTGCCTGTCTCAGTTTCCTAAGCCCTCCAGATTAGCAGAAACATCCAAGGACCCTAAGTCCTCCCCAATTCCATAGGCCGCTCTGGATAAATGCACAGTGTGACACAGCCTCAGAACATACCTGCAGGAAGACGTGCAGGTCAATGGGAAGGGATGAATGCCCTAAGACCATTGTGGGTCCAAGGTGCTGGGTGTGCGGCCAACTGTCTCAGTTTCTGTCAGAAGGTCTGGGCTCAGGCTATGTAAGACAGAGCATTAGTGCTTAGGGTAGCCTATGCAGTTGGGTTGTTGCCAAGAGCCGAGGAGTTTGATCCTCCTTTTGGGTTTCTGGGCAACACCATAGACAATGTATTTCTTCAAGTAGGCATGCTGAGTGCTTCGTTTTGGCTCCAGTATTCCCAATCAGGAGGGCTTGGGGGCCAGGAGTGTGAGGACAGAAGACTGAAAACACAAGCTACGGTGAGGTTTGGGGCCAAGGGCGTGACAGGCGCACTCTGCAGAGGCTGAATTGGGATCTTCTGCATCTGAAGTCAGGGTGAGGATCAAACGTTGGCTGAGGCTGGAGTTTGTGTCCGTCATGGTCCCTTCATGAAGCAGGGGTCTCATGAGGCTAAGGAGTTTTTCCCATGCTGAGTCTGTGAGTTGCTCCAAACCACAAGGTTTCCTTCTGCGGGACAGTTGAGTCCTGTTGGATAGCTCCAGGACGTCCCATACGGAAGGACTGCAGAGCAGGGTTCGAAGGATGGATGCCTGTACAGTATACATCACATTTCCATTGGCTCCTTGCAACAAGACATGTTTGAACTGCTGGCTCTGGGGCAAGGTACCCAGGGGGCTGAGTTGACATGGACTCTCCTGAGGATGGGTCATAATGTGGGTTTGTGTCCATGGAGACGTTGGAATGTGCTAGTGGCTCAGGGGCCCTGCAGAATTCGCCTATCTGAAGGGTTTGATACAGCTCCAATAAGAAAGCTCCCCAGGTGGAGATGAGAGGGGTTCTGTTTGGTGCCTAGGAAAAGCCCCAGATGCTGGTCTTTGAAACCAGTCCACTGAGGAGAGACAACTGGACCAAAGCTAGGGTTCAGATTAGGGCCTAGGGGCCTGTCTTTTTTAATCTACTGTCTCTGCGGACACTCTCTGAGTGTCTAAGTTGAGATAGTTGCTCGGCTGCTGTCAGAGTGCCCCTCTTAGTCCAGGGCGGTCTACACTATCGGGATGGCCTCGGGGTCCTTGGAGATTTCTCCTAATCTGTAGGTTTGTGGCCAATGGATTGGGCACAGTTTCCTTGGAGAGGACAGGTGCAGTCTTTCGGTCAGGCTTCATAGGCCCTAGCCTGGAGGGTGTGTTGGTCTGGGCTCTGGGCACAGAAGTCTGAAAACAGAAACTTGGGTTAGGTGTGACACCGGGGGTATGGAAGGCCAGATCTGTAGACCGTGAGGGGAGCTCCTCGGCTATTGAAAGAAGAATGAGTGGGTGTCGGTCCCTCAGGCTTTTGTCTCTGGATGTTGTGTACAGGATAGCCATGGATTTTAGGGTGACCTCAGGGGATATGGGCGAGTCTCCCTCTCTTGGGATTTGGCCCAGCTCCCAAGAGTTTGGGGTCATTTTGTGGGAAGGGTGGTGTCCTGTTGTCTGCCTCAAGTGTCTCTCCAAGAGAGGGAATCCAGAGCAGAGCCCCAGGTATGGGCAACTGGAAAACTCAAACTCTGGTGAGGACTGGGAACATAGGGGCTTGGCAAGCCCCTTTTTTGGGCTCCTGGTCCTGGCTCCGAGAGGCCTTACTTCGACATGGGGCTCACGTTGAGGGTCACAATGCAAGTTTGTGCCAAGTCGACACTCAAGTTTGGGCCTGGCTTCAGGAGCTATGAAAGTTTCTCCTACCCTGAAGGTGTGACTCCATGAAAACAGCAAGCTTCACAGCGATGGGGAAGGAAAAGTTCTGATTTGTGCTTCAGATACCCAACTGTGTGGGGATTTGATATAATGTCTAGTTTCAGATGTCTGAAAATCCAGGTTGGGAAGAGGTGACAGCCTAAGGCCATGGCGTGTCTGATGTGCTGGCTGTGAGGTCAGCTGTTCCCTTCTCTGTTGGGCCGTCTGGCCTCAGGCTGTGTCAGACAGAGCTTTAGTGCCCAGGGCAGCCTATCCAATTGGGGTGTGGTCGAGGCTCGAGCAGGTTGATCCTCATTTGGGGTTCCTGGAGAGCCCCATAGGGCAATGTTTTTCTTCTGGTGAGCAGGCAGAGGCTGGCGTTGTGGTTCTGGAATTCCAAGTCTGGAGGGCTTGTTGGCCAGGAGTGGAGGAAGGAAGTCTGAAAACACAAGCTAGCATGAGATTTGGGGCCAACGGCACGGCAGGCCCACTCTGCAGAGGTTGAATCGAGATCTCCTGCATTTGAGGTCAGGGCGAGTATCAGATGTTGCCTCAGGCTGGAGTTTGTGTCCATGATGGCCCCTTCCTGAAGGGGGTGGGACCGTCATGAGGCCAGAGAGGTTTCCCTACCCTGGGAATTGTGAGCTGCTCCAAACCTCAAGGTTTCCTTCTGCAGGACAATCGAGTCCTATTGGATGATTCCAGGACGCCCCATATGGAAAGACTCGAGAGCAGGGGTCTAAGCATGGATGCCTGGAAATGTCACCTCACATTCCCATTGAATGTTTGGGATAAGGAAGGCTCAATCTGCGGGATCTTGGGCGAGCTACCAAGAGGGCTGAGTTGTAATGGACTCTCCTAAGGATGGGTCATAATGTGGGTTGGTGGCCAGGGAGACCTTAGAATGTGGTGGTGGCTCAGGGTCTTAGCAGGATTCTCCAACCTGAAGGGTTTGACACAGCTCCAACAAGGAAGTTTCCCATGTGGAGAAGAGAGGTGTTCTGTTTGGTGCCTCAAGAAAGCCCCATATGCTGGTCTTTGAACACAGGCTTCTGAAGAGCAACACCTGTAAACCAAAGCAAGAGTTCATATTAGGGCCTAGGGGCCTGTCCGGTTCAATCTTCTGTCTCTGTGGACATCTGTCTGTGTGTCTGCGTGGTGGTAGTCACTCATCTTGTGTCAGGATGCCCTTCTGTGTCCAGGGAAGCCTACAGTAGTGGAATGTCCTCAGGGACCTTGAGGTTTCTCCTATTCTGTAGGGTTGTGGCCAATGGAATGGGCACAGTTTCCTAGGAGAGAGCACGCACAGTCCTGTGGTATGGCTCCAGAGGAAAAAGCCTGGAGGCTATGTGGGCCAGGGTTGTGGGAACAGATGTCCGAAAACACAAACTTGGCTCAGGTTTGGGGCCGAGGTTATGGCAGGCCTCATCTACAGTCCGTGAAAGGATCACCTCGGGATATGAAAGGAGAGCGAGTGGTAGACAGTCGCTCAGGCTTTTGTCTCTGGATGTTGTGTCCACAATGGCCATTTAACGTAGGGGTGGTCTAATGGGCCAAGGAAGAGTATTCCCTCTCTGCTGATTTGCCCATCTCCCTAGAGTTTGGGGTCATTCTGTGGGAAGGGAGGAGTCCTGTATTCTGCCTCAGGTGTCCCCCCAATAGAGGGATTTTAGAGCGGAGCAGTGGGTACTGACAACTGCAATACCTGCCCTCTGGTAAGGTCTGGGGACCTATGTGCATGGCAAGCCCCATATGCAGGCTCTTGGTCCAGCCACTGAGAGGTGTTACTTGAATACGGGACTCACGCTGAGGGTTCCAATGGGTGCCTGTGCCCAAGGCAGCCCTCAAGCACTGTGTGGCCTCTCGAACCATGCAGGTTTTCCTACACTGAATTTGGACAACATGCCAACCAGAAGGTTTCTTGCCATGGAGAAGGAGGAATTCTAATTTTTGCATCATGTTCACACCTGGGCAGAGATTGAAGATAAGGTCTAGGTTCCAAAGCCTGAAAAGCGAGTTTGGGAAGAGATTACCACCTAAGGCCATGGCAGTTCCAATGTGTTCATTTTGGGACCAGCTGTCTGGGTGTTGTTTGGGACGTCTGATCTCAGGCTGTGCCAGACAGGATATTAGTACACAGAGTAGGCTATATGATTGTGGTACAGTCGAGTGGCGTGCATTAGATAATCATTTGGGGTTTCCTATTAGCAGCATAGGGAAAGGTTTTTCTTCTGGAGGGAAGGCAGAGTGCTGCATTCTGGCTCCAGAATTCTCAAACTGGTGAGCTTGTGGGCCAGGAGAGTGAGGACGGAAGTCTGAGAACAAAAGCTAGGCTTAGATTTCGGTGCAAGGGCACGGCAGGCACACTCTACAGAGCTGAATCGAGATCTCATGCATCTGAAGTCAGGGCGAGGAGCAGACGTTGGCTCAGGTTGGAATTTCTGTCCTTGTTGGCCTCTTCATGAAGGGGGGGCTGCATTACGAGACCCTGTAGGTTTTCCCACGATGGGAGTTGTGAGATGCTCCAAACCGCACGGATTCCTTCTGTGGAACAATTAAGACCTGTTGGATGGCTCAAGGACATCCCATAAGGAAGTTCTCCAGAGCAGTGTTTTAAGGGTGGATGCCTGGGCAGCCGGCCTCACATTTCAATTGTCTCCTAGCGACAAGACAGGTTAGATCTGCTGGCTCTGGGGTAACAACCCAGGTGGCTGAGTTGAAATGGACTCTCCTGAGGATGAGTCATAATGTGGGTTTGAGTCCATGGAGACCTTGAAATGGGGTAGTGGCATCAGGGCCCAGAAGGATTTTCCTAACCAGAGGTTTTGACACAGCTCCAATGAGCAAGTTTTCCATGGGGAGATGAGATTTGTTCTTATTTGTGCCTCAGGTAACCACTGTATGCTGGTATTGGAAACCAGGTCTCTGAGGAGAGATGCCTGGAAACCAAAGCAATGGATCCTATTAGGGTCTAGGGGCCTGTCCAGTTCAATCTTCTTCTCTGGAGACATCTGTCGAAGGGTCTGAGTGGAGGTAGATGTTCAGCTGGTGTCAGATCACCCCTATTTGTCCTGGGCGGCCTACACTATTGGGATGGCCTCAGTGACTTTGGAGGTTTCTCCTAATTTGCAATGCTGTGGCCAATGGAATGGGAAGAATTCCCTTGAAGAGGGAAGGCACAGTACTGAGGTGTGGCTTGAGGGACCCAAGCATGGAGGGTGTGTGTGCCATGGCTGTCGGGACAGAAGTCTGAAAAACAAACTCTGCTTAGGTTTGGGGACGTAGATATGGCAGGCCCGATCTATAGACTGTGAGGATATCTCTTCTGGATATGAACAAAGGGCGAGTGTGAGGCACTAGCTCAGGCTTTTTTCTCTGGATTTTGTGTCACTGATGGACGTGGAATGTCAGGGTGGCCTCATGGGCCATGGACGATTCTCCCTCTCTGGGGATTTGGCACGATCACAAGAGTTTTGGGTCATTCTGTGGGAAGCAAGGAGGCCTTTTGGTTTTTTACCTCAGATATACCACCAAAAGAGGGATTCCAGAGCTGAGTCCTGGGGAGGGTTGACTGGACAACCTGAACTCTGGTTAACATTGGGGACCTAGGGGAATGTCAAGCCCCATATGCGGGCTCTTGGTCCAGACATTGAGAGGCCTTCCTTGAGGATAGGGTTCACACTGTGGTTCACAATGCGTATTTGTGCCCAATGAGCTCGTGAAGCCTCATTGGGGCCTCGTGTACCATGCTGGTTTCTCCTACAGTGAACATTGCACAACATGCCAACCACAAGGTTTCTGGCCGTGGGGAAGGAGGAGTTCTGATTTCTGCAACACGTTCACCCCTGGACAGTGATTGGAGTTAAGGTCTAGGTTCTGAAGCCTGAAAACCGAGGTTGGGAAGAGATGAAGACCGAAGGCCATGGCGTGTCTGATGTGCTCAGTGTTCGGCCAGCTGTTGAGTGTGGGTCGGGAGGTGCAGGCTCAGGCTATGGCATACAGGGAATTAGTGCCTAGGCTAGACTGTGTCATTGGGGTGCAGTCGAGTTTCGTGCAGGTTGATACTCACTTGTGGTTAACGGGTAGCCCCAGAGGGCAACGTTTTTCTTCTGGAGGGCAGGCACATGTCCGCATTTTGGCTCTGGAATTCCCAGACTGGAGGGCTTGTGGGCCAGGAGTGTGAGGACGAAATTCTGAAAACACAAGCAAGAATTAGGTTTCGGGGCGAGGGCATGGCAGGTGCCCTCTACAGAGATGATTCGAGATCACGTGCAACTGAAGACAGAGCTAGGATCAGATGTTGGCTCAGGTTGGACTTTCTGTCCATGACAGCCCCTTCATGAAGGGGAGTGTCATCAAGGCCATGGAGGTTTTCCCATGATGGGAGTTGTGAGATGCTCCAATCCACAATGATTCCTTCTGTGGGACAGTCAAGACCTGTTGGATGGCTCCAGGACATCCCATAAGGAAGTTCTCCAGAGCAGGGTTCTAAGGATGGATGCCTGGGCAGCCCACCTCCCATTCCAGTTGTCTCCTAGCGACAAGGTAAGTTCGATCTGCTGGCTCTGGGGAGCAACCGAGGGGGGTGAGTTGAAATGGACTCTCCTGAGGATGGGTCATAATATGGGTTTAAGTCCATGGAGACCTTGGAATGGGGTGCTTGACACGGGGCCCTGAAATATTCTCCTAACCGGAGGTTTTGACAGAGTTCCAAAGGGTACGTTTCCTATGTGGAGACGAGATTTTTCTGATGTGTGCCTCAGTAATCCCCCATATGCTGGTATTGGAAACCAGGCCTCTTAGGACAGAAGCCTGGAAACAAAAGCAATGGATCTGGTTAGGGTCTAGGTGCCTATCTGGTTCAATGTTCTTTTATGGGGTATCTCTCTCTGGGTCTGAGTGGAGGTAGTTGCTTAGCTTGTGACAGATCACCCCTGTTTGTCGTGGGTGGCTGACATTATTGGGATGGCTTCAGGGAGTTTGGAGCTTTCTCCTACTCTGTAGGGTTGTGGCCAATGGAATGGGCAGAATTTCCCTGGAGAGGTCAGGCACAGTCCTGAGGTGTGGCTCCAGGGAACCAAGCTTGGAGGGTGTGTGGGCCAGGACTGTGGGGACAGAATTCTGAAAACACAAACTCAGCTTAGGTTTGGTGATGTATGTATGAAAGGCCCTATCTACAAACCGTGAGGAGAATTTTTTGGGCTATGAACAAAGGGCGAGTGTGAGGCCCTTGCTCAGGCTTTTGTCTCTGGAATTTGTGTCAAGGGTGGCCGTGGAATGTCGGGGTGACCTCTCTCTGGGGCTTTGGCCAGATCCCAAGTGGGTGGGGTCATTGTCTAGATGGGAGGAGTCCTTTCTGTATTTTTTCTTTTTACCTCAGGTGTCCCACCAAAGAGGGATTCCAGAGCAGAGCCCTGAGAAGGGATGACTAGACATCTCAAAATCTGGTTGAGATTGGGGAATAGGGGCTTGGCCAGCCCCATATGCGGGCTCTTGTTCCAGTCACTGAGAGGCTTTACTTGAGGATAGGGCTCACTCTGAGGGTCACGATGTGTGTTTGTACACACATTGCGGCTCTCAGGGATAGGTGGGACTTCATGGGCCATGCTGCTTGCTGCTACAAAATACATTGGACAACATGCCAAACACAAGGTTTCTGGCAATGGGGAAGGAGGAGTTCTGATTTCAGCATCACGTTCACTCCTGGGAGTCAGTGGAGATAAAGTCTAGGTTCTGAAGCCTGAAAACCGAGGTTGGGTAGAGATGATGACCTAAAGCCATTGTGTGTGCAATGGGCTCAGTGTATGACAGCTGTCTGGGTGTCGCATGGGAGGTCTGGGCTCACGCTGTGTCAGACAGGGCTTTAGTGCACAGGCTAGACTGTATAATTGGGGTATGGTCGAGTGGCATGCAGGTTGTTCCTCATTTGGCGTTTCTGGTTGGCCCTATAGGGCAACGTTTTTTTTTTCTGGAGGGCAGGCAGAGTACTGCATTGGGTCTTCAGAATTCCCAATCTGGAGGGCTTGTGGCCAGGACTGTGACGATGGAAGTCTGAGAACACAAGCTAAGCTTAGGTTTCAGGGCGAGGACACAGCAGGGATTCTCAGGGATTATTGAGGGATTCTGAGACGATCCCTGTGTAGGGGTGACAAGGCATCTCGAACTCTAGTTACAATTGGGCGACTAGGAACATGCAAGCCCCATATGCGGACTCTTGGTCCAGCCACTGAGAGGCATTACTTGAGGACAGGGCTCATGCTGAGGGTCCCAATATGTGTTTGTGCCCACCGCGGCACTCAAGCTTGACTGCGGCCTCCTGGGCCACTCTGGTTTCTCCTACACTTAATGTTGGACAACATGCCAACCACAAGGTTTCTTGCCATGGGGAAGGAGAAGTTCTGATTTCTGCATCTCGTTCACCGCTGGGCAGTGAGTGGAGAAAAGGTCTTGGTTCTGATGCCTGAAAAACAAGGTTAGGAAGAGATGACGACCTATGGCCATGGCATGTCCAATGTGCTCAGTGTGCGTTCAGCTGTCTGGGTGTCAGTCACGAAGGTTGGGCTCAGGCTGTGTCAGACAGTGCATTACTGCCTAGGCTGGACTGTATAATTGGTGTACAGTCGAGTGTCGTGCAGGTTGATCCTCATTTGTGGTTTCTAGGTAGCCCCATTGAGGCAACCTTTTTCTTCAGGAGGTCAGGCAGAGTGCTGCATTGTGCCTCCAGAATTCCCAAACTGGAGAGCTTGTGTGCCAGGAATTTGAGGACGGAAGTCTGAGAACACAAGTAGGCTTATGTTTCGGGGCGAGGGCATGGCAGGCACACTCTGAAGAGCTGAATCGAGATCTCGTGCATCTGAAGTCAGGGCGAGGGTAGACGTTGCCCAGGTTGAAGTTTCTGTCCATCATGGACCCTTCATGAAGGTAAGGGGATATTACGAGGCCATGGAGGTTTTCCCATAGTGGGAGCGTGTGATGCTCCAAACCACAAAGATTCCATCTACAGAACAGTGGAGACTTGTTGGATGGATCCAGGACATCCCAAAAGGAACTTCTCCAGAGCAGGTTTCTAACGATGGATGCCTGGGCAGGCCACCTCACACTCCAATTGTCTCCTAGCGACAAGGAAGGTTCAAACTGCTTGCTCTAGGGGAGCAAACAAGGGCACTGTTTTGAAATGGACTCTCCTAAGGATTGGTCAAAATGTGGGTTTGTGTCCAAGGAGACCTTCGAATGGTGCGATGGCTTCAGGGCCCTGAAGGATTCTCCTAACCGGAGAATCCGGAGAATCACACAGCTCCAAAGAGCAAGATTCCCATGTGGAGACGAGATTTGTTCTGATTGGTGCCTCAGGAACCCCCATAAACTGGTATTGGAAACCAGGCATCGAGAAGAGATGCCTGGAATCTAAAGCAATAGATCTGATTCACGCCTAGAGGCCTGTCTGCTTCAGTCATCTCTGGGCACATTTGTCTATGGTTCACAGTAGAGGGCCTTGCTCAGCTTGTGTCAGATAGTCCCTGTTTGTCCCATGCGGCCTACAATACTGGGATGGTCTCAGGGACTTTGGAGGTTTTTTCTAATTTATAGGATTGTTTCCTTTGGAATACACAGAATTCACATGGAGAGGGAAGTCACAATTCTGAGGTGTGACCCTAGCTGTCTTGGTGTCAGTCGGGAGGTCCGAGCTCAGGCTGTGTCAGACAGGGCATTAGTGCCCAGGCTAGACTGTATATTTGTGGTACAGTCCAGGGCAATGCTTTTCTTCTGCAGGGCAGGAAGAGTGCTGCATTGTGGCTCCAGAGTTCCCAAACTGGAGGACTGGTGGACCAGGAGTGTGAGGACAGAAGTCTGAGAACACAAGCTAGGCTTAGGTTTCGGGGCGAGGACATGGCAGGCACACTCTGCAGAGCTGAGTCGAGATCTCGTGTATCTAAAGTCAGGGCGAGGATCAGACGTTGGCCTAGGCTGGAGTTTCTGTCCATTATGGCCCATTCATGAAGGTGGGGGGGCATCACGAGGCCTTGGAGGTTTTCCCATGATGGGAGTGTGTGATGCTCCAAACTGTAAGGATTCGTTCTGCGGGACAGTCGAGACCTGTTGGATGGATACAGGACATCCCATAAGGAAGTTCTCCAGAGCAGGGTTCTAAGGATGGATGCCTGGGCAGCCCACCTCGCATTCCAATTGTCTCCTAACGACAATTCAGGTTCGATCTGTTGGCTATGGGGGAGCAACCGAGGGGGTTGAGTTGAAATGGACTCACCTGAGGATTGGTCATAATGTGGGTTTATGTCGATGGAGACCTTGGAATGGGGCGGTGGCTCCAGGGACCTGAAGGTTTCTCCTAACTGGAACTTTTCACAAAGCTCCAAAGACCAAATTTCCCATGTTTAGACAAGATTTGTTCTGATTGGTACTTCTCGATACCCCCATATGCTAGTATTGGAAACCAGGCCTCTGAGGAGAGATGCATGGAAACAAATGCAATGGATCCAATTAGGGTCTAGTTCCCTGTCCGTTTCAATCTTCTTCTCTGGGGATATCTGTGTACGGGTCTGAGTTAAGATAGTTACTCAGCTTGGGACAGATCACCCCTGTTTGTCCTTGGAGGCCTATACTATTGGGTCCGCGTTGGGTATTTTGGAGTTTTCTCCTAATATATAGGGTTGTCTCCAGTTGAATGGACAGGATTCCCTTGGAGAAGCAGGCACAGTCCTGAGATGTGGCTCCAGGGACCCCAGCCTGATGGTGTGTGGGCCAAGACTGTCATACAGAAGTCTGAAACACAAACTCGCCTTATGTTTGTGGACCTAAGTATGGCACACCCGATCTACAGACCGTGCAGAGAATTATTCGGGCTATGAACAAAGGGCGAGTGTGAGGCGCTTGCTCAGGCTTATGTCTCTGGATTTTGTGTCAACGGTGGACATGGAATGTCAGGGTGGCCTCATGGACCATGGATGAGTCTTTCTTTCTGGGGATTTGCCCCGATCCCAAGTGGTTGGTGTCATTCTGTGGGTGGGAGGAGTCCTTTCTGTACTTACTTTCCCCAGGTGTCCCACCAATGAGGGATTCCAGAGCAGAGCCCTGAGTAAAGGTTTCTAGATATCTTGACCTCTGGTTAAGATTGGGAGACTTGGGGCATGGCAAGCCCCATATGCAGGCTCTTGGTCCAGCCATTGAGAAGCTTTACTTGACGACAGGGGTCACTCTGAGGGTCACAATGTGTGTTTGTGCCTATCGCGGCCCTCAAGCACTGGTGGGGCCTCATGGGCCAGCTGGTTTCTCCTACAATGAACACTGGATAACATGCCAACCACAGTGTTCTGGCCAGGGGGAAGAAAGAGTTCTGATTTCTGCATCATGTTCACCCCTGGAAAATGAGTGGAGATAGAGTTTAAGTTTCTGAAGCCTGAAGACCGAGGTTGCGAAGAGATGATGACCTAAGGCAATGGAGGGCCCAATGTGCTCTGTGTACAGCTAGTTGTCTGCATGTCCGTCGGGAGGTCTGGGCGCAGGCTGTGTCAGATAGGACTTTAGGGCTCAGGCTAGACTGTATAATTGGAGTAAGGTCAAGTGGCTTGCAAGTTGTTCCTCATTTGGCGTTTCTGGGTAGCCCCATAGGGCAACGTTTTTCTTCTGGAGAGCAGGCAGAGAGCTATATTGTGGCTCCAGAATTCCAAACTGGAGGGCTTGTGGGCCAGGAGTGTGTGGACGGAAGTCTGAGAACACAAGTAGGCTTATGTTTCGGGGTGAGGGCATGGCAGACACACTCTGGAGAGTTAAAATGTGATCTCGTGCATCAGAAGTCTGGGCATGGATCAGACGTTGGCTCAGGTTGGAGTTTCTGTCCAGGGTGGCCCTTTCTTGAAGGGAAGGGGGCATCATGAGGCCATGGAGGTTTTCCCACGATGGGAACTGTGAGATGCTCCAATCTGCAAGGATTCCTTCTGCTGGACAGTTGAGTACTGTTGGATAGCTCTAGGACATCCCATACAAAACGACGCCAGAGCAGGGTTCTAAGGAAGGATCCCTGGAGATCCTGCCTCACATTTCAACTGTATCCTCGCAACAAGACATGTTCCATCTGCTGGCTCTGGGAGAGCAACTGAGGGGACTGATTTGAAATGTACTGTCCTTTCGGATGGGTCATAATGTGGGTTTGTATCCATGGAGACATTGGAATGGGGCGATTGATCCGGCGACCTGAATATTTGTTCTAACTGGAGGTTTTGACAGCTCCAAAGAACAAGTTTCCCATGTGGAGACGAGATTTCCTCTAATTGGTACCTCAGGAAACCCTCTTATGCTGGTATTGGAAACCAGGCCTCTGTGGAGAGATGCCTGGAGAGAAAAGCAATGGATCCAATTAGGGCCTAGGTGCCTGTCTGTTCAATTTTCTTCTCTGGGCATGTGTCTACGGGTCTGAGAGGAGGTAGTTGCTCAGCTTGTGACAGATCGCCCCTGTTTGTCCTGGACGTCCTACACTCTTGGGATGGCCTCGGGGACTTTGGAGGTTTCACCTAATCTGTAGGTTTGTGTCCAAAGCAATGAGCAGTATTTCCTTTGAGAGGGCAGGAACAGTCCTGAAGTGTGGTTCCAGGGGCCCCAGTCTGATGGTGTGTGGGCCAGGACTGTAGGTATAGAGGTCTGAAAAAAAACCAAAAACTTGCCTTATGTTTGTGGACATAGGTATGGCAGGCCCAATCTACAGACTGTGAGAAGAATTTTTCAGGCTGTGAACAAAGGGCGAGTGTGAGGCGCTTGCTCAGTCTTATGTCTCTGGATTTTGTGTCAACAGTGGTCATGGAATGTTGGGATGGCCACATGGGCCATGGAAGAGTCCTTCTCTCTCGGGATTTGGCCCGATTCCAAGTGGCTGGGGTCATTCTGTGGATAGAAGGAGTACATTCTGTATTTATTTACCTCAGGTGTCCCACCAAAGAGGGATTCCAGAGCAGAGCCCTGAGTAGGGGTGACTAGATATCTCGACCTCTGGTTAAGATTGGGAGACTTGGGGCATGGAAAACCCCATATGCAGGTTCTTGGTCCAGCCACTGAGAGGCTTTACTTGAGGATAGGGCTCTTGCAGAGGGTCCCAATGTGTGTTTGTGCCCATCGTGGCCCTCAAGCATGGGCGGGGCCTCATGGGCCATGTTGGTTTCTCCTACACTGAATGTTGGACAATGTTCCAACCACAAGGTCCTGGCGAGGGGGAAGGAGGAGTTCTGATTTCTGCATCACGTTCACCCATGGGAAGTGACTGGAGATAAGGTCTGGGTTTCTGAAGCCTGAAAACCGAGGCTGGGAAGAGATGATGACCTAAGTCCATGGCGGTTCAGATGTTCTCATTTTAGGGCCAGTTGTCCTGTTATTGGTCGGGAAGTCAGGCCTCAGGCTCTGTTTTATAGGGCATTAGGGCACAGGCTAGACTGTATAATTGGGGTACAGTCGGGTGGCATGCAGGTTGATCCTCTTTTGCGGTTTCTGGGTAACCCCATAGGGCAACGTTTCTCTTCTGAAGGGCAGGCAGAGTGCTGCATCGTGTCTCCAGAATTCCCAAACTGGAGGGCTTGTGGCCCAAGAGTGTGAGGACGGAGGTCTGAGAACACAAGCTAGGCTTAGGTTTTGGGGCGAGGGCTCGGAAGGCACACTCTGCAGAGCTGAATTGAGATCTCGTTCATCCGAAGTCAGGGTGAGGATCAGATGTTGGCTCAGGTTGGAGTTTCTGTCCACAATGTCTCCTAAAAGAAGGTGGGGGCTCACTAAGCCATGGAGCTTTGCCCACGGTGCGAGTGTGTGATGCTGCAAACCACAAGGATTCCTTATGCAGGAGAGTTGAGACCTGTTGGGTTGATCAAGGACACCCCATAAGGAACTTTTCCAGAGCAAGGTTCTATCAATGGAAGCCTGGGCAGTGAACTCGCATTCCAATTGTCACCTAGCAACAAGGCAGGTTCGGTCAGCTGGCACTGGGTGAGTAACCGAGGGGCCTGAGTTGAAATGGACTCTCCTGAGGATGGGTCATAATGTGGTTTTGTGTCCATGGAGACCTTGGAATGGGGCAGTGGTCTGGGGCCCTGAAGGATTCTCCTAACCGGAGGTTTTGACACAGCTCCGAAGTGCTGGATTCCCATATGGAGATGAGATTTGTTCTGATTGGTGCCTCAAAAACCCCTATATGCTGGTATTAGCAACCAGGCTTCTGAGGAGAGATGCCTGGAATTCAAAATATTGATATGACTCACACTTAGGGGTCTGTCTGCTTCAATGTTCTCTCGGCACATCTGTCTATGGTTCTGAGTGGAGGTCGTTGCTCAGCTTGTGACAGACTGACCCTGTTTGTCCGTGGTGTCCTACACTACTGGGATGATCTTGGGGACATTGGAGATTTCTCCTAATCTGTTGGGTTGTGGCCAATTGAATAGGCAGAATTCCCTTAGAGAGCACAGGCACAGTCCTGAGACGTGGCCCCAGCTGTCCGGGTGACGGTTGGGAGGTCCGGGCTCAGCCTGTGTCAGACAGGGCATTAGTGCCCAGGGTAGACTATAATTGGGGTACAGTCGAGTGGCGTGCAGGTTGATCCTTATTTGGCATTTCTGGGTAGACCCATAGGGCAACGTATTTCCTCCGGAGGGCAGACAGAGTGCTGCATTGTGGGTCCGGAATTCCCAAACTGGAGGGTGTGTGTTCCAGGAGAGTGAGGACGGAAGTCTGAGAACACAAGCTACGCTTAGTTGGCAGGACGAGGGCACAGCAGGCACACTCTGAAGAGCTGAATCAATATCTCATGATATGACGTCAAGGCGAGGATCAGCCATTAGCTCAGGTTGGAGTTTCTGTCCATGATCTGCCTTCATGATTACTGGGGGCATCATGTGGCTTTGGAAGTTTTCCCATCATGGGAGTTTTGAAATGATCCATGCACAAGGACCCCTTCTGCGGGACAGTCGAGACCTGTTGTATGGCTCCAGGACGTCCCATAAAGAACAACGCAAGAGCAGCATTCTAAGGATGGATGCCTGAAGAGCCCGCCTCACATTTCAATTGTCTCCTAGAGACAACGCCGGTTCGATCTGCTGGCTCTGTGGGAGCAACCGAGGGGGTTTAGTTGAAATAGACTCTCCTGAGGATGGGTCGTAATGTGGAATTGTGTTCATTGAGACATTTGAATGGGGCGGTGGCTCCGGTGACCTGAAGTTTTCTCCTAACTGGAGGTTTTGACACAGCTCCATATAGCGAGATTCCCATGTGAAGACGAGATTTGTTCTGATTGGTACCTCCAAAAACCCCCATATGCTGGTATTAGAATCCAGGTCTCTGAGGAGAGATGCCTGGAAACAAAAGCAATGGATCCGATTAAGGCCTAGGTGCTTGTCCCTTTCAATCTTCTTCTCTGGGCATATCTGTCTATGGATCTGAGTAGAGGTAGTGGCTCACCTTGTGTCAGATTTCCCTTGTTTGTCATGTACGTCTTACACTATTGGGATGGCCTCAGAGACTTTGGAGGTTTCTCTGAATCTATAGGGTTGTGTCCAAAGGAATGAGCAGAATTCCCATGGAGAGAGCAGGCACAGTCCGGAGGTGTGGCTCCAGGGGCCCCATCCTTGAGGGTGTGTGGGCCAGGACAATGGAGACAGAAGTCTGAAAACACAAACTCGGCTTAGGTTTGGGGACATAGGTATGGCAGGCCAGATCCACAGACTGTGAGAATTTTTTGGGCTATGAACAAAGGGCGAGTGTGAGGCGCTTTTTCAGGTTTTTATCTTCAGATTTTGTGTCAAAGGTGGCTGTGGAATGTCAGGCTGGCCTGATGGGCCATGGACGAGTTTTTCTCTCTGTGGATTTGGCCTTATTCCAAATGTTTGGGAACATTCTTTGGATGGTAGGAGTCTCTCTCTATTTTTTACCTCATGTGTCCCACCAAAGAGGGATTCCAGAAAAGAGTTCTGAATAGGGTTGACTAGACTTCTCGAGCTCTGGCAAAGATTGGGGGACGAGGGGCATGGTAAGCCCTATATGTGGGCTTTTGGTCCAGACCCTGAGAGGCTTTACTTGAGGAGAGGGCTTACAATGAGGGTCCCAATGTTTGTATCCATCGCTCAGTGTGCGGCAAGCTCTTTGGTTGTCGGTCACGAGGTCTGGGCTCAGGCTGTGTCACACAGGGCATTACTGCCCAGGCTGGACAGTTTAACTGGGGTACAGTCTAGAGGTGTGCAGGTTTATCCTCATTTGGTGTTTCTGGGTAGCCCCATAGGGCAAAGTTTTTCTTCTGGAGGGCAGGCAGAGTGCTGCATTGTGTCTCCAGAATTCCCAAACTGGAGGACTAATGATCCAGAAGTGTGAGGACAGAAGTCTGAGAACACAAGCTAGGCTTAGGTTTTGGGGCGAGGGCACGGCAGGCACACTCTGCAGAGCTGAATTGAGATCTCGTGCATCTAAAGTCAGGGCGAGGATCAGACATTGCCTCAGGTTGGAGTTTCTGTCTATGATGTCCCCTACATGAAGGTTGGGGCATCACAAGGCCATGGAAGTTTTCCCAAGGTGTGCATGTGTGATGCTGCAAACCACAAGGATTCCTTCTGTGGGAGACCTGTCAGATAGATCAAGGACACCCCATAAGGAAATTCTCCAGACCGGGGTTCTAACGATGGAGGCCTGGGCAGCCCAACTCGCATTCCAATTATCTCCTAGCAACAAGACAGGTTAGATCTGCTGGCTCTGGGGGAGCAACCGAGGGGGCTGAGTTGAAATGGACTCTCCTGAGGATGGGTCATAATGTGGGTTTTGTGTCCATCGAGACCTTGGAATGGGGCAGTGGCTCCGGTGCCCTGGAGGTTTTGAGACAGTTTGAAAGAGTGATGTCTCCATGTGGAGACAAGATTTGTTCTGATTGTTGCCTCAGGAAACCTATAAGCTGGTATTGTAAACCAGGCATCTGAGAAGAGATGCCTGGAATCCAATACAATGTATCTGATTAGGGCCTGGGGGCCTGTTCACTTCAATCTTTTTCTCTGAGAACATCAGTCTATGGTTTTGTGTGGTGGTTGTTTTCAGCATGTGTCATATTGCCCCTGTTTGTCCCGGGAGGGCTACACTATTGGCATCGTCTCAGGGACGTTGGAAGTTTCTCCTAATCTGTAGGGTTGTGGCAAATGGAATGGGCAGAATTCCCTTGCAGAGGGCAGGAGAGTCCTTTGATGTGGCCCCAGCTGACTGGGTGTCGTTCAAGAGGTACCGGCTCAGTCTGTGTTGGCCAAGGCATTAGTGGGCAGGGTGGACTGTATAATTGGGGTACACTCGAATGGCATGTAGGTTGATCCTCATTTGGCGTTTCTTGGTAGCCCTTGGGGCAACGTTATTATTATTATTTTTTTTTTTTTCTGGGGGGCAGGCATAGTGCTGCATAGTGGATCCAGAATTCCCAAACTGGAGGGTTTGTGGGCCAGGAGAGTGAGGAAGGAAGTCTGAGAACACAAGCTAAGCTTAGGTTTTGGGTCGAGGGCACGGCAGGCACACTCTGCAGAGATAAATCGAGATCTCGTGCATCTGAAGTCAGGTCAAGGATCAGATGTTGGCTCAGGTTGGCGTTTCTGTCCATGATCCCCCTTCATGAAGCGGGGCGGGCATCATAAGGCCATGGAGGTTTTCCCACGATGGGAATTATGAGATGCCCCAATCCGCAAGGATTCATTCTCCAGGACATTCGAAACCTGTCGGATGGCTCCAGGACGTACCATATGGAAAGACGCCAGAGCAGGGTTCTAAGGGTGGAGGCCTGGAGAGCCTGCCACGCATTCCAATTGTCTCCTAGTCACAAAGCAGTTTCAGTGTACTGGCTCTGCATGAGCAATGGAAGGGGCTCTGCTAAAATGGACTCTCCTTAGGATGGGTCATAATGTGGGTCTGTGTCCATGGAGACCTTGGAATGGGGCAGTATCTCCAGAAACCTGAAGGTTTCTCCCAACTAGAGGATTTGACATGTCTCCAAAGAATAGTTGCCCTTGAGGACACGATATTTGTTCTGATTGGTACCTCAGGAAACCCCCATATGATGGTATTGGAAACCAGGCCTCTGAGGAGAGATGCCTGGAAACAAAAACAATAGATCCGATTAGGACATACATGCCTGTATGGTTCTATCTTCTTCTCTGGGGCTATCTGTCTACGGGTCTGAGTGGAGGTCTTTGCTCAGCTTCTGACTGATCGCCCCTGTTTGTCCTGGGCGACCTACACTATTGGGATGGCCTCAGGGACTTTGGAGGTTTCACCTAATTTGTATGGTCGTGGCCAATGAAATGGGCAGAATTCCTTTGAAGAGGGCAGGCACATTCCTGAGTTGTGGCTCCAGGGGACCCAGCCTGGAAGGTGTTTGGGCCAGAGCTGTTGGGACAGAAGTCTGAAAACGCAAACTCAGCTTAGGTTTGGGGACATAGGTATGGCAGGCCCATCTACAGACTGTGAGAACATTTTGGGCTATGAACAAATGGCGGGTGTGAGGCATTTGCTTGGCTGTTGTCTCTGGATTTTGTGTCAATGGTAGCCGTGGAATGATGGGGTGGCCTCATGGGCCATGGATGAGTCTTTCTCTCCTGGTATTTGGGCATATCCCAAGTGTTTGGGGTCATTCTGTGGATGGGAGAATCCTTTCTGCCTTTTTTGTTTGTTTGTTTGTTTGTTTGTTTTGTTTTGTTTTGTTTTTTACCTCGGGTGTCCCACCAAAGAGGAATAACAAAGCAGAGACCTGAGTAGGTGTGACTAGACATCTCGAGGTCTCATTAAGATTGGGGGACTCGGGGCATGGCAAGGCCCATATGTGGGCTCTTCTTCCAGTCACTGAGATGGTTTACTTGAGGACAGGGCTCACGCTGAGGGTCCCAATGTGTGTTTGTGCCCATCACGACCCTCAAGCATGGGCGAGGCCTCTGAGCCACGCTGTTTTCTCCTACACTGAACGTTGGACAACGTGCCAACCACAAGGTTTCTTGCCATGGGGAAGGAGAAGTTCTGATTTCTACATCACGTACACCACTTGGCAGTGAGTGGAGATAAGGTCTAGGTTCTGAAGCCTGAAGACCAATGTTGGGAAAGAGATGATGACCTAAGGCCATGGCGTGTCCGATGTGCTCAGTGTGCGGCCAGCTGTCTGGCTGAGGGTCACGAGGTCTGGGCTCAAGCTGAGTCAGACAGGGCATTACTGCTCATGCTGGACTGTATAATTGGGATATTGTCGAGTGGCGTGCAGGTGGATCCTCATTTGGGGTTTCTGGGTAGTCCCATAGGGCAATGGTTTTCTTCTGTAAGGCAGGCAGAGTGCTTCATTGTGTCTCCAGAATTCCCAAACTGGAGGGCTTGTGAGCCAGGAGTAGAAGGACGGAAGTCTGAGATCACAAGCTAGGCTTAGGTTTTGGGGCAAGGGCACGGCAGGCACACTCTGCAGAGCTGAATTGAGATCTCGTGCATCTGAAGTCAGGGTGAGGATCAGACATTTTCTCAGTTTGGAGTTTCTGTCCTTGATGATACTGACATGAAGATGGGGACATCACGAGGCCATGAGTTTTTCCCACGGTGGGAATTTGTGATGCTGCAAACCACAGGGATTCCTTCTGTGGGACAGTCGAGACCTGTCTGATGGATCAAGGACGTCTCATAAAAAATTTCTCCAGAGCAGGGTTCTAACGATGGATGCCTGGGCAGCCCAACTTGTATTCTAATCTTCTCCTAGTGACAACGCAGGTTCGCTCTACTGGCTCTGGGGGAGGAAGGTAGGGGGGTGAGTTGAAATGGAATCTCCTGAGGATGTGTCATAATGTGGATTTGTGTCCATGGAGACCTTGGAATGGGGCAGTGGAACCGGCGCCCTGAAGGATTCTCCTAACTAGAGGTATTGACACAGCTCCAAAGAGCAAGTTTCCCACGTGGAGATGAGATTTGTTCTGATGTTGCCTCAGGAAACATCATAAGCTGGTATTGGAAACCAGGCCTCTGAGGAGTGATGCCTGGAAACCAAAGGAACTGATTCTATTAGGATCTAGGGGCCTGTATGCTCCAATATTTTTCTCTGGGAACATCTGTCTACGGTTCTGAGTGGATCGTTTCTCAGCTTGCGTCTAATCGCCACAGTTTCTCCTGAGAGGCCTACACTATTGGGATGGTCTCTGGGTCTTTGGAGATTTCTCATAATCTATAGGGTTGTGGCCAATGGAATGGGCAGAATTCCCTTGGAGAAGGCATGCACAGTCCTGAGGTGTGACCCTAGCTGTCCGGGAGTCAGTCGGGAGTTCTGCGCTCAGGTTGTGTCAGACAGAGCATGAGTGCCCAGGGTACACTTACAATTGGGGTACAGTCGAGTGGCTTGCAGATTGATACTCATTTGGGGTTTCTGGGTTGTCATATAGGACAAAGTTTTTCTTCTGGATGGCAGGCATAGTGCTGCATTGTTTCTCCAGATTCCTGGACAGGATGGCTTGTAGCCAAGGAGTGTGATGACAGAACTCTGAGAACACAAGCTAGGTGTAGGTTTTGGAGCAAGGGCACAACAGGCAAACTCTGCTGAGCTGATTCGAGATCTTGTGGATATGAACTCAGGCCGAGGATCAGAATTTGGCTTAGGGTGGAGTTTCTGTCCATTTCCCCCCTTCATGAAGGGGCGGGCGCTTCATGAGGCCATGGTGGTTTTCCCAAGATGGTAGTAGTGAGATGTTCCATTCCCCAAGGATTCCTTCTGTAGGAGAGTCGAGACCTGTCGGATGGCTACAGGACGTCCATTATGGAAGGACGCCAAAGCAGGGTTCTAAGGATTGAATCCTGAGCAGCCCGCCTTGTATTCCAATTATCTACTTGCGATAAGGCAGGTTCGATCGCTGGCTCTGGGGAAGCAACTGAGGGGCCTGAGTTGAAATGGGCTCTCCTGAGGATGGGTCATAATGTGGGTTTGTGTCCATGAAGACCTTGGAATGGGGCAGTGGTTCCCTGTACCTGAAGGTTTCTCCTAACGGGAGGTTTTGACACAGCTCCAAAGAGCAAGTTTCCCAAGTGGAGACGCAATTTGTACTGATTGATTCCTCCGGGAACCCACATATGCTGGTATTGGAAACCAGACCTATGAGGAGAGATCCCTGGAATCAAAAGAAATGGATCAAATTAGGGCCTAGGTGCCTGTCCAGTTCAATCTTCTTCTCTGGGTATATCTGTCTACAGGCCTGAGTGGGGGTAGTGGCGCAGCTAGTGACAGATAACCCCTGTTTCTCCTGGGCGACTCCTTGGGATGGCCTCGGGGACTTTGAAGGTTTTCTTAATCTCTTGAGTTGTGTCCAAAGGAATGAGCAGAATTCCCTTGGAGTGCACAGGCACAGTCCTGAGGTGTGGCTCCAGGGGACCCAGACTAGAGGATATGTGGGCCAGGACTGTGGGGACAGAAGTCTGAAAACACAAACTCAGCTTAGGTTTGAGGACGTAGGTATGGCAGACTCGATCTACAGACCTTGAGGAGAATTTTTCGGGCTATGATCACTGGGCGAGTGTGAGTCGTTTTTTTCAGGCTTTTGTCTCCAGATTTTGCATCAACGGTGGCCGTGGAATATCTGGCTGGCCTCAATGGCCATGGACAAGTTTTTCTCTCTGCGGATTTGGCCCGATTCCAAGTGTTTGAGGTCATTGTTTGGATGGTAGGAGTCCTTTCTCTATTTTTTTTACCTCATGTGTCCCACCAAAGAAGGATTGCAGAGAATAGCTCTGAGTAGGAATGACCAGACTTCTTGAGTGCTGGTTAAGATTGGGGGACTAGAGGCATGGCAAGCCCCATATGCGGGCTCTTGGTCCAGCCCCTGAGAGGCTTTACTTGAGGACAGGGCTTACACTGAGGGTCCCAATTTGTGTTTGTGCCCATCGTGGCCCTCAAACATGGGCGGGGTCTCATGGGCCACTCTGCTTTCTCCTACACTGAATGTTGGACAACATGCCAACCACAAAGTTTCTGGTCATGGGGAAGGAGGAGTTCTGATTTCTGCATCACGTACACTGCTTGGCAGTGGGTGGAGAAAAGTCCAGGTTCTGAAGCCTGAAAACCAAGGTTCGGAAGAGATGATGACCTAAGGCCATGGTGTGTCCGATGTGCTCAGTGTGCGACCAGCTGTCTGGGTGTCGGTCACAAGGTCTGTGCTCAGTCTGTGTCAGATTGGTCATTACTGTCCAGGCTAAACTGTATAATTGGGGCAAAGTCAAGTGGCATGCAGGTTGATCCTCATTTGGGGTTTCTGCGAAGGCCCATAGGGCAACGTTTTTCTTCTGGAGGGCAGGCAAAGTTCTGCATCGTGTCTCCAGATTTACGAAACTGGAGGGCTTGAGCCAGGAGTGTGAGGATGGAAGTCTGAGAACAGAAGCTAGACTTAGGTTTTGGGGCGAGGGCACAGAAGACACACTCTGCAGAGCTGAATCGAGATCTCGTGCATCTGAAGTCAGGGCGAGGATCAGACATTGCCTCAGGTTGGAGTTTCTGTCCATGATGTCCCCTACATGAAGGTGGGGGCATCACGAGGCCATGGAGGTTTGCCCACAGTGTGAGTGTGTGATGCTGCAAACCACAAGGATTCCTTCTACAGGACAGTCGAGACCTGTCAGATGGATCAAGGACACCACATAAGGAACATCTCCAGAGCGGAGTCCTAACAATGGATGCCTGGGCAGCCCAACTCGCATTCCAGTTGTCTCCTAGTGACAAGGGAGGTTCGATCTGATGGCTCTGGGGGAGCAACCGAAGGGGCTGAGTTGAAATGGACTCTCCTGAGGAGTGGACATAATGTGGGTTTGTGTCCATGGAGACATTGGAATGGGGCTGTGGCTCCGGAGACCTGAAGGTTTCCCTTAACTGGAGGTTTTGACATAGCTCTAAAGAGCAATTTTCCCATGTGGAGATGAGAGTTGTTGTGATTAGTACCTCTGGGAACCCACATATGCTGGTATTGGAAACCAGGTCTCTGAGGAGAGATTCCTGGAAACAAAAGCAATGGATCCGATTGGGGCCTAGGTGCCTGTCCGGTTCAATCTTCTTCTCTGGGGATATCTGTTTACGGGTGTGAGTGGAGGTCGTTGCTCAGCTTGACAGATCTTCCCTGTTTGTCCTGGGCGGCCTACACTATTTGGATGGCTTTGGGGACTTTTTAGGTTTTTCCTAATCTGTAGGGTTGTGGCCAATGGAATGGGCAGAATTCACCTGAGAGGGCAGGCACAGTCCTGAGGTGTGGGTCCAGGGGTGCCAGCCTGGAAGGTGTATGGGCCAGGACTGTGGGGACAGAAGTCTGAAAACTCAAACTCGTCTTAGGTGGGGACGTATGTATGACAGGCCTGATCTACAGACCATGAGGAGAATTTTTTGGGCTATGAACAAGGGGCGAGTGTGAGGCACTTTTTCAGGCTTTTGTCTCTGATTTTTTGTCAACAGTGGCCATGGAATGTAAGGATGGCCTCATGGGCCAAGGACGAGTCTTTCTCTCTGCCTATTTGACCAGATCCCAAGTGTTTGTGGTCATTCTGTGGATGGGAGGAGTCTTTCTGTATTTTTTTTCCCTCAGGTGTCCCACCAAAGAGGGATTCCAGAGCAGAGCCCTGAGTAGGGGTGACTAGACATCTCAAACTCTGATTAAGATTGGGGGACTAGGGTCTTGGCAAGCCTCATATGCGAGCTCTTGATCCAGTCAATGAGAGGATTTACTTGAGGCTAGGGCTCACACTGAGGGTCACAATGTGTGTTTGTCCCCATAGCGATCATCAAGCATGACCGGGGCCTCAAGGGCCATGCTGGTTTCTCCTACACTGAACGTTGGACAACACGCCAACCACAAAGTTTCTGGCTATGGATAAGAAACAGTTCTGATTTCTACATCATGTTCACACCTGGTCAGTTAGTGGAGTTAATGTCTAGGTTCTGAAGCCTGAAAACCGAGATTGGGAAGAGATGAAGACCTAAGGCCATGGCGTGTCCGATGTGCTCAGTGTGCATCCAGCTGTCTGGGTGTCGGTCGGGAGGTCCAGGATCAGTCTGTGTCAGACAGGGCATTAGTACTCACACTAGACTGTACAATTGGGGTACCGTTGAGTGGCATGCAGGTTGATCCCCATTTGGCGTTTCTGCATAGCCCCATAGGGAAACATTTTTTTCTTCTGGAGGGCAAGCAGAGTGCTGCATTGTGTCTCCAGAATTCCCAACTGAGGGTTTGTGGGCCAGGAGTTTGAGGACGGAATTCTGAGAACACATGTTAGGCTTAAGTTTTGGAGCGAGGGCACGGCAGGCACACTCTGCAGAGCTGAATCGAGATCTTGTCTATCTGAAGTCAGGGTGAGGATCAGACGTTGGCTTAGGTTGGAGTTTCTGTCCGTGATGTCCCCTACATGAAGGTGGGGGGCATCATGAGGCCATGGATGTTTGCCCACAGTGGGATTCTCTGATGCTCTAAAACCGCAAGGATTCCTTCTGTGCGACATTCTAGACCTGTTGGATGGATCCAGGATTTCCCATATGGAAATTCTCAAGAGCAGAGTTCTAATGATGGATGCCTGGGCAGCCCAACTCACATTCCAATTACCTCCTAGCGCCAAGACAGGTTCGATCTGTTGGCTCTGGGGGAGCCACTGAGGGGCTGAATTGAAATGGACTCTCCTGAAGATCGGTTATAATGTGGGTTTATGTCCATTGAGACCTTGGAATGGGGCAGTGGCTCCGGTGCCCTGAAGTATTCTCCTAACCTGAGGTTTTGAGACAGCGAGAAAGACCAAATTTCTCATATGGAGATGAGATTTGTTCTGATTGGTTCCTCAGGAACTCCCATAAACTAGTTTTGGATACCAGGTATCTGAGGAGAGATGCCTGGAATCCAAACCACTGGGTCCAAATAGGGCCTAGGAGCCTGTCTGCTTCAATATTTTCCTCTGAGAACATCTGTCTATGGTTCTGAGGGGAGGTCATTGCTCATCTTGTGTCAGATCGCCCCTGTTTGTCCCGGTAGGCCAACACTATTTGGCTGGCCTCAGGGACTCTGGAGGTTTCTCCTAATCTGTAGGTTTGTGACAAATGAAATGGTAAGAATTCCCTTGTAAAGGGCAGGCACAGTACTGACGTGTGGCCGCAGCTGTCTGGGTGTCGGTCGGGAGGTCCGGGCTCAGGCTGTGTCAGACAGCACATCGCATTAGTTCGAGGGTTGACTGTAAAATTGGAGTACAGTTGAGTGGCTTGCAGGTTGATCCTCATTTGGCGTTTATGGGTAGCCCCATAGGGCAACGTTTTTCTTCTGGAGCCCATTGCATAGTGCTGCAATGTGGCTCCGGAATTCCCAAACTATAGGGCTTGTGGGCCAGAAGTGTGAGGAAAGAAGTCTGTGAACACAAGCTAGGCTTAGGTTTTGGGGCGAGGGAATGGCAGTCACACTCTGCAGAGCTGAATCGAGATCTCGTGCATCTGAGGTCAGGTCGAGGATCAGACGTAGGTTCAGGTTGGATTTTCTGTTCAGGATGGCCCCTTCATGAAGGTGACAGGCATCATGGGGCCGTGGATGTTTTCCCACGATGGGAGTTGTGAGATGCTCCAATCTGCAAGGATTCCTTCTGCTGGACAGTCGAGACCTGTCAGATGTCTCCAGGCCATCCCATACAGAACAAAGACAGAGCAGCGTTCTAAGGATGGATGCTTGGAGAACCCAACTCGCATTCCTATTGTCTCCTTGCGACAAGGCAGGTTAGATCTGCTGAATCTGGTGGAGCAATCGAGGAGGGTGTGTTGAAATGGACTCTCCGGAGGGTGGTTCATAATGTGGGTTTGTGTCCATGGAGACCTTGGAATGGGGCGGTGAGTCCGGGAACCTGAAGTTTTCTCTTAACTGGAGCTTTTGACGCAGCTCCAAAGAGCAAGTTTCCCGTGTGGAGACGAGATTTGTTCTGATTGGTACCTCTGGAAAAACCTATATGCTGGTATTGGAAACCTGGTTTCTGAGGAGTGATGCCTGGAAACGAAAGCAATGGATCCAGTTAGGGCCTAGGTGCCTGTCAGGTTCAATCTTCTTCTCTGGGTATATCTGTCTACAGGTCTGAATGGAGGTAGTTGCTTAGCTACTGATAGGTCGCACCTCTTTGTCATGGGTGGCCTACAATATTGGGATGGCTTTGGTACTTTTTAGTTTTCTCCTAATCTGTAGGTTTGTGGCCAGTGGAATGAGCAGAATTCCCCTGGAGAGGGCAGGCACAGTCCTGAGGTTTGCCTCCAGAGTCCCCAGCCTGGAGGGTATGTGGGCCAGGACTGTGGGGACAGAAGTCTGAAAACACAACCTCGGCTTAGGTTTGGGGACATATGTATGATAGGCCTGATCTACTGACTGTGAAAAAAAATTTTTCAGGCTATGAACAAAGGGCGAGTGTGAGGCGTTTGCTCAGACTTTTGTCTCTGATTTTGTGTCAATGGTGACTGAGGAATGTCGGGCTGACCTCATGGGCCATGCACGAGTCTTTCTCTCTGGGGATTTGGCCTGATCCCAAGTGTTTGGGGTCAGTCTGTGGATGGGAGGAGTCCTTTCTGTATTTTTTTTTTTTTACCTCTGGTGTCCCACAAAAGATGGATTCCAGAGCAGAGCCCTGAGTAGGGGTGACTAGGCATTTTGAGGTCTAGTTAAGATGGGGGGACTAGGGGTAAGGCAAGCCACATATCCTAGCTCTTGGTCCAGTCACTGAGCGGCTTTACTTGAGGATAAGGTTGACGCTAAGGGTCAAAATGTGTGTTTGTGCCCATGGCGACCCTCAAGCATGGGCAGGTCCTCATGGGCCAGGCTGTTTTCTCCTACAGTGAACGTTGGACAACATGCCAACCACAAGGTTTCTGGCCATGGGGAACGAGGAGTTCTGATTTCTGCATCACGTTCAGCACTAGGCAATGATTGGAGATAAGGTCTAGTTTCTGAAGCTTGAAAACCGAGGTTGGGAAGAGATGATGACCTAAGGCCATGGCGTGTCTGATGTGCTCAGTGTGCGGCCAGTTGTCTGGTGTAGGTCACGAATTCCAGGCTTAGGCTGTGTCAGACAGGGCATTAATTCCCAGGGTAGACTGTATAATTGGGGTACAGTCGAGTGGCGTGCAGGTTGATCCTCATTTGGGGTTTCTGGGTAGCCCCATAGGGCAACGTTTTTCTTCTGGAGGGCAGGCAGAGTCCTGTATTGTCAATCTGGAATTCCCAAACTGGAGGGTTTTTGGGCCAGGAGTGTGAGGACGGAAGTCTGAGAACACAAGCTAGGCTTAGGTTTGAGGCGAGGGCACAGCAGGCACTCTCTGAAGAGCTGAATCGAGATCTCATGCATCTGAAGTCAGGGCGAGGATCAGAGGAAGCCTCAGGTTGGAGTTTCTGTTCTGTTCAGGATGGCCCCTTCATGAAGGTGGGGGGGCATCATGGGGCCATGGAGGCTTTCACACGATCCTCCAATCAGCAAGAATTCCTTTTACAGGACAGTCGAGACTGGTCAGATGGCTCCAGGACATCCCATACGGAATGATGCCAGAGCAGGGTTCTAAGGATGGATGCCTGGAGAGCCCACCTCCCATTCTTATTGTCTCCTAGCGACAAGGCAGGTTCAATCTGCTTCCTCTGTGGGAGCAACCAATGGGGGAGCCACTGATGGGGCTGTGTTGAAATGGACTCTCCTGAGAATGGGTCATAATGTTGGATTGTGTCCATGGAGACCTTGTAATGGGGCGGTGGCTCCAGGGACCTGAAGTTTTCCCCTAACTGGAGGTTTTGACACAGCTCCAAAAAGCACATTTCCCATGTGTAGATGTGATTTGTCCTGATTGGTACTTCTGGAAAAACCTATATGCTGGTATTGGAAACCAGGGCTCTGAAGAGAGATGCCTGGAAACAAAAGCAATGGATCCGATTAGGGCCTAGGTGCCTGTCTGGTTCAATCTTCTTCTCTGGGGATATCTTTCTACCAGTCTGAGTTGAAGTAGTTGCTCAGCTTGGGATAGATTGCTCCTTTTTGTCCTGGGCAGCCAACACTGTTGGGATGGCCTTGGGGAATTTGGAGGTTTCTCCTAATCTGTAGGGTTGTGGCCAATGGAGTGGGCAGAATTCCACTGGAGAGGGCAGGCACAGTCCTGAGGTGTGGCTCCAGGGGCCCTAGCCTGGAAGGTGTGTGGGCTAGTACTGTGGGGACAGAATTCTGAAAACCCAAACTCAATTTAGGTTTGGGGACGTATGTATGACAGGCCAAATCTATAGACTGGAGGAGAATTTTTTGGGCTACGAAAAAAGGGCAAGTGCTAGGCGCTTGCCCAGGTTTTTGTCTCTGGATTTTGTGTCAGCGGTGGCCATGGAATGTCGGGATGGCCTCATGGGCAATTGACGAGTCTATCTCTCTGTGGATTTGGTCAGATCCCACGTGTTTGGGTGTCATTCGGTGAATGGGAGGAGTCATTTTGGTATTTTTTTTTTACCTCAGGTGTCCCACCAGGATTCCAGAGCAGACCTGAGTAGTGGTGACTAAACATCTAAACCTCTGGTTAAGATTGGGGGACTAGGGGCATGGTAAGACCCATATGCATGCTCTTGGTCTTGCCCCTGAGATGTTTTCCTTGAGGACAGGGCTCACGCTGAGGGTCACAATGTGTGTTTGTGCCCATTGCGGCCCTCAAGCATGGCGGGGCCTCATGGGCCACGCTGGATTCTCCTACACTGACCATTGGACAACATGCCAACCACAAGTTTTCTTGTCTTGGGGAAGGAGGGATTCTGATTTCTGCATCACATTCACCCCTGGGTAGTGAGAGGAGATAAGTTCTAGCTTCTGAAGCCTGAAAACCGTGTTTGGGAAAAGATGACCACCTAAAGCCATGGCAGATCCGATGTGCGCAGTGTACGGGCAGCTGTCTGGGCGTTGGTCGGGAGCTCTGGGCTCAGGTTGTGTCAGACAGGGCATTAGTGCCCAGGCTAGACTGTAAAATTGGGGTACAGTCAAGTGGCATGCAGGTTGATCCTCATTTGGCGTTTCTAGGTAGCCTCATAGGGCAAAGTTTTTCTTCTGGAGGGTAGGCAGAGTGCTGCATTGTGTGCCCAGAATTCCCAAATGGAGGGCTTGTGGGCCAGAAGTGTGAGGACGGAAGTCTGAGAACACAAGCTAGGCTTAGGTTTTGGGACGAGGGCACGACAGGCACACTCTGCAGAGCGGAATCGAGATCTCGTGCATCTGAAGTCAGGGCGAGGATCAGACACTGGCTCAGGATGGAGTTTCTATCCATGATGGCCCCATCATGAAGGTCGGGGGGAGCATCACGAGGCCATGGAGGTTTTCCCTCATTGGGATTGTGTGATACTCCAAACTGCAAGGATTCCTTCTGTGGGACAGTCGAGACATTTTGGATGGATCCATGATGCCCCATAAGGAACTTCTCCAGAGCAGGGCTCTAATGATGGATGCTTGGGCAGCCCTACTTGCATTCCAACTGTCTCCTAGCAAGAAGGCAGGTTCGATCTGCTGGTTCTGGGGGAGCAACCAAGGGGGCTGAGTTGAAATGGGCTCTCCTGAGGATTGGTCATAATGTGGGTTGGTTTCCGTGGAGATCTTGGAATGGGGCAGTGGCACCGGCGCCCTGAAAGAATCTTCTAACCGGAGGTTTTGAGACAGCTTCAAAGAGCCAGTTTCCAATGTGGAGTTGAGATTTGTTCTGATTCTTTTCTCCGGAACCACAATAAGATGGTATTGGAAGCCAGGCTTCTGAGGAGAGATGCCTGGAAACAAAAGCAATGGATCTTATTATGTCCTAGGGGCCTGTCTGCTTCATTCTTCTTCTCTGGGAATATCTGTCTATAGTTCTGAGTGGAGGTCATTGCTCAGCTGGTGTCAGATCGCCCCATTTGTCCCTGGCAGCCGACACTATTGGGATGGTCTCGGGGTCTTTGGAGGTTTCTCCTAATCTGTATGGTTGTGGACAATGGTGGACAGAATTTTCATGGAAAGGGCAGGCACAGTCCTGAAGTGTGGCCCCAGCTGTCTTGGTTTTGGTCGGGAGATCCGGGCTCAGGTCGGGAGATCCGGGCTCAGGCTGTGTCAGACAGGGCATTAGTGCTCATGCTAGACTGTATAATTGGGGTACAGTTGAGTGGCGTGCAGGTTGATCCTCATTTGGGGTTTCTGGCTAGCCCCATATTATAACGTTTTTCTTCTGGAGGGAGAAAGAGTACTGCATTGTGGCTCCGGAATTCCCAAACTGGCGGGCTTGTGGCCCAGGAGTGTGAGGACGGAAGTCTGAGAACACAGGCTAGGCCAGGTTTTGGGGGCGAAAGCATGGCAGGCACACTCTGCAAAGCGAAATAGAGATCTCATGCATCTGAAGTCAGGGCGAGGATAGGACATTGGCTCAGGTTGGAGTTTCTGTCCATGATGGCCCCTTCATGAAGGAGTTGCGCATCATGTAGCCATGGAGTTTTTCCTTCGATGGGAGTTGTGAGACATTCCAAACTGCTAAGATTCCTTCTGCCAGACAATTGAGACCTGTTGGATGGCCCAAGGTCCTCCTATCTGGAATGACTCGAGAGCAGGGTTCTAAGGATGGATGCCTGGGCAGCCCACCTTGCATTCCAATTATATCCCCTCTACAAGACAGGTTCGATCCGCTGGCTCTGGGGGAGCAACCAACAAGGCTGGGTTGAAATGGACTCTCCTGAGGATCGGTCATAATGTGGGTTTTTGTTCATGGAGACCTTGGAATGGGGTGGTGGCACCGGGGCCCTGAAGGATTCTCCTAACTGGAGGTTTTGACACATCTCCATTGAGCAAGTTTCCCATGTGGTGATGAGATTTGTTATGATCAGTGCCTCAGGAAACCCCCATATGCTGGTATTGGAAACCAGGACTCTGAGGAGAGATGCCTGGAAGCAAAACAATGGATCCGATTAGGGCCTAGGGGCATGTCCGGGTGAATCTTCTGCTCTGGGGACATCTGTCTACAGGTCTACGTGGAGGTAGTTGCGCAGCTGGTGTCATATCACCCATGTTTGTCCCGGGCAGCCTACAGTATTAGGATGGCCTTGGAGTCTTTGGAAGTTTCTCCAAATCTGTAGTGTTGGGGCCAATTAAATGGGCAGAATTCCCATGGAGAGGGCAGGCACAGTCCTAAAGTGTGGCTCCAGGGGCACCATCCTGGATGGTGTGTGGACTAGGGCTGTGGGGACAGAAGTCTGAAAACGCAAAATCAGCTTAGGATTGGGGACGTAGGTATGGCAGGAACGATCTACAGATGGTGAGGAGAACTCTTCATGATATGAGCAAAGGGCGAATGTGAGGTGCTTCCTCAAGCTTTTGTCTCTGGATTTTGCTTCAAATATAGTCATTGCATGTCGAGGTGCCTTCATCAGGCATGGACGAGTATCCCTCTCTGGGGATTTAGACCTATTCCAAGAGTTTTGGGTCATTCTTTGGAATGGGAGGTCTCCTTTCTGTTTTTTTTTTTTACCTCAAATGTCCCACCAAAAGACTGATTCCAGAGAAGAGCGCTTGGGAGGGGTGACTGGACATCCCGACCTCTGGTTTAGAATGGGGGCCTAGGGGCATGGCAATCCCCATATGTCGGCTCTTGTTCCAGCCACTGAGAGGCCTTACTTGAGGACAGGGCACAGGCTGAGGGTCATAATGTGTGTTTGTGACCAACGCAGCCCTGAAACATGGGCAGGACCACCTGGGCATCGGGTTTCTCCTACACTGAACATTGGACAACATGCCAACCACAAGGATTCTGGGCACGGGGAATGAGGAGTTCTGATTTCTGCAACATGTTCACCACTGGGCAGTGATTGGATATAACTTCTAGGTTCTGAAGCCTGAAAGCCGAGGTTGGGAAGAGATGACGACCCAAGGCCATGGCGGTTCTGAGTGCTCAGTGTGGGGCCCGCTGTTTGCGTGTCAGTTGGGAGGTCCGGGATCAGGCTGTTTCCAACTGTTCATTAGGGCCCAGGGTAGACTGTATAAGTGGGGTGCAGTCGAGTTGCGTGCAGGTTTATCCTCTTTTGGGATTTCTGGGTAGCCTCATCGGGCAAAGATTTACTTCTGGAGGGCAGGAAGAGTGCTGAATTGTGTCTCCAGAATTCCCAAACTGGGGGCTAGTTGGCCAGGAATGTGATGACATAAATCTGAGAACAAAAGCTAGTCTTAGGTTTAGGGGAGAGGGCAGGGCAGGCACACTCTCCAGAGCTGAATAGAGCTGAATTGTGCATCTGAACTCAGGGCGAGTATCAGACGTTGGCTCACGTTGGAGTTTCTGTCCATGATGGCCCATTCATGAAGGGGGAGGCATCAGGGGCCTATTTCCCATGATGGGAATTTTGAGATGCTCCAAACTGCAAGGATTCCTTCTGCAGTACAATTGAGACCTGTTGGATTGGTCCAGGACGTCCCATAGGAAACGACTCCAGAGCAGGTTTCTATGGATGGATGCCTGGGCAGAATGCCTCACATTCCAATTGTCTCCTAGAAAAAAGACAGGTTTGATTGCTGGCTCAGGGGGAGCAACCGAGGGGGCTGAGTTGAAATGGACTCTCCTGTAGATGGGACCTAAGGTGGATTTGTGTCCATGGAGACCTTGGAATGGGGTGGTGGCACCGGAGCCCTGAAGGATTCTCCTAACCTAAGGTTTTGACACAGCTCCAACAAGCAAGTTTCCCATGCGGAGACGACATTTGTTCTGATCGGTGCCTCAGGAAACCCCATATGCTGGTACTAGAAACCAGGGCTTGGCAAGAGATGACTGGAAACCAAAGCAATTGGTCTTATTAGGGCCTAGGGGCCTGTCGGGTTCAATGTTTTTCTCTGGGGACATCTGCCTATGTGTCTGAGTGGAGGTAGCTGTTCAGCTGGTGGCAGATCACCCATGTTTTTCCCAGGCGACCTACAGCATTGGGATAGTTTAGGGGTTTGGGAGGTTCCTCTAATTTGTACGGTTGTGATCAGTGGAATGGGCAGAATTCCCTTGGAGAGGGCAGGCACTGTCCTGGCGTGTGGTTCCAGGGCCCCCAGCCTGGAGGGTGTGTGGGCCAGGGCTATGGTGACAGAAGTCTGAAAACACATACTCTGATTAGGTTTGGGAACGGAGTTATGCACACCCGATCTACAGACCGTGAGAAGAATTTTTCAGACTACAAACAAAGGGCAAGGAGGAGGAGTCAAGATGGCGGAGAAGTAGCAGGCTGAGACTACCTCAGCTAGCAGGAGATCAGCTAGAGAGCTTATCTAAAGATTGCAAACACCTGCAAATCCATCGGCAGATCAAAGAGAAGAAGAACAGCAATTCTAGAATCAGAAAAACAACCACTTTCTGAAAGGTAGGACTGGCGGAGAAGTGAATCCAAAGCGACAGGAAGATAGACCCTGGGGGGAGGGGCCGGCTCCCGGCAAGCGGCGGAGCAATGGAGCACAAAATCGGGACTTTTAAAAGTCTGTTCCGCTGAGGGACATCACTCCGGAGGCTAAACCGGGGCGAAGCCCCCGCGGGGTCGGCGTGACCTCAGGTCCCGCGGGGCCACAGAAGGATTGGGGGTGTCTGAGTGTCGCAGAGCTTGCGGATATTGGAACAGGAAAGCTGGCTGCAGAGACAGAGCCGACAGTACGCTCACAGCTTGCTGTTGCCTTGAACAGGTCGCAGGCTCGGTGAGCTCGGAGCGCGGCCGGAGGTTAGGCAGACGCGAGTTACTAGGAGCGGTTTGCTGAGGGCGCACTGGGGAGCGGGGACCCGGGCTCTTGGCTCCTCCGGGCCGGAGACCAGGAGCCCGCCATTTTGTATTCCCATCCTCCGGAACTCTAAGGAAAGCGCTCAGGGAACAAAAGCTCCTGAAAGCAAAGCCAAGCAGATCACTCAGCCCAGCCCCTGGTAAGGGCGGTGTAATTCCGCCTGGGGCAAAGACACTTGAGAATCACTACACCAGGTCCCTCCCCCAGATGATCAACAAGAAATCCAGGCAAGACCAAGTTCACCTACCAAGGAGTGCAGTTTCAATACCAAGGAGAGATCAGCAGAATTCCAGAGGAGGAGAAAACAAACCACGGAACTCATGGCTTTCTGCCTGTGATTTTTTAGACTTGCAGATAATTTAATTTTTTTCTTTTTCTTTTTTTTCTCTTCTTCTGCTAAAATTTTTTATAACATTTACCCTTTTCTTTTTTAACGTTTTTAAACTAGATTATCTAATATATATATTTTTCTTTTTTATACTTTTCTTTATTCTTTTTCTTTTTTTAATTCTTTTTTTTCTTTTTTTCTTTCTTTCTTTTTGAACCTCTTTTTATCCCGAAATCAGAAGAGATTCTAATCTCTTCAATCTTTTTTTTTCTTAATTCTTTTTTAAATTCTTGATTGAATTTTTAATTCAATCTCTTTTTTTTTAATTCTTTTTTTCTTTCATTATTTTTGAACCTCTTTTTATCCCCAAATCTGAAGAGATCCCAATCAGAAGAGATTGGGAGATCCCAATCAGAAGAGATTGGGAGATCCCAATCAAAGGAGATCCCAATCAGAGGAGATCCGTCACCCAATCGTGAGGGGGTAGAAATCCCCCCTCACGATTTGGGATCTCTTCTGATTTGGTTAAAGCATATTTTCCTGGGATTGTTGCCACCCTTTTAGTATTTTACTTGCTCCTTCATATACTCTTAGCTGGACAAAATGACAAGGCGGAAAAATTCACAACAAAAAAAAAGAACAAGAGGCAGTACCGAAGGCTAGGGACCTAATCAATACAGACATTGGTAATATGTCAGATCTAGAGTTCAAAATGACAATTCTCAAGGTTATAGCCGGGCTTGAAAAAGGCATGGAAGATATTAGAGAAACCCTCTCCAGAGATATAAAAGCCCTTTCTGGAGAAATAAAAGAACTAAAATATAACCAAGTTGAAATCAAAAAAGCGATTAATGAGGTTCAATAAAAAATGGAGGCTCTCACTGCTAGGATAAATGAGGCAGAAGAAAGAACTAGCGATATATAAGACAAAATGACAGAATAAAGAAGCTGAGCAAAAGAGAGACAAACAGCTACTGGACCATGAGGGGAGAAATCGAGAGATAAGTGACACCATAAGACGAAACAACATTAGAATAATTGGGATTCCAGAAGAAGAAGAAAGAGAGAGGGGAGCAGAAGGTATACTGGAGAGAATTACTGGGGAGAATTTCCCCAATATGGCAAAGGGAACAAGCATCAAAATTCAGGAGGTTCAGAGAACACCCCTCAAAATCAATAAGAATAGGCCCACACCCCGTCACCTAATAGTAAAATTTACAAGCCTTAGTGACAAAGAGAAAATCCTGAAAGCAGCCCGGGAAAAGAAGTCTGTAACATACAATGGTAAAAGTATTAGATTGGCAGCTGACTTATCCACAGAGAACTGGCAGGCCAGAAAGAGCTGGCATGACATTTTCAGAGCACTAAATGAGAAAAACATGCAGCCAAGAATACTATATCCAGCTAGGCTATCATTGAAAATAGAAGGAGAGATTAAAAGCTTCCAGGACAAACAAAAACTGAAAGAATTTGCAAACACCAAAGCAGATCTACAGGAAATACTGAAAGGGGTCCTCTAAGCAAAGAGAGAGCCTACAAGTGGTAGATCAGAAAGGAACAGAGACAATATACAGTAACAGTCACCTTACAGGCAATACAATGGCACTAAAATCATATCTCTCAATAGTTACCCTGAATGTTAATGGGCTAAATGCCCCAATCAAAAGACACAGGGTATCAGAATGGATAAAAAAACAAAACCCATCTATATGTTGCCTCCAAGAAACTCATTTTAAACCCGAAGACACCTCCAGACTTAAAGTGAGGGGGTGGGAAAGAATTTACCATGCTAATGGACATCAGAAATAAGCAGGAGTGGCAATCCTTATATCAGATCAATTAGATTTTAAGCCAAAGACTATAATAGGAGATGAAGAAGGACACTATATCATACTCAAAGGGTCTGTCCAACAAGAAGATCTAACAATTTTAAATATTCCCCCAACGTAGGCGCAGCAAACTATATAAACCAATTAATAACAAAATCAAAGAAACACATCAACAATAATACAATAATAGTAGGGGACTTTAACACTCCCCTCACTGAAATGGACAGATCATCCAAGCAAAAGATCAACAGGGAAATAAAGGCCTTAAATGATACACTGGATGAGATGGACATCACAGATATATTCAGAACATTTCATCCCAAAGCGACAGAATACACATTCTTCTCTAGTGCACATGGAACATTCTCCAGAATAGATCACATCCTCGGTCCTAAATCAGGACTCAACCGGTATCAAAAGATTGGGATCATTCCCTGCATATTTTCAGACCACAATGCTCTGAAGCTAGAACTCAACCACAAGAGGAAGTTTGGAAAGAACACAAATACATGGAGACTAAACAGCATCCTTCTAAAGAATGAATGGGTCAACCGGGAAATTAAAGAAGAATTGAAAAAAATCATGGAAACAAATGATAATGAAAATACAACGGTTCAAAATCTGTGGGACACAACAAAGGCAGTCCTGAGAGGAAAATATATAGCGGTACAAGATTTTCTCAAGAAACAAGAAAGGTCTCAGGTACACAACCTATCCCTACACCTAAAGGAGCTGGAGAAAGAACAAGAAAGAAACCCTAAGCCCAGCAGGAGAAGAGAAATCATAAAGATCAGAGCAGAAATCAATGAAATAGAAACCAAAAAAACAATAGAACAAATCAACCAAACTAGGAGCTGGTTCTTTGAAAGAATTAATAAAATTGATAAACCCTTGGCCAGACTTATCAAAAAGAAAAGAGAAAGGACCCAAATAAATAAAATCATGAATGAAAGAGGAGAGATCACAACTAATACCAAAGAAATACAAACTATTATAAGAACATACTATGAGCAACCCTACGCCAACAAATTTGACAATCTGGAAGAAATGGATGCATTCCTAGAAACATATAAACTACCAAAATTGAACCAGGAAGAAATAGAAAGCCTGAACAGACCCATAACCAGTAAGGAGATTGAAACAGTCACTAAAAATCTCCAAACAAATAAAAGCCCAGGGCCAGATGGCTTCCCGGGGGAATTCTACCAAACATTTAAAGAAGAACTAATTCCTATTCTCCTGAAACTGTTCCAAAAAATAGAAATGGAAGGAAAACTCCCAAACTCATTTTATGAGGCCAGCATCACCTTGATCCCCAAACCAGACAAGGATCCCCTCAAAAAAGAGAGCTATAGACCAGTATCCTTGATGAACACAGATGCAAAAATTCTCACCAAAATACTAGCCAATAGGATTCAACAGTACATTAAAAGGATTATTCTCCACGACCAAGTGGGATTTATCCCAGGGCTGCAAGGTTGGTTCAACATCCGCAAATCAGTCAATGTGATACAACACATCAATAAAAGAAAGAACAAGAACCATATGATACTCTCAATAGATGCTGAAGAAGCATTTGACAAAGTACAGCATCCCTTCCTGATCAAAACGCTTCAAAGTGTAGGGATAGAGGGCACATACCTCAATATCATCAAAGCCATCTATGAAAATCCCACTGTAAATATCATTCTCAATGGAGAAAAAATGAAAGCTTTTCCACTAAGGTCAGGAACACGGCAGGGATGTCCATTATCACCACTGCTATTCAACATAGTACTAGAAGTCCTACCCTCAGCAATGAGACAACAAAAGGAAATTAAAGGCATCCAAATCGGCAAAGAAGAAGTCAAATTATCACTCTTCGAAGATGATATGATACTCTATGTGGAAAACCCAAAAGACTCCACTCCAAAACTGCTAGAACTTATACAGGAATTCAGTAAAGTGTCAGGATATAAGATCAATGCACAGAAATCAGTTGCATTTCTCTACACCAACAACAAGACAGAAGAAAGAGAAATTAAGGAGTCAATCCCATTTACAATTGCACCCCAAACCATAAGATACCTAGGAATAAACCTAACCAAAGAGGCTAAGAATCTATACTCAGAAAACTATAAAATACTCATGAAAGAAATTGAGGAAGACACAAAGAAATGGAAAAATGTTCCATGCTCCTGGATTGGAAGAATAAATATTGTGAAAATGTCTATGCTACCTAAAGCAATCTACACATTTAATGCAATTCCTATCAAAGTACCATCCATCTTTTTCAAAGAAATGGAACAAATAATTTTAAAATTTATATGGAACCAGAAAAGACCTCGAATAGCCAAAGGGATATTGAAAAACAAAGCCAAAGTTGGTGGCATCACAATTCCGGACTTAAAGCTTTATTACAAAGCTGCCATCATCAAGACAGCATGGTACTGGCACAAAAACAGACACATAGCCCAATGGAACAGAATAGAGAGCCCAGAAATAGACCCTCAACTCTATGGTCAACTAATTTTCGACAAAGCAGGAAAGAATGTCCAATGGAAAAAAGACAGCCTCTTCAATAAATGGTGTTGGGAAAATTGGACAGCCACGTGCAGAAAAATGAAATTGGACCATTTCCTTACACCACACACAAAAATAGATTCAAAATGGATTAAGGACCTCAATGTGAGAAAGGAATCCATCAAAATCCTTGAGGAGAACACAGGCAGCAACCTCTTCGACCTCAGCCGCAGCAACATCTTCCTAGGAACATCGCCAAAGGCAAGGGAAGCAAGGGCAAAAATGAACTTTTGGGATTTCATCAAAATCAAAAGCTTTTGCACAGCAAAGGAAACAGTTAACAAAACCAAAAGACAACTGACAGAATGGGAGAAGATATTTGCAAACGACATATCAGATAAAGGACTAGTGTCCAAAATCTATAAAGAACTTAACAAACTCAACACCCAAAGAACAAATAAACCAATCAAGAAATGGGCAGAGGACATGAACAGACGTTTCTGCAAAGAAGACATCCAGATGTCCAACAGACACATGAAAAAGTGCTCCATATCACTCGGCATCAGGGAAATACAAATCAAAACCACAATGAGATATCACCTCACACCAGTCAGAATAGCTAAAATCAACAAGTCAGGAAATGACAGATGCTGGCGAGGATGCAGAGAAAGGGGAACCCTCCTACACTGTTGGTGGGAATGCAAGCTGGTGCAACCACTCTGGAAAACAGCATGGAGGTTCCTCAAAATGTTGAAAATAGAACTGCCCTATTACCCAGCAATTGCACTACTGGGTATTTACCCTAAAGATACAAACGTAGTGATCCAAAGGGGCACGTGCACCCGAATGTTTATAGCAGCAATGTCCACAATAGCCAAACTATGGAAAGAACCTAGATGTCCATCAACAGATGAATGGATCAAGAAGATGTGGTATATATACACAATGGAATACTATGCAGCCATCAAAAGAAACGGAATCTTGCCATTTGCGACAACATGGGTGGAACTAGAGCGTATCATGCTTAGCGAAATAAGTCAAGCGGAGAAAGACAACTATCATATGATCTCCCTGATATGAGGGAGTGGTGATGCAACATGGGGGCTTAAGTGGGTAGGAGAAGAATCCATGAAACAAGATGGGATAGGGAGGGAGACAAACCATAAGTGACTCTTAATCTCACGAAACAAACTGTGGGTTGCTGGGGGGAGGGGGGTTGGGAGAAGGTGGGTAGGGTTATGGACATTGGGGAGGGTATGTGCTTTTGGGTAAATTGGAAGGGGAGATGAACCATGAGAGACTATGGACTCTGAAAAACAATCTGAGGGGTTTGAAGTGGCGGGGGGGTGGGAAGTTGGGGTACCAGGTGATGGGTATTATAGAGGGCACAGCTTGCATGGAGCACTGGGTGTGGTGAAAAAATAATGAATACTGTTTTTCTGAAAATAAATAAATTGGAAAAAAAAATTCAGTATTCATTTATGAACCAGATTTCATGTGATGCTGTAATAACATATATTCCAAGAACCTGGGCCTCTATTTAAAATATATATAGATATATTTGTATTTTCCAAATACCTGTCTTACCCCTATCTTCTCCTAATAAAAGAAAGCTATTACCTCATTAAAAAAAAAAAAAAAACAAAACAAAGGGCCAGTGTGAGGTTCTTACTCAGGCTTTTGTCTCTGGATTTTGTGTCAACCTTGGCTGTAGAATGTCGATGTGGCCTCATGGGACATGGATGAGTCTTTCTCTCTGGGCGTTTGGCCAGATTCCTAGTGATTGGGTCATTATGTGGATAGGAGGAGTCTTTGGTATTTTTTTTTTACTCAGGTGTCCCACCATAGGCGATTTCCAGAGCAGATCCCTGAGTAGGGTTGATTAGACATCTCGACCTCTGGTTAAGACTGGGGGACCAGGGGCATGGCAAGCCCCATATGTGGGCTCTTGTTCCAGCCACTGAGAGGCCTTACTTGAGGACAGGGCACACACTGAGGGTCACAATGCGTGTTTGTGCCCAACGTGGCCCTTAAGAATAAGCAGGGCACCTGGGCATGCTAGTTTCTCCTACACTGACCATTGGACAACATGCAAACTGCAAGGATTATGGGCATGGAGAAAGAGGAATTCTCATTTTTGCATCACTTTCACTGCTGGGAAGTGAATGGAGATAGGTTCTAGGTTCTGAAGCCTGAAAACCGAGTTTGGGAAGAGATGATGACCTAAGGCCATGGTGGGTCTGATGTGCTCAGTGTATGGCCAGCTGTCTGGGTGTCGGTCGGGAGGTCTGGGCTCAGGCTGTGTCAAACAGGTCTTCAGTGCCCAGGCTAGACTGTATAATTGAGGTACAGTCAAGTGGCATGCAGGTCGATCCTCATTTGTCATTTCTGGGTAGCCCCATAGGGCAACGTTTTTCTTCTGGAGGGCAGGCAGAGTGCTGCACAAGCTAGGCTTAGGTTTTGGGATGAGGACATGGCAGGCACACTCTGCAGAACTGAATCAAGATCTCGTGCATCTGAAGTCAGGGATAGGATCAGACGTTGGCTCAGGATGGATTTTCTATCCATCGTGGCCCCTTCATGAAGGTGGGGGTGCATCACAGGCCATGGAGGATTTCCCATGGTGGGATTGTGTGATGCTCCAAACCACAAGGATTTCTTTTGTGGGACAGTCGAGACCTGTTGGATGGATCCAGGATGCCCCATAAGGAACTTTTCCAGAGCAGGGCTCTAACGATGGATGCCTGGACACCCCAACTTTCATCGCAATTGTTCCTTAGCAACAAGGCAGGTTCAATCTGCTGGCTCTGGGGGAGCAACCGAGGGGGCTCAGGTGAAATGGACTCTCCTGTGGATGGGTTATAATGTGGGTTCTTGTCCATGGAGACCTTGGAATGGGGTGGTGGTACCGGGGCCCTGAAGGATTCTCCTAACTGGAGGTTTTGACACACTCCAAAGAGCACGATTAACATGTGGAGACAACATTTTTTCTGATCAGTACCTTAAGAAACCCTATATGCTCGTATTTGAAACCAGGCCTCTGGTGAGAGATGACTGGAAACCAAAGCAATTTATCTGATTGGGGCCTAGGGGCCTGTCGGGTCAATGTTTTTTTTCTCAGGATATCTGCCTACAGTTCTGAGTGGAGGTAGTTGTTCAGCTGGTGGCAGATGGCCTCTGTTTGTCCCAGGCAACATACACCATAGGGATAACTTTGGGGATTTGGAGGTTCCTCTAATTTTTACGGTTGTGGCCAATGGAATGGGAAGAATTCCATTGGAGCGGGCAGGCACAGTCCTAATTTGTGGCTCCAGAGACCCCAGCCTGAAGGGTGTGTGGGCCAGGGTTGTGGTGACAGAAGAAGCCTGAAAACACAAATTTGGATTAGGTTTGGGGATGGAGGTATGACAGGCCCTATCTACAGTCCGTGAGGAGAACTCTTCAGGATATGAACAAAGAGCGAGTGTGAGGCACTTGATGAGGCTTTTGTCTGGATTTTGTATCAACAATGGCCATGAAATGTCGGGGTGTCACCAATCAGAACAAATTAGGAGAAACCTGCAACTTCTCCAAGGCTATCCTAAGAGAGTAGGCTGCTCGGGACAAACAGGGGTATCTGCCACCAGCTGAGCAACCACATCCACTCAAACCCGGAGACAGATGTCTCTAGAAAAGGAGATTGAACGAGACAGGCCCCTAGGACCTCATCAGATCCATTGCTTTGGTTTCCAGCCATCTCTCCTCAGAAGCCTGGTTTCCAATAGCTGCATATGGGGCTTTCCTGAGGCACCCATCAGAACAAATCTTTTCTCCATATGGGAAACTTGCACGTGGGAGCTGTGTCAAAACCTCTGGCTAGTAGAAACCTTCATGACCCTGGTGCCCCCGCCCCATTCCAAGGTCCCCATGGACATAAACCCACATTATGACCCATGCAAAGGAGAGTTCATTTCAGCTCAGCGCCCTCGGTTGCTCCCCCAGAGCCAGCAGATCAAACCTGTATTAGCGCAAGGAGACAATTGGAATGCTAGGCAGGCAGCCCAGGCATCCATCCTTAGAACCCTGCTCTGCAGTCATCTCTATGGGATGTCCTGGTGCCATCCAATTGTCTCAATTGTCCCGCAGATGGAATCCTTGCGGTTTGGAGAATCTCACAACTCCCATCGTGGGAAAACCTCCATGGCCTCACGATGTCCTGCCCTCTTCATGAAGGGGCCATCATGGACAGGAACTCCAACCTGAGCCAACGTCTGATCATCACACTGACTTCAGATGCACAAGATCTCGATTCAGCTATGCAGAGTGTGCTTGCCGTGCCTTCCCCCCAAAACCTATGCTTAGCTTGTGTTCTCAGACTTCCATCCTCACACTCTTGGCCCACAAGCCCTCAGGATGGCAATTCCGGAGCCACAATGCAGCACTCTGCCTGCACTCCAGAAGATAATTGTTGCCCTATGGGGCTACCGAGAAACCCAAAATGAGGAACAACCTGCATGCGACTCTACTGTACCCCAATTATATAGTCTGTGCTGAGCACTAATGCCCTGTCTGACACAGCCTGAGACCGGACCTCCTGACTGACACCCAGACATCTGGCCAGACACTGAGCACATCGGACCCACCATGGCCTTAGCTCGTGATCTCTTCCCAACCTCGTTTTTCAGGCTTCACAACCGAGACCTTAACTCCAATCAAGACCCACAGGTAAACGTGATGCAGAAATCAGAACTCCACCTTCCCCATGGCCAGAACACTTGTGGTTTGCATGTTTTCCATTGTTTAGTGTAGGAGAAACCAGCATGGCCCATGAGGCCCCACCCATGCTTGAGTGCTGCATTGGGCACAAACAGACATTGTGACCCTCAGCATGAGTCATGTCCTCAAGTAAGGCCTGTCTGTGGCTGCACCAGGAGCCCACATATGGGGCTAACCATGCCCCTAGGCCCCCATTCTTAATCAGAGGTTGATTTGTCCATTTGGCCCTCCCCAGGACTATGCTCTGGAATCCCTCTTTTGGTGGGACACCTGAGGTATAAAAACAGAACAGACTCCTCCCATCCCACAGAATCACCCCAAACTCCTGGGATCGGACCAAATCCCCAAAGACGGAGACTCATCCATGGCCCATGAGGCCACCTCGACATTCCACGGCCATCAATGACACAAAATCCAGAGACAAAAGACTTAGCAAGCACCTCACTCTTGCCCTTTGTTCATATCCCAGAGAGTTCTCTTCACAGTCTGTAGATTCAGCCTACCATACCTATGTCCCCAAACTTAAGCCAAGTTTGTGTTTTCAGACTTCTGTCCCCACAGCCCTGGCCCACACACCCTCCAGGCTGGGGTCCCTAGAGTGACACATCAGGACTGTGCATGCCTTCTCCAAGGGTATTCTGCCCATTCCATTGGCCACAACTGTACATATTAGGAGAAACCTCCAAAATGCCTGAGGCTATCCCAAAAGTGTCGGCCCCCCAGGCAAACAGGGTTGATCTGACACCAGCTAAGCAACTACCTCCACTCAGACCCGTTGACAGAGGTCCCCCGTGAAGAATATTGAACCGGACAGGCCTCTAGGCCATAATTGGATCCATTGCTTTGGTTTCCAGACATCTCTCCACAGAGAACTGGTTTCCAATACCAGCACACAGGTGATTCCTAAGGCACCGACCAGAACACATCTCGTTTCCACATAGGAAATGTACTTCTTGGAGCTCTGCCAAAACGTCCGGTTAGGAGAATCCTTCAGGGCCCTAGTGCCACTGGGCTATTCCAAGGTCTCCATTGACCCAAACCCATATTATGACATATCCGCAGGAGAGTCCATTTCAACACACCCCCCTTGGTTGCTCCCCCAGAGCCAGCAGATTGAAATACTCTTGTCCCAAGGAGACAATTAAAATATGAAGTGGGCTGCCCAGGCATCAAATTTTAGAACACTGTTCTGGAGTTATTCCATATGGGACGTCCTTAAGCCATCCAACATGTCTCAGTTGTCCCACAGAAGGAATTCTAGTGGTTTGGAACATCTCAAAATTCCCATCGAGGGAAAAACTCCATGGCATCGTGTTTCCCCACCCCCCTTTCCTGAAGAGGCCTCATGGACAGAAACTCCGACCTGAAACAACGTCTGATCCTCGCTCTAACTTCAGGTGTAGGACATCTCAATTCAGCTCTGTAGAGTGTGCCTTCAGTGCCCTCACCCGAACCTATGCCTAGCTTGTCTCAGACTTCAGTCCTCACACTCCAGGCCCACAAGCCCTCCAGTTTGTCAATTCCGGAGCCATTATGCAGCACTCAGCCTTCCCTCCAGAAGAAAATCACTGCCCTCTGGGGCTACCCAGAGACCCCAAATGAGGATCAACCTGCACAACACTTGACTGTACCCCAATTATATAGTCCACCCTGGGCAATAGTGCCCTGTCTGACACAGCTTGAACCCGGACCTCCCGACTGACACCCAGACAGCTGACACACACTGAGCACATCAGACCTGCCATGTTCTTAGCTCGTCATCTTTTCCCAACCTAGCTTTTTAGGCTTCAGTACTTCGACCTTAACTCCAAACCCTGCCAAGAGGTGAACCTGATGCAGAAATCAGAACTCCTCCTTCCCCATGGCAAGAAACCTTGTGTTTGTTATGTTGTCCAATGTTCAGGGTAGGAGAAACTAGCATGCCCTTGAGGCTCCGCCCATGCTAGAAGTCAGCGTTAGACACAAACACACATATTGGCACTCAGCGGGAACCCTGTCCTCAAGTAAGGCCCCTCAGTGGCTGGACCAATAGCCCACATATGGGGCTTGCCATGTTCCTAGGCCCCCAATCTTAAGTAGAGGTCGGGTTGCTCAGTGGCCCCACTCAGGGCTCTGCTCTGGAATTCCTCTTTTGGTGGGACACCTGTGGTAAAAAACAAAACAAAACAAAAAACAAACAAACAAAAAAAAAACACACACACACAGAACAGACTCTTTCTATTTCAATCTCACAGAATGACCCCAAACTCTTGGGATCAGGCTAAATCCCCAGAGAGGGAGACACGTCCATGTCACATGAGGCCACCCCGACATTCCACGACTATCATTCACACAAAACCCTGAGCAAGTGCATCACACTCACCCTTTGTTCATATCCCAAAGAGTTCTCCTCATGGTCTGTAGATTGGGCCTGCCATACCTATGTCCAGAAACCTAAGCCGAGTCTGTGTTTTCAGACTTCTGTCCACACAGCCCTGGCCCACACACCCACAAGACTGAGACCAATGGAGCCACACCTCAGGACTGTGCCTGCCCTTTCCAAGGGAATTCTGCCCATTAAATTGGCCACAACCATATAAATTAGGAGAAACCCCAAAGTCTCCGAGGCCAGCCCAATAGTGTAGGCTGCCCAGGACAAACAGGGGTGATCTGACACCAGCTGAGCAACTACCTCCACTCCGATCCATAGAGAGACGTCCGCAGAGAAGAAGATTGAACCGGACAGGCCCCTAGGCCCTAATCAGATCTATTGCTTTGGTTTCCAGGCATCTCTCCCCAAAGGCCTGGTTTCCAATATCAGCATATGGGGGTTTCCAGAGGGCACCATCAGAACACATCTCGTCTCCACATGGGAAACATGCTCATTGGAACTGTGTCAAAACATCCAGTTAGGAGAATTCTTCAGGGCTCCAAGCCACTGCACAATAACCAAGGTCTCCATAGACACAAACCCACAATGTAGCCCACTGCAGGATCCTCTTTACTCCCCAACAGCCCGCCGATCAAACCTATACCACCTCATTCCAAGGTATCCATGGACACAAACACACATTAGGACCCATCCGCAGGAGAGTCCATTTCAACTCAGCCCCCTTGGTTGCTCCCCAGATCCAGCAGATCTAACCTCTCTTGTCATGAGAGGCGGGCTGCCCAGCCATCTATCCTTAGAACCTGCTCGGAATCATTCTGTATGGGAAGTCCCGGAGCCAAACAAGAGATCTCAATGGTCCCGCAGAAGAATCTTTGTGGTTTGGAGCATCTCACAACTCCCATCATGGGAAAACCTCCATGGCCTCGTGATCTCCCCTCCTTCATGAAGGGGTTATCAAGGACAGAAACTCCAACCCGAGTGATCGTGTGATCCTCGCCCTGACTTCAGATGCACAAGATCTCGATTCAGCTCTTCAGAGTGTGCCTGCCATGCCCTCGCCCAGAAACCTAAGCCTAACTTATGTTCTCAGACTCCCATCCTCACACTCCTGGCTCACAAGCCCTCAGTTTGGCAATTCTAGAACTACAATGCAGCACTCTGCCTGCCCTACAGAAGAAAAACATTTCCCTCTGGATCTACCCAGAAACCCCAAATGAGGATCAACCTGCACGCTACTTGACTGTACCCAATTATACAGGCTGCCTTGGGCACTAATGCCCTTTCTGACACAGCCTGAGCCTGGATCTCCCGACCCACACCCAGCCAGATGTCCTCACACTGAGCACATCGGACCCGCCATGGACTTAGGTCGTCATCTCTCCCTAGCCTCGGTTTTCAGGCTTAAGAACCTAGATCTTATCTCCAATCACTGCACAGGGTTGAACATGATGCAGAAATCAGATCTCCTTCCCCATGGCAAGAATCCTTGTGGTTGGCATGTTGTCCAACGTTCACTGTATTTGAAACCAGTGTGGCTCATGAGGTCCCACCCATGCTTGAGGGCCGCGTTTGTCACAAACACGCATTGCTACTCTCAGCTTGAGCTCAGTCCCCAAGTAAGGCCTCTCAGTGGCTGGACCCAGAGATGGCATATTGGGCTTGCCATGCCCCTAGGTCCCAATTTTTAACCATATTTCGGGTTGTCCATTAGCCCCTACCCAGGGCTATGCTTTGGAATCCCTCTTTTGGTGGGACACCTGAGGTAACAAAACTGAAAGGACTCCTCCCATCCCACAGATTGACCCAAAATAATTGGATTGGGCCACATACACAGAGAAGACTTGTGAATGGCCCATGAGGACTACCCCTCATTCCACGGCCATCGTTGACACTAAATCCAGAGATAAAAACCTGAATAAGCGCCTCACATTTGCTCTTTCTTCATAGCCTGAGGAGTTCTCCTCACGGTCTGTAGATCGGGCCTGCCATACCTATGTCCCCAAACCTAAGCCATGTTTGTGTTTTCAGACTTCTGTCCCCACAGCCCCTAGCCACACACGCTCCATGCTTGGGCCGTTGGAGCCACACCTCAAATCTGTGCCTTCCCTTTCCAAAGGAATTCTTCCAATTCCATTGGCCACAACCTTGCAAATTAAAAGAAACCTCCAAAGTCACTGAGGCGATCCCAATATTGTAGGCCGCCCAGGACAAACAAGGGTGATCTGACAAAAGCTGAGCAACTACCTCCACTCAGACCTCTAGACAGATGTCCACACAGAAGTAGATTGAACCAGATAGGCCCCTAAGGACATCCCACCACTGTAAGCTGCCCTGGACCAACAGAGACATTGTGACACAAGCTGAGCAACTACATCCATCCAGACATGCAGACAGATGTCTGCAGAGACAAAAGATTTTAGCAGAGAGGCCCATAGACTTAATCTCAACTCTTGCTTTGGTTTCCAGGTGTCACTCATCAGAGTCCTGGGTTCGAAGAACAGCATATGGGGCTTTCTGAGGCACCAAACAGAACCTCTCTCATCTCCACATGGGGAGCTTTCTTATTCGAGCTGTATCAAACCCTTCAGGTAGCCGAATTCTGTAGGGCCCCTGATACACCAGCACATTCTAAGGTCTCCAATGACACAAACCCACATTACGATGCATTCTCAGGAGAGTCCATTTCAACTCAGCACCCTGGGTAGCTTTCCCCAGAGCCAGCAGATCATACATGTCGTGTCGCAAATAGCCAATGAGAAGGCGAGGTATGTTGTACAGGCATCTATCCATCGAACCCTGCTCTCCAGTCCTGCCGAATGGGATGTCCAAAAGAACTCGACTGTCCGGCAGAAGGAAACCTTGTGGTTTGGAGCAACTCACAAACTCAGTGTGGGAAAACCGCCTTGGCCTCATGAAGCCCCCACTTCATGAAGGTGCCATCACGGACACAAACTCCAACCGCAGCCAACGTTTGATCCTCACCCTGACTGAGATCCCAATTCAGCCTCTGAAGATAGGGCCTGCTGCAACCTTGGCCCCAAACCTCACCCTAGCTTGTGTTTTCAGACTTCTGTCCTCACACTCCTGGCCCACAAGCCCTCCTGATTGGGAATTCTGGGGCCACAACGAAGCACTCTGCCTGCCCCCCAGAAGAAAAACATTGTGTATACTATTGCCCGGAAACCCCAAATGAGGATCAAACTGCTAGGCTCTCAGCAACACCCCAATTGCATAGGCTACCCTAAGCACTAATGCTCTGTCTTACATAACCTGAGCCCAGACGTTCCAACAGACACCAAGACAGTTGGCTGCACACACAGCACATTGGACCTGCCACGGCCTTAGGCCATCATCCCTTCCCAACCTGGGTTTTCAGGGATCCGAACCTAGACTTTATCTTAAATCCCTACACAGAGGGGAGCCTGATGCACAAGTCAGAACTCCTCCTTCCCCATGGCAAGAAACATTGCTGTTGGCAGTGAGTCAAACATTCAGTGTAGGAGAAACCTGGATCGTCTATGAGGCCACGCCCAGGCTTGAGGGCTGCTTTGGGCACAAACACGCATTGTGACCCTCAGCGTGAGTCCCTTGTTCAAGTAACGCCTGTCAGTAACTGGACCAAAAGCCCGCATATGGGGCTTGTCATGCCCATAGGCACACAGGCCTAACCAGATGGCGAGTATTCCAGTTGTCAATATCCACTGCTGTGCTCTAGAATTCCTCTAGTGGGGAGAAACCTGTGGCAGAAAACAGTACTCTTCCCTTCCCACAGAATGACCCCAAACACTTGGGAGCTTGGACAATCCCAAGTGAGGGAGACTCTTCCACGGCCCATGAGGCAACCCCTACATTAAATGGCCATTGTGGACACAACATCCAGAGACAAAAGCCTGAGCGACTGCCTCCCACTCGCCCTCATTTCATATCCAAAGGAGCTCACCTCAAGGACTGGAGATCAGGCCAGCCATAACCTTTGCCCCAAGCCTGTGCCAAGTTTGAGTTTTCAGACATCTGTCTCCACAGCCCTGGCACACAGAGCTTCCAGGCTGGGTTCTCTGGAGCCATACAACAGGACTGTGCCTGCTCTCTCCTAGGAAACATTGGCCACAACCCTACAGAATAGGAGAAACCTCAATGTCCCCAAGGACATCCCACTACTGTAAGATGCCCTGGACAAACAGGGGCATTCTGAAACAAGCTGATCAACTACCTCTACGCAGGCATGCATACAGATGTCCACAGAGACAGAAGATTGAACCTGACAGGCCCCTAGGCCCTAATCTGAACTCTTGCTTTGTTTTCCAGGTGTCACTCCTCAAAGGACTGGGATCGAAGATGAGCATATGGGGCTTTCTTGAGGCACCAAACAGAACACCTCTCATCTCCACATGGGAAGTTTTCTTTTTGGAGCTGTGTCAAACCCTTTGGGGTGGAGTATACTGCAGTGTCCCTGAGCCACTGCCACATTCCAAGGTCTCCATGGACACCAACCTACATTATGACCCATCCTCAGGAGAGTCCATTTCAACTTAGCCCTCTGGGTAGCTCGCCCAGGAGCCCGCAGATTGAGCCTGCCTTGTCCCGACCAAACATTGGGAATGTGAGGTGGCATTTCTAGGCGTCCATGCTTAGACCCTTGCTCTCGAGACTTTCTGAATGGAGCATCCTGGAACCATCCAATAGGACTCGACTGTCCTGCAGAAGGAAACCTTGAGGTTTGGAGTAGCTCACAAATCCCATCGTAGGGAAACCTCCCTGGCCTCATGAAACCCCCACCCCCTTCAGGAAGTGGCCATCATGGACACAAACTCTAGCCTGAGGCAACGTCTCATACTCGCCCTGACCTCAGATGCAGGAGATCTCGATTCAGCCTCTGCAGAGTGGGCCTGCCATGCCCTCAGCCCCAAACCTCATGCTAGCTTGTGTTTTCAGACTTCCTTCCTCACACTAGTGGCCAACAAGCCATCCAAACTGGGAATTCCAGATCCACAATGCAGCCCTCTGCCTGTCCACCAGAAGAAAAACGTTGCCCTTTGGGGCTCTCCAGAAATCCCAAATGAGGATCAACCTGCTCGGGCCTTGACCGCACCCTATTTGGATAGGCTGCCCTGGGCACTAATGCTCTTTCTGACACAGCCTGAAGCCAGACGTTCTGACAGACAATGAGACAGCTGGCCGCACACCCAGCACATCAGACACGCCATGGCCTTAGGCCGTCATCAATTCCCAACCTGGATTTTCAGACATCTGAACCTAGAAATTATATCAAATCCCCACACAGTTGGGTACCGGAAGCACAAATCAGAACTCCTCCTTCCCCATGGCTTTAAAGCTTTCTGTTGGCATGGAGTCACACCTTTAGGGTAGGAGAAATTTTCATGGCCCTTGAGGCCATGCCCAAAATTGAGTGCCGCCTTGGGCACAAACTCGCATTGTGACCCTCAGCGTGAGCCCCATGTCGAAGTAAGACCTCTCAGGGCCTGGACCATGAGCCCCCATATGGAGCTTGCCAAGCCCCTATGCTCCCAATCCTCACCAGATTTCGAGTTTTCCAGTCACCTGTACCTGGGGCTCCGCTCTGGAATCCCTCTCTTGGAGAGACACCTGAGCCAGACAACAGGACTCCACCCTTCCCACAAAATAACCCCAAACTCTTGGGATCTGGGCCAAATCCCCAGAGATGGAGACACATCCATAGTCCCAGAGGCCACCACTAAATTCCACGGCTATGCTGGACACAACATTCAGAGACAAAAGCCTGAGAGAACGCCTCCACTCGCCCTTCTTTCATAAGCCAAGGAGCTTCCCTCTCAGTCTGTAGATCTGGACTGCCATACCCTCGGCGCCACACCTAAGCTGAGTTTGTGTTTTCAGACTTCTGTGCCCACAGCCTGGACCCTCACAACCTCCAGGCTAGGGCCTCTGGAGCCACACCGAAAAACTGTGCCTGTCCACTCCAAGGAAACTGTGCCCAATCCATTGACCACAACCCTACAGGTTAGGGAAAACCTCCAAGGACCCTGAGGCAATCCCGATAGTGTAGTCTGCCCTGGACTAAGAGGGGTAATCTGACACTAGGTAAGCAACTATCTCCACTTAGACACTCAGACAGTGTTCCCAGACACATAAGATTGAAACAGGCAGGCCCCTAGGCCCTAATCTGAACCTTAACTTTGGTTTCCAGTTGTCCCTCTTCAGAGGACTGGTTTCAAAGACCAGCATATGGGGCTTCCCTGAGGCACAAAACCGAACCTCTCTTTTCTCCACATGGGTAGCTTTCTTATTGGAGCTGTATCAAACCCTTCAGGTAGGAGAATTCCGCAGGGCCCCTGAACCACCAGCACATTCCAAGGTCCCCATGGACAAAAACCCACATTACAATGCATCCTCAGGAGATTCCATTTCAATTCAGACCCCTGGGTAGCTTGCCCCAGAGCCAGCAGATAAAACATCTCTTGTCCTAATGGCCAATGGGAATGCGAGGCATGCTGGGATCCATCCTTTGAACCCTGCTCTCCAGTCCTTCCATAGGGACGTCCTTGAGCCACCCAACATGACTCGACTGTCCTGCAGAAGGAAACCTTGTGGTTTGGAGCAACCTCCAAACTCAGCCTGGGAAAACTTCCTGGCCTCATGAGGCCCCCGTTTCATGAAGGTGCCATCATGGACACTAACTCCAGCCTCAGTCAACGTTTGATCCTCGCCCTGACTTCAGATGCAGGAGATTTCGATTCAGCTTCTGCAGAGTGGGCCTGCGGTGCCCTTGGCCCCAAACCTCATCCTAGCTTGTGTTTACAGACTTCCATCCTCACTCTCCTGGCCCACAAGCCCTCCTGATTGGGAAATCTGGGGCCACAATGAAGCAATATGTCTGACCCCCCAGAAAAACAAAAAAAAAAAAAACATTGTCTATACTGTTGCCCAGAAACCCCAAATGAAAATCAACCTGCTTGGGCCTCTGCAAGACCCCAATTGCATAGGCTACCCTAAGCATTAATGTTTTGTCTTACATTGCCTGAGCCCAGACCTGACAGACACTGAGACAGCTGGCTGCACACCCAGCACATCGGACCCACCATGGTCTTAGGCCATTCACCCCTTCCCATTGACCTGTGTGTCTTCCTGGAGGTATGTTCTGAGACTGTGTCAGGCTGTGCAATTTTTCCGGAGTGACCTATCAAATTGGGGTGGGCTTAGGGACCTTGCAGGTTTCTCCTAATCTGGTGGGTTTGGGAAACTGAGACGGGCTGAGATTCCTCAGGAGAGCAGGCCCAGTGATGTGGTGTGGTCCTGGAGGCCCCATCCTGGAGGGCATATGGGTTATGACTTTGGGTCCAAAGTCTTCAGACACAAACTCGGGTAAGAGTTAGGGGTGAGGTGATGGCAGACCCGATAAGAAGACTCTGAGGGCAGCTCCTCGGGTTTTGAAATTCAGAAGGCTGAGAGGTAGGATCACAGGCTTTTCTGTCTGGATTGTTTGTCTAAGATGGCCACGGAATGGAGAGGTGGCCTCATGGGTCCATGTGAGATTCTACCTCTCTGGGAATTCTGCCCGGCACCCCAGAATTTGGTGTCTTTCTGGGGGATGGGGGGAGCGCAGTTTTCCATGTCAGGGGTCCCGTCCAAACGGGCATTCCAGAGATGGGTTCTGGGTCCGGGAGCCTGGATCACCCCAACAAGGCTTAGGATTTGGGACTAGGGGCATGACAGGCCTGCTCTATGTTCTCCTTGTACAGCTCCCAAGGGGGCTTATTGTAAATGGGTCTCAGGCTGAGGGTCACAATGCCTGTTTGTGCCCAGATGCCCATGTTGAGTGGACGTTGTGTCACGGGCCATGCACTTGGCTCCCACACTGAGGGTTGGACAGCCATGTCAACACTCAGTTTTCCTGCCATGGGGAAGGAGGTATACTTTTTTGTGCTTCAGGGTCCCCCATGAGCAGGAATTTGAGATAAGTTCTGGGACAGGTACCTGAATACCCAGGTTGCTTTGAGATGAGGTCCTCGGGCCAAGGCACTGCCCACCTGCAGGAAATAGGGCCCGCTGTCTGGGTGGCTGACAGGAGGTCGGGGCTCAAGCTGTGTCAGACAGAAAATTCATGTAGAGGGTGACCTATGATATTAGGGTGCCATTGAGAGCTGTGCAAATGTATCCTTATATGGGCTTTCTGCGCAGACCCTAAGGGCACTTCTTCTTTCTGGTGAGCCGGCAGATGGCTGCATTATGGCTCTAGAATACCCAGGATGGAGGGCTTGCAGGTGAGGAGTGTGAGGACAGAAGTCTGAAAACACAATCTCCGGTTAAGCTCAGTGCCGAGCACATGTCCTTTCCAATGTACAGCAGTTGTTCTGAGATCTCCAGCACCTGGGCGAGGGTCAGATGTCTGCTCACACTGGAGTTTGTGAGCTGCTCTAAAAAATCAAGGTGTCCTACTGTGGAATAGGAGAAGTCCGCTTAGAGGGCTCCAGGGTCCCCATATGGAAGATTCGATGGCAGAGCTCTCTGAATGGAGGCCTGGGAAGCTCATCTCGCATTATCATTGCATCTGAGGAACAAGGCAGTCTTGATCCAATGACACTATTTCCAAGTTCCAAGTGATCTGTGTTGACGGAAGTTCTCAGTCTAACAGGTCCCAATGCTGTTTGGTGTCCAGGGAGACCTTGAATGTGATGGCGGCTCTCAGGCCATGCAGGATTCTCTATCCTGAGGATTAGACCCAGTAACCAGGAGCCATGTTTCCTTCTCGGGACAAGAGGTGTTCTCTTGTATGGCTCACAGACCACAGGTTGGACCATATGTTGACTTTCCAGAACAGGCCTCTGGGGAGAGAGGCCTCAAAACCTAAGCTAGGGTTCTGATGAGGCTGTAGGGGCATGGCAGGTTCAATCTTCAGACTCAATGCTGTTGACCTGCGTGTTATCCTGGAGGTAGGTGCTGAGGCTGTGTTAGGTTGTGCATTTTTTCCAGAGCGGCCTATGAAATTGGGGTGGACTCAGGGGCCATCCATTTTTCTCCTAATCTGGAGGTTTTGAGAAATTGAGACAGGCAGAGATTCCTTGGGAGAGCAGGCCCAGTGATGTCGTGTGGTTCTCTAGGCCCTAGCCTTGAAGGCATGTGGGTCAGGATTTTGGGACCAAAGACTTCAGACACAAACTCGGGTAAGAGTTAGGAGCAAGGTGATGGCAGTCCCAATCTGCAGACCCTGAGGGAAGCTCCTCGGGATTCGAAATTCAGGTGGATGGGAGGGAGGATCACGGGCTTTTCTGTCTGGATTGTGTGTCTAGAATGGCCACAAAATGGAGGGGTGACCTTATGGGTCCATGAGATATTCTTCCTCTCTGGCGATGCTGCTTGGCACCCAAGAGTTTGATGTCTTTCTGGGGAAGAGGAAAACGCTGTTTTCCAGGAAGATCTCAGGGATCTTGTCCAAACAGGGATTCCAGGGATGGGTTCTGGGTCCAGGCACCTGGAAAACCCAACCAAGACTTCGGTTTTGGGCCTAAGGGCATGACAGGCCCGCTCTGTGGGATCCTGGTCCAGCTTCCAAGGGGGCTCTTTCTAAAGAGGACTCATTCTGAGGGTCACAAAGCCTGTTTCTGCCCAGCTGCCCATCTTTTGTAGGCGTGGTCTCATGGGCCATGCAGTTGGCTCCCACTCCGAGGGTTGGACAGCAATCTCAACACTCAGTTTTCTTGCCATGGGGAAGGAGGAGCACTCTTTGGGGTTCAGGGTCCCCTATGGGAAGGAATTTGAGCTAAATCTGGGACAGATACCTGAATACCTAGGTTGCATCAAGATGATGGCCTCGGGCCAAGGCTGGACCCACCTGCAGGATATGGGGCCCACTATCTGGGTGACTGACAGGAGTCTGGGTATCTGGCTGTGTCAGACAGACCATTTGTGCAGAGGTCGGCCTATTATATTGGGGTACCATTGAGGGACGTGTAGGAGCATCCTCATGAGGGTTTCTGCGGAGACCCATAGGGCACTTCTTCTTTCTGGTGGGCAGGCAGAAGGCTGTCTTGTGGCTCCAGAATTCCCAATATGGACCGTTTGCTGGCGAGGAGTGTGAGGACAGAAGTCTGAAAACACAAGCCATGGATAAGCTTAGTGCCAAGCACATGGCCATTCCAATGTGCAGTGGTTGTTTCAAGATCTCCAGCACCTGAGTATGGGCAAGGGTCAGATATCTGCTCATGCTGGAGTTTGTATCCATGGTGGTCAACGAATTCTTGGGTAGCCTCAAGAATTCTTGGAGGTTTTCCCAAGCAGGACCTTTTGAGCTGCTCCAAACAGCAAGGTGTCCTACTGCAGGACAGGGGAAGTCCGCTTAGAGGGCTCCAGGGTCCCCCATATAAAAAGATTCAACAGCAAAACTCTCTGAATGGAGGCCTGGGAATCCTTCCTTGCATTACCATTGCAGCTTAGGAACATGGCAGGCTTGATCCGCTGGTTCTGGTTCCAATTTCCAAGTGATCTAAGTTGAAGGATGCTCTCAGTCTAACGAGTCACAATGCTGCTTGGTGTCCAGGGAGACATTAGAATGTGTTGGTGGGTCTGAAGCTATGCAGGATTCTCCTACCTGAGGGTTAGACCCAGTTGCCAGCAGCCAGGTTTCCTTCTCAGGATAGGAGGGGTTCTCTTGTATGTCTCAGGGACCACATGTCGGGTCATATGTTGGATGGCAAGAACAGGCCTCTGTGCCCAGAGGCCTGAATACTGGGCTAGGGTTCTGATGAGGTTGTAGGGGCATGTCATGTTCAACCTTCGGACTCAGGGACTTTGATCTGCGTGTCTTCCTGGAGGTAGGTGTTGAGGCTGTGTCAGAGTGTGCATTTTTTTCCAGAGCGGACTATGTAATAGGTGTGGGTTAAGGGGCCTTGCAGGTTTCTCCTAATCTGGAGGGTTTGGGCAACTGAGATGGCAGAGTTTCCTCTGGAGAGCAGGCCCAGTGATGTAGTGTGGTTCTGGTGGCCCCATCCTGGAGGGCATGTTGTTCAGGCCTCTGGGACCAAATTCTTCAGACACAAAATTTGGTAAAAGTTAGGGGCGAGGTGATGGCAGGCCCAATCTGAAGTCCCTGAGGGCAGCTCCTTGGGATTTGTAATTCGTGCAGCAGGGAGGCAGGAGCAAAGTCTTTTCTTTCTGGATTGTGTCTAGGATGGCCTAGGAATGGTGGGGTGTCCTCATGTGTCCATGGGATTTTCTACTTATCTGGGGATTCTGCCCATCACCCATGAGTTTGGTGTCTTACTGGGGGAAGGAGAGAGTGCGGTTTACCGTGTCAGGGTTCCTGTCAAAACCGGGATTCCAGAGATGGGTTCTGGGTCCTTGTGCCTGGATCACCCCACAAATGCTTAGGATTTGGGCCTAGAGACCCTGGTCCAGCTCCCACAGAAACCTGTTGGAAATGTGTCTCAGGGTGAGGGTCGCAATGCCTGTTTGTGCCCAGCTGCCCATCCTGGGTGTGCATTGTCTCTTGTTCCATGCACCTGGATCCCAATCTGAGGGTTTCACCACCATCTCATCATTTAGTTTCTCTGCCATGGGGAAGCAAGAGTATTCTTTTGTGCTTCAGGTTCCCCCATGTGCAAGAATTTGAGCTTTATTTTGGGACATGTACGTGAATACCCAGGTTGGGTCGAGATGAAGGACTCAGGTCAGGGCAGGTCACACATGCAAGATATGGGGCCCGCTATCTGGGTGGCTGCCAGGAGGTCGGGGCTTGGCTGTGTTGACAGAGCATTAGTGAACAGGGTGGTCTATGATATTGGGTTGCCATAGAGGGCCGTGCAGGTGGATCCTCATGTGGGGTTTCATGCAGACCCATAGGGCACTTCTTTTTTTCTGGAGGGCAGGCAGAAGGCTGCATTGTCGCTCCCAAATTCCCAATGTAGAGGGCTTGCAGGCAAGGGGTGTGAGAACAGAAGGCTGAAAACACAAGCTACGGTTAAGCTCAGTGCCGAGCACATGGTCATTCCAATATGCAGCGGTTGTTTAGAGATCTCCAGCACCTAAGTACGGGCAATGGTCAGATGTCTGCTCACGATGGAATTTGTATCTATGATCACCAACAAACGAAATATCCAGCACCTGAATAAGGGTGGATGTCAGATGTTTGCTCACACTGGAGTTTGTGTCTATGATGACTGACAAATGGAGGAGTGGCATCAACAGGCCATGGAGGATTCCCCACGCTGATGCATGTGAGATGCTCCAAACAGCAAGGTTGCTTTTTCTACCGGACAGGTGGAGTCTCGTTTGTTTGATCCAGGGTCCCCCATGTGAAAAGTATGGGTAGCAGAGCTCTTCCACAATGATACCTGGAAAGCACACCTCCATTGACCAATGCAGCTGAGGAACATGGCAGGTTCTTTAGGGTGGCTCTGGGGCAAAGTACCAAGGCCTTGAGTTGACATAGAATCTCTTGCAGATGGGTCACAATGCTGGTTTGTCACCAGGTAGATCTTAGAGTGTGTTGGTGGCTAAGGTGCCATGCAGGCTTTTTCTACCCTGAAGGTTCAACACAGGTTGAAGAGCACGGTTTCCTTCTGGAGACAGGAGATGTAGTGTTGTGTGGCTCAGGGAGCACATGTTGTACCATAAGTTCGTATTCAAGAACAAGCCTCTGAAGACCGATGCCTGACAACCTAATCTAGGGTTCCAATGAGATCCCAGGGGCATGAGAGTTTGAATCTTCAGACTCAGGACAGTTGACTTGGGTGTCTGCGTGGATGTAGGTGACCAGGGTGTTTCAGACTGCGCACTTGTGACCAGAGTAGCCTCCAATATTGGGGTGGCCTCAGGGGCCTGGCATGTTTCAATCTACTCTGGAAGGTTTGGATAACTGTGACAGGCACAGTTTCCATGGGGATGGCAGGCACAGTCCTGTGGTGTGGCTCCAGAGACCCCATCCTGGAGGGCAAGTGAGCCATGGTTTGGGGAGAAAAGTCTACAAACACAAACTCAGGTTAGGGTTAGTGGTGAGGTTATTGCAGGTCAATGCATAGGCCTGGAGGGCTACTCGTCAGGAAAAATAATTCGAGTGACTCTAAGGCAGAAGCACAGGCTTTTCTATATGGATTGTGTGTCCAGGATGGCCTTGGTATGCAGCTGTGGTCTCATGGGTCCATGGGAGATTTTTCCTCTATAAGGATACTGGTGGCTCCCAAAAGTTTGATGGCTTGGGGCACCTGGGTGGCTCCGTGGGTTAGGCCCCTGCCTTCGGCTCAGGTCATAATCCCAGGGTCCTGGGATTGAGCCCCACATCGGACTCTCTGTTCAGTGGGAAGCCTACTTCCCCCTCTCTCTCTGTCTGCCTCTCTGCCTACTTGTGATCTCTCTCTCTCTGTGTCAAATAAATAAACAAAATCTTTAAAAAAAAAGTTTGATGGCTTTTTGGGACGGGAAGAGTGCTATTTTCGATCATAGGTGTGCCCCAAAACAGGGATTCCAGAGATGGGCTCTGGGTCTGGGCGCCTGGAAAATCTCACCAAGCGTCAGGACTTGGGCCTCCGGGCATACCAGGCCTGCAATACAGGATCCTGGTGGGGCAACTGAAAGGGATTGTTTGAAAGCATGCTCAGGCTGAGGGTCACCATTCATTTTTTGTGCCCATGGGGGCCCTCAGGAGAGGGCGTGTTCTTTTTGGCCATACAACTGGATCCCACTTTGGCTCCTAGAGTTGGACACCCATCGCAACAGCCAGGCTTCCTGCCATGGAAAGAGGAGATCTCTATTGTGTTTCAGGTACCCCCATTGGCAGGGTTTCCAGCAAAGGTCTGGGAAAGGTGCCTTAATTCCAAGGATGTGTAGAGGTGACAGATTTGGGCTATGGCCAGTCTAACATGCTGGAGATGAGGACCAGCATGGTGGGTCTGAAAATGCTCAGTGTGCGGCCAGCTGTCTGGGTGTGGGTCGGGAGGTCTAGTCTCAGGCTGTGTGAGACAGGGCATTAGTGCCCAGAGTAGACTGTATAATTGGTGTACAGTCAAGTGGCGTGCAGGTTGATTTTCATTTGGGGTTTCTGGGTACCCCCTCAGGGAAACTTTTTTTTTTCTTTTGGAGGGCAGACAGAGTGCTGCATTGTGGCTCCAGAATTCCCAAACTGGAGGTCCTGTGGGCCAAGAGTGTGAGGACAATAATCTGAGAGCACAAGATAGGCATAGGTTTTGGAGCGACAGCACAGCAGCCACCCTCTGCAGAGCTGAATCGAGATCTCGTGCATCTGAAGTCAGGGCGAGGATTAGACATTGGCTTAGGTTGGAGTTTCTGGCCATGATGGCCCCTTCATGAATGGGGGGCATCATCACAAGGCCATGGAGGTTTTCCCATGATGGAAATTGTGAGATGCTTCAAACCGCAAGGATTCTTTCTGCGGGAAAATTGAGACATGTTGGAATTCTCCAGGACATCCCATACGGAACGACTCCAGGGCAGGGTTCTGAGGATATATGCCTGGCCAGCCCGCCTCGCATTCCAATTGTGTCCTAGTGAAAAGACAGGTTCGATCTCCTGGCTCAGGGGGAGCAACAGAGGGGGCTGAGTTGAAATGGCCTCTCTTGCGGATGGGTCCTAATGTGGGTTTGTGTCCATGGACATATTGGAATGGAGAGAATTTCCTTCTAGGAACAGGAGATGTTCTGTTGTGTGACTCAGGAAACAGATGTTGTATCATAAGTTGGTTTTAGGGAACAGCTATCTGAGGACAGATGCCTGAAAACCTATTCTTGGGTTCCAATGATGTCCTAGGGGCATGTCGGGTTCAATGTTCTGACTCAGGATCACTGACTTTGGTGTCTGCCTGGTTGTAGGTGATCAGGATGTTTCAGAATATTCATTTGCATCCAGAGCGGCTTCCAATATTGCGGTGGGATCAGGGGCTTTGGCGATTTCTCCTAACCTGCAGGGTTTGGATAAATGTGATAGGCAAAGTTTCCTTGGGGATGGCAGGCACTGTTCTGTGGTGTGGAACCAGAGACCCCATCCTGGAGGACATGTGAAGCATGGTTTTGGGTGAGAAGTCTGCAAAGGAAAACTAGGTTTAGGCTTAGTGGCACGGTGGTCGCAGACCAATGTGTCGACCTGGAGGGCAGCTCGTCAGCAACTGTAACTAGGGTGACTCGATGACGGTAGCACAGACTTTTCTATCAGGATTGTGTGTCCAGGATGACCTTGGAATGGAGGTGTGGTCTCATGGGTCCATGGGAGATTTTTCCTCTCTAAGGATCCTGGCGGATCCCCATTGTTTGGTGGCTTTTTCGGTGAATGGGAAGAGTGCTGTTTTCCGTCTTAGGGGTGCCCAAGAACAGGGATTCGAGAGATGGGCCCTGGGTCGGGGCACCAGGAAATTCCCACCAATAGCTAGGATTTGGGCCTAGGGGCATACCAGGCCTGCAATGAAGGATCCTGGTTGTGCAACTGAGAGGGCTTGTTTGAAAGCATGCTCAGGCTGAGGGTCACAATGCCTGTTTGTTCCCAAAACACCCTTCAGGAGTGGGAATGGTCTCATTGCCCATGTAGCTGGCTCAATCTCTGAGGGTTGGACATATTTCCCAATAGCTAAGTTTCCTGCCATGGGGAAGGAGCAGTTCCCTCTTGGGCTTCAGGTTCCCCCATTGGCAGGGATTCCAGCAATGGTCTGGAGACAGATGCCTGAATACCAAGGATGGGTAGTGAGGACGGACTGGGCCATGGCCTGTCTCACATGCTGGATATGGGCTGTGCTCTCTGGGTGGCAGACATGAGGTCGGGTTCAGGCTCTGTCAGACACAGCACTAGTGTCCAGGGCAGCCTAAAAATCGGGGATCTGTGAGGGCCGAGCAGATGATACTCCTGTGGGTTTTTGGCAGTCTTACCAGGCACCACTTCCTTCTATGGGGAGGGCAGAATGCTGTTTTGTCTCCAGAATTCGCTATCCAGAGGACTTCAGGACCAGTAAGGTGAGGATGGAATTGTAAACACAAGCTAGGGTTAAATTCAGTTCAAAGAAGAAGGCAGTTCCTATGTGTAGCAACTCATTCAAGACATCCAACACCTGAGTAAGGGTGGATGAAAGATGTTTGCTCACACTGGAATTTGTGTCTATGATGACCGACAAATGGAGAGGTGGCGTCAAGAGGCCATGGAAGATTTCCCATGCTGAGGCTTGTGAGATGCTCCAAATAGCAAGGTGTGCTTCTACTGGACAGGTGAAGTCTGGTTTGTTTGCTTTGGGGTCCCCCATGCAGAAATTTTGTGTAGCAGACCCCTTCCGCATAGACGCCTGGAAAGCACAAGCCCAATGAGCATTGCAGCTGTGAATATGACAGGTTCGTAATGGTGGTTCTGGGGCCAAGTACCAAGGCCTTGAGTTGACATGGAATCTCTTACAGTTGGCTCCCAATGATGGTTTGTTACCTGGTAGGTGTTAGAATGTACTGGGGGTTAAGGGGCCATGAAGGATTCTCCTACCCTGAGAGTTTGGCACAGATAGAAGTGCACAGTTTCCTTCTTGGGACAGGAGGTGTTCTGCTGTGTGGCTCTGGGTCCACATTTTGTATCATAACTTGGTACTCCAGAACAGGCCTCTCAGGACACATGCCTGAAACCTAATCTAGAGTTCCAATGATACCCTAGGTGCATGTTAGTTTCAATTTTCTGTCTCAGGACCATTGACTTGGGTGTCTTCCTGGACGTAGGTGATCCAGGGTGTTTCAGACTGTGCATTTTTGTCCAGAGCGGCTTCCAATATTGGGATGCACTCAGGGGACTTACAGGTTTCTCCTAATCTGGAGGCTTTGGGCAACTGTGATGGGAAAGGTTTCCTTGGGGATGGCAGGCACAGTACTTTGGTGTGGTCCAGAGACCCCATCCTGCAGGACATGTGAGTTAAGTTTTTGGGAGAGAACTCTGCAAACAAAAACTCGGGTTAGGCTTAATGGTGTGATGATCTCAGGCCCAATGCATCTACCTGGAGGGCAGCTCGTCAGGAGCTCTAATTAGGGTGACTCGATGGCGGTATCACAGGCTTTTCTATCTGCATTGTGTGTCCAGGGTGGCCTAAGAATACAGGTGTGGTCTCATGGGTCCATGGTAGATTTATCCTCTCTAAGGATCCTGGTGGCTCCCCATTGTTTGGTGGCTTTTTTGATGAAAGGGAAGAGTGATGTTTTCCATCTTGGGGTGCCTCAAAACAGGGATTCCAGAGATGGGCTCTGGGTTTGGGCACCAAGAAATTCCCACCAAGGGTAAGGATTTGGGCCCAGGAGCATGCCGGGCCTGCAATGTGGGATCCTGGTGGTGCAAGAGAGAGGGCTTGTTTGAAAGCATGCTCAGGCTGAGCATGCCTGTTTGTTCTTAGGGCGCCCCTCAGGAGTGGACATGGTCTCATTGCCCATGCAGCTGGCTCCATCTATGAGGGTTAGACAACCATCTCAACAGCTAGGTTTTCTGCCTTGGGGAAGGAGCAGTTCTGTATTGGACTTCAGGATCCCCCATTGGCAGGGATTCCAACTAAGGTCTGGAGACAGATGCCCGAATACCAAGGATGTGGAGAGAGGATGGATTGGTTCATGACCAGTCTCACGTGCTGGATATAGGCCCCGCTTTCTGGGTGGCTGACACGAGGTTGGGTGTCAGGCTCTGTCAGACACAGCACTAGTGGCCAGGGCAGCCTATAAATAGGGGATCCTTGAAGGCCGAGTAGATGATCCTCATGTGGGGTTTTTTGGCAGTCTCACCAGGCATTTCTTCTTTCTATGGGGAAGGCAGAATGTTGCGGTGTGGCTCCAGAATTCCCTATCAAGAGGGCGTGGGGACGAGTAGGGTGAGGATAGAATTGTAAACACCAGCTAAGGTTAAATTCAGTGCCAAGCAGAAGGCAGTTCCATTGTGCAGAGTCTTATTCCAGATATCCAGAACCTGAGTAAGGGCAGATAGCAGATATTTTCTCACACTGGAGTTTGTGTCTATGATGGCCGACAAATGGAGGGGTTGCCTCAAGAAGCCTTGGAGGATTTCCCATGCTGAGGCTTGTGAGATGCTACAACCAGCAAGGTTTCCTTCTACCGGACAGGGGGAGTCTGGATTGTTTGCTCCGGGGTCCCTCATGTGGAAAGTTTGGGTAGCAGAGCTCTCCCACACGGATGCCTGTAAAGCACACGTCCAATGAACATTGCAGCTGATGTACATGACAGGTTACTCCTGGTAGCTCTGGGGCCAAATGCCAAGGCCTTGTGTTGACATGGAATCTCTCACAGATGGGTCTCAATGCTGTTTTGTTACCAGGTAGATCTTAGAATGTGCTGGTGGCTAAAGTGCCATGCAGGATACTCCTACCCTGAAGGTTTGGCACACGTCGAAGAGCACAGTTTCCTTCTTGGGATAGGAGATGTTCTGTTGTGTGGGTCAGGGTCCACATGTTGTCTCCTTACTTGGTATTCCAGAATAGGCCTCTGAGGACAGATGCCTGAAAACCTATTCTTGGGTTCCAGTGATGTCCTAGGGGGATGTCAGGTTCAATTTTCTGACTCAGGATCATTGACTTTGGTGTTTGCCTGGATGTAGGTGATCAGGGTGTTTCAGGCTGTGCATTTGCATCCAGAGCCGCTTCCAATATTGCGATGGGATCAGGGGCCTTGCAGGTTTCTCCTAATCTGGAGGGTTTGGGCAAATGTGGTGGGCAAAGTTTCCTGGGGATGGCAGGCACTGTTATGTGGTGTGGCTCCAGAGACCCCATCCTGGAGGACATGTGAGGCATGGTTTTGGGAGAGAAGTCTGCAAATGGAAACTATGTTTAGGCTAAGTGGCATGGTGATCACAGTCCAATGCATCGATCTGGAGGGCAGCTCATCAGGAACTGTATTTAGAATGACTCAATGGCACTAGCATAGCCTTTTCTATTGGCATTGTGTGTCGGATGGCCTCAGAATGCAGGTGTGGTCTCATGGGTCCATGGGAGATTTTTCCTAAGGATCCTGGTGGATCCTCATAGTTTGGTGGCTTTTTCGGGGAAGAGAAGAGTCCTGTTTTCCATCTTGGGGTGCCCCAAAACGGGGATACCAGAGACGGGCTCTTGGTCTGGGCACCAAGAAATTTCCACCAAGGGTTAAAATTTGGGCCTAGGGGCGTACCAGGCCTGCAATGCGGGATCCTGGTGGTGCAACTGAGAGGGCTTGTTTGAAATCATGCACAGGCTGAGGGTCATAATGCCTGTTTGTTCCCAGGACACGCTCAGGAGTGGGAATGGTCTCAATGCCCATGCAGCTGGCTCGCTCTCTGAGGGTTGGACACCCATCCCAACAGCTAGGTTTCCTGCCATGGGGAAGGAACAGTTCTCTCTTGGGCTTCCGGTTCCCCCATTGGCCGGAATTCCAGCAATGGTCTGGAGACAGATGCCCAAATAGCAAGGATGGGTAGTGAGGATGGACTGGGCCATGGCCGGTCTCACATTCTGGTTATGGGTCCTGCTCTCTGGGTGGCTGACACAAGGTGGTTTGTCAGGCTCTTTCACACACAGCATTAGTGGCCAGAGCAGCCTATAATCAGGGATCCATGAGGGCTGAGCAGATGGTACTCATGTGGGTTTTTCTGGGCATTCTTACCAAGCACTTCTTCTTTCTAGGGGGAAGGCAGAATGCTGTGGTGTGGCTCCAGAATTCCCTATCAAGAAGGCTTCAGTACAGTAGAGTGAGGAAGGAATTGTAAACACAAGCTAGGTTAAATTCAGTTCAAAGCAGAAGGCAGTTCAAATGTGCAGCAACTCATTCAAGACATCCAGCACCTGAGTAAGGGCACGTGAAAGATGATTGCTCAAACTCGAGTTTGTGTCTATGATGACCAACCTATGCAGAGGTGGCGTCAAGAGGCCATGGAGTATTTCCCATCGGAGGCTTGTGAGATGCTCCAAATAGCAAGGTTTCCTTCTACTGGAAGGTGGAGTCTGGTTTGTTTGCTCCAGGGTCCCTCGTGTGGAAATTTTTGGTAGCAGAGCCCTTCCTCATGGATGACTGGAATGCACAAGTACAATGACCATTGCAGCTGACGAACATGTCAGGTCCGTATTGGTGGCTCTTGGGCCAAGTGCCAAGGCCTTGATGTGACAGGGAATCTCTTACGGATGGGTCCAAATACTGATTTGTTACCCGGTAGGTCTTAGAATGTGCTGGTGGCTAAGGGGCCATGAGGGATTCTCCTCCTCTATGGGTTTGACACAGGTCTAAGTGCACAGTTTCCTTCTTGGGAAAGGAGATGTTCTATTGTGTGTCTCAGGCTCCACCTGTTGTATCCTAACTTGGTATTCCAGAAGAGGCCTCTGAGGTCAGATACAGGAAATGTAATCTAGGGTTCCTATGATGTCCTAGATGCACATCAGGTTCAATTTTCTGACTCCGGATCATTGTCCTGGGTGTCTGCCTGGATGTAGGTGATCAGGGTGTTTTAGACTGTGTATTTGCGTCCAGAGCAGCTTCCAATATTGGGATGGGATCAGGGGCCTTTGAGGTTTCTCCTAATCAGGAGGGTTGGGGAAGTGTGATGGGGAAAGTTTCCTTGGGGATTGCAGGCACAGTCCTAGGTGTAGCTCCAGAGACCCAATCCTGGAGGGCATGAGAGCCATGGTTTTGGGAGAGAAGTCTTCAAACAAAAATTCGGGTTAGTGTTTGTTGCAAGGTGGTCGCAGGCCAATACGTAGATGTTGAGGGCAGCTCATCAGGAACTGTATTTATGGTGATTGGAAGTTGGTAGCACAGGCTTTTCTATCTGGATTGTTTGTCCAGGATGGGATCGGAATTTAGGTGTGGTCTCATGGGTCCTTTGGAGACTTTTCCTCTCTAAGGATCCTGACGGCTACCCATAGTTTGGTGACTTTCTCGGGGAAGGGAAGAGTGCTGTTTTCCATCTTAGGGGTGCCCAAAACAGGGATTCCAGGGCGGGCTCTAAGTCTGGGTGCCTGGAAAATCCCACCAAAGGTTAGGATTTGGGCTTAGGGGCATACCAGGCCTGCAATACGGGATCCTGGTGGTGCCACTGAGAGGGAGTGTTTGAAAGCATGCTCAAGCTGAGGGTCACAATGCCTGTTTCTGAGCAGGGCAGCCCCTAGGAGAGGGCATTGGCTCATTGGCCATGGAGCTGGCTCCCAGTTTGAGACTTGGAAACCCATTCCAACAGCCAGGTTTCCTGCCATGTGAAGGAGGATTTCTTTATCGTGCTTCAGGTTCACACAATACCAGGGATTCCAGCACAGGTCTGGGGACAAGTGCCTGAAGAACAAGAATTTGTAGAGATGACGAAGTAGGGCCATGGTTGGCCCCACCTGCTACATATAGGTCCCACTCTCTGGGTGGCTGACAGTAGGTTGGGTCTCAGCCTCTGTCAGACACAGCACTAGTGGCCACGACAGCCTATAAATCGGGGTTCTCTCGAGGGCCGAGCAGATTAATCCTCATGTTGGTTTTCTGGGCAGACTCACCAGGCACTTATTTCTTTGGGGAAGGCAGAATGCTGCATTTAGGCTCTAGAATTCAATATCAAGAGACCTTGGGGACCAGTAGGGTGTGGATGGAATTGTAAACAGTAGCTAGGGTTCAATTCAGTGCCAAGCGAAAGACAGTTCCAGTGTGCAGTGGCTGATTCGAATATCCAGCACCTGAGGAAGGGCGGATGTCTAATATTTGCTCACTCTGGAGATTGTTTCTATTATGAACAAGAAATTGAGGGGTGGCGTCAAGAGGCCATGGAGGATTTTCCATGCTGAGGCTTGTGAGATGCTCCAAACAGCAAGGTTTCCTATGACTGGATAGGTGGAGTCCGGCTTGTTTGTTAAAGGGTTCCTCATGTGGAAAGTTTAGGATGCGGAGCTCTCCCGCATCGATGCCTGGAAAGCACACCTCCATTGACTCTTGCAGTTGAGGAACATGGCAGATTCTTTCTGGTGACTGTGGGGTGAAGTATAAAGGCCTTAATTTGACATGGAATGTCTTGAAGATGGGCCACAATACGCGTTTGTTACCAGGGATATCTTAGAATATACTGGTGCCTAACGTTCGTGCAAGATTCTCTTAAACTGAGGGTTTGGCAAAAGTCGAAGAGCACGGTTTCCTTCTGGGGACAGGAGATTTTCTGTTTTGTGGTCAGGGACCACATGTTGCATCATAAGTAGGTATTCAGAACAGGTCCCTGAGGTCAGGTGCCTGAAGACCCAATCTAGGGTTCCAATGAGGTCCTAGGGGCATGTCAAGTTCAATCTTCTGACTCAGGGCCATTGACTTGGCTGTCTGCCTGGATGGAGATGTTCAGGTTGTTTCAGACTGCACATTTGCATCCAGAGCGGCTGACAATATTGGGGTAGACTCAGGAGCCTTTCAGTTTTCTCCTAATCTGTAAGGTTTGGGAAACTGTGATGGGTACATATTTCTTGGGGATGGCAGGCACAGTCCTGTGGTGTGCCTTGAGAGACTCTATCCTGGACGGCATGTGAGCCATGGTTTTGGGAGAGAAGTCTGAAAACAGAAATTTGGGTTTGGGTTAGTTGCAAGGTGATCGCAGGCCCAGTGCATAGACTTGGAGGGCAGCACATCAGGAACTGTAATTAGGGTGACTGGAAGGTGGTAGCATAGGCTTTTCTATCTGGAACTGTAATTAGGGTGACTGGAAGGTGGTAGCATAGGCTTTTCTATCTGGATTGTGTGTCCAGACTGGAATCGGAATGCAAAGGTAGTCTCATGGGTCCATGGGAGGTTTTCCTCTCTAAGAATCCTGGTGGCTCTCCATAGTTTGGTTCCTTTTTCGGGGAAGGTAAGATTGCTGTTTTCCATCTTAGAGGTGCCCCAAAACAGGGATTCCAGAGATGGGCTCTGGGTCTGGGTGCCTTTAAAATCCAACGGAGGTTTAGAATTTGGGCCTAGAAGTGCACCAGGCCTGCAATGTGAGAATCTTGTGGTGGAACTGAGAGGACTTGTTTGAAAGCATACCCAGGCAGTGGGTCACAATGCCTGCCTGTACCCAGGGCAGCCCACAGGAGTGGGCGTGGTCACATTGGCCATGCACATGGCTCCCCTTTGAGGGTTGGACACCCATCCCAACAGCCATGTTTCCAGCCTTGTGGAAGGAGTAGTATTCTATTGTGCTTCAGGTTCCCCCATTGGAAGGATTCCAGCAATGTCTGGGGAAAGAAGCCACAATACCAAGGATGGATAGAGATGATGGACTTGGGCCATGGCCAGTCCCACATTCTAGATATGGGGCCCACTCTCTGGGTGGCTGACACTAGGTCTGGGCTCAGGCTCTGTCAGAAACAGCACTAGTGGCCAGAGCAGCCTACAAATCAGGGTTCCCTGGAGAGCCAAGCCGATTGATCCTCATGTTGGGATTCGGGGCAGACTCAGCAGGCACTTCTTCTTTCTATGGGAAAGGTAGAATGCTGCGTTTTGGCTCCAATTTTCAATATCAAGAGACCTTGGGGACCAGTACAGTGAGGATGGAATTGTAAACACAAGCTACTGTACAATTCAGTGCCAAGCAGAAGGCAGTTCAAATGTGAAGCATCTTTTTTGAGATATCCAGCACCTGAGTAAGGACGGATGTCAGATGTTTGCTCACACTAGAGTTTGTGTCTTGATGACCGACAAATGGAGGGGTGACATCAAGAGGCCATGGGGGATTTCCCACATTGAGGCTTGTGAGATGCTCCAAATAGCAAGGTTTCCTTCTACTGGAATGGTGGAGTCTGGATTGTTTGCTCCAAGGTCCTCCAGTTTGGGTAGTAGGTCTCTCCGGTATGGATGCCTGGACACCTCCATTGAGCATTGCAGCTGAAGAACAAGGCACGTTTGTTCTCGTGCCTCTGAAGCGAAGGACCAAGGCCTTGATTTGACATGGAATCTCTTGAAGATGGGCCAAAATGCTGGTTTGTTACCAGGCAAATCTTAGAATATTTTGGTGGCTAAATTGCCATACAGGATTCTCCAACCCTCCGGGTTTGATACACGTCGAAAATAATGGTTTCCTTCTCAGGACAGGAGATGTTCTGTTGTGACGCTTAGGGACCACATGTATCATATGTTGGTATTCCAGAATAGGACCCTGAGTACAGATGCCTGAAAACCTAATCTAGGGTTCTGATGAGTTCATATGGGCATGACAGGTTCAATCTTCTGATTCAAGACCTTTGACATGGCTGTCTGACTGGATGTAAGTGATCAGGGTGTTTCAGACTGCAAGTTTGGACCAGAGCGACCGCCAATATAGAGGTGGGCTCAGGGTAATTGCAGGTTTCTCCTAATCTTGAAGGTTTGGGAAACTGTGATGGGCACTGTTTCCTAGGGGATGGCAGGCACAGTCCTGTGTTGTGGCTCCAAAGGCCCCATCCTTGGTGGCATGAAAGCCATAGTTTTGGAAGAGATTTCTGAAAACTGAAATTCGGGTTAGGGTTAGTGGGGAGACAAATAGTCCTAATGCATAGACCTAGAGGGAAGCAGATCAGGAACTGTAAATAGGGTGAATAGAAGGCAGTAGCACAGGCTTTTCTCTCTGGATTGTGTGTCCAAGTTGGCCTCAGAATGCAGGTGTGGTCTCATGGGTCCATGGGAGACTTTTCCTCTCTAAGGATCCTAGCGGCTCTCCATAGTTTGGTACCTTTTTCGGGGAAAGAAGGAGTGCTATTTTACATCTGAGTGGTGCCCCTATACTGGCATTCCAGACATGGGCTTAGGGTCTGGGCGTCTGGAAAATCCCACCAAAGGTTAGGATTTGGGCCTAGCGGCATACCTGACCTGCATGCGTGATCCTGGTGGTGCCACTGTGAGGTCTTGTTTGAAAGCATGCTCAAGCTGAGGGTCACAATGCCTGTTTGTGCACAGGGCAGATATCAGGAGTGGGCGTGGTCTCATTGGCCATACAGCTGGCTCCCTCTTTGAGGGCTGGACACCCATCCCAACACCCAGGTTTCCTGCCATGGGGAAGGAGGAGTTCTCTATTGTGCTTCAGGTTCCCCCATTGTCAGGGATTCCAGCAAATGTCTGGGGACAGGTGCCTGAATCCCAAGGATGGGTAGAGATGTCAGACTTGGGCCATGGCCGGTCTCCATGCTGGATATGGGGCCCACTTTCTGGGGTGTTGAAACTAAGTCTGGTCTCAGGCTCTCTCTGACACAGTAATAGTAGCCAGGGCAGCCTACACATTGAGATTCCCTCGAGGGCTAAGCAGATTGATCCTCATGTGCGGTTGCTGGGCAGACTCACTAGGCACTTCTTCTTTCTATGGGGAAGGCAGAATGCTACTTGTGGCTTCAGAATTCCCTATCATGAGGCCTTGGGAGCCAGTAGGGTGAGGGTGGAATTGTAAACACAAAATATGGTTCAATTCAGTGCCAAGCAAAAGGCAGTTCCAATGTGCAGTGTCAGATTCAAGATATCCAGCACCTGAGTAAGGGCGGATGTCAGATGCTTGCTCACACTGGAGTTTGTGTCTATGATGACTGACAAGTGTAGGGGTTGCATCAAGAAGGCTTGGGGGATTTCCCATGCTGAGGCTTGTGAGATGCTCCAAACAGCAAGGTTTCCTTCTACCGGACAGGGAGAGTCTGGTTTGTTTGCTCCAGTTTCCCCCATGTGGAAAGTTTGGGTAGCAAATCTCTCCCGCATGGATGCCTGGAAAGCACACCTCCACTGACCATTGCAGCTGAGGAACATGGCAGGTTCATTCTGGTGGTATGGGGTGAAGTACCAAGGCCTTAAGTTGACAGGGAATCTATTACAGAGGGGCCACGATGCTGGTTTGTTACCACAGAGTTCTTAGAATGTGTTGGTGGCTATGGTGCCGTGCAGGATTCTTCTACCCTAGGGGTTCGGCACAGGTCTAAGATCGCTGTATCCTTCTGGGGACAGGATTTGTTTTATTGTGTGGTTCAGGGACCACATGTTGTATCCTAAGTTGGTGTTCCAGAATAGGCCCCTGAGGACAGATGCCTGAAAACCTAATGTTGCCATCCAATGAGGTCCTAGGAGCATGTCAATTTCAATCATCTGACTCAGGACCATTGACTTGTCCTTTTGCCAGGATGTAGGTTATCAGGATGTTTCAACTGAGCATTGCACCCAGATCAGCGGCCATTATTGAGGTGGGCTCAAAGGCATTAAGGTTTCTCATACTATGGAAGGTTTGGAAAACTGTGACGGTCACAGTTGCCTTGAGGATGGCAGCCACAGTCCTGTGGTGTGGCTACAGAGACCCCATGCTGGAGGGCATGTGAGCCATGGTTTTGGGAGGGGAGCTGCTAATTCAAATACGGGTGTGGGTTAGTGGTGATGTGATTGCAGGCCCAGTGCATAGACCAAGAGGGCAGGATTTCAGGAACTGTAATTAGCATGAATAGAAGGTGGTAGCACAGGCTTTTCTATATGGATCGTGTATCCAGGATGGACTCCATATGCAGGTGTGGTCTCATGAAGCCATGCAGACTTTTCCTCTCTAAAGTTCCTGGTGGTTCCCCATAGTCTGGTGGCTTTTTCGGGGAAGAGAAGAGTGCTGTTTTCCATCTTAGGGGTGCTCAAAACAGGGATTCCAGAGATGGGCTCTGGATCTGGGGGCCTGGAAAATCCCACCAAGGTTTAGGATTTGGGCCTAGGGGCATACCAGGCCTGCAATGCTGGATACTGGTGGTGCAACTGAAAGGGCTTGTTTGAAAGCATACTCAGGATGAGAGTCACAATGACTGTTTATTCCAAGGGCAGCCCAAAGGAGTGGGCGTGGTCTCATTAACCATGCAGCTGCCTCCCACTTTCGGGGTTGGACACCTATCCCAACACCCAGGTTTCCTCTCATGGGAAAGGAGGAGTTCTCTATCATGCTTTAGGTTCCTCCATTATCAGGGATTCCAGCAAATGTCTGGGGACAAGTGCCTGAATACCAAGGATGGGTAGGGATGACAGACGTGGGCCATAGCCGGTCTCACATGCTGGATATGGGGCCCGCTTTCTGGGTGGTTGAAACTAAGTATGGCCACAGGCTCTGTCAGACACAGCAATAGTAGCCAGGGAAGCCTATACATCGGGGTTCCTTCGGGGGCCGAGCAGATTGATCCTCATGTGCGGTTGCTGGGCAGACTCACCAGGCACTTCTTCTTTCTATGGGGAAGGCAGAATGCTGCATTGTGGCTTCAGAATTCCCTATGAAGTGGTCATGGGAGACAGTAGGTTGAGGATGGAATTGTAAACACAAGCTATGGTTCAATACAGTGCCAAGCAAAAGGCAGTTCCAATGTGCAGTGGTGGATTCAAGATACCCAGCACCTGAGTAAGGGTGGATGTCAGATGTTTGCTCACACTGGAGTTTGTTTCTATGATGGCCGACAAGTGGAGGGTTTGCATCAAGAAGGCTTGGGGGATTTACCATGCTGAGTCTTGTGAGATGCTCCAAAGCAAGGTTTCCTTCTACTGGACAGGGGGAGTCTGGTTTGTTTGCTCCAGTGTCCCCCATGTGTAAAGTTTAGGTAGCAAATCTTTCCAGCATGGATGCCTGGAAAGCACACCTCCATTGACCATTGCAGCTGAGGAACATGGCGGGTTCATTCTGGTGATACTGGACGAAGTACCAAGGCTGTTAGTTGACAATGAATCTGTTACAGATGGGCCACAATGCTGTTTTGTTACCAGGGAGATCTTAGAATGTGCTGGTGGCAAAGGTGCCGTGCAAGATTCTCCTACCCTGAGGATTTGGTACAGGTCGAATGCATGGTTTCTTTCTGGGTAAAGGACAAGTTCTGTTGTGTCTCAGGGATCAAAAGTTGTATTATAAGGTGGTATTCCAGAATAAGCATTGGAGAACAGATGCCTGAAAACCTATTCTAGGGCTCCAGTGAGGTCCTAGGGGCATGTCTGGTACAATCTTCTGCCTTAAGCCCATTGACTTGGGTGTTTGCCTGCATTTAGGTGATCAGGGTGTTTCATACTGTGCATTTGCTTCCAAACGGCCTCCAATATTGGAGTTGACTTGGGATCCTTGCATATTTCTCCTAATCCGGTGGGTTTGTGCTTCTGTAACTGGTAAAGATTCCTTGGGGATGGCAGGCCCAGTCCTGTGGTGTGGCTCCAGAGACCCCATCCTGGAGGGCATGTGAGCCAAGGATTTGGGAGACAAGTCTGCAAACACAAACTCGGGTTAGGGTTAGTGGCGAGGTGATCTCAGGCCCAATGCATAGACCTGGAGGGCAGCTCGTCAGGAACAGTAATTAAGGTGACTGGAAGGAGGTAGCACAGGCTTATATATCTGGATTGTGTGACCAGGATGGCCTCAGAGTGCAGGTATGGTCTCATGGGTCCATGAGAGATTTTTCCTCTCTAAGGATCCCCTCTTCTCCCAATACATTGGTGGCTTCTTTGGGGAAGGGAAGAGTGCTGTTTTCCATCTTAGTCATGCCCCAAAGCAGGGATTCCAGAGATGGGCTCTGGGTCTGCCTGCCTGGAAAATCCCACGAAGTGTTAGGATTTGGGCCTAGGGGCATCTCAGGCCTGCAATACGGGAAACTGGTGGTGCAACTGAGAGGACTTGTTTGAAAGCATACTCTGACTGAGGGTCACAATGCCTGTTTGTTCCCAGGGCGGCCCTTAGCAATGGGCGGGGTCTCATTGGCCATGTAGCTGACTCTCAATTTGAGAGTTGCACACCCATCCCAACAGCCAGGTTTCCTGCAATTGGGAAGGAGGAGTTCTCTATTGTGTTTCAGGTTCCCCCATTGGCAGCGATTGCTGCAAAGGCCTGGGGAAAGGTGCCTGAATACCAAGGATGGGTAGAGTTGCTGGCCTTGGGCTATGGCTGGTCTCACATGCTGGATATAGTGCCCTTTCTCTGGCTGGCTGACATGAGTTCGGGGCTCAGGCTCTGTCAGACACTCCAATAGTGCCCACGGTAACCTGTAAATCAAGGAAGCCTATAAATCCCTCGATGGCCGAGCAGATTGATCCACATTTGGCATTTCTGTTCAGACTCAGCAGGCACTTCTTCTTCCTATGATAAAGGCAAAATGCTGCAATGTGGCTTGAGAATTCCCTACCAAGAGGGATTAGTTTCATGGAAGTGAGGATGGAATTGTAAACCCAAGCTACAGTTAAATTCAGTGCCACGCAGAAGGCAGTTCTAATGTGCAGCGGCTTATTCGAGATATTCATCACCTGAGTAAGGATGATGTCAGAGTTTTGCTCACACTAGAGTTTGTGTCTATGATGACCAACAAATGGATGGGAGGTGTCAAGAGGCATGGAGGATTTCGTTTACTGGGGCTTGGGAGATGCTCCAAACAGTAAGATTTCCTTCTACTGGACAAGTGGAGTCTGGTTTGTTTTCTCCAGTGTCCTCCATGTGGAAAGTTTGGGTAGCAGAGCACTTCTGCAAGGATGTGTGGAAAGCACACATCCAATGACCATTGCAGCTGAGGAACATGGCAGGTTCATTCTGGTGGTTATAGCGTGAAGTATCAAGGCCTTGAGTTGACATGGAATCTCTTGCAGATCAGTCTCAATGCTAATTTGTTACCAGGGAGATCTTAGAATGTGCTGGTCGCTAAGGGGTCATGCAGGATTCTACCAACCTGATTGTTTTACATCGGTCCAAGAGCATGGTTTCCTTCTGGGGACAGGAGAAATTCTGTTGTTTGGCTCAGGGAACACATGTTGAATTATAAGTTGGTTTTCCAGAACAGGCCTCTGAAGACAGATGCCTGAAAACCTAATCTAGGGTTCCAATGAGGTCGTAAGCGCATGTCAGTTTCAATCTTCTGACTCAGGAACATTGATTCGTGGGTCTCCCTGGATGGAGGTGATCAGGGTGCTTCAGACTGGGCTTTTGCATCCAGAGCTGCCTCCCATATTGGGGTGAGCTCAGGGGCCCTTCAGATTTATCCTAATCTAGAGAGTTTGGGCAACTGTGACTGGAATATTTTCCTTGGGGATGGCCGGCACAGTCCTGTGCTGTGGCTCCAGAGACCCCATTCTGGAGGAATGGTGAGCCATGGTTTTGGGAGGGAAGTCTGCAAACCCAAATTGGGTTATGGTTAGTGGCAAGGTGATCGCAGGCCCAATGGGTAAACCTGAAAGGCAGCTCATCAGGAAATGTAATTATGGTGACTGGAAGGCGGAAGCACAGATTTTCTCTCGAGATTGTGTGTCTAGGATGGCTTCGGAATGCATGTGTGGTCTCATGGGTCCATGGGAGATTTTTGCCTCTCTAAGGATCCTGATGGCTCCCCATAGTTTGGTGGCTTTTTCAGGGAAGGTAAGAATGCTGTTTTCCATCTTGGGCGTGCACCAAGACATCCATTCCAGAGCCAGGCTCTGGGTCTGTGCGCCTGGAAAATCCCATGAAATGTTATGATTTGGGCCTAGGGGCATACCAGGCCTGCAATGCGGGATCCTGGTGGTGCAACTGAGAGGGCTTGTTGGAAAGCATGCTCAGGCTGAGGGTAACAATGCCTGTTTGTACCCAGGGCTTCCTTCAGGATTGGGTGTGGTCTCATTGGCCATGCAGCTGGTTCCCACTATTAGTGTTGGTCGCCAGTCTCAACAGACGGGTTCCTGCCCTCTGGAAGAAGGAGTTCTCTATGGTGCTTAAGGCTCCCCTGTAAGGGTCTGGTTGGCCAGAGGGAGTCATTTGGTGTTTATGTAGTGAACTTAGATTGACCCTATGCAGTAAACTTAGATTGACACCTCCCTTCTCAGAGGAACTTACTTGCAAAGCCTAGATAAAAGGGCGGTTCAGGCCAGGTGAAGACATCCAATAAGTGGGGCACACATATATCTCCTAGGGTATATTGAAATACTATTGGACACCAATGAGTTACCTAGCATTTTTTTTTTTTTTCTGTGTGTGGTGATTTAGCATGACTGTGCAGTGTTCTCTGGGTATTGCAATCTCATTGGCCACGTGTGTATATCCCGGCTAAATACATCTATAAAAGTTAGTCTGTGAGGCTAGGAGGGGTCGCCTCTTTGCCAGAGATGGCCCTGATCATTCAGTTTGATTCTCAATGCTGGCGCGAAATAAAGCTTTGCTTGACGTTCATTTTGTATCAGTCTCGCTCCTTTGAATACGGACCCTAACATTGGAGGGGGCACTCGGATTCAAATGACGAGAACTGAGCCAGCATCAGAATTTTTGGGAAAAGCCTCCAGAATTAAGATCATGGGATCCTATCTGTCTGTCTGGTTAGAGATCCAGGGTATGGCCCACCAGGGAGAAGATGGATAAAGCCATGCCCCCCAGTTCTAGAGTGGATGTGGGTATGCCCCGTCATTCTGCTGGTAGATCAACAGGGGTATTTGAGTCCCCTGGGCGGTCGGGGGTTTCGAGTCCCCCTAGGCTTTCACCAGGGTGTTCGAACCCATCAATCAGTCATGGGCCTGCCATGGGGTTCGAGTCCCCCTAGGAGTTTGGGGGGTTCAAGTCCCCCTAGACGGCCAGGGGGTTCGAGTCCCCCTAGATGGTTGGGGGGTTTGAGTCTCCCTTGGTGGTTGGGGGTTCAAGTCCCCCTAGAAGGCCAGGGGGTTCAAGTCCCGCTAGACAGTCAAGAGGTTGGAGTCCCCGTGGGTGGTCGAGGGGTTTGATTCCCCCTAGACAGTCAGGGGGTTCGAGTCCCCCTGTGTTGTTGCGGGGTTCAAGTCCCCCTAGGTGGTTGGGGTTCAACCTCCATCAGTGGCAGGTTATGGGTCAGAATACTTGGGCCTGCGGTTGTCTTGCCTGGTCCTTTTGTTGTCTGTTGTGTTGTTTGTTATGATTGAAGGAATGGGGAAAGCAGAGAGTAAGGGGACTCTGATGTCATCTCTCTGTTCTTCTTAATAGATGAAAGGCTTCTCGCTCACTCATTTTGTGTGTTAAGTGCTAAGACTGGAGTCAACTGGGTTAATCGAATGCCAGGTTAAGGTGCCCAATGCTGGCTGATTGGAGCCGGCATGGAATATCGTGCCTAGTGGGCCACTTTTGGTAAGCAGAACTGGCACAGTGGGAAGAACCGACGACGAGACAGAGACTTTAAGGAATATTCCCAAGCAGCTGCTGGAACTCCCTTTGTTTTGGGGAATTCCTTGCCTTTTCTGGCCCAACGTGGACTGCATAGCCCCTCCCCCTTGCTGGCAGGAGAGCATGGCATCTGACGTGGAGATGGTTATTTGTCTCTATCAAGGTTTTAATGGGTAATTGTTAAAGCGGCTCCCGAAGTCTTTGGTAACCTGAAACTCTGAAGCGTTGCTTGAATGACAAATGGAATTACATTTGTTGGACATGTAGGTTTTATCCAAATGGGATAAAATGCTAGAGCGTTGGCTGCTAGACTGGGTTTGTGCTTTTGAAACCTGCTGGTGAACACATTCTGTGCTTAACCGAATGATAATTTTGCAATCTCAAGAATTCAGTTGTACTGACTCACAATTGGGTTATATTTAGTCTTCAGTAGAGGTTCAGGTATTTCTAAGAGTACAAAATTCGAATCATGGAGGGGGGACAAGATGGCGGGGTAGTAGGAAGAGGCGCCTTTTCAGCTGGTACCCCAAAGTGAGCTGATTACCTACCAAAGAACTCCGATCACCCATGAAATCAGCCTGAGATCAGAATTATACACGTCTGGATCTCTACATGGGCAGAAGACGCCAGTGAGCAGGTAAAGCGGAATGGGAACAGCGGACTGATATCAGAAGATAAACAAAAGGTGGAGGGAGCCACCAGTGGCGACCGGTTGGAAAGTAATACCCCAATACAAGCGAGAGTGCCCTGCGTCTGGGGACCAGCATTGACTTGGAGACTGGTTGAAAGCACTCCAAAAGAGCAAAGAATCGCGGGGGGGAAATTGTGGGAATTGGGGCGGCCAAGGACAGGGGCTTAAGTCCCCGGTCCCAGACGGCCTCCCCGGCGCTGAGGCAGAGAGAGTGCGGCGGAGAAACCAGCTCCTGGACCCTAAGCCGCCAGCGCGGCCCAGAGCGCGTGGGTTCCGGCTCCTGTGAGGGGATGGGAGCCGCGCAGGTCTGCAGAACGCGCGCTAGCCCTACCACAAAGCTCAAGATACGTGCGCACCTCCCTCAAGCTCCCCTGAGTTGCTGAGGCCCAGCCAGCGCCCCTTGACCCGCGCCATTGTTTCAAAGCCTAAGCCGCGCACGCGCGCGAAACTCTTCCCCTGACAGAGGCGCGCAAAAGCCCAGCCTGGGGCTTACGGACCAGCGCCCTGTTCAGAGTGCCCCAGACGTGCACCCGACCCATAGCCACCTCTGAAAAGAGGTGCGCGTAAGCCGGGCACTCCCAGCCCGGGCCGGCGGCAAAATCTCAGTGTGTGATCACTGCTTGGAACCTCTCTGGCGGTCGGGAGCTCCCAGACAGCCGCCACGGCCTTGGCTTTGGGTACAAGCAAAAGATCCTGCGCCCCCAGGGTCTGCAACTTGGAACCTGCGCTGCCAGCAGCCAAGGGCGAATTTATTCAGCTTCTGCACTCAGACTGAGGCTTCTCTCTGAGAGGGAGATCAGGGTGCGGTTTGATTTCTTCTATACTACAAAAACCATCAAAGGCGGTCAAGGTGAGAGGGAAAAAAGTGATCAAGGAAAAAAAAAAAACTGCCAGAAAACAAAAGCCTGAAAAAAACCAGTTTCCCCAGAGCCCACCCCCTTGAGGGGGGCAGGGGAACTCAACTCAGGAAACATCATTGACTGACAACCCACCTGGCAGGCCCCTCCCCTAGAAAACAAACCAAGAAAGAACAAAAAAAGGACTGCAAGAAAACCAGCACTACTTCATAGGAAAATTTGTATTGTTCACTCGTTTCCACTATTCCGGTTCATATATAATATATATATATATATATATATATATATATATATATATATTTTTTTTTTTACACACAGGTAATTTTTTTAACCTATTTACCATCATAGCGAGCTGTACAGTACATCAAATTCCATAATACCTTTCTAACCTGAAATTTTTGATACATACACCTATGTTTTTCTTTTGCATTTTTATTTTTTGAATTCTTTTTTTAAAATTTTAGTTTAGTTTAGTCTAGTATATTCCTTTTTATTTTATCCTCTAATATTCATATAGAGTTAACTTCAAAGTATTCCTCTTTCCCCAATCAATACTACCCCTATAGGTAAACCAATTTTTAATCCCCTTTATCTTAGGAAAGTTGAGTCCTTTAACAAAGATATCAAGATACATCCAGGAAGAATTAAAACAACCTTCCTCGCACACACTGAGAATTTATAAGAACTCTCTCATCTTCTTCCACCAGTGTTTCTGTGCTTTCTGTGTTTGTCCTGATAGCATATAAATTTTACACTTGTGGTTCTTTTTGACGAGGTTCTTTCTTTATTTGCATATATATATATATTTTTTCTTTCTCTTGCCATATAATTGTATCAGTCTTTTTATCTCTTTTTGTCTACTTCATAAATCTTACCTTGGGGCCCATCTGGGCTGAACCTACTCTTCCATCTTCCCTGTCTTTCCTGTCTCTCTCTCTCTATCTATTTTTTCTTTTTCTTTTTCTTCTTCTCCTTTTTTTCTTTTTCTTTTTCTTTTCATTTGTCTCTCGTTTGGGTGGGGAATCCTGATTGCTCTGAAGTGTTCCAGGGTGCACCTTGACTGCACCAGAGTTGATACATCCAGCTACATCTGTTCAGTCTTCTCCCACCAAAATGACTAGGAGGAGGAATGCCCAAGAGAAGAAAAATACAGACGATGGACCTTCAGCAACAGAGCTAACGGCTATCAACATAGACAATCTGTTGGAAAGAGATTTCAGGCTAACAATTTTCCAGGCAATAGCTAGGTTGGAGAAAGCCATGGACGACCAAGCAGAATTGATTAGGGCCGAACTGAAAGCGACCAGACAGGATGTTCAAAATGTTAGGGCGGAGCTTAAAGCTACCAGGGAGGAGGTCCACAATGCTCTCAATGAGTTCCAATCCAATCTAAACTCTCTCAAAGCTAGGGTAACTGAGACAGAAGATAGAATTAGTGATCTGGAAGACAAATAGATAGAGAGAAAGGATCAGGAGGAAGCCTGCAACAAACAGCTTAGATCCCACGAAAGCAGAATCAGGGAAATAAATGATGCCATGAAGCGTTCCAATGTCAGAATTATTGGAATCCCTGAAGGGGAGGAGAAAGAAAGAAGTCTAGAAGATATAGTGGAACAAGTCCTTCATGAAAATTTTCCGAATCTCATGAATGAAACCAGCGTTCATGTACTAGAGGCTGAACGGTCTCCACCCAAGATTATACATTCCAAAAAAACATCACGACACCTGATAGTCAAATTAAGGAATTATAATTGTAGGTATAATCTCCTGAAAGCTTCCAGGGCAAAGAGGCTCCTTACTTACAGAGGGAAGCCCATCAGAATAACGTCAGACCTGTCCACAGAGACCTGGCAAGCCAGAAGAGGCTGGCAAGATATATTCAGGGCACTAAATGAAAAGAACATGCAGCCAAGAATACTTTATCCAGCAAGACTGACATTCAAAATGGATGGAGAGATAAAGAGTTTCCAAGACCGGCAAGACTTAAAAGACTATGCAACCACCAAGCCGACACTGCAGGAAATACTAAGGGGGGTTCTATAAAAGAGGAAAAATCCCAAGAATAGATAGAACAGAAATATAGAGACAGTCTACAGAAAGAAAGACTTCAAAGGTAACTCGATGTCAATAAAAACGTATCTATCAATAATCACGCTCAATGTGAATGGCCTAAATGCACCCATAAGACGGCACAGGGTTACAGATTGGATAAAACGACAGGACCCATCCATATGCTGTCTACAAGAGACACATTTTGAACCTAATGATACACGCAGACTGGAAGTGAAGGGGTGGAGAAGCATCTTTCATGCCAATGGGACTCAAAAGAAGGCTGGGGTAGCAATTCTCATATCAGATAAATTAGACTTCAAACTAAAGACTGTAGTCAGAGATACTGAAGGACACTACATAATCCTTAAAGGGACTATCCACCAAGATGATCTAACAATTGTAAATATCTATGCTCCCAATATGGGAGCAGCCAATTACTTAAGAAAACTGTTAATCAAGATAAAGAGTCATATTGATATGAATACACGAATCGTAGGAGATCTTAATACGCCTCTTTCAGAACTAGACAGATCATCGAAGCAGAAAATCAATAAAGAAACAAGAGCATTGAATGACACATTGGACCAGATGGACCTCATAGATATATACAGAACATTCCACCCTAAAACAATAGAATACTCATTCTTCTCAAGTGCACACGGAACCTTCTCCAGAATAGACCACATACTGGGTCACAAATCAGGACTCAACTGATACCAAATGACTGAGATTATTCCCTGCATATTCTCAGATCACAATGCTTTGAAAATGGAGCTCAATCACAAGAAAAATTCAGAAGGAACTCAAACACCTGGAAGCTAAAGACCACCTTGCTTAAGAATGCTTGGATCAACCAGGAGATCAAAGAAGAACTGAAACAATTCATGGAAACCAATGAGAATGAAGACACTTCGGTCCAAAACCTATGGGATACAGCAAAGGCGGTCCTAAGGGGAAAATAAATAGCCATCCAAGCCTTGCTCAAAAAAATTGAAAAATCCAGAACACACCAGCTGTCTCTACACCTTAAAGAACTGGAGGATCAACAACAAATCAAACCAACTCCACACATAAGAAGGGAAATCATCAAGATTAGAGCTGAGATCAATGAGGGAGAAACCAAAGATACAGTAGAACGTATCAATGAAACTAGAAGCTGGTTTTTTGAAAGAATCAATAAGATCGATAATCCACTGGCTACACTAATCCAAAAGAAAAGAGAGAAAGCCAAAATTCATTAAATTATGAATGGAAAGGTAGAGATCACAACTAACACCAAGGAAGTAGAAACAATCATCAGAAGTTATTACTAACAGTTATATGCCAATAAGCTTAGCAACCTAGATGAAATGGATGCATTCCTGGAAAAATAAACTACCAACATTCAACCAGGAAGAAATCGACACCCTGATATCTAATAACGATATCTAATTACGAGATTGAATCAGTGATCAAAAACCTCCCAAAAAACAAGAGCCCAGGACCTGACGGATTCCCTGGGGAATTCTACCAAACCTTCCAAGAAGAAATAACACCTATTCTCCTGAAGCTGTTTCAAAAAATTGAAGCAGAAGGAAAACTTCCAGACTCTTTCTATGAAGCCAGCATTACCCTGATCCCCAAACCAGGCAAGGACCCTACCAAAAAGGAGAATTTCAGACCAATATCACTGATGAATATGGATGCTAAGATTCTCAACAAGATCCTAGCCAACAGGATCCAACAGCACATTAAAAAGATTATCCACCATGATCAGGTGGGATTCATCCCTGGGCTACAAGGATGGTTCAACATTCGCAAATCAATCAATGTGATACAACAAATTAATATGAGAAGAGAGAAGAACCACATGGTCCTCTCAATTGATGCAGAAAAAGCATTTGACAAAATCCAACATCCGTTCCTGATTAAAACGCTTCAAAGTATAGGGATAGAGGGAACATTCCTGAACCTCATCAAATCTATCTATGAAAGTCCCACAGCAAATATCATCCTCAATGGGAAAAAACTTGCAGCCTTCCCATTGAGATCAGGAACAAGACAAGGATGCCCACTTTCACCACTCTTGTTCAACATAGTATTAGAAGTCCTAGCAACAGCAATCAGACAACAGAGAGAAATAAAAGGTATCCAAATTGGTAATGAAGAAGTCAAACTCTCTCTCTTCACAGATGGCATGATTCTTTATATGGAAAACCCAAAAGACTCCACCCCTAAACTACTAGAACTCATACAGCAATTCAGCAACGTGGCAGGATACAAAGTCAATGTGCAGAAATCAGTGGCTTTTCTATACACTAACAATGAAAATACAGAAAGGGAAATTAGAGAATCGATTCCATTTACTATAGCACCAAGAACCATAAGATACCTGGGAATAAACCTAACTAAAGAGGTAAAGGATCTGTACTCAAGAAACTACAGAACACTCATGAAAAAAATTGAAGAAGACACAAATAGATGGAAGACCATTCCATGCTCTTGGATCGGAAGAATAAACATTGTTAAAATGTCTATACTGCCTAGAGCAATCTATACTTTTAATGCCATTCCGATCAAAATTCCACCGGCATTCTTCAAAGAGCTGGAGCAAATAATCCTAAAATTTGTATGGAATCAGAAGAGACCCCGAATCGCTAAGGAAATGTTGAAAAACCAAAATAAAGCTGGCGCCATCACCTTACCTGATTTCAAGCTTTATTACAAAGCTGTGATCACCAAGACAGCATGGTACGGGCATAAAAACAGACACATAGACCAGTGGAACAGAGTAGAGAGCCCAGATATGGACCCTCAACTCTATGGTCAATTAATCTTTGACAAAACAGGAAAAAATATACAGTGGAAAAAAGACAGTCTCTTCAATAAATGGTGCTGGGAAAACTGGACAGCTATATGTAGAAGAATGAAACTCGACCATTCTCTTACACCGTACTCAAAGATCAACTCAAAATGGATAAAAGACCTCAACGTGAGACAGGAATCAATCAGAATCTTAGAGGAGGACATAGGCAGTAATCTCTTTGATATCAGCCACAGCAACTTCTTTCAAGATACGTCTCCAAAGGCAAAGGAAACAAAAGCGAAAATAAACTTCTGGGACTTCATCAAAATCAAAAGCTTCTGCACAGCAAAGGAAACAGTCCAAAAAACAAAGAGGCAACCCACGGAATGGGAGAAGATATTTGCAAATGACAGTACAGACAAAAGGTTGATATCCAGGATCTATAATGAACTCCTCAAACTCAACCCACACGAAACAGACAAACACATCAAAAAATGGGCAGAAGATATGAACAGACACTTCTCCAATCAAGACATACAAATGGCTATCAGACACATGAAAAAATGCTCATCATCATTAGCCCTCAGGGAGATTCAAATTAAAACCACATTGAGATATCACCTTGCACCAGTTAGAATGGCCAAAATTAACAAAACAGGAAGCAACATGTGTTGGAGAGGATGTGGAGAAAGGGGAACCCTCTTACACTGTTGGTGGGAATGCTAGTTGGTACAGCCTCTTTGGAGAACAGTGTGGAGATTCCTCAAGAAGTTAAAAAATAGAGCTTCCCTATGACCCTGCCTTTGCACTCCTGGGTATTTACTCCAAAGACACAGATGTCGTGAAAAGAAGGGCCATCTGTACCCCAATCTTTATTGCAGCAATGGCCACAGTCGCCAAACTATGGAAAGAACCAAGATGCCCTTCAACGGGGAGGGAGGAGTCAAGATGGCGGAGAAGTAGCAGGCTGAGACTACCTCAGCTAGCAGGAGATCAGCTAGAGAGCTTATCTAAAGATTGCAAACACCTGCAAATCCATCGGCAGATCGAAGAGAAGAAGAACAGCAATTCTAGAAACAGAAAAACAACCACTTTCTGAAAGGTAGGACTGGCGGAGAAGTGAATCCAAAGCGATGGGAAGATAGACCCCGGGGGGAAGGGCCGGCTTCTAGCAAGCGGCGGAGCAACGGAGCACAAAATCAGGACTTTTAAAAGTCTGTTCCGCTGAGGGACATCGCTCCGGAGGCTAAACCGGGGCGAAGCCCACGCGGGGTTGGCGTGACATCAGGTCCCGCGTGTTCACATAACGATCGTGGGTGTCTGAGTATCGCAGAGCTTGCGGATATTGGAACGGGAAAGCCGGCTGCAGAGACAGAGCCGACAGTAAGCTTGCAGCTCGGAGTTGCCTTGAACCGGTCGCAAGCTCAGTGAGCTCGGAGCGCGGCCGGAGGTTAGGCAGACGCGAGTTACTAGGAGCTGTTCTCTGAGGGCGTACTGGGGAGCGGGGCCCCGGGCTCTCGGCTCCTCCAGGCCGGAGACCAGGAGGCCGCCATTTGTATTCCCGTCCTCCGGAACTCTACGGAAAGCGCTCAGGGAACAAAAGCTCCTGAAAGCAAAGCCGAGCAGATCACTCAGCCCGGCCCCTGGTAAGGGCAGTGTAATTACACCTGGGGCAAAGACACTTGAGAATCACTACAACGGGCCCCTCCCCCAGAAGATCAACAAGAAATCCAGGCAAGACCAAGTTCACCTACCAAGGAGTGCAGTTTCAATACCAAGGAGAGCAGCAGAATTCCAGAGGAGGAGAAAACAAACCACGGAACTCATGGATTTCTCCCTGTGATTTTTTAGTCTTGCAGTTAATTTAATTTTTTTCTTTTTCATTTTTTTCTCTTCTTCTGCTAAAATTTTTTATAACTTTTACCCTTTTATTTTTTAATGTTTTTTAACTAGACTATCTAATATATATATATTTCTTTTTTATACTTTTCTTTATTCATTTTCTTTTTTTTAATTCTTTTTTTTTTCTTTTTTTCTTTATTTTTAACCTCTTTTTATCCCCAAATCAGAAGAGAGCCTAATCTCTTCAATCTTTTTTTCTTAATTCTTTTTTAAATTCTTGATTGAATTTTTAATTCAATCTCTTTTTTTTAATTCTTTTTTTCTTTTTTTTTCTTTCTTTCTTTTTGAACCTCTTTTTATCCCCAAATCATAAGAGATTGGGAGATCCCAATCAGAAGAGATTGGGAGATCCCAATCAAAGAAGATCCCAATCAGAGGAGATCCCTCACCCAATCGTGAGGGGGGAGAAATCCCCCCTCACGATTTGGGATCTCTTCTGATTTGGTTAAAGCATATTTTCCTGGGATTGTTGCCACCCTTTTAGTATTTTACTTGCTCCTTCATATACTCTTAGCTGGACAAAATGACAAGGCGGAAAAATTCACAACAAAAAAAAGAACAAGAGGCAGTACCGAAGGCTAGGGACCTAATCAATACAGACATTGGTAATATGTCAGATCTAGAGTTCAAAATGACAATACTCAAGGTTATAGCCGGGCTTGAAAAAGGCATGGAAGATATTAGAGAAACCCTCTCCAGAGATATAAAAGCCCTCTCTGGAGAAATAAAAGAACTAAAATCTAACCAAGTTGAAATCAAAAAAGCTATTAATGAAGTTCAATAAAAAATGGAGGCTCTCACTGCTAGGATAAATGAGGCAGAAGAAAGAATTAGCGATATAGAAGACCAAATGACAGAGAATAAAGAAGCTGAGCAAAAGAGGGACAAACAGCTACTGGACCATGAGGGGAGAATTCGAGAGATAAGTGACACCATAAGATGAAACAACATTAGAATAATTGGGATTCCAGAAGAAGAAGAAAGAGAGAGGGGAGCAGAAGGTATACTGGAGAGAATTATTGGAGAGAATTTCCCCAATATGGCAAAGGGAACGAGCATCAAAATTCAGGAGGTTCAGAGAACGCCCCTCAAAATCAATAAGAATAGGCCCACACCCCGTCACCTAATAGTAAAATTTACAAGCCTTAGTGACAAAGAGAAAATCCTGAAAGCAGCCCGGGAAAAGAAATCTGTAACATACAATGGTAAAAGTATTAGATTGGCAGCTGACTTATCCACAGAGACCTGGCAGGCCAGAAAGAGCTGGCATGACATTTTCAGAGCACTAAACGAGAAAAACATGCAGCCAAGAATACTATATCCAGCTAGGCTATCATTGAAAATAGAAGGAGAGATTAAAAGCTTCCAGGACAAACAAAAACTGAAAGAATTTGCAAACACCAAACCAGCTCTACAGGAAATACTGAAAGGGGTCCTCTAAGCAAAGAGAGAGCCTACAAATGGTAGATCAGAAAGGAACAGAGACAATATACAGTAACAGTCACCTTACAGGCAATACAATGGCACTAAAATCATATCTCTCAATAGTTACCCTGAATGTTAATGGGCTAAATGCCCCAATCAAAAGACACAGGGTATCAGAATGGATAAAAAAACAAAACCCATCTATATATTGCCTCCAAGAAACTCATTTTAAACCCGAAGACATCTCCAGACTCAAAGTGAGGGGGTGGAAAAGAATTTACCATGCTAATGGACATCAGAAAAAAGCAGGAGTGGCAATCCTTATATCAGATCAATTAGATTTTAAGCCAAAGACTATAATAAGAGATGAGGAAGGACACTATATCATACTCAAAGGGTCTGTCCAACAAGAAGATCTAACAATTTTAAATATCTATGCCCCCAACGTGGGCGCAGCCAACTATATAAACCAATTAATAACAAAATCAAAGAAACACATCAACAGTAATACAATAATAGTAGGGGACTTTAACACTCCCCTCACTGAAATGGACAGATCATCCAAGCAAAAGATCAACAGGGAAATAAAGGCCTTAAATGATACACTGGATGAGATGGACATCACAGATATATTCAGAACATTTCATCCCAAAGCAACAGAATACACATTCTTCTCTAGTGCACATGGAACATTCTCCAGAATAGATTACATCCTCGGTCCTAAATCAGGACTCAACCGGTATCAAAAGATTGGGATCATTCCCTGCATATTTTCAGACCACAATGCTCTGAAGCTAGAACTCAACCACAAGAGGAAGTTTGGAAAGAACACAAATACATGGAGAATAAACAGCATCCTTCTAAAGAATGAATGGGTCAACCAGGAAATTAAAGAAGAATTGAAAAAAATCATGGAAACAAATGATAATGAAAATACAACGGTTCAAAATCTGTGGGACACAACAAAGGCAGTCCTGAGAGGAAAATATATAGCGGTACAAGCTTTTCTCAAGAAACAAGAAAGGTCTCAGGTACACAACCTAACCCTACACCTAAAGGAGCTGGAGAAAGAACAAGAAAGAAACCCTAAGCCTAGCAGGAGAAGAGAAATCATAAAGATCAGAGCAGAAATCAATGAAATAGAAACCAAAAAAACAATAGAACAAATCAACCAAACTAGGAGCTGGTTCTTTGAAAGAATTAATAAAATTGATAAACCCTTGGCCAGACTTATCAAAAAGAAAAGAGAAAGGACCCAAATAAATAAAATCATGAATGAAAGAGGAGAGATCACAACTAACACCAAAGAAATACAAACTATTATAAGAACATACTATGAGCAACTCTACGCCAACAAATTTGACAATCTGGAAGAAATGGATGCATTCCTAGAAACATATAAACTACCAAAATTGAAGCAGGAAGAAATAGAAAGCCTGACCAGACCCATAACCAGTAAGGAGATTGAAACTGTCATTAAAAATCTTCAAACAAACAAAAGCCCAGGGCCAGATGGCTTCCCGGGGGAATTCTACCAAACATTTAAAGAGGATCTAATTCCTATTCTCCTGAAACTGTTCCAAAAAATAGAAATGGAAGGAAAACTCCCAAACTCATTTTATGAGGCCAGCATCACCTTGATCCCAAAACCAGACAAGGATCCCATCAAAAAAGAGAGCTATAGACCAATATCCTTGATGAACTCAGATGCAAAAATTCTCACCAAAATACTAGCCAATAGGATTCAACAGTACATTAAAAGGATTATTCACCACGACCAAGTGGGATTTATTCCAGGGCAGCAAGGTTGGTTCAACATCCGCAAATCAGTCAATGTGATACAACACATCAATAAAAGGAAGAACAAGAACCACATGATACTCTCAATAGATGCTGAAAAGCATTTGACAAAGTACAGCATCCCTTCCTGATCAAAACCCTTCAAAGTGTAGGGATAGAGGGCACATACCTCAATATCATCAAAGCCATCTATGAAAAACCCACTGCAAATATCATTCTCAATGGAGAAAAACTGAAAGCTTTTCCACTAAGGTCAGGAACACGGCAGGGATGTCCATTATCACCACTGCTATTCAACATAGTACTAGAAGTCCTAGCCTCAGCAATGAGACAACAAAAGGAAATTAAAGGCATCCAAATCGGCAAAGAAGAAGTCAAATTATCACTCTTCGAAGATGATATGATACTCTATGTGGAAAACCCAAAAGACTCCACCCCAAAACTGCTAGAAGTTATACAGGAATTCAGTAAAGTGTCAGGATATAAGATCAATGCACAGAAATCAGTTGCACTTCTCTACACCAACAACAAGACAGAAGAAAGAGAAATTAAGGAGTCAATCCCATTTACAATTGCACCCCAAACCATAAGATACCTAGGAATAAACCTAACCAAAGAGGCTAAGAATCTATACTCAGAAAACTATAAAGTACTCATGAAAGAAATTGAGGAAGACACAAAGAAATGGAAAAATGTTCCATGCTCCTGGATTGGAAGAATAAATATTGTGAAAATGTCTATGCTACCTAAAGCAATCTACACATTTAATGCAATTCCTATCAAAGTACTATCCATCTTTTTCAAAGAAATGGAACAAATAATTTTAAAATTTATATGGAACCAGAAAAGACCTCGAATAACCAAAGGGATATTGAAAAACAAAGCCAAAGTTGGTGGCATCACAATACCGGACTTAAAGCTTTATTACAAAGCTGTCATCATCAAGACAGCATGGTACTGGCACAAAAACAGACACATAGACCAATGGAACAGAATAGAGAGCCCAGAAATAGACCCTCAACTCTATGGTCAACTAATTTTCGACAAAGCAGGAAAGAATGTCCAATGGAAAAAAGACAGCCTCTTCAATAAATGGTGTTGGGAAAATTGGACAGCCACGTGCAGAAAAATGAAATTGGACCATTTCCTTACACCACACACAAAAATAGATTCAAAATGGATTAAGGACCTCAATGTGAGAAAGGAATCCATCAAAATCCTTGAGGAGAACACAGGCAGCAACCTCTTCGACCTCAGCCGCAGCAACATCTTCCTAGGAACATCGCCAAAGGCAAGGGAAGCAAGGGCAAAAATGAACTTTTGGGATTTCATCAAAATCAAAAGCTTTTGCACAGCAAAGGAAACAGTTAACAAAACCAAAAGACAACTGACAGAATGGGAGAAGATATTTGCAAACGACATATCAGATAAAGGACTAGTGTTCAAAATCTATAAAGAACTTAACAAACTCAACACCCAAAGAACAAATAATCCGATCAAGATATGGGCAGAGGACATGAACAGACGTTTCTGCAAGGAAGACATCCAGATGTCCAACAGACACATGAAAAAGTGCTCCATATCACTCGGCATCAGGGAAATACAAATCAAAACCACAATGAGATATCACCTCACACCAGTCAGAATGGCTAAAATCAACAAGTCAGGAAATGACAGATGCTGGCGAGGATGCAGAGAAAGGGGAACCCTCCTACACTGTTGGTGGGAATGCAAGCTGGTGCAACCACTCTGGAAAACAGCATGGAGGTTCCTCAAAATGTTGAAAATAGAACTGCCCTATGACCCAGCAATTGCACTACTGGGAATTTACCCTAAAGATACAAACGTAGTGATCCAAAGGGGCACGTGCACCCGAATGTTTATAGCAGCAATGTCCACAATAGCCAAACTATGGAAAGAACCTAGATGTCCATCAACAGATGAATGGATCAAGATGAAGTGGTATATATACACAATGGAATACTATGCAGCCATCAAAAGAAACGAAATCTTGCCATTTGCGACAACATGGATGGAACTAGAGCGTATCATGCTTAGCGAAATAAGTCAAGCGGAGAAAGAAAACTATCATATGATCTCCCTGATATGAGGAAGTGGTGATGCAACATGGGGGCTTAAGTGGGTAGGAGAAGAATCCATGAAACAAGATGGGATAGGGAGGGAGACAAACCATAAGTGACTCTTAATCTCACGAAACAAACTGTGGGTTGCTGGGGGGAGGGGGGTTGGGAGAAGGGGGGTAGGGTTATGGACATTGGGGAGTGTATGTGCTTTTGGGTAAATTGGAAGGGGAGATGAACTATGAGAGACTATGGACTCTGAAAAACAATCTGAGGGGTTTGAAGTGTCGGGTGCGTGGGAGGTTGGGGTACCAGGTGGTGGGTATTATAGAGAGCACAGCTTGCATGGAGCACTGGGTGTGGTGAAAAAATAATGAATACTGTTTTTCTGAAAATAAATAAATTGGGAAAAAAATAAAAGATGCCCTTCAACGGATGAATGGATAAGGAAGATGTGGTCCATATACACTATGGAGTACTATGCCTCCTCAGAAAGGATGAATACTCAACTTTTGTAGCAACATGGACGGGACTGGAAGAGATTATGCTGAGTGAAATAAGTCAAGCAGAGAGAGTCAATTATTATATGGTTTCACTTATTTGTGGAGCATAACCAATAGCATGGAGGACAAGGGGCGTTAGAGAGGAGTAGGGAATTTGGGTAAATTGGAAGGGGAGGTGAACCATGAGAGACTATGGACTCTGAAAAACAATCTGAGGGGTTTGAAGTGGCGGGGGTTGGGAGGTTGGGGTACCAGGTGGTGGGTATTATAGAGGGCACGGCCTGCATGGAGCACTGGGTGTGGTGAAAAAATAATGAATAAAGTTTTTCTGAAAATAAATAAATTGAAAAAAAAAAAGAGTACAAAACTCTGTTAAGCGTAATTAAGACTGATGCAAATGAGAAAAGCAACTCTGTATGTAAAAAGTAGGAGATAAGTAAAAGTTTGAATCTAAAAAGTGCCTGACTGTGTGAATGTGTCCGTATGACTCCACTTCCACTACAGAGTCTAAGTGGGCTAAACCCTGAGTCTCACAGGGCGTCATATGGCATAACGGTCATGTACTCCATGGAGTGGCCTGGTCCAGGGTTTATATGGACAGCCCTTAGCTAAGACGCTCCTAAGTTCCCACGAGGGATGTGAGCAGGACAGCATCTGAAAAATCTCCCTCCCTTTGTCTGCAAAATCATTCATCATTGGAGGGAAACCTAGTAAACTCATTATCTGCTTATTTAAAAAAAAAGACACTCATATAGAAAATCTGGTTTTCTCTCTGTTTAAAAAGACAAAATTTTCTTAAATTAATTGATCTGTTATGGTTTTCTCTTTGCCTGCCCAGAAAATTCAGTTTCTATGTTATGTTTTATCAGGTATTTAACATCCCTAATTATATTTAGTCATGTGTTTTAAAACTTTCTAAGATTTTAGATTTAAACCAATGATAAATCTTGGGTTACATTTCAGAAAATGCCATGCATTTTCTAAAGTTTTAATACGTTGATAGATCACCACTTAATATTGTGATTATGGAAATGTTACGTGTCACAGAAGTAACCTGATTTTCCTGCCAGTTACATTGTAAATTCTCATCTCACCAGCCCTTTATCATATCTGTTCTGAGTTTGTCATTTGTAATTGTTTTAATTCTCTTGTAAGATAAATCCCGTCTCAAAGAAAATTCATATGGGATACCTTGAGGACAAATACAGGTCTTTGATATCTTGAAATTCTGTTTTTGTTTTTTTTCCCAATTTATTTATTTTCAGAAAAACAGTATTCATTATTTTTTCACCACACCCAGTGCTCCATGCAAGCTGTGCCCTCTATAATACCCACCACCTGGTACCCCAACCTCCCATCCCCCCGCCACTTCAAACCCCTCAGACTGCTTTTCAGAGTCCATAGTCTCTCATGGTTCACCTCCCCTTCCAATTTCCCAAATTCCCTACTCCTCTCTAACGCCCCTTGTCCTCCATGCTATTGGTTATGCTCCACAAATGAGTGAAACCATATGATAATTGACTCTCTCTGCTTGACTGATTTCACTCAGCATAATCTCTTCCAGTCCCGTCCATGTTGCTACAAAAGTTGGATATTCGTCCTTTCTGATGGAGGCATAATACTCCATAGTGTATATGGACCACATCTTCCTTATCCATTCATCCGTTGAAGGGCATCTTGGTTCTTTCCATAGTTTGGCGACTGTGGCCATTGCTGCTATAAACATTGGGGTACAGATGGCCCTTCTTTTCACGACATCTGTATCTTTGGGGTAAATACCCAGGAGTGCAATTGCAGGGTCGTAGGGAAGCTCTATTTTTAATTTCTTGAGGAATCTCCACACTGTTCTCCAAAGAGGCTGCACCAACTTGCATTCCCACCAACAGTGTAAGAGGGTTCCCCTTTCTCCACATCCTCTCCAACACATGTTGTTTCCTGTTTTGTTAATTTTGGCCATTCTAACTGGTGTAAGGTGATATCTCAATGTGGTTTTAATTTGAATCTCCCTGAGGGCTAATGATGATGAGCATTTTTTCATGTGTCTGATAGCCATTTGTATTTCTTGATTGGAGAAGTGTCTGTTCATATCTTCTGCCCATTTTTTGATGTGTTTGTCTGTTTCGTGTGGATTGAGTTTGAGGAGTTCATTATAGATCCTGGATATCAACCTTTTGTCTATACTGTCATTTGCAAATATCTTCTCCCATTCCGTGGGTTGCCTCTTTGTTTTTTTGACTGTTTCCTTTGCTGTGCAGAAGCTTTTGATTTTGATATCTTGAAATTCTGGAACTGAAGTAGGTAAGAATTTACTGAAGTAAAAGCTGCATTCAGACTAAACCAGAATTATTAACATGGGACTAGGTGAACTGAAAGACTGTAATGCTGTATCTATTGATGTTTTTGTCTTATGTTTGCTCTTCCAGACTAGGGAAACTTTTTCTTAAGTTATCTGTTACTTACAGAGATAAAATGTAGTCATTTGTAACCAAATCAAGGTATTCAACTTTTTCTCTCTATCTGAACCCTCTGAAAGAAAAAGGCCTCAGCAAGTATTCTTTCTTCCATGGCAATCAGTCATTTGCTTAAGTTCAATAAGAATCCATTGTCCTTGTAACAGGACACCATTGGAAACATTGGTTATTTTATTTTACCATGGCTTTGACTGGAATGCCATATTCGAAAACACTCAGATGTGACTAGACATCTTAGAGGAAATGAGGTTGACTTTATGAAACCTGGAACCTTAAAGCCCTTTGGAACTGTTGGCCTGATACCTTGCTTACAGAGTTCCCAGCAGCCTCACCAGGTGAGTAAAGGATGTTACTTCCTGGCAGGTGCAGGAACCTCAGGACTCTCTGGGGGCCTCAGGAAGACGAACTCACCCAAATCAACAGGTTTTGTAGGCATGTCTGATGGCAAGCATGTAGCTTGGCTTCTGGCCTGGAGAGGCTATCATAAGTTCAACCAGAGATTCCTTATGAGAATTTCCAGTAGAGCAGATTCTAAAAGATTTTTATGATCCCTCACTGTTCTTGCTGAGCTTATGTAAACAATTAGGCCAAGCTTATTAAAACTGGGTTTGTTTTACAAATAAATTAGATCTGATTTGGCTATCTCTGAAAACGAGGGTTATTTTAGGGAGAAAAATTAAATTTTAATAACACACCTTTATGGATGTAAAATTCTAGATTTGATTGTCTTTAAATGTTTGTTTACTTAAGCTAGATAACTTGAGGTAAACTTCACGGAAGTTGCACGATAGCTCACTTAGACGATCTTGCTTTGTCAGTCAGTGACCCCAGATATAGGGAACTTCAAAAAATTGAAGGATTTGAAGGGAAGAGTTAGTGGGAATAGAAGAAAATGTGTTTAACAAAAGGGATGCACAGGAGGATAAAAAACAGACAAAATATACTGGTTTTGGCATTACATGAGGCAGAGAGGAGATGGGTAGGGGATAGTAAATGGAAGGAAAAGCCTAAACACAGAGAAGGCAGGTGGGAAGACGTAGATTCAGATCAGTGTGCTTACTGTAAGTAAAGAGGACATTGGGCAAGGGAGTGCCGCAAAAGGAAGACGACAATGCTTGCCACCATAGATTGAAGGCATTATAGTTCGGAGCCCCTCCCCGAACCTCTGGTAATAATTGAAGTGGAGGGGAAATCAGTTTATTTTTTGGTGGACATGGGAGCCCAATTTTCATCATTACTTAAACGTATTGGAACTCTACTTGGAGAGGAAGTCTGCGTACAAGGAGCAAATGGCACAGAGAGACATAAATGGACAACAGAAAGGACTTTAAATTTGGCCTCAGGAATAGTTAAACATCAATTTTTGGTCCTCCCTAATGCCCCATATAACTTGATGGGAAGAGATCTTTTCCACAAGTTAAGAGCTGGCATTCAGTTCTCAGAAGGAGGCATAACTGTAACCTTGAGACAACCCACTGTACAAGTGCTTATGGCAGCAGTAGATGAATACCTCCTTTATGAGCCAGTCTTAAAACCAGAGGAAACAAAGTTGGGGGAGCCTTCTCCTAATCCTACAGCAGGAGTTTCCCGAGGTCTGGACAGAAGGGAAGCCCCCTGGCTTGGCCAAGGAACAACCTCCAGTGGTGGTACAATTAAAGGCAACAGCTTTGGCTTTTTGCATTCGGCAGTATCCCCCTTCCCCGGGAAACAAAGGAAGGGATCAGAAAACACAGTAACCACCTCCAAGGAGAGGGGATCCTAGTTCCTTACAAATCTCCATGGAACACACCTTTGTTGCCCATCAAAAAGGCTGAGACTGGGGAATACCGACCGGTCCAGGACTTGCGGGAAGTTAATAAATGGGTTGAAGAGATCCACCAGACGGTGCCTAACCCCTATAACCTACTCTCCCTCCTAGGCCCCGAAAGTACTGTGTATACCGTCTTAGAGCTCAAGGATGCAATTTTTCTGCATGTCTTAGCAAAGGAATTCTTAGCACCTTTTTGCTTTTGAGTGGTCTGACCCACAGGAAGGATTTCAAGGCCAGCTCACCTGGACAGGACTTCCCCATGGGTTCAAGAATTCGCCCACTATCTTTGACAAGGCCCTACATGAGGATTTGCGTGAGTACAGAACCTCCAACCCAGGACTCATTCTGTTACAGTACATTGATGACTTGCTAGTAGCCACTGAGGACTATGAGTCATGTTTGCGTGGGACAAGAGCTCTCTTACAGACTCTGCATGAAAAAGGGTATTGGGTGTCAGCAAAGAAAGCACAGCTCTGTCAGAGCCATGTCACTTAAAGGTTTTGATCTCCATGAGGGAGTGTGTTCACTGTCCGAGGCCAGGAAACAGGTGATCAACCGGTAGGTCTGCCCCACCACGTCCCAACAAGTGAGGGAGTTTCTTGGGACAATGTGCTACTGTAGGCTGTGGATACCGCAGTTTGTGGAGATTGCCTGACCTCTCCACGAACTGGCAAAAGGAGGGCTCACTATGATAGAGTTGGACTGCTGAAGCAGAAGGAGCATTTCAGGAATGACAAACAGCCTTACTGAGTGCCCCAGCATTGGCCATCCCAGATGTTACCAAGCCCTTCCACATTGCCTGGGACACCAAATGGGGACTGATCTGATTTCAAAAGGAAACGACTTAGCAGATCAAGCCGCAAAGCAAGCAGCCTGAGAAACAGTGCAAGAGCCGGTTACACTCCCAGCTCTAGCCCTACCAGAAAAACCGGACCATTCAGAGGAAGATTTAAACTATTTACCAAAATGGGATAAATTAGACTATGAAGGAGACTGGGCTAAGACTAAAAGAGGAAATTTAACTCTTCTTCGAAGACTAGGAAAGAAGTTAGTAGATCAGATACATCAGGGTACTTATTTGGGGATATGCAAACCAAAGGAACGTATAGGCAAGCAATTCCAGGTTTTTAAATTAGGGCATATGCATCAGGATGTAGTTGATAGATGAGCTCAATGCCAGGCAGTTGAGGTGGGAGGAACTAGAATTGGAAGAGGGAAAAGAGCAAGAGGTAAGGAACCAGGAATTTATTGGGAAATTGATTTTACAGAAATGAAACCTCCTAAATATGGACACAAGTATATTTTAGTTTTTGTAGATACCATTTCAGGCTGGGTAGAGGCTTCTTCCACCAAACATGAGATGGCAGGAGTGGTAGGCAAAAAAAAAAAAAAAAAAAAAAAAAAAAGGTTGCTAGAAGGAATAATTCCTAGGTTTGGGCTGCCTCTCATGATTGGGTCAGACAATGGTCCTGCATTTGTGAGCTCAGTCTCACAGACATTGGCCAAGGCTGTGGGCACAAATTGGAAACTACATTGTGCCTATCGGCCCTAGAGTTCTGGGCAAGTAGAGAGAATGAAATGGACTCTTAAAGAGACCTTGACAAAGCTTATTCTGAAGACTGGCAGTGGATGGGTGGATCTCCTTCCTTCTCCCTCCTCAGTGAATGATGTATACCCTATTTAAACAAGGTGACCACATTTGAAATAATGTTTGGGAGACCGCCCTCCCCCCCACCGCCCACTCTGTCCTTGGCTACAAGAGGTTGCCCTAGCAGAAATTACTGTTCAATCTGTAATCCAGTCACTGCAGGCATTACAGTCTGTCTTAAAAAAAAAAAAAAAAAAAAAAAAAAAAAAAAAAAAAAAAAAAGCCCATGCCAGGATCCTGACTGCCCACACTGGGATGGAGAGAGAGGTGGAACCACATCCTTAGCAACCCAAGGACTTAGATTGGATAATTCACTATCAAGTGGAGAACTTGGAGCCTTGCTGAAAGGGAAGGTTTACTGTTCTCCTGACCACCCCCACAGCAATAAAATTAAAAGGCATCAGGGCCTGGATTCACAAGGGTTATGTCAAGTGAGCTGAGGATGAAGATGCCCCCCTCAGAGGTAGAAGCCTCAGCCAATGAACCCTGCTGACCAGGGACTAAAGCTAAGACTCAAAAGACTATGACTTTATTGTTACTCTTATTGTTACCTGTTTATGTAAAGTATAGGTAGGAAATCAGATGAAGTGGTAAATGGCTAACTCATCAGCCGACTGTGCACTAGTGTCATTTGTACAAAAGAAAACTAGAGCAATAAAAATGTTAGACTTACATGCTCAATATAACCCCTTACATTCAGAACATAGATCTGGCTGAAAAGTCAAGGATTTGACTAATCTCCAAAGAAAAGAGGGAATGTAAGGGCCTGGTTGGCCAGAGCCGTCATTTTGTGCTTATGTAGTGAACTTAGATTGACCCTATGCACTAAACTTAGATTGACCCTGACCCTCCCAGAGGAACTTAATTGCAGAGCCTAGATACAGGGGCGGGTCAGGCCAGATGAAGACATGCAATCAGTGGGGCATACATATATTTCCTAGGGTAAATTGAAATTCAAATGGGCACACGTGTGTTACTTAGCATTGTGTGTGTGTGTGTGTGTGTGTGTGTGTGTGTGTGTGAGGCAGACATACCATGCATGTGCAGTATTCTCTGTGTACTGCAATCTCATTGGCCATCTGTGTATAGCCTGGCTAAACTACCTCTATAAAAGTTAGTCCGTGAGGCTGGGAGGGGTTGCCTTTTTGCAAGAGACGGTCTGACCGGCCAGTTTGATTCTCGATGCTTGGCACAAAATAAATCTTTGCTTGACCATCGCTCTATATCAGTCCTGATTCTTTGATTATGGACCCTAACACCCCAATTTGCAGGTATTCCAGTAAAGGGCTGTGGAGAGATGCCTGAATAACAAGGATGGGTAGAGATGATGGACTTGAGCCATAACCACTCTCACAAGCTGGGTATGGGCCTAGCTCTCTGGTAGGAGGGCATAGGTAGGCGCTCAGGCTCTGTCAGACAAAGAAGTAGTAGCCAAAGCAGCCTATAAAACGGGGTTCCCTGGAGGGCCGAGTAGATTGATCCTCAAGTAGGGTTTTGGGTCAGACTCACCAGGCACGTCTTCTTTCTATGGGGATGGCAGAATGCTGTGATGTGACTGGAGAATTCATTTGACTTCACATGGAATTTCTTGCTGATGGATCTCAATGCTAGTTTGTTACCAGAGAGATTTTAGAATGTGCTAATGGCTAAGGGGCCATGCAGGATTCTTGCAATTTGAGGGTTTGACACAGGTCAAAGTGCACATTTTCCTTCTAGGGACAGGAGTTGTTCTGTTGTGTGACTCAGGGAACACATGTTGTATCCTAAGTTGGTATTCCAGAACAGGCCTCTGAGGACTGATGCCTGAAAACCTAATCTAGGTTTCCAAAGAGGTCTTAGGGGCATGTCAGGTTCAATCTTCTGACTCAGGACCATTGACTAGGGTGTCTGCCTCTATGGAAGTGATCAGGGTGTTTCAGACGCACATTTACATCCAGACCAGACTCCAATATTGGGATGAGCTCAGGGGCCTTGCAGGTTTGTCCTAAACTGGAGGGTTTGGGCATATGTGGCACCCACAGTTTCATTGGGGATGCCCAGCACAGCCCTCTGGTGTGGCTTCAAAGACCCAATCTTGGAGGGCATGTGAGCCATGGTTTTGTGAGAGAAATCTATAAATACGAACTCAGGTAAGGGTTAGTGGCGAGGTGTTTGCAGGCCCAGTGCATAGAGCTGGAGGACATCTGATCAGGAACTGTAATTAGGGTGACTAGAAAGTGGTAGTACAGGCTTTTATATCTGGATTGTGTGTCCAGGATGGCCTCGGAATGCAGGTGTCTTCTCATGGGTCCATCAGAGATTTTTCCTAAGGATCCCAGTGGCTCCCGATACTTTGGTCGCTTTTTCGTGGAAGGGAAGTGTGGGCTCTTGGAAAATCCCAGCAAGGGTTAGTATTTGGTCCTAGAGGCATACCAGGCCGTCAAGGGCCGATGCTGGTGGTACAACTTAGAGGGATGGCTTGAAAGCATGCTCAAGCTGAGTGTCACAATGTCTGTTTGTGCCCATGGCGGCCCTCAGGAGTGGGCGTGGTCTCATTGGCCATGCAGCTGGCTCCCCCTCTGAGGGTTGGAAACCCATCCCAAAAGCCAATTTTCCTGCCTTGGGAAAATAGGAGTTCTCTATTGTGCCTCAGATTCCCCCATTGGCAGGGAATCCAAAAAGAACTGGGGATAGATGCCTGAATACTAAGGATGGTTAGAGATGACGGACCTGGGACATGGCCAGTCTAACATGCTGGATATGGGTCCGGCTCTCTGGGTGGCAGACAGGAGTTCGGGGCTCAAACTCTGTCAGACACAGAACTAGTGGACAGGGTAGCCTATAAATCGAGGCATCCTATAAAAACTTCCAGGGCCGAGCAGATTGAACCTCATGTGGGATTTCCCTGCAGTCTTACCAGGCACTACTTCTTTCTGTGGGGAAGACAGAATGCTGTTTTGTGGCTCCAAATTCCCTATCAAGAGGGCTTGGCGACCAGTAGGGTGAGGATGGAATTGTAAACACACCCTACGGTTAATTCAGTGCCAAGCAGAAGGCAGTTCCATTGTGCAGCAGCTGATTCGAGATAACCAGCACCTGAGTAAGGGTCGATGGCAGATGTTTGCTCACAGTGGAGTTTGTGTCTATGATGAGCAAGAAATGGAGGGGTGGCATCATATGGCCATGGAGTATTTCCCAAGCTGAGGCTTGTGAGATGCTCCAAAGAGCAAGGTTTCCTTCTACTGGACTGGTGGAGATTGGTTTGTTTGCTCCATGGTCCTCCATGTGGAAAGTTAGGATAGCAGAGCTCTACCACATGGATGCCTGGAATTCACACCTCCATTGAGCATTGCAGCTGAGGAACATGACAGGTTCGTTCTGATGGCTCTAGGGCGAGTACCAAGGCCTTGAGTTGAGAGCTAATCGCTTGCAGATGAGTCAAACTGGTGGTTTGTTACCAGGGAGATTTTATTTTTTATTTTTTTTAATTTTTTAAAAGATTTTATTTATTTATTTGACAGAGAGAGATTACAAATAGGCAGAGAGGCAGGCAGAGAGAGAAAGGAGGAAGCAGGCTCCCTGCTGAGCAGAGAGCCCGATGCGGGACTCGATCCCAGGACCCTGAGATCATGACCTGAGCCGAAGGCAGCGGCTTAACCCACTGAGCCACCCAGGCGCCCACCAGGGAGATTTTAGAATGTGTTGGTGACTAAGTGGCCTGGCAGGATTCTCCCACCCTGAGGGTTTGACACAGGTCTAAGAGCATGGTTCCTTATGGGGATAGGAGATGTTCTGTTGTGTGGCTGAGGGACCATATATTGTATCATACGTTGGTACTCCAGAACAGGCCTCTGGGGGCAGAGGCCTGAAAACCTAATCTAGGTTTCCAAAGAGGTCCTAGGGTCATGTCAGTTTCAATCTTCTGACTCAGGAAGAATGACCTGGGTGGCTGCCTGGATGAAGGTGATCTGGGTGTTTCAGACTGCACATTTGAATCCTGAGTGGCCTTCAATATTGGGGTGGGTTCAGGGACCTTGCAGGTTTCTCCTAATCTGCAGGGTTTGGGCAACTGTGATGGGCACATTTTGCTTGGGAATGGCAGGCACAGTCCTGTGGTATGGATCCAGAGACCCAATCCTTGAGGGCATTTGAGGCATGGTTTTGGGAGAGAATTCTGCAAACACAAACTCTGGATAGGGTTATTGGTGAGGTATTCTCATGCCCAATGCATAGACCTGGAGGGTAGTTCGTCAAGAACTATAATTACTATGACTCGAAGGTGGTAGCACAGGCTTTTCTATCTGGAATTGTGTGTCCCGGACGGCTCGGAATGCAGGTGTGGTCTCGTGGATCCATGGGAGATTTTTCCTCTTTCAGGATCCCATTGGTTCCCAATACTTTGTTAGCTTTTTCAGGGAAGAGAAGAGTGCTGTTTTCCATCTTAGGTGTTTCCCAAAACAGGGATTCCAGAGACGGACTCTAGGTTGGGTGCATGGAAAATCCCACCAAGGGTTAGGATTTGGGCCTAGGGGCATACCAGCCCTTCAAAGCTAGATCATGGTGGTGCAACTAAGAGGGCTGGCTTGAAGGCAAGCTCAGGCTGAGGGTCTACATGCCTGTTTGTGCCCAGGGCGGCCCCCACGAGTGGGCGTGGTCTTATTGGCCATGCAGCTAGCTCCTACACTGAGCGTTGGAAAACTATCCCAAAAGCCACCTTTCCTGCCTTGGGGAAATAGGAGTTCTCTATTGTGCTCAAGGTTCCCCCACTGGAAGGGATTCCAGCACAGGTCTGGGTACAGATGCCTGAATACCAAGGATGGGTAGAGAGGATGGGTGTTGTCCATGGCCGGTCTTACATGCTGGACAATGGCCCGACTCTCTGGGTGGCTGAAATGAGGTCGGGACTCAGGCTTTCTCAGACACAGCACTAGTGGCCAGTGAACCTATAAATCGGGGTTCCCTCGAGGGCCGATCAGACAGATCCTCATGTGGAATCTCCTGGCAATCTCTCAGGCATTTCTTCTTCATATGGGGAAGACAGAATGCAGCGTTTTGACTCCAGAATTCCCTATCAAGAGGGCATGATGAGGAGTAGGGTGAGAATGGAATTGTAAACCAAAAACATGGTTAAATTCAGTGCCAGGCCGAAGACAGTTCTAATGTGCAGCATCTTATTCAAGATATCCAGCATGTGAGAAAGGGTGGATGTCATATGTTTGCTCACACTGGAGTTTGTGTCTATGATGAGCAACAAATGGAAAGGTGGCGTAAAGAGGCCCTGGAGGATTTCCTCACTGAGGATTGTGAGATGCTCCAGACAGCAAGGTTTTCCTCTATTGGACAGGTGGAGTCTGATTTGATTGCTCCAGGGTTCCCTGTGTGTAAAGTTTGGATAGCATAGCTCTCCTGTGTGGATGTCAGGAAAGCACATCTCCATGTACCATGCAGTTTAGGAGCATGACAGGTTCATACTGGTGGCTCTGTGACAAAGTACCAAGGCCTTGAGTTGACATGGAATCTCTAATAAAGAGTTCACCATGCTGGTTTGTTACAAAGGAAATCTTAGAATGTATTGGTGGCTAAGGTGTCATGCAGGATTCTCCTGTAATTAGGGTCATGAAAGGCAGGAGCCCAAGCTTTTATATCTGGACTCTTGTCCCGGATGCCCTCGGAATGCAAATGTTGTCTCATGGGTACATGGGAAATTTTTCCTCTCTTAGGATCCTAGCGGCTCCCAATAGTTTGGTGTTTTTTGGGGGGAAGTGAAGAGTTCTGTTTTCCATCTTAGGGGTGACCCAAATCAGAAATTCCAGAAACAGGCTCTGGGTCTGGGCCCCTGGAATATTCCAACAAGGGTTAGTATTTGGGACTAGGGGCATACCAGGCCTTCAATGCGGGATCCTGGTGGTGCAACTGAAAGAGCTTATTTGAAAGCATGCTCAGGCTGAGGGTCACAATGTCTCTTTGTGCCCAGGGAGGCTCCCATGAGTGACCGTGACCTCATGGGCCATGCAGCTAGTTCCCACTCTGAGGCTTGAACACCCATCCCAACAGTCAGGTTTCCTGCCATCAGGGATGAGGAGTACTCTTGTGCTTAAGTTTCCCCCATTGGCAGGGATTTGAGCTATGGTCTGGGGAGAGATGCCTGAATATCCAGGTTGAGTAGATATGAGGGCTTCAGGCTGTCAGGCTTCAGGCCAACAGGTCCCACCTGCAGAATATGGGGCCTGCTGTCTGCATTGCTGAATGGAGATCGTGGTTCAGGCTGTGTCAGACAGAGCCTGAGTGCCCACGGCGGCCTATGATATTAGGGTTCTGTCAAGGGTCATGCAGGTGGATCCTCATGTGGCTTTTCTTGGCAGACTCACCAGGCACTTCTTTCTGTGGGACAGGCAGAATGCTGCATCATGGCTCCAGAATTCCCTATCCAGAGGCCTTGGGGACCAGGAGGGTGAGGATGGAATGGTAAACACAAACTACAGTTCAATCCAGTGCCAATCAGAAGGCTGATTCGAGCTATCCAGCACGTGAGTAACGGTGGATGTCAGATGTTTGCTCACACTATAGTTTTTGTCTATGATCACCGAAAAATGGAGGGGTGACACAAGAGGCCATGGAGCATTTCCCATGCTGTGACTTGTGAGATGCTTCAAATAGCAAGGTCTCCTTTTACTGGACAGGGGGATTTTGATTTGTTTGCTCCAGGGTCCCCCATATGGAAAGTTTGGGTAGCAGAGCTCTCCCGCATTGATACCTAGAAAGCACACCTCCAATGTCCATTGAAGCTGAGGAAATGGCAGGTTTGATCTGGTGGCTTTGGGGCTAAGTTCCAACTAGCCTGAGTTGACATGGTGTTGCATGCTGTTGGATCACAATGCTTCTTGGGATCCATGGAGAAGTTAGAATGTTGGTGTGGTCAGAAGGCCATGCAGGATTCTCCTACACTGTGACTTGGACACATCTATCAAAGGCAGAGTATACTTCTGGGGACAGGAGGGGTTCTGTAGTGTGGCTCAGGTACCACAGATTGGAATATAAGTTGGTATTGGGTAACAGGCCCCTGGGGATAGGAACCTGAAAATCTAAGCTCTGATATAAATGAAATCCTACAGGCATGTCAGGTTTAATCTGCTGACTCAGGGTCTTTGACTTGGATATCTGCCTAAAGACAGGGTCTCATTGTGTGTCAGAGCGTGCGTTTGGGTTCAGAGCATTCTTCAAAATGGAGGTGTGCTCAGTGGCTTTGTACTTTGCTCCTAATCTTCAAGGTTTGGAAACAGTGAGGATAGAGCTTCCTTAGGGAGGGTAGGCACAGTCGTTTGGTGTAGCTTTAGAGGCCCCGTCCTGAGGGCATGTGGGCCAGGGCTTTGGGGACAGAAATATGGAAACGTGAACTAGGGTTAGGGTGAGGGTCGAGGGGATGACAGGCCCGATCTGCAGGCCCTGAGTGCAGCTTATATTGTACTGAAAATAAGGAGTCATAGAGGCGGTAGCGCAGGCTCTTCTATCTGGATTGTGTGTCCAGGATGGTCACAAAATGTAGGAATGTTTCATGGTGCCATGAGAGATTCCTCGTCTCTGGGGATTCTGCCCAGCTTCCAAGAGTTTGGTGTCTCTGGGGGAAGGGAAGACTGCTGTATTCCGTCTCCAGGGTCACCCACAAGAGAGATTCCAAAGACAGATCCTTGTTTTGGGCACCTGGAAAACATAAATGAAATTGAGGATTTGGACCTAGGAACCTGGCAGGCCTGCTTTGTGGGTTCCTGGTCCAGCTACCGAGAGAGTTTGTTTGAAAGTAGCCTCATGCTGAGAGACACAATGCCTCTTTGTGCCCAAGGCAGCTCCCATGAGAGGCCTTGGTCTCATGGGCCATGTAGCTGGTTCCCACTCTGAGGTTTGGACACCCATCTCAACAGCCAGGTTTCCTACCATCAGGAGTTAGGAGTACTCTTGTGCTTAAGGTTCCCCTATAGGCAGGGATTTGAGCTATGGTCTTGGGAGAGACGCCTGAATAGCCAGGTTGGGTAGAGATGACGGCTTTGGGTCACAGCATTTCCCACCTGCAGAATCCGGGGACCCCTGTCTACATGGCTGTCTGGAGGTTGTGGCTCAGGATGTGTCAGACAGAGCCTGAGTGCCCATTGCAGCCTAGATATTATTTGGCCATCGAGGGCCATGCAGGTGGATTCTCATGTGGGGTTTCTGGGCAGAATCACCAGGCAGGACTTCTTTCTGTTTGATAGGCAGAATGCTGGCTGTTGCTCCAGAATTCCCTATCAAGTGGGTTTATGGATCAGGAGGTTGAGGATGGAATTGTAAACACAAGCTGTGGTTAAATTCAGTCCCAAGCGGTAGGCAGCTCCAGTGTGCAGTGGCTGATTTGAGATATCTAGCACCTGACTAAGGGCGGATGTCAGATGTTTGCTCACACTGGAGTTTGCGTCTATGATGACCGACTAATGGCGGGGTGGCATCCCAAGGCCATGGAGGATTTCCCACACTTGGGCTTTTGAGATGCTCCAAACAGCAAGGTTTCTTTCTACTGGAGAGGCGGAGTCTGGTTTCATTGCTCCAGAGTCCCCCATATGGAAAGTTTGGGTAGCAGAGCAATCTCACCTGGATGACAGGAAAGCACAACTCCACTGACCTTTGCAGCTGAGAAACATCGCAGGTTTGATCTGGTGACTCTGGGGTGAAGTTCCAAGAGGCCTGAGAAGACATGGAATTTCATGCTGTTGTATCACAGTGCTGGTTTGCATCCAGGGAGACGTTAGAATGTTGGGGTGGTCAGGGGCCCATGCAGGATTCTACTACACTGAGTCTTGAACAAAGCTACCAAAAGCAATTTATCCTTCTGGGGACAGGAGAGGTTCTGTTGTGTGGCTCAGGGACTACATGTTGGAATATAAGTTGGTATTGTAGAACAGGTCTCTGGCGACCGGCACCTGAAAACCTAAGCTTGGGTACAGATGAAGTCCCAAGGCATGTCAGGTTCAATCTTCTGACTTAGGGCCTTTGACATGGATGTCTAACTGGAGGCAGATCCTCATTGTGTGTCATAATGTGCATTTGGGTCCAGAGTTTTCCTTTGAATTGAGGTGGGCTCAGGGGCTTTGTACTTTGCTCCTAATCTTTAGGGTTTTGGCAACAGTGAAGGGCAGAGTTTCCTTCAGGAACGTACACACACTTGTCCAGAGCTCCAGAGACACAATACTGGAGGGCATGTGGGCCTGGACTTTGGGAACAGAAGTCTGAAAACTAGGGTTAGTGTGAGGGCCAAGGTGATCACAGGCCCAATCTGCAGGCCCTGAGGGCAGCTCATAGTGTACTGAAATTAGGGAGTCATGGAGGTGGTAGCACAGGCTTTTCTGTCTGGATAGTGTGTCCAGGACGGTCGCAAAATGTATGGGAGTCTTCATATGGCCATGAGAGGTTCTTCGTCTCTGGGGATTCTAACCAGCTCCCAAGAGTTTGGTGTCTCCAGAGGAAGTGAAGATTGCTGTTTTCCGTCTGAGGCGACCACCAAAAGAGGGATTCCAGAGAAAGTTTCTGGGTCTGGGTGCCTGGAAAACATGAACAAGTGTGAGGCTTTGGCCCTAAGGCCCTGGCACGCCTACTCTGCAGACTCCTGGTTCAGCTACAGAGGTGTGTTTGAAAGCACACTCACGCTGAGTGTCACAATGCCTGTTTGTGCCCAAGGTGGCTCCCAAGTGTGACCGTGGTCTCATGGGCCATGCAGCTGGTTCCCACTCTGAGGGTTGGACACCCATCTCACCAGCCAGGATTCCTGCCATCGGGAAGGAAGAGTACTCCTGTGCTACAATTTCCCCCATAGGCAGTGATTTGAGCTACGGTCAGGGGAGAGATGCTTAAATAACCAAGTTGAGTAGATGTGACTGCTTCAGGCCACAGCATGTCCCACCTGCAGTTTATGAGGTCCACTGTCTGCATGGCTGAATGAAGGTCTTAGCTCAGGCTGTGTCATACAGAGCCTGAGTGCCCATGGTGGCCTAAGATATTAGGGTCCTGTCGAGGGCATTGCTGGTGGACCCTAATGTGGGGTTTCTAGGAAGACTCACCAGGCACCTCTTCTTTCCTGGGGGCATGCAGAATGCTTCGTTGTGGCTCAAGAATTTCCTATCAAGAGGGTGGGGGCAAAAGGAGGGTGAGGATGGAATTATAAACACAAGCTAAGGTTTAACTGCAGTACAAGCAGAAGGCAGTTCCAGTGTGCAGCAACTTACATGCGATATCCAGCACGTGAGTAAGGGTGGATATCAGATGTTTGCTCACACTGGAGTTTGTGTCTATGATGACTGCCAAATGGAAGGATGGTGTTAGGAGGCCTTGGAGGATTTCCCACGCTGACTTGTGAGATGCTCAAAACAGCAATGTTTCCTTCTATTAAACAGGCGGTGTCTTGTTTGTTTGCTACAGGCCCACATTATGGAATGTTTGTGTAGCAGAGCTATCCCTCATGGATGCCTGAAAGCACAACTCCATTGACCACTGCAGCCGAGGAACATGACAGGTTCGATCTGGTGGCTATGGGGTGAAGTTCCAAGTGGCCTGAGTTGACATGGAGTTTTATGCTGTTGGATCACAATGCTAGTTTGTACCAGGGAGATGTTAGAATGTTGGGGTGGGGTGGTCAGGGGCCATGCAGGATTCTCCTACACTGAGACATGGACACAGCTACCAAGAGTAAGGGATCCTTCTGGGGACAGCAGGAGGTCTGTTGTGTGGCTCAAGGACCACATGTTGGAATATAAGTTGGTACTGGAGAAGATGTCTCTGGGGACAGGCGCCTAAACATCTAAACTAGTGTATCAATGAAGCCCTATTGTCATGGCAGGTTCAAACTTCTGACTCAGGGCCTTTGACTTGGATGTCTGCCTGGAGGCAGGGCCTCATTGTGAGTCAGAATGTGCATTTGGGTCCAGAGCCTTCTTCGAGATTGAGGTGGGCTCAGGGGATTTTTACTTTGCTCTTAATCTTCAATGTTTGGGCAACCGTGAAGAGCAGATTTTCTTCAGGAGCATAGCGACAGTCATTTGGTGTGGCACCAGAGGCCCCATTCTGGAGGGCATGTGGGTCAGCGCTTTGGGGAGAGAAATACGCAAAAGCAAACTAGGGTTAGAGTGAGAGCCAAGGTGACCACAGGCCCGATGTGCAGGCTCTGATGGCAGCTTATAGTGTATTGAAATTAAGGTGTCATGGAGGCGGTAGGGCAGGCTTTTCTGTCAGGTGTGTGTCCAGGATGGTCACAAAAGGTAGGGGTGGCTTCATGAAGCCATGGGATATTAAAAATCTCTGGGGATTCTGCTCAGCTCCCAAGAGTTTGGTGTCTCTGGGGGAAGGGAAGACTGTTGTTTTTAGTCTCAGAGGACACCCAAAGAGGGATTCCAGAGACAGATTCTGGGTCTGGGAGCCTGGAAAACACGAACAAGGGTGAGGATTTGGCACTAGGGACCTGGCAGTCCCACTCTGTGGGCTCCTGATCCAGATACCGAGGGGTTTTGTTTGAAAGAAAGCTCACACTGAGGATCACAATGCCTGTTTGTATCCAGGGAGTCTTCCATGTGTGACCGTGGTCTCATGAGCCATGCAGATGGTTCCCACTCAGAGGGTTGGGAAGGAGGAGTACTCTGGTGTGTCAGGTTCCCCCATAGGCATGGATTTGAGCTACAGTCTGGGACAGAGGCCTGAATATCCGGGTTGAGTAGAGATGTTGTTTTTGGCCACAGGAAGTCACACTTGCAGGAAATGGGGCCCACCGTCTGGGTGGCTGACTGGGGATCGTGGCTCAGGCTATGTCAGACAGAGCCTGGGTGCCCACAGAAAACTATGATATCACAGTGTTGTCAAGGGCCATACAGGTAGATCCTCATGTGGGGTCTGGGCAGACTCACCAGGTACTTCTTCTTTCAATGGAGCAGGCAGAATGCTGCGTTATGTCTCCAGAATTCCCTATTGAGAGGGCTTGTGGAACAGGAGGGTGAGGATGGAATTGTAAGCACAAGCTACTGTTAAATTAATTGCCAAGAAGAAGGCAGTTCCAGTGTGAAGTGGCTGATTCAAATTATCCAGCACCTGAGTAAGGGAGGATGTCAGATGTTTGCTCACATTGGTGTTTGTGTCTATGATGATGGACAAATGATGGGGTGGCGTCTAGGCACCATGGAGGATTTCCCACTCTGTGGCTTGTAAGATGCTCCAAAGAGCAAGGTTTCCTTCTACAGGACAGGGCGAGGCTGGTTTGTTTGTTCCAGTGTCTCCCATATGGAAATTTTGGGTAGCAGAGCTCTCCCACATAGATGCCTAGGAAGCACACCTCCATTGACCAGTGCAACTCAGGAACATGGCAGGTTCGATCTGGTGGCTCTGGGACGAAGTTTTAAGGGGGCTGAGTTGACATGGTATTTCATGCTGTTGGATCACAATGCTGGTTTGTATAGAGGGAGATGTTAGAATGTTGGGGTGGTCAGGGGCCCATGCAGGATTCTCCTACATTGAGCCTTGGACACAGCTACCAAAAGCAATGTATCCTTCTGGAGACAACAGGGGTTCTGTTGTGTGGCTCAAGGACTACATGTTGTAATATAATTGGTATTGGAGAACAGGCCTCTGGAGATAGGCTCCTAAAAATCTAAACTAGGGTATGAATGAATTCATATGGTCATGGCATGTTCAAACTTCTGATTCAGGGCCTTTGACTTGGATGTCTACCTGGAGGCAGGTGCTCATTGTGTGTCAGAATGTACACCTGGGTCTGGAGCGTACTGGGAAATTGAGGTGGGCTCAGGTGGTTTTTACTTTGCTCTTAATCTTCAGGGTTTGGGCAACAGTGAAGGGCAGAGTTTCCTTCAGTAGGGTAGGCACAGTATTCCGTTGTGGCTCCAGAAGCCCCATCCTGGAGGGCATGAGGGCCAGGGTTTTGGAGACAAAATCTGCAAATGCGAACTAGGGATAGGGTGAGGGCCTAGGTGATCAGAGGCCCGATCTGCAGGCCCTGAGGGAAGCTCATAATGTACTGTAATTAAGGTGTCATGGACACGGTAGCTCATACTATATTGTCTGGATTCTGTGTCCAGGATGGTCCCAAAAGGTACGGGTGGCTTCATGGGGCCATGGATATTCTTCCTCTCTAGGTATTCTGCCCAGCTCCCAAGAGTTTGGTGCCTCTGCGGGAAGGTAAGACTGCTGTTTTCAGTATCAGGTTAACCACAAGAAAGATTCTGGAGACAGTTTCTGGGTCTGGGAGCCTGGAAAACACCAAAGAGGGAGACGATTTGGCCGTAACAACCTGGCTGGCTTGCTCTGCAGACTCCTGGTCCAGCTACCGAGGGCATTTGATTGAATGCAGGCTCACGCTGAGGGTCACAATGCCTTTTTGTATCCAGGGTGACTCCCATGTGTGACCGTGATCTCAAGGCCCATGCAGCTGGTTCCCACTCTGAGGGTTGGACTCCCATTTCACAGTCCAGATTTCCTGCCACCGGAAAGGAAAAGAACTCTTGTGCTTTACGTACCCCCATAGTCAGGGATTTGAGCTAAGGTCTGGAGACAGATGCCTGAATAACCAGGTAGAGCAGAGATGTTGATTTCAGGCCACGGCAGGTCCCATCTGCAGGATATGGGACCCACACTCTGTGTGGCTGACTGGAGGTCATGGCTCAGACTGTGTCAGACAGAGCCTTATTGCCCATGGCGGCCTATGATATTAGGGTGTCGCTGAGGGCAATGCAGGTGGATCCTCATGTGTGCATTCTGTGCAGACTCATCAGGCACTTCTTCTTTCTATGGGGCAGGCAGAATGCTGCACTGTGGCTCCAGAATTCCCTATCAAGAGGGCTTGGGGACCAGGAGGGTGAGGATGGAATTGTAAACACAAGCTAAGGTTAAATTCAGTGCCAAGCAGAAGACTGTTCCAGTGTACAGCGGCTGATTTGAGACATCCAGCACCTGAGTAAGGACGGATGTCAGATGTTTATTCACACTGGAGTTTGTGGCTATGATGACGGACAATGGTGGGGTGGCTCAAGAGGCCATGGAGGATTTCCCATGGTATGGCTTGTGAGATGCTCCAAGGAGCAAAGTTTCCTTCTACTGGACAGCGGGAATCTGGATTGTTTGCTCCAGTGTCCCCCATATGGAAAGTTGGGGTAGCAGTGCTCTCCCAAATAGATGCTGGGAATGCACACCTCCATTGACCACTGCAGCTCAGGAACACGGCAGATTCGATCTGGTAGCTCAGAGACGAATTTCTCAGGGGGTTGAGTTGACTTGGAGTGTCATGCTGTTGGATCACAAAGCTGGTTTTTATCCAGGGAGACTTTAGAAATTAGGGACAGTCAGGGACCCTTGCAGGATTCGCCTACACTGAGACTTGGACACAGCTACCAGGAGCAAGGGATCCTTCTGGGGACAGCAGGTGTTATGTTGTGTGGCTCAAGGACCACATGTTGGAATATAAGTTGGTATTGGAGAAGAGGCCTCTGGGAACAGGCGCCTAAACATCTAAACTAGGGTATCGATGAAGTCCTATAGTAATGGGAGGTTCATACTTCTGACTCAGGGCCTTTGATTTGGATGTCTGCCTGGAGGCAGGGGCTCATTGTGTGTCAGAATATGTATTTAAGTCCAGAGACTTCTTTGAAAATGAGGTGGGTACAGAGGCTTTGTACTTTGCTCCTCATATTTAGGGTTTGGGCAACAGTGAAGGGCAGTTTCCTTCAGGAGTGTAGTCACACTCATCCACTGTGGGACCAGAAGCCCCATTCTGGAGGGCGTGTGGGCCAGGACTTTGGGAACAGAAATCTCAAATGCGAACTAGCGTTAGTGTGAGGGCCAAGGTGTTCACAAGACCGATCAGCAGGCCCTGAGGGCAGCTCATAGTGTACTGAAATTAAAGTGGCATGCAGGCAGTAGTGCAGGCTTTTCTGTCAGGATTGTTTGTCCGGGATGGTTGCAAAATGTAGGCTTGGCTTCATGAGGCCATGGGATATTCTTCATCTATGGGAATTTTGCCCAGCTCCCAGTGTTTGTTGTCTCTTGGAGAAGGGAAGTCTTCTGTTTTCCGTCTCAGGGGACCCACAAAAGAGGGATTCAAGAGACAGTTTCTGGGTCTGGGCACCTGGCAAGCACAAACAAGGGTGAGAATTTGGCCCTAGGGACGTGGCAGGCCCACTTTGTGGACTACTGGTCTAGCTACCTAGGGTATTTGTTTGAAAGGAGGCTCACGCTGAGGGTCACAATGCCTGTTTGTGCCCAGGGCGTCTCCCATGATTGGCCCTGATCTCTTCATCCATGCAGCTGGTTCCCACTCTGAGGGTAAAACACCCATCTCAACAGCCAGGTTTCCTGCAATCGGAAAGGAGGAATAATCCTGTATTTCAGGTTCCCCCATAGGCAGGGATTTGATCTACGGTCTGGGGACAGATGCCTGAATATCCAGGTTGTGTAGAGATGATGGCTTGGGGCCATGGCAGGTCCAAATCAGGATATGGGGCCCACTATCTGCGTGGCTGCCTGGAGGTCGTGGCTCTGGCTGTGTGAGACAGAGTCTTAGTGCCGATGGCGGCCTATGATATTATGGTGTTGTCGAGGGCCATGCAGGTGGTTCCTCATGTAGGGTTTCTGGGCAGACTCACCAGGCACTTCTTTCTGTGGGGCAGACAGAATGTTGCGTTGTGGTTCTAGAATTCCCTATCAAAAGGGTTTGGGGACCAGGAGGGTGAGGATGGAATTGTTAACACAAGCTAGGGTTAAATTCAGTGCCAAGAGGAAGGCACTTTCAGTGTGTAGCTTCTGATTCGAGACATTCAGGACCTGAGTAAGGGCAGATATCAGATGTTTGCTCACACTGGAGTTTGTGTCTATGATGACCGACAAATGGAGGGAGGCATCATGAAGCCATGAAGGATTTACCACCCTGGGGCTAGTGAGATGTTACAAACAGAAAGGTTTCCTTCTAATGGATTGGTGGAGCCTCATTTCTATGCTCCAGGGTCCCCCATGTGGAAAGTCTGGGGAGCAGAGCACTCCTGCATGGATGCCTGGAAAGCCCACTTCCAGTGTCCATTGCAGATGAGGAAATGGCAGTTTCGTACTGGTGATGCTGGGGTGAAGTTCAAAGTCGCCGGTGTTGACATGGAGCTTCATGCTGTTGGATCACAATGCTGGTTTGTATCCAGGGAGACATTAGAATGTTGGGGCAAGATTCTCTTACACTTGGTCTTGGACACAGCTACCAAGAGCAATATATCCTTAAGGGACAGGAGGGGTTCTGTTGTGTGGCTCAGGGACCACATGTTGGAATATAAGTTGGTATTGAAGAACAGGCCTCTGGGGACAGGCACCTGAACATCTAAGCTAGTGTATTGATAAATTCCTAGAGGCATGTCAGTTTCCATCTTCTGTTTCAGGGCCTTTGACTTGGATGTCTGCCTGGAGGCAGGGGCTAATTGTGTGTCAGAATGTGCCCTTGGGTCCAGAGGTTTCGTCATAATTGAGGTGGGCTCATGGGCTTTGTACTTTGCTCCTAATCTTCAGGGTTTGGTCAACAGTGAAGGACAGTTTCCTTCAGGTGTGTAGGCACAGTCATCTGGTGTGGCTCCAGAGGCCCCATCCTGATAGGCATGTGGGCCAGGGTTTTGGGACAGAAATCTACAAATGCGAACTAGGGTTAGGTTGAGGGCTGAGGTGATCACAGGCCCGATCTGCAGGCCCTGTTGGAAGCTCATAGTGTACTGAAGTTAAGGTATCATGGAGGCCATAGTGCAGGCTTCTCTGTCTGCATTGTTTGTCCTGGACTTTCGCACAATGTAGGATTGGCTTCCTGGGGCCATGGGAGATATTTCGGCTCTGGGGATTCTGCTCAGCTCCCAAGAGTTTGTTGTCTCTGGGACAAGGGAGCACTGCTCTTTTCTGTCTCAGGGAACCCCAAAAGAGGGATTCCAGAGATAGGTTCTTGGTGCGGGTGCCTGGAAAACGCCTACGAGGGTGAGTGTTTGGCCCTAGCATGGTAGGCATGCTCTGTGGCCTCCTGGTCCAGCTACCGATGGGTTTTGATGGAGAGCAGCCTCACACTGAGGGTAACAATCCAAGTTTGTTCCCAGAGTGGCTCCCATGAGTGGCCATTGCCTCATGGGCCATGCAGCTGGTTCCCACTCTGAGGGTTGGACACCTATCTCAACAGCCAGGCTTCTTGCCTTCAGGAAGGAGGAGTGCTCTTGTGCGTCAGGTTCCTCTGTAGTCAGGGATTTAAGCTACAATATGGGAAAGATGCTTGCATATCTAGATTGAGTAGAGATGACGGCTTTGGGCCACGACAAGTCCAACCTGCATGATATGGGGCCCACTATCTTCATGACTGACTGTAGGTCGTGGCTCAGGCTGTCTCAGAGTCTTAGTTTCCATCTCAACCAGGTTTCCTACCATCGGGAAGAAGGATACTCCTGTGCTTCAGGTTCCCTCATAGGCAGGGATTTGAGCTACGGTTTGGGAAAGATGCCAGAATAACCAGGTTGAATAGAGATGATGGCTTCTGGCCATAGCAGGTCCCACCTGCAGGATATGGGGTCCACTGTCTGCATGACTGCCTGGAGGTCGTGGCTCCAGCTGTGTCAAACAAAGCCTGAGAGCCCATGGCATCCTATGATATTAGGGTGCCATTGAGAGCCATGCAGGTGGATCCTAATGTGGGGTTTCTGGGCAGACTCATTGGTAACTTTTTCTTTCTATGGGAAAGGCAGAATGCTGTGTTGTGGCTCCAGAATTCCCTATAAAGATGACTTGGGGACCAGGAGGGTGAGGATGGAATTAAAAACACAAGCTACAGGTCAATTCAGTGACAAGCGGAAGGCACTTCCAGCGTGCAGTGGCTAATTCGAGACATCCAGCACCTGACTAAGGGCGGATATCAGGTATTTGCTCACACTGGTGTTTGTGTCTAGGATGATAGACAAACGGTGGGTTTGAATCAACAGGCCATGGAGGATTTCCCACTCTGCGGCTTGTGAGATGCTCCAAACAATAAGGTTTCCTTCTACTGGACAGGGGGAGTCTGGTTTGTTTGCTCCATGTTCCCCCATATGGAAAGGTTTGTAGCAGAGCTCTCCCTCATGGATTCCTGGAAAGCACTACTCAATTGACCATTGCAACTCAGGAACATGGCAGGTTCAATCTGGTGGCTCTGAGGCGAAGTTCCAAGGGGGCTGAGTTGACATGGAGTTTGATGCAGTTCGATCACAATGCTGGTTTGTATCCAGGGAGACACTGAAATGTTGGGATGGTCAGGGGCAATGCAGGATTCTAATACACTGAGTCGTGGACACAGCTACCAAGTGCAAGGTATCCTTCTGGGACAGGAGGGGTCTGTTGTGTTGCTCAGGAGCAGCATGTTGGAATATAAGACGATATGGGGGAACAGTCCTCTCGTGACAGGTGCCTAAAAACCTCAGCTAGGGCATCAATGAAGTCCTAGGAGCATGTCAGGTTCATTATTCTGACTCAGGGCCTTTGACTTGTATGTTTGGCTGTAGGCAGGTGCTCACTCTGCGTCACAATGTACACTTGGGTCTAGACTGTTCTTGGAAATTGAGGTGGGCTCAGGGGCTTTGTATTTTATTCCTATGCTTCAGGGTTTGTCAGCAGTGAAGGGCAGAGTTTCCTTTGAGTGGGTAGACACAGTCGTCCGGTGTGGCTCCAGAGGCCCCATCCTGGAGGGCATGTGCGACAGGGTTTTGGAGACAGAAATCTGAAAACACGAACTACTGGTAGGGTGAGGCCCGAGGTGATCATAGCCCCGATTTGCAGGCTCTGAAAGCAGCTCCTTGTGTAGTGAAATTAAGGTGTCATCGAGGCAGTTGGGCAGACTTTTCTGTCTGGATTGGGTGTCCAGAATGGTTGCAAAATGTAGGGGTGGCTTCATGAGACCATGGAACATTCTTTATCTCTGTGGATTCTGCCCATCTCCCAAGAATTTACTGTCTCTTGAGGAAGGGAAGACTGCTGTTTTCCATCTCAGTGGACTGCCCCAAGAGGGATTCCAGGGACAGTTTCTGGGTCCAGGCGACTGAAAAACACCAAAGAGGGTGAGGATTTGCCCCTAGGGGCCTGGATGTCCCACTCTATGTGCTCCTGGTCCAGCTACCGTGGGGGTTTGTTTGGAAGGAGGTTCACGCTGATGGTCACAATGCCTGTTTGTGCCCAGGGCGGCTCCCATATGTGGCCGTGATCTCATGTCCCTTCAGCTGGTTCCCACTCTGAGAGTTGGACACCCATACCAACGGACAGATTTCCTTCCCTCAGGAAGTAGGAATACCCTTGTGCTTCAGGTACCCCATAGGCAGGGATTTGAGCTACGGACTGGGCAGAGGCTTGAAAATCCAGGTTGAGTAGAGATGACAGCTTTGTGTCACAACAAGTCCCACCTGCAGGAATTGGGGCCCACTGTCTTGGTAGCTGACTGGAGGTCGTGGTTCAGGCTCTGTCAGAGAGAACCTTAGTTCCCATGGTGGCCTAAGATATTAGGGTGTTGTCGAGGGCCCTGCAGGTGTATCCTTATCTGGGGTTTCTGGGCAGACTCATCAGGTACTTTTTCTTTCTGGGGGCAGGCAGAATGCTGCATTGTTGCTCCAGAATTCCCTATCAAGCACACTTGTGGACCAGGAGGGTGAAGATGGAATGGTAAACACACGCAACTGTTAAAGTCATTAACAAGCGGAAGGCAGTTCCATTGTGAAGCAGTTGATTGGATATATCCAACACCGGAATAAGTACAAATGTCAGCTCTCTGCTCACACAAGAGTTTGTGTCTTTGATGACCAAAAAATGGAGGGTGGCGTCAAGAGGTCATGGAGGATTTCCCACACTGAGGCTTGTGAGATGCTCCAAATAGCAAGGTTTCCTTCAACCGGAAAGGGGGATTCTGGTTTGTTTGCTCCAAGGTCCCCCATGAGGAAAGCTTTTCTAGCAGATCACTCCCATATGGATGCCTGGAAAGCACACCTCCATTGATCATTGCAGCAAAGGAACATGGTAGGTATGTTCTGGTGGCTCTAAGGCGAAGTACCAAGGCCTTGAGTTGACATGGAGTCTCATGAAGATGCGTCACGATGCTGGTTTACTACCAGGGAGATGTTAGAATGTGCTGGTGGCTAAGGGCCGTGCAGGATTCATCTACGCTGAGAGTTTGACACAGGTCCAAGAGCACGGTTTCCTTCTGGGGACAGGTGATGTTCTCTTGTGGGGCTCAGGGACCACATGTTGAATCATAAGTTGGTATTCCAGAACAGGTCTCTGAGGACAGGTGCCTGAAAAACTAATTTAGGGTTGCAATGAAGTACTAGGGGCAGGTCACGTTCAAACATCTGACTCAGGTCCATTAACTTGGGTGTCTGCCTGGATCTAGGTGATCAGGGTGTTTCAGAGTGTGCATTTGAGTCCAGAGCGGCCTCCAAAATTGGGGTGGGTTCAGGGGCCTTGCAGATTTTTCCCATCTGGTTGGATTGGGCAGCTTTGAAGGCACAATTTCCTTGGGGATGTCAGGCACAGTCCTGTGGTGTGGATCCATAGACCCTATCCTGGAGGGCATGAAAGTTATGGTTATGAGAGAGAAGTCTGCAAACACAAACTTGGCTTAGGGTTACTGTTGTGGTGATCGCAGGCCCAATGCATAGACCTGGAGGGCAGCTCATCAGGAACTGTAAATTGGGTGACTCAAAGGTGGTAGCACAGGCTTTTGTATCTGGATTGTGTGTCCAGGATGGCCTCAGAATGCAGGTGTTGACTAATGGGTCTAAGGGAGATTTTTCTGCTCTAAAGATCCTGGTGCTTCCCATTATTTGGTGGCTTTCTCGGGGAAGGGAAGAGTGCTGTTTTCCATCTTTTGTGTGCCCCAAAACAGGGATTCAAGAGACGGGCTCTGGGTCAGGGTGCTTGGAAAATCCCACCAAGGCTTAGGATTTGGGCCAAGGGGCATACCAGGCCTGCAGTGTGGGATCCTGATGGTGCACCTGAGAGGGCTTGTTGGAAAACATGCTCAGGCTGAGGGTCACAATCCCTGTTTGTGCCCAGCATGGCCCTCAGGAGTGGGTGTGGTTTCATTGGCCATGCAGCTGGCTCCCACTTTGAGGTTTGGACACCAATCCCAACAGCCAAGTTTCCTGCCATTGGAAGGAGAAGTTCTCTATTGTGCTTTAGGTTCCCCCATTGGCAAGGATTCCAGCCAAAGTTTGGGGACAGGTGCATGAATATCAAGGATGTGTAGAGATGACAGACTTTGTCCATGACCAGTCTCACATTCCGGATATGTTGCTAGCTCTCTGGGTTGGTGACATTAGGTAAGGGCTCAGGCTCTTTCAGACACAGCACTAGTGGTCAGGAAGCCTGTAAATTGGGGTTCCCTCAAAGGCCCATCATATTGAATCTCATATGAGGTTTCTTGGCAGACCCACCATGCACTTCTTCTTTCTATGGGGAAGGAAGAATGCTGCATGGAAGCTCCAATATTCCCTATCAAGAGGGCTTGGGGACCAGTAGGTTGAGGATGGTACTGTAAACATAAACTATGGATCAGTTCAGTGCCAAACGGAAGGCAGTTCCTTTGTGCAGTGGCTTATATGGAATATCTAGCACCTAAGGGTGGGTGTCAGATGTTTGCTCACACTGGAGTTTGTATCTATGATGACCGACAAATGGAGGGGTGGTGTCAAGAGGCCATGAAGGATTTCCCACTCTGAGGCTTGAGAGATGCTCCAAATAATAAGGTTTCCTTCAACAGGACAGGTGGAGTCTAGTTCGTTTGCTCCTGGGTCCCCATGTGGAAAGTTTGGGTAGCAGACCTCTCCCGAATGAATATCTGAAAAGTGGACCTCCATTTATCATTGCAGCTGAGGAACATGCAGGTCTGTCTGGTGGCTCTGGGGCGAAGTATCCAGGCCTTGAGTTGACATGGAATCACGTGCAGAGGAGTCACAATGGTGGTTTCTTATTAGGGAGATCTTAGAATGTGCTGTTGGTTAAGGTGCAATGCAGGATTCTCCTACTCTGAGGGTTTGGCTGAGGTCAAGAAGCACGGATTCCTTCTGGGGACAGGATATCTTCTGTTGTGGGGCTCAGGGACCACATGTTGTACCCTAAGTTGGTATTCCAGAAAGGTCACTGAGGACAGATGCCTGAAAACCTAATCTAGGGTTCCAATGAGGTCCTAAGGGCATGTCAGTTTCAAACTTCTGACTCAGGACCATTGACTTGGGTGTCTGCCTGGATGTAGGTGATCAGGGTGTTTCATACTGGTCATTGCATGCAGAGGGGCTGCCAATATTGAGGTGGGCTTTGGGGCCTTGCAGGTTTCTCCAAATTTGAAATGTTTGGGCAAGTGAGACGGGCACAGTTTCCTTGGGGATGGCAGGCATAGTCCTGTGTTCTGGCTCCAGAGACACCATCCAGGAGGGCAAGTGAGCCGTGGTTTTGGGATTGAAGTCTGCAAGCACAAATATGGGTTAGGGTTAGTGGTGAGGTGATCGCAGGCCCAATGTGTACACCTGGGGGGTAGCTCGTGAGGAACTGTAATTAGGGTGTCTTGAAGGCAGTAGTACGGGGTTTTCTATCTGGATTGTGTTTGCAGGATGGCCTCGGAATGCAGGTGTGGTCTCATGGGTCCATGGGAGATTTTTTCCCTCTTAGGATCCTGGCGCCCCCCACCCAAGTTTGGTGGCTTTTTCAGGGACAGGAAGTGTGTTGTTTTCTGTCATTCCATTGCCCCAGAACAGGGATTCCAGAGACAGGCTCTCAAACTGGGTGCCTGGAAAATCACACCAAGTGTTATTATTTGGGTCTAGGGGCGTACAAGGCCTTCAATGTGGGATTCTGGCCGTGCCACTGAGAGGGAATGTTTGAAAGCATGCTCAGGCTGAGGGTCACAATGCCTGTTTGTCCCCAGGGCGGCCTTCAGGAGTTGGCGTGATCTCAATGTCCATGAAGCTGGCTCCCACTGTGTGGTTTCGACAAACATCGGAACTGCCAGTTTTCCTGTCCTGGAGAAGGAGGAGGTCTCTATTGTGCTTCATGTTCCCCTATTGGCAGGTATTCCAACAAATGTCTAGGGAAAGGTGCCTGAATCCAATGATGGATAGAGATGACGGACTTGGGCCATGGCCGGTCTCACATGCTAGATATGGGGCCCACTCTCTGAGTGGCTGACACTAGTCGTGGCTTAGGCTCTGTCAGACACAGCACTAGTGGCCAGGACAGACTATAAATCAGAATTCCTTTGAGTGGCAAGCAGATAGATTTCATGTGGGGTTTCTGAGCAGACTGTCCAGGCAATTCTTCTTTCTATGGGGAAGGAAGAATGTTGCATTGTGGCTCCAGATTCCTCATCAAGAGGGCTTGGGGACCAGTAGGTTGAGGATGGAATTGTCAACACAAGTTATGGTTCAATTCAGTGCCAAGCGGTAGGGAGTTCCAATGTGCAGAGGCTAATTCGAGATACCCTGCACCTGAGTAAGGGCAGATGTCAGATATTTGCTCACATTGGAGTTTGTGTCTATGATGACTGACAAATGGAGTGGTGGCATCAAGAGGCTATGGAGGATTTCCCACGCTGGGGCTTGTGAGATGCTCCAAACAGCAAAGTTTCTTTCTACCAGACAGGGGTGTCAGGTTTCCTAGCTCCAGGGTACCACATGTGGAAAGATTGGGAGCAGAGCTCTTCTGCATGGATGCCTGGAAAGCACACCCCCAATGACCATTGCATCTCAGGAACATGGCAAGTTCCTTCAGGTGGCTCTGGCGTGAAGTGCCAAGGCCTTGAATGGACAGTGAATATCTTGAAGGTGGGTCACAATGCTGGTTTGTTACCACAGAGATCTTAAAATGTGCTGGTGGCTACGGGGCCATGCAGGGTTCTCCTACCCTTAGGCTTTGACACAGGTCCAAGAGCACAGTTTCCTTTTGGTGACAGGAGAAGTACTGTTGTGTGGCTCAGGGAACACATGTTCTATCACAAGTTGGTATTCCAGGGAAACCGTGCTCAATGCTCTATGCTCAATGCATAGACCTGGAGGGCAGTTCATCAGGAACTGTAATTAGGGTGACTCAAAGACAGTAGCAAAGGATTTTCTATCTGGATTGTGTGTCCAGGAAGGCTTAGGAATGTAGGTATGGTCTCATGGGTCCATGGGAGACTTTACCTCTCTAAGGATCCTGGCAGCTCCCAATAGTTAATGGCTTTTTCGGGGAAGGGAAGAGTGCTGCTTTCCATCTTATGCATGCCCCCAATTAGAAATTACATAGACAGGCACTGGCTCAGGCCACCTGGAAAATCCCACCAAGGGTTAGGATTTGGGCCTAGGGGCGTACCAGGCCTACAATGTGGGATCCTGGTTGTGAAACTGAGAGGGCTTGTTTGAGAGCATGCTCAGGCTTAGGGACACAATCCCTGTTTGATCCCAGAGTGGCCCTCAGGAGTGGGTGTGGTCTCATTGGCAATACTGCTGGCTCCCACTCTGAGGGTTGTACACCCATCCCAACAGACAGGTTTCCTGCCATTGGGTAGGAGGAATTCTCTATTGTGCTTCAGGTTCCCCCATTGACCAGGATTTCAGCAAAGGTCTAGGGACAGATGCCTGAATACCAAGGATGGATAGAGATGACCGACTTGAGCCATGGCCGGTCTCACATGCTGGATATGGTCCCCGGTCTCTTGGTGCCTGATGAAGTCGGGGCTCAGGCTCTTTCAGACACAGCACTAGTGGCCGGGGCAGCCTACAAATCGGGGTTCCCTCGAGGGTCAAGCAGATTGATCCTCATGTGGGCTTTCTTGGAAAACTGACCAGCACTTCTTCCTTCTATGAGGAAGGCTGAATGCTCTGATGTGGCTCAAGAATTACCTATTAAGAGGCCGTGGAGACCTTGATGGTGAGGATAGAATTGTAAACTCAAGCTTCGGTTAAATTCAGTGCCAAGCAGAAGGCAGCTCCAGTGTGCAGCGGCTGATTCGAGATATCCAGCACCTGAGTAAGGGCAGAAGTCAGATGTCTGCTCACATTGGAGTTTGTGACTATTATGACTGACTAAAGGAAGGGTGGTGTCAAAAAGCCATGGCAGATGTCCCACACTGGCGCTTTTGAGATTCTCCAAACAGCAAGGCTGTCTTCTACTGGAGTTGTGGAGTCTGGTTTGTTTGCTCCAGTGTTCTCCATGTGGATCGTTTGGGTAGTACAGCTCTACCGCATGGCTGCCTTGAAAGCCCACCTCAATTGTCCATTGCAATATGGAATATGGAAGGTTCATTCTGGTGGCTTTGGTGTGAAATACCAAGGGCGATGAATTAACATGGAATCTCTTTCATATGGGTCACAATGCTGGATTGTTACCAAGGAAATCTTAGAATATCCTAGTGGCTAAGGAGCCATGCGGGCTTCTCCCACCCGGAGGGTCTGACACAGGTCGAAGGGCATGGTTTCCTTCTGGGGAGAGGAGATATTCTGTTCTGTGGCTCAGGAAACACATGTTGTATCATAAGTTGGTATTCCAGAACAGGCCTCTGAGGACAAATGCCTGAACCCTAATCTAGGGTTCCAGTGAGGTCCTAGGGGCATGTCAGTTTCAATCTTCTGACTCAGGACCATTGACTTGAGTGTCTGACAGATGTAGGTGATCAGGTTGTTTCATAATACACATTTACTTCCAGAGCAGCCTCCAATATTGTGGTGGGCTCAGGGGTCTTGCAGGTTTCTCCTAATCTGGAGGGCTGGGGAACCTGTGACGGGCAAATTTTCCTTGGGGATGACAGGCACAGTCACGTGGTTTGTCTCCAGAGACCCCATTATGCAGGGCACTTGAGCCATGGTTTTGGGAGAGAAATCTGCAAATATAAACTCGGGTTAGGGATAGTGGCGAGGTGATCACAGGCCCAATGCATAGACCTGGATGGCAGCTCCTCAGGAACTGTACTTAGGGTGACTTGAAAGAGGTAGCACAGGCTTTTCTATCTGCATTGTGTGTTCAGGATGGCCTCAGATTGCAGGTGTGGTCTCATGGGTCCGTGAGATATTTTTCCTCTCTAAGTATCCTGGCAGCTCCCAATACTTTGGTGGCTTTTTCGGGGAAGAGTAGAGTGCTATTTTCCATCTAAGGGGTGCCCCAAAAGAGAAATTCCAGAGATGGTAACTGGGTATGGGCACCTGGAAAATCTCACCAAGTGTTATGATCTGGGCCTAGGGGTGTACCAGGCTCGTAAATCAGGGTCCTGGTGGTGAAACTGAGAGTGTTTGTCTGAAAGCATGCTCAGGCTGAGGGTCACAATGCCCCTTTGATCGAAGGGCAGCCCTCAGGAGTGGGTGTAGTCTCATTGGCAATGCAGATGGCTCCCACACTGGTGGTTGGACACCCATCCCAACAGCCAGGTTTCCTGCCATGGGGAAGGAGGAGTTCTCTATTTTGCTTCAAGTTCCCCCATTGTCAGGGACTCCAACAAAAGACTGGGTACAGATGCTTCAATAGCAAGGATGGGTAGATATGACGGACTTGAGCCATGGCCGGTCTGCACCCTGGATAAGGGCCCCACCCTCTGGGTGGATGACATGAGGTTGGGGCTCAGGCTCTGTCAAACACAGCATTAGTGGCCAGGGCAGTCTATAAATCGGGGTCCCCTCGAGGGATGAGCAGATTGATCCTCATGTGGGGTTTCTGGGCAGACTCACCAGGCACTTCTTCTGTAATGGGGAAGGCAGAATGCTGCGTTGTGGCTCCAGAATTCCCTCTCAACAGGGCTTGGAGACCAGTAGGGTGAGGATGGAATTGTAAAACTAAGCTACGGTTCAGTTCATTGCCAAGCGGAAGGCAGGTCCAATATGTCGCGCCTTATTTGAGAAACCAGAACCTGAGTAAGGGCGGTTGTCAGATGTTTGCTCATCATCATCTATGATGATCGACAAATGGAGGGGTGGCATCAAGAAGCCATGGAGGATTTCCCATGCTGAGGGTTGTGAGATGCTCCACACAGCAAGGTTTCCTTCTACTGGACATGTGGTGCTGGTTTGTTTGTTCTCGGTTCCCTCATGTGGAAAGTTTGGGTAGCAGAGCACTACCGCATGGATATCTGTAGAGCAAACCTCCATTCTCCATTTAGCTGAGGAACATGGCAGGTTTGTTCTGGTGGCTCTGGTGCGAAGTGCAAAGGGCGATGATTTAACATGAATCTCTTTCAGATGGGTTACAATATTGGTTTTTTACCAAGGAACGTTTAGAATGTCATGGTGCTAAGGGGCCAAGCAGGATTCTACTACCCAGAAGTTTTGACAGAGGTCGAAGAGCATGGTTTCTTTCTGGGGACAGGAGATGTTCTTGTTATATCATGTTATATCATAAGTTGGTATTCCAGAACAAGCTTCTGAGGACAATACCTGTAAACCTAATCTAGGATTCCAGTGAGGTCCTGGGGGCATGTCAGGTTCAATCTTCTGACTCAGGACCATTGACTTTGGCATCTGCCAGATGTAGGTGATCAGGGTGTTTTAGACTGTGCATTTGCATACAGAGCAGCATCCAGTATGGTGGTGGGCCCAGGTGCCTTTGAGGTTTTTCTTTTTCCTAATCCAGATGGTTTGGGAAACTGGGACGGAAAAATTTTCCATGGGGATGGCAGGCAGAGTCCTGTGCTGTGGCTCCAAAAACGCCATCCTGGAGGACATATGAGCCATGGTTTTGGGAGAGTAGACTGCAAACTCAAACTCGGGATAGGCTTAGTGGTGAGGTGATCACAGGCCCCATGTATAGACCTGGAGGAGAGCTCACCAGGAACTGTAATTAGGGTGACTGGAAGGCAGTAGCACAGGGTTTCCTATCTGGATTGTTTGTTTCGATGGCCTCAAAATGCAAGTGTGGTCTCACGGGTCCAGGGGAGATTTTTCTTCCTTAAGGATTCTGGAGGCTCCCAATAGTTTGGTGTCTTTCTCAGGGAAGGGGAGAGTGCTGTTTTCCATCTTAGGGGTGCCCCAAAATGGGGATTCTGGGGACGGGTCTGGGCGCCAAGAGATTTTCACCAAGGGTTAGGATTTGGGCCTTGGGGCATACCAACCCTTAAATGCGGGATCCTGGTGGTGCAATATAGAGGGATTATTTGAAAGCATGCTCATGTTGAGGGTCACAATGCCTGTTTGTCCCCAGGGCGACCCATAGGAGTGAGCATGGTCTCATTGCCCACACAGATGGCTCCCTCTCTGAGGGTTGGACACCCATCCCAACCACTAGGTTTTATGCCATGGGGAAGGAGCAGTTCACTATTGGGCTTCAGATTCCCCCATTGGCAGGGATTCCAGCAAAGGTTTGGGGACAGATGCTGAATACCAAGGATGGGTAGAGAGGATGGATTGAGCCATGGCCGGTCACACAGGCTGGATATGGGAATCACTCTCTGGGTGGCTGACACGAAATCATGGCTCAGGCTCTATCAGACACAGCACTACTGGCCAGGGCAGCTGATAAATCAGGGATCCTCGAGGGCTGATAAGATGATCCTCATGTGGGGTTTCTGGACAGTCTCTTCAGGCAATTCTTCTTTCTATGGGGAAGGCGGAATGCTACTATGTGGCTCCAGAATTCCCTATCAAGAGAGCATGGGGACCAGTAGGGTGAGGATGGAATTGTAAACACAAGCTACAGTTAAATACAGTGCCAAGCGGAAGGCAGTTCCAGGGAGCAGGGGCTGATTCAAGATATCCTGCCCATGAGTAAGGCGGATGTCAGATGTTTGATCACACTTGAATTTTCATCTACGATGACTGACAAAAGGAGGGGCGGCGTCAAGAGGCCATGGGGATTTCCCACGCTGGGGCTTATGGGGTTTGTTTGCTCCAAACAGCAAGGTTTCCTTCTACTGGGCAGGGGAGACTGGTCTCTTAGCTCCAGGTCCCTGATTTGGAAAGTTTGGGTAGCAGAGCCTTCCCTCATGGATTCCTGGATAGCACACCTCCAATGGAAATAGCAGCTGAGGAACAAGGCAGGTTCATTCTGGTGGCTCTGGGGCGAAGTATGAAATCCTTGAGTTGACATAGAATTTCTTGCAGAAGGGTCACAATGCTGCTTTGTTACCAGGGACTTCTTACAATTTGTAGGTAGGTGGCTAAGGTGACATGCAGGATTCTCCTACCAAGAGGGTTTGACACAGGTCAAAGAGCACTGTTTCCTTCTTGGGACAGGAGATATTCTGCTGTGTGGCCCAGGGACCTCATGTTGTATCATAAGTTGGTATTCCAGAACAGATCTGTGGACATATGCCTGAGAACCTTATCAAGGGTTCCAATTAGGCCCTAGGGGCACGTCACGTACATTCTTCTGACCAGGACCATTGACTTGCGTGTCTGCCTGGATGTAGGTGTGAGGGTGTTTCAGACTGTGCATTTGTGTCCAGAGAAGCCTCCAGTATTGGGGTGGACTCAGGGGAAGTGTAGGTTGCAACCTAATCCAGGGGGTTTGAGCAACTGGGAGGGGCAGTTTCCTTTGGGTTGGGAGGCACAGACCTAAATTGTGGCTCCAGAGACCACATCTGGGAGAGCATGTGTGCCATGGTTTTGCGAGAGAAGTGTGCAAACACAAACTTGGGTTAGAGGTAGTGGGGAGGAGATCTCAGGCCCAGTGGGTAGACCTGGAGGGTATCTCATCGGGAACTATAAACCGGGTGACTCGAAAGCGATCTCACATCCCTTCTATCTGGATTGTGTGTCCAGAATGGCCTTGGAATGAAGGTGTGGTCTCATGGGTCCATGGGAGATTTTTCCTCTCAAGAGATACTGGGGGATCCCAATAGTTTGGTGGCTTTTTCGGAGAAGGGACGAGTGCTTTTTTCCCATCTTAGGGGTGCCTCAAAACATGGATTCCAGAGACGAGCTCTGGGTCTGGTTGCCTGGAAAATCCCACCAAGGTTTAGGATTTCGGCCTTGGGTCGCAGCAGGCCTGTAATGCGGCATCCTGGTGGTGCAACTGAAAGGGTTTGTTTGGAAGCATGCTCAGGCTGAGGATCACAATGCCTGTTTGTGCCCAGGGAAGCCCTCATGGCTGGTGGTTTTCTCTATGGCCACCAAGCTAGCTCCCACTCTGAGGGTTGGACACCCATCCCAACACCCAGTTTTCTTGCCATCTGGAAGGAGGAGTTCTCTATTGTGCCCCTGGTTCCAGTAGTGGCAGGAATTCCAGCAAAGGTCTCTGGACAGATGCCTGAATACCAAGGATGTGTCAAGATGATGGACTTGGTCCATGGCCAGTTTCACATGCTGGATATGGGCCCGGCTCTATAGGTGGCTGACACTAGGTCCGGGCTCAGCTACAGACCAGGTCGGCCTATAAATCGGGGATCCCTCGAGGGCCAAGCAGACTGATCCTCATGTTGGGTTTCTGGGTAGCCTCACTAGGCATTTATTCTTTCTATGGGGAAGGCAGTTTGCTGCTTTGTGGCTGCAGAATTCACTATCAAATGGGCTTGGGGACGAAGTTGGGTGAGAATAGAATTGTAAACACAAGCTATGGTTAAACACAGTGTAAGCAAAAGGCAGTTCCAGGGTGCAGCGACTGATTCGAGATATCCAGCACCTGAGTAAGGGCGGATGTCAGATGTTTGCTCACACTGGACTCTGCTTCTATGATGACTGACATATGGAGGGGTGGCGTCAAGCAGTCATGGAGGATTTCCTATGCTGGGGCTTGTGAGATACTCCAAGCAGCAAGGTTTCCTCCTACCAGACAGGGGGAGTTTGTTTTGTTTGTTCCAGGGTCTCCCATATGGAAAGTTTGTGTAGCCGAGCCCTCCCGCATGGATGCCTGGAAAGCACACCTCCATTGACCTTAGCAGAAGTGGAACAAGGCAGGTTCGTACTGGTGGCTCTGGGGCGAAGTACCAAGGCATTGAGTTGACATGGAATTTCTTGCAGGTGGGGCGCAATGCTGGATTGTTACCAGGGAGATTTTAGAATGTGCAGGTGGCTAAGGTGACATGAATGATTCTCCTACCAAGAGGGTTTGACACAGGTCGAAGAGCACGGCTTCCTTTTGGGGACAGGAGATGTTTTGTTGTGTGACTCAGGGACCTCATGTTGTATCATATGTTGGTATTCCCGAGCAGGCCTCTAAGTACAGATACCTGAGAACCTAATCTAGCGTTCCAATGAGGTACTAGGGGCTGTCAGTTACAATCTTCTGTCTCAGGACCATTGACTTGGGTGTCTGCCTGTATGTAGGTGATCATGGTGTTTCAGACTGCACATGTGTGTACAGAGCTGCGTCTAATATTGGGGTGGGCTCAGGGGCCTTGCAGGTTTCCACCCCATCTGGAGGGTTTGGGCAACTGTGACAGGCACGTTTCCTTGGGGATGGCAGGCACAGGCTCCAGAGACCCAATCCTAGAGGGTATGTGAGTCATGGTTTTGGGAGAGATGTCTGCAAACACAAACTCGGGTTAGGGTTAGGGGCGAGGAGATCACAGGCCCAATGAATCGATCTGGAGGGCAGATGGTCAGGACCTGTAATCCGCGTGCCTCAAAGGCAGTAGCACAGGCTCTTCTATCTGGAATGTGTCCAGGATTGCCTTGGAATGCAGGTGTGGTCTCATGGGTACATGGGAGATTTTCCACACGAGGGATCCTGGCAGCTCCAAATGTTTTGGTGGCTTTTTCTGGGAAGGGAATAGTGGTGTTTTCCATGTTAAGGGTGCCACAACACAGGGAATCGAGATAGGCACTTGGTCAGGACTCTTGGAAATTCGCACCATGTATTAGGTTTTGGACCTAGGGGCATAGGAGGCCTGCATTGCGTGATCCTGGTAGTGCAACTGAGAGGTTTTGTTTGAAAGCATGCTCAGGCTGAGGGTCACAATGCCGGTTTGTTCCCAGGGCAGCCCTCATGACTGGACGTGTTGTCATTGGCCACAAAGCTGTCTCCACTCTCTGGGTTGGACACCCATACCATCATCCAGGTTTCCTTCCATCTGGAAGGAGGTATTCTCTATCGTGCTCCCAGTTCCCCTAGTGGCAGGGATTCCAGCATAGGTCTGGGGACAGATGCCTGAATACCAAGCATGGGTATAGATAATGTATTTGGGCTGCAGTCAGTCTCACAATGTGGATATGTTCCCCGGTCTCTGGGTGACTGACAGTAGGTAGGGGCTCAGGCAATGTCAGATACAGCAGTACTGGACAGGAGGGCCTATAAATCGGGGATCCCTCGAGGGACGAGCAGACTGATCCTCATGTGGGGCTTCTGGCCAGGCTTACCAGACACTTGTTCTTTCTATGGGGAATGCATAATTCTGTGTTTTGGCTCCATAATTCCCTATCAAGAGGGCTTGGAGACCAGTAGGGTAAGGATGGAATTGTAAACACAAGCTATGTTTAAATACAGTGCCAAGCAGAAGATAGTTCCAGTGTGTAGCAGATGATTCAAGATATCCCGCACCTGAGTAAGGATGGATGTCATATGTTTGCTCACACCGGACTTTGCGTCTATGATGACTGACAAATGGAAGGGTTACGACAAGAGACCTTGGAGCATTTCCCTCACTGGGGCTTGGGAGATTATCCAAACAGCAAGCTGTCCTTGTACTGGATATGTGGAGTCAGTTTGTTTGCTCTAGGGTCCCCCATGTGGATAGTTTGGGTATCAGAGCACTCCTACATGGATGTCTGGAAAGCGCACCTTCATTGACCATTGCCTCTGAGGAACAAGGCAGGGTTCTTTCTGGTGGATCTGTGGCGAAGTACCAAGGCCTGGAGTTGACATGGATTCTCTTGCAGGTGGGTCACAATGCTCGTTTGTTACCCGGTAGATCTTAGAATGTCCTGGTGTCTGAGGTGCCATGGGGGATTCTCCTACCAAGAGGGTTAGACACAGGTCGAAGAGCAGGGTTTCCTTCTGGTGACAGGAGATGTTCCGTTGTGTGGCGCAGGGACTACATGTTGTCTCGTAAGTTGTGTAAAGTTTTTCTGGTGAGATAAACATAACACCAGGAAAAGTGGGTGCAAGGCATGGTTTATTAAAAACACTCACTGGCAAAGTTTCAGGGCTCAGGAGAGGGGGAGCCGGGAAGTTTGCACGGGGATGAGGTGGGCACCTTCGGGCAAGGTTCAATGACTCTGGAAAACAGAGTGGCAGAAGTCACGCCAAAGGTAGGGAGAAGGGGGCTTTTAAGGGGTCTCTAGGGGAGCTCAGGGGTCTTTTGGCAAGTTTCTCTTATTTGGATATCTCGCCTGCTTGTCGGAATTCCATTGGTCCACTGGAGCCCAGGGCGAGGGTATCAGATTCCTGCTTGGGCCTTTGTTCTCCTCTCCGAGTTCAGGTTTTGTGGCGGGAACTTTCGCCATCTTAAGTAGCCCTTTCTGTCATCCCAACAAGTTGGTATTCCAGAACAGGCCTCTGAGGACAGAAGTGCCTGGTGAGACTGGCCAGAAACCCCACATGAAGATCAATCTGCTTGGCCCTTGAGGGAACCCCAATTTATAGGTTTCCCAGCCACTAGTGCTGTGTCTGACAGAGCCTGAGCCCCGACCGAGTTTCAGCCACCAGAGAGTGGGCCCCATATCTAGCATTTGGGATGGTCATGGCCCAAGTACATCATCTCTACCCATCCTTGGTATTCAGGCACCTGTCCTCAGACCTTGGCTGGAATCCCTGCCAATGGGGGAACCTGAAGCACAATAGAGAACTCCTCTTTCCCCATGGCAATAAACCTGGCTGTTGGGATATGTGTCCAACCCACAAAGTGGGAGCCAGCTACATGGCCAATGAGACCACGCCCACTTCTGAGGGATGCCTTTGGACAAACAGGCATTGTGACCCTCAGCCTGAGCATGATTTCAAACAAGCCCTCTCAGTGGAAGCAAGAGGATTCTGCATTGCAGGCCTTTTATGCCCCTATGCCCAAATCCTGACCCTTGGTGGGATTTTCCAGTTGCTCAGACCCAGAACCCGTTTCTGGGATCCCTGTTTTGGGGCAATCCTGAGATGGAATACAGCACTCTTCCCTTCCCCGAAAAAGCCACAGGATCCTTAGAGAGAAAAGTTCTCCATTGGACCTATGAGACCAAAACTGCATTCTGAGGCCATCCTGGACGCACAATCCAGATACAAAAGCCTGTGCTAACGCCTCTTTTACAGTTCGAGTCACCTGATTTACAGTTCCTGACAAGCTGCCCTTCACGTCTATGCATTGGGCCTGTGATCACCTCGCCACTAACCCTAACCCGAGTTAGTGTTTGCAGACTTCTCTCCCAAAACCATGGCTCACATGCCCTCCAGGATGGGATCTCTGGAGCCACACCACACGACTGTGCCTGCCATCCCTATGGAAACTGTGCCCATCACATTTGCCCAACCCCTCCAGATTAGGAGAAACCGGCAAGGTCCTGAGCCCACCCCAATACTGGAGGCCGCTCTGGATGCAAATGCACAATTGGAAATACCCTGATCACCTCCATCCTGGAAGACAACGAAGTCAATGGTCCAGGTAAGAAAATTGAACCCAACATGCCCCTAGGACCTCATTAGAATGCTAGATAAGGCTTTCAGGCATCTGTCCTCAGAGTCCAGTTCTGGAATACCAACTTGTGATACAACATGTGGTCCCTGAGCCCCAAAATGAACATCTCCTATAACCAGATGGAAGCCGTGCTCTTGGACCTGTGTCAAACCCTCAGGATAGATGAATCCTACACGGCCCTTTAGCCACCATGACATTCTAAGATCTCCCTGGTAACAAGCCAGCATTGTGACCCATCTTCATGTGATTACATTTCAACTCACGACCTTGGTACATTGTCCCAGAGCCACCAGAATAAACCTGCCATGTTCCTCAGGTGCAATGGTCAGTGGAGCTGTGCTTACCAGGCATCCATGTGGGAGTGTTCTGCTACCCAAACATTCCACATGGGAGAACCTGGAGCAAACAAACCAGACTTCCCCTGCCCTGTAGAAGGAACCTTGCTGTTTGGAACATCTCACATGCCCCAGCGTGGGAAATCCTCCATGGCTTCTAGACGCGACCCTTCCATTTTTTGATCATGATAGAAACAAACACCAGCATGATCAAACATCTGACATTCACCCTTACTCAGTTTCTGGATATTCGAATCAGCCGCTTCACACTGGAAATGCCTTTTGCTTGGCACTCAATTTAACCATAGCTTGGGTTTATAATACCCTTCTCAACCTACTGGTTCACAAGGGAATTCTAGAACCACAACGTAGCATTCTGCCTTCCTATTAGAAAGAAGAAGGGCCTGATGAGTCTTCCCAGAAACTCCACATGAGGATCAATCTGCTTGGACGTCGAGAAAACCCCGATTTATAGGCTTCCCTGGCCACTAGTGCTGTGCCTGACAGAGCCTGAGCCGCATCCTCGTGTCAGCCTACCAGAGGGCGGGGCCCATATCCAGCATGTGAGACCGGCCATGGACCAGGGCCTTCATCTCTACCCGATATTGATATTCAGGCATCTGTCCCCAGACCTTTCCTGGAAACCCTACAAATGGGGAAACCTGAAGCACAATAGAGAACTCCACCTTCCCCATGGAAGGATTCCTGGAAGTTGGAATGGGTGTTCAACCCTCAGAGTGGGAGCCAGCTGCATGCCAATGAGACCACGCCCAATCCTGAGGGCTGCCCTGGGCACCAGCAGGCATTGTGACCCTCTGTCTGAGTATGCTTTCGAACAAAAGCTCTCAATTGCACCCCCAGGACCCCCATTGAAGACCTGGTACACCCCTAGTCCCAAATCCTAACGCTTGGTGGAATTTTCCAGGTGCCCAGATCCAGAGCCTGACTCTGATATCCCTGTTTTGGGGCACCCCTAAGATGGAAAAGAACACTCTTCCCTTCCCTGAAAAACGAACCAAACGATGGGGAGTAACCAGGATCCTTAGAGAGGAAAAATCTCCATGGACCTATGAGACCACACCAGCATTCCGAGGCCATCCTGGACACACAATTGAGATACAAATGTCTGTGCTACTGCCTTCGAGTCACCTTATTTACAGTTCCTGGTGAGCTGCCCTCCAGGTTAATGCATTGGGCCTGAAATCACCTCACCACTAACCTTAACCCGAGTTTGTGTTTGCAGACTTCTCTCCCAATACCATGGAACACATGCCCTCCATGATGGGGTCTCTGGAGTCACACCACAGGACTGGGCCTGCTATCCCCAAGGAACTGTGTCTCTCAGAGTTGAACAAACTCTCCAGATTAGGAGGAACCTTCAAGGCCCCTGAACCCAACCCCTATTGGAAACCACTATGGACGCAAATGCATGGTCTGAAACTACCTGATCACCTACATCCAGGCAGAAGTCCAAGTCAAAAGTCCTGAGTCAGAAGACTGAATCTGACATGCCCCAAGAACCTCATTGGAACCCTAGAATAGGTTTTCAGGCATCTATCCTCCGAGGCTTGTTCTGGAATACCATAAACTTATGTTACAACATGTGGTCCCTGAGCCACACAACAGAACATCTCCTGTCCCCAGAAGGAAACCGGGCTCTTCGACCTATGCCAAACGCTCATAGTAGGAGAATTCTGCATGGCACCTTAGCCACCAGTACATTCTAAGATCTCCCTGGTAACAAACCAGCATTGTGGTCCATCTGCAGGAGATTCCATGTAAATTCAAGGCCTTGGCTCTTCTCCCCAGAGCAACGAGAATGAACCTGCCATGTTCTTCAACTGCAAGGGTCAATGGAGGTCTGCTTTTCAGGCATCCATGCTGGAGAACTCTGCTACCAAATCATTCCACATGGGGGATGCTGGAGCAAACAAACCAGACTCCACCTGTCCAGTAGAAGGAATCCTTGCTGTGTGGAGCATCTCACAAGCCTCAGCGTGAGAAATACTCCATGGTTTCTTGACGCTACCCCTGCATTTGGTCGTCATCATAGACACAAACTCCAGTGTGAGCGAACATCTGAAAACCGCCTTTACTCATGCACTGGATATCTCGAATCAGTCACTGCACATTGGAACTGCCTTTTGCTTGGCACTGAATTGAATCATACCTTGTGTTTACAATTCCAAGCTCACCCTACTAGTCCCCAAGCCCACTTGATAGGGAATTCTGGAGCCACAACTCAACATTCTGCCTTCCCTTTAGAAAGAAGTGCCTGATGAGTCTGCCCAGAAAATCCACATGAGGATCAATCTGCTCAGCCCTCGAGGAACCCCGATTTATAGGCTGACTTGGCCAGTAGTGTTCTATCTGACAGAGCCTGATCCCTGACCGTGTGTCAGCTACCCAGAAAGCGGGTCCCTATCCAGCATATGAGACTGGCCAAGGCCCAGCTCTGTCATCTCTAGCCATCTTTGCTATTCAGGCACCTGTCCCCAGAACACTGCTGGAATCCCTGCCATTGGGGAACCTGAAGCACAATAGAGAACTCCTTCTCCATGGCAGGAAACCTGGCTGTTGGGATGGTTGTGCAACCGTCAAAGTGGGAGACTGCTACATGGCCAATAAGAACACACCCACTCCTGAGGGCCGCCCTGGGCACAATCAGGAATTGTGGCCCTCAGCCTGAGCATGCGTTCAAACAAGCCCTCTCGGTTGCACCACCAGGGTCACACATTTCAGGTCTGGTACTCCTCTAGGCCCAAATCCTATCCCTTGGTGGGATTTTCGAGGCACCCAGACCCAGAGCCCATCTCTGGAATCCCTGTTTTGGGGCACCCTTAGATGGAAAACAGCACTCTTCCCTTTCCTGAAAAAGCCAACAAAGTAAGTAGAGCCACCAGGATCCTTAGAGAGGAATATTCTCCCATGGACACATGAGACTACACCTGCATTCTGAAGATATCCTGGACACACATTCCAGATAGAAAAGACTGTGCTACCGTCTTCCAGTCACCCTAATTACATTTCCTGACGAGCTGGCCTCCAGCTCTACACATTGGGCCTGCGATCACCTTGCCACTAACCCTAACCCGAATTTGTATTTGCAGACTTCTATCTCACAGAAATAGCTCACATGGCCTCCAGAATGGGGTCTTTGGATCCACACCACAGGACGGTGCCTACCATCCCCAACTGTCCTGTCACAGTTGTCCAAACCTTCCAGATTAGGAGAAACCTACAAGGCCCCTGAGCCCACCACAATACTGATGGGTGCTCGAAGAAAATGCGTTGTGTTAAGAACCTGATCAACTACATCCAGGCAGAAAGGAAAGTCAATGGTCCTGAGTCAGATGATTGAGACTGACATGCCACTAGTATAATATTGGAACCCCAGATTAGGTTTTCAGACATCTGTCCTCAGGAGCTTGTTCTGGAATACCAACTTATGATGCAGCATGTTGTCCCTGAGCCACACAACAGAACATCTCCTGTCCCCAGAAGGTTACCATACATTTTGACCTGTGCCAAACCCTCAGGGTAGAAGAATCCTACAGGGCACTTTAGCCACAGCACATTCTAGGATCTCCCTGGTAACAAAACAGCATTATGGCCCATCTGCAAGAAATTCCATGTCAATTCACAGCTTGGTACTTCGCCCCAGAGTCACCAGAATGAACCTGCCATGTCCCTCAGCTGCAATGGTCAATGGAGGTGTGCTTTCCAGGCTTCCATGCCAGAGAGCTCTGCTACCCAAACTTTCCACAAGGGGGACACTGGAGTAACAAACCAGACCCCACCTGTCCGAAGAAGGAACCATTGCTCTTTGGAGCATCTCACAAGCTTCAGCGTGTGAAATCCTCCATGGCCTCTTGTCACCACCTCTCCACTTGTTGGTCATCATAGACACAAACTCCAGCGTCAGCAAACATCTGATATCTGCCTTTAATCAGTTTCTGGATATCTCGAATAAGATACTGCAAATTGAAACTGCTTCCACTTGGCAATGAAGTGAACCAAAGATTTTGATAACAATTCCATGTTCAACCTACTGATCCTTAAGACCTCTTGCTAGGGAATGCTGGAGTCACAACGTAGCATTCTGCCTTCCCCATAGAAAGAAGAAGTGCCTGGTGAGTCTGCCCAGAAATGCCACATGAGGATCTATCAGCTCGGCCTCTAGGGAACCCCAATTTTTAGGTTACCCTGGCCACGAGTGCTGTGTCTCACAGACCCTGACCCCTGGCCATGTGTCAGCCACCCAGAGACGGGCCCCATATCCAGCATGTGAGGCTGGTCATGGCCCAAGTCCATTTATCTATCCATCCTTGGTATTCCAGCACCTTTCCCCAGATCTTTGCAAAAATCCCTGCCTATGAGGAAAACTAAAGCACAATAGAGAACTCCTTCTTCCACATGGCAGGAAACCTGTCTGTTTGTTGGGATGTGTGTCCAACCCTGAAAGTGGGAGCCAGCTGCATGGTCAATGAGACCACGCCCACTCTTGATGGCCGCCCTGGGCACAAACAGGCATTCTGACCCTCAGCCAGAGCATGCCTTCAAACAAGCCCTCTCAGTGGCTCCACCAGGATCCTGCATTACAGGCCTGGTACACGCCTAGGCCCAAATACTAAAACTTTGTGGAATTTTCCAGGCGACCAGAAACAGAGGTCGTCTCTACAATCCCTTTTTGGGGGCACCCCTAAGATGGAAAACAGCACTCTTCCCTTCCGTGAAATAGCCACCAAACTATGGAGAGCCACCAGGATCCTTAGAGAGAAAAAGTATCCAATGGACCCAGGAGACCACACCTCTAATCCTAGGCCATTTTGGACACACAATCCAGATACACAAGCCTGTGATACTGCCTTCCAGTCATCCTAATTACAGTTCCTGAAGAGCTGCCCTCCAGGTTTATGCATAGGGCCTGTGATCATCTCACCACTAACCCTGACCTGAATTTGTGTTTGCAGACTTCTCTACAAAAACCATGGCTCTCATGCCTTCCAGGATGGGGTTTCTGGACCCATAGCACAGGACTGTGCCTGCCATCCCCAAGGAAAGTGTGCCCGTCACAGTTGCACAAACTTTCCAGATTAGGAGAAAACTGCAAGGCCCCTGAGTCCACCCCAATACTGGTGGATGCTCTGGATGGAAATGTGCAGCCTGAAACACCCTGATTACCTACATCCAGGCAGACACTCAAGTCAATGGTTGGTCCTGAGTCAGAAGATTGAACCTGACATGCCCCTAGGACTTTACTGGAACCCTAGATTAGGTTTTCAGGCATCTGTACTCAAGGGCCTGTTCTGGAACACCAATTTATGATACAACATGTGGTCCCTTAGCCACAGAACAGAACATCTCCTGTCTCCAGGAAGAAACTGTGCTCTTCGTCCTTTTTCAAAACTTGAGGGTAGGAGAATCCTGCACGGGAGCTTAGCCACAGGTACATTCTAAGATCTCCCTGGTAACAAACCAGCACTGTGGCCCATCTGCAAGAGATTCCATGTCAACTCATAATCTTGGTACTTCGACCCAGACCCACAAGAACGAACTTGTCATGTTCCTCAGGTGCAATGGTCAGTGGAAGTGTGCTTTCAAGGAATCCATGCGGGAGAGCTCTGCTACCCATATTTTCCACATGGCGGACCCTGGAGCAAACAAACCAGACTCCAACTGTCTAGAAGGAAACCTTGCTGTTTGGAGCATCTCACAAGCCTCGGCGTGGGAAATGCTCCATAGCCTCTTGACGCCATCCCTCCATTCGTCGGTCATCATAGACACAAACTCCTGTGTGAACAAACATCAGACATCTGCCCTTACTCAGGTGCTGGATATCTCGAATGAGCTGCTGCACATTGGAAATACCTTTTGCTTGGCGCTGAATTGAACCGTAGCTTGTGTTTATAATTTCATCCTCACCCTATTGGTCCTCAATTCTGGGAAATCTGGAGTCACAACACAGCATTCTGTCTTCCCCAAAGAAAGAAGTGTCTGGTTAGTCTGTCCTATAACCCCACATTAGGATCTATCTGCTCGGCTCTCGAGGGAACCCTGATTTATAGACTGCCCTGGCCAATAGCGCTGTGTCTGACAGAGCCTGAGCCCTGACCTAATTTCAGCCACCCAGAGAGTGGGCCACATTTCTAGCATGAGAGACCGGCCATGTCCCAAGTGCCTCCTCTCTACCCATCTTTGGTATTCATGCACTGGTCCACAGACATTTGATGGAATCCCCGCCAATGGGGGAATCTGAAGCAAAATAGAGAACTCCTCCTTCCCATGGCAGGAAACCTTGCTGTTGGGATATGTGTCCAGCCCTCATAGTGGGAGCCAGTTGTATGGCCAATGAGACCACGCCCACTCCTGAGGGCTGCTATTGGCACAAAGATGCATTGTGACCCTTATCCTGAGCATGATTTCAAACAAGCTCTCTCAGTGGCATCACCAGGATCCCGCATTGCAGGCCTGGAACGCCTCTAGTCCCAAATCCTCACTCTTGGTGGGATTTTCCTGGCACCCAGAACCAGAGTCCGTCTCTGGAATCCTTGTTTTGGGGTACACCTAAATTGGAAAACAGAAGTCTTCCCTTCCCGAAAAAAGCCATCTAACTATGGGAAGCCGCCAGGATCCTTAGAGAACTTTTCACATGGATGAATCTGGAGCAAACAAACCGGACTCTATCTGTCCAGTACAGGGAAACCTTTCTGTTTGGGACATCTCACAAGCCTCAGCATGGAAAATCCTCATGGCCTCTTGATGCCACCCCTCCATTTGTCAGTCATCATAGACACAAACTCTAGTGTGAGCGAACATCTGACATCCGCTCTTACTCAGATGATGGATATCTCATATAAGCCGCTGCCCGTTGGAATCACCTTCCGCTTGGCACTGAATTGAACCGTAGCTTGTTTTTACAATTCCATCCTCACCTACTGCTCATCAAGGCCTCTTGATAGGGAATTCTGGTGCCACAATGCATCACTCTGCCTTCCCCATAGAAAGAAGAAGTATCTAGTGAGTCTGTCCAGAAACCCCACATCAGGATCAATCTGCTCGGCCCTCGAGGGAACCCTGATTTAAAGGTTGTCCTGGCCTCTAGTGCTGTGTGTGACACCCTGTGTCCCGACCTAGTGTCAGCCACCCAGAGAGTGGGCCCCCTATCCAGCATGTGAGTACAGCCACGGCCCAAGTCTGTCATCCCTACCCATCCTTGGTATTCAAGCATCTGTCCCCAGACCTTTGCTGGAATTCCTGCCACTGGACGAACCTGAAGCATATAGAAAACTCCTCCTTCCTCATGGTAGGAAACCTGACTGTTTGATGGGTGTCCAAACTTCTAAGTGGGAGTCAGCTGCATGTCAATGATACCACTCCCACTCCTGAGGGCCGCCCTGGGCACAAACAGGCAGTGTGACATTCAACCTGAGAATGTGTTCAAATAAGCACTCTCAGAGGCAAAAGAATGTTCCCGCATTGCGGGCCTGGTAAGCCCCTAGGCCCAAATCCTAACCCTGGTAGTATTTTCCACTCACCCAGACCCAGAGTTCCTCTCTGGAATCCCTGTTTTGGGGCACCCCTCAGATGGAAAACAGCACTCTTCCTTTCACTGAAAAAGTCACCTAACATAGGGGAGCCACCTGGATCCTTAGAGAGAAAAAGTCTCCAATGGACCCAGGAGACCACACCTCTAATCCGAGGCCATCTGGACACACAATTCAGATAGAAAAACCTGTGCTACCACCTCCCAATCATCTAAATACAGTTCCTGACGAGCTACCCTCCAGGTCTAGGCATTGAGCCTGCGATCACCTCGCCATGGACGCTATCCCGAATTTATGTTTGCAGACTTCTCTCCCCAAATATTGGCTCTCATGCCCTCCAGGATGGGGTCTCTGGAGACACAACATACGACTGTGCCTGCCATCCCCAAGGAAACTACGGCCATCACAGGTGCCCAAAACACCCAGATTAGGAAAAACCTGCAAGGCCCCTGAGCCCACCCCAATAATGGAAGCCGCTCTAGGCACAAATGCACAGCCTGAAACACCCTGATTATCTAAAATAGGCAGAGAGCCAATTAAATGGTCCTGAGTCATAAATTTGAACCTTACATGCCCCTAAGACCTCATTAGAACTCTAGATTAAGATTTTAGGTATCTGTCCTCAGGGGCCTGTTCTGGAATACCAACTTATGATACAACATGTGGTTCCTAAGCCACACAACAGAACATCTCCTGTTCCCAGAAAGAAACTTCTCTTCGACCTGTGCCAAACCCTCAGGTACTTAGACACCAGCACATTCTAAGATCTCCCTGGTAACAAATCAGCATTGTGGCCCATCTACAAGAGATTCGATGTCAACTCAAGACCTTGGTACTTCGGCCCAGAACCACCAGAACGAACCTTCCAAGTTCCTCAGCTTCAAGGGTCAATGGAGGTGTGCTGTCCAGGCATCCATGCCAGAGAGCTCTGCTTCACAAACATTCCACATGTGGGACGCTGGGGCAAACAAACCAGACTCCACCTGTCCAGTAGAAGGAATCCTTGCTGTTTGGAGCATCTCACAAGCCTCAGCTTGGGAAATCCTCCATGGTCTCTTGACGTCATTCCTCCATTTGTCCGTCATTATAGACACCATCTTCAGTGTGAGAAAACATCTGAAATCCGCCCATAGTCTGGCACTGGAAATCTTGAATCAGCCACTACATATTGGAACCACCTTCCGCTTGGCACTGAATTGAACCGTAACTTGTGTTTACAATTCCATCCTTACTCTACTAGTCCCCAAGCCCACTTGATAGGGAATTCTGAAGGCACAACGCAACATTCTGCCTTCCCTACAGAAAGAAGAAGTGCCTGGTGATTCTGCCCAGAAACCCCCCATGAGGATCAATCAGATCGACCCTCGAGGGAACCACTATTTATAGGCTGCCATGGCCACTAGTGCTGTGTCTGACAGAGCCTGAGCATTGACAGTGTGTCAGCCATGCCGAAAGCGGTCCCCATATCCAGCATGTGAGACCGGCCATGGCCCAAATCCGTCATCTCTACACATCCTTGGTATTCAGTCCCCTGTCCCCAGAACGTTGCTGGGATCCCTGCCAATGGGGGAACCTGAAGCACAATAGAGAACTCCTCCTTCCCCAGGGCAGGAATCATGGATGTTGGGATGGGTTTCCAACCCTCAAAGTGGGAGCCAGTTGCATGTCCAATGAGACCACGCCCACTCCTGTGGGCCTCCCTGGGAATAAACAGGCATTGTGAATCTCAACCTGAGCATGCTTTAAAACAAGCCCTCTCAATTGCACCACGAGGATCCCGCATTGCAGGCCTGGAACACCACTAGGCCCAAATCCTAAACTTTGGTGGGATTTTCCAGGCGCCAAGACACAGAGCCCATATCTGGAATCCCTGTTTTGGGGTACCACTAAGATGGATAAGAGCACTCTTCACTTCCTTGAAAAAGCCACCAAACTATAGGGTGTTTCCAGGATCTTTAGAGAGGAAAAGCCTCCCTTAGAACCAGGAGACCAAACCTGCATTCCGAGGCCATCCTGGACACAGAATCCTGATAGAAAAGACTGTGCTACCACCTTCCAAACACCTTAATTACAGTTCCTGATGAGCTGCCCTCCATGTCTACGCATTGGGCCTGTGATCATCTTGCTACTAACGCTAACCCCAAATTGTGTTTGCACACTTCTCTCCCACAACAACAGCTCACATGCCTTCAAGGATGGGTTCTCTGGATGCACACCACAACACTGTGCCTGACATCCCCAAGTAAATTGTGCCTGTCATAGTTGCCCAAACCTTCCAGATTAGGAGAAACCTGCAAGGCCCCTGGGCCCACCCCAATTTTGGCGACCACTTTGGATGCAAATGTGCAGTCTGAAATACCCTGATCACCTACATCCAGAAATACAGCCAAGTCAAAGGTCCTGAGTCAGAAGATTGAACCTGGCATGCCCCTAGGACATCACTGGAACCACAGATGAAGTTTTAATGCATCTGTCTTCAGAGGCTTGCTCTGGAATACGAACTAATGATACAACATGTGGTCCCTGAGCCACAAACAGAACATCTCCTGTCCCCAGAAGGAAGCTGTGCTCTTGGACCTGTGTTAAACCCTCAGGGTAGATGAATCCTGCACAGCCCCTTAGCCACCAGCACATTCTAAGATCTCCCTTGTAACAAACCAACATTGTGGCCCATCTGCAAGAGATTCCATGTCATCTCAAGGCCTTGGTACTTCGCCCATGAGCCACCAGAACAAACCCGTTTTGTTCTTCAGCTGCAATCGTCTATAGAGGTGTGCTTTACAGGCATCCAAGCTAGAGAAATCTGCTACCCAAACTTTCAACAGGGGGGACCCTTCCACCTGTCCTGTGGAAGGAATCCTTGCTGTTTGGAGCATCTCACAACACTCAGCGTGGTAATTCCTCCATGGCCTCTTTACGCCACCACTCCATTTTTCAGTCATAAAGACAGAAACTCCAGTGTAAACAAACATCTGACATCCGCCATTACTCAGGTGCTGGATATCTGGAATCACTTGCTGCAAATTAGAACTGCCTTCCACTTGGCACTAAATTGAACCACATTTTGTGTTTACAATTCCGTCTTCATCCTACTGGTCCACAAGCCTTCTTGATAGGGAATTCTGGAGCCACAACCCAGCATTCTGCAGTCCATCAAAAGAAGAAGTGCCTGGCGAATCTGCCCAGAAACCCCACATGAGGATTAATCTGCTCAGCCCTTGAGGGAACCCCAATTTATAGGCTGTCCTGGCCACTAGTGCTGTGTCTGACTGAGACTAAGCACTGTCCTAGTATCCTAGTATTGTCCACATAGCGGCCCCCATATCCCGCAATTGAGACCTGCCATGGCCCAAGTCCATCATTTCTACCCATTCTTGGTGTTCAGGCAACTGTCCCCAGACCTTAACAAAAATCTCTGCCTATGGGGGAAACTGAAGCACAATAGAGAACTCCTCATTCCCCATGGCAGGGTCCTGGATATTGGGATGGGTGTCTCACCGTCAAAGTGGGAGCAAGCTACATGGCCAATGAGACCATGCCCACTCCTGATGGCCTCCCTGGGCACAATATGGCTTTCTGACCTTCAGCCTGAGCATGCTTTAAATCAAGCCCTCAGTTGCACCTCAAGTATCCCGCATTGCAGTCCTGGTATGCCCTTAGGCCCAAATCCTAACACTTGGCGTGATATTCAGGTGCGCAACCCACAGCCCGTCCTGGAATCTCTGTTTTGGGGCAACCCTAAGATGGAAAACGGCACTCTTACCTTCACCAAGAACGCCACCAAACTATTGGGAGATTCCATAATCCTTAGAGTGGAAAAATCTCCCATGGGCCCATGAGATCACAACTGCATTCTGAGGCAATCCTGGACACACAATCGAGATACAAAAGCCTGTGCTACCGCCTTCGAGTCACCCGATTGACAGTTCCAGATGAGCTGCCCTCCAGGTCTTTGCATTTGGCCTGTGATCACCTCGCCACTAACCCTAAACCGAGTTTGTGTTTAGAGACTTCTCTCCCAAAACCATGGCTCACATGCCCTCCAGAATAGGTTCTCTGGAGCTACACCTCAGAACTTGGCCTGTGATCGCCAACGAACCTATGCCTGTCAAAGTTTCCCAAACCCTCCAGATAAAGAGAAACTTGAAAGGCCCCTGAGACCACCCCAATACTGGAGGCTGATCTGGATGCAAATGTGTAGTCTGAAACACCCTGATCTCCTCCATTCAGGCAGACACCAAAGTCAGTGGTACTGAGTAAGAAGACTGAACGTAACATGCCCCTAGGATTTCACTGGAAACCTAGATTAGGTTTTCAGGCATCTGTCCTCAGAGGCCTGTTCTGCATACCAACTTATAATACAACTTGTGGTCCCTGAGCCCCACGCAGAACATCTCCTTTCCCCAGGAGGAAGCCATGCATTTGGATCTGTGTCAAACCCTCAGGTTAAATGAATCCTGCACGGCACCTTAGCCATCAGCACATTCTAGATCTCCCTGGTAACAAACCAGCATCGTGACCCATCTTCATGAGACTCCATGTCAACTCAAGGCCTTGGTATTTCGCCCCAGAGCCACCAGGATGAACCTTCCACATTCCTCACCTGCAATGGTCAACGGAGGTGTGTTTAACAGGCATCCATGTGGGAGTGCTCTGATACTGAAACTTTCCACGTGGGGGAAGCTGGAGCAAACAAACCATACTTCCCCTGTCCGGTAGAACGAAACCTTGCTGTTTGGAGCATCTCACAAGCCCCAGCATGGTAAATCCTCTATGGTCTCTTTATGCCACCCCTCCATTTGTCGGTCATCATAGACACAAATTCCAGCATGAGCAAACATATGACTTCTGCCCTTACTCAAGTGCTGGATATTCGAATCAGCCACTGCACACTTTAACTGCCTTTCACTTGACAATGAATTTAACCGTAGCGTGGGTTTACAATTCCATCCTCACCCTACTGGTCCCCAAGCCCTCTTGATAGTGAATTCTACAGCCATAAGGCAGCATTCTGCCTTTTCTATAGAAAGAAGAAGGGCCTGATGAGTCTGACAGAAACTCAATATGAGGATCAATCTGCTCGGCCCTCAAGGGAACCCCATTTTATAGGCTGCTGTGGACACTAGTGCTGTGTCTGACAGAGCCTGAGCACAGAACTAGTGTCAGCCACCCAGAGGGCGGGGCCCATATCCAGTATGTGAGACAAGCCATGGCCCAAGTCCGTCGTCTCTATCCATCCTTGATATTCAGGAATCTGTCCCTGGACCTTTGCTGGAATCCCTGCCAATGGGGGAACCTGAAACACAATAGAGAACTCTTCCTACCCATGGCAGGAATCCTGGCTTTTGCAATGGGTGTCCAACCCTCAGAGTTGGGGCCAGCTTTTAGCCATTGAGACCACGCCCACTCATGAGGGCCGTCCTGGGCACAAGCAGGCATTGTGACCTTCAGACTGAGCATCCTTTCAAACAAACGCTCTCAGTTGCACCTCCAGTATCCCGCATTGAAAGCCTCATATGCCCCTAGGCCCAAATCCTAACACTTGGTGCGATTTTCCAGGTGCCCAGACCCAAAGCCTGACTCTGGAATCCCTGTTTTGGGGCACCCCTAAGATGGAAAACAGCAGTTTTCCCTTCCCTGGAAAAGCCACCAAACTATTGGGAGCCGCCAGGATCCTTAGAGAGGAAAAATTTCCCATGGTCCCATGAGACCACACCTGCATTCCGAGGCCATCCGTGGGACACAATCCAGACAAAATAGCCTGTGCTACCACCTTCAGGTCAACAAATTTACACTTCCTGATGAGCTGCCCTGCAGGTCTGTGCTTTGGACCTGCAATTATCTCGCCACTAACCCTAACTCGAGTTTCTGTTTGCAGACTTCTCTCCCAAAACCATGGCTCACATGCCATCCAGGACACGGTCTCTGGAGCCACATCACAGGACTGTACCTGCTATTCCCAATTGTAAGGGTCTGCCCCTCCCAGAGGAACTTGCTTGTGGACCCTGAATGTAAGGGTGGGGCAGACTGAGTGGAGACATCCAATCAGTAAGCCGTATGTATATCCACTGGGAAAATTGGAATTCAATTGGCCACCTGTGTAGGGGCGGGGCTTAACCACCCCCATAAAGGTTACTCTGCCAGGCTGTCAAAGGGGGGGCTGCTGCAGGAGAGTAGCGGCTGCTACAGGAGGGATGGAGTCGGCGGAGAGCGGTGAAGTCCGCAGGGAGTGGTGAAGTCGGCAGAGAGCGGTGAAGCGCTGCGGAGAGCGGTGGAAGTCGGCGGACAGCAGGTGAGTCAACGGTGAATAGAAGAGCTGTAACAGCTCTTGTAAGAGCTACAACCGCGTTTGCAGTCTCCAGCCTCCCGCCGGCCCCAAGCCGCCGCCTGCAGCCTCCGGCGGCGGCCCCGAGCACCGCTGCCTGCAGCTTCCAGCTTCCGGCGGTCTAGCCTCCAGCGGCGGCCCCGAGGACCGCCGCCTGCAGCCTCCGGCAGCGGCCCCGAGCGCCGCCGCCTCCAGCCTCCAGCCTCCAGCAGTGGCCCCGATCGCCGCCGCCTCCAGCTTCCAGCCTCCGGCGGTCTAGCCTCCGGCGGCGGCCCCAAGCGCCGCCGCCTGCAGCCTGCAGCCTCCGGCGGCGGCCCCGAGCGCCGCCGCCTCCAACTTCCAGCTTCCGGCGGTCTAGCCTCCGGCGGTGGCCCCGAGCGCCGCCGCCTCCAGCCTCCAGCCTCCGGCGGCGGCCCCGAGCGCCGCCGCCTCCAGCCTCCAGCTTCCGGCGGTCTAGCCTCCAGCGGCGGCCCCGAGCGCTGCCGACTGCAGCCTCCGGCGGCGGCCCCGAGCGCCACCACCTGCCGCCTCCAGCCTCCAGCCTCCAGCCTCCAGCGGCAGCCCAGCAGTCCAGTTGTCAGCGGTCCCTCGACGCCTGCGGTCCTGAGACATCTGCGGTCCAGTTGTCAGCGGTCCCTCGACGCCTGCGGTCCTGAGACATCTGCGGTCCAGTTGTCAGCGGTCCCTCGACGCCTGCGGTCCTGATGCCTACAGACCCTAGATGCCAGCAGTCGGTCCTGACACCTGCAGCCCCTAGATGCCAGCGGTCTGGAGGCGTGAGCAGCCCTGAGATGCCAACGGCCCCTAGACACCAGCAGCCTCGCTGCAAAATGCCTCGCCACCCCGAACCACAAGTGGCCTTGTCCGCAGTGGTGGCTTCCTCCGGGTGGAAGCCTGGTCAGAGTAGCATCGTGGGGAGCAGAGTCTGTGTCATCTGGGTTGTCCTCCTTGTCATTGTTGCTTCTTCGTCATTGGGAGTGGCCTCATCCAGGAAATGGTCTTGTCCAGAACAGCCTCTTCTTGGGAGCGGCCTTGTCCGGGGAGCAACTTCATTGAGCAGTGGCCTTGTCTTGGGAGCGGCCTCTTCTTGGGAAAGGCTCCAATCATGGAGCGGCCTCATCTGTGGAGCAGCAGCGTCATCTAGAGCGGCCTTGTCCAGAGTGGCCTTCTTGGAAGTGACCTTGTTGGGTTCATCGTCACCGCCTTTTCGTAAGAGGTAGCTCTGACTGGTTGTTTGATTCCTGATGCTTGGCGCGAAATAAAGTTTTGCTTGAACTTCGCTTTGTATCAGTCTCGTTCCTTTGATCACGGACCCTAACACCAATGAAACTGTACCTGACACAGTTGCCCAAACACTACAGATTAGGAGAAACCTGCAAGGCCTCTGAGCCCACCCCAATACTGGAGGCCGTTCTCTATAGAAATGCGCAGTCTGAAACACCCTGATCACCTTCATCCTGGCAGACACCCAAGTCAAGGGTCCTGAGTCAGAAGATTGAACCTGACATGCTCGTTGGACTTCAATGGAAACCTAGATTATGATTCCCAGCATCTGTCCTCAGAGGCCTTTCCTGGAATAGCAATGTATGATACAACATGTGATCCCTGAGCCCCACAACAGAATATCTCCTCTCCCCAGAAGGGAGACGTGCTCTTAGAGCTTTGTCAAACCCTCAGGGTAGGTGAATCCTGCCTGACGCCTTAGCCACCAGCACATTCTAAGATCTCCCTGGTAACAATCTAGCATTGTGACCCACCTTAATGAGAATCCATGTAAACTCAAGTCCTTGGTACTTCGCACCAGAGCCACCAGTACGAATCTGCCATTTCCTCAGCTGCAGTGGTCAATGGAGGTGTGCTTTCCAGGCATCCATGCTAGGAGGACTCTGATACCCAAACATTCCACATGGGAGACACTGGAGCAAACAATCCAGACTTCCCCTTTCTGGCAGAAGGAAACCTTGCTGTTTGGAGCTTCTCACCAGCCTTAGCATTGGAAATCCTCCAAGGCCTCTTGATGCCACCCCTCCATTTGTCCGTCATCATAGGCACAACCTCCACCATGAGCAAACATCTGACATCCGCCCTTACTCAGGTTCTGGATATCTGGAATCAGCCACTGCACACTGGAAATGCCTTTTGCTTGGCACTGAATTGAACCATAGCTTGGGTTGACAATTCCATTTTCAGCCTACTGGTCCCCAAGCAATTTTCATAGGGAATTCTGGAGCCATAATGCAGCATTCTGCCTTCCCCACAGAAATAAGAAGGGCCTAGTGAGTATGTCCAGAAACTCCACCTGAGAACCAAACTGTTGAGCCCTCGAGGGAACCCCGATTTATAGGATGCTCTGGCCGCTAGAGCTGTGTCTGACAAAGCCTAAGCCCCGACCTCGTGACAGCCACCCAGAGAGCGAGGCCCATATCCAGCATGTGAGACCGGCCAAGGCCCAGCTCCATCATCTCTACCCATCCTTGGTATTCAGGAACATCTCCCGAGACTTTTGCTGGAATCCCTGCCAATGGGGGAACTTGAAGCAAAGTAGAGAACTCCTCCTTCCTCAAGGCAGGAATCCTGGTTGTTGAGATGGCTGTCCAACCATCAGAGTGGGATCCAGCAGCATGGCCAATGAGAGCACACCCACTCAAGAGGGCAGCCTTGGGCACGAGCAGGCATTTTGACCCTCAGACTGAGCATGCTTTCAAAGAAGCCCTCTCAGTGACACCACCAGGATCCCACATTGCATGCCTGGTATGCCCCTAGGCACCAAATCCTAACCTTTGATGGGTTTTCCAGGCGCCCAGACCCAAAGCCCGTCTCTGGAATCCCTGTTTAGGGGCACCACTAAGATGGAAAACACCATTCATCCCTTCCCTGAAAAGCCACCCAACTATGGGGAGCCGCCAGGATCTTTAAAGGCTAAAAGTCTCCCATGGACCTACGAGACCACACCTGCATTATGAGGCCATTCTGGACACACAATCCAGATAGAACAGACTGTGCTACCGCCTTCCAGTCACCCTAATTATAGTTCCTGATGAGCTGCCCTCCAGGTCTGTGAATTGGGCCTACGATCAAAACCCCACTAACCCTAACCCGAATTTCTGTTTGCAGACTTATCTCCCAAAACCATGGCTCACATGCCCTCCATAATGGGGTCTCTAGAGCCACCCCATAGGACTGTGGCTGTCATCACCAAGGAAACTGTCCCCGTCATTGTTACCCAAACTTTTCAGTATAGGAGAAACCTGCAAGGTCACTAAGCCCACCCCAATATTGTCAGCCGCTTTGGACACAAATGCGCAGTCTGCAACACCCTGATCATCTACATCTGGGCAGACAGCCAACTTTATTGTCCTGAGTAAGAAGATTGAACCTGACTTGCCCCTAGGGCTTAATTGGAGCCCTAGATTTGGTTTTCAGGCCTCTGTGATCAGTGGCCTGTTCTGCAATAGCAACTTATGATACAACATGGGTCCCTGATCCACACAACAGAATATCTCCTGTCCCCAGAAGGAAACCATGCTCTTCAACCTGAGACAAACCCTCAGAGTAGGGTAATACTACAGGACACCCTAGCCACCAGCACATTCTAAGATCTCCCTGGATACAAACCAGCATTGTGACCCATCTACAAGAGATTCCATGTCAACTCAAGGCCTTGGTACTTCGCCCCAGAGCCACCAGAATGAACATGCCATGTTCCTTGCTGCAATATTCAATGGAGGTGTGCTTTCCAGGCATCCATGCGGGAGAGCTCTGCTGCCCAAACTTTTCCCATGGGGGACCTTGGAGCAAACAAACCAGACTCCCCCAGTATGGTAGAAGGAAACCTTGTTGTTTGGAGCATCTCACAAGCCTCAGCGTGGGAAATCATCCATGGCCTCTGAATGCCACCCCTCCATTTGTCTGTAATCATAAAAACAAACTCCAGAGTGGGCAAGCATCTGAAATCCGCCCTACTTAGATGCTGGATATCTTGTGTAAGCCACTGCACGTTGGAACTACCTTTTGCTTGGCACTGAATTGAACCATAGCTTGCGTTTTCAATTCCATCCTCACCCTACTCATCCCCAAGCCCTCTTCATAAGGAATTCTGGAACCACAATGCAGCATTCTGCCTTCCCATAGAAAGAAGTGCATTGTGAGTTAAGCCAGAAATCCCAAATGAGGATCAATCTGCTCGGCCCTCGTGGCAACACCGATTTCTAGGTTGCCCCGGCCACTAGTGCTGTGTCTGCAAGAGTCTGAGCCCAACCTAGTGTCAGCCACCCGGAGAACGGGCCCCATATCCAGCATGTGAGAACGGCCATGGCCCAATTCCGTCATCTCTACCCATCCTTCGTATTCAGGTACCTGTTCCCAGAACTTTGCTCAAATTTCTGCCAGTGGTAGAACCTGAAGCACAATAGAGAACTGCTCCTACCCCTTGGCAAAAAAACCTGGCTCTTGGGATGGGTGTCCAACCCTCAAAGTGGGAGGCAGCTGCATGGCCAATGAGACCACCCACACTCCCGAAGGCCACACTGGCCACAAACAGGCACTGTGACCCTCAGCCTGAGCATGATTTCAAACAAGCCTTCTCAGTTGCACCACCTGGGTCCCTCATTGCAGGCCTGGTACAACCCTAGGCCCAAATACTAACACTTGGTGAGATTTTCTAGACACCCAGACACAGAGGCCCTATCTTCAATCCCTGTTTTGGGGCACCTAAGTTTTAAAACAGCACTCTTCCCTTCCCCAAAAAAGCCACCAAACTATGGAGAGCCACCAGGATACTTAGGAAAAATCTCCCATGGACCCATGAGACCAGACCTGCATTCCAAGGCCACCCTGACACACAATCCAGATAGAAAAGCCTGTGATACAGCCTTCCAGTCATGCTAATTACAGTTCCTGACGAGCTGCCCTTCAGGTCTACGCATTGGGCTTGCAATCACATCGCCACTAACCCTACCCCAAATTTGTGTTTGCAGACTGCTCTCCCAAAATCATGGCTCACATGCCCTCCATCATGGGGTCTCTGCAGCCACACCACATGACTGTGGCTGCCATCCCCAAGGAAAATGTGCCTGTCACAGTTGCCCCAACCCTCCAGATTAGGAGAAACCTACAAGGCCCCTGAGCCCACCCCAATATTGGCGGCTGATCTGGATGCAAATGCACAGTCTTAAAAACTCTGATCATCTACATCCAGGCAGAAGGCCAAGCCAATGATCCTGAGTCAGAAGATTGAACTTGACATGCCCCTAGGACCTCATTGGAACTCTAGATTAGGTTTTCAGGCATCTGTCCTCATGGGCCTGTTCTGGAATACCAAATTATGATACAATATGTGGTCCATGGGCCAAACAACAGAACATCTCCTGTCCCCAGAAGGAAACTGTGCTCTTCTACCTGTGCCAAACTTTCAGTGTAGGAGAATCCAGCATGGCAGCCTAGCCACCAGCACATTCTAAGATCTCCCTGATAACAAACCAGCATTGTCGCCCATCTGCAAGAGATTCCCTGTCAACTCACGGCATTGGTACTTTGCCCCAGAGCCACCAGAACGATCCTGCCATGTTCCTCAGTTGCAGTGGCCAATGGAGGTGTGCTTTCTAAGCACCCATGCCGGAGAGGTCTGCTACCCAAACTTTCCACATGGGGGACCCTGGAGCAAACAAACCAGACTCCACCTGTCCAATATAAGGAAACGTTGCTGTTTGGAGCATCTCACAAGCCTCTGCATGGGATATCCTCCATGGCCTCTTGACGCCACCCCTCCATTTGTCTGTCATCATAGACACAAACTCCAGTGTGAGCAAACACTTGAAAACCGCTCTTACTCAATTCTCGGATATCTCAAATCAGCTGCTACACATTGGAACTGCCTGCCACATGGCACTGAATTGAACCACAGCTTGTGTTTACAATTTCAACCTCACCCTACTGGTCCCCAAGCCATCTTGATAGGCATTTCTGGAGCCACAACACAGAATTCGGCCTTCCCCATAGAAAGAAGAAGTGCCTGGTGAGTCTGCCCAGAAACCCCACATGAGGATCAATCTGCTCGGCCCTCAAGTTAACCCAGAATTATAGGCTGCCCTGGCCACTAGTGCTGTGTCTGACACAGCCTGGGCCCCGTCCTAGTGTCAGCCACCCAGAGAGAGGGCCCCATATTCAGGACGTGAGACCTACCATGACCCAAGTCCGGCATCTCTACCCATCCTTGGTATTCAGGTACCTGTCCTCAGAACTTTGCTGGTATTCCTGCCAATGGGGGAACCTCAAGCACAATAGAGAATTCCTCCTTTCCCATGGAAGTACACCTGGATGTTGGGATGGGTGTCCAAACCTCAATGTGGGAGCCAGCTGCATGATCAATGTGACCACGCTGACTTCTAAGGGCCTCTCTGGGCACAAACAGGCTTTGTGCCCCTCAGCCTGAGCATGCTTTCAAACAAGCCCTCCCAGTTTTACCACCAGGATCCCGCATTACAGGCTTGCCATGCCCCAAGGCCCAAATCCTAACCCATGGTGGGATTTTCCATGCACCCAGACCCAGAGTCCGTCTCTGGAATCCCTGTTTTGGGGCACCCCTACTATGGAAAATAGCACTCTTCCATTCCCCAAAAAAGCCACCAAACTATGGGAAGCCTCCAGGAACCTTAGAGAGGAAAAGTCTCCCATGGACCTATGAGACCACACCTGCATTCCGAGGTGATCTTGGACATAAAATCCAGATAGAAAAGCCTGTGCTACCACCTTCCAGTAACCCTAATTACATTACTGATGAGCGGCCCTCCAGGTCTATGCATTGGGCCTGAGATCCTCGCCACTAACCAGCTCGAGTTTGAGTTTGCAGTCTTCATTCCCAAAATCATGGCTCACATGCCCTCAAGGATGGGGTCTCTTAAGCCACACCACAGGACTGTGCTGGCCATCCCCAAAGAACTGTGCCCAGCATAGTTGCCCAAACCTCCCAGATTAGGAGGAGCCAGTAACCACCTTGAGCCCACTGCAATATTGGTGGCCACTCAAGATGCAAATGTGCCGTCTGAAACACCCTGATCACCTACATCCAGGCAGAAAGCCAAGTCAATGGCCCTAAGTCAGATGATAGAACCTGACATGCCCCTAGGACCTCATTAGAACCCTAGATTAGGTTTTCAAGCCTCTGTTTTCAGTGGACTGTTCTGGAATACCAACTTATATTCCAACATGTGTTTCCTGAGCCTCACAACAGATCATCTCCTGTCCCCAGAAGGAAACCGTGTTCTTGGACCTGTGTTAAACCCTGAGGGTAGATGAATCCTGCATGTCCCTTTAGCCACCAGCACATTCTAAGGTCTCCCTGGTAACAAACCAGCATTGTGACACATCTTCATGTGACTCCATGTCAACTCATGGCCTTGGTACATTGCCCCAGAGCCACCAGAATGAGCTTGCCATGTTCCTCAGCTGCAATTGTCAATGGAGGTGTGCTTTGCAGGTATCCATGTGGGAGTACTATGCTACCCAAACTTCCCACATTGGGGACCTAGGATCAAACAAACCAGACTCCAACTGTCAGTAGAAGGAAACCATGCTATCTGGAGCATCTCACAAGCCTGAGCATGGGAAATCCTCCATGACCTCTTGGTGTCACATCTGTAATTGTCAGTCATCATAGAATCAAACTGCAGTGTGAGCAAATGTCTGACATCCGCCCTTACTCAGGTGCAGGATGTCTCGAATAAGCCACTGCACATTGGATATCCCTTCCACTTGGCACTGGATTTAACCGTAGCTTGGTTTTACTATTCCATCCTTACCCAACTGGTCCCCATGCCCACTTGATAGGGAATTCTGGAGCCACAACACAGCATTCTGCCTTCCCCATAGAAAGAAGAAGTTCCTGGTGTGTCTGCCCTGAAACCCCACATGAGGATTAATCTGCTCGACCCTCGAGGTACCCCAATTTAGAGGCTGCCCCGGCCACTAGTGCTGTGTTTTACTGAACCTGAGCCCTGACCTCGTGTCAGCCACCCAGAGAGCGGGAAACATATCAAGCATGTGAGATCGGCCATGGCCTAAGACTGTCATCTCTAATCATCCTTGGTATTCTGTCACCTGCACCCAAACCTTTGCTGGAATCCCTGCCAATGGGGGATCCTGATGCACAATACAGATTTTCTCCGGCCCCATGGCAAGAAACCTGGCTGTTGTGATGAGTGTCCTACCCACAGAGTGGGAGCCAGCTGCATGGCCAGTGAGACCACACCAATTCATGAAGGCCACCGTGGGCACAAGAAGGCATTGTCATCCTCAGTCTGAGCATGCTTTCAATTGGGCCCTCTCCGTTGCACCACCAGGATCTTGCATTTCAGGCTTGGGACGCGCCTAGGCTCAAATCCTAACCCTTGGTGGCATATCTTGGTGCCCGGACCCAGAGGCTGTCTCTGGAATCCCTGTTTTGGGGCACACCTAAGACACAAAACAACACTCTTCCATTCCCCAATAGCCACCAAACTATTGGGAACAGCCAGAATCCTTAGAGAGGAAAAATCTCCCATGGACCTTTGAGACCACACCTGCATTCCGAGGCCATTCTGGACACACAATCCAGATACAAAAGCCTGTGCTGCCGCTGTCAGGTCACCATAATTACAGTTCCTGACGAGCTGCTCTCCAGGTATATGCATTGATCCTGCGATCACCTCGCCACTAATCCTAACCCGAGTTTGTGTTTGCACACTCTCTCCCAAAATTATGGCTTACATGCCCTCCAGAATGGGGTCTCTGGAGCCACACCACAGTACTGTGCCTGTCATCCCCAAGGAAACTGTGCCCATCACAGTTGCCCAAACCCTCCAGATTAAGAGAAACATGCAATAACCCTGAGTCCAACCCACTATTGGGGGCTGCTCTGGAAACAAATCCGCAGTCTGAAATAGCCTGATCACCTATATCCAGGAAGACAACAAAGTCAATGGTCCTGGGTCAGAAGATTGAACCTTACATGCCCTTTGGACTTCATTGGAGCCTAGATTGGGTTTCAGGCATCTGTCCTCAGAGGTCTTTTCAGGAATATCAACTTATGATACAACATGTGGTACCTGAGCCACACAACAGACAATCTCTTGTACCCAGAAGGACACCGTGCTTTTGGATCTGTTTCAAACCGACAGGGTAGGAGAATCCTGCATGTCACCTTAGCCACCAGATCATTCTATTACGACCTTGGTAAGAAACCAGCACTGTGACCCATGTGCAAGATATTCAGAGTCAACTCATGGCCTTGGTAGTTCATCCAAGAGCCACCAGAACGAACCTGCCAGTTCTTCAGCTGCAATGGTCAATGGAGCTGTGCTTTCATGGCATCCATGCGGGAGAGCTCTGCTACCCAAACAGTCCACATGGGGGACCCTGGAGCAAACAGCACAGACTCCACTTCTCCAGTAGAAGGAAACCTTGCTATTTGGAGCATCTCACAGGCCTCTGCGTGGGAAATCCTCCATGGCCTCTTGGCGCCACCTCTCCATTTGTCGGTCATCATAGACAAAAACTCCAGTGTGAGCTTACATCTGACATCTGCCCTTTCTCAGGTGCTGGATGTCTCAAATAAGCTCCTGCACACTGGAACTGCCTTCTGCTTGATAGTTAATTTAACCTTAGATTTTGATTACAATTCTATTTTCACCTGACTGGTCCAGAAGCCTATTTGATAGGGAAATGTGGAACCACAATGCAACATTCCACCTTCCCAAAGAAAGAAGTAGTGTCTGGTGAGTCTGCTCAAAAACCCCACATGAGGATCAATCGGCTTAGCCCTCGAGGGTACCCTGCTTTTAAGGCTGCCCTGCCTCTAGTGATATGTATGACAGAGCATAAGACCTGGCCTCGTGTCAGCCACCCAGAGAGCGGGACTGATATGCATCATGTGAGACTGGCCATGGCCGAAGTCTGACCCTCTACCCTTCCTTGGTTTCAGGCATTTGTCCCCAGAACATTGATGGAATCCCTGCCAATGGGGGAACTTGAGGCACAATAAAGAACTGCTTTTAACCCGTGGCAGGAAACCTGGCTATTAGGATGGGAGTCCAACCCTCAGAGTGGGAGACTGCAAGGACAATGAGACCACGCCCACCCCTGATAACCTCCCTGGACACAAACAGGCATTGCGACCCTTAGCCTGAGCATGTTTTCAAACAATCCCTCTCAGTTGCAGCACCAGGATCCCGCATTGTAGATCTTGTATGACCCTAGGCCCAAATCCTAACACTTTGTGGGTATTTCTTGGCACCCAGACCCAGAGCCCGTCTCTGTTATCCCTGTTTTGGGACACCCCTAAGATGGAAAACTGCACTAATCCCTTCCCCTAAAAAGCCACCAAACTATTGGGAGCCGCAAGGATCCTTAGGGAGGAAAAATCTCCTATGGACCAAAGAGATTACACCTATTCCAAGGCCATCCTGGACACACAATCCAGATAAAAAAACTTGTGCTACCGCCTTCTGGTTACCCTCATACAGTTCCTGACAAGCTGCCCTCCAGACTACGCTTTGTGCCTGCAATCATCTCACCATTAAACCTAACCCAACTTTGCATTTGCAGACTTCTCTCCCACAACCATGGCTCACATGCCTTCCAAGATGGGGTCTCTGGAGCCAAACCGCAGGACTGGTCCTGTCATCCCCAGGGAAACTGTGCCTGTCACAGTTGCCTAAAACCTCCAGATTAGGAGAAACCAGCAAGGCCCCTGAGCTCACCCCACTGTTGGAGGCCACTCTGGATGCAAAGGTGCAGTCTGAAACACCCTGATCACCTATATCCACGCAGACACCCAAGTCAATGGTGTTGAGTCAGAAGATAGAACCTGTCATGCCCCTAGGACCTCATTGGAACCCTCGATTAGGTTTTCAGATATATTTCCTCACAGGCTTGTTCTGGATACCAACTTATGATACAACATGTGGTTCCTGAGCCACAGAACAGAACAACTCCTGTCCCCAGAAAGAAACTGTGCTCTTGGACCTGTGTCAAACACTCAGGGTAGGAGAATCCTGCATGGCACCTTATCCACCAGCACATTCTAAAATCTCTCTGGTAACTATCCAGGACTGTGACGCATGGGAAAAGGATTCCAAGTAAACTCAAGGCTTTGGTACTTCGCCCCAGTGCCACTGGAACAAACCAGACATGTTCTTCAGCTGCAATAGTCAAAATAGGTGTGCTTTCCCAGCAACCATGCGGGAGAGCTCTGCTACCCAAACTATCCACATGGGGGTATCCAGAGCAAACAAACCAGACTCCACCTGTCCAGAAGAAGGAAACCTTGCTATTTGGAGCATCTCACAAGGCTCAGCGTAGGATATCCTCCATGGCCTCTTGACGCCACCTCTCCATTTGTCGGTGTTCATAGCCACAAACTCCAGTGTGAGCAAATATCTGACATCAGCCCTTACTCAGGTGCTGGATGTCTCGAATAAGCTGCTGCACACTGGAACTCCCTTTCACTTGGCACTGAATTTAAACGTAGCTTGTGTTTACAATTCCATCCTCACAAGACTGGTCCACAATCACTCTTCATAGTTAATTCTGGAGCCACAACTCAGCATTCTGCTTTCCCCATAGAAAGAAGTGCCTGGACAGTCTTCTCAAAAACCCCACATGAGGATCACTCTCCTTGTCCCTTGATGGAACCCCAATTTATAGTCTACCTTGGCCACTAGTACTGAATCTGCCAGAGCCTGAGCCCAGGCCTCATGACAGCCACCCAAAGATCAGGGCCCATATCCAGCATGTGAGACGGGCCATGGCCCAAATCCATCATCTCTACACATCCTTGGTATTCAGGCCCCTGTCCCCAGAGCATTGCTGGAATCCCTGCTAATGGGGGAACCTGAACCACAATAGAGAACTCCTCCTTCCCCAGGGCAGGAATCATGGATGTTGGGATGGGTTTCCAACCCTCAAAGTGGGAGCCAGTTGCATGTCCAATGAGACCACGCCCACTCTTGTGGGCCGCCCTGGGCACAAACAGGCATTGTGTATCTCAGCCTGAGCAAGCTTTCAAACAAGCACTCTCAATTGCACCACGAGGATCCCGCATTGCAGGCCTGGTACACCACTAGGCCCAAATCCTAAACCTTGATGGGATTTTCCAGGTGCCAAGACACAGAGCCCATATCTGGAATCCCTGTTTTGGGGTACTCCTAAGATGGTTAACCGTACTCTTCACTTCCTTGAAAAAACCACCAAATTATGGGGTGCTGCCAGGAACCTTAGAGAGGAAAAGTCTCCCTTGGAACCAGGAGACCACACCTGCATTCCGAGGCCATCCTGGACACAGAATCCCGATAGAAAACCCTGTGCTACCACCTTCCAAACACCCTAATTACAGTTCCTAACGAGCTGCCCTCCATGTCTACACATTGGGCCTTCAATCACCTCGCCACCAACGCTAACGTGAAATTGTGTTTGCACACTTCTCTCCCACAACAATGGCTCACATGGCCTCCAGTATGGGTTTTCTGGGTGCACACCACAACACTGTGCCTGACATCCCCAAGGAAATTGTTCCCATCACAGTTGCCCGAACCTTCCAGATTAGGAGAAACCTGCAAGGCCCCTGGGCCCACCCCAATTTTGGTGGCTGCTCTGGATGCAAATGTGCAGTCTGAAACACCCTGATCACCTACATCCAGAAATGCAGCCAAGTCAAAGGACCTGAGTCAGAAGATTGAACCTGGCATGCCCCTAGGACATCATTGGAACCACAGATGAAGTTTTAATGCATCTGTCCTCAGAGGCTTGCTCTGGAATACGAACTAATGATACAACATGTGGTCCCTGAGCCACAAACAGAACATCTCCTGTCCCCAGAAGGAAGCTGTGCTCCTGGACCTGTGTTAAAACCTCAGGGTAGATGAATCCTGCACAGCCCCTTAGCCACCAGCACATTCTAAGATCTCCCTTGTAACAAACCAACATTGTGGCCCATCTGCAAGATATTCCATGTCATCTCAAGGCCTTGGTACTTCGCCCATGAGCCACCAGAACAAACCCGTTTTGTCCCTCAGCTACAATCGTCTATGGAGGTGTGCTTTACAGGCATCCATGCTAGAGAAATCTGCTACCCAAACTTTCAACATGGGGGACCCTTGGGCAAACAAACCAGATTCCACCTGTCCTGTGGAAGGAATCCTTGCTGTTTGGAGCATCTCAGAAAACTCATCGTGGGAATTCCTCCATGGCCTCTTTATGCCACCACTATATTTTTCGGCCATAAAGACAGAAACTCCAGTGTGAGCAAATATCTGACATCCGCCCTTACTCAGGTGCTGTATATCTGGAATCGGCTGCTGCAAATTAGAATTGCCTTCCCCTTGGCACTGAATTAAACCACATTTTGTGTTTACAATTCCATCCTCATCCTACTGGTCCACAAGCCTTCTTGATAGGGAATTCTGGAGCCACAACCCAGCATTCTTCAGTCCATCGAAAGAAGTGCCTGACGAATCTGCCCAGAAACCCCACATGAGGATCAATCTGCTCGGCCCTTGAGGGAACCCCGATTTATAGGCTGCCCTGGCCACTAGTGCTGTGTCTGACAGAGCTTGAGCACTCTCCTAGTGTCATCCACAGAGAGCATCCCCCATATCCCGCAATTGAGACCTGCCATGGGCAAGTTCATCATTTCTACTTATCTTTGGTATTCAGGCAACTGTCCCCAGACCTTAGCAAAAATCCCTGCCTATGGGGGAAACTTAAGCATAATAGAGAACTCCCATTCACCATGGCAGTGATCTGGCTGTTAGGATGGGTCTCTCACCCTCAAAGTGGGAGCAAGCTGCATGGCCAATGAGACCACGCCCACTCCTGATGGCCTCCCTGGGCACAAACAGGCTTTCTCACCTTCACCCTGTGCATGCTTTAAATCAAGCCCTCAGTTGCACCTCAAGTGTCCAGCATTGCAGGACTGGTATGTGTCTAGGCCCAAATCCTAACACTTGGTGTGATTTTCCAGGTGCCTATACCAAGCGCCTGTCTATGGTATGCCAGTTTTGGGACACCCCTAAGATGGAAAACAGCACTCTTCCCCTCCTTGAAAAAGCCACTAAAAAATGGGGAACTGCCAGGATCCTTAGAGAGGAAAAGTCTCCCATGGAACCATGAGATGACACCTATATTCCGAGGACATCCTGGACACACAATCCAGATACAAAAGCCTGTGCTACTGCCTTTGAGTCTCCCGATGTGCAGTTCCTGACAAGCTGCTCTCCAGGTCTATGCATTAGGCTTGCGATCACCTCGCTACTAACTCTAACCAGAATTGTTGTTTGCAGACTTCTCTCCCAAACCCATGGCTCACATGCCCTCTAGGATGGGTTCTCTGGAGCCACACCACAGGACTGTGCCTGTCATTCCCAAGGAAATTGTTCCCGTCACAATTGCCCAAACCCTCCAGATTAAGAGAAACCTGCAAGACGCCTGAGCACACCCCAATATTGCAGGCCACTCTGGACGCAAATGCACAGTCTGAAACACCCTGTTCACCTCCATCCAGGCAGACACCCAAGTCAATGGGTCTGAGTCAGAATATTAAACTTGACATGCCCCTAGGAATTCATTGCAACCCTAGATTAGGGTTTTAGGCATCTGTCCTCAGGGGCCTGTTCTGGAATACCAACATGTGGTGCCTGAACCACACAACAGAACAAATCCTTTCTCCAGAAGGAAACCGTGCTCTTGGACCTGTGTCAAAACCTCAGGGGAGGAGAATCCTGCATGACCCCTTAGCCACCAACACATTCTAAGATCTCCATGGTAACAAACCAGCATTGTGTCCCATCTGCAAGAGATTCCATGTCAACTCGAGACCTTGGTACTTCGCCCCAGAGGCAACAGAAGGAACCTGCCATGTTCCTCAGCTGCAATGATCAATGGACATGTGCTTTCCAGGCATACATGTGGGAGAGCTCTGCTTCCCAAACTTTCCACATGGAGGACTGTGGAGCAACCATACCAGACACCACCTGTTTAGTAGAAGGAAACCTTGCTGTTTGGAGCATCTCATTCGCCTCAGCATGGGAAATTCTCCATGGCCTCTTGATGCCAACCCTCCGTCTGTCAGTCATCATAGACACAAACTCCAGTGTGAACAAACATCTGACATCCGCCCTTACTCAGGTGCTAGATATCTCTAATCAGCTGTTGTACATTAGAAATGCTTTCTGCTGGGCAATGAATTGAACCGTAGCTTGTGTTTACAATTCCATCTTCACCCTACTGGTCCCAAAGATGTCTTGATAGGGAATTCTGGATCTACAACGCAGCATTCTGCTTTCCTCATAGAAAGAATAAGTGTCTGACAGACAGCCCAGAAACCCAACATGAGGATCAATCTACTCAGCCCGCGAAAGAACCCTGATTTATAGGCTGCCCTGGCCACTAGTGCTGTGTGTGACAGAGCCTGAGCCCCGACCTTGTGTCAGCCACCCAGAGAGCGGGGCCCATATCCAGCATGTGAGACCGGCCATGGTCCAAGTCTGTGATATCTACACATCCTTGGTATTCAGGAATCTCTCCCAAGAACTTTGCTGGAATCCCTGCTAAGGGTGAACCTGAAGCACAATAGAGAACTCCTTTTTCCTTATGGCAGGAAACCAGGCTGTTGGGATGGGCGTCCAACCCTCAGAGTGGGCCAATGAGTCCACATCCACTCCTGAGGGCCGCCCTGGGCACAAACAGACATGGTGACCCTCAGCCCGAGTACGCTTTCAAACAATCTCTCTCCGTTGCATCACATGGATCCCGCATTACAGGCCTGGTATGCTTCTAGGCAGAAATTCTAACCCTTCGTAGGATATTCCAGGTGTCCAGACCCAGAGCCCGTCTCTGGAATTCCTGTTTTGGGGCACCCCTAAGATGGAAAATAGCACTTTTCCTTTCCCCGCAAAAGCCACCAAAGTATGGGGAATCGCCAGGATCCTTAGAGAGGAAAAATCTCCCATGGACCTAGAAAACCACACCTGCATTCTGATGCCATCATGGATACACAATCCAGATAGAAAAGCCTGTGCTACTGCCCTCGAGTCACACTAATTACAGTTCCTGAAAAACTGCCCTCCAAGTCTATGCATTGGGCCTGTGATCACCTCGCCACTAACCCTAAGCCATGTTTTGTTTGCAGACTTCTCTTCCAAAACCATGGCTCACATGCCCTCCAGGATGGGATCTCTGTAGCCACACTAGAAGACTATGGCTGCAATCCCCAAGGAAATTATGGCCATCACATTTGCCCAAACCCTCCAGTTTAGGAGAAACCTGCAAGGCCCCTGAGCCCACCCCAATATTGGAGGCCACTCTGGACGTAAATGCATCTTCTGAAACACCTTCATAACTTATATCTGACAGACAATCAAGTCAACGCTCGTGAGTCAGAAGATTGAATCTGACATGCTCCTTGGACTTCATTGGAATGCTAGGTTAGGTTTTCAGGTATCTGTCCTCAGAGTCCTGTTCTGGAATATCAACTTATAATACAGCATGTGGTCCCTGAGCCACAGAACAGAACATCTTCTGTCCCCAGAAGAAAACCGTGCTATTCAACCTGTTGAAAACCCTCTGGGTGGGAGAATCCTGCATGGTCCCTTAGCCAGCAGCACATTATAAGATTTCCTTGGTAACAAACCAGCATTGTGACCCATCTTCAAAAGATTCTATGTTAATTCATCGCCCTTGGTACTTCGCACTAGAGCCACCAGAACGAAACTTCCATGTTCCTCAGCTGCAATGGAAATTGGAGGTTGACTTTCAAGGCAGCCATGCGGGAGAGCTTTGCTACCCAAACTATCCACATGGGGACACTGGAGCAAACTAATCAGACTCCACATGTCTAGTAGAAGGAAACCTTGCTGTTTGGAGCATCTCACAAGCCCCAGCATGGGACATCCTCCATGGCCTTTTGAGGCCCCCGCTCCGTTAGTCGTTCATCACAGATACAAACCCCAGTGTGAGCAAACATCTGACATTCACCCTTACTCAGGTGCTAGATATCTCGAATCAGCTGCTGCACACTGGAACTGCCTTCTGATTGGCACTGAATTTAACAGTATTTTGTATTTACAATTCCATCCTCGCCCGACTGGTCCCCATGGCCTCTAGATAGGTAATTCTTGAACCACGTTGAAACATTCTGCCTTCTCCATAGAAAGAAGAATAGCTTTGTGAGTCTGCCCAGAAAGCCCACATGAGGATCAATCTGCTCGACCCTCGAGGGAACCCCGATTTATAGGACGCCCTGGCCATGAATGCTGTGTGTTACAGAGCCTGAGCCCCATCCTCATGTCAGCCACCCTGAAAGCGGGCCCCATATCCAGCATGTGAGACCCCCATGGCTCAAGTCTGTCATCCCTACCCATTCCTGTTATTCAGGCATCTGTCCCCAACCTTTGCTGGAATCCCTGCCAATGGGATAACCTGAAGCAAAATAGAGAACTCCTCCTCCCCATGGCAAGAAACCTATTGCTGGGATTAGTTTGCAAACCTAAGAGTGGGAGCCAGATGCATCGCCAACGAGACCATGCCCACTCCTGAGGGCCACCTTGGGCACCAACAGGCATTTTGACCTTCAGCCTGAGCATGCTTTCAAACAAGTCCTCTCAGTTGCACACCAGGATCCTGCTTTGCAGGCCTGGTATGCCCCTAGGCCTAAATCCTAACCCATGGTGGGATTTTCCAGGCCCCCAGACCCAGAGCCTGTCTCTAGAATCCCTTTTTTTGGTCACACCTAAGATGGAAAACAACACTCTTACCTTCCCTGAAAAAGCCACCAAATTATTGGGAGTCTCCAGGATCCTTAGAGAAAAAAAATCTCTCCTAAACGCATGAGACCACACCTCCTTTCTGAGGCCACCCTGGACACAAAATCCACATAAAAAAGCCTATGTTACCGCCTTCAAATCATCCTAATTCCAGTTCCTGACGAGCTCTTATCCAGTTCTGTGCATTGGGCCTGTGATCATATCACCACTAAGTCTAACCGGAGTTTGTTTGCAGAATTCAGTCCAAAAACCATGGTTCCTGTGCCCTCCAGGATAGGGTCTCTGGAGCCCGACCACAGTACTGGGCCTGCCATCACCAAGGAAAATTTTCCCATCACATTTGCCCAAACCTTTGAAATTAGGAGAAACCTGCATGGCCCCTGAGCCCACCCCCATATTGGAGGCTGCTCTGGACGCAAATATGCAGTCTGTAACACTCTGATCACCTACATCAAGGCATACAGCCAAGTCAATGGTCCCGAGTCCTACAATTGAACCAGATATGCCCCTAGGACCTCATTGGAACTCAAGATTAGGTTTACAGGCATCTGCCTTCAGAGACCTGTTCTGGAATACCAACTTGTGATATAACATGTGGTCCCTAAGCCACACAACTGTATATCTCCTGTCCTAAAGGAAACCGTGATATTGGACCTGTGTCAAACCCTCAGGGTAGGAGAATCCTGCATGATATCCTTGCCACCAGCACATTCTAAGATCTCCATTGTAACAAAGTAGCATTGTGACCCATGTACAAGAGATTCCATGTCAACTCAAAACCTTGGTACTTCGCCCCAGCGTCACCAGACGAACCTGCCAATTTCCTAAGCTGCAATGGACAAAGGAGGTGTACTTTCAAGGCAGTCAGGCGGGAGAGCTCTGCTACCCCATCTTTCCACATGGAGGACACTGGAGCAAACAAACCAGACTCCCCTTGTCAAGTAGAAGGAAACCTTACAGCTTGGAGCATCTCACAAGCCCCAGCGTGGGAAATCCTCCATGGCTTTTTGATGCCACCCCTCTGTTAGGCGGTCATCACAGATACAAACTCCAGTGTGAGCAGACTTCTGACATCTGCCCTTACACTGGTGCTGGATATCTCGAATCAGCCACTGCACACTGGAACTGCCTTCTGCTTGGCACTGAATTTAACTGTAGCTTGTGTTTACAATTCCATCCTCACCCTCCTGGTCCCCATGGCCTCTTGACTGGTAATTCTTGAGCCACGTCGCAGCATTCTGCCTTCCCCATAGAAAGAAGAAGTGCCTGGAGAGTCTGCCCAGAAAGCTCACATGAGGATCAATCTACTCGTCCCTTGAGGGAACCCAGATTTATAGGCTGCCCTGGCTACTAGTGCTGTGTCTGACAGAGCCTGAGCCCTGACCTCATGTCAGCCACCCAGAGAGTGGGGCCCATATCCAGCATGTGAGACCGGCCATTGCCCAGGTCTGTCATCTCTACCCATTCTTGGTATTCAGGCATCTGACCCCAGACCTTGCTGGAATTTTTGCCAATGGGGGAGCCTGATGCAAAATAGCAAACTCCTATTTCCGCATGGCAGGAAACCTGTTTAAAGGTTTGGGTGTCCAACCTTCAGAGTGGGAGCCAGTTGCATTCCTGATGATTCCACTCCCTCTCCTGAGGGCCGCTCTGGGAACAAACAGGTATTGTGTCCCTCAGCCTGTGCAAGCTCTCAAACAAGCCCTCTCATTTTCACCACCAGGATCTCGCGTTGCAGGCCTGGTATGCCCCTAGGCCCAAATCCTAACCGTTGGTGGGATTTCCATAAGCCCAGACAAAGAACCCGTCTCTGGAATCCCTGTTTAGAGGCACCCCTAAGATCGATGAAAGCACTCTTCCCTTCACCGAAAAAACATCAAATTATTGGAATCCGCCAGTATCCTTAGACAGGGAAAATATCCCCTGAGCTTATGAGACCAAACCTGCATTCTTAGGCCATCCTAGATACACAATACAGATAGAAAAGCATGTGCTACCACCTTCCCGTCACCTTAATTATAGTTCCTGACAAGCTGCCCTCCAGGTCTATGCATTGGGCCTGCGATCACCTCGCCACTAACATCACCCCATTTTGTGTTTGCAGATTTTTCTCCCAAAACCATGGCTCATATGTCCTCCAGGATGGGATCTATGGGGCCTCACCACAAAATGGGCCTGCCATCCCCAAGGAAAATTTACCCATTACATTTACCCAAACCCTCCAGATTAGGAGACACCTACAAGGCCCCTGAGAACATTCCAATATTGGAGGCCACTCTGGACCCCAATGCATAGTCTGAAATACCCAAATCACCTAAATGCAGGCAGACACCCAAGTCAATGGTCCTGAATCAGAAGATTGAACCTGACATGCCCCTAGCACCTCACTGGAAACCTAGATTAGGTTTTCAGACATCTGTCCTCAGAGGCCTGTTCTGGAATACCAACTTATGATACAACACATGGTCCCTGATACTGCAACAGAACATCTCCTGTCCCCAGAAGGAAACTGTGCTCTTCGACCCGTGTCAAACCCTCAGGGTAAAAGAATACTGAATGGCACCTTAGCCACCAGCATATTCTAAGATCTCCCTGGTAACAAACCAGCATTGTGACCCCTCTGCAAGAGATTCCATCTCAAATCAAGCCTTGGTATTTCTTTTCAGAACCACCAGAAGGGACCTGCCATGTTCCTCAGCTGCAATGGTCAATGGAGGTGTGCTTTCCAGGCATCCATGCAGGAGAGCGCTACTACCCAAATTTTCCACAAGGTGGACATTGGAGCAAACGAACTAGACTCCCCATGTCCAGTAGAAGGAAACCTTGCTGTTTGGAGCATCTCACAAGCTTCAGCATGGGAAATCTTACAGGGCCTCTTGACTCCACCCCTGCTGATGTCGGTCATCTTAGACACAAACTCCAGTGTGAGCAAACATCTGAAATCCGCCCTTACTCAGGTGCTGGATATCTCCAATAAGGAAGTGCACATTGGAACTGCCTTCCACTTGGCACTGAATTTAACCATAGCTTGGTTTTACAATTCCATCCTCAGCCTCCTGGTCCACAAGCCCACTTGATAGGGAATTATCGAGCCACAATGCAGAACTCTGCCTTACCCATAGAAAGAAGAATGGCTAGTGACACTGCTCAGACCACACATGAGGATTAATCTGTTCGGCCCTTGAGGGAACCCTGATTTATAGGCTGCCCTGGCCACTAGAGCTGTGTCTGACAGAGCCTGATCCTCAACATCGGGTCAGCCACCCAGAAAGTGGGACCCATATCCAGCATATGAGACCGGCTATGGTGCAAGTCTATCACCTGTACCCATTCTTGGTATTTAGGCATCTGTCCCCAGACCGTTGCTGGAAACCCTGCCAGTGGGGAAACAGAAACAGAATAGAGAACTCCTATTTCCCCCATGGCAGGAAACCTGGCTGTCGGGATGGATGTCCAACCCTTAGAGTGGAAGCCAGCTGCATGGCCAATGAGACGACACCCACTGCTGATTGTCGCCCTGGGGACAAAGAGGCATTATGACCCTCAGCCTGAGCCTTCTTTCAAACAAGCCCTCTCTGTTGCACCACGAGAATCCCACACTGCAGGTCTGGTATGCTCCTAGGCCCAAATCCTAAACCTTGGTGGTATTTTCCAGGAGCCCAGACCCAGAGCCCGTTTCTGGAATCCCTGTTTTCGGGCACCCCTATGATGGAAAACATCACTCTTCCTTTCCCCGAAAATGCCACCAATCTATTGGGAGTCGCGCATATCCTTAGAGAGGAAAAATCTCCCATGAAGCCATGAGACCACAACTGTATTCTGAGACCATCCAGGACACACTTCCAGATACAAAAGCCTGTGCTAGGGCCTTTGAGTCAACCTAATTAGAGTTCCTGATGATGTGCCCTCCATGTCTACACATTAGGCCTGTGATCACCTCACCACTAACCCTAACCCGAACTTGTGTTTTCAGACTTCTCTTCCAAAACTTTGGCTCACGTGTCCTCCAGGTTGGCGTCTCTGGATCCACAGCACAGACTGTGCCTGTAATCACCAAGGAAACTCTGCTTGTCACAGTTGCCCAAACCCTCCAGATTAGGAGAAACATGCCAGACCCCTGTGCAAACCCCAATTTTGGAGGCCACTCTGGGTGCAAATGTGCAGTCTGAATCATCCTGATCACCTACATCCAGGCAGTCAGCCAAGTCAATGATCCTGAGTCAGAAGATTGAACCTGACATACCCCTAGGATCTCATTGGAATCCTAGATTCGGTTGTCAGACATCTGTCCTCAGTCGCCAGTTCTGGAATACAAACTTCTGATACAACATGTGGTCCCTGAGCCACACAGAGAACATCTCCTGTCCCCAGAAGGAAACCATGCTCTTCTTCCTGTGTCAAACCCTCAGCGTAGTTGAATCCTTCATGGCACCTTAGCCATCAGCACATTCTAAGATCTCCCTAGTAACAAACTAGCATTGAGATCCATTAGCAAGATATTCCATGTGAACTCAAGGTCCTGATATTTCACCCCATAGCCACCAGAACGAACCTGCCATGTTCCTCAATTGCAATGGTCATTGGAGGTGTGCTTTCCATGCATCTTTGCAGGAGTGTTCTGCTACCGAAAGTTTCCACATGGGGGACACTGGAGCACCCAAACCAGACTCCACCTGTCCAGTAGAAGGAAACTTTGCTTTTTGGAGCATCTCATAAGACCCAGCTATGGAAATGCTCAATGGCCTATTGATGCTACACCTCCATTTGTTAGTCATCATAGACACAGACTCCAGTGTGAGCAAACGTATAACATCACCCTTTACTCAGGTGCTGGATATCTTGAATTAGCCACTGCACACTGGAACTGCCTTCCGCTTGGCACTGAATTGAACAGTTGTTTGTGTTTACAATTCCATCCTCACCCTTCTGGTCTCCAAGCCCTCTTGATAGAGATATCTCCTGCCACATCACAGCATTCTGCCTTCCCCATAGAAAGAAGAAACACCTGGTGAGTCTGCCCCAAAACCCCACTTGAGGATCAATCTGCTTGGCCATTGAGGAAACCCAGATTTATAGACTGCTTTGCCACTAGTGCTTTGTCTGACACAGCCTGAGCCCTGACATAGTGCGATCCACCCGGAGAGCGTGGCCCATATGCAGCATGTGAGACTGATTATTGCTCACGTCAGACATCTCTACCCATCTTTGTTATACAGGTATCTGTCCCTAGTCCTTTCCTGGAATCCCTGCCAATGGGGGTGTTAGATCCGAAATCAAAAAAGCAGAACTGATACAAAGCGAAGGTCAAGCAAAGGTTTATTTTGCTCTAAGCATCAAGAATCAAACTGACCGGTCAGGGCCATCTCTTGCAAAGAGGCAATTCCTCCCAGCCTCACAGACTAACTTTTATACAGGTAGTTTAGCTGGGCTATACACAGGTGGCCAATGAGTGTGCAGTACAGAGAGAACACTGCACAGTCATGCTAAGTCTGCCACATACAGAAAAAAAAATGCTAGGTAACTCATGGGTACCCAATTGAATTGAACTAGTAGAAGTATGTGTGCCCCACTGATTGGATGACTTCACCTGGCCTGACCCACCCTTGTATCTAGGCTTTGCAAGTAAGTTCCTATGGGAGGGGCTGGGTCAATCTAAGTTTATTGCATAGGGTCAATCTACGTTCACTACATAAACACAAAATGACTCCCTCTGGCCAACCAGACCCTTACAGGGGAACCTTAAGCACCACAGAGAACTCCTTCTTCCAGATAGCAGGAATCTGTATGTTGAGATTGGTGTTCAACACTGAGGGGGAGCCAGCTGCATGGCCAATGAGACCACACCCACACATGAGGGTGCCTAGGGCACAAACAGGCATTGTGACACTCAGCCTGAGCATGCTTTCAATCAGGCTGTGTCAGACAGCCTGAGTGCCCATGGTGGCCTATGATATTAGGGTTCTGTCAAAGACCATGCAGGTGGATCCTCATGGGGGTTTACTTGGCAGACTCACCCGGAAATTCTTTCTGTGGGACAGGCATAATGCTGCATCATGGCACCAGAATTCCCTATCAAGAGGCCTTGGGGACCAGGAGGGTGAGGATGGAATGGTAAACACAAACTACAGTTCAATCCCGTGCCAATCAGAAGGCTGATTCCAGCTATCCAGCACCTGAGTAAGGGTGGATGTCAGACTTTTGCTCACATTGTAGTTTGTGTCTATGATTACCGACAAATGGAGGGGTGGCACAAGAGGCCATGGAGGATTTCCAATGCTGTGACTTGTGAGATTCTCCAAACAGCAAAGTTTCCTTTTACTGGACAGGGGATTTAGGTGTGTTTGCTCTAAGGTCCCCCATATGGAAAGTTTGGGTAGCAGAGCTCTCCCGCATTGATGCCTAGAAAGCACAGCTCCATGGTCCATTGCTGATGAGGAAATGGCAGGTTCGATCTGGTGTCTTTGGGGCTAAGTTCCAAGCAGCCTGAGTTGACATGGAGTTTCATGCTGTTGGATCACATTCCTGGTTGGGATCCATGGAGAAGTTAGAATATTGGTATGGTCAGAGGGCCATGAAGGATTCTCCTACACTGAGACATGGACACAGCTACCAAAAGCAAGGTATACTTCTGGGGACTGGAGGGGTTCTGTAGTGTGGCTCAGGGAACACATGTTCGAATATAAGTTGGTATTGGGTAATAGGCCCCTGGGGATAGGCACCTGAAAATTTAAGCTCTGGTATTGATGAAGTCCTAGAGGCATGTCAGATTCAATCTGCAGACTCAGGGTCTTTGACTTGGGTGTCTGCCTGGTGGCAGGGTCCATTGTGTGTCAATGCGCATTTGGGTCCAGAGCATTCTTCAAAACGGAGGAGTGCTAGGGGCTTTGTAATTTGCTCCTCATCTTCATGGTTTTGGCAACAGTGAAGATAGAGTTTCCTTCGGGAGGATAGGCACAGTCATTGGGTGTGGCTCGAGGCCCCGTCCTGAGGGCATGTGGGCCAGGGCTTTAGGTACAGAAATCTGGAAACGTGAACTAGGGTTAGGTGATCACAGGCCCGATCTGCAGGCCCTAAATGCAGCTCCTATTGTACTGAATTTAAGGTGTCATAGAGGTGATAGTGCAGACTTTCCTATCTGGATTGTGTGTCAAGGATGGTCGCAAAATATAGGAGTGTTTCATGGTGCCATGGGAGATTCCTCACCTCTGGGGATTCTTCCCAGCTCCCAAGAGTTTGGTGTCTCTGGAGGAAGGGAAGACTGCTGTTTTCCGTCTCAGGGGACACCCACAAGAGGGATGCCAGAGACAGATCCTTGTTCTGGGCACCTGGAAAACACAAATGAAGGTGAGGATTTGGACCTAGGAACCTGGCAGGCCCGCTCTGCCGGCTCCTGGTCCAGCTACCAAGGGAGTTTGTTTGAAAGTAGGCTCACACTGAGAGTCACAATGCCTCTTTGTGCCCAAGGCGGCTCCCATGAGTGGCCGTGGTCTCATGGGCCATGTAGCTAGTTCCCCCTCTGAGGGTTGGACACCCATCTCAACAGCCAGGTTTCCTGCCATCGGGAATTAGGAGTACTCTTGTGCTTAAGTTTCCCCTATAAGCAGGGATTTGAGCTATGGTCTGGGAAGAGACGCCTGAACACCCAAGTTGAGTAGAGATGATGGCTTAGGGCCATGGCATTTCCCACGTTCAAAATACGGGGACAACTGTCTGCATGGCTGTCTGGAGGTTGTTCCTCAGAATATGTCAGACAGAACCTGAGTGCCCACGGTGGCCTATGATATTAGGGTTCCATCGAGGGTCATGCAGATGGATCCTCATGTGGGGTTTCTGGGCAAAATCACCAAGCAGGACTTCTTTCTATGTAGTAGGCATAATGCTGTGTTGTGGCTCCAGAATTCCCTATCAAGTGGGTTTGTGGACTAGGAGGTTGAGGATGAAATTGTAAACACAAGCCATGGTTAAATTCAGTGGCAAGTGGTAGGCAGCTCCAATGTGCAGTGGCTTATTTGAGGTATCCAGCACCTGACTAAGGGAGGATCTCAGATGCTTGCCCACACTGGAGATTCTGTCTATGATGACCGACAAATGGCAGGGTGTCATCCCGGGGCCATGGAGGATTTCCCATGCTGGGGCTTGTGAGTTGCTCCAAACAGCAAGGTTTCCTTCTACTGGACAGGGGGAATCTGGTTTCTTTGCTCCAGGTTCCCCCATATGGAATGTTTGGGTAGCAGAGCAATCTCGCATGGATGCCAGGAAAGCAAAATTCCGCTGACCTTTGCAGTTGAGAAACATGGCAGGTTCGATCTGGTGCCTCTGGGGCGAAGTTCCAAGAGACATGAGTTGACATCGAGTTTCATTCTGTTGGATGATAGTGCTGGTTTGCATCCAGGGAGACGTTAGAATGTTGGGGTGGTCAGGGGCCCATGAAGGATTCTCCTACACTGAGTCTTGGACACAGCTACCAAAAGCAACGTATCCTTTTGGGGACAGGAGAGGTTCTGTAGTGTGGCTCAGGGACCACATGTTGGAATATAAGTTAGTATTGGAGAACAGGTCTCTGGAGACAGGCACCTGAAAACCTAAGCTCGGGTATAGATGAAGTCCCAGAGGCATGTCAGGTTCAATCTTCTGACTCAGGGCCTTTGACTTGGTTGTCTACCTGGAGGCAGGTCCTCATTGTATGTCAGAATGTGCATTTGGGTCCAGAGTTTTCCTTTGAATTGAGGTGGGCTCAGGGGCTTTGTACATTGCTCCCAATCTTCAGGGTTTTGGCAACAGTGAAGGGCAGAGTTTCCTTTGGTAACGTACGCACACTTGTCCGGGACTCCAGAGACCCCATCCTCGAGGGCATGTGGGCCTGGGCTTTGGGGACAGAAATCTGCAAACTAGGGTTAGTGTGAGGGCCGAGGTGATCACAGACCTCACCTGCAGGCCCTGAGGGCAGCTAATACTGTACTGAAATTAAGGGGTCATGGAGGTGGTAGCACAGGATTTTCTGTCTGTATAGTGTGTCCAGGAAGGTTGCAAAATGTATGAGAATCTTCATGGTGCCATGGGAGATTCTTCATCTCTGGGGATTCTACCCAGCTCCCAAAAGCTTGGTGTCTCTGGGGGAAGTGAAGATTGCTGTTTTCCGTCTCTGGGGACCACGAAAAGAGGGATTCCAGAGACAGTTTCTGGGTCTGGGCGTCTGGAAAACATGAACAAGTGTGAGGCTTTGACCCTAGGGACTTGGCAGGCCTGCTCTGCAGGCTCCTGGTCCAGCTACTGAGGGGGTGTGTTTGAAATCAGGCTCACACTGAGGGTCACAATGCCTGTTTGTGCCCACGGCGGCTACTGTGTGTGACCATGGTCTCATGGGCCGTGCAGCTGGTTCCCACTCTGAGGGTTGGACACTCATCTCAACAGCCAGGATTCCTGCCATTGGGAAGGAAGAGTACTCCTGTGCTACAATTTCCCCAATAGGCAGGAATTTGAGCTAAGGTCTGGGGATAGATGCCTGAATAACCAAGTTGAGTAAATATGATGGCTTTGGACCATGGCAGGTCCCACCTGCAATATATGAGGTCCGCTGTCTGCATGGCTGACTGAAGGTCGTAGCTCAGGCTGTGTCAGACAGAGTCTGAGTGCCCATGGTGGACTAAGATATTAGGGTCTCGTCGAGGGCCATGCTGGTGGAACCTAATGTGGGGTTCCTGGGAAGGCTCACCAGGCACTTCTTCCTTCTGTGGGACAGGCAGAATGCTACTTTGTGGCTCAAGAATTCCCTATCAAGAGGGCATGGGCAAAAGGAGGGTGAGGATGTAATTTTAAACACAAGCTAAGGTTAAATTCAGTGAAAAGCAGAAGGCAGTTCCAGTGTGCAGCAGCTGATACGAGATATACAGCACCTGAGTAAGGGTGGATATCAGATGTTTGCTCACACTGGAGTTTGTGTCTATGATGACCGCCAAATGGAAGGATGGTGTCATGAGGCCATGGAGGATTTCCCATGCTGTGAATTATGAGATGCTCCAAACAGCAATGTTTCCTTCTACTGGACAGGTGGTGTCTGGTTTGTTTGCCACAGGCTCCACATTATGGAAAGTTGAGCTCTCCTTCATGGGTGCCTGAAAGCACAACTCCCTTGACCATTGCAGCTGAGGAACATGGCAATTTTTATCTGGTGCCTCTGAGGCTAAGTTCCAAGAGGCCTGAGTTGACATGGAGTTATATGCTGTTGGGTCACAATGCTGGTTGTTATCCAGGGAGATGTTAGAATGTTGGGGTTTCCACAGGGCCATGCAGGATTCTCCTGCACTGAGTCTTGTCCACAGCTACCAAGAGCAAGGTATCCTTCTGGGGACAGAAGGGGTTCTGTTGTGTGGCTGAGGGACCACATGTTAAAATATAAGTTGGTATTGGAGAACAAGCCTCTGGGTACAGGAGCCTGAAAACCTAAGCTAGGGTACCAATGAAGTCGTAGAGGCATGCCAGGTTCAATCTTTGGACTCAGGGCCTTTTACATCGATGTCTGTTTGGGAGCAGGTGCTCACTGTGTATCAGAATATGTACTTGGGTCCAGAGTGTTCTTTGAAGTTGAGTTGGGCTCAGGTGCTTTGTATTTGTTTCTAAGATTCATAGTTTTGGCAAATGTGAAAGGCAGAGTTTTCTTCGGGAGTGTAAGTACACTCGTCCGTTGTGGCACCAGAGGCCCCATCCTCGAGGGCATGTGGGCCAGGGCTTTGGGGACAGAAGTCTGCAAACACAATCTATGGTTAAGGTGAGGGCCGGTGTGATCACAGGGCAAATCTGCAGGGCGTGAGTGAACCTCAGTGTACTGAAATTAATGTGTCATGGAGGCCATAACACTGGCTTTTCTGTCTGGACTGTGTATCTAGGACAGTCTCAAAATGTAGGGGATTCTTCATGGGGCCATGGGAGATTCTTTGACTCGGGGGATTCTGCCCAGCTCCCTAGAGTTTGGGTTGCCTAGGGGAAGGGAAGACTGCTGTTTCCTGTCTCACAGGACCCCCAAAAGAGGGATTCCAGAGACAGGTTCTGGGACTGGGCATCTGGAAAACATTGAGGGTTAAGATTTGGCCCTAGGGACATGGCAGGCCTGCCCTGTGTGCTCCTGGTCCAGCTACCAAGGCGGTTTGTTTGAAAGCAGGCTCACACTGAGGGTCACAAAGTCTGTTTGTGCCCAGGGGGGCTCCCATGAGTGGCCGTGGTCTCATGGGCCATGCAACGGTTCCCACACTGAGGGTTGGACACCCAACTAAGCAGCCAGGATTCCTGCCATCGGGTAGGAGGAGTATTCCTGTCCTTCATGATCCCCCATAGGCAGGGATTTGAGCTATGGTCTTGGGAGAGATGCCTGAATATCTAGGTTGAGTAGATGTGAAGGCTTCAGGCCACGACAGGTCCCACCTGCAGGATATGGAGAAAACTGTCAGTGTGGCTGACTAGAGGTTATGGCTCAGGCTGTGTCATGGAGGCTTATGATATTAGGGTGCCTTTAAGGGCCATGCAGTTGGATCCACATGTGGGGTTTCTGGACAGACTTACCAGGCACTTCTTCTGTCTGTGGGGTAGGCAGAATGCCCTACTTTGGCTCCAGAATTCCCTGTCAAGAAGGCTTGTTGATGAGGAGGGTGAGGATAAAATTGTAAACACCAGCTAGGGTAAAATTCAGTGCCAAGTGGAAGGCCATTCGAGTGTGCAGCAGCTGATTCGAGATACCAGCACCTGAGTAAGGACTGATGTAAGATGTTTGTTTACAATGGACTTTGTGTCTATGTTGGCAACCAAATGGAGTGTTGGCGTCACGAGGTCATGGAGGATTTCCTACAATGGGGCTTGTGAGATGCTCCAAACAGCAAGGAATCCTTGTACAGGACAGGGCGAGTCTGGTTTGTTTGCTCCACTGTACCCCATATGGAAAGTATGGGTAGCAGAGCTCTCCAAAATGGATGCCTAGAAAGCACACCTCCATTGACCATTGAAGCTGAGGAACACAGAAGGTTCGCTCTGGTGACTCTGGGGTGAAGTCCCAAGCAGCCTGAGTTGACATGGAGTTTCATGCTGTTGGATCATAATGATGGTTTGTATCCACGGAGAAGTTAGGATGTTGTGGTGTTCAGGGGCCATGCAGGATTCTCATAAACTGAGTCTTGGACATAGCTACTAAGAGCAAGCTATGCTACTCGAAACAGGAGGGATTCCGTTGTGTGGCTCACAGACCCCATGTTGGAATTTAAGTTGTTATTGGAGAAAAGGCCTCTGGGGACAGGCAGGCACCTGAAAATCTAATCTATGGTATCGATGAAGTCCTAGGGGCATGTCAGGATCAATCTTCTGCCTCAGGGCCTTTGACATGGATATCTGCCTGGAGGAAGGTGCTCATGGTGTGCCAGAATGCGCATATCAGTCCAGAGTTTTCCTCGCAACTGAGGTGGGCTCAGTTACTTTGTATATTGCTCCTAATTTTCAGGGTTTGGGAAACAATGAAGGGCAGAGTTTCTTTCGGGAGGATAGGCACAGTCATCTGGTGTGGCTCCAGAGGCCCCATCCTGGAGGACATGTGGGCCAGGGCTTTGGGGACAGAAATCTGGAAATGCGAACTAGGGTTAGGGTGAGGGCCGAGGTGATCACAGGCCCGATCTGCAGGCCTTGAGGGCAGCTCATAGTGTACTGAAATTAAGGTGTCATGGAGGCAGTAGTGAAGCCTATTTTGTCTGTATCCTGTGTCCCTGACGGTCACAAAATATAGGGGTGGCTTCATGGGGCCATGGGAGATTCTTCATCTTGGGTATTCTGCCCAGCTCCCAAGACTTTGGTATCTCTGGGGGGAAGGGAAGACTGCTGTTTTCAGTCTCAGGGGAACCGGAAAAAAGAGATTCTGGAGACAGTTTCTGGGACTGGGTGCCTGGAAAACAAACGAGGGAGAGGATTTGGCCATAGTAACCTGGTAAGCCTGCTCTGCGGACTCCTGGTGCAGCTACTGATGGGGTTTGTTTGAAAGCAGGCTCACGCTGAGGGTCACAATGCCTGTTTGTGCCCAGGGCATCTCCCATGAGTGACCGTGGTCTCAAGGCCCATGCAGCTGGTTCCCACTCTAAGGGTTGGACACCCATATCACAGGCCAGATTTCCTGCCATCGGGAAGGAGAACACTTGTGCCTCAAGTTCCCCCATAGGAATGGATTTGAGCTAAGTTCTGGGGACAGATGCCTGAATAACCGGGTTGAGCAGAGATGACGGTTTTGGGCCACGGCAGGTCCCACCTGCAGGATATGGGGCCCAATGTGTAGGTGACTGACTGGAGGTTGTGGGTCAGGCTATGTCAGACAGAGCTTTAGTGCCCATGGTGGCCTATAATATTAGGGCATTGACAAGGGCCATGCAGGTGGATCCTCATGTGGGGAATCTGAACAGATTCACCAGGCACCTTTTTTTTTTTTCTATGGGGCAGGCAAAATGCTATATTGTGCCCCCCAGAATTCCCTATGAAGAGGGTGTGGGGACAAGTAGGGTGAGGATGGAATTGTAAAAACAAGCTACGGTTCAATTCAGTGCCAAACGGAAAGCAGTTCCAATGTGCAGAGACTTATTCGAGAGATACAGCAGCTGAGTCAGGGCGGTTGTCCAATATTTGCTCACACTGGAGTTTGTGTCAATGATAAACGACAAATGGAGTGGTGGCGACAAGAGGCCATGGAGGATTTCCCATGCTGAGGCTCGTGAGATGCTCCAAACACCAAGGTTTCCTTCTACTGGACAGGTGGAATCTGATTTGTTTGCTCCAGGGTCCCCCATGTGGAAATTCTGGGTAGCAAAGCTCTCTGACATGGATGCCTGGAAAGCACACCTCCATTCTCCATTGCAGCTGAAGACCATGGCAAGGTCATTCTGGTGGCTCTGGTGCGAAGTACCAAGGGCGATGAGCAAACATGGAATCTCTTTCAGATGGGTCACACTGCTGATTTGTTACCAGGGAGATCTTAGAATGTGCTTGTGGCTAAGGTGTGGTGCAGGATTCTCCTTTTCTGAGGTTTTGGCAAAGGTCGAAGAGCACAGTTTCCTTCTGGAGACAGGAAATGTTCTGTGGTGTGGCTCAGGAACCACGTGTTGTATCATAAGTATGTATTCCAGAATAGGCCCCTGAGGACAGATGCCTGACAACCTAATCAAGGGTTTCAATGAGGTCCAAGGGCATGTCAGGTTCAATCTTCTGACTCAGGACCATTGACGTGGCTGTCTAGCTGAATGTAACTTATCAAGGTGTTTAAGACTGCGCATTTGCATCCAGAGTGGCCTCCAAAATTGGGGTGGTATCAGGGGCCTTGCAGGTTTCTCTTTATCTGTAAGATTTGGACAACTGTGATAGGCACAGTTTCCTTGGGAAATGCAGCCACAGTCCTGTGGTGCACCTCGAGTGACCTCATCCTGGAGGGCATGTGAGCCATGGTTTTGACACAGAAGTCTGCAAACACAAATTCGGTTTCGGGTTAGTTGCGAGGTGATCGCAGGCCAAATGCATAGACATGGTGGTCAGCTCATCAGGAACTGTAATTAGGGTGACTGGAAGACGGTAGCACAGATTTTTCTATCGGGATTGTGTGTCCAGAACGACCTCGGAATGTAGGTGAGGTCTCATGGGTCCATGGGAGACTTTTCCTCTCTAGGGATCCTGGCGGCTCCCCTTAGTTTGGTGGCTTTTTCGGGTAAGATAAGAGTATTCTTTTCCATCTTAGACGTGCCCCAAAACAGGGATTCCAGAGACGGGTTCTGGGTCTGAGAGCCTGGAAAATCCCACCAAGGGTTAGGATATGGGTCTAGGGGCATACCAGGCCTGCAATGCTGGAACCTTTGGTGGAACTGAGAGGGTTTGTTTGAAAGCATACTCGGCTGAGGGTCACAATGCCTGTTTGTGCCCCAGGCAGCCCAGGACTTGGCGTGTTCACATTACCTTGCTCCCACGTTGAGGGCTGGATACCCATCCCAACAGCCAGGTTTCTTTCCATGGGGAAGGAGTAGTACTCTATAGTGCTTCAGGTTCCTCCATTGGAAGGATTTCAGCAAAGTCTGGGGAAAATTGCCAGAAAAGCAAACATGGGTAGAGACTAAGGACTTGGGACATTGCCAGTCCCAGATGCTAGATATGGTGCCTGCTCTCTTGGTGACTGACACTAGGTCTGGACTCAGGCTCTGTCAGACACAACGCTAGTGGCCAGGGAAGTCTATAAATCGGGGTTCCCTTCAAGGCCGAGCAGATTGATCCTCATGTGGGGATTCTGGGCAGACTAACTAGACACTTGTTCTTTCTATGGGGAAGGCAGAATGCTGCATTGTGGCTCCTGAATTCAATATGACAAGGGGAGCACTAGGATGAGGATGGAATTGTAAAAACAAGCTACTGTACAATTCAGTGCCAAGCAGAACACAGTTCCAATGTGAAGCGTCTTTTTCGATATATCCAGCACCTGATTAATGGTGGATGCCAGATGTTTGCTCAGACTAGAGTTTGTGTCTATGATGACCAAGAAATGGAGGGGTGGCATCAAGAGCCCATGGCGGATTTCCCCCGCTGAGGCTTGTGAGATGCACCAAACAGCAAGGTTTCCTTCTACTGGACAGATGGAGTCTGGTTTGTTTGCTCCACGGTACCCCATGTGGAAAGTTTGGGTAGCAGAGCTCTTCGGCATGGATGCCTGGAAAGCACACCTCCATTGACCATTGCAGCTGAGGAACATAGCAGGTTTGTTCTTGTGACTCTTGGGTGAAGTACCAAGGCCTTGAGTTGACATGGAATGTCTTGCACATGGGTCAAAATGCTGGTTTGTTACCAGGGAGATCTTAGAATGTGCTGTTGGCAAAGGGGTCTTGCAGGATTCTCCTACCCTGAGCATTTGACACAGGTCCAAGTGCATGGTTTCCTTCTGCGGACAAGAGTTGTTCTGTTGTGTGGTTCAGGGACCACATGTTGTATCATAAGTTGTTATTCCAGAATAGGCCTCTGAGAACAGATGCCTGAAAAACTAATGGAGGGTTCCAATGAGGTCCTAGGGGCATGTCTGGTTCAATATTCTGACTCAGGACCATGGACTTGGGTGTCTTCCTGGACATAGGTAATCAGGGTGTTTCAGAGTGCGTCAGACAGAGCTTGAGTGCCCATAGCGGCCTATGATATTAAGGTGCTGTCGAGAGCCAAGCAGGTGGATTCTCATGTGGGGTTTCGGGCAGACTCAACAGGAACGTCTTCTTTCTTTGTGGTAGGCAGAATGCTGCATTGTGGCTCCAAAGTTCCCTATGAAGAGGTTTTGGGGACGAGGAGGGTAAATATGGAATTGTAAACACAATCTACAGTTCAATTCAGTGCCAAGCGGAAGACAATTCCTGTGTTCAGCGGCTGATGCGAGGTGTCCAGGACCTGAGTAGGGGCGGATGTCAGACGCTTGCTCACTCTGGAGTTCGTGTCTACATTGACCACCAAATAGAGGGGTGGCGTAACAAGGCCATGGAGGATTTCCCACCCTGGGGCTTGTGAGATGCTCCAAATAGCAAGATTTCCTTTTACTGGAGAGGGAGAGTCTAGTTTATTTGCTCCAGTGTCCACCATATGGAAAGTTTGGGTTCAGAGCTCTCCTGCATGGATGCCTGAAAAGCACAACTCCATTGACCACTGCAGCCAAGGAACATGGCACGTTCGATCTGGTGGCTCTGGGGCGAAGTTCCAAGCGGCCTAAGCTGACATGGAGTTTCATGCTGTTGGTTTGTATCCAGGGATACAATGCTGGTTTTTATCCAGGGAGACGTTAGAATGTTGGGGTGGTCAGGGACCAAGCAAGATTCTCCCACACTGAGACATGGACACAGCTACCAAGAGCAAGCTATACTTCTGGGGACAGCAGGGGTTCTGTTGTGTGGCTCAGGGACCACATGTTGGAATATAAGTTGGTATTGGAGAACAGGCCTCTGGGGACAGGCACCTAAAAATCTAAACTAGGGTATCGATGAAGTCCTATAGTCATGGCAGGTTCAAAATTCTAACTCAGGGCCTTGGATTTGGATGTCTGCCTGGAGGCAGGGGCTCACTGGGTGTCAGAATGTGCATTTGGGCCCAGAGCCTTCTTCGAAATTGAGGTGGCATATGGGGCTTTATACTTTGCTCCTAATCTTCAGGGATCGGGCAACCATGAAGGGCAGAGTTTCCTTCAGGAGCATAGGGACAGTCGTCTGGTGTGGCACCAGAGACACCATCCTGGAGGACATGTGGGCCAGCACTTTGGGGAGAGAAATCTGCAAAAGCAAACTAGGGTTAGAGTGAGGGCTGAGGGGATCACAGGCCCGATGTGCAGGCCTGAGGGCAGCTCATAATGTACTGAATTTAAGGTGTCTTGGAGGCAGTAGTGCAGGCTTTTCTGTCGAGTATGTGTCCAGAATGGTCTCAAAAGGTAGGGGTGGCTTCATGAAGCCAAGGGAAATTCTTCATCTTTGGGGATTCTGCTCAGCTCCCAAGAATTTGGTGTCTCTGTCGGAAGAGAAGACTGTTGTTTTCTGTCTCAGAGGACACCCAAAGAGGGATTCCAGAGACAGGTTCTGGGTCTGGGTACCTGGAAAACACAAACGAGAATGAGGATTTGGCCCTAGGGACCTGGCAGTCCCACTCTGTGGGCTCCTGATCCAGCTATCGAGGGGTTTTGTTTGAAAGCAAGCTCACGCTGAGGATCACAATGCCTGTTTGTATCCAGGGAGTCTTCCATGTGTGACCGTGGTCTCATGGGCCATGCAGCCGGTTCCCACTCAGAGGGTTGGGAAGGAGGAGTACTCTTGTGTGTCAGATTTCCACATAGGCATGGATTTGAGCTATAGTCTGGGACAGAGGCCTGAATATCCAAGTTGAGGAGAGATGTTGGTTTCGGGTCACAGGAAGTCACACCTACAGGAAATGGGGCCCACTGTCTGGAGGTGCTGAATGGAGGTCGTGGCCTAGGCTGTGTCAGACAGAGCATTGGTGCACCTGCAACCCTATGATATTACAGTGTTGTTGAGGGCCATACAGGGGAATCCTCATGTGGGTATTCTGGGCAGACTCGCCAGGCACTTCTTCTTTCAGTGGAGCAGGCAGAATGCTGCGTTATGTCTCCAGAATTCCCTATTAAGAGGGTTTGGGGACCAGAAGGGTGAGGATGGAATTGTAAACACAAGCTATGGTTAAATTCAGTGCCAAGCGGAAGGCGGTTCCAGTGTACAGTGGCTGATTTGAGACATCCAGCACCTGAGTAAGGGCGGATGTCAGAGGTTTGCTCACACTGGAGTTTGTGTCTGTGATGACGGACAAATGGTGGGGTGGTGTCTAGAGGCCATGGGGGATTTCCCACTCTGTGGTTTGTGAGATGCTCCCAACAGCAATGTTTCCTTCTACTGGACAGGGGAGTCTGGTTTGTTTGCTCCAGTGTCCCCCATATGGAAAATTTGGGTAGCAGAGCTCTCCCACATAGATGCCTGGAGAGCACACCTCCATTGACTATTGCAGCTCAGGAACATGGCAGGTTCGATCTGGTGGCTCTGGGACGAAGTTTTAATGGGGCTGAGTTGATATGTAGTTTCATGCTGTTGGATCACAATGCTGGTTTGTATCCAGTTAGATGTTAGAAGGTTGGGGTGGTCAGGGGCCCATACAGGATTCTCCTACACTGAGTCTTGGACACAGCTACCAAGAGCAATGTATCCTGGGGACAGCAGTGTTTCTGTTGTGAGGCTCAAGGACCACATGTTGGAATATAAGTTGGTATTGGAGAACAGGCCTCCAGGACAGGCGCCTAAAAATCTAAACTAGGGTATAGATGATGTCCTATAGTCATGACAAGTTCAAACTTCTGATTCAGGGCCTTTGGCTTGGAAGTCTACCTGGAGCCAATTACTCATTATGTGTCAGAATGTACACTTGGGTCCGGAGCATACTGGGAAATTGAGGTGGGCTCAGGGGGTTTGTACTTCGCTCTTAAAATTCAGGGTTTGGGCAACAGAAAAGGGCAAGGTAGGTAGTGTCCCCCATATGGAAAATTTGGGGGACACTACCTTCCTTCAGTAAGGTAGGCACATTATTCCATTGTGGCTGCAGAAGCCCCACCCTGGAGGGCAAGAGGGCCAGGGTTTTGGAGACAGAACCTGCAAACTCGAACTAGCATTAGGGTGAGTGCCGAGGTGATCACAGGCCCGATCTGCAGGCCCTGAGGGAAACTCATATGTACTGAAATTAAGGTGTCACGCAGGCGGTAACTCATGCTATATTGTCTGGATTCTGTGTCCAGAATGGTCGCAAAAGGTAGGGGTGGCTTCATGGGGCCATGGGAGAGTCTTCGTCTCTGGGTATTCTGCCCAGCTCTCAAGAGTTTGGTGCCTCTGGGGGAAGGGAAGACTGCTGTTTTCAGTCTGAGGTTAACCACAAAAGAAAGATTCCGGAGACAGATTCTGGGTCTGGGTGCCTGGAAAACACCAACGAGGGAGAGGATTTGGCCATAGCAACCTGGCTGTCTTGCTCTGCGGACTCCTGGTCGAGCTACCGTGGGCGTTTCTTTGAAAGCAGGCTCACGCGGAGGGTCACAATGCCTGTTTGTGCCCAGGGCGACTCCCATGTGTGACCATGATCTCAAGGCCCATGCAGCTGGTTCCCACTCTGAGGGTTGGACTCCCATTTCACAGGCCAGATTTCCTGCCCCTGGAAAGGAGGAGAACTCCTGTGCTTTAAGTACCCCCATAGTCAGGGATTTCAGCTACGGTCTGGAGACAGATGCCTGAATAACCAGGTAGAGCAGAGATGTTGATTTCAGGCCAGGGCAGGTCCCATCGGCAGGATATGGGACCCACTGTCTGCGTGGCTGAATGGAGCTCATGGCTCAGGCTGTGTCAGACAGAGCGTTATTGCCCATGGCACTCTATGATATTAGGGTGTCATCGAGGGCCATGCAGGTAGATCCTCATATCTGTGTTCTGCGCAGTCTCACCAGGCACTTCCTTCTATGGGGCAGGCAAAATGCTGCATTATGTCTCCAGGATTCCCTATTAAGAGGGCTTGGGGACCAGGAGGGTATGGATGAAATTGTAAACACAAGCTATGGTTAAATTCAGTGCCAAGAGGAAGGCTGTTCCAGTGTACAGTACCTGATTTGAGACATCCAGCACCTGAGTAATGGTGGATGTCAGATGTTTGCTCACACTGGAATTTGTGTCTATGATGACGGACAATGGTGGGGTGGCATCAAGAGGCCATAGAATATTTCTCACGCTGCGGCTTGTGAGATGCTCCAAACAGCAAGGTTTCCTTCTACTGGACAGGGGGAGTCTGTTTATTTGCTCCAGTATCCCCCATATGTGAGGTTTGGGTAGCAGTGCTCTCCCGCATAGTTGCCTGGAAAGCACAACTCCATTTACCATTGCAGCTCAGGAACATGGCAGGTTCGATCTGGTAGCTCTGGGATGAAGATTTAAGGGGGATGAGTTGACATGGATTTTCATGTTTTTGGATCACAATGCTGGTTTGTATCCAGGGAGATGTTAGAATGTTGGGGTGGTCAGGGGCCATGCAGGATTCTCCTACACTGAGACTTGGACACAGTTCCCAAGAGAAAGGTATCCTACTGGGGAAAGCAGGGGTTCTGTTGTGAGGCTCAAGGACCACATGTTGGAATATAAGTTGGTATTTGATAACAAGCCTCTGGGGATAGGCGCCTAAACATCTAAACTAGGGTATCAATGAAGTCCTATAGTCATGGCGGGTTCAAACTTCTGACTCAGGGCCTTTGACTTGGATGTCTGCTTGGAGGTAGGGACTCATTGTGTGTCAGAATGCGTATTTGGGCCCAGAGCATTCTTCGAAAATGAGGTGAGCTCAGGGACTTTGTACTTTGCTCCTAATCTTCGGGGTTTGGGCAACAGTGAAGGGCAGTTTCCTTCAGGAGTGTAGCCACACTTGTCTGGTGTGGGATCAGAGGCCCTATTCTGGAGGGCATGTGGGCCAGGACTTTGGGAACAGGAATTGCAAACGCGACTAGCATAAGGATGAGGGCTGAAGTGTTCACAAGACCAATCAGCAGGCGCTGAGGGCAGCTCATAGTGTACTGAAATTAAGGTGTCATGGATGCAGTAGCGCAGACTTTTCTGTCGGGATTGTGTGTCCAGGAAGGTCGCAAAAGGTAGGGTGGCTTCATGAGGCCATGGGATATTATTCTTCTCTGGAGATTCTGCCCAGCTCCCAGTATTTGTTGTCTCTTGGAAAAGGGAAGACTGCTGTTTTCTGTCTCAGGGACCCACAAAAGAGGGATTTGAGAGACAGGTTCTGGGTCTGGTTGCCTGGAAAGCACAAACGAGGGTGAGGATTTGGCCCTAGGGACCTGGCAGGCCCACTCTGTGGACTCCTGATCTAGCTACTGAGGGTGTTTGTTTGAAAGGAGGCTCACGCTGAGTGTCTCAATGCCTGTTTGTGCCCAGGGCATATCCCATGAGTGGCCCTGGTCTCAGCCATGCAGCTGGTTCCCATTCTGAGGGTAAGACACCCATCTCAACAGCCGGGTTTCCTGCCATCAGAAAGGAGGAATAATCCTATATTTCAGGTTCCCCCAGAGGCAGGGATTTGAGTTACAGTCTGGGGACAGATGCCTGAATATCCAGGCTGTGTAAAGATGATGGCTTCGGGCTATGGCAGGTCCACCTGCAGGATATGGGGCCCACTCTCTTTGTGGATGCCTGGAGGTCGTGGCTCTGGCTGTGTGAGGCAATCTTAGTGCCCATGGCGGCCTATGATATTATGGTGCTGTCGAGGGCCATGCGGGTGGTTCCTCATGTGGGGTTTCTGGGAAGACACACCAGGAACTTCTTCTCTCTGTGGGGCAGGCAGAATGTTGAGTTGTGGATCCAGAATTCCCTATCAAGAAGGCTTGGGGCCAGGAGGGTGAGGATAGAATTGTAAACGCAAGCTATGGTTAAATTCAGTGACAAGTGGAAGGCACTTACAGTGTGCAGCAGCTGATTCAAGTTATCCAGCACCTGAGTAAGGGCGGATGTCAGATGTTTGCTCACACTGGAGTTTGTGTCTATGATAACCGAAAAATGGAGGGGAGGCATCATGAAGCCATGGAGGATTTCCTAACCTGGGGCTTGTGAGATTCTCCAAACAGCAAGGTTTCCTTCTAATTGACTGGTGGATTGTCGTTTGTATGCTCCAGGGTCCCCCATGTTGAAAGTTTGATGAGAAGAACACTCCCGCATGGATGCCTGGAAAGCTCACCTCCAGAGTCCATTGCAGATGAGGAAATGGCAGTTTCGTACCGGTGACGCTGGGGCGAAGTTCAAATTCGCTGGTGTTGACCTGGAGTTTCATGCTATTGGATCACAATGCTGGTTTGTATCCAGGGAGACATTAGAATGTTGGGGAGGTCAGGGACCATGCAGGATTCTCTTACACTGAGTCTTGGACACAGCTACCAAGAGCAAGATATCCTTAAGGGACAGGAGGGGTTCTGTTGTATGGCTTAGGGACCACATGTTGGAATATAAGTTGGTATTGAAGAACAGGCCTCTGGGGACAGGTACCTGAAAATCTAAGCTATGGTATTGATAAAGTCCTAGAGGCATGTCATGTTCAATCTTCTGGCTCAGGGCCTTTGACTTGGATGTCTGCCTGGAGGCAGGGACTCATTGTGTGTCAGAATGTGCCCTTGGGCCCAGAGTTTTTGTCGGAATTGAGGTGGGCTCACGGGCTTTGTACTTTGCTCCTAATCTTCAGGGTTTGGTCAACAGTGAAGGGCAGAGTTTTCTTTGGGTGTGTAGGCACAGTCGTCTGGTAAGGCTCCAGAGGCCCCATCCGGATGAAAATGTGGGCCACGGCTTTGGGACAGAAATCTGCAAATGCGAACTAGGAATAGGTTAAGGTCTGATGTGATCACAGGCCCGATATGCAGGCCCTGTTGGGAGCTCATAGTGTACTGAAGTTAAGGTATCATGGAGACGGTAGTGCAGGATTTTCTGTCTGCATTGTTTGTCCTGGAGTTTCGCACAATGTAGGATTGGCTTCATGGGGCCATGGGAGATACTTCGGCTCTGGGGATTCTGCTCAGCTCCCAAGAGTTTTTTTTGTCTCAGGGAGAAGGGAATACTGCTGTTTTCCGTCTCAAGGATTCCCCAAAATAGTGATTCCAGAGACAGGTTCTGGGTGTGGGCACCTGGAAAACAACGACGAGGGTGAGTGTTTGGCCCTAGGGTGGTAGGTGTGCTCTGAGGGCTCCTGCTTCAGCTACCGAAGTGTTTTGTTTGAAAGCAGCCTCACACTGAGGGTAACAATGCAAGTTTGTTCCCAGAGTGGCTCCCATGAGTGGCCGTGGTCTCATGGGCCATGCGTCTGGTTCCCACTCTGAGAGTTTGACACCTATCTCAACATCAGGCATCCTGCCATCGGGAAGGAGGAGTACTTTTGTGCTTCAGGATCCTCCATAGTCAGGGGTTTGAGCTACAACCTGGGAAAGATGCTTGAATATCCATGTTGAATAGAGATGACGGCTTTGGGCCACGACAAGTCAAACCTGCAGGATATGGGTCCCACTATCTGCATGGCTGACTCTAGGTCGTTGCTCAGGCTGTGTCAGACAGAGTCTTAGTGCCCATCTCAACAACCATGTTTCCTGCCATTGGGAATAAGAATACTCCTGTGCTTCAGGTTCCCCATAGTCAAGGATTTGAGCTACAGTTTTGGAAAGATGCCTGAATACCCAGGTTGAATAGAGATGCTGGCTTCCAGCCTCGGCAGGTCCCACCTGCAAGAATCTGCGTGACTGCCTGGAGGTCATGGCTCCAGCTGTGTCAGACAGTGCATGAAAGCCCATGGAGGCCTAAGATATTAGGGTGCCGTCGAGGGCCATGCAGGTGGATCCTAATGTTGGGTTTCTGGGCAGAATCACCAGGAACTTCTTCTTTCTATGGGGAAGGCAGAATGCTGTGTTGTGGCTACAGAATTCCCTATCAAGAGCATTTGGGGACCAGGAGGGTGAGGATGGAATTAAAAACAAAAGCTACAGTTCAATTCAGTGACAAACGGAAGGCAGTTCCAGCATGCAGTGGCTGATTTGAGACATCCAGCACCTGAGAAAGGGCGGATGACAGATATTTGCTCACACTGGTGATTGTGTCTAGGATGACATACAAATGGTGGGTTTTTGTCAAGAGGTCATGTAGGATATCCCACTCTGCAGCTTGTGAGGTGCTCCAAACAGTAAGGTTTCCTTCTACTGGACAGGGGGAGTCTGGTTTGTTTGCTCCAGGGTCCCCCATATGGAAACGTTGGTAGCAGAGCTCTCCCTCATGGATGCCTGGAAAACACAACTCCGTTGACCATTGCAGCTCAGGAACATGGCAGGTTCCATCTGGTGGCTCTGGGGCGAAGTTACAAGGGGGCTGAGTTGACATGGAGTTTGATGCTGTTTGATCACAATGCTGGTTTGTATCCAGGGAGACACTGGGATGTTGGGATGGTCAGGGGCAATGCAGGATTCTAATACACTGAGTCTTGGACACAGCTACCAAGTGCAAGGTATCCTTCTGGGACAGGAGGGATCTGTTGTGTGTATCAGGGACAACATGTTGGAATATAAGACAGTATGGGGGAACAGTCCTCTCGGGACAGGCACCTGAAAACCTAATCTAGGGCATCGATGATGTCCTAGGAGCATGTCAGATTCAATCTTCGGACGCAGGGCCTTTGACTTGGATGTTTGCCTGGAGGTAGGTGCTCACTGTGTGTCACAATGTACACTTGTGTCCAGACTGTTCTTGGAAATTGAGGTGGGCTCAGGGGCTTTGTACTTTCCTCCTAAGCTTCAGGGTTTGGGCAACAGTGAAGGGCAGAGTATCCTTCAGGAGGGTAGGCACAGTCGTCCAGTGTGGCTCCAGAGGCCCCATCCTGGAGGGCATGTGCGACAGGGTTTTGGAGACAGAAATCTGCAAACACGAACTAGCATTAGGGTGAGGCCAGAGGTGATCACAGCCCCGATCTGTAGGCTCTGAGGCCAGCTCATTGTGTAGTGAAATTAAGGTGTCATCAAGGCATTTGGGCAGACTTTTCTGTCTGAATTATGTGTCTAGAACGGTCGAAAAATGTAGGGGTGGCTTCATGGGGCCATGGAACCTTCTTCATCTCTGTGGATTCTGCCAATCTCCCAAGAATTTGCTGTCTCTGGGGGAAGGGAAGACTGCTCTTTTCCGTCTCAATGGATCCCCACAAAAGGAATTCCAGGGACAGTTTCTGGGTCTAGGTGACTAAAAAACACCAAAGAGGGTGAGGATTTGCCCCTAGGGGCCTGGATGTCCCACTCTGCTGGCTCTTGGTCCAGCTACCGTGGGGGTTTCTTTGGAAGCAGGTTCACGCTCATGGTCAAAATGCCTGTTTGTGCCCAGGGCAGCTCCCATGTGTGGCCGTGGTCTCATGTCCATGCAGCTGGTTCCCACTCTGAGGGTTGGACACCCATCCCAACAGCTATATTTCCTGCCATCAGGAAGGAGGGGTACCCTTGTGCTTCAGGTACCCCATAGGCAGTTATTTGAGATATAGACTAGGCACAGAGGCTTGAATATCCAGGTTGATAGAGATAATGGCTTTGCGCCACAACATGTCCCACCTGTAGGAAATGGGGCCCACTGTCTGGGTGGCTGACTGGAGGTCGTGGCTCAGGATCTATCAGAGAGAGCCTTAATTCCCATGGTGGCCTAAGATATTAGGGTGTCATCAAGGGCCCTGCAGGTGGATCTCAGGTGGGATTTCTGAGCAGACTACCAGGCAATTCTTCTTTCTTCAGGAAGGCAGAATGCTATATTGTTGCTCCAGAATTCCCTATCAAGAGGGCTTGTGTACCAGGAGGGTGAAGATGGAATGGTAAACATACACAACTGTTAAAGTCATTACCACGTGGAAGGCAGTTCCAGTGTGCAGCGGCTGATTGGATATATCCAATACCTGAGTAAGTGCGGATGTCAGCTGTTTGCTCACACAAGAGGTTGTGTCTATCATGACCAACAAATGGAGGGTGGCGTCAAGAGGTCATGGAGGATTTCCCACGCTGGGGCTTGTGAGATGCTCCAAACAGCAAGGTTTCTTTCAACGGGACAGGGGGATTCTGGTTTGTTTCCTCCAGGTTCCCCCATGTGGAAAGTTTGTGTAGCAGAGCACTCCCATATGGATGTCTGGAAAGCACACCTCCGCTAATCATTGCAGCAGAGGAACATGGCAGGTTTGTTCTGTTGGCTGTAAGGCGAAGTACCAAGGTCTTGGGTTGACATGGAGTCTCACGAAGATGGGTAACAATGCAGCTTTGTTACCAGGGAGATCTTAGAATTTGCTGGTGGCTAAGGGGCCATGCAGGATTCATCTACCTTGGGGGTTTGACACAGGTCCAAGAGCACGGTTTCCTTCTGGGGACAGGAAATGTTCTGTTGTGTGACTCAGGGACCACATGTTGAATCATAATTTGGTATTCCAGAACAGGCCTCTGAGGACAGGGTCCTGAAAACCTAATCTAGGTTTTCAAGAGCCAGCAGAGTGGGACATCCAGGCCCCTAGGGCCAATGAAGTACTAGGGGCATGTCAGGTTCAAACATCTAACTCAGGACCATTGACTTGGGTGACTGCCTGGATGTAGGTGATCAGGGTGTTTCAGACTGTGCATTTGAGTCCAGGGCGGCCTCTAAAATTGGGGTGGGCTAAGGGGCCTTGCAGATTTCTTCCATCTGGTGGGTTTGGGCAACTTGACGGCACAATTTCCTTGGGGATTGCAGGCAAAGGCCTGTGGTGTAGCTACAGAGACCCCATCCTGGAGTGCATGTAAGTCTTGGTTTTGAGAGAGAATTCTGCAAACACAAACTCGGCTTAAGGTTAGTGGTGACATGATCGCAGGCCCAATGCATAGACCTGGAGGGCAGCTCATCAGGAACCATAAATCGGGTGACTCGAAGGCAGTAGCACAGGCTTTTGAATCTAGACTGTGTGTCCAGGATGGCCTCAGAATGCAGGTGTGAATTCATGGGTCCATGGGAGATTTTTCTGTTCTAAAGATCCTGGCGGCTCCCATTGTTTGGTGGCTTTCTTGGGGAAGGGAAGAGTGCAGATTTCCATCTTATGCATGCCTCAAAACAGGGTTTCAAGAGATGGGCTCTGGTTCAGGGTTCTTGGAAAATCCCACCAAGTTTTAGGACTTGGCCAAGGGGTATACCAGGCCTGCAATGTGGGATCCTGGTGGTACAACTGAGAGGGCTTGTTTGAAAACATGCTCAGGCTGAGGGTCACAATGCCTGTTTGTGCCCAGCGTGGCCCTCAGGAGCGGATGTGGTCTCATTGGGCATGCAGCTGGCTACCACTTTGACTGTTGGACACCCATCCCAACAGCCAGGTTTCCTGCCATGGGAAGGAGGAGTTCTCTATTGTGCTTCAGGTTCCCCCATTGGCATGGATTCTAGCAAAAGTCTGGTGGACAGGTGCCTGAACACCAAGGATGGGTAGAAATGACAAACTTTGTCCATGACCAGTCTCACATGCTGGATATGGGGCCCGCTCTCTGGGTTGATGACACTAGATAAGGGCTCAGGCTCTTTCAGATACAGCTCTAGTGGCCAGGAAGCCTATAATTCGGGGTTCCCTTGAAGGCCAAGCTGATTGAATCTCATTTAAGGTTTCTGGGAAGACCACCATGCACTACTTCTTTCTATGGGGAAGGAGGAATGCTGCGTGGTAGCTCCAGAATTCCCTATCAAGAGGGCTTGGGAACCAGTAGGCTGAGGATGGTACTGTAAACATAAGCTACGGATCAATTCACTGCCAAGCGGAAGGCAGTTCCTTTGTGCAGCGGCTTATATGGGATATCTAGCATCTAAGGATGGATGTCTGATGTTTTCTCACACTGGAGTTTATATCTATGATGACCGACAAATGGAGGGGTGGTGTCATGAGGCCATGAAGGATTTCCCACTCTGAAGTTTGTGAGATGCTCCAAACAGTAGGTTTCATTCGACTGGACAGCTAGAGTCTAGTTTGTTTGCTCCAGGGCCACCATGTGGAAAGTTTGGGTAGCAGAGCTTTCCCACATGGATGCCTGGAAAGCGCACCTCTATTGATCATTGCAGCTGAGGAAATGCAGGTCCGTCTGGTGGCTCTGGAGCGAAGTATCAAGGCCCTGAGTTGACATGGAATCTCTTGCAGAGGGGTCACAATGGTGGTTTCTTATTAGGGAGATCTTAGAATGTGCTGTTGGTTAAGGTGCAATTCAGGATTCTCCTACTCTGAGGGTTTGGCTGAGGTCAAGGAGCACGGTTTCCTTCTGGGGACAGGATATCTTCTGTTAAGGGGCTCAGGCACCACATGTTGTACCCTAAGTTGGTATTCCAGAAAGGTCACTGAGGACAGATGCCTGAAAACCTAATCTAGGGTTGCAATGAGGTCCTAGGGGCATGTCAGCTTCAAACTTCTGACTCAGGACCATTGACTTGGGTTCCTTCCTGGATGTAGGTGATCAGGGTGTTTCAGACTGGGCATTGCGTGCTGAGGGGGCGTCAATACTGAGGTGGGCTCCGGGGCCTTGCAGGTTTCTCCAAATTTGAAATGTTTGGTCAACTGAGACAGGCACAGTTTCCTTGGGGATGGCAGACACGTCTTGTGCTCTGGCTCCAGAGACAACATCCTGGGGGCAAGTGAGCCATGGTTTTGGGAAAGAAGTCTACAAGCACAAATTCGGGTTAGGGTTAGTGGCGAGGTGATTGCAGGCCTAATGCGTACATCTGGAGTGTAGCTCATGAGGAACTGTAATTAAGGTGACTCGAAGGCGGTAGCACAGGCCTTTCTATCTGGATTGTGTTTGCAGGATGGCCTCGGTATGCAGGTGTGGTCTCATGGTCCATGGGAAATTTTTCCCTTCTTAGGTTCCTGGCAGCTCCCCAAGTTTGGTGGCTTTTTCAGGGACAGGAAGTGTGCTGCTTTCTGTCATTTTGTTGCCCCAAAACAGGGATTCCAGAGACAAGCTCTCAGACTGGGTGCCTGTAAAATCACACCAACGGTTATTTGGGCCTAGGGGTGTACCAGGCCTGCAGTGCGGGATTCTGGCCATGCCACTGAGAAGGCTTGTTTGAAAGCATGCTCAGGCTGAGGGTCACTATGCCTGTTTGTGCCCAGGGCAGCCCTCGGGAGTTGGCATGATCTCATTGTCCATGAAGCTAGCTCCCACTGTGTGGTTTCGACAAACATCCCAACTGCCAGGCTTCCTGTCATGGGGAAGGAGGAGTTCTCTATTGTGCTTCATGTTCCCCTATTGGCAGGTATTCCAGCAAAAGTCTCGGGAAAGGTGCCTGAATCCAATGATGGATAGAGATGACGGACTTGGGCCATGGCCAGTCTCACATGCTGGATATGGGGCCTGCTCTCTGGGTGGCTGACACTAGGTCGTGGTTTAGGCTCTGTCAGACACAGTATTAGTGGCCAGGACTGCCTATAAATCAGAATTCCTTCGAGTGCAAAGCAGATAGAATCTCATGTGGGGTTTCTGGGCAGACTGTCCAGGCAATTCTTCTTTCTATGGGAAAGGCAGAATGCTGCGTTGTGGCTCCAGATTCCTCATCAAGAGGGCTTGGGGAGGGGCGTCTGGGTGGCTCAGCGGTTTAAGCCTTTGCCTTCAGCTCAGGTCATGATCTCAGGGTCCTGGGATCGAGCCCCACATTGGGCTATCTGCTAAGCAGGGATCCTGCTTCCCCCTCTCTCTCTGCCTGCCTCTCTGCCTACTTATGGTCTCTCTCTGACTATCAAATAAATAAATAAAAATCTTTAAAAAAAAGGACTTGGGGAGAAGTAGTTTGAGGATGGAATTATCAACACAAGTTACAGTTCAATTCAGTGCCAAGCGGAAGGGAGTTACAATGTGCAGAGGTTAATTTGAGATACCCAGCATCTGAGTAAGGGCGGATGTCAGATATTTGCTCACACTTGAGTTTGTGACTATGATGACTGACAAATGGAGTGGTGGCGTCAAGAGGCTATGGAGGATTTCCCAAGCTGGGGCTTGTGAGATGCTCCAAAGAGCAAGGTTTCCTTCTACCGGACAGGGGGAGTCTGGTTTGCTAGCTCCAGGGTCCCGCATGTGGAAAGATTGGGAGCAGAGCTCTTCCACATGGATGCCTGGAAAGCACACCCCCAGTGACTGTTGCAGATGAGGAACATGGAAGGTTCCTTCTGGTGGTTCTGGGGCGAAGTACCAAGGCCTTGAATGGACAGTGAATCTCTTGCAGATGGGTCAAAATGCTGGTTTGTTACCACGGAGATCTTAGAACGTGCTGGTGGCTAAGGGGCCATGCAGGATTCTCCTACCCTAAGGGTTTGACACAGGTCCAAGAGCACAGTTTCCTTTTGGGGACAGGAGATGTACTGTTGTGTGGCTCAGGGGCCACATGTTCTATTATAAGTTGGTATTCCAGGGAAACCATGCTCTTCGACCTGTGCCAAATCCTCAGTGTAGGAGAATCCTGCCAGGCACATTAGCCACCAGCACATTCTAAGATTTCCCTGGTAACAATTCAGCATTGTGACCCATTCCCGAGGAGAGATGCCTGGAAATCTAATCTAGGGTTCCAATGAGGTCCTAGGGGCATGTCAGGTTCAATCGTCTGACTTGGTGTTTGCCTGGATGTATATGATAAGGTGTACAGACTTCGCATTTGAGACCAGAGCAGCGTCCAATAAGGGCGTGGGCTCAGGGGCCTTGCAGGTTTCTCCTATTCTGCAGGGTTTGGGAAAATCTGACGGGCAAATTTTCCTTGGCGATGGCAGGCACAGTCTTGTAATGTGGCTCTAGAGAGACCATCCAGCAGGACATTTGAGCCATGGTTTTGGGAGAGAATTCTGCAAACACAAACTCAGGGTAGTGTTAGTGGCAAGGTGATCGCATGCTTAATGCATAGATCTGGAGGGCAGTTCTTCAGGAACTGTAATTATGGTGACTCGAAGAAATAGCAAAGGATTTTCTATCTGAATGGTGTATCCAGGAAGGCCTCGGAATGTAGGTATGGTCTCATGGGTCCATGGGAGACTTTACATCTCTAAGGATCCTGGCAGCTCCCAATAGGTTAGTGGTTTTTTCGGGGAAGGGAAGAGTGCAGCTTTCCATCTTAGGGGTGGCCCAAAACAGAAATTATATAGACGGGCACTGAGTCAGGGCGCCTGGAACATCCCACCAAGGGTTAGGATTTGGGCCTAGGGGCGTACCAGGACTACAGTGCGGGATCCTGGTGGTGAAACTAAGAGGGCTTGTTTGAAAGCATGCTCAGGCTGAGGGTCACAATGCATGTTTGATACCAGGGCGACCCTCAGGAGTGGGCGTGGTCTTATTGGCGATACTGCTGGCTCCCACTCTGAGAGCTGCACACCCATCCCAACAGACAGGTTTCCTGCCATTGGGTAGGAGGAATTCTCTTTTGTGCTTCAGGTTCCCCCATTGACCGGGATTCCATCAAAGGTCTAGGGACAGATGCCTGAATACCAAGGATGGGTAGAGATGACCGACTTGAGCCATGGCCGGTCTCATATGCTAGATATGGTCCCCGGTCTCTTGGTGGCCAACACGAAGACGGGGCTCGGGCTCTGTCAGACACAGCAGTAGTTGCCAGGGCAGACTACAAATCCGTGTTCCCTCGAGGGTCGAGCAGATTGATCCTCATGTGGGCTTTCTTGGAAGACTGACTGGCACTTCTTCCTTCTATGAGGAAGGCAAAATGCTCTCATGTGGCTCGAGAATGACCTATTAATGGGCCATGGAGACCTTGAGGGTGAGGATAGAATTGTAAATACAGCTGCGGATAAATTCAGTGTCAAGCAGAAGGCAGTTCCAGTGTGCAGCAGCTGATTCGAGATATTCAGCACCTGAGTAAGGGTGGATGGCAGATATCTGCTCACACTGAAGTTTGTATCTATTATGACCAACTAAAGGAAGGGTGGCGTCAAAAAGCCATGGTGAATGTTCCACGCCGGTGCTTGTGAGAGTCTCTAAACAGCAAGGCTTTCTTCTACTGGAGTTGGGTAGTCTGGTTTGTTTGCTCCAGTGACCTCCATTTGGATAGTTTGGGTAGTACAGCTCTCCTGCATGGCTGCCTTGGAAGTCCACCTCCATTGTTCATTGCAGCTGAGGAATATGGAAGTTTCGTTCTGGTGGCTCTGGTGTGAAATACCAAGGGCGATGAATTAACATGGAATCTCTTTCAGATGGGTCACAATGCTGGTTTGTTACCAACGAAATCTTAGATTGTCCTGGTGGATAAGGGGTCATGCAGGATTCTCTCACCCGGAGGGTTTGACATAGGTCGAAGGGCATGGTTTCCTTCTGGGGACAGGAGAACCATGTTCTGTTCTGTGGCTCAGGAACCACATGTTTATCATAAGTTGGTATTCCAGAACAGGCCTCTGAGGACAAATGCCTGAACACCTAATCTAGGGTTCCAGTGAGGTCCTAGGGGCATGTCAGTTTCAATTTTCTGACTCAGGGCCATTGACTTGAGTGTCTGCCACATGTAGGTGAACAGGGTGTTTCAGAATACACATTTACTTCCAGAGCAGCCTCCAATATTGTGGTGGGCTTAGGGGCCTTGCAGGTTTCTCCTAATCTGGAAGGTTTGGGAAACTGTGACGGACAAATTTTCCTTGGGGATGACAGGCTCAGTCCTGTGATTTGGCTCCAGAGACCTGGATGGCAGCTTGTCAGAAACTATACCTAGGGTGACTTGAAAGAGGTAGCACAGGCTTTTATATCTGCATTGTGTGTCCAGGATGTCCTCGGATTGCAGGCATAGTCTCATGGGTCCATGGGATATTTTTCCTCTCTAAGGATCCTGGCAGCTCCCAATACTTTGGTGGCTTTTTTGGGGAAGCGAAGAGTGCTGTTTTCCATCTAAGGGGTGCCCCAAAAGAGAAATTCCAGAGATGAGAACTGGGTATGGGCACTGGAAAATCTCACCAATGGTTAGGATTTGGGACTAGAGGTGTACCAGGCAGGCAAAGCAGGATGCTAGTGGTGAAACTGAGAGTGCTTGTCTGAAAGCATGCTCAGGCTGAAGGTCACAATGCCTCTTAGATCCAAAGACGGCCCTCAGGAGTTGGTGGGGTCTTATTGGCAATGCAGCTGGTTCCCACACTGATGGTTGGACACCCATCCCGACAGCCAGGTTTCCTGCCATGGGGAAGGAGGAGTACTCTATTGTGCTTCAAGTTCCCCCATTGGCAGGGATTCCCACAAAAGACTGGGGACAGTTGCCCTGAATACCAAGGATGGGTAGAGATGACGGACTTGAGCCATGGCCGGTCTGCATGCTGGATATGGGCCCCAGCCTCTGGGTGGATGACACGAGGTTGGCGCTCAGGCTCTGTCAGACACAGCACTAGTGGCCAGGGAAGCTTATAAATCGGGGTCCCATCGAAGACTGAGCAGATTGATCCTCATATGGGGTTCCTGTGCAGACTCACCAGGCACTTCTTCTTTCTATGGGGAAGGCAGAATGCTGCTTTGTGGCTCCAGAATTCACTCTCAACAAGGCTTGGAGAACAGTAGGGTGAGGATGGAATTGTAAAACCAAGTTACGGTTCAGTCCAGTGCCAAGAGGAAGGCAGTTCCAATATGTAGCACCTTATTTGAGAAACCAGCACCTGAGTAAGGGAGGTTGTCATATATTTGCTCACACTGGAGTTTGTATCTATGATGATCTACAAATGTAGGGGTGGCGTCAAGAAGCCACGGAGGGTTTCCCATGCTGAGGCTTGTGAGATGCTCCAAAAAGCAATGTTTCCTTCTACTGGACATGTGGAGTCTGGTTTGTTTGTTCTAGGTTCCCCCATGTGGAAAGTTTGGGTAACATAGCACTCCCACATGGATACCTGGAAAGCAAACCTCCATTCTCCATTGCAGCTGAGGAACATGGCAGGTTTGTTCTGGTGGCTCTTGTGCGAAGTACAAAGGGCAATGAGTTAACATGGAGTCTCTTTCATATGGGTTACCATGTTGGTTTTTTACCAAGGAACGCTTAGAATGTCCTGGTGCTAAGGGGCCAAGCAGGATTCTACTACCCAGAAGTTTTGACAGAGGTTAAAGAGCACGGTTTCTTTCTGGGGACAGGAGACGTTCTTGTTATATCATGTTATATCATAAGTTGGTATTCCAGAACAAGCCTCTGAGGACAATACCTATAAACCTAATCTAGGATTCCAGTGATGTCCTGGGGGCATGTCAGGTTCAATCTTCTGACTCAGGACCATTGACTTTGGCGTCTGCCGGATATAGGTGATCAGGGTGTTTCAGACTGTGCATTTGCGTACAGAGCAGCATCCAATATGGCGGAGGGCCCAGGCGCCTTTGAGGTTTTTCCTAATCCAGACGGTTTGGGAAACTGGGACAGGCAAATTTTCCTTGGGGATGGCAGGCAGAGTCCTGTGCTGTGGCTCCAAAAACCCCATACTGGAGGAAATAAGAGCCATGGTTTTGGGAGAGTAGACTGCAAACTCAAACTTGGGATAGCCTTAGTGGTGAGGTGATCACAGGTCCAATGCGTAGACATGGAGGAGAGTTCATCAGGAATTGTACTTAGCGTGACTGGAAGGCAGTAGCACAGGCTTTCCTATCTGGATTGTGTGTTTGGATGGCCTCAGAATGCAGGTGTGGTATTACAGGTCCATGGGAGATTTTTCTTCCTTAATGATCCTGGTGGCTCCCAATAGTTTGGTGGCTTTCTCGGGGAAGGGGAGAGTGCTGTTTTCCATCTTAGGGGTTCCCCAAAACAGGGATTCTGGAGACGGGTCTGGGCACCAAGAGATTCCCACCAAGGGTTAGAATTTGGGCTTAGGGGCATACCAGCCTTGCAATGCGGGATCCTGGTGGTGCAATAGAGAGGGATTATTTGAAAACATGCTCAGGTTGAGGGTCACAATGCCTGTTTTTTCCCAGGGCGACCTATAAACGTGGGCATGGTCTCATACAGCTGTTTCCCTCTCTGAAGGTTGTACACCCATTGCAAAAGCTAGGTTTCATGCCATGGGGAAGGAGCAGTTCACTATTGGGCTTCAGGTTCCCCCATTGGCAGGAATTCCAGCAAAGGTTTGGGGACAGATGCCGAATACCTAGGATGGGTAGAGAGGATGGATTGAGCCATGGCCGGCCTCACATGCTAGATACGGGAACCACTCTCTGGGTGGCTGACACGAAGCCATGGCTCAGGCTTTATCAGACACATCACGACTGGCCAGGACAGCTGATAAATCGGGGATCCTCAAGGGCTGAGCAGATGATCCTCATGTGTGGTTTCTGGACAGTCTCACCAGCTATTCTTCTTTCTATGGGGAAGGCGGAATGCTGCACTGTGACTCCAGAATTTCCTATCAGGAGGGCTTGGGGACCAGTCGGGTGAGGATGGAATTGTAAACACTAGCTACAGGTCAATTCAGTGCCAAGCAGTAGGCAGTCCCAAAGGGCAGCGGTTTATTCGAGTTACCCAGGAAGTGAGTAAGGGAAGATGTCAGATATTTGCTCACTGGAGTTTGTGTCTATGATGTCTAACAAATGAAGGGGTGGTGTCTAACCGCAATAGTCGCACATAGCTTTCCAGTCTCAGCCATCTATCTGTTGGACTATAGAAAGTTCTGTTTAAGGGAAACTCCTTCATGTGGAAATTCACTTCTCACAGTGTCTTTCCAGTGGAGGAAAGATGATAGAACAAGGACGGAAAGAGAGAACGTTGCAACCCATGAGAGAAGTACAGGGTAAGGCACCTAAGCCTCTAAATGAATACAGGAAGTTCAACACCTGAGATGTTCCACACTGTCTACCACTTCTCAAAAAACTTCCAATATAAGAGGGAACTGTTCTACCATAAGTTCTCACAACAGGGACGCATCTGTGCACAGTTGAAAACTCTAGGATGTGTCTGGGTAGCAGTCATGAAGTGTCACATACAGGCCCCTTAGAGGGGATGCGTAGGAAGGTATCTGCTCAGGGAAGCTACTTCAGGTGTGTACTCATTCATAACAGTGCTTCTCCTTGGAGGAATGAAGGTAGAACACAGACGGACTGGGTCACATTAGGTTCTGTGAGTAAAGGGCAGGCTATGGCGCTTAAGCCTGCCAAACACATATTGGATGTTCACCACCAGTGGTGATCCGCACTTAGATTCTGCGTCTAAAATGCTTCCAACACTGAGAGGGAAGTGTGCTTTAGGAGGCATTCACTGCAGTGTTACGTCTGTTAAAGAAGAAAGCTTTTGGGACTGACTCTGTGGTAACCGCATTAGGCGCACATAGCTTTCCAGTCTCAGACATCTAACCATTAACTATAGGAATTTCTCTTTAAGGGAAACTCCTTTATGCGGAATGTCACTTCTCACAGTGTCTTTCCAGTGGAAGAATGAAGATAGAACAAGGACGGTGCAGAGAGAACGTTGCAACCCGTGAGAGAAGTACAGGGTAAGGCACTTAGGCCTCTATGATGCATACTGGAAGTTCAACACCTGGGATGTGCAACAGTGTCTACCTATTCTCAAAACACTTCCAACATTTGAGGGAATTGTGCTACCGTAAGTTCTCACGACGACAATGCATCTGTGCTCAGTGGAAAACTCTAGGAATGTATGGGTAGCAATTAAGAAGTGTCTCGTACAGGCCTTTTAGAGGGGATGCGTAGGAAGGTATCACTCAGGGAAGCTACTTCAGGTGCGTACTCATTCAAAACAGTGCTTCTCCTTGGAGGAATGAAGGAAGAACACGGACGGACTAGGGGCACATTAGGTACTGTGAGTAAAGGGCAGGCTATGGCGCTTAAGCCTGCCAAACACATATTGGATGTTCACCACCAGTGGTGATCCGCACTTAGTTTCTGTGTCTAAAACCCTTCCAACACTGAGAGGGAAGTGTGCTTTAGGAGGGATTCACTGCAGTGTTACGTCTGTTAAAGAAGGAAGCTTTTGGGACTGACTCTGTGGTAACCGCATTACGCGCACATACTTTCCAGTCTCAGACGTCTAAGCGTTAGATTATAGGAAGTTCTGTTTAAGGGAAACTCCTTCATGCAGAATGTCACTTCTCACAGTGTCTTTCCAGTGAAGGTAAGAAGATAGAACAAGGACGGACAGAGAGAACGTTGCAAACCGTGAGTGAAATATAGGGTAAGGCACATAGGCCTCTATGATGCATACTGGAAGTTCAACACCGGAGATGTTCCACAGTGTCTACCTCTTCTCAAAACACTTCCAGTATATGAGGGAACTGTGCTACAGTAAGTTCTCACGACAGAGACGCGTCGGTGCTCTGTTGGAAAATGTAGGACGTGTCTGGGTAGCAACCATGAAGTGTATGATTTAGGCCGCTAAGAGGAAATGCGGAGGAAGGTATCTGTTCAGGGAAGCTACTTCAGGTGCGTACTCATTCATAACAGTGTTTCTCCTTTGAGGATGAAAATAGAACAGGGAAGGACTACGGGCACATTAGGTACTGTGAGTAAAGGGCACGCTATGGCGCTTAAGCCTGCCATAGAAATATTGGATGTTCATCACCAGTGTTGATCCGCACTCAGTTTCTGCGTCTAAAACGCTTCCTACACTGAGAGGGAAGTGTGTTTTAGGAGGGATTCACTGCAGTGTTACTTCTAGTAAAGAAGGAAGCTTTTGGGACTGACACTGTGGTAACCGCAATAGGCGCACATAGCTTTCCAGTCTCAGACGTCAAACCGTTAGACTATAGGATGTTCTATTTAAGGGAAAATCCTTCATGCGGAATGTCACTTCTCACAGTGTCTTTCCAGGGGAGTTAAGAAGATAGAACAAGGGCGGACAGAGAGAACGTTGCAAACCGTGAGTGAAATACAGGGTAAGCCACTTAGACATCTCTGTTGCATACTGGAAGTTCAACACCGGAGATGTTCCAGAGTGTCTACCACTTCTCAAAACACTTCCTTATATGAGGGAACTGTGCTACAGTACGTTCTCACGACAGAGATGAGCCTGTGCTCAGTTGGAAAGTGTAGAACGTGTCTGGGTAGCAAGCATGAAGTGTCTGATACAGGCCCCTTAGAGGGGATGCGGAGGAAGGTATCTGTTCAGGAAAGCTAGTTCAGGTGCGTACTCATTCATAACAGTGTTTCTCTTTGAGGATGAAGATAGAACAGGGAAGGACTACGGGCACATTAGGTACTGTGAGTAAAGGGCACGCTTTGGCGCTTAAGCCTGCCAAACACATATTGGATGTTCACTACCAGTGGTGATCCGCACTTATTTTCTGCGTCTAAAACACTTCCGACACTGAGAGGGAAGTGTGCTTTAGGAGGGATTCACTGCAGTGTTACGTCTAGTAAAGAAGGAAGCTTTTGGGACTGACTCTGTGGTAATCGCAATAGGCGCACAAACTTTCCAGTCTCTGATGTCTATCCATTGGACTATAGCAAGTTCTGTTTAAGGGAAACTTCTTCATGCGGAATGTCACTTCTCACAGTGTCTTTCCACTGGAGGAAAGAAGATAGAACAAGGACGGAGCAGAGAGAACGTTGCAACCCGTGAGTGAAGTACAGGGTAAGGCACCTAGGCCTCTATGATGCATAATGGAAGTTCAACACCTGGGATGTTCCACAGTGTGTACCGATTCTCAAAACACTTCTAATATATGAGGGAACTGTGCTACAGTATATTCTCACGACAGGGATGCGCCTATGCTCCGTTGGAAAGTGTAGGACATGTCTGGGTAGCAATCATGAAGTGTCTGATACAGGCCCCTTAGAGGGGATGCGGAGGAAGGTATCGGCTCAGGGAACCTACTTCAGGTTCGTACTCATTCATAACAGTGTTTCTCCTTTGAGGATGAAGATAGAACAGGGACGGATTAGGGGCACATTATGTACTGTGAGTAAAGGGCAGGCTATGGCGCTTAAGCCTGCCAAACACATATTGGATGTTCACCACCAGTGGTGATCCGCACTTAGTTTCTGCGTCTAAAACCCTTCCAACACTGAGAGGGAAGTGTGCTTTAGTAGGGATTCACTGCAGTGTTACGTCTGTTAAAGAAGGAAGCTTTTGGGACTTACTCTGTGGTAACCGCAATAGGCGCACAAAGCTTTCCAGTCTAAGCCGTCTATCGTTGGACTTAGCAAGTTCTGTTTAAGGGAAACTCCTTCATGCGGAATGTCACTTCTCTCAGTGTCTTTCTAGTGGAGGAAAGAAGATAGAACAAGAACGGAGCAGAGAGAACGTTGCAACCCGTGAGTGAAGTACAGGGTAAGGCACTTAGTCCTCTATGATGCATACTGTAAATTCAACACCTGGGATGTTCCACAGTGTCTACTACTTCTCAAAACTCTTCCAATATATGAGGGAACTTTGCTACCGTAAGTTCTCACGAGAGGGATGCAACTGTGCCCAGTTGAAAACTCTAGGATGTGTCTGGTGGCAATCATGAAGTATCTCATACAGGCCCCTTAGAGGGGATGCGTAGGAAGGTATCTGCTCAGGGAAGCTACTTCAGGTGCGTACTCATTCATAACAGTGCCTCTCCTTGGAGGAATGAAGGTAGAACACCGACGGACTAGGGGCACATTAGGTTCTGTGAGTAAAGGTCAGGCTATGGCGCTTAAGCCTGCCAAACACATATTGGATGTTCACCACCAGTGGTGATCCGCACTTAGTTTCTGCGTCTAAAACCCTTCCAACACTGAGAGGGAAGTGTGCTTTAGTAGGGATTCACTGCAGTGTTACGTCTGTTAAAGAAGGAAGCTTTTGGGACTTACTCTGTGGTAACCGCAATAGGCGCACAAAGCTTTCCAGTCTAAGCCGTCTATCGTTGGACTTAGCAAGTTCTGTTTAAGGGAAACTCCTTCATGCGGAATGTCACTTCTCTCAGTGTCTTTCTAGTGGAGGAAAGAAGATAGAACAAGAACGGAGCAGAGAGAACGTTGCAACCCGTGAGTGAAGTACAGGGTAAGGCACTTAGTCCTCTATGATGCATACTGGAAATTCAACACCTGGGATGTTCCACAGTGTCTACTACTTCTCAAAACTCTTCCAATATATGAGGGAACTTTGCTACCGTAAGTTCTCAAGAGAGGGATGCAACTGTGCCAAGTTGAAAACTCTAGGATGTGTCTGGGTAGCAATCATGAAGTATCTCATACAGGCCCCTTAGAGGGGATGCGTAGGAAGGTATCTGCTCAGGGAAGCTACTTCAGGTGCGTACTCATTCATAACAGTGCCTCTCCTTGGAGGAATGAAGGTAGAACACCAACGGACTAGGGGCACATTAGGTTCTGTGAGTAAAGGTCAGGCTATGGCGCTTAAGCCTGCCAAACACATATTGGATGTTCACCACCAGTGGTGATCCGCACTTAGTTTATGCTTCTAAAACGCTTCCAACACTGAGAGGGAATTGTGTTTTAGGAGGGATTCACTGCAGTGTTACGTCAGTTAAAGAAGGAAGCTTTTGAGACTGACTCTGTGGTAACCGCATTACGCGCACATAGCTTTCCAGTCTCAGACGTCTAACCGTTAGATTATATGAAGTTCTGTTTAAGGGAAACACCTTCATGCAGAATGTCACTTCTCGCAGTGTCTTTCCAGTGAAGGTAAGAAGATAGAACAAGGACGGACAGAGAGAACGTTACAAACCGTGAGTGAAATATAGGGTAAGGCACATAGGCCTCTATGTTGCATACTGGAAGTTCAACACCGGAGATGTTCCACAGTGTCTACCTCTTCTCAAAACACTTCCAGTATATGAGGGAACTGTGCTACAGGAAGTTCTTACGACAGTGACGCGTCTGTGCTCTGTTGGAAAATGTAGGACGTGTCTGGGTAGCAACCATGAAGTGTATGATTCAGGCCCCTCAGAGGAAATACGGAGGAAGGTATCTGTTCAGGGAAGCTACTTCAGGTGCGTACTCATTCATAAAAGTGTTTCTCCTTTGAGAATGAAAATAGAACAGGGAAGGACTACGGAAACATTAGGTACTGTGTGTAAAGGGCATGCTATGGTGCTTAAGCCTGCCAAACACATATTGGATGTACACCACCAGCGGATATCCGCACTTAGTTTCTGCGTCTAAAAAGCTTCCTACACTGAGAGGGAAGTGTGCTTTAGGAGGGATTCACTGCAGGGTTACGTCTAGTAAAGAAGGAAGCTTTTGGGACTGACTCTGTGGTAACCGCAATAGGCGCACATAGCTTTCCAGTCTCCGATGTCTATCCGTTGGACTATAGCAAGTTCTGTTAAAGGGAAACTCCTTCATGCGGAATGTCACTTCTCACAGTGTCTTTCCAGTGGAGGAAAGAAGATAGAAGAAGAACGGAGCAGAGAGAACGTTGCAACCCGTTAGTGAAGTACAGGGTAAGGCACCTAGGCCTCTATGATGCATAATGGAAGTTCAAACCTGGGATGTTCCACAGTGTCTACCAATTCTCAAAACACTTCCAATATATGAAGGAAGTGTGCTACAGTATATTCTCACGACAGGGATGCATCTATGCTCCGTTGGAAAGTGTAGGACGTGTCTGTGTAGCAATCATGAAGTGTCTGATACAGGACCCTTAGAGGAGATGCGGAGGAAGGTATCGGCTCAGGGAACCTACTTCAGGTTCGTACTCATTCATAACAGTGTTTCTCCTTTGAGGATGAAGATAGAACAGGGAAGGACTACGGGCACATTAGGTTGTGAGTAAAGGGCAAGCTATGGCGCTTAAGCCTGCCAAACACATATTGGATGTTCACCACCAGTGGTGATCCGCACTTAGTTTCTGCGTCTAAAACCTTTCCAACACTGAGAGGGAAGTGTGCTTTAGGAGGGATTCACTGCAGTGTTACGTCTGTTAAAGAAGGAAGCTTTTGGGACTGACTCTGTGGTAACCGCATTAGGCGCATATAGCTTTCGAGTCTCAGAGGTCTAACCGTTAGACTATAGGAAGTTCTGTTTAAGGGAAACTCCTTCATGCGGAATGTCACTTCTCACAGTGTCTTTCCAGGTGAGGTAAGAAGATAGAACAAGGACGTAGCAGAGAGAAGTTGCAAACCGTGAGTGAAGTACAGGGGAAGCCTTTCGGCCTCTATGATTCATACTGAAGTTAAACACTGAGATGTTCCACTGTCTCTACCTCTTCTCAAAACAATTCCAGTATATGAGGGAACTGTGCTACAGTAAGTTCTCACGACAGAGATGCGTCTGTGCTCAGTTGCAAAGTGTAGGACGTGTCTGGGTAGCAACCATGAAGTGTCTTTTACAGGCCCCCTTAGAGGGGATGCGGAGGAAGGTATCTGCGCAGGGAACCTACTTCAGGTGCGTACTAATTCATAACAGTGTTTCTCCTTTGAGGTTGAAGATAGAACAGGGAAGGACTACGGGCATATTAGGTACTGTGAGTAAAGGGCACGCTATGGCGCTTAAGCCTGCCAAACACATATTGGATGTTCACCACCAGTGGTGATCCGCACTTAGTTTCTGCTTCTAAAACGCTTCCAACACTGAGAGGGAAGTGTGCTTTACGAGGGATTCACTGCAGTGTTACGTCTGTTACAGAAGGAAGCTTTTGAGAGTGACACTGTGGTAAACGCGATAGGCGCACATAGCTTTCCAGTCTCAGACGTCAAACCGTTAGACTATAGGAAGTTCTGTTTAAGGTAAATTCCTTCATGCGGAATGTCACTTCTCACAGTGTCTTTCCACTGGAGGAAAGAAGATAGAAAAAGGACTGACAGAGAGAATGTTGCAACCCATGAATGAAGTACAGGGTCAGGCACCTAGGCCTCTATGATGCATACTGGAAGTTCAACACCGGAGATGTTCCAAAGTGTCTACCTCTTCTCAAAACACTTCCAGTATATGAGGGAACTGTGCTACAGTAAGTTCTCCTGACAGAGATGCGTCTGTTCTCGTTTGGAATGTGTAGGACTTGTCTGGGTAGCAACAATGATGTGTCTGATACAAGCCCCTAATAGGGGATGCGGATGAAAGTATCTGCTCAGGGAACCAACTTCAGGTGCGTACTCATTCATAACAGTTTTTCTCCTTTAATGTTGAAAATAGAACAGGGAAGGACTATGCGCACATTAGGTACGGTGAGTAAAGGGCACGCTATGGCGGTTAAGCCTGCCAGACACATATTGGATGTTCACCACCAGTGGTGATCCGCACTTAGGTTCTGCGTCGAAAACGCTTCTTACACTGAGAGGGAAGTGTGCTTTAAGAGGGATTCACTGCAGTGTTACGTCTAGTAAAGAAGGAAGCTTTTGGGGCTGACTCTGTGTTAACCGCAATAGTCGCACATAGCTTTCCAGTCTCAGCCGTCTATCATTTGGACTATAGCAAGTCTCTTTAAGGTAAACTCCTTCATGTGGAAATTCACTTCTCACAGTGTCTTTCCAGTGGAGGAAAGAAGATAGAATAAGGACGGGGCAGAGAGAGCGTTGCAACCCGTGAGTGAAGTACAGGGTAAGGAACCTAAGCCTCTATGATGCATACTGGAAGTTAAACACCTGGGATGTTCCACAGTGTCTCCTACTTCTCAAAACACTTCCAATATATGAGGGAACTGTTCTACCGTAAGTTGTCACGAGAGGGATGCATCTGTGTTCAGTTGAAAACTCTAGGATGTGTGTGGGTAGCAATCATGAAGTGTCACATACAGGCCACTTAGAGGCGATGCGTAGGAAGGTATCTGCTCAGGGAAGCTACTTCCGGTGCGTACTCATTCATACAGAGCTTCTGCTTGGAGGAATGAAGGTAGAACACGGACGAACTAGGGGCACATTAGGTACGGTGAGTAAAGTGCAGGCTATGGCGCTTAAGCCTGCCAAACACATATTGGTAGTTCACCAGCTGTGGTGATCGGCACTTAGTTTCTGCGTCTTAAACACTTCCTACACTGAGAGGGAAGTGTGCTTTAGGATGGTTTCACTGCAGTGTTACGTCTGTTTAAGAAGGAAGCTTTTGGGACTGACACTGTAGTAACCGCAATAGGCGCACATAGCTTTCCTGGCTCAGATGTCTAAACGTTAGACTATAGGAAGTTCTGTTTAAGGTAAACTCCTTCAAGCGGAATTTCACTTCTCACAGTGTCTTTCCAGTGGAGTAAAGAAGATAGAACAAGGACGGACAGAGAGAACGTTGCAACCCATGAGTTAAGTACAGGGTAAGGCACCTAAGCCTCTATGATGCATACTGGAAGTTCAACACCTGGGATGTTCCACAGAGTCTACCACTTCTCAAAACACTTCCTGTATATGAGGAAACTGTTCTACAGTAAGTAATCATGACAGGCATGCATCTGTGCACCGTTGAAAACTCTCGGAGGTGTCTGGGTAGCAATCATGAAGTGTCTCATACAGGCCCATTAGAGGGGATGCGTAGGAAGGTATCTGCTCAGGGAAGCTACTTCAGGTGCGTACTCATTCATAACAGTGCTACTCCTTGGAGGAATGAAGGTAGAACACGGACGGACTAGGGGCACATTAGGTACTGTGAGTAAAGGGCAGGCTATGGTGCTTAAGCCTGCCAAACACATATTGGATATTCACCACCAGTGGTGATACGCCCCTGGTCTGCGTCTAAAACACTTCCGACACTGAGAGGGAAGTGTGCTTTAAGAGGGATTCACTGCAGTGTTACGTCTAGTAAAGAAGGAAGCTTTTGGGTCTGACTCTGTTGTAACCGCAATAGGCGCACATACCTTTCCAGTCTCAGCCGTCTATCCGTTGGACTATAGCAAGTTCTGTTTAAGGGAAACTCCTTCATGCAGAATGTCACTTCTCACAGTGTCTTTGCATTGGAGGAAAGAAGATAGAACTTGGACAGAGCAGAGAGAACGTTGAAACCCGTGAGTGAAGTAAGGGTAAGGCACCTAGGCCTCTATGATGCATACTGGAAGTTCAACACCTGGGATGTTCCACAGTGTCTACTACTTCTCAAAACACTTCCAGTATATGAGGGAACTTTGCTACCATATTTCTCACGAGAGGGATGCATCTGTGCACATTTGAAAACTATAGGATGTGTCTGGGTAGCACATGAAATGTCTCATTGAGGCCCCTTAGAGGGGATGCGTAGGAAGGTATCTGCTGAGGGAAGCTACTTCAGGTGCGTGCTCATTCATAACAGTGCCTCTCCTTGGAGGAATGAAGGTACAACACGGACGGACTAGGGCACACAGGTACTGTGTGTAAAGGGCAGGCTATGGCGCTTAAGCCTGCCAAACACATATTGGATGTTCACCACCAGTGGTGAACCGCACTTAGTTTCTGCTTCTAAAACGCTTCCAACACTGAGAGGGAATTGTGCTTTAGGAGGGATTCACTGCAGTGTTGCGTCTGTTAAAGAAGGAAGCTTTTGGGAATGGCTATATGGTAACCGCATTAGGAGCACATAGCTTTCCAGTCTCAGACGTCTAACTGTTAGAATATAGGAAGTTATGTTTAAGGGAAACTCCTTCATGCGGAATGTCACTTCTCGCAGTGTCTTTCCAGTGGTGGTAAGAAGATAAAACAAGGACGGACAGAGAGAACGCTGCAAACCGTGAGTGAAATATAGGGTAAGCCACGAAGGCCTCTATGATGCATACTGGTAGTTCAACACCGGAGATGTTCCACAGTGTCTACCTCTTCTCAAAACACTTCCAGTATATGAGGGTACTGTGCTACAGTAAGTTCTCACGACAGAGATGCCTCGGTGCTCAGTTGGAAAGTGTAGGACATGTCTGGGTAGCATCCATGAAGTGTCTGATACAGGCCCCTCACAGGGAATGCGCAGGAAGGTATCTGTTTAGGGAAGCTACTTCAGGCGCGTACTCATTCATAACAGTGTTTCTCCTTTGAGGTTGAAGATAGAACAGGGAAGGACTACGGGTATATTAGGTACTGTGTGTAAAGGGCAAGCTATGGCCCTTAAGCCTGCCAAAGACATATTGGATGTTCACCACCAGTGGTGATCCGCACTTAGTTTCTGCTTCTAAAACGCTTGCAACACTGAGAGGGAAGTGTGCTTTAGGAGGGATTCACTGCAGTGTTACGTCTGTTAAAGAAGGAAGCTTTTGAGACTGACACTGTGGTAAACGCAATAGGCGCACATAGCTTTCCAGTCTCAGACTTCAAACCGTTAGACTATAGGAAGTTCTGTTTAAGGTAAACTCCTTCATGCGGAATGTCACTTCTCACAGTGTCTTTCCAGTGGAGGAAAGAAGATAGAACAAGGACTGACAGAGAGAATGTTGCAACCCATGATTGAAGTACAGGGTCAAGCACCTAGGCCTCTATGATGCATACTGGAAGTTTAACACCGGAGATGTTCCAAAGTGTCTACCTCTTCTCAATACACTTCCAGTATATGAGGGAACTGTGCTACAGTAAGTTCTCACGAAAGAGATGCGTCTGTGCTCAGTTGGAAAGTGTAGGACATGTCTGGGTAGCAACAATGAAGTGTCTGATACAGGCCCCTCAGAGGGGATGCGGAGGAAGGTATCTGTTTAGGGAAGCTACTTCAGGTACGTACCCATTCATAACAGTGTTTCTCCTTTGAGGATGTCAATATAACAGGGAAGGACTACGGGCACATTAGGTACTGTGAGTAAAGGGCACGCTATGGCGCTTAAGCCTGCCAAACACATATTGGATGTTCACCACCAGAGGATATCCGCACTTAGTTTCTGCATCGAAAACGCTTCCTACACTGAGAGGGAAGTGTGCATTAGGAGGGATTCACTGCTGTGTTACGTCTGTTAAAGAAGGAAGCTTTTGGGACTGACTCTGTGGTAACCGCAATAGGCACACATAGCTTTCCAGTATCACACGTCTAACCTTTAGACTATAGGAAGTTCTGTTTAAGGTAAACTCCTTCCTGCGGAATGTCACTTCTCACAGTGTATTTCCAGTGGAGGTAAGAAGATAGAACAAGGACGAATACAGAGAACTTTGCAAACAGTGAGTGAAATATAGGGTAAGCCACTTAGGCCTCTATGATGCATACTGGAAGTACAACACCGGATATGTTTGACAGTGTCTACCTCTTCTCAAAACACTTCCAGTATATGAGGGAACTGTGCTACAGTAAGTTCTCACGACAGATGTGCGTCTGTGCTCAGTTGGAAATTGTAGGACGTGTCTGGGTGCAACCATGAAGTGTCTGATACAAGCCCCTAATAGGGGATGCGGAGGAAGTTATCTGCTCAGGGGACCTACTTCAGGTGCGTACTCATTCATAACAGTGTTTCTCCTTTGAGGATGAAGATAGAACAGGGAAGGAGTACGGGAACATTAGGTACTGTGAGTAAAGGGCACGCTATGGAGCTTAAGCCTGCCAAAAACATATTGGATGTTCACCACCAGTGGTGATCCGCACTTAGTTTCTGCATCATAAATGCGTCTTACACTGATAGGCAGTGTGCATTAGGAGGGATTCACTGCAGTGTTACTTCTCTTAAAGAAGGAAGCTTTTGGGACTGACACTGAGGTAACCGCAATTGGCGTACATAGCTTTTCAGTCTCAGACGTCTAACCGTTAGACTATAGGAAGTTCTGTTTAAGATAAACTACTTCATGCGGAATGTCACTTCTCACAGTTTCTTTCCAGTGGAGGAAAGTAGATAGAACAAGGGCGGACAGAGAGAACGTTGCAACCCGTGAGTGAAGTACAGGGTAAGGCAACTAAGCCTCTATGATGCATACTGGAAGTTCAACACCTGGGATGTTCCACAGTCTACCACTTCTCAAAACACTTCCAATATATGAGGGAACTGTGCTACGTAAGTTCTCACGAGAGGGATGCATCTGTGCACAGTTGAAAACTCTAGGATGTGTGGGTAGCAATTATGAAGTGTCTCATCCAGGCCCCTTATAGGGGATGCGTAGGAAGGTAACTGCACAGGGAACCTACTTCAGGTTCGTACTCATTCATAACAGTGTTTCTCCTTTGAGGATGAAAATAGAACAGGGAAGGACTACGGGCACATTAGGTACTGTAGGTTAAGGGCACTCTATGGCGCTTAAGCCTGCCAAACACATATTGGATGTTCACCACCAGTGTTGATCCGCACATAGTTATTGCGTCTAGAATGCTTCCTTCACTGGGAGTGAAGTGTGCTTTAGGAAGATTCACTGCAGTGTTACATATGTTAATGTAGGAAGCTTTTGGGACTGACTCTGTGTTAACCGCAATAGGCACACATAGCTTTCCAGTCTCAGCCTTCTATCCGTTGGACTATAGCAAGTTCTGTTAAAGGGAAACTCCTTAATGCGCAATGTCACTTCTCACGGTGTCTTTCCAGTGTAGGAAAGAAGATAGAACAAGGACGGAGCAGAGAGAACGTTGCAACCCGTGAGTGATGTATAGGGTAATGTACCTAGGCCTCTATGATGCGTACTGGAAGTTCTACACCTGGCATGTTCCACAGTGTCTACCACTTCTCAAAACACTTCCAATATATGAGGAAACTGTGCTACTGTAAGTTCTCATGAGAGGAATGCATCTGTGCTCAGTTGAATACTCTAGGATATGTCTGGGTAGCAATCATGAAGTGTCTCATACAGGCCCCTTTAGAGGGGATGCGGAGGAAGGTATCTGCTCAGGGAACCTACTTCAGGTGCGTACTCATTCATAACAGTGTTTCTCCTTTGAGGATGAAGATAGAACAGGGAAGGACTACGGGCACTTTAGGTACTGTCATTAAAGGGCACGCTATGGCGCTTAAGCCTGCCAAACACATATTGGATGTTTACCACCAGTGGTGATACGCACTTAGTTTCTGCGTCTAAAACACTTCCTACAATGAGAGGGAAGTGTGCTTTAGGATGGTTTCACTGCAGTGTTACTTCTCTAAAAGAAGGAAGCTTTTGGGACTGATACTGTAGTAACCGCAATAGGCGCACATAGCTTTCCAGTCACAGACGTCTAACCTTTAGACTATAGGAAGTTCTGTTTAAGATAAACTCCTTCATGCGGAATGTCACTTCTCACAGTGTCTTTCCAGTGGAGGTAAGAAGATAGAACAAGGACGGACAGAGAGAACATTGCTAACCGTGAGTGAAATACAGGGTAAGCCACTAAGGCCTCTATGATGCAGAGTGGAAGTTCAACACCGGAGAAGTTCCACAGTGTCTACCTCTTCTCAACACACTCCAGTATATGAGGGAACGGTGCTACAGTAAGTTCTCATGACAAAGATGCGTCTGTGCTCAGTTGGAAAGTGTAGGACGTGTCTTGGTAGCAACTATGAAGTGTCTGATACAGGCCCCTCAGAGGGAATGCGGAGGAAAGTATCTGTTTAGGGAAACTACTTCAGGTGCGTACTCATTCATAACAGTGTTTCTCCATTGAGGAATGAAGATAGAACAGGGAATGTCTATGGGCACTTTAGGAACTATGAGTAAAGAGCAGGCTATGGAGCTTAAGCCTGCCAAGCACATATTGGATGTTCACCACCAGTGGTGATCCGCACTTAGTTTCTGCGTCTAAAACTCTTCCTACGCTGAGAGAGAGGTGTGCTTTAGGAGCGTTCACTGCAGTGTTACGTCTGTTAAAGAAGGAAGCTTTTGGGACTGACTCTGTGGTAACCGCAATAGGCGCACAAGATATCCAGTTTCAGAAGTCTATCCGTTGGACTATTGCAAGTTCTGTTTAAGGGAAAGTCCTTCAGGCGGAATGACACTTCTGACAGTGTCTTACCACTGGAGGAAAGAAGATAGAACAAGGACGGGGCAGAGAGAATGTTGCAACCCGTGAGTGAAGTACAGGGTAAGGCACCAAGGCCTCAATGATGCATAATTTAATTACAACACCGGAGATGTTCCACAGTCTCTAGCTCTTCTCAAAACACTTCCAATATATGAGGGAACTGTGCTACAGTAAGTTCCCACGACAGGGATGCATGTGTGCTCAGTTGAAAACTTTAGGATGTGTCTGGGTAGCAATCATGAAGTGTCTCATACAGGCCCCTTAGAGGGGATGCGTAGGAAGGTATCTGCTCAGGGAACCTAATTCATAACAGTGATTCTCCTTGGAGGAATGAAGGTAGAACTCGGACGGACTAGGTGCACATTAGGTACTGTGAGTAAGGGCAGGCTATGGCGCTTAAGCCTGCCAAACACATATTCGATGTTCACCACCAGTGGTGATCCGCACATTTTTCTGCGTCTTAAAGGCTCCAACACTGAGAGGGAAGTGTGCATTAGGAGGGATTCACTCCAGTGTTACGTCTAATAAAGAAGGAAGCTTTTGGGACTGACCCTGTGGTAACCACAATAGGCACACATAGCTTTCCAGCCTAAGATGTCTAACCGTTAGACTATAGCAAGTTCTGTTTAAGGGAAACTCCTTCATGCGGAATTTCACTTCTCACAGTGTCTGTCCAGAGGAATGAAGATACAAAAAGGACGGAGCAGAGAGAACATTGCAACACGTGAGTGAAGTCCAGTGTACGGAATTTAGGCCTCTAAGATGCATACTGGAAGTTGAAAACCTGAGATGGTCCACAGTGTCTACCTCTTCTCAAAACACTTCCAGTATATGAGGGAACTGTGCTACCGTAAGTTCTCACGACAGCAATGCATCTGTGCTCAGTTGAAAACTCTAGGATGTGTCTGAGTAGCAATTTTGAATGTCTCATACAGGCCTTTTAGAGGGGATGCGTAGGAAGGTATCTACTCAGGGAAGCTATTTCAAGTGCGTACTCATTCATAACAGTGCTTCTCCTTGGAGGAATGAAGGTAGAACACAGACGGACTAGGGGCCCATTAGGTACTGTGTGTAAAGGGCAGGCAATGGCGCTTAATCCTGCCAAACACATATTGGATGTTCACCACCAGTGTTGACCCCCACTTTCTTTCTGCGTCTAAAACGCTTCCAACACTGAGAGGGAAGTGTGCTTTAGGAGGGATTCACTGCAGTGTTACGTCTGTTAAAGAAGGAAGCTTTTGGGACTGATTCTGTGGTAACCGCATTAGGCGCACATAGCTTTCCAGTCTCAGACATCTAACCGTTAGACTATAGGAAGTTCTGTTTAAGGGAAACTCCTTCATGCGGAATGTCACTTCTTACAGTGTCTTTCCAGTGGAGGAAAGAAGATAGAACAAGGAGGGACAGAGAGAACGTTGCAATCCGTGAGTGAAGTATCGGGTAAGCCACCAAGGCCTCTATGATGCATACTGGAAGTTCAACACCGGGGATGTTCCACAGTGTCTACCTCTTCTCAAAACACTTCCAGTATATGAGGGAACTGTGCTACAGTAAGTTCTCACGACAGAGATGCGTCTGTGCTCAGTTGGAAAGTGTAGGACGTGTCTGGGTAGCAAACATGAAGTTTCTGATACAAGCTCTTAATAGGGGATGCGGAGGAAGGTATCTGCTCAGGGAATCTACTACAGGTGCTTACTCATTTATAACAGTGTTTCTCCTTTAAGGATGAATATAAAGCAGGGAAGGGCTATGGGCACATAAGGTACTGTGATAAAGGGCAGGCTATGGCGCTTAATCATGCCAAACACATATTGGATGTTCACCACCAGTGGTGATCCGCACTTAGTTTCTGCGTCTAAAAGGCTTCCTACACTGAGAGGGAAGTGTGCTTTAGGAGGGATTCACTGCAGTGTTACGTCTGTTAAATAAGGAAGGTTTTGGGACTGACTCTGAGGTAACTGCAATAGGCGTACATAGCTTTAAAGACTCAGACGTCTATCCGTTGGACTATAGCAAGTTCTTTTTAAGGGAAACTCATTCATGCAGAAGGTCACTTCTCACATTGTCTTTCCAGTGGAAGAAAGAAGATAGAACAAGGACGGAGCAGAGAGAACGTTGCAACCCGTGAGTGAAGTACAGGGTAAGTCACCTAGGCCTCTATGATGCATACTCCAAGTTCAACACCTGGGATGTTAAACAGTGTCTACCACTTCTCAAAGCACTTCCAATATATGAGGGAACTGTGCTACAGTATGTTCTCACGACAGGGATGCATCCGTTCACAGTTGAAAACACTAGGATGTGTCTGGGTAACAATTATGAAGAGTCTCATACAGTCCCCTTAGAGAGGATGCGTAGGAAGGTATCTGCTCAGGGAAGCTACTTCAGGTGCATACTCATTCATAACAGTGCTTCTCCTTGGAGAAATGAAGGTAGAATACGGACGGACTAGGGGCACATTAGGTACTGTGAGTATAGGACAGGCTATGGCGCTTAAGCCTGCCAAACACATAATGGATGTTCACCACCAGTGGTGATCCGCACTTTGTTTCTGCGTCTAAAACGCTTCCAACACTGAGAGGGAAGTGTGCTTTAGGAGGGATTCAGTGCAGTGTTACGTCTGTTAAAAAAGGAAGTTTTGGGACTGACTCTGTGGTAACCGCATTAGGCACACATAGCTTTCTAGTCTCAGAAGTCTAACCGTTAGACTATAGGAAGTTCTGTTTAAGGGAAACACCTTCATGCGGAATGTCACTTCTCGCATTGTCTTTCCAGTGGAGGTAAGAAGATAGATCAAGGACGTACAGAAAGAATATTGCAACCGTGAGTGAAGTACAGGGCAAGCCACTTAGGCCTCTATGATGCATACGGGAAGTTCAGCAATGGAGATGTTCCACAGTGTCTACCTCTTCTTAAAACACTTCCAGTATATGAGGGGACTGTGCTACAGTAAGCTCTCACGACAGAGATGCGTCTGTGCTCAGTTGGAAAGTGTAGGACGTGTCTGGGTAGCAACCATGAAGTGTCTAATACAGGCCCCTTAGAGGAAATGTAGAGGAAGGTGTCTGCTCTGAGAACCTACTTCAGATGCGTACTCATTCATAACAGTGTTTCTCCTTTGAAGATGAATATAGAACAGAGAAGGATTACGGGCACATTAGGTACTGTGAGTAAAGGGCACGCTATGGCACTTATGACTGCCAAACATATATTGGATGTTCACCACCAGTGGTGATCAGCACTTAGTTTCTGCGTCTAAAACGCTTCCTACACTGAGAGGGTAGTGTGCTTTAGGAGGGATTCACTGCAGTGTTACGTCTGTTAAAGAAGGAAGGTTTTGGGACTGACTCTGTGGTAACCACAATAGGCGCACATAGCTTTCCAGTCTCAGCCTTCTATCCGTTGGACTATAGCTAGTTCTGTTAAAGGGAAACTCCTTCTTGCGGAATGTCACTTCTCAAAGTGTCTTTCCAGTGGAGGAAACAAGAAAGAACAAGGACCGAGCAGAGAAAACTTTGCAATCCGTGAGTGAAGTACAGGGTAAGCCACCTAGGCCTCTCTGATGCATACTGGAAGTTCAACACCTGGGATGTTCCACAGTGTCTACCACTTCTGAAAACACTTCCAATATATGAGGGAACTGTGCTACCGTAAGTGCTCAGTTGAAAACTCTAGGAGTGTCTGGATAGCAATCATGAAGTGTCTCATACAGGCCACTTAGAGGGGATGCGTAGGAAGGTATCTGCTCAGGGAAGCTACTTCAGGTGCGTACTCATTCATAACAGTGCTTCTCCTTGGAGAAATGAAGGTAGAATACGGACGGACTAGGGGCACATTAGGTACTGTGAGTAAAAGGCAGGCTATGGCGCTTAAGCCTGCCAAACACATATTGGATGTTCACCAACAGTGGTGATCCGCACTTAGTTTCTGCGTCTAAAACGCTTCCTACACTGAGAGGGATGTGTGCTTTAGGAGGGATTCACTGCAGTGTTACTTCTCTTAAAGAAGGAAGCTTTTGAGACTGACACTGAGGTAACCGCAATAGGCGTACATAGCTTTCCAGTCTCAGACGTCTAACCGTTAGACTATAGGAAGTTCTGTTTAAGGGAAACACCTTCATGTGGAAATTAACTTCTCACAGTGTCTTTCCGGTGGAGGAAAGAAGATAGAACAAGGTCAGACAGAGAGAACGTTGCAAACCGTGTGTGAAGTAATGGGAAAGCCTCTTAGGATTCTATGATTCATACTGGCAGTTCACACCGGAGATGTTCCACAGTGTCTATCTCTACTCAAAACACTTCCAGTATATGAGAGAACTGTGCTACAGTAAGTTCTCACGACAGAGATGCGTCTGTGCTCAGTTGGAAAGTGTAGGACATGTCTGGGTAGCAACCATGAAGTGTCTGATACAGGCCCCTTAGCGGGGATGCGGAGGAAGGTATCTGCTCAGGGAACCTACTTCAGGTGCGTACTCATTCATAACAGTGTTTCTCCTTTGAGGATGAAGATAGAACAGGGAAGGACTCGGGCCCATAGGTACTGTGAGTAAAGGGCACGCTATGGTGCTTAAGCCTGCCAAACACATATTGGATGTGTACCACCAGTGGTGATCCGCACTTAGTTTCTGCGTCTGAAACACTTCCTACACTGAGAGGGAAGTGTGCTTTAGGAGGGATTCACTGCAGTATTACTTCTGTTAATGAAGGAAGATTTTGGGACTGACACCGTGGTAACCGCAATAGGCGCACATAGCTTTCCAGGCTCAGACGTCTAACCGTCAGACTATAGGAAGTTCTGTTTAAGGTAAACGCCTTCATGCGGAATGTCACTTCTCACAGTGTCTTTCCAGTGGAGGAAAGAAGAAAGAATAAGGACGGACAGAGAGAACGTTGCAGCACATGAGTGAAGTACAGTGAAAGGCACCTAAGCCTCTATGATGCATACTGGAAGTTCAACACCTGGGATGTTCCACAGTGTCTACCACTTCTCAAAACACTTACAGTATATGAGGGAACAGTTCTACCGTAAGTTCTCACAACATGGATGCATCTGTGCACAGTTGAAAATTCTAGGATGTGTCTGGGTAGCAATCATGAAGAGTCTCAAACAGGCCCCTTAGAGGGGATGTGTAGGAAGGTATCTGCTCAGGGAAGCTACTTCAGGTGCGTACTCATTCATAACAGTGCTTCTCCTTGGAGGAATGAAGGTAGAACACGGACGGACTGGAGGCACATTAGGTACTGTGAGTATAGGGCAGGCTATGACGCTTAAGCCTGCCAAACACATATTGGATATTCACCAAAAGTGGTGTTCCGCACTTAGTTTCTGCTTCTAAAACGCTTCCAACTATGAGACGGAAGTGTGCTTTAGGAGGGATTCACTGCAGTATTACTTCTGTTACAGAAAGAAGCTTTTGGGACTGACTCTGTGGTAACCGCAATAGACGCACATAGCTTTCCAGTCTCAGCAGTCTATCCGTTGGACTATAGCAAGTTTTATTTAATGGAAACTCCTTCATGCAGAATGTCATTTCTCACAGTGTCTTTCCAGCGAGGAAAGAAGATAGAACAAGGATGGAGCATAGAGAACGTTGCAACCCGTGAGTGAAGTACAGGGTAAGGCACCTAGGTCTCTATGATGCATACTGGAAGTTCAACACCTGGGATGTTCCACAGTGTCTACCACTTCAAAACACTTCCATTATATGAGTGAACTGTGCTACCTTAAGTTATCACGAGAAGGATGCATCTGTTCTCAGTTGAAAACTCTAGGATGTGTCTGGGTATCAATCTTGAAGTGTCTCATACGGGCCTATTAGAAGGGATGCGTACGAAGGTATCCGATCAGGGAAGCCACTTCAGGTGCGTACTCATTCATAACAGTGTTTCTCCTTGGAAGAATGAGGGTAGAACACGGATGTATAGGGGCACATTAGGTACTGTGAGTAAAGGGCAGGGTATGGCGCTTAAGCCTGCCAAACACATATTGGATGTTCACCACCAGTGGTGATCCGCACCTAGTTTCTGCGTCTAAAACCCTTCCAACACTGAGAGGGAAGTGTGCTTAGGAGGGATTCACTGCACTGTTACGTCTTTTAAAGAAGGAAGTTTTTGAGACTGACTCTGTGCTAACCGCATTAGGCGCACATAGCTTTCTAGACTCAGACGTCTAACCGTTAGACTATATGAAGTTCTGTTTAAGGGAAACTCCTTCATGCAGAATGTCACTTCTCACAGTCTCTTTACAGTGGAGGAAAGAAGATAGAACAGGACGGACATAGAGAATGTTGCAAACCGTGAGAGAAGTACAGGGTAAGCCACGTAGGCCTCTATGATGCATACTATAAGTTCAACACCGGAGATGTTCCAATGTGTCTACATCTTCTCAAAACACTTCCAGTATATGAGGGAACTGTTCTAGAGTAAGTTCTCACGACAGAGATGCGTCTGTGTTCAGTTGAAAAGTGTAGGACGTGTCTGGGTAGCAACCATGAAGTGTCTGATACAGGCCCCTTAGAGGGGATGCGGAGGAAGGTATGTGCTCAGGGAACATACTTCAGGTTCGTACTCATTCTTACAGTGTTTCTCCTTTGAGGATGAAGATAGAACAGGAAAGGACTACGGGCACATTAGGTACTGTGAGTAAAGGGCAAGCTATGGTGCTTAAGCCTGCCAAACACATATTGGATGTACACCACCAGTGGTGATCCGCACTTAGTTTCTGCGTCGAAAACGCTTCCTACACTGAGAGGAAAGTGTGCTTTAGGAGGGATTCACTGCAGTGTTACGTCTGTTAAAGAAGGAAGCTTTTGGGACTTACTCTGTGGTAACCGCAGTAGGTGCACATAGCTTTCAAGTCTCAGACGTCTATCCGTTGGAGTATAGCAAGTTCTGTTTAAGGGAAACTCCTTCATGCGGAATGTGACATCTCACAGTGTCTTTCCAGTGGAGGAATGAAGATAGAACAACGACGGACAGAGAGAACGTTGACACCGTGAGTGAAGTACAGGGTAAGGCACCTAAGCCTCTCTGATGCATACTGGAGGATCAACACCTGGGATGTTCCACAGTGTCTACCACTTCTGAAAACACTTCCAATATATGATGGAACTGTTCTACCGTAAGTTCACACGACAGGGATGCATATGTGCACAGTTGAAAACTCTAAGATGTGTCTGGGTAGCAATCATGAAGTATCTCATTCAGGCCCCTTAGAGGGGATGCGTAGGAAGGTATCTGCTCAGGAAAGCTACTTCAGGTGCGTACTCATTCATAACAGTGCTTCTCCTTGGAGGAATGAAGGTAGAACAAGGAGGGACATGGGGCACATTAGGTCCTGTGAGTAAAGGGCAAGCTATGACGCTTAAGCCTGCCAAACACATACTGGTGTTCACCACCAGTGGTGATCCGCACTTAGTTTCTGCGTCTCAAACGGTTCCAACACTGAGAGGGAAGTGTGCTTTAGGAAGGATTCACTGCAGTGTTACGTCTAGTAAGGAAGGAAACTTTGGGTACTGACTCTGTGGTAACCGCAATAGTCGCACATAGCTTTCCAGTCTCAGATGTCTCTCCTTTGGACGATAGCAAGTTGTGTTTAAGGGAAACTCCTTCATGCGGAATGTCACTTCTCACAGTGTCTTTCCACTGGAGGAAAGAAGATAGAACAAGGACGGAGCAGAGAGAACCTTGTAACCCATGAGTGAGTCAAGGATAAGGCACCTAGGCCGCTATGATTCATACTGGAGGTTCAACACCTGGGATGTTCCATAGTGTCTACCACTTCTCAAAATCTTCCTGTATATGAGGGAACTGTGCTACAGTATGTTCTCACGACAGGGATGCGTCTATGCTCAGTTGGAAAGTGTACGACGTGTCTGGGTAGCAATCATGAAGTGTCTGATACAGGCCCCTTAGAGGGGATGGGGAGGAAGGTATCTGATCAGGGAAGCTACTTCAGGTTCGTACTCATTCATAACAGGGTACCTCCTTTGAGGATGAAGATAGAACAAGGACGGATTAGTGGCACATAGTTACTGTGAGTAAAGGGCAGGCTATGGCGCTTAAGCCTGCCAAACACATATAGGATGTTCACCAACAGTGGTGATCCGCACTTAGTTTCTGCGTCGAAAACGCTTCCAACACTGAGAGGGAAGTGTGCTTTAGGAGGGATTCACTGCAGTGTTACGTCTCTCTTTTTTTTTTTTTTAAAGATTTTATTTATTTATTTGAGAGAGAGAGAGACAGTGAGAGAGAGCATGAGCGAGGAGAAGGTCAGAGAGCGAAGCAGACTCCCCATGGAGCTGGGAGCCCGATGTGGGACTCGATCCCGGGACTCCAGGATCACACCCTGAGCCGGAGGCTGTCGTCCAACCAACTGAGCCACCCAGGCGTCCCCAGTTTACGTCTCTTAAAGAAGGAAACTTTTGGCACTGACTCTTTAGTAACCGCAATAGTCGTACATAGCTTTCCAGTCTTAGCCATCCATCCATTGAACTATAGCAAGTTCTGTTTAAGAGAAACTCCTTCATGCGGAATATCAGATCTCACAGTGTCTTTCCACTGGAGGAAATAAGATAGAAAAAGGAAGGAGCAGAGAGAACGGTGCAACCGGTGAGTGAAGTACAGGTAAGGCACCTAGGCCTCTATGATGCGTACTGGAAGTTCAACACCTGGGATGTTCCACAGTGTCTACCACTTCTCAAAACACTTCCAATATATGATTGAACTGTGCTACCGTAAGTTATCACGACAGGGATGCATCTGTGCTCAGTTGAAAACTCTAGGATGTGTCTGGGTAGCAATCATGAAGTGTCTCATTCAGGCCCCTTAGAGGGGATGCGTAGGAAGGTATCGGCTCAGGGAATCTACTTCAGGTGCGTACTCATTCATAACAGTGCTTCTTCTTGGAGGAATGAAGGTAGAACAAGGACGGACTTGGGGCACATTAGGTACTGTGAGTGAAGGGCACGCTATGGCACTTATGCCTGCCAAACACATATTGGATGTTCACCACCAGTGGTGATCCGCACTTAGTTTCTGCGTCTAAAACACTTCCAACACTGAGAGGGAAGTGTGCTTAGGAGGGATTCACTGCAGTGTTACTTACGTCTATTATAGAAGGAAGCTTTTGGACTGACTCTGTGGTAACCGCATTAGGCGCACATAGCTTTCCAGTCTCAAACGTCTATCCGTTAGACTATAGGAAGTTCTGTTTAAGGGAACCTCCTCCATGCGTAATGTCATTTCTCCCAGTGTCTTTCCAGTGGAGGTGTGAAGATAGAAAAAGGACGGACAGAGAGTACGTTGCAATTCTTGAGTGAAATACAGGGTAAGCAACTTAGGGTCTATGATGCATACTGGAAGTTCAACACCGGAGATGTTCCACAGTGTCTATCTCTTCTCAAAACACTTCCAGTATATGAGGGAACTGTGCTACAGTAGGTTCCATGCCAGAGATGCGTCTGTGCTCAGTTGGAAAGTGTAGGACGTGTCTGGGTAGCAACCATGAAGTGTCTGATACAGGCCCCTTAGAGGGGATGCGGAGGAAGGTATCTGCTCAGGGAAGCTACTTCAGGTGAGTACTCATTCATAACAGTGTTATTCCTTTGAGGATGAAGATAGAACAGGGAAGGACATCGGGCACATTAGGTACTGTGAGTAAAGGGCACGCTATGGTGCTTAAGCCTGCCAAACACATATTGGATGTTCACCACCAGTGGTGATCCGCACTTAGTTTCTGCGTCAAAAACGCTTCCTACACTGAGAGGGAAGTGTGCTTTAGGAGGGATTCACTGCAGTGTTACGTCTGTTAAAGAAGGGAGTTTTGGGACTTACTCTGTTGTAACCGCAATATGAGAACATAGTATTCATGTCTCAGAGTCTAGCCGTTGGAGTATCGCAAATTCTGTAAAAGGGAAACTCCTTCATGCGGAATGTTTCTTCTCACAGTGTCTTTCCTGTGGAGTAATGAAGATAGAAAAACGACGGACAGAGAGAAGGTTGACACCGTGAGTGAAGTACAGGTTAAGGCACATAAGCCTCTATGATGCATACTGGAGGTTCAACTCCTGGGATGTTCCACAGTGCCTACCACTTCTCAAAACACTTCCAATATATGATGTAACTGTTCTACCTTAAGTTCACACGACATGGATGCATATGTGCACAGTTGAAAACTCTAGGATGTCTGGGTAGCAATCATGAAGTGTCTCATACAGGCCCCTTAGAGGGGATGCGTAGGAAGGTATCTGCTCAGGGAAGCTACTTCAGGTGCGTACTCATTCATAACTGGGCTTCTCCTTGGAGGAATGAAGGTAGAACACGGACGGACTAGGGGCACATTACGTTCTGTGAGTAAAGGTTGGCTATGACGCTTAAGCCTGCCAAACACATATTGGATGTACACCACCAGAGGTGATCCGCACTTAGTTTCTGCATCTAAAACGCTTCCAACACTGACAGGGAAGTGTGCTTTAGGAGGGATTCACTGCAGTGTTACCTCTAGTAAAGAAGGAAGATTTGGGGACTGACTTTGTGGTACCGCAATAGTCGCACATAGCTTTCCAGTCTCAGTTGACTATCCGTTGGGCTATAGCAAGTTCTGTTTAAGGGAAACTCCTTCATGCGGAATGTCACTTTTCACAGTGTCTTTCCAGTGGAGGTGTGAAGATAGAACAAGGACGTATAGAGAGAACGTTGCAACCCGTGAGTGATGTACAGGGTAAGGCACCTAAGCCTCTATGATGCATACTGGAAGTTCAACACCTGGGATGTTCCACAGTGTCTACCACTTCTCAAAACACTTCCAATATATGTCGGAATTGTTCTACCGTAAGTTCTCACGACAGGGATGCATCTGTGCTCAATTGGAAACTCTAGGTTGGGGGGGGACAAGATGGCGTTGTACTAGGAAGAGGCGTCTTTTCAGCTGGTACCCCAAAGTGAGCTGATTACCTACCAAAGAACTCCGATCACCCATGAAATCAGCCTGAGATCAGAAATATACACGTCTGGATCTCTACAGGGGCAGAAGACGCCAGTGAGCAGGTAAAGCGGAATGGGAAGAGCGGACTGATATCGGAACATAAACAAAAGTGGGAGGGAGCCACCAGAGGCGACCTGTGCAAAATTAATACCCCAATACGAGCGAGAGAGCCCTGCGTCTGGGGACCAGCATTAAGTTGGAGACTGGTTGAAAGCACTCCAAAAGAGCAAAGGATCGCGGGGGGCAAATTGTGGGAATTGGGGTGGCTAGGGACAGGGGCTTAAGTCCCCGGTCCCAGACGGCCTCCCCGGCGTGGAGGCAGAGAGAGTGCGGCGGAGAAAACAGCTCCTGGTCCCTAAGCCGCCAGCGTGCCCCAGAGTGCGGGGATTTCTGGCTCCTGTGAGGGGATGGGAGCTGCGCTGGTCTGCAGAACGCGCACTACCCCTACCACAAAGCTTGAGATGCGCACGCACGTCCCTCCAGCTCTCCTGGGTTTCTAAGGCCCGGGGGCGCTTCTTGACCCGCGCCATTGTTTCAAAGTCTAAGACGCGCGCGCTCGAAAATCTTCCTGGGACAGAGGTGCGCAAAAGCCCAGCCTGCGGCTTATGGACCAGCGACACTTTCTCAGTGCCCTAGACGCACGCCCGACCCACAGCTGCCTCTGAAAACAGGTGCGTGCTAGCCGGACATTCCCAGCCCGGGCCTGCGGCAAAATCTCAGTGTGCGATCGCTGCTTGGAACCTCTCTGGCGGTCAGGAGCTCCCAGACAGCCGCCACTGCCTTGGCTTTGGGGACGAGCAAAAGATCCTGCGCCTCCAGGGTCTTTAAATTGGAACCTGCATTGCCAGCGTCCAAGGGGGAATTTATTCAGCTTCTGCACCCAGACTGAGGCTTCTCTCTGAGACGGAGATCAGGAAGTGTTCCAGGGTGCACCTTGACTGCACCAGAGTGGATACATCCAGCTACATCTGTTCAGTCTTTTCCCACCAAAATGACTAGGAGCAGGAATGCCCAACAGAAGAAAAATACAAAGGATGGACCTTCTGTAATAGAGCTAACGGCTATTAACATAGACAATATGTCGGAAAGAGAATTCAGGATAACAATTATCCAGGCAATAGCTAGGTTGGAGAAAGCCATGGATGACCAAACAGATTTGATTAGGGCCGAACTGAAAGCGACCAGACAGGATGTTCACAATGTTAGGGTGGAGCTTAAAGCTACCAGGGAGGAGGTCCACAATGCTCTCAATGAGTTCCAATCCAATCTAAACTCTCTCAAAGCTAGGGTAACTGAGACAGAAGATAGAATTAGTGATCTGGAAGATGAACAGATAGAGAGAAAGGATCAGGAGGAAGCCTGGAACAAACAGCTTAGATCCCAAGAAAGCAGAATTAGGGAAATAAATGACGCCATGAAGCGTTCCAACGTCAGAATTATTGGAATTCCTGAAAGGGAGGAGAAAGAAAGAACTCTACAAGATATCGTGGAACAAGTCCTTCATGAAAATTTTCTGAATCTCGCGAATGAAACCAGCGTTCATGTACTAGAGACTGAACGGTCTCCACCCAAGATTATACACTCCAAAAAAAACATCACGACAACTGATAGTCAAATTGAGGAATTATAATTGTAGGTATAATCTCTTGAAAGCAGGGCAAAGAGGCTCCTTACTTACAGAGGGAAGCCCATCAGAATAACGTCAGACCTGTCCACAGAGACCTGGCAAGCCAGAAGAGGCTGGCAAGATATATTCAGGGCTCTAAATGAGAAGAACATGCAGCCAAGAATACTTTATCCAGCACAACTGACATTCAAAATGGATGTAGAGATAAAGAGTTTCCAAGACCGGCAAGGCTTAAAAGACTATGCAACCACCAAGCCGACACTTCATGAAATATTAAGGGGGGGTCCTATAAAAGAGGAAAAATCCCAAGAATGGTATTGAACAGAAATATAGAGACATTCTACAGAAAGAAAGACTTCAAAGGTAACTCAATGTCAATAAAAACGTATCTATCAATAATCACTCTAATGTGAATGGCCTAAATGCACCCATAAAACGGCACAGGGTTGCAGATTGGATAAAACGACAGGACCCATCCATATGCTGTCTACAAGAGACCCATTTTGAAACTAAAGATACACGCAGACTGAAAGTGAAGGGGTGGAGAAGCAACTTTCATGCCAATGGGACTCAAAAGAAGGCTGGGGTAGCGATTCTCATATCAGATAAATTAGACTTCAAACTAAAGACTGTAGTCAGAGATACAGAAGGACACTACATAATCCTTCAAGGGACTATCCACCAAGATGATCTAACAATTGTAAATATCTATGCTCCCAATATGGGAGCGGCCAATTACTTAAGAAAACTGTTAATCAAGATAAAGAGTCATATTGATATGAATACACTAATCGTAGGAGATCTTAACATGCCCTTTCAGAACTAGACAGATCATCGAAGCAGAAAATCAATAAAGAAACAAGAGCATTGAATGACACATTGGACCAGATGGACCTCGTAAATATATACAGAACATTCCACCCTAAAAGAGCAGAATACTCATTCTTCTCAAGTGCACACGGAACCTTCTCCAGAATAGACCACATACTGGGTCACAAATCAGGACTCAGCCGATACCAAAAGACTGAGATTATTCCCTGCATATTCTCAGATCACAATGCTTTGAAACTGGAGCTCAATCACAAGGAAAAGTTCCGAAGGAACTCAAACACCTGGAAGCTAAAGACCACCTTGCTTAAGAATGCTTGGATCAACCAGGAGATCAAAGAAGAACTGAAACAATTCATGGAAACCAATGAGAATGAAGACACTTCGGTCCAAAACCTATGGGATACAGCAAAGGCGGTCCTAAGGGGAAAATAGATAGCCATCCAAGCCTTGCTCACAAAAATTGAAAAATCCCGAACACACCAGCTGTCTCTACACCTTAAAGAACTGGAGGATCAACAACAAATCAAACCAACTCCACACATAAGAAGGGAAATCATCAAGATTAGAGCTGAGATCAATGAGGGAGAAACTCATGAGGGGAGTCAATGAGGGAGAACGTATCAATGAAACTAGAAGCTGGTTTTTTGAAAGAATCAATAAGATCGATAAGCCACTAGCTACACTAATCCAAAAGAAAAGAGAGAAATCCCAAATTCATAAAATTATGAATGAAAAGGGAGAGATCACAACTAACGCCAAGGAAGTAGAAACAATCATCAGAAGTTATTACGAACAGTTATATGCCAATAAGCTTAGCAACCTAGATGAAATTGATGCATTCCTGGAAAAATATAAACTACCAAAATTGAACCAGGAAGAAATCGACAACCTGAATAGACCGATATCTAATAACGAGATTGAAGCAGTGATCAAAAATCTCCCAAAAAACAAGAGCCTAGGACCTGACGGATTCCCTGGGGAATTCTACCAAACCTTCCAAGAAGAAATAACACCTATTCTCCTGAAGCTGTTTCAAAAAATTGAAGCAGAAGGAAAACTTCCAGACTCTTTCTATGAAACCAGCATTACCCTGATCCCCAAACCAGGCAAGGACCATACCAAAAAGGAGAATTTCAGACCAATATCACTGATGAATATGGATGCTAAGATTCTCAACAAGATCCTAGCCAACAGGATCCAACAACACATTAAAAAGATTATCCACCATGATCAGGTGGGATTCATCCCTGGGCTACAAGGATGGTTCAACATTAGTAAATCAATCAATGTCTTACAACAAATTAATATGAGAAGAGAGAAGAACCACATGGTCCTCTCAATTGATGCAGAAAAAGCATTTGACAAAATCCAACATCCGTTCACGATTAAAACGCTTCAAAGTATAGGGATAGAGGGAACATTCCTGAACCTCATCAAATCTATCTATGAAAGACCCACAGCAAGGAAGAGGGGTCAAGATGGCGGAGAAGTAGCAGGCTGAGACTACTTCAGCTAGCAGGAGATCAGCTAGAGAGCTCATCTAAAGATTGCAAACACGTGCAAATCCATCGGCAGATCGAAGATAAGAAGAACAGCAATTCTAGAAACAGAAAAACAACCACTTTCTGAAAGGTAGGACTGGCGGAGAAGTGAATCCAAAGCGATGGGTAGATAGACCCCTGGGGAGGGGCCGGCTCCCGGCAAGCGGCGGAGCAACGGAGCACAAAATCAGGACTTTTAAAAGTCTGTTCCGCTGAGGGACATAGCTCCGGAGGCTAAACCGGGGCGAAGCCCACGCGGGGTCGGCGTGACCTCAGGTCCCGCGGGGTCACAGAAGGATTGGGGGTGTCTGAGTGTTGCAGAGCTTGTGGATATTGGAACGGGAAAGCCGGCTGCAGAGACAGAGCCGTCAGTAATCTCGCAGCTCGGAGTTGCCTTGAACCGGTCGCAAGCTCGGTGAGCTCGGAGCGCGGCCGGAGGTTAGGCAGACGCGAGTTACTGGGAGCTGTTCGCTGAGGGCGCACTGGGGAGCGGGGCCCCGGTCTCTCGGCTCCTCCGGGCCAGAGACCAAGAGGCCGCCATTTGTATTCCCATCCTCCGGAACTCTACGGAAAGCGCTCAGGGAACAAAAGCCCCTGAAAGCAAAGCCGAGCAGATCACTCAGCCCGGCCCCTGGTAAGGGTGGTGCAATTCCGCCTGGGGCAAAGACACTTGAGAATCACTACACCAGGCCCCTCCCCCAGAAGATCAACAAGAAATCCAGGCAAGACCAAGTTCACCTACCAAGGAGTGCAGTTTCAATACCAAGGAGAGAGCATCAGAATTCCAGAGGAGGAGAAGCCAAACCACGGAACTCATGGCTTTCTGCCTGTGATTTTTTAGTCTTGCAGTTAATTTAATTTTTTTCTTTTCATTTTTTTTTCTCTTCTTCTGCTAAAATTTTTTATAACTTTTACCCTTTTCTTTTTTAACGTTTTTTAACTAGATTTTCTAATATATATATATTTTTTTCTTTTTTATACTTTTCTTTATTCATTTTCTTTTTTTAATTCTTTATTTTTCTTATTTTTCTTTCTTATTTTTGAAACTCTTTTTATCCCCAAATCAGAAGAGATCTTAATCTCTTCAATCTTTTTTTTTATTCTTTTTTAAATTCTTGATTGAATTTTTAATTCAATCTCTTTTTTTAATTCTTTTTTTCTTTTTTTCTTTCTTTCTTTTTGAACCTCTTTTTATCCCCAAATCAGAAGAGATCCCAATCAGAAGAGATTGGGAGATCCCAATCAGAAGAGATTGGGAGATCCCAATCAAAGGAGATCCCAATCAGAGGAGATCCCTCACTCAATCGTAAGAGGGGAGAAATCCCCCCTCAAGATTTGGGATCTCTTCTGATTTGGTTAAAGCATATTTTCCTGGGATTGTTGCCACCCTTTTAGTATTTTACTTGCTCCTTCATATACTCTTAGCTGGACAAAATGACAAGGCGGAAAAATTCACAACAAAAAAAAGAACAAGAGGCAGTACCGAAGGCTAGGGACCTAATCAATACAGACATTGGTAATATGTCAGATCTAGAGTTCAAAATGACAATTCTCAAAGTTATAGCCGGGCTTGAAAAAGGCATGGAAGATATTAGAGAAACCCTCTCCAGAGATATAAAAGCCCTTTCTGGAGAAATAAAAGAACTAAAATCTAACCAAGTTGAAATCAAAAAAGCTATTAATGAAGTTCAATAAAAAATGGAGGCTCTCACTGCTAGGATAAATGAGGCAGAAGAAAGAATTAGCGATATAGAAGACCAAATGACAGAGAATAAAGAAGCTGAGCAAAAGAGGGACAAACAGCTACTGGACCATGAGGGGAGAATTCGAGAGATAAGTGACACCATAAAACGAAACAACATTAGAATAATTGGGATTCCAGAAGAAGAAGAAAGAGAGAGGGGAGCAGAAGGTATACTGGAGAGAATTATTGGGGAGAATTTCCCCAATATGGCAAAGGGAACGAGCATCAAAATTCAGGAGGTTCAGAGAACGCCCCTCAAAATCAATAAGAATAGGCCCACACCCCGTCACCTAATAGTAAAATTTACAAGCCTTAGTGACAAAGAGAAAATCCTGAAAGCAGCCCGGGAAAAGAAGTCTGTAACATACAATGGTAAAAGTATTCGATTGGCAGCTGACTTATCCACAGAGACGTGGCAGGCCAGAAAGAGCTGGCATGATATTTTCAGAGCACTAAACGAGAAAAACATGCAGCCAAGAATACTATATCCAGCTAGGCAATCATTGAAAATAGAAGGAGAGATTAAATCTACCAGGACAAACAAAAACTGAAAGAATTTGCAAACGCCAAACCAGCTCTACAGGAAATACTGAAAGGGGTCCTCTAAGCAAAGAGAGAGCCTACAAATGGTAGATCAGAAAGGAACAGAGACAATATACAGTAACAGCCACCTTAAAGGCAATACAATGGCACTAAAATCATATCTCTCAATAGTTACCCTGAATGTTAATGGGCTAAATGCCCCAATCGAAAGACACAGGGTATCAGAATGGATAAAAAAAACAAAACCCATCTATATGTTGCCTCCACGAAACTCATTTTAAACCCGAAGACACCTCCAGACTTAAAGAGAGGGGGTGGAAAAGAATTTACCATGCTAATGGACATCTGAAAAAAGCAGGAGTGGCAATCCTTATATCAGATCAATTAGATTTTAAGCCAAAGACTATAATAAGAGATGAGGAAGGACACTATATCATACTCAAAGGGTCTGTCCAACAAGAAGATCTAACAATTTTAAATATCTATGCCCCCAACGTGGGCGCAGCCAACTATATAAACCAATTATTAACAAAATCAAAGAAACACATCAACAATAATACAATAATAGTAGGGGACTTTAACACTCCCCTCACTGAAATGGACAGATCATCCAGGCAAAAGATCAACAGGGAAATAAAGGCCTTAAATGATACACTGGATGAGATGGACATCACAGATATATTCAGAACATTTCATCCCAAAGCAACAGAATACACATTCTTCTCGAGTGCACATGGAACATTCTCCAGAATAGATCACATCCTCGGTCCTAAATCAGGACTCAACCGGTATCAAAAGATTGGGATCATTCCCTGCATATTTTCAGACCACAATGCTCTGAAGCTAGAACTCAACCACAAGAGGAAGTTTGTAAAGAACACAAATACATGGAGACTAAACAGCATCCTTCTAAAGAATGAATGGGTCAACCGGGAAATTAAAGAAGAACTAAAAAAAATCATGGAAACAAATGATAATGAAAATACAACGGTTCAAAATCTGTGGGACACAACAAAGGCAGTCCTGAGAGGAAAATATATAGCCGTACAAGCTTTTCTCAAGAAACAAGAAAGGTCTCAGGTACACAACCTAACCCTACACATAAAGGAGCTGGAGAAAGAACAAGAAAGAAACCCTAAGCCCAGCAGGAGAAGAGAAATCATTGAGATCAGAGCAGAAATCAATGAAATAGAAACCAAAAAAAAAACAATAGAACAAATCAACCAAACTAGGAGCTGGTTCTTTGAAAGAATTAATAAAATTGATAAACCCTTGGTCAGACTTATCAAAAAGAAAAGAGAAAGGACCCAAATAAATAAAATCATGAATGAAAGAGGAGAGTTCACAAGTAACACCAAAGAAATACAAACTATTATAAGAACATACTATGAGCAACTCTACGCCAACAAATTTGACAATCTGGAAGAAATGGATACATTCCTAGAAACATATAAACTACCAAAATTGAACCAGGAAGAATAGAAAGCCTGAACAGACCCATAAGCAGTAAGGAGATTGAAACAGTCATTAAAAATCTCCAAACAAACAAAAGCCCAGGGCCAGATGGCTTCCCGAGGGAATTCTACCAAACATTTAAAGAAGAACTAATTCCTAGTCTCCTGAAACTGTTCCAAAAAATAGAAATGGAAGGAAAACTCCCAAACTCATTTTATGAGGCCAGCATCACCTTGATCCCAAAACCAGACAAGGATCCCATCAAAAAAGAGAGCTATAGACCAATATCCTTGATGAACACAGATGAAAAATTCTCACCAAAATACTAGCCAATAGGATTCAACAGTACATTAAAAGGATTATTCACCACGACCAAGTGGGATTTATCCCAGGGATGCAAGGTTGGTTCAACATCGCAAATCAGTCAATGTGATACAACACATCAATAAAAGAAAAAACAAGAACTATATGATACTCTCAATAGATGCTGAAAAAGCATTTGACAAAGTACAGCATCCCTTCCTGATCAAAACTCTTCAAAGTGTAGGGATAGAGGGCACATACCTCAATATCATCAAAGCCATCTATGAAAAACCCACTGCGAATATCATTCTCAATGGAGAAAAACTGAAAGCTTTTCCACTAAGGTCAGGAACACGGCAAGGATGTCCATTATCACCACTGCTATTCAACATAGTACTAGAAGTCCTAGCCTCAGCAATCAGACAACAAAAGGAAATTAAAGGCATCCAAATCGGCAAAGAAGAAGTCAAATTATCACTCTTCGCAGATGATATGATACTCTATGTGGAAAACCCAAAAGACTCCACTCCAAAACTGCTAGAACTTGTACAGGAATTCAGTAAAGTGTCAGGATATAAGATCAATGCACAGAAATCAGTTGCATTTCTCTACACCAACAACAAGACAGAAGAAAGAGAAATTAAGGAGTCAATCCCATTTACAATTGAACCCCAAACCATAAGATACCTAGGAATAAACCTAACCAAAGAGGCTAAGAATCTATACTCAGAAAACTATAAAGTACTCATGAAAGAAATTGAGGAAGACACAAAGAAATGGAAAAATGTTCCATGCTCCTGGATTGGAAGAATAAATATTGTGAAAATGTCTATGCTGCCTAAAGCAATCTACACATTTAATGCAATTCCTATCAAAGTACCATCTATCTTTTTCAAAGAAATGGAACAAATAATTTTAAAATTTATATGGAACCAGAAGACCTCGAATAGCCAAAGGGATATTGAAAAACAAAGCCAAAGTTGGTGGCATCACAATTCCGGACTTCAAGCTTTATTACAAAGCTGTCATCATCAAGACAGCATGGTACTGGCACAAAAACAGACACGTAGACCAATGGAACAGAATAGAGAGCCCAGAAATAGACCCTCAACTCTATGGTCAACTAATCTTCGACAAAGCAGGAAAGAATGTCCAATGGAAAAAAGACAGCCTCTTCAATAAATGGTGTTGGGAAAATTGGACAGCCACGTGCAGAAAAATGAAATTGGACCATTTCCTTACACCACACACAAAAATAGATTCAAAATGGATTAAGGACCTCAATGTGAGAAAGGAATCCATCAAAATCCTTGAGGAGAACACAGGCAGCAACCTCTTCGACCTCAGCCGCAGCAACATCTTCCTAGGAACATCGCCAAAGGCAAGGGAATCAAAGGCAAAAATGAACTTTTGGGATTTCATCAAAATCAAAAGCTTTTGCACAGCAAAGGAAACAGTTAACAAAACCAAAAGACAACTGACAGAATGGGAGACGATATTTGCAAATGACATATCAGATAAAGGACTAGTGACCAAAATCTATAAAGAACTTAACAAACTGAACACCAAAAGAGCAAATAATCCAATCAAGAAATGGGCAGAGGACATGAACAGATGTTTCTGCAAAGAAGACATCCAGATGGCCAACAGACACATGAAAAAGTGCTCCATATCACTCGGCATCAGGGAAATACAAATCAAAACCACAATGAGATATAACCTCACACCAGTCAGAATGGCTAAAATCAACAAGTCAGGAAATGACAGATGCTGGCGAGGATGCGGAGAAAGGGGAACCCTCCTACACTGTTGGTGGGAATGCAAGCTGGTGCAACCGCTCTGGAAAACAGCATGGAGGTTCCTCAAAATGTTGAAAATAGAACTGCCCTATGACCCAGCAATTGCACTACTCGGAATTTACCCTAAAGATACAAACGTAGTGATCCAAAGGGGCACGTGCACCCGAATGTTTATAGCAGCAATATCCACAATAGCCAAACTATGGAAAGAACCTAGATGTCCATCAACAGATGAATGGATAAAGAAGATGTGGTATATATACACAATGGAATACTATGCAGCCATCAAAAGAAATGAAATCTTGCCATTTGCAACAACATGGATGGAACTAGAGCGTATCATGCTTAGCGAAATAAGTCAAGCAGAGAAAGATAAATATCATATGATCTCCCTGATATGAGGAAGTGGTGATGCAACCTGGGGGCTTAAGTGGGTAGGAGAAGAATCCATGAAACAAGATGGGATAGGGAGGGAGACAAACCATAAGTGACTCTTAATCTCACGAAACAAACTGTGGGTTGCTGGGGGGAGGGGGGCTGGGAGAACGGGGTAGGGTTATGGACATTGGAGAGGGTATGTACTTTTGGGTAAATTGGAAGGGGAGATGAACCATGAGAGACTATGGACTCTGAAAAACAATCTGAGGGGTTTGAAGTGGCGGGGGGGTGGGAGGTTGGGGTACCAGGTGGTGGGTATTATAGAGGGCACAGCTTGCATGGAGCACTGGGTGTGGTGAAAAAATAATGAATACTGTTTTTCTGAAAATAAATAAATTGGAAAAAAAAAACTAGAAAAAAAATAAATAAATAAATTCAAGGAGAAAAGGAAAAAAAAAAAAAAAAAGAAAGACCCACAGCAAATATCATCCTCAATGGGAAAAAGCTTGCAGCCTTCCCATTGAGATCAGGAACAAGACAAGGATGCCCACTTTTCCACTCTTGTTCAACATAGTATTAGAAGTCCTAGCAACAGCAATCAGAAAACAGAGAGAAATAAAAGGTATCCAAATTGGTAATGAAGAAGTCAAACTCTCTCTCTTCACAGATGACATGATTCTTTATATGGAAAACCCAAAAGACTCCACCCCCAAACTACTAGAACTCATACAGCAATTCAGCAGCGTGTCAGGATACAAAGTCAATGTGCAGAAATCAGTGGCTTTCTTATACACTAACAATGAAAATACAGAAAGGCAAATTAGAGAATCGATTCCATTTACTTTAGCACCAAGAACCATAAGATACCTGGGAATAAACCTAACTAAAGAGGTAAAGGATCTCTACTTGAGGAACTATAGAACACTCATGAAAGAAATTGAAGAAGACACAAAAAGATGGAAGACCATTCCATGCTCTTGGATCAGAAGAATAAACATTGTTAAAATGTCTATCCTGCCTAGAGCAATCTATACTTTTAATGCCATTCTGATCAAACTTCCACCGGCATTCTTCAAAGACTGGAGCAAATAATCCTAAAATTTGTATGGAATCAGAAGAGACCCCGAATCGCTAAGGAAATGTTGAAAAACAAAAATAAAGCTGGCGGCATCACTTTACCTGATTTCAAGCTTTATTACAAAGCTGTGATCACCAAGACAGCATGGTACAGGCATAAAAACAGACACATAGACCAGTGGAACAGAGTAGAGAGCCCTGATATGGACCCTCAACTCTATGGTCAATTAATCTTCGACAAAACAGGAAAAAATATACAGTGGAAAAAAGACAGTCTCTTCAATAAATGGTGCTGGGAAAACTGGACAGCTATATGTAGAAGAATGAAACACGACCATTCTCTTACACCGTACACAAAGATCAACTCAAAATGGATAAAAGACCTCAACGTGAGACAGGAATCTATCAGAATCTTAGAGGAGAACATAGGCAGTAATCTCTTTGATATCAGCCACAGCAACTTCTTTCAAGATACGTCTCCAAAGGCAAAGAAAACAAAAGCGAAAATAAAGTTCTGGGACTTCATCAAAATCAAAAGCTTCTGCACAGCAAAGGAAACAGTCAAAAAAAACAAAGAGGCAACCCACGGAATGGGAGAAGATAGTTGCAAATGACAGTACAGACAAAAGGTTGATATCCAGGATCTATAATGAACTCCTCAAACTCAACCCACACGAAACAAACACATCAAAAAATGGGCAGAAGATATGAACAGACACTTCTCCAATCAAGACATACAAATGGCTATCAGACGCATGAAAAAATGCTCATCATCATTAGCCCTCAGGGAGATTCAAATTAAAACCACATTGAGATATCACCTTACACCAGTTAGAATGGCCAAAATTAACAAAACAGGAAACAACATGTGTTGGAGAGGATGTGGAGAAAGGGGAACCCTCTTCCACTGTTGGTGGGAATGCAAGTTGGTGCAGCCTCTTTGGAGAACAGTGTGGAGATTCCTCAAGAAATTAAAAATAGAGCTTCCCTACGACCCTGCAATTGCACTCCTGGGTATTTACCCCAAAGATACAGATGTCGTGAAAAGAAGGGCCATCTGTACCCCAATGTTTATAGCAGCAATGGCCACAGTCGCCAAACTATGGAAAGAACCAAGATGCCCTTCAACGGATGAATGGATAAGGAAGATGTGGTTCTTATACACTATGGAGTATTATGCCTCCATCAGAAAGGACGAATATCCAACTTTTGTAGCAATGGACGGGACTGGAAGAGATTATGCTGAGTGAAATCAGTCAAGCAGAGAGAGTCAATTATCATATGGTTTCACTCATTTGTGGAGCATAACCAATAGCATGGAGGACAAGGGGCTTTAGAGAGGAGTAGGGAATTTGGGTAAATTGGAAGGGGAGGTGAACCATGAGAGACTATGGACTCTGAAAAACAGTCTGAGGGGTTTGAAGTGGCAGGGGGGTGGAAGGTTGGGGTACTAGGTGGTGGGTATTATAGAGGGCACAGCTTGCATGGAGCGCTGGGTGTGGTGAAAAAATAATGAATACTGTTTTTCTGAAAATAAATAAATTGGGGAAAAAAAAAAGAAAACTCAAGGATGTGTCTCGTTAGCAATCATGAAGTGTCTCATACAGGCCCCTTACAGGGGATGTGTATGAAGGTATCTGCTCAGGGAAGCTATTAAGGTGCGTACTCATTCATAACAGTGCTTCTCCTTGGAGAAATGAAGGTATAACATGGACGGACTAGGGGCACATTAGGTACTGTGAGTAAAGGGCAGGCTATGGCGCTTACGCCTGCCAAACACATATTGGATGTTCACCACCAGTGGTGATCCGCACTTATTTTCTGCGTCTAAAAAGCTTACAACACTGAGAGGGAAGTGTGCTTTAGGAGGGATTCACTGCAGTGTTACGTCTGTTAAAGAAGGAAGCTTTTGGGACTGACTCTGTGGTAACCGCATTAGGCGCACATAGCTTTCCAGTCTCAGACGTCTAAACCTTAGACTATAGGAAGTTCTGTTTAAGGGAAACTCCTTCATGCGGAATGTCACTTCTCACAGTGTCTTTCCAGTGGAGGAAAGAAGATAGAACAAGGACGGACAGAGAGAACGTTGTAAACCGTGAGTGAAGTACAGGGTAAGGCACCTAAGCCTCTATGATGCATACTGGAGGTTCAATACCTGGGATGTTCCACAATGTCTACCACTCCTAAAAACACTTCTAATATATGAGGGAACTGTGCTACCGTAAGTACACACGACAGAGATGCATCTGTGCCCAGTTGAAAACTCTAGGATGTGTCTGGGTACCAATCATGGAGTGTCTCATAAGGGCCCCTTAGACGAGATGCGTATGAAGGTATCTGCTCAGGGAAGCGACTTCAGGGGCGTACTCATTCATAACAGTGCTTCTCCTTGGAGGAATGAAGGAAGAACATGGACGGTAGGGTCACATTAGGTACTGTGAGTAAAGGGGAGGCTATGAAGCTTAAGCCTGCCAAACAGTGTCTACCTCTTCTCAAAAAACTTCCAGTATATGAGGGAACTGTGCTACAGTAAGTTCTAACGAAAAAGATGCGTCTGTGCCAGGTTGAAATGTTTAGGACGTGTCCGGGTAGCAACCATGAAGTGTCTGATACAGGCCCCTTAGAGGGGATGCAGAGGAAGGTGTCTGCTCAGGGAACCTACTTCAGGTGCTTACTCATTAATAACAGTGTTTCTCCTTTGAGTATGAAGATAGAACAGGGAATGACAACGGGTACATTAGGTACTGTGAGTAAAGGCCACGCTATGGCGCTTAAACCTGCCAAACACATATTGGACGTTCACCAACAGTGTTGATCCGCACTTAGTTTCTGCGTCTAAAACGCTTCCTACACTGAGAGGGAAGTGTTATTTAGGAGGGATTCACTGCAGTGGTACGTCTGTTAAAGAAGGAAGCTTTTGGGAAGACTCTGTGGTAAACGCAATAGGCGCACATACCTTTCCAGTCTCCGACATGTATCCGTTGGAATATAGCAAGTTCTGTTTAAGGGAAACTCCTTCATGCGGAATGTCACATCTCACAGTGTCTTTCCAGTGGAAGAAAGAAGACAGAACAAGGACGGAGCAGAGAACGTAGCAACCCGTGAGTGAAGTACAGGGTAAGGCACCTAGGCCTCCATAATACATACTGGAAGTTCAAGTCCTGGGTTTTTCCACAGTGTCTACTGTGCTACTTACTGTATGCGTCTGTGCTCAGATGGAAAGTGTAGGACGTGTCTGGGTAGCAACCATGAAGTGTCTGATACAGGCCCGTTAGAGGGGATGCGGAGGAAGATATCTGCTCAGGGAAGCTACTTCAGGTGCGTACTCATTCATAAGATGAAGATAGAACCGGGAAAGACTACGGGCACATTATGTACTGTGAATAAGGGCAGGCTATAGCTCTTGAGCCTGCCTAACACAATTGTAGGTTCACCACCAGTGGTGATCCGCACTAGAGGGATTCAATGTAGTCTTACGTCTGTTAAAGAAGGAAGCTTTTGGGACTGACTCTGTGGTAACCGTAATAGGCGCACATATCTTTCCAGGCTAAACCGTCTATCCGTTGGACTATAGCAAGTTCTGTTTAAGGGGAACTCCTTAATGCAGAATGTCACTAATCACAATGTCTTTCCAGTAGAGGAAAGAAGATAGAAAAAGGACGGAGCAGAGAGAACGTTGCAACCAGTGAGTGAGGTACAGGGTAAGGCACCAAGGCCTCTATAATGCATACTGAAATTTCAACATCTGGGTTTTTCCACAGTGTTTACCACTTCTCAAAACACTTCCAATATATGAGGGAACTCTGCTACCGTAAGTTCTCACGAAAGGGATGAATCTGTGCTCCGTTGAAAACTCTAGGATATGTCTGGGTAGCAATCACGATGTGTCTCATTCAGGCCCCTTAGAGGGGATGCGTAGGAAGGTATCTGCTCAGGGAAGCTACTTCAGGTTCGTACTCATTCATAACAGTGCTTCTCCTTGGAGGAATGAAGGTACAACACGGACGGACTAGGGGCACATTAGGTACTGTATAAAGGGCAGGCTATGGCGCATAAGACTACCAAACACATATTGGATGTTCACAACCAGTGGTGATCCGCACTTAGTTTCTGCATCTAAAATGCATCCAACACTGAGAGGGAAGTGTGCTTTAGGCGGGATTCACTGCAGTGTTACGTCTGTTAAAGAGGACGCTTTTGGGACTGACTCTGTGGAAACCGCATTAGGCACACATAGCTTTCCAGTCTGAACGTCTAACCGTTAGACTATAGGAAGTTCTGTTTAAGGGAAACTCCTTCATGCGGAATGTCACTTCTCACAGAGTCTTTCAGTGGAGGTAAGAAGATAGAACAAGGACGGACAGAGAGAACGTTGCAAACTGTGAGTGAAATACAGAGTAAGCCACCTAGGCCTCGATGATGCATACTGGAAGTTCAATACCGGAGATGTTCCACAGTGTCTACCTCTTCTCAAAACACTTCCAGTATATGAAGGAACTGTGCTACAGTACGTTCTCACGACAGAGATCCGTCTGTGCTCAGTTGGTAAGTGTAGGACGTGTCTGGCTAGCAACCATGAAGTGTCTAATGCAATACCCTAGGAGGGGATGTGGAGTAAGGTATCTGCTCTGGGAACCTACTTCTGGTGCGTACTCATTCATAACAGTGTTTCTCCTTTGAGGATGAAAATAGAACAGGGAAAGACTACGTTCACATTAGGTACTCTGAGTAAAGGGCACGCTATGTTGCTTAAGCCTGCCAAAAACATATTGGATGTTCATCACCAGAGGTGATCCGCACTTAGTCTGCGTCTAAAACACTTCCGACACTGAGAGGGAAGTGTTCTTTAGGAGGGATTCACTGCAGTGTTACGTCTAGTAAAGAAGGAAGCTTTTGGGACTGACTCTGTGGTAACCGCAATAATCGCACATAGCTTTCCAGTCTCAGCCGTCTATCCGTTGGACTATAGCAAGTTCTGTTTGAGGGAAACTCCTTCATGCGGAATGTCACTTCTCACAGTGTCTTTCCACTGGAGGAAAGAAGATAGAACAAGGACGGAGCAAAGAGAACGTTGCAACCGGTGAGTGAAGTACAAGGTAAGGCACCTAGGGCTCTATGATGCGTACCGGAAATTCAAAACCTGGTTGTTCCACAGTGTCTACTTCTTCTCAAAACACTTCCAATATATGAGTGAAATGTGCTACAGTAAGTTCTCACGACAGGGATGCGTCTATGCTCACTTTGAAAGTGTAGGACGTGTCTGGGTAGCAATCATGAAGTGTCTGATACAGGCCCCTTAGAGGGGAAGCGGAGGAAGGTATCTGCTCGGGGAACCTACTTCAGGTGTGTACTCATCATAACAGTGTTTCTCCTTTGAGGATGAAGATAGATCAGGACGGATTAAAGGCACATTACGTACTGTGAGTAAAGGGCAGACTATGGCGCTTAAGCCTGCCAAACACATATTGGATGTTCACCACCAAAGGTGATCCCACTTTCTTTCTGCTTCTAAAACGCTTCCAACAATGAGAGGGAAGTGTGCTTTAGGAGGGATTCACTGCAGTGTTACCTGTGTTAAAGAAGGAAGCTTTTGGGACTGAATCTCTTGTAACCGCAATAGACGCACATAGCTTTCCAGTCTCAGCCGTCTATCCGTTGGAATATAGCAAGTTCTGTTTAAGGGAAACTCCTTCCTGGGGTATGTCACTTCTTACAGTGTCTTTCCACTGGAGGAAAGAAGATAGAACAAGGACGGACTAGAGAGAAAGATGCAACCCGTGAGTGAAGTACAGGGTAAGGCACATAAGCCACTATGGTCCATACTGGAAGTTCAACACCTGGGATGTTCCACAATGTCTACCCCTTCTCAAAACACTTCCAATATATGAAGGAACCCTGCTACCATATGTTCTCATGACAGGGATGCTTCTGTGCACAGTTGAAAACTCTAGGATCTGTCTGGGTAACAATCATGAAGTGTCTCTTACAGGCCCCCTAGTGGGGATGCGGAGGAAGGTATCTGCTCAGGGAAGCTACTACAGGTGTGTACTCATTCATAACAGTGCTTCTCCTTGGAGGAATGAAGGTAGAACACGGACGGACTAGGGGCACATTAGGTACTGTGAGTAAAGGGCAGGCTATGACGCTTAAGCCTGCCAAACACGTATTGGATGTTCACCACCAGTGGTGATCCGCACATAGTTTCTGCGACTAAAATGCTTCCAGCACTGAGAGGGAAGTGTGCTTTAGGTGGTATTCACTGCTGTGTTACGTCTTGTAAAGAAGGAGCTTTGGGACTGACTCTGTGTTAACCACAATAGTCGCACATAGCTTTCCAGTCTCAGATATCTATCCGTTGGACTATAGCAAGTTCTGTTTAAGGGAAACCCCTTCATGCAGAATGTCACTTCTCACAGTCTCTTTCGACTAAAGGAAAAAAAAATAGAACATGGACGGAGCAGAGAGAACGTTGCAACCGTGAGTGAAGTATGGGGTAAGGCACCTAGGCCTCTATGATTCATACTGGAAGTTCAACACTTGGGATGTTCCACAGTGTCTACCACTTCTCAAAACTCTTCCAGTATTGAGGGAACTGTGCTACAGTAAGTTCTCACGACAGGGATGCGTCTATGCTCAGTTGGAAAGTGTAGGACGTGTCTGGGTAGCAATCATGAAGTGTCTGATACAGGCACCTAGGAGGGGATGCGGAGGAAGGTATCTACTCAGGGAACCTACTTCAACTTCGTACTCATTCATAACTGTGTTTCCCCTTTGAGGATGAAGATAGAACAGGGACGGATTAGGGGCACATTAGGTATTGTGACTAAAGGGCGGGCTATGGCGCTTAAGCCTGCCAAACACATATTGGATGTTCACCTCCAATGGTGATCCGCACTTAGTTTCTGCATCAGAAACGCTTCCAACACTGAGAGGGAAGTGTGCTTTAGGAGGGATTCACTGCAGTGTTACGTCAGTGAAAGATGGAAGCTTTTGGGACTGACTCTGTTGTAACCGCATTAGGTGCACATAGCTTTCCATTCTCAGACGTCTCTCCATGGTACTATAGCAAGTTCTGTTTAAGGGAAACTCCTTCATGCGGATTGTCACTTCTCACAGTGTCTTTATGTGGAAGAAAGAAGATAGAACAAGAACGGACAGAGAGAACTTTGCAACCCGTGAGTGAAGTACAGGGTAAGCCTCTTAGGCCTCTATGATGCATCCTGGAAGATCAACACCAGAGATGTTCCACAGTGTTTACCTCTTCAAAACACTTCCAGTATATGATGGAACTGTGCTTCAGTAAGTTCTCATGACAGAGATGCGTCTGTGCTCAGTTGGAAAGTGTAGGACGTGTCTGGGTAGCAACCATGAAGTGTCTGATACAGGCCCCTGAGAAGGAATGCGGAGGAAGCTATCTGCTCAGGGAACCTACTTCAGGTTCGTTCTCATTCTTAACAGTGTTTCTCCTATGAGGATGAAGATAGAACAGGTAAGGACTCTGGCCCATTAGGTACTGTGAGTAAAGGGCATGCTATGGCGCTTAAGCCTGCAAACACATATTGGATGTTCACCACCAATGGTGATCCGCACTTAGTCTCTGCGTCTAAAACGCTTCCTACACTGAGAGTGAAGTGTGCTTTAGGAGGGATTCACTGCAGTGTTACGTCTGTTAAAGAAGGAAGTTTTTGGGACTGACTCTGTGGTAACCGCAATAGGCGCACATAGCTTTCCGGTCTCAGACGTCTATCCGTGGGACTATAGCAAGTTCTGTTTAAAGGAAACTCCTTCTTGCGGAATGTCATTTCTCACAGTGTCTTTCCAGTGGAGGAAAGAAGATAGAACAAGGACGGACAGAGAGAACGTTGCAACCCGTGAGTGAAGTACAGGGTAAGGCACCTAAGCCTCTATGATGCATACTGGAGGTTCAACACCTGGGATGTTCCACAAGGTCTACCACTTCTCAAAACACTTCCAATATATGAGGCAACTGTGCTACCGTAAGTTCTCACGACAGGGATGCATCTGTGCACAGTTGAAAACTCTAGGATATGTCTGGGTAACAATCATGAAGTGTCTCATACAGGCCCCTAAGAGGGGAAGCGTAGGAAGGTATCTGCTCAGGGAAGCAACTTCAGGTGCGTACTCATTCATAACAGTGCTTCTCCTTGGAGGAATGAAGGTAGAACACGGACGGACTAGGGGCACATTAGGTAATGTGAGTAATGGGCAGGCTATGACGCTAAGCCTGCCAAACACGTATTGGATGTTCACCACCAGTGTTGATCCGCACTTAGTTTCTGCGTCTAAAATGCCTCCAGCACTGAGAGGGAAGTGTTCTTTAGGAAGTATTCACTGCAGTGTTACGTCTAGTAAAGAAGGATGATTTGGGACTGACTCTGTGTTAAACGCAATAGTCGCACATAGCTTTCCATTCTCAGATATCTATCCGTTGGACTATAGCAAGTTCTGTTTAAAGGAAAAGCTTTCAAGCGGAATGTCACTTTTCACAGTCTCTTTCCACTGGAGGAAAGAAGATAGAACATTGACGGAGCATAGAGAACGTTGCAACCCGTGAGTGACCTACAGGGTAAGGCACCTAGGCCTTTATGATTCATACTGGATGTTCAACACCTGGGATGTTCCACAGTGTCTACCACTTCTCAAAACACTTCCATTATATGAGAGAACTGAGTCTGAGTATGTTCTCACGACAGGGATGCGTCTATGCTCAGTGGGAAAGTGTAGGACGTGTCTGGGTAGCAATCATGAAGTGTCTCAACAGGCCCCTTAGAGGGGGTGCGGAGGAAGGTATCTGCTCAGGGAAGCTACTTCAGGTGCGTACTCATTCATAACAGTGTTACTCCTTTGAGGATGAAGATAGAACAGGGAAGGTCTACGGGGACTTTAGGTACTGTGAGTAATGGGCACACTACGGCGTTTAAGCCTGACATACACATATTGGATGTACACCACCAATGGTGATCCGCACTTAGTTTCTGCGTCTAAAACGCTTCCTACACTGAGAGGGAAGTGTACTTTAGGAGGGATTCACTGCAGTGTTACGTCTGTTAAAGAAGGAAGCTTTTGGGACTGACACTGTGGTAACCGAAAATGGCGCACATAGGTTTCCTGTCTCAGACGTCTAACCGTTAGACTATAGGAAGATCTGTTTAAGGGAAACTCCTTCATGCGGAATGTCACTTCTCACAGTGTCTTTCCAGTGGAGGAAAGAAGATAGAACAACGACGGACAGAACGTTGCAACCCGTGAGTGCAGTACAGGGTAAGGCACCTAAGCCTCTATGATGCATACTGGAGCATTAACACCTGGGATGTTCCACAAGGTCTAACACTTCTCAAACACTTCCAATATATGAGGGAACTGTGCTACCGTAAGTTCTCACGACAGGGATGCATCTGTGCACAGTTGAAAACTCTAGGATGTGTCTGGGTAACAATCATAAAGTGTCTAATACAAGCCCCTAAGAGGGGAAGAGTATGAAGGTATCTGCTCAAGGAAGCTACTTCAGGTGCGTACTCATTCATAAAAGTGCTTCTCCTTGGAGGATTGAAGGTAGAACACGGACGGACTTGGTGTACATTAGGTACTGTGAATAAAGGTCAGGCTATGACGCTTAAGCTTGTCAAACACGTATTGGATGTTCACCACCAGTGTTGATCCGCACTTAGTTTCTGCGTCCAAAATGCTTCCAGCACTGAGACGGAAGTGTGCCTTAGGAATTAATCACTGCAGTGTTACGTATAGTAAAGAAGGAAGCTTTGGGACTGACTCTGTGTTAACCGCAATAGTCACACATAGCTTTCTAGTATCAGATATCTATCCGTTGGACTATAGCAAGTTCTGTTTAAAGGAAAAGCCTTAATGCGGAATGTCACTTCTCACAGTCTCTTTACACCGGATGAAAGAAGAAGGAACATGGAGGCACAGAGAGAATGCTGCAACTCGTGAGTGAAGTACAGGGTAAGGCACCTAGGCCTCTATGATTCATACTGGAAGTACAACACCTGGGATGTTCCACAGTGTCTACCACTTCTCAAAACACTTCCATTATATGAGGGAACTGTGCTTCAGTATGTTCTCACGACAGCGATGCATCTATGCTCAGTTGGAAAGTGTAGGACGTGTCTGGGTAGCAAACATGAAGTGTCTGATACAGGCACCTTAGATGGGATGCGGAGGAAGGTATCTGCTCAGGAAAGCTACTTCAGGTGCGTACTCATTCATAACAGTGTTTCTCCTTTGAGGATGAAAATAGAACAGGGAAGGACTACGGGCACATTAGGTACTGTGACTAAAGGGCACGCTATGGTGCTTAAGCCTGCCAAACACGTATTGGATGTTCACCACCAGTGGTAATCCGCACTTAGTCTGCGTCTAAAACGCTTCCAACACTGAGAGGGAAGTGTGCTTTAGAAGGGATACACTGCAGTGTTGCGTCTGTTCAAGAAGGAAGCTTTTGGGACTGACACTGTGGTAACCGCAATAGGCGCACATAGCTTTCCAGTCTCAGACGTCTATCCATTAGACTATAGGAAGTTCTGTTTAAGGGAAACACCTTCATGCGGATTGTCACTTCTCACAGTGTCTTTATGTGGAGGAAAGAAGATAGAGCAAGGACGGACAGAGAGAACTTTGCAACCCGTGAGTGAAGTACAGGGTAAGCCACATAGGCCTCTATGATGCGTAATGGAAGTTCAACACCGGAGATGTTAAACACTGTTACCTCTTCAAAACACTTCCAGTATATGAGGGAACTGTGCTTCAGAAAGTTCTCATGACAGAGATGCGTCTGTGCTCATTTGGAAAGTGTAGGACATGTCTGGGTAGCAACCATGAAGTGTCTGATACAGGCCCCTTAGAGGGGGTGCGGAGGAAGGTATCAGCTCAGGGAACCTACTTCACGTTCGTTCTCATTCTTAACAGTGTTTCTCCTTTGAGGATGAAGATAGAACAGGTAAGAACTCCGGCCCATTAGGTACTGTGAGTAAAGGGCACGCTATGGCGCTTAAGCCTGCCAAACACATATTGGATGTTCACCACCAGTGGTGATCTGCACTTAGTTTCTGCGTCGAAACGCTTCCTACACTGACAGGGAAGTGTGCTTTACGAGGGATTCACTGCAGTGTTACATCTGTTAAAGAAGGAAGTTTTTGGGACTGACTCTGGTAACCGCATTAGGCGCACATACCTTTCCAGTCTCAGACGTCTATCCGTTGCACTATAGCAAGTTCTGTTTAAAGGAAACTCTTTCATGCGGAATGTGACTTCTCACAGTGTCTTTCCAGTGGAGGAAAGAAGATAGAACAACGACGGACAGAGAGAACGTTGCAACCCGTGAGTGAAGTACAGGTAAGGCACCTAAGCCTCTATGATGCATACTGGAGGTTCAACACCTGGGATGTTCCACAAGGTCTACCACTTCTCAAAACACTTCCATTATATGAGGGAACTTTGCTACCATAAGTTCTCATGACAGGGATGCATCTGTGCACAGTTGAAAACTCTAGGATGTGTCAGGGTAACAATCATGAAGTGTCTCCTACAAGCCCCTAAGAGGGGAAGCGTATGAAGGTATCTGCTCAGGGAAGCTACTTCAGGTGCGTACTCATTCATAAAAGTGCTTCTCCTTGGAGGAATGAATGTAGAACACGGACAGACTACAGGCATATTAGGTACTGTGAGTAAAGGGCAGGCTATGGCACTTAAGCCTGTAAAAAACATATTGGATGTTCACCACCAGTGGTGACCCGTACTTATTTTCTGCATCTAAAACCCTTCCAACACTGTGATGGAAGTGTGCTTTAGGAGGGATTCACTGCAGTGTTACATCTGTTAAAGAAGGAATCTTTTGTGTCTACTCTGTGGTAACCGCATTATGCACACATAGCTTTCCAGTCTCAGAAGTCTGACCGTTAGACTATAGGTAGTTCTGTTTAAGGGAAACTCCTTCATGCCGAATGTCACTTCTCACAGTGTCTTTCTTGTGGAGGAAAGAAGATAGAACAAGGACGACAGAGAGAACATTGCAAACCGTGAGTGAAGTACAGGGTAATCCACTTAGGCCTCTATGATGCATACTGTAAGTTCAACACAAGAGATGTTCCACAGTGTCTACCTCTTCTCAAAACACTTCCAGTATATGAGGGAACAGTGCTACCATAAGTTCTCACGACAGAGATGCGTCTGTACTCAGTTGGAAAGAGTAGGACGTGTCTGGGTAGCAACCATGAAGTGTCTGATACAGGCCCCTTAGAGGGGATGCGGAGGAAGGTATCTGCTCAGGGAACCTACTTCAGCGGCTTACTCATTCATAACAGTGTTTCTCCTTTGAAGATGAAGATAGTAACAGGGAAGGACTATGGGCACATTAGGTCCTGTGAGAAAAGGGCATGCTATGGCGCTTAAGCCTGCCAAGCATATATTGGATGTTCACCACCAGTGGTGATCCGCACTTAGTTTCTGCGTCTAAAATGCTTCCTATACTGAGAGGGAAGTGTGCTTTAGGAGGGATTCACCGCAGTGTTGCGTCTGTTAAAGAAGGAAGCTTTTCGGACTGACTCTGTGGTAACCGCAATAGGCACACATAGCTTTCAGTCTCAGACGTCTATCCGTTGGACTATAGCAAGTTCTGTTTAAGGGAAACTCCTTCATGCGGAATGTCACTTCTCACAGTGTCTTTCCAGTGGAGGAAAGAAGGTAGAACAAGGACGGAGCAGAGAGAATGTTGCAAACCGTGAGTGAAGTACAGTTTAAGGCACCTAGGCCTCGATGATGCATACTGGAAGTTCAAAACCTGGGATGTTCCACAGGGTCTATCAATTCTCAAAATACTTCCAATATATGAGTGTACTGTGCTACCGTACGTTCACACGACAGGGATGCATCTATGCTCCGTTGGAAAGTGTAGGACGTGTCTGGGTAGCAATCATGAAGTGTCTGATACAGGCCCCTTAGAGGGGATTGGAGGAAGGTATCTGCTCAGGGAACCTACTTCAGGTTCGTACTCATTCATAACAGTGTTTCTCCTTTGAGGATGAAGATAGAACAGGGACGGATTAGGGGCACGTTAGGTACTGTGAGTAAAGGGCAGGCTATGGCCCTTAAGCCTGCCAAACACATATTGGATGTTCACCACCAATGGTGATCCGCACTTAGTTTCTGCCTCTAAAACATTTCCAACTCTGAGAGGGAAGTGTGCTTTAGGAGGGATTCACTGCAGTGTTACTTACGTCTGTTAAAAAAGGAAGGTTTTGGGACTGACCCTGTGGTACTGATATAGGCGCACATAGCTTTCCAGTCTCAGATGTCTATCCTTTGGACTATAGGAAGTTCTGTTTAAGTGAAACTGCTTCATGCGGAATGTCGCTTCTCACAGTGTCTTTCCAGTGGAGGAAAGAAGATAGAACAAGGACGGAGCAAGGCGAACGTTGCAATCCGTGAGTGAAGTACAGGTAACACACCTAGGCCTCTAGGATGCATACTGGAAGTTCAAAACCTAGGATGTTATACAGTGTCTACCACTTCTCAAAAGGCTTCCAATATATGAGGGAACTGTGCTACCACATGTTTTCACGACAGGGATGCATCTGTGATCTGTTGAAAACTCTATGAGGTGTCTGTGTATCAATCATGAAGTGTCTCATACAGGCCCCTTAGAGGGGATGCGTAGGAATGTATCTGCTCAAGGAAGCTAATTCAGGTGCATACTCATTCATAACAGTGCTTCTCCTTGGAGGAATGAAGGTAGAACACGGACGGAGTAGGGGCACATTAGGTACTGTGAGTAAAGGGCAGGCTAGGGCGCCTAAGCCTGCCAAACACATGTTGTATGTTCACCACCAGTGGTGATCCGCACTTAGTTTCTGCATCGAAAACGCTTCCAACACTGAGAGGGAAGTGTGCTTTAGGAGGGATTCACTGCACTGTTACGTCTGTTAAAGAAGGAAGCTTTTGGGACTGACTATGTTTTTTTTTTTTTTTAAAGATATTATTTATTTATTTGACAGAGAGAAATCACAAGTAGGCAGAGAGGCAGGCAGAGAGAGAGAGAGGGAAGCAGGCTCCCTGCTGAGCAGAGAGCCCGATGCGTGACTCGATCCCAGGACTCCGAGATCATGACCTGAGCCGAAGGCAGCGGCCTAACCCACAGAGCCACCCAGGCGCCCCGGGACTGACTATGTTTTAACCGCATTAGGCGCACATAGCTTTCCAGTATCAGACATCAAACCGTTAGACTATAGGAAGTTCTGTTTAAGCAAAACTCCTTTATGCGGAATGCCACTTCTCACAGTGTCTTTCCAGTGGAGGAAAGAAGATAGAACAAAGACGGACAGAGAGAACGTTGCAAAACGTGAGTGAAATACAGGGTAATCCACTTAGGCCTCTATGATGCATACTGGAAGTTCAACACCAGAGATGTTCCACAATGTCTACCTCTTCTCAAAACACTTCCAGTATATGAGGGAACTGTGCAACAGTAAGTTCTCACGACAGAGATGCGTTTGTGCTCAGTTGGAAACTGTAGGGCGTGTCTGGGTGGCAACCATGAAGTGTCTAATACAGGCCCCTAAGAGGGGATGCGGAGGAAGGTATCTGCTCAGGGAACCTACTTCAGGTGCGTACTCATTCATAACAGTTTTTCTCCTTTGAGGAGAAAAATAGAATTGTGAAGGACTACGGGCACATTAGGTACTGTGATAAAGGGCATGCTATGACGCTTAAGACTGCCAAACACATATTGGATTTCACCACCATTGGTGATCCGAACTTAGTTTCTGCATCTAAAACGCTTCCTACACTGAGAGGGAAGTGTGCTTTAGGAGGGATTCACTGCAGTGTTAAGTCTGTTAAAGAAGGAAGCTTTTGGGACTGACATTGTGGTAACCGCAATAGGCAGACATAGCTTTCCAGTCTCAGACGTCTAACCGTTAGACTATAGGAAGTTCTGTTTAAGGGAAACTCCTTCATGCGGAAATTCACTTCTCACAGTGTCTTTCCGGTGGAGGAAAGGAGTTAGGACAAGGAAGGACAGAAAACGTTGCAAACCGTGAGTGAATTACAAGGTAAGCCTCTTAGGCCACTATGATGCATACTGGAAGTTCAACACCTGGGATGTTCCACAGTTTCTACCACTTCTAAAAACACTTCCAATATATGAGGGAACTCACCTTCCGTTAGTTCTCACGACAGGGATGCATCTGTGCTCAGTGGAAAACTCTAGGATGTGTCTGGGTAGAAATCATGAAGTGTCTCATACAGGTCCCTTAGATGGTATAGGTAGGAAGGTATCTGCTCAGGGAAGCTACTTCAGGTGCGTATTCATTCATAACAGTGCTTCTCCTTGGAGGAATGAAGGTAGAACACGGACGGACTATGGGCACATTAGGTACTGTGTGTAAAGGGCAGGCTATGGTGCTTAAAACGGCCAAACACATATAGGATGTTCACCACCAGTGGTGATCCGCACTTAGTTTCTGCGTCTAAAACGCTTCCAACACTGAGAGGGAAGTGTGCTTTAGGAGGAATTCACTGCAGTGTTACGTCTGTTAAAGAAGGAAGCTTTTGGGACTGACTCTGTGGTAACCGCATTAGGCCACATAGCTTTCCAGTCTCAGACGTCTAACCGTTAGACTATAGGAAGTTCTGTTTAAGGGAAACTCCTTCATGCGGAATGTCACTTCTCACAGTGTCTTTCCAGGGGAGGTAAGATGATAGAACAAGGACGGACAGAGAGAACCTTGCAAACCGTGAGTGAAGTACAGGGTAAGCCACCTAGGCCTCTATGATGCATACTACAAGTTCAACACCGGAGATGTTCCACAGTGTCTACCTCTTCTCCAAACACTTCCAGTATATGAGGGAACTGTGCTACAGTAAGTTCTCACGACAGAGATGCGTCTGTGCTCAGTTGGAAAGTGTAGGACATGTCTGGGTAGCAACCATGAAGTGTCTAATGGTGGCCCCTTAGAGTGGATGCGGAAGAAGGTATCTGTTCAGGGAAGCTACTTCAGGTGTGTACTCATTCATAAGAGTGTTTCCCCTTGAGGATGAAGATAGAACAGGGAAGTACTACGGGCACATTAGGTACTGTGAGTAAAGCTCATGCTATGGCGCTTAAGCCTGCGAACACATATTGGATGTTCGCCACCAGTGGTGATCCACACTAAGTTTCTGAGTCTAAAACGCTTCCAAAACTGAGAGGGAAGTGTGCTTTAGGACGGATTCATTGCAGTGTTACGTCTGTTAAAGAAGGAAGCTTTTGGGACTGACTCTGTGGTAACCGCAATAGGAGCACATAGCTCTCCAGTCTCAGACGTCTAACCGTTAGACTATAGGAAGTTCTGTTTAAGTGAAACTCCTTCATGCGGATTGTCACTTCTCACAGTGTCTTTATGTGGAGGAGAGAAGATAGAACAAGGACGGACAGAGAGAACGTGCAAAACGTGAGTAAATTACAGGGTAAGCCACTTAAGCCTCTATGATGCATATTGGCAGTTCAACACCGGAGATGTTCCACAGTCCCTACCTCTTCTCAAAACACTTCCAGTGTATGATGAAACTGTGCTTCAGTAAGTTCTCACGACAGAGATGCATCTGTGTTCTGTTGGAAAGTGTAGGATGTGTCTGGGTAGCAACCATGAAGTGTCTGATACAAGCCCCTAAGAGGGAATGCGGAGGAAGTTATCTGCTCAGGTAACATACTACAGGTTCGTACTCATTCATAACAGTGCTTCTCCTTGGAGGAATGAAGGTAGAACACGGACGGACTAGGGGCACATTAGGTACTGTGAGTAAAGGGCAGGCTATGACGCTTAAGCCTGCCAAACACGTATTGGATGTTCACCACCAGTGGTGATCCGCACATAGTTTCTGCGACTAAAATGCTTCCAGCACTGAGAGGGAAGTGTGCTTTAGGTGGTATTCACTGCTGTGTTACGTCTTGTAAAGAAGGAGCTTTGGGACTGACTCTGTGTTAACCACAATAGTCGCACATAGCTTTCCAGTCTCAGATATCTATCCGTTGGACTATAGCAAGTTCTGTTTAAGGGAAACCCCTTCATGCAGAATGTCACTTCTCACAGTCTCTTTCGACTAAAGGAAAAAAAAATAGAACATGGACGGAGCAGAGAGAACGTTGCAACCGTGAGTGAAGTATGGGGTAAGGCACCTAGGCCTCTATGATTCATACTGGAAGTTCAACACTTGGGATGTTCCACAGTGTCTACCACTTCTCAAAACTCTTCCAGTATTGAGGGAACTGTGCTACAGTAAGTTCTCACGACAGGGATGCGTCTATGCTCAGTTGGAAAGTGTAGGACGTGTCTGGGTAGCAATCATGAAGTGTCTGATACAGGCACCTAGGAGGGGATGCGGAGGAAGGTATCTACTCAGGGAACCTACTTCAACTTCGTACTCATTCATAACTGTGTTTCCCCTTTGAGGATGAAGATAGAACAGGGACGGATTAGGGGCACATTAGGTATTGTGACTAAAGGGCGGGCTATGGCGCTTAAGCCTGCCAAACACATATTGGATGTTCACCTCCAATGGTGATCCGCACTTAGTTTCTGCATCAGAAACGCTTCCAACACTGAGAGGGAAGTGTGCTTTAGGAGGGATTCACTGCAGTGTTACGTCAGTGAAAGATGGAAGCTTTTGGGACTGACTCTGTTGTAACCGCATTAGGTGCACATAGCTTTCCATTCTCAGACGTCTCTCCATGGTACTATAGCAAGTTCTGTTTAAGGGAAACTCCTTCATGCGGATTGTCACTTCTCACAGTGTCTTTATGTGGAAGAAAGAAGATAGAACAAGAACGGACAGAGAGAACTTTGCAACCCGTGAGTGAAGTACAGGGTAAGCCTCTTAGGCCTCTATGATGCATCCTGGAAGATCAACACCAGAGATGTTCCACAGTGTTTACCTCTTCAAAACACTTCCAGTATATGATGGAACTGTGCTTCAGTAAGTTCTCATGACAGAGATGCGTCTGTGCTCAGTTGGAAAGTGTAGGACGTGTCTGGGTAGCAACCATGAAGTGTCTGATACAGGCCCCTGAGAAGGAATGCGGAGGAAGCTATCTGCTCAGGGAACCTACTTCAGGTTCGTTCTCATTCTTAACAGTGTTTCTCCTATGAGGATGAAGATAGAACAGGTAAGGACTCTGGCCCATTAGGTACTGTGAGTAAAGGGCATGCTATGGCGCTTAAGCCTGCAAACACATATTGGATGTTCACCACCAATGGTGATCCGCACTTAGTCTCTGCGTCTAAAACGCTTCCTACACTGAGAGTGAAGTGTGCTTTAGGAGGGATTCACTGCAGTGTTACGTCTGTTAAAGAAGGAAGTTTTTGGGACTGACTCTGTGGTAACCGCAATAGGCGCACATAGCTTTCCGGTCTCAGACGTCTATCCGTGGGACTATAGCAAGTTCTGTTTAAAGGAAACTCCTTCTTGCAGAATGTCATTTCTCACAGTGTCTTTCCAGTGGAGGAAAGAGGATAGAACAACGACGGACAGAGAGAACGTTGCAACCCGTGAGTGAAGTACAGGGTAAGGCACCTAAGCCTCTATGATGCATACTGGAGGTTCAACACCTGGGATGTTCCACAAGGTCTACCACTTCTCAAAACACTTCCAATATATGAGGCAACTGTGCTACCGTAAGTTCTCACGACAGGGATGCATCTGTGCACAGTTGAAAACTCTAGGATATGTCTGGGTAACAATCATGAAGTGTCTCATACAGGCCCCTAAGAGGGGAAGCGTAGGAAGGTATCTGCTCAGGGAAGCAACTTCAGGTGCGTACTCATTCATAACAGTGCTTCTCCTTGGAGGAATGAAGGTAGAACACGGACGGACTAGGGGCACATTAGGTAATGTGAGTAATGGGCAGGCTATGACGCTAAGCCTGCCAAACACGTATTGGATGTTCACCACCAGTGTTGATCCGCACTTAGTTTCTGCGTCTAAAATGCCTCCAGCACTGAGAGGGAAGTGTTCTTTAGGAAGTATTCACTGCAGTGTTACGTCTAGTAAAGAAGGATGATTTGGGACTGACTCTGTGTTAAACGCAATAGTCGCACATAGCTTTCCATTCTCAGATATCTATCCGTTGGACTATAGCAAGTTCTGTTTAAAGGAAAAGCTTTCAAGCGGAATGTCACTTTTCACAGTCTCTTTCCACTGGAGGAAAGAAGATAGAACATTGACGGAGCATAGAGAACGTTGCAACCCGTGAGTGACCTACAGGGTAAGGCACCTAGGCCTTTATGATTCATACTGGATGTTCAACACCTGGGATGTTCCACAGTGTCTACCACTTCTCAAAACACTTCCATTATATGAGAGAACTGAGTCTGAGTATGTTCTCACGACAGGGATGCGTCTATGCTCAGTGGGAAAGTGTAGGACGTGTCTGGGTAGCAATCATGAAGTGTCTCAACAGGCCCCTTAGAGGGGGTGCGGAGGAAGGTATCTGCTCAGGGAAGCTACTTCAGGTGCGTACTCATTCATAACAGTGTTACTCCTTTGAGGATGAAGATAGAACAGGGAAGGTCTACGGGGACTTTAGGTACTGTGAGTAATGGGCACACTACGGCGTTTAAGCCTGACATACACATATTGGATGTACACCACCAATGGTGATCCGCACTTAGTTTCTGCGTCTAAAACGCTTCCTACACTGAGAGGGAAGTGTACTTTAGGAGGGATTCACTGCAGTGTTACGTCTGTTAAAGAAGGAAGCTTTTGGGACTGACACTGTGGTAACCGAAAATGGCGCACATAGGTTTCCTGTCTCAGACGTCTAACCGTTAGACTATAGGAAGATCTGTTTAAGGGAAACTCCTTCATGCGGAATGTCACTTCTCACAGTGTCTTTCCAGTGGAGGAAAGAAGATAGAACAACGACGGACAGAACGTTGCAACCCGTGAGTGCAGTACAGGGTAAGGCACCTAAGCCTCTATGATGCATACTGGAGCATTAACACCTGGGATGTTCCACAAGGTCTAACACTTCTCAAACACTTCCAATATATGAGGGAACTGTGCTACCGTAAGTTCTCACGACAGGGATGCATCTGTGCACAGTTGAAAACTCTAGGATGTGTCTGGGTAACAATCATAAAGTGTCTAATACAAGCCCCTAAGAGGGGAAGAGTATGAAGGTATCTGCTCAAGGAAGCTACTTCAGGTGCGTACTCATTCATAAAAGTGCTTCTCCTTGGAGGATTGAAGGTAGAACACGGACGGACTTGGTGTACATTAGGTACTGTGAATAAAGGTCAGGCTATGACGCTTAAGCTTGTCAAACACGTATTGGATGTTCACCACCAGTGTTGATCCGCACTTAGTTTCTGCGTCCAAAATGCTTCCAGCACTGAGACGGAAGTGTGCCTTAGGAATTAATCACTGCAGTGTTACGTATAGTAAAGAAGGAAGCTTTGGGACTGACTCTGTGTTAACCGCAATAGTCACACATAGCTTTCTAGTATCAGATATCTATCCGTTGGACTATAGCAAGTTCTGTTTAAAGGAAAAGCCTTAATGCGGAATGTCACTTCTCACAGTCTCTTTACACCGGATGAAAGAAGAAGGAACATGGAGGCACAGAGAGAATGCTGCAACTCGTGAGTGAAGTACAGGGTAAGGCACCTAGGCCTCTATGATTCATACTGGAAGTACAACACCTGGGATGTTCCACAGTGTCTACCACTTCTCAAAACACTTCCATTATATGAGGGAACTGTGCTTCAGTATGTTCTCACGACAGCGATGCATCTATGCTCAGTTGGAAAGTGTAGGACGTGTCTGGGTAGCAAACATGAAGTGTCTGATACAGGCACCTTAGATGGGATGCGGAGGAAGGTATCTGCTCAGGAAAGCTACTTCAGGTGCGTACTCATTCATAACAGTGTTTCTCCTTTGAGGATGAAAATAGAACAGGGAAGGACTACGGGCACATTAGGTACTGTGACTAAAGGGCACGCTATGGCGCTTAAGCCTGCCAAACACGTATTGGATGTTCACCACCAGTGGTAATCCGCACTTAGTCTGCGTCTAAAACGCTTCCAACACTGAGAGGGAAGTGTGCTTTAGAAGGGATACACTGCAGTGTTGCGTCTGTTCAAGAAGGAAGCTTTTGGGACTGACACTGTGGTAACCGCAATAGGCGCACATAGCTTTCCAGTCTCAGACGTCTATCCATTAGACTATAGGAAGTTCTGTTTAAGGGAAACACCTTCATGCGGATTGTCACTTCTCACAGTGTCTTTATGTGGAGGAAAGAAGATAGAGCAAGGACGGACAGAGAGAACTTTGCAACCCGTGAGTGAAGTACAGGGTAAGCCACATAGGCCTCTATGATGCGTAATGGAAGTTCAACACCGGAGATGTTAAACACTGTTACCTCTTCAAAACACTTCCAGTATATGAGGGAACTGTGCTTCAGAAAGTTCTCATGACAGAGATGCGTCTGTGCTCATTTGGAAAGTGTAGGACATGTCTGGGTAGCAACCATGAAGTGTCTGATACAGGCCCCTTAGAGGGGGTGCGGAGGAAGGTATCAGCTCAGGGAACCTACTTCACGTTCGTTCTCATTCTTAACAGTGTTTCTCCTTTGAGGATGAAGATAGAACAGGTAAGAACTCCGGCCCATTAGGTACTGTGAGTAAAGGGCACGCTATGGCGCTTAAGCCTGCCAAACACATATTGGATGTTCACCACCAGTGGTGATCTGCACTTAGTTTCTGCGTCGAAACGCTTCCTACACTGACAGGGAAGTGTGCTTTACGAGGGATTCACTGCAGTGTTACATCTGTTAAAGAAGGAAGTTTTTGGGACTGACTCTGGTAACCGCATTAGGCGCACATACCTTTCCAGTCTCAGACGTCTATCCGTTGCACTATAGCAAGTTCTGTTTAAAGGAAACTCTTTCATGCGGAATGTGACTTCTCACAGTGTCTTTCCAGTGGAGGAAAGAAGATAGAACAACGACGGACAGAGAGAACGTTGCAACCCGTGAGTGAAGTACAGGTAAGGCACCTAAGCCTCTATGATGCATACTGGAGGTTCAACACCTGGGATGTTCCACAAGGTCTACCACTTCTCAAAACACTTCCATTATATGAGGGAACTTTGCTACCATAAGTTCTCATGACAGGGATGCATCTGTGCACAGTTGAAAACTCTAGGATGTGTCAGGGTAACAATCATGAAGTGTCTCCTACAAGCCCCTAAGAGGGGAAGCGTATGAAGGTATCTGCTCAGGGAAGCTACTTCAGGTGCGTACTCATTCATAAAAGTGCTTCTCCTTGGAGGAATGAATGTAGAACACGGACAGACTACAGGCATATTAGGTACTGTGAGTAAAGGGCAGGCTATGGCACTTAAGCCTGTAAAAAACATATTGGATGTTCACCACCAGTGGTGATCCGTACTTATTTTCTGCATCTAAAACCCTTCCAAAACTGTGATGGAAGTGTGCTTTAGGAGGGATTCACTGCAGTGTTACATCTGTTAAAGAAGGAATCTTTTGTGTCTACTCTGTGGTAACCGCATTATGCGCACATAGCTTTCCAGTCTCAGAAGTCTGACCGTTAGACTATAGGTAGTTCTGTTTAAGGGAAACTCCTTCATGACGAATGTCACTTCTCACAGTGTCTTTCTTGTGGAGGAAAGAAGATAGAACAAGGACGACAGAGAGAACATTGCAAACCGTGAGTGAAGTACAGGGTAATCCACTTAGGCCTCTATGATGCATACTGTAAGTTCAACACAAGAGATGTTCCACAGTGTCTACCTCTTCTCAAAACACTTCCAGTATATGAGGGAACAGTGCTACCATAAGTTCTCACAACAGAGATGCGTCTGTACTCAGTTGGAAAGAGTAGGACGTGTCTGGGTAGCAACCATGAAGTGTCTGATACAGGCCCCTTAGAGGGGATGCGGAGGAAGGTATCTGCTCAGGGAACCTACTTCAGCGGCTTACTCATTCATAACAGTGTTTCTCCTTTGAAGATGAAGATAGTAACAGGGAAGGACTATGGGCACATTAGGTCCTGTGAGAAAAGGGCATGCTATGGCGCTTAAGCCTGCCAAGCATATATTGGATGTTCACCACCAGTGGTGATCCGCACTTAGTTTCTGCGTCTAAAATGCTTCCTATACTGAGAGGGAAGTGTGTTTTAGGAGGGATTCACCGCAGTGTTGCGTCTGTTAAAGAAGGAAGCTTTTCGGACTGACTCTGTGGTAACCGCAATAGGCACACATAGCTTTCAGTCTCAGACGTCTATCCCTTGGACTATAGCAAGTTCTGTTTAAGGGAAACTCCTTCATGCGGAATGTCACTTCTCACAGTGTCTTTCCAGTGGAGGAAAGAAGGTAGAACAAGGACGGAGCAGAGAGAATGTTGCAAACCGTGAGTGAAGTACAGTTTAAGGCACCTAGGCCTCGATGATGCATACTGGAAGTTCAAAACCTGGGATGTTCCACAGGGTCTATCAATTCTCAAAATACTTCCAATATATGAGTGTACTGTGCTACCGTAAGTTCACACGACAGGGATGCATCTATGCTCCGTTGGAAAGTGTAGGACGTGTCTGGGTAGCAATCATGAAGTGTCTGATACAGGCACCTTAAAGGGGATGCGGAGGAAGGTATCTGCTCAGGGAACCTACTTCAAGTTCGTACTCATTCATAACAGTGTTTCCCCTTTGAGGATGAAGATAGAACAGGGACGGATTAGGGGTACGTTAGGCACTGTGAGTAAAGGGCGGGCTATGGCGCTTAAGCCTGCAAAACACATCTTGGATGTTCACCACCAATGGTGATCCGCACTTAGTTTCTGCATCTAAAACGCTTCCAACACAGAGAGGGAAGTGTGCTTTAGGAGGGATTCACTGCAGTGTTACGTCAATTAACGTTGGAAGCTTTGGGACTGACTCTGTGGTAACCGCATTAGGCGCCCATATCTTGCCAGGCTCAGACATCTATCCGTGGTACTATAGCAAGTTCTGTTTAAGGGAAGCACCTTCATGCGGATTGTCATTTCTCACAGTGTCTTTATGTGGAGCAAAGAAGATAGAACAAGGACGGACAGAGAGAACTTTGCAACCCGTGAGTGAAGTACAGGGTAAGCCACTTCGGCCTCTATGATGCATACTGGAAGTTCAACACCGGAGATGTTAAACACTGTCTACCAGTTCAAAACACTTCCAGTATATGAGGGAACTGTGCTTCAGAAAGTTCTCATGACAGAGATGCGTCTGTGCTCATTTGGAAAGTGTAGGACGAGTCTGGGTAGCAACCATGAAGTGTCTGATACAGGCCCCTTAGAGGGGATGCGGAGGAAGGTATCTGCTCAGGGAACCTACTTCAGCTTCGTTCTCATTATTAACAGTGTTTCTCCTTTGAGGATGATGATAGAACAGGTAAGGACTCCGGCCCTTTAGGTACTGTGAATAAAGGGCACACTATAGCGCTTAAGCCTGCCAAACACATATTGGATGTTCACCACCAGTGGTGATCCACACTTAGTTTCTGCGTCGAAAAGGCTTCCTACACTGAGAGGGAAGTGTGCTTTAGGAGGGATTCACTGCAGTGTTACGTCTGTTAGAGAAGGAAGTTTTTGGGACTGACTCTGGTAACCGCATTAGGCGCACATACCTTTCCAGTCTCAGACTTCTATCCGTTGGAATATAGCAAGTTCTGTTTAAAGGAAACTCCTTCATCTGGAATGTGACTTCTCACAGAGTCTTTCCAGTGGAGGAAAGAAGATAGAACAACGACGGAGAGAGAACGTTGCAACCCGTGAGTGAAGTACAGGGTAAGGCACCTAAGCCTCTATGATGCATACTGGAGGTTCAACACCTGTGATGTTCCACAAGGTCTACCACTTCTCAAAACACATCCAATATATGAGGGAACTGTGCTACCGTAAGTTCTCACGACAGGGATGCACTGTGCACAGTTAAAAACTCTAGGATGTGTCTGGGTAACAATCATGAAGTGTCTCATACAAGCTCCTAAGAGGGGAAGCGTAGGAAGGTATCTTCTCAGGGAAGCTACTTCAGGTGCGTACTCATTCATAAAAGTGTTTCTCTATGGAGGAATGAAGGTAGAACACGGACGGACTTGGGGCACATTAGGTACTGTGAGTAAAAGGCAGGCTATGACGCTTAAGCCTGCCAAACACGTATTGGAATTCACCACCAGTGTTGATCCGCACTTAGTTTTGCGTCTAAAATGCTTCCAGCACTGAGAGGGAAGTGTGCTTTAGAAATTATTCACTGTAGTGTTACGTCTAGTAAAGAAGGAAGCTTTGGGACTGACTCTGTGTTAACCGCAATAGTCGCACATGCTTTCCAGTCTCAGATATCTATCCGTTGGACTATAGCAAGTTCTGTTTAAAGGAAAAGCCTTCATGCGGAATGTCACTTCTCACAGTCTCTTTCCACTGGAGGAAAGAAGATAGAACATGGACGGAACAGAGAGAACGTTGCACCCGTGAGTGAAGTACAGGGTAAGGCACCTAGGCCTCTATGATTCATACTGGAAGTTCAACACCTGGGATGTTCCACAGTGTCTACCACTCCTCATAACACTTCCATTATATGAGGGAACTGTGTTTCAGTATATTCTCACGAAAGGGATGCGTCTATGCTCAGTTGGAAAGTGTAGGACGTGTCTGGGTAGCAATCATGAAGTGTCTGAAAAGGCCCCTTAGAGGGGATGTGGAGGAAGGTATCTGCTCAGGGAAGCTACTTCAGGTGCGTACTCATTCATAACAGTATTACTACTTTGAGGATGAATATAGAACAGGGAAGGACTACGGGCACATTAGTTACTGTGAGTAAAGGGCACACTACGGTGTTTAAGCCTGACAAACACATAATGGATGTTCACCACCAATGGTCATCCGCACTTAGTTTCTGCGTCTAAAACGCTTCCTACACTGAGAGGGAAGTGTGCTTTAGGCGGGATTCACTGCAGTGTTACGTCTGTTAAAGAAGGAAGCTTTTGGGACTGTCTCTCTGGTAACCGCAATAGGCGCACATAGCTTTCCAGACTCAGACGTCTATCTGTTGGAGTATAGCAAGTTCTGTTTAAGGGAAACTCCTTCATGCGGAATGTCACTACTCACAGTGTCTTTCCAGTGGTGGAAAGAAGAAAGAAAAATGACGGAGAGAGAGAACGTTGTAAGCCGTGAGTGAAGTACAGGGAAGGCACGTAAGCCTCTATGATGCATACTAGTAGTTCAACACCTGGGATGTTCCACAATGTCTACCACTTCTCAAAACACTTCCAATATATTAGGGAACTGTGCTACCGTAAGTTCTCACGACAGGGATGCATCTGTGCACATTGGAAAACTTAGGATCTGTCTGGGTAGCAATCATGAAGTGTCTCATACAGGCCCCTTAGATGGGATGCGGAGGAAGGTATCTGCTCCGGGAAGCTACTTCAGTTGCGTACTCATTCATAAAAGTGCTTCTCCTTGGAGGAATGAAGGTAGAACACGGACGGATTAGGTGCACATTAGGTACTTGAGTAAAGGGCAGGCTATGAAGCTTAAGCCTGCCAAACACATATTGAATGTTCACCACCAGTGGTGATCCGCAGTTAGTTTCTGCGTCTAAAACGCTTCCAACACTGAGAGGCAAGTGTGCGTTAGAAGGGATTCACTGCAGTGTTACGTCTGTTAAAGAAGGAAGCTTTTGGTACTGACTCTGTGGTTACCGCAATAGGCGCACATAGCTTTCCAGTCTCAGACGTCTAACCGTTAGACAAAAGGAAGTTCTGTTTAAAGGAAACTCCTTCATGCGGAATGTGACTTCTAACAGTGTATTTCCAGTGGAGGAAAGAAGATAGAACAAAGACGGACAGAGAGAACGTTGCAACCCGTGAGTGAAGTACAGGGTAAGGCACCTAAGCCTCTATGATGCATAATGGAAGTTCAACACCTGGTATTTTCCAGAGTGTCTAACACTTCTCAAAACACTTCCAATATATGAGGGAACTGTGCTACAGAATGTTCTCACGACAGGGATGCGTCTATGCTCAGTTGGAAAGTGTAGGGCGTGTCTGTGTAGCATCCATGAAGTGTCTGATACAGGCCCCTTAGAGGGGATGCGGAGGAAGGTATCCGCTCAGGTAACCTACTTCAGATTAGTACTCATTTATAACAGTATCTCCCCTTTGAGGATGAAGATAGAACAGGGACGGATTTAGGGCACATTAGGTACTGTGAGTAAAGGGAAGGCTATAGCGCTTAAGCCTGCAATACACATATTGGATGTTCACCATAAATGTTGATCCGCACTTAGTTTCTGCCTCTAAAACGCTTCCAACACTGAGAGGTAAGTGTGCTTTAGGATGGATTCACTGCAGTGTTCCGTCTGTTAAAGAAGGAAGCTTTTGGGACTGACTCTAAGGTAACCGCATTAGGCGCACATGGCTTTCCAGTATCAGACATCTATCCGTTGGACTATAGCAAGTTCTGTTTAAGGGAAACTCCTTCATGCGGAATGTCACTTCTCACAGTGTCTTTACATTGTAGGTGAGAAGACAGAACAAGGACGGACAAAGAGAACGTTGCATACCGTGAATGAAGTACAGGGTAAGCTACTTTGTCCTCTATGATGCCTACTGGATGTTCAACCCCGGAGATGTTCCACAGTGTCTACCTCTTCTCAAAACACTTCCAGTATATGAGGGAACTGTGCTACCGTAAGTTCTCACGACAGGGATGCATCTGTACACAGTTGAAAACTCTAGGATGTGTCTGGGTAGCAATCATGAAGTGTCTCATACAGGCCCCTTAGAGGGGATGCGTAGGAAGGTATCTGCTCTAGGAAGCTACTTCAGGTGCGTACTCATTCATAACAGTGCTTCTCCTTGGTATCTTCTCAGGGAAGCTACTTCAGGTGCGTACTCATTCATAAAAGTGCTTCTCCTCTGAGGAATGAAGGTAGAACACGGACGGACTAGGGGCACATTATGTACTGTGAGTAAAGAACAGGCTCTGGCGCTTAAGCCTGCCAAACACATATTGGATGTTGACCACCAGTGGTGATCCGTACTTAATTTCTGTGTCGAAAACGCTTCTTACAAGGAGTGTAAAGTGTGCTTAGGAGGGATTCACTGCAGTGTTACGTCTCTTAAAAAGGAAGCTTTTGGGTCTGACTCTGTGGTAATCGCATTAGGCGCACATAGCTTTCCAGTCTCAGACGTCTAACCGTTAGAAATAGGAAGTTCTTTTTAAGGGAATTCTTTCATGCGCAATGTCACTTCTCACAGTGTCTTTCCTGTAGAGGAAAAGGATAGAACAAGGACGGAGCAGAGAGAACGTTGCAACCCGTGAGTGATATACAGGGTAAGTCACCCTGGCCTCTATGATACATACTGGAAGTTCAACACCTGGGATTTCCACAGTGTCTACCACTTCTCAAAACACTTCCAATATATGAGGGAACTGTGCTACCGTTACTTCTCATGACAGAGATGCGTCTGTGCTCAGTTGGAAAGTGTAGGACGTGTCTAGGTAGCAAGCTACCTCATACAGGTACCTTAGAAGGGATGCGGAGGAAGGTGTCTGCCCAGGGGACCTACTTCAGGTGCGTACTCATTCATAACAGTGTTTCTCCTTTGAGGATGAAGATAGAACAGGGAAGGACTATGGGCACATTAGTTATTGTGCATAAAGTGCACGCTATGGCGCTTAAGCCTGCCAAACACATATTGGATGTTCACCACCAGTGGTGATCCGCACTTAGTTTCTGCGTCTAAAACTCTTCCAACACTGAGAGCGAAGTGTGCTTTAGGAGGGATTCACTGCAGTGTTACGTCTGTTAAAGAAGGAAGCTTTTGGGACTGATTCTGTGGTAACCACATTAGGCGCACATAGCTTTCTAGTCTCAGACGTCTAACCGTTAGAATATAGGAAGTTCTGTTTAAAGGAAACTCCTTCATGTGGATTGTCACTTCTCACAATGTCTTTCAGTGGAGGTACGAAGATAGAACAAGGACGGACAGAGAGAATGTTGCAAACCGTGAGTGAAGTACAGGGTAAGCCACTTAGGCCTCTATGATGCATACTGGAAGTTCAACACTGGAGATGTTCCACTGTGTCTACCTGTTCTCAAAACACTTCCAGTATATGAGAGAACTGTGCTACAGAAAGTTCTCACGACGGAGATGCGTCTGTGCTCAGTTGGAAAGTGTTGGACGTGTGTGGGTAGCAACATGAAGTGTCTGATACAGGACCCTTAGAGCGTTATGCAGAGGAAGGTATCTGCTCAGGGAAGCTACTTCAGGTGCGTACTCATTCATAACAGTGTATCTCCTTTGAGGATGAAGATAGAACAGGGAAGGACTACGGGCACATTATGTACTGTGAGTAAAGGGCATGCTATGGCGCTTAAGCCTGCCAAACACATATTGGATGTTCACCACCAGTGGTGATCCACACTTAGATTCGGCATCTAAAACCCTTCCTACACTGAGAGGGAAGTGTGCTTTAGGTGGGATACACTGCAGTGTTACGTCTGTTAAAGAAGGAGCTCTTGAGACTTACTCTGTGGTAACCGCAATAGGCGCAATATCTTTCCAGTCTCAGACGTCAATCCGTTGGACTATAGCAAGTTCTATTTAAGGGAAACTCTTTTATGCAGAATGTCACTTCTCACAGTGTCTTTCCAGTGGAGGAAAGAAGATAGAACAAGGACGGAGCAGAGAGAATGTTGCAACCCGTGAGTAAGTACAGGGTAAGGCACCTAGGCCTCTATGATGCATACTGGCAGTTAAACACCGGAGATGTTCCTCAGTGTCTACCTCTTCTCAAAACACTTCCAGTATATGAGGGAAAGGTGCTACAGTACGTTCTCATGACACATATGCATCTGTGCTCTGTTGGAAAGTGTAGGACGTGTCTGGGTAGCAACCATGAAGTGTCTGATACAAGCCCCTAAGAGGGGATGCGGAGGAAGGTATCTGCTCAGGGAACCTACCTCAGCTGCGTACTCATTCATAACAGTGTTTCTCCTTTGAGGATGTAGATAGAACAAGGAAAGACTACGGGCACATTAGGTACTGTGAGTAAAGGGCAGGCTATGGCGCTTAAGCCTGCCAAACATATATTGGATGTTCACCACCAGTGGTGATCCGAACTTAGTTTCTGCATCGAAAACGCTTCTTACACTGAGAGGGAAGAGTGCTTTAGGAGGGATTCACTGCAGTGTTACGTCTAGTAAAGAAGGAAGCTTTGGGACTGACTCTGTGGTAACCGCAATAGTCGCACAAAGCTTTACAGTCTCAGATGTCTATCCGTTAGACTATGGCAAGTTCTGTTTAAGGGAAACTCCTTCATGCAGAAATTCACTTCTCACAGTGTCTTCCGGTGGAGGAAAGGAGATAGAAAAAGGACAGAGCAGAGAGAACTTTGCAAACCATGAGTGAAGTACAGGGTAAGTCACTTAGGCCTCTATGATGCATACTGGAAGTTTAACACCGGAGATGTTCCACAGTGTCTACCACTTCTCAAAACACTTCGAGTATATGAGGGAACTGTGCTACAGTAAGTTCTCACGACTGAGATGCATCTGAGTTCAGTTGGAAAGTGTAGGACGTGTCTGGGTAGCAACCATGTAGTGTCTGATACAGGCCGCTTAGAGGGGATGCGGAGGAAGGTAACTGCTCAGTGAACCTATTTCAGGTGCTTAATCATTCACAACAGTGTTTCTCCTTTGAGGATGAAGATAGAACAGGGAAGGACTACGGGCACACAAGGTACTGTGAGTAAAGGGCATGCTATGGCGCTTAAGCCTGCCAATCACATATTGGATGTTCACCACCAATGGTGATTCGCACTTAGCTTCTTTGTCGAAAACACTTCTTTTTTTTTCCCAGTTTAATTGTTTTCAGAAAAACAGTATCATTATTTTTTCACCACACCCAGTGCTCCATGCAAGCTGTGCCCTCTATAATACCCACCACCTGGTACCCCAACCTCCCACCCCCCGCCACTTCAAACCCCTCAGACTGTTTTTCAGAGTCCATAGTCTCTCATGGTTCACCTCCCCTTCCAATTTACCCAAATTCCCTACTCCTCTAATCACCCCTTGTCCTCCATGCTATTGGTTATGCTCCACAAATGAGTGAAACCATATGATAATTGACTCTCTCTGCTTGACTGATTTCACTCAGCATAATCTCTTCCAGTCCCGTCCATGTTGCTACAAAAGTTGGATATTCGTCCTTTCTGATGGAGGCATAATATTCCATAGTGTATATGGACCACATCTTCCTTATCCATTCATCCGTTAAAATTCATCTTGGTTCTTTCCATAGTTTGGCGACTGTGGCCATTGCTGCTATAAACATTGGGGTACAGATGGCCCTTCTTTTCACGACATCTGACTCTTGGTGGTAAATACCCAGGAGTGCAATTGCAGGGTCGTAGGGAAGCTCTATTTTTAATTTCTTGAGGAATCTCCACACTGTTCTCCAAAGAGGCTGCACCAACTTGCATTCCCACCAACAGTGGAAGAGGGTTCCCCTTTCTCCACATCCTCTCCAACACATGTTGTTTCCCGTTTTGTTAATTTTGGCCATTCTAACTGGTGTAAGGTGATATCTCAATGTGGTTTTAATTTGAATCTCCCTGAGGGCTAATGATGATGAGCATATTTTCATGTGTCTGATAGCCATTTGTATGTCTTGATTGGAGAAGTGTCTGTTCATATCTTCTGCCCATTTTTTTTTCCCAATTTATTTATTTTCAGAAAAACAGTATTCATTATTTTTTCACCACACCCAGTGCTCCATGCAAGCTGTGCCCTCTATAATACCCACCACCTGGTACCCCAACCTCCCACCCCCCCGCCACTTCAAACCCCTCAGACTGTTTTTCAGAGTCCATAGTCTATCATGGTTCACCTCCCCTTCCATTTTACCCAAATTCCCTACTACTCTCTAACGCCCCTTGTCCTCCATGCTATTGGTTATGCTCCACAAATGAGTGAAACCATATGATAATTTTTTGATGTGTTTGTCTGTTTCGTGTGGGTTGAGTTTGAGGAGTTTATTATAGATCCTGGATATCAACCTTTTGTCTATACTGTCATTTGCAAATATCTTCTCCCATTCCTTGGGTTGCCTCTTTGTTTTTTTGACTGTTTCCTTTGCTGTGCAGAAGCTTTTGCTTTTGATGAAGTCCCAGAAGTTTATTTTCGCGTTTGTTTCCTTTGCCTTTGGAGACGTATCTTGAAAGAAGTTGCTGTGGCTGATATCAAAGAGATTACTGCCTATGTTCTCCTCTAGGATTCTCATAGATTCCTGTCTAACGTTGAGGTCTTTTATCCATTTTGAGTTGATCTTTGTGTACGGTGTAAGAGAATGGTCGAGTTTCATTCTTCTACATATAGCTGTCCAGTTTTCCCACGACCATTTATTGAAGAGACTGTCTTTTTTCCACTGTATATTTTTTCCTGGTTTGTCGAAGATTAATTGACCATAGAGTTGAGGGTCCATATCAGGGCTCTCTACTCTGTTCCACTGGTCTATGTGTCTGTTTTTATGTCAGTACCATGCTGTCTTGGTGATCACAGCTTTGTAATAAAGCTTGAAATCAGGTAAGGTGATGCTGCCAGCTTTATTTTTGTTTTTCAACATTTCCTTAGCGATTTGGGGTCTCTTCTGATTCCATACAAATTTTAGGATTATTTGCTCCAGCTCTTTGAAGAATGCAGGTGGAATTTTGATCAGAATGGCATTAAAAGTATAGATTGCTCTAGGCAGTATAGACATTTTAACAATGTTTATTCTTCCAATCCAAGAGCATGGAATGGTCTTCCATCTTTTTGTGTCTTCTTCAATTTCTTTCATGAGTGTTCTATAGTTCCTCAAGTAGAGATCCTTTACCTCTTTAGTTAGGTTTATTCCCAGGTATCTTATGGTTCTTGGTGCTATAGTAAATGGAATCGATTCTCTAATTTGCCTTTCTGTATTTTCATTGTTAGTGTATAAGAAAGCCACTGATTTCTGCACATTGACTTTGTATCCTGACACGCTGCTGAATTGCTGTATGAGTTCTAGTAATTTGGGGGTGGAGTCTTTTGTGTTTTCCATATAAAGAATCATGTCATCTGCGAAGAGAGAGAGTTTGACTTCTTCATTACCAATTTGGATACCTTTTATTTCTCTCTGTTGTCTGATTGCTGTTGCTAGGACTTCTAATACTATGTTGAACAAGAGTGGTGAAAGTGGGGGACGCCTGGGTGGCGGGACGACTGGGTGGCTCAGTTGGTTAAGCAGCTGCCTTCGGCTCAGGACATGATCCCGGCGTCCTAGGATCGAGTCCCACATCGGGCTCCTTGCTCGGCGGGGAGCTTGCTTCTCCCTCTCCCTCTGCCTGCCTCTCTGTCTGTCTGTGCTAGCTCTCTCTCCCTCTCTCTCTGAAAAATAAATAAATAAAATCTTAAAAAAAAAAGAGTGGTTAAAGTGGGCATCCTTGTCTTGTTCCTTATCTCAATGGGAAGGCTGCAAGGTTTTTGCATTGAGGATGATATTTGCTGTGGGTCTTTCATAGATAGATTTGATGAGGTTCAGGAATGTTCCCTCTATCCCTATACTTTGAAGCGTTTTAATCAGGAATGGATGTTGGATTTTGTCAAATGCTTTTTCTGCATCAATTGAGAGGACCATGTGGTTCTTCTCTCTTCTCATATTAATTTGTTGCATCACATTGATTAATTTACGAATGTTGAACCATCCTTGTAGCCCAGGGATGAATCCCACCTGATCATGGTGGATAATCTTTTTAATGTGTTGTTGGATCCTGTTGGCTAGGATCTTATTGAGAATCTTAGCATCCATATTCATCAGTGATATTGGTCTGAAATTCTCCTTTTTGGTATGGTCCTTGCCTGGTTTGGGGATCAGGGTAAAGCTGGCTTCATAGAAGGAGTCTGGAAGTTTTCGTTCTGCTTCAATTTTTTGAAACAGCTTCAGGAGAATAGGTGTTATTTCTTCTTGGAAGGTTTGGTAGAATTCCCCAGGGAATCCGTCAGGTCCTGGGCTCTTGTTTTTTGGGAGATTTTTGATGACTGCTTCAATCCCGTTATTAGATATCGGTCTATTCAGGTTGTCGATTTCTTCCTGGTTCAATTTTGGTAGTTTATATTTTTCCAGGAATGCATCCATTTCATCTAGGTTGCTAAGCTTATTCGCATATAACTGTTCGTAATAACTTCGATGATTGTTTCTACTTCCTTGGCGTTAGTTGTGATCTCTCCCTTTTCATTCATAATTTTATGAATTTGGGATTTCTCTCTTTTCTTTTTGATTACTGTAGCCAGTGGCTTATCGATCTTATTGATTCCTTCAAAAAACCAGCTTCTAGTTTCATTGATATGTTCCACTGTATCTCTGGTTTCTCCGTCATTGATCTCAGCTCTAATCTTGATGATTCCCCTTCTTATGTGTGGAGTTTGTTTGATTTGTTGTTGATCCTCCAGTTCTTTAAGGTGTAGAGACAGCTGGTGTGTTCGGGGTTTTTCAATTTTTTAGAGCAAGGCTTGGATGGCTATCTATTTTCCCCTTAGGACCGCCTTTGCTGTATCCCATAGGTTTTGGACTGTAGTGTCTTCATTCTCATTGGTTTCCATGAATTGTTTCAGTTCTTCTTTGATCTCCTGGTTGATCTAAGCATTCTTAAGCAAGGTGGTCTTTAGCTTCCAGCTGTTTGAGTTCCTTCGGAACTTTTTCTTGTGATTGAGCTCCAGTTTCAAAGCATTGTGATCTGAGAATATGCAGGGAATCATCTCAGTCTTTTGGTATCGGCTGAGTCCTGATTTGTGACCCAGTATGTGGTCTATTCTGGAGAAGGTTCCGTGTGCACTTGAGAAGAATGAGTATTCTGCTGTTTTAGGGTGGAATGTTCTGTATATATCTATGAAGTCCATCTGGTCCAATGTGTCATTCAATGCTCTTGTTTCTTTATTGATTTTCTGCTTCGATGATCTGTCTAATTCTGAAAGAGGCGTTTTAAGATCTCCTACGATTAGTGTATTCATATCAATATGACTCTTTATCTTGATTAACAGTTTTCTTAAGTAATTGGCTGCTCCCATATTGGGAGCATAGATATTTACAATTGTTAGATCATCTTGGTGGATAGTCCCTTGAAGGATTATGTAGTGTCCTTCTGTATCTCTGACTACAGTCTTTAGTTTGAAGTCTAATTTATCTGATATGAGAATCGCTACCCCAGCCTTCTTTTGAGTCCCATTGGCATGAAAGATGCTTCTCCACCCCTTCACTTTCAGTCTGCGTGTATCTTTAGGTTCAAAATGGGTCTCTTGTAGACAGCATAGGGATGGGTCCTGTCATTTTATCCAATCCCCAACCCTGTGCCATTTTATGGGTGCATTTAGGCCATTCACATTGAGAGTGATTATTGATAGATACGTTTTTATTGACATCGAGTTACGTTTGAAGTCTTTCTTTCTGTAGAATGTCTCTATATTTCTGTTCAATGCTATTCTTGGTTTTTTTCCTCTTTTATAGAACCCCCCTTAATATTTCCTGCAGTGTCGGCTTGGTGGTTGCATAGTCTTTTAAGCCTTGCCGGTCTTGGAAACTCTTTATCTCTCTATCCATTTTGAATGTCAGTCTTGCTGGATAAAGTATTCTTGGCTGCATGTTCTTCTCATTCAGTGCCCTGAATATATCTTGCCAGCCTCTTCTGGCTTGCCAGGTCTCTGTGGACAGGTCTGACGTTATTCTGATGGGCTTCCCTCTGTAAGTAAGGAGCCTCTTTGCCCTGCTTTCAAGAGATTATACCTACCATTATAATTTATCAATTTGACTATCAGGTGTCGTGATGTTTTTTTGGAGTGTATAATCTTGGGTGGAGACCGTCCAGCCTCTAGTACATGAACGCTGGTTTCATTCGCGAGATTCGGAACATTTTCATGAAGGACTTGTTCCACGATATCTTCTAGACTTCTTTCTTTCTCCTCCCCTTCAGGAATTCCAATAATTCTGACGTTGGAACGCTTCATGGCATCATTTATTTCCCTAATTCTGCTTTCGTGGGATCTAAGCTGTTTGTTCCAGGCTTCCTCCTGATCATTTCTCTCTATCTGTTTGTCTTCCAGATCACTAATTCTATCTTCTGTCCCAGTTACCCTAGCTTTGAGAGAGTTTAGATTGGATTGGAACTCATTGAGAGCATTGTGGACCTCCTCCCTGGTAGCTTTGAGCTCCGCCCTAACATTGTGAACATCCTGTCTGGTCGCTTTCAGTTCGGCCCTCATCAAATCTGTTTGGTCATCCATGGCTTTCTCCAACATAGCTATTGCCTGGATAATTGTTAGCCTGAATTCTCTTTCCGACATATTGTCTATGTTGATAGCCATTAGCTCTATTGCAGAAGGTCCATCCTCTGTATTTTTCTTCTGTTGGGCATTCCTCCTCCTAGTCATTTTGGTGGGAGAAGACTGAACAGATGTAGCTGGATGTATCCACTCTGGTGCAGTCAAGGTGCACCCTGGAACACTTCCTGATCTCCGTCTCAGAGAGAAGCCTCAGTCTGGGTGCAGAAGCTGAATAAATTCCCCCTTGGACGCTGGCAGTGCAGGTTCCAAGTTAAAGACCCTGGGGGCGCAGGATCTTTTGCTCCTCCCCAAAGCCAAGGCAGTGGCGGCAGTCTGGGAGCTCCTGACCGCTAGAGAGGTTCCAAGCATTGATCGCACACTGAGATTTTGCCGCCTGCCCAGGCTGGGAGTGCTTGGCTTGTGCGCACCTCTTTTCAAAGGTGGCTGTGAGTCAGGCGCGCGTCTGGGGCACTGAGAAAGGGGCGCTGGTCTGTAAGCTGCAGGCTGGGCTTTTGCGCGCCTCTGTCCGGGGAAGAGTTTCGCGCGCGCGTGGCTTAGACCTGAAACAATGGCGCGGGTCAAGAAGCGCCCCTGACCTTAAAACCAAGGAGAGCTGGAGGGACGTGCGTGCATATCTCAAGCTTTGTGGTAGAGCTAGCGTGTGTTCTGCAGACCGGCGCAGCTCCCATCCACTCACAAGAGCCGGAACCCCTGCGCTCTGGGGCATGCTGGCGTCTTAGGGACCAGGAGCCAGCTTCTCTGCCGCACTTCTCTGCCTCCACGCCAGGGAGGCCGTCTGGGAACAGGGACTTAAGCCCCTGTCCCTAGCCGCCCCGATTCCCACATTTACTCCCGCGATTCTTTGCTCTTTTGGAGTGCTTTCAACCGGTCTCCAAGTTACTGCTGGTCCCCAGACGCAGGGCACTCTCGCTCCTATTGGGGTATTACTTTTGCACCAGTCTCATCTGCTGGCTCCCTCCCCCTTTTGTTTATCTTCAGATATCAGTCCCCTGTTCCCATTCCAATTTACCTGATCACTGGCCGCTTCTGCCCCTGTAGAGATCCAGACGTGTATAATTCTTTTTTTTTTTTAATATCTTTTTTTTTAAGATTTTATTTTATTTATTTGAGAGAGAGAGACAGTGAGAGAGAGCATGAGCGAGGAGAAGGTCAGAGGGAGAAGCAGACTCCCCATGGAGCTGGGAGCCCGATGTGGGACTCGATCCCGGGACTCCAGGATCACGCCCTGAGCCGGAGGCAGTCGTTTAACCAACTGCGCCACCCAGGCGTCCCCAGACGTGTATAATTCTGATCTCAGGCTGATTTCATGTGTGATTGGAGTTCTTTGGTAGGTAATCAGCTCACTTTGGCGTAGCAGCTGAAAAAACGCCTCTTCCTAGTACCCCGCCATCTTGTCCCCCCCCCTCGAAAATGCTTCTTACACTGAGAGGGAAGTGTGCTTTACAAGGGATTCACTGCAGTGTTACGTCTGTTAAAGAAGGAAGCTTTTGGGACTGACTCTGTGGTAACCGCAATAGGCGCACATAGATTTCAGTCTCAGCCGTCTATCCATTGGACTATAGCAAGTTCTGTTTAAGGGATACTCCTTCATGCGGAATGTCATTTCTCACAGTGTCTTTCCAGTGGAAGAAAGAAGATAGAACAAAACGGAGCAGAGAGAACGTTGCAAACCAAGAGTGAAGTACAGGGTAAGACACCTAGGCCTCTATGATGCATACTGGAAGTTCAACACCTGGGATGTTCCACAGTGTCTACCAATTATCAAAATACTTCCAATATATGAGGGTACTGTGCTACCGTAAGTTCTCACGACAGGGATGCGTCTATGCTCAGTTGGAAAGTGTAGGACGTGTCTGGGTAGCAATCATGAAGTGTCTAATACAGGCCCCTTAGAGGGGATGCGGAGGAAGGTATCTGCTCAGGGAACCTACTTCAGGTTCGTACTCATTCATAACAGTGTTTCTCCTTTGAAGGTGAAGATAGATCAGGGACGGATTAGGGGCATATTAGGTACTGTGAGTAAAGTGCAGGCTATGGCGCTTAAGCCTGCCAAACACATATTGGATGTTCACCACCAGTGGTGATCCGCACTTAGTTTCTGCATCTAAAACGCTTCCTATACTGAGAGGGATGTGTGCTTTAGGAGGGATTCATTGCAGTGTTACGTCTGTTAAAGAAGGAAGCTTTCGGTACTGACTCTGTGGTAACCGCATTAGGCACACATAGCTTTCCAGTCTCAGACATCTAACCGTTAGACTATAGGAAGTTCTATTTAAGGGAAACTCCTTCATCGGAATGTCACTTCTCACAGTGTCTTTCCAGGGGAGGAAAGAAGATAGAACAAGGACGGACAGAGAGAACGTTGCAACCCGTGAGTGAAGTACATTGTAAGCCACTTAGGCATCTATGATTCATACTGGAAGTTCAACACCGGAGATGTTCCACTGTGTCTCCCTCTTCTCAAAACACTTCCAGTATATGAGGCCACTGTGGTACAGTTAGTTCTCACCAACGAGATGTGTCTGTGCTGAGTTGGAATGTGTAGGACGTGTCTGGGTAGCAACCATGAAGTGTCGGATACAGGCCCCTAATAGGGGATGCGGAGGAAGGTATCTGCTCAGGGAACCTACTTCAGGTGCTTACTCATTCATAACAGTGTTTCTCCTTTGAGGATGAAAATAGAACAGGGAAGGACTACGGGCACATTAGGTACTGCGAATACAGGGCACGCTATGGCGCTTAAGCCTGCCAAACACGTATTGGATGCTCACCACCAGTGTTGATCCGCACTCATTTTTTGCGTCGAAAATGCTTCTTACACTGAGAGGGAAGTGTGCTTTAGGAGCGATTCACTGCAGTGTTACGTCTGTTAAAGAAGGAAGCTTTTGGGACTGACTCTGTGGTAACTGCAATAGTCGCACATAGCTTTCCAGTCTCAGCCGTCTATCCGTTGGACTATAGGAAGTTCTGTTTAAGGGAAACTCCTTCATGCGGAATGTCACTTCTCACAGTGTCTTTCCAGTGGAGGAAAGAAGATAGAACAAGGAGGGAGCAGAGAGAACTTTGCAACCCTTGCGTGAAGTACAGAGTAAGGCACATAGGCCTCTATGATGCATACTGGAAGTTCAGGACCTGGGATTTTCCACAGTGTCTACCACTTCACAAAACACTTCCAATATATGAGGGGACTGTGCTACAGTAAGTTCTCATGACAGAGATGCGTCTATGCTCAGTTGGAAAGTGTAGGACGTGTCTGGGTAGCAATCATGAAGTGTCTGATACAGGCCCCTTAGAGGGGATTCGGAGGAAGGTATCTGCTCAGGGAACCAAATTCAGGTTCGTACTCATGCATAACAGTGTTTCTCCTTTGAAGATGAAGATAGAACAGGGTCGGATTAGGGACACATTAGTTACTGTGTGTAAAGGGCAGGCTATGGATCTTAAGCCTGCCAAACACATATAGGATGTTCACCACCAATGTGATCTGCACTTAGTTTCTGCGTCTAATTCGCTTCCAACACTGAGAGGGAAGTGTGCTTAGGAGGGATTCACTGCAGTGTTACATACTTCTTTAAAGAAGGAAGTTTTTGGGTCAGACTCTGTGGTAAACGCATTAGGCGCACATAGCTTTCCATTCTCAGATGTCTAACCGTTAGACTATAGGAAGTTCTGTTTAAGGCAAACTCCTTCATGTGGAATGTCACTTCTCACAGTGTGTTTCCAGTGGAGGAAAGAAGATAGAAGTAGGATGAACAGAGAGAACGTTGCAAACCGTGAGTGAAGTACAGGGTAAGCCACTTAGGCCTCTATGATGCATACTGGAAGTTCAACACCGGAGATGTTCCACAGTGTCTACCTCTTCTCAAAACACTTCCAGTATATGAGGGAACTGTGCTACAGTAAGTTCTCACGACAGAGATTCGTCTGTGCTCATTTGGAAAGTGTAGGACCTGTCTGGGTAGCAACTATGAAGTGTCTGATACAAGCCACTAATAGGGGAGGCGGAGGAAGGTATCTGCTCAGGGAAGCTACTTCAGGTGCGTACTCATTCATAACAGTGCTTCTCCTTGGAGGAATGAAGGTAGAACACGGACGGACTAGGGGCACATTAGGTACTGTTAGTAAAGGGCAGGGTATGATGCTTAATCCTGCCAAACACATATTGGATGTTAAACACTAGTGGGGATCCGCACTTAGTTTCTACGTCTAAAACTTTCCAACACTGAGAGGGAAGTTTGCTTTAGGAGGAATTCACTGCAGTGTTACGTCTAGTAAAGAAGGAAGCTTTTGGGACTGACTCTGTGGTTACCGCTATAGTCGCACATAGCTTTCCAGTCTCAGATGTCTATCCATTGGACTATAGCAAGTTCTGTTTAAGGAAACTCCTTCTTGTGGAATGTCATTTCTTTTTTTTTTCCCAATTTATTTATTTTCAGAAAAACAGTATTCATTATTTTTTCACCACACCCAGTGCTCCATGCAAGCTGTGCCCTCTATAATACCCACCACCTGGTATCCCAACCTCCCACCCCCCCGCCACTTCAAACCCCTCAGACTGTTTTTCAGAGTCCATAGTCTCTCATGGTTCAGCTCCCCTTCCAATTTACCCAAATTCCCTAATCCTCTCTAACGCCCCTTGTCCTCCATGCTATTGGTTATGCTCCACAAATGAGTGAAACCATATGATAATTGACTCTCTCTGCTTGACTGATTTCACTCAGCATAATCTCTTCCAGTCCCGTCCATGTTGCTACAATAGTTGGATATTCGTCCTTCCTGATGGAGGCATAATACTCCATAGTGTATATGGACCACATCTTCCTTATCCATTCCTCCGTTGAAGGGCATCATGGTTCCTACCATACTTTGGCGACTGTGGCCATTGCTGCTATAAACATTGGGGTACAGATGGCCCTTCTTTTCACGACATCTGTATCTTTGGGGTAAATAACCAGGAGTGCAGTTGCAGGGTCGTAGGGAAGCTCTATTTTTAAATCTTGAAGAATCTCCACACTGTTCTCCAAAGAGGCTGCACCAACTTGCATTCCCACCAACAGTGTAAGAGGGTTCCCCTTTCTTCACATCCTCTCCAACACATGTTGTTTCCTGTTTTATTAATTTTGACCATTCTAACTGGAGTAAGGAGATATCTCAATGTGGTTTTAATTTGAATGTCCCTGAGGGCTAATGATGATGAGCATTTTTTCATGTGTCTGATAGCCATTTGTATGTCTTGATTGGAGAAGTGTCTGTTCATATCTTCTGCCCATTTTTTGATGTGTTTGTCTGTTTCGTGTGGGTTGAATTTGTGGAATTCATTATAGATCCTGGATATCAACCTTTTGTCTGTACTGTCATTTGCAAATATCTTCTCCCATTCCTTGGGTTGCCTCTTTGTTTTTTTGACTGTTTCCTTTGCTGTGCAGAAGCTTTTGCTTTTGATGAAATCCCAGAAGTTTATTTTCGCCTCTGTTTCCTTTGCCTTTGGAGACGTATCTTGAAAGAAGTTGTTGTGGCTGAAATCGAAGAGATTACTGCCTATGTTCTCCTCTAAGATTCTGATAGATTCCTGTCTCACGTTGAGGTCTTTTATCCATTTTGAGTTGATCTTTGTGTACGGTGTAAGAGAATGGTCGAGTTTCATTCTTCTACATATAGATGTCCAGTTTTCCCTGCACCATTTATTGAAGAGACTGTCTTTTATCCACTGTATATTTTTTCCTGTTTTGTCGAAGATTAATTGACCATAGAGTTGAGGGTCCATATCAGGGCTCTCTACTCTGTTCCACTGGTCTATGTGTCTGTTTTTATGCCAGTACCATGCTGTCTTGGTGATCACAGCTTTGTAATAAAGCTTGAAACCAGGTAAGGTGATGCCGCCAGCTTTATTTTTGTTTTTCAACATTTCCTTAGCGATTCGGGATCTCTTCTGATTCCATACTAATTTTAGGATTATTTGCTCCAGCTCTTTGAAGAATGCCGGTGGAATTTTGATCGGAATGGCATTAAAAGTATAGATTGCTCTAGGCAGGATAGACATTTTAACAATGTTTATTCTTCCAATCCAAGAGCATGGAATGGTCTTCCATCTTTTTGTGTCTTCTTCAATTTCTTTCATGAGTGTTCTATAGTTCCTCAAGTATAGATCCTTTACCTCATTAGTTAGGTTTATTCCCAGGTATCTTATGGTTCTTGGTGCTATAGTAAATCGAATCGATTCTCTAATTTCCCTTTCTGTATTTTCATTGTTAGTTTATAAGGAAGCCACTGATTTCTGCACATTGACTTTGTATCCTGCCACGCTGCTGAATTGCTGTATGAGTTCTAGTTGTTTGGGGGTGGAGTCTTTTGGGTTTTCCATATAAAGAATCATGTCATCTGCGAAGAGAGAGAGTTTGACTTCTTCATTACCAATTTGGATACCTTTTATTTCTCTCTGTTGTCTGATTGCTGTTGCTAGGACTTCTAATACTATGTTGAACAAGAGTGGTGAATGTGGGCACCCTTCTCTTGTTCCTGATCTCAATGGGAAGGCTGCAAGCTTTTTCCCATTGAGGATGATATTTGTTGTGGGTCATTCATAGATAGATTTGATGAGGTTCAGGAATGTTCCCTCTATCCCTATACTTTGAAGCGTTTTAATCAGGAACGGATGTTGGATTTTGTCAAATGCTTTTTCTGCATCAATTGAGAGGACCATGTGGTTCTTCTCTCTTCTCATATTAATTTGTTGTATCACATTGATAGATTTACGAATGTTGAACCATCCTTGTAGCCCAGGGATGAATCCCACCTGCTCATGGTAGATAATTTTTTTTTCCAATTTATTTATTTTCAGAAAAACAGTATTCATTATTTTTTCACCACACCCAGTGCTCCATGCAAGCTGTGCCCTCTATAATACCCACCACCTGGTACCCCAACCTCCCACGCCCCCGCCACTTCAAACCCCTCAGACTGTTTTTCAGAGTGCATAGTCTCTCATGGTTCACCTCCCCTTCCAATTTACCCATATTCCCTACTACTCTCTAACACCCCTTGTCCTCCATGCTATTGGTTATGCTCCACAAATGAGTGAAACCATATGATAATTTTTTTAATGTGTTGTTGGATCCTGTTGGCTAGGATCTTGTTGAGAATCTTAGCATCCATATTCATCAGTGATATTGGTCTGAAATTCTCCTTTTTGGTATGGTCCTTGCCTGGTTTGGGGATCAGGGTAATGCTGGCTTCATAGAAAGAGTCTTGAAGTTTTCCTTCTGCTTCAATTTTTTGAAACAGCTTCAGGAGAATAGGTGTTATTTCTTCTTGGAAGGTTTGGTAGAATTCCCCAGGGAATCCGTCAGGTCCTGGGCTCTTGTTTTTTGGGAGATTTTTGATCAGTGCTTCAATCTCGTTATGAGATATCGGTCTATTCAAGTTGTCGATTTCTTCCTGGTTCAATTTTGGTAGTTTATATTTTTCCAGGAATGCATCCATTTCATCTAGGTTGCTAAGCTTATTGGCATATAACTGTTCATAATAACTTCTGAAGATTGTTTCTACTTCCTTGGCATTAGTTGTGATCTCTCCCTTTTCATTCATAATTTTATGAATTTGGGATTTCTCTCTTTTCTTTTGGATTAGTGTAGCCAGGGGCTTATCGATCTTATTGATTCTTTCAAAAAACCAGCTTCTAGTTTCATTGATACGTTCTACTGTATCTCTGGTTTCTCCCTCATTGATCTCAGCTCTAATCTTGATGATTTCCCTTCTTATGTGTGGAGTTGGTTTGATTTGTTGTTGATCCTCCAGTTCTTTAAGGTGTAGAGACAGCTGGTGTGTTCTGGATTTTTCAATTTTTTTGAGCAAGGCTTGGATGGCTATCTATTTTCCCCTTAGGACCGCCTTTGCTGTATCCCATAGGTTTTGGACCGAAGTGTCTTCATTCTCATTGGTTTCCATGAATTGTATCAGTTCTTCTTTGATCTCATGGTTGATCCAAGCATTCTTAAGCAAGATGGTCTTTAGCTTCCAGGTTTTTTAGTTCCTTCGGAACTTTTCCTTGTGATTGAGCTCCAGTTTCAAAGCATTGTGATCTGAGAATATGCAGGGAATAATCTCAGTCTTTTGGTATCGGCTGAGTCCTGATTTGTGACCCAGTATGTGGTCTATTCTGGAGAAGGTTCCATGTGCACTTGAGAAGAATGAGTATTCTGCTGTTTTAGGGTGGAATGTTCTGTATATATCTATGAGGTCCATCTGGTCCAATGTGTCATTCAATGCTCTTGTTTCTTTATTGATTTTCTGCTTCGATGATCTGTCTAGTTCTGAAAGAGGCGTGTTAAGATCTCCATTGATTAGTGTATTCATATCAATATGACTCTTTATCTTGATTAACAGTTTTCTTAAGTAATTGGCTGCTCCCATATTGGGAGCATAGATATTTACAATTGTTAGATCATCTTGGTGGATAGTCCCTTTAAGGATTATGTAGTGTCCTTCTGTATCTCAGACTACAGTCTTTAGTTTGAAGTCTAATTTATCTGATATGAGAATCGATCTCCAAGCCTTCTTTGAGTCCCATTGAAATGAAAGATGCTTCTCCACCCCTTCACTTTCAGTCTGCGTATATCTTTAGGTTCAAAATGGGTCTCTTGTAGACAGCATATGGATGGGTCCTGTCGTTTTATCCAATCTGCAACCCTGTGCCGTTTTATGGGTGCATTTAGGCCATTCACATTAGAGTGATTATTGATAGATACGTTTTTATTGACATCGAGTTACGTTTGAAGTCTTTCTTTCTGTAGAATGTCTCTATATTTCTGTTCAATTCTATTTTTGGGATTTTTCCTCTTTTATAGAACCCCCCTTAATATTTCCCGCAGTGTCGGCTTGGTGGTTGCATAGTCTTTTAAGCCTTGCCAGTCTTGGAAACTCTTTATCTCTCCATCCATTTTGAATGTCAGTCTTGCTGGATAAAGTATTCTTGGCTGCATGTTCTTCTCATAGTGCCCTGAATATATCTTGCCAGCCTCTTCTGGCTTGCCAGGTCTCTGTGGACAGGTCTGACGTTATTCTGATGGGCTTCCCTCTGTAAGTAAGGAGCCTTTTTGCCCTGGCAGCTTTCAAATCATTATATCTACAATTATAATTCCTTAATTTGACTATCAGGTGTCGTGATGTTTTTTTGGAGTGTATAATCTGGGGTGGAGACCGTTCAGCCTCTAGTACATGAACGCGGGTTTCATTCGTGAGATTCGGAAAATTTTCTTGAAGGACGTGTTCCACGATATCTTCTAGACTTCTTTCTCTCTCTCCCCTACAGGAATTCCAATAATTCTGACGTTGGAACGCTTCATGGCATCATTTATTTCCCTAATTCTTCTTTCGTGGGATCTAAGCTATTTGTTCCATGCTTCCTCCTGATCCTTTCTCTCTATCTGTTTGTCTTCCAGATCACTAATTCTATCTTCTGTCTCAGTTACCCTAGCTTTGAGAGAGTTTAGATTGGATTGGAACTCATTGAGAGCATTGTGGACCTCCTCCCTGGTAGCTTTTAGCTCCGCCCTAACATTGTGAACATCCTGTCTGATCGCTTTCAGTTCGGCCCTAATCAAATCTGTTTGGTCATCCATGGCTTTCTCCAACCTAGCTATTGCCTGGATAATTGTTAGCTTGAATTCTCTTTCCAACATATTGTCTATGTTGATAGCCGTTAGCTCTGTTGCAGAAGGTGCATCCTCTGTATTTTTCTTCTGTTGGGCATTCCTCCTCCTAGTCATTTTGGTGGGAGAAGACTGAACAGATGTAGCTGGATGTATCCACTCTGGTGCAGTCAAGGAGCACCCTGGAACAGTTCCTGATCTCCGTCTCAGAGAGAAACCTCAGTCTGGGTGCAGAAGCTGAATAAATTCCCCCTTGGACGCTGGCAGTGCAGGTTCCAAATTAAAGACCCTGGGGGCGCAGGATCTTTTGCTCGTCCCCAAGGCACTCTTGCTCATATCGGGGTATTACTTTTACACCGTCGCCTATGGTGGCTCCCTCCCCCTTTTGTTTATCTTCTGATATCAGTCCGCTGTTCCCATTCCGCTTTACCTGCTCACTGGTGTCTTCACCCCTGTAGAGATGCAGACGTGTATAATTCTGATCTCAGTCTGATTTCATGGGTGGTCGGAGTTCTTTGGTAGGTAATCAGCACACATTGGGGTACCAGCAGAAAAAGCGCCTCTTCCTAGTACCACGCCATCTTGTCCCCCGGAATGGCAGTTCTCACAGTGTCTTTCCACTGGAGGAAAGAAGATAGAACAAGGACTGAGCAGAGAGAACGTTGCAACCCGTGAGTGCAGTACAGGGTAAGGCACCTAGGCCGCTATGATTCATACGGGAAGTTCAACACCTGGGATGTTCCACAGTGGCTACCACTTCTCAAAAAACTTCCAATATATGAGGGAACTGAGCCACAGTATGTTCTCACGACAGGGATGCTTCTATACTCAGTTGGAAAGTGTAGGACGTGTCTGGGTAGCAAACATGAAGTGTCTGATACAGGCCCCTTAGAGGGGATGCGTATGAAGGCATCTGCTAAGGGAACCTATTTCAGGTTCGTAATCATTCATAACAGTGTTTCTCCTTTGAGGATGAAGATAGAACAGGGACGGATTAGGGGTCCATTAGGTCCTGTGAAAAAAGGGGAGGCAATGGCGCTTAAGCCTGCCAAACACATATTGGAAGTTCACCAACAATGGTGATCCACACTTAGTTTATGCGTCTAAAATGCTTCCAACACAGAAAGGGAAGTGTGCTTTAGGAGGGATTCACTGCAGTGTTACGTCTGTTAATGAAGGAAGGTTTTGGGACTTACTCTGTGGTAACCGCATTAGGCGCACATATCTTTCCAGGCGAAGACGTCTAACCGTTAGACTATAGGAAGTTCTGTTTAAGGGAAACTCCTTCATGCGGATTGTCAGTTTCACAGTGTCTTTATGTGTAGGAAAGAAGATAGAACAAGGACGGACAGAGAGAACGTTGCAAACCGTGAGTGAAGTACAGGGTAAACCACTTAGGCCTCTATGATGCATACTAGAAGTTCAACACCGGAGATGTTCCACAGTGTCTACCTCCTCTCAAAACACTTCCAGTATAAGAGGGAACTGTGCTACAGTAAGTTCTCATGACAGAGATGCATCTGTGCTCAGTAGGAAAGTGAAGGACGTGTCTGGGTAACAACCATGAAGTGTCTGATACAAGCCCCTAATAGGGGATGTGTAGGAAGGTATCTGCTCAGGGATCCTACTTCAGGTGCGTACTCATTCATAACAGTGTTTCTCCTTTGAGGATGAAAATAGAACAGGGAAGGACTACGGGCACATTAGGTACTGTGAGTAAAGGGCACGCATTGGCGCTTAAGCCTGCCAAACACATATTGGAAGTTCACCACCAGTGTTGATCCGCACTAAGGTTCTGAGTCGAAAATGCTTCTTACACTGAGAGGGAAGTGTGCTTTATGAGGGATTCACTGCAGTGTTACATCTGTTAGAGAAGGAAGCTTTTGGGACTGACTCTGTGGTAACCGCAATAGTCGCACATAACTTTCCTGTCTCAGCCGTCTATCCGTTGGACTATAGCAAGTTCTGTTTAAGGGAAACTCGTTCAGGAGGAATGTCACTTTTCACAGTGTCTTTCCACTGGAGGAAAGAAGATAGATCAAGGACGGAGCAGAGAGAACGTTGCAACTGGTTAGTGAAGTACAGGTTAAGGCCCCCATGCCTCTATGATGCATACTGGAAGTTCAACACCTGGGATGTTCCACAGTGTCTTCCACTTCACAAAACACTTCCAATATATGAGTGAATTGTGCTACAGTAAGTTCTCACTACAGGGATGCGTCTATGCTCAGTTGGAAAGTGGAGGACGTGTCTGGGTAGCAATCATGACGTGTCTGATAAGGCCCTTTAGAGGGGATGCGGAGGAAGGTATCTGCTAAGGGAACCTCATTCAGGTTCGTACTCATTCATAACAGTGTTTCTCCTTTGAAGATGAAGATAGAACAGGGTCGGAATAGGGGCACATTAGTTACTGTAATAAAGGGCAGGCTATGGTGCTTATGTCTGCCAAACACATATTGGATGTTCACCACCAATGGTGATCCGCACATAGTTTCTGCTTCTAAATCGTTTCCAACACTGAGAGGGAAGTGTGCTTTAGGAGGGATTCACTGCAGTGTTACTTACGTCTGTAAAAGAAGGAAGCTTTTGGACTGACTCTGTGTTAACCGCATTAGGCGCACATAGCTTTCCAGTCTCAGATGTCTAACCTTTAGACTATAGGAAGTTCTGTTTAAGGGAAACTCCTTCATGCCAAATGTCACTTCTCACAGTGTCTTTCCAGTGGATGAAAGAAGATAGAACAAGGACGGACAGAGAGAACGTTGCAAACCGTTAGTTAAGTATAGGTTAAGCCACTTAGGCCTCTATGATGCATACTGGTAGATCAACACCGGAGTTGTTCCACAGTGTCTACCTCTTCTCAAAACACTTCCAGTATATGAGGGAACTGTGCTACAGTAAGTTCTCACGACAGCGATGCGTCTGTGTTCAGTTGGAAAGTTAGGACGTGTCTGGGTAGCAACCATGAAATGTCAGATGCAGGCCCCTTAGAGGGGATGCGGAGAAAGGTATCTGCTCAGGGAACCTACCTCAGGTGCGTACTCATTCATAACATTGCTTCTCCTTGGACGAATGAAGGTAGAACACGGATGGAATAGGGGCACATTAGGTACTGTGAGTAAAGTGCAGGCTATGACGCCTAAGCCTGCCAAACACATATTGGATGTTCTCCACCAGTGGTGATCCGCACTTAGTTTCTGCATCTAAAACGCTTCCAACACTGAGAGGGAAGTGTGCTTTAGGAGGGATTCACAGCAGTGTTACGTCTAGTAAAGAAGGATGCTTTTGGGCCTGACAGTGTGGTTACCGCAATAGGCGCACATAACTTTCCAGTCTCAGACGTCTAACCGTTAGACTATAGGAAGTTCTGATTAAGGTAAACTACTTCATGCGGAATGTCACTTCTCATAGTGTCTTTCCAGTGGAGGAAACTAGATAGAACAAGTACGGACAGAGAGAACGTTGCAACCCTTTTGTGAAGTACAGGTTAAGGCACCTAAGCCTCTACGATGAATACTGGAAGTTCAACACCAGGGATGTTCCACAGTGTTTACCACTTCTCAAAACACTTCCAATAAAAGGGAACTGTTCTACCGTAAGTTCTCACGACAGGGATGCATCTGTGCCCAGTTGAAATCTCTAGGATGTGTCTGGATTGCAATCATGAAGTGTCTCATACAGGCCCCTTAGAGGGGATGCGTAGGAAGGTATCTGGTCAGGGAAGCTACTTCAGGTGCATAGTCGTTCATAACAGTGCTTCTCCTTGAAGGAATGAATGTAGAACACGGACGGAGTAGGGGCATATTAGGTACTGTGAGTAAAAAGAATTCTATGACGCTTAAGTCTGCCAAACAAATATTGGATGTTCACCACCAGTGGTGATCCGCACTTCGTTTCCGCGTCTATAACGATTCCAACACTGAGAGGGAAGTGTGCTTTAGGAGGGATCACTGCAGTGTTACGTCTGTTAAAGAAGGAAGCTTTTGGGACTGACTCTGTGGTAAACGCATTAGGCGCACAGAGCTTTCCAGTCTCAGACATCTAACCGTTAGACTATAGGAAGTTCTGTTTAAGGGAAACTCCTTCATGAGAATTGTCACTTCTCACAGTGTCTTTATATGGAGGAGAGAAGATAGAACAAGGACGGACAGTGAGAACGTTGCAAACCGTGAGTGATGTACAGGGTAAGCCACTTAGGCCTCTATGATGCATACTGGAGTTTAAAACCGGAGATGTTCCACAGTTCTACTCTTCTCAAAACACTTCCAGTATATGAGGGAACTGTGGTACAGTAAGTTCTCACGACAGAGATGCGTACTCATTCATAACAGTGTTTATCCTTTGAGGATTAAGATAGAACAGGGACGGATTAGAGGCACATTAGGTACTATGAATAAAGGGCAGGCTATGGTGCTTAAGCCTGACAAACACATATTGGATGTTCACCACCAATGGTTATCCGCACTTAGTTTCTGCGTCTAAAACGCTTCCAACACTGAGAGGGAAGTGTGCTTTAGGAGGGATTCACTGCAGTGTTACGTCTGTTAAAGAAGGAAGCTTTTGGGACTGACTGTGGTAACCGCATTAGGCACACATAGCTTTCCAGTCTCAGACGTCTAACCGTTAGACTATAGGAAGTTCTGTTTAAGTGAAACTCCTTCATGCCAAATGTCACTTCTCACAGTGTCTTTCCAGTGGAGGAAAGAAGATAGAACAAGGACGGACAGAGAGAACGTTGCAAACCGTGAGTGAAGTACAGGGTAAGCCACGTAGGTCTCTATGATGCATCCTGGAAGTTCAACACCTGGTATGTTCCACAGTGTCTACCACTTCTCAAAACACTTCCAATATATGACGGAACTGTGCTACCATAAGTTCTCACGACAGGGATGCATCTGTGCTCAGTTGGAAAGTGTATGACGTGTCTTGGTAGCATTCATGAAATGTCTCAAACAGGCCCCTTAGAGGGGATGCGGAGGAAGGTATCTGATCAGGGAAGCTACATCAGGTGCGTACTCATTCATAACAGTGTTTCTCCTTTGAGGATGAAGATAGAACAGGGACAGATTAGGGGCAAATTAGGTACTGTGAATAAAGGGCAGGCTATGGCGCTTAAGCCTGCCAAACACATATTGGAAGTTCACCACCAATGGTATTCCGCACATAGTTTCTGCGTCTAAAACGCTTCCAACACTGAGAGGGAACTGTGCTTTAGGAGGGATTCACTGCAGTGTTACGTCTGTTAAAGAAAGAAGCTTTTGGGACTGACTTCTGGTAACCGCATTAGGCGCACATAGCTTTCCAGTCTCAGACGTCTAACCGTTAGACTATAGTAAGTTCTGTTTAAGGGAAACTCCTTCATGCGGATAGTCACTTCTCACATTGTCTTTCTAGTGGAGGAAAGAAGATAGAACAAGGACGGACAGAGAGAACGTTGCAAACCGTGAGTGAAGTACAGGGTAAGCCACTTAGGCCTCTATGATGCATACTGTTAGTTCAACACCGGAGATGTTCCACAGTGTCTACCTCTTCTCAAAACACTTCCAGTATATGAGGGAACTGTGCTACAGTAAGTCTCATGATGAGAAGCTTCTATGCTCAGTTGGAAAGTATAGGACGTGCCTGGGTAGCAACCATGAAGTGTCTGATACAGGCCCCTTAGAGGGGATGCGGAGGAAGGTATCTGCTCAGGGAAGCTACTTCAAGTGCGTACTAATTCATAACAGTGTTTCTCCTTCGAGGATGAAGATAGAACAGGGAAAGACTGCGGGCACATTAGGTACTGTGTAAAGGACATGCTATGGCGCTTAAGCCTGCCAAACACATATTGGATGTTCACCACCAGTGGTGATCCGCACTTAGTTTCTGCGTCGAAACCTCTTCCTACACGAGAGGGACGTGTGCTTTAGGAGGGATTCACTGCAGTGTTACGTATGTTGAAGAAGGAAGCCTTTGGGACTGACTCTCTGGTAACCGCATTACGCGCACATAGCTTTCCAGTCCCAGACGTGTAATCGTTAGATTATAGGAAGTTCTGTTTAAGTGAAATTCCTTGATGCCGATTGTCACTTCTCACGGAGTCTTTATGTGTATGAATGAAGTTAGAACAAGGACGGACAGAGAGAATGTTCAAACCGTGAGTGAAGTACAGTGTAAGCCACTTAGGTCTCTATGATGCATACTGGAAGTTCAACACCGGAGATGTTCCACAGTGTCTACCTCTTCTCAAAACACTTCCAGTACATGAGGAAACTGTGCTACAGTAAGTTCTCACGACAGAGATGCGTCTGTGCTCAGTTCGAAAGTGTAGGACGTGTCTGGGTAGCAACCATGATGTGTCAGATAGAGGCCCCTAGAGGGGATGCGGAGGAACGTATCAGCTCAGGGAAACTACTTCAGGTGCTTATATTTTCATAACAGTGTTTCTCTTCTGAGGATGAAAGTAGAACAGGGAAGGACTACGGGCACATTAGGTACTGTGAGTAAAGGGCACGCTGTGGCGCTTAAGCCTGCCAAAAACATATTGGATGTTCACCACCAGTGTTGATCTGCACTTAGTTTCTGCGTCGAAAACGCTTCATACACTGAGAGGGAAGTGTGCTTTAGGAGGTATTCCAGGCAGAAGTACGTCTAGTAAAGAAGGAAGCTTGGGACTGACTCTGTGGTAACCGCAGTAGTCGCACATAGCTTTCCAGTCTCAGCCGTCTATCCGTTCGACAATAGCATGTTCTGTTTAAGGGAAAATCCTTCATGCGGAATGTCAAACCTCACAGTGTCTTTCCACTGGAGGATAGAGGATAGAACAAGCACGGAGCACAGAGAACGTTACAAACCGTGAGTGAAGTACAAGGTAAGGCACCTAGGCCTATATGATACATACTGGAAGTTCAACACCTGATGTTCCACAGTGTCCTCAACTTCTCAAAACACTTCCAATATATGACGGAACTGTGCTACAGTAAGTTATCAAGACAGGGATGCGTCTATGCTCAGTAGGAAAGTGTAGGACGTGTCTGGGTAGCAACCATGAAGTGTCTGATACAGGCCCCTTAGAGGGGATGTGGAGAAAGGTGTCTGCTCTGGGAACCTACTTCAGGTGCGTACTCATTCATCACAGTGCTTCTCCTTGGAGGAATGAAGGTAGAACACGGAAGGACTAGGGGCAGATTAGGTACTGTGAGTAAAGGGCAGGCTCTGGCGATTAAGACTGCCAAACACGTATTGGATGTTCACCACCAGTGGTGATCCGCAAATAGTTTCTGCTTCTAAAACGCTTCCCACACTGAGAAGGAAGTGTGCTTTAGGATGGATTCACTGCAGTGTTACGTCTGATAAAGAAGGATGCTTTTGGGACTGACACTGTGGTAACCGAAATAGGCACACATAGCTTTCCAGTCTCAGTCGTCTAACCGTTAGACTATAGGAAGTTCTGTTTAAGGGAAACTCCTTCAAGTGAAAATTCACTTCTCACAGTTTCTTTCCGGTGGAGGATAGAAGATAAAACAAAGACGGACAGAGAGAACGTTGCAAACCGTGAGTGAAGTACAGGGTAAGCCACTTAGGCTTCTATGATGCGTACTGGAAGTTCAACACCGGAGATGTTCCACAGTGTCTACCTCTTCTCAAAACACTTCCAGTATATGAGGGAACTGTGCTACAGTAAGTTCTCACGACAGAGATGCGTCTGTGCTCATTTGGAAAGTGTAGGACGTGTCCGGGGAGCAACCATGAAGTGTCTGATACAGGACCCTTAGAGGGGATGCGGAGGAAGGTATCTGCTCAGGGAACCTACTTCAGGTGCGTTCTCATTCATAACAATGTTTCTCCTTTGAGCATGAAAATAGAACAGGGAAGATCTATGGGCACATTAGGTACTGTGAGTAAAGTGCACGCTATGGCGCTTAAGTTTGCCAAACACTTATTGGATGTTCACCACATGTGTTGATCCGCACTTAGTTTCTGCGTTGAAAACGCTCCCAAAACTGAGAGGGAAGTGTGCTTTAGGCGGGATTCACTGCACTATTACCTCTGTTAAAGAAGGAAGCTTTTGGGACTGACGCTGTGGTAACCGCAATAGGTGAACATACCTTTCCAGTCTCAACCGTCTATACGTTGGATTATAGCAAGTTCTGTTTAAGGGAAAGTCCTTCATGCCGAATGTCACTTCTCACAGTGTCTTTCCACTGGAAGAAAGAAGATAGAACATGGACGGAGCAGAGAGAACGTTGCAACCCGTGCCTGAAGTATAGGTTAAGGCACCTAGGCCTCTATGATGCATAATGGAAGTTCAACACTTTGGATGTTCGACAGTTTCTACCACTTATCAAAACACTTCCAATATATGAGGGAACTGTGCTACCGTAGGTTCTCACTACAGGGAAGCATCTGTGCTCAGTTGAAAACTCTAGGATGTGTCTGGGTACTAATCATGAAGTGTCTCATACAGGCCCCTTAGAGGGGATGCGTAGGAAGGTATCTGCTCAGGGAAGCTACCTCTGGTGCGTACTCATTCATAACAGTGCTTCTCCTTGGAGGAATGAAGGTAGAACACGGACGGACTAGGGGCAGATTAGGTACTGTGAGTAAAGGGCATGCTATGGTGCTTAAGCCTGCCAAACACATATTGGATGTTAAGCAGCAGTGGTGATCCACACTTACTTTCTGCGTCTAAAATGCTTACAACACAGAGAGGGAAGTGTACTTTAGGAGGGATTCATGCAGTGTTACGTCTTTTTAAGAAGGAAGCTTTTGGGACTGAATCTGTGGTAACTGCATTAGGCGCACATAGCTTTCCCGTCTCAGACGTCTAACCGTTAGACTATAGGAAGTTCTGATTAAGGGAAACTCCTTCATGCGGAATGTCACTTCTCACAGTATCTTTCCGATGGAGGTAAGAAGATAGAACAAGGACGGACAGAGAGAACGTTGCAAACAGTGTGTGAAGTACAGCGTAAGCCACGTAGGTTTCTATGATGCATACTGGAAGTTCACCACCGGAGATGTTCCACAGTATCTACCTCTTCTCAAAAGACTTCCAGAATATGAAGGAACTGTGCTACAGTATGTTCTCAAACAGAGATGCGTCTGTGCTCAGTTGTAAAATGTAGGACGTGTCTGGGTAGCAACCATGAAGTGTCTGATAAAGGCCCGTTAGAGGGGATGCGAGGAAGGTATCTGCTCAGGGAACCTATTCATGTGCGTACTCATTCATAACAGTGTTTCTCCTTTGAGGATGAAAATAGAACAGGGAAGGACTACGGGCACATTAGGTACTGTGATTAAAGGGCACGGTATGGCGCTTAAGCTTGCCGAACACTTATTGGATGTTCACCACCAGTGGTGATCCGCACCTAATTTCTGCGTCTAAAACGCATCCTACAATGAGAGGGAAGTGTGCTTTAGCAGGGATCCACTGCAGTGTTACGTTTGTTAAAGAAGGAAGCTTTTGGGACTGACTCTGTGGTAACCACATTAGGCGCACATAGCTTTCCAGACTCAGACGTCTAACCGTTAGACTATGGGAAGTTCTGTTTAAGGGAAACTCCTTCATGCGGAATGTCACTTCTCACAGTGTCTTTCCAGTGGAGGAAATAAGATAGAACAAGGACGGACAGAGAGAACGTTGCAAACCGTGAGTGAAGTACAGGGTAAGCCACTTAGGCCTCTATGATGCATACTGGAAGTTCAACACTGGAGATGTTCCACAGTGTCTACCTTTTCTCAAAACACTTCCAGTATATGAGAGAACTGTGCTACAGTAAGTTCTCACGACAGAGATTCGTCTGTGCTCATTTGGAAAGTGTAGGACGTGTCTGGGTAGCAACCATGAAGTGTCTAATACAGTCCCCTTAGAGGGGATGCGGAGGAAGGTATCTGCTCAGGGAACCTAATTCATGTGCGTACTCATTCATAACAGTGCTTCTCCTTTGAGGATGAAGATAGAACAGGGAAGGACTACGGGCACATTAGGTACTGTGAGTAAAGAGCACGCTATGGCGCTTAAGCCTGCCAAACACATATATGATGTCCAATACCAGTGGAGATCCGCACTTAGTTTCTGCGTCTAAAACACTTCCTACACTGAGAGGGAAGTGTGCTTTAGGAGGGATTCACTGCAGTGTTACGTCTGTTAAAGAAGGAAGCTTTTGGGACTGACGCTGTGGTAACCACAATAGGAGCACATACCTTTCTAGTCTCAGACGTCCAATCATTAGACTATAGGAAGTTTTGTTTAAGGTAAACTCCTTCATGCAGAATGTCACTTCTCACAGTGTCTTTCCAGTGGTGGAAAGAAGATAGAACAAGGACGGACAGAGAGAACGTTGCAACCCTTGAGTGAAGTACACGGTAAGGCACCTAGGCTCTATTATGCATACTGGAAGTTCAAAACCTGGGATGTTCCACAGTGTCTACCACTTCTCAAAACACTTGCAATATATGAGGGAATGTTCTCCCGTAAGTTCTCATGACAGGGATGTATCTGTGCTCAGTTGAAAACTCTAGGATATCTCTGAGTAACAATCATGAAGTGTGTCATACAGGCCCCTTAGAGAGAATGCGTAGGAAGGTATCTGCTCAGGGAAGCTACCTCAGGTGCGTACTCATTCATAACAGTGCTTCTCTTGGAGGAATGAAGGTAGAACACGGACGGACCAGGGGCACTTTAGGTACTGTGAGTAAAGGGCAGTCTATGGCGCTTATGCCTGCCAAACACATATTGGAAGTTCACCACCAGTGTTGATCCGCACTTAGTTTCTGCGTCTAAAATGCTCCAACACTGAGAGGGATGTATGCTTTAGGAGGGATCCACTGCAGTGTTACGTCTGTTAAATAGGAAGCTTTTGGGACTGACTCTGTGGTAACCGCATTAGGCGCACATAGCTTTCCAGTCTCAGACGTCTAACCGTTAGTCTATAGCAAGTTATGTTTAAGGGAAACTGCTTCCTGCGGAATGACACTTCTCACAGTGTCTTTCCAGTGGAGGTAAGTAGATAGAACAAGGACGGATCAGAGAGAATGTTGCAACCCTTGAGTTAAGTACAGGGTAAGGCACTTAGACCTCTATGATGCATACTGGAAGTTCAACACCGGTGTGTTCCATAGTGTCTACCTCTTCTCAAAAACCTTCCAATATATGAGGGAACTGTCCTACAGTAAGTTCTCACGACAGGGATGTGTCTGTGCTCAGTTGGAAACTCAAGGACGTGTCTGGGTAGCCAACATGAAGTGTTTCATACAGGCCCCTTAGTGGGAATGCGAAGGAAAGTATATGCTCAGGGAACCTATTTCAGGTGCGTACTCTTTATAACTGTGTTTCTCCTTTGAGAAATGAAGATAGAACAGGGAAGGACTAGGGGCACATTAGGAACTTTGAGTAAAGGGAAGGCTATGGTGCTTAAGCCAGCCAAACACATATTGGATGTTCACCACCAGTGTTGATCTGCACTTAGTTTCTGCTTCGACAACGCTTCCTACACTGAGAGGGAAGTGTGCTTTAGGAGGGATTCATTGCAGTGTTACGACTGTTAAAGAAGGAAGCTTTTGCGAATGACTCTGTTGTTACAGCAAGAGGTGCACATAGCTTTCTATTCACAGACGTCTAACAGTTATACTAAAGGAAGGTTTTTTTAAGGGAAACTCCTTCATGCGGAATGTCATTTCTCACAGTGTCTTTAAAGTGGAGGTAAGAAGATAGAACAAGGACGAACAGAGAGAAACTTTCAAACCGTGAGTGAAATACAGGGTAAGCCACTTAGGACTCTATGATGCATAGTGGAAGTTCAACACCGGAGATTTTCCACAGTGTCTACCTCTTCTCAAAGACTTCCAGTATATGAGGGAACTGTGCTACAGTAAGTTCTCACGACAAAGATGCGATTGTGCACAGTTGGAAAGTGTAGGACGGGTCTGGGTAGCAATCATGTAGTATCTGATACAGGCCCCTTAGAGGGGATGCGGAGGAAGGTATCTACTCAGGGAACCTATTTCAGGTGCTTACTCATTCATAACAGTGTTTCTTCTTTGAGGATTAAGATAGAACAGGGAAGGACTATGGGCACACTAGGTACTGTGAGTAAAGGGCTGGCTATGGGGCTTAAGCCTGCAAATCACATATTGGATGTTCACCACCAATGGTGATCCGCACTTAGTTTCAGCGTCTAAAACCATTCCAACACGGAGAGGGAAGTGTGCTTTAGGAGAGATTCACTGCAGTGTTCCTTTGTTAAAGAAGGAAGATTTTCGTGAAAAGAAGGGCCATCTGTACCCCAATGTTTATAGCAGCAATGGCCACAGTCGCCAAACTATGGAAAGAACCAAGATGCCCTTCAACGGATGAATGGATAAGGAAGATGTGGTCCATATACACTATGGAGTATTATGCCTCCATCAGAAAGGACGAATATCCAACTTTTGTAGCAACATGGACGGGCCTGGAAGAGATTATGCTGAGTGAAATCAGTCAAGCAGAGAGAGTCAATTATCATATGGTTTCACTCATTTGTGGAGCATAACCAATAGCATGGAGGACAAGGGGCGTTAGAGAGTAGTAGGGAATTTGGGTAAATTGGAAGGGGAGGTGAACCATGAGAGACTATGGACTCTGAAAAACAGTCTGAGGGGTTTGAAGTGGCGGGGGGGTGGGAGGTTGGGGTACCAGGTGGTGGGTATTATAGGGGGCACAGCTTGCATGGAGCACTGGGTGTGGTGAAAAAATAATGAATACTGTTTTTCTGAAAATAAATAAATTGGGGAAAAAAAAAAAAAAAAAAGAAGGAAGATTTTGGGTCTGACTCTGTGGTAACCGCATTAGGATCACATAGCTTTAAAGTCTCAGACGTCTAACCGTTAGACTATAGGAAGTTCTGTTTAAGGGGAAACTCCTTCATACAGAATATCACTTCTCACAGTGTCTTACCAGTGGAGGAAAGATTTAGAACAAGGACGGACAGAGAGTACGTTACAAACCGTGAGTGAAGTACAGGGTAAGGCACCTAGGCCTCTATGATGCATACTGGAAGTTCAACACTCGAGATGTTCCACAGTGTCTACCACTTCTCAAAACACTTCAAATATAAGAGGGTACTGTGCTACCTTAAGATTCACGACAGGGATGCATCTGTGCTCAGCTGAAAACTCTAGGATATGTCTGGGTAGCAATCATGAAGTGTCTCATACAGGCCCCTTAGAGGGGATGCGTAGGAAGGTATCTGCTCAGGGAAGCTACTTCAGCTGCGTACTCATTCATAACAGTGCTTCTCCATGGAGGAATGAAGGTAGAACACGGACGGACTAGGGGCACATTAGGTACTGTGAGTAAAGCGCAGGGTATGGTGCTTAAGCCTACCAAACACATATTGGATGTTCAACACCAGTGGTGATCCGCACTTAGTTTCTGCGTCTAAAACGCTTCCAACACTGATAAGGAAGTGTGCTTTAAGAGGGATTCACTGCAGTGTTATGTCTCTTAAAGAAAGAAGGATTTGGGACTGACTCTGTGGTAACCGCATTAGGTGCACATAGCTTTCCAGTATCAGACGTCTAACCGTTACACTATAGGAAGTTTTGTTTAAGGGAAACTCCTTCATGCGGAATGTGACTTCTCACAGTGTCTTTCCAGTGGAGGTAAGAAGATATAACAAGGATGGACAGAGAGAACGTTGCAAACCGTGATTGAAGTATAGGGTAAGCCACTTAGGCCTCTATGATGCATACTGCAAGTTCAAATCCGAGGATGTTCCACAGTGTCTACCTCTTCTCAAAACACTTCCAGTATATGAGCGAACTGAGCTACAGTAAGTTCTCACGACTGAGATGCGTCTGTGCTCATTTGGAAAGTGTAGGACGGTCTGGGTAGCAACTATGAAGTGTCTCATACAGGCCCCTAGAGGGGATGCGGAGGAAGGTATCTGCTCAGGGAACCTACTTCAGGTGCGTACTCATTCATAACAGTGTTTCTCCTTTGAAGATGAAGATTGAACAGGGAAGGACTAAGGGCGCATTAGGTACAGTGAGTAAAGGGAACGCTATGGCGCTTAAGCCTACCAAACACATATTGATGTTCACAACCAGTGGTGATCCGCACTTAGTTTTTGAGTCTAAAACCTTTCCTACACTGAGAGGGAAGTGTGCTTTAGGATGGATTCACTGCACTGTTACATCTGTTAATGAAGGAAGCTTTTGGACTGACTCTCTGATAACCGCAATAGTACACATAGCTTTCCAGTCTCAGACGCCTTCCGTTGGACTATAGCAAGTTCTATTAAAGGGAAACTCCTTCATGCGGAATGTCACTTCTCACAGTGTCTTTCCAGTGGAGGAAAAGAAGATAGAACAAGGACGGAGCAGAGAACGTTGCAAACCGTGAGTGAAGTACAGGGAAAGGCACCTAAGCCTCTATGATTCATACTGGAAGTTCAACACCTGGGATGCTCCACAGTGTCTACCACTTCTTAAAACACTTCCAGTATATGAGGGAACTGTGCTACAGTAGGTCCTCACTACAGAGATGCGTCTGTGCTCAGTTGGAAAGTGTATGACGTGTTTTGGGAAGCAACCATGAAGTCTCTGATACAAGCCCCTAATAGGGGATACGGAAGAAGGTATCTACTCAGGGAACCTACTTCAGGTGCGTACTCATTCAGTTTTTCGTCTTTGATGATGAAGATAGAACAGGTTGGGACTACGGGCACATTAGGTACTGTGAGTAAAGGGCACGCTATGGCGCTTGAGCCTGCCAAACACCTATTGGATGTTCACCACCAGTGGTGATCCGCACTTAGTTTCTGCGTCGAAAACGCTTCTTACACTGACGGGGAAGTGTGCTTTATGGGGATTCACTGCAGTGTTACGTCTAGTAAAGAAGGAAGCTTTTGGGACTGACTCTGTGGTAACCGCAATAGCACACGTGGCTTTCCAGTCTCAGACGTCTATCCTTTGGAGTATAGCAAGTTCTGTTTAAGGGAAACACCTACATGCGGAATGTCACTTCTCACAGTGTCTTTCTAGTGGAGGAAAGAAGTTCGAACAAGGATGGAGCAGAGAGAATGTTGCAACCCGTCAGTGAAGTACAAGGTAAGGCACCTAGACCTCTATGATGCATACTGAAAGTTCAACAACTGGGATGTTCCACAGTACTACCACTTCTCAAAACACTTCCAATATATGAGGGAACTGTGCTACCGTAGGTTCTCACGACAGCAATGCATCGGTGCTCAGTTGAAAACTCTAGGATGTGTCTGGGTAGCAATCATGAATTGTCTCATACAGGCCTTTTAAAGGGGATGCGTAGGAAGGTATCTACTCAGGGAAGCTACTTCGGGTGCGTACTCATTCATAACAGTGCTTCTCCTTGGAGGAATGAAGGTATAACACGGACGGACTAGGGGCACATTAGGTACTGTGAGTAAAGGGCAGGCTATGGCGCTTAAGCCTGCAAAACACATATTGGATGTTCACCACCTCTGGTGATCCGACTTAGTTTCTGCGTCTATAACGCTTCCAACACTGAGAGGGAAGTGTGCTTTAGGAAAGATTCACTGCTGTGTTACATCTAGTAAAGAAGGAAGCTTTTAGGACTGACTCTGTGGTAACCGCAATAATTGCACATAGCTTTCCAGTCTCAGCCGTCTCTCCGTTCGACTATAGCAAGTTCAGTTTAATGAAAACTCCTTCATGCGGAATGTCACTTCTCACAGTGTCTTTCCAATGGAGGAAAGAAGATAGAACAAGGACGGAGCAGAGAGAATGTTGCAACCCATGAGTGATGTACAGGGTAAGGCATCTAGGCCTCTATGATGCATATTGGAAGTACAACACCTGGGATGTTCCACAGTGTGTACCACTTCTCAAAACACTTCCAATATATGAGGGAACTGTGCCACAGTATGTTCTCACGACAGGGATGCGTCCATGCTCAGTTGGAAAGTGTAGGACGTGTCTCTGTAACAACCATGAAGTGTCTGATACAGGCTCCTTAGAGGGTATGCAGAGGAAGATATCTGCTCAGGGAACCTACTTCAGGTGTGTGCTCATTTATAACAGTGTTTCTCCATTGAGGATGAAGATAGAACAGGGACGGATTAGGGGCACATTACGTACTGTGAGTAAAGGGCAGGCTACGGTGTTAAGCCTGCCAAACACATATTGGATGTTCACCACCAATGGTGATCCGCACTTAGTTTCTACGTCAAAAACCCTTCCAACACTGAGAGGGAAGTGTGCTTTAGGAGGGATTCACTGCAGTGTTATGTCTGTTAAAGAAGGAACCTTTTGGCACTGACTGTGTGGTAACCGCATTACGCGCAAATAGCTTTCCAGTCTCAGATGTCTATCCGTTGGACTATAGCAAGTTCTGTTTAAGGGAAACTCCTTCATGCGGTATGTCACTTCTCACAGTGTCTTTCCAGTGGAGGAAAGAAGATAGAACAAGGACGGAGCAGAGAGAACGTTGCAAACCGTGAGTGAAGTACAGGGTAAGGCACCTAAGCCTCTATGATTCATACTGGAAGTTCAACACCTGGGATGCTCCACAGTGTCTACCACTTCTTAAAACACTTCCAGTATATGAGGGTACTGTGCTACAGTAAGTCCTCACGACAGAGATGCGTCTGTGCTCAGTTGGAAAGTGTAGGACGTGTCTGGGTAGCAATCATGAAGTATCTGATACAAGCCCCTAATAGGGGATACGGAAGAAGGTATCTACTCAGGGAACCTACTTCAGGTGCGTACTCATTCATAACAGTTTTTCGTCTTTGAGGATGAAGATAGAACAGGTTGGGACTACGGGCACATTAGGTACTGTGAGTAAAGGGCACGCTATGGCGCTTGAGCCTGCCAAACACATATTGGATGTTCACCACCAGTGGTGATCCGCACTTAGTTTCTGCGTCGAAAACGCTTCTTACACTGAGGGGGAAGTGTGCTTTATGGGGATTCACTGCAGTGTTACGTCTAGTAAAGAAGGAAGCTTTTGGGACTGACTGTGGTAACCGCAATAGCACACGTGGCTTTCCAGTCCCAGACGTCTATCCTTTGGAGTATAGCAAGTTCTGTTTAAGGGAAACACCTACATGCGGAATGTCCCTTCTCACAGTGTCTTTCCAGTGGAGGAAAGAAGTTTGAACAAGGATGGAGCAGAGAGAACGTTGCAACCCGTCAGTGAAGTACAAGGTAAGGCACCTAGACCTCTATGATGCATACTGGAAGTTCAACAACTGGGATGTTCCACAGTACTACCACTTCTCAAAACACTTCCAATATATGAGGGAACTGTGCTACCGCAAGTTCTCACGACAGCAATGCATCGGTGCTCAGTTGAAAACTCTAGGATGTGTCTGGGTAGCAATCATGAATTGTCTCATACAGGCCTTTTAAAGGGGATGTGTAGGAAGGTATCTACTCAGGGAAGCTACTTCGGGTGCGTACTCATTCATAACAGTGCTTCTCCTTGGAATAATGAAGGTATAACACGGACGGACTAGGGGCACATTAGGTACTGTGAGTAAAGGGCAGGCTACGGTGCTTAAGCCTGCCAAACACATATTGGATGTTCACCACCCGTGGTCATCCGCACTTAGTTTCTGCGTCTAAAACCCTTCCAACACTGAGAGGGACGTGTGCTTTAGGAGGGATTCACTGCAGTGTTACGTCTGTTAAAGAAGGAAGCTTTTGGCACTGACTCTGTGGTAACCGCATTACGCGCACATAGCTTTCCAGTCTCACATGTCTAACCGTTAGACTATAGGAAGTTCTGTTTAAGGGAAACTCCTTCATGCGGAATGTCACTTCTCACAGTGTCATTCCACTGGAGGAAAGAGGATAGAACTAGGACGGACAGAGAGAACATTGCAAACCGTGAGAGAAGTACAGGGTAAGCCACTTAGGCCTCTATGATGCATACTGGAAGTTCAACACTGGAGATGTTCCACAGTGTCTACCTCTTCTCAAAACACTTCCAGTAATGAGGGAACTGTGCTACAGTAAGTTCTGACGACAGAGATGCGTCTGTGCTCAGTTGGAAAGTGTAGGACGTGTCTGGGTAGCAACCATGAAGTGTCTGATAGAGGCCCCTTAGAGGGGATGCGGAGGAAGGTATCTTCTCAGGGAACCTAATTCAGGTGCTTACTCATTCATAACAGTGCTTCTCCTTGGAGGAATAAAGGTATAACACGGACGGACTAGGGGCACATTAGGTACTGTGAGTAAAGAGCAGGCTATGACGCTTAAGCCTGCCATACACATATTGGATGTTCAACACTAGTGGTGATCCGCACTTAGTTTCTGCGTCTAAAACGCTTCCAACATTGAGAGGGAAGTTTGCTTTAGGAGGGATTCACTGCAGTGTTACGTCTGTTAAAGAAGGAAGCTTTTGGGACTGAATCTGTGGTAACCGCTATAGTCGCACATAGCTTTCCAGTGTCAGATGTCTATCCGTTGGACTATAGCAAGTTCTGTTTAAGGGAAACGTCTTCATGGGGAATGTCACTTCTTTTTTTTCCCCAATTTATTTATATTCAAAAAAACAGTGTTCATTATTTTTTCACCACTCCCAGTGCTCCATGCAAGCTGTGCCCTCTAAAATACCCACCACATGGTTTTCCATATAAAGAATCATGTCATCTGTGAAGAGAGAGAGTTTGACTTCTTCATTACCAATTTGGATACCTTTTATTTCTCTCTGTTGTCTGATTGCTGTTGCTAGGACTTCTAATACTATGTTGAACAAGAGTGGTGAAAGTGGGCTTCCTTGTCCTGTTCCTGATCTCAATGGGAAGGCTGCAAGCTTTTTCCCATTGAGGATGATATTTGCTGTGGGTCATTCATAGATAGATTTGATGAGGTTCAGGAATGTTCCCTCTATCCCTATACTTTAAAGAGTTTTAATCAGGAACGGATGTTGGATTTTGTCAAATGCTTTTTCTGCATCAATTGAGAGGACCATGTGGTTCTTCTCTCTTCTCATATTAATTTGTTGTTTCACATTGATTGATTTACGAATGTTGAACCATCCTTGTAGCCCAGGGATGAATCCCACCTGACCATAGTGCATAATCTTTTTAATGTGTTGTTGGATCCTGTTGGCTAGGATCTTGTTGAGAATATTAGCATCCATATTCATCAGTGATATTGGTCTGAAATTCTCCTTTTAGGTATGGTCCTTGCCTGGTTTGGGGATCAGGGTAATGCTGGCTTCATAGAAAGAGTCTGGAAGTTTTCCTTCTGCTTCGATTTTTTGAAACAGCTTCAGGAGAATAGGTGTTATTTCTTCTTGGTAGGTTTGGTATAATTCCCCAGGAATCCGTCAGGTCCTGGGCTCTTGTTTTTTGGGAGATTTTTGATCACTGCTTCAATCTCGTTATTAGATATCGGTCTATTCAGGTTTTCAATTTCTTCCTAGTTCAATTTTGGTAGTTTATATTTTTCCAGGAATGCAACCATTTCATCTAGGTTGCTAAGCTTATTGGCATATAACTGTTCGTAATAACTTCTGATGATTGTTTCTACTTCCTTGGCGTTAGTTGTGATCTCTCCCTTTTCATTCATAATTTTATGAATTTGGGATTTCTCTCTTAACTTTCGGATTAGTGTAGCCAGTGGCTTATCGATCTTATAGATTCTTCCAAAAACCAGCTTCTAGTTTCATTGATATGTTCTACTGTATCTCTGGTTTCTTCTCATTGATCTCAGCTCTAATCTTGATGATTTCCCTTCTTTTTTTTATGACATATAACGTTTAATGAAGAAACAAGATAAAATAATTCCATTGTCATACATTTTAGTAATTATAACCATTGACATTAACAGTCATAAATTTAGGAAGAATTTAACTTTATTACAGTAGATAAGGAAAAATATTATCCACGTTTTAATTGAATTACTGAATTAAGAGAAATTAACGAAAATTCTTCCTCTACTTTCTAATTTTTATTTTTTTATTTTTTCCCAGTTTATTTATTTTCAGAAAAACAGTATTCATTATTTTTTCACCACACCCAGTGCTCCATGCAAGCTGTGCCCTCTATAATACCCACCACCTGGTACCCCAACCTCCCACGCCCCCGCCACTTCAAACCCCTCAGACTGTTTTTCAGAGTGCATAGTCTCTCATGGTTCACCTCCCCTTCCAATTTACCCAAATTCCCTACTCCTCTCTAACGCCCCTTGTCCTCCATGCTATTGGTTATGCTTCACAAATGAGTGAAACCATATGATAACTGACTCTCTCTGCTTGACTGATTTCACTCAGCATAATCTCTTCCAGGCCCGTCCATGTTGCTACAAAAGTTGGATATTCGTCTTTTCTGATGGAGACATAATACTCCATAGTGTATATGGACCACATCTTCCTTATCCATTCATCCGTTGAAGGGCATCTTGGTTCTTTCCATAGTTTGGCGACTGTGGCCATTGCTACTATAAACATTGGGGTACAGATGGCCCTTCTTTTCACGACATCTGTATCTTTGGGGTAAATACCCAGGAGTGCAATTGCAGGGTCGTAGGGAAGCTCTATTTTTAATTTCTTGAGGAATCTCCACACTGTTCTCCAAAGAGGCTGCACCAACATGCATTCCCACCAACAGTGGAAGAGGGTTCCCCTTTCTCCACATCCTCTCCAACACATGTTGTTTCCTGTTTTGTTAATTTTGGCCATTCTAACTGGTGTGAGGTGATATCTCAATGTGGTTTTAATTTGAATCTCCCTGAGGGCTAATGATGATGAGCATTTTTTCATGTGTCTGATAGCCATTTGTATTTCTTGATTGGATAAGTGTCTGTTCATATCTTCTGCCCATTTTTTGATGTGTTTGTCTGTTTCGTGTGGGTTGAGTTTGAGGAGTTCATTATAGATCCTGGATATCAACCTTTTGTCTGTACTGTCATTTGCAAATATCTTCTCCCATTCCTTGGGTTGCCTCTTTGTTTTTTTGACTGTTTCCTTTGCTGTGCAGAAGCTTTTGATTTTGATGAAGTCCCAGAAGTTTATTTCCGCTTTTGTTTCCTTTCCTTTGGAGACGTATCTTGAAAGAAGTTGCTGTGGCTGATATCGAAGAGATTACTGCCTCTGTTCTCCTCTAAGATTCTGATAGATTCCTGTCTCACGTTGAGGTCTTTTATCCATTTTGAGTTGATCGTTGTGTACGGTGTAAGAGAATGGTCGAGTTTCATTCTTCTACATATAGCTGTCCAGTTTTCACAGCACCATTTATTGAAGAGACTGTCTTTTTTCCATTGTGTATTTTTTCCTCTTTTGTCGAAGATTAATTGACCATAGAGTTGAGGGTCCATATCAGGGCTCTCTACTCTGTTCCACTGGTCTATGTGTCAGTACCATGCTGTCCTGGTGATCACAGCTTTGTAATAAAGCTTGAAATCAGGTAAGGTGATCAGTAAGGTGATGCCACCAGCTTTATTTTTGTTTTTCAACATTTCCTTAGCGATTCGGGGTCTCTTCTGATTCCATACAAATTTTAGTATTGTTTGCTCCAGCTCCTTGAAGAATGCCGGTGGAATTTTGATCGGAATGGCATTAAAAGTATAGATTGCTCTAGGCAGGATAGACATTTTAACAATGTTTATTCTTCCGATCCAAGAGCATGGAATGGTCTTCCATCTTTTTGCGTCTTCTTCAATTTCTTTCATGAGTGTTCTATAGTACCTCAAGTATAGATCCTTTACCTCGTTAGTTAGGTTTATTTCCAGGTATCTTATGGTTCTTGGTGCTATAGTAAATGGAATCGTTCTCTAATTTCCCTTTCTGTATTTTCATTGTTAGTGTATAAGAAAGCCACTGATTTCTGCACATTGACTTTGTATCCTGCCAGGCTGCTGAATTGCTGTATGAGTTCTAGTAGTTTGGGGATGGAGTCTTTTGGGTTTTCCATATAAAGAATCATGTCATCTGCGAAGAGAGAGAGTTTGACTTCTTCATTACCAATTTGGATACCTTTTATTTCTCACTGTTGTCTGATTGCTGTTGCTAGGACTTCTAATACTATGTTGAACAAGAGTGGTGAAAGTGGGCACCCTTGTCTTGTTCCTGATCTCAACGGGAAAGCTGCAAGCTTTTTCCTATTGAGGATGATATTTGCTGTGGGTCATTCATAGATAGACTTGATGAGGTTCAGGAATGTTCCCTCTATCCCTATACTTTGAAGCGTTTTAATCATGAACGGATGTTGGATTTTGTCAAATGTTTTTTCTGCATCAATTGAGAGGACCATGTGGTTCTTCTCTCTTCTCATATTAATTTGTTGTATCACATTAATTGATTTACGAATGTTGAACCATCCTTATAGCCCAGGGATGAATCCCACCTGATCATGGTGGATAATCTTTTTAATGTGTTGTTGGATCCTGTTGGCTAGGATCTTGTTGAGAATCTTAGCATCCATATTCATCAGTGACATTGATCTGAAATTCTCCTTTTTGGTATGGTCCTTGCCTGGTTTGGGGATCAGGGTAATGCTGGCTTCATAGAAAGAGTCTGGAAGTTTTCCTTCTGCTTCAATTTTTTGAAACAGCTTCAGGAGAATAGGTGTTATTTCTTCTTGGAAGGTTTGGTAGAATTCCCCAGGGAATCCGACAGGTCCTCGGCTCTTGTTTTTTGGGAGATTTTTGATCACTGCTTCAATCTCGTTATTAGATATCAGTCTATTCAGGTTGTCGATTTCTTCCTGGTTCAATTTTGGTAGTTTATATTTTTCCAGGAATGCAACCATTTCATCTAGGTTGCTAAGCTTATTGGCATATAACTGTTCGTAATAACTTCTGATGATTGTTTCTACTTCCTTGGTGTTAGTTGTGATCTCTCCCTTTTCATTCATAATTTTATGAATTTGGGATTTCTCTCTTTTCTTTTGGATTAGTGTAGCCAGTGGCTTATCGATCTTATTGATTCTTTCAAAAAACCAGCTTCTAGTTTCATTGATACGTTCTACTGTATCTCTGGTTTCTCCCTCATTGATCTCAGCTCTAATCTTGATGATTTCCCTTCTTATGTGTGGAGTTGGTTTGATTTGTTGTTGATCCTCCAGTTCTTTAAGGTGTAGAGACAGCTGGTGTGTTCTGGATTTTTCAATTTTTTTGAGCAAGGCTTGGATGGCTATCTATTTTCCCCTTAGGACTGCCTTTGCTGTATCCCATAGGTTTTGGACCGAAGTGTCTTCATTCTCATTGGTTTCCATGAATTGTTTCAGTTCTTCTTTGATCTCCTGGTTGATCCAAGCATTCTTAAGCAAGGTGGTCTTTAGCTTCCAGGTGTTTGAGTTCCTTCGGAACTTTTCCTTGTAATTGAGCTCCAGTGATCTGAGAATATGCAGGGAATAATCTCAGTCTTTTGGTATCAGCTGAGTCCTGATTTGTGACCCAGTATGTGGTCTATTCTGGAGAAGGTTCCGTGTGCACTTGAGAAGAATGAGTATTCTGCTGTTTTAGGGTGGAATGTTCTGTATATATCTATGAGGTCCATCTGGTACAATGTGTCATTCAATGCTCTTGTTTCTTTATTGATTTTCTGCTTCGATGATCTGTCTAATTCTGAAAGAGGCGTGTTAAGATCTCCTACGATTAGTGTATTCATATCAATATGACTCTTCATCTTGATTAACAGTTTTCTTAAGTAATTGGCTGCTCCCATATTGGGAGCATAGATATTTACAATTGTTAGATCATCTTGGTGGATAGTCCCTTGAAGGATTATGTAGTGTCCTTCTGTATCTCTGACTACAGTCTTTAGTTTGAAGTCTAATTTATCTGATATGAGAATCGTTACCCCAGCCTTCTTTTGAGTCCCATTGGCATGAAAGATGCTTCTCCACCCCTTCACTTTCAGTCTGCGTGTACCTTTAGGTTCAAAATGGGTCTCTTGTAGACAGCATATGGATGGGTCCTGTCGTTTTATCCAATCTGCAAACCTGTGCCGTTTTATCGGTGCATTTAGGCCATTCACATTGAGAGTGATTATTGATAGATACGATTTTATTGACATTGAGTTACCTTTGAAGTCTTTCTTTCAGTAGAATGTCTCTATATTTCTGTTCAATGCTATTCTTGGGATTTTTCCTCTTTTATAGAACCCCCCTAAATATTTCCTGCAGTGTCGGCTTGGTGGTTGCTAATTCTTTTAAGCCTTGCCGGTCTTGTAAACTCTTTATGTCTCCATCCATTTTGAATGTCAGTCTTGCTGGATAAAGTATTCTTGGCTGCATGTTCTTCTCATTTAGTGCCCTGAATATATCTTGCCAGCCTCTTCTGGCTTGGCAGGTCTCTGTGGACAGGTCTGACGTTATTCGATGGGCTTCCCTCTGTAAGTAAGGAGCCTCTTTGCCCTGGCGGCTTTCAAGAGATTATACCTACAATTATAATTCCTCAATTTGACTATCAGTTGTCGTGATGTTTTCTTGGAGTGTATAATCTTGGGTGGAGACCGTTCAGCCTCTAGTACATGAACGCTGGTTTCATTCGCGAGATTCGGAAAATTTTCATGAAGAACTTGTTCCACGATATCTTTTGGACTTCTTGCTTTCTCCTCCCCTTCAGGAATTCCAATAATTCTGACGTTGGAACGCTTCATGGCATCATTTATTTCCCTAATTCTGCTTTCGTGGGATCTAAGCTGTTTGTTCCAGGCTTCCTCCTGATCCTTTCTCTCTATATGTTTGTCTTCCAGATCACTAATTCTATCTTCTGTCTCAGTTACCCTAGCTTTGAGAGAGTTTAGATTGGATTGGAACTCATTGAGAGCATTGTGGACCTCCTCCCTGGTAGCTTTAAGCTCCGCCCTAACATTGTGAACATCCTGTCTGGTCACTTTCAGTTCGGCCCTAATCAAATCTGTTTGGTCATCCATGGCTTTCTCCAATCTAGCTATTGCCTGGATAATTGTTAGCTTGAATTCTCTTTCCGACATATTGTCTATGTTGATAGACGTTAGCTCTGTTGCAGAAGGTCCATCCTCTGTATTTTTCTTCTCTTGGGCGTTCATCCTCCTAGTCATTTTGGTGGGAGAAGACTGAACAGATGTAGCTGGATGTATCCACTCTGGTGCAGTCAAGGTGCACCCTGGAACACTTCCTGATCTCCGTCTCAGAGAGAAGCCTCAGTCTGGGTGCAGAAGCTGAATAAATTCCCCCTTGGACGCTGGCAGTGCAGGTTCCAAATTAAAGACCCTGGGGGCTCAGGATCTTTTGCTCCTCCCCAAAGCCAAGGCAGTGGTGGCTGTCTGGGAGCTCATGACCGCCAGAGAGGTTCCAAGCAGTGATCACACCCTGAGATTTCACCGCCGGCCTGGGCTGGGAGTGCCCGGCTTGCGCGCACCTCTTTTCAGAGGCAGCTGTGGGTCCAGCGCGCATCTGGGGCACTGAGAACGGGTCGCTGGTCCATAAGCCGCAGGCTGGGCTTTTGCGCTCCTCTGTCCGTGGAAGAGTTTCACGCGCGCAAGGCTTAGACTTTGAAACAATGGCGCGGGTCAAGAAGCGCCCCCGGACCTTAGAAACCCAGGAGAGCTGGAAGGAAGTGTGCGCGCATCTCAAGCTTTGTGGTAGGGCTAGTGCGCGTTCTACAGACCATCGCAGCTACCATCCCCTCCCAGGAGCCAGAAACCCCCGCGCTCTGGGGCCCGCTGGCGGCTTTGAGACCAGGAGCCGGTTTCTCCGCAGCTCTCTCCCTGCCTCCATGCCGGGGAGGCCGTCTGGGACCGGGGACTTATGCCCCTGTTCCTAGCCACCCCGATTCCCACAATTTGCCCCCGCGATCCTTTGCTCTTTTGGAGTGCTTTCAACCAGTCTCCAAGTTAATGCTGGTCCCCAGACGCAGGGCACTCTCGCTCGTATCAGGGTATTACTTTTGCACCGGTGGCCTCTGGTGGCTCCCTCCCCCTTTTGTTTATCTTCCGATATCAGTCTGCTGTGCCCATTCCGCTTTACCTGCTCACTGGCGTCTTCTGCCCCTGTAGAGATCCAGACGTGTATAATTCTGATCTCAGGCTGATTTCATGGGTGGTCGGAGTTCTTTGGTATGTAAACAGCTCACTTTGGGGTACCAGCTGAAAAGACGCCTCTTCCTAGTACCCCGCCATCTTGTAACCCGGAATGTCACTTCACACACTGTCTTTCCACTGTAGGAAAGAAGATAGAACAAGGATGAGCAGAGAGAACATTGCAACCCGTGAGGGAAGTACAGGGTAAGGCACCTAGGCCGCTATGATTCATACTGGAAGTTCAACACCTGGGATGTGCCACAGTGTCTACCACTTCTCAAAACACTTACAATATATGAGGGAACTGTGCTACAGTATGTTCTCACGACAGGGATGCGTCTATGCTCAGTTGGAAAATGTAGGACGTGTCTGGGTAGCAATCATGAAGTGTCTGATACAGGCGCCTTAAAGGGGATGCGAAGGAAGGTATCTGCTAAGGGAACCGACTTCAGATTCGTACTCATTCATAACAGTGTTTCTCCTTTGAGGATGAAGATAGAACAGGGACGGATTAGGGGAACATTAGGTAATGTGAGTAAAGGGCAGGCTATGGCGCTTAAGCCTGCCAAACACATATTGGATGTTCGCCACCAGTGGTGATCCGCACTTAGTTTCTGCGTCTAAAACGCTTCCAACACTGAGAGGGAAGTGTACTTTAGGAGGGATTCACTGCAGTGTTACGTCTGTTAAGGAAGGAAGCATTTGGTACTGACTCTGTGGTAACCGCATTAGGCGCACATAGCTTTCCAGAGTCAGAGGTCTAAACGTTAGACTATAGGAATTTCTACTTAAGGGAAACTCCTTCATGCGGAATGTCACTTCTCACAGTGTCTTTCCAGTGGAGGTAAGAAGATAGAACAAGGACGGACAAAGAGAACGTTGCAAACCGTGAGTGAAATACAGGGTAAGCCACTTAGGCCTCTATGATGCATACTGGAAATTCAACACCGGAGAAGTTCCACAGTGTCTACCTCTTTTCAAAACACTTCCAGTATATGAGGGACTGTGCTACAGTAAGTTCTCACGACAGAGATGCGTCTGTGCTCAGTTGGAAAGTGTATGACGTGTCTGGGTAGCAACCATGAAGTGTCTGATACAGGCCCCTTAGAGGGGATGCGGAGAAAGGAATCTGCTCAGAGAACCTGCTTCAGGTTCGTACTCATTCATAACAGTGTTTCTCCTTTGAGGACGAAGATAGAACAGGGAAGGACTACGGGCACATTAGGTACTGTGAGTAAAGGGCAGTCCATGGCGCTTAAGCCTGCCAAACACATATTGGATGTTCACCTCCAATGGTGATCCGCACTTAGTTTCTGCATCTAAAGTGTTTCCAACACTGAGAGGGAAGTGTGCTTTAGGAGGGATTCACTGCAGTGTTACTTCTGTTAAAGAAGGAAGCTTTTGGGACTGACTCTGTGGTAACCGCAATAGGCGCACATAGCTTTCCAGTCTCTGCCGTCTATCCGTTGGACTATAGCAAGTTCTGTTTAAGAGATACTCCTTCATTCGGAATGTCACTTCTCACATTGTCTTTCCATGGAGGTAAGAAGATAGAACAAGGATGGACAGAGGGAACGTTGCAACCCGTGAGTGAAGTAAGGGTAAGCCACTTAGACCTCTTGATGCATACTGGAAGTTCAACACCGGAGATGCTCCACAGTGTCTAACTCTTCTCAAAACACTTCCAGTATATGAGGGAACTGTGCTACAGTAATTTCTGACGACAGAGATGCGTCTGTGCTCAGTTGGAAAGTGTAGGACGTGTCTGGGTAGCAACCATGAAGTGTCTGATACAGGCCCCTTAGAGGGGATGCGGAGGAAGGTATCTGCTAAGGGAACCTACTTCAGGTGCTTAATCATTCATAACAGTGTTTCTCCTTTGAGGAAGAAAATAGAACAGGGAAGGACTAAGGGCACAGTAGGTACTGTGAGTAAACGGCACGTTATGGCGCCTAATCCTGCCAAACACATATTGGATGTTCACCACCAGTGGTGATCCACACTTAGTTTCTGCATCGAAAACGCTTCCTACACTGAGAGGGAAGTGTGCTTTAGGAGGGATTCACTGCAGTGTTAAGTCTGTTAAAGAAGGAAGCTTTCGGGACTGACACTGAGGTAACCGCTATAGGCGCACATAGCTTTCCAGTCTCAGATGTCTAACCGTTAGACTATAAGGAAGTTCTGTTTAAGGTAAACTCCTTCATGCGGAATGTCACTTCTCACAGTGTCATTCCAGTGGAGGACAGAAGATAGAAAAAGTACGGACAGAGAGAACGTTGTAACCCGTGAGTGAAGTACAGGGTAAGGCACCTAAGCCTCTATGATGTATACTGGAAGTTCAACACCTGGGATGTTCCACAGTGTCTACCTCTTCTCAAAACACATCCAGTATATGAGAGAACTCTGCTTCAGTAAGTTCTCACGACAGAGAGGCGTCTGTGATCAGTTGGGAAGTGTAGGACGTGTCTGGGTAGCAACAATGAAGTGTCTGATACACGCCCCTTAGAGGGGATGCCGAGGAAGGTATATGCTCAGGGAAGCTACTTCAGGTGAGTAGTCATTCCTAACAGTGTTTCTCCTTTGAGGATGAAGATAGAACAGGGAAGGACTACGGGCACATTAGGTACTGTGGTTAAAGTACACGCTATGGCGCTTAAGCCTGCCAAACTCATATTGGATGTTCACCACCAGTGTTGATCCGCACTTTGTTTCTGCGTTGAAAACGCTTCCTACACTGAGAGGGAAGTGTGCTTTAGGAGGGATTCACTGCAGTGTTACGTCTAGTAACGAAGGAAGCTTTTGGGACTGACTCTGTGGTAACCGCAATAGGTGCACATAGCTATCCTGTTCCAGCCGTCTATCCATTGCATTATAGCAAGTTCTGTTTAAGGGAAACTCCTTCATGCGGATAGTCACTTCTCACAATGTCTTTAGAGGAGGTAAGAAGATAGAACAAAGACAGACGGAGAGAACGTTGCAAACCGTGAGTGAAATACAGGGTAAGCCACTTAGGCCTCTATGATGCATACTGGAAGTTCAACACCGGAGATGTTTCACAGTGTCTACATCTTCTCAAAACACTTCCAGTATATGAGGGAACTGTGCTTCAGTAAGTTCTCATGACAGAGATGCGTCTGTGCTCAGTTGGAAAGTGTAAGAGTGTCTGGGTAGCAACCATGAAGTGTCTGATACAAGCCCCTAAGTGGGGATACGCAGGAAAGTATCTGCTCAGGGAACCTCCTTCAGGTGCGTACTCATTCATAACTCTGTTTCTCCTTTGAGGATGAAAATAGAACAGGGAAGGACTCGGGCACATTAGGTACTGTGAGTAAAGGGCACGCTTTGGCGCTTAAGCCTGCCAAACACATATTGGATGTTCACCACCAGTGGTGATCCGCACTTAGTTTCTGCGTTGAAAACGCTTCCTACACTGAGAGGGAAGTGTGCTTTAGGAGAGATTCATTGCAGTGTTACCTCTGTTAAAGAAGGAAGCTTTTGGGACTGACTCTGTGTTAACCGCAAATGTCGCACATAGCTTTCCAGTCTCAGCCGACTATCCGTTGGTCTATAGCAAGTTCTGTTTAAGGGAAACTCCATCATGCAGAATGTCACTTCTAACAGTGTATTTACAGTGGAGGAAAGAAGATAGAACAAGGACGTAGCAGAGAGAACGTTGCAACCCGTGAGTGAAGTACAGGGTAAGGCACCTAGGCCTTTAAGATGCATTCTGGAAGTTCAACACCTGGAATGGTCCACAGTGTCTACCACTTCTCAAAACACTTCCAATATATGAGGGAACTGTGCTACCGTACGTTCTCACTACAAGGAGCATCTGTGTACAGTTGAAAACTCTAGGATATGTCTGGGTAGCAATATGAAGTGTCGCATACAGGCCCCTTAGAGCGGATGCGGAGGAATGTATCTGCTCAGGGAAGCTACTTCAGGTGCATACTAATTCATAACAGTGCTTCTCCTTGGAGGAATGAAGGTAGAACACGGACGGACTAGGGGCACATGAGGTACTGTGAGTAAAGGGCACGCTATGGCGCTTAAGCTTGTAAAAAACATATTGGATGTTCACCACCAGTGGTGATCCGCACCTAGTTTCTGCGTCTAAAACGCTTCCAACACTGAGGGGAAAGTGTGCTTTAGGAGGGATTCACTGCAGTGTTACGTCTGTTAAAGAAGGAAGCTTTTGGGACTGACTCTGTGGTAACTGCTTTAGGCGCACATAGCTTTCCAGTCTCAGACGTCTAACCGCTAGACTATAGCAAGTTCTGTTTAAGGGAAACTCCTTCATGCGGATTGTCACTTCTCACAGTGTCTTTATGTGGAGGAAAGAAGATAGAACAAGGACGGACAGTGAGAACGTTGCAAACCTGAGTGAAGTACAGGGTTAGCCACCTGGGCCTCTATGATGCATACTGGCAGTTAAACACCGGAGATGTTCCACAGTGTCTATCTCTTCTCAAAACATTTCCAGTATTTGAGTGAAGTGTGCTTCAGTAAGTTCTCACGACAGAGATGCGTCTGTGCTCAGTTGGAAAGTGTAGGACGTGTTTGGGTATCAACCATGAAGTGTCTGATACAAGCCCCTAAGAGGGGATGCGGAGGAAGGTATCTGCTCAGGGAACCTACTTCAGGTGCGTACTCATTCATAACAGTGTTTCTCCTTTGAGGATGAAGATAGAACAGGTGAAGACTACGGGCCCATTAGGTACTGTGAGTAAAGGCCACGCTATGGCGCTTAAACCTGCCAACATATATTGGGTGTTCACCACCAGTGTTGATCCGCACTTAGTTTCTGTGTCCAAAACGCTTCTTACACTGAGAGGGAAATGTGCTTTAGGAGGGATTCACTGCAGTGTTACGTCTAGTAAAGAAGAAAACTTTTGGGACTGACTCTGTGGTTACTGAAATAGTCGCACATAGCTTCCCAGTCTCAGATATCTATCCTTTGGACTATAGCAAGTTCTGTTTAAGGTAAACTCCTTCATGCGGAATGTCACTTCTCACAGTGTCTTTCTAGGGGAGGATAGAAGATAGAACAAGGACGGACAGTGAGAACGTTACAACCCGTGAGTGAAGTACAGGGTAAGTCACCTAAGCCTCTATGATTCATATTGGAAGTTCAACACCTCGGATGTTCCACAGTGTCTACCACTTCTCAAAACACTTCCAATATATGAGGGAACTGTGCTACCGTAAGTTCTCACGACAAGGATGCATCTGTGCTCAGTTGAATACTCTAGGATGTGTCTGGGTAGCAATCATGAAGTGTCTCATACAGGCCCCTTAGAGGGGATGCGTAGGAAGTTATCTGCTCAGGGAAGCTACTTCAGGTTGTACTCATTCATAACTGGGCTTCTCCTTGGAGGAATGAGGGTAGAACACGGACGGACTAGGGGCACATTATGTACTGTGAGTAAAGGGCACGCTATGGCGCTCAAGCCTGACAAACACATATTGGATGCTCACCAACAGTGGTGATCCGCACTTAGTTTCTGCGTCTAAAATGCTTCCAACACTGAGAGGGAAGTGTGCTTTAGGAGGGATTCACTGCAGTGTTACGTCTGTTAAAGAAGGAAGCTTTTGGGACTGACTCTGTCGTAACCGCTATAGGAGCACATAGCTTTCCAGTCTCAGACGTCAAACCATTAGACTATAGGAAGTTCTGTTTAAAGGAAACTCTTTCATGCGGAATGTCACTTCTCAGAGAGTCTTTCCAGTGGAGGTAAGAAGATAGAACAAGGATGGACAGAGAGAACCTTTCAAACCTGAGTGAAGTACAGGGTAAGGCACATAAGCCTCTATGATGCATAAGGGAGTTCAACACCTGGGATGTTCCACAGTGTCTACCACTTCTCAAAAAACTTCTAATATATGAGGGAACTGTGCTACAGTATGTTCTCACACAGGGATGCGTCTATGCTCAGTTGGAAAGTGCAGGACGTGTCTGGGTAGCAATCATGAAGTGTCTGATACAGGCCCCTTAGAGGGGATGCGGAGGAAGGTATCTGCTCAGGGAACCTACTTCAGGTTCGTACTCATTCATAACAGTGTTTCTCCTTTGAGGATGAAGATAGAACAGGGACAGATGAGGGGCACATTAGGTACTGTGAGTAAAGGGCAGGCTATGGCTCTTAAGCCTGCCAAACACTTATTGGATGTTCACCACCAATGGTGATCCGCACTTAGTTTCTGCGTCTTAAACGCTTCCAACACTGAGAGGGAAGTGTGCTTTAGGAGGGATTCACTGCAGTGTTACGTCTGTTAAGTAAGGAAGCTTTTGGGGAGGAGTCAAGATGGCGGAGAAGTAGCAGGCTGAGACTACTTCAGCTAGCAGGAGATCAGCTAGAGAGCTTATCTAAAGATTGCGATCACCTGCAAATCCATGGGCAGATCAAAGAGAAGAAGAACTGCAATTCTAGAAACAGAACAGAAACCACTTTCTGTAAGGTAGGACTGGCGGAGAAGTAAATCCAAAGCGACGGGAAGATAGACCCCGGGGGGAGGGGATGGCTCCTGGCAAGCGGCGGAGCAACGGAGCACAAAATCGGGACTTTTAAAAGTCTGTGCCACTGAGGGACATCGCTCCAGAGGCTAAACCGGGGAGAAGCCCATGCGGGGTCGGCGTGGCCTCGGGTCTCGCAGGGTCACAGAAGGATCGGGAGTGTCTGAGTGCTGCAGAGCTTGCGGATATTGTAACGGGAAAGTCGGCTACAGAGACAGAGCCGACAGTAAGCTCGCAGCTCGGTGTTGCCTTGAGCCAGTCGCGGGCTCGGCGGCCGGAGGTTGGACAGAAGGGAGTTACTAGGAGCTGTTCGCTGAGGGCGCACTGGGGAGTAGGCCCCGGGCTATTGGCTCCTCCGGGCCGGAGACCAGGAGGCCGCCATTTGTGTTCCCGTCCTCCGGAACTCTACAGAAAGTGCTCAGGGAACAAAAGCTCCTGAAAGCAAAGCTGAGCTGATCACTCAGCCCAGGCCCTGCTAAGGGCGGTGCAATTCCGCCTGGGGCAAAGACACTTAGAATCACTACAACAGGCCCCTCCCCCAGAAGATCAACAAGAAATCCAGGCAAGACCAAGTTCAACTACCAAGGAGTGCAGTTTCAATACCAAGGAGAGCAGCAGAATTCCAGAGGATGAGAAAACAAACCATGGAACTCATGGATTTCTCCCTGTGATTTTTTAGTCTTGCAGTTAATTTAATTTTTTTTCTTTTTCTTTTTTTTCTCTTCTTCTGCTAAATTTTTTTTAAACTTTTACCCTTTTCTTTTTTAAAGTTTTTTTTTTTTTCGGGGGGGGATGAAGGTTAGTTTATTTTTTCTTTTTGAATTTTTTTCCAATTTTTTTATTTTCAGAAAAACAGTATTCATTATTTTTTCACCACACCCAGTGCTCCATGCAAGCTGTGCCCTCCACAATACCCACCACCAGGTACCTCAATCTCCCACCGCCCTGCCACTTCAAACCCCTCAGACTGTTTTTCAGAGTCCATAGTCTCTCATGGTTCACCTCCCCTTCCAATTTACCCAAATTCCCTACTCCTCTCTAACGCCCCTTGTCCTCCATGCTATTGGTTATGCTCCACAAATGAGTGAAACCATATGATAATTGGCTCTCTCTGCTTGACTGATTTCACTCAGCATAATCTCTTCCAGGCCCGTCCATGTTGCTACAAAAGTTGGATATTCGTCCTTTCTGATGGAGGCATAATACTCGATAGTGTTTATGGACCACATCTTCATTATTCATTCGTCCGTTGAAGGGCATTTGGCTCTTTCCATTGTTTGGCGACTGTGGCCATTGCTGCTATAAACATTGGGGAACAGGTGGCCCTTCTTTTCACGACATCTGTATCTTTGGGGTAAATACCCAGGAGTGCAATTGCAGGGTATTGGGAAGCTCTATTTTTAATTTCTTGAGGAATCTCCACACTGTTCTCCAAAGAGGCTGCACCAACATGCATTCCCACCAACAGTGGAAGAGGGTTCCCTTTTCTCCACATCCTCTCCAACACATGTTGTTTCCTGTTTTGTTAATTTTGGCCATTCTAACTGGTGTGAGGTGATATCTCAATGTGGTTTTAATTTGAATCTCCCTGAGGGCTAATGATGATGAGCATTTTTTCATGTGTCTGATAGCCATTTGTATTTCTTGATTGGATAAGTGTCTGTTCATATCTTCTGCCCATTTTTTGATGTGTTTGTCTGTTTCGTGTGGGTTGAGTTTGAGGAGTTCATTATAGATCCTGGATATCAACCTTTTGTCTGTACTGTCATTTGCAAATATCTTCTCCCATTCCTTGGGTTGCCTCTTTGTTTTTTTGACTGTTTCCTTTGCTGTGCAGAAGCTTTTGATTTTGATGAAGTCCCAGAAGTTTATTTCCGCTTTTGTTTCCTTTGCCTTTGGAGACGTATCTTGAAAGAAGTTGCTGTGGCTGATATCGAAGAGATTACTGCCTCTGTTCTCCTCTAAGATTCTGATAGATTCCTGTCTCACGTTGAGGTCTTTTATCCATTTTGAGTTGATCGTTGTGTACGGTGTAAGAGAATGGTCGAGTTTCATTCTTCTACATACAACTGTCCAGTTTTCCCAGCACCATTTATTGAAGAGACTGTCTTTTTTCCACTGTATATATTTTCCTGTTTTGTCGAAGATTAATTGACCATAGAGTTGAGGGTCCATATCAGGGCTCTCTACTATGTTCCACTGGTCTATGTGTCTGTTTTTATGCCAGTACCATGCTGTCTTGGTGATCACAGCTTTGTAATAAAGCTTGAAATCAGGTAAGGTGATGCCGCCAGCTTTATTTTTGTTTTTCAACATTTCCTTAGCGATTCGGGGTCTCTTCTGATTCCATACAAATTTTTGGATTATTTGCTCCAGCTCTTTGAAGAATGCCGGTGGAATTTTGATCGGAATGGCATTAAAAGTATAGATTGCTCTAGGCAGTATAGACATTTTAACAATGTTTATTCTTCCGATCCAAGAGCATGGAATGGTCTTCCATCTTTTTGTGTCTTCTTCAATTTCTTTCATGAGTGTTCTATAGTTCCTCAAGTATAGATCCTTTACCTCTTTAGTTAGGTTTAATTCCAGGTATCTTATGGTTCTTGGTGCTATAGTAAATGGAATCGATTCTCTAATTTGCCTTTCTGTATTTTCATTGTTAGTGTATAAGAAAGCCACTGATTTCTGCACATTGACTTTGTATCCTGCCACGCTGCTGAATTGCTGTATGAGTTCTAGTAATTTGGGGGTGGAGTCTTTTGGGTTTTCCATATAAAGAATCATGTCATCTGCGAAGAGAGAGAGTTTGACTTCTTCATTACCAATTTGGATAACTTTTATTTCTCTCTGTTGTCTGATTGCTGTTGCTAGGACTTCTAATACTATATTGAACAAGAGTGGTGAAAGTGGGGGACGCCTGGGTGGCTGGGACGTCTGGGTGGCTCAGGTGGTTAAGCAGCTGCCTTCGGCTCAGGACATGATCCCGGTGTCCTGGGATCGGTTACACATCGGGCTCCTTGCTCGGCGGGGAGCCTGCTTCTCCCTCTGCCTCTGCCTGCCTCTCTGTCTGCCTGTGCTTGCTCTCTCTCCCTCTCTCTCTGAAAAATAAATAAATAAAATCTTAAAAAAAAAGTGTGGTGAAAGTGGACATGCTTGTCTTGTTCCTGATCTCAATGGGAAGGCTGCAAGCTTTTTGCCAGAGGATGATATTTGCTGTGGGTCTTTCATAGATAGATTTGATGAGGTTCCGGAATGTTCCGTCTATCCCTATACTTTGAAGCGTTTTAATCAGGAACGGAAGTTGGATTTTGTCAAATGCTTTTTCTGCATCAATTGAGAGGACCATGTGGTGGTTCTTCTCTCTTCTCATATTAATTTGTAGTATCACATTGATTGATTTACGAATGTTGAACCATCCTTGTAGCCCAGGGATGAATCCCACCTAATCATGGTGGATAATCTTTTTAATGTGTTGTTGGATCCTGTTGGCTAGGATCTTGTTGAGAATCTTAGCATCCATATTCATCAGTGATATTGGTCTGAAATCCTCCTTTTAGGTATGGTCCTTGCCTGGTTTGGGGATCAGGGTAATGCTGGCTTCATAGAAAGAGTCTGGAAGTTTTCCTTCTGCTTCAATTTTTTGAAACAGCTTCAAGAGAATAGGTGTTATTTCTTCTTGGAAGGTTTGGTAGAATTCCCCAGGGAATCCGTCAGGTACTGGGCTCTTGTTTTTTGGGAGATTTTTGATCACTGCTTCAATCTCGTTATTAGATATCGGTCTATTCAGGTTTTAGATTTCTTCCAGGTTCAATTTTGGTTGTTTATATTTTTCCAGGAATGCATCCATTTCATCTAGGTTGCTAAGCTTATTCGCATATAACTGATCGTCTTAACTTCTGATGATTGTTTCTACTTCCTTGGCGTTAGTTGTGATCTCTCCCTTTTCATTCATAATTTTATGAATTTGGGATTTCTCTCTTTTCTTTCGGATTAGTGTAGCCAGTGGCTTATCGATCTTATTGATTCTTTCAAAAAACCAGCTTCTAGTTTCATTGATACGTTCTACTGTGTCTCTGGTTTCTCCCTCATTGATCTCAGCTCTAATCTTGATGATTCCCCTTCTTATGTGTGGAGTTGGTTTGATTTGTTGTTGATCCTCCAGTTCTTTAAGGTGTATAGACAGCTGGTGTGTTCTGGATTTTTCAATTCTTTTGATCAAGGCTTGGATGGCTATCTATTTTCCCCTTAGGACCGCCTTTGCTGTATCCCATAGGTTTTGGACTGAAGTGTCTTCATTCTCATTGGTTTCCATGAATTGTTTCAGTTCTTCTTTGATCTCCTGGTTGATCCAAGCATTCTTAAGCAAGGTGGTCTTTAGCTTCCAGGTGCTTGAGTTCCTTCGGAACTTTTCCTTGTGATTGAGCTCCAGTTTCAAAGCATTGTGATCTGAGAATATGCAGGGAATAATATCAGTCTTTTGGTATCGGCTGAGTCCTGATTTGTGACCCAGTATGTGGTCTATTCTGAAGAAGGTTCCGTGTGCACTTGAGAAGAATGAGTATTCTGCTGTTTTAGGGTGGAATGTTCTGTAGATATCTATGAGGTCCATCTGGTCCAATGTGTCATTCAATGCTCTTGTTTCTTTATTGTTTTTCTGCTTCGATGATCTGTCTAGTTCTGAAAGAGGCGTGTTAAGATCTCCTATGATTAGTGTATTCATATCAATATGACTCTTTATCTTGATTAACAGTTTTCTTAAGTAATTGGCTGCTCCCATATTGGGAGCATAGATATTTACAATTATTAGATCATCTTGGTGGATAGTCCCTTGAAGGATTATGTAGTGTCCTTCTTTATCTCTGACTACAGTCTTTAGTTTGAAGTCTAATTTATCTGATAATAGAATCGCTACCCCAGCCTTCTTTGGCGTCCCATTGGCATGAAAGATGCTTCTCCACCCCTTCACTTTCAGTCTGCGTGTATCTTTAGGTTCAAAATGGGTCTTTTGTAGACAGCATATGGATGGGTCCTGTTGTTTTATCCAATCTGCAAACCTGTGCCGTTTTAGGGTGCATTTTGGCCATTCACATTGAGAGTGATTATTGATAGATACGTTTTTATTGACATCGAGTTACCTTTGAAGTCTTTCTTTCTGTAGACTGTCTCTATATTTTTGTTCAATGCTATTCTTGGGTTTTTTCCTCATTTATAGAACCCCCCTAAATATTTCCTGCAGTGTCGGCTTGGTGGTTGCATAATCTTTTAAGCCTTGCCGGTCTTGGAAACTCTTTATGTCTCCATCCATTTTGAATGTCAGTCTTGCTGGATAAAGTATTCTTGGCTGCATGTTCTTCTCATTTAGTGCCCTGAATATATCTTGCCAGCCTCTTCTGGCTTGCCAGGTCTCTGTGGACAGGTCTGACGTTATTCTGATGGGCTTCCCTCTGTAAGTAAGGAGCCTTTTTGCCCTGGCAGCTTTCAAGAGATTATACCTACAATTATAATTCCTCAATTTGACTATCAGGTGTCGTGATGTTTTCTTGGAGTGTATAATCTTGGGTGGAGACCGTTCAGCCTCTAGTACATGAACGCTGGTTCCATTCGCGAGATTCGGAAAATTTTCATGAAGGACTTGTTCCACGATATCTTCTAGACTTCTTTCTTTCTCCTCCCCTTCAGGAATTCCAATAATACAGACGTTGGAACGCGTCATGGCATCATTAATTTCCCTAATTCTGCTTTCGTGGGATCTAAGCTGTTTGTTCCAGGCTTCCTCCTGATCCTTTCTCTCTATCTGTTTTTCTTCCAGATCACTAATTCTGTCTTCTGTCTCAGTTACCCTAGCTTTGAGAGAGTTTAGGTTGGATTGGAACTCATTGAGAGCATTGTGGACCTCCTCCCTGGTAGCTTTAAGCTCCGCCCTAACATTGTGAAAATCCTGTCTGGTCGCATTCAGTTCGGCCCTAATCAAATCTGTTTGGTCATCCATGGCTTTCTCCAACATAGCTATTGCCTGGATAATTGTTAGCTTGAATTCTCTTTCTGACATATTGTCTATGTTGATAGCCATTAGCTCTATTGCAGAAGGTCCATCCTCTGTATTTTTCTTCTGTTGGGCATTCCTCCTCCTAGTCATTTTGGTGGGAGAAGACTGAACAGATGTAGCTGGATGTATCCACTCTGGTGCAGTCAAGGTGCACCCTGGAACACTTCCTGATCTCCGTCTCAGAGAGTAGCCTCAGTCTGGGTGCAGAAGATGAATAAATTCCCCCTTGGACGCTGGCAGTGCAGGTTCAAAGTTAAAGACCCTGGGGGCGCAGGATCTTTTGCTCCTCCCCAAAGGCAAGGCAGTGGCAGCTGTCTAGGAGCTCCTGACCGCCAGAGAGGTTCCAAGCAGCGATCGCACACTGAGATTTTGCCGCCTGCCCGGGCTGGGAGTGTCCGGCTTGTGCGCACCTCTTTTCAGAGCGAGCTGTGGGTCAGGCGCGTGTCTGGGGCACTGAGAACGGGGCGCTGTTCCTTAAGCCGCAGGCTGGGCTTTTGCACGCCTCTGTCCAGGGAAGAGTTTCGCGCGCCCGTGGCTTAGACTTTGAAACAATGGCATGGGTCAAGAAGCGCCCCCGGGCCTTAGAAACCCAGGAGAGCTGGAGGGACGTGCGCGCGCATCTCAAGCTTTGTGGTAGGGCTAGCGTGCATTCTGCAGACAGGCGCACATCCCATCCCCTCACAGGAGCCTGAACCACCGTGCTCTGGGGCCTGCTGGCGGCTTAGGGACCAGGAGACGGTTTCTCCGCTGCACTCTCTCTGCCTCCGCGTCTTGAAGGCCATCTGGGACCGGGGACTTAAGCCCCTGTCCCTAGCCGCCCCGATTCCCACAATTTGCCCCCGGGATTCTTTGCTCTTTTGGAGTGCTTTCAACCAGTCTCCAACTTACTGCTGGTCCCCAGATGCAGGGCACTCTCGCTCCTATTGGGGTATTACTTTTGCACCAGTCACCTCTGGTGGATCCCTCCCCCGTTTGTTTATCTTCAGATATCAGTCCCCTGTTCCCATTCCGTTTGACCTGCTCACTGGCGTCTTCGGCCCCTGTAGAGATCCAGACGTGTATAATTCTGATCTCAGGCTGATTTCATGGGTGATCGGAGTTCTTTGGTAGGTAATCAGCTCACTTTGGGGTACCAGCTGAAAAGACGCCTCTTTCTAGTACTCCACCATCTTGTCCCCCCCCTCGAAAATGCTTCTTACACTGAGAGTGAAGTGTGCTTTAGGAGGGATTCACTGCAGTGTTACGTCTGTTAAAGAAGGAAGCTTTTGGGACTGACTCTGTGGTAACCGAATTAGGCGCACTTAGCTTTGCAGTCTCAGACGTCTAACCGTTAGACTATAGGAGTTCTGTTTAAGGGAAACTCCTTCATGCCGAATGTCACTTCTCACAGTGTCTTTCCAGTGGAGGAAAGAAGATAGAACAAGGACGGACAGAGAGAACGTTGCAAACCGTGAGTGAAGTACAGGGTAATCCACTTAGGCCTCTATGACGCATACTGTAAGTTCAACACTGGAGATGTTCCACAGTGACTATCTCTTCTCAAAACACTTCCAGTATATGAGGGAACTGTGCTACAGAAAGTTCTCATGACAGAGATGTGTCTGTGCTAAGTTGGAAAGTGTAGGACGTGTCTGGGTAGCAACCACGAAGTGTCTGTTAAAGGCCCCTTAGAGGGGATGTGGAGGAAGGTATCTGCTCAGGGAACCTACTTCAGGTGCCTACTCATTCATAACAGTGTTTCTCCTTTGAAGATGAAGATAGTAACAGGGAAGGACTATGGGCACATTAGGTACTGTGAGTAAAGGGCACGCTATGGCCCTTAAGCCTGCCAAACACATATTGGATGTTCACCACCAGTGGTGATCCGCACTTAGTTTCTGCATCTAAAATGCTTCCTATACTGAGAGGGAAGTGTGCATTAGAGGACTTCACTGCAGTGTTACGTCTGTTAAAGAAGGAAGCTTTTGGGCCTGACTCTGTGGTAACCTCAATAGGCGCACATAACTTTCCAATCTCCGACGTATATCCGTTGGAATATAGCAAGTTCTGTTTAAGGGAAACTCCTTCAGGTGGAATGACACTTCTCACAGTGTCTTACCACTGGAGAAAAGAAGATAGAACAAGGACGGAGCAGACAGAATGTTGCAACCCGTGAGTGAATTACAGGGTACGGCACGTAGGCCTCTATGATGCATACTGGAAGTTCAACACCGGGGATATTCCACAGTGTCTACGTCTTCTCAAAAACCTTACAATATATGAGGGAACTGTGCTACTGAGTTCTCACGACAGGAATGTGTCTGTGCTCAGTTCGAAAGAGTAGGACCTGTCTGGGTAGCAACCATGAAGTGTTTCATACAGGCCCCTTAGAAGGGATGCGAAGGAAGGTATCTGCTCAGGGAACCAATTTCAGGTGCGTACTCTTTATAACTGTGTTTCTCCTTTGAGAAATGAAGATAGAATAGGGTCGGACTAGGGGCACATTAAGAACTGAGAGTAAAGGGAAGGGTATGGCGTTAAGCATGCCAAACACATATTGGATGTTCACCACCAGTGTTGATCCGCACTTAGTTTCTGTGTCTAAAACCCTTCCAACACTGACATGGAATTGTGCTTTAGGAGGGATTCACTGAATTGTTACGTCTGTTAAAGAGGGAAGCTTTTGGGACAGACTCTGTGGTAACCGCTATATGGGCACATAGCTTTCTATTCACAGACGTCTAACCGTTATACTATAGGAAGTTATTTTTAAGGGAAACTCCTTCATGTGGAATCTCATTTCTATCAGTGTCTTTCCAGTGGAGGAAAGAAGATAGAACAAGGACGGACAGAGAGTACGTTGGAAACCGTGAGTGAAGTACAGGGTTAGGCCCTTAGGCCTCAATGATGCATACAGGAATTACAACACCGGAGATGTTCTACAGTGTCTAGCTCCTCTCAAAACACTTCCAATATATGAGGGAACTGTGCTCCCGTAAGTTCCCACAACAGGGATGCATGTGTGCTCAGTTGAAAACTCTAGGATGTGTCTGGTAGCCAAAATGAAGTGTCTCATACAGGCCCCTTAGAGGGGATGCGAAGGAAGGTATCTGCACAGGGAAACTACCCCACGTGCATACTCATTCATAACAGTGCTTTACTTGGAGGAATGAAGGTAGAACACGGACGGACTAGGGGCACATTAGGTACTGTGAGTAAAGGGCAGGCTATGGCGCTTAAGACTGCCAAACACATATTTGATGTTCACCACCAGTGGTGATACGCACTTTGTTTCTGTGTCTAAAACACTTCCAACACTGAGAGGGAAGTGTGCTTTAGGAGGGATTCACTGCAGTGTTACTTCTGTTAAACAAGGAAGCTTTTGGGACTGACTCTGTTGTAACCGCATTAGGCGAACCTAGCTTTCCAGTCTCAGACGTCTAACCGTTAGACTAAAGGAAGTTCTGTTTAAAGGAAACTCCTTCTTGTGGAATGTCACTTTCACAGTGTCTTTCCAGTGGATGTAAGAAGATAGAACAAGGACGGACAGAGAGAACGTTGCAAACCTGAGTGAAGTACAGGGTAAGCCAATTAGGCCTCTATGATGCATAAAGGAAGTTCAACACCGGAGATGTTCCACAGTGTCTACCACTTCTCAAAACACTTCCATATATGAGGGAACTGTGCTGCAGTTCGTTCTCACGACAGAGATGCGTTTGTGCTCAGTTGGAAAGTGTAGGACGTGTCTGGGTAGCAACCATGAAGTGTCTGATACAGGCCCCTTAGAGGGGATGCGGAGGAAGGTATCTGCTCAGGGAACCTACTTCAGGTGCTTACTCATTCATAACAGTGTTTCTCCTTTGAGGATGAAGATAGAACAGTGAATGACAACGGGCACATAAGGTACAGTGAGTAAAGGGCACACTATGGCCCTTAAGCCTGCGAAGCACATATTGGATGTTCACAACCAGTGTTGATCCGCACTTAGTTTCTGCATCGAAAACGCTTCCTACACTTAGAGGGAAGTGTGCTTTAGGAGGGATTCACTGCAGTGTTTCGTCTGTTAAAGAAGGAAGCTTTTGGGACTGACTCTGTGCTAACCGCAATAGGCGCACATAGCTTTCAAGTCTCTGCCGTCTATCCGTTGGATTACAGGAAGTTCTGTTTAAGGGAAACTCCTTCATGCGGAATGTCACTTCTCACAGTTTCTTTCCAGTGGAGGAAAGAAGATAGAACAAGGACGGAGCAGAGAGAACGTTGCAACCCGTGAGTGAAGTACAGGGTAAGGCACCTAGGCCTCTATGATTCATACTGGAAGTTCAACACCTGGGATGTTCCACAGTGTCTACCACTTCTCAAAACACTTCCAATATATGAGGGAACTGTGCTACCGTAAGTTCTCACGACAGGGATGCACTGTGCACAGTTGAAAACTCTAGGATGTGTCTGCGTAGCCATCATGAAGTGTCTCATACAGGCCCTTTAGAGGGGATGTCTAGGAAGGTATCTGCTCAGGGAAGCAACTTCAGGTTCGTACTCATTCATAACAGTGCTTCTCCTTGGAGTAATGAAGGTAGAAAACGGACGGACTAGGGGCACATTAGGTACTGTGAGTAAAGGCATGCTATGGCGCTTAAGCCTGCCAAACACATATTGGATGTCCACCACCAGTGGTGATCCGCACTTAGTTTCTGCGTCTAAAATGCTTCCAACACTGAGAGGGAAGTGTGCTTTAGGAGGGATTCACTGCAGTGTTACGTATGATAAAGAAGGAAGCTTTTGGGACTGACTCTGTGGTAACCACATTAGGCGCACATAGGTTTCCAGTCTCAGACGTCAAACCGTTAGACTATAGGAAGTTCTGTTTAAGGGAAACTCCTTCATGCGGAATGTCACTTCTCTCAGTGTCTTTCCGGTGGGGAAAGAAGATAGAACAAGGATGGAGCAGAGAGAACGTTGCAACCCGTGAGTGAATTACAGGGTAAGGCACCTAGTCCTCTATGATTCATATTGGAAGTTCAACACCTGGGATGTTCCACAGTGTCTACCACTTCTCAAAACACTTCCAATATATGAGGAAACTGTACTACAGTATGTTCTCACACAGGGATGGGTCTAAGCTCAATTGGAAAGTGTAGGACGTGTCTGGGTAGCAATCATGAAGTGTCCTATACAGGCCCCTTAGAGGCGATGCGGAGGAAGTTATCTGGTCAGGGAACCTACTTCAGATTCGTATTCATTCATAACAGTGTTTCTCCTTTGTGGATGAAGATAGAACAGGGACGGATTATTGGCACATTAGGTACTGTGCGTAAAGGGCAGGCTATAGAGCTTAAGCCTGCCAAACACATTTTGGTGTTCACCACCAATGGTGATCCGCACTTAGATTCTGCATCTAAAACGCTTCCAACACTGATAGGGAAGTGTGCTTTAGGAGGGATACACTGCAGTGTTACGTCTGTTAAAGAAGGAAGCTTTTGGGACTGACACTGTGGTAACTGCAATAGGCACACTTTGCTTTCCAGTCTCAGACGTCTAACCGTTAGACTATAGGAAGTTCTGTTTAAGGGAAATTCCTTCATGTGGAAATTCACTTCTCACATGTCTTTCCAGTGGAGGAAAGAAGATAGAAGAAGGTAGGACAGAGAGAACGTTGTAACCCGTGAGTGAAGTACAGGGTAAGGCACCTAAACCTCTATGATGCATACGGGAAGTTCAACACGTGGGATGTTTCACAATGTCTACCACTTCTCAAAACACTTCCAATATATGAGGGAACTGTGCTACCGTAAGTTCTCACAACAGGGATGCATCTGTGCACAGCTGAAAACTCTAGGATGTGTCTGGGTAGCCATCATGAAGTGTCTCATACAGGCCCCTTAGAGGTGACGTGTAGGAAGGTATCTGCTCCGGGAAGCTACATAAGGTGCGTACTCATTCATAACATTGCTTCTCTTTGGAGGAATGAAAGTAGAACAAGGACGAACTAGGGGCACATTAGGCACTGTGAGTAAAGTGCAGGCAATGATGCTTAAGCCTGCAAAAACATATTGGATGTAAACCACCAGTAGTGATCCGCACTTAATTTCTGTATCATAAATGCTTCCTACACTGAGATGGAAGTGTCCTTTAGGAGGGATTCACTGCAGTGTTACGTCTGTTAAAGAAGGAAGCTTTTGGGACTGACTCTGTGGTAACCTCATTAGGCGTACATAGCTTTCCAGTCTCAGACGTCTAACCCTTAGACTATAGGAAGTTCTGTTTAAAGGAAATTCCTTCATGCGGATTGTCACTCTTCACAGTGTCTTTATGTGGAGGAAAGAAGATGGAACAAGGACGGACAGAGAGAACGTTGCAAACCGTGAGTGAAGTACAGGGTAAGCCACACAGGCCTCTATGATGCATACTGGAAGTTCAACACCAGAGAGGTTCCACAGTCTCTACCTCTTCTCAAAACACTTCCAGTATTTGAGGGTACTGTGCTACAGTAAGTTCTCACGACAGAGATGCGTCTGTGCTCAATTGGAAAGTGTAGGACGTGTCTGGCTAGCAACCATGGAGTGTCTCATACAGGCCCCTTAGAGGGGATGCGGAGGAAGGTATCTGCTCAGGGAACCTACTTCAGGTGCGTACTCATTCATAACAGTGTTTCTCCTTTGAAGATGAAGATAGAACAGGGAAGGACTACGGGCACAATAGGTACTGTGAATAAAGGGCACGCTATGGCGCTTAAGCATGCCAAACATATATTGGATGTTCACCACCAGTGGTGATCCGCACTTAGTTTCTGTGTCGAAAACGCTTCTTACACTGAGAGGGAAGTGTGCTTTAGGAGGGATTCACTGCAGTGTTACGTCTAGTAAAGAAGGAAGATTTTGGGACTGACTCTGTGGTAACCGCAATAGTCGCACATAGCTTCCCAGTCTCAGATGTCTATCCGTTGGACTTAGCAAGTTCTGTTAAGAATAACTCCTTCTGTGGAATGTCACTTCTCACAGTGTCTTTCCACTGGAGGAAAGAAGATACTACAAGGACGGAGCAGAGAGAACGTTGCAACCCATGAGTGAAGTACAGGGTAAGGCACCAAGGCCTCTATGATGAAAACTGTAATTTCAACACCTGGGATGTTCCACAGTGTCTACCACTTCTCAAAACACTTCCAATATATGAGGGAACTGTGCTACCATAAGTTCACACGACAGGGATGCATCTGTGCTCAGTTGAAAACTCTAGGATGTGTCTGGTTAGCAATCATGAAGTGTCTCATGCAGGCCCCTTAGAGGGCATGCGTAGGAAGGTATCTGCTCAGGGAAGCTACTTCAGGTGAGTACTCATTCATAACAGTGCTTCTCCTTGGAGGAATGAAGGTAGAACACGTACGGATTAGCGGCACATTAGGTACTGTGAGTGAGGCAGGCTATGGCGCTTAAGCCTGCCAAACACATATAGGATGTTCACCACCTGTGGGGATCCGCACTTAGTTTCTGTGTCTAAAACGCTTCCAAAACTGAGAGGGAAGTGTGAATTTGGGGGGATTCAATGAAGTTTTACGTCTGTTAAAGAAGGAAGCTTTGGGGACTGACTCTTTGGTAACTGCATTAGGCACACATAGCTTTCCATTCTCAGACATCTAACTGTTATACTATAGGAAGTTCTGTTTAAGGAAACTCCTTCATGCGAATTGTCACTTCTCACAGTGTCTTTATGTGGAGGAAAGAAGATAGAACAAGGACGGAAAGAGAGAACGTTGCAAACCGTGTGTGAATTACAGGGTAAGCCACTTAGGTCTCTATGATGCATACTGGCAGTTCAAAAACGGAGATGTTCCACAGTATCTACCTCTTCTGAAAACACTTCCAGTATATGAGGGAACTGTGCTTCAGTAAGTTCTCACGACAGAGAGCGTCTGTGTTCAGTTGGAAAGTGTAGGACATGTCTGGGTAGCAACCATGACGTTTCTGATACAAGCCCCTAAGAAGGGATGTGGAGGAAGTTATCTGCTCAGGGGACCTACTTCAGGTGCGTACTCATTCATAACAGTGTTTCTCCTTTGCAGATGAAAATAGAACAGGGAAGGACTACGGGCACATTAGGTACTGTTAGTAAAGGGCACTCTATGGTGCTTAAGCCTGTCAAACACATATTAGATGTTCACCACCAGTGTTGATCTGCACTTAGTTTCTGCGTCGAAAACGCTTCTTACACTTAGAGGGAAGTGTGCTTTAGGAGGGATTCACAGCAGTGTTTCGTCTAGAAAAGAAAGAAACTGTTGGGACTGACACTGTGGTAACCGAAATAGTCGCACATAGCTTTCCTGTCTCAGCTGTCTATCCGTTGGACTATAGCAAGTTCTGTTTAAGGGAAACTCCTTCATGCGGAATGTCACTTCTTACAGTGTCTTTCCGGTGGACGAAGGAAGATAGAACAAAGACGGAGCAGAGAGAACGTTGCAACCGGTGAGTGAAGTACATGGTAAGGCACCTAGACCTCTATGTTGCATACTGGAGTTCAACACCTGGGATGTTCCACAGTGTCTACCTCTTCTCAAAACTCTTTCAGTATATGAGGGAACTGTGCTACAGTAAGTTCTCACGACAGAGATGAGTCTGTGCTCAGTTGGAAAGTGTAGGATGTGTCTGGATAGCAATCATGAAGTGTATGATACATGCCCTTTAAAGGGGATTCGGAGGAAGGTATCTGCTCTAGGAAGGTACTTCAGGTGCGTACTCATTCATAACAGTGTTTCTCTATTGAGGAATGAAGATAGAACAGGGAAGGCCTACGGGCACTTTAGGAACTATGAGTTAAGGACAGGCTTTGGCGCTTAAGCCTGCCAAACACATTTTGGATGTTCACCACCAGTGGTGATCCTCACTTAGTTTCTGCGTCGAAAACGCTTCCTACACTGAGAGGGAAGTGTGCTTTAGGAGGGATTCACTGCAGTGTTACGTCTGTTTAAGAAGGAAGCTTTTGGGACTGACTCTGTGGAAAACGCAATAGGGGCTCATAGCTTTCCAATCTCAGACGTCTATCCGTTGCTATATCAAGTTCTGTTTAAGGAAAACACCTACAAGCGGAATGACACTTCTCACAGTGTCTTACCACTGGAAGAAAGATTTAGAACAAGGACGGAGCAGAGAGAACTTTGCAAAACTGTGAAGTACAGGGTAGCCACTTAGGCGTCTATGATGCATACTGGAAGTTCAACACCGGAGATGTTCCACAGTGTCTACCTCTTCTAAAAACACTTCCAGTATATGAGGGAACTGTGTTACAGTAAGTTCTCACGTCAGAGTTGCGTCTGTGCTCAGTGGAAAGTAAAGGACGTGTCTGGATATCAACCATGAAGTGTCTGATACAGGCCCCTTAGATGGGATGCGAAGGAAGGTATCTGCTCAGGGAACATACTTCAGGTGCATACTCATTCATAACAGTGTTTCTCCTTTGAAGATGAAAATAGAACAGGGAAGGACTACGGGCACATTAGTTACTGTGATTAAAGGGCACGCGATGGCGCTTAAGCCTTCCAAAAACATATTGGATGTTCACCACCAGTGGTGAACGCACTTAGATTCTGCGTCTATAATGCTTCCTACACTGAGAGGAAAGTGTGCTTTAAGAGGGATTCCCTGCAGTGTTACGACTGTTAAAGAAGGAAGCTTTTAGGACGGACTGTGGAAAACGCAATAGGCACACAGAGCTTTCCAGTCTCAGACGTCTATCCGTTGGACTATAGCAAGTTCTGTTTAAGGGAAACTCCTTCATGCGGAATGTCACTTCTCACAGTGTCTTTCCAGTGGAGGAAAGAAGATAGAACAAGGACGGACAGAGAGAACGTTGCAACCCGTGAATGAAGTACAGGGAAAGGCACCTAGGCCTCTATGATGCATACTGGAAGTTCAACACCTGGGATGTTCCACAGTGTCTACCACTTCTCAAAACACTTCCAATATATTATGGAACTGTGCTACCATAAGTTCTCATGACAGGGATGCATCTGTGCTCAGTTGAAAACTCTAGGAAGTGTCTGGGTAGCAATCATGAAGTGTCTCAAACAGGCCCCTTAGAGGGGATGCGGGGGAAGGTATCTCCTCAGGGAACCTACTTAGGTGCTTACTCATTAATAACAGTGTTTCTCCTTTGAGGATGAAGATAGAACAGGGAAGGACTACGGGCACACTAGTTACTGTGAGTAAAGGAGAGGCTATGGCGCTTAAGCCTGCCAAACACATATTGGATGTTCACCACCAGTGTTGATCCGCACTTATTTTCTGCGTCTAAAACGCTTCCAACACTGAGAGTGAAGTGTGCTTGAGAAGGGATTCACTGCAGTGTTACGTCTGTTAAAGAAGGAAGCTTTTGGGACTGACTCTGTGTTAACCGCATTAGGCGCACATAGCTTTCCAGTCACAGATGTCTAACCATTAGACTATAGGTAGTTCTGTTTAAGGGAAACTCCTTCAGCGGATTGTCCTTCTCACAGTGTATTTAAGTGGAGGAAAGAAGATAGAACAAGGACGGACAGAGAGAACGTTGCAAACCCTGAGTGAAATACAGGGTAAATCACTTAGGCCTCTATGATGCATACTGGAAGTTCAACACTGGAGATGTTCCACAGTGTCTCCCTCTTCTCAAAACACTTCCAGTATATGACGGAACGTGCTAGAGTAAGTACTCACGATAGAGATGCGTCTGTGCTCAGTTGGAAAGTGTAGGACGTGTCTGGGTAGCAACCATGAAATGTCTGATAAAGGCACCTTAAGGGCATGCGGAGGAATGTATCTACTACGGGAACCTACTTCAGGTGCTTCCTCCTTCATAACAGTGTTTCTCCTTTGAGGATGAAGATAGAACAGGGAAGGACTACGGGCACATTAGTTACTGTGTGTAAAGGGTACGCTGTGGTCTTAAGCCTGCCAATAACATATTGGATGGTCGCCACCAGTGGTATTCAGCACTTAGTTTCTGCGTCGACAACGCTTCCTACACTGAGAAGGAAGTGTGCTTTAGGAGGGATTCACTGCAGTGTTACGTCTAGTAAAGAAGGAATCTTTTGGGACTTACTCTGTGGTAACCGCAATAGTCACACATAGCTTTCCAGTCTCAGATGTCTATCCGTTGGACTATAGCAAGTTCTGTTTAAGGGAAACTCCTTAATGTGGAATGTCACTTCTCACAGTGTCTTTCCAGTGGAGGAAAGAAGATAGAAAAAGGACGGAGCAGAGAGAACGTTGTAACCCGTGAGTGAAGTATAGGGTAAGGCAACTAGGCCTCTATGATGCATACTGGAAGTTCAACACGGGATGTTCCACAGTGTCTACACTTTGCAAACACATCCAATATATGAGGGATCTGTGCTACCGTAACTTCTCATGACAGGGATGCGTCTATGCTGGGTTGGAAAGTGTAGGACGTGTCTGGGTAGCAATCATGAAATGTCTGATATAAGCCCCTTAGAGGGGATGCGGAGGAAGGTATCTGCTCAGGGAACCTACATCAGGTGCGTTCTCATTCATAACAGTGTTTCTCTATTGAGGAATGAAGATAGAACAGGGAAGGACCAAGGCACTTTAGGAATTATGAGTAAAGGACAGGCTATGGCGCTTAAGCCTGGCAAACACATATTGGATGTTCACCACCAGTGGTGATCCGCACTTAGTTTCTGCATCTAAAACGATTCCTACACTGAGAGGGAAGTGTGCTTTAGGAGGGATTCATTGCAATTTACGTCTGTTAAAGATGGAAGATTTTGGGACTGACTCTGTGGAAACCGCAATAGGCGCACATAGCTTTACAGTCTCAGACGTCTATCCGTTGGACTATAGCAAGTTCTGTTTAAGGGAAAATCCTTCATGCGGAATGTCATTTCTCACAGTGTCTTTCCACTGGAGGAAAGAAGATAGAACAAGGATGGAGCAGAGAGAACGTTGCAACCGTGAGTGAAGTACAGGGTAAGGCAACTAGGCCTCTATGATGCATACTGGAAGTTCAACACCGGGGATGTTCCACAGTGTTTACCTCTTCTCAAAAACCTTCCAATATATGAGGGAACTTTGCTACCGTAAGTTCTCACGACAGGGATGTATCTGTGCCCATTTGGAACCTCAAGGACGTGTCTGGATAGCCAACATGAAGTGTTTCAAACAGGCCCCTTTGAGGGGATGCGAAGGAAGGTATCTGCTCAGGGAACCTATTTCACGTGCGTACTCTTGATAACTGTGTTTCGCCTTTGAGAAATGAAGAAAGAACAGGGTCGCACTAGGGGCATATGATGTTATGTGAGTAACAGGAAGGCTATGGCGCTGAAGCCTGCCAAACAGAATTGGATGTTCACCACCAGTGGTGATCCGCACTTAGTGTCTGCGTCTAAAACGCTTCCAACACTGAAAGGGAAGTGTGCTTTAGGAGGGATTCACTGAAGTGTTACGTCTGTTAAAGAAGGAAGCTTTTGGGTCTGATTCTGTGGTAACCGCATTAGGCGCACATAGCTTTCCCGTCTCAGCCTTCTATCCGTTCGACTATAGCAAGTTCTGTTTAAGGGAAACTCCTTCATGTGGAAAGTCACTTCTCACAGTGTCTTTCCAGTGGAGGAAAGAAGATAGAACAAGACGGACAGAGAGAAAGTTGCAAACCGTGAGTGAAATACAGGGTAAGCCACTTAGGCCTCTATGATGCATACTGGTAGTTCAACACCGAAGATGTTCCACAGTGTCTACCTCTTCTCAAAACACTTCCAGTATATGAGGGAACTGTGCTACAGAAAGTTCTCATGACAGAGATGCGTCTGTGCTCAGTTGGAAAGTGTAGGACGTGTCTGGGTAGCAACCATGAAGTGTTTGATACAGGCCCCTAAGAGGGGATGCGGAGGAAGGTATCTGCTCAGGGAACCTACTTCAAGTGAGTACTCATTCATAACAGTGTTTCTCTTTTGAGGATGAAGATAGAACAGGGAAGGACTATGGGCACATTAGGTACTGTGAGTAAAGTGCACGCGATGGCGCTTAAGCCTGCCAAACACATATTGGATGTTCACCACCAGTGGTGATCCGCACTTAGTTTCTGCATCCAAAACACTTCCTACACTTAGAGGGAAGTGTGCTTTAGGAGGGATTCAGTGCAGTTTTACGTCTAGTAAAGAAGGAAGCTTTTGGGACTGACACTGTGGTAATCGCAATAGTCGCACATATTTTCCAACTCAGCCGTCTATCCGTTGGACTATAGCAAGTTCTGTGTAAGGGAAACTCCTTCATGCGGAATGTCACTTTTCACAGTGTCTTTCCACTGGAGGAAAGAAGATAGAACAAGGGGGAGCAGAGAGAACGTTGCAAACGGTGAGTGAAGTACAGGGTAATTCACCTAGTCCTCTATGATGCATACTGGAAGTTCAACACCTGGGATGTTCCACAGTGTCTATCTATTCTCAAAACACTTCCAATATATGAGGGAACTGTGCTTCAGTATGTTCTCACGACAGGGATGCGTCTGTGCTCAGTTGGAAAGTGTAGGACGTGTCTGGGTAGCAATCATAAAGTGTCTGATACAGGCCCCTTACAGGGGATGCGGAGGAAGGTATCTGCTCAGGGAACCTACTTCAGGTTAGTACTCATTCATAACAGTGTTTGTCTTTTGAGGATGAAGATAGAACAGGGTCGGATTACGGGCACATTGGGTACTGTGAGTAAAGGGCAGGCTATGTCGCTTAAGCCTGCCAAACACATATTGGATGTTCACCACCTGTGGTGATCCGCACTTAGTCACTTAGTTTGTGCATCCAAAACGCTTCCTACACTGAGAGGGAAGTGTGCATTAAGAGGGATTCACTGCAGTGTTACGTCTGTTAAAGAAGGAAGCTTTTGGGACTGACACTTTGGTAACCGCAATAGGCTCACATAGCTTTCCAGTCTCAGACTTCTATGCGTTAGACTATAGGAAGTTCTGTTTAAGGGAAACTCCTTCATCCGGAAATTCACTTCTCACAGTGTCTTCTGGTGGAGGAAAGGAGATAGAACAAGGACGGACAGAGAGAACGTTGCAAACTGTGAGTGAAGTACAGGGTAAGCCACTTAGGCCTCTATGATGCATACTGGAAGTTCAACACCGGAGATGTTCCTCAGTGTCTACCACTTCTCAAAACACTTCGAGTGTATGAGGGAACTGTGCCACAGTAAGTTCTCACGACAGAGATGCGTCTGTGCTCAGTTGGAAAGTGTAGGACGTGTCTGGGTAGCAACCATGTAGTGTCTGATACAGTCCGCTTAGAGGGGATGCGGAGGAAGGTATCTGCTCAGGTAACCTACTTCAGGTGCTTACTCATTCATAACAGTGTTTCTCCTTTGAGGATGAAGATAGAACAGGGAAGGACTACGGGCACACTAGGTTCTGTGATAAAGGGCACGTTATGGCGCTTAATCCTGCCAAACACATATTGGATGTTCACCACCAATGGTGATCCGCACTTAGCTTCTGTGTCGAAAACGCTTCTTTTTTTTCCCAATTTATTTATTTTCTGAAAAACAGTATTCATTATTTTTTCACCACTCCCAGTTCTCCATGCAAGCTGTGCCTTCTATAATACCCACCACTTTGTACCCCAACCTCCCACCACCCCTGCCACTTCAAACCTCTCAGACTGTTTTTCAGAGTCCATAGTCTCTCATGGTTCAGCTCCCCTTCCAATTTACCCAAATTCCCTACTCCTCCCTAACGCCCCTTGTCCTTCATGCTATTGGTTATGCTCCACAAATGAGTGAAACCATATGATAATTGACTCTCTCTGCTTGACTGATTTCACTCAGCATAATCTCTTCCAGTCCCGTCCATGTTGCTACAAAAGTTGGATATTCGTCCTTTCTGATGGAGGCATAATACTCCATAGTGTATAAGGACCACGTCTTCCTTATCCATTCCTCCGTTGAAGGGCATCTTGGTTCTTTCCATAGTTTGGCGACTGTGGCCATTGTTGCTATAAACATTGGGGTACAGATGGCCCTTCTTTTCACGACATCTGTATCTTTGGGGTAAATACCCAGGAGTGCAATTGCAGGGTCGTAGGGAAGCTCTATTTTTATTTCTTGAGGAATCTCCACACTGTTCTCCAAAGAGGCTGCACCAACTTGCATTCCCACCAACAGTGTAAGAGGGATTCCCCTTTCTCCACATCCTCTCCAACACATGTTGTTTCCTGTTTTGTTAATTTTGGCCATTCTAACTGGTGTAAGGTGATATCTCAATGTGGTTTTAATTTGAATCTCCCTGAGGGCTAATGATGATGAGCATTTTTTCATGCGTCTGATAGCCATTTGTATGTCTTGATTGGAGAAGTGTCTGTTTATATCTTCTGCCCATTTTTTGATGTGTTTGTCTGTTTCGTGTGGGTTGAGTGTGAGGAGTTCACTTAGATCCTGGATATCAACCTTTTGTCTGTACTGTCATTTGCAAATATCTTCTCCCATTCCTTGGGTTGCCTCTTTGTTTTTTTGACTGTTTCCTTTGCTGTGCAGAAGCTTTTGATTTTTTTTCCCAATTTATTTTTTTTTTCAGGAAAACAGTATTCATTATTTTTTCACCACACCCAGTGCTCCATGCAAGCTGTGCCCTCTATAATACCCACCACCTGGTACCCCAACCTCCCACCCCCGTGCCACTTCTAACCCCTCAGATTGTTTTTCAGAGTCCATAGTCTCTCATGGTTCACCTCCCCTTCCAATTTTGATTTTGATGAAGTCCCAGAAGTTTATTTTCGCTTTTGTGTCCTTTGCCTTTCGAGACGTATCTTGAAAGAAGTTGCTGTGGCTGATTTCAAAGAGATTACTGCCTATGTTCTCCTCTAAGATTCTGATAGATTCCTGTCTCACGTTGAGGTCTTTTATCCATTTAGTTGATCTTTGTGTACGGTGTAAGAAAATGGTCGAGTTTCATTCTTCTACATATAGCTGTCCAGTTTTCCCAGCACCATTTATTGAAGAGACTGTCTTTTTTCCACTGTATATTTTTTCCTGTTTTGTCGAAGATTAATTGACCATAGAGTTGAGGGTCCATATCAGGGCTCTCTACTCTGTTCCACTGGTCTATGTGTCTGTTTTTATGCCAGTACCATGCTGTCTTGGTGATCACAGCTTTGTAATAAAGCTTGAAATCAGGTAAGGTGATGCCGCCAGCTTTATTTTTGTTTTTCAACATTTCCTTAGCGATTCGGGGTCTCTTCTGATTCCATACAAATTTTAGGATTATTTGCTCCAGCTCTTTGAAGAATGCCGGTGGAATTTTGATCGGAATGGCATTAAAAGTATAGATTGCTCTAGGCAGTATAGACATTTTAACAATGTTTATTCTTCCGATCCAAGAGCATGGAATGGTCTTGCATCTTTTTGTGTCTTCTTCAATTTCTTTCATGAGCGTTCTATAGTTCCTCAAGTATAGATCCATTACCTCCTTAGATAGGTTTATTCCCAGGTATCTTATGGTTCTTGGTGCTATAATACATGGAATCGATCCTCTAATTTCCCTTTCTGTATTTTCATTGTTAGTGTATAGGAAAGCCACTGATTTCTGCACATTGACTTTGTATCCTGTCACGCTGCTGAATTCCTGTATGAGTTCTAGTAGTTTGGGGGTGGAGTCTTTTGGGATTTCCATATAAAGAATCATGTCATCTGCGAAGAGAGAGAGTTTGACTTCTTCATTACCAATTTGGATACCTTTTATTTCTCTCTGTTGTCTGATTGCTGTTGCTAGGACTTCTAATACTATGTTGAACAAGAGTGGTGAAAGTGGGGGACGCCTGGGTGGCTGGGATGCCTGGGTGGCTCAGTTGGTTAAGCAGCTGCCTTCGGCTCAGGACATGATCCCGGCGTCCTGGATCAAGTCCCACATTGGGCTCCTTGCTCAGCAGGAAGCCTGCTTCTCCCTCTGCCTCTGCCTGCCTCTCTGTCTGTCTGTGCTTGCTCTCTATCCCTCTCTCTCTGTCAAATAAATAAATAAAATTAAAAAAAAAAGAGTGGTGAAAGTGGGCATCCTTGTCTTGTTCCTGATCTCAATGGGAAGGCTGCAAGCTTTTTCCCATTGAGGATGATATTTGCTGTGGGTCTTTCATAGATAGATTTGATGAGGTTCCGGAATGTTCCCTCTATCCCTATACTTTGAAGCGTTTTAATCAGGAACGGATGTTGGATTTTGTCAAATGTTTTTTCTGCATCAATTGAGAGGACCATGTGGTGGTTCTTCTCTCTTCTCATATTAATATGTTGTATCACATTGTTTGATTTACGAATGTTGAACCATTCTTGTAGCCCAGGGAAGAATCCCACCTGATCATGGTGGATAATCTTTTTAATGTGTTGTTGGATCCTGTTGGCTAGGATCTTGTTGAGAATCTTAGCATCCATATTCATCAGTGATATTGGTCTGAAATTCTCCTTTTTGTTAGGGTCCTTGCCTGGTTTGGGGATCAGGGTAATGCTGGCTTCATAGAAAGAGTCTGGAAGTTTTCCTTCTGCTTCAATTTTTTGAAACAGCTTCAGGAGAATAGGTGTTATTTCTTCTTGGAAGGTTTGGTAGAATTCCCCAGGGAATCCGTCAGGTACTGGGCTCTTGTTTTTTGGGAGATTTTTGATCACTGCTTTAATCTCGTTATTAGATATCGGTATATTCAGGTTCAATTTTGGTAGTTTATATTTTTCCAGGAATGCATCCATTTCATCTAGGTTGCTAAGCTTATTGGCATATAACTATTCGTATTAACTTCTGATGATTGTTTTTACTTCCTTGGCGTTAGTTGTGATCTCTCCCTTTTCATTCATAATTTTATGAATTTGGGATTTCTCTCTTTTCTTTCGGATTAGTGTAGCCAGTGGCTTATTGATTCTTTCAAAAAACCAGCTTCTAGTTTCATTGATACGTTCTACTGTATCTCTGGTTTCTCCCTCATTGATCTCAGCTCTAAACTTGATGATTTCCCTCCTTATGTGTGGAGTTGGTTTGATTTGTTGTTGATCCTCCAGTTCTTTAAGGTGTAGAGACAGCTGGTGTGTTCTGGATTTTTCAATTCTTTTGAGCAAGGCTTGGATGGCTATCTATTTTCCCCTTAGGACCGCCTTTGCTGTATCCCATAGGTTTTGGACCGAAGTGTCTTCATTCTCATTGGTTTCCATGAATTGTTTCAGTTCTTCTTTGATCTCCTGGTTGATCCAAGCATTCTTAAGCAAGGTGGTCTTTAGTTTCCAGGTGTTTGAGTTCCTTCGGAACTTTTCCTTGTGATTGAGCTCCAGTTTCAAAGCATTGTGATCTGAGAATATGCAGGGATATGCAGGGAATATGCAGTGAATAATCTCATTCTTTTGGTATCGGCTGAGTTCAGATATGTGACCCAGTATGTGGTCTATTCTGGAGAAGGTTCCGTGTGCACTTGAGAAGAATGAGTATTCTGCTGTTTTAGGGTGGAATGTTCTGTATATATCTATGAGGCCCATCTGGTCCAATATGTCATTCAATGCTCTTGTTTCTTTATTGATTTTCGGCTTCGATAGCTTTCGGAAGCTTTTGGGACTGACTCTGTGGTAACCGCATTAGGTGCACATAGCTTTACAGTCTCAGACGGCTTACCGTTCGACTATAGGAACTTCTGTTTAAGGGAAACTCCTTCATGTGGAATGTCACTTCTCACAGTGTCTTTCCAGTGGAGGTAAGGAGATAGAATAAGGACAGAGCAGAGAGAACGTTGCACCAGTGAGTGAAGTACAGGGTAAGGCACCTAGGCATCTATGATGCATACTCGAAGTTCAACACCTGGGAAGTTCCACAGTGTCTACCACTTCTCAAAACACTTCCAATATATGAGGGAACTGTGCTACACAATGTTCTCACCACAGGGATGCCTCTATGCTCAGTTGGAAAATGTAGGACGTGCCTGGGTAGCAACCATGAAGTGTCTGATACAGGACCCTTAGAGGGGATGCGGAGGAAGATATCTGCTCAGGGAACCTACTTCAGGTGCGTACTCATTCATAACAGTGTTTCTCCTTTGAGGATGAAGATAGAACAGGGAAGGACTATGGGCACATTAGGTACTGTGTTTAAAGGGCACGCTATGGCGCTTAAGCCTGCCAAACACACATTGGATGTTCACCACCAGTGGTGATCCGCACTTAGTTTCTGCATCGAAAACGCTTCCTACACTGAGAGGGAAGTGTGCTTTAGGAGGAATTCACTGCACTGTTACATCTGTTAAAGAAGGAAGCTTTGGGGATTGACTCTGGTAACCGCAATAGGCGCACATAGCTTTCCAATCTCATACGTCTATCCCTTGGACTATAGCAAGTTCAGTTTAAAGGAAACACCATCATGCAGAATGTCACTTCTCACAGTGTCTTTCCAGTGCTTGAAAGAAGAGAACAACGACGGTCATAGAGAACGTTGCAACCCGTGAGTGAAGTACAGGGTAAGGAACCTAAGCCTCTATGATGCATACTGAAAGTTCAACACCTGGGATGTTCCACAATGTCTACCACATTTTAAAACACATCCAATATATGAGGGAACTGTGCTACCGTATGTTCTCACGACAGCAATGCATCTGTGCACATTGAAAATTCTAGGATGTGTCTGGGTAGCAATCATGAAGTGTCTCATCCAGGCCACTTAGAGGGGATGCGTAGGAAGGTATCTGCTCAGGGAAGCTAATTCAGGTGTGTACTCATTCATAACAGTGCTTCTCCTTGGAGGAATGAAGGAAGAACACGGACGGACTAGGGGCACATTAGGTACTGTGAGTAAAGGGCAGGCTATGGAGCTTAAGCCTGCCAAACACATATTGGATGTTCACCACCAGTTGTGATCTGGGCTTAGTTTCTGTGTCTAAAACGCTTCCAACACTGAGAGGGAAGTGTGCTTTAGGAGGGATTCACTGCAGTGTTACGTCTAGTAAAGAAGGAAAGTTTTGCGACTGACTCTCTGGTAACCGCTTTAGGCGCACAGAGCTTTCCAGTCTCAGACATCTAACCGTTAGACGATAGGAAGTTCTGTTTAAGGGAAACTCCTTCATGCGGATTGTCACTTCTCACAGTGTCTTTATATGGAGGAAAGAAGATAGAACAAGGACGGACAGAGAGAACATTGCAAACCGTGAGTGAAGTACAGGGTAAGCCACTTAGGGTTCTATGATGCATACTGGCAGTTCAACACCGGAAATGTTCCCCAGTGTCTACCTCTTCTCAAAACACTTCCAGTATATGAGCGAACTGTGCTACAGTAAGTTCTCACGACAGAGATACGTCTGGGCTCAGTTGGAAAGTGTAGGACTTGTCTGGGTAGCAATCATGAAGTGTCTGATACAGGCAACTTAGAGGGGATGCGGAAGAAGGTATCTGCTCAGGGAACCTACTTAGGTGCCTACTCATTCATAACAGTGTTTCTCCTTTGAGGATGAAGATAGAACAGGGACGGATTAGGGGCACATTAGGTACTGTGAGTAAATGGCAGGCTATGGCGCTTAAGCCTGCCAAACACATATTGGTTGTTCACCACCAGTTGGAGATCCGCACTTAGTTTCTGCGCTTAAAGGCTTCCAACACTGAGAGGGAAGTGTGCTTTAGGAGGGATTCACTGCAGTGTTACGTCTGTTAAAGAAGGAAGCTTTTGGGACTGACTCTGCGGTAACCGCAGTAGGCGCACATAGCTATCCAGTCTCAGACGTCTAACCGTTAGAATATAGGAATTTCTGTTTAAGGGAAACTCCTTCATAGAATGTCACTTCTCACAGTGTTTTTCCAGTGGAGGAAAGAAGATAGAACAAGGACGGAGCAGAGAGAACGTTGCAACCCATGAGTGTAGAACAGGGTAAGTCACCTAGGTCTGTATGATGCATATGGAAGTTCAACACCTGGGATGTTCCACAGTTTCTACCACTTCTCAAAACACTTCCAATATATGAGGGAACTGTGCTACCGTAATTTCTCACGACAGAGATGCGTCTGTGCTCAGTTGGAAAGTTAGGACGTGTCTTGGTAGCAACCATGAAGTGTCTGATACAGGCCCCTTAGAGGGGATGCGGAGGAAGGTATCTACTCAGGGAAGCTTCTTCAGGTGCGTACTCATTGATAACAGTGCTTCGCTTTGGAGGAATGAAGGTAGAACATGGACGGACTAGGGACACATTAGTTACTGTGAGTAAAGGGCACGCTATGGCGCTTAAGCCTGCCAAACACATATTGGATGTTCACCACCAGTGTTGATTCGCACTTAGTTTCTGTGTCGAAAACGCTTCCTACACTGAGAGGGAAGTGTGCTTTAGGAGGGATTCACTGCAGTGTTACGTCTGTTAAAGAAGGAATCTTTTTGGACTGACTCTGTGGAAACCGCAATAGGCACACATAGCTTTCCAGTATCAGACGTCTATCCGTTGGAGTATAGCAAGTTCTGTTTAAGAAAACTCCTTCATGCGGAATGTCACATCTCACAGTGTCTTTCCAGTGGAGGAAAGAAGATAGGACAAGGACGGAGCAGAGAGAACGTTGCAACCCGTGAGTGAAGTACAGGGTAAGGCACCTGGCCTCTATGATGCATACTGGAAGTTCAACACCTGGGAAGTTCCACAGTGTCTACCACTTCTCAAAACATTTCCAATATATGAGGGAACGGTGCTACCGTATGTTCTCACGACTGGTATGCATCTGTGCTCAGTTGAAAACTCTAGGATGTGTCTGGGTAGCAATCGTGATGTGTCTCATACACTCCCCTTGGAAAGGATGCGGAGGAAGGTATCTTCTCAGGGAAGCTATTTCAGGTGCGTACTCATTCATAACAGTGCTTCTCCTTAGAGGAATGAAGGTAGAACACGGTTGGACTTGGGCCACATTAGTTACTGTGAGGAAAGGGCAGGCTATGAAGATAAAGCCTGCAAAACACATTTTGGATGGTCACCACCAGGGGTGATCCGCATTTAGTTTCCATCTAAAACGCTTCCAAAAATAAAAATAAAAATAAAATAAAACGCTTCCAACACTGAGAGCGTAGTGTGTTTTAGGAGGGATTCACTGCAGTGTTACATCTTTAAAAGAAGGAAGCTTTTGGGACTGACTCTGGGTAACCACATTAGGCTCACAAGCTTTCCAGTCTCAGACGTCTAACCGTTAGACTATAGTAAGTTTTGTTTAAGGGAAACTCCTTCATGCGGAATGTCACTTCTCACAGTTTCTTTCCAGTGGAGGTAAGAAGATAGAACAAAGACGGACAGAGAGAACGTTGCAAACCATGAGTGAAATACAGGGTAAGCCACTTAGGCCTCTATGATGCATACTGCAGTTAAACACCAGAGATGTTCCACAGTATCTACCTCTTCTCAAAACACTTCCAGTAAATGAGGTACCTGTGCTACAGTAAGTTCTCATGACAGGGATGCGTCTATGCTCAGTTGGAAAGTGTAGGACGTGTCTGGGTAGCAATCATGAAGTGTCTGATACAGGCCTATTAGAGGGGATGTGGAGGAAGGTATCTGCTCAGGGAATCTGCTTCAGGTTCGTACTCACTCATAACAGTGTTTCCGCTTTGAGGATGAAGATAGAACAGGGATGGATTAGGGGCAGATTAGGTACTGTGAGTGAAGGACAGGCTATGGCGCTTAAGCCTGCCAAACACATCTTGGATATTCACCATAAATGGTGATCCGCACTTAGTTTCTGCGTCTACAACGCTTCCAACACTGAGAGGGAAGAGTGCTTTAGGAGGGATTCACTGCAGTGTTACGTCTGTTTAAGAAGGAAGCTTTTGGGACTGACTCTGTGGTAACCGAATTAGTCGCACATAGCTTTCCAGTCTCTGACGTCTAACCGTTAGACTATAGTATGTTCTGTTTAAGGGAAACTCCTTCATGCGGAATGTCTCTTCTGACAGTGTCTTTCCAGTGTAGGAAAGAAGATAGAACAAGGACGGACAGAGAGAACGTTGCAAACCGTGTGTGAAGTACAGCGTAAGCCACTTAGGCCTCTATGATGCATACTGGAAGTTCAGTACCGGAGATGTTCCACAGTGTCTACCTCTCCTCAAAACACTTCCAGTATATGAGGGAACTGTGCTACACTAAGGTCTCATGACAGAGATGCGTCTGTGCTCAGTTGGAAAGTGTAGGACGTGTCTGGGTACAACCATGAAGTGTCTGATACAGGTCCCTTAGAGGGGATGCGGAGGAAGGTATTTGCCCAGGGAACCTATTTCAAGTGCATACTCATTCATAACAGTGTTTCTCCTTTGAGGATGAAGATAGAACAGGGAAGGACTACAGGCACCTTAGGTACTATGAGTAAAGAGCAGGCTATGGCGCTTAAGCCTGCCAAACACATATTGGATGTTTACCACCAGTGTTGATCCGCACTTCGTTTCTGCGTCGAAAACGCTCCTACACTGAGAGGGAAGTATGCTTTAGGAGGGATTCACTGCAGTGTTACGTCTGTTAAAGAAGGAAGATTTTGGGACTGACTCTGTGGTAACCGCAATAGGCGCACATAGCATTCCAGTCTCAGAAGTCTATCCGTTGGATTATAGCAAGTTCTGTTTAAGGGAAACTCCTTTTTGCTTAATGTCACTTCTCACAGTGTCTTTCCAGTGGTGAAAGAAGATAGAACAAGGACTGACAGAGAGAACGTTGCAACCCTTGAGTGAAGTTCAGGGTAAGGCACCTAAGCCTCTATGATTCATACTGGAAGTTCAACACCTGGGATGTTCCTCAATGTCTACCACTTCTCAAAACACTTTTAATATATGAGGGAACTGTGCTACTATGTTCTCACGACAGGGATGCATCTGTGCACAGTTGAAAACTCTAGGATGTGTGTGGGTAGCAATCATGAAGTGTCTCATACAGGCCCCTTAGACGGGATGCGTAGGAAGTTATCTGCTCAGGGAAGCTATTTCAGGTGCGTACTCATTCATTACAATGCTTCTCCTTTGAGGAATGAAGGTAGAACACGGACACGTCTGAAAAAGAAGGAAGCTTTTGGGACTGACTCTGTGATAACTGCAGTAGGCGCAGTTAGCTTTCCAGTCTCAGATGTCAAACCATTAGATTATAGGAAGTTCTGTTTAAGCGAAACTCCTTCATGCGGAATGTCACTTCTCACAGTGTCTTTCCAGTGGAGGTAAGAAGAGAGAACAAGGACGGACAGAGAGAACGTTGCAAACCGTGTGAAATACAGTGTAAGCCACTTAGACCGCTATGATGCATACTGGAAGTTCCACACCGCAGATGTTCCACAGTGTCTACCTTTTCTCAAAACACTTCCATTATATGAGGGAACGGTGCTACAGTAAGTTCTCACGACAGAGATGCATCTGTGCTCATTTGGAAAGTGTAAGACGAGTCTGGGTAGCAAACATGAAGTGTCTGATACAGGCCCCTTAGAGGGGATGCGGAGGAATTTATCTGCTCAGGGAACCTAGTACAGGTGCGTACTCATTCATAACAGTGTTTCTCCTTTGAGGATGAAGATAGAACAGTGGAAGTACTACGGGCACATTAGGTACTGTGAGTAAAGGGCAGGCTATGGCACTTATGCCTGCCAAACATATATTGGATGTTCACCAACAGTGGTGATCCGCATTTAGTTTCTGAGTCTAAAACGCTTCCTACACTGAGAGGGAAGAGTGCTTTAGTCGGGATTCACTGCAGTGTTACGTCTGTTAAAGGAGGAAGCTTTTGGGACTGACTCTGTGGTAACCGCAATAGGCGCAAATAGCTTTCAAGTCTCAGACGTCTATACGTTGGACTATAGCAAGTTCTGTTTAAGGGAAACTCCTTCATACGGAATGTCACTTCCGGGGATGTCACAACACCGGGGATGTTCCACAGTGTCTATGTCTTCTCAAAACACTTCCAATATATGAAGGAACTGTGCTACAGTAAGTTCTCATGACAGGGATGCATCTGTGCTCAGTTGGAAACTCTTGGACGTATCTGGGTAGCCAACATGTAGTGTTTCATACAGGCCCCTTAGAGGGGATGAGTAGGAAGGTATCTGCTCAGGGAACCTACTTCAGTTGCGTACTCACTTATAACAGTGTTGCTCCTTTGAGGAATGAAGATAGAACAGGGACAGACTTGGGGCATATTAGGAACTGTGAGTAAAGGGCAGGCTATGGCGCTTAAGCCTGCCAAACACATATTGGATGTTCACCACCAATGGTGATCCGCACTTAGGTTCTGCGTCTAAAACGCCTCCAACACTGAGAGGAAAGTGTGCTTTAGGAGGTATTCACTGCAGTGTTACGACTCTTAATGAAGGAAGCTTTTGGGACTGACTCTGTGGTAACCGAATTAGGCGCACATAGCTTTCCAGTATCAGACGTCTAACAGTTAGATTATAGGAAGTTCTGTTTAAGGGAAACTCCTTCATGCGGATAGTCACTTCTCACAGTGTCTTTATGTGGGGGAAAGAAGATAGAACAAGGACGGACAGAGAGAACATTGCAAAACGTGAGTGATGTACAGGGTAAGCCACATAGGCCTCTATGATGCATACTGGAAGTTCGACAACAGAGATGTTCCACAGTGTCTACCTCTTCTAAAAACACTTCCAGTATATGAGTCAACTGTGTACAGTAAGTTCTAACGACAGAGATGCGTCTGTGCTCAGTTGTAAATTGTAGGACATGTCTGGGTAGAAACCATGAAGTGTCTGTCACAAGCCCCTAAAGGGGATGCGGAGGAAGGTATCTGCTCAAGGAACCTACTTCAGGTGCGTACTCATTCATAACAGAGTTTCTCCTTTGAGGATGAAAATAGAACAGCGAAGGACCTCGGGCACATTAGGTACTACTAGTAAAGGGCACACTATGGCGCTTAAGCCTGCCAAACACATATTGGATGTTCCTACCAGTGTTGATCCGCACTTAGTTTCTGCGTCGAAAACGCTTCTTACACTGAGAGGGAAGTGTGCTTTATGAGGGATTCACTCTAGTGTTACATCTAGTAAAGAAGGAAGCTATTGGGACTGACTCTGTGGTAACCGCAAAAGTCACACATAGCTTTCCAGTCTCAGCCGTCTATCCGTTGGACTATAGCAAGTTCTGTTTAAGGGAAATCCTTCATGCGGAATGTCACTTCTCACAGTGTCTTTCCAGTGGAGGAAAGAAGATAGAAAAAGGATGGTGCAGAGAGAACTTTGCAACCGGTGAGTGAAGTACAGAGTAAGGCTACTAGGCCTCTATGATGCATACTGAAGTTCAACACCTGGGATGTTCCACAGTGTCTACCACTTCTCAAAAACTTCCAGTATATGAGGGTACTGTGCTACAGTAAGTTCTCACGACAGGGATGCATCTACGCTCAGTTGGAAAGTGTAGGACGTGTCTGGGTAGGAATCATGAAGTGTCTGATACAAGCCCCTGGAGGGGATGCGGAGCTAGTTATCTGCTCAGGGAACCTACTTCAGGTGCGTACTCATTCATAACAGTGTTTCTCCTTTGAGGATGAAGATAGAACAGGGACGGATTAGGGGCACATTAGGTACTGTGAGTAAAGTGCAGGCTATGGCGCTTAAGCGTGCCAAACACATATTGGATGTTCACCACCAATGGTGATCCGCACTTATTTCTGCCTCTAAAACGCTTCCAACACTGAGAGGGAAGTGTGCTTTAGGAGGGATTCACTGCAGTGTTACGTCTGTTAAAGAAGGAAGCTTTTTGGACTGACTCTGTGGTAACCTCATTAAGCGCACATACATTTCCAGTCTCAGACGTCTAACCGTTAGACTATAGGAATTTCTGTTTATGGGATACTCCTTCATGCGGAATGTCACTTCTCACTATGTCTTTCCAGTGGAGGTAAGAAGATAGAACAAGGACGGAAGGAGAGAACGTTGCAAACCGTGAGTGAAGTACAGGGTAAGCCACTTAGGCCACTGTGATGCAAACAGGAAGTTCAGCACCGGATGTTCCACAGTGTCCGCCTATTCTCAATACACTTCCAGTGTATGAGGCAACTGTGCTACAATAAGTTCTCACGACAGAGATGCGTCTGTTCTCAGTTGGAAAGTGTAAGACGTGTCTAGGAAGCAACCATGAAGTGTCTGATACAGGCCCCTTAGAGGGGATGCGGAGGAAGGTATCTGCTCAGGGAAGCTACTTCAGGTGCGTACTCATTCCTAAGAGTGTTATTCCTTTGAGGATGAAGATAGAACAGGGAAGGACTTTGGGCACATTAGGTACTGTGAGTAAAGGGCACGCTATGGCGCTTAAGCCTGCCAAACACATATTGGAGGTTCACCACCAGTGGTGATCCGCACTTAGTTTCTGCGTCGAAAACGCTTCCTACACTGAGAGGGAGTGTGCTTTAGGAGGGATTCACTGCAGTTATGTCGGTTATAGAAGGAAGCTTTTGGGTCTGACACTGTGGTAACCGCAATAGGCGCACACAGCTTTCCATTCTCAGACGTCTAACCGTTAGACTATAGGTAGTTCTGTTTAAGGGAAACTCCTTCATGTGGAATGCCACTTCTAAAAGTGTCTTTCCAGTGGAGGAAAGAAGATAGAACAAGTACAGACAGAGAGAACGTGGCAACCCGTGAGTATGTACAGGGTAAGGCACTAAGCCTCTATGATGCATACTGGAGGTTCAACCCCTGGGTTGTTCCACAGTGTCTACCACTTCTCAAAACACTTCCAATATATGACAGAACTGTTCTACCGTACGTTCTCATGACAGGGATGCATCTGTGCACAATTGAAAACTCTAGGATGTGTCTGGGTAGCAATCATGAAGTGTCTCATACAGGCCCCTTAGAGGGGATGCTTAGGAAGGTATCTGCTCAGAGAAGCTACTTCAGGTGCCTACTCATTCATAACAGTGCTTCTCCTTTGAGGAATGAAGGTAGAACACAGACGGATTAGGGGCACATTAGGTACTGTGAGTAAAGGGCAAGCTATGGCGCTTAAGCCTGCCAAACACATATTGGATGTTCACCACCAGTGGTTATCCGCACTTAGTTTTTGCGTCTAAAATGCTTCCAACACTGAGAGTGTAGTGTGCTTTAGGAGGGATTCACTGCAGTGTTACGTCTAGTAAAGAAGGAAGCTTTTGGGACTGACTCTGTGGTAACCGCAATAGTCGAACAAAGCTTCCCAGTCTCTGATATATATCCATTGTACTATAGCAAGTTCTGTTTATGGGAAACTCCTTCATGCGGAATGCACTTCTCACTGTGTCTGTCCACTGGAGGAAAGGAGATAGAACAAGGACGGACAGAGAGAACGTTGCAACCCGTGTGTGAAGTACAGGGTAAAGCACCTAAGCCTCTATGATGCATACTGGTTGTTCAACACCTGGAATGTTCCAAGATTCTACCAATTCTCAAAACACTTCCAATATGTGACGTAACTGTGCTACAGTAGGTTCTAACGACAGGGATGCGTCTATGCTCAGTTGGAAAGTGTAGGACGTGTCTGGGTAGCAACCATGAAGTGTCTGATACAGGCCCCATAGAGTGGATGCGGAGGAAGGTATCTGATCAGGGATCCTACTTCAGGTACTTACTTATTCATAACAGTGCTTCTCCTTGGAGGAATGAAGGTATAACACGGATGGACTAGGGGCACATTAGGTACCGTGAGTAAAGGGCAGGCTATGGCGCTTAAGCCTGCCATACACAGATTGGAAGTTCAACACCTGTGGTGATCTGAACTTAGTTTCTGCATCTAAACGACTTCCAAAACTGAGAGGGAAGTGTGCTTTAGGAGGTATTCACTGCAGTGTTACGTTGTTAAAGAAGGAAGCTTTTGGGACTGACTCTGTGGTAACCGCATTATGCGCACATATCTTTCAAGTCTCAGACGTCTAACAGTTAGACTATAGGAAGTAATGTTTAAGGGAAACTCCTTCATGCGGAATGTCACTTCTCACAGTGTCTTTCAGTGGAGGAAAGAAGTTAGAACAAGGACGGACAGAGAGAACGTTGCAAACATGAGGGAAGTACAGGGTAAGCCACATAGGCCTCTATGATGCACACTGGAAGTTCAACACCGGAGATGTTCCACAGTGTCTACCTCTTCTCAAACACTTCCAGTATATGAGGGAACTGCGCTACATTAAATTCTCACGACAGAGATGCGTCTGTGCTCAGTTGGAAAGTGTAGGACGTGTCTGGGTAGCAACCATGAAGTGTTTGATACAGGCCCCTTTGAGGGGATGCGGAGGAAGGTATCTGCTCAGGGAACCTACTACAGGTTCGTACTCATTCAAAACAGTGATTATTCCTTTGAGGATGAAGATAGAACAGGGACGGATTAGGGGCAATTAGGTACTGTGAGTAAAGGGCAGGCTATGGAGCTTAAGCCTGCCAAACACATAATTGATGTTCACCACGAATGTTTATCCGCACTTAGGTTCTGCGTATAAAAGGTCTCCAACACTGAGAAGGAAGTGTGCTTTAGGAGGTATTCACTGCAGTGTTACGTCTAGTAAAGAAGGAAGCTTTTGGGACTGACTCTGTGGTAACCGCATTAGGCGCACATAGCTTTCCAGTCTCAGACATCTACCATTAGACTATAGGAAGTTCTGTTTCAGGGAAACTATTTCATGCGGAATGTCACTTCTCACAGTGTCTTTCCAGGGGAGGAAAGAAGATAGAACAAGGACGTACAGAGTGAACGTTGCAACCCGTGAGTAAGTACAGGGTAAGCCACTTAGGCCTCTGTTATGCATACTGGAAGTTCAACACCGGAGATGTTCCACAGTGTCTCCCTCTTCTCAAAACACTTCCAGTATATGAGCGAACTGTGGTACAGTAAGTTCTCACGACAGAGATGCGTCTGTGCTCAGTTGGAAAGTGTAGGACGTGTCTGGGTAGCAACCATGAAATGTCTGATACAATCCCCTAATAGGGGATACGGAGGAAGGTATCTGCTCAGGGAACCTACTTCAGGTGCGTACTCATTCATAACTGTGTTTCTCCTTTGAGGATGAAAATAGAACAGGGAAGGACAACGGGCACATTAGGTTCTGTGAGTAATGGGCACGCTATGGCGCTTAAGCCTGCCAAACACATATTGGATGCTCACCACAAGTGTTGATCCGCACTCATTTTCTGCGTCGAAAACGCTTCTTGCACTGAGAGCGAAGTGTGCTTTAGGAGCGATTCACTGCAGTGTTACGTCTGTTAAAATAGGAAGCTTTTGGGACTGACTCTGTGGTAACCGCAAGGGTCGCCCATAGCTTTCCAGTCTCAGCCTTCTATCCTTTGGACTATAGCAAGTTCTGTTTTAGGAATACTCCTTCATGCGGAATGTCAATTCTCACAGTGTCTTTCCAGTGGAGGAAAGAAGATAGTACAGGACGGAGCAGAGAGAACGTTGCAACTATTGAGTGAAGTACAGCGTAAGGCACCTAGGCCTCTATGATGCATACTGGAAGTTCAACACCTGGGATGTTCCACAGTGTCTACCACTTCACAAAACACTTCCAATATATGAGGTAACTCTGCTACCTTAAGTTCTCACGACAGGGATGCGTCTATGCTCAGTTGTAAAGTGTAGGACGTGTCTGGGTAGCAATCATGAAGTGTCTGATACAGGCCCCTTAGAGGGGATTCGGAAGAAGGTATCTGCTCAGGGAACCTACTTCAGGTGCGTAGTCATTCATAACAGTGTTTCTCCTTTGAAGATGAAGATAGAACAGGGTCGGAAAAGGGGCACATTAGGTACTGTGTGTAAAGGACGGCTATGGCGATTAAGCCTGCCAAACACATATTGGATGTTCAACACCAATGGTGATCCGCACTTAGTTTCTGCGTCTAAATCGCTTCCAACACTGAGAGGGAAGTGTGCTTTAGGAGGGATTCACTGCAGTGTTACATACGTCTGTTAAAGAAGGAAGGTTTTGGGACAGACTCTGTGGTAACCGCATTGGGCGCACATAGCATTCCAGTCTCAGATGTCTAACTGTTAGACTATAGGAAGTTCTGTTTAAGGCAAACTCCTTCATGCGGAATGTCACTTCTCACAGTGTCTTTCCAGTGGAGGAAAGAAGATAGAACAAGGACGGACAGAGAGAACGTTGCAACCCGTGAGTGAAGTACAGGGTAAGCCAATTAGGCCTCTATGATGCATACTGGATGTTCAACACCGGAGATGTTCCCCAGTGTCTACCTCTTCTCAAAACACTTCCAGTATATGAGGGAACTGTGTTACAGTACGTTCTCACGACAGAGATGCATCTGTGCTCAGTTGGAAAGTGTAGGACGTGTCTGGGTAGCAACCATGAAGTGTCTGATACAAGCCACTAATAGGGGATGAGGAGGAAGGTATCTGCTCAGGGACTACTTCAGGTGCGTACTCATTCATAACAGTGCTTCTCCTTGGAGGAATGAAGGTAGAACACGGACGGACTAGGGGCACATTAGGTACTGTGAGTAAAGGGCAGCCTATGATGCTTAATCCTGCCAAACACATATTGGATGTTCAACACTAGGGGTGATCCGCACTTAGTTTCTACGTCTAAAACTCTTCCAACACTGAGAGGGAAGTTTGCTTTAGGAGGAATTCACTGCAGTGTTACGTCTAGTAAAGAAGGCAGCTTTTGGGGCTGACTCTGTGGTAAACCGCTATAGTCGCACATAGCTTTCCAGTCTCAGATGTCTATCCATTGGACTATAGCAAGTTCTGTTTAAGGGAAACTCCTTCTTGTGGAATGTCACTTCTTTTTTTTTTCCCCCAATTTATTTATTTTCAGAAAAACAGTATTCATTATTTTTTCACCACACCCATTGCTCCATGCAAGCTGTGCCCTCTATAATACCCACAACTTGGTACCCCAACCTCCCACCCCCCCACACCACTTCAAACCCCTCAGACTGTTTTTCAGAGTCCATAGTCTCTCATGGTTCAGCTCCCCTTCCAATTTACCCAAATTCCCTACTCCTCTCTAACGCCCCTTGTCCTTCATGCTATTGGTTATGCTCCACAAATGAGTGAAACCATATGATAATTGACTCTCTCTGCTTGACTGATTTCACTCAGCATAATCTCTTCCAGTCCCGTCCATGTTGCTACAAAAGTTGGATATTCGTCCTTTCTGATGGAGGCATAATACTCCATAGTGTATATGGACCACGTCTTCCTTATCCATTCCTCCGTTGAAGGGCATCTTGGTTCTTTCCATAGTTTGGCGACTGTGGCCATTGCTGCTATAAACATTGGGGTACAGATGGCCCTTCTTTTCATGACATCTGTATCTTTGGGTTAAATACCCAGGAGTGCAGTTGCAGGGTCGTAGGGAAGTTCTATTTTTAATTTCTTGAAGAATCTCCACACTGTTCTCCAAAGAGGCTGCACCAACTTGCATTCCCACCAACAGTGTAAGAGGGTTCCCCTTTCTCCACATCCTCTCCAACACATGTTGTTTCCTGTTTTGTTAATTTTGGCCATTCTAACTGGTGCAAGGTGATATCTCAATGTGGTTTTAATTTGAATCTCCCTGAGGGCTAATGATGATGAGCATTTTTTCATGTGTCTGATAGCCATTTGTATTTCTTGATTGGAGAAGTGTCTGTTCATATCTTCTGCCCATTTTTTGATGTGTTTGTCTGTTTTGTGTGGGTTGAGTTTTAGGAATTCATTATAGATCCTGGATATCAAACTTTTGTCTGTACTGTCATTTGCAAATATCTTCTCCCGTTCCGTGGGTTGCCTCTTTGTTTTTTTGACTGTTCCTTTGCTGTGCAGAAGCTTTTGATTTTGATGAAGTCCCAGAAGTTTATTTTCGCTTTTGTTTTCTTTGCCTTTGGAGACGTATCTTGAAAGAAGTTGCTGTGGCTGATATCAAAGAGATTACTGCCTATGTTCTCCTCTAAGATTCTGATAGATTCCTGTCTCACGTTGAGGTCGTTTATCCATTTTGAGTTGATCTTTGTGTATGGTGTAAGAGAATGGTCGAGTTTCATTCTTCTACATATAGCTGTCCAGTTTTCCCAGCACCATTTATTGAAGAGACTGTCTTTTTTCCACTGTATATTTTTTCCTGTTTTGTCGAAGATTAATTGACCATAGAGTTGAGGGTCCATATCAGGGCTCTCTACTCTGTTCCACTGGTCTATGTGTCTGTTTTTATGCCAGTACCATGCTGTCTTGGTGATCACAGCTTTGTAATAAAGCTTGAAATCAGGTAAGGTGATGCCGCTAGCTTTATTTTTGTTTTTCAACATTTCCTTCGCGATTCGGGGTCTCTTCTGATTCCATACAAATTTTAGGATTATTTGCTCCAGCTCTTTGGAGAATGCCGGTGGAATTTTGATCGGAATGGCATTAAAAGTATAGATTGCTCTAGGCAGTATACACATTTTAACAATGTTAAATGAGTATTCTGCTGTTTTAGGGTGGAATGTTCTGTATATATCTATGAAGTCCATCTGGTCCAATGTGTCATTCAGTGCTTTTGTTTCTTTATTGATTTTCTGCTTCGATGATCTGTCTAGTTCTGAAAGAGGCGTGTTAAGATCTCCTACGATTAGTGTATTCATATCAATACGACTCTTTATCTTGATTAACAGTTTTCTTAAGTCGTTGCTGCTCCCATATTGGGAGCATAGATATTTACAATTGTTAGATCATCTTGGTGGATAGTCCCTTGAAGGATTATGTAGTGTCCTTCTGTATCTCTGACTACAGTCTTTAGTTTGAAGTCTAATTTATCTGATATGAGAATCGCTACCCCAGCCTTCTTTTGAGTCCCATTGGCATGAAAGATGCTTCTCCACCCCTTCACTTTCAGTCTGCGTGTATCTTTAGGTTCAAAATGGGCCTCTTGTAGTCAGCATATGGATGGGTCCTGTCGTTTTATCCAATCTGCAAACCTGTGCCGTTTTATGGGTGCATTTAGGCCATTCACATTGAGAGTGATTATTGATAGATACGTTTTTGTTGACATCGAGTTACCTTTGAAGTCTTTCTTTCTGTAGACTGTCTCTATATTTCTGTTCAATGCTATTTTTGGGATTTTTCCTCTTTTATAGAACCCCCCTTAATATTTCCTGCAGTATCGGCTTGGTGGTTGTATAGTCTTTTAAGCCTTGCAGGTCTTCGAAACTCATTATCTCTCCATCCATTTTGAATGTCAGTCTTGCTGGATAAAGTATTCTTGGCTGCATGTTCTTCTCATTTAGTGCCCTGAATATATCTTGCCAGCCTCTTCTGGATTGCCAGGTCTCTGTGGACAGGTCTGACGTTATTCTGATGGGTAAGGGGCCTCTTTGCCCTGGCGGCTTTCAAGAGATTATACCTACAATTATAATTTTTCAATTTGACTATCAGGGGTCTTGATGTTTTTTTGGAGTGCATAATCTTGGGTGGAGACAGTTCAACCTCTAGTACATGAACGCTGGTTTCATTTGTGAGATTCGGAAAATTTTCATGAAGGACTTGTTCCACGATATCTTCTAGACTTCTTTCTTTCTCTCCCATTCAGTAATTCCAATAATTCTGACGTTGGAACGCTACATGGCATCATTTATTTCCCTAATTCTGTTTCGTGGGATCTAAGTTGTTTGTTCCAGGCTTCCTCCTGATCCTTTCTCTCTATCTGTTCATCTTCCAGATCACTAATTCCATCTTCTGTCTCAATTACCCTGGCTTTGAGAGAGTTTACATTGGATTGGAACTCATTGAGAGCATTGTGGACCTCCTCCCTGGTAGCTTTAAGCTCCGCCCTAACATTGTGAACATCCTGTCTGGTCGCTTTCAGTTCGGCCCTAATCAAATCTGTTTGGTCATCCATGGCTTTCTCCAACCTAGCTATTGCCTGGATAATTGTTAGCCTGAATTCTCTTTCCAACATATTATCTATGTTGATAGCCGTTAGCTCTGTTGCAGAAGGTCCATCCTCTGTATTTTTCTTCTGTTGGGCAGTCCTACTCCTAGTCATTTTGGTGGGAGAAGACTGAACAGATGTAGCTGGATGTATCCACTCTGGTTCAGTCAAGGAGCACCCTGGAACACTTCCTGATCTCCGTCTCAGAGAGAAGCCTCAGTCTGGGTGCAGAAGCTGAATAAATTCCCCCTTGGACGCTGGCAGTGCAGGTTCCAAGTTAAAGACCCTGGGGGCATAGGATCTTTTGTTCGTCCCCAAAGCCAAGGCAGTGGCGGCTGTCTGGGAGCTCCTGACCACCAGAGAGGTTCCAAGCAGCGATCGCACACTGAGATTTTGCCGCCGGCCCGGGCTGGGTGTTCCCGACTTGCGCGCACCTCTTTTCAGAGGCGGCTGTGGGTCGGGCGCGCGTCTGGGGCACTGAGAACGGGGCACTGGTCCATAAGCCGCAGGCTGGGCTTTTGCGTGCCTCTGTCCGGGGAAGGATTTTGCGCGCGCGCGGTTTAGACTTTGAAACAATGGCATGGGTCAAGAACCGCCCCCGGGCCTTAGAAACCCAGGAGAGCTGGAGGGACGTGTGCGCGCATCTCAAGCTTTGTGGTAGGGCTAGTGCGCGTTCTGCAGACCGGCGCAGCTCCCATCCCCTCACAGGAGCTGGAACACCTGCGCTCTGGGTCCCGCAGGAGGCTTAGGGACCAGGAGCTGGTTTCTCCGCCCCACTCTCCCTGCCTCCGCGCCGGGGAGGCCATCTGGGACCAGTGACTTAAGCACCTGTCCCTAGCCGCCCCGATTCCCAAAATTTGCCCCCGCGATCCTTTGCTCTTTTGGAGTGCTTTCAACCAGTCTCCAAGTTAATGCTGGTCCCCAGACGCAGGGCACTCTTGCTCATATCGGGGTATTACTTTTGCACCGGTCGCCTCTGGTGGCTACGTCCCCCTTTTGTTTATCTTCTGATATCAGTCCGCTGTTCCCATTCCGCTTTACCTGCTCACTGGTTCCTTCTGCCCCTGTAGAGATCCGGAGGTTTATAATTCTGATCTGAGGCTGATTTCATGGGTGGTCGTAGTTCTTTGGTATGTAATCAGCTCAATTTGGGGTACCGCTGAAAAGACGCCTCTTCCTAGTACCCCGCCATCTTGTCCCCCGGAATGTCACTTCTCACAGTGTCTTTCAACTGGAGGAAAGAAGATAGAACAAGGACTGAGCAGAGAGAACGTTGCAACCCGTGAGAGAAGTACAGGGTAAGGCACCTAGGCCGCTATGATTCATACTGGAAGTTCAACACCTGGGATGTTCCACAGTGTCTACCACTTCTAAAACACTTCCAATATATGAGGGAACTGTGCTACAGTATGTTCTCACGACAGGTATGCGTCTATGCTCAGTTGGAAAGTGTAGGACGTGTCTGGGTAGCAATCATGAAGTGTCTGAAACAGGCCCCTTAGAGGGGATGCTTATGAAGGTATCTGCGAAGGGAACCTACTTCAGGTTCATACTCATTCATAACAGTGTTTCTCCTTTGAGGATGAAGATAGAACAGGGACGGATTAGGGGTACATTAGGTACTGTGAGTAAAGGGCAGGCTATGGCGCTTAAGCCTGCCAAACACATATTGGAGGTTCACCACCAATGGTGATCCACACTTAGTTTCTGCGTCTAAAACGCTTCCAACACTGAGAGGGAAGTGTGCTTTAGGAGGGATTCACTGCAGTGTTACGTCTGTTAAGGAAGGAAGCATTTGGGACAGATACTGTGGTAACCGAATAGGCCCACATAGGTTTCCAGTCTCAGACGTCTATCCGTTAGAATATAGGAATTTCTGTTTAAGGGAAACTCCTTCATACGGAATGTCACTTCTCACAGTGTCTTTCCAGTGGAGGTAAGAAGATAGAACAAGGACGGACAGAGAGAACGTTGCAAACCGTGAGTGAAATACAGGATAAGCCACATTGGCCTCTATGATGCATACTGGTAATTCAACACCGGAGATGTTCAACAGTGTGTACCTCTTTTCAAAACACTTCCAGTATATGAGGGAACTGTGCTACAGTAAGTTCTCATGACAGAGATGTGTCTGTGCTCAGTTCGAAAGTGTAGGACGTTTCTGGGTAGCAAGCATGAAGTGTCTGATACAGGCCCCTTAGAGGGGATGCCGAGGAAGGTATCTGCTCAGGGAACCTACTTCAGGTGGGTACTCATTCATAACAGTGTTATTCCTTTGAGGATGAAGATAGAACAGGGAAGGACTACGGGCACATTAGGTACTGTGAGTAAAGGGCACGATATGCCTCTTAAACCTGCCAAACACATATTGTATATTCACCACCAGTGGTGATCCGCATTAGTTTCAGAGTCGAAAACGCTTCCAACACTGAGAGGGAAGTGTGCTTTACGAGGGATTCCCTGCAGTGTTACATCTGTTAAAGAAGGATGCTTTTGGGACTGACTCTGTGGTAACAGCATTAGGCGCACATAGCTTTCCAGACTCAGACGTCTAACCTTTAGACTATAGGAAGTTCTGTTTAAGGGAACTTCCTTCATGCGGACTGTCACTTCTCACAGTGTCTTCATGTGGAGGAAAGAGTAGAACAAGGACGGACAGAGAGAACGTTGCAAACCGTGAGTGAAGTAAAGGGTAAGCCACTTAGGCCTCTATGATGCATACTGGCAGTTCAAAACCGGAGATGTTCCAATATGTCTCCCTCTTCTCAAAACACTTCCAGTATATGAGAGAACTGTGCTACAGTAAGTTCTCACGACAGAGATGCGTCTGTGCTCAGTTAGAAAGTGTAGGAAGTGTCTGGGTAGCTGGCATGAAGTGTCTGATACAAGCCACTCAGTGGGGATGCAGAGTAAAGTATCTGCTCAGGGAACGTACTTCAGGTGCGTACTCATTCATAACAGTTTTTCTCCTTTGAGGATGAAGATAGAACAGGGAAGGACTACGGGCACATTAGGTACTGTGAGTAAAGGGCACGCTATGGCGCTTAAGCCTGGCAAACATATATTGGATGTTCACCACCAGTGAGGTTCCGCACTTAGTTTCGGTGTCGAAAATGCTTCCTACACTGAGAGGGAAGTGTACTTTAGGAGGGATTCACTGCAGTGTTACGTCTAGTAAAGAAGGAAGCTTTTGGGACTGACTCTGTGGTAACCGCAATAGTCGCACATAGCTTCCCAGTCTCAGATATCTATCCGTTGGACTATAGCAAGTTCTGTTTAATGGAAAATCCGTCATGCGGAATGTCACTTCTCACAGTGCCTTTCCACTGGAGGAAAGGAGATAGAACAAGGACGGACAGAGAGAATGTTGTAAACCGTGAGTGAAGTACAGGGTAAGGCACCTAAGCCACTATGATTCATACTGGAAGTTCAACACCTGGGATGTTCCACAGTTTCTACCACTTCTCAATACACTTCCAATATATGAGGGAACTGTGCTACATATGTTCTCACGACAGGGATGCGTCTATGCTCAGTTGCAAACTGTAGGACGTGTCTGGGTAGCAACCATGTAGTGTCTGATACAGGCCACTTAGAGGGGATGTAGAGGAAGGTTTCTGATCAGGGAACATACTTCAGCTTCGTACTCATTCATAACAGTGCTTCTCCTAAGAGGAATGAAGGTATAACACGGATGGACATGGGCACATTAGGTACTGTGAGTAAAGGGCAGGCTATGGCGCTTAAGCCTGCCAAACACATATTGGATGTTCACCACCAATGGTGATCCGCACTTAGTTTCTGCGTCTAAAACGCTTCCAACACTGAGAGGGAAGTGTGCTTTAGGAGGGATTCACTGCAGTGTTACGTCTGTTAAAGAAGGAAGTTTTTGGGACTGACTCTGTGGTAACCGCAATAGGTACACATAGCTTTACAGTATCAGACGTCTAACCGTTATACTATAGGAAGTTCTGTTTAAGGGAAACTCCTTCATGCGGAATGTCACTTCTCACAGTGTCTTTCCAGTGGAGGAAAGAAGATAAAACAAGGACGAATAGAGAGAACGTTGCAAACCGTCAGTGAAGTACAGGGTAAGCCACGTAGGCCTCTATGATGCATCCTGGAAGTTCAACACCGGAGATGTTCCAAAGTGTCTACCTCTTCTCAAAACACTTCCAGTATATGAGTGAACTGTGCTACAGTAAGTTCTCAGGATAGAGATGCGTCTGTGCTCAGGTGGAAATTGTAGGACGTGTCTGTGTAGCAACCATGAAGTGTCTGATACAGGCCCCTTAGAGGGGATGCGGAGGAAGGTATCTGCTCAAGGAACCTACTTCAATGGCGTATTCATTCTTGACAGTGTTTCTCCTTGGAGGATGAAGATAGAACAGGGACGGACTAGGGGCACATTAGGTACTGTGAGTAAAGGGCAGTCTATGGCTCATAAGCCTGCCAAACACATATTGGATGTTCACCACCAGTGGCGATCCGCACGTGGTTTCTGCATCTAAGACGCTTCCAACACTGAGAGGGAAGTGTGCTTTAGGAGGGATTCACTGCAGTGTTACGTCTGTTAAAGAAGGAAGCTTTTGGGACTGACTCTGTGTTAACCGCAATAGGCGCACATAGCTTTCTATTCACAGACGTCTAACCGTTATATTATAGGAAGTTTTTTTTTGGGAAACTCCTTCATGCGGAATGTCATTTCTCACAGGGTCTTTCCAGTGGAGGAAAGAAGATAGAACAAGGACGGACAGAGAGTATGTTGCAAACCGTGAGTGAGTATAGGGTAAGGCACTTAGGCCTCTATGATGCATACTGGAAGTTCAACTCCGGAGATGTTCCACAGTGTCTAGCTCTTCTCAAAACACTTCCAATATATGAGGGAACTGTGCTACAGTAAGTTCCCATGACAGGGATGCATGTGTGCTCAGTTGAAAACTCTAGGATGTGTCTGGGTAGCAATCATGAAGTGTCTGATACAGGCCCCTTAGAGGGGATGCGGAGGAAGGTATCTGCTCACAGAACATACCTCAGGTGCTTACTCATTCATAACAGTGTTTCTCCTTTGAGGATGAAGATAGAACAGGGAAGGACAACGGGCACATTAGGTACTGTGAAAAAGGGCACACTACGGCGCTTAAGCCTGCTAAACTCATATTGGATGTTCACCAACAGTGTTGATCCGCACTTAGTTTCTGCATCGACAATGCTTCCTACACGGAGAGGGAAGTGTGCTTTTGGAGGGTTTCACTTCAGTCTTACGTCTAGTAAAGCAGGAAGGTTTGGGCTGACTCTGTGGTAACTGCAGTAGGCGCACATAGCTTTCCACTCTCCGACGTCAATCTGTTGGACTATAGCAAGTTCTGTTTAAGGGAAACTCCTTCAGGTGGAATGACACTTCTCACAGTGTCTTTCCAGTTTAGTAAAGAAGATAGATCAAGGACGGAGCAGAGAGAACATTGCAAACCGTGAGTGAAGTACAGGGTAAGGCACTTAGGCCTCTATGATGCATACTGGAAATTCAACACCGAGGATGTTCCATAGTGTCTACCTCTTCTCAAAAACCTTCCATTATATGAGGGAACTGTGCTACAGTAAGTTCTCACGACAGAGATGTGTCTGTGCTCAGTTGGAAACTCAAGGACATGTCTGAGTAGGCAAAATGAATGTTTCAAACAGGCCCCTTAGAGGGGATGAGAAGGAAGGTATCTGCTCAGGGAACCTATTTCAGGCGCGTACTTATTATAACTGTGTTACTCTTTTGAGAAATGAAGATAGAACAGGGACGGACTTAGGGCACTTTAGGAACTGTGAGTAAAGGGAAGGCTATGGTTCATAAGCCTGCCAAACACATATTGGATGTTCACCACCAGTGTTGATCCGCACTTAGTTTCTGCGTCTAAAACACTTCCAACACTGAGAGGGAAGTGTGCTTTAGGTGGGATTCACTGCAGTGTTACGTCTGTTAAAGAAGGAAGCTTTTGGGACTGACTCTGTAGTAACCGAATTAGGCCCACATAGCTTTCCAGTCTCAGACGACTAACCGTTAGACTATAGGAAGTTCTGTTTAAGGGAAACTCCTTCATGCGAAAATTCACTACTCACAGTGTCTTTCCAGTGGAGGAAAGAAGATAGAACAAGGACGGACAGAGAGAAGGTTGCAAACCGTGAGTGAAGTACAGGGTAAGGCACTTAGGCCTCTATGATGCCTACTGGAATTACCACATCGGAGATGTTCCACAGTATCTAGCTCTTCTCAAAAAACTTCCAATATATGAGGGAACTGTGCTACAGTAAGTTCTCACGACAGGGATGAATGTGTGCTCAGTTGAAAACTCTAGGATGTGTCTGAGTGGCAATTATGAAGTGTCTAATACAGGCCCCTTAGAGGGGATGCGGAGGAAGGTATATACTCAGGGAACCTACCGCAGGTGCGTACTCATTCATAACAGTGCTTCTCCTTGGAGGAATGAAGGTAGAAAACGGACGGACTAGGGGCACATTAGGTACTGTGAGTAAAGGGCTGGCTATGGCGCTTAAGCCTGCCAAACACATATTGGATGTTCACCACCAGTGGTGATCCGCACTTAGTTTCTGTGTCTCAAACGCTTCCTACACTGAGAGGGAAGTGTGCTTTAGGAGGGATTCATTGCAGTGTTACGTTTGTTAAAAAACGAAGCTTTTGGGACTGACTCTGTGGTAACCGCAATAGGCGCACATATCTTTCCAGTCTCAGCCGTCTATCCGATGGACTATAGCAAGTTCTGATTAAGAGAAACTCCTCATGAGGATTGTCACTTCTCATAGTGTCTTTTCAGTGGAGGAAAGAAGATAGAACAAGGACGGTGCAGAGAGAAAGTTGCAACCCGTGAGTGAAGTACAGGGTAGGGCACCTAGGCCTCTATGATGCATACTGGAAGTTCAACACCGGAGATGTCCCAATGTGTCTCCCTCTTCTCAAAACACTTCCAGTATATGACGGAACTGTGCTACCGTAAGTTCACATAACAGAGATGCGTCTGTGCTCAGTTAAAAAGTGTAGGACGTGTCTAGGTAGAAACCATGAGGTGTCTGATACAGGCAACATAAGGGGATGTGGAGGAAGGTATCTGCTCCGGGAACCTACTTCAGGTGCTTTCTCATTCATAACACTGTTTCTCCTTTGAGGATTAAGATAGAACAGGGAAGGACTACGGGCACATTAGGTACTGTGAGTAAAGGGCAAGCTGTAGCGCTTAAGCCTGCCAATAACATATTGGATGTTCACCACCAGTGGGGATCCCCACATAGTTTCTGCGTCGACAACGCTTCCTACACTGAGGAGGAAGTGTGCTTTAGGAGGGATTCACTGCAGTGTTATGTCTAGTAAAGAAGGAAGCTTTTGGGACTGACTCTTGGTAACCGCATTAGGTGCACATAACTTTCTAGTCTCAGACGTCTATCCGTTGGATATAGCAAGTTCTGTTTAAGGGAATCTCCTTCCTGCGGAATGTCACTTCTCACAGTGTCTTTCCAGTGGAGGAAAGAAGATAGAACAAGGACGGAGCAGAGAGAACGTTGCAACCCGTGAGTGAAGTACAGGTTAAGGCACATAGGCCTCTATGATGTATACTGGAAGTTCAACACCTGGGATGTTCCACAGTGTCTACCACTTCTCAAAGCTCTTCCAATATATGAAGGCACTGTGCTACCGTAAGTACTCACGACAGGGATGCATCTGTGCTCAGTTAAAAACTCTAGGATGTGTCTGGGTAGCAATCATGAAGTGTCTCATACAAGCCCCTTACAGGGGATGCGTAGGAAGGTATCTGCTCAGGGAAGCTACTTCAGGTGCGTACTCATTCATAACAGTGCTTCTCCTTGGAGGAATGAAGTTAGAACACGGACGGACTAGGGGCACATTAGGTACTTGAGTAAAGGTCAGGCTATGGCGCTTAAGACTGCCAAACAAATATTGGATGTTCACCACCAGTGGTGATCCGCACTTAGTTTCTGCGTCTAAAACGCTTCCAAACTTAAAGTTAAGTGTACTTTAGGAGGGATTCACTGCAGTGTTAGGTCTGTTAAAGAAGGAAGCTTTTGTGACTGTCTCTGTGGTAACCGCATTAGGCGCACATAGCTTTCCAGTCTCAGACGTCTAACCATTAGACTATAGAAAGTTCTGTTTAAGGGAAACTCCTTCATGCGGAAAGTCACTTCTCACAGTGTCTTTAAGTGGAGGAATGAAGATAGAACAAGGACGGACAGAGAGAACGTTGCAAACCATGAGTGAAGTAAAGGGTAAGCCACTTAGGCCTCTATGATGCATACTGGCAGTTCAACACCGGAGATGTTCCACAGTGTCTACCTCTTCTCAAAACACTTCCAGTATATGAGGGAACTGTGGTACAGTAAGTTCTCACGACAGAGATGCGTCTGTGCTCAGTTGGAAAGTGTAGGACGTGTCTGGGTAGCAACTATGAAGTGTTTGATACAGGCCCCTTAGAGGGGATGCGGAGGGAGGTATCGGCTCAGGGAACCTACTTCAGGTGCGTACTCATTCATAACAGTATTACTCCTTTGAGGAAGAATATAGAACAGGGAAAGACTACGGGCACATTAGGTACTGTGATTAAAGGGCAGGATATGGCGCTTCAGCCTGCCAAATACATATTGGATGTTGACCACCAGTGTTTATCCGCACTAGTTTCTGTGTCGAAAACGTTTCCTACACTGAGAGGGAAGTGTCGTTTAGGGGGGATTCACTGCACTGTTACGTCTGTTAAAGGAGGAAGCTTTTGGGACTGACTCCTTGGTAACCACAATAGCACACATAGCTTTCCAGTCTCAGATGTCTATCCATTGGACTATACCAAGTTCTGTTTAAGGGAAACTCCTTCATGTGGAATGTCACTTCTCACAGTGTCTTTCCAGTGGAGGAAAGAAGATAGTACAGTGACGGCGCAGAGAGAACGTTGCAAACCGTGAGTGAAGTACAGGGTAAGGCACCTAGGCCTCTATGATGCATACGGGTAGTTCAACACCTGGCATGTTCCACAGTGTCTACCAGTTCTCAAAACACTTCCAATATATGAGGGATCAGTGCTACCGTATGTTCTCACGACAGGGTGCCTCTATGCTCAGTTGGAAAGTGTAGGACGTGTCTGGGTAGCAATCATGAAATGTTTGATACAGCCCCTTAGAGGTGATGCAGAGGTAGGTGTCTTCTCAGGGAAACTACTTCAGGTGCGTACTCATTCATAACAGTGTTTCTCCATTGAGGAATGAAGATAGAACAGGGAAGGACTACGGGCACTTTAGGAACTATGAATAAAGGGCAGGCTATGGCGCTTAAGCCTGCAAACACATATTGGATGTTCACCACCAGTGGTGATCCGCACTTAGTTTCTGCGTTAAAACGCTTCCTACCCCAAAGATACAGATGTCGTGAAAAGAAGGGCCATCTGTACCCCAATGTTTATAGCAGCAATGGCCACAGTCCCCAAACTATGGAAAGAACCAAGATGCCCTTTAACGGATGAATGGAGAAGGACGATGTGGTCCATATACACTATGGAGTATTATGCCTCCATCAGAAAGGACGAATATCCAACTTTTGTAGCAACATGTACGCGAATGGAAGAGATTATGCTGAGTCAAATCAGTCAAGCAGAGAGAGTCAATTATCATATGGTTTCACTCATTTGTGGAGCATAACCAATAGCATGGAGGACAGGGGCGTTAGAGAGGAGTAGTGAATTTGGGTAAATTGGAAGGGGAGGTGAACCATGAGAGACTATGGACTCTGAAAAACAGTCTGAGGGGTTTGAAGTGGCGGGGGGTGGGTATTATAGAGGGCACAGCTTGCATGGAGCACTGGGTGTGGTGAAAAAATAATGAATACTGTTTTTCTGAAAATAAATAAATTGGGAAAAAAAACAACACTGGAAAAAAAAGAAAAAGAAAAAGAAAAAGAAACTAAGGAAACAAAGGAGTTATTTGCAAAAGAAGAAAATAAATAGCAAAAAAAAACCCCAATTCATTTTAATTAGTAATTGAATACATACAAATTGAAACAAGTGAAATACCATTTTTCTCCTACTGACTTACTATAATTTTAAAATAATATTTGTCCTTCATTCAATAAATATCTATTCAAAATTTTCTACATGCAGGATCTGTATACATCCCTGGGAGTTGGAATCCAGCAATGAATTGACAGTCTCTGTCCTTAGGATATTAAGAGCTACTGTGGGAAAGACAAGATAGTAAGTGTAAGAGAGGAAGAAGATAGAAGAAAGGGAGCTAGGAAATAATGGGGAAAAGGGGATGTCTCTTTTAGATAAGAGGAACAGGGAAGGCAGTCTAACCAAATGTTATCTGAGCAGAGACCTAAAGTAAATGAAGTCCTTTCGGATGTCTGGGAAAAATTATTTCTGGCAGACAGATCAACAAGTCAAAGACTCCTGACAGGAGAACATGCTAGGCATACTCAGAGTATCAATAGGGAAACTGTCCTGTCTGGAACAAGAAGGGGAGGCAGGGACCTGATATTACTAGAAACTAGTATTCTCATACAGTGCTACCAGATCTATTCATTGGTGAAAGTTTTGAAGGACAACTTAACAATATTTAATAAAAGATTTGAATCACACATAAACTTTGATCCCAAATTCAAAATTTCTGAATTTACCCTACTTCAATAATCAGATGAGCGCACAAAGATATACATACACGAATGTTTATCACAGTATTACTAACAGTATAACCTAAATTTTCAAAATTTTGGGTTATTTAAATTATGGCATCTTCACCCAATGAAATTCTGTATAGAGTAATGATACACTCGTCCATTTCTTGACCATGGAATTCTGTATAGAATAATGATATACTTGTCCATTTCTTGACAAGTAAAGGTGTTCATAACATGTTTTAAAATGGAAAAAGTAGATTATAGGATGATATGTATTCTGTGATTCCTTTTTAACTAAAATGTTTGTTCATATGCATTTATATAATAGAAAAAATTTGGAAATACAAATATCAGAATATTAGTGATAGTGTCCTCTTGGTGGAGGAGTTGTAATATTTTTTTTAACTGGAAGTATATATTTCTTAATCCCCTTTACCTATTTCACCTATCCCACCACTCCTCACATCTACCAACCACCAGTTTGTTCTCTGTATTCATGAGTCTGTTTGTTTGGGTTTTTTTTAGATTCCACATGTAAGTGAAATCATATGGTATTTGCCTTTAACTGCCTGATTTGTCTCACTTATCATAATACCCAATAATCATGTAGCCACAAAAGGCAAGATCTCATTCTTCTTTATGTGTGAGTAACATCCCATTGTATATTTATAACACTTCTTCATCCACTCACCAGTCAAAGGATATTTGGGCTGTTTCCATATCTCAGTTATTGTAAATAATGTGCAAATAAACATAAATGCACACACACACACACACACACACAAAAAAAAAAAAACGCTTCCTACACTGAGAGGGAAGTGTGCTTTAGGAGGGATTCACTGCAGTGTTACGTCTGTTAAAGAAGGAAGCTTTTGGGACTGACTCTGTGGTAACCGCAATAGGAGCACATAGCTTTCTATTCACAGACGTCTAACCGTTATACTATAGGAAGCTCTGTTTAAGGGAAACTCCTTCATGCGGAATGTCACTTCTCACAGTGTCTTTCCAGTGGAGGAAAGAAGATAGAACAAGGACGGACAGAGAGAAAGTTGCAAACAGGGAGTGAAGTACAGGGTAAGCCAATTAGTCCTCTATGATGCATACTGGAAGTTCAACACAGGAGATATCAACAGTGTCTACCTCTTCTAAAAACACTTCCAGTATATGAGGGAACTGTGCTACAGTAAGTCCTCACGGCAGAGATGCGTCTGTGCTCAGATGGAAAGTGTAGGACGTGTCTGGGTAGCAACCATGAAGTGTCTGATACATGCCCCTAGAGGGGATGCGAGGGAGGTATCTGCTCAGGGAACCTACATCAGGTGCGTACTCATTCATAACAGTGTTTCTCCTTTGAGGATGAATATAGAACAGGGACGGATTAGGGGCACATTAGGTACTGAGATTAAAGGGCAGGCTATGGCTTTAAGCCTGCCAAACACATATTGGATGTTCACCACCAGTGGTGATCCGCACTTAATTTCTGCGTCTAAAACGCTTCCTACACTGAGAGGGAAGTGTGCTTTAGGAGGGATTCACTACAGTGTTACGTCTGTTAAAGAAGGAAGCTTTTGGGACTGACTCTGTGGTAACCGAAATAGGCGCACATAGCTTTCCAATCTCAGCCGTCTATCCTTTGGACTATAGCAAGTTCTGTTTAAGGGAAACTCCTTCTTGTGGAATGTCACTTCTCACAGAGTCTTTCCAGTGGAGGAAACAAGATAGAACAAGGACGGAGCAGAGAGAACGTTGCAACCGGTGAGTGAACTACAGGGTAAGGCACCTAGGCCTCTATGATGCATACTGGAAGTTCAAAACTGGGATGTTCCACAGTGTCTACCACTTCTCAAAACACTTCTAATATATGAGGGAACTGTGCTACCGTAAGTTCTCACTAAAGGGATGCATCAGTGTTCAGTTGAAAACTCTAGGATGTGTCTGGGTAGCAATCCTGAAGTGTCTCATACAGGCCACTTAGAGGGGATGCGTAGGAAGGTATCTGCTCAGGGAAGCTACTTCAGGTGCATACCCATTCATAACAGTGCTTCTCCTTGGAGGAATGAAGGTAGAACACGGACGGTCTAGGGGCACCGGTGGTGATCTGCACTTAGTTTCTGCGTCTAAAACGCTTCCAACACTGAGAGGGAAGTGTGCTTTAGGAGTGATTCACTGCAATTTTACTTCTGTTAAAGAAGGAAGTTATTTGGACTGTTCTGTGGTAACCACAATAGGCGCACATAGGCTCCAGTCTCAGACGTCTAACCGTTAGACTATAGGAAGTTCTGTTTAAGGGAAACTCCTTCATGCGGAAAGTCACTTCTCACAGTGTCTTTCCAGTGGAGGAAAGAAGATAGAACAAGGACGGGCAGAGAGAACGTTGCAAACCGTGAGTGAAGTACAGGGTAAGCCACTTAGTCCTCTATGATGCATACTGGAAATTCAACACCGGAGATGTTCCACAGTGTTTACCTTTTCTCAAAACACTTCCAGTATATGACGGAACTGTGCTACAGTAAGTTCTCACGACAGAGATGCGTCTGTGCTCAGTTGGAAAGTGTAGGACGTGTCTGGGTAGCAACCATGAAGTGTCTGATACAGGCCCCTTAGAGGGGATGCGGAGGAAGTATCTGCTCAGGGAACCTACTTCAGGTGCGTACTCATTCATAACAGTGTGTCTCCGTTGAGGATGAAGATAGAACAGGGAAGGACTACGAGCACATTAGGTATGTGAGTAAAGGGCACGCTATGGCACTTCAGCCTGCCAAACACATATTGGATGTTCACCACCAGTGTTAATCCGCACTTATTTACTGCGTCAAAAACGCTTCCTACACTGAGACGGAAGTGTGCTTTAGGAGGGATTCACTGCAGTGTTACTTCTGTTAAAGAAGGAAGCTTTGAGACTGACTCTTTGGTAACCGCAATAGGCGCACATAGCTTTCCATTCTCAGATGTCTATCTGTTGGACTATAGCAAGTTCAGTTTAAGGGAAACTCCTTCATGCGGAATGTCACTTTTCATAGTGTCTTTCCAGTGGAGGAAAAAAGATAGAACAAGGACGGAGCAGAGAGTACGTTGCAACCCGTGAGTGAAGTACAGGTTAATGCACCTAAGCCTCTATGATGCATAGTGGAAGTTCTACACCTGGGTTGTTCCACAGTGTCTACCACTTCTCAATAGTCTTCCAATATATGTGGGACTGTGCTACAGTAAGTTCTCACGACAGGGATGTGTCTGTGCTCAGTTGGAAACTATAGAACGGGTCTGGGTAGCCTACATGAAGTGTTTCATACAGGCCCCTTAGAGGGGATGCGAAGGAAGGTATCTGCTAAGGGAACCTACTTCATGTGCGTACTCTTTATAACTGCGTATCTCCTTTGAGAAATGAAGTTAGAACAGGGACGGACTAGGGGCACATTAGGTACTGTGAGTAAAAGGAAGGCTATGGCGCTTAAGCCTGACAAACACATATTGGATGTTCACCACCACTGTTGATCCGCACTTAGTTTCTGCGTCTAAAACCCTTCCAACACTGTGAGGGAAGTGTGCTTTAGGAGCGATTCACTGCAGGTTTACGTCTGTAAAAGAAGGAAGCTTTTAGGACTGACTCTGTGGTAACCGCAATAGGCGCACATAGCTTTCAATTCAAAGACGTCTAACCGTTATACTATAGGAAGTTCTTTTTAAGGGAAACGCCTTCATGCAGACTGTCATTTCTCACAGTATCTTTCCAGTGGAGGAAAGAAGATAGAAGAAGGACGGACAGAGAGAACATTGCAAACCGTGAGTGAATACAGGGTAAGTAAGCCTCTTAGGCCTCTATGATGCATACTGGAAGTTCAACACCGGAGATGTTCCACAGTGTCTACCACCTCTCAAAATACTTCCAATATACGAGGGAACAGTGCTACAGTAAGTTCTCTCGATAGGGATGCGTCTATGCTCAGTGGAAAGTGTAGGACATGTCTGAGTAGCAAACATGCAGTGTCTGACACAGGCCCCTTAGAGGGGATGCGGAGGAAGGAATCTGCTCAGGGAACCTACTTCAGGTGCGTACTCATTCATAACAGTGTTTCATATTTGAGGATGAAGATAGAACAGGGAAGGACTACGGGCACATTAGGTACTGTGAGTAAAGGGCACGAAATGGCGCTTAAGCCTGCCAAACACATATTGGATGTTCACCACCAGTGTTGATCCGCACTTAGTTTCTGCGTCTAAAACGCTTCCTACACTGAGAGGGAAGTGTGATTTAGGAGGGATTTACTGCAGTGTTACGTCTGTTTAAGAAGGAAGATTTGAGTCTGACACTGTGGTAACCGCAATAGGCGCACATAGCTTTCTAGTCTCAGACGTTTAACCGTTAGACTATAGGAAGTTCTGTTTATGGTAAACTCCTTCAAGGGGAATGTCACTTCTCACAGTGTCTTTCCAGTGGAGGAAAGAAGATAGAAAAGGATGGACAGAGAGAACTTTGCAACCCATGAGTGAAGTATAGGGTAAGGCACCGAAGCCTAAATGATGCATACTGGAAGTTCAACACCTGGGATGTTCCACAGTGTCTACCAATTCTCAAAACTCTTCCAATATATGAATGAACTGTTCTACCATGTGTTCTCATGACAGAGATGCATCTGTCCACAGTTGAAAACTCTAGGAATGGTCTGTGTAGCAATCATGAAGTGTCTCATACAGGCCACTTAGAGGGGATGCATAGGAAGGTATCTGTTCAGGGAAGCTACTTCAGGTGCATACTCATTCATAACAGTGCTTCTCCTTGGAGGAATCTAGGTAGAACACGGACAGACTAGGGTCACAGTAGGTACTGTTAGTAAAGGGCAGGCTATGGCGCTTAAGCCTGCCAAACAAATATAGGATGTTCACCACTAGTGGTGAACCGCATTTAGTTTCTGCGTCTAAAATGCTTCCAACACTGAGAGGGAAGTGTGCTTTAGGAGGGATTCACTGCAGTGTTACGTCTCTTAAAGAAGGAAGCTTTTGGGACTACTCTGTGGTAACCGCATTAGGCGCACATAGCTATCCAGTCTCAGACGTCTAACCGTTAGACTATAGGAAGTTCTGTAAAGGAAACTCCTTAATGTGGATTGTCACTTCTCATAGTGTCTTTAAGTGGAGGAAAGAAGATAGAACAAGGACGGATAGAGAGAACGTTGCAACCGGTGAGTGAATTACAGCGTAAGGCACCTAGGCCTCTATGATGCATACTGGAAGTTCAACACCTGGGATGTTCCACAGTGTCTAACACTTCACAAAACACTTCCAATATATGATGGAACTGTCCTACCTTACGTTCTCATGACAGGGATGCATCTGTTTTCAGTTGAAAACTCTAGGATGTGTCTGGGTATCAATAACGAAGTGTCTCATACAGGCCCCTTAGATGGGATGCGTAGGAAGGTATCTGCTCAGGGAAGCTACTTCAGGTGCGTACTCATTCATAACCGTGCTTTTCCTTGGAGGAATGAAGTTAGATCACGGACGGACTAGGGGCACATTAGGTACTTTGAGTAAAGGGCAGGCTATAGCGCTTAAGCCTGCCAAACACTTATTGGATGTTCACGACCAGTGGTGATCCGCACTTAGTTTCTGCGTCTAAAACGCTTCCAACACTGAGAGGGAAGTGTGCTTTAGGAGGGATTCACTGCAGTGTTATGTCTGATAAAGAAGGAAGCTTTTGGGACTGACTCTGAGGTAACCGCAATAGGCGCACATAGCTTTCCTGTCTCAATCGTCTAACCTTTAGACTATAGGAAGTTCTGATTAAGGGAAACTCCTTCATGTGGAAATTCACTTCTCACAGTGTATTTCCGGTGGAGGAAAGAAGATAGAACAAGGACGGACAGAGAGAACATTGCAAACCGTGAGTGAAGTACAGGGTAAGCCACTTAGGCCTCTATGATGCATACTGGAAGTTCAACACCGGAGATGTTCCACAGTGTCTATCTCTTCTCAAAACACTTCCAGTATATGAGGGAACTGTGCTACGGTAAGTTCTCAAGACAGAGATGCGTCTGTGCTCAGTTGGAAAGTGTAGGACGAGTCTGGGTAGCAACCATGTAGTGTCTGATACAGGCCCCTTAGAGTGGATTCGGAGGAAGGTATCTGCTCAGGGAACCTATTTCAGGTGCTTACTCATTCATAACATTGTTTCTCCTTTGAAGATGAAGATAGAACAGGGAAGGACTACGGGCACACTAGGTACTGTAAGAAAAGGGCACGCTATGGCTCTTAAGCCTGCCAAACACATTTTGGATGTTCACCATCAGTGTTGATCCGCACTTAGTTTCAGCATCGAAAACGCTTCCTACACTGAGAGGGAAGTGTGCTTTAGGAGGGATTCAATGCAGTTTTACGTCTAGTAAAGAAGGAAGCTTTTGGGACTGACTCTGTGGTAACCGCAATAGCACACATAGCTTTCCATGCTCAGAAGTCTATCCGTTGGACTATAGCAAGTTCTGTTTAAGGGAAACTCCTTTATGTAATGTCACTTCTCACAGTGTCTTTCCAGGTGAGGAAAGAAGATAGGACAAGGACAGAGCAGAGAGAACGTTGCAACCCGTGAGTGAAGTAAAGGGTAAGGCACCTAGACTTCTATGATGCATACTGGAAGTTCAAAAACTGGGATGTTCCACATTGTCTACCACTTCTCAAAACACTTCCAATATATGAGGGAACTGTGCTACAGTATGTTCTCACTACAGCAATGCATAGGTGCTTAGTTGATCCTCTAGGATGTGTCTGGGTAGCAATCATGCAGTGTCTCATACAGGCCTTTTAGAGGGGATGCGTAGGAAGGTATCTACTCAGGGAAGCTTCTTTAGGTGCATACTCATTCATAACAGTGTTTCTCCTTTGAGGATGAAGACAGAACAGGGAAAGACTACAGGCACATTAGGTACTGTGAGTAAAGGGCACGCTATGGTGCTTAAGCCTGCCAAACACATATTGGATGTTCACCACCTGTGGTGATCCGCACTTAGTTTCTGCGTCTAAAACACTTCCTACATGAGAGGCAAGTGTGCTTTAGCAGGGATTCACTGCAGTGTTACTTCTGTTAAAGAAGGAATCTTTTGGGACTGACACTGTGGAAACCGCAATAGGCACACATAGCTTACCAGTTTTAGACGTCTACCCATTAGAATATAGGAAGTTCTCTTAAAGGTAAAGTCCTTCATGCGGAAGGTCACTTCTCACAGTGTCTTTCCTGTGGCGGAAAGAAGATAGAACAAGGACGGACAGAGGGAACGTTGCAACCCGTGGGTGAAGTACAGGGTGAGGCACCTAAGCCTCTATGATGCATACTGGAAGTTCAACACCTGGGATGTTCCACAGTGTCTACCACTTCTCAAAACACATCCAGTATATGAGGGAACTGTGCTACAGTAAGTTCTCACTACAGAGATGTCTCTGTGCTCAGTTGAAAACTCTAGGATGTGTCTGGGTAGCAATCATGAAGTGTCTCATACAGGTACCTTAGAGGGGATGCGTAGGAAGGTATCTGCTCAGGGCACCTACATCAGGTGCGTACTCATTCATAACATTGCTTCTCCTAAGAGGAATGAAGGTAGAACTCGGACGGACTAGGGGCACATTAGGTACTGTGAGTAAAGGACAGGCTATGGCGCTTAAGCCTGCCAAACACATATTGGATGTTCACCACCAGTGGTGATCCGCACTTAGTTTCTACGTCTAAAACGCTTCCAACACTGAGAGGGAAGTGTGCTTTAGGAGGGATTCACTGCAGTGTTACGTCTGTTAAAGAAGGAAGCTTTGGGGACTGAGTCTGTGGTACCGCATTAGGCGCACATAGCTTTGCAGTCTCAGACGTCTAACCGTTAGACTATAGGAAGTTCTGTTTAACGGAAATTCCTTCATGCGGATTGTCACTCTTCACAGTGTCTTTATGTGGAGGAAAGAAGATGGAACAAGGACGAACAAAGATAACGTTGCAAACCGTGAGTTAAGTACAGGGTGAGCTATTTAGGCCTCTATGATGCATACTGGAAGTTCAACACCGGAGATGTTCCACAGTGTCTACCTCTTCTCAAAACACTTCCAGTATATGAGGGAACTGTGCTACAGTAAGTACTCATGACAGAGATGCGTCTGTGCTCAGTTGGAAAGTGTAGGACGTGTCTGGGTATCAACCATGAAGTGTCAGATACAAGCCCCAAATAGGGGATGCGGAGGAAGGTATCTGCTCAGGGAACTTACTTCAGGTGCGTACTCATTCATAATAGTGTTTCTACTTTGAGGATGAATATAGAACTGGGAAGGACTACGGGCACATTAGGTACTGTGATTAAAGGGCACGCTATGGCGCTTAAGCCTGCCAAACACATTGCATGTTCACCACCAGTTGTGATCCGCACTTAGTTTCTGCGTCTAAAACGCTTCTTACACTGAGAGAGAAGTGTGCTCTGGGAGGTATTCACTGCAGTGTTACGTCTGTTAAAGAAGGAAGCTTTCGAGACTGACACTGTGGTAACCGCAATAGGCTCACAAAGCTTTCCAGTCTCAAACTTGTAATCGTTAGACTATAGGAAGTTCTGATTAAGAGAAACTCCTTCATGTGGAAATTAGCTTCTCACAGTGTCTTTCCAGTGGAGTAATGAAGATAGAACAAGGACGGACAGAGAGAACGTTGCAAACCGTGACTGAAGTACAGGGTAAGCCACTTAGGCCAGTATGATGCATACTGGAAATTCAACACCGGAGATATTGCACAGTGTCTATCTCTTCTCAAAACACTTCCAGTATGTGAGGGAACTGTGCTACAGTAAATTCTCATGACAGAGATGATTCTGTGCTCAGTTGGAAAGTGTGGAACTTGTCTGGGTAGCAACCATGAAGTGTCTGATACAGGCCACTTAGAAGGGATGTGTAGGAAGGTATCTGCACAGGGAAGCTACTTCAGGTGTGTACTCATTCATAACAGTGTTTCTCCTTTGAGGATGAAGATAGAACAGAGAAGGACTACGGGCACATTTGTTACTGTGATTAAAGTACACGAAATGGTGCTTAAGCCTGCTAAACACATATTGGATGTTCACCACCAGTGGTGATCCGCACTTAGTGTATGCGTCTAAAACGCTTCATACACTGAGAGGGAAGTGTGATTTAGGAGAGATTCACTGCAGTGTTACGTCTGTTAAAGAAGGAAGCTTTTGAGTCGGACACTGTGGTAACTGCAATAGGAGTACATAGCTTTCCAGTCTCAGACATCTAACCGTTAGACTATAGGAAGTTCTGTTTATGGTAAACTCCTTCATGGGGAATGTCCCTTCTCACAGTGTCTTTCCAGTGGAGGAAAGAAGATAGAACAAGGACGGACAGAGAGAACATTGCAACCCATGAGTGAAGTACAGGGTAAGGCACCTAAGCCTCTATGATGCATACTGGAAGTTCAACACCTGGGATGTTCCACAGTGTCTACCACTTCTCAAAACATTTCCAATATATGAGGGAACTGTTCTACCATAAGTTCTCACGACAGGGATGCATCTGTGCACAGTTAAAAACTCTAGGATATGTCTGGGTAGCAATCATGAAGTGTCTCATACAGGCCTCTTAGAGGGGATGCGTAGGAAGGTATCTGTTCAGAGAAGCTACTTCAGGTGTTTACTCATTCATAACAGTGCTTCTCCTTGGTGAATGAAGGTAGAACACGGAAAGACTAGGGTCACATTAGGTACTGTGAGTAAAGGCCAGGCTATGGAGCTTAAGCCTGCCAAATAAATATTGAATATTCACCACCAGTGGAAATCCGCACTTAGTTTCTGCGTCTAAAATGCTTCCAACACTGAGAGGGAAGTGTGCTTTAGGAGGGATTCACTGCAGTGTTACGTCTGTTAAAGAAGGAAGCATTTGGGACTGACTCTGTGGTAAACGCAATAGGCACACATAGCTTTCCAGTCTCGATCGTCTAACCGTTAGACTATAGGAGTTCTGATTAAGGGAAACTCCTTCATGTGGAAATTCACTTCTCACAGTGTATTTCCGGTGGAGGAAGAAGATAGGACAAGGACGGAACAGAGAGTTCGTTGCAACCCGTGATTGAAGTATATGGTAAGGCACCTAGACCTCTATGTTGCATACTGGAAGTTCAACAACTGGGATGTTCCACAGTGTCTACCACTTCTCAAAACACTTCCAATATATGAGGGAACTGTGCTACCGTAAGTTCTCACGACAGCAATGCGTAGGTGCTCAGTTGAAACCTCTAGGATGTGTCTGGATTGCAATCATGCAGTGTCTCATACAGGCCTTTTAGAGGGGATGCGTAGGAAGGTATCTACTCAGTGAAGCTTCATCAGGTGCTTACTCATTCATAACAGTGCTTCTCCTTGGAGGAATGAAGTTGTAACTCGACGGACTAGGGGCACATTAGGTACTTTGAGTAAAGGGCAGGCTCTGGCGCTTAAGCCTGCCAAACACATATTGGATGTTCACTACCAGTGGTGATCCGCACTTAGTTTCTGCGGCTAAAACGATCCCAGCACTGAGAGGAAAGTGTGCATTAGGAGGGATTCACTGCAGTGTTACGTCTGTTAAAAAAGGAAGCTTTTGGGACTGACTCTGTGGTGACCGCATTAGGCGCACATAGCTTTCCAGTCTCAGACATCTAACCGTTAGACTATAGCAAGTTCTATTTAAGGGAAACTCCTTCATGCGGAATGTCACTTCTCCCAGTGTCTTTCCAGTGGAGGAAAGAAGATAGTACAAGCACGGAGCAGAGAGAACGTTGCAACCCGTTAGAGAAGAACAGGGTCAGTCACCTAGGCCTGTATGATGCATACTGGAAGATCAACACCTGGGATGTTCCACAGTGTCTACCACTTCAAAAAACACTTCCAATATATGAGGGAACTGTGCTACCGTAAGTTCTCACGACAGAGATGCGTCTGTGCTCAGTTGGAAAGTGTAGGACGTGTCTGGGTAGCAACCATGATGTGTCTCATACAGGCCCCTTAGAGGGGATGCGGAGGAAGGTATCTGCTCAGGGAACCTACTTCAGGTGCCTACTCATTCATAACAGTGTTTCTCCTTTGAAGATGAAGAAAGAACAGGAAAGGACTACGGGCACATTAGGTACAGTGAGTATAGGGCACGCTATGGCGCTTAAGCCTGCCAAACACATATTAGATGTTCACCACCAGTGGTGAACCGCACTTAGTTTCTGCATCTAAAATGCTTCCTACACTGAGAGGGAACTGTGCTTTTGGAGGGATTCACTGCAGTGTTACGTCTGTTAAAGAAGGAAGCTTTTGATCCTGACTCTGTGGTAACCGCAATAGGCGCACATAGCTTTCCAGTTTCAGCTGTTGATCCATTGGACTATAGGAAGTTCTGTTTAAGGGAAACTCCTTCATGTGTAATGTCACTTCTCACAGTGTCTTTCCAGTGGAGGAAAGAAGATAGAAAAAGGTCGGAGCAGAGAGAACGTTGCAACCCGTAAGTGAAGTACAAGGTAAGGGACCGAGGCCTCTATGATGCATACTGGAAGTTCAACACCTGGGATGTTCCACAGTGTCTACCTCTTCTCAAAACACTTCCAATATATGAGGGAACTGTGCTACCGTAAGTTCTCACGACAGGGATGCATCTGTGCTCAGTTGAAAACTCTAGGATGTGTCTGAGTAGCAATCATGAAGTGTCTCATACAGGCCCCATAGAGGGGATGCGTAGGAAGGTATCTGCTCAGGGAAGCTACTTCAGGTGCGTACTCATTCATAACAGGGCTTCTCCTTGGAGGAATGAAGGTAGGGCACGGACGGACTAGGGGCACATTAGGTACAGTGTGTCAAGGGCAGGCTATGGCGCTTAAGCCTGCCAAACATATATTGGATGTTCACCACCAGTGGTTATCCGCACTTATTTTCTTCGACTAAAACGCTTCCAACACTGTGAGGGAAGTGTGCTTTAGGAGGGATTCACTGCAGTGGTACGTCTGTTAAAGAAGGAAGCTTTTGGGACTACTCTGTGGTAACTGCATTAGTTGCACATAGCTTTCCAGTCTCAGACGTCTAACCGTTAGACTATTGGAAGTTCAGTTTAAGGGAAACTCCTTCATTCGGATTATCACTTCTCACAGTGTCTTTCCAGTAGGAGGTAAGAAGATTGAACAAGGACGGACAGAGAGAACGTTGCAAACCGTGAGTGAAATTCAGGGGAAGCCAATTAGGCCTCTATGACGTATACTGGAAGTTCAACACCGGAGTTGTTCCACAGTGTCTACCTCTTCTCAAAACACTTCCAGTTTATGAGGGTACTGTGCTACAGTAAGTTCTCATGACAGAGATGCGTCTGTGCTCAGTTGGAAAGTGTAGGACGTGTCTGGGTAGCAACCATGAAGTGTCTCATACAGGCCCCTTACGGGGGATGCGGAGGAAGGTATCGCTCAGGGAACCTACTTCAGGTGCGTACTCATTCATAGCAGTGTTTCTCCTTTGAGGATAAAGATAGAACAGGGAAGGACTACGGGCACATTAGGTACGGTGAGTAAAGGGCACGCTATGGCGCTAAAGCCTGCCAAACACATATTGGACGTTCACCACCAGTTGGTGATCCGCACTTAGTTTCAGCGTCTAAAACGCTTCCTACACTGAGGGAAGTGTACTTTAGGAGGGATTCACTGCAGTGTTACGTCTAGTAAAGAAGGAATCTTTTGGGTCTGACTCTTTGGTAACAGCAATAGGCGAACATAGCTTTCTAGTCTCAGCCTTCTATCCGTAGGACTATAGCAAGTTCCTTTTAAGGGAAACTCATTCATGTGGAATGTCACTTCTCACAGTGACTTTCCAGTGGAGTAAAGAAGATAAAACAAGGACGGAGCAGAGATAATGTTGCACCCGTGAGTGAAGTACAGGGTAAGGCACCTAGGCCTCTATGGTGCATACTGGAAGTTCAACACCTGGGATGTTCCACAGTGTCTACCACTTCTCAAAACACTTCCAATATATGAGGGAACTGTGCTACCGTAAGTTCTCACGACAGGGATGCATCTGTGCTCAGTTGAAAACTCTAGTATGTGTCTGGGTAGCAATCATGAAGTGTCTGATACAGGCCCCATTAGAGGGCATGCGGAGGAAGGTATCTGCTCAGGGAACCTACTTCACGTTCGTACTCAATCATAACAGTGTTTCTCCTTTGAGGACGAAGATAGAACAGGGAAGGACTATGGACACATTAGGTACTGTGAGTAAAGGGCAGGCTATGGCGCTTAAGCCTGCCAAACACATATTGGATGTTCACCACCAGTGGTGATCCGCACTTAGTTTATGTGTCTTAACGCTTCCAACACTGAGAGGGAAGTGTGCTTTCGGAGGGATTCACTGCAGTGTTACGTCTGTTAAAAAGGAATTTTGGGCCTGACTCTGTGGTAACGACATTAGGCGCACATAATTTCCAGTCTCAGACATCTAACCGTTAGACTATAGGAAGTTCTCTTTAAGGGAAACTCTTTCATGCGGACTGTCACTTTTCACAGTTTCTTTATGTGGAGGATAGAAGATAGAACAAGGAAGGACAGAGAGAACGTTTCAAACCGTGAATGAAGTACAGAGTAAGCCACTTAGGCCTGTATGATGCATACTGGCAGTTCAAGAGCGGAGATGTTCCACAGTGTCTTCCTCTTCTCAAAACACTTCCAGTATATGAGGGTACTGTGCTTCAGTAAGTTCTCACGACAGAGATGCGTCTGAGCTCAGTTGGAAAGTGTATATCGTGTCTGGGTAGCAACCATGAAGTGTCTGATACAAGACACTAAGAGGGGATGCGGAGGAAGGTATCTGCTCAGAGAACCTACTTCAGGTGTGTACTCATTCATAACAGTGTTTCTCCTTTGAGGATGAAGATAGAACAGGGAAGGACTACGGGCATATTAGGTACTGTGAGTAAAGGGCACACTATGGCGCTTAAGCCTGCCCACATATATTGGATGTTCACTACCAGTGTTGATCCGCACTTAGTTTCTGTGTCGAAAACGCTTCTTACACTGAGAGGAAAGGGTGCTTTAGGAGGGATCACTGCAGTGGTACGTCTCGTAAAGAAGGAAGCTTTTGGGATTGACTCTGTGGTAACCGCAATAGTCGCCCATAGCTTTCCAGTCTCAGCTGTCTATCCGTTGGACTATAGCAAGTTCTGTTTAAGGGAAACTCCTTCATGCGGAATGTCACTTCTCACAGTGTCTTTCCACTGGAGGAAAGAAGATAGAACAAGGACGGAGCAGAGAGAACGTTGCAACCCGTGAGTGAAGTACCGGGTAAGGCACCGAAGCCTCTATGATTCATACAGGAAGTTCAACACCTGGGATGTTCCACAGTGTCTACCACTTCTAAAAACACTTGCAATATATGAGGGAACTGTACTACAGTTTGTTCTCACGACAGGGATGCGTCTATGCTCAGTTGGAAAGTGTAGGACGTGTCTAGGTAGCAATCATAAAGTGTCTGATACAGGACCCTTATAGGGGATGCGGAGGAAGGTATATGCTCAGGGAACCTACTCCAGGTTTGTACTCATTCATAACAGTGTTTCTCCTTTGAGGATGAGGATAGAACAGGGACGGATTAGGGGCACATTACCAACTGTGAGTAAAGGGCAGGCTATGGCGCTTAAGCCTGCCAAACACATATTGGATGTTCACTACCAGTGTTGATCCACACTTATTTTCTGAATCTAAAACCATTCCAACACTGAGAGGAAAGTGTGCCTATAGAGGGATTGACTGCAGTGTTAACCTTTTAAGGAAGGTAGTTTTTGGGACTGACTCTGTGATAACCGCATTAGGCGCACATAGCTTTCCAGTCTCAGACGTCTAACCGTTAGTCTATAGGAAGTTCTGTTTAAGGGAAACTCCTTCATGCCGAAATTCCTACTCAGAGTGTCTTTCCAGTGGAGGAAAGAAGATAGAACAATGACGGACAGAGAGAACGTTGCAAACCGTGAATGAAGTACAGGGTAAGCCACTTAGGGCTCTATAATGCATACAGGAAATTCAACACCGGAGATGTACCACAGTGTCTACCTCTTCTCAAAACACTTCCAGTATATGTGGGAACTGTGCTACAGTAAGTCCTCACGGCAGAGATGTGTCTGTGCTCAGATGGAAAGTGTAGGACGTGTCTGGGTAACAACCATGAAGTGTCTGATACAGGCTTCTTTGAGGGGATGCTGAAGAAGGTATCTGTCAGAGAAGCCACTTCAAGTGCGTACTCATTCATAACAGTGTTTCTCCTTTGAGGATGAAGATAGAACAGGGAAGGATTAGGGGCACATTAGGTACTGTGAGTGAAGGGCATGCTATCGCGCTTAAGCCTGCCAAACACATATTGGATGTTCACTACCAGTGTTGATCCGCACTTAGTTTCTCCGTCTAAAACCCTTCCAACACTGAGAGGGAAGTGTGCTTTAGGAGGGATTCACTGCAGAGTTACGTCTGTTAAAGAAGGAAGCTTTTGGGACTGACTCTGCGGTAACCGCATTAGACGCACATAGCTTTCCAGTCGCAGACGTCTAACCAATAGAGTATAGGAAGGTCTGTTTAAGGGAAACTCCTTCATGCGGAATGTGACTTCTCACAGTTTCTTTCCAGTGGAGGTAAAAGATAGAACAAGGACGGACAGAGAGAACGTTGCAAACCGTGAGTGAAATACAGGGTAAGCCAATTAGGCCTCTATGATGCATACTGGAAGTTCAACACCGGAGATGTTCCACAGTGTCTACCTCTTCTCAAAACACTTCCAGTATATGAGGGAACTGTGCTACAGTAAGTTCTCACAACAGAGATGCGTCTGTGCTCAGTTGTAAAATGTAGGACGTGTCTGGGTAGCAACCATGAAGTGTCTCATACAGGCCCCTTAGAAGGGATGCAGAGGAAGGTATCTGCTCAGGGAACCTACTTCTTGTGCGTACTCATTCAAAACACTGTTTCTACATTGAGGATGAAAATAGAACAGGGAAGGACTCGGACACATTAGGTACTGTGAGTAAAGGGCACGCTATGGCGCTTAAGCCTGCCAAACACATATTGGATGTTCACCACCAGTGGTGATCCGAACTTAGTATCTGCGGATAAAACGCTTCCTACAATGGGAGGGAAGTGTGCTTTTGGAGGTATTCACTGCAGTGTTACGTCTTTAAAGAAGGGAGCTTTTGGGACTGACACTGTGGTAACCGCAATGGGCTCACATAGCTTTCCAGTCTCAGACGTCTAACCGTTAGACTATAGGAAGTTCTGTTTAAGGGAAACACCTTCATGCGGAAATTCACTTCTCACAGTGTCTTTCCAGTGGAGGAAAGGAGTTAGGACAAGGACGGACAGAGACGTTGCTAACCGTGAGTGAAGTACAGGGTAGGCCTCTTAGGCCTCTATGATTCATACTGGAAGTTCAACACCTGGGATTTTCCACAGTGTCTACCTCTTCTCAAAACACTTCCAGTATAGAGGGAACTGTGCTACAGTAAGTTCTCAAGACAGAGATGCGTCTGTGCTCAGTTGGAAAGTGTAGGACGTGTCTGGGTAGCAACCATGTAGTGACTGATACAGGCCCCATAGAGGGGATGTGGAGGAAGGTATCTGCTCAGGGAACCTACATCAGGTGCTTACTCATTCATAACAGTGTTTCTCCTTTGAGGATTAAGATAGAACAGGGAAGGACTACGGGCACATTAGGTACTGTGAGAAAAGGGCACGCGTGGGGCACCTGGGTGGCTCAGTGGGTTAAGCCGCTGCCTTCGGCTCAGGTCATGATCTCAGGGTCCTGGGATCGAGCCCCATATCAGGCTGTCTGCTCAGCAGGGAGCCTGCTTCCTCCTCTCACTCTCTGCCTGCCTCTCTGACTACTTCTGATCTGTCAAATAAAGAAAAATCTTTAAATAAAAAAAAAAAAAAAAGAAAAGGGCACGCTATGGCGCTTAAGCCTTCCAAACACATATTGGATGTTCACCACTAGTGGTGATCCGCACTTAGTTTCTGCGTCTAAAACGCTTCCAACACTGAGGGGGAAGTGTGCTTTAGGAGGGATTTTAGCAGTGTTACGTCTGTTAAAGAAGGAAGCTTGGGACTGACACTGTGGTAACCACAATAGGCACACATAGCTTTCCAATCTCAGACGTCTATCCGTTAGACTATAGGAAGTTCCTTTTAAGGGAAACTCTTTCATGCGGAAATTCACTACTCACAGTGTCTTTCCGGTGGAGGAATGGAGTTAGGACAAGGACGGAAAGAGAACGTTGCTAACCGTGAGTGAAGTACAGGAAAAGCCTCTTAGGCCTCATGATGCATACTGGAAGTTAAACACCTGGTATGTTCCACAGTGTCTACTCTTCTCAAACACTTCCAGTATATGAGGGAACTGTGCTACAGTAAGTTCTCACGACAGAGATGCTTCTGTGCTCAGTTGGAAAGTGTAGGACGTACTGGGTAGCAACCATGTAGTGTCTGATACAGGCCCCTTAGAGTGGATGCGAAGGAAGGTATATGCTCAGGGAACCTACATCAGGTGCTTACTCATTCATAACAGTGTTTCTACTTTGAGGATTAAGATAGAACCGGGAAGGACTACGGGCACATTAGGTACTGTGAGAAACGGGCATGCTATGGTGCTTAAGCCTGCCATACACATATTGGATGTTCACCACTAGTGGTGATCCGCATTTAGTTTCTGCGTCTAAAATGCTTCCAACACTGAGAGGGAAGTGTGCTTTAGGAGGGATTCACTGCAGTGTTACGTCTGTTAAAGAAGGAAGCTTTTGGGACTGAAACTGCGGTAACCGCAATAGGCGAACATAGCTTTCCAGTCTCAGACGTCTATCCGTTAGACTATAGGAAGTTCCATTTAAGGGAAACTCCTCCGTGCGGAAATTCACTACTCACAGTTTCATTCCGGTGGAGGAAACGTGTTAGGACAAGGACGGACAGAGAACGTTGCTGACCGTGAGTGAAGTACAGGGTAAGGCACTTAAGCCTCTATGATTCATACTAATGTTCAACACCTGGGATGTTCCACAGTGCCTTCCACTTCTCAAAACACTTCCAATATATGAGGGAACTGTGCTACAGTATGTTCTCACGACAGGGATGTGTCTATGCTCAGTTGGAAAGTGTAGGACGTGTCTGGGTAGCAATCATGAAGTGTCTGATACAGGCCCCTAGAGGGGATGCGGAGGAAGGTATCTGCTCAGGGAAACTACTCAGGTGCGTACTCATTCATAACAGTGTTTCTCCTTTGAGGATGAAGATAGAACAGGGAAGGATTAGGGGCACATTAGGTACTGTGAGTAAAGGGCAGGCTATGGTGCTTAAGCCTGCCAAACACATATTGGTTGTTCACCACCAGTTGGTGATCCGCACTTAGTTTCTGCGCTAAAAGGCTTCCAACACTGAGAGGGAAGTGTGCTTTAGGAGGGATTCACTGCAGTGTTACCTCTGTTAAAGAAGGAAGCTTTTGGGACTGAGTCTGTAGTAACCGCAATAGGCGCACATAGCTTTCCAGTCTCAGACGTCTATCCGTTGGACTATAGCAAGTTTTGTTTAAGGGAAACTCCTTCATGCGGAATGTCACTTCTCACAGTGTCTTTCCAGTGGAGGAAAGAAGATAGAACAAGGACGGAGCAGAGAGAACGTTACAACCCATGAGTGATGTACAGGTAAGGCACCTAGGCCTCTATGATGCATACTGGAAGTTCAACACCTGGGATGTTCAGCAGTGTCTACCACTTCTCAAAACACTTTCAATATATGAGGGAACTGTGCTACCGTAAGTTCTCACGACATGGATGCATCTGTGCACAGCTGAAAACTCTAGGATTGGTCTGGGTAGTAATCATGATGTGTCTCATACAGGCCCCTTAGAGGAGATGCGGAGGAAGGTATCTTCTCAGGGAACCTACTTCAGGTTCCTACTCATTCACAACAGTGCTTCTCTTTGGAGGAATGAAGGTAGAACACGGATGGACTAGGGGCACATTATGTACTGTGAGTAAAGGGCAGGCTATGAAGCTTAAGCCTGCCAGGCACATATTGGATGTTCACCATAAGAGATGATCCCCACTTCGTTTCTGCGTCTGAAAGGCTTCCAACACTAAGAGGGGTGTGTGCTTTAGGAGGGATTCACTGCAGTGTTACGTCTGTTAAAGAAGGAAGCTTTTGAGACTGACTCTGTGGTTACCACTTTAGGCGCACGTAGCTTTACAGTCTCAGACGTCTAACCGTTAGACTATAAGAAGTTCTGTTTAAGGGAAACTCCCTCATGCGGATTGTCACTTCTCTCAGTGTCTTTATGTGCAGGAAAGTAGATAGAACAAGAACGGACAGAGAGAATGTTGCAAACCTTGAGTGAAGTACATGGTAAGCTACTTAGGCCTCTATGTGCATACTGGAAGTTCAACACCGGAGATGTTCCACAGTGTCTATCTCTTCTCAAAACACTTCCAGTATATGAGGGAATTGTGCTTCAGTAAGTTCTCAAGACAGAGATGCGTCTGTGCTCAGTTGGAAAGGGAAGTACGTGTCTGGGTAGCAACCATGAATTGTCTGATACAAGCCACTAGGATGGGATGCGGAGGAAGGTATCTGCTCAGGGAACCTACTTCACGTGCGTACTCATTCATAACAGTGTTTACCTTTGAGGATGAAGATAGAACAGGGAAAGCCTACGGGAACTTTAGGTACTGGGAGTAAAGGGCATGCAATGGCGCTTAAGCCTGCCAAACACATATAGGATGTTCACCACCAGTGGTGATCCGCACTTAGTTTTTGTGTCGAAAATGCTTCGTACACTGAGAGGGAAGTGTGCTTTAGGAGGGATTCACGGCAGTGTTACGTCTGTTAAAGAAGGAAGCTTTTGGACTGACTCTGGTAACCGCTACAGTCGCACATAGCTTTCCAGTCTCAGATGTCTATCCGTTGGAATATAGCAAGTTCTGTTTAAGGGAAACTCCTTCATGCGGAATGTCACTTCTCACGGTGTCTTTCCACTGGAGGAAAGAAGATAGAACATGGACGGACAGAGAAAACGTTGCAAACCGTGAGTGAAGTACAGGGTAAGAAACTTAGGCCTCTATGATGCATACTGGAAATTCAACACCGGATGTTAGACAGTGTCTACCACTTCTCAAAACACTTCCAGTATATGAGGGAACTGTGCTACCATAAGTTCTCACGACAGAGATGCGTCTGTGCTCTGTTGGAAAGTGTAGGACGTGTCTGGGTAGCAATCATGAAGTGTCTGATACAGGCCCCTAGAGGGGAGGCGGAAGAAGGTCTGCTAAGGGAACCTACTTCAGTTTCGTACTCATTCATAACAGTGTTTCTCCTTTGAGGATGAAGATAGAACAGGTAAGGATTAGGAGCACATTAGGTACTGTGAGTAAAGGGCAGGCTATGGCGCTTAAGCCTGCCAAACACATATTGGATGTTCACCACCAGGTGGTGATCCGCACTTAGTTTCTGCGTCTAAAATGCTTCCAACACTGAGAGGGAAGTGAGCTTTAAGAGGGATTCACTGCAGTGTTACGTCTAGTAAAGAAGGAAGCTTTTGGACTGACTCTGTGGTAAACGCATTAGGCACATATAGCTCTCCTGTCTCAGACGTCTATCCGTTAGACTATAGGAAGTTCTGTTTAAGGGAAACTCCTTCATGCGGAATGTCACTTCTCACAGTGTCTTTCCAGTTGAGGAAAGAAGATAGAACAAGGACGGAGCAGAAAGAACGTTGCAACACGTGAGTGAAGTACAGGGTAAGTCACACATGCCTCTATGATGCATATTGGAAGTTCAACACCTCGGATGTTCCACAGTGTCTACCACTTCTCAAAACACTTCCAATATATGAGGGAACTGTGCTACCATAAGTTCTCACGACAGAGATGCGTCTGTGCTCAGTTGGAAAGTGTAGGACGTGTCTGGGTAGCAACCATGAAGTGTCTCATACAGGCCCCTTAGAGGGGATGCAGAGGAAGGTATCTGCTCAGGGAACCTACTTCAGGTGCCTACTCATTCATAACAGTGTTTTTCCTTTGAAGATGAAGAAAGAACAGGGAAGGACTATGGGCACATTAGATACTGTGAGTAAAGGGCACGCTATGGCGCTTAAGCCTGCCAAACACATATTGGATGTTCACCACCAGTGGTGAACCACACTTAGTTTCTGCATCTAAAATGCTTCCTTTCTCGATCTCAATGGGAAGGCTGCAAGCTTTTTCCCATTGAGGATGATATTTGCTGTGGGTCTTACATAGATAGATTTGATGAGGTTCAGGATGTTCCCTCTATCCCTATACTTTGAAGACTTTTAATCAGGAACGGAGGTTGGATTTTGTCAAATGCTTTTTCTGCATCAATTGAGAAGACCATGTGGTTCTTCTCTCTTCTCATATTAATTTGTTGTATCACATTGATTGATTTACGAATGTTGAACCATTCTTGTAGCCCAGGGATGAATCCCACCTGATCATGGTGGATAATCTTTTTAATGTGTTGTTGGATCCTGTTGGCTAGGATCTTGTTGAGAATCTTAGCATCCATATTCATCAGTGATTTTGGTCTGAAATTCTCCTTTTTGGTAGGGTCCTTGCCTGGTTTGGGGATCAGGGTAATGCTGGCTTCATAGAAAGAGTCTGGAAGTTTTCCTTCTGCTTCAATTTTTGAAACAGCTTCAGGAGAATAGGTGTTATTTCTTCTTGGAAGGTTTGGTAGAATACCCCAGGGAATCCGTCAGGTCCTGGGCTCTTGTTTTTTGGGAGATTTTTGATCACTGCTTCAATCTCGTTATTAGATATCGGTCTATTCAGGTTGTCGATTTCTTCCTGGATCAATTTTGGTAGTTTACATTTTTCCAGGAATGCATCCATTTCATCTAGGTTGCTAAGCTTTTAGGCATATAACTGTTCGTAATAACTTCTGATGATTGTTTCTACTTCCTTGGCGTTAGTTGTGATCTCTCCCTTTTCATTCATAATTTTATGAATTTGGGATTTCTCTCTTTTCTTTCGGATTAGTGTAGCCAGTGACTTATCGATCTTATTGATTCTTTCAAAAAACCAGCTTCTAGTTTCATTGATACGTTCTACTGTATCTCTGGTTTCTCCCTCATTGATCTCAGCTCTAATCTTGATGATTTCCCTTTTTATGTGTGGAGTTGGTTTGATTTGTTGTTGATCCTCCAGTTCTTTAAGGTGTGGAGACAGCTGGTGTATTCTGGATTTTTCAATTTTTTTGAGCAAGGCTTGGATGGCTATCTATTTTCCCCTTAGGACCGCCTATGCTGTATCCCATAGGTTTTGGACAGAAGTGTCTTCATTCTCATTGGTTTCCATGAATTGTTTCAGTTCTTCTTTGATCTCCTGGTTGATCCAAGCATTCTTAAGCAAGGTGGTCTTTAGCTTCCAGGTGTTTGAGTTCCCTCGGAACTTTTCCTTGTTATTGAGCTCCAGTTTCAAAGCATTGTGATCTGAGAATATGCAGGGAATCATCTCAGTCTTTTGGTGTCAGTTGAGTCCTGATTTGTGACCCAGTATGTGGTCTATTCTGGAGAAGGCTCCATGTGCACTTGAGAAGAATGAGTATTCTGCTGTTTTAGGGTGGAATGTTCTGTATATATCTATGAGGTCCATCTGGTCCAATGTGTCATTCAATGCTCTTGTTTCTTTATTGATTTTCTGCTTCGATGATCTGTCCAGTTCTGAAAGAGGCGTGTTAAGATCTCCTACGATTAGTGTATTCATATCAATATGACTCTTTATCTTGATTAACAGTTTTCTTAAGTAATTGGCTGCTCCCATATTGGGAGCACAGATATTTACAATTGTTAGATCATCTTGGTGGATAGTCCCTTTAAGGATTATGTAGTGGAACAAGACAAGGATGCCCACTTTCACCACTCTTATTCAACATAGTATTAGAAGTCCTAGCAACAGCAATCAGACAACAGAGAGAAATAAAAGGTATCCAAATTGGTAATGAAGAAGTCAAACTCTCTCTCTTCGCAGATGACATGATTCTTTATATGGAAAACCCAAAAGACTCCACCCCCAAACTACTAGAATTCATACAGGTATTCAGCAGTGTGGCAGGATACAAAGTCAATGTGCAGAAATCAGTGGCTTTCTTATACACTAACAATGAAAATACAGAAAGGGAAATTAGAGAATCGATTCCATTTACTATAACACCAAGAACCATAAGAAACCTGGGAATAAACCTAACTAAAGAGGTAAAGGATCTATACTTGAGGAACTATAGAACACTCATGAAAGAAATTGAAGAAGACACAAAAAGATGGAAGACCATTCCATGCTCTTGGATCGGAAGAATAAACATTGTTTAAATGTATATACTGCCTAGAGCAATCTATACTTTTTTTTTTTTTTTTTTTTTCATGAGTGTGAGCTTTTGGAGGTTTTTTTTTTTTTTTTTTTTTTTTTTTTTCCCAATTTATTTATTTTCAGAAAAACAGTATTCATTATTTTTTCACCACACCCAGTGCTCCATGCAAGCTGTGCCCTCTATAATACCCACCACCTGGTACCCCAACCTCCCACCCCCCCGCCACTTCAAACCCCTCAGACTGTTTTTCAGAGTCCATAGTCTCTCATGGTTCACCTCCCCTTCCAATTTACCCAAATTCCCTACTTTTAATACCATTCCGATCAAAATTCCACCGGCATTCTTCAAAGAGCTGGAGCAAATAATCCTAAAATTTGTATGGAATCAGAAGAGACCCCGAATCGCGAAGGAAATGTTGAAAAACAAAAATAAAGCTGGCGGCATCAACTTACCTGATTTCAAGCTTTGTTACAAAGCTGTGATCACCAAGACAGCATGGTACTGGCATAAAAACAGACACATAGACCAGTGGAACAGAGTAGAGAGCCCTGATATGGACCCTCAACTCTATGGTCAATTAATCTTCGACAAAACAGGAAAAAATATACAGTGGAAAAAAGACATTCTCTTCAATAAATGGTGCTGTGAAAACTGGACAGCTATATGTAGAAGAATGAAACTCGACCATTCTCTTACACCGTACACAAAAATCAACTCAAAATGGATAAAAGACCTCAACGTGAGACAGGAATCTATCAGAATCTTAGAGGAGAACATTAGCAGTAATCTCTTCGATATCAGCCACAGCAACTTCTTTCAAGATACGTCTCCAAAGGCAAAGGAAACAAAAGCGAAAATAAACTTCTGGGACTTCATCAAAATCAAAAGCTTCTGCACAGCAAAGGAAACAGTCAAAAAAACAAAGAGGCAACCCAAGGAATGGGAGAAGATATTTGCAAATGACAGTACAGACAAAAGGTTGATATCCAGGATCTATAATGAACTCCTCAAACTCAACCCACACGAAACAGACAAACACATCAAAAAATGGGCAGAAGATATGAACAGACACTTCTCCAATCAAGAAATACAAATGGCTATCAGACACATGAAAAAATGCTCATCATCATTAGCCCTCAGGGAGATTCAAATTAAAACCACATTGAGATATCACCTTGCACCAGTTAGAATGGCCAAAATTAACAAAACAGGAAACAACATGTGTTGGAGAGGATGTGGAGAAAGGGGAACCCTCTTACACTGTTGGTGGGAATGCAAGTTGGTGCAGCCTCTTTGGAGAACAGTGTGGAGATTCCTCAGGAAATTAAAAATAGAGCTTCCCTACGACCCTGCAATTGCACTCCTGGGTATTTACCCCAAAGATACAGATGTTGTGAAAAGAAGGGCCATCTGTACCCCAATGTTTATAGCAGCAATGGCCACAGTCGCCAAACTATGGAAAGAACCAAGATGTCCTTCAACGGATGAATGGATAAGGAAGATGTGGTCCATATACACTATGGAGTATTATGCCTCCATCAGAAAGGACGAATATCCAACTTTTGTAGCAACATGGACGAGAATGGAGGAGATTATGCTGAGTCAAATCAGTCAAGCAGAGAGAGTCAATTATCATATGGTTTCACTCCTTTGTGGAGCATAACCAATAGCATGGAGGAAAAGGGGCGATAGAGATGAGTAGGGAATTTGGGTAAATTGGAAGGGGAGGTGAACCATGAAAGACTATGGACTCTGAAAAACAGTCTGAGGGGTTTGAAGTGGCGGGGGGGTGGGAGGTTGGGGTACCAGGTGGTGGTATTATAGAGGGCACAACTTGAATGGAGCACTGGGTGTGGTGAAAAAATAATGAATACTGTTTTTCTGGTAATAAATAAATTCGGGGAAAAATAAATAAATAAATAAATAGGAAAAAAATGCTTCCTACACTGAGAGGGAACTGTGCATTAGGAGGGATTCACTGCAGTGTTACGTCCGTAAAAGAAGAAAGCTTTTGGGACTGACTCTGTGGTAACAGCATTAGGCTCACATAGCTTTCCAGTTTCAGACGTCTATCCGTTGGACTATTGGAAGTTCTGTTTAAGGGAAACTCCTTCATGCGATATGTCCTTCTCACAGTGTCTTTCTAGTGGAGGAAAGAAGATAGAACAAGGACGGAGCAGGAGAAAGTTGCAACCCGTAAGTGAAGAACAGTGTAAGCCACATTGGCCTCTATGATGCATACTGGAAGTTCAACATCTGGGAAGATCCACAGTGTCTACCACTTCTAAAACACTTCCAATATATGAGGGAACTCTGCTACCATAAATTCTCATGACAGGGATGCATCTGTGCTCAGTTGAAAACTCTAAGATGTGTCTGGGTAGCAATCATGAAGTGTCTCATACAGGCCCCTTAGAGGGGATGCGAAGGAAGGTATCTGCTCAGGGAAGCTACTTCAGGTGCGTACTCATTAATAACAATGCTTCTCCTTGGAGGAATGAAGGTAGAACACGGACGGACTAGGGGCACATAGGTACGGTGAGTAAAGGGCCGGCTATTGCGCTTAAGCCTGCCAAACACATATCGGATGTTCACCAACAGTGGCGATCCGCACTTATTTTCTGCGTCTAAAACGCTTCCAACACTGTGTGGGAAGTGTGCTTTAGAAGGGATTCACTGCAGTGTTACGTCTGTTAAAGAAGGAAGCTTTTGGGACTACTCTGTGGTAACCGCATTAGGTGCACATAGCTTTCCAGTCTCAGACGTCTAACCCTTAGACTATAGGAAGTTCTGTTTAAGGGAAACTCCTTCATGCGGATTGTCACTTCTCACAGTGTCTTTCCTGTGGAGGTAAGAAGATTGAACAAGGACGGACAGAGAGAACGTTGCAAACCGTGAGTGAAATACAGGGTAACAATTAGGCCTCTATGATGGATACTGGCAGTTCAACACCGGAGATGTACCACCGTCTACCTCTTCTCAAAACACTTCCAGTATATGAGGGAACTGTGCTTGAGTAAGTTCTCACGACAGAGATGCGTCTGTGCTCAGTTGGAAAGTGTAGGACGTGTCTGGGTAGCAACCATGAAGTGTATCATACAGGCCCCTTAGAGTGGATGCGGAGGAAGATATCTTCTCAGGGAACCTACTTCAGGTGCGTACTCTATCATAACAGTGTTTCTCCTTTGAGGATGAAAATAGAACAGGGAAGGACTATGGGCACATTAGGTACTGTGAGTAAAGGGCACGCTATGGCGCTTAAGCCTGCCAAACACATATTGGATGTTCACCACCAGTGGTGATCCGAACTTAGTTCCTACATCTAAAATGCTTCCTACACTGAGAGGGAAGTTTGCTTTAGGAGCGATTCACTGCAGTGTTAACGTCTGTTAAAGAAGGAAGCTTTTTGGACTGACACTGTGGTAACCGCAATAGGCGCACAAAACTTTCCAGTCTCAGACGTCTATCTGTTAGACTATAGGAAGTTCTGATTAAGGGAAACTCCTTCATGCTGAAATTCACTTCTCACAGTGTCTTTCCGGTGGAGGAAAGGAGATAGAACAAGGACGGACAGAGAACGTTGCAAAAGGTGAGTGAAGTACCGGATTAGTGACCTAGGCCTCTATGATGCATATGGGAAGTTCAACAACGGATATGATCCACAGTGTCTAACTCTTCTCAAAACACTTCCAGTATATGAGGAAACTTTGCTTCAGTAAGTTCTCACGACAGAGATGCGTCTATGCTCAGTTGGAAAGTGAAGGACGTGTCGGGGTAGCAACCATGAAGTGTCTGATACAAGCCCCTAAGAGGGGATGAGGAGGAAGGTATCTCCTCAGGGAACCTACTTCAGGTGCATACTCATTCATAACAGTGTTTCTCCTTTGAGGATGAAGATAGAACAGGGAAGGACTACGGGCACATTAGGTACTGTGAGTAAAGGGCCCGCTATGGCGCTTAAGACTGCCAAACACATATTGGATGTTCACAACCAGTGGTGATCCGCCCTTAATTTCTGTGTCGAAATCGCTTCTTACATTGAGAGGGAAGTGTGCTTTAGGAGGGATTCACTGCAGTGTTACGTCTGTTAAAGAAGGAAGTTTTGGGACTGACTCTGTGGTAGCCGCATTAGGCGCACATAGCTTTCCAGTCTCAGACGTCTAACCGTTTGACTATAGGAAGTTCTGTTTAAGGGAAACTCCGTCATGCCGAATGTCACTTCTCACAGTGTCTTTCGAGTGGAGGAAAGAAGATAGAACTAGGAAAGAAAGAGTGAACGTTGCAAACCGTTAGTTAAGTACCGGGTAATCCACTTAGGCCTCTATGATGCATACTGGAAGTTCAACATCGGAGATGTTCCACAGTGTCTACCTCTTCTCAAAACACTTCCAGTATATGAGAGAACTGTGGTACAGTACGTTCTCACGACAGATTGCGTCTGTGCTCAGTTGGAAAGTGTAGGACGTGTCTGGGTAGCAACCATGAAGTGTCTCATACAGGCCCCTTAGAGGGGATGCAGAGGAAGGTATCTGCTCAGGGAACATACTTCAGGTGCCTACTCATTCATAACAGTGTTTCTCCTTTGAGGATGAAAATAGAACAGGGAAAGACTACGGGCACATTAGGTACTGTGAGTAAAGGGCACGCTATGGCGCTTAAGCCTGCCAAACACATATCGGATGTTCACCACCAGTGGTGATCCGCACTTAGTTTCTGCGTCGAAAACGCTTCCTACACTGAGAGGGAAGTGTGCTTTAGGAGGGATTCACTGCACCTTTACGTCTGTTAAAGAAGGAAGCTTTTGGGACTGACTGTGTGGTAACCGCAGTAGGCGAACATAGCTTTCCAGTTTCAGCCGTCTATCCGTTGGACTATAGGAAGTTCTGTTTAAGGGATATTCCTTCATGCGGAATGTCAATTCTCACAGTATCTTTCCAGTGGAGGAATGAGGATATATATTAGGGACGGACACAGAGAACGTTGCAACCCGTGAGTGAAGTACAGGGTAAGGATCCTAGGCCTCTATGATGCATACTGGAATTTCAACACCTGGGATGTTCCACAGTGTCTACCACTTCTCACAACACTTCCAATATATGAGGGAACTGTGCTACCGTAAGTTCTCAGTACAGGGATGCATCTGTGCTCAGTAGAAAACTCTAAGATGTGTCTGGGTAGCAATCATGAAGTGTCTCATACAGGCCCCTTTGAGGGGATGCGTAGGAAGGCATCTGCCCAGGGAAGCTACTTCAGGTGCATACTCATTCATAACAGTGCTTCTCCTTGGAGGAATGATGGTAGAACACGGACGGATATGGGGCACATTAGGTACTGTGAGTAAAGGGCAGGCTATGGCGCTTAAGTCTGCCAAACTCATATTGGATGTTCATCACCATTGGTGATCTGCACTTAGTTTCTGCGTCTAAAACGCTTCCTACACTGAGAGGGAAGTGTGCTTTAGGAGGGATTCACTGCAGTGTTACGTCTGTTTAAGAAGGAAGCTTTTGGGTCTGTCTCTGTGGTAACCGCATTAGGCGCACATAGCTTTCTAGTCTCAGACGTCTATCCGTTGGAGTATAGCAAGTTCTGTTTAAGGGAAACTCCTTCATGCGGAATGTCACTTCTCGCAGTGTCTTTCCAGTGGAGGAAAGAAGATAGAACAAGGACGGAGCAGAAAGAACGTTGCATCACGTGAGTGAATTACAGGGTAATTCACCTAGGCCTCTATGATGCATACTGGATGTTCAACACCTGGGATGTTCCACAGTGTCTACCACTTCTCAAAACACTTCCAATATATGAGGGAACTGTGCTACCTTAAGTTCTTACGACAGAGATTCGTTGGTGCTCAGTTGGAAATTGTAGGACATGTCTGGGTAGCAACCATGAAGAGTCTGATACAGGCCCCTTAGAGGGGATGCGGAGGAAGGTATCTGCTCAGGGAACATACTTCAGGTGCGCACTCATTCAAAACAGTGTTTCTCCTTTGAAGATGAAGATAGAACAGGAAAGGACTACGGGCACATTAGGTACTGTGAGTAAAGGGCCTTCTATGGCGCTTAAGCCTGCCAAACACATATTGGATGTTCACCACCAGTGGTGATCCGTACTTAGTTTCTGCGTCAAAAACGCTTCCTACACTGAGAGGGAAGTGTTCTTTAGGAGGGATTCACTGCACCTTTACGTCTGTTAAAGAAGGAAGCTTTTGGGACTGACTCTGTGGTAACCGCAGTAGGCGAACATAGCTTTCCAGTTTCAGCCGTCTATCCGTTGGACTATAGGAAGTTCTGTTTAAGGGATATTCCTTCATGCGGAATGTCACTTCTCACAGTGTCTTTCCAGTGGAGGAATGAGGATATAATAAGGACGGAGCAGAGAGAACGTTGCAACCCGTGAGTGAAGTACAGGGTAAGGATCCTAGGCCTCTATGATGCATACTGTAAGTTCAACACCTGGGATGTTCCACAGTGTCTACCACTTCTCACAACACTTCCAATATATGAGGGAACTGTGCTACCATAAGTTCTCAGAACAGGGAAGCATCTGTGCTCAGTTGAAAATTCTAAGATGTGTCTGGGTAGCAATCATGAAGTGTCTCATACAGGCCCCTTTGAGGGGATGTGCAGGAAGGCATCTGCCCAGGGAAGCTACTTCAGGTGCATACTCATTCATAACAGTGCATCTTCTTGGAGGAATGATGGTAGAACACGGACAGATATGGGACACATTAGGTACTGTGAGTAAAGGGCAGGCTATGGCGCTTAAGTCTGCCAAACACATATTGGATGTTCATCACCATTGGTGATCTGCACTTAGTTTCTGCGTCTAAAACGCTTCCTACACTGAGAGGGAAGTGTGCTTTAGGAGGGATTCACTTCAGTGTTACGTCTGTTTAAGAAGGAAGCTTTTGGGACTGACTCTGTGGTAACCGCATTAGGCGCACATAGCTTTCCAGTCTCAGACGTCTAACCGTTAGACTATAGGAAGTTCTGTTTAAGGGAAACTCCTTCATGCGGGATGTCACTTCTCAAAGTGTCTTTCCAGTGGAGGTAATAAGATAAAACAAGGATGGACAGAGAGAACGTTGCAAACTGTGAGTGAAATACAGGGTAAGCCACTTACGCCTCTATGATGCATACTGGAAGTTCAACACCGGAGATGTTCCACAGTGTCAACCTCTTCTGAAAACACTTCCAGTATATGAGGGAACTGAGATACAGTAAGTTCTAAGACAGAGATACGTCTGTTCTCAGTTGGAAAGTGTTGGACGTGTCTGGGTAGCAACAATGAAGTTTCTGATATAGACCCCTTAGAGGGGATGCGGAGGAAGGTATCTACTCAGGGAAGCTACCTAAGGCGCGTACTCATTCATAACAGTGCTTCTTCTTGGAGGAATGAAGGTAGAACACGGACGGACTATGGGCGTTAGGTACTGTGAGTAAAGGGCACGCTATGGTGCTTAAACTTGCCAAACACATATTGTATGATCACCACCAGTGGTGATCCGCACTTAGTGTCTGCGTCTAAAACGCTTCCAACACTGAGAGGCAAGTGTGCTCTAGGAGGGATTTACCGCAGTGTTACGTCTAGTAAAGAAGTAAGCTTTGGGGATTGACTCTGTGGTAAACGCAATAGTCACATTTAGCTTTCCAGTCTCACCCGTCTATCCGTTGGACTAAGGCAAGTTCTGTTTAAGGGAAACTCCTTATGCGGAATGTCACTTCTCACAGAGTCTTTCCAGTGGAGGAAAGAAGATAGAACAAGGACGGAGCAGAGAGAACGTTGCAACTGGTGAGTGAAGTACAGGGTAAGTCACCTAGGTCTCTATGATGCATACAGGAAGTTCAACACCTGGGAAGTTCCACAGTGTCTACCACTTCTCAAAACAATTCCAATATAAGAGGGAACTGTGCTACAGTAAGTTATCATGACAGGGATGCGTGTATGCTCAGTTGGAATGTGTAGGACATGTCTGGGTAGCAATAATGAAGTGTCTGATACAGGCCCCGTTAGAGGGGATGCGGAGGAAGGTATATGCTCAGGGAACCTACTTCAGGTTCATACTCATTCAAAACAGTGTTTCTCCTTTGAGGATGAAGATAGAATAGGGACGGATTAGGGGCAATTAGGTACTGTGAGTAAAGGGGAGGCTATGGTGCTTAAGCCTGCCTAACACATATTGGATGTTCACCACCAATGGTGATCCACACTTAGTTTTTGCATCTGAAACGCTTCCTACACTGAGATGGAAGTGTCCTTTAGGAGGGATTCACTGCATTGTTACGTATGTTAAAGAAGGAGGCTTTTGGGACTGACACTGTGGTAACCGCAATAGGCGCACATAGCTTTCCAGCCTCAGATGTCTAACCGATTGCCTATAGGAAGTACTGTTTAAGGGAAACTCCTTCATGCGGAAATTCACTTCTCACAGTGTCTTTCCGGTGAGGGAAAGAAGATAGAACAAGGACGGACAGAGAGAACGTTGCAAACCGTGTGTGAAGTACAGGGTAAGCCACTTAGGCCTCTATGATGCATATTGGAAGTTCAACACCGGAGTGTTCCACAGTGTCTACCTCTTCTCAAAACACTTCCAGTATATGAGGGAACTGTGCTACCGTAAGTTCTCACGACAACAATGCATCTGTGCTCAGTTGAAAATTCTAGGATGGGTCTGGGTGGCAATCATGAAGTGTCTCATACAGGCCCCTTAGAGGGGATGCGGAGGAAGGTATCTACTCAGGGAAGCTACTTCAGGTGCATACTCATTCGTAACAGTGCTTCTCCTTGGAGGAATGAAGGTAGAACACGGAAGACTAGGGGCACATTAGGTACGGTAAGTAAGGGCAGGCTATGGTGCTTAAGCCTGCCAAACACATATTGGATGTTCACCACCACTGGTGATCCACAATTAGTTTCTGCGTATAAAACGCTTCCAACACTGAGAGGGAAGTGTGCTTTAGGAGGGATTCACTGCAGTGTTACGCCTGTTAAAGAAGGAAGCTTTTGGGTCTGACTCTGGGGTAACCGCATTAGGCGCACGTAGCTTTCCAGTCTCAGACGTCTAACCGTTAGATTATAGGAAGTTCTGTTTAAGGGAAACTCCTTCATGCGCAATGTCACTTCTCACAGTGTCTTTCCAGTGGAGGTAAGAAGATAGAACGAGGACGGACAGAGAGTACCTTGCAAACCGTGATGAAGTACAGGGTAATCCAATTAGGCCTCTATGATGCATACTGGAAGTTCAACACCGGAGATGTTCCACAGTGTCTACCTCTTCTCACAACTCTTCCAGTATATGAGGGAACTGTGCTACAGTAAGTTCTCACGACAGAGATGCATCTGTGCTCAGTTGGAAAGTATACGACATGTCTGGTTAGCAACCATGATGTGTCTGATACAGGCCCCTAATAGGGGATGCGGAAGAAGGTATCTGCTCAGGGAACCTACTTCAAGTGCGTACTCATTCATAACAGTGTTTCTCCTTTGAGGATGAAAATAGAACAGGTAAGGACTACGGGCACATTAGGTACTGTGGGCAAAGGGCATGCTATGGCGCTTAAGCCTTCCAAACACATATTGGATGTTCAACACCAGTGTTGATTTGCAGTTAGTTTCTGCGTCGAAAACGCTTCTTACACTGAGAGGGAAGTGTGCTTTAGGAGGGATTCACTGTAGTGTTACGTCTAGTAAAGAAGCAAGCTTTTGGCACTGACTCTGTGGTAAACGCAATAGGTGCAAATAGCTTTCCAGTCTCAGCCGTCTATCCGTAGGACTATAGCAAGTTCTGTTTAAGGGAAACTCCTTCATGCGGAATGTCACTTCTCACAGTGTCTTTCCAATGGAGGAAAGAAGATAGAAAAAGGACGGAGCAGAGATAACGTTGCACCCGAGAGTGAAGTACAGGGTAAGGGACCCAGGCCTCTATGATGCATACTGGAAGTTCAACACCTGGGATGTTCCACAGTGTCTACCACTTCTCAAAATATTTCCAATATATGAGGGAACTGTGCTACTGTAAGTTCTCACAAGAGGGATGCATCTGTGCTGAGGAGAAAACACTAGGATGTGTCTGGGTAGCAATCATGAAGTGTCTGATACAGGCCCCATTAGAGGGGATGCGCAGGAAGGTATCTGCTCAGGGTACCTACTTCAGGTTCGTACTCATTCATAACAGTGTTTCTCCTTTGAGGATGAAGATAGAACAGGGAAGGACTATGGACACATTAGGTACTGTGATTAAAGGGCAGGCTATTGCGCTTAAGCCTGCAAACACATATTGGATGTTCACCACCAGTGGTGATCCGCACTTAATTTATGCGTCTAAAACGCTTCCAACACTGAGAGGGAAGTGTGCTTTCGGAGGGATTCACTGCAGTGTTACGTCTGTTAAAAAGGGAGTTTGGGACTGACTCTGTGGTAACCGCATTAGGCGCACATAGCTTTCCAGTCTCAGACGTCTAACCGTTAGACTATAGGAAGTTCTCTTTAAGGGAAACTCTTTCATGCAGACTGTCACTTCTCACAGTTTCTTTATGTGAGGATAGAAGATAGAACAAGGACGGACAGAGAGAACGTTTCAAACCGTGAGTGAAATACAGAGTAAGCCACTAAGGCCTCTATGATGCATACTGGCAGTTCAACAGCGGAGATGTTCCACAGTGCCTACCTCTTCTCAAAACACTTCCAGTATATGAGGGGACTGTGCTTCAGTAAGTTCTCATGACAGAGATGCGTCTGAGCTATGTTGGAAATTGTATATCGTGTCTGGGTAGCAACCATGAAGTGTCTGATACAAGCCCCTAAGAGGGGATGCGGAGGAAGGTGTCTGCTCAGAGAACCTACTTCAGGTGCTCACTCATTCATAACAGTGTTTCTCCTTTGAGGATGAATATAGAACAGGGACGGATTAGGGGCACATTACCTACTGTGAGTAAAGGGCACGCTATGGCGCTTAAGTCTGCCAAACACATATTGGATGTTCACCACCAGTGTTGATCCACCCTTAGTTCTGTGTCGAAAACGCCTCTTACACTGAGAAGAAGGTGTGCTTTAGGAGGGATTCACTGCAGTGTTATGTCTGTTAAAGAAGGAAGCTTTTGGGATTGACTCTGTGGTAACGGCAATAGTTGCACATAGCTTTCCAGTCTCAGATGTCTATCCATTGGACTAGAGCAAGTTCTGTTTAAGGGAAACTCCTTCATGCGGAATATCACTTCTCACAGTGTCTTCCACTGGCGGAAAGAAGAAAGAACAAGGACGGAGCAGAGAGAACGTTGCAACCCGTGAGTGAAATACCGGGTAAGGCACTTAAGCCTCTATGATTCATATTGGAAGTTCAACACCTGGGATGTTCCACAGTGTCTACCACTTCAAAAAACACTTCCCAATATATGAGGGAACTGTGCTACAGTATATTCTCACGACAGGGATGTGTCTATGCTCTAATGGAAAGTGTAGGACGTGTCTAGTTAGCAATCATACAGTGTCTGATACAGGCCCCTTATAGGGGATGCGGAGGAAGGTATCTGCTCAGGGAACCTACTCCAGGTTCGTACTCATTCATAACAGTGTTTTTCCTTTGAGGATAAAGATAGAACAGGGACGGATTAGGGGCACTATACCTACTGTGAGTAAAGGGCAGGCTTTGGCGATTAAGCCTGCCAAACACATATTGGATGTTCACCACCAGTGTTGATCCGCACTTACATTCTGCATATAAAAGCCTTCCAACACTGAGAGGGAAGTGTGCTTTAGGAGGGATTGACTGCAGTGTTACGTCTGTTAAAGAAGGAAGTTTTTGGAATGACTCTGTGGTAACCGCAATAGGCGCACATAGCTTTACAGTCTCAGACGTCTAACCATTAGACTATAGGAAGTTCTGATTAAGGGAAACTCCTTCATGCCGAAATTCACTACTCACAGTGTCTTCCTGTGGAGGGAAGGAGATAGAACAAGGACGGACAGAGAGAACGTTGCAAACCGTGATTGAAGTACAGGGTAAGCCACTTAGGCCTGTATAATGCATACAGGAAGTTCAACACCGGAGATGTACCACAGTGTCTACCTCTTCTCAAAACACTTCCAGTATATGAGGGAACTGTGCTACAGTAAGTCCTCATGACAGAGATGCGTCTGTGCTCAGTTGGAATGTGTGGGACGTGTCTGGGTAGCAACTATGAAGTGTCTGATACAGGCCCCTTAGAGGGGATGCTGAAGAAGGTATCTGCTCAGGGAAGCCACTTCAAGTGCGTACTCATTCAAAACAGTGTTTCTCCTTTGAGGATAAAGATAGAACAGGGAAGCATTAGGGGCACATTAGGTACTGTGAGTAAAGGGCAGGCTATCGCGCTTAAGCCTGCCAAACACATATTGGATGTTCACTACCAGTGTTGATCCTCACTTAGTTTCTCCTTCTAAAACCCTTCCAACCCTGAGAGGGAAGTGTGCTTTAGGAGGGATTCACTGCAGTGTTACGTCTGTTAAAGAAGGAAGCTTTTGGGACTGACTCTGTGGTAAACGCATTAGACGCACATAGCTTTCCAGTCTCAGACGTCTAACCATTAGACTATAGGAAGGTCTGTTTAAGGGAAACTCCTTCATGCGGAATGACACCTCTCACAGTGTCTTTCCACTGGAGGAAAGAAGATAGAACAAGGACAGAGCACAGAGAACGTTGCAACCCGTCAGTGAAGTAAAGGGTGGGGCACCTAGGCCTCTATGATGCACTGGAAGTTCAACACCTGGAATGTTCCACAGTGTCTACCACTTCTCAAAACACTTCCAATATATGAGGGAACTGTGCTACCGTAAGTTCTCACGACAGGGATGCATCTGTGCTCTGTTGAAAACTCTAGGATGTGTCTGGGTAGCAATCATGAAGTGATTCATACAGGCCCCTTAGAGGGGATGCGTAGGAAGGTATCTGCTCAGGGAAGCTACTTCAGGTGTGTACTCATTCATAACAGTGCTTATCCTTGGAGGAATGAAGGTAGAACACGGACGGACTAGGGGCACATTAGGTACTGTGAGTAAAGGGCACGCTATGGCGCTTAAGCCTGCCAAATACATATTGGATGATCACCACTAGTGGTGATACGCACTAATTTTCTGCGCTAAAACGCTTCCTACACTGAGAGGGAAGTGTGCTTTAGGAGGGATTCACTGCAGTGTTACGTCTGTTAAAGAATTAAGCTTTTGGGACTGACTCTGTGGAAACCGCAATAGGCGCACATAGCTTTCCAGTCTCAGACGTCTATCCGTTGGACTATGGCAAGTTCTGTTTAAGGGAAACTCCATCAGGCGGAATGGCACTTCTCACAGTGTCTTAACACTGGATGAAAGAAGATAGAACAAGGACGGAGCAGAGAGAATTTTGCAACCCGTGAGTGAAGTACAGGGTAAGGCACTTAGGCCTCTATGATGCATACAGGCAGTTCATCACCGGGATGTTCCACAGTGTCTACCTCTTCTCAAAAACCTTCCAATATATGAGGGAACTGTGCTACAGTAAGTTCTCACGACAGGGATGTGTCTGTGCTCAGTTGGAAACTTAAGGACTTGTCTCGGTAGCCAACATGAACTGTTTCAAACAGGCCCCTGAGAGGGTATGCGAAGGAAGGTATCTGCTCAAGGAACCTATTTCAGGTGCTTACTCTTTATAACTGCGTTTCTCCTTTGAGAATTGAATAAAGTTCAGGGACGGACTAGGGGCACATTAGGAACTGTGAGTAAAGGGCACGCTATGGCGCTTAAGCCTGCCAAACACATATTGGAAGTTCACCACCAGTGGTGATCCGCCCTTTGTTTCTGCGTCTAAAACCCTTCCAACACTGAGAGGGAATTGTGCTTTAGGAGGGATTCACTGCAGTGTTACGTCTGTTAAAGAAGGAAGCTTTTGGGACTGACTCTGTGGTAACTGCAATAGGCGCACATAGCTTTCCAGTCTCAGACGTCTATCCGTTGGAATATAGCAAATTCTGTTTAAAGGAAATTCCTTCATGCAGAAATTCACTTCTCACAGTGTCTTTCCAGTGGAGGAAAGAAGATAGAACAAGGACGGATAGAGAGAACGTTGCAAACCTGAGTGAAGTACAGGGTAAGCCAATTAGGCCTCTAATGCATACTGGAATATCAACACCAGAGATGTTCCCCAGTGTGTACCTCTTCTCAAAACACTTCCAGTATATGAGGGAACTGTGCTACAGTAAGTTCTCACGACAGAGATGCGTCTGTGCTCAGATGGAAAGTGTAGGACGTGTCTGGTTAGCAACCATGAAGTGTTTGATACAGGCCCCTTAGAGGGGATGCGGAGGAAGGTATCTGCTCAGGGAACCTACTTCAGGTGCCTACTCATTCATTACAGTGTTTCTCCTTTGAGGATGAAGATAGAACAGGGAAGGATTCCGGGCCCATTAGTTACTGTGAGTAAAGTGCACGCTATGGCGCTTAGGCCTGCCAAACACATATTGGATGTTCACCAACAGTGGTGATCCGAAATTAGTTTCTGCGTCTAAAACGCTTCCTACACTGAGAGGGAAGTGTGCTTTAGGAGGGATTCACTGCAGTGTTACGTCTGTTAAAGAAGGAAGCTTTTGGGACTGACACTGTGGTAACCGCAATAAGCGCACAAAACTTTCCAGTCTGAGACCTCTATCCGTTAGACTATAGGAAGTTCTGTTTAAGGAAAACTCTTTCATGCGGAAACTCACTTCTCACAGTGTCTTTCCAGTGGAAGAAAGGAGATAGAACAAGGACGGACAGGGAACGTTGCAAACCGTGAGTGAAGCACTGGGTAAGCCACATAGGCCTCTATGATGCATACTGGAAGTTCAACATCGGAGATGTTCCCCAGTGTCTACCTCTTCTCATAACACTTCCAGTATATGAGGGGATTGAGCTCCAGTAAGTTCTCACGACAGAGATGCGTCTGTGCTCAGTTGGAAAGTGTAGGACGTGTCTGGGAAACAACCATGTAGTGTCTGATACAGGCCCCTTAAGGGATGTGGAGGAAGGTATCTGCTCAGGGAACCTACTTCAGGTGCTTACTCATTCATAACAGTGTTTCTCATTTGAGGATGAAGATAGTAACAGGGAAGGACTATGGGCACATTAGGTACTGTGAGTAAAGGGCACACTATGGCTCTTAAGCCTACCAAACACATATTGGATGTTCAACACCAGTGGTAATCCACACTTAGTTTCTGCGTCTAAAACACTTCCAACTCTGAGAGTGAAGTGTGCTTTAGGAGGGATTCACTGCAGTGTTACTAACGTCTGTTAAAGAAGGAAGCTTTTGGGACGGACTCTGTGTAACCGCATTAGCCTCACATAGCTTTCCAGGCTCATACGTCTAACCGTTAGACTATAGGAAGTTCTGTTTAAGGGAAACTCCTTCGTGCGGAATGTCACTTCTCACAGTGTCTTTCCAGTGGAGGAAAGAAGATAGAACAAGGACGGATAGAGAGAACTTTGCCAAACGTGTGTGAAGTACAGGGTAAGCCACTTTGTCCTCTATGATGCATACTGGAAGATCAGCACCGGAGATGTTCCACAATGTTTACCTCTTCTCAAAACACTTCCTATATATGAGGGAACTTTGCTACCGTAAGTTCTCACGACAGGGATGCATCTGTGCTAAGTTGAGAACTATAGGAGGCGTCTGGGTAGCAATCATGAAGTGTCTCATACAGGCCCCTTAGAGGGGATGCGGAGGAAGGTATCTGATCATGGAAGCTACTTCAGGTGCATACTCATTCATAACAGTGCTTCTCCTTGGAGGAATGAAGGTATAACACGGAAGGACTAGGGGCACATTAGGTACTGTGAGTAAAAAACAGGCTATGGTGCTTAAGCCTGCCAAACACATATTGGATGTTCACGACCAGTGGTGATCTGCACTTAGTTTCTGCGTCTAAAACACTTCCAACACTGAGAGGGAAGTGTGCTTTAGGAGGGATTCACGTCTGTTAAAGAAGAAAGCTTTTGGGACTGACTCTGTGGTAACCGCATTAGGCGCACATAGCTTTCCAGTCTCAGACGTCTAACCGTTCATCTATAGCAAGTTCTGATTAAGGGAAACTCCTTCATGCGGAATGTCACTTCTCGCAGTGTCTTTCCAGTGGATGTAAGAAGATAGAACAAGGACGGACAGAGAGAACGTTGTAAGCCGTATGTGAAATACAGTGTAAGCCACTGAGACCACTATGATACATACTGGAAGTTCAACAACGGAGATGTTCCACAGTGTCTACCTCTTCTCAAAACACTTCCAGTATATGAGGGAACTGTGCTACAGTAAGTTCTCACGACAGAGATGCGTCTGTGCTCAGTTGGAAAGTGTAGGACGTGTCTGGGTAACAACCATGAAGTGTCTGATACAGGCCCCTTAGAGGGGATGCGGAAAAAGGTATCTGCTCAGGGAACCTACTTCAGATTCTTACTCATTTATAACAGTGTTTCTCCTTTGAGGATGAAGATAGTAACAGGGAAGGCCTATGGGCACATTAGGTACTGTGGGTAAAGTGCACGCTATGGCGCTTTAGCCTGCAAAACACATATTGGATGTTCACCACCAATGGTGATCCGCACGTAGCTTCTGCGTCTAAAACGCTTCCAACTCTGAGACTGAAGTGTGCTTTAGGAGGGATTCACTGCACTGTTACTAACGTCTGTTAAAGAAGGAAGCTTTTAGGACTGACTCTGTGGTAACCGCTTTAGGCGCACATAGCTTACCAGGCTCAGACGTCTAACCCTTAGACTATAGGAAGTTCTGTTTAAGGGAAACTCCTTCAAGCGGTATGTCACTACTCACAGTGTATTTCCAGTGGAGGAAATAAGATAGAACAAGGACGGACAGATAGAACGTTGCAAACCGTGAGTAAAGTACAGGGTAAGCCACATAGGCCTCTTTAATGTATACTGGTAGCTCAACACCGGTGATGTTCCACAGTGTCTACCTCTTCTCAAAACACTTCCAGAATATGAGGGAACTGGGCTACAGTATGTTCTCACGACAGAGATGCGTTTGTGCTTTGGAAAGTGTAGGACGTGTTTGGGTAGCAACCATGAAGTGTCTGATACAAGCCCCTAATAGGGGATGCGGAGAAAGGTATCTTCTCAGGGAACCTACTTCAGGTGCGTACTCATTCATAACAGTGTCTCTCCTTTGAGGATGTAGATAGAACAGGGAAGGACTACGGGCACTTTAGGTAGTGTGAGTAAAGGGCAGACTATGGCGCTTAAGCCGGCCAAACACATATTGGATGTTCACCACCAGTGTTGATCCGCACTTAGTTTCTGCGTCTAAAATGCTTCCTACACTGAGAGGGAAGTGTGCTTTAGGAGGGATTCAATGCAGTTTTGCGTCTAGTAAAGAAGGAAGCTTTTGGGACTTACTCTGTGGAAACCGCAATAGTCGCACATAGCTTTCCAGTCTCAGCCGTCTATCCGTTCGACTATAGCAAGTTCTGATTAAGGGAAACTCCTTCATGCGGAGTGTCACCTCTCACAGTGTCTTTCCACTGGAGGAAAGATGATAGAACAAGGATGGAACAAAGAGAACGTTGCAACCCGTGAGTGAAGCACAGGGTAAAGCACCTAGGCCTCTATGATGCATACTGGAAGTTCAACACCTGGGATGTTCCACAGTGTCTACCTCTTCTCAAAACACTTCCAATATATGAGGGAACTGTGCTACAGTAAGTTCTCACGACAGGGATACGTCTATGCTCATTTGGAAAATGTATTACATGTGTGGGTAGCAATCATGAAGTGTCTGATACAGGCCGCTTAGAGGGGATGCGGAGGAAGATATCTGCTCAGGGAACCTAATTCAGGTTCGTACTCATTCATAACAGTGTTACTCCTTTGAGGATGAAGATAGAACAAAGACGGATTAGGGGCACATTAGATAATGTGTGTAAAGTGCAGGCTATGGCGCTAAAGCCTGCCAAACACATAATGGATGATCAACATCAATGGTGATCCGCACTTAGTTACTGCGTCTAAAATGCTTCCAACACTGAGAGGAGTGTGCTTTAGGAGGGATTCACTGCAGTATTACGTCTGTTAAAAAAGGAAGCTTTTGGGACTGACTCTGTGGTAACCGCATTAGGCGCACATAGCTTTCCAGTCTCAGACATCAAACCGTTAGATTATAGGAAGTTCTGTTTAAGGGAAACTCCTTCATAGGAATGTCACTTCTCACAGTGTCTTTCCACTGGAGGAAAGGAGATAGAACAAGGCCGGACAGAGAGAACGTTGCAAACAGGGAGTGAAGTAAAGAGTAAGCCACTTAGGCCTCTATGATGCATACTGGAAGTTCAACACCGGAGATGATCCACAGTGTCTACCTCTTCTCAAAACACTTCCAGTATATGAGGAAACTGTGCTACAGTAAGTTCTCACAACAGAGATGCGTCTGTGCTCAGCTGGAAAATGTAGGACGTGTCTGGGTAGCAACCGTGAAGTGTCTGATACAGGCCCCTTAGAGGGGATGCGGAGGAAGGTATCTGCTCACGGAAGCTACTTCAGGTGCGTACTCATTCATAACAGTGTTTCTCCTTTGAGGATGAACATAGAACAGGGAAGGACTACGGGCACATTAGGTACTGTGACTAAAGGGCACGCTATGGCGCTTAAGCCTGCCAAACACATATTGGATGTTCACCACCAGTGGTGATCCGCACGTAGTTTCTGCGTCTAAAACGCTTCCTACACTGAGAGGGAATTGTGCTTTAGGAGGTATTCACTGCAGTGTTACGTCTGTTAAAGAAGGAAGCTTTTGGGACTCACTTTTTGGTACCCGCAATAGGCGCACATAGCTTTCCAGTCTCAGACGTCTAACCGTTAGACTATAGGAATTTTTGTTTAAGGGAAACACCTTCATGCGGAATGTTACTTCTCATAGTGTCTTACGGGTGGAGGAAAGAAGATAGAACAAGGACGGACAGAGAGAAAGTTGCAATCCGTGAGTGAAGTACAAGGAAAGGCACCTAAGCATCTATGATGCATACTGGAAGTTCAACACCGGGGATGTTCCACAGTGCCTACCATTTATAAAAACACTTCCAATATATGAAGGAACTTTGCTACAGTAAGTTCTCAAGAAAGGGATGCATCTGTTCTCAGTTGAAAACTCTAGGATGTGTCTGGATAGCAATCATGAAGTGTCTCATACAGGCCCCTTAGAGGGGATGCGGTGGAAGGTATCTGCTCAGGGAAGCTACTTCAGGTGCGTACTCGTTCATAACAGTGCTTCTCCTTGGAAGAATGAAGGTAGAACACGGACGGAGTAGGGGCACATTAGGTACTGTGAGTTAAGTGCAGGCTATGGCGCTTAAGCCTGCCAAAAACATACTGAATGTTCACCACCAGTGGTGATCCGCACTTTGTTTCTGCGACTAAAACGCTTCCAACACTGAAGGGAATTGTGCTTTAGGATGGAATCACTGCAGTGTTACGTCAGTTATGAAGGAAGCTTTTGGGACTGACTCTGTGGTAACCGCAATAGGCGCACATAGCTTTCCATTCACAGATGTCTAACCGTTAGACTATAGCAAGTTCTGTTTAAGGGAAACTCCTTCATGCGGAGTGTCACTTCTCACAGTGTCTTTCCACTGGAGTAAAGATGATAGAACAAGAATGGAACAGAGAGAACTTTGCAACCCGTGAGTGAAGTACAGGGTAAGGCACTAAGGACAATATGATGCATACTGTAAGTTCAACACTGGGGATGTTCCACAGTGTCTACCTCTTCTCAAAAACCTTCCAATATATGAGGGAACGGTGCTACAGTAAGTTCGCACGACAGAAATGCGTCTGTGCTCAGTGGGAAACTGTAGGATGTGTCTGGGTAGCAATCATGAAGTGTCTCATACAGGCCCCTGAGAGGGGATGCGTAGGAATGTATCTGCTAAGGGACCTACTTCACATGCGTACTCATCAATAACAGTGTTTTTCCTCTGAGGAATGAAGATAGAACACGGACGGACTAGGGGCACATTAGGGACTGTGAGTAAAGGGCAGCCTATGGCACTTAAGCCTGCCAAACACATATTGGATGTTTACTACCAGTGGTGATCCGCAGTTAGTTTCTGCGTCTAAAATAATTCCAACACTGAGAGGGAAGTGTGCTTTAGGAGTGATTCACTGCACTGTTACGTTAGTTAAAGAAGGAAGCTTTTGGGACTGACTTGTGGTAACCGCAATAGGCGCACATAGCTTTCTATTCACAGATGTCTAACCGTTGGACTATAGCAAGTTCTGTTTAAGGGAAATTCCTTCATGCGGAATGTCACTTCTCACAGTGTCTTTCCGGTGGAGGAAAGAAGATAGAACAAGGACGGACAGAGAGAACGTTGCAAACCGTGAGTTAAGTATAGGGTAAGGTACTTAGGCCTCTATGATGCATACTGGAAGTTCAACACCGGGTATGTCCACAGTGTCTACATCTTTCAAAACACTTCCAATATACGAGGGAATTGTGGAACAGTATGTTCTCACGACAGGGATGCATCTGTGCTCAGTTGGAAACTCTAGGACGTGTCTGGGTAGCAATCATCAAGTGTCTAATACAGGCCCCTTATAGGGATGAATAATATGTATCTGCCCAGGGAACATACTTCAGGTGCGTACTCATTCATAACAGTGTTTCTCCTTTGAGGAATGAAGATAGAACCGGGAAGGACGAGGGGCACATTAGGTACTGTGAGTAAAGGGCAGGCTATGGTGCTTACCTGCCAAACACATATTGGTTGTTTACCACCAGTGGTGATTCACACTTAGTTTCTGCATCTAAAACGCTTCCAACACTGAGAGGGAATTGTGCTTTAGGAGCGATTCACTGCAGTGTTATATCTGTTAAAGATGGAATCTTTTGGGTCTGACTGTGGTAACCGCAATAGGTGCACATAGCTTTCCAGTCTCAGACGTCTATCCGGTGGACTATAGCAAGTTCTGTTTAAGGGAAACTCCTTTAAGCGGAATGTCACTTCTCACAGTATCTTTCCATTGGAGGAAAGAAGATAGAAACAGGACGGAGCAGAGAGAACGTTGCAACCCGTGAGTGAAGTACAGGGTAAGGCACTTAGGCTTCTATGATGCATACTGGAAGTTCAACAACGGGGATGTTCCACAGTGTCTACCTCTTCTCAAAACACTTCCAATATATGAGGGAATTGTGCTACAGTAAGTTCTCACGACAGGGATGCATCTGTGCTCAGTTGCGAACTCTAGGACGTGTCTGGGTAGCAATCATGAAGTGTCTCATACAGGCCCCTTAGAAAGGATGAGTAGGAAGGTATCTGCTCAGGGAACGAACTTCAGGTGCGTACTCATTCATAACAGTGTTTCTCCTTTGAGGATTGTAGATAGAACTGGGACGGACGAGGGGCACATTAGGGATTGTGAGTAAAGGGCAGGCTATGGCGGTTAAGCCTGTCAAACACATATTGGATGTTCACCACCTGTGGTGCTCCGCACTTAGTTTCTGCGTCTAAAATGCTTCCAACACTGAGAGTGAAGTGTGCTTTAGGTGGGAATCACTGCAGTGTTACATCCGTTAAAGAAGGAAGCTTTTGGGATTGACTCTGTGGTAACCACAATAGGCGCACATAGGTTTCCAGTCTCCGACATCTATCCGTTGGACTATAGAAGTTAAGTTTAATGGAAACTCCTTCAAGCGGAATGTCACTTCTCACAGTGTCTTTCCAATTGAGGAAAAAAGATAGAACAAGGATGGAGCAGAGAGAAGATTGCAACCCATGAGTGAAGAACAGGGTAAGGCACTTAGGCTTCTATGAGGCATACTGGATGTTCAACAACGGGGGTGTTCCACACTGTCTTCCTCTTCTCAAAACACTTCCATATATGAGGGAACTGTGCTACAGTAATTTCTCACTACTGGGATGCGTCTATGCTCAGTTGGAAACTGTAGGATATGTTTGGTTAGCAATCATGAAGTGTCTGATTCAGGCTCCTTAGAGGGGATGCATAGGAAGGTATCTGTTCAGGGAACCTACTTAACGTGCGAACTCATTCATAACAATGATTCTCCTTTGAGGAATGAAGATAGAACAGGGAAGGACTACGGGCACATTAGGTACTGTGAGTAAAGGGCAGGCTATGGCGCTTAAGCGTGCCAAACACATATTGTATGTTCACCACCAGTGGTGATCCGCACTTAGTTTCTGCGTCTAAAACGCTTCCAACATTGAGAGGGATGTGTACTTTGGGAGGGATAAACTGCAGTGTTACGTCTGTTAAAGAAGGAAGCTTTTGGGACTGACTCTGTGGTAACTGCAATATGCGCACATATCTTTCCGATCTCAGACGTCTATCCGATGGACTATAGCAAGCTCTGTTTAAGGGAAACTCCTTCATGCGGAATGTCACTTCTCACAGTGTCTTTTCAGTGGAGTAAAGAAGATAGAACAAGGACGGAGCAGAGAGAACGTTGCAAACCGTGAGTGAAGTACAGGGTAAGCCACTTAGGCCTCTATGATGCATACTGGAAGTTCAAAACCGGGGATGGTCCACAGTGTCTACCTCTTCTCAAAACACTTCCATTATATGAGGGAACTGTGCTACAGTAAGTTCTCACGACAGGGATGCGTCTGTGCTCAGTTGGAAACTGTAGGACGTATCCGGGTAGCAATCATGAAGTGTCTCATACAGGCACCTTACAGGGGATGCGTAGGAAGGTATCTGCTCAGGGAACCTACTTCAGGTGCGTACTCATTCATAACAGTATTTCTCCTTTGAGGAATGAAGATGGAACAGGGACGGACGAGGGGCACATTAGGGATTGTGAGTAAAGGGCAGGCTATGGAGCTTAAGCCTGCCAGACACATATTGGATGTTCATCCAGTGATGATCCGCACTTAGTTTCTGCGCCTAAAACGCTTCCAGCACTGAGAGGGAAGTTTGCTTTAGGTGGGATTCACTGCAATGTTACGTCTGTTAAAGAAGGAAACTTTTGGGACTGAATCTGTGGTAACCGCAATAGGTGCACATAGGTTTCCAGTCTCCGACGTCTATCCGTTGGACTATAGCAAGTTCAGTTTAAGGGAAATTCCTTCATGTGGAATGTCACTTCTCACAGTGTCTTTCCAGTGGAGGAAAGAAGATAGAACAAGGACGGAGCAGAGAGATCGTTGCAACTCTTGAGTGAAGTACAGTGTAAGGCACTTAGGCCTCTATGATGCATACTGGAAGTTCAACACCGGGGATGGTCCACAGCGTCTACCTCTTCTCATAACACTTCAATATATTAGCGAACTGTGCTACAGTAAGTTCTCACGACAGGGATGCGTCTGTGCTCAGTAGAAAACTCTAGGAGGTGTCTCGGTAGCAATCATGAAGTGTCTCATACAGGCCCCATAGAGGGGATGCGAAGGAAGGTATCTGCTCAGGGAACCTACTTCAGGTGCATACTCATTAATAACAGTGTTTCTCCTTTGAGGAATGAAGATAGAACAGGGACGGACTAGGGGCACATTAGGGATTGTGAGTAAAAGGCAGGCTATGGCGCTTAAGCCTGCCAAACACATATTGGATGTTCACCACAAGTGGTGATTCACACTTAGTTTCTGCGTCTAAAACGCTTCCAACACTGAGACGGAAGTGTGCTTTAGGAGGGATTCACTGCAGTGTTACGTCTGTTAAGGAAGGAAGCTTTTGGGACTCACTCTATGGTAACCACAATAGGCGCACATAGCTTTCCAGTCTCCGACGTCTATCCGTTGGACTATAGCAATTTCTGTTTAAGGGAAACTCCTTCATGTGGAATGTCACTTCTCACAGTGTCTTTCCAGTGGAGGAAAGAAAATAGAACAAGGACAGAGCAGAGAGAATGTTGTAACCCGTGAGTGTAGTACAGGGAAAGGCACCTAAGCCTCTATGATGCATACTGGAGATTCATCACCGGGAATGTTCCACAGTGTCTAACTTTTCTCAAAACCCTTCCAATATATGAGGGAACTGTGCTACTGTAAGTTCACACGAAAGGGATGCGTCTGTGCTCAGTTGGAAACTCTAGGACGTATCTGGGTAGCAATCATGAAGTGTCTCTTACAGGCCACTTAGAGTGGATGCGTAGGAAGGTATCTGCTCAGGGAACCTACTTCAGGTGCGTACTCATTCATAATAGTGATTCTCCTTTGAGGAATGAACATAGAACAGGGAAGGACTAGGGGCACACTAGGTACTGTGAGTAAAGGGCAGGCTATGGCGCTTAAGCCTGCCAAACACATATTGGATGTTCACCACCAGTGGTGATCCACACTTAGTCTGTGTCTAAAATGCTTCCAACACTGAGACGGAAGTGTGGTTTAGGAGGGATTCACTGCAGTGTTACGTCTGTTTAAGAAGGAAGCTTTTGGGACTGACTTGTGGTAACCGCAATAGGCGCACATAGCTTTCCAGTCTCAGACGTCTATCCGTTGGACTATAGCAAGTTCTGTTTAAGGGAAACTCCTTCGTGCGGAATGTCACTTCTCACAAAAGAGTGGGTTCTGTGGGCTGTTGTTGCTGCTTGCTTTAGCCTAGAATTGGCAGTACGGTAGGGGAATCCAGCATAGAGTGAAAGCCTCTTTGCCTGGGCATCCCTTCGAGGAAAGCACAGCATTCTTTGGGAAATCAGAGTCGGTTTTGTGCGATGCGGATGCCACTTGCCTGAACATATTCTCGAAGCTCGGTGTAATAAACCCGCATGGAGCAAAATCCTCTTTGCCTGGGCATCCCCTCTACCTGAGAAAGAAGCGTGGTTGCGCCTGTGGAAACAGCCTTAAGGATAAGTCATGAAACAGGAGAGCCTGCATAGGCATGAATAGCGGGCGGGTGGCATGACAAGTGTCACCCTCTCCGTTTGCTTAGAAATCAAGGTCAGATCTGCGGGCTGCTGCTCCTGCTTGCATACGCCAAGTCTCAAGGTGGGAGAAACCAGCATACAGTGAAAGCCTCTTTGCCCAGGCTTCTCCTCTGGGAAACACAGCATTCGTTGGGAAAGCTGAATCGGGTTTTTGCGATGCTGCTGCTGCATGCTGAGCTAGTCTCCGCAGCACGGTGGAAGAAACCCGCATGGAGCGAAATTCTCTTGGCCCCAGCATCCCCACTGCATGAGAGGGAAGCGTGGATGTAAATCTGGAAAAGTCCTTAAGAATAGGGACACGTCTGTCACCGTGCTCCCCAGGAGCAAGTCTGGGGAAGGAGCAGAACTTCTCCACGGGAGAAGAGAAGGAGCAGTTGGCCTTGTTGTCGGGAAACAGTCGCAAATCAGGAGAGCCTGCCCTGGGAAGAACAGCGGGACGGTGGCAAGACAAGTGTGACCCGCTCCCTGTGCGTAGAGACAGAATCCTGGCTTTAGGAAGACACGAGGGGACGGCTAGGGAAGGCGTGCATACTCCACTCTGAGGAAGGAGTCTGGGCAGAAGGCAGGACTGTTCTGTGCCTCTTGTCCCAATGGGACAGCATCTCCGGCCCTCCTGTCCCTAGGGCAGACGTGGGCTTGCCACCAGGCGCCATACCCGGAACTCGCAGAACCAGCTCCCAGGAAGAAAGGGCAGTCAGATGCCATCTTCCTCCAAGGTGTGGCAGCGTTGGGGGTGCCAGGGTGTGTCGGCGAAGAAGTGGGGAAAGTCCCCAACAGCTCCCCATCCCAGTGCACGGGCAATGTGCAGGAAACCTGTCGCCTCTCCTCTCCTATGGGCAAGGCACTGGCCTAGTCCCAGAGTCCGCCTGATCGCCAGAGCAAAAAGCCAAGCCTTAGTAGGCCAGGAAATGGCAGTAGACATGGAGTGTCTTCCTAGGCCACGCACGCGGCTGCAGGGTTGTGGCTGTCTCGGCGTAGTTCGGCCTGGCATGGTGCACCCAGGGTGCGAACATGGAGCCCGGGAAAGCAAGGCCCAAGAGGCACCAGCTCTCCTGCAGATCTACTTCCCTGACGCGACAGAGCAAATTCCCAAAGCCTTGCTGAGGAAGCAGCAGCGAAATGCGGTTCAGACCAAGCTGAAAACATGAGCGAATGCACAGCAATCGCGAGGAAAAAAGAGTCGGTTCTGTGGGCTGCTGTTGCTGCTTGCTTTAGCCAAGTATTGGCAGCACGGTGGGAGAATCCCGCATAGAGCAAAAGCCTCTTTGCCGGGGCATCCCCTCAAGGAAAGCACAGCATTCTTGGGGAAATCAGAGTCGGTTCTGTGCGATGCGGATGCCACTTGCCTGAATAGTCTCCGAAGAACGGAGTAATAAACCCGCATGGAGTGAAATCCTCTTTGCCCGGGCATCCCCCCTACCTGAGTGAGAAGCGTGGTTGCACCTGTGGAAACAGCCTTAAGGAAAAGTCGTGAAACTGGAGAGCCTGCATAGGCATGAATAGTGGGCGGGTGGCAAGACAAGTGTCACCCTTTCCGTTTGCTGAGAAATCAGAGTCGGATCTGCTGGCGGCTGCGGCTGCTTGCCTAGGCCAAGTCTCAATGTGGGAGAAACAACCATACAGCGAAAGCCGCTTTGCCCAGGCTCCTCCTCTGGGAAAGCACAGTATTCGTTCGGAAAACTGAGTGGCTTGGTGGGATGCAGCTTCTGCTTGCCTGAGCTAGTCTCCGCAGCACGGTGGAAGAAACCTGCATGGAGCGAAATTCTCTTGGCCCTAGCATCCCCACTGCCTGCGAGAGAAGTGTGGATGCACATCTGGAAAGGGCCTTAAGGATAGGGACACGACTTCCACCGTGCTCCCCAGGAGCAAGTCTGGGGAAGGAGCAGAACGCCTCCCCAGGAGAAGAGTAGGAGCCGTTGGCCTTGTTGTCGGGAAACAGTCACAAAAAGGATAGCATGCCCTGGGAAGAACAGCGGGACGGTGAAAAGACAAGCGTCACCCGCTCCCTGTGTATAGAGACGGAAGCCTGGCTTTAGGAAGACACGAGGGGACGGCTAGGGCAGGCGCGCATACTCCACTCTGAGGAAGGAGTCTGGGCAGAAGGCAGGCCTGTTCTGTGCCTCTGGTCCCAAGGGGAGAACATCTCCGAGGCCACCTGTCCCTAGGGCAGACATGGGCTTGCAACCAGGCGCCATACCCCGAACTCGCAGATACAGCTCCCTAGAAAAAAGGGCAGTTAGATGCCATCTTCCTCCAAGATGTGTCAGCATTGGGGGTGGCAGGGGGTGTGTCGGGGAAGAAATCGGGACAGTACCCCACAACTCCCCAACAAATTGCACGGGTGCTGTGCAGGGATCATGTCACCTCTCCTTTCCTATGGGGAAGGCAGTGGCCTAGTCCCCGGGTCCGTCTGAACGCCAGAGCAAAAAGCCAAGCCTTAGTAGGCCAGGAGATGGCAGTTGGCATGGAGTGTCATCCTAGGCCATGAACGCTGCTGCAGGGTTGTGGCTGTGTCTGCGTAGTTCAGCCTGGCAGGGTGAACCCAGGGTGCGAACATGGAGCCCGGGAAAGCAAGGCCCAAGAGGCACCAGCTCTCCCACAGATCTACTTCCCTGACGCGACACAGCGAACGCCCAAAGCCTTGCTGAGGAAGCAGCAGCGAAGTGCGATTCAGGCCAAGCTGAAAACCTATGCCAAAGCATAGCAGTCGCTGGGAAAAAAGAGTCGGTTCTGTGGGCTGCTGTTCCTGCTTGCTTTAGCCTAGTATTGGCAACACGGTATGAGAAACCCGCATAGAGCAAAAGCCTCTTTGCCGGGGCATCCCCTCTAGGAAAGCACAGCATTCATGGGGAAATCAGAGTCGGTTCTGTGCGATGTGGATGCTGCTCGCCTGAACATAGTCTCCGAAGCACGGTGTAATAAACCCGGATGGAGCGAAATCCTCTTTGCCCGGCCATCCCCTCTACCTGAGAGAGAAGCGTGGTTGCGCCGGTGGAAATAGCATTAGGGAATGGTCATGACACAGGAGAGCCTGCATTGGCAAGAATAGCGGGCAGGTGGCAAGACAAATGTAACCCTCTCCGTTTGCTTAGAAATCAGAGTCGGTTCTGCGGGCTGCTGCTCCTGCTTGCCTGGGTCAAATCTCAAGGAGGGAGAAGCCACCATATAGCGAAAGCCTCTTTGCCCAGAATCCTCCTCTGGGAAAGCACAGCATTCGTTGGGAAATCTGAGTCGCTTTGTGGGATGCTGTTGCTGCTTGCCTGAGCTAGTCTCCGCAGCATGGTGGAAGAAATCAGCATGGAGCGAAATTCTCTTGGCCCTAGCATCCCCACAGCTTGCTAGAGAAGCGTGGATGCACATCTGGAAAAGGCCTTAAGGATAGGGACACGGCTGTCACCGTGCTCCCCAGGAGCAAAGTCTGGGAAAGGGGCAGAACGCCTTCCCGGGTGAAGAGAAGGAGCGATTGGCCTTGTTGTCGGGAAACAGTCGCAAAGCAGGAGAGCCTGCCCCGGGAAGAGCAGCGGGACGGTGGCAAGACAAGCGTTACCCGCTCCCTGTGCGTAGAGACGGAAGCCTGCTTTAGGAAGACACGAGGGGACGGCTAGGGCAGGCGCGCATACTCCACTCTGCGGAAGGAGTCTGGGCAGAACACAGGCCTGTTCTGTGCCTCTTGTCCCAAGGGGACAACATCTCCAAGGCCACCTGTCCCTAGGGCAGACGTGGGCTTGCCACCAGGCGCCAAACTCGGAACTCGCAGTTACAGCTCCCTGGAAGAAAGGGCAGTCAGATGCGATCTTCCTCCAAGATGTGGCAGCGTTGGGGGTGGCAGGGGGTGTGTCGTGGGTGAAGTGGGGACAGTCCCCCACAGCTACCCATCCCAGTGCACGGGCACTGTGCAGGGATTCTGTCACTCTCCTATCCTATGGCGAAGGCACTGGCCTAGACCCCGAGTCCGCCTGAACCCAGAGCAAGAAGACAATCCTTACAAGGCCAGGAGATGGCAGTTGGCATGGAGTGTCATCCTAGGCCACGCACATTGCTGCAGGGTTGTGCCTGTGTCTGCGTAGTTCAGCCTGGCAGGGTGAACCCACGGTGCGACCATGGAGCCCGGGAAAGCAAGGCTCAAGGGGCACCAGCTCTCCCGCAGATCTACTTCCCTGACGCGACACAGCGAACGCCCAAACCTTAGTGAGGAAGCAGCAGCGAAGTGCGGTTCAGGCCAAGCTGAAAACCTCTGCGAAAGCATAGCAGTCGCTGGGAAAAAAGAGTCGGTTCTGTGGGGTGCTGTTGCTGCTTGCTTTAGCCTAGTATTGGCAGCTCGGTGGGAGTATCCCGCATAGAGCGAAAGCCTCTTTGCCGGGGCATCCCCTCTAGGAAAGCACAGCATTCTTGGGGAAATCACAGTCGGTTCTGTGCAATGCGGATGCCGCTCGCCTGAACATAGTCTCCGAAGCACGGTGTCATAAACCCGCATGGAGCGAAATCCTCTTTGCCCGGGCATCCCCTCTACCTGAGAGAGAAGCGTGGTTGCGCCTGTGGAAACAGCCTTAAAGAAAGGTCATGAAACAGGAGAGCCTGCATTGGCAAGAATAGCGGGCAGGTGGCAAGACAAGTGTCACCCTCTCCGTTTCCTTAGATATCAAGTCGGGTCGGCGGGCTGCTGCTCCTGCTTGCCTAGGCCAAGTCTCAAGGTGGGAGAAGCCACCCTACAGCCAAAGCCTCTTTGCCCAGGCTCTTCCTCTGGGAAAGCACAGCATTTGTTGGGAAATCTGAGTCGCTTTGTGGGATGCTACTGATGCTTGACTGAGCTATTTTCCACAGCACGGTGGAAGAAACCCGCATGGAGCGAAATTCTCTTGGCCCTAGCATCCCCACTGCCTGCGAGAGAAGCGTGGATGCACATCTGGAAAGGGCCTTAAGGATAGGGACACGGCTGTCACCGTGCTCCCCAGGAGCAAGCCTGGGGAAGGATCAGAACGCCTCCCCGGGAGAAGAGAAGGAGCCGATGGCCTTGTTGTTGCGAAACAGTCGCAAATCAGGAGAGCCTGCCCTGGGAAGAACAGCGGGACGGTGGCAAGACAAGCGTCAACCGCCCCCTGTGATTAGAGACGGAATCCTGGCTTTAGGAAGACACGAGGGGACGGCTAGGGAAGGCGCACATACTCCACTCTGAGGAAGGAGTCTGGGCAGAAGGCAGGAATGTTCTGTGCCTCTTGTCCCAAGGGGACAGCATCTCCAAGGCCACCTGTCCCTAGGGCAGATGTGGGCTTGCGACAAGGCGCCAAACCCGGAACTCGCAGATACAGCTCCCTGGAAGAAAGGGCAGTCAGGTGCCATCTTCCTCCAAGATGTGGCAGCGTTGGGGGTGGCAGGGGGTGTGTTGGGGAAGAAGTGGGGACAGTCCCCCACAGCTCCCCATCCCAGTGCAAGGGCGCTGTGCCTCTCCTTTCCTATGGGGAAGGCACTGGCCTAGTCCCCGAGTCCGCCTGAACGACAGAGCAAAAAGCCAAGCCTTAGTAGGCCAGGAGATGGCAGTTGTCATGGAGTGTCATCCTAGGCCACGGACGCTGCTGCAGTGTTGTGGCTGTGTCTGCGTAGTTCAGCCTGGCAGGGTGAACCCAGGGTGCGAACATGGAGCCCGGGAAAGCAAGGCCCAAGAGGCACCAGCTCTCCCGCAGATCTACTTCCCTGACGCGACAGAGCGAACGCCAAAAGCCTTGCTGAGGAAGCAGCAGCGAAGTGCGATTCAGGCCAAGCTGACAACCTATGCCAAAGCATAGCAGTCGCTGGGAAAAAAGCGTCGGTTCTGTGGGCTGCTGTTCATGCTTGCTTTAGCCTAGTATTGGCAGCACGATTGGAGAATCCCGCATAGGGCGAAAGCCTCTTTGCCGGGGCATCCCCTCTAGGAAAGCACAGCATTCTTGGGGAAATCCGAGTCCGTTCTGTGCGATGCGGATGCCGCTCTCCTGAACATAGTCTCCGAAGCACGGTGTAATAAACCCTCATGGAGTGAAATCCTCTTTACCCGGGCATCCCCTCTACCTGAGAGAGAAGTGTGGTTGCGCCTGTGGAAACAGCCTTAACAAAAGGTCATGAAAGAGGAGAGCCTGCATTGGCAAGAATAGCGGGCAGGTGGCAAGTCAAGTGTCACCCTCTCTGTTTGCTTAGAAATCAGATTCGGTTCTGCGGGCTGCTGCTCCTGCTTGCCTAGGCCAAGTCTCAAGGTGGGAGAAGCCACCCTACAGCGAAAGCCTCTTTGCCCAGGCTCCTCCTCTGGGAAAGCATAGCATTCGTTGGGAAATCTGAGTCGCTTTGTGGGATGCTTCTGCTGCTTGCCTGAGCTCGTCTCCGCAGCACGGTGGAAGAAACCCGCATGGAGCGAAATTCTCTTGGCCCTAGCATCCCCACTGCCTGCGAGAGAAGCGTGGATGCACATCTGGAAAGGGCCTTAAGGATAGGGACACGGCTGTTACCATGTTCCGAGGGGCAAGTCTGGGGAAGGAGCAGAATGCCTCCCCGGGAGAAGAGAAGGAGCCGTTGGCCTTGTTGTCGGGACACAGTCGCAAAGCGGGAGATCCTTCCCTGGGAAGAACAGCGGGACGATGGCAAGACAAGCGTCACCCGCTCCCTGTTTGTAGGGACAGAAGCCAGGCTTTAGGAAGACACGAGGGGATGGGTAGGTCAGGCGCGCATACTCCACTCTGAGGAAGTAGTCTGGGCAGAAGGCAGGCCTGTTCTGTGCCTCTTGTCCCAAGGGGACAGCATCTCCAAGGCCACCTTTCCCTAGGGCAGATGTGGGCTTGCGACAAGGTGCCAAACCCTGAACTCGCAGATACAGCTTCCTGGAAGAAAGGGCAGTCAGGTGCCATCTTCCTCCAAGATGTGGCAGCGTTGGGGGTGGTAGGGGGTATGTCGGGGAAGAAGTGGGGACAGTACTCCACAGCTCCCCATCCCAGTGCATGGGCGCTGTGCAGAGATCCTGTCGCCTCTCCTTTCCTATGGGGAAGGCACTGGCCTAGTCCCTGAGTCCGCCTGAACTCCAGAGCAAAAAGCCAAGCCTTACTAGGCTAGGAGATGGCAGTTGGCATGGAGTGTCATCCTAGGCCACGCACGTTGGGTTAGGCTGTGTCTGCGTAGTTCAGCCTGGCAGGGTGAACCCAGGGTGCGAATATGGAGTCCGGGAAAGCAAGGCCCAAGAGGCACCAGCTCTCCCGCAGATCTACTTCCCTGACGCGACACAGCGAACGCCCAAAACCTTAATGAGGAAGCAGCAGCGAAGTGCGGTTCAGGCCAAGCTGAAAACCTCTGAGAAAGCATAGCAGTCGCTGGAAAAAAGAGTCGGTTCTGTGGGGTGCTGTTGCTGCTTGCTTTAGCCTAGTATTGGCAGCTCAGTGGGAGTATTCCACATAGAGTGAAAGCCTCTTTGCTGGGGCATCCCCTCTAGGAAAGCACAGCATTCTTGGGGAAATCAGAGTCGGTTCTGTGCAATGCGGATGCCGCTCGCCTGAACATAGTCTCCGAAGCACGGTGTAAGAAACCCGCATGGAGCGAAATCCTCTTTGCCCGGGCATCCCCTCTACCTGAGAGAGAAGCGTGGTTGCGCCTGTGGAAACAGCCTTAACGAAAGCTCATGAAACAGGAGAGCCTGCATTGGCAAGAATAGTGGGAAGGCGGCAAGACAAGTGTCACCCTCTCAGTTCCCTTATTAATCAGAGTCGGGTCGGCGGGCTGCTGCTCCTGCTTGCCTAGGCCAAGTCTAAAGGTGGGAGAAGCCACCCTACAGCCAAAGCCTCTTTGCCCAGGCTCTTCCTCTGGGAAAACACAGCATTTGTTGGGAAATCTGAGTCGCTTTGGGGGATGTAGCTGCTGCATGCTTGAGCTATTTTCCGCAGCACGGTGGAAGAAACCCGCATGGAGCGAAATTATCTTGTCCCTAGCATCCCCACTGCCTGCGAGAGAATCGTGGATGCACATCTGGAAAGGGCCATAAGGATAGGGACACGGCTGTCACCAAGCTCCCCAGGAGCAAGTCTGGGGAAGGAGCAGAACGCCTCCCTGGGAGAAGAGTAGGAGCCGTTGGCCTTGTTGTCGGGAAACACTCGCAAAGCAGGAGAGCCTGCCCCGGGAAGAACAGCGGGACGGTGGCAAGACAAGCGTCAACCGCCCCCTGTGATTAGAGACGGACACCTGGCTTTAGGAAGACACGGGTGAACGGCTAAGGCAGGCGTGCATACTCCACTCTGAGGAAGGAGTCTGGGCAGAAGGCAGTACTGTTCTGTGCCTCTGGTCCCAAGGGGACAGCATCTCCAAGGCCACCTGTCACGAGGGCAGACGTGGGCTTGCCACCAGGCGCCATACCCGGAAGTCGCAGATACAGCTCCCTGGAAGAAAGGGCATTCAGGTGCCATCTTCCTCCAAGATGTGGCAGCGAAGGGGGTGGGAGGGGGAGTATCGAGGAAGAAGTGGGGACAGTCCCACACAGCATCCCATCCCAGTGCACGGGCGCTGTGCAGGGATCCTGTCGCCTCTCCTTTCCTATGGGGAAGGCACTGGCGTAGCCCCCGAGTCCGCCTGAATGCCAGAGCAAAAAGCCAAGCCTTAGTAGGCCAGGAGATGGCAGTTGGCATGGAGTGTCATCCTAGGCCATGAACGCTGCTGCAGGGTTGTGGCTGTGTTTGCGTAGTTCAGCCTGGCAGGGTGAACCCAGGGTGCGAACATGGAGCCCGGGAAAGCAAGGCCCAAGAGGCACCAGCTCTCCCGCAGATCTACTTCCCTGACGCGACAGAGCGAACGCCAAAAGCCTTGCTGAGGAAGCAGCAGCGAAGTGCGATTCAGGCCAAGCTGAAAACCTATGCCAAAGCATAGCAGTCGCTGGGAAAAAAGCGTCGGTTCTGTGGGCTGCTGTTCATGCTTGCTTTAGCCTAGTATTGGCAGAACGGTGGGAGAATCCCGCATAGAGCGAAAGCCTCTTTGCCGGGGCATCCCCTCTAGGAAAGCACAGCATTCTTGGGGAAATCCGATCGGTTCTGTGCTATGCGGATGCCGCTCGCCTGAACATAGTCTCCAAAGCACGGTGTAATAAACCCGCATGGAGCAAAATACTCTTTCCCCGGGCATCCCCTCTACCTGAGAGAGAAGCGTGGTTGTGCCTGTGGATACAGCCTTAACGAAAGGTCATGAAAGAGGAGAGCCTGCATTGGAAAGAATAGCGGCCAGGTTGCAAGACAAGTGTCACCCTCTCCGTTTGCTTAAAAATCAGAGTCGGTTCTGCGGGCTGCTGCTCCTGCTTGCCTAGGCCAAGTCTCAAGGTGGGAGAAACCACCCTACAGCGAAAGCCTCTTTGCCCAGGCTCCTCTTCTGGGAAAGCACAGCATTCGTTGGGAAATCTGAGTCGCTTTGTGGGATGCTTCTGCTGCTTGCCTGAGCTAGTCTCCGCAGCACGGTGGAAGAAACCCGCATGGAGCGAAATTCTCTTGGCCCTAGCATCCACACTGCCTGCGAGAGAAGCGTGGATGCACCTCTGGAAAGGGCCTTAAGGGTAGGGACACGGCTGTCACCGTGCTCCTGAGGAGCAAGTCTGGGGAAGGAGCAGAACGCCTCCCCGGGAGAAGAGAAGGAGCCGTTGGCCTTGTTGTCGGGACACAGTCACAAAGCAAGAGAGCCTTCCCTGGGAAGAAAAGCGGAGGGTGGCAAGATAGGCGTCACCTGTTCCCTGTGCGTAGAGAAGGAAGCCTGGCTTTAGGAAGACACGAGGGGACGGCTAAGGATGGCACACATACTCCACTCTGAGGAAGGAGTCTGGGCAGAAGGCAGGCCTGTTCTGTGCCTCTGGTCCCAAGGGAACAGCATCTCCAAGGCCACCTGTCCCTAGGGCAGACGTGGGCTTGCCACCAGTCGCCATACCCAGAAATCGCAGAACCAGCTTCCTGGAAGAAAAAGCAGTCAGATGACATCTTCCTCCAAGATGTGGCAGCGTTGAGTGTGGCAGGGGGTGTGTCAGGGAAGAAGTGGGGACAGTCCCCCACAGCTCCCCATCCCAGTGCACGGGCGCTGTGCAGGGATCCTGTCGCCTCTCCTTTCCTATGGGGAAGGAACTGGTCTAGTCCCGGTGTCCGCCTGAACGATAGAGCAAAAAGCCCAGCCTTACTACGCCAGGAGATGGTAGTTGGCATGGAGTGTCATCCTAGGCCACGCACGCTGCTGCAGGGTGGTGGCTGTGTCTGCGAGTTCAGCCTGGCAGGGTGAACCCAGGGGGTGGCCATGGAGCCCGGGAAGCAAGGACCAGGGGTACCAGCTCTCCCGTAGATCTACTTCCCTGTCGCGACAGAGCGAACACCCAAAGCCTTGCTGAGGAAGCAGCAGCGAAGTGTGGTTCAGGCCAAGCTGAAAACCTCTGCAAAAGCATAGCAGTCGCTGGGAAAAAAGAGTCGGTTCTGTGGGCTGCTGTTGCTCCCTGCTTTAGCCTAGTATTGGCAGCACGGTGGGAAAATCCCGCATAGAGCGAAAGCCTCTTTGCTTGTCCATCCCCTCTAGGAAAGCATAGCATTCTTGGGGAAATCAGAGTCGGTTCTGTGCGATGCGGATGCCGCTTGCCTAAACATTGTATCCGGAGCACGGTGTGTAAACCCGCATGGAGCGAAATCCTCTTTGCCCGGGCATCCCCTCTACCTGAGAGAGAAGCGTGGTTGTGCCTGTGGAAACAGCCTTCACGAAGGGTCCTGAACAGGAGAGCCTGCATTGGCAAGAATAGCTGGCACGTGGCAACACAAGTGTCACCCTCTCCGTTTGCTTAGAAATCAGTGTCGGTTCTGCGGACTGCTGCTCCTGCTTGCCTAGGACAAGTCTCAAGGTGGGAAAAACCACCGTACAGAGAAAGCCTCTTTGCCCAGGGGCTTCCTCTGGGAAAGCACATCATTCGTTGGGAAATCTGAGTCGCTTTGTGGGATGCTGCTGCTGCTTGCCTGAGCTAGTCTCCGCTGCACGGTGGAAGAAACCCGCATGGAGCGAAATTCTCTTGGCCCTAGCATCCCCACTGCCTGGGAAAGAAGCGTGGATGCACATCTGGAAAGGGCCTTAAGGATAGGAAGACGGCTGTCACCGTGCTCCACAGGAGCAATTTTGGAGAAGGAGCAGAACGCCTCCCCGTGTGAAGAGAAGGAGCCGTTGGCCTTGTTGTTGGGAAACAGTCGCAAAGCAGGAGAGCCTGCCCTGGGAAGAACAGCGGGACGTTGGCAAGAGAAGCGTCTCCCGCTCCCTGTGCGTAGAGACGGAAGCCTGGCTTTAAGAAGACACGAGGGGACGGCTAGGGCAGGCGCGCATACTCCACTCTGAGGAAGGAGTCTGGGCAGAAGGCAGGCCTTTTCTGTGCCTCTTATCCCAAGGGGACAGCATCTCCAAGGTCACCTGTCCCTAGGGCAGACGTGTGCTTGCCACCCGGCACCATACCCAGAACTCGCAGATACAGATCCCTGGAAGAAAGGCCAGTCAGATGCCATCATCCTCCAAGATGTGGCAGCTCTGGGGGTGGCAGGAAGTGTGGGGGAAGAAATGGGGAAAATCCCCACAGCTACACATCCCAGTGCATGGGCGCTGTGCAGGGATCCTGTCGCCTCTCCTTTCCTATGGGGAAGGCCCTGGCCTAGTCCCCGAGTCTGCCTGAACGCCAGAGCAAAAAGCCCAGCCTAACTACACCAGGAGATGGCAGCTGGCATGGAGTGTCATCCTAGGCCACGCACGCTGCTGCAGGGTTGTGGCTGTGTCTGCATAGTTCAGCCTGGCAGAGGGAACCCAGGGTGCGACCATGGAGTACGGGAAAAGAAGGCAAAAGAGGCACCATCTCTCCCGCAGATCTACGTCCCTGATGCGACAGAGCGAACGCCCAAAGCCTTGCTGAGGAAGCAACAGCAAAGTACAGTTCAGGCCAAGCTGAAAACCTCTGCGAAAGCATAGAAGTCGCTGGGAAAAAAGAGTCGGTTCTATGGAGTGCTGTTGCTGCTTGCTTTAGCCTAGTATTGGCAGCACGGTGGGAGAATCCCGCATAGAGCGAAAGCCTCTTTGCCTGGGCATCCCCTCTAGGAAATCACAGCATTCTTGGGGAAATCACAGTCGGTTCTGTGCGATGCGGATGCCGCTTGCCTGAAAGTCTCCGAAGCACGGTGTAATAAACCCGCATGGAGCGGAATCCTCTTTGCCTGGGCATCCCCTCTACCTGAGAGAGAAGCGTGGTTGCACCTGTGGAAACAGCCTTAATGAAAGGTCTTGAAACAGGAGAGCCTGCATTGGCAAGAATAGCGGGCAGGTGGCAAGACAAATGTAACCCTCTCCGTTTGCTTAGAAATCAGAGTCGGTTCTGCGGGCTGTTGCTCCTGCTTGCCTAGGCCAAATCTCAAGGTGGGAGAATCCACCATAGAGCGAAAGCCTCTTTGCCCAGGCTCCTCCTCTGGGAAAGCACAGCATTCGTTGGGAAATCTGAGTCGCTTGTGGGATGCTGCTGATGCTTGCCTGAGCTAGTCTCCGCAGCACGGTGGAAGAAACCCGCATGGAGCGAAATCCTCTTGGCTCTAGCATCCCCACTGCCTGCGAGAGAAGCGAGGATGCACAACACGAAAGGGCCTTAAGGATAGGGACACGGCTGTCACCGTGTTCCCCAGGAGCAAGTCTGGGGAAGGAGCAGAACGCCTCCCCGGGAGAAGAGAAGGAGCCGTTGGCCTTGTTGTTGCGAAATAGTCGCAAATCAGGAGAGCCTGCCCTGGGACGAACAGCGGGATGGTGGCTAGAGAAGCGTCACCCGCTCCCTGAGCGTAGAGATGGAAGCCTGGCTTTAGGAAGACACGATTGATGGCTTGGGCAGGCGCGCATACTCCACTCTGAGGAAGGAGTCTGGGCAGAAGGCAGGCCTGTTCTGTGCCTCATATCCCAAGGGGACAGCATCTCCAAGGCCACCTGTCCCTAGGGCAGTCGTGGGCTTGCCACCAGGCGCCATACCCGGAACTCGCAGAACCAGCTCCCTGGAAGAAAGGGCAGTCAGATGCCATCTTCCTCCAAGATGTGGCAGTGTTGGGTGTGTGTCGGGGAAGAAGTGGGGAAAGTCCCAACTGCTCCCCATCCCAGTGCATGGGCGCTGTGCAGGGATCCTGTCGCCTCTCCTTTCCTATGGGGAAGGCACTGGCCTAGTCTCCGAGTCCGCCTGAACACCAGAGCAAAAAGCCAAGCCTTACTACGCCAGGAGATGGCAGTTGTCATGGACTGTCATCCTAAGCCACGCACGCTGCTGCAGGGTTGTGGCTGTGTCTGCGTTGTTTAGCCTGGCAGGGTGAACCCAGGGTGCGACCATGGAGCCAGGGAAAGCAAGGCCCAAGAGGCACCAGCTCTCCCACAGATCTACTTCCCTGACACGACAAAGCGAACGCCCAAAGCCTTGCTGAGGAAGCAGCAGCGAAGTTTGGTTCAGGCCAAGCTGAAAACCTCTGAGAAAGCATAGCAGTCGCTGGGAAAAAATAGTCGGTTCTGTGGGCTGCTGTTGCTGCTTGCTTTATCCTAGTATTGGCAGCATGGTGGGAGAATCCCACATAGAGCGAAAGCCTCTTTGCCTGGGTATCCCCTCTAGGAAAGCACAGCATTCTTGGGGAAATCAGAGTCGGTTCTGTGCGATGCTGATGCCGCTTGTCTGAAAGACTCCGAAGCACGGTGTAATAAACCCGGATGGAGCGAAATCCTCTTTGCCCAGGCATCGCCTCTACCTGAGAGAGAAGTGTGGTTGCGCCTGTGGAAACAGCGCTAACGAAAGGTCATGAAACAGGAGAGCCTGCATTGGCAAGAATAGCGGGCAGGTGGCAAGTCAAGTGTCACCCACTCCGTTTGCTTAGAAATCAGAGTCGTTTCTGCGGGGTGCTGCTCCTGCTTGCCTAGGCCAAGTCTCAAGGTGGGAATAGCCTCCATACAGCGAAAGCCACTTTGCCCAGGCTCCTCCTCTGGGAAAGCACAGCATTCGTTGGGAAATCTGAGTCGCTTTGTGGGATGCTTCTGCTGCTTGCCTGAGCTCGTCTCCGCAGCACGGTGGAAGAAACCCGCATGGAGAGAAATTCTCTTGGCCCTAGCTTCGCCACTGCCTGCGAGAGAAGCGAGGATGCACAACACGAAAGGGCCTTAAGGATAGGGACACGGCTGTCACCGTGCTCCCCAGGAGCAAGTCTGGGGAAGGAGCAGAACGCCTCCCCAGGAGAAGAGAAGCAGCCGTTGGCCTTGCTGTCAGGAAACAGTTGGGTCATGCAGGTTTCTCTCGATTCGAGGCTTGTCCAAAGCGCCGAAATGCACCGTTTGCGCCGGGGCATGAGGCGGAGGAGTTGAAACGGAACTCAGGGATTCCCAAGAGGGAGGCACAGAGGGACAGGACCACGGATGCAGAAGGCTGGGAAGTGGCGAAATTTCGAGCCCGAGTCTCGGGGCAGCCCTGGGGCCATGTGACTGTATCAAGTACGGGACCCCCCGCCGACCGAGAAGCAGTAGGCATCGGCCTCGCCGAAGTCTGCCGCGTGGAGGGCTCATTGGCGGGGTTCGTGAGAGGGCTCTCGCGATGCCGGGCCAGGCCAGGCCATGGGGGGGCGGCCCTGCAGACGTGTGACACCCGAAACGAGTTCGCATGGCTTTTTCCGGCCAATTCTCACTGGATCGGTTTGGGCAGAACCCTCGTGGTAATTGGCCGGCGTTGGGCAGCCCTGTGGAACGCCCTGCTCTCCATGGCCCAGGGATGTTACTCGCCCAGAGCTTGAGGCGGCCGCTCGGAAAATGGGCGAAAACGTCGCGGCCCACCTGGGGGCCCCGGCGCTGGGGAGCGTTCCCGGAGCAGAGTTGAAGGACGGGTGGCGACCGGGTCTACGTTTCCGACTTTAGGAAGGATCGTGTGCCCAAGGATGGGGCTGACCTCAGTGGGGGCACGGAGGTTTCTCTCGGTCTGAGGTTGTCCGAAGCACCGAAAGGCACCGTTGGCACCGGTGTGGGAGGGGGAGGCGAGGCCCTGGGACTCAGGGTTCCCAAGATGGAGGCACCGAGAGACAGGAACCCAGAAGCAGACGGCTGGGTACCAGGCGAGACTGCGAGGCCTGGCTTCGTCGCGGGCCAGGCCTCATGGAACAGCGCCAGGGAGAGGACACCCGTAGGAGGATTAGCAGGAGGCGTCGGCCTCGCCACAGCCTGCCTCGCGGAGGGCTTCCTGGCGGGGTTGGAGCGCGATGGCTCGCAATGGCATGCCAGGCCCGGGGGGCGCGGCCGTGCAGAAGTTCGGCGCCCGAAGCGAGTTCGCCGGGCGTTTTGCTGCCAATTTTCACGAGCGTTCTGCCCAAATAGGATCGGTTTGGGCAGAACGCTAGTGAGAATGGGCCGGTGTAGGGCAGTCCTGCGGACCTCCCTGCTCTCCGTGGCCCAGGGCCCCTTCTTTCCCAGGGCATGATGCGGGCCCCGGAAAATGCCGAAATCGCCGGGGCCCACCAGGGGGCGCCGGCGCAGGGGAACGATCTCAGAGCAGTGTTGACGGACGAGTGGCGGCAGGGCATGCACCTCCTTCTTTTCGGGCTGATGGGGCACCCAAGGATGGGGCTGTCCGCATTTTGTTCATTGAGGTTTCTCTCTCTCCGAGGCTTGACCGAAGCACTGATATGCACCATTGTGGCCGGGATGGGAGGGGTAGGCGTGGCCGAGGGACTCAGGATTCCCCAGATGGAGGCACAGAGGGACACGACCCCGGAAGCCGAAGGCTGGGACACAGGTGAAATATCAAGCCCGAGTCTCGGGGCAGCCCTGGCCCCATGGGACGGCGCTAAGTAGGGGACACCAGCGCCGAGGAGCCGGAGGCGTCGGCCTCGCCTCAGCCTGGCTCGCGGAGGGCTTCCTGGCGAGGTTTGTGCACGAGCGCTCGCGATGCCAGACAAGACAAGGGGGTTGACCTGCGGAAGAGCTGTGCCCGAAGCGAGTTCGCCGCGCTTTATCCGGCCAATTCTAACGAGTGTTCTGCCCAAACCAGGATAGGTTAGGGCAGAACGCTCGTGAGAATTGGCCGGCGTTGGGCAACCCTGCGGACCGCCGGGCTCTCTGTGGCCCAGGGACCCTTCTTGCCCAGGGCATGCTGCCGCCGCTTGGAAACCCGAGGAAAGGACGCGGCCCACCAGAGGGCGCCGGCGCACGGGAGCGTTCCCGGAGCAGAGTATCAGGGCGGGTGGGGGCAGGGCGTGCGCGTCCATCTTTTCAGGCTGATGGAGCGCCCAAGGATGGCGCTGTTCTCAGTTGGGTCATGCAGGTCTCTCTCGCTTCGAGGCTTGTCCGAAATGCCGAAATGCACCGTTTGTGCCGGGGCGTGAGGCGGAGGGGTTGCCACGGAACTCAATATTCCCAAGAGGGAGGCACAGAGGGACAGGAACCCGGAATCAGAGTGCTGGGAAGCCGGCGAAATTTCTAGCCCGAGTCTCGGGGCAGCCCTGGCCCCATGGGACTGCGACAAGTAGGGGACCCCCACTTGCCGAGAAGCAGGAAGCATCGGCCTCGCCGCAGACTGCCTCGCAGAGGGCTCCTTGGTGGGGTTCGTGAGCGAGTTCTCGCGATGCCGGGCCAGGCCCTGGGGGGCGGCCCTGCAGACGTGTGGCGCCCGAAGCAAGTTCGCAAGGCGTTTTCTGGTCAATTCTCACGAGCGTTCTGCAATAACCGGTATTGATTTGGGCAGAGCGCTCGTGAGAATTGGCCGGCGTTTCGCAGCCCTGCGGACTGCCCTGCTCTCCATGGCCCAGGGCCGGTTCTCGCCTGGAGCATGGGGCGGCCGCCCGGAATGCCCGAAAACGTCGTGGCCCACCAGGAGGCCCAGGCACTGGTGAGCCTTCCCGGAGCAGAGTTGAAGGACAGGTGGCGGCCGGGCCTACGCTTCTGACTTTAGGGAGGATCGGGCGCCCAAGGATGGGGCTGACCTCAGTGGGGGCATGCAGGTTTCTCTCGCTCTGAGGTTGTCCGAAGCGCCGAAAGCACCGTTGGCGCCGGTGTGGGAGGGGGAACGTGGCCGTGGGACTCAGGGTTCCCCAGATGGAGGCACCGAGGGATAGGAACCCAGAAGCAGACGGCTGGGTAGCGGGCGAAATTGCGAGCCCGGGCTGCGTGGCGGGCCCGGCCCCATGGAACAGCGCCAGGGAGAGGACCCCCGCAAGAGGATTAGCAGAGGGGTCGGCCTCGCCACAGCCTGCCTTGCGGAAGGCTTCATGGAGTATTGGACCGCGATGGCTCGCCATGGCACACCAAGCACGGGGGAGGGGGGCTGCGGCCATGCAGAGGTGCGGCGCCCGAAGCGAGTTCGCCGGGCGTTTTCCTGCCAATTTTCACGAGCGTTCTGCCCAAACCACGATCGGTTTGGGCAGAACGTTCGTGAGAATGGGCCGGCGTAGGGCAGTCCTGCGGATCTCCCTGCTCTCCGTGGCCCAGGACCCCTTCTCTCCCAGGGCATGCTGAGGCCCCCGAAAATGCCTGAAACGCCGGGGCCCACAAGTGGGCGCCGGCACAGGGGAGCGTACCAGAGCAGAGTTGACTTACGAGTGGCAGCAGAGCATGCGCCTCCGTCTTTTCGGGCTGATGGGGCACCCAAGGATGGGGCTGTCCGCAGTCGGGTCATGCAGGTTTCTCTCTCTCCAAGGCTTGTCCGAAGCGCCGATATGCACCATTGGGGCCGGGGTGGGAGGGTGAGGCGTGGCCGTGGGACTCAGGATTCCCCAGATGGAGGCACAGAGGGTCAGGACCCCGGAAGCTGAAGGCTGGGAAGCAGGTGAAATATCGAGCCTGAGTCTTGGGGCAGCCCTGGCCCCATGGGACTGTGCCAAGTTGGGAACCCCCCGCCAGCCTAGGTGCAGGAGGCGTCGGCCTCGCCTCAGCCTGTCTCGCGGAGGGCTTCCTGGCGAGGTTTGTGAGCGAGCGTTCGCGATGCCAGGACAAGCCCTGGGGGGGTCGGACTGCGGACAAGCTAGCCCGAAGCGAGTTCGCCAGGCATTTTCCGGCCAATTCTCACGAGCGTTCTGCCCAAACCAACCCCGGTTTGGGCAGAACACACGTGAGAATTGGCAGGCGTTGGGCAGTCCTGCGTACCTCCCAGCTCTCCGTGGCTCAGGGCCCCTTCTCGCCCAGTGCATACTGCGGCCGCCTGGAAAACGGGAGGAAACGACGTGGCCCATCAGGTGGCGCCGGCGCCCGGGAGCATTCTTGGAGCAGAGTTGAGCGGCTGGTGGGGGCAGGGCATGCGCCTCCGACTTTTCGGGTTGATGGGGCGCCCAAAATGGGGCTGTCCTCAGTTGGGTCATGCAGGTTTCTCTCGTTTCGAGGCTTGTCTGAAGCACCAAAATGAACCGTTTGCACTGGGGTGTCAGGCGGAGGCATTGCCACGGAACTCAGGATTCCCAAGAGGGAGGCACAGAGGGACAGGACCCCGGAAGCGGAAGACTGGGAAGCCGGCGAAATTTCGAGCCCGAGTCTCGGGACAGCCCTGGCCCCATGGGACTGCACCAAGTAGGGGACCCCCGCCGGCCGAGAAGCAGGAGACATCGGCCTAACCGCAGACTGCCTTGCAGAGGGCTACTTGGTGGGGTTCGTGAGCGAGTTCTCGTGATCTCGGGCCATGCCTTGGGGGGCAGCCCTGCAGACGTGTGACGCCCGAAGCAAGTTCGCAAGGCGTTTTCTGGCCAATCTCACGAGCGTCCATCATAAACCGGTATTAGTTTGGGCAGAACGCTCGTGAGAATTGGCCAGCGATGGGCAGACCTGCGGACCGCCCGGCTCTCCGTGGCTCAGGGCCCCTTCTCGCCCAGTGCATACTGCGGCCGCCTGGAAAAAGCGAGGAAACGACGTGGCACATCAGGTGGCGCCGGCTCCCGGGAGCGTTCTTGGAGCAGAGTTGAGCGGCGGGTGGGGGCAGGGCATGCGCCTCCGACTTTTCGGGTTGATGGGGCGCCCAAGTGGGGCTGCCCTCAGTTGGGTCATGCAGGTTTTTCTCACTTCGAGGCTTGTCCGAAGCGCCAAAATGCCCTGTTTGTGCCAGGGCGTGAGGCGGAGGCGTTGCCACGAAACTCAGGATTCCCAAGAGGGAGGCACAGAGGGACAGGACCCCAGAAGCAGAAGGCTGGGAAGCCGGCGAAATTTCGAGCCCGAGTCTCGGGACAGCCCTGGCCCCATGGGACTGCGCCAAGTAGAGGACCCCCGCCGGCCGAGAAGCAGTAGGCATCGGCCTCGCCGAAGTCTGCCACGCAGAGGGCTCCTTGGCGGGGTTCGTGAGAGGGCTCTCGCGATGCCGGGCCAGGCCAGGCCCTGGGGGGTGTTCCTGCAGACGTGTGACACCCGAAACGACTTCGCATGGCGTTTTCCGGCCAATTCTCACGGGATTGGTTTGGTCAGAACCCTCGTGGTAATTGGCCGGCATTGGGCAGCCCTGCGGAACGCCCTGCTCTCCATGGTCCAGGGACGTTACTCGCCCCGAGCTTGGGGCGGCCGCTCGGAAAATGCGCGAAAACGTCGTGGCCCACCCGGGCGCCCCGGCGCTGGGGAGCATTACCGGAGCAGAATTGAAGGACAGGTGGTGGCCCGGCCTACGTTTCCGACTTTAGGGAGGATCGTGTGCCCAAGATGGGGCTGACCTCAGTGGGGGCACACAGGTTTCTCTCGCTCTGAGGTTGTCCGAAGCGCCAAAAGGCACCGTTGGCGCCGGTGTGGGAGGGGGAGGCGTGGCCTCGGGACTCAGGGTTCCTCAGATGGAGGCACTGAGGAACAGGAACCCAGAAGCAGATGGCCGGGTACCAGGCGAGACTGCGAGGCCGGGCTTTGTCGCGGGCCTGTCCTCATGGAACAGCGCCAGGGAGAGGACCACCGCAGGAGGATTAGCAGGAGGCGTCGGCCTCGCCACAGCCTGCCTCGCGGAGGGCTTCCTGGCGGGGTTGGAGCGCGATGGCTCGCAATGGCACGCCAGGCCCGGGGGGGGGGGCGGCCGTGCAGAAGTCTGGCATCCGAAGCAAATTCGCCGGGCGTTTTCCTGCCAATTCTCACGAGCGTTCTGCCCAAACAGGATCGCTTTGGGCAAAACGCTCGTGAGAACTGGCCGGCGTAGGGCAGTCCTGCGGATCTCCCTGCTCTCCGTGGCCCAGGGCCCCTTCTCTCCCAGGGCATGCTGTGGCTCCCGGAAAATGCCGGAATCGCCGGGGCCCACCAGGGGGCGCCGGCGCAGGGGAATGATCCCAGAGCAGAGTTGACGGACGAGTGGCGGCAGGGCATGCACCTCTGTCTATTCGGGCTGATGGGGCACCCAAGGATGTGGCTGTCCGCATTTTGTTCATTGAGGTTTCTCTCTCTCCGAGGCTTGACCGAAGCGCTGATATGCACCATTGTGGCTGGGATGGGAGGGGTAGGCATGGCCGAGGGACTCAGGATTCCCCAGATGGAGGCACAGAGGGACACGACCCCGGAAGTCGAAGGCTGGGAAGCCGGCGAAATTTCGAGCGCGAATCTCGGGGCAGCCCTGGCCCCATGGGACTGTGCCAAGTAGGGGACCCCCGCCGGCCCAGAAGCAGGAGGCATCGGCTTCGCTGCAGACTGCCTCGCAGAGGGCACCTTGGCGGGGTTCGTGAGCGAGTTCAAGTGATGCCGGGCCAGGCCCTGGGGGGCGGCCCTGCAGACGTGTGATGCCCGAAGCAAGTTCGCAAGTAGTTTTCTGGCCAAGTCTCACGAGCTTTCTGCATAAACCGGTTTCGGTTTGGTCAGAACGCTCGTGAGAATTGGCCAGCTGTGGGCAGCCCTGCGGATTGCCCTGCTCTCCATGGCCCAGGGCCGTTTCTCACCCAGAGCATGGGGCGGCCGCCTGGAATGCGTGAAAACGTCGTGGCCCACCAGGATGCCCCGGCACTGGGGAGCGTACCTGGAGCAGAGTTGAAGGACGGGTGGCGGCCGGGCCTACGCTTCTGACTTTAGGGAGGATCGGGCGCCCAAGGATGGGGCTGACCTCAGTGGGGGCACGCAGGTTTCTCTCACTTTGAGGTTGTCTGAAGCACCGAAAGGCACCGTTGGCGCCGGTGTGGGAGGGGGAGCGTGGCCGTGGGACTCAGGGTTCCCCAGATGGAGGCACCGAGGTAGAGGAACCCAGAAGCAGACGGCTGGGTAGCCGGCGAAACTGAGAGCCTGGGCTTCGTGGCGGGCCCGGCCCCATGGAACAGCGCAAGGGAGAGGAACCCCGCAGGAGGATTAGCAGGAGGCGTCGGCCTCGCCACAGCCTGCCTCATGGAGGGCTTCCTGGCGGGGTTGGAGCGCGATGGCTCGCCATGGCACGCCATGCACGGGGGGGCGGCCATGCAGAGGTGCGGCACCCGAACCCACTTCGCCGGGTGTTTTCCTGCCAATTCTCACCAGCGTTCTGCCCAAACCAGGATCGGTTTGGGCAGAACGCTGGTGAGAATTGGCAAGCGTTGGGCAGTCCTGCGGACCTCCCTGCTCTCCGTGGCCCAGGACCCCTTCTCTCCCAGGGCATGCTGAGGCCCCCGGAAAATGCCTGAAACGCCTGGGCCCACCAGTGGGCGCCGGCACAGGGGAGCATCCCAGAGCAGAGTTGACTTACGAGTGGCGGCAGAGCATGCGCCTCCGTCTTTTCGGGCTGATGGGGCACCCAAGGATGGGGCTGTCCACAGTTGGGTCATGCAGGTATCTCTCTCTCCAAGGCTTGTCCGAAGCGCCGATATGCACCATTGGGGCCGGGGTGGGAGGGTGAGGCGTGGCCGTGGGACTCAGGATTCCCCAGATGGAGGCACAGAGGGACAGGACCCCGGAAGCTGAAGGCTGGGAAGCAGGTGAAATATTGAGCCCGAGTCTCGGGGCTGCCCTGGCCCCATGGGACGGCACTAAGTAGGGGACACCAGCGCCGAGGAGCAGGAGGCGTCGGCCTCGCCTCAGCCTGCCTCACGGAGGTCTTCCTGGTGAGGTTTGTGCGTGAGCGCTCGCGATGCCAGTACAAGCCCTGGGGGGGGGCGGACCCTCGGACGAGCTAGCCCGAAGCGTGTTCACCGGGCATTTTCCGGCCAATTCTCACGAGCGTTCTGCCCAAACCGGGGTTGGTTTGGGCAGATCGCTCGTGAGAATTGGCCAGCGATGGGCAGACCTGCTCTCCGTGGCTCAGGGCCCCTTCTCGCCCAGTGCATACTGCGGCCGCCTGGATAACGCGAGGAAACGACGTGGCCCATCAGGTGGCACCGGCGCCCGAGAGCTTTCTTGGAGCAGAGTTGAGCGGCTGGTGGGGGCAGGGCATGCGCCTCCGACTTTTCGGGTTGATGGGGCGCCCAAGATGGGGCTGTCCTCAGTTGGGTCATGCAGGTTTCTCTCGCTTCGAGACTTGTCCGAAGCACCGAAATGCACCGTTTGCGCCGGGGCGTGAGGCGGAGGCATTGCCACGGAACTCAGGATTCCCAAGAGGGAGGCACAGAGGGACAGGACCCCGGAAGCGGAAGGCTGGGAAGCCGGCGAAATTTCGAGCCCGAGTCTCGGGACAGCCCTGGCCCCATGGGACTGCGCCATGTAGGGGACACCCCCCGGCCAAGAAGCAGTAGGCTTCGGCCTCGCCGAAGTCTGCCGCGCGGAGTGCTCCTTGGCGGGGTTCGTGAGCGAGCTATAGCGATGCCTGGCCTGGCCCGGCCCTGCAGACGTGTGACACCCGAAACGAGTTCGCATGGCGTTTTCCAGCCATTTCTCACGGGATCGGTTTGGGCAGAAAACTCTTGGGAATTGGGCGGCGTTGGGCAGCCCTGCGGAACGCCCTGCTCTCCATGGCCCAGGGCCGTTACTCGCCCCGAGCTTGGGGCGGCCGCTCGGAAAATGTGCGAGAATGTCGCGGCCCACCCGGGGGCCCCGACGCTGGGGAGCGTTCCCGGAGCAGAGTTGAAGGACGGGTTGCGGCTGGGCCTACGTTTCCGACTTTAGGGAAGATCGTGTGCCCAAGTTTGGGGCTGACCTCAGTGGGGGCACGCAGGTTTCTCTCGCTCTGAGGTTGTCTGAAGCGCCGAAAGGCACCCTTGGCGCCCGTGTGGGAGTGGGAGGCGTGGCCCCGGGACTCAAGGTTCCCCAGATGGAGGCACCGAGGAACAGGAACCCAGAAGCAGACGGCCAGGTAGCAGGCGAGACTGCGAGGCTGGATTCGTGGCGGGCCAGGCCTCATGGAACAGCGCCAGGGAGAGGATCCCCGCAGAAGGATTAGTACGAGGCATTGGCCTCGACACAGCCTGCCTCGCGGAGGGCTTCCTGGCGGAGTTGGAGCGCGATGGCTCGCAATGGCAGGCCAGGCCCGAGGGGGCCAGGCCCGTGCAGAAGTGCAGCGCCCGAAGCGTGTTCGCCGGGCGTTTTCCTGCCAATTCTCACGAGCGTTCTGCCCAGAGAGGATCGCTTTGGGCAGAACGCTCGTGAGAATTGGCCGGTGTAGGGCAGTCCTGCGGACCTCCCTGCTCTCCATGGCCCAGGGACCCTTCTCTCCCACGGCATGCTGTGGCCCCCGGAAAATGCTGGAATCGCCGGGGCCCACCAGTGGGCGCCGGCGCAAGGGAACGATCCCAGAGCAGAGTTGACAGACGAGTAGCGGCAGGGCATTCGCCTCCTTCTTTTCGGGTAATGGGGCACCCAAGGTTGTTGCTGTCCGCATTTTGTTCATTGAGGTTTCTCTCTCTCTGAGGCTTGACCGAAGCGTCGATACGCACCATTGGGGCCGGGATGGGAGGGGTAGGCGTGGCCGAGGGACTCAGGATTCCCCAGATGGAGGCACAGAGGGACACGACCCCGGAAGCCGAAGGCTGGGACGCAGATGAAATATCAATCCCGAGTCTCAGGGAAGCCCTGGCCCCATGGGATGGCGCTAAGTAGGGGACACCAGCGCCGAGGAGCCGGAGGTGTTGGACTTGCCTCAGCCTGGCTCACGGAGGGCTTCCTGGCGAGGTTCGTGCGAGCTTTCGCGATGCCAGCACAAGTCCCGGGGTGCTGACCTGCGAAAGAGCTGCGCCCGAAGCGAGTTCACCGCGCGTTTTCCGGCCAATCCTCACGAGGGTTCTGACCAAACCGGGATTGATTTGAGCAGAACGCTCGTGAGAATTGGCCAGGGTTGGGCAGTCCTGCGGACCGCCCGGCTCTCCGTGGCCCAGGGCCCCTTCTTGCCCAGTCCATGTGGCGGCCGCCTGGAAAACGGAAGGAAACGACGCGGCCCACCAGGGGGCGCCGGCGCACGGGAGCGTTCCCGGAGCAGAGTTGAGCGGCGGGTGGGGGCAGGGCGTGCACCTCCATCTTTTTGGGCTGATTGGGCGCCCAAGGATGAGGCTGTCCTCAGTTGGGTCATGCAGGTTTCTCTCGCTTCGAGGCTTGTCCGAAGTGCCGAAATGCACTGTTTGCGCCGAGGCATGAGGCGGAGGCGCTGCCATGGAACTCAGGATTCCCAAGATGGAGGCACAGAGAGACAGGACCCCGGAAGCTGAAGGCTCGGAAGCCGGCGAAATTTCGAGCCCGAGTCTCGGGACAGCCCTGGCCCCATGGTACTGAGCCAAGTAGGGGACCCCCCCCGCCGAGAAGCAGTAGGCATCGGCCTCGCTGATGTCTGCCGAGCGGAGGGCTCCTTGGCGTGGTTCATGAGCGAGCTCTCGCGATGCTGGGCCAGGCCCTGGGGGGCGGCCCTGCAGACCTGTGACACCCGAAGCGAGTTCGTAAGGCGTTTTCCAGCCAATTCTCACGAGCATTCTTCCCAAACCGGGATTGGGTTGGGCAGAACGCTCGTGAGAATTGGCTGGCTCTGGGCAGCCCTGTGGACCGCCCTGATCTCCATGGCCCAGGGCCGTTTCTCTCCCGGAGCCTGGGGCGGCCGCCCGGAAAATGCGCAAAAACGTCGCGGGACACCCGGAGGCCCCGGCGCTGGGAAGCGTTCCCGGACCAGAGTTGAAGGACGGGTGGCGGCCGGGCCTACGCTTCCGACTTTAGGCAGGATCGCGTGCCAAAGGATGGGGCTGACCTCAGTGGGGGCACACAGGTTTCTCTCACTCTGAGGTTGGCCGAAGCGCCGAAAGGCACCGTTGGTGGCAATGTAGGAGGGGGAGGCGTGGCCACGGGACTCAGGGTTCCCCAGATGGAGGCACTGAGGTACAGGAACCCAGAAGCAGACAGCTGGGTAGCAGGCGAAACTGCGAGCCCGGGCTTCGTGGTGGGCCAGGCCCCATGGAAAAGGGCAGGGAGAGGACCCCCGCAAGCGGATTAGCAGGAGGCGTCGGGCCTCGCCACAGCCTGCCTCGCAGAGGGCTTTCTGGCCGGATTGGGGCGGGATGGCTCGCAATGGCATGCTAGTCACGTGGGGGCGGCCCTGCAGAAGTGCGGCCCCCTAAGCGAGTTCGCCCGGCGTTTTCCGGCCAATTCTCACGAGCGTTCTGCCCAAACCAAGATCGGTTTGGGCAAAACGCTCGTGAGAATTGGCCTGCGTTGGGCGGTCCTGCGGACCGCACTGCTCTCCGTGGCCCAGGGCCCCTTCTCTCCCAGGGCATGCTGAGCCCCTGAAAATGCATGGAATCTACCGGGCCCTCATCGGGGCGCCGGCGCAGGGGAGTGTTCCCGCTGTAGAGTTGATGGACGCTGCCGGAAGGGTGTTCACCTACGTCTATTCGGACTGATGAGGCACCCAAGATTGCGGATGTCTGCCGTTGGGTCATGCCGGTTTCTCTTTCTCCGAGGCTTCTCCGATGCGCCAATATGCACCATTGGGCCGGGGTTGGAGGGGGAGGCGAGGCCGCGGGACTCAGGATTCCCCAGATGGAGGCACAGAGGGACAGGACCCTGGAAGCTGAAGACTGGGAAGCCGGTCAAATATCGAGCCTGAGTCTCGGGTCAGCCCGTGCCCCATGGGACGGCACTAAGTAGGCGACACCCGCGCCGAGGAACAGGAAGCGTCGGCCTCGCCACATCGTGCCTCGCGGAGGGTTTCCAGGCGAGGTTCGTGCACGAGCGCTGGCGATGCCAGGCCAGGCCCCAGGGAGTGGGCCTACAGATGTGCTGCGCCCATGGCAAATTCGCCGGGCTTTTTCCGGCCAATTCTCATGAGCGTTGTGCCCAAACCAGGATCAGTTTGGGCAGAACTGTCGTGATAATTGGCCGGGGTTGGGCAGCCCTGCGGACCGAACCGCACTCCGTGGCCCAGGGACCCTTCTTGCCCAGGACATGCTGCTGCCACATGAAAACCCGAGGAAACGACGCGGTCCACCAGGGGACACCGGCGCACGGGAGCGTTCACAGAGCAGAGTTGCAGGGCGGGTGGCGGCAGGGTGTGCGCCTTGGTCTTTTCAGGCTGATGGGTATCCCATGATGTGCCTGTCCTCAGTTGGGTCATGCAGGTTTTTCTCGCTCCGAGGCTTGTCCCAAGTGCCGAAATGCACCGCTGGCACCGGGGCGTGAGGCAGAGGCATTGACATGGAACTCAGGATTCCCATGTTGGAGGCACAGACGGACAGGAACCCGGAAGCGGAAGGCTGGGAAGCTGGCGAAATTTCCAGCCCGAGTCTTGGGGCAGCCCCAGCCCCATGGGACTGCGCCAAGTAGGGGACCCCTGCTGGCCGAGAAGCAGGAGGCATCAGCCTTGCCTCAGTCTGCCTCGCGGAGGACTTCTTGGCGGGGTTTGTGAGCGAGCTCTCGCGATGCCAGGCCAGGCCCTGGTGCGCGGCCCAGGAGACGTGTGACACCCAAAGCGAGCTTGCAAGGCTTTTTCCGGCCAATTCTCACGAGCGTCCCGGTTTGGGTCGAAAGCTCGTGAGAATTGACCGGCGTTTGGTAGCCCTGCGGACTGCCTTGCTCCCCATCGCCCAGGGCCGTTTCTCGGCCGGAGCATGGGGCGGCCTCCCGGAAAATGGGTGAAAACGTCGCGTCCCACCCGGAGGCCCCGGCGCTGGGGAGCGTTCCCGGAGCAGAGTTGAAAGACGGGTGGCGCCCGGGCCTACGCTTCCGACTTTTGGGAGGATCGGGCGCCCAAGGATGTGGCTGAGCTAAGTGGGGGCACGCAGGTTTCTCTCGCTCTGAGGTTGTCCGAAGCGCCGAAAAGCACCGTTGGTGGCATGTGGGAGGGGGAGGCATGGCCCCGGGACTCAGGGTTCCCCAGATGGAGGCACCGAGGGACAGGAACACAGAAGCAGATGGCTGGGTAGAAGGCGAAACTGCGAGCCCGGTCTTCGTGGCAGGATGGCCTCATGGAACAGCATCAGGGAGAGGACCCCCACAGGCGGATTAGTAGGAGGCGTCGGCCTTGCTACAGCCTGCCTCGCGGAGGGCTTCCTGGCGGGAGGGTAGCGCGATGGCTCGCAATGGCACGCCAGGCCCGGGGGGGGGCGGCCGTGTAGAAGTGCGGGGCCCGAAGCGAGTCACCGGGCGTTCTCCTGCCAATTCTCACGAGTGTTCTGCCAGGATCGTTTTGGGCAGAACGCTTGTGAGAATAGGCCGGCGTTGGGTAGTCCTGCAGACCTCCCTGCTCTCCATGGCCCAGAGCCCCTTCTCTCCCAGGGCATGCTGCGGCCCCTGGAAAATGCCGGAATCGCCGGGGCCCAGCAAGGGGTGCCGGCGCAGGGGAACGATCCCAGAGCAGAGTTGACGGACGAGTGGCGGCAGGGCATGTGCCTCCGTCTTTTCGGGCTGATGGGGCACCCAAGAATGGGGCTGTCCCCATTTGGTTCATTTAGGTTTCTCTCTCTCCGAGGCTAGTCCGAAGCGCCGATATGCACCATTGGGGCCGGGATGGGAGGGGGAAGCATGGCCGAGGGACTCAGGATTCCCCAGATGGAGGCACAGAGGGACACGACCCCAAAAGCCGAAGGCTGGGAAGCAGGTGAAATATCAAGCACGCGTCTCGGGGCAGCCCTGGCCCCATGGGACAGCGCTAAGTAGGGGACACAAGCGCCGAGGAGCAGGAGGCGTCTACCTCGCCTCAGCCAGCCTCGCGAAGGGCTTCCAGGCGAGGTTCGTGCGTGAGCGCTCGCCATGACTGTATAAGTCCTGGGGCGCTGATCTGCGGATGAGCTGCGCCTGAAACGAGTTTGCCGTGCTTTTTCCGGCCAATCCTCACGAGGGTTCTGACTAAACCGGGATTGGTTTGGGCAGAACGCTCGTGAGAATTGGCTGGCATTGGGCAGCCCTGCGGACTACCCGGCTCTCCGTGGCCCAGGGCCCATTCTTCCCCATGGCATGCTGCGGCCACCGGAAATCGCGAGGAAACGACGCGGCCCACCAGGGGGCGCCGGCACACGGGAGGGTTCCCGGAGCAGAGTTGAGCGGTGGGTGGGGGCAGGGTGTGCGCCTCCCTGTTTTCGGGCTGATGGGGCGCCCAAGGATGAGGCTGTCCTCAGTTGGGTCATGCAGGTTTCTTTCGATCCGAGGCTTGTCCGAAGCGCTGAAATGCACCGTTGGTGCCGGGGCGTGAGGTGGAGGTGTTGCCACGGGACTCAGGATTCCCAAGATGGAGGCACAGAGGGACAGGACACCGGAAGCCGAAGACTGGGAAGCAGGTGAAATATCGAGCCCGAGTCTCGGGTCAGCCTGGGCCTCATGGGACGGCACAAAGTAGGGGTCACCCACGCCGAGGAGCAGGAGGCGTCGGCCTCACCGCATCGTGCTTTGCGGAGGGTTTCCTGGCGAGATTCGTGCACGAGCGCTGGCCATGCAGGCCAGGCCCCAGGGGGCGGGCCTGCAGATGTGCTGCGCCTGTAGCGAGTTCGCCGGGCTTTTTCCGGCCAATTCTCACGAGCGTTCTGCCCAAACCGGGATTGGTTTGGGCAGAACTGTCGTGATAATTGGCCGGGGTTGTGGAGCCCTGCGGACCGCCTGGCTCTCCGTGGCCCAGGGACCCTTCTTGCCCAGGGCATGCTGCGGCCGCCTGCAAAACCGAGGGAAAGACGCGGCCCACCAGGGGGCGCCGGCGCATGGGAGCGTCCCAGATCAGAGTTGAGCGGCGGGTGGGGGCAGGGTGTGCGCCTCCCTCTTTTTGGGCTGATGGGGTGCCCAAGGATGAGGCTGTCCTCAGTTGGGTCATGCAGGTTTCTCTCGCTCCGAGGCTTGTACGAAGCGCCGAAATGCACCGTTGGTGCCGGGGCGTGAGGCGGAGGTGTTGCCACGGGACTCAGGATTTCCAAGATGGAGGCACAGAGGGACAGGACCTGGAAGCGGAAGGCTGGGAAGCTGGCGAAATTTCGAGCCCGAGTCTCGGGGCAGCCCTGGACCCATGGGACTGCGCCAACAAGGGGACCTCCGCCAGCCGAGAAGCAGGAGGCATCGGCCTCGCCACAGTCTGCCTCGCGGACGGCTTCTTGGTGGGGTTCGTGAACGAGTTCTCCCAATGGCGGGCCAGGCCCTGGGGGGGCAGCCCTGCAGACCTGTGACACCCGAAGCGAGTTCGTAAGGCGTTTTCCAGCCAATTCTCACGAGCGTTCAGCCCAAACCAGGATCGGTTTGGGCAGAAAGCTCGTGAGAATTGGCCAGCTGTGGGCAGCCCTGCGGACCGCCCTGATCTCCATGGCCCAGGGCCGTGTCTCTCCCGGAGCTTGGGGCGGCCGCCCGGATAATGCACGAAAACGTCGCGGGACACCCGGAGGCCCCGGCGCTGGGAAGCGTTCCCGGACCAGAGTTGAAGGACGGGTGGCGGCCGGGCCTACGCTTCCGACTTTAGGGAGGATCGGGTGCCCAAGGATGGGGCTGACATCAGTGGGGGCACACAGGTTTCTCTCGCTCTGAGGTTGGCCGAAGCGCCGAAATGCACCGTTGGTGGCAATGTACGAGGGGGAGGCGTGGCCACGGGACTCAGGGTTCCCCAGATGGAGGCACCGTGGGATAGGAACCCAGAAGCAGACGGCTGGGTAGCAGGCGAAACTGCGAGCCCGGGCTTCATGGCGGGCCAGGCCCCATGGAAAAGGGCCAGGGAGAGGACCCCCGCAGGCAGATTATCAGGAGGCGTTGGCCTCACCACAGCCTGCCTCACCGAGGGCTTCCTGGCGGGATTGGGGCGGGATGGCTCGCAATTGCAGGCCAGGCCCGGGGGGTCGGCCGTGCAGAAGTGCGGCGCCCAAAGCGAGCTCGCCGGGCGTTTTCCGGCCAATTCTCATGAGTGTTCTGCCCAAACAAGGATCGGTTTGGGCAAAACGCTCGTGAGAATTGGCCTGCGTTGGGCGGTCCTGCGGACCGCAATGCTCTCAGTGGCCCAGGGCCCCTTCTCTCCCAGGGCATGCTGAGCCCCTTAAAATGCATAGAATCTACCGGGCCCTCATCGGGGCGCCGGCGCAGGGAAGCGTTCCCGGAGCAGAGTTGTTGGACGAGTGGTGGAAGGGCGTTCGCCTACGTCTATTCGGACTGATGAGGCACCCAAGGATGCGGCTGTCCGCCGTTGGGTCATGCAGGTTTCTCTCTCTCCAAGGCTTGTCCGAAGCGCCAATATGCACCATTGGGGCCGGGGTGGGAGGGGGAGGCGAGGCCGCGGGACTCAGGATTCCCCAGATGGAGGCACAGAGGGACAGGACACCGGAAGCCGAAGACTGGGAAGCAGGTGAAATATCGAGCCCGAGTCTCGGGTCAGCCTGGGCCTCATGGGACGGCGCAAAGTAGGGGTCACCCACGCCGAGGAGCAGGAGGCGTCGGCCTCGCCGCATCGTGCCTCTCGGAGGGTTTCCTGGCGAGGTTCGTGCACGAGCGCTGGCCATGCCAGGCCAGGCCCCAGGGGGCGGGCCTGCAGATGTGCTGCGCCCGTAGCGAGTTCGCCGGGCTTTTTCCGGCCAATTCTCACGAGCATTCTGCCCAAACCGGGATTGGTTTGGGCAGAACTGTCGTGATAATTGGCCGGGGTTGTGGAGCCCTGCGGACCGCCTGGCTCTCCGTGGCCCAGGGAGCCTTCTTGCCCAGGGCATGCTGCGGCCGCCTGCAAAACCGAGGAAACGACGCGGCCCACCAGGGGGCGCCGGCGCATGGGAGCGTCCCAGATCAGAGTTGAGCGGCGGGTGGGGGCAGGGCGTGCGCCTCCCTCTTTTCGGGCTGATGGGGCGCCCAAGGATGAGGCTGTCCTCAGTTGGGTCATGCAGGTTTCTCTCGCTCCGAGGCTTGTACGAAGCGCCGAAATGCACCGTTGGTGCCGGGGCGTGAGGCGGAGGTGTTGCCACGGGACTCAGGATTTCCAAGATGGAGGCACAGAGGGACAGGACCTGGAAGCGGAAGGCTGGGAAGCCGGCGAAATTTCGAGCCCGAGTCTCGGGGCAGCCCTGGACCCATGGGACTGCACCAACAAGGGGACCTCCGCCAGCCGAGAAGCAGGAGGCATCGGCCTCGCCACAGTCTGCCTCGCGGATGGCTTCTTGGTGGGGTTCGTGAACGAGTTCTCCCAATGGCGGGCCAGGCCCTGGGGGGCGGCCCTGCAGACCTGTGACACCCGAAGCGAGTTCGTAAGGCGTTTTCCAGCCAATTCTCACGAGCGTTCAGCCCAAACCAGGATCGGTTTGGGCAGAAAGCTCGTGAGAATTGGCCAGCTGTGGGCAGCCCTGCGGACCGCCCTGATCTCCATGGCCCAGGGCCGTTTCTCTCCCGGAGCTTGGGGCGGCCGCCCGGAAAATGCGCGAAAACGTCGCAGGACACCTGGAGGCCCCGGCGCTGGGAAGCATTCCCAGACCAGAGTTGAAGGACGGGTGGCGGCCGGGCCTACGCTTCCGACTTTAGGGAGGATCGGGTGCCCAAGGATGGGGCTGACATCAGTGGGGGCACACAGGTTTCTCTCGCTCTGAGGTTGGCCGAAGCGCCAAAAGGCACCGTTGGTGGCAATGTAGGAGGGGGAGGAGTGGCCACGGGACTCAGGGTTCCCCAGATGGAGGCACTGTGGGATAGGAACCCAGAAGCAGACGGCTGGGTAGCAGGTGAAACTGCGAGCCCGGGCTTCATGGCGGGCCAGGCCCCATGGAAAAGGGCCAGGGAGAGGACCCCCGCAGGCCGATTATCAGGAGGCGTTGGCCTCACCACAGCCTGCCTCGCCGAGGGCTTCCTGGCGTGATTGGGGTGGGATGGCTGGCAATGGCAGGCCAGGCCCGGGGGGGGCGCCCGAGGCGAGTTCGCCAGGCATTTTTTGGCTAATTCTCACGAGCGTTCTGCCAAAGCAGGATCGTTTTGGGCAGAACGCTCGTGAGAATTGGCCGTCGTTGGGTAGTCTTGGGGACCTCGCTGCTCTCAGTGGCCCAGGGCCCCTTCTCTCCCAGGGCATGCTGCGGCCCCCGGAAAATGCCGGAATCACCGGGGCCCACCAAGGGGCGCCGGCGCAGGGGAGCGATCCCAGTCCAGAGTTGATGTAGGAGTGTTGGCAGAGCATGCGCCTCCGTCTTTTCGGGCTGATGGGGCACCCAAGGATGTGGCTGTCCCCATTTGGTTCATTTAGGTTTCTCTCTCTCCGAGGCTTGTCCGAAACGCCGATATGCACCATAGGGGCCGGAATGGGAGGTGGAAGCGTGGCCGAGGGACTCAGGATTCCCCAGATGGAGGCACAAAGGGACACGACCCCGGAAGCCGAAGGCTGGGAAGCAGGTAAAATATCAAGCCCTAGTCTCGGGGCAGCCGTGGCCTCATGCGACGGCGCTAAGTAGGGGACACCCGTCCCGAGGAGCAGGAGACGTCGGCCTCGCCTCATCGTGCCTCACGGTGGGCTTCTTGGTGAGGTTCGTGCCCGAGCACTGGCGATGCCAGGCCAGGCCCCTGGGGTTGGGCCTGCAGATGTGCTGTGCCCGTAGCGAGGTCGCTGGGCGTTTTCCGGCCAATTCTCACGAGCGTTCTGCCCAAACCGGGATCGGTTTTGGCAGAACTATCATGATAAATGGCTGGCGTTGGGCAGCCCTGCGGACCGCCCGGCTCTCCGTGGCCCAGAGACCCTTCTTGCCCAGGGAATGCTGCGGCCGCCTGAAAACCTGAGGAAACGACGCAGTCCACCAGGGGGCGCCGGCGCACGGGAGCGTTCCCACAGCAGAGTTGCAGGGCGGGTGGTGGCAGGGCGTGCGCCTTTGTCTTTTCGGGCTGATGGGTATCCCATGATGTGCCTGTCCTCAGTTGAGTCATGCAGGTTTCTCTCGCTCCGAGGCTTGTCCCAAGCGCCGAAATGCACCGTTGGCGCCGGGGCATGAGGCGGAGGCATTGACATGGAACTCAGGATTCCCATGTTGGAGGCACAGACGGACAGGAACCCGGAAGCGGAAGGCTGGGAAGCCGGGGAAATTTCAACCCAGAGTCTCGGGGCAGCCCCGGCCCCATGGGACTGCGCCAAGTAGGGGACCCCCGCCGGCCGAGAAGCAAGAGGCATTGGCCTCGCCTCAGTCTGCCCCGCGGAGGATTCCTTGGCGGGGTTCGTGAGCGAGCTCTCGCGAAGCCGGGCCAGGCCCTGGGGGACGGCCCAGCAGACGTGTGACACCCGAATCGAGATTGCAAGGTGTTTTCTGGCCAATTCTCACGAGCGTCCCGGTTTGGGCAGAACGCTTGTGAGAATTGACCGGCGTTTGGCATCCCTGCGGACCACCCTGCTCTCCGTGGCCTAGGGCCGTTTCTCGCCTGGAGCATGAGGTGGCCACCCGGAAATCGTGCGAAAACGTCGTGGCCCACCTGGAGGCCCCAGCGCTGGGGAGCGTTCCCAGAGCAGAGTTGAACGACGGGTGGTGGCCCGGCCTACGCTTCCGACTTTAGGGAGGATCAGGCGTTCAAGGATGGGGCTGACCTCAGTGGGGGGCACGCAGGTTTCTCTTGCTGTGAGGTTGTCCCAAGCGCCGAAAGACACCGTTGGCGCCAGTGTTTGAGGGGAAGGCGTGGCCGCGGGACTCAGGGTTCCCCAGATGGAGGCACCGAGGAACAGGAACCCAGAAGCAGACAGCTGTGTAGCAGGCGATACTGCGAGCCTGGGCTTCATGGCGGGCCAGGCCCCATGGAACATCGCCAGGGAGAGGACCCCCGCATGAGGATTAGCAGGAGGCGTGGGCCTGGCCACAGCCTGCCTCGCGGAGGGCTTCCTGGTGGGATTGGGCGCGATGACTGGCAATGGCACGCCAGGCCCGGGGTGGGGGGGCGGCCGTGCAGTAGTGCGGTGCCCGAAGCGATTTCGCCAGCCGTTTTCCTGCCAATTCTCACAAGCGTCCTGCCCAAACCTGGATCAGTTTAGGCAGAACGCTCGTGAGAATTGGCCGGCGTTGGGCAGCCCTGCAGACCGCCCTGCTCTCCGTGGCCTAGGGCCCTTTCTCGCCCAGGGCATGCTGCGGCCAGCCAGTAAACGCATGGAAACAACGCGGCCCATCCGTGGGCGCCGGCTCACAGGAGCTTTCCCGGAGCAGAGTTGAAGGACGCGTGGCGGCAGGGGGTGTGCCTCCGGCTTTTCGGGCCGATGAGGCGCCCAAGGATGGGGTTGTCCTCAGTTGGGTCATTCAGATTTCTCTCGTTCCAAGGCTTTTCCGAAGCACCGAAATGCATGGTTGGCGAAGTGGTGGGAGGGGGAGGCGTGGTCGGGTATCAGGATTCCCCAGATGGAGGCACAGAGGGACAGGACCCCGGAAACGGGAGGCTGGGGAGCAGGCGAAATTTCGAGCCCGAGTCTCGGGGCAGCCGTGGCCCCAAGGGACGGTGCCAAGGACGGGACACTTGCAGGCCGAGGAGCTGGAGGTGTCGGCCTCGCCGCAGCCTGCCTCGCGTAGGTCTTCCAGCGAGGTTTGTGCGCCAGCGCTCTTGATGCCGGGCCAGGCCCAGTGGGTCGGCCCGGCAGACGTGCTGCGCCCAAAGCGAGTTCGCCAGGCTTTTTCCGGCCAATTCTCATGAGCGTTCTGCCCAAACCAGGATCGGATCGGCTGTTCTTCTTGCTCCTTGACAGTGAAGAGAGAAGGAGCTGTGGAGCATGATCTAGAGGCTAGTCATGCAGGCTGCACACACGTTGGTGCTGAAGCATGAGAAGGGGGAGATAGAAGTAACAAAGTGCTGCCAGAAGGCAGAGAAAGAATTCCTGGTTTTAGAGCTTATCAACTCCAACAGAGGAGCAGACACCATGTTTTCCTATCAGCAAGAGGGGGGAAGGGGTTAAGTAGTCCAAGTAGGGCCAGAGAAGACAGGGAAACCTCCCTGAAACAAATGGTGTTTCGGCAGCTGCTTGGGAATATTCCCTATGGTCTCTTTCCCGAGTTAGACCAACCCCAGTTGGCTCCAGTTATAGCCATTTACACAGGAAATGAGCTCCATGGCTAATTCAGATGGGCTGGGTACACAGCCCTAGGCTCAGGGGACACACAACACAAAAACACAACTCGCTGGTGCGCTTCAGGCGGCTCCGTGGCTATTCGAATGGGCTGGGTAATCAGCCCTAGGTGCACTTCCAGCTGCCCCGAGGCTACCCAGATGGGCTGAGTAAACAGCCCCAGACAGGGGTCCAGAAGACGTCTCCCACCGGCCTACTGGCAGCCTTATATTGCGTCTGCCAGGAATATTTGCAAGTTCCAACCTCAGACTTCCGGAAACAGATTCAGATTATGGATCCAAGAATGACAGACAATACAGAGACAGAGAAGGAGACAGAGGCAGAGACAGAGCCGGCTCACTTACTGATCGGTTTTCAGCAACCCGTTGACTAGGCATCTGATGGGTCTGGGGGGGGGCTATCCCATATGCTATGCCGAAATTCTGAGACCCTCCAAAGACGTCCACCAGAGTCCAGAGTCAAAGCCAAACAGCAAGGGTCGTTTATTACGAGTTTGAAACCGGACCTCAGCGCACTCATTGCCAGTGACGCTAAGACGTCCCGAGCTCAGGATCACAACACCTTTTATACACTATTTTTGGGGAGGCAGAGACAGCATACATTATAGTATCTTGTAACAAATCACCATATACCACGGGAAAATCAAAAAGGAACTCTATAATATGACTGGCACTCTACAGAGCGGGAAAAGACTGGGAACAGATTATTGGTTAGGTCAAAGGGCTGTCATTCTTCAAACTGCTTAGTTGGCACCAGTACGGTATGTGTCACCTCAGGATTGGCCGGGGTCTTCCTGTCAAGCCATGGGGTGCCAGATGGTTATTATCTCTTGCACCCAGAGCTGGGTGGGGGGTCCGAGAGCAGTCATTTTGTCACGTCCAATTCTGGGTGAGGGTTTCTCTGGCGCCTGATGGCTGTTATCTCTCAGCCCAGAGCTGGGTGGGGGTCTGGGAGCAGCCACTCTGCCAGGTTCAATTCTGGGCGGGGGTTGTGTGGTTACAGAGTGCCTATAGAAAGTCTGCTGGTATTTTTCCACCTCCTCATGGGTTAGCAAGTGAAGGCACAGAAGCAGAAATAGCGGTAATGGTCATAATTTTATTCCCTAAGCATCTCATATACAAAACACAAAAATTACATGGTGGGCAAATGCAGGGAAGGAGAATACATCCATAGGGTTCCAGCCAGTATAAACTGCTGCTTGGGGTTTGAGGCTGGTTATTCCACCGAAACTGCTGCTGGATTGAGCCCTTCAGGAACCACAGGAGTATGGGCAAGACCCCGCTGGACTACCAGGTCTGGCAAAGGGGCTGACATCTCAGGAGAGTAAAGTAGAGCCCTGACTACCACCTGCCCAGGGGAGGTGGTGTTACTGTTCTTGCTGAGGGATGAGCTCCAGCACCACTGATGGGGTGGGCCAGCTTTTTCTCTGATGATACTGCAGGCGCCACATTGAGAGTGGTCTGAGTTCCTGAGGTCATTCAGGATCCTGCTTTGGGCCTAGTTTATGGTTCCATGAAGATACAGTATCATCAGCATGATTGACTTCCCATGTACCTTCCAAATAAAGGAAAGTTTTCCCACCATTCCATTCTGGCTGTGTCCAAGAACGAGTCCCTTGGAGTTCTCCCTGACTAAAGACCATGGGGGCAGGCATGTGAGACTACTCATTCCTTTCAGCCCAACTTGCTCAGTGTGGCCCACCCAGTCAACTCCACAGGCCTACATCAGTCAGCCCAGCCCTTTTCACTGCCAGCCTCTTGCTCTGTGGGCTCAAGCTGATGCAGCTATAAGAGCAGAGCAGAAGCTGGGCATGGTGCTCCAAATCTGAGGCTGGCATATTGAGCCCCAGGTATAGCAGAAACATATTCAGGCTGGAAAATTCTGGGGGCTGGACCAAATCCTTAGGCTACTGTTCTTGCCATGTGTTCAAGATGGACAAGATGGCCATGGGGATAGACAGTTGGACAGAGGAGTCAAAGGACTGGGCACCATCCCAAACCAATATCCCAGGGAACCCCTGTGCGATCCTGGGTCCCTGGGCTTCCAGATCCTGTCAGAGACCAGTCCTAGTCCTTGTCCACTTGTGATCTGGCAGTAATGCCTGAAACAGGCCTGGTCTCAGATAACAGGTTGGCAAAAAACCCTTATGAATGTAAGTCCTTGATCAACAGTGTGATCATTTCTGTCCTTTTCGGGGGAGCTGGACACACACTTCAGTCTGTCTCCTTGCCCACTTGCCACTTGAATTCAACTGCATAGATCCAGCGAGGGGTGGTGTTTGGCCCCTTAATTACCCTCACTTCTCACACCACTGCTCTGTGAGGATCCAACCAAGGAAAAAACAAAGGGACTCTGTCTCTAGCCAGGCCTTCCCAGTACCCTCCCAATACCTCAAGTATTAGCTCCTGTGCCCAACTGCTGCCTCTTTCACTAGGTGCCACGAGTAAGTCTCCTTCCACTGACACTAGTCTCCCACAAAGTGTGCAACGTTTGGTCTCCTGACCACCTTGTGAGTACCCAGTGTACAGGGTCTAACAGATTGCTGAGTGTATGATTCCCACAGCCTCTCTTCTGGGTCCTAGGATTGAAAGAGAGTTAAGGCTTGGACTAGAATGCATTCTGAATGACTCAGTTAGGGGCTAAAGCTGTCCCACAACCCCATATGCTCTGGCACAGTGCCCAAACCCACAGCTCCCCTGGGCCCTTTCCTTTATCCAGAAGAAACTCTTGGACGTTTATCCTTAAGGAGGAATCACAGATTTGTGGGATGAGGGTCCAAGAGTCCTTCCAACTCCCAGTCCCCTGGCTGCTCTGGAGGAGTGAGGAGGTCTACATCAGCTGAAGCTCACTCACATGTGCCATTGCTCTTGCAATCTGCTGACCCCATCATAACTGGATAAAATGCAAGCATATCTAGAGGAGGCCAGGGAGCATCACATGAAATGTCCTGTGGTTGCTACCTATCATTGTGTCCAGTGTCACTGTCTGACCCCTGACTAGTCTGGAGCCCAGGGTGCTGTCTTTCCTGTGCAGGGTTCACAGTCAGCTATCAGAGGAGACCCTGTGCTGAGTGGGGCTTCCTGAATGCTTGCTAAATGAAACGGTCCTACCTAGCCCATCACAGATATCTTTGTGGACCTGGACCCACTGCTTACCTCTGGGGGCCCCTGCTGTCATTTCTCCTAGGCACAGACCCCAGATAGAGTCTCAAATATCCTTTTAAATGGCCAAACAGCCAGGATCAACACCATGATGATAGTGAGCCATAAGTCAGTAGCTTCATTATGACAAGCAGAGCAATGTTAAATGAGTACAAATGAGCGCACAGCCCCAGGAGCCCATCTGAATTTCCCCTTCAAAAGCCCAGTGAGTCCTTAAAATAACTCTGTCCCAGTCTAAGGAGAAAACTGATGCTTAGGAAGTTTTGGGACATTTCCAAACTCACAATGAGGCCGTGGCAAAATCCCACTGGGCAGTTAGGGACAGAGTGCTCACCTTGAAAACAGGAGGTCCAGCACATCTTAGGTGGTGGCAAAGTCTCAGTATGAAACCAGGAATATGTCAACATAGCTGAGGTCTTTTATGACTGGCACCAGATGAGTTGTTTGCTGCTCCAGCAGGTTGGCCCCATTGGTTTGTAGCACATGGGTCTCACTCCTCTTCATTGATGAGCCATTTTTCCCCTTTGTCGGGGCCGCCTCGGGCTGGGAAATTCCCCACCATTACAAGATGGCGCTTGGCTCACTGCCAGCAAAATACGCTACAAGTAAACAACGAACGTTCTGGTGAAGCTCGCCTAAAGGAAAACATAGTCATTGGCTGTTTCAAATTTAATCAGCATAGTAACAGGACTCTCATTGGCTCTCCCCATTGATTGGCCCCTTATTGGTCACCTTGCTCGCTGATTGGTCATGTAAATGTATATAAGTGTGTAGACTTGCGGAAATAAAGAGAGAAGATACATCTGAAACGGGGCTTCTTATCCTTGCGGGTTGAGGGCGACAAGTGGTGCCGAGACCCGGGAATAGTTAACGAGTAAGTAAACCTTGCAAGGAGAAAAACTGCAGATAAGCGGGGAAGGGACCACGATTAAAGTGGTGGGAATCTTGTACAAGACCGCAACAAGAAGCGGGGCAGCCATAGAGCCGGGATTTCACAAGACCGCAATAAGAAGTGGGGCGGCTATAGAGCCGGGATTTTCTAATCGAAACCACAGGTAAGTGGGGACATTAGCCACGTTCAAAAGTGGAAATTCCGCCCTAAAGCGGGGAGTAAAGGCCACGTTCAAAAGTGGGAATTCCATGGTAAAGCGGGGAGTAAAGGTCAACTGAAGTATATGCGTGTAAAAAGTTAATGTGCTAATTAGTGTCTTTAACGTCTGCGTCTGTTGTCTGTGTGTTCATAATGGGATCTGAAGTATCTAAAGTGCGGTTGGAAGGGTCTTTAAAAGACCTGATGAAAGCCAATGGAACTCCACTAAAAGCAAAAATTGCTCTGGCCTTTTTGAATACAGTGGAAAAGGCGGCTCCATGGTTCCTAGATGACCCATGTTCCTATCCCAGTTTCCATTCCAGAGGACAAGTTACCGGTGGTGCTATCCAGAAAGAAGAGAGATTTTGGTATCACAGCCACCGTTGTGACAGCATTGGCTATATCTACAGCAGCTGCCATGGCAGCAGCAGTTTCGCTTGCTGCAACTATACCCACTGTGGAAGCTGTGAACACCCTTGCAGAAGGAACGGCAGCTGCCCTTCAAACACAGACTCAGATCAATGCACATCTGCAAGCAGGATCCTGATAGTCAACCAGAGAGTGGATTTGGTTCAAGAACAAGTGGACATATTGGGGGCCCTATTGGGACTGAGATGTATAGCACCCTTCCCGGCAATTTGTGTAACTCCCATAGCCTGTACTAATATGAGTGACTTACAGAATGTCTCCCAACAGCTCTCCCAGTATTTGCAGGGTGCTTGGTCTGACAATTTTCAAAATTTCACACGAATCCTTCTGGCTGAGATAACTCGAGTAAATAGTACGCGTGTGCAACCAGCTTCCCTCCCAGAGCTATTTCAAACATTCAGCAATATGTTCCAGTTCACCAAACAATGGGCTGGCACAATTTGTCTTCTTGTCCTCATTCTTATTGGCATTCTGCTCCTATTCAGAAAAGTTTCCCAATGGAGAACACAGCAGCGAGAGCAGAGCCAAGCTATAGTACAAGCCCTTATGTCAATAGAGGCTGGGACATCTCCCCAGATATGGCTAAGCATGCTAGATTTGTAGTCAAAGACGGGTAAGATCAGTAGAGAAACATACCAACCTAAGACAGGACAGAGATCATGGATATCTTGTGTCTGATGATGGGTAAGGATGTTTTCTGCTACTGACGACCTAAGACAGGCACGATCTCTGCCATAAACAAAAAAGGGGGAGATGTCGGGACCGCCTCCAGCCGGGAAAGTCCCCACCATTACAAGATGGTGCTTGGCTCACTGCCAGCAAAATACACTGCAAGTAAACAACGAACGTTCTGGTGAAGCTCGCCTAAAGGAGAACATAGTCATTGGCTGTTTCAAATTTAATCAGCATAGTAACAGGACTCTCATTTGCTCTCCCCATTGCTTGGCCCCTTATTGGTCACCTTGCTCGCTGATTGGTCATGTAAACGTATATAAGTATGTAGACTTGCAGAAATAAAGAGAGAAGATACATCTGAACTGGGGCTTCTTGTCATCCTTGCGGGTCAAGGGCGACACCCCTTAGGTGAAAAGGAGGAACCATGAGGCAGTGCTATAACTCCCATGAGGTTTAGGAGTTGAAGCCCAGACCAACCCCCCAAGATCCCAGTGACTTATGGCAAGAGGTGTAACAAGAGGGCCCACAGACATTAATATATTCATGTGACTGGGTGGTTCCTTGGCTGAATCCCAAGAGTCATGGTTTTGCATTGGGCTGCATACATAAGGCACAGTCTGCTTGAAGATTCTGTCTCTCTTATCAGGTGGAGACAAGATGGCAGAGAAGTAGAAGGTGCTGTTTCAACAGGTCCCCTAAAGTGAGCTGATGATCTAACAAAGAACTCTAATCACCCATGAAATCAGCCTGAGATTAGAATTATACACTTCTGGATCTCTAAGGAGGGATAAGATGCCAGTGGACAAGTAAAGTGGAGTGGAAATTTCAGGCAGATATTGGGAGAAAAACAAAAGTGGGAGGGATCCTCCAGAAGTGATCCATTAGAAAGTAATACCCCAATACGAGAGTGCCTGTGATTGGGGACCAGAATTAACTTGGAATCCGGTTGCAAGCACTCAAAAAGAGGAAAAGGTCTTAAGGGGAATTTGGTGGATTCAGGCAGTTAGGAACAGGGACTTAATCCCTGTTAGGAACAGGGACTCAGGATGACCACCACTGGTGCTGAGGCAGAGAGAGTGTAGCGAAGAAGCCAGGCCTTGGTCCCTGAGCTGCTGGTGCACATGAGTATGTGTGGGTGGTGGTGCATGTGAAAGTGTCTGTTGTGGATGCCAGCTACTGCTCTCTAGAACCATAGCCCTTTGAACTCTGCACGCACACAGTAGCTCCAGCAACAAAATCCTCTCCCCTAAGAGAGGTATGCACAGGCACTAAACAGTGCTCTCTAGGACCCAGAGATTCTGAACACTCCCAGTTCAGACCAGAGTGTAGAACTCAGTGTGCTATCTCTGATTGAGACCTCTCTGGAGGTCTGGACCTGCCAGAGAGTAGTGGTGGAGGCAGCTGCTGGAAGCCAGCTCTCTGGACTAGTACTTTTCGTGCTTTTGGGTAAAATTGGGAGTCCCTCTGACCACTGAGACCGTGGCTTGGGACATGCCCTATGGAAGCAGAGGGGAAATTTATGTGCTCTGGAGCACCCAGAGGGAAACAGACTGAGGCTTCTCTCTGATACAGAGGTGTGGGTGTAGTTTGATTTTCTCTAAACCTCCAAAGAACCGCCAAAAGCCACCAAAGAGAGAAAAAAAAATCAAAACAAAAAGCCCCAAAACTCCAGAGAACAAAAGCCTAAAAAAGCTGTTTCCACAGAGCTCAGACACTTGATGGGGGTAGGAGGATTCAACTCTAGCAATATTGACAGTAAAATCAAGAGGCAGGCCCCTCCCTCAGAAAGCGAAACAAAAAACAAAAATAAAAACAAAAACAAGAAGACAAACACCACTACTTCATAGATACATTTATTTTTAATTCATTCCCACTATTCTCATTCAATTTTTAAAATATTTTAACCTATTTACCATCACAATGAGAGGTTAAGTACAAGTTCCATAATAACTTCTTAAATTGAACTTCTTTGATACATTACCTGTGTTTTTCTTTTTCTTTCCTATTTTTTTATTTTATTTATTTATTTTTTTAACATTCATATAGAGATATGCTTCAAGGTAATCTCCTTTCCCCAATCAATGCTACCAATATATCTAATTCAGCTTAATTCACCTTTATCTCAGGAAAGTTGAGTCCTTTAACAAAGATATCAAGATAAAGAGAATTTATAACCACCCTCCCATCTTTTCTTCCTTCACTCTTTCTGTGTATTTGTTTTTTGCTCTGGTAGTATATAAATCTTATACTCAGGGTTCGTTTTGGCTGTGTGTTTTTTTTTTTTTTTCCTTGTCATTTTTTTTTCTTTCTGTTTGTCTGTTTCGGTTTGTGCACTTTATAAATCTTACGTTTGGGGCCCATTCAGGCTGGCTCTACTCTTTTTTTTTTAAATTTTTTTCCCTCTCTCACTCTCCCTCCTTTTTCTTTTTCTTTATTTTTGGTGCAGACACCCTAATACCTCAGAAATGTTCCACAGTGCACATTGCCTGCACCAAGGTTGATATATTCAATTACACATCCCTTCAGCCAATTCTCATCAAAGTACTAGGAGGAGGAATGCCCAATAGAGGAACAATTCGGAGACTGTGCCCTCTCCATCAGAGCTATTGGATATGGACATAAACAGTATGTGAAAAGGGAATTTTGGCTAACAATTATTCAGGCAATGGCTAGGTTGGAGAAAGCCTTGGATGACAAAATGGAATTGATTAGGGCAGAAGTGAAAGCAACCAGGGATGATGTTAACAATGCTCTCAATGAGTTCCAATCTAATCTAAATTCTGTAACAGCAAGGGTATTTGAGGAAGAAGATATAATTAGTGATCTAGAGGACAAACTGATAGAGAAAAAGGATCAGGAAGAAGCCTGGAACAAACAGCTTAGAAGCCATGAAAACAGAATTATGGAAATAAAGGATGACATGAAACATTCCAACATCAGAATTATTGGAATCCTTGAGGAGGAGGAGAAAGAAAGAAGACTAGGGGTATAGTTGAACAAATTCACTATGAAAATTATCCCAACCTGGAGAATGGAACTAGCGTTCGTGTCCTAGAGGCAGAAAGTACTCCCCCACCATAATCATAGAATCTAGAAAGACCTCGAGGCAGCTTATTGTGAAAATGATAAATCATAATCGTAGACAGGAGCTCTTGAAAGCTGCTAGGGGAAGAGATTATTACATTCTTACAAGAGAGTAACACCCATTAGAATAACATCAGAACTGTCCAGAGAAACCTGGTGACCCAGAAAGGGCTGGCAAGATGTATTCAGGGCACTAAATGAGAAGAACATGCAGTGCAGAATGCTTTAACCAGCAAGACTGACATTCAAAATGGATGGAGAGATAAAGAGCTTCCATGAACGGCATAGTTCAAAAGAGTGTGTGACCACCAAGCTGGCACTAAAAGAAATATTAAGGGGGGTTCTATAAGAAAGTAAAAATCCTAAGAATATATTTGAACAGAAATATATGGAGACAATCTACAGAAACAAAGACTTCACAGATAACATGATGTCAATAAAAACGTATCTTTCAATAATCACTCTCAATGTGAATGGCCTAAATGCACCCATAAAATGGCACAGACTTGGAGATTAGATAAAACAACAGGACCAAAAAAAAAAAAAAACAGGACCCATCTACATGTTATCTACAAGAGACCCATTTTGTACTTAAGAATACGTCCAGACTGAAAGTGAAGGGATGAAGAAGCATCTTTTATGCCAATGGGCATCAAAAGAAGGTTGGGATAATGATTCTCATATCAGATAAATTAGATTTTAAACTAAAGACTTTTGTCAGAGATACAGAAGGACACTACATCATTCTTAAATGGTCTATCCACCAAGAAGAACTAATAATTGTAAATATTTATGCCCCCAATATGGGAACAGCCAACTACATAAGACAACTGTTAATCAAGATAAAAAGTCATACTGATATAAATACATTAATAGCAGGAGATCTTAACATGCCACTCTCAGTAATAGATCATCCAAGCAGATAATCAATAAAGAAACAAGAGCAGTGAATAACACATTGGATCCAATGGACCTCATAGATATATATAGAATATTCCACCCTCAAACAACAGCATACATATTCTTCTCAAGTGCACTTGGAACCTTCTCCAGAAGAGATCACATTCTGTGTCAGAAATCAGGACTCAACCAATACGAAAAGATTGAGATTATCCCTGCATATTCTTAGACCACAATGTTTTGAAACTGGAGCTCAACCATAAGGAGAAGTTGTGGAATTCAACCACCTGGAAACTGAAGACCACCTTGCTTAAGAATGCTTGGATCAACCAGGAAATCAAAGAAGAACCAACTTTTCAGCATCCCATAGGTTCTGAACCAATGTGTTTTCATTTTGATTACTTGGAAAGAAGTGTTTAAGTTCTTATTTAATTTCCTGTCTCATGCAATCATTCCCTGGCAGGATGCTCTTGATCTCCAAATGTTTGAATTCCTTCCAAAATTCTTTTTTTCTTTTTTGACAACATTGCATGTATTTTTTTTCAATTTATTTATTTTCAGAAAAACAGTATGAATACCCAAAATTCCTTTATTTTATTTTATTTTTTATTTTTTTTTCAATTTATTTATTTTCAGAAAAACATTATTCATTATTTTTTCACCACACCCAGTGCTCCATGCAAGCCGTGCCCTCTATAATACCCACCACCTGGTACCCCAACCTCCCACCCCCCGCCACTTCAAACCCCTCAGATTTTTTTTCAGAGTCCATAGTCTCGTGGTTCACCTCCCCTTCCAATTTACCCAAATTCCCTACTCCCCTCTAACGCCCCTTGTCCTCCATGCTATTTGTTATGCTCCACAACTAAGTGAAACCATGTGATAATTGACTCTCTCTGCTTGACTTATTTCACTCAGCATAATCTCTTCCAGTCCCGTCCATGTTGCTACAAAAGTTGGGTATTCATCCTTTCTGATGGAGGCATAATACTCCATGGTGTATATGGACCACATCTTCCTTATCCATTCATCCGTTGAAGGGCATCTTGGTTCTTCCCATAGTTTGGCGACTGTGGCCATTGCTGCTATAAACATTGGGGTACAGATGGCCCTTCTTTTCACGACATCTGTATCTTTGGGGTAAATACCCAGGAGTGCAATTGCAGGGTCATAGGGAAGCTCTATTTTTAATTTCTTGAGGAATCTCCACACTGTTCTCCAAAGAGGCTGCACCAACTTGCATTTCCACCAACAGTGTAAGAGGGTTCCCCTTTCTCCACATCCTCTCCAACACATGTTGTTTCCTGTTTTGTTAACAAAATTCCTTTTTTTGATGGGGTTCCAGTTTCAAAGAATTATTGTCTGAAAAATGCAGGGGAAAATCTCAGAATATTGGTATTGGTTGAGACCTGATTTGATCTCTGTATGTGATTCTTTAAAAAAAATCTGATTATGTAATGTTAATCACCATACAGCACATCATTAGTTTTTGACGTAGAGTTCTTAGACTCATGGTTTAAGTATAACAATGTTATATACATTATATATATGTCCATTCAGTACATGCCCTCCTTAATTACCACCACCAGCCTCATCAATCTCCCCAACGCCTTCCCCTCTAAAACCATGGTTTTTTGAGTTTACATTCTCTTGTGGTTCATCTCCCCATCCAATTCCCTCATCTTCCGTTTTCCCTTTTTTCTCCTAATGTGCTCCATGTTATTCCTTATTTTCTACAACTATGTAAAATCATATGATAATTGACTTTCTCTGCTTGACACTTATAATCAGAATAATTTCCTCCAGTCCCTTCCATGTTGATTCAAAAGTGGGATATTCCTCCTTTCTGATAGCTCAGTAATATTTCATTGTATAATTCCATTGTGTATGAGGACCACATCGTTTTTAACGATTTGTCTGTTTAAGGTCACCCTGAACCCTTCCACAGTTTGGCTATTGTGACCATTACTGCTATGAATATTGGGGTACAGGTGACCCTTCTTTTCAATACATCTGTATCTTTGGTGTAAATACCCAGTAGTGCAATTGTTGTGTCATAGGTAGCTCTATGTTTAACTTTCTGAGGACTCTTCTGAAATGCCTGTGGCTTCTGTGAATCTATAAATCTATGTCTCTACCTCCCTTCTTACCTGTAGTAGTGATCTACCTGTCATCACACCGCTAAATAAAGAAATCCACGTCATGGGAGTTCCAAATGTCCCTAAAGACATGCAGTCTTGAGGCAGAAGGGAAGAAGGAATGGTGGACAATGGCCCTTGTCCCGGCCTTTTGAATATTTTCTCCCCAAAGCAAAATATCAGATTTGGGAAGGTAGTGTGTGAGATAACTCTTCCATATCCAGCCTTTGCTGTGCCTTTGGGCTATAGGGCATCACAGGATAGCATCTGCCAAGACCAGCACCAGACCCATCCTGCCTTCTCCACTGTTGTTTGACACCCACAACTTAGGGTTCTGGGTTCTGCCTCTAGACTGTGTCTGTCCCTGCCCTTGTATCCTCTCCCCAAACCTGCCTTCTCCTGCCTCCTGCTCACACAATCACCTCCTACAAATGTTGCCCTCATTTTCATAATAAAGGAATGGGAACTGAAGGGGTGAGCAACTCTGGTGTGCCAGTCAGTGAAGGGGCTTGATGTTTGTGGAACCGTCAGTACAGCGAGCATGGTTTGATCATGCAATCACAGGAGTTTCTGAGTGCTAGGAGCACAAAAGCAACCCATCATCCCCTTGCACTTAAGTGACCTGGACTCTTCCAGACTCTACATTGGCTCCTAGAAGCAGCACCCTCAAATTAGCTCAGACATCATCCATCTTATGTTTGTATGCCTCTCATTTTCCACGTTCCCTTGAAGTTTATCTTGACCCCCAGAGGAAACTTCCTCATAGTTCCCATCTGTGTATTCCCAGGTGCTATGGGAACACTCTTATTACTGAGCTCAGCCCAGGAGCCACAGCTCTAAGCACTTCCCCTACAATCTCAGTTGGAGTCAAATGTAGACACCAGATGACTGGCATTTGCACCACACCTACACTCCCACTCCACATCCCTGCAGCTAAGATGGACCATAGCCCAGAAGGGGCCATCCAGGAATCTCACCTCCCAACTCCATTTTGACCCCAATGTCCAATTTATCAGAAGATCAGTACTGACTTCTGGAAGTGGCCCTATTCTTCATACCCATACAGACCCTAGTGTCTCCAAGTGCACCTGTTACCACCTCTCTCCCACTGCACCCATGCAACTAATGCAAACAGTGTGAATCCCACATTTCTCCCCAATTCCTGCAGTGCTTCTTTGGTCAGAATGAATCCTGCAGCCTGGCCACTCATGCCATTCTGTCTCCTGCTCTGACCCCAAATCTACTCACCCAGATAAAGAAAATCTTACCCTGCCTCTGGAGTCGTTCTACCCTTCTTGCATGGTCTTGTCACGTTTGTTCTTCCAAGGACTGCATCATAGATGAATCTGTCCTGGATAAACAGCTGTTTTCCTAGCCACGGTCTGAAGCCATAACATCAGGAGTCAAACTCAAATTTAGCAAAAATCTGAAAAATTGTAATCTGCCAATGCTTTATGCAGAAATACTTGTGATCAGACACATAGATTGTTTATTCCTTCTAAGCAGAAGTTGCTGAACTCTGGTTCCCTGCTTTGGTTCTAAGGATTAGTATGTCTGAACAAGTTGTTGAGGACAGGTATGTTATACTCAATGTCAATTCTGCATGCTTAACCAACATATTTTCAGAGTTATGGGGACCCTAACCTCAGGAAAATATTAAGGATTATAAGGGATAGTAGTGGTTCTAAAAGAGCCTGCCCTTTGCAATCACCCAGGGGTTGTTTTTTGTAAACCAGTTATTTAGAAATAATAACGTTTGTGTTTTTTTTTAAATTTTTTATTTTAAAAGCTTTATTTGGCTTTTTCAAATTCATACTGTACCATCAATCGGGGAGATGTACACCTATTCCCCAACTAGCCTTCTATGCCATAGTGGGTGGGTGCATAAACATTAACACTTGGGCACTGCGTGTAAGGCAGAAATAACCAGGAAGACCCTCATTTGAATGAAGAATGTCTCCACCTCATGGATCTAAGCCTGCCTCTCAGTGCATTTCTTCACTTCCTTCTTTAAGGCCTCCACCTCTCCTTTGAGGATGTAACACTTCTCCTTCAGCTGGAAGATTTCAACCCCAATGACTCCACAGTATTCATGGTCTGGGTCTCCTCCACAATTTCCTCCCATCGCCCCTCTTCATTTCATGCCATAAGTTTGAAAAAAAGTCTTCAAACCATTGGCCTGTTTCAATTCCTAGGGCATGATGTAGTTTTATTCTCAGGAGGAGAATTCCCCCAAAATGAATATTACACAGATAGGAGGCCCAAAAGACCTCAGGCTGAAGGACATCAAAAATAAAAAGAGACTCAAATGCTTACTTTTCTGCAGAGGTGAAAAGCATACCACCATAGATTTTGGGGGCAAGTTGGTATCCCAGTAGCTTCTTAGTCCCATGCTGTCCTGGGATGGAGGGCTCATAGTTTGGAGGCTCCCAGGTCTTCATGGCCACATCGGACAAATTGGTGCAGTGATGAGCAGGTTTGGAGGTCTCATAATCTGACGCCAGCTGGAAAGCCGAGTGTTTGTGCTGTACTCTGGGAAGAAGGAAGGATGTGTGTCCAAGGAAACATGCTTAACTTGCTGTCCATTTGCCTTCTTGGCCTAGTGTAGATCTTCATTGTTGGCCTCGAGGTCCAAGGGCACACAGTGAAATTGCTGTCCAGGTGCCTGGTAGGCCTGTCAGACAGCTCAGTTATTGGTCTCCAGATCCAAAGACATATGGTCAACCCACATTCACAATACCCGCTTGGTCTAGCACACAGCTGATTTTTTGGTCTACTGGACCAAGTGCCCATGGTAAGCCTGTATCAACGTTCCTAGCTGCTTGAACACAGAGTTTAGTTGATGGTTTTGAGGTCCAAGAGCCCATGGTGCACCTGCTTACCAGGTGCCTACGTAGCATATCAGACAGCTGGGTTTGTCTCAAGGTCCAAGGGCACATGGTGATCTTGCTGCCCAGCTGTCTGATTGGCCTATCAGACAGCTCAATTTTTGGTCTACTGGCCAATGGGCATATGGTGAGCCCACTACGTATTTGTCTGCTTGGCCTGGGGCAGAATTGTGTGTTTCTTATTGCCATTAAAGAACACAGTGTGAGCCTGCTATCCAGGTGCCTTCTTGGCCTAGCAATGTGCTGTGTTGTTTTAGATAAAAGGGTACATGGCGATCCCACTTTCAAGGTATGTGCTTGGCCTTACTGAGGGTTCCTTATTGGTCACCAAGTCCAAGGTCTCATGGTAAGCCTGCTGTCTAAGTGGCTGCTTGACCTAATAGTGAGCTGTGTTGTTGGTCTTGAGGTCCTGCCAACATGCCAGTATAGCCCATCACAATGCAGTTGTCATTCTCCAGGTCCAAGAACACATGTGAAGCCTGTTTCCAAGGTGTCCAGTTTGCCAAGAAAAGAGCTGAGTTGTGGGTCTCCAGGTCCAGGATCACATGATGAGCCTCCTGTCTAGATGTCTGCTTGTCCTTCCAAGCTCTCCTTTCTTGGCCTCAACTTCCAAGGTCACTGGTTTAGCCCACTATCAAGGTGCCTGCTTAACCCACCAGACAGTTCAGTTATTGGCCTGCTGGTCCAAGGGCACTTGGTGAGCCTTTTGTCAAGGTGCCTCCTTGGCCAGGCAAATAGCTGAGTTGTTGGTCTCAATGTCCTAGGGCACATGGTAAGCCACATGTCTTTATGTCTGTTTGGCTTACTGGTCCCTTTCCGGTCTCCAGGTCTAAGGGCACATTGTGCAGCAGCAGTCAAGGTCGTTCTTGGCCTAGTAGAGACCTGATTTTGTGGTTTCCAGGTCCATGGACCCATGTTGAGCCAGTTTGAAGTCACCTGCTTGGCTTATCACAGAGCTGCATTGTTGGTCTCCAGGTCCAAGGGCACATGGTTAGCCCACTGTCAACATGCCTGCTTTACCCATGAGGCAGCTCAGCTTTTGGTCTCCAGATCCAAAGGCACATGGTAAGCCAAATGTCATGGTGCCAGCTTGGCCAAGCAAAGAGCTGAGTTGTTGGTTTCTAGGTCTAAGGGCACATGGTGAGGCTCAAGTCCAGTTATCTGCTTGGCCTAGCCTGGAGCTCGTTTCTTGGGCTCAATATCCAAGGGACCATGGTGATCCCACTGTCATGGTGACTGCTTAGCTTACTAGACAGCTCACTTATCAGTCTCCAGGCCCAAGAGCACATGGTGGTCCTGATGCCCAGGTGCCTGCTTAGTGTAATAGAGAGATTTGTTAGTCTCCATATCAATGGGAACATGCTGAGATGGCTCTTCAAGGTGCCTGCATGACATAGCAGACATCTGAGTTGTTGGTCTCCTGGTCCAAGGGCACATGGTGAGTCTAGTGTCCAGATGTCTGCTTGGCCTAGAGGAAAGCTGAGTATTTGTCCACTGGGTACAAAGGCCCATGGTAATGCTTCTGTTGCATTGAATCATTTTACCAATACCAGCTGGGATGCAGGACCCATTGTTTCGTGGAATTTAGCAAGCCTGTTCTCTGGAATTCCCTGCCTTGTGCTGCACTGGGCTGGCCAGCTTGTGGTGTGTAGGTTACTTGTCCACCCAGCTTCTGTGTGACTCATCTGCCCAGTGTCAAATGGAGTCAGAAACCTCCCAGTCTTTGGGTTCCTGGGAGGTGCTCTGTCTTGAGTTCTGAATGTCTCTTTGTTAGGCTGTGTTTGAGGATTGATGGTCTGTGGGCTCTTGGTTAGCCAGGTTTCTGGGGAATTATTTTTTCCACTGCTGAGTTGTTTCTGACAGTCCATGGACTGCGGGCCAGTGTTCCAAGGACTAACACTGCATACAGAGATGTGGTGATTCTTTTTCCTAGTATCTACTTGTTTGTTAAATGTCCTCTCTGCCTGATATCTCCAGATATTCCACACATTGTGCACATCTGGGTTGGCTGGAGTTCAGAGTACTCATGTGCCCTGTGCTGAGCCAGGTTGGAGGGTTTCAGAGTAGTAATGTTCCCAATATTCCCTCAGAACATGGACTCAGCTTTCCTGTACTGAAGACGCATATGAGCCCAGGGGTGTGGGGCCCAACTGGCAGAGAATCCATGGTACTCTGATAGCCCAACTTGTTGTGGCCCAAAGCCGTCATCTCTACTCAACCTGGTTATTCAAGCATCTTTCCCAGATTTTAGCTCAAATCCCTGACTGCGGAGGAACGTGAAGCACAAGAGTACTCCACCTTCCTGAAGGCTGGAAGCCTGGCTGTTAAGATAGGTGTCCAACCTTCAGAGTGGGAACCAGCTGCATGGCCCATGAGACCACTGCCATTCATGGGAGCCACTCTGGGAACAAACTTGCATTGTTACACTCAGCGAGAGGCTGCTTTCAAAAAAAACCCTTCGGTAGCTGGACCAGGAGCCTGGAGAGCACGTGTACCACCCTAGGGCCAAACACTCTCCCTCCTAGGTGTTTTCCAGGAGCCCACACCCAGAGCCTGTATCTGGAATCCCTCTTTTGGGGGTTCCCTGAGACGGAAAACTGCATTGTTCCCCTCTCCCAGAGAAAACAAACTCTTGCAAGCTGAGCAGAATCCTCAGAACCGAAGTATCTCCCATTGCCCATGAAGCCAACCACACATTTGGCGAAAGTCCAGGATAGCAATGCAGACAGAAAAGCCTGCACTACCGCCTCCATGATACCTTAACTTCAGTACAGTATGAGCTACCAACAGGGCCTGCAGATCAGGCCTGTGATCACCTCAGCCCTCAATCTAACCCTCGCTGGCGTTTGCAGATTTCTTTTTTTTTATTTTTTTTATTTTTTTTCCAATTTATTTATTTTCAGAAAAACAGTATTCATTATTTTTTTCACCACACCCAGTGCTCCATGCAAGTTGTGCCCTCTCTAATACCCACCACCTGCGTTTGTAGATTTCTGTCCCAAAGCCCTGGCCCACATGCCCATCAGGATGGGGCCTCTGGAGCCACAACAGACGACTTTGCCTACACACCCGAAGGAAATTCTGCCCTTCACAGTTGCCCAACCCTGAAGATTAGGAGCAAAGTACAAAGCCCGTGAGACCACCTCAATTCCGACAAAAATTCTGGACCCAAGGGCGCATTCTGCCACACAATGAGCCCCTGCCTCCAGGCAGACATCCAAGTCAAAGGCCCTGAGCCAGAAGATTGAACCTGACACGCCTCTAGGACTTTTATCAATACCCTAGCTTAGATTTTCATGTGCCTGTCCCCAGTGGCCCGTTCTTCAATACCAACTTATATTCCAACATGTGGTCCCTGAGCCACACAACAGAACCCATCCTGTCGCTTAAGGATATCTTGCTCTTGGTAGCTGTGTCCAAGACTCAGTGTAAGAGAATCCTGCATGGCCCCTGAACGCCCCAACATTCTAACGTCTCCGTGGATACAAACCAGCATTGTGATCCAACAGCATGAAACTCCATGACATGAAACTCCATGTCAACACCAGTGACTTGGAACTTCACCCCAGTGTCACCAGTATGAAACTGCCATTTCTTCATCTGCAACGGGCACTGGAGGTGGGATTTTCAGGCATCCATGCAGGAGTGCTCTGCTCCCCAAACTTTCCACATGGGGGGCCCTGGAGCCTACAAACGAGGTTCCACCAGTCCATTAGAAGGAAACCTTGATGTTTCGAGCATCTCAAGCCCCAGGGTGGGAAATCCTCCAAGGCTTCATGACGCCTCCCCTCCATTTGCTGGTCATCATAGACACAATCTCCAGTATGAGCAAACATCTGACATCTTCCCTTACTCAGGTGCTGGATGTCTCGAATCAGCTGCTTCACACTGGAAGTGCCTTCTGCTTGTCACTGAATTTAACCATAGCTTGTGTTAACAATTCCATCCTCAACTTCTTGGTCCCCAAGCCCTCTTGATAGGGAGTTCTGGAGCCACAATGCAACATTCTGCCTGCCCCACAGAAAGAAGAAGTGCCTGGTGAGTCTGCCCAGAAACCCCACATCATGGCCCTTGACAGCACCATAATATCATGGGCTCTAAGAATCTGTCTCACACAGCCAGAGCCACGACCTCTAGGCAACAGAGTGGGCCCATTATCCTGCAGGTGGACCTGCCATGGCCCGAAGCCGTCATATCTACAAAACCTGGATATTCAGGCATCTGTCCCCAGACCGTAGCTCAAATCCCTGCCTATGGGGAAACCTGAAGCACAGGATTATTCCTCCTTTCTGATGGCAGAAACGTGGCTATTGAGATGGGTGTCTTATCCTCAGAGTGGAAACCAGCTGCATGGCCCATGAGACTAGGTCCACTCATGGGAGACGCCCTGGGCACAAACAGGCATTGTGACCCTCAGCATGAGCCTCCTATCAAACAAACACCCTCAGTAGCTAGACCAGGAGTCCACAGACTGGGCCTGCCAGGTCCCTAGGGCCAAATCCTCACCCTCGTTTGTGCTTTCCAGGTGCCCAGACCCAGAACCTGTCTCTCAAATCCCTATTTTGGGGGTCCCCTGAGACGAAAAACATCAGCCTTCCCTTCTCCGAGAGACACCAAACACTGGAAGCTGGGCAGAATCTCCAGAGAAGAAGAATATCACGTGGCCTCATGAAGCCACCCCTACCTTTTAGGACCATCCTGGACACACAATCCCGATAGAAAAGCCTGAGCTACCGCCTCCATGACACCTTAATTTCAATACACTATGAGCTGCCCTCAGGGCCTGCTGATCGGTCTTGTGAGCATCTCGGCCCTCACCCTAACACTGGTTCGCGTTTGCAACTTCTGTTCCCAAAGCCCTGGCCCACATGCCCTCCAGAATGGGGCCTCCAGTCCCACACCGGACGAGTGTGCCTACACTCCTGAAGGAAACTGCCCTTCACTGTTGCCCAAACCCTGAATATGAGAAGCAAAGTACAAAGCCTCTGAGCCCACCTCATTTTTGAAGAACGCTCTGGACCCAAATACGCATTCGGACATACAAATACACCCCTGCCTCCAGGCAGACATCCAAGTCAAAGGCCCTGAGTCAGAAGTTTGAACCTGACATGACTATAGGACTTTATCAATACCCTAGTTTGGATGTTTAGACTCCTGTCTGCAGAGGCTTTTTATTCAATACCAACTTATATTCCAGCATGTGTTCCTTGAACCACACAACAGAACCCCTGCTGTCCCCAGAAGGATACCTTTCTCTTGGTAGCTGTGTCCGTGTCTCAGTGTAGGAGAATCCTGCATGGCCCCTGACCACCAAAACATTCTAACTTCTCCCTGGATACAAACCAGCATTGTGATCCAAAAGCATGAAACTCCATGTCAACTCAGCCCTCTTAGAACTTTGTCCCAGAGTTACCAGATCGACCCTGCCATGTTCCTGAGCTGCAATGGTCAATGGATGTGTGCTTTCCAGTCATCTATGCGGGAGAGCACTGCTACCCAAACTTTCCATATGGGGCACACTGGAGCAAACAAACCAAACTCCCCCTGTCCAGTAGAAGGAAACCTTGCTCTTTGGAGCATCTCACAAGCCACAGAGTGGGAAATCTTCCATGGCCTCTTGACCCCACACCACCATTGTCTGTCATCATAGGCACAAAGTCCAGTGTAAGCAAACATCTGACATCTGCCCTTACACAGGTGCTGGATGTCTCAAATCAGCTGCTGCACACTGGAACAGCCTTCCGTTTGGCACTGAATGTAACCATAGCTTGTGTTTAAAATTCCATCCTCACCCTCCTGGTCCACAAGACCTCTTGATAGGGAATTCTGGAGCCACATCAAAGCATTCTGCCTGCTCCAAAGAAAGAAGAATGGCCTGGTGAATCTGCCCCAAAACCCCACATGTGAATCAATCTGCTCGGCCCCCAAGGGAACCCTGATTTATAGGCTGCCCTGGCCACTACTGCTGTGTCTGACAGAGCCTGAGCCCCGACCTAGTGTTACCCACTCAGAGAGCGGGCCCCATATCCAGCATCTGACACCGGCCATGGCCCAAGGCCATATTCTCTACCCATCCTTGGTATTCAGTCACCTGTCCCTAGACTTTTGATGGAATCCCTGCCAATGGGGGAACCGGAAGCATAATAGAGAATCCCTCCCTCCCCATGACAGAAAATCTTGTGTTGGGATGGTTGTCCATCCCTCAGAGTGGGAGCCAGCAACATGGCCAATGAGACTACGCCCACTCCGGAGGGCCACCTTGGGCACAAACAGGCATTGTGACCATCACCCTGAGTATGCTTTCAAACAAGCACTCTCAGTGGCACCAGCAGAATCCCGCATTGCAGGCCAGGTACGCCCTTATGCCGACATCCTAAGCCTTTTGGGATTTTCCAGGCGCCCAGACCAAGATCCCGTCTCTGGAAACCCTGTTATGGGGAAGCCATATGATGGAATACAGCTCTCTTCCCTTCCCCGAAAAAGCCACTAAACTATGGGGAGCTGCCAGGATCCTTAGAGAGGAAAAAACTCCCATTGACCTATGAGGCCACAGCTGCATTCTGAGGCCATGCTGGACAAACATTCCAGATAGAAAAGCCTGTGCTACTGCCTTCCAGTCACCCTAATTTCAGTTCCTGACAAGCTGCTCTCCAGGTCTATGTATTTGGCCTGCAATCCCCTCGCCACTAATCCTAACCCAAATTTGTGTTTGCAGACTTCTCTCCCAAAACCATGGCTCTCATGCCATCCAGGAAGGTGTCTCTGGACCACAGCAAGGACTGTGCCTGCCATCCCCAAGGAAACTGCCCATCATAGTTGCCCAAACCTCTCAAATTAGGAGATACCTGCTAGGTCCCTTAGCCCACCCCAAAACTGGAAGCCGCTCTGGATGCAAATGCACAGTCTGAAACACCCTTATCACCTACATCCAGGCAGACAGCCAACTAATTGCTCCTGAGTCAGAAGATAGAACCTGACATGCCCCTAGGACCTCATTGGAACCCTAGATTAGGTTTTCAGGCAACTGTCCTCAGAGGCCTGATCTGGAAGACCAACTTGTGATACAACATGTGGGCCCTGGGACACACAACAGAACTTTTTCTGTCCCCAGAATCATACTGTGCTCTTCAACCTGTGCCAAACCCTCAGGGTAGGAGAAACCTGCCGGACACCTTAGCCACAAGCACATTCTAAAATCTTCCTGGTAACAAACCAGCATTGTGACCCATCTGCAAGAGAGTCCATGTCAACTCAAGGCCTTGATACTTCACCCAAGAGCCACTAGAATGAACCTTCTATGTACCTCACCTACAAAAGTCAATGGAGATTTGCTTTCCAGGCATCGATGATGGAGAGCTCTTCTACCCAAACTTTTCACATGGGAGACCCTGAAACAAACAAACCAGACTCCACTGTTTGGAGCATCTCACAAGCCTCAGCGTGGGACATCCTCCATGGCCTCTTGAAGCCAAACCTCCATTTGTTGGTCTTCATAGACACAAACTCTAGTGTGAGCAAACATCTGACATCCACCCTTAATCAGATGCTGGATATATCGAAAAAGACACTTCACATTGGAAATGCGTTCCGTTTGGCACTGAATTGTATAGTAGCTTGTGTTTTCAATTCCATTCTCACCCTACTGCTCCCCAAGGCCTCTTGATATTGAATTCTGGAGCCGCAATGCAGCATTCTGCCTCCCCCATAGAAAGAAGAAGTGGCTGGTTAGTCTGCCCAGAATCCCCACATGAGGATCAGTCTGCTCAGCCCTGGAGGGAACCCCGATTTATAGACTTCCCTGGACACTAGTGTTGTGTCTGACAGAGCCTGAACTCCGACCTAGTGTCATTCACCAAGAGAGCAGGCCCCATATCTAGCATGTAGGACTGGTCATGGCCCAAGTCCATCATCTTTACCCATACTTGGTATTCTGGAACCTTTCCCCAGACTTTGCTGAAATCCTTCAAATGAGGGAACCTGAAGCACTATAGAGTACTACTCCTTCCCCATGAAAGGAAACCTGGCTGTTGGGATGGGTGTCCAGCCCTCAAAGTGGGAGCAAGGTACATGGCCAATGTGACTACGCCAACTCCTTAGGGATGCCCGGGGCACAAACAGGCATTGTGACCCTCACCTGAGTATGCTTTCAAACAAACCCTCTCAGTTCCACCACAAGGTTCCCGCATTGCAGGCCTGATACGCCCCTAGGCCCAAATCTTAACCTTTGGTGAGATTTTCCAGGCGCCCAGACCCAGATCCCGTCTCTGGAATCCCTGTTTTGGGACACCTCTAAGATGGAAAACAACACTCTTCCTTCCCCAAAAAAGCCACCAGACTAAGGGGAGCTGCCAGGATCCTTAGAGAGGAAGTCTCCCATGGACCCATGAGACCACAACTACATTCCGAGGTCATTCTGGACACACAACCAAGATAGAAAAGTCTGTGCTACCATCTTCCAGTCACCCTAATTATAGTTTCTGACGAGCTGCCCCCCAGGTCTATGCATTGGGCCTGCTATCGCATCGTAACTAACCCGAACCCAAACCGAATTTGTGTTTGCAGACTTCTCTCCCAAAACCATGGCTCACATGCCCTCCAGGAAGGGGTCACTCGATGTGCACCACAGGACTGTGGCTGCATTCCCTAAAGAAACTGTGCCTATCACAGTTGCCCAAACCTTACAGATTAAGAGAAACCTGCAAGGCCCCTGAGCCCACCCCAATTTTGGCGACCGCTCTGGATGCAAATGCGCAGTCTGAAACAACCTGATCAGCTACATTCAGGTAGACAGTCATGTCAATGGTCCTGAGTCAGAAGATTGAACCTGGCATGCCCTTAGACCTCATTGGAACCCTTGATTAGGTTTTCAGGCATCTGTCCTCAGGGGCCTATTCTGGAATACCAACTTTTGATACAACATGTGGTCCCTGAGACACACAACAGAACATTTCCTGTACCCAAGGTAACCATGCTCTTCGACCTGTGCCAAACCCTCAGAAGAGGAGAATCCTGCATCACTCCTTAGACACCAGCACATTCTAAGATCTCCCTGGTAACAAACCAGCAGTGTGACCCATCTGAAAGAGACTCAATGTTAACTCATGACCCTTGGTACTTCGCACCAGCCACCAGAATGAATCTACCACGTTCCCCAGCTGCAATGGAGAATGGAGGTGTGCTTTCCAGGCATCCATGTCGGAGAGCTTTGCTACCTAGAATTTCCACATGGGGGACCCTGGAGCAAACAAATCAGATTCCACCTATCCAGTACAAGGAAACTTACTGTTTGGAGCATCTCACAAGCCTCAGTGTGGGAAATCCTTTACGGCCTCTTGACGCCACCCTTCCATTTGTCATTCATCATAGACACAAATTCCAGTGTGCACAAACATTGGACAACCGCCCTGACTCAGGTGCTGGATCTCTAGAATCACCCACTGCACATTGGAACTGCCTTCTACTTGGCACTGTATTTAACCATAGCTTGTGTTTACAATTCCATATTCACCCTACTTGTCCCCAAGCCCTATTAATAGGGAATTCTGGGGGCACAATGCAGCATTTTGCCTGCCCCGTAGAAAGAAAAAGTGCCTGGTGAGTCTGCCCAGATCCTCCTCATGAGGATCCACCTGCATGGCCCTCGACAGTGCCCTAATATCAGAGGCCACCATGGGCACAAAAGCTCTGTCTGACATAACCTGATCCACGATCTCCAGTCAGCCACCTAGACATTGAGCCCCATATCCTGCAGGCCCCATATCCTGTCATGGCCCAAAAGCATCATCTCTGCTCAACCTGGTTATTCAGGCATCTGTCCCCAGAACTTAGCTCAAATCCCTTTTTATGGAGGAACTTGAGGCACAAGTGTTCTCCTCCTTGCCGATGGCAGGAAATCTGGCCTGTGAAACGGGTGTCCAACCCTCAGAGTGGGAACCAGCTGCATGGGCCTTCAGATCATGGTCAATCATGGGAGACGCCCTGGGCACAAACAGGCATTGTGACCCTCAGAGTGAGCCTGCTTTCAAACAAACCCCCTCAGTAGCTCCACCAGGAGTCCACAGAGCAGGCCTACCAGGTTGCTACTGCCAAATATTCGCCCTCGTTGGTGTTTTCCAGGCACCCAGACCCAGAAACTGTCTCCGGAATCTCTCTTTTCCGCTTCCCCTGAGACTGAAAACAGCAGTCTTCCCTTCCCCCAGAGATACCAATCTCTTGGGAGGTGGGCGGAATACCCAGAAAGGAAGAATCTCCCATGGCCCCATGAAACCAACCCTACCTTTTGTGACCGTCTTGGACACAGAATCCAGACAAAATAGCCTGCACAACCCCTCCATGACACCTTAAGTTCAGTACACTATGAGCTCCTCAGGGCTTGCAGATCGGGACTGTGATCACCTCGGCCCTCACCCTAACCCTAGTTCGCATTTGCAGATCTGTCCCCAAAGCCCTGGCCCACATGCCCTCCAGGATGGGGCCTCTGGTGCAACACCAGATGATTGAGCCAACCCTCCTGAAGGAGAGTCTACACTTCACTGTTGCCCAAACCCTGAAGATTAAGAGCAAAGTAAATGCCCCTGAGCCCATGTCAATTTCGAAGGACACACTGGACAGAAATGTGCATTCTGACACACAATGAGCACCTGCCTCCAGGAAGACATCCAAGTCAAAGTCCATGAGTCAGAAGATTTGACCTGACATGCCCCTAGGACTTCGTCGATAGGCTAAATTTGATTTTCAGGTGCCAGCCCCAGAGGTCTGTTCTCCAATACCAACTTATATACCAACACGTGGTCCCTGAGCCACACTACAGAACCCCTCCTGTCCCCAGAAGGATACCTTGCTCTTGGTAGCTTTGTCCAAGACTCATGTAGGAGAATCCTGCATGGCCCCTGACCATCCCAACATTCTAACATCTCCCTGGATACAAACCAGCATTGTGATCCAACAGCATGAAACTCCATGTCAACTCAGGCCAGAAGGAACTTTTCCCCAGAGCCACCAGATCGAACCTGCCATGTTCCTCATCTGCAGCGGTCAATGGAGGTGTGCTTTCCAGGCATCCAAGCGGGAGACCTCTGTTGCTCAAACTTTCCATATGGAGAACGGTGAAGCAAAAAACCCAGTCTCGCCCTGTCCTGTAGAAGGAATCATTGCTGTTTGAAGCATCTCACAAGCCCCAGCATGGGAAATTCTCCATGGCCTCGTGATGCCACCCCTCCATTTGGTGGTCATCATAAACACATTCTCCAGTATGAGCAAACATCTGACATCTGCCTTACTCAGGTGCTGGATATCTCAAATCAGCCACTACACACTGGAACTGCCTTTTGATTGGCACTGAATTTAACTGTAACTTGTGTTTACAATTCCATCCTCACCCTCCTGGTCCCCAAGCCCTCTTGATAGGGAATTCTGGAGTCATAACACAGCATTCTTCATGCGTCACAGAAAGAAGAAGTGCCTGGTGAGACTTCCCAGAAACCCGACATGAGGATCCACCTGCCTTGCCCTTGACGGCACCCTAATATCATAGGCCACCAGGAGTACTCAGTCTCTGTCTGACACAGCCTGAGCCATGACCTCTAGTCTGGCATGCATACAGTGGGCCCCATAAACTGCTGGTGGGACCTGCCTTGGCCCAAAACCATCACATCTGCTCAACCTGGATATTCAGGCATCTCTACCCAGACTATAGCTCAAATCCCTGACTAAAGGGGAACCTGATGCACAAGAGTACTCCTCATTGCAGATGGCAGGAAACCTGGCTGTTGAGATCGGTGTCCAACCCTCAAAGTGGGAAGTAGCTGCAAGGCCCATGAGTCCACAGACACGCTTGTTAGTCACCCTGAGCACAAACAGGCATTGTGACCCTCAACGTAGCCTGCTTTGTAACAAATGCCCTTGGTAGCTAGACCAGGAGCTGGCCGAGCGTGCCTGCCAGGTCACTAGTACCAAATGCTTACCCTAGTTCATGTTCCATTGTGCCCAGGCACAGAACCTCTCTCTGGAATCCCACATTTGGGTGTTCCCTGAGACGGAAAACAGCAGTCTTCCCTTCCCCGAAGACACCAAACTCTTAGGATCTGGACAGAATCCCCAGAGACGAAGAATCTCCCATGACCTCATGAAGCCACCCCTACCATTTGCAACCATCCTGGGCACACAATCCCGACAGAAAACCCTGTGCTAACGCCTCCAAGACACCTTAATTCCAGTACATGATGCATTGTCCTCAGGGGCTGCATATCGGGCCTGTGATCACCTCGGCTGTCACCCTAACCATCGTTCATGTTTGCAGATTTCTGGCCCCAAAGCCCTGGCCCACATGCCCTCCAGGATGGGGCCTCTGGAACCACACCAGACGATTGTGCCTACCCTCCCGAAGGAAACTCTGCCCTTCATTGTTGCCCAAACCCTAAATGTTAGGAGCAATATACAAAGTATCTGAGCCCACCTCAATTGCGAGGGATACTCTGGACTGAAATGTGCATTCTGGCACACCATGAGCACCTGCCTCCAGGCAGACATCCATGTCAAAGGACCTGAGTCAGAAGATTGATCCTGACATGCCCCTAGGACTCCTTCGATACCATAGATTAGATTTTTAGGTGCCTGTCCCCAGAGGCTTTTTCTCCAATAACAACTTAAATTCCAACATGTGGTCCATGAGCCACACAACAGAATCCCTCCTGTCTCCAGTAGGATAGCTTGCTCTTGGTAGCTATGTCCAAGACTCAGTGTAGGAGAATCCTGCATGGCCCCTGACCACCAAAACATTCTAACTTCTCCCTGGATAAAAACCAGCAGTGTGATCCAACAGCATGAAACTCCATGTCTACTCAAGCCACTTGGAACTTCGCCCCAGAGTCACCAGAAGGAACTTGCCATGTTCTTCAGCTGCAATGGTCAATGGAGTTGTGCTTTCCAGGCATCCATTTTAGAGAGCTCTGCTACACAAACTTTCCATATGGGGTACGGTGGAGCAAACAAACCAGACTCGCCCTGTCCAATACAAGGAATCCTTGCTGTTTGGAACATCTCACAAGCCCCAGTGTGGGAAATCCTCCATGGCCTCGTGACGCCACCCCTCCATTTGGTGGCCAACATAGACACAAAGTCCAGTGTAAGCAAACATCTTACATCAGCCCTTACTCAGGTGCTGGTATCTCGAGACAGCTGTTGCACACTGGAACTGCCTTTTACTTGGCACTTAATTTAACAGTAGCTTGTTTTTACAATTTTTTCCTCACCCTCCTCATCACCAAGCCTTATTGACAGGGAATTGTGGAGACAAAATGCAGCATTCTGCCTACCCCACAGACAGAAGAAGTGCCTGGTGAGTCTGCCCAGAAGCCCCACATGTAGATCCACCTGCACAGCCCTCAATGTCACCCTAATATCATAGGCCACCATGGGCACTCAGGCTCAGTATGACAAAGCCTTAGCCACGACCTCTAGTCAGCCACACAGTTTGCTCCATATCCTGCAGGTGGTACCTGTTGTGGCCCGAAGCCTTCACATCTACTCAACCTGGTTACTCAGGCATCTCTCCCCAGACCATAGCTCAAATCCCTGCCTATGGGGGAAACTGAAGCACAGGAGTACTCCTCCTTCCCGATTGCAGGAATCCTGGCTATTTAGATGGGTGTCCAACCCTCAGCGTGGGAACCAGCTGCATGGCCCATGAGACCACAGTCACTCATGGGAGCCGCCTAGGGCACAAACAGGCATTGTGACTCTCAGTGTGAGTATGCTTTCGAACAAACCACCTTGGTAGCTGGACCAGGAGCACACAGGGCAAGCCTGCCAAGACCCTAGGGCCAAAACCTCACCCTCGATGTTTTCCAGATGCCCAGTCCCAGTACCTGTCTCTGGAATCCCTCTTTTGGGGGTCCTCTGAGACAGAAAACAGCAGCCTTCCCTTCCCCCAAGACACACCAAACTCTAGGGAGCTGGGCAGAATCCCCAGAGTTGAAGAATCTCCCATGGCCCCATGAAGAATTCTTTACATTTTGCGACTGTTCTAGACACAGAATCCAGACAGAAAAGCAAGTGCTACGGCCTCCATGACACCTTAATTTCAGTACACTATGAGGTGCACTCACGCCATGCAGATTTGGCTTGGGATCACACCAGCCCTCACCCTAACCCTAGTTTGCGTTTGCAGATTTCTGTCCCCAAAACCCTGGCCCACATACCCTCCAGGATGGGACTTCTGGTGCCACACCAGATGAGTGTGCTTACACTCCCAAAGAAAACTCTGCCCTTCACGTTTGCCAAAACCATGAATCTTAGGAGCAAAATACAAAGCACCTGAGCCCAGCTCAATTTCAAAGAACGCTCTGGACCCAAGTGCATATTCTGATACACAATGAGCACCTGCCTCCAGACAGACATCCAAGTAAAAGGCCCTGAGTCAGAAGATTGAACCGAACATGCCTCTAGGAATTCATCGATACCCTAGCTTGGGTTTTCGGTCTCCTGTACCCAGAGGCCTGTTCTCCAATACCAACTTGTATTTCAACATGTGGTCCCTCAGCCACACAACAGAACCCCTCTTGTCCCCAGAAGGATACCTTGCTCTTGGTAGCTGTGCCAAGACTCAATGCAGGAGAATACCGTTTGACCCCGTGACAACCATGACAACCCCAGGATTCTAACATCTCCCATAACTACCAACATTGCGACCCAACAGCATATAACTCCACGTCAACTCTGGCCTCTTGGAACTTCACCTCAGAGGCCCCAGATCAAACCTGCCATGTTCCTCAGCTGCAATGGTCAATGGAGTTGTGCTTTCAGGCATCCATGAGGGAGAACTCTACTACACAAACTTTCCATAATGTGGACCCTCTAACAAACAAACCAGACACCACCTGTCCACTAGAAGGAAGCATTGCTATTTGGAGCATCTCACAAGTCACAGTGGGGGAGATCCTCCATGGTCTCATGACGCCAGCCTTCCATTTGGCAGTCATCATAGACACAAACTCCAGTGTGAGAAAACATCTGATATCTACCCTTACTCATGTGCTGGATATCTCGTATCAGCCGCTGCACCCTGGAACTGCCTTCTGCTTGTCACTGCATTTAACCGTAGCTTGTGTTTACAATTCCATCCTCACCCTCCTTGTGCCCATGCCCTCTTGATACAGAATTATTTTTTTAAAGATTTTATTTGACACAGAGAGAGAAATCACAAGTAGGCAGAGAGAGGGGAGGAAGCAGGATCCCTACGGAGCAGAGAGCCTGATGCGGGGTTCGATCCCAGGACCTGAGATCATGACCTGAACCGAAGGCAGAGGCTTTTACCCACTGAGCCACCCAGGCGCCCCTTGATACAGAATTCTTTAGCCACAATGCAGCATTCTGCCTCCCCCACAGAAAGAAGTGGTGTCTGGTGAGTCTTCCAAGAAACCACATTAAGATACACCAGCATGGCCCTCGATGGGACCATAATATCTTAGGCTGCCATGGGCACTCAGGCTCTGTCTGACACAGCCTGAGCTACGACCTTCAGTCAGCCATGCACACAGTGGACCTCATATACTACATGTGGGACCTGCTGTGGCAAGAAGCCGTCACATTTACTCAACTTGGTTATTCAGGCATCTCTACCCAGACCATAGCTCAAATCCCTGCCTATGGGGAAAATTGAAGTACAGGAGTACTCTTCCTTCCCGATGGTAGGAATCCTGGCTGTTGAGATGGGTGTCCAACCCTCAGAGTGGGAACCAGCTGCATGGCCCATGAGACCACAGTCACTCATGGGAGCCGCCCTGGGCATAAACAGGCATTGTGACCTTCAGCGTGAGCCTGATTTCAAAGACACCTGCTTGATAGCTGGACCAGGAGCCTGCAGAGCAGGCCAGACAGGTCCCTAGGGCAAAAACCTCACACTTGTTCATGTTTTCCAGGTGCCCAGACCCAGAAACTGTCTCTGGAATCCCTCTTTTGGTGGTCCCCTGAGATGGAAAACAGCAATCTTCACTTCCCCCAGAGACACCAAACTCTTGGGAGCTGGGTAGAATCCCCAGAGACGAAGAATCTCCCATGGCCCCATGAAGACTCCAATACATTTTGTGACCATGCTGGACACACTATCCAGACAGAAAATTCTGTGCTATTGCCTCCATGACCCCTTAATTTCAGTACACTATGAGCTGCCCTCAGGGCCTACAGATGGGTCCTGCAGATCACTTCGGCCCTCACTCTAACCCTAGTTTGCGTTTGCAGATTTCTGTCCCCAAAGCCCAGGCCCACATGCCCTCCAGGATGGGGTCTCTGGAGCCCCGGACAAATGTGCATACGTTTCCGAAGGAAACTCTGCCCTTCACTGTTGCCAAAACCCTGAATATTAGGAGCAAAGTACAAAGCCCCTGAGCCCACCTCAATTTAAAGGAAAACTCTGGACCCAAATGCATCTTCTGACACACAATGAGGAGCTATCTTCAGGTAGACATCCAAGTCAAAGGCCCTGAGTCAGAAGATTGAACCTGACATGCCTCTAGGACTTCATCTATACCTGAACTTATGTTTTCAGGTGCCTGTCGCCAGAGACCTGTTCTCCAATACCAAGTTATATTCCAACATGTGGTCCTTGAGCCACACAAAAGAACTTCTCCTGTTCCCAGAAGGATACATTGCTTTTGGTAGCTGTGTCCAAGACTCAGTGTAGGAGGATCCTGCATGGGCCCCTGACCACCCCAACATTTTAACGTCTCCTTGGATGCAAACCAGCACTGTGATCCAACAGCATGAAACTCCATGTCAACTCAGGCCTCTTGGAACTTCGCCCCAGAAGCACGAGATCGAACCTGCCATGTTTCTCAGCTGCAAAGGTCAATGGAGTTGTGCTTTCCTGGCATCCATGCGAGATTGCTCTGCTACCCAAACTTTCCATATGAGGGACCCTGGAGCAAAGAACCCAGACTCCCCCTGTCCAGTAGAAGGAAACCTTGCTGTTTGGAGCATCTCACAAGCCCCAGCTTGGGAAATCCTCCATGGTTTTGGGATGCCACCACTCCATTTGTCAGTCTTCATAGACACAAACTCCAGCGTGAGAAAGCATCTGACATCCACCCTTAGTCAGGTGCTGGATATCTCAAATCAGCCACTGCACACTGGAGCTGCCTACCGTCTGAGACTGATTGAACCGTAGCTTGTGTTTACAATTCCATCATCAACCTCCTGGTCCACAAACCCACTTGATAGGGAATTCTGGAACCACAACGCAGCATTCTGCCTACCCCACAGAAAGAAGCCCTACCTGTGATTCTGCCCAGAAACCCCACATGAGAATCCACCTGCATGGCCCTAGATGGCACTCTAATATCATAGGATGCAATGGGCACTCAGGCTCTGTCTGACACATCCTGAGCCACAACCTCCAGACAGCCATGCAGACAGTGGTCCCCGTATTCTGCAGGTGGGAAATGCCGTGACCCGAAACCGTCATCTCTACTAAACCTGGGTATTCAGGCCTCTCTCCCCAGACCGTAGCTCAAATCCCTGCCTATAGTGGAACCTGAAGCACAGAAGTACTCCTCCTTCCTGATGGCAGGAAACCTGGCTGTTGAGATGGGTGTCCAACACTCAGAGTTGGAACCAGCTACATGGCCCATGAGACCATGGCCACACGTGGGAGCCTCCTTGGGCACAAAGAGACATTGTGACTCTCAGTGTGAGACTACTTTCAAACAAACTCCTTCGGTAGCTGGACCAGCCTGCAGAGCGGACCTGCCAGGTTCCTAGGTCCAAATCCTCAACTTCATTCGTGATTTCCATGTTCCCAGAACAAGGATCTGTCTCTGGAATCCTTCTTGTGGATGTCCCCTGAGATGGTAAACAGCAGTCTTCCCTTGCCCCAGAGACACCAAACTCTTGGGAACTGGGCAGAATCCCCAGAGTGAGGAATCTCCCATGGCCCCATGAAACACTCCTACATTTTGCAATTGTCCTGGACACACAATCCAGACAGAAAAGTCTGTGTTACTGTTTCTATGACACCTTAATTTCAGTACAATATGAGATGCACTCAGGGCCTGCAGATCGGGCCTGTGATTACCTCGGCCCTCACCCTAACCCTAGTTCGCGTTTCCAGATTTCTGGCCCCAAAGCCATGGCCCACATGCCCTCAGGACGGGGCCTCTTGAGCCACACCAGATGACTGTGCCTACTCTCCCGAAGGAAACTCTATCCTCACTATTGCCAAACTCCTGAATATTAGGAGCAAAGTATAAAGCCCCTAGCAGAGTACATTTTGAAGAACGCTCTGGACCCAAATGTGCATTCTGACACAAAATGAGACCCTGCCTCCAGGCAGACATCCAAGTCAAAGGCCTTGAGTCAGAAGATTGAACCTGACATGCCTCTAGGACTTCATCGATACCAGAGCTTAAATTTTCAGGTGCCTATCCCCAGGGGCCTGTTACCCAATACCAACTTATATTCCAACATATGGTCACTGAGCCACACTACAGAACCCCTCCTGTCCCCAGAAGTATACCTTGCTTTTGGTAGCTGTGTCCAAGTCACAGTGTAGGAGAATCCTTCATGGCCCTCTGACCACACCAACATTCTAACTTCTCCATGGATTCCAACTAGCATTGTGATCCAACAGCATGAAACTCCATGTCAACTCAGGCTGCTTGGAACTTATCCCCAAAGCCACCAGATCGAACCTGCCATTTCCTCAACTGCAATGGACCATGGGGGTGTGCTTTCTAGGAATCGACGTGGGAGAGCTCTGCTACCCAAACTTTCCATATGGGGGACCCCGGAGCAAGCAAACAAAAATCCCCCTCTCCAGTAAAAGGAAACCTTGCTGTTTGGAGCATCTCACAAATCACATCATGGGAAATCCTCCATGGCCTCTTGTGCAACCCCTCCATTTGTCGGTCATCATAGACACAAACTACAGTGTGAGCAAACATCTGACATCCACCCTTACTCAGGTGCTGGATAGTTAGAATCAGCCTTCTGACTGGCACTGGATTGAACTGTAGTTTGTGTTTACCATTCCATCCTCACCCTCCTGGTCCCCAAGGACTCCTGATAGGAAATTCTGTTGCCATGATGCAGCAGCATTCTGCCTCTCCCACAGAAAGTAGTACTTGGTGAGTCTGCCAAGAAAACCCACATGAGGATCCATCTTCATGACCCTTGACGGAACCCCAATATCATAGGCACCGTGGGCACTCAGGCTCTGTCTGACACAGCCTGAGCCACGACCTCCATTCAGCCACGCAGACAGTGGGCCCCATATTCTGCAGGTGGGACCTGTTGTGGCCCAAAGCCATCACATCTACTAAACCTGGATATTCAGGCATCTCTCCACAGACCATAGCTCAAATCCCTGCCTATGGGGGAAACTGATGCCCAGGAGTACTCCTCCTTCCCGATGGCAGGAAACCTGGCTATTGGAATGGTTGTTCAACCCTCAGAGTGGGAACCAGCTGCGTGGCCTATGAGGCCTATGAGGACAGTCACTCACGGGAGCTGTCCTGAGCACAAAGAGACTGATGTGACCAACAGCCCGAGCATGCTTTCAAACAAGCCCTCTCAGTTGCACCACCAGGATCCCGCATCGAAGGCCTGGTATACCCCTAGTACCAAATACTAACCCTTGTTGGGATATTTCAGGGACACAGACCCAGATCCTGTTTCTGGAATCCCTGTTTTTGGTCACCCCTAAGATGGATAACAGCACTCTTCACTTCCCCAAAAAAGCCACTAAACTATTGGGAGCCGCTAGGATCCTAAGAGAGGAAAAATCTCCGTGTACCCATGAGAAAACATCTGCATTCGGAGGCCATCTGGGACAAGAGTCCAGATATAAAAACTTGTGCTACTGCCTCACATCACCCTAATTACAGTTCCTGATGAACTGCCCTCCAGGTCTATGCAATGGGCCTGTGATCACATCGCCACTAACCCTAAGCCTAGTTTGTGTTTGCAGATGGATCACATTCCCTCCAGGATGGTGTCTCTGGAGCCACACCACAGGACTTTGTCTGCCATACCCATGGAAACTTTGCCCAACCCACTTGCCCAAACCCTCCAGATTAGAAAAACCTGCAAGGCCCCTGAGGCCACCCCAATATTGGAGGCTGCTCTAGACACAAATGCGCAGTCTGAAACACCCTTAGTCCCTACATCTAGGCAGACAATCAAGTCAATGGTCCGGAGTCAGAAGATTGAAACACACAGGCCCCTAGGACCTCATTGGAAACCCAGTTAGGTTTTCATGTATCTGTCCTCAGAGGCCTATTCTGGAATACCAACTTATGATACAACATGTGGTCCCTAAGCTACACAGCAGAAAAACTACTGTCCCCAGAAGGAAAATGTGCTCTTGGACCTGTGTCAAATCCTGAAGTTAGGAGACTCCTGAATGGCACTTTAGCCACGAGCACAGTCTAAGATCTCCCTGGTAACAAATAAGCATTGTAACCCCTGTGCAAGACATTCCATGTCAACTCCAGGCCTTGGTAATTCATGCCAGAGCCACCAGAACGAAACTGCTATGATCCTCAGCTGTGTGGTCCATTGAGATACGCTTTCTGGGCATCCATGCAAGAGAGCTCTGTTACCCAAATTTCCATATGGGGGACCCTGGAGCTAAAAGGCCAAACTCCAACTGTCCGGTAGAAAGAAACCTTGCTGTTTGGAGCGTCTCACAAGCCTCAGCGTGGGAAATCCTCCATGGCCTCTGGATGCCAACCCTCCAATTGTCGGTCATCATAGACACAAACTCCAGTGTGAGCAAACATCTGACATACACCCTTACTCACATGCTGGATATCTCGCATAAGAAGCAGCCCTTTGGAACTGCTTCTGCCTGGCACTGAATTTAACTGTAGCTTGTGTTTACAATTCCATCCTTACCCTACTGGTCCCCAAGCCCTCTTGATAGGGAATTCTGGAGCCACAACGTAGCATTCTACCTTCCTCATAAAAAGAAGAAGCGCCTGGTGAGTCTGCCCAGGAACCCCACATGAGGATCAATCTACTCCTGCCTTGAGGGAACCCTGATTAGTAGACTGCCCTGGCCACTAGTGCTGTGTCTGACAGAGCCTGAGCCCTGACCTCACATCAGCCTTCCAGAGAGCGGGGCCCGATTCCAGCATGTAAGACCGTCCATGGCCCAAGGCCATCATCTCTATCCATCCTTGGTATTCAGGCATTTGTCAACAGAGCTTTGCTGGAATCCCTGCCAATGGGGGAACCGGAAGCACAATGGAGAACTCCTCCTTTCCCATGGCAGGAAACCTGGTTGTTGGAATGGGTGTCCAACCCTCAAAGTGGGCGCCAGCTGCATGGCCAATGAGACCACGCCCACTCCTGAGAGCCGCCCTGGGTACAAACTGGCATTGTGACCCTCAGCCTGAGCATGCTTTCAAACAAGCCCTCTCAGTTACACCACCAGTATACCGCATTGCAGGCCTTGGACATCCCTAGGCCCAAATCATAACCCTTGATTGGATTATCCAGGCGCCCAGACACAGAGCCTGTCTCTGGAATCCCTGTTTGGGGACACCTCTAAGATGGAAAACAGCACTCTTCCCTTTCTGGAAAAAGCCACCAAACTATCGGGAACTACCAGGATTCTTTGAGATAAAATATCTCTCATGGATTCATGAGACAACACCTGCATTCTGAGGCCTTTGTGGACACACAATCCAGATATAAAAGCCTGTGCGACCACCTAGAGTCACCCTAATTACAATTCCTGACAATCTGTCCTCCAGGTCTACGCACTGGGCTTGTGATCACATCGCCACTAACCCTAACCCAAGTATGTGTTTGCAGACTTATCTCTCAAAACCATGGCTCACATGCCCCCCAGGATCTGGTCTCTCGAGCCAAACCACAGGACTGTGTCTCCATCCCCAAGGAAACTTTAGCCGTCACAGTTGCCCAAACCCTAGAGATTAGGAGAAAATTAGGAGTAAATCTGAGTCTGAAACACCGTGATCACCTCCATCGAGTCAGACACCAAGTCAATGGTCCTGAGTCAGAAGATTGAAACTGACATGCCCCTAGGACATCATTGGAACCCTAGACTAGGTTCTCAGGCATCTGTCCTCAGAGGCCTGTTCTGGAATACCAACTTAGGATACAACATGTGTTCCCTGAGCCACACAATAGAACATCTCCTCTCCCTAGAAGAAAACTGTGCCCTTCGACCTGTGTCAAACCCTCAAGGTGTGAGAATCCTGCATGACCCCTTATCCACCAGCACATTCTAAGATCTCCTTGGTAACAAACTAGCATTAAGACCCATCAGCAAGAAATGTGAAGTCTTCATGTGAAGTCAAGTGAATTCTCCAACCACATCACAGCATTCTGCCATCCCCATAGAAAGAAGAAATCCCTGGTGAGTCTGTCCCGAATCCCCACTTGAGGATCAATCTGCTTGGCCCTCGAGAGAACCCCAATTTATAGGCTGTTTGGCCACTAGTTCTTTGTCTGAGAGCCTGAGCCCCGACCTAGTGACCTCCTCCCAGAGAGCGGGACCCACACCCAGCATGTGAGACCGGTCATGGCTCAAGTCCACCATCTCTACCCATCCTTGTTATTCAGGCATCTCTCCACAGTCCTTTCCTGGAATCTCTGCAAATTGGGGTGTTAGGATCCATAATCAAAGGAGCAGGACTGATACAGAGTGAAGGTCAAGCAAAGCTATATTTCGTGCCAAGCATCGAGAATCACACTGACTGATCAGGGCCATCTCTTGCAAAGAGGTGACCCCTCCCAGGCTCACAGACGAACTTTTATAGAGGTAGTTTAGCCAAGCTATACACAGGTGGCCAATGAGATTTCAGTACACAGAGAATAATGCACATGCATGGTATGTCTGCCTCACACAGAAAAAAAAAAAAAAAAGTTAAGTAACACACATGTGCCCAACTGAATTTCAAGATATATATGCGAGACCCACTGATTGGATGTCTTCATCTGGCCTGACCCGCCCTTGTATCTAGGCACTGTAATTAAGTTCTTCTGGGAGGGGCAGGGTCAATCTAAGTTTAGTGCATAGGGTCAATCTAAGTTCACTACATAAACACAAAATGACGCCCTCTGGCCAACCAGGCCCTTACATTACCTCTTTTCTTTGGAGATTAGTCAAATCCTTGACTTTTCAGCCAGTTCTATGTTCTCTGCTTGTAAGGGGTTATATTGAGCATGTAAGTCTATCATTATTATAGCTCTAGTTTTCTTTTGTCCAAATGACACTAGTGCACAGTCGGCTGATGAGTTAGCCATTTACCACTTCATCTAATTTCCTACCTATAATTTACATAAACAGGTAACAATAAGAGCAACAAAAAACTCATAGTCTTTTGAGTCTTAGCTTTAGTCTGTGGTCAGCGGGGTCCATTGGCTGAGGCTTCCACCTCTGGGGGGCATCTTCATCCTCAGCTCGTTTGATGTGACCCTCGTGAATCCAGGCCCTGATGCCTTCTACTTTTATTGCTGTGGGGGTGGTCATGATAACAGTAAATGGTTCCTTTCAGTGAGGCTCCAAGTTCCCCACTTGATAGCGACGTATGCAATCCAAGTCCTTGGGTTGGTAAGGATGTGGTTCCATCTCCAACTCCATCCAAGTGTGGGGAGCCCAGATCCTGGCATTTTTTAAGACAGACTGTAATGCCTACAGTGATTGGAGTACAGACTGATCAGTAATTTCTGCCAGGGCAACCTCTTGTAGTCGAGGACAGAGCAGGGGGGGTGGTCTCCCAAACATTATTTCAAATGGGGTCATCCTGTCTTTTTTTAAGACAGACTGTAATGCCTACAGTGATTGGAGTACAGACTGATCAGTAATTTCTGCCAGGGCAACCTCTTGTAGTCGAGGACAGAGCAGGGGGGGTGGTCTCCCAAACATTATTTCAAATGGGGTCATCCTGTCTTTTTTTAAGACAGACTGTAATGCCTACAGTGATTGGAGTACAGACTGATCAGTAATTTCTGCTAGGGCAACCTCTTGTAGTCGAGGACAGAGCAGGGGGGGTGGTCTCCCAAACATTATTTCAAATGGGGTCACCTGGTTTAAATAGGGTGTACATCGTGCACTGAGGAGGGCGAAGGAAGGAGATCCAGCCATCCACTGCCAGTCTCCAGAATTGTTTTTGTCAAGGTCTCTTTAAGAGTCCGGTTCATTCTCTCTAGTTGCCCGGAACTCTAGGGCCCATAGGCACAACATAGTTTCCAATTTGTGCCCACGGCCTTGGCCATTGTCTGTGAGACTGAGCTAAAAAATGCAGGTCCATTGTCTGACCAAATCACGAAAGGCAGCCCAAACCTAGGAATTATTTCTTCTAGTAACATTTTTTTGCCTATCACTCCTACTGTCTCACGTTTGGTACTTGGAATTGCTTGCTTATAAGTTTCTTGAGTTTGTATATCCCCAAATAAGTACCCTGATGTGTCTGGTCTATTATCTTCTTACCTAGTCTTCGAAGAAGAATTAAATTTCTCTTTTAGTCTTAGCCCAGTCTCCTTCATATTCTAATTTAACCCATTTTGGTAAATACTTTAAATCTTCCTCTGAATAGTCCAGTTTTTCTGGTAGGGCTAGAGCCGGGAGTATAATCAGCTTTTGTACTGTTTCACAGGCTGCTTGCTTTGCAGCTTGATCTGCTAAGTGGCTTCCTTTTGAAATCATATCAGTCCCCTTTTGGTGTCCTGGGCAATGTGGAAGGGCTTGGTAACATCTAGGATGGCCAATGCTGGGGCACTCATTAAGGCTGTTTGTAATTCCTAAAATGATCCTTCTGCCTCAGCTGTCCACTCTATCATAGTGAGCCCTCCTTTTGCCAGTTCGTAGAGAGGTCAGGCAAGCTCTTCAAACCACGAAATTCACAGCTTACAGCAGCACACTGTCCCAAGAAACACCCTCACTTTTCAGGATATGGTGGGGTGGGTGTATCGCTAAACCTAACCCTAACACTAACCCTAAAGCTAACCCTGGCTGGCACGTGGGCACAGAAGAGGCACATTGACCTCATCCTAATGGTAGCCCCAGGAAGTCTGTGTCACCAGGTCAGAAGCCATGCATTTCAACCTTGCCACAGGGGATGGGACACAGGCAGGAGGAGGGAGGCTTTGCCTCGATCCCAGAGCAGATCCAGGCCTCTTCGGGCTGTGTTACATTCCTCTGCCCAGCCCTAGGCACACCCGTTTCTTGCCAGGTGTGTGCACCAGCCTCCTGGGAGAGCGGGGATGGAATGCATGGAGAGGGCCTACCCCTGATGGCATATGTAGAATTGGAAGCCAGAACACCCCCAATGTGCAGATGGGGAGACTCGGGAGGCCCTGAGAGCCACAGGGTGTGTGCGGGCTCACAGTCCTGGGTAGGAGCAGGAGCCCAGTCTGAACCCAGGTCTGTGCCCTCCCAGCGGTGACAACAGCTGCACCCAGGCCTCCCAGGGGCTGGGGGGAGGCTGTGCAGGGGTCACTGGATCGACAGGGCATGGGGTGGAGGGTGAGTCTTGAGCAGCTGGGAGAGGGGCGCACTCAGGGTACTCTGGTGGGAGCAGGAAGTATGGTAAGGAGCCCCCAGGCAGTGGTGACCTCACTTCCCGGAAGACAGAGCCCAACGGAATTGGAACCCATGATCCAGGCACACACATTCCAGACAAAACCACCCTGCCCAGCTCATTTCTGGGCACATCCTGAAGGAAGCGACATGATCTTGTGCTGTCTACCAAAGCCCAGAGGATGCAGGCAGAGGAGAGCTCGCCTGCCAGACACTACCCTCACTGGGCAGGTCATGTTAGGCTTCCCCGATGCCTCTGGCCCTTTTGGCAAAAAGAATCAAAAGGTGACACCGGGGAGCTCAGGGTCAGAGAGTACCACACCTTCTGATCAACACCTGTATCCCTAGGTCTCCTCCCTGTGTGTGGTGTGTGTGTGTGTGTGTGTGTGTGTGTGTGTGTTTGTGTGTGTGTGTGTATGTGATAGTGTGTTTGTAAAGAGAGCTCATTGGGGGTGGAGACGCCCCAAGCAGGAGCAGGCTGACGAGGGGTCAGATGCCTGGTGGACAGGTCATGTTCACGCCACAGGTTAAGGCTGGATAGGTGGGATCCGGTGTGGGGGCTACACCCTTCTTTCCAGGGCTTATCCTGAGACTCAGCAGGGACGGATCAATGACCCAGGTGGGAGGCTAATCCTAACACTGACACTGACCCTGACTGTGAGACTGACCAAAACGCTAATCGTAGCCTTGACTCTGACCGTGACCCAGACCATGATCATGACCCAAACACTAACCCTAAAACTAAGACTGACGCTGAACTTAATCGAGACCCTGAACCAAAACCTAACTCTGACATTACCTTAAAACTGACTCATCCCTAACTGTGACCCTAACCCTGACACTAATCCTAACCCTGATCCTGACCTAACCCTGACCCTAACCCTAAACCTGACCCCTACCTTAACCCTAATGCTAACCCTGACCCTAACGAAGTCTAACCCTAAACCTGACCCTAAACCTAACTCAAACTTAACCCTAATCCTAACACTAACCCCTAACCCTGACCAGGACCCTGACTGTGAGCCTGACATTAACCCTAATCCTAGCCCTGACCCTGACCGTGAGCCTGACCAGAACCCAAACCCTAACCCTAAGCCTGATGCTTACCCTGATCTGGACCCTGAACCTAACCCTAATGCTGGCCTTACCCTAACCGTGACCCAGACACTAACCCAGACCCTGACCCTGACCCTGACCCTGACCTAATACTGACCCTAACCCTAACCCTGAACAGTGAGCCTGACCCTAACCCTATCCCTAATGGTAACCCTAACCCTGACCCTAATATGGAACCACAACCTAAACCTAACGCTGAACCTAACCGTAACACTAACCCCTACCCTACCCAAACCCTAACCCTGACCCTAACGCTGTCTAATCATAACGCTAAACATAACCCTACTTCTAACCCTAACACTAACACGAAACCCAAACCTTTCCCCTGAACCTATCCCTGACCCTAACCCTAACCCCAACCCTAACCCTGAACGAAACCTGACCCTGACCCTGACATGAACCTTGCCCCTAAACCAAAACCTGACTCAGAACCTAAATCTGAAATTGGACCTGACCTTCTCACTGACCCTGACCCTGAACAAGACCCTAAACCTAACCCTCACCCTAACACTGACCATGACCATAACACAACCCTGACTCCGACTGTAAGCCTGACCCTAAACATAACCCTAAACGTAAACCTGACCCTGACCCTAACACGAGACATGACCCGAAAACTAATACTGACACTAACCCCAACACTAACCCCTAACCCTAACCCTGACACTGACCCAAACTCTGCTAATGCTAACCCTCAACCTAACTCTAACCCTAACCCTAAACCCTAACTTTAACCCTATCCTTGACACTATCCCTCACCCTGACCCTATCCCAACCCTGAACTTTGCCTAACCCTGACCCGGACCCTAACCTTGAAACTAAACCGAACACTGACCCTGAACCTAAACTGAACACTGGCCCTGACCTTAAACCTGATCGTGGCCCTGACCCTAAACCTAAACCTGACCCTATCTCTAACTCTAACCCAAAACCTGACACTGACCCTGACCTTAATCCTATCTGTAACCCTCACTCTAACCCAAACCCCTAAACAAAACCCTAACCTTCCTTGTCCTTCTTCCCACCAAATGACTTAAGCCAGGGCTAAATCCAAGGACAGTCTGGACCTCTGTCACGGGGAACAACCAGGAAGACAAAGCAGAGGGAGAGAGAAGTTGAAGGGGCTCACTGATTTCGTGCCCTGACTTGGCCTCCACTGATGTCTCCAAGTCTTTTGGCTCAACTCCACCTTGAGCAGGACCCTGGGAGGGATTCTGAATTCCAGGCCAGCTGGGTGGGGGGTACTCAATGACCTTGAATCCCCAGAGTCTAACCCGCCTGGCCATGCACCCTGAGCCTTGTTTCCCAGGATAGGCACGGTTCCGGTGCTCAGCAGACTTTGGGGACACAGAGCAACTGGCAGTGATGAGGGAACATGGGGGACCATTCGGGGACAGGGCCATGGTCCCGTACACATCCACCACAAGGCTGGGTCATGGTACAGGTGCTGTGTGCAGGTCTCCAGTGCACACCATGCCCTCTCAGAATGGAGGTCCTTGTGCCTGGTGCACCTTTCCTCCGCCTCCACCTAAACCTGGAGGAACGGCCAGGTTCAAACATTTTCATGTCCTTCCCTCAGGGACAGTTGTTAATCGGCAGTCAAGAGAGGCAGGGACTGGCCCAGGACAAAAGAAGGGAACAGAGTCCAAGGAGCAGAGCTTCCCTCCAGTCCTAGGCAAGCCCGGACCCTCCCATGAGGTTGGCTAGGAGGGTGAGAGCTTCTCAGATCCTTGGGGAGAGCTACCCACCCCATCCCATGTGGGGACAAGACATCGGACATCCCCAGACAGCTAGAGGCATATGTGTTTGAGCACTCACATGCACAGAAACACACATACACACACACACACACATACACACACACACACACACACACCCCACTCTGCCCAGCTAGGGGTCAGAGGTGGACACCAAGGGAAAATGGTGGGTAAAAAGGGTGAAAGAAGAAAGAGGTTGGAGACAGCTCGGCCATGGGGTATGGGTATCAGGACTCCTGGCCAGGACCGAGATCCAAAGCATGGGGAGTGGAGACAGGACGAGCTGATGGTCAAGGGGTCCCCAAGGGGCCCAAGGGCTTTGCAAGGGCACTGGGTGGGAACAGTGTCTGGAGCCTGGTGTACATCATCACCCTGGACTACTGGAAGTAGGAAGAGGTAACCACCCTGTGTGGACAGGGCTACAACACCGAAGGCCTCCCCTTACTCTTCTATCAATGGGGCCATAGAGACAGGGTGTCCCTAGACTCCCACAGGCTTGTAGAAGAGCCTGTTGGCCTTGAATCTCTATCCAAGACCGACTGTGCTCTGTCTTGGGTAAATGCTTTCTACTCCCTCGAGGTCCTTCTGAGCAGAAGACAGCCTGGAGGCTCGGGGGACTGACAATGTGAGCTTGCAGAATGTGGCAGAGCACTAGGCCCCTGGCCTGGGGGCCAAGGTCAGGGCCCTCCTTGTTGCAGCCTCAGGGTCCCCATTGTGAAGAGGTTCCAGAGTCAGTGCTCTGCTCAGGGTGAGAAGGCTTTACATAGCAAGGAACCAAGCACCAGCACAGGAGAGGAAAACAGGGACAAGGAAGACACCGGAGATTTCGCCCATCAGCCCTGGAGCCCACAGATCCTGCTCCGGTGAGACACACAAAAACAGAGACAGACGCAGATGCAGACACGGAGAGAAAGAGAAAGACAGAGACAGACACTGAACACAGGAGACAGGGAACCAGCTGATGTGCCAGACTTTCCTCAATCAGCTTGGAAATGACAGCCAAACATTTTGTCCCCTTCTCAGTCCCATGGGCCATCCACCCTGAGAGGACGGATTCAGGAATGCCCGGGGGCCACTGTGGGGGCTGGCCAGCACTTGGGTGCAGACAAGGCCCTTGGACCTCAACTTATGGAAGCCCTGGGAAGTCTGTGTCACCAAGGTAGAAGCCATGCACTGCAACCTTGCCACGGGGATGGGACACAGGCAGGAGGAGGGTGGTTTTGCCTAGATCCCAGAGCAGATCCAGGCCTCTTTGGGCTGTGTTCCATTCTGCTGCCCAGCCCCAGGCTCACCCTGCCTTGCCAAGTGTGTGCACCAGCCTCATGGTAGAGGGGGATGGAATGTATGGAGAGGTTCTACCCCTGATGGCATTCCTAGAAGTAGAAGCCAGAAAACCCCCAAAGTGCAGATGGGGAGACTGTGGAGGCCCTGAGAGCCACAGGGTGTGTGTGGGCTCACAGTCCTGGGCAGGAGCAGGAGCCCAGTCTGAACCCAACTCTGTGCCCTCCCAGTGGGGATAACAGCTGCACCCAAGCCTCCCAGGGGCTGGGTGGAGGCTGTGTGTGGGTCACTGGATGGACAGGGCATGGGGTAGAGTGTGAGCCTTGAGAAGCTGGGGGAGGGGCATCCTCAGGGAGCTCTGGTGGGAGCAGGAAGACACTAACACTAATCCTGATCCTGATTGCGTGCCTGAACCTAAACTTAACTCTAAATGTAAACCTGACCCTGTCCAACCACGGGCCATGACATGAAACTTAATGCTGACCCTAACCCTAATACTAATCCCTAACCATAACCCTGACGCAAACACTGTCTAAACCTAACCCTCAACCTAACTTTAACCCTAACCCTAACCACTAAATTTAACCTTATCCCTGACCCCATTCCTCACCCTGATCCTATCCCTAGCCCTGAACTTTGACTAACACTGAACCTGAACCTAACATTGAACCTAAACTGAACCATGACCCTGACCCTAAACCCATCCCTGACCCTAACCCTGACCCTTACCCTAACTCTAACCCTAACCCTGACCCTGAACCTGACCCTGACCCTAACAGTAACCGTCACCCTAACACAAACCCCTAAACCACACCCTAACCTTCCCTGCCTCCTTCCGACCCACTGACTCATGCCATGGCTAAATCCAAGGACAGGCTGGACCTCAGTCCCAGGGAACAATCAGGAAGACCAAGCAGAGGGAGGGAGAAGTTGAAGTGGCCCACTGATTTCCCTGCCCTGACTTGTCTTCCACTGATGTATCCAAGTCCTCTGGTTCAACCCCACCTTGAGCAGGACCCTGGGAGGGATTCTGAATTCCAGGCTAGCTGGGTGGGGGTTACTCGATGACCTTTGCATCCCCAGATGTCCAACCCGCCTGGCCACACACCCTGAGCCTTGCTTCCCAGGATAAGTATGGTTCTGGTGATCAGCAGAGTTTGGGGTCACAGAGCACCTGGCAGAGGTGAGGGAACATGAGGGACCCATCAAGGACAGCTCCATGATCGTGTACACATCCACCACAAGGCTGGGTTATGGTACAGGTGCTGTGTGCCTTGTCTCCTGTGCACACCTGGCCCTCTCGGAATGGAGGTCTTTGTGCCTGGTGCACCTATTCTCCACCTCCACCTACCCATGGAGGAACGCCCAGGTTCAAGCATTTCCATGTCCATCGCTCAGGGACAGTTGAGAATCTGTGGTCAAGAGAGGCAGCTACTGGCCCAGGATAAAAGACGGGTACAGAGTCCAAGGAGCAGAGCTTCTCTCCAGTCCTAGGCAATCCCTGACTCTCCCATGAGGTTTGACTGGACGGTGAGAGCTCCTCAGATCCTTGGGGAGAGGTAACCACCCCATCACATGTGGGGACATGAACTCAGGCATCCCCAGACAACCAGAGGCATATGTGTTTGAGCGAACGCATACACACACACACACACACACACACACACACACACCCCGATCAGCCCAGCTAGGGGTTAAAGGTGGAGAAACACGGGGCAAATGGTGGATAACAGGGGGAAAGAAGAAAGAGGTAGGAGACATCTCGGCCATGGGGTCAAGGGAATCAGGACTCCTGGCCAAGATTGAGTTCCAAAGCATGGGGAGGGGAGACAGGACGGGCTGATGGTCAAGGGGTCCCCAGGCGGCACAGGGGCTTTGCAAGGGCACTGGGTGGGGACAGTGTCTGGGGTCTGGGGTCAATCACCACCCTGGACTACTGGAAGTAGGAAGAGGTAACCACCCTGTGTGGACAGAGCTACAACACCAAAGGCCTCCCCTTACTTTCCTATCAATGTGGCCATAGAGACAGGGTGTGCCTAGTCTTCCACAAGGTTGTAGAAGAATCTGTTGGCCCTGAATCTCGATCCCTGACCCACGGTGCTCCAAGTCTTGGGAAAAAGATTTCTACTCCCTCTAGGTCCTTCTGAGCAGAAGACAGCCAGGAGGCTCGGGGGGCTGAAATTGTGAGCTTGCAGAATGTGGCAGAGCACTAGGCCCCTGGCCTGGGGACCAAGGTCAGGACCCTCCTTGTTTCAGCCTCAGGGTCCCCATTGGGAAGAGGTTCCAGAGTCAGTGCTCTGCTCAGGGTGAGAAGGCCTTACTTAGCAAGGAACCAAGCACCAGCACAGAAGAGGGAAACAGGGACAAGGGAGACACCGGAGGTTTCGCCCTTCAGCCCTGGAGCCCACAGATCCTGCTCCTGTGAAACACACAAAAACAGAGACAGACACAGACACAGAGACAAAGACAAAGACAGAGACAGAAACAGACACTGAACACAGGAGAGAGGGAATCAGCAGAAGTGCCAGACATTCCTTCATCAGCTTGGAAATGACAGCCAAATATTTTGTCCCCTTCTCAGGCCCACGGGCCATTCAACCTGGGAGGACGGATTCGGGAATGACCGGGGACCTCCGTGGGGCCTGGCCAGCACATGGGCGAAGACAAGGCCCTTGGACTTCAACCTAACGGAAGCCCTGGGAACTCTGTGTCACCAAGGTCAGAAGCCATGCACTGCAACCTTGCCACGGGGGATGGGACACAGGCAGGAGGAGGGTGGCTTTGCCTGGATCCCAGAGCAGATCCTGGCCTCTCTAGGCTGTGTTCCATTCCCCAGCCCAGCCGCAGGCACACCCGTGCCTTGCCAAGTGTATGCACCAGCCTCCTGGGAGAGCGGGATGGAACACATGGAGAGTGCCTACCCCTGATGGCATCCCTAGAAATAGCAGTCAGAACACACCCAATGTGCAGACGGGGAGACTGGGGAAGTCCTGAGAACCACAGGGTGTGTGCGGGCTCACAGTCCTTGCAGGAGCAGGAGCCCGGTCTGAACCCAGATCTGTGCCCTCCCTGCAGGGAAAACAGCTGCACCCAGGACTCCCAGGGGCTGGGGGGAGGCTGTGTGGGTGTCACTGGATGGAAAGGGCATGGGGTGGAGGGTGAGACTTGAGCTGCTGGAGGAGGGGCGCCCTCAGAGAGCTCTAGATGGGAGCAGGAAGTACGGTAAGGAGCCCCCAGGCAGTGGTGACCTCACTTCCCTGAAGACAGAGCCCAATGGAATTGGAACCCACGTATCCAGGCACCCACATTCCAGAGAAAACCACCCTGCCCAGCTCATTTCTGGCCACATCCTGAAGGAAGCTACATGTTCTTGTGCTGTCTACCGAAGCCCAGAGAATGCAGGCAGAGGAGAGCTCGCCCGCCGGACAAGTCCCCTCAATGGGCAGGTCATGTCAGTCTTCGCCGATGCCTCTGGCCCTTTTGGCAAAAAGAATCGCAATGTGACACCGGGGGGCTCAGAGTCAGAGAGTCCCACACCTTCTGATTGACCCGTGTACCCATAGGTCTCCTCCCCGTGTGTATGTGTTTGTGTGTCTGTGTGTGTGTGTGTGTCTGTGTGGTGTGTGTGTGTGTGTGTGTGTGTTTAAGAGAGCTCATCGGGGATATTGATACCCTGAGCAGGAGCAGGCTTATGAGGGGTCCGATGTCTGGTTGGCAGGTCACGTTCACACCACAGGTTAAGGCACGCTATGTGAGAGCAGGTATGGGGGCTGCTCCCTTTTGCCCAGGGTTTATCCTGAGACACTGCAGTGATGGGTCAATGACCCAGGTACGGGCATAACACTAAGACTAAACACTGAAGCTGACCCTGACCCTGACCCTGACTGTGAGCCTGACCCAAAACCTAACCTTAGCCCTGACCCTGACCCTGACTAAGTTCCTACCCGACACCTAACACTAAATCTAAGCCTGATGCTGACCCTGATCCGGACCCTGACCCTAAACCTAACATGACCTTACTCTAACCTTTACTCATCCCCAAAAGAGATTCTGACTCTGACCGTAATCATTACACTGACTCTAGCCAAATCCTAACACTAACCCTAACACTGACTGATCTTTGAGCCTGACCCTAACTGTAACCCTAAAGGAAACCCTAACCCTGCCCCTAATAAGGACACTGAACCTAAACCTAACGCTGACCCTAACCCTAACACTAACCCCTACCCTAACTCAAACATTAACCCTGACCCTACGCTGTCTAAGCCTAACACTAAACATAACCCTAATGCTAACTTAACCCTAACCAAAAACTCAAACCGTTCCCCCGAAACTAAGCCTGACCCTGAACTGAAACTTGACCCTAAAAAACAGCCTGACTCTGACCCTAAACTGACTCTTGCCCTGAACTTCACCCTGACGCTGACCCTGACACTGACCCTAATCCTAAGCCTGATCCTAACACTGACCCAAAACTAACTCTGCCCCTGACCTGAACCTGGACCCTAAACCAAAGCCTCACCCTGACCCTAAATCTGACCCTGGCCCTGACCTTCACCGTGACCCTGACCCTGACCCTGACCCTAATCCTAAGCCTGACCCTGACCTAAGCCTGACCCTAACCCTAACCCTGAACGTGACTGTGAGCCTGACCCTAACCGTAATCCTAAAGGTAACCCTAACCCTGACCTAATACCGACCCTGAACCTAAACCTAATGCTGACGCTAACCCTAACACTAACCCCTACCCTAACCCAAACCCTAAACCTGTCCTTAACACTGTCTAACCCTAACCCTAACCATAACCCTACTTCTAACCCTAATGCTAACCCCAAACACAAACCTTTCCCCTAAACCTAACCCTGACACTGAACCGAACATTGGCCCTAAACCAAATCCTGACCCTGACCATAAACCGGACCCTGGACCAGACCTTCACCTGACCCCGACCCTAAACCTAACCCTGACAATAGCACTGACCCAAAACTAACCCTGTCCCTGACCTGAACGTGGACCCTAAACCAAAACCAGATCCTGACCCTAAACCTGACACTGGCTCTGAACTTCACCCTGATCCTGACCCAGACTCTGACCATAAACCGAAAGCTGACCCTAACAGTGACCCTGACCCTGACCCTAACACTAACCCTGCACCTGACTGTTAGTCTGACCCTAATTCTAACCCTAAATGTAACCCTAACCCTGACCCTAACACGGGCCATGATGCAAAAAATAACGATGACCCTAAACTACAACTAACCCCTAACCCTAACGCTGACCCAGACCCTAAACCGGTTTAACCCTAACGCTCAAACTAACTCTAATTCTCACCCTAACCCCATCCTTTAACCCAAACCTGACCCTATCCCTGACCCTGACCATAATACTAACCCTGAACTTTGCCAAAACTTGACTCTGATCCTAACCTTGACCCTAAACCGAACCCTGACCCTGACCCTAAACCGAACCCTGGCACTGACCCTAACCCTGACCCTAACACTGACACTGACGATGACCATAATCTTAACTCTGACTCAGACCGTGAGCCTGACCAGAACCCTAACCCTAACCCTAAAGCTAAGCCTGATCCTGACCCTAATCATAACCCAAAAACTAAACGTAAAGCTGACCTTAACCTAACCATGACCCTAACCCTGACCCTGACCCTTGACCATAACACTAAACCTGACCCTAATCCTAACCTTGACCCTGACCCTTACTCTGACACTAACTCTAACCCTGACACTGCCGGTGAGCCTGACCAAACACCTAACCCTGAGCCTAACCCTAAACCTGACCCCTACCCTAAGCCTAACGATAACCCTGACCATAAAAATGTCTAACTAGCTGTGACCCTACTCTAACCCTAACCTTAACCCTAACCCTAAAACCAACCAAAAACTCTGACCCTGACCCTGACTTTGAGCCTGACCCAAACCCTAACCAGCCCTGACGCAGACCCTGAACCTGACCATGAGCCCGACCTGAACTGTAAGCCTAAACCAAAGCCTAACACTGACCCTGATTTGGATCCTGAACCTAAACCTAACCCTGACCTTACACTAACCCTGACTCAGACCCTAAACGAGACCCTGACCCTGACCTAAACTTGACACTAACCCAAAACCTGACCATGAGTGTGAGCCTGACCGTAACCCTAACCCTAAATGTAACACTTCACGCTGACCTTAATACGGACCCAGAACCTAAAACTAACGCTGGCTCTAAGGTAAAACTAAACCGTAACCTAACCCAAACCCTAACCCTGACCCTAACACAGTCTAACCCTAATCCAAACAATAACCTTACTTCTAACCCTAACCCTAACACCAAACCCTAACCTTTCCCCTGAACCTAACCTTGACCCTGACCCTAACCCTATCCCTGACCCAAACCTAACCCTGACCCTGACCCGAACCTTGCCCTTAAACCAAAACCTGATGCTGACCCTAAATCTGACCCTGTCCCTGAACGTCACCCTGACCCTGACACGGACCCTGACCCAAAACTTAACCCTCAACCTAACACTGACCCATTCCTGACCCTAACACTAACCCTGACCCTGACATAAGCCAGACCCTAAACCTAACCATAAACGTAAACCTGACCCTGTCCCTATCATGGGCCATGACCCAAAACCTAACGCTGACCCTAACCATGACACTAACCCTTAACCCTAACCCTGACCCTGACCCAAACCATGACTAAACCTAACCCTCAAGCTAACTGAACCCTAACCCTACCCTGTCATGTGGTTTGCCGGGAGGATGAGAGCTCCTCAGACCCTTGGGAGAGCTACCCACCGCATCCATGTGGGAACATGACCGCGGAAATCCTCAGACAGCTAGACTCATATGTGTTTGAGCACTCGCATGCACACACACACACACACACACACACACAGACATACACACACATACTGACACACACCCCGCTCTATACAGCTAGGGGTCAGAGGTGGACACCTAGGGAAAATGGTGGGTAAAAAGGGTGAAAGAAGAAAGAGGTTGGAGACAGCTCGGCCATGGGGTCAGGGGCATCAGGACTCCTGGCCAGGACCGAGATCCATACCATCTCAGGGAGACAGGATGGGCTGATGGTCAAGGGGTCCCGAAGGGGCCCAGGGGCTTTGCAAGGGCACTGGTGGGGACAGTGTCTGGGGTCTGGTGTCCATCACCACCCTGGACTACTGGAAGAAGGAAGAGGTAACCACCCTATCAATGGGGCCATAGAGACAGAGTGTCCCTAGTCTCCCACAGGCTTGTAGAAGAGCCTGTTGGCCTTGAATCTCTATCTGACACCCACTGTGCTCCCAGTCTTGGGTACATGCTTTCTACTCCCTCGAGGTCCTTCTGAGCAGAAGATAGCCTGGAGGCTTGGGGGGCTGACACTGTGAGCTTGCAGAATGATGCAGAGAACTAGGCCCCTGGCCTGGGGATCAAGGTCAGGACCCTCCTTGTTGCAGCCTCAGGGTCCTCATTGGGAAGAGATTCCAGAGTCAGTGCTCTGCTCAGGGTGAGAAGGCTTTACATAGCATGGAACCAAGCACCAGCGCAGGAGAGGGAAACAGGGACAAGGGAGACACCGGGGGTTTCGCCCATCAGCCCCGGAGCCCACAGATCCTGCTCCTGTGAGACACACAAAAACAGAGACAGACGCAGACGCAGACACAGAGACAAAGACAAAGACAGAGACAGACACTGAACACAGGAGACAGGGAACCATCAGAAGTGCCAGACTTTCCTCCATATGCTTGGAAATGACAGCCAAACATTTTGTCCCTGTATCAGTCCCACGGGCCATCCATCCTAGGAGGATGGATGCAGGAATGCCCGCGGACCACTGTGGGGGCTGGCCAGTGAATGGGAGCAGACGAGACCCTTGGATCTCAACCAAATGGAATTCCCGGGATGTCTGTGTCCACAAGGTCAGAAGCCATGCACTGCAACCTTGCCACGGGGGATGGGATTCAGGCAGGAGGAGGGTGGTTTTGCTGGATCCCAGAGCAGACCAGGCCTCTCGGGGCTATATTCCATTCTCCCTCCCATTCTCAGGCACACCCTTGTCTTGCCAAGTGTGTGCACCAAACTCCTGGCAGAGCGTGGGTGGAACACATGGAGAAAACTTACCTCTGATGGCATCCCCAGAAGAAGAAGCCAGAACACCCCCAATGTGCAGACGGGGAGACTGAGGAGGACCTGAGAGCCACAGGATGTGTGCAGGCTCACAGTCCTGGGCAGGAGCAGGAGCCCGGTCTGAACCCAGCTCTGTGCCCTCCCAGAGGAGACAACAGCTGCACCCAGGCCTCCCAGGTCTTGGGGGGAGGCTGTGTATGGTTCACTGGATGGACAGGGCATGGGGTGGAGGGTGAGCCTTGAGCATCTGGGGGAGGGGCGCCCTCAGGGAGCTCTGGATGGGAGCAGGAAGTACGGTAAGTAGCCCCCAGGCAGTGGTGACCTTACTTTGCTGACGACAGAACCCAACGGAATTGGAACCCACGTATCCAGGTACCCACATTCCATAGAAAACCACCCTACGCAACTCATTTCTGAGCACAGCATGAAGGAAACGACATGTTCTTGTGCTGTCTACCGAAGGCCAGAGAATGCAGGCAGTGGAGATCTCGCCCCGCAGACAAGGCCCTCACTGGGCAAGTCATGTCAGGCTTCCCTGACTTCTCTGGCCCTTTTGGCAAAAAGTATCGCAGGTGACACTGGGGAGCTCAGAGTCAGAGAGTTCCACAACTTCTGATTGACCCGTGTACCCATAGGTCTCCTCCACATGAGTATGTGATGTGTGAGAGTGTGTGTGTGTGTCTGTGTGTGTGTGTGTGTTTGTGTGTGTGTAAAAAGAGCTCATCAGGGGTGGAGATGCCCCGAGCAGGAGCAGGCTTATGAGTGGTCCGATGCCTGGTTGGCAGGTCATGGTCAAGCCCCAGGTTAAGGCAGGTTATGTGGGAGCGGGTGTGGGGGCTGCTCCCTTTTGCCCAGGGTTTATCCTGAGACCCTGCAGTGATGGGTCAATGAACCAGGTGTAGGCATAACACTAAGACTAAACACTGACCCTGACCCTTACCCTGACCCTGACTGTGAGACTGACCCAAAACCTAACCCTAACCCTGACCCTGACCCTGACTGAGATCCTAACCCGACACCTAACACTAAATCTAAGCCTGATGCTGACCCTGATCCGGACGCTGAACCTAAACCTATCCTGACCTTACTATAACCCTTATTCATCCCCAAATGTGACTCTGACTCTGACCGTAATTATTACACTGACCCTAACCAAATTCTAACACTAACCCTAACAATGACCGATCTTTGAGCCTGACCCTAACCGTAACCCTAAAGGAAACCATAACCCTGCCCCTAATAAGGACACTGAACCTAAACCTAACGCTGACCCTAACCCTAACACTAACCCCTACCCTAACTCAAACCCTAACCCTGACCCTACGCTGTATAACCCTAACACTAATCATAAACCTACTGCTAAACTTAACCCTAACCAAAAACTCAAACCGTTCCCCTGAAACTAAGCCTGACCCAGAACCGAAACTTGACCCTAAAACACAGCCTGACAATGACCCTATACTGACTCTGGCCCTGACCTTCACCCTTACCCTGACCCTGACACTGACTCTAAACCTAACCCTGACACTAACATTGACCCAAAACTAACCCTGCCCCTGACCTGAACCTGGACCCTAAAACAAAGCCTCACCCTGACCATAAATCTAACCCTGGCCCAAACCTTCACACTGACACTGATCCTGACCCTGACACTAATCCTAAGCTTGACCCTGACCTAAGCCTGACCATAAGCCTAACCCTGAACGTGACTGTGAGCCTGACCCTAACCGTAATTCTAAAGGTAACCCTAACCCTGACCTAATACCGACCTTGAACCTAAACCTAATGCTGATGCTAACCCTAACACTAACCCCTACCCTAACCCAAACCCTAAACCTGTCCTTAACACTGTCTAACCCTAACCCTAACCATAACCCTACTTCTAACCCTCATCCTAACCCCAAACACAAACCTTTCCTTAAACCTAACCCTGACACTGAACCGAACATTGACCCTAAACCAAATCCTGTCCCTGACCATAAACTGGACCCTGGCCCAGACCTTCACCTGACCGTGACCCTAATCCTAAACCTGACAATAGCACTGACCCAAAACTAACTCTGTCGCTGACCAGAACGTGGACCCTAAACCAAAACCAGATCCTGACCATAAACCTGAGAATGGCCCTGAACTTCACCCTGACCCTGACCCAGACTCTGAACATAAACCGAAACCTGACCCTAACAGTGACCCTGACACTGACCCTAACACTAACCCTGACACAGACTGTGAGTCTGACCCTAATTCTAACCCTAAACGTAACCCTGACCCTGACACTAAACGGGCCGTGATGCAAAAAATAACGATGACCCTAAACTGCAACTAACCTCTAACCCTAACGCGGACCCTGACTCTAACCTGGTCTAACCCTAGCGCTCAAACTAACTCTAAATCTCACCCTAACCCTATCCTTTAACCCTATCCCTGACCCTGACAATAACCATAACCCTGAACTTTGCCTAAACCTGTCCCAGATCCTAACCTTGACCCTAACCCAAACCCTAACCCTGACCCTAACACAGTCTAACCCTAACCTTAACCATAACCCTACTTCTAACCCTAACCCTAACACCAAACCTAACCATTCCCCTGAACCTAACCCTGACTATGACCCTAACCCTAACCCTGACCCAGACCTAACCCTGACCCTGACCTGAAACTTGCCCTTAAACCAAAACATGACGCTGACCCTAAATCTGACCCTGTCCCTGATCTTCACCCTGACACTGACACGGACCCTGACCCTAAAACTAACCCTCACCCTAACACTGACCCATTCCTGACCCTAACACCTGACCCTGACTGTAAGCCAGACCCTAAACCTAACCATAAACGTAAACCTGACCCTGACCCTATCATGGGCCATGACCCAAAACCTAACGCTGACCCTAACCATAACACTAACCCCTAACCCTAACCCTGACCCTGACCCAAACCCTGACTAAACCTAACCCTCAACCTAACTGAACCCTAACCCTAACCCTGTCATGCGGTTTGCCTGGAGGATGAGAGCTCCTCAGATCCTTGGGAGAGCTACCCACCGCATCCTGTGTGGGAAAATGACCTCGGACATCCTCAGACAGCTAGACTCATGTGTTTGAGTGCTCACATGCACAGACACGCACACCCACACACAAACACACACACACACACACACACACACTCACACACCCCCCGCTCTACCCAGCTAGGGGTCAGAGGTGGACACCAAGGGAAAATGGTGGGTAAAAAGGGTGAAAGAAGAAAGAGGTTGGAGACAGCTCAGCCATGGGGTGAGGGGCATCAGGGCTCGTGGCCAGGACCAAGATTCATAGCATGGGAAGGGGAGACAGGATGGGTTGATGGTCAAGGGGTGCCCAAGGGGCCCAGGGGCTTTGCAAGGGCACTGGGTGAGGACAGTGTCTGGAGTATGGTGGCCATCACCACCCTGGACTACTGGGAGTAGGAAGAGGTAACCACCCTGTGTGGACAGAGCTACAACCCCGAAGGCCTCCCCTTACTCTTCTATCAATGGGGCCATAGAGACAGGGTGTCCCTAGTCTCCCACAGGCTTGTAGAAGAGGCTGTTGGCCTTGAATCTCTATCTGACACCCACTGTGCTCCCAGTCTTGGGTAAAAGCTTTCTACTCCCTCGAAGTCCTTCTGAGCAGAAGAGAGCCTGGAGGCTTGGGGGGCTGACATTGTGAGATGCAGAATGTGGCAGAGCACTAGGCCCCTGGCCTGGGGACCAAGGTCAGGACCCTTCTTGTTGTAGCCTCAGAGTACCCATTGGGAAGAGATTCAAGAGTCAGTGCTCTGCTCAGGGTGAGAAGGCCTTACTTACCAAAAAACCAAGCACCAGCACAGGAGAGGGAAACAGGGACAAGGGAAACACCGGAGGGTTTGCCCATCAGCCCTGGAGCCCACAGATCCTGCTCCTGTGAGACACACACAAAAAAAGACAGACACAGACACAGACACAGAGACAAAGACAAAGAAAGAGACAGAGACAGACACTGTACACAGGAGAGAGGGAACCAGCAGAAGTGCCAGACTTTCCTCCATCAGCATGGAAATGACAGCCAAACATTTTGTCCCTGTATCAGTCCCACGGGCCATCCATCCTAGGAGGATGGATGCGGGAATACCCGCGGACCACTGTGGGGGCTGGCCAGTGAATGGGAGCAGACGAGACCCTTGGATCTCAACCAAATGGAATTCCCATTTGGACACAGACACATGTCTGTGTCCACAAGGTCAGAAGCCATGCACTGCAACCTTGCCACGGGGGATGGGATTCAGGCAGGAGGATGGTGGTTTTGCTGGATCCCAGAGCAGATCCAGGGCTCTCGGGGCTATGTCCAATTCCCCCGCCCATCCCCAGGCACACCCGTGCCTTGCCAAGTGTGTGCACCAGACTCCTGGCAGAGCGTGGATGGAACACATGGAGAGGGCCTACCTCTGATGGCATCCCCAGAAGAAGAAGCCAGAACACCTCCACTGTGCAGACGGGGAGACTGAGGAGGCCGTGACAGCCACAGGATGTGTGCGGGCTCACAGTCCTGGGCAGGAGCAGGAGCCCTGTCTGTACCCAGCTCTGTGCCCTCCCAGCGGAGACAATAGCTGCACTCAGGCCTCCCAGGTCTTGGGTGGAGGCTGTGCGTGGGTCACTGGATGGACAGGGCATGGGGTGGAGTGTGAGCCTTGAGCATCTGGGGGAGGGGAGCCCTCAGGGAGCGCTGGATGGGAGCAGGAAGTCCGGTAAGAAGCCCCCAGGCAGTGGCGACCTTACTTTCCTGGTGACAGAGACCAACGGAATTGGAACCCACGTATCCAGGTACCCACATTCCATAGAAAACCACCCTGAACAGCTCATTTCTGGGCACAGCATGAAGGAAATGACATTTTCTTGTGCTGTCTACCGAAGCCCAGAGAATGCAGGCAGAGGAGAGTTTGCCCCCTAGACAAGTCCCCTCACTGTGCAGATCATGTCAGACTTCCCTGACTTCTCTGGCCCTTTTGGCAAAAAGAACCGCAAGGTGACACCCAGGGGCTCAGAGTCAGAGACTCTCACACCTTCTGATTGACCCGTGTAGCCGTAGGTCTCCTCTACGTGTGTGTGTATGTGTGTGTGTGTGTGTGTAACGAGAGCTCATCAGGGGTGGAGATGCCCTGAGCAGGAGCAGGCTTATGAAGGTCCAATGCCTGGTTGGCAGGTCATGTTCACACCCCAGTTTAAGGCAGGCTAGGTGGAAGCAGGTGTGGGGGCTGCATCATTTTGCCCAGGGCTTATCCTGAGACTCTGCAGGGACTGGTCAATGACCCAGGTGCGGGTTTAACCCTAAAACTAACCCCTGACCCTGACCTTGATCCTGACCCTGACTGTGAGCCTGACCCAAAACCTAACCCTAGCCGTGACCCTAACCCTGACCGAGATCGTGACCCAAATTCTAACACTAAATCTAAGCCTGAGGGTGACCCTGATCCAGACCCTCAACCTAAACCTAACCTGACATTACTCTAATCCTGACTCATCTCTAACCGTGACTATGAATCTGACCCTTATCATTACCCTGACCCTAACCAAATCCTATCACTAACCCTAACACTTACCGATCTTTGAGCCTGACCCTAACCGTAACCCTACAGGTAACCCTAACCGTGCCCCTAATAAGGACCCTAAACCTAAACCTAATGCTGACCCTAACGCTAACACTAACCTTTACCCAAATTCAAACAATAACCCTTACCCTACACTGTCTAACCCTATCACTAAACATAACCCTACTGCTAACCCTAACCAACAACTCAAACAGTTCCCCTGAAACTAACCCTGACCCTGATCCGAAACTTGACCCTAAAACACAGCCTGACCATGACCCTAAACTGACTCTGGCCCTGACCTTCACCCTGACCATGACCCTGACCCTGATTCTAAACCTAACACTGACGCAAAACTAACCATGCCCCTGACCGAACCTGGGCCCTAAACCAAAGCCTCACCCTGGACCCTAATCTGAACCTGGCCCTGACCTTCACCCAGACCATGACCATGACCGTGATTCTAAACCTAAACCTGACTCTAACACTGACCCAAAACTAACCCTGCCCATGACCCGAACCTGGACCCTAAATCAAAGCCTCACCCTGACCCTAAATCTGACCCTGGCCCTGACCTTCACCCTGAACCTGATCCTGACTCTGAACCTAATCCTAAGCCTGACCCTGACCTAAGGCTGACACTAACCCAAACCCTTACCATGACTGTGAGCCTAACCCTACCTGTAATCCAAAAGGTAACCCTAACCTTGACCTAATACCGACCGTGAACCTAAACCTAATGCTGACGCTAACCCTAACACTAACGCATACCCTAACGCAAACCCTAACCCTGACTTTATCGCTGTCTAACCCTAACCCTAACCATAACCCTACTTCTAACCCTAATGCTAACCCCAAACACAAACCTTTCCCCTAAACCTAACCCTGACACTGAACCGAACATTGACCCTAAACCAAATCCTGTCCCTGACCATAAACCGGACCTTGGCCCAGACCTTCACCTGACCCTGACCCTAAACCTAACTGACAACAGCACTGACCCAAAACTAACCCTGTCCCTGACCTGAACGTGGACCCTAATTAAAAACCAGATCCCGACCCTAAACCTGACCATGGCCCTGACTTTCACCCTGACCCTGACCCAGACCCTGACCATAAACCTAAACCTGACCCTAACAGTGAACCTGACCCTGACCCTAACACTAAACCTGAGCCTGACTGTGAGTCTGACCCTAACTCTAACCCTAAACATAACCCTGACCCTGACCCTAACACGGGCCATGACGCGAAACATAACGATGACCCTAACCCTACAACTAACCACTAACCGTAACGCTGACACTGACCCTAACCCTGTCTAACCCTAAACCCTCAAACTAACTCTAATTCTTACCCTAACCCTATCCATTAACACTAAACCTGACCCTATCCCTGACCCTGACCATAACCCAAACCCTGAACTTTGCCAAAAATTGACTCTGATCCTAACCTTGACCCTAAACAGAAACCTGACCCAGACCATAAACTGAACCCTAGCTCTGACCCTAACCCTGACCCTAACACTGACACTGACGCTGACCATAAACCTAAGTCTGACCCAGACCATGAGCTTGACCAGTACCCTAAACCTAACACTAACCCTGATCCGGACCCTAATCATAACACAGAATCTAAACGTAAAGCTGACCTTATCCTAACAATGACCCTAATCCTGACGCTGACCCTGACCCTAACACTGAACATGAACCTAATCCTAACCCTGACCCTGACTTTTACTCTGACACTAACCCTAACCTTGACACAAACTGTGAGCCTGACTATAAACCTAACCCTGAGCCTAACCCTAACCCTGACCACTACCCTAAGCCTAATGATAACCCTGACCCTAACAATGTCTAATCCTAACCGTGACCCAAACTCAAACCCTAAACTTAACCCTAACCCTAAAACTAAATGAAAACTCTGACCCTGAACCTGACTGTGAGCCTGACCCAAAACCTAACCAGCCCTGACACTGACCGTGACCCTGACCATGAGCCTGACTCGAACTCTAAGCCTAATCCAAAGCCTAACGCTGACCCAGATTCAGACCCTGAACCTAAACCTAACCCTGAACTTACACTAACCCTGACTTAGACCCTAAACCCTGACCCTGACCTAACCTTGACGATAACCCTAAACCTCACCATGACTGTGAGCCTGATCCTAACCCTAACCCTAAATGTAACCCTAAACATTGACCCAAATACGGACCCAAACTTAAAACTAACGCTGACACTAACGGTAAAACTAAACCCTACCGTAACCGAAACCCTAACCTGACCCTAACACAGTCTAACCCTAAACCTAATATTACCCTACTTCTAACCCTACCCCTAACACCAAACCCTAAACTTTCCCCTGTACCTAACGCTGACCTGACCCTAAACGTAACCCTAAACCTGACCCAAACCTAACCCTGAACCTGACCTGAACCATGCCCCTAAATAAAAACCTGACACTGACCCTAAATCTGACCCTGTCCCTGACCTTCACCCTGACCCTGACACTGACCCTGACCATAAACCTAACCCTCACCCTAACACTGACCCAGACATGGACCCTAACACTAACCCTGACCTTAACGGTGAGCCTGATCTTAAACCTAACCATAAACGTAAACCTGACCCTGACCCTAACAAGGGCCATGACCCGAAACCTAACGCTGACCCTAATCCTAACACTAACCCCTAACCCTTAACCTGACCCTGACCCAAACCCTGTCTAAACCTAACCATCAACCTAACCCTAACGCTAACCCTAAACCTCCCATAAGATTTGCCTGGAGGAGGAGGGCTTCTCAGATCCTTGGGGAGAGCTACCCACCCCATCTCATGTGGGGACATGACCTCGGACATCCCCAGACAGCTAGAGGCATATGTGTTTGAGTGCTGACATGCAGACACACACACACACACACACACAATCACACACACACACACAAACACACATCCCGCTCTGCCCAGCTAGGGGTCAGAGGTGGACACCAAGGGAAAATGGTGGGTAAAAAGGGTGAAAGAAGAAAGAGGTTGGAGACAGCTCGGTCATGGGGTCAGGGGCATCAGGACTCCTGGACAGGATCGAGATCCAAAGCATGGGGAGGGAAGACAAGACGGGCTGATGGTCAAGGGGTCTCCAAGGGGCCCAGGGGTTTTGAAAGGGCACTGGGTGGGAACAGTGTCTGGAGTATGGTGTCCATCAGCACCCTGGACTACTGGAAGTGGGAAGAGGTAACCACACTGTGTGGACAGGGTTACAACACTGAAGACCTACCCTTACTCTTCTATCAATGGGCCCATAGAGATATGGTGTTCCTAGTCTCCCAAAAGCTTGTAGAAGAGCCTGTTGGCCTTGAATCTCTATCTCTGACCAACTGTGTCCCAGTCTTGGGTACATGTTTTCTACTCCCTCGAGGTCCTTCTGAGCAAAAGACAGCCTGGAGGCTCGGGGGGCTGACATTATGAGCTTGTAGAATGTGGCAGAGCACTAGGCCCCTGGCCTGGGGACCAAAGTCAGGACCTTTCTTGTTGCAGCATCAGGGTCCCCATTGGAAAGAAGTTGAAGAGTCAGTACTCTGCTCAGGGTGAGAAGGCCTTACTTACCAAGGAACCAAGCACCAGCACAGGAGAGGGAAACAGGGATGAGGGAGACACCGGAGGATTAGCCCATCAGCCCTGGAGCCCACAGATCATGCTCCTGTGAGACACACAAAAACAGAGACAGACGCAGACGCAGACACAGAGACAAAGACAAAGAGAGAGACAGAGACAGACACTGAACACAGGAGAGAGGGAACCAGCAGAAGTGCCAGATTTTCCTCCATCAGCTTGGAAATGACAGCCAAACATTTTGTCCCCTTATAAGTCCCACGGGCCATCCATCCTAGGAGGACGGATCCGGGAATGCCCGCGGACTACTGTGGGGGTTGGCCAGTACATGGGCGCAGACGAGGCCCTTGGACCTCAACCTAATGGAAGTACCAGGAAGTCTGTGTCCACAAGGTTGGAAGCCATGCACTGCAACCTTGCCACGGGGGATGGGATACAGGCAGAAGTAGGGTCGTTTTGATGGATCCAGGAGCAGATCCAGGCATCTCTGGGCTATGTTCCATTCTCCCACCCATCCCCAGGCACACCCGTGCCTTGCCAAGTGTGTGCACCAGACTCCTGGGAGAGTAGGGATGGAACGCATGGAGAGGGCCAACCCCTGATGGCATCCCCAGAAGAAGAAGCCAGAACACGCCCAATGTGCAGACGGGGAGACTGAGGAGTCCCTGAGAGCCACAGGATGTGTGCGGGCTCACAGTCCTGGGCAGGAGCAGGAGCCTGGTCGGAACCCAGGTCTGTGCCCTCCCAGAGGAGACAACAGCTGCACCCAGGCCTCCCAGTTCTTGGGGGGAGGCTGAGTGTGGGTCACTGGATGGACAGGGCATGGGGTGGTGTGTGAGCCTTGAGCAGTTGGGGGAGGGGGCGCCCTCAGGGAGAGCAGATGGGATGGATGGGAGCAGAAAGTCCGGATGAGCCCCAAGGCAGTGGTGACCTTACTTTCCTGACGACAGAGCCCAACGGAATTGGAACCCACATATACAGGCACCCACATTCCAGTGAAAACCACCCTGACCAGCTCATTTCTGGGCACAGCCTGAAGGAAACGACATGTTCTTTTGCTCTCTACCGAAGCCCAGAGAATGCAGGCAGAGGAGAGATCGCCCGCCAGACAAGTCCCCTCACTGGGCAGGTCATGTCAGGCTTCCCCGACGTCTCTTGCCCTTTTGACAAAAAATCGCAAGCTGACACCGGGGGGGCTCAGAGTCAGAGAGTCCCACACTTTCTGATTGACCCATGTACCTATAGGTATCCTCCCCATGTGTGTGTGTGTGTGTGTGTGTGTGTGTGTGTGTGTGTAAAGAGAGCTCATCGGGGGTGGAGGTGCCCCGAGCAGGAGCAGACTTATGAAGGGTCCGATGCCTGGTTGGCAGGTCATGTTCACGCCCCAGGTTAAGGCAGGCTATGTGGGAGTGTGTGTGCTGACTGCACCCTTTTGTCCAGGGTTTATCCTTAGATCGTGCAGGGACTGGTCAATGACCCAGGTGCGGCGCAAACCCTAATACTAACCCCTGACGCTAACCCTAACCCTACCCTAACCCTAAACCTAATTCTGACCCAGACCGTGAGCCTGACCAGAACCCTAACCCTGAAGCTAACCCTGATCCTGACCTAATCATAACCCAGAATCTAAAATAAAGCTGACCTTATCCTCACCATGACCCTAAACCCGACCCTGACCCTGACCCTAACACTGAACCTGACCCTAATCCTACCCATGACCCTGACCCTTACTCTGACACTAAACCTAACCATGACACTGACTGTGAGCCTGGCCATAAACCTAACCCTGATCCTAACCCTAACCCTGACCCCTACCCAAAGCCTAACGATAACCCTGACCCTAACAATGTCTCACCCTAACACTGACCCTAACTCTAACCCTAACCTTAACCCGAACCCTAAAACTAACCGAAAGCTCTGACCTTGAACCTGACTGTGAGCCTGACCCACAACCTAACCAGCCCTGATGCTGACCCTGACCCAGACCATGAACCTGACCCGAACCCTAACCCTAAACCAACACCTAACGCTGACCCTAATTCGGACCCTGAACCCAAACCTAACCCTGACTTTACACTAACCCTGACTTAGACCCTAAAAGACCCTGACCCTGATATAACCTTGACCATAACCCTAACCCTCAGCATGACGGTGAGTCTGACCCTAACTCTAACCCTAAACGTAACCCTAACCCTGACCCTAACTCGGGCCATGACGCGAAACATAACGATGACCCTAACCCTACAACTAGCCCCTAACACTAACGCTGACCCTGACCCAACACGGTCTAACCCTATCCCTCAAACTAACTCTAATTCTCACCCTAACCCTATACTTACCCCTAACCCTGACGCTATTCCAGACCCTGACTATAACCCTAACCCTAAACTTTGCCTAAACTTGACCCTGATCCGAAAGTTGACCCTAAACAGAACCCTGTCCCTGACCCTAAACCGAACACTGGAACTGACCCTAAACCTTACTCTAACACTGACACTGACACTACCATAAACCTAACTCTGACCCAGACCGTGAGGCTGACAAGAACCCTAAGCCTAAAGCTAACACTGATCGTGACCCTAATCATAACCCAGAACATAAATGCAAACCTGACCTTATACTAACCATGACCCTAAACCTGACCCTGATTCTGACCCTAACACTGAACCTGACCCTAATCCTAACCCTGACCCTGACTCTAAATCTGATAATAACCCTAACCCTGAAACAGACTGTGAGCCTGACCATAAACCTAACCCTGAACCTAAACCTAACCCTGACCCCTACCCTAAGCCTAACGATATCCCTGACCCTAACAATATCTAACCCTAACCCTGACCCTAACTCTAACCCTGACATTAACTCTAACTTTAAAACAAACCGAAAAACCTGAACCTGAACCTGACTGTGAGCCTGACCCAACATAACCAGCCCTGACACTCACCCTGAACCTGACCATGAGGCAGACCCTAACCCTTAACTAAACAAAAGCCTAAAGCTGACCCTGATCAGACCCTGAATTTAACCAAACCCTGACCATACACTAACCCGGACTCAGAACCTAACCGAGAGCCTGAACCTGACCTAAACCCTAACCCTGACCATGACTGTGAGCCTGAACCTTAACCTAATCCTAAATGTAACCCTAAACGCTGACCCTAATACGGACCCAGAACCTAAAACTAACGCTGACCCTAATGGTAAAAATAAACCCTAGCCTAACCCAAACCCTAACCCTGAACCTAACACAGTCTAACCCTAATCCTAAACATAACCCTAATTCTAACCCTAACCCTAACACCAAACCCTAACGTTTCCCCTGAACCTAAACCTGACCCTGAACCTAACCCAACCCTAACCATGACTCAAACCTAAACCTGACCCTGACCCGCACCTTGCCCGTAAACCCAAACCTGACCCTGACCCTAAATCTGACCCTGTCCCTGATCTTCACACAGACCCTGACACTGACCCTGATCCTAATCCTAACCCTCACCCTAACACTGACCCAGACTCTGACCTCACACTTACCCTGACCCTGACTGTGAGCTGGACCCTAAACCTAACCATAAACATAAACCTGACCGTGACCAAAACACGGGCCATAACCCAAAACATAACGCTGACCCTAACCCTAACACAAACCCCTAACATTAACCCTGACCCTGACCCAAACCTGGACTAAACCTAACCCTGAACCTAACTCTAACCCTACCCCTAACCCTCCCATGAGCATTGCCTGGAGGATGAGAGCTCCTCAGATGCTTGGGAAGAGCTACCCACCCCATCCCATGTGGGGACAAGACATTGGACATCCCGAGAAAACTAGAGACATATGAGTTTGAGCTCACGCATGCACAGACACACACACACACACACACACACACACACACACACACACACCCCGCTCTGCCCAGCTAGGGATGAGAGGTGGACATCAAGGGAAAATGATGGGTAAAAAGGGTGAAAGAAGAAAGAAATTGGAGACAGCTCGGCCATGGGGTCAGGGGCATCAAGACTCTTGGCCAGGACCGAGATCCAAAGCAAGGGGAGTGGAGACAGAATGAGCTGATGGTCAAGGGGTCCCAAAGGGGACCACGGGCTTTGCAAAGGCACTGGGTGGGGACTGTGTCTGGGGTCTGGTGTCCATCACCACCCTGGACTACTGGAAGTAGGAAGAGGTAACCACCCTGTGTGGACAGAGCTACAACACCGAAGTCCTCCCCTTACTTTTCTATCAATGGGGCCATAGAGACAGGGTGTCCCTAGACTCCCACAGGCTTGTAGAAGAGCGTGTTGGCCTTGAATCTCTATCCGAGACCCACTGTGCTCCCAGTCTTGGGTACATGCTTTCTACTCCCTCGAGGTCCTTCTGAGCAGAAGACAGCCTGGAGGCTCGGGGGCTGACATTGTGAGCTTGCAGAATGTGGCAGAGCACTAGGCCCCTGGCCTGGGGACCAAGGTTAGGACCCTCCTTGTTGCAGCTTCAGGGTCCCCATTGGGAAGAGGTTCCAGAGTCAGTGCTCTGCTCAGGGTGAGAAGGCCTTAATTAGTAAGGAACCAAGCACCAGCACAGGAGAGGGAAACAGGACAAGGGAGACACCGGAGGTTTCGTCCATCAACCCTGAGGCCCACAGATCCTGCTCCTGTGAGACAAACAAAAACAGAGACAGGCGCAGACAAAGAGACAAAGACAAAGACAAAGACAGAGACAGACACAGAACAAAGGAGAGAGGGAACCAGCAGAAGAGCCAGATGTTCCTCCATTAGCTTGGAAATGACAGCCAAACATTTTGTCCCCTTATCAGTCCCACAGGCCATCCCTCCTAGGAGGACGGATGCGGAAATGCCCGAGGACCACTGTGGGTCTGGACAGTACATGGGCGCAGACGAGGCCCTTGGACCTCAAACTAATGGATGTCCCAAGAAGTCTGTGTCCACAAGGTCAGAAGCCATGCACTGCAACCTTGCCACTTGGGATGGGATACAGGCAGGAGGTGGTTGGATTTGCTGGATCTCAGAGCAGATCCAGGCCTCGCTGGACTATGTTCCATTCCCCGCCCATCCTCAGGCACACCACTGCCTTCCCAAGTGTGTGAACCAGAGCCTGGGAGACCGGGGATGGAACTCATGGAGAGGGCCTACCCCTGATTGCATACCCTGAAGAAGAAGCCAGAACACCCCCAAAGTGCAGACGGGGAGACTGAGGAGGCCCTGAGAGCCACAGGATGTGTGCGGGCTCACAGTCCTGGGCAGGAGCAGGAGCCTGGTCGGAACCCAGCTCTGTGCCCTCCCAGCGGAGACGACAGCTTCACCCAGGCCTCCCAGCGGTGGGGGGAGGCTGTGTGTGGGTCACTGGATGGACAGGGCATGGGGTGGAGTGTGAGCCCTGAGCAGCTGTGGTAGGGACGCACTCAGGGAGCTCTGGATGGGAGCAGCAAATCCGGGAAGGAGCCCCCAGGCATGGTGAACTTACCTCCATGAAGACAGAGCCCAATGGAATTGGAACCCACCTATCCAGGCACCTACATTCCAGAGAAAACCACCCTGCCAAGCTCATTTTTGGGCACAGCCTGAAGGACATGACATGTTCTTGTGCTGTCTATTGAAGCCCAGAGAATGCAGGCAGAGGAGAGCTCACCCGCCAGACAAGTCCCCTCACTGGGTAGGTCATGTCAGGCCTCCCTGACGCCTCGGGCCGTATTGGCAAAAAGAATCACAAGGTGACACCGAGGGGCTCAGGTCAGAGAGTCCCACACCTTCTGATTGACCCGTGTAGCCCTAGGTCTCCTGCCCGTGTGTGTGTGTGTGTGTGTGTGTGTGTGTGTAAAGAGAGGTCATCGGGGGTGGAGATGCCCAGAGCACGAGCAAGCTTATGAGGGGTTTGATGCCTGGTTGGCAGGTCATGTTCACATCCCAGGTTAAGGCAGGCTAGGTGGGAGTGGGTGTGGGGGCGGCAACCTTTTGCCCAGGGTTAATCGTGAGACCCTGAAGGGACTGGACAATGACCCAGTTGCGGGGCTAACCCTAACACTAACCCCTGACCCTAACCCTGAAAGTAAGCCTGACACAAAACCTAACCCTAGCCCTGACCCTGACTCTGACCATGACCGAGATCCTGACCCAAAACCTAATCCTAAATCTAAGCCTGATGCTCACCCTGATCCAGAACCTGATCCTAAACGTAACCTGACCTACTCTAACCCTGACTCATCCCTAACCGTGACCCTGACTCTGACCCTAATCATAACCCTGACCCTAACCAAATCCTGACCCTAACCCTAACAGTGACCGAACTTTGAGCCTGACCTTAACCGTAACCCTAAAGGTAACCCTAACCCTGACCCTAATAAGGAACCTGAACCTAAACCTAATGCTGACCCTAACCCTAACAGTAAACCCTACCCAATCCAACCCTACCCTTGACACTACGCTGTCTAACCCTAAAACTAAACATAACCCTACTGCTAACCATAACACTAACCAAAAACTCAAACTGTACCCCTGAAACTAACCCTGACCCTGAACCGAAATTTGACCCTAAAACAAAGCCTGACCCTGACCCTAATCTGACCCTGGCCCTGACCTTCACTTTTACCCTAACCTTGATCCTGACTCTAAACCAACCCTGACCCTAAAACTGACCCAAAACTAACCCTGCCCCTGATCCGAACCTGGACCCTAAACCAAAGCCTCACCCTGACCCTAAATCTGACCCTGGCCTTGACCTTCACCCTGACCCTAATCCTAATGCTGACCCTGACCTAAGCCTTTCCCTAACATTAAACCTGACCGTGACTGTGAGCCCGACCCTAACCGTAATCCTAAAGTTAACCCTAACCCTGACCTAATACTGACCCTGAAACTAAACCTAATACTGATGCTAACCCAAACACTAACCCCTACCCTAAACCAAACCCTAACCCTGACCTTAACGCTGTCTAACCATAACCCTAACCATAACCCTACTTCTAACCCTAATCCTAAACCCAACCCCAAACCTTTCCCCTAAACCTAACCCTGACTCTGAACTGACGATTGACCCTAAACCAAATCCTGACCCTGACCATAAACCTGACCCAGGCCCAGACCATCACCTGACCCTGACCCTAAACCTAACCCTGACAATAGCACTGACCCAAAACTAACCTTGTCCCTGAGCTGAATGTGGACACTAAACCAAAACCAGATCCTGACGCTAAACCTGACACTGGCCCAGACTTTTACACTGACCCTGACCCAGACCCTGACCATAAACCTAAACCTGACTCTAACAGTGAACCTGACCCTGACCCTAACACTAACCCTGACCCTGACTGTGAGTCTGACCCTAACTCTAACCCTAAATGTATCACTGACCTTTTGCTAACATGGGCCATGACGCAAAACATAACGATGACCCTAACCCTACAACTAGCCCCTAACCTTAATGCTGACCCTGACCCAACCCGGTCTAACCCTAACCCTCAAACTAACTCTAATTCTCACCCTAACCCCATACTTTAACCCTAACCCTGACCCTATCCCTGACACTGACCAAAACCCTCACCCTAAACTTTGCCTAAACTTGACCCTGATCCGAAAGTTGATCTTAAACAGAACCCTGACCCTGACCCTATACCAAACCCTGGCCCTGATCCTAAACCTTACTCTAACACTGACACTGACACTGACCAGAAACCTAACGCTGACCCAGACCGTGTTCCTGACCAGAACCCTACCCTAAAGCTAACCCTGATCCTGACTGTAATCATAACCCAGAATCTAAACGTAAAGTTGACCTTATCCTAAACATGGCCCTAACCCTGACCCTGACACTGACCATAACACTGAACCTGACCCAAATCCTAACCCTGACCCTGACCCTTACTCTGACACTAATCCTAACCCTGACACTGACGGTGAGCCTGACCATAAACCTAACCTTGAACCTAACACTAAAAATGACCCCTACCCTAAGTCTAACGATATTCCAGACCCTGCAATGTCTAACCCTAACCCTTACACTAACTCTAACCCTGACATTAACTCAAACCCTAAAACTAGCCGAAAACCCTGATAATAACCCTGACTGTGAGCATGACCTACCTAACCAGCACGGACACTCACGCTGACCCCGACCATGAGCCAGACCAGAACACTAAACTAAACCAAAGCCTAACGCCGACCCTGATTTGGACCCTGCACTTTAACCTAACCCTGACCTTACACTAACCGTGATTAAGACCCAATCCGAGAGTCTGACCCTGACAAAACCTTGACCCAAAACCTAAACCTGACCTTGACTGTGAGCCTGACCCTAAAAAAAACAATAAATGTAACCCTAAACGCTGACCCTAATACGGACCCAGAAACTAAAACTAACGCTGACCCTAAAGGTAAAACTAAACCTAACCCAAACACTAACCCTGACCCTAACACAGACTAACACTAACCCTAACCATAATGCTACTTCTAACACTAACCCTAACACCAAACCCTAACCTTACCCTGATCCTAACACTGGTCCTAACCCAAACCCTAACCCTAACCCTGACCCAACATAACTCTCATCCTGACACGAACCTTGCCCCTTAACCAAAAAATGACCCTGACCAAAACTCTGACCCTGGCCCTGACCTTCACCCTGACCCTGACCCTGACCCTAATACTAAGCCAGACCCAGTCCTAAACTGGACCCTAACCCTAAACCTACCCTAACCCTAAACCGAACTCTGACCCTGACGTGAGCCTGACCAGAACCCTAACCCAAAGCTAAACATGATCCTGACTATAATCATAACCCAGAATATAAACGTAAAGCTGACCTTATCCTAACCATAACCCTAAACCTGACCTTGACCCTGATGCTAACACTGAACCTGACCCTAATCCTAACCCTGACCCAGACCCTTAATCTGACACAAACCCTAACCCTGACACTGACTGTGAGCCTGACCATAAACCTAACCCTAACCTAACCCTAACCCTGACCCCTACCTTAAGCCTAACGATAACCCTGACCCTAACAATGTCGAACCCTAACCCTGACACTCACTCTAACCCTAACATTAACCCTAACCCTAAATCTCACCAAAAAACCTGCCCCTGACCCTGACTGTTAACCTGACCCAAACCTAATCAGCCCTGATCCTCAAAATGATCCTGATCATGAGCCAGACCCGAACCTGAAACTAAACCAAAGCCTAACGCTGACACTGATTTGGACCCTGAACTTAAACCTAACCCAGACCTTACACTAACCCTGACTCAGACCCTAACCGAGAGTTTGACCCTGACCCAAACGTGACCCTAACCCGAACCCTGACCTTGACTGTGAGCCTGAACCTAAACCTAACCCTAAATGTAACCCTAAACCCTGACTTCTTATATGGACCCAGAACCTAAAACTAAAGCTGACCCTAACAGTAAAACTAAACCCTACCCTAACCCAAACCCTAACCCTGACACTAACTCAGTCTAATGCTAACCCTAACCATAACGCTACTTCTAACACTAACACTAACACCAAAACCTAACCTTACCCTGAACCTATCCCTGACCCTAACACTAACCCTAATCCTGACCCAAACATAACCCTCATCGTGACACGAACCTTGCCTCTAAACCAAAACCTGACCTGATCCAAAATCTGACCCTGTCCCTGACCTTCACCCTGACCCTGACACTGACCCTGACACTAAACCTAACACTCACCCTAACACTAACCCAGAACCTGACCCTCACACTAACCCTGACCCTGACTGTGAGCCAGACCCTAAGACTAACCACAAACGTAAAGCTGACCCTGACCCTAACACGGGCCATGACCCAAAACCTAATGCTGACTCTAACACTAACACGAACCCCTAACCGTAACCCTGACCCTGACCGAAACCCTGTCTAAACCTAACTCTCAACCTAACTCTAACCCTACCCCTAACCCTCCCATGAGGTTTGCCTGGAGGATGAGAGCTCCTCAGATCACTGGGGAGAGCTACTCACCCCATCTCATGTGGGGACATAACCTCGGACATCACAAGACAGATAGAGGCATATGTGTTTGAGCGCTCCCATAACACACACACACACACACACACACACACACACATATACACCCATCTCTGCCCATCGAGGGGTCAGAGGTGGACAACAAGGGAAAATGGTGGGTAAAAAGGGGGAAAGAAGAAAGAGGTTGGAGACAGCTCGGACATGGGGTCAGTGGCATTAGGACTGATGGCCAGGACCGAGATCCAAAGAATGGGGAGTGGAGACAGGACGAGCTGATGGTCAAGGGGTTCCCAAGGCGACCAAGGGCTTTGCAAGGGCACTGGGTGGGGACAGTGTCTGGGGTCTGGTGTCCATCACCACCCTGGACTACTGGAAGTAGGAAGAGGTAACCACCCTGTGTGGACAGAGATACAACACCGAAGGCCTCCCCTTACTCTTCTATCAATGGGGCCATAGAGACAGGGTGTCCCTAGTCTCCCACAGGCTTGTAAAAGAGCCTGTTGGCCTTGAATCTCTATCCGAGACCCACAGTACTCCCAGTCTTGGGTATGAGCTTTCTACACCCTCGAGGTCCTTCTGAGCAGAAGAAAGCCTGGAGGATTGGGGGGCTGACATTGTGAGCTTGCAGAATGTGGCAGAGCACTAGGCCCCCGGCCTGGAGACTAAGGTCGGCCTGGAGACCAAGGTCTTCTTGCAGCTTCAGGGTCCACATTGAGAAGAGATTCCAGAGTCCATGTTCTGCTCAGGGTGAGAAGGCCTTACTTACCAAGGAACCAAGCACCTGCACAGGAGAGGGAGACAGGGACAAGAGAGACAACGGCGGTTCCGTCCATCAGCCCTGGAGCCCACAGATCCTGCTCCTGTGAGACACACCAAAACAGAAACAGAACCTAAAACAGAGACAAAGACAAAGACAAAGACAGAGACACACAGTGAACACAGGAGAGAAAGAACAAGCAGAAGTGTCAGACTCCTCCATCAGCTTGGAAATGACAGCCAAACATTTTGTCCCATTATCAGTCCCATGGGCCATCCCTCCTAGGAGGACGGATGCGGGAATGCCCGCGGACCACCAGGGGGGCTGGCCAGTACATGGGTGCAGACGAGGCCCTTGGACCTCAACCTAATGGAAGTCCCGGGAAGTCTGTGTCCACAAGGTCAGAAACATGCACTGCAACCTTGCCACGGGGGATGAGATACAGGCAGGAGGAGGGTGGTTTTGCTGTATCCCAGCGGAGATCCAGGCCTCTCTGGGCTATATTCCATTCCCCCGCCCATCACCAAGCACACCCGTGCCTTGCCAAGTGTGTGCACCAGACTCCTGGGAAAGCAGGGATGGAACGCATGGAGAGAGCCTACCCCTAATTTCATCCCCTGAAGAAGAAGCCAGAACACCCACAATGTGCAGACGGGGAGACTGAGAGGCCCTGACAGTCACAGGATGTGTCCGGGCTCACAGTCCTGGGCAGGAGAAGGAACACGGTCTAACCCCAGCTCTGTTCCCTCTCAGCGGAGACAACAGCTACATCCAGGCCTCCCAGGGGTTGGGGGCAGGCTGTGTGTGGGTCACGGGATGGATAGGGCATGGGGTGGAGTGTGAGCCCTGGGCAGCTGGGGTAGGGGCGCCCTCAGGGAGCTCTGGATGGGAGCAGGAAGTCCGATAAGGAGCCCCCAGGCAGTGGTGACCCTCCTTCCCTGACGACAGAGCCCAGCGAATTGGAACCCACGTATCCAGGCACCCACATTCCAGAGAAAACCACCCTGCCCAGCTCATTTCTGGGCACAGCCTGAAGGAAAAGACATGTTCTTGTGCTGTCTACCGAAGCCCAGAGAATGCATGCGGAGGAGAGCTCGCCCGCCAGACAAGTCCCCTCACTGGGCAGGTCATATCAGGCCTCCCCGACGCCTCTGGCCGTATTGGCAAAAAGAATCACAAGGTGACACCGAGGGGCTCAAGTCACAGAGTCCCACACCTTCTGATTGACCCGTGCTACCCTAGGACTCCTCAGCATGTGTGTGTGTGTGTGTGTGTGTGTGTGTGTGTTTGTAAAGAGAGCTCATGAGGGGTGGAGATGTCCCTAGCAGGAGCAGGCTTATGAGGGGTCCGATACCTGGTTGGCAGGTCATGTTCACGCCCCAGATTAAGGTAGATTAGCTGGGAGCGGGTGTGCCGCTGCACCGTTTTGCCCAGGGTTTATCCTGAGAACCTGAAGGGATTGGTCAATGACCCAGGTGCGGGTGTAAACCGAACACTAACCCCTGACCCTGACCCTGACCCTGACACTGACTGTGAGCCTGACCCAAAAGGGAACCCTAGACCTGACCCTGAATCTGACCCTGACCCAGATCCTGACCCAAACCATAATCCTAAATCTAAGCCTGATGCTGACCCTGATCCAGACCCCTATCCTAAACCTAACCTGACCTACTCTAACCCTGATTCATCCCTAACTGGGACCTTGACTCTGACCCTAACCATAACCCTGAACCTAACAAAATCCTGACCCTAATGCTAACACTGACCGTACTTTGAGCCTGACCTTAACCGTAACCCTAAACGTAACCCTAACCCTGACCCTAATAAGGACCCTTAACCTAAACCTAACGCTGACCCTAACCCTAACACTAACCCCTAACCAACGAAATCCCTAACCCTGACACTATGCTGTCTAACCTTAAAACTACGGTGTAAGACTAAACATAACCCTACTGCTAACCCTAAACGGAACCAAAAACTCAAACTGTCCCCTGAAAATAACCCTGACCCTGAACCGAAATTTGAACCTCAAACAAAGCCTGACCCTGACCCTAAACTGAATCTGGCCCTGACCTTCACTGTGACTCTGACCCTTACCCTGACTCTAACCTAACCTGACCCTAACACTGACCCAAACATAACCCTGCCCCTGTCCTGAACCTGTACCCGAAACCAAAACCTCACCCTGATCCTAAATCGGACCCTGGCACTGACCTTCACCCTGAGCCGGACCCTGATCCTAATCCTAAGCCTGACCCAGTCCTAAGCCTCACCCTAACCTTAACACTGACCCTAACGTTAACCCTAACTCTGACCCTGATCGTGAGCCTGACCAGAACCCTAACCCAAAGCTAACCATGATCCTGACTATAATCATAACCCAGAATCTAAACGTAAAGCTGACCTTATACTAACCATGACCCAAAACCTGACCATGACCCTGACCCTAACACTGAACCTGACCCTAATCCTCACCCTGACCCTGACACTTACTCTGACACAAAACCTAACCCTGATACTGACTGTGAGCCTGACCATAAACCTAACCCTAACCTAACCCTAAACCTGACCCCTACCTTAAGCCTAACGATAACCCTGACCCTAACAATGTCTACCCCTAACCCTGTCCCTCACTCTAACCCTAACATTAACCCTAACCCTAAATCTCACCGAAAACCCTGACACTGACTGTGAACCTGACCCAAACCTAACCATCCCTGAACCTCACCATGACCCTGACCATGAGCCAGACCCGACCCTAACCTAAACCAAAGCCAAACTCTGACACTGATTCGGAACCTGAACTTAAACCTAACCCTGACCTTACACTAACCCTGACTCTGACCCTAACTGAGAGTCTGACCCTGACCTAACCATTACCCTAACCTGAACCATGACCTTGACTCTGAACCTGACCCTAAACCTAACGTTAAATGTAACCCTAAACGCTGACCCTTATACAGACCCAGAACCTAAAACTAATGCTGACCCTAATGGTAAAACTAAACCCAACCCTAACCCAAACCCTAACCCTGAACCTAACACAGTCTAACGCTAACCCTAACCATAACTCTACTTCTAACACTAACCCTAACACCAAACCCTAACCTTACCCTGAACCTAAACTGACCCTAACCCTAACCCTAACCCATACCTAAACATAACCCTCATCCTGACACGAACCTTGCCCCTAAACCAAAACCTGACCCTGATCCAAAATCTGACCCTATCCCTGAACTTCCCCTGGCCCTGACACTGACCCTGACCCTAAAACAAACCCTCACCCTAACACTGACCCAGAACCTGAACTTCACACTAACCCTGAGCCATAACCTGACCCTCACACTATACCTGACCCAAAGTGTGAGCCAGACCCTAAATCTAACCATAAACGTAAAGCTGACCCTGACCCTAACATGGGCCATGACCCGAAACCTAATGCTGAGGCTAACCCTAAAACAAACCCATAATCGTAACCCTTACCCTGACCCAAACCCTGTCTAAACCTAACTCTCAACCTAACACTAACCAGACCCCTAACCCTCCCATGAGGTTTTCCTGGAGGATGAGAGCTCCTCAGATCTTTGAGTTGAGCTACTCACCCCATCCCATGTGGGGACATAACCTGGGACATCACCAGACAGATAGAGTCATATGTGTTTGAGCGCTCCCATGCACACACACACACACACACACACACACACACACACCCCGCTCTGAGCTAGGGGTCAGAGGTGGACACCAAGGGAAAATGGTGGGTAAAAAGGGTGAAAGGAGAAAGAGGTTGAAGACAGCTCGGCCATGGGGTCAGGGGCATCAGGACTCTTGGCCAGGACAGAGATCTAAAGCATGGGGAGTGGAGAGAGGACGAGCTGATGGTCAACGGGTCCCCAAGAAGCCCAAGGGCTTAACAAGGGCACTGGGTGGGGACAGTGTCTGGGGTCTGGTGTCCATCACCACCCTGGACTACTGGAAGTAGGAAGAGGTAACCACCCTCTGTGGAGAGAACTACAACCCCGAAGGCCTCCCCTTACTCTTCTATCAATGGGGCCATAGAGACAGGGTGTCCCTAGTCTCCCACAGGCTTGTAAAAGAGCCTGTTGGCCTTGAATCTCTATCCGAGACCCACTGTACTCCCAGTCTTGGGTACATGCTTTCTACTCCCTTGAGGTCCTTCTGAGCAGAAGACAGCCTGGAGGCTCGGGGGGGCTGACATAGTGAGCTGGCAAAGTGTGGCAGAGCACTAGACCCCTGGCCTGGGGACCAAGGTCAGGACCCTCCTTGTTGCAGCATCAGGGTCCCCATTGGGAAGAGGTTCCAGAGTCTGTGCTCTGCTCAGGGTGACAAGGCCTTACTTACCAAGGAACCAAGCACCAGCACAGGAGAGGGAAAAAGGGACAAGGGAGACAATGGCGGTTTCGTCCATCACCCCTGGAGCCCACAGATCCTGCTCCTGTGAGACACACCGAAACAGAGACAGACCCTGACACAGAGACAAAGACAAAGACAAAGACAGAGATAGATATTGAACACAGGAAGAAAAGAACCAACAGAAGTGTCAGATGGTCCTCCATCAGCTTGGAAATGACAGCCAAATATTTTGTGCCCTTATCTGTCCCACGGGCCATCCCTTCTAGGAGGAAGGATGCGGGAATGCCCGCGGACCACTATGGGGGCTGGCCAGTACATGGGCGCAGACCAGGCCCTTGGACCTCAACCTAATGGAAGTCCCGGGAAGTCTGTGTGCACAAGGTCAGAAACCATGTACTGCAACCTTACAACGGGGGATGGGATACAGGGAGGAGGAGGGTGGTTTTGCTGGATCCCAGCAGAGATCCAGGCCTCTGTGGGCTATAATCCATTCCCCGGCCCATCAACAAGCACACCCATGCTTTGGCAAGGGTGTGCATCAGACTCCTGGGAGAGTGGGGATGGAACGCATGGAGAGGGCCTACCCCTGATGGCATCCCCTGAAGAAGAAGCCACAACACCCCCAATGTGCAGATGGGGAGACTGAGGAGGCCCTGAGAGTCACAGGATGTGTCCGGGCTCACAGTCCTGGGCAGGAGAAGGAACACGGTCTAACCCCAGCTCTGCTACCCTCCCAGCGGAGACAACAGCTACACCCAGGCCTCCCAGGGATTGGGGGCAGGCTGTGTGTGGGTCACGGGATGGATAGGGCATGGGGTGGAGTGTGAGCCCTGGGCAGCTGGGGTAGGGGCGCCCTCAGGGAGCTCTTGATGGGAGCAAGAAGTCCGGTAAGGAGCCCCTAGGCAGTGGTGACATTACTTCCCTGATGACAGAGCCCAATGGAATTGGAAAACACATATCAAGGAACCCACATTCCAGAGAAAACGACCCTGCCCAGCTCATTTCTGGGCACAGCCTGAAGGAAGCGACATGTTCTTGTGCTGTCTACCAAAGCCCGGAGAATGCAGGCAGAGGAGAGCTCACCCGCCAGACATGTCCCCTCACTGGGCAGGTCATGTCAGACCTCCCTGACGCCTCTGGCCGTATTGGCAAAAAGAATCAATAGGTGAAACCGAGGGGCTAAGAGTCAGAGTTCCAAATCTTCTGATTGACCCGTGTAGCCAAGGTCTCCTCCGTGTGTGTGTGTGTGTGTGTGTGTGTGTGTGTATGTGTGTGTGTGTGTTTAAAGAGAGCTTCTCAGGGGCGAGATGTACCGAGCCGTGGCAGGCTTATGAGGGATACGATGCCTGGTAGGCAGGTCCTGTTCACGCCCCAGGTTAAGGCAGGCTAGCTGGAAGTGGGTGTCCCATTGTACCCTTTTGCCCAGGGTTTATCCTGAAACCCTGAAGGGACTGGTCAATGATCCAGGTGCGGGGCTTTCCCTAACACTAACCCCTGACGCTGACCCTGAACCTGACCCTGACCCTTACTGTGAGCCTGACCTAAAACCTAACCCTAGCCCTGATGCTGACTCTGACCCTGACCGAGATCCTGACACAAACCCTAATCCTAAATCTAAGCCTGATGCTGACCCTGATTAAGATGCTGATTCTAAACCTAACCTGACCTACTCTAACCCTGACTCATCCCTAACCGTGACCCTGACTCTGACCCTAATCATAACGCTGACCCTAACCAAACCCTGACCCTAAGTGTAACACTGACCGTTCTTTGAGCCTGAACATAACCGTAAACCTAAAGTTAACCTTAACCCTGACCCTAAGAATGATCCTTAACCTAAACCTAACGCTGACCCCTAACCATAACACAACCCCTACCCAATCCAACCCCGAACCCTGACACTATGCTGTCTAACCCTAAAACTAAACATAACCCAAAAGCTAACACTAACCCTAACCAAGAACTCAAACCGTTCCCCTGAAACTAACCCTGACCCTGAACTGTAAGGGTGGGGCAGACTGAGTGGAGTCATCCAATCAGTAGGCCGTATGTATATCCGCTGGGAAGGTTGAAATTCAATTGGCCACCTGTGTAGGGGCGGGGCTCAACCACCCCCATAAAGGGGGGCTGCTGCAGGAGAGCCGGGGGGCTGCTGCAGGAGAGCCGGGGGCTCCTGCAGGAGAGCAGCGGCTGCTACAGGAGGGATGAAGTCGGCAGAGAGCGGTGAAGTCGGCGGAGAGCGGTGAAGTCGGCGGAGAGCGGTGAAGTCGGCGGAGAGCGGTGAAGTCGGCGGAGAGCGGTGAAGTGGAGCGGAGAGCGGTGGAAGTCGCAGAAGAGCAGGGGAGTCAACGGTGTATAGTAGAGCTGTAACAGCTCTTGTAAGAGCTATAACCGCGTTTGGCGGTCCAGCCTCCAGCCTCCGGCGGCGGCCCCGAGCGCCGCCGCCTGCAGCCTCCGGCGGCGGCCCCCAGCGCCGCCGCATGCACCCTCCGGCGGCGGCCCCGAGCGCCGCCGCCTGCAGCCTCCGGCGGCGGCCCCGAGAGCCGCCGCCTGCAGCCTCTGGCGGCGGCCCCGAGCGCCGCCGCCTGCAGCCTCCGGCGGCGGCCCCGAGCGCCGCCGCCTGCAGCCTCCGGCGGCGGCCCCGAGCGCCGCCGCCTGCAGCCTCCAGCCTCCGGCGGCGGCCCCGAGGACCGTCGCCTGCAGCCTCCAGCCTCCGGCAGCGGCCCCGAGGACCGTCGCCTGCAGCCTCCAGCCTCCGGCAGCGGCCCCGAGGACCGTCGCCTGCAGCCTCCAGCCTCCGGCCTCGAGCGCCGCCACCTGCAGCTTCCAGCCTCCGGCGGCGGCCCCGAGCACCGTCGCCTGCAGCTTCTAGCCTCCGGCGGCGGCCCCGAGCCATCGCCTGCAGCCTGCAGCCTCCGGCGGCCCAGCAGTCCAGTTGTCAGCGGTCCCTCGATGTCTGCGGTCCAGTTGTCAGCGGTCCCTCGACGTCTGCGGTCCAGTTGTCAGCGGTCCCTCGACGCCTGCGGTCCTGAGACATCTGCGGTCCAGTTGTCAGCGGTCCCTCGACGCCTGCGGTCCTGAGACATCTGCGGTCCAGTTGTCAGCGGTCCCTCGATGTCTGCGGTCCAGTTGTCAGCGGTCCCTCGACGCCTGCGGTCCTGAGACATCTGCGGTCCAGTTGTCAGCGGTCCCTCGATGTCTGCGGTCCAGTTGTCAGCGGTCCCTCGACGCCTGCGGTCCTGAGACATCTGCGGTCCAGTTGTCAGCGGTCCCTCGACGCCTGCGGTCCTGAGACATCTGCGGTCCAGTTGTCAGCGGTCCCTCGACGCCTGCGGTCCTGAGACATCTGCGGTCCAGTTGTCAGCGGTCCCTCGATGTCTGCGGTCCAGTTGTCAGCGGTCCCTCGATGCCTGCGGTCCTGAGACATCTGCGGTCCAGTTGTCAGCGGTCCCTCGACGCCTGCGGTCCTGAGACATCTGCGGTCCAGTTGTCAGCGGTCCCTCGACGCCTGCGGTCCTGAGACATCTGCGGTCCAGTTGTCAGCGGTCCCTCGACGCCTGCGGTCCTGAGACATCTGCGGTCCAGTTGTCAGCGGTCCCTCGACGCCTGCGGTGCCAGCGGCCCTGCCCCGCACTCCAGGACCCTCAGCAGTGACACAGTGAGAAACGGCCTAGATGTCAGCAACCTCATTGGGAGTAGGCTCGCCGGGGTCAAAGTTGTCATCTTTTATAAAAGAAAGCCCTGACCGGTCAGTGCGATTCATGATGCTTGGCGCGAAATAAAGCTTTGCTTGACCTTCGCTTTGTATCAGTCTCGTTCCTTTGATCTCGGACCCTAACATTTGGGGGCTCGTCCGGGATCAAACGACGAGAACTGAGCCAGCATCGGAATTTTTAAGAAAAGCCTCCGGAGGTATTGGGTTTGGAGGTATTGGGTTTCGAAGTATTGGGTTTCGAAGCATTGGGTTTCGAAGTATTGGGTTCCGAGGTATTGGGATCCTATCCGTCTGTCTGGTTGGAGCTCCAGGGTATAGCCCACCGGGGAGAAGCTGGACGCAGCCATGCTCCCCAGGGCTGGAGTGGATGCGGGGACGCCCCATCCCTCTGCTGATAGATCGACAGGGGGTTCGAGTCCCCTTGGGCGGTCGGGGGGTTCAAGTCCCCCTGCGCGGTCGGGGGTTTCGAGTCCCCCTGGGCGGTTGGGGGGTTCGAGTCCCCCTGGGCGGTCAGGGGGTTCGAGTCCCCCTGGGCGGTCGAGGGGTTCGAGTCCCCTTAGGCGGTTGGAAGATGAAAATAGCCGCCATAAGTGGCAAATTTTGGGTAAGAATCGCTGGGTCTGCAGTTGTCTTTGTCTGGTTCTTTTGTTATCTATTGTGTGGTGTTTGGTGGACCAAAAAAGCCCCCCCCAGCAGCAGGCTCTGGATAAGGATCACTGGGTCTACGTTTGTTTTTGTCTTGTTCTTTTGTTGTTGTCTGTTGTGCTGTTTGTTGTATTTGGAGAAATGGGACAAACAGAGAATAAGGGGCCTGTGACACCCCTAGGTCTTGTTCTTGAACATTTCAAAGATTTTCAAGGTAAAGCCACTCATTCAGGTGATACGGTTTATCCGGGAAAACTAAAAACACTCTGTCAATTAGAATGGCCCAATTTCTCCACAGGGTGGCCACCGGAAGGAACGTTTGCCTTGGCTCAGATATATTCTACCCTGAGTGAGGTCTTGGATCTACATCGAGACCAAGTACCATATATTGTGGCCTGGCGATACCTGATAGAAGAGCCACCGTCATGGCTCAAGTCCCATCTTCCACCTGCTAATGAAATTATTTCTCTCCCTCTAAGGCAGGTTGGAGCACCAAAACCAGAACAAGCAGATAAGGGGGATTCAGGGAAGAAGACCGTTCTACCTCCATCAGATATGGAGGATGCGGAATTCGCCCCCCTTTATTTGTCTTCTAAATCTGACTCTCGGTCCCAAAATGTCTTTACAAGTCCACCTCATACACGGTCGGGGTCCACCTATGGGATCACCATGCGGCGAGACTGCCCTGATCCTTCCCCTTTCCCCTATCCTCCTCAGCCTTCCTCTACCTCACTGGTACGGTCTGCGCCGATGCTGCCCCTTCGTGAGGTTGCTCTACCAGAGGGGAGAGGGCGGCCTTACTTAAGCTATATCCCTTTCTCCTCTTCTGACATCTATAACTGGAAAACCCAACACAAATCCTTTTCTGATCACCCTCAGGATTTAATTAGCCTCTTGGAAACTGTTTTTCTTACTCACCAACCCACCTGGGTAGATGTTCAACAGCTCCTTATGGCTCTCTTTAATGGGGAGGAACGGGATCGCATCATGCGAGAAACCCATAAGGTGATAAGCGAGAGACTTGGCAGGGACCTCGATCCCCGCCGGATGGAGGACTACTGCCCGAGGGAATCTCCCGACTGGGATCCAAACTCTGATGAAGGTAAGGAGAGCTTACGTTTCTACCGCCAGGCTCTATTGGGAGGCCTCCGTGCAGCAGCAAGGAGACCCATAAATTTATCCAAAATTAGTACAGTGACTCAAGGTAAGAATGAGTCTCCAGGAGCCTTCCTAGAAAGGCTAATTGAAGCCTATAAAATGTATAGCCCGATCAATCCTGAGGCACCTGAAAATCAGAGGGCAATGAATCTTGATTTTGCAAGTCAGTCAGCCCCAGATATAAGGAGAAAACTTCAGAAAATCGAAGGATTTGAAGGAAAAAATCTGACTGAGTTAGTGGGAATAGCAGAAAAGGTATTTAACAACAGGGATGCACAAGAGGATGAAAAAGAGACAAAAAAATTGGTTAAGGTTTTGACATTACATGAGGCGGGGAGGAGACGGCTAGGGGATAGTAAATGGAAGGAAAAACCTAAGCAGAGAGAAGGCAGGCGGGAAGACTTAGATTCCAATCAGTGTGCTTACTGTAAAGAAAAAGGACATTGGGCCAGGGAGTGCCCTAAAAGGAAGACGGCAATGCTTGCCACCAGAGATTGAAGGGGCCATGGTTCGGAACCCCTCCCCGAACCTCGGGTAAAAATTGAAGTGGAGGGGAAATCAGTTGATTTTTTGGTAGACACAGGGGCCCAATTTTCATCGTTACTTAAACCTATGGGAAAACTATCTGGAGAGGAAGTTTGGGTACAAGGAGCAAATGGCACAGAGAGACATAAATGGACAACAGAAAGGACTTTAAATTTAGCCTCGGGATTAGTTAAACATCGATTTTTGGTCCTCCCTAATGCCCCATATAATTTGATGGGAAGAGATCTCCTCCACAAGTTAAGAGCTGGCATTCAGTTTTCAGAAGGAGATATGACTGTAACATTGAGACAACCCACTGTACAGGTGCTTATGGCAGCAGTGGATGAATACCGCCTTTATGAGCCAGTCTCAAAACCAAAGGAGACAAAGGGGGAAAGCCTCCTCCAAATCCTACAGAACGAGTTTCCTGAGGTCTGGGCAGAAGGGAAGCCCCCTGGCTTGGCTAAAGAACAACCTCCAGTGGTGGTACAATTAAAGGCGACAGCTACGGCTATACGCGTCCGGCAATATCCTCTTTCCCAGGAAGCAAAGGAAGGGATCAGGAAACACATTAACCGCCTCCGGGGAGACGGGATTTTAGTTCCTTGTAAATCTTCATGGAACACTCCTTTGCTCCCCGTTAAAAAGGCCGAGACTGGGGAATACCGACCAGTTCAGGACTTGCGGGAAGTTAACAAACGGGTTGAAGATATACACCCAACAGTGCCTAACCCCTATACCCTACTCTCCCTCCTGGGCCCCAAAAGAACTGTATATACTGTCTTAGATTTAAAGGATGCATTTTTCTGTATACCTATAGCAAGGGAATCTCAGCCCCTTTTTGCTTTTGAGTGGTCTGACCCACAGGAGGGGTTTCAAGGCCAGCTCACCTGGACAAGACTTCCCCAAGGATTCAAGAATTCGCCCACCATTTTTGATGAGGCCCTGCATGAGGATTTGCGTGAGTACAGAATTTCTAATCCAGGAGTCACTCTGTTACAATACGTTGATGACTTGCTAGTAGCCGCCGAGGACTATGAGTCGTGTTTGTGGGGGACGAGAGCTCTCTTACAGGCTCTGCAGACAAAAGGGTATCGGGTGTCAGCAAAGAAAGCACAGCTCTGTCAGAGCTATGCCACTTATCTAGGCTTTGACCTCCATGAGGGAGTACGTTCACTGTCTGAATCCAGGAAACAGGTGATTACCCGATACCCCCGTCCCACCACGTCCCGACAAGTAAGGGAGTTTCTTGGAACAGTGGGCTACTGTAGGCTATGGATACCACGGTTTGCAGAGATTGCCCGACCGCTCTATGAACTGACAAAAGGAGGGCTCACTAGGATTGAGTGGACAGCTGAAGCAGAGGGAGCATTTCGGGAATTACAGACAGCCTTGCTGAGTGCCCCAGCATTGGCCATCCCAGATGTAACCAAACCCTTCCAATTATACGTGGATGAAAAATCGGGAGTGGCCAAAGGAGTTTTAACTCAGACTCTGGGACCTTGGCGAAGACCAGTGGCCTACCTTAGTAAGAAACTAGACCCAGTAGCAGCTGGGTTCCCTCCTTGCCTCCGCATAATTGCCGCAACAGCCCTCCTGGTTAAGGATGCGAGCAAATTAACTTTAGGCCAAAATCTTGTTATAACCACCACACACGCGATTGAGGGCCTTCTCCGGACTCCACCAGACCGATGGATGACGAACGCCCGAGTAACGGGGTATCAGGCCCTTCTCCTCAATGAACCAAAAGTGGCCTTCAGACCCCCAGCAGTGCTAAATCCAGCCACACTGCTGCCAGAAGAGCTAGCTGACCATCCACATGATTGTGGGGAGGTCTTAACCCAAGTCACAGGAATAAGGCCGGATCTCAGAGACATTCCCCTCCCAGATGCCGAGATGACTCTGTTCACAGATGGGAGCAGCTACATAGTCAATGGAAAGAGGTATGCAGGGGCCGCGGTGGTTTCTCCTGAGCAGAGACTCTGGACAGCAGCCCTGCCACATGGAACTTCGGCACAGAGAGCAGAACTAATTGCACTCACGAAGGCACTGCAGATGGCCAAAGGAAAAACCACCAACATCTATACGGACAGCAGGTATGCCTTTGCTACACTGCACATACATGGGGCTATTTATAAAGAAAGGGGACTATTAACAGCAGAAGGAAAAGGAATTAAAAACAGAAGAGAAATATTAGCTCTCCTCCAGGCTATTTGGGACCCGAAAAAGGTGGCTGTTATGCATTGCCCAGGACATCAAAAGGGGACTGATCTGATTTCAAAAGGAAACTACTTAGCAGATCAAGCCGCAAAGCAAGCAGCTCGAGAAAAAGTGCAAGAACTAGTCGCACTCCCGGCTCCAGCACTACCAGAAAAACCAAACTATTCAGAAGAGGATTTAAAGTATTTACAGAAATGGGTTGAATTAGACTATGAAGGGGACTGGGCCAAGACAAAAATAGGAAAAATAATTCTTCCTCGAAGACTAGGTAAGAAGTTAGTAGGCCAGATACATCAGGGTACTCATTTGGGGACACGAAAACTCAAGGAGCTTATAGGCAAGCAGTTCCAGGTTTCTAAATTAGGTCGTATGGTTCAGGATGTAGTTGATAGATGTGCCCAATGCCAGGCAGTTAATGTAGGAAGAACTAAAATGGGAAGAGGGAAAAGAGAAAGAGGTAAGGAACCAGGAATTTATTGGGAAATAGATTTTACAGAAATGAAACCTGGAAAATATGGGCACAAGTATATGTTGGTTTTTGTGGATACCTTTTCAGGCTGGGTGGAGGCTTTTCCTGCCAAGCATGAGACCGCAGGGGTAGTAGCAAAAAAGATACTAGAAGAAATAATTCCTAGGTTCGGGCTGCCTCTTGCAATTGGGTCAGACAATGGCCCTGCATTCGTAAGTTCAGTCTCACAGGCATTGGCCAAGGCTGTGGGCACAAATTGGAAATTACATTGTGCATACAGGCCCCAGAGTTCGGGGCAAGTAGAAAGAATGAATCGGACTCTTAAAGAGACCTTGACAAAACTAATTCTGGAAACTGGCGGTGGATGGGTAGATCTCCTTCCTTTTGCCCTCCTTAGAGCCCGATGTACACATTATTTAAGCAAGGTGACCCCATTTGAAATATTGTTTGGGAGACCCCCCCCACTCTGTCCTCGGCTACAGGAGGTTGCCCTAGCAGAAATGACGGATCAGTCTGTACTCCAGTCACTGCAGGCATTACAATCTGTCTTAAAAAAAGCCCATACAGGAATCCGAGTTGCCCACACTGGAACAGAGACGGTGGAACCACATCCTTACCAACCCGGGGACTTGGTTTGGATACGTCGCTATCAAGTGGGGAATTTGGAGCCTCGTTGGAAGGGACCATTTACTGTTATCCTAACCACCCCCACAGCAGTAAAAGTGGAAGGCATCAGGGCCTGGGTTCATGCGGGTCATGTCAAACGAGCTGAGAGTAAGGATGCCCTCCAGAAATGGGAAATGCAGCCAAAGGACCCTGCTGACCATGGACTGAAACTAAGACTAAAGAAACTGTGAGTGTATTGTTGCTATACTAAAGAAAATTGGGGCGATAAAATGTTAGTCTTATATGTTCAATATAAGGTAGAACCATCTGAAAAGTCAAGGATTTGACTAATCTCCAAATAAAGGGGGGAATGTAAGGGTGGGGCAGACTGAGTGGAGTCATCCAATCAGTAGGCCGTATGTATATCCGCTGGGAAGGTTGAAATTCAATTGGCCACCTGTGTAGGGGCGGGGCTCAACCACCCCCATAAAGGGGGGCTGCTGCAGGAGAGCCGGGGGCCTGCTGCAGGAGAGCCAGGGGCTCCTGCAGGAGAGCAGCGGCTGCTACAGGAGGGATGAAGTCGGCGGAGAGCGGTGAAGTCGGCGGAGAGCGGTGAAGTCGGCGGAGAGCGGTGAAGTCGGCGGAGAGCGGTGAAGTGGAGCGGAGAGCGGTGGAAGTCGCAGAAGAGCAGGGGAGTCAACGGTGTATAGTAGAGCTGTAACAGCTCTTGTAAGAGCTATAACCGCGTTTGGCGGTCCAGCCTCCAGCCTCCGCCGGCGGCCCCGAGCGCCGCCGCCTGCAGCCTCCGGCGGCGGCCCCGAGCGCCGCCGCCTGCAGCCTCCGGCGGCGGCCCCGAGCGCCGCCGCCTGCAGCCTCCGGCGGCGGCCCCGAGCGCCGCCGCCTGCAGCCTCCGGCGGCGGCCCCGAGCGCCGCCGCCTGCAGCCTCCGGCGGCGGCCCCGAGCGCCGCCGCCTGCAGCCTCCGGCGGCGGCCCCGAGCGCCGCCGCCTGCAGCCTCCGGCGGCGGCCCCGAGCGCCGCCGCCTGCAGCCTCCGGCGGCGGCCCCGAGCGCCGCCGCCTGCAGCCTCCAGCCTCCGGCGGCGGCCCCGAGGACCGTCGCCTGCAGCCTCCAGCCTCCGGCGGCGGCCCCGAGGACCGTCGCCTGCAGCCTCCAGCCTCCGGCAGCGGCCCCGAGGACCGTCGCCTGCAGCTTCCAGCCTCCGGCGGCGGCCCCGAGCACCGTCGCCTGCAGCTTCTAGCCTCCGGCGGCGGCCCCGAGCCATCGCCTGCAGCCTGCAGCCTCCGGCGGCCCAGCAGTCCAGTTGTCAGCGGTCCCTCGATGTCTGCGGTCCAGTTGTCAGCGGTCCCTCGACGTCTGCGGTCCAGTTGTCAGCGGTCCCTCGACGCCTGCGGTCCTGAGACATCTGCGGTCCAGTTGTCAGCGGTCCCTCGACGCCTGCGGTCCTGAGACATCTGCGGTCCAGTTGTCAGCGGTCCCTCGACGTCTGCGGTCCAGTTGTCAGCGGTCCCTCGACGCCTGCGGTCCTGAGACATCTGCGGTCCAGTTGTCAGCGGTCCCTCGACGTCTGCGGTCCAGTTGTCAGCGGTCCCTCGACGCCTGCGGTCCTGAGACATCTGCGGTCCAGTTGTCAGCGGTCCCTCGACGCCTGCGGTCCTGAGACATCTGCGGTCCAGTTGTCAGCGGTCCCTCGATGTCTGCGGTCCAGTTGTCAGCGGTCCCTCGACGCCTGCGGTCCTGAGACATCTGCGGTCCAGTTGTCAGCGGTCCCTCGATGTCTGCGGTCCAGTTGTCAGCGGTCCCTCGACGCCTGCGGTCCTGAGACATCTGCGGTCCAGTTGTCAGCGGTCCCTCGACGCCTGCGGTCCTGAGACATCTGCGGTCCAGTTGTCAGCGGTCCCTCGACGCCTGCGGTCCTGAGACATCTGCGGTCCAGTTGTCAGCGGTCCCTCGATGTCTGCGGTCCAGTTGTCAGCGGTCCCTCGACGCCTGCGGTCCTGAGACATCTGCGGTCCAGTTGTCAGCGGTCCCTCGACGCCTGCGGTCCTGAGACATCTGCGGTCCAGTTGTCAGCGGTCCCTCGACGCCTGCGGTCCTGAGACATCTGCGGTCCAGTTGTCAGCGGTCCCTCGACGCCTGCGGTCCTGAGACATCTGCGGTCCAGTTGTCAGCGGTCCCTCGACGCCTGCGGTGCCAGCGGCCCTGCCCCGCACTCCAGGACCCTCAGCAGTGACACAGTGAGAAACGGCCTAGATGTCAGCAACCTCATTGGGAGTAGGCTCGCCGGGGTCAAAGTTGTCATCTTTTATAAAAGAAAGCCCTGACCGGTCAGTGCGATTCATGATGCTTGGCGCGAAATAAAGCTTTGCTTGACCTTCGCTTTGTATCAGTCTCGTTCCTTTGATCACGGACCCTAACATGAACCAAAATTTAACCCTAAAACAAAGCCTGACCCTGACCCTTAACTGACTCTGGCCCTGAGGTTCACTGTGACTCTGACCCTTACCCTGACTCTAAACCTAACGCTGACCCTAACACTGACCCAAAAGTAAACCTGCCCCTGTCCCGAACCTGGACCCGAAACCAAAGCCTCACCCTGACCCTAAATCGGACCCTGGCACTGACCTTCACCCTGAGCCGGACCCTGACCCTAATCTTAAGCCTGACCTAGTCCTAAGCCTCACCCTAACCTTAACACTGACCCTAACGTTAACCCTAACTCTGACCCTGATCGTGAGCCTGACCAGAACCCTAACCCAAAGCTAACCATGATCCTGACTGTAATCATAACCCAGAATCTAAACGTAAAGCTGACCTTATACTAACCATGACCCAAATCCTGACCATGACCCTGACCCTAACACTGAACCTGACCCTAATCCTCACCCTGACCCTGACACTTACTCTGACACAAAACCTAACCCTGATACTGACTGTGAGCCTGACCATAAACCTAACCCTAACCTAACACTAACCCTGACCCCTACCTTAAGCCTAACGATAACCCTGACCTTAACAATGTCTACCCCTAACCCTGTCCCTCACTCTAACCCTAACATTAACCCTAACCCTAAATCTCACCGAAAACCCTGACCCTGACCCTGACTGTGAACCTGACCCAAACCTAACCATCCCTGAACCTCACCATGACCCTGACCATGAGCCAGACCCGACCCTAACCTAAACCAAAGCCAAACGCTGACACTGATTCAGAACCTGAACTTAAACCTAACCCTGACCTTACACTAACCCTGACTCAGACCCTAACTTAGAGTCTGACCCTGACCTAAAATTGACCCTAACCAGAAACCTGACCTTGATTGTGAGCCTGACCCTAAACCTAAAGCTAAATGTAACCATAAACCTGGACCATATACGGACCCAGAACCTAAAACTAATGCTGACCCTAATGGTAAAACTAAACCCGACCCTAACCCAAACCCTAAACCTGACCCTAACACAGTCTAACGCTAAACCTAACCATAACCCTACTTCTAACACTAACACCAAACCCTAACCTTAACCTGAACCTAATCCTGAACCTAACCCTAACCCTAGCCCTAAACCTGACCCAAACATAACCCTCATCCTGACACGAAACTTGCCCCTAAATCAAAAACTGACCCTGGCCCAAAATCTGACCCTATCCCTGAACTTCACCTGGCCCTGACACTGACCCTGACCCTAAACATAACTCTCACACTAACCCTGACCCAGAACCTGACCCTCTCACTATCGAGACCCTGAATGTGAGCCAGACCCTAAATCTAACCATAAATGTAAAGCTGACCCTGACCCTAACACGGGCCATTACCCGAAACCTAACGCTGACACTAACACAAACCCCTAGCCTTAACCCTGACACTGACCCAAACCCTGTCTAAACCTAACTCTCAACCTAACTCTAACCCAACCCCTAACCCTCCCATGAGGATTGCCTGGAGGATGAGAGTTCCTCATATCCTTAGGGAGAGCTACTCACCCCATCCTATGTGGGGACATAATCTCGGACATCACCAGAGAGATAGAGGCATATGTGTTTGAGCTCTCCAATGTACAGACACAAACACACACACCCACACCCCCAAACACACACACACACACCCCGCTCTGCCCAGCTCGGTGTCAGATGTGGACACCAAGGGAAAATGGTGGGTAAAAAGGGTGAAAAAAGAAAAAGGTTGGAGACAGCTCGGCCATGCGGTCAGGGGCATCAGGAACCTGGCCAGACCGCGATCCAAAGCATGGGGAGTGGAGAGAGGACGAGCTGATGGTCAACGGGTCCCCAAGGGGCCCAAGGGCTTTACAAGGGCACTGTGTGGGGACAGTGTCTGGGGTCTGGTGTCCATCACAACCCTGGACTACTGGAAGTAGGAAGAGGTAACCACCCTCTGTGGACAGAGCTACAACACAGAAGGCATCCCCTTACTCTTCTATCAATGGGGCCATAGAAACAGGGTGTCCCTAGTTTCCCAGAGGCCTGTAAAAGAGCCTGTTGGCCTTGAATCTCTATCCGAGACCCACTGTGCTCCCAGTCTTGGGTATATGCTTTCTACTCCCTCGAAGTCCTTCTGAGCAGAAGACAGCCTGGAGGCTCGGGGGGCTGATATTCTGAGATGCAAAATGTGGCAGAGCACTAGGCCCCTGGCCTGGGGATAAGGTCAGGACCCTCCTTGTTGCAGCTTCAGGGTTCATATTGGGAAGAGGTTCCAGAGTCTGTGCTCTGCTCAGGGTGAGAAGGCCTTACTTACCAAGGAACCAAGCACCAGCACAGGAGAGGGAAACAGGGACAAGGGAGACAACAGCGGTTTCGTCCATCAGCCGTGGAGCCCACAGATCCTGCTCCTGTGAGACACACCAAAGCAGACACAGACCCTGACAAAGAGACAAAGACAAAGACAAAGACAAAGACAGAGACAGACACTGAAACAGGAGAGAAAGAACCAGCAGAAGTACCAGACTTTCCTCCATCAGCTTGGAAATGACAGCCAAATATTTTGTCCCCTTATCAGTCCCACGGGCCATCCCTCCTAGGAGGACGCATGCGGGAATGCCCGCACAACACTATGGGGGATGGCCAGTACATAGGCGCAGACGAGGCCCTTGGACCTCAAGCTAATGAAAGTCCCGGGAAGTCTGTGTCCACAAGGTCAGAAGCCATGCACTGCAACCTTGCCACGGGGGATGGTATACAGGCAGGAGGCGAGTGGTTTTGCTTTAACCCAGTGGAGTTCCAGGCCTCTGTGGGCTATGTACCATTCCGCTGCGATCAACAAGCACACCCGTGCCTTGGCAAGTGTGTGAACCAGACTCCTGGGAGAGCGGGGATGGAACGCATGGTGAGGGCCTACCTCTGATGGCATCCCCTGAAGAAGAAGCCAGAACACCCCCAGTGTGCAGACGGGGAGACTGAGGAGGCCCTGAGAGTCACAGGATGTGTCCGGGCTCACAGTCCTGGGCAGGAACAGGAATCCGGTCTTACCCCAGCTCTGTTCCCTCCCAGCGGGGACAACAGCTGCACCTAGTCCTCCCAGGGGTTGGGGGGAGGCTGTGTGTGGGTCACTGGATAGACAGGGCATGGGGTGGAGTGACAGCCCTGAGTAGCTGCGGTAGGGGCGCCCTCAGGGAGCTCTGAATGGGAGCAGGAAGTCCGGTAAGAAGCACACAGGCAGTGGTGACCTTACTTCCCTGATGACAGAGCCCAACGGAATTGGAACGGACGTATCCAGGCACCCACATTCCAGAGAAAACCACCCTGCCCAGCTCATTTCTGGGCACAACCTGAAGGAAGAAACATGTTCTTGTGCTGTCTACCGGAGCCCAGAGAATGCAGGCAGAGGAGAGCTTGCCCGCCAGACAAGTCCCCTCTCTGGGCAGGTAATGTCAGGCCTCCCTGACGCCTCCGGCCGTATTGGCAGAAAAAATCAATAGGTGAAACCAAGGGGTTCAGAGTCAGAGCCCCAACCCTTCTGATTGACCCGTGTAGACCGAGTTCTCCTCCCTGTGTGTGTATGTGTGTGTGTGTGTGTGTGTGTGTGTGTGTGTGTAAAGAGAGCTCATCGAGGGTGGAGATGTCCCGAGCAGGACCAGGCATATGAGGTGTCCGATGCCTGGTTGGCAGGTCATGTTCACGCCCCAAGTTAAGGCAGGCTAGCTGGGAGTAAGTGTGCCCCCGAACCCTTTTGCCCTGGGTTTATCCTGAGACCCTGAAGGGACTGGTCAATGACCTAGGTGCTGGGCTAACCCTAACACAAACCCCTGACCCTGACCCTGACCCTGACTGTGAGCCTGATCTAAAACCTAACCCTAGCCCTTACCTGACTCTGACACTGACCAAGATCCTTACCCAAACCCTAATCCTAAATCTAAGACTGATGCTGACCCTGATCCAGACCCTGATCCTAAACCTAACCTGACCTACTCTAACCCTGACTCATCCCTAACCGTGACCCTGACTCTGACCATATCATAACCCTGACCATAACCAAATCCTGACCCTAACCCTAAATCTGACCGTACTTTGAGCCTGACCTTAACCGTAACCCTAAAGTTAACCCATAACCTGACCCTAATAAGGACCCGTAACCTAAACCTAACACTGACCCTAACCCTAACATTAACCCCTACCCAATCCAACCCTTAACCCTGACACTATGCTGTCTAAACCTAAAACTAAACATAACTCTACGGCTAACCCTAACCCTAACCATAAACTCAAACCGTTACCCTGAAACTAAACCTGACCCTGAACCGAAATTTGACCCTAAAACAAAGCCTGACCCTGACCGTAAACTTACTCTGGCCCTGACCTTCACTTGGACTCTGACCCTGACCCTGACCCAGACTCTAAACCTAACCCTGACCCTAACACTGACCCAAAATTAACACTGCCCCTGTCCCGAACCTGCGCCCGAAACCAAAGCCTCAACCTGAACCTAAATGCGACCCTGGCCCTGACCTTCACCCTGACCCTGACACTAACCCTAATATTAAGCCTGACCCAGTCCTAAGCTTGACCCTAACCCTAAGCCTGACCCTAACCCTAACCCTAACCCTAACTCAGACGCCGACGGTGAGCATGATCAGAATCCTAACCCAAAGTTAAACATGATCCTGAATATAATCATAAACGAGAATCTACACGTAAAGCAGACTTTATCCTATTCATGACCGTAACCCAGACCTTGACCCTGATACTAACACAGAACCTGACCCTAATCCTAATCCTGACCCTGACCCTTACTCAGACACAAACCCTAACCCTGACACTGACTGTGAGCCTGACCATAACCCTAACCCTAACCCTAACCCTAACCCTGACCCTTACTAGACACAAACCCTAACCCTGACACTGACTGTGAGCCTGACCATAATCATAACCCTAACCTAAACCTAACCCTGACCCCTACCTTAAGCCTAACGATAACCCTGACCCTAACAATGTCTAATCCCAACTCTGACCCTCACTCTAACCCTAACATTAACCCTAACCCTAAATCTCACTGAAAACCCTGACCCTGAACCTTAATGTGAACCAAACCCAAACCTAACCAGCCCTGAACCTCACCATGACCCTGACCATGAGCCAGACCCAACCCTAATCTAAACAAAAACAAACGCTGACACTGATTCGGACCTTGAACTTAAACCTAACCTACCTTAAACTAAGCCTGACTCAGACCCTAAAGGAGAGACTGACCCTGACCTAACCTTGACCCTAATACGAACCCTGACCTTGACTGTGCGCCTGACCCTAAACCTAACCCTAAATGAAACCCTAAACCCTGACCCTTATACGGACCCAGAACCTAAAACCAATGCTGACCCTAATGGTAAAACTAAACCTTACCCTAAACCAAACCCTAACACTGACCCTACCACAGTCTAACGCTAACCCTAACCATAACACTACTTATAACACTAACACTAACACCAAACCCTAACCTTACCCTGAACCTACCCTGACCCTAACCCTAACCCTAACCCTGACCCAAACATAACACTCATCCTGACACAAACCTTGCCCCTAAACCAAAACCTGACTCTGACCGAAAATCTGAAACTGTCCCTGAACTTCATCTGACCCTGACACTGACCCTGACCCTAAACCTAACCCTCACCCTAATACTGTCCCAGAACCTGACCCTTACACTAACCCTGACCCTGACTGTGAGCCAGACCCTAAATCTAACCATAAACGTAAAGCTGACCCTGACCATAACACGGGCCATGACCAGAAACCTAACGCTGACCCTAAACCTAAAACAAACCCCTAATCCTAACCCTGACCCTGACCCAAACCCTGACTAAACCTAATTCTCAACCTAACTCTAACCGTACCCATAACCCTCCCACGAGGTTTGCCTGGAGGATGAGAGCTCCTCAGATCCTTGGGGAGAGCTAATCACCCCATCCCATGTGGGGACATAACCTTGGACATCACCAGACAGATACAGGCATATGTGTTTGAGCGCTCCCGTGCACAGACACACACACACACACACACACACCCCGCTCACCCAGCTAGGGGTCAGAGGTGGACACCAAGGGAAAATGGTGGATAAAAAGGGTGAGAGAAGAAAGAGGTTGGAGACAGCTCGGCCATGGGGTCAGGGGCATCAGGACTGCTGGCCAGGACCGAGATCCAAATCACTGGGAGTGGAAACAGAATGAGCTGATGGTCAAGGGGTCCCCAAGGGGCCCAAAAGCTTTGCAAGGGCACTGGGTAGGGACAGTTTCTGGGGTCTGATGTCCAAGACCACCCTGGACTACAGGAAGTAGGAAGAGGTAACCACCCTGTGTGGACAGAGCTACAACACCGAAGGCCTCCCCTTACTTTTCTATCAATGGGGCCATAGAGACAGGGTGTCCCTAGTCTCCCACTGGCTTGTAAAAGAGCCTGTTGGCCTTGAATCTCTATCCGAGACCCACTGTGCTCCCAGTCTTGGGTATATGCTTTCTACTCCCTCGAAGTCCTTCTGAGCAGAAGACAGCCTGGAGGCTCGGGGGGCTGATATTGTGAGATGCAGAATGTGGTAGAGCACTGGGCCCCTGGCCTGGGGACCAAGGGCAGGACCCTCCTTGTTGCAGCTTCAGGGTCCGCATTGGGAAGAGGTTCCAGAGTCCGTGCTCTGCTCATGGTGAGAAGGCCTTACTTACCATGGAACCAAGCATCAGCACAGGAGAGGGAAAAAGGGACAAGGGAGACAACGGTGGTTTCGTCCATCAGCCGTGGAGCCCACAGATCCTGCTCCTGTGAGACACACCAAAGCAGACACAGACCCAGAAAAGAGACAAAGACAAAGACAAAGACAGAGACAGACACTGAACACAGGAGAGAAAGAACCAGCAGAAGTACCAGACTTTCCTCCATCAGCTTGGAAATGACATCCAAATATTTTGTCCCCTTATCAGTCCCACGGGCCATCCCTCCTAGGAGGACGCATGCGGAAATGCCCGCACAACACTATGGGGGATGGCCAGTACATGGGCGCAGACGAGGCCCTTGGACCTCAAGCTAATGGAAATCCCGGGAAGTCTGTGTCCACAAGGTCAGAGCCATGCACTGCAACCTTGCCACGGGGGATGGTATACAGGCAGGAGGCGAGTGGTTTTGCTTTATCCCAGTGGAGTTCCAGGCCTCTGTGGGCTATATACCATTCCCCCGCAATCAACAAGCACACCCGTGCCTTGGCAAGTGTGTGAACCAGACTCCTGGGAGAGCGGGGATGGAAAGCATGGTGAGGACCTACCTCAGATGGCATCCCCTGAAGAAGAAGCCAGAACACCGCCAGTGTGCAGACGGGGAGACTGAGGAGGCCCTGAGAGTCACAGGATGTGTCCGGGCTCACAGTCCTGGGCAGGAACAGGAATCCGGTCTTACCCCAGCTCTGTTCCCTCCCAGCGGGGACAACAGCTGCACCTAGTCCTCCCAGGGGTTGGGGGGAGGCTGTGTGTGGGTCACTGGATAGACAGGGCATGGGGTGGAGTGACAGCCCTGAGTAGCTGCGGTAGGGGCGCCCTCATGGAGCACTGAATGGGAGGAGGAAGTCCGGTAAGAAGCACACAGGCAGTGGTGACCTTACTTCCCTGATGACAGAGCCCAACGGAATTGGAACGAACGTATCCAGGCACCCACATTCCAGAGAAAACCACCCTGCCCAGCTCATTTCTGGGCACAACCTGAAGGAAGCAACATGTTCTTGTGCTGTCTACCGGAGCCCAGAGAATGCAGGCAGAGGAGAGCTTGCCCGCCAGACAAGTCCCCTCTCTGGGCAGGTAATGTCAGGCCTCCCTGACGCCTCCGGCCGTATTGGCAGAAAAAATCAATAGGTGAAACCAAGGGGTTCAGAGTCAGAGCCCCAACCCTTCTGATTGACCCGTGTAGACCGAGTTCTCCTCCCCGTGTGTGTGTGTGTGTGTGTGTGTAAAGAGAGCTCATCGAGGGTGGAGATGTCCCGAGCAGGACCAGGCATATGAGGTGTCCGATGCCTGGTTGGCAGGTCATGTTCACGCCCCAAGTTAAGGCAGGCTAGCTGGGAGCAAGTGTGCCCCCGAACCCTTTTGCCCTGGGTTTATCCTGAGACCCTGAAGGGACTGGACAATGACCTAGGTGCTGGGCTAACCCTAACACAAACCCCTGACCCTGACCCTGACCCTGACTGTGAGCCTGATCTAAAACCTAACCCTAGCCCTTACCTGACTCTGACACTGACCAAGATCCTTACCCAAACCCTAATCCTAAATCTAAGACTGATGCTGACCCTGATCCAGACCCTGATCCTAAACCTAACCTGACCTACTCTAACCCTGACTCATCCCTATCCGTGACCCTGACTCTGACCATATCATAACCCTGACCATAACCAAATCCTGACCCTAACCCTAAATCTGACCGTACTTTGAGCCTGACCTTAACCGTAACCCTAAATTTAACACTTAACCTGACCCTAATAAGGACCCGTAACCTAAACCTAACGCTGACCCTAACCCTAACATTAACCCCTACCCAATCCAACCCTTAACCCTGACACTATGCTGTCTAAACCTAAAACTGAACATAACCCTACGGCTAACCCTAACCCTAACCATAAACTCAAACCGTTACCCTGAAACTAAACCTGACCCTGAACCGAAATTTGACCCTAAAACAAAGCCTGACCCTGACCGTAAACTTACTCTGGCCCTGACCTTCACTTGGACTCTGACCCTGACCCAGACTCTAAACCTAACCCTGACCCTAACACTGACCCAAAATTAACACTGCCCCTGTCCCGAACCTGCACCCGAAACCAAAGCCTCAACCTGAACCTAAATGCGACCCTGGCCCTGACCTTCACCCTGACCCTGACACTAACCCTAATATTAAGCCTGACCCAGTCCTAAGCTTGACCCTAACCCTAAGCCTGACCCTAACCCTAACCCTAATCCTAACTCAGACGCAGATGGTGAGCATGATCAGAATCCTAACCCAAAGTTAAACATGATCCTGAATATAATCATAAACCAGAATCTAAACGTAAAGCAGACTTTATCCTATTCATGACCGTAACCCAGACCTTGGACCTGATACTAACACAGAACCTGACCCTAATCCTAATCCTGACCCTGACCCTTACTCAGACACAAACCCTAACCCTGACACTGACTGTGAGCCTGACCATAAACCTAAACCTAACCTAAACCTAACCCTGACCCCTACCTTAAGACTAACGATAACCCTGACCCTAACAATGTCTAACCCTAACCCTGACCCTCACTCTAACCCTAACATTAACCCTAACCCTAAATTTCACCGAAAACCCTGACCCTGAACCTTAATGTGAACCAAACCCAAACCTAACCAGCCCTGAACCTCACCATGACCCTGACCATGAGCCAGACCCAAACCTAATCTAAACAAAAACAAACGCTGACAGTGATTCGGACCTTGAACTTAAACCTAACCTACCTTACACTAAGCCTGACTCAGACCCTAAAGGAGAGACTGACCCTGACATAACCTTGACCCTAATACGAACCCTGACCTTGACTGTGCGCCTGACCCTAAACCTAACCCTAAATGAAACCCTAAAACCTGACCCTTAAACGGACCCAGAACCTAAAACCAATGCTGACCCTAATGGTAAAACTAAACCTTACCCTAAACCAAACCCTAACACTGACTCTATAACAGTCTAACGCTAACCCTAACCATAACCCTACTTATAACACTAACACTAACACCAAACCCTAACCTTACCCTGAACCCACCATGACCCTAACCCTAACCCTAACCCTGACCCAAACATAACCCTCATCCTGACACAAACCTTGCTCCTAAACCAAAACCTGACTCTGACCGAAAATCTGAAACTGTCCCTGACTTTCACCTGACCCTGACACTGACCCTGACCCTAAACCTAACCCTCACCCTAATACTGTCCCAGAACCTGACCCTCACACTAACCCTGACCCTGACTGTGAGCCAGACCCTAAATCTAACCATAAACGTAAAGCTGACCCTGACCATAACACGGGCCATGACCAGAAACCTAACGCTGACCTTAACCCTAAAACAAACACCTAACCCTAACCCTGACCCTGACCCAAACCCTGACTAAACCTAACTCTCAACCTAACTCTAACCTTACCCATAACCCTCCCACGAGGTTAGCCTGGAGGATGAGAGCTCCTCAGATCCTTGGGGAGAGCTAATCACCCCATCCCATGTGGGGACATAACCTTGGACATCACCAGACGGATACAGGCATATGTGTTTGAGCACTCCCATGCACAGACACACACACACTCACACACACACACACACACACACCGCTCTGCCCAGCTAGGGGTCAGAGGTGGACACCAAGGGAAAATGGTGGATAAAAAGGGTGAAAGAAGAAAGAGGTTGGAGACAGCTCGGCCATGGGGTCAGGGGCATCAGGACTGCTGGCCAGGACTGAGATCCAAAGCATGGGGAGTGGAAACAGAATGAGCTGATGGTCAAGGGGTCTCCAAGGGGCCCAAGGGCTTTGCAAGGACACTGGGTAGGGACAGTTTCTGGGGTCTGATGTCCAAGACCACCCTGGACTACAGGAAGTAGGAAGAGGTAACCACCCTGTGTGGACAGAGCTACAACACCGAAGGCCTCCCCTTACTTTTCTATCAATGGGGCCATAGAGACAGGGTGTCCCTAGTCTCCCACTGGCTTGTAAAAGAGCCTGTTGGCCTTGAATCTCTATCCGAGGCCCACTGTGCTCCCAGTCTTGGGTATATGCTTTCTACTCCCTCGAAGTCCTTCTGAGCAGAAGACAGCCTGGAGGCTCGGGGGGCTGACATTGTGAGATGCAGAATGTGGCAGAGCACTAGGCCCCTGGCCTGGGGACCAAGGTCAGGACCCACCTTGTTGCAGGTTCAGGGTCCACATTGGGAAGAGGTTCCAGAGTCCGTGCTCTGCTCAGGGTGAGAAGGTCTTACTTACCAAGGAACCAAGCACCAGCACAGGAGAGGGAAACAGGGACAAGGGAGACAACGGCGGTTTCGTCCATCAGCCGTGGAGCCCACAGATCTTGCTCCTGTGAGACACACCAAATCAGACACATACCCTGACAAAGAGACAAAGACAAAGACAAAGACAAAGACAGAGACAGACACTGAAACAGGAGAGAAAGAACCAGCAGAAGTACCAGACTTTCCTCCATCAGCTTGGGAATGACATCCAAATATTTTGTTCCCTTATCAGTCCCACGGGCCAACCCTCCTAGGAGGATGCATGCGGGAATGCCCGCACAACACTATGGGGGATGGACAGTACATGGCGCAGACGAGGCCCTTGGACCTCAAGCTAATGGAAGTCCCGGGAAGTCTGTGTCCACAAGGTCAGAAGCCATGCACTGCAACCTTGCCACGGGGGATGGTATACAGGCAGGAGGAGAGTGGTTTTGCTTTAACCCAGTGGAGTTCCAGGCCTCTGTGGGCTATATACCATTCCCCCGCGATCAACCAGCACACCCGTGCCTTGGCAAGTGTGTGAACCAGACTCCTGGGAGAGCGGGGATGGAACGCATGGTGAGGGCCTACCTCTGATGGCATCCCCTGAAGAAGAAGCCAGAACACCGCCAGTGTGCAGACGGGGAGACTGAGGAGGCCCTGAGAGTCACAGGATGTGTCCGGGCTCACAGTCCTGGGCAGGAACAGGAATCCGGTCTTACCCCAGCTCTGTTCCCTCCCAGCGGGGACAACAGCTGCACCTAGTCCTCCCAGGGGTTGGGGGGAGGCTGTGTGTGGGTCACTGGATAGACAGGGCATGGGGTGGAGTGACAGCCCTGAGTAGCTGCGGTAGGGGCGCCCTCAGGGAGCACTGAATGGGAGCAGGAAGTCCGGTAAGAAGCACACAGGCAGTGGTGACCTTACTTCCCTGATGACAGAGCCCAACGGAATTGGAACGGACGTATCCAGGCACCCACATTCCAGAGAAAACCACCCTGCCCAGCTCATTTCTGGGCACAACCTGAAGGAAGCAACATGTTCTTGTGCTGTCTACCGGAGCCCAGAGAATGCAGGCAGAGGAGAGCTTGCCCGCCAGACAAGTCCCCTCTCTGGGCAGGTAATGTCAGGCCTCCCTGACGCCTCCGGCCGTATTGGCAAAAAGAATCAATAGGTGAAACCAAGGGGTTCAGAGTCAGAGCCCCAACCCTTCTGATTGACCCGTGTAGACCGAGTTCTCCTCCCTGTGTGTGTATGTGTGTGTGTGTGTGTGTGTGTGTGTGTGTGTGTGTAAAGAGAGCTCATCGAGGGTGGAGATGTCCCGAGCAGGACCAGGCATATGAGGTGTCCGATGCCTGGTTGGCAGGTCATGTTCACGCCCCAAGTTAAGGCAGGCTAGCTGGGAGCAAGTGTGCCGCTGAACCCTTTTGCCCTGGGTTTATCCTGAGACCCTGAAGGGACTTGTCAATGACCTAGGTGCGGGGCTAAACCTAACACAAAACCCTGACCCTGATCCTGACCCTGACTGTGAGCCTGACCCAAAATCTAATTCGAGCCCTGACCCTGACTCTGACTCTGACCGAGATCCTGACCCAAAACCTAATGCTAAATCTCAGCCTGATGCTGACCCTGATCCAGACCCTGTTCCTAAACCTAACCTGACCTACTCTAACCCTGACTCATCCTTAAACGTGACCCTGACTCTGACCGTAATCATAACCATGACCCTAACCAAATCCTGAGCTTACCCTAACAGTGACCGTACTTTGAGCCTGACCTTAACCGTAACCCTAAAGGTAACCCTAACCCTGACACTAATAAGGACCCTTAAACTAAACGTAAGGCTGACCCTAACCCTAACACTAACCCCTACCCAACCGAACCCCTAACGCTGACACTATGTTGTCTAACCCTAAAACTAAACATACCCCTACTGCTAAAACTAACCCTAACCAAAAATTCAAACCATTCCCCTGAAACAAACCCAGACCCTGAACCGAAATTTGACCCTAAAACGAAGCCTGACCCTGACCCTAAACTTACTCTGCCCCTGACCTTCACTTTGACTCTGACCGTGACCCTGAATCTAAACCAAACGCTGACCCTAACACAAGTTCAAAACTAAACCTGCCCCTGTCCCGAACGTGGACCCTAAAGCAAAGCCTCACCCTGACCCTAACTCTACTCTGGCCCTGACTTTCACCCTGACACTGACCCTGACCCTAATCCTAAGCCTGACCAAGTCCTAATTTGACCCCAACCCTAATCCTGACCCTAACCCTAACCCTAATTCTGACCCAGATCGGGAGCCTGAGCAGAACCCTCACCCAAAGCTAACCATGATCCTGACTATAATCATAACCCAGAATCTAAACGTAAGCTGACCTTTTCAAAACCATGACACAAAACCTGATGTTGAACCTGACCCTAACACTGAGCCTGACCCTAATCCTAACCCTGACCCTGCCCCTTAATCTGACACAAACCCTAACCCTGACACTGACTGTGAGCCTGACCATAAACCTAACCCTAACCTAAAGCTAAAACTGACCACTACCTTAAGCCTAACGATAACCCTGACCCTAACAATGTCTAACCTTAACCCTGACCTCACTCTAACCCTAACATTAACCCTAACCCTAAATTTAACCAAAAACCCTGACCATGACCCTTACTGTGAACCTGACCCAAACCTAATCAGACCTGATCCTCACCATGACCCTGACCATGAGCCAGACCCAAACCCTAACCTAAACCAAAGCCTAACGCTGACTCTGATTCGGACCCTGAACTTAAACCTAAACCTGACCTTACACTAACCCTGACTCCGACCCTAACGGAGAGTCAGACCCTGACCTAAACTTGACGCTAACTCTAACCCTGACCTAGACTGTGAGCCTGACCCTAAACCTAACCCTAAATGAAACCCTAAACCCTGACCCTTATACGGACCCAGAACCTAAAACTAATGATGACCGTAATGGTAAAACTAAACCTTACCCTAACCCAAACCCTAACCCTGACCATAACACAGTCTAACGCTAACCCTAAACCTAACCCTACTTCTAACACTAACCCTAACACCAAACCCTAACCTTACCCTGAACCTAACACTGCGACTAACCTTAACCCAAATCCTAACCCTGACCCAAACATAACACTCATCCTGACACGAACCTTGCTCCTAAACCAAAACCTGACCCTAACCCAAAATCTGACCCTGTCCCTGACTTTCACCCTGACCCTGACACTGACCCTGACCCTTAACCTAACCCTCACCCTAACACTGACCCAGAACCTGACCCTCACACTAACCCTGATCCTGACTGTGATCCAGACCCTAAATCTAACCATAAACATAAAGCTGACCCTACCCCTAACACGGGCAATGACCTGAAACCTAACGTTGACCCTAAACCTAACACAAACCCCTAACCCTCACCCTGACCCTGACCCAAACCCTGTCTAAACCTAACTCTCAACCTAACTCTAACCCAACCCCTAACCCTCACATGAGGTTTGCCTAGAGGATGAGAGCTCCTCAGATCATTGGGGAGAGCTACTCACCCCATCCCATATGGGGACATAACCTCGGACATCACCAGACAGATAGAGGCATATGTGTTAGAGAACTCCCACGCGCACACACACACACACACACACACACTCACACACCGCGATCTGACCAGCTAGGGGACAGAGGTGGACACCAAGGGAAAATGGTGGGTAAAAAGTGTGAAAGAAGAAAGAGGTTGGAGACAGCACGGCCATGGGGTCAGGGGCATCAGGACTCCTGGCCAGGAACAAGATCCAAAGCATGGGGAGTGGAGACAGGATGAACTAATGGTCAAGGGGTCCCCAAGGGGCCCAAGGGCTTTGCAAGGGCACTGGGTGGGGACAGTGTAGGGGGTCTGGTGTCCATCACCACCCTGGACTATTGGAAGGAGGAAGACGTAACCACCCTGTGTAGACAGGGCTACAACACCGATGGCGTCCCCTTACATTTCTATCAATGGGACCATAGAGACAGGGTGTCCCTAGTCTCCCACAGGCTTGTAAAAGAGCCTGTTGGCCTTGAATCTCTATCTGAGACCCACTGTGCTCCCAGTCTTGGGTACATGCTTTCTACTCCCTCGAGGTCCTTCTGAGAAGAAGACAGCCTGGAGGTTCGGGGGCTGACATTGTGAGCTTGCAGAATGTGGCAGAGCACTAGGCCCCTGGCCTGGGGACCAAGGTCAGGACCCTCCTTGTTGCAGCATCAGGGTCCCCATTGAGAAGAGGTTCCAGAGTCCGTGCTCTGCTCAGGGTGAGAAGGCCTTACTTACCAAGGAACCAAGCACCAGCACAGGAGAGGGAAACAGGGACAAGGGAGACAACGGTGGTTTCGTCCATCAGCCCTGGAGCCCACACATCCTGCTCCTGTGAGAAAAACCAAAACAGACACAGACCCTGACACAGAGACAAAGACAAAGAAAGAGACAGACACTGAACACAGGAGAGAAAGAACCAGCAGAAGTGCCAGACTTTCCTCCATCAGCTTGGAAATGACAGCCAAACATTTTGTCCCCTTATCAGTCCCACGGGCCATCCCTCCTAGGAGGACGGATGCGGGAATGCCCGAGACCACTATGGGGACTGGCCAGTACATGGGTGCAGACGAGACCCTTGGACCTCAACCTAATGGAAGTCCCGGAAAGTCTGTGTCCACAAGGTCAGAAGCCATGCACTGCAACCTTGCCACGGGCAATGGGATACAGGCAGGAGGAGGGGGGCTTTGCTAGATCCCACAGGAGATCCAGGCCTCTCTGGGCTATCTTCCATTCCCCCGCGCATCACCAAGCACACCCGTGCCTTAGCAATTGTGTGCACCAGACTCCTGGGAGAGTGGGGATGGAACGCATGGAGAGGGCCTACCCAGGTGGCATCCCCTGAAGTCAAAGCCAGAACACTCCCAATGTGCAGACGGGGAGACTGAGGAGGCCTTGAGAGTCACAGGATGTGTCCGGGCTCACAGCCCGGTGCAGGAACAGGAACCCGGTCTGAACCTAGCTCCGTTCCGTCCCAGCAGAGAAAACAGCTGCACCCAGGCCTCCCAGGGGTTGGGGGGAGGCTGTGTGTGGGTCACTGGATGGACAGGGCATGGGGTGGAGTGTGAGCCCGGAGCAGCTGGGGTAGGGGTGTCCTCAGCGAGCTCTTGATGGGAGCAGGAAGTCCGGTAAGAAGCACACAGGCAGTGGTGACCTTACTTCCCTGACGACAGATCCCAACAAATTGGAACCCAGGTATCCAGGCACCCACATTCCAGAGAAAACCACCCTGCCCAGCTCATTTCTGGGCACAGCCTGAAGGAAAGGACATGTTCTTGTGCTGTCTACCGAAGCCCAGAGAATGCAGGCAGAGGAGAGCTCACCCGCCAGACAAGTCCCCTCATTGGGCAGGTCATGTCAGGAATCCCCAATGCCTCTGGCCGTATTTGCAAAAAGAATCAAAAGGTGGCACCGAGGGGCTCAGAGACAGAGAGTCCCACAACTGCTGATTGCCCCATGTAGCGCAAGTTCCTCTCCCCATTTGTGTGTGTTTGTGTGTGTAAAGAGAGCTCATTAGGGGTGGAGATGTCCCGAGCAGGAGCAAGTTTATGTGGGGTCCTATGCCTGGTTGGCAGGTCATGTTCACGCCCCAGGTTAAGGGAGGCTAGCAAGGAGCAGGTGTGCCGCTGCACCCTTTTGCCCAGGGTTTATCCTGAAACCCTGAAAGGACTGGTCAATGTCCCAGGTGCGGGGCTAACCCTAACACAACACCTGACCCTGACCCTGACCCTGACCCTGACTGTGAGCATGACCCAAAACATAACCCTAGCCCTGACCCTGACTATGACCCTGATCGAGATCCTGACCCAAACCCTAATATTAAATCTAAGCCTGATACTGACCCTGATCCAGACCCTGATCCTGAACCTAACCTGACCTAATCTAACCCTGACTCATCCCTAACCGTGACCCTGACTCTGACCTTAATCATAACCCTGACCCTAAAAAAATCCCTAACCCTAACACTGACCATTCTATAGCCTGACCTTAACCGTAACCATAAAGGTAACCCTAATCCTGACCCTAATAAGGACCCTTAACTTAAACCTAACGCTGACCCTAACCCTAACACTAACCCCTACCCAACCCAACCCCTAACACTGACACTATGCTGTCTAACCCTAAAACTAAACAAAACCCTACTGCTAACCCTAACCCTAACCAAAAATTCAAACCGTTACCTTGAACCTAACCCTGACCATGAACCGAAATTTGACCCTAAAGCAAAGCCTGACCCTGACCGTAAACTTACTCTGGCGCTGAACTTCAATTTGACACTGACCCTGACCCTGACTCTAAACCTAAACCTGACCCTCACACTGACACAAAACTAACACTGCCCCTGTCCCGAATCTGGACCCGAAATCAAAGCCTCACCCTGACCCTAAATTGGACCCTGGCCCTGAACTTCACCCTGACCCTGACCCTAATCCTAAGCCTGACCCAGTCCTATGTGACCCTAACCTAACCCTGACCCTAAACCTAACCCTAACTCAGACCCAGACCGTGAGCCTGACCAGAACCCTAACCCAAAGCTAACCATGATCCTGACTATAATCAAAACCAAGAATCTAAACGGAAAGCAGACATTATCCTAACCATGACCCTACCCCTGACCTTGACCCTGACCCTAACACTAAATCTGACCCTAATCCTAACCCTGACCCTGACCCTTACTCTGAAACAAACCCTAACCCTGACACTGACTGTGAGCCTGACCATAAACCTAAACATAACCTAACCCTAACCCTGACCCCTACCTTAAGCCTAACGGTAACCCTGACCCTAACAATGTCTAACCATAACCCTGACCCTCACTCTAACCCTAACATTAACCCTAACCCTAAATCTCACCGAAAACACTGACCCTGACCCTGACTGTGAACCTGACCCAAACCTAAACAGCCCTGAACCTCACAATGATCCTGACCATGAGCCAGACCAGACACTATCCTAAACCAAAGCCTAACACTGACACAGATTTGGACCCTGAACTTAAACCTAACCCTGACCTTACACTAACCCTGACTCAGACCCAAACCGAGTGTCTGACCCTGACCTAACCTTGACCCTAAACTGAAACCTGACATTGACTGTGAGCCTGACCCTAAACCTAATGCTAAATGTAACCCTAAACTCTGACCCTTATATGTACCCAGAACCTAAAACTAATGCTGACCCTAATGGTAACACTAAAACATACTCTAACCCTAACCCTGACCTAACACAAACTAACGCTAACACTAAACATAACCCTAATTCTAACACTAACCCTAACACCAAACCATAACCTTACCAAGAACTTAACCCTGAAACTAACCCTATTCCTAACCCTAACCCTGGCCCAAACATAACCCTCATCCTGACACAAACCTTGCCCCTAAACCAAAACCTGAGGCTGACCCAAAATCTGACCCTGTCCCTACCTTCACCAGACCCTGACAATGACCCTGACACTAAACATAACCCTCACCCTAACACTGTCCCAGAACCTGACCCTCACACTAACCCTGACCCTGACTGTGAGCCAGACCCTAAATCTAACCATAAACGTAAAGCTGACCCTGACCATAACACGGGCCATGACCAGAAACCTAACGCTGACCCTAACCCTAAAACAAACCCCTAACCCTAACCCTGACCCTGACCCAAACCCTGACTAAACCTAACTCTCAACCTAACTCTAACCAGACCCCTAATACTCCCATGAGGTTTGCCTGGAGGATGAGAGCTCCTCAGATCCTTGGGGAGAGCTACTCACCCCATTCCATGTGGAGACAGAACCTCTGATATCACCAGACAGAGGCATATGTGTTTGAGCGCTCCCATGCACAGACACACACACATACACACACACACACACACACACACACACACACACATTCACACACACAGACCGCTCTGCCCAGCTAGGGCTCAGAGGTGGACACCAAGGGAAAATGGTGGGTAAAAAGGGTGAAAAAGAAAAGGTTGGACACAGCTCGGCAATGGGGTCAGGGGCATCAGGACTCCTGGCCAGGACCAAGATCCAAAGCATGGGGAGTGGAGACCGAACGAGCTGATGGTCAAGGGGTCCCCAAGGGGCCCAAGGGCTTTGCAAGGGCACTGGGTGGGGACAGTGTAGGGGGTCTGGTGTCCATCACCACCCTGGACTATTGGAAGTTGGAAGAGGTAACCACCCTGTGTGGACAGAGCTACAACACCGAAGGCCTCTGCTTACTCTTCTATTAATGGGGCCATAGAGACATGGTGTCCCTAGTCTCCCACAGGCTTGTAAAAGAGCCTGTTGGCCTTGAATCTCTATCCGAGACCCACTGTGCTCCCAGTCTTGGGTACATGCTTTCTACTCCCTCGAGGTCCTTCTGAGCAGAAGACAGCCTGGAGGCTCGGGGGGCTGACATTGTGAGCTTGCAGAATGTGGCAGAGCACTAGGCCCCTGGCCTGGGGACCAAGGTCAGGACCCTCCTTGTTGCAGCTTCAGGGTCCCCATTGAGAAGAGGTTCCAGAGTCCGTGCTCTGCTCAGGGTGAGAAGGCCTTACTTACCAAGGAACCAAGCACCAGCACAGGAGAGGGAAACAGCACAAGGGAGACAACGGCGGTTTCGTCCATCAGCCGTGGAGCCCACAGATTCTGCTCCTGTGAGACACACCAAAACAGAGACATACCCTGACAGAGAGAAAGACAAAGACAAAGACAGAAACAGACACTGAACACAGGAGAGAAAGAACCAGCAGAAGTCCCAGACTTTCCTCAATCAGCTTGGAAATGAAAGTCAAACATTTTGTCCCCTTATCTGTCCCACGGGCCATCCCTCCTAGGAGGATATATGCGGGAAAGCCCGCAGACCACTATGGGGGCTGGCCAGTACATGGGCGCAGATGAGGCCCTTGTACCTCGACCCAATGGAAGTCCCTGGAAGTCTGTGTCCACAAGGTCAGAAGCCATGCACTGAAACCTTGCCACGTGGGATGGATTACAGGCAGGAGGAGGGTGGTTTTGCTGGACCCTAGAGGACATCCAGGCCTCTGTGGGTTATATTCCATTCCCCCGCCCATCACCAAGCAAACCTGTGACTTGGCAATTGTTTGCACCAGACTCCTGGGAGACGGGGATGGAACGCATGGAGAGGGCCTACCCCTGATGGCATCCTCTGAAGAAGAAGCCAGAACACCCCCAATGTGCAGACAGGGAGACTGAGAGAGGCCCTGAGAGTCACAGGATGTGTCCGGGCTCACAGTCCTGGGCAGGAACAGGAATCCGGTCATACCCCACCTCTGTTCCCTCTCAGCGGAGACAACAGCTGCACCCAGGCCTCCCAGGGGTTGGGGAGAGGCTGTGTGTGGGTCACTGGATGGATAGGGCATGGTGTGGAGTGTGAGCCCTGAGCAGCTGGGTTAGGGGCTCCCTCAGGGAGCTCTGGATGGGAGAGGAAGTCCGTTAAGGAGCCCCCAGGCAGTGGTGACCCTACTTCCCAGACGACAGAGCCCAACGGAATTGGAACACACGTATCCAGGCACCCACATTCCAGAGAAAACCACCCTGCCCAGCTCATTTCTGGGCACAGCCTGAAGGAAGCGACATGTTCTTGTGCTGTCTACCGAAGCCCAGAGAATGCAGGCAGAGGAGAGGAGAGCTCGCTCGCCAGACAAGTCCCCTCACTGGGCAGGTCATGTCAGGCCTCCCTGACGCCTCTGGCCGTATTGGCAAAAAAATCGCAAGGTGAAACCGAGGGATTCAAAGTCAGAGTCCCAAACCTTCTGATTGACCCGTGTAGCCCTAGGTCTCTTCCGCCTGTGTGTGTGTGTGTGTGTGTGTGTGTGTGTGTAAAGAGAGCTCATTGGAGAAGGAGATGTCCTGAGCAGGAGAAGGCTTATGAGGGGTCCGATGTCTGACCTTAACCATAACTCTAAAGGTAACCCTAACCCTGACCCTAATAAGGACCCTTAACTTAAACCTAACGCTGACCCTAACCCTAACACTAATGCCTACCCAATCCAACCCCTAACCCTGACACTATGCTGTCTCACCCTAAAACTAAACATAACTTTCCTGCTAACCCTAACCCTAACCAAAAACTCAAACCATTACCCTGAAACTAACCCTAACCCTAACCCTAACCCTAACCCTAACCCTGACCCTGAACCGAAATTTGACCCTAAAACAAAGCCTGACCCGGACCCTAAACAGACTCTGTCCCTGATCTTCACTTTGACTCTGACCCTGACCCTGACTCTAAACCTAACCCTGACCCTAACACTGACCCAAAACTAACCCTGCGCCTGTCCCGAACATGGTCCCTAAACCAAAGCCTCACCCTGACCCTAAATCGGACCCTGGCCCTGAACTTCACCCTGATCCTGACCCTAATACTAAGCCTGACCCAGTCCTAAGCCTGACCCTAACCCTAACCCTGACCCTAACACTAACCCTAACTCAGACCCAGACTGTGAGCCTGACCAGAACCCTAACCCAAAGCTAACCATGATCCTGACTATAATCATAACCCAGAATCTAAACGTAAAGCAGACCTTATTCTAACCATGACCCTAACCCTGACCTTGACCCTGACCTTAAAACTGAACCTGACCCTAATCCTAACCCTGAACCTGACCCTTACACTGATTCAAACCATAACCCTGACACTGAATGTGAGCCTGTCCATAAACCTACCATAACCTAAACCTAACCCTGACCCCTACCTTAAGCCTAACGATAACTATGACCCAAACAATGTCTATCCCTAACCCTGACCCTCACTCTAACCCTAACATTAAACCTAACCCAAAGTCTCACCGAAAAACCTGAACCTGAAACTGACTGTGAACCTGACCCAAACCAAACCATCCCTGAACTTCACCATGACCCTGACCATGAGCCAGACCGACCCTAACCTAAACCAAAGCCTAACGCTGACACTGATTCGGACCCTGAACTTAAACCTAACCCTGAACTTACACTAACCCTGACACAGACCGTAACCAAGAGTCAGACCCTGACCTAACCCTAAACCTAACCCGAACCCTGAACTGACTCTGAGCCTGACTCTAAACATAACGATAAATGTAACCCTAAATCCTCCCCTTATACGGACCCTGAACCTAAAACCAATGCTGACCCTAATGGTAAAACTAAACACTACATTAACCCAAACCCAAACGCTGACCCTAACACAGTCTAACAATAACCCTAACCATAACCCTACTTCTAACACTAATCCTAACACCAAACCCTAACCTTACCCTGAACCTAACCCTAACCCTAACCCTAACCCTAACCCTAACCCTGACCCAAACATAACCCTCATCCTGACACGAACCTTACCCCTAAACAAAAACCTTACCCTGACCCAAAATCTGACCCTGTCCCTGACCTTCACCTGACCCTGACACTAACCCTGAACCTAAACCTAACGCTCACCCTAACACTGACCCAGAACCTGACCCTCACTCTAACCCTGACCCTGACTGTGAGCCAGACCCTAAATCTAACCATATACATAAAGCTGACCCTGACCATAACACGGCCCATGATCCAAAACCTAACGCTGACCCTAACCCTAAAACAAACCCCTAACCCTAACTCTGACCGTGACCCAAACCCTGTCTAAACCTAACTCTCAACCTAACTCTAACCCTACCCCTAACCCTCCCATGAGGTTTGCCTGGAGGATGAGAGCTCCTCAGATCCTTGGGGAGAGCTAGTCACCCCATCCCATGTGGGCACATAACCTCGGACATCACCATACAGATAAAGGCATATGTGTTTGAGCGCTCCCATGCATAGACACACACACACATACACACACACACACACACACACACACCCCGCTCTGCCCAGCTAGGGGTCAGAGGTGGACACCAAGGGAAAATGGTGGGTAAAAAGGGTGAAAGAAGAAAGAGGTTAAAGACAGCTCGGCCATGGGGTCAGGGGCATCAGGACTCCTGGCCAGGACCGAGATCCAAAGCATGGGGAGTGGAGACAGGAAGAGCTGAAGGTCTAAGGGTCCCCAAGGGGCTCAAGGGCTCTGCAAGGGCACTGGGTGGGGACAGTGTCTGGGGTCTGGTGTCCATCACCACCCTGGACTACAGGAAGTAGGAAGAGGTAACCACCCTGTGTGGACAGAGCTACAACACCGAAGGCCTCCCCTTACTCTTCTATAAATGGGGCCATAGAGACAGGGTGTCCCTAGTCTCCCTCAGGCTTGTAAAAGAGCCTGTTGGCCTTCAATCTCTATCTGAGACCCACTGTGCTCCCAGTCTTGGTTACATGCTTTCTACTCCCTCGAGGTCCTTCTGAGCAGAAGACAGCCTGGAGGCTCGGGGGCTGACATTGTGAGATGCAGAATGTGGCAGAGCACATGGCCCCTGGCCTGGGGAGAAAGGTCAGGACCCTCTTTCTTGCTGCTTCAGGGTCCCCATTGGGAAGAGGTTCCAGAGTCAGTGCTCTGTTCAGGGTTAGAAAGCCTTACTTACCAAGGAACCAAGCACCAGCACAGGTGAGGGAAACAGGGACAAGGGTGACAACGGCGGTTTCGTCCATCCGCCGTGGAGCCCACAGACCCTGCTCCTGTGAGACACACCAAAACAGAGGCAGACCCTGACACAGAGACAAAGACAAAGACAAAGACAGAATAGACACTGAATACAGGAGAGAAAGAACCAGCAGAAATGCCAGACTTTCCTCCATCAGCTTGGAAATGACAGCCAAACATTTTGTCCCGTTTTCAGTCCCACGGGCCATCCCTCCTAGGAGGACGGATGCGGGAATGCCCGCGGACCACTGTGGGGGCTGGCCAGTACATGGGCAAAGACGAGGCCCTTGGACCTCAACCTAATGGAAGTCCCGGGAAGTCTGTGTCCACAAGGTCATAAGCCATGCACTGCAATCTTGCCACGGAGGATGGGATACAGGCAGGAGGAGGGTGGTTTTGCTGGACCCTAGAGATCCAGGCCTCTGTGGGTTATATTCCATACCCCCGCCCATCAACAAGCACACATGTGCCTTGGCAAGTGTGTGCACCAGACGCCTGGGAGACGGGGATGGAACGCATGGAGAGGGCCGACCACTGATGGCATCCCCTGAAGAAGATGCCAGAACACCCCCAATGTGCAGACGGGGAGACTGAGGAGGCCCTGAGAGTCACAGGATGTGTCCGGGCTCACAGTCCTGGGCAGGAGCAGGAACCTGGTCTAAACCCAGCTCCGTTCCCTCCCAGCGGAGACAACAGCTGCACGCAGGCCTCCCAGGGGTTGGCAGGAGGATGTGTTTGGGTCACTGGATAGACAGGGCATGGGGTGGAGTGTAATCTCTGAGCAGCTGGGGTAGGGGAGCCCTCAGGGAGCTCTGGATGGGAGCAGGAAGTCCAATAAGGAGCCCCAAGGCAGTGGTGACCTTACTTCCCTGACGACAGAGCCCAACGGAATTGGAACACACATATCCAGGCACCCACATTCCAGAGAAAACCACCCTGCCCAGCTCATTTCTGGGCACAGCCTGAAGGAAGCGACATGTTCTTGTGCTGTCTACCGAAGCCCAGAGAATGCAGGCAGAGGAGAGCTCGCTCGCCAGACAAGTCCCCTCACTGGGCAGGTCATGTCAGGCCTCCCTGACGCCTCTTGCGGTATTGATAAAAAGAATCGAAAGGTGAAACCGAGGGGTTCAGAGTCAGAGTCCCAAACCTTCTGATTGACCCGTGTATCCCTAGGTCTCTTCCCCGTGTGTGTGTGTGTGTGTGTGTGTGTGTGTGTGTGTGTGTCTGTCTGTCTGTCTGCATGGGTGTCTGCAGGTTGTGGCTCAGGATGTGTCAGAGCCTGAGTGCCCATTGCAGCCTATGATATTATTGTGCTGTCAAGGACCATGCGGGTGTATTCTCATGTGGGGTTTCTGGGCAGAATCACCAGGAAGGACTTCTTCCTGTGTGGTAGGCAGAATGCTGTGTTGTGGCTCCAGAATTCCCTATCAAGTGGGTTTGTGGACCAGGAGGTTTAGGATGGAATTGTAAACACAAGCTACAGTTAAATTCAGTGCCAGGTTGTAGGCAGCTCCAGTGTGCAGTGGCTGATTTGAGATATCCAGCACCTGACTAAAGGCGGATTTCAGATGCTTGCTCACACTGAAGTTTGTGTCTATGATGACTGACAAGTGGCGGGTGGCATTCCGAGGTCATGGAGGATTTCCCACACTGGGGCTTCTGAGATGCTCCAAACAGCAAGGGTTCCTTCTACTGGAAAGTGGGGAGTCTAATTTCTTTGCTCCAGGGTCCCCCATATGGAAAGTTTGGATAGCAGAGCAATCTTGCTTGGATGCCAGGAAAGTACAACTCCACTGACCTTTGCAGCTGAAAAACATGACAGGTTCGAGCTGGTGCCTCTGGGGCGAAGTTCCAAGAGGCCCGAGTTCACATGGAGTTTCATGCTGTTGGATCACAGTGCTGGTCTACAACCAGGGAGACGTTAGAATGTTGGGGTGGTCAGGGACCCATGCAGGATTCTCCTACACTGAGGCTTGGACACGGCTACTGAGAGCAAGATATCCTTCTGGGGACAGGAGGGGTTCTCTATGTGGCTAAGGGACCACATGTTGATATATAAGTTGGTATTGGAGAACAGGCCTCTGGGTGAAAGTGCCTGAAAACTTACGCTAGGGTACCGATGAAGTCCTAGAGGCATGTCAAGTTCAATCTTCTGACTCAGGGCCTTTTACCTAGATGTCTGTCTGGAGGCAGATGCTTGTTGTGTATCAGAATATGCACTTGGGTCCAGAATGTTCTTTGAAATTGAGCTGGGCTCCGGTGCTTTGTCCTTTGCTCCTAAGATTCATGGTTTTGGCAAACTTGAAGGGTAGAGTTTTCTTTGGGAGTGTAAGCACACTCGTCCAATGTGGGACCAGAGGCCCTATCTTAGAGGACATGTTGGCCATGGCTTTGGGGACAGAAATCTGCAAATGTAAACTATGGTTAGGGTGAGGGACAGTGTGCTCATAGGCCAAATCTGCAGGGTGTGAGTGCACCTCATAGCGTACTGAAATTAAAGTGTCATGGAGGCGGCAGCACTGGCTTTTCTGTCTGGACTGTGTGTCTAGGACAGTCACAAAATGTAGGGGATTCTTCTTGAGGCCATGGGAGATTCTTCGACTCTGGGGATTCTGCCCAGATCCCTAGAGTTTGTTGTGTCTGGGGGAAGGGAAGTCTGCGGTTTCCTGTCCCAGGGGACCCCCAAAAGAGGGATTCCAGAGACAGATTCTGGGACTGCACATCTGGAAAACATCGACGGTTAGGATTTGGCCCTAGGGACTTGGCAGGCCCGCCCTGTGTGCTCCTGGTCCAGCTACGAAGGTGATTTGTTTGAAAGCAGGCTCACGCTGAGGGTCACAATGCCTGTTTGTGCCCAGGGTGGCCCTCATGAGTGGCCGTGGTCTCATGGACCATGCAGATGGTTCCCACACTGAGGTTTGGACACCCATCTAAACAGCCTGGATTCCTGCAATCAGGTAGGAGGAGTACTCCTTTGCTTCAGGTTCCCCCATAGGCAGGGATTTGAGCTATGGTCTGGGGAGAGATGCCTGAATATACAGGTTGAGTATATGTGATGGCTTCAGGCCATGAGAGGTACCAACTTCAGGATATGGAGCAAACTGTTTGTGTGGCTGACTAGAAGTCATGGCTCAGGCTGTGTAAGACTGAGCCTGAGTGCCCATGGTGGCCTATGATATTAGGGTGCCATTGCCAGCCATGCAGGTGGATCCACATGTAGTGTTTCTGGGCAGACTCACCAGGCACTTCTTCTCTTTGTGGGGTAGGCTGAATGCTGTGTTTTGGCTCCAGAATTCCCTGTTAAGAAGGGTTGGTGACGAGGAGGTTGAGGACAAAATTGTAAACACAAGTTATGGTTAAATCCAGTACCAAGTGGAAGGCAGTTCCAGTGTACAGCGGCTGATTCGAGATACCAACACCTGAGTAAGGGCTGATGTAAGATGTTTGCTTACACGAGACTTTGTGTCTATGTTGGCCTCTAAATGGAGGGGTGGCATCATGAGGCTATGGAGGATTTCCCACACCAGGGCTTGTGAGATGCTCCAAACAGCAAGGATTCCTTGTACTGGACAGGGCGAGTCTGTTTTGTTTGTTCCACTGTACCCCATATGGAAAGTTTGGGTAGCAGGGCTCTCCAAAATGGATGCCTGGAAAGCACACCTCCATTGACCATTGCAGCTGAGGAACATGGCAGGTTCATTCTGGTGACTCTGGGGTGAAGTTCCAAGCAGCCTGAGTTGACATGGAGTTTCATGCTGTTGGATCATAATGATGGTTTGTATCCAGGGAGACGTTAGAATGTTGAGGTGGTCAGGGGTCATGCAGGATTCCGCTACACCGAGTCTTGGACATAGCTACCAATAACAAGCTATCTTACTGGAGACAGGAGGGATTCTGTTGTGTGGCTCATGGACTACATGTTGGAAATTAAGTTGTTATTGGAGAAAAGGCCTCTGTGAACAGGCGCCTGGAAATCTAATCTATGGTATCGATAAAGTCCTAGGGGCATGTCAGGATCAATCTTCTGACTCAGGGCCTTTGACATGGATGTATGCTTGGAGGCAGGTGCACATGGTGTGCCAAAATGCGCATATCAGTCCTGAGTTTTGCTCGCAATTCAGGTGAGCTCACTTACTTTGTATATTGTTCCTAATCTTCAAGTTTTGGGCAACAATGAAGGTCAGATTTTCCTTCGGGTGTGTAGGCACAGTCGTCTGGTCCGGCTCCAGAGGGGCCATCCTGGAGGCCATGTGGCCAGAGCTTTGGCACAGAAATCTGCCAACTAGGGTTAGGGTGAGGGCCGAGGTGATCACAGGCCCGATCTGCAGGCCCTGAGGGCAGCTTATAGTGTACTGAAATTAAGGGGTCATGGCGGCGGTAGTGCAGGCTATTTTGTCTGGATTCTGTGTCCAAGACGATCACAAAATATAGGGGTGGCTTCATGGGACCATGAGAGATTCTTCATCTCTGTGGATTCTACCCAGCTCCCAGTGTTTGGTGTCTCTCGGAGAAGGGAAGACTGATGTTTTCCGTCTCAGGGGACCCCCAAAAGAGGGATTCAAGAGATAATTTCTGGGTCTGGACGCCTGGAAAGCACAAAAAAGCGTGAGGATTGGGCCCTAGGGACCTGGCAGGCCCACTCTGTGGACTCCTGGTCTAGTTACTGAGGGTTTTTGTTTGAAAAGAGGCTCAGGCTGAGGGAACATGAGCCTCTCATGCACAAACACAGTGCCTGTTTGTGCCCAGGGCGTCTGCCATGGGTGGCCGTGGTCTCATGGGACATGCAGCTGGTTCCCACTCTGAGGGTAAGACACCCATATCAACAGCCAGGTTCTCTGCCATCAGAAATGAGGAATAATCCTGTGCTTCGGGTTCTCCCATAGACAGGGATTTGAGCTACTTTCTGGGCACAGATGCCTGATTATCCAGGTTGTGTAGAGATGATGGCTTCGGGCCATGTGTCCACCTGCAGGACATGGGGCCCATTCTCTGTTTGGCTGCCTGGAGGTTGTGGTTCCAGCTGTGTGAGACAGAGTCTTAGTGCCCATGGCGGCCTATGATATATCGTGCTCATAGTGCACTGAAGTTAAGGTATCATGGAGGCGGTAGTGCAGGCTTTTCTGTCTGCATTGTTTGTCCCGGACTTTCACAAAATATAGGGTTGGCTTCATGGGGACATGGGAGATACTTCGGCTCTGGGGATTCTGCTCAGCTCCAAAGAGTTTGTTGTCTCTGGGAGAAGGAAACACTGCTGTTTTCCATCTCAAGGAACCCCCAAAAGAGGGATTCTGGAGACAGGTTCTGTGTGTGGTCTCCTGGATAACACCTACGAAGGTGAGTGTTTGGCCCTAGGGTGGTAGGCGTGCTCTGTGGGCTCCTGGTCCAGCTACCAAAGGGTGTTGTTTGAAAGCAGCCTCACGCTGACGGTAACAATGCAAGTTTGTTCCAGAGTGACTCGCATGAGTGGCTGTGGTCTCATGGGCCATGCAATTGGTTCCCACTCTGAGGGTTGGACACCTATCTCAACAGCCAGCCTACCTGCTTTTGGGAAGGAAGAGTACTCTTGTGCTTCAGGTTCCTATGCAGTCAGGGATCTGAGCTACAATCTGGGATAGATGCTTGAATATCCAGTTTGAGTAGAGATGATGGTTTGGGCCATGGCAAGTCCAACCTGCATAAAATGGGGCCCACTATCTGCATGGCTGACTCTAGGTCGTGGCTCAGGCTGTGTCAGACAGAGTCTTAGTACCCATCTCAATAACCAGGTTTCCTGCCATCAGGAATACGGATACTCCTGTGCTTCAGGTTCCCCCATAGTCAGGGATTTGAGCTACAGTTTGGGAAAGATGTCTGAATACCGACGTTGAATAGAGATGACGGCTTCTGGCCATGACAGGTCCCACCTGCAGGATATGGGGCCCACTGTCTGCATGGGTGCCTGGAGGTCGTGGCTCTGGCTGTTTCAGACAGAGCCTGAGAGCCCATGGCAGCCTAAGATATTAGGGTGCCATCGAGGGCCATGCAGGTGGATCCTAATGTGGGGATTCTACGCAGACTCACCAGGTACTTCTTCTTTCTATGGGGAAGGCAGAATGCTGCGTTGTGGCTACAAAATTCCCTATCAAGAGGGCTTGGGGACCAGCAGGGTGAGGATGGAATTAAAAACACAAGCTTTTGTTCAATTCAGTGACAAGCAGAAATCACTTCCAGCATGCAGCGGCTGATTCGAGACATCCAGCACCTGAATAAGGGTGGATATCAGGTATTTGCTCACACTGGTGTTTGTGTCTAGGATGACGGACAAATGGTGGGTTTGCGTCAAGAGGCCATGTAGGATTTCCCACTCTGCAGCTTGTGAGATGCTCCAAAGAGCAAGGTTTCCTTCTACTGGACAGGGGGAGTCTGGTTTGTTTGCTCCAGGTTCCCCCATATGGAAAGGATGGAAGCAGAGCTCTCCCTAATAGAGGCCTGGAAAGCCATATTCCATTGACCATTGCAGCTGAGGAACATGGCAGGTTCGATCTGGTGGCTCTTTGGCGTAGTTCAAGGGGGCTGAGTTGACATGGAGTTTGATGGTGTTCGAACACAATGCTGGTTTTTATCCAAGGAGACACTGGAATGTTGGGATGGTCAGGGACAATGCAGGATTCTAATACACTGAGTCTTGGACACAGCTACCAAGAGCAAGGTATCCTTCTCAGGACAGGAGGGGTCTGTTGTGTGGCTCAGGCACAACATGTTGGAATATAAGACGGTATGGGGGAACAGTCCTCTCGGTACAGGTTCCTGAAAACCTAAGCTAGGGCATCGATTAAGTCCAAGGGGCATGTCAGTTTCAATCTTCTGACTCAGTGCCTTTGACTTGGATGTTTGCCTGGAAGCAGGTGCTCACTGTGTGTCACAATGTACACTTGGGTCCAGACCATTCTTGGAAATTGAGTTGGGCTTAGGGGCTTTCCACTTTGCTCCTAAGCTTCGGGGTTTAGGTTTTCTTCTGGTGGGTAGACACAGTCATCCGATGTGACTCCAGAGGCCCCATCCTAAAGGGCGTGTGTGATAGGGATTTGGAGACAGAAATCTGCAAACACGAACTAGCGGTAGGGTGAGGCCCGAGGTGATCACAGCCCCGATCTGCAGCCTCTGAGGGAAGCTCATTGTGTAGTGAAATTAAAGTGTCATCGAGGCAGTTGGGCAGACTTTTCTGTCTGGATTGTGTGTCCAGAATGGTAAAAAAATGTAGGGGTGGCTTCATGGAGCCATCGAACATTCTTCATTTCTGTGGATTCTGCCCATCTCCCAAGAATTTGCTGTCTCTGGGGGAAGGGAAGACTGCTCTTGTCCATCTCAATGGACCCACGCAAGAGGGTCACACAGTTTCTGTGTCTAGGAGACTGGAAAACACCAAAGAGTGTGAGGATTTGCCCCTAGGGGCTAGGATGTCCCACTCTCCGGTCTCCTGGTCCAGCTCCCGTGGGGGTTTGTTTGGAAGCAGTTTCACGCTGCCGGTCCAATGCCTGTTGGTGCCCAGGGTGGCTCCCATTTGTGGCCGTGATCTCATGTCCATGCAGCTGATTCCCACTCTGAGGGTTGGACACCCATCCCAACATCCAGATTTCCTGCCATCAGGAAGGAGGAGTACCCTTGTGCTTCAGGTACCCCATAGGCAGGGATTTGAGCTACGGACTGGGCACAGAGGCTTGAATATCCAGGTTGAGTAGAGATGATGTCTTTGTGCCACAACAAGTCCCACCTGCAGGAAATGAGGCCCACTATCTGGGTGGCTGACTGCAGATAGTGGCTCAGGCTCTGTCAGAGAGAGCCTTAGTTCCCAAGGTTGCCTAAGATATTAGGGTGTCATCGAGGGCCCTGCAGGTGGATCCTCATGTGGGGTTTCTGGGCAGACTCACCAGGCAATTATTATTTCTTGGGGCAGGCAGGAGGCTGCATTGTAGCTCCATAATTCCCTATCAAGCGGGTTTGTGGACCAGGAAGGTGAAGATGGAATGACAAAAACACACAACTGTCAAAGTCATTAACAAGCAGAAGGCAGTTCCAGTGTGCAGCAGCTGATTGGATATATCCAACACCTGAGTAAGTACAGATGTCACCTGTTTGCGCACACAAGAGTTTGTGTCTATGATGACCAACAAATGGAGGGTGGCGTCAAGAGTTCAAGGAGGATTTCCCACTCTGGGGCTTGTGAGAAGCTCCAAACTGTAAGGTTTCATTCAACCAGACAGGGGGATTCTGATTGTTTGCTCCAGGTTCCCCCATGAGGAAAGTTTGTGTAGCAGAGCACTCCCATATGGATGCCTGGAAAGCACACCTCCATTGACCATTGTAGCAGAGGAACATAGCAGGTTCATTTGGTTGGCTCTAAGCCGAAGTATTTAGGCCTTGAGTTGACATGGAGTCTCATGAAGATGGGTCACAATGCTGGTTTGGTACCAGGGAAATCTTAGAATGTGCTGGTGGCTGGAGGAGTCAAGATGGCGGAGAAGTAGCAGGCTGAGACTACCTCAGCTAGCAGATCAGCTAGAGAGCTTATCTAAAGATTGCAAACACCTGCAAATCCATCAGCAGATCGAAGAGAAGAAGAACAGCAATTCTAGAAACAGAAAAACAACCACTTTCTGAAAGGTAGGACTGGCGGAGAAGGGAATCCAAAGCGACGGGAAGATAGACCCCGGGGGGAGGGGCCGGCTCCCGGCAAGCGGCGGAGCAACGGAGCACAAAATCAGGACTTTTAAAAGCCTGTTCCGCTGAGGGACATCGCTCCGGAGGCTAAACCTGGGCGAAGCCCACACGGGATCGGCGTGACCTCAGGTCCCGCGGGGTCACAGAAGGATCGGGGGTGTCTGAGTGTCGCAGAGCTTGCGGTTATTGGAACGGGATAGCCGGCTGCAGAGACAGAGCCGACAGTAAGCTCGCAGCTCAGAGTTGCCTTGAACCGGTCGCAAGCTCGGTGAGCTCAGAGCGAGGCCAGAGGTTAGGCAGACGCGAGTTACTAGGAGTTGTTCTCTGAGGGCGCACAGGGGAGCGGGGCTCTGGGCTCTCGGCTCCTCCGGGCCGGAGACCAGGAGGCCGCCATTTGTATACCCGTCCTCCGGAACTCTACGGAAAGCGCTCAGGGAACAAAAGCTCCTGAAAGAAAAGCCTAGCGGATCACTCAGCCCGGCCCCTGGTAAGGGCGGTGTAATTCCGCCTGGGGCAAAGACACTTCAGAATCACTACACCAGGCCCCTCCCCCAGAAGATCAACAAGAAATCCAGGCAAGACCAAGTTCACCTACCAAGGAGTGCAGTTTCAATACCAAGGAGAGAGCAGCAGAATTCCAGAGGAGGAGAAAACAAACCATGGAACTCATGGCTTTCTGCCTGTGATTTTTTAGTCTTGCAGTTAATTTAATTTTTTTTCTTTTTCATTTTTTTTCTCTTCTTCTGCTAAAATTTTTTATAACTCTTACCCTTTTCTTTTTTAACGTTTTTTAACTAGATTATCTAATATATATATATAAATATATATATATATATATTTCTTTTTTATACTTTTCTTTAATCATTTTACTTTTTTTAATTCTTTTTTTTCTTTCTTTCTTTTTGAACCTCTTTTTTTTTAAAAAAGATTTTATTTATCTATTTGATACAGAGAGCAAGAGATCACAAGTAAGCGGAGAGGCAGCCAGAGGGGGAGGGGGAAGCAGGCTCCCTGCTAAGCAGAGAGCCTGATTCGGGTCTTGATCCCAGGACCCTGAGATCATGACCTGAGCTGAAAACAGAGGCTTAACCCACTGAGCCCCCCAGGCGCCCCAAGATTTCATTTTTTTCCCCAATTTATTTATTTTCAGAAAAACAGTATTCATTATTTTTTCACCACACCCAGTGCTCCATGCAAGCTGTGCCCTCTATCATACCCACCACCTGGTACCCCAACCTCCCACCCTCCCGCCACTTCAAACCCCTCAGACTGTTTTTCAGAGTCCATAGTCTCTCATGGTTCACCTCCCCTTCCAATTTACCCAAATTCCCTACTACTCTCTAACGCCCCTTGTCCTCCATGCTATTGGTTATGCTCCACAAATGAGTGAAACCATATGATAATTGACTCTCTCTGCTTGACTGATTTCACTCAGCATAATCTCTTCCAGTCCCGTCCATGTTGCTACAAAAGTTGGATATTCGTCCTTTCTGATGGAGGCATAATACTCCATAGTATATATGGACCACATCTTCCTTATCCATTCATCCGTTGAAGGGCATCATGGTTCTTTCCATAGTTTGGCGACTGTGGCCATTGCTGCTATAAACATTGGGGTACAGATGGCCCTTCTTTTCATGACATCTGTATCTTTGGGGTAAATACCCAGGAGTGCAATTGCAGGGTCGTAGGGAAGCTCTATTTTTAATTTTTTGAGGAATCTCCACACTGTTCTCCAAAGAGGCTGCACCAACTTGCATTCCCACCAACAGTGTAAGAGGGTTCCCCTTTCTCCACATCCTCTCCAACACATGTTGTTTCCTGTTTTGTTAATTTTGGCCATTCTAACTGGTGTAAGGTGATATCTCAATGTGGTTTTAATTTGAATCTCCCTGAGGGCTAATGATGATGAGCATTTTTTCATGTGTCTGATAGCCATTTGTATGTCTTGATTGGAGAAGTGTCTGTTCATATCTTCTGCCCATTTTTTGATGTGTTTGTCTGTTTCGTGTGGGTTGAGTTTGAGGAGTTCGTTATAGATCCTGGATATCAACCTTTTGTCTGTACTGTCATTTGCAAATATCTTCTCCCATTCCGTGGGTTGCCTCTTTGTTTTTTTGACTGTTTCCTTTGCTGTGCAGAAGCTTTTGATTTTGATGAAGTCCCAGAAGTTTATTTTCGCTTTTGTTTCCTTTGCCTTTGGAGACGTATCTTGAAAGAAGTTGCTGTGGCTGATATCGAAGAGATTACTGCCTATGTTCTCCTCTAAGATTCTGATAGATTCCTGTCTCACGTTGAGGTCTTTTATCCATTTTGAGTTGATCTTTGTGTACGGTGTAAGAGAATGTTCGAGTTTCATTTTTCTACATATAGCTGTCCAGTTTTCCCAGCACCATTTATTGAAGAGACTGTCTTTTTTCCACTGTATATTTTTTCCTGTTTTGTCGAAGACTAATTGACCATAGAGTTGAGGGTCCATATCAGGGCTCTCTACTCTGTTACACTGGTCTATGTGTCTGTTTTTATGCCAGTACCATGCTGTCTTGGTGATCACAGCTTTGTAATAAAGCTTGAAATCCGGTAAGGTGATTCCGCCAGCTTTATTTTTGTTTTTCAACATTTCCTTAGCGATTCGGGGTTTCTTCTGATTCCATACAAATTTTAGGATTATTTCCTCCAGCTCTTTGAAGAATGCCGGTGGAATTTTGATCGGAATGGCATTAAAAGTATAGATTGCTCTAGGCAGTATAGACATTTTAACAATGTTTATTCTTCCGATCCAAGAGCATGGAATGGTCTTCCATCTTTTTGTGTCTTCTTCAATTTCTTTCATGAGTGTTCTATAGTTCCTCAAGTATAGATCCTTTACCTCTTTAGTTAGGTTTATTCCCAGGTATCTTATGGTTCTTGGTGCTATAGTAAATGGAATTGATTCTCTAATTTCCCTTTCTGTATTTTCATTGTTAGTGTATAAGAAAGCCACTGATTTCTGCACATTGACTTTGTATCCTGCCACGCTGCTGAATTGCTGTATGAGTTCTAGTAGTTTGGGGGTGGAGTCTTTTGGGTTTTCCATATAAAGAATCATGTCATCTGCGAAGAGAGAGAGTTTGACTTCTTCATTACCAATTTGGATACCTTTTATTTCTCTCTGTTGTCTGATTGCTGTTGCTAGGACATCTAATACTATGTTGAACAAGAGTGGTGAAAGTGGGCATCCTTGTCTTGTTCCTGATCTCAACGGGAAGGCTGCAAGCTTTTTCCCATTGAGGATGATATTTGCTGTGGGTCTTTCATAGATAGATTTGATGAGGTTGAGGATGTTCCCTCTATCCCTATACTTTGAAGACTTTTAATCAGGAACGGATGTTGGATTTTGTCAAATGCTTTTTCTGCATCAATTGAGAGGACCATGTGGTTCTTCTCTCTTCTCATATTAATTTGTTGTATCACATTGATTGATTTACGAATGTTGAACCATCCTTGTAGCCCAGGGATGAATCCCACCTGATCATGGTGGATAATCTTTTTAATGTGTTGTTGGATCTTGTTGGCTAGGATCTTGTTGAGAATCTTAGCATCCATATTCATCAGTGATATTGGTCTGAAATTCTCCTTTTTGGTAGGGTCCTTGCCTGGTTTGGGGATCAGGGTAATGCTGGCTTCATAGAAAGAGTCTGGAAGTTTTCCTTCTGCTTCAATTTTTTGAAACAGCTTCAATCTCGTTATTAGGTATCGGTCTATTCAGGTTGTCGATTTCTTCCTGGTTCAATTTTGGTAGTCTATATTTTTCCAGGAATGCATCCATTTCATCTAGGTTGCTAAGCTTATTGGCATATAACTGTTCGTAATAACTTCTGATGATTGTTTCTACTTACTTGGTGTTAGTTGTGATCTCTCGCTTTTCATTCATAATTTTATGAATTTGTGATTTCTCTCTTTTCTTTTGGATTAGTGTAGCCAGTGGATTATTGATCTTATTGATTCTTTCAAAAAACCAGCTTCTAGTTTCATTGATACGTTCTACTGTATCTCTGGTTTCTCCCTCATTGATCTCAGCTCTAATCTTGATGATTTCCCTTCTTATGTGTGGAGTTGGTTTGATTTGTTGTTGATCCTCCAGTTCTTTAAGGTGTAGAGACAGCTGGTGTGTTCTGGATTTTTCAATTTTTTTGAGCAAGGCTTGGATGGCTATCTATTTTCCCCTTAGGACCGCCTTTGCTGTATCCCATAGGTTTTGGACCGAAGTGTCTTCATTCTCATTGGTTTCCATGAATTGTTTCAGTTCTTCTTTGATCTCCTGGTTGATCCAAGCATTCTTAAACAAGGTGGTCTTTAGCTTCCAGGTGTTTGAGTTCCTTCAGAACTTTTCCTTGTGATTGAGCTCCAGTTTCAAAGCATTGTGATCTGAGAATATGCAGGGAATAATCTCAGTCTTTTGGTATCGGCTGAGTCCTGATTTGTGACCCAGTATGTGGTCTATTCTGGAGAAGGTTCCGTGTGCACTTGAGAAGAATGAGTATTCTGCTGTTTTAGGGTGGAATGTTCTGTATATATCTATGAGGTCCATCTGGTCCAATGTGTCGTTCAATGCTCTTGTTTCTTTATTGATTTTCTGCTTCGATGATCTGTCTAATTCTGAAAGAGGCGTGTTAAGATCACCTACGATTAGTGTATTCATATCAATATGACTCTTTATCTTGATTAACAGTTTTCTTAAGTAATTGGCTGCTCCCATATTGTGAGCATAGATATTTACAATTGTTAGATCATCTTGGTGGATAGTCCCTTGAAGGATTATGTAGTGTCCTTCTGTATCTCTGACTACAGTCTTTAGTTTGAAGTCTAATTTATCTGATATGAGAATCGCTACCCCAGCCTTCTTTTGAGTCCCATTGGCATGAAAGATGCTTCTCCACCCCTTCACTTTCAGTCTGCGTGTATCTTTAGGTTCAAAATGGGTCTCTTGTAGACAGCATATGGATGGGTCCTGTCGTTTTATCCAATCTGCAACCCTGTGCCGTTTTATGGGTGCATTTAGGCCATTCACATTGAGAGTGATTATTGATAGATACGTTTTTATTGACATCGAGTTACCTTTGAAGTCTTTCTTTCTGTAGACTGTCTCTATATTTCTGTTCAATGCTATTCTTGGGATTTTTCCTCTTTTATAGAACCCCCCTTAATATTTCCTGCAGTGTCGGCTTGGTGGTTGCATAGTCTTTTAAGCCTTGCCAGTCTTGGAAACTCTTTATCTCTCCATCCATTTTGAATGTCAGTCTTGCTGGATAAAGTATTCTTGGCTGCATGTTCTTCTCATTTAGTGCCCTGAATATATCTTGCCAGCCTCTTCTGGCTTGCCAGGTCTCTGTGGACAGGTCTGACGTTATTCTGATGGGCTTCCCTCTGTAAGTAAGGAGCCTCTTTGCCTTGGCAGCTTTCAAGAGATTATACCTACAATTATAATTTCTCATTTTGACTATCAGGTGTCGTGATGTTTTTTTGGAGTGTATAATCTTGGGTGGAGACCGTTCAGCCTCTAGTACATGAACGCTGGTTTCATTCGCGAGATTCAGAAAGTTTTCATGAAGGACTTGTTCCACGACATTTTCTATACTTCTTTCTTTCTCCTCCCCTTCAGGAATTCCAATAATTCTGACGTTGGAACGCTTCATGGCATCACTTATTTCCCTAATTCTGCTTTCGTGGGATCTAAGCTGTTTGTTCCAGGCTTCCTCCTGATCCTTTCTCTCTATCTGTTTGTCTTCCAGATCACTAATTCTATCTTCTGTCTCAGTTACCCTAGCTTTGAGAGAGTTTACATTGGATTGGAACTCATTGAGAGCATTGTTGACCTCCTCCCTGGTAGCTTTAAGCTCCGCCCTAACATTGTGAACATCCTGTCTGGTCGCTTTCAGTTCGGCTCTCATCAATTCTGTTTGGTCATCCATGGCTTTCTCCAGCCTAGCTATTGCCTGGATAATTGTTAGCCTGAATTCTCTTTCCGATATATTGTCTATGTTGATAGCCGTTAGCTCTATTGCGGAAGGTCCATCCTCTGTATTTTTCTTCTGTTGGGCATTCCTCCTCCTAGTCATTTTGGTGGGAGAAGACTGAAGAGATGTAGCTGGATGTATCAACTCTGGTGCAGTCAATGTGCACCCTAGAACACTTCCTGGTCTCCGTCTCAGAGAGAAGCCTCAGTCTGGTTGCAGAAGCTGAATAAATTCCCTCTTGGACGCTGGCAGTGCAGGTTCCAAGTTAAAGACCCTGGGGGCGCAGGATCTTTTGCTCGTCCCCAAAGCCAAGGCAGTGACGGCTGTCTGGGAGCTCCTGACCGCCAGAGAGGTTCCAAACAGCGATCGCACACTGAGATTTTGCCGCCGGCCAGGGTGGGAGTGCCCGGCTTGTGCGCACCTCTTTTCAGAGGCGGCTGTGGGTCGGGCGCGCGTCTGGGGCACTGAGAACGGGGCGCTGGTCCGTAAGCCGAAGGCTGGGCTTTTGCGCGCCTCTGTCTGGGGAAGAGTTTCGCGCGCGCGCGGCTTAAACTTTGAAACAATGGCCCGTGTCAAGAAGCGCCCCCGGGCCTTAGAAACCCAGGAGAGCTGGAGCGACGTGCGCGCACATCTCAAGCTTTGTGATAGGGCTCGCGCGCATTCTGCAGACCGGCGCAGCTCCCATCCCCTCACAGGAGCCGGAACCCCGCACTCTGGGGCGCGCTGGCGGCTTAGGGACCAGGAGCCGGTTTCTCCGCCGCACTCTCTCTGCCTCCGCGCCGGGGAGGCCGTCTGGGACCGGGGACTTAAGCCCCTGTCCCTAGCCGCCCCGATTCCCACAATTTGCCCCCGCGATCCTTTGCTCTTTTGGAGTTCTTTCTACCAGTCTCCGAGTTAATGCTGGTCCCCAGACGCAGGGCACTCTCGCTCGTATCGGGGTATTACTTTCGCACCGGTCGCCTCTGGTGGCTCCCTCCCCCTTTTGTTTATCTTCCGATATCAGTCCACTGTTCCCATTCCGCTTTACCTACTCACTGGCGTCTTCTGCCCCTGTAGAGATCCAGAGGTGTATAATTCTGTTCTCAGGCTGAATACATGGGAGATCAGAGTTCTTTGGTAGGTAATCAGCTCACTTTGGGGTACCAGCTGAAAAGACGCCTCTTCCTAGTACCCCGCCATCTTGTCCCCCCCCTTTTTATCCCCAAATCAGAAGAGATCCTAATCTCTTCAATCTTTTTTTTTCTTAATTCTTTTTTAAATGCTTGATTGAATTTTTAATTCAATCTCTTTTTTCAATTTTTTTTTCTTTCTTTCTTTTTGAACCTCTTTTTATCCCCAAATCAGAAGAGATCCCAATCAGAAGAGATTGGGAGATCCCAATCAAAGGAGATCCCAATCAGAGGAGATCCCTCACCCAATCGTGAGGGGGGAGAAATCCCCCCTCACGATTTGGGATCTCTTCTGATTTGGTTAAAGCATATTTTCCTGGGATTGTTGCCACCCTTTTAGTATTTTACTTGCTCCTTCATATTCTCTTTGCTGGACAAAATGACACGGCGGAAAAATTCACAACAACAAAAAAAAAAAGAACAAGAGGCAGTACCGAAGGCTAGGGACCTAATCAATACAGACATTGGTAATATGTCAGATCTAGAGTTCAAAATGACAATTCTCAAGGTTATAGCCGGGCTTGAAAAAGGCATGGAAGATATTAGAGAAACCCTCTCCAGAGATATAAAAGCCCTTTCTGGAGAAATAAAAGAACTAAAATCTAACCAAGTTGAAATCAAAAAAGCTATTAATGAAGTTCAATCAAAAATGGAGGCTCTCACTGCTAGGATAAATGAGGCAGAAGAAAGAATTAGCGATCTAGAAGACCAAATGACAGAGAATAAAGAAGCTGAGCAAAAGAGGGACAAATTGCTACTGGACCATGAGGGGAGAATTCGAGAGATAAGTGACACCATAAGACGAAACAACATTAGAATAATTGGGATTCCAGAAGAAGAAGAAAGAGAGAGGGGAGCAGAAGGTATACTGGAGAGAATTATTGGGGAGAATTTCCCCAATATGGCAAAGGGAACGAGCATCAAAATTCAGGAGGTTCAGAGAACGCCCCTCAAAATCAATAAGAATAGGCCCACACCCCGTCACCTAATAGTAAAATTTAAAAGCCTTAGTGACAAAGAGAAAATCCTGAAAGCAGCCCGGGAAAAGAAGTTTGTAACATACAATGGTAAAAGTATTAGATTGGCAGCTGACTTATCCACAGAGACCTGGCAGGCCAGAAAGAGCTGGCATGACATTTTCAGAGCACTAAACGAGAAAAACATGCAGCCAAGAATACTATATCCAGCTAGGCTATCATTGAAAATAGAAGGAGAGATTAAAAGCTTCCAGGACAAACAAAAACTGAAAGAATTTGCAAACACCAAACCAGCTCTACAGGAAATACTGAAAGGGGTCCTCTCAGCAAAGAGAGAGCCTACAAGTGGTAGATCAGAAAGGAATAGAGACAATATACAGTAACAGTCACCTTACAGGCAATACAATGGCACTAAAATCATATCTCTCAATAGTTACCCTGAATGTTAATGGCCTAAATGCCCCAATCAAAAGACACAGGGTATCAGAATGGATAAAAAAACAAACCCATCTATCTGTTGCCTCCAAGAAACTCATTTTAAACCCGAAGACACCTCCAGACTTAAAGTGAGGGGGTGGAAAAGAATTTACCATGCTAATGGACATCAGAAAAAAGCAGGAGTGGCAATCCTTATATCAGGTCAATTAGATTTTAAGCCAAAGACTATAATAAGAGATGAGGAAGGACACTATATCATACTCAAAGGGTCTGTCCAACAAGAAGATCTAACAATTTTAAATATCTATGCCCCCAACGTGGGAACAGCAAACTATATAAACCAATTAATAACAAAATCAAAGAAACACATCAACAATAATACAATAATAGTAGGGGACTTTAACACTCCCCTCACTGAAATGGACAGATCATCCAAGCAAAAGATCAACAGGGAAATAAAGGCCTTAAATGATACACTGGATGAGATGGACATCACAGATATATTCAGAACATTTCATCCCAAAGCAACAGAATACACATTCTTCTCTAGTGCACATGGAACATTCTCCCGAATAGATCACATCCTCGGTCCTAAATCAGGACTCAACCGGTATCAAAAGATTGGGATCATTCCCTGCATATTTTCAGACCACAATGCTCTGAAGCTAGAACTCAACCACAAGAGGAAGTTTGGAAAGAACCCAAATACATGGAGACTAAACAGCATCCTTCTAAAGAATGAATGGGTCAACCGGGAAATTAAAGAAGAATTGAAAAAAATCATGGAAACAAATGATAATGAAAATACAACGGTTCAAAATCTGTGGGACACAACAAAGGCAGTCCTGAGAGGAAAATATATAGCGGTACAAGCTTTTCTCAAGAAACAAGAAAGGTCTCAGGTACACAACCTAACCCTACACCTAAAGGAGCTGGAGAAAGAACAAGAAAGAAACCCTAAGCCCAGCAGGAGAAGAGAAATCATAAAGATCAGAGCAGAAATCAATGAAATAGAAACCAAAAAAAACAATAGAACAAATCAACCAAACGAGGAGCTGGTTCTTTGAAAGAATTAATAAAATTGATAAACCCTTGGCCAGACTTATCAAAAAGAAAAGAGAAAGGACCCAAATAAATAAAATCATGAATGAAAGAGGAGAGATCACAACTAACACCAAAGAAATACAAACTATTATAAGAAAATACTATGAGCAACTCTACGCCAACAAATTTGACAATCTGGAAGAAATGGATGCATTCCTAGAAACATATAAACTACCAAAATTGAACCAGGAAAAAATAGAAAGCCTGAACAGACCCATAACCAGTAAGGAGATTGAAACAGTCATTAAAAATCTCCAAACAAACAAAAGCCCAGGGCCAGATGGCTTCCCGGGGGAATTCTACCAAACATTTAAAGAAGAACTAATTCCTATTCTCCTGAAACTGTTCCAAAAAGTAGAAATGGAAGGAAAACTCCCAAACTCATTTTATGAGGCCAGCATCACCTTGATCCCCAAACCAGACAAGGATCTCATCAAAAAAGAGAGCTATAGACCAATATCCTTGATGAACACAGATGCAAAAATTCTCACCAAAATACTAGCCAATAGGATTCAACAGTACATTAAAAGGATTATTCACCACGACCAAGTGGGATTTATCCCAGGGCTGCAAGGTTGGTTCAACATCCGCAAATCAGTCAATGTGATACAACACATCAATAAAAGAAAGAACAAGAACCATATGATACTCTCAATAAATGCTGAAAAAGCATTTGACAAAGTACAGCATCCCTTCCTGATCAAAACGCTTCAAAGTGTAGGGATAGAGGGCACATACCTCAATATCATCAAAGCCATCTATGAAAAACCCACTGCAAATATCATTCTCAATGGAGAAAAACTGAAAGCTTTTCCACTAAGGTTAGGAACACGGCAGGGATGTCCATTATCACCACTGCTATTCAACATAGTACTAGAAGTGCTAGCCTCAGCAATCAGACAACAAAAGGAAATTAAAGGCATCCAAATCGGCAAAGAAGAAGTCAAGTTATCACTCTTCGCAGATGATATGATACTCTATGTGGAAAACCCAAAAGACTCCACTCCAAAACTGCTAGAACTTATACAGGAATTCAGTAAAGTGTCAGGATATAAGATCAATGCACAGAAATCAGTTGCATTTCTCTACACCAACAACAAGACAGAAGAAAGAGAAATTAAGGAGTCAATCCCATTTACAATTGCACCCCAAACCATAAGATACCTAGGAATAAACCTAACCAAAGAGGCTAAGAATCTATACTCAGAAAACTATAAAATACTCATGAAAGAAATTGAGGAAGACACAAAGAAATGGAAAAATGTTCCATGCTCCTGGATCGGAAGAATAAATATTGTGAAAATGTCTATGCTACCTAAAGCAATCTACATTTAATGCAATTCCTATCAAAGTACCATCCATCTTTTTCAAAGAAATGGAACAAATAACTTTAAAATTTATATGGAACCAGAAAAGACCTCAAATAGCCAAAGGGATATTGAAAAACAAAGCCAAAGTTGGTGGCATCACAATTCCGGACTTCAAGCATTATTACAAAGATGTCATCATCAAGACAGCATGGTACTGGAACAAAAACAGACACATAGACCAATGGAACAGAATAGAGAGCCCAGAAATAGACTCTCAACTCTATGGTCAACTAATCTTCGACAAAGCAGGAAAGAATGTCCAATGGAAAAAATACAGCCTCTTCAATAAATGATGTTGGGAAAATTGGACAGCCACGTGCAGAAAAATGAAATTGGACCATTTCCTTACACCACACACAAAAATAGATTCAAAATGGATTAAGGACCTCAATGTGAGAAAGGAATCCATAAAAATCATTGAGGAGAACACAGGCAGCAACCTCTTCGACCTCAGCCGGAGCAACATCTTCCTAGGAACATCGCCAAAGGCGAGGGAAGCAAGGCCACAAATGAACTTTTGGGATTTCATCAAAATCCAAAGCTTTTGCACAGCAAAGGAAACAGTTAACAAAACCAAAAGACAACTGACAGAATGGGAGACGATATTTGCAAATGACATATCAGATAAAGGACTAGTGTCCAAAATCTATAAAGAACTTAACAAACTCAACACCCAAAGAACAAATAATCCTATCAAGAAATGGGCAGAAGACATGAACAGACGTTTCTACAAAGAAGACATCCAGATGGCCAACAGACACATGAAAAAGTGCTCCATATCACTCGGCATCAGGGAAATACAAATCAAAACCACAATGAGATATCACCTCACACCAGTCAGAATGGCTAAAATCAACAAGTCAGGAAATGACAAACGCTGGCGAGGATGCGGAGAAAGGGGAACCCTCCTACACTGTTGGTGGGAATGCAAGGTGGTGCAACCGCTCTGGAAAACAGCATGGAGGTTCCTCAAAATGTTGAAAATAGAACTGCCCTATGACCCAGCAATTGCACTACTGGGTATTTACCCTAAAGATACAAACGTAGTGATCCAAAGGTGCACGTGCACCCGAATGTTTATAGCAGCAATGTCCACAATAGCCAAACTATGGAAAGAACCCAGATGTCCATCAACGGATGAATGGATCAAGAATATGTGGTATATATACACAATGGAATACTATGCAGCCATCAAAAGAAACGAAATCTTGCCATTTGCGACAACATGGATGGAACTAGAGCGTATCATGCTTAGCGAAATAAGTCAAGCGGAGAAAGACAACTATCATATGATCTCCCTGATATGAGGAAGTGGTGATGCAACATGGGGGCTTAAGTGGGTAGGAGAAGAATCCATGAAACAAGATGGGATAGGGAGGGAGACAAACCATAAGTGACTCTTAATCTCACGAAACAAACTGTGGGTTGCTGGGGGGAGGGGTGTTGGAAGAAGGGGGGTAGGGTTATGGACATTGGGGAGGGTATGTGCTTTTGGGTAAATTGGAAGGGGAGATGAACCATGAGAGACTATGGACTCTGAAAAACAATCTGAGGGGTTTGAAGTGGCGGGGGGGGTGGGAGGTTGGGGTACCAGGTGATGGGTATTATAGAGGGCACAGCTTGCATGGAGCACTGGGTGTGGTGAAAAATTAATGAATACTGTTTTTCTGAAAATAAATAAATTGGAAAAAAAATTCAGTATTCATTTATGAACCAGATTTCATGTGATGCTGTAATAACATATATTCCAAGAACCTGGGCCTCTATTTAAAATATATATAGATATATTTGTATTTTCCAAATACCTGTCTTACCCCTATCTTCTCCTAATAAAATAAAGCTATTACCTCATTAAAAAAAAAAAAAAAAAAAAAAAAACAAAAAACAAAGGGCCAGTGTGAGGTTCTTGCTCAGGCTTTTGTCTCTGGATTTTGTGTCAACCATGGCTGTAGAATGTCAATGTGGCCTCATGGGCCATGGATGAGTCTTTCTCTCTGGGGGTTTGGCCCGATTCCTAGTGATTGGGTCATTCTGTGGATAGGAGGAGTCTTTGGTATTTTTTTTTACCTCAGGTGTCCCACCATAGGCGAATTCCAGAGCAGATCCCTGAGTAGGGTTGATTAGACATCTCGACCTCTGGTTAAGACTGGGGGACCAGGGGCATGGCAAGCCCCATATGTGGGCTCTTTTTCCAGCCACTGAGAGGCCTTACTTGAGGACAGGGCACACACTGAGGGTCACAATGCGTGTTTGTGCCCAACGTGGCCCTTAAGAATAAGCAGGGCACCTGGGCATGCTAGTTTCTCCTACACTGACCATTGGACAACATGCAAACTGCAAGGATTATGGGCATGGAGAAAGAGGAATTCTCATTTTTGCATTACTTTCACTGCTGGGAAGTGAATGGAGATAGGTTCTAGGTTCTGAAGCCTGAAAACCGAGTTAGGGAAGAGATGATGACCTAAGGCCATGGTGGGTCTGATGTGCTCAGTGTACGGCCAGCTGTCTGGGTGTCGGTCGGGAGGTCTGGGCTCAGGCTGTGTCAAACAGGTCTTCAGTGCCCAGGCTAGACTGTATAATTGAGGTACAGTCAAGTGGCATGCAGGTTGATCCTCATTTGTCATTTCTGGGTAGCCCCATAGGGCAACGTTTTTCTTCTGGAGGGCAGGCAGAGTGCTGCACAACCTAGGCTTAGGTTTTGGGATGAGGACATGGCAGGCACACTCTGCAGAACTGAATCAAGATCTCGTGCATCTGAAGTCAGGGATAGGATCAGACGTTGGCTCAGGATGGAGTTTTTATCCATCGTGGCCCCTTCATGAAGGTGGGGGTGCATCACGAGGCCATGGAGGATTTCCCATGGTGGGATTGTGTGATGCTCCAAACCACAAGGATTCCTTTTGTGGGACAGTCGAGACCTGTTGGATGGATCCACGATGCCCCTTAAGGAACTTTTCCAGAGCAGGGCTCTAACGATGGATGCCTGGACACCCCAACTCTCATCGCAATTGTTCCTTAGCAACAAGGCAGATTCAATCTGCTGGCTCTGGGGGAGCAACCGAGGGGGCTCAGTTGAAATGGACTCTCCTGTGGATGGGTTATAATGTGGGTTCTTGTCCATGGAGACCTTGGAATGGGGTGGTGGTACCGGGGCCCTGAAGGATTCTCCTAACTGGAGGTTTTGACACACTCCAAAGAGCACGATTAACATGTGGAGACAACATTTTTTCTGATCAGTGCCTCAAGAAACCCTATATGCTGGTATTGGAAACCAGGCCTCTGGTGAGAGATGACTGGAAACCAAAGCAATTTATCTGATTGGGGCCTAGGGGCCTGTCGGGTCAATGTTTTTTTTCTCAGGATATCTGCCTACAGCTCTGAGTGGAGGTAGTTGTTCAGCTGGTGGCAGATCGCCTCTGTTTGTCCCGGGCAACATACACCATAGGGATAACTTTGGGGATTTGGAGGTTCCTCTAATTTTTACGGTTGTGGCCAATGGAATGGGAAGAATTCCATTGGAGCGGGCAGGCACAGCCCTAATTTGTGGCTCCAGAGACCCCAGCCTGAAGGGTGTGTGGGCCAGGGTTGTGGTGACAGAAGAAGCCTGAAAACACAAATACGGATTAGGTTTGGGGATGGAGGTATGACAGGCCCTATCTACAGTCCGTGAGGAGAACTCTTCAGGATATGAACAAAGAGCGAGTGTGAGGCACTTGATGAGGCTTTTGTCTGGATTTTGTATCAACAATGGCCATGAAATGTCGGGATGTCACCAATCAGAACAAATTAGGAGAAACCTCCAACTTCTCCAAGGCTATCCTAAGAGAGTAGGCTGCTCGGGACAAACAGGGGTATCTGCCACCAGCTGAGCAACCACATCCACTGAAACCCGGAGACAGATGTCTCTAGAAAAGGAGATTGAACGAGACAGGCCCCTAGGACCTCATCAGATCCATTGCTTTGGTTTCCAGCCATCTCTCCTCAGAAGCCTGGTTTCCAATAGCTGCATATGGGGCTTTCCTGAGGCACCCATCAGAACAAATCTTTTCTCCATATGGGAAACTTGCACGTGGGAGCTGTGTCAAAACCTCTGGCTAGTAGAAACCTTCATGACCCTGGTGCCCCCGCCCCATTCCAAGGTCCCCATGGACATAAACCCACATTATGACCCATGCAAAGGAGAGTCCATTTCAGTTCAGCACCCTCAGTTGCTTCCCCAGAGCCAGCAGATCAAACCTGTATTAGCGCAAGGAGACAATTGGAATGCTAGTAGGCAGCCCATGCATCCATCCTTAGAACCCTGCTCTGCAGTCATCTCTATGGGATGTCCTGGTGCCATCCAATTGTCTCAATTGTCCCGCAGATGGAATCCTTGCGGTTTGGAGAATCTCACAACTCCCATCGTGGGAAAACCTCCATGGCCTCATGATGCCCTGCCCCCTTCATGAAGGGGCCATCATGGACAGGAACTCCAACCTGAGCCAACGTCTGATCATCACTCTGACTTCAGATGCACAAGATCTCGATTCAGCTATGCAGAGTGTGCTTGCCGTGCCTTCCACCCAAAACCTATGCCTAGCTTGTGTTCTCAGACTTCCATCCTCACACTCTTGGCCCACAAGCCCTCAGGATGGCAATTCCGGAGCCACAATGCAGCACTCTGCCTGCACTCCAGAAGATAATTGTTGCCCTATGGGGCTACCCAGAAACCCAAAATGAGGAACAACCTGCATGCGACTCTACTGTACTCCAATTATATAGTCTGTGCTGAGCACTAATGCCCTGTCTGACACAGCCTGAGACCGGACCTCCTGACTGACACCCAGACATCTGGCCAGACACTGAGCACATCAGACCCACCATGGCCTTAGCTCGTGATCTCTTCCCAACCTCGTTTTTCAGGCTTCACAACCGAGACCTTAACTCCAATCAAGACCCACAGGTAAACGTGATGCAGAAATCAGAACTCCACCTTCCCCATGGCCAGAACACTTGTGGTTTGCATGTTTTCCATTGTTTAGTGTAGGAGAAACCAGCATGGCCCATGAGGCCCCACCCATGCTTGAGTGCTGCATTGGGCACAAACAGGCATTGTGACCCTCAGCATGAGTTATGTCCTCAAGTAAGGCCTGTCTGTGGCTGCACCAGGAGCCCACATATGGGGCTAGCCATGCCCCTAGGCCCCCATTCTTAATCAGAGGTTGATTTGTCCATTTGGCCCTCCCCAGGACAATGCTCTGGAATCCCTCTTTTGGTGGGACACCTGAGGTATAAAAACAGAACAGACTCCTCCCATCCCACAGAATCACCCCAAACTCCTGGGATCGGACCAAATCCCCAAAGACGGAGACTCATCCATGGCCCATGAGGCCACCTCGACATTCCACGGCCATCAATGACACAAAATCCAGAGACAAAAGACTTAGCAAGCACCTCACTCTTGCCCTTTGTTCATATCCCAGAGAGTTCTCTTCACAGTCTGTAGATTCAGCCTACCATACCTATGTCCCCAAACTTAAGCCAAGTTTGTGTTTTCAGACTTCTGTCCCCACAGCTCTGGCCCACACACCCTCCAGGCTGGGGTCCCTAGAGTGACACATCAGGACTGTGCATGCCTTCTCCAAGGGTATTCTGCCCATTCCATTGGCCACAACTGTACATATTAGGTGAAACCTCCAAAATGCCTGAGGATATCCCAAAAGTGTCGGCCCCCCAGGCAAACATGGTTGATCTGACACCAGCTAAGCAACTACCTCCACTCAGACCCGTTGACCGAGGTCCCCCGTGAAGAATATTGAACCGGACAGGCCTCTAGGCCATAATTGGATCCATTGCTTTGGTTTCCAGACATCTCTCCACAGAGAACTGGTTTCCAATACCAGCACACAGGTGATTCCTAAGGCACCGACCAGAACACATCTCGTTTCCACATAGGAAATGTACTTCTTGGAGCTCTGCCAAAACGTCTGGTTAGGAGAATCCTTCAGGGCCCTAGTGCCACTGGGCTATTCCAAGGTCTCCATTGACCCAAACCCATATTATGACATATCCGCAGGAGAGTCCATTTCAACACACCCCCCTTGGTTGCTCCCCCAGAGCCAGCAGATTGAAATACTCTTGTCCCAAGGAGACAATTAAAATATGAAGTGGGCTGCCCAGGCATCAAATTTTAGAACACTGTTCTGGAGTTATTCCATATGGGACGTCCTTAAGCCATCCAACATGTCTCAGTTGTCCCACAGAAGGAATTCTAGTGGTTTGGAACATCTCAAAATTCCCATCGAGGGAAAAACTCCATGGCATCATGTTGCCCCACCCCCCTTTCCTGAAGGGGCCTCATGGACAGAAACTCTGACCTGAAACAACGTCTGATCCTCGCCCTAACTTCAGGTGTAGGAGATCTCGATTCAGCTCTGTAGAGTGTGCCTTCAGTGCCCTCACCCGAACCTATGCCTAGCTTGTCTCAGACTTCAGTCCTCACACTCCAGGCCCACAAGCCCTCCAGTTTGTCAATTCCGGAGCCTTTATGCAGCACTCAGCCTTCCCTCAAGAAAAAATCACTGCCCTCTGGGGCTACCCAGAGACCCCAAATGAGGATCAACCTGCACAACACTTGACTGTACCCCAATTATATAGTCCACCCTGGGCAATAGTGCCCTGTCTGACACAGCTTGAACCCGGACCTCCCGATTGACACCCAGACAGCTGACCACACACTGAGCACATCATACCTGCCATGTTCTTAGCTCGTCATCTTTTCCCAACCTAGCTTTTTAGGCTTCAGTACTTCGACCTTAACTCCAAACCCTGCCAAGAGGTGAACGTGATGCAGAAATCAGAACTCCTCCTTCCCTATGGCAAGAAACCTTGTGTTTGTTATGTTGTCCAATGTTCAAGGTAGGAGAAACTAGCATGCCCTTGAGGCTCCGCCCATGCTAGAAGTCAGCGTTAGACACAAACACACATATTGGCACTCAGCGGGAGCCCTGTCCTCAAGTAAGGCCCCTCAGTGGCTGGATCAATAGCTCGCATATGGGGCTTGCCATGTTCCTAGGCCCCCAATCTTAAGTAGAGGTCGGGTTGCTCAGTGGCCCCACTCAGGGCTCTGCTCTGGAATTCCTCTTTTGGTGGGACAACTGTGGTAAAAAACAAAGCAAAACAAAACAAAAAACAAAAAAACAAACAAACAAAAAAAACACACACACAGAACAGACTCTTTCTATTTCCATCTCACAGAATGACCCCAAACTCTTGGGATCAGGCTAAATCCCCAGAGAGGGAGACACGTCCATGTCACATGAGGCCACCCTGACATTCCACGGCTATCATTCACACAAAACCCTGAGCAAGCGCATCACACTCACCCTTTGTTCATATCCCAAAGAGTTCTCCTCATGGTCTGTAGATTGGGCCTGCCATACCTATGTCCAGAAACCTAAGCCGAGTCTGTGTTTTCAGACTTCTGTCCACGCAGCCCTGGCCCACACACCCACAAGACTGAGACCAATGGAGCCACACCTCAGGACTGTGCCTGCCCTCTCCAAGGGAATTCTGCCCATTAAATTGGCCACAACCATATAAATTAGGAGAAACCCCCAAAGTCCCCGAGGCCAGCCCAATAGTGTAGGCTGCCCAGGACAAACAGGGGTGATCTGACACCAACTGAGCAACTACCTCCACTCTGATCCATAGAGAGACATCCGCAGAGAAGAAGATTGAACCAGACAGGCCCCTAGGCCCTAATCAGATCTATTGCTTTGGTTTCCAGGCATCTCTCCCCAAAGGCCTGGTTTCCAATATCAGCATATGGGGGTTTCCAGAGGGCACCATCAGAACACATCTCGTCTCCACATGGGAAACATGCTCATTGGAACTGTGTCAAAACATCCAGTTAGGAGAATTCTTCAGGGCTCCGAGCCACTGCACAATAACCAAGGTCTCCATAGACACAAACCCACAATGTAGCCCACTGCAGGATCCTCTTTACTCCCCAACAGCCCACCGATCAAACCTATACCACCTCATTCCAAGGTATCCATGGACACAAACACACATTAGGACCCATCCGCAGGAGAGTCCATTTCAACTCAGCCCCCTTGGTTGCTCCCCAGATCCAGCAGATCTAACCTCTCTTGTCATGAGAGGCGGGCTGCCCAGCCATCTATCCTTAGAACCTGCTCGGAATCATTCTGTATGGGAAGTCCCGGAGCCAAACAAGAGATCTCAATGGTCCTGCAGAAGAATCTTTGTGGTTTGGAGCATCTCACAACTCCCATCATGGGAAAACCTCCATGGCCTCGTGATCCCCCCTCCTTCACGAAGGGGTTATCAAGGACAGAAACACCAACCCGAGTGATCGTGTGATCCTCGCCCTGACTTCAGATGCACAAGATCTCGATTCAGCTCTTCAGAGTGTGCCTGCCATGCCCTTGCCCAGAAACCTATGCCTAACTTGTGTTCTCAGACTCCCATCCTCACACTCCTGGCCCACAAGCCCTCAGTTTGGCAATTCTAGAACTACAATGCAGCACTCTGCCTGCCCTACAGAAGAAAAACATTTCCCTCTGGGGCTACCCAGAAACCCCAAATGAGGATCAACCTGCACGCTACTTGACTGTACCCAATTATACAGGCTGCCTTGGGCACTAATGCCCTTTCTGACACAGCCTGAGCCTGGACCTCCCGACACACACCCAGCCAGATGTCCGCACACTGAGCACATCAGACCCGCCATGGACTTAGGTCGTCATCTCTCCCTAGCCTCGGTTTTCAGGCTTAAGAACCTAGATCTTATCTCCAATCACTGCACAGGGTTGAACATGATGCAGAAATCAGATCTTCCCCATGGAAAGAATCCTTGTGGTTGGCATGTTGTCCAACGTTCACTGTAGTTGAAACCAGTGTGGCCCATGAGGCCCCACCCATGCTTGAGGGCCGCGTTGGTCACAAACACGCATTGTGACTCTCAGCTTGAGCCCAGTCCCCAAGTAAGGCCTCTCAGTGGCTGGACCCAGAGATGGCATATTGGGCTTGCCATGCCCCTAGGTCCCAATTTTTAACCATATTTTGGGTTGTCCATTAGCCCCTACCCAGGGCTATGCTTTGGAATCCCTCTTTTGGTGGGACACCTGAGGTAACAAAACTGAAAGGACTCCTCCCATCCCACAGATTGACCCAAAATAATTGGATTGGGCCACATACACAGAGAAGACTTGTGAATGGCCCATGAGGACTACCCCTCATTCCACGGCCATCGTTGACACTAAATCCAGAGATAAAAACCTGAATAAGCGCCTCACATTTGCTCTTTCTTCATAGCCTGAGGAGTTCTCCTCACGGTCTGTAGATCGGGCCTGCCATACCTATGTCCCCAAACCTAAGCCATGTTTGTGTTTTCAGACTTCTGTCCCCACAGCCCCTAGCCACACACGCTCCATGCTTGGGCCGTTGGAGCCACACCTTAAATCTGAGCCTTCCCTTTCCAAAGGAATTCTGCCAATTCCATTGGCCACAACCTTGCAAATTAAAAAGAAACCTCCAAAGTCACTGAGGCGATCCCAATATTGTAGGCCGCCCAGGACAAACAAGGGTGATCTGACAAAAGCTGAGCAACTACCTCCACTCAGACCTGTAGACAGATGTCCACACAGAAGTAGATTGAACCAGATAGGCCCCTAAGGACATCCCACCACTGTAAGCTGCCCTGGACCAACAGAGACATTGTGACACAAGCTGAGCAACTACATCCATCCAGACATGCAGACAGATGTCTGCAGAGACAAAAGATTTTAGCAGAGAGGCCCATAGACTTAATCTCAACTCTTGCTTTGGTTTCCAGGTGTCACTCATCAGAGTCCTGGGTTCGAAGAACAGCATATGGGGCTTTCTGAGGCACCAAACAGAACCTCTCTCATCTCCACATGGGGATCTTTCTTATTCGAGCTGTATCAAACCCTTCAGGTAGCCGAATTCTGTAGGGCCCCTGATACACCAGCACATTCTAAGGTCTCCAATGACACAAACCCACATTACGATGCATTCTCAGGAGAGTCCATTTCAACTCAGCACCCTGGGTAGCTTTCCCCAGAGCCAGCAGATCATACATGTCGTGTCGCAAATAGCCAATGAGAAGGCGAGGTATGCTGTACAGGCATCTATCCATCAAACCCTGCTCTCCAGTCCTGCCGAATGGGATGTCCAAAAGAACTCGACTGTCCGGCAGAAGGAAACCTTGTGGTTTGGAGCAACTCACAAACTCAGTGTGGGAAAACCGCCTTGGCCTCATGAAACCCCCACTTCATGAAGGTGCCATCACGGACACAAACTCCAACCGCAGCCAACGTTTGATCCTCACCCTGACTGAGATCCCAATTCAGCCTCTGAAGATAGGGCCTGTTGCACCCTTGGCCCCAAACCTTACCCTAGCTTGTGTTTTCAGACTTCTGTCCTCACACTCCTGGCCCACAAGCCCTCCTGCTTGGGAATTCTGGGGCCACAACGAAGCACTCTGCCTGCCCCCCAGAAGAAAAACATTGTGTACACTATTGCCCAGAAACCCCAAATGAGGATCAAACTGCTAGGCTCTCGGCAACACCCCAATTGCATAGGCTACCCTAAGCATTAATGCTCTGTCTTACATAACCTGAGCCCAGACCTTCCAACAGACACCAAGACAGTTGGCTGCACACACAGCACATTGGACCTGCCACGGCCTTAGGCCATCATCCCTTCCCAACCTGGGTTTTCAGGGATCCGAACCTAGACTTTATCTCCAATCCCTACACAGAGGGGAGCCTGATGCACAAGTCAGAACTCCTCTTTCCCCATGGCAAGAAACATTGCTGTTGGCAGTGAGTCAAACATTCAGTGTAGGAGAAACCTGGATAGTCCATGAGGCCACGCCCATGCTTGAGGGCTGCTTTGGGCACAAACACGCATTGTGACCCTCAGCGTGAGTCCCTTGTTCAAGTAACGCCTCTCAGTGACTGGACCAAAAGCCCGCATATGGGGCTTGTCATGCCCATAGGCACACAGGCCTAACCAGATGGCGAGTATTCCAGTTGTCAATATCCACTGCTGTGCTCTAGAATCCCTCTACTGGGGAGAAACCTGTGGCAGAAAACAGTACTCTTCCCTTCCCACAGAATGACCCCAAACACTTGGGAGCTTGGACAATCCCAAGTGAGGGAGACTCTTCCACGGCCCATGAGGCAACCCCTACATTAAATGGCCATTGTGGACACAACATCCAGAGACAAAAGCCTGAGCGACTGCCTCCCACTCGCCCTCATTTCATATCCAAAGGAGCTCACCTCAAGGACTGGAGATCAGGCCAGCCATAACCTTCGCCCCAAGCCTGAGCCAAGTTTGAGTTTTCAGACATCTGTCTCCACAGCCCTGGCACACAGAGCTTCCAGGCTGGGTTCTCTGGAGCCATACAACAGGACTGTGCCTGCTCTCTCCTAGGAAACTGCCCATTCCATTGGCCACAACCCTACAGAATAGGAGAAACCTCAATGTCCCCAAGGACATCCCACTACTGTAAGATGCCCTGGACAAACAGGGGCATTCTGAAACAAGCTGATCAACTACCTCTACGCAGGCATGCATACAGATGTCCACAGAGACAGAAGATTGAACCTGACAGGCCCCTAGGCCCTAATCTGAACTCTTGCTTTGTTTTCCAGGTGTCACTCCTCAAAGGACTGGGATCGAGGATGAGCATATGGGGCTTTCTTGAGGCACCAAACAGAACACCTCTCATCTCCACATGGGAAGTTTTCTTTTTGGAGCTGTGTCAAACCCTTTGGGGTGGAGTATACTTCAGTGTCCCTGAGCCACTGCCACATTCCAAGGTCTCCATGGACATCAACCTACATTATGACCCATCCTCAGGAGAGTCCATTTCAACTTAGCCCTCTGGATAGCTCGCCCAGGAGCCCGCAGATTGAGCCTGCCTTGTCCCGACCAAACATTGGGAATGTGAGGTGGCATTTCTAGGCGTCCATGTTTAGACCCTTGCTCTCGAGACTTTCTGAATGGAGCATCCTGGAACCATCCAATAGGACTCGACTGTCCTGCAGAAGGAAACCTTGAGGTTTGGAGTAGCTCACAAATCCCATCGTAGGGAAACCTCCCTGGCCTCATGAAACCTCCACCCCCTTCAGGAAGTGGCCATCATGGACACAAACTCTAGCCTGAGGCAACGTCTCATACTCGCCCTGACCTCAGATGCAGGAGATCTCGATTCAGTCTCTGCAGAGTGGGCCTGCCATGCCCTCAGCCCCAAACCTCATGCTAGCTTGTGTTTTCAGACTTCCTTCCTCACACTAGTGGCCAACAAGCCATCCAAACTGGGAATTCCAGATCCACAATGCAGCCCTCTGCCTGTCCACCAGAAGAAAAACGTTGCCCTTTGGGGCTCTCCAGAAATCCCAAATGAGGATCAACCTGCTCGGGCCTTGACCGCACCCTATTTGGATAGGCTGCCCTGGGCACTAATGCTCTTTCTGACACAGCCTGAAGCCAGACGTTCTGACAGACAATGAGACAGCTGGCCGCACACCCAGCACATCAGACACGCCATGGCCTTAGGCCGTCATCTCTTCCCAACCTGGATTTTCAGACATCTGAACCTAGAAATTATATCAAATCCCCACACAGTTGGGTACCGGAAGCACAAATCAGAACTCCTCCTTCCCCATGGCTTTAAAGCTTTCTGTTGGCATGGAGTCACACCTTTAGGGTAGGAGAAATTTTCATGGCCCTTGAGGCCATGCCCAAAATTGAGTGCCACCTTGGGCACAAACTCGCATTGTGAACCTCAGCGTGAGCCCCATGTCGAAGTAAGACCTCTCAGGGCCTGGACCATGAGCCCCTATATGGAGCTTGCCAAGCCCCTATGCTCCCAATCCTCACCAGAGTTCGAGTTTTCCAGTCGCCTGTACCTGGGGCTCCGCTCTGAAATCCCTCTCTTGGAGAGACACCTGAGCCACACAACAGGACTCCACCCTTCCCACAAAATGACCCCAAACTCTTGGGATCTGGGCCAAATCCCCAGAGAGGGAGACACATCCATAGTCCCAGAGGCCACCACTAAATTCCACGGCTATGCTGGACACAGCATTCAGAGACAAAAGCCTGAGAGAACGCCTCCACTCGCCCTTCTTTCATAAGCCAAGGAGCTTCCCTCTCAGTCTGTAGATCTGGCCTGCCATACCCTCGGCGCCACACCTAAGCTGAGTTTGTGTTTTCAGACTTCTGTGCCCACAGCCTGGACCCTCACAACCTCCAGGCTAGGGCCTCTGGAGCCACACCGAAAAACGGTGCCTGTCCACTCCAAGGAAACTGTGCCCAATCCATTGAACACAACCCTACAGGTTAGGGAAAACCTCCAAGGACCCTGAGGCCATCCCGATAGTGTAGTCTTCCCTGGACTAAGAGGGGTACTCTGACACTAGGTAAGCAACTATCTCCACTTAGACACTCAGACAGTGTCCCCAGACACATAAGATTGAAACAGGCAGGCCCCTAGGCCCTAATCTGAACCTTAACTTTGGTTTCCAGTTGTCCTTCTTCAGAGGACTGGTTTCAAAGACCAGCATATGGGGCTTTCCTGAGGCACAAAACCGAACCTCCCTTTTCTCCACATGGGGAGCTTTCTTATTGGAGCTGTATCAAACCCTTCAGGTAGGAGAATTCCGCAGGGCCCCTGAACCACCAGCACATTCCAAGGTCCCCATGGACAAAAACCCACATTACAATGCATCCTCAGGAGATTCCATTTCAATTCAGACCCCTGGGTAGCTTGCCCCAGAGCCAGCAAATCAAACATCTCTTGTCCTAATGGCCAATGGGAATGCGAGGCATGCTGGGATCCATCCTTTGAACCCTGCTCTCCAGTCCTTCCGTAGGGACGTCCTTGAGCCACCCAACATGACTCGACTGTCCTGCAGAAGGAAACCTTGTGGTTTGGAGCAACCTCCAAACTCAGCCTGGGAAAACTTCCTGGCCTCATGAGGCCCCCGTTTCATGAAGGTGCCATCATGGACACTAACTCCAGCCTCAGTCAACGTTTGATCCTCGCCCTGACTTCAGATGCAGGAGATTTCGATTCAGCTTCTGCAGAGTGGGCCTGCGGTGCCCTTGGCCCCAAACCTCATCCTAGCTTGTGTTTACAGACTTCCATCCTCACTCTCCTGGCCCACAAGCCCTCCTAATTGGGAAATCTGGGGCCACAACGAAGCAATATATCTGACCCCCCAGAAAAACAAACAAAAAAAAAAAAACATTGTCTATACCGTTGCCCAGAAACCCCAAATGAAAATCAACCTGCTTGGGCCTCTGCAAGACCCCAATTGCATAGGCTACCCTAAGCATTAATGTTTTGTCTTACATTGCCTGAGCCCAGACCTTCTGACAGACACTGAGACAGCTGGCTGCACACCCAGCACATCGGAGCCACCATGGTCTTAGGCCATTCACCCCTTCCCATTGACCTGTGTGTCTTCCTGGAGGTATGTTCTGAGACTGTGTCAGGCTGTGCAATTTTTCCGGAGTGACCTACCAAATTGGGGTGGGCTTAGGGGCCTTGCAGGTTTCTCCTAATCTGGTGGGTTTGGGAAACTGAGATGGGCTGAGATTCCTCAGGAGAGCAGGCCCAGTGATGTGGTGTGGTCCTGGAGGCCCCATCCTGGAGGGCATATGGGTTAGGACTTTGGGTCCAAAGTCTTCAGACACAAACTCAGGTAAGAGTTAGGGGTGAGGTGATGGCAGACCCGATAAGAAGACTCTGAGGGCAGCTCCTCGGGATTTGAAATTCGGAAGGCTGAGAGGTAGGATCACAGGCTTTTCTGTCTGGATTGTTTGTCTAAGATGGCCACGGAATGGAGAGGTGGCCTCATGGGTCCATGTGAGATTCTACCTCTCTGGGAATTCTGCCCGGCACCCAAGAATTTGGTGTCTTTCTGGGGGATGGGGGGAGCGCAGTTTTCCGTGTCAGGGGTCCCGTCCAAACGGGCATTCCAGAGATGGGTTCTGGGTCCGGGAGCCTGGATCACCCCAACAAGGCTTAGGATTTGGGACTAGGGGCATGACAGGCCTGCTCTATGTTCTCCTTGTACAGCTCCCAAGGGGGCTTATTGGAAATGGGTCTCAGGCTGAGGGTCACAATGCCTGTTTGTGCCCAGATGCCCATGTTGAGTGGACGTTGTGTCACGGGCCATGCACTTGGCTCCCACTCTGAGGGTTGGACAGCCATGTCAACACTCAGTTTTCCTGCCATGGGGTAGGAGGTATACTTTTTTGTGCTTCAGGGTCCCCCATGAGCAGGAATTTGAGATAAGTTCTGGGACAGGTACCTGAATACCCAGGTTGCTTTGAGATGAGGTCCTTGGGCCAAGGCACTGCCCACCTGCAGGAAATAGGGCCCGCTGTCTGGGTGGCTGACAGGAGGTCGGGGCTCAAGCTGTGTCAGACAGAAAATTCATGTAGAGGGTGACCTATGATATTAGGGTGCCATTGAGAGCTGTGCAAATGTATCCTTATATGGGCTTTCTGCGCAGACCCTAAGGGCACTTCTTCTTTCTGGTGAGCCGGCGGATGGCTGCATTATGGCTCCAGAATACCCAGGATGGAGGGCTTGCAGGTGAGGAGTGTGAGGACAGAAGTCTGAAAACACAATCTCCGGTTAAGCTCAGTGCCGAGCACATGTCCTTTCCAATGTACAGCAGTTGTTCTGAGATCTCCAGCACCTGGGCGAGGGTCAGATGTCTGCTCACACTGGAGTTTGTGAGCTGCTCTAAAAAATCAAGGTGTCCTACTGTGGGATAGGAGAAGTCCGCTTAGAGGGCTCCAGGGTCCCCATATGGAAGATTCGATGGCAGAGCTCTCTGAATGGAGGCCTGGGAAGCTCATCTCGCATTATCATTGCATCTGAGGAACAAGGCAGTCTTGATCCAATGACACTATTTCCAAGTTCCAAGTGATCTGTGTTGACGGAAGTTCTCAGTCTAACAGGTCCCAATGCTGTTTGGTGTCCAGGGAGACCTTGAATGTGATGGCGGCTCTCAGGCCATGCAGGATTCTCTATCCTGAGGATTAGACCCAGTAACCAGGAGCCATGTTTCCTTCTCGGGACAGGAGATGTTCTCTTGTATGGCTCACAGACCACAGGTTGGACCATATGTTGACTTTCCAGAACAGGCCTCTGGGGAGAGAGGCCTCAAAACCTAAGCTAGGGTTCTGATGAGGCTGTAGGGGCATGGCAGGTTCAATCTTCAGACTCAGTGCTGTTGACCTGCGTGTTATCCTGGAGGTAGGTGCTGAGGCTGTGTTAGGTTGTGCATTTTTTCCAGAGCGGCCTATGAAATTGGGGTGGACTCAGGGGCCATCCATTTTTCTCCTAATCTGGAGGTTTTGAGAAATTGAGACAGGCAGAGATTCCTCAGGAGAGCAGGCCCAGTGATGTCGTGTGGTTCTCTAGGCCCTAGCCTTGAAGGCATGTGGGTCAGGATTTTGGGACCAAAGACTTCAGACACAAACTCGGGTAAGAGTTAGGAGCAAGGTGATGGCAGTCCCAATCTGCAGACCCTGAGGGAAGCTCCTCGGGATTCGAAATTCAGGTGGCTGGGAGGGAGGATCACGGGCTTTTCTGTCTGGATTGTGTGTCTAGAATGGCCACAAAATGGAGGGGTGACCTTATGGGTCCATGAGATATTCTTCTTCTCTGGCGATGCTGCTTGGCACCCAAGAGTTTGATGTCTTTCTGGGGAAGAGGAAAACGCTGTTTTCCAGGAAGATCTCAGGGATCTTGTCCAAACAGGGATTCCAGGGATGGGTTCTGGGTCCAGGCACCTGGAAAACCCAACCAAGACTTCGGTTTTGGGCCTAAGGGCATGACAGGCCCGCTCTGTGGGATCCTGGTCCAGCTTCCAAGGGGGCTCTTTCTAAAGAGGACTCATTCTGAGGGTCACAAAGCCTGTTTCTGCCCAGCTGCCCATCTTTTGTAGGCGTGGTCTCATGGGCCATGCACTTGGCTCCCACTCCGAGGGTTGGACAGCAATCTCAACATTCAGTTTTCTTGCCATGGGGAAGGAGGAGCACTCTTTGGGGTTCAGGGTCCCCTATGGGAAGGAATTTGAGCTAAATCTGGGACAGATACCTGAATACCTAGGTTGCATCAAGATGATGGCCTCGGGCCAAGGCTGGACCCACCTGCAGGATATGGGGCCCACTATCTGGGTGACTGACAGGAGTCTGGGTATCTGGCTGTGTCAGACAGACCATTTGTGCAGAGGTCGGCCTATTATATTGGGGTGCCATTGAGGGACGTGTAGGAGCATCCTCATGAGGGTTTCTGCGGAGACCCATAGGGCACTTCTTCTTTCTGGTGGGCAGGCAGAAGGCTGTCTTGTGGCTCCAGAATTCCCAATATGGAGGGTTTGCTGGCGAGGAGTGTGAGGACAGAAGTCTGAAAACACAAGCCATGGATAAGCTTGGTGCCGAGCACATGGCCATTCCAATGTGCAGTGGTTGTTTCAAGATCTCCAGCACCTGAGTATGGGCAAGGGTCAGATATCTGCTCATGCTGGAGTTTGTATCCATGGTGGTCAACGAATTCTTGGGTAGCCTCAAGAATTCTTGGAGGTTTTCCCAAGCAGGACCTTTTGAGCTGCTCCAAACAGCAAGGTGTCTTACTGCAGGGCAGGGGAAGTCTGCTTAGAGGGCTCCAGGGTCCCCCATATAAAAAGATTCAACAGCAAAACTCTCTGAATGGAGGCCTGGGAATCCTTCCTTGCATTAACATTGCAGCTTAGGAACATGGCAGGCTTGATCCGCTGGTTCTGGTTCCAATTTCCAAGTGATCTAAGTTGAAGGATGCTCTCAGTCTAACGAGTCACAATGCTGCTTGGTGTCTAGGGAGACATTAGAATGTGTTGGTGGGTCTGAAGCTATGCAGGATTCTCCTACCTGAGGGTTAGACACAGTTGCCAGCAGCCAGGTTTCCTTCTCAGGATAGGAGGGGTTCTCTTGTATGTCTCAGGGACCACATGTCGGGTCATATGTTGGATGGCAAGAACAGGCCTCTGGGCACAGAGGCCTGAATACTGGGCTAGGGTTCTGATGAGGTTGTAGGGGCATGTCATGTTCAACCTTCGGACTCAGGGACTTTGATCTGCGTGTCTTCCTGGAGGTAGGTGTTGAGGCTGTGTCAGACTGTGCATTTTTTTCCAGAGCGGCCTATGTAATAGGTGTGGGTTAAGGGGCCTTGCAGGTGTCTCCTAATCTGGAGGGTTTGGACAACTGAGATGGCAGAGTTTCCTCTGGAGAGCAGGCCCAGTGATGTAGTGTGGTTCTGGTGGCCCCATCCTGGAGGGCATGTTGTTCAGGCCTCTGGGACCAAATTCTTCGGACACAAAATTTGGTAAAAGTTAGGGGCGAGGTGATGGCAGGCCCAATCTGAAGTCCCTGAGGGCAGCTCCTTGGGATTTGTAATTCGTGCAGCAGGGAGGCAGGAGCAAAGGCTTTTCTTTCTGGATTGTGTCTAGGATGGCCTCGGAATGGTGGGGTGTCCTCATGTGTCCATGGGATTTTCTACTTCTCTGGGGACTCTGCCCATCACCCATGAGTTTGGTGTCTTACTGGGGGAAGGAGAGAGCGCGGTTTACCGTGTCAGGGTTCCTGTCAAAACCGGGATTCCATAGATGGGTTCTGGGTCCTTGTGCCTGGATCACCCCACAAATGCTTAGGATTTGGGCCTAGAGACCCTGGTCCAGCTCCCACAGAAACCTGTTGGAAATGTGTCTCAGGGTGAGGGTCGCAATGGCTGTTTGTGCCCAGCTGCCCATCCTGAGTGTGCGTTGTCTCTTGTTCCATGCACCTGGATCCCAATCTGAAGGTTTCACCACCATCTCATCATTTAGTTTCTCTGCCATGGGGAAGTAGGAGTATTCTTTTGTGCTTCAGGTTCCCCCATGTGCAAGAATTTGAGCTTTATTCTGGGACATGTACGTGAATACCCAGGTTGGGTCGAGATGAAGGACTCAGGTCAGGGCAGATCACACATGCAAGATATGGGGCCCGCTATCTGGGTGGCTTCCAGGAGGTGGGGGCTTGGCTGTGTTGACAGAGCATTAATAAACAGGGTGGTCTATGATATTGGGTTGCCATAGAGGGCCGTGCAGGTGGATCCTCATGTGGGGTTTCATGCAGACCCATAGGCCACTTCTTTTTTTCTGGAGGGCAGGCAGAAGGCTGCATTGTGGCTCCCAAATTCCCAATGTAGAGGGCTTGCAGGCAAGGGGTGTGAGAACAGAAGGCTGAAAACACAAGCTACGGTTAAGCTCAGTGCCGAGCACATGGTCAATCCAATATGCAGCGGTTGTTTAGAGATCTCCAGCACCTAAGTACGGGCAATGGTCAGATGTCTGCTCACGATGGAATTTGTATCTATGATCACCAACAAACGAAATATCCAGCACCTGAGTAAGGGTGGATGTCAGATGTTTGCTCACACTGGAGTTTGTGTCTATGATGACTGACAAATGGAGAAGTGGCATCAACAGGCCATGGAGGATTCCCCACGCTGATGCATGTGAGATGCTCCAAACAGCAAGGTTGCTTTTTCTACTGGACAGGTGGAGTCTCGTTTGTTTGATCCAGGGTCCCCCATGTGAAAAGTATGGGTAGCAGAGCTCTTCCACAATGATACCTGGAAAGCACACCTCCATTGACCAATGCAGCTGAGGAACATGTCAGGTTCTTTAGGGTGGCTCTGGGGCAAAGTACCAAGGCCTTGAGTTGACATAGAATCTCTTGCAGATGGGTCACAATGCTGGTTTGTCACCAGGTAGGTCTTAGAGTTTGTTGGTGGATAAGGTGCCATGCAGGGTTTTTCTACCCTGAAGGTTCAACACAGGTTGAAGAGCACGGTTTCCTTCTGGAGACAGGAGATGTAGTGTTGTGTGGCTCAGGGAGCACATGTTGTACCATAAGTTCGTATTCAAGAACAAGCCTCTGAAGACCGATGCCTGACAACCTAATCTAGGGTTCCAATGAGATCCCAGGGGCATGAGAGTTTGAATCTTCAGACTCAGGACAGTTGACTTGGGTGTCTGCGTGGATGTAGGTGACCAGGGTGTTTCAGACTGCGCACTTGTGACCAGAGTAGCCTCCAATATTGGGGTGGCCTCAGAGGCCTTGCATGTTTCAACCTACTCTGGAAGGTTTGGATAACTGTGACAGACACAGTTTCCATGGGGATGGCAGGCACATTCCTGTGGTGTGGCTCCAGAGACCCCATCCTGGAGGGCAAGTGAGCCATGGTTTGGGGAGAAAAGTCTGCAAACACAAACTCAGTTTAGGGTTAGTGGTGAGGTTATTGCAGGGCAATGCATAGACCTGGAGGGCTACTCGTCAGGAAAAATAATTCGAGTGACTCTAAGGCAGAAGCACAGGCTTTTCTATCTGGATTGTGTGTCCAGGATGGCCTCGGAATGCAGCTGTGGTCTCATGGGTCCATGGGAGATTTTTCCTCTCTAAGGATCCTGGTGGCTCCCAAAAGTTTGATGGCTTGGGGCACCTGGGTGGCTCAGTGGGTTAGGCCCCTGCCTTCGGCTCGGGTCATAATCCCAGGGTCCTGGGATTGAGCCCCACATCGGACTCTCTGTTCAGTGGGGAGCCTACTTCCCCCTCTCTCTCTGTCTGCCTCTCTGCCTACTTGTGATCTCTCTCTCTCTGTGTCAAATAAATAAACAAAATCTTTAAAAAAAAAGTTTGATGGCTTTTCGGGACGGGAAGAGTGTTATTTTCGATCATAGGTGTGCCCCAAAACAGGGATTCCAGAGATGGGCTCTGGGTCTGGGCGCCTGGAAAATCTCACCAAGCGTCAGGACTTGGGCCTCCGGGCATACCAGGCCTGCAATACAGGATCCTGGTGGGGCAACTGAAAGGGATTGTTTGAAAGCATGCTCAGGCTGAGGGTTACCATTCATTTTTTGTGCCCATGGGGGCCCTCAGGAGAGGGCATGTTCTTATTGGCCATACAACTGGATCCCACTTTGGCTCCTAGAGTTGGACACCCATCGGAACAGCCAGGCTTCCTGCCATGGAAAGAGGAGATCTCTATTGTTTTTCAGGTACCCCCATTGGCAGGGTTTCCAGCAAAGGTCTGGGAAAGGTACCTTAATTCCAAGGATGTGTAGAGGTGACAGACTTGGGCTATGGCCAGTCTAACATGCTGGAGATGAGGACCAGCATGGTGGGTCCGTATGTGCTCACTGTGCGGCCAGCTGTCTGGGTGTGGGTCGGGAGGTCTAGTCTCAGGCTGTGTGAGACAGGGCATTAGTGCCCAGAGTAGACTGTATAATTGGTGTACAGTCAAGTGGCGTGCAGGTTGATTTTCATTTGGGGTTTCTGGGTAGCCCCTCAGGGCAACTTTTTTTTTTCTTTTTGAGGGCAGACAGAGTGCTGCATTGTGGCTCCAGAATTCCCAAACTGGAGGTCCTGTGGGCCAAGAGTGTGAGGACAATAATCTGAGAGCACAAGCTAGGCATAGGTTTTGGAGCAACAGCACAGCAGCCACCCTCTGCAGAGCTGAATCGAGATCTCGTGCATCTGAAGTCAGGGAGAGGATTAGACGTTGGCTTAGGTTGGAGTTTCTGGCCATGATTGCCCCTTCATGAATGGGGGGCATCATCACAAGGCCATGGAGGTTTTCCCATGATGGAAATTGTGAGATGCTTCAAACCGCAAGGATTCTTTCTGCGGGAAAATTGAGACATGTTGGCATTCTCCAGGACATCCCATACGGAATGACTCCAGGGCAGGGTTCTGAGGATATATGCCTGGCCAGCCCACCTCGCATTCCAATTGTGTCCTAGTGAAAAGACAGGTTCGATCTCCTGGCTCAGGGGGAGCAACAGAGGGGGCTGAGTTGAAATGGCCTCTCTTGAGGATGGGTCCTAATGTGGGTTTGTGTCCATGGACATATTGGAATGGAGAGAATTTCCTTCTAGGAACAGGAGATGTTCTGTTGTGTGACTCAGGAAACAGATGTTGTATCATAAGTTGGTTTTAGGGAACAGCTATCTGAGGACAGATGCCTGAAAACCTATTCTTGGGTTCCAATGATGTCCTAGGGGCATGTCGGGTTCAAAGTTCTGACTCAGGATCACTGACTTTGGTGTCTGCCTGGTTGTAGGTGATCAGGATGTTTCAGAATGTTCATTTGCATCCAGAGCGGCTTCCAATATTGCGGTGGGATCAGGGGCTTTGGCTATTTCTCCTAACCTGCAGGGTTTGGATAAATGTGATAGGCAAAGTTTCCTTGGGGATGGCAGGCACTGTTCTGTGGTGTGGCACCAGAGACCCCATCCTGGAGGACATGTGAAGCATGGTTTTGGGTGAGAAGTCTGCAAAGGAAAACTAGGTTTAGGCTTAGTGGCACGGTGGTCGCAGCCCAATGTGTCGACCTGGAGGGCAGCTCGTCAGCAACTGTAACTAGGGTGACTCGATGACGGTAGCACAGACTTTTCTATCAGGATTGTGTGTCCAGGATGACCTTGGAATGGAGGTGTGGTCTCATGGGTCCATGGGAGATTTTTCCTCTCTAAGGATCCTGGCGGATCCCCATTGTTTGGTGGCTTTTTCGGTGAATGGGAAGAGTGCTGTTTTCCGTCTTAGGGGTGCCCAAGAACAGGGATTCGAGAGATGGGCTCTGGGTCGGGGCACCAGGAAATTCCCACCAATAGCTAGGATTTGGGCCTAGGGGCATACCAGGCCTGCAATGAAGGATCCTGGTTGTGCAACTGAGAGGGCTTGTTTGAAAGCATGCTCAGGCTGAGGGTCACAATGCCTGTTTGTTCCCAAAACACCCTTCAGGAGTGGGAATGGTCTCATTGCCCATGTAGCTGGCTCAATCTCTGAGGGTTGGACACATTTCCCAATAGCTAAGTTTCCTGCCATGGGGAAGGAGCAGTTCCGTCTTGGGCTTCAGGTTCCCCCATTGGCAGGGATTCCAGCAATGATCTGGAGACAGATGCCTGAATACCAAGGATGGGTAGTGAGGACGGACTGGGCCATGGCCTGTCTCACATGCTGGATATGGGCTGTGCTCTCTGGGTGGCAGACATGAGTTCGGGTTCAGGCTCTGTCAGACACAGCACTAGTGTCCAGGGCAGCCTAAAAATCGGGGATCCGTGAGGGCCGAGCTGATGATACTCCTTTGGGTTTTTGGCAGTCTTACCACGCACCACTTCCTTCTATGGGGAGGGCAGAATGCTGTTTTGTCTCCAGAATTCGCTATCCAGAGGACTTCAGGACCAGTAGGGTGAGGATGGAATTGTAAACACAAGCTAGGGTTAAATTCAGTTCAAAGAAGAAGGCAGTTCCTATGTGTAGCAACTCATTCAAGACATCCAACACCTGAGTAAGGGTGGATGAAAGATGTTTGCTCACACTGGAATTTGTGTCTATGATGACCGACAAATGGAGAGGTGGTGTCAAGAGGCCATGGAAGATTTCCCATGCTGAGGCTTGTGAGATGCTCCAAATAGCAAGGTTTGCTTCTACTGGACAGGTGAAGTCTGGTTTGTTTGCTTTGGGGTCCCCCATGCAGAAATTTTGTGTAGCAGACCCCTTCCGCATAGACGCCTGGAAAGCACAAGCCCAATGAGCATTGCAGCTGTGAATATGACAGGTTCGTAATGGTGGTTCTGGGGCCAAGTACCAAGGCCTTGAGTTGACATGGAATCTCTTACAGTTGGCTCCCAATGATGGTTTGTTACCTGGTAGGTGTTAGAATGTACTGGGGGTTAAGGGGTCATGAAGGATTCTCCTACCCTGAGAGTTTGGCACAGATAGAAGTGCGCAATTTCCTTCTTCAGACAGGAGATGTTCTGCTGTGTGGCTCTGGGTCCACATTTTGTATCATAACTTGGTACTCCAGAACAGGCCTCTGAGGACACATGCCTGAAACCTAATCTAGAGTTCCAATGATACCCTAGGTGCATGTTAGTTTCAATTTTCTGTCTCAGGACCATTGACTTGGGTGTCTTCCTGGACGTAGGTGATCCAGGGTGTTTCAGACTGTGCATTTTTGTCCAGAGCGGCTTCCAATATTGGGATGCACTCAGGGGACTTACAGGTTTCTCCTAATCTGGAGGCTTTGGGCAACTGTGATGGGAAAGGTTTCCTTGGGGATGGCAGGCACAGTCCTGTGGTGTGGCTCCAGAGACCCCATCCTGCAGGACATGTGAGTCAAGTTTTTGGGAGAGAACTCTGCAAACAAAAACTCGGGTTAGGCTTAATGGTGTGATGATCTCAGGCCCAATGCATCTACCTGGAGTGCAGCTCGTCAGGAGCTCTAATTAGGGTGACTCGATGGCGGTATCACAGGCTTTTCTATCTGCATTGTGTGTCCAGGGTGGCCTAAGAATACAGGTGTGGTCTCATGGGTCCATGGTAGATTTATCCTCTCTAAGGATCCTGGTGGCTCCCCATTGTTCGGTGGCTTTTTTGATGAAAGGGAAGAGTGATGTTTTCCATCTTGGGGTGCCTCAAAACAGGGATTCCAGAGATGGGCTCTGGGTTTGGGACCAAGAAATTCCCACCAAGGGTAAGGATTTGGGCCCAGGGGCATGCCGGGCCTGCAATGGGGGATCCTGGTGGTGCAAGAGAGAGGGCTTGTTTGAAAGCATGCTCAGGCTGAGGGTCACAATGCCTGTTTGTTCTTAAGGCACCCCTCAGGAGTGGACATGGTCTCATTGCCCATGCAGCTCGCTCCATCTATGAGGTTTGGACAACCATCTCAACAGCTAGGTTTTCTGCCTTGGGGAAGGAGCAGTTCTGTATTGGACTTCAGGATGCCCCATTGGCAGGGATTCCAACTAAGGTCTGGAGACAGATGCCCGAATACCAAGGATGTGGAGAGAGGATGGATTGGTTCATGACCAGTCTCACGTGCTGGATATAGGCCCCGCTTTCTGGGTGGCTGACACGAGTTTGTGTGTCAGGCTCTGTCAGACACAGCACTAGTGGCCAGGGCAGCCTATAAATAGGGGATCCTTGAAGGCCGAGTAGATGATCCTCATGTGGGGTTTTTTGGCAGTCTAACCAGGCATTTCTTCTTTCTACGGGGAAGGCAGAATGTTGCGGTGTGGCTCCAGAATTCCCTATCAAGAGGGCGTGGGGACGAGTAGGGTGAGGATAGAATTGTAAACAACAGCTAAGGTTAAATTCAGTGCCAAGCAGAAGGCAGTTCCATTGTGCAGAGTCTTATTCGAGATATCCAGAACCTGAGTAAGGGCAGATATCAGATATTTTCTCACACTGGAGTTTGTGTCTATGATGGCCGACAAATGGAGGGGATGCATCAAGAAGCCTTGGAGGATTTCCCATGCCGAGGCTTGTGAGATGCTACAACCAGCAAGGTTTCCTTCTACCGGACAGGGGGAGTCTGGATTGTTTGCTCCGGGGTCCGTCATGTGGAAAGTTTGGGTAGCAGAGCTCTCCCACACGGATGCCTGTAAAGCACACGTCCAATGAACATTACAGCTGATGTACATGACAGGTTATTCCTGGTAGCTCTGGGGCCAAATGCCAAGGCCTTGTGTTGACATGGAATCTCTCACAGATGGGTCTCAATGCTGTTTTGTTACCAGGTAGATCTTAGAATGTGCTGGTGGCTAAAGTGCCATGCAGGATACTCCTACCCTGAAGGTTTGGCACAAGTCGAAGAGCACAGTTTCCTTCTTGGGATAGGAGATGTTCTGTTGTGAGGGTCAGGGTCCACATGTTGTCTCCTTACTTGGTATTCCAGAATTGGCCTCTGAGGACAGATGCCTGAAAAACCTATTCTTGGGTTCCAGTGATGTCCTAGGGGGATGTCAGGTTCAATATTCTGACTCAGGATCATTGACTTTGGTGTTTGCCTGGATGTAGGTGATCAGGGTGTTTCAGGCTGTGCATTTGCATCCAGAGCCGCTTCCAATATTGCGATGGGATCAGGGGCCTTGCAGGTTTCTCCTAATCTGGAGGGTTTGGGCAAATGTGATGGGCAAAGTTTCCTGGGGATGGCAGGCACTGTTATGTGGTGTGGCTCCAGAGACCCCATCCTGGAGGACATGTGAGGCATGGTTTTGGGAGAGAAGTCTGCAAATGGAAACTATGTTTAGGCTAAGTGGCATGGTGATCACAGTCCAATGCATCGATCTGGAGGGCAGCTCATCAGGAACTGTATTTAGGATGACTCAATGGCACTAGCATAGCCTTTTCTATTGGCATTGTGTGTCGGATGGCCTCAGAATGCAGGTGTGGTCTCATGGGTCCATGGGAGATTTTTCCTAAGGATCCTGGTGGATCCTCATAGTTTGGTGGCTTTTTAGGGGAAGAGAAGAGTCCTGTTTTCCATCTTGGGGTGCCCAAAAACAGGGATACCAGAGACGGGCTCTGGGTCTGGGCACCAAGTAATTTCCACCAAGGGTTAAAATTTGGACCTAGGGGCATACCAGGCCTGCAATGCGGGATCCTGGTGGTGCAACTGAGAGGGCTTGTTTGAAATCATGCACAGGCTGAGGGTCATAATGCCTGTTTGTTCCCAGGACACGCACAGGAGTGGGAATGGTCTCAATGCCCATGCAGCTGGCTTGCTCTCTGAGGGTTGGACACCCATCCCAACAGCTAGGTTTCCTGCCATGGGGAAGGAACAGTTCTCTCTTGGGCTTCCGGTTCCCCCATTGGCCGGAATTCCAGCAATGGTCTGGAGACAGATGCCCGAATAGCAAGGATGGGTAGTGAGGATGGACTGGGCCATGGCCGGTCTCACATGCTGGTTATGGGTCCTGCTCTCTGGGTGGCTGACACGAGGTGGTTTGTCAGGCTCTTTCACACACAGCATTAGTGGCCAGAGCAGCCTATAATCAGGGATCCATGAGGGCTGAGCAGATGGTACTAATGTGGGTTTTTTTGGGCATTCTTACCAAGCACTTCTTCTTTCTAGGGGGAAGGCAGAATGCTGTGGTGTGGCTCTAGAATTCCCTATCAAGAAGGCTTCGGTACCAGCAGAGTGAGGAAGGAATTGTAAACACAAGCTAGGTTAAATTCAGTTCAAAGCAGAAGGCAGTTCAAATGTGCAGCAACTCATTCGAGACATCCAGCACCTGAGTAAGGGCACATGAAAGATGATTGCTCAAACAAGAGTTTGCGTCTATGATGACCAACCTATGCAGAGGTGGCGTCAAGAGGCCATGGAGTATTTCCCATCGGAGGCTTGTGAGATGCTCCAAATAGCAAGGTTTCCTTCTACTGGAAGGTGGAGTCTGGTTTGTTTGCTCCAGAGTCCCTCGTGTGGAAATTTTTGGTAGCAGAGCCCTTCCTCATGGATGACTGGAATGCACAAGTACAATGACCATTGCAGCTGACGAACATGTCAGGTCCGTATTGGTGGCTCTTGGGCCAAGTGCCAAGGCCTTGACGTGACAGGGAATCTCTTACGGATGGGTCCAAATACTGATTTGTTACCCGGTAGGTCTTAGAATGTGCTGGTGGCTAAAGGGCCATGAGGGATTCTCCTCCTCTATGGGTTTGACACAGGTCTAAGTGCACAGTTTCCTTCTTGGGAAAGGAGATGTTCTGTTGTGTGTCTCAGGCTCCACCTGTTGTATCCTAACTTGGTATTCCAGAAGAGGCCTCTGAGTTCAGATACAGGAAATGTAATCTAGGGTTCCTATGATGTCCTAGATGCATATCAGGTTCAATTTTCTGACTCCGGATCATTGTCCTGGGTGTCTGCCTGGATGTAGGTGATCAGGGTATTTTAGACTGTGTATTTGCGTCCAGAGCAGCTTCCAATATTGGGATGGGATCAGGGGCCTTTGAGGTTTCTCCTAATCAGGAGGGTTGGGGAAGTGTGATGGGGAAAGTTTCCTTGGGGATTGCAGGCACAGTCCTAGGTGTGGCTCCAGAGACCCAATCCTGGAGGGCATGAGAGCCATGGTTTTGGGAGAGAAGTCTTCAAACAAAAATTCGGGTTAGTGTTTGTTGCAAGGTGGTCGCAGGCCAATACGTAGATGTTGAGGGCAGCTCATCAGGAACTGTATTTATGGTGATTGGAAGTCGGTAGCACAGGCTTTTCTATCTGGATTGTTTGTCCAGGATGGGATCGGAATTTAGGTGTGGTCTCATGGGTCCTATGGAGACTTTTCCTCTCTAAGGATCCTGACGGCTACCCATAGTTTGGTGACTTTCTCGGGGAAGGGAAGAGTGCTGTTTTCCATCTTAGGGGTGCCCAAAACAGGGATTCCAAGGCGGGCTCTAAGTCTGGGTGCCTGTAAAATCCCACCAAAGGTTAGGATTTGGGCTTAGGGGCATACCAGGCCTGCAATATGTGATCCTGGTGGTGCCACTGAGAGGGCGTGTTTGAAAGCATGCTCAAGCTGAGGGTCACAATGCCTGTTTCTGAGTAGGGCAGCCCCTATGAGAGGGCATTGGCTCATTGGCATGGAGCTGGCTCCCAGTTTGAGACTTGGAAACCCATTCCAACAGCCAGGTTTCCTGCCATGTGAAGGAGGATTTCTTTATTGTGCTTCAGATTCACACAATACCAGGGATTCCAGCACAGATCTGGGGACAAGTGCCTGAATAACAAGAATTCGTAGAGATGACGAAGTAGGGCCATGGTTGGCCCCACCTGCTACATATAGGTCCCGCTCTCTGGGTGGCTGACAGTAGGTTGGGTCTAAGCCTCTGTCAGACACAGCACTAGTGGCCATGACAGCCTATAAATTGGGGTTCTCTCGAGGGCCGAGCAGATTAATCGTCATGTTGGTTTTCTGGGCAGACTCACCAGGCACTTCTTATTTCTTTGGGGAAGGCAGAATGCTGCATTTAGGCTCTAGAATTCATTATCAAGAGACCTTGGGGACCAGTAGGGTGTGGATGGAATTGTAAACACTAGCTAGGGTTCAATTCAGTGCCAAGCGAAAGACAGTTCCAGTGTGCAGTGGCTGATTCGAATATCCAGCACCTGAGGAAGGGCGGATGTCTAATATTTGCTCACTCTGGAGATTGTGTCTATTATGAACAAGAAATTGAGGGGTGGCGTCAAGAGGCCATGGAGGATTTTCCATGCTGAGGCTTGTGAGATGCTCCAAACAGCAAGGTTTCCTATGACTGGATAGGTGGAGTCCGGCTTGTTTGTTAAAGGGTTCCCCATGTGGAAAGTTTAGGTAGCAAATCTTTCCAGCATGGGTGCCTGGAAAGCACACCTCCATTGACTCTTGCAGTTGAGGAACATGGCAGATTCTTTCTGGTGACTGTGGGGTGAAGTATAAAGGCCTTAATTTGACATGGAATGTCTTGAAGATGGGCCACAATACGCGTTTGTTACCAGGGATATCTTAGAATATGCTGGTGCCTAACGTTCGTGCAAGATTCTCTTAAACTGAGGGTTTGGCAAAAGTCGAAGAGCACGGTTTCCTTCTGGGGACAGGAGATTTTCTGTTTTGTGGTCAGGGACCACATGTTGCATCATAAGTAGGTATTCAGAACAGGTACCTGAGGTCAGGTGCCTGAAGACCCAATCTAGGGTTCCAATGAGGTCCTAGGGGCATGTCAAGTTCAATCTTCTGACTCAGGGCCATTGACTTGGCTGTCTGCCTGGATGAAGATGTTCAGGTTCTTTCAGACTGCACATTTGCATCCAGAGCGGCTGACATTATTGGGGTAGACTCAGGAGCCTTTCAGTTTTCTCCTAATCTGTAAGGTTTGGGAAACTGTGATGGGTACACATTTCTTGGGGATGGCAGGCACAGTCCTGTGGTGTGCCTTGAGAGACCCTATCCTGGACGGCATGTGAGCCATGGTTTTGGGAGAGAAGTCTGAAAACAGAAATTTGGGTTTGGGTTAGTTGCAAGGTGATCGCAGGCCCAGTGCATAGACTTGGAGGGCAGCACATCAGGAACTGTAATCAGGGTGACTGGAAGGTGGTAGCATAGGCTTTTCTATCTGGAACTGTAATTAGGGTGACTGGAAGGTGGTAGCATAGGCTTTTCTATCTGGATTGGGTGTCCAGACTGGAATCGGAATGCAAATGTAGTCCCATGGGTCCATGGGAGGTTTTCCTCTCTAAGAATCCTGGTGGCTCTCCATAGTTTGGTTCCTTTTTCGGGGAAGGTAAGATTGCTGTTTTCCATCTTAGAGGTGCCCCAAAACAGGGATTCCAGAGATGGGCTCTGGGTCTGGGTGCCTTTAAAATCCAACGGAGGTTTAGAATTTGGGCCTAGAAGTGCACCAGGCCTGCAATGTGAGAATCCTGTGGTGGAACTGAGAGGACTTGTTTGAAAGCATACCCAGGCTGTGGGTCACAATGCCTGCTTGTACCCAGGGCAGCCCTCAGGAGTGGGCGTGGTCACATTGGCCATGCACATGGCTCCCCTTTGAGGGTTGGACACCCATCCCAACAGCCATGTTTCCAGCCTTGTGGAAGGAGTAGTATTCTATTGTGCTTCAGGTTCCCCCATTGGAAGGATTCCAGCAATGTCTGGGGAAAGAAGCCAGAATACCAAGGATGGATAGAGATGATGGACTTGGGCCATGGCCAGTCCCACATTCTAGATATGGGGCCCACTCTCTGGGTGGCTGACACTAGGTCTGGGCTCAGGCTCTGTCAGAAACAGCACTAGTGGCCAGAGCAGCCTACAAATCGGGGTTCCCTGGAGAGCCAAGCCGATTGATCCTCATGTTGGGATTCTGGGAAGACTCAGCAGGCACTTCTTCTTTCTATGGGGAAGGTAGAATGCTGCGTTTTGGCTCCAATTTTCAATATCAAGAGACCTTGGGGACCAGTACAGTGAGGATGGAATTGTAAACACAAGCTACTGTACAATTCAGTGCCAAGCAGAAGGCAGTTCAAATGTGAAGCATCTTTTTCGAGATATCCAGCACCTGAGTAAGGACGGATGTCAGATGTTTGCTCACACTAGAGTTTGTGTCTTGATGACCGACAAATGGAGGGGTGACATCAAGAGGCCATGGGGGATTTCCCACATTGAGGCTTGTGAGATGCTCCAAATAGCAAGGTTTCCTTCTACTGGAATGGTGGAGTCTGGATTGTTTGCTCCAAGGTCCTCCAGTTTGGGTAGTAGGTCTCTCCGGTATGGATGCCTGGACACCTCCATTGAGCATTGCAGCTGAAGAACAAGGCACGTTTGTTCTCGTGCCTCTGAAGCGAAGGACCAAGGCCTTGATTTGACATGGAATCTCCTGCAGATGGGCCAAAATGCTGGTTTGTTACCAGGCAAATCTTAGAATATTTTGGTGGCTAAATTGCCATACAGGATTCTCCAACCCTCCGGGTTTGATACACGTCGAAAATAATGGTTTCCTTCTCAGGACAGGAGATGTTCTGTTGTGACGCTTAGGGACCACATGTATCATATGTTGGTATTCCAGAATAGGACCCTGAGTACAGATGCCTGAAAACCTAATCTAGGGTTCTGATGAGTTCATATGGGCATGACAGGTTCAATCTTCTGACTCAAGACCTTTGACATGGCTGTCTGACTGGATGTAGGTGATCAGGGTGTTTCAGACTGCAAGTTTGCACCAGAGCGACCGCCAATATAGAGGTGGGCTCAGGGGAATTGCAGGTTTCTCCTAATCTTGAAGGTTTGGGAAACTGTGATGGGCACTGTTTCCTAGGGGATGGCAGGCACAGTCCTGTTTTGTGGCTCCAAAGGCCCCATCCTTGGTGGCATGAGAGCCATGGTTTTGGAGGAGATTTCTGAAAACTGAAATTCGGGTTAGGGTTAGTGGGGAGACAAATAGTCCTAATGCATAGACCTAGAGGGAAGCAGATCAGGAACTGTAAATAGGGTGAATAGAAGGCAGTAGCACAGGCTTTTCTCTCTGGATTGTGTGTCCAAGTTGGCCTCAGAATGCAGGTGTGGTCTCATGGGTCCATGGGAGACTTTTCCTCTCTAAGGATCCTAGTGGCTCTCCATAGTTTGGTACCTTTTTCGGGGAAAGAAGGAGTGATATTTTACATCTGAGTGGTGCCCCTATACAGGCATTCCAGACATGGGCTTAGGGTCTAGGCGTCTGGAAAATCCCACCAAAGGTTAGGATTTGGGCCTAGGGGCATACCTGACCTGCATGCGTGATCCTGGTGGTGCCACTGTGAGGTCTTGTTTGAAAGCATGCTCAAGCTGAGGGTCACAATGCCTGTTTGTGCACAGGGCAGATATCAGGAGTGGGCGTGGTCTCATTGGCCATACAGCTGGCTCCCTCTTTGAGGGCTGGACACCCATCCCAACACCCAGGTTTCCTGCCATGGGGAAGGAGGAGTTCTCTATTGTGCTTCAGGTTCCCCCATTGTCAGGGATTCCAGCAAATGTCTGGGGACAGGTGCCTGAAAACCAAGGATGGGTAGAGATGTCAGACTTGGGCCATGGCCGGTCTTCATGCTGGATATGGGGCCCACTTTCTGGGGCGTTGAACCTAAGTCTGGTCTCAGGCTCTCTCTGACACAGTAATAGTAGCCAGGGCAGCCTACACATTGAGATTCCCTCGAGGGCTAAGCAGATTGATCCTCATGTGCCGTTGCTGGGCAGACTCACTAGGCACTTCTTCTTTCTATGGGGAAGGCAGAATGCTACTTGTGGCTTCAGAATTCCCTATCATGAGGCCTTGGGAGCCAGTAGGGTGAGGATGGAATTGTAAACACAAAATATGGTTCAATTCAGTGCCAAGCAAAAGGCAGTTCCAATGTGCAGTGTCAGATTCAAGATATCCAGCACCTGAGTAAGGGCGTATGTCAGATGCTTGCTCACACTGGAGTTTGTGTCTATGATGACTGACAAGTGTAGGGGTTGCATCAAGAAGGCTTGGGGGATTTCCCATGCTGAGGCTTGTGAGATGCTCCAAACATCAAGGTTTCCTTCTACCGGACAGGGAGAGTCTGGCTTGTTTGCTCCAGTTTCCCCCATGTGGAAAGTTTGGGTAGCAAATATCTCCCGCATGGATGCCTGGAAAGCACACCTCCACTGACCATTGCAGCTGAGGAACATGGCAGGTTCATTCTGGTGGTACGGGGCGAAGTACCAAGGCCTTAAGTTGACAGGGAATCTATTACAGAGGGGCCACAATGCTGGTTTGTTACCACAGAGTTCTTAGAATGTGTTGGTGGCTATGGTGCCGTGCAGGATTCTTCTACCCTAGGGGTTCGGCACAGGTCAAAGATCGCTGTATCCTTCTGGGGACAGGATTTGTTTTATTGTGTGGTTCAGGGACCACATGTTGTATCCTAAGTTGGTGTTCCAGAATAGGCCCCTGAGGACAGATGCCTGAAAACCTAATGTTGCCATCCAATGAGGTCCTAGGAGCATGTCAGGTTCAATCATCTGACTCAGGACCATTGACTTGTCCTTTTGCCAGGATGTAGGTTATCAGGATGTCTCAACTGAGCATTGCACCCAGATCAGCGGCCATTATTGAGGTGGGCTCAAAGGCATTAAGGTTTCTCATACTATGGAAGGTTTGGAAAACTGTGACGGTCACAGTTGCCTTGAGGATGGCAGCCACAGTCCTGTGGTGTGGCTACAGAGACCCCATGCTGGAGGGCATGTGAGCCATGGTTTTGGGAGGGGAGCTGCTAATTCAAATACGGGTGTGGGTTAGTGGTGATGTGATTGCAGGCCCAGTGCATAGACCAAGAGGGCAGGATTTCAGGAACTGTAATTAGCATGAATAGAAGGTGGTTGCACAGGCTTTTCTATATGGATCGTGTATCCAGGATGGACTCCATATGCAGGTGTGGTCTCATGAAGCCATGCAGACTTTTCCTCTCTAAAGTTCCTGGTGGTTCCCCATAGTCTGGTGGCTTTTTCGGGGAAGAGAAGAGTGCTGTTTTCCATATTAGGGGTGCTCAAAACAGGGATTCCAGAGATGGGCTCTGGATCTGGGGGCCTGGAAAATCCCACCAAGGTTTAGGATTTAGGCCTAGGGGCATACCAGGCCTGCAATGCTGGATACTGGTGGTGCAACTGAAAGGGCTTGTTTGAAAGCATACTCAGGATGAGAGTCACAATGACTGTTTATTCCAAGGGCAGCCCAAAGGAGTGGGCGTGGTCTCATTAACAATGCAGCTGCCTCCCACTTTTGGGGTTGGACACCTATCCCAACACCCAGGTTTCCTCTCATGGGAAAGGAGGAGTTCTCTATCATGCTTTAGGTTCCTCCATTATCAGGGATTCCAGCAAATGTCTGGGGACAAGTGCCTGAATACCAAGGATGGGTAGAGATGACAGACATGGGCCATAGCCGGTCTCACATGCTGGATATGGGGCCCGCTTTCTGGGTGGTTGAAACTAAATATGGCCTCAGGCTCTGTCAGACACAGCAATAGTAGCCAGGGAAGCCTATACATCGGGGTTCCCTCGGGGGTCGAGCAGATTGATCCTCATGTGCGGTTGCTGGGCAGACTCACCAGGCACTTCTTCTTTCTATGGGGAAGGCAGAATGCTGCATTGTGGCTTCAGAATTCCCTATGAAGTGGTCTTGGGAGACAGTAGGTTGAGGATGGAATTGTAAACACAAGCTATGGTTCAATACAGTGCCAAGCAAAAGGCAGTTCCAATGTGCAGTGGTGGATTCAAGATACCCAGCACCTGAGTAAGGGTGGATGTCAGATGTTTGCTCACACTGGAGTTTGTTTCTATGATGGCCGACAAGTGGAGGGTTTGCATCAAGAAGGCTTGGGGGATTTCCCATGCTGAGTCTTGTGAGATGCTCCAAAGCAAGGTTTCCTTCTACTGGACAGGGGGAGTCTGGTTTGTTTGCTCCAGTGTCCCCCATGTGTAAAGTTTAGGTAGCAAATCTTTCCAGCATGGATGCCTGGAAAGCACACCTCCATTGACCATTGCAGCTGAGGAACATGGCAGGTTCATTCTGGTGATACTGGACGAAATACCAAGGCTGTCAGTTGACAATGAATCTGTTACAGATGGGCCACAATGATGGTTTGTTACCAGGGAGATCTTAGAATGTGCTGGTGGCAAAGGTGCCGTGCAAGATTCTCCTACCCTGAGGATTTGGCACAGGGCGAATGCATGGTTTCTTTCTGGGTAAAGGACAAGTTCTGTTGTGTCTCAGGGATCAAAAGTTGTATTATAAGGTGGTATTCCAGAATAAGCATTGGAGAACAGATGCCTGAAAACCTATTCTAGGGCTCCAATGAGGTCCTAGGGGCATGTCTGATACAATCTTCTGCCTTAAGCCCATTGACTTGGGTGTTTGCCTGCATTTAGGTGATCAGGGTGTTTCATACTGTGCATTTGCTTCCAAACGACCTCCAATATTGGAGTTGACTTGGGATCCTTGCATATTTCTCCTAATCCGGTGGGTTTTTGCTTCTGTAACTGGTATAGATTCCTTGGGGATGGCAGGCCCAGTCCTGTGGTGTGGCTCCAGAGACCCCATCCTGGAGGGCATGTGAGCCAAGGATTTGGGAGACAAGTCTGCAAACACAAACTCAGGTTAGGGTTAGTGGCGAGGTGATCTCAGGCCCAATGCATAGACCTGGAGGGCATCTCGTCAGGAACAGTAATTAAGGTGACTGGAAGGAGGTAGCACAGGCTTATATATCTGGATTGTGTGACCAGGATGGCCTCAGAGTGCAGGTATGGTCTCATGGGTCCATGTGAGATTTTTCCTCTCTAAGGATCCCCTCTTCTCCCAATACATTGGTGGCTTCTTTGGGGAAGGGAAGAGTGCTGTTTTCCATCTTAGTCATGCCCCAAAGCAGGGATTCCAGAGATGGGCTCTGGGTCTGCCTGCCTGGAAAATCCCACGAAGTGTTAGGATTTGGGCCTAGGGGCGTCTCAGGCCTGCAATGCGGGAAACTTGTGGTGCAACTGAGAGGACTTGTTTGAAAGCATACTCTGACTGAGGGCCACAATGCCTGTTTGTTCCCAGGGCGGCCCTTAGCAATGGGCGGGGTCTCATTGGCCATGTAGCTGACTCTCAATTTGAGAGTTGCACACCCATCCCAACAGCCAGGTTTCCTGCAATTGGGAAGGAGGAGTTCTCTATTGTGTTTCAGGTTCCCCCATTGGCAGCGATTGCTGCAAAGGCCTGGGGAAAGGTGCCTGAATACCAAGGATGGGTAGAGTTGCTGGACTTGGGCTATGGCTGGTCTCACATGCTGGATATGGTGCCCTTTCTCTGGCTGGCTGACATGAGTTCGGGGCTCAGGCTCTGTCAGACACTCCAATAGTGCCCACGGTAACCTGTAAATCGAGGAAGCCTATAAATCCCTCGATTGCCGAGCAGATTGATCCACATTTGGCATTTCTGTTCAGACTCAGCAGGCACTTCTTCTTCCTATGATAAAGGCAAAATGCTGCAATGTGGCTTGAGAATTCCCTACCAAGAGGGATTAGTTTCATGGAAGTGAGGATGGAATTGTAAACCCAAGCTACAGTTAAATTCAGTGCCACGCAGAAGGCAGTTCTAATGTGCAGCGGCTTATTCGAGATATTCATCACCTGAGTAAGGACGATGTCAGAGTTTTGCTCACACTAGAGTTTGTGTCTATGATGACCAACAAATGGAGGGGAGGTGTCAAGAGGCATGGAGGATTTCGTTCACTGGGGCTTGGGAGATGCTCCAAACAGTAAGATTTCCTTCTACTGGACAAGTGGAGTCTGGTTTGTTTTCTCCAGTGTCCTCCATGTGGAAAGTTTGGGTAGCAGAGCACTTCTGCAAGGATGTGTGGAAAGCACACGTCCAATGACCATTGCAGCTGAGGAACATGGCAGGTTCATTCTGGTGGTTACAGCACGAAGTATCAAGGCCTTGAGTTGACATGGAATCTCTTGCAGATCAGTCTCAATGCTAATTTGTTACCAGGGAGATCTTAGAATGTGCTGGTCGCTAAGGGGTCATGCAGGATTCTACCAACCTGATTGTTTTACATCGGTCCAAGAGCATGGTTTCCTTCTGGGGACAGGAGAAATTCTGTTGTTTGGCTCAGGGAACACATGTTGAATTATAAGTTGGTTTTTCAGAACAGGCCTCTGAAGACAGATGCCTGAAAACCTAATCTAGGGTTCCAATGAGGTCGTAAGCGCATGTCAGTTTCAATCTTCTGACTCAGGAACATTGATTTGTGGGTCTCCCTGGATGGAGGTGATCAGGGTGCTTCAGACTGGGCTTTTGCATCCAGACCTGCCTCCCATATTGGGGTGAGCTCAGGGGCCCTTCAGATTTATCCTAATCTAGAGAGTTTGGGCAACTGTGACTGGAATATTTTCCTTGGGGATGGCCGGCACAGTCCTGTGCTGTGGCTCCAGAGACCCCATTCTGGAGGAATGGTGAGCCATGGTTTTGGGAGGGAAGTCTGCAAACACAAATTGGGTTATGGTTAGTGGCAAGGTGATCGCAGGCCCAATGGGTAAACCTGAAAGGCAGCTCATCAGGAAATGTAATTATGGTGACTGGAAGGCGGTAGCACAGACTTTTCTCTCGGGATTGTGTGTCTAGGATGGCTTCGGAATGCGTGTGTGGTCTCATGGGTCCATGGGAGAATTTTTCCTCTCTAAGGATCCTGATGGCTCCCCATAGTTTGGTGGCTTTTTCAGGGAAGTTAAGAATGCTGTTTTCCATCTTGGGCGTGCACCAAGACATCCATTCCAGAGCCAGGCTCTGGGTCTGTGCGCCTGGAAAATCCCATGAAATGTTATGATTTGGGCCTAGGGGCATACCAGGCCTGCAATGCGGGATCCTGGTGGTGAAACTGAGAGGGCTTGTTGGAAAGCATGCTCAGGCTGACTGTAACAATGCCTTTTTGTACCCAGGGCTTCCTTCAGGATTGGGTGTGGTCTCATTGGCCATGCAGCTGGTTCCCACTATTAGTGTTGGACGCCAGTCTCAACAGACAGGTTCCTGCCCTCTGGAAGAAGGAGTTCTCTATGGTGCTTAAGGCTCCCCTGTAAGGTTCTGGTTGGCCAGAGGGAGTCATTTGGTGTTTATGTAGTGAACTTAGATTGACCCTATGCAGTAAACTTAGATTGACACCTCCCTTCTCAGAGGAACTTACTTGCAAAGCCTAGATAAAAGGGCGGTTCAGGCCAGGTGAAGACATCCAATAAGTGGGGCACACATATATCTCCTAGGGTATATTGAAATACTATTGGACACCAATGAGTTACCTAGCATTTTTTTTTTTCTGTGTGTGGTGATTTAGCATGACTGTGCAGTGTTCTCTGGGTATTGCAATCTCATTGGCCACGTGTGTATATCCCGGCTAAATACATCTATAAAAGTTAGTCTGTGAGGCTAGGAGGGGTCGCCTCTTTGCAAGAGATGGCCCTGATCATTCAGTTTGATTCTCAATGCTGGCGCGAAATAAAGCTTTGCTTGACATTCATTTTGTATCAGTCTCGCTCCTTTGAATACGGACCCTAACATTGGAGGGGGCACTCGGATTCAAATGACGAGAACTGAGCCAGCATCAGAATTTTTGGGAAAAGCCTCCAGAATTAAGATCATGGGATCCTATCAGTCTGTCTGGTTAGAGATCCAGGGTATGGCCCACCAGGGAGAAGATGGATAAAGCCATGCCCCCCAGTTCTAGAATGGATGTGGGTATGCCCCGTCATTCTGCTGGTAGATCAACAGGGGTATTTGAGTCTCCCGGGCGGTCGGGGGTTTCGAGTCCCCCTAGGCTTTCACTGGGGTGTTCGAACCCATCAATCAGTCATGGGCCTGCCATGGGGTTCGAGTCCCCCTAGGAGTTAGGGGGTTCGAGTCCCCCTAGACGGCCAGGGGGTTCGAGTCCCCCTAGATGGTTGGGGGGGTTTGAGTCTCCCTTGGTGGTTGGGGGTTCAAGTCCCCCTAGAAGGCCAGGGGGTTCAAGTCCCACTAGACAGTCAAGAGGTTGGAGTCCCCGTGGGTGGTCGAGGGGTTTGATTCCCCCTAGACAGTCAGGGGGTTCGAGTCCCCCTGTGTTGTTGCGGGGTTCAAGTCCCCCTAGGTGGTTGGGGTTAAACCTCCATCAGTGGCAGGTTATGGGTCAGAATACTTGGGCCTGCGGTTGTCTTGCCTGGTCCTTTTGTTGTCTGTTGTGTTGTTTGTTATGATTGAAGGAATGGGGAAAGCAGAGAGTAAGGGGACTCTGATGTCATCTCTCTGTTCTTCTTAATAGATGAAAGGCTTCTCGCTCACTCATTTTGTGTGTTAAGTGCTAAGACTGGAGTCAACTGGGTTAATCGAATGCCAGGTTAAGGTGCCCAATGCTGGCTCATTGGATCTGGCGTGGAATATCGTGCCTAGTGGGCCACTTTTGGTAAGCAGAACTGGCACTGCGGGAAGAACCGACGACGAGACAGAGACTTTAAGGAATATTCCCAAGCAGCTGCCGGAACTCCCTTTGTTTTGGGGAATTCCTTGCCTTTTCTGGCCCAACGTGGACTGCATAGCCCCTCCCCCTTGCTGGCAGGAGAGCATGGCATCTGACGTGGAGATGGTTATTTGTCTCTCTCAAGGTTTTAATGGGTAATTGTTAAAGCGGCTCCCGAAGTCTTTGGTAACCTGAAACTCTGAAGCGTTGCTTGAATGACAAATGGAATTACATTTGTTGGACATGTAGGTTTTATCCAAATGGGATAAAATGCTAGAGCGTTGGCTGCTGAAACTGGGTTTGTGCTTTTGAAACCTGCTGGTGAACACATTCTGTGCTTAACCGAATGATAATTTTGCAATCTCAAGAATTCTGTTGTACTGACTCACAATTGGGTTATATTTAGTCTTCAGTAGAGGTTCAGGTATTTCTAAGAGTACAAAATTCGAATCATGGAGGGGGGACAAGATGGCGGGGTAGTCGGAAGAGGCGCCTTTTCAGCTGGTACCTCAAAGTGAGCTGATTACCTACCAAAGAACTCCGATCACCCATTAAATCAGCCTGAGATCAGAATTATACACGTCTGGATCTCTACAGGGGCAGAAGACACCAGTGAGCAGGTAAAGCGGAATGGGAACAGCGGACTGATATCAGAAGATAAACAAAAGGTGGAGGGAGCCACCAGTGGCGACCGGTGGGAAAGTAATACCCCAATACAAGCGAGAGTGCCCTGCGTCTGGGGACCAGCATTGACTTGGAGACTGGTTGAAAGCACTCCAAAAGAGCAAAGGATCGTGGGGGGAAATTGTGGGAATTGAGGCGGCCAAGGACAGGGGCTTAAGCCCCCGGTCCCAGACAGCCTCCCCGGCGCTGAGGCAGAGAGAGTGCACTGGAGAAACCAGCTCCTGGTCCCTAAGCCGCCAGCGCAGCCCAGAGCTCGTGGGTTCTGGCTCCTGTGAGGGGATGGGAGCCACGCAGGTCTGCAGAATGCGCGCTAGCTCTACCACAAAGCTCGAGATACGCGCGCACCTCCCTCAAGCTCCCCTGAGTTGCTGAGGCCCAGCCAGCGCCCCTTGACCCGCGCCATTGTTTCAAAGCCTAAGCCGCGCACGCGCGTGAAACTCTTCCCCTGACATAGGCGCGCAAAAGCCCAGCCTGGGGCTTACGGACCAGCGCCACGTTCACAGTGTCCCAGACGTGCACCCGACCCATAGCTGCCTCTGAAAAGAGGTGCGCGTAAGCCGGGCACTCCCAGCCTGGGCCGGCGGCAAAATCTCAGTGTGTGATCGCTGCTTGGAACCTCTCTGGCGGTCGGGAGCTCCCAGACAGCCACCACTGCCTTGGCTTTGGGTACAAGCAAAAGATCCTGCGCCCCCAGGGTCTGCAACTTGGAACCTGCGCTGCCAGCAGCCAAGGGGGAATTTATTCAGATTCTGCACCCAGACTGAGGCTTCTCTCTGAGAGGGAGATCAGGGTGCGGTTTGAATTCTTCTATACTACAAAAACCATCAAAGGCGGTCAAGGTGAGAGGGAAAAAAGTGAACAAGGAAAAAAAAACCGCCAGAAAACAAAAGCCTGAAAAAAAACCAGTTTCCCCAGAGCCCACCCCCTTGAGGGGGGCAGGGGGACTCAACTCAGGAAACATCATTGACTGACTACCCACTTGGCAGGCCCCTCCCCCAGAAAACAAACCAAGAAAGAAAAAAAAAGGACTGCAAGAAAACCAGCACTACTTCATAGGAAAATTTGTATTGTTCACTTGTTTCCACTATTCCAGTTAATATATATATATATATATATATATATATATATATATATATATATTTTTATACACAGGTAATTTTTTTAACCTATTTACCATCATAGCGAGCTGTACAGTACATCAAATTCCATAATACCTTTCTAACCTGAACTTTTTGATACATACACCTATGTTTTTCTTTTGCATTTTTATTTTTTGAATTCCTTTTTTTAAAATTTTAGTTTAGTTTAGTCTAGTATATTCCTTTTTATTTTTATCCTATAATATTCATATAGAGTTAACTTCAAAGTATTCCTCTTTCCCCAATCAATACTACCCCTATAGGTAAACCAATTTTTAATCCCCTTTATCTTAGGAAAGTTGAGTCCTTTAACAAAGATATCAAGATACATCCAGGACGAATTAAAACAACCTTCCTCGCACACACTGAGAATTTATAAGAACTCTCTCATCTTCTTCCACCAGTGTTTCTGTGTTTTCTGTGTTTGTCCTGATAGCATATAAATTTTACACTTGTGGTTCTTTTTGACGAAGTTCTTTCTTTATTTGCATATATATATATATTTTTTTTTCTTTCTCTTGCCATATAATTGTATCAGTCTTTTTATCTCTTTTTGTTTGTCTACTTCATAAATCTTACCTTGGGGCCCATCTGGGCTGAACCTTCTCTTCCATCTTCCCTGTCTTTCCTGTCTCTCTCTCTCTCTCTTTTTTCTTTTACTTTTTCATCTTCTCCTTTTTTTTCTTTTTCTTTTTCTTTTCATTTGTCTCTCGATTGGGTGGGGAATCCTGATTGCTCAGAAGTGTTCCAGGGTGCACCTTGACTGCACCAGAGTTGATACATCCAGCTACATCTGTTCAGTCTCCTCCCACCAAAATGACTAGGAGGAGGAATGCACAACAGAAGAAAAATACAGAGGATGGACCTTCAGCAACAGAGCTAACGGCTATCAAAATAGACAATATGTCGGAAAGAGATTTCAGGCTAACAATTTTCCAGGCAATAGCTAGGTTGGAGAAAGCCATGGACGACCAAACAGAATTGATTAGGGCCGAACTGAAAGCAACAAGACAGGATGTTCAAAATTTTAGGGCGGAGCTTAAAGCTACCAGGGAGGAGGTCCACAATGCTCTCAATGAGTTCCAATCTAACCTAAACTCTCTCAAAGCTAGGGTAACTGAGACAGAAGATAGAATTAGTGATCTGGAAGACAAATAGATAGAGAGAAAGGATCAGGAGGAAGCCTGGAACAAACAGCTTAGATCCCACGAAAGCAGAATCAGGGAAATAAATGATGCCATGAAGTGTTCCAATGCCAGAATTATTGGAATCCCTGAAGGGGGGGAGAAAGAAAGAAGTCTAGAAGATATAGTGGTACAAGACCTTCATGAAAATTTTCCGAATCTCGTGAATGAAACCAGCGTTCATGTACTAGAGGCTGAACGGTCTCCACCCAAGATTATACATTCCAAAAAAACATCACGACACCTGATAGTCAAATTGAGGAATTATAATTGTAGGTATAATCTCTTGAAAGGTTCCAGGGCAAAGAGGCTCCTTACTTACAGAGGGAAGCCCATCAGAATAACGTCAGACCTGTCCACAGAGACCTGGCAAGCCAGAAGAGGCTGGCAAGATATATTCAGGGCACTAAATGAGAAGAACATGCAGCCAAGAATACTTTATCCAGCAAGACTGACATTCAAAATGGATGGAGAGATAAAGAGTTTCCAAGACCGGCAAGGCTTAAAAGACTATGCAACCACCAAGCCGACACTGCAGGAAATATTAAGGGGGGTTCTATAAAAGAGGAAAAATCACAAGAATAGCATTGAACAGAAATATAGAGACAGTCTACAGAAAGAAAGACTTCAAAGGTAACTTGATGTCAATAAAAACGTATCTATCAATAATCACTCTCAATGTGAATGGCCTAAATGCACCCATAAAACGGCACAGGGTTGCAGATTGGATAAAACGACAGGACCCATCCATATGCTGTCTACAAGAGACCCATTTTGAACCTAAAGATACAAGCAGACTGAAAGTGAAGGGGTGGAGAAGCATCTTTCATGCCAATGGGACTCAAAAGAAGCCTGGGGTAGCGATTCCCATCAGATAAATTAGACTTCAAACTAAAGACTGTAGTCAGAGATACAGAAGGACACTACATAATCCTTCAAGGGACTATCCACCAAGATGATCTAACAATTGTAAATATCTATGCTCACAATATGGGAGCAGCCAATTACTTAAGAAAACTGTTAATCAAGATAAAGAGTCATATTGATATGAATACACTAATCGTAGGAGATCTTAATACGCCTCTTTCAGAATTAGACAGATCATCGAAGCAGAAAATCAATAAAGAAACAAGAGCATTGAATGACACATTGGACCAGATGGACCTCATAGATATATACAGAACATTCCACCCTAAAACAGTAGAATACTCATTCTTCTCAAGTGCACACAGAACCTTCTCCAGAATAGACCACATACTGGATCACAAATCAGGACTAAGGACAAATCAGGACTCAACTGATACCAAATGACTGAGATTATTCCCTGCATATTCTCAGTTCACAATGCTTTGAAAATGGAGCTCAATCACAAGAAAAAGTTCAGAAGGAACTCAAACACCTGGAAGCTAAAAGCCACCTTGCTTAAGAATGCTTGGATCAAACAGGAGATCAAAGAAGAACTGAAACAATTCATGGAAACCAATGAGAATGAAGACACTTCGGTCCAAAACCTATGGGATACAGCAAAGGCGGTCCTAAGGGGAAAAGGCCATGCAAGCCTTGCTCAAAAAAATTGAAAAATCCAGAACACACCAGGTGTCTCTACACCTTAAAGAACTGGAGGATCAACAACAAATCAAACCAACTCCACACATAAGGGAAATCATCAAGATTAGAGCTGAGATCAATGAGGGAGAAACCAGAGATACAGTAGAACGTATCAATGAAACTAGAAGCTGGTTTTTTGAAAGAATCAATAAGATCGATAATCCACTGGCTACACTAATCCAAAAGAAAAGAGAGAAAGCCCAAATTCATAAAATTATGAATGGAAAGGTAGAGATCACAACTAACACCAAGGAAGTAGAAACAATCATCAGAAGTTATTACTAACAGTTATATGCCAATAAGCTTAGCAACCTAGATGAAATGGATGCATTCCTGGAAAAATATAAACTACCAACATTGAACCAGGAAGATCGACAACCTGAATAGACCGATATCTAATACGAGATTGAATCAGTGACCAAAAACCTCCCAAAAAACAAGAGCCCAGGACCTGACGGATTCCCTGGGGAATTCTACCAAACCTTCCAAGAAGAAATAACACCTATTCTCCTGAAGCTGTTTCAAAAAAATGAAGCAGAAGGAAAACTTCCAGACTCTTTCTATGAAGCCAGCATTACCCTGATCCCCAAACCAGGCAAGGACCCTACCAAAAAGGAGAATTTCAGACCAATATCACTGATGAATATGGATGCTAAGATTCTCAACAAGATCCTAGCCAACAGGATCCAACAGCACATTAAAAAGATTATCCACCATGATCAGGTGGGATTCATCCCTGGGCTACAAGAATGGTTCAACATTCGCAAACCAATCAATGTGATACAACAAATTAATATGAGAAGAGAGAAGAACCACATGGTCTTCTCAATTGATGCAGAAAAAGCATTTGACAAAATCCAACATCCGTCCCTGATTAAAATGCTTCAAAGTATAGGGATAGAGGGAACATTCCTGAACCTCATCAAATCTATCTATGAAAGACCCACAGCAAATATCATCCTCAATGGGAAAAAACTTGCAGCCTTCCCATTGAGATCAGAAACAAGACAAGGATGCCCACTTTCACCACTCTTGTTCAACATAGTATCAGAAGTCCTAGCAACAGCAATCAGACAACAGAGAAAAATAAAAGGTATCCAAATTGGTAATGAAGAAGTCAAACTCTCTCTCTTCGCAGATGGCATGATTCTTTATATGGAAAACCCAAAAGACTCCACCCCCAAACTACTAGAACTCATACAGCAATTCAGCAACGTGGCAGGATACAAAGTCAATGTGCAGAAATCAGTGGCTTTCCTATACACAACAATGAAAATACAGAAAGGGAAATTAGAGAATCGATTCCATTTACTATAGCACCAAGAACCATAAGATACCTGGGAATAAATCTAACTAAAGAGGTAAAGGATCTATACTTGAGGACCTATAGAACACTCATGAAAGAAATTGAAGAAGACACAAAAAGATGGAAGACCATTCCATGCTCTTGGATCGGAAGAATAAACATTGTTAAAATGTCTATACTGCCTAGAGCAATCTATACCTTTAATGCCATTCTGATCAAAATTCCACCGGCATTCTTCAAAGAGCTGGAACAAATAATCCTAAAATTCGTATGGAATCAGAAGAGACCCCGAATCTCTAAGGAACTGTTGAAAAACAAAAATAAAGCTGGCGGCATCACCTTACCTTATTTCAAGCTTTATTACAAAGCTGTGATCACCAAGACAGCATGGTACGGGAATAAAAACAGACACATAGACCAGTGTAACAGAGTAGAGAGCCCAGATACGGACCCTCAACTTTATGGTCAATTAATCTTTGACAAAACAGGAAAAAATATACAGTGGAAAAAAGACAGTCTCTTCAATAAATGGTGCTGGGAAAACTGGACAGCTATATGTAGAAGAATGAAACTCGACCATTCTCTTACACCGTACTCAAAGATCAACTCAAAATGGATAAAAGACCTCAACTTGAGACAGGAATCAATCAGAATCTTAGAGGAGAACATAGGCAGTAATCACTTTGATATCAGCCACAGCAAATTCTTTCAAGATACGTCTCCAAAGGCAAAGGAAACAAAAGCGAAAATAAACTTCTGGGACTTCATCAAAATCAAAAGCTTCTGCACAGCAAAGGAAACAGTCAAAAAAACAAAGAGGCAACCCACGGAATGGGAGAAGATATTTGCAAATGACAGTACAGACAAAAGGTTGATATCCAGGATCTATAATGAACTCCTCAAACCCAACCCACACGAAACAGACAAACACATCAAAAAATGGGCAGAAGATATGAACAGACACTTCTCCAATCAAGACATACAAATGGCTATCAGACACATGAAAAAATGCTCATCATCATTAGCCCTCAGGGAGATTCAAATTAAAACCACATTGAGATATCACCTTACACCAGTTAGAATGGCCAAAATTAACAAAACAGGAAGCAACATGTGTTGGAGAGGATGTGGAGAAAGGGGAACCCTCTTACACTGTTGGTGGGAATGCAAGTTGGTACAGCCTCTTTTGAGAACAGTGTGGAGATTCCTCAAGAATTAAAAAAATAGAGCTTCCCTATGACCCTGCAATTGCACTCCTGGTTATTTACCCCAAAGACACAGATGTCGTGAAAAGAAAGGCCATCTGTACCCCAATGTTTATAGCAGCAATGGCCACAGTCACCAAACTATGGAAAGAACCAAGATGCCCTTCAACGGATGAATGGATAAGGAAGATGTGGTCCATATACACTATGGAGTATTATGCCTCCATCAGAAAGGATGAATACTCAACTTTTGTAGCAACATGGACGGGACTGGAAGAGATTATGCTGAGTGTAATAAGTCAAGCAGAGAGAGTCAATTATTATATGGTTTCACTTATTTGTGGAGCATAACAAATAGCATGGAGGACAAGGGGCGTTCGAGAGGAGTAGGGAATTTGGGTAAATTGGAAGGGGAGGTGAACCATGAGAGACTATGGACTCTGAAAAACAATCTGAGGGGTTTGAAGTGGCGGGGCAGGTGGGAGGTTGGGGTACCAGGTGGTGGGTATTATAGAGGGCACGGCTTGCATGGAGCACTGGGTGTGGTGAAAAAATAATGAATAAAGTTTTTCTGAAAAAAAAATTGGAAAAAAAAGAGTACAAAATTCTGTTAAGTGTAATTAAGACTGATGGAAATGAGAAAAGCAACTCTGTATGTAAAAAGTAGGAGATAAGTAAAAGTTTGAATCTAAAAAGTGCCTGACTGTGTGAATGTGTCCGTATGACTCCACTTCCACTACAGAGTCTAAGTGGGCTAAACCCTGAGTCTCACAGGGTGTCATATGGCATAACGGTCATCTACTCCATGGAGTAGAACTCCTAACTTCCCACGAGGGATGTGAGCAGGACAGCATCTGAAAGAACTCCCTCCCTTTCTCTGCAACATCATTCATCATGGGAAGGAAACCTAGTAAACTCATTATCTGCTTATTAAAAAAAAAAAAAAAAGACACTCGTATAGAAAATCTGGTTTTCTCTCTGTTTAAAAAGACAAAATTTTCTTAAATTAATTGATCTGTTATGGTTTTCTCTTTGCCTGCCCAGAAAATTCAGTTTCTATGTTTTGTTTTATCAGGTATTTAACATCCCTAATTATATTTAGTCATGTGTTTTAAAACTTTCTAAGATTTTAGCAATTGTTGACAGGATTTAAACCAATGATAAATCTTGGGTTACATTTCGGAAAGTGCCATGCATTTTCTAAAGTTTTAATACGTTGATAGATCATCACTTAATATTGTGATTATGGAAATGTTACGTGTCACAGAAGTAACCTGATTTTCCTGCCAGTTACATTGTAAATTCTCATCTCACCAGCCCTTTATCATATCTGTTCTGAGTTTTTGTCATTTGTAATTGTTTTAATTCTCTTGTAAGATAAATCCCGTCTCAAAGAAAATTTATATGGGAGACCTTGAGGAAAATACAGGTATTGATATCTTGAAATTCTGGAACTGAAGTAGGTAAGAATTTACTGAAGTAAAAGCTGCATTCAGACTAAACCAGAATTATTAACATGGGACTAGGTGAACTGAAAGACTGTAATGCTGTATCTATTGATGTTTTGTCTTATGTTTGCTCTTCCAGACTAGGGAAACTTTTTCTTAAGTTATCTGTTACTTACAGAGTTAAAATGTAGTCATTTGTAACCAAACAAGGTATTCAAATTTTTCTCTCTATCTGAACCCTCTGAAAGAAAAAGGCCTCAGCAAGTATTCTTTCTTCCATGGCAATCAGTCATTTGCTTAAGTTCAATAAGAATCCATTGTCCTTGTAACAGGACACCATTGGAAACATTGGTTATTTTATTTTACCATGGCTTTGACTGGAATGCCATATTCGAAAACACTCAGATGTGACTAGACATCTTAGAGGAAATGAGGTTGACTTTATGAAACCTGGAACCTTAAAGCCCTTTGGAACTGTTGGCCTGATACCTTGCTTACAGAGTTCCCAGCAGCCTCACCAGGTGAGTAAAGGATGTTACTTCCTGGCAGGTGCAGGAAGCTCAGGACTCTCTGGGGGCCTCAGGAAGAGGAACTCACCCAAATCACCAGGTTTTGTAGGCATGTCTGATGGAAAGTATGTAGCTTGGCTTCTGGCCTGGAGAGGCTATCATAAGTTCAACCAGAGATTCCTTATGAGAATTTCCAGCAGAGCAGATTCTAAAAGATTTTTATGATCCCTCACTGTTCTTGCTGAGCTTATGTAAACAATTAGGCCAAGCTTATTAAAACTGGGTTTCTTTTACAAATAAATTAGATCTGATTTGGCTATCTCTGAAAATGAGGTTAATTTTAGGGAGAAAAATTAAGTTTTAATAACACACCTTTATCGATGTAAAATTCTAGATTTGATTGTCTTTAAATGTTTGTTTACTTAAGCTAGATAACTTGAGGTAAACTTCACGGAAGTTGCACGATAGCTCACTTAGACGATCTTGCTTTGTCAGTCAGTCACCCCAGATATAGGGAACTTCAAAAAATTGAAGGATTTGAAGGGAAGACTTAGTGGGAATAGCAGAAAATGTGTTTAACAAAAGGGATGCACAGGAGGATAAAAAACAGACAAAAAATACTGGTTTTGGCATTACATGAGGCAGAGAGGAGATGGGTAGGGGATAGTAAATGGAAGGAAAAGCCTAAACACAGAGAAGGCAGGTGGGAAGACGTAGATTCAGATCAGTGTGCTTACTGTAAGTAAAGAGGACATTGGGCAAGGGAGTGCCGCAAAAGGAAGACGACAATGCTTGCCACCATAGATTGAAGGCATTATAGTTCGGAGCCCCTCCCCGAACCTCTGGTAATAATTGAAGTGGAGGGGAAATCAGTTTATTTTTTGGTGGACATGGGAGCCCAATTTTCATCATTACTTAAACGTATTGGAACACTACTTGGAGAGGAAGTCTGCGTACAAGGAGCAAATGGCACAGAGAGACATAAATGGACAACAGAAAGACTTTAAATTTGGCCTCAGGAATAGTTAAACATCAATTTTTGGTCCTCCCTAATGCCCCATATAACTTGATGGGAAGAGATCTTTTCCACAAGTTAAGAGCTGGCATTCAGTTCTCAGAAGGAGGCATAACTGTAACCTTGAGACAACCCACTGTACAAGTGCTTATGGCAGCAGTAGATGAATACCTCCTTTATGAGCCAGTCTTAAAACCAGAGGAAACAAAGTTGGGGGAGCCTTCTCCTAATCCTACAGCAGGGGTTTCCCGAGGTCTGGACAGAAGGTAAGCCCCCTGGCTTGGCCAAGGAACAAACTCCAGTGGTGGTACAATTAAAGGCAACAGCTTTGGCTTTTTGCATTCGGCAGTATCCCCCTTCCCCGGGAAACAAAGGAAGGGATCAGAAAACACAGTAACCACCTCCAAGGAGAGGGGATCCTAGTTCCTTACAAATCTCCATGGAACACACCTTTGTTGCCCATCAAAAAGGCTGAGACTGGGGAATACCGACCGGTCCAGGACTTGCGGGAAGTTAATAAATGGGTTGAAGAGATCCACCAGACGGTGCCTAACCCCTATAACCTACTCTCCCTCCTAGGCCCCGAAAGTACTGTGTATAACGTCTTAGAGCTCAAGGATGCAAGTTTTCTGCATGTCTTAGCAAAGGAATTCTTAGCACCTTTTTGCTTTTGAGTGGTCTGACCCACAGGAAGGATTTCAAGGCCAGCTCACCTGGACAGGACTTCCCCATGGGTTCAAGAATTCGCCCACTATCTTTGACAAGGCCCTACATGAGGATTTGCGTGAGTACAGAACCTCCAACCCAGGACTCATTATGTTACAGTACATTGATGACTTGCTAGTAGCCACTGAGGACTATGAGTCATGTTTGCGTGGGACAAGAGCTCTCTTACAGACTCTGCATGAAAAAGGGTATTGGGTGTCAGCAAAGAAAGCACAGCTCTGTCAGAGCCATGTCACTTAAAGGTTTTGATCTCCATGAGGGAGTGTGTTCACTGTCTGAGGCCAGGAAACAGATGATCAACTGGTACGTCTGCCCCACCACGTCCCAACAAGTGAGGGAGTTTCTTGGGACAATGTGCTACTGTAGGCTGTGGATACCGCAGTTTGTGGAGATTGCCTGACCTCTCCACGAACTGGCAAAAGGAGGGCTCACTATGATAGAGTTGGACTGCTGAAGCAGAAGGAGCATTTCAGGAATGACAAACAGCCTTACTGAGTGCCCCAGCATTGGCCATCCCAGATGTTACCAAGCCCTTCCACATTGCCTGGGACACCAAAAGGGGACTGATCTGATTTCAAAAGGAAACAACTTAGCAGATTAAGCAGCAAAGCAAGCAGCCTGAGAAACAGTGCAAGAGCCGGTTACACTCCCAGCTCTAGCCCTACCAGAAAAACCGGACCATTCAGAGGAAGATTTAAACTATTTACCAAAATGGGATAAATTAGACTATGAAAGAGACTGGGCTAAGACTAAAAGAGGAAATTTAACTCTTCTTCGAAGACTAGGAAAGAAGTTAGTAGATCAGATACATCAGGGTACTTATTTGGGTATATGCAAATCCAAGGAACGTATAGGCAAGCAATTCCAGGTTTCTAAATTAGGGCATATGTTTCAGGATGTAGTTGATAGATGTGCTCAATGCCAGGCAGTTGAGGTGGGAGGAACTAGAATTGGAAGAGGGAAAAGAGCGAGAGGTAAGGAACCAGGAATTTATTGGGAAATTGATTTTACAGAAATGAAACCTCCTAAATATGGACACAAGTATATTTTAGTTTTTGTAGATACCATTTCAGGCTGGGTAGAGGCTTCTTCCACCAAACATGAGATGGCAGGAGTGGTAGGCAAAAAAAAAAAAAAAAAAAGGTTACTAGAAGAAATAATTCCTAGGTTTGGGATGCCTCTCATGATTGGGTCAGACAATGGTCCTGCATTTGTGAGCTCAGTCTCACAGACGTTGGCCAAGGCTGTGGGCACAAATTGGAAACTACATTGTGCCTATCGGCCCTAGAGTTCTGGGCAAGTAGAGAGAATGAAATGGACTCTTAAAGAGACCTTGGCAAAGCTAATTCTGAAGACTGGCAGTGGATGGGTGGATCTCCTTCCTTCTCCCTCCTCAGTGAATGATGTATACCCTATTTAAACAAGGTGACCACATTTGAAATAATGTTTGGGAGACCGCCCTCCCCCCCACTGCCCACTCTGTCCTTGGCTACAAGAGGTTGCCCTAGCAGAAATAACTGTTCAATCTGTAATCCAGTCACTGCAGGCATTACAGTCTGTCTTAAAAAAAAAAAAAAAGCCCATGCCGGGATCCTGACTGCCCACATTGGGATGGAGAGAGAGGTGGAACCACATCCTTAGCAACCCAAGGACTTAGATTGGATAATTCACTATCAAGTGGAGAACTTGGAGCCTTGCTGAAAGGGAAGGTTTACTGTTCTCCTGACCACCCCCACAGCAATAAAATTAAAAGGCATCAGGGCCTGGATTCTCAAGGGTTATGTCAAGTGAGCTGAGGATGAAGATGCCCCCCTCAGAGGTAGAAGCCTCAACCAATGAACCCTGCTGATCAGGGACTAAAGCTAAGACTCAAAAGACTATGACTTTATTGTTACTCTTATTGTTACCTGTTTATGTAAAGTATAGGTAGGAAATCAGATGAAGTGGTAAATGGCTAACTCATCAGCCGACTGTGCACTACTGTCATTTGTACAAAAGAAAACTAGAGCGATAAAAATGTTAGACTTACATGCTCAATATAACCCCTTACATCCAGAACATAGAACTGGCTGAAAAGTCAAGGATTTGACTAATCTCCAAAGAAAAGAGGGAATGTAAGGGCCTGGTTGGCCAGAGCCGTCATTTTGTGCTTATGTAGTGAACTTAGATTGACCCTATGCACTAAACTTAGATTGACCCTGACCCTCCCAGAGGAACTTAATTGCAGAGCCTAGATACAAGGGCGGGTCAGGCCAGATGAAGACATGCAATCAGTGGGGCATACATATATTTCCTAGGGTAAATTGAAATTCAACTGGGCACACGTGTGTTACTTAGCATTTTGTGTGTGTGTGTGTGTGTGTGTGTGTGTGTGAGGCAGACACACCATGCATGTGCAGTATTCTCTGTGTACTGCAATCTCATTGGCCACCTGTGTATAGCCTGGCTAAACTACTTCTATAAAAGTTAGTCCGTGAGGCTGGGAGGGGTTGCCTTTTTGCAAGAGACGGTCTGACCGTTCAGTTTGATTCTCGATGCTTGGCACAAAATAAATCTTTGCTTGACCATCACTCTGTATCAGTCCTGATTCTTTGATTATGGACCCTAACACCCCAATTTGCAGGTATTCCAGTAAAGGACTGTGGGGAGATGCCTGAATAACAAGGATGGGTAGAGATGATGGACTTGAGCCATGACCACTCTCACAAGCTGGGTATGGGCCTAGCTCTCTGGTATGAGGGCATAGGTAGGCGCTCAGGCTCTGTCAGACAAAGAAGTAGTAGCCAAAGCAGACTATAAAACGGGGTTCCCTCGAGGGCCGAGTAGATTGATCCTCAAGTGGGACAGACTCACCAGGCACTTCTTCTTTCTATGGGGATGGCAGAATGCTGTGATGTGACTGGAGAATTCATTTGACTTCACATGGAATTTCTTGCTGATGGATCTCAATGCTAGTTTCTTACCAGAGAGATTTTAGAATGTGCTAATGGCTAAGGGGCCATGCAGGATTCTTGCAATTTGAGGGTTTGACACAGGTCAAAGTGCACAGTTTCCTTCTAGGGACAGGAGATGTTCTGTTGTGTGGCTCAGGGAACACATGTTGTATCCTAAGTTGGTATTCCAGAACAGGCCTCTGAGGACTGATGCCTGAAAACATAATCTAGGTTTCCAATGAGGTCTTAGGGGCATGTCAGTTTCAATCTTCTGACTCAGGACCATTGACTAGGGTGTCTGCCACTATGGAGGTGATCAGGGTGTTTCAGACGCACATTTACATCCAGACCGGACTCCAATATTGGGATGAGCTCAGGGTCCTTGCAGGTTTGTCCTAAACTGAAGGGTTTGTGCATATGTGGCGCCCACAGTTTCGTTGGGGATGCCCAGCACAGCCCTCTGGTGTGGCTGCAAAGACCCAATCTTGGAGGGCATGTGAGCCATGGTTTTGTGAGAGAAATCTATAAATACGAACTCAGGTAAGGGTTAGTGGCGAGGTGTTTGCAGGCCCAGTGCATAGAACTGGAGGACATCTGATCAGGAACTGTAATTAGGGTGACTAGAAAGTGGTAGTACAGGCTTTTATATCTGGATTGTGTGTCCAGGATGGCCTCGGAATGCAGGTGTGTTCTCATGGGTCCATCAGAGATTTTTCCTAAGGATCCCAGTGGCTCCCGATACTTTGGTCGCTTTTTCATGGAAGGGAAGAGTGGGCTCGTGGAAAATCCCACCAAGGGTTAGTATTTGGTCCTAGAGGCATACCAGGCCGTCAAGGGCCGATGCTGGTGGTACAACTTAGAGGGATGGCTTGAAAGCATGCTCAAGCTGAGTGTCACAATGTCTGTTTGTGCCCATGGCGGCCCTCAGGAGTGGGCGTGGTCTCATTGGCCATGCAGCTGGCTCCCATTCTGAGGGTTGGAAACCCATCCCAAAAGCCAATTTTCCTGCCTTGGGAAAATAGGAGTTCTCTATTGTGCCTCAGATTCCCCCATTGGCAGGGAATCCAAAAAGATCTGGGGAGAGATGCCTGAATAGTAAGGATGGTTAGAGATGACAGACCTGGGACATGGCCAGTCTAACATGCTGGATATGGGCCCGGCTCTCTGGGTGGCAGACAGGAGTTCGGGGCTCAGACTCTGTCAGACACAGAACTAGTGGACAGGGTAGCCTATAAATCGAGGCATCCTATAAAACCTTCCAGGGCCGAGCAGATTGAACCTCATGTGGGATTTCCCTGCAGTCTTACCAGGCACTACTTCTTTCTGTGGGGAAGGCAGAATGCTGTTTTGTGGCTCCAAATTCCCTATCAAGAGGGCTTGGCGACCAGTAGGGTGAGGATGGAATTGTAAACACACCCTACGGTTAATTCAGTGCCAAGCAGAAGGCAGTTCCATTGTGCAGCAGCTGATTCGAGATATCCAGCACCTGAGTAAGGGTCGATGTCAGATGTTTGCTCACAGTGGAGTTTGTGTCTATGATGAGCAAGAAATGGAGGGGTGGCATCATATGGCCATGGAGTATTTCCCAAGCTGAGGCTTGTGAGATGCTCCAAAGAGCAAGGTTTCCTTCTACTGGACTGGTGGAGATTGGTTTGTTTGCTCCATGGTCCTCCATGTGGAAAGTTAGGATAGCAGAGCTCTACCACATGGATGCCTGGAATTCACACCTCCATTGAGCATTGCAGCTGAGGAACATGGCAGGTTCGTTCTGATGGCTCTAGGGCGAGTACCAAGGCCTTGAGTTGAGAGCTAATCGCTTGCAGATGAGTCAAAATGGTGGTTTGTTACCAGGGAGATTTTATTTTTTATTTTTTTTAATATTTTTAAAGATTTTATTTATTTATTTGACAGAGAGAGATTACAAGTAGGCAGAGAGGCAGGCAGAGAGAGAGAGGAGGAAGCAGGCTCCCTGCTGAGCAGAGAGCCCGATGCGGGACTCGATCCCAGGACCCTGAGATCATGACCTGAGCCGAAGGCAGCGGCTTAACCCACTGAGCCACCCAGGCGCCCACCAGGGAGATTTTAGAATGTGTTGGTGACTAAGGGCCTGGCAGTATTCTCCCACCCTGAGGGTTTGACACAGGTCTAAGAGCATGGTTTCCTTATGGGGATAGGAGATGTTCTGTTGTGTGGCTGAGGGACCACATATTGTATCATACGTTGGTATTCCAGAACAGGCCTCTGGGGGCAGAGGCCTGAAAACCTAATCTAGGTTTCCAAAGAGGTCCTAGGGTCATGTCAGGTTCAATCTTCTGACTCAGGAAGATTGACCTGGGTGTCTGCCTGGATGAAGGTGATCTGGGTGTTTCAGACTGCACATTTGTATCCTGAGCGGCCTTCAATATTGGGGTGGGTTCAGGGACCTTGCAGGTTTCTCCTAATCTGCAGGGTTTGGGCAACTGTGATGGGCACATTTTCCTTGGGAATGGCAGGCACAGTCCTGTGGTATGGATCCAGAGACCCAATCCTTGAGGGCATTTGGGGCATGGTTTTGGGAGAGAATTCTGCAAACACAAACTCAGGATAGGGTTATTGGTGAGGTATTCTCATGCCCAATGCATAGACCTGGAGGGTAGTTCGTCAATAACTATAATTACTATGACTCGAAGGTGGTAGCACAGGCTTTTCTATCTGGAATTGTGTGTCCCGGATGGCTCGGAATGCAGGTGTGGTCTCATAGATCCATGGGAGATTTTTCCTCTTTCAGGATCCCATTGGTTCCCAATACTTGGTTAGCTTTTTCAGGGAAGAGAAGAGTGCTGTTTTCCATCTTAGGTGTTTCCCAAAACAGGGATTCCAGAGACGGACTCTAGGTTGGGTGCATGGAAAATCCCACCAAGGGTTAGGATTTGGGCCTAGGGGCATACCAGCCCTTCAAAGCTAGATCATGGTGGTGCAACTAAGAGGGCTGGCTTGAAGGCAAGCTCAGGCTGAGGGTCTACATGCCTGTTTGTGCCCAGGGCGGCCCCCACGAGTGGTCGTGGTCTTATTGGCCATGCAGCTAGCTCCTACACTGAGGGTTGGAAAACTATCCCAAAAGCCACCTTTCCTGCCTTGGGGAAATAGGAGTTCTCTATTGTGCTCAAGGTTCCCCCACTGGAAGGGATTCCAGCACAGGTCTGGGTACAGATGCCTGAATACCAAGGATGGGTAGAGAGGATGGATGTTGGCCATGGCCGGTCTTACATGCTGGACAATGGCCCGACTCTCTGGGTGGCTGAAATGAGGTCGGGACTCAGGCTTTCTCAGACACAGCACTAGTGGCCAGTGAACCTATAAATCGGGGTTCCCTCAAGGGCCGATCAGACAGATCCTCATGTGGAATTTCCTGGCAATCTCTCAGGCATTTCTTCTTCATATGGGGAAGACAGAATGCAGCGTTTTGACTCCAGAATTCCCTATCAAGAGGGCATGATGAGGAGTAGGGTGAGAATGGAATTGTAAACCAAAAACATGGTTAAATTCAGTGCCAGGCCGAAGACAGTTCTAATGTGCAGCATCTTATTCAAGATATCCAGCATGTGAGAAAGGGTGGATGTCATATGTTTGCTCACACTGGAGTTTGTGTCTATGATGAGCAACAAATGGAAAGGTGGTGTAAAGAGGCCCTGGAGGATTTCCTCACTGAGGATTGTGAGATGCTCCAGACAGCAAGGTTTTCCTCTATTGGACAGGTGGAGTCTGATTTGATTGCTCCAGGGTTCCCTGTGTGTAAAGTTTGGATAGCATAGCTCTCCTGTGTGAATGTCAGGAAAGCACATCTCCATGTACCATGCAGTTTAGGAGCATGACAGGTTCATACTGGTGGCTCTGTGACAAAGTACCAAGGCCTTGAGTTGACATGGAATCTCTAATAAAGAGTTCACCATGCTGGTTTGTTACAAAGGAAATCTTAGAATGTATTGGTGGCTAAGGTGTCATGCAGGATTCTCCTGTAATTAGGGTCATGAAAGGCAGGAGCCCAAGCTTTTATATCTGGACTCTTGTCCTGGATGGCCTCGGAATGCAAATGTTGTCTCATGGGTACATGGGAAATTTTTCCTCTCTTAGGATCCTAGCGGCTCCCAATAGTTTGGTGTTTTTTTGGGGGAAGTGAAGAGTTCTCTTTTCCATCTTAGGGGTGACCCAAATCAGAAATTCCAGAAACAGGCTCTGGGTCTGGGCCCCTGGAATATTCCAACAAGGGTTAGTATTTGGGACTAGGGGCATACCAGGCCTTCAATGCGGGATCCTGGTGGTGCAACTGAGAGAGCTTATTTGAAAGCATGCTCAGGCTGAGGGTCACAATGTATCTTTGTGCCCAGGGAGGCTCCCATGAGTGACCGTGGCCTCATGGGCCATGCAGCTAGTTCCCACTCTGAGGCTTGAACACCCATCCCAACAGTCAGGTTTCTTGCCATCAGGGATGAGGAGTACTCTTATGCTTAAGTTTCCCCCATTGGCAGGGATTTGAGCTATGGTCTGGGGAGAGATGCCTGAATATCCAGGTTGAGTAGATATGAGGACTTCAGGCTGTCAGGCTTCAGGCCAACAGGTCCCACCTGCAGAATATGGGGCCTGCTGTCTGCATTGCTGAATGGAGATCGTGGCTCAGGCTGTGTCAGACAGAGCCTGAGTGCCCACGGCGGCCTATGATATTAGGGTTCTATCAAGGGTCATGTAGGTGGATCCTCATGTGGGTTTTCTTGGCAGACTCACCAGGCACTTCTTTCTGTGATACAGGCAGAATGCTGCATCATGGCTTCAGAATTCCCTATCCAGAGGCCTTGGGGACCAGGAGGGTGAGGATGGAATGGTAAACACAAACTACAGTTCAATCCAGTGCCAATCAGAAGGCTGATTCGAGCTATCCAGCACGTGAGTAACGGTGGATGTCAGATGTTTGCTCACACTATAGTTTTTTGTCTATGATCACCGACAAATGGAGGGGTGACACAAGAGGCCATGGAGCATTTCCCATGCTGTGACTTGTGAGATGCTTCAAATAGCAATGTCTCCTTTTACTGGACAGGGGGATTTTGATTTGTTTGCTCCAGGGTCCCCCATATGGAAAGTTTGGGTAGCAGAGCTCTCCCGCATTGATACCTAGAAAGCACACCTCCAATGTCCATTGAAGCTGAGGAAATGGCAGGTTCGATCTGGTGGCTTTGGGGCTAAGTTCCAACTAGCCTGAGTTGACATGGTGTTGCATGCTGTTGGATCACAATGCTTCTTGGGATCCATGGAGAAGTTAGAATGTTGGTGTGGTCAGAGGGCCATGCAGGATTCTCCTACACTGTGACTTGGACACAGCTATCAAAGGCAGGGTATACTTCTGGGGACAGGAGGGGTTCTGTAGTGTGGCTCAGGTACCACAGATTGGAATATAAGTTGGTATTGGGTAACAGGCCCCTGGGGATAGGAACCTGAAAATCTAAGCTCTGATATAAATGAAATCCTAGAGGCATGTCAGGTTCAATCTGCTGACTCAGGGTCTTTGACTTGGATATCTGCCTAAAGACAGGGTCTCATTGTGTGTCAGAGCGTGCGTTTGGGTCCAGAGCATTCTTCAAAATGGAGGTGTGCTCAGTGGCTTTGTACTTTGCTCCTAATCTTCAAGGTTTGGAAACAGTGAGGATAGAGCTTCCTTAGGGAGGGTAGGCACAGTCGTTTGGTGTAGCTTTAGAGGCCCCGTCCTGAGGGCATGTGGGCCAGGGCTTTGGGGACAGAAATATGGAAACGTGAACTAGGGTTAGGGTGAGGGTCGAGGTGATGACAGGCCCGATCTGCAGGCCCTGAGTGCAGCTTATATTGTACTGAAAATAAGGAGTCATAGAGGCGGTAGCGCAGGCTCTTCTATCTGGATTGTGTGTCCAGGATGGTCACAAAATGTAGGAGTGTTTCATGGTGCCATGAGAGATTCCTCGTCTCTGGGAATTCTGCCCAGCTTCCAAGAGTTTGGTGTCTCTGGGGGAAGGGAAGACTGCTGTTTTCCGTCTCAGGGGTCACCCACAAGAGAGATTCCAGAGACAGATCCTTGTTTTGGGCACCTGGAAAACATAAATGAAATTGAGGATTTGGACCTAGGAACCTGGCAGGCCTGCTTTGTGGGTTCCTGGTCCAGCTACCGAGGGAGTTTGTTTGAAAGTAGCCTCATGCTGAGAGACACAATGCCTCTTTGTGCCCAAGGCAGCTCCCATGAGAGGCCTTGGTCTCATGGGCCATGTAGCTGGTTCCCACTCTGAGGTTTGGACACCCATCTCAACAGCCAGGTTTCCTACCATCAGGAATTAGGAGTACTCTTGTGCTTAAGGTTCCCCTATAGGCAGGGATTTGAGCTATGGTCTTGGGAGAGACGCCTGAATAGCCAGGTTGAATAGAGATGACGGCTTTGGGTCACAGCATTTCCCAACTGCAGAATCCGGGGACCCCTGTCTACATGGCTGTCTGGAGGTTGTGGCTCAGGATGTGTCAGACAGAGCCTGAGTGCCCATTGCAGCCTATGATATTATTTGGCCGTCGAGGGCCATGCAGGTGGATTCTCATGTGGGGTTTCTGGGCAGAATCACCAGGCAGGACTTCTTTCTGTTTGATAGGCAGAATGCTGGTTGTTGCTCCAGAATTCCCTATCAAGTGGGTTTGTGGATCAGGAGGTTGAGGATGGAATTGTAAACACAAGCTGTGGTTAAATTCAGTGCCAAGCGGTAGGCAGCTCCAGTGTGCAGTGGCTGATTTGAGATATCTAGCACCTGACTAAGGGCGGATGTCAGATGTTTGCTCACACTGGAGTTTGCGTCTATGATGACCGACTAATGGCGGGGTGGCATCCCAAGGCCATGGAGGATTTCCCACACTTGGGCTTTTGAGATGCTCCAAACAGCAAGGTTTCTTTCTACTGGAGAGGCGGAGTCTGGTTTCATTGCTCCAGAGTCCCCCATATGGAAAGTTTGGGTAGCAGAGCAATCTCACCTGGATGACAGGAAAGCACAACTCCACTGACCTTTGCAGCTGAGAAACATCGCAGGTTTGATCTGGTGACTCTGGGGTGAAGTTCCAAGAGGCCTGAGAAGACATGGAATTTCATGCTGTTGTATCACAGTGCTGGTTTGCATCCAGGGAGACGTTAGAATTTTGGGGTGGTCAGGGGCCCATGCAGGATTCTACTACACTGAGTCTTGAACAAAGCTACCAAAAGCAATTTATCCTTCTGGGGACAGGAGAGGTTCTGTTGTGTGGCTCAGGGACTACATTTTGGAATATAAGTTGGTATTGTAGAACAGGTCTCTGGCGACAGGCACCTGAAAACCTAAGCTTGGGTACAGATGAAGTCCCAAGGCATGTCAGGTTCAATCTTCTGACTTAGGGCCTTTGACTTGGATGTCTAACTGGAGGCAGGTCCTCATTGTGTGTCATAATGTGCATTTGGGTCCAGAGTTTTCCTTTGAATTGAGGTGGGCTCAGGGGCTTTGTACTTTGCTCCTAACCTTCAGGGTTTTGCCAACAGTGAAGGGCAGAGTTTCCTTCAGGAATGTACACACACTTGTCCAGGGCTCCAGAGACACAATACTGGAGGGCATGTGGGCCTGGACTTTGGGAACAGAAGTCTGCAAATGAAAACTAGGGTTAGTGTGAGGGCCAACGTGATCACAGGCCCAATATGCAGGCCCTGAGGGCAGCTCATAGTGTACTGAAATTAGGGAGTCATGGAGGTGGTAGCACAGGCTTTTCTGTCTGGATAGTGTGTCCAGGATGGTCGCAAAATGTATGGGAGTCTTCATATGGCCATGAGAGATTCTTCGTCTCTGGGGATTCTAACCAGCTCCCAAGAGTTTGTGTCTCCAGAGGAAGTGAAGATTGCTGTTTTCCGTCTGAGGCGACCACCAAAAGAGGGATTCCAGAGAAAGTTTCTGGGTCTGAGTGCCTGGAAAACATGAACAAGTGTGAGGCTTTGGCCCTAAGGCCCTGGCACGCCTACACTGCAGACTCCTGGTTCAGCTACAGAGGTGTGTTTGAAAGCACACTCACGCTGAGGGTCACAATGCCTGTTTGTGCCCAAGGTGGCTCCCAAGTGTGACCGTGGTCTCATGGGCCATGCAGCTGGTTCCCACTTTGAGGGTTGGACACCCATCTCACCAGGCAGGATTTATGCCATCGGGAAGGAAGAGTACTCCTGTGCTACAATTTCCCCCATAGGCAGTGATTTGAGCTACGGTCAGGGGAGAGATGCTTAAATAACCAAGTTGAGTAGATGTGACTGCTTCAGGCCACAGCATGTCTCACCTGCAGTTTATGAGGTCCACTGTCTGCATGGCTGAATGAAGGTCTTAGCTCAGGCTGTGTCATACAGAGCCTGAGTGCCCATGGTGGCCTAAGATATTAGGGTCCTGTCGAGGGCATTGCTGGTGGTCCCTAATGTGGGGTTTCTAGGAAGACTCACCAGGCACCTCTTCTTTCCTGGGGGCATGCAGAATGCTTCGTTGTGGCTCAAGAATTTCCTATCAAGAGGGTGGGGGCAAAAGGAGGGTGAGGATGAAATTATAAACACAAGCTAAGGTTTAACTGCAGTACAAGCAGAAGGCAGTTCCAGTGTGCAGCAACTTACACGTGATATCCAGCACGTGAGTAAGGGTGGATATCAGATGTTTGCTCACACTGGAGTTTGTGTCTATGATGACTGCCAAATGGAAGGGTGGTGTTAGGAGGCCTTGGAGGATTTCCCACGCTGACTTGTGAGATGCTCAAAACAGCAATGTTTCCTTCTATTAAACAGGCGGTGTCTTGTTTGTTTGCTACAGGCCCACATTATGGAATGTTTGTGTAGCAGAGCTATCCCTCATGGATGCCTGAAATCACAACTCCATTGACCACTGCAGCCGAGGAACATGACAGGTTCGATCTGGTGGCTCTGGGGTGAAGTTCCAAGTGGCCTGAGTTGACATGGAGTTTTATGCTGTTGGATCACAATGCTAGTTTGTACCAGGGAGATGTTAGAATGTTGGGGTGGTCAGGGGCCATGCAGGATTCTCCTACACTGAGACATGGACACAGCTATCAAGAGTAAGGGATCCTTCTGGGGACAGCAGAAGGTCTATTGTGTGGCTCAAGGACCACATGTTGGAATATAAGTTGGTACTGAAGAAGATTTCTCTGGGGACAGGTGCCTAAACATCTAAACTAGTGTATCAATGAAGCCCTATAGTCATGGCAGGTTCAAACTTCTGACACAGGGTCTTTGACTTGGATGTCTGCCTGGAGGCAGGACCTCATTGTGAGTCAGAATGTGCATTTGGGTCCAGAGCCTTCTTCGAGATTGAGGTGGGCTCAGGGGATTTTTACTTTGCTCTTAATCTTCAATGTTTGGGCAACCATGAGGAGCAGATTTTCTTCAGGAGCGTAGGGACAGTCATCTGGTGTGGCACCAGAGGCCCCATTCTGGGGGGCATGTGGGTCAGCGCTTTGGGGAGAGAAATCCGCAAAAGCAAACTAGGGTTAGAGTGAGAGCCAAGGTGACCACAGGCCTGATGTGCAGGCTCTGATGGCAGCTTATAGTGTATTGAAATTAAGGTGTCATGGAGGCGGTAGGGCAGGCTTTTCTGTCAGGTGTGTGTCCAGGATGGTCACAAAAGGTAGGGGTGGCTTCATGAAGCCATGGGATATTAAAAATCTCTGGGGATTCTGCTCAGCTCCCAAGAGTTTGGTGTCTCTGGGGGAAGGGAAGACTGTTGTTTTTAGTCTCAGAGGACACCCAAAGAGGGATTCCAGAGACAGATTCTGGGTCTGGGAGCCTGGAAAACACGAACAAGGGTGAGGATTTGGCACTAGAGACCTGGCAGTCCCACTCTGTGGGCTCCTGATCCAGATACCGAGGGGTTTTGTTTGAAAGAAAGCTCACACTGAGGATCACAATGCCTGTTTGTATCCAGGGAGTCTTCCATGTGTGACCGTGGTCTCATGAGCCATGCAGATGGTTCCCACTCAGAGGGTTGGGAAGGAGGAGTACTCTGGTGTGTCAGGTTCCCCCATAGGCATGGATTTGAGCTACAGTCTGGGACAGAGGCCTGAATATCCGGGTTGAGTAGAGATGTTGTTTTTGGCCACAGGAAGTCACACTTGCAGGAAATGGGGCCCACCGTCTGGGTGGCTGACTGGGGATCGTGGCTCAGGCTATGTCATACAGAGCCTGGGTGCCCACAGAAAACTATGATATTACAGTGTTGTCAAGGGCCATACAGGTAGATCCTCATGTGGGGTCTGGGCAGACTCACCAGGTACTTCTTCTTTCGATGGAGCAGGCAGAATGCTGCGTTATGTCTCCAGAATTCCCTATTGAGAGGGCTTGCGGAACAGGAGGGTGAGGATGGAATTGTAAACACAAGCTACTGTTAAATTAATTGCCAAGAAGAAGGCAGTTCCAGTGTGAAGTGGCTGATTCAAATTATCCAGCACCTGAGTAAGGGAGGATGTCAGATGTTTGCTCACATTGGAGTTTGTGTCTATGATGATGGACAAATGATGGGGTGGCGTCTAGGGGCCATGGAGGATTTCCCACTCTGTGGCTTGTAAGATGCTCCAAAGAGCAAGGTTTCCTTCTACTGGACAGGGCGAGGCTGGTTTGTTTGTTCCAGTGTCTCCCATATGGAAATTTTGGGTAGCAGAGCTCTCCCACCTAGATGCCCAGGAAGCACACCTCCATTGACCAGTGCAACTCAGGAACATGGCAGGTTCGATCTGGTGGCTCTGGGACGAAGTTTTAAGGGGGCTGAGTTGACATGGTATTTCATGCTGTTGGATCACAATGCTGGTTTGTATACAGGGAGATGTTAGAATGTTGGGATGGTCAGGGGCCCATGCAGGATTCTCCTACATTGAGCCTTGGACACAGCTACCAAAAGCAATGTATCCTTCTGGAGACAACAGGGGTTCTGTTGTGTGGCTCAAGGACCACATGTTGTAATATAATTGGTATTGGAGAACAGGACTCTGGGGACAGGCTCCTAAAAATCTAAACTAGGGTATGAATGAATTCCTATGGTCATGGCATGTTCAAACTTCTGATTCAGGGCCTTTGACTTGGATGTCTACCTGGAGGCAGGTGGTCATTGTGTGTCAGAATGTACACCTGGGAGCGTACTGGGAAATTGAGGTGGGCTCAGGTGGTTTTTACTTTGCTCTTAATCTTCAGGGTTTGGGCAACAGTGAAGGGCAGAGTTTCCTTCAGTAGGGTAGGCACAGTATTCCGTTGTGGCTCCAGAAGCCCCATCCTGGAGGGCATGAGGGCCAGGGTTTTGGAGACAAAATCTGCAAATGCGAACTAGGGATAGGGTGAGGGCCTAGGTGATCAGAGGCCCGATCTGCAGGCCCTGAGGGAAGCTCATAAGGTACTGAAATTAAGGTGTCATGGACATGGTAGCTCATGCTATATTGTCTGGATTCTGTGTCCAGGATGGTCCCAAAAGGTACGGGTGGCTTCATGGGCCCATGGATATTCTTCTTCTCTAGGTATTCTGCCCAGCTCCCAAGAGTTTGGTGCCTCTGCGGGAAGGTAAGACTGCTGTTTTCAGTATCAGGTTAACCACAAGAAAGATTCTGGAGACAGTTTCTGGGTCTGGGAGCCTGGAAAACACCAAAGAGGGAGACGATTTGGCCGTAGCAACCTGGCTGGCTTGCTCTGCAGACTCCTGGTCCAGCTACCGAGGGCATTTGATTGAATGCAGGCTCACGCTGAGGGTCACAATGCCTTTTGTATCCAGGGTGACTCCCATGTGTGACCGTGATCTCAAGGCCCATGCAGCTGGTTCCCACTCTGAGGGTTGGACTCCCATTTCACAGTCCAGATTTCCTGCCACCGGAAAGGAAAAGAACTCTTGTGCTTTACGTTCCCCCATAGTCAGGGATTTGAGCTACGGTCTGGAGACAGATGCCTGAATAACCAGGTAGAGCAGAGATGTTGATTTCAGGCCACGGCAGGTCCCATCTGCAGGATATGGGACCCACTCTCTGTGTGGCTGACTGGAGGTCATGGCTCAGACTGTGTCAGACAGAGCCTTATTGCCCATGGCGGCCTATGATATTAGGGTGTCGCTGAGGGCAATGCAGGTGGATCCTCATGTGTGCATTCTGTGCAGACTCATCAGGCACTTCTTCTTTCTATGGGGCAGGCAGAATGCTGCACTGTGGCTCCAGAATTCCCTATCAAGAGGGCTTGGGGACCAGGAGGGTGAGGATGGAATTGTAAACACAAGCTAAGGTTAAATTCAGTGCCAAGCGGAAGACTGTTCCAGTGTACAGCGGCTGATTTGAGACATCCAGCACCTGAGTAAGGACGGATGTCAGATGTTTATTCACACTGGAGTTTGTGGCTATGATGACGGACAATGGTGGGGTGGCGTCAAGAGGCCATGGAGGATTTCCCATGGTGCGGCTTGTGAGATGCTCCAAGGAGCAAGGTTTCCTTCTACTGGACAGCGGGAATCTGGATTGTTTGCTCCAGTGTCCCCCATATGGAAAGTTGGGGTAGCAGTGCTCTCCCAAATAGATGCTGGGAATGCACACCTCCATTGACCACTGCAGCTCAGGAACACGGCAGATTCGATCTGGTAGCTCAGAGACGAATTTCTCAGGGGGTTGAGTTGACATGGAGTTTCATGCTGTTGGATCACAAAGCTGGTTTGTATCCAGGGAGTCTTTAGAAATTAGGGACAGTCAGGGACCCTTGCAGGATTCGCCTACACTGAGACTTCGACACAGCTACCAAGAGCAAGGGATCCTTCTGGGATCACTCTGGGGACAGCAGGGGTTATGTTGTGTGGCTCAAGGACCACATGTTGGAATATAAGTTGGTATTGGAGAAGAGGCCTCTGGGAACAGGCGCCTAAACATCTAAACTAGGGTATCGATGAAGTCCTATAGTAATGGGAGGTTCATACTTCTGACTCAGGGCCTTTGATTTGGATGTCTGCCTGGAGGCAGGGGCTCAGTGTGTGTCAGAATATGTATTTAAGTCCAGAGACTTCTTTGAAAATGAGGTGGGTACAGAGGCTTTGTACTTTGCTCCTCATATTTAGGGTTTGGGCAACAGTGAAGGGCAGTTTCCTTCAGGAGTGTAGGCACACTCGTCCACTGTGGTACCAGAAGCCCCATTCTGGAGGGCGTGTGGGCCAGGACTTTGGGAACAGAAATCTCAAATGCGAACTAGCGTTAGTGTGAGGGCCAAGGTGTTCACAAGACCGATCAGCAGGCCCTGAGGGCAGCTCATAGTGTACTGAAATTAAAGTGGCATGCAGGCAGCAGTGCAGGCTTTTCTGTCAGGATTGTTTGTCCAGGATGGTTGCAAAATGTAGGCTTGGCTTCATGAGGCCATGGGATATTCTTCATCTATGGGGATTTTGCCCAGCTCCCAGTGTTTGTTGTCTCTTGGAGAAGGGAAGTCTGCTGTTTTCCGTCTCAGGGGACCCACAAAAGAGGGATTCAAGAGACAGTTTCTGGGTCTGGGCACCTGGAAAGCACAAACAAGGGTGAGAATTTGGCCCTAGAGACGTGGCAGGCCCACTTTGTGGACTCCTGGTCTAGCTACCTAGGGTATTTGTTTGAAAGGAGGCTCACGCTGAGGGTCACAATGCCTGTTTGTGCCCAGGGTGTCTCCCATGATTGGCCCTGATCTCTTCATCCATGCAGCTGGTTCCCACTCTGAGGGTAAAACACCCATCTCAACAGCCAGGTTTCCTGCAATCGGAAAGGAGGAATAATCCTGTATTTCAGGTTCCCCCATAGGCAGGGATTTGATCTACGGTCTGGGGACAGATGCCTGAATATCCAGGTTGTGTAGAGATGATGGCTTGGGGCCATGGCAGGTCCAAATCAGGATATGGGGCCCACTTTCTGCGTGGCTGCCTGGAGGTCATGGCTCTGGCTGTGTGAGACAGAGTCTTAGTGCCCATGGCGGCCTATGATATTATGGTGTTGTCGAGGGCCATGCAGGTGATTCCTCATGTAGGGTTTCTGGGCAGACTCACCGGGCACTTCTTTCTGTGGGGCAGGCAGAATGTTGCGTTGTGGTTCTAGAATTCCCTATCAAAAGGGTTTGGGGACCAGGAGGGTGAGGATGGAATTGTTAACACAAGCTAGGGTTAAATTCAGTGCCAAGAGGAAGGCACTTTCAGTGTGTAGCTTCTGATTCAAGACATTCAGGACCTGAGTAAGGGCAGATATCAGATGTTTGCTCACACTGGAGTTTGTGTCTATGATGACCGACAAATGGAGGGAGGCATCATGAAGCCATGAAGGATTTACCACCCTGGGGCTAGTGAGATGTTACAAACAGAAAGGTTTCCTTCTAATGGATTGGTGGAGCCTCATTTGTATGCTCCAGGGTCCCCCATGTGGAAAGTCTGGGGAGCAGAGCACTCCTGCATGGATGCCTGGAAAGCCCACTTCCAGTGTCCATTGCAGATGAGGAAATGGCAGTTTCGTACTGGTGATGCTGGGTTGAAGTTCAAAGTTGCCAGTGTTGACATGGAGTTTCATGCTGTTGGATCACAATGCTGGTTTGTATCCAGGGAGACATTAGAATGTTGGGGCAGGATTCTCTTACACTTAGTCTTGGACACAGCTACCAAGAGCAATATATCCTTAAGGGACAGGAGGGGTTCTGTTGTGTGGCTCAGGGACCACATGTTGGAATATAAGTTGGTATTGAAGAACAGGCCTCTGGGGACAGGCACCTGAACATCTAAGCTAGTGTATTAATAAATTCCTAGAGGCATGTCAGTTTCCATCTTCTGTTTCAGGGCCTTTGACTTGGATGTCTGCCTGGAGGCAGGGGCTAATTGTGTGTCAGAATGTGCCCTTGGGTCCAGAGGTTTCATCATAATTGAGGTGGGCTCATGGGCTTTGTACTTTGCTCCTAATCTTCAGGGTTTGGTCAACAGTGAAGGACAGAGTTTCCTTCGGGTGTGTAGGCACAGTCATCTGGTGTGGCTCCAGAGGCCCCATCCTGATAGGCATGTGGGCCAGGGCTTTGGGACAGAAATCTACAAATGCGAACTAGGGTTAGGTTGAGGGGTGAGGTGATCACAGGCCCGATCTGCAGGCCCTGTTGGAAGCTCATAGTGTACTGAAGTTAAGGTATCATGGAGGCCATAGTGCAGGCTTCTCTGTCTGCATTGTTTGTCCTGGACTTTCGCACAATGTAGGATTGGCTTCCTGGGGCCATGGGAGATATTTCGGCTCTGGGGATTCTGCTCAGCTCCCAAGAGTTTGTTGTCTCTGGGACAAGGGAGCACTGCTCTTTTCTGTCTCAGGGAACCCCAAAAGAGGGATTCCAGAGATAGGTTCTTGGTGCGGGTGCCTGGAAAACGCCTACGAGGGTGAGTGTTTGGCCCTAGCATGGTAGGCATGCTCTGTGGCCTCCTGGTCCAGCTACCGATGGGTTTTGATGGAGAGCAGCCTAACACTGAGGGTAACAATCCAAGTTTGTTCCCAGAGTGGCTCCCATGAGTGGCCATTGCCTCATGGGCCATGCAGCTGGTTCCCACTCTGAGGGTTGGACACCTATCTCAACAGCCAGGCTTCTTGCCTTCAGGAAGGAGGAGTGCTCTTGTGCGTCAGGTTCCTCTGTAGTCAGGGATTTGAGCTACAATATGGGAAAGATGCTTGCATATCTAGATTGAGTAGAGATGACGGCTTTGGGCCACGACAAGTCCAACCTGCATGATATGGGGCCCACTATCTTCATGACTGACTGTAGGTCGTGGCTCAGGCTGTCTCAGAGTCTAAATGCCCATCTCAACCAGGTTTCCTACCATCGGGAACAAGGATACTCCTGTGCTTCAGGTTCCCTCATAGGCAGGGATTTGAGCTACGGTTTGGGAAAGATGCCAGAATAACCAGGTTGAATAGAGATGATGGCTTCTGGCCATAGCAGGTCCCACCTGCAGGATATGGGGTCCACTGTCTGCATGACTGCCTGGAGGTCGTGGTCCCGGCTGTGTCAAACAGAGCCTGAGAGCCCATGGCATCCTATGATATTAGGGTGCCATTGAGAGCCATGCAGGTGGATCCTAATGTGGGGTTTCTGGGCAGACTCATTGGGAACTTCTTCTTTCTATGGGAAAGGCAGAATGCTGCGTTGTGGCTCCAGAATTCCCTATAAAGATGACTTGGGGACCAGGAGGGTGAGGATGGAATTAAAAACACAAGCTACAGGTCAATTCAGTGACAAGCGGAAGGCACTTCCAGCGTGCAGTGGCTAATTCGAGACATCCAGCACCTGACTAAGGGCAGATATCAGGTATTTGCTCACACTGGTGTTTGTGTCTAGGATGATAGACAAACGGTGGGTTTGAATCAAGAGGCCATGGAGGATTTCCCACTCTGCGGCTTGTGAGATGCTCCAAACAATAAGGTTTCCTTCTACTGGACAGGGGGAGTCTGGTTTGTTTGCTCCAGGTTCCCCCATATGGAAAGGTTTGTAGCAGAGCTCTCCCTCATGGATTCCTGGAAAGCACTACTCAATTGACCATTGCAACTCAGGAACATGGCAGGTTCAATCTGGTGGCTCTGTGGCCAGTTCCAAGGGGGCTGAGTTGACATGGAGTTTGATGCAGTTCAATCACAATGCTGGTTTGTATCCAGGGAGACACTGAAATGTTGGGATGGTCAGAGGCAATGCAGGATTCTAATACACTGAGTCTTGGACACAGCTACCAAGTGCAAGGTATCCTTCTGGGACAGGAGGGGTCTGTTGTATTGCTCAGGAACAGCATGTTGGAATATAAGACGATATGGGGGAACAGTCCTCTCGTGACAGGTGCCTGAAAACCTCACCTAGGGCATCAATGAAGTCCTAGGAGCATGTCAGGTTCATTATTCTGACTCAGGGCCTTTGACTTGTATGTTTGGCTGTAGGCAGGTGCTCACTCTGCGTCACAATGTACACTTGGGTCGAGACTGTTCTTGGAAATTGAGGTGGGCTCAGGGGCTTTGTATTTTATTCCTAAGCTTCAGGGTTTGTCAGCAGTGAAGGGCAGAGTTTCCTTTGAGTGGGTAGACACAGTCGTCCGGTGTGGCTCCAGAGGCCCCATCCTGGAGGGCATGTGCTACAGGGTTTTGGAGACAGAAATCTGAAAACACGAACTACTGGTAGGGTGAGGCCCAAGGTGATCATAGCCCCGATTTGCAGGCTCTGAAAGCAGCTCCTTGTGTAGTGAAATTAAGGTGTCATCGAGGCAGCTGGGCAGACTTTTCTGTCTGGATTGGGTGTCCAGAATGGTTGCAAAATGTAGGGGTGGCTTCATGAGACCATGGAACATTCTTTATCTCTGTGGATTCTGCCCATCTCCCAAGAATTTCCTGTCTCTTGGGGAAGGGAAGACTGCTGTTTTCCATCTCAGTGGACTGCCCCAAGAGGGATTCCAGGGACAGTTTCTGGGTCTAGGCGACTGAAAAACACCAAAGAGGGTGAGGATTTGCCCCTAGGGGCCTGGATGTCCCACTCTATGGGCTCCTGGTCCAGCTACCGTGGGGGTTTGTTTGGAAGGAGGTTCACGCTGATGGTCACAATGCCTGTTTGTGCCCAGGGCGGCTCCCATATGTGGCCGTGATCTCATGTCCCCTCAGCTGGTTCCAACTCTGAGAGTTGGACACCCATACCAACAGACAGATTTCCTTCCCTCAGGAATGAGGAATACCCTTGTGTTTCAAGTACCCTATAGGCAGGGATTTGAGCTACGGACTGGGCAGAGGCTTGAAAATCCAGGTTGAGTAGAGATGACAGCTTTGTGCCACAACAAGTCCCACCTGCAGGAATTGGGGCCCACTGTCTTGGTAGCTGACTGGAGGTCGTGGTTCAGGCTCTGTCATAGAGAGCCTTAGTTCCCATGGTGGCCTAAGATATTAGGGTGTTGTCGAGGGCCCTGCAGGTGGATCCTTATCTGGGGTTTCTGGGCAGACTCATCAGGTACTCTTTCTTTCTGGGGGCAGGCAGAATGCTGCATTGTTGCTCCAGAATTCCCTATCAAGCACACTTGTGGACCAGGAGGGTGAAGATGGAATGGTAAACACACGCAACTGTTAAAGTCATTAACAAGCGGAAAGCAGTTCCATTGTGCAGCAGTTGATTGGATATATCCAACACCGGAATAAGTACAAATGTCAGCTCTCTGCTCACACAAGAGTTTGTGTCTTTGATGACCAAAAAATGGAGGGTGGCATCAAGAGGTCATGGAGGATTTCCCACACTGAGGCTTGTGAGATGCTCCAAATAGCAAGGTTTCCTTCAACTGGAAAGGGGGATTCTGGTTTGTTTGCTCCAAGGTCCCCCATGAGGAAAGCTTTTGTAGCAGATCACTCCCATATGGATGCCTGGAAAGCACACCTCCATTGATCATTGCAGCAAAGGAACATGGCAGGTACGTTCTGGTGGCTCTAAGGCGAAGTACAAAGGCCTTGAGTTGACATGGAGTCTCATGAAGATGCATTACGATGCTGGTTTACTACCAGGGAGATGTTAGAATGTGCTGGTGCCTAAGGGCCGTGCAGGATTCATCTACGCTGAGAGTTTGACACAGGTCCAAGAACATAGTTTCCTTCTGGGGACAGGTGATGTTCTGTTGTGGGGCTCAGGGACCACATGTCGAATCATAAGTTGGTATTCCAGAACAGGTCTCTGAGGACAGGTGCCTGAAAAACTAATTTAGGGTTGCAATGAAGTACTAGGGGCAGGTCACGTTCAAACATCTGACTCAGGTCCATTAACTTGGGTGTCTGCCTGGATCTAGGTGATCAGTGTGTTTCAGAGTGTGCATTTGAGTCCAGAGCGGCCTCCAAAATTGGGGTGGGTTCAGGGGCCTTGCAGATTTTTCCCATCTGGTTGGACTGGGCAGCTTTGAAGGCACAATTTCCTTGGGGATGTCAGGCACAGTCCTGTGGTGTGGATCCACAGACCCTATCCTGGAGGGCATGAAAGTTATGGTTATGAGAGAGAAGTCTGCAAACACAAACTTGGCTTAGGGTTACTGTTGTGGTGATCGCAGGCCCAATGCATAGACCTGGAGGGCAACTCATCAGGAACCGTAAATTGGGTGACTCAAAGGTGGTAGCACAGGCTTTTGTATCTGGATTGTGTGTCCAGGATGGCCTCAGAATGCAGGTGTTGACTAATGGGTCTAAGGGAGATTTTTCTGCTCTAAAGATCCTGGTGCTTCCCATTATTTGGTGGCTTTATCGGGGAAGGGAAGAGTGCTGTTTTCCATCTTTTGTGTGCCCCAAAACAGGGATTCAAGAGACGGGCTCTGGGTCAGGGTGCTTGGAAAATCCCACCAAGGCTTAGGATTTGGGCCAAGGGGCATACCAGGCCTGCAGTGTGGGATCCTGATGGTGCACCTGAGAGGGCTTGTTGGAAAACATGCTCAGGCTGAGGGTCACAATCCCTGTTTGTGCCCAGCATGGCCCTCAGGAGTGGGTGTGGTTTCATTGGCCATGCAGCTGGCTCCCACTTTGAGGTTTGGACACCAATCCCAACAGCCAAGTTTCCTGCCATTGGAAGGAGAAGTTCTCTATTGTGCTTTAGGTTCCCCCATTGGCAAGGATTCCAGCCAAAGTTTGGGGACAGGTGCATGAATATCAAGGATGTGTAGAGATGACAGACTTTGTCCATGACCAGTCTCACATTCCGGATATGTTGCTCGCTCTCTGGGTTGGTGACATTAGGTAAGGGCTCAGGCTCTGTCAGACACAGCACTAGTGGTCAGGAAGCCTGTAAATTGGGGTTCCCTCAAAGGCCCATCATATTGAATCTCATTTGGGGTTTCTGGGCAGACCCACCATGCACTTCTTCTTTCTATGGGGAAGGAAGAATGCTGCATGGAAGCTCCAATATTCCCTATCAAGAGGGCTTGGGGACCAGTAGGTTGAGGATGGTACTGTAAACATAAACTATGGATCAATTCAGTGCCAAGCGGAAGGCAGTTCCTTTGTGCAGTGGCTTATATGGAATATCTAGCACCTAAGGGTGGGTGTCAGATGTTTGCTCACACTGGAGTTTGTATCTATGATGACCGACAAATGGAGGGGTGGTGTCAAGAGGCCATGAAGGATTTCCCACTCTGAGGCTTGAGAGATGCTCCAAATAATAAGGTTTCCTTCAACAGGACAGGTGGAGTCTAGTTTGTTTGCTCCTGGGTCCCCATGTGGAAAGTTTGGGTAGCAGACCTCTCCGGAATGAATATCTGAAAAGTGGACCTCCATTTATCATTGCAGCTGAGGAACATGCAGGTCTGGCTGGTGGCTCTGGGGCGAAGTATCAAGGCCTTGAGTTGACATGGAATCACGTGCAGAGGGGTCACAATGGTGGTTTCTTATTAGGGAGATCTTAGAATGTGCTGTTGGTTAAGGTGCAATGCAGGATTCTCCTACTCTGAGGGTTTGGCTGAGGTCAAGAAGCACGGATTCCTTCTGGGGACAGGATATCTTCTGTTGTGGGGCTCAGGAACAACATGTTGTACCCTAAGTTGGTATTCCAGAAAGGTCACTGAGGACAGATGCCTGAAAACCTAATCTAGGGTTCCAATGAGGTCCTAAGGGCATGTCAGTTTCAAACTTCTGACTCAGGACCATTGACTTGGGTGTCTGCCTGGATGTAGGTGATCAGGGTGTTTCAGACTGGGCATTGGGGCTGCCAATATTGAGGGGCTTTGGGGCCTTGCAGGTTTCTCCAAATTTGAAATGTTTGGGCAACTGAGATGGGCACAGTTTCCTTGGGGATGGCAGGCATAGTCCTGTGTTCTGGCTCCAGAGACACCATCCAGGAGGGCAAGTGAGCCGTGGTTTTGGGATTGAAGTCTGCAAGCACAAATATGGGTTAGGGTTAGTGGTGAGGTGATCGCAGGTCCAATGTGTACACCTGGGGGGTAGCTCGTGAGGAACTGTAATTAGGGTGTCTTGAAGGCAGTAGCACGGGGTTTTCTATCTGGATTGTGTTTGCAGGATGGCCTCGGAATGCAGGTGTGGTCTCATGGGTCCATGGGAGATTTTTTCCCTCTTAGGATCCTGGCGGCCCCCCAAGTTTGGTGGCTTTTTCAGGGACAGGAAGTGTGTTGTTTTCTGTCATTCCGTTGTCCCAGAACAGGGATTCCAGAGACAGGCTCTCAGACTGGGTGCCTGGAAAATCACACCAAGGGTTATTATTTGGGTCTAGGGGCGTACAAGGCCTTCAATGTGGGATTCTGTCCGTGCCACTGAGAGGGCTTGTTTGAAAGCATGCTCAGGCTGAGGGTCACAATGCCTGTTTGTCCCCAGGGCGGCCTTCAGGAGTTGGCGTGATCTCAATGTCCATGAAGCTGGCTCCCACTGTGTGGTTTCGACAAACATCGGAACTGCCAGTTTTCCTGTCATGGAGAAGGAGGAGGTCTCTATTGTGCTTCATGTTCCCCTATTGGCAGGTATTCCAACAAATGTCTAGGGAAAGGTGCCTGAATCCAATGATGGATAGAGATGACGGACTTGGGCCATGGCCGGTCTCACATGCTAGATATGGGGCCGACTCTCTGAGTGGCTGACACTAGTCGTGGCTTAGGCTCTGTCAGACACAGCACTAGTGGCCAGGACAGACTATAAATCAGAATTCCTTTGAGTGGCAAGCAGATAGATTTCATGTGGGGTTTCTGAGCAGACTGTCCAGGCAATTCTTCTTTCTATGGGGAAGGAAGAATGTTGCATTGTGGCTCCAGATTCCTCATCAAGAGGGCTTGGGGACCAGTAGGTTGAGGATGGAATTGTCAACACAAGTTATGGTTCAATTCAGTGCCAAGCGGTAGGGAGTTCCAATGTGCAGAGGCTAATTCGAGATAACCTGCACCTGAGTAAGGGCAGATGTCAGATATTTGCTCACACTGGAGTTTGGGTCTATGATGACTGACAAATGGAGTGGTGGCATCAAGAGGCTATGGAGGATTTCCCACGCTGGGGCTTGTGAGATGCTCCAAACAGCAAGGTTTCTTTCTACCAGACAGGGGTGTCAGGTTTCCTAGCTCCAGGGTACCACATGTGGAAAGATTGGGAGCAGAGCTCTTCTGCATGGATGCCTGGAAAGCACACCCCCAATGACCATTGCATCTCAGGAACATGGCAAGTTCCTTCAGGTGGCTCTGGCGTGAAGTGCCAAGGCCTTGAATGGACAGTGAATATCTTGAAGGTGGGTCACAATGCTGGTTTGTTACCACAGAGATCTTAAAATGTGCTGGTGGCTACGGGGCCATGCAGGGTTCTCCTACCCTGAGGCTTTGACACAGGTCCAAGAGCACAGTTTCCTTTTGGTGACAGGAGAAGTACTGTTGTGTGGCTCAGGGACCACATGTTCTATCACAAGTTGGTATTCCAGGGAAACCGTGCTCAATGCTCTATGCTCAATGCATAGACCTGGAGGGCAGTTCATCAGGAACTGTAATTAGGGTGACTCAAAGACAGTAGCAAAGGATTTTCTATCTGGATTGTGTGTCCAGGAAGGCTTAGGAATGTAGGTATGGTCTCATGGGTCCATGGGAGACTTTACCTCTCTAAGGATCCTGGCAGCTCCCAATAGTTAATGGCTTTTTCGGGGAAGGGAAGAGTGCTGCTTTCCATCTTATGCATGCCCCCAAATAGAAATTACATAGACAGGCACTGGCTCAGGCCACCTGGAAAATCCCACCAAGGGTTAGGATTTGGGCCTAGGGGCGTACCAGGCCTACAATGTGGGATCCTGGTTGTGAAACTGAGAGGGCTTGTTTGAGAGCATGCTCAGGCTTAGGGACACAATCCCTGTTTGATCCCAGAGTGGCCCTCAGGAGTGGGTGTGGTCTCATTGGCAATACTGCTGGCTCCCACTCTGAGGGTTGTACACCCATCCCAACATACAGGTTTCCTGCCATTGGGTAGGAGGAATTCTCTATTGTGCTTCAGGTTCCCCCATTGACCAGGATTTCAGCAAAGGTCTAGGGACAGATGCCTGAATACCAAGGATGGGTAGAGATGACCGACTTGAGCCATGGCCGATCTCACATGCTGGATATGGTCCCCGGTCTCTTGGTGCCTGATGAAGTCGGGGCTCAGGCTCTTTCAGACACAGCACTAGTGGCCGGGGCAGCCTACAAATCGGGGTTCCCTCGAGGGTCAAGCAGATTGATCCTCATGTGGGCTTTCTTGGAAAACTGACCTGCACTTCTTCCTTCTATGAGGAAGGCTGAATGCTCTGATGTGGCTCAAGAATTACCTATTAAGAGACCGTGGAGACCTTGATGGTGAGGATAGAATTGTAAACTCAAGCTTCGGTTAAATTCAGTGCCAAGCAGAAGGCAGCTCCAGTGTGCAGCGGCTGATTCGAGATATCCAGCACCTGAGTAAGGGCAGAAGTCAGATGTCTGCTCACATTGGAGTTTGTGACTATTATGACTGACTAAAGGAAGGGTGGTGTCAAAAAGCCATGGCAGATGTCCCACACTGGCGCTTTTGAGATTCTCCAAACAGCAAGACTGTCTTCTACTGGAGTTGTGGAGTCTGGTTTGTTTGCTCCAGTGTTCTCCATGTGGATCATTTGGGTAGTACAGCTCTACCGCATGGCTGCCTTGAAAGCCCACCTCAATTGTCCATTGCAATATGGAATATGGAAGGTTCATTCTGGTGGCTTTGGTGTGAAATACCAAGGGCGATGAATTAACATGGAATCTCTTTCATATGGGTCACAATGCTGGATTGTTACCAAGGAAATCTTAGAATATCCTAGTGGCTAAGGGGCCATGCGGGCTTCTCCCACCCGGAGGGTCTGACACAGGTCGAAGGGCATGGTTTCCTTCTGGGGAGAGGAGATATTCTGTTCTGTGGCTCAGGAACCACATGTTGTATCATAAGTTTGTATTCCAGAACAGGCCTCTGAGGACAAATGCCTGAACCTTAATCTAGGGTTCCAGTGAGGTCCTAGGGGCATGTCAGTTTCAATCTTCTGACTCAGGACCATTGACTTGAGTGTCTGACAGATGTAGGTGATCAGGTTGTTTCATAATACACATTTACTTCCAGAGCAGCCTCCAATATTGTGGTGGGCTCAGGGGTCTTGCAGGTTTCTCCTAATCTGGAGGGCTGGGGAACCTGTGACGGGCAAATTTTCCTTGGGGATGACAGGCACAGTCACGTGGTTTGTCTCCAGAGACCCCATTCTGCAGAGCACTTGAGCCATGGTTTTGGGAGAGAAATCTGCAAATATAAACTCGGGTTAGGGATAGTGGCGAGGTGATCACAGGCCCAATGCATAGACCTGGATGGCAGCTACTCAGGAACTGTACTTAGGGTGACTTGAAAGAGGTAGCACAGGCTTTTCTATCTGCATTGTGTGTTCAGGATGGCCTCAGATTGCAGGTGTGGTCTCATGGGTCCGTGAGATATTTTTCCTCTCTAAGGATCCTGGCAGCTCCCAATACTTTGGTGGCTTTTTCGGGGAAGAGTAGAGTGCTATTTTCCATCTAAGGGGTGCCCCAAAAGAGAAATTCCAGAGATGGTAACTGGGTATGGGCACCTGGAAAATCTCACCAAGTGTTATGATCTGGGCCTAGGGGTGTACCAGGCTGGTAAATCAGGGTCCTGGTGGTGAAACTGAGAGTGTTTGTCTGAAAGCATGCTCAGGCTGAGGGTCACAATGCCCCTTTGATCGAAGGGCAGCCCTCAGGAGTGGGTGTAGTCTCATTGGCAATGCAGATGGCTCCCACACTGATGGTTGGACACCCATCCCAACAGCCAGGTTTCCTGCCATGGGGAAGGAGGAGTTCTCTATTTTGCTTCAAGTTCCCCCATTGTCAGGGACTCCAACAAAAGACTGGGTACAGATGCTTGAATAGCAAGGATGGGTAGATATGACGGACTTGAGCCATGGCCGGTCTGCACCCTGGATAAGGGCCCCACCCTCTGGGTGGATGACACGAGGTTGGGGCTCAGGCTCTGTCAAACACAGCATTAGTGGCCAGGGCAGTCTATAAATCGGGGTCCCCTCGGGGGATGAGCAGATTGATCCTCATGTGGGGTTTCTGGGCAGACTCACCAGGCACTTCTTCTGTAATGGGGAAGGCAGAATGCTGCGTTGTGGCTCCAGAATTCCCTCTCAACATGGCTTGGAGACCAGTAGGGTGAGGATGGAATTGTAAAACTAAGCTACGGTTCAGTTCAGTGCCAAGCGGAAGGCAGGTCCAATATGTCGCGCCTTATTTGAGAAACCAGAACCTGAGTAAGGGCGGTTGTCAGATGTTTGCTCACCATGGAATTTGTATCTATGATGATCGACAAATGGAGGGGTGGCATCAAGAAGCCATGGAGGATTTCCCATGCTGAGGCTTGTGAGATGCTCCACACAGCAAGGTTTCCTTCTACTGGACATGTGGTGCTGGTTTGTTTGTTCTCGGTTCCCTCATGTGGAAAGTTTGGGTAGCAGAGCACTACCACATGGATATCTGTAGAGCAAACCTCCATTCTCCATTTAGCTGAGGAACATGGCAGGTTTGTTCTGGTGGCTCTGGTGCGAAGTGCAAAGGGCGATGATTTAACATGAATCTCTTTCAGATGGGTTACAATATTGGTTTTTTACCAAGGAACGTTTAGAATGTCATGGTGCTAAGGGGCCAAGCAGGATTCTACTACCCAGAAGTTTTGACAGAGGTCGAAGAGCATGGTTTCTTTCTGGGGACAGGAGATGTTCTTGTTATATCATGTTATATCATAAGTTGGTATTCCAGAACAAGCCTCTGAGGACAATACCTGTAAACCTAATCTAGGATTCCAGTGAGGTCCTGGGGGCATGTCAGGTTCAATCTTCTGACTCAGGACCATTGACTTTGGCATCTGCCAGATGTAGGTGATCAGGGTGTTTTAGACTGTGCATTTGCATACAGAGCAGCATCCAGTATGGTGGTGGGCCCAGGTGCCTTTGAGGTTTTTCTTTTTCCTAATCCAGATGGTTTGGGAAACTGGGACGGGAAAATTTTCCATGGGGATGGCAGGCAGAGTCCTGTGCTGTGGCTCCAAAAACGCCATCCTGGAGGACATATGAGCCATGGTTTTGGGAGAGTAGACTGCAAACTCAAACTCGGGATAGGCTTAGTGGTGAGGTGATCACAGGCCCCATGTATAGACCTGGAGGAGAGCTCACCAGGAACTGTAATTAGGGTGACTGGAAGGCAGTAGCACAGGGTTTCCTATCTGGATTGTTTGTTTCGATGGCCTCAAAATGCAAGTGTGGTCTCACGGGTCCAGGGGAGATTTTTCTTCCTTAAGGATTCTGGAGGCTCCCAATAGTTTGGTGTCTTTCTCAGGGAAGGGGAGAGTGCTCTTTTCCATCTTAGGGGTGCCCCAAAATGGGGATTCTGGAGACGGGTCTGGGCGCCAAGAGATTTTCACCATGGGTTAGGATTTGGGCCTTGGGGCATACCAACCCTTAAATGCGGGATCCTGGTGGTGCAATATAGAGGGATTATTTGAAAGCATGCTCATGTTGCGGGTCACAATGCCTGTTTGTCCCCAGGGCGACCCATAGGAGTGAGCATGGTCTCATTGCCCACACAGATGGCTCCCTCTCTGAGGGTTGGACACCCATCCCAACCACTAGGTTTTATGCCATGGGGAAGGAGCAGTTCACTATTGGGCTTCAGATTCCCCCATTGGCAGGGATTCCAGCAAAGGTTTGGGGACAGATGCTGAATACCAAGGATGGGTAGAGAGGATGGATTGAGCCATGGCCGGTCACACAGGCTGGATATGGGAATCACTCTCTGGGTGGCTTACACGAAATCATGGCTCAGGCTCTATCAGACACAGCACTACTGGCCAGGGCAGCTGATAAATCAGGGATCCTCGAGGGCTGATCAGATGATCCTCATGTGGGGTTTCTGGACAGTCTCTTCAGGCAATTCTTCTTTCTATGGGGAAGGCGGAATGCTACTATGTGGCTCCAGAATTCCCTATCAAGAGAGCATGGGGACCAATAGGGTGAGGATGGAATTGTAAACACAAGCTACAGTTAAATACAGTGCCAAGCGGAAGGCAGTTCCAGGGTGCAGGGGCTGATTCAAGATATCCTGCCCATGAGTAAGGCGGATGTCAGATGTTTGATCACACTTGAATTTTCATCTACAATGACTGACAAAAGGAGGGGCGGCGTCAAGAGGCCATGGGGATTTCCCACGCTGGGGCTTATGGGGTTTGTTTGCTCCAAACAGCAAGGTTTCCTTCTACTGGGCAGGGGAGACTGGTCTCTTAGCTCCAGGTCCCTGATTTGGAAAGTTTGGGTAGCAGAGCCTTCCCTCATGGATTCCTGGATAGCACACCTCCAATGGAAATAGCAGCTGAGGAACAAGGCAGGTTCATTCTGGTGGCTCTGGGGCGAAGTACGAAATCCTTGAGTTGACATAGAATTTCTTGCAGAAGGGTCACAATGCTGCTTTGTTACCAGGGACTTCTTACAATTTGTAGGTAGGTGGCTAAGGTGACATGCAGGATTCTCCTACCAAGAGGGTTTGACACAGGTCAAAGAGCACTGTTTCCTTCTGGGGACAGGAGATATTCTGCTGTGTGGCCCAGGGACCTCATGTTGTATCATAAGTTGGTATTCCAGAACAGATCTGTGGACAGATGCCTGAGAACCTTATCAAGGGTTCCAATTAGGCCCTAGGGGCACGTCACGTACATTCTTCTGACCAGGACCATTGACTTGCGTGTCTGCCTGGATGTAGGTGTGAGGGTGTTTCAGACTGTGCATTTGTGTCCAGAGCAGCCTCCAGTATTGGGGTGGACTCAGGGGAAGTGTAGGTTGTAACCTAATCCAGGGGATTTGAGGAACTGGGAGGGGCAGTTTCCTTTGGGTTGGGAGGCACAGACCTAAGTTGTGGCTCCAGAGACCACATCTGGGAGGGCATGTGTGCCATGGTTTTGCGAGAGAAGTGTGCAAACACAAACTTGGGTTAGAGGTAGTGGGGAGGAGATCTCAGGCCCAGTGGGTAGACCTGGAGGGTATCTCATCGGGAACTATAAACCGGGTGACTCGAAAGCGATCTCACATCCCTTCTATCTGGATTGTGTGTCCAGAATGGCCTTGGAATGAAGGTGTGGTCTCATGGGTCCATGGGAGATTTTTCCTCTCAAGAGATACTGGGGGATCCCAATAGTTTGGTGGCTTTTTCGGAGAAGGGACGAGTGCTTTTTTCCCATCTTAGGGGTGCCTCAAAACATGGATTCCAGAGACGAGCTCTGGGTCTGGTTGCCTGGAAAATCCCACCAAGGGTTAGGATTTCGGCCTTGGGTCGCAGCAGGCCTGTAATGCGGCATCCTGGTGGTGCAACTGAAAGGGTTTGTTTGGAAGCATGCTCAGGCTGAGGATCACAATGCCTGTTTGTGCCCAGGGAAGCCCTCATGGCTGGTGGTTTTCTCTATGGCCACCAAGCTAGCTCCCACTCTGAGGGTTGGACACCCATCCCAACACCCAGTTTTCTTGCCATCTGGAAGGAGGAGTTCTCTATTGTGCCCCTGGTTCCAGTAGTGGCAGGAATTCCAGCAAAGGTCTCTGGACAGATGCCTGAATACCAAGGATGTGTCAAGATGATGGACTTGGTCCATGGCCAGTTTCACATGCTGGATATGGGCCCGGCTCTATAGGTGGCTGACACTAGGTCTGGGCTCAGCTACAGACCAGGTCGGCCTATAAATCGGGGATCCCTCGAGGGCCAATCAGACTGATCCTCATGTTGGGTTTCTGGATAGCCTCACTAGGCATTTATTCTTTCTATGGGGAAGGCAGTTTGCTGCTTTGTGGCTGCAGAATTCACTATCAAATGGGCTTGGGGACGAAGTTGGGTGAGAATAGAATTGTAAACACAAGCTATGGTTAAACACAGTGTAAGCAAAAGGCAGTTCCAGGGTGCAGCGACTGATTCGAGATATCCAGCACCTGAGTAAGGGCGGATGTCAGATGTTTGCTCACACTGGACTCTGCTTCTATGATGACTGACATATGGAAGGGTGGCGTCAAGCAGTCATGGAGGATTTCCTATGATGGGGCTTGTGAGATACTCCAAGCAGCAAGGTTTCCTCCTACCAGACAGGGGGAGTTTGTTTTGTTTGTTCCAGGGTCTCCCATATGGAAAGTTTGTGTAGCCTAGCCCTCCCGCATGGATGCCTGGAAAGCACACCTCCATTGACCTTAGCAGAAGTGGAACAAGGCAGGTTCGTACTGGTGGCTCTGGGGCGAAGTACCAAGGCATTGAGTTGACATGGAATTTCTTGCAGGTGGGGCGCAATGCTGGATTGTTACCAGGGAGATCTTAGAATGTGCAGGTGGCTAAGGTGACATGAATGATTCTCCTACCAAGAGGGTTTGACACAGGTCGAAGAGCACGGCTTCCTTTTTGGGACAGGAGATGTTTTGTTGTGTGACTCAGGGACCTCATGTTGTATCATATGTTGGTATTCCTGAGCAGGCCTCTAAGGACAGATGCTTGAGAACCTAATCTAGCGTTCCAATGAGGTACTAGGGGCTGTCAGTTACAATCTTCTGTCTCAGGAACATTGACTTGGGTGTCTGCCTATATGTAGGTGATCATGGTGTTTCAGACTGCACATGTGTGTGCAGAGCTGCGTCTAATATTGGGGTGGGCTCAGGGGCCTTGCAAGTTTCCACCCCATCTGGAGGGTTTGGGCAACTGTGACAGGCACGTTTCCTTGGGGATGGCAGGCACAGGCTCCAGAGACCCAATCCTAGAGGGTATGTGAGTCATGGTTTTGGGAGAGATGTCTGCAAACACAAACTCGGGTTAGGGTTAGGGGCGAGGAGATCACAGGCCCAATGAATCGATCTGGAGGGCAGATGGTCAGGACCTGTAATCCGCGTGCCTCAAAGGCAGTAGCACAGGCTCTTCTATCTGGAATGTGTCCAGGATTGCCTTGGAATGCAGGTGTGGTCTCATGGGTACATGGGAGATTTTCCACACGAGGGATCCTGGCAGCTCCAAATGTTTTGGTGGCTTTTTCTGGGAAGGGAATAGTGGTGTTTTCCATGTTAAGGGTGCCACAACACAGGGAATCGAGATAGGTACTTGGTCTGGACTCTTGGAAATTCGCACCATGTATTAGGTTTTGGACCTAGGGGCATAGGAGGCCTGTGTTGCGTGATCCTGGTAGTGCAACTGAGAGGTTTTGTTTGAAAGCATGCTCAGGCTGAGGGTCACAATGCTGGTTTGTTCCCAGGGCAGCCCTCATGACTGGACGTGTTGTCATTGGCCACAAAGCTGTCTCCACTCTCTGGGTTGGACACCCATCCCATCATCCAGGTTTCCTTCCATCTGGAATGAGGTATTCTCTATCGTGCTCCCAGTTCCCCTAGTGGCAGGGATTCCAGCATAGGTCAGGGGACAGATGCCTGAATACCAAGCATGGGTATAGATAATGTATTTGGGCTGCAGTCAGTCTCACAATGTGGATATGTTCCCCGGTCTCTGGGTGACTGACAGTAGGTAGGGGCTCAGGCAATGTCAGATACAGCAGTACTGGACAGGAGGGCCTATGAATCAGGGATCCCTCGAGGGACGAGCAGACTGATCCTCATGTGGGGCTTCTGGCCAGGCTTACCAGACACTTGTTCTTTCTATGGGGAATGCATAATTCTGTGTTTTGGCTCCATAATTCCCTATCAAGAGGGCTTGGAGACCAGTAGGGTGAGGATGGAATTGTAAACACAAGCTATGTTTAAATACAGTGCCAAGCAGAAGACAGTTCCAGTGTGTAGCAGATGATTCAAGATATCCCGCACCTGAGTAAGGATGGATGTCATATGTTTGCTCACACCGGACTTTGCGTCTATGATGACTGACAAATGGAAGGGTTACGACAAGAGACCTTGGAACATTTCCCTCACTGGGGCTTGGGAGATTATCCAAACAGCAAGCTGTCCTTGTACTGGATATGTGGAGTCAGTTTGTTTGCTCTAGGGTCCCCCATGTGGATAGTTTGGGTATCAGAGCACTCCTGCATGGATGTCTGGAAAGCGCACCTTCATTGACCATTGCCTCTGAGGAACAAGGCAGGGTTCTTCCTGGTGGCTCTGTGGCGAAGTACCAAGGCCTGGAGTTGACATGGATTCTCTTGCAGGTGGGTCACAATGCTCGTTTCGTACCCGGTAGATCTTAGAATGTCCTGGTGTCTGAGGTGCCATGGGGGATTCTCCTACCAAGAGGGTTAGACACAGGTCGAAGAGCAGGGTTTCCTTCTGGTGACAGGAGATGTTCCGTTGTGTGGCGCAGGGACTACATGTTGTCTCGTAAGTTGTGTAAAGTTTTTCTGGTGAGATAAACACAACACCAGGAAAAGTGGGTGCAAGGCATGGTTTATTAAAAACACTCACTGGCGAAGTTTCAGGGCTCAGGAGAGGGGGAGCCGGGAAGTTTGCACGGGGATGAGGTGGGCACCTTCGGGCAAGGTTCAATGACTCTGGAAAACAGAGTGGCAGAAGTCACGCCAAAGGTAGGGAGAAGGGGGCTTTTAAGGGGTCTCTAGGGGAGCTCAGGGGTCTTTTGGCAAGTTTCCCTTATTTGGATATCTCGCCTGCTTGTCGGAATTCCATTGGTCCACTGGAGCCCAGGGCGAGGGTATCAGATTCCTGCTTGGGCCTTTGTTCTCCTCTCCGAGTTCAGGTTTTGTGGCGGGAACTTTCGCCATCTTAAGTAGCCCTTTCTGTCATCCCAACAAGTTGGTATTCCAGAACAGGCCTCTGAGGACAGAAGTGCCTGGTGAGACTGGCCAGAAACCCCACATGAAGATCAATCTGCTTGGCCCTTGAGGGAACCCCAATTTATAGGTTTCCCAGCCACTAGTGCTGTGTCTGACAGAGCCTGAGCCCCGACCGAGTTTCAGCCACCAGAGAGTGGGCCCCATATCTAGCATTTGGGATGGTCATCGCCCAAGTACATCATCTCTACCCATCCTTGGTATTCAGGCACCTGTCCTCAGACCTTGGCTGGAATCCCTGCCAATGGGGGAACCTGAAGCACAATAGAGAACTCCTCTTTCCCCATGGCAATAAACCTGGCTGTTGGGATATGTGTCCAACCCACAAAGTGGGAGCCAGCTACATGGCCAATGAGACCACGCCCACTTCTGAGGGATGCCTTTGGACAAACAGGCATTGTGACCCTCAGCCTGAGCATGATTTCAAACAAGCCCTCTCAGTGGAAGCAAGAGGATTCTGCATTGCAGGCCTTTTATGCCCCTATGCCCAAATCCTGACCCTTGGTGGGATTTTCCAGTTGCTCAGACCCAGAACCCGTTTCTGGGATCCCTGTTTTGGGGCAATCCTGAGATGGAATACAGCACTCTTCCCTTCCCCGAAAAAGCCACCAAATTATGGGCAACCAACAGGATCCTTAGAGAGAAAAGTTCTCCATTGGACCTATGAGACCAAAACTGCATTCCGAGGCCATCCTGGACGCACAATCCAGATACAAAAGCCTGTGCTAACGCCTCTTTTACAGTTCGAGTCACCTGATTTCCAGTTCCTGACAAGCTGCCCTTCACGTCTATGCATTGGGCCTGTGATCACCTCGCCACTAACCCTAACCCGAATTAGTGTTTGCAGACTTCTCTCCCAAAACCATGGCTCACATGCCCTCCAGGATGGGATCTCTGGAGCCACACCACACGACTGTGCCTGCCATCCCTATGGAAACTGTGCCCATCACATTTGCCCAACCCCTCCAGATTAGGAGAAACCGGCAAGGTCCTGAGCCCACCCCAATACTGGAGGCCGCTCTGGATGCAAATGCACAATTGGAAATACCCTGATCACCTCCATCCTGGAAGACAACGAAGTCAATGGTCCAGAGTAAGAAAATTGAACCCGACATGCCACTAGGACCTCATTAGAATGCTAGATAAGGCTTTCAGGCATCTGTCCTCAGAGTCCAGTTCTGGAATACCAACTTGTGATACAACATGTGGTCCCTGAGCCCCAAACTGAACATCTCCTATAACCAGATGGAAGCCGTGCTCTTGGACCTGTGTCAAACCCTCAGGATAGATGAATCCTACACGGCCCTTTAGCCACCATGACATTCTAAGATCTCCCTGGTAACAAGCCAGCATTGTGACCCATCTTCATGTGATTACATTTCAACTCATGACCTTGGTACATTGCCCCAGAGCCACCAGAATAAACCTGCCATGTTCCTCAGCTGCAATGGTCAGTGGAGCTGTGCTTACCAGGCATCCATGTGGGAGTGTTCTGCTAACCAACCATTCCACATGGGAGAACCTGGAGCAAACAAACCAGACTTCCCCTGCCCTGTAGAAGGAACCTTGCTGTTTGGAACATCTCACATGCCCCAGCGTGGGAAATCCTCCATGGCTTCTAGACGCGACCCTTCCATTTTTTGATCGTGATAGAAACAAACACCAGCATGAGCAAACATCTGACATTCACCCTAACTCAGTTTCTGGATATTCGAATCAGCCGCTTCACACTGGAAATGCCTTTTGCTTGGCACTCAATTTAACCATAGCTTGGGTTTATAATACCCTTCTCAACCTACTGGTTCACAAGGGAATTCTAGAACCACAACGCAGCATTCTGCCTTCCTATTAGAAAGAAGAAGGGCCTGATGAGTCTTCCCAGAAACTCCACATGAGGATCAATCTGCTTGGACGTCGAGAAAACCCCGATTTATAGGCTTCCCTGGCCACTAGTGCTGTGCCTGACAGAGCCTGAGCCGCATCCTCGTGTCAGCCTACCAGAGGGCGGGGCCCATATCCAGCATGTGAGACCGGCCATGGACCAGGGCCTTCATCTCTACCCGATATTGATATTCAGGCATCTGTCCCCAGACCTTTCCTGGAAACCCTACAAATGGGGAAACCTGAAGCACAATAGAGAACTCCACCTTCCCCATGGAAGGATTCCTGGAAGTTGGAATGGGTGTTCAACCCTCAGAGTGGGAGCCAGCTGCATGCCAATGAGACCACGCCCAATCCTGAGGGCTGCCCTGGGCACAAGCAGGCATTGTGACCCTCTGTCTGAGTATGCTTTCGAACAAAAGCTCTCAATTGCACCCCCAGGACCCCCATTGAAGACCTGGTACACCCCTAGTCCCAAATCCTAAAGCTTGGTGGAATTTTCCAGGTGCCCAGATCCAGAGCCTGACTCTGAAATCCCTGTTTTGGGGCACCCCTAAGATGGAAAAGAACACTCTTCCCTTCCCTGAAAAATGAACCAAACTATGGGGAGTAACCAGGATCCTTAGAGAGGAAAAATCTCCATGGACCCATGAGACCACACCAGCATTCCGAGGCCATCCTGGACACACAATTGAGATACAAATGTCTGTGCTACTGCCTTCGAGTCACCTTATTTACAGTTCCTGGCGACCTGCCCTCCAGGTTAATGCATTGGGCCTGCAATCACCTCACCACTAACCTTAACCCGAGTTTGTGTTTGCAGACTTCTCTCCCAATACCATGGAACACATGATCTCCATGATGGGGTCTCTGGAGTCACACCACAGGACTGGGCCTGCTATCCCCAAGGAACTGTGTCTCTCAGAGTTGAACAAACTCTCCAGATTAGGAGGAACCTTCAAGGCCCCTGAACCCAACCCCTATTGGAAACCACTATGGACGCAAATGCATGGTCTGAAACTACCTGATCACCTACATCCAGGCGGAAGTCCAAGTAAAAAGTCCTGAGTCAGAAGATTGAATCTGACATGCCCCAAGAACCTCATTGGAACCCTAGATTAGGTTTTCAGGCATCTATCCTCCGAGGCTTGTTCTGGAATACCATAAACTTATGTTACAACATGTGGTCCCTGAGCCACACAACAGAACATCTCCTGTCCAAGAAGGAAACAGGGCTCTTCGACCTATGCCAAACGCTCATAGTAGGAGAATTCTGCATGGCACCTTAGCCACCAGTACATTCTAAGATCTCCCTGGTAACAAACCAGCATTGTGGTCCATCTGCAGGAGATTCCATGTCAATTCAAGGCCTTGGCTCTTCTCCCCAGAGCAACGAGAATGAACCTGCCATGTTCTTCAACTGCAAGGGTCAATGGAGGTCTGCTTTTCAGGCATCCATGCTGGAGAACTCTGCTACCAAATCATTCCACATGGGGGATGCTGGAGCAAACAAACCAGACTCCACCTGTCCAGTAGAAGGAATCCTTGCTGTGTGGAGCATCTCACAAGCCTCAGCGTGAGAAATACTCCATGGTTTCTTGACGCTACCCCTGCATTTGGTCGTCATCATAGACACAAACTCCAGTGTGAGCGAACATCTGAAAACTGCCTTTACTCAGGCGCTGGATATCTCAAATCAGTCACTGCACATTGGAACTGCCTTTTGCTTGGCACTGAATTGAACCATAGCTTGTGTTTACAATCCCAAGCTCACCCTACTAGTCCCCAAGCCCACTTGATAGGGAATTCTGGAGCCACAACTCAACATTCTGCCTTCCATTTAGAAAGAAGAAGTGCCTGATGAGTCTGCCCAGAAAATCCACATGAGGATCAATCTGCTCAGCCCTCGAGGAACCCCGATTTATAGGCTGACTTGGCCAGTAGTGTTCTATCTGACAGAGCCTGATCCCTGACCGTGTGTCAGCTACCCAGAAAGCGGGTCCCTATCCAGCATATGAGACTGGCCAAGGCCCAGCTCTGTCATCTCTAGCCATCTTTGCTATTCAGGCACCTGTCCCCAGAACACTTCTGGAATCCCTGCTATTGGGGAACCTGAAGCACAATAGAGAACTCCTTCTCCATGGCAGGAAACCTGGCTGTTGGGATGGTTGTGCAACCGTCAAAGTGGGAGACTGCTACATGGCCAATAAGAACACACCCACTCCTGAGGGCCGCCCTGGGCACAATCAGGAATTGTGGCCCTCAGCCTGAGCATGCATTCAAAGAAGCCCTCTTGGTTGCACCACCAGGGTCACACATTTCAGGTCTGGTACTCCTCTAGGCCCAAATCCTATCCCTTGGTGGGATTTTCGAGGCACCCAGACCCAGAGCCCATCTCTGGAATCCCTGTTTTGGGGCACCCTTAGATGGAAAACAGCACTCTTCCCTTTCCTGAAAAAGCCAACAAAGTAAGTAGAGCCACCAGGATCCTTAGAGAGGAAAATTCTCCCATGGACACATGAGACTACACCTGCATTCTGAAGATATCCTGGACACACATTCCAGATAGAAAAGACTGTGCTACCGTCTTCCAGTCACCCTAATTACATTTCCTGACGAGCTGGCCTCCAGCTCTACACATTGGGCCTGCGATCACCTTGCCACTAACCCTAACCTGAATTTGTATTTTCAGACTTCTATCCCACAGAAATAGCTCACATGGCCTCCAGAATGGGGTCTTTGGATCCACACCACAGGACGGTGCCTACCATCCCTAACTGTCCCGTCACAGTTGTCCAAACCTTCCAGATTAGGAGAAACCTGCAAGGCCCCTGAGCCCACCACAATACTGATGGGCGCTCAGAGAAAATGCGTTGTGTTAAGAACCTGATCAACTACATCCAGGCAGAAAGAAAAGTCAATGGTCCTGAGTCAGATGATTGAGACTGACATGCCACTAGTATAATATTGGAACCCCAGATTAGGTTTTCAGACATCTGTCCTCAGGAGCTTGTTCTGGAATACCAACTTATGATGCAGCATGTTGTCCCTGAGCCACACAACAGAACATATCCTGTCCCCAGAAGGTTACCGTACATTTTGACCTGTGCCAAACCCTCAGGGTAGAAGAATCCTACAGGACACTTTAGCCACAGCACATTCTAGGATCTCCCTGGTAACAAAACAGCATTATGGCCCATCTGCAAGAAATTCCATGTCAATTCACAGCTTGGTACTTCGCCCCAGAGTCACCAGAATGAACCTGCCATGTCCCTCAGCTGCAATGGTCAATGGAGGTGTGCTTTCCAGGCTTCCATGCCAGAGAGCTCTGCTACCCAAACTTTCCACATGGGGGACACTGGAGTAACAAACCAGACCCCACCTGTCCGAAGAAGGAACCATTGCTCTTTGGAGCATCTCACAAGCTTCAGCGTGTGAAATCCTCCATGGCCTCTTGTCACCACCTCTCCACTTGTCGGTCATCATAGACACAAACTCCAGCGTCAGCAAACATCTGATATCTGCCTTTAATCAGTTTCTGGATATCTCGAATAAGGTACTGCAAATTGAAACTGCTTCCACTTGGCAATGAAGTGAACCAAAGGTTTTGATAACAATTCCATGTTCAACCTACTGATCCTTAAGACCTCTTGCTAGGGAATGCTGGAGTCACAATGCAGCATTCTGCCTTCCCCATAGAAAGAAGAAGTGCCTGGTGAGTCTGCCCAGAAATGCCACATGAGGATCTATCAGCTCGGCCTCTAGGGAACCCCAATTTTTAGGTTACCCTGGCCACTAGTGCTGTGTCTGACAGACCCTGACCCCTGGCCATGTGTCAGCCACCCAGAGACGGGCCCCATATCCAGCATGTGAGGCTGGTCATGGCCCAAGTCCATTTATCTATCCATCCTTGGTATTCCAACACCTTTCCCAGATCTTTGCAAAAATACCTGCCTATGAGGAAAACTAAAGCACAATAGAGAACTCCTTCTTCCACATGGCAGGAAACCTGTCTGTTTGTTGGGATGGGTGTCCAACCCTGAAAGTGGGAGCCAGCTGCATGGTCAATGAGACCACGCCCACTCTTGATGGCCGCCCTGGGCACAAACAGGCATTGTGACCCTCAGCCAGAGCATGCCTTCAAACAAGCCCTCTCAGTGGCTCCACCAGGATCCTGCATTACAGGCCTGGTACACGCCTAGGCCCAAATACTAAAACTTTGTGGAATTTTCCAGGCGCCCAGAAACAGAGGTCGTCTCTACAATCCCTTTTTGGGGGCACCCCTAAGATGGAAAACAGCACTATTCCCTTCCGTGAAATAGCCACCAAACTATGGAGAGCCACCAGGATCCTTAGAGAGAAAAAGTATCCAATGGACCCAGGAGACCACACCTCTAATCCTAGGCCATTTTGGACACACAATCCAGATACACAAGCCTGTGATACTGCCTTCCAGTCATCCTAATTACAGTTCCTGAAGAGCTGCCCTCCAGGTTTATGCATAGGGCCTGTGATCACCTCACCACTAACCCTGACCTGAATTTGTGTTTGCAGACTTCTCTACAAAAACCATGGTTCTCATGCCTTCCAGGATGGGGTTTCTGGACCCATAGCACAGGACTGTGCCTGCCATCCCCAAGGAAAGTGTGCCCGTCACAGTTGCACAAACTTTCCAGATTAGGAGAAAACTGCAAGGCCCCTGAGTCCACCCCAATATTGGCGGCCGCTCTGGATGGAAATGTGCAGCCTGAAACACCCTGATTACCTACATCCAGGCAGACACTCAAGTCAATGGTTGGTCCTGAGTCAGAAGATTGAACCTGACAAGCCCCTAGGACTTTACTGGAACCCTAGATTAGGTTTTCAGGCATCTGTACTCAAGGGCCTGTTCTGGAACACCAATTTATGATACAACATGTGGTCCCTTAGCCACAGAACAGAACATCTCCTGTCTCCAGGAAGAAACTGTGCTCTTCGTCCTTTTTCAAAACTTGAGGGTAGGAGAATCCTGCACGGGAGCTTAGCCACAGGTACATTCTAAGATCTCCCTGGTAATAAACCAGCACTGTGGCCCATCTGCAAGAGATTCCATGTCAACTCATAATCTTGGTACTTCGACCCAGACCCACAAGAACGAACTTGTCATGTTCCTCAGGTGCAATGGTCAGTGGAAGTGTGCTTTCAAGGAATCCATGTGGGAGAGCTCTGCTACCCATATTTTCTACATGGCGGACACTGGAGCAAACAAACCAGACTCCAACTGTCTAGAAGAAGGAAACCTTGCTGTTTGGAGCATCTCACAAGCCTCGGCGTGGGAAATGCTCCATAGCCTCTTGACGCCACTCCTCCATTCGTCGGTCATCATAGACACAAACTCCAGTGTGAGCAAACATCAGACATCTGCCCTTACTCAGGTGCTGGATATCTCGAATGAGCTGCTGCACATTGGAAATACCTTTTGCTTGGCACTGAATTGAACCGTAGCTTGTGTTTATAATTTCATCCTCACCCTATTGGTCCTCAATTCTGGGAAATCTGGAGTCACAACACAGCATTCTCTCTTCCCCAAAGAAAGAAGTGTCTGGTTAGTCTGTCCTATAACCCCACATTAGGATCTATCTGCTCGGCTCTCGAGGGAACCCTGATTTATAGACTGCCCTGGCCAATAGCGCTGTTTCTGACAGAGCCTGAGCCCTGACCTAATTTCAGCCACCCAGAGTGGGCCACATTTCTAGCATGAGAGACCGGCCATGTCCCAAGTGCCTCCTCTCTACGCATCTTTGGTATTCATGCACTGGTCCACAGACATTTGATGGAATCCCCGCCAATGGGGGAATCTGAAGCAAAATAGAGAACTCCTCCTTCCCATGGCAGGAAACCTTGCTGTTTGGATAAGTGTCCAGCCCTCATAGTGGGAGCCAGTTGTATGGCCAATGAGAGCATGCCCACTCCTGAGGGCTGCTCTTGGCACAAAGATGCATTGTGACCCTTATCCTGAGCATGATTTCAAACAAGCTCTCTCAGTGGCATCACCAGGATCCCGCATTGCAGGCCTGGAACGCCTCTAGTCCCAAATCCTCACTCTTGGTGGGATTTTCCTGGCACCCAGAACCAGAGTCCGTCTCTGGAATCCTTGTTTTGGGGTACACCTAAAATGGAAAACAGAAGTCTTCCCTTCCCGAAAAAAGCCATCTAACTATGGGAAGCCGCCAGGATCCTTTCACATGGATGAATCTGGAGCAAACAAACCGGACTCTACCTGTCCAGTACAGGGAAACCTTTCTGTTTGGGACATCTCACAAGCCTCAGCATGGAAAATCCTCATGGCCTTTTGATGCCACCCCTCCATTTGTCAGTCATCATAGACATAAACTCTAGTGTGAGCGAACATCTGACATCCGCTCTTACTCAGATGATGGATATCTCGTATAAGCCACTGCCCGTTGGAATCACCTTCCACTTGGCACTGAATTGAACCGTAGCTTGTTTTTACAATTCCATCCTCACCTACTGCTCATCAAGGCCTCTTGATAGGGAATTCTGGAGCCACAATGCATCACTCTGCCTTCCCCATAGAAAGAAGAAGTATCTAGTGAGTCTGTCCAGAAACCCCACATCAGGATCAATCTGCTCGGCCCTCGAGGGAACCCTGATTTAAAGGTTGTCCTGGCCTCTAGTGCTGTGTATGACACCCTGAGTCCCGACCTAGTGTCAGCCACCCAGAGAGTGGGCCCCCTATCCAGCATGTGAGTACAGCCACGGCCCAAGTCTGTCATCCCTACCCATCCTTGGTATTCAAGCATCTGTCCCCAGACCTTTGCTGGAATTCCTGCCACTGGATGAACCTGAAGCATATAGAAAACTCCTCCTTCCTCATGGTAGGAAACCTGACTGTTTGATGGGTGTCCAAACTTCTAAGTGGGAGTCAGATGCATGTCAATGATACCACTCCCACTCCTGAGGGCCGCCCTGGGCACAAACAGGCAGTGTGACATTCAACCTGAGAATGTGTTCAAATAAGCACTCTCAGAGGCAAAAGAATGTTCCCGCATTGCAGGCCTGGTAAGCCCCTAGGCCCAAATCCTAACCCTTGGTAGGATTTTCCACTCACCCAGACCCAGATTTCCTCTCTGGAATCCCTGTTTTGGGGCACCCCTCAGATGGAAAACAGCACTCTTCCTTTCACTGAAAAAGTCACCTAACATAGGGGAGCCGCCTGGATCCTTAGAGAGAAAAAGTCTCCAATGGACCCAGGAGACCACACCTCTAATCCGAGGCCATCTGGACACACAATTCAGATAGAAAAACCTGTGCTACCACCTCCCAATCATCTAAATACAGTTCCTGACGAGCTACCCTCCAGGTCTAGGCATTGAGCCTGCGATCACCTCGCCATGAACCCTATCCCGAATTTATGTTTGCAGACTTCTCTCCCCAAATATTGGCTCTCATGCCCTCCAGGATGGGGTCTCTGGAGACACAACATAGGACTGTGCCTGCCATCCCCAAGGAAACTACGGCCATCACAGGTGCCCAAAACACCCAGATTAGGAAAAACCTGCAAGGCCCCTGAGCCCACCCCAATAATGGAAGCCGCTCTAGGCACAAATGCACAGCCTGAAACACCCTGATTATCTAAAATAGGCAGAGAGCCAATTAAATGGTCCTGAGTCAGAAATTTGAACCTTACATGCCCCTAGGACCTCATTAGAACTCTAGATTAAGATTTTAGGCATCTGTCCTCACGGGCCTGTTCTGGAATACCAACTTATGATACAACATGTGGTTCCTAAGCCACACAACAGAACATCTCCTGTTCCCAGAAAGAAACTTCTCTTCGACCTGTGCCAAACCCTCGGGTACTTAGACACCAGCACATTCTAAGATCTCCCTGGTAACAAATCAGCATTGTGGCCCATCTACAAGAGATTCGATGTCAACTCAAGACCTTGGTACTTCGGCCCAGAACCACCAGAACGAACCTTCCAAGTTCCTCAGCTTCAAGGGTCAATGGAGATGTGCTGTCCAGGCATCCATGCCAGAGAGCTCTGCTTCACAAACATTCCACATGTGGGACGCTGGGGCAAACAAACCAGACTCCACCTGTCCAGTAGAAGGAATCCTTGCTGTTTGGAGCATCTCACAAGCCTCAGCTTGGGAAATCCTCCATGGTCTCTTGACGTCATTCCTCCATTTGTCCGTCATTATAGACACCATCTTCAGTGTGAGAAAACATCTGAAATCCGCCCATAGTCTGGCACTGGAAATCTTGAATCAGCCACTACATATTGGAACCAACTTCCGCTTGGCACTGAATTGAACCGTAACTTGTGTTTACAATTCCACCCTTACTCTACTAGTCCCCAGCTCACTTGATAGGGAATTCTGAAGGCACAACGCAACATTCTGCCTTCCCTACAGAAAGAAGAAGTGCCTGGTGATTCTGCCCAGAAACCCCCCATGAGGATCAATCAGATCGACCCTCGAGGGAACCACTATTTATAGGCTGCCATGGCCACTAGTGCTGTGTCTGACAGAGCCTGAGCATTGACAGTGTGTCAGCCATGCCGAAAGCGGTCCCCATATCCAGCATGTGAGACCGGCCATGGCCCAAATCCGTCATCTCTACACATCCTTGGTATTCAGTCCCCTGTCCCCAGAACGTTGCTGGGATCCCTGCCAATGGGGGAACCTGAAGCACAATAGAGAACTCCTCCTTCCCCAGGGCAGGAATCATGGATGTTGGGATGGGTTTCCAACCCTCAAAGTGGGAGCCAGTTGCATGTCCAATGAGACCACGCCCACTCCTGTGGGCCTCCCTGGGAATAAACAGGCATTGTAAATCTCAACCTGAGCATGCTTTCAAACAAGCCCTCTCAATTGCACCACGAGGATTCCGCATTGCAGGCCTGGAACACCACTAGGCCCAAATCCTAAACTTTGGTGGGATTTTCCAGGCGCCAAGACACAGAGTCCATATCTGGAATCCCTGTTTTGGGGTACCACTAAGATGGATAATAGCACTCTTCACTTCCTTGAAAAAGCCACCAAACTATAGGGTGTTTCCAGGATCTTTAGAGAGGAAAAGCCTCCCTTAGAACCAGGAGACCAAACCTGCATTCCGAGGCCATCTTGGACACAGAATCCTGATAGAAAAGCCTGTGCTACCACCTTCCAAACACCCTAATTACAGTTCCTGACGAGCTGCCCTCCATGTCTACACATTGGGCCTGTGATCATCTTGCTACTAACGCTAACCCCAAATTGTGTTTGCACACTTCTCTCCCACAACAACGGCTCACATGCCCTCCAGGATGGGTTCTCTGGATGCACACCACAACACTGTGCCTGACATCCCCAAGGAAATTCTGCCTGTCACAGTTTCCCAAACCTTCCAGATTAGGAGAAACCTACAAGGCCCCTGGGCCCACCCCAATTTTGGCGACCACTCTGGATGCAAATGTGCAGTCTGAAACACCCTGATCACCTACATCCAGAAATACAGCCAAGTCAAAGGACCTGAGTCAGAAGATTGAACCTGGCATGCCCCTAGGACATCATTGGAACCACAGATGAAGTTTTAATGCATCTGTCCTCAGAGGCTTGCTCTGGAATACCAACTAATGATACAACATGTCGTCCCTGAGCCACAAACAGAACATCTCCTGTCCCCAGAAGGAAGCTGTGCTCTTGGACCTGTGTTAACCCCTCAGGGTAGATGAATCCTGCATGGACCCTTAGCCACCAGCACATTCTAAGATCTCCCTTGTAACAAACCAACATTGTGGCCCATCTGCAAGAGATTCCATGTCATCTCAAGGCCTTGGTACTTCGCCCATGAGCCACCAGAACAAACCCGTTTTGTTCCTCAGCTGCAATCGTCTATAGAGGTGTGCTTTACAGGCATCCATGCTAGAGAAATCTGCTACCCAAACTTTCAACAGGGGGGACCCTTCCACCTGTCCTGTGGAAGGAATCCTTGCTGTTTGGAGCATCTCACAACACTCAGCGTGGTAATTCCTCCATGGCCTCTTTACGCCACCACTCCATTTTTCAGTCATAAAGACAGAAACTCCAGTGTAAACAAACATCTGACATCCGCCATTACTCAGGTGCTGGATATCTGGAATCACTTGCTGCAAATTAGAACTGCCTTCCACTTGGCACTAAATTGAACCACATTTTGTGTTTACAATTCCGTCTTCATCCTACTGGTCCACAAGCCTTCTTGATAGGGAATTCTGGAGCCACAACCCAGCATTCTGCAGTCCATCAAAAGAAGAAGTGCCTGGCGAAACTGCCCAGAAACCCCACATGAGGATTAATCTGCTCAGCCCTTGAGGGAACCCCAATTTATAGGCTGTCCTGGCCACTAGTGCTGTGTCTGACAGAGACTAAGCACTGTCCTAGTATCCTAGTATTGTCCACAGAGCGGCCCCCATATCCCGCAATTGAGACCTGCCATGGCCCAAGTCCATCATTTCTATCCATCCTTGGTATTCAGGCAACTGTCCCCAGACCTTAACAAAAATCTCTGCCTATGGGGGAAACTGAAGCACAATAGAGAACTCCTCATTTCCCATGGCAGGGTCCTGGATATTGGGATGGGTCTCTCACCCTCAAAGTGGGAGCAAGCTACATGGCCAATGAGACCACGCCCACTCCTGATGGCCTCCCTGGGCACAATCCGGCTTTCTGACCTTCAGCCTGAACATGCTTTAAATCAAGCCCTCAGTTGCACCTCAAGTATCCCGCATTGCAGTCCTGGTATGCCCTTAGGCCCAAATCCTAACACTTGGCGTGATATTCAGGTGCGCAACCCACAGCCCGTCCTGGAATCTCTGTTTTGGGGCAACCCTAAGATGGAAAACAGCACTCTTACCTTCACCAAGAACACCACCAAACTATTGGGAGCTTCCATAATCCTTAGAGTGGAAAAATCTCCCATGGGCCCATGAGATCACAACTGCATTCTGAGGCAATCCTGGACACACAATCGAGATACAAAAGCCTGTGCTACCGCCTTCGAGTCACCCGATTGACAGTTCCAGATGAGCTGCCCTCCAGGTCTTTGCATTGGGCCTGTGATCACCTCGCCACTAACCCTAAACCGAGTTTGTGTTTAGAGACTTCTCTCCCAAAACCATGGCTCACATGCCCTCCAGAATAGGTTCTCTGGAGCTACACCTCAGAACTTGGCCTGTGATCGCCAAGGAAACCATGCCTGTCAAAGTTTCCCAAACCCTCCAGATAAAGAGAAACTTGAAAGGCCCCTGAGACCACCCCAATACTGGAGGCTGATCTGGATGCAAATGTGTAGTCTGAAACACCCTGATCTCCTCCATTCAGGCAGACACCAAAGTCAGTGGTACTGAGTAAGAAGACTGAACATAACATGTCCCTAGGATTTCACTGGAAACCTAGATTAGGTTTTCAGGCATCTGTCCTCAGAGGCCTGTTCTGCATACCAACTTATAATACAACTTGTGGTCCCTGAGCCCCACGCAGAACATCTCCTTTCCCCAGGAGGAAGCCGTGCATTTGGATCTGTGTCAAACCCTCAGGTTAAATGAATACTGCACGGCACCTTAGCCATCAGCACATTCTAGATCTCCCTGGTAACAAACCAGCATTGTGACCCATCTTCATGAGGCTCCATGTCAACTCAAGGCCTTGGTATTTCGCCCCAGAGCCACCAGGATGAACCTTCCACATTACTCACCTGCAATGGTCAACGGAGGTGTGTTTACCAGGCATCCATGTGGGAGTGCTCTGATACTGAAACTTTCCACGTGGGGGAAGCTGGAGCAAACAAACCATACTGCCCGTGTCCGGTAGAAGGAAACCTTGCTGTTTGGAGCATCTCACAAGCCCCAGCATGGTAAATCCTCTATGGTCTCTTTATGCCACCCCTCCATTTGTCGGTCATCATAGACACAAATTCCAGCATGAGCAAACATATGACTTCTGCCCTTACTCAAGTGCTGGATATTCGAATCAGCCACTGCACACTTTAACTGCCTTTCACTTGACAATGAATTTAACCGTAGCGTGGGTTTACAATTCCATCCTCACCCTACTGGTCCCCAAGCCCTCTTGATAGTGAATTCTACAGCCATAAGGCAGCATTCTGCCTTTTCTATAGAAAGAAGAAGGGCCTGATGAGTCTGACAGAAACTCAATATGAGGATCAATCTGCTCGGCCCTCAAGGGAACCCCATTTTATAGGCTGCCGTGGACACTAGTGCTGTGTCTGACAGAGCCTGAGCACAGAACTAGTGTCAGCCACCCAGAGGGCGGGGCCCATATCCAGTATGTGAGACAAGCCATGGCCCAAGTCTGTCGTCTCTACCCATCCTTGATATTCAGGAATCTGTCCCTGGACCTTTGCTGGAATCCCTGCCAATGGGGGAACCTGAAACACAATAGAGAACTCTTCCTACCCATGGCAGGAATCCTGGCTTTTGCAATGGGTGTCCAACCCTCAGAGTTGGGGCCAGCTTTTAGCCAATGAGACCACGCCCACTCATGAGGGCCATCCTGGGCACAAGCAGGCATTGTGACCTTCAGACTGAGCATCCTTTCAAACAAACGCTCTCAGTTGCACCTCCAGTATCCCGCATTGAAGGCCTCATATGCCCCTAGGCCCAAATCCTAACACTTGGTGCGATTTTCCAGGTGCCCAGACCCAAAGCCTGACTGGAATCCCTGTTTTGGGGCACCCCTAAGATGGAAAACAGCAGTTTTCCCTTCCCTGGAAAAGCCACCAAACTATTGGGAGCCGCCAGGATCCTTAGAGAGGAAAATTTTCCCATGGTCCCATGAGACCACACCTGCATTCCGAGGCCATCTGTGGGACACAATCCAGACAAAATAGCCTGTGCTACCACCTTCAGGTCAACAAATTTACACTTCCTGATGAGCTGCCCTGCAGGTCTGTGCTTTGGACCTGCAATTATCTCGCCACTAACCCTAACTCGAGTTTCTGTTTGCAGACTTCTCTCCCAAAACCATGGCTCACATGCCATCCAGGACACGGTCTCTGGAGCCACATCACAGGACTGTACCTGCTCTTCCCAATGAAACTGTACCTGACACAGTTGCCCAAACACTACAGATTAGGAGAAACCTGCAAGGCCTCTGAGCCCACCCCAATACTGGAGGCCGTTCTCTATAGAAATGCACAGTCTGAAACACCCTGATCACCTTCATCCTGGCAGACACCCAAGCCAAGGGTCCTGAGTCAGAAGATTGAACCTGACATGCTCGTTGGACTTCAATGGAAACCTAGATTATGATTCCCAGCATCTGTCCTCAGAGGCCTTTCCTGGAATAGCAATGTATGATACAACATGTGATCCCTGAGCCCCACAACAGAATATCTCCTCTCCCCAGAAGGGAGACGTGCTCTTAGAGCTGTGTCAAACCCTCAGGGTAGATGAGTCCTGCCTGACGCCTTAGCCACCAGCACATTCTAAGGTCTCCCTGGTAACAATCTAGCATTGTGACCCACCTTAATGAGAATCCATGTAAAGTCAAGTCCTTGGTACTTCGCACCAGAGCCACCAGTACGAATCTGCCATTTTCTCAGCTGCAATGGTCAATGGAGGTGTGCTTTCCAGGCATCCATGCTGGGAGGACTCTGATACCCAAACATTCCACATGGGAGACACTGGAGCAAACAATCCAGACTTCCCCTTTCTGGCAGAAGGAAACCTTGCTGTTTGGAGCTTCTCACCAGCCTTAGCATAGGAAATCCTCCAAGGCCTCTTGATGCCACCCCTCCATTTGTCCGTCATCATAGGCACAACCTCCACCATGAGCAAATATCTGACATCCGCCCTTACTCAGGTTCTGGATATCTGGAATCAGCCACTGCACACTGGAAATGCCTTTTGCTTGGCACTGAATTGAACCATAGCTTGGGTTGACAATTCCATTTTCAGCTTACTGGTCCCCAAGCAATTTTCATAGGGAATTCTGGAGCCATAATGCAGCATTCTGCCTTCCCCACAGAAATAAGAAGGGCCTAGTGAGTATGTCCAGAAACTCCACCTGAGAACCAAACTGTTGAGCCCTCGAGGGAACCCCGATTTATAGGATGCCCTGGCCGCTAGAGCTGTGTCTGACAAAGCCTAAGCCCCGACCTCGTGACAGCCACCCAGAGAGCGAGGCCCATATCCAGCATGTGAGACCGGCCAAGGCCCAGCTCCATCATCTCAACCCATCCTTGGTATTCAGGAACCTCTCCCGAGACTTTTGCTGGAATCCCTGCCAATGGGGGAACTTGAAGCAAAGTAGAGAACTCCTCCTTCCCCAAGGCAGGAATCCTGGTTGTTGAGATGGCTGTCCAACCATCAGAGTGGGATCCAGCTGCATGGACAATGAGAGCACACCCACTCAAGAGGGCAGCCTTGGGCACGAGCAGGCATTTTGACCCTCAGACTGAGCATGCTTTCAAAGAAGCCCTCTCAGTGACACCACCAGGATCCCACATTGCATGCCTGGTATGCCCCTAGGCACCAAATCCTAACCCTTGATGGGTTTTCCAGGTGCCCAGACCCAAAGCCCGTCTCTGGAATCCCTGTTTTGGGGCACCACTAAGATGGAAAACAGCATTCATCCCTTCCCTGAAAAGCCACCCAACTATGGGGAGCCGCCAGGATCCTTAAAGGCTAAAAGTCTCCCATGGACCTACGAGACCACACCTGCATTATGAGGCAATTCTGGACACACAATCCAGATAGAACAGACTGTGCTACCGCCTTCCAGTCACCCTAATTATAGTTCCTGATGAGCTGCCCTCCAGGTCTGTGAATTGGGCCTATGATCAAAACGCCACTAACCCTAACCCGAATTTCTGTTTGCAGACTTATCTCCCAAAACCATGGCTCACATGCCCTCTATAATGGGGTCTCTAGAGCCACCCCATAGGAATGTGGCTGTCATCACCAAGGAAACAGTCCCCATCATTGTTACCCAAACTTTTCAGTATAGGAGAAACCTGCAAGGTCACTAAGCCCACCCCAATATTGTCAGCCGCTTTGGACACAAATGCGCAGTCTGCAACACCCTGATGATCTACATCTGGGCAGACAGCCAACTTTATTGTCCTGAGTAAGAAGATTGAACCTGACTTGCCCCTAGGGCTTAATTGAAGCCCTAGATTTGGTTTTCAGGCCTCTGTGATCAGTGGCCTGTTCTGCAATAGCAACTTATGATACAACATGTGTCCCTGATCCACACAACAGAATATCTCCTGTCCCCAGAAGGAAACCATGCTCTTCAACCTGAGACAAACCCTCAGAGTAGGGGAATACTACAGGACACCTTAGCCACCAGCACATTCTAAGATCTCCCTGGTTACAAACCAGCATTGTGACCCATCTACAAGAGATTCCATGTCAACTCAAGGTCTTGGTACTTCGCCCCAGAGCCACCAGAATGAACATGCCATGTTCCTTGCTGCAATATTCAATGGAGGTGTGCTTTCCAGGCATCCATGCGGGAGAGCTCTGCTGCCCAAACTTTTCCCATGGGGGACCTTGGAGCAAACAAACCAGACTCCCCCAGTATGGTAGAAGGAAACCTTGTTGTTTGGAGCATCTCACAAGCCTCAGCGTGGGAAATCATCCATGGCCTCTGAATGTCACCCCTCCATTTGTCTGTAATCATAAAAACAAACTCCAGAGTGGGCAAGCATCTGAAATCCGCCCTACTTAGATGCTGGATATCTTGTGTAAGCCAGTGCACGTTGGAACTACCTTTTGCTTGGCACTGAATTGAACCATAGCTTGCGTTTACAATTCCATCCTCACCCTACTCATCCCCAAGCCCTCTTGATAAGGAATTCTGGAACCACAATGCAGCATTCTGCTTTCCCATAGAAAGAAGTGCATTGTGAGTTAAGCAAGAAATCCCAAATGAGGATCAATCTGCTCGGCCCTCGTGGCAACACCAATTTCTAGGTTGCCCCGGCCACTAGTGCTGTGTCTGAAAGAGTCTGAGCCCAACCTAGTGTCAGCCACCCAGAGAACGGGCCCCATATCCAGCATGTGAGAACGGCCATGACCCAATTCCGTCATCTCTACCCATCCTTGGTATTCAGGTACCTGTTCCCAGAACTTTGCTCAAATTTATGCCAATGGTAGAACCTGAAGCACAATAGAGAACTGCTCCTACCCCTTGGCAAAAAAACCTGGCTCTTGGGATGGGTGTCCAACCCTCAAAGTGGGAGGCAGCTGCATGGCCAATGAGACCACCCACACTCCCGAGGGTCACACTGGCCACAAACAGGCACTGTGACCCTCAGCCTGAGCATGATTTCAAACAAGCCATCTCAGTTGCACCACCTGGGTCCCTCATTGCAGGCCTGGTACAACCCTAGGCCTAACACTTGGTGAGATTTTCTAGACACCCAGACACAGAGGCCCTATCTGCAATCCCTGTTTTGGGGCACCTAAGATTTAAAACAGCACTCTTCCCTTCCCCATAAAAGCCACCAAACTATGGAGAGCCACCAGGATACTTAGGAAAAATCTCCCATGGACCCATGAGACCAGACCTGCATTCCGAGGCCACCCTGACACACAATCCAGATAGAAAAGCCTGTGATACAGCCTTCCAGTCATGCTAATTACAGTTCCTGACGAGCTGCCCTTCAGGTCTACGCATTGGGCCTGCAATCACATCGCCACTAACCCTACCCCAAATTTGTGTTTGCAGACTGCACTCCCAAAATCATGGCTCAAATGCCCTCCATCATGGGGTCTCTGCAGCCACACCACATGACTGTGGCTGCCATCCCCAAGGAAAATGTGCCTGTCACAGTTGCCCCAACCCTCCAGATTAGGAGAAACCTACAAGGCCCCTGAGCCCACCCCAATATTGGCGGCTGATCTGGATGCAAATGCACAGTCTTAAAAACCCTGATCATCTACATCCAGGCATAAGGCCAAGCCAATGATCCTGAGTCATAAGATTGAAATTGACATGCCCCTAGGACCTCATTGGAACTCTAGATTAGGTTTTCAGGCATCTGTCCTCATGGGCCTGTTCTGGAATACCAAATTATGATACAATATGTGGTCTATGGGCCAAACAACAGAACATCTCCTGTCCCCAGAAGGAAACTATGCTCTTCTACCTGTGCCAAACTTTCAGTGTAGGAGAATCCAGCATGGCAGCCTAGCCACCAGCACATTCTAAGATCTCCCTGATAACAAACCAGCATTGTCGCCCATCTGCAAGAGATTCCCTGTCAACTCACGGCATTGGTACTTTGCCCCAGAGCCACCAGAACGATCCTGCCATGTTCCTCATTTGCAGTCACCAATGGAGGTGTGCTTTCTAAGCACCCATGCCGGAGAGGTCTGCTACCCAAACTTTCCACATGGGGGACCCTGGAGCAAACAAACCAGACTCCACCTGTCCAATATAAGGAAACGTTGCTGTTTGGAGCATCTCACAAGCCTCTGCATGGGATATCCTCTATGGCCTCTTGACGCCACCCCTCCATTTGTCTGTCATCATAGACACAAACTCCAGTGTGAGCAAACACTTGAAAACCGCTCTTACTCAGTTCCCGGATATCTCAAATCAGCTGCTACACATTGGAACTGCCTGCCACATGGCACTGAATTGAACCACAGCTTGTGTTTACAATTTCAACCTCACCCTACTGGTCCCCAAGCCATCTTGATAGGGATTTCTGGAGCCACAACACAGAATTCGGCCTTCCCCATAGAAAGAAGAAGTGCCTGGTGAGTCTGCACAGAAACCCCACATGAGGATCAATCTGCTCGGCCCTCAAGTTAACCCAGAATTATAGGCTGCCCTGGCCACTAGTGCTGTGTCTGACACAGCCTGGGCCCTGTCCTAGTGTCAGCCACCCAGAGAGAGGGCCCCATATTCAGGACATGAGACCTACCATGACCCAAGTCCGGCATCTCTACCCATCCTTGGTATTCAGGTACCTGTCCTCAGAACTTTGCTGGTATTCCTGCCAATGGGGGAACCTCAAGCACAATAGAGAATTCCTCCTTTCCCATGGAAGGACACCTGGCTGTTGGGATGGGTGTCCAAACCTCAATGTGGGAGCCAGCTGCATGATCAATGTGACCACGCTGACTTCTGAGGGTCTCTCTGGGCACAAACAGGTTTTGTGCCCCTCAGCCTGAGCATGCTTTCAAACAAGCCCTCCCAGTTTTACCACCAGGATCCCGCATTACAGGCTTGCCATGCCCCAAGGCCCAAATCCTAACCCATGGTGGGATTTTCCATGCACCCAGACCCAGAGTCTGTCTCTGGAATCCCTGTTTTGGGGCACCCCTACTATGGAAAATAGCACTCTTCCATTCCCCAAAAAAGCCACCAAACTATGGGAAGCCTCCAGGAACCTTAGAGAGGAAAAGTCTCCCATGGACCTATGAGACCACACCTGCATTCCGAGGTGATCTTGGACATACAATCCAGATAGAAAAGCCTGTGCTACCACCTTCCAGTAACCCTAATTACATTACTGATGAGCGGCCCTCCAGGTCTATGCATTGGGCCTGAGATCCTCGCCACTAACCAGCTCGAGTTTGAGTTTGCAGTCTTCATTCCCAAAATCATGGCTCACATGCCCTCAAGGATGGGGTCTCTTAAGCCACACCACAGGACTGTGCTGGCCATCCCCAAAGAAACTGTGCCCAGCATAGTTGCCCAAACCTCCCAGATTAGGAGGAACCAGTAACCACCTTGAGCCCACTGCAATATTGGTGGCCACTCAAGATGCAAATGCGCCGTCTGAAACACCCTGATCACCTACATCCAGGCAGAAAGCCAAGTCAATGGCCCTAAGTCAGATGATAGAACCTGACATGCCCCTAGGACCTCATTAGAACCCTAGATTAGGTTTTCAAGCCTCTGTTTTCAGTGGACTGTTCTGGAATTCCAACTTATATTCCAACATGTGTTTCCTGAGCCTCACAACAGATCATCTCCTGTCCCCAGAAGGAAACCGTGCTCTTGGACCTGTGTTAAACCCTCAGGGTAGATGAATCCTGCATGTCCCTTTAGCCACCAGCACATTCTAAGGTCTCCCTGGTAACAAACCAGCATTGTGACACATCTTCATGTGACTCCATGTCAACTCATGGCCTTGGTACATTGCCCCAGAGCCACCAGAATGAGCTTGCCATGTTCCTCAGCTGCAATTGTCAATGGAGGTGTGCTTTGCAGGTATCCATGTGGGAGTACTATGCTACCCAAACTTCCCACATGGGGGACCTAGGATCAAACAAACCAGACTCCAACTATCAGTAGAAGGAAACCATGCTATCTGGAGCACCTCACAAGCCTGAGCATGGGAAATCCTCCATGACCTCTTGGTGTCACATCTGTAATTGTCAGTCATCATAGAATCAAACTTCAGTGTGAGCAAATGTCTGACATCCGCCCTTACTCAGGTGCAGGATGTCTCGAATAAGCCACTGCACATTGGATATCCCTTCCACTTGGCACTGGATTTAACCGTAGCTTGGTTTTACTATTCCATCCTTACCCAACTGGTCCCCATGCCCACTTGATAGGGAATTCTGGAGCCACAACACAGCATTCTGCCTTCCCCATAGAAAGAAGAAGTTCCTGGTGTGTCTTCCCTGAAACCCCACATGAGGATTAATCTGCTCGACCCTCGAGGTACCCCAATTTAGAGGCTGCCCCGGCCACTAGTGCTGTGTTTTACTGAACCTGAGCCCTGACCTCGTGTCAGCCACCCAGAGAGCGGGAAACATATCAAGCATGTGAGATCGGCCATGGCCTAAGACTGTCATCTCTAATCATCCTTGGTATTCTGTTACCTGCACCCAAACCTTTGCTGGAATCCCTGCCAATGGGGGATCCTGATGCACAATTCAGATTTGCTCCGGCCCCATGGTAAGAAACCTGGCTGTTGGGATGAGTGTCCTACCCACAGAGTGGGAGCCAGCTGCATGGCCAGTGAGACCACACCAATTCATGAGGGCCACCCTGGGCACAAGAAGGCATTGTCATCCTCAGTCTGAGCATGTTTTCAATTGGGCCCTCTCCGTTGCACCACCAGGATCTTGCATTTCAGGCTTGGGACACCCCTAGGCTCAAATCCTAACCCTTGGTGGCATATCTTGGTGCCCGGACCCAGAGGCTGTCTCTGGAATCCCTGTTTTGGGGCACCCCTAAGACACAAAACAACACTCTTCCATTCCCCAATAGCCACCAAACTATTGGGAACAGCCAGAATCCTTAGAGAGGAAAAATCTCCCATGGACCCTTGAGACCACACCTGCATTCCGAGGCCATTCTGGACACACAATCCAGATACAAAAGCCTGTGCTGCCGCCGTCAGGTCACCATAATTACAGTTCCTGACGAGCTGCTCTCCAGGTATATGCATTGAGCCTGCGATCACCTCGCCACTAATCCTAACCCGAGTTTGTGTTTGCACACTCTCTCCCAAAATTATGGCTTACATGCCCTCCAGAATGGGGTCTCTGGAGCCACACCACAGTACTGTGCCTGTCATCCCCAAGGAAACTGTGCCCATCACAGTTGCCCAAACCCTCCAGATTAAGAGAAACATGCAATAACCCTGAGTCCAACCCACTATTGGAGGCTGCTCTGGAAACAAATCCGCAGTCTGAAATAGCCTGATCACCTATATCCAGGAAGACAACAAAGTCAATGGTCCTGGGTCAGAAGATTGAACCTTACATGCCCTTTGGACTTCATTGGAGCCTAGATTGGGCTTCAGGCATCTGTCCTCAGAGGCCTTTTCAGGAATATCAACTTATGATACAACATGTGGTACCTGAGCCACACAACAGACAATCTCTTGTCCCCAGAAGGAAACCGTGCTTTTGGACCTGTTTCAAACCAACAGGGTAGGAGAATCCTGCCTGTCACCTTAGCCACCAGATCATTCTAAGACGACCTTGGTAAGAAACCAGCACTGTGACCCATGTGCAAGATATTCAGAGTCAACTCACGGCCTTGGTAGTTCATCCAAGAGCCACCAGAACGAACCTGCCAGTTCTTCCGCTGCAATGGTCAATGGAGCTGTGCTTTCATGGCATCCATGCGGGAGAGCTCTGCTACCCAAACTGTCCACATGGGGGACCCTGGAGCAAACAGCACAGACTCCACTTCTCCAGTAGAAGGAAACCTTGCTATTTGGAGCATCTCACAGGCCTCTGCGTGGGAAATCCTCCATGGCCTCTTGGCGCTACCTCTCCATTTGTCGGTCATCATAGACACAAACTCCAGTGTGAGCTTACATTTGACATCTGCCCTTTCTCAGGTGCTGGATGTCTCAAATAAGCTCCTGCACACTGAAACTGCCTTCTGCTTGATAGTTAATTTAACCTTAGCTTTTGATTACAATTCTATTTTCACCTGACTGGTCCAGAAGCCCATTTGATAGGGAAATGTGGAACCACAATGCAACATTCCACCTTCCCAAAGAAAGAAGTAGTGTCTGGTGAGTCTGCGCAAAAACCCCACATGAGGATCTATCGGCTTAGCCCTCGAGGGTACCCTGTTTTTAAGGCTGCCCTGCCTCTAGTGATATGTCTGACAGAGCATAAGACCTGGCCTCGTGTCAGCCACCCAGAGAGCGGGACTGATATGCAGCATGTGAGACTGGCCATGGCCGAAGTCTGACCCTCTACCCCTCCTTGGTTTCAGGCATTTGTCCCCAGACCTTTGATGGAATCCCTGCCAATGGGGGAACTTGAGGCACAATAAAGAACTGCTTTTAACCCATGGCAGGAAACCTGGCTATTAGGACGGGTGTCCAACCCTCAGAGTGGGAGACTGCAAGGACAATGAGACCACGCCCACCCCTGATAACCTCCCTGGACACAAACAGGCATTGTGACCCTTAGCCTGAGCATGTTTTCAAACAATCCCTCTCAGTTGCAGCACCAGGATCCCGCATTGTAGATCTTGTATGACCCTAGGCCCAAATCCTAACACTTTGTGGGTATTTCTTGTCACCCAGACCCAGAGCCCGTCTCTGTTATCCCTGTTTTGGGACACCCCTAAGATGGAAAACTAAACTAATCCCTTCCCCTAAAAAGCCACCAAACTATTGGGAGCCGCAAGGATCCTTAGGGAGGAAAAATCTCCTATGGACCAAAGAGATTACACCTATTCCGAGGCCATCCTGGACACACAATCCAGATAAAAAAACTTGTGCTACCGCCTTCTGGTCACCCTCATACAGTTCCTGACAAGCTGCCCTCCAGACTACGCTTTGTGCCTGCAATCATCTCGCCATTAAACCTAACCCAACTTTGCATTTACAAACTTCTCTCCCACAACCATGGCTCACATGCCTTCCAAGATGTGGTCTCTGGAGCCGCACCACAGGACTGGTCCTGTCATCCCCAGGGAAACTGTGCCTGTCACAGTTGCCTAAAACCTCCAGATTAGGAGAAACCAGCAAGGCCCCTGAGCTCACCCCACTGTTGGAGGCCACTCTGGATGCAAAGGTGCAGTCTGAAACACCCTGATCACCTATATCCATGCAGACACCCAAGTCAATGGTGTTGAGTCAGAAGATAGAACCTGACATGCCCCTAGGACCTCATTGGAACCCTCGATTAGGTTTTCAGATATATTTCCTCACAGGCTTGTTCTGGATACCAACTTATGATACAACATGTGGTTCCTGAGCCACATAATAGAACAACTCCTGTCCCCAGAAAGAAACTGTGCTCTTGGACCTGTGTCAAACATTCAGGGTAGGAGAATCCTGCATGGCACCTTATCCACCAGCACATTCTAAAATCTCTCTGGTAACTATCCAGGACTGTGACGCATGGGAAAAGGATTCCAAGTAAACTCAAGGCTTTGGTACTTCGCCCCAGTGCCACTGGAACAAACCAGACATGTTCTTCAGCTGCAATAGTCAAAATAGGTGTGCTTTCCCAGCAACCATGCGGGAGAGCTCTGCTACCCAAACTATCCACATGGGGGTATCCAGAGCAAACAAACCAGACTCCACCTGTCCAGTAGAAGGAAACCTTGCTATTTGTAGCATCTCACAAGGCTCAGCGTAGGATATCCTCCATGGCCTCTTGACGCCGCCTCTCCATTTGTCGGTGTTCATAACCACAAACTCCAGTGTGAGCAAATATCTGACATCAGCCCTTACTCAGGTGCTGGATGTCTCGAATAAGCTGCTGCACATTGGAACTGCCTTTTGCTTGGCACTGAATTTAAACGTAGCTTGTGTTTACAATTCCATCCTCACAAGACTGGTCCACAATCACTCTTCATAGGTAATTCTGGAGCCACAACTCAGCATTCTGCTTTCCCCATAGAAAGAAGTGCCTGGAGAGTCTTCTCAAAAACCCCACATGAGGATCACTCTCCTTGTCCCTTGATGGAACCCCGATTTATAGTCTACCTTGGCCACTAGTACTGAGTCTGCCAGAGCCTGAGCCCCAGCCTCGTGACAGCCACCCAAAGAGCAGGGCCCATATCCAGCATGTGAGACGGGCCATGGCCCAAATCCATCATCTCTACACATCCTTGGTATTCAGGCCCCTGTCCCCAGAGCATTGCTGGAATCCCTGCTAAAGGGGGAACCTGAAGCACAATAGAGAACTCCTTCCCCAGGGCAGGAATCATGGACGTTGGGATGGGTTTCCAACCCTCAAAGTGGGAGCCAGTTGCATGTCCAATGAGACCACGCCCACTCTTGTGGGCCGCCCTGGGCACAAACAGGCATTGTGTATCTCAGCCTGAGCAAGCTTTCAAACAAGCACTCTCAGTTGCACCACCAGGATCCCGCATTGCAGGCCTGGTACACCACTAGGCCCAAATCCTAAACCTTGATGGGATTTTCCAGGTGCCAAGACACAGAGCCCATATCTGGAATCCCTGTTTTGGGGTACTCCTAAGATGGTTAACCGTACTCTTCACTTCCTTGAAAAAACCACCAAATTATGGGGTGCTGCCAGCAACCTTAGAAAGGAAAAGTCTCCCTTGGAACCAGGAGACCACACCTGCATTCTGAGGCCATCCTGGACACAGAATCCCGATAGAAAACCCTGTGCTACCACCTTCCAAACACCCTAATTACAGTTCCTAACGAGCTGCCCTCCATGTCTACACATTGGGCCTTCAATCACCTCGCCACCAACGCTAACGTGAAATTGTGTTTGCACACTTCTCTCCCACAACAATGGCTCACATGCCCTCCAGGATGGGTTTTCTGGGTGCACACCACAACACTGTGCCTGACATCCCCAAGGAAATTGTTCCCATCACAGTTGCCCAAACCTTCCAGATTAGGAGAAACCTACAAGGCCCCTGGGTCCACCCCAATTTTGGTGGTTGCTCTGGATGCAAATGTGCAGTCTGAAACACCCTGATCACCTACATCCAGAAATACAGCCAAGTCAAAGGACCTGAGTCAGAAGATTGAACCTGGCATGCCCCTAGGACATCATTGGAACCACAGATGAAGTTTTTTTTTGTTTTTTTTTTTTTTTTTTTAAAGATTTTATTTATTTATTTGACAGAGAGAGATCACAAGTAGGCAGAGAGGCAGGCAGAGAGAGAGGAAGGGAAGCAGGCTCCCTGCTGAGCAGAGAGCCCGATGCGGGACTCGATCCCAGGACCCTGAGATCATGACCTGAGCCGAAGGCAGTGGCTTAACCCACTGAGCCACCCAGGCGCCCCCACAGATGAAGTTTTAATGCATCTGTCCTCAGAGGCTTGCTCTGGAATACCAACTAATGATACAACATGTCGTCCCTGAGCCACAAACAGAACATCTCCTGTCCCCAGAAGGAAGCTGTGCTCTTGGACCTGTGTTAACCCCTCAGGGTAGATGAATCCTGCACGGCCCCTTAGCCACCAGCACATTCTAAGATCTCCCTTGTAACGAACCAACATTGTGGCCCATCTGCAAGAGATTCCATGTCATCTCAAGGCCTTGGTACTTCGCCCATGAGCCACCAGAACAAACCCGTTTTGTTCCTCAGCTACAATCGTCTATGGAGGTGTGCTTTACAGGCATCCATGCTAGAGAAATATGCTACCCAAACTTTCAACATGGGGGACCCTGGGGCAAACAAACCAGATTCCACCTGTCCTGTGGAAGGAATCCTTGCTGTTTGGAGCATCTCAGAAGACTCAGCGTGGGAATTCCTCCATGGCCTCTTTATGCCACCACTATATTTTTTGGCCATAAAGACAGAAACTCCAGTGTGAGCAAATATCTGACATCCGCCCTTACTCAGGTGCTGGATATCTGGAATCGTCTGCTGCAAATTAGAACTGCCTTCCCCTTGGCACTGAATTAAACCACATTTTGTGTTTACAATTCCATCCTCATCTTACTGGTCCACAAGCCTTCTTGATAGGGAATTCTGGAGCCACAACCCAGCATTCTGCAGTCCATCGAAAGAAGTGTCTGGAGAATCTGCCCAGAAACCCCACATGAGGATCAATCTGCTCGGCCCTTGAGGGAACCCCGATTTGTAGGCTGCCCTGGCCACTAGTGCTGTGTCTGACAGAGCTTGAGCACTCCCTAGTGTCATCCACAGAGAGCATCCCCCATATCCCGCAAGTGAGACCTGCCATGGGCAAGTTCATCATTTCTACTTATCTTTGGTATTCAGGCAACTGTCCCCAGACCTTAGCAAAAATCCCTGCCTATGGGGGAAACTTAAGCATAATAGAGAACTCCCATTCACCATGGCAGTGATCTGGCTGTTAGGATGGGTCTCTCACCCTCAAAGTGGGAGCAAGCTGCATGGCCAATGAGACCACGCCCACTCCTGATGGCCTCCCTGGGCACAAACAGGCTTTCTCACCTTCACCCTGTGCATGCTTTAAATCAAGCCCTCAGTTGCACCTCAAGTGTCCCGCATTGCAGGACTGGTATGTGTCTAGGCCCAAATCCTAACACTTGGTGTGATTTTCCAGGTGCCTATACCAAGAGCCTGTCTATGGTATGCCAGTTTTGGGACACCCCTAAGATGGAAAACAGCACTCTTCTCCTCCTTGAAAAAGCCACTAAAAAATGGGGAACTGCCAGGATCCTTAGAGGGAAAGTCTCCCATGGAACCATGAGATGACACCTATATTCCGAGGACATCCTGGACACACAATCCAGATACAAAAGCCTGTGCTACTGCCTTTGAGTCTCCCGATGTGCAGTTCCTGACAAGCTGCTCTCCAGGTCTATGCATTAGGCTTGCGATCACCTCGCTACTAACTCTAACCAGAATTGTTGTTTGCAGACTTCTCTCCCAAACCCATGGCTCACATGCCCTCTAGGATGGGTTCTCTGGAGCCACACCACAGGACTGTGCCTGTCATTTCCAAGGAAAGTGTTCCCGTCACAATTGCCCAAACCCTCCAGATTAAGAGAAACCTGCAAGACGCCTGAGCACACCCCAATATTGTAGGCCACTCTGGACGCAAATGCACAGTCTGAAACACCCTGTTCACCTCCATCCAGGCAGACACCCAAGTCAATGGGTCTGAGTCAGAATATTAAACTTGACATGCCCCTAGGAATTCATTGCAACCCTAGATTAGGGTTTCAGGCATCTGTCCTCAGGGGCCTGTTCTGGAATACCAACATGTGGTGCCTGAACCACACAACAACAGAACAACTCCTTTCTCCAGAAGGAAACCGTGCTCTTGGACCTGTGTCAAAACCTCAGGGTAGGAGAATCCTGCATGACCCCTTAGCCACCAGCACATTCTAAGATCTCCATGGTAACAAACCAGCATTGTGTCCCATCTGCAAGAGATTCCATGTCAACTCGAGACCTTGGTACTTCGCCCCAGAGGCAACAGAAGGAACCTGCCATGTTCCTCAGCTGCAATGATCAATGGACATGTGCTTTCCAGGCATACATGTGGGAGAGCTCTGCTTCCCAAACTTTCCACATGGAGGACTGTGGAGCAACCAAACCAGACACCACCTGTTTAGTAGAAGGAAACCTTGCTGTTTGGAGCATCTCATTAGCCTCAGCGTGGGAAATTCTCCATGGCCTCTTGATGCCAACCCTCCGTCTGTCAGTCATCATAGACACAAACTCCAGTGTGAACAAACATCTGACATCCGTCCTTACTCAGGTGCTAGATATCTCCAATCAGCCGTTGTATATTAGAAATGCTTTCTGCTGGGCAATGAATTGAACCATAGCTTGTGTTTACAATTCCATCTTCACCCTACTGGTCCCAAAGATGTCTTGATGGGGAATTCTGGATCTACAATGCAGCATTCTGCCTTCCTCATAGAAATAATAAGTGTCTGACAGACAGCCCAGAAACCCAACATGAGGATCAATCTACTCAGCCCGCGAAAGAACCCTGATTTATAGGCTGCCCTGGCCACTAGTGCTCTGTGTGACAGAGCCTGAGCCCCGACCTTGTGTCAGCCACCCAGAGAGCGGGGCCCATATCCAGCATGTGAGACCGGCCATGGTCCAAGTCTGTGATATCTACACATCCTTGGTATTCAGGCATCTCTCCCAAGAACTTTGCTGGAATCCCTGCTCAGGGTGAACCTGAAGCACAATAGAGAACTCCTTTTTCCTTATGGCAGGAAACCAGGCTGTTGGGATGGGCGTCCAACCCTCAGAGTGGGCCAATGAGTCCACATCCACTCCTGAGGGCCACCCTGGGCACAAACAGACATGGTGACCCCCAGCCCGAGTATGCTTTCAAACAATCTCTCTCCGTTGCATCACATGGATCCCGCATTACAGGCCTGGTATGCTTCTAGGCAGAAATTCTAAGCCTTCGTAGGATATTCCAGGTGTCCAGACCCAGAGCCCGTCTCTGGAATTCCTGTTTTGGGGCACCCCTAAGATGGAAAATAGCACTTTTCCTTTCCCCGCAAAAGCCACCAAAGTATGGGGAATCGCCAGGATCCTTAGAGAGGAAAAATCTCCCATGGACCTAGAAAACCACACCTGCATTCTGATGCCATCATGGATACACAATCCAGATAGAAAAGCCTGTGCTACTGCCCTCGAGTCACACTAATTACAGTTCCTGACAAACTGCCCTCCAAGTCTATGCATTGGGCCTGTGATCACCTCGCCACTAACCCTAAGCCATGTTTTGTTTGCAGACTTCTCTTCCAAAACCATGGCTCACATGCCCTCCAGGATGGGATCTCTGTAGCCACACTAGAAGACCTATGGCTGCAATCCCCAAGGAAACTATGGCCATCACATTTGCCCAAACCCTCCAGTTTAGGAGAAACCTGCAAGGCCCCTGAGCCCACCCCAATATTGGAGGCCACTCTGGACGTAAATGCATCTTCTGAAACACCTTCATAACTTATATCTGACAGACAATCAAGTCAACGCTCGTGAGTCAGAAGATTGAATCTGACATGCTCCTTGGACTTCATTGGAATGCTAGGTTAGGTTTTCAGGTATCTGTCCTCAGAGTCCTGTTCTGGAATATCAACTTATAATAAGCATGTGGTCCCTGAGCCACAGAACAGAACATCTTCTGTCCCCAGAAGAAAACCGTGCTATTCAACCTGTTGAAAACCCTCTGGGTGGGAGAACCCTGCATGGTCCCTTAGCCAGCAGCACATTATAAGATTTCCTTGGTAACAAACCAGCATTGTGACCCATCTGCAAAAGATTCTATGTTAATTCATCGCCCTTGGTACTTCGCACTAGAGCCACCAGAACGAAACTTCCATGTTCCTCAGCTGCAATGGAAATTGGAGGTTGACTTTCAAGGCAGCCATGCGGGAGAGCTTTGCTACCCAAACTATCCACATGGGGACACTGGAGCAAACTAATCAGACTCCACATGTCTAGTAGAAGGAAACCTTGCTGTTTGGAGCATCTCACAAGCCCCAGCATGGGACATCCTCCATGGCCTTTTGAGGCCCCCGCTCCGTTAGTCGTTCATCACAGATACAAACTCCAGTGTGAGCAAACATCTGACATTAACCCTTACTGAGGTGCTAGATATCTTGAATCAGCTGCTGCACACTGGAACTGCCTTCTGATTGGCACTGAATTTAACCGTATTTTGTGTTTACAATTCCATCCTCGCCCGACTGGTCCCCATGGCCTCTAGATAGGTAATTCTTGAACCACGTTGAAGCATTCTGCCTTCTCCATAGAAAGAAGAATAGCTTGGTGAGTCTGCCCAGAAAGCCCACATGAGGATCAATCTGCTCGACCCTCGAGGGAACCCCGATTTATAGGACGCCCTGGCCATGAATGCTGTGTGTTACAGAGCCTGAGCCCCATCCTCATGTCAGCCACCCTGAAAGCGGGCCCCATATCCAGCATGTGAGACCCCCATGGCTCAAGTCCGTCATCCCTACCCATTCCTGTTACTCAGGCATCTGAATGGGAGCCAGATGCATCGCCAACGAGACCATGCCCACTCCTGAGGGCCACCTTGGGCACCAACAGGCATTTTGACCTTCAGCCTGAGCATGCTTTCAAACAAGTCCTCTCAGTTGCACACCAGGATCCTGCTTTGCAGGCCTGGTATGCCCCTAGGCCTAAATCCTAACCCATGGTGGGATTTTCCAGGCCCCCAGACCCAGAGCCTGTCTCTAGAATCCCTTTTTTGGTCACACCTAAGATGGAAAATAACACTCTTACCTTCCCTGAAAAAGCCACCAAATTATTGGGAGTCTCCAGGATCCTTAGAGAAAAAGAATCTCTCCTAAACGCATGAGACCACACCTCCTTTCTGAGGCCACCCTGGACACAAAATCCACATAAAAAAGCCTATGTTACCGCCTTCAAATCATCCTAATTCCAGTTCCTGACGAGCTCTTATCCAGTTCTGTGCATTGGGCCTGTGATCATATCACCACTAAGTCTAACCAGAGTTTGTGTTTGCAGAATTCAGTCCAAAAACCATGGTTCCTGTGCCCTCCAGGATAGGGTCTCTGGAGCCCGACCACAGTACTGGGCCTGCCATCACCAAGGAAAATTTTCCCATCACATTTGCCCAAACCTTTGAAATTAGGAGAAACCTGCATGGCCCCTGAGCCCACCCCCATATTGGAGGCTGCTCTGGACGCAAATATGCAGTCTGTAACACTCTGATCACCTACATCAAGGCATACAGCCAAGCCAATGGTCCTGAGTCCTACAATTGAACCAGATATGCCCCTAGGACCTCATTGGAACTCAAGATTAGGTTTACAGGCATCTGCCATCAGAGACCTGTTCTGGAATACCAACTTGTGATATAACATGTGGTCCCTAAGCCACACAACTGTATATCTCCTGTCCTAAAGGAAACCGTGATATTGGACCTGTGTCAAACCCTCAGGGTAGGAGAATCCTGCATGACATCCTTGCCACCAGCACATTCTAAGATCTCCGTTGTAACAAAGCAGCATTGTGACCCATGTACAAGAGATTCCATGTCAACTCAAAACCTTGGTACTTCGCCCCAGCGTCACCAGATGAACCTGCCAATTTCCTAAGCTGCAATGGACAAAGGAGGTGTACTTTCAAGGCAGTCAGGCGGGAGAGCTCTGCTACCCCATCTTTCCACATGGAGGACACTGGAGCAAACAAACCAGACTCCCCTTGTCAAGTAGAAGGAAACCTTACAGCTTGGAGCATCTCACAAGCCCCAGCGTGGGAAATCCTCCATGGCTTTTTGATGCCACCCCTCTGTTAGGCGGTCATCACAGATACAAACTCCAGTGTGAGCAGACTTCTGACATCTGCCCTTACACTGGTGCTGGATATCTCGAATCAGCCACTGCACACTGGAACTGCCTTCTGCTTGGCACTGAATTTAACTGTAGCTTGTGTTTACAATTCCATCCTCACCCTCCTGGTCCCCATGGCCTCTTGACTGGTAATTCTTGAGCCACGTCGCAGCATTCTGCCTTCCCCATAGAAAGAAGAAGTGCCTGGAGAGTCTGCCCAGAAAGCTCACATGAGGATCAATCTACTCGTCCCTTGAGGGAACCCAGATTTATAGGCTGCCCTGGCTACTAGTGCTGTGTCTGACAGAGCCTGAGCCCTGACCTCATGTCAGCCACCCAGAGAGTGGGGCCCATATCCAGCATGTGAGACCGGCCATTGCCCAGGTCTGTCATCTCTACCCATTCTTGGTATTCAGGCATCTGACCCCAGACCTTGCTGGAATTTTTGCCAATGGGGGAGCCTGATGCAAAATAGCGAACTCCTATTTCCGCATGGCAGGAAACCTGTTTAAAGGTTTGGGTGTCCAACCTTCAGAGTGGGAGCCAGTTGCATTCCTGATGATTCCACTCCCTCTCCTGAGGGCTGCTCTGGGAACAAACAGGTATTGTGTCCCTCAGCCTGTGCAAGCTCTCAAACAAGCCCTCTCATTTTCACCACCAGGATCTCGCGTTGCAGGCCTGGTATGCCCCTAGGCCCAAATCCTAACCGTTGGTGGGATTTCCATAAGCCCAGACAAAGAACCCGTCTCTGGAATCCCTGTTTAGGGGCACCCCTAAGATCGAAGAAAGCACTCTTCCCTTCACCGAAAAAAACATCAAATTATTGGAATCCGCCAGGATCCTTAGACAGGGAAAATATCCCCTGAGCTTATGAGCCCAAACCTGCATTCTTAGGCCATCCTAGATACACAATACAGATAGAAAAGCATGTGCTACCACCTTCCCGTCACCTTAATTATAGTTCCTGACAAGCTGCCCTCCAGGTCTATGCATTGGGCCTGCGATCACCTCGCCACTAACATCACCCCATTTTGTGTTTGCAGATTTTTCTCCCAAAACGATGGCTCATATGTCCTCCAGGATGGGATCTATGGGGCCTCACCACAAAATGGGCCTGCCATCCCCAAGGAAAATTTACCCATTACATTTACCCAAACCCTCCAGATTAGGAGACACCTACAAGGCCCCTGAGAACATTCCAATATTGGAGGCCACTCTGGACCCCAATGCATAGTCTGAAACACCCAAATCACCTACATGCAGGCAGACACCCAAGTCAATGTTCCTGAATCAGAAGATTGAACCTGACATGCCCCTAGCACCTCACTGGAAACCTAGATTAGGTTTTCAGACATCTGTCTTCAGAGGCCTGTTCTGGAATACCAACTTATGATACAACACATGGTCCCTGATACTGCAACAGAACATCTGTCCCCAGAAGGAAACTGTGCTCTTCGACCCGTGTCAAACCCTCAGGGTAAAAGAATACTGAATGGCACCTTAGCCACCAGCATATTCTAAGATCTCCCTGGTAACAAACCAGCATTGTGACCACTCTGCAAGAGATTCCATCTCAAATCAAGCCTTGGTATTTCTTTTCAGAACCACCAGAAGGGACCTGCCATGTTCCTCACTGCAATGGTCAATGGAGGTGTGCTTTCCAGGCATCCATGGAGGAGAGCGCTACTACCCAAATTTTCCACAAGGTGGACATTGGAGCAAACGAACTAGACTCCCCATGTCCAGTAGACGGAAACCTTGCTGTTTGGAGCATCTCACAAGCTTCAGCATGGGAAATCTTCCAGGGCCTCTTGACTCCACCCCTGCTGATGTCGGTCATCTTAGACACAAACTCCAGTGTGAGCAAACATCTGAAATCCGCCCTTACTCAGGTGCTGGATATCTCCAATAAGGAAGTGCACATTGGAACTGTCTTCCGCTTGGCACTGAATTTAACCATAGCTTGGTTTTACAATTCCATCCTCAGCCTCCTGGTCCACAAGCCCACTTGATAGGGAATTATCGAGCCACAATGCAGAATTCTGCCTTACCCATAGAAAGAAGAATGGCTGGTGACACTGCTCAGACCACACATGAGGATTAATCTGCTCGGCCCTTGAGGGAACCCTGATTTATAGGCTTCCCTGGCCACTAGAGCTGTGTCTGACAGAGCCTGATCCTCAACATCGGGTCAGCCACCCAGAAAGTGGGACCCATATCCAGCATATGAGACCGGCTATGGTGCAAGTCTATCACCTGTACCCATTCTTGGTATTTAGGCATCTGTCCCCAGACCATTGCTGGAAACCCTGCCAGTGGGGAAACAGAAACAGAATAGAGAACCCCTATTTCCCCATGGCAGGAAACCTGGCTGTTGGGATGGATGTCCAACCCTTAGAGTGGAAGCCAGCTGCATGGCCAATGAGACGACACCCACTGCTGATTGTCGCCCTGGGGACAAAGAGGCATTATGACCCTCAGCCTGAGCCTTCTTTCAAACAAGCCCTCTCTGTTGCACCACGAGAATCCCACACTGCAGGTCTGGTATGCTCCTAGGCCCAAATCCTAAACCTTGGTGGTATTTTCCAGGAGCCCAGACCCAGAGCCCGTTTCTGGAATCCTTGTTTTCGGGCACCCCTATGATGGAAAACATCACTCTTCCTTTCCCCGAAAATGCCACCAATCTAATGGGAGTCGCGCATATCCTTAGAGAGGAAAAATCTCCCATGAAGCCTTGAGACCACAACTGTATTCTGAGACCATCCAGGACACACTTCCAGATACAAAAGCCTGTGCTAGGGCCTTTGAGTCAACCTAATTAGAGTTCCTGATGAGGTGCCCTCCATGTCTCCACATTAGGCCTGTGATCACCTCACCACTAACCCTGACCCGAACTTGTGTTTTCAGACTTCTCTTCCAAAACTTTGGCTCACATGTCCTCCAGTTTGGCGTCTCTGGATCCACAGCACAGACTGTGCCTGTAATCACCAAGGAAACTTGGTGATTGTCACAGTTGCCCAAACCCTCCGGATTGGGAGAAACGTGCCAGACCCCTGTGCCAACCCCAATTTTGGAGGCCACTCTGGGTGCAAATGTGCAGTCTGAATCATCCTGACCACCTACATCCAGGCAGTCAGCCAAGTCAATGATCCTGAGTCAGAAGATTGAACCTGACATACCCCTAGGACCTCATTGGAATCCTAGATTCGGTTGTCAGACATCTGTCCTCAGTCGCCAGTTCTGGAATACAAACTTCTGATACAACATGTGGTCCCTGAGCCACACAGAGAACATCTCCTGTCCCCAGAAGGAAACCATGCTCTTCTTCCTGTGTCAAACACTCAGCGTAGTTGAATCCTTCATGGCACCTTAGCCATCAGCACATTCTAAGATATCCCTAGTAACAAACTAGCATTGAGATCCATTAGCAAGATATTCCATGTGAACTCAAGGTCCTGGTATTTCACCCCATAGCCACCAGAACGAACCTGCCATGTTCCTCAATTGCAATGGTCATTGGAGGTGTGCTTTCCATGCATCTTTGCAGGAGTGCTCTGCTACCGAAAGTTTCCACATGGGGGACACTGGAGCACCCAAACCAGACTCCACCTGTCCAGTAGAAGGAAACTTTGCTTTTTGGAGAATCTCATAAGACCCAGCGATGGAAATCCTCAATGGCCTATTGATGCTACACCTCCATTTGTTAGTCATCATAGACACAAACTCCAGTGTGAGCAAACGTATAACATCGCCCTTTACTCAGGTGCTGGATATCTCGAATTAGCCACTGCACACTGGAACTGCCTTCCGCTTGGCACTGAATTGAACAGTTGTTTGTGTTTACAATTCCATCCTCACCCTTCTGGTCTCCAAGCCCTCTTGATAGAGAAATCTCCTGCCACATCACAGCATTGTGCCTTCCCCATAGAAAGAAGAAACACCTGGTGAGTCTGCCCCAAAACCCCACTTGAGGATCAATCTGCTTGGCCATTGAGGAAACCCAGATTTATAGACTGCTTTGCCACTAGTGCTTTGTCTGACAGAGCCTGAGCCCTGACATAGTGCAATCCACCCGGAGAGCGTGGCCCATATGCAGCATGTGAGACTGATTATTGCTCACGTCAGACATCCCTACCCATCTTTGTTATTCAGGCATCTGTCCCTAGTCCTTTCCTGGAATCCCTGCCAATGGGGGTGTTAGAGTCCGAAATCAAAAAAGCAGAACTGATACAAAGCGAAGGTCAAGCAAAGGTTTATTTTGCTCTAAGCATCGAGAATCAAACTGACCGGTCAGGGCCATCTCTTGCAAAGAGGCGATTCCTCCCAGCCTCACAGACTAACTTTTATACAGGTAGTTTAGCTGGGCTATACACAGGTGGCCAATGAGTGTGCAGTACAGAGAGAACACTGCACAGTCATGCTAAGTCTGCCACACACAGAAAAAAAAGTGCTAGGTAACTCATGGGTACCCAATTGAATTGAACTTGTAGAAGTATGTGTGCCCCACTGATTGGATGACTTCACCTGGCCTGACCCACCCTTGTATCTAGGCTTTGCAAGTAAGTTCCTATGGGAGGGGCTGGGTCAATCTAAGTTTATTGCATAGGGTCAATCTACGTTCACTACATAAACACAAAATGACTCCCTCTGGCCAACCAGACCCTTACAGGGGAACCTTAAACACCACAGAGAACTCCTTCTTCCAGATAGCAGGAATCTGTCTGTTGAGATTGGTGTTCAACACTGAGGGGGAGCCAGCTGCATGGCCAATGAGACCACACCCACACATGAGGGTGCCTAGGGCACAAACAGGCATTGTGACACTCAGCCTGAGCATGCTTTCAATCAGGCTGTGTCAGACAGCCTGAGTGCCCATGGTGGCCTATGATATTAGGGTTCTGTCAAAGGCCATGCAGGTGGATCCTCATGGGGGTTTACTTGGCAGACTCACCAGGCACTTCTTTCTGTGGGACAGGCATAATGCTGCATCATGGCACCAGAATTCCCTATCAAGAGGCCTTGGGGACCAGGAGGGTGAGGATGGAATGGTAAACACAAACTACAGTTCAATCCCGTGCCAATCAGAAGGCTGATTCCAGCTATCCAGCACCTGAGTAAGGGTGGATGTCAGACTTTTGCTCACATTGTAGTTTGTTTCTATGATTACCGACAAATGGAGAGGTGGCACAAGAGGCCATTGAGGATTTCCAATGCTGTGACTTGTGAGATTCTCCAAACAGCAAGGTTTCCTTTTACTGGACAGGGGGATTTAGGTGTGTTTGCTCTAAGGTCCCCCATATGGAAAGTTTGGGTAGTAGAGCTCTCCCGCATTGATGCCTAGAAAGTACAGCTCCATGGTCCATTGCTGATGAGGAAATGGCAGGTTCGATCTGGTGTCTTTGGGGATAAGTTCCAAGCAGCCTGAGTTGACATGGAGTTTCATGCTGTTGGATCACATTCCTGGTTGGGATCCATGGAGAAGTTAGAATATTGGTATGGTCAGAGGGCCATGAAGGATTCTCCTACACTGAGACATGGACACAGCTACCAAAAGCAAGGTATACTTCTGGGGACAGGAGGGGTTCTGTAGTGTGGCTCAGGGAACACATGTTCGAATATAAGTTGGTATTGGGTAATAGCCCCCTGGGGATAGGCACCTGAAAATCTAAGCTCTGGTATCGATGAAGTCTTAGAGGCATGTCAGATTCAATTTGCAGACTCAGGGTCTTTGACTTGGGTGTCTGCCTGGTGGCAGTGTCCATTGTGTGTCAGAATGCGCATTTGGGTCCAGAGCATTCTTCAAAACGGAGGTGTGCACAGGGGCTTTGTAATTTGCTCCTCATCTTCATGGTTTTGGCAACAGTGAAGATAGAGTTTCCTTCGGGAGGATAGGCACAGTCATTGGGTGTGGCTCGAGGCCCCGTCCTGAGGGCATGTGGGCCACGGCTTTAGGTACAGAAATCTGGAAACGTGAACTAGGGTTAGGTGATCACAGGCCCGATCTGCAGGCCCTAAATGCAGCTCCTATTGTATTGAATTTAAGATGTCATAGAGGTGATAGTGCAGGCTTTCCTATCTGGATTGTGTGTCAAGGATGGTCGCAAAATATAGGAGTGTTTCATGGTGCCATGGGAGATTCCTCACCTCTGGGGATTCTTCCCAGCTCCCAAGAGTTTGGTGTCTCTGGAGGAAGGGAAGACTGCTGTTTTCCGTCTCAGGGGACACCCACAAGAGGGATGCCAGAGACAGATCCTTGTTCTGGGCACCTGGAAAACACAAATGAAGGTGAGGATTTGGACCTAGGAACGTGGCAGGCCCGCTCTGCCGGCTCCTGGTCCAGCTACCAAGGGAGTTTGTTTGAAAGTAGGCTCACACTGAGAGTCACAATGCCTCTTTGTGCCCAAGGCGGCTCCCATGAGTGGCCGTGGTCTCATGGGCCATGTAGCTAGTTCCCCCTCTGAGGGTTGGACACCCATCTCAACAGCCAGGTTTCCTGCCATCGGGAATTAGGAGTACTCTTGTGCTTAAGTTTCCCCTATAAGCAGGGATTTGAGCTATGGTCTGGGAAGAGACGCCTGAACACCCAAGTTGAGTAGAGATGATGGCTTAGGGCCATGGCATTTCCCACGTTCAAAATACGGGGACAACTGTCTGCATGGCTGTCTGGAGGTTGTTCCTCAGAATATGTCAGACAGAACATGAGTGCCCACGGTAGCCTATGATATTAGGGTTCCATCGAGGGTCATGCATGTGGGGTTTCTGGGCAAAATCACCAAGCAGGACTTCTTTCTATGTGGTAGGCATAATGCTGCGTTGTGGCTCCAGAATTCCCTATCAAGTGGGTTTGTGGACTAGGAGGGTGAGGATGAAATTGTAAACACAAGCTATGGTTAAATTCAGTGGCAAGTGGTAGGCAGCTCCAATGTGCAGTGGCTTATTTGAGGTATCCAGCACCTGACTAAGGGCGGATCTCAGATGCTTGCCCACACTGGAGATTCTGTCTATGATGACCGACAAATGGCAGGGTGTCATCCCGAGGCCATGGAGGATTTCCCATGCTGGGGCTTGTGAGTTGCTCCAAACAGCAAGGTTTCCTTCTACTGGACAGGGGGAATCTGGTTTCTTTGCTCCAGGGTCCCACATATGGAAAGTTTGGGTAGCAGAGCAATCTCGCATGGATGCCAGGAAAGCAAAATTCCGCTGACCTTTGCAGTTGAGAAACATGGCAGGTTCGATCTGGTGCCTCTGGGGTGAAGTTCCAAGAGACATGAGTTGACATCGAGTTTCATTCTGTTGGATGATAGTGCTGGTTTGCATCCAGGGAGACGTTAGAATGTTGGGGTGGTCAGGGGCCCATGAAGGATTCTCCTACACTGAGTCTTGGACACAGCTACCAAAAGCAACGTATCCTTCTAGGGACAGGAGAGGTTCTGTAGTGTGGCTCAGGGACCACATGTTGGAATATAAGTTAGTATTGGAGAACAGGTCTCTGGAGACAGGCACCTGAAAACCTAAGCTCGGGTGTAGATGAAGTCCCAGAGGCATGTCAGGTTCAATCTTCTGACTCAGGGCCTTTGACTTGGTTGTCTACCTGGAGGCAGGTCCTCATTGTATGTCAGAATGTGCATTTGGGTCCAGAGTTTTCCTTTGAATTGAGGTGGGCTCAGGGGCTTTGTACATTGCTCCCAATCTTCAGGGTTTTGGCAACAGTGAAGGGCAGAGTTTCCTTTGGTAACGTACGCACACTTGTCCGGGACTCCAGAGACCCCATCCTCGAGGGCATGTGGGCCTGGGCTTTGGGGACAGAAATCTGCAAATTAGGGTTAGTGTGAGGGCCGAGGTGATCACAGACCTGATCTGCAGGCCCTGAAGGCAGCTAATACAGTACTGAAAATAAGGGGTCATGGAGGTGGTAGCACAGGATTTTCTGTCTGTATAGTGTGTCCAGGAAGGTTGCAAAATGTATGAGAATCTTCATGGTGCCATGGGAGATTCTTCATCTCTGGGGATTCTACCCAGCTCCCAAAAGCTTGGTGTCTCTGGGGGAAGTGAAGATTGCTGTTTTCCGTCTCTGGGGACCAAGAAAAGAGGGATTCCTGAGAGAGTTTCTGGGTCTGGGCGTCTGGAAAACATGAACAAGTGTGAGGCTTTGACCCTAGGGACTTGGCAGGCCTGCTCTGCAGGCTCCTGGTCCAGCTACTGAGGGGGTGTGTTTGAAATCAGGCTCACACTGAGGGTCACAATGCCTGTTTGTGCCCACGGCGGCTACTGTGTGTGACCATGGTCTCATGGGCCGTGCAGCTGGTTCCCACTCTGAGGGTTGGACACTCATCTCAACAGCCAGGATTCCTGCCATTGGGAAGGAAGAGTACTCCTGTGCTACAATTTCCCCAATAGGCAGGAATTTGAGCTAAGGTCTGGGGATAGATGCCTGAATAACCAAGTTGAGTAAATATGATGGCTTTGGACCATGGCAGGTCCCACCTGCAATATATGAGGTCCGCTGTCTGCATGGCTGACTGAAGGTCGTAGCTCAGGCTGTGTCAGACAGAGTCTGAGTGCCCATGGTGGACTAAGATATTAGGGTCTCGTCGAGGGCCATGCTGTTGGAACCTAATGTGGGGTTCCTGGGAAGGCTCACCAGGCACTTCTTCCTTCTGTGGGACAGGCAGAATGCTACTTTGTGGCTCAAGAATTCCCTATCAAGAGGGCATGGGCAAAAGGAGGGTGAGGATGTAATTTTAAACACAAGCTAAGGTTAAATTCAGTGAAAAGCAGAAGGCAGTTCCAGTGTGCAGCAGCTGATACGAGATATACAGCACCTGAGTAAGGGTGGATATCAGATGTTTGCTCACACTGGAGTTTGTGTCTATGATGACCGCCAAATGGAAGGATGGTGTCATGAGGCCATGGAGGATTTCCCATGCTGTGAATTATGAGATGCTCCAAACAGCAATGTTTCCTTCTACTGGACAGGTGGTGTCTGGTTTGTTTGCCACAGGCTCCACATTATGGAAAGTTGAGCTCTCCTTCATGGGTGCCTGAAAGCACAACTCCCTTGACCATTGCAGCTGAGGAACATGGCAATTTTTATCTGGTGCCTCTGAGGCTAAGTTCCAAGAGGCCTGAGTTGACATGGAGTTATATGCTGTTGGGTCACAATGCTGGTTGTTATCCAGGGAGATGTTAGAATGTTGGGGTTTCCACAGGGCCATGCAGGATTCTCCTGCACTGAGTCTTGTCCACAGCTACCAAGAGCAAGGTATCCTTCTGGGGACAGAAGGGGTTCTGTTGTGTGGCTGAGGGACCACATGTTAAAATATAAGTTGGTATTGGAGAACAAGCCTCTGGGTACAGGAGCCTGAAAACCTAAGCTAGGGTACCAATGAAGTCGTAGAGGCATGCCAGGTTCAATCTTTGGACTCAGGGCCTTTTACATCGATATCTGTTTGGGAGCAGGTGCTCACTGTGTATCAGAATATGTACTTGGGTCCAGAGTGTTCTTTGAAGTTGAGTTGGGCTCAGGTGCTTTGTATTTGTTTCTAAGATTCATAGTTTTGGCAAATGTGAAAGGCAGAGTTTTCTTCGGGAGTGTAAGTACACTCGTCCGTTGTGGCACCAGAGGCCCCATCCTCGAGGGCATGTGGGCCAGGGCTTTGGGGACAGAAGTCTGCAAACGCAATCTATGGTTAAGGTGAGGGCCAGTGTGATCACAGGGCAAATCTGCAGGGCGTGAGTGAACCTCAGTGTACTGAAATTAATGTGTCATGGAGGCCATAACACTGGCTTTTCTGTCTGGACTGTGTATCTAGGACAGTCTCAAAATGTAGAGGATTCTTCATGGGGCCATGGGAGATTCTTTGACTCGGGGGATTCTGCCCAGCTCCCTAGAGTTTGGGTTGCCTAGGGGAAGGGAAGACTGCTGTTTCCTGTCTCACAGGACCCCCAAAAGAGGGATTCCAGAGACAGGTTCTGGGACTGGGCATCTGGAAATCATTGAGGGTTAAGATTTGGCCCTAGGGACATGGCAGGCCTGCCCTGTGTGCTCCTGGTCCAGCTACCAAGGCGGTTTGTTTGAAAGCAGGCTCACACTGAGGGTCACAAAGTCTGTTTGTGCCCAGGGGGGCTCCCATGAGTGGCCGTGGTCTCATGGGCCATGCAACGGTTCCCACACTGAGGGTTGGACACCCAACTAAGCAGCCAGGATTCCTGCCATCGGGTAGGAGGAGTATTCCTGTCCTTCATGATCCCCCATAGGCAGGGATTTGAGCTATGGTCTTGGGAGAGATGCCTGAATATCTAGGTTGAGTAGATGTGAAGGCTTCAGGCCACGACAGGTCCCACCTGCAGGATATGGAGAAAACTGTCAGTGTGGCTGACTAGAGGTTATGGCTCAGGCTGTGTCATGGAGGCTTATGATATTAGGGTGCCTTTAAGGGCCATGCAGTTGGATCCACATGTGGGGTTTCTGGACAGACTTACCAGGCACTTCTTCTGTCTGTGGGGTAGGCAGAATGCCCTACTTTGGCTCCAGAATTCCCTGTCAAGAAGGCTTGTTGATGAGGAGGGTGACGATAAAATTGTAAACACCAGCTAGGGTAAAATTCAGTGCCAAGTGGAAGGCCATTCGAGTGTGCAGCAGCTGATTCGAGATACCAGCACCTGAGTAAGGACTGATGTAAGATGTTTGTTTACAATGGACTTTGTGTCTATGTTGGCCACCAAATGGAGTGTTGGCGTCACGAGGTCATGGAGGATTTCCTACAATTGGGCTTGTGAGATGCTCCAAACAGCAAGGAATCCTTGTACAGGACAGGGCGAGTCTGGTTTGTTTGCTCCACTGTACCCCATATGGAAAGTATGGGTAGCAGAGCTCTCCAAAATGGATGCCTAGAAAGCACACCTCCATTGACCATTGAAGCTGAGGAACACAGAAGGTTCGCTCTGGTGACTCTGGGGTGAAGTCCCAAGCAGCCTGAGTTGACATGGAGTTTCATGCTGTTGGATCATAATGATGGTTTGTATCCACGGAGAAGTTAGGATGTTGTGGTGTTCAGGGGCCATGCAGGATTCTCATAAACTGAGTCTTGGACATAGCTACCAAGAGCAAGCTATGCTACTGGAAACAGGAGGGATTCCGTTGTGTGGCTCACAGACCCCATGTTGGAATTTAAGTTGTTATTGGAGAAAAGGCCTCTGGGGACAGGCAGGCACCTGAAAATCTAATCTATGGTATCGATGAAGTCCTAGGGGCATGTCAGGATCAATCTTCTGCCTCAGGGCCTTTGACATGGATATCTGCCTGGAGGAAGGTGCTCATGGTGTGCCAGAATGCGCATATCAGTCCAGAGTTTTCCTCGCAACTGAGGTGGGCTCAGTTACTTTGTATATTGCTCCTAATTTTCAGGGTTTGGGAAACAATGAAGGGCAGAGTTTCTTTCGGGAGGATAGGCACAGTCATCTGGTGTGGCTCCAGAGGCCCCATCCTGGAGGACATGTGGGCCAGGGCTTTGGGGACAGAAATCTGGAAATGCGAACTAGGGTTAGGGTGAGGGCCGAGGTGATCACAGGCCCGATCTGCAGGCCTTGAGGGCAGCTCATAGTGTACTGAAATTAAGGTGTCATGGAGGCAGTAGTGAAGCCTATTTTGTCTGGATCCTGTGTCCCTGACGGTCACAAAATATAGGGGTGGCTTCATGGGGCCATGGGAGATTCTTCATCTTGGGTATTCTGCCCAGCTCCCAAGACTTTGGTATCTCTGGGGGGAAGGGAAAACTGCTGTTTTCAGTCTCAGGGGAACCGGAAAAAAGAGATTCTGGAGACAGTTTCTGGGACTGGGTGCCTGGAAAACAAACGAGGGAGAGGATTTGGCCATAGTAACCTGGTAAGCCTGCTCTGCGGACTCCTGGTGCAGCTACTGATGGGGTTTGTTTGAAAGCAGGCTCACGCTGAGGGTCACAATGCCTGTTTGTGCCCAGGGCATCTCCCATGAGTGACCGTGGTCTCAAGGCCCATGCAGCTGGTTCCCACTCTAAGGGTTGGACACCCATTTCACAGGCCAGATTTCCTGCCATCGGGAAGGAGAACACTTGTGCCTCAAGTTCCCCCATAGGAATGGATTTGAGCTAAGTTCTGGGGACAGATGCCTGAATAACCGGGTTGAGCAGAGATGACGGTTTTGGGCCACGGCAGGTCCCACCTGCAGGATATGGGGCCCAATGTGTAGGTGACTGACTGGAGGTTGTGGGTCAGGCTATGTCAGACAGAGCTTTAGTGCCCATGGTGGCCTATAATATTAGGGCATTGTCAAGGGCCATGCAGGTGGATCCTCATGTGGGGAATCTGAACAGATTCACCAGGCACCTTTTTTTTTTCTATGGGGCAGGCAAAATGCTATATTGTGCCCCCCAGAATTCCCTATGAAGAGGGTGTGGGGACAAGTAGGGTGAGGATGGAATTGTAAAAACAAGCTACGGTTCAATTCAGTGCCAAACGGAAAGCAGTTCCAATGTGCAGAGACTTATTCGAGAGATCCAGCAGCTGAGTCAGGGCGGTTGTCCAATATTTGCTCACACTGGAGTTTGTGTCTATGATAAACGACAAATGGAGTGGTGGCGACAAGAGGCCATGGAGGATTTCCCATGCTGAGGCTCGTGAGTTGCTCCAAACACCAAGGTTTCCTTCTACTGGACAGGTGGAATCTGATTTGTTTGCTCCAGGGTCCCCCATGTGGAAATTCTGGGTAGCAAAGCTCTCTGACATGGATGCCTGGAAAGCACACCTCCATTCTCCATTGCAGCTGAAGACCATGGCAAGTTCATTCTGGTGGCTCTGGTGCGAAGTACCAAGGGCGATGAGCAAACATGGAATCTCTTTCAGATGGGTCACACTGCTGATTTGTTACCAGGGAGATCTTAGAATGTGCTTGTGGCTAAGGTGTGGTGCAGGATTCTCCTTTTCTGAGGTTTTGGCAAAGGTCGAAGAGCACAGTTTCCTTCTGGAGACAGGAAATGTTCTGTGGTGTGGCTCAGGAACCACGTGTTGTATCATAAGTATGTATTCCAGAATAGGCCCCTGAGGACAGATGCCTGACAACCTAATCAAGGGTTTCAATGAGGTCCAAGGGCATGTCAGGTTCAATCTTCTGACTCAGGACCATTGACGTGGCTGTCTAGCTGAATGTAACTTATCAAGGTGTTTAAGACTGCGCATTTGCATCCAGAGTGGCCTCCAAAATTGGGGTGGTATCAGGGGCCTTGCAGGTTTCTCTTTATCTGTAAGATTTGGACAACTGTGATAGGCACAGTTTCCTTGGGAAATGCAGCCACAGTCCTGTGGTGCACCTCGAGTGACCTCATCCTGGAGGGCATGTGAGCCATGGTTTTGACACAGAAGTCTGCAAACACAAATTCGGTTTCGGGTTAGTTGCGAGGTGATCGCAGGCCAAATGCATAGACATGGTGGTCAGCTCATCAGGAACTGTAATTAGGGTGACTGGAAGACGGTAGCACAGATTTTTCTATCGGGATTGTGTGTCCAGAACGACCTCGGAATGTAGGTGAGGTCTCATGGGTCCATGGGAGACTTTTCCTCTCTAGCGATCCTGGCGGCTCCCCTTAGTTTGGTGGCTTTTTCGGGTAAGATAAGAGTATTCTTTTCCATCTTAGACATGCCCCAAAACAGGGATTCCAGAGACGGGTTCTGGGTCTGAGAGCCTGGAAAATCCCACCAAGGGTTAGGATATGGGTCTAGGGGCATACCAGGCCTGCAATGCTGGAACCTTTGGTGGAACTGAGAGGGTTTGTTTGAAAGCATACTCGGCTGAGGGTCACAATGCCTGTTTGTGCCCCAGGCAGCCCAGGACTTGGCGTGTTCACATTACCTTGCTCCCACGTTGAGGGCTGGATACCCATCCCAACAGCCAGGTTTCTTTCCATGGGGAAGGAGTAGTACTCTATAGTGCTTCAGGTTCCTCCATTGGAAGGATTTCAGCAAAGTCTGGGGAAAATTGCCAGAAAAGCAAACATGGGTAGAGACTAAGGACTTGGGACATTGCCAGTCCCAGATGCTAGATATGGTGCCTGCTCTCTTGGTGACTGACACTAGGTCTGGACTCAGGCTCTGTCAGACACAACGCTAGTGGCCAGGGAAGTCTATAAATCGGGGTTCCCTTCAGGGCCGAGCAGATTGATCCTCATGTGGGGATTCTGGGCAGACTAACTAGACACTTGTTCTTTCTATGGGGAAGGCAGAATGCTGCATTGTGGCTCCTGAATTCAATATGACGAGGGGAGCACTAGGATGAGGATGGAATTGTAAAAACAAGCTACTGTACAATTCAGTGCCAAGCAGAACACAGTTCCAATGTGAAGCGTCTTTTTCGATATATCCAGCACCTGATTAATGGTGGATGCCAGATGTTTGCTCAGACTAGAGTTTGTGTCTATGATGACCAAGAAATGGAGGGGTGGCATCAAGAGCCCATGGCGGATTTCCCCCGCTGAGGCTTGTGAGATGCACCAAACAGCAAGGTTTCCTTCTACTGGACAGATGGAGTCTGGTTTGTTTGCTCCACGGTACCCCATGTGGAAAGTTTGGGTAGCAGAGCTCTTCGGCATGGATGCCTGGAAAGCACACCTCCATTGACCATTGCAGCTGAGGAACATAGCAGGTTTGTTCTTGTGACTCTTGGGTGAAGTACCAAGGCCTTGAGTTGACATGGAATGTCTTGCACATGGGTCAAAATGCTGGTTTGTTACCAGGGAGATCTTAGAATGTGCTGTTGGCAAAGGGATCTTGCAGGATTCTCCTACCCTGAGCATTTGACACAGGTCCAAGTGCATGGTTTCCTTCTGCGGACAAGAGTTGTTCTGTTGTGTGGTTCAGGGACCACATGTTGTATCATAAGTTGTTATTCCAGAATAGGCCTCTGAGAACAGATGTCTGAAAAACTAATGGAGGGTTCCAATGAGGTCCTAGGGGCATGTCTGGTTCAATATTCTGACTCAGGACCATGGACTTGGGTGTCTTCCTGGACATAGGTAATCAGGGTGTTTCAGAGTGCGTCAGACAGAGCTTGAGTGCCCATAGCGGCCTATGATATTAAGGTGCTGTCGAGAGCCAAGCAGGTGGATTCTCATGTGGGGTTTCGGGCAGACTCAACAGGAACGTCTTCTTTCTTTGTGGTAGGCAGAATGCTGCATTGTGGCTCCAAAGTTCCCTATGAAGAGGTTTTGGGGACGAGGAGGGTAAATATGGAATTGTAAACACAATCTACAGTTCAATTCAGTGCCAAGCGGAAGACAATTCCTGTGTTCAGCGGCTGATGCGAGGTGTCCAGGACCTGAGTAGGGGCGGATGTCAGACGCTTGCTCACTCTGGAGTTCGTGTCTACATTGACCACCAAATAGAGGGGTGGCGTAACAAGGCCATGGAGGATTTCCCACCCTGGGGCTTGTGAGATGCTCCAAATAGCAAGATTTCCTTTTACTGGAGAGGGAGAGTCTAGTTTATTTGCTCCAGTGTCCACCATATGGAAAGTTTGGGTTCAGAGCTCTCCTGCATGGATGCCTGAAAAGCACAACTCCATTGACCACTGCAGCCAAGGAACATGGCACGTTCGATCTGGTGGCTCTGGGGCGAAGTTCCAAGCGGCCTAAGCTGACATGGAGTTTCATGCTGTTGGTTTGTATCCAGGGATACAATGCTGGTTTTTATCCAGGGAGACGTTAGAATGTTGGGGTGGTCAGGGACCAAGCAAGATTCTCCCACACTGAGACATGGACACAGCTACCAAGAGCAAGCTATACTTCTGGGGACAGCAGGGGTTCTGTTGTGTGGCTCAGGGACCACATGTTGGAATATAAGTTGGTATTGGAGAACAGGCCTCTGGGGACAGGCACCTAAAAATCTAAACTAGGGTATCGATGAAGTCCTATAGTCATGGCAGGTTCAAAATTCTAACTCAGGGCCTTGGATTTGGATGTCTGCCTGGAGGCAGGGGCTCACTGGGTGTCAGAATGTGCATTTGGGCCCAGAGCCTTCTTCGAAATTGAGGTGGCATATGGGGCTTTATACTTTGCTCCTAATCTTCAGGGATCGGGCAACCATGAAGGGCAGAGTTTCCTTCAGGAGCATAGGGACAGTCGTCTGGTGTGGCACCAGAGACACCATCCTGGAGGACATGTGGGCCAGCACTTTGGGGAGAGAAATCTGCAAAAGCAAACTAGGGTTAGAGTGAGGGCTGAGGGGATCACAGGCCCGATGTGCAGGCCTGAGGGCAGCTCATAATGTACTGAATTTAAGGTGTCTTGGAGGCAGTAGTGCAGGCTTTTCTGTCGAGTATGTGTCCAGAATGGTCTCAAAAGGTAGGGGTGGCTTCATGAAGCCAAGGGAAATTCTTCATCTTTGGGGATTCTGCTCAGCTCCCAAGAATTTGGTGTCTCTGTCGGAAGAGAAGACTGTTGTTTTCTGTCTCAGAGGACACCCAAAGAGGGATTCCAGAGACAGGTTCTGGGTCTGGGTACCTGGAAAACACAAACGAGAATGAGGATTTGGCCCTAGGGACCTGGCAGTCCCACTCTGTGGGCTCCTGATCCAGCTATCGAGGGGTTTTGTTTGAAAGCAAGCTCACGCTGAGGATCACAATGCCTGTTTGTATCCAGGGAGTCTTCCATGTGTGACCGTGGTCTCATGGGCCATGCAGCCGGTTCCCACTCAGAGGGTTGGGAAGGAGGAGTACTCTTGTGTGTCAGATTTCCACATAGGCATGGATTTGAGCTATAGTCTGGGACAGAGGCCTGAATATCCAAGTTGAGGAGAGATGTTGGTTTCGGGTCACAGGAAGTCACACCTACAGGAAATGGGGCCCACTGTCTGGAGGTGCTGAATGGAGGTCGTGGCCTAGGCTGTGTCAGACAGAGCATTGGTGCACCTGCAACCCTATGATATTACAGTGTTGTTGAGGGCCATACAGGGGAATCCTCATGTGGGTATTCTGGGCAGACTCGCCAGGCACTTCTTCTTTCAGTGGAGCAGGCAGAATGCTGCGTTATGTCTCCAGAATTCCCTATTAAGAGGGTTTGGGGACCAGAAGGGTGAGGATGGAATTGTAAACACAAGCTATGGTTAAATTCAGTGCCAAGCGGAAGGCGGTTCCAGTGTACAGTGGCTGATTTGAGACATCCAGCACCTGAGTAAGGGCGGATGTCAGAGGTTTGCTCACACTGGAGTTTGTGTCTGTGATGACGGACAAATGGTGGGGTGGTGTCTAGAGGCCATGGGGGATTTCCCACTCTGTGGTTTGTGAGATGCTCCCAACAGCAATGTTTCCTTCTACTGGACAGGGGAGTCTGGTTTGTTTGCTCCAGTGTCCCCCATATGGAAAATTTGGGTAGCAGAGCTCTCCCACATAGATGCCTGGAGAGCACACCTCCATTGACTATTGCAGCTCAGGAACATGGCAGGTTCGATCTGGTCGCTCTGGGACGAAGTTTTAATGGGGCTGAGTTGATATGTAGTTTCATGCTGTTGGATCACAATGCTGGTTTGTATCCAGTTAGATGTTAGAAGGTTGGGGTGGTCAGGGGCCCATACAGGATTCTCCTACACTGAGTCTTGGACACAGCTACCAAGAGCAATGTATCCTGGGGACAGCAGTGTTTCTGTTGTGAGGCTCAAGGACCACATGTTGGAATATAAGTTGGTATTGGAGAACAGGCCTCCAGGACAGGCGCCTAAAAATCTAAACTAGGGTATCGATGATGTCCTATAGTCATGACAAGTTCAAACTTCTGATTCAGGGCCTTTGGCTTGGAAGTCTACCTGGAGCCAATTACTCATTATGTGTCAGAATGTACACTTGGGTCCGGAGCATACTGGGAAATTGAGGTGGGCTCAGGGGGTTTGTACTTCGCTCTTAAAATTCAGGGTTTGGGCAACAGAAAAGGGCAAGGTAGGTAGTGTCCCCCATATGGAAAATTTGGGGGACACTACCTTCCTTCAGTAAGGTAGGCACATTATTCCATTGTGGCTGCAGAAGCCCCACCCTGGAGGGCAAGAGGGCCAGGGTTTTGGAGACAGAACCTGCAAACTCGAACTAGCATTAGGGTGAGTGCCGAGGTGATCACAGGCCCGATCTGCAGGCCCTGAGGGAAACTCATATGTACTGAAATTAAGGTGTCACGCAGGCGGTAACTCATGCTATATTGTCTGGATTCTGTGTCCAGAATGGTCGCAAAAGGTAGGGGTGGCTTCATGGGGCCATGGGAGAGTCTTCGTCTCTGGGTATTCTGCCCAGCTCTCAAGAGTTTGGTGCCTCTGGGGGAAGGGAAGACTGCTGTTTTCAGTCTGAGGTTAACCACAAAAGAAAGATTCCGGAGACAGATTCTGGGTCTGGGTGCCTGGAAAACACCAACGAGGGAGAGGATTTGGCCATAGCAACCTGGCTGTCTTGCTCTGCGGACTCCTGGTCGAGCTACCGTGGGCGTTTCTTTGAAAGCAGGCTCACGCGGAGGGTCACAATGCCTGTTTGTGCCCAGGGCGACTCCCATGTGTGACCATGATCTCAAGGCCCATGCAGCTGGTTCCCACTCTGAGGGTTGGACTCCCATTTCACAGGCCAGATTTCCTGCCCCTGGAAAGGAGGAGAACTCCTGTGCTTTAAGTACCCCCATAGTCAGGGATTTCAGCTACGGTCTGGAGACAGATGCCTGAATAACCAGGTAGAGCAGAGATGTTGATTTCAGGCCAGGGCAGGTCCCATCGGCAGGATATGGGACCCACTGTCTGCGTGGCTGAATGGAGCTCATGGCTCAGGCTGTGTCAGACAGAGCGTTATTGCCCATGGCACTCTATGATATTAGGGTGTCATCGAGGGCCATGCAGGTAGATCCTCATATCTGTGTTCTGCGCAGTCTCACCAGGCACTTCCTTCTATGGGGCAGGCAAAATGCTGCATTATGTCTCCAGGATTCCCTATTAAGAGGGCTTGGGGACCAGGAGGGTATGGATGAAATTGTAAACACAAGCTATGGTTAAATTCAGTGCCAAGAGGAAGGCTGTTCCAGTGTACAGTACCTGATTTGAGACATCCAGCACCTGAGTAAGGGTGGATGTCAGATGTTTGCTCACACTGGAATTTGTGTCTATGATGACGGACAATGGTGGGGTGGCATCAAGAGGCCATAGAATATTTCTCACGCTGCGGCTTGTGAGATGCTCCAAACAGCAAGGTTTCCTTCTACTGGACAGGGGGAGTCTGTTTATTTGCTCCAGTATCCCCCATATGTGAGGTTTGGGTAGCAGTGCTCTCCCGCATAGTTGCCTGGAAAGCACAACTCCATTTACCATTGCAGCTCAGGAACATGGCAGGTTCGATCTGGTAGCTCTGGGATGAAGATTTAAGGGGGATGAGTTGACATGGATTTTCATGTTTTTGGATCACAATGCTGGTTTGTATCCAGGGAGATGTTAGAATGTTGGGGTGGTCAGGGGCCATGCAGGATTCTCCTACACTGAGACTTGGACACAGTTCCCAAGAGAAAGGTATCCTACTGGGGAAAGCAGGGGTTCTGTTGTGAGGCTCAAGGACCACATGTTGGAATATAAGTTGGTATTTGATAACAAGCCTCTGGGGATAGGCGCCTAAACATCTAAACTAGGGTATCAATGAAGTCCTATAGTCATGGCGGGTTCAAACTTCTGACTCAGGGCCTTTGACTTGGATGTCTGCTTGGAGGTAGGGACTCATTGTGTGTCAGAATGCGTATTTGGGCCCAGAGCATTCTTCGAAAATGAGGTGAGCTCAGGGACTTTGTACTTTGCTCCTAATCTTCGGGGTTTGGGCAACAGTGAAGGGCAGTTTCCTTCAGGAGTGTAGCCACACTTGTCTGGTGTGGGATCAGAGGCCCTATTCTGGAGGGCATGTGGGCCAGGACTTTGGGAACAGGAATTGCAAACGCGACTAGCATAAGGATGAGGGCTGAAGTGTTCACAAGACCAATCAGCAGGCGCTGAGGGCAGCTCATAGTGTACTGAAATTAAGGTGTCATGGATGCAGTAGCGCAGACTTTTCTGTCGGGATTGTGTGTCCAGGAAGGTCGCAAAAGGTAGGGTGGCTTCATGAGGCCATGGGATATTATTCTTCTCTGGAGATTCTGCCCAGCTCCCAGTGTTTGTTGTCTCTTGGAAAAGGGAAGACTGCTGTTTTCTGTCTCAGGGACCCACAAAAGAGGGATTTGAGAGACAGGTTCTGGGTCTGGTTGCCTGGAAAGCACAAACGAGGGTGAGGATTTGGCCCTAGGGACCTGGCAGGCCCACTCTGTGGACTCCTGATCTAGCTACTGAGGGTGTTTGTTTGAAAGGAGGCTCACGCTGAGTGTCTCAATGCCTGTTTGTGCCCAGGGCATATCCCATGAGTGGCCCTGGTCTCAGCCATGCAGCTGGTTCCCATTCTGAGGGTAAGACACCCATCTCAACAGCCGGGTTTCCTGCCATCAGAAAGGAGGAATAATCCTATATTTCAGGTTCCCCCAGAGGCAGGGATTTGAGTTACAGTCTGGGGACAGATGCCTGAATATCCAGGCTGTGTAAAGATGATGGCTTCGGGCTATGGCAGGTCCACCTGCAGGATATGGGGCCCACTCTCTTTGTGGATGCCTGGAGGTCGTGGCTCTGGCTGTGTGAGGCAATCTTAGTGCCCATGGCGGCCTATGATATTATGGTGCTGTCGAGGGCCATGCGGGTGGTTCCTCATGTGGGGTTTCTGGGAAGACACACCAGGAACTTCTTCTCTCTGTGGGGCAGGCAGAATGTTGAGTTGTGGATCCAGAATTCCCTATCAAGAAGGCTTGGGGCCAGGAGGGTGAGGATAGAATTGTAAACGCAAGCTATGGTTAAATTCAGTGACAAGTGGAAGGCACTTACAGTGTGCAGCAGCTGATTCAAGTTATCCAGCACCTGAGTAAGGGCGGATGTCAGATGTTTGCTCACACTGGAGTTTGTGTCTATGATAACCGAAAAATGGAGGGGAGGCATCATGAAGCCATGGAGGATTTCCTAACCTGGGGCTTGTGAGATGCTCCAAACAGCAAGGTTTCCTTCTAATGGACAGGTGGATTGTCGTTTGTATGCTCCAGGGTCCCCCATGTGGAAAGTTTGGGGAGAAGAACACTCCCGCATGGATGCCTGGAAAGCTCACCTCCAGAGTCCATTGCAGATGAGGAAATGGCAGTTTCGTACCGGTGACGCTGGGGCGAAGTTCAAATTCGCTGGTGTTGACCTGGAGTTTCATGCTATTGGATCACAATGCTGGTTTGTATCCAGGGAGACATTAGAATGTTGGGGAGGTCAGGGACCATGCAGGATTCTCTTACACTGAGTCTTGGACACAGCTACCAAGAGCAAGATATCCTTAAGGGACAGGAGGGGTTCTGTTGTATGGCTTAGGGACCACATGTTGGAATATAAGTTGGTATTGAAGAACAGGCCTCTGGGGACAGGTACCTGAAAATCTAAGCTATGGTATTGATAAAGTCCTAGAGGCATGTCATGTTCAATCTTCTGGCTCAGGGCCTTTGACTTGGATGTCTGCCTGGAGGCAGGGACTCATTGTGTGTCAGAATGTGCCCTTGGGCCCAGAGTTTTTGTCGGAATTGAGGTGGGCTCACGGGCTTTGTACTTTGCTCCTAATCTTCAGGGTTTGGTCAACAGTGAAGGGCAGAGTTTTCTTTGGGTGTGTAGGCACAGTCGTCTGGTAAGGCTTCAGAGGCCCCATCCGGATGAAAATGTGGGCCACGGCTTTGGGACAGAAATCTGCAAATGCGAACTAGGAATAGGTTAAGGTCTGATGTGATCACAGGCCCGATATGCAGGCCCTGTTGGGAGCTCATAGTGTACTGAAGTTAAGGTATCATGGAGACGGTAGTGCAGGATTTTCTGTCTGCATTGTTTGTCCTGGAGTTTCGCACAATGTAGGATTGGCTTCATGGGGCCATGGGAGATACTTCGGCTCTGGGGATTCTGCTCAGCTCCCAAGAGTTTTTTTGTCTCAGGGAGAAGGGAATACTGCTGTTTTCCGTCTCAAGGATTCCCCAAAATAGTGATTCCAGAGACAGGTTCTGGGTGTGGGCACCTGGAAAACAACGACGAGGGTGAGTGTTTGGCCCTAGGGTGGTAGGTGTGCTCTGAGGGCTCCTGCTTCAGCTACCGAAGTGTTTTGTTTGAAAGCAGCCTCACACTGAGGGTAACAATGCAAGTTTGTTCCCAGAGTGGCTCCCATGAGTGGCCGTGGTCTCATGGGCCATGCGTCTGGTTCCCACTCTGAGAGTTTGACACCTATCTCAACATCAGGCATCCTGCCATCGGGAAGGAGGAGTACTTTTGTGCTTCAGGATCCTCCATAGTCAGGGGTTTGAGCTACAACCTGGGAAAGATGCTTGAATATCCATGTTGAATAGAGATGACGGCTTTGGGCCACGACAAGTCAAACCTGCAGGATATGGGTCCCACTATCTGCATGGCTGACTCTAGGTCGTTGCTCAGGCTGTGTCAGACAGAGTCTTAGTGCCCATCTCAACAACCATGTTTCCTGCCATTGGGAATAAGAATACTCCTGTGCTTCAGGTTCCCCATAGTCAAGGATTTGAGCTACAGTTTTGGAAAGATGCCTGAATACCCAGGTTGAATAGAGATGCTGGCTTCCAGCCTCGGCAGGTCCCACCTGCAAGAATCTGCGTGACTGCCTGGAGGTCATGGCTCCAGCTGTGTCAGACAGTGCATGAAAGCCCATGGAGGCCTAAGATATTAGGGTGCCGTCGAGGGCCATGCAGGTGGATCCTAATGTTGGGTTTCTGGGCAGAATCACCAGGAACTTCTTCTTTCTATGGGGAAGGCAGAATGCTGTGTTGTGGCTACAGAATCCCCTATCAAGAGCATTTGGGGACCAGGAGGGTGAGGATGGAATTAAAAACAAAAGCTACAGTTCAATTCAGTGACAAACGGAAGGCAGTTCCAGCATGCAGTGGCTGATTTGAGACATCCAGCACCTGAGAAAGGGCGGATGACAGATATTTGCTCACACTGGTGTTTGTGTCTAGGATGACATACAAATGGTGGGTTTTTGTCAAGAGGTCATGTAGGATATCCCACTCTGCAGCTTGTGAGGTGCTCCAAACAGTAAGGTTTCCTTCTACTGGACAGGGGGAGTCTGGTTTGTTTGCTCCAGGGTCCCCCATATGGAAACGTTGGTAGCAGAGCTCTCCCTCATGGATGCCTGGAAAACACAACTCCGTTGACCATTGCAGCTCAGGAACATGGCAGGTTCCATCTGGTGGCTCTGGGGCGAAGTTACAAGGGGGCTGAGTTGACATGGAGTTTGATGCTGTTTGATCACAATGCTGGTTTGTATCCAGGGAGACACTGGGATGTTGGGATGGTCAGGGGCAATGCAGGATTCTAATACACTGAGTCTTGGACACAGCTACCAAGTGCAAGGTATCCTTCTGGGACAGGAGGGATCTGTTGTGTGTATCAGGGACAACATGTTGGAATATAAGACAGTATGGGGGAACAGTCCTCTCGGGACAGGCACCTGAAAACCTAATCTAGGGCATCGATGATGTCCTAGGAGCATGTCAGATTCAATCTTCGGACGCAGGGCCTTTGACTTGGATGTTTGCCTGGAGGTAGGTGCTCACTGTGTGTCACAATGTACACTTGTGTCCAGACTGTTCTTGGAAATTGAGGTGGGCTCAGGGGCTTTGTACTTTCCTCCTAAGCTTCAGGGTTTGGGCAACAGTGAAGGGCAGAGTATCCTTCAGGAGGGTAGGCACAGTCGTCCAGTGTGGCTCCAGAGGCCCCATCCTGGAGGGCATGTGCGACAGGGTTTTGGAGACAGAAATCTGCAAACACGAACTAGCATTAGGGTGAGGCCAGAGGTGATCACAGCCCCGATCTGTAGGCTCTGAGGCCAGCTCATTGTGTAGTGAAATTAAGGTGTCATCAAGGCAGTTGGGCAGACTTTTCTGTCTGAATTATGTGTCTAGAACGGTCGAAAAATGTAGGGGTGGCTTCATGGGGCCATGGAACCTTCTTCATCTCTGTGGATTCTGCCAATCTCCCAAGAATTTGCTGTCTCTGGGGGAAGGGAAGACTGCTCTTTTCCGTCTCAATGGATCCCCACAAAAGGGATTCCAGGGACAGTTTCTGGGTCTAGGTGACTAAAAAACACCAAAGAGGGTGAGGATTTGCCCCTAGGGGCCTGGATGTCCCACTCTGCTGGCTCTTGGTCCAGCTACCGTGGGGGTTTCTTTGGAAGCAGGTTCACGCTCATGGTCAAAATGCCTGTTTGTGCCCAGGGCAGCTCCCATGTGTGGCCGTGGTCTCATGTCCATGCAGCTGGTTCCCACTCTGAGGGTTGGACACCCATCCCAACAGCTATATTTCCTGCCATCAGGAAGGAGGGGTACCCTTGTGCTTCAGGTACCCCATAGGCAGTTATTTGAGATATAGACTAGGCACAGAGGCTTGAATATCCAGGTTGATAGAGATAATGGCTTTGCGCCACAACATGTCCCACCTGTAGGAAATGGGGCCCACTGTCTGGGTGGCTGACTGGAGGTCGTGGCTCAGGATCTATCAGAGAGAGCCTTAATTCCCATGGTGGCCTAAGATATTAGGGTGTCATCAAGGGCCCTGCAGGTGGATCTCAGGTGGGATTTCTGAGCAGACTCACCAGGCAATTCTTCTTTCTTCAGGAAGGCAGAATGCTATATTGTTGCTCCAGAATTCCCTATCAAGAGGGCTTGTGTACCAGGAGGGTGAAGATGGAATGGTAAACATACACAACTGTTAAAGTCATTACCACGTGGAAGGCAGTTCCAATGTGCAGCGGCTGATTGGATATATCTAACACCTGAGTAAGTGCGGATGTCAGCTGTTTGCTCACACAAGAGGTTGTGTCTATTATGACCAACAAATGGAGGGTGGCGTCAAGAGGTCATGGAGGATTTCCCACGCTGGGGCTTGTGAGATGCTCCAAACAGCAAGGTTTCCTTCAACGGGACAGGGGGATTCTGGTTTGTTTCCTCCAGGTTCCCCCATGTGGAAAGTTTGTGTAGCAGAGCACTCCCATATGGATGTCTGGAAAGCACACCTCCGCTAATCATTGCAGCAGAGGAACATGGCAGGTTTGTTCTGTTGGCTCTAAGGCGAAGTACCAAGGTCTTGGGTTGACATGGAGTCTCACGAAGATGGGTAACAATGCAGCTTTGTTACCAGGGAGATCTTAGAATTTGCTGGTGGCTAAGGGGCCATGCAGGATTCATCTACCTTGGGGGTTTGACACAGGTCCAAGAGCACGGTTTCCTTCTGGGGACAGGAAATGTTCTGTTGTGTGACTCAGGGACCACATGTTGAATCATAATTTGGTATTCCAGAACAGGCCTCTGAGGACAGGGTCCTGAAAACCTAATCTAGGTTTTCAAGAGCCAGCAGAGTGGGACATCCAGGCCCCTAGGGGCAATGAAGTACTAGGGGCATGTCAGGTTCAAACATCTGACTCAGGACCATTGACTTGGGTGACTGCCTGGATGTAGGTGATCAGGGTGTTTCAGACTGTGCATTTGAGTCCAGGGCGGCCTCTAAAATTGGGGTGGGCTAAGGGGCCTTGCAGATTTCTTCCATCTGGTGGGTTTGGGCAACTTGACGGCACAATTTCCTTGGGGATTTCAGGCAAAGGCCTGTGGTGTAGCTACAGAGACCCCATCCTGGAGTGCATGTAAGTCAAGTTTTTTTTTTTTTTTTAAGATTTTATTTATTTATTTGACAGACAGAGATCACAAGCGGACAGAGAGGCAGGCAGAGAGAGGGAGAGGAGGAAGCAGGCTCCCTGCAGAGCAGAGAGCCCGATGCGGGACTCGATCCCAGGACCCTGAGATCATGACCTGAGCCGAAGGCAGCGGCTTAACCCACTGAGCCACCAGGCGCCCAAGTCATGGTTTTGAGAGAGAATTCTGCAAACACAAACTCGGTTTAAGGTTAGTGGTGACATGATCGCAGGCCCAATGCATAGACCTGGAGGGCAGCTCATCAGGAGCCATAAATCGGGTGACTCGAAGGCAGTAGCACAGGCTTTTGAATCTGGACTGTGTGTCCAGGATGGCCTCAGAATGCAGGTGTGAATTCATGGGTCCATGGGAGATTTTTCTGTTCTAAAGATCCTGGCGGCTCCCATTGTTTGGTGGCTTTCTTGGGGAAGGGAAGAGTGCAGATTTCCATCTTATGCATGCCTCAAAACAGGGTTTCAAGAGATGGGCTCTGGTTCAGGGTGCTTGGAAAATCCCACCAAGTTTTAGGACTTGGCCAAGGGGTATACCAGGCCTGCAATGTGGGATCCTGGTGGTACAACTGAGAGGGCTTGTTTGAAAACATGCTCAGGCTGAGGGTCACAATGCCTGTTTGTGCCCAGCGTGGCCCTCAGGAGTGGGTGTGGTCTCATTGGGCATGCAGCTGGCTACCACTTTGACGGTTGGACACCCATCCCAACAGCCAGGTTTCCTGCCATGGGAAGGAGGAGTTCTCTATTGTGCTTCAGGTTCCCCCATTGGCATGGATTCTAGCAAACGTCTGGTGGACAGGTGCCTGAACACCAAGGATGGGTAGAAATGACAGACTTTGTCCATGACCAGTCTCACATGCTGGATATGGGGCCCGCTCTCTGGGTTGATGACACTTGATAAGGGCTCAAGCTCTTTCAGATACAGCACTAGTGGCCAGGAAGCCTATAATTCAGGGTTCCCTTGAAGGCCAAGCTGATTGACTCTCATGTGGGGTTTCTGGGAAGACCACCATGCACTACTTCTTTCTATGGGGAAGGAGGAATGCTGCATGGTAGCTCCAGAATTCCCTATCAAGAGGGCTTGGGGACCAGTAGGGTGAGGATGGTACTGTAAACATAAGCTACGGATCAATTCACTGCCAAGCGGAAAGCAGTTCCTTTCTGCAGCGGCTTATATGGGATATCTAGCATCTAAGGGTGGATGTCTGATGTTTTCTCACACTGGAGTTTATATCTATGATGACCGACAAATGGAGGGGTGGTGTCATGAGGCCATGAAGGATTTCCCACTCTGAAGTTTGTGAGATGCTCCAAACAGTAGGTTTCATTCGACTGGACAGCTAGAGTCTAGTTTGTTTGCTCCAGGGCCACCATGTGGAAAGTTTGGGTAGCAGAGCTTTCCCACATGGATGCCTGGAAAGCGCACCTCTATTGATCATTGCAGCTGAGGAAATGCAGGTCCGTCTGGTGGCTCTGGAGCGAAGTATCAAGGCCCTGAGTTGACATGGAATCTCTTGCAGAGGGGTCACAATGGTGGTTTCTTATTAGGGAGATCTTAGAATGTGCTGTTTGTTAAGGTGCAATTCAGGATTCTCCTACTCTGAGGGTTTGGCTGAGGTCAGGGAGCACGGTTTCCTTCTGGGGACAGGATATCTTCTGTTAAGGGGCTCAGGGACCACATGTTGTACCCTAAGTTTGTATTCCAGAAAGGTCACTGAGGACAGATGCCTGAAAACCTAATCTAGGGTTGCAATGAGGTCCTAGGGGCATGTCAGTTTCAAACTTCTGACTCAGGACCATGGACTTGGGTTCCTTCCTGGATGTAGGTGATCAGGGTGTTTCAGACTGGGCATTGCGTGCTGAGGGGGCGTCAATACTGAGGTAGGCTCCGGGGCCTTGCAGGTTTCTCCAAATTTGAAATGTTTGGTCAACTGAGACAGGCACAGTTTCCTTGGGGATGGCAGACACGTCCTGTGCTCTGGCTCCAGAGACAACATCCTGGGGGCAAGTGAGCCATGGTTTTGGGAAAGAAGTCTGCAAGCACAAATTCGGGTTAGGGTTAGTGGCGAGGTGATTGCAGGCCTAATGCGTACATCTGGAGTGTAGCTCATGAGGAACTGTAATTAAGGTGACTCGAAGGCGGTAGCACAGGCCTTTCTATCTGGATTGTGTTTGCAGGATGGCCTCGGTATGCAGGTGTGGTCTCATGGTCCATGGGAAATTTTTCCCCTCTTAGGTTCCTGGCAGCTCCCCAAGTTTGGTGGCTTTTTCAGGGACAGGAAGTGTGCTGCTTTCTGTCATTTTGTTGCCCCAAAACAGGGATTCCAGAGACGAGCTCTCAGACTGGGTGCCTGGAAAATCACACCAACGGTTATTTGGGCCTAGGGGTGTACCAGGCCTGCAGTGCGGGATTCTGGCCATGCCACTGAGAAGGCTTGTTTGAAAGCATGCTCAGGCTGAGGGTCACTATGCCTGTTTGTGCCCAGGGCAGCCCTTGGGAGTTGGCATGATCTCATTGTCCATGAAGCTGGCTCCCACTGTGTGGTTTCGACAAACATCCCAACTGCCAGGCTTCCTGTCATGGGGAAGGAGGAGTTCTCTATTGTGCTTCATGTTCCCATATTGGCAGGTATTCCAGCAAAAGTCTCGGGAAAGGTGCCTGAATCCAATGATGGATAGAGATGACGGACTTGGGCCATGGCCATTCTCACATGCTGGATATGGGGCCTGCTCTCTGGGTGGCTGACACTAGGTCGTGGTTTAGGCTCTGTCAGACACAGTATTAGTGGCCAGGACTGCCTATAAATCAGAATTCCTTCGAGTGCAAAGCAGATAGAATCTCATGTGGGGTTTCTGGGCAGACTGTCCAGGCAATTCTTCTTTCTATGGGAAAGGCAGAATGCTGTGTTGTGGTTCCAGATTCCTCATCAAGAGGGCTTGGGGAGGGGCGTCTGGGTGGCTCAGTGGTTTAAGCCTCTGCCTTCAGCTCAGGTCATGATCTCAGGGTCCTGGGATCGAGCCCCACATTGGGCTATCTGCTAAGCAGGGATCCTGCTTCCCCCCCTCTCTCTGCCTGCCTTTCTGCCTACTTATGGTCTCTCTCTGACTATCAAATAAATAAATAAAAATCTTTAAAAAAAAGGACTTGGGGAGAAGTAGTTTGAGGATGGAATTATCAACACAAGTTACAGTTCAATTCAGCGCCAAGCGGAAGGGAGTTACAATGTGCAGAGGTTAATTTGAGATACCCAGCATCTGAGTAAGGGCGGATGTCAGATATTTGCTCACACTTGAGTTTGTCACTATGATGACTGACAAATGGAGTGGTGGCGTCAAGAGGCTATGGAAGATTTCCCACGCTGGGGCTTGTGAGATGCTCCAAACAGCAAGGTTTCCTTCTACCGGACAGGGGGTGTCTGGTTTGCTAGCTCCAGGGTCCCGCATGTGGAAAGATTGGGAGCAGAGCTCTTCCACATGGATGCCTGGAAAGCACACCCCCAGTGACTGTTGCAGATGAGGAACATGGAAGGTTCCTTCTGGTGGTTCTGGGGCAAAGTATCAAGGCCTTGAGTTGATACTGAATCTCTTGCAGATGGGTCAAAATGCTGGTTTGTTACCACGGAGATCTTAGAACGTGCTGGTGGCTAAGGGGCCATGCAGGATTCTCCTACCCTAAGGGTTTGACACAGGTCCAAGAGCACAGTTTCCTTTTGGGGACAGGAGATGTACTGTTGTGTGGCTCAGGGACCACATGTTCTATTATAAGTTGGTATTCCAGGGAAACCGTGCTCTTCGACCTGTGCCATATCCTCAGTGTAGGAGAATCCTGCCAGGCACATTAGCCACCAGCACATTCTAAGATTTCCCTGGTAACAATTCAGCATTGTGACCCATTCCCGAGGAGAGATGCCTGGAAATCTAATCTAGGGTTCCAATGAGGTCCTAGGGGCATGTCAGGTTCAATCGTCTGACTTGGTGTTTGCCTGGATGTATATGATAAGGTGTACAGACTTCGCATTTGAGACCAGAGCAGCGTCCAATAAGGGCGTGGGCTCAGGGGCCTTGCAGGTTTCTCCTATTCTGCAGGGTTTGGGAAACTCTGACGGGCAAATTTTCCTTGGCGATGGCAGGCACAGTCTTGTAATGTGGCTCTAGAGAGACCATCCAGCAGGACATTTGAGCCATGGTTTTGGGAGAGAATTCTGCAAACACAAACTCAGGGTAGTGTTAGTGGCAAGGTGATCGCATGCTTAATGCATAGATCTGGAGGGCAGTTCTTCAGGAACTGTAATTATGGTGACTCGAAGAAAAAGCAAAGGATTTTCTATCTGAATTGTGTATCCAGGAAGGCCTTGGAATGTAGGTATGGTCTCATGGGTCCATGGGAGACTTTACCTCTCTAAGGATCCTGTCAGCTCCCAATAGGTTAGTGGTTTTTTCGGGGAAGGGAAGAGTGCAGCTTTCCATCTTAGGGATGGCCCAAAACAGAAATTATATAGACGGGCACTGGGTCAGGGTGCCTGAAACATCCCACTAAGGGTTAGGATTTGGGCCTAGGGGCGTACCGGGACTACAGTGCGGGATCCTGGTGGTGAAACTGAGAGGGCTTGTTTGAAAGCATGCTCAGGCTGAGGGTTACAATGCATGTTTGATCCCAGGGCGGCCCTCAGGAATGGGCGTGGTCTTATTGGCGATACTGCTGGCTCCCACTCTGAGAGCTGCACACCCATCCCAACAGACAGGTTTCCTGCCATTGGGTAGGAGGAATTCTCTTTTGTGCTTCAGGTTCCCCCATTGACCGGGATTCCATCAAAGGTCTAGGGACAGATGCCTGAATACCAAGGATGGGTAGAGATGACCGACTTGAGCCATGGCCGGTCTCACATGCTAGATATGGTCCCCGGTCTCTTGGTGGCCAACACGAAGACGGGGCTCAGGCTCTGTCAGACACAGCAGTAGTTGCCAGGGCAGCCTACAAATCCGTGTTCCCTTGAGGGTCGAGCAGATTGATCCTCCTGTGGGCTTTCTTGGAAGACTGACTGGCACTTCTTCCTTCTATGAGGAAGGCAAAATGCTCTCATGTGGCTCGAGAATGACCTATTAAGGGGCCATGGAGACCTTGAGGGTGAGGATAGAATTGTAAACACAGCTGCGGATAAATTCAGTGTCAAGCAGAAGGCAGTTCCAGTGTGCAGAAGCTGATTCGAGATATTCAGCACCTGAGTAAGGGTGGATGGCAGATTTCTGCTCACACTGGAGTTTGTATCTATTATGACCAACTAAAGGAAGGGTGGCGTCAAAAAGCCATGGTGGATGTTCCACGCCGGTGCTTGTGAGAGTCTCTAAACAGCAAGGCTTTCTTCTACTGGAGTTGGGGAGTCTGGTTTGTTTGCTCCAGTGACCTCCATTTGGATAGTTTGGGTAGTACAGCTCTCCTGCATGGCTGCCTTGGAAGCCCACCTCCATTGTCCATTGCAGCTGAGGAATATGGAAGTTTCGTTCTAGTGGCTCTGGTGTGAAATACCAAGGGCGATGAATTAACATGGAATCTCATTCAGATGGGTCACTATGCTGGTTTGTTACCAACGAAATCTTAGAATGTCCTGGTGGATAAGGGGTCATGCAGGATTCTCTCACCCGGAGGGTTTGACATAGGACGAAGGGCATGGTTTCCTTCTGGGGACAGGAGAACCATGTTCTGTTCTGTGGCTCAGGAACCACATGTTTATCATAAGTTGGTATTCCAGAACAGGCCTCTGAGGACAAATGCCTGAACACCTAATCTAGGGTTCCAGTGAGGTCCTAGGGGCATGTCAGTTTCAATTTTCTGACTCAGGACCATTGACTTGAGTGTCTGCCACATGTAGGTGAACAGGGTGTTTCAGAATACACATTTACTTCCAGAGCAGCCTCCAATATTGTGGTGGGCTTAGGGGCCTTGCAGGTTTCTCCTAATCTGGAAGGTTTGGGAAACTGTGACGGACAAATTTTCCTTGGGGATGACAGGCTCAGTCCTGTGGTTTGGCTCCAGAGACCTGGATGGCAGCTTGTCAGAAACTGTACCTAGGGTGACTTGAAAGAGGTAGCGCAGGCTTTTATATCTGCATTGTGTGTCCAGGATGTCCTCGGATTGCAGGCGTAGTCTCATGGGTCCATGGGATATTTTTCCTAAGGATCCTGGCAGCTCCCAATACTTTGGTGGCTTTTTTGGGGAAGCGAAGAGTGCTGTTTTCCATCTAAGGGGTGCCCCAAAAGAGAAATTCCAGAGATGAGAACTGGGTATGGGCACTGGAAAATCTCACCAAGGGTTAGGATTTGGGACTAGAGGTGTACCAGGCAGGCAAAGCAGGATGCTAGTGGTGAAACTGAGAGTGCTTGTCTGAAAGCATGCTCAGGCTGAAGGTCACAATGCATCTTTGATCCAAGGACGGCCCTCAGGAGTTGGTGGGGTCTTATTGGCAATGCAGCTGGTTCCCACACTGATGGTTGGACACCCATCCCAACAGGCAGGTTTCCTGCCATGGGGAAGGAGGAGTACTCTATTGTGCTTCAAGTTCCCCCATTGGCAGGGATTCCCACAAAAGACTGGGGACAGTTGCCCTGAATACCAAGGATGGGTAGAGATGACGGACTTGAGCCATGGCTGGTCTGCATGCTGGATATGGGCCCCAGCTTCTGGGTGGATGACACGAGGTTGGCGCTCAGGCTCTGTCAGACACAGCACTAGTGGCCAGGGAAGCTTATAAATCGGGGTCCCATCGAAGACTGAGCAGATTGATCCTCATATGGGGTTCCTGTGCAGACTCACCAGGCACTTCTTCTTTCTATGGGGAAGACAGAATGCTGCTTTGTGGCTCCAGAATTCACTCTCAACAAGGCTTGGAGAAAAGTAGGGTGAGGATGGAATTGTAAAACCAAGCTACGGTTCAGTCCAGTGCCAAGCGGAAGGCAGTTCCAATATGTAGCACCTTATTTGAGAAACCAGAACCTGAGTAAGGGTGGTTGTCATATATTTGCTCACACTGGAGTTTGTATCTACGATGATCGACAAATGTAGGGGTGGCGTCAAGAAGCCACGGAGGATTTCCCATGCTGAGGCTTGTGAGATGCTCCAAAAAGCAATGTTTCCTTCTACTGGACATGTGGAGTCTGGTTTGTTTGTTCTATGTTCCCCCATGTGGAAAGTTTGGGTAACATAGCACTCCCACATGGATACCTGGAAAGCAAACCTCCATTCTCCATTGCAGCTGAGGAACATGGCAGGTTTGTTCTGGTGGCTCTTGTGCGAAGTACAAAGGGCAATGAGTTAACATGGAGTCTCTTTCATATGGGTTACCATGTTGGTTTTTTACCAAGGAACGCTTAGAATGTCCTGGTGCTAAGGGGCCAAGCAGGATTCTACTACCCAGAAGTTTTGACAGAGGTTAAAGAGCACGGTTTCTTTCTGGGGACAGGAGATGTTCTTGTTATATCATGTTATATCATAAGTTGGTATTCCAGAACAAGCCTCTGAGGACAATACCTATAAACCTAATCTAGGATTCCAGTGATGTCCTGGGGGCATGTCAGGTTCAATCTTCTGACTCAGGACCATTGACTTTGGCGTCTGCCGAATATAGGTGATCAGGGTGTTTCAGACTGTGCATTTGCGTACAGAGCAGCATCCAATATGGCGGAAGGCCCGGGCGCCTTTGAGGTTTTTCCTAATCCAGACGGTTTGGGAAACTGGGACGGGCAAATTTTCCTTGGGGATGGCAGGCAGAGTCCTGTTCTGTGGCTCCAAAAACCCCATACTGGAGGACATATGAGCCATGGTTTTGGGAGAGTAGACTGCAAACTCAAACTTGGGATAGCCTTAGTGGTGAGGTGATCACAGGTCCAATGCGTAGACATGGAGGAGAGTTCATCAGGAATTGTACTTAGTGTGACTGGAAGGCAGTAGCACAGGCTTTCCTATCTGGATTGTGTGTTTGGATGGCCTCAGAATGCAGGTGTGGTATAACAGGTCCATGGGAGATTTTTCTTCCTTAACGATCCTGGTGGCTCCCAATAGTTTGGTGGCTTTCTCGGGGAAGGGGAGAGTGCTGTTTTCCATCTTAGGGGTTCCCCAAAACAGGAATTCTGGAGATGGGTCTGGGCACCAAGAGATTCCCACCAAGGGTTAGAATTTGGGCTTAGGGGCATACCAGCCCTGCAATGCGGGATCCTGGTGGTGCAATAGAGAGGGATTATTTGAAAGCATGCTCAGGTTGAGGGTCACAATGCCTGTTTTTTCCCAGGGCGACCTATAGGAGTGGGCATGGTCTCATACAGCTGGTTCCCTCTCTGAAGGTTGTACACCCATCGCAAAAGCTAGGTTTCATGCCATGGGGAAGGAGCAGTTCACTATTGGGCTTCAGGTTCCCCCATTGGCAGGAATTCCAGCAAAGGTTTGGGGACAGATGCCGAATACCTAGGATGGGTAGAGAGGATGGATTGAGCCATGGCCGGCATCACATGCTAGATACGGGAACCACTCTCTGGGTGGCTGACACGAAGCCATGGCTCAGGCTTTTTCAGACACATCACTACTGGCCAGGACAGCTGATAAATCGGGGATCCTCAAGGGCTGAGCAGATGATCCTCATGTGTGGTTTCTGGACAGTCTCACCAGCTATTCTTCTTTCTATGGGGAAGGCGGAATGCTGCACTGTGGCTCCAGAATTTCCTATCAAGAGGGCTTGGGGACCAGTCGGGTGAGGATGGAATTGTAAACACTAGCTACAGGTCAATTCAGTGCCAAGCAGTAGGCAGTCCCAAAGGGCAGCGGCTTATTCGAGTTAGCCAGGACCTGAGTAAGGGGAGATGTCAGATATTTGCTCACACTGGAGTTTGTGTCTATGATGTCCAACAAATGAAGGGGTGGTGTCAAGAGGCTACAGAGAATTTCCCACGCTGTGGCTTGTGAGATGCTCCAAACAGCAAGGTTTCCTTATACTGGGCAGGTGGAGTCTGCTTTGGTTGCTCCACAGTCCTCCATGTGGAAAGTTTGGGTATCAGAGCTCTCCCACATGGATGCCTGGAAAGCACACGGCCATAAATCATTGCACCTGAGGATCATGGCATGTTCCTTCTGTTGTCTCTGGGGCGAAGTACCAAGGCCTGGTGTTGACATGGAATCTCTTGCAGATGTTTCAGTATGCTCGTTTCTTAGCAGAGAGATCTTAGAATGTGCTGGTGGCTAAGGGTCCTTGCAGGATTCTCCCACCTTGAGGGTTTTATACAGGTCCAAGGGCACGGTTCGCTTCTAGGGATAGGAGATTTTCTGTTGTGTGGCTCAGGGACAACATGTTGTACCCTAAGTTGATATTCCATAACAGATGACAAACGCCTGAAAACCTAATCTAGGCTTCCAATGAGGTCCTAGGGGCATGTCAGGTTCAATCTTCTGACTCATGCCCATTGACATGGGTATCTGCCTCAATGGAGGTGATCAGGCTGTTTCAGACTACACATCTGCAACCAGACCAGCCTCTGATACTGGGATGGGCTCAGGGGCCTTGCAGGTTTCTCCTAAACTGGAGGGTTGGGCAAATGTGATGGCCATAGTTTCCTTGGGGATTGCAGGCACTGTGCTCTGGTGTGGCTACAGAGACCCCATCCATTATGGCATGTGAGCCATGGTTTGGGGCGTGAATTCTGCATACACAAACTTGGGATAGGGTTAGTGGAGAGGTGATCACAGGCCCAATGCATAGACCTGGAGGACACCTCATCAGGAACTGTAATTAGGGTGCCTCAAAAGTGGTAGCACAGGCTTTTATATCTGGATTGTGAGTCCAGGATGGCCTCAGAATGCAGGTGTGGTCTCGTGGGTCCATGGGAGACTTTTTTTCTCTATGGAACGTGCTGGCTCCCTGTAATTTGGTGGCTTTTTCTTGGAAGGGAAGAGTGATGGTTTCCAACTTATGTGTGCCCCCAAATAGGGAGTCCAGAGATGGGCTCAGGGTCTGGGTGCCTGAAAAATCCCACCAAGGTTTAGGATTTGGGTCTAGGGGCGTACCAGGCCTAGAAAGCCTGATCCTGGTGGTGCAACTGAGAGAGCTGGCTTGAAATCATGCTCAAGCTGAGGGCCACAATGCCTGTTTGTCCCCAGGGCGGCTCTCATGTGTGGGCGTGGTCTCATTGGCCATGCACCTGGTTCCCACTCCAGGGTTGGAAACCCATCCCAAAAGCCACATTTCCTGCCTTGGGGAAATAGGAGTTTCTATTGTGCATCAGGTTCCTCCATTGGCAGGGATTCCAGCAAAGGTCTGGGGACAGATGACTGAATACTAAGGATGGGTAGAGATGACGGACGTGGGCCATCTCTGGTCTCACATGCTGGATATGGGCCCGGCTCTCTGGGTGGCTGACAAGAGGTCAGGGCTCAGGCTCTGTCAGAAACAGAAGTTGTGGCCAGTGTATCTATAAATTGGGGTTCCCTTGAGGGCCGAGCAGACAGATCCTCATGTGGGATTTTCTGGCAGTCTCACCAGGCACATCTTCTTTCTATGGGGAAGACAGAATGCTGCATTGTGGCTCCAAAATTCCTCGCCAAGAGGGCATGAGGACGAGTTCGGTGAGGATGGAATTTTAAACCCAAGTCACGATTATATTCAGTGCCAGGCGGAAAACAGTTCCAGTGTGCAGAGTCTTATTTGAGATATCCAGGGCATGAGTAAGGGCGGATGTCAGATGTTCGCTCACAGTGGAGTTTGTGTCTATGATGACTAAAAAATGGAGGGGTGGTGTCAAGAGACCCTGTAGGATTTCCTAAACTGAGGCTTGTGAGATGCTCTAAACAGAAAAGTTTCCTTCTACTAGACAGATGGAGTCTGGTTTGTTTGCCCCAGGGTCCCCATGTGGAAAGTTTGGGTAGTGGATCTCTCCCACATGGATGCCTGGAAAGCACACCTCCATTGAGCATTGCATTGAGGAACATGACAGGTTCATTCTGGTGGCTCTGGGGCGAAGTACCAAGGCCTTGAGTTGACATTGAATGTCTTGCAGAAAGGCCATAATGATGGTTTGTTACCAGGGAGATATTTGAATGTGCTAGTGGGTAAGGTGCCAAACAGGATTCTCCTACTCTGAGGGATTGGCACAGTTCAAAGAGCACGTTTTCCTTCTGGGGACAGATGTTCTCTTGTGTGGCCCAGGGCCCAAAGATTGTATCAGAACTTGGTATTCCAGAACAGGCCCCTGAGGTCAGATTCCTGAAAACCTAATCGAGGGTTCCAGTGTGGTCCTAGGGGCATGTCAGGTTTAATATTCTGATTCAGGACCATTGTCTTGGCTGTCTGCCTGGATGTAGGTGATCAGGTTTTTTCAGACTGTGCATTTCCGTCCAGAATGGCCGTTGATATAGGGGTGGGATCAGGGCCTTGCTGCTTTCTCTTAATCTGGAAGGTTTGGGCAACTGTGACGGGCACAGTTTCTTTGGGAATGGCAGGCACAGTCCTGTGGTGTGGCTCCAGAGACCCCATCCTGCAGGGCCTGAGAGCCACGGATTTGGGATTGAAGTCTGCATACACAAATTCGGGTTAGGGTTAGTGGAGTGGTTGTCGCAGGCCCAATGTATAGACCTAGAGGGAAACATGTTAGGAAAAGTAAATGGGGTGACTGGAAGGCGGTAGCACAAGCTTTTCTATCTGGATTGTGTGTCCAGTATGTGTTGGGAATTCCGGTGTGGTCTCATTGGTCCATGGGAGACTTTTCCTCTCTAATGATCCTGGTTGCTCTCCATAGTTTGGTGCCTTTTTCGGAGAAGGGAAGAGTGTTATTTTTCATCTTAGGGGTGCCACAAAACAGGGATTCCCAAGACGGACTCTGGGTCTGAATCCCACCATATGTTAGGATTGCCAGGCAAGTAATTCAGGATCCTGGTTGTGCAACAAAGAGGGCTTGTTTGAAAGATTGCTCAGGCTGAGGGTCACAATGCCTGTTTGTGCCCAGGCCGGCCATCAGGAGTGTGCATGGTCTTATTGTCCATGCAGCTTTCTCCCACTTTGAGGATTGGACACCCATCCCAACAGCCAGGCTTCCTGCCATGGCAAAGAAGAGTTCTCTGTTGTTCTTCAGGTACCCTCATTGACAGTGTTTCCAGCAAAGGTCTGGGGACAGGTGACTGAATACCAAGGATGTGTAGAGATGACGGACATGGGCCATGGCCTTTCTCACATGCTGGTAATGGGACCCACTCTCTGTGTGGCTGACATTATTTCGGGGCTCATGCTCTGTCAGACACAGCACAAATGGCCAGGGCACCTTTTAAATTGGGGTTCCCTCGAGGGCCAAGCAGATGATTCTCATGTGGGGTTTCTGGGTAGATTCACCAGGCACTTCTTTCTATAGGGAAGGCAGAATGTTACATTGTGGCTCAAGAATTCCCTATCAAGAGGGTTAGGGGACCAGTAGGGTGAGGATGGATTTGTAAACTCAAGCTATGGTTCAATTCAGTGCCATGCGGAATCCACTTCCAATGTGCTGCGGCTTATTCGAGATATCCAGCAGCCGAAAAAGGACAGATGTCAGATGTTTGCTCACCGACAAACATCGGTGATGACCGATGTTTGATGACCGACAAAAGGAGTGGTGGTGTCAATATCCCATGGAGGATTTTCCACGCCGAGGCCTGTGATATGCTCCAAACCACAAGGTCCTTCTCCTTGACAGGTGGAGTCTGGATTGTTTGCTCCAGAGTCCCCCATGTGGAAAATATGGGTAGCAGAGCTCTCCCACATGGATGCCTGGAAGGCACACCTCCATTGACCTTTGAAGTGAGGAACATGACAGGTTCGTTCCGGTGGCGCTGGGGCGAAGTTCCAAGGCCTTGAGTTGACATGGAATCTCTTGCAGATGGGTCACAATGCTGGATTGTTACCAGGAAGATCATAGAATATGCTGGTGGCTAAGATACTTTGCAGCATTCTCCTACCCTGAGGGTTTGCAAAGGTCGAAGATCACTGTTTCCTTCTGGGGACAGGAGATATTCTGGGATGTGGCTCAGAGAGTTGGTATTCCAGAAGAGTCCTCTGAGGACAGATGCCTGAACACCTAATCTAGGGTTCCAATGAGGTCCTAGGGGTATGTTTGTTTCAATCTTCTGACTCAGGACCATTCAATCTTCTGACTCAGGACAGGTGAATACCAAGGATGGGTAGAGGTAATGGAGTAGGGCCATGGCCGGTCCCACATGCTAGATATGGGTCCCGCTCTCTGGGTGGTTGAGACTAGGTTGGGGCTCAGGCTCTCTCAGACACAGCACTAGTGACCAGGGAAGCCTATAAACTGGGGTCCCTCGAGGTATGAGCAGATTGATCCTCATGTGGGGTTTCTGGGCAAACTCACCAGGCACTTTTTCTTTCATGGGGAAGGCAGAATGCTGCATTGTGGCTCTAGAATTCCCTATCAAGAGGCCTTTGGTACCAGTAGGGTGAGGATGGAATTGTAAACACATGCTACGGTTCAACTCAGTGCTAAGTCGAAGGCAGTTCCAATGTTCAGCAGCTTATTCGAGATATCCATCACCTGAGTAAGGGCGGCTGTCAGATATTTTCTCACATTGGACATTGTGTCTATGATGAAATGGAGGGGTGGCGTCAAGAGGTCATGGAGGATTTCCCATGCCCAGGCTTGTGAGATGCTCCAAACAGCAAGGTCCTTCTCCTGGACAGGTGGAGTCTGGTTTGTTTGCTCCACTGTCCCCCATGTGGAAAGTATGGGCAGGAAAGCTCCCCCATATGGATGCCTGGAAAGCACACCTCCATTGTTCTTTGCAGCTGAGGAACCTGACAGGTATGTTATGATGGCTCTGGGGCAATTGACCAAGGACTTGAGTTGACCTGGAATCTCTTACAGATGGGTCACAATGCTGGTTTGTTACCAGGGAGTTTTTAGAATGTGCTGGTGCCTAAGGTGCCTTGCAGGATTTTCCTACCCTTAGGGTTTGGTACAGGTCAAGGAGCACAGTGTCCTTCTGGGGAAAGGAGATGTTCTGTTGTGTGGCCCAGGGACAACATGTTGTATCCTAAGTTGGTATTCCAGAAAATACTACAGAGGACAGATGCCTTAAAACTTAACCTAATGTTCCAGTGTGTTCCTAGGAGCATGTCAGTTTCAATCTTCTGACTCAGTACTATTGACTTGGGTGTCTGTCTGGATGTAGGTGATCAGGGTGTTTCAGACTGTGTATTTGCGTCCAGAGCGGCCGACAGTATTGGGGTGGGCTCAGGGTACTTGCAGGATTCTCCTAATCTGGAAGTTTTGGGCAACTGTAACGCACACAGTGTCATTGTGGATGTCAGCAGTCCTGTGGTGTGGCTCCAGAGACCCCATCCTGGAGGGCATATGAGCGATGGTTTTTGGAGAGAAATCTGCAAACACAAATTCTGGTTAAAGTTAGTGGTGTGGAGTTTGCAGACCCAATGCATAGACCTTGGAGGGGACCTCAACAGGAACTGTAAATAGGGTGATGGGGAGGTGGTAGCACCGGCTTATCTATCTGGATTGTGTGTCCAGGATGGCCTCGGTATGCAGGTGTGGTCTCATGGGTCCATGGGACACTTTTCCTCCATGGGACACTTTTCCTTTCCTGGTGGCTCACCATAGTTTTTTGGCTTTTTCAGGGAATGGAAGAATGCTGTTTTGCATCTTAGGGATGCCCCAAAACAGGGATTCAAGAGACGGGCTCTGGGCTGGGCCCCTGGCTGTCTGCCAGTACTGAAACGCAGGATCGTGGTGGTGCAACTGAGAGGGATTGTTTGAAAGCATGCTCAGGCTGAGGGTCACCATGCCTGTTTGTGCCCAGGGCGGTCCTCAGTAATGGGCGTCGTCTCACTGGCCATGCAGCTGGAGCCCACTTTGAGGGTTGGACACCCACCCCAACAGCCTGGTTTCCTGCCATGAAGAAAGAGGCATTCTTTACTGGGTTTCAGGTACCTCCATTGTCAGGGATTCCAGCAAAATTCTGGGGATAGATGCCTGAATACCACGAATGAGTAGAGAAGAGGAAGTAGGGCCATGACCCGTCCCACATACTAGATATGGGGCCAGCTAGAGTTGAATTCATGCCAAGAGGAAGGCAGTTCCAATATGCAGCGGCTGATTCGAGAAATCTAGCACCTGAGTAAGGGCGGATGTCATATGTTTGCTCACACTGGAGTTTGTGTCTATGATGACCGACAAATGGAGGGGTGTCGTCAAGAATCCGTGGATGATACCCCACGCTGAGGCTTGTGAGATGCTCCACACAGCAAGGTTTACTTGTACTGGACAGGTAGAGCCTGGTTTATTAAGTCCAGTGTCCCCCTGTGGAAAATTTGGGTAGCAGAGCTCTCCCACATGGATGCCTGGAAAGCACAGCTCCATTGACCATTGCAGCTGAGGAACATGGCTGATTAATTCTGGTGCTCAGTGGTGAAGTACCAAGGCCTTGAGTTGACATGGAATCTCTTGCAGATGAGCCACATTGCTGGATTGTTACCAGGGAGATCTTAGAATGTGCTGGTGTCTAAGGTGCCATGCAGGATTCTCCTATCCTGAGGGTTTGGCAGAGTTTGAAGAACACGGTTACCTTCTGGAGAGAGGAGATGTTTTCTTGTGTGGCTCAGGAACCACATGTTGTATTATAAGTTCGTATTCCAGAACAGGCCTTTGAGGAGGGATGCCTGAAAACATAAGCTAGTGTTCAAATGTGGTCCTAGGGGCAATTATGGTTCGATCTTGACTTTGAACGATTGACTTGGCTGTCTGCCTGGATGAAGGTGATCATGTTGTTTCAGACTGGGCATTTGCATCCAGAGTGACTGCCAATATTGGGATGGTCTCAGGGACTTCAGATTTCTCTTATTTGGAATGTTTGGGCAACTGCGACAGGCACAGTTTCTTTGGGGATGGCAGGCACATTCTTGTGGTGTGGCTCCAGAGACCCCATCCTGGAGGGCATATGAGCCATGGTATTGTTAGAGAAGTCTGCAAACACAAGTTTGGGTTGGGTTAGTGGCTAGGTGATCGCAGGCCCAATGCCTACAACTGGAGGGCAGCTCATCAGGAACTGAAATTAGTGTGACTCGGAGGCGGTAGTACAGGCTTTTATACCTGGATTGTTTGTCCAGGATGGCATCAGAATGCAGGTGTGTTTGCCTGGGTCCATGGGAGATTTTCCTCTCTAATGATCCTTGTGGTTCCCCATAGTTTGGTGGCTTTTTCGGAGAAGGGGAGAGTGCTGTATTCCTTCTAATGGGTGCCCCAAACAGGGATTCCAGAGATGGGCTTTAGGTATGAGTGCCTCGGAAATCACACTAAGGGTTAGAATTTGGTCGAAGGGGCATAGCAGGCTTTCAGTGTGGGATCTTGGTGGTGCAACTGATAGAGGATGTTGGAAAGCATGCTCAGGCTGAGGGTCATAATGCTTGTTTGTGCCCAGGGTGGGTCTTCAGTCATGGGCGTGGTCTCATTGGACATGTAGCTAGCTCCGACTTTGAGGGTTGGACAACAATCCCAACAGCCAGGTTTCCTGCCATGGGGAAGGAGGAGTTCTCTATTATGCTTCTGATTCCCGCATTGGCAGGGATTCCAGCAAACGTCTCTGGACAGGTGCCTGAATACCAAGGATGGGTAGAGATGACGGACTTGGGCCTTGGCAGGTCTCACATGCTGGATATGGGGCCCGTTCTCTGGGTGGCTGACACTAGGTCGGGTCTCAGGCTGCATCAGACACAGCACTAGTGTCCAGGGCAGCCTCTAAATCGGGGTTTCCTTGAGGGCTGAAGATTAATTCTCCTGTGGGGTTTCTGGGCAGACTCACGAGGCACTTCTTCTTTTGATGGGGAAGGCAGAATGCTGTGTTGTGGCTCTGGAATTCCTCATCAATAGGGCTTGGGGAGCATTAGGTTGTATGGAATTGTATAAACAAGCTACGGTTCAATTTACTGCCAAGCAGAAGGCATTTACAGGGTGCAGCTTCTGGTTCAAGATATCCAGCACCTGAGTAAGGGGGCATGCCAGATGTTTGCTCACACTAGAGTTTGTGTCTATGATGACCAACTAATGGAGGGGTGGTGTCAAGAGTCCATGAAGGATTTCCCATGCATAGGATTGTGAGATGTTCCAAAAAGCAAGTTTTCCTTCTATTGGACAGGTCGAGCCTGTATTTTTTTTCTTTTTTCTTTCTTTCTTTTTTTTTTTTCTCCGGCGTAACCCATGTGGAATGTTGGGTAGCAGAGCTCACCCACATGGATGCCTGGAAAGCATACCTCCATTGACATTGCAGCTGAGGAACAAGGCATGCTCGTTCTAGTGGCTCTGGGGCGAAGGACCCAGGTTTTGAGTTGATATGAACTCTCTTGCAGATGGGTCACAATGCTGGATTATTACCAGGGAGATCTTAGATTGTGCTGGTGGCTAAGGTGCCAGGCAGTATTCTCCTACTTTGAGGGTGTGGCACATGTCGAAGAGCATGGTTTCCTTCTTGGGACAAGAGGTGTTCTGTTGTGTGGCTCAGCGACTACCTGTTGCATCATAAGTTGGTATTTCAGAACAGGTCCCTGAGAATAGATGCCTGAAAACCTAATCTAGGTTTCCAATGGGGTACTAGGGGCATGTCAGGTTTCATCTTCTGACTCAGGACCATTTACCTGGCTGTCTGACTGGAAGTAGGTGATCAGGGTGTTTCACACTGTGCATTTGCGTCCTGAATGGACACCAATATGAGGGTGGGCTCAAGTGCCTTGCGGTTTTTGCCTAATCTGGAAGATTTGGGCAACTGTGACAGGCACAGTTTCCTTGGGTATGGCAGGCACAGTCCTGTGGTATTGCTCCAGAGTCCCCATGCTAGAGAGCATGTGAGCCATGGTTTTAGGAGAGAAGTCTGCAAGCAGAAATTCGGGTAAGTGTTAGAGGCGAGGTGATTGCAGGACCAAAGCAAAGACCTGGAGGTCAGCTCATCATGAAGTGTAATTAGGGTAACTGGAAGGCAGTAGCACAGACTTTTTATCTAGATTGTGTGTACTGGATGGCCTCGGAATGCAGGTGTCTTCTCATGGGTCCATGGGAGATTTATCCTCTCTAAGGATCCTGGTGGCTCCCCATAGTTTGGTGGCTTTTTCGGGGAAGGGAAGCGTGCGGTTTTCCATCTCAAGGGTGCCCCAAAACTGGGATTCTAGAGAGGGGTTCTGGGTCTGGGCGCCTGGAAAATTCCACGAAGGGTTAGGATTTGGGCCTAGGGGCACACGAGGCCTGCAATGCGGGATCATGGTGGTGCAACTGAGAGGGCTTGTTTGAAAGCATGCTCAGGCTGAGGGTCACAATGCCTGTTTATGCCCAGGGTGGCCCTCAGGAGTGGGAGTGGTCTCATTGGCCATGCAGCTGGCTCCCACTTTGAGGTTTGGACACCCATCCCAACAGACAGGATTCCTGCCATGGTGAAGGAGGAGTTCTCTATTCTGCTTTAGGTTCCCCTATTGGCAAGGATTCCAGCAAAATTCTGTGGACAGATGCCTGAATACCAAGGATGGGTAGAGCTGAAGGACTTGGGTCATGGCTTGTCTCACATTCTGGATATGGGGCCACTCTCTTTGTCGCTGACACTAGGTCGGGGCTCCGGCTCTGCCAGACACAGCTCTAGTGCCCAGAGCAGCCTATAAATTGGGGTACCCTCGAGGGTCCAGCAGATTGATACTCAAGTGCGGTACCTGGGCAGACTCACCAGGCACTACATTTTACTATGGTGAAGGCAGAATGGTGGGTTTTGGCTCCAGAATACCCTTTCTACAGGATTTTTGGACCAGTAGGGTGAGGATGGAATTGTAAACACAAGTTAGGGTTCAATTCAGTGCCAAGCAGATGGCAGTTCCAATGTGGAGCAGCTTATTTGATATATTCAGCAGCTGAGATAGGGCTGATATCTGATGTTTGCGTATATGATGACCGTTAAATGGAGGGGTGGCGTCAAGAGTCCATGGAGGATTTTTCATGCTGAGTCTTGTGAGATGCTCCAAACAGCAAGGTTTCCTTCTACAGAACAGGTGGAAACTAGTTTGTTTGCTCCAGGGTCCACCATGTGGAAGTTTTGGTAGCGGAGCTCTCCCAAATGGATGCTTGGAAAGCACACCTCCATTGATCATTGTAGCTGAGGAACATGGCATGTTCCTTCTGGTGGCTCTGGGGAGAAGGTCCAAGACCTTGAGTTGACATGAAATCTCTTGCAGATGGGTCAAAATGCTGGTTTGTTACCAGGGATATCTTAGATTGTGCTGATGACTAAGGTTCTGTGCAGGATTCTCCAAACCTGAAGGTTTGGCAAAGGTCGAAGCACACAGTTTCCTTCTGGGGACAGGAGATGTTAGGTTGTGTGGATCAGGGACCACATCTTATATCATTAGTTCTTATTCCAGAACAGGCCTCTGAGGACAGATGCCTGAAAACCTAATCTAGGGTTCAAATGTGGTCCTAGGGGCATGTATGGTTCAGTCTTCTGACTCCAAACCATTGAATTGGGTGTCTGCCTGGATGTAGGTCATCAGGTTGTTTCAGACCACGCATTTGCATACAGAATGGCTGTCAATATTGGGGTGGTATCAGGGTCCTCAGGTTTCTCCTAATCTGGATGGTTTGGGCAACTGTGATGGGCATAGAATCCTTGGGAATGGCAGGCACAGTCCTGTGGTGTGGCTCCAGAGACCCCATCCTAGAAGACATGTGAGCCACGGTATTGTTAGAGAAGTCTGCAAACTCAAGTTCAGATTAGGGTTAGTGACTAGTTGATTGTAGGCCCAGTTCCTACAACTGGAGGGCAGCTCGTCAGGAACTGTAATAAGGGCGACTGGAAGGTGGTGGTACAGGCTTTCTATCTGGATTGTTTTTCCAGGATGGCCTCAGAATGCAGATATGGTCTCCTGGGTCCATGGGAGATTTTTCCTCTCTAAGGATCCTGATGGCTCCCCATAGTTTGGTGGCTTTTTCGGGAGAAGGGAAGAGTGCTGTACTCCATCTAATGGGTGCCCCAAAACAGGGGTTCCAGAGACGGACTCTGAGTGGAAATCATACCAAGGGTTAGAATTTGGGCATAGGGGTGTAGCGGGCTTTCAATGCTGGATCCTGGTGTTGGAATGTTGGGGATGTTGGAAAGAATACTCAGGCTGAGGGTCACAATGCTTGTTTGTGACAAAGGCAGGTCCTCAGCCGTGGGCATGGAAACAATGGACATGCAGCTAGCTTTGTATTTGAAGGTTGGACACACAGGAAACAGCCATGTTTCCTGCCATTGGGAAGTAGGAGTTCTCTATTATGCTTCTGGTTCCCCCATTGGCAGGGATTCCAGCAAAAGTCTATGGACAGGTGCCTGAGTACCAAGGATGGGTAGAGATGACAGACTTGGGCCATTGCCTGTCTCACAGGTGGCTGACACTAGGTCGGGGCTCAGGCTCTGTGAGACACAGCACTATTGGGCATCCTATAATCGGGGTTCCCTTGATGGCCAAAGATTGATTCTCATGTGGGGTTTCTGGGCAGACTAACCAGGCACTTCTTCTTTCTATGGGGAAAGCAGAATGCTGCATTGTGGCTCCAGAATTCCTCATCAATAGGGCTTGGGCACCAGTAGGGTGAGGATGGAATTGTAAACACAAGGTACGGTTCATTTCACTGCCAAGCAGAAGGCATTTCCAATGTGCAGCGGCTGATTCAAGATATTTAGCACCTGAGTAAGGGCGGATGTCAGATATTTGTTCACACTGGAGTTTGTTTCTATGATGATCGACTCATGGAGTGGTGGCATCAAGAGGTCATGTATGATTTTCCAAGCAGAGGCTTGTGAGATGCTCCAAACAGCAAGATTTCCTTCTTTTGGACAGGTGGAGTGTGGTTTGTTTGCTCCAGGGTCCCCATCTGGAAAGTGTGGGTTGCAGAGCTCACCCGCATGGATGCCTGGAAAGCACACCTCCATTGAACATTGCAGTTCAGGACCATTGCAGAATCTTTCTTATGGCTCTGGGGCGAAGTACCAAGGCGTTGAGTTGACATGGAATCTCTTGCAGATGGGCCTCAATGCTGGTGTGTAACCAGAGAGATCTTAGAATGTGCTGGTGTCTAACGTGCCATGCAGGATTCTCCTACCATGAGGGTTTGGCAACAGTCAAAGAGCACAGTTTCCTTCTGGGGACAGGAGATGTTCTGTTGTGTGGCTCAGGGACCACATGTTGTTTCATAAGTAGATATTCCAGAACAGGACTCTGAGGACAGATGTCTGAAACCTAACCTAGGATTCCAATGAGGTCCTAGGGAAATGTCAGTTTCAATCTTATGACTCAGGACCATTGATTTGGCTGACTGCATGGATGTAGGTGATCACGGTGTTTTAGATTGGGCATTTGCGTCCAGAGCGACCGACAATATTGGGGTGGGTCGGGGGCCTTGCAGGTTTTTCCTAATCTGGAAAGTTTGGGCAACTGCGACGGGCACCATTTCCTTGGGGATGGCAGGAACAGTCCTGTGGTGTGGCTCCAGAGAACCTGTCATTGGGGGCATGTGAGCCCTGGTTATTGGAGAGAAGTCTGTAAACACAAATTCAGATTAGTGTTAGTGGCCTGGTGACCACAGGCCCAATGCGTAGACCTGGAGAGCGGCTCATCAGAAACTGTAATTTGGGTGACTAGAAGTCAGTAGCACAGGCTTTTCTATCTCGATTGTGTGTCCAGGATGGCCTCGGAATGCAGGTGTCATCTCATGTGTCCATGGGAGACATTTCCCCTCTTAAGGATCCTGGTGACTCTCCATAGTTTGGTGGCTTTTTCGGTGAGGCAGAGTGCTTTTTTCCATCTGAGTGGTGACCCAATACAGGGATTCCAGAGACGGGCTCTGGGTTTGTGCACCTGGTAAATCCCAGCAGAGTTAGGTTTTGGGCCTAGGGGTGTACTAGGCCTGCAATGCAGGATCCTTCTGGTGCAACTGAGAGGGCTTTGAAAGCTTGCTCAGGCTGAGAGTCACAATGCCTGTTTGTGCCCAGGGCGGCCCTCAAGTTGGGCCTCGTCTCACTGACAATGCAGTTGGCTCCCACTTTGAGGGTTGGGCATCCATCTCAACAGCCAGGTTTCCTGCCGTGTGGAAGGCGGAGTTCTCTTTTGTGCTTCATGTTCCCCCATTGGCAGGGATTTCAGCAAAAGTCTAGGGACAGGTGCCTGAATAGCAATGATGTGTAGAGATGACAGACTTAGGCCATGGCCGGTCCAACATGCTAGGTACAGGGCCCGCTCTCTGGGTGTCTGAAACTAGGTCGGGTCTCGGGTTCTGTACTAGTGATCAGGACAGCCTATAATCGTGGTTCCCTCGAGAGCTGAGCAGATTGATGCTCATGTTGCGTTTCTGGGCAGACTCACCAGGCACTTCTTATTTCTAAGGGGAAGGCAGAATGCTGCATTGTGGTTCCAGAATTCCCTATCAAGAGGGCTTGGGAACCAGTCACGTAAGGATGGAATTGTAAACACAAGATATGGTACAATTCAGTGCCAAGCAGAAGGCAGTTCCAATGTGCAGCAACTTATGCGAGATACCCAGCACCTGAGTAAGGCAGAATCAGATCTTTGTTCACACTGGAGTTTGTGTCTATGATGACCGACAAATGGAGGGGTGGTGTCAAGAGGCCATGGAGGATATCCCACGCTGAGGCTTGTGAGATGCTCCAAGCAGCAAGGTTTCCTTCTACTGGACAGTTGGAGCCTGGTTTATTTGCCTCAACATCCCCCATGTGGAAAGTTTGGGTAGTAGAGCTCTCCCGGATGGATGCCTACAAAGCACACCTCCATTGACCATTGCAGATGAGGAAAATGGCAGGATCATCCTGATGGCTCTGGGGCGAAGTACCAAGGCCTTGAGTTGACATGGAAACTCTTGCAGATGGGCCAAAATGTTGCTTTGTTACCAGGAAGATCTTAGAATGTGTTGGTTGCTAAGGTGCTGAGCAGGTCTCCTACCTGAGGTTTTGGCAAAGGTCGAAGAGCACGGTTTCCTTCTGAGGCCAGGAGATATTCTGTTGTGTGGCTCAGGGACACGTGTTGAATCATAAGTTGGTTTTCCAGAACATGCCCCTGAGGACAGATGCCTGAAAACCTAATCTAAGGTTCCATTGAGGTCCTAGGGACATGTCAGGTTCAATCTTCTGACTCAGGACCATTGACTTGACTGTCTGCCTGGATGGAGGTGATCAGGGTGTTTCAGACTGGGCGTTTGCGTCCAGAGCAGCCTACAATATGGAGGTTGGCGCAGGGGCCTTGCAGGTTTCTCCTAATCTGGAAGGTTAGGGCAACTGTGATGGTCCCATTTTCCTTGCGGATGTCAGCATAGGCCTGTGGTGTGGATCCTAAGACCCCATCCTGGAGGGCATGTGAGCTATGGTTTTGTAGAGAAATCTCCAAACACAAATTCGGGTTAGGGTTAGTGGTGTGGAGGTCGCAAACCCAATGCCTAGACCTGGAGGGCAGCTCGTCAGGAACTTTAAATAGGGTGACGGGAAGGCGGTAGCACTGGCTTTTCTATGTGGATTGTTTATCCAGGATGGCCTCAGAATGCAGGTTCGATCTCATGGGACCATGGGAGACATTTCCTCTCTAATGATCCTGGTGGCTTTCCATAGTTTGGTGGCTTATTCGGTGAGGGAAGAGTGCAGTTTTCCATCTTAGTGGTACCCCAATATTGGGATTCCAGAGATGTGCTCTGGGTCTTATCGCCTGGAAAATCCCACCAAGTGTTAGGATTTGGGGCTAGGTGTGTACCAGGCCTGCAATGAGGGATCTTGTTTGTGCAACTGAGAGAGCTTGTTTGAAAGCATGCTCAGGCTGAGTGTCACAATGCCTGTTTGTGCCCAGTGAGGTCGTCAGTATTAGGAGTGGTCTCATTGGCCATGCAGCTCGCTCCCACTTTGAGGTGTGGACACACATCACAACAGCCAGATTTCCTGCCACAGGGAATAAGGAGTTGTCTATTGTGCTTCAGGTTCCCCCATTGGCAGGGTTTCCAGAAAAGATCAAGAGACAGGTGTCTGAATACCAAGAATGGGTAGAGATGATGTACTTGGATATGGGCACTGCTCTCAGTGTGGTTGACACTAAGTCTGGGTTCAGGGTCTGTCAGACACAGCACTAGTGGCCAGGGAAAACTATAAATCGGGGTTCCCTCAAGAGCCTAGCAGATTTATCCTCATGTGGGTTTTCTGGGCAGACTCACCAGGCACTTCTCCTTTCTATGGTGTAGGCAGAATGCAGCGTTTTGGCTCCATAATTCCCTATCAAGAGGGCATGGGGACCAGTCGGGTGAGGATGGAAAGGTAATCACAAGCTATGGTTTAATTCAGTGCCAAGCAGAAGCCATTCCAATGTGCGGTGGCTTATTCGAGACATCCAACACCTGAGTAAGAGCAGACTTTTACTCACACTGAAGTTTTTGTTTATGATGATTGACAATGGAGGGCTGACATCAAGAGGCCATGGAGGATATCCCACGTTGAGGCTTGTGAGATACTCCAAATAGCAAGGTTTCCTTCCTCTGGACAGGTGGAGTCTGATTTGTTTGCTCTCAGTTCCCCCATGTGGAAAGTATGGGTAGCAAAGCTCTACCGTTTAGACCAGGAAACCATAGTTGCATTGACCATTGCAGCTGAAGAACATAGCAGGTTCATTCTGGTAGCTCTTGGGCGAAGTAACAAGGCCTTGAGTTGACTTGGAATCTCTTGCACATGGATCCCAGTGCTGATGTTACCAGGTAGATAATAGAATGTGCTGGTAGCTAAGGTGCCATGCAGGATTCTCCGACCCTGAGGGTTTGACACAGGTCCACGAAAATGGTTTCCTTCTGGAGACAGAAGTTGTTCTGTTGTGTGGCTCAGGGACCACATGTGGTATCATATATTGATATTGCAAAACAGCCCTCTGAGGAGTGACGCCTGAAAATCTAATTTATGTTTCCAATGAGGTCTTAGGGGCATGTCAGTTTCAATCTTCTGACTCTGGATCATTGACTTGGCTGTCTTCCTGTAGATGTAGGTGATCAGGGTGTTTCAGACTGTGCATTTGTGTCCGGAGCAGCCTCCCATAGTGGAGTGGGCTCAGGGGCCTTGCAGGTTTCTCCTAATCTGGTGGGCTTAGGCAACTGTGATGGGCACAGTTTCCTTGGGGATGGCAGGCACAGTCCTGTGGTGAGGCAACAGAGACCTCATCCTTGAAGGCATGTGAGCCATGGTTTTGTGAGAGAAGTCTGGAAATACAAACTCGGGTTAGGGTTAAGGTGATGTGATACAGGCCCAATGCGCAGACCTTGAGGGCAGCTCCTAAGGAACTGTAATTAGCGGGACTCGAAGGCAGAATCACAGGCTTTTTTTTTTTTTTTATCTGGATTGTGTGTCCAGGATGGTCTCGGAATGCAGGTGTGGTTTCATGGGTCCATGGGAGATTTGTTCTCTCTAGGGATCTTGGTGGCTACCAATAGTTGTGTGGTTTTTGGGGGAAGTGGAGAATGATGTTTTCCACCTTAGGAGTGCCCAAAACAAGGATTCCAGAGATGGGCTCTGGGTCTGAGTGCTTGGAAAATCCCAACAATGGTTAGGATTGGGCCCAGGGCCCTGCAATGCAGGATCCTCATGGTGCCGCTGAGAGGGATTTTTTGAAAGCATGCCGAGGCTGAGTGTCACAATGCCTATTTGTGCCCAGGGCGTCCCTCAGGAGTGGGTCTTGTCACATTGTCGATGCAGCTGTCTCCACTCTGAGGGTTGGACAACCATCCCAACAGCCACGTTTCCTGCCATGGGGAAGGCACAGTTCTCTATTGTGCTTCAGGTTTCCCCATTGGCAGGGATTCCAGGAAAGTTCTGGGGACCGATAGCTGAATACCAAGGATGGGTAGAGATGACGGCCCTGGTCCTTGGCCTGTCTCACATGCTGGATATGGGCCCCACCTTCTGGGTGGCTGACACCAGGTCGGGGCTCAGGCTCTGTCAGACACAGCACTAGGGGCCAGAGCTGCCTATAAGTCGGGGTTCCCTAGAGGGCCGAGTAGATTGATACTCATGTGGAGTTTCTGGGCAGGTTCATCAGGTCCTTATTCTTTCTATGGGGAAGGCAGGACGCTGTATTGTGGCTCCAGAATTCCCTATCATGAGGGCTTGTGGACCAGGAGAGTGAGAATGGAACTGTAAACCCAAGCTATGGATAAATTCAGTGACAAGTGAATGGCATTTCCAGTGTACAGTGGCTGATTCGAATATTCAGCACCTGAGTAAGGGCAGATGTCAGATGTTTGCTCATGCTGGAGATTGTGTCTATGATGACCGACAAATGGAGGGGTGGCATCAAGAGGCCATGGAAGAGTTCACATGCTGGGGCTTGTGAGATGCTCCAAACATCAAAGTTTCTTTCTACTGGACAGGGGGAGTCTGGTTTGTTTGCTCCAGTTTCTCATGTGGAAATTTTGTCTAGCAGATCACCTGCATATGGAGGCCTGAAAAGCACAACTACATTGACCATTGCAGCTGAGGAACATGACAGGTTCGTTCTGGTGGCTCTGGGGCAAAGTATCAAGGCCATGAGTTGACATGGAGTCTCATGAAGATGGGTCACAATGCTGGTTTGTTACCAGGGATATCATAGAATGTGCTAGTTGCTAAGGGTCGTGCAGGATTCATCTACCCTGAGGGTTTGACAAAGGTCCAAGAGCATGGCTTCCTTCTGGGGCCAGGAGATGTTATGTTCTGTGGCTCAGGGACCACATGTTGTATCATAAGTTGGTATTCCAGAACAGGTCGCTGAGGACAGATACCTGAAAACCTAATCTAGTGTTCCAATGAAGTCTTAGGGGCATGTCAGGTTCAAAGTCCTGACTCAGGACCATTGACTTGGGTGTCTGCCTGGATGGAGGTGATCAGGTTGTTTCAGACTGCACATTTGAGTCCAGAGTGGCCTCCAATATTGGGCTAGGCTCAGGGGCCTTGTAGGTTTCTCTTAATCTAGAGGTTTTGGGCAACAGTGACAGGCACAGTTTCCTTGAGTATGGCAGGCACAGTCCTTTGGTGTGGCTCCAGATACCATAACCAGGAGGGCATGTGAAGCATGGTTTTGGGAGGGATGTCTGCAAACACAAACTCCGGTTAGGGTTAGTGGCGAGGTGATTGCATGCCCAATGCATAGACCTGGAAGGCAGCTCCTCAGGAATTGTAAATCGGATGACTCCTAGGTGGTAGCACAGACTTTAGTATCTGGATTGTGTGTCTAGGAAGGCCTCGGAATGCAGGTGTGGTCTCATGGGTCCATGGGAGATTTTGCCTCTCTAAGTTTCCTGGGGGCTCCAAATAGTTTGGTGGCTTTCTTGGGGAAGAGAAGAGTGCTGCTTTCCAAATTATGGGTGCTTTAAAATAGGGATTCCAGAGATGGTCTCTGGGTCTGGGCCACTGGAAAATCCCACCAAGTGTTAGGATTTGGGCCTAGGGGCATACCAGGCCTGCAATGTACAATCCTGAAGGTGCATGAGAGTGTTTGTTTGAAAGCATGCTCAGACTGAGGGTCACCATGCCTGCTTATGCCCAGGGTGGCACTCATGAGTGGGCGTGGTCTCCTTGGTCATGGAGCTGGCTTCCACTATGAGGTTTGGAAACCCATCCCAACTGCTAGGATTCCTGCCATGGGGAAGGAGGAGTTCTCTATTGTGCTTCAGGTTCCCCCATTGGCATGGATTCCAGCAAAGGTCTGGTGACAGATGCCTGAATACCAAGGATGGGTAGAGATGACGGACGTGGGCCATGGCCAGTCTCACATGCTGGATATGAGCCCCGATCACTTGGTGGCTGACACTAGGTCTTGGCTAAGTTCTGGCAGACACAGCACTAGTGGCCAGGGAAGCCTATAAATCGGGGTTCCCTCGAGCTCCAAGCTGATTGATCCTCATGTGGAGTTTCTGGACAGACTCACCAGGCCCTTTTTTCTTTCTACAGGTAAAGCAGAATGTTGCATTGTGGATCTAGAATTCCCTCTCTAGAGGGCTTGTGGACCAGGAGGGTGAGGATGGAATTGTAAACACAAGCTACGATTCAATTCAGGGTCAAGCAAAAGGCAGTTCCATTGTGTAGTAGCACCTTATTCGAGATATCCAGCACCTGAGTAAGGGCGGATGTCAGATGTTTGCTCATGCTAGGTTTTGTGTCTATGTTGACCGACAAATGGAGGGGTAGCGACAAGAGGCCATGGAGTATTTCCCATCCTGGGGCTTGTGAGATGTTCCAAACAGCAAGTTTTCCTTCTTCAGGACAGGGGCAGTCTGGTTAGTTTATTCCAGGGTCCCCCATGTGGAAAGTTTGGGTAGTAGAGCACTTCTTCATGGATGCCTGTAAAGCACACCTCCATTGACCATTGCAGCTGAGGAACATGGCAGGTTCGTTCTGCTGGGTCTGGGGCGAAGTACCAAGGCCATGAGTTGACATGGAGTTTCATGAAGATTGGTCACAATGCTGGTTTGTTACCTGGGAGGTCTTAGAATGATCTCATGTCTAAGGATCTGTGCAGGATTCATATACCCTGAGGGTTGGACACAGGTCCAAGAGCACGGCTTCCATCTGGGGTAGGAGATTTTCTGTTGTGGGGCTCAGGGACCATATGTTGTATTATACGTTGGTATTCTAGAAGAGGCCTCTGAGGACAGATGACTGAAAAGATAATCTAGGCTTCCAATGAGGTCATAGGGCGATGTCAGTTTCAATCATCTGACTCAGGACCATTGACTTGGGTGTCTGCCTGAACGGAGGTGAACAGGGTGTTTCAGACTGTGCATTTGCATCCAGAACGGCCTCCATAATTGGGTTGGGCTCAGGAACCTTGCAGGTTTCTCCTAATCAGGAGGGTTTGGGCAACTGTGATCGGCTGAGTTTCCTTGGGGATGACAGGCAGTCCTGTGGTGTGACTCCAGGGGCCCCATCCTGGAGGGCATGTGAGCCATGGTTTTGGGAGAGAAATCTGCAAACACAAACTCGGGATAGGGTTAGTGGCGAGGTATTCACAGGCACAATGCATAGACCTGGAAGGCAGCATGTCAGGAACTATAAATCAGGTGACTCGAAGGCAGTAGCCCAGGCTCTTGTATCTGGATTGTGTATCCACAATGGCCTCAGAATGCAGGTGTGGACTTATCAGTCCATGGGAGATTTTTCCTCTCAAGGATCCTGGGGCTCCCCATAGTTTGGTGGCATTCTCAGGGAAGGAAAGAGGGCTGTTTTCCATCTTAGGGCTGTACTAAAACAGGGATTCCAGTGACGGGGAAAGCACACCCCCAATGACCATGGAAGCTCAGGAACATGGTAGTTTTCTTCTGGTGGCTCTGGCTAGAAGTACAAAGGCCTTGAGTTGACACTGAATCTCTTGCAGATGGGTCACAATGCTTGTTTCTTACCACGGAGATATTAGAATGTGCTGGTGGCTAAGGGGCCATGCAGGATTCTCCCACCCGGAGGGTTTGACACAGGTCTAAGGGCATGATTTCCTTCTGGGGACAGGAGATGTTCTGTTCTGTGGCTCAGGAACCACATGTTATATCATAAGTTGGTATTCCAGAACAGGCCTCTGAGGACAAATGCCTGAACACCTAATCTAGGGTTCCAGTGAGGTCCTAGGGGCATGTCAGTTTTAATCTTCTGACTCAGGACCATTGACTTGAGTGTCTGTTGGATGTAGGTGATCAGGATGTTTCATAATACACATTTACTTCCAGAGCAGCCTCCAATATTGTGGTGGACTCAGGGACCTTAAAGTTTTCTCCTAATCTGGAGGACTTGGGAAACTGTGACAGGCAAGTTTTTCTTGGGGATGACAGGCACAGTCCTGTGGTTTGGCTCCAGAGACCCCATCCTGGAGGGCATTTGAGCCATGGTTTTGGGAGAGAAATCTGCAAGCATAAACTCGGGTTAGGGTTAGTGGCGAGGTGATCACAGGCCCAATGCACAGACCTGGATGGCAGCTCATCAGGAACTGTACTTAGGGGGACTTGAAAGAGGTAGCACAGGATTTTCTATCTGCATTGTGTGTCCAGGATGGCCTCGGATTGCAGGCGTGGTCTCATGGGTCCATGGGATATTTTTCCTGTCTAAGGAACCTGGCAGCTCACAATACTTTGGTGGCTTCTTCAGGGAAGAGAAGAGTGCTGTTTTCCATCTAAGGGGTTGCCCAAAAGAGAAATTTCAGAGATGGGAACGGGGTGTGGGCACCTGGAAAATCTCACCAAGGGTTAGAATTTGGGCCTAGGAGTGTACTAGACTGGCAAAGCAGGATCCTGGTAGTGAAACTGAGAGTGCTTGTCTGAAAGCATGCTCAGGCTGAGGGTCACAATGCCTCTTTGATCCAAGGGCGGCCATCAGGAGTGGGTGTGGTCTCATAGGCAATGCAGCTGGCTCCCACACTGATGGTTGGACACCCATCCCAACAGCCAGGTTTCATGCCATGGGGAAGTAGGAGTTTTCTATTGTGCTTCAAGTTCCCCCATTGGAAGGGACTCCAACAAAAGACTGAGGACAGATGCCTGAATACCAAGGATGGGTAGATATGACGGACTTGAGCCATGGCCGGACTGCATGCTGGATATGGGTCCCACCCTCTGGGTGGATGACACGATGTCGGGGCTCAGGCTCTGTCAGACACAGCACTAGTGGTCAGGGCAGCCTATAAATCGGGGACCCCTCTAGGGCTGAGCAGATTGATCCTCATGTGGGGTTTCTGGGCTGACTCACCAGGCACTTCTTCTTTCTATGGGGAAGGCAGAATGCTGCGTTGTGGCTCCAGAATTCCCTCGCAACAAGGCTTGGAGATCAGTAGGGTGAGGATGGAATTGTAAAACCAAGCTAGGGTTCAGTCCAGTGCCAAGCAGAAGGCAGTTCCAATATGTAGTGCCTTATTTGAGAAACCAGCACCCGAGTAAGGGCTGTTGTCAGATGTTTGCCCACACTGGAGTTTGTATCTATGATGATCAACAAATGGAGGGCTGGTGTCAAGAAGCCACGGAGGATTTCCCATGCTGAGGTTTGTGAGATGCTCCAAACAGCAATGTTTCCTTCTACTGGACATGTGGAGTCTGGTTTGTTTGTTCTAGGTTCCCCCATGTGGAAAGTTTGGGTAGCGGAGCACTACCGCATGGACACCTGGAAAGCAAACCTCCATTCTCCGTTGCAGCTGAGGAACATGGCAGATTTGTTCTGGTGGCTCTGGTGTGAAGTACCAAGGGCCATGAATTCACATGGAATCTCTTTCAGATGGGTTACAGTGTTGGTTTTTTACCAAGCAACGATTAGAATTTCCTGGTGCTAAGGGGCCAAGCAGGATTCTACTACCTGGAGGGTTTGACAGAGTTCAAAGAACACGGTTTCTTTCTGGGGAGAGGAGATGTACTTGTTATATCATGTTATATCATAAGTTGGTATTCCAGAAAAAAAAACCTCTGAGGACAATAATTGTAAACCTAATCTAGGATTCCAGTGACATCCTAGGGTCATGTCAGGTTTAATCTTCTGACTCAGCACCATTGACTTTGGCGTCTGTCAGATGTAGGTGATCAGGGTGTTTCAGATTCTGCATTTGAATACAGAGCAGCGTCCAATATGGCGGTGAGCCCAGGCGCCTTTGAGGTTTCTCCTAATCTCGATGGTTTGGGAAACTGGGACGGGCAAATTTTCCTTGGGGATGGCAGGCACAGCCCTGTGGTGTGGCTTCAAAAACCCCATCCTTGAGGATATATGAGCCATGGTTTTGGGAGAGTAGACTGAAAACTCAAACTCGGGATAGGCTTAGTGGTGAGATGATCACAGGCCCAATGCATTGATCTGGAGGAGAGCTCATCAGAAACTGTTATTAGGGTGACTGGAAAGCAGTAGCACAGGCTTTCCTATCTGGATTGTATGTTTGGATGGCCTCAGAATGCATATGTGGTCTCATAGGTCCATGGGAGATTTTTCTTCCTTAAGGATCCTGGCGGCTCCTAATAGTTTGGTGGCTTTCTCAGGGAAGGGGAGAATGCTGTTTTTCATCTTAGGGGTGCACTATAACAAGGATTCTGGAGACAGGTCTGGGTGCCAAGAGATTCCCAACAAGGGTTAGGATTTGTGCCTAGCGGCATACCAGCCCTGAAATGCCGGATCCTGGTGGTGCAATAGAGAGGGCTTATTTGAAAGCATGCAGAGGTTGAGGGTCACAATGCCTGTCTTTCCCCAGGCGACCCATAGGAGTGGGCATGGTCCCATTGCCCATGCAGCTGGCTCCCTCTCTGAGGGTTGGACACCCATCCCAACAGCTAGGTTTCATGCCATGGGGAAGGAGCAGTTCGCTATTGGGCTTCAGGTTCCCCCATTGGCAGGGATTCCAGCAAAGATTTGGGGACTTATGCCCGAATACTATGGATGGGTAGAGAGGATGGATTGAGCTATGGCTGGATATGGGAACCACTCTCTGGGTGGCTGACACGAAGTCATATCTCAGGCTCTGTCAGACACAACATTAATGGCCAGGGCAACTGATAAATCGGGGATCCTCGGGGGTTGAGCAATGATCCTCATGGGGGGTTTCTGGACAGTCTTACCAGGCAATTCTTCTTTCTATGGGGAAGCAGAATGCTGCATTGTGGATCCGTAATTCCCTATCAAGAGGGCCTGGGGACCAGTCAGGTGAGGATGGAATTATAAACACTAGCTATGGTTCAATTCTGTTCTAAGCGGTAGGCAGTTCCAAAGGGTAGTGGCTTATTTGAGATAGCCAGCACCTGAGTAAGGGGGGATGTCAGATATTTGCTCACACTGGAGTTAGTGTCTATAATGTCTGACAAATGGAGGGGTGGTGTCAAGAGGCTATGGAGAATTCCCCATGCTGAGGCTTTTGAGATGATCCAAACAGCAAGTGTTCCTTCTACTGGACAGGTGGAGTCTGCTTTGGTTGCTCCACAGTCCTCCACGTGGAAAGTTTGGGTAGTAGAGCTCTCCTGCATGGATGCCTGGAAAGCACACGTCCATTGACCATTGCAGCTGAGGATCATGGCATGTTCCTTCTGTTTCCTCTGCAGCGCAGTACCAAGGCCTGGAGTTGACATGGAATCTCTTGCAGATGTTTCACTATGCTGGTTTGTTATGAGAGATATCTTAAAATGTGCTGATGGCTAAGAGGCCATGCAGGATTCTCCCACCTTGAGGGTTTTATACAGGTCCAAGGGCACGATTGGTTTCTAGGGACAGGAGATGTTTTGTTGTGTGGCTCAGGGACCACATGTTGTGTCCTAATTTGGTATTCCAGAACAGACGACAAATGTCTGAAAACCTAATTAAGAGATCCAGTGAGGTCCTAGGGGCATGTCAGGTTCAATCTTCTGAATCAGGCCCATTGACTTGGGTGTCTGCCTTGATGGAGGTGATCAGGGTGTTTCAGACTGTGCATTAGCAACCAGTCCAGCCTCCAATACTGGGAAGGGCTCAGGGGCCGTACAGGTTCCTCCTAAACTGGAGGGTATGGGCAAATGTGACGGCCATAGTTTCCTTGGGGATTGGAGACAGTCCTCTGGTGTGGCTACAGAGACCTCATCCTGGAAGGCATGTGAGCCATGGTTTTGGGTGAGAAGTCTGCATACACAAACTCGGGTTAGGGTTAGTGGAGAGGTGATCACAGGCCCAATGCATAGACCTGGAGGGCAGCTTATCAGGAACTGTAATTAGGGTGCCTCGAAAGCGGTAGCACAGGCTTTTATATCTGGATTATGTGTCCAGGATGGCCTGCGAATGCAGGTGTGGTCTCATGGGTCCATGGGAGACTTTCCTCTCTTTGGAACCTGCTGGCTCCCTGTAATTTGGTGGTTTTTTTGTGGAAGGGAAGAGTGATGGTTTCCAACTTATGTGTGCCCCAAAATATGGATTCCAGAGATGGGCTCTGTGTCTGGGCGCCTGAAAAATTCCACCAAGGGTTAAGATTTGGGTCTAGGGGCGTACCAGGCCTTCAAAGCCCAATCCTGATGGTGCAACTGAGAGGCCTGGCTTGAAAGCATGCTCAAGCTCGGGGTCACAATGCCTGTTTGTCCCCAGGGCAGCCCTCAGGAGTGGGAACGGTCTCATTGGTAATGCACCTAGTTCCCACTCTGAGGGGTGGAAACCCATCCCCAAAGCCACGTTTTATGCCTTGGGGAAATAGGACTTTTGTATTGTGCTTCAGGGTCCCCCATTGGCAGGGATTCCAGCAAAGGTCTGGGAAGAGTGGCCTGAATACTAAGGATGGGTAGAGATGACTGCCTTGGGCCATCTCTGGTCTCACATGCTGGATATGGGCCTGGCTCTCTGGGTGGCTGACAAGAGGTCGGGGCTCAGACTATGTCAGACACAGCAGTAGTGGCCAGTGTACCTATAAATTGGGGTTCCCTTGAGGGCCGAGCAGACAGATCCTCATGTGGGATTTTCTGGCAGTCTCAGCAGGCACATCTTCTTTCTATGGGGAAGACAGAATGCTGTGTTGTGGCTCCAAAATTCCTCATCAAGAGAGCGTGAGGATGAGCACGATGAGGAAGGAATTGTAAACCCAAGCCACGGTTATATTCAGTGCCAGGCTGAAGACAGTTCCAATGTGCAGAGCCTTATTCGAGATATCCAGCTTGTAAGTAAGGGCGGATGTCAGATGTTTTCTCACACTGGAGTTTTTATCTATGATGACGAACAAATTGAGGGGTGGTGTCAAGAGGATCTGTAGGATTTCCCTCGCTGAGGCTTGTGAGATGCTCCAAACAGAATGGTTTCCTTCTACTAGACAGATGGAGTCTGGTTTGTTTCCTTCAGGGTCCCCCATGTGGAAAGTTTGGGTAGTGGATCTCTCTTGCATGGATGCCTGGAAAGCACACCCACATTGAGCATTGCAGCTGAGGAACATGGGAGGTTCGTTCCGGTGGCTGTGGGGTAAAGTACCAAGGCCTTGAGTTGACATTGAATATTTTGCAGAAAGACCACAATGATGGTTTGTTACCAGGGAGATATTCGAATGTGTTGGTGGGTAAGGTGCCGTACAGGATTCTCCTACCCTGAGGGATTGGCACAGTTCAATGAGCACGGTTTCCTTCTGGGGACAGGACATGTTCTCTTGGCCCAGGGCCCAAATGTTGTATCATAAGTTGGTATTCCAGAACAGGCCCCTGAGAACAGATTCCTGAAAACCTAATTGAGGGTTCCAATGTGGTCCTAGGGGCATGTCAGGTTTAATCTTCTGACTCAGGACCATTGACTTGGATGTCTGCATGGATGTAGGTGATCAGGTTTTTTCAGACTGTGCATTTCTGTCCACAATGACTGCTGATAAAGGGATGGGATCAGGGCCTTGCTGCTTTCTCCTAATCTGGAAGGTTTGGCAACTGTGATGGGCACAGTTTCTTTGGAGATGGAAGGCACAGTCCTGTGGTTTGGCTCCAGAGACCCCATCCTTGAAGGCATGTGAGCCATGGTTTTGGGATTGAAGTCTGCACACACAAATTCGGGTTAGGGTTAGTGGAGTGGTGGTCGCAGGCCCAATGCATAGACCTAGATGGAAACACGTCAGGAAAAGTAAATAGGACGACTGGAAGACGGTAGCACAGGGTTTTCTATCTGGATTGTGTGTCCAGTATGGGTTGGGAATGCAGGTGTGGTCTCATTGGTCCATGGGAGACTTTTCCTCTCTAAGGATCCTGGTGGCTCTCCATAGATTGTTGTCTTTTTCAGAGAAGGGAAGAGTGCTCTTTTCCATCTTAGGGGTGCTGCAAAACAGGGATTCCTGAGACGGGCTCTGGGTCTGGGCTCCTGCAAAATCCCACCATATGTTAGGATTTGGGCCTAGGGCGTACCAGGCAAGCAAAGCAGGATCCTGGTAGTGCAACTGAGAGGGCTTGTTTGAAAGCATGCTCAGGCTGAGGGTCACAATGCCTCTTTGTGCCCAGGCCAGCCCTCAGGAGTGTGCATGGTCTTATTGTCCATGCAGCTTTCTCCCACTTTGAGAGTTGGACACCCATCCCAACAGCCAGACTTCCTGCCATGGGAAAGAAGAGTTCTCTATTGTCCTTCAGGTACCCTCATTGGCAGTGTTTCCAGCGAAGGTCTGGGGACAGGTGCCTGAATACCAAGGATGTGTAGAGATGACGGACTTGGGCCATGGCCGGTCTCACATGCTCTCAGTGTGGCTGACACTATTTCGGGGCTCATGCTCTGTCAGACACAGCACTAGTGGCAAAGGCACCCTTTTAATTGGGGTTCCCTCCAGGGTCAATCAGATGATCCTCATGTGGGGTTTCTGGGTAGATTCACCAGGCACTTCTTTCTATAGGGCATGCAGAATGCTACGTTGTTGCTAAAGAATTCCCTATCAAGAGGGATAGGGGACCAGTAGGGTGAGGATGGATGTGTAAACACAAGCTACAGTTCAATTCAGTGCCATGCGGAATCCACTTCCAATGTGAAGCGGCTTATTGCCGATATCCAGCAGCCGAGTAAGGGCGGATGTCAGATATTTGCTTCCACTGGAGTGTGTGTCTATGATGACCATCAAAAGAGGGGTGGCGTAATTAACCCATGTAGGATTTCCCACACCAAGGCCTGTGATATGCTCCAAACTGCAAGGTCCTTCTCCTTGAAAGGTGGAGTCCAGTTTGTTTGCTCCAGGGTCACGCAAGTGGAAAGTATGGGTAGCAGAGTTCTCCCACATGGATGCCTGGAAAGCGTACCTCCATTGACCTTTGAAGCTGAGGAACATGACAGGTTCATTCTGGTGGCACTGGGGCGAAGTTCCAAGGCCTTGAATTGACATGGAATCTCTTTCAGAGGGGTCACAATGCTGGATTGTTACCAGGGAGATCATAGAATGTGCTGGTGGCTAAGGTGCTGTGCAGGATTCTCCTACCCTGAGGGTTTGCAGAGGTCAAAGATCATGGTTTCTTTCTGGGGACAGGAGATGTTCTGGGGTGTGGCTCAGAGAAAATCTGTTGTATTCCAGAACAGGCCTCTGAGGACAGATGCCTGAACACCTAATCTAGGGTTCCAATGAGGTCCTAGGGGTATATCACTTTCAATCCTCTGACTAAGGACCATTGATTTGGTTGTCTGCCTGGATGTAGGTAAGCAGGGTGATTCAAACTACACATTTGCATCCAGAGTGGCCAACAATATTGGGGAGGGTTCAGGCGCCTTGCAGGTTTCTCCTAATTTGGAATGTTTGGGCAACTGTGATGGGCACAGTTTCCTTGGGGATGGCAGGCACAGTACTGTGGTCTGGCTCCAGGGACCCTATCCTGGAGGGCATGTGAGCCATGGTTTTGAGAGCGAAGTCTGTAAACAAAAATTCGGTTTAGGGTTAGTGGTGAGGTGATCACAGGCCCAATACATAGACATGGAAGGCAGCTTGTCAGGAACTGTAAATCGGATGACTCAAAGGTGGTAGCACAGGCTTTTGTATCTGAATTGTGTGTCCAGGATGGCCTTGGAATGCAGGTGTGGACTCAGGGATCCATGGGAGATTTTTCTGCTCTAAAGATCATGGCACCTCTCATTTTTTGGTGGCTTTCTTGGGAAAGGGAAGAGTGCTGTTTTCCATCTTACAGGTGCCCCAGAACAGGGATTCATGGAAGGGCTCTGGGTTTGGGCCCTTGGAAAATCTCACCACGTATTAGGATTTGGGCCAAGGGGCATACCAGGCCTACAATGCGGGGTCCTGAAGGTGCAACAGAGAGCGTTTGTTTGAAAGCATGCTCAGGCTTCGGGTCAAAATGCCTGTTTGTGCCCAGAGCGGCCCTCGTCAGTGGGCGTGGTCTCATTGGCCATGCAGTGGCTCCCACTCAGAGGGTTGGACACCCTTCCCAACAGTTAGGATTCATGCCATGGGGAAGGAGGAGTTCTCTATTGGACTTCAGGTTCCCCCATTGGCAGGGATTCCAGCAAAGGTCTGGTGACAGATGACTGAATACCAAGGATGGGTAGAGGTGATGGTGTAGGGCCATGGCCGGTCCCACATGATAGATATGGGTCCCGCTGTCTGGGTGGCTGAGACTAGGTCGGGGCTCAGGCTCTGTCTGACACAGCACTAGTGGCCAGGGAATCCTTTACGCTGGGGTTCCCTCTAGGTCTGAACAGATTGATCCTCATGTGGGGTTTCTTGGCAGACTCACCAGGCACTTCTTCTTTCGTGGGGAAGGCAGAATGCTGCATTGTGGCTCTAGAATTCCCTTTCAAAAGGCCTTTGGTACCAGTAGAGTGAGGATGAAATTGTAAACACATGCTATGGTTCAACTCAGTGCTAAGCCGAAGGCAGTTCCAATGTGCAGCAGCTTGTTCGAGATATCCAGCACCTAAGTAAGGGCGGCTGTCAGATATATGCTCACACTGGAGTTTGTGTCTATGATGAGTGAGAAATGGAGGGGTGGCGTCAAGAAGTCATGGAGGATTTCCCATGCCAAGGCTTGTGAGATGCTCCAAACAGCAAGGTCCTTCGCCTGGACAGGTGGAGTCTGGTTTGTTTGCTCCAGTGTCCCCCATGTGGAAAGTATGGGTAGGAGAGCTCTCCCATATGGATGCCTGGAAAGCACACCTCCATTGTCCTTTGCCGATGGGGAACATGACAGGTATGCTATGATGGCTCTGGGGTGATGGACCAAGGACTTGAGTTGACATGGAATCTCTTGCAGATGGGTCACAATGCTGGTTTGTTACCAGGGTGTTTTTAGAATGTGTTGGTGGTTAAGGTGCCTTGCAGGATTCTCCTACCCTTAGGGTTTGGTACTGGTCAAGGAGCACAGTGTCCTTCTGGGGAAAGGAGATGTTCTGTTGTGTGGCCCAGGGACAACATTTTGTATCCTAAATTGGTATTCCAGAAAAGACCACTGAGGACAGATGTTTTAAATCTTAATCTAGGGTTCCAGTTCTTTCCTAGGGGCATGTCAGTTTCAATTTTCTGACTCAGTACCATTGACATGGGTGTCAGTCTGGATGTAGGTCATCAGGTTGTTTCAGACTATGCATTTGCTTCCAGAGCGGCCGCCAATATTGGGGTGGGCTCAGGGCTCTTGCAGGTTTCTCATAATCTGGAAGGTTTGGGCAACTGTGACATGCACAGTGTCCTTGGGGATGGCAGCAGTCCTATGGTGTGGCTCCAGAGACCCCATCCTGGAGGGCATATGAGCCATGGTTTTTGGAGAGAAATCTGCAATCTCAAATTCCTGTTAAGGTTAGTGTCGTGGAGGTCGCAGGCCCAATGCATAGACCTGGAGGGGACCTCCTCAGGATCTGTAATTAGGGTGATGGGAAGGTGGTATCACAGGCTTTTCTATCTGGATTGTGTGTCCAGGATGGCCTCGGTATGCAGGTGTGGTCTCATGGGTCCATGGAACACTTTTCCTTTCTAAGGATCCTGGTGGCTCCCCATAGTTTTGTGGCTTTTTCAGCGAAGGGAAGAATGCTGTTTTCCATCTTAGGGGTGGTGCAAAACAGGGAATATAGAGACTGGCTGTGGATCTAACTCAGAATTCTGCATGTCCCACAGAAAGAAGAATTGTGTGGTAAGACTGCCCAGAAACCCCACATGGGGATTCACCCTCATGGCCCTCGATGGCACCTTAATATGATAGGCCGCCATGAGCACTCAGGCTCTGTCTGACACAGCCTGAGACACGACCTATAGTCTGGCATGTGGTCAGTGGGCCCCATAACCTGCTGGTGGGACCTGCCTTGTCCCAATGCCATCACATCTACTCAACCTGGATATTCAGGTATCTCTCCCCAGACCGTAGCTCAAATTCCTGAGTATGGGGGAACCTGATGCACAAGAGTTCTACTCATTCCAGATGGCAGGAAACCTGGCGGTTGAGATGGGTGTTCAACCCTCAGAGTGGGAAACAGCTGCATGGCCCATGAGACCATGGCCACTCTTGGTAGCCACCCTGGGCACAGACATTGTGACCCTCAGTGTTTGCCTGCTGTCAAACAAATGCCCTCGGTAGCTAGACCAGGATCCTGCTGAGCGTTCCTGCAAGGTCCCTAGAGCCAAATCCTCACCCTCGTTTGTGTTTCATGGCACCCAGACCCCGAAAATGTCTCTGGAATCCCACATTTGGGTATTCCCTGAGACGGAAACAGCAGTCTTCCCTTCCACCAGAGACACCAAACTCTTAGGAGCTGGGCAGAATCCCCATAGACAAAAAATCTCCCATGGCATCATGAAGCCGCCACCCCTACCATGTGCGACCGTCCTGGACATACAATCCAGACAGAAAAGCCAGAACTACTGCCTCCAAGACAGAGTAGTTTCAGTACACTATGCACTGCCCTCAGGGCCTGCATATTGGGCCTGTGATCACCTTGGCCCTCACCCTAACCAAAGTTCGAATTTTCAGATTTCTGTCCCCAAAGCCCTGGCCCACATGACCTCCAGGATGGGGACTCTGGAGCCACAGCAGACAACTGTGCCTAACCTCCCGAAGGAAATTCTGCCCTTCACTGTTGCCCAAATCCTGAAGATTAGGAGCAATGTACAAAGCCCCTGAGCCCGCCACAATTGCCAGAAAAACTCTGAACCGAAATGTGCATTCTGGCACAGCATGAGCACCTGCCTCCAGGCAGACATCCATGTGAAAGGCCTTGAGTCAGATGATTGACCCTGACATGCCCCGGGGACTTCATCAATACCATAGATTAGATTTGCAGGCACCTGTCCCCAAAGGCTTTTTCTCCAATACCAACTTATATTCTAACATGTGGTCCATGAGCCACACAAAAGAACCTCTTCTGTCCCCAGGAGGATAGCTTGCTCTTTGTAGTTTTGTCCAAGACTCAGTGTAGGAGAATCATGCATGGCCCCTGACCACCCCAACACTCTATATCTCCCTGGATTCAAACCATCATTATGATCCAACAGCATGAAACCCCATGTCAACTCAGGCCACTTGGACGTTCGCCCCAGAGTCACCAGAACGAACCTGCCATGTTCCTCAGTTGCAATGGTCAATGGAGGTGTGATTTCCAGGCATCCATTTTAGAGATCTATGCTACCCAAACATTCCATATGGGTACCCTGGAGCAAACAAACCAGACTGTCCCTGTGGAGTAAAAGAAAACCTTGCTGTTTGGATCATCTCACAAGCCCCAGCGTGGGAAATCCTCCATGGCCTTGTGACCCCACCCCTCCATTTGGTGGTCATCATAGACACAGAGACCAGTGTGATCAAGCATCTGACATCAGCCCTTACTCAGGTGCTGGTATCTCGAGTCAGCTGCTGCACACTCGAATTGCCTTCCACTTGGCACTGAATTTAACCATAGCTTGTGTTTACAATTTTATCCTCACCCTCCTTGTCCCCAATCCCTCTGGAAAGGGAGTTCTGAAGCCAAAATGCAGCATTCTGCCTCCCCCACAAAAGAAGACGTGCCTGGTGAGTCTGCCCAGAAACCCCACATGAGGATCCACCTTCATGACCTTCAACGGCAACCTAATATCATAGGCCTCCATGGGCACTCGGGCTCTGTCTAACACAGCCTGAGCCTCGACTTCTAGTCAGACACACAGAGAGTTCACCCCATATCCTGCAGGTGGGACCTGTTGTGGCCTGAAGCCATCACATCTACTCAACCTGCGTATTCAGGCATGTCTCTCCAGACCATAGCTCAAATCCCTGCCTATGGGGGAACCTGAAGCACAGAAGTACCCCCTCTAACCGATGGCAGGAATCTTGGCCATGGAGACCTTGGAATGTGGCAGGGGTTCAGGGACTCTGCAAGATTCTCCAACCCGAAGGGTTTGACACAGCTCCAACAAGGAAGTTTCCCATGTGGAGAAGAGAGGTGTTCTGTTTGGTGCCTCAAGAAAGCCCCATATGCTGGTCTTAGATCCCAGGTCTCTGAGGAGTGACACCTGGATACCAAAGCAAGAGTTCAGATTAGGGCCTATGGGCCTGTCCGGTTCAATCTTCTGTCTCTTTGGACATCTGTCTGCGTGTCTGCATGGAGGTAGTTGCTCAGCTTGTGTCAGAATGCCCCTGTTATGTCCAGGGCGGCTTATAGTAGTGGGATGTCCTTGGGGACCTTGAGGTTTCTTGTATTCTGTAGGGTTGTGGCCAATGGGATGGGCACAGTTTCCTAGGAGAGAGCAAGCACAGTCCTGTGTTGTGGCTCCAGAGGCCCCAGCCTGGAGGCTGTGTGTGCCAGGACTGTGGGGACAGACGTCCGAAAACACAAACTCGGTTCAGATTTGGGACCGAGGTTATGACAGGCCTCATCTACAGTCCGTGAATGGATCACCTCGGGATATAAAAGGGGGGCAAGTGGGAGGCGGTCACTCACAGTTTTGTCTCTGGATGCTGTGTCAACCATGGCCGTTTAATGTAGGGGTGTCTTCATGTGCCGAGGAAGAATATTCACTCTCTGGTGATTTGCTCAGCTCCCTAGCGTTTGAGGTCATTCTATGGGAAGGGAAGAGTCCTGTATTCTGCCTCAGGTGTCCCCCCAATAGCGGGATTTTAGAGCGGAGCAGTGGGTACTGAAAACTGCACTACCTGCCCTCTGGTAAGGCCTGGAGGACTATGTGCATTGCAAGCCCCATATGCGGGCTCTTGGTCCAGCAACTGAGAGGTGTTACATGAATACGGGAGTCATGCTGAGGGTACAATGCATGTCTGTGCCCAAGGCGGACCTCAAACACTGGCGTGGCCTCTCGGACCACGCAGGTTTTCCTACACTGAACGTTGGACAACATGCCAACCACAGGTTTCTTGCCATGGAGAAGGAGGAGTTCTGATTTTGCATCATGTTCACCCCTGGGAAGGGATTGGAGATAAGGTCTAGGTTCTGAAGCCTGAAAACCGAGGTTGGGAAGAGATGACAACCTATGGCCATGGCTGGTCCAATGTGTTCAGTTTGGGACCAGCTGTCTGGGTGTCGTTTGGGATATCTGGTCTCAGGCTGTGCCAGACAGGGCATTAGTACACAGGGTAGGCTCTATAATTGCTTTACAGTCGAATGGTATGCATAAGATAATCATTTCGGGTTTCTTATTAGCAGCATAGGGCAAAGTTTTTCTACTGGAAGGTAGGCAGAGTGCTGCATTGTGGCTTCAGAATTCCCAAACTGGAGGGCTGGTGAGCCAGAAGAGTGAGGATGGAAGTCTGAGAACACAAGCTAGGCTTAGGTTTTGGTGCAAGGGCACAGAAGGCACATTCTGCAGAGCTGAACCGAGATATCATGCATCTGAAGTCAGGGCAAGGATCAGACATTGGCTCAGGTTGAAGTTTCTGTCCATGTTGGCCCGTTCATGAAGGTGGGAGTGTTCATTATGATGCCATGGAGGTTTTCCCATGATGGGAGTTGTGAGATGCTCCAAACCACAAGGATTCCTTCTGTGGGACAATTAAGACCTGTTGGATGGCTCCAGGACGTCCCATAAAGAAGTTCTCCAGAGCAGTGTTCTAAGGATGGATGCCTGGGCAGCCGGCCTCACATTCCATTTGTCTCCTAGCGACAAGACACGTTTCATCTGCTGGCTCTGGGGTAGCAACCGAGGGGGATGGGTTGAAATGGACTCTCCTGAGGATGGGTCATAATGTGGGTTTGAGTCCATGGAGACCTTGGAATGGGGCAGTGGCACCAGAGCCCTGAAGGATTCTTCTAACCAGAGGTTTTGACACAGCTCCAACGAGCAGGTTTTCCATGGGGAAATGAGATATGTTCTTATTTGTGCCTCAGGAAACCACCTATGCTGGTATTGGGAACCAGGCCTCTGAGGAGAGATGCCTGGAGACCAAAGCAAAGGATCGGGTTAGCGCCTAGGGGCCTGTCTGGTTCAATCTTCTTCTCTGCGACATCTGTTGATGGGTCTGAGTGGAGCTGCTCATCTGGTGTCTGATCACCCCTGTTTGTCCTGGGCGGCCGACACTATTGGGATGGCCTTGGAGACTTTGGAGGTTTCTCCTAATTTGCAAGGTTGTGGCCAATGGAGTGGGAAGAATTCCCTTAGAGAGGGAAGGCACAGTCCTGAGGTGTGGCTCCAGGGACCCTAGCATGGAATGTGTGCATGCCAGGGACAGAATTCTGAAAACACAAACCACTTAGGTTTGGGGACGTAGGTATGTCAGGCCCGATCTATAGACCGTGAGGAGAACTATTCGGTATATGAACAAAGGGCGAGTGTGAGGCACTTGCTAAGGCTTTTGTCTCTGGATTATGTGCCACTGATGGCCATGGAATGTTGGGGTGGCCTCATGGGCCATGGACGATTCTCCCTCTCTGGGGATTTTGCATGATCGCAAGAGTTTTGGGTCTTTCTGTGGGAAGTGAGGAGGCCTTTCTGTGTTTTACCTCAGGTGTTCCACAAAAGAGGGATTCCAGAGCAGAGTCCTGGCAAGTGTCGGCTGGACAACCTGAACTCTGGTTAACATTGGGGACCTAGGGGCATGGCAAGCCCCATATGCGGGCTCTTGGTCCAGACACTGAGAGGGCTTCTTTGAGGATAGGGATCACCAATGCATATTTCTGCCCAAGAAGTCCCTCAAGCCTGGGCGGGGCCTAATGGACCATGCTTTTTTCTCCTACACTGAACGTTGCACAACATGACAACCACAAGGTTTCTGGCCATGGGGAAGTAGGAGTTCTGATTTCTGCATCACGTTCATCCCTAGACACTGATTGGAGTTAAGGTCTAGGTTCTGAAGTCTGAAAACGAAGGTTGGGATGACATGAAGACCTAAGGCCATGGCGTGTCCGATGTGCTCCGTGTTCAGCCAGCTGTTGAGTGTGGGTCAGGAGTTGCGGGCTCAGGCTGTGGCAGACAGGGAATTAGTGCCCAGGCTAGACTGTATCATTGGGGTGTAGTCGAGTTTTGTGCAGGTTGATACACATTTGTGGTTACCGGGTAGCCCCAGAGAGAAACGTTTTTCTTCTGGAGGGCAGGCACAGTGCCACAATGTGGCTCCAGAATTCCCAAACTGGAGGGCTTGTGGGCCAGGAGTGTGAGGATGAAATTCTGAGAACACAAGCGAGACTTAGGTTTCAGGGCTAGTGCACGGCAGGCACTCTGCAGAGATGCCTCTGCAGAGATGATTCAAGATCTGGTGCACCTGAACACAGAATTAGGATCAGACGTTGACTCAGGTTGGAGTTTCTGTCCAAGACGGCCCCTTCATGAAGGGGAGTGTCTCAAGAGGCCATGGAGGTTCCCCACGATGGGAGTTGTGAGATGCTCCAAACCACAAGGATTCCTTCTGTGGGACGGTCAAGACCTGTTGGATGGCTCCAGGACGTCCCATAAGAAAGTCCTCCAGAGCAGGGATCTAAGGATGGATGCCTGGGTAGCCCGCCTCACATTCCAGCTTTCTCCTAGCAATAAGGCAAGTTTGATCTGCTGGCTCTGGGGGAGCAACCGAGGGGGATGAGTTGAAATGGACTCTCCTGAGGATAGGTCATAATGTGCTTTTGTGTCCATGGAGACCTTGGAATGGGGTGGTAGATCCGGGTGGCTGAAGGATGTTCATAACTGGAGGTTTTGATGGAGCTCCAAGGAGTAATTTTCCTATTAGGAGATGAGAATTGCTTTAATGAGTGCCTAAGTAATCTCCCATATGCTGGTATTGGAAACCAGGCCTCTGAGGAGAGATGCCTGGAAACAAAAGCAATGGATCTGAATAGGGCCTAAGTGCCTGTCCAGTTCAATCTTCTTCTCTGGGGATATCTGTCTACGGGTCTGAGGGGAGGTAGTTGCTCAGCTTGTGTCAGATCGCCCCTGTTTGTCCTGGGCGGCCTATAATATTGGGATGGCCTCGGGACTTTGGAGTTTCTCCTATCTGTAGAGTTGTGGCCAATGGAATGTGCAGTATTCCCCTGGTGAGGGCAGGCACAGTCCTGAGCTGTGGCTCTAGGGGCCCCAGCCTGGAGGGTGTGTGGCCAGGCCTTTGGGAACAGAAGTCTAAAAACACAAACTCTGCTTAGGATTTGGGACATAGGTAGGGCACGCCCAATCTACAGACTCTGAGGAGAGCTCCTCAGGATATGAAAAGGGTGAGTGTGAGGTGCTTGCTCAGGTTTTTTCTCTGTATTTGCGTCAACAAAGTGGGTGGAATGTTGGCGTGGCCTCTTGGGTCATGGACATTTTTCCTTCTCTGAGGATTTGGCCCGATCCCAAGAGTTTGGTACATTCTGTGGGATGGGAGGAGTCCTTTCTGTTTTATTTTGTTTTTGTTTTTTTTTTTTTTTTTTTTTTTTTTAGTCCTGTGTCCCACCAAGAGGGATTCCATAGCAGAGCCTTTGGAGGGGCAACTGGACAACTCTGGTTAAGTTTGGGGGCCTAGGGGCATAGCAAGTCCCATATGCGAGCTCTTGGCCCAGTCACTGAGAGGCCTTCCTTGAGGACAAGGCTCCCGCTGAAGGTCACAATGCATATTTTTGCCCAACAAGACCCTCAAGCATGGGTGGGGCCTCATGGGTCACCCTGGTTTCTTCTACACTGAACCTTGGAGAACATGACAACCACAAGGTTTCTGCCCATGAGGAAGAAGGAGTTCTGATTTCTGCATCACATTCACCCCTAGACAGTGACTGGAGTTTAGGTCTAGGTTTTGAAGCCTGAAAACCGAGGTTGCGAAGAGATGAAGACCTAAGGACCTGGCATGTCAGATGAGCTCAATGTGCGGCCAGCTGTTGAGTGTAGGTCTGGAGGTGCAGACTCAGGCTGTGTCAGACAAGGCATTAGACAGTGTAGACTGTTTAATTGGGGTGCAGTTGAGTGGCGTTCAAGTTGATCCTGTTTTGGGGTTTCTGGGTACCTCCATAGGGCAACGTTTTTATTCTGGAGGGCAGGGAGAATGCGGCATTGTGTCTCTAGAATTCCCAAACTGGAGGGCTTGTGGGCCAGAAGTGTGAGGACAGAAGTCTGAGAACACAAGCTAGGCTTAGGTTTCGGGGCAAGGGCACGGCAGGCACACTGCAGAGTTGAATCGAGATCTCATAGGGCGAATATCAGACGTTTGCTCAGGTTGGAGTTTCTGTCCATGATGGCCCCTTTATAAAGTTGAGCATCTCATGAGGCCATGGAAGTTTTCCCATGATGGGAGTTGTGAGATGCTCCAAACTACAAAGATTCCTTCTGTGGGACACTCGAGACCTGTTGGATGGCTCCAGGTTGTCCCATATGGAACGACTCCAGAGCAGGGTTCTAAGGATGGATGCCTGGGCAGCCTGCCTCCCATTCCATTTGTCTCCTAGCTACAAGGCAGGTTCGATCTGCTGGCTCTGGGGAGAAACCAAGGGGGTTGAGTTGAAATGGACTCTCCTGAGGATGGGTCATAATGTGGGTTTGTATCCATGGAGACCTTGGAATGGTGTGCTTGATCTGGGGCCCGTAAATATTCTCCTAATTGGTGGTTTTGAAAGAGCTCCAAAGAATACGTTTCCTATATGGAGACAAGATTTTTCTGATGAGTGTCTCAGTAATCCCCCATATGCTGGTATTGGAAACCAAGCCTCTGAGCACAGATGCCTGGAAACAAAAGCAATGGATCCGATTAGGGCCTAGGTGCCTGTCCGGTTCAATCTTATTCTATGGGGATATCTCTCTCTGAGTCTAAGTGAAGGTAGTTGCTTAGCTTGTGACAGATCACCCCTGTTTGTCCTGGGTGGCCAAGACTATACGGATGGCTTCGGGGAGTTTGGAGATTTCCCTAATCTGTAGGGATGTGGACAATGGAATTGGCAGAATTCCCCTAGAGAGGGCAGGCACGGTCCTGAGATGTGGCTCCTGGGGCCCAAGCTTCGAGGTTGTGTGGGCCAGGACTTTGCGGACAGAAGTCTGAAAACACAAACTTCGCTTAGGTTTGGGGACGTTTGTAAGAAAGGCCTGATCTACAGACTGTGAGGAGAATTTTTCAGGCTATGAACAAAGGGCGAGTGTGAGCCGCTTGCTCAGGATTTTTTCTCTGGATTTTTTGACAAGGGTGGCCGTGGAATGTCGGGGTGGCCTCAAGAGTCATGGACAAGTCTTTCTCTCTAGGGATTTGGCCCGATCCCAAGTGGCTGGGGTCATTCTGTAGATGGGAAAATTCCTTTCTGTATTTATTTATTTATTTATTTAACCTCAGGCATCCCACCAAAGAGGGATTCCAGAGCAGAGCCCTGAGTAGGGGTGACTAGACATCTCAAAATATGGTTGATATTGGGGGAACAGGGGCTTGGCAAGCCCCATATGCAGGCTCTTGTTCCAGTCACTGAGAGGTTTTACTTGAGGATAGGGCTCACTCTGAGGGTCGCAATTTGTGTTTGTACAAATTGCGACCCTCAGGGATAGGCGGGACCTCATGGGCCACACTGCTTCTCCTACGTTCGACAACATGCCAACTACAATGTTTCTGGCCATGGGGAAGAAGGAGTTCTGATTTCTGCATCACGTTCACTCCTGGGCAGTCAATGGAGATAATGTCTAGGTTCTGAAGCCTGAAAACCGGCGTTGAGTAGAGATGATGACCTAAAGTCATTGTGCGTGCGATGGGCTCAGAGTACAGCCAGCTGTGTGGGTGTTGGATGGGAGGTCTGGGCTCATTCTGTGTTAGACAGGGCTTTAGTGCACAGGCTAGACTGTATAATTGGGGTAATGTCGAGTGGAATGCAGGTTGTTTCTCATTTGGCATTTCCGGTTAGCCCTATAGAGCAATGCTTTTCTTCTGGAGGGCAGGCAGAGTACTGCATTGTGTCTCCAGAATTGCCATACTGGAGGGCTTGTGGTCAGGATTGTGAGGATGGGAGTCTGAGAAAAAAAGCTAAGCTTAGGTTTCGGGGCAAGGACATGGCAGGCACACTCTGCAGAGCTGAATTGAGATCTCTTCTGAATTCAGGGCGAGGATCAGACTTTGGCTGAGGATGGAGTTTCTGTCCATGATGGCCCGTTTATGAAGGTTGGGGGGCATCATGAGGCAATGGAGGTTTTCCCATGGTGGGATTGTGTGATGCTCCAAACAGCAAGGATTCATTCTGTGGGACAGTCGAGAACTGTTGGATGGATCCGGGATGTCCCATAAGGAAGTTCTACAGAGCATGGCTCTAAGGATGGATGCCTGGGTAGACCACCTCGCATTCCAATGTCTCCTAGCGACCAGGCAGGTTTGATCTGCTGTCTCTAGGGGAGCAACCGAGGTGGCTGAGTTGAAATGGACTTTCCTGAGGATCGGTCATAATGTGGGTTTGTGTCCATGGAGACCTTGGAATGGGGCCGTGGCGCCGGTGCCCTGAAGGATTCTCTTAACTTAAGGTTTTCACACAGCTCAAAAGAGCAAGATTCCCATGTGGAGACAAGATTTGTTCTGATTGGTGTCTCAGGAACCCCTATAAGCTGGTTTTGGCAACCAGGCATCGAGGAGAAATGCCTGGAATTCAAAGCAATAGATCCAATTCACACCTAGGGGCCTGTCTGCTTCAGTCTTCTCTGGGCAAATCTGTCTATGGTTCTCAGTGGAGGGCATTGCTTAGCTTGTGTCAGATAGTCCCTGTTTGTCCCGGGTGGCCTGCACTACTTGGATGGTCTCAGGGAATTTGGAGGTTTCTCCTAATCTGTAGGATTGTTTCCATTGGAATAGGCAGAATTCACATGGAGAGGGCAGTCAGAGTCCTGAGGTGTGACCCTAGCTGTCTGGGTGTCGGTCAGGAGTTCCAGGCTCAGGCTGTCTCAGACAGGGCATTAGTGCCCAGGCTAGACTGTATATTTGGGGTACAGTCGAGAGGCATGCAGTCTGATCCTCATTTGGCATTTCTTGGTAGCCCCGTAGGGCAAACTTTTTCTTCTGTTAGGGCAGGCGGAGTGGTCCATGGTGGTTCCGGAATTCCCAAACTGTAGGGCTTGTTGGCCAGGAGTTTGAGGATGGAAGTCTGAGAGCACAAGCTAGGCTGATGTTTCTGGGCGAGGACACGGCAGGCACACTCTGCAGAGCTGAGTCAAGATTTCGTGTATCTGAAGTCAGGGTGAGGATGAGACGTTGGCATCACGAGGCCATGGAGTTTTTTTGTGTGTGTTTTTTTTTTTTTTTTTGTATAATTTTTTTCCAATTTATTTATTTTCAGAAAAACATTATTCATTATTTTTTCACCACACCCAGTGCTCCATGCAAGCCGTGCCCTCTATAATACCCACCGAAACAACATGTGTTGGAGAGGATGTGGAGAAAGGGGAACCCTCTTACACTGTTGGTGGGAATGCAAGTTGGAGCAGCCTCTTTGGAGAACAGTGTGGAGATTCCTCAAGAAATTAAAAATAGAGCTTCCCTATGACCCTGCAATTGCACTCCTGGGCATTTACCCCAAAGACACAGATGTCGTGAAAAGAAGGGCCATCTGTACCCCAATGTTTATAGCAGCAATGGCCACAGTCGCCAAACTATGGAAAGAACCAAGATGCCCTTCAATGGATGAATGGATAAGGAAGATGTGGTCCATATACACTATGGAGTATTATGCCTCCATCAGAAAGGATGAATACCCAACTTTTGTAGCAACATGGACGGGACTGGAAGAGATTATGCTGAGTGAAATAAGTCAAGCAGAGAGAGTCAATTATCATATGGTTTCACTTATTTGTGGAGCATACCAGGTGGTGGGCCATGGAGGTTTTAATGTTCAGAGTAGGAGAAACCAGGATGGCCCATGTTGCCCCGCCCATGCTTGAGAGCTGCATTGGGCACAAACATGCATTCTGAAACTCAGCGTGAGTCCTGTCCTCAAGTAAGGCCTGTAAGTGGCTGTACCAAGAGCCCGCATATGGGGTGTACCATGCCCCTATTCCCACATTCTTAATCAGAGGTTGGTTTGTCCATTCACCCCTCCCCAGGGCTATGATCAGGTATCCCTCTTTTGGTGGGACACCTGAGGTAAAAAAACAGAATGGACTCCTCCCATCCCACAGAATCACCCCAGACTCCTGTGATTGGATCAAATATCCAGAGAGGGAGACTCGTCCATGGCCCTTGAGGCCACCTCGACATTCCACGGCCATTGGTGACACAAAGTCCAGAGACAAAAGCCTGAGCAAGCGCCTCACTCTCACCCTTTGTTGATATCCCAAAGAGTTCTATTCACGGTCTGTAGATTTGACCTGCCATACCTACGTCCCCAAACCTACGCCATGTTTGTGTTTTCAGACTTCTGTCCCTACAGTCCTGGCCCATACGCTCTCCCGGCTGGGGTCCCTGGAGTGACACCTCAGAACTGTGCATGCCTTCTTCAAGGGTATTCTGCCCATTACATTGGCTACAACCATACAAATTAGGAGAAACCTCCAAAGTGCCTGAGGCTATCCCAATAGTGTTGGTAACCCAGGACAAACAGGGGTGATCTGATAACAGCTGAGGAATTACCTCCACTCAGACCCATAGAGAGATGTCCCCTGTGAAGAAGATTGAACCAGACAGGCCCCTAGGTTCTAATCAGCCCCATTGCTTTGGTTTCCAGGCATCTCCACAGAGGACTGGTTTCCAATACCAGAATGTGGGGGATTCCTGAGGCTCCGATCAGAACACATCTTGTCTCCACATGGGAAACTTGCTCGTTGGGGCTGTGTCAAATCCTCAGGTTAGGAGAATCTTTCAGGGCCCTAGTTCCACCGCCCCATTCCAAGGTGTCGAGGGAAACAAACCCATATTATGACCCATCCACAGGAGAGTCCATTTCAACACAGCCCCCTCGGTTGCTCCTCCAGAGCCAGCAGATTGAACTTCTCTTGTGCCAATGAGACAATTGGAATATGAAGAGGGCTACCCAGGCATCAAATTTTAGAACACTGTTCTGGAGTTGTTCAGTATGGGACGTCCTTAAGCCATCCAAGATGTCTCAATTGTCCCGCAGAAGGAATTCTAGCAGTTTAGAACATCTCAAAACTCCCATCAAGGGAAAAACTCTATGGCCTCGTGTTGCCCCACCCCCAATTCCTGAAGGGGCCATCATGGACAGAAACTCCAACCTTCCAACATCTGATCCTCGCCCTGACCTCAGATGCACGAGATATCAATTCACCTCTGTAGAGTGTGCCTTCAGTGTCCCCACCCCGAACCTATGCCTAGCTTGTGTTCTCAGACTTCAGTCCTCACACGCTGGACCCACAAGCCTTCCAGTTTGGCAATTCTGGAGCCATTATGCAGCACTTTGCCTGCCCTCCAGAAGAAAAACATTGCCCTATGAGGCTACCCAGAGACCCTATATGAGGATCAACCTGCACACCACTCGACTATACTCCAATTACATAGTCCACCCTGGGCACTAATGCCCTGCCAGACACAGCTTGTCCCTGGACCTCCCGACTGACACCCAGACAGCTGGCCGCACAGTAAGCACATCGGACCCACCATGGCCTTATGTTGTCATCTCTTCCCAACTTCGGTTTTCAGGCTTCAGAATCTATATCTTATCTTATCTATATCTTATCTCCAGTCACTGCCCAGGGGTGAACTTGATGCAGAAATCACAACTTCTCCTTCCTCATGGCAAGAAACCTTCTGTTTGTTATGTAGTCCAATGTTCAGTGTAGAAGAAACCAGCGTGGCCCTTGAGGCTTCATCCATGCTAGAAGGCAGTGTTAGGAACAAACATGCATTGTGACTTTCAGCGTGAGCCCTGTCCTCAAGTAAGGTCTCTCAGTGGTTGTTCCAATAGTCCACATATGGGGCTTGCCATGCCCCTAGGCCCCCAATCTTAACTAGAGCTTGGGTTGTCCAGTCACCCCACTCAGGGCCCTGACACAAAATCCAGAGACAAAAGCCTGACCAAGTGCCTCACACTTTCCCTTTGTTTATATCTGAAAGAGTTCTCCAGACAGTCTGTATATCAAGCCTGCCATACCTATGTCCTTCTGTCCCTCACTGCCCTTGCCCACACACCCTCCATCCACACCACAGGACTGTGCCTGCCCTCTCCAAGGGAATTCTCCCCATTCCATTGGCCAAAACCGTATAAATTAGGAGAAATATCCAAAATCCCCGAGGCCATCCCAGTCTATGCCACCCCAGATGGCATCCCATCTAGGCTGCCCAGGACAAACAGAGGTGATCTGACACCAGCTGAGCAACTACCTCCACTCAGACCCATAGACAGAAGTCCCCGGAGAAGAAGATTGAACCGGACAGGTCCCTAGGCCCTAATCAGATCCATTGCCTTTGTTTCCAGGCATATCTCCTCAGAGGCTTTGTTTCCAATATCAGCATATGGGGTTTTCTAGAGGGCCCCATCAGAACACATCTCGTCTCCACACGGGAAACGTGCTCGTTGGAGCTGTGTAGAAACCTCCGGTTAGGTGAATCATTCAGGGCCCCGGTGCCACCACACAATTCCAAGGTCTCCATGGACACAAACCCACATTGCAACCCATTGCAGGATGCTCGGTTACTCCCACATAGCCAGCCGATCGAACCTGTCTTGTGGCAAGTAGACAATTGGAATGTGATGCATGCTGCCCAGTCATCCATCCTTAGAACTCTCCTCTGGAGTCCTTCCATATGAGAGGTCCTAGAGCCATTCAAGAGGTCTCAATTGTCCCGAACAAGGAATCCTTGCAGCTTGGAGCATCTCACAACCCCCATCGTGGGAAAACCTCCTTTGCCCCGTGATGCCCCCATCCCCTTCATGAAAGGGCCATCATGGATAGAAATTCCAACCTGATCCACGTCTTATCCTCGCCCTGATTCAGATGCATGAGATCTTGATTCAGCTCTGCAGAGTGTGTATGCCATGCCCCCGCCCTGAAACATAAGCCTAGCTTCTGTTCTCAGACTTCCATCCTCACACTCCTGGCCCAGAAGCCCTCCAGTTTGGCAATACCGGAGACACAATGCAGCACTCTGTCTGCCATCCAGAAGAAAAATGTTGCTCTATGGGGTTAACCAGAAACTCTAAGTGAGTATCAACCTGCACACAACACGACTAGTCCCCAGTTATACAGTCTACCCTGGGCACTAATGTCCTGACTGACACAACCTGAGCCCGGACCTCCCGACCGACACCCAGATAGCTGGCTGTCCACTGAGCACAGAAGACCCGCCATGGCCTTAAGTCTTCATCACTTCCAACCTCGTTTTCCAGGCTTCAGAACCTAGACCTTATCTCCAATCACTGCCCAGGGGTGAATGTGATTTAGAAATCAGAACTCTTCCTTCCCTATGGCAATAAATCTTGTGGTTGGCTTGCTGTCCAACGTTCAGAGTAGGAGAAACCAGTGTGGCCCATGAGGCTCCGCCCATGCTTGAGGGCTGTATTGGGCACAAAAACGCATTGTGACACTCAGCGTGTGTCCTGTCCTCAAGTAGGGCATGACAGTGGCTGTACCAAAAGCCCACATATGGTGCTACCATGCCCCAGCCCACATTTTTTAATCAGAGGTCTGTTTGTCCATTCGCCACTCCCCAGGGCTCTGCTCGGGAATCCGTCTTTTGGTGGGACACCTGAGGTAAAACAAACAAACAAAAACAGAACGGATCCCTCCCATCACACAGAATGACCCCAAATTCTGGGGTTCGGGACAAATCCCCAGAAAGGGAGACTCGTCCATTGCCCATGAGGCCACCCCGACATTCCACGGCCATCAATGACACAAAATACAGAGAACAAAGCCTGAGCAAGTGCCTCACATTCGGCCTTTGTTCATATCCTGAAGAGTTTTCCTCACGGTCTGTAGATTGGGCCTGCCATGCCTAGGTCCCAAACCTAAGCCGAGTTTGTGTTTTCAGACATCTGTCCCTACAGCCCTGGACCACACACCCTCCAGGATGGGGTCCCTGGAGTGACACCTCAGGACTGTGCCTGTCTTCTCCAAAGGAATTCTGCCCATTCCATTGGCCAAACCATACAAATTATGAGAAACCTAAAAAGTGCCCAAGGCTATCCCAATAGTGTAGGCCACCTGGGACAAAAAGTGTCGATCTGACACCAGCAAAGCACCTACCTCCACTCAGACCCATAGACAGATGTCCCCCGTGAAGAAGATTGAACCGGACAGGCCCCTAGGCCCTAATCAGATCCATTGCTTTGGTTTCCAGGCATTTCTCCACAGAGGCCTGGTTTACAATATCAGCATACAGAGGTTTCCTGAGGCACCGATTGGCACAAATCTTGTCTCCACAGGGAAACTTGCTCGTTGGAGCTGTGTCAAAACCTCTAGTTAGGAGAATCCTTCAGGGCCCCAGTGCCACCGCCACATTCCAAGGTCTCCATGGACACAATTCCACATTATGACCCATCCACAGGAGAGTCCATTTCAACACAGCCCTCTCAGTTGCTCCCCCAGAGCCAGCATCAAACTTCTCTTGTCGCTAGGAGACAATTGGAATATAAATAGGGCTAACCAGGCATCAAAATTTAGAACACTGTTCTGGAGTCGTTCCATATAGGACGTCCTTTAGCCATCCAACAGGGCTCAATTTTCCTGCGGAAGGAATCCTTGCAGTTTGGAGCATCTCAAAACTCCAATCAAGGGAAAAAACTCCATGGCCTCCTGTTTCCCAACCCCCCTCCATAATGGGGCCTTCATGGACAGAAACTCCAACCTGAGCCAAAGTCTGATCCTTTCCCTGACTTCAAATGCACGAGATCTCGATTCAGCTCTGCAGAGTGTGCCTGCCTTACCCTCGCCCTGAAACCCACGTTTAGCTTGTGTTCTCAGACTTCCATCGTCACACTCCTGGCCCACAAGCACTCCAGTTTGGCAATTCTGGACCCATAATGTAGCACTCTGCCTGCCCTCCAGAAGAAAAACTTTGCCCTATTGGGCTACCCAGAAACACCAAAGGATTATCAACCTGCATGCCACTCAACTGTACCCCAATTATACAGTCTACACTGGGCACTAATGCCCTGTCTGACACAGCTTGAGCACAAACCTCCCGACCGACACCAGACTGCTGAGAACACACTGAGCCACCATGGCCTTAGGTCGTCATCTCTTCCCAACCTAGCTTTTCAGGCTTCAGAACCTAGACCTTAACTGCAATCACTGTCAAGGGGTGAACGTGATGCAGAAATCAGAGCTCTTCCTTCCCCATGGAAAGAAACCTTGTGCTTGGCATATTGTCCAAAGTTCAGTGTAGGAGAAACTGGCGTGGACCATGAGACCCCGCCCATGCTTGAGCGCTGCGAGGGCAAAAACACACAGTGTGACCCTCAGCGTGAGTCCTGTCCTCAAGTAAGGCCTCTCAGTGGCTGGACCAAGAGACAGCAAATTGGGCTTACATAGTCCCTAGAGTTCGGGTTGTCCAGTCGCCCATTCCCAGGGCTCTGCTCTGGAATTCTTCTTTTGGTGAGACACCTCAGGTAACAAAACAGAAAGGACTCCTCCCATCCCTCAGACTGACCCAAAACTCATGGGATCGGGCCAAATCCAGAGAGGGGAAGACTCGTCCATGGACCATGAGGCCTCCCTGACATTCCACCGCCATCGTTGACACAAAATCCAGAGACAAAAGCCTGAGAAAGCGCCTCACTCTCGCCCTTTATACATATCCCAGAGTGCTCCTCACGGTCTGTAGATTGGGCCTGCCATACCTACGTCCCCAAACCTAAGCTGAGTTTGTGTTTTCAGACTTTTGTCCCCACAGTCCTGGTCCACACACCCTGCAGGCTGGGACCCCTGGAGTCACACATCAGGACTGTGTATGCCCACTCCAGGGGAATTCTGTCCATTCCATTGTCCACAATTGTACAAATTAGGAAAAACCTCCAAAGTCCCCGGGTCCATCTCAATAGTGTAGGCTGCCCGGGACAAACAGGGATGGTGTGACACCAGCTGAGAAACTACCTCCATTCATACCGTAGACAGATGTCCCCAGAGAAGAAGATTGAACCAGACAGGCCCCTAGGCCCTAATCCGATCCATTGCTTTGGTTTCCAGGCATCTCTCTTCAGAGTCCTGGTTTCCAATACCAGACTATGGCTGTTTCTTGAGGCACCCATCAGAACAAATCTCTTCTCTGCATGGGAAACTTGCTCTATGCAGCTGTCTCAAAACCTCGGATTAGGAGAATCCTTAAGAGACCCAGTGCCACTGCCCCATTCCAGGGCCCCATGGACACAAACCCACATTAGGACCCATCTGCAGGAGATTCCATTTCAACTCAGCCCCGTCGGTTGATCCCCCAGTGCCATCAGATCGAACATGTCTTGTCACCAGTAGACAATTGGAATGTGAGGCGGGTTCCTCAGGCATCCATCCTTAGAACCCTGCTCTGGTGTCATTCTGTATGGGACATCCTGGAGCCATCCAACAGATCTCAACTGTCATGCAGAGGAATCTTTCTGTTTTGGGGCATCTCACAGCTCCCAACGTGGAAAAACCTCGAAGGCGTCATGATGCCGCCCCTTCATGAAGGGGCCATCATGGACAGGAACTCCAACCTGAGCCTATGTCTGATCTTCGTCCTGACTTCAGATGCACAAGATCTTGATTCAACTCTGCAGAGTGTGCCTGCCTTGCCCTCTCCCTGAAACCTAAGTCTAGCTTGTGTTCTCAGACTTCCGTTCTCACACTCCTGGCCCCCAAGCCCTCCTGTTTGGCAATTCCAGACACACAATGCAGCACTCTACCTGCCCTCCACAAGAAAAATGTTGCCCTCTGGAGCTACCTAGACACCCCAAATGAGGATAAACCTACACGGCACTCAATTGTACCCAAAATATATAGTCTAACCTGGGCACTAATGCACTGTCTGACACAGCGTGAGCCCGGACCTCATAACCAACACCCAGACAGCTGACCGCACACTGAGCACATCCAACCCGCCATGGCCTTAGGTCGTCATCTCTTCCCATCCTAGCTTTTCAGGCCTCAGAACCTAGACTTTATCTCCAATCACTGCCCAGGGGTGAACGTGATACAGAGAACAGAACTCCTCCTTCCCCATGGCAAGAAATCTTATGGTTGGCATGCTGTCCAAGGTTGAGTGTAGGAGAAACGAGAGTGACCCTTGAGGCCCCGCTCATGCTTGAGAGCTGTGTTGGTCACAAGGACGCATTGTGGCCCTCAGCGTGAGTCCTGTCCTCAAGAAAGGCCTCTCAGTGGCTGGGACAAGAGCCCACATATGGGGCTTGCCATGCCCCTAGGCCCCTAATCTTAACCAGAGTTCGGGATGTCGAGTCATGCCTACCCAGGGCTCTGCTCTGGAATCCCTCTTTTGGTGAAACCCTTGAGGTATAAAAACAGAAAGGCCTGATCCTATCCCACAGAAGGACCCCAAACTCTTGGGATCGGGTCAAATCCCCAGGCAGGGATACTCGTTTATGGCCCCTGAGGCCACCCGGACATTCACTGCCATAGGTGACACAAACTCCAGAGAAAAAAGTCTGAGCAAGTGCCTCACACTCGCCCTTTGTTTAGATCCCGGAGAGTTTTCACCATGGTCGGTAGGTAGATCAGGTCTGCCATACCTACGGCCCGAAAACTAAGACAAATTTGTGTTTTCAGAAAACTGTCCCCATATCCCTGGCCCAAACACCATACAGACTGGGGCCAATGGAGCCACACCTCATGACTGTGTGTGCCCTCTCCAAGGGAATTCTGCCCATTCCATTGGCCAAAGCCATACAAATAGGAGAAACCTCCAAAGTTCCCAAGGCCATCCCAAAAGTGTAGACCACCCAGGACAAACAGGGGCGATCTGGCACCAGATGAGCAACTACCTCCACTCATACCCTTAGACAGATGTCCCCAGAAGAAGATTCAATCAGACAAGCCCCTAGGCCATTATAAGATCCATTGCTTTGCTTTCCAGGCATCTCTTCTCAGAGGCCTGCTTTACAATACTAGCAGATGTGGGTTTCCGGAGGCACCCATCAGAACAATTCTCGTCTCCACATGGGCAATGTGCACATTGGAGCTGTGTCAAAACCTCCAGTTAGGAGAATCCTCCAGGGCCCCGGTGCCACCACCCCATTCCAAGGACCCCATGGACACAAACCCACATTAGGAACCATCAAAAGGTGAGTCCATTTCAACTCAGCCCCCTCTGTAGCTCTCGCAGAGCCAGCAGATAGAACCTGTCTTGTCGCTGGGAGACAATAGGAATGCGAGGCTGGTTGCCCAGGAATCCATCCTTAGAATTGTTCTCTGGAGTCATTCCGTATGGGACGTCCTGGAGCCATCCAACAGGGCTCAATTGTCCATCAGTAGGAATCCTTGCATTCTGGAGCATCTCACAACTGCCATTGTGGGAAAATCTTCATGGCCTTGAGATGTCGCCCCCTTCATGAAGGGGTCATCATGGACAGAAACTCCAACCTGAGTCTACATCTGATCCTCTCCCTGACTTCAGATGCATGAGATCTCGATTCAGATCTGCAGAAGGTGCCTGCCGTGCCCTGTCCCCGAAACCTATGCCTAACTTGTGTTCTCAGACTTCCGTCCTCACACTCCTCATCCACAAGCCATCCAGTTTGGGAATTCCGGAGCCACAATTCAGCACTCTGCCTGCCCTCCAGAAGAAAAACGTTGCCCTATGGGGCTACCCAGAAACGCCAAATGAGGATCAACCTGCACGGCACTCGACTGTACCCCAATTATCTAATTTACATTGGGTAACTAATGCCCTGTATGACACAGCCTGAGCCCGGAACTCCCGACCAACACCCAGACAGCTGGTTTCACACTAAGCACATCGAACCTGACATGGCCTTAGGTCGTCATTTCTTCCCAAACTCAGTTTTCAGACTTCAGAACCTATATATTATCTCCAATCAGGGTCGAATGAGATGCAGATCAGAACTCTTGCTTCCCCATTGCAAGAGAACTTGTGGTTGGCATGTTCTCCAATGTCTAGGAGAAACCGTCGTGGCACATGAGGCCAGGCCCATGCTTGAGGGCCACATTGGGCACAAACATGCACTGTGCCCCTAAGCGAGAGACCTGTCCTAAAGTAAGGCCTCTCAGTGGTTGGACCGAGAGTCCGCATAAGGGGCTTGCTATGCCCCAAGGCCCCCATTCCTAACCAGAGTTCGGGTTGTCCAGTCTCCCCTCCCCAGGGCATTGCTCAGGAATCCCTCTTTTGGTGGGACACCTGAGGTATAAAAACAGAAAGGTCTGCTCCTATCCCACAGAATGACCCCAAACTCTTGGGATCTGGGTAAATCCAGATAGAGAGAGACTCGTCAATGGCCCATGAGGCTACCCCGACATTCCACGGCCATTGTTGACACAAAATCAAAAGGCAAAAGCCTCAGCAAGTGCCCCACACTGGCCCTTTGTTCATATCCCTAAGAGTTTTACTCACGGTCTGTAGATCAGGCCTGCCATATCTCCATCCCCAAACCTAAGCTGAGTTTGTGTTTTCAGACTTCTTTATTCATAGCCCTGGACCACACACTCTCCATGCTAGGGCACCTGGTGCCACAACTCCGGTCTTTGCCTGTCCTCTCCAAGGGAATTCTGACCATTCCATTGGCCACAACCGTACAAATTAGGAGAAAGCTCCAAAGTCTCCAAGGCCATCCCAATAGTGTAGACCACCCAAGATAAACAGGGGCGATCTGACACCAGCTGAGGAACTACCTCCACTCAGACACATAGACAGATGTCCACAGAGAAGTTTGAAGTGGTCAGGCCCTAGGCCCTAAATGGATCCATTGCTTTTGTTTCCAGGCATCTTTCCTCAGAGGTCTGGTTTCCAATACCAGCCTATGGGGGTATCCTGAGGCACCCATCAGAACACATCTCATCTTCACATTGGAAACTTGCTTGTTGGAGCTATGTCAAAACCACCGGTTAGGGGACGCCTGGGTGGCTCAGTTGGTTAAGCAGCTGCCTTTGGCTCAGGTCATGATCCCAGCGTTCTGGGATCGAGTCCCACATCGGGCTCCTTGCTCGGCAGGGAGCCTGCTTCTCCCTCTGCCTGCTCACTCTCTCCCTCTCTCTCTCTGATAAATAAATAAGATCTTTAAAAAAAAAAAAAAAAAAAAAAAAAAAAAAACCTCCGGTTAGGAGAATCCTTAAGAGCCCCGATGCCACCGCCCAATTCCAAGGTCTCCATGTACACATACCCATATTAGGACCCATTTGCAGGACAGTCCATTTCAACTTAACCCCTTTGCTTTCTCCACAAGAGCCAGCCGATCGAAATTGTCTTGTCACTAGGAAACAATTGGAATCCGAGGCATGATGCCCAGGCATCCATCCTTAGAACCCTGCTCTGGAGACTTTCCGTATGGGACGTCCTGGAGCCATCCAACAGGTCTCAATTGTCCCACAGAAGGAATCCTTGCAGTTTGGAGCATCTCACAACTCCTAACATGGGAAAACCTCCACGGCCTCAGGATGCCCCACTCTCTTCATAAAGGGGTCATAATAGACAGAAACTCTAACCTGAGGCAACGTCTGATCCTCACCCTGACTTCAGATGCACGGGATCTTGATTTAGCTATGCAAAGTATGACTGACTTGCCCTTGCCACAAACATACTTCTAGCTTGTGTTCTCAGATTTTCGTCCTCACACTCCTGGCTCACAAGCCCCCAGTCTGGCAACTCTGGACCCACAATGCAGCACTCTGCCTGCCCTCCAGATGAAAAGCTTTGCCCTATGGGGCTGCCCAGAAACACCAAAGGATTATCAACCTGCACACCACTCAACTATACCCTAATTATACAGTCTACCCTGGGCACTATTGCCCTGTCTCACACAACCTTAGCACAGACCTGCCAACCAACACCCAGACAGCTGAGAGCACACTGAGCACATCAGATCCGCCATGGCCATAGGTCGTCATTTTTTCCCAACCTAGCTTTTCAGGCTTCAGATCCTAGACCTTAACTGCAATCACTGCCAAGGGGTGAATATGATGCAGAAATCAGAACTCTTCCTTCCCCATGGCAAGAATCATTGTGGTTGGCATGTTGTCCAACGTTCAGTGTAGGAGAAACCAGCGTGGCCCATGAGGCCCCGCACATGCTTGAGCGCCACGAGGGCATAAACACGCATTGTGACCCTCAGCGTGAGCCCAGTCCTCAAGTAAGGCCTCTCAGTGGCTGGACCAAGAGACGGCATATTGGGCTTGCCATGCCCCTAGGCCCCAATTTTTAACCAGAGTTCGGGTTGTCCCGTCGCCCCTCCCCAGGACTCTGCTCTGGAATCCCTCTTTTGGTGGGACACCGCAGGTAACAAAACAGAAAGGACTACTCCCATCCCACAGATTGACCCAAAACTCTTGGGATGGGGCCAAATCCACAGAGAGGAAGACTCCTCCATGGCCCATGAGACCTCCCTGACATTCCATGGCCATCGTTGCACAAAACTCAGGGACAAAAGCCTGAGCAAGCACCTCACACTCACCCTTTTTTCATATCCCAAAGAGTGCTCCTCACGGTCTGTAGATCGGGCCTTCCATACCTACGTCCCCAAACGTAAGCTGAGTTTGTGTTCTCAGACTTCTGTCCCCACAGTCCTGGCCCACATATCCTGCAGGCTGGGGCCCCTGGAGCCACACATCAGGACTGTACATGCCCACTCCAGGGGAATTCTGCCCATTCCATTGTCCACAATTTTTCAATTAAGTAGAAACCTCCAAAGTCCCCGAGGCCATCCCAATAGTGTAGGTCGCCTGGGACAAACAGGGACGGTATGACAACAGCTGAGAAACTACCTCCACTCATACCATAGACAGATGTCCCCAGAGAAGATGATTGAATCACACAGGCCCCTAGGCCCTAATTGTATCCATTGCTTTGGTTTCCAGGGATCTGTCCTCAGTGGTCTGGTTTCCAATACCAGCATATTGGGGTTTCCTGAAGCATCATTGAGAACAAATCTCGTCTCCCAATGGGAAACTTGCTTGTTGGAATTGTGTCAAAATGTCCAGTTAGGAGAATTCTTCAGGGTCCCATGCCACTGCCCTATTTCAAGGTTTCCATGGACAAAAAACCTACATTATGGCCCATCCTCAGGAGAGTCCATTTCAACTCAGCCCAATCAGTTGGCATACCAGAGTCAGCAGATCAAATGTGTCTTGTTGCTAGGAGACAATTGGAATGTGAGGCAGGCTGCCCAGGCATCCATCCTTAGACTCCTGCTCTGGAGTCATTCTGTATGGATCATCCTCGAGCCATCCAACAGTTTTCAGTTGTCCCACAGAAAATCCTTGTGGTTTGGAGCATCTCACAACAACCATCAATGGAAAAACTCCATGGCCTCGTGATGACCCCCCTTTTTGAAGGGGCCATCATGGACAGAAACTCCAATCTGAGCCTACGTCAGATCCTCGCCCTGAATTCAGATGCACGAGAACTCAATTCAGCTCTGCAGAGTGTGCCTGCCGTGTCCTGGCCCCGAAGCCTAAACCTAACTTGTGTTCTCAGACTTCCGTCCTCACACTCCTGGCCCAAAAGCCTTCCAGTTTAGCAATTCAGTAGCCAGAATGCAGCACTCTGCCTGACCTCAAGAAGAAAAATTATGCCCTATGGAGCTACCCATACACCCCAAATGGTTATCTTCTGCATGCCACTCGACTGTACTCCAATTATACAACCTATCTGGGCACTAATTCTTTGTCTGGCACAGCCTGAGCCCATACCCCCTGAACTACACCCAGAAAGCTGGCCACAAACTGAACACATAGAATCAGCCAAGGCGTTAGGTCGTCATCTCTTCCCAACCTCGATTTTCAGGCTTCAGAACCTAGACCTTATCTCCAATCACTGCCCAGGGGTGAGCGTGATGCAGAAATCAGAATTCCTCCTTCCCCGTGGCAAGAAATCTTGTGGTTGGCATGTTGTCCAACACTCAGTGTAGGAGAAACCTGCATGGTCAATGAGGCCAAGCCCATGCCTGAGGGGAGCCTTGGGCAGAAACACACATTGTGACCCTCAGCGTGAGTCACCTATTCAAGTAAGGCCTCTCAGTGGCTGGACCAAGAGCCCGAATATGGGGCTTGCCATGCCCATAGTCACCCAGGCCTAACCAGAGGGCAGGTATTCCAGATGCCAGTACCCAATGCTCTTCTCTAGAATCCTTTAATTGGGGGGACAACTGAGGTAAAAAATAGGACTCCTCCCTTCCCACAGAATGACCACAAACTCTTGGGAGCTGGGCAAGTCACCAGAGTGGGAGACTCTTCCATGGCCCATGAGGCCACCCGTACATTAAATGACCATTGTGGGCACAACATTCAGAGACAAAAGCCTGAACGACCGTGTCCCACTCACCCTCCTTCATATCGCGAGGAGCTCCCCTCACAGACTTTAGATCAGGCCTGCCATAGCCTCGGCCCCAAATCACAGCCGAGTTTGTGTTTTTGGACGTCTGTTCCCACATCCCTAGCCCACACAGCCTCCAGGCCAGGGCCTCTGGAGCAACACCACAGGACTGCCCTGCCCTCTCCTAGGAGATTGTGCCTATTCCATTGGTCACTACCCTACAGAATAGGAGAAACCTCAAGCCCCCCGAGGACATCCCACTACTGTATGCCACCCTGGACAAACAGGGGCATTCTGACACAAGCTGAGCAACTACCTCCATGCAGACATGCAAACAGATGTCCAAAGAGACAGAAGATTGAACCAGACAGGCCCCTAGGCCCCATCTGAACTCTTGCTTTGGTTTCCACGTGTCACTCCTCAGAGAAGTGGGTTCGAAGACCAGCATATGGGGCTTTCCTGAGGCACAAACAGAATACCTCTCATCTAGACAGGGGAAGCTTCCTTGTTGGAGTTGTGTCAAACCCTTTGGGTTGGAAAATACTGCAGAGTCCCTGAGCCACCACCACATTCCAAGGCCTCCATGGCCAACAATGCACATTATGACGCATCCACAGTAGAGTCCATTTCAACTCAGCCCTCTGGGTAGCTCGTCCAAGAGCCCGCAGACTGAGCTTGCCTCATCCCGACCATCCAATGAGAATGTGAGGTGGCGTTTCCAGGCATCCATGCTTAGAGCCCTGCTCTCCCGTCTTTACGTATGGGGCGTCTTGGAACCATCCAATAGGAATCGACTGTCCTGCAGAAGGAAACCTTGAAGTTTGGAGAAGCTCACGACCTCCAGCGTAGGAAAACATCCCTGGCCTCATCATGCTCCAACCCCCTTCAGGAAGGGACCATCATGGACATAAACTCCAGCCTGAGGCAACGTCTGATACTCGCCCTGACTTCAGATACAGGAGATCTCGATTCAGCCTCTGCAGCGTGGGCCTGCCATGCCCTCGGCCCCAAACCTAATGCTAGCTTGTGTTTTCAGACTTCCTTCCTCACACTCCTGGCAAACAAACCCTCCAGATTGGGAATTCCGGAACCACAACACAGCCCTCTGTCTGCCCACCAGAAGAAAAACGTTGCCCTGTAGGGCTTTTCAGAAACCCCAAATGAGGATCAACCTGCTCGGGCCTCGACCGCACCTCAGTTGGATAGGCTGCCCTGGGCACTAATGCTCTGTCTGACACAACATGAGGCCAGACGTCCCGAAAGACAAGAAGACAGCTGGCCGCACACCCGGCACTTCGGACACGCCATGGCCTTAGGCCGTCATCTCTTCCCAACCTGGGTTTTCAGACATCTGAACCTACACATTATATCAAATCCCTGCACAGGAGGGTACCTGAGGCACAAATCAGAACTCCTCCTTCCCCATGGCTGTAAAGCTTGCTGTTGGCATGGAGTCACACTTGCAGGGTAGGAAAAACCTTCATGAACCTTGATGCCACGCCCAAACTTGAGTTCAGCCCTGTGCACAAACTTGCATTTTGACCTTCCATGGTCAAATGTGTGTGTCCCCCATGTCGAAGTAAGGCCTCTTAGGGCCTGGACTAAGAGCCTGCATATGGGGCTTGCCAAGCCCCTATGCTCCCAAACCTCACCAGAGTTCAAGTTTCCAGTTGCCTGTACGCAGGGCTGTGATCTGGAGTCCCTCTCTTGGAGAGACACCTGAGAAAGACTACAGGATTCCACCCTTCCCAAAAAACGACCCCAATCTCTTGGAAGCTGGGCCAAATCCCCAGAGAGGTAGACTCTTCCATAGCCCCTGAGGCCACACCTACATTCCATGGCTATCCTGGACAAAACATCCAGAGACAAAACCCTGAGGGACCGCCTCCCACTCGTCCTTCTTTCATAACCCGAGGAGCTCCCCTTAGGGTCTGTGCATCCAGCCTGCCATACCCTCGGAGCCACACCTAACCCAAGTTTTTGTTTTCAGACTTCTGTGCCCATAGCCCAGACCCACACACTCTCAGGCTAGGGCCTCTGGACACACAACAAAGGACATGTCCTCTCTAAGGAAACTGTGCCCAATCCTTTGGCCACAAAACTACAGATTAGGAGAAATCTCCAAGGGATCCGGTGCCATCCCAATATTGTAGGCCACTCTGGACCAAGAAGGGCACTCCTACACCAGCTGAGCAACTATCTCCACTTAGAAACTCAGACAGTGTCCCCAGAGACAGAAGATTGAAATGGACAGGCCACTAGGCCCTAATCTGAACCTAGGTTTGGTTTCAAGGTTTCTCTCCTCAGAGGAATGGTTTCAAAGACCAACATCTGGGGCTTTTCTGAGGCACCGAACAGAACCTCTCTCATCTCCACATGGGGAGCTTTCTTATTGGAGCTGTATCATCCCTTCGGGTGGGCGAATTCTGCAAGTCCCCTGAGCCACCAGCACATTCCAAGGTCCCCATGGACACAAACCCACATACGACCCATCCTCAGGAGAGTCCATTTCAACACAGCCCTTTGGGTAGCTCGCTCCAGAGTCAGTAGATCAAACATATCTTGTCACTAATAGCCAATGGGAATGTGAGGTATGCTGTACAGGCAACCATCCTTCGAACCCTGCTATCCAGTCCTTCTGTATGGGACATCCTGCAGCCGTCCAACAGGACTCGACTGTCCTGCAGAAGGAAACCTTGTGGTTTGGAGAAACTCACAAACTCAGTGTATGTGCTGGTGTGTAAGGTGCTGTGCAGGATTCTCCTATGGTGACGGTTAGGCACAGGTCGCAGGACACAGTTTCCTTCAGGGGACAGGAGATGCTCTATTATGTGGCTCAGGGACCACATGTTGTATCCTAAGTTGGTATTTCCGAACAGTGCCCTGAGGACTGATGACTGAAAAGCTAATCCAGGGTTCCAATGAGGTCCGAGGGGCATGTCAGGTTCAATCTTCTGACTCAGGACCATTGACTTGTGTGTCTGCCTGGATGTAGGTGATCAGGGTGTTTCAGACTGTGCATTTGCATCCAGTGCTCCCGACAATATTGAGGTGGGCTCAGGGACCTTGCAGATTTCTCCAAATCTGGATGGTTTTGGCAACTTTGATGGGCACAGTTTCCTTGGGGATGGCAGGCACAGCCCTGTGGTGTGGATCCAGAGACCCTATCCTGGAGGGCATGTGAGTCAATGTTTTGTGAGAGAAGTCTGCAAACACAAATGTGGGTTAGCGTTAGTGGCGAGGTGATTGTAGGCCCAATGCGTAGACCTGGAGTGCAGCTCGTCAGGAACTGTTATTAGAGTGACTGGAAGGCGGTAGCACAGGCTTTTCTATCTGGATTGTGTGTCCAGGATGGACACTGAAGGCAGGTGTGGTCTCCTGGGTCCATGGGAGACATTACCTCACTTAGGATCCTGCTGGCTCTCCATAGTTTGTTGGCTTTTTCGGGGAAGGGAAGAGTGCTGTTTTCCATCTTATATGTGCCCCAAAACGGATTCCAGAGATATCTCTGGTTATGGGTGCCTGGAAAATCCCACTAAGGATTAAGATTTGGGCCTAAGGGCTTACCAGGACTGCCATGTGCGATCCTCATGGTGCAACTTGGAGGGCTTGTTTGAAAGCATGATCAGGCTGAGAGTCACAATGCCTGTTTGTGCCCAGGGTGGCCCTCAGGAGTGGCCGTGGTCTCATTGGCCATGCAGCTTTCTCCCACTTTGAGGGTTGGACAGCCATTCCAACAGCCAGGTTTCCTGCCATATGGAAGGAGGATTTCTCTATTGTGCTTCAGGTTCCCCCATTGGCAGGGATTCCAGCAAAGGTCTGGCACAGATGCCTGAATACCAAGGATGCGTAATGATGACGGACTTGGGCCATTGCCGGTCTCACATGCTGGAAATGGGACCCCCTCTCTGGGTGGCTGACACGAGGTAGGGGTTCAGGCTCTTTCAGACACAGTACACGTGGCCAGGGCTGCCTAAAAATCAGGTTTCCCTCGAAGGCTGAGCAGATTGATCCTCATGTGGGGTTTTTGGGCAGACTCACCAGGCACTTCTTCTTTCTATGGGGAAGGCAGAATGCTGTGTCGTGCCTCCATAATCCCTTATCAAGAGGGTTTGGGGACCAATCTGGTGAGGATGGAATAGTATACACAAGCTTTGGTTTAATTCAGTGACAAGCAGAAGGCAGTTCCAATGTGTAGCTACTGCATTGCGACATCCAGCACCTGAATAAGGGCAGATGTCAGATGTTTGTTCACACTGCAGTTTGTGTCTACGATGACCGACAAATGGAGTGGTGATGTCCAGAGGCCATGGAGGATTTCCCACACTGAGTCTTGTGAGATGCTCCAAATAACAAGGTTTCCTTCTTCTGGACAGGTGGAGTCTGCTTGGTTTGCTCCGGGGTCCCTCCTGTGCAGTTTTGGTAGCAGAGCTCTCCCGCATGGATGTCTGGAAAGCACAACTTCATTGACCATTGCAGCTGAAGAACATGGCAGGTTCCTTCTGGTGGCTCTTGGGCGACGTGCCAAGGCATTGAGTTTACTTGGAATCTCTTATCCATGGGTCACAGTGCTGGTTTGTTACCAGGGAGATCTAAGAATGTGATGTTGGCTAAGGGGCCATGCAGCATTCTCCAACCCTGTGGATTTGGCACAGATCAAAGAGCCCCGTTTCCTTCTGGGGATAGGAGATGTTCTGTTGTGTGGCCCAGGGACCACATGTTGTATCACAAGTTTTTATTCCAGAACAGACCTCTGAGGACAGATGCCTGAAAACCTAATCTACTGTTACAATGAGGTCCTAGGGGCATGTCAGGTTCAGTCATCTGATTCAGGACCATTGATTTGGCTGTCTGCCTGGGTGTAGGTGATCAGGGTGTTTCAGACTGTGCATTTGCATCCAGAGCGGCAGCCAATATTGGGGTGGGCTCTGGGGACTTTCATGTTTATCCTAATCTGGAAGGTTTGGGCAACTTTGAAGGCCACAGTTTCCTTGGGGATGGCAATCACAGTCCTGTGATGTGTCTCCAGAGACTGCATCCTGGAGGGCACGTGACACATGGTTTTGGGAGAGAAGTCTGCAAACACAAACTCGGGGTAGTGTTAGTGGCTAGGTGATCTTAGGCGCAAAGAGTAAACCTGGAGGGAGGGTCATAAGGAACTGTAATTAAGGTGAGTGGAAGGTGGTAGCACAGGCTTTTCTATCTGGATAGTGTGTCTAGTATGGCTTTGGTATACTGGTGTGGTCTCATTATCCCATGGGAGAATTTTCCTCTCTAAGGATCCTGGTGGCTCCCAATAGTTTGGTGGCTTTTTCGTGGAAGGGAAGAGTGCTGTTTTACATCTTAGGGTGCCCCAAAACAGGGATTCTGGAGACGGGCTCTGGGTCTGTGTGCCAAGAAATTCCCACCAAGGGTTATTTTTTGGGCTGAGTGTCATACCAGGCATGCAATGCGGGATCCTGGTGGTGCAGCTGAGAGGGATTATTTGAAAGCATGCTCAGGCTGAGGGTCACAATGCCCATTTGTGCACAGGGAGGCCCTCACGTGTGGGCATGACCTAATTTTCCATACAGCTGGTGCCCACTCTGACGGTTGGACAACCATCCAAACAGCCAGGTTTTCTGCCATGGGGAAGGAGCAGTTCTCTCTTCTGCTTTACGTTCCCCACTAGCAGGGATTCCAGCAAAGGTCTGCAGACAGATGCCTGAATACCAAGGATGGGCAGAGAGGACAGACATGGGACATGGTTGGTCTCACATACTGGTTATGGGACCTGCTTTCTGGGAGGCGGTCATGAGGATGGGTCTCAGGATCTGTCAAACACAGTACTAGTGGCCAGGGTAGCCTAAAAAATGAGGTTCCATCGAGGGATGAGCAGACTGATCCTCATGTGGGGATTTTTGGGCAGATTCAGCAGCACTTCTTCTTTCTATGGGGAAGGCAGAATGCTGCATCGTGGCTCCTGAATTCCCTATCAAGAGTGTTAGTGGACCATTCGGGTGAGGATGGAATTGTAAACACAAGCAACGGTTAAATTCAGTGCAGAGCAAAAGGAAGTTCCAGTGTGCAGCGGCTTACTCGAGACATCCAGCACCTGAGTAAGCCTGGATGTCAGATGTTTGCTCACAATGGGGTTTGTTTCTATCATGACTGGCAAATGGAGAGGTAGCGTCAAGAGGCCATGGAGGATTTCCCACGCTGAGGCTTGTGAGGTGCTCCAAATAGCAAGGTTTCCTTCTACTGGACAGGTGGAGTCTGGATTCTTTGCTCCAAGGTTCCACATGTGGAAAGTTTGGGTAGCAGAGCTCCTCTGGATGGATGCCTGGAAAGCACACCTCCAAGGACCATTGTAGCTGAAGGACATGGCAGGTTCGTTCTGTTGCCTCTTGGACCAAGTGCCAAGGCCTTGAGTTGACATGGAATCTTTTACCCATGGGTCACAGTGTTGTTTTGTTACAAGGGAGATCTTACAGTGTGCTGGTGGCTACGGTGCCATGCATGATTCTCCTACCCTGAGGGTTTGACACAGGTCCAAAAGCATGGTTTCTGTCTGGGAACAGGAGATGTTCTGTTGTGTGGCTCAGGGACCACATGTTGTATCATAAGTTGGTATTCCGGAACAGGTATATGAGGAAAGATGCCTGAAACCTAATCAAGTGTTCCAATGACGTCTTAGGGTCATGACAGGTTCAATCATCTGACTCAGGACCATTGACTTGGGTGTCTGCCTGGATATAGGTGATCAGGGTGTTTCAAACTGCACATTTACGTCCAGAGTGCCCTCCAATAGTGGGGTGGGCTCAGGGGCCTTTCAGGTTTCTCCTACTCTGGAGGGTTTGGGCAACTGTGACAGGCACAATTTCCTTAGGGTTGGCAAACCCAGTCCTGTGGTGCGGATCGAGGGAACTCATCTGGGAAGGCATATGAGCCATGGTTTTGGGTGAGAAGCCTGTAAACACAAACTCGGGTTAGGGTTAGTGGCAAGGTGATCCCAGGCCCAATGCATAGCCCCGGAGGGCAGCATGTCAGGAGCTGTAATCTGGGAGACATAAAGGCGGTAGCAAAGGCATTGTATTTGGATTATCTGTCCAGGATGACCTCGGAATGCAGGTGTGGTTCTTGGGTCCAGGGGAGATTTTTTCACTCTAAGGATTCTGGTGGCTCCCAATTGTTTGGTGGCTTTCTCGGGGAAGCGAAGAGTGCTGATTTCCATCTTAGGGGAGCCCTAAAACAGGAATTCTGGAGACGGGCTCTTGGTCTGGGTGCCACAAAATTCCCACCAAGGGTTATGACTTGGGCCTAGGGGCGTACCAGGCCTGCAATGCGGGATCCTGGTGATACAACTGAGAGGGCTTCTTGAAAGCATGCTCAGGCTGAGGGTCACAATGCCTGTTTGTGCCCTGGGAAGCCCTCAAGTGTGGGCATGGTATCACTGGTCATGCAGCTGTCTTTCACTCCGAGTGCTAGACACCCATGCCAAAAGCCAGATTTCCTGACATGGGTAAGCAGGAGTTCTCTATTGTACTTCATGTTCCCCCATTGGCAGGGATTCCAGCAAAGGACTGGGGACAGGTGCCTAATGTCAAAGATGCATAGAGATGACAGACTTGGGCCCTGGCCAGTCTCACATGCTGGATATGGGACCTCCTCTCTAGGTGGCTGACACGAGGTCGGGGTTCAGGCTCTGTCAGACACAGCACAAGTGGCCCGGGCAGCCTATAAATTGGGATTCCATTGAGGGATGAGCAGATTGATTCTCATGTGGGTTTATTTGGCAGACTCACCAGGGACTTCTTCTTTCTATGGAGAAGGCAGAATGTTGTGTCGTGGCTCCAGAATCCCCTATCAAGAAGGCTTGGGGACCAGTAGTGTGAGGATGGAATTGTAAACACAATCTACGGTTAAACTCAGTGCCAAGCAGAAGGCAGTTCCAATGTGCAGCGGCTTATTCGAGACATCCAGCATCTGAGTAAGGGTGGATGTCAGATATTTGCTCACACTGGAGTTTGTGTCTATGATGACAGACAAATGGAGAGGTGGTGTCAATACGCCATGAAGGATTTCCCTTGCTGATGCTTGAAAGTTGCTCCAAATAGCAAGGTTTCCTTGTGCTGGACAGGTGGAGTCTGGTTTGTTTGCTCCGGGGTCCCCCATGTGGAAAGTTTTGGTAGCAGAGCACTCCCGCATGGTTGCCTGGAAAGCACACCTCCATTGATCATTGCAGTTGAGGAACATGGCAAGTTTGTTCTGGTGGATCTTGGGTGAAGTACGAAGGCCTTGAGTTGTCTTGTAATCTCTTGCACATGGGTCACAATGCTGGTTTGTTAACAGAGAGATCTTACAATGTGCTGGTGTCAAAGGTGCCATGCAGGATTATCCTAACCTGAGGGTTTGAGACAGGTCCAAGAACATGGTTTCCTTCTATGTACAGGAGATGATCTTTTGTGTGGCTCAGGGACCACATGTATCATAAGTTGGTATTCCAGAATAGGCCTCTGATGACAGATACCTGAAAACCTAATAGGGTTCCAGTGATGTCCTAGGGGCATGTCCGTTTCAATCTTCTTACCCAGGAAGATTGACTTGGCTGTCTGTCTGGATGTAGGTGATCAGGGTGTTTCAGTCTGCACATTTGCATCCAGAGCAGCCTCTAATAGAGGTTTGGGCTCACAGGCCTTACGGGTTTCTCTTAATCTGAAGGGTTTGGCCACTGTGACGGGCAAAGTTTCCTTGGGAATGGCAGGCCATGTTCCGTGTGTGGCTCCAGAGACCTCATCCTGGAGGGCATGTGAGCCATGGCTTTGGGAGAGAAGTCTGCAAACACAAATTCAGGTTAGTGTCAGTGGCGAAATGATCGTAGGCGCTAAGCATAAACTTGGAAGGCAGCTCGTCAGGAACTGTAATTAGGGTTACTCAAAGGCCAGAGCACCTCTTTTTGTATCTGGATTGTGTGTCCAGGTTGGCCTCGGTATACAGGTGTGGTCTCATGGGTCCATGGGAGAATTTACCTCTCTAAGGATCCTGGCGGCTCCCAATAGTTTGGTGGCTTTTTCGGGGAAGGGAAGAGTGCTGTTTATATCTTAGGGTGCCCCAAAACAGGGATTCTGGAGATGGGTTCTGGGTCTGGGCGCCAAGAAATTCCCACCAAGGATTATTTTTTTGAGCCAAGGGTCATACCAGGCCTGCCATGTGGTATCCTGGTGGTGCAACTGAGAGCGATTATTTGAAAGCATGCTCAGGCTGAGGGTCACAATGCCTGTTTGTGCCTAGGGAGGCCCTCAAGAGGGGGCATTGTCTCATTGGCCATGGAGCTTTCTCCTATTCTGGGGGTTGGACACCTATCCCAACAGCCAGGATTCTGGCCATGGGGAAAGAGCAGTTTTCTATTGTGCTTCAGGTTCCCCCATTGGCAGGGATTCCAGCAAAGGTCTGGGGACAGATGACTGCATACCAAGGATGGGCAGAGAGGACCGACTTGGGACATGGCTGGTCTCACATGCTGGATATGGGACCCGCTCTCTGGGTGGCTGTCAAGACGACGGGGCTCAGTCTCTGTAAAACACAGTACTAGTGACCTGGGTAGCCTATAAATCGGGGTTCCATCGATGGACGAGCAGAGTGATCCTCAAACAGGGTTTTTCTGCAGACTCAACAGAGACTTCTTCTTTCTATGGGGAAGGCAGAATGCTGCGTTGTGCACCATTCGGGTGAGGATGGAATTGTAACCACAAGCGATGGTTAAATTCAGAGCATAGGGAAAGGCAGTTCCAGTGTGCAGTGGCTTATTCGAGACATCCAGCACATGAGTAAGGTGGATGTCAGATATTTGTTCACAATGGAGTTTGTTTTTATGATGAACTTCAAATGGAGAGGTGGTGTCAAGAGACCACCAAGGCTTGTGAGATGCTCCAAATAGCAAGGTTTCCTTCTACTGGACAGTTTGAGCCTGGTTTGTTTACTCTGGGGTCCCCCATGTGGAAAGTTTGGGTAGCAGAGCTCTCCCTCATGAATGCCTGGAAAGCACATCTACATTGACTATTACAGCTGAGGAACCTGGCAGGTTTGTTCTGGTGTCTCTTGGGCGAAGTACCAAGGCCTTGAGTTGACTTGGAATCTCTTGCACATGGGTCACATGTGGTTTGTTACCAGGGAGATCTTAGAATGTCTGGTGGCTAGGTTACATGCAGGATAGTCCTATCCTAAGGGTTTTACACAGGTCCAGGAGCACAGTTTCCTTCTGGGAACAGGAGATGTTCTGTTGTGTGGCTCAGGGACCACATGTTGTATCATAAGTTGGTATTCCAGACAGGCATCTGAGGACAAATGCCTGAAAACCTAATCTAATGTTCCAATGAGGTCCTAGGGGCATGTCAGTTTCAATCTTCTGATGCAGGAACACTGACTTGGCTGTCTGCCTGCATGTAGGTGATCAGGGTGTTTCAAACTGCACATTTGCATCCAGAGCGGCCTCCAATAGAGAGGTGGGCTCAGGGGACTTGCAGGTTTCTCCTATTCTGGAGGGTTTGGGCAACTGTGACACACACAGTTTCCTTGGAGATGGGAAGCTCAGTCTGTGGTGTGGCTCCAAAGACCCCATCCTGGAGGGCATGGGAGCCATGGTTTTGGGAGAGAATTCTCTAAACACAAACTCTGTTTAGAGTTAGTGGCGAGGTGATAGCTGTCCCACAGCGTACACCTGGATAGCAGCTCCTCAAGAACTGTAATTAGGGTGATCTGAAGGCGGTAGCATAGGCTTATGAATCTGGATTCTGTGTACAGGATGGCCTCAGAATTCAGGTGGGGTCTCATGGGTCCATGGGTGATTTTTCCTCTCTAAGGATCCTGCTTGTTCCAAATAGTGTGGTGGCTTTTCCAGGGAAGTGAAGAGTGCTTCGTTCCGTCTTAATGGTACCCCAAAACAGTGATTCCAGAGGCGGTCTGGGTCTGGGCACCAAGAAATTCCCACCAAGGGTTAGGATTTGGGCCTAGGGGCATACCAGGCCTGCAATGCGGTATCCTTGTGGTGCGACTCAGAGGGCTTGTTTGAAAGCATGCTCAGGCTCAGGGTCACAACGATTGTTTGTGCCCAGGGCGAGCTTCAGGAATGGGCCTGGTCTCATTGGCAATGCAGCTGTCTTCCACTCTGAGGGTTGGATATCCATCACATCAGCCAGGATTCCTGCCATGGGGAAGGAGGAGTTCTCTATTTTGCTTCAGGTTCCCCCATTTGCATGGATTCCATCAAAGTTCTGGGGACAGATGCCTGAATGCCAAAAATGGGTAGAGAGGACAGACTTGGGTCATAGCTGGTCTCACATGCTGGATATGGGCCCCGCTCTCTGGGTGGTGGACACGAGGCCAGGGCTCAGGCTCTGTCAGACCCAGCACTAGTGGCAAGGGCAGCCTATAAATTGGGTTACCCTCGAAGCCCAGCAGATTGATACACATGTGGGGTTTTATGCAGACTCATCAGGCACTTCTTCTTTCTAGGAGGAAGGCAGAATGCTGTGTTGTGGCTCCATAATTCCCAATCAAATGGGCTTGGGGACTAGTTGGGTGAGGATGGAATTGTAATCACAAGCTACAGTTCAATTCAGTGCCAAGCAGAAGGAAATTCCAATGGGAAGCAGCTTATTTGAGAACTCCAGCACCTGAGTAAGGGCAGATGTCAGGTATTTGCTCACACTGGAGTTTGTGTTTATCATGACCTACAAATGGAGAGGTGGCCTCAAGGCCATGGAGGATTTCCCACGCTGAGGCTTGTGAGATGCTCCAAATAGCAAGGTTTCCTTCTCCTGGACAGGTCGAGTGTGGTTTCTTTGCTCCAGGGTGGAGCATACCCCATGTGGAATGTTTGGGTAGCAGAGCTCTGCTGCATGGATGCCTGAAATGCACACCTCCACTGACCATTGCAGCATAAGAACATGCATGTTCATTCTGGTGGCTTCCACTCCTGAGCGCCACCCTGGGCACAAGCAGGCATTGTGACCCTCAGGCTGAGCATGCTTTCAAACAAATGCTCTCAGTTGCACCTCCAGGATCCTGCATTGCAGGCCTGCTATGCACCTAGGTCCAAATCCTAAACCTTGGTGGGATGTTCCATGCGCCCAGACCCACAGGCCATCTCTGGGATTCCTGTTTGGGGGCACCCCTAAGATGGAAAACAGTACTCATCCCTTCCACTAGAAAGCCCCCATACTATAGGGAAACTCCAGGATACTTGAGAGAAAAAATCTCACATGAACTCATGAGACCACACCTACATTTCGAGGCCATCGTGGATATACAATTCAGATACAAAAGCCTGAGCTACCGCCTTTGAGTCACCTGATTTACAGTTCCGGACGAGATGCCATCCATGTCTATGCATTGTGTCTGTGATCATCTCGCCACTAACCCTAACCCAAGTTTGTGTTTGCAGACTTCTCTCCCAAAACCATGGCTCACATCCCTCCAGGATGGTCTATCTGGAGCCACAGCACAGGACTGTGCCTGTCGTCCCCATGGAAACTGTGCCCATCACATTTGCAAACCCCTCTAGATTAGGAGAAACCTGCAAGGACCCTGAGCCAAACCCAATATTGGAAGCTTCTCTGGATGCAAATGTACATTCTGACATACCCTGATCACCTCCATCCTGGCAGACAACGAAGTCAATAGTCCAGAGACAGAAGATTGAACCTTACATGCCCCTAGGACCTAATTGGAACCCTAGATTAGGTTTTTAGGCATCTCTCCTCAGAGGACTGTACTGGAATACCAACTTATAATACAACATATGGTCCATGAGCCCAACAAATGAACATCTCCTGTCCCCAGAAGGAAGCCGTGCTCTTGGACCTGTGTCAAACCCTCAGGGTAGATGAATCCTGCACAGCCCCTTAGCCACCAGGACATTCTATGATCTCCCTGGTAACAAACCAACATTGTTACACATCTTCATGAGATTCCATGTCAAATCAAGGCCTTGATATTTCGCACCAGAGCTACCAGAATGAACCTGCCATGTTCCTCAGCTGCAATGGTCAATGGAGGTGTGCTTTCCAGGCATCCATGAGGGAGTGCTCTGCTACCCAAACTTTCCACATGGGGGAGCCTGGAGCAAACAAACTGGACTGTCCCTTTCCAGTAGAAGGAAACCATGCTGTTTGGAGCATCTCACAATTCCCATCTTTGGTCCTCCATGGCCTCTTGATGCCACCCCTCCATTGTCGGTCATCACAGACACAAACTCCAGCATGAGCAAACATCTGACATCCACCTTACTCAGGTGCTGGATATTCAATTCAGCCGCTGGAGACTTGAACTTCCTTTCGCTTGCACTGAATTGAATCGTAACTTGTGTTTACAATTCCATCCTCACCCGACTGGTCCATACTCCCTCTTGATAGGGAATTCTGGAGCCACAATGCAACATTTTGCCTTCCCCATAGAAAGAAGAAGGGCCTGGTGTTTCTGCCCAGAAACTCCACATGAGGATGAATCTACTTGACCCTCGAGGGACCCCGATTTATAGGCTTCCCTGGCCACTAGTGCTGTGTCTGACAGAGCCTGAGCCGTGACTCATGTCAGCCACTACAAGTGCGGGCCCTATACGCAGCATGTGAGACTGGCCATGGTCCAAGGCCGTCATCTCGACACATCCTTGGCATTCAGAAATATGTCCCTATACCCTTGCTGGAATCCCTACAAATGGGGGAAACTGAAGCACAATAGAGAACTCCTTTTTCCCCATGGCAGGATTCCTGGTTGTTGGGATGGGTGTCCAACCCTCAGAGTGGGAGTCAGCTGCATGGCCAATGAGAGCACGCACTCTCCTGAGTGCTTCCCTGGACAAAAGCAGGCATAGTACCCTCAGCCTGAGCATGCTTTCAAAGAAACGCTCTCAGTTGTACCTCCAGGATCCGACATTGGAGGCCTGACACGCCCCTAAACCTAAATCCTAACCCTTGGTGGGATTTTCCAGGCGCCGAGACCCTGAGCCTATGGGATTCCTCTTTGGGGCCACCCCTAAGATGGAAAACAGCACTCTTCCCCTCCCTGAGAAAGCCACCAAACTATTGGGAGCCTCCAGGTTCCTTAGAGAGGAAAAATCTCCCATGGACCCATGAGACCACACCTGCATTGAGAGGCCATCCTGGACACACAATCCTGATAGAAAAGCCTTTGATATCGCCTTTGAGTCTCCTGATTTACAGTTCCTGAGTAGCTGCCTTCCATGTTTGTGTATTGGGCTTGCAAACACCCTGCCACTAACCCTAACCTGAGTTTGTGTTTGCAGACTTCTCTCCCAAAACAATGGCTCACATGCCCTCCAGGATGTGGTATCTGGACCCACACTGCAGGAATGGGCCTGCCATTCCCAAGGGAACTGTGCCTGTCACAGTTGCCCAAACCCTCCATATTACGAGAAACCTGCAAGGTCCCTGAGCCCACCCCAATACTGGAGGATATTCTGGATGCAAATGTGCAGTCTGAAACACTCTGATCACCTCCATCCAGTCAGACAAGGAAGACAATGATCCTGAGTCATAAGATTGAGCCTGACATGCCCCTAGGACTTCATTGAAACCCTAGATTAGGTTTTCAGGCATCTGTCTACAGAGGCCTGTTCTGGGATACCAAATTATGATACAACATGTGGTCCTTGAGCCACACAACAGAACACCTGTCCCCAGAAGGAAGCCATACTCTTGGACCTGTGACAAACCCTCAGGGTAGATAAATCCTGCACAGCCTGTTAGCCATCAGTACATTCTAAGATCTCCCTGGTAACAAACCAGCATTGTGACCCATCTTCATGAGAATCTATGTCAACTCAAGGCCTTGGTACATCGCCCCAGAGCCACCAGAATAAAGCTGTCATGTTCTTCAACTGCAATAGTCAACGGAGGTGTGCTTTCCAGGCATCCATGCAGGGGTGCTCTGTTACCCATAGTTTCTACATGGGGGAACCAGGAGCAAAAAAGCCAGACTTCCCCTGTCCGGTAGAAGGAAACCATGCTGTTTGTAGCATCTCACAAGCCCCAACGTGGGAAATCCTCCATGGCCTCTTGACGCCTCCCCTCTATTTGTCAGTCATCATAGACAAAATGTCCAGTGAGAGCAAACATCTGACATGTACCCTTGACCAGGTGCCAGATATCTCGAATTAGATGCTGCACACTGGAACTGCCTTCTGCTTGTCACTGAATATAACCACAGCTTGGGTTTACAATTCCATCCTCACCCTACTGATACCCAAGCCCTCTTGATAGGGAATTCTAGAACCACAACACAACATTCCACCTTCCCAATAGAAAGAAGAAGGGCTTGGTGAGTCCTCCCAGGCACCACACATGGGGATGAATCTGCTGAGCCCTCAATGGAACCATGATATATCGGCTGCCCTGGCCACTAGTGCTGTGTCTGACAGAGCCTGGGACCCGACCTCATGTCAGCCAGCCCGAGTGCGAGCCCCATATCCAGCATGTGAGACCGGCCTTGCCCAGGTCTGTCATCTCTAAAGATCCTTTGAATTCAGGCATCTGTCCTCGGACCTTTGCTGGAATCCTTACCAATGGGGGAACCTGAAGCACAATAGAGAACTGCTCCTTCCACATGGCAGGAATCCTAGCTGTTGGGATGGCTGTCCAACCCTCAGAATGGGAGCCAGCTGCATGGCCAATGAGACCGCACCCCCTCCTGTAGGCCACCTTATGCAGTAGCAGGCATTGTGACCGTCAGCCAGAGCAAGCTTCAAACAATCCCTCTCAGTTGCACCTCCAGGATCCCGCAATGGATGACTGGTACGCCCCTAGGCCCAAATCTTAACCCGTGGTGGGATTTTCCAGGCTCCAAGTCCCAGAGCACATCTCTGGAATCCCTGTTTAGGGGCACACCTAAACATGGAAAACAGCACTCTTCCATTCCCCGAGAAAGCCACCAAACTATTGGGAGCCACCAGGATGCTTATGAAAAATCTCCCATGAACCCATGAGACCACACCTGCATTGAGTGGCCATTCTGGACACACAATCCAGATAGAAATGCCTGTGCTACCGCCTTCAATTCACCCAATTTACAGTTCCTGAGGAGCTGCCCTCCAGGTCTATGCATTGGGCCTGCGAATACATCGCCACTAACCCTAACCTGAGTTTGTGTTTGCAGACATCTCTCCTAAAACCATGGCTCAGATGCCCTCCAGGATGGTGTCTCTGGAGCCACACCACAGGAATGTGCCTTCCATCACCAAGGAAACTGTGCCCGTCACAGTTGCCCAAAGCCTCCAGATTAGGAGAAAGCTGCAAGGACTCTGAGCCAACCCCAAAACGAGAGGTCGCTCTGGATGCAATTGGGCAGTCTGAAACACCCTGATCACCTCCATCCAGGCACACACCCAAGACATTGGTCTTGAGTCAGAAGACTGAACCTGAATTAACCCTTGGGCTTCACTGGAACCCTTGATTAGGTTTTCAGGCATCTGTCCTCAGAAGCCTGTTCTGGAAAACCAAATTATGACACAACATGTGGCCCCTGAGCCACACAACAGAACATCTCCTGTCCCCAGAAGGAAACCATGCACTTGGACCTGTGTCAAACCCTCAGGGTAGATGAATCCTGCATGGGCCCATAGCCAGCAGTGCATTCTAAGTACTCTCTGGTAACAAACCAATGTTGTGACTCATCTTCATGAGACTCCATGTCAACTCATGGCCTTGATTCTTCGCCCCAGAGCCACCAGAACGAACCTACCATGTTCCTCAGCTGCAATGGTCAATGGAGGTGTGCTTTCCCGGCATCCATGCGATAGGGTTCTAATACCCAATCTTCCCTCATGGGGGACCCTGGAACAAACAAACCAGACTCCATCTGTCCAGTAGAAGGAAACCTTGCTGCTTGGAGCATCTCACAAGCCAAAGTGTGGGAAATCCTCCATGGCCTATTGATGCAACCCCTTCATTTGTTGGTCAACATAGACACAAACTCCATCGTTAGCAAATATCTGATATACCCCTTACTCAGGTGCTGGATATTCAAATCAGCCACTGCACACTGAATCTGCCTTTAGCTTGGCACTGAATTTAACCATAGCTTGTATTTACAATTCCATCCTCACCCTACTGCTCCACAAGCCCTCTAGATAGGGAATTCTGGAGCCACAATGCAGCATTCTGCCTTTCCCATAGACAGAAGTAGGGCCTGATGAGTCTGCCAAGAAACTGCACATGAGGATGAATCTACTTGGCCCTCGAGGGAAGCCAGATTTAGAGGCTGCTCTGGCCACTAGTGCTGTGTCTGACAGAACCTGAACCCTGAACTAGTGTCAGCCACCGGAGGGCGGGCCCCATATTCAGTATGTGAGACCGGGCATGTCCCAGGGCAGTCAACTTTACCCGTCCTTGGTATTCAGGGATCTGTCCACAGACCTTTGCTGGAATCCCTACCAATGGGGGAACCTGAAGCACAATAGAGATCTCCTCCTTCTCCATGGCAGGAAACCTGGGTTTTGGGATGGCTGTCCAACCCTCAGAGTGGGAGTCAGCTGCATGGCCAATGAGAACACTCCCACTCATCAGGGCCGTCCTGGACACAAGCAGGCATTGTGATCCTCAGTCTGAGCATGCTTTCAAACAAATGCTCTCAGTTGAACCTCCAGGATCCCGCATTGCAGGCCTGGTATGCCCCTAAGCCCAGATCCTAACCCTTGGTGGGATTTTCCAGGCGCCATGAACTAGAGCCTGTCTCTGGAATCCCTGGTTTGGCTCACCCTTAAGATGGAAAACAGCAGTCTTCCCTTCTTTGAGAAAGCCACCAAACTACAGGGAGCCACCAGGATCCTTATGAAAAATCTCCCATGGACCCATGAGAACACACCTGCATTGTGAGGCCATCTTGGACACACAATCCAGATAGAAAAGCCTGTGATACGGCCTTCGAGTCACCCGATTAAAGTTCGGGTTAATCGAGCTGCCCTCCACGTCTTTGCATTAGGCCTGTGATCACATAGCCAATAATCCTAACCCGAGTTCGTGTTTGCAGACTTCTCTCCAAAAACCATGGCTCACATACCCTTGGGATGGGGTCTCTGGAGCCACTACACAGGACTGGGCCTGCCATCTTCAAGGAAACTGTGCAGGTCACAGTTGCCCAAACCCTCCAGAATAGGAGAAACCTACAAGAACCTTGAGCCCACCCCATTATTGGAGGCCGCTCTGGACGCAAATACTCAGTTTGAAACACCCTGATCACCTACATCCAGGCAGACACTCAAGTCAATGGTCCTGTGTCAGAAGATTGAACCTGACATGCCCCCAGGACTCAAAGGAACACTAGATTAGGTTTTCAGGCATATGTCCTCAGAGGCCTGTTCTGCAATGCCAACTTATGATACATCATGTGGTCCCCGAGCCACACAAGAGAACAGCTCCTGTTCCCAGAGGGAAACCGTGCTCTTGGACCTGTGTTAAACCCTCAGGGTAGATGAACCCTGCACAGCCCCTTAACCACCAGCACATTCTATGATCTCGTTGGTAACCAACCAGCATTGTGACCCATCTTCATGAGACTCCATGTCAACTCAAGGCCTTGGTACTTTGCAGCAGAGCCACCCGAATGAACCTGCCATATTCCTCATCTGCAATGGTCAGTGGAAGTGTATTTCCAGGCATCCATGCGGGAGAGGTCTGCTACCCAAACTTTCCACATTAGGAACTCTGGTGCAAACAAACCAGACTCCCCCTGTCCGATAGAAGGAAACCTTGCTGTTTGGAGCATCTCACACACCCCAGCTTTGGAAATCTTCATGACTTCTTGAAGCCACCCATCCATTTGTTGGTCATCATAGACGCAAACTCCAGAGTGAGATAAGTCTGACATCCATCCTTACTCAGGTGCTGGATATCTCGAATCAGCCACTGCACACTGTAACAGCCTTTCGTTTGGCACTGAATTTAACCGTAACTTGGATTTACAATTCCATCCTCAACCTACTAGTCTGCAAGCCCACTTCACTTTACAGGGAATTCTGGAGCCACATCACAGCATTCTGCCTTCCCCTTAGAAAGAATAAGGTCCTGGTGAGTCTGCCCAGAAAATACAAATGAGGATAGATCTTCTTGGCCCTCAAGGGAACCACGATTTATAACCTTCCCTGGACACTAGAGCTGTGTCTGAAAGCCTGTGCCCTGACCTTGTGTGAGTCATCCAGAGAGCGGCCCCCATATCCAGCATTTGAGACAGGCCTGGCCCAGGTACATCATCTCAAACCATCCTTGTAATTCAGGCATCTGTCCCCAGACCTTTTCTGGAATCCCTGCCAATGTGGGATACTGAATCACAATAGAGAACTGCTCCTTCCACATGGCAGCAATCCTTGCTGTTGGGATAGCTGTGCAACCCTCAGAGTGGGATCCAGCTGCATGGCCAAAGAGACCACACCAACTCCTGTGAGATTCCCTGGGCACAAGCAGGCATTGCGACCCTCTTCCAGAGCATGCTTTCAAACAAGAAATCTCAGTTGCACCTCCAGGATTCCACATTGCACAACTGGTACGCCCCCAACTCAAATCCTAACCCTTGGTGGGATTTTCCAGGCGCTGAGGCCCAGAACCCATCTCTGGAATCCCTGTTTTGGGGCACTCCTAAGATGGAAAACAGCACTCTACCCTTCTCCAAGAAAGCCAGCAAACTATTGGGAGCCGCCAGGACCCTTATGAAAAATCTCCCATGGACCCATGAGACCACACCTGCATTCCGAGGCCATCCTGGACACACAATCCAGATACAAAAGCCTGTGCTACCACCTGATTTACAGTTCAAGTTACCTAATTTATAGTTCCTGATGAGCTGCCCTCCAGATCTATGCATTGGGTCTTTCTGAGAACCCAGGTAGGGAAGACATGTTGGCCTAAGGCCATGGGGTGACCAATGTGCTGGGTGTGTGGTCCACTGTCTCCTTGTCTGTCGGGACGTTTGGCTTAAGGCTGTGTCAGACAGAGCAATAGTGCCCAGGCAGCCTATCTAATTGTGGTACGGTCGAGGCCTGAGCAGGTTGATCCTCATTTGGGGTTTCTGGAGAGTCCCATAGGGCAATGTTTTTCTTCTGGTGGGCAGGCAGAGGGCAGCATTATGGCTCTGGAATTCCCAGTCTGGAGGGCTTGTTTGTCAGGAGTGTGAGGAAGGAAGTCTGAAAACAAAAGCTAGCATTAAGTTTGGGACAGAGGGCACGACAGGCCCACTCTGTAGAGGCTGAATCGAGATCTCCTGCATCTGAGGTCAGGGCGAGTATCAGACGTTGCCTCAGGCTGGAGTTTGTGTCCATAATCACCCCTTCTTGAAGGGGGTGGGGGCGTTATGAGGTCAGGGAGGTTTCCCTACTCTGGGAGTAGTGAGCTGCTCCAAACTCAATGTTTCCTTCTGCAGGATAGTCGAGTCCTATTTGATGGTTCCAGGACGCCCCATACAGAAAGATTAGAGGGCAGGAGTCTAAGCATGGATGCTTGGAAACGCCACCTCACATTCCCATTGGCTGGTTGATCCAAGGCAAGTTCAATCTTTGGGCTCTTGGAAAAGCTACCCAGAGGGCTGAGTTGGAATGGACTCTCCTGAGGACATGTCATAATGTGGGTAGTTGGCCATGGAGACCTTGGCATGTGGCTGTAGCTCAGGGAATCTGCAGGATTCTCCAACCCGAAGGGTTTGACACAGCTCTAACAAAGAAGCTATCCATGTGGAGACGAGAGGTGTTCTGTTTTGTGCCTCAGGAAAGCCCATATGCTGGTTTTCGAACCCAGGCCTCTGAGGAGTGACACCTGGAAACTAAGGCAAGAGTTCAGATTAGGGACTAGGGTCCTGTCCAGTTCAATCTTCTGTATCTGTGGACATCTGTCTGTGTGCCTGCACGGAGGTAGTTGCTCAGCTTGTGTCAGAATGGCCCTGTTTGTCCAGGGCGGCTTACAGTAGTGGGATGTTCTCAGGGGCTTTGAGATTGCTCCTATTCTGTAGGGTTGTGGCCAATGGAATGGGCACAGTTTCCTAGGAGAGAGCAGTCACAGTCCTGTGGTATGGCTCCAGAGGACCTAGCCTGGAAGCTGTGTTTGCCAGGGCTGTGGGGATAGATGTCCTAAAACACAAACTTGGCTCAGGTTTGGGGCCGAGGCTATGGCAGGCCTGATCTCCAGTCCGTGAGGGGAGCACCTCTGGATATGAAAGGAGGGTGAGTGGGAGGGGGTCGCTCAGGCTTTTGTCTCTGGATTTTGTGTCCACGATGGTCGTTTAATGTAGGGGTTTCCTCATGGGCCATGGTAGAGTCTCCCTCTTTGGTGATTTGCTCAGCTTCCAAGATTGGGATTATTCTGTGGGAAGGGAGGAGTCCTGTTTTCTGCCTCAGGTTTCCCACAGTAGAGTGATTTGAGAGGAGAACAGTGGGTACTGACAACTGGAATTCCCACCATCTCGTTAGGTCTGGGGCCCTATGGGCATGGCAAGCCCCATATGCGGGCTCCTGGTCCAGCCACAGAGAGGCGTTACTTGAATACGGGACTCACGCGATGGTCACAATGCATGTTTGTGCCCAAGGCTGCCCTCAGGCATGGACGTGTTCTAATGGGCCATGCAGGTTTCCCCTACACTGAAGGTTTGACTCCCTGCCAACAGCAAGTTCCTGCCTGGGGAACGTGGAGTTCTGACTTGTGCATCAGGTTCACCCCTGTGCAGGGATTGGAGATAATGTCTATGTTCCGATGCCTGAAAACCCATGTTAGGAAGGGATGATAGCCTAAGGCCATGGTGGGTCTGATGTGCTGGGTGTTCGGCCAGCTGTTTTGGTGTCTGTAGGAAGGTCTGGGCTTAGGCTATATAAGACAGAGCATTTGTGCTTAGGGTAGCCTATGTAACTGGGGTGTTGCCGAGGGCCAAACAGGTTGGTCCTCATTTGCGGTTTCTAGGCAATGCCATAGACAACGCTTTACTTCTGGTGGCAGGCGGAGTGCTTTGTTGTGGCCCCAGAACCCAGTCGGGAAGGATTGTGTGACAGGAGTATGAGGACGGAAGTCTGATAACAAAAGCTAAGGTCTATGAGGACGGAAGTCTGATAACAAAAGCTAAGGTCCCAGCAATTGCACTACTGGGAATTTACCCTAAAGATACAAATGTAGTGATCCAAAGGGGCACGTGCACCCGAATGTTTATAGCAGCAATGTCCACAATAGCCAAACTATGGAAAGAACCTAGATGTCCATCAACAGATGAATGGATCAAGAAGATGTGGTATATATACACAATGGAATACTATGCAGCCATCAAAAGAAACGAAATCTTGCCATTTGCGACAACATGGATGGAACTAGAGCGTATCATGCTTAGCGAAATAAGTCAAGCGGAGAAAGACAACTATCATATGATCTCCCTGATATGAGGGAGTGGTGATGCAACATGGGGGCTTAAGTGGGTAGGAGAAGAATCCATGAAACAAGATGGGATAGGGAGGGAGACAAACCATAAGTGACTCTTAATCTCACGAAACAAACTGTGGGTTGCTGGGGGGAGGGGGTTTGGGAGAAGGGAGGTAGGGTTATGGACATTGGGGAGGGTATGTGCTTTTGGGTAAATTGGAAGGGGTGATGAACCATGAGAGACTATGGACTCTGAAAAACAATCTGAGGGGTTTGAAGTGGCGGGGGGGTGGGAGGTTGGGGTACCAGGTGGTGGGTATTATAGAGGGCACAGCTTGCATGGAGCACTGGGTGTGGTGAAAAAATAATGAATACTGTTTTTCTGAAAATAAATAAATTGGAAAAAAAAAAAACAAAAAACAAAAGCTAAGGTGAGGTTTGGGGCCAAGATCACAGAGGCCCAATCTATAGAGGCAGAATCGAGATCTACTGCATCAAGATCACCCTGAAGTCAGGGTGACGATCAGACATTGGCTGAGGCTGGAGTTTTTGTCCATGATGGCCCCTTCATGAAGCGGGGGCCTCATGAGGCCAAGGAGGTTTTCCTATGCTGAGTTTAAGAGTTACTCCAAATCACAAGGTTTCCTTCTGCTGGACAGTTGAGTCCTGTTGGATGGCTCCAGGATGTCCCATTCGGAAGGACTGAAGAGCAGGGTTTGAAGGATGGATGTCTGTACAGCATGCCTCGCATTCCCATTGGCTATTAGCGACAAGACATCTTTGGTCTGCTGGCTCTGGGGCAAGCTACCCAGGGGGCTGAGTTGAAATGGACTCTCCTGAGGATGCGTCATAATGTGGGTTTTTGTCTGTGGAGACCTAGCAATGTGCTCAGGGGCCCTGCAGAATTCGCCTGCCTGAAGGGTTTGATACAGCTCCAATAAGAAAGCTCCCCATCTGGAGATGAGAGAGATTCTGTTTGGTGCCACAGAAAAGCCCCATATACTTTTCTTTGAAACCAGTCCTCTGAGGAGAGACACCTGAAAACCAAAGCTTGGGTTCAGATTAGGACCTAGGGGCCTGTTGTTTCAATATTCTGTATCTGAGGACACAGCCTGAATGTCTAAGTGGAGATAGTTGCTCAGCTAGTGTTCGAGGGCCCTTCTTAGTCCTGGGAAGCCTACACTATTGGGATGGCCTCGGGGGCCTTGGAGGTTTCTCCTAATCTGTAGGGCTGTGGTTAGTGGATTAGGCACAGTTTTCTTCGAGAGGACAGGAACAGTCTTTCGGTGTGGGTCCAGAGGTCCTAGCCTGCGGGGTTTGTGGGTCTGCACTGTGGGCACAGAAGTCTGAAAGCACAAACTTGCCTTAGGTGTGGCGCCGAGGGTATGGTAGGCCAGATCTACAGACCGTGAGGGGAGCTCCTCAGCTTATGAAAGAAGGGCGAGTGGGAGGCTTTCCCTCAGGCTTTTGTCTCTGGATGTTGTGTCCAGGATAGCCGTGGATTGTAGGGGTGGCCTCAGGGGCTATGGACGAGTATCCCTCTCTGGGGATTTGGTCCAGCTCCCAAGAGTATTGGGACATTTTGTGGGAAGGGTGGAGTCCTGTTGTCTGGCTCAGGTGTATCTCCAAGAGAGGGATTCCAGGGCAGAGCCCAAGGTATGGGAGACTTGAAAATTCGAACTCTGGTGAGGATTGGGAGCATAGGGGCTTGGCAAGCCCCATATGCGGGCTCTTGGTCCAGGCCATAAGAGGCCTTACTTCGACATGGGGCTCACGCTGAGGGTCATAATGCGAGTTTGTGCCCAAGTTCGGCACTCAAGTTTGGGCATGGCCTCAGGGGCCATGAAGGTTTCTCCTACACTGAAGATGTGACTCCATGCCAACTGCAAGCTTTACAGCCATAGGGAAGGCAGAGTTCTGATTTTTGCCTCAGGTACCGAACTGTGTGGGGATTTGATATAATGTCTAGGTTCAGATGTCTGAAAACCCATGTAGGGAAGAGATGTCGGCCTAAGGGCATGACATGACCAATGTGCTGGGTGTGCAGCCCACTGTCTCCTTGTCTGTTGGGACATCTGGCCTCAGGCTGTGTCATACAGAGCATTTGTGCCCGGGGCTGCCTATCCAATTGGGGTGCGGTCGAGGCCGGAGCAGATTGATTCTCTTTTGAGGTTTCTGCAGAGCCCCATGGGGAAACGTTTTTCTTCTGGTGGGCAGGCAGAGGGCTGTATTGTGGTTCTGGAATTCCCAGTCTGGAAGGCTTGTTTGTCAGGAGGAAGGAAGTCTGAAAACACAAGCTAGCATTAGGTTTGGGGCCGAGTGCACGGCAGTCCCAATCTGTAGAGGCTGAATAGGAATCTCCTGCATCTGAGGTCAGGGCAAGTGTCAGATGGTGTCTCAGACTGGAGTTTGTGTCCATGATGGCCCTTTGCTGAAGGGGGTGCATGCATCAGGAGGCCAGGGAGGTTTCCCTATGCTGGTAGTTGTGAGCTGCTCCAAAGTTTCCTTCTGCAGGACAGTCGAGTCCTACTGGATGGTTCAAGGATATCCCATACGGAAAGACTCGAGAGCAGGAGTCTAAGCATGGATGCCTGGGAATGCCACATCACATTCCCATTGGCTGGTCGGTCCACGGCAGGTTCAATCTGCGGGCTCTTGGACGAACTACCCAGAGGGCTGAGTTGAAATAGACTCTCCTGTGGATGCGTCATAATGTGCATTGGTGGCCATGCAGGCCTTGGAATGTGGTGGTGGCTCAGGGACTCTGCAGGATTCTCCAAACTGAAGGGTTTGACACAGTTCCAACAAGAAAGCTTTCCATGTGGAGACAAGAGGTGTTTAGTCTGGTGCCTCAGGAAAGCCCCTTATGCTGGTTTTTGAACCCAGGACTCTGAGGAGTGACATCTGGAAACCGAAGTAAGTGTTCAGATTAGGGCCTAGGGGCCTGTCTGTTTCAATATTCTGTCTCTACAGACATCTGTCTGTGTGTCTGCATGGAGGTAGTTGCTCAGCTTGTGTCAGAACGCCCTTGTTTGTGCAGGGAGACTTATAATAGTGGAATGTCCTCGGGGGCCTTGAGGTTTCTCCTATTCTGTTGGGTTGTGGCCAATTGAATGGGCATAGTTTACTAGGAGAGAGCAGGCAGAGTCCTGTGGTGTGGCTCCAGAGGACCCAGCCTTGAGGTGTGTGGGTCAGGGCTGTGGGGACAGACGTCCAAAAACATAAACTCAGCCCAGGTTTGGGGCCGAATTTATGGCAGGCCAGATCTACAGTCCGTGAAGAGAGCTCCCCTGGATATGAAAGGAGGGTGACTGGGAGGAGGTCGTTCAGGCTTTGGTCTCTGGATGTTGTGTCCAGGATGGCCGTTTAATGTAGGGGTGGCCTCATGGGCCAAGGAAGAGTGTCCTCAGACACAAATCCTCTCTGTGGATTTGCCAGCCCCATAGAGATTGGGTTCATTCTGTGAGAAAGGAGAAGTCCTGGCTCAGGTGTACCCCCAATAGAGGGATGCTAGACCAGAGTAGTGGGTACTGACACCTCGTAAGGCCTGAGGGCCTATGGCATGGCAAGCCCCATATGTGGGGTCTTGGTCCAGCCACTAAGAGGCATTACTTGAATATAGGACCCACGTTGAGGGTCACAATGTGTGTCTGTGCCCAAGCCAGCCCTCACGCACTGACGTGGCCTCACAGACCATGCAGGTTTCTCCTACACTGAATGTTGCACAACATGCCAACCACAAGGTTTCTTGCCATGGGGAAAAAGGAATTCTGATTTCTGCAACACGTTCACCCCTGGGCAGTGATTGGAGATAAGGTCTAGGCTCTGAAGCCTGAAAACAGAGGTGGGAAGAGATGACTACCTAAGGCCATGGCGGGTCCAATGTGTTCAGTTTGGGGCCAGCTCTCGAAGAGGTGTCGTTTGGGACTTCTGGTCTCAGGCTGTGCTAGACAGGGCATTAGTACACAGAGTAGGTTGTATATTTGCGGTACAGTCAAGTGGCGTTCCTTAGATAATCATTTGGGGTTTCTCATTTGCAGCATAGGGCAAAGTTTTCCTTCTGGAGGGCAACTGAGAGGGATTGTTTGAAATCATGCTCAGGCTGAGGGTCACAATGCCTGTTTGTGCCCAGGGCGACCTTCAGGAGTGGGTGTGGTCTCATTTGCGATGCAGCTGTCTCCCACTCTGAGGGTTGGACACCTATCTCAACAGCCAAGTTTCCTGCCAAGGGGAAGGAGCAGTTCTCTATTGTGCTTCAGGTTCTCCCATTGGCAGGGATTCCAGCAAAGGTCTGGGGACAGAATCCTGAATACCAAGGATGGATAGAGAGGAGGGACTTGGGCCATGGCCGGTCTCACATGCTGCATATGGTCCCAGCTCTCTAGGTGTCTGACATGAGGTCGGGGCTCAGGGTCTATCAGACACAGCACTAGTGTCCAGGGCAGTTTATAAATCGGGATACCATCAAGGGCCAAGCAGATTTATACTCATGTGTGATTACTGGGCAACAAACCAGGCACTTCTTCTTTCTATGGGGAAGGCAGAATGCTGTGTTGTGGCTCCAGACTTCACTATCAAGAGTGCTTGGGGACATGTCGGGTGAGGATGGAATTGTAATCACAAGCTATGGTTAAATTCAGTGAGAAGCAGAAAGGAGTTCCGATGCACAGTGGCTTATTTGAGACATCCAGCACCTGAGTAAGGGCAGATGTCAGACATTTGCTCACACTGGAGTTTCTGTCTCTGATGACCTACAAATGGTGAGGTGACATCAAGAGGCCATGTAGTATATCCCACGCTGAGGCCTGTGAGATGTTCCAAATAGAAAGGATTCCTTCTACTGGATAGGAGGAGTCTGGTTTGTTGTTCTGGTGTCCCCAATGTGGAAATATTGGGTAGCAGAGCTCTCCTGCATGGACGACGGGAAAGCACAGCTCCATTGATCATTGCAGCTGAAGATCATGGCAGGTTCGTTCTGGTGGCTCTTGGGCGAAGTAACAAGGCTTTGAGTTGACTTAGAATCTCTTGCACATGGGTCACAATGCTGGTGTTACTAGGGAGATATTAGAATGTGCATGTGGCTAAGGTGCCATGTAGGATTCACCTACTCTGAGGGTTTGACAGAGGTCGAAGAGAACGGTTTCCTTCTGGGGACAGGAGATGTTCTGCTGTGTGGCTCATGGACCACATGTTGTATCATAAGTTGGTATTGCAAAACAGCCTTTGAGGAAAGATGCCTGAAAATCTAACCTAGGTTTCCAATGATGTCCAAGGGGCATGTCAGGCTCAAATTTCTGACTCAGAATCATAGACTTGGCTGTCTGCCTAGATGTAGGTGATCAGGGTGTTTCAGACTATACATTTGCATCCAGAGTGGCCTCCAGTTGTGGGGTCGGCTCAGGGGCCTTGCAGGTTTCTCCTAATCTGGAGGGTTTGGCGCCAATATGACGGGCACATTTTCCATGGTGATGGCAGGCACAGTACTGTGGTGTGGCACCAGAGACCACATCCTTGAGGGCATATGAGCCATGGTTTTGGGAGAGAAGTCTGAAAACCAAACTTGGGTTAGGGTTAGTGGCTAGGTGATCACAGGCCCAATGTGTAGACCTGTAGGACAGCTCCACAGGAATAGTAATTAGTGGGTCTCGAAGGCGGAAGCACAGGCTTTTATATCTGGATTGTGTGTCTAGGATGGCCTTGAATGCAGGTGTGGTCTCATGGATGCATGAGAGATTTTTCCTCTCTAAGGATTTTGGAGGCTACCAATAGTTGGGTGGTTTTTGGGGGAAGGGAAGAGTGTTGTTTTCCATCTTAGGGGTGCCCCAAAACAGGGATTCCAGAGATGGGCACTGGGACTGAGTGCTTGGAAATCCCAACAAGAGTTAGGATTTTTGCCTACGGCCGTCCCAGACATGCAATGCGCCTTCCTGGTGGTGCAACTGAGAAGGATTGTTTGAAAGCATGCTCAGGATGAGGGTCTCAATGCCTGTTTGTTCCCAGGGCGGCCCTCAGGCATGGGCCTGGTCACATTGCCGATGCAGCTGTCTCCCACTCTGAGGGTTGCACAACCATCCCAACACCCAGGTTTCCTGCCATGAAGAATGATCAGTTCTCTATTTTGCTTCAGTTTCCCCCATTGACAGGGATTCCAGCAAAAGTCTGGGGACAGATGCCGGAATACAAAAGATGGATAGAGAGGATGGACATGGGCCATGGCCTGTCTCACATGCTGCATATGGGTCCCACTCTCCGGGTGACTGAAATGAGGATGGGACTCAGGCTCTGTCAGACACAGCACTAGTGGCCAGGGCAGCCTATAAATTGGGGTACCCTCAAGGGCCGAGCAGATTGATCCTCATGTGGAGTTTCTGCGCATACTCACCAGGCACTTCTTCTTTCTGTGGGGAAGGCAGAATGCTGTGTTGTGGCTCCAGAATTCCCTGTCAAGAGGGCTTGGGGACCAGTTGGGTGAGCATGGAATTTTAAACACAAGCTACGGTTAAATTCAGTGCCAAGCAGAAGACAGTTCCAATGTGTAGCGACTTATTCGAGACATTCAGCACCTGAGTAAGGGAGGATATCAGACTTTTGCTCACACTGGAGTTTGTGTCTATGACGACTGACAAATGGAGGGGTGGTGTCAAGAGGCCATGGAGGATTTCCCACGCTGAGACTCGTGAGATGCTCCAATCAGCAAGGATTCCTTCTACTAGACTGGTGGAGTCCGGTTTGTTTGCTCCAGGGTCCCCCATGTGGAAAGTTTGTGTAGCAGAGCTCTCCTGCATGTATGCCGGGAAAGTACAGCTCCATTGACCTTTGTAGCTGAAGAACATGGCAGAATCGTTCTGGTGGGTCTTGAGCGAAACACCAAGGCCTTGCATTTACTTGGAATCTCTTGCACATGGGTCACAGTTCTGGCTTGTTATGTGGGATATCTTAGAATGTGCTGGTGGCTAAGGTGTCATGCAGGATTCTCCTACCCTGAGGGTTTAACACAGGTCCAAGAGCATGGTTTCCTTCTGGGAACAGGATATGTTCTATTGTGTGGCTCAGGGACCATATGTTGTATCATAAGTTGTTATTCCAAAACAGCCCTCTGAGAACAGATGCCTGCAAACCTAGTCTACTATTCCAACGAGGTCCAAGGGGCATGTCAAGTCCAGTCTTCTGACTCAGGACCATTGATTTGGCTGTCTGCTTGGATATAGGTGATCACAGTGTTTCAGCCTGCACATTTGCGTCCAGACCAGCTGCCAATATTGGAGTGGACTCAGGGGATTTCAGGTTTCTCCTAATCTGTAAGGTTTGGGCAACTGTGACAGGCACAGTTTCCTTGGGGATGGCAGGCAAAATCCTGTGGTGTGGATCCAGAGACGCCATCCTGGAGGGCATGTGAGCCATGGTTTTGGGAGAGAAGTCTGCAAAGACAAATTCGGGTTAGCATTTTTGGCGAGGTGATCACAAGCCCAAAGTGTAGACCAGGAGAGCAGCTCATCAGGAACTGTAATTAGGGTGACTGGAAGGTGGTAGCACAGGTTTTCTATCTGAATTGTGTGTCCAAGATGGCCTCGGAATGCAGATGTGGTCTCACTGGTCCATGGGAGACTTTTCCTCTCTAAGGATCCTACTGGTTCTCCATAGTTTGGTGGCATTTTCGGGGAAGGGAAGAGTGCTGTTTTCCATCATATGGGTGCCCCAAAACAGGAATTCCAGAGATGGGCTCTGGGTCTGGGCACCGGGAATGTCCCACCAAGTGTTAGGATTTGGGCCTAGGGGCGTGCCAGGCCTGCAATGCGGTATCATGCTGGTGCAACTGAGAGGGCTTGTTTGAAAACATGCTCAGGCTGAGGGTCACAAGGCCTATTGTGGCAGGGCAGACATCAGGAGTGGGCATTGTCTCATTGGCCATGAAGCTGGATCACAGTTTGAGGATTTGACATTCATCCCAACAGCCAGGTTTCCTCCCATGGGGAAGGAGGAGTTCTCTACTGTACTTCATGTTCCCCCTATGACACGATTTCCAGACAAAGTCTGGGGACAGGTGCCTGAATACCAAGATTGGGTAGAGATGACGTACTTGGGCCATGGCCGGACCCAGTGCTGGATATGCGGCCCGCTCTCTGGATGGCTGACACTAAGTCGGGTCTCAGGCTCTGTCAGACACAGCACTAGTGGCCAGGGCAGCCTTTAAATTGGGGTTCTCTCAAGGTCTGAGCAGAGTGATCCTCATGTGAGGTTTCAGGGCAGACTCACCAGGCACTTCTTCTTTCTATGAGGAAAGCATCATGCAGTGTGTGTCTCCAGAATTCCCTCTCAAGAGGGCTTGGGGACCAGTAGTGTGTGGATGGAATTGTAAACACAAGTTACGGTTTAATTCAATGCCTAGCAAAAGGCAGTTCCAATGTGCAGTGGCTTATTTGAGACATTCAGCACCTGAGTAATGGCGTATGTCAGATGTTTGCTCACACGGGAGTTTCTGTCTATGAAGACCGACAATTGGAGGGGTGGCATCAAGAGGCCATGGAGGATTTCCCACGCTGAGGCTTTTGAGCTGCTCCAAAAAGCAACGTTTCCTTCTACTGGATAGGTGGAGTCTGGTTTGTTTGATCCAGAGTCCCTATGTGGAATGTTTGGGTAGCAAAGTTCTCCTGCATGGATACATGGAAAGCACACCTCCGTTGTCCATTGCAGCCAAGGAACATGGTAGGTTGGTTCTGCTGGCTCTGGGGCGAAGTACTAAGGCCTTGAGTTGACATCGAATTCTCAAATTCTTGCAGATGGGCCAAATTGCTGGTTTGTTATCAGGATATCTTACAATGTGCTGGTGGTTAAGGTGCCTTGCAAAGTTCTACCCTGAGAGTTTGGCGCAGGCCGAGGAGTCCAGTTTCCTTCTGGGGACAGGGGATGTTCTGTTGTGTTGCTCAGGGACCACATGTTGTATCATAATTTGGTATTCCATACTAGGCCGCTGAGGGCAGATGCCTGAAAACCTAATCTAGTGTTTCGGGGAAGTCCTACAGGCCTATCAGGTTCAATCTTCTGACTCAGGACCATTGACTTGGCTGTGTGCCTGGATGTAGGTGATCAGGATGTTTCAGTCTGCGCATTTTCGTCCAGAGCAGCTGGAAGTATTGGGGTGGGCTCAGGGCCTTGCAGCTTTCTCCTAATCTGAAAGGCTTGGGCAACTTTGATGGGCACAATTTCCTTGGGGATGGCAGGCACAGTCCTGTGGTTTGGATCCACAGACCCCATCCTTGAGGTCATGTGAGCCATGGTTTGGGAGAAAAGTCTGCAAAAACAAATTCAGTTTAGGTTTAATGGCAAGGTGAATGCAGGCCCAATGCGTAGACCTGAAGGGCAGCTCATCAGGAACTGTAATTAAGGTGATTGGAAGGCGGTAGAACAGGCTTTTCTATGTGGATTGTTTGTTCACGATGGCCTCGGAATGCAGGAGTGACCTCATGGGTCCATGGGAGATTCTTCCTCTTTAATGATAACTGGCTGCTCCCCATACTTCGGTGGCTTTTTTAGGGAAGGGAAGAGTGCTATTTTCCATCTTAGGGGTGCCCCAAAATGGGATTCCAGAGACAAGCTCTGGGTGTGGGAGCCTGGAAAATCCCACCAAGTGTTATTAGTAGGTACTAGGGGTGTATCAGGCCTGCAATGCGGGATTCTGGTGGTGCAACTGCAAGGGATTGTTTGAAAGCATACTCAGGCTGAGGTTCACATAGCCTGTTTGTGCCCAGAGCGGCTCTCAGAAGTGGGCATGTTCTCATTGGCCATGCAGCTGGCTCCCACATTCAGGGATGAACACCCATCCCAACATCCAGGTTTCCTTCCATGGGAAAGGAGGAATTCTCTATTGTGCTTCAGGTTCCCCCACTGTCAGGGATTCCAGCAACGGTATGGGGACAGGTGTCTGAATACCAAGGATGGGAAGAGATGACAGACTTGGTCATTGGGTGGCCCCACATGCTGGATATGGGTCCCACTCTCTCTTTGGCTGACATTAGCTCCGGCTCAGGTTCTGTCAGACACAGCACTAGTGTCCATGGCAGCATATAAATCAGGGTTCCCTCAAGGGCCGAACAGATTGATTCTCATGTGGGGTTTCTGGGCAGACTCACCAGGTACTTCTTTCTATGGGGAAAGCAGAATGCTGCGTTGTGGCTCCAGAATTCCCTATGAAGAGGGCTTGGGGACCAGTAGGATGAGGATGGAATTGTAAACCGAAGCTGTGGCTCATTTCAGTGCCAAGCAGAATGCAGTTCCAATGTGCAGCGGCTTATTCAAAATATCCAGTACCTGATTAAGGCTGGATGTCAGATATTTGCTCACACTGGAGTTAGTATCTCTGATGACTGACAAATGGAGGGGTGGCATCAAGAGGCCATGGAGGTGTGTACACGTTGAGCTTGTGAGCTGCTCCAAACAGCAAGGTTTCATTCTACTGGAAAGGTGAATCTGGTTTATTTGCTCCAGGGTCCCCCATGTGGAAAGATGAGTAGCAGAGCTCTAACACATGGATGTCTGCAAAGCTCAACTCCATTGATCATTGCAACTGAGGAACATGGCAGGTTCGTTCTGGTGTTTCTTGGGTGAAGTACCAAGTACTTGAGTTGACATGTAATTTCTTGCAGATGGGCCACAATGCTGGTTTGTTACCAGGGAGATCATAGAATATGCTGGTTGCTAAGGGGCCGGATTCATCTACGCTGAGGTTTTGACACAGGTCCAAGAGCACGCCTTCTGTCTGGGGACAGGAGATATTCCATTGTGGGGCCCAGGGGCCACATGTTGTATCATAAGTTGGTAATCTAAAACAGACCCAGCACCTTAATAAGGGCAGATGTCAGATGTTTGCTCACACTGAAGTTTTTGTCTATGATGACTGAGAAATGGAAGGGTGGCATCAAAAGGCCATAGAGGATTTTCCTTGCTCAGGCTTGTGAGATGCTCCAAACAACACGGTTTCCGTCTAATGGACAGGTGGATTCCAGTTTGTTTGATCCGGGCCCCCATGTTGAAAGTTTGGGTAGCAGAGCTCTCGCGCATGGAAGCCTGAAAAGCACACCTCCATTGACCATTGCAGCTGAGGAACATGGCAGGTTCGTTTTGGTGGCTCTGGGGTTTAGGGCCAAGGCCTTGAGTTTACATGGAATATCACGCAGGTGGGCCACAATGCTGGTTTGTTGCCAGGGAGATCTTAGAATGTGCTGGTGGCTAAGGTGTCATGCAGGATTCTCCTATCCTGAGAGTTTGACACAGATCCAAGAGCACGGTTTCCTTCTGGGGACAGGAGATTTTCTGTTGTGTGTCTCAGGGACCACCTGTTGTATCATAAATTGGGATTCCAGAACAATCCCCTGAGGACAGATGCCTGAAATCTTAATCTGGGGTTCCAATCTGGTCTTAGGGGCATGTCAATTTCAATTTTCTGACTCAGGGACATTGAGTTGGCTCCCTTCCAGGATGTAGGTCATCAGGGTGTTTCAGACTGTACTTTTGCTTCTAGTGCGGCTGCCAATATTGGGGTGGGCTGAGGGGCCCTGCAGATTTCTCCTAATCTGGAAGGTTTGGGCCACTGTGACGGGCACAGTTTCCTTGGGGATGGCAGGTACATTCCTGTGGTGTTGATCCAGAGACCCAATCCTGTAAGGCATGTGAGCCATGGTTTTGGGCGAGAAGTCTGCAAACACAAGTTCAGGTTAGGGTTAGTGGCGAGGTGATTGCAGGCCATATGCCTAAACCTGGAGGTTAGCTCGTCAGGAACTGTAATTAGGTTTACTGGAAAGTGGTAGCACAGGCTTTTCTATCTGGATTGTGTGTCCAGGATGGCCTCGGATTGCAGATGTGGTCTAATGGGCCCATGGGAGACTTTTCCTCTCTTAGGATCCTGGTGGCTACCTATAGTTTGGTGGCTTTTTGGGGGAAGGGAAGAGTGCTGTTTTCTATCTTAGTGGTGCCCCAAAACAGGAATTCCAGAGACGGGCTGTGGGTCAGGGTGCCTGGAAAATCCCACCAAGGGTTAGGATTTGGGCTTTGGGGTGTTCCAGACCTGTAGTGCAGGATCCTGGTGGTGCAACTGAGAGGGTTTGTTTGAAAGCATGCTCATGCTGAGGTTCACAATGCCTGTTTGTGCCCAGGGCGGCCCTCAGGAGTGGGCGTGGTCTCATTGGCCATGCAGGTGACTTCCATTTTGAGCATTGGACAGTCATCCCAACAGCCAGGTCTCCTGCCATGGGGAAGGAAGGATTTTCTATTGTGCTTCAGATTCCCCCATTGGTAGTGATTGCAGCAAAGTTCTGGGAACAGGTGCCTGAATACCAAGAATGGGTAGAGTTGACGAACTTGAGGCATGGCTGGTCTCACATGCTGGATATGGGGCCCATTCTGTGGGTGGCTGACACTAGGTTGTGGCTCAGGCAGTCAGACACAGTACTAGTGGCCAGGGCACCCTATATATCGGGGTTCCCCCGAGGTCTGAGAAGATTGATCCTTATGTGACATTTCTAGGCTGACTCACAAGGCACTTCTTTCTTTTGAAAAGCAGTATGCTGCGCTGTGTCTCCAGAGTTCCCTATCCAGAGGGCTTCAGGACCAGTAGGGTGAGGATGGAATTGTAAACACAAGCTACGCTTCAATTCTATGCCAAGTGAGAGGCAGGTCCAATATGCAGTGGCTTATTTGAGATATCCAACACCTGAATAAGGGCCGATGTCAGATGTTTGCTCACACTGGAGATTGTGTCTATGATGACCGACAAATGGAGGGGTGGAGTCAAGAGGTCATGGAGGGCTTCCCACACTGAAGTTTGTGAGATGCTCCAAACAGCATTTTTTCCTTCTACTGGACAGGTGGAATCTGGTTTGTTTTCTCCAGGTGCCCCATGTGAGGAGTCTGGGTAGAAGATCTCTCCAGCATGGATGCCAGGACAGCACAACTTTATTGACCATTGCAGCTGAAGAACATGGCAGGTTCTTTCTGGTGGCTCTTGGGCGAAGTACCAAGGCCTTGAGTTGACATGGAATCTCATGAAGGTGGGTCACAATGCTGGCTTGTTACCAGGGAGATCTAAGAATGTGCTGGTGGCTAAGGTGCCATGCAGGATTCTCCTACCCTGAGGTTTTGGCACAGGTCGAAGAGCACGTTTTCCTTCTGGGCAGTATATGTTCTGTTGTGTGGCCTAGGGACCACATGTTGTATTCTAAGTTGGTATTCCAGAAAAGGCTCCTGAGGACAGATACCTGCAATATTAATCTAGGGTTCCAATGCAGTCCTAGGGGCATGACAGGATCAATCTTCTGACTCAGGTCGATTGACTTGGCTGTCTGCCTATATGGAGGTGATCAGGTTGTTTCAGACTGTGCATTTGCTTTCAGAGTAGCCGACAATATTGGGGTGGGCTCAGGGGCCTTGCAAATTTCTCCTAATCTGGAAGATTTAGGCCAATGTGACCGGCACAATTTCCTTGGGGATGGCAGCACAGTCCTGTTGAGTGGCTCCAGACACCCCATCCTGGACGGCATGTGAGCCATGGTTTTGGGAGAGAAGTCTGGAAACACAAATTTGGGTTAGGGTTAGTGGCGAGGTGATCGCAGTCCAATGCCTAGACCTGGAGGGCAGCTCGTCAGGAACTGTAATTAGGACAGATGCCTGAAAACCTAATCTAGTGTTCCAATGAAGTCCTAGGGGCATGTTACGAACAATGATTTGACTCAGGACCATTGACTTGGCTGTCTGTCTGGATGTAGGTGATCAGAATATTTCAGACTGCTCATTTTTGTCCAGAGCGTCCGCCAGTATTGGGGTGGTCTCAGGGCCCTTGCAGGTTTCTCCTAATCTGGAAGGTTTGGGCACCTGTGACGGGCACAGTTTCCTTGTGATGGCAGACACAGTCCTGTGGTGTGGTTCCACAGACCCCATTGGAGGGCATGTGAGCCATGGTTTGGGGTAGAAGTCTACAAACACAAACTCGCTTTAGGTTTAATGGCGAGGTGATCACAGGACCAATGCATAGACCTGGAGGGCAGCTTGTCAGGAACTGTAATTAGCGTGACTGAAAGACCGAAGCACAGGCTTTTCTATGTGGATTGTGTGTCCAGGATGGCCTCAGAATGCAGGTGTGGTCTCATGTGTCCATGGTAGTCTTTTCCTCTCTAAGGATCCTGGCTGCCCCCCATAGTTTGGCGGCTTTTTCGGGGAAGGGAAGAGTGCTGTTTCCCATCTTAACTGTGTCCCATAACAGGGATTGCAGAGACGGGCTCTTGTCTGGGTGCCTGGAAAATCCCACCAAGATTTGGGATTTGGGTCCAGGGGACTACCAGGACTGCAATGCAGGATCCTGGTAGTGCAACTGAGAGGGCTTGTTGAAAGCATGCTTAGGCTGAGAGGGCTTGTTGAAAGCATGCTGAGGCTGACGGTTACAATTCCTGTTTGTGCCCAGGGCGGCCCTCCGGAGTGGACATAGTCTCATTGGCCATGCAGCTAGCTCCCACTTTGAGGGATGGACACCCATCCCAACAGTCACGTTTCCTGCCATAGGGAAGTAGGTGTTCTCTATTGTGCTTCAGGTTCCCGCATTGATAGGGATCCAGTAAAGGTCTGGGGACAGATGCCTGAATACCAAGGATGGGTAGAGATGATGGCTCTGGTACATGGCTGGTCTCACATGCTGGATACAGGCCCCTCTTTCTGGGCGGCTGACACAAGATCGGGGCTCAGGGTCTTTCAGACACAGCTCTAGTGTCCAGGTCAGCCTATAAATTGGGGCTCCCTCGAACGCCAAGCATATTGATCCTCATGTGGAGTTTCTGGGAAGACTCACCAGGCCCTTTTTCTTTCTATGGGGAAGGCTAAATGTGGCATTGTGGCTCCAGATTCCCTATCAGGAGGTGTTGTGGATCAGGAGGATGAGGATGGAATTGTAATCCCAAGCTATGGTTTCATCAGGAACTGTAGTTAGGGTGACTGGAAGTTGGTAACACAGGCTTTTCTATATGAATTGTGTGTCCAGGATAGCCTCTGAATGCAGATGTGGTCTCATGGGACCATGGGAGACTTTTCCTCTCTAAGGATCCTGGCAGCTCCCCATAGTTTGGTGGCTTTTTAGAGGAAGGGAAGTGTGATGTTTTCCATCTTATGGGTTCCCCAAAATAGATTCCAGAGACGGGTTCTGGGTCTGGGTGCCTGGAAAATCTCACCAAGGGTTATATTTTGGGCCTAGGGGTATATCAGACGTGTAATGTGGGATTCTGGTAGTGCAACGGAGAGGACTTGTTTGAAAGCATGCTCAGGCTCAGGGTCACAATGGCCAGTTTGTGCCCAAGGTGCCCCTCAGGACTGGGCGTGGTCTCATTGGCCTTGCAGCTGGCTCCCACTTTGAGGGTTGGACACCCATCCCAGCAGCCAGGTTTCCTGCCATGTGGAAGGAGGAGTTCTTTATTGTGCTTCAGATTCCCCCATTGGCAGGGATTCCAGAAAAGGTCTGGGGACAGGTGCCTGAATACCAAGGATGGGTAGAGATGACGGACTTGGGAAATGGCTGGTCCCACATGCTAGATATGGGGCCCGCTCTCTGTGTGGCTGGCACTAGATTGGGTCTCAGGCTCTGTCAGACACAGCACTAGTGGCCAGGGAAGCCTATAAATCGGGGTTCCCTTGAGGGCTGAGCAGATTGATCGTCATGTGGGGTTTCTGGGCAGACTCACCAGGCACTTTTTCTTTCTATGGGGAAGTCAGAATGCTGCGTTGTGGCTCCAGAATTCCCTATCAGGAAGGCTTCAGGACCATTCGGGTGAGGATGGAATTGTAAACACGAGCTATGGTTTAATACAGTGCCTAGCAGAGGGCAGTTCCAATGTGCAGGAGCTTAATCAAGATATCCAGCACCTGAGTAAGGCAGAATCAGATGTTTGCTCACACTGGAGTTTGTGTCTATAATGACCGACGAATGGAGGGGATGCGTCAAGAGGCCATGGAGGATTTCCCATGCTGAGGCTTGTGAGATGCTCCAGTCAGCAAGATTTCATTCTACTAGACAGGTGGAGTCTGGGTTGTTTGCCTCAGGTCCCCCATGTGGAAAATTTGGGTAGCAGAGCTCTCCCGCATGGATGCCTGTAAAGCACCCCTCCTTTGACCATTGCAGTTGAGGAACATGGTAGGATCATTCTGATGGCTCTGGGGCGAAGTACCAAGGCCTTGAGTTGACATGGAATCCCTTGCAGATGGGACACAATGCTGACGTTTTACCAGGGAGATCATAGAATGTGGTGGTGTCTAATGTGGCAAGCACGATTCTCCTACCTTGAGGGTTTGCAAACGTCGAAGATCACAGTTTCCTTCTGGGGACTGGAGATGTTTTGGGGTGTGGCTCAGGGACCACCGTTGTATCATAAGTTGGTATTCCAGAACAGACCTCTGAGGCCAGATGCCTGAACACCTAATCTAGTGTTCCAATGAGGTCCTAGGGGTATGTCAGTTTCAATCTTCTGTCTTAGGACCATTGATTTGGCTGTCTGCCTGGATGTAGGTGATCAGGGTGATTCAGACTGCACATTTGCATCCTCAGCATCCGACAATATTGGGGAGGGCTCAGGGGCCTTGCAGGTTTCTCCTAATTTGGAATGTTTGGGCAACTGTGACAGGCACAGTTTCCTTGGGGATGGCAGGCACAGTCCTGTGGTGTGGCTCCAGAGACTCTATCCCGGAGGACATGTGAGCCATGGTTTTGAGAGCGAAGTCTGTAAACACAAATTCAGATTAGGGTTAGTGGTGAGGTGATCGCAGGCCCAATGCATAGACATAGAAGGCTGCTCGTCAGGAACTGTAAATAGGATTACTCAAAGATTTTAGCAAAGGCTTTTGTATCTGGATGGTATGTCCAGGATGCCCTTGGAATGCAATAGTGGATTCATGGGTCCATAGCAGATTTTTCCTCTCTAAGTTTTCTGGCAGCTCCCAATAGTTTGGTAGCTTTCTCGGGGTAGGGAAGAGTGCTGTTTTCCATCTTAGGGGTGCCCCAGGACAGGGATTCAAGAGACGGGGTCCGGGTCTGGGCCCCTGGAATATCCCACCACGTGTTAGGATTTGGGCCTAGGGGCATACCAGGGCTGCAATGCGGGATACTATAGGTGCAACTGAGAGCATGTGATTGAAATCATGCTCAGGCTGAGGGTCACAATGCCTGCTTATGCCCAGGGCGGCCCTCATGAGTGGGTGTGGTCTCCTTGGCCATGCAGCTGGCTCCCACTTTGAGGGTTGGAATCCCATCCCCAAAGCTAGGATTCATGCCATGGGGAAGGTGGAGTTCTCTATTGGGCTTCAGGTTTCCCCATTGGCAGGGATTCCAGCAAAGGTCTGGGGACAGGTGACTGAATACCAAGGTTGGGTAGAGGTGATGGAGTAGGGCCACGGCCCGTCCCACATGCTATATATGGGTCCCGCTCTCTCGGTGGCTGACACTATGTCTGGGCTCAGGCTCTGTCAAACAAAGCACCAGTGGCCATGGAAGCCTATAAATTAGGGTTCCCTCAAGGTCCGAGCTGATGGATCCTCATGTGGGGTTTCGGCACAGATTCACCAGGCACTTCTTCTTTCATGGGGAAGTCAGAATGCTGTGTTGTGGCTCTAGAATTCCCTATTAAGAGGCCTTGGGACCAGTAGGGTGAGGATGGAATTGTAAACACATTCTATGGTTCAATTCAGTGTGAAGCCGAGGGCAGTTCCAATGTGCAGCAGCTTATTCGAGATATCCAGCACCTGAGTAAGGGCAGCTGTCAGATATTTGCTCACACTGGAGTTTGTGTCTATGATGACTCAGAAATGGAAGGGTGGCATCAAGAGGTCATGGAGGATATCCCATACCAAGGTTTGGGAGATGCTCCAAACAGCAAGGTCCTTCTCCTAGACAGGTGGAGTCTGGTTTGTTTGTTCCAGTGTCCCCAATGTGGAAAGTATGGGAATCAGAGCTCTCCAATGTGGATGCCTGGAAAGCACACCTCCACTGACCTTTGCAGCTGAGGAACATGACAGGTATGTTATGATGGCTCTGGGAGATGGACCAAGGCCTTGAGTTGACTAGAATCTCTTGCAGATGTGTCACAATGCTGGTTTGTTACCAAGGAGATCTTATAATATGCTGGTGGGTAAGGTGCCTTGCAGGATTCTCCTACCCTTAGGGTTTGGCACTGGTCAAACAGCATGGTGTCCTTCTGGGGACGGACAGGAGATGTTCTGTTGTGTGGCCCAGGGACAACATATTGTATCCTAAATTGGTATTCCAGAAAACACCACTGAGGAAAGACGTCTTAAATCCTAATCTAGAGGGGTGCTTGGGTGGCTCAGTGGGTTAAAGCCTCTGCCTTCGGCTCAGGTCATGGTCCCAGGGTCCTGGGATCGAGCCCCGCATCGGGCTCTCTGCTCAGCAGGGAGCCTGCTTCCCTCTCTCTCTCTGCCTGCCTCTCTGCCTACTTGTGATCTCTCTCTCTCTGTCAAATAAATAAATAAAATCTTAAAAAAAATCTTAATCTAGAGTTCCAGTACGTTCCTAGGGTCATTTCAGGTTCAATCTTCTGACTCAGTACCATTGACATGGGTGAATGTCTGGCTGTAGGTGATCAGGTTGTTTCAGACTGTGCATTTGCTTCCAGAGCAGCCACTATATTGGGGTGGGCTCAGGGGACTTGCAGATTTCTCATAATCTGGAAGGTTTGGGAAACTCTGATGGGCACAGTGTCCTTGGGGATGGCAGCACAGTCCTATGGTGTGGCTACAGAGACTCCATCCCAGAGGGCATGTGAGCCATGGTTTTTGGAGAGAAATCTGAAAACACAAATTCGGGTTAGGGTTAGTGGCATGAAGGTCGCAGGCCCAATGCATAGACCTCAAGGGGAGTTCGTCTGGAACTGTAATTAGGGTGACGGGAATATGGTAGCACAGTCTTTTCTATCTGGAATGTGTGTACAGAATGGCCTCGGTATGGAGGTGTGGTCTCATGGGTCCATGGGACACTTTTCCTCTCTAAGGATCCTGGTTTCTCCCCTAGTTTTGTGGCTTTTTCGGGGAAGGGATGGATGCTGTTTTGCATCTTAGGGGTACCCCAAAACAGAGGTTCCAGAGACGGGCTCTTGGTCTGGGCCCCTGGAAATTCTACCATATATTAGGATTTGGGCATAGGGGTGTACATGTACTGCAATGCAGAATCCTGGTGGTGCAACTGAGAGTGTTGTTTGAAATCATGCTCATGCTGAGGGTCACTATTCCTGTTTGTGCCCAGAGCGTCCCTCATGAGTGGGCTTGGTCTCTTTGGCCATGTAGCTGGCTCCCACTTTGAGGGTTGGAAACCCTTCCCAACAGCCCATTTCCATGCCATGGAGAAGGAGGAGTTCTCTATTGGGCTTCAGGTTCCCCCATGGCAGGGATTCCGACAAAGGTCTGGGGAAAGATGCCTGAATACCAAGGATAGGTAGAGATAAGGAAGTAGGGACATGGCCCATCCCATATGTAGATATGGGTCCAGCTCTGTGCGTGGCTGACACGAGGTCATTGCTCAGGTTCTGTCAGACACAGCACTAGTGTTAGGGCAGCCTATAAATCGGGGTTCCCTCGAGGGTCGAGCAGATTGATCCTCATGTGGGGTTTCTAGGCAGACTCACCAGGCACTTCTTCTTTCTATAGGGAAGGCAAAATGCTGCATTGTGGCTCCAGAATTCCCTATCAAGAGGCCATGGGGACCAGTAGAGTGAGGATGGTATAGTAAACCCAATATATGGTTCAATTCAGTGTGAAGCTGGAAGGCAGTTCCAATGTGCAGTGGCTATTTCTAGATATCCAACACCTGAGTAAGGGCAAATGTCAGATATATGCTCACACTGGAGTTTGTGTCTATGATGAATGACAAATGGAAGGGTGGCGTCAAGAGGCCATGGAGGATTTCCCATGCTGAGGATCCTTAAAGAGAAATGTCTCCCATGGACCCATGAGACCACACCTGTATTCTGAGGCCATCCGGGATACACAATCCAGATAGAAAAATCTGTGCTACCGCCTTCCCATCACGCTAACTAAAGTTCCTGATGAGCTGCCATCCAGGTCTATGCATTGGGCCTGCGACCTCCAAGCCATTAACCCTATCCCGAGTTCGTGTTTGCATATTTCTCTCCAAAATCCATGGCTCACATGCCCTCCAGGATATGGGTCTCTGGATCCACACCACAGGACTGTGCCGGCCATCCCCAAGGAACCTGTAGCCGTCACAGTTGCCCAAACCTCCCAGATTAGGAGAAACCTGCAAGGCCCCTGAGCCCACCCCAATACTCTTGGCTGCTTTGGATGCAGTCTGAAAATTCCTGATCACCTACATCCAGGAAGACAGCTAAGTCAATGATCCTGAGTCAGATGATTGAGACTGACATGCCTCTAGGACCTCATTTGAACCCTAGATTAGGTTTTCAGGCATCTGTACTCAGGGTTCTGTTCTGAAATATCAACTTATGATACAACAGGTGGTCCCTGAGAGACACAACAGAACATCTTCTGTCCCCAGAAGAAAACCTTGATCTTCGACCTGTGCCAAATCCTCAGGTTAGCAGATTCTTGCACGGCACATTAGCCACAGGCACATAAGATTTCTCGGGAGCTGGACAGAATCTCCAGAGTTGAAGAATCTCCCAAGGCCTCATGAAGCCACCGCTATCATTAGCAACCATCCTGGAAATACAATCCCAACAGAAGAGCCTGCACTACTACCTCCAAGACACCTTAAGTTCAGTACACTATGAGCTGCCCTCAGGGCCTGCATTTTGGGCCTGTGATCACCTTGGTCCTCACACTAACCCTAATTCCCATTTACAGATTTCTTTCCCCAAAGCCCTGCCCCACAAGCCCTCCAGGAAGGGGCCTCTGTGGTCATACCAGACGACTGTGCCTAATTTCCCAAAGGAGACTCTGTACTTCACTTTTGCCCAAACCCTGAAGATTAATTGCAATGTACAAAGCCCCTGAGCCCACCTCAATTGAGAGGAAAACTCTGGACCGAAATGCACATTCTGGCACACCATGAGCACCTGACTCCAGGCAGACATCCAAGTCAAAGGCCCTGAGTCAGAAGATTGTACCTGACATGCCCCAAGGACTTCATTGAAACCATAGATTAGATTTTCAGGCGCCTCTCCCCAGAGGCCTTTTCTCCAATACCAACTTATATTCCAATATGTGGTCCATGAGCCATACAATAGAACACCTCCTGTCCCCAGTAGGATAGCTTGCACTTGGTAGCTATGTCCAAGACTTAGTGTAGCAGAATCCTGCAAGGGCCCTGACCACCCCAACATTGTAACGTCTCCCTGGATACAAACCATCATTATGATCTAACAGCATGAAACTCCAAGTCAACTCAGGCTGCTTGGAACTTGCCCCAGAGCAACGAGATCAAACCTGCCATGTTCCTCAGCTGCAATGGTCAATGGAAGTGTGCTTTCCACGCATCCATATGGGAGAGCTACCCAAACTTTCCATATGGGGACCCTGGAGGCAACAAACCAGACTCACCCAGTCCAGCACAAGGAATCCTTGCGGTTTGGAGCATATCACAAGCCCCAGTGTGAGAAATCCTCCATGGCCTCATGACGCCCACCCTTCATTTGGTGGTCATCATGGACACAAAGTCCAGTGTGAGCAAGCATCTGACATCCTCCCTTACTCAGGTGCTGGTATCTCGAATCAGCCGCTGCACACTGGAACTGCCTTCCGCTTTGCACTGAATTTAACTGTAGCCTGTGTTTACAATTTTATCCTCACTCTCCTGGTCACCAAGCCCTCTTGACAGGGTTTCTGGAGCCAAAATGCAGCATTCTGGCTACGCCACAACAGAAGCCATGCCTGGTGAGTCTGCCCAGAAACCCCACATGAGGATCCACCTGCATGGCCCTCGATGGCACCCTAATATCATAGGCCGCCATGGGCACTCAGGCTCAGTCTGACACAGCCTGAGCCTCGACCTCTAGTCATACAGACACACAGTTTGCCCCATATCCTGCAGGTGGGACCTGTCATGGCCCAAAGCAGTCACATCTACTCAACCTGGATATTCAGGCACTCTCCCCAGACTATAGCTCAAATCCCTGCCTATGGGGGAACCTAAAAAAAACAGGAGTACTCCTCCTACATGATGGCAGGAATCCTGGCTGTTTATATGGGTGTCAAACCCTCAGCGTGGGAACCAGCAGCATGGCTTATGAGACCACAGCCACTCATGGGAGCGGCTCTGGGCACAAACAGGTGTTGTGACTCTCAGCGTGAGCCTGCTTTCAAACAAACCGCCTTTTTAGCTTGACCAGGAGCACACAGGGCAGACCTGCCAAGTACCTAGGGCCAAATCCTCACCCTCGTTAGTGTTTTTCAGATGCCTAGACCCATAAACTGTCTCTGGAATCCCTCTATTGGGTGTCCCCTGAGATGGAAAACAGCAGTCTCCCCTTCCCCCAGAGACACCAAACTCCAGGGAGCTGGGCAGAATCCCCAGAGACGAAGAATATCCCTTGGACCCATGAAGACTTCCCTACATTTTGTGACTGTCCTAGACACACAATCCAGACAGAAAAGCCTGCACTACCATCTTCATGACACCTTAATTTCAGTACATATGAGGTGCACTCACGCCTCACAGATTTGGCCTGTGATCACACTGGCCCTCACCCTAACCCTAGTTTGTGTTTGCAGATTTCTGTCCCCAAGTCCCTCCCCCACATGCCCTCCAGGATGGGGCCTCTGGTGCCACAACAGACAAGTGTGCCTACCCTCCTGAAGAAAACTCTGCCCTTCACGGTTGCCAAAACCATGAATATTAGGAGCAAAGTACAAAGCCCCTGAGCTCAGCTGAATTTCGAAGAATGCTCTGGATCCAAGTGCATATTCTGACACACAATGAGTACGGCCTCCAGACAGACATCCAAGTAAAAGGCCGTGAGTCAGAAGATTGAACCTGACATGGCTCTAGGACTTCATCCATACCCTAGCTTAGGATTTTAGGCTCCTATACTTAGAGGCCTGTTCTCCAATACCAATTTATATTCCCTGAGCCACACAACAGAACCCCTCCTTTTGCCATAAGGACACCTTGCTCTTGCTAGCTGTGTCCAAGATTCACTGCAAGAGAATCCTGCATGGCCCCGTGACCACCCCAAAATCTAACATCTCCCTGGATAACAACAAGCATTGTGACCCAAAAGCATGAAACTCCCTGTCAACACAGGCCTCTTGGAACTTCACCTCAGAGGCACCAGATCGAACATGACATGTTCCTCAGCTGCAATGGTCAATGAAGCTGTGCTTTCAGGCATTCAGGAGGGAGAGCTCTGCTACACAAACTTTCCATAATTGTGACTCTGGAGCAAACAAACCAGACTCCAGTGGAAGTAAACATTGCTGTTTGGAGTATCACACAAGTTACAGCATAGGAAATCCTCCAAGACCTCGTGACACCACCCTTCTATTTGTCAGTCATCATAGACACAAACTCCAGTGTGAGCAAACATCTGATATCCATCCTTACCCCGGTGCTGGATATCTCAAATCAGCCACTGCACACTGGAACTGCCTTCCACTTGTCACTGCATTTAACCATAGCTTCTGTTTACAATTCCATCCTCACCCTCCTTTTGCCCATGCTCTCTTGATAGGGGATTCTTGAGCCACAATGCAACATTCTGCCTGCCCCACAGAAAGAGGAGTTGCCTGGTGAGTCTGCCCAGAAACCACTCATGAGGATCCACCAGCATGGCCCTCGATGGGACCCTAATAACTTAGGCCTCCATGTGCACTCAGGCTATGTCTGACACAGCCTGAGGCATGATCTCCAGTCAGCCACACAGACAGTGGTCCCCATATCCTTCAGGTGGGACCTGCCGTGGCCCGAAGCTGTCACATCTGCTCAACCTGGATATTCAGGCATCTCTCCCCAGACCGTAGCTCAAACCCCTGTCTATGGGGGAAAGTGAAGCACAGGAGTACTCCTCCTTCCCGATGGCAGGAAACCTGGCTGTTGAGATGGGTGTCCAACCCTCAGAGTGGGAGCAAGCTGCATGGCCCATGGCACCATGGTCGCTCATGGGAACCGCACTCGGTACAAACAGGCATTGTGATCCTCAGTGTGAGCCTGCTTCTAAACAAACTCCCTCGGTAGCTGTACTAGGAGCCTGCAGTGAGGGCCTGCCAGTTCCCTAGGGCCAAAGCCTCACACTCGTTCATGCTTTCCAGGAGCCCAGACCCAGAACCTGTATCTGGAATCCCTCTTTTGGCGGTCGGCTGAAAAGGAAAACAGCAGTCTTCCCTCCGCCAGAGACACCAAACTCTTGGGATCTGAACAGAATCCCCAGAGACGAAGAATCTCCTATGGCCTCATTAAGTCAACACTACCATTTGCGACTGTACTGGACACACAATCTCGACAGAAAAGCTTGCGCTACCGCCTCCAAGACACCTAAATTTCAGTACAATATGAACTGCCCTCAGGGCTTGCAGTTCGGGCCTGTGATCACCTCAGCCCTCACCCTAACTCTAGTTTGTGTTTGCAGATTTCTGTCCCCAAAGCCCTGGCCCACATGCCCTCCAGGATGGGGCCTCTAGAGCCACACCAGACGACTGTGGCTAACCTCCTGAAGGAAACTCTGCCCTTCACTGTTGCCCAATCATGAAGATTAGGAGCAATGTACAAAGCCCCTGAGCCCAACTCAATTGCGAGGAAAACTCTGGACCGAAATGTGCATTCTGGCACACCATGAGCACCTGCCTCCAGGCAGACATCCAAGTCAAAGGCCCTGAGTCAGAAGATTGTACCTGACATGCCCCAAGGACTTCATCGATACCATAGATTAGATTTTCAGGCACCTGTCCCCAGAGGCCTTTTCTCCAATACCAACTTATATTCCAATAAGTGGTCCATGAGCCACACAATAGAACCCCTCCTGTCCCCAGTAGGATAGCTTGCTCTTGGTAGCTATGTCCAAGATTCAATGTAGCAGAATCCTGCATGACCCCTGACCACCCCAACATTGTAACGTCTCCCTGGATACAAACCATCATTATGATCCAACAGCATGAAACACCATGTCAACTCAGGTTGCTTGGTACCTCGCCCCAGAGCCACGAGATCGAACCTGCCATGTTCCTCAGCTGCAATGGTCAATGGAAGAGTTCTTTCCCCACATCTATATGGGAGAGCTCTGCTACCCAAACTTTCCATATGGGCACTCTGGAGGCAACAAACCAGACTCACCCCATCCAGTACAAGGAAACCTTGTTGTTTGGAGCATCTCACAAGCCCCAGCATGGGAAATCCTCCATGACCTCGTGACGCCCCCCCCCCTTTCATTTGGTGGTCATCATAGACACAAAGTCCATTGTGAGCAAGCATCTGACATCCGCCCTTACTCAGGTGCTGGTATCTCGAATCAGCCGGTGCACACTGGCTGCCTTCCACTTGGCACTGAATTTAACCGTAACTTGTGATTACAATTCCATCCTCACCCTCCTGGTCACCAAGCACTCTTGACAGGGAATTCTGGACTAAAAATACAACATTCTGCCTACCCCAGAGACAGAACAGGTGCCTAGTGAGTCTGCCCAGAAACCCCACGAGAGGATCCACCTTCATGTCCCTTAATGGCACTCTAATATCAAAGGCCACCATGGGCACTCGGGCTCTGTCTGATACAGCCTGAGCCATGACCTCCAGACAGCCATGCAGACAGTGGGCCCCATATCCACCTCCACCATGGGCTGAAGCCGTCATCTCTACTCAAAATAGGTATTCAGGCATCTGTTCCCAGTCAGAAGATCAAATCCCTGCCAAGGGGGTACCTGAAGCACAGGAGTACACCTCCTTCCCAAAGGCAGGAAACCTGGCTGTTGAGATGGGTGTCCAACTTTCAGTGGGAACAAGCTGCATTGCCCATTAGACCACGGCCACTAGAGGGAGCCATCCTGGGCACAAACAGGCATTGTGACCCTCAGTGTGAGCCTGCTTTCAAAAAAAAAAAAAAAGAAAAAAAAGAAAGATAGAAAGAAAAACCCTTGATAGCTGGACCAGGAGCCCACCAAGTGGGTCTGCCATGTCCCAAGGGCCGAATTCTCACCCTTATTCATGTTTTCCTGGCGCCAAGACCAAAAATCTGTCTTTGGGTTCCCTCTTTTGGGGGTCCCCTGAGACGAAAAACAGCAGTCATCCCTTCCCCCAGAGACACCAAACTCTTGAGAGCTGGGCAATATCCACAGAGACGAAGAATCACCCATGGAACCATGAAGCCGACCCTGCGTTTTGCGACCAAACTGAACACAGTCCAGACAGAAAAGCCTGAGCTATTGCTTCCATGACACATTAATTTCAGTACACTGTGAGCTGCTCTCAGGACCTGCAGATCGGGCCTGTGATCACCTCGGCCCTCACCCTAACCCTAGTTTGCATTTTCAGATTTCTGTTGCCAAAGCCCGGGCACACATGCTCTCCATGATGGGGCCTCTGGTGCAACACCAGATGATTGTGCCAACCCTCCTGAAGGAGTCTCTACACTTCAATGTTGCCCAAACCCTGAAGATTAAAAGCAAAGTAAAATCCCCTGAGCCCACCGCAATTTCTAAGGATGCTCTGGACTGAAAAGCATATTCTGACACACAATGAGAACCTGCCTCCAGGCAGAATTCCAAGTCAAAGGCGCAGAATCAGAAGATTGAACTTGATATGCCTCTAGGACTTCATCGACACCCTAACATAGGTTTTCAGGTGCCTGTCTCCAGAGACCTGTTCTACAATACCAACTTATATTCCTACATGTGGTCCCTGAGCTACACAACAGAACCCTTGCTGTCCCTAGAAGGATACCTTGCTCTTGGTAGATGTGTCCAAGACTCAGTGTAGGAGAATCCTGCATGGACCCTGACCACCCCAACATTCTAACATCCCCCTGGATACACACCAGCATTATGTTGTAAAACCATGAAACTCCATGTCAACTCAGGCCGCAAGGAACTTCGCCCCCGAGCCACCAGATCAAACCTGCCATGTTCTTCAGCTACAATGATCAATGGAGGAATGCTTTCCAGGCATCCATGCGAGAGACATCTGCTATGCAAACTTTCCATATGGGGGATGGTGGAGCAAACAAGCCAGACTCGCCCTGTCCAGTAAAAGGAAACATTGCTGTTTGGAGCATCTCATAAGCCTCAGCTTGGGAAATCCTCCATGGCCTCTTGACACCACCCCTCCATTTGTCCATCATCATAGACACAAATTCCAGTATGTGCAAACATCTGACAACCGCCCTTACTCAGGTGATGCATATCTAGAATAAGATGCTACACATTGGAACTCCCTTCTGCTTGGCACTGAATTGAAACGAAGCTTGTGTTTACAATTCCATACTCACCCTACTGGTCCCCAAGCCCTCTTGATAGAGAATTCTGATGCCATGATGCCGCATTCTGCATTCCCCATAGAAAGGAGAAGTGCCTGGTGAGTCTGCCCAGAAACCCCACATGACGATCAATCTGTTCGTCCCTTGAGAGAACCCCGATTTATTGGCTGCCCTGGCCATTAGTGCTATGTCTGACAAAGCCTGAGCCCCGACCTAGTGTCATCCACCCAGAGAGAAGGCCCATTATCCAGCATGTTAGTTCAGCCATGGCCCAAGTCCGTCCTCTCTACACATCCTTTTTACTCAGGAACCTGTCCTGAGACCTTTGCTGGAATCCCTGCCAAAGTGGGAACCTGAAGCACAATAGAGAACTCTTCCTTATGGCAGGAAACCTGGCTGTTGGGATGGGTGTCCAACCCTCAATGTGGGAGCAAGCTGCATGGCCAATGAGACCACGCCCTCTCATGAGGGCCACACTGGGCAGGAACAGACAATGTCACCCTCAGCCTGCTTTCCAACAAGCCCTTCGAGTTGCATCACCAGGATCCCACATTGCAGGTCTGGTACATCCCTAAGCCCAAATCCTAACCCTTGGTGGGATTTTCCAGGTGCCCAGACCCAGAGCCCGTCTCTGGAATCCTTGTTATGGGGCACCCCAAAATTGGAAAACAGCACTTTTCCCTTCCACGAAAAAGCCACCAAACTATGAGGACCTACCAGGATCCTTAGAGAGGAAAAGTCTCCCATGGATCCATGAGACTACACCTGCAATCCAAGGTCATCCTGGACACACAATCCAGATAGAAAAGCCTGTGCAAGTGTCTTCCAGGCCCCCTAATTACAGTTCTTGATAAGCTGCCCACCAGGTCTATGCATTGGGCCTGCGATCACCTCGCCACACACCCTAACCCGAATTTGGGTTTGCAGACTTCTCTCCCAAAATCATGGGTCAAAGCCCACCAGGATGGGGTCTGTGGATGCACACTCCAGGATTGTGCCTCCCATCCCCAAGGACCCTGTGCCCGTCATAGTTGCCCAAACCTTCCAGATTATGAGAAACCTGGAAGAAACGTGAGCTCACCCCAATACTGGTGGCCGATCTCTAAGAAAATGCACAGTCTGAAACATCCTGATCACTTACATCAAGGCAGACAGCCAAGTCAATGGACCTGAATCAGAAGATTGAATCTGATATGCCCCTAGGACCACAATGGTCCTAATCTAGGTTTTCAGGCATCTCTCCTCAGGGTTCTGTTCTAGAATACCAACTTATAATACAACATGTGGCGCCTGAGCCACACAACAGAACAACTCCTGTCCCCAGAATGAAACCGTGCACTTCTATCTGAGCCAAACTCCCATGGTAGGAGAATCCAGCACAGTACCTTAGCCACCAGCACATTCTAAGATCTCCCTCGTAACAACCCAGCATTGTGACCCATCTGCAAGAGATTCCCTGTCACCTCAAGGCCTTGGTCTTTCGTCCCAGAACCACCAGAACGAACCTGCCATGTTCCTCAGCTTCAGTGGTCAATGGATGTGTGCTTCCCAGGCATCCATGCCTGAGAGCTCTGCTACCTAGACTTTCCATATGGGGGAACCTAGAGCAAACAAACCAGATCCCACCTGTCCAGTAGAAGGAAACCTTGCTTTTTGGAGCATCTCACAAGCCTCAGCTTGGGAAATCCTCCATGGCCTCATGACGCCAGCCCTCGATTTGTCCGTCATCATAGACACAAACTCCAATGTGTGCAAACATCTGACAACAGCCCTTACTCAGGTGCTGGGTATCTAGATAAGCTGCTGCACATTGGAACAACCTTCCGCTTGACACTGACTGGAACAGAAGCTTGTGTTTACAATTCCATCCTCACCTACTGGTCCCCAAGCCCTCTTGAAAGGGAATTCTGGAGCCATGATGCAGCATTCTGCATTCCCCATGGAAAGGAGAAGTGCCTGGTGAGTCTGCCCAGAAACCCCACATGGCAATCAATCTGTTCGGCCCTCGAAGGAACCCTGATTTATTGGCTTCCCTGGTCCTTAGTGCTGTGTCTGACAGAGCCTGAGCCCTGACCTAGTGTCAGACATGCAAGAGCGGGCTAATTATCCAGCATGTTAGTTCGGCCATGGCCCAAGTCCATCCTCTCTACACATCCTTTTTATTCAGGTACCTGTCCTGAGACCTTTGATGGAATCCCTGCCAAAGGAGGAACCTGAAGCACAATAGAGAACTCTTCCTTCCACATGGCAGGAAACCTGACTGTTGGGATGGGTGTCCAATGCTCAAAGTGGGAGCCAGTTTCATGTCAATGAGATCATGCCCATTTATGAGGGCCACATTGGGCAGACACAGGCAATGTCACCCTCAGCCTGCTTTCAAACGAGCCCTCTGAGTTGCACTACCGGGATCCCGCATTGCAGGTCTGGTACGTCCCTAGGCCCAAATGCTAACCCTTGGTGGGATTTTCCAGGTGCCCAGACCCAGAGCCCATCTCTGGAATCCTTGTTTTGGGGCACCCCAATTTTGAAAACAGCACTTTTCCTTTCCACGAAAAAGCCACCAAACTATGGGGAGCTACCAGTATCTTTAGAGAGGAAAAGTCTCCCATGGATCCGTGAGACTACACCAGCAATCCAAGGTCATCCTGGACACACAATCCAGATGGAAAAGCCTGTGCTACCGTCTTCCAGACCCCCTAATTACAGTTCTTGATGAGCTGCCCACCAGGTCTATGCATTGGGCCTGCGATCACCTCGCCACACACCCTATCCTGAATTTGGGTTTGCAGACTTCTCTCCCAAAACCATTGGTCAAAAGCCCTGAAGGATGGGGTCTGTGGATCTACACTACAGGACTGTGCATGTCATCTCCAAGGAAACTGTGCCCATCACAGTTGCCCAAACCTTCCAGATTAGGAGAAACCTGGAAAAATGCCTGAGCCCACCCCAATATCGGCGGCTGCTCTCTACAAAAATGCACAGTCTGAAACACCCTGATCATTTATATCCAGGCAGAGAGCCAAGTCAATTGTCCTGAGTCAGAAGATTGAATCTGTAAGAAGATTGAATGTCCCTGTAAGAAGATTGAATGTTCCTAGTACCACATTGGAACTCTAGATTAGCTTTTCAGGCATCTCTCCTCAGGGTTCTGTTCTGGAATACGAACTTATGATACAACATGTGGCCACTGAGCTACACAACAGAACATCTTGTCTCCAGAATGAAACCTTGCACTCCTATCTGAGCCAAACCCTCACAGTAGGAGAATCCTGCATGGCACCTTAGCCACCAGCACATTCTAAGATCTCTCTTGTAACAAACCTGCATTGTGACCCATCTGCAAGAGATTTCATGTCAACTCAAGGCCTTGGTCCGTCGCCCCAGAGCCACCAGAATGAACCTGCCATGTTCCTCAGCTGCAATGGTCAATGGAGATGTGCTTACCAAGCATCCATGCCAGAGAGCTCTGCTCCTCAGATTTTTCCACATGGGGTAAACTAGAGGAAAGAAACCAGGTCTCACCTGTCCAGTAGAAGGAAACGTTGCTGTTTGGAGCATCTCACAATCCTCAGTGTGGGGAATCCTCTATGGCCTCATGACGCCAGCCCTCCACTTGTCCGTCATCATAGACACAAACTCCAGTGTGTGCAAACATCTGACAACCACCCTTACTCAGGTGCTGGATATCTAGAATAAGCCGCTGCAAATTGTAACTCCCTTCTTCTTGGCACTGAATTGAACCGAAGCTTGTGTTTACAATTCCATCCTCACCTACTGGTCCCCAAGCCCTCTTGATAGGGAATTCTGGAGCCATGATGCAGCATTCTGCATTCCCCATAGAAAGAAGAAGTGCCTGGTGAATCTTCCCAGAAACCCCTCATCATGATCAATCTGTTCGGCTCTCGAGGGAACCCCGATTTATTGGCTGCCCTGGTCATTAGTGTTGTGACTGACAGAGCCTGAGCCCGACCTAGTGTCAGCCACCCAGAGAGCGGGCCCTTTATCCAGCATGTTAGTTCAGCCATGTCCCAAGTTTGTCCTCTCTACCCATCCTTTGTATTCAGACACTTGTCCCAAGACCTTTGCTGGAATCCTTGCCAAGGGGGAAACCTGAAGCACGATAGAGAACGCTTCCTGCCACATGGCAGGAAATCTGGCTGTTGGGATGGATGTCCAACCCTCAAAGTGGGGGCAAGCTGCCTGTCATTGAGACCACGACCACTCATAACGGCCACACTGGGCACAAACAGGCAATGTGACCCTCAGCCTGAGCAGGTTTTCAAACAAACCCTCTCATTTGCAATACCGGGAACCCGCATTGCATGTCTCTTATGCCCCTAGGCCCAAATCCTAACAGTTGGAGGGATTTTCTAGGCGCCCAGACCCAGAGCCCGCCTCTGGATTCACTGTTTTGGGGCACCCCTAAAATGGAAAACAGCACTCTTCCCTTCCACGAAAAAGCCACCAAACTATGGGGAGTTGCCAGAATCCTTAGCGAGGAAAAGTCTCCCATGAATCTATGAGAACTCACCTGCATTCCGAGGCCATCCTGGACACACAATCCAGATACAAAAGGCTGTGCTGTCGCCTTGGAGTGACCTGATTTCCATTTCCTGATATGCTGCCCTCCAGGTCTATGCACTGGGCTTGCGATATCCTCGCAACTAACCCTAACCAGTGTTTCAGTTTGCAGACTTCTCTCCATAGCCATGGCTCACATTACTCTCCAGGATGGGGTCTCTGGAGCCACACCACAGGACTGTGCCTGCTGTCCCCAAAGAAACTGAGCCTGTCGGAGCTGACCAAGCACTCATTATAAGGAGAAATCAGCAAGGCTCCTGAGCCCACCCCGATATTGGAGGCCACTCTGGACGCAAATGCGCAGTCTGAAACACCCTGATCACCTACATCCAGGCAGACACCCAAGTTAATGGTCCAGAGTCAGAGATTGAAACTGACAATCCCCTAGGACCTCATTGCAACCCTAGATTAGGTTTTAAGGCATCTGTCCTCAGGGTTCTGTTCTAGAATACCAACTTATGATACAACATGTGGCCCCTGAGCCACACAACAGAACATCTCCTCTCCCAAGAAGGAAACCGTGCACTTATATCTGAGCCAATCCCTCAGGGTAGGAGAATCCTGCACAGCACCTTAGCTACCGGCACATGCTAAGATCTCCCTAGTAATAAACCAGCATTGTGACCATCTGCAAAAGATTTCATGTCACTCAAGACCTTGGTACTTTGCCCCAGAGCCACCAGAACGAACCTGCCATGCTCCTCAGCTCCATTGTCAATAAAGGTGTGCTTTCCAGGCATCCAAGCGGCTGAATTCTGCTATCCAAACTTATTACATGGGGGACACTCGAGCCAACAACTCAGACTCCACCTGTCCAGTTGAAGGAAACCTTGCTGTTTGGAGCATCTCACAAGCCCCAGCGTGGGAAATCCTCCATGGCCTTTTGACGCCACCCCTCCATTTGTCGGTCATCATAGACACAAACTCCAGTGTGAGCAAAAGTCTGACATCCGCCCTTATTCAGGTTTTGGATATCTCTAGTAAACCGCTACATATTGGGACTGCCTTTCACTTGTGTTTACAATTCCATCCTCAACTACCTGGTCCCAATGCGCTCTTGATAGGGAAATCTGGAGCCACAACACAGCATTCTGAATTCGCCATAAACAGAAGAAGCTCCTGGTCAGTCTGCCCAGAATGTCACATGAGAGTACATCTGCTCTTCCCTCGATGGAACCCCAATTGATAGACTGCCCTGGCCACTAGTGCTGTGTCCAAGAGAGCCTGAGTTTCATCCTAGTGCCATCCACCCAGATAGAGAGTCCCATATCCTGCATGTGAGACTGGCCATGGCCCAATTCCATCATATCTACCCATCCTTGGTATTCAGGCAACTTTCCCCAGACCTTTGGTGGAATCCCTGCCAGTGGGGGAACCTGAAGCACAATAGCGAACTCCTCCTTCCCCATGGCATGAAACCTAGCTGTTGGGATGGGTGTCCAACTCTCAGAGGGGGAACCAACAGAATGGCAATGAGATCACGCCCACTCATGAGGGCCACCCTTGACACAAAAAGACATTGTGTCCCTCAACCTGAGCATGCTTTCAAAGAAGCACACTCAGGTGCACCACCAGAATCCCACATTGTATCCCAGTATGCCCTTAGGTCCAAATCCTAACAGTTGGTAGGATTTCCAGGCAACTGGACCAGAGCCCGACTCTAGGATCCCTGTTTTGGGGCACCCCTCTGATGGAAAACAGCACTTTTCCAATCCCTGAAAAAGCCACCTAACTATTGGGATCCCCCAGGATCCACAGAGAGGAAAAATCTCCCCTGGAGCCATGAGAACACAACTGCATTTCGAGGCCTTCCTGGACACACAATCCAGTTATAAAATCCTGTACAAGCATCTTCGAGTCACCCTAATTACAGTTCCTGACAAGCTTCCCTCCAGGTCCACGCTTTGGGCCTGTGATCACCTCACGACTAACCCTAACCCGAGTTTGTGTTTGCAGACTTCTCTCTAATAACCATTACTCACATGTCCTCTAGGATTGGGTCTCTGGAGCCACACCACACGATTGTGCCTGCCATTCCTAAGGAAATTTTGCCTGTCACAGTTGTACAAACCCCCCACATGAGGAGAAACCTGCAAGGCCCCTGAGCCCACCCCAATATTGGAAGCCATTGTGGATGCAAATGCACAGTCTGAAAAACACTGATTACCTACATCCAGGACGACACCAAGTTAACAGTCCTGAGTCAGAAGATTGAAACTGACATGCCCCGAGGACCTCATTTAAACCCTAGACTAGGTTCTCAGGAATCTGCCCTCAGAGGCCTGTTCTGTAATACCAATGTATGATACAACATGTGGTCCCTGGGCCACACAACAGAACATCTCCTGTCCCCAGAAGTAAAATGTGCTCCTCACCTGTGTCAAAACCTCAGGGTATGAGAATCCTGCATGACCCATTACTGACCAGCACATTGTAAGAATTCCCTGGTAACAAACCTGTATTGTGACCCATCTGCAAGATAATCCATGTTAACTCAAGGCCTTGGTACTTCTCCCAAGAGCCACGAGAAGGATCCTGCAATGTTCCTCAGCTGCAATGGTCAATGGAGTATGCTTTCCAGACATCCATCTGGGCCAACTCTACTACCTAACTTATCACATGCGGGACCCTGGAGCAAACAAACCAGACTCCACCTGTCCAGTTGAAGGAAACCTTGCTCTTTAGAGCATCTCACAAGCCCTAGCATTGGAAATCCTCCATGGCCTCTTGACGCCACCTCTCCATTTGTCAGTCATCATAGACACAGACTCCAGTGTGAGCAATTATCTGACATCCACCCTTACTCATAGACTGGATATCTCGAAGAAGCCACTGCAGGTGGAGACAGCCTTCCACTTGACACTGAATTTAACCATAGCTTGTCTTTACAATTCCATTCTCACCCTACTGGACCACAAGCCCTCTGGATAGGGAATTCTAGAGTCACAACACAGCATTCTGCCTTCCCCATAGAATGAAGAAGTGCCTGTTGAGTCTGACAAGAAAACCCACATGAGGATCAATCTGCGAGGCCCTCAAGGGAACCCCAATTTATAGGTTGCCCTGGCCTCTCGTGTAGTGTCTGTCAGAGCCTGAGCCCCGACCTACTGTCAGCAACCCAGAGAGCAGGACCCATATCTAACATGTGGGACCAAACATGGTCTTACTCCATCATCTCTACTCATCCTTGGTATTCAGGCATCTGTTCCCAGATCTTTGCTGGAATCCCTGCCAATGGGGGAACCTGAAGCACAACAGAGAACTCCTGCTCTTCCATGACAGGAATCCTAACTGTTGGTATCGGTGTCCAAATCTCAGAATTGGAGCAAGCTACATGGCCAATGAGACCACACCCACACGTGAGGGCCGCCTAGGGCACAAACAGGCATTGTGACCCTCAGCCTGAGCATACTTTCAAACAAGCACTCTCAGTTGTACCACCAGTATCCCACGTTGAAGGCCTGGTAGGCCCCTAGGCTCAAATTCTAAACCTTTGTGGGAATTTCCAGGTGCCCAGACCCAGAGACTGTCTCTCGAATTCCTGTTTTGGGGCACCCGTAAGATTGAAAGCAGTACTCTTCCATTCCTTGGAAACGACACCAAAGTATTGGGAGCCCCCAGGATCCTGAGAGAGAAAAAATCTCCCAAGGACCCATGAGACCACACCTGCATTCTGAGGTCATTCTGGACACAAAATCCAGTTGTAAAAGCCTGTGCTATCACCTTCGAGTCGCCCTAATTAAAGGTAATGTCTAGGTACAGATGTCTGAAAACCGAGGTTGGGAAGAGATGATGGCCTATGTCTATGGCGTGTCCAATGTGCTGGGTGTGCAGCCATCTGTCTTCGTGTCTGTTGGGACGTCTGGCCTCAGGCTGTGTCAGACAGAGCATTAGTGCCCAGGGCAGCCTATCCAATTGGGGTGCAGTTGAGGACCGAGCAGGTTGATCCTCTTTTGGGGTTTCTGGAGAGCCTCATAGGGAAAGGTTTTTCTTCTGGTCGGCAGGTAGAGGGCTGCATTGTGGTTCTGGAATTCCCATTCTGGAGGGCCTGTTTTCCAGGAATGTGAGGAAGGAAGTCTGAAAATACAAGCTAGCATTAGGTTTGGGGCCAAGGGCACGGCTGGCCCACTCTGTAGAGGCTGAATCGAGATCTCCTGCATTGGAGGTCTGGGGGAGTATCAGATGTTGCCTCAGGCTGGAGTTTGTGTCCATGATGGCCCCTTCCTGAAAGAGGTAGGGGCATCATGAGGTGAAGGAGTTTTACCTACGCTGCAGTTTGTGTGTTTCTCCAAACCTCAAGGTTTCCTTCTGCAGGACAGTGGAGTCCTATTGGATGGTTCCAAGAAGCCCCATATGGAAAGACTCGAGAGTGGGGCTCTAAGCATGAATTTGTCGACACGCCACGTCACATTCTCATTAGATGGCCGGGACGAGGACGGCACAATCTCCGTGCTCTGGGCGAGCTACCAAGAGGACTGAGTTGAAATGGACTCTCCTGAGGATGCGTCATAATGTGGGTTGGTGGCCATGGAGGCCTTGGAATGCGGCGGAGGCTCAGGGACTCTGCAGGATTCTCCAAGCCAAAGGGTTTGACACAGCTCCAACAAGGAAGCTTCCCATGTGGAATGAGAGGTGTTTTGTTTGGTGCCTCAGGAAAGCCACATCAGCTGGTCTTCGAACCCAGGCCTCTGAGCAGTGACACCTGGAATTCAAAGCAAGAGTTCAGATTAGGGCCCAGAGGCCTGTCCGATGCAATCTTCTGTCTCTGTGGACATCTGTCTTCGTGTCTGCATGTCTGCATGTCTGTGTGGAGGTAGTTGCTCATCTTGTGTCAGAATGCCCCTGTTTGTCCAGGGCGGCTTACAGTAGTGGGATGTCCTCGGGGACCTTGAGGTTTCTTCTATTCTGTAGGGTTGTGGCCAATGGAATGGGCACAGTTTCCTAGGAGAGAGAAGGCACAGTGTTGTGGTGTGGTTCCAGAGGACCCAGCCTGGAGTGTGTTTGGGCCAGGGCTATGGGGACAGATGTCCGAAAACACAAACTCGGCTCAGGTTTGGGGCCGAGGGTATGGCAAGCCTGATCTATAGTCCGTGAGGGGATCTCCTCGGGATATGAAAGGAGGGCGAGTGGGAGGCGGACATTCAGGCTTTTGTCTCTGGATGTTGTGTCCACGATGGCTGTTTAATGGAGGTGTGGCCTCATGGGCCTGAGAAGATTCTCCCTCTCTGGTGATTCGCCCAGCTCCCAAGAGTTTGGGGTCATTCTGTGGGAAGGGAAGAGTCCTGTTTTCTCCCTCAGGTGCCACCCACCTAGAGGGATTCTAGAGCAGAACAGTGGGTACTGACAACTGGAATACCTGCCCTCTGGTTTGGCCTGGGGGCCTATGGGCATGGCAAGCCCCATATACGGGCTCTTGGTCCAGCCAATGAGAGGCGTTACTTGAATATGGGACTCACACTTATGGTCACAATGCCTGTTTGTGCCCAAGGCTGCCCTCAAGCATGGGCGTGGCCTCTTGAACCTTGCAGGTTTCTCCTACATTGAAGGTTTGACTCCATGCCAACAGCAAGGTTTCTTGCCTGGGAAAGGTGGAGTTCTGACTTGTGGGTCAGGTTCCCACCTGTGCAGTGATTGGAGACAAGGTCTAGGTTCCAATGGCTGAAAACCCAGGCTGGGAAGGGATGATGGCCTAAGGCCCTGGCGGGTCCGATGTGCCGGGTGTGCGGTCAGCCTTCTCGGTGTCTGTCGGAAAGTCTGGGCTCAGGCTATGTAAGACAAAGCATTAGTGCTAAGGGTAGCCTATGCAATTGGTGTGTTGCCAAGGGCCAAGCAGGTTGATCCTCATTTGGGGTTTCTGGGCAACGCCATAGACAGTGTTTTTCTTCTGATGGGCAGGCAGAGTGCTTCATTGTGGCCCCAGAATCCCCAATCGGGAGGGCTTGTGGGTCAGGAGTGTGAGGATGGAAGTCTGAAAACACAAGTTAGGGTGAGGTTTCAGGCCAAGGCACGGCAGGCCCACTCTGCAGAGGCTGAATCAAGATCTCCTGCATCTGAAGTCAGGGTGACAATCAGACGGTGGCTGAGGCTGGAGTTAGTGTCTATGATGGGCCCTTCCTGAAGGGGGTGTGGGCAGGGAGGTTTCCATACTCTGGAGGTTGTGAGCTTCTCCAAACTGCAAGGTTTGGCAGGCCCACTATGCAGAGGCTGAATCGAGATCTCCTGCATCTGAAGTCAGGGTGATGATCAGACGATGGCTGAGGCTGGAGTTTGTGTCCATGATGGCCCCTTCATGAAGCAGGGCCTCAGGAGGCCAAGGAGGTTTTCCTACTCTGAGTTTTTGAGTTGCTCTAAACCAAAAGGTTTCCTTCTTCAGGACAGCCGAGTCCTGTTGGATGGCTCCAGGATGTCCCAAATAGAAGGACTGGAGAACAGGGTTTGAAGCATGGATGCCTGTATAGCATACCTCACATTCCCCATGGCTATTAGCGACAAGTCATCTTTTATCTGCTGACTCCAGGACGAGCTACCCAGGGCCTGAGTTGAAATGGACTCTCCTGAGGATGGGTCCTAATGTGGGTTTGTGTCCATGGAGACCTCGGAATGTGCTGTTAGCTTAGGGGCTCTACAGAATTCGCCTACTCGAAGGGTTTGATACTGCTCCAGTAAGAAAGCTCCCCATGTGGAGATGAGAGAGTATCTCTTTGGTGCCTCAGAAAAGCCCCATGTGCTAGTTTTTGAAACCAGTCCTCTGAGGAGAGACACCTGGATATCAAAGCCAGGGCTCAGATTACGTCCTATAGGCCTGTCCCTTTCAATCTTCTGTCTCTGTGGACACTGTCTGAGTGTCTAAGTGGAGATAGTTGCTCAGCTGGTTTCAGAGTACCCTTCTTAGTCCAGGGCTGCCTACACTATGGGGATGTCCTCAGGGACCTCGGAGGTCTCTCCTAATCTCTAGGGTTGTGGCCAATGGATTGGGCACAGATTCCTTGGAGAGGACAGGCACAGTGCTTCGGTGTGGGTCCAGAGGCCCTAGCCTGGAAGGTGTGTGGGTCCGGGCTGTGGACACAGAAGTCCGAAAACACAAACTCGGCTTAGGTGTGGTGCCGAGGGTATGGTAGCCCAGATCTACAAACCGTGAGGGGAGCTCCTCGGCTTATGAAAAAAGGACCAGTGGGAGGTGGTCCCTCAGGCTTTTTTCTCTGCATGTTGTGTCCAGGATAGCTGTGGATTGGAGGGTTGAGCTAACGGGCTATGGTCAAGTCTACCTCTCTGGGGATTGGGCCCAGGTCCCAAGAGTTTGAGGTCATTTTGTGGGAATGGTTGAGTCCTGTTGTCTGGCTCAGGTGTGTCTCCAAAAGAGGGATTCCAGAGCAGAGCCTCAGATATGGGTGACTTGAAATCTCAAACTTTGGTGAGGTTTTGGAGCATAGGGGGTTGCAATCCCTCTATGCAGGCTCTTGGTCCAGGCCCTGAGAGGCCTTACTTCAACATAGGGCTCACGCTGAGGGTCACAATGCAAGGTTGTGCCCAAGTCAGCACTTAAGTTTGGGCGTGTCCTCGGTGGCCATGAAGATTTCTCCTACCCTGAAGGTGTGACTCCATGCCAACAGGAAGCTTTACAGCTATGGGGAAGGAGGAGTTATGATTTGTGCTTCTGGTGTCCACCTGTGCGGGGATTTCATATAATGTCTAAGTTCAGATGTTTGAAAACCCAGGTTAGGAAGAGATGATGGCCTAAGGCTATGGTGTGTCCAATGTACTGGGTTTTCGGCCTGCTGTCTCCTTGTCTGTCGGGACGTCTGGCCTCAGCTGTGTCAGATAGAGCTGTGTCAGCCATCAAATTGGGGTGCGGCCAAGGCCCGAGCAAGTAGATCCTCATTTGTGGTGTCTGGAGAGCCCCATAGGGCAACGTTTTTCTTCTGTTGGACAGGCAGAAAGCTGCGTTGTGTTTCCGGAATTCCCAGTCTGGAGGGCTTGTTTGTTAGGAGTGTGAGGAAGGAAGTCTGAAAACACAAGCTAGCAACAGGTTTCGGGCCGAGGCCAGGCAGGCCCAGTCTGCAGAGGCTGAATCAAGATCTGCATCTGAAGTCAGGGCGAGTATCAGATGTTGCCTCAGGCTGGAGTTGGTGTCCATGATGGCCCCTTCCTGAAGGGGGTGCGGGCATCATGAGGCCCGGGAAGTATCCCTACACTGGAGGTTTTGAGATTTTCCAAATCTCAAGCTTTCCTTCTGCAGGACAGTCGAGTCCTGTTGGATGGTTCCAAGACGCCCCATACCGAAAGACTCGAGAGAAGGGATCTAAGCATGGATGCCTGGAAAAGTCACCTCACATTCTCATTGGATGGTCTGGACAAGGTAGGTTAAATCTGCGGGCTCTTGGGCGAGCTATCCAGAGGGCTGAGTTGAAATGGACTCTCGTGAGGATGTGTCATAATGTGGATTGGTGGCCATGGAGGCCTTGAAATGTGGCGGAGGCTCAGGAACTCTGCATGATTCTCCAAGCCAAAGGGTTTGACACAGCTCCAACAAGGAAGCTTCCCATGTGGATATGAGAGTTGTTTTGTTTGATGCCTCAGGAAAGCCCCTTCTGCTAGTCTTCGAACCCAGACCTCTGAGGAGTGACATGTGGAAACCAAAGCAAGAGTTCAGATTATGCCCCAGGGGCCTGTTCGGTGCAATCATCTGTCTCTGCGGACCTCTGTCTGTGTGTCTGTGTGTCTGCGTGGAGGTAGTTGCTCAGATTGTGTCAGAATGCCCCTGTGTGTCCAGGGCAGCTTACAGTAGTGGGATGTCCTTGGGGGCCTTGAGGTTTCTCCTATTCTGTAGGGTTGTGGCCAATGGAATGAGCACAGTTTCCTAGGAGACAGCAGGCACAGTCCTGTGGTGTGGCTCCAGACGACCCAGCCTGGGGAGTGTGTGGGCTAGGGCTATGGGGACAGATGTCCAAAAACACAAACTCTGCTCAGGTTTGGGGTAGAGGTTATGGCAGGCCTGATCTACAGTCTGTGAGGTGATCTCCTCGGGATATTAAAAGAGGGTGAGCGGGAGGCGTTATCTCAGGCTTTTTTCTCTCGATGTTGTTTCCACAATGGCCATTTAATGTAGGTGTGGCCTCATGGGCAGAGAAAGAGTATTCCCTCTGGTGATTTGCCCAGCTCCCTAGAGTTTGCGGTCATTCTGTGGGAAGGGAGGAGTCCTGTTTTCTCCCTCTGCTGTCCCTCCAATAGAGGGATTCTAAAGCGGAGCAGTGGGTGTTGACAGCTGGAATACTTCCCCTCTGGTTAGGCCTGTGGTTTACGGGTATGGCAAGCCCCATATGTAGGCTCTAGGTCCAGCCACTGAGAGGCGGTACTTGAAATCGGGACTCACGCTGAGGGTCACAATGCAAGTCTTTGCCCAAAGGGGCCCTCAAACACTGGTATGGCCTCACGGACCATGTAGGTTTCTCCTACACTCAACGTTGGACAACATGCAAACCACAAGGTTTCTTGCCATGGAGAAGGAGGAATTCTAATTTCTGCATCACATTCACCCCTGGGCAGTAACTGAAACACAAACTCGGCTTAGGTTTGGGGACATAGGTATGACAGGCTCAATCTATAGACCTTGAGGAGAACTCTTTGGGATATGAAGAGAGGGCGAGTGTTAGGCGCTTATTCAGACCTTTCTCTTTGGATTTTGTGTGAACGATGGCCGTGGGATGTAGAGGTGGCGTAACGAGGTATGGATGAGTCTTCCTTTCTGGGGATTTGGCCCAATCCCGAGTTTGGGTTCATTCTGTGGGATCTGAGGAGACTTTTCTGTTTTTTATCTCCGGTGTACCACCAAAAGAGGGATGGGCGAGTGGACAACCCGACCTCTCGATAAGAATGGTGGCCTAGGGTCATGACCAGCCCCATAAGCGGGCTCTTGGCCCATCCTTTTAGAGGCCTTACTTGAGGACATGGCTCACGCTGAGGGTCACAATGCATGTTTGTACCCTCACGGCACTCAACATGGGCGGGACATAATGGGCCACGCTGGTTTCTCCTACACTGAACATTGGACAACATGCCAACCACAAGGTTACTGGCCATGGAGAAGGAGGAGTTCTGATTTCTGCATCACGTTCACCCGTGGGCAGTGATTGGAGGTAAGGTCTAGGTTCTGAAGCCTGAATACCAAGGTTGGGAAGAGATGACGATCTAAGGTCCTGGCAGTTCCAATGTGCTAAGTGTGCAGCTAGCTGTCTGGGTGTCGCTTGGGAGGTGCAGTCTCAGGCTGTGCCAGACAGGGCATTAGTGCCCCAGGTAGAATGTATCATTGGGGTACAGTCGAGTGGGGTACGGGTTGATCCTCATTTGGCATTTCTGGGTAGCCCCATAGGGCAATGTTTTTCCTCTGGAGGTCAGGCAGAGTGCTGCATTGTGGCTCCAGAATTCCCAAACTGGAGGGCTTGTGGGCCAGGAGTGTGAGGATGGAAGTCTGAGAACACAAGCTAGGCTTAGGTTTCAGGGCGAGGGGACGGCAGGACCACTCTGCAGAGCTGAATCGAGAACTTGTGCATTTGAAGACGGGGGGAGTATCAGACGTTGGGCTGGTTGGAGCTTCTGTTCAGGATGACCCCTTCATTAAGGTGGAGGGTCTCACAAGGCCATGGAGGTTTTCCCATGATGGGAGTTGTGAGATGTTCGAAACTGCAAGGTTCCTTCTGTGGGACAGTCGAGTCCTGTTGGATGGCTCCAGGACGTCACATATGGAACGACTCTAGACCAAGTTCAAAGGATGGATGCCTGGGCAGCCTGCCTCCCATTCCAGTCGTCTTCTAGCGACAAGGCAGGTTCTATCTGCTGGCTCTAGATGAGCAACCGAGAGGGCTAAATTGAATTGGACTCTCCAGAGAATGGGTCATCATGTGGGTTTGAGTCCATGGAGACCTAGGAATGGGGCGGTGGTACCGGGATACTGAAGGATTCTCTTAACCTGAGGTTTTGACACAGCTCTAACAGGCAAGTTTCCCATGTGGAGATGACATTTTTTTTCCAATTTATTTATTTTCAGAAAAACAGTATTCATTATTTTTCACCGCACCCAGTGCTCCATGAAAGCTGTGCCCTCTATAATACCCACCACCTGGTACCCCAACCTCCCACCCCCCCGCCACTTCAAACCCCTCAGATTGTTTTTCAGAGTCCACAGTCTCTCATGGTTCACCTCCCCTTCCAATTTACCCAAAAGCACATACCCTCCCCAATGTCCATAACCCTATCCCCCTTCTCCCAACCCACCTCCTCCCAGCAAACCACAGTTTGTTTTGTGAGATTAAGAGTCACTTATGGTTTGTCTCTCCCCCTATCCCATCTTGTTTCATGGATTCTTCTCCTACCCACTTAAGCCCCCATGTTGCATCACCACTTCCTCATATCAGGGAGATCATATGATAGTTGTCTTTCTCTGCTTCACTTATTTCGCTAAGCATGATGCGCTCTAGTTCCATCCATGTTGTCGCAAATGGCAAGATTTCGTTTCTTTTGATGGCTGCATAGTATTCCATTGTGTATATATACCACATCTTCTTGATCCATTCATCTGTTGATGGACATCTAGGTTCTTTCCATAGTTTGGCTATTGTGGACATTGCTGCTATAAACATTCGGGTGCACGTGCCCCTTTGGATCACTACGTTTGTATCTTTAGGGTAAATTGCCAGTAGTGCAATTGCTGGGTCATAGGGCAGTTCTATTTTCAACATTTTGAGGAACCTCCATGCTGTTTTCCAGAGTGGTTGCACCAGCTTGCATTCCCACCAACAGTGTAGGAGGGTTCCCCTTTCTCCGCATCCTCGCCAGCATCTGTCATTTCCTGACTTGTTGATTTTAGCCATTCTGACTGGTGTGAGGTGATATCTCATTGTGGTTTTGATTTGTATTTCCCTGATGCTGAGTGATATGGAGCACTTTTTCATGTGTCTGTTGACCATCTGGATGTCTTCTTTGCAGAAACCTCTGTTCATGTCCTCTGCCCATTTCTTGATTGGATTATTTGTTCTTTGGGTGTTGAGTTTGTTAAGTTCTTTATAGATTTTGGACACTAGTCCTTTATCTGATATGTTGTTTGCAAATATCTTCTCCCATTCTGTCAGTTGTCTTTTGATTTTGTTAACTGTTTCCTTTGCTGTGCAAAAGCTTTTGATCTTGATGAAATCCCAAAAGTTCATTTTTGCCTTTGCTTCCCTTGCCTTTGGCGATGTTCCTAGGAAGATGTTGCTGTGGCTGAGGTCGAAGAGGTTGCTGCCTGTGTTCTCCTCAATGATTTTGATGGATTCCTTTCTCACATTGAGGTCCTTCATCCATTTTGAGTCTATTTTTGTGTGTGGTGTAAGGAAATGGTCCAATTTCATTTTTCTGCACGTGGCTGTCCAATTTTCCCAACACCATTTGTTAAAGAGGCTGTCTTTTTTCCATTGGACATTCTTTCCTGCTTTGTCAAAGATTAGTTGGCCATAGAGTTGAGGGTCTATTTCTGGGATCTCTATTCTTTTCCATTGGTCTATGCGTTTTTTTTTTTTTTTGTGCCAGTACCATGCTGTCTTGATCATGACAGCTTTGTAATAAAGCTTGAAGTCCAGAATTGTGATGCCACCAACTTTGGCTTTCTTTTTCAATGTCCCTTTGTCTATTTGAGGTCTTTTCTGGTTCCATATAAATTTTAAAAATTTTGTTCCATTTCTTTGAAAAAGATGGATGGTACTTTGATAGGAATTGCATTAAATGTGTAAATTGCTTTAGGTAGCATAGACATTTTCACAATATTTATTCTTCCAATCCAGGAGCATGGAAAATTTTTCCATTTCTTTGTGTCTTCCTCAATTTCTTTCATGAGTACTTTATAGTTTTCTGAGTATAGATTCTTAGCCTCTTTGGTTAGGATTATTCCTAGGTATCTTATGGTTTGGGGTGCAATTGTAAATGGGATTGACTCCTTCATTTCTCTTTCTTCTGTCATGTTGTTGGTGTAGAGAAATGCAACTGATTTCTGTGCATTGATCTTATATCCTGACATTTTACTGAATTCCTGTACAAGTTCTAGCAGTTTTGGAGTGGAGTCTTTTGGGTTTTCCACATAGAGTATCATATCATCTGCGAAGAGTGATAATTTGACTTCTTCTTTGCCGATTTGGACACCTTTAATTTCCTTTTGTTGTCTGATTGCTGAGGCTAGGACTTCTAGTACTATGTTGAATAGCAGTGGTGATAATGGACGAGATGACATTTTTTATGTTTGTGGCCTCCAGAATCCCCCATATGGTGGTATTGGAAACCAGTCTTCTGAGGACAGATGCCTGAAAAAGAAATAAATGGATAAGATTCGAGTCTAGGGGCCTGTCCATTTCAAACTGCTTCTCTGCGGACATCTGTCTACTGGTCTGAGTGGAGGTAGTTGCTCAGCTTATGTCAGATTACCCTTGTTAGTCCCGGCTGGCCTACACTATAAGGATGGCCTCATCGACTTTGGAGGTTTCTCGTTATCCTTCGGGTTATGGCCAATGGAATGGGCAGAATTTCCTTGGAGAGGGCAGGCACATTCCTGAGTCGTGGCTCCAGGGCCCCCAGCCTTGAGGGTGTGTGGGCCAGGGCTTTTGGGACAGAAGTCTGAAAACACAAACTCGGCTTAGGTTTGGAGACGTAGGTATGGCAAGCTTGATCTACAGACCATGAGGAGAACTCTTCAAGATATGAACAAAGGGTGAGTGTTAATTGCTTGTTCAGGCTTTTCTCTTTAGATTTTGTGTGAACGATGGCCATGGAATGTAGGAGTGGCCTAATGGGCCCCGGATGAGTCTCCTTCTCTGGAGATTTGGCCCGATCCCAAGAGTTTGGGGTCATTCTATGGGATGGGAGGAGTCCTCTCTGATTTTTTACCTCAGGTGTCCCACCAAAAAAGATATTCCAGAGAAGATCCGTGTGGATGTGCTGCAAGACAACCCGACCTGTTGTTAAGATTGGAGCCTAGGGGCATGGCAAGACTCTTATGCTCGCTCCTCGTCCAGCCTCTGAGAGACCTTCATTGAGGACAGTGCTCACGCTGAGCGTCACGAAGTGTGTTTGTGCCCAACGCGGCCCTCAACATGGGCAGGGCCTAAAGGGTCATGCTGGTTTCTCCTATGCTGAATGGTGGACAACATGCCAACCACAAGGTTTCTGGCCATGGGAAAGGAAGAGTTCTAATTTCTGGATCACGTTCACCCCTGGGCTGTGATTAGAGATAATGTCTAGGTTCTGAAGTCCTACAACTGAGGTTGGGATGAGACGAAGACCTAAGGCCCTTGCAGTTCTGATGTACTCAGTGTGCGGCCAGATGTCTGTGTTTTGTTCAGGACGTCCAGGCTCAGTCTGTGTCAGACAGGACATTAGTGCTCAAGATAGAATTTGTAATTTGGGTACAGTCGAGTGGCATACAGGTGATCCTCATTTGGTATTTCTGGGTATCCCCATAGGACAACGTTTTTCTTCTGGAGGGCAGGGAGAATGCTGCATTGTGGCTCTGGAATTCCCAAACTGGAGGGCTTGTGTGCCAGGACTGTGAGGACAGAGGTCTGAGAACACAAGCTAGGCTTAGGTGGGAGGATGTCACAAGGCCATGGAGGTTTTCCCACGATGGGATTTGTGAGATGCTCCAAACCACAAGGATTCCTACTGCGGGACAGTCGAGACTTGTTGGTTGGCTCCAGGATGTCCCATATGCAACGACTCAGAGTGGGGTTCGAAGGATGAATGCCTGAGCAGCCCTCCTCACATTCCAGTGTCTCCCAGAGTCAAGGCAGGTTCGATCTGCTGGCTCTGTGGGAGTAAGCGTGGGGCCTGAGTTGAAATCGACTCTCCTGAGAATGGGTCATAATGTGGGTTTGAGTCCATGGAGACCTTGTAATGGGGACGGACTATGGGACCCTGAAGGATTCTCCTAACCGGAGGTTTTGACACATCCCCGATGAGCAAGTTTCCCATGTGGAGACATTTTTTTCTGATTGGTGCCTCAGGAAACGCCCATATGCTTGTATTGGAAACCAGACCTCTGAGGCGGCATGACTGGAAACCAAAGAAATGGATCTGATTAGGGCCTAGGTTTCTGTCTGTTTCAATCTGATTCTGTGAGGACATCTGTCTACGTGTTTCATTGGAGGAGGATGCCCAGCTTGTGTCAGATCGCCCCTGTTTTTCCAGGGCTGCCTACACTATTGGGATGGCCTCAGGGACATTGGAGGATTCTTCTAATCTGTGTGGTTGAGGCCAATGGAATGGGCAGAATTCCCTTGGAGAGGGCAGGCACAGTCATGAAGTGTGGCTTCAGGGCCCCAGTATGGAGGGGTTTTGGGCCAGGGCTCTGGGGACAGACGTCTGAAAACACATACCCGGCTTAGGCTTGGGGACATAGGTATGGCATGCCCGACCTACAGACCATGAGAAGAGCCCTTCAGGATATGAACAAAGGGCGATTGTGAAGCGCTTGCTCAGGCTTTTGTCTCTGGATTTTGTGTCAACAATGGCCGTGGAATGTTGGTGTGTCCTCATGGGCCATGGACCAGTCTCCCTTTCTGAGGTTTTGGCCCTATCCCAAGAGTTTGGGTACATTCTGTGGGATGGGAGGACTATTTTCTGTTTTTTTTTTTTTTTTTTTTTTTGTTGTTGTTGTTGTTTGTTTGTTTTGTTTTGTTTTGTTTTCCTCAGGTGTCCTACCAAAAGAGGGATTTCAGAGCAGATCCCTGGGGAGGGTTGACTGCACAACCCGACCCGTGGTTAATATTGGGGGCCTAGGTGCATGGCAAGCCTCATATATGGGCTCTTCTTCCAGCCACTGAGAGGCCTTAAATGAGGACAGGGCTCACACTGTGGATCACAACGCATGTTTGTGCCCAACGAGGTCCTCAAGCCTTGTCGGGGTCTCATGGGCCAAGCTGGTTACTCCTACACTGAATGCTGGACAACATGCCAACCTCCAGGTTTCTGACCATGGTGAAAGAGGAGTTCTAATTTCTGCATCACATTCACCCCTGGGCAGTGTTGGAGATAAGGTCTAAATACTGAAGCCTGAAAACCGATGTTGGGAAGACATGAAGACCTAAGGACCTGGTGGGTCCAATGTACTCAGTGTGCGGCCAGCTGTCTGGATGTCGGTTGGGAAGTGCGGGCTCAGGCTGTTTCAGACAGCGCATTAGTGCCCCGGGAAGACTGTATCATTGAGGTACAGTCGAGTGGCGTGCAGGTTGATCCTCATTTGGCGTTTCTGGATAGCCACATAGGGCAACATTTTACTTCTGGAAGACAGGAAGAATGTTGCATTGTGACTCCAGAATTCCCAAACTGGAGGTCTTGTGGGCCAGGAGTATGAGGACAGAAGTCTGAGAACACAAGATAGGCTTAGGTTTTGCGGCGAGGGCACAGTAGGCACACTCTGCAGAGCTGAATTGAGATCTCCTAAAATTGAAGTCAGGGTGAAAATCAGACGTTGAGCTGGTTGGAGCTTCTGTCCATGCCGGCTCCTTGATGAAGTGGGAGTGTCTCACCTGGCCATGGAGGTTTTCCCATGATGGGAGTTGCGAGATGCTCCAAACAGCAAGGATTCCTTCAGCTGGACATTCAGGACCTGTTGGATGGATCCAGGATGTCCCATTAGGAACGGATCCAGAGCACTTTTCTAAGGATGGATGCCTGGGAAGCCCGCCTCCCATTACAATTGTCTCTTAGCGACAAGGCAGATTTGATCTTCTGATTCTGGGTGAGCAACTGAGAGGGCTGAGTTGAAATGGACTCTCCTTAGGATGGTTCATAATCTGAGTTTGAGTCCATGGAGACCTTGGAATGGGGCGGTGGCATCGGGGCCATGAAAGATTCTCCTACCTGCAGGTTTTGACACAACTCCGATGAGCAAGTTTCCCATGTGGAGATGACATTTGTTATAATTGGTGCCTCAGAAAACCCCCATATGTTGGTATTAGAAACCAGGACCCTGAGTAGAGATGCCCGGAAACCAAAGCAATTGATCCAATTAGGGCCTAGGGGCCTGTTCGTTTCAATCTGCATCACGGGGACATCTGTCTACATGTCTGAGTGGAGGTAGTTGCTCAGCTTGTGTCAGATCGCCCCTATTAGGCCCTGGTGTCCTACACTATTGGCATGGCCTCTTCGAGTTTGGAGGTTTCTCCTAATCTGTAGGGTTGTTGCCAATGAAATGGGCTTAATTCCCTTGGAGAGGGCAGACAGAGTCCTGAGGTGTGGCTCCAGGGTCCCCAGCCTGGAGGGTCTGTGGGACAGGGCTGTGGGGACAAAAGTCTCAGAACACAAAGTCCAGTTAGGTTTGGGGACTTAAGTATGGCAGACCCGATCTACAGACTGTGAGGAGCTCTCTTCAGGATATGAACAAAGGCAAGTGTGAGGAAATTGCTCAGGCTTTTGTCTCTGGATTTTGTGTGAAGGATGGCCGTGGAATGTAGGGGTGGCCTAATGGGCCATGGATGAGTCTCCCTCTCTGAGGATTTGTCCCAATCCCAAGAGTTTGGGTACATTCTGTGGGAAGGGAGGAGTCCTATTTTTTTTTTTTACCTTATATGTCCCACCAAAAGATTGATTCCAGAGCAGAGCCCTGGGGATGGGCGACTGGACAACCCAACATCAGGTTCAGATTGGGGGCCTTGGGCATGGCAAGCCCCATATGCCGGCTTGGTCCAGCCACTGAGAGGCTTTCCTTGAGGACAGGGCTCATGCTGAGGGTTGCAAAGAGGGTTTATGCCCAATGCAGCCCTCAACATGGGCAGGGCCTCATGGGCCTTGCTGGTTTCTCCTACACTGAACGTTGGACAACATGCCAACCACAAGGTTTCTGACGATGGGGAAGGAGGAGTTCTGATTTTGGCATCACGTTCAACCCTGGACAGTAATTGGAGATAAGGTCTAGGTTCTGAAGTCAGAAAACCGAACTGGGAAGAGATGACGACCTGAGGCCCTGGCGGGACTGATGTGCTCAGGGTGCAGCCAGCTCTCTGGGTGTCGTTCAGGAGGTCTGGGCTCATGCTGTGTAAAACAATGCATTAGTGCACATGGTAGATTGTAGCATTGGAGTACAGTCGAGTGGAATGCAGTTTGATCCTCATTTAGGGATTCTGGGTATCCCCATAGGGCAAGGTTTTACTTCTGGAGGACAGACAGAATACTGCATTGTTGCTCGGTATTCCCAAACTGGAGGGCTTGTGGGCCAGGAGTGTGAGGACAGAAGTCTGAGAACACAAACAAGGCTTATGTTTCAGGGCGAAGGCATGGCAGGCACACTCTGCAGAGCTGATAGAAGAACTCGTGCATCTGCAATCAGGGTGAGGATCAGACATTGGGCTGGTTGGAGTGCTGTTCATGATGTCCCCTATGAAAGGGAATGGTCTTATGAAGCCATGGATGTTTTCCCACGATAGAAGATGTGAGATGCTCCAAACCACAAGGATTCCTTCTGAGAGACAGTTGAGACCTGTTGGATGGCTCCAGGATATCCAATAAGTAAGCCCGCATCCCATTCTCCTAGCGACAAGGCAGGTTCTATCTGCTGGCTCTGGGGGAGAAACCAAGGGTGCTGAGTTGAAATGGAGTCTCCTGAGAATGGGTCATAATGTGGGTTTTTAGTCCATGGAGACCGGGGGTGGGGCGGTGGCGACGAGACCCTGAAGGATTCTCCTAAGTGGATGTTTTAACACAGCTCCGAATAGCAAGTTTCCCATGTAGAGATGACATTTGTTCTGATTGTTGCCTCAGGAAACCCCCATATGCTGATATTGGAATGCAGACTTTTGAGGAGAGATGCCTGGAAACCAATGCAATGGATCCAATTAGGGCCTAGCATCCTGTCCTGTTCAATCTACTTCTATGGGGACATCTGTCTATGGATCTGATTAAAGGTATTGCTCAGGTTGTGTCAGATTACCCCTATTTGCCCCGGGCGGCCTACACTATTGGGGTGGCCTAGGGGACATTGGAGGTTACTCCTAATCTGTAGGGTTGTGGCCAAAGTAATGGGTAGAATTCCCTTGGAGAAGGCAGGTATAGTCCTGAGGTGTGGCTGCAGGAGCCCCAGCCTAGAGGGTGTGCGGGCCAGGGTTGTGGGGACAGAAGTCTGAAAACACATACTCAGCTTTGGTTTGGGGACGTAGGTATGGTATGCCTGATCTACAGACCGTGAAGAGATCTCTTTGGGATATGAAGAAAGGACCATTGTGAGGCACTTGCTCAGGCTTTTGTCTCTGGATTTTGTGTCAACAATGGCCGTGGAATGCTGGGGTGGCCTCATGGTCCACGGACGAGTCCCCTCTGTGGGGATTTGGCCCGATCCCAAGAGTTTGTGTACATTCTGTAGGAAGGGAAGAGTATTTTCTGTTTTTTGTTTTGTTTTGTTTTGTTTTGTTTTGTTTTTGTTTTGTTTTACCTCATGTGTCCCACCAAAAGATGGATTCCAGAGAAGAGACCTGGAAAGGGGCGGCTGCACAACCTGACCTCTGGTTAAGATTGTGGGACTAGGGGCATGGCAAGCCCCATATGTGGGCTCTTGGTCTAGGCAGTGAGAGGCCTTAATTAGGGACAGGGCTCACCCTGAGAGTCACAACGCCTGTTTGTGCCCATTGCGGCCCTCAGGCATGGGCGGTGCCCATTTGACACGCTGGTTTCTCCTACACTGATCATTGGACAACATGCCAACCACACGGTTTCTGGCCATGGGTACAAGGGGTTCTGATTTCTGCATCATGTTCAGCCCTCGGCAGAGCTTGGAGATATCTACATTCCGAAGCCTGAAGACCGAGGTTGGGAAGTGATGACGACCTAAGGCCCTGGCGGTTCCAATGTGCTCAGTGTGAGGTCAGCCGTCTGGGTGTTGTTCAGGACATCTGGCCTCAGGCTTGTCAGACAGGGAATTAGTGCCCATGGTAGACTCTATCATTGGGGTACCGTGAAGTGGCGTGCAGGTTGATCCTCATTTGGGGTGTCTGTGTATCCCCATAGGACAAGGTTTTACTTTGGGAGGACAGGCAGAATACGGCATTGTGGCCCAGAATTCTCAAACTGGAGGGCCTGAGTGATAGGAGTTTGAGAACGGAAATCTGAGAACAGAAGCTAAGCTTAGGTTTTGGGATGAGGGCACAGCAGGCACACTCTGCAGAGCTGAAAGGAGAACTCGTGTATCTGAAGTCAGGGCAAGGATCAGACATTGTGTAGGTTGGAGTTTCTGTCCATGATGACCTCTTCATGAAGGCCATCATGAGGCCATCGATGTTTTCCCATGATGGGAGTTGTGAGATGCTCCAAACCCCTATGATTCCTTCTGTGGGACACTCGAGATCAGTTGGATGGCTCCAGGATGTCCAATATGGAACAAATCCAGAGCAGGTTTTTAAGGATGGATGCCTGGGCAGCCCACCTCCTATTCTAGTTGTCTCCTAGTGACAAGGCAGGTTCAATCTACTGGTTCTGGGGGAGCAACTGAGGGGGCTGAGTTGAAATAGACTCTCATGAGGATGGGTAATAATATGGGTTGTGTTCATGGAGACATAGGAAAGGGGTTGTGGCTATGGGGCCTTGAAGGGTTCTCCTAACCAGAGCTTTTGACACAACTCTGAGGAGCAATTTTCCCATGTGGAGAGGACATTTATTCTGATTGGTGCCTCAGGAAACCCCCATATGCTGGTATTGGAAACCAGTCCTCTGAGGAGAGATGCCTGGAAACTAAAGCAATGGATCTGATTAGGGCCTAGGTCCCTGTCCAGTTCAATTTGATTCTCTGGAGACATCTGTCTACGGTTCTGACTGGAGGTAGTTGCTCATGTTTTGTCAGATTGCCCCTGCTTGTCCCGGATGACCTACTATAATGGCATGGCCTCAGGGACACTGGAGGTTTCTCCTAATCTGTAGGGATGTGGCCAAAGTAGTGGGTAGAATTCCCTTGGAGAGGGGAGGCACAGTCCTGAGGTGTGGGCCTCTGCCTGGAGTGTGTGCGGGCCAGGGTTGTGGGGACAGAAGTCTGAAAACACCTACTCATCTTAGGTTTGGGGACATAGGTATGGCAGGTCCGATATGCAGACCGTGAGGAGAACTCTTTGGGATATGAACAAAGGGCGAGTGTCAGGCGCTTGCTCAGGCTTTTGTCTCTGGATTTTGTGTCAACAATGGCCTTGGAATGTCTGAGTGTCCTCATGGGCGATGGAAGGGACTCCTTCTCTGGAGATTTGACACGATCCCAAGAGTTTGGGTGCATTCTGTGGGATGGGAATAGTCCTTTCTGATTTTATACCTCATGTGTCCCACCAGAAGAGGGATTTCAGGGCTAGTTCTTCGGAGGGGTAACTGGACAACCCGAATTCTGGTTAAGATTGGGGGCCCATGGGCATGGCAAGCCCCATATACGGGCTCTTGGTCCAGCCATTAAGAGCCCTTCCTTGAGTATAGGGCTCACGCTGAGGTTCACAATGCATGTTTGTACCCAACGCGGCCCTCAACATGGGCGGGGCCTCATGGGCCATGCTGGTTTCTCCTACACTGAATGGTGAAAAAATTGCCAACCACAAGATTTCTGGCCATGGGTAAGGAGGAGTTCTGATTTCGACATCACATTCGGCACCTTCACACCTGAGCAGTGATTGGAATTAAGGTCTGGGTTCTGAAGCCTGAAAACTGAGGTTGGAAAGTGATGAAGACCTAAGGCCATGGCATGTCCAACGTGATCAGTGTGCGGCCAGCTGTCTGGTTGTCAGTCGGGAGGTCAGGGCTCAGGCGGTGTCAGACAGGACATTAGTGCCCAGGGTAGACTGTATAATTGGAGTGCAGTCAAGTGGAATGCATGTTGATCCTCATTTGGGGTTTCTGGGTAGCTCCAAAGGCCGAAGTTTTTCTTCATGAGGGCAGGCAGAGTGCTTCATTGTGTTCCAGAATTCCCAAACTAGAGTACTTGTGAGCCAGGAGTGTGAGGACGGAAGTCTGAGAACACAAGCTAGGCTACGGGGTGAGGGCATGGCAGGCACACTTTTCAGATCTGAATCGAGATCTCATGCACCTGAAGCCAGGCGAGGATCAGACGATGGCTCTGGTTGGAGTTTCTGTCCATGACAGCCCTTCATGAAAGGGAGTGTCTCAGGAGGCCATGGATGTTTTCCCTTGACTAAAGTTGTGAGATGCTCCAAACCACAACGATTCCTTCTGTGGGACACTCGAGACCTGTTGGATGGCTCCTGGACATCCCATATGGAACGACTCTAGAGCAGGTTTCTAAGGATGGATGCCTGGGCAACCCACCTCCCATTCCAGCTGACTCCCAGCTACAAGGCAGGTCAATCTGCTGGCTCTGGGGGAGCAACCGAGTGGGTTGAGTTGAAATGGACTCTCCTGAGGATGGGTCATAGTGTGTGTTTATGTCCATGGAAACCTTGGAATGGGGCAGTGGATCTGGGGCCCTGAAGGTTCTCCTAACCGGAGGGTTTGACAGAGCTCCAAAGAGTACATTTCCTATGTGGAGAGGAGATTTTCTGATGAGTGCCTCAGGAATCCCCCATATGCTAGTATTGGAGACCAGGCCTCTGAGGAGAGATGCCTGGATACAAAAGCAATTGATCAGATTAGAGCCTAGGTGACTGTCTGGTTCAATTTTCTTCTCTAGGGATATCTGTCTACGGGTCTGAGGGGAGATACTTTCTCCACTTGTTTCAGATAGCCCCTGTTTGTCCTTGGCTGCCTACACTATTGGGATGGCCTTGGGGACATTGGAGGTTTCTCCTAATCTGTATGGTTGTGGCCAGTGGAATGGGCAGAATTCCCTTGGAGAGGGCAGACACAGTTCTGAGGTGTGGCTCCAGGGGCCTCAGCCTGGAGGTTGTGTGTGCCTTGGCAGTGGGGATAGAAGTCTGAAAACACATATTTGGCTTAGGATGGGGACGTAGGTATGACAGGCCCGATCTGCAGACCGTGAGGAGAACTCTTTGGGATATGAAGAAAGGGCGAGTGTGAGGCGCTTGCTCAGGCTTTTGTCTCTGGATTTTTTGGTCAACAATGGCCATGGAATGTTGGGATAGCCTCATGGTCCATGGATGAGTCTCCCTTCTGGGGTTTTGTCCCGATCCCAAGATTCTGGGTACATTCTGTGGGATGGGAGGAGTATTTTCTGTTTTTTTACCTCAGCAGTCCCACCAAAATTGGGATTCCAGAGCAAGCCCTGGGGAGGGGCACCTGGACGACCCAACCTCTTGTTAAGTTTGGGAGCCTAGGGGCATGGCAAGCCCTATATGCGGGCTCTTGGTCCAGCCACTGAGAAGCCTTACTTGAGGACGGGCTCATGCTGAGGGTCACAAAGCAAGTTTGTGTCCACCGAGGCCCCCAAGCATGGGCCGGGCCTCATGGGCCATGCTGGTTTCTTTTAACTGAACGTTGGACAACTTGCCAACCATAAGGTTTCTTGCCATGGGAAAAGAGGAGTTCTAATTTCTGCATCATGTTCACCGGAGGACAGTGATTGGAGATAAGGTCTATACTCTTAAGCCTGAAAACCGAGGATGGGAAGAGATGAAGACCTAAGGCCCTGGCGGGTCCGATGTGCTCAGTGTGTGGCCAGTGTCGGTCGGGAGGTGCGGGCTCAGTCTGTGTCAGACAAGGCATTAGTGTTCATGGTATACTGTACAATTGGGGTACAGTCAAGTGGAATGCTGTTTGATCCTCATTTGGCGTTTCTGGGTAGCCCCAAAGGGCAAAGTTTTTCTTCTGGAGGGCAGGCAGAATGCTGCATTGTGGCTCCGGAATTCCCAAACTGGAGGGCTTGTGGACGAGGAGTGGGAGGACAGAAGTCTGAGAACAGAAGCTAGGCTTAGGTTTCAGGGCGAGGACATAGCAGTCCCACTCTGCAGAGCTGAATCGAAAACTCGTGCATCTGAAGTCAGGGGAAGTATCAGACATTGGGCTGGTTGGAGGTTTTTTCCATGATGTCCTCCTCATGAAGGGGGATGGTTTCATGAGGACCATGGGGGCTCATCACGAGGCCATGGGTGTTTTCCCACGGTGGGAATGTATGATGCTCCAGTCCGCAAGGATTCCTTCTGCAGGACATTCAAGACCTGTTGGATGGCTCCAGGATGTACCATACAGAATGACGCTGCAGCAGGGTTCTAAGGATGGATTCTTGAAGAGCCTGCCTCACATTCCAGTTGTCTCCTAGCAACAAGGTAGGTTCGATCTGCTGGCTCTGGGGGAGCAACCAAGAGGACTGGGATGAAATAAACTATTCTGAGGATGGGTCATAATGTGTGTTTGAGTCCATGGAGACCTAGGAATGGGGCAGTGGCTATGGGGTCCTGAAGGATTCTCCTAACCAGAGGTTTTGACACATCTCCGACAAGGAAGTTTCCCATGTAGAGATGACATTTTTTCTGATTGGTGCCTCAGGAAACCGCCACATGGTGGTATTGGAAACAAGGCCTCTGAGGAGAGATGCCTGGAAACAAAAACAATGGATCCAATTATGGCCTAGAGGCCTGTGTGTTTCAGTCTGCTTCTCTGGGGACATCTGTCTACAGGTCTGAGTGGATGTAGTTGCTCAGCTTGTGTTAAATCGCCCCTGTTGTCCCGGGCAGCCTACACTATTGGGGTGGCCTCGGGGATATTTTAGGTTTCTCCTAATCTGTAGGTTTGTGGCCAATGGAATGGGCTTAATTACCTTGGAGAGGACAGTCACAGCCCTGAGTTGTGGCTCCAGCACCCCCAGTCTGGAGGGTGTGTGGAACAGGGATGTGGGGACAGAAGTCTCAGAACACAAAGTCCAGTTAGGTTTGGGGACGTAAGTATGGCAGGCCCAATCTACAGACCATGAAGAAATCCCTTCGGGACACAAACAAAGGGCAAGTGTGAGGCGCTTGCTCAGGCTTTTCTCTTTAGATTTTATGTGAATGATGGCCATGGAATGTAGGGGTGGCCTAATGGGCCATGGATGAGTCTCCATCACAGGGGATTTGGCCCGATTCCAATAGTTTGGGGTCATTCTGTGGGATGGGTGGAGTCTTTCTGGTTTTTTTTTTTTTTTTTTTTCCAGGGGTCGCACCAAATGAGGAATTCCAGAACAGATCTCTGGGGATGGGCCACTGGACAACCCAACCTGTGGTTAAGTTTGGGGACCTAAGGGCATGGCAAGCCCCATATGCGGGCTCTTGGTCCAGCTGCTGAGGGGCCTTCCTTGAGGACAGGGCTCATGCTGAGGGGCACAAGATGTGTTTGTGCCCAACGCGGTCCTCAGGCATGGGCAGGGTTTTATGGACCACACCAAATGTTGGACAACTTGCCAACCTCAAGGTATCGGACCATGGCAAGGAGGAGTTCTAATTTCTGTTTCAATTCACTCCTGGCCAGTGATTGGAGATAAGGACTAGATTCTGAAGCCTGAACAATGAGGTTGGGAAGATATGAAGACCTAAGGATCTGGCGGGTCCAATGTGCTCAGTGTGCAGCCAACTATCTGGATGTTGGTCACGAGGTCGGGGCTCAGGATGTGTCAGACAGGGCATTAGTGACCTGGGTAGACTCTATCATTGGGGTACAGTTGAGTGGCGTGCATTCAGGGCGAGGGCACAGCAGGCATACTCTGAAGAGCTGAATTGAGATCTCATGATTTTGAAGTCAGGGCAATGAATAAACGTTGGTCTGGTAGGAGCTTCTGTCCATGATGGCCCCTTGATGAAGGGGGAGTGTCTCACTTGGCCATAGAATTTTTCCCACGATGGGAGTTGTGAGATGCTCCAAACCAAAAGGATTCCTTCAGCTGGACAGTAGAGACCTGTGGGATGGATCCAGGATGTCCCATTAGGAATTACTCCAGAGCAGGTTTCTAAGGATGGATGCCTGGGCAGCCCAACTTGCATTCCAATTGTCCTCTAGCGACAAGGCAGGTTTGATCTGCTGGCTCTGGGGGAGCAACCGAGGGGGCTGAGTTGAAATGGACTCTCCTGAGAATCCGTCATAATGTGTGTTTGTGTCCATGGAGACCTTGGAATGGGGCAGTGGTGCCGGCGCCCTGAAGGATTCTCCTAAACAGAGGTTTTAAGACAGATCCAAAAAGCAAGTTTCCCACGTGGAGACGAGATTTGTTCTGATTGGTGCCTCAGGAACCACAATAAGATGGTATTGGAAACCTGGCATCTGAGGAGAGATGACCGGAAACCAAAGCAATGGATCCGATTAGGGCCTAGGGGCCTGACCGGTTCAATCTTCTTCTCTGGGAACATCTGTCTATGGTTCTGAGTATAGGTCATTGCTCAGCTAGTGTTAGATCGCCTCTGTTTGTCCCGGGTGGCTGTTGCTAGATTAGGAGGTTTCTCCTAATCTGTATGGTTGTGGCCAATGGAATGGGCAGAATTACATTGGAGAGGGCAGGCACAGTCCTGAGGTGCAGCCCCTGCTGTCTAGATATTGGTTGGGAGATCTGGACTCAGGCTGTTTCAGACAGGGCATTAGTGCCCAGGCTAGTCTGTATAATTGGGGTGCAGTCAATGGCGTGCATTTTGATCCTCATTTGAGGATTCTGGGTAGCCCCATAGGGCAACGTTTTTCTTCTGAAGGGCAGGCAGAGTGCTGCATTGTGGCTACAGAATACCCAAACTGGAGAGCTTGTGGGCCAGGAGTGTGAGGACAGAAGTCTGAGATCACAAGCTAGGTCAGGTTTTTGGGGCGAGAGAACGGCAGGCACACCATGAACAACTGAATTGAGATCTCGTGCATCTGAAGTCAGTTCGAGGATCAGATGTTGGCTCAGGTTCAGTTTCTGTCCATGATCCCCCTTCATGAAGGGGGGCATCATGAGACCATGGAGGTTTTCCCACAATGGGAGTTATGAGATGCTCTAATAGGCAAGGATTATTTCTGCTTGCCAGTTGAGACCTTTCAGATGGCTCTAGGACGTCCCATATAGAACGACGCCAGAGGAGTGTTTCAATGTGGATGCCTAGAGAGCTGGCCTGGCATTCCAATTGTCTCCGAGCGACAAGGCAGGTTCAATCTGCTGGCTTAGGGGAAGCGAGCGAGGGAGCTGAGTTGAAATGGACACTCCTGAGGATGGGTCATAATGTGGGTTTGTGTCCATGAAGACCTTGTAACGGGGCGATATCTCCAGGTACCTGAAGGTTTCTCCTAACTGGAGGTTTTGAAACAGCTCCAAAGAGCAAGTTTCCCATGTGGAGACAAGATTTGTTCTGATAGGTACCTCTGGAAACCCCCATATGCTGATATTGGAAACCAGCCTCTGAGGAGAGATGCCTGGAATCAAAAGCAATGGATCTGATTAGGGCCTAGGTGCCTGTCCTGTTCAATCTTCTTCTCTGGGGATATCTGTCTATGGTTCTGAGTGGAGATCATTGATCATCTTGTGATAGATCACCCCTGTTTGTCCTGGGTGGCCGACATTTTGGGATGGCCTTGGGGAAGTTTTAGGTATCTCCTAATATGTAGGGTTGTGGCCAATGGAATGGGCAGAATTCCCTTGGAGAGGGCAGGCACAGTCCTGACCTGTGGCTCCAGGGCCCCTAGCCTGGAGGTTGTGTGGGCCAGGACTGTGGGGACAGAATTCTGAAAACACATACTCGGCTTAGGTTTGGGGACGTAGGTATGGCAGGCCCGATATACAGATGGTGAGGAGAATTTTTCGGGCTATAAACAAAGTGTGAGTGTGAGGTGCTTTCTCAGGCTTTTGTCTCAGGATTTTGTGTCAACGGTGAGCATGGAATGTCGGGGTGGCCTTATGGGACATGGACAAGTATCCCTCTCTGGGGATTTAGCCCAATCCCAAGAGTTTGGGGTCATTCTTTGGGATGGGAGGAGTCCTTTCTGTTTTTTTACCTCAAGTGACCCACCAAAAGATGGACTCCAGAGGAGAGCCCTAGGTAAGGGTGACTGGACAAACCAACAACTGGTTTAGAATGGGGTCCTAGGGGCCTGGCAAGCCCCACATGCTGGCTCGTGGTCCAGCCACTGAGAGGCCTTACTTGAGGACAGGGCTCATGCTGAGGGTCACAATGTGAGTTTTTACCCAATCTGGCCCTCAAGCATGGGTGGGGCCTCATGGGCCACGCTGGTTTCTCCTACTCTGAACGTGCTACAACATGCCAACCACATGGTTTCTTGCCATGAGAAAGAAGGAGTTCTGATTTCTGCATCACGTTCACTCCTGGGCAGTGATTGGAGATAAGATCTAGGTTCTGATACCTGAAAGCCTAGGTTGGGAAGAGATGACGACCTAAGGCCATGGCAGGTCAGATGTGCTCAGCGTGTAGCCAGCTTGCTGGGTGTCGGTCAGGAGGTTCGGACTCAGGTTGTGTCAGACAGGGCATTAGTGCCCAGCATAGACTGTATAATTGGGGTACAGTCGAGTGGCATGTAGCTTGATCCTCATTTGGGGTTTCTGGGCAGCCCCATAGGCAATGATTTTCTTCTGGACCCCAGGCAGAGTGCTGCATTGTGGCTCCAGAATTGCCAATCTGTAGGGCTTGTGGGTTACAAGTGTGAGGATGGAAGTCTGAGAACAGAAGCTAGGCTTAGGTTTCGGGGTGACGGCATGGCAGGCACACTCTGCAGAGCTGAATTGAGGTCATGTGCATCTGAACTCAGGGCGCGGATCAGACTTTGGCTCAGGTTGGAGTTTCTGTCCATGATGGCACCTTCATGAAGGGGGAGGTTCTGAAGAGGCCATGTAGGTATTCCCACGATGGGAATTGTGAGGTGCTCCAAACCGCAAGGATTCTTTCTGTAGGACCATTCGAGAACTGTTGGATGGTTTCCAGAGGTCCCATACGGAATGACTCTAGAGCAGGATTCTCAGAATTGATGCCTGATGTACCCGCCTCACATTTCAATTATTTCCTAGCGACAAGGCAGGTTCGATCTGTTGGCTCTTGGGGAGCAACCAGGGGGGCTGAGTTGAAATGGACTTTACCGAGGATGGGTCATATTGTGCATCTCTGTCCATGGAGACCTTGGAATGGAGCATGGATTCGGGGCCCTGAAGGATTCTCCTAACCAGAGACCTCCTAACCAGAGGTTTTGACAGAGCCTCAAAGAGTACATTTCCAATATGGAGATGAGATTTGTTCTGATGAGTGCCTCAGGAATCCCCCATATGCTGGTATTGGTAACCAGGCCTCCGAGGAGAGATGTCTGGAAACCACAGCAATGGATCCAATTGGGGCCTAGGGGACTGTCCGGTTCAATCTGATTCTCTGGGGACATCCGTCTATGGGTCTTATTGGAGGCAGTTGCTCAGCTTCTGTCACATAGCCCCTGTTTGTCCTGGACAGCCTACACTATTGGGTTGGCCTCGGGGTCTTTGTATGTTTCTCCTAATCTGTATGGTTTTGGCCTATGGAATGGGCAGAATTCCCTTGGAGAGAGAAGGCACAGTCCTGATGTGTGGCTCCAGGGGCCCCAGCCTGAAGTGTGTGTGGGTCAGGGCTGTGGGGACAGAAGTCTGAAAACACAAACTCGGCTTAGGTTTGGGGACGGAGGTATGGCAGGCCCAATATACAGACCATGAGGAGAATTTTTTGGGCTAGTAATAAAGGTCGATGTGAGGTGCTTGCTCAGGCTTTTGTCTCAGCATGTTGTGTCAACGTTGAGCATGGAATGTCAGGGTGGCCTCATGGGCCATGGACGAGTCTTTCTCTCTGGTGATTTGGCCCAATCCCAAGAATTTGAAGTCATTCTGTGGGGTGGGAGGAGTCCTTTCTGTTTTTATACCTCAGGTGGCCCACCAAAAGAGGAATTTTAGAGCAGAGCACTGGGGAGGGGCAATTGGAAAACCCGAAATCTGGTTAAGAATGGCAGCCTAGGGGAATAAACACACCATATGCAGGCTCTTGGTCCATCCATGGAGAGGCCTTACTTGAGGACAGGGCACATGCTGAGGGTCACAGTGCGTGTTTGTGCCCAACACAGCTGGCAAGCATGGGTGAGGCCTCATGGGCCACTCTGGTTTCTCCCACACTGAATGTTGGACAACATGCCAACCATACGTTTTCTGGCCACGAGGAAGGAGGAGTTCTGATTTCTGCATCATGCTCAACCCTGGTCAGTGGATGGAGATAAGGCTTCGGTTCTGAAGCCTAAAAATCGAGGTTGGGGAGGGATGACGAGCTAAGGCCATGGTGGGTCCGATATCCTCAGTGTGTGGCCAGCAGTCTGGGTGTGGATCTGGAGGTCCGGGCTCAGGCTGGGTCAGAGAGGGCATTAGTGATCAGTGTAAGCTGTGTAATGGGGGTACAGTCAAGAGGCCTGCAGGTTGATCCTTACTTGGGGTTTCTGGGCAGGCCCATAAGGCAACATTTTTCCTCTGGAGGGCAGGCAGAGTGTTACCTTCTGGCTCTGGAATTCCCAACTGGAGGGCTGTGGTCCAGGAGTGTGAGGAAGGAAGTCTGAGAACACAATCTAGGCTTAGGTCTCGGGGCAAGGGCACAGCAGGTACAGTCTGCAGAGTTGAATCAAGATCTCGTGCATCTCAAATCAGGGCGAGGATCAGATGTTGACTCAGGTTCGAGTTTCTGTCCATGATGGCCCCTTCATTGAGGGGGTCGGGCATCATGGCCCCATGGGAGTTTTCCCATTATGAGAGTTGTGAGATGCTCCAAATGGCAAGGATTCCTTCTTCGGGACAGTTGAGACCTGTTGGATGGCTCCGGGATGTCCCATATAAAACGACTCTGGAGCTGGGTTCTAAGGATGGATTCCTGGGCAGCCCGCCTCAATTTCCAATTATCTCCAATGACAAGGCAGGTTCCATCTGCTGGCTCTAGTGGTGCAACCAAGGGGACTGAGTGGAAATGGACTTTCTTGTGGATGGGTAATAATGTGGATTTGTGTCAATGGAGACCTTGGAATGGGGTGTTGACACCGGGGCCCTGAGGGATTGTCCTAATTGGAAGGTTTGACACAGCTCCAAAGAGCAAGTTACCCATTTGGGGACGAGATCTGTTCTGATTGGTGACTCAGGAAACCCTATAAGGTGGTATTGGAAACCAGGCCAGGGCTTTGGGGACAGAAGTCTAAAAACACAAACTTGGCTTAGGGTTGGGGATGAAGGTATGGCCAGCCTGAAATACAGACCGTGAGGAGAACTGATTGGGATATGACGAAAGGGCAAGTGTGAGGTGCTGGCTCAGGCTTTTTTTTTGGATTTTGTGTCACTGATGGCTGTGCAATATCGATGTGGCCTCATTGGCCATGGACAAGTCTCCCTCTCTGGGTTTTGGCCTGATCCCAAAAGTTTGGGGTCATCTGTGGGATGGGAGGAGTCCTTTCTGTTTTTTATTGTTGTTGTTTTGTTTTGTTTTGTTTTGTTTTTAACCTCAGGTGTCCCACCAAAGAGGGATTCCAGAGCAGAACCCTGGGGAGGGCCGATTGGAAATCCGAAATCTGGTTAAGATTGGGGGCCTAGGGGCATGACAACCCTCATATGCTCAGGGTAGGCTGTATAAAGGGGGTATAATCGAGTTTCCTGGAGGTTGATCCTCATTTGGGTTTCTGGGTAGCCCCGTAGTGCAACATTTTTATTCTGGAGGGCAGGCAGAGTGCTGCATTGTGGCTCCGAAATTGCCAATATGTAGGGTTTGTGGATTAGGAGTGTGAGGACGGATGTCTGAGAACAGAAGCTAGGCTTAGGTTTCAGGGCGAGGGCATGGAAGGCACACTCTGCAGAGCTGAATTGAGATGTTGTGCATCTCAAGTCAGGGCGAGGATCAGATGTTGGCTCAGGTTGGAGTTTCTGTCCATGATGGCCCCTTCATGAAGGAGTGGTGGGCATCACGGGGTCATGTGGGTTTTCCCATGATGAGAGTTGTGAGATGCTCCAAACAGCAAGGATTCCTTCTTTGGGACAATCGAGACCTGTTGGATAGCTCCAGGAAGCCCCATATAAAACGACTCTGGAGCAGGGTTCTAAGGATGGATGCCTGGGCAGCCTGCTCGCATTCCAATTGTCTCCTAGCAACAAGGCAGTTTCGATCTGCTGGCTTTAGGGGAGCAAACAAGGGAGCTGAGTTGAAATGGACTCTCCTGTGGATAAGTAATAATGTGGATTTGTATCCATCGAGACCTTGGAATGGGGTGGTGGCACGAGGGCCCTGAAGGATTGTCCTAATCAGAAGTTTGGATATAGCTCCAAAGAACAAGTTTCCCATGTGGGGACGAGATTTGTTGTGACTGGTGCCTCAGGAAACCCCATATGGTGGTATTGAGAACCAGATCTCTGTGGAGAGATAACTGGAAAACAAGCAATGGATCTGATTAGGGTCTCAGGGCCCCTCCGGTTAATGTTCTTCTCTGGGGACATCTGTCTCCGGGTCCAAGTGGAGGTAGTTGGTCAGCTGGTGGCAGATCGCCCCTGTTTGTCCTGGGGTGGCTACACTATTGGGATGGCCACGGGGACTTTGGAGGTTTCTCCTAACCTGTAGGGTTGTGGTCAATTGAATTGGCAGAATCCCCTTGGAGAGGGCAGGCACAGTCTTGAGGTGTGGCTCCAGGGGCCCAAACATGGAGGGTTTGTGGGCCAGGGCTTTGGGGACAGAAGTCTGAAAACATGAACTTGGCTTAGGTTTGGGGACGAATGCATGGCCGGCCCTAAATACAGACCGTGTGGAGAACTCTTCGGGATATTAAGAAAGGGCAAGTGTGAGGCGCTTGCTCAGGCTTTTGTCTCTGGATTTGGTGTCAAAGAAGGCAGTGGAATCTCAGGGTGGCCTCATGGGCCAAGGATGAGTCTCCCTCTTTGGGGTTTTGGCCCAATCCCAAGGGTTTATGCTCATTCTGTGGGATGGGAGAAATGCTTTCTGTTTTATTTATTTATTTATTTATTTATTTATTTATTTATTTATAGCCTAAGGTGTCCCACCAAAAGAGGGATTACAGAGCAGAGCCTTGGGGAGGGGCTACTGGAAAGCTTGACCTCTGGTTAAGACTAGGGGCCTTGGGGCATGGCAAGCCACATATGCGGGCTCTTGTTCCAGCCACTGAGTGGACTTCCTTGAGAACAGGGCTCACTCTTAGGGTCATGATGCATTTTTGTGCCCAACTCGGCCTTCAAGCACGGGCCGGTCCTCATGGTCCACACTGTTTTCTCCTATACTGTACATTGGACAACATTCCAACCACAAGGTTTCTCTCCATGGGGAAGGAGGAGTTCTGATTTCTGCATCAAGTTCACCCCTGGGCAGTGATTGGAGATAAGGTCTAGGTTCTGAAGCCTGAAAACTGAGGTTGGGAAGAGATGACGACCTAAGGCCATGGCGGGTGCCATGTATTCAGTGTGCGGCCAGCTGTCTGGGTGTTGGTTGGAGGTCTGGGCTCATGCTGTGTCATGCAGAGCATTAGTGCCCAGGGTAGGCTGTATAATTGGGGTACAGTTGAGTGGCCTGTAGGTTGATTATCATTTGGGGTTTCTGGGTAGCCCCATAAGAAAACGTTTTTCTTCTGTAGGTCAGGCAGATTGTTGCATTGTGTCTCCAGAATTCCCAAATTTGAGGGCTTTTTGGACAGGAGTGTGAGGACGAAAATCTGAGAGCACTAGCTAGTTTTAGGTTTCTGGGAGAGGGCAGGGCAGGCAAACTCTGCAGAGCTGAATCGAGATCTCGTGCATCTCAAGTCAGGGTGAGGAACAGACGTTGGCTTATGGTGGAGTTTCTTTCCATGATGGCCCCTTCATTAAGGAGGGGGCATCAGGAGTCTATTGAGGTTTTTCCATGATGGGAATTGTGATATGCTCCAATCTGCAAGGGTTCCATCTGTGGTACATGAGACCTGTTGGATGGATCCAGGACGTTCCATAGGAAATGACTCCAGAGCAGGGTTTTAAGGATGGATGCCTGGGCGGACTGCCTCACATTCCAATTCTCTCCCAGAAAAACACAGGTTAGATCAGCTGGCTCTGGGGGGGGGGCAAACTGAGGGTGCTGCATTGAAATGGACTCTCCTGTGGATGAGTAATATGGTGGGTTTGTGTCCATGGAGACCATGGAATGGGGCGGTGGCACTGGGGCCCTCAGGGATTTCCCTAACTGGAGGTTTGACACAGCTCCAAAGAGCACGTTGAACATATGGAGACGACATTTGTTCTGATCAGTGCCTCAGGAAACCCCATATGCTGGTTTGGAAACCAGGCCTCTGGGGCGAGATAATGGGAAACCAAAGCAATGGATCCAATTATGGCGTAGGGGCCAGTCAGGTTCAATGTTTGGTTTTTTTTTTTTTTTTTTTTTTTTTCACTCGTGATATCTGCCTACGGGTCTGAGTGGAAGTAGTTGTTCAGCTGGTGGCAGATCGCCCCTGTGTGTCCAGGGCGACCTACACCATTGGAATAACTTCGGGAATTTTGGAGGTTCCTATAATTTGTATGGTTGTGGCCAATAGAATGGGCAGAATACCCTTGGAGAGGGCAGGCACAGTCCTGAGTTGGGCTCTAGGGGCCCCAGCCTGGAGGGTGTGTGGGCTAGGGCTGTGGGGACGTAAGTCTGAAAACACAAACTTGAAATAGGTTTGAGGAGCTAGATTAGGCAGGCCCTATCTACAGACTGTGAGGAGAACTCTTCGGGATATGAACAGAGAGCGAGTGAGGCACTTGCTGAGGCTTTTGTCTGGATTTTGTGTCAAAGATGGCCATGGAATGTCAGGTGGCCATGGGACATGGACGTGTCTCCTTCTCTAGATATTTGGCTGTATCCCAAGAGTTTGGGTTCATTCTGTGGGATGGGATAAGTCCTTCATGTTTTTATACCTCAGATGTCCCACCAAAAGTGGGATTCCAGAGCAGAGCCATGGGGAGGGGCGACTGGACAAACCGACCTCTGGTTAAGAATGGGGCCTAGGGGCATGGCAACCCCCATATGCAGACTCTTGGTCCAGCCACTTAGAGGCCTTACTTGAGGACAGAGTTTATGCTGAGGGTCGCAATGCGTGTTTGTGCCAAAGGCGGCCTTCAAACATGGGCGGTGCCTCATGGGCCACGCTGGTTTCTCCTACACTGAACTTTGGACAACATGCCAACCACAAGTTCTCTTGCCATGGAGAAGGAGAAGTTCTGATTTCTGCATCACGTTCATTTCTGGGCAGTGATGGGAGATAAGGTCTAGGTTCTGAAGCCTGAAAAACGAAGTTGGGAAGAGATGACGAACTAAGGCCATGGAGGGTCCAATGTGCTCAGTGTGTGGCTAGCTGTCTGGGTGTCTGTCGGGAGGTCTGGGCTCATGCTGTGTCACAGAGGGCATTAATGCCCAAGGAAGACTGTATAATTAGGGTACAGTCGAGTGGAGTGCAGGTTGATTCTCATTTGGGGTTTCTGAGTAGCCCCAAAAGCAACGTTTTTCTTCTGGAGGGCAGGCAGAGTGCTGCATTGCGGCTCCAGAATTGCCAAACAGGATGGCTTGTGGGCCAGGAGTGTGAGGACGGATGTCTGAGAACGCAAGCTAGGGTTAGGTTTCGGGGCAAGGGCATGGCAGGCACACTCTGCAGAGCTGAATTGAGATGTCGTGCATCTCAAGTCAGGGCGAGGATCAGACGTTGGTTCAGGTTGGAGTTTCTGTCCATGATGGCCCCTTCATGAAGGGGGGGGCATCACAAGGCCATGGAGGTTTTCCTTCAATGGGAGTTGTGAGAATCTCCAAACTGTGAAGATTCCTTCTGCAGAACAATTGACCTGTTGGATGGTTCCAGGACCTCACATACTGAATGACTCCAGAGCAGAGTTCTAAGGATGGATGACTGGGCAGCCTGCCTGGCATTCCAATTGTATCCTCTTGACAAGACAGGTTCGATCTGCTGGCTCTTGGGGAGCAAACAAGGGGGCTGAGTTGAAATGAACTCTCCTGCGGATGGCTCATTATGTGGGTTTGTATTCATGGAGACCTTGGAATGGGGAGGTGGCACCGGGGCACTGAAGGATTCTCTTAATTGGAAGTTTTGACACAGCTCCAATGAGCAAGTTTCCCATGTGGAGATGAGATTTGTTCTGATCGGTGCCTCAGGAAACCCTCATATGCTGGTATAGGAAACCAGGCCTCTGGGAGAGATGCCTGGAAACTAAAGCAATGGATCCTATTAGGGCCTACGGGCCTGTCCAGTTCAATCTATTTCTCTGGAAATCTGTCTCCTGTCTGAGTGGAGGTTGTTGCTCCATTGGTGTTAAATCGCCCCTGTTTCTCCCTGGCGGCCTACATTATTGGAATTGCCTCGGGGACTCTGGAGGTTTCTCCTAATCTTTAGGGTTGTGTCCAATGTAATGGGCAGAATTCCCTTGGAGAGGGCAGGCACAGTCCTGAGTTGTGGCTCCAGGGGCCCCAGCCTGGAGGATGTGTGGGCCAAAGCTATGGGGACAGAAGTCTGAAAACACAAATTCGGCTTGGGCTTGGGAGATAGGTGAGGCAGGCCTGATCTATAGACCATGAGGAGAACTCGTTGGGATATGAAGAAAAAGCGAGTGTGAGGCGTGGGCTCAGGCTTTTGTCTATGGATT